>NC_142441.1:109207500-118262500 GCF_059453495.1 Arachis ipaensis | reverse complement strand
AAACTTAGCAGCACATGATGAAAAAAAAGTAGCTCGATCATTTACTTCATCTTTTCCATATTTTGTAAGGATCATGAAGAGCTTCAACGTTAGTGGTTCATATACTCTGTGGTGGGTTGCTACATTCCCTAGTTCTTAATTTGAGAAGGTTTTTAGTGAAATGTATTATAAATTGAGTTTTTAACAATTACAAATATTACTTCCTCTAACCATACGCATGCAAATATATACATGTGGATGTAAGTTACACACATAAAACTTTTCTTGATACTGATTTCTGGTGGGAATAATGCAGAATATCCCGTATCAGTTTTCGGTGGCACATCTCCCAAACTGCAAGATAAAGATTATCCTCTATAATTTGAAAGGAGAACATTGAACTGTTAATTCTGTGCCATCAACATGAGTGCATACAAGTCACACTCTCTGTGGAGGATGGATGGCCTTTGTGCGTGGCAATAACATAAAGGTTGGAGACGTCTGCATTTTTGAACTTGTGCATGAGTGTGAATTACTTGTTCGGATTGCTAGAGGTGGAAAAGATCTACAAGACCCGATTGCGAAACCAGATTTAAGTAAGCCTAGTGCAGGACAGCTCATTACTAGGATGATAATTTTTCTCACTAATAGCTAATTAATTAACTTAGTTAGCAATGCTAAAGGGACTATCTAACTTGATGCTGAGTCAGCTCATCACTTTTACAAATAACATAACTAACTATTAGTTACAACTTGTCAAAGTAGAATGTGCCAAAACAATAAAATTAACTAATTTATATTTTCATCATAAGCTATTCCAGATTAAATAACTGTATATTAATAGTAAAAAAATATATGAATTCACATATATAGGAAGATAATTTTAAGCGTTATGCTGTTTCTGTTTAAACTTTTGCTTTGAGATATACCAGTTTAGAATAATCTGCCCTGATTTTTTTTATTTATGATTTTTTATTTTTATTTTTATATAGATTCTCAATGTTTGAACGTATACAAAATTACTGTTAGATTTTGATTTAACAAGAGGACAAGGATATTTATAAGTTATTTGTATTAAAAATCTCTTAAATCTTATCTGTTATCATGAAAGATTTAAATAAGTTATAAATAATAAGGACGATGATTAGTTTCATAGTGATCACTTTGTTTTTGTAGTATTTGTTACTTAAGTATCATGGTTTAATATTTGCATTTATAAGTGTAGGTATGAGAAGGAAATCAGGCATCCTATTCCAAACCTTATAGGTGAAGAGTTGGCAGAGGCTCTGCTTATTCAGGTAGTGTAGTTTACTATTTATATATTATATGCAATGTATATTTTAGTAGTTGTTGATAATTAATTTCATTATCTTTTGTTACAGATTCAGAAGCTTAAAATAACTATTGAAACGTGAGTTTTACAAATCCAAACATTTAAGTGAGTACTTCTCATTGTTTTAGTTGATAAAAACGATATTTTGACCAGGGCAATGCTGGAGCTGGACTAATTCTACAAGCAAATGAAATTAACTTTGCAATTCTAGCGGTATTACCTGTTTTCATTCTCTTTCTTTTACTCATCATGTTAGTGCGTGCATGGTTGAAACAGGTGATCCCCCCTCCCTCGCTCTTTCTCTCTTCTTTCTCTTAATAGTTTGAACAAAATCACAAACTCATGTCTTAGTTCTTAGCTCTTGCAAAAGCTAATATGTACTCCAAACTCAAAAGTCCACTTACAGAATGCCTAATAATAATAATGAATTTTGATAGTAAAACGTTCTAGCATTATCATGATTGTTTAATGTACAATAAAATGGAAAAAGGAAAGCATTAATTCCCCACTTGGTCTGAAATTTAATTTCTAGTTTAATTGAACCAATTGATATAGCTTTTGACACATTGTAGCTTCATCAAAATGGTGGAGTTGCTTTGATTACACTCTGGACAGATTTTCTAAAAGCTTCTTCCTCGTTTATATGATTCTTGAAACCAATATGTGGTAACTAACAAAATTTTATGTATTCATATTTCATATATTTGGCATGACTTTAAAGATACATTGAGTGAATCATATATGGTGAGCTGCAGATCAAGAATACTTTTTGGTATGTGTTACGGTAGGTAACCGGAGATTAATGGGCTGGATGGCGTTAGTTGGCCCAAACGTATGAAGGAGGTGGCTTTCGAGTGGATCTGTTACTCGGTGTTCCTCCGCCCGACTTGTACGTGTGAAAGAATGGGGGGTGGTACCTGCAAAGACACTCCGATGCCTAAGTTAGCAAGAGTGTGAGCAGGTTAGAGAGTATTGGAACTTAGAGATACCTGAATGGTGTCAGTATATTTATAGTGGTGAACCAATAACCACCGCTGAAGTAGTGCCACCTTTTTAGGTGGATAACCGTTCCCATATCTTAGGGAGGTTAAGATATGGCTCTATGAAGTGGTTAGAGAGTTTCTAGGGGCAGTTACTCATTCGAATGAGTGTTATCTGCCAGCTAACCCTCGTATCCGACTTCTTTGGAGCAGGTCGTGTTCAGTACCAACTTCTGGGGATGAAGGCTGGTATTGGGTGAGGGCCAACCCTTTGGGTTGGGCCTTTTTGCTTGGATCCTGGGCCTTTATTATTGGGCCAGGGTATGAACAGTGCCCCTACTCGAGCCCAATTTCTTTTTAGGATTTGGGTTCGAGTATTCAACTCGGGGTCGTAGCCGATTTGCAAGAGGACCGACGTGATGGTTTAAGAACCGACGTGATTTTTCGTGACCTTTTGGTTCTGACAGTTACGTCTAATCAAGCGTCGTGTCCGTTAGGGGTGCGCGTAGGGATTTAATGGCCTTGGTAACGGTGCATCTTCATTAATGATTGCCCCAATTTTACCATTATGCCCCTAACGTTCTTATAAATACTTTCCCTCTCTTTCGTTGTTTCGTTTCTGCGATCTTTCAAATTTCCCTTGCATTCGTTCGTGCTGCATTCTTGCGTTTTCGAAGGCTTTTGCTTCCAACCCTTATTTCCGGATAAAGGTTAGTTCTTTAATATGCTCTTGTAGATAAATTTGATTTGCAGACTTTAGTTTCGCATCCTCCTCCCTTTAGAGACCGTGTTGGTGATTTTCCTTTTCCCTTTGTAGGTTTTGTTACCCCCTTTTTTATAAAGAGAAATGGCTTCTGTAGATGCTCTCTCTCACTGGGTTGATGTCACGGTCTTAGGGGAGGAGCCCTCAGTCGATTCTGAGTTCATTACCAACCTTCGCACTCATCACAGAATTTGTACTTCTGAGGATGACGAACCAAAATATGAATTGGTAGTCCCGGGTCCTGAAGACCGGGTTTGTTTTGGAAGAGTCAATGAGGCGGCCCCTCATTTTTTCTTTATGTATGAGTGCATGATCACCCGTTTGGGTGTTTTTCTTCCTTTTTCAAATTTTGAGATATCTGTTTTGCGTCACTGTCGAGTCGCTCCCACCCAGCTTCACCCCAACTCTTGGGGTTTTTTGAAAATTTATCAATTCATCAGCCAGGCTTTAGAGTTTCCGACTTCTTTAAAGATTTTTTTCCATCTTTTTCATATGACAAAACCCTTCAGTGGGCTAAACAATAAACAACAGTGGGTGTCGTTCCGAGCCATACAAGGTCGGAGAATCTTCACCCTTTTTGACGAATCCTTTCATGACTTCAAGAACTACTTTTTCAAAGTGCAAGCTGTAGAGGGTCACCACCCCTTTTTCCTGGATGATAATTCCTCTCCCCGATTTCCTTTATATTGGCTGGAGGCCTCCCCCTGCGAGAAATATGGTCTGGATGACCTAAATGAGGTAGAAGCAGCTATTGTGGGGGTTCCTCCGAGAAGTGTGGGGGAGGCCCCATACTTGGACACAAAAAAGTTTCTCCAGGGGTCTCCGACCTTTGTCCAGGCACAGCTAGGTAGCTTTTATTTGTTTGCTGGATTTCCGACTTGTCTTATCCGACTTGTCTAATCTATCATTTGTTGCTTTTTTTTCAGAGATGGTAAAGGCAAACGCTCAAGAATCTTACCAAAGGGTCCAGGAGGCTAAAGCAAGGTCTCGCGCCAGAACTGGTGGCGCCAGGGCAGTTATCTCTCCTCCTCCTCCTCCTCGGAATGTTGGGACTCCCTCTCAGCCCATTGTAATTTCTTCTTCAACTTTCTCTCAGCCACCCCCCTGCTCGACCTTCTTCTGAACCAGATAATAAGAAGCGCAAGACCTTAGAGTCTGGCTCTTCTGGTGAGGCGAAGGCGGATGCTCTTGCATTCGTCCGAAAGAACATCTATCCCAACGTTCGCATAAACATGGATGATGTTTCTGTTCGGCGCCACCTTACCACTCTGGTTGAGGAGAGCCTGAAGGCGGCGGGGGTTTGTGGCAAACTCTTGGATATTTTCGAGAAGGCCCCTCTCAGCTCTTTAGGGATGACCTCGAGGGTCGAAGAGCTGGAAGGAAGGCTTCTCATATATCAGGAGCATGAGGGAAAGTTGAAGGAGGAAGTCGCCAAGCTGAGGGAGGAGAGAGATAATCTCCGGGAGAGTGGGAGGAAGTTGCAAGCCCAATGCAACATGGAGGTGGATTTGAGGAAGGCAGCGCAAGCCAGCTACAACAGTTTATTTGATGATCTTGTGTCTGTAAAGAATGACTTGCTGAATGCCCGGAAGGCCTATACCGAGTTAGAGGACTCTATTGCGGATGGTGCTGATGAAGCTTGGCGGGTTTTTAAGGAACAGGTCGGAGTCATTGCTCCTGACTTGGACCTTTCTCCCTTGGACCCTGATAAGATTGTTATTGATGGTGCCATCGTGGATCCTCCTGTCCCCGTGGTGGAGTCCGAGTCCGATTTGAAGACTCGGGGGCAGAGGATCATAGAGTCCCCTCCTCGCTCTAAGGACGCTCCGGGTTCTTCTACTGCTCCTCCGACTTCCTCTCCAGCCCTTGCTCCTGGCGTTCCTTCCGACTCTGCTGGTGGTGCTCCTTCTACTCCTCTTGCTAAGAAGTGATTTTGGCTATTGGGGCCCGGCCTGTGGGCCCCTCTTTTTAAACTCTTTTATATTTATTTGTTGATGTTTGCAACAATTTTTTGGCCTTTTAGGGCCGTAAACAAAACAAATTTTCGATACCCTTTTTAATAAGGGTTTAATTTAGTGTTTAAATAAATGCCCTTTTTTGGATAAGGGTTTTGAGTTACCTTATGCGCGCATGCTTTTCTATTCGTGGTTCTTTTGACTCTTTGATCTTTTCTGGAAAAAACCTTTTCTTTGGGGCTTGCCTGCTTTTCTGAATCTTTTTTTATCTTCAAGGCAGCCTTATAACTTTTTCTTAGTTTTTCCTATCTCTTTTTGTTATTCCTAGTACTCAATTTTGTTTCATTGAGTTTTTCGTGACTTAGGCTACTTTTGCGATTCATTTTAATTTTACTCAGCTTCGCTTTCCGACTTATGAGTCGGACTGCTCCCGAGTTTATCATGATCGACTTCTATAGCCTCTTTACGCCGACTTGTACCTCGTCGTTTTATCCTGACGACCATCTAGGTCGGTTCATGGGATTTTCACGTTTTGTCGAGCTTAAATCGGCGCGTTTCGTAGAAAGAGAATAAAAAGGGAATTTAAAAGAGATATTTAAAATGAAAGAGATCTTTATTAATTGAGGAGGTACCTTGTTGCTACTAAGGGCTTTTGATAATTTATTTTCCCTTAGCCCCTACTATGATGCCTCGTTAAAAACCCTTTTCAGAAAAAACCCTTTGATTTTGGGAAAAAATCATGAAATTGGGAAAAGAGTACATCAGGGAGTAGGGTTGGCTTTTAGCTGTAGTACCTTTTCATATTACAAGCATGCCATGATCTTGGTAACTCATTGCCGTCGAAGTCGGTTACCCTATAATAGCCTTTTCCTAAGACCTCGTTGATCTTGTATGGTCCTTTCCAATTAGCAGCGAGCTTTCCTTCCCCCGATTTGTTGACTCCAATATCGTTTCTGATTAGGACCAAGTCATCTGGGGTGAAACTTCTTCGAATGACTTTTTTGTTGTATCTCGCGGTCATCCTTTGCTTCAACGCTGCTTCTCTTATCTGGGCTTCTTCTCGGATTTCGGGGAGCAAGTCGAGCTCCTCTTTGTGCCCCTGTATATTCCCGATCTCGTCGTGGAAAATCACTCTTGGGCTTTGCTCATTGACCTCTATTGGGATCATGGCTTCTACGCCATAAACTAGTCGGAAGGGTGTTTCTCCAGTGGTGGATTGGGGGGTTGTTCTGTAAGCCCATAGTACTTGTTGGAGCTCTTCAGCCCAAGCTCCTTTCGCATCTTGTAATCTTTTCTTCAGCCCTGCCAGTATGACTTTGTTGGCTGCTTCGGCTTGCCCATTGGCTTGTGGGTGTTCCACTGAGGTGAACTGGTGTTTGATGTTCATACTGGCTACTAGGCTTCTAAAGGTGGAGTCGGTGAACTGGGTTCCGTTATCTGTGGTAATGGAGTAAGGTATCCCATACCTTGTGATTATATTTTTGTAGAGGAACCTCCGACTTCTTTGTGCAGTGATGGTGGCCAGTGGTTCTACTTCTATCCACTTTGTGAAATAATCTATTCCCACTATTAGGTATTTGACTTGTCCTGGCGCCTGGGGAAAAGGACCTAACAAATCCATTCCCCATTTTGCAAAGGGTCATGGGGAGGTGATACTGATGAGCTCCTCTGGGGGGGCCACGTGGAAATTTGCATGCATTTGACACGGTTGGCACTTTTTCACAAAGTCTGTGGCATCTTTCTGCAAGGTTGGCCAGTAGAATCCAGCTCGGATCACCTTTCTGGCTAATGACCTTGCTCCGAGATGGTTCCCGCAGATTCCACTATGTACCTCCTCTAATACCTCGGTGGCTCTTGAGGTCGGTACACACTTTAACAATGGTGTTCATATCCCCCTTCTATAGAGAATATTTTTCACCAAGGTATAGTGTTGTGCTTCCCTTCGGATTTTCTTGGCCTCCTTTTCCTCCTTGGGGAGGATGTCGAATTTCAGGTATTCGACCAAGGGGTTCATCCATCCGAGGTTTAATCCGACCACTTCAAAGACTTCTTGTTTGTCTTCCATTTTTACCACTGAATGTTCCTGGAGAGTTTCTTGGATCAGGCTTCTGTTATTTCCTCCTGGCTTGGTACTTGCTAACTTGGATAGGGCGTCTGCTCTGCTATTTAGGTCCCGAGTTATATGCGTGACCTCGGTTTCTGCAAAGCGTCCAAGGTGTTCCAGAGTTTTTTCCAAGTATCTCTTCATATTTGGGTCTTTTGCTTGATACTCTCCACTTATTTGGGAGGTCACCACTTGAGAGTCACTGTATATCATTACCTTCGTAGCACCGACTTCTTCTGCCAGCTTCAATCCTGCAATCAAGGCTTCATATTTTGCCTGATTATTTGAAGCTGGGAATTCAAACTTGAGGGAAACCTCTATCTGGGTTCCCCTTTCATCTACCAATATTATGCCTGCGCCGCTTCCTATTTTATTGGAGGATCCATCTACATAGAGTTCCCATGTAGTTGGTTTATCCTCTTGATCCCTTGCATATTCTGCAATGAAGTCGGCGAGGCACTGGGCTTTAATCGCCGTCCGAGTTTCGTACTTCAAGTCGAACTCGGAGAGCTCTATTGCCCATTGAACCATTCTTCCTGCAACATCCGTCTTTTGGAGGATTTGCTTCATGGGTTGGTTCGTGCGGACTCTTATTGTGTGAGCTTGAAAGTAAGGCCGTAGCCTTCGAGAGGCTACCACTAAGGAGTATGCAAATTTCTCTAATTTGTGATACCTTAGCTCAGGGCCCTGTAGAACTTTACTGATGAAATAGATTGGGTGTTGACCGTCCTCGTCTTCTCTTATCAAGGCTGCTGAGACAGCCTTGTCTGCCACGGATAGGTATAGGACGAGGTCTTTTCCGGCTACAGGTCGGGTCAAAATAGGAGGTTGGCTCAAAGACTTTTTGAACTCCTGGAACGCCTCCTCGCATTCGGGAGTCCATTCAAACTGGTGTCCCTTTCTCAATAGGGAGAACAGTGGAAGGGATCTTAGTGCTGATCCTGCCAAAAATATGGAGAGAGCTGCTAGCCGGCCATTCAGCTGTTGGACCTCTCTCAAACAAGTCGGGCTTTTCATTTCTAGGATAGCTCTACACTTGTCGGGATTGGCTTTGATCCCTCTTTGTGTTAGCATGAATCCTAGAAATTTTCCTGCCTCCACCGCGAAGGCGCACTTTGCAGGATTTAGTCTCATCCCGTGCAACCTTATGGTGTCAAAGACTTGTGAAAGGTCAGACAAGAGGTCGACTTCTTTCTTGGTCTTTACCAGCATATCGTCGACGTACACTTCCATTAAGCTCCCTAGGTGAGGGGCAAACACCTTATTCATCAGCCTCTGATATGTGGCCCCTGCATTTTTCAATCCAAATGGCATGACCACGTAGCAAAAGTTAGCTCTGGGCGTGATGAATGATGTTTTTTCCTGGTCTGGTTCATACATCGGGATTTGGTTATACCCTGAGTAGGCGTCCATGAACGACAAGTATTGATACCCCGAGCTAGAGTCTACTAGGGCGTCAATGCTTGGTAGTGGATAAGGGTCCTTGGGACATGCCTTATTTAAGTCGGTATAGTCGACGCACATTCTCCATTTACCATTTTGTTTTTTGACTAGCACTACATTGGCTAGCCATGTTGGATACTTGACTTCTCTGATGAAACCGGCTTCTAGGAGCGCTTGTACTTGCTCCTCTACTATTAGAGCTCGCTCTGGGCCGAGCTTGCGTCTTCGTTGTTGTACAGGTCGAGATCCCGAGTAGACCGAGAGCTTGTGGGACATGAGTTCTGGATCTATCCCAGGCATGTCGGAGGCCTTCCAGGCGAAGAGATCGGAATTATCTCTTAGGAGCTTAGTCAATTCTTGTCTTAGGGTTTCCCCCAGGTTGGTTCCTATGTGAGTGTTTTTTCCTTCCTCTTCTCCGACCTGAATCTCCTCGGTTTTTCCTCCGGGTCGTGGTCGCAGCTCTTCTTTAATCCTTGCTCCACCGAGCTCTATTGTGTGAACTTCTTTGCCTTTTCCTCTCAGGTTTAGGCTTTCATTGTAGCATTTCCTTGCCAGCTTCTGATCTCCCCTCACCGTTGCTATCCCCGCTGAGGTCGGGAATTTCATGCAGAGGTGGAGTGTCGATACCACCGCTCCGAGTCGATTAAGGGCAGCTCTGCCGATTAAAGCATTATAGGCCGACCCCACGTCGATGACTATGAAGTCTATACTCAGAGTCTTTGATTTTCCCCCTTTCCAAAGGTGGTGTGGAGGGGCAAAAATCCTAGTGGCTTTATTGGCGTGTCGCCTAATCCGTACAAGGTGTCGGGGTAGGCTCTTAACTCTTTCTCATCTAACCCTAGTTTGTCGAAAGCGGGCTTAAAGAGGATGTCCACTGAGCTTCCTTGGTCTACTAGTGTTCTGTGTAGATGGGCATTTGCCAGGATCATGGTAATTACCACTGGGTCGTCGTGCCCAGGGATTATTCCTCGCCCATCTTCCTTTGTGAATGAAATGGTTGGAAGGTCGGAGGACCCCTCTCCGACCTGGTAAACTCTCTTGAGATGTCTTTTACGAGAAGATTTTGTGAGTCCCCCTCCCGCAAACCCTCCTGAGATCATATGGATATGTCTCTTCGGAGTTTGTGGTGGTGGGTCTCTTCTATCCATATCATCTCGCTTTCTTTTTCCATGACTGTCCGACCTTTCTATGAGATATCTCTCAAGCCGACCTTCTCTGGCCAGTTTTTCTATCACATTTTTAAGGTCGTAACAGTCGTTTGTGGAGTGCCCATATATCTTATGGTACTCACAGTAATCACCGCGGCTCCCCCCTCTTTTATTTTTAATGGGCCTGGGAGGAGGCAGCCTTTCGGTATTGCAAATTTCTCTGTATACATCCACTACAGGAACTTTCAGTGGAGTATAAGAGTGATATTTTCTTGGCCTATCGAGGCCGAGTTCTTCCTTCTTCTTAGCTTCCCTCTCCCTCTCTTTCGTTGAGGGAGGGTGACCAGGTCGCCAACTCGGGTCTCTTAGCCTAGCATTTTCTTCCATATTGATGTACTTTTCAGCTCTTTCCTGTACATCACTTAAAGAGGCGGGGTGTCTTTTTGATATGGACTGTGAGAAGGGACCTTCTCTAAGACCATTGACTAGCCCCATGATGACTGCTTCGGTGGGCAGGTCTTGAATCTCCAAACATGCTTTGTTGAACCTTTCCATATAGGCCCGTAAGGACTCCCCGACCTCCTGTTTTATTCCCAGGAGACTTGGTGCATGTTTTACTTTGTCTTTCTGGATGGAGAACCTCATCAAGAACTTTCTTGAGAGGTCTTCAAAACTGGTAATTGACCTCGGAGGGAGGCTGTCGAACCACTTCATCGCTGCTTTTGACAAGGTTGTCGGAAAAGCTTTGCATCGCGTAGCGTCAGAAGCGTCAGCCAGATACATCCGACTTTTAAAGTTGCTCAGACGATGCTTTGGATCAGTGGTTCCGTCGTAGAGGTCCATATCGGGGCTTCTAAAATTTCTCGGAACTTTTGCCCTCATTATGTCCTCGCTAAAAGGATCTTTCTCCCCTAAGGGCGAATCTTCTCTACCGTCGTGGGAGTTATGACCTTTGAAGGAGGATTCTAACTTTAAGAGTTTTCTTTCTAACTCTTTTCGTCGCTCCATCTCCTCTTTTAGGTTCTTTTCGGTTTTCTTTTGTCGTTCCCGTTCCTGTTCTAGCTGCTCGAGGCGACTGTGGACTAATCCCATGAGCTCAATTGCGTGGGATGGTCCTTCTTTTTCTGATTCGCACCCCTCCGAGGAATTTACCTTCGGGTTTTTTATTCTGGAGGTGCCTTCCCTGTGTTGATCATTGGCTTCCTGGTGAAGGGTCTGGTCTGCCTCATTGTTTCCAGTGTTCAGATTCTCTTGTTCAGAATCTGTCTCCACATGACCCTCTTCAGGGGATCTATCCGCCATCACTGGTTGATCTCTCGGGTCCCCGGAAACGGCGCCAATGTTACGGTAGGTAACCGGAGATTAATGGGCTGGATGGCGTTGGTTGGCCTAAACGTATGAAGGAGGTGGCTTTCGAGTGGATCTGTTACTCGGTGTTCCTCCGTCCGACTTGTACGTGTGAAAGAATGGGGGGTGGTACCTGCAAAGACACTCCGATGCCTAAGTTAGCAAGAGTGTGAGCAGGTTAGAGAGTATTGGAACTTAGAGATACCTGAATGGTGTCAGTGTATTTATAGTGGTGAACCAATAACCACCGCTGAAGTAGTGCCACCTTTTTAGGTGGATAACCGTTCCCATATCTTAGGGAGGTTAAGATATGGCTCTATGAAGTGGTTAGAGAGTTTCTAGGGGCAGTTACTCATTCGAATGAGTGTTATCTGCCAGCTAACCCTCGTATCCGACTTCTTTGGAGCAGGTCGTGTTCAGTACCGACTTCTGGGGATGAAGGCTGGTACTGGGTGAGGGCCAACCCTTTGGGTTGGGCCTTTTTGCTTGGATCCTAGGCCTTTATTATTGGGTCAGGGTATGAACAGTATGTTTCTAATTGCTTACAGAAACTACATCGGCTAATTCTACTTTAACTTCTATATCCATCATCCATCAAAATCCAGATTATGAAACCTCTAAATTCAGACATTACTTAAAAAATATATTGAATGATTAAAATTACCGGTAGAATGCACAGATGATATTTATATGTTGTTATATGAGGAGCAGATGAATTAGAATCTATCTCTAACTCCTAAAATAAAACGACAAGCCCCAACTGAAGGATTTCTAGAAATAATCACACCAAGCCCATCAAACCTTAAAGCAAAATTGAATTAAAATCAAGTTATGGAGAAGAACTGCAACATACCAATAGGAATTATGGCCAAAGAGAGTTGAGACATCTGCGAGCAGAACGAAGGCGTGGGACTGACTGCGAGACAGTGGCGAGATAGGGAACGACGAAGACAAATCCCGAAACCTACTGCGTCTGCCGCCAGCAGCGACGACGAGGGCAGGAAAGGCGCACGATCGCGACTGAGTACTAGACCAGAGACAGTGACAGATACCCGAGCTAAGAGAGCGGCGATAAGATTGAGTGCCACACCAGAGACTGTGAGAGAGACTAGAGCCGAGAGAGGAAGAAAGCTTGGGCAGGAGAGCACGCAGTGAGCCACAGAGCTCGAGCTTGACGTTGAGGGAGGAGAGTTAGGATTGCTGAACGGCGTCATTCTTCGAAATTTTGAAAAAAAAAAAAAAGAATGATCCGATTCGATTATGTAAGTAGGCCAGATTGAACCAAATTTGATAGTTATGGTATGGACAATTAAGTTCATTGAAGTTATTATAAAAGACCAATTTTTTTTGTTTTCAATCTTCAAATCATTAAATCGGTTTATTAAATACATCCAATCATAGTTTAACACATAAGCATCCTTAAAAAAAAATATTTTAGAACAACTTTATGAGAGTATCTGCTATCATAATTGTGTTACTCTTTGTTTATACAGTGTTTTATCTAAACAAAAAAGTACCAATCACACCACCCACTACAAATAGTACCAACTCAATAGAAATTACGGAAACTATAACCCAAAATAATAATAATAATAATAATAATCCTAAACTAATTTCAAACATGATCAAATCTAGTAGCACGTGAAAGAGTTTCAAAGTACTGCAATGCCTTGAACGAATACTCTTGATTTAGTTCATGGAGAATTCTTGAACCATGATTGTTCAAATTATAAGACACAATCTTGATCTTCTCATCATCATTAGAATCACTGAGGAACAAAATTGCTGAGTCCTCTTCTTCATTTTCTTGGCAGACAACACACATAGAAACTTGATCAGCAGGATACTGTACTTTCAAATTTACCCCTTCACAGATACGATTAAGATCCATATGGTATTTCAAAATCCACCCACAATAATCTTTCTCCAATTCCCAAATATGATATTCCAATTCCCTTTTAGGATTAGCCACAACCAAGTGCAGATTCCCTCCGGATTGTCCAAAATATTGTACATTCATAATGCAAAATTCATATGATGTCCATCGCAATTCGTTAAAGCAAAGCTTCTTGATATCGAAATAGATCAATATCTTGTGAGGACTGAACCAATGAACAAAACCGTTGCAATAAACACCAAACTTAACAGGTACGCCCTGACAGAAAACCCCATATTCAGTCCATGAATCTGTCTCTGATGAATAAACACTAATCTCAACTGCACTTCTTTGAGAAGTCCAAGAAATTTCACTGAACATGATCACTTTGTAATAAGGGGAATCTTGAGGCTCGTAATAAAGAAATGGCATCAAGAAATGCGGATAAGGTTTGATACTATTGTAGGTTAGATTGAAGCAACAATTAATGGCAGGGTTAATTACACGGTAGCTGCAACGTTGTTCGAAATTCTTTGTTCTAGGGTTTGTTGATTGCGGCGGTGTATTAGCGTCGCAAAGTAGAAGACCGTTGCAAGATTGAAGGATGGAAGAAACGGGTTCACATATATTATTTTCGACGAGGGTATTTTGGTCATTGGACGTGAAAGGTACTACACAAACTTTCATGTTGCCCGTGTCATCACTGATTTTTCGAAGCAATAGAACTCGTGGATAACGGTTATTGCGGCAAAAACGAAGAGTGTGTGAGTAACCGAATTGAGGGTTGGAAATGAGAGCTAACCATTCTTTGCACACACACTTACATCGGATCACGTCTTTTGCCGGAAGCCGGAGAAATATGTCCGTCATAAGATCTTTGTTCCCGGCAACAGCATCGCCTGGGCTATGCTTCATGATTGCAAAAAATATGAAATGAATTTTTTGATGTTTATGAGTTTGTTGGTGCCTCGCTTGTGATATGCAAATGAATTTATAGTGTAATCAAGTGCAAGTGACCCGCTTTTAAGACCTATCCTTTTTTGGTAGAAAATCAAACCTTTTGTCACTTTTTTTTTTCATTAAATTTTGTAGTTGTATAAATGTGAAAAAAAAAAGGGTTTAAGCGGTATAAGTAACAATTAGAGAAAGAATAATAAGCAGTAAGCAATACATACATAAATGAAAGAATTCCATACCTTTTTTAACATACGCATAAGGAAGTATATATCTTGATATCTGTATTGTTTTGTATATAAAGTAATAAATGATTCTCAATTTCAAAATATTGGTGTCAATTTGGAATTAACTGAATTCACATTCAGACTTTCCATGTGTTTTATGAGGAATTATAATTGAAGAGATCCATTATTTTTATTGCATGAGATCTTTGTAATCAGTACTTTCCTAATCATGTTTTTCAGTGAATTACTAGTCGTATACCTTTGAAAAGGAAAGGTTTAAGATATAGATAATTTTTTTCTTCTCTTCGGTATCTTTTAGCAGATCAAGACTAATACGTTGTGGAATAAAATTTTATATAAGAATTTATGGGTAGTCAATGAATTAATGCTTGTACCAAATAAGATATAAAGCAATATAGTAATTTGCATTTTTACATACGTTTTTTGGAATTTTATATAAGGCAATAATTGATTCTTGGTTTCAAAGGATATTATTTTCTATGAATAAAATTTATATAGTTAGTTAAGTTTTTTTTTCTCCAATAAAAATTTTTTAAATAATGTTTATTTTGAGATACTAAAATTGAAACTGAACAATTAAAATTTAATATTGTGTTTACTGATTAGAGACTAAAATTAAGACACAAAATTTTTGTTTTTCTAATATTTTTAGAAAATAGAAATAGAAGAGACTGAAATTTTTAAAAATAAAAATTAAAAAGTTTAATAACTAAGGATATTTTATTAAAAATTCTTATTTCATATTCATATTTATCTTGAATCAAATAAAATACTAAAACTTAATTTAGTTTTACACTAAATATAATACAAAAATTTAATTTAATCTTAGTCTTCCTTCTAAATGTAATCTTAATTTCTTCTTTTATTTTATTTATCACTAAGAATTTAAAAATATTATTTATATACTAAAATTAATTATTATATATTTTTATATATAGATATATATAGTTTAATTTATTTTTAATATATATTTTATATTTTAATATATATTTTATATTAATAATTATTTTAATAGCTGGTTTTAGTATGTAGCTCATATAGTTGTTGTTACGATGGGTAATCGGAGATTAGTGGACTGGGCTTGTAAGGATGGCCCAAGCGTCGAGACAGAGCGGCCTGCGACTTGGTTGGCATTTGGAGACTGTCGTCCGACTTGTGTGTATGGAGGAATTTGGGGGGGGGGGTGGTACCTGCAAAGACACTGCAATGCCTAAGTCAGCAAAAGGTTTTAGCAGGTTTAGAGAGTATTGGAACTTAGAGATACCTGAGGGGTATTAGTGTATTCATATTGGTGAACCAATAACCACCGTTGGAGTAGTTCCACCTTTTAAGGTGGATAACCGTCCCTTTATCTTAGGGAAGTTGAGATATGGCTCCTGGAAGTGGGCTGAGAGATTTTAGGGACAGTTATTTATTTGAATAAGCGTTATCGGCCAACTATCATTCGATCCCGACTTCTTTGGAGTGGAGTCTGTATTCGATCCGACTTCTTATAAGGAGGTCGGTGGATAATGAAGGCCAATCTTTGGATTGGCCCTTTTTGGTTTATTTGGACCTGGGCCCTAGTGTTGGGTCAGGGTATGAACAGTGCCCCTACTCGAGTCCGATCTCTTTTACTTACGAGTTGGATTCGAGTATTTGAACTCGGGCTTGTAGCCGACGTGATTTTGAAACTGACATGATTTTGAAACCGACGTGATTTAAATTTCTCAACAGTCGCGTCTAATCAAACGTTGCGTCTGTTACGGGTCTTGCATTTACACGTGGGAGCAGTTACATTGGTAACGACGCATTTCTTTAATGATTGCGTCGATTTTTACCAAGTTGCCCCTAGCGTATTTATAAATTCTTTTTCCTCTCTTTTCTTTGTTTTCTTTCGTCTTCTAAAAGCTTCCTGCTTACACTCTCTGTTTCTTTCAAAGGAAAAACTCTCTAGTCTTCCTTTTTTGGAGTGCTTCGCTACTGCTATATTCGTTTTCCTTCGCGCTTATCAACAAAGGTTAGTCTCTTCTTCTTCCCCTCTTTATTTTTTGATGCTTTATTTTGCACGTTGGAAGAGTTTTTGCGTGTTCGTAGCGTGTCTATCTGTAGGTCTGGTGACTCTGTTTTAGTGAGGGACTGCTTTGTTCTTTTAGAGATCCTGTTTTTTATCTTTTTTCTGTTTTTCTTTGTAGGTCTCGTTATCTTTTTAGCTACTTCTTTTTTACTGGAAAAGATGTCTTCCCTCGTTTCTGAGTGGGTAGATGTTACTGTTCTTGAGGAGAAACTCTTAGTAGACACAGACTACATCACCGACCTCCGCACCCACCATAGGATCTGTGGCTCTGATGATGATGAGTCAAAGTATGAGTTGATTGCCCCGGGTCCTGAAGACCGGGTTTGTTTTGGGAAGGCTGCTGATGCTGACCCTTATTTCTTTTTTATGTATGACTGCCTTTTTACCTGCCTAGGGGTCCTTCTGCCTTTTTCCGACTTCAAACTAAGCGTGTTATGTCATTGCCGAGTTGCTCCTACCCATCTTCACCCCAACTCTTGGGGTTTCATGAAAATTTATCAACTTGTTAGTCGAGAGCTGGATTTTCCAACCTCTTTAAGGATCTTTTTTTATCTTTTCCATATGACCAAGCCCTTTAGTGGGCAAAATAACAAGCAGCAGTGGATTTCTTTCCGGGCCATTCGAGGTCGAAAAGTTTTTTCTATGTTTGACGAATCTTTTTATGTTTTCAAGAATTTCTTTTTCAAAATCCAAATTGTAGAGGGTTACCATCCCTTTTTCCTTGATGAAAACTCCAACCCCCGATTTCCTCTTTATTGGCTAGAGGCCTCTCCAATGGAGAAATATGGCCTGGAAGATTTGGATGAGGTAGAGGAGGCTATCGTGGGGTTTTTTCGAGATGTCCGGGGAAGGGCCCCCTATTTGGACACTAAGAAATTTTTGTTGGGATCTCCGAGCTTTCTACGGACCCAATTAGGTAGCTTTCGTTTTTTCTTTTTGTTGATTTTGGTAACTTCCGACTTATAGTCTTCTGACTTGTAGTCTTCCGATTTGTAGACTAACTCTTTGTTTTCTTCTTTTCAGAGAGGGTGAAGAATGGTTCCAGCGCCTCCTACCAGAAGGTTCAGGATGCCAAGAGAAGGTCTCGGGCTCGGGTTGATGCTGCGAGGTCTGCTGACACTCCTCCTCCTCCTCGTGATCTGGGGACCTCTTCTTGTCCAATTATAGTAACTTCTGCCTCTGCTTCTTCTCTTCCTCCCCCCATCCAACCTTCCCCTGAACCCAAGAAGAAGAAGTGCAAGACTTCAGAGTCTGGCTCTTCTTTTTCTGGGGAAGCTATTTTTGATGGTCCCAAATTCGTTTGGAATAACATCTTTTCCCATACTCGGATCAATATGGATGATGCTTCCGTTCGAAACCATCTTAATATCATGGTTCAGGGGAGTGTTCGGGCTGCTGGGGTATGCACAAAACTTCTTAATATTTTGGACCAAACTCTCCTTAGCTCTTTGAGTTCTATCCGAAAGGTTGAGGAGTTTCAGGGGAGGATTGGCCTCTATCAAGAGAAAGAGAAAAGGCTCCAAGGAGAAGTTACCTGGTTGAAGCAGGAGAGGTCCCGACTTCAATGTCAGGGTCTTTTCTGAGAACATTGATCTCCAGCGGGAGCTGGAGAAAGGTCGGAAGGCTTATCAGAATTTGGAGGACTCCGTGGCAGAGAGCTCGGAGGAGGCTTGGAGAATTTGGAAAGAACATGTCGGAGTCATTGCTCCTGACCTAGATCTTTCCCCTCTTGATCCTGATAAGATTGTTGTGAATGAGACTATTGTTTCTCCTCCCTGACCTAAGACGGATTCTAACCTGAAGACCCGTGGGTAGAAGTGTCAATTTAGCCCAAACCTTAGGGCTAGCCCTCAACCCTCCAAAATAATTCTAGCCCACAGCCCTACAAATTACAAAATCATATTTTGTAAGCCTAGCCCTAATTAAGCCTCCCCAACAAAAATCAAAACAGGACTGGCCCTATAAACCCTAATAGCCCCAAATATAATCTTCTCCTCCCTGAGACCCTGACTCGAGAACTACTTTTGCGTTGAAAATTGAAACGGTGAAAGGATCTGCATTCTACCTTCGAAATCAGTGGCTGCTTCTCCTCCCTCACGCGGAATCAGAGGTGGGTTTCTTCGTTTTCTGTCCCTCTCTGAGTTTTTCTTTGTTTGTTTGCATCACCCATTTTAATTCTCTTGTTAATAAACTGAGGTGGGTGATTTCAAAATGGTTGAACTATGAATTGTGAAATGTGAACTATGAACTTGTTTTAAATTTTTTCCCAAAAGGAGATTATGGAATTGAGAATCAAAGTTGAGTTAGGATGAGAATTGACTACATGATTACTATTCACTACTTCACTAGTGTGAGATTAGATGTGTTTGAGTTTCAAAATTAGATTTCTGATGAGTGTTACTGTGTTAGTAAGTTTGCTTATATTAGTAAGAAACCTATTTACTTAATAGTTGGTGTCTTGGTGAATCCAAAATATGATAATTTTGGGGAAAGATTTCATTAACCTTTTTGAAATATTTATCCTAGGTAAATGGAGTATTAAAACTGGATTTGTGCTCTTAAAATTAATTAAAACAAGATTTTATGGTTGAAGTTGATGGTTGGCAAAAGTTAGAATTATGCAGAATTTTGTTACATAATCCAAATTTTGATAAGTTTGTGAATCTAGTTTCTTTTAAAGCTTGTAAATTTAGTTGGTGAATATCAAATTTTATGGTGATTAGAGCTTAGTAAGGTTAGCAATAATTTTTTGCAAGAAGGGTTGCTACAATAATTTTTTGCAAGAAGGGTTGCTACAATATTTTTAATATAGCAATAATGTGATTTTGGTATTGTTGCTTAGCATGATTAGCTGTTGGATTGTTTAGCTTCTGTATATTCCATATTTTCTTTCTATTCTGATTTTAATTCATTATCTTCATATTTGGATGAGTTTCATGAGAATGGTAATGACATAATAAATAAGATAATTAGCTTTATATAGATGTGCAAAGCAACACTAGTATGTAGTATCCAAAATTTCATCTCTTCCTCTGTATATGCATTCCTTATATTTGGTCATTTCTTCTACTTTTCTCTTCAATTACTTCTTGTTAAAACTTCAGAGATGAGTGATAAACTACTATTTTATGGTTTATCTCTAATTTGAGTAATTTTTATCAGCTTTTTACCCACTTATTCATATGATTTGCATGGTTTTACAATTCCTTCCTGGATTTACTCTATGATTGAAAACTTGCTTCCTAAAACTTTAAATTGTGTATTTTAATTTCTCCTTTATACCATTCGATGCCGTGATCCGTGTGTTAAATGTTTCAAGCCTCATAGGGCAGGAATAGCTTAGAGAATGGAGAGGAAGCTTGCAAAAATAGAAGGAACACAAGAAAACAAGGAGATGATCAGCGAACACTGACGCGAGCGCATGGCTCGCGCGAAATAGAGAAATCGCAGCGACGCGAACGCGTGCTTGACGCGTACGCGTGGAAGCAGATCAGCACAACGACGCGAGTGCGCGCCTGATGCGCACACGTGGAAAGGGAATTCGGCCAGTGACGCGTACGCGTGACCAACGCGTACGCGTGACATGCGCGATTTGTAAAAAAATTCAGAAAACGCTGGAGGCGATTTCGGGCCGCGTTTTGACCCAGTTTTTAGCCCAGAAATACAGATTAAAGTCAGGGAACATGCAAAGACTCAGGAGGTTCTCATAATTCACAATTTTAGGTCTAGATGTAGTTTTTAGAAAGAGAGGCTCTCTCCTCTCTCTTAGGATTTATGATTAGAATTCCTCTTAAAGGACCTATGATTTCTTCTTCTCAATTTTCAGGTTCAATGTTCCTTTTATTTATTTTCTCAATTTGATTTATGAACTCTTTATGTTTAGATTGATTTTCTATTTAATACAATTTGAGGTATTTCAGGTTTATGATTTTTAATTTAGCTTTTTACATTCTTAGCTTGAGTTGATTAATTAGAGGCACTTGAGTTATCAAACTCCTTGTGATTGATAATTGTTATCTTTGTTGATTGATTTAAATTCCAATAAATCTAGTATTTTCTTAGGAATTGACTAGGACCTGAGGAATCAAATTGATTTATCCACTTAACTTACCTTCATAGTTAGAGGTTAACAAAGTGGGAGCAAAATCCAATTCTCATCACAATTGATAAGGATAACTAGGATAGGATGTTCAGTTCTCATATCTTGCTAAGAACTTTATTAATTATTATTTTATTTTCCTTACAATTTTCTCTTCTTATTTCTCAACCCAAAACCCCAATTTACAGGACTCATAACCAATAATAAGAACACCTCCCTGCAATTCCTTGAGAGACGACCCGAGGTTTAAATACTTTGATTATCAATTTTAAAGGGGTTTGTTACTTGTGACAACCAAAACTTTTGTATGAAAGGACTCTTGTTGGTTTAGAAACTATACTTGCAACGAGGATTTATCTGTGAATTTCTAGACCACGCAAAAGTCTTCTCATCAAAATGGCGCCGTTGCCGGGAAATCGCAAATGTGTGCCTTGTTATTGGTTATTGTAAATATTTTCTTTTGCTTGTTTATTTATTTTTATTTTCGCTTTTAATTTTTATTATTTACTATGAATTCTCACCCCTATCGCTTTGAGTTTGGTTCCAATGCTGTTACAAGGAATGGAAATTATAACAGGAACATGCATCAAGGTCAAAACAATCAGAGATGGAAGGAGCCACGAGGACCTGATCAACCCTTTCGGCAACAACACCTTCCAGAGTACCACAGATAAAGACCATCCCACAATGCATGCCAAGACAATAGTTATGGTGGACCCTTTCGTGACAACCAACCTCCACCAAATTACTATAGTCAAGAGCCATTCCAGAGAGCGTACCAAGATGATGGATATGGTGGACCCCCTTGTAGTTACCAACAAGGCCCACCATATGATTATGAACTGCCTCCTCAACACAACTCTGGACCACCATACTCACAAGCCCCCTACTACCAAACACCATCACATGATTCTAACCTTTATCCACCATATCAACCACCCTATGAGCCATATGAGCCATACATAGATCCACCCCAATTCTAACCCAGTTACTCCCAAGGACCACCGCCTCCATATATACCACATCCACATCCATCAATCCAAGAGCCTTATGATCCTACTTATGATAGCCGAGCGCAACAAGAATCAAAGGATTGTCTCAAGGAAACAGTGGAAAATTTTCATGCAACCCTTCGCCAATTGGACCGAGCGATAAGCCGAACAGCACCCGAAGCTTTCATGGCTAAAGAATCTCAATTTGAGAACAAGGAATTGAAGTGTGCTGTGCAACAAGTAGAAAAGATGGAGAGTGATGAACCACCCTCTTATCATGAACCTTTCCTCCCAAGTAATGATCTCTCATATCCACCTCAACCTTCAATGCATGACACTATTGGTGTTCTTCTTCAAAGGCAAAGAGAGATGAAACAGGGAGTACTAGAATTCGCGACTGCCTTGACCGAGGTAGTAAATCGATTAGCTTCCCAACATCTGAACACTCAAAGTAATCTCATGGCTACATGTGGAGAATCAAAAGAAGAGCGTAGCATGAAGGAGACACTAGAAACTCCGGTGGACAATGAGGAACATGGATTTGTATTGGAACAAGTGGAGGAATCCATAATAGTTACAGAGAAAGAAGTGGTTGAAGATTTAGGAGATGCTGAACCTCCATGGGAATCTAGGATTGTAGAGTACCCCTCCAATAAGATTGAAATTGATGTCAGAAAGGCCAGTGCACAACCTCCATGGCATATTCTTTATGAAGACTTGGATGGGATAGATCAAGAAGTAAGTTCCCTTGGTGATGAGAATCATGCATCAAGTCCTCCTAGTGATAAATCTACATCTGCAAACGAACTCCTTGAGTATGAAGACTCTTCTCTGATTGAGTCTGCAAATGATGTGGAAGTAGAAGCCCTTCGAAAAGGATGGACGGGAGTTGAGTACGCTTTGTCAAGAACGTTGGAGACTTCTCCATCCACCTAGGTTGTCGTCTACTCCTTCGCTTGAGTGGGTAAAACTTATCTCTGTTCATCTTTCTATCCCACTTGAGTACCGTATTCTTGAAACGGACGGCCAACTTAGGAACCTTTGTGGCATTAAGTGTAAGAGAAGAATGTTTAGTGGTTGGAGTTGCAAATCAAGGCTTATCAAGGTTGATACTTCAAGAGAAAGATGTAAGGGCTCAACTGGTGATAATTTGGTTAGATCTAAAAGAAGAGTTTGGTACTCCGTAGAGAATTCAGAGTGCTTGCCACCCGGATGGAACCATGATGATCAACTTGAAGACGGGTGCAGAAACAATATTTGGGATCCAGGCATATATGAGGATCAAATTTGGGAGCTCAAAGATTGTGAAGAACTCCATCAAAGCATGAGAAATTTACTTGATATTGATAGAGCTTATTGGAAGTCCAAGCATTGGTGGAAGTTTCAGGATGAGTTCAAGCACAAGCCGCCATGACAAGGAGCTCACCAAATGTCCAACTTAAGGACTTTAACTAAAAGTGCTAGGTGGGAGACAACCCACCATGGTATGATCGTTCCTTTTCAATTTTAATTTTATTTTGTTTTGTTTGTTTTAAAGTTTTGTGTTATTCTATTGAACCTGGAATTATCCATAACCTCCATATCAGCATTTGCATTCTGCATTCTGCATATTGCATACTACATCAAAAAAAAGGAATGCACGCGACGCGTTCGCGTCACAGGTGCCTTGGATACGAGAAGAAAAGAAACAGAGAGTCACGCAAAAGCGTGGCTGGAGGCGTGCCTTAGGCACAAACATGACCACACGACCGCGTCACTGACGCATTCGCGTCGTTTGCGATATAGCCTCCCCACGCGTCCGCGTCACCCACGCGAATGCGTGGCCTGTAAAATCGACGTAAATGGGTGTATGGCAGCAAGTTATGATGGAGTGGGACTGGAACCATGCTAGAAGCACCAACCCTCCCACGCGATCGCGTGCCTCATGCGGCCGCTTCGTTTTACAAAATCAGACCATTCACGTGTGCGCGTTACCCACGCGCACGGGTCACCCTAAATTTTGGCAAAATGCGTTTGAAACAGAGAGTTGCGCGAACGCGAGGCTGCTCTCGCGCCACTAGCACAAATCAAGTCACGCGTCTGCGTGACCAACGCTTCCGCGTCACTTGCAATTATCGCCAGTGACGCGAAAGCGTGATCCACGCGTCCGCGTCGCCTGCGTCGCACAACTTATCCAGATTAGTGCCAATTATCTTATCTTTTCTTCTCTAATCTTAATTTCTTCTATCTTTTCTTCTTTCTTCTTTCTTTCCTACTTTCTTTTTCTTCATCATCCTTCTTCACTTCCATTCTATTTTACTTACTTATTTGCATACTTTCTTTCATTGCATTTTCATTTTGTGCATATTTTTATTTTTTTTCTCTAAATTTATTATTTTTTCATTGGTGTTAAAATTTCTTATTCAACTGTTGTATCTTTTCTGATATCATTTTGGTGCTTCGTGACTTGTTTCCATTGTTTGGTAATATTATTTATAGGTCAATGCTAATCTTATATGATACTTGTACCCCTCTTACATTGACATAAACATACACTATCTTGCATTACCCACACTCTTCCCATTGTTGCAAATTTTGCACCACTGGTATGCCATGTGCTTCTATTATTTTTTCACGTACATGTTGAAGCTTCCATGTAAATGAGACCCTTATCATTTGGCATTAACCCTCCCATACTTCATTTATTTTCTTATCTTTATTATTGGGTTACTTTTCTTCCCTTTTTTTTTCAGGATGGCCACCTGGAAGGGAACTGGAAGACGTTTACATGGGGAGACAGACAAGTCCATCTGCAAAATCTTCGAAGAAAAGCGCCAGTTGGAATAGCC
Source organism: Arachis ipaensis (assembly GCF_059453495.1). Lineage (NCBI taxonomy): Eukaryota > Viridiplantae > Streptophyta > Magnoliopsida > Fabales > Fabaceae > Arachis > Arachis ipaensis. Next base: position 118,238,395 of record NC_142441.1, on the reverse strand, counting down.
CGTCCACCTACACATCTCAGCATGCACCGAGGACGGTGCAATCTTTAAGTGTGGGGAGGTCGATACCGATCTCCATGGGTTAGTTATTCTCTTCTCAACACCAATGTCTTATTTTCTTTATTAGTTCATTGTTACATTGCACAATAGATTGCGTGTGTAGTTGATTATTTGTATTTAAGTACTACTTGGTTGAAAAATAATAAGTTTCTTTCTAGGACCCTATTTTTGAAAAATTTCACTAATTTAAAATCAAAATTTTTGTGTTAAACTTGTTTGAAGTTGTATTTGGAACATGGTTCTTGAGCCAAAGAACACACAATCCGTGAGATTTTGAGCTTATTTATATAGTTACATTATTTAACCACAACATTTTATTCTTGTGTGTTTCCTTCTCTATAACTGCAATCTAGATTATGTTCCATTCTATATGTCCATTATTTAGTATATTTACATGCTTGCATATGATTGAGGCCATTACTTGTTTTTGCTCACTTATCCCAAATAAGCCTACCCTTTTATGTCACCATTGTTAGCCACTTTGAGCTTTTTAATTCCCTTCTATTCTATAACCACATCACTAGCCTTAAGCAGAAAAACAATTAAATACCCCAATTGAATATTTGGTTAGCTTAAGATAGAGATTGTGCATCAACTAAGTGTGGAAAAACTGTGGGAACATGGGTTAATAAGGGAATGTATCATGTTTCTAACTTATTTGAATATTGGAAATTTGGGAACCTACTCATGAAAAACCAAAATAGAAAAATAATGGAAAATCCATGTGCATTGATAAGTTATGTTTGCTTTTATGATTCAAAAAAAAATCAATAAATAAGTAAACAAATAAGGGGACAAAATTATCCCAATGTTAAGCTTTAATAGAAAAATCAATGCACATGTGATAAAAGTAAAGAAATATAAAAAATTTGGTACATGAGTATGTAATGCAAAAGTGGGAATCTTGGGTAGCTAGGTATGAATTTAAAAGTATACAAAGTATATGTATGTTAGGTGAGAGCTTAGGTTAGTCAAAGATTCATATTACAGCTCACTTGGCCATACATGTATCCTTACCTTTACCTCAGCCCCATTACAACCCTGAAAAGACCTCATGATGTTTGCATTGGTATACTAAATATTTGTTGATTGGTTAGATGAAGAACAAGGTTTAGAAAGTATGACTAGGGAAGAATAGCGTGATTGACCCTAGACACTTGAGAGTTAGAGTGATATACACTACCAGTGAGGGTTCAATGCTTGATTCTATGTTCCCTGCTTTCATGAGCTCTCTTCTTACAAGTTTACTTGCTTTTTATTGTACGATTTGAATTAGTGGAAATTGGTTCGTATTTGTCTTGGAGAACTTGTTTGCTTTTAACCAGGTAGGTAGAATCATTTTAGCATATAGTTGCATTTATAATTAGGTTGCATTTCATGAGTCTTACTGTCCCTTATTAATTCTCTTTGTCTCCTTGAGCTTAGCATGAGGACATGCTAATGTTTAAGTGTGGGGAGGTTGATAAACCACTATTTTATGGTTTATCTTGTGCTAATTTGAGTAGTTTTTACAAGATTTTCACCCACTTATTCATATTATTTGCATGGTTTTACAATTCCTTCCTGGATTTACTCTATGATTGAAAACTTGCTTCCTAAAACTTTTAAATTGTGTATTTTAATTTCTCCTTTATACCATTCGATGCCGTGATCCGTGTGTTAAATATTTCAGGCCTCATAGGGCAGGAATAGCTTAGAGAATGGAGAAGAAGCTTGCAAAAAGGAAGGAACACAAGAAAACGAGGAGATGACCAGCGAACACTGATGCGAGCGCATGGCTCACGCGAACGCGCGAAATGGAGAAATCGCAGCGACGCGAACGCATGCTTGACGCGTATGCGTGGAAGCAGATCAGCACAACGATGCGAGCGCGCGCCTGACGCACACGCGTGGAAAGGGAATTCGGCCAGTGACGCGTACGCGTGACCGATGCGTACGCGTGACATGCACGATCTGCAGAAAATTCAGAAAATACCGGGGGCGATTTCAGACCGCGTTTTGACCCAGTTTTTGGCCCAGAAACACAGATTAAAGTCAGGGAACATGCAGAGACTCAGGAGGTTCTCATAATTCACAATTTTAGGTCTAGATGTAGTTTTTAGAAAGAGAGGCTCTCTCCTCTCTCTTAGGATTTAGGATTAGGATTCCTCTTAAAGGACCTAGGATTTCTTCTTCTCAATTTTCAGGTTCAATGTTCCTTTTATTTATTTTCTCAATTTGGTTCATGAACTCTTTATGTTTAGATTGATTTTCTATTTAATACAATTTGAGGTATTTTAGGTTTATGATTTTTAATTTAGCTTTTTACAGTCTTAGCTTGAATTGATTAATTGGAGGCACTTGAGTTATCAAACTCCTTGTGATTGATAATTATCTTTGCTGATTGATTTGAATTTCAATAACTCTAGTATTTTCTTAGGAATTGACTAGGACCTGAGGAATCAAATTGATTCATCCACTTAACTTACCTTCATAGTTAGAGGTTAACAAAGTGGGAGCAAAATCCAATTCTCATCACAATTGATAAGGATAACTAGGATATGACGTCCAGTTCTCATATTTTGCTAAGAACTTTATTAGTTATTATTTTATTTTCCTTGCAATTTTCTCTTCTTATTTCTCAACCCAAAACCTCAATTTACAGGACTCATAACCAATAATAAGAACACCTCCTTGCAATTTCTTGAGAGACGACCCGATGTTTAAATACTTCGGTTATCAATTTTAAAGAGGTTTGTTACTTGTGACAATCAAAACTTTTGTATGAAAGGACTCTTATTGGTTTAGAAACTATACTTGCAACGAGGATTTATCTGTGAATTTCTAGACCACGCAAAAGTCTTCTCATCAATGAGTAAAGTAAAAAATTGGAGATATGATTTCACTGGATTTGATGAATTATGTTCATGCTGCATAGTCTCTTACTCTCTTCCTTAAACTGACATTAAGTTCATCTAATTATTATCATATACCTTCAATATTTTGTTGTGACTATTTTTTTAATACATAATCTCATAATAGCAATAACATTCTAAAAAACATAGTAATAATACTCGGAGTGAGGGTAATTATTTTGTTTTTAATCAAGAATTTTCTTTTTAGTTACTCTTCTAATTGAAATAAAAGGTAAATTAACTGATATCATTATTAGTTAAGCAAACAGAATGATGGACTTTTTCCTCGCTTGTATTTTCTCTTTTTGGACAGTAAATTCTTTCTAGTACTTCTAGAAAAACAATTTATGAAACGGTGGTCAAGAACAAGGGAAGTAACAAATTTCTTGCAGGCAGTTCGCTGTTAAATCCGGCAACCGGTGACTCCTTGGAGACTCATCACCTCACAACATTTTACAAACTATGCTGCTTTCTGTGAAATATATATAAAACAAAGGTTTGCTTACTTATTATTTTCAAGTCACCATCATTGTTCTATTAGGCTTTTGTTTTGCTTCAGAGTTTTTCCTTACTCCTTTCTAGTTGTAACGTGTAGGTGAAGCCACTTTTATTATATGTACTTATTTCTAAAACCATTCAAAAGAGTCCCACCATTTTCACCTTTCTTTTTTCACCTTTTACCCTCTTTTTGTTGTTTATGGCTGTGACATTTTGTGCTAGAGTGGATGAAACAAAATTATAAATGCAGTGGACCAATGTCTTTTTGAGCTTCATTTGTCTGCTTCAAATTTGACAAATGAGTATGTTCACGTGCTTGGCTCTCATTTTTCCAACAAAACTATGGGATTTCTTTCTTTTGGGATCTAATTTAAAGTACATGATGGTACTGTTGAGCAACTTTTGAAGATAAATAGTTGGGTTTGAGAGAGATGAAGGAGTATATAAACTGGAAAAAATAAGGGAGATAATAAAACTTAGGTGCTTTAATGTTGAAATTATTGTTTTGGATTAAGTAGGTATGTAACTCTTTATCAAGAGCTCCTTTTTTCTCATTGCTATAATGCTATTTGTTCGTTGTTGCTAAGTGTGCAGATTTTGATTTGCTTCATTGTTAGGATTTCTGAACATTTTGTACTATCTAATGTCTACTGTGTTAATTTCAAATTGATGAAAGACTTAAAAAGTTGGTAATATCCCCCCTCCCTCTTAAAGATTGGTGAAAGACTTCTGTGATTAAATATTTTTATATAAGCACATAATCTCATAGAAGGTAGTTTTTTTAGTCATTTCTACTGTGTATATAGTTGTCATATTAGTTCAATTTGTTGAATTTTGCAGTTGCATATGCCTATTTAGATAAGATGAATAATTAATATGAATTAATGAATGTTGTTGTTGTTGCTATAGAATTTTAATACACATTATTTGGATATGTTTAGGAAATTTATAAACATGGATGATGAGATTATTTCTGAGACTCCTATTCAAGCTTCTGGTAGTGTTGATTCTGGTAAAAAATCTAATGTTTGGAGGTTTTTTAAGAAGATTGGAAAAGACAGAGATGGTATTGAAAATGCTTAATGCAATTTTTGTCATCATGAATACAAAATTGGAAAAAATCCGAAAACTAAGAATGGTTACGAGACTTCTCATTTGAGTCGTCATATAGTTTCTTGTAAATCTATACCCCTCAATATTAGATTTGATGATGATATAGAGGGTCTGCCAACCAAAATTGATCAAAATGTTCATAGAAAAAAACTCGCTCAGGCTATAGCAAAATATGATCTTGCTTTTAGCTTTGTTGAGTATGAGGGTACTAGAGATTGGATTAATTACATTAGTCCAATGATTATAATGCCTTCTAGAAACACTTTAGTTTCAGATCTTCAAATGATTTATTCAACAGAGAAAGAGAAATTGAGGCAGAAGATGTCTAGGATACCTAATAGAATTTGTTTGACATTTGATGTGTGGACAGCATCTACCACTGAAGGATATATTTGTCTGATAGCTCATTTTGTTGATGAGAATTGGCGACTAATGAGTAAGATTTTGAATTTTTGTCGAATGATTCCTCCCATACTGGAACTGATATGGAAGCAGTCTTATTTAACTCTTTGAAGTAATAGGGTATTGATAAGAAAGTATTCTCTATTACTTTAGATAATGCTTTTGCAAATGACAACATGCAAAACATCTTAAAAACTCATCTACATAAGCAGAATAGTTTGCCTTGCGATGGAGAATATTTTCATGTACGTTGCTCCGTTCACATTTTAAATTTGATTGTGCAAGAAGGGTTAAACGTGGCTGTTGGAGCTTTATTTAAAATCAGAGAGAGTGTGAAATATGTGAAAGCTTCTGATGGGAGAATGATGAAATTCAAAGATTGTGTGCAGCAAGCCGAAATTGAAGAAGGTGTTGGTCTAAAATCAGATGTTCCAACTCGATGGAATTCTACATATATGATGTTGAAAAGTGCAATTAAATTTGAAAAAGCGTTTGACATTCTTAGTGTTGTAGATGGAGCTTATAAAGATTGTCTGACAAATGAAGAATGGAGCTTAGCAAAAAAAAATGTGTGAATTTTTAGAGCCATTTTATGAAACTACAAACCTCATTTCGGGTTCATCATATCCAACATCAAATTTATATTTTATGCAAGTTTGGAAAATTGAATGTCTTTTGAAAGACAATCAAACTTGTGATGATGTTGTTATTATGAACATGGCTTTCAGAATGAAGATGAAGTTTGATAAATATTGGAAGGATTCTAGCACTGTCTTGGCTTTTGGGGCAATTCTTGATCCTCAATTAAAGTTAAAGTTCTTGAGGTTTTGTTACAAAAAACTAGATCCTTCAACCTTTGAATTGAAGGAAAATGAAGTATTGGAGAAATTTAAAAGATTGTATGGAGAGTATACAAATACTTTTGGTGGTTCAACAATTTCTCAAAGTAGTAACCAATCTCCTAAGTCACCTGAAGAAGGAAGGCTTACAAAGAAGAGCAAAATGGTGATGAAGGTATTTAATTTTAATATAGTTTAATTTTTCTCCTATTATGTTTATTTGTTACTTAAATAATCTTTATACTACATCTTTTAGGAGTTCAGAGAATTTGACTGTGAAACCCAAACTTCCAAGGATAAAGATGAATTAGAGATTTATCTAAAAGAAGGTTTGATTCACACGAATGAAGATGATTTGAAGTATGATGTGCTGAATTTTTGGAATATTAATGAGGATAGGTTTCCCACTCTGTCAGTTATGGCCAGATATGTTTTAAGTATTCCCATCAGTACGGTAAGATCTGAGTCTGCATTCAATATTGGTGGACGTGTTTTAACAAAATACAGAAGTTCCACTCTTCATGAGCATGTCCAAATGCTTATTTGCACAAGGAGTTGGTTACGTGGATTTGTTCCAAATCATGATAGTAAACATTTATGCTATTTTTTTCAAATAATATTTTAAATTGAGCTTCTAACTGTTTTTTAATTGGTTGATTTTAGATGATGAAATTGGTAAAATTCATGAAGAAGAAGTGTCAACAGAAACGATGCATCCCCCTCAACATTCATGATTTTAGATGATGAATTTTTGTGTCAACTTTATTTTGATTTTCTAGAGACATTATTAATGGTAGATACTAAAGAGTAAGGAAAAGGGTGATGAGATAGTGAATGCCATGTTTGATTTCTTGATATATATAGTTAAAAGTTGGATTTAATATGATCAATGTACATTATTAACATTTATTTTTCAATTTTTTTCTATGCATAAAAATGATAAAGGGATAAAACAAACTAATGACTTTTAATCATTTTTATGTGTGTTGTTGAAATAGATTATGTAAAAAAAAAAAAAAAAGAGGATTAGATAACCCATGGATTGGCCTTAGGGCTTTGCTTTTGGCCTTGAGGGCTTTTTAAAACTTTGACCCTATTAGTTAAAGGACTTTTTATTCTTCTGTCCCTATAAAGTAGGGCCAAAGCCCTATAGGGCCAAACATATTAACACCACTACCCGTGGACAAAGACTTGTAGAATCTTCTCCTTGTGAGGATCAACTGGAGGGATCTCAGCCGACGTCTTCAGATGTTCCGACCCCTGCTCCCGAAGAAACTGCTCCGTCCTCCCTTGCCGCTGACCCGACCTCTCTTCCTACTGGTGACTCCAATCCTTCTTCCAACTAATTGTTTTTGAGCTATCTGTGGCCCGTTTTGTGGGCCCCTTCTTTGAACAATTTTATTTATTGTTTTTGTGGTGGTTTGTTGTTGACTTTTCTGGCCTTTTATGGCCGTTAACAAAAAATGCGCTTAACTTTTTGCCCTTTTTTTGGATAAGGGTTTTATAATATATTTGGTGCGTGCATGCTTTCTGCAAATTTTTCTTTTGCTAGGTTTCTCGTAGAAAAATCCTCGTTGATCTTTCTGCTTTGAAAAAAACCTTTTATCTTGGCAGGCTGTGCTTTATCAGAGTTACTTGATTTTTCAAAGACTAGAGACAACTTCTGCCTTTGATTTTTGATGGGTTTTCTTGTCTCTTTTTTGTATTCCTTGTACTCAATTTTCGCTTATTGAGTTTCTATAACTTAGGTTATTTTTGCGATGCACTTCTATTTTCTCAGTTCTCCCGACTAAGTAGTCGTTTTAAGTTTTGGAATTCCGAGTTACTATGATCGACCGTGTAACCTCTTTACACTGACTTGTACCTCGTCATTTTATCCTGTCGACCATGTAGGTCGGGTATGGGATTTTCACGTTTTATTGAGCTTAAGTCGGTGCGTTTCGTAGAAAAATGATAATAACTAATGGAATTTACAAAGAGACGTAAGTGAAAAGATCTTTATTTATTAATGAAGGTACTTTTTTTTTGCTACTAAGGGGTTAAAAATTATTTCCCCTTAGTCTCTACTTTGATGTCTCGTTAAAACCCCCTTCAGGAAAACCCTTCTTTTTGGGAAAAAACCATGAAGTCGGGAAAAAGAGTACACCAGGGAGTGGAGTTCGCTTTTAACTATAGTACTTTTTCATATTACAAGCATGCCACGACCTAGGTAGCTCGGTACCGTTCAAGTCGGTTACCTTGTAGTATCCCTTTCCTAAGACTTTACTTATCTTATACGGCCCCTTCCAATTAGCAGTGAGATTTCCTTCTCCCGACTTGTTGACTCCGATGTCATTTCTGATCAAACCAAGTCTTCTGGGGTGAAGCTTCTTCGAATGACTTTCTTGTTGTATCTGTTTGTCATTCTTTGTTTTAATGCTGCTTTTCTTATTTAGGCTCGTTCTCGGACTTCAGGGAGTAGCTCGAGCTCTTCTTTGTTCCCATGTATGTTGCCAACCTCGTCGTAGAAGCTCACCATTGGGATTTGCTTATTGACTTCAACTGGTATCATGGCTTCTATGAGATAAGCAAGTCGGAAGGGTGTTTCTCCTGTGGCAGACTAAGGTGTAGTCCGATAAGCCCATAGTACCTGAGGGAATTCTTCAGCCCATGCTCCTTTTACATCTTGCAACCTTTTCTTCAACCCAACCAGTATGACTTTGTTAGCTGTTTCAGCTTGCCCATTTGCTTGCGGGTGCTCTACCAAGGTGTACTGATGCTTGATCTTCATACTAACTACCAAGTTTCTAAAAGTGGAGTCGGTGAAATGAGTTCCATTATCAGTAGTGATGGAGTGAGGGACTCCATACCTTGTGATAATATTCTTGTAAAGGAACCTTCGACTTCTTTGGGCTGTGATGGTGGCTAATGGTTCTGCTTCGATCCACTTCGTGAAGTAGTCTACTCCCACTATTAGATATTTTACTTGTCCAGGCACTTGGGGAAAGGGATCCAATAGGTCCAATCCCTATTTTACAAAAGGCCATGGAGAAGTTATGCTAATGAGCTCCTTGGGGGTGCGACATGGAAGTTTGCAAGCATTTGGCATGGCTGACACTTCTTTACGAATTTGGTGGCATCTTTCTGCAAGGTCAGACAATAGAACCCGGCTCATATGACTTTCCTAGCCAGGAAGCTTGCTCCGAGATAGTTCCCACAAATACCATTATGGATCTCTTCTAAGACTTCTGTTGTCCTTGAGGTTGGGACACACTTTAATAATGGTGTAGATATCCTTATTTTATAGAGGATATTTTTTACCAAAGTGTAGTTTTGTGCTTTTCTCTGGATTTTCTTGGTCTCTTTTTCTTCTTTGGGTGGGATGTCGAATTTCATGTATTCGATTATTGGGTTCATCCATCCCAAGTCCAATCCGGATACTTCAAGGACGTCTTGTTTGCCCTCTATTTTTGTAACTGAGGGTTCTTGGAGAGTTTCTTGGATCAGGCTTCTATTATTTCCTCTGGCATGGTACTTGCTAGTTTGGAGAGTGCGTCTGCTCTGCTGTTGAGATCCTGAGTTATGTGTTTGACCTCGATCTTTGCAAAACGCCTAAGATGCTCCAAGGTTTTGTCTAAGTACATCTTCATGTTGGGGTCTTTAGCCTGATACTCTCCATTTATTTGTATGGTCACCACCTGAGAGTCACTGAACACGACTACTTTGGTCACACTAACTTCCTCGGCCAGCTTTAACCCTGCAATCAAGGCTTCATATTCTGCCTGATTGTTAGAAGCTGGAAATTCAAATTTGAGGGAGACTTCTACTTGGGTCCCCTCTTGGATGACTAATATTATGCCTGCATCACTTCTGACTTTGTTGGAGGATCTATCCACGTATAGCTCCTATGTAGTGGAGGCTCCCTCTTGATCTCCTGCATATTCTGCCACGAAGTCGGTGAGGCATTGGGCTTTAATTGTCGTCTGAGTTTCATATTTGAGGTCGAACTCGGATAGCTCTATGGCTCATTGAACCATTCTTCCTGCAATGTCCGTTTTCTAAAGGATTTGCTTCATGGGCTGGTTCGTTCGAACTCTTATTGTGTGTACTTGAAAATAAGGCCGTAACCTTCGAGAGGCTACGATTAAGGCATACGTAAACTTTTCAAGTTTTTGATACCTTAATTCAGGGCCTTGTAGAACTTTACTGGTGAAGTACACAGGATGCTGCCCGACCTCGTCTTCCTGTATTAGAGCTGATGCTACAGCTTTGTCGGCTACGGACAAAAACCTTTTGAACTCCTGGAATACTTCTTCGCACTCAGGAGTCCATTCAAACTGGCATCCTTTCCTTAGTAGAGAGAAAAGTGATAGGGATCTTAACGCTGATCCCGCCAAGAACCTGGAGAGAGCTGCAAGTCGGCCATTCAACTGCTGGACCTCCCTTAAGCAAGTCAGGCTTTTCATTTCAAGGATTGCTTTGCACTTGTCGGGGTTGGCTTCAATCCCCCTTTATGTAAGCATAAATCCCAAAAAAATTCATGCTTCTATCGTGAAGGTACATTTTGCGGGATTCAATCTCATCCCATGCATCCTAATGGTGTTGAAGACTTGCGAGAGGTCAGTCAAGAGGTCGGCATCATCCTTAGTTTTTACTAACATGTCATCTACATAGACTTCCATTAGACTCCGAAGGTGAGGTGCAAATACCTTATTCATCAGCCTTTGATATGTGGCTCCTGCATTTTTTAACCTAAAAGGCATGACCACATAGCAATAGTTTGCTTTTGGTGTGATGAAAGATGTCTTTTCTTGATCCGGCTTATACATCGAAATTTGATTATATCCCGAGTACGCGTCCATGAACGACAAGTATTGATACCCCGAGCTGGAGTCTACTAAGGTATCAATGTTTGGAAGTAGATATAGGTCTTTAGGATACGCCTTGTTCAGGTCGGTGTAATCGACGCACATCCTCTACTTGCTATTTTGCTTTTTGACCAGCACCACATTTGCCAGCCACGCCGGATATTTAACCTCTTTGATGAAGCCGGCTTCTAAGAGGGCTTGTATTTGCTCTTCCACCACTTGGGCCCATTTGGGTCCGAGCTTCCGTCTTTTTTGCTGAATAGGTCACAATTCGGGGTATACTGACAGTTTATGCGACATGAGTTCGGGATCTATCCCTGGCATGTCAGAGGCTTTCCAAGCGAAGATGTCAGAATTATCTTGTAGGAGCCTTATAAGCTTTTGTTTTAAATCTTCTTTCAGGTTGGCTCCTATGTTAGTATTTTTTCCTTCCTTTTCCCTGACCTGTACCTCTTCAGTTTTGCCCCCGGGTTGTGGTCGTAACTTTTCTTTAGCTCTAACTCCTTCGAGCTTAATTGTGTGCACTTCCTTGCCCTTTCCTCTCAAGTTTAGGCTTTCATTGTAGCATTTTCTTGCCAGCTTCTGATCTCCCCTAATGGTTGCAATTCCCTCCAGTGTTAGGAATTTCATGCAAAGGTGGGGGGTGGAAACCACTGCTCCGAGCCAATTTAGCGTTGTTCTGCCTATTAGAGCATTGTAGGCTGAACCCACATCGACGACTATGAAGTCGATGTTCAGAGTCTTTGACTTTGCCCCTTTTCCAAAAGTTATATGTAAGGGTATGAACCCCAGTGGCTTTATTGGTGTATCCCCCATCCCACATAAGGTATTAGGGTAAGCTCTTAATTCCTTTTCATCCAATCCCAGCTTATCAAACGCTGGTTTGAACAGGATATCGGCGGAGCTCTCCTGATTTACTAGGGTTCTGTGTAGATGGGCATTGGCAAGGATCATAGTGATCACCACCGGATCATCATGTCCGGAAACTATGCCTTGCACATCTTCTTTAGTGAAAGAGATGGTTGGGAGGTCGGGGACTTCGCCCCCGACTTGGTAGACTTCCTTCAGATACATTTTGTGAGATGACTTTGTGAGACCACCTCCAGCAAACCCTCCTGAGATCATGTGTATGTGTCTTTCAGGGGTTTGTGGTGGCGGGTCTCTTTGGTCCTCATCATCTCGCTTCCTCTTGCCATGATGGTCCAACCTTTCCATGAGATATCTATCCATCCGACCTTCTCTGGCTAGCTTTTCTATCACATTTTTCAGGTCATAACAATCATTTATTGAGTGACCGTATAGTTTATGGTACTCACAGTAGTCACTAAGACTTTCCCCCTTTTTTGTTTTTAATGGGTCTAGGGGGAGGTAGCCTTTCAGTATGGCAAATTTTCCTGTAGACATCAACTAGGGAGACTCATAGAGGAGTATAGGAGTGATATCTCCTAGACCTTTCAGGGCCGACTTCCTCCTTTTTCTTGGGCTCTCTCTCTTTCTCTTTTTATGAGTGAGAGTGCTCAGGTCGCCAGTTCGGCTCTCGCAGTCTGGCATTTTTCTCCATGTTGATGTACTTTTCAGCTCTCTCCTGTACATCACTCAGGGAGGTCGGGTGCCTTTTCGAGATGGACTGGGAGAAGGGACCTTCTCGGAGTCCATTTACTAGGCCCATAATCACTGCCTCCGTGGGCAGGTCTTGGATTTCTAAACACGTTGTGTTGAACCTTTCCATGTAGTCTCTCAAAAGTTCTCTGATCTCCTGTTTTACTCCCAGGAGACTCGGTGCGTGCTTCACTTTGTCCTTTTGGATGGAGAATCGCATAAAAAACTTCCGCGAAAGGTCATCAAAACTAGTGACCGACCTCGGGGGGGAGGGAGGCTATCGAACCATTTCATCGCTACTTTCATCAAGGTCGTTGGGAAAGCCTTGCAGCGAGTAGCATCAGAAGTGTCGGCCAAATACATCCGACTTTTAAAATTGCTTAAGTGATGCTTTGGGTTAGTAGTTCCATCGTAGAGGTCCATATCAGGACTTTTGAAGTTCCTTGAAACTTTTGCCCTTATTATCAAGAAAGTAAAACGTATATTACTATATATTTATTTATCGTTATAAAACAAAATAATTTCATAAATATTCAATAAAAAATACTAATTATATTATCTTTTTAATGTTATATGTATGTTTAGTGTCAAGAAGTGGTAAAGTGACTTATGAAGTTGATATTAATTTTTATTTGTGGCTTTGAAATTTGAATATATTGTAAGTTTGTAATTATTATATTTGTTTTGTTGTAGTTGTAGATAAGGTTGTGAGAATTAAACTCATCAAGATCAATGAGTTGATAGAGTGAGAATGATTGGTTTAATAGTTTAATAATTCAACTAAAATTTAATTAAGGTTTAACTAATTTAATTAAATATAAAATAAAATTGAACTTATGAAAATATTTTTTTGTAGTTAATTAGCAAAAATAAATGTGAACTAGTTAGAGTTTGTTGAAAAACAATTTGTTAACAATATGTATATAAGAAAAGGTTCAACTAAAGTCAAGTATACTTTTGAAATTTTGAATTTTTTTTAGAAGAATTTCACACTTTTTTTAATTTCAAATTACTTTTTTTTTTGTATAATACCTTTTCTCTTGATACACTTCTTCATTACTTTTTTATTTTTTAATAATCATCACTTTTTCATCTTTTTATTTTCTTTACATCTTTTTAAGCACATTTATTTCATTCTTACATTATTGTTTTCACATCGTGGGATGAATGTTCTACTATAAAGAATCAAGGTTTGAATTCACCAATTCCAACACGTATGAATGTTCAATAATTAACCCAGCTGCTCCATCAATTGGCAGTATAGCAATCCAATTTTTGGATACACGAGACTTTGTTTGAAGAAGTGGAGTTTTCGGAAGTTTAATAAAGGAAGCACATCTATTGTATCATCATGCACCTCAATCGACATTATCATTATATCATCACTATGCAAGAATATCTTCTGAGATAAGCTCAAACAACACAATCGCAAAAAACTAGTTTTTGAGCCATTTCAGTTAGGAATTTCAGATTCCGGTTTTCATAGTTAGTCTCAGTTTGACGAGGCAAATTCAATTCATGAGAGAAGAGAAATAATATAATATTATTATTATTATATTAATATTAGAACTGCTTGAGGAATATTATAATATTATTTGATCTGTTTTAGTTAAAAATAGGAGATAAGTTTAACCGGACTCACAGTCTACTGGTGCAGGTTAACACCAGCACTCTCTAATGACTTTAACAATGCTAATAACTCATTATATATCTTATATTCTCTTCTTTATCATGTTACTAGTGTCATCTATACTAGTAGCCCATATATTAATCTCTAGATATGTTGTTAAGTGTGTTCTAATACATCTAGTTTTAGTAATTATGCACTTGAAATATTTTTCAAACCACCTTCCTAACCAACCAATGAGCTTTAGCCAAGGTTTCTCCCTCCACCAAGACACTCCAAGGCTGGTCATTTGCTCCCTTTTGGTCGAAAATAAGGAGAAAGAAAAAGAGAGAAACTTTATGAACACTTGATCTTCAAAGCTAGATTTTTCCTAACCGAAACTCCAATCAAAATTCTAAATCGATTAAAGTGATCTTCTCTTCTTCCTCTTCAAAATCACATGAATTTTTATGGATCAAAATTAGTTTAGGTGGTTGTTCATCCCTCCTCTTTGGTTCGGTTACAAGGAAACCTTACTAAACTTGTGTTTTCTTGATGTTTTTTCACAGATCTCTTGCTTAACTTGACTTATGAGCCAAAGATCTTCAATTTCTAGCAGGTTTAAGGTGAGGATATCCTTCCTAAGTTGCTACTGAAGTTTTGGTTAAAAGTTTTCTTGAAGATTTAAAGTTGTTCTTGATTGATTTTAGGAGAAAAAGTGAGCTAAGAACACCTTGGAGGAGTAACCGAATTTGGAGCTGCAAACTAAGGTAGAGTTTGGTGAAATTAATCTTGATTAATTGTGTTTGAGTTGTGTGATTGTTGTATGGTTTGGTTATGCTTGAAATTGATTGTTTGTATGAGTGATTCTTGGTAAAATTTTGGTAAAAATTTGATGATATTCAAGCCTTGAATGTTATTCTTGGGTGCAACTGGATAACCGAACCCTAACCCTTAAATTGGTGATGAATTAGTGTTGAAATTAAGTTGAAATCACAGGGCTTTAGTGGCTGCTAATTTATTTTGAATTTTGAAAGAAAAAATCGATTATCGAAAAGATTGAAAAACGGGTCAGAATTAAAGAAAGAATTTGAAGAATTTACGAAGAACATGAAGAATACTTTGAGTATTATCAAGAACACTCAAGAACATCTCTTTGATCCATTTTGGGGTAAAAGTACAAATATTTTAATATTTTGGGTAAAAAGTATAAATACTAAAAATTTAGGGGATAAAATATAAATATCAAAAGTTAAGAGGGTCAAAATATAATTTTATAAAATTTTGGGGGTCAAAATATAATTTTCAAAAATCTCATAATAAAATATTATTAAAAATAATAAAATAATGATGAAAAGGAAATTTTTTTAAAAGTCTTAGGAAGACAATTTTAAACTCAGATTCTCATAATTACTTTCATAAAACATTTAGGAAGTGGTAAGAACATGTTAAGGAAGCAAAGATTAAAGAAAAATAAAATATTAAAGAAAAGATAAAAATTAAAAAGAGTAAAGTATCGTTTTTGTCCCCAACGTTTGAGGTAAATCCTATTTGTGTCCCTAACGTTTAAATCGTTCTATTTGTATCCCTAACGTTTGTAAAAGTGATTCAATGTTATCCTGCCATCAATTACACATCATGAGCGCTTTAGTTTGAGTTTTAAAAATCTCTTCTTGAAGTTAGAATACAAATGTCTGTG
Organism: Arachis ipaensis; assembly: GCF_059453495.1. Lineage (NCBI taxonomy): Eukaryota > Viridiplantae > Streptophyta > Magnoliopsida > Fabales > Fabaceae > Arachis > Arachis ipaensis. Next base: position 118,222,841 of record NC_142441.1, on the reverse strand, counting down.
ATAGAATCGATGATCTACTCCAAAAAATAGCTCATCAAATGTTGAAACTAATTCCTACAATATTTACATAATTTACTTTTCTAGGGACATAATTGAATCTAAACACAAATAGTGGGTATAATATTAAAATCGAACACATTCAAGTGAGACCTAATTGAGAATGAATACATCCAAGTGAGAATAATTGAAAAATATAATCTGATTTGTTAGTACAATTGATAGTAGGATAACATTGAATCACTTTTATAAACGTTAAGGATAAAAATAGGACGATTTAAACGTTAGGGATACAAATAGGACTTACCCCAAATGTTGGGGACAAAAATGATACTTTACACAATTAAAAAAAAAGAAAATAAAACCCTAAAGTAAAGATAAAAATCACTCAGGAAAATAAATTAGAAACAACATAGTTAGTACTTGACATTGCGTTTAGGGTTAGGTAAAATATGATGAAAAGTCCTATGCTTGGGACATGATGGCTATTCATACCAAAAACTGAAATAATTCTCAAAGTAAAAGTTACATAGATAAAGAAAGAAATAAAAATAAAGGAAAGGGTAATGACTAAATAATAACAATAATAAAAAATGTGATGAGATTAAGATGTTGATCATCTGCCGTGAGAAGGCAGTCAGATAGATGGTGGTGTGACCATCGAGAACGCTTTCTTGGGATACTTAGCTATAATGCTATTTTGTAAGTCAAAAGACTTTTACAGAGATATCGAGAGCATACATAACTAGCATATCCTCCTGTAAGTCAAAGGACTCTTACAGTAAGTGTGTGTGTGTGTGTATGTGTGTGTGTGTGTGTGTGTGTGTGTGCTTTTGTAAGTCAAATGACTCTTAGAGTGAGTGTGTTGGGCAGACGTAGGTTGACTAGTCCCGCCCTGCAAGTCAAAGGACTCCTATAGTGGATTGTCCCGCAAGTCAAAGGACTCTTGCTGTGGGTATTGCCAACAGAGAAGCCTTACCTGGTCAAAAGACTCCGGGTAACGTCGAGAACGGGTATGTAACCGACAAATGAGTTCATTACCTGTACTAGGGCTAGACATGCATTATCCTCGTGTGTACATCATTATTTGTTATGTATTTTTTAGGATTAAGTATGGTTTTGGTCCTTAAAGTTTTTTGCCAGAATCAAAACCGTCCCTCATCTAATTTTCGATTTAGAATCGTCCTTAACATTTTTTTTCGTATTAAAATCGTCCTTTTAATTTTTTTGGACAAAAATACCCTCACCACTACCAACGCAATTACCTCCTCCATCACCACCACCACCACCACCAACACCAACACCAACACCAACACCAATACCAACACAACCACCACCACCACCACCACCACCAACACAAACACCACCACCACCACCAACACCAACCAACACCAACACTAAGAACACCAAACAACAGCAACTTCTTCCATTAACAAATTAAAAATACAATAACAAAAACCAGATTCAACAAAACCAACAACAATTCAGAAATCAAATAAGATTTAACAAGAACAAAACCAACAATGATTCAACAAATCAAATCAGATTCAACAAATCAAGAAGCAGAAGACGCAGAAGACGAAGCAGAAACAGAGATCAAAGCAAGAAGCAGAGGCGGCGAGGAGTAGCGGTAAGGCGATGAGGAGCAGTGGAGCGGAAGCTGACGAAGACGAGGAGGTCACGGCGGTGACGACGAGGGCGAGGCGGCGACGAGGGCGAGGAGGAGGAGCAGAAACGGCTCGACGAGGAGGGCGAGGTGCGAGGGCACGGCGGCGGCGCGAGGGCGAGGCGGTGACGACGAGGGCGAGGAGCGGCATCAGCAAGGAGCAACGAGGAGCGGCGGCAGCGACGACCCCTTCTCTCCCCCCTCCTCCCTGTTTCTCTCCCCACCTTTCTTTCTCTCCCCACCCCCTGCTTCTCTGTATCCCTTTCTCTCCTTTCTTTCGGCGACGGCGACGGCAGCTTCAAGCTTCGCCGACGCCGATGCCGTCCCCTTCCCCCCTTTCCCCTTCCCCCTTCCCCTCCCCTCCCCTCCCCTCCCCCTTCGTATACCCTTTTCTTCCCCTCCCCCCCAACGCGTTTTTCCCCCCTCCAACACGCGTTACACGTGTTTTTTTTTTAATTTTATAACTTTTATTATTAAAATAGGAATAGGGGTAGTTTAGGAATAATATAAAAAATTTTATTAAAAAGGACGATTTTAATACGAAAAAAAAAAACGTTAAGGACGATTCTAAATCGAAAATTAGATGAGGGACGGTTTCAATTCTGGCGAAAAACTTTAAGGACCAAAACCATACTTAACCCTATTTTTTATGATTGTATTCTGCTTCTTGTATTTCTCTGTTTTCTTATATTTCTTGTATTTTTTGTATTTCTCCATTTTTTATGTCTATCTATTTTCTTTGTTTTCTTCTGTTTACTGTAAAATATATTATTGACTCATAAAGACAACGGAAGTGATTAACATGACCAATTAGCCCGGCTCTACTAAGAACTTCACAGTTCTTACCCTTTTTCTCCCCTTTCAGCTGGAGGCAGCAATACTCTTCCGTAATTCGCTGGTGGTCATTCTGCAAAAAAAATTCTACTCTGGATAGTCTTCTAAGTCTAGGGCGAATTTCATTCTCTATTTATATGTATATACTGTGAGACCAGCCAACATCTCCACTCTGTTTGAATACAAACTTTAGCCTAAAATCATTTGTACGAGGCTCCTGTTATGTGGCTACTTGATTAAGCACTAGTGAGACACCCTACGACAATGTATGATATAACACTCTAACTTTTAGTATCTCATGATCCCACTAAAAGTCTACGCGTTACCTACTTCTACTCCTTTAATTTCATATTGTATTTATTTAATATTGAGTTTTTGCGAATACAAACCGGATTTTTAATTAAGAAATCAAAAAATATTTACTTTAAAGCACTTAATCACGTAATTATGTCCACATAATATTAAATATGTATACTTATTCAAAATTTCTCAAATACAAGTCCCGCCCCTCTAAAAACTCAAAATGACAAATGACGAGGGGAAAAAATCTCAACTAAACTAGAAACAGAAAATGCAAATACATATAGCTCTATAGTTCAGTCGCAGTTTTGTGCCAAAACTTCCTGAACCTGTCACTGAAGTCTTGGATATAAAAAGGGGTGAGAACAACATCCCTTTGGGTTCTCAGTAGGGAAGGAAATACCATAAAAGTAAAAAATACTTTCAAATGAAAAAAATTTCATTATAAAAATAATTTATTATTAAAATAACCTATTTGGAAAAGCTATGTGAGAAAACTTACTTTAAAAATGTTGTAATTAATTGTTTTTAGTTTACAATTTCGTAAAGTAAATTGGATAATAAGGAAAAAGGACCAAAGACGTGCCTAAAGGCTTCCTATCCAATAAACTTAAATCGCTCATTCCTATCCATCAACGCATAAACTGGAGTATCAGGACAATACCAAGTCTAATCTGCTTCAACCTCAATCACCATATCAGGAACAACCCTCAGTGTCACCACCGCCAGCATGAGGGATCTTTCAGTTTTCAAACACAAAAAAAAAACAATACAAAGAATACACAAAAAGAGAATAGAGATAGAGCAATTAGATCAAATAGCAGATAGATGCAATTATTCAAATAGGAAAACCAAAAACAAGATGCACACTCAAATAATAAACATAAATGCAAATAATGCATGTATTTTGTAAAATCCGGATAATTAGCGAATAATTAACCCGTAAATTAAAATATATTCTAAAAAATTAGAAATGAGATTTTTATGGTTTAATATGGTAGATAAAATTAAAACGAGAATTTTGACACTAATTTTAAAGAATTTGACCCAAGATTGGACCAAACGGACCGAATCGACCGAACCGGATCTAAATCGGACCCGTAGGCCCAACCAAGCTCAACCTAAAACCCTTAAACAACATTCTCTCTCCTCTTAAACCCCAAATACACTGAAGCAACAATGAAAGGGAACAAAACTCTTCCAAAAACATAAACCCTCACTTGATCTTCAAATCACCATATCTTTTGACCAGGAGCTCCGATTGCCGCACTGTTTGCGCCACGCGTTTACCGCGTCAAACTCTAGAAAGCCCACAACTTTGGGTAAAAATGTTAACATATGAGTTGAGGACGCTTGAGGTTGATTTTTGGTAAGTTCTGGTTGTTTTGAAAGGGGTTGAAATTGGTTTGTTTTGAAAAAATGGAATTTTGGTAAGTTCTGGTTGTTTTGAAAGGGGTTGAAATGTTTTGACAGAGCATAACTTGGTCTCCGGATCCCCGATTTGTGTCAAACTTGTTTAGAAATAAAATTCTGAGATGTTTATACCGTTCGAAGAACGGATGGAAAATGATTTGAAACGAAAAATTTATGCCCGTCGGAAGTTTGGGGTTTGAAATTGGAATCCTGCAGCTTTTTTAAACTTAGTAAAATTTTGATAAAACGTACTCCCACGCGTACGCGTGGCCGATGCGCACGCATCACTCTCAATTTTTACTCTCCCACGCATGTGCCTGGCCAATGCATACGCGTCGCTGTATTGATGTAGGTGCGTAGTAGAAAATCCAGAGAGTTGTGATGGTAGCGTGTTGGTTTTGTGCGAGGAGCACAAAATGCACCCACGCGTACACGTGACTGACGCACACGCGTCACTCTACCTCTCTGCTTCCCATGCGTGCGCATGGGTCTACTTTTCTGCCTTCCACGCGTGCGCATGGGAGACACGCACGCGTGACCTCGTTTTCACCAAAACTAACTTTTGAGTTTTTAAAGCCGAATTTCAGACCTTTAAGCCTCCATTCTCACCCTCCATGTCCTAAATCCTTATAGTATGCCTAGTGTTGAGAAGAAGCTAGAAAATGTGATAACTTGTGGATGAAGTAAAGGGAGAATTAATGATGAATTATGATTAAAGATAATTGTATGGGGTGTTGTTGATGATGGTGGAAGTGCGTTATATACCATGAGTCAAAGGGCTGTAATTGTTAACAAACTGTGGCTGGTTATGGGTTGTATTATGAGCCGAATGGCTGAGTTATTGTTAAATTATTGCTGAGTTATTATTGAATTATGGTTGAGTATGATTGCATATATGCTTATTGAATGAAATGTGAATGTTGCACTTCCACTATCTGAGATACGAGTTTCCCTGAGTGAAAGCAGTGGCTAGCTACCACGTGCTCCAGGTGGAGACTCGATACTCTGCTGACCCTATGTCGTAAGTATGGCCGGACACTATGACAGTTCCGGATGAGCTCGTCCCCGTGGATAAAAATTAGTTTGGGTGTTGTGTATATGTATTGATAATTATGATTGAGAATAACTCGAGTTGGGGATGAACGACAGAGGGACAGTCCAATGGTTAGCTACCAGGACTTGTCGGGTTGACTTTATAACCGACAGATGAGACTCATCAGCCACTAGGACTGGCATACATCATATGCATTATATGTGAATTGTTTGGAATGCCTAATTGACTGCATATTACTTGCTAATTGTCTAACTGTTGTATCTGCTTCCTATCTGTGCATTTCCTTATTGATATAATTGTGTTTGCGATATCAAATTACTGATGGCGGTTGGGAGGTTCGAAGGATTTGGAAAAATGAGTGTTAGTTAGACTGAAGATCTTTAGCTAGTTGCCTATTTCATTTATGGTTTAGTCTGTTTATAAGCTTTGATTATCTGTTGGAAGTACTAGGATTGCCTTCGGCTTTCCCAGGACCTTACATGTTAGATATGTGGATACTGTTACCATACTGAGAACCTCCGATTCTCACCCATGCGGATTTTGTGGTTTTCAGATGGAGGACGTGAGGCTCCTCGCTGAGGCATGCTGGAGACTTCTGGATTAGCGAAGATCCTTATCTCTCGGGACTTTATTTTGGTTTTATGTACTTACTTAGATACTATATATATATATATATATATATATATATATATATATATATATATATATATATATACTATATTAACTCCTCTTAGAGGTTATTTTGGAGAACAGGTTCTGTAACTTGTCTTTTGGGTTTCTTTTGGATTCCTTACTTTATATATATATATGAATACTTCTATGCTCGGACCGGTTATCTTCATAAACCAAGTCTTGAGCTTTGATATTTGTATCTTTGGCACTCTCTTATTTATATACTAGCGTTAGCTTATCCTTTATCTGTTTCGTTACGTTATCGATCAGAGTGTCGCACTTTTCAATTTAATGATTTTGTTTTATCCCTTTTTCTTCAAAGGCTCCTTAGTTATAACTATTTTTTTTTACACCACTATATATACTAAATTTTATTTCTAGAGCTCGTAATACCTCGCCACCTCTATTTTATGACTTAAGCATAAGGCTCTGTGTGGTAGGGTGTTACATATTCCCTATGGCTAATAAGCTCATCTGTCGGTTATACACACAAACCCGACATGTGATGCGTGAGCATCTTTTCTCTATTTTCTATTTAATTTAGATACAAATTTATTGAGTTTTAATTAAATTTTAGTATTTGAAACCTCTTTGGATGATACTTTGAGTTGCTTTAGTGTTTTCATTATTTCAGGTGAAGTTTGAATCGATTTGGCAGGATTCGTGTGCAAGAAAAGAGAAGAGTTTAAAAGCTACCAAACTGGCACTAAATGCAGACCTGTGCATTTAGCATCAGCAACTCAGAAATGCAAGGGAGCTCTCTGCCCACTAAGGCACCAAATGCCAAGCCTTATATTTAGCGCCAACAAGTCAAAATTGAAAAGAGAGTTTTTGTCTCCTAGGGTGCTAAACACTGAATCTGGCGTTTAGCGCCAGCAATGTAGATCCACTTTCACCAAAAGAGTATCTTGAGTTGGATTTAGCTTATAATTGTCCTATTTTATTTTATTTTAGTTATTTTTATTTACAAACAAAATCTTTTAACTTTAGAATTTATTATTTTTATTTTATTTTCAAATCAAATTAGGTTAGTGTTCATACCCTGGGTCGAGCTATCCGACCCGGGATGATCGGCGACAAAGCGACCGACCTCTTAAGGTCAGACTATCCGACCTCTTCTCAAAAAGAGCTCGGCCAAATCGACAGGAAGGCCTAAGAAGGCCCAAACAGAGGAACACGACCCAAATCCAAAGGCCGTCCGAGCCTATAGAGATAAGGGCGGTTCCCTAAAAGATAAGCTGACCTCAACTCAAAGATAAAGATAAGATAAGATAACTAACTTATCTTATCTAGAGAGGTCACTCTACAACCACTATAAATACACTGGAGCACCTAGGTATAACTCATACTCTGATTCTACATAAAACCTGCTTAATACCCGTGCTAACTTAAGCATCGGAGTCTCTTGCAGGTACCCCCCATCCTCCGGTGGCCAAGGATCAGCAGTGCAGCAAGTCCAACAAGTCGGACACAGCAGCTCCGGCCGCCACCAGCCAGCTGGACACGCCATCTCCGACCAATACAGAAGATCTCATCTGAGATCGAACTACAGTTTCAGGTAACCCTCGGAACACTGGCGCCGTTGCCGGGGAACCTGGAAGTCATCCCAACACAATGGTGGACGGCCATGACAACGACCACGATTCAGATCTAGAAAACAGAACGCCACACAAGAACGTGGACACTACATTGAAGGATGCTCCGGAATCCAACGGAGACAAAAACTCATCAGATCCCGGAGCAATAGAAGCACTTCAAGATCGCTTAAAGCAACTTGAGAAAGAAACCCAACAACAACGGGAGATTGGAAAGGATCTGCAAAGAGAGGTACGGCGACGTCGAGAATTGGAAGAAAAACTACAGCAATTAGAAGCCGATCTCAAATCAAAAGCTCCTCGGACCGCTCCTGAGGAAAATTCACGCAAAGAACAAGATCCATTCACCAGGAAAATCATGAAAACCAAAATTCCAAAAGACTTCAAGCTCCCGGATATGATTTTGTATGATGGCACCACAGGTCCCAACCATCATCTCAGCAATTTCAAAAGCAGAATGTACCTCACCGACGCCTCAGATGCCGTTCGCTGCAAAGCTTTTCCAACAACTCTCACGAAGACAGCAATCAGATGGTTCGACAACCTACCTCCAAAGTCCATCTCAAACTTTGACGACCTGGCCAAAAAGTTCCTGGCCAGATTCTCCATCCAGAAAGATAAGGCCAAGCACGCCCCCAGTTTACTAGGGATCAAGCAAGGAGAACGGGAGAGCCTCCGCAACTACATGGAGAGATTCAACAAAACATGCATGGACATACAAAGCTTACCAACAGAGGCCGCCATCATGGGACTCATCAACGGCCTACGAGAGGGACCTTTTAGCCAGTCTATATCAAAAAAGTACCCGACCTCCTTAGACGAAGTACAGGAACGAGCAGAAAAATATATCAACATGGAAGAAAACGCTCGGTTAGGAGAAACCTCAAAATATGGGGCCCCCTACCGAGATAAAGACAAGGAATCCAAAAGGAAAGAAGATCGACAAGGAGAGAAAATAAAAAATACCATAATTACACTCCTCTCAGGGCATCCCTGGTCGACGTATACAAAGAAGTCTGCCATACAGAGAAAATCCCCCCAGCGCGGCCACTCAAAGGTAAAAAGAGAGGAGGAAACCGGAAGGAATATTGTGAATACCATCGAGTCCGAGGGCACTCCACCAACGAGTGCTTCAACTTAAAGAATATCATAGAAAAATTGGTGAGAGAAGGAAAATTAGATTAATTTCTAGCCACCCGAGATGATGACCAAAGAAAGAGACGAAGGGACGAATATCACGGACGAGCTGAACGATCACCTCGGACACCAGAAAGACATGTCCACATGATACACGGCGGATTCGCAGGAGGTGGGATCTCCAAATCATCTTGCAAAAGATATCTCAAATAAGTATATCATGTCGAGGGAAAGGAGGAAGCACCCGACATCCCTGCGATAACATTCACTAAAGAGGACGCATCCGGCATCATCCCAGGACACGACGATCCCATGGTCATCACTATCATACTGGCAAATGCCAATCTACATCGCACATTAATAGACCACGGGAGCTCTGCCGAAATCTTATTCAAAACTGCCTTCGACAAGCTTGGCTTGGAAGAAAGGGAGCTTAAGGCATACCCAAACAGCTTGTTCGGGCTGGGAGATACCCCGGTACAACCACTGGGATACGTATCGCTACACACAACCTTCGGAAAAGGAAACCAATCCAGGACCCTCAAAATAGACTACATTGTGGTCGACGTAAGTTCAGCCTACAATGCTCTAATAGGTCGGACAACACTCAATCAACTCGGCGCAATAGTCTCGACCCCGCATCTATGCATGAAATTCCCAACTACCGAAGGGATAGCTACAATAAAAGTAGATCAAAAGATGGCGCGCCGCTGTTATAACGAAAGTCTAAACCTCAGAGGCAGAGGAGAAGAGTTTCATACAATTGAACTTAGCGGAGTTCAGCAACGAGAAGAACTCTGTCCGCAGTCAGAAGGTGAGATAGAGAAGATTCAGATCGGAGACACATCGGATAAAACAACTAATATCGGCACGACCTAAGAGGAGACTCAAAAGAATTACTGATACAATTCTTACGAGGTAATGTTGATCTCTTCTCATGGAAAGCCGCAGACATGCCAGGCATAGACCCTAAGCTAATGTGTCACAAGTTAGCGGTCTACCCAGGATCTCGGCCAGTGCAACAGAGACGAAGAAAACTTGGGCCAGAGCGATCCCAAGCAGTGGAAGAACAAGTACAAGCACTACTGGAGGCAGGATTCATAAGAGAAGTCAAATACCCACTATGGCTAGCCAACGTCGTCTTAGTGAAAAAATCAAATGGGAAGTGGCGAATGTGCACCGATTACACCGATCTCAACAAAGCCTGCCCAAAGGATCCATACCCACTCCCAAGTATCGACGCTCTGGTAGATGCTTCCTCCGGATATAGATACCTCTCGTTTATGGACGCATACTCGGGATACAACCAAATCCTCAAGAAAAGACCTCGTTCTTAACACCGAAAGCAAATTACTATTACATCGTGATGCCTTTCGGTCTCAAGAACGCAGGAGCTACTTATCAAAGGCTAATGAATAAAGTCTTCTCAAACCACATCGGAAAAATCATGGAAGTCTATGTGGACGACATGTTGATAAAGACACAAAGCGAAGATACATTATTGTCCGACCTGGCTCAAGTGTTCGACACTATAAGGAAGCATGACATGCGACTCAATCCCGCAAAATGCACCTTTGCAGTAGAAGTAGGCAAATTCTTAGGGTTCATGCTCACACAAAGAGGAATTGAAGCAAACCTGGATAAATGTCAAGCTATACTCAACATGAAGAGCCCCACCTGTGTCAAAGAAGTACAGCAACTCAACGGGAGGTTGGCCGCCCTATCCAGATTCTTAGCAGGAGCAGCGATAAGATCTCTCCCCTTCTATGCTACTTTAAGAAAGGGAAAGAAGTTCGAATGGACGACGGAATGTGAACAAGCCTTCCAAGACTTCAAGGAATTCTTAGGATGGCCGCCTATCCTATCTCGACCACGAGAAGGAGAACCGCTCATATTATATCTCGCGGTAGGAAGTCGGGCGATAGCCTCAACACTAGTTAGAGAAGATGAAAGTGGGCAACAACCCGTTTACTTCATTAGCAAAGTGCTACAGGGATCCGAGCTGAACTACAAGAAAATAGAAAAGTTTGCCTATACTCTCATTCTAACATCTCGACGACTTCGCCCGTACTTCCAGGCTCACACCATTAAGGTTCGAACTAACCAGCCCATAAAAAGAATATTGCAGAAAACAGATTTAGCAGGTAGATTTTTACAATGGGCAATCGAGTTATCAGATTTCGACCTCCAATATGAAGCTCGGACGGCCATCAAATCACAGTATCTGGCCGACTTTATCGCAGAATTCACAGATGCCCTGGAAACCCTCACAGAATGAAATCTCTATGTGGATGGTTCTTCAAATAAAACTGGAAGTGGCGCATGCGTGATAATAGAAAGCAACCAAGGAACCCAATTTGAGCTCTCCCTCAAGTTCGGGTTCCCGGCCTCAAATAACCAGGCGGAATATGAAGCATTATTAGCTGGTTTGAAGCTGGCTAAAGAGGTTGGAGTTCAGAAACTCAACATTTACAGCAATTCACAAGTAGTCACCTCACAGATAACAGGGAGCTATCAAGCCAAAGACCCTACCATGAAAAAGTATTTGGATAAAACCAAGGAACAGCTCGGACAGCTCGAGGAATATAAGATCTGCCACATACCCCGCGAATAAAATGCCCGAGCTGATGCACTCTCGAAACTAGCCAGCACCAAACCAGGGGGCAACAATAGAAGCCTCATACAGGAAATGCTACAGAACCAGTCAATCTCGGTAGAGGAAAAAGTCCTGGCCATAACAAGTCAGGACCAAGGATGGATGACCCCCATAATCAACTACCTCAAAGCAGGAACACTCCCCACAGAAGAAAAGGAGGCAAAGAGGTTAAAAAGGGAGGCACAGTACTACACCATCATAAACAACATCCTATACAAAAGAGGGATCTCAATACCATTACTAAAATACGTGCCAACCTTTAACGCAAGGGAAGTGCTAGAAGAAGTACACGGCGGCATTTGCGGCAATCATCTCGAAGCACGGGCTCTCGCCAAAAAAGTACTCCGGGCGGGGTTTTATTGGCCAACTCTACAGAAAGAAGCTACAGAATTTGTAAAGACATGTCCATCATGTCAGAAACATGCCAACTTTCACATCGCCCCGTCAGAAGAGCTCATCAGCGTGACTTCGCCTTGGCCATTTGCAAAAGAGGGACTTGATCTTCTCGGACCCTTTCCCCAAGGATCAGGACAAGTAAAATTCCTCATAGTCGGAGTAGACTATTTTACAAAATGGATTGAGGCAGAGTCCCTAGCCAACGCCACCGCTCAAAGAAGCCGGAAATTCCTATACAGGAACATTGTCACAAGGTTCGGGGTTCCATATTCAATAACCACAGACAATGGCACTCAATTCACAGATGCAGGCTTCAGAAAACTAGTAGCCGACTTGAATATAAAGCACCAGTACACCTCCGTCCACATTCCACCACGAAGGAATCCCCCTTCCGGTTAGCATATGGAATAGAAGCAATGATCCCAGTAGAGATCGAGGAAGGATTGCCTAGAGTGGTTCATTACAATGAGGGAGCAAACTCCTAACTTCAGAGGGAAGAGCTTGACCTACTACCTGAAATCCAAGAAAGAGCTCGGATTAGGGAAGAAGCACTAAAGCGTCGAATGGCTTCTAGATATAATCAAAGTACCCTAAACCCTACCGAGTCGTAAAAGTACTTGGGAAGGGCTACTGCAGACTGTCCGAACTCGATGGACGAGAGCTTCCCAGATCATGGTACGCCTGCAACCTAAGAAGGTACTACAGTTAGAAAAGATATTCTACAAGATCTCAAGACGCATTAATCTGAAGCATTCATCGTCCGATTATAAAGCAACAGATCGGCGGAAAGTGAAAAACAATTTCACTACACGATCACGATAAAGATAAACCGTCCAATAAAGGTGAAAATGCGATTCACCCAAAAGACGATCTAGAGATGACAACCACTTTCTACAAATCGGCAAAGATGAACACAGAATAATGTAAGAAGTTATCGAAAGTGATACAAAAAAGAACCTGACGAGGTCTTACGGATTGTTAAAATAATAACTTAAAGACTGGCCGACGTTTAGAAGTCGGACCAAGTCAACCCAAGTTATAAGTAAACCCTGGAAAGAGGTCTGGCCAACCCTATTAAAGAGGATTACTTTAACTTAGAAGGGCCCGACATGACAAAGTCAGCCCAAAATGAAAAAGTTATAAAAGTAGTCCCTGAAAGAGACCTGACAAAGGTCCAAAAAAAAGGACTACAAAAATAACTTAGAAAGAGGACGACGCAAAGAAGTCGACCTCCTACAAACAAGTTATAAAAGTAATCCCTGAAAGAGACCTGACAAAGGTCCAAAAAAGAGGATTACAAAATAACTTAGAAGAGATCGACCTAACAAAGTTGATCTCCTACAAAAGAAAGTTATAAAAGTAATCCCTGAAAGAGACCTGACAAAGGTCCAAAAAAGATGATTACTAGGAATAACTTAAAAACGAAAGCTACAGCTTGGACCGACAGGAGAAGTCGGACCAACGAAAGCTACAGCTTGGACCGACAAGAGAAGTCGGACCAACGAAAGCTACGGCTTGGACCGACAAGAGAAGTCGGACCAACAAAACTACCACTTGGACCGACAAGAGAAATCAGACCAAAAAAAGCTAAAGAAGGACCGGCAAGAAAAGTCGGACCAAAAAGAAACAAGCGCTAAAAGGGACATAGCTTTACCCAATAAGCCACCCGACAAGGCTAACGAAATTGTTCAAGACTAACTAAAAAGGTTTCGCCAGAAACACTAAGAGTTGTCGAACGAAAGTCGTCCTACCTTAACCAAAAAGGAGACACCACAGACAAGACGAAAGAAGGCCGAAAATACCTCTCAAACAAATTATGCAAAAGATCGACATGATAGCATCGGTCAACTACAAATAAACTTGGAAAAGGACAACATAAGAGAAGCCGGTCATGGATTGACACTTAAAAACATCTCAGAGATTTTGAGCAACAAGGCCCCAACATTCTCAAAGCGCATAAAGAAGTGTAAGCAAGTATGACATAAAATACCAAGCTTCAGGGTCAGACCCAAAAAAGCTTAGAAGCTACTCGATTGCGATTGTTTTAATGGGTTGCTAAAAGCAACCAAAAAGAGTATCATCAAAGGATACCAACCACAAAATAAAAAGTTAAAAGCCCACAAGCCAGGCCAACTACACAGATATCCAAAAACTACAGATCAGAAGACTTTTTAATAGCATCAGGAGAAGGAGGGCGAGCCTGGAGAGGAACAGCATCCACAGTACCATCGTCCCGGTTTAAGATCTGGCAGTCAGGATCAGAAACAGGAGGGCCGACCTCAGCAGGAGGAACAGTAGGAGCTGACACCTTGGCAGAAGGAACAGGGAGAGGTTCAACATCATCATCATCCTCATCATCGGGGACAACCTTCCCATCCCTGACGACATTCTCCAGGCTGAAGAGAGTGAGGTCAGCCTCGGGAGCAATAATCCGAACCTGCTCCTTCAGGTTCTCGTAAGCAGCAGTCACACTGCCAACGAGATGACCTTGGAGCTCAGAGTAATCAGCTCAGGCATTCTCCAACTCCTCCCTCAAGCGCACCACCTCCCGATAAGATGTCACATAACTGTCCTTATGTCTCATAGCCGTATCCTCAGCCAGCCTCACCGAAGCCGCCAGAGAGAGGGAACTCGCCTTCTCATTCTCCAGATCCTTCTCCAACTTGGCTACCTTTACCTCAAGCTCCTCCTTCAGGCCCTTCATCCGGTCGAACTCCAGTTTAGCCTCCTCCATAAATTCCTTAGTGGCATGGAGAGGAAGATTCTGAGCAGTTCGGTACAAGGCAGCCCCCATGTACGCCATTTTAACATTGTTTCAGGTCATAAAATCTAGATGGCGAAGGATTGACACATCATCCATGGGGAAGGTACCGTAGGGACCGATCTGCTGATCTACAAATTCGATTGCATTAAAATCAGGGGCGTCAAGGTTGAAGACCTCAGTTGTTTTTTGTTTCTTATTGAGAGGAGCACCAGAAGTAGCAGCTGAAGACTGTGGAGGCTCGGCCAGACGAACCCGAGGAGTCGGGATCACTTTCCTCGGCCCAGGAGAACTCAGCACGGGCGGCTTCACTTGCACTTGGGAAGATCTCTCCCCGGCCGCCTTGGCCGAGATGTTTTGAGTAGCAGCAGCCTTCTTCGCCTTCTTATAGGCCTTCATGGAATCATTATTTTTCGACATCTCTAAAAGAATAGAATCAACCATAACGACAAGTTACAACACAGGAAAAGAAAAGCTCAGAAAGCAAGTATAAAAACAAATCAGACAGTACCCAAAGCAGTTTGAACCAAAGACGGATCACTCAAGAATCTTTTTGTATCTAGATGGGGTGGTTTCCCCACAAATCCTCAAGAACAACCACAAAAGCCCGCTCAACCTCATTAAGCATCTCCCATGTATAACGTGGCACTCTCACATTCTTTTGCCACTCTAGAGGAAAAGCAGGCTCATCATTTTCATCAAGAAAAAAAGGGCGGACCCCCTCAACAGCATGGACGCGGAAGAAATAGTTCTTAAAATCTTTAAAAGACTCATCATACATGGCAAAAACTTTATGCCCCTGGGCCGACCTGAAAGAAACCCAGGAAGCTTTCTTTTTAGAGGAACCTCCGGGCATGGCCGAGACAAAAAGATAAAGGAAAAGAGTTTCAGAAGGTGCTATGCCTAACTCCTGGCAAAGCAGTTGAAATATTTTGATAAAACCCCAGGAATTCGGATGAAGCTGGGATGGAGCAATGTTACATGACCACAACAGGTCAGTTTCAAAAGCAGTAAAAGGAAAAGTAACGTCTAACTGGCTGAAGAAGTATTCATAAGCATAAAAGAAGGGACGCTCCCCCTCGACGAAAGTAGAAAAGCAAGCCCTCTCATCAGAATCAGGAGCTGCGAGCTCATAATCCCTCTCCCGGGCACTGCCACTACAAATCCTATGATGCTTCCTCAGTTCTACACAAAATTCAGCATCCACGACAGAGACACACATTAGGACAAGGGAGTCTAGCCAATCAGATATCCCCTCAGGAACTTTGAAAGACACCTCTACAATGTTATTGCGAGAAGACATGACGCCGACTAATCCTACAAATAAGAAAAGAAGATTGGATTACTAAAAAATATCTCGGACGAGGGGCAAAACAACTCGACAAAAATGACACAGGCAAACACATAGGAAAGGAAAACCCCAAGACTCAAAACCAAAGTCCTGGGGCATCTTTTGGAGGCAGAAACAAGGCAAGGATTCAGAAAATTCCTACAGCTTACGAAGGCCTCAAATAAATGCAAAGGAAGCAAAAACACAAAAAGCCACTATCTTTCTACAGTTTCACCAAACAACAAGGCATAGCAAAAAAGCCGAAAGCAGGAAAATCGTCAAAGATACAACCTTTATTCAGAAACAAAAATCATCATTTCGAATACAATCATCAAAAGCATAAGCGGAAGCGGCGGCAACATGCAAAACTCTAAAGGCATCAAGCAGCAGAGAAAGTCAAAGAAATCACACAAAAAGACGAAGAAATCCCAGAATACACAATAATCAGGCACAGTAAAACAGAAAAATCCAAACTTTCTCCAAATCAGACTTTCTCTAAATCAGACAAGAAAATGACGCAGAAGAAAGGGAAGGAGAAAACCAACCTGGAACAAAAGAGAAACTGCAAAAACTGAAGACGGGAAAATGGAATCAACCCAGAGAATCGCCAACTGACGCTATCACGCAAGGAAAGGCAGAACAATGCGGATAAAAATAGAAAGTGAGGGAGTGAAAGAAGAAGTTACGAAGGAGAGAAACCGTTTTTTGATCGAAAGATTCAAAATAAAAAACAAGGGAAACGGGCAATTAAAACCAATTAATGAAGGTATTTAAAGCTTCGCATATTCCCAAAGTCAAAATATTAAAGGCAAAAGCGCGCGCTTTCAGAAGAAGCGAAAGAAGAAACGTTCCACATTCAAAAAGAATCTACAAAGAAAGGAATCGACAAAATGCTTGAGTTCGGCTTCACTAAAAAGGACCGAAGCCAAGGATTCGACCTCAACAAGAAAGACTGAGCTCAAGCAGGGGCACTGTTCATACCTTGGGTCGAGCTATCCGACCCGGGATGATCGGCGACAAAGCGACCGACCTCTTAAAGTCATACTATCCGACCTCTTCTCAAAAAGAGCTCGGCCAAATCGACAGGAAGGCCCAAGAAGGCCCAAACAGAGGAACACGACCCAAATTCAAAGGCCGTCCGAGCCTATAGAGATAAGGGCGGTTTCCTAGAAGATAAGCTGACCTCAACTCAAAGATAAAGATAAGATAAGATAACTAACTTATCTTATCTAGAGAGGTCACTCTACAACCACTATAAATACACTGGAGCACCCAGGTATAACTCATACTCTGATTCTACATAAAACCTGCTTAATACCCGTGCTAACTTAAGCATCGGAGTCTCTTGCAGGTACCCCCCACCCTCCGGTGGCCAAGGATCAGCAGTGCAGCAAGTCCAACAAGTCGGACACAGCAGCTCCGGCCGCCACCAGCTAGCTGGACACGCCATCTCCGACCAATACAGAAGATCTCATCCGAGATCGACCTACAGTTTCAGGTAACCCTCGGAACAGTTAGATATAAAAGGAAAAAGATTCATCCCTGTGGGGGATCTTCTCTCTTTCACACTTTCACAATTTTTGAACCCTATTTTATTTCCATGGATTAAGACTATTATCATTCTATTTTAATTAATGTATCGATTCAATTTAAAGGATTACTTTTGTTCTTCATCTCATGAATTTGAATATATCAGAAGAATAATTCTCATTCTACATGAATTCTTGTGATTCTTCTCACTTGAAGACTAGCTTGAAAGTAAATTTCTCCTAAACTGCTAATTACTTTGACTTAGCGGGATACGTGACATATAATCCTCTTATATTTGGGTAATTAGAATTCTTGTGGCGAATAAACTAGAATTGAACCTAACCCTCTAATCTATATTAACTGACCAAGGAATTGACAGTTGATTAGGTTAGAGGAGACTAAATCACTAAAGAATTAGGGTTTAGTCAATTATAGTTTGCCATAAAATGAATCTTGCATGATTAAAATAGTTGGTAAGAAAACTCAATCCAGACGAATAAATAATTCCCAAACCTTAACTATCTTCTCCCATCTGTTTCACACCAATTCTATTATTTGCTTGTCTCACTCTTTACGTTAGTATTTTAATGCTTTTGAACCTCAAAGCACCATTTTCTGTTTGCCTAACTAAGTGATTCATTCGACTATTGTTGCTCAGTTCGTCAATCCTCGCGGGATCCACCCTCACTCACCCAAGGTATTTGTTGGTATGACACGGTGCACTTGCCGGTTAGTTTGTGGACTTTGAACTCCACACCAAGTTTTTGGTGCCGTTGCCGGGGATTGACTGTGATTGACGACTAACCATTGTTTGATTTCTTAGATTAGGTGATTTTAGTTTTAATTTATATTTGATTTGTTCTTCAAATTTTCGAAAATTTAAGCTTTATTTTAGTTAAAATTTTTCCTCAATTTCTGAAATTAAGTTTGGTGTCCCCCTTAGTAATTTAATTTTATTTTTTCTGATTAATTTTCTCTTCATTATTTTGCAATTTAGTGGTTTATTTCCTTGTTGATTTTTGAAAATTTTTGTCTTATTATTGCATTTTATCTTATTTTATTGCTTTTACACAGGATATCTCACTGGAAACTCTCTGCTCTCTGACGTAGAGATTCTCATTTTTCTTTGTTTTCTGTCTGTTTATGAGTAGAAACAAGAACAAAGAACCTCTTTTAGACTTTGATCTTGAGATTGAGAAAACCTTAAGGCAGCATTTACAATAAGCTAGAGCTTATATAGCCAATGAAAATCTTAGAGATAATTTTCAGAAGGAAGCTGAAGAGTTCACTATAGAGCTCAATAACAACAACAATGCAGTTAATACCAATATTGTTAATCCTCCAAATAAGCTTGAACAACCAAGGAGAACACTTGGCTCGTACACTGCTCCCGCTCCTAACTTCTATGGTAATATATTGTCGTACCCCCTGTTACTGCTAATAACTTTAGCTGAAACCTCAGTTGATTTCTCTGGTGCAGCAGAATTGTCAATTTCATGGACTCCCACAGGAAGACCCAAACTGGTTTATGTCAAAATTTCTACAGATATATGACACTGTGAAGACTAATGGAGTCCATCCTGATGTCTACAAGCTACTTCTCTTCCCATTTGCTGTATAGGACTGAGCTAAACATGGCTTGACACTCGGCCCAAGGAGAGCTTAGACGCTAGGGATAAGATGGTCAAAAGGTTTCTGACCAAGTTTTTTTTCCCCTCAGAGGCTACCTAAGCTGAGGACAGATGTTTAGACCTTCAGGCAGAGAGAGGGCGAGTCTCTCTATGAAGGCTAGGATAGATACAAATTAACACTCAGGAAGTTTCCTCCTGATATGTTCTCAGACTAGATTCAGTTGCAGATATTCTATGATGGAGTCTCTGAGACATCAAGGTGTCTCTGGATAACTCTGTAAGAGGGTCACTCCACATGAAAAAGACCCCTGAGAAAGCTATGAAGTTGATTGAGATGGTTACTAACAACTAATATTTGTACTCTTCTGAGAGGACCACAGTGAAGAAGAGAGTCATGGAATTGGATACCTTGGATGCTATTCTGGCTCAGAATAAAGCTATGCCTCAGCAAATTAATGCTATTACACAACACTTGAGTGGAATGCAAGTCTCAGCCGTCAGTGCTCAGGAAACTTCTTATGACATAAATAGTTGCTATCCTCAAGGTGAGAATTATGAGTATGGCCAATTTATTCCTGAGCAATTTAATTTCATGGAAAATTCCTCCAGAAATTCCAATAATGATCCCTATACCAAGACATTTAATCAGAGATGGAGGAATCACCCCAACTTTGGGTGGAGAGACCAATCTCAGAGGCAACCGAACTTCAATAATTCTCAGGGCAGTTTTAATTAGAAAAATTTCAACAATCGTCAGTTTTAAGCCTTTCAACCATAACAAGTGCCCTCTCAACCTCAAAATACTCTTGGCTTGGCTTTCATAGTTGCAGAACTCTCCAAGAGCACTCATAGTTTCATGCAGAAGACCAAAGCTTCACTTCAGAACTTGAAGATACAAGTGGGTCAGTTGAACAAGCAAGTACCTGAAAAGCCCCCTAACACTCTTCCTAGTGACACAGTGCCTAATCCAAGAGAAGAGTACAAGGTTATCATAATAGTGAGTGAATCAGTGAATGGAGAGGAAGAACAAGTTATTAAAGGACCAATTGAAAAAGAAGCTTTAGAGAAAACTGAGAATGACCCATCTTCAATTGATCATGAGAAATGTCCGTCATTACCTAAGATACCCGAGTACAAGCCGAAGATGCCATACCCTCAAAATTTCTAAAAGGAGACCGAGGATAAGGAGTTTTCAAAGTTCTTGGAAATCTTTAGAAAGTTTCAAATCAATCTTCCTTTTGCAGAAGTTTTGGAGTAAATGCCTCTCTATGTCAAGTTCATCAAGGATTTACTCTCCAAGAAGAAGACTTTAAGGGGAGATGAGACAGTGGTTCTAACTAAGAAATGTAGTGCCATAATTCAGAGCAAGTTGGCAGAAAAGATGCAGATCCAGGGAGCTTTCAGATTCCATGCACTATTAGGAGCACAACCTTTGACAAAGTCTTATGCAATCTTGGTGCAAGTATTAATTTAATGCCCTTGTCTGCGATGAAGATGTTGCAAATCTAAGAGGCACTATGATAAACCACTATTTCATGGTTTATCTTGTACTCAATTGAGTGATTTTTATCAATTTTTCACACATTTATTCATATAAATTGCATGGTTTCACCATTCCTTCCTCATTTTATGAGATTTATAAAAACATGTTTCCTATGCTTTATTAATATTAAAATTTATTTATCCTTTATTACCATTCGATGCCGTGATTTGTGTGTTAAGTATTTTCAGATTTCATAGGGCAGAAATGGCTTAGAGGACAGAAAGGAAACATACAAAAATGGAAGGAAATCATAAAAATAGAGTTTTAAAGAGAAGGCACCGACGCGAATGCATGGACGACGCGACCACGTGCCTGGCGTAAAACGCAAGCAACGCGAACGCGTGACCCACGCTAACGCGTGACAGACGCCACGTGCAGAAACTGCAGAAAATGCCCCCAGCGATTTTTGAAACCCTTTTGGCCCAGATCCAAGTCCAGAAAACACATATTAGAGGCTATAAAGTGGGGGAATGCATCCATTCTTGGCAGGTCTTCCATAATTCACAATATTAGGATGTAGTTTTTAGAGAGAGATGTTCTCTCCTCTCTCTTAGGATTAGGATTAGGATTTCTCTCAATTTTAGGACTATTTATCTTTATTACAGGTTCAATGTTCCTTTTATTTATTTTATCAATTTAGTTTATGAACTCTTTATATTTAGATTGATTTTCTATTATTAATGCAATTGAGGTATTTCAGATTTATGATTCTTATTTAGCTTTTTATATTCTTGGTTTTAATTGATTAATTGGTAACTCTTGAGTTGTTAAATTCATCGTGATTGATAATTGTTATCTTTGCTGATTGATTTAAATTCCTATAACTCTAGTCTTTCCTTAGGAGTTGACTAGGACTTTAGGTGTTAAATTGATTTATCTACTTGACTTACCTTCATAGTTAGAGGTTGACTTAGTGGGAAGCAAAATATAATTCTCATCACCATTGATAAGGATAACTAGGATAGGACTTCTAATTTTCATACCTTGCCAAGAGTTTTCTTAGTTATTGATTTACTAATTCCTGCAATTTATTTCTCTTGTTCAAACCTTTTCAAAACCCAAAAATACTGTTTTCCATAACCAATAATAAATCATACTTCCCTGCAATTCCTTGAGAAGACGACCCGAGGTTTAAATACTTCGGTTTATAAATTTTATTGGGTTTGTTACTTGTGACAACCAAAACGTTTGTAAGAAAGGAATTCTTGTCGGTCTAGAAGCTATACTTACAACGTGAATTTATTGTGAAATTTCTAGATCGCGCGAGAGTTTCGCTCTTTCACACTACCAACAAGGATAGCATTACAAAAGGCAGATAAATCTCTAAAATATGTGCATGGAATAGTGGAGAACATCTTGGTCAAGGTGAGAAAGTTCTTTTAGTGGAGAACATCTTGGTCAAGGTGGGGAAGTTCTTTCTCCCAGCAGATTTTGTGATTCTTGACACGGGAGAGGATGAAAATGCCTCTATAATCTTAGGAGACCATTCCTAGCCAATGGGAGAGCTCTTATTGATGTAGAAGAAGGTGAATTTAGTGCTTAGAATGCATACTGAGAAATTAGCTTTTCATGTATTCAAAACTATGCCTTTAATAGGCAGAGGGAAAAGGTGCTTGCAGACTGAGCTTAGTATTCAAAACCTTCAAGAACCTCCTGATAATACACTACAAGATTTACAGATAAAGCCTTCTTTGGTGGAAATCAATACAATTTTCCCTGACATCAAACCCAAGTTTGGTGTTGGGTGTGAGTCATCCACCAAGGAGTAATGTCCCAAGAAGAAAATACCCAATGGATAGAGAAATAAAAAGATCCCCTCTGAAGATTTCTCACCAGGAATGAAAGTGGTGTTAACTAAGAGTCAAGTGTTGCCTCATACAGTAAACAGAATCATCTCTCTTGAGCATATTGAGTTAATCCATGAAAACACAGGAAAAAAATTTACAGTGAGAGGTGAAGAGATAAGGCACTATGATCAACCCTCACCTTAGCAGAGCTGACCGTCAAGCTAGTGACGGTAAAGAAGCGCTTGTTGGGAGGCAACCCAACCCTGAGTATCCTCAGATTTTGTTTTCAGTTTAATTTTCGTTTATTTATAACTTCTATTCATAGTTTTCTGGGGTTTACTTATGTTTATGGTCATGCAAGGTGTTTAGAATAGGAACAGGAGAAATCTGGGGGAGAAACAGAACACCCTGGAGAGCATTTTACTCGAGTGCCAGGATGGGCGTTCAATGCCTGAGATGGCACAATTCTCAGGAACTTGCTGAAGGGTGGCACTAAACGCCAGGCAGGGCATTTAGCACCGAGGAGCACGCAATTCTAAGTGGCTTTACGTCGATTTGGGCGTTAAACGCCAAGCTGAGTGTTTAGCGCCTGAATTGGCAACAAGGGTGCTGGCGTTAAATGCCAGGGAGGGCGTTTAACACCCTGGATGATACCATTCCTCAGTTTCAAAAAAAAATCATTTGCATCACTGGCATTAAACGCTAGGGAGGGAGTTTAACGCCCTAGATGGCACAAGTTTCACAGTGTTATGGCGTTAAACGCCGAGGCTGTCGTTTAGCGCTAGCAGCACATAATTTGATTTTGAGGAAAGGGTTTAAACATTACCAATGGTAACAACAATGGGTCCCAACTACTTTAACCATCTCTTACACACTCCCCACTCCTTCTTACCCCCTATCCACTTTCCCATCCCCATTCATTCCCCTATATACCAACCATACCTCCCATTACCCTATCATATCCCAACAATCCCACCAAATATCTCTTCCCCATTCCTTAACCGTTATCCCCTCCCTATCTAATACAATTCCAATTTTTATTGATCCCATCCCCTCTCTCATACACGTAACCTACCCCCTCTATTATAAAACCCCACCCCTTTTTCACTTTCATCACACTACATCACATTTTACCATCTTACATCTCCCTCTTTCTTTACCTATTCTTCCCTTCCTTTCATTTTTTACTCTTTTCCCCTTCATAGCCGAACATGCTCCTCCCCCCTTCTATTTTCCTTTTCCTCTATTTTCATTTTTCGTATTTCCCTTTTTACTATATTTTCCCTTTTGACCTTTTCCTTCTTTATCTTTTTTATTTCTATTTCTCTATGCTTGGGAACGAACAACAGTTTTAAGTTTGGTGTTGGGGCGCTTCGCTTTTCCATTTCTATCATTATCCATATGGCACTAAAAACTGGAGAATGCTCCTACAACCAGTCCATTTGACTTTTGCCGATTCTTTTCCAAGACCCATGAGGATCACTTCAATGAAGTTGTGAGCAAAAAGAAGGTGATCCCAGAGGTCCGATTTGATTTGCAACCAGATAAATATCCAGAGATCCGAAAACAGATTCTGAGGAGGGATTGGGAAGTTCTATGCAACCCCGTGACCGATGTTGGTGTTCTAATGGTCAGGAAATTCTACGCCAATGTTTGGTTAACTTACAAGCATGTCAAGGGCATGAACCCCGACCCAAAGAATTGGCGCACTATGGTCCGAGGGAGGATCCTAGAGTTTAGTCCGGAAAGAGTCAGGGATATACTTCAGCTGCCACCATCCAGAGAGGACCCTCACTCCTACACTCACAGAGTCAACACCGATAAGAGACTGGACTAGATACTCACTGATATATGCCTCTCTGGAGCACAGTGGAGGAGGTACGCTAGAGGGCAGCCATACCAACTGAGAAGGCATGATCTGAAGCTGGTTGCTCGGGGATGGTTGGAGTTCATTCAGTGCTCCATCATCCCTACAAGTAACCGGTCTAAGGTTACTATTGACCGAGCTGTGATGATTCATTACATCATACTAGGTAATAAGGTAGAGGTGCATCGTGTGATCCCTCAAGAGCTGTACAGCATAGTGGCGAAGGCCTCCACCTCTGCTAGATTGGCCTTCCCTCACTTTATCTTCCGCCTGTGCGAGGTCGCTCGAGTCTGTATTGATGGAGATACCCCTATTGACATTGAGAGGCCGATCACTCGGAGGGATATGGAGTATGCCAAGGAGCTTAGGCGATCACTACCTCAAGAGTCAGTTCCTCCTCCTAAGCAGGAGGTGTCTAAGATACCTCAGGGATATTATTTCCCTCCTTGTGACTATTGGGATCAGTTGACTACATCTATTAGGCAGCTGACATCATCTGTTGATTAGTAGAGGATAGAGCATCAGGATCACTCTGCCCTCTTTCATTAGCTAATGGAGGAACAACAGAGCTAG
Organism: Arachis ipaensis; assembly: GCF_059453495.1. Classification (NCBI taxonomy): domain Eukaryota; kingdom Viridiplantae; phylum Streptophyta; class Magnoliopsida; order Fabales; family Fabaceae; genus Arachis; species Arachis ipaensis. The sequence goes on along the minus strand of NC_142441.1, from coordinate 118,198,099 downwards.
AGGCGAGAGTTAGAGGAGCTGAGACACTAGAGAGGATTTCCGGGAGGGAGCGGCCACCATGACTGAGGTGGTTGAGTTTCATTATCTGCTGCTTTATTTATTTTCTATTTTTCAGTATATTATCTTATTTTCTATTATCTATTTAAAGCCCTTTCATAATTATTAGTAGTGTTTTATTGCTTTTCTAACTTAGTTATTTGATTTGATATTTTATGTTTAATTTGAAAAATGTCTCATGTATTGCTCATTGAGCTTGAAAAATCGAAAGAAAAAGAAAAGAAGTAGTAAAATGCATGAGACTTGAGTTATATATTCTAAGTTGTTCTAGTTACTTTGATGTGGTGGTATTATCTTTGATTCTAAATGTATGAATTGAATAGTTCATAATTGATATTGAAGTCAAGAATGTTGATTCTTGAGGTACATGAACTTAGAAAAATATTATGGATTCTCTAAATTGAATAAGAAGTTAATCCTTGAAGCAAAACAAACAGCAAAAAGAAAAATATTATGAAAAATCAAGGTCCAAGACTCTGAGCATCAATGGTTAGGAAGGTCAATTATGATTAAAAGCTCAAAATGTTATTTTCCTAAGCATATGCTTGTGGTGTGAATGTATCAAGTAACCCTTGAGACAGAGCACTAAGAGTCGAGAACAAGTGCAATTACAGAGTATACCAAAGGCTCTGAGCACCACTGATTGGAAGAATTAAAAGAAAAAATTAGAACATAAAGAGTTCCTCAATTAAGTGCTTGTGGTGTTCTTATGTCAAGCTAAGTTTGAGACAAAATACTTAGAGTCACGGCTAGGCTCAAGGTGCAAAGCACCAAAGAAAAGATAAGAAAAAGATGTGTTCAAGGATTAATCAAAGCTTAAGGAGGAAGAGAATCCATAATATCATCCGAGTTCTAGTTCTGAAGGATATCAACATTTCTGAGCTTTGAAGGATAGTGAGATAGCAAATCTATTCTGAATCACAGTGTCTTTAATCCCACTTAGTAATTGGATAGGAGCTTAAACGAACACTCAAGTCTTAGGCGATTTCTCTTCTTAGTCTTATATTATTTTTAGTTGCTTGAGGACAAGCAGCAGTTCAAGTTTGGTGTTGTGATGCGTGAGCATCTTTTCTCTATTTTCTATTTATTTTAGATACAAATTTATTGAGTTTTAATTAAAATTTAGTATTTGAAACCTCTTTGGATGCTACTTTGAGTTGCTTTAGTGTTTTAATTATTTCAGATGAAGTTTGGATCGGTTTGGCAGAGTTCGTGCGCAAGAAAAAAGAGAAGAGTTTGCAAGCTGCCAAGTTGGCACTAAACGCGGACCTGGACATTTAGCGCCAGTAACTCAGAAACAGAAGGGAGCTCTCAGCCTACTAGGGCGCTAAATGCCAAACCTGACATTTAGTGCCAGCAAGCCGGAATTGAAAGGAGTGATTCTGTCCCCTAGGGCGCTAAATGCCCAACCTGGCGTTTAGGGCCAGTAATGCAGATCCACTTTCACCAAAAGAGCATCTTTAGCTGGATTTAGCTTTTAATTGTTCTATTTTATTTTATTTTATTTTATTTTAGTTTTTTTTAGTTACAAACAAAATCTTCTCAGTTTAGAATTTATTATTTTATTTTAGCTTCAAATCGAATTAGGTCAGATATAAAAGGGAATTGATTCAACCCTTTGGGGGATCTTCTCTCTTACACACTGTCACATTTTCTGAACCCTAGTTTTCTCTCTGAGTCAAGAGCCACTAAACCTCCTTGTTTAAGGTTAGGAGCTCTGTTTTTTTTTTATGGATTAAGACTATTATCATTTTATTTTAATTAATGTATTGATTCAATTTCAAGGATTACTTTTAGTCTTCATCTTATGAATTTGGGTATATCGGAAGAACAACCCTTATTCTATATGCATTCTTGTTGATTCTTGGAAAAGTTATCTCATTCGAATAATAGCTTGAAAGTAAATTCCTCCTAAACTGCTAATTACTTGGACTTAATGGGATACGTGACATATAATCATCTTATATTTGGGTAATTACGGTTTTTGTGGCCAATAAACTAGAATTGAACCTAACCCTCTAATCTACATTAGTGACCAAGGAATTAGCGGTTCATTAGGTTAGAGGAGACTAAATCACTAAAGAATTAGGGTTTAGTCAATTACAATTTGCCATGAAATGAATCTTACATGATTAAAATAGTTGGTAAGAAAACCTAATCCGGAAGAATAAATAACTCCGTCCGAAACCTTAACTGTCTTTTCACACACATTTCACACAAATTCTACTGTTTGTTTTCTCACTCTCTCGTTGGTATTTTAATGCTTTTGAACCTCAAAATACTATTTTCGGCTTGCCTGACTAAGTGATTCATTCAACTATTGTTGCTCAGTCCATCAATTCTCATGGGATCAACCCTCACTCACCTGAGATTACTTGGTACGACCCGGTACACTTGCCGGTTAGTTTGTGGACTTTAAACTCCGCACCATTAAGCAGAAAAACTGTTCATACCCTGACCTAAAATATTAAGTCAGGCCCAAAAAGAATAAAAGCCCACCCAAAAAGGTGGCCTCATCTACTTATCCGACCTCATAGATGAGAAGTTTCAAATTGTATGATTTACCCAATCACCCACTAATCACTGAGTTAAAATCGCGCATCTCGCCTTATTATTTTGAGAATAATGCTACACATCCAAGTCATTTTTTTAACTAAATCCACCCAAGTTAATCTAACATAACAAAAATAAGTTATGGCTAACATTATTCTAAGTCTTATTATTTAACTTGGTTGAAATTGGTTCATAAAAAGACTTGGATGTGTGGCATTACTCTTTGTTGTAAATTCTTATTTATCATCTGGTATCAGTTACAGGTCGTAGGTAAATTCTTATTTATCTACAAGTTCTATGGTTCTTATTTAGTCTCTTTGTTTTCTCTTTTTAATGTTTACAAATTCACTTTAGAGTCCACAAAAATAAAAAAAATAAAAAAAATTCTTATTTAATTTTTATTTATGCAATTATTCTATTTTAAAGTTAGTGTTTGCCAAAAAAAAAGAAAGAGTCGCAAAAAAAATGGTGATGAAGGAATCTCATATGTTAAAAACGGTTTTCAGTTACAAATTCCTGCATTTAAAGGAAGTGATGATCTGAAGCTTATTTCGGATGGAAAAGGAAGGTAGAGTCGATTTTTGTAAATTGTATTCTTTTAGAGAAAAAAAAGGTTCGACTAGTACAAGCCAATTTTTTCGATGATGCCCGTATATGGTGGATTGTATTAGGAAGATCTAGAAAACATTACAGAAAAAAGTCCAATTTACAGTTGGGAGAAGATGAAGAAGATCATGAGGAATCAGTTTGTGTCATCATCATACCACATGAGGAATCGGGTTGTGCCATCATCATACCACAACGAATTTTTTTTGAAAAATTTTGTATGTTGCAACAAGGTTCACAATTAGTGATGGAGTACCATAAGGAGTTTCTATATTTGATGGACAAGGCTAATATTAAAAGGAGTCCTGAGGTTCTTATGGAACGATTTTTATTTGGATTAAACGAAAAACTTGCAGATAAAGTCCAACGTTACCATTATGCGACCATGGAGGATTTGGTTAAATTGGCCATTGACATGGAGTAAATGCAACAATTTATAGCAACTTGGGGTTCCAAAGGAGCAAAATTTGAGGATCAGACAAAAGTCAAAGTTCCCGATTTCAAGAAGAATATTATATATCGACATAAGAAGATGATTTCTTTTACGCTTATCTTTAATTCTTATTCAAAGTCAGATATGGAAGAATTTGTTGAGTATGCTATGGATAAAGATGTGTCTTGGAGGATTCAAATGTGCAGAATTTTTCAACTTGGTCTTTGGAATGTGAGCAATTTGAAAAATATGAGAGAAAAGAAACTGAGAAAAAGAGTGACTATTTGAGTGAAAAGAATTCATATTTGATTGAAAGCGAGAGTTTTAAGAGAAAAGAGGAGAATAGCGAGTGAGAGGAGTCAATGAGTGAAAAAGAAACTGAGAGATACAAACACACTTGTGAGAGAGATCTAGACAGTTCTAGCTTAGAGAAGAGCACATTAGTATCATTGAATTCCAAAGAAATTGTTCAAAGTTTTACAGATTTACTAGTCAATTATGGAGGCATTAATATGGATGAAGAGGAAGAAAGACAACTAATTCTAAATTGTGGACAAGATTCTAGGACGAATCTATTTGAAGAGGGAGAGGATGATATGCGTTCAGAAGGGTATTTTCGTCATTTTAAAGACAAGGGGGTAGAATGGTACTCTTGTCACGTTTAAAGATCTAAATATTAGAAGAATTATACTATGCCGGTCTTGGATATCAAGGAGACCAAGAGTTCGTCTCAAAAAATAGTGGTGTTGAAATTACGGCAACTCATAAGGCTCATTGGACTATGTCAAGACAGGAGGAGGTCCAACAGTGATAGCTATTAATTTTCGAATATCTTATCTTATCTTTTAATTAGTTTGTTAGGGACCTATTTAAATCCCTTTGGTGAGATAATTTACACAATTTTGATGAATAAAATTTTCAGATATTTTATGCATATTTTTTTAGTGTGATTAAGTGAGGTGAGTGATTTGTTTCGCTTGTTGTATAAAGAAGATTGAAGGATCCAACACTAAGATAATTTTGTATGCTAATATCTTATTTTAAAATCATTCATCTTTCTTATTCTTTAAAATTGTCATCTTTCCTATTCCTATTATTTAAAACGTTCTATTTTAAAGAATTCAGCACAAATAAACATAGTTATTAATTTAAAACTTAAAATATAGATGAGATATAAATTAATTAAATTCGATATAAATAATAATAAAATATATTAATTTTTATTTTTTAAATTGGTACAAATTAAATTATTAATATCTTTTATTATTTTTATAAATTATATTTTTGTAAACAAAATATGTAAAAAAAATAATAAATAGTTATAAATTATTTATATTCATAAATAAAATATTTAAATTATTTATTTTAAAAAATTCCTAATTTCACTCTTAGGATCTCTGCGGCATGCAACCAGGTAATGCATCTTCTCCAGTTTCTCCCTGTTCTCATCAAATCGTTATGCTCTTCTTCCTTGCTAGGTTTCTTCGTCTCTATGAATATATGATTATTATTAGTGATAAACGGAGGTTTGATTAACATATGAATAATATATGGTCATGACTAGAAGCAACTAATTAGAAAAGCTTGCACCACTTCCCTATGCTTAATTAGGGTTTCACCTTACTAGAATTCCTCCTCTAGAAACTAATTGAGCTCGTAAATATTTATTCTATTCTATATATAAATCATGGTTTCTGGTTTGTGTTTCCATTAAAATTATTCAGAGCCAGCACGCATGGAACCATCGCGAATGCCATACAATCTTAGACGTCGTGATCGTAAAGTCGACTACAGCTATCGAAGACCAAAAAGGGTTACACGTGAAGAATCTATTAGGAATGAGGAGGCGGAAATTCAGCTTCAACTTGATGATCCTATTAGTCAAGAGGAAATAGAGTAAGTAAACGTGATTTTTTGGTTATTATAACATACATTATTTCTTTTATTTATATGTGCCTTTTACAGGGATCAATATGAACGCTTATGTAAGAAGTACTATCTTGAGAAACTGTTTCCTTATCCATTAATGGCAATGAAGCACTACAACAACGACAGGAAAGAGGTTTATTATTAACATTTCATTCTTATATATTTCTGTTGATTTCCTTTTTGGTGTCTACAGTTTTTTTCCTTGTTATTTGTTTTTCAGGAAGAACAATTTAAGGTTACTGATAATGTTCGGGATATATCGATGTGGTGTGGGAAGGTTGGTGGTTTTCGTGCATTGCACTTTAGGGCTAGGCCTAAAAAAGTTGGTGAAATCTTGCCCAACTCATCAGATGAAGTTCCTACTGTTGATTTTTTTGCCTTGATCCATCATATGCCTAATGATGAAGTTCATGTGAGTTACTGTGAGCGAAATCCTAATCCGAACCCTCCAGAAAAAGGTATATATTTTCTCTTAACTGTTGTTTGCCTTGTTCTGTGAATAATAATGTTGCCACTACAAATTGTTAGCAATTTATTTTCACTTTTTATATTATGGTGCAGATACTCCTCTTTCTCGATATGTTCCCTTGCGATGCGAAGTTTGTGGTCTTGCTGATGCAGAAGCTGTGAAGGCAAAAAATAAAGGGAAATGAGGTTTTGTTTAACTACTACTTTCTGCTTTGCTTTTGATCATATCTTTCCCTGCAAATAATATCCCAAATCAGTCTCCGAAGGTCTTTTTAACGAGATAATTTAATCTTCCAACAAATTTTAATTATCAAATCAGTCTCTAATCTTTTATTTTGTTAGACATGTCAATCCTTACATCAATTTTTAGTAAAACATTACACATATCAGGCTCATCCGTTATTTTTATTTTTGGTATTGGGACCATAGACCCAGTCAATCGTTATTTAGTAGAAGATATAACTGTTTCTAAGCATTTTTTAAATTCTCAAATCAATCCCTCTATATTGACAAACAATTTGATATAAGAACTGATTTGTTTAGCAAAAAAGTTTAGAGACTGATTTAGTGATTAAAATTTGTTTTTGACCAAAAATTTCTTAAAAAATGAATTGAGTATTACTCTATATATTTTTATTAACATGCTTATACATGATGTTAACTGTTTTACGTTTTTCCTTTTTGATTTTACATTTGATGCAGTAGGGATCCAAATGTCCGAGATTAATGAACTATTTGAGAGCCATGATACGATGTGCCCTTTCAAAGAAGACTTGAAGGACTGTCAAGTACCTTTCTAGAAGTACATAGTTATAACTGTTAGTTGGACTTTTTTTCTAATTGACAACACAATAACTGATAACACAAGCAGAGAATTCAGTTTCCTTCATGTCTATTGTTATCGTTACTTATATTTTAAACAAAGCTTGCATCTTGATTTGGATTATGTATCCTGGATACATTTAAACATTCTTGGCATTTGGTAGATGCAATAGAGTAATAGACTATTTTCTTTGGGTCATAGATGGAATAGACTAAAACCTAAATTGTTGTGGTACTTATAATTGAAGCCAAGAGAGCTTGATATACATTGACCCAATTTAATCTCAACTATTTTTAATTTCCCAAAACACGAAGCTCAATCGTTTGCAAGAAGTCTAAGGTATAGACACTGAAAAATATCCATACCTATGGACATTAGGTGTCTTCTTTAGTAGATTGACATGTGTTGCTAAAAGGATTCGAAAGTTTTAGAAAATGCATATACTCTGGGGACAAAACAGGTGGTGATAGGAAATCAGATTTTATTTATCTGCCTTATGATAAAGATTATGACTAAAGTTAAATGGTGAATTATATGGTAAAGATATAAGTTTATAGATTTTTTTTTATAGAATGAAAGAGAAATTAAAAAAGGTAGGACCTACATTTTGAATAGCAATAAATAATAAAAAATAATTATAAAAAGAATTTATTTTTTCTCTATATAACACTTTAATTTATATAGTAGAGTGTGCCAAGTTAAATATTTAAATGCTTGGTTGTGTGAGTTTTTGCGAAATGATCTTTTTTTAAATGATTTTTTTTTAATATCTTTTAGAAAAGTAAATAATTTAATGTACGGTTTTAAAAATCAAATCAAATTGGTTGATTGGATTGAAAACCGGTGATATTATTGGTTCGGTTTTATAGAAAAATCACTAATGAGAATCGTTTAAAAATTGTTGAATTGATTGGAAACGTTTAAAAATTGTTGAATTGATTGGAAACTGGTCGGTTGGATCAAACTGTGACCCAGCTGGTTTTTATTATATGACGTCGTTTTGGGTGTTTCATTAAAAATAAACGGAAATAGAACACTCACTCACGCAGCTTCTCTATAGTTCTTTGATATTTAAAAAAAATAATGATAACCAAAGAGGAAGAAATCATCAGGCAATGAGGAAGAAGGGCAACAATGCGGTGATAGTGGCTTTGAACACAACAATGCAGTGACATTGACTTTGAAACTTTTTTTCTCCTATCTTCTGATTCTCTTTTCAAGTGCAGCATAACAAAGGAGGGAGGGAAAAATACTAGGGTTAGTGTCACTTGGGAGATAGGCTAGTCGTTGGGCTTTTCCCTTCTAATTTCTTTTTGATGGCTAAATTAGGAAAAAAAAATGAAGAAAAACAAGGAACGATTTTAAAAACAAGAGATCATAGTTTTAGTTTATATCTCTATCCAAAATATGCACCGAGTCATTTATATAATATTTTAATTTAATTTATCTTTTATTTTTTTTCCATAAGAAACACATGTATTTAAAATATTAATCTAGATAAATTATGATATTATAATCTACAATAACTGTATGCTAGAAATTATATTGTGTTTAATCGGAAGAAAAGTAACTTTGAAAAATGATTAAATTTTTAAATTTTTAATAAGTTTACTCCAAATTAAAAAAATATATACTGTCAAAAAATTTAATTCAAATCATTATAGTTATAATACAACACTAATATAATTTAACACACTTATTAATATAATAAGAATATAACTTAATTATTAGTATCTTTATTTTTTGTGTTTATTTATAATTTCATATATTATTATGTTATAATTCGAGTTTTTCGGTGAATCGGTTAAATTATTAAACCAGTAAACTAACTATAATAATTTGATGACCGGTTTGATTTTCAGAATCGTGATTTTACATTTAGATATCTCATATAAAAATATCTTTTTATTTAATATATTTAGATATAATAATATAAAAATATTTTTTTTATTTATTATGTTAAAAATATTTTTTTAAATAAAAATCTTTTAAAAAATGATATAAATTATATCTTTAAAAAAATATTTTTAATATTTTTACTTTTAATACTAAAATCTTACTAAATACACTAAAAATTAGAAAAATATTTTTTTCTATCAACTTAATGCCTCCAAACAAGTACTAAGTTGTTAATGACATTAAACTTTTTTTCTCTTTGGGCCAGCAAATTAATTCATGGTGGAGGTTATAAAACCTTTTTTTTTATGAATGGTCCGTATTTGATATTTGATACTTGATCACTGCCTTTTTATTCATGAACGTGTAATTGTTTTATGAGAAAAAAAAAGTTAGGGTAAACTATTTCTGTTTTTGGATTCTCGACTTTGGATGCTGAGTTTTCTTGAATACTATGGATAACCGTAAATTTGCCAAGCCCTTAAAGTTGATGCTGGAAAATTTTGAATCCAAGGACAATTTTGATGATGATGTTGTTGTTGGTTAACAAAGTAAGATTTTTGAGTTTTGGAAGATAGTTAAGGATAGGCTTGCATTGCCATTATTGATTGATCTTTGTGACAAAGCTGGATTGGACCCTTCACCGTGTTTCATGTCCCCAGAGAACTTAAGATGATGATTTTGGAGTGTCTTCCTAGTGTTGTTGTGGCTAGGGTGGCTTACTTGTGTACAGAACTATGGTACATGTCTGGGAATAATGACCTTTGGAAGAAGAAGTTTGAGAAGGAGTTTGGGAAAGCTAGGAGTACAGTGAAGTTTTTTAAGGATTATTTTGCTTTACACCGGTGATGAGCAAAAAGTGAAGCTCACGGATACCGACAAGTACACCGAATCGTTCAAATAATATCACGGTGAATGGATATCATCCCCATGAGGATTAAAAGATTGAACACGCAAATATCGAATTAAATCCCTAATTAGATCAATAGAACCTGGATTGAGAAATGTTGAAAAACCCTAGAATGCTTGAATGCTGGAGAACTGAGAATTGAGTACTTCGGAGACAGTGATTGTTGAATTTGGAAGAGTCAATGGTGGTGAATGTCCACGTTTCGGAGGTGTTCATGTTCTTGGAAGGATCAAACTTTGTTAACCTCGTTCTAAAGCAAACAAATCTCTATTCACGACGAATCTAAAGTAACCGATTTTCGATATCTCGGCTCCTCAATTTCTCTTAAATTAACCAACCGTCATTATCTTGGTAGATTGACTAATCAAAGAGGTTAAGTTCAAAAATTCAATTCAGTTTCTCAATAAAAAATCACAATTTTCAAGAATTGCCCTAATCCGAATTATATGTCACGTATTAAAAAATAGGGTCATTAAAAATCATGTATTGTGTCACACACTTTAAAAACCACTATGTTTAGTTGATTTAGAAAGCCATGTCAAATATTTTTCAAGCACGATTTGAAAATCAGTTTTGTCGAATCAGTAAACAAATCCAAAATGGGATTAGCACATATGTCGATGCTACTAATCCTTTAATGATAAAGAACGAAACACTCAATCATGAACAATGCAAAATTTAAAACCAAAGAAAACTTAGATTAATAAACCACTGAGACATAAACAGAGCTCCTAACCTTTAGACAAAGGTTTAGTGACTCATGGAGAATTTAGAAATCAAAGATAAAAGTGTTGTAGAGGAACTAGGTGTGGAATTGGATTTGAAGACCTCTCCTGATGAGCAGATATTTTATACGCTTTTTAGCATCATTTTCATATAGTTTTTGTTATGTTTTGTTTAAGTTTTATTATATTTTCATAGGTTTTAGTGTAAAATTCACATTTTTGGATTCTACTTTGAGTTTGTGTGTTTTATGATGATTTCAAGTATTTTCTGGCTGAAATTGAAGAGTTTTGGCAAAGTCTGATTCAAAGGCAAGGAAAGCGTAGCAGAAGCTGTCAGGATCTGACCTCCGTGCACTCAAATGAGAATTTCTGGAGCTATAGGGGGCCCAAATGACGCGTTCTCAACGGCGTTGGAAAGTAAACTTCTAGAGCTTTCCAGCAATAGATAGTGGTTTATACTTTTCTTCAAAGGAGCATTGCCCATTCTGGGCGTTGAACGCCAAGGAGCTACCCCCTAGCTGGCGTCCAACACCCCAAAGGAGATCCAAAGCTAGCGTTGAACGCCAACCACCCCCTAGTGGGTGTTCAACGCCCAACACAAGCACAAGGCAGCCTGGTTCACCTCCCATTCCTCCAAGTGGATGCCAAGCTGAGCTCAAGTACTCAACCAAAGTGGGCCCAAGGATGGATTTTGCAGCTTTAGTCTATTCTATCATATTTCTTTGTACTTCTTAGTTATTAGATTAGTATATATAGAACAAGGATCACCCTTGTTCAGGACTTTATGCCATATTTTCGAATACATTACTACTTTCTGTAAGCTATGAGTCACTAACCTCATAGGTTAAAGTTAGGAACTTTGCTGATTCTTATGGATTAATAATATCATTGTTCTATTTCAATCTATGCTTGATTACATTCTAAGATGTATTTTCGTTCTTCATCCTAATGAATTGGGAGTGTAACTTGACTGTCATCCCTACTCTACATAGGTTCTTGTGAGTCCTTGACGGGATAGTACTGAACCACAAGCTTGATTATATATCTCTTAGACGGATAATCCATGACTTCATTGGGGACTTAGAGACATCAGTTCAGCCGAGGTACGGGGCGATTAGGGCCTTTGTGGTATAGGCTAGAATCAGGACGCAGTGTTCTCTGATCTGGAAGATCCGACCTTGTCTGTGGCCCTTTGAGTAGGATCACCAAGGGAATGGACTGCAAGAGCTTCACCCCCGTTCAGATTGGATGACCACTGACCTGGCGTTTGATCTGAAGCAGAGGAGATTAATGACCACTGACCTTGTGTTAATCACTTACAGCCTGCCATGGAATGAATCATTAGAAGTTGAAGTAGACAGTGAGAAAAGTTGATCCAGAAGGAGGAAGCATCTCCGAAGCCTCAACTGTTCTGTTATCAATTGATTTCACACCTATCCAGTAATACTTTATTTATTCTGTTTTTATGCGTTTTTCCACAATAACTATATTTTCTATCCACCTGACTAAGATCTACAAGATAGTAATTGCTTGTTCAAACCAACAATCTCCGTGGGATCGACCCTCACTCACCTGAGGTATTACTTGGACGACTTGGTGCACTTGCTGGTCTATCTGTGCGAATATTGCGGAGTCAATTTCATGCACCAAGTTTTTGGCGCCATTGTCGGGGATTGTTCGAGTTTGACAAACTACCGGACTATCTTGTTGCTTACATTAGGTACTTTTTACAGATTTAAAGAGCTATTAAACCGTATTTTGATTTTTTAATTGTATCTTTTGTTTTCTTTTTCAAAATTTTTTTCAAAATCCATCTTTTCTTTGTCTTTTGTTTGAGTCTAGTGTCAGTTCTTAAGTTTGGTGTCCTTTGTGTGTTCTTTATTTTTCTTAAATTTTCGAATTTGCTCTTGAGTGTTCTTGGTATTCAAGTTGTTCTTATTTCTTTTCTTTGTTTGATTCTGAAATTTTTATGTTTGGTGTCTTTTGGTGTTTTTCTCACAAATTTTCGAAAAAACTAGTGTTTTTGATCTAAAAATTTTAAGCTTGGTATCTTTTGGCTGTTTTTCTCTTTCTTCATTAATTCAGAAAAAAAAGATATATCTTCTATTATCTTTATTAAAATTTTCGAAAATCTTAACTATCTTTTCTTCTCTTGATTTAAAATTTTTAAGTTTGGTGTTTTCTTGTTAGTAAAGTTAAATTTTAAATTTCAAATCTTATCTTTTTCAAATCTTGTCATATCTTTTTAATTTAAAAACTTTTCTATCTTATCTTCTTTTAAATTTTAATTTCAAATCTTTTTAAATCTTCATCTTATCTTTCTCTTTCAATTTTAAAACTTACCTAACTTATATTTTTTTAAAATTAAAATCTTTTCAATTTCAAATCTTTCTTTTTTCGAAAATCACCTTTCAGTTTTCAATTCCTTTTTAGTTAATTTGCTTTTAATTTCCTTCTTATTTTTTGAAATAAATAAAAATATTTTAATTCTAATTTCCATTTTTATTTCTAAGTATTCGAATTCTCCTATATTCCTTCACCATGGACCCAAATGGGAATGAACAGTTCAGAAGAACTTTGGGATCCTATACGGCCCCCACTCCTTACTTCTATGGAAGAAGTATCAGTATACCTCCCATTAGAAAAAGTAATTTTGAGCTAAACCCTCAGCTCATTACTCTGTGCAGCAAAACTGCCAGTATTCTGGACTTTCACAGGAAGAGCCTACTGAGTTCCTGGCAAATTTCTTACAAATTGCTGACACAGTATATAATGAGGGAGTGGATCAAGATGTCTACCGACTGCTGCTCTTTCTCTTTGCTGTAAGAAACCAAGCAAAGAGATGGTTAGATAACCAACCCAAATCTAGCTTGAAAACATGGAAGTAGCTAGTAGACAAGTTTCTGAATCAATACTTCCCCCCAAGGAGGTTAACCCAGCTAAGGCTAGACATCCAAGGCTTCAAACAAGAGAATAATGAATCTCTTCATGATACCTGGGGGAGGTGATGGAGGGCGGAAATCAGCCAATTAAGAAATTAATATAGAAATGCGTTGCGAGTATAGTTCTTAACCAGAAAAAATTCACTCATCAATTTAGAAAGGTTGTCACAAATTTAGAATAAAAATACTGGGAGTATGAATCCCAGGTCGTCTCCCAACGAGTTGACAAAAGGGTGCTATCTTATTAATCAGAAGTTTTTCGAAAAATTTGAGGGTTGAATGACAGAAAATAAATAATTGTAAATTAAAAGAGAATTATATATTCAGAATAAAAAAGCCTTGACTGGGGGAATGATTAATCGGAAGTTCTATCCTGGTTGAAATTCTCTCAAGTGTAGTATAAAGAGGTTGTTATTTTTACTTAGTTAACCCTTACTAAATAAAGGAAAGTCAAGTGATTGAGCTAACTCTTATTCGCAAATCCTAGTCCTCTCCCTTAGAAAGGTCTAGCATTAGTAAATAGAAAATTAGCCAACAACTTCCAAACTAATCACTTTAGCATTCCAACTCAAGTGTCTCCTTTTAATCAACCCCCATGTCAAGTTGGGAATCTACTCCACTGACATGAAAATTACTTGCACAGAATTAAAAAGGAAATAAAAGGAAGACATGATAAACAATAACTACAATTTAATTAAAAGTAAAAGTAATCCTTTGCATTAATAAATTCTAAAAATAATCCAATTGTAACTCTGAAAAAAGATTAAGGATATGGAAGAGTAAGGGAATAAAAAAAACTAGAATAATGACTTCTTCAGCGGAGGTAATGACTCTTCAATATCCAAAGCAAAAGCATAAAAACTAAAAATATCAATGTAAAGAAAACCTAGAGGAAAAGTAATTTCTCTCTAGATTCAGATCTAAAACTAAAACTACGCCTAATGAGAATCTCCCTTGAGTCTCTGCTCGTTCTCTGGCTCTAGTCTGTGTTTCTGGGCTGGAAACTGGGTCCAAACTCGGCCCAAAATTGCCCATAGCATTTTCTGTTATTTCTGCAGATCGCGCATGTCACGCGTACGCGTTGCTGGTCATCTTCGCGTGTCACGCGTACGCGTCAAGCACGCACACGCGTCATCTAGCAGAACTCCAATCCACGCGTACGCGTCAGGTACGCGCAAGCGTCACTATAAAAATCTCCAGATCACGCGCACGCGTGAGCTATGCGTGCGCGTCGATGCTCGCTGGTTGTCTCCTTTATTTCTTGTGCTCCTTCCATTTCTGCAAGCTTCCTCTCCATCCTCTAAGCCATTCCTGCATTACAAAACCTGAAACACTAAACACACAGATCACGACATCGAATGGTATAAAGGGGAATTAAAATATATAAATTAAAGGCTTAGGAAACAAGTTTTCAGTCATAGAATAGAACTAGGAAGGAATTGTAAAATCATGCAAATCATATGAATAAGTGGGCAAGGTCTTAATAAAAACCACTCAATTGAGCACAAGATAAACCATAAAATAGTGGTTTATCAGGAGGTATAGAAGAATGCTATGAAAATGATCCACTGAAATATTTTCAGAATGGGTGCAACTAGACATCTTTTATTACGACCTCATAGACATGGCAAAGAAGTCTCTAGACCACTCTACTGGTGGATCTATACATATGAGGAAAATAATTGAAGAGGCTCACAAACTTATTGAGACAGTTGCCACAAACCAGCATCTGTACTCGGTTGATGAGACTTCCATGAAGGAGAAGTTAAAGCAGTATTTATTGAATCTAAGCCTCCAGAACAAAATGGCCCATTGACTCAGTAGTTACACGCCCTTACACAGTAGTTGCTGGAATTATAAGAAGCTTTGCGATAAAATCGGACTTCCAACAGGAATATAGAAGCACAGCTAAGTCAAACTAGGCAGCAATTATCTAAACAGATAAAAGAAGAATGTCAAGCTATTCAACTGAGGAGTGGGAAAACATTAAACACCCAACCTCAATGCAACAAGAAACCAGAAGAGGAACAGCTGACAGAGGATAACCAAACTATAGCCCAAGACACTTCTAAGGGCATTGAACGCCCAGAGAGGAATGTCATTAGCGTTCAATGCCAAGAAAGGGACAGCACTCTTAGCGTTCAATTCCAAGAAGGGGGCAGCACTCCTAGCGTTCAACGCCCAAAAGGGGACAATATTCTTGGCGTTCACAAAGGCGTTGAATGCCCAAACATGGATGGTCAGACACATACAAGTGCTGATAAGACCCCTCATAAGCAAGCCAATAAACCCTCTTCTAATTTTGTAGGCTTTCAACCTACATCAACTAAGGTTGATGAGTATAGGGCCAAGATGTCATTTCCTCAGAAGCTCTGCCAAGCGAAAAAAGATAAACAGTTTGCCCGCTTTGCGGATTATTTCAAGAAACTTGAAATCAGGATCCCTTTTGCAGAGGCTCTTAAGCAGATACCTTCTTATGCTAAGTTCATGAACGATATCTTAAGTCATAAGAAGGATTGGAGAGAGGCAGAAATAGTCCTCCTCACTGAAGAATGCAGTGCAGTAATCCAAAAGAGCTTACCAGAGAAACTGCAAGACTTTGGGAGCTTTGTGATACCATGCACCTTAGGGGATGCCTGCACAAGGACACCCCCAAGTGATCTTGGAGCAAGTATTAACCTAATACCTGCATCATTAATAAAGAGGCTCTGTTTAACTCACGAAGTTAAACCAACCCGCATATGTCTTCATCTTGCTGATGGCTCTGTTAAGCTTTCATCAGGCGTGATTAAGGACATGATTGTTAGGGTTAGACCCTTTTTTTTTCCCACGGATTTTGTGGTGATGGAAATGGACGAGCACAAGAGTGCGTCCCTTATCCTAGGAAGACCCTTCCTAGCTATATGACGGACCCTCATTGACATTCAGAAAGGAAAAGTAACCCTGAGAGTCAATGAGGATGAGTTCGTGCTGAATGCTGTCAAAGCAATGTATCATTCAGATACCCCAGAGAAGTGCATGAGTATTGATATCATTGATTCCCTGGTGGAAGAAGTGAACATGGTTGAGAGACTCGAAGAAGAGCTTAATGACATCTTTTATGATGCCCAGCCTGATTTAAAAGAGCCAGAAGAAATGAAAGAACCTTTGAAAGCTCCTAAGGAAGATGATAAGCCTTCTAAACTCGAGCTCAAGCCATTACCATCATCCTTGAAATATGCATTTCTAGGAGATGGGGATACTTATCCTGTGATTTTAAGCTCTGCCTTGGAACCATAGGAGGAAAAAGCACTAATCCAAGTACTAAAGACACACAAGACAGCTCTTGGGTGGATAATAAGTGACCTTAAGGGCATTAGCCCAACCCGATGCGTGCATGCACAAGATCCTACTGGAAGATGACGCCAAACCAGTGGTGCAACCACAAAGGCGACTGAATCCAGCCATAAAGGAAGTGGTGCAGAAGGAAGCCACAAAATTATGGGAGGATGGGATTATTTATCCCATTTCTGACAGCCCCTGGGTGAGCCTTGTCGAAGTTGTTCCAAAAAAAGGGAGGCATGACAGTGGTTCATAATGAAAATAATGAACTGATTTCCACAAGAACAATTACAGGGTGGTGTATGTGTATTGACTATAGGAGGCTCAATAACGCCACTAGAAAGGATCATTTTCCTTTGCCATTTAGATCAAATGCTGGAGAGATTGGCGGGTTATGCATTCTACTACTTTTTGGATGGCTATTTAGGCTATAATCAAATTGCAGTGGATCCTCAAGACCAAGAAAAGACAACATTTACATGCCCATATGGCGTGTTTGCTTATAGGAGAATGCCATTTGACCTGTGCAATGCACCTGCAACCTTTCAGAGGTGCATGGTGCACGAAATTGTGATCATCAATGGCGCCAACAACTTGGTACGCACAATTGTAATCTCAACTCTTTATCACAACTCCGCACAACTAACTAGCAAGTGCACTGGGTCGTCCAAGTAATAAACCTTACGTGAGTAAGGGTCGATCCCACGGAGATTGTCAGCTTGAAGCAAGCTATGGTCATCTTGTAAATCTCAGTCAGGCGGATTCAAATGGTTATGGAGGATTGATAATTAAAAGATGAATAAAACATCAAATAAAGATAGAGATACTTATGTAATTCATTGGTAGGAATTTCAGATAAGCGTATGGAGATGCTTTGTTCCTTCTGAACCTCTGCTTTCCTATTGCCTTATTCCAATCATTCATACTCCTTTCCATGGCAAGTTTTATGTTGGGCATCACCGTTGTCAATGGCTACTTCCCGTCCTCTCAGTGAAAATGTTCCAAATGCACTGTCACCACATGGCTAATCATCTGTTGGTTCTCGATCATGTTGGAATAGGATCCATTGATCCTTTTGCGTCTGTCACACGCCCAACACTCGCGAGTTTGAAGCTCGTCACAGTCATCCCTTCCCAGATCCTACTCAGAATACCACAGACAAGGTTTAGACTTTCCGGACCTCAGGAATGGCCGCCAATAATTCTAGCCTATACCACGAAGGTTCTAATCTTAGATTAGAAACCCGAGAGATACACATTCAAGCTTGATTGCATGTAGAACGGAAGTGGTTGTCAAGCACGCGTTCATAGGTGAGAATGATGATGAGTGTCACGGATCATCACATTCCTCAAGTTGAAGAACGAGTGTATATCTTAGAGAAGAAGTAGGCGTGAATTGAATAGAAAAACAGTAGTACTTTGCATTAATTCATGAAGAACAGCAGAGCTCCACACCTTAATCTATGGTGTGTAGAAACTCCACCGTTGAAAATACATAAGAACAAGGTCTAGGCATGGCCGAATGGCCAGCCCTCATAAAGGTCTAAGATAGCATAAGACTAATCAAAGATGAAAGTCTGTAAATACAATAGCAAAAGGTCCTATTTATAGAGAACTAGTAACCTAGGGTTTACAGAAATGAGTAAATGATGCAGAAATCTACTTCCGGGCCTACTTGGTGTGTGCTTGGGCTGAGTATTGAAGCTTTCACATGTAAAGGCTTTTCTTTGAGTTAAACGCCAGCTTTTGTGCCAGTTTGGGCGTTTAACTCCAGCTTTTATGCCAATTCTGGTGTTTTGACGCCAGAATTTCTATGCTGACTTGGAACGCCAGTTTGAGCCATCAAATCTTGGGCAAAGTATGAACTATTATATATTTCTGGAAAGCCCAGAATGTTTAATTTCCAACGAAATTGAGAGCGCGCCAATTGGGTATCTGTAGCTCCAGAAAATCCACTTCGAGTGCAGGGAGGTCAGAATCCAGCAGCATCTGCAGTCCTTTTTCAGCCTCTGAATCAGATTTTTGCTCAGGTCCCTCAATTTCAGCCAAAAAATACCTGAAATCACAGAAAAATACACAAACTCATAGTAAAGTCCAGAAATGTAATTTTTATTTAAAAACTAATAAAAATATAATAAAAACTAACTAAAATATACTAAAAACATACTAAAAGTAATGCCAAAAAGCGTATAAATTATCCGCTCATCAGTGCATGCTCTCCATTTTCTCTGATATGGTGGAGAAATTCCTTGAAGTGTTCATGGATGACTTCTCCGTCTTTTGGGACTTATTTGACTCCTGCCTTGACCATCTGACCCTAGTCCTCAAACGATGCCAAGAGACAAACCTGGTTTTAAACTGGGAAAAATGACACTTCATGGTGACTGAAAGAATTATTTTTGGGCATCGAATTTCGAACAAGGGAGTAGAAGTGGATCAAGCTAAGGTGGAGGTAATTGAGCGATTACCACCACCCACTAATGTTAAGGGAATTAAAATTTTTCTGGGACATGCAGGGTTCTACAGGAGGTTCATAAAGGATTTTTCTGAAATTGCAAAACTCTTGTGCAACTTATTAGCTACTGACACTCCGTTTGTCTTTGACCAAGAGTGCTTGCATGCCTTTGAAACTCTGAAGGCTAAGCTTATCACTGCACCTGTCATTTCTGCACCCAACTGGGACTCACCATTCGAATTAATGTGTGATACCAGTGACCATGTCATTGACGTAGTTCTGGGGCAGAGACATGACAAGCTTCTGTGTATCATTTATTATGCCAGTCGTGTTCTAAATGACGCACAAAAGAACTATACTACCACAGAGAAGAAATTGCTTGCAGTGGTTTATGCCATTGACAAGTTCAGATCCTATTTAATAGGATCTAAGGTCATTATCTATACTGACCATGCTGCTCTCAAATATCTACTCACCAAGCAGGATTCTAAGCCACGACTAATAAGATGGGTACTATTCCTGCAAGAGTTTGATATAGAAATCAGAGACAGAAAATGGTCAGAAAATTAAGTGGCTGACCACTTGTCTCGGATTGAACCAATAGCAGGGACATCTCATCCCTCTACTAAGGTGTCTGAAACCTTCCTGGATGAGCAATTCTTTGCCATTCGGATAACACCCTGGTTCGCAGACATTGCGAATTACAAGGCTATAAGGTTCATCCCTAAAGAATATAGTAGGCAGTGGTAGCACGAATCCCCACACTTTCGTATAGCTGTACCAGCAAGTGCACTGGGTCGTCGAAGTAATACCTGAGCGAGTCAGGGTCAATCCCACGAGGATTATAGGCTTGAAGCAATCTATGGTTATCCTGCAGGTCTTAGTCAAGCGAATCAGAAGAAGTTGGTTTAACTTTGTATAAATTACTTTTTATATCAAATATTTGGATGATAAACAGGAATAAGGAATTAAATGGAATAAAGAAAAAGAGTAATTAAAACTCAGAAGTTGTGTAAACTATGAAAAGAGACTAGTTGAGGACTGGAGTTGCTTTGTCTTTCTGAATTAAATCTGGTAGTACTATTTCCTTTGCTTGTGAGTGATTTCTTCAAGGGCAGGCTGTATGTGATTGACACTGGTTTGAGCGGCTGCCAATACTCCTCTAGATCTGAACCCTAGGTTTAGTGTGGGTCCATTCTGATTGAGGGTGAAGCTCCTACAGTTCATTCTCCTTGATAATCCTACTCAAAATGCCATAGACAAGGTTGAATCTTCTGGATTGGAGGATGCTACGCCTTAGGTTCTAGCCTCTACCACAGAGACCCTAATCTCCTCGTAAATCAGCTGAACTGATATCTCGAGAAGTCCCCAACGAAGTTTTGAATTAGCCGTCTGAGAGATGTATATTCAAGCTGGTGGTTCATCATTGTCCAATGAAAGACGCACTCTGAACCCATGTAGAATATGATAACCTTATGCCAGTTCAACGCATTCATATTGATGAAGAACGAATATACATCTTAGAATAAATCAAACACTGATCGAAGAGAAACAGTAGTACTTTTATTAATTCATAAAACTCAGCAGGGCTCCTCCCCTCAACCTAGGAGATTTAGAAACTCATACTGAAAGTAAAATACAATGATAAATTTGAATGGTGTGTAAAGTCTAGATTATGTTCGAATGATTATGTAAAATACACTTTAAATACTAAACTAATTACTAGTAAGGGTAAAACAATCTTTTTAGTGCTAGAATCCACTTCTGGGGTCCACTTGGTGAGTGTTTGGACTGAGATTTAATGAGATCCATGTGCTATGAGGTATTTTGGGTGTGAAAGGCTGGCTAGAGGGTCTTCTCTGGGCGTTTGGACGATGGGCTCTGCTCCTTGGGCGCTGGACGCTAGAAAAGGGGCAGGAGGCTGGCGTTGGACGCCAGTTTTGGGCCTTCTATTCCACAGAAAAGTATGAACTATTATACATTGCTAGAAAGCTCTGAAATTCAGCTTTCTATAGTCATTGAGAACGCTCTATTTGGGCTTCTATAGCTCCATAAAAGCTCTTCCAAGTGCAAAGAGGTCAGATTTGGATAGCATCTGTAGTGCTTTCTCTGTCTCTGGATCAGACTTCTGCTCCTGCTCCTCAAATTCAGCCAGAAAATACATGAATTGGTACAAAAAAACACAAAATCAAAGTAGAATCCAAAAATATAAATTTAACACTAAAACCTGTAAAAACTTAATAAAAACTAAACAAAACATATTAAAAACTATATGAAAACTATGTCAAAAAGCGTATAAAATATCCGCTTATCAGGCAGCAAGCTTGAAAACTCATTCATGATGCAAGATACTTGTGGGATGAACCATATCTCTTTAAGAGATGTTCGGATGGTATAATCCGCCGCTGTGTGTCTGAAGAAGAGGCACATAAAATCCTATGGCATTGCCATAGCTCCGACTATGGAGGACACTTTGGAGGTGAGCGAACAACCACAAAGGTTCTCCAAAGTGGTTTCTACTGGCCCACACTCCTTAAGGATTCTCGAGAGTTTGTCCGTCACTGTGACAGTTGCCAAAGGGTTGGCAATCTCCCTCATGGTAACGACATGCCTCAGCAAGGAATCCTAAAGATTGAGCTATTTGATGTTTGGAGTATAGACTTCATGGGACCTTTTTTACCTTCATACTCAAACACCTATATCCTCGTGGTAGTGGATTATGTGTCTAAATAGGTTGAGGCAGTCGCATCATCCACGAATGACACTAGAATAGTGATGAAGTTCCTCTAGAAGAACATCTTCAGTAGGTTTGGTGTCCCTCGGACATTGATCAGTGATGGAGGAACTTATTTCTGCAACAAATAGCTTGACTCTATTCTGAACCGATATGGGGCTCGCCATAAAGTAGCCACCCCATATCATCCACAGACAAATGGGCAAGCTGAAGTCTCAAATAGAGAACTGAAGAGAATCCTGGAAAGGACGGTGAGCACCTCTAGAAAGGATTGGGCAAGAAAGCTTGATGATGCTCTCTGGGCATACAGAACCACTTTCAAGACCCCTATAGGAATATCACCATATCAATTGGTGTGTGGAAAGGCGTGCCACCTGCCAGTGGAGCTGGAACACAAGGCCTACTCGGCGACCAAACTCCTAAACTTTGATGCAAAGGCAGCAGGAGAGAAATGGTTGCTCCAGCTAAATGAGTTTGATGAATTCCGACTTGCTGCATTTGAAAATGTAAAAAATTATAAAGAAAGGGCCAAGAAGTGGCATGACAGAAAGATATCTTCTAAAGTCGTTGAACCTAGACAGAAAGTTCTACTCTTCAATTCTAGATTAAAGCTCTTCCCAAGAAAGCTCTAGTCACGTTGGATAGGACCTTTCCTGATCACTAATATATCACCCTATGGTCATATAGAACTTCAGAGTAACCACTCTAATAAAAGATTTACTGTTAATGGCCAAAGAGTGAAACATTACTTGGGTGGTGAAGTTGAGTAAGAGAAATCCACCCTGTTGCTGACATGAGCGCAGTAAAGTCCAGCTAAATGACAGTAAAGAAGCCCTTGTTGGGAGGCAACCCAAAGATTAGTAGCATATTATTGTTTCAATTTGTTCTCATTTAATCTAAGTTTTCTTGAAATTTCAAGTATTTTTCATAGTTACTTTACTTTCTAAAGTTTATGATCATGTGTACCTCCTAGAACAGAGACAGAAATGTTCAGAGCTAAAAGTAGAACACCCTGGGGAAAGCCCCTTTGCTGGCGTTGAACGTCAGACAAGAGGGAAGGATGGGCGTTCAACGCCCTCAAGGAGCAGCAAGCCTGGTGTTGAACACCAGCTAAGGAGCACTGGCTGGGCGTTCAATGCCCTGAAGGGGGAAGAAAGCTGGCGTTGAACGCCAGCTAGGGAGCGCTGGTTGGGCGTTCAACGCCCAAAAAGGAGTGACAAGCTGGTGTTGAATGCCATCTTGCCATACTGTCTGGGCTTTCAATGCCTAGGAGGAGCATAAGGTTGGCATTGAACACCAGAATGGGGGTATTCTGGGCGTTCAACGCCCAACAAAGGTAGGGGTTTTAACTTTTTCAAAATATATCTTCTCCAAATCTTATCTTTTTAATCATATATTTTAAACAAGATTCTTTCAACTATCATATTTCAATTTCAAATTCCTTTCAAATTTAAAATCTTTTCAAATCTTTCTCAATTCCTTTTCAAATCTTTTTCAAAATTTCATATTTTTTGAAATTCTTTTTCAAATCCTTTATTAAACTTTCAAATATTTTCCATATCTTTAATAACTCATATCTCATCTTTCTTTATCTTTTTCATATCTTTAATACTCTAACAATTTTAAAAATTATCTTTTACCAAATTTTGACTCATATCTTCACTATCTTTTTCAAATTTCGAAACCCACCCTATCCCTCCCTATACCAACCGAAACCCCCCTTGCTCATCCATCTTCCATTCGAATTTTTCTCCTCCTCTTCATCTTCTTTCTTTTCTTTTTACTCAAGAACGAGCAAACCTTTAAAGTTTGGTGTGAAAAGAGCCTTTCTTTCTCACTCCATTCGAATTCCATGGCTCCAAAACATGGAAAACCCACTTAAAGAAGCAAGAAAGAAGACAACCCAACAGCTGTTTTCAAACCTTTCAGATTCTACACCAAGTAGCATGAAGAACATTATTACAAAATAATGTGCAAGCGGACAGTGATCCTGGAGGCCAGATTCAAATTAAAAGAAGATGAGTACCCAGAGATCTAAGAGCAGATTCAAAAGAGAGGCTGGGAAACCCTGGCCAACCCTGTGACCAATGTTGGATTAATAATGGTCCAGGAATTCTATGCAAATCTGTGGATGACAGATAAGCAAAAGAAATATGAACAAGGGTTCCATACTTTTTGCACCATGGTCTGGGAAAAGACTTTCTATTTTCATCTTGACAAGGTGAGAGAGATCTTTAAATTTCCTCTAAAAAGTGATGATCCAGAATCCTTTAATAGGAGGGTGGTAGCTAATCCCAAGCTGGATCAGATTCTAGAAGACATATGTCTACCTAGAACTCAGTGGATCAATAACACAAAAGGTAAACCAAACCAACTGAGAAGATTGGATCTCAAACCAGTTGCTAGGGATTGGCTGGATTTCATTGGGCGTTCCATACTCCCTATTAGCAACTGCTCTGAAGTCACCATCAGAAGGGCTGTGATGATTCACTGCATCATGATGGGGAATGAGGTGGAGGTCCACCAATTAATCCCCATTGAGCTGTACAAAGTTGCAAATAGGATGTCAACTCAAGCCAAATTGGCCTATTCAAACATTATCTTTCGCTTATGCAAAGAGGCTGGAGTCCTCATTAACAGAGACTCATGTATCCCAACAGATAGCCCAATCACCAAGCAAGTGATGGAAAGCTCCGGACTACTAAATGATCATCCCAAAAGGAAGACACCTGAGTCTCTTCAAACACAAGAGATCAATCCAATTGAATATTGGACCCAGCTGGAAGCATCTATTGCACAATTGCAAACCACCTTGGATCAATTAAGAGAGGAGCAAAAATATCAGACTAGCATGCTTTGCAAACTAGTCAAGGAACAAGAGAAATAGGGGCGTAAACTAGAAGAGCTGAAGCGTCAGAAGTTATCCCTTGAAGAGCCTAACGCCAATCATGATTAAGGTGGTTGATTTCCACCTCCCTGTTTCTATGCCTATTTTAATTGTTGTTTATTATGTTTAGATTTACATTATCACTAGTAGCATTTAAGTTTTTTAAGTCTCTGTCTTTTAATTTAAGAATTGCATGAGTATTATTAGGAATTAAGTTTCTATTTTCCCTATTTTTTCCAATTAGGTATAAAATATCCCTCTTATCATCCCATTGAACTTAAATAAAATTTTGATTTTTTTTAGAAGCAGTAAAAGATACTTGAATTTTGAGTATATAATAAGAATAGTTCAATTATCTGATGTGGTGGCATTGCATTTATTTTCTGAATGCATGAATAAACAGTGCATGTTTGATGTTGGAGTTAAGAATGTTGGCTCTTGAAAGAATGATGAAAAAGAAGAAGTATTATTAGTAATCTGAAAAATCTAACAATTGATTCTTGAAGCAAGAAAAAGAAGCAAAAAGAAAGAAAAAGAGAAAGAAAATGGAGGAAAAAAAAGCAAGCAAAAAAAAAAGAAAAAAAATAATAGTTCTTTAAGCCAAAAGACAAGAGCAAGGATCCAAGGCTTTGAGCATCAATGGTTAGGATGGCCTAAACAAAACAGAATCTTGGCCTAAACAGTTCAAATGAGCTACTTCCCTAACTATATGCTTGTGGTGTAAAGGTGTCAAGTGAAAAGCTTGAGACTGAGCAGTTAAAGTCGTGATCCAAAGCAAAAGAGTGTGCTTAAGAACTCTAGACACCACTGGCTGGAGATTCTAGCAAAGCTGAATCATAATCCTAAAGGGTTCACCCAGTTAAGTGTCTGTGACATTTATGTATCCGGTGGTAATACTGGAAAACAAAGCGCTTAGGGTCACGACCAAGACTCAAAAGAAGCTGTGTTCAAGAATAAAAAAGAACTAAACTAGGAGAGTCAATAATATCATCTGGATTTTGAGTTCCTAAAGATGTCAATTATTCTGAGCTCCAAAGGAAAGTAAGATGCCAAAACTATTCAGAAGTGAATAGCCATTAGTCCCGCTCAACTAATTGAAAACCGAGCCTCATTGAAAACTCTGAGATTTATTGTTTCCTTCTCTTCTTTTTAATTCTGCTTTGTTTTTGGTTACTTGGGACAAGCAACAGTTTAAGTTTGGTGTTCTAATGAGTGGATATTTTATACGCTTTTTAGCATCATTTTCATATAGTTTTTGTTATGTTTTGTTTAAGTTTTATTATATTTTCATAGATTTTAGTGCAAAATTCCCATTTTTGGATTCTAATTTGAGTTTGTGTGTTTTATAATAATTTCAGGTATTTTCTAGCTGAAATTGAAGAGTTTTGGCAAAGTCCGATTCAGAGGCAAGGAAAGCGTAGCAGAAGCTGTCAGGATCTGACCTCCGTGTACTCAAGCAAGCATTTCTAGAGCTACAGACGTCCAAATGATGCGTTCTCAACGGCGTTAGAAAGCTAACTTCTAAATATTTTCAGCAATATATAACGATTTATATTTTTCTTCAAAGGAGCATGCCCATTCTGGGCGTTGAACACCAAGGAGCTACCCCCTAGCTGGCGTCCAACGCCCCAAAGGAGATCCAAAGCTGGCATTGAACGCCAACCACCCCCTAGTGGGTGTTCAACACCCAACACAAGCACAAGGCAGCGTAGTTCACCTCCCATTCCTCCAAGTGGATGCCAAGCTTAGCCCAAGTACTCAACTAAAGTGGGCCCAAGGATGGATTTCGCACCTCTAGTCTATTCTATCATATTTCTTTGTACTTCTTAGTTATTAGATTAGTATATATAGAACAAGGATCACCCTTATTCATGACTTTATGCCATATTTTCGAATACATTACTACTTTCTGTAAGCTATGAGTCACTAACCTCCTAGGTTAAGGTTAGGAGCTCTGCTGATTTTAATAGATTAATAATATCATTGTTCTATTTCAATCTATGCTTGATTCCATTCTAAGATGTATTTTCATTCTTCATCCTAATGAATTGGGAGTGTAACTTGACCATCATCCCTATTCTACATAGGTTCTTGCAAGTCCTTGACGGGATAATACTGAACCACAAGCTTGATTATACATCTCTTAGATGGCTAATCCACGACTTCGTTGGGGACTTGGAGACATCAGTTCAGCTGAGATACGGGGCGATTAGGGCCTTTGTGGTATAGGCTAGAATCAGGACGCAGCGTTCTCTGATCCAGAAGATCCAACCTTGTCTGTGGCGCTTTGAGTAGGATCACCAAGGGAATGGACTGCAAGAGCTTTACCCCCGTTCAGATTGGATGACCACTGACCTGGCGTTTGATTTGAAGCAGAGGAGATTAATGACCACTGACCTCGCGTTAATCACTTACAGCCTGCCATGGAATGAATCATCAGAAGTCGAAGTAGACAGTCAGAAAAGTTGATCCAGAAGGAGGAACCATCTCCGAAACCTCAACCATTCTCTTATCAATTGATTTCACACCTATCCAGTAATACTTTATTTATTTTGTTTTTATGTGTTTTTTCACAATAACTATATTTTCTATCCACCTGACTAAGATCTACAAGATAGTCATTACTTGTTTAAACCAACAATCTCCGTGCGATCCACCCTCACTCACCTGAGGTATTACTTGGACGACCTGGTGCACTTGCCGGTCTATCTGTGCGAATATTGCGGAGTCAATTTCGTGCACCATCTCCCCATGGCTTGCCTCGTCTCTGTGAACAACGTCATTTATTTAAATCCTAAGGTTTCCTATCAATTCAAATTCAAAATCTAAAGCTAAATCTAATCTTAATCAGCATAATTATGATACTTCTAATTCAAATTATAAAAACAAAATCAAAATAGAATTAAATTAAATTCAAATCTAATTTATTATAGAATCTTCTCCAATCTTCAAATCAGAATCAATTCCTTGAGGTTGAGCTCTGTTGAGGTCAATGACGTGTAACCGGGCTTCTCTTGGCATGGCACTTGGCTAGAAATTTGGGCCTTGGCGTGTAACGCCAAGAAATGGCGTTGCACACCATATTTACTATTGATCAGGTAATGGCACACCCTCCTGTAATGTGGCACGCTGAGCATGGGCTTGATCCCAATTGATGTCATTCTTCTCAAGCGTGGCACGCTTGCACTCAATGTGGCCCGCCCTTGCTTAAGTTCTTTATAGGGCATGTAGGGGTGTCAAAAATCTCCAGGAGGCAGGGATTCGTGTTGGAACCGCTCCAAATGGGGCTCTGATAGTGGAAAATTTTTCTTGCGGGGACGGGGGACAAAATTCCCCCAAACCAAGTACGGGGACCCAAACAGGGATTCCTATCCCTGCATTCTTCGTATTCTCCGAATATATTAAATTATTTAAACACCCTTAGTAGTTTACTTTTTACTTTGGCTTTTTAGTCATTTTACCTTCCATATATATATATATATATATATTGAAAAGTTGAAAACTCTAATCCCTTTTGCCACTCACTACCGCCACTCACCCAGTCACCCTCACCCCTGCCCTCACGACACCCCCTTCTGCGTTCTCTCCATCCTCTCTGCACCCAGCCAGCCACCTCCGAACACCTCCCTCACCACTGTTCGTCTCATCTTGCCGTCTCACTTACCGCGCCATCACCGAGCACCGCGACGTTCTCTCTCCCGCCGCTTTTCTCTGTCCCGCACGACGCCATCACCGCACCGTGCCATTCCCCTTCTGCACCGCGCTGTTCCCTGCCTCACAGTGGCATCCCCGCAACTTATGGAAAGCAGCCGCTGAAGCATCCCCCAATTCATGGAAGGAACTCACTGTTGCATCCCCCAACTCCTCCAACGAAGTCTCCGTCACATTCCCCCAACGCAGACGCCAGTTGTTTGTCCTCCTCCTCCTCCACTTTCACCTGATTTTAGGTTTGATGCTCCTTTTCCCTCTATTTTTTTTGCCATTTTCTTGATACATAATGTTTATAATTAATTATGAAATAGCTATATTTTGATACTCCTCATTTATATAATCTTTGTTATGTGTTCTCTGAATAATCTGCTCTATTATGTGTTTTTTTGTTAATTTATTACAATTTATAATTTATCACTTTTCTGTGTTTTGTTCCCATTTTTGCTGATTTATTGCAGTTTAAAATCTCCTTTAGAATTTTTCCAATTTGTACTATTAGGAGACCAAAGCAATCAATATTAAAAATAGTGCAACAATAATCAGTTTTGATAGGAACAGGAAAGCCACCGGATTCACTTTTAGTTGAAAACTTCACATTTAGTCAAGAGACAATACGAGGAGAACTTACAAGATGGGTTACTAGGAACGAACATCCTATGTCATTTGTTGAGCAAAAGGGATTTCATGAGTTTATGGTTGAGTGTCAACCTTTATTCAAATTTTATACAAGAAATACACTGAGAAGTAATGTTGAGAAGATGTATGAAGCTGAAAAGGCAAAGCTTCTGAAATTGTTGGGAAAAAATTCAAGCCACATTACTATGACTATTGACATGTGGAGTGCTGATTGCCAAAATAAAAGTTATATGTCGATTACAGCTCACTTTATTGATGATGATTGGAACTTGCAATGTCGGCTTATGAGGTATTATTCTAATTCATTTGTGCTTTTAGTATATTTTAAATATTTGAATTTTTAATGTCATGATTGTTATTATATTTACATTACTTTAGGTTTGCACACGTTCCTGCATCCCATACTGCTGAAGTTCTTAGTGATGCTTTGACAAATTTCTTGTATGATTGGAACATAGATAGAAAATTGTCAACTTTAACAGTTGATAATTGTAGTACAAATGATGCCATGATTTATCTTGTGCTAGATAAGATTTTACCATCTAACTTTATTAAGAGAGGGGAATTTTTTCACATGCGTTGTTGTGCTCACATTGTTAATTTGATTGTAAAAGATGGCATGAATGCAATATATGGTTCCATTGAAAAAATAAGAGAGAGTTTCTTTTTAGGTTGTAACATAGAAGAGGAAAAAAACATTTGAAGAGACTTATAGGCAATTGAATATTAATTATAAGAGAAAGCTTGCACTTGATTGTAGAACTAGATGAAATTCAACTTATCTAATGCTTGCTTCTGAATTGCCATATAGAGAAATTTTTTAGCGTTTAAGACACCATGAATTTCTATATAAAGTTGTAACATCTGATGATGAGTGAAAAATGGTAAATGAACTTGTTGATAAATTAGAAGTCTGTTATAGTGTGACTGAATTATTCTTTGACACTTTATATCTAACCACAAATTTTTACTTTCTCAAGGTGTGGGAAATGAGATCGACATTGAATAAGTGGATGCTTAGTCCCAATGACATGATTCATAGAATGACAACATATATGATTAGTAAGTTTGAAAAGTATTGGGATAAAATTAATAAAGTCATGGCTGTGGGAGCTATCTTAGACCCTAGATATTAGATGAAGTTGGTGAAATTTTTTTCCTAAAATATATGGATCTCAAAGCGAGAATCATATGAGCAAGGTCTAAAAAATGATGGAAGAATTAGTATGTGAATATCAACTTAAGGCTAGGGTTAAAAGAATAGCTCCAAATGATGATAGTTCAACTTCTACTTTGAATGTTGGACATGATGAATGATCTTCAAAGAGAAAATTTAACTCTATCTACTTACAATTTGTGGAAGATACATCTGAAGATTGTACTGCAAAAACTAAGTTGAATTTTATTTGGAAGAGAGTGTTATGGTAGATAAAACAAATTTAAAAAAAATTGAAAATTTGGGCTACTAAAAAAACATTGGAGTGAAGTATCCAACCTTACAAAAGATTGCAAGAGATTTTTTAGTCATTCCCATTTCTACTGTTGCCTCGGAGTCCACTTTTAGTACCGGTGGTCGAGTTATACATCCACATCATAATAAATTGCAATGTGAACTTGTTGAAGCGTTAATTTGTACTAAGCATTGGATACACTCTTCAGGTGAAAGTACTAATAACTTAAGTTTTATTTGGTATTAAAGTTCAATTTCATGTCAAAATTAACTCTCGTGAATTGCTGATTGATACAATATAGGTAAATCGGGTTGAAAATTCCAATTTCTTGAGACTATGAGATGGATATGGAGGATTTAGGAGTTTAGGTAATTATTTTTTTATTATGTCAAATTTTTATTTAATATACGGTATTCTTGTTTATGATGTATGTTAACATATTCATGTTTGTGTTGTATTTTAATAGAGAACATGGAGTTTTTTGTTGGAAGTTATATTTTGAAAATAAAAAATATATATTTGATGTTGAAGACTTTATTTTATGTTTTTTTTAGAATGAAAGTTGTATTTTAAGCTTTTATTTTATGGACTATGATTTGTTATTTTGTATATCTGGACTTGTAAGTTGTAATCTTGAATAAAATATATTTTGTGTTGTAATAATATTTTGTAATTTTTTTTATTTATTAGAATTTTTCACTATAATTTTCATATAAGTGTTCAATATATGGTGATAGGGAATCGGGGTGCGGGGAACACGGAGAACGCAGATAGGGACAATTATGCTCCCATGGTGGGGATCGGGGAGGGGATTGAAACAAAATCTGGGAGTAGGGATGGGGAGCAGGGAGGCATCCCCCGCCCCTGCCCCGTGCTGCCCCATTGGCATCCCTAAGGGCATGGCACACTTGCTCCCAGCGTGGGACGCTCCTGTATTTGAAGAAAACTCGTGCATACATACAAGTCATGCGTGCACACCAGACGGCAAATTTTGCAACTTGTGCGTCCGGATGAGGCATGCATACACACATGAATCATTCCTTCAGGGTGTGGCACGCATTGCTCCAGCGTGGGATGCCTTCCTTCATTGTGGCATGCCTTACGAAGCTCGCGGCACACCTCAACTTTGGTAATTATTGTGCGTGGCATGCACATGTTCAGCGTGGCATGCCCCCTTTATTGTGATAGACCTGTGCGTACACACGAGGTGTGCATACGCACAACAAGGAAATATTTGAAACTTGTAGGTACTTACAATATTTTGCTCTCTTGAAAAGCTTTGTTGTGTTGCTCTTTGATCATCCTCTCTTTGCTACTTGATTTTCATTTCTTAAATCCTGTATTCCTTTAAAACACTTTGAAAATATTTAGTAGCAAAGGACATTTCAAATTAATGAGATTTAGAAGAAGATTACGCAACTAAACCTAAAAAAACAGAGGAAAAACATAAGAAAAACATAATAAAAACTACTAAAGATGCGGACGCATCACAACACCAAACTTAAACTTTGCTTGTCCTAAAGCAAAAGAAAAGAAAAAGAATTATATTTAATGGAGGGGGATTGAATCTCTTTGAAGCTCTGATGCGAGCGGAAATTGGCTAGTTAAGAATGATTATAAAATATGCGTTGCAAGTATAGTCTCAACCAACCAGAAATCCGCTTATCAATTTAGAAGGGTATCACAGAAATTAAAATGAAAATACTGGGAGTATGAATCCCAGGTCGTCTCCCAACGAGTTGCAGAAAAGTGTGCTATTTTATTAATTAGATGTTTTTCAAAAAGGTTTGAGTTGAATGGCAGAAAATTAAATTAGAGAATTTATATAAATTTAAATAAAAGCCTTGACTGGGAGTTGATTAGCTGGAAGCCCTATTCTTGTTGCAGTACTCTCAAGATTAATTGATAATTGGGGGTTATTCTGTTTAGTTGTCCCTTACTAAGTAAGGAAAAGTTAAACAAGTTGGAATGATGTTCTATCCACAAGTTCCAATCCGCTCTTGGGAGGATTGGTGTTAGTGACTAGAGAGCAATCCAACAATAAACCCAATTACAATCTTTCTCTTGAGCATCCCAACTCAAGGGTTTCTTTCAATCAACTCCCCATCAAGTTAGGGAACTACTCGCTCATTGTAAATGCAAAATCCATAACATAAAAGAGGGAATTAAAGAAAGACATGATAAATAATGATCAAAAGATTAACTAAAATAAAAATAATTCTTGTATTGATAAATGCTAAAATAATCCAATGGTAAAATTAAGTAAATTAAGGAACATGGAAGAGTAAGAGACAAGTAAAGAGAATGAACTAGAATGTCGAAGTCTTGATGAGGCAATAACTCTTCTCAATATCCCGATGCAAAAACAATGAAAAATAACGAATCCTAAAAACCATGAATGTGTAGAGAGAAAACCTAGAGGAGAGGAAAACTAGATCTAAAAACTAAAACTATGTGGAATGAATGTTGCTGTTGGTTTCTGCATGTTCTCTAGCTCTAGTATGCTTTTCTGGGCCGAAAACTGGGTCAAAATAGGGCCCGAAATCGCCCCCAGCAATTCTGCAGATTATGCAGATCGCGCATGTCACGCGGTCGCGTCATCCATGCGGCCGCGTCATTCAGCTTTTTGCTTTGCCACGCAGACGCGTCGTCCATGCGGCCGCGTGACTCGTGCTATTCCATGCCGTGCGGTCGCGTCATCCATGCGTCCGCGTCACTGCGATTTCCTCTCTTTCGCGCGGTCGCGTCATCCATGCGGCCGCGTCACTTCTCGCTGGTCATCTCCTCAATTCCTTGTGTTCCTTCCATTTTTGCAAGCTTCCTCTCCAATCTCCAACTCATTCATGCCCTATAAAGCCTGAAACACTTAACACACAGATCACGGCATCGAATGGAATAAAGGAGAAATAAAATACATAATTAAAAGTCTCTAGGAAGCAAGTTTTCAATCATGCAATAACTTTAGAAAGGAATTATAAATGCATGCTTATTTAATGAATAAGTGGGTAAAGATCATGATAAAACCACACAATTAAACACAATATAAACCATAAAATAGTGGTTTATCAACCTCCCCACACTTAAACATTAGCATGTCCTCATGCTTAGTTGAAGGAGATAAAATGAATGAGTAAGAACATGTAAAACCTATGAAATACAATGCAACCTATATATATGAATGCAACTATATGATTCTTGTCCACTTGATCTAAAGTAAATAAGCTCTTCAAAACAATTATAAATCAAATTCCACTAACCCAATTCTTATAAAGCAAGAACAGATAAAAATGCAAGAAGATAGCTCATGAAAGCAGGGAACATAGAAATTCAAGCATGGAACCCTCACTGATGATGTATGTACACTCTAGTCTCTCTAGTGTATAGGGTCATCACTCTATCCTTCTCTAATCATACTCTCTAATTTTTGTTCTTCTCCTAACCAATCAACAATATTTAATATACCAATGCAAACATCAAGAGGTCTTTTCAAGGTTGTAATGGGGCCAAGGTGAGGGTAAGGATATATATATGGCTAAGTAAGCTTATAAATTGAATCTTTAATTAACCCAAGCTTTAACATAACCTATATATATTCTATATAACTTTAGAATTCATACCTAGCTACCCAGAAATCTCTTTCACATCCATACTCAAGTATCAACCTTTTATTTTGATTTTATCATACATGCATTGATCTTTGAATGCTTGACTTAGCATTGGGGTAATTTTGT
The DNA here is from genome assembly GCF_059453495.1 of Arachis ipaensis. NCBI lineage: Eukaryota > Viridiplantae > Streptophyta > Magnoliopsida > Fabales > Fabaceae > Arachis > Arachis ipaensis. The sequence goes on along the minus strand of NC_142441.1, from coordinate 118,163,832 downwards.
CCCCTTATTTATTTGTGGAATATTTTTGGATTTTTTTTTTCATAAACATAGAAACATAAAAATAACATAGCTTATCAATGCACATAGAGTTTTATAGTTTCACATGAGTAGGTATCCAAATTCCCATAATATTATCATGACTCATTCCCTTATTATCTTTTGTTCCCACAATTTCCCATACTTAAATAACACACACAATTCTATCTTAAGCTAACCAAAGATTCAATTTGGGATGTATAATTATTTTTCCACTTAAGGCTAGTAATGTGGTAAAATATAGAACAAATGGGATTTAAAGGCTCAAAGTGGCTAACAAAGATAAGTGGAAGGGTAAGCTTTATTTGGATAAGTGAGCTGAACAAATAATAGCCTCAATCATATGCAAACATATAAATATAATAAACATTGGACATATAGGATGAAACAAAATATAGATTACAATCATAGAGAAGTAAACACACAAGAATAAAATAATTATGGTTAAATAATGTAACCATTCATAAAGGCTCAAATCTCACAGGTTGTGTGTTCTTTAGCTCAAAATTCATGTTCCAAATACAATTTCAAGCAAATTTAACATAAAAGTTTTAATTGAAATTAGTGAAATTTTGTTCCAAAGATAGGGTCTTAGAAGAAACTTATTATCTTTTTAATCAAGCAGAACATGCATGCAACTAACCTATTAGTATGCAATTTATTCTATTCTACAAAAGAAAAATCTAACTAAATATCCTAATTTATTGGTGCTAGGGAAGAGAAATTACCTCCGGAAGTCAGGTACTGACCGACCTCCCCACACTTAAGGCTTTGCACCGTCCTCGGTGCCATCTGTCAAGAACAAAGGTGGGCTGGTAGCAGTATCTCCACAGTCGGGACCATCATGGCTCCCTGTGCTGGTAAAGAAAGTGGAGTCCGGGGTGTCTGAGTCCTTGAATTTTCCCAGGAGCAGCTCCTTGAGGTATGTGAATCGGCGCTTGTTACGGCGTTCTCTCATCTTAGCTTTCTGTTCATGCCGATCCAACTTTTTAAGTATCTGATGGAGCAGTTGGGCTGTTGTAGGTGCTTGTGGTGTTGAAGAAGGAATATCTTCAACTGGTTCAATGGGCTGGTTGGTAGTGGCTGCTGGAAGTCTAAGGTACTTCCCATTGGGGACATACTGATCATCTCGTGGAAGCATGGCTTTGGTGTCCCCAGCTCTGTAGGAGACTCCAGCTGCTGAGACAAGATCTGAGACCAGGGCGGGAAAAAGTAAGTTGCCCGCAATTTGTACATGTCCCATGGCATTCCGGATATGTCTTGGTAGATTCAGAGGTTGGTCTGTAAGGATGCACCATAGTAGAACGGCCATGTCCGCAGTGAAGGAGGACTCGTGAGTGCTCGGAAAGACGTAATGGGACATAATCTGTGCCCATACGTGAGCCTCCAAGGTAAGTGCTGAAGCTGAAATTCCCTTAGGGCGGTACGATGGTATCCGTAGATCCATCGGCTGCCAGGTAGTGCGATAACTCTGAGAACGGCGTCCCAATCAAATTGGTACATCTGGCGCTTGAGTGCGGCTTCTTGAAAGGCATCCAATCCTTATGGAATAGGGGGAAGACTTAGAACGTTTTGAATGGCTTCTTCAGTAATGGGGACTTGCTTCTGACGGACATAGACAGACTGCAGGGTCGGCAGGTGGAAGTTGGAGTAGAACTCGACTACCCAAGAAAGATTGACCTGCCTTGGCTGTCTCTGTAGGAAATCTCATTGTCTTCGGGCAATTTGTGGCTCAACAAAGGTAGCAATATTGGGCGGGAGGAGAAGAAGGTATTAGTTGTTGTAACTCCTTTCAGCCAGGATGGGGAACATCTGCTCACAGTAGCGATTGGGGAATCACGCAGTGTCCTTTGCTAGGAAGGCTCTTTCTTTATCATCAACCTTTATAATCCTCTTAATTTTCTTTGTTGAGGGCTTTACCACAGTTGAAGAGGGTTCTGCCACTAATGCTCTCTTTGTACCTCTTCTTGTTGGTTGTTTGGGAGTAGCTTTCTCTTTTCCTTTCTTGGTGGCCATCCTGAAAAAGGGAAGAGAAAGTAAATTAAATTTAAAGGGGTAGAGCAAGGAAGAGGGCGATGTAAGTGATAATCAATGCACGATAAAGAAGAATGACGTTAACACATGGTCCGGATTACATGTGAAAAGTCCATTAATGGAAATATAGCAAGTGCATGTAAGGACAAGTAAATGCAAGGGGTTTATTGGCATGCAGGCAAAGGCATGAGTAGCATATATCAAGCATTCAATGTCCAATTTAAATATATTATCACTCGTAACTAACTATCACGTTTGTATTGACAATTAAATTCAATGAATAAAATAGTAAAGGAAATTTGTGAAAAGCAAGCATTGAATATTAGAGTAGAAAAATGTAAAGAAGTTCATAATGCCATATGGGCTTTTTCACAAACACATAGCATGCATGTAGAAGAAGTTCTTGAAAATAAGAATTTGAACATGCAAGTAATCCCTTAAAAAGCAATATATAATTGTCAAACAAATTTACAACACTTCACAAGCATATAATAATAAATAATGACTCACATAAATTGATAACACCAAGTAAAAAGGAAAAAGAAAGAAAAAGAAAATATGAATAATGAAGGTAAAAAGAAAAGAAAAGAAGATAACATATAAAAATAATAGAAAAGTAAGGAGGGAAGGAGAACAAGAAGAACCTTGTTAATGGGGGTGAGAGAGAGTAAAAAGTGAGAAAGAAGGAAGAAGGGAAGAAGGGAGGGAGAAGAAATAAGGAGGGAAAAGAGAAAATAGGATTTGGGGAGAAAAAGATATGATAATTGGCAAATTAGGAAAACTGTGCGGCGCAAGCGACGCGGTCGCGTCGGTCGCGCGACTTGCGCTTAAACTCAATGACGCGGTCGCGTCGGTCACGTGGTCGCGTGACCCGTTTTATGCCATTGGTGCGAGGGTAGCCTCGCACTCGCACAACTCTCTGTTCAAAATCATATTAGTGCCAAATTTTGGGTGACGCGATCGCATGGAGCATGCGATCGCGTGAGTGGTCAATTATTGGGATACGACGCGGTCGCATGGGGCACGCGATCGCGTGAGAGGGACTGCGCGTCCAGTGCCAGTCCAGCACCACTCTAGCACAACTTTCGGGTGTGCACCACTTTGACGTCGAAATCTTGGTAACGCGGCCGCGTGGGGCACGCGGTCGCGTGGGAGGCCATTATTCCCATATGATGCGGTTGCGTGGGACGATTTGTGCCATTGGCACACTTCCATCCCTGCTCCTACGTAACTCTCTGTTCATATTATTATTGTCTCCCAGCTCCCTGCGACGCGGACGCATCAATGAGGTGGTCGCATCGCGTGATTTTTTTTTTTTTAAATAAAGGTATGTAAATGTAGATGCACGAAATGTACTGATGAAGAGAAGAGTTATTGAATAAGAAAACTAAAAGTAAAGAGAAGAACGATCATACCATGGTGGGTTGTCTCCCACCTAGCACTTTGCTTTAACGTCCGTAAGTTGGATGCTCCACTAGCTCAGTCTTCGGCTATGTGGGGATCTTCCAAGAGGAAGATCTCGAGCTCCTTGTTTTTCTTCAGCTTCTCACCATGGTACAGCTTTAAACGATGTCCACTAACTTTGATAGGTTCAGAGCTTGAAGGATGAATTAGGTGATAGACTCCGTATGGTTCGGCCTTCTCTACTCTGTATGGACCTTCCCATCTTGATCTCAACTTGCCTGGCATGAGCCTCAGTCGAGACTTATAAAGGAGGACTAAGTCCCCAGGTTGGAACTCTTTCCTCTTGATGTGCTGATCATGTACAGCCTTCATCTTCTCCTTGTATAGTCTTGAGTTCTCATAAGCTTCTAGGCGAAGGCTTTCCAGTTCCTGCAATTGCAACTTCCTTTCAGCTCCGGCTCTCTCAATTCCCATGTTGCATTCCTTTACTGTCCAAAAGGCTTTATGCTCTATTTCAATAAGGAGATGACAAGCTTTTCCATAAACTAAGCGGAAAGGACTTATCCCAATGGGTGTTTTGTATGCTGTTCTGTATGCCCAGAGTGCATCTTGTAGCCTGGTGCTCCAGTCTCTTCTATGAGGTTTGACTATCTTCTGCAAGATACGCTTTATCTCTCTATTTGACACCTCGGTTTGCACATTAGTCTGAGGATGGTAGGCTGTTGCAACTTTATGAATTATCCCATGCTTCTTCATTAATCCTGTTAGTCTCCTGTTACAAAAATGGGTGCCTTGATCGCTCACGATTGCTTGTGGTGATCCAAAGTGACAAATAATATGGTTTCTCACAAAGGAAGCAACAGTGTTAGCATCATCAGTGCGGGTAGGAATTGCTTCTACCCATTTGGAAACATAATTCACAGCTAACAAAATATAAAAATAACCATTAGAATTTGGAAATGGACCCATGAAGTCAATGCTCCAAACATCAAAAATTTCACAGAAAAGCATAATCTGTTGAGGCATCTCATCCCTCCTGGATATATTACCAAATTTCTGGCATGGGAAACAAGATCTACAAAATTCAGCAGCGTCTCTAAAAAGAGTAGGCCACCAGAATCCACAGTCTAAGATTTTTCGAGCAGTTCTTTGAGGGCCAAAATGTCCTCCACTCTCAGATGAGTGACAGGCCTCTAAGATGGACTGGAATTCTGATTGAGGCACACACCGTCTAATTATCTGGTCAGTGCCACATCTCCATAAATATGGGTCATCCCATATATAATATTTAGACTCGCTTTTCAGCTTGTCTCTTTGATACTTAGAAAAGTTTGGAAGAAAAGTGCGGCTAACTAAATAATTAGCTACAGGTGCATACCAAGGGACTATCTCAGATACTGCTTGCAGGTTATCAAATGGGAAATTATCAGCTATAGGAGTGGGGTCATCTGTAATATGTTCAAGGCGACTCAAGTGGTTTGCCACTAAATTCTGGTTACCACTCCTGTCCTTAATTTCCAAATCAAATTCTTGTAATAAAAGTATCCAACGTATAAGCCTTGGTTTGGACTCCTTTTTAGATAATAAATACTTTAGAGCTACGTGGTCTGAATACACTACTACTTTAGTACCAAATAAATAGGCTCAGAATTTATCCAGAGCAAAAACAATAGCAAGAAGCTCTTTCTCAGTAGTAGTGTAATTCGACTGGGCGGCATCTAAAGTCTTAGACGCGTAAGCAATAACAAAAGGATCCTTACCTTCACGCTGAGCCAGTGCTGCTCCTACTGCACGGTTGAAAGCATCGCACATTATTTCAAATAGTTGGCTCCAGTCTGATCCTCTTACAATTGGAGCTTGAGTCAGTGCGGTCTTCAGCTTATCAAACGCTTGTTTGCAATTTTTGCTGAACTCGAACTCAATATCTTTCTGTAGTAGCCTGGATAAGGGAAGTGCTACCTTACTGAAGTCCTTAATGAACCTCTTGTAAAAACCTGCATGGCCAAGGAAAGAACGGACCTCCCTCACAGAAGAGGGGTAAGGTAAACTAGAAATAACATCTACCTTTGCTGGATCTACAGAAATTCCAGTATTAGACACAACATGTCCTAGTATAATCCCTTGTTTAACCATAAAGTGGCATTTTTCAAAATTTAATACCAGGTTTGTACTGACACACCTATCTAATACTCTAGATAATCCATCAAGCAAAGGCTAAAGGAATCGCCATAAACACTAAAATTATCCATAAAAACCTCCATACAGTCCTCAATAAGATCAGAGAAAAGACTCATCATGCACCTCTGGAAAGTAGCTGGTGCATTGCACAAGCCAAAGGACATTCTCTTGTAAGCATAAGTCCCAAAAGGACATGTAAAAGTGGTCTTTTCCTGATCCTCAGGAGCTATATGAATCTGGAAATAACCTGTGTAACCATCTAAAAAATAATAATGCGATTTACCTGACAGGCGATCCAGCATTTGATCAATGAATGGAAGAGGATAGTGATCCTTACGGGTTGCTTGGTTGAGGCGTCTGTAGTCAATGCAGACCCTCTAGGCGTTCTGAACTCTGGTTGTCAGGAGCTCTCCATGCTCATTCTTCACTGTAGTGACTCCAAACTTCTTTGGCACCATTTGTACTGGGCTTACCCATTTACTGTCTGAGATGGGATAGATGATATCTGCCTCTAGTAGTCTGGTCACTTTCTTTTTGACAACCTCTAGGATAGTGGGGTTCAGTCTCCTCTGGGGTTGACGGACAGGTCTTGCTCCCTCTTCTAAAAATATTCTATGCTCACAAACTTGAGAGCTGATGCCTACTATGTCTACCAAACTCCAACCAATTACCTTCTTGTACCTCCTTAGCACACCAAGTAACTGCTCTTCCTGTTGAGAAGTGAGTTCCCTTGCAATGATAACCGGAAACTTATGCCCGTCTTCAAGGTAAGCATATTTGAGGTGTGGAGGAATGGGGTTTTAATTCTAACCTCTGATCATGTTCAGGCTCTGGATTGTCTGGAGTTGGTAACAGTGGTAAGGCACTGTCATTGTCCTCTGAGAATATCCCCACACTTGGGCCTTGTCCTGTGTGCTTCTCTTCAAATACCTCCTGATGGACTTCAGCCACGGTTTCATCTATAATGTCACACTTGAGGATAGAGTGATCCTCCGGAGGATGCTTCATAACTCCATTCAGATTGAAGATTACTACTCTGCCATCTATTTCAAAAGAGTATGTTCCTGAAAAAGCATCTAATTTAAACTTTGAGGTCTTCAGGAATGGCCTTCCGAGTAGGATTGATGATGGCTTGTCTGAGTCATTTTGGGGCATTTCCAGGATATAAAAATCAGTGGAGAACGTGAGTCCCTTAATGCCTACTAGTACATCTACAGCAATTTCAACCACTGTAATAATGCTTTTATCTACTAACACAAAACGAGCTGCCGACCTTTTTAAGGGAGAGAGCCTCAAAATATCATATATAGACAAAGGCATTATACTCACACATGCTCCTAAATCACACATGCAATCAGAAATTATCACACCACCAATAGTACAATTAACTATACAAGGACCTGGGTCACTACACTTTTCAGGTAAACCTCCCATTAAAGCAGATATGGAACTTCCTAAGGGAATAGTTTCTAATTCATTAATTTTGTCTTTATGTATACATAAATCTTTTAGAAACTTTGCATATTTAGGTACTTGTTGAATAACATCAAAAAGGAGAACAGTTACCTCGACCTTTTTGAATATCTCTACCATTTTTGGATCAGGTTTCAGCTGCTTCCTGGGCTTCCTTGCAAGTTGTGAAAACGGAATAGGAGTGGTGTCTTCTGTAGTGTCTACGCCTTTTAGTGCTTCTTCCTGTGGTTGGACTTCTTCTTCTTCAGCCATGTCCTGTATGTCTTCTTCCTCTTCAACATCTTCTATTTCCACTACCTCTTCAGCTGAGGCATGTTCTGGTGGGTTTGGCTCCTCCTGGTTCCTCTCCTGCAGTGTGGTTCCGGACCTCAGGGTGATGGAATTAATACCACCCTTGGGATTAGGTAATGGTTGAGAAGGAATCCCACTGGAGCTCAAAGGTTGATTATTGGAGTTATTCATTGAACCAATTTGTGAGACAAGAGCTTGCAAAGTAGCGTTCAGACCATTCAGAGTGGCATTAATGTTGTTTTCCATGGTCTGCTGTCTCCGATCAATAGATTGTAGTAAGTCATCATTGACAGATGAAGAAGGATAGGTAATTTGAGAGGTCTGCTGTTGGGTATTCTGTGGTCCTTGGGATTGCCTTAGGTGAGGTGCTCTGTAAGGCTGATTCTGATTCGGCTGCCTGTTGTTGTTGTTATTCCACCTCTGATTTCCCTGATTATCTCTGCCTCCTCTGTTGTTGTTGTTGTCCCTCCAATTCTGGTTAGAATTGTCTTGCCATCCGTGGTTGTAATTGCCACCTTGATTGTACCCTTGGTTGGGGCGGTCATAGAAGTTATGTGTGGCTGCCACGGTGTTGTCTTCCTGCTGGAGCTGCGGACATTCATCAGAATAGTGGCTATAATCAGTGCAAATTCTGCAAACTCTCTGTGGGACTAACTGTTGGTTTTGCTGTGCTGGAGAGGGTTGAGCTTGCTGAACTTGTTGTTGGTTCAATTGCATCTGCTTCAACAAGTTGGTCATTTCACAGATACTCTGAATTAGAGCAGTAGTCTCTCTGCTAGAGGATACTTCTGCAATAGCTTTTGAACGGCCTTGTTTCTGCCTGTGATTCCTAGTAGATTCAGCTAAGTCACTGATCAATTGCCATGCCTCATCAGTGGTCTTGTACTTTTTCATAGACCCATTGCTAGCACTTTCCAATGTGGTCTTATCTTGGGGCCTCATTCCCTGTGTGACATAACCGAGTAACACTATCTTGTCAATCATATGGTGGGGGCAAGCTTCTAGAAGATTATTGAAGCGCTCCCAGTATTCATAAAGCGTCTCGGATTCATCCTGAACAATCATGGAAATATCTTTTCTCAGTTTATCAGTAACTTCAGCTGAAAAGAATTTTTCCAAGAATTCTCTTCTCAGTATATCTCAAATGGATACAATTGCTGCTGGTTGAGTGTAGTACCACTCTCTTGCCTTCCCCTCAAGAGAAAATGGGAAAGCTTTTAGCAAAATTGAAGTTTCATCTGCACCATCACGCTTGACAGTAGAACAGGCTACCTGAAAATCTCTCAGGTGCTTGATAGGCTCTTGAGCAGGTAAGCCATGAAACTTGGGCATCAAATTGAGCAGTGCGGTCTTTATTTCAAAGTCTGTAGCTACCGTTGGGTGATGCGCTTGAAATGGTTGCATTGTAAAATCAGGGGCTCCAGCCTCCTGGATAGTAACTCTCCTGGCTGCTGCCATGTTACCTGCACGTAAAACAACCAAATCAGTAGAACAGGGGCTGGTTTCTTTCTCAAGTGACGTTTCAGATCCGCCCTCAAGAAGGACTAACTGACGCCGAGCTTGCCTTATTCGTGAAATAGTTCTTTCAATCTCAAGATCGAATATTAGCAAACTTGGGTCAGGAAGCGAACGTGTCATCTAACGAAAGAAACAAGCAGCTCATAGTAGCAAAATAAAATAAAATGTAAATAAAGAAATTCTAATTAATAACTTTAGCACTCTATTGCAACTCCCCGGCAACGGCGCCAAAAATTGATGCGAGCGGAAATTGGCGAGTTAAGAATGATTATAAAATATGCGTTGCAAGTATAGTCTCAACCAACCAGAAATCTGCTTATCAATTTAGAAGGGTGTCACAGAAATTAAAATGAAAATACTGGAAGTATGAATCCCAGGTCGTCTCCCAACGAGTTGCAGAAAAGTGTGCTATTTTATTAATCAGATGTTTTTCAAAAAGGTTTGAGTTGAATGGCAGAAAATTAAATTAGAGAATTTATATAAATTTAAATAAAAGCCTTGACTGGGAGTTGATTAGCTGGAAGTCCTATTCTTGTTGCAGTACTCTCAAGATTAATTGATAATTGGGGGTTATTCTGTTTAGTTGTCCCTTACTAAGTAAGGGAAAGTTAAACAAGTTGGAATGCTGTTCTATCCACAAGTTCCAATCCGCTCTTGGGAGGATTGGTGTTAGTGACTAGAGAGCAATCCAACAATAAACCCAATTACAATCTTTCTCTTGAGCATCCCAACTCAAGGGTTTCTTTCAATCAACTCCCCATCAAGTTAGGGAACTACTCGCTCATTGTAAATGCAAAATCCATAACATAAAAGAGGGAATTAAAGAAAGACATGATAAATAATGATCAAAAGATTAATTAAAAGTAAAAGTAATTCTTGTATTGATAAATGCTAAAATAATCCAATGGTAAAATTAAGTAAATTAAGGAACATGGAAGAGTAAGAGACAAGTAAAGAGAACGAGCTAGAATGTCGAAGTCTTGATGAGGCAATAACTCTTCTCAATATCCCAATGCAAAAACAATAAAAAATAACGAATCCTAAAAACTATGAATGCGTAGAGAGAAAACCTAGAGGAGAGGAAAACTAGATCTAAAAACTAAAACTATGCGGAATGAATGTTGCTGTTGGTTTCTACATGTTCTCTGGCTCTAGTCTGCTTTTCTGGGCCGAAAATTGGGTCAAAATAGGGCCCGAAATCGCTCCCAGCGATTCTGCAGATTATGCAGATCGTGCATGTCACGCGGTCGCGTCATCCATGCGGCCGCGTCATTCGGCTTTTCGCTTTGCCACGCGGACGCGTCGTCCATGCGGCCGCGTCACTCGTGCTATTCCATGCCGCGCGGTCGCGTCATCCATGCGGCCGCGTCACTTCTCGCTGGTCATCTCCTCAATTCCTTCTGTTCCTTCCATTTTTGCAAGCTTCCTCTCCAATCTCCAACTCATTCATGCCCTATAAAGCCTGAAACACTTAACACACAGATCACGGCATCGAATGGAATAAAGGAGAAATAAAATACATAATTAAAAGTCTCTAGGAAGCAAGTTTTCAATCATGCAATAACTTTAGGAAGGAATTATAAATGCATGCTTATTTAATAAATAAGTGGTAAAGATCATGATAAAACCACATAATTAAACACAATATAAACCATAAAATAGTGGTTTATCAAGCTCATGTCCATATTAACAATAGGGTTGAGTAGCCTCGTGATCATAAGCCGACTTTTTCTCTCTTTATGACTCTTGAAATCTTGAGATCAAACAATTCTCACAAACTTAAGCTCGGATGATATTATGAGATCTTGATTTTTAGTTCTTGGCTGATCCTTGAGCATTTTGATTTGTTTTTTATGACAAAGAGAGATTTTGCAATTGTTAGCTCTTAGTGCTCTGCTTCAAGGCAACTCTTGATAGTAGGCTTTCGATCGATAATCTCGAGCCAGTTGACCCAAGTTACTGGGTGATAACGCACCTCTCGGATCTAATTACCCAAGTCTCTCCTTGACACGATTACACCACAAGCATATAGCCGAAGATTTGATTCCCAAACATCGATGCTCAGAGCCTCTTTGGACTTCTTAGTGTTTTGTTTCAAGGCGGCTCTTGACGGTGGGATTTTGATCGATAATCCCGAGCTAGTTGGCCCAAGTTATCGGATGATAAAGCAACCCTTGGATCTAATCACCCAAGCCTCTCCTTGGTCAATAAACACCACAGGCACATAATTGGGTCCTCAACTATTGATGCTTAGAGCTTTATTAAGCTTCGAATCGCTTTTGATCCCTTTCTATTTTATTCTTTCCTTTCTTGATATTTTCTCTCTTTTTATTTTTCAACGTGACTCAAAGATCATTAATTATTTAGAGATCTCATAATACTTCTCTAAACTATTGTTAGTGAAGAGTCATTCTCCCTCTTTTATTCAAGATCATTTTATACCTTCATTGGAATACTATCACAACCCATAGACCACCACTTCATAATAGGATTTCATTTTTTATTAATTCAACCTTCCTCCCTTAAAAATAACTCTTTTTATATGATTAGAAGACTCAGAGGAGAAGCATAGTAATAAGTTTGGATAGTGCAGTAAAAGAAACATGCATGATGTAAGAACAGGAAGGAGAAAAATAAATGGAAACTTAAGGGAAAGAAATACTAACCACCATATACAATTGTTACCCGATTCATTCTCTATCCGTGTTGCTATCTTCATCCTCATTCTTGGTCTTAGTTGCAACACCAAACATAGATTTTGGCCAAGTACAGATTAGTAAACACCAAACTTAGGATTTGGTCATATGACAAAGTAGTGAAGAGTATGGAGGAATATAGAATACTAAGTATAAATTATGTTACATGATGCATGCATGAGTTTTTTTCTTAAAATAAAATAAAACTTAGAGTAAACAAAAGATGGTGCAGAGAATAAACATGAATGATGAGATGAATATGCATGAAGAGGAAGAAAAAGAAAACAGTGATGGTGGTGAAATTTTTAAAAACTAGTTTTGAAAATAAAAATCAATAAAAAAAACTGAGTAAAAAGCAAAAATTAACTAAGATCTAACTTATTCATTAAAATATTTTTTTCTCTTTTTCCAATTGGTTAAAAGAAAGGACCTTAATGGGGGAGCGAGAGAGGAAAGTACTCACTGATTGGGTTGTCTCCCACAATATTACTACTTCTTTGTGAATAGCCTTGTTTGTTGTTGGATTAAGCTTTCTCTGTGCTTGCATTGCAAGTGTTGAATCTTCTTTCGATGATATTTTGTGCATGCACATCGTGGGCTTCATTCCCTTTTTTTCAAACATTAAGTGTTGTGGAGAATTTTCAATGGCTTCTTCCTTAAGAGCTTCTGGGATTAATGGGTTAATTAAATCAATTTTCATACAACCTTCTGCTTTATTGAGGTATCAACTCTTAATGTTGATAGCCTTGCATTCTTCTCTAAGATTAGGTATTGTGTCACTTAGAGAGAAAATTGCTTGCTTCTCTCCCAATTATTTGGCAATTTGTCCCACTTGTTTCTCTAAATTTTTTATGGATGCTTCTTGATTTTTGAATTTTGTTCTTATTTCTTGCAAGAAATCTTGAGTTTCTTGAACAAATTTAGTAGTTATCGCACATCCTTTTATAGGAATTTGCACTGTTTTTCTTGGAGAAAATTTGCTTGTTCCTCTGCTAGTTGCTTGGCAATTAACTCCAATTGTTTTTCCAAATTGTTTAAGGATATTTCTTGATTTTTGAAGTTTGTTCTTTGTTTTTGCATGAAGTCTTGAGTTTTGTGAATAAACTCCTGAGTGGATTGAGATAAACTTTCCACAGCAAGCTCAAAAGAAGTTTGTGGTTGCATAGACTCCACTTGCTGTTGATAAGAGAAATTGAAATACTCTTGTCTATAGCCAAATTAATTATTATCAAAGTAGTGCCTCTGCCTAGGAAGATATTGATTGCTCCTTGAACTTGTAATGTACCCCGTGTATGCTTCTCCATAGATATTATAGTTAGGGGTTTGTGAGGCTTGCAGTTGCTTCATTTGTGTTGTAAAAAAAGAAATTTACTAAAACATACACTTGTTAAGAGCAAGGATTATGTTTATGGGGTCCATTACTTCCTTGTACACAAACACCAAACTTGATTAAAAGCACTGTGTAAAAAAAAGGAAAACAAAGAAGAGAGAAAGGAGGAGAACATGGAGGAAAATATATCAATTTTTTTTCAACGAAGAGAAAGATAATAATAAAAAATAAAAAAAATAAAATAAAGGATCTAATTTAGTAATTCAACCCAAGGTATGGTGTAAATCTCAGTTTATCCCCACGCCAAAAATTTGATGAGCGAAAAGTGAAGTTCACAGATACTGGCAAGTGCACTAAATCATTCAAGTATTACCAAAGTCAGTGAATATCATTCCCACGAGGACTAAAGGATTGAGCATGCAAATATCAAATTAAATCACTAATTAGATCAATAGAACCTGGATTGAGGAATGTTGAAAAACCCTAAAATGCTTGAATGCTGGAGTGTTGAGAATTGAGTGCTTCGGAGGCAGTTATTGTTGAATTTGGAAGAGTCAATGGTGGTGAATGTCTAGGGTTTCGGAGGTGTTCATGCTCTTAGGAGAATTAAACTTTGTTAACCTCATTCTAAATCATACAAATCCATATTTACGATGAATTTAAAGTAACCAATTTTAGATGTCTCGCCTCCTCAGTTTCTCTTTAATTAACCAACCACCAATGTCTTGGTCGATCGACTAATCAAAGAAGTTAAGTTCAAAAATTTGATTCAGTTTCTCAATGAGAAAACACAATTTTCAATAATTGTCCTAATATGAATTATATGTCGTGTATTCAAAACTAGGGTAATTGAAAATTATGTATTGTGTCACACACTTTAAAATCCACTATGTCTAGTCGATTTAGAAAGTCATGAGAAAGAATTTTCAAGCACGATTTGAAAATCAGTTCTGTCAAATCAATAAACAAATCCAAAACGAGATTAGCACACTTGTCGATGCTACTAATCCTTTAATGATGAAGAACGAAATACTCAATCATGAAGCAGATCAATGCAAAATTTAAAACCAAAGAAAACATAGATTAATAAACCATTGAGACATAAACAGAGCTTCTAACTCTTAGACAAAGGTTTAGTGACTCATGGAGAATTCAGAAAATAAAGATGAAAGTGTCGCAAAGGAACAGGGTGTGAAATTGGATCTGAAGACCCTCTCCCCACGGCTTGCCTCCTCTCTGTGAACAATGTCACTTATTTAAATCCTAGGTTTTCTATCAGTTCAAATTCAAAATCTAAATCTAATCTTAATTAGCATAATTAAGATAGTTCCTAATTCAAATTATAAAAATAGAATCAAAATAGAATTAAATCAAATTCAAATCTAATTTATTACAGAATCATCTCTAATCTTCAATTCAGAATCAAATCCTTGATGTTGAGCTTTGTTGAGGTCACTGGCGTGTAACTGGGCTTCTCTTGGCGTGGTACTTGGCTAGCAATTTGGGCATTGTCGTGTAACGCCAAGAAGTGGTGTTGCAGGCCACATTTACTGTTGATCAGGGTGTGGCACGCCCTTTTATAATATGGGACGCCGAGCATGGGCTTGGTCCCAGTGGACATCAATCTTCCCAAGCATTGCATGCTTGCTTCCAGCATGGGACACTCCTGTGTTTGAAGCAACTTGTGCATACGCATGAGGCATGCGTACACACAACATGAGAATCACTCCTTCAAGGTATGGCACGCATTGCTCTAGCGTGGGATGCCTTTCTTTATTATGGCACACCTTAAGAAGATCATGGCATGCCTCAGCTTTGGTAATTATAGGGCGTGGCATGCACATGCTCAGTGTGGCATGTCCCCTTTGTTGTGATAGACTTGTGCATACGCACGAGGCGTAGTACGCACAACAAGGCAATTTTTGAAACTTGTGCATATGCACAGTGCATGCATATGCACAATATTCTGCTCTCTTATTAAGCTCTGTTGTGTTGCTCTTTGATCATCTTATCTTTGCTACTTGATTTTCATCTCTATACATCCTGTATTTTCTTAAATATACTTTGAAAATATTTAGTAGCAAAGGACATTTTAAATTAATGAGATTTAAGAGAAATTATACAACCAAACTTAAGAAAATAGAGGAAAAATTAAGAAAAATATAATAAAAACTACTAAAGATGCGGGCGCATTAATTGTGAATCAAAGAAGAGATCGATGCAACTGGTTTCTTATGCATTATTCCCAGCAAGGAGAGATCTTAATCCTTTTGGAAATTTTTTATTTTGTGAATTTTTATTGATAAAATATGGACAAGTTACTATGTGAAATTAAAAAATTTTGAATTTTATTAGTTTAGAAATCATTGAATTTATATGTTTGAAATTGTATATTAAATTTTTAATAATTTTATTATATATTTAACTAAACCGGTTGGACTACAGTTGGACCATTGAACCATTGAACCGGTCACTTGAACAGTTCAGTTCTTGCAACCTTGCCTAAATCATAATAAAAACCTAAACTAACACTACTTGTTTGATCCCCCTTGATCCATGCTTCAAATGCTTTATAAATGAGTTGGATTGGGTCCAAAATGGGCTTGAAATCGCGAGCCACGTGTTCTTTTAAGTGAGTCACGTGCTGCAACACATGCGTACGCACGCATGCCACGTACGCACGAATCTGAAATGATGCATACGCATGGTATCCGTGTACACACAGACTTGGAGTTTTGCCAAACTTTATTTCTTCATGAATCTTCCACTTTTGCATGCTTTTTTTCTATCTTTCCAAGCCATCCTTGCCTACTAAACCTTAAATCACTCAAAAAAAATATCAAGACATCGAATGAAATAAAAGTGAATTAAATTTGGTAATTTAAACCATACAAAGCATCTTTCGAACAATTAAGCATAATTAGGAGAAAATTCACAAAAGTATGCATTTTATATGAATATATAAGTACAAGATAAGTTGTTAAATTCCACTTTTTTCAAATAAAAAATTATTGTAAAATATGGATTTATCAGATTTCTTGGAGGACTTCCTACTTGTTGGCCCGGCATGGCACGCCAGTGGTTGGGCATCGAAATTGGCTCCTGGAACCTGGCTCGATGTGCCATATGAGAAACTTGGTGTCGCACGCCCTTGTCCCTAGAGATTGATCTCTTGTTTGGTGTGCCACATGAGAATGGTATGGCATGCCATGCATGGAGTGAGTGTTTTCATGGCCTCCTCTGCTTCTCTTTCTTCCTCTCTATTCTTGCTCAAAATAAAGTCCTCTCTCAACAAATAAATTCAATTACTCAACACTTAGGAAGAATGCAAGTCTTGGCAGTAAGCTCTCAAGAGAATTCCTATGGTGCAAGTACTGGATTGTCTCAAGGTAAAGGCATGGATTATGGATACTTGTTCATGGAGCAAGTCAATTACCTAGATAAGTCTCACAATGACCCTTTCTCCAAGATTTATAATCCTGGATGGAGAAATCACCTAAATTTTTGGTAGGAAAAACATATTCAGAAGCCCAATAATTTCAAACATTACCATCAACAAAATCACTTTACTTTCCAACATAATACCTTCCATCTCCATCAATAAAACAACCACCCTCAGAACAATTTTCACCAACAACAACCACCACCCTTCACCCAACCATCTCAAGACTCTTAAAGACTTACCAATCTTGAACTTACAGTGAAAACAGAGACTAACTTCAAGAATCAAGGAGCATCATTAAAAAATTTGGAGGTGTAAATAAGCCAACTTGCTCAACAACTAGCTAAACCCACTCAAACACTTCCCAATGACACAATTCCAAACCCAAGGGAAGAGTGCAAGGCTATTTACTTGAGAAGTAGAAAGGTGGTAGGAGAAGAAAAGAAAGAAGAAACCAAGAAGAATGAGTTCACTATCAAGGCAAGAAAGGAGGCAACAGAGAACATTCATCAAGAGGAGCGCGTGCAGCCCACCCTCCAGCAATCAATTTCAGTTACAAATGCTCCACTAAAAGAGAGAATTCCAGTGCCTGAGTATAAGCCAAAAATTCCATATCCTCAAAGGCTCTAAGAAGAAAACAAGGAGAAGCAATACTCTAAATTCTTAGAGATATTTAAGACTTTGCACATCAACATTCCATTCATAAAAGCTCTTGAACAAATGTCCTTGTATGCTAAATTTATAAAGAATTTGTTGTCCAAGAAGAAATCCTTGAAGGGAGGCCAAATAGTGGTGATGACCAAGGAGTGTAGTGTAATTATTCAAAGAAATTTGCCAACAAAGAAGAAAGATCCAAAGAGGTTTTAAATTCCTTGCACTATTGACAATACTACCTTTGACAGAGTTTTATGTGATTTAGGGGGAAAGTATTAATCTAATACCTTTGCCTATGATGAAGAGGTTGCAAATTCAAGAGTTGAAGCCTACAAAAATAGCACTACAACTTGCAGACAAATCAATGAAGATTTTACATAGAGTGGTTGAAAATATCCTGATCAAAGTGAAAAAATTCTTTTTCTTAGTAGATTTTGTCATTTTTTACATGGAGAAAGATGAACATGCTTCTATCATTCTAGAAAGACCTTTCCTAGCCACTGGAAGAGCCTTTATTGATGTTGAAAAGGGTGAGTTAATGTTGAGGGTACATGATGAGCATCAAGTCTTTCATTTTTTCAAGACCATGCATCATTCAAGCGATCAAGAGAATCGCAAGAAGGTTGAAGCCAAAGACCCGAATCTGAAGGAAGAACCTAATGAATCAATCCCAGAGGTCTCTTTTTCATGCTTGAGTAGAAAGGAAAAGACAAAGAAGGTGCAACAAGCTGAGCACTCAATTGAAGCCTCAAAGATTTTGCAACTAAAGCCTCCCTTTGTAACAAAAAAAATCTCCTGACATCAACCCTAAGTTTAGTATTGGGTGTGCATTAAATAAGGAGGAGACTCCAAAGAAGAAATTGCCTAGAGGTTAGAGGAATAAGAAAATTTCTACTGAAGATTTTTCACCAGGGGGACAAAGTAGTGTTATCTCACCATCTACTGTTACCATACACAATGAGTAGAGTTCTTTCTTTTGAGCAACTTGAGCTAACATATGAAGACACGGGGAGGAAATTCAAGGTGAAAGGGGAAGAGTTGAAGTATTATCAACCTTAACCTTAGCAGGGAACAACCGTCAAACTAGTGACATTAAAGAAGCGCTTGTTGGGAGGCAACCCAACGTTTGGTATCTTCTTTTCGTTCGTATTTTTGTTTTTCTTTTACTTAATTCTTAGTTATTATCTTATTTTCTACTATGCATGAACAATCACAAGAGTTTGATGAAAAAGATTTGAATGAGGACACATGATTCAATTTAAAGTTTGGTGTGGTTAAAGCCCTCACGTTGTACGTGACATCACTACGTACAACGTAGTTGAATTATTCACTCCTAGGAAGGATTTCTAGTCCAGCGTACAACGTCAAAGTTTTCACGTACTACACCAAGTAAGGGTCATGTGTACGCATCCTGTATGCATACACATGTTGGTGAAAATTTTGGCGTTGTGCGTATGCATAACGTACACGTACGCGCGAGTAGCAGTTCGCGTACTACGTGAGATTTCTCATGTATAACGCAGGGAGCAAAAGCTACGCCCAGGGAACTTTTATGCTTTCACGTACTATGCCACACACCCCAAGTACTACGTGACGTTCATCTTAACTCCCAGGGGTCAATTTTACACGCACATAACGTGAATTATATCACGTTATGCGCCAGAACTTCATGTAATTCTGGATACAGTTTCAGGGAGCAATTTTTCTTTCACGTACAACGTGACATTGAACATGTTGTATGCTAAGGCATTCTCCTTCAACTTCACGCTCTACGTGAAGTGTCCTAACGTACTAAGCTAGCTCCATTTGGCTTCATTGCATGCTGGCTTCCTTGCTTCATTATATGCATCATTAATGGGAGTCACTCAGATAAAGACGTTTAAAACGTCTTTTTTTAAAGATGTTTTTTAATAATTAAAATTTAACATATATAATCGATTAAACCGTGTTATTTTAATCAAAATTAGACCAGACAAATTAATTTGACTGAAAAAATAGTGAATTAAATCTTGAACTGGTCTAAATGAATATTATTTTTTTTATAAAAAATAACTAGAATATCTTTATTATAAAAATAACTAAAATATTCCTACTATATATATATTAATTTTAAAAATTTTAAATTCTAGTCCTTTACTTTTCTATCGTCGTAATTTAAAATTTTCAAAATATATATATATATATATATATATATATATATATATATAATAAGAGTATTTTCGTTATTTTTTATAATAAGGATATTGTAATTATTTTTTATAAAAAAATATTAATTTAGACTGATTTAAAATTTAATTTATTAATTTTTTTGTTAAATTAATTTAATCGATCTAATTTTAATAAAAATAGTATAATTTAATTAATTATATATATTAAATTTTAATTATTAAAAAACGTTAAAAAAAGGATCTTTTTTACATCTTGATGTCAGTGGCTCCTTTAATGTAATTCACGCCATGCATGTTTCTTTTATAAAATTCATTGATTGGTTTCATTACATTCTTAATTAAGAGTAAATAGCCATTTCTAACCATGAAAGATTCGAACGCTGACAAAACTGACCATACAAAATTAAAACTAAAATTATACCCATGTAAGATATATTTTGTTCGACAAAAATGACCAATCTTTAAATTTTTGTTTATAATTCCGTAAATACCCCTCACCTTATCTTCTTTCATCTTCCTACCCAATTCCTAACCCTAACAAAAAAATCTCCGCTCCCTCCTTTTCCTTTAACCTCTACCCTCCACCCTCCACCCTTCTCCGCCACCACAACCCCCTTCCACCACCACCATCCCCTTCATTCCCCCTCACCCTCCCTATTTCTTCATCCCCTATCACCAACTCCTCGTTCATTTGAGCTTGAGCCTCTTTGTCCAGTTCTTTATACCTAGTTAAGTCCCTCCTCATAATTCTCAAGAAGATCACGAAGACAATATCGGGAAAAAAAAAGATGACCATGAATGAGTTAAAGATGGAGAATCAGTGACGGTGTTCCTCCATGAAAGAGTTGCACCGTTCCCTCTAAGCAACTTCCCGCACCAGCTCCGGAGCCTGACCTGAAAACTGTCTCGAACCGGTTTCCACTCGAACTTCCAACTAAGGTTGTTGTCAAACTTTACTAGACCACCTTGTTTTTGGTCATCCCAAGGAGAAAAAGAAATTTTTGTAGCAGCAAGATACCTCCCATGGCAGCTCCTTAGCCTCATGCGGTGGCTGCCGCCACTGCCATTGATGTCGTCATCGTTCACGACTTCAACGATCCATTTGGCTTTGTGTCTCCTTTTCGGCTCTGGTGGACTTTCTCGAGGTCCCGGTCCGCCACCAGGTACTTTTCGTGGTGGCTGCGGAGCTTAACGGCTTTTGCCTTGGTGAAGAACTCCATTAATAGAAAAATGGTTAGGTGAAGCTGGAAACTGAGCTATATGGCTATACAGGAAGTGCGTGACTTTCAATTATTTGTGTACTTGTATAACTCTTTATATATTATACTCTTTGTGCCATTATTGTTTGATGATGATGCGTTCAAATAAATGAGGAGCTGGTGATGAGGGATGGAGGGGAAGGGAGGGAATGGTAGTAGTGGAAGGGGGTTGTGACGGCAGAGAAGGGGGGCAGGTGGAGGGTAGAGATAGAGGCAGAGGAGAAGAAGGGAGCGGCGCTTGTATTGTTAGGGTTAGGAATTGGGTAGGAAGATGAAAGAAGATGAAAGGTGAGGGGCATTTACGAAATTATAAACCAAAATTTAAAGATTGGTAATTTTTGTCGAACAAAATATATCTTAGATGGGTATAATTTTAGTTTTAATTTTTTGTGGTCGGTTTTGTCAGCGACCGAATCTTTCATGGTCAGAAATGGCTATTTACTCCTTAATTAATTAATTTATGCATCCTTGCTCTATTATTGTGTGGTACCCCCATAGTATTGGCGTAGTACGCCAATATCATTCACGCAAGTGATTATATTAACATACAAATTTAAAATATTATAAGCAACTATTCAACAATGAAAAAGTTGGATGTGCCGTTTTCTTTGCGGATAAAGTATTGGAAGGGTTTTAAGTGTATTTCAATTATTTATTTTAACTGTTAATTTAAATTATAAAAAATATATATAATATATACTAATTGAAATTAACGATAATTAGAAAATTGGTCTTTTTGGTATATTTAAAATTTTTTAAAATATAAATTTTTATAAACTATAGAATTAATAGTCAAATTAGTCCTTAAAAAATAAATTATTTTTTAAATTCGTTTTTAAAATATTTTATCAATCAAATTAATCTTTTAAAAATTATTAAATTTATTGCTTTTGTCTTTATATTACTTCTTTAACCGTTTTTCTCAACAATCAATGATATATATTAATTTTTTATAAATAAATTATATAATATAATAAAATAAATTATATAATCACTTATGAAGTAGTTCCACTTTAGTGGTAGGTAGTTACTTCTTTTTGTTGGAGAGTTTGTTGAGATTCACTACAAAAAAAAAGGTCTATGGTCACGGTAAAAAACCGTGACCATAGCTAGTAAAAAGGATGACCATAGATCTATGGTCATCCTTTTTACTAGCTATGGTCACGGTTTTTTACCGTGGCCTATTCTCTCGTGGCCATAGGTCTATGGTCACAGTCTTTTTATCTATAGTCACGGTTTCTATGGTTACGGTTTCAATTTTCAAAATCTGATACTTTAGGCCACGTTTTTTCACCGTGACCATAGGTTAATATATGGTCACCCGTAAAAACCGTGACCATAGCCTTATCTATGGTCACAGTTTTGACCGTGACCATAGCCTCTATAGTCACCCCTCCTTAAAACCGTGACCATAGCCTTATCTATGGTCACCCCTCTCTAAAACCGTGACCATAGCCTTATCTATGGTCACGGTTTTGGCCGTGACCATAGCCTCTATGGTCACCCCATCTAAAACCGTGACCATAGCCTTAGCTATGGTCACGGTTTTCACCGTGACCATTGCCCCTATGGTCACCCCTCCTTAAACCGTGACCATAGCCTTATCTATGGTCACGGTTTTTCGCCATGACCATAGCTTCTATGGTCACCCCACTCACGGTTTTTCGCCGTGACCATAGCTTATCTATGGTCACCCTATTTTTAAATGGTGACCATAGCCTGTTTTATGAAATCTAATTTTTTTTTAAAACATAATCACATTCCAAAATGATGATAATCACAAAATAAATCTAAGAATGAGAAATTCAATAAATCTAAATCATAAAAATTTTATTAAAAAATAAATAGCCATTACAACACTAATCAAAATAAGGTGCAATTTATCCATTACATGTAATATCGGATAAAGTCTCTTATTAAAAAGTAAAGAATATTCGAAGTTGTTATAAACGGTGCCGCAGAAACTAGTCAACTCCTGTTGTCTTTACCAGTATGAAAAAATTATCCTGTACACAAAACAAAGCCAAAACAAATTTCAAGAGAAGGTAAAGAACATTCGAGAGTAGGAAAACAAAATAATCAATTAACAAATACTAATCCTAAAAGAAACGAAAAGAAAAAGATAAAAGAAAAAAGCATTCCCTACATAGTTTATCTCCATCAAGATACAAGAACTTAGAACCCAATTGTATGAAAGTAATTAAATTATCCCAACAGAAAAATGAAAAAGAAAGTCTGCATGAAGACTTTAATTTTTCTTCTCTTAGTTGTACTTTAAATAATTAACACTAACACAACCAAATTCTATATAGCAGTCCTTGTTGTTTAATATGATTTCAATAAAATATAATAATTCGATGATGATAACTTTGTGTTGAACTATATATTAATTATTCAATTTAATTCTAAAAGAATGCAACATTAACTTTTACCTATTTTGACACACATAAATTACTAAGAATAACTTAGAGCAATTTCAGTTATACATAAAAACTGATTAGAAGAAAGGAACGGACAGCATTAGTGCTATACTGCTACAATTTCACAAAAGACCTAAATTAAAACTAATTAAACCAATAACAACAAAAATAGGAGTTTCCTTGGACATTTCAACTTTCAGATCAGAACCCATTTCTTAGAAAAAGCCTTGATGCCTACAATATATGTAACAAAACAAACAAACAAAATTTGGATAAGAAAGAAACATTAAACAAATCGCATCAACATTCAATTTTTTCGTTAATTAATAGGTAACATCATGCATAATATCAGACCCTAGAAGCTTAATTGAAGGATACCATTTAACTAAAAAGCAATGTGAGCAAGCATCATAATGCCTTACAACAACACAATTAGGTGAAAAAAGGAAACAGAATATTCAGCACTTACATCATAAACCAACTTGTGTTAGTAGATATTATTACATAAGCATAAGCATTCTAAGTAATACAAGCACTCGAACATAGTCTTTCTAACTCTTACCTATTTGTACGGACTCAGATTCACAAGGTCAAAACCACAAATCCCAGATCTCTGAAATCCCTTAACATGAGTCACCCCTTTTACACACAGAGACCAAACCCAAAAAGCTCAGATCTTTGACTATGGTAACACACAAAACAAAGAACCCAAATCTACCCAGTTCTCAAAAAAGTACACTTTTTATATCAAAAACAGAGAATGCTTTCTGGGTATGACAAATGTGAGTGTAAATCTGATAAATCTAAACTTTCAGTGGTGGTGGATGAGAATTGAGAAGAAGATTAACAGTTTTAACAACAAACACACACACATGATAATAGAAACTTGAATAAGCAAAAATATTTTTAACAGTTTCAATTCGATTAAAATAAAATATTGTTTTACCAAATCAACAGAATTCTTAATAATCAACATATGTTATAGCCATATAATTTTAGTAATTTTAAATTATTTATAAACCCTCAAAATTATTGTTTCAGTTAAGAAATCAATTTTAAGAAATCAGTTTAGAAATCCAGACTTAATCTGTTTTTGGTTCATCAACCTTAATCTCCACAATTCACTAAACTTCTTCTCAACAACAATCAGAACAGCAAGGTTCTCAACCCATTCAATTTAGTGACCAAATTTATTGATAATATAACCAAAATTTACAACAAGCACTCATTCTCTATTCAGAAAACAGTCACAATCAAACCATCATTACAATAATTCCAGACCCAGCACAAGCCTAAATCAATTCAACACTCAACACAATATTATCCAGTCAAATTAAATTAACATATCCAGTAACCAATGATTCTCAAACAAGTTTTCAACAATATCCAAATAAATCTCAATTCCACAACTAAATCAAGAAGTCAGCATAACCAAGAATTCGAGTAATTAATCACTTTCAAACAATTAAATCATTATTCACAAATCACAACCTCAAGTCAAAATCAGTCTCAATACCACACCAATCACATTTTTTTACAACCTCAAACAAAGCTTAATTCCGCCAATTAATCACTCATAACAACAAAACCAAGTTAATTTTTATCGATTAATCACACAAAACATTCACAAATTATTTGCAGTTACTCACTAAACTTCATGGGCATTCATGAATTTAAACAGTTAATTTTAAAATAAATCCCCTACCTTAATTAACCGAAACTCGAAGAAATCTATAACTGCGACAAATTCCTTTTTTCCCTATCTCGCAGCAGCAGTAACCTCACACAGAACTATCAACAGCTACAACAGTCCCAAAACAGCATCGACACCAATACTAGTTGTAACAGAAATTTAGAAGCAAAGTGGCGGAACTAAAATAAGAATATATGTGACTATGATTAGAACAAGAACATGGCAGAGGAACAAGTTTGAAGCAGAACAAGGATGAGAGGGTTACAGTTTCAAAAATGGAAGAATCGGAACAAGAACAGCAACTCCGGTGTTCTTCTCCAGCATCAAGGGCAACGTTTGGTTCACCACCATCAGCGGCACACAGCTCGACGGCGGACTCCACCCGCGGTCACGGTGGCAGCGGCGGGGCAACAACGGCAACGACAACGGCTCCTCTAGCTCGCAGTTCCTTCTCTCCCTTCGCGAGCTTCCTCGGCGGCGGCAGAAGCTCCGGCCACGGCGACGCGACGTGGATCTAATGGCGATGATGTGCAGCTCGTGATGATGGCGGTGATGGCTACACGGCGCCGGAACAGCGACGGGAATGGGTGACTCGGCTGCAGTAAGGAGGCAAGGCGGCTGGGTGACAGCGCTGCTTCCTCTTCTCTCTCGAATCACTATCTCTCTTTCGACCTTCCTCTCTCGCGCACGGCTCCACCGAGAAGACGACGACGGCATCAAGACGCGGTGGCGGTGCGGCAGCAGTTCCCCCTCCTCTCTTCTCTCTTCCCCATCGCAGCCTCACTCTAGGATCGATCTCTCCCTTTTCTTTCTTACTTCTAATTTCTGTTGCTGTGTGTTGGTATGTTAGAAGAAAGGGGAAGCGATGTGGCGGTGGTAAGTGGCAGTGGAGATTAGGATTTTATGTGTGTTTTAAAATTAGGGTTAGGATTGACACTATTGAGTATTGAGGTAATTTTAATAAAATTTAGGAGGAGTAGGGTAAATTAAAAATTAATTTTAGTCCAACACTAATATTTATAAAAATATTATATTAATTATTAATTTATAAATTTATTTTTAAATAAATATTTTAATTCAATAATTAAAAATAATTAAATTAATTTTTTTTAAATTATAAAATAAAATTTTAAAATTTAATTATTTAAATTAAAGCAGATAAAATATTTATTATTTTTTAATTATTAAAATTTTAAATCACTAATAAAAAGATATTCAATTAATATAAAAATCTCTGAAAATATATTATAAAATAAATAAAATAAATTATAAATAATTTAGTTTTAGGGTTTTTGATGTTTGATTTTTTTTCTTTTTTTTTTTAAAAAGTACAAAACTTAATAATTATTAAGTTTAAATATTTTTTAATTTAAAATTAATAATATTTAACTTAATTTTCTATTTATAAAATTAGATTTAAAATTTTAATATTTTAAGGTAAATCACATAAAATTTTTATTAAATTTTAATTATTAAAATTTTTAAATTTCAAATATATAAAATATTTAAAATTATAAAAATATATAAAAAATCGTACCATAGACCCCTTTAGGTCACCTCCTAAAACCGTGACTATAGACTTTTTTAGGTCACCCCCCAAAACTGTGACCATAGACCCCTTTAGGTCACCCCCCAAAACCATGACCATAGACCCTTTTAGGTCACCCTTCCGAAAAACCGTGATCATAGATCCTTTTAGGTCACTGTAAAAAACCGTGACCATAGACACCTTTAGGTCACCCCCAAAACCGTGACCATAGACCCTTTTAGGCCACCCTCAAAACCGTGACCATAGACCCCTTTAGGTCACCCCCAAAACCATGACCATAGACCCTTTTAGGTCACTCTTTTTTTAAAAACCGTGACCATAGACCTTTTTTGGTCACTGTAAAAAATCGTGACCATAGACCCTTTTAGGTCACCCCCAAAACCGTGACCATAGACCCTTTTAGGCCACCCCCAAAACCGTGACCATAGACCCCTTTAGGTCACACTCCAAAACCGTGACCATAGACCCTTTTAGGTTACCCTTTTTTAAAAAATCGTGACCATAGACCCCTTTAGGTCACCCCTCAAAACCGTGACCATAGACCCTTTTAGGCCACCCTTTTTTAAAAAACCGTGACCATAGATACTCTATGGTCACCCTTTCCAAAAAAACCGTGACCATAGCTTTTTTTTTTTGTCACGCTGAAAAACCGTGACCATAGACCCAAAATGTTGTAGTGATTTTTTTTTTAGATTACTACAAGAGATTGTAGGAATTAGTTATTTATTAAGATAAGTCGGACTAAACCCATGTCACTATGGCCGACCTTTGTGAGGTTAGGTAGGTCGCAGTGAGGATCTGGATTCCTTCCCTGTGGATCGTTGATTGGACTTTTAATCATTTTAGACTTGATTCTTCTAGTGAGCCAGAGTATAAATAGGACTAATGTGACCAACTTAAAATTTTTAAAAGACGAATTTAATTAAAAAAAATCTTTCGATGAGCAATTTAAAAGACGAGTGATCTTTCAACGATGAATTCAATCGTTTACTCTTACTTTTATCCATAAAATGAAAATGGACTTTAGCAATCTGAACCGGTAGAAATAGAAAGACAGAGTATCGATTTTCACAAGTGGCTCAACCAATGTAAAGTCCGAAACCTGAATCAAACAAAAAAAAACTGTAGAGTAAGCAAAAGAGTAAATGGATAAGATGATCTTAAAAGAAACTAAGGAAAAATAACCATTTGTACCCATGAACTTTACGAACGCTGACAAAAGTACCCATTAAAGAAGGAAACTAACGTTGTATCCATCAAAGATGGATTCCGTACGACAAAAGTAGCCAAATCCTAAATTTATGTTGACTTTTTAATAAAATTCCAGAATTACCCCCACCATTATCTTCAACCCTTCCTTTCTTCTTTCCCAAATCTCAAATACCTCCATTGCCTGAAAACCCTAATCTCAATACCTAAAAACCCCAAATTATCATTTTTCTAACCCTAATCTCAATACCCCTTTTAATAAATTTCAACCCTCTCTTTATTTTTTTCAACCCTAAGAACCAACTAGGATTAACAAATTCTTTTTTGTTAGAAATCTCGTTGTCTTTTAATGATAATTGTCAAGACAGTTTAGTTTTTATTTTTATTTTTTATTATTTTTTAAATACATTAATTAAATTTATTGTATAAAACTAAAAAATATTAATAATTTTTAAATTATTTTTACTTATAAAAATTAAATGAAAGATATATTAATAATTAACATATCGTATAAAGTCCAGTTTGGAATTGGATAAACAGTTTAATTAAGTTTTTTTTTTTGAAAAAATAGTTTAAATAATAAATAATTATATTAAAAATAATTTATAAATAACTTATTTTGTATTTGAATTTTTAGTTTTAAAAGTGCTTATTTTAAAAGAAATGTGATAAAAAGTAATAGTATTATGAGAGAAGTTATTTTTTTAATTTCTCTATAAGCTCCTAAATAATTTCTTAAAAAATTATAATTTAATTACAAAAATTGCACCAAACATTAATACTATTATTTTTCATAAATCAAAAACTCAAAAAAACTACTTTCAAAGCTTTTCAAACAGCAAAATATTGACAAAAAAAAAAACTAATAAATTTCATAAAATTAAATATCGAAAGACCAAAAACTTTTTTTTTTTTTATTCCGAGCTTTGAAGTAACTGGACCGGGTTGAGTATTCAGTATTCACTTAAAAAGACAAAACACAGGTGGAGGAGTTTGGTTGAGTTGAGTTGAAGTTTCAGCATCGGTTTCCATGGAATCTTTGTCATCTTCGCCATCGCTGTCTGTCTGGGACTCGATCATCGTCCTCCTTGTTCGACCCGTGCTAGCCATAGCCTTCGTTGTCTCCATAATCGCACTCGGTAAGTCTTTAAAACACTCGCACCCTTTCCATTGAAAACGAAAAAGGATTCTGATTTGCGTATTATAATCAATAACAGGGTGGTTTGTGGCATGGAAACTAGTGCTGGTTCATGTGCCACTGGTGCAAGAAATCTTCGGCCTTAAGAAGAAAACTGTTAGATCCAAGCCTCCAACTGGTCGCCTCTCCAAAATTTACAGCTCCCTTAATAATCCCCAAAATTCAACTTCTACTTCCACATAGGTAATTTATCTTCTCTTTTATATTACAAGTTTAGGGTTTCGGGTTTAGCTTTAGAATTCATGATTTTGGGTTAACCCTCGAGTTTGCAAGTGATCAAAGAGCTTGGAAGCATGCCCCTCTATGATAGTGTTGTGTTGGTGATATATAGATATCCAAATTTGTTGGGTTTCTAGAACATGGGATTAATATATATTCACTGTTTTCTGTAAGCTGTGTTATTCGCAAAGGGTGTGAATCCGAGGTGAGATTTTAGAAGGGAAAGGAAGGGATGAGAAGGGTTTGAAGAGTAATTGAGAGTCTATTTGATCGTCAAACCTTTCCATTCACTTCCTTTTGCTGCAAAAACTCAACTCACAAACACCCCCGTCAAAAGAGATATTACTCGACAGCGAGGCAAACCGGTTGAAGAAATTTATCTCCCTGTCTCAACAACACTCGGGCAGTATCCCAGTTAGATGAGAATATGGAGCAGAAAAGGTTGTAGCAGGAGTATTGGATGTGGCCTTAAGTTTGGGAACATAGTGCAAGCTTGAGACTATCAACGCAAACAAAACTTCCGCATGCATATCTCTTTTCATTTAGAATCACTCACTGATGCTTAATTTATAAATTATTTTTCATTGAAGGAAGGAGTATTTCAATCAAAAGTGCATCCTGCTTCCTAGTATAATTCCATTAGGTGTTAAAGGTTTTAGTTTTAAGGATGATGTAAGTTCTTTGTCTTGTTACCTAGTTTTCTAAACGAATCACAGATTTGTCTCTAGTGCCATGGTGATTAAGAAATTCAATGATTTGTTTTTAATTTTTTTTTTCTGGTTTAAAATGTATCAAACTAGTAAGGTGGAGCAGTGATAATACATGTGTTCTTGTTATGTTCCTAATCCTAAGCAACCAGGATGCTTTTGACTTGATAATTTAATAATTTATCATGTGATTGTTGATTCCATTGATTTTTTTTTTTTTTTGTTTTAACAATTTTGGAAGAACTTGGTGAATGTTATGTACTACTCACATTTAAAAATAACTATTGTTTTAACTTTTTTTGTATATTGAAAAATCAATTTATCTATATAATCCAATTGTATGGAGATAATTTGATTTTCAATGTATCAAAAAAGTGAAACTGACTCATATTTCCATACAAAGGGATTACCAGTCCAGTAGTAATGACTGCTTTCTTTGTATTGCCAGATTATTTAAATGTAAAGAAATATCTTGGAGAGTGCAAACATTGGATCTTGGACAATAGAACAGGCAGTAATTGGCTGATGGAAATAAATGAAGATTGTATAGAATGTGGTTAACTTACATAAACCAAACCCTGATTGTTCTTACATTGTATAGTGCTTTGTGGAACCTGTTTGGCAAATTCAAACTTGATGCTTGGTTATGATTCATTAGAGCTAATATTAGAGCTCGTGGTCATTTACATTTGTCATTAATTTATTTATATAATTTTAGCATTTTGCATAATGCCAGTCTCACTTATGCTTGAACTTGCCAAGGAATTGTTAGCAGAGTTAGGTATATGATGTTTAACATGCCAGTGACTGTCAGTTAGGGTGCATGGCAGCAACGGTGGCCAGTGAAGCCACGAATCGGTGCCTGTGCGAGTTTTAAAAGTAAACCAACTCGCCTTAAAAAAGAAAAAGAAGAAGAGACGATGCAATGCAATTGGAAGAGAGAGTTACAATTGGTGCTTTGATGTGTGTTAGTGTTTCATGTTGAAATTCAGGGCACAAGAGAAAGCAAAAAGGATGGCATCAAGGAGGAAAGACATCACAAAAGCAAAGTTGGACAGCATGGATTGTCCTGTGTGCGCGAGTTTCGGCCACATACGCCCACATTCTGTGTACGCGTCTCGCGTGTCTTATTGATTAGGCACATGAGCTTGCATTCTTACTTAGGCTCTTGGAGGCCACAATGGGCTGCAGCTGAATGGAAAAAGGGCAAGGATGCAAGGGGACTAGGAGAATATCATTCATTAGTTAGCTTTAGGTTTTGCTTAGGATTTTTTAGAGAAGTTGAATTTTCTACAATTTCTCTCAATTTTCTGCAACATTGGATGTTTCCAAGTTTGATTCTCTCAATTCCAAGTAGTGGGTCTCTCTTTCTTTTGGTGAATTTGGATTCGTAATCAAGGAAGAATATCTCCTTGGAGGATTTGCACTTCATTCCCCCGTTGTTCTTGTTTTGATGTTTGAGAAATACTTGGATCCATTGGATCAAATCTAATCGGTCAAGCCCCCCTTAAAAGTAATCCATTATGTTTGTAATTTTTTTTTTTTGCACACCCAATTTTACCTCATATTTCATTCATATTCATAAACTCGTTATTTCTAACTTCACTGAAACAAAAAAAAAATCATAACTAAAAAAATAAAAGAGCCGCAGCCTAATCCCAACTCGACAGGCTGAATCAGAGGTCACTTATCCTATTTCCAAAGAAATGTACAAAATGCTAAACACTAATGAAGATAGGAACTTACTAACATCTCAAGCATAAGATTATTGAGAGAGAGGAGCTTACGCTCACAACTCAAACATCTTGTATCACAACTAAAGACTTAACATTCTGAAATCAAACGAAGATTACAATTGGACTCACATCATTGAAGACTCAAATCATTCCATGTCCTCAATAATATTATTCCTCTAATCAAATCCCATAAACTAAGAGAAAAGAAGTGTGATTAGTAATTATTATTTAGTAGTTACAAGTTCTTGTGACAAGCCATGTTCAAAGGAATAGGTGGATCAGAAAAGGAACCATCTACAATCTTATCAAAGATCCACTTGTTAGCAGCCTCAGTGTAGTGAACACCATCCCAACTAATCCTAACCGCTGGATTCTTGCATGGTTTCGCAATCATGACCTCTTTGCCCTTGATCTTCACCTTCCCTCCACATCCAACATGCAAATTGTAGTTGTATTTCCCACCATGCCCACAGCAGGCTCTCAGTGGCTCCTCAAAACCTACATTTACAAAACTTAGTGAAATTGCACTTATAAAGATAAATCATTTCGACTGCATAGTACGCGTTCTAAGACAAAAAATACAAAGACGTGAGACAGAAACTAGATAAGTTTTTTTTTTTTATTATCCTAAGATTTATCTTGTAATTATCATAAAATTAATTCTCTCAAAAACTTAAACCCGTAGAAAGATGCATATAAATGATTATATCTTCAACATGTCTCTTTATACAATAGTCTCTTTTGGATTTACATGAATTTTACAGAGGTCTTCTTTCTCTTTTTATTTGTTTTATACTAAATTATTTCTTTTGGAGTCAATAAGAATTAAATTCCAGACCTTTAAGTCATAAAAACTCTAATACCATAAAATTTCTTCTTCTAAAAGATTAAACTGATAAAAAAAGACACATGAATAATTATATTTCTAACAATAATATACACAATTTGTAGGAGTAGATATCAAATAATAAATTCTCAAAAACCAAATTAACAAGAACCGAGACGAAGAGCTTTTATACCATGTTTGGTTGCTTGACTAATGAGGTGGTATTTGACTGAGTAAACATCAACATAGGTTATGGCAGCAGAGTGAAGTTCTTTTCTGAGTTGAAACACAGTTTCTTTTAAGCCACGGTTGAAGAACTTAGCCACTTCATTGTAAGGGATTTTGCAACCTGCTTTGTCCAATGGAGCATCTCTTGCATGAGGAAGATCCATAATGTATGGCAAACAACCAACGGGACCTGTGTTGTGAATCCAGAATGATCTTCCTCCTTGAGCATATACATACTATCAACATTGCAAACAAATCATTCATCATGCATGCTATGTACTTCATTTAATTTGCTAACCATATTTCTACCTCGTTTTTTAAATAAATATAACTTCTAGACAAATTGATACATTCAAAATATCAACGAATAAATTTACGTCTAAATACATTAAAATTGATAGGGTAAAACAAAAATGATATGTACACATTAAAATCAATCATCAAATTAGCTACTATGTATTTGTGTATATAAATATATGTATTTTTTACCTCAATTTTAATGTGTATTTTATATTTTAATATATATGCTATATAGATGGCTAATTTGATGAGTGATTTTTTGTGTACATATAATATAGTTAAAGATACAATTGATGTTAAGTTTGACTTGTGTGAAATTTATTTCTTAAATTTTAAAAACATGTGCTACTTGATGTTATTAAATGATGTAAAAAGAATATACACTTTATCTTAATTTTTCTTTCAAAAATATTCTTTTATTAAGGAATAATTGTGGAGTTAAAATACATCATGTGAAAATAATTTTGAACATATAATGTGTTTGTAAAATACTGTATTAAAATCTAAAGACAAAAAGGTATTTTTCTTATTTTCTTTGTAAAAAACTGTATTAAAATCCAACTTATAAAATTCTTTTTAATTTGACAATAATAAAATTATATATTTAATATTTAATTATGTTTTGTCATATTTTTGAAATTATTTGAATCGTTTTATTGTTTTAATCTTTTTAAGAGGATTTTTGTTGACTTATAAATCTTTTGAATGAACGCTTTACTCTTTTAAAAGTATAGAAAGTAAAAAAAAAAAAAAAAAAAAACAACAACAACAACGAAGTTTACATGGATAAATTGCATTTTTATCCTTACCAAAGAAACATTTTAGTTTGAACTTTGAACAGAGAGAGTAGTTATTATTCCAATAATCACCTTGACAATGGTCTTGAATTGAGCCAAGACATCAGGAACATATGCTCTAACTTGATCAATGGTCATGTTGTGGAAGTAACCAGCAGCCAAGTCATTCTGACCAATATCAAATGTGTATAGTGCCCGAGAAAAATACTCTGCTCTTGGTAACATTGTTTCGTATACTCCGCCTAGCTAGGGGCAAAACAGTAAACACACTTAGTTTATTATTATTTTTAAATTAAAATAAAGTTAAATTATGTTGAATAATACTACACATCTAAATTTTTTGTTAACTAAATCTGATCAAGACATAACAAAAATTAGTTATGACCAATATTATTTCAAATCTTATTATTTAACTTGGTTACACTTTATTCATAAAAAAGTTTGAATATGTAACATTATTCAATTATTTTATTAGTCTCTACCGTTTTCTCAATTTTATATTAAATTTCAATAATTTAAAAATTTTTAATTAAATTTCGGTACTATTTTAAATTTTATAATTAGATCCATATCATACAAAAAAAATTTGAGTTAATAGAATATTCTAAAAATAAAAAGACATTTAAGTTTAGAAATTTAGTTTTTAAGTGTAGATATCTTAAAATTAAAAAAAAAAATTTAACGTTTTTAGCAAACCAAAAATTTAATTATAAAATTTAAAATAATATAAAAAATTAAATAAAAATTTTAAATTATAAAAAGTTAAATAGAAATTCGATAAAATTATAAATATTAGTAGATAATTTAACCTAAACTGAATTGGGAATGGCATTACCTTTATTGCGAAAGAGTTGTGACCTGCGATGAAAATCATTGAACTGAGTGAACTGAACATCCAAGGAGAAAGGGCTGAAACCACCAGCCTGACGAAGAGTTGTGTTCTGAGGTCTAATTGTGGATCCTGCTGTTGCAAAGTTTGCTCCACGGCTGAAATTTGACCCAACTGAATCTAGGTATGCACTCAAATACTCCACCCCTACCTTCTTTGCTTTTAATTCAAACAAATCCATAACAATATCAATAACTTTTTTTTTATTATTATTGAAATAAGAATAGCTTTTCTTCAAGACTCCTTCATTAAGCTAAGTGAACACAAAGCTAACTTTAAAAAACAAAAATACATGTGTACATTAAAAATTTATTACTAAATCAATTATTATATATTTTTGTATAATACATATAATATTTAATTTACTTTTTATTTATATTTTAATATTTATTTTATATTATAACTAATTTGATAATTAATTTTTTATGTATATCATAATATAATTGTAAAAAAAATATCCATAAGCTAAAGGTCGTTGTCTTATATATTCCAACCTGGATGAAGAAAAAAATCCAATAAAATAATTAATTGATCAGTTGGTAGATTGTCATAGATGAATTTTCCAAAGATTAAATTATACTGTTAATTTTTATAATTTTTTAAAATTTATAATTAATTTCCTAGTATTCAAAACTCATCACTATAAATTAAGAACTTTTTTTAATGTGTATTCAAAATAAGATTTTTTTTTTAATAATCATCAAACATTACACAAAAGAAACGATTATTGTAAGTATAATATAATCTCGTGATGTCGTCCATCATAGTGAATTGGGAGTGAGGATGCGTATCCCAAAGCCTACCCCCAACAAATATGTTTCTTACAAAAAATGTCGACAGCGACAACTGACTCTGTCGGTGGTCATTTAAAAATTAAAATCATCCATGTATTAAAGATGTTATTATTAGCCCTAAAATTACCTTGTATACAATACAAATATAAAAGAAAAATCCTCTAATTTGAGGGGTGAAGAAATAAAAAAGATAACGCAATTAATCGTTCACAAATCACTCATCCATTGATCATGAATCAAAACTTAATTTAGAAAAAATCAATGATCGTTAAAAGCACATTAAAAATATAAAAAAATCCGGAAAAAAGTAGCTTAGCTTGTCTAAGCATATGGGTCTAGTTTAGTCCATGTCCTTTCAATCTTCTTGACCCCAAAATTATATTTTAAAAAAAAAAATACAACATTATTTAGTAAGATCTGCAACTCTTTACATCCTCCCAAAAACTCAACAAATATATTAGATGAGTTCTAGTTGTATATACTAGATAGTATCTAATCATGGTGAATATATGTATAAAAAGATCATATATAAAGTGAATATACAATAGATAATGCAAATAGTCAAGGAATACAAAAAACTACATGCATTTAAAAAATAAATTTAAAAATGATAGTTGTACTATTTTCCTTTATTAAGTCCATGGACTCATAAAATGGTTAGAAGATAGAGTGATTACCTATGAAATCCACGATGAGCCGGCCGTCGGAATAGCGACCGGCCGGGTGATGGAAGTAGGTCATGCCACTGGGAGGCCCAGCTTGTCCAAATGCAGCTGAAAGGCCTCCGGTGTCGGAGTTTGAGTCGCCGAAGTTGAATATCGCCGGGAAATTGCAATGATGCAATGATTTTGAATTAGTAGAACTTAATGAATATGCAATGGAACATTGTGACAGACACACAAAAAAAAGACAAAGCGTAATAAAAGGAGTTTGTATCAACTTGCTCATTGCCTTTATTATGTTCATCATATACTCAAATAATTCTAAGAGAAGAAGGAATAAGGAGGAACTGTACTAAGTAGTGAGAGAGAGAGGAGATGGAGGGACCAAGAGAGACATGATTGATATGTATATATATGTGGAGTGCTGTTAACATTATGTGTTGGAATCTATGCAGAAAAGGGTACCACGCATGGCTCATGGATTAAAAATGGGAAATTGGGAATAGGAATGGGACCCCATAAAGTAAAATAGCAATAATAGATTGTATATCAATTATAATTTAGTTAACGTATATTTTAAAAACACGCTAAGATTATCAATTGAAATTTTTTATAAAAAATATATAAAATTTAGTTTTCAGTATATTTATTATATATTTATTAAAGTCAAAAAACTAAAAAATTTTACTACTAATCATTTTAACAACAGGATAGGCGTTAGCCAAATTATATTAATAAATAGTAATAATATTATATTATTACTTGCTAATTTATAATATTTTGTTAAAAAATATTTAAAAATTAATAAAATTTATTATTTTTTGCAAGTATATTTAGTTATCAGTTTAATTTCTTCAGTCTAATAATTTAATAATATATTTTTAACTTATTCTTTTAAATATTATTAACTAATTATTAAACAAAAATAATAAATTATGCTGGTCTTTTTCTAACATTTTTTTATTTATTGCTTTAGTTATTTACTCTTTAATTATATTCTAATTGAAAACTCTGAAATAAAAAATTTATTAGGAATTTAATTACTAAGATACAACAACAATAATAAAGTCTTGTCCCACTAATCAATTAGGTTGGTCGAGTGGTCAGCTCACTCGTCCGCTTAAGTAAGTGTCGGAGATTCGAATCCCGCCTTGTGTATGTAACAACTTATTAGCCAGCGACAGACCCTTAAATGGAACTTAGATCTGCGACGAATTAGTCCTTGACTTTTGTCAGGTTGGAGATACCGTGGGCAACAAAAAAAAAAGTCTTCTTAGGTCTTTCTCTGCCTTTCACCCTTTGTTCATCTTCCATCTCATCCACCTTCCTAACTGGGTGCTCTATCCAATTGCGTATGACCACTCATTCATCTCAACATCTTCATCTCTGCCACACTTAACTTATGTTCGTGCTCCTCTTTGGCCGCCTAAAACTCTATACCATAAAGTATAGTCGTCTGATAACAGTGCGATAGAATTTACCTTTAAGTTTTAAAAGTATATTTTTGTCACATATAAAACCAGATGCACTCTGCCATTTTGACCAACTTGCTTGGTTCCTATGATTTACATCATGTTCCATCTTTTCATTATTCGGCACGATGTACCCAAGATACTTAAAATTTTTAACTTTTCGTAGGATGTTTTTTCCAATTTTTACCTCTGTATTAGGGTTTTTCCTTCGGCGGCCGAATTTACATTCCATATGTTCCGTCTTGCTACGGCTTATGCGCAGATCATACACTTCTAGAGCTTCTCTCCATAAATCCAACTTCTTATTTAGGTCTTCCCTTAACTCTCCCATAAGGACGATATCATCGGCAAAAAGCATGCACCATGACACAAGCTCTTGGATATGCTCTGTAAGTACTTCTAAGACTAATGTGAAAAAGTATAGACTTAAGAATGATCCCTAGTGTAATCTTATACCAATAGAAAATTTCACTGTCACACCACCTTGATGAGTCTTCACACTAGTTTTAACTCCATCATACATGTCCTTAATTGCACGAATATATGTTATCCTTACTCTCTTCCTTTCCAAAATCTTCCATAAGACCTCCCTTTGCACCCTATCATACACTTTTTCCAAATTAATAAATACTACATGTAGATCCTTTTTATTACTACGATACATCTGCGTCATCCTTCTTAATAGGTATATCGTTTCAGTGGTGGATCTGCCTGGCATAAAACTAAATTGATTCTCTGTTACTTGTGTCTTTTGTCTTAGCCTCCGTTCTATCACCATTTCCCATAACTTCATGGTATGGCTCATGAGTTTGATCCCTTTATAGTTTTCACAACTTTGTATATCCCCTTTATTCTTGCAGATAGGTACCAAGGTACTCTTTCTCCACTCATATGGCATTTTCTTTGACCTTAAAATCTCATTAAAAAACTTGGTTAACCAACTGATGCCTTTCTCTCCAAGGTCCTTCCAAACTTCAATCGGAATATTATCGAGATCCTACTGCCCTGCCATTTTTCATCCGCTTTAAAGCCTCTTTTACCTCAAAGTCTCGAATTCTTCGATAGTAGTCGAAGTTTTGATCTTCTTCCCTCGTGCATAACAGACCAAGACTCGGAAGAGTCTTCTGTCTTTCATTAAATAACTCGTAGAATTAGATCTTCTACTTTTTATTGATCTTCTTCTCTTGAGCCAAAACCTCTCCGTCTTTATCTTTTATGCACTTAACCTGATCCAAATCTCTCGTTCTTCTTTCACGGCTCTTTATGATTTTATATATACTTTTTTCTCTTTCCTTCATGCCAAAAGATTGATAGAGATCCTCATATGCTCTTTTCTTGCTTCACTTACAGCCACTTTTGTCTCTTTCTTAGCCACCTTATATTTTTCCTAATTATCTGCATTGCGATACAAAGACTACTCAATAAAGCACTCCCTTTTTGCCTTTATCTTTTCTTGTACACTCGTATTCTACCACCAGGACTTCTTGTCTCTTGGTCATATCCCTCTAGATTCACCAAAACTTTCTTTTGTTGTTCTTCTAATAACTTCTACTATCTCCCTCCACATTTCCTCCGCGCTTCCATCTCCATCCCACTTTGACTCTTTTTCTACCCATCTTAGGAAGTTTATTTGTTCTTTACCTTTCATCCTCCATCATCTCGTCCTTGGGTTCTTCATATGATGTCTTTTTCTCAACTTTTACTCAACGTGAAAATTCATTAAGAGCATTCTATGTTGTGTTGTTAAACTCTCTTTTGGAATAATTTTACAATTAATACAAAATTTTCGGTCGACTCTCCTCAACAAGAAGAAGTCAATTTGAGAGCTTGTCATTCCACTCCTATAGATTATAAGAAGTTCATCTCTCTTTTTAAAACATATATTTGCGATGAGAAGATCAAAAGTTAAGGAAAAGTCCAAAATAATTTTATCTTCGGTATTGACCTCCGCAAAACCATAGCTCCCGTGAAAACTTTCATATCCAATAACTTTTCTTCCAACATGGCTATTTAAATCTCCTTCTAAGAAAATATTATCTCCCGAATGTCTTGGACCAAACTCTCTAGATCCTCCTAAAACCTTATCTTGTGTTGCTCGTCCGAACTCACTTGCTGTGGATAGGAGCTAATCACATGAAAAGTACCTCCTTCCACCACAAGTTTAATAAAGATGGTCCAATCTCCCACCCTCTTGACATCCACTATGTCCTTCTTCTACTGCTTATCCACAATAATACCTACCCCATTCTTATTCTTCACCTTTTCTGTATACCAAAGTTTGAAGCTGAAAGTATCCAACTCCTTAGCCTTCGCACCAACTCATTTTGTTTCTTGTAGGAACATGATATTAATCTTCCTCCTTGTCATGGTATCCACCACCTCCATGGATTTTCCTGTTAGAGTGTCTATGTTCCATGTCCTAAATTTCAACTTTCTGTCGCTCCGACCTTTACCTATACATTTTTCTTTGTGAACTAACTTATTTACCCTCGTCCATTCACGAAAATGCGGGAACCCTTACTCATTTAACACTACACCTGGGCACCGATGCAGCAGCTCTTGCTCATTTGACATTGTACACGAGCCATACAACGCGTTGCTTCCGGGCAACGACCTAGCTTTAGTGCAATAACGTCTTTGATCCATGTCATGAAAATTCGACTAAGTTTTTATGTTGGCTGTCGAATGCCTAACACAACCCTTCTCCTTTATCCGGATTTGGGACCGGCTATATACTATAGGTGTAGCATAGACGGAGTTAATTTAATTACTAAGATAAGTTTATTTAATATTTTATTTATAATGTAAATATTTAATTATTTATAATATTTGATGGAAGGTATGTAAAGTGAAAATTGTTTAATAAATACCATATTAGAAGTATAAGAATAAACATAAATATTGAATTAAAATTTTCCTAAAATCTTATAAAAACAATATATGAAGATGGAAATGAGATCTCATCTAAGAAAATTACGAAGATGGAATATGTCTAACTACTATTTACTCACTTTTGGTTAATTTGTTCATTTCTTTGATTATGAATTTATGATCATGATGTTTTAATCTTGTCGTTTTATTAATCATGTTTTTTCTTTAGCTACTAAGTCATGAATATAAGCAGCACATGATGATTCAGAAACTTGTGTACATCTCAAGAGACGTATATATATTATAGATAACATCATAATTATAGGGGAAAATATCATACTTATGGAATTAATATTCTACCTGATAAGATCGAAACTGGAGGCGTTTATAGGGGAAAAATTTTAGGAAACAGCTGATATGAATTAAAAAAGGAAAAGTTTAGGGAGCCAGCAACTTTGTTAAATTTTGGCCAGTATGTAACTAGCAAAAAAAAAAATGAGCTATTGGATGAAATCTCACACCAATTTCACATCATTAAAACTATTATTGATAGCTATTTGATGGCTACAAATCACAAAAGTTGCTGGCCACCTAGCATTCCTCATTAAAAAAACCCTTAAATAATTGGAATCTGTTGTGACGAGGATGGATAAAGATGATGGATGCTCATTTATGAGGGCACATTTTTTCTATGTTAAAAGAAATAAATGAAGTTTGAAATGTAAACTTTGTGTGCCTATAAATACATGTACTGAGACAAAGAGGGGATACACACAATCAATAAAATCTTCTCTCTCTTTATTCTCTACGAATAGTTTCTCTCTCTCTCTCTTTCTTTTGTTACTACTTATAAATATATGAATAATTTCTATTGAGCTAATTACATTAATATAGAGTCTTCTATTTATACGTCTTTATTTTATATTTAGTATATCTTTTATTTATTTTACAATACGTTATCAGCACGAGACTCTGATCAAATTTTAGGAAGACTCCAGTATAATGCTTTTGATATATCTGAAAACAATTATTTATCATAGATACTTGATGTTAAAATCCATCTGGATTCAATGGATCTTGGAGATACCATTGAGGCTGAAAATAGTACATCCCAGAAGGATAAAGTCAAAGTCATGATTTTTCTTCGTCGTCATCTTGACGTATGATTGAAAAATGAATATCCCACATTAAAAGATCATGCAGATATGTGGAAAGGCCTTGAAGAAAGGTACAATCATGTGACACTTTCTCAAACCCGATATGTTAGATAAAAACTTTCTCGATCTTCCATGTCTCGAATGTGCTCCTGCAGCAGCAGTATCGAAAAAAAATTTAAAAATATTCCGAGTTAATTTCTTGCTTTCTTGTTGCTGAACGCAACAATGAATTACTTTTAAGGAATCATGAAGCGCGCCCAGTTGGCGCCGCCCCATTTCCTGAAGTAAATGGCAAGATTTTGATAGCAAGAAAATTTATGAAAGGAAAATGAATTATGTTCACAAGAAAGGATCTCACCAGAAGTGGGATAAAGAAAGAAGTAAATCAATTGAGGATAAATGCTTCCGTTGTGGTGGAAAGGGCCATTGGTCACGTACCTGTCGTACCCCAAGGCAC
This sequence comes from Arachis ipaensis, assembly GCF_059453495.1. Taxonomy (NCBI): domain Eukaryota; kingdom Viridiplantae; phylum Streptophyta; class Magnoliopsida; order Fabales; family Fabaceae; genus Arachis; species Arachis ipaensis. The sequence goes on along the minus strand of NC_142441.1, from coordinate 118,122,165 downwards.
CTAGTTGATCTTTATCAAGCATCCTTGAAAAGGGATAACAAAGGAAAGGAAGAAAATTTTGTTTCAAATGATGAAAATTCCACCACTCATTATGATGTATCTAATTTCTTTAAGGATTCTGAAGGAAATATTGGCTATTTGATCAATGATGGAATAGTTTGATATGTGTATGTGTTTGTTAAGTATTCATGTGAATAATTTTACTGTGCATGTACTTCTACTCATTTTATTGTTATTATCATTTGTCTTTGAAGAAAAATGGCAAGGACATATTCTGAAGATATTTGCCTTGCGGATAGTGCAAGTTCGCACACTATTCTTAAAAGCACTATATATTTTACCCATCTTATGTCAAAAGAACAATATGTTAATACTATTATTGGCTCGGACAATGTGATAGAAGGCTCTGGAAGAGCTATAATTTTGTTACCTGAAGGAACAAAATTTGTAATAAATAATGCACTATTATCTACCAAGTCTCTGAGGAACTTGTTGAGTTTCAAAGATATTCGCCGAAATGGATATCATGTTGAGACAATGAATGAGAAAAATCATGAGTACTTATGTATCACAACTCATGATTCAAATAAGAAAGTTATATTAGAAAAATTACCCTCACTTTCATCTGGGTTATATTATACCATGATTAGTGCAATTGAATCACATGCCATTGTAAACCAGAAGTTTACTAGTCCAAATGAATTCATAACTTGGCATGATAGATTGGGTCATTTGAGAACAACCATGATGAGGAGAATTATTGAAAACTCCCATGGACATTCACTAAAGAACTAGAAGATTCTTAAAACTAGTGAATTTTGTTGTGCTGCATGTTCTCAAGGAAAGTTAATTTTAAGGGCATCACCAGTAAAGGTTGGATTTGAGTCCCCTGAATTCCTAGAAAGGATTCAAGGTGATATATGTGGACCTATTCATCTACCATGTGGATCTTTTAGATATTTTATGGTCTTGATAGACGCATCTTCGAGATGGTCACATGTGTGCTTATTATCTTCTCGCAACCTGACGTTTGCGAGATTACTGGCTCAAATTATTCGATTAAAAGCACAATTTCTAGAAAATCCAATCAAAGAAATTCTCCTTGATAATGCTGGTGAATTTACTTCCCAAGCTTTGGATGCTTATTGTATGGCTAATGGAATAAGTGTTGAACATCCAGTAGCTTATGTTCACACACAAAATGGGTTAGCAGAATCACTTATTAAACGCCTCCAATTGATTGCTAGACCCTTGCTTATGAGAACAAATCTCCCAACTTTGGTTTGGGGGCATGCTATTTTACATGCCGCAACACTTATTCGTTTGAGGCCAACGAGTTACCATCAGTTCTCTCCTATGCAATTAGCTTTTGGCCAGCAGCCAAATGTCTCCCATTTAAGAATATTTGGGTGTGCGATATATGTTCCCATTGCACCACCTAATCGCGCTAAAATGGGGCCCCAAAAAAAATTGGGGATATATGTTGGATATGATTCTCCCTCTATAGTGAGGTATCTTGAGATACAAACCAGAGATGTATTTAAAGCCCGGTTTGTGGATTATCATTTTGATGAATCAAAATTTTCAACATTAGGAGGAGAGAATAAACTTCCTAAAAAGGAACTTAATTGGAATGCATCATCGTTTATGCATTTAAATCCTCGATCAGGGCAATGTGAACTAGAAGTTCAAAATATTATACATTTGCAAAGAATAGTAAATGAATTGCCTGATGCATTTTTCGATACAAAGAGGATAACCAAATCTTATATACCAGCGAAAAATGCCCAAATTCGAATTGATGTTCCAGTAGGACAAGTAGCCACTGAAGCAAATTCACGCCAGAAGCGTGGTAGGGCAGAAAATGCCCCAATTCGAATTGATGTCCTAGTATGACAAATAGCCACTGAAAGCAAATACATGTCAGAAGCGTGGCAGGCCTGTCGGTTCCAAAGATAAAAATTCTCGAAAGAGAAAAGAGGTAAATATTATTCCTGTTGAAAAAGACATAGTAAAGACACCTGCAGTTGTCCAAAATTCTGATATAATGCCAAAAGACGTTCAGGTACCTGAAAATTGTGAAAATTACGAGATCTCGATAAATTATGTCTTTACATGAGAGAAATGGGACCGAAATAAGACAATTGTCAATGAAATATTTGCATATAATGTGGCATTGAATAGCATGCATGAAAGTAAGGATCTTGAGCCAAGATCAGTCGAAGAATGTCGACAAAGAAATGATTGGCCAAAATTGGAAGAAGCCATGAAGGCTGAATTAGACTCAGTTACAAAACGTGAAGTCTTTGGACCTATAGTCCGTACACCAGAAGATGTAAAACCTGTTGGATACCGATGGGTATTTGTGAGAAAACGAAATGAGAAAAATGAAGTTGTGCGCTATAAAGCCCGACTTGTGGCACAAGATTTTTCACAAAGGTCCAGTATAGATTATGAAGAAACGTATTTCCCTGTAGTGGATACGATAATATTACGTTATTTGGTCAGTTTATCTGCATATCATAAACTGCATATGCATTTAATGGATGTGGTAACAGCCTACTTATACGGCTCGTTAGATCGGGATATCAATATGAAAGTCCCTAAAGGACTAAAAATATCTAAATCATCCAATGAATATTCGCAAGGGTTATACTCAGTCAAATTGCAAAGATCATTATACGGTCTAAAGCAATCTGGACAAATGTGGTATAATCGTCTTACTGAGTATCTGACCAAAAATGGATTCAAGAATGATGATATCTGTCCATGTGTTTTCATAAAGAAATCTACATCTGGGTTCATTATAATTTCTGTGTACGTTGATGATTTAAATATCATTGGAACTCCTGAAGAGATTCCAACAATTATAAAAACTCTGAAAAAAGAGTTTGAGATGAAAGATCTTGGAAGGACTAAATTTTGTCTCGACCTGCAGATCGAGCATACAAAAACTGGGATCTTTATTCATCAAGCGGCATACATAGAGAAAATCTTGAAGAGATTTTATATGGATAAGTCACATCCATTAAGTACTCCAATGATCGTAAGATCTTTGGAAGTGAAAAAGGATCAATTCCGTCCTAAAGAAGAAAATGAAGATATCCTTAGTCCTGAAGTACCATATCTTAGTGCCATTGGAGCGCTAATGTATCTTGCCAATAATACGCGACCTGACATATCATTCGCAGTGAATTTACTAGTAAGATATAGTTCCTCTCCAACCAGAAGACATTGGAGTGGAATCAAACAGATCTTTCGATATCTTCATGGAACGGTTGATATGGGATTGTTTTATCCCTATGGATCCAAGTCACAATTAGTTGGCTATGCAAATGTTGGATATTTGTCTGATCCACATAAAGGGAGATCTCAAACAGGATACATATTCACATATGGTGGTACAGCTATATCATGGAGATCCACGAAACAGACGATAGCAGCAACCTCCTCTAATCATGCTGAAATACTAGCGATACATGAAGCAAGTCGCGAGTGTTTTTGGCTCAGGAGTGTGATCCAATATATTCTGTCATCATGTGGACTGATTAATCAGAAGATAGCTCCAACTGTCCTGTTTGAAGATAATACAACATGTATTGCTCAACTTAAAGGCGGATATATCAAAGGTGATAGAAGAAAGCATATTTCTCCCAAATTCTTCTTCACTCATGATCTTCAAAATCAAGGGACAATTGATGTCCAACAGATCCGCTCAAGTGACAATCTGGCATATTTATTTACAAAGTCACTCCCAAAATCCTCCTTTGAAAGATTGGTACATGAGATTGGGATGCGCTGATTTCGAGACATCAACTGATGTCAACAAGAGGGGGAGACTGTACTCTTTTTTCCTTGATCAGGTTTTTTTCCCATTGGGTTTTTCTTGACAAGGTTTTTAATGAGGCAGTCCCCATCACTAAAGGATATTGTACTCTTTTTCCTTCACTAAGGTTTTTTCCCACTGGATTTTTTTTTTTGTAAGGTTTTAACGAGGCAATAATCCTAAATGGTCATCCAAAGGGGAGTGTTGTGACGAGGATGGATAAGGATGATGGATGCCCATTTATGAGGGCACATTTTCCCTATGTTGAAAGAAATAAATGAAGTTTGAAATGTAAACTTTGTGTGCCTATAAATACATGTACTGAGGCAAAGAGGGGATACACACAATCAATAAAATCGTCTCTCTCTTTATTTTCTACGAATAGTTTCTCTCTCTCTTTCTTTTGTTACTACTTATAAATATATGAATAATTTCTATTGAGCTAATTACATTAATACTAGAGTCTTCTATTTATACATCTTTATTTTATATTTAGTATATCTTTTATTTATTTTACAATAGAATCTTATAATTTAAGGAATATATTAGGATGAAATGTATCTAATTATTTATTCTACTTTATTTTCTTTCATTATGAATTCGATGTTCTAACTTTCGTAAACGCTTTGACATAACACATAAGTCACAAAGTTCCAATTAAATCATGATGGATAAGCAGCATACTCATCTTTGCAGTTAGCTGACGTCTGCAATATGTGGTTTGTGTATTTTTAAATGCATATCAATTATTTCGCAAATTATACTACTTAATAATAATTTTGCAATCTCGTGTATCTTAATGGACCATACATATGTAATTTATGCGTATAATGATAATGACTAATTCAAACTTTCTTTAAATAGTTGATTGAACGTCATCATGAATGTTACAAACAGGCCATAATGAGACATTTTCAAAGGCACTCGTGGTACAAACAGGTTATCATTACTAAATAAATAATAATAATTGTCTTAACTATCATCCATAAGAAAATTTAATTGTTCAACCACAAACGACTAAAATAAATAAAGAACTATCCAGTTGGAAAAATTAATACATTAGAAAAACCAATGTAGTTGAACACGTAATCAAACAAATTGATTTTTTTTAAATATGATTTCTTCCAAGACGGTTATTTAGAACCAGAGGAGTACTTTGAAGATGTAACAACATAAATTCAATCCGATTATCCTAACCAAGCTTACAATTCTACATAGAATGGGTATGAGCATCACAACGGAATGATGCTCTTAAAACACAAAATTACAATTACAATTACAATTACATCTAAAATTACAAAGTCAAACACCCTCAAAAGTCTCGAACTAAAGTACTAAACCCACTTTGATGTCACGTTCAATACCTGCCAGAACATTAAACATCAAGAACTATAATTACAATGCCATCAATTACAAAAAATACAGATGCATTGCCCGTGTATAGCTGGGACTATGAATATTGCAAGGCCTTCCTTTCCGTGGGAAGTAATCAAACAATTGAACAATCATTCGAATCTGAAAATAAGAAGCATTTAAAATCTCTCACAATTAACTATGCTTCTCTATTCATCAAATTCTATAAGATTGACGCTACATTCTACAGCCAAATCTTATGCAAAAGGATTTCCCCCAAAAGATGCAACCGGTTCCTGCGTCTGGATATTCCTGCAAATTTGCAGTTCAGTCAATGAACAAAAATGTGATTACTCAATCCTACGAAAATACACATGTAGATTAATTTCCTCTCCCAATCTACCTTCATGCTGCAACCTACCTCCCATGTAATATGGTAGCTTTTTGTATTATCAATTAGTTTTGGTTAAAAAAAAAAATTGTTTAGCAAAAATCACTCGGGGCAGATTACTTGATTTACAGCATTGCAATAGCCTAGTCTTCCAACTTTATATCACATGCACATTTATCTACTAAAGCTGGATCCTAATGGACCACACCCAATCTTTTCTTTAGTGCCATGCAACAAATAATGCCTCTTCACAACCACTAGTGGACCTTGTTTTCTTTCCCTTTCGGGGTTAGTGAGGAATCTATCTTGTGGCCAATACCCTGTAATTATTATTATTATTTTTTAAATATTCAAGGATATCCATAAAGGATGAACCATTTAAGAAAAGACCACTAAATGAAGGTTTTCCTCTGGATACAATTTACTAGCCTATGTTACATAGCTCATGTTATATAGCCGGTCCCAAGCTCATAAAGGAGGAGGGTTGCACTAGGCCCTCGACAATCAACATAAAATCTTAGTCGAATCTGCATGACATGGACCAAAGACAATAGCATTTACTAGCCTCAATTTCAGTATCTCAGACTCAGTATTTGACTGATTTGGTATGGAAGGTGCTATCAGAAATTCATAAATACTCTTCCAACGGTGACAATAACTAAAGTTCAAGATGCCAATAGATTTTACATCTTAGCACAAAGAATAAAGCATGAGGCATATACACATTCATCTATCACAAAGAATCTCAAGCAAAATATTCAAGGCAGGAAAAAGGAAGCCGGGAATATTTGCCAACTTACGATATTTGAGAACTTGGCGGTTGAGCAGCCAAGAATGTCAAACCACCACCTGCGTAATTGGACCAAAATCAGTAATTCAAAATACAATGATGGGAAAAAATAAAGTAAATTATAATTCATGATACACATTTAAAATGTGTTAAAACCTCAGCATGACTAGTCTTGGAAGACTACCTTGTCCAGCAGAGGAGATGTAGGAGTTAACTGAATTTTGAGGAAGCCATGGTTCGGCAATACCACTATGGAAAGTGGGTTGAAACTGCGCATCGGGCAGAGCAGCTTGCAATGAGCTAAGATCAAGAAACTGCAAGTGACATGGCAAACATTATAGGTTACAGCAAACTGGAAACAAGTTTACAATTTCTGTCTCCTATCCCTTAAATAACATTGTCAAATTTGTATCTTTTAATTATGCAGCAACGAAGTGTTACTACTCAGTTCTAAATTGACATAACTAATAAATGAATGTACTGAATTATATATCATGCAATCAAGTGAAAAAGCAAAATAAAAGCATTAAACATTGATCATACATGTTCTTATCCCACTGGAAAGAGGTAAAAGAAGAATGGTCATAACACACAAAAATTATATATGATTCACACATTTGCACAAAAATCCAGAATTCGAATCAGCTGACCAACTTCTATAGGCAGACTAAAACAACAGATGTAAATACAGAAGAAACTCAATACCAGCAACCTGAGATTGAGGTGAAATTAATTATATTTACAAAGCAGAAGAGAAATGCTTAATCAAACTAAGAAACTAGTGCCAAAGTGTGATACCAAATGAAAAGAGTGTCCCAAATAAATGCAGAAATACCAAGTGTTACTAAAACTGGTTTATTGAGTGTGATATACACATCATCAGCCATACCCTATTCACATTACATGACATACCATATTACCGTGCTCTACATCTGATACATCAGCATCATCAAGAAAATCAAATGGATTAGTTGATTTATGACTGTTTCCATTAGGTTGACTCTCTCCCTGAAAGGAATAACAAAATGATAAGCTAAAGCAAACTGAAATAGACGAAATATGAAGTAATCCCACAAACCATAGGAGGAATTGCAGAGGGAGGATATGCTGAGCCACCACTAAAATTTGATGAGATTTCATGATCATCAAACCCGCCAATAGGGGCAATGCCTTGCATCCCACCTTCATTGCACCCCTGGTTATACATATAATTTTAAGGAGAAAAGACATACAGAATTTCTTTAATTTTTAACACAGTAACTCTAATATTATGGTAAACACCATATGGAGACCAACCTCAGAAGCTCTTAAATCCAAATATTGATCATCAGTTGATGGAAGATTTTGCAGTTGTAATCCCTGATTAAGGCCATCCGCAGAAGCCGGGGTAACAGAATCTTCAAATGCACTCCAAGGCTGTTCAGACTCAACATGTGAAATCTTATTTAAGTTTTGGTTTATTGCAGTGTCAGCAATTTTGTAATTTATCAAGGAGTATAGCACAATGATATAAAATCAGCTATGCACCAAACTTCCTAGTACTTACTTGAGTGCTTGTTGCTGTCACAGAAACTTGTTCTTCTCCATTCCATGCACCATCATGCCATACATTAGATGTAACTGAAGAAGGAACACTAACACCAGAAGTTTCAAATGAAGGCCATTGCATATCTCCATTCAAGTTCAAGAATGGATCAAATCTGTCCTGCAATGTGTCAGCAGTTGATGGCAGTACTGCTGGAGTTTCAACTTTTGCAGTAGATGCTGTGTACTGAGGCATATCAAATGTTGCCCAACCTTCATTTTTAGGGGCAGATAACTCCAATGACTTTTCATCTGAGGTTGCAGTTGATGGCTGCTGAGAAAGGTCTGCAAAAAAGTCAACTGATGAAGGTTGGGAAGTTTGTGTTGGTTGACTCTCATTGGAATATGGAACTGCAGACAAAACAGATGCTTGAAACAGATCCACTGATGTAGACTGAGAGGGTGCTCCTGGCAACTGAAAAAGATCAATGGATGGTTCTGCTGCAACAGGTGCGTTGGAAATATCAGAGCTAGTAGAACCTGCTGGACCAGGTGGTTGGGGAACACAAGAAACTTTAGTCTGTAGCGGTTCAAAAGCTTGGACAGGTTCAGAGAAAAAATCAACTAAACCACCAGAATTGTGAGATCTGAAAGATGACAGGTTGCTGTCCATTGATCCCAGTGAAGCAGTCCTCTGAGGGAAAGGCACAAACTAATGTCGTCAGTGTTAAGAGAAAGATATAATCAGCATGCTGCTGAAAAAGGATCACATGGACCATGAACTTAGATAAAAAAGGCTCACACAAACATTAATACATTACACAAACTCACTTGTCCATCACCAACTTAAAAATAAAATGCACCTACTTTTCAATATATCCTTATTTATGATATTCAGATTAACAAGACAGGTCTAATCAACAAGAAATCAAGAAGACACCACAGAGGGAAATAAGCAGACACATTGTCTGACGTGCCTAGAGCAGAATAAAATACCAAGTCAGCTAAGCTTAATCCCAAATATCCAGCCACCGGTGTTATGGGTAAATTGAGATTTGTGGTTCGTTAATTGATTAGTGAACGGAAATGAACGAAGAAAGATGAAATCTAGCTGATAATAATCTATTTATCTGAATCAATATTTTCTACTATGAAGTACATTAGACATCTAGCACCTTTTTCATTTACAAGGTACCAAAAGAAGTGAAAAGGTGAATAGAATACGAAATAAACTACTGGGGCTTAAACTAGGATATTGAAAGTGCACACACATCTTTGAATGCATCCATCATAGAAGTAAAAATAAGAGAAACAAACCTGTGGAAGCCGAATTCCTTCCATATCTCTCTTAGCATTAGTTTCCAGAGATGTATTCCTTGCAAAAGCCCAGACATCTTCACTTGAATGGTGACCTGAATGCCGATAGGGTGGACTATGAAATCCAATATCCTTATGAAAGTTGGGAGACTGAACCTCAGATTTGAATTGCTCACCCCCACTAGACACAGAAAAGTCAGAAATTCTCGGACCAGATCCCTCATTGGCAAATCTATCCTCATAGGCATGATCACTGAAGCGTCCAGGACTATAGATAATACTACTCATCTTTCCTTCATAGCGAACTTTATCTGAACCAGGCTTCCTGGTCAATGCAGCTGCTTGTTTCCCATACCGTCGATCTTCGTATTGGTAATCATATGGAGGGCTTTGTGAATAGGAGTGATAAGAACTAGCACGCCGTGTATCATCTTCATTGATTCTAGGGTTCTACATTCAGTGACAAATATAACATGTTTTGCGTAAACTGACATTAAGAAACAAATTCATGTTATCAGGGCATGAGGGCAAGTAACTAGACTGGACCCTGCATTAACACAAGATGCTTATGCACCGGGCTGTCCTTTTTGTTTTATAAGCAAAACACACAAAGTAAAACCATATGGCTCCATTATTAATTTCTTTTTATATTTTTCTTCTCATGCAATGTTAAGAATTGAATTAAATATAAGATAAAATAAAAGCACCCTTCAATATTTATCAGGAAAAAAGAATGCCTTGTAGTTAACATACCAATCAAACATATTCTACACCATTAAATATCATCAAAAACTTGGCAACTTTGTTTCGAGGGGGGAAAAACAAAGAAACTATAGTTAAAATAAGACTCAAGCAAAAATAAGCTTAAAGAAAATGGCTGTGCATAGACAAATAAATATGCAAGAATAGATTGCCTGCATATCTCTTGGAGGCTTGTCAGAAGATTTGGTTGCAGCATATCTTCGATCGACGTATACGTGCCTGATAAACTCCCTTATTTTATCGACATTGCTTCAAAAGAAAAACATGACTATGTCACATAATGAGCTTCCCATATTCAGAATCATATATGTAAATATATCATTTTAATTTGGCAGCCTTAGTAAAAAGCAAAAACATATTAAACCTGCTATCTGGCAGCCGTTGCCTCTGGAAGTCCCAATTTTTCAAATATATTTCCCGTGCACGCTGAAATGATATAGCCATGAATAAATCTCACTTTGAGAAGACAATAAATGTAGCTCCAAATGTCAAAAGAAGATAATGCACACTATACCTGGTTACCCGCATTCTGAAGAGAATCAACTTCCTGTGATGTGAACTTTGCCATAGATACAGACTTCACACGATGGGTAAACTCACGACTGCATGGCACAAAGACAAACAGTTAAGAACCATGCACCATAACCAATTATAACCACCAATTCAGCTCCAAGAGAATTTCATGATTAAAAAGAATCCATACCAAGTATGATTGAATGAATATACATAATTTATTACCATTAAGCTATAGGTTATTGGTGGGTATAATTGTTCAATAAAAAGCAGCAGCCCACCACCCAAGCACCCACCCAAAAGAAAGTAATTAATATTACTTGGAATCTCTTATCTCCTACTGAAATGCTATGCACAATTCAAGATTCTGGATTTGACTAAATGTTTAACTTGCACCAAGAGAAAACAAAGCATAATATATTCACAACAATGAAAAGGAACTCACTGGATTCCACTGCAAGTCATGCAAACGAAGGTCCAAAAGTTGGTACAAACATATTGCGGGCCCTGCACAAATGGTTGTTAAAGTACAAGTAAGGTGAATTTAAAGTCGAAATTAATCTTGTAATATGAAAGATAAAGCTTTCATGAGCACTTCTGTTCATAGATCGTCTAGAATCCACAGAAATTGGGAAATAAAATTACTTAACCCTTCATGGGATGCAAAGAAAGGGGGAAATTACAGGCTCAAATTCAGGGGAAGGAAAAAATCAATCAACTTCACTGACTTCAGCAAATCACATCTTCAGCAAAATTAGTAGTTGTGATGCTAATTTCATCTAAATATAAAGGAAATCTAAGAAAACTGCAAAACTTCAAGGTTCAATTAAACTTCCCAGCACTTCAATTCCAACCAATCACGCTTCTAAAAGTTTCAAAACTTCGAATTAATCACACAGCATAGAACAGGAAAACACGCAACAAAAAAAATAAAAATAAAAATAATAATTAAGCGACACTTTGCTAATTCCAAACATAGCCAAATAATAATAATAATAATAATAATAATAATAATAATAATAATAATAATAATCACCAGACTGTTACAGTTGATGCATTTTCGATTGGGCGGAAGCTTCATGAGACCTCTGATGATTTTCTCGTTCCTCTCTTCTTCCTTTCTTGTCGCCATTTCACGAAAAAATCACAGCTAAAGAACGCGAGAAACCCTAGAAGTAACTGCAACCGAAGAAATTTTATTTTGCACTCCGGAAATATATAAAAAAAGATGCAGCCTTTTTCAGGTACAGTGTTCTCTGAAGTTAAGAGAAATCGGCGAAGTGAAAACGACGACGTTGCGTCGAAGATTTGAGTGTTCGATCTGAAACTGTAGAGTTTCCGGAAGAAGATGAAGTTAGTGTGTAGTTATTGTGAAATTTAAGAGAAGAAACGCTTTGTGATTTTGGACAAGAACAACTGAATAATAGTGGCCAATAAAAGAAAAAGAAAATGCATTTTCGTTTTACCGATTTAAAAAATAAATAAATAAAATTATTTAACTCTTATGGTCACCATGTTGACTAGTTTCTACTGTGTGCTCCCGAAAATAGAGCCACTGGTGTTTGGTGGGACCACTTTTGAGTGTAACGGGAAGTGCCAACGTTTATGTCCACTTCTTTTTTTTCTTTTCTTTTTTTTTTAAATAATAATAATTGCAACCTTTTTTGTTTGTGTTTTTTTTATCATTATTATTGTGATAATAATTATTAAGCGTTGGCACATCTAACCGGCAAAAAGAAAGTTTTAATAATTTCGAAAAAGGTAAAATACCGAAATTTTAAATAAAAGACAAAATACTGTTTAATCATTTTTTTGCATTTACTCGTAAGTTTATAAACAAAATTAAATATTATGTATTTTGTTTTTTAATAACTAAAAAATATAAATATTTAATTTATTTAAAGACTTACGTGTTTCTGCAAAAAGTATCAGTAAATTATTTTGTTTTTTACTTAAATTTGTAAATATGTGGTGATGTTTTAATTATTTGAAGAAATACCAAGCAAAATGTCTAAAATAACTTATATAACAATTATTTTAAAATAAGCAGCGCCTCGTTTTATTAGAATAAAAGTTAGCTAAAGATTTAAAAACATGTATTATATAAACTTATATATATATATAGGTAACAGGTTCTTCATAAATATTTGTTAACTAAATAAAATTTAAAATACGAGGACAACATTTGTTTAGAGTTGGAGGAGGAGTAATATAACAATTTTAAATTCAAATGCTGCTGACGAGTTAGGAGGCAAAGGGGCTCCCACATTCAGAATACCAAATAGCGTAAATTTGGTTTAGCCTTCAAAAGTATACGAATGTATGTTGAAAATTTTTAAATATTGGATCATTTTTTTTTGCGACATCTAATGTTAAAACCGCTAGTATAATTGTTGTTGAATCTGTATTTTGCAACATTTAATGTAAAAATCGTCCCAATATACAAATGTCAGGATTTTATGCATGTTTATCAGCGATTATAAACCGCTGTTATTTAGCACGATTTTTTCAAATTTACGATTGTTTTCGACAATTTAAAAACTGCCGCAATATAAAAGTGGCAGGGTTTGAAACATGTTTACCAGTAGTTATAAACAGCTGCAATCTAAGATAATTTTTTCAAATTTAAGAATCTTTTTAGCGGTTTAAAACTGTCGTTGAATTCAATACAAAATTTTTAAAAAATTGGGTTTTCCTTTAAAAATCGCAGATATTTTTTTAAATACTATAGATATCTTTTGGCGCTTTTTAGATTTTTTAAATCTTAATATTTTTCATCTATTCAATCCAAACTTGTGGTAAAAATAAAAAAATTATCTACAAAATAAAATAATATATTTATAAAAATATCAATAAAGTAAATCTTTTGCAAAGAATTGCATAGTCAAATTCAAACCAAAATCATTCCAATCCTAATATTCAATTTTTCACTCTATCCTTCCACGGAACTCATCCCCGCAGCGATATCTGGTGGCAGCTCCTCACTCTGCCATTGAAATAAATATCTCAGAGCACTCTTCATTGCCTGCCTCTTTTTCTTTTCTGTTGTTACTTCATCCTCCATCGCCTTCTTTTTTAACTTCTCGGCTTCCAGCTCTGCCTGTAGTTCAAGCAGCTTTCTCTGGGTCTCCTCTACTTGGACTCCGTTGCCCGGCGGATGCGAATTTGGACTGAAGAGTTGACTAGGAGTCGGTCCGAAATCCACGCCACGCACTCCACCTGGTTTTCTTTTTCGAGAGTTTGAGCAAGCGAATCATTTTGAGACAACACTCTAGAAGACTCATCATGTTGCTCAATCTCGTGAATCCTTTCCTACAGACATAAATCAACAAATAGAATTAATTTATTGATTGGTCTATCTCATGTCAAGAACATGCCAAATAAAATGATTAATTGCATGACTTTCTTCACAATAAAATAACATTCAACCAATACAACTCTATAAGTATATTATTAAGTCAACAACTTATATCTCATACTAATAAAGGCATCTATTTAAAAAAATGGATAAAACAAGATAAATTAAACAATTAACCTATATGAGATCATACTTTTATCATTCAATTATAATAAGTGTTCGTAAAAAATTAGCAGTTTTAATATATATATAATCAAGGCAAACTTTTTTATTTGGAGAAAAAGATAAAAAGAGAACAATTATAATAAGTGTTTGCAAAACTGCTTGTATATCTTCGAAGAAAGTGGGTTTATTTGTCATCTATAAATTTAGAAATCTCTTTTTTTCTATGTGTTCTATTTAAATAATTTATCACTTTCAAGAAACATAAATCAGCAAACATATGAACAGGTGAGCTAGAGCATACCAATACGGTAATACACTTTCAACCCAGATTTATATTTGAAACTAACGAGATACAACACAAAATCTCAAAAAATAGTACTTACACCAATTACTCTTGCTTCATTATTAATATAGGAGCCATATTTTCTTTTGTGCACTATAGTCCATAACTCTCCTCCTTTGTTGTCCCGACTGTAACAACATAGTTTATGCCATTACCATATTCCACACATTTAGAGAAAATGTAGACATAGAGATAGTTCAATGAGTGAATTCAAACGTAACTTACCTCTTCTTCCCTCCGCCTTGTCAAACTTTTTGAACCGCCAGTGTAGGTATATTTTTGTTTCCATTGATTCATCGCATTTTTCCTGCACTTTTTCTGTTGGTCTATTAGAGATAAATGGCGATTAGAAACTGATTTAAAAAGACTCAATGATAAATATAATTTGTGTTACAAATGATATACTACATTACCTGTGTCTTAGGTTTACTGCGATATCCAAGGAACCATTTTCAATGCTCTCTATCAATTTTTGGTGGGTGGTTCTCAATATTTTGTTCAGTCGTTAATGTTGAGTCATAATAAGCATCATACAACCTCAGCCTTGTATCCTTTCAGGACTTTCCCACACTTTTCAAAATATTTTTCTTGATAGTTCATTCACTATCCTCATCAAAGTGCAAAATTTACGGCAAAGATAAGTTCAATTTGTTAATAATTCTCAAACGAAGCAGATTTAATTCAACAACGCTATAAAATTTTACCTTTATACATTCTTTATAAATCTTATCTTTAGTGGTAATCTTATGCCAACTTTCCTCACAGATATGAAATTTTTCATAGTCAATTCCTAGTAGACTAAGAATGTCACTCAACAGTCCAGCTTTGTCTCCAATTGGTTGCAATTCGCTATTGAACTTGAGTATAATCCTTCTACCGTTAGGCCGTTCCATAACCTCCCTTACACTTAATTTTGTCTGCTTGATTATGACATTGGAATCTATAAAGAATAAAATAACCTTATATATGTATCCGTTGTGGACAACATGCAAAAAAATTAATATATAACATAAAGTCTAAATCATGTTGAACAAGAAAAATTATTTATATGTTACCAATGATCTTAACATTCCAAAATTATGTAGTCTTGCGTTCTTTGCATCTTTGAGCTCCAGAAGCAACAAAGAAGTCATTAACGTGTTGATCAAGAGAATCTGTCTCATTTGCATTAGCGTCCAAGTTTTTGTGGCCTAGCTCCGAGTTCTGGGCATTTTTTGTGCACGTCTGTGGATCAGGCCTTGGTTCACTGCGGGGTGGACAGAACGGGCGTGAAGTTGCGAGAACACTATCACCATTGGCTGGAAAAATTTGAGAGTCATCGTGGTGGGAAGACTAAGCTGCAGGCGCTCCCATTTGAGGTTGATGGCATCCTGGTCCTAAATTTAATTTTTTTCATGTAATGACCTTTCTTAGCCAGAGGTACGTCACGCCCCAGAGGTACGTCACAATTTTCCTAATTAGTCGCTACATTGTATGGGCGCTTACTTTAGCATTGGAGTGTCCATGCAGGTGGCCCCACCTGCCGACCCACCGACGTTCGAAACAATACCTCCCCATAAAGCTCGCGCCCAGGCCCAGATATCAACCACACTCAACTTGGTGCTCAAGACCCGACGTCCATCCGATCCACCATTATAGCAAGCAACCAATCATATATGACCTTTTTAATTATGCTATTTATCTTAGTTGTGTAAAATCTAATTATTAAAATTTATTTATTAAGTATATTTTAAAAAAATTAAGACAATGACTATAAATATAATAACAATAAATGTATTCTTTCAAGAATTCAATGACTATATTATATGTATTACTTCTTTGTTTGTATACAAATTTATTAAGTATATTTAATTTTAATCATTTAAATTAATCTAATAATTATAAATACATTCTTATGTTTGCTAATGTTTATCATATTTCATTTTATTTTATTTAATATTTTTGTGAGGATGTTTGGTATGATGATATAATTTATTTTTTGACTATTTTTTATCATCAAACTAGAGTTCACTTTTTTTATATATTATTAGTTATGAACTCAATTTTTATATAGATTGTTATAAAATAAAAAATAAAAAAATAAAAATATTAAATTAATTTGAAATTATATCTCATTGTTAGTATATATGAATTTTCATATTTTCAAAAATTGAATGACTGATAATATACTCATTAGATAAGTCCAAAAATTATTCAAAATTTTCGACTCTTTCTTACTGATGCTCCTTGTTAGGGGTGTTCATGGATCGGATCCGATCTGCATATCCGCAGTGTTTATCCAAATTCGATCCGAAAATTGTGGATATGGATCCGATCCGCAAGGCTTTCGGATCGGATCGGATTGTGGATTTTGTGTTGGTATCCGCATATCTGCGTATCTGCAAAAATAAAGAAATAAATAAGTAAATATTCTTTTTATGTTTTATTTCAACTAATAATTATCATATATGTTGTATTATTTTAATTTATTATTTAAAAAAATATGTTTAATATTATTTTTAAAGAGTAAATATATTTAAAAGAATAGAAAAAATGAATTTTATTGATATATTTTTAATAAAAATAAGCTTTTAAAATATTTTTGTATTTTGCGAATATATCTGATATTCGATATTCGATTCGACCTTAAAAATTGCGGATATTGAATCCGATCCGATCCGATAATTTTAGTGCGGATCGAATCGATCCGATCCGATCCGCGTTCACCCCTACTCCTTGTTTAGATCTAATTCAAATTTCATAACATGAAGAAAATAATAAAATGGATGAAACTTGAAAGAACAAGAAATAAAAAAATAAGGGCAATGCTTCTAAAAAATTAATACATCTTAAAAAAGAATTGAGCACTTACAAAATTGAGATGAATGAGCAATTTTTTTTTATAAAAAAATCGGTTATGATCTTTTAAAATTTTGGGGTTAATGTGTATATTATTTTTTGGGGTAAAAAACCATTATAAGCCAATGCCATCTCAAATTGACGTATATAAGCCAAACTAAAAATCGTTTCAGTAATGCGCAGGATCTTGTATATATATAATTCGAACCGATATGGTTCGAACTGCATATGAGAGTAATTCGAACCGGGGCAGTTCGAACTACAACCTGAATTTTCTTCATAAATCGAACCAGGTAGGTTCGAACCTTGAGTGCACATAGTTCGAACCAGGGAGGTTCGAATTATAGAGAGAGTCCGGCCTTAGTAATTCGAACCGGGCTGGTTCGAATTACACAAACCATAATTCGAACCAGGCCGGTTCGAATTAGTGGGAGAGAGACCTCTATATAACCGTTCTAAGCGTGAGTTGGTCTCATTAGATGGAGTAAGATGGCTAGTGAGGAGAGTTTTGTTGTTCTGGTTCACCACAGAGGATCCATTAAGAGGAAAACTCGTTCCGGAGTGAAGTTCACAGATAAGGATCCTCTCTGTATTGTCGTGAATCCAACGACAAGCTATGATGACCTTGTTAGATCTGTGCTGATGAAACTTGGCCTGGAAGGTGCGAAGCGGGTTAAGAAGTTTTTCTATCGCATTCCAGTCACGATCCTGCACGATACGGTGAAGTATGATTGTCTCACGATTGGTAGTGATGAGGACCTACAAGTCGTGTTTCTTTGTCGGAGGCAGTTTCCGGAGGTGAGGACACCGGACTTGCTGGCAAAGCTGATTGATGTGGTATCCAGCTCAGGGGGTTCGAACCGGAATACCACCAATGTAGCCACGGCAGCTGGTTCCAGTTCCAGGGCTGCCGTGGCTTCTTCCTCCATCCCAGTGTACGAGCCAACGGTCCAACTTGTCGCCTCCCCGTCTTTTGCTGTTGATCTGAATGACGGCGTAGGCGACGAGGTAGGATCCTTTGATATTCTGCCGAACGCTTTACAGGGCGTTCCACCGGTTGGCGTCGGAGACGGAGTCTTGGGTGATGCAGATGAGGACGACGTCGAGCCGGATACGATTGAGGATGACAGCGGCGACGAGGTTGGAGCGACTGGTCCTGCATTGGCGGGCGGTGGTTCTAGCTCTGGCACACAGCAGTATCCACCACATTTTTCCTCGTTGGACCTGGACGCCATGAGGCATGAGGGGGTTTTAGGGCACGCTGTTGGATTCGGAGCTAGAGATGCGGAAGGGACTGCTGGTCTGACAGAGTTCCAGGTTGGTCAGCAATTCTAGGATAAAGACGAGGCCCTGTTAAGTGTGAAGACTTACAGCATCCGGCGAGGGGTACAGTACAAGATGGTGGAGTCCGATCACCGCCGGTATGTGGGCAAGTGTTCCGAGTTTGGGAATGGGTGCACATGGTTGATTCGACTGAGTCTCCGGAAGCGCAAGGGCATTTGGGAGGTCAAACGGTACAATGGACCTCACACTTGCCTATCCACATCCATCTCGAGTGACCATAGGAGTTTGGATTATCATGTGATTTCGGCGTTCATTATGCCAATGGTTAGGGCTGACGCATCCGTGAGCATAAAGGTGCTTCTAAACGCCACGGCAGCGCACTTTGGTTTTAGGCCGACTTACAGGAGGGTATGGATGGCAAAGCAGAAGGCTATTGCCCTCATCTACGGTGACTGGGATGAGTCATACAATGACATACCTAGGCGGGTGTTGGGTGTCCAGCTGACGATGCCTGGAAGTATTGCGGTCCTCAGGACGAGCCCGGTTCGAGTTGGAGGACAGGTGGACGAGTCTCAAGCGTATTTCCATAGACTTTTCTGGACTTTCCCTCCGTGCATCGAGGCATTCCGTCATTGCAAGCCGCTAGTCAGCATTGACGGCACACATCTGTATGGGAAGTATGGGGAAACGTTGCTCATCGCGATTGCACAGGACGGGAACTCCAACATTCTACCTGTCGCATTCGCACTAGTAGAGGCTGAGAATGCAGAGTCCTGGACATTCTTTCTCTCGCACCTTCGACAGCATGTGACCCCGCAGCCCGGTCTGCTGGTTATATCGGACAGGCACAACGGCATCAAGGCTGCGCTTGAGGCCCCTGACGGAGGTTGGTTACCGCCATCTGCGTACCGTGCATTCTGCATACGACACGTAGCGGCTAATTTTGCCCTTACCTTCAAGGGCAAAGACGCTAGGAGGCTTCTAGTGAATGCGGCGTATGCGAAGATCGAGGTTGAATTTGATTACTGGTTTGATATTCTGCGGTCTGAAGACCTGGCGATGTGTGAGTGGGCGAACCGGATTGATTACTCCTTGTGGACTCAACATCGTGATGAGGGGCAGAGATTCGGTCACATGACGATGAACATCTCCGAGTGTGTGAACTCAATCCTCAAGGGGGTCAGAAATCTCCCTGTAGCATCCCTGGTGAAGGCAACATATGGTAGGCTTGCGGAACTCTTTGTTCGCAAGGGGAGAGAGGCTGAGGCCCAGATGGGAACCGGACAACAATTCAGTCAGCATTTGGTGAAGTGTATTGAGGCCAACTTGAAGACGGCCAGGTGCTTCACGGTGATGTTGTATGACCGGGATAACTCTAATTTCACCGTAGCAGAGACCACTCCGACTGGTTCTTTCTCCTTGGGTACTTACAGAGTATCACTTGCCTCTCGGACATGTGACTGCGGGTACTTCTAGGCGCTTCATTTCCCGTGTCAGCACGCACTTGCATGCTGTGCCTACTCACGGGTCACCTGGACCTCTTACGTTCACAACGTCTATCAGATTAGCTCGGTGTTCAGTGTGTATCGGATGGGATTCACACCTCCGATCTCGGAGGGCTTCTGGCCACCTTACGACGGGTCCACGGTGATTCCGGACCCTGACAAGAGGCGTGCGAGAGAGGGTCGTCCTAGATCCACAAGGATACGGACGAATATGGACGAGGCAGATCCGAATCGGCCAAAGAGGTGCGGCCTATGTCGCCAACCCGGACACATACGACGTTGTTGCCCACAGGTTGGAGGATCGTCTCAGACAGGGCGCCATTAGTGGGCATGTTGTTAGTGTTAGTATTATTTACATTTAAGTTTTCCTGTTAGATGCAATGTTTGAGCACGTATGTAACTGGTTGATCTTTATACATTGTACTTTGATTGTTGCGAGTAGTAATGAATATGTTGTCTTTCAGTATGAGTACTGTTACAAGTTCCGTAGATGCAAAATTTAATAAGGAAAAGTAAACACTAAACTGTTTCATGATTCAATGATTATAAATAGTCAATGTCCCACAACACAAATAACAAATAACATAGGTAAACAGACTATAACATAACAAGAAAAGTACATATCACTATCATACATGATTGAACCTTAGGGAACAAAATACATGAAACGTGAATCATCTAAACAGATGCGATCCAGTACCATAGCGACGGGCTACCCGTGCCCTCTGACCTCGGCGAATAAACGGCTCCTTATCCTCGATGTCATCCCCATCCTCCTGCGGGGCAGGCTGTGTAGGTGGCGCAACATGCAGGGGTGCCGCAGACGGCCCTGCGACAGACTCTGATGCAGCGGTGAAGGCGGATGGAGGGGTACCTCCGAGACAGAACTGGTGACCAGCGGATGAGGATGGAGGCTCGTTCAGATCAACATCTAACGGGGCCTGTGTGCCTGAGGTCTGACCACCACTGCGGGGAGTGACGTCCCCCTGCATGATGGCGGTGATCTCCTCTAGGAAGCGTGGACTCCCGAAGTCTCCAACAAGCGTGTCTGACCCAATAAAGTCTGACCACTGTGATCCCGAGATAACCCAAGGTGTACCCCCCTACTCAGGATGGTCATCGGCTGGCACACCAACGAAGTAATGTCCAAGAGGGCCCGATCCAAGTCCAGCGTCACCCGTGTCAGTCCCGTCACCCATCCCTGTACCATATCACTCACCCTCATGACCGCCATCGTGTGTACTAGTACCCGCAGCTGCAACAGCCCCTGAACCACCCCTGCCAACGTGCCCATGCTGATCCTCGTCGTCGTCCCCACGGTCAGCACGCCCCCTCGCCCTACCTCCCTGGACTCGTCGTCCGCCTCTAACGGGACCGGCGTCGTAATCATCGTCCATAGCATGATCAGGCCACCTCCACTCACGCTGGCTCCGCCGTGTCCCCACACCCATCCTCCTCTCAACCCTATGCCTGTCTGGCACGTCCTCAGGACGATCCATGTCAGGAACTCGCCCCGGACCCCGCTGTGAGGCCTCAACTGGAACCGGAACTGCTCTCGGATCCCCCAGCTGCGTGTCCGGAGACAAGAACCTCTTCCTATGCTGACTCCACCACTTAAGGAACTCATGCGACGGTCTAGGGTCGGCAACAACATCGAACCTCAACACACTCTCCTGACGAGAGTCCTAGTAGAGATGCCACTTCTGCAAATAAGACGGGAACCATCGATCGCCGCCTCTCCCGTCCTTGGACATCAGAAAGTCGATGTTCAGGGCGGGAAGCGGAGGGGGCTGTACCCCTCCAAACTGCGGAAGAATACGATCTATCTGATGCCACTCTATGACAACAAAGTAGATCAGCACGGTCACAGAGCGCCACAATGCCATATGCCGAGGCTCCAAAACCTTTGGATGCACAACCTGAAGTACGTCGGGGCTACTGTACGGCATCCATATAAACTGCACAACACAAGGAACTCACCCTTGTCAGGGCAACTATTGGACCCAACTCGAAAAGTTTGATTATAAAAGGACACTTGTTAACTAGCATACTCACCTCCCTGTCCTGTAACTGGTCTATCCTGAGCCTCCACATCGCCACTCTAGGACCCTTCTCACTCCCGGAAGGGTTGTAACCTGACCATCTGCACCATACACATGTGTTACATCTACTGAAATATGTGTTTAGAGTATGCAATAGACTATTAATGAATATGCAGTTATGTATGTAAAATTGAAATAGAGAAGGCCGCTTCTAGTACCTCGAGGCCAACGGCCAGCTGAACGTCTCATATCCTGCAGGCCTAAACCGAGGAAAGCGCCAAAAGATCCAAGACTGAAGTAGCTGAAGCGGGCCCGCTAACTTGACGACATGTCTGTTCGCCACTCGGCACATGCACCGGTACAACCAAGCCAGTGCTGCAGAACCCCAGCTGTAGGTACCCAGCTCCTCCAGCGTCGCTATGTACGGAAGCCATCTGATGTGAATCCGGTTCCCGGACTTGTCCGCAAACAGCTGCGTGCCCAACAACATCATGATGTACGCACGGGCATATCGGCGCACAGTGTCCTCATCTGCATCCTCAGGGCACTCACCAAAAGTCTCCTGAAACCAGCTGCAGTTCACTGCATACTTCTGAACCTAACTAGGAGGAAGTATAACTCCGAGCAACTCCTGGAACTAGACCCAGGCTGGACGGCCACCCTCGATGTATATATGGAACTTTGACAGGCACCCGCTCACGTAACGGCCGTCCACTGGCAAACCCAGCTGGTATGCCACGTCCTGGAGTGTGATCGTGCACTCTCCGAACGGCATATGAAACGTGTGCGTCTCGGGATGCCATCGCTCCACGAATGCACTGACAAGGGCCTCGTCTAGCCGGAACCATCGGTCGTTCAACCTTGCAAGATGGTATAGACCTGCCATCTGCAAGTACGGAACGTATCTGTCATCAAGTCGCATGCCCTGCTGTCGCCGCATGCTCCTAATGCATCGCTGGGGCTGCGCATGAAATGAACCGGATAGTTAGAACCAGCTTAAAAACCAACCACAACCGTAAGCAACACGATAAATTATCAACAAACCATTCTGCTAAATAAAACCGCATAACATTACATGAAAGATAAGTAACTGGAAAACAAACCCAAAGACCGCACAACTAAACCGCTAACATAAACCAACTTAACGAGATCCACTAACAAGAAACAGCTTAACTAAACCGGTTTACATAAAACAGCTAGCGTAAAACAACTACCATCAAACAAGTCAAACAAATCACCAACATAAAACCACTAACGAAAACCACATACCCTAAACCACTCACATAAACTGCTTGCATAAACCACTCACAAAAACCGGTAACATCAACCACCAACATAAACCACTAACAGAAACCACTAACTTAAACCACTAACATAAATCACTACCCTAAACCACCAACCTAAACCACTAACATAAACCACTAACTTAAACCGCTAACTTAAACCACTAACATAAACCACCAACAAAATCCCCTCACATAAGCCACCTACATAAACCACTAACATAAACCACCATCTAACCCACATGCAAAACCACTAAGTCACAAATACCGCTAGAATAAAAAATATTTCCGTACTAACCTCGTCGTTGATGACCCCGGCTATATGAGCGACTCCGTCCAAGCGATATAACCGTGCCGGATCGTCCCCCATCAGCAGAGTATTCCGTTCAGGTCTTCCTCGGAGAGAATCTGGGTCGTTTTCTCTGAGATTTGGTGGGGTAGGGGGAAGGAATAATAGTTCGAATGAGGGTGATTCGAACTCCTTATATAGCCGAATCACCCCTAATTCGAACCAGCTTGGTTCGATTTATGAAGGAGCACGCCAAGGGTAATTCGAACCAGCTTGGTTCGAATTACATACGTTGCACACTTGCCTATAGTTCGAACTAGGTTAGTTCGAATTACTTGGGGTTGGAGTTCAAACCACATTGGTTCAAATTACATTCAAAGTTCCTCTCCAACTAATTCGAACCATCCTGGTTCGATTTACTAAAGTTTGTAGTTCGAACCACCCTGGTTTGAATTACATAAAGATAGCGTTTGGCTTATTGCTGAAACGATTTTCAATTTGGCGTATTTACGTTACACACTTCTTGCCTTGGCTTATTAGGGTTTTTTACCCTATTTTTTGACTAGGAACAAGAATGATTAGCAAGTGAATAAACGAGATTTATAAGGCTATCACTACAATTAGTGCTAAGAGTAGAAAACGGGCTAGTCCACCCTACTCGACCCCTGAGCCTGCCTAATTAAGTAGTCTAAGAACATCAGCCTGCTCCTACCTAATAGGGCTAACAAACTCGGCCTGTCCTAGTGCTCTGTTTTTTATTCGTTTTTTTAAGGAAAATTAATTCCTAAGCTTAATTATCATTAAAAAAATATAATTTTATAAGTCTTTATAATTCTATAAAATTACATTATTATCAACTAATTTGTGACAAATTTCTTTTTCTATAAAAGAAACATTATTATCAGCTAAGTAAATGAATTATGTCTCAATTGCCAAGTATGGAAAATATCACTAATTTCATTCTTAGCAATAGCAAAATAACAATGTTAAAATATTGTCCAAGTTTATAACTGGAAAAGCATTGTCAATGCTGAAAAAATAAAACGACATTTCAAATTCAATTTATCATCTTCATCAACTCAAGCCTATCTACGTCTTCTTGATCGATCTTCCTCTATAAAGTAAAGTGAACTTATGTATTAGAAGTACAATAAATAATATGAAAAACTTAAACAAATTAATTAGCAAATCCACACAACCAATTTCTAGTACAAATCACACCTTCAACATTCTCTCGCAGCAAACGGTTGCTATATCTATTCAAAACATAAGAACAAATGCTAAAGGTAGATTTTGAACATACAGTGGCAAAAGGAATACTCAATAAATCTCGCGTCATGAGCAATGTTCCGAAAATCGAACTAGACCGGCTAGTTCAATTGAGTTAACTGAAAATCGGTCACCTAGTCGGTCCGATTTACTTGTAAAACCGTCCTGCAAAAAATTGACGAAAAAACCGGCTGAATCGGTAGTTAATCGGCAAACCGGACGAACTGGTTGGGTTTCAGCAGGCACCAGTTCTCCCCCAGGTAACGAAACGGAGTCGTTTGGCTTAAAAAAAAGGCTGAAGTGAAGTGAAGTCTTAATGCATTGCAGCCACTTTCCAACCCTAATCTCTTCGAAAAAGACTCCCGGACCTGGTCACCTCCCACTCCCAACCCTAATCTCTTCGTGCTTCTGCCTACGAAGGACAACCGCCACCGTCAAACGAAACAGACGCTGGAGCCAAGCGTTACTGTCGCGGGTCGAAGCCTCACCGTCGCGGGTCGTCGCCTCACCGTCACGGGTCGTCGGCTTGTTGTCGTCACCGTCACCGAAGAGAGGTCGTCTGGCTCTGGCCTTCTCTGCTCTTCTGCGGTTAGTTCTGGTCGTCGGCTTGTGGTTCTGGTCGCGGCTCCTGTCAACGTCGTCATTGGGCATCTGGTCGACGTCTGTGCTCTCCCGCAGTGAGTACTTTAACCTTTTTGTTTGTCAATTAATTTTGTTTATTTGGTGAATTAACTGTATGAATTTGGTTCTTGGATTCTTGAGTTATTGTGTTTTTTGTTTTTTTAATTAATTTTTTATTCATTGAGGAATTTAGGGTAAATACAGAGTTCGGAACTCAGATGCAGAGTTCTTCAATTCTTCTTCTTCTGAGTTCTTTTGTTCTGCTTTTTATTTTATTTTTTTAATTTGTTAATTCTAAATAAATTTGATATAAGTTTATTCATTGAAGAATTTATGGCAAATGCAGAGTTCAGAACTCAGATGTAGAGTTCTTCGGTTCTTCTTCTTCTGAGTTCTTGTTCTGCTTTATATATATTTTTTTAATTTGTTAATTCTGAATAAATTTGATATAAGTTTATTCATTGAGGAATTTAGGGCAAATGCAGAGTTCAGAACTCAGATGCAGAGTTCTTCAGTTCTTCTTCTTCTGAGTTCTTATTCTGCTTTTTATTTTTTTTTAATATCTTAATTCTGAATAAATTTGATATAAGTTTAATTTTGAGACTCTAAATCTTAAATTTTGGTATATTGAATTTTGCTATTTAAGTTCAATTTTGTTATATTAAATTCTGCATTTCTGCTATATTGAATGGATGAATTGTTGAATTTAATTATGTTGAATGTGGTATAAATTGATATACATGTATTGTTGGATTTACTTATGAATTGAATTCTGAATTTAACTGGATGAATTGCTGGGTTTAATTTGGTGAATTAACTGGATGAATTGCTAAATTTAATTATGAATTGAATTCTGAATTGCTCTCATTCTGAATTTAGATGGAACAACCACAAAATGATCAGTAACCACAACAAAATGTTGTCCAAGAATCTCAAACAGGTTCCTCTCAAGGAAAATCTGATGAGTAGTGTCTTTGTTTAGTTTAATTATTGTTTGTTCAATGTTGTTTCTTTTTGTTGTAAAATATTTTATGTTGTCATTTATGTGCGTTTTGATTTTCTTTAGTTATAAATTTTGATATTTGATATTTGAAATTGTTTATGAACCTTTAATGATAAATTATTTATATCTCATTTTGTGAAATTGTTAAATTTGAATTTTATTAGTTTAGAAATTATAGAATTTAAATATTTAAAATTATATATTAAATTTTTTATAATTTTATTCTATAACCGGTTCAACTACGGTTCAACTCCGATTGAACTATTAAACTATTGAACCAATCACTTAATCGATTCGATGACCAGTCCGATTCTCGCAACCTTGGTCATGAGTAATACTATTAAAAAATAATGATCGTTATCTTTCCACATTATTGAAAAACAATGTCGCCCCATTTAAATATACGTCAAGTTTATTTTGTCCAATTTTGACTTTCAACTTCTTGATTACATGATATCAAATTTTTTATAGTGCAAAAAATATAACATGAATGAAATTATATATATAATTAACAAACAAGTAAGATTTTAAAAACCGAATTAGTCATCAAATCGTGTTAGCTACTGATTTACTGATTTATTGGTTCGATTTTAATTGAACCGAAAAAACTATTTTATAATAAAATAATAAATAAAATATAAATAAACACACTAAAACATAATTATAATTTAATATAAATTTTAAAATATCATCCAAATTAAAAGTACTACATAAACCACAATGCTATAATCTTATTTAAATACAAACTCAAAAGTCAAATGACAAAAGAAACAACTAAATATAAAATGCAAACATCAAAGTTTGTCATCAACCATCAAAATCTCAACAATCCAATAACAATACAATTCAATAACAATATTACAAGCTTACGGCAACCCAATAATCTCAACATAGATAATTAGAATATTATTAGATATAGTGATATACAACAAAAAAAATTAACAACAGCAAGGTTCAAATCAAGAATATCAGAAATTTTGAATCAAATCAATCAATTAATAAAATCACAGTATATCTGAATCAATATTCAAGATCATCCACAATCCTAAACCATAGTAATGGATAACAAAAATAATAATTAAAGAGAAAAAACGAAAAATCACATATTAACTAACCAAATAAAACAATAATTAGTCAATCACAGTTAAAAAAAATAAAAAATACCTTCTAGAGAGACTGAGAGAGCAGACAGAGCAGAGCAGCACAAAGGGGGACAAGGAGCACGACAGAAGGGCTGATGTGGCTGAAGGGCTAGAGCGCAGCAGATCAGAATTGCCGCGGTGGAACAGTGATTGCACGATAGAGGAATGAGGCGAGACCAGTTGCACTAGCGACGGTGGCTTTGAAGTTCGAACAGTGGTGAAAATAATCGAAGTGGGAAAGGCAGCTTCGAGCAGTTACGACGACAGTGGTGACAGGGTGGTGGCTGGACAGAATAAATGGGGGGAGTAAAGGAGGAGCTCGAGAGGCAAGGTGAGAGGAAGGAGAAGGAGAGATTCAGTGTGAGAAAGTGTTGCGCAGTGCGCAACTTAGCTTAGGGTTTCCCTCATTCCCTGAACGAAACAACGTTGTTTGGGTGCAAAAGTTAAAAACTGGCTGGGTCCCAATTCGGTTCGACTGGGTGATTTTTGGTCGGTTCGACGGTCCAATCATGGTTTTTAAATCCAACGGTTATGCCTTCTGACCAATCCATCTTTCTCGTTAGTTCACGGTTTGACCAGTTCGACCTGCCACTTCAAATAAATTTTAGAACCTTGCGAACAAGAGTGATTATAAGAAAAACACTTATGTCAATAACTTTGATAAGCTAAATAGCAGCAATGCTTCCAGAAGATGTCCCATGCAAAATATGCTTGATGTTTGACAAGAAACATTTTTGATAAAGTAGAGGAATTACGGTCATAAAATTTAAAATGCTTGTACAATGTATTCTTCACATACTCTACTTATCTTTAGCACCAATAGGCACTACAAAAAAAAGGTCTATGGCTATGGTGAAAAACCGTGACCATAGCTAGTGAAAAGGGTAATCATAGGTCTATAGTCATGGGTTTTTACCTATGGTCACGGTCTTTCCACCGTAGTCTATTCTTTCTATGGTCACAGTTGCAGTGTTCAAATTCTGGCACTTTAAGCCACGTTTTTTTACCCTGACTATAGGTTACTCTATGGTCACGCGTAAAAACCGCCGTGACTAAAGGTTGCTCTATGGTCACCTTACTTTAAAATAGTGACCATAGCTTAGTCCATGGTCACCTTTTTATGAAGACCGTGATCATAGCCTTATTTATGGTCATCCCACTTTAAAACCGTGACCATAGCCTTATCTATACCGTGACTATAGCTTATCTATGGTCACCCTACTTTAAAACCGTGACTATAGCCTTATCCCATAGCTTATCTATGGTCACCTTACCTTAAAACCGTGACCATAGTCTTATCTATGGTCACCTTATTGTAAAACTATGATCATAGCTTATCTATGGTCGCCCTATTTTAAAATCGTGACCATAACCTATTTTGTTTTATGAGATTTAATTTTTTAAAGCATAATCACATCCCAAAATTATGATAATCATAAAATAAGTCTAAAAATGAGAAATTCAAAAAATCTTTAATCATAAAATTTACAATATAGTTGAGTGAATACACTTGTCTCGATCTCAACTCTAAATAGTAATATATATATATATACTAACACTAAGTAGATACTATTAATAGAATTGTTCCACAGGCATGAGAGCAATGCAATTCAAACTTTGTCGGAAAAGATTGTTTCTGATATTGCTATTCTTCTTTTTTTGCGCTCGAGAACTTTTGTTTCAGCCACTTTACCATATGAAAGCTCGGCACCTACTTCATTAACATACAAAGCAAAGTCACATACATAAATTAGTACATACTATACAACATACATCCACATCATAGTATGCACAACTTATGCACGATTCAATTCTTTGTGTTTATCAATTAGATGCCACGACAAGTTAAGAGTCTAAAAGTTTTTCACATATCATAATTATCAGCAATGAACCAAATGAATGAATAATTGGAAACAAAAATAAAGTATACCTATAAAAAATGGAGTATTTAGAGCACACACCGACATTTGGTCCCTAATTTGAGGTGCTCTTGCGCTGAGTAGTCAGTGCAAAATATATTCATGCATGTATATGTGGAAGCTAAGCAGAGACAAAACATGAATGAGTAGATACAGGAACCTTGCGGTCACACACAAATACATAATCTCAGATATTTGGTGCAATGGTGTTGATGATGATCTCATATCAAAACATATATTTCCATTAAAAAAAATAATAAAAAGAAAAAACAAGCAGCTAGCAAAAGCTTGATAATACACAAGAACATGAAGTTCCATAACCGCACATAGAAATACGTTATCATTTTCCTATATTGTATGACTATATTTAAGAGAGAAAGTTTTTGTTTGTATAAAATGTTAGTCCAAGTGTTTTTTTTTAGTCTTTTCAAAACACCAAAGAAAGACCATTTCAGGTAGCACTACCCTTCGTAGAGAAACCTTTAAAAGAAATTACACAAATAATTTTTATAAATACATCTATTTTTTACTTGGAGTAGTAGTTGCCAGCATGAAGAATATGCTGAACTAAGTTTTGTCATCTTGTTATTGGCCATAATCATTTTTATATGCATTGTAACATAGTTTATGTTTCTTATCCCCTTTCATTTTTCCATATCTCAATAATCAAAAGCATGTTGAATAAACAAATATGGTAACTCTGTTACTTTTTGGTAATATCTTAAGCTGACTTAAGTTGACTAATGAGAAGCAAATAACAAAAAAATAAACGATAATACATGTAATGTGTAAACAATTCTCACATGTATAATATAAAAAGCAAAAGTATATCAACTACATCATAATGATAGTCAGCAAACAATTGCTATGGCCATAGGCATTAAGTGAATCAGAATCCGTGTTAATAATGTACATACCACTAAAATCCACATATAATAATGAAAAGAGAGCTGGGGAGGATAGTTCTATAGCTAGCTGCAAAAACAGTGGAGGAGTAAGCATGAAGATGATTCCAGATGTAACACGTGAGATAAACGGATGCATATAATGGGTAACTGATAAACTATTATTTTATGATTTATATTGTGTTTAATTGTGTGGTTTTATCAAGTCTTCACCCACTTATTCATATGATTTGCATGTATTTACAATTTCTTCCCAAAAATTGTCCATGGTTGAAAACTTGCTTCCTAGAGATCTTCTAATTATGTATTTTAATTCTCCTTTGTACCATTCGATGCCGTGATCCGTGTGTTAAGTGTTTCAGGCTTCATAGGGCAGGAATGACTTAGAGAATGGAAAGGAAGCTTGCAAAAATGGAAGGAACACAAGAAACTAAGGAGATGACCAGCGAACACTGACACGAGAGCATGGCTCATGCGAACGCGCGAAATGGAGAAATCGCAGCAACGCGAACGCATGCCTGACGCAAACGTGTGGATTGGAGTCTACACAAATGACGCGAACGCGTGGACGACACGACCGCGTGGCAAGGAAAATCGCTGAATGATGCGAACGCGTGACCTGCGCGATCTGCAGAAATTACAGGATACGCTGGAGACAATTTCGAGCCGCGTTTTAACCTAATTTTCGGCCCAGAAACACAGAATAAAGCGAGGGAACATGCAGAGACTCATCACGCATCCACACACATTCAGATACATTGATATTAGGATTACTTTTAGTTTTAGATCTGAGTCTAGATTTGCATTATATTCATAGTTTATGCTTTTACTTGGATTTTGGATGCTGAGAGTCATTACCTCCGTTGAAGACATTACTTTAGTTTGTTTCCTTATTCCCTTATTCTTAATTAGTTACTCATTGACCTTGTTCAGATAATTATGTTGCATTTCGAATTTATTAATATATAGAGTTATTTTTATTTTAATTAATTTTAATTCTCTATTTTATTTTATTTAATTATGTCTTCTTATATTTTTATGATTATTAATTCTATGTCAATGGAGTAGAAATTCCACTTGACATGGGGGTTGATTAAGAGGAGACACTTGAGTTGGAATGCTCAAGTGCTTATTTAAATTGGACATTGTAGGCTAATTCTGTACCTACTAACGCTAGACCTCCCCAAGGGAGAGGACTAGGATTTGCGGGTAAGAGTTAGTTCAATCACTAAACTTTCCTTTATTTAGTAAGGTTTAACCAAGTGAGAACAACAACCTCTTTACACTTCACTTGAGAAGATTCCAACAAGGATAGAAATTTCAGTTAATTATTCCCCCAGTCAAGACCTTTTAATATTAATAATAATTCTTAGTTAATTGCTTTAATTCACAATTACTTTTAATTACTCATTATCCAACTCAAACTTTCTAGAAATTTTCTAATTAATAAATTAGCACTCTTTCCTGCAACTCGTCGGGAGACGACTTGGGACTCATACTCCCAGTATTTTTATTTCTAAAATTTGTGACAACCCTTTTTAAATTGGTGAGGCGGATCTTAGCTGGTTAAGAGCTATACGTGCAATGCTGTTCTCTTAATTGGAATCTCTTAATTGGTTAACTTCTGCACCACGCATCAATTTTTGGTGCCGTTGCCGGGGAGTTGCAATAGTGTGCTAGATTATTAATTAGTGTACATATTTTATTTTTATTTGCATATTTTATTTTTATTTCTGTTACCATGAGCTACATGTCTTTCTCATTGAATGACGCGTTCATTGCCTGATCCGAGTTTAGTCCCATTTGATCCTGAAATTGAAAGAACTCTTTTACATATTAGATGAACTCGACGTCGGTTAGCCTCTGAGGGTGAATCTGAACCGCCATCTGAGAGCGAGACAAGCTCATTTACTACTGATTCAGTTGATTCACGTGCAGGTGACATGGCAGAACCTAGGAGAATTACTCTCTAGGAGGCAGGAGCGCCAGACTTCACCTTGCAACCGTATCAAGTGCATCACCCAAATCTGGCTGCATATTTTGAACTGAAGACTGCATTAATCAACTTGATGCCCAAGTTTCATGGCTTACCTGCTCAAGAGCCTATCAAGCACCTTAGGAATTTCCAGACAACCTGCTCTACTGTTAGGCGTCATGGTGCAGATGAAACTTCTATTCTATTAACCACTTTCCCGTTTTCTCTTGAGGAAAAGGCGAGGGAATGGTACTACACTCAGCCTGAAGCGACTGTTACTAACTGGGATACGCTTAGAAGAGAATTCTTGGAAAAATACTTTCCAGTTGAAGTTACTGATAGATTGAGGAAAGAGATTTCAATGATTATTCAAGGCGAATCTGAGACTCTCTACGAATATTGAGAGCGCTTCAACAATCTCCTGGACGCATGTCCCCATCACATGATTGATAGACTAGTATTGATCAGCTACTTCACTCAAGGCATGAACCCCCAGGATAAGACTACACTGGAAGGTGTTAGTAATGGTTCTTTGAAAAAGTACAAAACCGCAGATGAAACATGGCAGCTGATTAATGACTTAGCTGAGTCCACTAGGAATCACAGACAAAGGCGCAACCATCCCAAGGCTGTTGCCGAGGTTTCCTTTAGCGTTGAGACTACCGCTCTTACACAGAGTATATGTGAAATGACCAACCTACTAAAACAGATGCAGCTAAATCAACAACAAGCACAACAAACTCAGCCTCTCCCACCACAACAAACCAACAGTTGGTTCCACAAAGAGTATGCGGGATCTGTGTTGATTATAGTCATTATACTGATGAATGTCCGCAGCTCCAACAGGAAGACAATACTGTGGCAGCCACTCACAACTTCTATGACCGCCCGAATCAAGGATACAATCAACAAGGTGACAACTACAACCAAGGTGGCAATTATAACCATGGATGGCAGGACAATTCCAATCAAGGTTGGAAAGATAATTCTAACCATGGCTGGAGAGATAACTTTAACAGAGGAGGCAGAGACAATAATGGAAACCAGATGTGGAATAACAATAACAACAACAGACAGCAGAATCAGAACCAACCTTACAAAGCACCTCACCTAAGACAGTCCCAAGGACCCCAGCACAACCAACAACAAGTTCCTCAGACTACTTATTCCAATTCCTCATCAAATGACGAGATGCTCCGTTCTCTTGCGCAAGGACAACAAGACATGCAGGCGCAGCTGAACTCTACTTTGAATGGCTTGACTGCCACTTTACAAGCTCTCGTCTCCCGGATGGATTCATCACATAACTCCACACATCAACCTTCAAGCTCCAGTAGAATTCCTTCTCAACCTTTACCTAATCCCAAGGGCGGCATCAATGCCATCACTTTAAGGTCCGGAACCACATTGCAGGAGAGGAACCATGAGGAGCCAAGCCCACCAGAACACGCCCCAGCAGAGGATGTGGTGGAAGTGGAAGATGCTGAAGAGGAAGAGGACGTACAAGACATAGTTGAAGAAGAGGAAGCTCAACCACAGAATGAAGCACCAAAGGATGCTGAAGCTACAGGTAGCGCCCATCCTATCCCCTTTCCACAACTTGCAAGGAAGCCCAGAAAGCAGATGGAACTTGATCCCAAAATGGTAGAAATATTCAAAAAGGTCGAGGTAACTGTCCCCTTTTTTGATGTTATTCACCAGGTACCTAAATATGCAAAGTTTCTAAAGGATTTGGCATACATAAAGATAAGATTAATGAATTAGAAACTATTCCTTTAGGTAGTTCTATATCTACTTTAATGGGAGGTATACCTGAAAAATGTAGTGATCCAGGTCCATGTATGGTTAACTGTACCATTGGAGGTGTGATATTTTCTGACTGTATGTGTGATTTAGGAGCATGTGTTAGTATAATGCCTTTGTCTATATATGATACTTTGAGGCTCCCTCCCTTAAAAAGGTCGGCAGCTCGTTTTGTGTTAGTAGATAAAAGCATTATTACAGTAGTTAGAATTGCTGAAGATGTATTAGTGAGCATTAAGGGGCTCACGTTTTCCATTGACTTCTATATCCTGGAAATGCCCCCTAATGACTCAGGAAGACCATCATCAATCCTGCTTGGAAGACCATTTCTGAAGACTTCAAAGTTCAAGCTGGATGCATTCTCAGGAACTTACTCCTTTGAGATAGATGGCAGAACAATGAGTTTTAGTTTAAATAAAGCTATGAAGCATCCTCTGGAAGATCATTCTATCTTCCAGTGCGACATTATTGATGAAACTGTAGCTGAAGTTCACCAGGAAGAATTAGAAGAGAAGTACATGGAGCAAGGTCCAAGTGTGGGGACACTTTCTGAAAACAATGAGAACACTTTACCATTATCACCAGCCCCGGATGATCCAGAGCCTAGTTATGAGCAGAAATTAGAATTAAAGCCCCTTCCTCCACACCTCAAGTATGCTTACCTTGAGGACAAGCTGAAGTTCCCAGTTATCATTGCAAGGAAACTCACTTCTCAACAAGAAGAACAGCTACTCAGTGTGCTGAGAAAACATAAGAAAGCAATCGGATGGAGCTTGGCGGATATAGTAGGCATCAGCCCTCAAGTTTGTGAGCACAGAATATTCTTAGAAGAGGGAGCAAGGCCTGTCCATCAACCTCAAAGAAGATTGAATCCCACCATCTTAGAAGTTGTCAAGAAAGAAGTGACCAGGCTACTTGAGGCAGATATCATCTACCCCATCTCAGACAGCGAATGGGTCAGTCCAGTACAAGTGGTGCCCAAGAAGTCTGGAGTCACAACAGTAAGAAATGAGCATGGAGAGCTCCTGACAACTAGAGTGCAGAATTCATGGAGAGTTTTCATTGACTATAGGCGTCTCAACCAAGCCACTCGTAAGGGTCATTACCCCTTGCCATTCATTGATCAGATGCTTGATCGCCTGTCAGGTAAATCCCATTATTGCTTTTTAGATGGTTATACAGGCTACTTTCAAATTCATATAGCTCCTGAAGATCAGGAAAAGACTACTTTTACATGTCCTTTTGGGACTTATGCTTATAAGAGAATGCCCTTTGGCTTATGCAATGCACCAGCCACTTTTCAAAGATGTATGATGAGTCTTTTCTCTGACCTTATTGAGAACTGTATGGAGATTTTTATGGATGATTTTAGCGTATATGGTGATTCATTTAGCCTTTGCTTGGATAGTTTATCTAGAGTGTTAGACAGATGTGTTAGTATAAACCTTGTATTAAATTTTGAAAAATATCACTTTATGGTAAAACAAGGGATTGTACTAGGACATGTTGTGTCTAATACTGGCATTTCTGTAGATCCAGCAAAGGTGGATGTTATTTCCAGTTTACCTTAACCCTCCTCCGTGAGGGAAGTCCGTTCGTTCCTTGGCCATGCAGGTTTTTATAAGAGATTTATTAAGGACTTCAGTAAGGTAGCATTGCCTTTATCCAGATTGCTGCAGAAAGATATTGAGTTCGAGTTCAGTGAGGATTGTATGCAAGCGTTTGATAAGCTGAAGATCGCCCTGACTCAAGCTCCAATTGTGAGAGGACCAGACTGGAGCCAGCCATTTGAAATTATGTGTGATGCTTCCAACCATGCAGTAGGAGCAGCGCTGGCTCAGCGCGAAGGTAAGGATCCTTTTGTAATTGCCTATGCATCTAAAACTTTAGATGCTGCTCAATCTAATTATACTACTACTAAAAAAGAGCTTCTTGCTATTGTTTTTGCTCTGGATAAATTTTGAGCCTATTTACTTGGTACTAAGGTAGTAGTGTACTCAGACCATGCAGCTCTAAAATATTTGTTAGCCAAAAAGGAGTCCAAACCAAGGCTAATACGTTGGATACTGCTACTGCAAGAATTTGATTTTGAAATTAAAGATAGGAGTGGTAACCAGAATTTAGTGGCAGACCACTTGAGTCGCCTTGAGCACATTAAGGATGACTCCACTCCTATAGATGATAATTTCCCATTTGATAGCTTACAAGTAGTATCTGAAGTAGTCCTTTGGTGTGCACCTGTCGCTAATTATCTAGTTAGCCACACTTTTCCTCCAAATTTTACTAAGCATCAAAGAGACAAGCTGAAAAGCGAGTCCAAATATTATATATGGGATGATCCATATTTATGGAGATGTGGTGCTGACCAGGTAATTAGACAGTGTGTGCCTCAATCAGAATTCCAGTTTATTTTAGAGGCCTGCCACTCATCTGAGAGTGGAGGACTTTTTGGCCCTCAAAGAACAGCTAGAAAAATTCTAGACTGTGGATTCTGGTGGCCTACTCTTTTTAAAAACGCTGCTGAATTTTGTAAATCTTGTTCCCCATGCCAAAGGTTTGGTAATATATCCAAGAGGGATGAGATGCCTCAACAGATTATGCTTTTCTGTGAAATTTTTGATGTTTGGGGCATTGACTTCATGGGTCTATTTCCAAATTCTAATGGCTACCTTTATATACTGTTAGGTGTATATTATGTTTCTAAATGGGGGGAAGTAATTCCTACCCGCACTGATGATGCTAACACTGTTGTTTCCTTTGTTAGAAACCATATTATCTGTCGCTTTGGATCACCACGAGCAATCGTGAGCGATCAAGGCACCCACTTTTGTAACAGGAGACTAACAGGATTACTGAAGAAGCATGGGATAATTCATAAAATAGCAACAGCTTATCATTCCCAGACCAATGGGCAAGCAGAAGTCTCTAACAGAGAAATTAAGCGTATTCTAGAAAAGATAGTAAAACCTCATAGGAAAGACTGGAGTGCCAGGCTACAAGATGCACTCTGGGCATATAGAACAGCGTACAAGACACCCATTGGGATGAGCCCCTTCTGCTTGGTATACGGAAAGGCTTGCCACCTTCCAGTAGAGGTGGAACACAAGGATTTCTGGGCTATGAGGGAGTGCAACATGAATTTTAAGAAAACTGGTGCTGAAAGAAAGCTGCAACTAGCAGAACTAGAGAACCTTCGCCTAGAAGCATATGACAACTCCAAGCGTTATAAGGAGAAAATGAAGGCTGTCCATGACAAGCATATAAAAAGGAGAGAATTCAGACCAGGGGAGTTAGTTCTTCTATATAACTCCAGACTGAGGCTCATGCCAGGTAAACTGAGATCGAGATGGGAAGGTCCATACAGAGTAGAAAAGGTAGAGCCATACGGAGTTTTCCACCTGCGTCATCCTACTAGCTCCAAATTTCTAAAGGTCAATGGACCTCGCCTGAAGCTTTACCATGGCAAAAAGATTAAGGATCACAAAGAACTAGAGATCTTCCTCTTAGAAGATCCACCAATAGAGGCAGAATGAGCCTAAAGAGCGTCCAACTTAAGGACGTAAAACCAAGTGTTAGGTGGGAGACAACCCGCCATGGTATGATCGTTCCGTTTCAGTCTTAGTTTTATTTTTATTTTATTTTATTTTTATGATGTTAATGACTCTTCTCATCATCCCTGCATATAGCTGTATATAGTTTGCATTAGCATTCTACATATCTTATTATTAAAAAAAAAAAAAAAACACGCACGTGACGCGTAAGCGTCGCTGACGCGTCCGCGTCACAGGTGCATTGGGAAGAAAACAAAATTGAACAGAAAGTCACGCGAAAGCGTGGCTGGAGGCATGCCTTAGGCACAAACATGCCCACGCGACCGCATCACTCACGCGGCCGCGTCAATTGGAAAATAAGCCTCCCACGCGTCCGCGTCACCCACGCGAACGCGCGCCCCTAAACTTTGACGTAAAAGAGGTGTATGGCAGCAAGTTATGATGGAGTGGGGCTGGAATGATGCTAGAAGCACAAGCCCTATCACGCGAACGCGTGCCCACGCGTCCGCGTCATTTTCAAAGTATGGCCATTCACGCGATCACGTCAACCACGTGACCGCGTCACCCTAAAATTTGGTAAAATGAGTTTCAAACAGAGAGTTGCACGAACGCGAGGCTGCTCTCGCGCCAATAGCATAAATCAACCCACGCGACCGCGTGACCCACACGTTCGCGTCACTTGAAAAACACCGAACACTACGAGACCGCGTCACTCACGCGTCCGCGTCACATGCAGCGCACAGCTTATCCAGATCAGCCAAATCTCTTGTCTTTTCTTCCCCAAATCCTAATTTTTCTTATCCTTTCTTATTTCTTTCTTCTCCCTTCTTCCTTCTTTCTCACTTTCTACTTCCTATTTCTTTTTCACCACCATTATCAAGGTTTTTTCTTTTCTTCTTCCCCTCTTTACTTTTCATTATTATTCTTATTTTTATTTATGTTTTCTTCTTTTTCTTTTCACTTTCTTTATCTATATTTTCTTTTTCTTTCTTTTTTCTTTTTATTCCTTTAATTGGTGTTAGAAATTTATTTGGGTCATTATTTTCTATATTTTACTTATGGATTATTATGAAATTATTTGACAATTAATATTACTTCTTAAAGGGTTGTTTGCATGTTCTATTTTATATTTTCAAACAACATATTTACCATGCATGCTACGTGTTTGTGAAAAAGCCCGTATGGCATTGTGCATTATTTTAAATTATTTGATTCTACTACTTTAATGCCTGTTTTTCACAAAACCCCTTTTATATTTTATTAATTCAATTTAATTGTCAATACAAATAGATTATTAGTTTGAAAGGCTTGGTAATCTAACTTGGACATTGAATGCTTGATCTATGCTACTCATGCCTTTGCCAACATGCCAATAAACATCTTGCATTTAATTGCCATAACATGCACTTGCTATGTTACCTTTGATGAACTTTTCACATGTAGTCTAGACTATGTGTTAACGACATCCTTCTTTACCGTGCATTGATTACCACCCATAATATTCGCTCCCTTGCTCGAACCATTGGCTTTACATATTACTTTCTCTTTCCTTTTTCAGGATGGCCGCCAAGAAAGGCAAGGAGAAAGCTACTCCCAAACCACCAGCAAAGAGAGGAACAGAAAGAGCATTAGTGGCAGAGCCATCTTCAACAGCGGTGAAACCCTCAACAAAACGAATCAAGAGGATCATCAAGGTCGATGAAAAAGAAAAAGTCTTCCCAGCAAAGGACACTGCGCGGTTTCCTAACCGCTACTGTGAGCAGATGTTCCCCATCCTGGCAGAGAGGAATTACAACAATGAATACCTTCTTATCCTCCCGACCCGCATTGCTAAATTTGTTGAGCCGCAAATTGAACGAAGACAATAGGGATTCCTACGGAGACAGTCACGGCAGATTAATCTTTCGTGGGTAGTAGAATTCTACTCTAACTTTCACATGCCAACCATGCAGTCTGTCTATGTCCGTCAGAAACAAGTCTCCATAACTGAAGAGGCCATTCAGCGAGCTTTAGATCTTCCCCCTGCTCCAGAAGGATTGGACGCATTCCAAGAAGCCTCACTTAAGCACCAGATATACCAATTTGACTGGGACGCCATTCTCAGAGTTATCGCACAACCTAGCAGCAGATGGATCTACGGATACCATCGATCCCGACCTTAAGGGATATCGGCTTCAGCACTTACCTTGGAGGCTCGAGTATGGGCACAGATTATGTCACACTATGTATTTCCGAGCACTCACGAGTCCTCCTTCACTGCAGACATGGCTGTTTTACTCTGGTGTATCCTTACAGACCAGCACCTAAACTTACCAAGACACATCCGGAATCAAATGGGACACGTACAAATTGCGGGAAACTTACCTTTTCCTGCCTTGGTTTCAGATCTCGTCTCAGCAGCTGGAGTCTCCTACAGGGCTGGGGACACCAAAGCCATGCTTCCACGGGATGATCAGCACGTCCCTAATGGGAAATATATCAGACCGCCAGCAGCTACTACCAACCAGCCTACAGAACCGGCTGAAAACAATTCTTCTTCCACACCATAAGCACCTTCAACAACCCAACTACTCCATCAGATACTTGAGAGGTTAGACCGGCTTGAGCGGAAAGGAAAGCAAAGAGAACGCCGTAACAAGCGCAGATTTACATACCTCAAGGAGCTACTTGTTGGTGACCAACCACCTAGAGAAGACCCAGACACCCCGGACTCCACTTCATTTACCAGCACAGGGAGCCATGACGGTCCCGATGGTGGAGATGTTGCTACCAGCCTCCCTTTGTTCCTGACAGATGGCACCGAGGACGGTGCAAAGCCTTAAGTGTGGGGAGGTCGGTCAGTACCTGACTTCCGGAGGTAATTTCTCTTCCTTAACACCAATAAAATAGGATATTTAGTTAGTTTTTCTTTTGTAAGAATAGGATAGATTGCATAGTAATAGGTTAATTGCATGCATGTTCTACTTGATTGAAAAATAATAAGTTTCTTCTAAAGACCCTATATTTGAGAAATTTCACTAATTTAAATCAAAACTTTTATGTTAAATTTGTTTGAAGTTGTATTTAGAACATAGTTTAAAAAGCTAAGAACACACAACCCGTGAGATTTTGAGCCTAAGTACATGGTTACATTATTTAACCATAAATATTTTTATTCTTGTGTGTTTACTTCTCTATGATTGTGATATATATTTTGTTCCATCCTATATGTCCAATGTTTAGTGTATTTACATGCTTGCATATGGCCATTATTTGTTTAGCTCACTTATCCCAAATAAGCCTACCCTTTAAATCACATTTGTTAGCCACTTTGAGCCTTTTAATCCCATTTGTTCTATATTTTACCACTTTACTAGTCTTAAGCGGAAAAATAATTAAATATCCCAATTGAATCTTTGGTTAGCTTAAGATAGAAATTGTGTTAATTGAGTATGGGAAGATTGTGGGAACAAGGGTTAATAAGGGAATGTGTCATGATAAAATAATGGGAATTTGGGTACCTACTCATGTGAAACTAGAAAAAATTAAAAATCCATGTGCATTGATAAGCTATGTTTATTTTCCTACTCTAATTAAAAAAAATTAATAAATATTTAAATAAATAAGGGGACAAAAATTACCCCGATTCTAAGTTAAGTTAAGTTCAAAGATCAATGCATATGTGATAAAAATTAAAAGAAAGTTTATGCATGAGTATGTAATGCAAAAGTGAAAATTATGGGTAGCTAGGCATGATTCTAAAGTTATATAGAGTATACGTATGTTAGGTGAAAGCTTAGGTTAATTAAAGATTCAATTTATAAGCTCACTTAGCCATATATATACCCTTACCCTTACTTTAGCCCCATTACAACCTTGAAAATACCTCATGATGTTTGTATTTGTACATTAGATATTGTTGATTGGTTAGGTGTAGAACAAAATTTAGAAAGCATGATTAGAGAAGAGTAGAGTGATTACCCTATACACTTGAGAGACTAGAGTGCACATACATCATCAGTGAGGGTTCAATGCTTAAATTCTATGTTCCCTACTTTCAAGAGCTATCTTCTTGCATTTTTATCTGTTTTTACTGTATAAATTGAATTAGTAGAATTTGACTTATGTTTGTCTTGAAGAGCTTATTTACTTATAACTAAGTAGACAAGAATCATATAGTTGCATTCATATATATATATATATATATATATATATATATATATATATATATATATATATATATATATATATATATATATATATACATTGCATTGCATGAGTTTTACATGTCCCTACTCATTTACTTTATCTCCTTCAACTAAGCATGAGGACATGCTAATGTTTAAGTGTGGGGAGGTTGATAAACCATTATTTTATGATTTATATTGTGTTTAATTGTGTGGTTTTATCAAGTCTTCACTCACTTATTCATATGATTTGCATGTATTTACAATTCCTTCCCGAAAATTGTCCATGGTTGAAAACTTGCTTCCTAGAGATCTTCTAATTATGTATTTTAATTCTCCTTTGTACCATTCGATGCTGTGATCCATGTGTTAAGTGTTTCAGGCTTCATAGGGCAGGAATGGCTTAGAGAATGAAAAGGAAGCTTGCAAAAATGGAAGGAACACAAGAAACTAAGGAGATGACCAGCGAACACTGACGCGAGCGCATGGCACACGCGAACGCGCGAAATGGAAAAATCGCAGCGACGCGAACGCATGCCTGACGTAAACGTGTGGATTGGAGTCTGCACAAATGACGCAAACGCGTGGACGACGCGAACACGTGGCAAGGAAAATCGCTGAATGACGCAAACGCGTGGACGACGCATACGCGTGACCTACGCGATCTGCAGAAATTACAGGATACGATGGAGACAATTTCGGGCCGCATTTTAACCTAATTTTCGGCCTAGAAACATAAAATAAAGCGAGGAAACATGCAAAGACTCATCACGCATCTACACACATTCAGATACATTGATATTAGGATTACTTTTAGTTTTAGATCTGAATCTAGATTTGCATTACATTCATAGTTTATGCTTTTGCTTGGATTTTGGATGCTGAGAGTCATTACCTCCGTTGAAGACATTACTTTAGTTTGTTTCCTTATTCCCTTTTTCTTAATTAGTTACTCATTGACCCTGTTCAGATAATTATGCTGCATTTCGAATTTATTAATATATAGAGTTATTTTTATTTTAATTAATTTTAATTCTAT
Organism: Arachis ipaensis; assembly: GCF_059453495.1. Taxonomy (NCBI): domain Eukaryota; kingdom Viridiplantae; phylum Streptophyta; class Magnoliopsida; order Fabales; family Fabaceae; genus Arachis; species Arachis ipaensis. Next base: position 118,079,189 of record NC_142441.1, on the reverse strand, counting down.
ATTTTATTTTATTTAATTTTGTCTTCTTATATTTTTATGATTATTAATTCCATGTCAATAGAGTAGAAATTCCACTTGACATGGGGGTTGATTAAGAGGAGACACTTGAGTTGGAATGCTCAAGTGCTTATTTAAATTGGACGTTGTAGGCTAATTCTGTACCTACTAATGCTAGACCTCCCCAAGGGAGAGGACTAGGATTTGCGCGTAAGAGTTAGTTCAATCACTAAACTTTCCTTTATTTAGTAAGGGTTAACCAAGTGAGAACAACAACCTCTTTACACTACACTTGAGAAGATTCCAACAAGGACAGAAATTTCACTTCATTATTTCCCCAGTCAAGACCTTTTAATATTAGTAATAATTCTTAGTTAATTACTTTAATTTACAATTACTTTTAATTACTCATTATCCAACTCAAACTTTCTGGAAATTTTATAATTAATAAATTATCGCTCTTTCTTGCAACTCGTTGGGAGACGACCTGGGACTCATACTCCCAGTATTTTTATTTCTAAAATTTGTGACAACCCTTTTTAAATTGGTGAGGTAGATCTTAGCTAGTTAAGAGCTATACGTGCAACGCTGTTCTCTTAATTGGTTAACTTCTGCCACGCATCAGTAACAACTCAAGAGTAACAATTCAATCAATGGTATGTACATGTAAATACTTATTATTATGAATGAAATTTGTTGGACATCAATCTAACATCAACTAAATTAAGAACAGATGAAAAACAAAAATAAGTAATAATTTGAAGTTCCAATAATACTAAATTACTAATCAGAACAAGTAAAAAAAATAAGTAAAAAATCAGAAAAAATACTACACAGAACAATAATCAACAACCCTAATATTTACAAGTTCTGATAATAAAAAACAACATCCCTAATCAGAAATTCTAATAATCAAAATCATAACTTTTACCCCTAATAAGAAGTTCTAATTATCAAAATTCCTATTCCCTAATCAGAACATTAATTCATTATAATAATTAATTATTTACTTGATAAGAGAAGAAGAAGACGATCGGAGAAGAGAGCAGAGAAGAGGTGGCACAGTTAACAGAGATGAAGAAGATGACCAGACCGAGTAGAGAAGCGTAGTCGGCATCGAGAAGCTGGTGCCTCTGAGGAGTTTGTCAGTCGTCACTCATCCATCATCAGTCATTATTCATGGTGAAGGAAGCGTTGATGGCCGAAGTAGGAAGACGAGCTTGCGACAGTGACAGAACGCGACAAAGCTTGCGTCGATGACAGAACGTGACAAAGCTTGCGACGGTGACAAAGCACAACGAGCTTGCGACAGTGATGAGCTTGATGCGGCAATGACAATGGTGAGGTGGGCTGAACGGCGGCAGCAACACGGCTCCTCCCTCTCTCACACGCATCTTTCACCCTCGAGCGCGACGGCTCTCTCGTGCGCGACATGGATGGCGGTGGCGACAGGATGCGGCGCGGTCTCCTTCCTTATCTTTTCTTCTCCGATCCTGAGCTATCTCCCTTCTCCCCTTTCTTTCTACAACACCCTCACTATCAGAATGTCACGCTTCTGGCTGCACCACTCTGATAGCAAGAAGTATTACGATTATTTCATATACTTAATAATAACATATGAGCCTTTCACTCGAAACCGTATCGCTGATTTCTTTGAAAATCGAAAAAATACTTTATCTTAAAAATAAACAAGCATATATTTATATACAATACTTCTTACATAAGTAGCTTATAAATATAATATACATATAAAATATACAACTCCTATCCCTCTTACAAAAATTATAATAACAAAGGCGAGGGAAGAAAAATTATCTAACTAAAACAACATCGTATAAACAAAACGCAATAAAACTCTTCATAATGCTCTTTCATTCAATTCCTGAAATGGTAAAGCTGTAGGGGGTGAGAACCTAACCACACGGTCTCACCACGGAGTTTTCAGAATTATCATAAGAAGATATTTAATAAGAAAACTGCTTTCAAGCTCAGTGATTATCATTGTCTTATGAATCTTTTGAAAACCGACGGCTTAACCATCCAATAATTCAAAAACTTTTTAAAAAAACTCAATTAACTATTCAAATCTAAAACTTTTCTTTTCGTATAAGAAAATCTTAAAAAGTTTCCTAGATTTTATGAATGACCAACTTGTTCCAAGTATAGGTTCATTAAGTCTATGCTGAACGAGCTTGATTTTTGATACTTAACTAAACCTCAATCAGAAACCAATCACGGCCCTAATGCCCATTCACGCAACCAATTAGCACTTATCATCAATTCAGCACCAAAACTCAATCTCAAAAGTATCACACTAGACCAAACACAAGCAAAACAGATAAGAAAAATACAGATATAGATAGCAGTTGCAATAAGTAGCTCAGATAGCAGTTAATAATAGTTAAACAATTAGGCAAACCAAAACAAATTCAAACTTAAACAAAGCATGCAAATGCATATTATGCATTTCTACCCTATAACTAATGAGCTCATTTGTCACTTATATAGCCAAAACTAACATGTCCGGTAGCTAACCCAAACATTGTCTCTCTGTTGCGCATTAATACCATTAGAGGGAATACGTGCCTTGTCACCATTAGAGGGATTATGTGTCCTGTCACCATTAGAGGGAATATGTGTCCTATCACCATTAGAAGGAATAGGTGCCCTATCACCTTTACAACCAGAGAAAAAACACAGACATACTTGTCATCAATCATCATGAATCATGTCTCATTTATCATAATCATTCAATTTCATAATCAAAATCAGTTTTCATTATTCTTCTTCCTCATTCCTTTCCTGAAGCAAGTGGACAACGCCAATACATCTTACCCGGTAATTCAGATCTTAAATCTCCTCTGCCTTTAAAACCAAAACTACCTCTTTATGACATTCTCCAAAACCTTCAAAAGCATTTCACTTAAAACCAATTCTTCTTTCAAACTCAATTCTTCTTTCAAAATACAAAAGAATATTCATTTATTAGTTAAACCCCTCGGCAAGGCCTTTAGACTTTTAGGGAAGCGACAACCAATCTCATTTCGAAACCAAATCATTTAAACTCAAACATAATTTATTCTTTTCTTAAATAAATCAAAATCAAATAAAACAATTCTTCAATCCAAATTAACCAAAATAAAACTTCTCAAAATTCCGCTAAAAAATTTCGGTAGCACTTCCCCTAAAACTCAGACCCTGCCACCCTTCTCGGGTCTCATCCAAACCATTTCCAACAGAAAAATCTTTTCTAATAAATCAAAACCATTTCTAATACCAAAATATTATAAAATCAAACCAATTAAAAATCAACTCGCTTACAAAATCGAACCATTTTGACATCTCAAATCATATCCGACTCTCAGAATCATTTTCGATAAATCAAACAAACCAATTCCAATATTCTCAAATCATCCTATCATAATTCAAAAACCAAATTCAAGAAACCAGTCCAACAACGACCAACTCAACAAACTAAAACAACAAATCAGAATAACCAGCTTCCTCAATAATTCAATAAACCAGTCAGATAAACAATCACATCCATTCAAATAGTTCAATTCAATTAATAAGACTCACGTAATCATAAAAAAAAAATTCATACTATTATCGACTTATAACAATTCTTGAAAGTAAAACGAATTTAAGAAAATGCCCCTACCTCAACTCGTTGAAACTCTCAAAACCAAACGCGTCAAAGCCCTTTTTCCTTTCAATTGACAGCAGCGACAAGACTTTCGACTGCTCTCGTGGCAACAACAGCCATCAAACACCACATGCAGTCACAGTAACTCGACCCTGAGACATTAACGTCACAAAAATCTCAACAAACTATAACAAAACACTAATAGTAAGGGTTTCAAGGCAATAACAACTTATTGTACCGAGCAAGAACCAAAAACTGAGTAGCGGCAGCTCCAACAGTTGATTCTTACGATACCCGCACCACACCCGGTGACCAGAACGACGGCAGAGCAGCTCCAACAGTCGCATGCAGCTCAGCGGCAACCTTCAACCACAACAACGGAAACCACAGCGACAACACCCCTCCCCACCATTACCTTCTCTCTTCCCGGTGTCTTCCTCTCCCTCAGCCTAGATCGGCGACGGGCCTGACCCCACCAGCAATGGCGATGGTGGCAATTTCTCGCGGCAGCAGAGGAGCGCAGCAACGAGAGCATGGGCCCTCCTCTGCTCTATCGCATTCTGCTCCTCGCGTCTGGCTCTCTCTCTTCTGTGTTCGGTAGCGACGGACCTCCAAGCCTGCGATCTCGACGGCGCAAGGCGCGGGGACAGCTCCTCCACGCGTGCGAGCACTACGGCGGCGAGGCGCAGCGTCAGTTCTTCCTCCTGTGCGCAGATCCCTCTCGCTCTCTTGGATCTCCCTCTCTCTTCTGTTTCTTTCTTTCTTCTCCCTGTGTCCTCATGTGTTGTGTGTGTGTGTCTGTGTTGAAGAATGGAGAAAGGGAAAAATGGCGGCTAGTTTAGGGAAATTAGGATTAGGGTTGTGTTTTGGGAATTTAGGATTTTGATTTGGGAATTAGGGTTTAGGTAAAGTATTAATTTAAAACCAAATTTAATCCAATATAATTAACTTTAAGAATACTATTTATTTTTTCAACTTACAAGTTATCTTTAATTAAGTATTCTAACTTAAAATTAGAGATAAATAAATAAATTTTCTTTTAGTTCATAAAAATTAATCAAAACTTTCAATTATTTAATTTAAATGGTATAAAACTCTCATTATTTTCAATTACTAAAACTTTAAATCCCTAATATGAAAATACTCAATTATTTAAAAAATTTTATAAATCCTAATAGATTTTAAACTTAAAGCATCATAAAATTTAATTTAATTACTTTTAGGAATAATAATTTTCTTTAAATAAAATTATCAACAAATATAATGAATTATAAATAACTTACTATTTAATTTCTAAAATTTCGGGGTCTTACACTTTCTTTCTTTTTGCTATCTACTGCTGCTGCTGGGTTGTATTTAGGAAGGGGGAGGGGGATTGGCGGCAGCTAGATTTAGGGTTAGAGAGTGTGGGTGTGTGTGTTAAAATGAAATTAGGGTTAGAGTTAGGGTTAGAATTTTAATTTGGGAATTTTTTGGTTAATTAGGGTAGTGTAATTTTAATAAAATTAAGGAATAGGGTATTAATTTGAAATCTAATTTAATTATTAAAATTACTTTAAGATGACTATTATTTATAAATTTATTAATTGGCTTTCAATCAAGTATTCTAATTTAAAATATAAGATAATACAATTAATTTTCTTTATTCATAAAACTTAAAATATTAAATTCCAAAATCTCAAATATTTAAATCAAATTATATATAATCATTATTATTTTACGACTAGTAAACTTTATAATTTAAATATAAAAAATTATCCAATAATTATAAAATTAGATAAAAATTATAATTTAATTCAAACTCGGTTTATCCAAACTTGATTTAATTACCTTTAATAAATAAATTTCAGAAATTAAAGTCTTTAATAAATAAATAAATAAATTAAAATTGATTCATAATAAGATTTTCCAAAAGTTCTGGGTCTTACAGGTCGCGACGAGCTTGAGGGTTAGGGTTAGAACTAGGGTAGTGTAAAAATTTTAATAAAATTAGAAGGTAGAATAGTAATTGAAAATCAACCATAATTTATTTAAATTATTTTAAAAATATAATATTTATCTGTCAACTTATAAATTAGTTTTAAATTTTAAATAATTTTTTAATTTAAAATTAATAGTATTCTATCTAATTTTTTATTTATAAAATTATATTTAAAGTTTCAATATTTAAAGTAAATCATATAAAATTTTTATTAGTTTTCAATTATTAAAATTTTTAAATTTTAAATATATGAAATATTCAAAATCATAAAGAATTTTAGGTCACAATTTTTTGGAAAACTGTGACCATAGATCCTTTTAAGTCACCCCCCAAAATTGTGACCATAGACTTTTTTAGGTAACCCTTTCGTAAAATTGTGACCATAGACCCTTTTAGGTCACCCCTCAAAACCATGATCATAGACCCTTTTAGGTCACCCTTTCGTAAAATCATAACTATAGACCTTTGTAGGTTACCTCTCAAAACCATGACCATAGATACCTTTTGGTCACGGCAAAAAACCGTGACCATAGACCCTTTTAAGTCACCTCCAAAACTGTGACCATAGACACGTTTAGGTCACCCCCAAAACCGTGACCATAGACCCCTTTAGGTTACTATTTTTTGAAAAATCGTGACCATAGACCCTTTTTGGTCACCCCCAAAATCATGGCCATAGACTCCTTTAGGTCACCCCCAAAACTGTGACCATAGACCCTTTTAAGCTACCATTTTTTAAAAAACTATGACCATAGGTCATTTTTGGTCTCCTCCAAATACCGTTACTATAGACTCTTTTAGGTCACCCCTAAAACTGTGACCATAGCTAGCTTTTTTTGTCACGGTAAAAAACCGTGACCATAGAAGGTTTATAGTCACGATTTTTTACCGTAACCCAAAAAATCGTGGCCATAAAATCAAAATTTTGTATTGTTAATTTCATCTTAGCAATGAAGTATTGAGTTAAAAACCTAGGATCAAGAACTGCTCCAAATACAAGAACAACACCATATTCATCCTAATGTTTCTTAAAATTGGCCACTGTTTGTTCTTCCTTCCTACTTATTACTTTATTATCATTGCTCGAACAATTCATTTAAATAAGTTGAATCTGCCAAACTTGTAAAAAAAATACAAGTTAAATGTTAAATAAAATGTTCCAAACATTAACTTAGTATTCTTATAGAATGATGACAACAAATTACACATTTTTTTAATTTATTTTTACTCATCTGATGAAGGACAATTATCAGTATATCCATTTTCTTTCACTTTATACAACTCAAATACCTTCTTATATATGATAGATCTTGCAAGAATTGCAAAAGTTGAATTCCACATAATAAAAATATTTAGACATAATTCAGTTGTATATTCAAGACCCTCAATATTTAAAAAATATTCTTTAAATTTTATCATCTTGCTTTTGAATTTTTTTCCTCATACTTAACACTCTCTGTAATTCTATCCAAAGCATCATATGTTATTTTTAATCCATCTTGAACAACTAAATTTAAAATATGAGCAAAATAATGAATATAAAAGAACTAACCATTACATAACAACGAATCATACATATCCAAAATATTTTTCAGATGGTCAAAACAAGTGTCATTAGATGATGTATTATCCAAAATAATGAGAAATATTTTTTTTGTTAATGTTTTGTTAGGATAAAAATTTTAGAAGACAACTGAAATCCAATATGAACAGGATGCATGTGGTAAAAATTAAAAATTTTACTCTATAATTTTCAGTTCACATCAACAAAATGTGTAGTCAAACATATAAATCCATTATTCTTAATAGATGTCCAAAGATCAGATTTTAAGCAAATTATATTAGAAATGAAAACTATAATTCTCTTAGGCTTTAACTTTTCTCTCTTACGAAGTTTCAATTTGTTACTTTTAATCATATTTCTACAAGGAAGAGCCAAACCTGGACTTATATATTTCACCTAATTCTTAAATTTCTTATTATCAACCATATTAAATGACTTATTCCCATCAATTACATAAGCAGCAAACATTTTCCTAACAACCTTGGAATCTATCTTAAGTAAGATAATTTCATTTTGCATATCCACTATAATTTGACCGACATCCTCATGCTTAAACACCTATTTACATACCATCACCTGTAATATCCGGTCTAACCGAAATTAATTAAATAATAAGTTAAATAAGAGCGAATATGGTTGGAAGATTTGGCAATTGGAATTTGATAATTCAAATATGATATTTGGATTCAGTGAATTTTTCCGAGTCGAAAAACATAGTTTTCTGCGTAAAAGTGCGCAGTGGAATTTTGACCGGCAGTACCGGCTGAGATCTGTCTGGTACTACAGCTGAGGAAATTGATTATGGGTAAATAATATTAATAAATGAGGAACTATAATTAGGGAAGGTAGAAATATTTAAAGTGCAATTTAGAGCGCTAATCTTAAAGGTTTTGGCCCAAAATTGGGCCAATGGGCAAAAATAAGTGAACCGGGCCTAAGTGGGCCCAAGACCCAACATATATAAACATTAGTTATGAGCATTTCAGCTCATTTTGCCCTAAAGAAGGGGTGTTGGGCGCTGAAATTGGGAAGAGAGAAGAGAAGAGAGAAAACCTAACTCTCTTTGATCTTCAAACCACCATAACTTGAGCTACAGAGCTCCGATTGACGAGCCGTTTGTGGCCACGCGTCGCTCTTCTCATCCTCTACAATTCTATCTAAGTTTTGTGGTGAGTATTCCATTCATCTCTTTCCAGTTTTCGAAATTTCCCACTGTTACACGTTTTTGGGTAATTAGTGTTGAAATCTTGTGATTTTGGGTGTTTAGGGATACTCCAACATGGATTCTAAGTGGGTTCTATCCCTACTTCATATGGGCTGAGGTAAGAAGTGCTCAAACCCTTGTGACTTATCATTTTTATGAGCCCTAGGTTGATGTATGTATGTGATATTGGTTATGTTAGTGTATTTGGTGATGTTGGTGCACAATTGGGAGATTGGTATTGTTTGAGGAGCTTTGGTGAGGCTTGGAGCTAAGGTTGGTGAAGACTTCTAAAGAAGAGGCTCAATTGGTTTGGCTACAAGAGGTACGGTTTAAGTTTCATTTAAGTACCGTGTGTTGTGATGAGAATTCCTAGGCTAGATGCCCCTAGGATTAAGTTTGGATTGTGTAAATGGTTGGTGCTAATATGCATAGTTGGTATGTAATGTGAATTAATGATTTGGGTTGAGAATTGTGTGGCCTTGTATGCTTGGTGTATTGAGAATTTGATGTACTGGGTAATGAGTATTGATTTGTGGTTTATGCATTTAAATTATGATATTGGGCCGGAGGCCGTGGATTTTGGGCCGGAGGCCGAAAAAAGGTAAGAAAGGTAAGTTGATGTGTGCATTGTATGATGACACAAGTGATTGGATGAATTTCAGATAATGAATATATGAATGATTGGGTTGGTTATTGAATAATAAGGTTTGAGGAGTTGAGGTATGGGATTTGGTAAATTTGGGTGCAATTATATAGATGAGGTATGTTGGTTTTGGTTGAGATATATTATATGGTCATATATGTGATTATGATTATTGATGCCTTGATGGTATGATGATGCATTAGAGATATGTTTGTCGTGATATATGCTTGAGGAATGATTAAGGTTGATTTGTGGGTAAAGCCACGTGATAGTGAGTACGATATTGATTATGTATAATGATGGTTGATTGGAAATAGTGTTGTTGAAATTTGGCATGAGAAAGAGTATATGATATGTAAATGTGTTTGAGTTTGAGAAAGTGTCAACGTGCGAGTTGAGGAGGCTTGATGTTGATTTTGGTATATTTTGATTGATTTCAAAGAAAAGGCTGAAATTGGCATGTTTTGATTGATTTTGAAAAGAGTTGAAAATGGCTTGTTTTGAAAATGGCACTTTGTGGTTTTGTATGGAAACATGGTTTTGGGGCATACTTTGACGGGACATAACCTGGACTACGGATCTCTGTTTTCTGCCAAATCTATTTAGAAATGAAATTAGATCCGGGATGTCCATGCCGTTCGAAGGACGGGTGAAAAACGATTTAAAATGAGAGAGTTATGTCCGTCAGAAGATTGGGGGTTGAATCTGTAAATTCTGCAGCTTTTAACTTAGAAAATTTTTAGCAGAACGACCCTACGCGCGTAGGCGCACCTGGCGCGTGCGCGCCGTTCTTCCAGAAAGCACCATCCACGCGTGCGCGTGGTGTGCACGGGCGCGTCGATGCGCTGTACCAAATGCCCAGCTATTTTCCAGAGAGTTGTGCCAGGGTCGTGCCAGTTTTGTGCCTGGGCGCAAGAGCACCCACGCGTACGCGTGGCTGACGCTTGTGCGCCGTTTGGATATTTTTCAACCCGCGCGTATGACGCTTGCGCGTCGATGAGTTTTTGGCCATTCACGCGTGCGCGTGGAGTGCGCGTACGCGTGGCCCTGTTTTCATGCCAAAGTTGATTTTTGAGTTTTTAAAGCCAAACCTCATACTTTTAAGCCTCCGATCTCACCCCTTATGTATCAAATCATTATGGTATGCCTAGCAATGAGGAAGGAGCTAGGGGATGTGGTAACTTGCGAGTGAAGCAAGGGAAAAGGTTATGATCAAGGATGATCAGATATGATTATATGAGATATGGAGGATGGCGGTGGAAGTACCGTGTATGCCATGAGCCGAAGGGCTATATTTATTGATAAATGGTTGGTTCTTGATTGGACCATGAGCCGGATGGCTGAGTTCTTGCCGGATACGGCGGAGCCATGTTGATAAATTGGCTAGTTCTGGATTGAACTGTGAGCCGGGTGGCTGAGTTATTGCCGAGTTACGGCAAAGCCATTATGGATTATGGCTGAGTATAAAGGCATATATGATAAATTAACGAATATGATAAATGAATAATGATGAAAAATGTTGAATGTAAGCATGCTTGTGTTTTCTCTCTGGTTCTAATGGCGACAGGGCGCAGATACCCTCTAATGGCGACAGGGCGCAGATACCCTCTAATGGCGACAGGGCACATATTCCCTCTAATGATATTAATACGCAACAGAGAGACTGTGCCCGGGTTAGCTACCGGACATGTCGGGTTGGCTTGATAACCGACAGATGATATCATCAGCCATAGGGCAGGCATTCATCATTTGCATATGTTTGAATTGTTTGGGTTTGCCTATTTGTTTTGGATTTCTACATTATATATGCTAAGTTACCTGATTATGTGCTAGTTGTTCTACTTGTACCCTAATTGTGTATTACTTGCCTGTATTGCTTGTGTTTGTACAACTGAGAGGCCCCTCATGTTGGTGTCGGTGGAGGTTGAGGGCTGTTCTTGATGAGATGAATTGATGATGCGATTGCATGATGATGGTGATCATTAGTTGAGATGATTTGAGCTCCTTGGGTAGACGCATTGATGTGGTTTCACTAGTTCCAGGGAGGGCATGATATATTGATATAGAATTGCTGAGACAGCACGACTGATGATGGCTTTGTTTATGATTCTGAAATCTGATTCGTGGGAGAGTCAGCGAGTTGGGAGTCATATGAGATGTGATCTAGATTTAGTATTCCCTTACGACAGATGCCTATTTATAGATTAGTGAGAATCTAGGCTGGATACTTGGTGAAAAGGAGTTTAGGATGCTTGGTGAGTTTTTATTGCAGTGCATTGTATTTATTTGGCACTTTTACCGTACTGGGAACCCATGGGCCCGGGGTTCTCATTCCGTATATATCTCTTGTTTTTCAGATACAGGTCCAGGTGCTCAGAAGTGAGTTTGTGGGTCGTCTGAGAGACGGCGAAGATCTTTATTTCCTCTACTTTGTGTTTGATTAGAATCTCTCCACCTATGTTTTGAAAAGATTATATTATGTATTAAACTCTTTTGGAACTTGCCTATAGAGGCTCTTATGTTTCCTTTGGGAGAGATTAGGATATACTGTTGTCATCTACTTTCATACTGTACCCTAGCCGGCCTAAACTTCGCGGGTCGCGACTAGTGGCTATTTACTTATGTTATATATATCTATCTGTTATCTATCTCTTAATCTTCTCTACGCCTTGTCTGTATATCATTTTCGGCTTCACGATTTATCTTTTATTGTCGAAACGTGAGTGATACGTCTTCGCGATTTTATTTCTACACTTTTCAGGCTTCTCGATTAATACTCTTTTCGAAATTACCTATATTTATATATTAAAAATCCACCTGAGAGTCGTACCACCGTAATATCATTGACTTATGACTCGAGCATAAGGATTTGAATATTAGGGTGTTACATCACCTAACCTGCTTATTTTAATAATCTTTTTGTGGATGCCTCATCATTGAGTCAGCCTTGTACCGGAACCATTCCATTAGATATTAAGCATGATAATTGTCGCATTAGCTAGCATACATCCCACAAATCTGGACTTACCACCATCGATAAACTCTACTACTTCAGAGTTCACAACCAGATTGTTTGTATGATTATTGGACCTAATGATGTCATATTCCCTATCTATACAGTAAACAACATTTAGGGTGATACATAAGAGTAAAAAAAAAAAGCTATTGAACAAAGGTACATTTGTGAAAAAAATAAACAAGAAAAAGACCTCCTCAAGCCTTGCTATCTCATCAAGCTCGTCAAGTAAATGGGATATGCATCTAACTCGGCAACACAATCCCTCTTCTTCTTGCAAGGGCTACCCACCGGACCTAGACTTCTTGCATCCAGATCCAGTGCACTTTCTTTTGTAAGCTTTGCTCTCTGAAACATGGGGAGTCCCTTGGTCTTAACCAGCACATAATCACAAAACTCATTAGTTGGCTTCACTACTTATTTGGTAATGTTTGCACAATCTACCTCCAACTCGTTGCATAGATTCTGAATCCATGTCATTACCTTTATAAACACATTGCAATGCTAAGAGCTGAGGAAACAACATCCATTGCAATGTTGAATGCACTGCATCATGACGAAACCTAAATGCCCTCTCACATATATCAACAATTTTCTACCCATAATCTACCAAGGCCTTTGCATGCTTAATCCATCTTTTCAATATCAATACCTCAGGAATGACACTCAGATGATTGTATTTCATGACAAAGGATCCAAAAATATTATTAGAGGGCCAAAAATATATAATATTGAAGTAAGATTTATGTAAATAAATTATATAATGTAAAATGCATTACAAAAATATATTGATAGAGAATATATTTTAAAATGTAAAAAATATATGTGTACCCTTTACTAGCAAAGTGGTACACTAATTGATGACACATTATCTTAAGCAATTTTTAGGATTCTTTTTCAATTGTTTTCTTAGATTTTAATCAAATTTCTTATGTTTTCTAGTGAAATTTCATAAATAATCAAGTATTTAGAGTTGTGTTAGTCTTTTTGTGTTTTCAGGAATTTTTTACTCAAAATAATCAAGAATTAAAGCCTTTTTAGCAAGAAAACGCAAAATTGGTTCAAAGACGGTCCAACTAGGCCCAAGAGGCATCAAACCGAATGCTTAACCTTCTAGCTTGGATGCCCGGCGGCTTTCCTTCAAGCTAGCACACACGCCTGGCAGTTGCACCACAAGCCCTGCGTCCCCTCCTCTCCAAGTGGCACAAGTCCGGCGGCCCACCTTGCAAGCCCGACGTCCCTCCTCCAAATTGATGCAAGTCCGGCGTCCATCTAGTCCTAGAGATTATTTGGGCCTATGCCCAAATTTGAAGACACGCGCCCGGCTTCCACAAACCTCAACTCCTAGGATACAACATTTATTAAGGCCCAAGTTCAATTATACAAATCATTAAAAGCCTTAATCACATCCGAAAATTGAAGATTCAAGATTCAAAAAGATTAAAAGCCTTAATGAAATCCTAACAACCAAATCTTTATATTTCCAAAAGATAAGATTAGGATTAGTTTTGAATTTGAATTTTAGATAGAACTTAGAATATAAATAAGTGAAACTTATTCATAGAGAGGATCATAATCCATCGAATCACAAATCCCTCTCATCATTAGGATTTTTTTTATCCTGAGTCACTAAACCTCCCCATTGAAGGTTAGGAGCTCTGTTTAGTTTTAGAATTAATAATGTAAGTGTTTTCTTTATTTTAATTCATGCTTCTTTACTTTTTCAAGATTGAATTTTGTTCTTCATCAATAAGGGTTGGAACTATTGGGAAATATTATAAATCCGTCTTGAATTCTGATTTTATATTTGAAAAAATTAATTTTGGAATTAGCTTAAAACTCATCTTACAATCTTTACTTATCTAGAGCTAGTTCAAATAAGTGACATATAATTCGGTTAGTAATAGTTCTTAAGAATTGTGTGGCTTAAAATCCAAACCGTTCTTTACCTCTTCTCTTGATTAGTTGACCAAGAGATTGGCGATTAATTGGGTTCAGAAAAATTAAATCACCAAGGGATTGGAGTTTAGTTTAAATGATTTGCTATGAAAAGATTTTGCATGCATTAAATAAGAAAGCATAAGCATTGTTCTTCCAAGAATCAAACATCTTCGAGGCCTTCAACATTCACATATATTGATTTTCTTTCAACTTCAAGCATTCTCCCGATTCTCTTCTTCTGTTTCTTCTTTTCTTCAAGATCCACAATCTAAAATCTAAGGTTTGATCGATCTAATTAGATATTTAATTAGACGTTGCTTGTCTTGATCCATTAATCCTTGTCGGAACGATATCCACTCACCGTGATATTAATCCGATGCACTTTTCGGTATCCATGAGCATTAATTTTTGCTCATCACTGATGATTTTTCATATCGCAAAATTCAATAGAATTTGTGTCAAATATTTCACTAATCTTCTTCTCAATGTAAATCAAAAGATAATTAACAAGAAATTTATCTTTCATTTTATTTTTGAGTCTATTCTTCACAGTATTCATAGCGAATAAAAACTCTTAGTTGTAGCAGTTGAAATAGAGAGAGTTAATACCAAGTGAATCAAACAATCAATCAAAGGCAACCCTTGACATAACTCAAAAAGTATGCACAAGTTACTCAATTCAGCATGATTAGGAACATCAACTTCATAATGTTGAGCTTGCATTCTAATATAAAATTTCTCTTAGTAACTAAAGTCATTTGGATAAAATTGTTTTACTAATTCATGTACATTCTAAACATTGAAGAATTTATTATTATCTCTGGGATCTAAAGTTAAACTTAAATTAAGTAAATTCCATCATACTATCATTGAATCTTCTATTAAATTCTTGCAATTGCATGTTAATTGTAACAAGAAATAAAATACACAATAATATTGCTGCATTAAAATCTGATCAATAATTTTGCATATTGACCTTTTCTAAGAATATACAATTAAAAATTAAAAATAATATAAATTCAAATAATTTTATACTCATGATCACATGGAATAAACAAGGTCTAAGCATTTTTCATGAGTTAGACACCAATAACAATGCTTTCTCTCACCGTTAATTTTACCAAAAAAAGAAATAAAAAAAAGAGAGAATGCATGCCAAGATGGGTTCAGCTACTCATGTCATATGAGATGATGACATAAGGCATCGTTTGGTTGATGTCTATGTCTATCAAAGACATGGACAAAGACATGAACACACCAATACATATACATTGTTTGTTTTATGATACATAAATTAAAGAGATATACGTTCACTCATAGATATCCATAAAAACATGTATTTTGTGTTTTTCAAGAAAGCTGAGACACAAATATTTTGTTTGGGACACAAATCAAAATATACTTTTGGACAAATTTACCTCTATTAATTTTTCAAAATCCTAAAACAACCATAAAACTGCATCACCATATTTCTTCTCTTCTTCCCTCTGTTGCTTCTCTGTCTCAACTCCTCCTTTCCCAAATCTGTTGCATCTCATCCTCCACTATCCCAAATTCTTTCAGTTGCTACGAATGCAAAGAACTTTGTGTTTACTCCCAAGATCGATGACTCTTTCTCTGAATCTATCTTTCTCATTCTCTCATTTCGGAACCACCGTCTTCAACGACGTCACATTCGCTACCTACATTTCTTTTGTCTTTGTCTTCATTTCTAGTGTTTGTCATCGCAGATCTGATGCCGCCATAACCATAGGCTCAAAGAAGATTGCTCGTTGCCCATTGCTGCACGAAGAACAAAGATCCTAATACGTCAATGATCTTCATTTTTGTTTTCTATTTTGATTTTAAGTTTTTAACCCCTATATTTAATCTTGTTTAAACTTGTTATAGGATTTTGTAGATATAATTATTTTAAATTTTGGTTTTATAATTTATTTTTTTCTAAAAAAATTATTTTTGACATTAGTGGGAGAAAGAAGATATGATAATACTTTTTAATTGAGGGTGAAATAGATAAAGGAAAAATATTCGTATTCTGTCTATCATGATTACAAAACACAATTGATTTTTGTTGTGCGTATATGTATGTGTTTGTATCTTTGTGTTTATGTCCTTGTATATATGTCTTATATGATAAACAAACGCAACCTAAAGTAACAAGAAAAAAATTTTACTAGTTGATGGTCACAAAGCATTTGCCTTATTGTTTAATAGTTCTATATAAGATCAAAGAAGTGGGTATCTTTAGTTTATAATATTGAGGCCATGGATGCTAAAAATGAGGGGCTCTGACAGTTTGAAAAAAAAGTTTTAGCTCCCTAAATTAAATAACTAAACCCTAACTAAATCTTCATAGCATCTGATTTTTTTTGTTTTCTTCTCTATCTCTCAATTCAGCTGGCTAAAGACTGATCTGTCATGAATTTAAACTCTATTGCATATACAAAATAGGTCTTATCATCGATTAATGTCATATACAACAACGTGATAAATCAAGTGTTTCTCTTTGAATGCACATGACAGTCATTAAATCAAGTAAGATCCTCATGTGTTTGACATTTTTCTGTAAGCATCATAGGCCATGCTTTTATTTTTTACAAGATTATGATTATAATTATGATTAGATTATTTTAAAAATAAATATTTTATTTATCAAAATATACAATTTATAGTATTTTTATCAAAATGCATCTATCTCTTATCTCGTTTCCAATGTAAACGAAATAATACTACATGTATTTCGTTTACACTAAAAACGAGATAAGGCTGATAAATCACATTTTGATGGTTTATTTTGTATTGAATTTGGTAGAATTCATCAACTTGTCCCACATTTATTCACTAAAATAGCATGATTTTGTGAATTCTTCCTAAATTGTGCTTAAGAGTGAAAACATACTTTTTAGGCCTTAATTTGTTAATTTTGATTCACTTTAATTCCATTCGATGTCTTGATGTGTTTGTTGAGTGATCTCAAATTTAGAAGGCAAATATGGATTGAAGGAATGAGAAAAAAGCATGCAAAAATAAAGAATTCATGAAAAAATTTGAGTTTTGAGCATTTGACAACCATGCGTATGCACAAGCTTTCATGCGTAAGCACAATCGCAATTTTTTACAGCCACGCATATGCATAAACATTGATACATATGCACGATTGCATTTTTACAATCATGTGTACGTATGGTCAGGCATGCGTATGCACGAACGCAATCATGTGACTCACTTAAGAAAAGCGTGGTTGGTGATTTCTGGACCTTCTCAAGCCCAATTCCAACTCATTTCTGAAGTGTTTGAGGCCGAATTCAAGAAGGATCAAGGGAAGAGCAATTAGGTTTAGTTTAGAACATGTTTAGGTCATTTTTATAAAGAGAAAAGCTCTCTCTTCTCTCTAGAATTTAGGGTAGATTAGTTAAATTTCTCTTAGAATTAGGTTTTGATACTTGTCTTGATTTGGTTCTCCTTGCAATTTCTTGTTATTACATCTTTATTCTCTTAGTTTCATTTGTTATTTCCTTTATTTGTTCACTTTTATATTTATGAACCCTTGTTGATTTAGATTTCCATTAATGCAATTTGATATTTTTATGTTTTTTTTAAAAAAAAAAAACTCACCATGCATATGCATACTTACTGGTGCGTATGCATAGCCCTAAAATTGGATCATCTTGCGTGCGCAGCCGCTAGCCGCGTACGCAACCTTGCCAAACAGAAGCTACCTCCCACCTACAAGCTGCTCGCGTACGCAAACCACCCCCACCTTCCCTCATGCGCGTATCCACGGACTTTGGTGTGTACGCATAATTTCAAATTTTTATCCCCCATTAGGTTCGAACCCTCACTCTTCTTGAACGATAACCCATCCAACGTTTCTTTCTTCCCTCTTCTTTCCTCTTCCCTCTAACGTTCCCCCTTCCCTCCATTGTTGGACACCACCACCCCCACCACACCAGTCACCGCCGGCGATCAACCCAGCACCACCATCACCCTCTCCTTCTTCTTCTCTCTTTCTTTCTCTCTTCTTCTTTTTCCGTCTCTCTTCTTTTCCCCTCATACTTCCATTCATTCTCCATTACCATTTCATCTTCACTGTCACCGTTCACTGCCGCGGCGAACCACAGCCGCCAGCGCTGCCCCCACGCCACCACAACCACTTACATTTCCCTCTTCTTCCAACCCCAATCTCTTTATCTCTCCAACTCGGCTCAAACAAGAACAATGCACAACCCCTGTTTCCATTGCCGCTGCCCCTCACCACCACTCACTGCCTCAGCCCTGTGCGGCCACCTTGCTGGCCGTTTTTGCTGCAGCTACACCCCAGTCGTCCCTCCCTTTCCATCTTTTTGTTCCATTTTCTGTTTTTCAGATTTTTCCATTTTTTCCCTTTTTAATTTTTGTTTAGTTTAATGTTTCTAATTAGTTAATTTTGTTCAAATTAGGTTAGTTATAAATGCATCTTCTAGTTGATTTAGGTGGTTAGGTAATTTGAATTTAGTTCTAGCGGATTTAGATATGTTTTAATTGCTGCTGTGGTTCAGAATGGATTCAACTTTTCTCTGAATGTTGCCTTGGATGATGATGGCTTTGATCTTTTTCTGAATTGAGCTATGACTATTGCTATTGCTCAATCAATGTTGATTCACTCATGCTTAACCTATGTGACTGACTTGATTCATTTTCACCATGCTTAAATTACATTAAGTCACATAGAGCAGAAAATTTTCAATTCCTGTTTCAAACTTGTGACTTTCATGCTTCATGGCATTTTGGTGTTTGAATTTTCCTTGATTACCTTGTTCATCAATTTTAACTTTTTCAACACTATAATGTTTTAACTTATGCCAAGTGATTGTGACTAGTACTCACTTGATTACTGTGCTCTACACATCTATTTGCATTACTCACTTTGGCATAAGGCATATTTTTATGAAGTTGAATGTGACTTGTTTGTTTTGGAAATTGTTGAAATTTTTAGAATTAAGGATCATTCTTCCTATGCACATAACCTTTAACTTTTCTTTTTCTTTTTCAACTAACTATTTTCTTTTTATGCATGTATATCAACAATGCTTCTTTCTTCTCTTTACCTTTGATAAACAAACAAGTTGAGTGGCTCTTATGTGTTTGATTGCTTTGGAAGTTGCTGCTATTTACTTTTACCTTGAATTTGATGCATGCTTCCATTCAATTTTATATTTCCGTTCACTTCATATATATGCTGTTTTGTGATTCAGTTTTCTGCTTCTTGCCTGTTTATTATATATTCCTGCTTTGTGTGCCTTTATATCATGTTCATATCCCATTTCCTTTGCGTTGTTTTTTCAAATGGCTGACAGAAAGGGCAAGGGTAAGGCCATAAAGTCCGGAAAAAGAAAACGGACCTCACAATCTATTGATACATGCTGTGTTTTACGAGAAAAAGATTAGTGGGAGTGACAGAGTTGCTCAGAATACACCTTCTACTGATCCATATAAGTTCAGCAGCCTATATTTCAAGCAGAAGTTCGAAAAGTTCCTAAAGAAGAACTTGCATGTTGAGAGGAAATTCCAAATCCCGGATGAGCTAAGCGTGTACACCGATGACAAGATTGCTCAGCGGGGCTGGAGGTTCCTAGGTTGGAAACTTTCGATAGTGAATGCATCGTGGGTCTGGGAATTTTATGCTAACTACTACACTAGGGCCCTCGATGCAGTTCACCTGAGAGGCAAGAAGATTCTGATTACTGAAGAGGTCATTGAGCAGACCTTTCACGTTTTGCCTGGACCGAGTGGAAAAGATGCATATGAAGAGGCAGAAATTAAAAGGAAGATGAGGACTTTTGACTAGGACAGAGTGTTGACTGTGATTGCTAAACCTGGGAGTCCGTGGATATTTGGATCTGACAAGACGACTCCCCAGGGGATTTGTGTTTGTTCTTTGACCGATGAGGCCCGTATTTAGCAGCAGATTCTGTCCAATTATGTGATGTGGAGCACCCATAAAACCAAAATTACTTCTAATATGGCAGTCATGGTATGGTGTGTCCGGGAAGGTAAACAGGTGTACCTTCCAAGGCATATCAGACGATATATGGGGCGGGCTCACTATATTGGCAACCTCGCCTTTCCGTGCATGATTACTCAGCTAGCCACGAAGGTTGAGGTTATCTAGATGACCACAGATGAGAGACCGACAGTCACCGACCACAAGAGGGTAATTCCACATGGTGACTGGTTTGGACTTGAGCCTGCACCTAAACGATGAGACAGACAACAGCCAGCACCTTCTACAGAGACAAGACCTTCAGGCTCAGCTCCTTCAGCTTCAACACCTCCAGACTCCGCAGCACCACCATCATTCTTATAGCCACTTTACCGCCTGATCCTCCAGTTGACCAATGACATAGCTCGTTCGGAGCGCCGCTCCAAATGATGCTATGAGCACTTGAGGAGGATCATGATCTCTAGTGGCACTGACATCCCACCTGAGCCGGATACTCCATTAAAGCATTCTGATGAGGATGAGGCCCAGCATGATGAGTCGGAGGAGGCCCAGGACCCACCAGCAGGAGATGGTGGAGGTGATGCTAGTGACGACTCTTTCCACTCCTCCTGATTCTGAGGACCGAGGACTTTGCTGCCTTTTAAGTGTGGGGAGGTCGTCCGACTTCGGCTGGGTGACAACTTTTATTTCCGAACACTTTTAGTTTAGTTTTTCTTATTATGCTTTTTAGTTACTTTGTACATTGATAAACCACTATTTTATGGTTTATCTTGTACTCAATTGAGTGGTTTTTATCAACTCTTTACCCACTTATTCATACTATTTGCATGTTTTACATTTTCCTTCATGCTTTTGTGCTATGATTGAAAACATGCTTCTTTGATCTTATATTTGCTTATTATTAATCCACTCTTATTACCATTAGATGCCTTGATATGTGTGTTAAGTGTTTTCAGAGATTACAGGGCAGGAATGGCTCAGAGGATGGAAAGGAAGCATGCAAGAGTGGAAGGAATACAAGAAGTTGGAGAAACTGCTAAGCTGTCCAGCCTGACCTCTTCGCACTCAAACGGCTATAACTTTAGCTACAGAGGTCCAAACGACGCGGTTCTAGTTGCGTGGAAAGCTAACGTCTGGGGGCTTCGATTGGATATATAATTCGCCATAGCTGTTCTGAAGTTAGGCGACGCAAACGCGTGAATGACGCGTCTGCGTCGCATCTGCGAACCTCAACCCGCGCGGCCGCATGGACGACGCCTCCGCGTCAGTTACCTGCGACCTGAACGTAACAAAAATCGCAGGGGGCGATTTCTGGGCTGCTTTTGACCCAGTTTTCAGCCTAGAACACACAGATTAGAGGCTATAAAGTGGGGGAATGCATCCATTCATAGGGGAGCTCGCCAATTTAGTTACTTCTCATGATTTAGATTAGTTTTGAGAGAGGTTCTCTCCTCTCTCTTAGGATTTAGGATTTCTCTTAGTTTTAGGAATGACTCTCAATCCCAGGTTTAATGTTCCTTTATTTTAAGCTTCTCTTTCACTTTTATTCGTTCCATTACTTTAGTTGATTGTTTACTTTTACAATTTGATTTATGAATTCTTCCATGTTACAGATTACTCTTTTGAATTAATGTTATTTGAGGTATTTCAGTTTATTATTGCCCTCTTTTATTTATGCCACCATTGCTTCCAATCTGAAGACATTTTTTATTCCAGCAAATTTACTTTTTCCCCTTTTGATTTTGGTTAAGAAATCAGTAACTCAGGAGTTATCTTATCTCAACATAATTGATAACTGTTATTTTTGCTAATTGAACTGAACTTCAATAATCCCAACCTTTTCTTAGGAAATAAATAGGATTCGAAGATCAAACTAATTAGTCCCTTGACTTTCCTTTGCCTTAGTAAAGGTTAACTAAGTGGAATTAAGATTCAACTTTCATTGTTATTGATAAGGATAACTAAGTTTGGACTTCCAATTTCTCATACCTTGCCAAAAGTTTATTTTACAGTTATTTATTTATTTTTAATTGCCATTTAAATTATTTGTCATATTTGTTCCTCATTCTTGAAACCCCAAATTTACAATCTCCATAACTAATAATAAGAACATACTTCCCTGCAGTTCCTTGAGAAGACGACCCGAGGTTTAAATACTTTGGTTATCAATTTTTAAGGGGTTTGTTACTTGTGACAACCAAAACGTTTGTAAGAAAGGTTGATTGCTTGGTTTAGTAACTATACTTGCAACGAGTATTTACTATAACTTCTAAACCATCAATCTCCAGTTCTTTCAAAATGGCGTCGTTGCCGGGGAACTGCTAACGTGTGCCTTACTATTGGTTATTGTAAATATTTTTCTTTTACTTGTTTATTTATTTCTATTTTTCCTTTTTAATTTTATTTGCTACTATGAACTCTCACCCTTCTTGCTTTGAGTTTGGTTCTAACTCTGTTGAAGGAAATAGAAGCCACAGTAGGAATGTGCATCAAGGTCAGACCAATCAAGGATGGATGGAGCCAAGAGGATCTAATCAACCCTTTAGGCAACAACACCCTCCAAAATATCATGGACAACGACCATTCTACAATGCATACCCAGCTGATAGATATGGTGGACAACCTTGTAACTACCAACAAGCCCCACCCCGTGCCTATAGACCATCCTTCCAACATAACCTCGAACCACCACACTCACAAGCTTCTCTTCACCATTCACCACCGTATGATCCTTTCCTACCCCAGTTCCAATCCTATCACTCCCAAGCACCACCACTTCCCTATGTGTCATGTCCAAATCCATCACCCAGAGAATCAGAAGTTCACCTCAAGAAAACAGTAGAACAACTTCAAATAACTATTCGTCAACTGGAGCAAGCAGTAATTCAATTAGCTTCTAGACGTTCGAACATTCAAGGACCAACCACAGCCCCATGTGGACAATCTAATAAAGAGCGTAGCGTGAAGGAGGTACTAGAAACTCCAGTGGACAAGACAGAGCATGAATTCGTACTAGAACAAGTAGAAGAAGCTGTCAGTATGCAAGAAGAAGAGTTGGTTGAAGAATTAGGAGATGCTGAACTTCCATGGGAATCTAGAGCTGAGGAGAACTCCGTCAAGGACGTTACAGTTGATGCTAAGGAGGATAGTGCACAATCCCCAAGGCAAGTCGTTTATGAAGAACTAGATGGAATAACCCAGGACACAAATTCCCTTGATGATGATAGTCACAAGTCAAGTTCTCTTAGTAATGAACTTGCATCCGCAAGTGAATTCTCTGAGATCGAAGAATCTCCCCCAAGTGAATACGAAGATGATGCGGAGATAGATTTCTCTCAACCTCCAGTCTATGACTTAAGTGATGAGGAAGACATAGAAGACTTTGATCAGGACACAGATGCATTTGAAGATCCTTGCAAAGAAGTGGAGGAATTCACAGAAGATTACCAGAGAGCAGAACTTACAGAACCACTGAAAACACCTATCCCAAGGCCATTACCACCTAATACAAGCTTCAAGTGGGTACAATCCTTAGCTTTAATCTTTACTTTTCCACTTGAATATGGTTTGCTTAAAACAGATGGCCAGCTTAGAGCTCTCTGCGGCTTTAAGAGTAAGAGGGAAATGGCTCGCACTCAGAGCTGGTGCACAAGGTTCAATAAGGTTCCACGCTTCAACTGGAAGTGCACGGATTGGTATCATGTTCAATCAAATGGATCTCGGAAAACGTTTGGTCATCTTGGTGAGAATCTAATTTCCAAACCGCCCAGATGGAAAAGTATAGATCAAAACGAAGGCGGATTTAGAACCAAAGTTTGGGATCTTGGAAAATATTTTGATATTCATCACCCCGGGAGCCTGAAAATCTGTTTGAAGCTGCTCAGAAGCTTCACATGCCTAGTTTGGGACCCCGGAGGCTATTGGCATTCCAAGCATTGGTGGAGATTTCTGGATGAATTTAAGCATAAGCCGCCATAACAGGAAGCTCATCCAATGTCCAACTTAAGGACTTTAACTAAAAGTGCTAGGTGGGAGACAACCCACCATGGTATGATCGTTCATTTTTCACTTTTTATTTCGTTTTGTTTGTTTTCAAATTTTATTTTATTTTATAATATTGAACCTGAAATTTTGCATCGCATTCATATTAATCATTGTATTATGCATACTGCATAAAAAAAAAGCACGCACGCGACGCGGCAGCGTTGCTGACGCGTCCGCGTCACCAATGCAATGGGAAGAAAAGAAAACGAGCAGAAAGTCACGCGAGAGTGTGGCTGGAGGCGTGCCAATGGCACAAATCGTCCCACGCGATCGCATCGCTGATGCGACTGCGTCACATGGGAATAATGGCCTCCCACGCGACCGTGTGCCCCACGCGACCGCGTGCCCCTTGCGGTCGCGTGACCAAAATTTTGACGTCAAAGTGGTGCACACCCGAAAGTTGTGCAAGAGTGGTGCTGGATTGGTGCTGAACGCATAATGCTTCCTACGCGGCCGCGTGACCTACGCGACCGCGTCATATCCCTTTAAAGCCCACTCACGCAATCGCTTTCCCCAAGCGATCGCGTCACTTAAAATTTGGCACTAATATGATTTTAAATAGAGAGTCGTGCGAGCGCGAGGCTGCCCTCGCGCTAGCAGCATAAAACGTGTCGCGTGACCGCGTGACCGACGCTACCGCGTCGATTCACTTAAAGCGCAAGTCACGCGACTGCGTGCCCCACACGTCCGCATCGCTTGCGCCGCACAACTTATCCTAATTTGCCAAATATCTTATCTTTTCTTCCCCAATCCTAATTTTTCCTCCCTCCTTTCTTACTTACTTCTTCTTCCGTTCTTTCCCTTCTCATTCTTCTTATCTTTCATTTTATTTTACTTAATTTATTTGAATATTTCATTCATTGCATTTTAATTTTGTGCATATTTTTCTTTTCTTTTCTAAATTTATTATTTTACCATTGGTGTTCAACTGTTCTTATTCAACCGTTATATCTTTTCTGGTATTATCTTGGTGCTTATGACTTGTTTTATTCTGGTTAGGTAATATTATTTAAATCAATGCCAATCTTTTATACCTGTATTACTTTTTGCATTGACATGAATTTATATTATCTCTCTTTCCCCACTCTCTTCTCCATTGTTGCAATTTTGCACCACTGGTATGCCATGACATCTATTATTTTCTCACTTACATGTTGAAGCTTCCATGTAAATGAGACCCTTATCATTTGGCATTAACCCACCCATACTTCTTTTATTTTCTTATCTCTATTTCTGGGTTACTCTTCTTCCCTTTTTCTTTCAAGATGGCCACCCGGAAGGGAACCGGAAGACGTTTACATGGGGAGACAAACAAGTCCATCAGCACAATCTTTGAAGAAAAGCATAAGTTGGAACAGCCCGTCCACCTGTACATCTCAGCATACACCGAAGACGGTGCAATATTTAAGTGTGGGGAGGTCGATACCGACTTCCATGGGTTAGTCACTTCATATTTTAGCATGGACGCATCTGCGAAAAGTTTATACCGACTTCCATTGCATCTGCGAACCTCAACCCGCGCGGCCGCATGGACGACGCCTCCGCGTCACTTACCCGCGACCTGAACGTAACAGAAATCGCAGGGGGCGATTTCTGGACTGCTTTTGACCCAGTTTTCAACCCAGAACACACAGATTAGAGGCTATAAAGTGGGAGAATGCATCCATTCATAGGGGAGCTCACCAATTTAGTTACTTCTCATGATTTAGATTAGTTTTGAGAGAGTTTCTCTCCTCTCTCTCTTAGGATTTAGGATTTCTCTTAGTTTTAGGAGTGACTCTCAATCCCACGTTTAATGTTCCTTTATTTTAAGCTTCTCTTTCACTTTTATTCGTTCCATTACTTTAGTTGATTGTTTACTTTTGCAATTTGATTTATGAATTCTTCCATGTTACAGATTATTCTTTTGAATTAATGTTATTTGAGATATTTCAGTTTATTATTGCCCTCTTTTATTTATGCCACCATTGCTTCCAATCTGAAGACATTTTTATTCCAACAAATTTACTTTTTCCCCTTTTGGTTTTGGTTAAGAAATCAGTAATTCAGGAGTTATCTTATCTCAACATAATTGATAACTGTTATCTTTGCTAATTGAACTGAACTTCAACAATCCCAACCTTTTCTTAGGAAATAAATAGGATTTGAAGATCAAACTAATTAGTCCCTTGACTTTCCTTTGCCTTAGTAAAGGTTAACTAAGTGGAATTAAGATTCAACTTTCATTGTTATTGATAAGGATAACTAAGTCTGGACTTCCAATTTTTCATACCTTGTCAAAAATTTATTTTACAGTTATTTATTTATTTTTAATTGCCATTTAAATTATTTGTCATATTTGTTCCTCATTCTTGAAACCCCAAATTTACAATCTCCATAACCAATAATAAGAACATACTTCCCTGTAGTTCCTTGAGAAGACGACCCGAGGTTTAAATACTTCGGTTATCAATTTTTAAGGGGTTTGTTACTTGTGACAACCAAAACGTTTGTAAGAAAGGTTGATTGCTTGGTTTAGTAACTATACTTGCAACGAGTATTTACTATAACTTCTAAACCATCAATCTCCAGTTGTTTCAAAATGGCGCCGTTGCCGGGGAACTGCTAACGTGTGCCTTATTATTGGTTATTGTAAATATTTTTCTTTTACTTCTTTATTTATTTTTGTTTTTCCTTTTTAATTTTATTTGCTACTATGAACTCTCACCCTTCTCGCTTTGAGTTTGGTTCTAACTCTGTTGAAGGAAATAGAAGCCACAGCAAGAATGTGCATCAAGGTCAGACCAATCAAGGATGGATGGAGCCAAGAGGATCTAATCAACCCTTTAGGCAACAACACCCTCCAAGATATCATGGACAACGACCATTCTACAATGCATACCCAGCTGATAGATATGGTGGACAACCTTGTAACTACCAACAAGCCCCACCCCGTGCCTATAGACCATCCTTCCAACATAACCTCGAACCACCACACTCACAAGCTTCTCTTCACCATTCGCCACCGAATGATCCTTTCCTACCCCAGTTCCAATCCTATCACTCCCAAGCACCACCACTTCCCTATGTGTCATGTCCAAATCCATCACCCAGAGAATCAGAAGTTCACCTCAAGAAAACAGTAGAACAACTTCAAATAACCATTCGTCAATTGGAGCAAGCAGTAATTCAATTAGCTTCTAGACGTTTGAACATTCAAGGACCAACCACAGCCCCATGTGGACAATCTAATGAAGAGCATAGCATGAAGGAGATACTAGAAACTCCAGTGGACAAGACAGAGCATGAATTCGTACTAGAACAAGTAGAAGAAGCTGTCAGTATGCAAGAAGAAGAGTTGGTTGAAGAATTAGGAGACGCTGAACTTCCATGGGAATCTAGAGCTGAGGAGAACTCCGTCAAGGACGTTACAGTTGATGCTAAGGAGGATAGTGCACAATCCCCAAGGCAAGTCGTTTATGAAGAACTAGACGGAATAACCCAAGACACAAATTCCCTTGATGCTGATAGTCACAAGTCAAGTTCTCTTAGTAATGAACTTGCATCCGCAAGTGAATTCTCTGAGATCGAAGAATCTTCCCGAAGTGAATACGAAGATGATGCGGGGGTAGATTTCTCTCAACCTCCAGTCTATGACTTAAGTGATGAGGAAGACATAGAAGACTTTGATCAGGACACAGATGCATTTGAAGATCCTTGCAAAGAAGTGGAGGAATTCACAGAAGATTACCAGGGAGCAGAACTTACAGAACCACTGAAAACACCTATCCCAAGGCCATTACCACCTAATACAAGCTTCAAGTGGGTATAATCCTTAGCTTTAATCTTTACTTTTCCACTTGAATATGGTTTGCTTGAAACAGATGGCCAGCTTAGAGCTCTCTGCGGCTTTAAGAGTAAGAGGGAAATGGCTCACACTCAGAGCTAGTGCACAAGGTTCAATAAGGTTCCACGCTTCAACTCGAAGTGCACGGATTGGTATCATGTTCAATCGAATGGATCTCGGAAAATGTTTGGTCATCTTGGTGAGAATCTAATTTCCAAACCGCCCGGATGGAAAAGTATAGATCAAAACGAAGGCGGATTTAGAACCAAAGTTTGGGATCCTGGAAAATATTCTGATATTCATCACCCCAGGAACCTGAAAATCTGTTTGAAGCTGCTCAGAAGCTTCACATGCCTAGTTTGGGACCCCGGAGGCTATTGGCATTCCAAGCATTGGTGGAGATTTTTGGATGAATTTAAGCATAAGCCGCCATAATAGGAAGCTCATCCAATGTCCAACTTAAGGACTTCAACTAAAAGTGTTAGGTGGGAGACAACCCACCATGGTATGATCGTTCATTTTTCACTTTTTATTTCGTTTTGTTTGTTTTCAAATTTTATTTTATTTTATAATATTGAACCTGGAATTTTGCATCGCATTCATATTAATCATTGCATTCTGCATACTGCACAAAAAAAAGCACGCACGCGACGCGGCAGCGTCGCTGACGCGTCCGCGTCACCAGTGCAATGGAAAGAAAAGAAAACGAGCAGAAAGTCACGCGAGAGCGTGGCTGGAGGCGTACCAATGGCACAAATCGTCCCACGCGACCGCATCGCTGATGCGACTGCGTCACATGGGAATAATGGCCTCCCACGCGGTCGCGTGACCAAGATTTCGACGTCAAAGTGGTGCACACCCGAAAGTTGTGCAAGAGTGGTGCTGGATTGGTGCTGAACGCATAATCCTTCCCACGCGGCCGCGTGACCCACGCGACCGCGTCATATCCCTTTAAAGCCCACTCATGCGATCGCATGCCCCATGTGATCGCGTCACTTAAAATTTGGCACTAATATGATTTTGAACAGAGAGTTGTGCAAATGCGAGGCTGCCCTCGCGCTAGCAGCATAAAGCGTGTCACGCGACCGCGTGACCGATGCTACCGCGTCGATTCACTTAAAGCGCAAGTCACGCGACCGCGTGCCCCACGTGTCCGCGTCGCTTGCGCCGCATAGCTTATCCTAATTTGCCAAATATCTTATCTTTTCTTCCCCAATCCTAATTTTTTCTCCCTCCTTTCTTACTTACTTCTTCTTCCGTTCTTTCCCTTCTCATTCTTCTTATCTTTCATTTTATTTTACTTAATTTATTTGAATATTTCATTCATTGCATTTTAATTTTGTGCATATTTTTCTTTTCTTTTCTAAATTTATTATTTTACCATTGGTGTTCAAATGTTCTTATTCAACTGTTATATCTTTTCTGGTATTATCTTGGTGCTTATGACTTGTTTTATTCTGGTTAGGTAATATTATTTAAATCAATGCCAATCTTTTATACCTGTATTACTTTTTGCATTGACATGAATTTATATTATCTCTCTTTCCCCACTCTCTTCTCCATTGTTGCAATTTTGCACCACTGGTATGCCATGACATCTATTATTTTCTCACTTACATGTTGAAGCTTCCATGTAAATGAGACCCTTATCATTTGGCATTAACCCACCCATACTTCTTTTATTTTCTTATCTCTATTTCTGGGTTACTCTTCTTCCCTTTTTCTTTCAAGATGGCCACCCGGAAGGGAACCGGAAGACGTTTACATGGGGAGACAAACAAGTCCATCAGCACAATCCTTGAAGAAAAGCATCAGTTGGAACAGCCCGTCCACCTGCACATCTCAGCATGCACCGAGGACGGTGCAATCTTTAAGTGTGGAGAGGTCGATACCGACTTCCATGGGTTAGTCACTTCATATTTTAGCATGGACGCATCTGCGAAAAGTTTATACCGACTTCCATGGGGAGGTCGATACCGACTTCCATTGCATCTGCGAACCTCAACCCATGCGGCCGCATGGACGATGCCTCCGCGTCACTTACCCGCGACCTGAACGTAACAGAAATCACAGGGGGCGATTTCTGGGCTGCTTTTGACCCAGTTTTAAGCCCAGAACACACAGATTAGAGGCTATAAAGTGGGGGAATGCATCCATTCATAGCGGAGCTCGCCAATTTAGTTACTTCTCATGATTTAGATTAGTTTTGAGAGAGGTTCTCTCCTCTCTCTCTTATGATTTAGGATTTCTCTTAGTTTTATGAGTGACTCTCAATCCTAGGTTTAATGTTCCTTTATTTTAAGCTTCTCTTTCACTTTTATTCATTCCATTACTTTAGTTGATTGTTTACTTTTGCAATTTGATTTATGAATTCTTCCATGTTACAGATTACTCTTTTGAATTAATGTTATTTGAGGTATTTCAGTTTATTATTGCCCTCTTTTATTTATGCCACCATTGCTTCCAATCTGAAGACATTTTTATTCCAGCAAATTTACTTTTTCTCCTTTTGGTTTTGGTTAAGAAATCAGTAACTCAGGAGTTATCTTATCTCAACATAATTGATAACTGTTATCTTTGCTAATTGAACTGAACTTCAATAATCCCAACCTTTTCTTAGGAAATAAATAGGATTCGAAGATCAAACTAATTAGTCCCTTGACTTTCCTTTGCCTTAGTAAAGGTTAACTAAGTGGAATTAAGATTCAACTTTCATTATTATTGATAAGGATAACTAAGTCTGGACTTCCAATTTCTCATACCTTGCCAAAAGTTTATTTTACAGTTATTTATTTATTTTTAATTGCCATTTAAATTATTTGTCATATTTGTTCCTTATTCTTGAAACCCCAAATTTACAATCTCCATAACCAATAATAAGAACATACTTCCCTGCAGTTCCTTGAGAAGACGACTCGAGGTTTAAATACTTCGGTTATCAATTTTTAAGGGGTTTGTTACTTGTGACAACCAAAATGTTTGTAAGAAAGGTTGATTGCTTGGTTTAGTAACTATACTTGCAACGAGTATTTACTATAACTTCTAAACCATCAATCTCCAGTTCTTTCATACATATTTTATCATTTTGAAAACTCTTTACTTAGTTTATTGCACTTTCTTAGTTTATTGCACCTTTTAACTTTACTTGTACATAACCTAGTATTATATTGTAGTGATACATATTTTTACATTCTCTTTTAATTTTGACTTGTACATATACCTTTTAGCCTTTAGTTATGATTGTGATTTGGATTATGTGATAATTGCACCTAGTTGATTTCCTATATACTTGATGATTTGGTTTGATTGAAATTAGAAAATGAATTTAGGATTTTTGAATTTTTCTCTCCAATCACATTATATATATATATATATAGAATAAATGTTAGTCAATTTAATGAAATTTCCAAGAAACTTCCTTTTATATAGAGCATTGAAATTCAAATTGATTTGAGTTGAAATCCTTCATAGAAACTTGCATGATTTATACATTGTGAAATATGGGTTTTGAGCAAAGAACACACAACCTATGAGATTTTTAGCCTAATTGTGTGGTTACATCATTTAACCATTTATTTCATTCTTGTGTGTTGCTCTTTTCTCTATGATTGCAATCTTTGGTTTGTTTAATTTTATATGTCCATTATTTAATGTATATTTATGCATTTATGTGATTGAGACCATCACTTCACTATAGCTTACTTAACCCAAATAGCCTACTATTTCATTTACCTTTGTTCACCACTTTGAGCCTATTAATTTCCCCTTTGTTCTTGATTAAGCACATCACTAGCTATAAGCAGAAAAATAATAATATTTCTAATTTGAATCTTTGATTAGCTTAAGTTAGTGAGATTGTGTAATTTTAAGTGTGGGGAAAGCCAAAAAACATTGGTAGATAAAATTAGGTGTTTTATTCTTGTTGAAAAATCTTGAAAATTTGGGTATGTACTCATGTATTAGTATGAAAATCATATGCATTGATGTTTTGGTATATATATTATGTTTTTGGTAAAAAAATATAAAAAAAAAAAGAGAAAAAAATAATAAGAAGGGGACAAAATGCTCTAAAGAAGAGTAATAAGAATGATGCATATGGAATGTGAATTGAAAACAATACATGAGTGTGTAAAAAAGTAAAGAATAAGTAGTTAGGTTTGCAATTGAATTGTATAGGTTGTTATATGTGTTGGGTGAGAGTTTAAGTTAATCAAATATTCAAATTTCAAGCTCACTTGACCATATACATCCTTACCTCTACCTTAGCCCCGTTACAACCTTGAAAAGCCCTCATGATATTTGCATATGTACATTAAATATTTGTTGCTTGATTAGATGAAGAACAAACCTTAGAAAGCATGATTAGAGGAGGATTGAGTGGATTGACCCTAAACACTTGAGCGACTAGAGTGCATATACACATCCGGTGAGGGTTCAATTACTCAATTTCATATTTCTACCTATGATCATTGTTTATCTTGCAAGTTTGTAAATTCTTTTGGATGGATCAATTCAATTGTGAATTTGGTTTGATTATGATTGTTTTGGCTCTTGATTGTGTATATATGTTTTTTTGAAATTCGATTTATTTTGACTAAACTTATATATAGATAGATGGTTAGTGTTAACTAGAATAGTTGCATTAGGTAGATAGTTTGCATTTAGATATTTTGCATTGAATAA
Organism: Arachis ipaensis; assembly: GCF_059453495.1. Lineage (NCBI taxonomy): Eukaryota > Viridiplantae > Streptophyta > Magnoliopsida > Fabales > Fabaceae > Arachis > Arachis ipaensis. The sequence continues at coordinate 118,046,661 of NC_142441.1, read as the reverse complement.
TTGATACATTTTCTTGTCTTTCTTGAATTTAGCATGAGGACATGCTATTGTTTAAGTGTGGGGAGATTGATAAATCATATTTTGATGGTTTATTTTGTATTGAATTTGGTGGATTTTATCAACTTGTCTCGTATTTATTCACTAAAATAGCATAGTTTTGTGAATTCTTTCTAAATCGTGCTTAAGAGTGAAAACATACTTTGTAGGCTTTAATTTGTTATTTGATTCACTTTAATTCCATTCGATGTCTTGATGTGTTTGTTGAGTGATATCAGGTTTAGAAGGCAAGTATGGATTGAAGGAATGAGGAAAAAGCATGCAAAAGTGAAGAATTCATGAAAATATTAAATTTAATGCATTTGATAACCATGCGTATGCACAAGCATTGATGCGTACACACGATTGCATTTTTACAACCATGCTACACATGGTCAGACATGCGTGCGCATGAACGCAATCACGTGACTCACTTAAGAAAAACGTGGCTGGCGATTTCTAGACCTTCTCAAGCCCAATTCCAACTCATTTCTGAAGTGTTTGAGGCCAAATTCAAGAAAGATCAAGGGGAGAACAATTAGGTTTAGTTTAGAACATGTTTAGGTCATTTTTTTAAAGAGAAAAACTCTCTCTTCTCTCTAGAATTTAGGGTAGATTAGTTAAATTTCTCTTAGAATTAGGTTTTGATACATGTCTTGATTTAGTTCTCCTTGCAATTTCTTGTTATTACATCTTTATTCTCTTAGTTTCATTTTTTATTTTCTTTATTTGTTCACTTTTATATTTATGAACCCTTGTTGATTTAGATTTCCATTAATGCAATTTGATGTTTTTATGTTTATGGTTGTCTAATTGAGTTGTTATTATTGTTATCTTGCATTTGGTAGCTTTAGATTTTGTTATTATTGCAATTTCACCATGCTTTCATTTTTATGCATTCTAAGTGTTTGATAAAATGTTTGGTTGAGTTTTAGAGTTGATTTTTATACTCTTGGCTTGTGATTGAAGACTTAGGTTCCTTGATATCATTAATGTCCAATGTGATTGATAGTTTATGGTTGTTAGTCAGTTTTAGGACCAATTATGTCCACTTGACTTAACCCACCGATGTTAGAGGATGATTAAGTGGAATTAACCCTTTGTAATTACCATGTTGTGGTCAATGATCTATGAATTATGATAGGAAACCTTGACTCTTTGCCATGAGTGTCTTTTAGCACTTATATTATCTTAGTTGTTAGCTTTGCTTTCTTGTTCATTAATCTAAAACCTCCAAAAATTCTCATAACCAATAGCCTGCATACTTCCCTACAATTCCTTTGAGAGACGACTTGAGGTTTAAATACTCTCGGTCATTATTGGTTTGCATTATGATGACCTGAGGGTTAAGTATTGGTTTGGATCTATACTTCAATGAAATTATTTTGTGAAAATTTCGAACCAAAAATTTTCCTAGGTCAAAGGCACGAGATGATGTGGCCATATCACGTTTTTATACATGGTGTGTAACGCCCTTGTCTCATTTACAGTGTAAACGAGACGCGTGTAATATTATTTCATTTACACTATAACGAGCTAAGACTGGAGAAGGCCTATATATATGCATTTCGTCCACAGTGGCTGTTTATAGTTTCTCACACCTATTTCTTCAACTTTTCTCTCACTTTTACCATTTTCTAATCAAATTTTCGAATTACTTCAAGATTATGGCGTGCGTCTAGGGCTGTCAAACGGACTAGTCCGGCCCATTTAGGCTCGGCCTGTTAAACCCGTGGGTTAAATGAGTTGGACCGTTTAAGCCCGCTTTATTCGCGGGCCATAATTTTCCATCCCGAACCGTTTATGGTCAGCCCGTGGGTTAAACGGACCATCCCGTTTATTCTTTTATTTTATTTTTTAAAAAATATTTTGACAAAAAATATTACTTCTAGGTCAAAAACCTTTAAAAAATATTATTTTTTAGTTGATGGATCGGATTTTTGGGTCGGATCGAGGAAAATATAGACTAAAGTGCTACTTTTTTATAAAAAATATAAAAAAAATTAAACGGACCACCCGTTTAGCCCGCGGCTAGTCCGTTTAACCCGTCATTTTTTTCGGGCTAATCGGGCTCAGCCCGTTTAGTCCGAAATTTAAATGGTCTTAATTTTGGAGGCAAAGCCCGCCCATTTAAATGGGTAAACGGGCTGGCCCGATGAGTTTGGCCCATTTTGACGGCCCTACGTGTGTCTATAATCACGATGCGTACCTCAACCGGCTGAACGCGACGTGACACATTACTGGGGTAGCTAGACGTTGCTGTTATTTTTCGTTTTATTTTTATGATAAAGCATAGATGTGTTACCATACTTAGGGTACTTTTACAAAATTAGTATGCATTATATGTTAGCCGAATGAATATATTGTTAGGGTTATTAAGCATTTGTTTATTATGTTTATTACTTTAGTTATTAATTTGGGTTATTGAAAATTTATAGTAAACTTAATTAACTAACAAGATGTTTATGTTCCTATTTACTAAATATTTAAGTAAATGGATTTTTTTATTACTTAAATTAAGTTATTAAGTTGATGGTGCACTTGTTGTTAGTTATTTTAGTAAATGTTTTTACGTAATCTAACTTATGAAGGAGGTGGAAAATGAATGTTGTTATTAATTATTTAACTAAATAATTTTATTTAAATTAAATTATATAGACGTTTATTAATTTAGTTATTAATTATTTAAGTAAATATTTTTATTTAAATGAATTTATAATGTAAATGTTTGTAGTCATTTGTTGAAATAGTTTACTTATAATTCAAATTAATTTATTATGTAAACGATTGTTAGTAGAATTTTTTACTTTGAATTTTTATAGGTTTACAGATTTCTAATTCGGATTTTTTATTGTTTACCAGAGGCCTCACTTATTTCTTCCTAGGAGAGTGAGTCACATACTCTCACCACCGGCCATTGTCCCCTACTTGTGGGAGGCTGGCTTTAGCAACGCGGTGCCACTCAGGAATTTTGTGTTTGACAAGTCTCTGATCATGGTATTTATGGAGCACTGACGTCCAGAGACTCACACTTTCCACCTGTCATGGGGTGAGTGCACCATCACCCTGCAGGATGTCGCATACCACCTCAGGCTACGCGCTAATGGATGGGTGGGTGTTTTTGTGACTTTTATACATGGTATGGGACCGGGCTTGGGAGTTGGTACTCGGAATCAGTCCTCCTGCAGTCTAGCAGCAGGGAATGCAGAGGAAGGAGTCTTTCTCCCTGAAGCTGACATGGCTTCAGGAACGTGTCTGACAGATGCCCGATACTAATGATCCAACCACCCTCCGATAGTACACGAGGTGCTACATATTGTTGATGATCGAGGGGTTACCTGATGACTGATAAGTCCAATAATCAGGTCCATCTCCGGTGGCTCCCACTACTAGATGACTTTCAGATGTGTCATTCTATGTCTTGAGGATCTACGGTGCTAGCACGGACGTACCATTTCCTATGCTCTGCAGCACACCACTCCACCATAGACATTGTCGGATGCACTCCTCTGCTGGACTGTAAGTAGCAGTGTTCTAGCCAAATCTCTTTGTTGAACCTAGTAGCCCAGTCCATCATCTCTCGCGACAAACCCCTCAATGCATCCATATACCACTCGTAACCAACCTTGCTTGGACTGTAAGTAGCATTTATGAGATACCACTTTTTCTCAGTAGACTTGAAATGAGACATAAAGTTCGCATCCATGTGTCAGACATAGTAAGCATGAAACGCTCTAGGAGGATGCCAACCACTATCGTCAGCTCTTAGTGTAGCTTTGATCACCTGGGATCTATCAGAAATAATCAACATGCCTTCCTGTGGGGTGACGGGTCACCTCAGGTTGGTAAGGAAGAAAAACCATGACTCCGTCATTTCAGACTCAACAATTGCAAAGGTTACAGGAAGGATATTGCTGTTACCGTTGTGTGCCACTGTAATAAGCAAAACACCACTATATTTGCCATACAGATGTGTGCCATCGACGGAGACGAATGACTTGCAATGCTTGAAAGCCTCCACACAGGCAGGGAAGGCTCAAAATACCTTATCAAACATGCTGCAATCATGAACCATAAGTAGGCCTGGCAGAATAGACCCTATCCGCGGGTACCCAACCCAACCCAACCCGGTCGGGTAGGGTTGCCAACCCGATCCGCTGCGGGTAGGGTTGGACGCGGAGCAGGTTGGCCTGCGGAGCGGGTAGGGTGCGGGTTGAGCCTCAACCCTACCCGCCCTACCCGCACCCCCCATAATATGTGTTATATATGTCTAAAAATGTTAGATATGGGAGTTGAACTAAGGACCTTAAGCATGTGCAAAAGGTTCCTAGCCACTGAACCAAATTTATTAATTTGTAAACTTTACTCATTTATTTTTATAAAAAGTATTTTCCATTTAATGAGATATAAATACCATTTTGAATAATCTAGTGGCCTCAATTTAGATTTTTCACAGCCACTCTCTCTCAACGGCGCAAACTCTAGTCCTCTTCTCTCAATTCTCAAATTCAAATCTCTCTGGACTCTGTCGAAATGCCTTAACTATTTCGAATGAAGTTTGGGTGAGTGTTCTAAGAGCTAATTCATGTCAATCTTTCACTCGCCCTTTGATAACAAGTCTTTCTATTGACTTACAGGGGAAATTACATTGAAGCAAAGAGAAGGCAAATTCCCTGAACTACTCAAGCTGTGAGGAAGAGGAAGACCTGCAAGCTAAGACTGTCACCAGTTTGTTCACGAAGGGCTTCTATTAGGTAAGATCTATAATCTTGTTTTGTGTTTGGCTTTGGCAGCTCTGTACTTTCATACCGTGTTAGCGACATGCAAAGTTTATTCTTTTAGAAATTTGACTTTGAGGTTACTTCTAAAATTGTATAGTTTGTATGGGAAAAAATTTTAGGAAAAAAAATTTAAAATTGGTAAACATGTGAATGGTTGCTTGAATTATAGCTTGTTTTAGGGTTTAAGAAAGTTTGTAACGAGAGTTTCAGTTTGTAAATTTTTGTGAAAAAATAGTAGAAAAAATTTTACTTTTCTAAAAATTTTGCTTTCAGTAGTGTTGTTGTTGAGTGAATTAGAGTTAGTGTGCATTAGTGGATCTAAGTATTTAGAGCTAGTGAAGTTAATGTTATTTGAATAGAAGTTTCAAGTTTGTATGTAATTTGATTGATACAATTATTGTGGTTTTGCTGTGGGTAGTTTAATAAATTTGTTGAAGTGGTTTAGTCAACTTAAGTTTTATGTGCCATAATGAATCCAATTGGTATGATTTTGCAGTTGTTCTTCTTAAGAGTTTGATGTTGTGATTGTTGGCGCTGGCATCATTGGTTTTGAACTCTAAATAAGCTTATTAGAACTTAAAAAAAATTTAAGCATAAATGAATCGAGTTAAATTATGATTCATGACATGGAGCAATGCTGTTGTTGTTTGGTTCATTAATGAATTGTGTTGAATTATGATTCATGGCATGGAGCAATGTTGTTGTGATTTGGTTCATTTAGCCAAACCTGTCTAGTGAGTAAGGCTTTATATCCACTGCTTTAATTTTAATGTCGTACTTGAATTATTGGGCATGTTTCAATTGGTGGAATGGTTTCTACATATCTTTTCTGGTTTGAAACAGGAAATCATCACTTTGTGTATCTTTAAAGTTGTTGTTTGATTATTTTTTTTCAATTGTCTTGCTCCAATTTCTTCTGTCATTATCAAAAGTTTAAAGAGGAAAAAAAAATATAATTTCAATAATTAGTTAATAGGGATTATTTTAGTTCTCATGGGGCTCTTATACCTTTTCAAAAAGAGTGAAGTTAAAATCTTGTGACTAGAAAATAGAAATTTTGACTAGCTTTGACAAGATGATTATTTTCTTTTTTTTTTAATTTTATTTTATATGTATGTGTGTATAATTTGATTATGTAATTTGATTTTATTTGGACTAGTTGTAATTTGTATATCTGACTATCTGTACAAAGTGTATTTAAACATGTCACACACACACACACACACACACACATATATATATATATATATATGTAGGGATTAGGAAATTCACTTTGAAATGTCAAGTACCAACATGGATATAGTGGCACAAGATGTGGCTGTAGAAGAACAACAACAAGAACCCCCAGTGGAAGCAACTGCAAATTTTGTTCCAGATGAGTCCGCTTCGATTGAAAATAGCAACAAATCGAGTGTGAAGAGTGTTTATTGGCAATACTTTAGTCGATTTCAAGAGGAAAAAGACTGGAAGGCAAAATGCAACCATTGCAAATCTATTCTTGGAGCCAATCCAAGAAATGGAACTACAAATTTGAAGAATCATGTGCTCCACTATTGTAAAAGGATCAAATTAGCAAACTCTAGGCAATCAACAATTGCTGATTCATTGTCTAAACATACAAGGAGTGCTGCAGATGCTTTTGTATTTGATCCATCTTATACAAGAAGGTGTATTGCCAAGGCCATATGTATGCATGAGTACCCTTTATCTTTTGTGGAACATGTTGGCATGAAGGAAGTATATGCATCAATGCAACCAACTTTTAAAGTGCCTAGTCGAAACACAATCAAGAAGGACATTTTTGAAATGTATGAGTTGGAGAAGCTTAACATGACTAAGATAATGGATGGAAATGATAGTCGAGTAGCAGTTACAACTGACATGTGGACTTCCAACCAAGAAAAAGGATACATGGTTGTCATGGCACACTACATTGATAGTTCATGGATTTTGCAAATGCGCGTATTAAGGTAATCTTATAAATTATACTTCTAGTAATTGATATGACTTTTAATATTTTTTTACTTGAAATTAATTTATCTTTTAGATAATAATTGAAATATGTTTTTGAACAATTTTCAGTTTTACTTATGTTCTCGCTCCTCATACGAGTGAAGTGCTCTCGAATGCATTAATGAAAGTTTTGTTAGAGTGGAACATAGATAGAAAATTGTCAACTATTACATTGGATAATTGCTCTACTAATGATGCTATGGTTGATGAGTTGTTGGGGCGCTTAGATTCAAAATATTTGTTGTTGGGGGTTCTATGTTGCATATGCGTTGTTGTGCTCATATCTTGAACCTAATTGTGAAAGATGGTCTAAATTTGGTTAAGGAAAGTGTGGAAAAAATTCATGATAGTGTGGTGTATTGGACTTCAACCCCTAAAAGACATGAAACCTTTGTGAGTTGGTGTAGTAAGTCAAATGTTCAATTTACAAAAAAATTAGCTCTTGATTGTCCAACTAGATGGAACTCCACTTATGTGATGTTAGAGACTGCATGGTTATACCGAAATGTGTTTCCTCGATTAAGACAAAAGGATCCTAATTACAAAAGTTTGCCAAGCAATGAGGAGTGGGACCTTGCTAAAGAAATTTGTGGTAAATTAAAGTTGTTTTATGACGTGACACAATTATTTTCTGGTACTCAAGTTCCAACAGCCAACATTTATTTTAACAAAGTATGTGATATAAATGTTGTCTTGAAAAATTGGTCTGCTTCTCCAAATCCATTGATTAGTAATATGGCATGTAGTATGAGGGTAAAATTTGATAAGTATTGGGAAGAAATTCATGGCATGATGGGTGTTGCTGTCATTCTAGATCCTAGGTATAAGCTTGCTACGCTTGAGTATAAATTCTCAATGTTATGTCAAAATCAAGATGAGTGCTTAAGTAAGATTGAGAGGATCAAACAGATATGCTATGACTTGCTTCATGAGTACCAACAGAATCTGTCTAATTCAAGTAACGCATTTGAGGATTCTACACAAAAGCTACAGATGAATGCAGAGCAAGATGATGATGCTGCTTACCAGTTGTATATTAGACAAAAGAAGAGAAAAAATGGTTCATTTGTGAAGACTGAATTTGATCATTACATAGAGGAAGATGTTCATCCTTTGAGTGCCGACTTTGATATTTTAGCTTGATGGAAAGTGAATGGGGCTAGATTTCCAACACTTCAAAGAATTGCAGAGATATATTTGCTATCCCTGTGTCTACTGTTGCTTCTGAGTCTTCTTTTAGAACAAGTGGTCGAGTAATTGCTCCTCATCGTGGTAGTCTTCATGAAGATACTGTGGAAGCTCTTATGTGTAATCAAAACTGGTTGTGGGCAGCATATCGTCAAAGAGGTTATTTATGTTTTAACTTTTCTATTTGTTTATGCTAATGTTAAATTTATATATAGATTGATTAATAAATAAATTTATTATCTTTGATTTATAGGTGGAAAACCTGATTATCAAACTGCAAATGATGATGATGATGATGATGTATCTGAAGTCATAGACTAGTGATGGTGTTGTTGCAACAAATGGAAAGCTTATGGAGACATGAAATTAAATAATTTATTTATGTTTATGTTATTTACTTAGACAAAGACTTTTATGTGTAATTTAATATTTGATGGTTATGTTGTGTATGACATACTTGTGTTATTTGTAGGATAATTTGTGTTGTTTGAATATTTGTGTTATTTGAATGCTCATGGGATAATTTGTGCTATTTGATGGTTATGTTGTGTATGAGATACTTGTGTTATTTATGAAATATTTGTGTCATTATACTGTTTCTTTTTGTCAACCCGTGGGTAGGGTCGGATACCCACGGGTTGAGCGCGGGTAGGATTAGGGTTAGGTATTTTTCAACCCGCGGGTAGGGTTAGGGTTGGGTTCAAACCCTACCCTACCCTACCCGTTGCCACCCCTAACCATAAGGTGCCCATCATAGTACGGTACAACACTGATGTCACATATCGTTCCGAGACAACAACTTTGCAGTGCTTGTAGCAACCTCAGCACCTTATTGTATGACTCCTTCCAATCACCTTATATCTGCGCAATTTCCTTTTTCTTTGCCATCCAGACCTTTTTGTACGAGGGTTTGAAGTGATAACTTTGCTTAACTGCACCTTATAGAACATGGATAATGACAGATGGGATGGATTGTATCAACGGGAGGATGACATAGAAGATGAGACTGTTGTCTAACTGTCGGTGGTCCTAAAACATGTTAGATGCTAAACACGTGTGCGCTTCTCCCATCCTATACACCTCGCTAATGAAATAGAACAACCGTAGTTGACATGCACAGCAAGCATAACAATGGTAATTGAGAATATAGAAGATAAGTAAACTTGATTTTACCAATATCCGAGATTCTGTCGGAGAGCAACATGGAGACTCCAAGGGCAGCCTGCTTCATATTGTCGGCAATGCACGTGGTACTTTAATCGATTTGACTCCACAACTTGGTACTTAGTATTTTTGTGAATGCTGTAATTTTTCACACCCTACATGACTACATCTCTGCTTTTGAATGTGTGACCAACCTGAAACTCCATACCACCAACTAAGTTGTAATCATTTTCACCCGTGTTGGAAAATGGATTTTTCTCTTATATCGCATCTAGATCCAATGTACAACAGTGACTGGGTACAGATGACAAGGCCGGAATTGGATGCGGGACAGACAGAAGATACCGACGTGATGGATCGAACGGGATCTCCAGTACAAACTCCTCCTTGTCATCATCTTCAGAAGAACCACTCTAATTGCTATCCGCAATATACTCCTCGTCTGAGTCCTCACCGTCAACGTCCATGTCTTCCACTAGACTAGCAACGTGTATCGGTTTAGGTGCGAGAGGTTGGTCATCTTGCACAAAGTTCGACTGACCAGATCCACCGCCACTGACATCACCAACCTCCTAGAAAGCTCCATCACTTGTTTTGCCATGATTCCCCCATGGATGTCAAACATCAGACGCACATGCTCGTCGCCATGGAGTCAAAACAGAGGAAACCAAAAAACTTCATTTTCCATCGATTTTCTCTCGCTTCCACCAACGCCAGTCTCTTCAGCTCGGACAAACAACTTACTCATCGGGCACGCAACAAAATGAGATTCTCACACTCAAATATCACCCCATTGTCACTATTTCTCACATGACATTTGAGATACACGCTTACAACCAAATATCCACTACTACTAGACATTTTGGCTTATTTTCGGAAGAAAAAGGTAGAGAAGAAGTAGTGAAATGTTTGTGAAAAATACAAAGGGTTGCACATTCTTTTATAGCTGCTGAAAATTTGTCGTAACGTATCTCGTTTACAATGTAAACGAAATAATACTACACGTATCTCGTTTACACTGTAAACAAATACAGTGTAAACGAGATACGTGTAGTATTATTTCGTTTACATTGTAAACGAGATAAGAGTTACAATGCATTTTAGTAAAAATATTACAAATTATATATTTTAGTAAATAAAATATTTATTTTAATTATTTAAAAAAAATATCCTTATGATTATGGTTGTAATATATATATATATATATATATATATATATATATATATATATATATATATATAAAATGAGTATCTAATAAAAAATTATCTTTATATGAGAAATGAAAGAATATAAATTCAACTATTAAATCTAAATAAGTAGTTAGTTCACTAGTCTACTTAACTAAGTGTCAAGGGTTTAAATTTTACCTTATATATGCAGTAACTCATTTGTTAGCAAAAAATCTTTAAATAAAGATCTAATTTGTGACAAATTAATTCTTAGTCTATTGGCTGGGAGATATCGTGAGAAACCAATATATATTATGAATATCTAATAAAAAAATTATCTTTATATGAGAAATGAGAAGATATAAATTCAGTTATTAAATCTAAATAAATAATTAGGATTAAATTTTGAAATTAATCAATTCATTTGACCTTCTTCATTTATTCAATTATTTGTTTTCCAAACCAAAAGCATTGAAACCAATAAATGATTAGCATTAAAGTAAGGCCTACTATTTTTGTGAATAAAATTTCTTGCATTAAATATTAAATTACTGATTGATAATATTTCAAAAAGAAAATCTATTGTAGAAAACCAAAGTCCTAACTCTGATGAGAATATGTATTTGTTTTCAATTTTAGTATTTTTTGAAAAAAATATTTTATAAAAGAACGAAATGAAAAATTAAAATTTTATTGCCTTACAAAGTGCTTTCTTTTTCTCTTAAGATACAAAATTTCAAAAATACTAAAAATAAAAACAAAAATTTAAAAAATAAGTATAACTATACGTAGTGATATTATATATTTATATTTATACGCATTTTAAATATTTAAATTAGTATTATATAAAAAATTGATAGACAATATTTTTGTAATTTAAAAAGTATCACTGCGTAAAGGCATGCGTATTTTGTATATTGGTTTTTATTTTTACTTTTAGTATTTTAAAGATTTTTTTATGTTTAGAAAAAAAAATACTAATATATTAAAATTTTATTTTTTTCAGTTTTCTCTTTAATAAATTTTAAAAAAATACTAAAATTTAATATATTTTCATTAGAGTTAAGGCCTTCGTTTTCCACGATGAAATCCATAACTTAATATTTAATGCTAAACATTTTAATCACAAAAATCATAGATCTTGCTTTAATACTGATTATTTATTAATTTCAATTTTAATAACGCTTTTGGTTTAAAAAATAAATAAATAAAAAGATGTAAATAAATTAATTTTGTTTTAAAATTTAAATCTAACTATTTATTTAGATCTAATAACTGAATTTATATTCTCTTATTTCTCGTATAAAATAATATCTTCATTAGATACGTAATCTCTCCTTCTTCTATGTTTATACATAGAGGTAAATACTAATTCGAAACCTGAAAGATTTTGACACAATAGTACTTGATTTTTGTTATGGACAAAATAGTCTTTAAAATATTTTAAAAATTGACAAACGTATCCCTGGACTCGCCAGAGCACATTTCCAACGAGAAGGATGCTGAGGTAGCCACCGAATTTTGATAATATGGCTTATCACTTTAAGTAATTACTAAATTAATACTAAGTTGGAAAATATGCCTCCACCTCTCCTTTTATTACTGTCTGCGATCTTCCTTCCCTCTCACGCCAAGCTCCTTCTCTTTCACTGCTTCCACTTCTCACTCTCAAGATCATTGTAGAACTGTCGTCACGCGCCTGAGACTCAACCTGAAGAGAACGTCGTCATCGCGTGTCTGACCCAGCCTGAGGAGATGACGTTCTTCGCATGCCTGACCCAGTCGAGGAGAATGTCGCTGTCATGTACTTGACCCAGCTCAAGGAGAATGTCGTTTTCACGCGCTTGAGGAGAATTGTCAGAGGCAGAATCATCACATTATAGGTAGAAGCATTGCCTTCTTCGTCGCGTTAGAGGAGAATCGTCTTCATCGCCTCCAACAAGATCGTTCTTTATCGTTGTCGTCAGTATCTTTGTCATTGGCCGCTCTTTGTTTTGGTAAGTCAATCTCTTCGCATTTCATGTTTTAAATGTGAACAAAACTAAAACTAGCTTATGCTAAATTTTTATTTATAGAGTTGCTGAATGTTGATGAACAGAACTTGTATTGTTAGAACTGCTGCTGAACTGATTTTTTATTGTTCAAATTTTATTTTTGGTTTTTCTTTTTAAACTTTTTTTTTTGTTGTTGTTTAGCTGATCAAATTGTATAGTAGAAGCACAGTCATTAAGAGGATAATAGATTGGAAAGAATATGACTCTAGTTTTTAGACCAGTGGTGGTGGTGGACTGGTGGTGGTGCATGGAACAACAATAAAGAATTAGGGAAGGATAAAGGACTAGGGAGTAGGGGTGTCCATGGATCGGATCGTATTCGCAGATCCGCGGTAAATATCCGCATCCGATCCGAAAATTGCGGATACGATCCGATCCGCAAATTGATCGGATCGGATCGCGGATATCTGCTCTACATCCGCATATCCGATCCGCGGATCCGCAGATCCGTACTATAATAATTAAAAAATAAATAAATATATATGTTTGGTATTATATTTACTTGTTTGTATGTTTTAGTTAGTAATTATTATTCATATATTGTATTATTTTATTTTTGTTATTTAGAGAGAGTTTGATTAAAAATATTTTAGGAATAAATAAGTTTAAAAATATGAAAAAAATATTTTTATCGAATTCTTTTACATAGAAATATGATTAAAAAGAAAATGTTTAATTATGCGGATATATCCAATATCCGATCCGATTCGTAAATGTGCGGATCGGATCAGATTCGACACTAAAAAGTGCGGATATCATATCCGATTCGATGCGATGGAAATTGTGCGGATCGGATCGAATTTTCGACCATATCCGATCCGATCCAATCCGCGGACACCCCTACTAAGGAGGGACCGTAGAAGGCACAAGGCAAACCCTTTTGCATAGGTTGACATGGACGAGGGTAGCTTAAGACAAAAGAATTGGAAATTTTTAAGTTAATAATTATGTAATTAATTAAAAAAAATAGTAAAAGAATTTTCAAGAATAATTAATTTTTTAAGCAAATAATTATTAATTAATTTTTTAATTAATTAATAATTTTTTAACCAATTTTTTTAATTCATCCATTTTTTTTATCTTCCTCTCTTCAATCTTCATTTTCCTCTCCAAAATGGCCACTGTCTTTAGAACCCCCATTCTCCGGCCACCTATCCTGCCGCCGCGCTCCTCCTCCTCTTCTGCCGCCGCCGCCACCAAGCCCTCATGCGTTGCCTTTCCCTCTTTCAGACAAACTGCTACCCGCAGAAGGACCACTCTGCCCCTCACCACTTTGCGGTTCCCTTCAATTCCTTCCCTGCGCTTCACGAAGTTCGCCCCTTTCGCTTTCGAAGGAGACACCGAGGCCTCGCCTCAAGTTCAAGAGCCTGAGGTTCAGCTTGAGGTGAGTTTCAATTTGGAATTAAATTTAAGTTCTTTTTTTTTTGTTTCCTTTCAAATTTTGTGTGTTTGGGTGAAATTGGAACCCAGTTGAATTTCGGATTGCAAAATTTCTTGGTTTGAGAAGGACTGTACTGGAATGAGAGACTTTTATGTTGACTTACTTTGAAGTAGTGTGTATCATACTTTGCATTTTGTGATGCTATATAAAATTGAGGCGATATTCAATGGTATATTGATAATATGATAGTTTTATTTTAATTGTTTATGATACCTGAGGAAAGCTATAATCTTGGACAGTTCCAGAATACAAATTTATTTTGGGCAAACTGTGACTCTGAAATTATGAACTTTAGATTGTGGTTGGATATATTATTTTGAAAAAGGAAAACAAAAATATTCTGGTTTTGTTCTCTTAAGAAGCTTATCTAAGAATCACACACAATGCATACCTATCTTTGATATTTGCAACTTTTACTATCTCGGATAAAGAAAATGATGAGTCAAGAGTTTTTAGGATTAGTTGATTTTCCGTGTTCTAGCTCAGTTTTCTGGCGAACTCTTGTAACAGGATGGTGCTGTTGATGTAGAGGACAGTGCTAGCCATAATGAGGTTAGTGAGGCTGATGAAAGTGAGGAATCTTCACCCTTGCAAGAGTTACTGCAATCTTACAAAGAAGCGGTAGCTAATAATAATGAAGCCATAGTTGCTGAGCTGGAATCATATTTGAAGTCCATTGAAGATGAGAAAATAGGTCTTGAAAGGAAAATAGCTTCGATATCTGCAGAGTTATCAATAGAGAAGGATAGGATTCTAAGGATTAGTGCAGACTTTGACAATTTCCGGAAGAGAACCGAGAGAGATCGCCTTTCTCTGGTCACTAATGCACAGGGGGAAGTTATGGAGAGCTTGTTGCCTGTATTGGATAATTTTGAGAGAGCAAAAACTCAGATCAAGGTGGAGACAGAAGGAGAGGAGAAAATAAACAACAGCTATCAGAGCATATATAAACAGTTCATGGAAATTCTTACTGCACTTGGAGTTGAACCAGTTAAGACAGTTGGAAAACCCTTTGATCCATTGGTAAGTTGGTAATAAGTTTATTTTATTTTATTTTATTTTTATTTCCAGGATGTCAAACAAATTTGACTTTTCAATTGAGAAGAAACTCTTATTATCATGTAGGTTATAATGTTTTGTCCAAAAATAGAACCCCTCCCACCCTCTTTTTTTTTCTTTAGATTTTTAATAGAAGGATAGTTTTAAAACAGTTAGTATTTATTTAAGTTGTGTTAGTAGTTTAGTAAAAAAGACCCATACACTTGCCAGTGTAATTGTCGATTTCATTTGGGGACACTTTGCTCTTATTCTGTCTGGTTTGTTGGTTTGAGATGAAAATGGAGTCCAAGGTATTTTAATAGCTTCCATTGTTTGAATTGCTTAAATTTTAGTAGGATGGAATGGTTAGTGATGGAATTATTTCCTCCCGATTCCATTACAATTCCCAATTTTTTGGTCCTCCCAATTTGGGTGTCTTGTGATAGAACCTATTTTTTTATTGAAACAATGAAGTAAAAAAAATACTCTATTTTCCTCTTCCATTCCACAACCTTGTGTTCCATTCTTCTCTACTGCATTACTTACCATTAATTCAAACATATTGAGTTCTGTTTGACTTGTTCAATATGATTTGTCTTCCTTGGATTATCACTGTGAGATTTTGAAGTCTTTTTCTCCTTATATGAAAATTATCTCAATGTTTTAGAAGTATATTGTTGGCCCTATCCTTTCTTCTGCATTTTTGCATAATGATGTCATACATGATTGATGCAGGCACGGAAACCAGTTGGCTCGAAATTCAATCAACTTTTTCAAACGCTTAATCAAGCTTATTCAGGTTTCATGAAGACCTGGATTCGTTTTTAACTCGGCAATTCTTGATTATTTTGAGCCAACTTGGTGAGTCTGAATCTGTATGACAAAATTGCCAAAAAAGGAGAGCATTGTAGCAAATTATGTATGTGAATCTCAACACATATTTTTAGAGAATTATATTTAGCTGGCTGCTGTAAGATTATAGAACTTTGAAATCGCTTGCATCAGCCACTTCATTGAATGAAACGCAATGCGTTAGTCTCTTTGAATATTTCATGTGGTGATCTTCAGAGGTATGAAAGACTGATTGATATTCATGATAAATTTTTCTGATAAATTATAATTTGCAATTTACTTGTAAAAGCTACATGAAGCAATTATGCGCGAGGATTCAACTGAGTTTGAGGATGACATCATAATCCAAGAATTCAGGAAAGGTTTTAAACTTGGTGACCGACTTTTGCGACCATCAATGGTGAAGGTATCAGCTGGTCCGGGACCTGCAAAGCCTGAGCAAGCACAGCAAGAGGAGCAAGTCGCAAGTGAAAATTCTGAGGCTCTTAAAGAAAACAATGGTAGCACAGAAACAGAGTCTTCTTGAAAGGTCAAAAGTCACCCTTTTGCCTGGATTCAGTTTTGTACAAGTATGTCAGTTAAATTTAGAGGAACATAATGTTGGATGTTACTCGAAGGAATGTTTCAGCCAATTTTTCTTTCAAAGAAAGTATTATCTGAGGTTTTGAATTGTGATTTCAGATTTCAGATTTCAGATTTCAGATTTTTCAGCTTTCATGGCCTTGGTAGAGATGACTAATTTTTTACGGAGTTACTGTTTTTCTGCAAGGACCTGAGTAAGTCACAAATTTGCAACTGATGAAGTGCTTTATACCATTTGTTAGGAGTTTAATAGCGTGAACTTTCAGATCATTCGATTAAAGGTCATTATGATTTTTTGGCAATTTTTTCACCACATTACTGTTGCACATTTCAAAGCTAAAGAAATATTGCATGATGTAGTGGTGTGAATTTGAATTCCTGTTAATATTGGGACGTTTTAATGATATGAAACGAGTGATGGTAATTATAACATGTTTGTGTGTACCCCGCGTGTGTCGGTGCGCCTATCTTTCTTATTTTATTTATTATCCAAGAAACTAAGAATCATATAATTAGTCAATTCTATATCATAATCGGGTTATATCCCGTTCATATATCATAGTAGGAAGGGGAACAAAGAGGTTCGGTTGGAATAAGACGGAATCATTTTTTATTTTTATTTTTTTACAAAGATAGGAGATTCGAACCCGCAACCTCTTAATTGAGTATGGAGAGATTATGCCATTTGAGTTATTATTCATTGGCAAAAATTTAGAAAGATATGTGACTTGAATCCGCGACTTCTTAATTGAGTATAGGGAGTCTATGCCATTTGAGCTATAACTCATTGGCAAAAAATTTAAAAAGATAGGAGACTCGAACCACAACCTCTTAATTGAGTACGGACGAAATTATTTTTGTTACACCCTATTATTTGTTAAATTTAAATAATGAAACACCATATTAATCTATTGAATTGAATTCTACTTCTCTTCATTATTTGTCACCGATCTATAGTGCTTGTAACACAATTGCGGTTGCGGGCGAAGGATTGTATATAATTGAGTGAAATTATGATTTTGCCGATATGCTTTTTATCTTTATTTTTATTTTTAAGTTTTTTGGGTATAATCCACAAATATGTTTTTTTAAACGAACAATGCTAGAGAACTAAAAGGGTATTAGGCAAAAACCAGTTAAAATATCTTTGAATGAATCCAAAATCTCTACGAGTTAATATATATGGATGTTTTTTCTGCTAAGTATCAGAATATTTCTTTTTCATACTAAATGGATGTTCTTTTATATATTTTTCGAATTTTTTTATATTGCAAATGTGAATATCTCTATTTCTTTAAGAATTTTATATTTTTTTAAAATTTTATAGATATTTAATTATTTTTGCTAAAATATAACTGGATATTTCTTTTGTTAAGTATTAGGATTTTTTTCATATTAAATGAATGTTTTTTTTTATATTTCTGTAATCGTGTAGTTTGTAGTCTCTTTAATAATCAAAACTATACCTAATATCCCAAAACGTAGAGAACAACATCGTGATGATACTGCTACCGTGCGACTACTGTGAAAGCCATTGACAATCCAAACTTCACATGATCACCTGCATCATAGTACCCTCCAACCAAGTCCACCTTCAAAAGCAAAAATATATATTCTGTGCAGCTCTTTTTTAGTCTCTACTTTTCGAAGCATGTGGGCGAACGGTTAACCCGGTTAACGGTGCCGTTGGATTACTGTGGACTGGAAACTGTCACGTGTGCCAGGCTGCCGTTGAAACGGTGCTCTGAGGAGGCTCCCTCAGGCCTATGCTGGAGCTACTCGGTCTCGACGCGCCTGTTCCTGTCGCTGCTGACGCCGGCTCCGAGGGAGAAGTCACGTGCGCTGACGCGCGGAAGCTCCGAGACCCGAACCCGAGTCCGAACATAAGGTTCACGAGCTCCTGATCTGGTAAAGACAGTTTCGGCTGGAAGTGGAAGCGATCGGAGGAGTGGGTTGCAATGGGGAGGCGGAGAGAACCTGACGGTGAGAGAGAGAGGTCTGTGTGTGTAATTGTCGGAAGTGGGTGGGTTAATGTGAGAGAAAAGAGAAAGATTTTTATAGGTTTTAATTAGGTTTACTGAATCAAATTTAAATTTTTAAAATTTAAAATTTAAAAAATTTAAAATAAATTATTAATATAAATTAATGTGGTTCTGTTTAGTTTTTTGCTAGTAACCTCTTGGTTCCATATACTTTTCCTTTCTAAACTGTATGCCACAGAGATTGAATAAATTGGCTTGCTCACATTAATCTCTACCAAATTGAAGCCAAGCCCATCTGTAGATGCTAGACACCGTCTTCGACCCTATTCCCATCTGCCCCCTTCTTGATGAAATTAGATGTATTCGGTGATCAAAATTTAGTCAAATTGTGTAACGAATGGTTATCAAATTCGCCTAAAATTGTATAGGAACTAGGAAGGTTTCATTTCTTTAGGTTGTTTTTTTTCAAACCCAACAACACACCACAAGAAGAAAAACCGGCCTAAAGAGACCCACCCACCCCCTAATACATCGAAAGCCGCCCCAATTCTCCATAACCCGTCCCAGATCATGGTTTTGAAAATTGGACCGAACCGGACCGGCCGATCGAATAAAAAACCGACGATGAAAATGGTCCGATCCGGATAATTGCTCATTCGAAAACCACTTGAAAACCGCTGAATCGGCCGGTTGGATCGGATTGGTAACCGGCCGGTTCTTGTTAAACGGCGCCGTTTTGATGTTTGTTTTTGAAAAAAAAAAAACCCAATGTTCAGCCCTCACTCCGCTCACCCCCCTTCCCCCAACACCCCCCCCCCTCGTGCTGTCGGCGCAGTTCAGAATCACCCAACCAAAACCCTAGGTTCTCCCTGCAACGGTTCTGCCGCAGTGCCGCCGCCTTCCGTGCTGTCGGCGCCTCCGCGTCCTCTCTTGTAGCCCAGGCCCTCTCTTGTAGATCGGCGTCCTCCTTCCCCCTGTCCCTGTCCTCCCTGGCTTCTTTGTTCAAGGCTTGGAGCAGCTCGCCGCCGTGTCGCCGGTCGCCGTTGTCTCGCCGGTCGCCGTCCGTGTCTCCGTCGAAGGTTAGCACTGCTTTCACTTCTTCAGTTCTTCTCTTCCTTTTATGCTCTGTTTGCTGAATTTTGAATGTGAAATTGTGAATGGATTAATGGAAATCAAATAATTGATTTTGTGCTGCTGCTCTTTTTTTAATTCCTGAAATTTTTGTTGAAATTTTCTTGTTGCTGCTAAAAATGGATTAGGGATTACTTGTTGCTGTTTTGTAATTAGGGATTATGCTCTGTTAGCTTTATTGATTTCAGGTTTAGTGTGATTAGGGATTACTTGTTGCTGTTTTGTAATATTTGTTGCTGAATGCTAAAATGGAAATCAAATCAAATACTGTTTGTTGCTGAATGCTGAATGCTGAATGCTGAATGCTGAATGCTGTTGGTAGTATTAATTTTGTGCTGCTATTAATTTTCTGGCTGTGCTGTTGCGGTTTTTAAATTTGTGAATGATTCATTAATTTTAGTTATGGATGATAGTATTAAATTATTAATCAAGAAGCAATTGGTGATAACAATGCATCTGCCAATAATAACTGCCAATCTTCCTATTTCGAATGATGCTGCTAATCCTAATACTCCTAGTTTTTCTGATTAAAATGAATGATGGAATTTTTATTGTTGTTGAATTTTTGTTGTTGAATCTTGTTTCCATTGAAAAAAAGAAATAAGAAACTAAAAGGAGAAGAAAGCTTCCACAAACTATAGAATATTAAGAATTAATTCCCACAAAAAAACATAAGCAAATGTCATGAGTTATGCAAAATATATAGATTGTTAATAACCAGTAGTATAAACAAATTACATGAATTCTAAGTTTTGAAGTTTATTAATGATTATGTTTCACAGCAATAGCATAAGCAAAATGTCTATGCTTCCACAAATTATAAACTGTTAATATCTAGTTTTGTACAAATGTTTTCTCTGCTTTAGATGTTGAGTGTTGCTAATTCCCCAAATGTCAGTGCTCAACCCTGCATATTTGGTCTATGTTCACTTATCTTTTCAATCATTTGGTTGCCAAAGAATCAAGGATACTTATTTGTTTTTTTAGTGAGCTTCCAGTCAATAAAATTGTTGAATGTGACCTCTATGATGTATTGTACATAAGATGCTTTTCCATTAAAACGGTCATATATATTTGGTAACAATTGTAATTGGAAACTTTCAATAGGTACTTTCTCATGTTTTTAGAGTTTTGCATATTTCTAATAAGTTTACTTGCATAAAGCACCTTATAATTTATTTATTATTTTATTTTAAAACGATTTTTCCGGTTGAATCATGATTAGACCGGTTGGACCAATAAACCAGTAATTAGAGCGGTTCAATGACCGGTTCGGTTCTCAGTACCTTGCCCCAGACACATGAATGAATCTAATCTGCAACTCCCCCTTCCTCCTCCATTGCTTCCAGGTGCCAAGCCGCTCTGAAGCTCTGATTCCTTCTCCGTCTTGCTTCCCCAACCGTGGTTTCCTTGACTACCCTACCCCAAACAATTGGGTAGTCATGAAACATTAGAGACTCTATCCGCCTCTGCTTTGAAGATGTCCCTTACTGCTCCAGGGGGAGTCGTTGTCCAGTGACGACTCAGACTCTCTTCTGCCGCCAATCTCGCAACTGTGTTCGCAAGTTCATTTCCCTCTCCTGGTGTCCAGGTAACTCCAAGCTCCTGCTGCTCTTGCAACAAAATTCTGATATCTTTTACCCTTTTAGGATGGCGTCAATTTGCTCTTGGATTTCACTGTGCTTGAACTAAAATTTGGAAGTCTGATTCCCCATTTCCCCCAATTGTAGATTTTTTTTTTGCCAGAAACCCTTATATATCTTGTCTGAGGCTTTTTTGCCCAATTTCTTTCTAATCAATGAAGAATTAGCACCTTTGGAAAAAAAAACATCTTTTTATTTATTAAACTAAGAACACCCAATTGAAGGGAGTTAGCATATTCACTTCAAAGTCACTTCAACATGAAAGCCTCTGCTCAGATGAGTATACTGAAGTGTCTTAATGTTAATGTTTAAGATTAAAGTTGTCAACCAAGTTGCTCTTTTTAATGGAATGCTCAGTTTTTTAAATCTTCACTGAAGCTTTGTGACTGAATTTTCTATGACCATCGTCAAAATACTAAAAAGCAAATCAGATCCATGTTTGTTGGCAAAGGATCTTTGTAACAAAAAAAGGTTTCATTGGACTAGTGTGGATGGATTTTTTCCCTCTTTTTTCCTTTTCTATGTTGGTTAAAGAAAATTGGATCCTTAAGAAACCGTGTGTTTTTTTTTTTTGTCACATTGCTTTGCATTGTATCAAAAACTGGATATTTAAATTTCCTTAGATCTAACGTTCTAATCAACCACAAAGTTATTAATCAGTTAATCTTAGCTCGTCATTTGTTTGTAGATATTTTAGCTAGAGCTGTTCATTATAATCCAAAAATTGATCAAACCGGTTAAAAAATCTTATCTGATTTAAAATAACAGATTTTTTTAAATGCAATTTCTTTTAACGTCGTTAACCAGGACCAAACCTAGTTCCTAATTTCTCTCAAATTGGAACTCCCAGTTCTCCAAACTGGCGCATAACACATTGGTGTTCAACTCTCTCTGACTCTCTTACGCCTCTAGGGGAAGGACATCGGCAACCTCGCAGCACCACCAATCACTTCTGTGTATGTGTTCCGATGAGGTTGCTTCCTTCGCCGTAGTAGGTGTCTTCTCTGCTAGCGCAACTCTTTAACCTTCACCACCACCGTTCACAACTTCATCTTTCTTCTGGGTACGGTGTTTTTTGCTCCTTCATACACAATCTGTTGCCTTGGAGTTTGGGTTCTTGGGGTTTTGTAATTACCTTTGTCATTTTCTTTTTCTTTTGTTTAAATCATTTAGTTAGAGTAAAATTCTTAAATTAGCATCTTGTGTTAAAATTAATTTTGATCTACCAGTTATGCATAGCCCTCTTCTCTACTCTGTTCTACATTGCTTCTCACTTAGGTACCTACATAACTGTCATTGGTCTTCTTTGCAATAGGTACTAACCTTTGACTTTATTCTGCTCATTAACATATCTGGAATTTTCTTTGCATACATTTTCACAGAGGTTTAATCTATAATTCTATATAATGAAATTATAACAACATGGAA
Organism: Arachis ipaensis; assembly: GCF_059453495.1. Taxonomy (NCBI): domain Eukaryota; kingdom Viridiplantae; phylum Streptophyta; class Magnoliopsida; order Fabales; family Fabaceae; genus Arachis; species Arachis ipaensis. Next base: position 118,024,158 of record NC_142441.1, on the reverse strand, counting down.
TCAGAATCACTCTTGGATAAATAGTGACAGGAGGCATTTTGGATATCATTTGGAACTTGCAACTGATTTGTGTAGCATACACACTTCACATGCAGAATAAAATTAGTATCTATTTAAACTTGAAGTCTTGATGGTGGCTACTTATATGATTAAGGATTATAGGAACAAAGTTGAATCTGAGTTGACTAATATCTGCACTGATATCATGGCTCTTATTGATGAAAACCTTATTCCATCTTGTTCTGGTGGTGTACCTAGTGTCATCTTCTATAAAATGTGAGGGGATTTTGTTCTCTCTTTTCATTCTCTCTGACGTCTTTCTGTTTGAGGAATTTGGAATTTGATTGTTTTTGTTTTGTCATTTGCAGGAAGGGGAACTATTATCGGTATCTGGCCAAAATCAAGTATGTTGATAAGAGAAAGGAGGCTGCTGATCAGTCCTTGAAAGCATATCAGGTTTTCTTCTATTTATCTATGTGCTTTGAGGGTTCTTGATATTGGTTCCTTGCCATGCCTTCTTGTAGTGTAATTCATTCATTAAACCAGAGAGGTAGCATATTTCACTTCAAAGTTACTCCAAGACGGAAGCCTCTGCTCAGATGGGTATATTGAAGTGTCTGGGGCTGCCCAGGCATCAGGTTTTCACGGCCAGAAAGTATCTTAATGGTAATGTTTAGAATTAAATTTCTCAACCAAGCTGCCTTTTTGTAAAGCTTCATCAAATCTTTTTTTGTGATTGAATTTTCTATGACCATATATCGAAAATCAAATCAGATCCATGTGTGTTGTGAATTAAATCTTGTAACTGTAAAAGGTCTTATTCCTGTATTAGTCATTGGACTGGCTTTTCATTAGTTGAAGTTTTAAAAGCCAAATATTCTTAATCATAAGACTTCGGAATCAAGTTGTAGAGCATGAATGAATTATTCCCCCCTTTCCCCCTTTATTTGTATGCTTTATTCAATTGGACTGTTTCTAAACTGTATATTTATTTTGTGGTCCTCATTGATCTGTTTTAATTTTGAATGCAGTATCGAGCTTCTCCTGTCTTCACACAGCACAAAATTCCTCAGTGGAAGCTCACTCACAAGATGAGGATGTGGTGATTGCTTTGGGAAGTAATGTAGGTAATAGGGTTCATAACTTCAAGGAAGCCTTGAAAATGATGAAGAAGTCAGGCATACAGGTCACAAGGCATGCTTGTTTGTATGAGACAGCACCGGCATACATTACTGATCAACCTTGCTTTATCAACTCTGCAGTTAGAGCTGTTACTAAACTAGGTCCACATGAATTATTGGCTGCTCTCAAAAGAATTGAGAAGGACCTCGGGCGAACCGATGGAATAAGGTATGGTCCAAGGCCAATCGACTTAGACATTTTATTCTACGGTAAATATAAAGTCAGATCTGATATTCTCAATATACCTCATGAAAGAATTTGGGAGCGGCCTTTTGTTATCGCCCCTTTGATGGATTTACTGGGATCAGCTAGTGACAATGATACAGTTGCTAGTTGGCATGCATTTTCGAGCCATTCCGGTGGACTATATGAATTATGGGAAAAATTAGGTGGGGAATCGCTTATTGGACAGGAGGGTATATGTAGGGTAATGCCTGTTGCAAATGGCTTACTTGATTGGTCCTTGAGAACTTCCGTTATGGGCATCCTTAATTTGACCCCAGATAGTTTTAGTGATGGGGGGAATTTCCAGTCTGTGGAATCTGCTGTATCGCAAGTTCGATCAATGATTTCAGAGGGAGCAGATATAATTGATATTGGTGCTCAGTCTACGCGACCAAAGGCATCTAGGATCTCTGTTGAAGAAGAATTAAGTAGATTAATCCCTGTCCTAGAAGCTGTAAAGTCAATGCCTGAGGTAGAGGGAAAGCTCATATCTGTTGATACTTTCTACTCTGATGTTGCTTCAGAAGCAGTTAGTAGAGGGGCTCATCTTATAAATGATGTATCTGCAGGGCAGTTAGATCCTAATATGTTCAAGGTCATTGCAGATCTAGATGTTCCTTATGTTGCGATGCATATGAGGGGGGACCCATGCACTATGCAGAGCAGTGAAAACCTGAAATATGATGATGTTTGCAAGGAGGTGTCCTCCGAGTTATATTCAAGGGTTAGGCAGGCAGAACTATCAGGAATTCCAGCATGGAGGATTATTATTGACCCTGGTATTGGATTCTCGAAAAAAACTGAAGACAATTTGGATATCCTCACAGGACTTCCTGCAATCCGAGCTGAGATTGCCAAGAGTAGCTTTGCCATCTCTCGTGCTCCTATACTTATTGGACCCTCAAGAAAGAGATTTCTAGGTGACATTTGTTCCAGACCTTCTGCTGTTGAGAGGGATCCTGCTACCATTGCTTCTATAACAGCGGGTGTTCTGGCTGGAGCTAACATTGTTAGGGTGCATAATGTCAAAGATAATTGTGATGCTGTGAAGCTGTGCGATGCAATTCTAAAACATAAACATTCTGCCATGAAATCTAGACAATGAATTTGTCACCAACTTTGATGTTGAATTCTTTTGATACTCCCGTTTGATACATGGACTTGGCTTTATGCAACAAAGCCTTTGCTGATTTTGTTTGCCATGTCACTCGCATCTAAAGGTCATGTAGAACACTGACATGTTGCCAGTGCTGACTGGAGCAGAGAAGCATGGAGTACAATTAATGGAAGTGTATGTCAAATGGGAATAAAGCTTACACCCAGAATAATCAGCATGTCCTTACCAGTGTTGAATAAACTTTGGGTAATGCTAAGATGAAGAGTGAAGATTGCATTTTTTTTTTTTAGAATAGAAAAAGTCCACCAATAAAAATTTATCATGTGCATTATCTTCACTCTTGATCCAATTCTATTCAACTAAGAAATTCCCATAAACCTTAGTCTTCCTTTGTATTTGATTCTCAAATTTTGTTTCAACATTTCACTTGTAGCTTATGATTGACAGATATTTTTGGTCATATATGCAAAAAAGGATCTGTTATATCCCAGGAGGAAAAGAAAAAAAAGGTGAATGTCAAGGTATTTTAGCTTTTAGCTTTCCACGGTTTGAGACCATATATAGGGTCTGTTTGGGAGTGATGGTAGAAAAGGCAAAGGAGAGAAGGAATGGCACAAATTAGAGGAGATTCCGTCATTTAAAAATTCTTGAAAATAGCCTTAAGTGTGTTCCTTTCTTCTAATAAATAACTTAAGGGAAAGCTACCAAAATGGATTATCATGGTAAATGTGGGAAAATAAAAAAGCTATCCTGATTCATGGGAGAACAAAAAAAAAAAAAAAAAGAAACCAGTCTTTGTAACGCTTGTAACTGAACTAAGAAGAGTATGTGCTTAGTTTGTTGTTAATGAATAATGATATTGAAAGCGCTTATGAGAGAGAGAAGGAAAATATCCGTTCAATTATATAGGTAACTGACAATAACACATTAATTTAGCATTCAATTCCGGAAAAAATGCTCGTGATTCGTCCAGCATAAGGCATACCTCGGTTAATTCCGAGGAAAAAAAATTTGGAATTATATGCAGTTTAGACATGATCATAACCTTTTGTAATTTAGCAAAGATGCATAAATTTTGTGAAAACTTGTAAGAAAAAATCACACAATATCTTACTAGAGGACATAGGAGAAAATACAAAATTCCAACTCCCAACAACGATTCGTGGAATGGAATTTCTTTGATATTTGATTATGACGATGCCATTGATATAGCCAAAAAAAGTTAATACAAATGCCTAATGTTATAACTAACAACGGAAAAACAACAAGGGCAAATATATAAATAACACTCAGTTCTCTGTACATGGGATGAAAGCCTCACTATGATTCTATGCGAAAACATAAGGGGAAAACTAATATTACTAAGCGCATGGATCAACTAACAGGCTCTAATGCGTCCTCAGGCTCTAATTCTCGGTCACTCTTTATCGTGCGGTACTCGGTTTCAGTAATTGAGCGTATACCATTGTCGTCGGGAATCACGTCATCCATATCTTCGCGCGGAGGAAAGCCACGCACTCGGCCTTGAATCCATTGGTCTACAACCCCACAATCAATTGCATACTTGATGCTACGCTCCAGGTATTCTTTATCAGTTATGAAATCAGGCTGAACTGTTAACATTCGCATGAGAGCTGAAAAGAAAGAGAAGACGCCATTAGTTTTGGGATAAACATGAATTTTCATCTTAAAGCCACTCTTAACAGTTAGAAATTCATGCTAGAAAGTATGTATGTGCAACTCTATATATAATAATGTTGATTTACTTTATCTTTGAAGAGAAAGGAAGAAAAGGGTTTGAAGAGTATCAGTGAACCTATTTTACTTTTCAAACCTTTTAATTCCTTCCCTTCCCTTCCCCCCTCAAAAACTGAACTCAGAAGACGCAAACACCCCCCAAAAGAAGCAAGAGAGGTCCTTTTAACCAGACATGCTTTTAAACACTTCCAAAGGCTATATATACAAGTTCCTTGAGAATTTATTGACTTGAAAGCTATTCATGTCAAATATTCTTTCATAACAATGTCAGACATGATTTAAAAGAGATTTATTGGTCCTTTTTCTAAGGCAAAGACATTATTAAATGTAAATTCACTATAAAGTACCTGCAACAATGCCATCTCCAGATGCTGACATATCACAAGTGAATGGGGTGATTGGAGGGTCCTCCATACCAAGAATAGCACCATCAAACTCCTGAGTGTAGTAATGTATCTTGGAAGTTCCATTAGTCACAAACAAAATCTTAAGATTCTCATGCCAAAGTGGTTCTACCACTTCACGTTCATAATGGACAAACTTGGACCAATCGTTATTTTTGGTGTCAAATTCTTCTGTTGGTGAGATCCCACATAAAAATTCTAGTTCTTGCTTAGTGACCTCAATAATGTCTGCTAGATTCCATACTTTCTGAATGAAAGTTTTAGTTTCTTCCCTAGATTGCCATAGCGGCATAGGAAGGTTTAGATCATAGAAAACAACTGCTCCAAATTTCTTCGCAATCTTTATCGCTTGTAGTGTAGTGGATCTCATGTTACGATCAAGCAAAGAATGTGTGCTAAAGTAGAACATTTTTGCCTGCAGGAGATGTTATTAAATTATTCAAGCAGTGAAAAACAAAAAGTATCAACATCAATCAGAGGACCTAAAATGCAATAAGGAAAGCAATCATTCCTGTAATGGTGGCAACATTTCATATTTTTACTTTTCATTCAAATGCAAATTACTCTTTAACTAACATGTCCATCAACAAAGCGCCATATCAACAGACTAAGTGTTGTAAATACAGAACAACACAATAGACAATAGGATAATGAAATAGTTCGTTGGTTAATCTTCCAAGTTCTGATTTTGCTAACAATGGATGATGGTTCCATGAAATGAAAAAAGGCATTATCAAGCTCTATAATGGTGTTATATCAACAATAATCAGCCTATAAGGCTATAACCTACCACTATAAAATACAAACTTAAATGGGCTTCAAGTTAATACCTCTTTCAGCACATCAACATTTATCTCTGTCTTTGTCAAACAATCTTCAGCACAGGGTTTTACGCAACTCATTTTCAGTTTACTCCTTTTACCAATCTTCATCGTTGACGCAGCAGTAGACCTTCTACTATCAACACGGACTGATCGGGTTTGAACTTTATTCACATTCATATAATACAGCATTGCTTGACCATAATCGTCATCACCAAGCTTTCCCATGAAAGCAACCTTACCACCCAAGCTGGCAAGAGCAATGGCAACACTACCAGCCGAGGTACCAGGGGCCCTAACAAATTTTTCAGGGCTCCACAATGCATCCTTCATTGTTTCATGAATGTCATGATTTATAAGCCTATTGGCTGGCCTCCCCGAAGGAACAAAGGAATACTGTGCGGCTCCAAAGCAACAAACAAGGGGAGGCCAACCATAAGTATAGCTAATATCTTCTTCATCATAATTTACCCATTCTAAGTCATCATCACTTTCATCATCCACATTTTCAATAAAGGAAGTCTCCTCTTGGTCACTTGTTTCACCTTCGCTAGCCTTATTCTCTATAATTACCTTCTCCTCCTTAGGTTTCCTTCGTCTTCGAACCTTTTTCTCTTCCTTGACTTCCGTATCTTCTTCCAAATCAGCAGATACAGATGTAACTATAAATGATAGCAGGTTTAGACAACACTTAAAATAAAGCATATATATCACAGATAAATCATCAGCATCAAGACTAAGGCACCTTTTTTTCGAGTCCTTCGAGTTCTCTTCTTGGAATCATCGCTAGAGGAAGTTAAGCCTTCATTGGCGGAAGCATCAATGTTCTCCTCAGGGGACCCATCTGTGGATTTTTTCTTTGTCCTCGCTGTCACCCTCTTCGTTTTAGATGATCTAGAAGTCTTCTTTTCCACCACTGCATCATTTTCATTGGACTTTCCTATATCAGAATCAAGAGAAGCTTTCCTCCTAGCCATTGCCACATGACTCCATTTACATCCGGACCTTATATCCCAGGGAACCAAGGTTGTTGTCAAACTCGAGAGTCTTACAGAGATAAACTTCTACTAAAGAATAAATGTTTAGTATTCTAAATCAACAAACATGTCCACTTAGCGGGAAGTTAACAATTTTACAGACAATTAGCTTAAAACTCAAATCCATTTGTTCCTCTTACATGTTATCAACATCATCATTGCCTTGAATATCAATCCCATGCTTCCACACACGATCACTTACATTTCGGAATGCATTTTTCCTTCTAGACCTAGGAAGATACAACATTATCAGACATCCTGAAAAATATATCATATTATCAAATCATCAACATCAAGTTCTAATATCAGAATCCTAAATCCCTAATTACTAACTAATAACACACATTCATACAAGATAAACACAGCCTACAATCTCTACAACCATTAACAACACAAATAAATATGTTCAGATTTGCATTATAATGATTAATGGCAACCTGAAGTTGTGAACTGGTGGGGTGGATGAGATAGAGCAGGGAGACAGAGAGAGAGCCGGCGGAGGCGATGAACGGAGTCGAACGAGAGAGAGAACACAGCGGTCAGCGACGAACAGAGACGAACATGACAGAGGGAAGTCAGAGAACAAAGAATGACTACAAGCCGTCGGCATCGAACAGAGACGAACAAGGAAGATGCGAAGCCCAACTGAGAAGAACGCGAGATACTGAGAGATAGCGGAAGCGACAGACAACCGCCACTAACAGAGGCGACGGTGGGAGAGAGAACGGGAGGCAGAGGTGAGAACTGAGAAGCAAAGGGTTTTAGTGTGTGCAACGGCAAGAGAAGGGTGTAATCCTAAATCTTCTGATAAAAGTTAAAACATAATAAAATAAAGAAAACAAAAAGGAGAAATAGGTCCTAATTTTTTGTCTTCGAATATTTTCGTCATTGAAAATAAAATAATATATTTAAGTATTTGACTTTCTTAAAATCAGGATATTTAAATTTTTTTGTTCATATGGATCTGTTAAATCCAACGAAATTTAATGTGGTTCCTGATGCATTAATTTGACTGTTATAGTCTTATAGATATATACATGGATAAAAATTTTTTAAATAGAACAAATAGGTCTCCAAACGCTCAAAACGACATATTTTATCCTAAGTTTGAATCCTTCAAATTTATAGTAATGGTGAACAAAAAGAGAATAACATTTTAATGGCACCCAATTTCCATCTCTACTATCTGAAATTTCAGGTGATTAAATTGTTGAATAATTATTTTTTAATTCTAAAATAATTGTATGTATATATTACTGTGAAACCTAGAGAAAAGATTTTAATTTTGTACATATTTGTAGAGAAGCAGCTTTTCATCTCTTGAATAATTGTAAGCAAGTAAAGGCAATAAATTAGGGTGCTACACATGGAGGGAAACTTTTTAAAACAGGATAAATAGGTCCCCAGATGTTAAAACGACGTCGTTTTACCCTAAACCCTAGTTCTTCAAATTCAGAGTAATGGTGAACAAAAAAAGGGCAGTATTTTGTCCCATGGCTATTAACGGAGTATCATCAAACTCAAGAAAAAATGGAGGTGGAAGAAGACAAGAATCGTCTGGGCTCGCATTAAGACCTGAGCTCGCAGCGGACTGATTGTTAGGTTCGACGTCCCTATGTGAATGGAGGGAGTTAAAATGTCTAGGTTTTGAAGAAGTCAAGGACTTAAATGTATTTTCCAATTCTCAAGGACGACAATATCCGCGAGACATAAGGTCAGAAACCTATTTGTTATTTTCTCTAAAATAAAAGAATTTGGACCAAAACGACATAGTTTTAGCCAAAATGCAGAAACTTGTCAATTTCATAAACTCGTGAAACAATAAATTTTGGGTTAAAATTCAAAGAGGCAGAACTTGAAAATCATACTTTTAAACAGTGATGAGTTATTCCTTGAGATACGAATTACTAGCTAAGATTAGCAGGCCGCAACAGCACAAGATTATGCTTGCGCTTACACATGCACATACGCGACTGAAAGAGTGAAAGTGAAGAAGGGTTCAAGCACTGGTGCAGAATTATAAATACCACAAACTAATGGGCAAGTGCACCGGGTTGTACCAAGTAATAACTCAGGTGAGTGAGTGTCGATTCCATGAGGATTAATGAACTGAGTAACAATAGTTGAGTGATTAGACTAGTTAGACAAGCTAAAACGAATGGTTTCAAGTTCAAGTAGCATAAAACAATAAATCATAGAGTGCAAGAAAGCAAACAGTGAATGGTTGGTGAAACTAATGTGAGAAAACAGTTAAGATTTTTGAGATGTTTAAATTTTCAGATTGAGAATTCTTGTCAACTACTTTAATCAAGCAAAGATTCAATTCATAGCAAACCTTAAGTGATTAAACCCTAATTCCTTAGTAATTTAATCTCATCTAACTCAATCAACCGCCAATTCCTTGGTCACTTAATTTGAATTAGAAGATTAAGTCCAATTCTAGTTTATGAAATACACAAACCCTAAGTACCTAAAATAAGGCGATTATATGTCACGTATCGTGTTAAATCTAGATAATTAGAGAGTCGTGAGGAATTGATTTCAAGATTTAATTCTAGTAATATAAATTTTGCAAGATTTAACAAGAATTCAAATAGAAAAAGAGTTATCTTCTAATATACTCTAATTCCTAGGATGAAGAACGAAATCAATCCTAATTTAAAACAGTGCATTGATTAAGAGTAGAATGACAATAGTATTAATCCATTAAAATAAACAGAGCTCCTAACCTTCACAATGGAGGTTTAGTTGCTCATGGGCCAGAGAAAATTCTTGAGTTAAAAAAAAAGTGTAAATTCCGAAATGAGGAAGAAGAAGAGAAGTTCGAAGGGTTGAATCTTTTCTCCTTTTATATCTAATCTTAATTGATACAAAATAAAAATTCTAAAAATCCTAAAAATTATCTTTTCTTAATTTAAAAATTAAACTAAAAACCAAAAAAGGTCTTCCATGGAATTGCTTGACACGGGCCTGGCATTAAACGCCAAGTAGTGGCATTTAGAACCACCAAATAGAATGCAACTCCAACTTTTCGGGTTACTTTAGTGCCATCTTCACAGAGTTGTTGCACGATTTACGAGGCACCTGGTGCTAAACGCGAGTCGTGGCGTTTGGCGCTAGCTTTACAAAATGCTTGCACGAATTACGAGGCTTGTGGCGCTAAATGCCGGGTAGTGGCGCTTAACGCCAGCTTGACAACACTCATTTTTCTCCTTTTTCTTCTGCACGAACTTTGTTAAACTCGCCCGAACTTTACCTGTAATCAACAAAATAGAAATACAACTCAAAGTAGCATCCATGATGGTCTAAAATACCAAAATCTCATAAAAACTCAAACAAATCCACATCTAAATCTCTTTTTTCTTGAGATGCACCTAGGTTTCTCTTCTTGTGCATTCCATTATTTCGGTGCAACTCTGTTTGACCGTATACAAGATTTTCTTTCTGATTTCTCACAAACACTGTTTGTGTTGTTCATTCGTCTTTGAGCTTAATATCTTTTTGAAAATTAACTCGAGCTTATATTAGTATGGCGTATGAATCCTAGCTGTAACCATTGAGATGTTAATTCTTTAGAGCAAGACTTTTGGACGCGAAAATGAGCCTACGACATTACTAGGAATTTTAGAGCCTTAATTTTTGTTGATCGTATTGCTTGTGATTAAGTAGACGCAATAAGATGCACTGTGTGTATGGAATACCTAAATACCATGAAAACTTTCGAAACTTGATAGAAAAGATTAATATTAGTGCCAGTATTTGTGATGCCCGAACCAAATAAACCATTCGGATAACTGCGATGCATTGTTAAAGAGTTTAGGATATGCACAGATACAACAAATGCGATGGGGTGGCGAACGCCCTCAGCAGGAAGTCTCCGAGAGCTGTTTGGAGGACGATAAAGGAGAAGAACTGTTAAGTAAGTTAAGGTCTTAAGTTGGGTGTTAAGAAAGTGGATGGAGGTGTCAGATTGAACCAATTACAAATTACAAGGGATCGTAAGGTTGAGAATTTAGGGAGCACAATAATGGTGATAAGGAGCTACTGAGGATATTGAAGCTTGTTGAATCAAGAAGATACCAAGAGAGGATTTTTGAATTTACCCTGAAATAATGTACCACGTATCAAAGAAGATATTTTTGAGTAGCCAGAAATGAAGAACAAAGTGGCGATCCATGTGATTGCGTGTTTGACGCATGAGAAAGTAAAGAGTGACCACCAGAAGCCATTCGGAATATTGCAACCATTGAAGATTCTACACTGAAAGTGAGGAAGGGTAGCTATTGATTTTATAATAGATTGCCGAGGTCTAGGACAGAAGTTGATGCTATTAGGTAACCGTGGATTAAGTGACCAAGTCCATTCCATCCATCAAAGAAAACTATTTATTAGAGATATTGACGAGACTATACATCAAAAAGAAAGTGGGGGCCTCACAGTGTGCTAAATGCCTCTGTATTGATCGGAAACTGGAGCATCAAACATTTTAGTTCCTGAATTTGATAGTCGAGACAACGAAAAAGCTGAGTTAAGATTCTCACTATGAAAAGCCGACAAAAGAGTTATGCAGACCTAAAGAAAAAACTTCTCAAGTTGGAAGAAGGAAGATATGCATTTGTGAAGATTACTTTAACAAACTAGAATCGGATAAGTGATGCGGGCGGAAATTGGCGAGTTAAGAATGATTATAAAATATGCGTTGCAAGTATAGTTCTCAACCAACCAGAAATTCGCTTATCAATTTAGAAGGGTGTCACAGAAATTAAAATTAAAATACTGGGAGTATGAATCCCAGGTCGTCTCCCAACGAGTTACAGAAAAGTGTGCTATTTTATTAATCAGATGTTTTCAAAAAGATTTGAGTTGAATGGCAGAAAATTAAATTAGAGAATTTATATAAATTTAAATAAAAGCCTTGACTGGGAGTTGATTAGCTGGAAGCCCTATTCTTGTTGGAGTACTCTCAAGATTAATTGACAATTGAGGGTTATTATGTTTAGTTGCCCCTTACTAAGTAAGGGAAAGTCAAACGAGTTGGAATGCTGTTCTATCCACAAGTTCCAATCTGCTCTTAGGGGGATTGGTATTAGTGACTAGAGAGCAATCCAACAATAAACCCAATTACAATCTTTCTCTTGAGCATCCCAACTCAAGGATTCCTTTCAATCAACTCCCCATCAAGTTAGGGAACTACTCGCTCATTGTAAGTGCAAAATTCATAACATAAGAAAGGGAATTAAAGAAAGACATGATAAATAATAATCAAAAGATTAATTAAAAATAAAAGTGATTCTTGTATTTAATAAATGCTAAAATAATTCAATAGTAAGATTAAGTAAATTAAGGAACATGGAAGAGTAAGAGACAAGTAAAGAGAACGAACTAGAATGTCGAAGTCTTGATGAGGCAATAACTCTTCTCAATATCCCAATGCAAAACAATGAAAAATAACAAATCCTAAAAACTATGAATGTGTAGAGAGAAAACCTAGAGGAGAGGAAAACTAGATCTAAAAACTAAAAAAAACTATGCAGAATGAATGTTGTTTTTGGTTTCTGCATGTTCTCTGGCTCTAGTCTGCTTTTCTGGGCCGAAAACTGGGTCAAAATAAGGCCCGAAATCGCCCCCAGCGATTCTGCAGATTATGCAGATCGCGCATGTCATGCGGTCGCGTCCTCCATGCGGCCGCATCATTCAGCTTTCTGCTTTGCCACGTGGTCGCGTCATCCATGCGGCCGCGTCACTCGTGCTATTCCATGCCGCGCGGTCGCGTCATCCATGCGGCCGTGTCGCTTCTCGCTGGTCATCTCCTCAATTTTTTGTGTTTCTCCCATTTTTGCAAGCTACCTTTCCAATCTCTAATTCATTCATGCCCTATAAAGCCTGAAACACTTAACACACAGATCACGGCATCGAATGGAATAAAGGAGAAATAAAATACATAATTAAAAGTCTCTAGGAAGCAAGTTTTCAATCATGCAATAACTTTAGGAAGGAATTATAAATGCATGCTTATTTAATGAATAAGTGGGTAAAGATCATGATAAAATCACATAATTAAACACAATATAAACCATAAAATAGTGGTTTATCAATAAGCAATCAAAAACTAAGAAGTTAAACCTCGCTAAGTTGGTCCATTTCAATTTTTGGAGAGGATTGATGGTCAGTGGCATATCAAATAATTTTTCTGCCGTACCTTTCGAACCTATTCAACGTACTCCACATTTTGTAACTTCTAAGGCACGTTTCTGAAACAAACCCATGTCTTACAACCTAAATTAGTTTAAATGAAAGGAGATTGGCATTTCGAGTAAGATCAGCTTCAAGAAACTCTGAGTAAGAGAAGTCTCATTAGTATGGGTTATTTGGCATCGAATTAGAGATGAGGAATACACCCGGGAACTTGAATCAGAAATGAGGACAGACTACCCACACCTCTTTTCAAGTAACCAAACCTGAATTTTGAGAACAAAATTCTTACTTAGGTGTGTTGGATGTAAACCCTGTAAAATTAGCGAATAATTAATCAATAAATTAATTTTTAATAAAAGAAATTAGAAATATAAATTTTTATAGTAAAATAAGATAGAACTAATTAAATAAGAATTTTGACACTAATTTTAAAGAATTTGGCCTAAGATTGGGTCAAACAGACTGAACCGATCGAACTGAACCCAAACCGGGCCTATGGGCCCAACTAACCCATTAAATTAATGAGCATCTACTCATTCTTCTTCTTCCTCATTGAGGAACCCATGGAGCATGCAAGGAGGGAAGGGAGAGCTCCATAACCTAACTTCCACTTCAATCTCATATAACTTCTCGCTCTGAGCTCCGATCGTTGCATCGTTTATGGCCACGCGACCACATCGTCAAGCTCTACAAAGCCCAGTCAATATTTAGGTAAGGAAACCACTTCTGTGTTCCAATTTCTTCCTTTCTAATTTCGAAATTTATGAGCAATTATGTTAAAAATTATTTAATTCCGGTGTTTAAGCTCGAATTAGCTTGAGGAGAACGCTTAATCTTACTTCTTTGGTGCTTGTGTAAGGTGAAAATCCTAGAATCCTAGCTAAATCATTGATTAAATATTTTCGGTATTGAATTTTGGGTATGTATTTGTGATAAATATGTTAGGTGTATGTATATATGTGATATGAGGCAATTGGATATGTTGGAAGCTTAATTGGAAGTTTGGAGTGAGATCTAGTTGCTGAATTTTGGTGATTGAGGCTTGCAATTTTGCCTTGTGGGTTGCCTTGGGTTATACAGGAAAATCGGCCAAGGTATGGTTTCGGTTTCTCGTATTTAATATGTAATGTCTTGTGAAAATTTAGGCTAGATGACCATAGGATAGGTTGGAATGTATGAGTATATTTAACGCTTAGCACCTTTGATGATGATTATGATATGAATTGAGTATTTGTTGGATGATTGTTGTTTATGATGATAATAGGATGTTAAGTGATGAGTTAATGATGATTGACATAATGATATGAAGATATATTAAGTAGGTGGATGATAATCTTGTTAGTATATTTGAGAAATTGATGCATGAGATTGTTAAAATTGAGGAAGGATGGGATGTGGAGGTTGTTGTGGTACTGAAAGAGTATGTTGTGTGATGATTTTGTGTATGGTAGGTTGAGTTTGAGTTGGTTTTGGTAAAAATAGAGGTTTAAGAATTTTTGTGAAAAATTTATTTTTGGCCAAATGATATGCGAAATTGCTACTCAGGTTGTGAATTGTTGTTCGAAATTGATTCCCTGGCAATGGCACCAAAAACGGATGCACAGAACCATGGTCTAAACATATCTTCACAACTTCGCATAACTAACCAGCAAGTGCACTGGGTCGTCCAAGTAATACCTTACGTGAGTAAGGGTCGAATCCCACGGAGATTGTTGGTATGAAGCAAGCTATGGTCACCTTGTAAATCTCAGTCAGGCAGATATAAAATAGTAATGGGGTTTTCGAAAATAGATAAGAAAAGAAGGATAGAAATACTTATGTAAATCATTGGTGAGAATTTCAGATAAGCGTATGGAGATGCATTCGTTCCTCTGAACCTCTGCTTTCCTGCTGTCTTCATCCAATCAGTCTTACTCCTTTCTATGGCTGGCTCTATGTAAGGATGTCACCGGTGCCAATGGCTACTTTCGATCTCTCTCGGGAAAATGGTCCAAATGCTCTGTCACAGCACGGCTAATCGTCTGGAGGCATCACCTTTGTCGTTGGTTGCATCCTATTCCTCCCTGTGAAAATGGTCTGATGCGCTGTCACTGCATGGCTAATCATCTGGAGGTTCTCGGTCATACTGGAATAGGATTTACTATCCTTTTGCATCTGTCATTACGCCCAGCACTCGCGAGTTTGAAGCTCATCACAGTCATCCAATCATTGAATCCTACTCGGAATACCACAGACAAGGTTTAGACTTTCCGGATTCTCTTGAATGCCGCCATCATTCTAGCTTATACCACGAAGATTCTGATTAAGAGATCTAAGAGATACTCATTCAGTCGAAGGTAGAACGGAAGTGGTTGTCAGGCACGCGTTCATAGGGAATGATGATGATTGTCACGTTCATCTCATTCAGGTTGAAGTGCGAATGAATATCTTAGAAGAGAAATAAGATGAATTGAATAGAAAACAGTAGTACTTTGCATTAATCTTTGAGGAACAGCAGAGCTCCACACCTTAATCTATGGAGTGCAGAAACTCTACCGTATGAAAATACATAAGTGAAAGGTCCAGGCATGGCCGAATGGCCAGCCCCCAAAACGTGATCAATAGATCAAAATATAATCCAAAGATGATTCCAAAGATCCAAAGATGTCTAATACAATAGTCAAAAGTCCTATTTATAATATACTAGCTACTAGGATTTACAGAAGTAAGTAATTGATGCATAAATCCACTTCTGGGGCCCACTTGGTGTGTGCTTGGGCTGAGCTTGAATGTTACACATGCAGAGGCTCTTTCTGGAGTTGAACGTCAGGTTGTAACGTATTTCTGGCGTTCAACTCTGGTTTGTAACTTGTTTCTGGCGTTTAACTCCAGACAGCAGCGTAGAACTGGCGTTCAACGCCCTTTTACGTCATCTAAACTCGTTCAAAGTATGAAATATTATACATTTCTGGAAAGCCCTAGATGTCTATTTTTTAACGCAATTGGAAGCGCGCCATTTTGAGTTCTGTAGCTCCAGAAAATCCACTTTGAGTGCAGGGAGGTCAAAATCCAACAGCATCAGCAGTCCTTCTTCAACCTCTGAATCTGATTTTTGCTCAAGTCCCTCAATTTCAGCCAGAAAATACTTGAAATCACAGAAAAACACACAAACTCATAGTAAAGTCCAGAAATGTGAATTTAACATAAAAACTAATGAAAACATCCCTAAAAGTAACTAGATTCTACTAAAAACATACTAAAAATAATGCCAAAAAGCGTATAAATTATCCGCTCATCACAACACCAAACTTAAATTGTTGCTTGTCCCCAAGCAACTGAAAATCAATTAGGATAAAAAGAAGAGAATATACTATAAATTCCAAACTATCAATGAAACATAGCTTCAATTAGATGAGCGGGACTTGTAGCTTTTTGCCTCTTGAATAGTTTTGGCATCTCACTTTATCCATTGAGGTTCAGAATGATTGGCATCTATAGGAACTCAGAGTTCAGATAGTGTTATTGATTCTCCTAGTTCAGTATGATGATTCTTAAACACAGCTATTTTATGAGTTTTGGCCGTGGCCCTAAGCACTTTGTTTTCCAGTATTACCACCAGATACATAAATGCCACAGACACATAATTGGGTGAACCTTTTCAGATTGTGACTCAGCTTTGCTAAAGTCCCCAATTAGAGGTGTCCAGGGTTCTTAAGCACACTCTTTTTTTGCTTTGGACCTTGACTTTAACCGCTCAGTCTCAAGTTTTCACTTGACACCTACACGCCACAAGCACATGGTTAGGGACAGCTTGGTTTAGCCGCTTAGACCAGGATTTTATTCCTTTAGGCCTTCCTATCCACTGATGCTCAAAGCCTTGGGATCCTTTTTATTTGCCCTTGCCTTTTGGTTTTAAGGGTTATTGGCTTTTTGCTCTTGCCTCTTGGTTTTAAGAGCTTTTGGCTTTTTCTGCTTGCTTTTTCTTTTTTTCTTTTTTTTTCGCCTATTTTTTTTTCTGCAAGCTTTGTTCTTTGCTGCTTTTTCTTGCTTCAAGAATCATTTTTATGATTTTTTAGATTATCAAATAACATGTCTCCTTGTCATCATTCTTTCAAGAGCCAACATATTTAACATTCTTAAACAACAACTTGAAAAGACATATGCACTGTTCAAGCATACATTCAGAAAACAAGAAGCATTGTCACCACATCAATATAATTAAACTAAGTTCAAGGATAAATTCGAAACTCATGTACTTCTTGTTCTTTTGAATTAAAACATTTTTCATTTAAGAGAGGTGATGGATTCATAGGACATTCATAACTTTAAGACAAAGTTACTAAATACTAATGATCATGTAATGAAGACACAAACATAGATAAGCACATAACATAGAAAATGAAAAACAGAAGAAATAAGAACAAGGAATGAATCCACCTTAGTGATGGTGGCGTTTCCTTCTTGAGGAACCAATGATGTCCTTGAGCTCTTCTATGTCTCTTCCTTGTCTTTGTTGCTCCTCCCTCATTGCTTTTTGATCTTCTCTAATTTCATGAAGGATGATGGAGTGCTCTTGATGTTCCACCCTTAATTGTCCCATGTTGGAACTTAATTCTCCTAGGGAGGTGTTGATTTGCTCCCAATAGTTTTGTGGAGGAAAATGCATTTGAGGCATCTCCGGGATCTCATGGTGATGAGCTTCATACGCCTCTTGAGCTTCATGAATGGGCTCTCTTGCTTGCTCCATCTTTTTCTTAGTGATGGGCTTCTCTTCCTCAATGGGAATGTCTCCTTCTATGAAAGCTCCAGCTGAGTAACATAGATGGCAAATAAGATGAGGAGAAGCTAGCCTTGCCATGGGGGATGACTTTTCGGCTATTTTGTAGAGTTCAAGGGAGATGACTTCATGAACTTCTACTTCCTCTCCAATCATGATGCTCTGAATCATGATGGCCCGATCCACAGTAACTTCAGATCGGTTGCTAGTGGGGATGATGGAGCGTTGGATGAACTCCAACCATCCTCTAGCCACATGCTTGAGGTCCAATCTTCTTAGTTGAACCGGCTTACCTTTGGAGTCAATCTTCCATTGAGCTCCTTCCACACATATGTCCATAAGGACTTGGTCCAACCTTTGATCAAAGTTGACTCTCCTTGTGTAGGGGCGTGCGTTTTCTTCCATGTTTGGCAAGTTGAACGCCAACCTCACATTCTCCGGACTAAAATCTAAGTATTTCCCCCGAACCATTGTAACATAGTTCTTTGGATCCGGGTTCTTACTTTGATCATGGTTCTTGGTGATCCATGCATTGGCATAGAACTCTTGAACCATTAGGATGCCGACTTGTTGGATGGGATTTGTTAGAACTTCCCAACCTCTTCTTTGAATTTTATGTCGGATCTCCGGATACTCATTTCTTTTGAGTTTGAAAGGGACCTCGGGGATCACATTCTTCTTGGCCACAACATCATAGAAGTGGTCTTGATGGGCTTTGGAGATGAACCTTTCCATCTCCCATGACTCGGAGGTGGAAGCTTTTGTCTTCCCTTTTCCTTTTCTAGAGGATTCTCCGGTCTTAGGTGCCATCAATGGTAATGGAAAAACAAAAAGCTTATGCTTTTACCACACCAAACTTAGAATTTTGCTCGCCCTCGAGCAAGAGAAGAAAGAATAGATGAAGAAGAAGAAGAAATGGAGGAGAGGGGGAAGGGGTTGTATTTCGGCCAAGATAAGAAGAGAGGGTTGTGTTGTGTGAAAATGAGGAAGAATGGAGGGCTATATATAGGAAAGGGAGGGGGTGAAGGTTCGGCCATTTAGGGTGGGTTTGGGTGGGCAATTGATTTTGAATTTTGAAGGTGGGTGGAGTTTATGAGGTAGGTTTATGGGGAAGAGTGGATGGATGTGAGTGGTGAAGAGGTGATGGGGAAGAGAGATTGAGGTGAAAGAGGGGTGAGAAGAAGTGAGTGGAGGTAGGTGGGGATCCTATGGGGTCCACAGATTCTGAGGTGATCCTGTGGGGTCCACAGATCCTGAGGTGTTCAAGGATTTACAACCTTGCACCAAATTGGGCATGCAAAATGCCCTTGCACACAACTCTGGGCATTCAGCGCCAGGTTGGTGCTTGTTCTGGGCGTTGAACGCCCATTTGTAGCCTATTTCTGGCGTTGAACGCCAGAACCATGCTTGTTCTGGGCGTTCAGCGCCAGATCTTCTCCAGGGTGCATTTCTGGCGTTCAAACGCCCAGATGCTGCCCATTTCTGGTGTTTTGTGCCAGAACCATGCTCTATTCTGGCGTTGAACGCCCAAAACATGCTTCTTACTGGCGTTTAAATGCCAGTAAGGTCTTCCTCCAGGGTGTGATTTTTCTTCTACTGTTTTTGATTCCGTTTTCAATTTTTATATTTATTTTGTGACTCCACATGATCATGAACCTATAAAGACATATAACTAAGAAAAATATAATTAGATAAATAAAAATTGGGTTGCCTCCCAACAAGCACTTCTTTAATGTCAATAGCTTGACAGTGGGCTCTCTTGGAGCCTCACAGATGTGCAGAGCTTTGTTGAGACCTCCCAACACCAAACTTAGAGTTTGGTTGTGGCCTCCCAATACCAAACTTAGAGTTTGACTGTGGGGGCTTTGTTTGACTCTGCTTTGAGAGAAGCTTTTTATGCTTCCTCTCCATGGATGCAGAGAGAGATCCTTGAGTTGTAAACACAAGGTTGTCCTCATTCAATTGAAGGATCAATTCTCCTCTGTCCACATCAATCACAGCTCTTGCTGTGGCTAGGAAAGGTCTTCCTAGGATGATGGATTCATCCTCTTCCTTTCCAGTGTCTAGGACTATGAAATCAGTAGGGATGTAAAGGCCTTCAACCTTTACTAACACGTCCTCTACTTGTCCATAAGCCTGTTTTCTTGAATTGTCTGCCACCTCTAATGAGATTTTAAAAGCTTGCACCCCATAGATTCCCAGTTTCTCTATTACAGAGAGGGGCATGAGGTTTATCCCTGAACCAAGGTCACACAGAGCCATAAAGATCATGGTGCCTATGGTACAAGGTATTATGAACTTTCTAGGATCCTGTCTCTTCTGAGGCAATGTCAGTTGATCCAGATCACTTAGTTCATTGGTGAACAAGGGAGGTTCATCTTCCCAAGTCTCAATACCAAATAATTTGGCATTTAGCTTCATGATTGCACCAAGGAACTTGGCAGCTTGCTCTTCAGTAACATCCTCATTCTCTTCAGAAGAGGAATACTCATCAGAGCTCATGAATGGCATAAGGAAGTTCAATGGAATCTCTATGGTCTCTAGATGAGCCTTAGAGTCCTTTGGTTCCTCAGAGGGAAGCTCCTTATTGATCACTGGATATCCCAGGAGGTCTTCCTCCTTGGGATTCACGTCCTCTCCTTCCCTTACAGGTTCGGCCATGGTGATTAATTCAATGGCCTTGCACTCTCCTTTTGGATTTTCTTCTGTATTGCTTGGGAGAGTACTAGGAGGGATTTCAGTGATCCTTTTACTCAGCTGGCCCACTTGTGCTTCCAAATTTCTAATGGAAGACCTTATTTCATTCATGAAACTCACAGTGGCCTTAGATAGATCAGAGACCAAGCTTGCTAAATTGGAGGTATTTTGTTCAGAGTTCTCTGTCTGTTGCTGAGTGGATGATGGAAAAGGTTTACTATTGTTAAACCTATTTCTTCCACCATTATTAAAGCCTTGTTGAGGCTTTTGATCCTTCCATGAGAGATTTGGGTGATTTCTCCATGATGGATTATAGGTGTTTCCATATGGTTCACCCATGTAATTTACCTCTGCTATTGCAGGGTTCTCAGGATCATAGGCTTCTTCTTCAGAAGATGCATCTTGAGTACTGTTGGATGCAGCTTGCATTCCATTCAGACTTTGAGAAATCATATTGACTTGCTGAGTCAATATTTTATTCTATGCCAGTATGGCATTAAGAGTATCAATTTCAAGAACTCCTTTCTTCATATGCGTCCCATTACTCACAGGATTCCTCTCAGAAGTGTACATGAAATGGTTATTAGCAACCATGTCAATGAGTTCTTGAGCTTCTGTAGGCGTTTTCTTTAGGTGAATGGATCCACCTGCAAAAGTATCCAATGACATTTTAGCTAATTCAGATAGACCATCATAGAATATATCCAGGATGGTCCATTCTGAAAGCATGTCAGAAGGACACTTTTTAGTCAGCTGCTTGTATCTTTCCCAAGCTTCATAGAGGGATTCACCTTCTTTCTGTCTGAAGGTTTGAACATCCGCTCTAAGCTTGCTCAACTTTTGAGGAGGAAAGAACTTGGCTAAGAAAGCCGTGACCAGCTTATCCCAAGAGTTTAGGCTGTCTTTGGGTTGAGAGTCCAACTATATTCTAGCTCTGTCTCTTACAGCAAAAGGGAAAAGCATGAGCCTGTAGACTTCAGGATTTACTCCATTAGTCTTAACAGTATCACAGATCTGTAAGAATTCAGTTAAGAACTGAAAAGGATCTTCAGATGGAAGTCCATGAAACTTGCAGTTCTGCTGCATCAGAGAAACTAACTGAGGTTTCAGCTCAAAATTGTTTGCTCCAATGGTAGGGATGGAGATGCTTCTTCCATGTAAATTGGAATTAGGTGCAGTAAAGTCACCAAGCATTCTCCTTGCATTATTGTTGTTGGGTTTGGCTGCCATCTCCTTTACTTGTTCGAAATTTTCAAAAAGGTTATCTCTGGATTGTTGTAATTTAGCTTCTCTTAGTTTCCTCTTCAGAGTCCTTTCAGGTTCTGGATCAGCTTCAACAAAAATGTCTTTTTCTTTGTTCATGCTCATAAGAAAGAGAAGAGAACAAGAAAAGAAGAGGAATCCTCTATGTCACAGTAAAGAGGTTCCTTATTGTTAGTAGAAGAAGAGAAAATCTGAACTCAGAGAGAGAGGGTTCGGATTTTTGGTGAGATGAAGTGTTAGTAAATGAATAATTAAATAGAAGGAGATGAGAGAGAAGAATTTTCGAAAAATATTTTTGAAAAAGAGTTAGTGATTTTCGAAAATGATTTTTGAAAAGGGTTAGAAATTTTCGAAAATTAAAATAATTAGTTAAAAAAAGAAATTTTGAAAAAGAGGGAGATATTTTCGAAAATTAGAGAGAGAGAGAGAGTTAGTTAGGTAGTTTTGAAAAAGATAAGAAACAAACAAAAAGTTAGTTATTTGAAACAAATTTTGAAAATCAATTTTGAAAAGATAAGGAGATAAGAAGTTAGAAAAGATATTTTGAAATCAAATTTTTGAAAAAGATAAGATAGGAAGATATTTTTGAAAAGATATGTTTGAAATTAGTTTTTGAAAAAGATTTGATTTTTAAAATCACAATTAATGACTTGATTCACAAGAAATCACAAGATATGATTCTAGAACTTAAAGTTTGAATCTTTCTTAACAAGCAAGTAACAAACTTGAAATTTTTGAATCAAAACATTAATTGTTATTGCTATTTTCGAAAAATTGATATAAAAATAAGAAAAAGATTTTTGAAAAATATTTTTAGAATTTTCGAAAATAACTAAGAAAAATGAAAAAGATTTGATTTTTGAAAAAGATTTTTGAAAAAGATAGGATTTTTAAAATGAAAATTTGATTTGACTCATAAAAACAACTTGATTTTAAAAATTTTTGAAAAAGTCAAATCTAATTTTCGAATTTATGAGAGAGAGAAAAAGGGAAAGATATTTTTTTTATTTTTGAATTTTTATGATGAGAGAGAAAAACAAGAAAAATGATGCAATGCATGAAAATTATGGATCAAAACAATGAATGCATGCAAGAATGCTATGAATGTCAAGATGAACACCAAGAACAATATGAAGGTCATGATGAACATCAAGAGCACATTTTTGAAAAATTTTTAATGCAAAGAAAACATGCAAGACACCAAACTTAGAATTCTTTAATGCTTAGACACTAAGAATTCAAGAATGCATATGAAAAATAAGGAAAGATACAAAACATGCAAATGCAAAGATCAAACAAGAAGACTTACCAAGAACAACTTGAAGATCATGAAGAATACTATGAATGCATGATTTTTTTTTTTGGAAAAATGCAAGATGCACATGCAATTGACACCAAACTTATAACATGACTCAAGACTCAAACAAGAAACACAAAAATATTTTTGATTTTTATGATTTTATGATTTTTTTTGTATTTTCTTTTAATTTTTTTCGAAAATCATTTTGAAAAAGAAAAATAAGGATTCCAAAATTTTTAATATGAATTCCAGGAATCTTATGCTCTTTAGTCTAAAGCTCCATCAAAGGGTCAGGCATGGCTTAATAGCCAGCCAAGCTTTAGTATGTAACTCAAACATGACATGCCTGACATACCCTACAGTCGTCCAAGCTTCAACATGCTTCATGAAACACTAGAATTCATTCTTAAAAATTTTGAAGAAAAATATATTTTTGAAATTTTTTTTTCGAAAACAAAGGAGAAATTTTTGAAAGATTTTTTATTTTGAAAAATTTTTGAAAACTTTTTTGATAAGAAAACGAAAAGAAAGTTACCCAATCTGAGCAACAAGATGAACCGTCAGTTGTCCAAACTCGAACAATCCCCGGCAACGGCGCCAAAAACTTGATATCCGAAATTGCTACTCAGGTTGTGAATTGTTGTTTGAAATTGATTCCCTGGCAATGGCACCAAAAACGGATGCACAGAACCATGGTCTAAACATATCTTCACAACTTCGCATAACTAACCAGCAAGTGCACTGGGTCGTCCAAGTAATACCTTACGTGAGTAAGGGTCGAATCCCACGGAGATTGTTGGTATGAAGCAAGCTATGGTCACCTTGTAAATCTCAGTCAGGCAGATATAAAATAGTAATGGGGTTTTCGAAAATAGATAAGAAAAGAAGGATAGAAATACTTATGTAAATCATTGGTGAGAATTTCAGATAAGCGTTTGGAGATGCATTCGTTCCTCTGAACCTTTGCTTTCCTGCTGTCTTCATCCAATCAGTCTTACTCCTTTCTATGGCTGGCTCTATGTAAGGATGTCACCGGTGCCAATGGCTACTTTCGATCTCTCTCGGGAAAATGGTCCAAATGCTCTGTCACAGCACGGCTAATCGTCTGGAGGCATTATCTTTGTCGTTGGTTGTATCCTATTCCTCCCTGTGAAAATGGTCTGATGCACTGTCATTGCATGGCTAATCATCTGGAGGTTCTCGGTCATACTGGAATAGGATTTACTATCCTTTTACATCTGTCACTACGCCCAGCACTCGCGAGTTTGAAGCTCATCACAGTCATCCAATCATTGAATCCTACTCGGAATACCACAGACAAGGTTTAGACTTTCCGGATTCTCTTGAATGCCGCCATCATTCTAGCTTACACCACGAAGATTCTGATTAAGAGATCTAAGAGATACTCATTCAGTCGAAGGTAGAACGGAAGTGGTTGTCAGGCACGCGTTCATAGGGAATGATGATGATTGTCACGTTCATCTCATTCAGGTTAAAGTGAGAATGAATATCTTAGAAGCGAAATAAGATGAATTGAATAGAAAACAGTAGTACTTTGCATTAATCTTTGAGGAACAGCAGAGCTCCACACCTTAATCTATGGAGTGCAGAAACTCTACCGTATGAAAATACATAAGTGAAAGGTCCAGGCATGGCCGAATGGCCAGCCCCCAAAACGTGATCAATAGATCAAAATATAATCCAAAGTTGATTCCAAAGATCCAAAGATGTCTAATACAATAGTCAAAAGTCCTATTTATAATATACTAGCTACTAGGGTTTCCAGAAGTAAGTAATTGATGCATAAATCCACTTCCGGGGCCCACTTGGTGTGTGCTTGGGCTGAGCTTGAATGTTACACGTGTAGAGGCTCTTTCTGGAGTTGAACGCCAGGTTGTAACGTATTTCTGGCGTTCAACTCTGGTTTGTAACTTGTTTCTGGCGTTTAACTCCAGACAGCAGCGTAGAACTGGCGTTCAACGCCCTTTTACATCGTCTAAACTCGTTCAAAGTATGGACTATTATACATTTCTGGAAAGCCCTGGATGTCTACTTTCCAACGCAATTGGAAGCACGCCATTTTGAGTTCTGTAGCTCCAGAAAAGCCACTTTGAGTGCAGGGAGGTTAGAATCCAACAGCATCAGCAGTCCTTCTTCAACCTCTGAATCTGATTTTTGCTCAAGTCCCTCAATTTCAGCCAGAAAATACCTGAAATCATAGAAAAACACACAAACTCATAGTAAAGTTCAGAAATATGAATTTAACATAAAAACTAATGAAAACATCCCTAAAAGTAACTAGATTCTACTAAAAACATACTAAAAACAATGCCAAAAAGCGTATAAATTATCCGCTCATCACCAAACTTCGGCAAGCCATAACTTAGCTTCTAGACACCCAAAATGTTTCAAATCTATTTTATATAAAAATTGGGTTTGTGAAGTTTACACCGTTCAAAGAACGGATGAAAAATATTTTAAGACGAGAAAATCATGCGCGTCGGAAGTTCGGTATGGAAAACTAAATTTCTGCAGACTTAGCCATTTCTAATCAAACTGCAGTGTATGCGTACGCATACCCCTCGTTCGGGAAAGATCAATTCTGTCTAGCATACATGCGTACTTGAATGAGGGTATGCGTACGCGTGGCCCCTATTTCAGCAAATATGGTTTTTTGTGTTTTAAAACTTAATTTCAAACTTCTAAACCTCTATTTTCATTCCTTTGGCCCTAGATCTTATTAGTAAGCCTAGTAATGAGATGAAACTAGGAATATGTGGTAACTTGGAGATGAAAAAAATTTGAGAAGTGATGATTTAGGTATGAGGAGGTAGGGTGCCTATGTATATATATATATATATATATATATATATATATATATATATATATATATATATATATATATATACTACTTAAATTATGAAACTGGCTAAAGAAAGGAATAAATGTTACATCCGAGTACTCTTTTTCGAAAGTGCGACCCCAGGAGACGGTGGAAGGTGAGGATCCCCTTCCTTGTTCCTCTTGATATTGTAAAATCGCCCCCAGCGAGATGGTGGGAGGTTAGGATCCTCTCCTTTGTTCCTCATAGGCATATGAGAACGTACCTCTTGGGTAGACGCAAGGGTTGTGGTTTTGCCCCCATTTGCTCTATGTTGGTTAGTATAGAGGCTCCTCGGGTAGACAAAAAGCTTGTGGTTTCACCCCACTTGCTCCAGGTTATGATGAGTTATGTGTAAAAATGCAATTATATGATGTACAAATGATGTTATGGTCATAATGAATGATTATGAAATGTTTATGAATGAATGTGAAATGATTATCTGAGATACAAGTTTTTCTGGGTAAAGTATCGTGGTTTGCCACCACATGTTCCAGGTTGAGACTCGATACTCTGTTGACTCTACGACGTAAGAGGTGATAGGGCACTTATAAGTTTCCGGGAAGGTTAACCCCCATTGAGCAATTTTATATATATGAGAAAAACTATGCATAGACTCTTGGGGATGCGCGTCGGGGGACAATCTAGGGTTTAGCAGCCAGACTTATCGGGTTGGCTTGATAACCAACAGATGAGACTCATAAGCCATAGGACAGGCGTGCATCATATGCATATTGTTTGAATTGCTTGCTTGTGCATTAATTGGGATTGCCTAAGTGATTACAATATGCTATTTGTTATATTTGTTATATGTATTACTTGTATTCTACCTGTGTTTGCCATTATTTGTTTGTTTGTCTTTGTAATTTCATCGGAGATAGATGAACGGAGGAAAGGCGGAGAAAATTAGGGTTCTAGTTAAGTTTTAGTTAGATTTAAGGAATTGGTTAAGTTTAGAAAGCCTTAGAGAACCACCCTGATTCATGGTTTCTGTTTTAGTTTTTTAAGTTTTATAATCAAAGTGTTGGCATTCTAGGATTGCCTCTGGCATTCCCAGGACCTTATATCTTATGTACGTGGCACCTTTGCCATGTTGAGAACCCCTGATTCTCATCCCATACGATATTGTTGTTTTTCAGATGCACGTCGAGATGCACCTCGCTAGGCGTCTGGAGTTCTGCAGCGAAGTGGATTTTGAGACTTTACTTTGATGTATAGTTTATATGTATGATCATAGAACTCTCCTGATAACTTGTCTTATTTTTCACCTCTTATAGGTTTATGGAGAATTAGGATTTTTTATATATGTATTTTGGGTTTTGGGTTAAGTATATGTATGTAAATATTCTTCGGCCAGCCTTAACTTCGCAGGCTGAGTTAGGAGCTTGTTATTTTGTATTCTTGACCCTTTGTTCTTACTGTCTATATATATATGTTTATGAACTCTAGCTTTCTTCGTACGCAAGTTATGTTGTTTTTGAGCGTTGCGCTTTTAATTTTATGATTTTGCTTTACCTATTCTTCAAGGCTCCTAGTATACTACGTTCTTTCAATTATTATATATATATATTTAGAGATCGTAATACCACACCATCTCTATTTTACGACTTAAGCATAAAGCTCTATATGGTAGGGTGTTACATAATGGCTAATTCGAATTCAATTAATTCAATTTATGTAGATATATGAAACACTATTAATTCGAATCTGTTTAATTCAATTTAGTACTAAAAGATCTAAATCGAATTCATTGAATTTGATTTATATAGATATATAAACGAAGACATATATGTAACATTTTTTATTTTGGGACTTTCGTGTAATATTAGTATGTGTTTGGTTTATGCACGTATTTTACCCTTACATTAAACTCAATTTGATTACAAATTTATTCATTTAATTTTGTTAAACAAATTTACAAAATATTTTTAAACAAATTTAAAAAATGGCCCAGTATTTAATTTACTTAAATTTAATCTTTAATATTTTCAATAAATTTTGATTTTATCTCTATTATTAAATTATTAACAATGGCAATTAGTCAACTTCAATTCCAAATTTTCAAAAACTTTTCCTTTTTCAATTTTACCTTTAATCATCATCTCAAGTCTCAACCCTGAAATCCTAACTTCAATCCTTAAACCCCAACCTTGATCCCATTCTATATACAGCTCCACAACCAAAATCCTAAATATTCACCTTATCCCCGTTAGCATAGTTAACCCACTACTTTCACCTCTCTAATTCCACCTTTTTATTCCCCATGCTTTTCACCATTGAACATACTATACCTTCACCCTTCACCTTTGCCTTTCTGATCCCACCTTCATCCTCTGTGCCCCCATCACTAGTCTCTATCACCACTTCTCAGTATCGCAATATCACCTTAATCCCTTACCTCACCACGGCATCTATTCGAATTTTGTCCATCGAAAACAATATCTTGGATACACTTTAATATTTATAAATTTTAGTGTGTAATTTTGTTTACTTCAGACTCTTTCGTATGTATTTTATTTATTTATTCTATAAAAATTTTAGAATCAATTTGATTTTTTTTTGGTGGCTTAAATAAACTAAACAAAGAAAAACAAAACAAATAAAACAAAGGAACTGCTTAAATAGAGGGACAGTCCCGTTTAAGACTACTCTTAAACTCCTCCCAATGTGAAGGAAGCTCCACATGAAAAAGTTGTAACTTCATCACCATCTTTGCCATAGTATCTGCCACCGTGTTTGCATCTCTCATAATCAAATGAAAGTCAACACGCCAATTTCAATGCATGATATCTCTTATTTTGAGCACCAATGGATTGGGTAACCATCTTGGTGATTAGTAACAAGATTAAACGTTTTCACACAATCTGTCTCATAAATAACATCTTGTTGACCCACATCCTAGGCTAAGAGATATCCTCTCCAAATAGCAAACAATTCTCCTTGAAGAATACTATTACTCTCAATCATTCTCAAACACCCCATTTGCCAACTCCTATTACAATCTCTAATAACACAAGCAAAACCAACACAATCACCCGAACCAGGATAACTAGCGTCATAATTAGTCTTGAAAGTACCAATGGATAGGGATTCCAAAAACCATTTAGAGTAGAGGGAAGGGACATACGTTGTAATTCAAAATATTCTTACGCTCCTTTTCTGAAGTTAATGCCAGACAAATCACTTTTCCTGGAGGCTAAGTTTCATGAGGATTAAAAATGTCATTATTCCTTACTCACCATATCTACCAAAGTCCCGAAAAGAACTTGAACGGATGCTCTTTGCAATAATACAAGAACCAATTCTTCAAATCCAAAGGATGACAAGAAATATCCAACCTATGCCATACAAACTAAGCTTTTGGACAATTCCGAATACAATGTAAAACCGATTCCTGGCTAGAAAGACATCTTGGGTACCTATCCGATGACGACATCCCTCTTCTGAAGCAAAAACTTGCAGTAGGAAGAGCCTCCTTAAGACACAGCCAAGCCAAAAACTTGTGCTTTTCTGGAACAAACTGGAGCCAAAGCCAAAGCCAATTTTTTCGCTCCTCCCAACCAAATAACTGCTTACACAACCACAAGTAATCATTGCATGAGTCATAAACTTTGGCAGCAGACCCAAACCAATACCAACCTACTTCCGGACCTGCTTGCACATCTGGATTGTAAGAGAAAATATTACTTTTCAGATTTTGAGATAAAGGAGAATAAAGAGTATCCAAATGCCACCTACCAACCAACCAAATATCCTGTATCTGGAGATTCGAATAAAAAATGTGAACATAATCCATCTCATTAGATAACCGTCCTTCTCTCCTCCAGCTAAAAAACCAAAAATTCTGGTTCAAATCCCCAATACACCAAGCAAATCCATCCTTCAACACTTCCAAAGCCTTGCAAAGACTCCTCCAAATGGGAGAGTCCTTGTTCTTAGGACAACTAAAAAAGTCATATAGAGATGATCTGTATTTGGCATCCAATAATTGGACCCATAACATGTTTGGCTACTGGAAAAAAGTCCAAACTAGCTTCCCAAGAAGAGCAATATTCACACAATAAAGATCTCTAATCCCCAAACCTCCATATTTTTTTGGAGTAACCAGTACCTTCCAACTAACAACATTCAATCCTCTACCATCAACTTGTCCTTTCCAAAGAAAATTCCTCATCATAGACTCCAATTTACTAATGATTCCTTTGGGAAAAATAGAGACCTACATCTAGTACGTGGAAATAGCGGCTGCAACAAAATTAACCAAGCAGAGTCTACCTGCCCGATTGAGTAAACTCCCTTTCCAGCTTGCTAGTCTACTCCAAATATTATCCAGGACACCATTGAAAGCTGAACGGGTCACCCTAGAATGGCTAAGGATAACTCCAAGATACTTGCCCAAGTCCTGGATAAATTTGATAGAGGATACCCCGGTGAAAACTTCTTTCCTTGTTGTAGAGACATTCTTGGAGCAAAGCGCTTTATACTTATCCACATTAATCTTCATCCCAGATGCTTTACAAAAAGTCTCTAAAACCAACATCACATTTTGTACTTGTCTCTTTGTAGCTTTACAGAATAGAAGCAAGTCATCTGCAAACATTAAGTGGGATATTCTTGGTCCCCTCTAGAAACAGAAACCGGCTCCCACAAGCCCAAATCAACCTAATGTCTAATAAAGCATGCCAATCTCTCCATACACAACACAAAAAGATAGGATGACATAAGGTCTCCTTGTCTAAGACTCCAGCTAGGAGTAAAGCCATTCAGACGATTCTTAATCCAAAGAATAGATAAGGAGGAAGCAATGACACAATTCATAATCAAATTAATTGTAGGACTGAGAAAACCAAAGCTCTTAAGGGTAAGCTTTCTCTAGATCAATCTTAAAGGCCAGTGTGCCTTTCTTTGATTTAGTCTTCTTCATAAAGTGGAGGACTTCTTGAGCAATAATGATGTTGTCAGGAGTTCTTCGTCCCGGAATAAATCTTCCTTGAAGCAGGCCAACAATCTCTGCTAGATGAGGACGGAGCCTATTAACAAGGACCTTCGTGATGATCTTGTAAACTACATTGCAGAGACTAATTGGCCTGAAATCTTTCATAGATACCGGTGATTCAACCTTTGGAATAAGAATCAGTAAAGTCTCCATTATTCTCAGATCAAGAATAACACCAGAGAATGCCTGCTTAACCATCTTACAAACATCAAGACCAATGATCTCCCAATATTCTTTGAAGAAGAAAGCTTGAAACCCATCAGGACCCGGAGCTTTAAAAGAGTCATGTGAAAAAAAGCTATTCTGACTTCTTCCATAGTAACTGGTGCCGTAAGATTATTGTAAGCTTCCTCATTCGGAGAAGGAACAGGCACATCACCAAGGCAACCCAAATCAACATCATCCAAATGACAGAATAAGCTTTTATAGAAAGACTTTGCTTCTCGACTCAGAACCTCTGGATCAGTTTCCCACACTCCATGCTTGAGAAAAAGGCCATGAATCTTATTATACTTCCTTCGCACAAGAGTTTGAATATGAAAGAATCTTGTATTCCTATACCCAAATCTTACTCACTGCTCTCTGGACTTTTGGAACCATAGGAGCTCTTCTTGCACTAGAGTATGATTATAATCATCAAGCAACTGTTGCTCTTTCTGACGCAAATAAATGCTATCCACCACTTCCAAACGCTTTTGTAAATAATTAATCTGCTGCTCTAATTCACATTTCTTAACAAAAATGTTACCAAATACCTTCGAGCTAAACTCTAGTGAATTCTTTTGCACTTCCAAAAGCTTGCCATAAATCCCTCTATTACCAGACCACCATGACTAATTCACAATATCCCTATACCCGGGATGAGTAGCCCAAGCAGCAACAAATCAAAAAGGTCAATTAAATTTAGGCTGAGGACGACCTTTACAATGCACCAGAATAGGGCAATGATCATACTGAAGCCTATTTAAAACTTCTGTATAAGCCTCTAAAAAGATAGATAACCAACTACTATTTATACAGACTCTGTTAAGCTTTTTTACCACGTCAATATAATTTTTCACCCTCCTGTATCAAGAAAACTGTCTCCTAATAGTCTTCAGATCAAACAAACCACTATCCCCTAATGAAGTAGCAAACATGTCTGCTCTTTGATGAGAAAATTGATAGCCCTTAGATTCATGAGAAAATATGACTTTATTAAAATCACCAAGAACAATTCAAGGTCCTTGAAAAATCATGGATTGTGCAATAAGATAATCCCAAAGGAGAACCCTTTTTATTAAATTGAGGACTACCATAAATACCACTACACCTCCAAATTAAATTATCAAATTGAACCTCAACAGTAACACCCTGATCAAAAGCATCAATGAACTTACAACAAACACCCTTCATAGAGGATAGAAACCAAATACCCCCCCGATGCCAGGGTGGTGCACGAAATTGTGATCATCAACAATGGCGCCAAAGACTTGGAGCTCTCAAACGTGAATCATACTTTATCACAATTCCACATAACTAACCAGTAAGTGAACTGGGTCGTCCAAGTAATACCTTACGTGAGTAAGGGTCGATCCCACGGAGACTGTCGGCTTGAAGCAAGCTATGGTCATCTTGTAAATCTCAGTCAGGAAGATTCAAATGGTTATGGAGAATTGATAATTAAAAAATAAACATAAAATAAAGATAGAGATACTTATATAATTCATTGGTAGGAATTTCAGATAAGCGTATGAAGATGCTTTGTTCCTCCTGAACCTCTGACTATTGCCTTCATCCAATCATTCATACTCCTTTCCATGGCAAGCTTTATGTTGGGCATCACCGTTGTCAATGGCTACATCCCGTCCTCTCAGTGAAAATGTTCCAAATGTGCTGTCACCACACGGCTAATCATCTGTCGGTTCTCGATCATGTTGGAATAGGATCCATTGATCCTTTTGCGTCTGTCACACGCCCAACAATCGCGAGTTTGAAGCTCGTCACAGTCATCCCTTCCTAGATCCTACTCGGAATACCATAGACAAGGTTTAGACTTTCCGAATCTTAGGAATGACTGCCAATAATTCTAGCCTATACCACGGAGGTTCCAATCTTAGATTAGAAACCCAAGAGATACGCATTCAAGCCATTGCTAGTAGAACAGATGTAGTTGTCAGGCACATGTTCATAGGTGAGAATGATGATGAGTGTCACAGATCATCACATTCATCAAGTTGAAGAACGAATGAATATCTTAGAGAAGAAGCAGGCGTGAATTGAATAGAAGAACAATGGTAATTGTATTAATTCATGAAGAACAGCAGAGCTCCACACCTTAATCTATGGTGTGTAGAAACTCTACCGTTGAAAATACATAAGTACAGAGTCTAGGGATGGCCGTGAGGCCAGCCCCCAAACGTGAAAAGGTCTATGAAAGTATGATCAAAGTATCTTTAAAAGTCTGTAAATACAATAGCAAAAGGTCCTATTTATAGAAAACTAGTAGCCTAGGGTTACAGAAATAGGTAATTAATGCAGAAATCTTCTTCCGGGCCTACTTGGTGTGTGTTTGGACTGAGCATTGAAGATTCCATGTGTAGAGACTTTTCTTGGAGTTAAACGCTAGCTTTTGTGCCAGTTTGGGCATTTAACTCCAGCTTTTATGCCAGTTCTGGCGTTTTGACGCCAGAAATTCTATGCTGACTTGGAACGCCGGTTTGGGCCGTCAAATCTTGGGCAAAGTATGAACTATTATATATTACTGGAAAGCCCAGGATGTCTACTTTCCAACGCAATTGAGAGCGCGCCAATTGGGCTTCTGTAGCTCCAGAAAATTCACTTCGAGTGCAGGGAGGTCAGAATCCAACAGCATCTGCAGTCGTTTTTCAGCCTCTAAATCATATTTTTGCTCAGGTCCCTCAATTTCAGCTAGAAAATACCTGAAATTATAGAAAAATACACAAACTCATAGTAAAGTCTAGAAATATAATTTTTATTTAAAAACTAATAAAAACATAATAAAAACTAACTAAAATATACTAAAAATAATGCCAAAAAGCGTATAAATTATCCGCTCATCACAACACCAAACTTAAATTGTTGCTTGTCCCCAAGCAACTGAAAATAAAATAGGATAAAAAGAATAGAATATACAATGAATTCCAAAAATATCTATGAAGATCAGTCTTACTTAGATGAGCAGGGCTTTTAGCTTTTTGCTTCTGAATAGTTTTGGCATCTCACTTTATCCTTTTGAAGTTCAGAATGATTGGCATCTATAGGAACTCAGAATTCAGATAGTGTCATTGATTCTCCTAGTTAAGTATGTTGATTCTTGAACACAGCTACTTTATGAGTCTTGGCCGTGGCCCAAAGCATTTTGTTTTCCAGTATTACCACCGGATACATAAATGCCACAGACACATAACTGGGTGAACCTTTTCAGATTGTGACTCAGCTTTGCTAGAGTCCCTAATTAGAGGTGTCCAGAGCTCTTAAGCACACTCTTTTTACTTTGGACCACGACTTTAACCGCTCAGTCTGAAGTTTTTACTTGACACCTTCACGCCACAAGCACATGGTTAGGGACAGCTTGGTTTAGCTGCTTAGGCCAGGATTTTATTCCTGTGGGCCCTCCTATACACTGATGCTCAAAGCCTTGGATCCCTTTTTTATTTCACCCTTGCCTTTTGGTTTAAAGGGCTATTGGCTTTTTCTGCTTGCTTTTTTTTCTTTTTCTTTCTTTTTCTCTTCTTTTTTTTTCGCATATACTTTTTTTCTGCAAGCTTTTCACTGCTTTTTCTTGCTTCAAGCATCAATTTTATGATTTTTCAGATTATCAAATAACATTTCTCCTTTTCCATCATTCTTTCAATAGCCAACAATTTTAACATTCATGAACAACAAATTCAAAAAAATATGCACTGTTCAAGCATTCATTCAAAAAGACAAAAGTATTGCCACCACATCAAAATAACTAAACTGTTTTAAAATTCGAAATTCATGCACTTCTTTTTCTTTTTCAATTAAAAACATTTTCCATTTAAGAAAGGTGATGGATTCATTTTCATAGCTTTAAGGCATAGACACTTAGACACTAGTGATCATGTAATAAAGACACAAACATAAATAAACATAAAGCATAAAAATTGGAAAATCAGAAAATAAAGAACAAGGAAATTAAAGAACGGGTCCACCTTAGTGATGGCGGCTTGTTCTTCCTCTTGAAGATCTAATGGAGTGCTTGAGCTCCTCAATGTCTCTTCCTTGCCTTTGTTGCTCCTCTCTCCTGACTCTTTGGTCTTCTCTAATTTCATGGAGGAGGATAGAATGTTCTTGGTACTCCACCCTTAGTTGTCCCATGTTGGAACTTAATTCTCCTAGGGAGGTGTTGATTTGCTCCCAATAGTTTTGTGGAGGAAAATGCATCCCTTGAGGCATCTCAGGGATTTCATGATGAGGATTTTCCTCATGCTCTTGCCCATGAGTGGGATCTCTTGTTTGCTCCATCCTTTTCTTAGTGATGGGCTTGTCCTCTTCAATGAGGAGTTTTGGCCACAACTTCATAGAAGTGGTCTTGATAGACCTTTGAGATGAATCTCTATATCTCCCATGACTCGGAGGTGGAAGCTTTTGCCTTCTCTTTCCTCTTTCTAGAGGTTTCTTCGGCCTTTGATGCCATAAATGGTTATGGAAAAACAAAAAAGCTGAGCTTTTCCACACCAAACTTAAAAGGTTTGCTTGTCCTCGAGCAAAAGAATAAAGAAAGGAGGAGAAGAAGAAGAGATGGAGGAGATAGAGGTGTGTGAATTGTTCGGCCAAGGGGGGTTTTAGGTGGTTATGATGTGGAAAAGGAAGGAGTGATGGTTTGAATTTTAATGGGTGGGTGTAGGTGGGGTATATGATGGTTTTGGAGGAGTAATGGAGGTGATTGGTGGAGGTTATTTAGGGAAGAGTATTATGAAAAGGTGTGAAGAAGAGAGAGAGTGAGTTGAGGTTGGTGGGGATCCTGTGGATCCACAGATCCTGAGGTGTCAAGGATTTCTCATCCCTGCACCAATTAGGCGTGCAAAACGCCTTCTGCTGCCAATCCTGGCGTTAAACGCCAGGCTGCTGCCCATTTCTGGCGTTAAACACCAGCTTCTTGCCCTTTTCTGGCATTAAACGCCAGTCTGGTGCCCATTTCTGGCGTTAAACGCCCAGAATGGTGCCAGACTGTCGTTTAACCCCCATTCTGCTGCCCTTACTGACGTTTAAATGCCAGTAAGCTCCTCCTCCAGGGTGTGCTGTTTTTAATACTGTTTTTCATTCTGTTTTTGCTTTTTCAGTTATTTTTGTGACTTCAGATGATCATCAACCTACATAAAATGACAATAGAGAATAAATAGATATAATTAAATAAAATTGGCTTGCCTCCCAACAAGCGCTTTTTTAATGTCAATAGCTTGACAGTGAGCTCTCATGGAGCCTCACAGATAATCAGAGCAGGGTTGGGGCCTCTCAACACTAAACTTAGAGTTTGGTTGTGGCCTCCCAACACCAAACTTAGAGTTTGAATGTGGGGGTTTTGTTTGACTCTGTATTGAGAGAAGCTTTTCATGCTTCCTCTCCATGGTTACAGAAGGAGATACTTGAGCCTTAAACACAAGGTAGTCCCCATTCAATTGAAGGATCAATTCTCCTCTGTTAACATCAATCACAGCTTTTGCTGTGGCTAGGAAGGGTCTTCCAAGGTACTTAGCAACTTGCTCTTCAGTGACATCTTCATCCTTTTCAGAGGAGGAATATTCATCAGAGCTCATGAATGGTAACAGAAAGTTCAAAGGAATCTCTATGGTTTCTGTATGAGCATCAGATTCCTTTGGTTCCTCAAAGGAGAACTCCTTACTGGTCAGTGGACATTCCCTGAGGTCTTCCTCACTGGGAATCACTGTCTTTTCACTCTCTCCAGGTTCGGCCACACCAAGTAAGGTTATGGCCTTGCACTCTCTTTTGGGATTCTCTTCTGTATTGCTTAGGAGAGTGCTAGGAGGAGTTTCAGTAATCTTCTTACTCAGCTGACCCATCTGTGCCTCCAAATTTCTAATGGAGGACCTTGTTTCATTCATGAAGCTTAGTGTAGTCTTAGATAGATCAGAGACTATGGTTGCCAGGCCAGAATGGCTCTGTTCAGAATTCTCTGTCTATTGCTGAGAAGATGATAGAAAAGGCTTGCTATTGCTAAACCCATTTCTTCCACCATTATTGTTGAAGCCTTGTTAAGGCTTCTGTTGGTCCTTTCATGAGAGATTAGGATGATTTATCTATGAAGGATTATAGGTGTTTTCATATGGTTCTCCCATGTAATTCACCTCTGCCATTGCAGGATTCTCATGATCATAAGCTTCTTCTTCAGAAGATGCTTCTTTAGTACTGTTGGATGCAGCTTGCAATCCATTCAGACTCTGAGAAATCATATCAACTTGCTGAGTCAATATTTTGTTCTGAGCCAATATGGCATTCAGAGTATCAATTTCAAGAACTCCCTTCTTCTGAGGCATCCCATTGTTCATAGGATTCCTCTCAGAGGTGTACATGAACTGGTTATTTGCAACCATTTCAATGAGTTCCTGAGCTTCTGCAGGCGTCTTCTTCAGATGAAGAGATCCTCCAGCAGAGCTGTCCAATGACATCTTGGACAGTTCAGACAGACCATCATAGAAGATACCTATGATGCTCCATTCTGAAAGCATATCAGAAGGACACCTTCTAATCAATTGCTTGTATCTTTCCCAAGCTTCATAGAGGGATTCACCTTTCTTCTGTCTGAAGGTTTGGACTACCACTCTAAGCTTGCTCAATTTTTGATGTGGAAAGAACTTTGCCAAGAAGGCATTGACTAGCTTTTTCCAAGAGTTTAGGCTTTCTTTAGGTTGTGAATCCAACCATGTTCTAGCTCTGTCTCTTACAGCAAAGGGAAAGAGCATAAGCTTGTAGACCTCGGGATCAACCCCATTGGTCTTGACAGTGTCACAGATTTGCAAGAATTCAGCTAAGAACTGATGAGGATCTTCCAATGGAAGTCCATGAAACTTGCAATTCTGTTGCATCAGAGAAACTAATTGAGGCTTAAGTTCAAAGTTGTTTGCTCCAATGGCAGGGATTGAGATGCTTCTCCCATAGAAGTCGGGAGTAGGTGCAGTAAAGTCACCAAGCACCTTCCTTGCATTATTGGCATTGTTGTTGTTTTCGGCTGCCATGGCTTCTTCTTGTTTAAAAAGTTCTGTTAGGTCCTCTACAGAGGGTTGTACTTTAGCTTCTCTGAGCTTTCTCTTCAAGGTCCTTTCAGGTTCAGGATCAGCTTCAACAAGAATGCCCTTGTCCTTGTTCTTACTCATATGAAAGAGAAGAGAACAAGAAAGAATGGAATCCTCTATGTCACAGTATTCCTTTATGTGAGTAGAAAAAGAGGAGAATAGAAGAAGGAGAAGAGAAAAATTCAAAAATTAATTAAAATAAAATAAAAAATATTTTTGTTTTTATTTTAAATATTAATTAGAATTCAAAAATTAAAAAGAAAAATAAAATTAAGGAAAAACTACCAAAAGTACCCATGAAGTTTACGAACGCTGACAAAAGTACCCATAAACTAAGGAAATTAACGCTGTACCCATGAAAGATGGGTTCCGTATGACAAAAGTATCCAAATCTTAATTTTTTGTTGATTTTTTAATAAAATTCCTAAACTACCCTACACTCAACCTCAACTCACTTTTTCAACCTTTCATAACTCAATTTGCACCAACTCTTGCCATGAAGTCCAAAACTACTCCTACAACAAACCAGACCGAAATCAATGGTAGTGGTGGTAGAGGATCGGACCTCAACCAATTCACTCATAAGTTTATAATCCATACCCAAACCAAATTAATCAAACACCAAAAAATACTCAAAATATAAAAATTTTCAAATCCATTCATCCAATTTCAATTCACTTTAGCAAAACTAGAAATAGAAAAAGCCATCAACCATAAAAATCAACAAATTCATTCATTAAATTTGAAATTTATTTCAGCAAAAATCAGAAGTAGAAGTAGCCATCAACTGGATCTTCTGTAAATCAATCTCAGCCTTCATAAAAAATAGAAGCAGATTTTTAAAAAAATATAACAGTATCATTTTAGTAGTAACTAAATCAATTTCTGAAAAGAAGAAAAATAAAATAAAAATATTTAAAAAAAAAAGAAATACCTTTTTCTTCGCCGGCCGACTGTAACATCGTCAATGGCAGAACCTCTATCCACAGTGCCGCCTCCCTTTCTTCTCTGATTTCTCTTACCGAACCCGCTTTCTGCATGCAATAGTACTACGACCCCTCTCTCTTCTCAGGTGTGCGAAGATGGTGTTCTCCTCGGCTGGGTCAGACACGCCACGACGACGTTCTCCTCGGCTGCAAC
Organism: Arachis ipaensis; assembly: GCF_059453495.1. NCBI lineage: Eukaryota > Viridiplantae > Streptophyta > Magnoliopsida > Fabales > Fabaceae > Arachis > Arachis ipaensis. The sequence continues at coordinate 117,985,109 of NC_142441.1, read as the reverse complement.
AGGCGTGCCACGGTAGCATTCTCTTCACGTTGGGTTACAGGTGTGCGATGAAGGTGTTATAGTCAATTTAATAGTGAGAGGGGAAGAGATTAGCGGTAATGGAATAGGTGGGTGGCGGACGGCAATGAGGAGGTAGGAGGAGAGTTTTTGTGACTCTGTGAAGATTTTTGAGGGATAAGTGAGGAGAGAGGAAGAAGAGAAGAGAGGGAGTGACGGTAGAATGGGGTTAGGATGGGATAGTTTAAGAATTTTATTAAAAAATTAACAAAAAATTAGGATTGGATACTTTTGTCATACGGAACCCATCTTTCATGGGTACAACGTTAATTTCCTTAGTTTATGGGTACTTTTGTCAGCGTTCGTAAACTTCATGGGTACTTGTGGTAGTTTTTCCTAAAATTAAATTAAAATTTAAAATAATTAGTGAATTAAAAAGCATTTTGAAAAAGGGGGAAGGAGTTTTCGAAAATTAGAGAGAGAAAATTAGTTAGGTGATTTTGAAAAAGATTTGATTGAAATAGAAAATTTTTAAAATCAAACAGAAAGTCAGGTAGTTAATTGAAAAAAAGATTTGAAAATCAAATTTGAAAAGATAGGAAGTTTAGAAAAGATTTTGAAAATTGATTTTTGAAAAAGATATGATTGAAATGATTGAAATTATTTTGAAAAAGATTTGAAAAGGAAATTAAAAAGATTTGATTTTTGAAAAAGATTTTGAAATTAGCAATCAAAAAGATATGATTGAAAATTATTTTGAAAAAGATATGATTGAGAAGATATGATTACAATTTATTTGAAAAAAAAAATATGATTGAAAAGATATGATTGAAGAAGAAATTAAAAAGATTTGATTTTGAAAATTAAAGTTGATTACTTGACTAATAAGAAACTAAAAGATATGATTTTAAAATTTAAAGATTGAATCTTTCTTAATAGGCAAGTAAAACTTGAAATTTTTTTTTGAATCAAAACATTAAATGCTAGTAGTAATTTCGAAAATTATGAAGCAAAATAAGGTAAAGATTTTGAAAATCAATTTTTAAAATTTTCGAAAAGCATTAAAGGAAAAATGAAAAAGATTTTGAAAAATTTTAAGCAAGAATTCGAAAATATAAAAAGAAAATTGACAAAGATTTGATTTTGAAAAAGATTTGAAAAGATAGGATTTTTAAATTGAAAATTTGACTTGACTCATAAGAAACAACTAAATTTTGAAAATTTTTTTAAAAAGTCAACTCAAATATTCGAAATTTATGAGTAAAATAAAGGAAATATATTTTTTATTTTTGAATTTTTAATGATGAGAGAAAAACACAAAAATGACACAAGACATAAAAATTATGAATCAAAACAAAAAAAAATGCATGCAAGAACACCTTGAGTGTTAAGATGAACACCAAGAACACTTTGAAGATCAAGATGAACATCAAGAACTTATTTTTGAAAATTTTTAAGAAAAGAAAAACATGCAAGACACCAAACTTTGAAGTTTTCAATATTTAGACACTAATGATTCTAAAATGCATATGAAAAACAAGAAAAGACACAAAACATAAAAATGCAAAAATCAAATAAGGAAAATCATTAAGAATAACTTGAAGATCATGAAGAACACCATGCATGAATTTTTCGAAAATTTTTAACAAAAATAAAAGAATGCAATTGACACCAAACTTAAAAATTGACACTAAACTCAAACAAGAAACATAAAAATTTTGGTTTTTATGATTTTGTTAATTTTTTTGGTTTTTTCAAAAATTATTTTGGGAAAAACGAAAAAGAAGAAATTTTTTTGTATTTTTTTCGAAAATAAGAAATAAAAAGCTTAAAAATAAAATAAAATTACCTAATCTGAGTAACAAGATGAACCGTCAGTTGTCCAAACTCGAACAATCCCCGGCAACGGCGCCAAAAACTTAGTGCACGAAATTGTGATCATCAACAATGGCACCAAAGACTTGGAGCTCTCAAACGTGAATCACACTTTGTCACAATTTCGCACAACTAACCAGTAAGTGCACTGGGTCGTCCAAGTAATACCTTACAGGAGTAAGGGTCGATCCCACGGAGACTGTCGGCTTGAAGCAAGCTATGGTCATCTTGTAAATCTCAGTCAGACAGATTCAAATGGTTATGGAGAATTGATAATTAAATGATAAACATAAAATAAAGATAGAGATACTTATGTAATTCATTGGTAGGAATTTCAGATAAGCGTATGGAGATGCTTTGTTCCTTCTGAACCTCTACTTTCCTATTGCCTTCATCCAATCATTCATACTCCTTTCCGTGGCAAGCTTTATGTTGGGCATCACCGTTGTCAATGGCTACTTGCCATCCTCTCAGTGAAAATGTTCCAAATGCGCTGTCACCGCACGGCTAGTCATCTGTCGGTTCTCGATCATGTTGGAATAGGATCCATTGATCTTTTTGCGTCTGTCACACGCCCAACAATCGCGAGTTTGGAGCTCGTCACAGTCATCCCTTCCCAGATCCTATTCGGAATACCACAGACAAGGTTTAGACTTTTCGGATCTCAGGAATGACCGCCAATAATTCTAGCCTATACCACGAAGGTTCCAATCTTAGATTAGAAACCCAAGAGATACGCATTCAAGCCATTGCTAGTGGAACAGATGTGGTTGTTAGGCACATGTTCATAGGTGAGAATGATGATGAGTGTCACAGATCATCACATTCATCAAGTTGAAGAACAAATGAATATCTTAGAGAAGAAGCAGGCGTGAATTGAATAGAAGAACAATAGTAATTGTATTAATTCATGAAGAACAGCAGAGCTCCACACCTTAATCTATGGTGTGTAGAAACTCCACCGTTGAAAATACATAAGTACAAAGTCTAGGGATGGCCGTGAGGCCAGCCCCCAAACGTGAAAAGGTCTATGAAAGTATGATCAAAGTATCTCTAAAATTCTGTAAATACAATAGCAAAAGGTCCTATTTATAGAAAACTAGTAGCCTAGGGTTACAGAAATAGGTAATTAATGCAGAAATCTTCTTCTGGGCCCACTTGGTATGTGTTTGGGATGAGCATTGAAGCTTCCATGTGTAGAGACTTTTCTTGGAGTTAAACGCCACCTTTTGTGCCAGTTTGGGCGTTTAACTCCAGCTTTTATGCCAGTTTCGGCGTTTTAACGCCAGAATTTCTATGCTGACTTGGAATGCCATTTGGGCCATCGAATCTTGGGAAAAGTATGGACTATTATATATTGCTAGAAAGCCCAGGATATCTACTTTCCAACGCAATTGAGAGTGTGCCAATTGGGCTTCTGTATCTCCAGAAAATCCACTTCGAGTGCAGGGAGGTCAGAATCCAACAGCATCTGCAGTCCTTTTTCAGCCTCTGAATCAGATTTTTGCTCAGGTCCCTCAATTTCAGCCAGAAAATACCTGAAATGACAGAAAAATACACAAACTCATAGTAAAGTCCAGAAATGTGATTTTTATTTAAAAACTAATAAAAACTAACTAAAATATACTAAAAACATACTAAAAACAATGCCAAAAAGCGTATAAATTATCCGCTCATCACATGGCATTTTGGCCAGTTTCACTGACCTTTTTCTTTACTTTTTTAGGATAGTTTCATGCATTTTCTTAGTAAATAAGTAAGTTTTGGGTGAATATACACTTACATCTTGACTCAAGCAAACATTGTGAACTTTACATGATTTCATGAGAATTATGCATGAATTGAATGATAATATGGATGATGCATGATCTCATGACTTGAAACAAAGCTTTGATGCACCTTGTTTGTTTGATTTCAGGACAAAGGAAGCAAAGAAGAGCCACGTTAGCTTCACTAACGTGACCACTAATGTGGAAAGGGAGCAAGCTTGCAATGTTAGTGGTAAAGTTACCACCAATAACGCCCTCGAATGCCATCATAACCCACGTTAGTTGCCACGTTAGTTACACTAACGTGGGAACAACGTGAAAGAAAGGGGGAGCTCTAACGTTAGTGGTAAAAGTGAACACCACCAGCGTTCCAAAATGCCACACTAAGCCACGTTAAGAGCCACGTTAATCCAATTAACGTGGAGTGAAGAGGAAGTCGCAAGCGTTAGTGACAATCACCTTTGTCACTAACGCTAGACCAAGCCTAAATTGCCTATGTTAGTGGTCACGTTAAGACCACTAACATGAAGGGTAACGTGGAGCAATGAATGATAGGCCAACGTTAGTAACACTCACCTTTGTCACTAATGTTGGAGATGGCATATACACCCACGTTAGTGGTCACGTTAATGCCATTAACGTGAAGCACTAACGTGGAAGGAAGGGGAGTTTTAAAGCGTTAGTGACAAAGGTAAGTGTCACTAACTCTCTCGAGCCTTGGCATGCCCACGTTAAAGGCCACGTTAGCTACACTAACGTGGACCATTAACGTGGAAGAAAAGGACAAAGAGCAACGTTATTGGTAAAGGTGTGCGAAAGGCTAAGAGGCTACGCTAGTGGCTACGTTAGTATTACTAACGTTGAAGTTAACGTGGATCAATTGGTTGGAAACGTTAGTAAAAAAATTCATCGTCACTAACACTTTCGACCCCAATTTTACACTTAACGTTAACACCACTAACGTCCTAACTAACCTCCCATCATGCCTAACTCACACTTTCTTTGCAAGCAAAGCTGAGCCCACTAAAGACTGTAACTGCTTCAACTAAAGATCAAGGGTCCATATCCAAGACTTGAAGAGCTAACTAGAAGATCTGAAGAGTAGTATATATAGGGATAGTTTTGAATTAAAAAGGGATCGGGAACTTGAGAACTACACTCTGTATAATTTACTTTCTCTGCAACTTCTAGTTTGATATTGAGAATGCACTTTTCATTTTTGATTTCCATTTCTAGAGCTATGAATAACTAAACCCCTTTTCATTGGGTTAGGGAGCTCTGTTGTAATTTGATGGATCAATAATAGTTTTCATTATTCTTCCTCTTTCTTTTCTCTTGATTTTACTAGAAAGCTTTCGTTCTTCATCCAATTGGTTAGCTATCTTGGAAGAGGAATGAGGAGATCATGCTAGAAATGCTTTCTCATGCTGGACCAAATTGGGGTTTGGATGGATATAGTGACATATAATCCTACCAACACTTTGATTTGGAAATGCATGTGGTATAATCAGTGACCAAACTTCATCTCTTCTCATGAGCAATTAAATCAAGGAATTGGGCAATTGTTCAAGCTTAGAGAGATTGGGTTGCCAAGGAATTGGAATCCAATCAATTAAGATTGCCAAGGAGATCAATGAATGCATTGATTGAGGAAGAGATGAGAATGAACTTGATCCAGAGAATGCAACATCTCCTATGCCCAATGAATTCCCCATTTCTAATCTTACCCATTCTCTTTATTTTCTGCCATTTACTTTTCTGCTCATCACCCTAAATTCCCATTTAAGATTCTGCAATTTACTTTATGCCATTTACATTCTACCATTTACTTCCAGCATTTACATTTTCTATTATTTACTTTCCCGCCATTTAATTTTCTGCAATTCCTCAACTCAATTTCTGCTTAGCTCAACTAGAACATTCCTCTAATTAAAGTTGCTTGACCAATCAATCCCCGTGGGATTCGACCTCACTCTATTGTGAGTTTTTACTTGATGACAATTCAGTATACTTGCCGAGGGAAATTTGTAGCGATACAAGTTTTCGTGCATCAAGTTTATGGCGCCGTTACCGGGGATTGATTTTGTATCGACAATGATTAAGTTGGAGGATAACTAGATTGAGAAATTTTTTTTTGTTTTGTTTAATTCCATTTGAGTGATTTACTTTCAGTTTTAGTTATTTTCTTTCCTTTATCCCTTACCCGTTTGTTGTGTTTTCGTCATTGTTTATAATTCAGTTCACTAACCCACTAACTGTTTGATATATTGCATCACTCACACTAACAGCTATTCTAACAAGAGTAATTTCTTCATTCATCTCCTTTCTTGCTTTTTGCTTTGTTGGTTGTATGACAGGTAGAAGAAGCAGGGTCTCAACATCCTTTGATTCTGAACCTAAGAGGACCCTCCTTAGACTAAGGAGGGAAGCAAGAGGGAAGAGAGTCGTTGGTGCTGAGGAAGAGGAAGAGCATTTTGAAATAGACATGGAGGAGAATATGGAGAACCATCATAAAGAAGAAGCTCACAACCATGCCAGAGAAGGTTGATAAACCACTATTTTATGGTTTATAATGTGTTTAATTGTGTGGTTTTATCATGATCTTTACCCACTTATTCATATGATTAGCATGCATTTATACTTCCTTCCTAAAATTACTACATGGTTGAAAACTTGCTTCCTAAGAGACTTTTAATTATGTATTTTAATTATCCTTTATTCCATTCGATGCCGTGATCTGTGTGTTAAATGTTTCAGGCTTTATAGGGCATGAATGAGTTAGAGATTGGAAAAGGAGCTTGCAAAAATGGAAGGAACACAAGAAATTAAGGAGATGACCAGCGAGAAGTGATGCGGCCGCATGGCTCACGCGACCGCGTGGGTTGGAATAGCACAAGTGACGCGGAGGCGTGGACGACGCGCCCGCGTGGCAAAGCAAAACGCCGAATGACGCGTCTGCATGAATGACGCAATCGCGTGACGTGCGCGACCTGCATAATCTGTAGAATTCGCTGGGGGCGATTTTGGGTCCTGTTTTGACCCAGTTTTCGGCCCGAAAAAGCAGACTAGAGCCAGAGAACATGCAGGAACCAACAACAACATTCATTCTACACAATTTTAGTTTTTAGATCTAGTTTTACTCCTCCTCTAGGTTTTCTCTACACACATTCATAGTTCTTAGGATTTTTATTTTTATTGCTCTTTGCATTGGGATATTGAGAAGAGTTATTACCTCATCAAGACTTTGTCATTCTAGTTCGTTTTCTTTACTTGGCTTTACTCTTTCATGTCTTTTAATTTACTCAATTTTACTATTGGATTATTTTAGAATTTATTAATACAAGAATTACTTTTATTTTTAATTGATTCCTTTGAGTTTTATTTATCATGTCTTTCTTTAATTCTCTTTCCTATGTTATGAGTTCTACATTCACAATGAGCGAGTAGTTCCTTAACTTGATGGGAAGTTGATTGAAAGGAACCCTTAAGTTGGGATGCTTAAAAGAAAAATTGTAATTGGGTTTATTGTTGGAATGCTCTCTAGTCACTGACACTAATCCTTTTCAATCGAGCGGATTGGAACTTGTGAATAGAAACAACATTCCAACTTGTTTGACTTTCCCTTACCTAGTAAGGGATAACTAAACAGAACAACCTTCAATTATCAATTAATCTTAAGAGCACTGCAACAAGAATAGGGCTTCCAACTAGTCTACTCCCAGTCAAGGCTTTTATATAAATTGTTTAATTTCTCTAATTTAATTTCCTGTTTATTCAACTCAAACCATTTTGAAAACATCTGATTAATAAAATAGCACACCTTTCTGCAACTCGTTGGGAGACGACCTGGGATTCATACTCCCAGTATTTTAATTTTAATTCTTGTGACAACCTTCTAAATTGATAAGCGAAATTCTGGTTGGTTGAGAACTATACTTGCAACGAATATCTTATAACAATTCTTGACTCGCCAATTTCCGCCACGTCAATTTTTGGTGCCGTTGCCGAGGAGTTGCAATAGAGTGCTAAAGTTATTAATTGGAATTTATTTATTTGCATTTTATTTTATCTTGCTACTATGAGCTGCTTGTTTCTTTCGCTAGATGACGCGTTCACTTCCTGATCCAAGCTTGCCAGTATTCGATCCTGAGACTGAAAGAACTATTTCACGAATAAGGCAAGCTCGGCGTCGGTTAGTCTTCTCTGAGGGCAGATCTGAAACGTCATTTGAGGAAGAAACTAGCCCCCGTTCTACTGATTCGGTTGATTTACGTGTAGGTGACATGGCAGAACCTAGGAGAGTTACTATCCAGGAGGCTGGAGCCCCTGATTTTACAATGCAACCGTTTCAAGCGCATCACCCAGCGGTGGCTACAGACTTTGAAATAAAGACCGCACTGCTCAATTTGATGCCCAAGTTTCATGGCTTACCTGCTCAAGAGCCTATCAAGCACATGAGAGATTTTCAAGCAGCCTGTTCTACTGTCAGGCGTGATGGTGCAGATGAAACTTCAATTTTGTTGAAAGCTTTCCCATTTTCTCTTGAGGGAAAGGCAAGAGAGTGGTACTACACTCAACCCGCAGCAACTGTATCCAACTGGGATACACTTAGAAGAGAATTTTTGGAAAAGTTCTTTCCAGCTGAAGTTACTGATAAACTGAGGAAAGACATTTCCATGATTGTTCAGGATGAATCTGAGACTCTCTATGAATACTGGGAGCGCTTCAATAATCTTCTGGAAGCCTGCCCCCACCATATGATTGACAAGATAGTGTTACTCGGTTACGTCACACAGGGCATGAGGCCCCAAGATAAGACCACATTGGAAAGTGCTAGCAATGGGTCTATGAAAAAGTACAAGACCACTGATGAAGCATGGCAATTAATCAGCGACTTAGCTGAATCTACTCGGAATCACAGGCAGAAATAAGGCCGTTCAAAAGCCGTTGTAGAAGTATCCTCTAGCAGAGAGACTACTGCTCTAACTCAGAGTATCTGTGAAATGACCAACTTGCTGAAGCAGATGCAATTGAATCAACAACAAGTTCAGCAAGCTCAACCTTCTCCACCACAGTAGAGCCAACAGTTAGTCCCACAGAGAGTTTACGGCATCTGTGCTGATTATAGCCATTATACTGATGAATGTCCGCAGCTCCAACAGGAAGACAACACCGTGGCGGCCACTCATAACTTCTATGACTGCCCCAACCAAGGGTACAATCAAGGTGGCAATTACAGCCATGGATGGCAGGACAACTCTAACCAGAATTGGAGGGACAACAACAACAGAGGGAGCAGAGACAATCAGGGAAATCAGAGGTAGAATAACAACAATAACAGGCAGCAGAACCAGAACCAGCCTTACAGAGCACCTTACCTGAGGCAATCCCAAGGACCACAGAATACCCAACAGCAGACCTCTCAAATTACTTATCCTTCTTCATCTTCTAATGATGACTTATTACAATCTATTGATCGGAGACAACAGACCATGAAAAATAACCTTTATGCTACACTAAATGGTCTGAACTCTACTTTGCAAGCTCTTGTCTCACAGATTGGATCAATGAATAACTCCAATAACCAACCTTTGAGCTCCAGTGGAATTTTCTCTCAACCATTACCCAATCCAAAGGGTGGCATTAATGCCATCACCCTAAGGTCCGGAACCACACTGTAGGAGAGGAATCAGGAGGAGCCAAGCCCACCAGAACACGCCTCAGCTAAAGAAGTAGTGGAAATAGAAGATGTTGAAGAGGAAGAGGACATACAGGACATGGCTAAAATAGAAGAAGTTCAACCACAGGAGGAAGCACCACAGGGCGCAGACACTGTAGAAGACACCACTCCCATTCCATTTCCACAACTTGCAAGGAAGCCCAGGAAGCAGCTGGAACTTGACCCCAAAGTGGTAGAAATATTCAAAAAGGTTGAGGTAACTGTTCCTCTTTTTGATGTTATTTAACAGGCACCTAAATATACCAAGTTTCTAAAAGATTTATGTATACATAAAGACAAAATTAATGAATTAGAAACTATTCCTTTAGGTAGTTCCATATCTGCTTTAATGGGAGGTTTACCTGAAAAGTGTAGTGACCCAGGTCCATGTATGGTGAATTGTACTATTGGTGGTGTGGTAATTTCTGACTGCATGTGTGATTTAGGAGCATGTGTGAGTATAATACCTTTGTCTATATATGATATTTTGAGGCTCCCTCCCTTAAAAAGGTCAGCAGCTCGTTTTGTGTTAGCAGATAAAAGCATTATTACAGTGGCTGGAGTTGCTGAAGATGTATTAGTGGGCATTAAGGGGCTCACATTTCCCATTGATTTTTATATCCTGGAGATGCCCCAAAATGATTCAGAGAAGCCATCATCAATCCTACTCAGAAGACCATTCCTGAAGACCTCGAAGTTCAAATTAGATGCTTTTTCAGGAACATACTCTTTTGAAATAGATGGACGAGTAGTCATCTTCAATCTGAATGGAGTTATGAAGCATCCTCCGGAGGATCATTCTATCCTCCAGTGTGACATCATAGATAAAACCGTGGCTAAAGTTCACCAGGAGGAGTTTGAAGAGAAGTACATAGGACAAGGTCCAAGTGTGGGGATATTCTCAGAGGACAATGACAGTGCTTTACCATTGTTACCAGCTCCAGACAACCCAGAGCCTGACCATGATCAGAAGTTAGAATTAAAACCCCTTCCTCCACACCTCAAGTATGCTTACCTTGAAGACGAGCAGAAGTTCCCAGTTATCATTGCAAGGGAACTCACTTCTCAATAGGAAGAGCAGTTACTTAGTGTGCTGAGGAGGCACAAAAAGTCAATTGGTTGGAGTTTGGCAGACATAGTAGGCATCAACCCTCAAGTCTGTGAGCATAGGATATTTTTAGAAGAGGGAACAAGACCTGTCCTTCAACCCCAGAGAAGACTGAACCCCACTATCTTAGAGGTTGTCAAGAAGGAAGTGACCAGACTACTAGAGGCAGATATCATCTACCACATTTCAGACAGTGAATGGGTAAGCCTAGTACAAGTGGTGCCCAAGAAGTCTGGAGTCACTACAGTAAAGAATGAGCATGGAGATCTCATTGAAACCAGAGTTCAGAACGCCTAGAGGGTCTGTATTGACTACAGACGCCTCAACCAGGCCACTCGTAAGGATCACTATCCTCTTCCATTCATTGATCAAATGCTGGATCGCCTGTCAGGTAAATCACATTATTGTTTTTTAGATGGTTACACAGGTTATTTCCAGATTTATATAGCTCCTGAAGATCAGGAAAAGACTACTTTCACATGTCCTTTTGGGACTTATGCCTACAAGAGAATACCCTTTGGCTTATGCAATGCACCAGCTACCTTCCAAAGGTGCATGATGAGTCTTTTCTCTGATCTTATTGAGGACTGTATGGAAGTTTTTATGGATGATTTTAGTGTATATGGCGATTCCTTTAGCCTTTGCTTAGATGGATTATCTAGAGTATTAGATAGATGTGTCAGTACAAACCTTGTATTAAATTTTGAAAAATGTCACTTTATGGTAAAACAAGGTATTGTACTAGGACATGTTGTGTCTAATACTGGCATTTCTGTAGATCCAGTAAAGGTGGATGTTATTTCTAGTTTACCTTATCCCTCTTCTGTGAGGGAAGTCCGTTCGTTCCTTGGCCATGCAGGTTTTTATAGGAGATTCATTAAGGACTTCAGTAAGGTAGCACTTCCCTTATCCAGGCTACTACAGAAAGATATTGAGTTCGAGTTCAGTGAGGATTGCAAACAAGCGTTTGATAAGCTGAAGACCGCCTTGACTCAAGCTCCAATTGTGAGAGGACCAGACTGGAGCCAGCCATTCGAAATAATGTGCGACGCCTCCAACCATGCAGTAGGAGCAGCACTGGCTCAGCGTGAAGGTAAGGACCCCTTTGTTATTACTTATGCGTCTAAAACTTTAGATGCCGCTCAGTCCAATTACACTACTACTGAGAAAGAGCTTCTTGCTATTGTTTTTGCTCTGGATAAATTCAGAGCCTATTTACTTGGTACGAAGGTAGTAGTGTACTCGGACCACGCAGCTCTAAAGTATCTATTAGTTAAAAAGGAGTCCAAACTGAGGCTTATACGTTGGATACTGCTATTACAAGAATTTGATTTAGAAATTAAGGATAGGAATGATAACCAGAATTTAGTGGCAGACCATTTGAGTCGCCTTGAGCACATTACAGATGACCCCACTCCTATAGCTGATAATTTCCCATTTGATAACCTGCAAGCAGTATCTAAGGTAGTCCCTTGGTATGCACCTGTAGCTAATTATCTAGTTAGCCGCATGATGAGCGGATATTTTATACGCTTTTTGGGGTTAATTTTATATAGTTTTTAGTATATTTTAGTGAGTTTTTAGTTTGTTTCCATTAGTTTTTAGGAAAAATTTATATTTCTGGACTTTACTATGAGTTGTGTGTTTTTCTGTAATTTCAGGTATTTTTCTGGCTGAAATTGAGGGAGCTGAGCAAAAATCTGATTCAGGCTGAAAAAGGACTGCTGATGCTGTTGGATTCTGACCTCCCTGCACTCAAAGTGGATTTTCTGGAGCTACAGAACTCGAAATGGTGCGCTTCCAATTGCGTTGAAAGGTAGACATCCAGAGCTTTCCAGCAATATATAATAGTCCATACTTTGCCCAAGGATAGACGATGTAAACTGGCGTTCAACGCCAGTTCTCTGCCCAATTCTAGCGTCCAACGCCAGAAAAGGATTAAAAGTTGGAGTTCAACGCCAGAAATGGATCCAAACCTGGCGTTGAACGCCCAAAACAGCCTTATGCACGTGAATTGTTTAAGTCTCAGCCCCAGCACACACCAAGTGGGCCCCAGAAGTGGATCTCTGTACCATCTGTCATAGTCTACTCACTTTTTGTAAACCTAGGCTGCTAGTTTAGTATTTAAACAACTTTTAGAGACTCATTTTGCATCTCATGACCTTTTCAGATCTGAACTTTGTACTCTTTGACGGCATGAGTCTCTAAACTCTATTGTTGGGGGTGAGGAGCTCTGCTGTGTCTCAATGAATTAATGCAAGTATTTCTGTTTTCTATTCAAACATGCGTGTTCCTATCTAAGATATCCATTCGCGCCTAAATATGGAGAAGGTGATGATCAGTGACACTCATCACCTTTCTCAATCCACAAACGTGTGTCTGACAATCACCTCCGTTCTACATCAGATTGAATGAATATCTCTTAGATTCCTTAATCAGAATCTCCATGGTATAAGCTAGATTGATGGCGGCATTCATGAGAATCCGGAAAGTCTAAACCTTGTCTGTGGTATTCTGAGTAGGATTCAGGGATTGAATGACTGTGATGAGCTTCAAACTCGCGAGTGCTGGGCGTAGTGACAGACGCAAAAGGAGGGTGAATCCTATTCCAGCATGATCGGGAACCTCAGATGATTAGCCGTGCTATGATAGAGCATTTGGACCATTTTCACAAGAGGAGGGGATGTAACCATTGACAACGGTGATGCCCCAACACACAGCTTGCCATAGAAGGACGTGCGTGCGTGAATCAGAGGACAAAGGAAAGCAGAGATTCAGAAGACAAAGCATCTCCAAAACTCCAACATATTCTCCATTACTGCATAACAAGTAACCTTTAACCCATGCTCTCTTGTTTATTCGCAATTCAACTGATAAATACAATTGACTTCCTGACTAAGAATTGCAAGATAACCATAGATTGCTTCAAATCAACAATCTCCGTGGGATTTGACCCTTACTCACGTAAGGTATTACTTGGACGACCCAGTGCACTTGCTGGTTAGTGGTACGAGTTGTGAAAAGTGTGATTCACAATTCGTGCACCAAGTTTTTGGCGCCGTTGCCGGGGATTGTTTGAGTTTGGACAACTGACGGTTTATTTTGTTGCTTAGATTAGGAAAATTTTTCTTTTTTGGTTTAGAGTCTCTTATTATTGTTCTTGGTTAAAAATATCCTTCTTCAAAACAAGTGTTACATTTACTGCCCAATTGGCTAGAGCGTTGGTCTAAGTCCGTGGCAGTTTGGTACACTCTTTTTAAAATATTTTTCAAAAATAATATTTTCTCTATTAAATTTTGTGCCAAACTTTAAGTTTGGTATTTTCTTGTTGATTTCCCTTTGATTTTCGAAAATTTTAGTTGGTTTTTTAAAAATTTTAAGTTTGGTGTCCCTTGGTGTTTTCTCTCCAAAATTTTCGAAAACTAGGAGCATTAGATTAAAAAAAATTTTAAATCTTGTGCTATTTTATTGTTTTTCTCTTTCCTCACTAAATTCAAAAATATCTTTTCTCTCTATTTATAAAACAAATTTTCGAAAATTATTTTCTAAAAAAATTCAGATTTTTTTTTCAAAATTTAAAATCTTTTCCAAATCATACCTTTTTCAAAACTGCCTAACCACTTTCTCTCTCCTCAATTTTTTCGAAAATATTCACCTATTTTTTTTCTTTATTTTTTTTATTTATTTATTTTCTAAATAAGTAAATAAGTAAATAAATAAAAATAAATTTTTTATTTGACATCATCTCCCTTTCTCCATCATGGATATAAGTGGAAATGAACAGTCCAGGAGGACTCTGGGGTCATATGCTAACCCCTCTACCGCTTCATATGGGAGTAGTATCTGCATACCCTCCATTGGAGTCAGTAGCTTTGAGTTGAATCCTCAGCTCATTATCATGGTGCAGCAAAGCTGCCAGTATTCCGGTCTTCCACAGGAAGAACCTACAGAGTTTTTGGCACAATTTTTACAAATTGCTGACACAGTACATGATAAGAAAATAGATCAGGATGTCTACAGACTCTTACTATTTCCGTTTGTGGTAAAAGATCAAGCTAAGGGGTGGTTAAATAACCAACCTAAGGCCAGCATAAGGACATGGAAACAGCTGACAGAAAAATTCCTGAATCAATACTTACCCCCAAAACGGATGACACAGCTAAGGCTGGACATCCAAGGCTTCAAACAAGGAGATAATGAATCTCTTTATGATGCCTGGGAGAGATATAGAGAGATGCTACGAAAATGCCCCTCTGAAATGTTTTCAGAGTGGGTTCAGTTAGACATCTTCTATTATGGGCTTGCAGATGGAGCTCAGATGTCTCTAGATTACTCAGCTGGTGGATCTATCCACATGAGAAAGACAATTGAAGAGGCTCAAGAGCTCATTGATACAGTTGCCAGGAATCAGCATCTGTACCTAAGCAGTGACCCTTCCATGAAAGAAGAGGTTAAGACAGTAACTGCTGAACTCAGTCCTGTAAAATAAGTTGCTGAATTCAATCAGCAATTGGACTTTCTAACAAAGCAGTTAGCCGAATTCAAAGATAGACTACAAGAGACAAGGATGGCTAATATACATATGGAAGAACAGTTTAAGCGAACAAAGCAGTAGCTGTTAAGGCAAATAACAGAAGAATGCCAAGCAGTTCAATTAAGAAGTGGGAAAACATTAAATACCCCACCTCAAGGCAGCAAAAAGCTAAGAAATGAGCAAACCACCCAAAATTCACCTGAGGACAGTAAGAGCCCAAGGAAAAGTAATTCTGGAACTAAAACGCCAGAAATTTGGTGGAAGGCTCGCACTGAACGCCCAGACCATGCTTAGGACTGGCGTTTAACGCCAGAAACAAGGCAGGACTGGCGTTCAACGCCAGAAATAGGCAAGGATCTAGCGTTGAACGCCCAAAATGGGCAAGATCTGACGCTAAACGCCCAAAATGGGCACAGTTCTGGCGTTCAGACGCCAGGAATAGATAAGGAGCTGGCATCCAATTTCACTCCAACTTCTAACCCTGGCACTCAATTGCCAGTGAGGGATCAGACACACACAAATGCTGATAGCAACCCCTCTAAAAAGGCTTCTTCAACCACTTCTGTAGGCAATAAACCTGCAGCAACTAAGGTTGAGGAATATAAAGCCAAGATACCTTATCCTCAAAAACTCCGGAAAGAGGAGCAGGATAAGCAATTTACTCGCTTTGCAGATTATCTCAGGACTCTTGAAATAAAGATTCCATTTGCAGAAACACTTGAGCAAATACCTTCTTATGCCAAGTTCATGAAAGAGATCTTGAGTCATAAAAAGGATTGGAGAGAAACAGAAAGAGTTCTCCTCACTGAAGAATGCAGTGCAGTCATTCTGAAAAGCTTTCCTGAAAAGCTTAAAGACCCTGGGAGTTTTCTGATACCATGCATATTAGAAGGTCAATGCACCAAGACAGCTTTATGCGATCTTGGGGCAAGCATCAACCTAATACCTGCATCCACTATCAGAAAGCTTGGTTTAACTGAAGAAGTTAAACCAACCCGGATATGTCTCCAACTTGCTGATGGCTCCACTAAATACCCATCAGGCGTGATTGAAGACATGATTGTCAGGGTTGGGCCATTCACCTTTCCCACTGACTTTGTTGTGCTGGAAATGGAGGAGCACAAGAGTGCTATTTTCATTCTAGGAAGACCCTTCCTAGCAACTGGACGATCCCTCATTGACGTCCAACAGGGGGAGATAACCCTGAGAGTCAATGATGATGAGTTTAAGTTGAACGCTGTCAAAGCCATGCAGCATCCAGACACATCAACAGACTGCATGAAAGTTGATCTTATTGACTCCTTGGTAGAAGAGATCAACATGGCTGAGAGTCTCGAATCGGAGTTGGAAGACATCTTTAAAGATGTTCAGCCTGATTTGGAGGATTCAGAGGACATGAAAGAGCCTCTGAAATCTCTTCTGGAAGAGGAAAAACCTCCTAAACCCGAGCTCAAGCCATTACCACCATCCTTGAAATATGCATTTCTGGGAGAAGGTGACACTTTTCCAGTGATCATAAGCTCTGCTTTAAATTCACAGGAAGAGGAAGCACTTATTCAAGTGCTAAGGACACACAAGACATCTCTTGGGTGGTCCATAGGTGACCTTAAGGGTATAAGCCCAGCTAGATGCATGCACAAAATCTTATTGGAGGATAATGCTAAACTAGTGGTTCAACCACAGAGACGGCTAAATCCAGCCATGAAGGAAGTGGTGCAGAAAGAGGTCACCAAATTACTAGAGTTTGGGATTATTTATCCTATTTCTGATAGCCCCTGGGTGAGCCATGTCCAAGTCGTCCAAAAAAAAAGGAGGCATGACAGTGATTCATAATGAAAAAAATGAACTGGTTCCTACAAGAACAGTTACAGGGTGGCGCATGTGTATTGACTACAGAAGGCTCAATACAGCCACCAGAAAGGATCATTTTCCTTTACCATTCATAGACTAGATGCTAGAAAGACTAGCAGGTCATGATTATTACTGCTTTTTGGATGGCTACTCAGGCTATAACCAGATTGCAGTAGATCCTCGGGATCAAGAGAAAACAGCATTCACATGTCCATCTGGAGTGTTTGCTTATAGAAGGATGCCATTTGGGCTGTGTAATGCGCTTGCAACCTTCCAGAGATGCATGCTCTCTATTTTCTCTGATATGGTGGAAAAATTTCTGGAAGTCTTCATGGATGACTTCACAGTATATGGAGACTCATTCAGCTCCTGTCTTGATCACCTGAAACTTGTTCTGAAAAGATGCCAAGAGACCAACCTAGTTTTAAACTGGGAAAAATGTCACTTCATGGTGACTGAAGGGATTGTCCTTGGGCATAAAATTTCAAACAAGGGAATAGAGGTGGATCAAGCAAAAATAGAGGTAATTGAAAAATTACCACCACCTACCAATGTTAAGGCAATCAGAAGCTTTCTGGGGCATGCAGAATTCTATAGGAGGTTTATAAAGGATTTTTCAAAAATTGCAAAACCTCTAAGCAATCTGCTAGCTGCTGACACACCATTTGTGTTTGACGCAGAGTGCCTGCAGGCGTTTGAAACGCTGAAAGCTAAGCTGGTCACATCACCAGTTATTTCTGCACCAGACTGGACATTACCATTTGAGCTAATGTGTGATGCCAGTGATCACGCCATTGGTGCAGTGTTGGAACAGAGGCATGACAAGCTTCTGCACGTCATTTATTACGCTAGTCGAGTTCTAAATGATGCCCAGAAAAATTACACAACCACAGAAAAAGACTTACTTGCAGTGGTTTACGCCATTGACAAGTTCAGATCATACTTAGTAGGATCAAAAGTGATTGTGTATACTGATCATGCTACTCTTAAATATCTACTCACAAAGCAGGATTCAAAACCCAGGCTCATCAGATGGGTGTTGCTTCTGCAAGAGTTTGATATAGAAATAAGAGACAGAAAAGGGACAGAGAACCAAGTGGCTGATCATCTGTCCCGGATAGAGCCAGTAGAAGGGACGCCCCTCCCCTCTCTTGAGATCTCTGAGACTTTTCCGGATGAGCAATTATTTGCCATTCAGGAAACACCATGGTTTGCCGATATTGCAAACTATAAAGCTGCAAGGTTCATACCCAAGGAGTACAACATGATACAAAAGAAGAAATTAATTACTGATGCAAAGTACTACTTGTGGGATGAACCCTATCTCTTTAAGAGATGTGCAGACGGAATAATCCGTAGGTGTGTGCCTAGAGAAGAAGCACAGAGGATCCTGTGGCATTGCCATGGATCTTAATATGGAGGCCATTTCGGAGGTGAGCGAACAGCCACCAAGGTCCTCCAATGTGGCTTCTATTGGCCCACACTCTATAAAGATTCCCGAGAGTTTGTACGTAACTGTGACAGTTGCCAAAGAGCTGGTAATCTGCCTCATGGTTACGCCATACCTCAACAAGGAATTTTGGAAATTGAGTTGTTTGATGTATGGGGAATTGACTTCATGGGACCTTTCCCACCATCATACTCAAACACTTATATTCTGGTGGCAGTTGACTATGTATCAAAATGGGTTGAGGCCATTGCCACACCCACTAATGATACTAAACAGTGCTGAAGTTCCTCCAGAAATATATCTTTAGCAGGTTTGGTGTCCCTAGAGTACTAATCAGTGATGGGGGCACTCACTTCTGCAATAAACAGCTTTACTCTGCCATGGTTCGGTATGGAATTCGCCATAAGGTGGCTACTCCATATCATCCACAAACTAATGGGTAAGCTGAAGTCTCTAACAGAGAATTAAAGAGAATCCTAGAACGGACAGTAAGTACCCGTAGAAAGGATTGGGCACGGAGCTTGGATGATGCTCTATGGGCTTACAGAACAGTATTCAAGACCCCTATAGGGACCTCTCCATACCAACTTGTGTATGGTAAGGCATGTCACCTGCCCGTAGAACTGGAACATAAAGCCTACTGGGCAACCAGATTCCTAAACTTTGATGCCAAATTAGCAGGAGAAAAAAGATTGCTCCAGTTAAATGAGCTAGAGGAATTCAGATTCACAGCTTTCGAAAATGCCAAGCTTTATAAAGAGAAATAAAAAAAGTGGCATGACAGAAAGCTGTCATCTAGAATCTTTGAGCCAGGACAGAAGGTTCTGCTGTTCAACTCTAGACTCAGGCTATTCCCCGGGAAATTGAAATCCCGGTGGAGGGGACCATG
Source organism: Arachis ipaensis (assembly GCF_059453495.1). Lineage (NCBI taxonomy): Eukaryota > Viridiplantae > Streptophyta > Magnoliopsida > Fabales > Fabaceae > Arachis > Arachis ipaensis. The sequence goes on along the minus strand of NC_142441.1, from coordinate 117,965,917 downwards.
CGTGATTACAAGTGTATCACCATATAACGGTTATGTGGAGTTTCAAGATATTGATTCTGATAAGAGGTTTATTATCAATGGACAGAGAATCAAGCACTATCTTGAAGGCAACGTTGAGCAAGAGTGATCAAGGCTGAAGCTAGACTAAAAGCTCAGCAAGGTCCAGCTAAAGACAATAAAGAAGCGCTTGCTGGGAGGCAACCCAGCCATGGGGCATCAATCCTCTAAGCATTTTGCCCTATTTTCATTTTTATTTGTTTATATAGAGTTCATTGATAACAAGGTAAAGAATCAATTGCATAAGTTCACAGGGTTACAGAAGGAATCTGCACACAAAACAGAGAAAAAGAGCTCACTGGCAAGAAAACGCCAGTAAGAGCCTATTTTGGGTGTTCAGCGCCCAAAAGGGGCATCCAGTGGGCGCTGAACGCCAGTAAAGATAGCTATCTGGCATTCAACGCCAGAAAAGGTCAACAACTGGGCATTGAACGCCCATGAGAGCAGCAATTGGGCGTTGAACGCCCAAAACAGGCAGTGTTTGGGCGTTCAAATGCCAGGATAGTGGGGAGGAGGTAAAAATCATTCTTCTTCATTTTTTTTCATTCTAATTTTAAAATTCCATATTTTTAATTCATGATTTCTTGCATCAATATGTTAAGAACCCTGATTTCTAAAATCCCTAATTTCTAAAAACCCTACCTTAAAAATATCAAATGTATCTTAATCCATAAGCACCAAGCCTCTTTGCAAATTCAATCCAACTCTTTTCAAATCTTTTTTTTTTAAAATAAATCTATCTTTTCAACTCATCAATATCTTTTTCAAAATCTCCACATTATCTTTTTCAAAAAAATTTTATATCTTTTCAATTTTAAACTATATCCTCTCTTATCATATCTTCTATCTTATCTTTTCCAAATCAATCTTTTTATCATATCTTTTCAAAATTTTCGAACCCACCCCCTCCCTTTATATATGGGTTCGGCCTCCACCTTCCTCCATCAACAATTGCACCTAGCTCTCCTTCTATCCCTCTCCTTTCTTTTCTTTTGCTTGAGGACAAGCAAACCTCTAAGTTTGGTGTGTTTATCCGCGATCACTAAGATCATGGCTCCTAAAGGAAAATAACCCACTCCAAGAGGCAAGAAAGAGAGCGCTCCAAAACCACTTTGGAATCAAGAAAAGTTCTTATCTAAAGAACATTCAGACCATTATAACAAAATAATGGGTCTGAGATCAGTGATCCCGGAAGTTAGATTTGATCTGAAAGAAGATGAATATCTGGAGATCCAGGAGCAAATTCGAATCAGGAACTGGGAAGTCCTAGCTAATCCTGAAACGAAAGTAGGGAGGAACATGGTTCAGGAGTTCTATGCTAATATGTGGCAAACTGACAAGCAGAAACTATCTGGGACTGCTTTCTATGACTATCGGACCGTGGTCAGAGGAAAGATTGTTCATACCCACCCTGACAGGATCAGGGAGATCTTAAAGCTACCTCAGCTGAAAGATGACCCAGAGCCGCACCTTTCCTCCAAACTTTTCTAAGCATCAAAGAGACAAGCTGAAAAGCGAGTCTAAATATTATATATGGGATGACCCATATTTATGGAGATGTGGCGCTGACCAGGTAATTAGATGGTGTGTGCCTCAATCAGAATTCCAGTCCATCTTAGAGGCCTGTCACTCATCTGATAGTGGAGGACATTTTGGCCCTCAAAGAACAGCTAGAAAAATCTTAGACTGTGGATTCTGGTGGCCTACACTTTTTAGAGACGCTGCTGAATTTTGTATATCTTGTTTCCCATGCCAAAAATTTGGTAATATATCCAGGAGGGATGAGATGCCTCAACAAATTATGCTTTTCTGTGAAATTTTTTATGTTTGGGGTATTGACTTCATGGGTCCATTTCCAAATTCTAATGGTTATTTTTATATATTGTTAGCTGTGGATTACGTTTCCAAATGGGTGGAAGCAATTCCTACCCACACTGATAATGCTAACACTGTTGTTTCTTTTGTGAGAAACTACATTATTTGTCGCTTTGGATCACCACGAGCAATCGTGAGCAATCAAGGCACCCATTTTTGTAACAGGAGACTAACAGGATTAATGAAGAAGCATGGGATAATTCATAAGGTTGCAACAGCCTACCATCCTCAAACTAATGGGCAAGCCGAGGTGTCAAATAGAGAGATAAAGCATATCTTGCAGAAGATAGTCAAACCTCATAGAAGAGACTGGAGCACCAGGCTACAAGATGCACTCTGGGCATACAGAACAGCATACAAAACACCCATTGGGATGAGTCCTTTCTGCTTAGTTTATGAAAAAGCTTGTCATCTTGATGCCAAGGCATTTTGGCCAGTTTTACTGACCTTTTCGTTACTGTTTTTAAGGTAGTTTCATGCATTTTATTAGGAAATAAGCTAGTTTTGGGTAGATATTCACTTACATCTTGATTCAAGCATACATTGTGAACTTTACATGATTTCATGAGAATTTTGCATGAATTATACGATAAATTGGATGATGCATGATCCCATGATTAAGAGCAAGACTTTGATGCACTTTGTTTGATTGATTTCAGGCCAAAAGAAGAAGAGAAGAGCCACGTTAGTAGCTACGTTAGTTACACTAACGTGGGCACTAACGTGGAAGGAAGGAAAGCCACAACGTTAGTGAGAAAAGTTAGTGGCATTAACTTTGAAGAAGGAGAGCATGGAACGAAGACCGACGTTAAGAGTCACGTTAGCTACACTAACGTGAACTCTAACGAAGGGACAAAAGGCACCAAGAAACGTTAATGGGGAAGGTGAGCCCCAATAACGCTTGCGAAAGGGGTATATGCCAACGTTAGTGGAAAAAGTGAGTGCCACTAACGTTTTCGAAGCAAGAAGACCCACGTTAGCTTCCACGTTAACTACATTAACGTGGGAACTAACATGGAAGGAAAGGGAGATGCCAAAGTTAGTGGAAAAGGTGATCTCCACTAACGTTGGTGAAGCAAAAAGACCCACGTTAACTTCCACGTTAACTAAGTTAACGTGGTAGTTAACGTGGGCAAAAGTCCCACCTGGCAGCCTGACCATGCTTTCTTCAAACACGCATAACTTGAGCCACAAAACCCCAAATGAGGTGATTTCAGTGGCATTGGAAAGTAGGATTCCAAAGCTTTCCAAGCATATATGGAACTACATGGTTGACACTAAATTTGAGGGAGAAAACCTGCCCCGAAAGTGCAATGATGAACATGGTATCAACCTGTATTAAGGCCAACTGACCTCTTCACCTTCCAAGAAGTGTAACTTGAGTTGTAGAGCTCCAAATGATGCGCTTCCAAAGGCATTGGAAAGTAGACATCCAGGGCTTTCCAATAATATATAATAATATGGGGTGGACACTAAGTTTGAGCTCCAGGAACTGGCAATAATGAAGCCCTTCGCTAGTGTTATTAGCACTCAAGTTTTCCAGTAATGCTAGCAACTATGCCAGCAATCATGTCCACTTCAAAGGAGCATAACTTGAGCTACAAAGGTCCAATTGAGGTGATTCTAGTTGCGTTAGAAAAATGACATTCAGAGCTTTCCAACGATATAATACTCTATAGTGGGCATGAAATTGGAGCACAAACAAGAGGCATCTTTTAAGCCCCAAAAACACCAACTGGGCAGCAAGTGCAACGTTTGCCACAATAACTTTAGCACTAACGCCACACTTGCAGCGTTAGTGTGGCTAACTTTAGCACTAACTTTAGCATCTGGACCTCAACTTGACCCACTTCTCTCTCAACTCCACTTCAAAGCTCAAGCAAGCAAGCCCACAATTGTCAACCAATCAAGACCATAAGAAGCATCTAGAATAGGAATTTTCATTTAATTGTAATTTGCTTTTAATTTCATTTTGTAATTTAGCAGAGCCTATATAAAGGCCTTAGTTTTTACATTGAAGGGGGGATCTGGACATTCTGGAATGGGGGATTGAAGAGGGGTCTTTGGACTCCCTCCCCTCACACACTTTTCCTTCTCTTTCTTTTAATTGTAATTTTCATTTATGAATGTTGAATTTTCAATTTCAGTTGGAATCTTCATCTTTACTTTTCTGCACTTTCTTTCTTTTCTATTTTTGTAGAGCAATGATCAACTAACTCTTTACATTGGGTTAGAGAGCTCTATTGTGATTCAATGGATTAAGTGTAGTTCTTATTCTTCTTCTTCTATCTTGTCTCTTGATTTTGCTTGAAAGCTTTCGATCTTCATCCAATTGGGTAGTTATCTTGGAAAAGAAACTATTCATACTTGGATCTCTTCTGAACCTTGAAAGAGGAATGAAGGGATCATGCTAGAAATGCTTTCTCATGCTGGACCAAATTGGGTATGGATGGATATGTGACTATAATCCTTCCCACACTTGATTTGGGATATGCATGTGGTATAATCAGTGACCATACTTCATCTCTTCTCATGAGTAATTAACCAAGGAATTGGCTATTGATCAAGATTTGAGAGATCGAATTACAAGGAATTGTAATTCGATCACTTAAGATTGCCAAGGAGATCAATGAATGCATTGATTGAGGAAGAGATGAGAATGAACTTGATCCGGAGGATTGCAATATCTCTTGATCCCAATGTTTATTTTATTTTTAGTTCTTACATTTATTTTTTTTTGCCATTTTACTTTTCTGCACTTTATTGCTTTCTTTACATTCATGCAATTTACATTCCCTTTTTACTCATCATCCAAATCTGAATCGTCTAACTAGGATAATCAATCAACTATTTATTACTTAATCCGTTAATATCTGTGGGATTCGACCTCACTCTATTGTGAGTTTTACTTGACGACAATTCGGTACACTTGCCGAAGGGAGATTTGTTATGAGACAAGTTTTCCGTGCATCACATCTCCCTGTTGAAGTAGAGCACAAAGCCTTTTGGGCAATAAAGGAGTGCAACATGGGAATTGAAAAAGCCGGAGCTGAAAGGAAGTTGCAATTGCAAGAACTAGAAAGCCTTCGCCTAGAGGCTTATGAGAACTCAAGACTATACAAGGAGAAGATGAAGGCTGTACATGATCAGCACATCAAGAGAAAAGAGTTCCAACCTGGGGACTCAGTCCTCCTTTACAAGTCTCGACTAAGGCTCATGTCAAGCAAGTTGAGATCAAGATGGGAAGGTCCATACAGAGTAGAGAAGGGCGAACCATACGGAGTTTATCACCTAAGCCATCCTTCAAGCTCTGAACTTATCAAAGTTAATGGCCATCGGTTGAAGATGTACCATGGCGAGAAGCTGAAGAAAAACAAGGAGCTCGAGATCTTCCTCTTGGAAGATCCCCACATAGCCGAAGCCTGAGCTAGTGGAGCGTCCAACTTACGGACGTTAAAGCAAAGTGCTAGGTGGGAGACAACCCACCATGGTATGATCGTTCTTTTCTTTACTCTTAGTTTTTCCTATTCAATAACTCTTCTCTTTATTAATACATTTCGTGCATATGCATTTACATACTTTTATTTATAAAAAAAAAAAATTACGCGACGCGACCGCCTCATTGACGCGTCCGCGTCGCAGGAGATGGGAGGAAATAATAAAACGAACAGAGAGTCACGCAAGAGCATGGCTGGAGGCGTGCCAGTGGCACAAATCGCCCACGCGACCGCGTCACTCACGCGGCCGCGTGCCCTGGAATTCAACATAAAAAGGGTGCACGACCAAAAGTTATGCAAGAGTGGTGCTGGATTGGTGCTGAACGCACAAATCTTCCCACGTGGCCGCGTGACCGACGCGACCGCGTCATATCCTTCTAATGGCCACTCACGCGATTGCATGCCCCATGCGATCGCGTAACCCCAGATTTGGCAAAAATAACATTTTGAACAGAGAGTTGTGCGAGTGCGAGGCTACCCTCGCGCCAGTAGCATGAAACGGGTCACGCGACCGCGTGACCGACGCGATCGCGTCAATCAGTATAAGCGCAAGTCGCGCGACCGCGTGCCCCACGCGGCCGCGTCGCTTGCGCCGCACAGCTTCCCTGGTTTGCCAATTATCTTATCTTTCTTTTTCCCAAATCCTATTTTCTCTTTTCCCTCCTTATTTCTTCTTTATCCCTTCTTTCTTCCTTCTTTCTCACTTTCTACTCTCTCTCTCTCTCTCTCTCTCTCTCTCTCTCTCTCTCTCTCACTCCCATTAATAATGTTTTCTTTTCTTCTTCCCCCCTTACTTTTCTATTATTCTTCTTATTTTTATATGTTATCTTCTTTTCTTTTCTTTTTACTTTCATTATCCATATTTCCTTTTTCTTTATTTTTTCCTTTTTACTTGGTGTTGGAAATTTATTTGAGTCATTATTTCTCCTTATATACTTGTGGATTGTTGTAAAATTGTTTGGCAATTATCTACCTTTCTAAAGGGTTTCTTGCATTTTCACTTTAATACTTTCTATACCTTCTTTACCATGCATGCTATGTGTTTGTGAAAAAGCCAATATAGCCTTATGCATTTTTTCTACATTATTCTATTCTACTATTAAATGCTTGTTTTTCACAAAACCCCTTTCATATTTTATTCGTTGAATATAATTGTCAATACAAACGTGATGGTTTGTTACGAGTGATGCTTGATCTATGCTACTCATGCCTTTGCCAGCATGCCAATAAACATCTTGCATCTAATTACCCAAACATGCACTTGCTTTTTCCCTTTTGATGAACTCTTCACATGTAGTCATGACCATGTGTTCACTTCATTCATCTTTAATGTGCATTGATTGCCATCCATACCATCATATTCCTTGCTTTACCCCTTGACATTTTGACATGCTTCCTCTTTTCTCCCTTTCAGGATGGCCACCAAGAAAGGAAAAGAGAAAGCTACTCCCAAACCACCAGCATGGAGAGGAACCAAAAGAGCATTAGTGGCAGAGCCCTCTTCAACTGCGGTTAAACCCTCAACAAAAAGAACTAAGAGGATTATAAAGGTTGATGATAAAGAAAAAGCCTTCCCAGCAAAGGACACTGCGCGATTTCCCAATCGCTACTGTGAGCAGATGTTCCCCATCCTGGCAGAAAGGAGTTACAACAACGAATACCTTCTTCTCCTCCCAAACCATATTGCTACCTTTGTTGAGACGCAAATTGCACAAAGACAATAGGGTTTCCTACAGAGACAGCCGAGGTAGGTCAATCTTTCTTGAGTAGTCGAGTTCTACTCCAACTTCCACCTGCTAACCCTACAGTCTGTCTTTGTCCGTCAGAAGCAAGTCCCCATTACAGAAGAGGCCATTCAAAAAGCTCTAGGTCTTCCCCCTATTCCAGAATGATTGGACGCCTTTCAAGAAGCCGCACTCAAGTGCCAGATGTACCAATTTGACTGGGACGCCGTTCTCAGAGTTATCGCACTACCTGGCAGCTGTTGGATCTACGGATACCATCGTACTCGCCCTAAAGGAATATCGGCTTCAACACTTACCTTGGAGGCTCGCGTATGGGCACAGATCATGTCCCATTACGTCTTTCTGAGCACTCACGAGTCCTCCTTCACTGCAGACATGGCCGTTCTACTATGGTGCATCCTTACAGACCAGCCTCTGAACCTACCAAGACACATCCGGAATGCCATGGGACACGTACAAATTGCGGGCAACTTACCTTTTCCCACCTTGGTCTCAGATCTTGTCTCAGTAGCCGGAGTCTCCTACAGAGCTGGGGACACCAAATCCATGCTCCCACGGGATGATCAGTATGTCCCTAACGGGAAATACATCAGACCTCCACCAGCCGCCACAAGCCATCCTACTGAACCGGTTGAAGATATTCCTTCTTCAACACCACAAGCACCTACAACAAACCAACTGCTCCATCAGATACTCGAAAGGTTGGATCGGCAGGAACACAAAGCTAAGATGAGAGAGCGCCGTAACAAGCGCCGATTCACATACCTCAATGAGCTGATTATGGGAAAATTCAAGGACTCAGACACCCCGAATTCCACTTCCTTTACCAGCACAGGAAGTCATGATGGCCCCGACTGTGAAGATACTACTACTAGCCCACCTTTGTTTCTGACAAAGGCACCGAGGACGGTGCAAAGCCTTTAGTGTGGGGAGGTCGGTCAGTACTTGACTTCCAGAGGTAATTTCTCTTCCCTAAACACCAATAAATTAGGATATTTAGTTAGTTTTTCTTTTGTAGAATAGGATAAATTGCATAGTAATAGGTTAGTTGCATGCATGTTCTACTTGATTGAAAAGACAATAAGTTTCTTCTAAGACTCTATCTTTGGAACAAAATTTCACTAATTTTAATTAAAACTTTTATGTTAAATTTGCTTGAAGTTGTATTTGGAACATGATTTTTAAGCTAAAGAACACACAACCTGTGAGATTTGAGCCTTTATGTATGGTTACACTATTTAACAATAATTATTTTATTCTCGTGTGTTTGCTTCTCTATGATTGTAATCTATATTATGTTCCATCCTATATGTCCAATGTTTATTATATTTATATGTTTGCATATGATTGAGGCCATTAATTGTTTAGCTCACTTATCCAAATTAAGCCTACCCTTTCAATTACCTTTGTTAGCCACTTTGAGCCTTTAAATCCCATTTGTTCTATATTTTACCACATTACTAGCCTTAAGCGAAAAAACAATTATATATCCCAAACTGAATCTTTGGTTAGCTTAAGATAGAATTTTGTGTGCTAATTAAGTATGGAAAATTGTGAGAACAAAAGATAATAAGAGAATGTGTCATGATAATATAATGGAAATTTGGGTACCTACTCATGTGAAACTATAAGAATTAAAAATCTATGTGCATTGATAAGCTATGTTTATTTTTATGTTTATGTTAAAAAAAACCAAAAATATTCAATAAATAAATAAGGGGACAAAATTACCCCAATGTTAAGTTAAGAATTCAAAGATCAATGCATGTATGATAAAATTAAGATAAAAAGTTGATACATGAGTATGGAATGTGAAAGAAAAATTCTGGGTAGCTAGGTATGAATTCTGAAGTTATATAGAATATATATATGTTATGTTAAAGCTTGGGTTAATTAAAGATTCAGTTTATAAGCTTACTTAGCCATATATGTATCCTTACCATTACCTTGGCCCTATTACAACCTTGAAAAGACCTCATGATGTTTGCATTGGTATATTAAATGTTGTTGATTGATTAGGAGAAGAACAAAAATTAGAGAGCATGATTAGAGAAGGATAGAGTGATTGCCCTATACACTAGAGAGATTAGAGCGTACATACATCATCAGTGAGGGTTCAATGCTTAAAGTTCTATGTTCCTTGCTTTCATGAGCTACCTTCTTGCATTTTTATCTGTTCTTACTGTATGAGAATTGAATTAGTGGAATTTGATTTGTAATTGCTTTGAAGAGCTTATTTACTATGGATCAAGTGGACAAGAATCATATAGTTACATTCACATATATAAGTTGCATTGCATTGCATGAGTTTTACATGTTCCTACTCATTTATTTTATCTCCTTCAACTAAGCATGAGGACATGCTAATGTTTAAGTGTGGAGAGGTTGATAAACCACTATTTTATGGTTTATAATGTGTTTAATTGTGTGGTTTTATCATGATCTTTACCCACTTATTCATATGATTAGCATGCATTTATACTTCCTTCCTAAAATTACTACATGATTGAAAACTTGCTTCCTAAGAGACTTTTAATTATGTATTTTAATTCTCCTTTATTTCATTCGATGCCGTGATCTGTGTGTTAAATGTTTCAGGCTTTATAGGGCATGAATGAGTTGGAGATTGGAAAGGGAACTTGCAAAAATGGAAGGAACACAAGAAATTAAGGAGATGACCAGCAAGAAGTGACGCGGCCGCATGGCTCACGCGACCGCGCGAAAGAGAGAAAATCGCAGTGACGCGACCGCATGGCTCACGCGACCGCGCGGGTTGGAATAGCACAAGTGACGCAGAGGCGTGGACGACGCGCCCGCATGGCAAAGCAAAACACCGAATTACACATCCGCATGAATGACGCGATCGCGTAACGTGCGCGACCTGCATAATCTGCAGAATTCGCTGGGGGCGATTTTGGGCCCTGTTTTGACCCAGTTTTTGGCCCGGAAAAGTAGACTAGAGCCAGAGAACATGCAGGAACCAACAACAACATTCATTCTACACAATTTTAGTTTTTAGATCTAGTTTTACTCCTCCTCTAGGTTTTCTCTACACACATTCATAGTTCTTAGGATTTTTATTTCTATTGCTCTTTGCATTGGGATATTGAGAAGAGTTATTACCTCATCAAGACTTTGTCATTCTAGTTCGTTTTCTTTACTTGGCTTTACTCTTACATGTCTTTTAATTTACTCAATTTTACTATTGGATTATTTTAGAATTTATTAATACAAGAATTACTTTTATTTTTAATTGATTCCTTTGAGTTTTATTTATCATGTCTTTCTTTAATTCCCTTTCCTATGTTATGAGTTCTACATTCACAATGAGCGAGTAGTTCCCTAACTTGATAGGGAGTTGATTGAAAGGAACCCTTGACTTAGGATGCTTAAAAGAAAAATTGTAAATTGGTTTATTGTTGGAATGTTCTCTAGTCACTGACACTAATCCTTTTCAATCGAGCGGATTGGAACTTGTGAATAGAAACAGCATTCCAACTTGTTTGACTTTTCCTTACCTAGTAAGGGATAACTAAACAGAACAACCTTCAATTATCAATTAATCTTAAGAGTACTGCAACAAGAATAGGGCTTCCAACTAGTCTACTCCCAGTCAAGGCTTTTATATAAATTGTTTAATTTCTCTAATTTAATTTCTTGTTTATTCAACTCTAACCATTTTGAAAATATCTGATTAATAAAATAGCACACCTTTCTACAACTCGTTGGGAGACGACCTGGGATTCATACTCCCAGTATTTTAATTTTAATTCTTATGACAACCTTCTAAATTGATAAGTAGAATTCTGGTTGGTTGAGAACTATACTTGCAACGCATATCTTATAACAATTCTTGACTCGCCAATTTCCGCCACGTCAAAGGTCCAGTAAATCATGCTGGGCAAGAGAGAAGAATTCTAGGCTCTTACATCAATCCAAACCCAGCAATTGTGGAAGTAGCATCCAAAAGCCAACCATACATGCCAATAACTTTGAACTAAAACCCCAGCTCATCACCCTCGTTCAGAACAACTGTGCATTTGGAGGAAGTGCCCAAGAAGACCCCAATCAACATCTCACCACATTCCTAAGGATATGTGATACTGTGAAGTCTAATGGTATTCATCCTTACACTTATAGACTGCTTCTGTTCCCATAGACTCAAGGGTGGTTTAGAAAAGAAAGTGTACTCAAAGTTCCTCGACATGTTTGCATCTCTCCATGTAAACATACCATTCATCAAGGCTCTCCAACAAATGCCCTCATACATTAAATGTATGAAGGAGCTGCTGACCAAGAAAAGTTCACTAAAGGGAGGACAAACAATATTGATGAATAAGGAGTGTAGTGCTCTCATTCAAACAGAGTTGCCTATAAAAAGGAAGGATCCAGGGAGTTTTCACATCCCTTGTGTTATAGGAGAAACGATAATTGATAAAGGACTCTGTGACCTGGGAGCAAGCATCAATTTAATGCCTTTATCCCTCATGAAGAAGCTTTAGATCAATGAGCTAATGGCCATAGACGTAGTCATCAAACTGGCTGACAAAACTCAAAAACAAGCAGTAGGAGTGGTTGAAAACGTGTTGGTAAAGGTTGGAAACTACTTCCTTCCCACAGACTTTGTCATCTTGGAGATGGAAGAGAGTTACCTCCATCCAATCATATTGGGAAGGCCATTCCTAACCACAGCCAGAGCACTCATAGATGTGGAGTGAGGAGAGCTAATACTGAGGATACATGATGAACAACTCACCTTCAATGTCTTCAGACCCTCACAAGAAGCATATCAAGAAAACAAGGAATCAAGGGGAGATCACAATAAGGCACTGGTGGAAGAAACAAGCACTGAAACACAAACAATACCCCTGAGAATCCCTTTAGTTGACAAACAATACAGTTAGAAGGTACAACAGCTAAAGGAAACCGAAGAGGAGCTAAACCCACCAGAGTCATATGAGACTAGCAACAAAGTTTTCCTGGAAAAAGAGGCCACAAGGAGCAGGATAGCAGTAAAAGAAACAAAGAAGAAGGCGCCAAGGGGATGGAGGAACAAGAAGATTGCTACAGAGGATTTCTCCCCAGGGGACAAAGTAATCTCTGCTCATTTTCCAGCTATTCTACCTCATCTACCCACCATTCCATCTCAGCTACCTAAAGTCTATACCATCAGCAGAATTCTCTCCTTGGAATATGTGGAGATTCTTAATGAAGCCAACGAAGATAGATTCACTGCAAGAGGGGAAGATTTGAATCATTACCAACCACCCTAACAAAAGCAAAACGTCAAGCTAATGACGCTAAAGAAGCGCTTCATGGGAGGCAACCCATGTTTTATATCCTTTCAGTTTTTCTTCTTAGGATAATTAAAGTAGTTAATAAAGCAAGGTTCATGAATTCCAAATCAACTCTGACAAACACTTAGATGAGTCCTTATATGCAACATATAGCAAACAACAAGTTTCGTGTTCCAGGCATACTAAGAGGACAAGAACACAATTCACTGTTACTCTTAGAGCTTTAATCAACTCTTTTTACACCACATGGTCACAAACTAAGTTTGGTGTCACCAATGTTGCATATATGAACAATTAATCAGCCAGTTGGGTTGTATTCATGAATAGCACTTAGTTATTTAAAAACAAAAATTCTAAAAAGTAGTTATTCCACTTTCTAATTTTGCCGCCACTATCCACACTCATTAGTTCCTTTTATCTTGTAGGAGAAATGAAGGGAAGATTGGATGGAATTAATGGGACAAATGAAGAAGGGAGTTCGGCCACTTCACAAAAGGGGTCTATATGTCTTCAAAAAGGGAATGCATTGGGAAATGTTGCCATGCAACATTGGAAGAATGATACCCTTGGAAACCGAACCAACCCATCATAAAAGTAGTGATCCTTGTGCTCATTTCATGCCAAACCCCAACCGTCCATGATTAGCCTATACTATCAATTCACACCTTTCATTTACTCACCACTTCTCTATATAAGTGGCTCTTAGTCAGTACCTCTTCATATTCCAATTCTCCCCTCTTCATACTTCTTACTCTCGGAACACACCTTCAACACCTCTTACTCCATCAAAAGCACTCTCACTCACTCCCTTAGCTACTCCCTTTCAACCATCCATACTTCTATAAATTCAAATTCAAAGGTCACCCATGGCATCATCGAGCTCTAAAAGAAGAAAAGGGAAGGAACCTATGGAGCAACGCCCTTTTGATGAGAAGAAATTTAGAACTTTTCACCATGCATTACAATTTGGGTGGATGGCTGATAAAGAGATCATATATGAGCTAGGCTTTCAAGTCAAGAAAACCGAGTATCCCAAAATCGCAGAGAAGGTGGAAAAGAGAAGATGGGAGCTCCTCACTGATCTTGTCACAAAGGTAAATGCAACTCTTGTAAGAGAGTTTTATGCAAACGCAGTCAGGTACGATAGGGCAGATGAATCCTATATAAGCTTTGTAAGAGGGGTAACAGTGGATTTCAGTCCCATGAACATCATGAGGGCGTTAAAGCTACGAACCATACCATTTGCAGAAGAGAGCTATCAATCCAGAATAGATAGCAGCCCCAACTATGACCAGATTGTGCAAGATATCTGCATCCAGGGAGCTGATTGGGTGCGAGATTCCCATAGAAAGCCTAAATTCATTAAGAGAAGCGATTTCACTCCTGAAGCAAAGGGGTGGTTCGAAATTATAAGGAGATCCATCCTCCCCGCCGGAAACAATTCAGAGGTAAATCTTAAGAGAGCAACAATGGTGCAATGTATACTCAATGGAGGAGAGATCAAGGTTCACGAACTCATAGCTTAAGACATTCGGAAATTCGCTGAAAAAAAGTGATTCTGGAGGAAGGTTAGGGTACCCCAGCACCATTTTTCGCCTATGCGACAGGGCTGGGGTGGTGTTCGAAAATGAAAACCCCGAATGGATAAAAGCTGGCATCCCAATTACTGTTCAATGGATGCATGTTGTTGCATCTCTCCTACCTCAACGAAGGCTAAGAAAGAGGGAAGCTCATCAAGCTGTAGAAGGACAAGACCCAGAGGAGCAAGCCCCAGCCACTTTGGACATGCACCAATTACAAGAAGCCATTGATGGCTTATCAAGGCAATATTTGGAGAATCAAGGAGAACAGAAGGAGCTCCAACTACAAATGATCGATCGCTAAGAAGAATCATTCTCTAGATTGATGAATCAACAAGGGGAGTGGCAAAAGCAATTAATAGAGCAGCAACAGGAACAAGGAAGACAATGGGGTGAATCCTTCCACAGGTTGAACCAAAAGCAAGATCAACAACAAGAAGCCATCCAAAAGCTAATCAACATCTAAGCACATCAAGGTGCGCACATACATGAGATGCATCGGAAACAAAGAGAGCAGGCAGATCTTTTTTATGAATACAGGGCGTTTTCAGAAGGAGTCTATATGAGTGAGACTGGATATCATGTGAACACTCAAGCCAGGCTCGGATACTTAGTCGGACAACTGCCTATATTGCATCCTGGGATCACAAGATATGAAGAAGTAAAGGATGAATTAGCACGAGAAGAAAGAGAAAGAGCAGAAAAGAGTCATGAATCGGTAAGAAAGGCACTAGAGGATTGGAAAAGAGCCAGAATGACACGAACACAAGGAAATGCAAGTGGACACAAAGAGGACAAACAAGAGAGAGAGCATGGGCACCCTCATGAGTAAAAGGTGGCAGAGTTCCTTTTCATTTTCTTTCTTTCAATGTCTAAATAAGGAAAATCATGTATGAAATAAAACATGCATCCATAGTAGCTTAGAAGTTTTCAATTCTGTCTTTAAGATTTCATTGCCTTTGTCATATGTGTGCTAGTCTAAGTTCCCTGTTTTCATCTTCATCCTGCTTAAATGTATGCTTGTCCTTTAAGCTGAATAAAAGAAAATGTTATGAAAAAACCAGAGTGGGGTTCATCTTGTAGAGTAAGTTCTTAATGTTTGTGGTGTAGAAATTGGTTAGCTAAGTTGGTCCACCAACAAGGTATACAAGCAACTACATGTTCTGAACCCTATGTTTGAAGCACATTCTATGAGACCAGTTAAATAACAAGGTCCTAATAAGAAAAAGAACAGTAAGAGTTAGAAAAAGAAAGAAAAAGAATAAGAAATAAGGCTAGGCACCAACGGTTTAAATCTTAAGGGATGTGTCTGTGGTGTTCCTGTACCAAGGATCTGCTTGGATGAATAAGTTCTTAGGAGTGCTTCATCACTTGGTAACTTGGGTTAACTAACCCGGGATTATCAACTGAAAATCCACTATCAAGAGCAACCTTACTACAAAAATCTTAGTAACCCAAAGAGGTGCTGGACACCAAGGCCTCAAGGAAGGAAAATAACAAACCATATGCCTGTGGTGTGCATGTATGGGGGAGAGAGACTTGAGGAAGTAAGTCCTTAAGGGTGTTTCAACACCTAGCACCTTGAACCAACTGGTTCGAGAGTGTTGGCTAAAAGCTTATTTTAAAGAGTTGCCCCCTCACAGAGCACTTAGCCTAAGAATGCAATAAACCCTGAAAAGAAAGGGGGGATCAGGGAATAAGGATCTCATAGGATGCAATCAAGCAAGTATTCAAGAGTATGATAAGGACCAAGAAACCAGTAAAGGAATGAACGTAAGTTGCTATGCATGAAACCCCATAAACCAAGAATTTTACTTCTATAATAAGAACTTGTTTCTCTTGTTCTTTCATTCATCATTCTTATGTTTCAGTACTTGCTTAGGGACAAGCAAGCTTTAAGTTTGGTGTTGTGATGCCAGGGCATTTTGGCCAGTTTCACTGACCTTTTTCTTTACTTTGTTAGGATAGTTTCATGCATTTTCTTAGTAAATAAGCAAGTTTTGGGTGAATATACACTTACATCTTGATTCAAGCAAACATTGTGAATTTTACATGATTTCATGAGAATTATGCATGAATTGAATGATAATATGGATGATGCATGATCTCATGACTTGAAACAAAGCTTTGATGCACCTTGTTTGTTTGATTTCAGGACAAAGGAAGCAAAGAAGAGCCACGTTAGGAGCCACGTTAGCTTTACTAACGTGAACACTAACGTGGAAAGGGAGTAAGCTTGCAATGTTAGTGGTAAAGTTACCACCAATAACGCCCTCGAATGCCATCATAACCCACGTTAGTTGCCACGTTAGTGATGCGTGAGCATCTTGTCTATCTTTTCCTAGTGAATTTGCATCTAATTTATTGAGTTTAATTAAGAATTAATTATATTTTAGCCACTATGGATGCTATTTTGAGTTTTGTGCAATACTGTTTATTTTAGGTAGCATTTGGCGGAATTTGATGGAGTTTCTGCAGAGAAAGAGAAGAAGCCAAGGAGATGACCAGCGAATACCGACGCGGACGCATGGCTCACACGACCGCACGGAATGGAGGAAATCGCAATGACGCGATCGCGTGGACTGGAATCTGCACAAATGATGCGAACGCGTGGACGACGCGGACGCGTCACATGCGCCACGTGCAGAAAATATAGAAAAACACTGGGGGCGATTTCTGGGCTGTTTTAACTCAATTTTCAGCCCAGAAAACACAGATTAGAAGCTGCAGAATGGACAGAACAAGTGGTCCCCATCCATCAACTGAAGATCTGTTAATTAGTTCAAATTTAAATTCAAATCTTAAATTAGGAAAAGATATTATTTTAATTTTAATTTTAAAAATTTGATTTTTAATTAATTAGGATTAGTTATAAAAGGAATCCCAATAGGGTGGTTCCAGGACAACATATTCCACAACATTATTCTATACAAATTTACATTTCATATTCCATGAGCAACTAATCCTGCATTGTTAAGGTTAGGAGCTCTATCTATTGTATGGATTGATAATATTATTTTTCTATTTTAATTCATGTTTTGATTTATATTTCAATAATTGTTTTCGTTCTTTATTTTATGAATTTGGGTGGAACGGAAGTATGACCCATGTTCTATTTGAGTTCTTGTAAAACTTGGAAAAGCTCTTTACTTGAACAATAGCTTGAAAACATATTATCCTGAATTTCTAGTTGTCTGTATTTAACGGGATACGTGACATATAATCCCCTTATTTTTGGATAATTAGGATTCTTGTTGCATATAAACTGGAATTTAATTATCACCCTCTAATTGGAATCAATTGACCAAGGAATTGGCAATTGACGAATTTTAGAGGAGACTAGGAAGGTCTAAGGAATTAGGGTCTAGTCACAAATAGTTTGCCATGAATTAAATCTTGCATGATTAAAATAGTTAATAAGAAAAGTCAATCAGGAAAATAGATAACTCTGAAGCATTAACTGCCTTCTCAATATTTTATTCCCAACATTCTTACTTGCCTGTCTTCAAACTTTTCTTCATTGTTTAATGCTTTTGAACTTCCAACTCTATTTTTCGCTAGTCTAACTAAGCCAAATCAATTAACCATTGTTGCTTAATCCATCAATTCTCATGGGATCGACCCTTACTCACGTAGGATATTACTTGGTACGACCCGGTGCACTTGCCGGTAAGTAAGTGTGGTTGTAAAATACCGCACCAAGTTTTTGGCGCCGTTGCCAGGGATTGAATGTGATTAACAACTATTAGTTGTTTGATTGTTTAGATTAGACGTTTTAATTTTAATTTTATTTAAATATTATTTTATTATTTTTCAAAAAAAAATTCCTTGTTTTTTTTTTCGTTTCCCACCCTGTATCCGTTTTAATTTTTTTTTTACTTTATTTAACTTTTGAAAATAAAAAAAAATAAAATAAAAATAAAAATAAAAATAAAATAATAATTTCTTTGTTTCCTTTTTTCGTTAGCATAACCCCTTCCCCCTTTTTTTTATTTTGTCGTTGTTTATTTTTCTTTTATTTTTCATTTTTTTTCTTTTTTTTACGTCAATTTTTTTCTTTACGTTTTGTTTCTTTCTTTTTCTTTTATTTTATTGTTTAGTTTTAATATATATATATATATATAAAAAAATTTAAATAAATAAATAGCACTAATATTTTTTTTTAATTTCTGGAATTAAGTTTGGTGTCTTCTATTTATTTTTATTCTTATTTTAATTTTTTCTATTTATTTTATTTAAAAAAAGAAATTTCAAAATATTTATTTATTTATTTAGTATTTTTATTTTATTATTTTATATAGGTTACCTCACAAGGACTTCTCTACACTCTGACGTAGAGAGTCCCATTTTTTCTTGTTTTCTGCTTGTGTATGCGTAGGAACAGAAACAAAGGACATCTCTTAGACTTTGATCCTGAACCTGAAAGAACTTTCAGGCGACGTTTACAACAAGCAAGATTTTGCAAGACTGCAAAATCCACTATGGCAAATAATAATGCTAATGCCAACGTGATAAATCCGAATGGGGATGATTAACAGAGGAGAGTGCTTGGCTCTTATTCTGCCCCTACTACGGATCTCTATGGGAAAAGTATTGTGGTGCCTCCTATAACTGCAAACAACTTTGAGTTGAAGCCACAATTGGTCACTCTGGTGCAGCAAAATTGCCAGTATCATGGACTTCCTCATGAAGATCCAAATCAGTTTATATCTGATTTTCTGCAGATATGTGATACTGTGAAGACAAATGGAGTGAACCCAGAGGTGTACAAACTCATGCTTTTCCCGTTTGCTCTGAGGGATAAAGCAAAGCTATGGCTAGATTCCCAACCAAAGGAGAGTATGAATACGTGGGAAAAGGTTGTCATGGAATTTCTCACTAAATTTTTCCCACCAAAGAAGCTGACTAAGCTTAGGTTGGAGGTTCAGACTTTCAAGCAAAAGGAGGGTGAAACTCTTTATGAAGCTTGGGAAAGGTACAAGCTGCTGACTAGGCAATGCCCTCCGGACATGTTCTCCAAGTGGACTCAACTAGATATTTTTTATGAAGGCTTAGGAGAGATGTCAAAGATGAGTCTAGACACTTCTGCAGGTGGTTCACTGCACAAGAAGAAGACACCAGAGGAGACTATTGAGCTGATTGAATTGGTTGCAAGCAACCAATATTTATACACATCTAACAGGAATCCTGTGAACTCTGAGGCCACTCAGAAGAGAGGCGTGTTGGAAGTAGAAGTTGTTAATGCTCTTCTTGCTCAGAACAAGCTTATGTCTCAGCAGATAAATCTACTTACTCAACAGATGGGTGGCATGCAAGTCTCAGCTATCAACACTCAAAATCCACCCCAAGATACCTCCTATGACATGACAGGTAACTTTATGCAAAATGATAATTATGATTATGCTCAACCCTCTTCTGAACAGGTGAATTACATGGGGAGTGGTCCTAGAAATCCCAACAATGATCCATATTCTAAGACATACAATCAGGGATGGAGGAATCATCCAAATTTTGGGTGGAGAGATCAACCTCAGAGACCTCAAAACTTCAACAATAGTTCTCAGGGTGGTTTTCAACAGAACAACCATAATAACCGCCAATTTCAGTCTCAGCAACAACAACCACCTCAGCAGGCAAATTCTAAATCCCAAGAAGATCCTAAATGGGAGATGATGATGAGTTTCATACAAGAAACCAAAGCCTCCATTAGAAACCTGGAGGTGCAAATGGGTCAAATGAGCAAGCAATTACCTGAAAGGTCTTCAAATACATTCCCTGGTGATACAGTAGTGAACCCAAGAGAATATTGCAAGGCCATTCAATTGAGAAGTGGTAAGGTAGCTAGTTCTGAGACTAAGGTCAATGAAGATCTAGTTGAAAAGGAAGCTCTAAAGGAGAAGAAAGAAGAAGTAGAGCACGCCCCTCCTAAACATGCAGACAACCCATTTCCTGACTCTCTTGACACTTATCCCACCTTGCCAAAGGCCCCTGAATACAAGCCAAAAATGCCATATCCTCAGAGGCTTCAGAAGGCATCCAAAGAAAAGCAATTATCTAAATTTTTAGATGTCTTCAAGAAGCTGCAGATCAACATTCCTTTTGCAGAGGTCCTGGAGCAAATGCCTCTCTATGCTAAATTTATGAAAGAGTTGTTGACCCACAAGAGGAATTGGAAGGAACAAGAGACAGTGGTGTTAACCAAGGAATGCAGTGCTATTATTCAACACACCCTTCCTGAGAAAATGCCAGACCCAGGAAGCTTTGTTATTCCTTGCACCATTGGAGAAGTCGGCATTCAGAGAGCTTTATGTGATCTTGGAGCTAGCATCAACCTCATGCCACTTTTAGTGATGAAAAAGCTTCAAATTGAGGAGGTAAAACCCACTCGTATTTCTCTTCAACTTGCTGATCTTTCTATTAAATTACCTGTGGGTGTGGTTGAAGATTTACTTGTTAAAGTAGGACCATTTATTTTTCCTATTGATTTTGTTATATTAGACATGGAAGAGGAGGTAAAACCCTCTATTATACTTGGTAGACCCTTTTTAGCTACAAGTAGAGCTCTGATTGATGTGCAAAAAGGTGAATTAACCCTGAGGGTCAATGAAGAATAGGTGGTCCTAAATGTTTTTGAAGCCCTCAAGCACCCCAATGATTCCGAGGGGTGTATGAAAATAGATGTTATAGAACCACTTGTTCAAGAAGTACTGGAAACTGAGATACTTGATGATGTTCTGGATCCTACTTCTGAATGTGAATTAGTTGAAGTTGATGATTCACCACCCCAAAAGGAACTGATGAACACGCCTATAAAGGAGAAGGAAGCCCCCAAGCTTGAGCTCAAACCTTTACCTCCTTCTCTGAAATATGTGTTCTTGGGTGGAAATGATTCATACCCAGTGATCATTAGCTCTTCTCTAAAACCTGAAGAAGAAGAGGCACTTGTTTCAGTGCTCAAGAGTCATAAAACAGCTCTTGGGTGGACCATTAGTGATTTGAAGGGGATTAGTCCAACCAAGTGTATGCACAAAATCCTTCTTGAAGATGATGCTAAACTAGTTGTGCAACCACAAAGGAGACTCAACCCAACTATGAAAGAGGTGGTCCAAAAAGAGGTAATGAAGTTATGGAAAGCAGGTATTATTTACCCTATTTCTAACAGTCCTTGGGTAAGTCCTGTGCAGGTAGTTCCCAAGAAAGGAGGGATGACAGTGATCAAGAATGAAAAGAATGAGCTTATTTCTACCAGAACAGTCACAGGATGGAGAATGTGCATAGATTACAGGAGGCTTAACACTGCTACAAGGAAGGATCATTTCCCCCTCCCCTTCATTGATCAGATGCTTGAGAGGTTAGCTGGTCATGCTTTTTATTGTTTTCTAGATGGATATTCTGGATATAATCAAATTGCAGTGGACCCTCAAGATCAAGAGAAGACAGCATTCGCATGCCCCTTTGGAGTATTTGCCTACAGGAGAATGCCATTTGGACTTTGCAATGCTCCAGCAATTTTTCAGAGGTGTATGCTTTCAATTTTTTCTGATATGGTTGAAAAGTTTATTGAGATATTTATGGATGACTTTTCTGTTTTTGGTAATTCTTTTGAATCCTGCCTTAAACATTTATCTCTTGTCTTGAAACGGTGTCAAGAATCAAACCTTGTTTTAAATTGGGAAAAATGCCATTTTATGGTCACCGAAGGCATTGTTCTTGGGCACCGGATTTCAAGTAAGGGAATTGAGGTTGACAGAGCAAAGGTGGAGGTAATTGAAAAATTACCACCACCAACTAATGTTAAGGTGGTGCACGAAATTGTGTTCCACGTTCTTTGTACTTGTGTGTGATTAACAATATATAATTGTATTGAATCCTCATTGTGGCTCTATGTGTGGACACGACTCCGTTCAACTAACCAGCAAGTGTACTGGGTTGTCCAAGTAATAAACCTTACGTGAGTAAGGGTCGATCCCACAGAGATTGTTGGCTTGAAGCAAGCTATGGTCACCTTGTAAATCTCGGTCAGGCGGATTTAAACATGATACTTTATTAGATTAAAATAAACAATAAAAGGGATAGAGATACTTATGTAGATTCATTGGCAGGGATTTCAGATAAGCGAATGGAGATGCTTTTCGTTCCTCTGAACCTCTGCTTTCCTGCTATCTTCATCCAATCAGTCTTACTCCTTTCCATGGCTGGCTGTATGCAAGGGCATCACCGTTGTCAGTGGCTACATCCCCTCCTCTCAGTGAATCATATGCTCACGCACCCTGTCACGGCACGGCTATTCATCTGTCGGTTCTCGATCGTGCTGGAATAGGATTCACCCTCCTTTTGCGTCTGTCACTAACGCCCAGCACTCGCGAGTTTGAAGCTCGTCACAGTCATTCAATCATTGAATCCTACTCAGAATACCACAGACAAGGTTTAGACCTTCCGGATTCTCTTGAATGCCGCCATCATTCTAGCTTACGCCACGAAGATTCTGGTTAGGAGATCTAAGAGATACTCATTCTAGCTTAATTCATGTAGAACAGAAGTGTTTGTCAGGCACGCGTTCATAAGGGGGAAGGATGATGAACGTCACACATAATCATCACCTTCATCACGTTCTTGGGTGCGAATGGATATCTTAGAAGCGAAATAAGAAGAATTGAATAGAAAACAGTAGTACTTTGCATTAATCTTTGAGGAACAGCAGAGCTCCACACCTTAATCTATGGAGTGTAGAAACTCTACCGTATGAAAATACATAAGTGAAGGTCCAGGCATGGACGAGAGGCCAGCCCCTCTGATCTAAGAACCAGGCGTCCAAAGATGGTCAAAAAGACGTCTAATACAATAGTAAGAGGTCCTATTTATAATAAACTAGTCACTAGGGTTTACATGAGTAAGTAATTGATGAATAAATCCACTTCCGGGGCCCACTTGGTGTGTGTTTGGGCTGAGCCTAAGTGTTGCACGTGCAGAGGCCATTTGTGGAGTTGAACGCCAGTTTTTGTGCCAGTTTGGGCGTTCAACTCTGGTTTTGGATCCTTTTCTGGCGCTGGACGCCAGAATTGGGCAGAAGGCTGGCGTTAAACGCCAGTTTACGTCGTCAATTCTTGGCCAAAGTATGGACTATTATATATTGCTGGAAAGCCCTGGATGTCTACTTTCCAACGCAATTAGAAGCGCGCCATTTCGAGTTCTGTAGCTCCAGAAAATCTACTTTGAGTGCAGGGAGGTCAGAATCCAACAACATCAGCAGTCCTTTTTCAACCTCTGAATCTGATTTCTGCTCAAGTCCCTCAATTTCAGCCAGAAAATACCTGAAATCACAGAAAAACACACAAACTCATAGTAAAGTCCAGAAATGTGAATTTAACACAAAATCTATTAAAAACATCCCTAAAAGTAACTAGATCCTACTAAAAACATACTAAAAACAATGTCAAAAAGCGTATAAATTATCCGCTCATCACAACACCAAACTTAATTTGTTGCTTGTCCCCAAGCAACTGAAAATCAAAAGAGGATAAAAAGAATAGAATATACTATAAATTCCAAACTATCAATGAAACAGAGCTTCAATCATATGAGCGGGACTTATAGCTTTTTGCCTCTTGAATAGTTTTGGCATCTCACTTTTTCCATTGAGGTTCAGAATGATTGGCATCTATAGGAACTTCAGATTTCGAATAGTGTTATTGACTCTCTTAGTTCAGTATGATGATTCTTGAACACAGCTTCTTTATGAGTCTTGGCCGTGGCCCTAAGCATTTTGTTTTCCAGTATTACCACCGGATACATAAATGCCACAGACGCATAATTGGGTGAACCTTTTCAGATTGTGACTCAGCTTTGCTAAAGTCCCCAATTAGAGGTGTCCAGGGTTCTTAAGCACACTCTTTTTTTTTTTTTTTTTGCTTTGGACCTTGACTTTAACCGCTCAGTCTCAAGTTTTCACCTGACACCTACACGCCACAAGCACATGGTTAGGGACAGCTTGGTTTAGCCGCTTAGACCAGGATTTTATTCCTTTAGACCCTCCTATCCACTGATGCTCAAAGCCTTGGGATCCTTTTTATTTGCCCTTGCCTTTTGGTTTTAAGGGTTATTGGCTTTTTCTGCTTGCTTTTTCTTTTTCTTTTTTTTTCGCCTATTTTTTTTTCTTCTTTTTTTTTTCTTTTTTTTTTTTCTGCAAGCTTTGTTCTTTGCTGCTTTTTCTTGCTTCAAGAATCATTTTTATGATTTTTCAGATTATCAAATAACATGTCTCCTAGTCATCATTCTTTCAAGAGCCAACATATTTAACATTCTTAAACAACAACTTCAAAAGACATATGCACTGTTCAAGCATACATTCAGAAAACAAGAAGCATTGTCACCACATCAATATAATTAAACTAAGTTCAAGGATAAATTCAAAACTCATGTACTTCTTGTTCTTTTAAATTAAAACATTTTTCATTTAAGAGAGGTGATGGATTCATAGGACATTCATATCTTTAAGACAGAGTTACTAACTATTAATGATCATGTAATTAAGACACACACATAGGTAAGCACATAACATAGAAAACGAAAAACAGAGAAAGTAAGAACAAGGAATGAGTCCACCTTAGTGATGTCCTTGAGCTCTTCTATGTCTCTTCCTTGTCTTTGCTGCTCCTCCTTCATTGCTTTTAGATCTTCTTTTGATTTCATGAAGGATGATGGAGTGCTCTTGATGTTCCACCCTTAGTTGCTTCCAATAATTGTGTGGAAGAAAATGTATCCCCTGAGGTATCTCAGGGATCTCTTGATTTGTAGTCAAATGTTCTACCACTGAGCTATAGACCCTTGATGGAAGCTTTTGTCTTCCCTTTCCTTCTTTCTAGAGGCTTCTCTGGCCTTAGGTGCCATCAATGGTTATGGAAAAAAAAAAACAAAAAAGCTATGCTTTTTACCACACCAAACTTAGAATGTTGCTCGCCCTCGAGCAAAAGAAGAAAGACTGAAGAATAAGAAGAAGATATGGAGGAGATGGATGGGAGTGTGTGTTCGGCCATCTGGGTGGGATTGGGTGGGAGAGAGATGTTGAATTTTTGAAGGTAGTGGGTGTATGGATGTGAGTGGTAAATGGAAAGTAGAATGGATGATCATGAATGGGAAGAGAGATGATGAGGTAGGTGGGGATCCTGTGGGGTTCACAGATCCTGAGGTGTCAAGGCATTTACATCCCTGCACCATTTTAGGCATGTAAAATGCCCTTGCACACAACTCTGGGCGTTCAGTGCCAGGTTGGTGCCCATTTTGGGCGTTCAACGCCCCTTTGCTGCCATTTCTGGCGTTGAACGCCAGAACCATGCTTGTTCTGGGCGTTCAGCGCCAGGATGCTCCCATTCTGGGCGTTCAGCGCCAGAACTATGCTCTGTTCTGGCGTTTGAACGCCAGACAGATGCTTCTCCAGGGTGTGATTTTTCTTCTACTGTTTTTGATTCCGTTTTTGATTTTTTTTTTTGTTTATTTTGTGACTCCACATGATCATGAACCTAAGAAAACATGAAAAACAATAAAAATAAGAATTAGATAAACATTGGGTTGCCTCCCAACAAGCGCTTCTTTAATGTCAATAGCTTGACAGTGAGCTCTCATGGAGCCTCACAGATGTGCAGAGCTTTGTTGAGACTCTCCAACACCAAACTTAGAGTTTGGTTGTGGCCTCCCAACACCAAACTTAGAGTTTGACTGTGGGGGCTCTGGTTGACTCTGCTTGGAGAGAAGCTTTTTCTGCTTCCTCTCCATGGTTGCAGAGGGAGATCCTTGAGTTTTAAACACAAGGGAGTCCTCATTCCATTGAAGGACTATTTCACCTCTGTCAACATCAATCACAGCTCTTGCTGTGGCCAGGAAAGGTCTTCCTAGGATGATGGATTCATCCTCTTTCTTTCCAGTATCCAGGACTATGAAATCAGCAGGGATGTAAAGGCCCTCAACTTTTACCAATACATCTTCTACGTGTCCATAAGCCTGTCTTCTTGAGCTGTCTGCCATCTCTAGTGAGATTTTAGCAGCTTGCACCCCATAGATTCCCAGTTTCTCTATTACAGAGAGGGGCATGAGGTTTATACCTGAACCAAGGTCACACAGAGCTTTGAAGATCATGGTGCCTATGGTACAAGGTAGTATGAACTTTCCAGGATCCTGTCTCTTCTGAGGTAATGTCAGTTGATCCAGATCACTTAGTTCATTGATGAACAAGGGAGGTTCAACTTCCCAAGCATCAATGCCAAACAATTTGGCATTTAGCTTCATGATTGCACCAAGAAACTTGGCAGTTTGCTCTTCAGTAACATCCTCATTCTCTTCAGAAGAGGAATACTCATCAGAGCTCATGAAGGGCATAAGGAGGTTCAATGGGATCTCTATGGTCTCTAGATGAGTCTCAGAGTCCTTTGGTTCCCCAGAGGGAAGCTCCTTATTGATCACTGGACGTCCCAGGAGGTCTTCCTCCTTGGGATTCACGTCCTCTCCTCTCCTCACAGGTTCGGCCATGGCGCTTATGTCAATGGCCTTGCACTCTCCTTTTGGGTTCTCTTCTGTATTGCTTGGGAGAGTACTATGAGGGATTTCAGTGATCCTTTTACTCAGCTGGCCCACTTGTGCTTCCAGATTTCTAATGGAAGACCTTGTTTCATTCATGAAACGTACAGTGGCCTTAGATAGATCAGAGACTAGATTTGCTAAATTAGAAGCATTTTGTTCAGAGTTCTCTGTCTGTTGCTGAGTTGATGATGGAAAAGGTTTGCTATGGCTAAACCTGTTTCTTCCACCATTATTAAAGCCTTGTTGGGGCTTTTGATCCTTCCATGAGAAATTTGGATGATTTCTCCATGTTGAGTTATAGGTATTTCCATAAGGTTCACCTAAGTAATTTACCTCTGCTATTGCAGGGTTCTCAGGATCATAGGCTTCTTCTTCAGAAGATGCCTCTTGAGTACTGTTGGATGCAGCTTGCATTCCATGCAGACTCTGAGAAATCATATTGACTTGCTGAGTCAATATTTTATTCTGAGCCAATATGGCATTCAGAGTATCAACCTCAAGAACTCCCTTCTTCATAGGCGTCCCATTACTCACAGGATTCCTTTCAGAAGTGTACATGAACTGGTTATTAGCAACCATGTCAATGAGTTCTTGAGCTTCTGCAGGCGTTTTCTTTAGGTGAATGGATCCACCTACAGAGGTGTCCAATGACATCTTAGATAACTCAGACAGACCATCATAGAATATATCCAGGATGGTCCATTCTGAAAGCATGTCAGAAGGACACTTTTTGGTTAACTGTTTGTATCTTTCCCAAGCTTCATAGAGAGATTCACCTTCTTTCTGTCTGAAGGTTTGAACATCCGCTCTAAGCTTGCTCAGCTTTTGAGGAGGAAAGTACTTGGCTAAGAAAGCCGTGACCAGCTTATCCCAAGAGTTCAGGCTGTCTTTGGGTTGAGAATCCAACCATAATCTAGCTCTGTCTCTTACAGCAAAAGGGAAAAGCATGAGCCTGTAGACTTCAGGATCTATTCCATTAGTCTTAACAGTATCACATATCTGCAAGAATTCAGTCAAGAACTGAAAAGGATCTTCAGATGGAAGTCCATGAAACTTGCAGTTCTGCTGCATCAGAGAAACTAATTGAGGTTTCAGCTCAAAGTTGTTTGCTCCAATGGCAGGAATGGAGATGCTTCTTCCATGTAAATTGGAATTAGGTGCAGTAAAGTCACCAAGCATCCTCCTTTCATTATTATTATTTTCGGCTGCCATCTCCTCTGTCTGTTCGAAAATTTCTGAAAGGTTATCTCTGGATTGTTGTATTTTAGCTTCTCTTAATTTTCTCTTCAGAGTCCTTTCAGGTTCTGGATCTGCTTCCACAAGAATGTTCTTATCCTTGCTCCTGCTCATATGACAAGGAAGAATGGCCAGAAAAATGATAATAATAATAGAGATCCTTTATACCACAGTATAGGGATCCCTTTTTGAGTGGAAGAGAAGGGGGAGACAAGGAATGTGATGTAAAGGAAGAAATGCAACTGTACGAATGGAAGAGATGTGAGATGAGATGTTAGGATATGAATGAATAAATAGAATAGATGAGAGAGAAGGAGGGAATTTTCGAAAATTATTTTTGAAAAGGAGTTAGTGGTTTTTGAAAATGGTTTTTTTTTGAAAAATTGTTAGTAATTTTCGAAAATTAAGTTTTAAAAATTAAAATAATTAATAAATTAAAAAGAAATTTTGAAAAAGGGGAGAGATATTTTCGAAAAATGAGAGAGAGAGAGTTAGTTAGGTGGTTTTGAAAAAGTTAAGAAACAAACAAAAAGTTAGTTAGTTAGTTGAAACAAATTTTGAAAAGATAAGTAGTTAGGAGGTTAGGAAAGATATTTTGAAAAGATATTTTTGAAAAAGATAAGATAAGAAGATATTTTTGAAAAGATATGATTGAAATTAGTTTTGAAAAAGATTTGATTTTTAAAATCACAATTAATGACTTGATTCATAAGAAATCACAAAATATGATTCTAGAACTTAAAGTTTGAATCTTTCTTAACAAGCAAGTAACAAACTTCAAATTTTTGAATCAAAACATTAATTGTTTATGTTATTTTCGAAAATTATGATATAAAATAAGAAAAAGATTTTTGAAAAATATTTTTGAAATTTTCGAAAATAACTAAGAAATTTGAAAAAGATTTGATTTTTGAAAAAGATTTTGAAAAAGATAAGATTTTCAAATTGAAAATTTGATTTGACTCATTGGCAACAACTTGATTTTAAAAATTTTTGAAAAAGTCAACTCAAATTTTCGAATTTGATGAGAGAAAAAGGAAAAGATATTTTTTTGATTTTTGAATTTTTATGATGCAAGAGAAAAACATGAAAATTATGCAATGCATAAAATTTTTAGATCAAAACAATGAATGCATGCAAGAATGATATGAATGTCAAGATGAACACCAAGAACACCATGAATGTCAAGATGAACATCAAGAACATGTTTTTGAAAAATTTTTAATGCAAAGAAAACATGCAAGACACCAAACTTAGAATTCTTTAATGCTTAGACATTAAGAATTCAAGAATGCATATGATAAACATGAAAAGGCGCAAAACAAAAAATCATCAAGATCAAACAAGAAGACTTACCAAGAACAACTTGAAGATCATGAAGAACACTATGAATGCATGATATTTTCGAAAAAATGCTAGATGCATATGCATGTGACACCAAACTTATAATATGACTCAAGACTCAAACAAGAAACACAAAATATTTTTGATTTTTTTGTTTTTTTTTTTTTGACTTTCTAATTTTTTTTTTTGGATTTTTATTTTATATTTTTCGAAAATTATATGAAAAAAAAGAAAAATAAGGATTCAAAATTTTTAATATGAATTCCAGGAATCTTATGTTCTAAAGCTCCAATCAAAGGGTCAGGCATGGCTTAATAGCCAGCCAAGCTTTAGTATGTAAATCAGAAACAGTAGCTTTAGTATGTGAATAGAAAACAGTAGTACTTTGCATTAATCTTTGAGGAACAGCAGAGCTCCACACCTTAATCTATGGAGTGTAGAAACTCTACCGTATGAAAATACATAAGTGAAGGTCCAGGCATGGCCGAGAGGCCAGCCCCTCTGATCTAAGAACCAGGCGTCCAAAGATGGTCAAAAAGACGTCTAATACAATAGTAAGAGGTCCTATTTATAATAAACTAGTCACTAGGGTTTACATGAGTAAGTAATTGATGAATAAATCCACTTCCGGGGCCCACTTGGTGTGTGTTTGGGCTGAGCCTAAGTGTTGCACGTGCAGAGGCCATTTGTGGAGTTGAACGCCAGTTTTTGTGCCAGTTTGGGCGTTCAACTCTGGTTTTGGATCCTTTTCTGGCGCTGGACGCCAGAATTGGGCAGAAGGCTGGCGTTGAACGCCAGTTTACGTCGTCAATTCTTGGCCAAAGTATGGACTATTATATATTTCTGGAAAGCCCTGGATGTCTACTTTACAACGCAATTGGAAGCGCGCCATTGCGAGTTCTGTAGCTCCAGAAAATCTACTTTGAGTGCAGGGAGGTCAGAATCCAACAGCATCAGCAGTCCTTTTTCAACCTCTGAATCTGATTTCTGCTCAAATCCCTCAATTTCAGCCAGAAAATACCTGAAATCACAGAAAAACACACAAACTCATAGTAAAGTCTAGAAATGTGAATTTAACACAAAATCTATTAAAAACATCCCTAAAAGTAACTAGATCCTACTAAAAACATACTAAAAACATACTAAAAACAATGTCAAAAAGCGTATAAATTATCCGCTCATCATAAGGCAATTAGGAGTTTCTTGGGTCATGCAGGATTTTATAGAAGATTTATAAAGGATTTTTCTAAAATTGCTAAACCATTGAGTAACCTGCTGGTTGTTGATGTTCTTTTTGTCTTTGATTCTGACTGTCTGCATGCTTTCGAAACTCTGAAGGCAAACCTCACCTCTGCTCCCATTATAGCTCCCCCTGACTGGAATTTACCATTTGAATTAATGTGTGATGCTAGTGATTTTGCTATAGGAGTTGTTTTAGGACAGAGGCATGGTAAACTTGTACATGTCATTTATTATGCCAGTCGTGTGTTAAATGATGCTCAAAAGAATTACACAACTACAGAAAAAGAATTATTAGCTGTTGTGTATGCGGTTGATAAGTTTAGGTCCTATTTACTTGGTTATAAGGTTATTGTTTATACTGACCATGCTGCTTTGAAGTACCTTCTAACCATGCAGGATTCTAAACTAAGATTAATCAGATGGGTGTTGCTCCTTTAGGAGTTTGATATTGAAATAAAAGACAGGAAAGGGTCAGAAAATTAAGTAGCTGACCATCTCTCCAGAATTGAGCCTGAAGCAGGAATGCAACCACCCACAGCTGTAACTGAGACATTTCCGGATGAGCAATTGTTCCTCATTCAGCAGGCTTCATGGTTTGCAGACATTGCAAATTATAAGGCCATGAATTTTATCCCAAGAGAGTACAGTAGGCAACAAGTGAAGAAGCTATTGACTGATGCAAAGTACTACATTTGGGAGGAACCATACCTTTTTAAAAGGTGTTCGGATGAAATTATCCGGAGGTGTGTCCCAGATGAAGAAAAACAGCAGATTCTCTGGCACTATCATGGTTCTGAGTATGGAGGCCACTTTGGTGGTGAGAGGACAGCTACAAAAGTCCTTCAGAGCGGGTTTTACTGGCCGACTCTCTTCAGGGACTCAAGAGCTTTCGTAAAGCACTGTGGCAGATGTGAAAAAGCTGCAAATCTCCCTGCTAACCATGAAATGCCACAGCAGGGACTTCTTGAGGTTGAGTTGTTTGATGTGTGGGGTATTGATTTCATGGGACCTTTCCCACCCTCACATTCAAACAACTATATCCTAGTGGCAGTCGACTATGTGTCCAAATGGGTGGAAGCTGTGGCTTTGCCCACCAATGATGCCAAGGTGGTAATGAGCTTTCTTCAGAGGTATATCTTTAGCCGGTTTGGCGTCCCAAGGATACTCATTAGTGATGGAGGAAGTCACTTCTGTAACAGACAGTTGGACTCTCTTCTGCATAGATATGGAGTCCGTCATAAGGTGGCAACCCCCTATCACCCTCAGACAAGTGGACAGGTTGAAGTTTCCAACAGGGAGCTTAAGAGGATTCTGGAGAAGACCGTCAGTGTTTCAAGAAAGGACTGGTCTAGGAAGCTTGATGATGCTCTCTGGGCATACCGGACAGCATACAAGACTTCAATTGGCATGTCCCCATATCAGTTGGTCTATGGCAAAGCCTGTCACTTGCCAGTGGAGCTGGAGCACAAGGCTTATTGGGCAATCAGGTACCTGAATCTTGATTCAGAAGTTGCAGGAATTAAGCGGATGCTTCAGTTGAATGAGCTTGATGAATTCAGATATTCAGCCTATGAGAATGCCAAGCTCTATAAGGAGAGAACCAAGCTACTGCATGATAAGAAGATTGCCATCAGAGTCTTTGAGCCAGGACAAAGAGTGCTTCTGTATAATTCAAGGCTCAAATTCTTTTCCGGGAAGCTGAAATCCCGGTGGTCAGGACCGTTTGTGGTTACCAGAGCCTCACCATATGGTCATGTGGAAATACAGGAAGAAAATTCTGATAGGAAATTTACAGTGAATGGCCAGAGGTTGAAGCACTATCTTGGAGGCGAGATTGACCGCCAGAGGTCCACTCATCTGCTGAACTAGCAAAACTGACCGTCAAGCTAATGACGTTAAAGAAGCGCTTGTCGGGAGGCAACCCAATAATTTCGTATCCTTTGCCATTTTTCGTAGTAGTTTTTCTTAGTTATTTTTATTGAGTTCTTACTAATTCTCTGATCATGCAGCTATGTTCTTCCAGGAACCGAACACCTCAAGCCAAAAAAAAAGGGGGGGCACACGACGCGTAAGCGTCACTGACGCGAACGCGTCAATCAAGTGTGCGTGAAGATTAAATATTGACAGAGAGTTGCGTGGGAGTGGCGCTGGACTTATGCCTTTCGCACAAATGATCCCACGCGAACGCGTGCCCCACGCATTCGCGTCGCTTGTGATTTTTGCCACCCACGTGTCCGCGTCACTCACGCGGCCGCGTGTCCTGGAATTCGACGTGAAAAGGGTGGACAACCGAAAGTTGTGCTAGAGTGGTGCTGGATGGATGCTAAACGCACAATTATTCCCACGCGGACGCATGGCTCATGCGTCCGCGTCATATCCTTCTAATGGCCACTCACGCGATCGCGTGCCCTACGCGATCGCGTCACCCTAGATTTGGCAACAAATAAAATTTCAAACACAGAGTTGTGCGAGTGCGAGGCTGCCCTCGCGCCAGTAGCATGGAACGGGTCACGCGACCGCGTGACCGACGCGATTGCGTCAATCAGTATACACGCAATTTGTGCGACCGTGTGCCCACGCGGCCGCGTCGCTTGCACCGCCCAGTTCTCTCTCTCTCTCTCTCCCAATCCTAATTCTCTTTTATTCTCTTATCCTTTTATTTTTTTCTTTCATTTAAATATTTGTCTCTTCTATTTTCAGTTCTTCTTTGCTTGAGGACAAGCAAACCTTTAAGTTTGGTGTTGACGCTGCGCTTATAGGTTTTCTAGTACAAAAGGGAGGCGAATCATCTTCGCGAAGGAGCACAACCTGAAGAATAAAGCGGATAATTAAGGTGGTTGAGTTCCTTTCATTTTTTATTCCTCCCCTCTTTTTCTATGTTATGTTCCGGTTTCCTGCTACTTTGTCTTGTTTAGTGCATGATCCTTTATTAGTTAGAATCCTATGACTAGTTTAGTTTTCTCTTAATTGCTTAATTCTGAAAAGATGTCTCATGTATTGCCCACTAAACTTGAAATCAAAAAGAAAGAAGAACAAATGTAGTGCATGAGAATTTGAGTTTAATTTTTAGAATAGTCTTATTTACTTAAATGTGGTGGTATTTTCTGTGATTCTGAATGCATGCTTGAATAGTGCATATTTTTTATAGTGAAGTTTATGAATGTTAAAATTGTTGGCTCTTGAAAGAATGATGAAAAAGAAAAATGTTATTGATAATCTAAAAAATCATAAAATTGATTCTTGAAGCAAGAAAAAGCAGTGAAAAACACAAAGTTTGCGAAAAAAAATAAAACAAAAAAAGAACTAAAGAGAAAGCAAGCAGAAAAAGTCAATAACCCTTTAAACTAAAAGGCAAAGGGTAAAAAGATCCAAGACTTTGAGCATTAATGGATAGGAGGGCCCTAAGGAATAAAATCCTGGCCTAAGCGGCTAGATCAAGCTGTCCCTAACCATGTGCTTGTGGCGTGAAGGTGTCAAGTGAAAAGCTTGAGACTGAGCGGTTAAAGTCGTGGTCCAAAGCAAAAAAAGTGTGCTTAAGAGCTCTGGGCACCTCTAACTGGGGACTCTAGCAAAGCTGAGTCACAATCTGAAAAGGTTCACCCAGTTATGTGTCTGTGGCATTTATGTATCCGGTGGTAATACTGGAAAACAAAATGCTTAGGGTCACAGCCAAGACTCATAAAGTAGCTGTGTTCAAGAATCAACATACTGAACTAGGAGAATCAATAACACTATCTGAATTTTGAGCTCTTATGGATGCCAATCATTCTGAACTTCAAAGGATAAAGTGAGATGCCAAAACTGTTCAGGATTGCAGTTGTAAACCCCACTATAAGGGAAGACATGGGCTTAATCGAACTCTCATTCTCATGCAAATTCACATCCTAAGCTTATATTAGTTTTGGTTGCTTGAGGACAAGCAACAGTTTAAGGTTGGAGTTGTGATGCGTGAGCATCTTGTCTATCTTTTCCTAGTGAATTTGCATCTAATTTATTGAGTTTAATTAAGAATTAATTATATTTTAGCCACTATGGATGCTATTTTGAGTTTTGTGCAATACTGTTTATTTTAGGTAGCATTTGGCGGAATTTGATGGAGTTTCTGCAGAGAAAGAGAAGAAGCCAAGGAGATGACCAGCGAATACCGACGCGGACGCATGGCTCACGCGACCGCGCGGAATGGAGGAAATCGCAATGACGCGATCGCGTGCCTGACGCAATCGCGTGGACTGGAATCTGCACAAATAATGCGAACGCGTCACATGCACCACGTGCAGAAAATGTAGAAAAATGCTGGGCGCGATTTTTGGGCTGTTTTAACTCAATTTTCAGCCCAGAAAACACAGATTAGAAGCTGCAGAATGGACAGAACAAGTGGTCCCCATCCATCAACTGAAGATCTGTTAATTAGTTCAAATTTAAATTCAAATCTTAAATTAGGAAAAGATATTATTTTAATTTTAATTTTAGAAATTTGATTTTTAATTAATTAGGATTAGTTATAAAAGGAATCCCAATAGGGTGGTTCTAGGACAACATATTCCACAACATTATTCCATACAAATTTACATTTCATATTCCATGAGCAACTAATCCTGCATTGTTAAGGTTAGGAGCTCTGTCTATTGTATGGATTGATAATATTATTTTTCTATTTTAATTCATGTTTTGATTTATATTTCAATAATTGTTTTCGTTCTTTATTTTATGAATTTGGGTGGAACGGAAGTATGACCCATGTTCTATTTGAGTTCTTGTAAAACTTGGAAAAGCTCTTTACTTGAACAATAGCTTGAAAACATATTATCCTGAATTTCTAGTTGTCTGTATTTAACGGGATACGTGACATATAATCCCCTTATTTTTGGATAATTAGGATTCTTGTGGCATATAAACTGGAATTTAATCATCACCCTCTAATTGGAATCAATTGACCAAGGAATTGGCAATTGACAAATTTTAGAGGAGACTAGGAAGGTCTAAGGAATTAGGGTCTAGTCACAAATAGTTTGCCATGAATTAAATCTTGCATGATTAAAAAGTTAATAAGAAAAGTCAATCAGGAAAATAGATAACTCTGAAGCCTTAACTGCCTTCTCAATATTTTATTCCCAACATTCTTACTTGCCTGTCTTCAAACTTTTCTTCATTGTTTAATGCTTTTGAACTTCCAACTCTATTTTCTGCTAGTCTAACTAAGCCAAATCAATTAACCATTGTTGCTTAATCCATCAATCCTCGTGGGATCGACCCTTACTCACGTAAGGTATTACTTGGTACGACCCGGTGCACTTGCCGGTAAGTAAGTGTGGTTGTAAAATACCGCACCAGTTAGTTACACTAACGGGGGAACTAACGTGGAAGAAAGGGGGAGCTCCAACGTTAGTGGTAAAAGTGAACACCACCAACGTTCCAAAATGCCACACTAAGCCACATTAAGAGCCACGTTAATCCAATTAACGTGGACTCTAACGCAGAGTGAAGAGGAAGTCGCAAGCGTTAGTGACAATCACCTTTGTCACTAATGCTAGACCGAGCCTAAATTGCCTACGTTAGTGGTCACGTTAAGACCACTAACGTGAAGGGTAACGTGGAGCAATGAATGATAGGCCAACATTAATGACACTCACCTTTGTCACTAACGTTGGAGATGGCATATACACCCACGTTAGCTGTCACGTTAATGCCATTAACGTGAATCAGTAACGTGGAAGGAAGGGGCGTTTTGAAGTGTTAGTGACAAAGGTAAGTGTCACTAACGCTCTCGAGCCTTGGCATGCCCACGTTAAAGGCCACGTTAGCTACACTAACGTGGACCATTAACGTGGAAGAAAGGGACAAAGAGCAACGTTATTGGTAAAGGTGAATGCCAATAACGTTTGTGAAGGGCTAAGAGGCTACGCTAGTGGCTACGTTAGTATCACTAACGTTGAAGTTAATGTGGATCAATTTGTTGGGAACGTTAGTAAAAAAAGTCATCGTCGCTAACGCTTTCGACCCCAATTTTACACTTAACGTTAACACCACTAACGTCCTAACTAACCTCCCATCATGCCTAACTCACACTTTCTTTGCAAGCAAAGCTGAGCCCACTAAAGACTGTAACTGCTTCAACTAAAGATCAAGGGTCCATATCCAAGACTTGAAGAGCTAACTAGAAGATCTGAAGAGTAGTATATATAGGGATAGTTTTGAATTAAAAAGGGATCGGGAACTTGAGAACTACACTCTGTATAATTTACTTTCTCTGCAACTTCTAGTTTGATATTGAGAATGCACTTTTCATTTTTGATTTCCATTTCCAGAGCTATGAACAACTAAACCCCTTTTCATTGGGTTAGGGAGCTCTGTTGTAATTTGATGGATCAATAATAGTTTTCATTATTCTTCCTATTTCTTTTCTCTTGATTTTACTAGAAAGCTTTCGTTCTTCATCCAATTGGTTAGCTATCTTGGAAGAGAAGCTCTCCATAATTGGATCTCCTCGGAACCTTGGAAGAGAAATGAGGAGATCATGCTAGAAATGCTTTCTCATGCTGGACCAAATTGGTGTTTAGATGGATATAGTGACATATAATCCTACCAACACTTTGATTTGGGAATTCACGTGGTATAATCAGTGACCAAACTTCATTTCTTCCCATGAGCAATTAAATCAAGGAATTGGGTAATTGTTCAAGCTTAGAGAGATTGGGTTGCCAAGGAATTGGAATCCAATCACTTAAGATTGCCAAGGAGATCAATGAATGCATTGATTGAGGAAGAGATGAGAATGAACTTGATCCGGAGAATGCAACATCTCCTATGCCCAATGAATTCTCCATTTCTGATCTTACCCATTCTCTTTA
The DNA here is from genome assembly GCF_059453495.1 of Arachis ipaensis. Lineage (NCBI taxonomy): Eukaryota > Viridiplantae > Streptophyta > Magnoliopsida > Fabales > Fabaceae > Arachis > Arachis ipaensis. The sequence goes on along the minus strand of NC_142441.1, from coordinate 117,928,626 downwards.
TTTTCTGCCATTTACTTTTCTGCTCATCTCTCCAAATCCCTATTTAAGATTCTGCAATTTACTTTATGCTATTTACATTCTGCCATTTACTTCCAGCATTTACATTTTCTGTTATTTACGTTCCCGCCATTTAATTTTCTGCAATTCCTCAACTCAATTTTTGCTTAGCTCAACTAGAACATTTCTCTAATTAAAGTTGCTTGACCAATCAATCCCTGTGGGATTCGACCTCACTCTATTGTGAGTTTTTACTTGACGACAATTCGGTATATACTTGCCGAGAGAAATTTGTAGCGATACAAGTTTTCGTGCATCACCCCCTTATGCCCCTCTGCTTCCACTATACCAACAGAGTGATACCCCAACCTTTTCCAAAATAATTTTAAATGCTGAAAAGGAGACTGAGTTTCAACCACAATAAAGAAAACAGGTCTAAATTTCTTAACAAGTTCCTTACAATGCACCCGGGCTAACTTATTAGAAGCACCCCTAATATTCCAAACAATCATATTTAAACTATCATAAATAATAGGGACAAAATAAATAAGAACATAAACTCTATATGGAATTACCAACTTCAATAGGTGGTTTGTCCTGTGGTACTGGCACACTCTGATCCTCAATAATTGCCATCCTCGGACCTCCTAACGCTGCACCTGCCATGCTTCCATCTACTAAGGTTTTTTCTGTTGTTCCCCCATTTTTATCAATTGGTGAGTTCTGCAGGGAGGAAGGCCGCGGACGCTTCCGTAGAGAAATTCCACGACGTGCAAGAGTTCTGCGCGATGGAGATGGCGCAATTTCATGTTTTCCTCGTTGCCCCATCCTAATGCCAATTGATTTGCCTTCATCACTATACAAATTGAGCCTTGGAACCCTTCTCAAACCATATTTGTGATGCTTTCCATCTTGATCCTTCAAACCTGATGGATGGCCCATTGTGAATTTTTCCTTATGCAACACTTGTTGCCGGCCCTCTCCATCATCCATGCATGCCTCATTAACATGACCATCAGGCACGTGAGGAGCCAATGATTCCATAACTGCATCTTTCCCTTTAACAACTCCTAATTTCTCACCCAAGTTACGAGAATTCTCACCTAAATCGCAAGCTTCTAATTCAGCCTCTTTTTGAATTTCATGATTGTTGTGTGGCACTAGTGTCGGGGCTTCATTATTTTTTCCATCACCAAAAGAATCACCATTTTCTTCCAAGGACTCCTTCTCCATGCACAACGATTTATCATGCCCATACCATGTACAAGTAGAATAAATCAGCTGTAAACTTTCGTACTCCACTTCATGAGTCATACCCTCTACTATAATATGTTTGATTACAGGCAACCCAAGATTAATTTAGATACAAGCTCGAGTATATTGTTCTCTTTCTGCAAGCTTAGTGGCCAAGTCTACTTTCACCGAAATTCCTATTGCAGAAGCAATTCGCAGCATTGTTTGTTCATGGTAACACCAAATTGGAAGTCTCGAGACTCGAAACCATACTAGCATTGATCCGAAGGATTTTTCGCATGGCCTAAAATCCTCGTCCTAAGGCTTTACTGCAACATAGTGACCGCCTATCAACCACGGGTCACCAAAAATGACTTTCTCATGATCCGCAGCAATATCAAATTTAACAAAAAAAAAATACCCAAACCCCACATCCAACAAATCAAACCCTCCTTTGATGCGCCATACTATCCGAAGCTAATGCATAAGAGCCGTGTAGCCATAATGCTTATCCAGCACCTTGATCACGATGGCTTCCTTATAAGGTTCAGCTAGGTAGTTTTTTGCCTCCTTAGTAAAACTGACACTTGGTGGTGGACGGAAATCACCCTGCTTACCTGTCACCTTCGCGATACTATCCCCTGATAAAGACCCTACTAATGCCTTAGACTTTTATGCATCAATGACCTTATCTCTAAACGAGACTTTGGATGGTATTTCTGAACCCTCTCGAGAAGAACCCTCCTTAACACCGGATACACACCATCCCACGCTCTCTCCTTTATCTCTTCCGATGGCATGACCATCTTCCTCACCATATTTCACCCTCAACTGCTCACCCTCACTCTCTCATTTTCTCATTCTCCCTAAGTACGCAGTAGTACTCTTTCTCTGCTAGAGTTTCTTTTTTAAATGTGGATGAATATAATTTGATTTGTAATATTTGAAGAACTATTTTTATTATTTACTTAATAATTTCAATTAGAGAGTTAACTTTTTTTTACCTAATATTAACCAACTTTTTTTAATTTTAAATCCTATATCATAAATTTTAAATCTTAAATTTTATACTCTAAATTTTTTAAAAATAAAAGTTAAAAAATAATTTTATAATAAAAATATTGACTAATTAAAAATTACTTTATGTACTTTTTCATATTAAATTTATATGCATATCATATATTTTTTTGGTGACGTTATATGCATATCATATATATTCTAGAAGACTTAATTTCTAAAGTTACAAACAATATCTTTATTATTATTATATTAATTAAAATAGAATAGTATCTTAATAATTATTCAACTATAAATGACTTACCATATATATACTGAAATAATATCTAATATTTTATGATTTGCTATTTATTAATTTGTTAAAATATTAACTAATAATTTAGTAAAATAACTTAAATTTTAATTTTATATTTTTGCTGGGGTTCATACCTGAAATTCACTCAGGATTTAATTAAAAATGAATTTGAGAAAAATTTTACTTTTCATAAAAAATTATAGCAGTATCTTTGGCATAATAAAATAGAAATTATACTTTCTACAAAAGCACAATGACAACAACATTGGGTAAAATTGTCTCTGAAACTTATAATAAATAACATAAAGATGAGAGTAATTTTTAATTTTGTAAAATATAAATTGATTTTACGAAATCTCCTTAAATATTAAAAAAAAAAAACAAAACAAAATCACATACTCATGGGTTTCTTCATTACTAAAAATTAAATAAAATAAAGTATCCGTAAGTTTAAAAATCACAAACATCTTTTTAATAAAGTTTACTGAACCCGCCCTAAATTAATACACTTCCACAAAACGATGCAAAGTATTTGCAACAAAAATAGGAGAAGATACATAATTAATTACATGAATTATTGAATGTCTGAACATATTATATACATGTCATAAGGCTGAGCAAGTGATAAGGCCAAAATTCTCATCCTCTTCCATCGTTACTTTACTTCATTTTGCAACTCCTCCGGGTAAGTTCCTTCTAGTTCCCTCTTCAATATTATTATTATATGGTATGACACTTGGAACTTGATGATGATTTAATTTCTTGTATGTAGTTCATTCATCCCTGTATATGAAAATATATATATATATAATCATATGCTTTTATACTTACTTTTCTGCTGGTGGTTACACAAGTATGCGATTACAAAGTTGGCGAGAATTAACCTTCAAAAAAAAAAGTTGGCGAGAATTAAGAAAATGAAATAATTTATATAATAACCAGTTGCCAATACCATCATTAATTTTTCATATATAGTTCGTTACACGTTGCTACTAAATTATTTCTTCTATATATGTTTTAATTTCTTTTATGGTTAGAATCAGGGAAGAGGGGAATTGGAATTTGATGATGTACTTGTTCAATGAAACGAATTTATGTTTCTATATATCCTGTGTGTTCATATATACAACATGCTTCAAATTATATTATTGTAATGTATGTGGTTAAATTCTTCAAATAGCTCTGTTAAATTGTTCCTACACCTTCCTTTTTTTTTTTTAAGGAAAAAAATATGTGACGACTGATTACGGATAATTTTCTCAAATTTTACAAATACAACAATATATTAGATTAAAATATCTACATACATATATATATTTTTACACTAACACTGATATTGCATAAGATTCTTTATTTTTTATGTAAGTACACATTCACTAGATATGGATGTGGAGGTGCATGTGTACTATCTTCCTATACAGTAAAATTGAATTCACTCTTAAGTTTATTCATTTAAATATAATTATTATTTTATTTAGTTATCATTCAAAAGAGAAGAAAATGACATTTTTCCTCTAAAATTAAACTACCTTGTTGTATTACATCACTCTTAAAATAGTACAGGTCCTTTCTTATTCAGGTCATCATGAAAGAAATAAATTTTTAATTTCAAAGTAAAAGGTCTTCCGAAAAATATTGTACATGTAATTTCTCAGATTGAATAATTACGACAAACTTTGGAGGTATTCCCAGTACTAATGGCAACAATAATGAGGTGTCTTTTCTATGGTTTTCTAACAATAATAATGGATAAAATTTTCTCTAATAATGGAACAGTGGAATCTGGTTAAAAGACAAACTACCCAATACTACTAGCCACATCCATAACAAAACTCTGTTTTTGGTATTAAGTAAAAGAAATTATGATTCTAGGACAAACCGATAGTTCTCTAAACACAGGTGTTAGATTCTTTCCTTGAATTTTTCTTCTCTTGTCATTTTCATTGCAATTCTATTAGAGTATTTTTGTATTATATTCGAAGTTTGATTGTGAGATTATTAGTTAATTAAAAGAGATAAAGCATCTGTTATTCCAACTGATTATGTGAATACACATTAATTAAAAAAAAAATAGAGTTTATGATGTTTATGGTTATGGGGATTATAATTGCTAATCAATTTTAACAATATTTACAAAATATTATTAAAATTAAAGTCATATTTTTTAAATTCAATAATATTTTTTATTTTTAAATTAGACGACATTGTTAAATTGTAAAAAGAAACATTACTTTAGTTTTAGTAACACTCTTTAAATATCGCACTTGTTTAGGCGGACGAATGAGTTGACCACTCGACTAACCCAAGTTGGTTAACCATTATATCTTTAAACACCATAGCATCTCCCTAATAAAAATTGCGTAAGTTACATCTAAATACATTAAAAATTTAATTTTGATATACAAAGCACTATTTCCAAATATAATGCATAAAAAATAGAGTGATAAAAAGTTAAATAAATAGGATCTAAATTTTCATTTTTGGAATCAAAGGTATTCGATAAAATGATGCCCTAAATGAACAATAACCAAGTTATCTTGATCAAAAACATCTGTGAAATAATTAAGGCACTACTGCATGCAAAGACATGAATTGCTGATTGAAAATTTGAAATATTAGCAGAAAAAGAAGATGGGGAAGGAGGAAATAAACGAGAAGCTTTTGCAAAAGAATTCATCAATTGGGAAAAGGGTATGGAAAGAGAGCAAGAAGATGTGGGTAGTGGCCGGGCCAGCCATAATGTCAAGGTTCTCAACATTTGGTATAACTGTGGTTAGTCAATCCTTCATTGGTCATATTGGATCCACTGACCTTGCTGCCTATGCACTTGTCATGACTTTACTAGTCAAATTTGCAAATGGTGTTTTGGTAAGACCTATTTTTTCATTTTTTTTATTTATTACAAATATAACTATTTATGTGTTTTCTTCTATCACTTTCAAGATAAGTAAGTATTTTTATATGATATCAGAACTTCCATGATCTAAAAGATCTAAGATTCTACCATTGATTAAAAAAAACAATAGAATTTTAGTACAAGATAAAAAAAAACTATGCAAAATTTCGTTATATCCTAAAGAGCTTTGGTACGAAGAGGCATGTTAGAGATGTTGCCGTTCACACAAACACAAAGACATCATTTTTCTTTTCTTTCATTATTTTCATATCTGACATTTTTAAGAATAACTCCAATGAATAGTTATTCTATTTGGTTTCTATTTCTATGCTGCAGTATGACAAAAAATTAGAATATAATTAGAACTTTTTGAAAGCGCAATTAGAGTTATTCTTTAGAATTTATTTTCTATAGTATAATAATAGTTTTCTACAAAAAATAAAAAATAAAATACCAGTCAATTTTGTTGGAGTGTTCTTATAATGTATCAGATTTGTACAAGCTTTTGTGTATGATGTTTAATGTGTAGTCTACTATTTAATTAACAAAGTTAAAATAATGGCTGGGAAAATTGAAAATTGTAGCTAGGTATGGCAAGTGCATTGGAAACTCTATGTGGGCAAGCATATGGAGCCAAAAGATATGAGATGCTTGGAATATATCTCCAAAGATCATGGATAATCTTGTTCATGACCTCACTACTCCTTCTTCCAATTTTCATCTTCACAGCACCACTCTTAAAGTTTCTAGGCCAAGAAAAAACCATTGCTGAAGTGGCAGGAAGCATTTCACTATGGTCAATTCTTGTGGTATTTTCATTCTTAGTTTCATTCACATGCCAAATGTTCCTCCAAGCACAGAGCAAGAACAAGATCATTGCATACCTTGCAGCACTTTCAATCTCAACTCATATTTTTCTATCATGGCTTTTGACTGTGAGGTATAAGCTTGGGCTTAATGGTGCAATGATTTCAACAGTTTTGGCATATTGGATACCTAATTTGGGCCAGCTTGTTTACATCATGAGGAATTGTCCTCAAACTTGGAAAGGTTTCTCATTTTTAGCATTTAAGGATCTTTGGCCTCTTGCCAAGCTCTCTTTGTCTTCTGGGGCTATGATGTGGTAAGAAATTCATTAACCTAACTCCCCCATCCTCTCCTCTTTCATCAAAGATTATGAATGACATCAAATATAAAGTCTAATGAATTAACATGAAAAATGATTGAGAGTCCTAATTTATTCTCCTAATTATCCTCCTAACTTCTAAACAAAGAAAGTTTAGTACTCCTAATCATTACTCAATTAATATTGTTATGTCCCCAATGGATTAAAATTCTAAGGCTCTTGCTTAACTTTTTTAAATGAAGTTTTCATTTTTTTATTTTTTTGGACCAATACAAGCATTGGTTACCAAAACTCAAATAATATCTACATCTATATATATATTAAGAAAAAAAAAATGAAAAACCAACTTTAAATTAATCAACATTAGCCAATTTTAAGATTTAGGTTTATAATTTAAGAATTATAATTAACAATTTATGATTTAAGGTCTAAGATTTAAAATAAAATAATGTTAAAAAAATTGAATGATATTTACTAAAAACTGCTGATTTTCTATCATTACTCATATATCCATTGATAGATGACTATATCAACTAAAGCCCATATGTACTAGTTTTGTATTGACTTTGTATGCATACACTTTAATATTTAACATTTTGAAATTATTATTTGTCATTGAGATTTCACCTTCTTTGTTTTTTTCTTTTTTCTTTTAAGACAAACTCTCTGAAATGATATTCCGTTGATTATTTTAATCTGTTATGGATTTGATTAATATGACACATGTTAAAGGAGCCAGGTCATGTGAGTAGTAATATATGGTACATGTGCGGAAGGTGTTAACAATAACATACTAAGTGACACACATTGAGTAGTAATATCATGTGGTCAGGATATATATATATATATATATATAACTCAAATCTAGGGGTGTTCATGGCCCCGTTTGAAGATTCGGTCCGGTTTCGAATATTTAGGAACTAATTTGGTGTGATTTTATTGGATCTAAAATTGAGTAAAGATCTCAAAAATGAATCCAATAATTATTTCGGACCGGGTCCGGTTCAAGGCGAACCCATCTTCACTCGACCCATGTACACCTTAAAGGAACTAAAAAAAAATATATGTTTTAAATTAATTTTAATATTATATTATATTAATTATAAGCTTATTGTTTTATTTTTAATCACACTTGTTGAATTAGAAAATAGATAAAAAAAAATATCAAATTAAAATTTATGGACAAATTCAAGTTCAAATATGGATATCAACTTTTCCGTAACAACTTTCTTCTTTAAAAATAAGTGCATAATAAATAAGTTTTTTTTATAAATGATTGTTAAAGTTTTAAAGACCCAATTTTCACCCAGTTTGGATCCGGTGTAATTGTGACTCGAAAATGTTTAGGTTTCATCGGATTTAGGACCGAGTTAGGATCTAAAAAATGAACCTAGTGTATATTTAGGACCATATCTGAATCAGGACAAATCCAATTTTATCCGGTCCATGAACACCCCTAATCAAATCCATAAAAACGTGAAAAGAACCTAAGTGCTAATTTCAAACAAGGAGGAATAAATTAAATCATGTTTACAAAGTCAAAAAGCAGAGGAAAGTTTTAGTATCTAATGTTGCATTACATTTTACCAAATAAGTAAGAAAATTCAAGAGAGATTAAGCTTAAAGCTATGGTTCCGTTTCAATAATGTTGCAGCCTTGAGATATGGTACAATGCAGTCTTGATCCTTCTAACAGGGAACATGAAAAATGCTGAGGTTTACATTGATGCACTATCCATATGGTATGGGACATTAATTTTTATTATATATGCTCAACCTGCTTCTTCATATTGATTTAATCAAAATGTCATTATTATTTTGCAGCCTCAACATCAATGGATGGGAAATGATGATAGCCCTTGGTTTCTTTGCTGCAGCTGGGTACTTCCTTGTCATATTATTACAAAAACTTCCATTGCCAAACTAACAAGAAAATTAAAATCTAAATATTACTATCATCTATTTTTTAAACAATTATTTTAAGACAAAATGTTATTGAGGCCTTGATATTAATATGATGTAATTTGCAGTGTGAGGGTGGCAAATGAACTTGGAAGAGGGAGTTCAGAGGGTGCAAAATTCTCCATTGTAGTGACAGCAGTGACATCATTTTGCATTGGCATTGTGCTATTCTTTGTATTCCTTTTGCTGAGAGAAAGAGTTGCATATGTTTTCACTCCAAATCCAATGGTGGCTGAAGCAGTTGGGGAATTATCACCTTTACTCGCTTTCTCTATCTTGTTGAACAGTCTCCAACCTGTGCTCTCCGGTAATAATTAATATTCACATATGTCTAACATTTTTAACTCTCATTTTTTATTTAACACACATATTTAATTATTAACTTTTAATCATTAATGGTTTAACTAAAATCTAGTAAAATTATGATCAAGAATTTATAGAATGATTCAGCCTTACATTTATCTTAGAATTAGTGTGATTTGTGATATTATTATCATGGTCATTTTTTTTGGGTATTGTTATCATCATCATCATCATTATTTGCATTTTTCTTTTCAACTTTTTTTTTTCTGATGATCTTTCTTTTTATTGTCAACAATGTTTCTTTGGGCTTTAATGAGGGCCTATAGCGTCGTGGTAAGGGCTTGACTAAAAGTTGTTCGTTAAAAGAAAAACAACTTATTTTTCAAATATCTGACCAAAAGAAAAGCATCAAGTAAAGTCGCACAACTTTACCAACCAACTATAACTTAAAGGTGGATACTACAATCAAGATTTTATAATTGTTTTTATATGAATATATTTCTTTTTGACCTTTGGATGATGGATTGTATGATTAGATTTTGATATTTATAAAAGTGTTGTTTTTATTTAAAGTGTGACTAGATAAATAAACTACACTTTTAACCAAAGCATCTTCATGAGAAGATATTTTTGCCATCTTCATTATAGTATCCACCTAACTTAAATGACATAATCACTCTCCATTTTCATCTAAAAATTTTGGATTCAAAACTCACTCTTAACTTTGGAAAAAAAAAAGTAACACTATTTTGTTCACCTAAAAAAAACCGTAGGAAAAGAAAAAGAAAAAAGGATTAGAAGATTAATATTTTTTTATTAATATTAGTTAATATTGTGATTAATATTTTATTTTTATATTATTAAAATTTTTTATTTAAATTTTATAATTTAATATAAAAATATATTTATTGATCAATTATTAATTAAAAATAATAAATTTTAATATTTATATAACATTTCTTAAAAAAAATGATTAGTAATGCCTTAAACCGATGAAAGAGTAAACATTCAATACTAGACTGATGACCAAAAGACAAACACACTACAATGATGAACCCCTCTATTATTGAAATATTGAGGAAGGGACAATGGTACACAAATTATTTATACTAGTGTATTTGCTAACATTTGTCTTAATAATATATTTTAAAAATATTATAAAAAATGTTTAACATTTCTTTTTTTTTTTAAATAAGTTTTATACATTTTTAATCTATCAGATATATTAAATGTTTAAAATATTTCTATTATTAAATTCTTAATATATTTAAAAATTCATTTTAGTCAATTTCTGTTTTATTCTAAGACAAAAATCCTTGTCTTTCAATCCGTGAAAAATGACATCTATTTTCCTGTTGACATGTGTGTAACCAGTGATAATAGATTCTCTCAGTCTCAGTTTTGTTTGATGCCAACTCAGTTGTTTATGATGAATTATATAAATCCAGACCTATATTTATTTAGGATTTTTTTAGCATTAATTATTTTTAATTTACTTAGTTAAGATTTACAAAGAAAAACTTATTTTGTTTGTTTTATAATTTAATCAATTTTTAATTAGCTTTGTATTTTTTAAAAATTTGTAATTGAATTTATATATTAGTTAAATATTTTGAATTAATTTTTTTAAATAATACAAAATATTCTTATAAAATATTTGTTTTTGTATTTGATAGTAATCAATGGCTAAGAAAAGGGGGGTTGAATCTTAGCCTCCTTTTTACTATACTTGTAACTTTGCTTTTTGAAGAGAGTTACATAAAAGAATTTGAGTTTTATCTCCTGACACGAGTGGAACCAAAACACAATGACTTGTTAGAACAGATATAGTGAGATGCAGTTACGTTGAGCAAACAGGAGACACTTTTAATTTTGTCTCCTAAGATACAGAACTAGAAATAGAGAAGAGTTTAGAGTGTGGCACACAGATATATGCTGGTTCGGTTACTCAATGCAATGTAACCTATATCCAGTCTCCATCACAACAATGATGAAATTTTACCATCTTTTCAACAGTTTACATACATCAATTCTCCCTAGTATCTACCCCAATTCTATCTGGGATAAGTCCAAATTCTAACCCAACCTAAACTTGATTAGGACTCACTCTAACTTTCTAAAGCAAAGTGCTAACCCAACTTGTAAGAAAATCATCTCAGGATCATGACACAAAACAGAAAAACTTACAAAGAATTTCTAAGATAACTTAGACTTTTTCTCTAAGTCTATCTCACTGTCTTTTTTCACTCGTTGGCTTTTTCTTACAAACACCATATTTACCTTTTCCCAATGAAACTCAGACAAACTAAACTGAGAAAAAGAATTATAAAATAAAAACCATGAAGGAGAAGAATAAGAACAGTTCAGGGAGCTATGAAAATCGAAACAAGTGCTCTTTCTCTCTTGCTCAATCATTGGCCGTTCACTCCTATTATAGAGGAGTGAAGCTTCCAAAATTTGAACCAAGTTCAACACTTGGGTTGTCTTCTTCTTCAACATCAGAACTCGCAGCGGCATGGTCAAAGGTGAGAGAGAGCAGAAGTAGTGACATGCAACCTTACCGTTCTCTCTCAACCTTTTTCTTCGAGATTCTTAAATCTGGGCCTGTATCTTTTTTTTTGTTCCAAGTTTGTTTCTTGACCGTGGATTTTGATGAACGGAATGTTAATGGTATAGAATTTCACAAATGAAGTCTCGTTGTAAAGTATAGTTTCTAGACCAACAATAATCCTTTCATACAAAAATTTGTTTGTCACAAGTAACAAACCCCTAATAAGCCTAATAACCGAAGTATTTAAACCTCGGGTCGTCTCTCAAAGGAATTGCAGGGTAGTGTTCTTGTTATTGGTTATGGACATGTATATTTTGGGGTTTTGAATAGGAAACAAGAAAAGTAAATGGAAATGAAAATCGGATGACAAAAAGGTCTTGGCAAGGTTTGGTAGTCAAGGATCTTTATCCTCATCACTAACCACAACATGATAATTGCAAGGATCAATCCCACTAAATTATCCTCTAACAAGTAAAGGAAAGTCAAGTGAGCTATATCAATCCAAGTCCATAAGTCCTAGCTATTCACTAATTGAATTAATGAGAGCTAGAGTCAATGGCTACCAATCATCAATCACTTGGACATTAGTAACTCAAGAGTTCCTAAGTTACCTTCCCAAGCCAAGAGCACTAAAATCTACTCTAGCATCCTTCCAAATATTTTGTCAAACATTTGGAAGGCATGAAAGGAAAGCATAGTAAATCAACAACAAGAATAAAATCTAACAACAACTAATTGCAAAGAATTAATAATAACAATTAAAAAAAGAACAATTAACATGAATTGCCTCAAATTGCATTAGAAGGAAATAGAAGAAACAAGAGTAGATCTACAACAAAGTATAGAAACAAAGAAAAAGAAATTACAACAAAAGAATAGAAGAATGATGATTGCAACAACAAAGAATTGAGAAGGAGAAGTAGATGAAAGCATGAATTAAACCCTAGATCCAAGATTATTGACCTAAACCTAATCCTAATTCTAATCTTAGAGAGAAGTGAGAGCTTCTCTCTCTAAAACTAACTAATCCTCCAAAACTTAAACTAAACTAAACTAGTGTGTAAAAGTGTGTTGATTCCTCTTCATTCCTTGGGTTAAATAGCATCAGAAATGAGTTGGATTTGGGCCTGGGAAGCCCAGAATTCGCCCCCAGCGTATTGCCTTTAAGTGAGTCACTTGTGAGCATTGACGCGTACGCGCACTTCACGCGTAGGCGTCGCTTGACAATTTTCCATCCACGAGTACGCGTGATGTACGCATACGCGTCGCCATGCAACGTCACAATCCACGCGTGCACGTCTGCTGCGCATGTGCGTGGGTCTCAGCATCCCAAATTCTTGTTTCTTCATGAGTTCTCTACTTGCATGCTTTTCCTCTTCATCCCTCTGATCCATTCCTAACCTCTCCAATCTGAATTCACTAACAAACACATCAAGGCATCTAGTGGAATCAAAAGCGAATCAAAATTAGCACTTAAGGGCCTAAAAAGTATGTTTTCACACTTAAGCACAAATTAGGAGACAATCATGAATCCATGCTATTTCATTGAATAAATGTGGGTAAAAGGTGATAAATTTCCCTAAATCAATACAAGATAAACCCTACAAATGGGGTTTATCAGATTTCAAGCAGAGCACCATTGACTTCACATTTAATTTTCTATAGTTTTCAGAATGGTGATTGTACAGAGTTGATTTCTTCACGGTTTCTTGGTGATTCACAAATGGAAAAATCAGTTTTTAAAATACTCTATTCGGATGAGATTTTACCCCTTTGTTGTAGTCCCTTTACTTTATCAGAAGCTAGCTTTTCGTTCTTCTTTTTGTTCTAGCTTCTGATATTTCATCTTTCTTCTTTCTTAGTTCAGGGATTTGACGTGAAGAGAATGGAAGAGAGAGGGGAGAGAGTTTGTATTCAATAGAAGTGAAGGAAGATTCAAGTGGAACTTAATTTGCTTGCCCGGTTAGTGATTAGGTTAAAGAGAGATAGATTTAAGTGTGATCACCGAATTGGGTTTGGATTAGACCATCTTATCTTTATTTCTTTCACTTGGTTCAATCGTCCATCCTTCTTGGATTAAGTTTGGCGTGAATAGAGTGGTACAATTGACATTAGTAATGGACCAGAGTGTGTGTATGTGGACTTTGGCCATTTGTTTCTTGGATCTGTTTTATTTTTTACATACTAAATCAAACAAATCACACAAATAATTGATAATTAATCCAATAATATTTAGTCATCATCTTTATTGCAGTTTAATTTACTAAATTCAACTATGTTTGATGACGAATAACTAGTAGAATATTATAAAAATAAATATATTAAAATTATTGTGTTGTTGTTAAAAGAAAATAATTAATTGGGACTTGATTTAAAATTTTATACAATATATAGATTTAATTAAAAAATTTTAAAAATTATAAAAATCAACCGAATAATTAAACCTAAAATAAATTTGACTGTACGCATTAACTTGTTCTCTTCCCCCTTTCTTCTCTGAAATCCCAACTTATAAACTCACTCTAAAATAAAAATTATTCAAATGGCTTTTCTTTTTTCATGCTTGAGAGACTGAATATTAAAAATTTCGAAACAGGAGTTTCTGTTGGAGCTGGGTGGCAGAGTGTTGTAGCATACGTAAACATAGGTTGCTATTACCTAATTGGTATTCCTGTTGGAGTGGTACTTGGTAATTTTCTCCATTTGAAAATCAAGGTAAAGAAAAATGATCTATTATATTTTGCAATAATTAATTTAAGGGAGGTGTTCATTTCTATACAATGAGTATAATTATTACCATTTACTACCTCCATTTTAAATTATCAAAAACATGAAGTAAAAAAAAAAAGCCTAAAAAATTAATGTATCTAAATATAAATATGCTTGTTGTTAGATACGTTGACTTTGAATTTTGAAACATATTAGGGTTTTTAAATGGCAAGGAATTTGAGTCTTTCAGATGAAGAAAAATAGAAAATGTTATTGAACACATAAGTTTTTAAAAAATATTTAATATTAAATAAGTATACAAGTTATTTATGCATCATATCATATATATACAAATAAATCTGGCTGTTTTGCAGGGTATTTGGATCGGAATGCTGTTTGGAACATTTGTTCAAACGATAATGCTTATTACAATCACAATGAAAACAGATTGGGACAAGCAAGTACGTAATTAAGTTAACGTTTTAAATTTGTTAGGTCCAAGATTATTGTGAAATTTGTTTTGGATGCTTACCTATATATTAAGATGAGTTTCCTATATATATAATTCGGATTTGCAGGTAGAGATAGCTCGAAATCGTGTTAACAAATGGACTATAATCGAAGAGAACGAAGAACCCTGCAACAGTAGTTAGCTAGAGCTACCTGATCAGATTGTAATATTAGGGGGTGTCATTGAATTGATTTGAATTGCAACTGAACATAAATAAATCAAAATCAATCGATTAAATTTGATGATTGGTTTATTTTATTTTATTTCATTTTTTTCTTAATTATAAATAATATATATTTTTTTTATCTCTAACCATTTGTTTGAGAAGGACAAAATATACCTCTATAATTCAAATATTTTTAATCGGTCATTGATCATCTAAATTAAACAGTGACCTACTGATGTATCAGGGTCAGTTAGACTAATTATTTGAATGGTTGGAGATCGATTAAAAATTTTTAAATTGTAAAAAAATACTTTGTTTTTTGGATAAATGGTCAGAAATAAAAAAAAAATACTTACTCTTATAAATATGAATCGAATGGAACTAATCTAAATTGTATTGTCGTGGGTTTAGTTGGTTTAGGTCATTGGGTTAACTTTTTTTTTATTTTTTGTGTGTAAAAGGTATTCTTTTCTAAAAGGGGTATATATGTTTGCTCTCATGACATGCAAATTAATATAATGTAAGGTTTGATTATAATCAATTAGCATAATTATTTTAGTTCATAATTTTATAAAGTGTCCTTCCTTTGAGTGTGTTAATCGTTCTTAACTGGAAAACGAATTATTCACAAACTTTCCTATCATGGATATACAAATGAATATGATCCCTACCATAATTTTTGTCATAAAATAGAATAAAAATGCAAAGACAGAAGGTAAATACCTAACAACAAAAAGTTATTGTTATATATAGTTATCATTATCATGATACATCTCATTTCATTCCCTAGAATGGTATAAAGTAGTGGAAGCCACGACAATGTCAACTCAACTAAGGAAAGTAGTGCCATCTTTGATGATGAGATTATAACCCATTTACACCACTAATAATCCCTTTTGGCTTTTCGTAAAGTGAATATCCTAATTGAAATGGCTAGAAAACGAACAAGAATGAGATGAATTGAGCTTGGAATTTTTTTTAATTTGAAATAAGTTTAAAAAATTCATCAAGTTTTTGGATTTACGAGCATCAAAATACATATCTTGATTTTATAAAGGACTTAAGTTTATATTTGAGAAAAACATTTTTAAAAGCGTTGAAAATAAAAGATAAATCTCAAAACAATTATGCTAGTTAAGTAATAACCAATTAAGGGTTAGAGAAGCGTCCTAGAGGGTCGTAAAGTTTTTGAGAAAGGCTTGTTCTGGAAGGTAGGGTCAGGGGGAAGTATCCGTGTTTATGTAGATATATAGCTGCCATCTCCTTATTCTCATTGTGCTCCTATGCAGTCTGCAACAACAAGGCAAAATGTGACTTGGATAAAAGAACTCCTAACTGAAAACAAGGAATGGAATAATCAATTAATACAGTGTTTGTTTTCTCTAAAAATTGCTCAAAATATTCTTTCAGTTGATATTGAAGACCGAGAGAACCGAATATCCTGGGCTTTTCACAAGTCTGGTAATTATGAAGTAGCATCAGCATATCAAGTGGCTTACCATTTTCACCACCCACCAATTGAGTTCTGTCTACCTATAACTCAATGTAGTGATATTTAGAAAGATTTGTGGAAAATGAGATTACCCCCGAAGATCAAATTCTTCCTCTGGCGTGCCCTCCATGGAAGACTTCTTGTCCTGTTGAATCTCCAGCGATGAATTTCATCAATTTCTGCGATTTGCCTCCGGTGTCAAATAGGAGAGGAATCGACTATGCACTGCTTATTCACCTGCAATAAGGCAAAAGAAGTATGGCTCAGAAGCCCATTTACAGATGTGACGATAGGAGAAGAGGAAGAGAAACTCTATCGGTGCCGGAGGAGAAAGAAAGCTTACCTATCATGGAGTGGAGGTAACCAATAAAACTTGCTCCTGATTGGAATTATGTGCTAGAATATTTGGAGAGCTCGAAACTCCTTGGTCTTTGAACATGAAGAAATTTCACCGGAAGAGACAGACCAAATTTCTCGAAGAATGTTGATGGAAGTGGTGACTATTCCCCAAATTCTCTTTTAGTGAAACGTTAGGGATTAAAGCCCCTTTTAGATCTTCTGTCCTTTTATTATACCCTTTTTATTCTTTCTTTTATTATGTTGCGATATAACTCAGCACGGGAGTTGATTGGGAGTTTTCCGTTCTCTTTTTTTGTCCTACATGGACCTCTTGTATTCCTTGGATTATGAAATGAATACTACTTGACTTTGGAAAAAAAAAGTAATAACCAATTACAGTATCAGCTAATTACAATCAACTATTATTCCAAAATTTTTTCTTTCATAATAAAAAAAACCCACTGAAATCCTCACCCTTCTTTTTTCTTTCTCGCTATAAAAAAAATGTTGAGTACCGTCGAATTTAAAGATGGACGTTAGTATCGGATTTAGTGGCAGATTTTCTGACGGATAGAATAAAAAGTTCGTCCCTCGAATAAGTTACCGTCAAATTTTCCGTCACTAAATTTAGCGCCAAATTTACCATGAACAAGATTTAGCGAAACACATCATTTAGGCAATCACGAACACTTTACCGTCAGATTTTTCTGTCGATAAATCCAACGGTAAATTTGGGATAAAATTTAAACGCGAAACTCTTCTCTCTCTCTCTCTCTCTCTCTCTCTCTCTCTCTCTCTCTCTCTCTCTCCTGGTCCAATGAAAAAGGGTGCGCCACCACCACCTAGAGTTGTTGCCACCACCAGTAAGCAACATTGTCATCGTAGATCGTCGTCATCACTGCTGTTGGAATCTCCATGGAAGCCTCCGTTGTGCCACCGCTGTTGGTGTCCCTTGCCATTGATCGAAAGTTGTCGTCATCACCGTGGCTGAGGTCTATCGCGCCAAGGTAAGGTTGTTTTTCATTTTTTCTTTTGGTTATTTGTTATATTACTAAATCCTAACTCCACCACTGTAGGTTTCATTGCTGCCTCCAGTCACCACCATGCTTCCACCATTCTGCATCTACCATCAGAGGTAATTTTCTTATAGTTTTTGTATTTTTTAGATTTTCTGTTTAAGATTTTGTTAGGTATTTTATTAAATTATTGACTAAAACTTTTAATGAAGTGTGTGATTAGGATTTGTTATATTAATTTAGTGTAATTAGAAATTAAATAATATTAGGTTAAGTAGGGTGTAATTTAGGATTTGTTTTGAGTTGATGGTATTTTGGATGATTGTTAATTTTTTGAGTTTATTATTGTCTAAGTTAATATTTTGATTACTTAAAACGGTGATTAAAACCGCCACCATTATTTCTAAGGTAAAAATGACATTTTTGGTTGGTTAAAATGGAAAACGGCAATTTTGAATCACCATTTTTTACCCTGACAGAGTGGCGTTTTGGTTAGTTAAAATGGTATTTAAAACCGTTGTTTTTACCAGGTTAAAACGACATTTTTGGTTGGTTAAAATAACATTTTTGAACTCCCATTTTTACTCCGACAGTAGAGTTTTTATTGATTAAAATGGCGTTTGAAACCGCCATTTTTACCAGGTAAAAGTGACATTTTTTATCATTTAAAAAGACAATTTTTACTGTCGTTTTTGTCGTGTTAAACATTTTTTTTTATTAAAATTTTACAATAACAAAAAATCACAATCTATAAACAAAATATTATATAACTCATAAACAAAGTATTAAATATAATATAAAATTTTTTAGTGTTGAAAATCAAAAGTAATAACTCTTATATAAAAATTTGTCTTACTAAACTAACCAAAATACAAGCATTGCAATAAGCACTAATCAGTCAAATCTACCATCCATTTATGATTACTCTATTCTTTTGTTGTAATCTCCTTTATGTTGTTTCTATGCTTTATTGTAGATCTACTTTTGTTCCTTCTCTTCTCTTTCAATTCAATTAGAGGTAATTCATAATAATTTTGTTCCTTTTGATTGTTGTTATTGATTTCTTACAATAATTGTTGTTAGATTTTATTGTTGTTATCCATTTACTATGCTTTTCTTTAGTGTCTTCCAAGTGTTTGATGAAATGCTTGGTTGGATTTTAGTGTAGATTTTGTTCCTCTTGGATTTGGTAGAGTAATTAGTGACGCTTGAGTTATCTAATTCCTTTGTTGATTGATAATTAGAAGTTGCTAATTGATTTGGATACCACTAACGCTAGTCTTTCCCTTGGGAGTTGGCTAGGTGGTGCATGAAATTCTGATCCTTAACAACGGCGCCAAAAACTTGGTGCTCGGAACGTAATTCACACACTTTGTCACAACATCGCACAACTAACCAGCAAGTGCACTGGGTCATCCAAGTAATAAACCTTACATGAGTAAGGGTCGATCCCACAGAGATTGTCAGCTTGAAGCAAGCTATGGTCACCTTGTAAATCTTAGTCAGGCAGATTCAAATGGTTATGGAGTTTTAATAATTAAAAGATAAATAACACGTAAAATAAAGATAGAGATACTTATGTAATTCATTGGTGAGAATTTCAGATAAGCATATAGAGATGCTTTCGTTCCTCCCGAACCTCTGCTTTCCTGCTGTCTTCATCCAATCATTCCCACTCCTTTCTATGGCAAGCTTTGTGTAGGGCATCACCGTTGTCAATGGCTACTTCCCATCCTCTCAGTGAAAATGGTCCAAGATGCGCTGTCACCGCACGACTATTCATCTGTCCGTTCTCGATCATACTGGAATAGGATTCAGTAATCCTTTTGCGTCTGTCACTACGCCCAGCACTCGCGAGTTTGAAGCTCATCACAGCCATCCCTTCCCGGATCCTACTCGGAATACAACAGACAAGGTTTAGACTTTCTGGACCTCAAGAATGGCCGCCAATAGTTCTAGCCTATACCGCGAAGACTTTGATCTCACGATCAGAAGGCTAAGAGATACACATTCAAGCTTGTTTGCATGTAGAACGGAAGTGTTTGTCAGGCACGTGTTCATAAGTGAGAATGATGATGAGCGTCACATAATCATCACATTCATCATGTTCTTGAGTGCGAATGAATATCTTAGAGAAGAAATAGGCTTGAATTGAATAGAAAAAAAGTAATACTTTGCATTAATTCATGAGGAACAGCAGAGCTCCACACCTTAATCTATGGTGTGTAGAAACTCTACCGTTGAAAATACATAAGAACAAGGTCTAGGCATGGCCGAATGGCCAGCCTCCCAAAATGGCATATGAATTCAAAAATAGGGAAAAAAGACCCCTAGTACAATAGTAAAGAGTTCTATTTATCCTAAACTAGATACTAGGGTTACAAAATTGAGTAACTGATGCAGAAAATCACTTCCGGGCCCACTTGGTGTGTGCTTGGGATGAGCATTGAAGCTTTCACGTGCAGAAGTCTTTCTTGGAGTTAAACACTAGTTTGTAACCTGTTTCTGGCGTTTAACTCTGCTTTGCAACCTGTTTCTGGCGTTTAACTCCAGAATAGGGCAGAGAGCTGGCGTTGAACGCCAGTTTGCATCATCTAAACTCGGGAAAAGCATGGACTATTATATATTGCTGGAAAGCCCTAGATGTCTACCTTCTAACGCAATTGAGAGCGCGCCATTTGGACTTATGTAGCTCCAGAAAATCCACTTTGAGTGCAGGGAGGTCAGAATCCAACAGCATCTGCAGTCCTTCTTCAACCTCTGAATCTGATTTTTGTTCAAGTCCCTCAATTTCAGCCAGAAATTACCTGAAATTACAGAAAAACACAAAAACTCATAGTAAAGTCCAGAAATATGAATTTTATTTAAAAACTAATAAAAATATACCAAAAACTAACTAAATCATACTAAAAACTATGTAAAAACAATGCCAAAAAGCGTATAAATTATCCGCTCATCACAACACCAAACTTAAATTGTTGCATGTCCCCATGCAACTGAAAATCAAATAGGATAAAAAGAAGAGAATATACTATAAAATTCAAAAATATCAATGAAACTTAGCTCCAATCAGATGAGCGGGACTAGTAGCTTTTTGCCTCTTGAATAGTTTTGGCATCTCACTTTATCCATTGAAGTTCAGAATGATTGGCATCTATAGGAACTTAGAATTCAGATAGTGTTATTGATTTTCCTAGTTCAGTATGTTGATTCTTGAACACAGCTACTTTATGAGTCTTGGCCGTGGCCCTAAGCACTTTATTTTCCAGTATTACCACCGGATACATAAATGCCACAGACACATAACTGGGTGAACCTTTTCAGATTGTGACTCAGCTTTGCTAAAGTCCCCAATTAGAGGTGTCCAGGGTTTTTAAGCACACTCTTCTTTTGCTTTGGATCTCGACTTTAACCGCTCAGTCTCAAGTTTTCACTTGACACCTTCACGCCACAAGCACATGGTTAGGGACAGCTTGGTTTAGCCGCTTAGGCCAGGATTTTATTCCTTTAGGCCCTCCTATCCACTGATGCTCAAAGCCTTGGATCCTTTTTATTACCCTTGCCTTTTGGTTTTAAGGGCTATTGGCTTTTTGCTTTTGCCTTTTGGTTTAAAGAGCTTTTGGCTTTTTCTGCTTGCTTTTTCTTTTTCTTCTTTTTTTTTTGCCATTTTTCTTTTCTTTTCTACAAGCTTTGTTCTTCACTGCTTTTTCTTGCTTCAAGAATCATTTTTATGATTTTTCAGATCATCAAATAACATTTCTCCTTTTTCATCATTCTTACAAGAGCCAACATATTTAACATTCATAAACCACAATATCAAAAGACATATGCTCTGTTCAAGCATTCATTCAGAAAACAAAAAGTATTGTCACCACATCAAAATAATTAAACTAGTTTCAAGGATGAATTCGAAACCATGTACTTCTTGTTTTTTTGTAATTAAAATATTTTTAATTTAAGAGAGGTGATGTATTTATAGGACATTCATAACTTTAAGGCATAGACACTTAAATACTAATGATCATATAATAAGACACAAACATAAACATAGAGCATAGTAAACGAAAAACAGAAAATAAGAACAAGGAGATTAAGGAATGTGTCCACCTTAGTGAGGGTGACGTCTTCCTCTTCTTGAAGAACCAATGGTACTCTTGAGATCCTCTATGTCTCTTTCTTGTCTTTGTTGCTCCTCCCTTATAGCTCTTTGATCTTCTCTAATCTCATGGAGGATGATGGATTGCTCTTGGTGCTCCATCCTTAGTTGTCCCATGTTGGAGCTTAATTCTCCTAGGGAGGTGTTGATTTGCTCCCAATAGTTTTGTGGAGGAAAGTGCATCCCCTGAGGCATCTCAGGGATTTCATGGTAAGGAATTTCCTCATGCTCTTGTTGAGGTCCATGATCTCTTGTTTGCTCTATCCTCTTCTTAGTGATGGGCTTGTCTTCTTCAATGAGGATGTCTCCTGGCCACAACTTCATAGAAGTGGTCTTGATGGACCTTTGAGATGAATCTCTCCATCTCCCATGACTCAGAGGTGGAAGCAATTGCCTTCCCTTTCCTCTTTCTTGAGGTTTCTCTGGCCTTAGGTGCCATTAATGGTTATGGAAAAACAAAAAAGCAATGCTTTTACCACACCAAACTTAAAAGGTTTGCTCGTCCTCGAGCAAAAGAAGGAAGAAGGTAGTAGAAGAAGAAGAAAATGGAGGAGATGGAGGGAGGTGAGTGGTTCGGCCATGTGTGGGTGAGAAGAGAGGGTTGTGTTGTGTGAAAATGAAGAAGGAGTGAGCGGTTTATATAGGAGTGGGGGAAGGTTTAGGGTTCGGCCATTAGGGTTGGGTTTGGGAGGGAAAAGAGTTTGAATTTTGGAGGTAGGTGGGGGTTTTTGGGGAAGAGATGATGGATGTGAGTGGTGAAGAGGTGATGGGGAAGAGTGATATGAAGAAGATGTGAAAAGGAGAGAAGAAGGTAGGTAGGGATCCTGTGGGGTCAAGGACTTAACATCCATGCTCCAATTAGGTGTGTAAAACGCCCTTAACATACATGTCTGGCGTTAAACGCCAGCTTGCTGCCTGTTTTTGGCGTTAAATGCCCAAATGTTGCCTGTTTCTGGCATTTAACGCCACTTCCATGCTCTGTTCTGGCGTTAAATGCCAGTCTGGTGCTTGTTTCTGGCGTCTAACGCCAGCTTGATGCTTCTTTCTGGCGTTAAACGCCAGTAAGTTCTTCCTCCAGGGTGAGCTGTTTTTAAAGCTGTTTTTCATTTTGTTTTTGATTTTTCAGTAGTTTTTGTGACTCCACATGATCATCAACCTAAAAAAAATATAAAATAAAAATAAAATAGATATAATTAAATAACATTGAGTTGCCTCCCAACAAGCGCTTCTTTAATGTCAATAGCTTGACAGTGAGCTCTCATAGAGCCTCACAGATAATCAGAGCAAGGTTGGGACCTCCCAACACCAAACTTAGAGTTTGACTGTGGGGGTTCAACACCAAACTTAGAGTTTGACTGTGGGGGCTTTGGTTGACTCTGCAGTGAGAGAAGCTTTTTATGCTTCCTCTCCATGTTTACAGAAGGAGATCCTTGAGTCTTAAACACAAGATAATCCTCATTCAGTTGGAGGACCAACTCTCCTCTGTCCACATCAATCATAGCTCTTGCTGTGGCTAGGAAGGGTCTTCCAAGGAAGATGGATTAATCCTCATCCTTCCCAGTGTCTAGGATTATGAAATCAGCAGGGATGTAAAGGCCTTCAACCTTTACTAGCACGTCCTCTACTAGTCCATAAGCCTGTTTTCTTGAGTTGTCTGCCATCTCTAATGAGATTCTGGCAGCTTGCACCTCAAAGATCCCAAGTTTCTCCATTACAGAGAGTGGCATTAAGTTTATTCCTGACCCCAGGTCACACAGAGCCTTCTCAAAGGTCATGGTGCCTATGTTACAGGGAATTAGGAATTTACCAGGATCCTATTTCTTTTGAGGTAATTTCTGCCTATCCAATGCATTTAGTTCATTGGTGAGCAAGGGAGGTTCATCTTCCCAAGTCTCATTACCAAATAATTTGGCATTCAGCTTCATGATTGCACCAAGGTACTTAGCAACTTGCTCTTCAGTAATGTCTTCATCCTCTTCAGAGGATGAATACTCATCAGAGCTCATGAAGGGCAGAAGGAGGTTCAATGGAATCTCCATGGTCTCTAGATGAGCCTCAGATTCCTTTGGTTCCTCAAAGGGAAACTTCTTATTGGTCACTGAACGTCCCAGGAGGTCTTCCTCACTAGGATTTACGTCCTTCTCCTCCTCTCTGGGTTCGGCCACACCATGTAAGGTTATGGCCTTGCACTCTCTTTTTGGGTTCTCTTCTGTATTGCCTAGGAGAGTACTAGGAGGAGTTTCAGTGACTCTTTTACTCAGCTGGCCCACTTATGCCTCCAAATTTCTAATGGAGGACCTTGTTTCATTCATGAAACTTAAAGTGGCCTTAGATAGATCAGAGACTATATTTGCTAAGCTAGATAGATTTTGCTCAGAATTCTCTGTCTATTGCTGAGTGGATGATGGAAAAGGCTTGCTATTGCTAAACCTGTTTCTTCCATCATTATTAAAGCCTTGTTGAGGCTTTTGTTGATCCTTCCATGAGAAATTTGGATGATTTCTCCATGAGGGATTATAGGTGTTTCCATAGGGTTTCCCCATGTAATTCACCTCTGCTATTGCAGGGTTCTCAGGATCATAAGCTTCTTCTTCAGAAGATGCCTCTTGAGTACTGTTGGATGCAGCTTGCAATCCATTCAGACTCTGAGAAATCATATTGACTTGCTGAGTCAATATTTTATTCTGAGCCAATATGGCATTCAGAGCATTAATTTTAAGAACTCCCTTCTTCTGAGGCGTCCCATTACTCACAGGATTCCTTTCAGAAGTGTACATGAACTGGTTATTTGCAACCATGTCAATGAGTTCTTGAGCTTCTGCAGGAGTTTTCTTTAGGTGAATGGATCCACCTGCAAAATGGTCCAATGACATCTTTGATAATTCAGACAGACCATCATAGAATATATCCAGGATGGTCCATTCTGAAAGCATGTCAGAAGGACACTTTTTAGTCAGTTGCTTTTATCTCTCCCAAGCTTCATAGAGGGATTCACCTTCTTTCTGTTTGAAGGTTTGAACATCCGCTCTAAGCTTGCTAAGCTTTTGAGGAGGAAAGAACTTGGCTAAGAAAGCCGTGACCAACTTATCCCAAGAGTTCAGGCTATTCTTAGGTTGAGAGTCCAACCATATTCTAGCTCTGTCTCTTACGGCAAACGGGAAAAGCATAAGCCTGTAGACCTCGGAGTCAACCCCATTGGTCTTAACAGTATCACAAATCTGCAAGAATTCAGTTAAGAATTGAAAAGGATCTTCTTATGGAAGTCCATGAAACTTGCAGTTCTGTTGCATCAGAGAAACTAATTGAGGCTTTAGCTCAAAATTGTTTGCTCCAATGGCACTGATTGAGATGCTTCTTCCATGTAAATTGGAATTTGGTGCAGTAAAGTCACCAAGCATCTTCCTTGCATTGTTATTATTTTCAGCCATGTCTCCTTCTTTTTCGAAAATTTCTGTCAGATTTTCTCGAGAGAGTTGTGCTTTAGCTTCCCTTAGCCTCCTCTTCAGAGTCCTTTCAGGTTCAGGATCAGCTTCAACAAGAATGTTCTTATCCTTGTTCCTGCTCATATGAAAAAGAAGAAAACAGAAAATAAAATATGGAATCCTCTATGTTACAGTATAGAGATTCCTCATTTAAGTATAAGAAGAGAAGAATAGAGGAAGGAAAAGATAAGAATCCAAACACAGAGGGGAAGAGTGGGTTCGAATTCTTGGGTGGAAGAGCAGTGTTAGTAGATGAATAAATAATTAGAAGGAGATGAGAGAGGGAAGAATTCGAAAATTAAGTAAAATAAAAATATTTTTTTGTTTTTAATTTAAAATTAAAGTTGAAATTCGAAAATAAGAAAAGAAATAAAATTAAAATTAAAATTTATAATAATTAGTTAATTAAAATTGAATTTTGAAAAAGAGGGAAGGGATTTTCAAAAATTAGAGAGAGAGAGTTAGTTAGGTAGTTTTGAAAAAGATAAGAATCAAACAAAAAGTTAAGTGGTTAATTGAAAAAGATTTGAAAATCAAATTTTGAAAAGATAAGAAGTTAGAAAAGATTTTGAAATTAATTTTGAAAAAGATGTGATTGAAATTTATTTTGAAAAATATTTGAAAAAGAAATTTAAAAAGATTTGATTTTGAAAATTAAAGTTGATTACTTGACTAACAAGAAACAAAAAGATATGATTTTGAAATTCAAAGATTGAATCTTTCTTACTAGGCAAGTAACAAACTTAATATTTTTGAATCAATCACATTAATTGTTAGCATTAATTTCGAAAATATGAAATAGAGATAAGAAAAAGATTTTTGAAAATCAATTTGAAATTTTCGAAATTATGAAAGAAAAATGAAAAAGATTTTATTTTTGAAAGAAAGATTTTGAAAAGGATAAGATTTCCAATTTGAAAATTTGATTTGACTCATAAGAAACAATTGAATTTTAAAAATTTTTGAAAAAGTCAACTCAATTTTTTGAAAATTATGAGAGAAAATGGAAAAGATATTTTTTTTATTTTTGAATTTTAATGAAGAAAGAGAAAAACATAAAATTGATGCAAAACATAAAAATTTTTGGATTAAAATAAAGGATGCATGCAAGAACACTATAAGTGTCAAGATGAACACCAAGAACACTTTGAATGTCAAGATGAGCATCAAGAATATTTTTTTTTTGAAAAATTTTTAAGAAAAGAAAAACATGCAAGACACCAACTTAAAAATTTTTAATGTTGAGACATTAATAATTCAAAAATGCATGTGAGAAACAAGAAAAGACACAAAACAAGAAAATATGAAGATCAAACAAGAAGACGTACCAAGAACAACTTGAAGATCATGAAAAATGCAATGCATGGATTTTCGAAAAATGCAAGAAAGAGATAAACATGCAATTGACACCAAACTTAAAAACTGACACAAGACTTAAACAAGAAACATCAAATTATTTTTTTTACTTTTATGATTTTATTAAATTTTTGGTATTTTTCGAAAATTATTTGGAAAAAGCAAAATAAGGATTTCAAAAATTTTTAATAGGAATTCCAGGAATCTTGCAATGTTAGTCTAAAGCTCCAGTTCAGGAATTAGACATGGCTTACTAGCCAGCCAAGCTTTCAGTGAAAGCTCCGGTCCAAAACACTAGACATGGCCAATGGCCAGCCAAGCTTCAGCAGATACCAATCAGACATACAACAGCTGATACTTCATTCAACTTGCTTCTGTGCTGATGAGTGGAAGCCTCAGTCCAAAAGAGTTAGACATGGCTTTACAGCCAGCTAGGCTTCAACGTGTTTCATGAAACTCTAGAATTCCTTCTTAAAAATTCAGAAGAACATAGAATAAATTTTTTTTGAAAAATTTTCGAAAATAAAAAGAATAAAAACAAAAACTTAAAATTAAAATAAAATTACCTAATCTGAGCAACAAGATGAACCGTCAGTTGTCCAAACTCGAACAATCCCCCGCAACGGCGCCAAAAATTTGGTGCACGAAATTGTGATCCTTAACAACGGCGCCAAAAACTTGGTGCTCCGAACGTAATTCATACACTTTGTCACAACTTCGCACAACTAACCAGCAAGTGCACTGGGTCGTCCAAGTAATAAACCTTACGTGAGTAAGGGTCGATCCCACGGAGATTGTCGGCTTGAAGCAAGCTATGGTCACCTTGTAAATCTCAGTCAGGCAAATTCAAATGGTTATGGAGTTTTAATAATTAAAAGATAAATAACACGTAAAATAAAGATAGAGATACTTATGTAATTTATTGGTGAGAATTTCAGATAAGCATATAGAGATGCTTTCGTTCCTCCCGAACCTCTGCTTTCCTGCTGTCTTCATCCAATCATTCCCACTCCTTTCTATGGCAAGCTTTGTGTAGGGCATCACCGTTGTCAATGGCTACTTCCCATCCTCTCAGTGAAAATGGTCCAAGACGCGCTGTCACCGCACGGCTATTCATCTGTCGGTTCTCGATCATACTGGAATAAGATTCAGTAATCCTTTTGCGTCTGTCACTACGCCCAGCACTCGCGAGTTTGAAGCTCGTCACAACCATCCCTTCCCGGATCCTACTCGGAATACCACAGACAAGGTTTAGACTTTCCGGACCTCAAGAATGGCCGCCAATAGTTCTAGCCTATACCACGAAGACTCTGATCTCATGATCAGAAGGCTAAGAGATACACATTCAAGCTTGTTTGCATGTAGAACGGAAGTATTTGTCAGGCACGCGTTCATAAGTGAGAATGATGATGAGCGTCACATAATCATCACATTCATCATGTTCTTGAGTGCGAATGAATATCTTAGAGAAGAAATAGGCTTGAATTGAATAGAAAAATAGTAGTACTTTGCATTAATTCATGAGGAACAGCAGAGCTCCACACCTTAATCTATGGTGTGTAGAAACTCTACCGTTGAAAATACATAAGAACAAGGTCTAGGCATGGCCGAATTGCCACCCTCCCAAAATGGCATATGAATTCAAAAATAGGGAAAAAAGACCCCTAGTACAATAGTAAAGAGTTCTATTTATCCTAAACTAGTTACTAGGGTTACAGAATTGAGTAACTGATGTAGAAAATCACTTCCGGGCCCACTTGGTGTGTGCTTGGGATGAGCATTGAAGCTTTCACGTGCAGAGGTCTTTCTTGGAGTTAAACGCCAATTTTTAACCTGTTTCTGGCGTTTAACTCCAGAATAGGGCAGAGATTTGGCGTTGAACGCCAGTTTGCGTCATCTAAACTCGGGAAAAGCATGGACTATTATATATTTCTGGAAAGCCCTGGTTGTCTACTTTCCAACGCAATTAAGAGCGTGCCATTTGGACTTCTGTACCTCCAGAAAATCCACTTTGAGTGCAGGGAGGTCAGAATCCAACAGCATCTGCAGTCCTTCTTTAACCTCTGAATATGATTTTTGCTCAAGTCCCTCAATTTCAGCCAGAAATTATCTGAAATCACAGAAAAACACACAAACTCATAGTAAAGTCCAGAAATGTGAATTTTATTTAAAAACTAATAAAAATATACTAAAAACTAACTAAATCATACTAAAAACTATGTAAAAACAATGCCAAAAAGCGTATAAATTATCCGCTCATCACTAGGACTTGTGGAATCAAGTTGATTCATCCACTTGACTTTCCTCTATGATTAGAGGTTAACTAAGTGGTAGCAATGGACAATTTTGGTCACAATTGAGGAGGATAACTAGGATAGGACTTCAAGTTCTCATACCTTGTCAAGAGCCTCTTTTAGTTGTTAGTTTATTTTCATTGCCATTTACATTTCATGTCTAATATCTCAAAAACCCCAAACATAGCTCCATAACCAATAACAAGGCACTTTATTGCAATTCCTAGGGAGAACGACCCGAGGTTTAAATACTTCGGTTTATAGATTTTAGGGGTTTGTACTTGTGACAAATAAATTTTTGTATGAAAGGACTATTGTTGGTTTAGAAAATATACTTGTAATGAGATTTCATTTGTGAATTCTAGATCACACAAAAGGAACACAATTATTATGAATTACCTCTAATTGAATTGAAAGAGAAGAGAAGGAACAAAAGTAGATCTACAATAAAGCATAGAAACAACATAAAGGAGATTACAACAAAAGAATAGAGGAATCATAAATGTAACAACAAAGAATTGAGAAGAAGAAGAAGTAGAGAGCATGAATCAAAACCTAGATCTAAGAACTAAACCTAATCCTAATTCTAATTCTAGAGAGAAGTGAGAGCTTCTCTCTCTAAAACTAACCTAAACTAAACTAATGTGTGAAAGTATCTAAAGTATGTTGATTCCCTTTCAATCCTTGGCTTAAATAGCATCAGAAATGAGTTGGATTGGGCCCACAAGGCTTTAGAATTTGCTGGCCACGTATTGCTTTAAGTGGATCATATGGCAGCAACGACGCGTGCGTGTACAGTGTGCATACGCATCACCATACGTGTAGAAACTATGGCAAATCTTATATCGTTTGGAAGCTCCGGATGTTAGCTTTCCAACGCAACTAAAACCACATCATTTGGACCTTTGTAGCTCAAGTTATGGCCGATTAAGTGCGAAGAGGTCAGCTTGACAGCTTTTGCGATTCCTTCATTTCTTCATGAGTTCTCCATTTATACATGCTTTTTCTTCATTCCCTTGATCCAATCTTTGCCTCCCAAATCTGAAATCACTTTACAAACACATCAAGGCATCTAATGGAATCAAGGTGAATTAAATTTAGCAATTCTAAGTCCTAAAAAGCATGTGTTCACTCTTAAGCACAATTAAAGGAGAAGTTATAAAACCATGCTATTTCATGAATAAATTTGAGGAAAGGTTATCAAAATGCTCTAAATTCATCACAAGATAAACCCTACAAATGGGGTTTATCAACCTCCCCACACTTAAACCAAGCATGCCCTCATGCTTAAACCAAGAGAAAGCAAAGGGTATTAACATTTATTCAATGTGAACTAATCTAAATGCAACCTAAACTATATGCATCTATCTATATGAATGCAACTAAATGCGAAATGATTCTACCTACTTGTTTAAAAATAAATCAATTTCCAAGACATACATGCACAAGTAGGGCTAAGGTCCCATGACGACTCATGAATCCTACCAATTTAAATATCAAAATGAAGTTCAAGTAGACTTGCAAGAAGAATGCTCATGAAAGCCGGGAATCAAGGAATTGAGCATCGAACCCTCACCGGAAGTGTTTGCACTCTAGTCGCTCAAGTGTGTAGGGTCGATTCTCTCAATTCTCTCCTAATCATGATTTTTAAGATTTGTTTTTCTTCTAACAATCAACATATATTTCATGCATGCATACAAGTATCATGAGGTCTTTTCTTTAGGTTGTAATGGGGCTAGGGTCAAGGTAAGGATGCATATTTGGTCAAGTGAGCTTGAAATTTGAATCTTTGATAAGCTTAAACTTCCCACCTAACCTATGACATCCTATACAATTTCAAGGTTAACCTAACTACCCATTTTTTTTCACTTTTTCACATACTCATGTATTCCTTTTTATTTCACAACACTTACACATTGACCCTTATTGAGCTTTGCTTTGGGACATTTTGTCCCCTTTTATTTCTTTCTTTTTCTCTGTTTCTTTCTTTTTCTATTTTTTCTTTTCTTTTCCATAATGTTTTTTTCCCTTTTTCTCGTTTTTATTTTTTTCTTTCTTTCTTTCAAACTATATACAAGAACATCAATGCATAAAGTCTATACATTTTATCAATACATGAGCATGTACCCAATTTCCAATAATTTCAATGAAAATACAAAACTACCCTTTTATTCCCCCAATGTCCCAAGATTCTCACACTTGAATGGTACACACACACTAGCCTAAGCTAATCAAAGATCTAAATAAGGACTTTTATTGTTTTTCACTTTAAGACTTGTAATGTGCTAAAATTATGAACAAAGTGGGTTAAGTATAGGCTCAAATTGGCTAACAATGGAAGATAAAAGGTAAGGCCATTTGGGTAAGTGAGCTAAATGAAATGATGGCCTCAATCATATAAATGCATGGATAAACAAAATAATGGACATAAAGAATCAAACAAATCAAAGATCACAATCATAGAAAGAGAACAATGCACACAAGAAGGGAAAATAAGTGGTTATAAGATGTAACCACGCCATTAGGCTCAAATCTCACAAGCTTGTGTTCTTAGCTCAAAACTATGTTCCAAAATAAATTCTTTCAAGCAAGTTCAACCAAAAAGTTTTCAAATTGGTAGGGTGCCCTAAAACAATTTTCTTGGAAAAGAAATCATCACCCTAACCAAGTAGTTCTAGCATAAAAAGAAGTGATAAAATATATAAAAATTCTAACTAACATACAACCTATCATGCAATGCAACATCTAGCTAACTTTGGTGTTGAAAAAAAAAGAAATTGTTACCCACGGAGATCGGTCGGACGACCTCCCCACACTTGAAGATTGCACCGTCCTCGGTGCATACAAAGAAGAGCAAGGTGGATGGGTTGCTCCAATTGATGAGCTTCTTCAAAAGGTTGTGCGGATGACTTGTTCGTTGCCCCATCTCGAAGCTTTTCCTTTTCCTCCTTTCTCGGTGGCCAACCTAAAGAGAGAAAAAAAAGAAGAAAATTAAGCCTGTAACAAAGATATCAAAGCAAAGAGAACATAGGCGGGGGCTAATGCCAAATAAGGGTAGGGTGCTCACTACATGTTAGCTACGCATGTAAGTGAGAAAGCAATATAGGAAAAGGGCATATCAACTAATACTTGATGCAAGAGTAAAGTCAAAGTATGAAGAGCATATGGAGCATCAAGTTTAAATAAGAAAGAGTGGGTCATGAAAGACAATATGAGCTCATATCAATGCACAAAGACACAAGAGTCATACAAGATTAAGCATTGATTTAAAAGTTTCATCACCCAACAATATCAAACAAGTCAAGAGGCACCAAAATAATGCAAGAAATTCTCAACAATTGCATATAAGAATTCAACACCATTATTAAAATAAGAAACTCAAAAAAATAAAGTAAAAACAGGCTACAAAAACAAAATAAAAATGTAAAGAAGAGAAGTATATGAATGCGATAAACAAAAGAAAATAGAAGAGGAGGAAAAAAAACTCTTTTTTTTTACCGGCACGGACGCGTCATGCACGCTTACACGTAGATGTGCATTTTGGCCGAGGGGCGTGTACGCGCCAGGTGCGCGTACGCGTGGGTGAGGTTGGGCCAAAGGTATAGTGCTGGCCCAGAGCTGGCACAACTCTCGGGTCATTGGCCTGGGAACCACTTTAGCAAATCGGCGCGCACGCGGCATGTGCGCGGGCGCGCGCGTATGCAAAATAAGGACATCGATGAATAAGCGCACAGTGCGCGCACGCATACACACAGTTGTGCAATTGGCCCAGCTATTGCGCGAGATTGGCCCAACTCTCTGAAAAAAGTATGGGCCTGAATAATGCGTATGGACGCGCACGCGCACAGCGTGCGTACGCGTCCTTGAATTTTTTTTTTCAAAAATACTATAAACAGCTAAAATCTCCCTAACACTACCTACAACTCAAGATCAACTAAAATGCAAAATTAACAAAAAATTTCAAGTGCAAACAAACATAACTTGCACTTTAAGCAACTAACAACCAAGATATTAAGATAAAACTACATGAAGAGGAAAACTACCTACAATGGCAACTCAAATCACTTATTAATCAAAGCTTCAAGAGAGTGGAAAGAGTGTACCATGGTGGGGTGTCTCCCACCTAACACTTTTGTTTATTGTCCTTAAGTTGGACTTATGGGGAGCTCCTCATCAAGGTGGCTTGTGCTTGAATTCACCTTGGAACTCCCACCAATGCTTGGCTCTCCATTGTGCCCCAAGATTTCTTATTTGTTGCACCAAGTGTTGATTGAGTTCTTCACAAGCTTGGGGCTCCCAAAGTTGATCCTCGTCTTGTGATCCGGGATCCCACACTTTATTTTCACACCCGTCTTAAAGTTGATCATCATTATTAGTCCATCCGGGTGGTGAGTAAGGTGAATTCTCTATGAAGTGCCCAACAATCCTCCTAGACCCATCTAATTGAGCACGAATCCAACCTTTATATCTCATGTTTGATGTATCAACCATAATGAACCTTGATTTGCAACGCCAACCACGAAACATCTTTCTTTTATGCTTCATCCCACAAAGCATCCTAAGTTGACCATCCATTTCAAGCAAGCCATATTCGAGTGGGATAATAAAGGTAATAGAAATAAATTTTACCCACTCAAATGTAGGAGTAGATGGCAACCTAGGCAAAGAAGCTCCTAAGGGTCTTGACAAAGCGTATTCAATTCCCATCCTCCTTTTTCTAAGGGTCTCCACCTCTTCACAAGATCTCTTAATTTCAATCCTTTTTTCATCAATTCTATATAAGCCTTTTCCCTTACTCAAATCATAATTGGGAGAGTGAGAAAAATTTACCTCCATATTGCTTTCTAATTCACCGGGAGAGGATTCTTCATGCTTAAAGGATTCTTCACCACTAAGGTTTGATGCTTGATCTTCATCACCAAGGGAACTCACTTCTTGCTCTATCCCATCCAAGTCTTCATATGGAATATGCCTTGGAGGTTGTGCACATTCCTCCTTAGCATCAAATTCAATCATCTTGGAGGGGTTTTCTTCAATTCTATGTTCCCATGGAGGCTCCGCATCTCCTAAGTCTTCAACCAATTCTTCCTCTTCTTCAACAATTATAGCTTCCTTCAATTGTTCCAATACAAAGCAACTTCTCTTATTCTCCACCAATCTCTCCTTCATGTTATGCTCTTCATTTTTTTCTCCACATTTAGCCACGGGAGTTCCTTGAGTGTTCAAGCATTGGGATGCTAACCGGTTTACCACCTCATCCAAGGCGGTCGTGAATTGTTGCACATCCCTTTTCATCTCCTCTTGTCCTTGAACAAGAACATCAAGGATGTCATCCATTGGAGGTTGGGGTGGATGGAAGGGTTCATCAATTTGGGGGAAGGATTCATAGTAGGAAGGTGGTTCTTCTTGGTAGAGTTGTGGTGGTTCACTACTTTCCACTCTTTTCACTTGTTGCACAACACGCTCCATGGTTGCTTGAAGTTGATCCAATGTTTCCTTGAGATGATCCCGTGACTTTTGTTCTTCTTGGATAATATGATTCGGATCATGTGGCTCTTGGATCAATGGACATGAATATTCTTTCATGGGAGGTTGTGGTGGAAAGTAGTATTCATCTTGTGGTTGAAAATTTTTATACATTGGAAGTGGTTTATCTTGGTAATACTATGGAGTGGGTGGCTCTTGAAAATATTAATGTTGGGATGGTGGTGGCTCTATATGTGGTTCATATGGCTCATATGGTTGTTGGTAGGTTGGATATGGATTAGGGTCACATGAAGGTGGTTGGTGAAAAGTGGCTTGTGAGTATAGTTGAGGGTCATGTTGAGGGTATGGCTCATAGGCATATAGTGGTGGTTCTTGAAAGTCACAAGGATACTCACCATAGCCATTGGATTGATATGCATCATAGAATGGCTCTTGTTCATAGTGCATTGGTGGGGGTTGTTGCCAAGAGGATAGATCATATGTATATGGCTCCCCCCATCTTTGAGTATCCCATCCTTGATGCACATCTTCATTGAAGCTCCCATTATCTACAACATAGTTGTAATCACACTCATAGCCAAAGTGAGAATTCATAGTGAAAAGTGAAAATAAGAAACAAAAGGTAACAAGAAATAATGAAACAAAGTCCTAAAACTAGCAAAAACTAACAAGCAATCCAAAAATCAAGCTATTCACAATATTCACATATATACAATAACCAATAATATAACACCATTGCAACTCCCCGGAAACGGCGCCATTTTGATGAGAAGGACTTTTGTGTGATCTAGAATTCACAAATGAAATCTCGTTGCAAGTATAGTTTCTAAACCAACAATAGTCCTTTCATACAAAAATTTGTTTGTCACAAGTACAAACCCCTAAAATCTATAAACCGAAGTATTTAAATCTCGGGTCGTTCTCCCTAGGAATTGCAATAAAGTGCCTTGTTATTGGTTATGGAGCTATGTTTGGGGTTTTTGAGATATTAGACATGAAATGTAAATGGCAATGAAAATAAACTAACAACTAAAAGAGGCTCTTGACAAGGTATGAGAACTAGAAGTTCTATCCTAGTTATCCTCCTCCATTGTGACCAAAATTGTCCATTGCTACCACTTAGTTAACCTCTAATCATGGAGGAAAGTCAAGTGGATGAATCAACTTGATTCCACAAGTCCTAGCCAACTCCCAAGAGAAAGACTAGCGTTAGTGGTATCCAAATCAATTAGCAACTTCTAATTATCAATCAACAAAGGAATTAGATAACTCAAGCGTCACTAATTACTCTACCAAAGCCAAGAGGAACAAAATCTACACTAAAATCCAACCAAGCATTTCATCAAATACTTGGAAGGCACTAAAGAAAAGCATAGTAAATGGATAACAACAATAAAATCTAACAACAATTATTGTAAGAAATCACACACACACATTCATGCTCACGCACACGCTCTGCCTTTCACAAATTGTGCACACACACCTGTGTGCGTCCGCACACACTCTGTTTTTTCCAGCACTTGTATTTTTATGATTCATACATGGTTTCAAACCTCTAAACCTCTATTTTTATCCTTTTGACCCTAGATCTTATTAGTAAGTTTAGTAATTAGTTGAAGCTAGGAAATTGAGGTAACTTGGGGATGAAGAAAAGGGTAAACGTGATGAATTATAAGAGAATAATGTGAAAGCTAAATGAATATATGTTGCTATGGCTAAGATGAATGATTATATGATGAATGTGAATGGTTTGAATATTATGCAGCCTATGAATTTGATGATATCTGAGATACGAGTTTTTCTGGATAACAGAACCGTTAGTTGCCACCACGCATTCCAGGTTGAAACTCAATACTCTGTTGACCCTACGTCGTAAGGTTGACCGGGCATGTATAAATTCCCGGGAATGGATATCCCCCATTGAGTGAGATATAAAAGAATGAATGAATATATGAATTATGAATGAATGAGAAAATCTATGCATAGACTCATGAGAATGCACGACGAGGGACAGTCTAAGGTTTTCGGACTTGTCGGGTTGGTTGGATAACTGACAGATGAGCCTCATCAGCCATAGGACAGGCATACATCATGTGAATTCTATTTGCTTTGTCTGCTTTGCATTACTTGGGATTGCTTAACTGAATATATAATATGCTAATTGTTATATTTGCTACCTGCACTACCTGTTTTTTATTTGTGCTTGAAACTGTTTGGTTGTCTGTCTCTGCTAAACCACTGGTGATGGAGGAGCGGAGGAAAGGTGGAATGGGTTGGCGATAAGGTTAAGGTTAAGTAGATAAGTCTTGAATTCTGTAGGACACCTACCTTTTTATGGCTTCTGTGTAGAATCTAAGCATTATAACTGAGTGTTGGTGTTCTAGGATTGCCTCTGACATTCCCAAGATTTTATATATTATATTCGTGGCACCTTTACCATGCTGAGAACTGATGAGCGGATAATTTATACGCTTTTTGGCATTGTTTTTAGTATATTTTTAGTAGAATCTAGTTACTTTTAGGGATGTTTTCATTAGTTTTTATGTTAAATTCACATTTCTGGACTTTACTATGAGTTTGTGTGTTTTTCTGTGATTTTAGGTATTTTCTGGCTGAAATTGAGGGACTTGGGCAAAAATCAGATTCAGAGGTTGAAGAAGGACTGCTGATGCTGTTGGATTCTGACCTCCCTGCACTCAAAGTGGATTTTCTGGAGCTACAGAACTCAAAATGGCACGCTTTTAATTGCGTTGGAAAGTAGACATCTAGGGCTTTCCAGCAATATATAATAGTCCATACTTTGGCCGAGTTTAGATGATGTAAAAGGGCGTTGAACGCCAGTTCTACGCTGCTGTCTGGAGTTAAACGCCAGAAACACGTCACAAGCAAGAGTTGAACACCAGAAATACGTTACAAACTGGCGTTCAACTCCAAGATTGACCTCTACATGTGTAACATTCAAGCTCAGCCCAAGCACACACCAAGTGGGCCCCGGAAGTGGATTTATGCATCAATTACTTACTTCTGTAAACCCTAGTAACTAGTTTAGTATAAATAGGACTTTTTACTATTATATTAGACATCTTTTGATCATATTTAGATCTCTAGACCTCCATGGGAGGCTGGCCACTCGGCCATGATTACCCTTTATTCACTTATGTATTTTCATACGGTAGAGTTTCTGCACTCCATAGATTAAGGTGTGGAGCTCTGCTATTCCTTAAAGATTAATGCAAAGTACTTCTATTTTTCTATTCAACTCAACTTATTCCGCTTCTAAGATATTCATTCGCACTTCAACATGAATGTGATGAACGTGACAATCATCATCATTCCCTATGAACGCGTGCCTGACAACCACTTCCGTTCTACCTTAGATTGAATGAGTATCTCTTGAATCTCTTAATCAGAGTCTTCGTGGTATAAGCTAGATTGATGGCGGTATTCATGAGAATCCAGAAAGTCTAAACCTTGTCTGTGGTATTCCGAGTAGGACTCTAGGATTGAATGACTGTGACGAACTTCAAACTCACGAGTGCTGGGCGTAGTGACAGACGCAAAAGGAGGGTGAATCCTATTCCAGTATGATCGAGAACCTCAGATGATTAGCCGTGCTGTGACAGAGCATTTGGACCATTTTCACAAGAGGATGGGATGCAGCCATTGACAAGGGTGATGCCTCCAGACGATTAGCCATGCAGTGACAACGCATCGGACCATTTTTCAGAGAGGATAAAAAGTAGCCATTGACAACGGTGATGTCCTTACATAAAGCCAGCCATGGAACGGAGTAGGATTGATTGGATGAAGACAGCAGGAAAGCAGAAGTTCAGAGGTACAAAGCATCTCCATACGCTTATCTGAAATTCTCATCAATGATTTACATAAGTATTTTTATCCTTATTTTCTGTTTATTTTATTATTTATTTTCGAAAACTCCATAATCAATTTTATATCCGCCTGACTGAGATCTACAAGGTGACCATAGCTTGCTTCATACCAACAATCTCCGTGGGATCGACCCTTACTCACGTAAGGTTTATTACTTCCAGTGCACTTGCTGGTTAGTTGTATCGAAGTTGTGAATGAAAAACAATTTATTAAGATGTGCGCACAGAGTTTTTGGCACCGTTGCCTGAGATCACAATTTCGTGCACCAAGTTTTTGGTGCCGTTGCCGGGGATTGTTCGAGTTTGAACAACTGACGGTTCATCTTGTTGCTCAGATTAGGTAATTTTCTTTTTGTTTTCTTTTCAAAAAATTTTTCAAAAATCTTTCAAAAAAATTTCTCATCTGTTTTCGAAAAAAAAATAAAAATTCTTTTCAAAAATATATTTTTCTTCAGAATTTTTAAGAATGAATTCTAGTATTTCATGAAGCATGTTGAAGCATGGCTGGCTATAAAGCCATGTCTAAATTCTTTTGGACTGAGGTTTTTGCCTAAAATTGAATGAATTACTCGCATATTCATGCTAAAGCTTGACTGGCTATTAAGCCATGTCTAACCCTTGGATTGGAGCTTTAGGATAATATTGAAAGATTCCTAGAATTCTTCTTAAAAATTTTGGAATCCTTATTTTTCTTTTTCACACTAATTTTCGAAAAATATAAATAAAAATCCAAAAAAATCATAAAATCATAAAAATAAAAAATATTTTGTGTTTCTTGTTTGAGTCTTGAGTCAATTTTTAAGTTTGGTGTCAATTCCATGTTCATCCTGCATTTTTCGAAAAAAAATCATGCATTCATAGTGTTCTTCATGATCTTCAAGTTGTTCTTGATAAGTCCTCTTGTTTGATCTTGATGTTTTCTTGTTTTGCATCTTTTCTTGTTTTACATGTGCATTTTTGCATCCATAGAGTCTAAACATGAAAGATTTCTAAGTTTGGTGTCTTGCATGTTTTCTTTGCATATAAAATTTTCAAAAATAAGTTCTTGATGTTCATCATGATCTTCAAAGTGTTCTTGGTGTTCATCTTGACATTCATAGCATTCTTGCATGTATTCATTGTTTTGATCTAAAATCTGCATGCATTGAGCATTTTCATTATTTTTCTCTCTCATCATTAAAAATTCAAAAATAAAAAAATATCTCTCCCTTTTTTCACTCATAAATTTCGAAAATTAGATTTGACTTTTTCAAAAATTTTTAAAATTCAATTGTTTCTTATGAGTCAAATCAAATTTTCAATTTAAAAATCTTATCTTTTTCAAAATCTTTTTCAAAAATCAAATCTTTTTCATTTTTCTTAAGTATTTTCGAAAATTATAAAAATATTTTTCAAAAATCTTTTTCTTATCTTTATCACATAATTTTCGAAAATAACATCATCAATTAATGTTTTGATTCAAAAATTTCAAGTTTGTTACTTACTTGTTAAGAAAGATTCAAACTTTAAGTTCTAGAATCATATCTTGTGATTTCTTGTGAATCAAGTCATTAATTGTGATTTTAAAAATCAAATCTTTTTCAAAACTAATTTCAATCATATCTTTTCAAAAAAATATCTTATTATCTTATCTTTTTCAAAATTATATCTTTTTCAAAAATCTGATTTTAAAATATCTTTTCTAACTTATTATCTTCTTATCTTTTCAAAAATTGATTTTCAAAATTTGTTTCAACTAACTAACCAACTTTTTGTTTGTTTCTTATCTTTTTCAAAACTATCTAACTAACTCTCTCTCTAATTTTCGAAAATATCTTCCCTCTTTTTCAAAATTTCTTTTTAATTAACTAATTATTTTAATTTTTGATTTTCAAAAAATTACTAACCTTTTTCAAAAACTATTTTCGAAAATTCTCCCACATTTCTGCTCTCCTTACCCTTGTGTTTCTTTCTTTACACTACATTCTTTTCTTCTTCTACTCACACAGGGGAACCTCTATACCTGTGGTAAAAAGGATCCCTATTATTATTTTTCTGTTTCCTTCTTTTTCATATGAGCAGGAGCAAAGACAAGAACATTCTTGTTGAAGCAGATCCAGAACCTAAAAGGACTCGGAAGAGGAAACTAAGAGAAGCTAAATTACAACAATCCAGCAAGCACCTTTCAGAAATTTTCGAACAGGAAGAGGAGATGGCAGCCGAAAATAATAATAATGCAAGAAGGATACTTGGTGACTTTACTGCACCTAATTCCAATTTACATGGAAGAAGCATCTCCATCCCTACCATTGGAGCAAACAATTTTGAGCTGAAACCTCAATTAGTTTCTCTGATGCAGCAGAACTGCAAGTTTCATGGACTTCCATCTGAAGATCCCTTTCAGTTCTTAACTGAATTCTTGCAGATATGTGATACTGTTAAGATTAATGGAGTAGATCCTGAAGTCTACAGGCTCATGCTTTTCCCTTTTGCTGTAAGAGACAGAGCTAGAGTATGGTTGGACTCTCAACCTAAGGATAGCCTGAACTCTTGGGATAAGCTGGTCAAGGCTTTCTTAGCCAAGTTCTTTCCTCCTCAAAAGCTAAGTAAGCTTAGAGTGGATGTTCAAACCTTCAGACAGAAAGAAGGTAAATCCCTCTATAAAGCTTGGGAGAGATACAAAGGACTGACCAAAAAGTGTCCTTCTGACATGCTTTCAGAATGGATCATCCTAGATATATTCTATGATGGTCTGTCTGAGTTATCTAAGATGTCATTGGATACTTTTGCAGGTGGATCCATTCACCTAAAGAAAACGCCTGCAGAAGCTCAAGAACTCATTGATATGGTTGCTAATAACCAGTTCATGTACACTTCTGAGAGGAATCCTGTAAGTAATGGGACACCTTAGAAGAAGGGAGTTCTTGAGATTAATACTCTGAATGCCATATTGGCTCAGAATAAAATATTGACTCGGCAAGTCAATATGATTTCTCAAAGTCTGAATGGAATGCAAGCTGCATCCAACAGTACTCAAGAGGCATCTTCTGAAGAAGAAGCTTATGATCCTGAGAACCCTGCAATAGCAGAGGTGAATTACATGGGTGAACCATATGGAAACACCTATAATCCCTCATGGAGAAATCACCCAAATCTCTCATGGAAGGATCATCAAAAGCCTCAACAAGGCTTTAATAATGGTGGAAGAAATAGGTTTAACAATAGTAAACCCTTTCCATCATCCACTCAGCAATAGACAGAGAACTCTGAACAAAATACCTCTAATTTAGCAAACTTAGTCTCTGATCTGTCCAAGGCCACTGTAAGTTTCATGAATGAAACAAGGTCTTCCATTAGAAATTTGGAAGCACAAGTGGGCCAGCTGAGTAAAAGGATCACTGAAATCCCTCCTAGTACTCTCCCAAGCAATACAGAAGAAAATCCAAAAGGAGAGTGCAAGACCATTGAATTGATCACCATGGCCGAACCTGTAAGGGAAGGAGAGGACGTGAATCCCAAGGAGGAAGACCTCTTGGGACGTCCAGTGATCAATAAGGAGTTTTCCTTTGAGGAACCAAAGGAATCTGAGACTCATCTAGAGACCATAGAGATTCCATTAAACCTCCTTATGCCATTCATGAGCTCTGATGAGTATTCCTCTTCTGAAGAGAATGAGGATGTTACTGAGGAACAAGTCACCAAGTACCTTGGTTCAATCATGAAGCTGAATGCCAAATTATTTGGTATTAAGACTTGGGAGGATGAACCTCCCTTGTTCACCAATGAACTAAGTGATCTGGATCAACTGACATGGCCTCAGAAGAAACAGGATCCGGGAAAGTTCTTAATACCTTGTACCATAGGCACCATGATCTTTGAAAAAGCTCTGTGTGACCTTGGTTCAGGGATAAACCTCATGCCCCTCTCTGTAATAGAGAAACTGGGAATTTATGGGGTGCAAGCTGCTAAAATCTCATTAGAGATGGCAGACAATTCAAGAAAATAGGCTTATGGACAATTAGAGGACGTGCTAGTAAAGGTTGAAGGCCTTTACATCCCTGCTGATTTCATAGTCCTAGATACTGGGAGGGATGAGGATGAATCCATCATCCTTGGAAGACCCTTCCTAGCCACAGCAAGAGCTGTGATTGATGTTGACAGAGGTAAACTAGTCCTTCAATTGAATGAGGACTCCCTTGTGTTTAAAACTCGAGGTCATCCTTCTGTAAACATGGAGAGGAAGCATAAAAAGCTTCTCTCAAAACAGAGTCAACCAGAGCCCCCACAGTCAAACTCTAAGTTTGGTGTTGGGAGGCCACAACCAAACTCTAAGTTTGGTGTTGAACTCCCATATCCAAACTCTAAGTTTGGTGTTGGGGAGTCTCAACAATGCTCTGAACATCTGTGAGGCTCCATGAGAGCCCACTGTCAAGCTATTGACATTAAAGAAGCGCTTGTTGGGAGGTAACCCAATTTTTATTTATCTAATTTTATTTTTCTTGTTCTTTCATGTTTTATCAGGTTCATGATCATGTGGAGTCACAAAATAAATATAAAAATTGAAAACGGAATCAAAAACAGCAGAAGAAAAATCACACCCTGGAGGAGGATCTCACTAGCGTTTAAACGCCAGTAAGAAGCATCTGGCTGGCGTTCAACGCCAGAACAGAGCATGGTTCTGGCGCTGAACGTCCAAAATGGGCAGCATCTGGGCGTTTGAACGCCAGAATTGCACCCTGGAGAAGAGCTGGCACTGATCGCCCAGAACAAGCATGGTTCTGGCGTTCAACGCCAGAAATGGGCAACAAATGGGCGTTCAACGCCCAGAACAAGCACCAATCTGGCGCTGAACGCCCAGAGTTGTGTGCAAGGGCATTTTGCATGCCTAATTTGGTGCAAGGTTGTAAATCCTTGAACACCTCAGGATCTATGGATCCCACAGGATCACCTCAGGATCTGTGGACACCACAGGATCATCTCAGGATCTGTGAATCTCACAGGATCCCCACCCACCTCACCCTCTCTCTCTCTCCATTCATGGTCATCCCTTCTGTTTTCCATTCACCACTCACATCCATACACACATCCCTCCATATCCTCCATATCTTCTTCTTCTTCTTCTTCTATTCTTTCTTCTTTTGCTCGAGGGCGAGCAACATTCTAAGTTTGGTGTGGTAAAAGCATAGCTTTTTTGTTTTTCCATAACCATTAATGGCACCTAAGGCCAGAGAAACCTCAAGAAAGAGGAAAGGAAAGACAATTGCTTCCACCTCTGAGCCATGGGAGATGGAAAGATTCATCTCACAAGCCCATCACTAAGAAAAGGATGGAGCAAACAAGAGAGCCCATTCATGGATCTCAAGAGACGCATGAAGCTCACCACCATGAGATCCTAGAGATGCCTCAAATGCACTCTCCTCCACAGAATTTTTGGGAGCAAATCAACACCTCCCTAGGAGAATTAAGTTCCAACATGGGACAACTAAGGGTGGAACATCAAGAGCACTCCATCATCCTTCATGAAATTAGAGAAGATCAAAAAGCAATGAGGGAGGAGCAACAAAGACAAGGAAGAGACATAGAAGAGCTCAAGGACATCATTGGTTCCTCAAGAAGGAAACGCCACCATCACTAAGGTGGACTCATTCCTTGTTCTTATTTTCTGTTTTTCATTTTCTTAATGTTAAGTGCTTATCCATGTTTGTGTCTTATTACATGATCATGAGTAGTTAGTAACTATGTCTTAAAGTTATGAATGTCCTATGAATCCATCACCTCTCTTAAATGAAAAATGTTTTAATTCAAAAGAACAAGAAGTACATGAGTTTCGAATTTATCCTTGAACTTAGTTTAATTATATTGATGTGGTGACAATGCTTCTTGTTTTCTGAATGAATGCCTGAACAGTGCATATGTCTTTTGAAGTTGTTGTTTTAGAATGTTAAATATGTTGGCTCTTGAAAGAATGATGACAAGGAGACATGTTATTTGATAATCTGAAAAATCATAAAAATGATTCTTGAAGCAAGAAAAAGCAGCAAAGAACAAAGCTTGCAGAAAAAAAATATAGGCGAAAAAAATAAAAATAAAAAGCAAGCAGAAAAAGCCAAAAGCTCTTAAAACCAAAAGGCAAGAGCAAAAAGCCAATAGCCCTTAAAACCAAAAGGCAAGGGTAATAAAAAGGATCC
Organism: Arachis ipaensis; assembly: GCF_059453495.1. Lineage (NCBI taxonomy): Eukaryota > Viridiplantae > Streptophyta > Magnoliopsida > Fabales > Fabaceae > Arachis > Arachis ipaensis. The sequence goes on along the minus strand of NC_142441.1, from coordinate 117,884,182 downwards.
CAAGGCTTTGAGCATCAGTGGATAGGAGAGCCTAAAGGAATAAAATACTGGTCTAAGCGGCTAAACCAAGCTGTCCCTAACCATGTGCTTGTGGCGTGAAGGTGTCAAGTGAAAACTTGAGACTGAGCCGTTAAAGTCAAGGTCCAAAGCAAAAGAAGAGTGTGCTTAAGAACCTTGGACACCTCTAATTGGGGACTTTAGCAAAGCTGAGTCACAATCTGAAAAGGTTCACCCAATTATGTGTCTGTGGCATTTATGTATCCGGTGGTAATACTGGAAAACAAAGTGCTTAGGGCCACGACCAAGACTCATAAAATAGCTGTGTTCAAGAATCATCATACTGAACTAGGAGAATCAATAACACTATCTGAACTCTGAGTTCCTATAGATGCCAATCATTCTGAACTTCAATGGATAAAGTGAGATGCCAAAACTATTCAAGAGGCAAAAAGCTACAAGTCCCGCTCATTTAATTGGAGCTATGTTTCATTGATAGTTTGGAATTTATAGTATATTCTCTTCTTTTTATCCTATTTGATTTTCAGTTGCTTGGGGACAAGCAACAATTTAAGTTTGGTGTTGTGATGAGCGGATAATTTATATGCTTTTTGGCATTGTTTTAGTATGTTTTTAGTAGAATCTAGTTACTTTTAGGGATGTTTTCATTAGTTTTTATGTTAAATTCACATTTCTGGACTTTACTATGAGTTTGTGTGTTTTTCTGTTATTTCAGGTATTTTCTGACTGAAATTGAGGGACTTGAGCAAAAATCAGATTCAGAGGTTGAAGAAGGACTGCTGATACTGTTGGATTCTGACCTCCCTGCACTCAAAGTGAATTTTCTAGAGCTACAGAACTCAAAATGGCACGCTTCCAATTGCGTTGGAAAGTAGACCACTACAAGAAAAAAGGCCTATGGCCACGCTTTTTTCTTGCCACGCTTTTATGAGGGTGGCGATAGATTAGAGATTTGGCCACCTTTTTTTTTGCCACGCTTCAAAAGCGTGGCGAAAAGGATCAACGGCCCCGTTTTAAAACTGCCACGCTTCAAAAGCATGGCCATAGAGAGCAACAAGGACGTTTTAAAAGCGTGGCGAAAGGGTTTCATTAAGGCCACGCTTGGAAAACGTGGCCATATCCTGGTCCTCTTTTGGCACGCTTTAAAAGCGTGGCCAAAAGGTTTTTTCTGCCACGCTTCGAAAGCGTGGCCGTAGAGAGAAACAGTTACGTTGTAAAAGCGTGGCAAGAGGGTCCCCAACCCATTGACACCAACCCGACCCGCAACCCGGTCCACAACCCGTTAGACACTAACCCTAATCTTCTTTTCCCTTCGAAACCATACTCGCCTGGAAGAGCTCCTTCGCCCTTCGCCCTCGTCACTCTTCATACTCTTCATACTCTTCATCTTCATCTTCTTAATCTTCATCTTCTTCTTCATACTCTTCATCTCTCTGTTCACCTTCAAGCTCCACCAAACATGGGCGACGACAAGGTATCCGCGACGCTCTCTTCTCCTCCAAGCCCTCCGATTCCAAAGGTATGATCTCTTCTCCTCTCTCACTCTCAACTCGATCTTACGCTGTCACTCTCAACTCCCATCTCTCAACCCTGGAAGAGCTCAGATCCCCACCGTCACCAGCACCGTCCTCGCTGCGCCATTAGCCTCCCCTCTGCCTCGTCTCCCCCTCGTCACTAGGGTCGCCCTCCTCGCCGATCTCCTCTGCATCGTCAGTGTCGTCTCTCTCTCTGCTCCCAACGCTAACTGCAATGTAAGTCTCCTCAGTCAGATCTGTTCTCTTTGTACTTGATTTCTCCCATGGATCTGATCCTATGTTAATTTGTTGTTTTCTTATTTATTGACCTGCACTTAGGGCTGACGACGAACCCGTTGATCAAAAGAGATATCTCGAAGACTCTTGCAAACCAAAGTGTGTCAAACCATTACTTGAATATCAGGTATGGATTCCCTTATTTTTGTTGCTTTTTCTACAAGATGGCTTCTGGAATGGCAGAATAGATAGATTCAAAGATTTAGGACAAAATGGTAAAACAGTACTAGGAAATGAAATGCTTATATTTTATACCTTAGGTTCTGCCTTCTTATATGGATGATGTGAGTTGGTTATAATTTTTTACTGAACCATATAATCTAGAAACAAACAAGAGATGCTACCATTCTTTTTTTTTTCTTATGTTAAAACTGGTGATTTAGATTGAAGATGGGAAAGAAAAATTGAAGATGTATGACTGGGTTTGGTTTTGTTTCATGAGTTGAGTAGTGGCATAAAATCATTCTTATCAACGAAGACTGCGAAAACTGGAATATTTCTTGCTTTGAGCTTAGTGATAACATGTTGAATCCGCTGTACTTTTATGGCTTTTGATGGGTGAATTTTATAGGGATGTGGAGAAAAGTGGTAATTAAATAAATATAACTGGAGTTTTGATTTTTAGTTTTCTTTTATTTTTTGGTTCTATTTGTCACTTGTCAGTCTTTTTCAGCAACCAAAACTGGAAGGTTAGATTATTTGGTGTTGGTGATACAGTGATTTGAGGTGAGTTTGGCTATTTGAAGATTTATGATGCTTGGCAGGACGTTTGCCTCTTTTTAAGACTAGTTTGTCAATTTTTTGGAGGGTGGGGATTGGCCACAGCAGCTGGGTGGGTGGGGGAATCATGTTTAAACTTCCTTTATTGAAATTTTGTTGAATTTTTAGGTACGAGTTAGTTGAAGATTGTACTGATGATGACGATGCAAAGGTTGGAATCTCTGAGTTGAGGAAGGCGGTTTTAGAGGAGTTGAAGATGCATAATTCACTGGTACAGGTAGGGCATTTTCCACTTATATGAGCCTGAATTTGAGCAGAGTTATTCATTTTATCCTTAGGAATCTTACTCAGGTTTGTGCATTGTAACTTGAATTTTGAAGTTTGAGGGGAAGATTCTTGTTGTGAATTGAGATGGATCACAATTAATGTCAAGGGACTGTGTAGCTGAATGAGATAAATTATCTGCTTAATAGTAGTTGGATTCCTTTTCAATGTTTAAAAAACTTTTAACAATTTGCATGAATTATAATGAAGCTTTATTTTGTTGGAACATGGCCCAAGCAATTTTGGTGGAATAAGAGAGTATTTTTGGGAAAGAGAAGAAAAGTAGGTGTTTCGCCCAAATCAACTTGAGTGAGTATTTAGGGAAAGAGAAGAAAAGTAGGTGTTTCGCCCAAATCAACCTGAGTTTTCTATGGATGTGATTATTTTACTCATAAACCTTTGTTTTAGATTAAGAGAATCTTTAAATGTGAATTGTATTAAATGTATGTGTCATTCTAACACGTTTTGTGCTGATAGATTTTCTCCCTTCTCCATTTTGCTTATATCATTGTTGTTTTATGCAAATGGTGTAGGAGTGGGGATTGGACCTTGCAAAAGAGAACAATATTAATTCTGCAATGGTAAAATACACACAATTCCTGTTAGCCACAACCTCTGGGAAGATTGAAGGACTAAAAGGTGCTGGTAAACTCGCAACACCATTTGAGAAAACAAAAATTGCTGCTTACACTTTAGGTTGATGATCATCTCTATTAGTGTAATTTGATATACTATGAGCAGTTCTAATTTGTATTGTTTTTGTATTTTTCTTCGATTTTTAGTTTTGGAATTTGAACTCGAGATTTATTTTGTATTTGAGTATTAGTTTTTTAATGTATAAAACAATTATAGTAAATTATATATGTCACTAACTATTGTTTGATTTGTCTTGTAATAAAAATTGCATACTCTATTTGTAGGTTTGGTAATAAAAAAGGATTGAAAATTTATATTGTGTAGTAATGAAGATCAAGTAAGGAAAATAAATATATTTTTTTAATTTAACAAGGCTTTCGCCACGCTTTTAAAGCGTGGCTGTATATATTTGCTATTGCCACGCTTCCAAAGCGTGGCCGTATCTCTCCCTATGGCCACGCTTCTAAAGCGTGGCCATATCTCCCGCATATGGCCACGCTTTAATGGGTGGCCAGTTGTAAAAAGCGTGGCAAAAGAAAAAGCGTGGCGATAGGTCACCAAAAGCGTGGCGATAGAGCAACCACCACCCTTTGATAGGTCACCCTTTCAAAAGCGTGGCGGTAGCTCAAAAAGCGTGGCGAAAAGCTATTGCCACGCTTTTTTCAGCTTTTCGCCACGCTTTAAAAGTGTGGCAATAGACGTGTTTTCTTGTAGTGGACATCCAGGGCTTTCCAGCAATATATAATAGTTCATACTTTGGCCGAGTTTAGACGACGTAAAAGGGCGTTGAACGCCAGTTCTACGCTGCTGTCTGGAGTTAAACGCTAGAAACACGTCACAAGCCAGAGTTGAACGCCAGAAATACGTTACAAACTGGCGTTCAACTCCAAGATTGACCTCTACACGTGTAACATTCAAGCTCAGCCCAAGCACACACCAAGTGGGCCCCGGAAGTGGATTTATGCATCAATTACTTACTTCTGTAAACCCTAGTAACTAGTTTAGTATAAATAGGATTTTTTACTATTGTATTAGACATCTTTTGATCATATTTAGATCTCTAGACCTCCATGGGAGGCTGGCCACTCGGCCATGCTTACCTTGTATTCACTTATGTATTTTCATACGGTAGAGTTTCTGCACTCCATAGATTAAGGTGTGGAGCTCTGCTGTTCCTCAAAGATTAATGCAAAGTACTACTGTTTTTCTATTCAACTCAACTTATTTCGCTTCTAAGATATTCATTCGCACTTCAACATGAATGTGATGAACGTGACAATCATCATCATTCCCTATGAACGGGTGCCTGACAACCACTTCCGTTCTACCTTAGATTGAATGAGTATCTCTTGAATCTCTTAATCAGAGTCTTCGTGGTATAAGCTAGATTGATGGCGGTATTCATGAGAGTCCGGAAAGTCTAAACCTTGTCTGTGGTATTCCGAGTAGGACTCTGGGATTGAATGACTGTGACGAACTTCAAATTCACGAGTGCTGGGCGTAGTGACAGACGCAAAAGGAGGGTGAATCCTATTCCAGTATGATCGAGAACCTCAGATGATTAGCCGTACTGTGACAGAACATTTGGACCATTTTCACAAGAGGATGGGATGCAGCCATTGACAAGGGTGATGCCTCCAGACGATTAGCCATGCAGTGACAGCGCATCGGACCATTTTCCAGAGAGGATAAAAAGTAGTCATTGACAACGGTGATGTCCTTACATAAAGCCAACCATGGAACAGAGTAGGATTGATTGGATGAAGACAGCAGGAAAGCAGAAGTTCAGAGGAACAAAGCATCTCCATACGCTTATCTGAAATTCTCACCAATGATTTACATAAGTATTTCTATCCTTATTTTCTGTTTATTTTATTATTTATTTTCGAAAACTCAATAATCAATTTTATATCCGCCTGACTGAGATCTACAAGGTGACCATAGCTTGCTTCATACCAACAATCTCCGTGGGATCGACCCTTACTCACGTAAGGTTTATTACTTGGACGACCCAGTGCACTTGCTGGTTAGTTGTATCGAAGTTGTGAATGAAAAACAATTTATTAAGACGTGCGCACAGAGTTTTTGGCGCCGTTGCCTGAGATCACAATTTCGTGCACCAAGAACCCCCGGTTCTCACCCCATACTGTGTTGTTGTTTTCAGATACAGGTCGAGAGGCTCCTCGTTAGGCGTCTAGATTCGTGAAGCAGAGAAGTCCCTGGGTTCTTTTGATTATCAGTTTATGTATATATGTACTTAGCTTTCTCTCCAAGAAACTTGATTATTTTGTCCCTCATAGAGGTTAAAGGAGAGTTAAGGTTTTATTTCTGTATATTGGATATTTTGGGAGACTTGTATATGTAAGTAAATATTCTCCGGCCAGCCTTGGCTTCGTAGGCTGAGTCAGGAGCTAGTTATGCTGTATTCTTGGCTATCTATCCAGTCTTTCGCTTATTCATATCTATGATCTTTAGGTTTCTTAGCCCGCAAGTAATTCCGTTTCCTGAGTGTTGCGCTTTTTATTTTGTGATTTTGCTTTACCCGTTTTTCAAGACTCCTAGTATATTATATTTTTCCACTATTATACGTATGTATTTTACGATTAGAGGTCCGTAACACTATACCACCTCTATTCTATGACTTAAGCGTAAAGCTCTGTGTAGTAGGGCGTTACATTATGGTATCAGAGCAGTTCATTCCTATAGAGACTGAGGACAGACTGACTATACTTCTGTGCAATCTCTGTGTATGTGTCTATGTGCTATTAGGATATCTAATTGATATATGTGGCATAAACGTTCATGAGCATGCATTTGGGACTTAAAGCACTAGACTTGCGATATTGAGACTGATCAACTTTATATCCCTTGTTTGGTGTGTATAGGGACTAAATGTCGACTCGCAGACGCGGACGCGGGCGAAGTAGAGGCAGAATAGGAAATGCTATGCCTGAAGCGACAGGGAATAATCCCAACCCTGTAGACTTTATGGTTGTCCTGGGGAACATGACTGCGGCTATGTAGGCGACAGCCGAAGCCCTGGGAAACCAAATGAACAATGAGAATAATGGCAATAACAGTGATGAGAGTCCTATGACGCTTTCCTCCTTCTTGAAGGTTCATTCTCCGACCTTCAGAGGAACCTCAAACCCTACTGATGCGGACAACTAGATTCAAGCTGTAGAACGAGCATTACAGGCTCAACAGGTTCCTGAAGAGCAGTGGGTTAAATTTGGAACCTATTAGCTGCAAGGTGAGGCTCAGCATTGGTTGCAGGGCACGCGGCGTATTCTGCAGCCTGATGGGATTGTAATTTCTTGAGAATTGTTTCGAATAGAGTTCTATAAGAAGTACTTTCCCAGTTCAGTCAGAAATGCCAAGGAACTTGAACTGCTTCAACTAAAACAAGGCCTACTGTTACTGAGTACACTAGAAGGTTTGAGGAATTGTGTCATTTTTAACGGATTTGTCAAGGAGCTCCTGAGGATTTTGCTGAGTGGAAATGTATCAAGTATGAGGGAGGCCTTCGCAGTGATATTCTGAGTTTTGTTGCACCTATGGAGATCAGGGTATTCTCTGAACTCATGAACAAGAGTAGGGTGGCTGAGAAGTGTATGAGAAAGGCTGTAGCAGAGAAGAAAAGTATGAGAATGCCTTTCCAAAGGACTCCAGGGAGGAATTATGCACCAAGGGGCAGGCAATTCAAGCGTGGCGGCTTTGTCCCTCAGAATAATCAGGGGCAGGGTAACTTCAAAAGGCCGAATGCTAATACTAATTAAGGAAGAAGGTATAGGAAGCAGCCACAGCAGGATTTGAGCTGTCATAGATGTGGGAAGTATCATCCAGGAGTTCCATGCAGGTTTGGGACTGGAGTATGCTACTTCCGTGGATAGCCCAGACACTTGGCCAATAACTGCCCAGAAAAGAAGAAGTATGAGACTGGTAGTGCAGCAGCCAGGGAGAGTATATACTACTTCTACAGTAGACACTGAGGGGTCAGAGACACTGATTAGAGGTAACTGTGAGATGGTCGGTAAAATTTTGAATGCCTTATTTGATTCTGGAGCAACACATTCCTTTATTGCATTTGAAAAGGCTGATGAGTTAGGATTGAAAATAGTGATCTTGGGGTATGATTTAAAGGTGTATAATGCTACCCACGAGGCTATAGTGACTAGGTTAGGATGTCCACAAGTTCCATTTTGAATACAACAGCGTAAATTCGTGCATGATCTAATTTGTCTACCGATGGCTGGTCTTGATCTCATTCTGGGGTTGGATTAGTTATCCAAGAACCATGTTCTACTTGACTGTTATAAAAAATCAGTGTGCTTTATGCCGGAAGACACAAAAGGGCCAGTTGTGGTGAATAGCTATTACTTGAATTCTATGATGGTGAATTATTCTGGGGCTGAATGTCAAGGTATTATGTTGTTAACTGCAGGTGTTTCGGGTGATGATCAAAGCTTGGAGCAAATTCCAGTTGTGTGTGAGTTTCCAGAGGTGTTTTCAGACGATATTGATAAATTTCCACCTAACCGAGAGGTTGAATTCGCTATTGAGTTGGTGCCTAGGGCCGGTCCAATCTCGAGTGCTCCTTATAGGATGTCACCTCTAGAACTGGCCGAGCTGAAGTCTCAGCTAGAAGATCTGTTGGGTAAAAATTTTATCTGGCCGAGTGTTTCTCCGTGGGGAGCGCCAGTGTTACTGGTGAAGAAGAAAGACGGGAGTATGCGCTTATGTGTTGATTATCGGCAGTTGAATAAGATTACTGTGAAGAATAAATATCCGTTGCCAAGAACGACCTGATGGACCAGTTACAGGGATTCGGTGTGTTTTCTAAGAATGATTTGCAATCCAGATACCATCAGATAAGAGTTAGGAATGAGGATATTCCCAAAACTGCTTTCAGAACGCGCTATGGTCATTATGAGTACACAGTGATGTCCTTCGGATTGACTAATGCTCCGGCGATATTCATGGATTACATGAATAGAATTTTCCATCCATATCTAGATAAGTTTGTTGTCGTGTTCATCGATGACATTCTTATTTACTCTAAGAAAGAAGATAAGCATGCGCATCACTTACGGACTGTGCTGTAAATCTTGAAGGATAGGAAGTTGTATGCCAAGTTAGCTAAGTGTGCGTTCTGGAAAGCTGAAGTGAAATTTCTTGGCCACATGGTGAGTAATCAGGGAATAGCAGTAGATCCTGCTAAGGTTGAAGCAGTGATAAATTGGGAGCGACCAACTTCAGTGACGGAGATCAGGAGTTTCCTGGGTTTGGCGGATTATTATCAGAGGTTCATTAAAAGGTTTTCACAGCTCGCTTTGCCTTTAACCAAGCTGAGTAGGAAGGACGTACCTTTTATGTGGACTCCTGAGTGCGAGGAGAGTTTCCTTGCATTGAAGCAGAAATTGACTACCGCACCTGTGTTGGTGTTGCCTGAGCCGAGCATTCGAAGTATACTGCGATGCATCATTGAAGGGTTTAGGATGCATGCTGATGCAGCACCGTAAGGTCGTAGCATATGCCTCACGTCAGTTAAGGCCGTATGAAAGGAATTATCCAACTCACGATTTGGAGCTTGCTGCCGTTAGGCAGGCATACATCATATGCATTTGTTTGTTTTGTTTGATTTTGCATTACTTGGGTTTGCCTATCTGATTGTCTATGTCTCATTTCTATATATTCTACCTGTTGTACTTGCTTTCTATCTATGATTTTCTTGTTTGTATTGTATGTCTATGCAACTGAGAGATCCCTTGTTTGGCGGAAGATTGATGAGGGTCATTCCACCGGAGATTTGGAGGGTTGGAGGAGAGTGTGAATTGAGGGTTTAAGTTGTAATTGGGTTAGAACCTAAGTATTTTGGATAACTTACCTGATTTATGGCTTTAAATTATAACTTTCAGTTCTATATATGAGTGTCGGAGTTCTAGGATCACCTTTGACTTTTTCGGGACCTTATATATTATGTATGTTGGCACCATTTCCATGATGAGAACCCTTGGTTCTCATTCCATATATATGTTTTCATTTTCAAATACAGGTCGAGAGGTACCTCGCTAGGCATTTGGAGCTTCTTTTGCAGGCGAAGTCGGATTGATGTATTTTGATATTTGGGCTATGTGTGTGTGTGTGTGTGTGTGTGTGTGTGTGTGTGTGTGTGTGTGTGTGTGTGTGTGTGTGTGTGTGTGTGTGTGTGTGTGTGTGTGTGTTTATAGACTCTTCTATGTATATATAAAACTTATGTTTAATCCTCTTAGAGGCTTTTGGAGAACTAGGCGATTACTTTATATATGTTGGGATATTTTGGGATATACTTATATACATGTATGTATGTACATATTCTCCTACCGACTTTGGCTTCGCAGGTCGAGTCTGGAGTTTGATATTCTATATCTTTTGACTTCCCGCTCTTGTATATATATATATGCCTTTAATTTTCTTCTTAGCCAAGTTTTCGTTTACGTGAGCGTTATAAATTTTTCGTTATACATTCCTTTCAACTATATATATATGTCATTAAACTTTCCTTCAAAGATCCTCGTTATAAATTCCTTTCAACTATTATTATGTATATATTTTATTTTAGAGTTCTTAAAATTTCACTACTCAGCTTTACGACTTAAGCATAAAGTTCTGTGTGGTTGGGTGTTACAATTTAAAAAGAAAGTAAATTGTATTTTGCACCTTATGAAAGTAGTTTCTACATCTAAAGTCTATTCTATTTTGGAGGATGTATCTACTTCTAAAGAGAGGGTTTATGACGTTAACTACAATGCGAAAACGAAGCATATTACATGCTATTGACAAATGTTTGAATAAGGAGGCATATTATGCCATCATAGCTTGTTGTCCTAGGGCATGAATGTGTGAGAGAAATTCCGAAAAGATACATTTCGGATCATTGGAGCAAACTTGTGAAGCAAAGACATAGTGATATTAAGAGCAGCTATGGCCCAAGTTTGTTGAACCTAAAAACAGAGAGCTTTGATGATTTATGCTCCCATTCGAATAATGTTGCTCAATTTGCATCCCAATCAAAGGAAACAAGTGATATCCTACATCGTTATCTTAATATGGCTATGGCGGAGTGTCAAAGGCATGTTGCTAACTCATCATCTAATGCCGATGAATTAGATAATTTGTTTACATTAGAAGATGGTGATAAAGATTGTGGTAAGGATGCATTGTCCATTTTTGTATGAGGTTGTACAATAAGCATTCAAGATATTAAAAGCCCTCTTTATGTGTCCACTAAGGCTCTCCAACAAAAAGTCTAGGATCTGAAAAAGATAAGATGATAAAAAAAATACCAAGACAAAGAAGAGAAAAAGTGAGATAACTGAAAAAGAGGTAAAATACTATTTTATATTATAAATGTATAAGTTCATCAATGCTAAATTGAAGCCGACGATTTTGACTATGCTATCTAATTGAAAAAGAATTCTCCAACCTTCTTGTTTTGATAAAGACAGTATATAGTAACAATGTATGTAGTACTTTTGAGCTGCCTTTCGCTTTTGGATGAAATAATTATAATGGAAATTCTACTTTACCATTTTCTTATTGATAAGTAGTGCATGCATGGCACTTCTTGCTACAGTAACACAAAATAATGACTACTTTTTTTAACATCTAAATGGTGAATCAAATGCATGTCAAAGCACTCCTTGCGAGAAGGACAATTCAATCAAAAAGAGAATAAATATAATGGAAATAGAGGTAAAAGATACACATGGCCATATTATTTTTCATGAATTTATTTTTGCTAGTCATGCTATTTTTTTACAATTATTTAAATAGACTATAGATGTAGAAACCACTTTCTTAAGGTATATATAAAGGATAATCAGTTGTACTTTATAGTTAACTGAAGTAGCTTTTTTAGTAAGCTATATTTAAGTGTTGAATAGAATCTTTTTAAAATGTTAGGTGCTACTAAGAATTTCTAACATCGAGAAATAGGGTGTGATTTAAACATGAAATATGATATTTTTCCTATCAAATTTCAAACTCTTAATACTTTTAAGACTCTAATTACTTTAATTGGAGCATGTGTGCATATACGTATAACCTAAAATATTTTAGGTCAAGTTATACCTGAAATATTTTTATTATTTTCTAAAAGTTTTAGTCATGTTGATTTTTTTATAATTATTTGAATAATGCATACAACAGTGATAACTTTTTTATTGTATATAAAGGATAATCAGTTGGTTAATATTGGAAATAGTCAAAGTCTCCATTTCAACAAACAGATTGATATAATAATTTGTGATTTTTGTGATTTATAAACATATAAATTTTATACACATGATCTAATATATTTGGGTTTTTTTTTTCTTTTAAATTGTTTAGCCTTCAAGATGCTAACTACGATGTTAACGAGGAATTTGAATCTGATTCAATGGGAGGATCAATAGGAGGATTCATGTCCTTATTGAAATCAATACATTCATATCAATTCTTAAATGTCGATTAATAGTAAAATAATGTAGAACCAAAAAGAATTTTATTTGTCAATACATTAAAGAGTTCAAATAGGTGATCATGATTCATGAGATAATTATTATTTTGGACGAGAAATATACATAGTTGATTAGTTTTAATTTTTGCTATTGATGAGCGGATAATTTATACGCCTTTTGGCATTGTTTTTAGTATGTTTTTAGTAGGATCTAGTTACTTTTAGGGATGTTTTTATTAGTTTTTATGTTAAATTCACATTTCTGGACTTTACTATGAGTTTGTGTGTTTTTCTGTGATTTCAGGTATTTTCTGGCTGAAATTGAGGGACTTGAGCAGAAATCAGATTCAGAGGTTGAAGAAGGACTGCTGATGCTGTTGGATTCTGACCCCCCTGCACTCAAAGTGGATTTTCTGGAGCTACAGAACTCGAAATGGCGCGCTTCCAATTGCGTTGGAAAGTAGACATCCAGGGCTTTCCAGAAATATATAATAGTACATTCTTTGGCCAAGAATAGATGACGTAAACTGGCGTTCAACGCCAGCTTTCTACCCAAATCTGGCGTCCAACGCCAGAAAAGGAGCCAAAACCAGAGCTGAACGCCCAAACTGGCACAAATACTGGCGTTCAACTCCAAGAAGGACCTCTACACGTGCAACACTCAAGCTCAGCCCAAACACACACCAAGTGGGCCCCGGAAGTGGATTTATGCATCAATTACTTACTTCTGTAAACCCTAGTAGCTAGTTTATTATAAATAGGACCTTTTACTAGTCTTTTTGACAATCTTTGATCAATTGTATGCTATCCTGGATTGTATTTTGATCCTGTGATCACGTTTTGGGGGCTGGCCATCTCGGCCATGCCTGGACCTTCACTTATGTATTTTCATACGGTAGAGTTTCTACACTCCATAGATTAAGGTGTGGAGCTCTGCTGTTCCTCAAAGATTAATGCAAAGTACTACTGTTTTCCATTCAATTCATCTTATTTCGCTTCTAAGATATCCATTCGCACCCAAGAACGTGATGAAGGTGATGATTATGTGTGACGCTCATCACCATTCTCCCCTATGAACACGTGCCCGACAAACACTTCCGTTCTACATTAAATAAGCTAGAATGAATATCTCTTAGATCTCTTAACCGGAATCTTCGTGGCGTAAGCTAGAATGATGGCGGCATTCAAGAGAATCCGGAAAGTCTAAACCTTGTCTGTGGTATTTCGAGTAGGATTCAATGATTGAATGACTGTGACGAGCTTCAAACTCGCGATTGTTGGGCGTTAGTGACAGACGCAAAAGGAGGGTGAATCCTATTCCAGCATGATCGAGAACCGACAGATGATTAGCCGTGCTGTGACAGAGCATGTGAGCATATTTTTCACTGAGAGGAGGGGATGTAGCCACTGACAACGGTGATGCCCTTGCATAAAGCCAGCCATGGAAAGGAGTAAGATTGATTGGATGAAGATAGCAGGAAAGCAGAGGTTTAGAGGAATGAGAAGCATATCTATTCGCTTATCTAAAATTCTCACCAGTGATTTACATAAGTATTTCTATCCCTATTTTATTAGTTATTATTCGAAAACATCATTATCAATTTATATCTGCCTAACTGAGATTTGCAAGGTGACCATAGCTTGCTTCATACCAACAATCTCCGTGGGATTCAACCCTTACTCATGTAAGGTATTACTTGGACGACCCAGTGCACTTGCTGGTTAGTTGTATCGAAGTTGTGAACCATGGTATTGGCACCATTGCTAGGGAAAGAAAGAGCCGTAAATTTTACATAATCAAAGTGTAATCACGATTGCGCGTACCAAGTTGCTCACGTTGCCAGGGATTGTTTGAGCCTGGACATCACAATTTCGTGCACCAAGTTTTTGGCGCCGTTGCCGGGGATTGTTCGAGTTTGGACAACTGACGGTTCATCTTGTTGCTCAGATTAGGTAATTTTCATTTTGTTTTCCTTTCAAAAAAAAATTTTTCAAAAATATTTCAAAATTTTCTCCTTTGTTTTCGAAAAAAAAATAATATAAAAATGTTTTCAAAAATTTTATTCAAAATTTTTAAAGAATGAATTCTAGTGTTTCATGAAGCATGTGAAGCCTGGCTGGCTGTAAAGCCATGTCTAAATTCTTTTGGACTGAGGCTTCCAACCATCAGCTGTTATACGACTGTAGGGTATGTCAGGCATGTCATGTCTGAATTACATGCTGAAGCTTGGCTGGCCATTGGCCATGTTTAGTGTTTTGGACCGGAGCTTTCATTGAAAGCTTGGCTGGCTAGTGAGCCATGTCTAATTCCTGGACTGAAGCTTTAGACTAACATGGCAAGATTCCTGGAATTCATATTAAAAATTTTGGAATCCTTATTTTTTCTTTTTCATATAATTTTCGAAAAAAAAATTCCAAAAAAATTAGAAAATCATAAAAATCAAAAACATTTTTGTGTTTCTTGTTTGAGTCATGAGTCATGTCATAAGTTTGGTGTCATTTGCATGTGCATCTTGCATTTTTCGAAAATTTCATGCATTCATAGTGTTCTTCATGATCTTCAAGTTGTTCTTGGTAAGTCTTCTTGTTTGATCTTGATGATTTTTTGTTTTGTGTTGTATGGTGTTTTTCATATGCATTCTTGAATTCTTAGTGCGTAAGCATTAAAGAATTCTAAGTTTGGTGTCTTGCATGTTTTCTTTGCATTAAAAATTTTTCAAAATTGTGTCTATGATGTTCATCTTGACATTCATAGTGTTCTTGGTGTTCATCTTGACATTCATAGCATTCTTGCATGCATCACGTGTTTTGATCTAAAAATTTCATGCATTGCATCTTTTTAGTGTTTTTATCTTGCATCATAAAAATTCAAAAAAACAAAAAAATATCTTTCCCTTTTTCTCTCATCAAATTCGAAAATTTGAGTTGACTTTTTTTTAAAAATTTTTAAAATCAAGTTGTTTCTTATGAGTCAAATCAAATTTTCAATTTGAAAATCTTATCTTTTTCAAAATCTTTTTCAAAAATCAAATCTTTTTCAAAAATTCTTAGTTATTTTCGAAAATTCCAAAAATATTTTTCAAAAATCTTTTTCTTATTTTTATATCAAATTTTCGAAAATAACATAATCAATTAATGTTTTGATTCAAAAATTTGAAGTTTGTTACTTGCTTGTTAAGAAAGATTCAAACTTTAAGTTCTAGAATCATATCTTGTGATTTCTTATGAATCAAGTCATTAATTGTGATTTTAAAAATCAAATCTTTTTTTTTTTTTCAAAAACTAATTTCTATCATATCTTTTCAAAAATATCTTCTCATCTTATCTTTTTCAAAATATCTTTTCTAACTTCCTAACTTCTTATCTTTTCAAAATTTGTTTCAACTAACTAACTAACTTTTTGTTTGTTTCTTAACTTTTTCAAAACTACCTAACTAACTCTCTCTCTCTCTCTAATTTTCGAAAATATCTTCCCTCTTTTTTAAAAATTTCTTTTTAATTAACTAATTATTTTTATTTTTGATTTTAAAAATTTTCAAAAATTACTAACATTTTTCAAAAACTATTTTCAAAAATCACTAACTCTTTTTCAAAAACTATTTTCGAAAATTCCTTCTCTCTCATCTTATTCTATTTATTTATTCATCTACTAACATCTCATCTCACATCTCTACCCTCCTCACAGTTGTGTTTCTTCCATTCCATTACATTCTTTATCTCCCTCTTTTCTTTCACTCACAAAGGAATCCCTATACTGTGGTATAAAGGATTTCTATTATTATTATTTTTCTGTGCCCCCTTCTTTGTCATATGAGCAGGAGCAAGGACAAGAACATTCTTGTGGAAGCAGATCCAGAACCTGAAAGGACTCTGAAAAGGAAACTAAGAGAAGCTAAAATACAACAATCCAGAGATAACCTTTCAGAAATTTTCGAACAGGAAGAGGAGATGGCAACCGAAAATAATAATAATGTAAGGAAGATGCTTGGTGACTTTACTGCACCTAATTCCAATTTACATGGAAGAAGCATCTCCATTCCTGCCATTGGAGCAAACAACTTTGAGCTGAAACCTCAATTAGTTTCTCTGATGCAGCAGAACTGCAAGTTTCATGGACTTCCATCTGAAGATACTTTTCAGTTCTTAACTGAATTCTTGCAGATATGTGATACTGTTAAGACTAATGGAGTAGATCCTGAAGTCTACAGGCTCATGCTTTTCCCTTTTGCTGTAAGAGACAGAGCTAGATTATGGTTGGATTCTCAACCCAAAGACAGCCTGAACTCTTGGGATAAGCTGGTCACGGCTTTCTTAGCCAAGTACTTTCCTCCTCAAAAGCTGAGCAAGCTTAGAGCTGATGTTCAAACCTTCAGACAGAAAGAAGGTGAATCCCTCTATGAAGATTGGGAAAGATACAAACAGTTGACCAAAAAGTGTCCTTCTGACATGCTTTCAGAATGGACCATCTTGGATATATTCTATGATGGTTTATCTGAGCTATCAAAGATGTCACTGGACACTTCTGCAGGTGGATCCATTCACCTAAAGAAAATACCTGCAGAAGCTCAAGAACTCATTGACATGGTTGCTAATAACCAGTTCATGTACACTTCTGAAAGGAATCCTGTGAGTAATGGGACGCCTATGAAGAAGGGAGTTCTTGAAGTTGATACTCTGAATGCCATATTGGCTCAGAATAAAATATTGACTCAGCAAGTCAATATGATCTCTCAGAGTCTGCATGGAATGCAAGTTGCATCCAACAGTACTCAAGAGGCTTCTTATGAAGAAGAAGCTTATGATCCTGAGAACCTTGCAATAGCAGAGGTGAATTACTTAGGTGAACCTTATGGAAACACCTATAACTCATCATGGAGAAATCATCCAAATTTCTCATGGAAGGATCAAAAGCCTCAACAAGGCTTTAATAATGGTGGAAGAAACAGGTTTAACAATAATAAACCTTTTCCATCATCCACTCAGCAACAGACAGAGAACTCTGAACAAAATGCTTCTAATTTAGCAAATCTAGTCTCTGATCTATCCAAGGCCACTGTGAGCTTCATGAATGAATCAAGGTCTTCCATTAGAAATTTGGAAGCACAAGTGGGCCAGCTGAGTAAAAGGATCACTGAAATCCCTCCCAGTACTCTCCCAAGCAATACAGAAGAGAATCCAAAAGGAGAGTGCAAGGCCATTGACATAAGCACCATGGCCGAATCTACTAGGGGAGTGGAGGACGTGAATCCCAAGGAGGAAGACCTCCTGGGACGTCCAGTGATCAATAAGGAGCTTCTCTCAGAGGAACCAAAGGACTCTGAGGCTCATCTAGAGACCATAGAGATTCCATTGAACCTCCTTATGCCCTTCATGAGCTCTGATGAGTATTCCTCTTCTGAAGAGAATGAGGATGTTACTGAAGAGCAAACTGCCAAGTTTCTTGGTGCAATCATGAAGCTGAATGCCAAATTATTTGGCATTGATACTTGGGAAGTTGAACCTCCCTTGTTCATCAATGAACTAAGTGATCTGGATCAACTGACATTGCCTCAGAAGAGACAGGATCCTGGAAAGTTCATAATACCCTGTACCATAGGCACCATGATCTTTAAGGCCCTGTGTGACCTTGGTTCAGGAATAAACCTCATGCCCCTCTCTGTAATAGAGAAACTGGGAATCTATGGGGTGCAAGCTGCTAAAATCTCATTAGAGATGGCAGACAGTTCAAGAAAATAGGCTTATGGACAAGTAGAGGACGTGTTAGTAAAGGTTGAAGGCCTTTACATCCCTGCTAATTTCATAGTCCTGGATATTGGAAAGGAAGAGGATGAATCCATCATCCTAGGAAGACCTTTCCTGGCCACAACAAGAGCTGTGATTGATGTTGACAGAGGTGAAATAGTCCTTCAATGGAATGAGAACTCCCTTGTGTTTAAAACTCAAGGATCTCCCTCTGCAACCATGGAGAGGAAGCAGAAAAAGCTTCTCTCAAAGCAAAGTCAACCAGAGCCCCCACAGTCAAACTCTAAGTTTGGTGTTGGGAGGCCACAACCAAACTCTAAGTTTGGTGTTGAACTCCCATATCCAAACTCTAAGTTTGGTGTTGGAGAGTCTCAACAAAGCTCTGCACATCTGTGAGGCTCCATGAGAGCCCACTATCAAGCTATTGACATTAAAGAAGCGCTTGTTGGGAGGCAACCCAATTCTTATTTATCTAACTATATTTTTCTTAGTTATATGTCTATTGTAGGTTCATGATCATGTGGAGTCACAAAATAAATATAAAAATTGAAAACGGAATTAAAAACAGCAGAAGAAAAATCACACCCTGGAGGAGCATCTGTCTGGCGTTCAGCGCCAGAACAGAGCATGGTTCTGGCGCTGAACGCCCAAAATGGGCAGCTTCTGGGCACTGAACGCCAGAACAGGCATGGTTCTGGTGTTCAACGCTAGAAATGGCACACAAATGGGCGTTGAACGCCCAAAATGGCCACCAACCTGGCGCTGAACGCCCAGAGTTGTGTGCAAAGGCAATTTTACATGCCTAATGGGTGCAGGGATGTAAATCCTTGAAACACCTCAGGATCTGTGGACCCCACAGGATCCACTCAGGATCTGTGGACCCCACAGGATCTCCACCTACCTCCACTCACTTCTTCTCACCACTCCCTTTCACACAACCCCATAAACACTCTTCCCCAAAAACCCTTCACCAATCACCTCAATCTCTCTTCCCCATCACCTCTTCACCACTCACATCCATCCACTCTTCCCCATAAACCTACCTCATAAACTCCACCTACTTTCAAAAATTCAAAACCAATTTCCCACCCAAACCCACCAATATGGCCGAAATCTTTCCCCCCCTCCCTTCCCTATATAAAGCCCTCCATTCTTCATCAAATTCACACAACACACCCCTCTACACTCCTCTTGGCCGAAACCACATCTCCCTCTCCCTCTCCATATTTCTTCTTCTTCTTCTATTCTTTTGTTTATTGCTCGAGGGCGAGCAATATTCTAAGTTTGGTGTGGTAAAAGCATAAGCTTTTTGTCTTTCCATTACCATTGATGGCACCTAAGACCGGAGAATCCTCTAGAAAGGGGAAGGGGAAGATAAAAGCTTCCACCTCCGAGTCATGGGAGATGGAAAGGCCCATCTCCAAAGCCCATCAAGACCACTTCTATGATGTTGTAGCCAAGAAGAAGGTGATCCCCGAGGTCCCTTTCAAACTCAAAAGAAATGAGTATCCGGAGATCCGACATGAAATTCAAAGAAGAGGTTGGGAAGTTCTAACAAATCCCATCCAACAAGTCGGCATCCTAATGGTTCAAGAGTTCTATGCCAATGCATGGATCACCAAGAACCATGATCAAAGTAAGAACCCGGATCCAAAGAACTATGTTACAATGGTTCGGGGGAAATACTTAGATTTTAGTCCGGAAAATGTGAGGTTGGCGTTTAACTTGCCCATGATGCAAGGAGATGAACGCCCCTACACTAGAAGGGTCAACTTTAATCAAAGGTTGGACCAAGTCCTTATGGACATATGCATGGAAGGGGCTCAATGGAAGATTGACTCCAAAGGCAAGCCGGTTCAACTAAGAAGATTGGACCTCAAGCCTATAGCTAGAGGATGGTTGGAGTTTATTCAATGCTCAATCATTCCCACTAGCAACCGGTCTGAAGTTACTATAGACCGGGCCATCATGATCCATAGCATCATGATTGGAGAAGAGGTGGAAGTTCATGAGATTATACCTCAAGAACTCTACAAGGTGGCTGACAAGTCCTCCACCATGGCAAGGTTAGCCTTTCCTCACCTCATTTGCCACCTATGCAATTCGGTTGGGATTGACATAGAGGGAGATATCCTCATTAAAGAGGACAAGCCCATCACTAAGAAAAAGATGGAGCAAGCAAGAGAGCCCAGTCATGGAGCTCAAGAGGCGCAAGAAACTCATTTCCATGAGATCCCGGAGATGCCTCAAATGCACTTTCCTCCACAAAATTATTGGGAGCAAATCAACACCTCCCTAGGAGAATGGAGTTCCAATATGGGACAACTAAGGGTGGAACATCAAAAGCACTCCATCATGCTTCATGAAATAAGAGAAGATCAAAAAGCAATGAGGGAGGAGCAACAAAGACAAGGAAGAGACATAGAAGAGCTCAAGGACATCATTGGTTCCTCAAGAAGGAAACGCCACCATCACTAAGGTGGATTCATTCCTTGTTCTTGCTTTCTCTGTTTTTCGTTTTCTATGTTATGTGCTTATCTATGTTTGTGTCTTCATTACATGATCATTAGTAGTAGTAACTTTGTCTTAAAGTTATAAATGTCCTATGAATCCATCACCTCTCTTAAATGAAAAATGTTTTAATTCAAAAGAACAAGAAGTACATGAGTTTCGAATTTATCCTTGAACTTAGCTTAATTATATTGATGTGGTGACAATGCTTCTTGTTTTCTGAATGTATGCTTGAACAGTGCATATGTCTTTTGAAGTTGTTGTTTAAGAATGTTAAATATGTTGGCTCTTGAAAGAATGATGACTAGGAGACATGTTATTTGATAATCTGAAAAATCATAAAAATGATTCTTGAAGCAAGAAAAAGTAGCAAAGAACAAAGCTTGCAAAAAAAAAAAGGGCGAAAAAAATAGAAAAAAAAATAGAAAGAAAAAGAAAAAGCAAGCAGAAAAAGCCAATAACCCTTAAAACCAAAAGGCAAGGGCAAATAAAAAGGATCCCAAGGCTTTGAGCATCAGTGGATAGGAGGGCCTAAAGGAATAAAATCCTGGTCTAAGCGGCTAAACCAAGCTGTCCCTAACCATGTGCTTGTGGCGTGTAGGTGTCAAGTGAAAACTTGAGACTGAGCGGTTAAAGTCAAGGTCCAAAGCAAAAAAAGAGTGTGCTTAAGAACCCTGGACACCTCTAATTGGGGACTCTAGCAAAGCTAAGTCACAATCTGAAAAGGTTCACCCAATTATGTGTCTGTGGCATTTATGTATCCGGTGGTAATACTGGAAAACAAAGTGCTTAGGGCCACGGCCAAGACTCATAAAGAAGCTGTGTTCAAGAATCATCATACTGAACTAGGAGAATCAATAACACTATCTGAACTCTGAGTTCCTATAGAAGCCAATCATTCTGAACCTCAATGAATAAAGTGAGATGCCAAAACTATTCAAGAGGCAAAAAGCTATAAGTCCCGCTCATTTGATTGGAGCTATGTTTCATTGATAGTTTGGAATTTATAGTATATTCTCTTCTTTTTATCCTATTTGATTTTCAGTTGCTTGGGGACAAGCAACAATTTAAGTTTGTTGTTGTGATGAGCGGATAATTTATACGCTTTTTGGCATTGTTTTTAGTAGGATCTAGTTACTTTTAGGGATGTTTTCATTAGTTTTTATGTTAAATTCACATTTCTGGACTTTACTATGAGTTTGTGTGTTTTTCTGTGATTTCAGGTATTTTCTGGCTGAAATTGAGGGACTTGAGCAGAAATCAGATTCAGAGGTTGAAGAAGGATTGCTGATGTTGTTGGATTCTGACCCCCCTGCACTCAAAGTGGATTTTCTGGAGCTACAGAACTCGAAATGGCGCGTTTCCAATTGAGTTGGAAAGTAGACATCCAGGGCTTTCCAGAAATGTATAATAGTCCATACTTTGGACAAGAATAGACGATGTAAACTGGCGTTCAACGCCAGCTTTCTACCCAAATCTGGCGTCCAGCGCCAGAAAAGGAGCCAAAACCAGAGCTGAACGCCCAAACTGGCACAAATACTGGCGTTCAACTCCAAGAAGGACCTCTACACGTGCAACACTCAAGCTCAGCCCAAACACACACCAAGTGGGCCCCAAAAGTGGATTTATGCATCAATTACTTACTTCTGTAAACCCTAGTAGCTAGTTTATTATAAATAGGACCTTTTACTAGTCTTTTTGACAATCTTTGATCAGTTGTATGCTATCCTGGATTGTATTTTGATCCTGTGATCACGTTTTGGGGGCTGGCCATCTCGGCCATGCCTGGACCTTCACTTATGTATTTTCATACGGTAGAGTTTCTACACTCCATAGATTAAGGTGTGGAGCTCTGCTGTTCCTCAAAGATTAATGCAAAGTACTACTGTTTTCCATTCAATTCATCTTATTTCGCTTCTAAGATATCCATTCGCACCCAAGAACGTGATGAAGGTGATGATTATGTGTGACGCTCGTCACCATTCTCCCCTATGAACACGTGCCCGACAAACACTTCCGTTCTACATGAAATAAGCTAGAATGAATATCTCTTAGATCTCTTAACCGGAATCTTCGTGGCGTAAACTAGAATGATGGCGGCATTCAAGAGAATCCGGAAAGTCTAAACCTTGTCTGTGGTATTCCGAGTAGGATTCAATGATTGAATGACTGTGACGAGCTTCAAACTCGCGATTGTTGGGCGTTAGTGACAGACGCAAAAGGAGGGTGAATCCTATTCCAGCATGATCGAGAACCGACAGATGATTAGCCGTGCTGTGACAGAGCATGTGAGCATATTTTTCACTGAGAGGAGGGGATGTAGCCACTGACAACGGTGATGTCCTTGCATAAACCCAGCCATGGAAAGGAGTAAGATTGATTGGATGAAGATAGCAGGAAAGCAGAGGTTTAGAGGAATGAGAAGCATCTCTATTCGCTTATCTGAAATTCTCACCAGTGATTTACATAAGTATTTCTATCCCTATTTTATTAGTTATTATTCGAAAACATCATTATCAATTTATATCTGCCTGACTGAGATTTGCAAGGTGACCATAGCTTGCTTCATACCAACAATCTCCGTGGGATTCGACCCTTACTCACGTAAGGTATTACTTGGACGACCCAGTGCACTTGCTGGTTAGTTGTATCGAAGTTGTGAACCATGGTATTGGCACCATGTTCTTGGCGCCATTGCCAGAAAAAGAAAGAGCCGTAAATTTTACATAATCAAAGTGTAATCACGATTGCGCGTACCAAGTTGCTCACGTTGCCAGAGATTGTTTGAGCCTGGACATCACAATTTCGTGCACCAGCTATGTAACTACATAATAAATTAAACTATCATGTGTGTAAACCGTCTTATTTATGTTTGTAAAACTTTGTTAAAGTGGGTACAAACTGTCTAATTCATGTGTGCAAAATCTTATTAAGATGGGTGCAAATTAAACTTGTTTATAAATACAAAATTAGTTTGTAATATAAGTAATAACAAAATTTAAAAATATTATATTTATTAAATTATGTTGCTCAAAACCTCAAAACATCTTTCATTATATATATTGTTTATAAAAAATAATATTTGAACATGCGACCTTGTGATTTTAATATAATTATCCATTTTAACTTACAAAAAGATATATTAACAGAAACATTAATACCAATACACAAGTACTTCATAATATCTAAATTATTGGTAGAAATAGTATTTGAACCTGAAATTATATACAAATTTCTTTAAGTAACTTTTTTCTTTAAACCCCCACAAAAGTAGAAAACTGAAATCATGTATTAAGTTGAGTTAAACTCAATTGAAAATGTGTATGCATGGTAAACTTAATAATTGAGGATAGTATTAAAACTTAAATTTAAACCCTATTATATATAAAATAAGTATATCCAATGACCCCGAAAAAAAGCTGGTAACTCTAACTAAGTCTTCAATTTTAATTTTGGCGCTTCTTAATGAGAGCTTTCTTTTTAAAGCCCTTTCCAGCTGAACTAAGGTAATTCATCATCAATTCGTCAGTATTGTATACTACGTAAGGACTTAATTGAGCTGGAGTTAGTTTTACCACTTTATATTTCTCTAAACTCTTTATAACATCCTTAAAAAGGGCATTTGAAGGTAATGTAAGTATTTGGATGATCAATTGCTTTCTTAGATTAATGCACTCAAACTGTAATAACAATGTTCACAAAGATCATAAATTATAAAAAGACAAGAACATCAAAAACAAAAATAAAACTATACAAGAAAATATTTACTTCATCCCATTTTGGCATGTTAGACATGTTAGTCTCAATACTATTATGGTGTCACATTTCTACCTATTTTATTACAAACAATCCACAATTATGTATGAAAAAATATTTGAATTAGAATTTGGTTAGTCTTATCATGTGCATTTTTATGTTATTTATAATATAAAATAATTAATATTATGCTTACTTATTTGATTGTCAAGGGACATTTAAATAAATTGGGATCGGGTCATTTTTTGGTAGCTCATAGTTCGACACAACTATTGAGACCATTTGTTGAATCAATTTGCTCTAAAAAAAGGTTCATTGCTAATAAGTAAAACTATTAAATCACATAATATAATATCATATGAGCAAAATAAAATTATATCGCATATGTGTCTAACTGCACTCTCTCTCCTTTAGACTCTTTATACAAGAAATCTAAAGTAAAAAGTCTCTTTTTGTGGATGTCATAAGCATATAGCCACCAATGATAGTTAAAATAATACGACACTAATAACTGCATTATAAATATTTAATAGCATTAACAAGAAAAAGATTACATACACTGTATTGATGAGTAGTATAGTTAATATACAAAGGTGAAAAACATGATGAGTGTGGACAGATATAAAAAAAAAGAGTTTGAAATTTGAAAGATTAAACACTGATGACAAAGAATAGAATAGTTGTGTATATAAATACATAAACCTTCAGTGACCCTTCTTCTTCATAAAATGTATATAAAATAAAAAAAATTGAACACATTTATGTTTTGAAATTTCTTTTTTTTCAAAGAAACTGTCACCATTATTTTTTAAAATCAATGGAAACATATACATAATTTTTTTTCTTTCTTTTGGCCAAGTGTTTCCAATGTAAGAACATATCTCCCTATATATAGAGATATAGTTAGATTATAAAGTTTAAACTCTCCAATCATAAAATGAAAAAATAGTTTGTATATATATTAAAACAAAAACATTCCTGCAATAGACATTCAAGCTAGGTGACCTTAATTTATTGAAAAAAACATATAATTTAAAATCTGCATGTTACAATGTAATGTTAGTTTTAAAACATAATACACATAAAAATACAAAAAAAAAAAAAAAATAGAAACATGTAATAGTCAAGAAATCTAACCATATTGTTTATTTGATGTCTTGGCAATATTGACATGATATCCTCCCTAACAAGCATTGTTTTAGGTATGTCTTTTAAGATGCACAAAGTCTCATCCTTATTCAACATATCGTCTGTTATCCAAAAGTATATTTTATTGTTATCTACTTCTGTCAACTTATTATCTTCTGTCACCTTTTCTTCTTTTCCTATTTTGTTTTTCTCATATATCACCTTTTTTTCTTTCATTATTTTGTTTTCTTCATCTATCACCTTTTTTCTTTTCTTATTTTATTTTCCTCATCTATCCTGAGGGAGAATGATGGAATTGATGTTCGCACAAGTTCTTGTGTCTTCTTAATTGGAGAAGGTGTATAAATATCAAGGTCTTCTATTTTTAAGAATGCTTGGATTGCGCTTTGCACTAATTTTCTTCATTCAGATTTTATTGCATTATCCAAATCATAAAAATAGAACACATACACACAAATTATATTAACATATGCATACAAAAATGAGATTCAAAATAGAGAGAAAGAAAAATCTAAATAATAGGAATATGGGTGCAAACTATGCTAAGTCATGTATGTAGAATTTTATTAAAGTGGGTGCAAACTGTCTAATACATGTGTGCATAATGTGTTGAGTGAGATGTGCAAAATCTCATTAAAATAGATGCAAAATGTCTGATTCATGTGTGCAAAATCTCATTAAATTTAAAACAAATTGTGCTTAGTAAGATGTGCAAAATCTCGTTAAAGTAGTTACAAAATCTAATATATAATCACATAATTCATACCCAAAACAATGTGGAATGCTCATAATAACAAGTAGTATTACATAACAAAAATTATACTAAAAAATCAAAACAAGAAACAACAAATACTAAGAACTATAATTTATACCCATATTGCTAGGCGTCATTAATTTATTTTGTTCATCTTCTTCCACTAATTTTATTGACGATCTCATGTTGTTTTCATCTTTTTTCTCTTCCCTATTAAATCAATACAAACAATAATTAGATTTGAACAACGACAGATAAAAAAAAAAGAAATCATAACTATAAAAAAATACATACACTATTTTTATTTTGTTTTGACATCTTTCTCCTCATCTTATTTTGTATCACTATAAAGAAGCACACACTCTATATTTTACTTTACATTCTCTTTTATCAAAAAGATAAATCAAAACTAATTTTTATTTTTATTTTTTTTATCTGACATATTGCCTTTTTTCTTTGACATTTTGTTGTCATTATTTTCTTCATTAAATCTATTAACAAGAAATCAAACCAGTCCAAATCTATAAACTTAAAGGTAACTTTAGAACAAGAATTACTGAGCTTTGAAACTAGCATAAAGATAATAAAAAAATATTAAAAAAATCTAGTAGTACCAAAAGTTTAATTAGTGGTAAAGAGTGTTTGTAAAACTCATAGGCTTCAGTCCTTTCATTTATAACACCCCAAAACTTTATTTGTTTACCTTTCTTTCTTCTCCTTCATTGTGTTATCATCTTTATTAAACTCCTTCTCTCCCTTTTTCTTAGCCAAATTAGTTAGTGGTCTTGTTGTATTCTTTGCAAATTTAGCATCAACAACACCTTACTTAACTAAAAGGGTAATAATACTCTACAATAATAGTCATACAAATAAAGATTTTATAAGAAAAAAGAAGAATGTGGCAAAACAAAAAAAAAAAGCTATATTAAATTAACAAGATAAAATAGATAAAACAAATCATTGACATTTGCTTTGATGACTCCTATATCAACTTTTTGTCAAGTTTTTCTTTATCTCAATAAGCAACACATGGTGGTGGAAGCCCCATATAATTTTTCTTATCTCCAAATGTGTCTTTGTGATAATAGATAATCTATAAAAATAATAATAAATATAATGTTATCATCAAAAGAGAAATCAAAAAAGGAAAAAAAGAAGATAAGTACAATAGATTGATTACCATCAAAACATAAAGACGACTATCAATACTTAATGTATTTTTTTCTTGAATTTTTTAACCCCTTTCATAAGCTCATCATGCACAAATCTTGCTCAATTGTATCTTGTGATATTCTCTACATCAAGGTTTAATTACTCTGTTGGTCCCTATAGTTTCACCAAATTTTTAATTAGGTCCTTATACTTTTTTTTCTTTCAATTGGGTCCCTATGCTACTTTTAATTTTGTAATCACGTCCTTTTCATGTTAAAAATGATAAAATTAACATAATATTTTTACCAAAATACATGCGATCAAAGATTTAATTAAGTTTTTAATTATAAATACCTTCAATTTGCGAAGAAATATTCAGTTAACTCTAATAATTTTTATACTAGAAAGGACTTAATTACAAAATTAAAGCAGTGTAAGGACCCAATTGAAAGAAAAAAAAGTATAGGGACCAAATTAAAAATTTGGTGAAACTACAGGGACCAACAGAATAATTAAACCTTACATCAACAATGGCACGTAACTGCTTTGGAGATGTGACAAGACTACTTATTGGTGTCAAAAATGAGTAAATAATGAACATTGTAAATACTCTCCTAAAGTAATCTCTCCCATTAGATGTTAAAACATTACATTCTCTTGAATGTAATATTTCTTGTAGCCATGGGCTTTTCATAGGCTTGTTAAAGTAATTTCTCTAGTTTGCTTGTTGTTGTGTTATATGCTTTAGCAAGTACGAGGAATAACTGCCTATCAACTTTCCAATCTTGAATAGTCTTTGAGGATGAGAATCTCATTTTATCACCTTCAAGTTTTTGCTCTTTTGTAAGTGAATTTATCATTGTGAAAACCAAATTAGAAGAATAACGACTTTTTATCAATTTCTGCAAACATAAACTAAAAAATCTTCACCCAATTTAACCATGGTTTGTTTGAAAAATAATAGCAACAACAATAATAATCATAATCATAATAACAGTAATACTCACATTCAGATACAGATACAAATGGGTGCAACTATGCTAAGTCATGTGTGCAAAATCTCATTAAACTTGGTACAAATTGTTTGATATATGTGTGTAAAATTTCATTACATTGGGTGCAAACTGGAATGAGTAAGGTGTGCAAAATCTCATTAAAGTAGGTGCAAACTGTCTGATTCATGTGTACAAAATTTTATTAAGATGAGTGCAAAGTATGTTGAGTAAGGTATGCAAATTTTCATTAAAGTGGGTGCAAAAGTATAAGCAATGAACTACTTCAAAAGTTATGAACATCACATATGCACGGATGAATGAATTCCACGTGCACACTATCCAGCATACGTATAATTACATGTCAAAACCAAATAATTAAAACTTAAACCAACAAATTTACCTATCTAATCTTTTAATGTAATTCAAAATTGTACTCAGTCACACCAAACATAGATTAAGGGGACCTTTAATTTGCTTCTTTTCACAAAAACTCAGCTTTTTTCTTTTAATTGACAAAAAAATTAGTTCTCACTTCTCACATTTTTGTACACAAATAAAGGTTTGTGAAGTCTAAGAGTGTTTTCATATCATGTACCAAAATTTCATTGTTATAAATTGTTTGATAGATAAATACAAATTGAACTATTGAAGAGAACAAAGAAGCAAAGAACTATTATAAAATCATATAGATAAAATTCATTAGGTGCTAAAACAATAACTTTGCAAGTAATAAACACACAATATACTCGAGATGCTAATTCTTTAATAATTTTTTGCTGTATTTTTCTTCTTGTTCTTGTTTTAAATTTTTTTTGTATTTGTACTTCTTCACGGCATCTTAATATCTAGATCTTTTTCTATTTCAAATAATCATTGCATATTAATCATATTTTATAAAAGCACATAAGTCAATTGATTAGGTGCAAAAAAGATTAATAGTCAATTGATGTATTGCTTGATTAACCAAAAAAACATATTATTAACACAAATACAAATAAAAAATTTAGTCACGTTACAAATCAATTGTACATTTTCAACCAGAAGCATAACGCATCAGTAACGATTGTCAGTATTACCACAACGAAGCTCTGCTAACAATAGCCATTGTCAAAAGTCAATTACCAGTTAAGTAACTGAGATAATGACATAACGAATTTTTTTAAAGATTTATAAATTAAAAGTACTTAAGTTTCATAAACAAGATATGATGAATCAAAATTAAAATCAAAAGATATTTTTATTATAGAGTGCTTAAAGATTTTCATGAATAGACAAGAAATATTGAGTCATATTTTTGGGTGTTATTATAATTTTTTTCTTGCATATTTTGAATGAATACAGAATGATGACACCAGTAATGAACATATTATCTAGGACAGAGACTCGGGATCAAATACTCAGGATCAAATACCAAGTTTAAAGAGCAGTTCTATGGCTATTCAAATTTGAGTTAAACAAAGAGATCAATATTACAATGGTGCTAAGCCAGTCTATTTTCGTTGCAGAGTCCGACTTCCTGATGTAGTTTTTCCCAATTGGTTCATTGCATACAAAGCTCAGATACACTAGAAATAAAAGCGAGAAGCAAAGAGTTGTAGAAAGTAATAAATGAATAAAAATAAAAACTAATTAACCTTCACATTAAAATTTTTCAGTAATACAAATTTTAACCTTGCAAAAGCATAATGCATTAGTAGAAATGAAGGGGAATGTATAGAGAGCTAGCTAAGAGATGCTGCTGCAGAAAGTAACGACAATGCTATTGGAGACGTTATTGGCGATGGATAGTAAGCTCAAGAAGGCTGATTCACGTTGAGAGTACTCATCAGTGTTGAGAGCAAGAAAGAGGGTTCACTGCAAGAGAGAGAGAGAGAGAGAGAGAGAGATTTTGGGAAAAAGAAGAGCGTGTGAGGTAAAGTGCGTGTATTCACGCTCTCTATATGCATTTGGTCTTATTTTTTATTTGGTGTAGAAAAATATCAATACTAGTTTGCTAGTCAAAAATAAAAATTTACTGGCCTATTAGCACTGTTGTTTGTATATTTATAATGTAGAATACGTATCAAAATACAAAACAGGTCTCATCTTAATGTATAACAATATTAATTTCTATACTTTTAATAAATAACAGTATAACTAGTATTCTTTAAATTAGTTTTTTATTCAGTCTTTTTATTACATTAACCTAAAAAAAATAAACATATCCAAATAGATTTATTGTTTAATTTAAATACAAATCTACAAAAACATACTAACTAAAATTAAAATTCAAAATATAAAATTTAAATCTTGTAAACACTAACATATCCCAAATAAAATCCTAAAATATTCCAAATTAGATTTTCACAGTAAAATCTTTTCTCAGTAAAAATTCAGAGCTGCGTTCGTCTTCTCCTTCTCATATGTCGCCGTGTTTGTCTTCTCCTAGGCCGCGCACCTCCTCTGCGGCGATATCCTTCATTGGCGACGCGCACTATCCCGGCGATGCGCACCTCCCCGCGCCTCCTCCGTCGATCCACTGCCTCCTCCGTTAACGAATCTTAATAGCCCCACCTCCTTCGAATTTTGGATGTGCGAATGTGGTAGTTAGTAGAATTTTTTATATCTCATCTATTCCTTTTTTCTGATTAATAAGATATTTTTTTAATTTATGTATAATTTTATATGTGTCTGGTATTTATTTTAAATGTGTTTATATTAAGAATGTTTTTTTACTATTCTATTTGATTTAGAATTTATTACTTTCACAATTTTTGTGTTTGTAGAAATCTTTCCTTCTTTTTTTTAATAATAAAAAATTTTATTTTTTTAATCCATGCATAATGTTAGAAACAAGAGACTGAGAGAGTAATCTGAAAAGTATATTATTGAGTTATATTCTGAGGTACAATATACAAGGGGTATTTATAGGTGCTAAATGAATCAAAGTAATAAAGACATAGAATCCTACAATTAATGTACATATATGCTATATAAATATAGACGATGCTAATTGATCTAAATTGATTTTAATGATTCTCTAACATCCCCCCTCAAACTCAAGTGGGAGCTAAGGATATCAACTTGAGTTTGGATAACAAAATCCAAAAGCGAGTCAGGTGATGAGCTTTCGTGAAGATATCAGCAGTCTGATCCAGTGTCCCAACAGCAATGAGACGAACAGCATCAATAAGGATACGTTGCCGAACAAAATGACAATCAATCTCAATGTGTTTGGTGCGTTCATGAAACACATCATTATGGGCAATCTGAATAGCACTGCGGTTATCACAAAAAACATCAGTAGGGGACGACTGAGGAGCACCCAGATCTTTGAGAAGCCAATGAACCGAGATAACCTTAGTAGTGGTGTCAGCGAGGGCAAGGTACTCAGCTTCTGTGCTTGAGCGAGCAGTGAACGTTTGCTTCTTAGCACGCTAAGAGATGAGAGTGTCGCCAAGAAACAAACAGTAACCAGTAGTAGAACGACGATCAGTGGGATCACCAGCCCAATCAGCATCAGAGTATGCCTGAAGGGTCAAAGAGAAATGGGCAGAAAAATAAAGGCCATGAAATAGATTACCTTTGACATACCGAAGAATGCGAAGAACTGCCACATAGTGAGTAGTACGAGGAGCTGACAAGAACTGGCTGAGGACATGAACTGGATAGGCAATGTCTGGTCGGGTGACAGTCAAGTAGACGAGACCTCCAACTAACTGGCGATCAAGTGTCGGATTATCCAAAATAGTGCCATCCATAGGGGTAAATCAAATATTAGGCTCAAGAGGAGTAGACTCAGTGCGACTATCTGTAATCCCAGCGCGAGCAAGAAGATCTGAAACATACTTAGCCTGAGAGAGATAAATGCCATCATCTGTGGAGATGACCTCGAGACTAAGAAAATAGCTGAGAGAACCAAGATCCTTCATCTCAAAGGTACGGTGAAGTGAGGTCTTGAGATTAGAGATACCATCAACATCATCTCCAGTAATGATCATGTCATCAACATACAAAAATAGAAGAACAACTCCACGTTCACTTTTACGAATGAAAAGTGCATTCTCATGAGGACTAGAAATAAAACCAAGACTGCATATGGTAGTGCTGAACTTGTCAAACCATTCACGAGGAGCTTGGTTAAGTCCATAAAGTGCCTTGCGAAGGAGACAAACCTTACTGGAAGGACAAGGATATCCTGGAGGTGGTTTCATATAGACTTTCTTTTTTAAATCCCCATTAAGAAATGCATTCTTCACATCCATCTGACTGAGAGACCATCTTTTAACCGCAACAATGGCAAGGAGAGCTCTAACAGACGTAAGGCGAGCAACAGGAGCAAAAGTCTCTTCATAATCAATACCATACTCTTGCGTACAACCTTGAGCAACCAAGCGTGCCTTATAACGGTCAATAGAGCCATCAGAGCGAGTCTTGATCTTGTATACCCATCTACTGCCCACAACTTCCTGATCAGAAGGAGGATCAACCAAATTCCAAGTGTGTGCTTTTTCAAGTGCCTGTATTTCTTCCTGCATTGCTTGTTGCCAATTTGGATTTGTGGAGGCTTCTCTGAATGACTTAGGTTCATGTTGATGAAGAATAGTAAAAAAACAATGATAATCAAGAAGATGAGGAGGTGGATTCCTTACCCTAGAAGAATGAGTGGGAGGAGGAGGCATGACACTAGGAGCGGGATCGCCGTCCGGACTGGAATCATCGGGATATGGAGAAGGCGGAGGATCAGGAGCCTCGAGGGGGTGGACTTGGGGTAGACCCTGTAGTATCATCATTAGGAAAGAGATCAAAATTTGGGTTAGTAAAAAACGGTGACGGAGTAGAAGGAATGGACTCAAAAGAGGAAAAATTAGAGAAGATATGATGCTCCCAGAAGACAACATGACGAGATATACGAATACAGCGAGAGATAGGATCCCAACAACGATAACCTTTATGTTCAGAGGCATAACCAAGAAAAACAACACATGCGAGCCCGAGGTTCAAGCTTATTATGTTCATGAGGCTGAAGAAGGACAAAACAGACACAAACAAAAACACGGAGAGAACTGTAATCGGGAGAAGTACGATAAAGACACTCAAAGGAAGTAGTGTTACCAAGAACAAAAGAAGGGAGTCTATTGATAGCATGAACAGCAGTGAGGACAGCTTCACCCCAAGCACGCTCAGGACAGGAAGAGAAAATAAGCATAGCACAGACAGAGTCAAGAATATGACGATGTTTATGCTCAACTCTGCCATTTTGTTGAGAGGTACCAGGACAAGAAAACTCGGACAAAGTACCCTGTTCAGCGAGAAAATTTAAAAGTTTGGAGTCACGATATTCCATAGCATTATCACGTCTGAAAATTTTAATGACCTTTGAAAACTGAGTTCAAACCATAGTGGCAAAGTTAATATAAATCTGAGGCAACTCACAACGATTAGTCATCAAATAGACCCAAGTAAAACGTGAATAATCATCAATAAAGACGACAAAATATCGAGCCCCTCCCAT
The DNA here is from genome assembly GCF_059453495.1 of Arachis ipaensis. Taxonomy (NCBI): domain Eukaryota; kingdom Viridiplantae; phylum Streptophyta; class Magnoliopsida; order Fabales; family Fabaceae; genus Arachis; species Arachis ipaensis. The sequence continues at coordinate 117,850,641 of NC_142441.1, read as the reverse complement.
AGAAGCGGTGGGAGCGGGGCCCCAAATATCAGAATGAATAAGATCAAAAGGAGAGCATGCAATAGAGGAATTATTATTAAAGGATAAGGCAGGTTGTTTTGCAGTGCGACAAGAAATACAATCTAAAGACTCATTTTGAACTTGACCTAAAACACCCGTAGATATAAGAGGACGTAATTTGCCTAAGGAGCTATGTGCAAGACGACGGTACCACAAGTGAAGAGTAGATGGAGAGGAAGCAGCACAGAGATTTGTAGAGGGAACATGAAGGTTCTCGAGCTCAAATAAGTGTCCAACCTTACATCCAGTCCCGATGATATTTCCCGTCCGACGATCCTGCACACGACAACCAGAATTTGAAAAAATGACATCAAAACCAAGTTCAACAAGTTGATCGACAGAGATAAGATTAAAATTCAATTTTGGAATAAAATAAGCATAAGAAAGATGAATATTGGACTGTGAAATAACCCCGTGATGTGTTGCATGCAAGAGGGAATCATTAGCAGTGTTAACAGAAGATGCATTTGTAGTGGGAGACAACGACGAAAAAAGATGACGCAAAGGAGACATATGATTGAAACAACCAAAATCAAAATACCATTTAGAATTACTTGGAGGGGTGGAAAGAGTAGCGGGGGGTATTACCAGGAAAGGAGAGAAGTTACCTAAGAAAAGTTTCAATATCGGATGGAGAGCCAGAAGGTGTGTTGAGAGATGTGGAAGAGGTGGACTCAGTGGCAGCAGCAGCAGTAGAGGCAGGCACATGCAGAGAATTGTTGGGACGAGGTTGATACTTGTTCTGATCTGAGCGTGGTGGTCGAGTAGGACAGGTAGCAATCAAGTGACCCGAGAGCTTACAATAATGGCAGAACAGTTTCGGGCAGTTGGAGCCAATGTGGCCTTTTTGTTTGCACTTACGACATTCAATAGAAGGACAGTTGGAGAAGGAATGCCCAGGCCGATTACAGTTGCGATAGATTTTGCCCTTTTTGTCGGTGGCAGCAAAGACAGTTTCACTTTTAGAACGAAGCAACCCCAAGCGCGTTTCTTCAGACTTAAGACGAGGAAGAGCATCTTCAAGACTAGGCAAGGGATTCTGATGAAGAAGAGAAGCCCTGACCGGCTCATAGTCATTAGTAAGTGCCATCAGAAATTGGATGAGACGTGTCTGGTTCCAATAATCCTCATATGCCTTAGCATCAGTGGGATCTTTAAGAACAGGCTCACAAGAGGTCAACTGATCCCAAATAATCTCCATCTGAGCAAGAAAATCAAAAACTGCTTGGCCACGTTCTTGCTTAAGGCTATGAAGTTCCTTAAGCAGTTGGTACTGATGAGAGAGATCAGAGATAGTGTAACGTTTCACCAAATGATCCCATACCTCTTTAACAGTTTCAAAACGCCCAAACTGTAAATGAATGCCAGGAGTAGAAGTGTTGCGGAACCAGGTGATAATCTGATGATTTTAACTATCCGAATCCTCCAATTTCTCTGCATAATCCTTCTCCTTATCAGCATCCTCCTTGGATTTGGAGGTACCATCTTTGGATACAGTTGGCTTAACAGGACAAGCAATATCACCAGTCACATATCGCCATAATTTTTGCCCTTTAAGAAATTCTCGCATAGCTTCAACCCAATGTGCATAGTTGGAGCCATTAAGAATAACAGGGATAGGCTGAAAGACATCCGGTTTTTCCATAGTAATAGAAGAAATAGCAAAAGAAAGAAGAAAATTGCAAATTCGGGGAAGAAAACGAGAAAACAGGGCGCGGAATTGGAAAGAGCTCACCAAAAAACCTTAGGGAGGGTCTCGCTTGTCAGCCACGTCAGCGCCACGTCACTGCCATGTCAGGGCAACGGTGACACGTTGCAGCCCGTGAGAGGACGAAGAAGACAGGCTGGCGTTGAAGTGGCGGTCGGGTCAACGCGCGGGCCGGGTCGGGTCAAGAGCGGGTGCGCGGGTCGCAGGGAAAACTGGTGGCGTGACACGTGGAGGCTCCAGGATCGTGGGATCAGCAGCAAGATCCAACGGCTACTGAAGCATCTTGAAGGAGGAACAATGGAGGTGGACAGCGAACTTCCAGCGGCGCGTGGCGGCGCGTCTGAGGGCTTCTGGCGGCGAACTCGGCGGCGTTGGAAAGCTGACGAAGAGAGGATCACAATGATGCCGGAGGTGACGAACCAAAGCATCGGAAACAGATCGAAAAATGCGAGCAAAGAGCCACGGGTGGAATCTGGAAGAAAGATCAACCTGGTCGTGGCAGCGTCTTTCGGCGGCGCATGGAGGCGCGTCTGGCGGTGGATGGTGGCGGTTCTGATTGCGTTGGAATCACGGCGACAAGACGAACAAGATGGTTACGGGGGTGATGAACCAAAGCGTCTAAAAGGGAACGAAAAAAGAGGCCAAAGAACACTGCCGGAAAGGAAAAAAAACAATGGGCTATGAACTAATATTCATTGAAAAAAAAAAGACCTAAGCTCTTGATACCATGTTAGAAACAAGAGACTGAGAGAGTAATCTGAAAAGTGTATTATTAAGTTGTGTTTTGAGGTACAATATACAAGGGGCATTTATAGGTGCTAAATGAATCAAAGTAATAAAGTACAATTAATGTATAGATATGCTATATAAATATTGACGATGCTAATTGATCTAAATTAATTCTAATAATTTTCTAACACATAATATTGAAATGTTTATGGCGTTTTTTTATGTGTTTGTGTTAAGAATTTTTTTACACTATTCTATTTATGTGAAATTTGTAATATTAATATAATTTGAATGTATAAATATTTAATTTTGGATGTGTGTTTATATTATTTGTGTTAATTTTGGATGTGTTAATAGTAGAAAATTTTATTCTAAGAAAAAAGGTTGCATGATGTCTTTATTGTCCGAGAGAGAAAATATGGTGATAAATTGATGATGACCTTATAATAAAAAAAAAATAAAAAATAAAAAAATAAAGTAACTATTTTATTATATTAATAAAAAATTGAAAAAAAATTTAGTTAATAAAATTTAAATTAAATTTAATTAATAATTTATTTATCTGAAAAATAAAAATGTGTTTTAATTTAAAAATAATTAAATAATATTATTTAAATTCAAAAATTGACGAAATGCTGAATTTTAAAAGACGTGTAGTATTTTTGATAAACAAAAAAGAAACACTACGTGTCTCTATCATCCTGTTATCTCCATCATATAATTACGTATGCGCATACCTACATTTCGATACGTGTAACTGCTAGATAGTAGATACGACGTATCTAATGGGTCGTGTTTGACTTGTGCTCTTCTTATATAGTTCATGCAACTTGACAAATAATTCTAATAAAATTAAACATTCTTTGGCTTTATATCATGGTCGTATAAATTCACTTTGTCCCTTGAACGTCAAAATCACAAGAGAACAAGAATCGCAATATATATATATTGCTTCTTTCTGCCTTATGTGTTATTTTCCATATATGTGTATGTGTTTTCTTTGTGCCTAGGCTTATCTCACCAGCATTATCTGCAAAAATTTAAACACTTTTTATTTAAAAAATATATAATTAAGATATGATCGACAAACAAAATTTGATAAAGGAAATAAAGAAAATATATGACTAAGTTTTAATTAATTAATTTCTTTGTGGTAATATTGAAAACAAAATTTGGAATAATAATTAAATAATAGTACTATGAAATGTTATAATTACATGTGGCTTATCTTTGGTTCACTTAACAAAATTATTAATCACCTAGTTACTTTACTTATCCGCATCATGCATGCAATGTGTGTTTGTTAATAGCTGATTTTCTTTTTGGATAGTTGGCCATGTTCTGGTGATAATCGGAAAGGTGGTAGTACTGTTAAGGGCAAATGAAAGTAAAGCTATGTTGAAAAAAAAAAGAAAAAAAAAAGAGAAAGAAAGAAAAGGGAGAATGGCATGGAGTGAAATGGAAAAAAAAAATATTTAAATCAGGGGCGGAGTCAGGTATAAAGAAAGGGGGTTAATGGTCTCCTAATTTTAATTTTTTACATGTAAATTATATGTAAATTTCAGTTTAGTCTCCTTTAAAATTTTATTTTAGTCTTATTTTATTGTGTAAATATTTTTTGCTTTCCTCTAATATTTCATCTAGTCCGCCCCTGATTTAAATGTTGTTTAAAGAATTTTTAAAGAGATAGAAGAATAATGATATAGTCGTAGCAGGACAAAAATGTCTATTTCTTGACATTTAAAATCCCTATATTTTATCATTCAAATTGGGAATCAAGAAGGGGGACACAATGAAAATACTCATACATTGCGCCATCGTTAGGCCCATTATTATTAATGAGAATAGGGATAAAAACATAAAATATAGAAACAAATAAATTGATTAAATCTTTTATTATGAAAAGCCAAATTAAAAAAAACATATAGTTTATAATAAAATTATGGAAAATTTTTATCCTAAAATCCCCCCTCCCCCCAAAAAAAAAAAGATGCGCTCATCGTTGATCATTATTGTTGTGTAGTATAATGGGAGAAAAAAGTTTAGGGACAATAGTTTTATATATTAAAATTTGGTTAATATTTAACCAACAAAAGTAAAGTGAACAATTTTATATTTTTAGATAAAATTTTACATCATTAAAATTATTAATAATAATTAATTAATAATTATAAATCATAAAATTTACTTGCCTCTAGCACTCGTCTAAAAGGAGAAGTGGTATACTCTGTTACTATTACTAAGTAATGACTCGTCCCTAGCTCTTTTTGGTTTGGAGCATCTGATGAAGAATTTTTCGTATTAATTAATTTAGTAGAAGAACAACACAACTCCTAATCAGATTTCTCTATCCTTCGCTTACACCAATGCCCCCACTAATACTTAATATATGAAACTACATAAAGTATTTATCTTTTTTAAAATATATATAAAAAATCATTACTATAAAAATTAAGAATTTTAAATTATAAAGTCAAAGTTAATTGAAAATTTTAATTATTTTTAATACAAAAAATGTTTAAAATAATATATATATATATATATATATATATATATATATATATAAATAAAGTGGAACAAATTATTCATTGATAAAATTATATAATTTAAAATTAAATTAAAATATTTATATTGAGATTCTATTTTTTAAAAGATTTATATGTAAAACATATTATTATTATTATTAGACTTAGTAGAGTACTTCTCATTATTTATGATGAGCAAAATTTTTAAATAGCTCATATTCTTAATTCTTGAAAGTGATGTATAATATAGGATAAAATATATTTTTTTATTTTTAACGTTTTTAAAATTTTTTAAAAATATTCTTAACATTTAATTTAATTTAATTTTATCTTTAACATTTTGGATAAATTTTAATTTTATGTCTTCTCTTAGTTTTATAACAATCAACTGTTAAGTCAAAAATATTTTTTCAATTTTATCCCTATTTAATATAATATTATCTTCACTATCACACCACCCCGAATTCACCTTATTCCTCCAACATCATCATCAACACTGCAACCACCATCCCATCCTATCCCATTCCATCTTCTACCCCTTATATATCTTCCAGTCACCTAAGTAAAGAAATTTTCACCTACAATCACTCATTATTATTTTTTTTCCAAAGATAAATGTTATTTTATTAATATAAAATAAAAATATTTTCATAAAGAAGTATAAAAGAATTGAGTATTCTCATTTATCATCAACTGTGACTAAAAGACTAAGAACTTAGAAAAGAGTAAAGTAAGAGTAAAAAAAAATTAGCAACATCTATCAGGTATGGCTTACGAGTTCACGCACTAAATTGCTGGCTTCTTTCACTATATCTGGTGCCGGGCTTATTACCTTCTCGAAAACACACAGATTCTTCGCTTTCCAAGTGCTCCAACACAGCGCCGCTATGAGGAGGGTCTTTTGTCTACCGTCGAATTGAGCCGCTCCTAGGATAAGACTCGTTGCCACCAATTGAAAAAGGTCTCTTCTTCTATCATCCATAGGTCAGGGGTTATTAAGCTTAGGCACCATATTATTGAAGACAGGGGCATTGAAACAAAGCATGAGAAATTGATTCAGCCTTCAACATGCATCTTGGACAAGTAGCAGGAGTGGATGCGAACCGGCTGTGAACTTGTTGCAACACCGGAAGCTTTTCATGAAGACTTTTCCATAGAAAAACCTTAATTTTATGAGGTAATTTCAATTCCCAAATGCTATTCCAGACTCTGTTATTCTGTATGTTCTGGGGCCTCAATGAAGTAGGATAATGAAAGAATCCATAAGCAATTTTGTATCCTGACCCAACTTCATATATACCAGATTTTGTCCAGCACCAATTAACTTCATCCTCCTCCTCTGTTGGTTTGATTGAAAGAATTTTATTGCATATATCAATTGAAAAAATTGACTCAATCAGATTTCTATTCCAGCTTCTATCAAGATTTAGTAACGCACTAACGTAATACACTTGCAGATTTGGTGGGACTGTGAGTGCATTTTGAGGGACATTAAGGGGCACTGGTGGTGGGAGCCATGGGTCATGGAAGATGCGAACATTAGTACCAGAGCCTATTTTCCATAACAAGCCTTTCTCGATCACCTTGCGCCTTTCAAGAACACTTCTCCAGCCCCATGATGGTACGTTTCCTATCTCTGCATGTAGGAAATCTGTATATCTGAAATATTTAGCTTTGAGCATTCTTGATAGAGTAGAATTAGGCTATTTCATTAGACGCCAATATTACTTGCCCAATAAAGCCAAAATTTGCGCCCTTAGGTCCTTGATCCCCAGCCCTCCATCTTTCTTCGGTTTCGTCATTGTGTCCCATTTAATCCAAACCATTCTTTGTTCTGCGCCTTTTTGACCCCACAAAATTTTGAGAGCATGCTATGAATCTCAGTCAACAGCGTGTCTGAGAGATTGAAACAAGAGAGTGTATAAATATGAATTGCCTCCCCCACCGCTCTCAATAGTGTGTGCCTGCTACGTGATGACAATAGACTTCTTTTCCAACCCATAATCCTCTTCTGAACTTTATCCTTGATAGCTCCAAAGGTTGCTTTCTTTGATTTTTGAACTATAGAGGGCAGTCCCAGATATTTGTCTTGTGCTCCGATATGTTCAATATTTAGTGTCTGAGCAACTGCTAGTCTTGTGTTCTGAGGTGTGTTGTGACTGAAAAAGATAGCCGACTTATTCAAATTGACTTTTTGCCCACTGAAACCCTCATAGATCTCTAACAATTCTAGAATACTTTGCCTTGTATTAGGTGCGCTCTTGCAAAAAAGGATTGAATCATCAGCAAACAAAAGGTGATTAACTGTTTGGCATCTCCGATTAACTTGAACTCCTTGAATTAATATGTTTTGCTCTGCCTTGTGTAGCAAGAAGGAAAGCCCTTCTGCATAAAAAAGAAAGAGATATGGAGATAGGAGGTCACCCTGTCGGATGCCCTTATATGGCCTAAAATATCCAAAAGGTTGACCTTCCACAACGACAGAGTAAGAAACAGTCGTTACCAATTCCTTATTCCAGTTAATCCATTTAGCATCAAAGCCCAGCTTATCCATAATATACCATAAGAAATGCCATTCAACCCTATCATAAGCCTTTCTCATGTCTAGTTTAATAGTCATCTCATGCTCTGCCGCACTTCTCTTATTTTTCAAATATTGCATACATTCGTGGGCAATTAGAATATTATCTGAAATGAGTCTACCTTTGAGAAACGCACTCTGATTTGGGCTTATAATTTTATTCATAATACCTTATAATCAGTACACCATAACTTTAGAAATAATTTTATACATAACTGAAGACAAACTGATCGGTCGTACCTGAGTCATGTCACTGGCATCTGGCACCTTTGGAATCAAACAAATTTGAGTATGATTGAAGCTTTTTAGAATTCTGCCACTGTGAAAGAAACTTCTCACTGCCTTAAAAACGTCACCTCTAACTATATCCCAGAAAAGTGAAAAAACTTAGCTGTAAACCCGTCATCACCAAGAGCACTCTGAGCATGAACACCAAATGTAGCTCTTTTGACCTCATCCATAGTTACTGGCCTTTGGAGCCTACAGTTCATAGAAGCTGTAACCTTAGGCTCCAAATCCTCTAAGTATGGATTCGGATAAGTCGAACAAGAAGAAGTAAAAATATCGCAAAAGTAGTCTTCAGCTACCTTTGCAATATCTTCCAGTTTCGATGCAATCTCATTGTCCCTCCCCACTAATCTCCAAATTCTGTTTCTTCGCATCCTTGATTGAAATTTCTGGTGAAAGAATCTAGTATTCTGATCTCCGTCTTTTAGCCACTTGACTCTAGATTTTTCTCGCCAATAGCTCTCTTCTTTCAAATATGATAGCTCCAACTTCTCCTCCAAACTGGTAACCTCCTCTCCCCCATTAATTCCAGCCACCCGCAACTCCTCTAGTTTAGCTTGAAGGTCCTCAATTTCTTTCCGGGAGTTTGCTTTGTGAGTTTTCTGCCATTGAACTAGTCTATGTCTACAAACTTTCAACTTTTGGGCCAAGAAGAACATAGCCGAGCCTACAACTTCCATTTTTCACACTTAACTGACAATTCTCTTGACATCCTCTTCTCCACACCAACGTTCTTGGTATTTAAACCGCCTTTTACTATGCCAGGTACAATCACTCATTATTATTATTATTAAGCTCACTCTCATTAAAACCCTTCGCCTCCTCCTCTTCTTCTTCCTTTTCTCCACTCAATTACCAACAACAGGGATCGATTTATATTTTAATTTGTGGGAACAAGTGCCTCCACTAATATTTTACAAAAAATATAAAAAGTATATATAAATAAATATATATGGTCTTATTAAAAAATTATATTTACTCCATATTAAAAAAATAACTATTAAATTTTATGTTAAAATATTTATTATATATATATTTTTTAACTTTTAGAATTAAATTTTGATATATTGTTAGTATAAAATAATTTTACATGTGTATCCGATTATGTAATATCATATCATAAAAAATAATTACCTTTTACCACAACTAGAAAATTACTTAATACATATAGATTTACGGACATATTTAGTCTTTATTATAGACAAATTTTTGGTTATCGACAGATTTTGTCCCTCTGTAAAAATCTCATCGGAAATTATTTACCGACGAATTTTTACTAGTTACCGACAGATTTTTCCTTATTAAATTCTCACCTCCATTTCCCTGGAACATCGAACTTTCCGACGGATTTTCTGTCGGTAATTAGAGACAGATTTTTTGACAAATTTTTCGTCGGTAATTACAGAAATATTTTTTGATGGATTTTTCGTCGGTAATTGGAACCTTGGAAAATCATCCCAAACTCTGAATACAGACAAAATTTGTCAGTAAGGCAAAATAAATTTTTTTTAGATTTTTTCATTGCAAAATAAACTTGTTTTCATACAAAATGACAGGTGGTGCAGGAATCCCCACACCTTCGTACAGCTGTACCAGTAAGTGCAATGGGTCGTCCAAGTAATACCTGAGTGAGTCAGGGTCGATCCCACGAGGATTATGATTTGATGCAAGCTATGGTTATCTTGCAGGTCTTAGTCAGGTAGATCAGAAGGTTGTTGGCTCGATTTGAAGGTTGATAGATAAATACTTATAGGATTATTTGAAATAAAGATAGGAATTATATGCTAGGAATAGTAAATAATGGGAATAGAGTTGAGAGTCAGAGTTTCTTTGTCTTTCTAAATTAACTCTGGTACTACTGCTCTCCTTGCTTGTGAGTGATTTCTTCAATGGTAGGCTGTATGTGATTGACACTGGTTTGAGCAGCTGCCAATACTCCTCCAGATCTAAACCCCAGGTTTAGTGCAGATCCATCACTATTTGTGGGTGAAGCACGTACAGTCCATTCTCCTTCATGATCCTACTCAAAATGCCACAGAAAAGGTCGGATCTTCCGGATCAGAGAATGATGTATCTTTGGTTCTAGCCTCTACCACAGAGACCCTAATCTCCCCAGAAATTAGCTGAACTAATGTCTAGAAAAGTCCCCAATAAAATCGTGGATTAGCCGTCTGAGAGACGTATATTCAAGCTGGTGGTTCATCATTGTCCAATGAAAGACGCACTCTGAACCCATGTAGAATGTGATAACCTTATGCCAGTTCAACGCATTCATATTGATGAAGAACGAATATACATCTTAGAATAAATCAAACACGGATCGAAGAGAAATAATAATACTTTTATTAATTCATAGGATTCAGCAGGGCTCCGCCCCTTAACCTAGGAGGTTTAGAAACTCATATTGAAGTAAAAATACAAAGAAAAAAATGAAAATAGGGCTGAATGGTGTATGATGATGATGATGACTAAAAATCATGTAAAATACACTTTAAATACTAAACAGATAACTAGTAAGGGTAAAACAGTCTATTTAGTGCTAAAATCTACTTCTGGGGCCCACTTGGTGAGTGTTTGGGCTAAGCTTTGATGAGATCCACGTGTTATGAGGCTCCTTGGGTGTGGAATGCCAGCTAGGGGGTCCTCTCTGGCCCTTTGGACGCTAGGCTCTGCTCTTTGGGCGCTGGACGCCTAGAAGGGGTAGGAAGCTGGTGTTGGATGCTAGTTTTAGGCCTTCTAATCCAAAGCAAAGTATGGACTATTATATATTGCTGGAAAGCTCTAGAAGTCGGATTTCCATATCCATTGAGAGCGCTCCATTTGGACTTTTGTAGCTCCAGAAAAGCTCTTCCAAATGCAGGCAGGTCAGATTTGGATAGCATCTGCAGTGCTTTCTCTGTCTCTAAATCAGACTTCTGCTCAAACTCCTCAATTTTAGCCAAAAAATACCTGAAATTTTCCAAAAACACCAAAATTCATAGTAGAATCCAAAAATGTGAATTTAACACTAAAACCTATAAAAACTTAATAAAAACTAAATAAAAACTACTAAAAACTATATGAAAGTGATGCCAAAAAGCGTATAAAATATCCGCTCATCAACAGGATTTCCTATATACCAGCTGATATGGTGAGGCTCCAATAGGGGTTTTGAAACCTGTTCTGTATGCCCACAGAACATCATCAAGCTTTTTAGCCCAATCCTTTCTAGAGACGCTTATTGTCCTCTCTGGAATTCACTTTAGTTCTCTATTTGAGACTTCAGCTTGCCCATTTATTTGGGGATGATATGGAGTTGCCACTTTATAGCAAACTCCGTAACAGCTTAAGACAGAATCAAGTTTTCTATTGCAGAAATGAGTACCTCCATCACTAATCAGTGTCCTAGGGACACCAAACCTACTAAAGATTTTCTTTTTGTAGGAACTTCATCACTACTCTAGTGTCATTAGTGGGTGATGCTATAGCTTCAACCCATTTTGACATATAGTCTACTGCCACAAGGATATAGGTGTTTGAGTATGAAGGTGGGAAGTGTCCCTTGAAGTCTATGCCCCATACATCAAACAACTCAATCTCTAGAATTCCTTGTTGAGACATGTCGTGACCATAAGGGAGATTACCAGCTCTCTGGCAACTGTCACAGTTACGGACAAACTCTCTAGAATCCTTGAAGAGAGTGGGCTAGTAGAATCCACTATGGAGAATCTTGGTGGCTGTTCGCTCACCTCTAAAGTGTCCTCCATAGTCTGAGCCATGGCAATGCCATAGGATTCTCTGTGCCTCTTCTTCAGACACACAGCGTCGAATTATTCCATCCGAGCATCTCTTAAAGAGATATGGTTCATCCCACAAGTAGTACTTTGCATCATGCATGAGTTTTTGGGCTTGCTGCCTGTTAAACTCCTTTGGAATGAATCTTATAGCCTTGTAATTTGCAATATCTGCAAACCAAGGTGCTGTTCGGATGGCAAAGAGTTGCTCATCTGGAAAGGATTCGTATATGTCAGTGGAGGAAGGAGAAGTCCCTGCTACTGGTTTAATCCTAGACAAATGGTCAGCCACTTGATTTTCTGTGCCCTTTCTGTCTCTAATTTCTATATCAAACTCTTGCAAGAGTAAAACCCATCTTATGAGTGTGGGCTTAAAATCCTGCTTAGTGAGTAGATACTTTAGAGCAGCATGATCAGTATAGATAATGATCTTGGATCCTACTAGGTAGGATCTGAACTTGTCAATGGCATAAACCACTGCAAGTAATTCCTTTTCTGTAGTGGTATAGTTCTTCTATGCGTCATTCAAAATACGACTGGCATAATAAATGACGTGTAGAAGCTTGTCATGTCTCTGCCCCAGAACTGCGCCAATGGCATGGTCACTGGCATCATACATTAGTTCGAATAGTAAGTCCCAGTTGGGTGCAGAGATGATAGGAGTAGTGACAAGCTTGGCTTTCAGGGTTTCAAAGGCATGCAGACATTTTTGGTCAAAGACAAATAGAACATTAGTGGCCAAGAGATTACATAGGGGTTTTGCAATTTTCAAAAAATCCTTTGTGAACCTCCTATAAAATCTTGCATGTCTTAGGAAACTTCTGATTGCCTTGACATTAGTAGGTAGTAGCAATCGTTTAATCACTTCCAACTTAGCTTGATCTATTTCTATTCCCTTGTTTGAAGTCCGATGCCCAAGAACAATGCCTTTAGTCACCATAAAGTGGCATTTTTCCCAGTTTAGAACTAGGTTTGTCTCTTGGCATCTTTTCAGAACTAGGGCCAAATGATCAAGACAGGAGTCAAATGAGTCTCCAAAGACAGAGAAGTCATCCATGAACACTTCAAGGAACTTCTCTACCATATCAAAGAAGACGAATAGCATATATCTCTGAAAGGTGGCAGGTGCATTGCACAGGCCAAATGGCATTCGCCTGTAGGCAAACACGCCATATGGGCATGTGAAGCCTGTCTTCTCTTGATCCTGTAGATCCACTGCTATTTGATTGTACCTGAAATAACCATCCAGGAAATAATAAAACACATGCCCTGCTAGTCTCTCTAGCAATTGGTCAATAAATGGTAAAGGAAAATGATCCTTCCTGGTGGCGTTATTGAGCCTTCTATAGTCAATGCACATACACCACCCTGTAACTGTCCTTGTAGGAATCAGTTCATTATTTTCATTATGAACCACTATCATGCCTCCTTTCTTGGGAACGACTTGGATAGGGCTCACCCAGGGGCTATCAGAAATGGGATAAATAATCTCAGCCTCCCAAAGCTTAGTGACTTTCTTCTGCACTACTTCCTTCATAGCCGGATTCAGTCACCTTTGTGGTTGCACCACTGGTTTGGCGTCATCCTTCAATAGGATTTTGTGCATACATCAGGTCGGGCTAATGCCCTTAAGGTCACTTATAGTCCACCCAAGGGCGGTCTTATGTGTCTTGAGCACTTGGAGTAGTGCTTTTTCTTCCTGTGGTTCTAAGGCAGAGCTTATGATCACAGGATAAGTATCTCCATCTCTCAAAAATGCATATTTTAAGGAGGATTGTAATGGCTTGAGCTCAAGCTTTGGAGGCTTCTCCTTTTCCTTAGGAGTTTCCAGAGGTTCCTTTAAATCAGGCTGGGCATCAGCAAGGATGTCATTCAGCCCTTCTTTGAGTCCCGCAGCCATGTTTACTTCTTCCACCAGGGAATCAATGAGGTCAATGCTCATGCATTTCTCTGAGGTGTCTGGATGCTGCATAGCTTTGACAACATTCAGCACGAACTTTTTCTCATTGACTCTCAGGGTTACTTCTCCTTTTTCAACATTAATAAGGGTCCGTTCTGTAACTTGGAAGGGTCTCCCTAGGATAAGGGATGCACTCTTGTGCCCTTCCATATCCAACACCACAAAGTCAGTGGGAAAAGCAAATGGTCCAACCCTGACAATCATGTCTTCAACTACGCCTGATAGTATCTTAATAGAACCATCAGCAAGTTGAAGGCATATGCGGGCTGGTTTGACATCATCAGTCAATCAAAGCTTCTTTATTAATGAAGCAGGTATTAGGTTGATGCTTGTTCCAAGGTCACAGAGAGCTGTCTTTGTGCAAGCATTCACTAGACTGCATGGTATCATAAAACTTCCAGGATCCTTAAGTTTCTCTGATAAGTTGTTTTGAATGATTGCACTACACTCTTCAGTGAGGAGAATTGTTTCTATCTCTCTTCAATCCTTCTTATGACTTAATATGTCCTTTATGAACTTAGCATAAGAAGGTATCTATTTAAGAGCCTCTACAAAAGGGATCTTGATCTCTAATGTTCTGAGATAATCCGCAAAGCGGGCAAACTGTTTATCTTTTTTCTCTTGATGGAGTTTCTGAGGAAATAGCATCTTAGCCTTATACTCATCAATCTTGGTTGATGAAGGCTGAGTGTCGTGTGTATTGGAAGGGGGGTTACTAGCTTGCTTAGGAGGGTTGTTATCAGTATGTGACTGGCCTCCCTTGCTTGGGCGTTCAACGCCCATATTGCTGCCCCCTTCCTGGCGTTCAACGCCAGGGATACTAGTCCCTTTTGGGCGTTCAACGCCCTTGTTGTTGTCCCCAATTGGGCGTTCAACGCCAAGGATGGATACCCCTTCTTGGCGTTGAATGCCAATGACATTTCTCTTTGGGCATTCAATGCCCTCAGAGACATCTTGGACATCAGTCTGGTGTTCCTCTGTTAGATTTTCTTCCCTTGATCTCCTACTACACTGAGGTTGGGTGTTTAAGGATTTTCCACTCCTCAGTTGAATAGCCTGGCATTTCTCTGTTATCTGCTTAGATAACTGCTGCCTTGTTTGACTCAGCTGGGCTTCTACATTCCTATTAGAAACCTGAGTTTCTCACAAAGCCTCTTATAATTCCAGTAGTTGCTGGGCAAGGGCGTGTAGTTGCTGAGTCAATGGGCCATCCTGTTCTGGAGGGTTAGGTTCAGTAGATATTGCCTTAACCTCTCCTTTCATAGAAGTCTCAGCAGATGAGTACAGATGCTGATTAGTGGCAACTGTCTCAATAAGCTCGTGAGCTTCTTCAATGATCTTTCTCATGTGTATGGAACCACGAGCAGAGTGGTCCAGAGACATTTTAGCCATGTCTGAAATTCCATAGTAGAAGATGTCTAACTGTACCCATTCTAAAAATATTTCAGTGGGACATTTTCTTAGCATCCTTCTATACCTCCCCCAGGAATCATGAAGAGATCCATTATCTCCTTGTTTGAAGCCTTGAATGTCCAGTCTTAACTGGGTCAGCTTCCTTGGAGGAAAGTATTGATTTAAAAACTTATCTACTAGTTATTTCCAAGTTTTCAGGCTAGCTTTGGGCTGGTTATCCAACCACCTCTTTTGTTGGTCCTTTACAGCAAAAGGAAAGAGCAATAGTCTGTAGACATCTTGGTCTACTCCCTCACTGTGTACTGTATCAGCAATCTGTAACAAATCTATCAGAAACTCAGTAGATTCTTCCTGTAGAAGTCCAGAGTACCGATAATTTTGCTGCACTAAAGTGATGAGTTGATGGTTTAGTTCAAAGTTACTTGCTCTGATGGGGGGTATGCTAATACTTCTTCCATAGAAGTCAGCAGTGGGGTTTCTATAAGACCCCAGAGTTCTTCTGAACTCTTCATTCCCATTTGGGTTCATGATGAAGAAAGGTAGAAGAAGAGAAAGAATGAGGGATAAAGATGTAAATTGTAATTAAAATATTTTTATTTTTATTTTATTTATTTATTAAGTTCAAATTTAAAGGGTTAATTAATTAAAAAGATTTGAAAATTAATTGATGAATTTTGAAAAAAAAGAGAGAGAAATAGAAGAAGAAATTTCAAAAATTAGAAGAGAGAGGAATTAGTTAGGAAGTTTTGAAAAAGAAGAGAGAGAACAAGTAACTAATTAAGGAAGATTTGAAAAAAAAAAGATAAGATAGAATATTAGAAAAGATTTGATTTTGAAAATATTTGAAAAAGTCAACAAGATAAGATAAGAATTGAAAAGATTTGAAAATATTTTAAAATTAAAATTTAAAAGAAGATAAGATAGAAAAGGTTTTAAACTAAAGATAAGATAAGTTAGGTAAGAAAGATAAGATAAGGAAGTTAAGAAAAGATAAGTTTTAAATTAAAAAGATTTGAAATCAAAATTGAAAAGTTAGTTTCTAATTTAAAAAGATTTGAAATTTAGATTTTAAAAGAAAGATAAGATAAGAAAGAATCAAATTTTAAAAGAAAAGATTTGGAAAGAGATTAAAAAGATAAGATTTGAAATTTGATTTTTTGAAAAAGATTTGATTTGAAATTTGAAATTTGAAATTTTGAAATTGAATTTTAAAATTTGAATTTGAAATAAGATAAGATAAGAATTTGAAAATTGAATTTTAAAATTTTAAAATTTGAATTTGAAAGAAGTTATGATAAAGATTTGAAAAACATTTGATGTTTGAAATTTAAATCTTGACTTGACTAACAAGAAAACACTAAATTTAAAAATTTTTAAATTAAATTGGCAAGATTTTCAAAAATTATAATTAAAGATAAGAAAAGATATTTTATTTTTTTTGAATTTTAATGAAGAAAGAGAAAAATACACAAAAGACACCAAACTTAAAATTTTTAGATCTAAGGATACTACTATGCGAAAATTTTAAAGAAAAACACAATAGGACACCAAACTTAAAAATTTTAAGATCAAAATAAGAAGAAAAACAAGAACACTTGGAAGATCAAGAAGAACACCAAGAACAAAACTCAAAGAATTCAAATAAAACAAGAACATGCAAAGGACACCAAACTTAAAATTTTTGAAAACCAAAGACACAATTTTTGAAAATTATAAAGAAAAGATACAAGAAGACACCAAACTTAAAAATTGACACAAGATTCAAACAAAAGACACTATTTTTGAAAATTTTTAGAAAAAGACTCAAAGAAATTCGAAAATTCAATAAGAACAAAAACACAAGACTCAAACCAAAAACAAAGATTAAATAAAGAAAAGAAAAGGTTTTTGAAAATTTTTTTTTGAAAAGAAAATAAAAGACTCAGATAAAATAAAACTAAACCTATAAAGAAAAGGAAATTACCTAATCTAAGCAACAAGATAATCCGTTAGTTGTCCAAACTTGAACAATCACCGGCAACGGCGCCAAAAACTTGGTAGCGCGGAATTACGCTTTGCACTAATGAACCAGCAAGTGCACTGGGTCGTTTAAGTAATACCTGAGCGAGTCAGGGTCAATCCTACGAGGATTGTGATTTGAAGCAAGCTATGATTATCTTGTACATCTTAGTCAGGCGGATAGAGAAGGAGGTTTGTTGTTTTAAACGCATAAAAAAATTAAATAAAACGTTACTAGGTTGATGTGTTTGCAATGATAAGAAGATGGTTAAGTCTTGGAGATGCTTTGTCCTTCTGGATTAATTCCAGTCTTACTGTCTTCTTCAACTATGAATGACTTCTTCTATGGCAGGCTGTATGTGATCAACGCCTTTCTTAAGGGATCGCCAATACTCCTCCAGATCTGAACCTCAGGGTTAGTGTGGATCCAGTCTGATTGAGGGTGAAGCTCCTATAGTTCATTCTCTTTACTGATCCTACTCAAAATGCCACAGATAAGGTCGAATCTTCCGGATCAAAGAATGTTGCACCTTTGGGTCTAGCCTCTACCACAAAGAGTCTAATCTCCCCGTACCTCGGCTGAACTGGTGTCTCGAAAAGTCCCAACGAAATCGTGGATTAGCCGTCTAAGAGATGTATGATCAAGCTAGTGGTTCATCATTGTCCGATGAAATACTCACTCTGAACCACTGTAGAACGAGATAACCTTGTGCCGTTTCAACGCATTCACAATGATGCAGAATGGATATACATCTTAGAATAGAGAATCAAACACGTATAGAGATAGAACAGTAGTACTTTATTAATCCATAAAACTCAGCAGAGCTCCTTCCCTCGACCTAGGAGGTTTAGAAACTCATATTGATAGAAAATATAATGATAAACGTGTAAAGTGTCAAAAGGTTCTTCAGATTGTAAAAGTTCTCAATTAAATACTAAACTAATGACTAAGGATTACATGAGAAGGGTAAAACAGTGTTTTAGTGCTAAAATCCACTTCTGGGGCCCACTTGGTAAGTGTTTGGGATTAACTTGATTGAGATCCACATGCTAGGAGGCCTCTAGGGCATTGAACACTGGCTAGGGGGTCCTTCTTGGGCGTTGGACGCTGGTCTCTTCTCCTTTGGGCGTTGGACGCCAGAATAGGGCAGGAGACTGGCGTTGAACGCCAGTTTTGGACCTTCAATTCTGAAGCAAAGTATAAACTATTACACATTGCTAGAAAGCTCTGGATGTTAGCTTTCCATAATCGTGAAGACCTATCTATTTGGACTTCTGTAGCTCCAGAAAAGCTCTTTCGAATGCAAGGAGGTCAGATCCTGACAACATATGTAGCACTTTCTCTGTCTCTAATTAGACTTTTGCTCCAGCTCCTCAATTTCATCCAGAAAATATCTGAAATTGCATAAAAACACACAAACTCAAAGTAGAATCCAAAAAATGTGAATTTTGCACTAAAACCTATGAAAACTTAATAAAACTTAAACAAAACATACTAAAAACTATATGAAAATGATGTCAAAAAGCATATAAAATATCCGCTCATCAGCTACCTGTCGTCATATTTGCAAAGAGAATAAATGTATTATTAACACTAATCATCATATTTACTACACAAATCATTCAACATTTAGATTATTTCAAAAAAAAATTGACATAGCCTCCCCTAAAATTTGACATATATCCACCTTTACGGTTCCCACAATTCTACCCAACCTCAATCCACAGCATCAGTCAAACAAAGGAGGGCAATGATATCAGATTTTATGGAAATATGTCTAAACTCTTCCGCTCTCTTTCTAGACGCCTTTCTTTTCTTCTCCATCTTCCTCCTCCACCTCTCCAATCCATTCTTCCTCCAATCCCCTTACTGAGAAAGTGGCTAGACCTGACGAACTCTCTCCCAAACACAATATATTCGAAGAAGAAGTTTGCTTCGAAGATATCAATCAAGCCATCGACAATTGGGAGATACCCAAAATTCCCCAGGATGAGCTTTATGTCCCTGATGACAACAAAAGAAAATCAGACTATATCATCAAAACCGCTGAAAATAATATTCCTTTAGGACCAGATTCCGGTGAGAAATTCCATCTCTTAACCAAACAATCTGTCAGAGAACATGCACATCACTACAGATATCTTCACATAGGGTGTGTCCAGGTTGCAGTCAAACCTCTCATCCGAGAAGGCTTGAATGCTTCCATCCCCATGTGTCTTAGAGATATTAGACACAATGATTTTCAAGACTCCCTTATCGGAACAGTTGAAACAAGTCTTGGACATGGTCCAGTTTATTTCAACTGTTTTCCAAACAAAACGGTTAGCCTGTTAGATACCAACATCCTTGACTCTCTCTTCTTAAACATCCGAATTCATGGTTTTAACATGAAGGAAGGATCCATTCCAGCCGCTTTAATCTATAGGATTCAATACAAGGTCATGAACACTTGTAATTCTAGGGTCCTTCTTAAATCCCAAGATCGTGAAACTACTTTGTTTGTCACTGACATGACAAAGGCCAACGTCATGATTCCGAGGCTCATAAGGTGGGATGAAATTGATCTCCCCCAGTCATGGTCTATTGACAGAGCTATCCCTACACAACCTAGACAAGCACCTCTCCTACGAGAAATAAAACAGGATGAATCAGGAAAAGTAGAAATTTTCTTCGACAGACGAAACTCTTTTTCCTCCAGATCTGAAGCAGGGACATCTAATGATTTTGCTTCAGCAAGAAGGTCTTTTTCCGTGACTTCTCAATCTCAATTTTCAAAATTTTCAAAACCCGTGCATTCTGAAATCAATATTTTGCGATTACAAAATAATTCAAACATTTCTCAACCAGTTTATCAAACCGATGATAAGCATTCAGATGATGATATTGAGATAGAATCTTCCATTCAATCTCCAACATACTCATCTATGCATGGTGCTCAATATTCTTCTGTGAATAATGCCCAATGAGTAGCACAAAATTTATCATAGATAAGGACGCCTTACGTAAAAACCTTGAATCTGAGGAATATGACCTCCACAGAGAATGGTATTTACGTACGCATACAGCTGCTCAAATTGCATCATTCAAAGAAAAATATTACAGTTTTCTAAAAGAAGTTAAGATGCATATTCCTTTCTTTGAATGGTTTCATGCTTATTCCATAAAAAACAATCTGGTTTATCCTTTCAAAAACAAAGAAAACTTGCTTTCAGCAAATGTTATTTCAACTTGGAAAGTTAAAGATGGGAATTTAGTTAGATCTGAGTTTCCTCCAAAAGGACCCTTTGTAATTTCAAACACGGAAGGACATAACTCTGTTATGGCCTCTCCTTTTAAAACAAAAAATATTGATGAAGCTGTCGCCCCAAAAGATATTAAAAATCTTATTGAACAATCTAATTACACCAACAGATTTTCACAATGTCTGGGTGACAACCTTTCATCTTCGGGATCTACCTTTTCTTTGAAAAATATTTCTGAAGCCTCTACTTCTAATAGTATTGAGAAACCCCTTTTTAAACCTTTCAAAATGAGTAGTAAGGCAAAGCAAAGTCTTAAAACTTCCATTTTAAAACAACAATCTGGTGATTCAGAAGTTATTCAAAAAATTGACCAACTCTTAAACCGTTTCTCTACTGTCCCTGAAACTCCTAACTCTGGTGAGTCTACTTCTCGTATACAAACGCGCTCATCCAAAGCCGTTAATGCCCTTTGTCATGAGTCCAATGACTCCTCATCTGAACAGAGTGATGAATCTCACAAATCATCCCTCAAGATCAGCCCTATTCTGAAAAATTCTCTAACCAAATGGAAGGGTTTAACCAAACCCTCTGCTAATATCTATAATCGTGTATCCGCTCCGGACCTAGCCCTCGAAGAAAGGGAACTAGGTTTTGTCAGCTTCAATGCCAATAATGTCTATGAATGGAACATAGACGGCAAAACTGAATATAACATCATGAGTATGCTTCAGCATATGACTATGGTAGGCACAGCCTATCAAGCTGCCCATGAAACTTCTGAAGAAGTAATAGTCAATGTTATTATTTCTAGTTTCAATGGCCAACTCAAAGGATGGTGGGATAATTACCTCTCCGATAACCAGAAACACTCAATCTTTTCTGCTATAAAAGTCAATGATCAGAATGAACCCATCATTGGAGACGACGGAGAACCCATCCCCGATGCTGTTAACACCCTAATTTTACCATAGCAAGCCACTTCATTGGTGATCCATCTCTTTGGAAAGATCGCTCTGCTGAGCTACTTTCTAATCTCAGATGCAAAACTTTGTCTGACTTTCGGTGGTATAAAGACACCTTTCTTACTAGGGTTTATACCAGGGAAGATAGTTGGTGCACGAAATTGTGATCTCCAGGCTCGAACGAATCCTGGTAATGGCTCCAAAGCTTGGTGCTCTGATCTTAATTCATGATTGTCACAACTTCGATACAACTAACCAGCAAGTGCATTGGGTCGTCCAAGTAATACCTTACATGAGTAAGGGTCGAATCCCACGGAGATTGTTGGTATGAAGTAAGCTATGGTCACCTTGTAAATCTCAGTCAGGCAGATATAAAGTGATAATGGTGTTTTCGAATTTAATATAATAAAATAGGGATAGAAATACTTATGTAATTCATTGGTAGGAATTTCAGATAAGCGAATGGAGATGCTTTCGTTCCTCTGAACCTCTGCTTTTCTGCTATCTTCATCCAATCAGTCTTACTCCTTTCCATGGCTGGCTTTATGCAAGGGCATCACCGTTGTCAGTGGCTACATCCCTCCTCTCAGTGAATAATATGCTCACGCACCCTGTCACGGCACGGCTATTCATTTGTCGGTTCCCGATCATGCTGGAATAGGATTCACCCTCCTTTTGCGTCTGTCACTAACGCCCAGCACTCGCGAGTTTGAAGCTCGTCACAGTCATTCAATCATTGAATCCTACTCGGAATACCACAGACAAGGTTTAGACTTTCCAGATTCTCTTGAATGCCGCCATCATTCTAGCTTACGCCACGAAGATTCCTGTTAGGAGATCTAAGAGATATTCATTCTAGCTTATTTCATGTAGAACGGAAGTGTTTGTCAGGCACGTGTTCATAGGGGAGATGGTGATGAGCGTCACACATAATCATCACCTTCATCACGTTCTTGGGTGCGAATGGATATCTTAGAAGCGAAATAAGATGAATTGAATAGAAAACAGTAGTACTTGCATTAATCTTTGAGGAACAGCAGAGCTCCACACCTTAATCTATGGAGTGTAGAAACTCTACCGTTAAAAATACATAAGTGAAGGTCCAGGCATGGCCGAGATGGCCAGCCCCCAAAACGTGATCAAAGGATCATAAGGTAATCCCAAGATGATCAAAAGATACCTAATACAATAGTAAAAGGTCCTATTTATAATAAACTAGTCACTAGGGTTTACATGAGTAAGTAATTAATGCATAAATCCACTTCCGGGGCCCACTTGGTGTGTGTTTGGGCTGAGCTTAAGTGTAGCACGTGCAGAGGCCATTTGTGGAGTTGAACGCCAGTTTCTGTGCCAGTTTGGGCGTTCAACTCTGGTTTTGGATCCTTTTCTGGCGTTGGACGCCAGATTTGGGCAGAAGGCTGGCGTTGAACGCCAGTTTACGTCGTCTATTCTTGGCCAAAGTATGGACTATTATACATTGCTGGAAAGCCCTGAATGTCTACTTTCCAACGCAATTAGAAGCGCGCCATTTCGAGTTCTGTAGCTCCAGAAAATCCACTTTGAGTGCAGAGAGGTCAGAATCCAACAGCATCAGCAGTCCTTCTTCAACCTCTGAATCTGATTTCTGCTCAAGTCCCTCAATTTCAGCCAGAAAATACATGAAATCATAGAAAAACACACAAACTCATAGTAAAGTCCAGAAATGTGAATTTAACATAAAAACTAATGAAAACATCCCTAAAAGTAACTAGATCCTACTAAAAACATACTAAAAACAATGCCAAAAAGCGTATAAATTATCCGCTCATCACAACACCAAACTTAAATTGTTGCTTGTCCCCAAGCAACTGAAAATCAAATAGGATAAAAAGAAGAGAATATACTATAAATTCCAAACTATCAATGAAACAGAGCTTCAATCATATGAGCGGGACTTATAGCTTTTTGCCTCTTGAATAGTTTTGGCATCTCACTTTATCCATTGAGGTTCAGAATGATTGGCATCTATAGGAACTTCAGATTTCGAATAGGGTTATTGACTCTCCTAGTTCAGTATGATGATTCTTGAACACAGCTTCTTTATGAGTCTTGGCCGTGGCCCTAAGCACTTTGTTTTCCAGTATTACCACCGGATACATAAATGCCACAGACACATAATTGGGTGAACCTTTTCAGATTGTGACTCAGCTTTGCTAAAGTCCCCAATTAGAGGTGTCCAGGGTTCTTAAGCACACTCTTCTTTTGCTTTGGACCTTGACTTTAACCGCTCAGTCTCAAGTTTTCACTTGACACCTACACGCCACAAGCACATGGTTAGGGACAGCTTGGTTTAGCCGCTTAGACCAGGATTTTATTCCTTTAGGCCCTCCTATCCACTGATGCTCAAAGCCTTGGGATCCTTTTTATTTGCCCTTGCCTTTTGGTTTTAAGAGCTTTTGGCTTTTTCTGCTTGCTTTTTCTTTTTCTTTCTCTTTTTTTTTCGCCTATTTTTTTTTTCTGCAAGCTTTGTTCTTTGCTGCTTTTTCTTGCTTCAAGAATCATTTTTATGATTTTTCAGATTATCAAATAACACGTCTCCTAGTCATCATTCTTTCAAGAGCCAACATATTTAACACTCTTAAACAACAACTTCAAAAGACATATGCACTGTTCAAGCATACATTCAGAAAACAAGAAGCATTGTCACCACATCAATATAATTAAGCTAAGTTCAAGGATAAATTCGAAACTCATGTACTTCTTGTTCTTTTGATTTTAAAACATTTTTCATTTAAGAGAGGTGATGGATTCATAGGACATTTATAACTTTAAGACAAAGTTACTAACTACTAATGATCATGTAATGAAGACATAAACATAGATAAGCACATAACATAGAAAACGAAAAACAGAGAAAAGAAGAACAAGGAATGAATCCACCTTAGTGATGGTGGCGTTTCCTTCTTGAGGAACCAATGATGTCCTTGAGCTCTTCTATGTCTCTTCCTTGTCTTTGTTGCTCCTCCCTCATTGCCTTTTGATCTTCTCTTATTTCATGCAGCATGATGGAGTGCTCTTGATGTTCTACCCTTAGTTGTCCCATATTGGAACTCAATTCTTCTAGGGAGGTGTTGATGTGCTCCCAATAGTTTTGTGGAGGAAAGTGCATTTGAGGCATTTCCGGAATCTCATGGTGATGAGCTTCTTGCGCCTCTTGAGCTCCATGACTGGGCTCTCTTGCTTGCTCCATCTTTTTCTTAGTGATGGGCTTTTCCTCTTTAATGAGGATATCTCCCTCTATGTCAATCCCAGCTGAACTGCATAGGTGGCAAATGAGGTGAGAAAAGGCTAACCTTGCCATGGTGGAGGACTTGTCAGCCACCTTGTAGAGTTCCTGAGGTATAATCTCATGAACTTCCACCTCTTCTCCAATCATGATGCTATGGATCATGATGGCCCGGTCTATAGTAACTTCAGACCGGTTGCTAGTGGGAATGATTGAGCATTGAATAAACTCCAACCATCCTCTAGCTATAGGCTTGAGGTCCAATCTTAGTTGAACCGGCTTGCCTTTGGAGTCAATCTTCCATTGAGCTCCTTCTACACATATGTCCATAAGGACTTGGTCTAACCTTTGATCAAAGTTGACTCTCCTTGTGTAGGGGCATGCGTTCTCTTCCATGTATGGCAAGTTGAATGCCAACCTCACATTCTCCGGACTAAAATCTAAGTATTTCCCACGAACCATTGTAACATAGTTCTTTGGATCCGGGTTCTTACTTTGATCATGGTTCTTGGTGATCCATGCATTGGCATAGAACTCTTGAACCATTAGGATGCCGACTTGTTGGATGGGATTTGTTAGAACTTCCCACCCTCTTCTTTGAATTTCATGTCGGATCTCCGGATACTCATTTCTTTTGAGTTTGAAAGGGACCTCAGGGATCACCTTCTTCTTGGCCACAACATCATAGAAGTGGTCTTGATGGGCTTTGGAGATGAACCTTTCCATCTCCCATGACTCGGATGTGGAAGCTTTTGTCTTCCCTTTCCCTCTTCTAGAGGATTCTCCGGTCTTAGGTGCCATCAATGGTAATGGAAAAACAAAAAAAGCTATGCTTTTACCACACCAAACTTAGAATATTGCTCGCCCTCGAGCAATAAACAAAAGAATAGAAGAAGAAGAAGAAATATGGAGAGGGAGAGGGAATTGTGGTTTCGGCCAAGGAGAGTGTAGAGGGGTGTGTTGTGTGAATTTGGTGAAGAATGGAGGTCTTTATATAGGGAATGGAGGGGGGGTTAAGGTTCGGCCATATGGGTGGGTTTGGGTGGGAAATTGGTTTTGAATTTTGAAGGTAGGTGGGGTTTATGAGGTAGGTTTATTAGGAAGAGTGGGTGGATGTGAGTGGTGAAGGTTTAGCGGGGAAGAGAGATTGAGGTGATTGGTGAGGGGTTTTTAGGAAAGAGTGTTTATGGGGTTGTGTGAAAGAGAGTGGTGAGAAGAAGTGAGTGGAGGTAGGTGGGGATCCTGTGGGGTCCACAGATCCTGAGTGGATCCTGTGGGGTCCACAGATCCTGAGTGGATCCTGTGAGGTCCACAGATCCTGAGGTGTTCAAGGATTTACATCCCTGCACCCATTAGGCATGTAAAAATGCCTTTGTATCCAACTCTGGGCGTTCAGCGCCAGGTTGGTGGCCATTTTGGGCGTTCAACGCCCATCTGTGTGCCATTTCTGGCGTTGAACGCCAGAACCATGCCTGTTCTGGCGTTCAGCGCCCAGAAGCTGCCCATTTTGGGCGTTCAGCGCCAGAACCATGCTCTGTTCTGGCGCTGAACGCCAGACAGATGCTTCCTCCAGGGTGTGATTTTTCTTCTGCTGTTTTTGACTCCGTTTTCAATTTTTATATTTATTTTGTGACTCCACATGATCATGAACCTAAGAAAACATGAAAAATAATAAAAATAAGAATTAGATAAACATTGGGTTGCCTCCCAACAAGCGCTTCTTTAATGTCAATAGCTTGACAGTGGGCTCTCATGGAGCCTCACAGATGTGCAGAGCTTTGTTGAGACTCTCCAACACCAAACTTAGAGTTTGGATATGGGAGTTCAACACCAAACTTAGAGTTTGGTTGTGGCCTCCCAACACCAAACTTAGAGTTTGACTGTGGGGGCTCTGGTTGACTCTGCTTGGAGAGAAGCTTTTTCTGCTTCCTCTCCATGGTTGCAGAGGGAGATCCTTGAGTTTTAAACACAAGGGAGTTCTCATTTCATTGAAGGAATATTTCACCTCTGTCAACATCAATCACAGCTCTTGCTGTGGCCAGGAAAGGTCTTCCCAGGATGATGGATTCATCCTCTTCCTTTCCAGTATCCAGGACTATGAAATCAGTAGGTATGTAAAGGCCCTCAACCTTTACTAATACATCTTCTACTTGTCCATAAGCCTGTTTTCTTGAGCTGTCTGCCATCTCTAATGAGATTTTAGCAGCTTGCACCCCATAGATTCCCAGTTTCTCTATTACAGAGAGGGCATGAGGTTTATTCCTGAACCAAGGTCACATAGAGCCTTAAAGATCATGGTGCCTATAGTGCAGGGTATTATGAACTTTCCAGGATCCTGTCTCTTCTGAGGCAATGTCAGTTGATCCAGATCACTTAGTTCATTGATGAACAAGGGAGGTTCAACTTCCCAAGTATCAATGCCAAATAATTTGGCATTCAGCTTCATGATTGCACCAAGAAACTTGGCAGTTTGCTCTTCAGTAACATCCTCATTCTCTTCAGAAGAGGAATACTCATCAGAGCTCATGAAGGGCATAAGGAGGTTCAATGGAATCTCTATGGTCTCTAGATGAGTCTCAGATTCCTTTGGTTCCTCAGAGGGAAGCTCCTTATTGACCACTGGACGTCCCAGGGGGTCTTCCTCCTTGGGATTCACGTCCTCTCCTCTCCTCACAGGTTCGGCCATGGCGCTTATGTCAATGGCCTTGCACTCTCCTTTTGGGTTCTCTTCTGTATTGCTTGGGAGAGTACTAGGAGGGATTTCAGTGATCCTTTTACTCAATTGGCCCACTTGTGCTTCCAGATTTCTAATGGAAGACCTTGTTTCATTCATGAAACTTACAGTGGCCTTAGATAGATCAGAGACTAGATTTGCTAAATTAGAAGCATTTTGTTCAGAGTTCTCTGTCTGTTGCTGAGTTGATGATGGAAAAGGCTTGCTATTGCTAAACCTGTTTCTTCCACCATTATTAAAGCCTTGTTGGGGCTTTTGATCCTTCCATGAGAAATTTGGATGATTTCTCCATGTTGAGTTATAGGTGTTTCCATAAGGTTCACCTAAGTAATTTACCTCTGCTATTGCAGGGTTCTCAGGATCATAGGCTTCTTCTTCAGAAGATGCCTCTTGAGTACTGTTGGATGCAGCTTGCATTCCATGCAGACTCTGAGAGATCATATTGACTTGCTGAGTCAATATTTTATTCTGAGCCAATATGGCATTCAGAGTATCAACTTCAAGAACTCCCTTCTTCATAGGCGTCCCATTACTCACAGGATTCCTTTCAGAAGTGTACATGAACTGGTTATTAGCAACCATGTCAATGAGTTCTTGAGCTTCTGCAGGCGTTTTCTTTAGGTGAATGGATCCACCTGCAGAAGTGTCCAGTGACATCTTTGATAGCTCAGATAAACCATCATAGAATATATCCAGGATGGTCCATTCTGAAAGCATGTCAGAAGGACACTTTTTAGTCAACTGTTTGTATCTTTCCCAAGCTTCATAGAGGGATTCACCTTCTTTCTGTCTGAAGGTTTGAACATCAGCTCTAAGCTTGCTCAGCTTTTGAGGAGGAAAGTACTTGGCTAAGAAAGCCGTGACCAGCTTATCCCAAGAGTTCAGGCTGTCTTTGGGTTGAGAATCCAACCATAATCTAGCTCTGTCTCTTATAGCAAAAGGGAAAAGCATGAGCCTGTAGACTTCAGGATCTACTCCATTAGTCTTAACAGTATCACATATCTGCAAGAATTCAGTTAAGAACTGAAAAGGATCTTCAGATGGAAGTCCATGAAACTTGCAGTTCTGCTGCATCTGAGAAACTAATTGAGGTTTCAGCTCAAAATTGTTTGCTCCAATGGCAGGAATGGAGATGCTTCTTCCATGTAAATTGGAATTAGGTGCAGTAAAGTCACCAAGCATCTTCCTTACATTATTATTATTTTCGGCTGCCATCTCCTCTGCCTGTTCGAAAATTTCTGAAAGGTTATCTCCGGATTGTTGTATTTTAGCTTCTCTTAATTTTCTCTTCAGAGTCCTTTCAGGTTCTGGATCTGCTTCTACAAGAATGTTCTTATCCTTGCTCCTGCTCATATGATAAAGAAGAAGGCACAGAAAAATAATAATAATAATAGAGATCCTTTATACCACAGTGTAGGGATCCCTGTGTGAGTAGAAGAAGAGGGGGAGATAAAGGATGTGATGTAAAGGAAGAAACACAACTGTACGAATGGAAGAGATGTGAGATGAGATGTTAGGATATGAATGAATAAATAGAATAGGATGGAGGAGGGATAATTTTCGAAAATTATTTTGAAAAAGAGTTAGTGATTTTTGAAAAATGGTTTTTGAAAAGTGTTAGAAATTTTCGAAAATTTTTGAAATCAAAAATAAAAAATAAAAATAATTAGTTAATTAAAAAGAAATTTTTGAAAAAGGGGGAGATATTTTCAAAAATTAGAGAGAGAGAGTTAGTTAGGTGGTTTTGAAAAAGTTAAGAAACAAACAAAAAGTTAGTTAGTTAGTTGAAACAAATTTTGAAAAGATAAGAAGTTAGGAGGTTAGGAAAGATGTTTTGAAAAGATATTTTTGAAAAAGATAAGGTAAGAAGATATTTTTAAAAAGATATGATTGAAATTAGTTTTGAAAAAGATTTGATTTTTAAAATCACAATTAATGACTTGATTCACAAGAAATCACAAGATATGATTCTAGAACTTAAAGTTTGAATCTTTCTTAACAAGTAAGTAACAAACTTGAAATTTTTGAATCAAAACATTAATTGATTATGTTATTTTCGAAAATTTGGTATAAAAATAAGAAAAAGATTTTTGAAAAATATTTTTGGAATTTTCGAAAATAACTAAGGATTTTGAAAAAGATTTGATTTTTGAAAAAGATTTTGAAAAAGATAAGATTTTCAAATTGAAAATTTGATTTGACTCATAAGAAACAATTTGATTTTAAAAATTTTTGAAAAAGTCAATCCAAATTTTCGAATTTGAGGAGAGAAAAAGGGAAAGATATTTTTTTGATTTTTGAAATTTTTATGAAAAACATGAAAATTATGCAATGCATGAAATTTTTAGATCAAAACAATGAATGCATGCATGAATGCTATGAATGTCAAGATGAACACCAAGAACACTATGAAGAACATGATGAACATCAAGAACATAATTTTGAAAAATCTTTAATGCAAAGAAAACATGCAAGACACCAAACTTAGAATTCTTTGATGCTTAGGCACTAAGAATTCAAGAATGCATATGAAAAACACTAAACAACACAAAACAAAAAATCATCAAGATCAAACAAGAAGACTTACCAAGAACAACTTGAAGATCATGAAGAACACTATGAATGCATGATATTTTCGAAAAAATGCAAGATGCATATGCAATTGACACCAAACTTATAACATGACTCAAGACTCAAACAAGAAACACAAAAATATTTTTGATTTTTATGATTTTATGAATTTTTTTGGATTTTTTTTTTCGAAAATTATATGAAAAAGAAAAAAAATAAGGATTCCAAAATTTTTAATATGAATTCCAGGAATCTTGCCATGTTAGTCTAAAGCTTCAGTCCAGGAATTAGACATGGCTCACTAGCTAGCCAAGCTTTCAAAGAAAGCTCCAGTCCAAAACACTAGACATGGCCAATGGCCAGCCAAGCTTCAGCATTTAACACCAGAGTATATTGATCTTGATAACAAATTGCTGCTCATCATTTATCAAGTATGTAAATTACCTCTGATGGTTTGGAAGCCTCAGTCCAAAAGAATTTAGACATGGCTTTACAGCCAGCCAGGCTTCACATGCTTCATGAAACACTAGAATTCATTCTTAAAAATCTTGAATAAAATATTTGAAAACATTTTTATATTTTTCGAAAACAAAAGAAAAATTTTTTTTTTTTGAAAATATTTTTGGAAAAATTTTTGAAAATAAAATAAAAAGAAAATTACCTAATCTGAGCAACAAGATGAACCGTTAGTTGTCCAAACTCAAACAATCCCCGGCAACGGCGCCAAAAACTTGGTGCACGAAATTGTGATCTCCAGGCTCGAACGAATCCTGGTAATGGCTCCAAAGCTTGGTGCTCTGATCTTAATTCATGATTGTCACAACTTCGATACAACTAACCAGCAAGTGCACTGGGTCGTCCAAGTAATACCTTACGTGAGTAAGGGTCGAATCCCACGGAGATTGTTGGTATGAAGCAAGCTATGGTCACCTTGTAAATCTCAGTCAGGCAGATATAAAGTGATAATGGTGTTTTCGAATTTAATATAATAAAATAGGGATAGAAATACTTATGTAATTCATTGGTAGGAATTTCAGATAAGCGAATGGAGATGCTTTCGTTCCTCTGAACCTCTGCTTTTCTGCTATCTTCATCCAATCAGTCTTACTCCTTTCCATGGCTGGCTTTATGCAAGGGCATCACCGTTGTCAGTGGCTACATCCCCTCCTCTCAGTGAATAATATGCTCACGCACCCTGTCACGGCACGGCTATTCATTTGTCGGTTCCCGATCATGCTGGAATAGGATTCACCCTCCTTTTGCGTCTGTCACTAACGCCCAGCACTCGCGAGTTTGAAGCTCGTCACAGTCATTCAATCATTGAATCCTACTCGGAATACCACAGACAAGGTTTAGACTTTCCGGATTCTCTTGAATGCCGCCATCATTCTAGCTTACGCCACGAAGATTCCTGTTAGGAGATCTAAGAGATATTCATTCTAGCTTATTTCATGTAGAACGGAAGTGTTTGTCAGGCACGTGTTCATAGGGGAGATGGTGATGAGCGTCACACATAATCATCACCTTCATCACGTTCTTGGGTGCGAATGGATATCTTAGAAGCGAAATAAGATGAATTGAATAGAAAACAGTAGTACTTGCATTAATCTTTGAGGAACAGCAGAGCTCCACACCTTAATCTATGGAGTGTAGAAACTCTACCGTTAAAAATACATAAGTGAAGGTCCAGGCATGGCCGAGATGGCCAGCCCCCAAAACGTGATCAAAGGATCATAAGGTAATCCCAAGATGATCAAAAGATACCTAATACAATAGTAAAAGGTCCTATTTATAATAAACTAGTCACTAAGGTTTACATGAGTAAGTAATTAATGCATAAATCCACTTCCGGGGCCCACTTGGTGTGTGTTTGGGCTGAGCTTAAGTGTAGCACGTGCAGAGGCCATTTGTGGAGTTGAACGCCAGTTTCTGTGCCAGTTTGGGCGTTCAACTCTGGTTTTGGATCCTTTTCTGGCGCTGGACGCCAGATTTGGGCAGAAGGCTGGCGTTGAACGCCAGTTTACGTCGTCTATTCTTGGCCAAAGTATGGACTATTAAACATTGCTGGAAAGACATGGATGTCTACTTTCCAACGCAATTGGAAGCGCGCCATTTCGAGTTCTGTAGCTCCAGAAAATCCACTTTGAGTGCAGGGAGGTCAGAATCCAACAACATCAGCAGTCCTTCTTCAACCTCTGAATCTGATTTCTGCTCAAGTCCCTCAATTTCAGCCAGAAAATACATGAAATCACAGAAAAACACACAAACTCATAGTAAAGTCCAGAAATGTGAATTTAACATAAAAACTAATGAAAACATCCCTAAAAGTAACTAGATCCTACTAAAAACATACTAAAAACAATGCCAAAAAGCGTATAAATTATCCGCTCATCAATAGTCAACAACCTTTCTGGAAAGAGAAGTTCCTTGCTGGACTCCCAAAATCCCTGGGAGATAAAGTAAGGGATAAAATACAAAGCTTAACCCCAGATGGTATAATACCCTATGATGAGCTAAGTTATGGTCAACTGGTTTCTTTCATCCAGAAGGTTGCTCTAAAGATTTGTCAAGATGACAAAATCCAAAGGCAACTTGCACGTGAAAAAATCCAAAATCGTATTGATCTGGGAACTTTCTGTGAACAATTCGGTCTTCCTGCTTGTCATCCTAAGAAATCCAAAAGACCATCCAATTAAAAAGTTTTTAAACCTAATCCTGAAAAGAATTTCAGAAGATATAGAAAAGGTTTTCAAAAACCCAAAAATGAAAAGAGTTTCCAAAAGAATTTCCAAAATTACCCTCAAAAGAACCCCATTATTTGCTATACATGTAAGAAACCTGGACATATTAGCAAATACTGCCGGTTAAAAGGAAAGATTAATAATCTAAACCTTGATCCCCTGATTGAGGAACAGATTAATAATATGCTGTTAGAAAGTTCAAAAAATGATTCAGACCGAGAATCTTCGGATGATATCAATAACATCGAAATCGATGACATTGAATCATCCGAAGATTCAGATGTCAAGCAAATTGGTGTTTTATCCAAAGATCAAGATCTCCTATTTGATGCTATTGAGGCTATTGACAATCCAGAACAAAAGAAAGACTTTCTTTTGAAACTAAAAAGATCTTTACAAAAGGAGAAAAAACCCAAAAATTTGGTCCTTAGCAATAAATATGATGTCAAACCTATTTTCAAAAAATTAGAAAAACAAGTTATTCGTCCCATAACTATTCAGGACCTCCAGTCCGAGGTCAACAATCTTAAAAGAGAAATCCAGGAAATCAAGAGAAACCAAGACAATCATCAACTCATTCTCTCTCAATTAGTGCAAGGGGGAGAATCTGGTGATGAAGAACTTGATCCCCTTTCAAACCAAACAGAGTGTTCTAAGGAACAAGAAAATAAAATTTCTGACGACAACGAGGGAAACGAAATTTTGAGAATAATCAATGTATTCTCTTTTATGAAACATCGTGTTCATATCCGAATTGCCGTTAAAGATTTTGTTTTCGACACCATTGCACTCTTTGACTCAGGTGCAGATTCAAACTGTATTAAGGAAGGTCTGATCCCCACAAAATATTTCAAAAAATCTACTGAACGCCTTAGCTCGATAACGGGCGAAAGACTAAGTATCAATTTCAAACTAACAGGTGTTTTTGTTGAAAAGGGCAATCTCAGAATTCCCACCGAATTTATTATTGCAAAAGATATAAAAAATGATGTAGTCTTGGGGACACTGATGAGCGGATATTTTATACGCTTTTTGGGGATAATTTCATATAGTTTAGAGTGTGTTTTAGTTAGTTTTTAGTCTACTTCTAGTAGTTTTTAGGAAAAATTCATATTTCTGGACTTTACTATGAGTTGTGTATTTTTCTGTAATTTCAGGTATTTTTCTGGCTGAAATTGAAGGAGCTGAGCAAAAATCTGATTCAGGCTGAAAAAGGACTGCTGATGCTGTTGGATTCTGACCTCCCTGCACTCAAAGTAGATTTTATGGAGCTACAGAACTCGAAATGGCGTGCTTCCAATTGCGTTGGAAAGTAGACATCCAGGGCTTTCCAGCAATATATAATAGTCCATATTTTGCACAAGAATTGACGACGTAAACTGGCGTTCAACGCCAGCCTTCTGCCCAATTCTGGCGTCCAGCGCCAGAAAAGGATAAAAAACTGGAGTTGAACGCCCAAACTGGCACAAAAACTGGCGTTCAACTCCACAAATGGCCTCTGCACGAAATCTCAGCCCCAGCACACACCAAGTGGGCCCCAGCACACCAAGTTGGCCCCAGAAGTGGGTCTCTGCATCACCCATCATAGTCCACTCATATTTTGTAACCCTAGGCTACTAGTTTAGTATTTAAACAACTTTTAGAGACTTATTTTGTATCTCATGACATTTCAGATCTAAACTTTGTATTCTCTGACGGCATGAGTCTCTAAACCCCATTGTTGGGGGTGAGGAGCTCTGCTGTGTCTCAATGAATTAATGCAAGTATTTCTGTTTTCCATTCAAACACGCTTGTTCCTATCTAAGATGTTCATTCGCACTTAATTGTGATGAAGGTGATGATCTGTGACATTCATCACCTTCCTCAACCCACGAACGTGTGCCTGACAACCACCTCCGTTCTATATCCGATTGAATGAGTGTCTCTTAGATTCTTTAATCAGAATCTCCGTGGTATAAGCTAGAACTGATGGCGGCATTCATGAGAATCCGGAAAGTCTAAGCCTTGTCTGTGGCATTCCGAGTAGGATTCAAGGATTGAATGACTGTGACGAGCTTCAAACTCCTGAAGGCTGGGCGTTAGTGACAGATGCAAAAGGATAGTAAATCCTATTCCAACCGGATCGAGAACCAACCGGTGATTAGCCGTACTGTGACAGAGCACGTGAGCGTAGTTTTCACTGGAAGGATGGAAGGTAGCCATTGACAAAGGTGATCCACCAACACACAGCTTGCCATAGGAGGACGTGCGTGTGTGAATCAGAAGACAGAGGAAAGCAGAGATTCAAAAGACAAAGCATCTCCAAAACTCCAACATATTCTCCATTACTACACAACAAGTAACTTTTAATTTATGCTCTACTGGTTATTCATAATTCAACTGATAAACATAATTGACTTCCTGACTAAGATTTACAAGATAACCATAGATTGCTTCAAACCAACAATCTCTGTGGGATTCGACCCTTACTCACGTAAGGTATTACTTGGACGACCCAGTGCACTTGCTGGTTAGTGGTACGGGTTGTGAAAAGTGTGATTCGCAATTTGTGCTACCAAGTTTTTGGCGCCGTTGCCGGGGATTGTTCGTGTTTGAACAACTGACGGATTATTTTGTTGCTTAGATTAGGAAAAATTTTCTCTTTTTTGGTTTAGAGTCTTTTATTATTTATCCCTTGTTAAAACACTTTAAATTTATAGCTCAGTTATTTAGAACGTGGTGTTTATGTTCATGATAATTGGCTATCATATTTTTTTAAAAAAAAACCTTTTTCAAAAATAATTTTTCTATTAAATCCTGTGCCAAACTTTAAGTTTGGTGTTTTCAAAAATAATCTTTCTTAAAATAAGGTCCAAATAACTCATTTGGCTAGAACATTAATTTGATTGGGTTAGAATCTTTTATACTCTTTTCAAAACATTCTTTTTCAAAAACAATTTTTTTATTAAATCTTGTGCCAAACTTTAAGTTTGGTGTTTTCTTGTTGATTTCCCTTTGATTTTCGAAAATTTTGTTTGGTTTTCAAAAAAATTTTTAAGTTTGGTGTTCTTCCTTCATGTTCTTGTGTTCTTGTGAGTCTTCAAAGTGTTCTTGAGTTTTCCTTGTGTCTTGATCTTAAAATTTTTAAGTTTGGTGTTCCTTGGTGTTTTCCCTCCAAATTTTTCGAAAACAAGGAGCATTAGATCTAAAAATTTTAAATCTTGTACTATCTTATTGTTTTTCTCTCTCCTCACTAAATTCAAAAATATCTTTTCAAAATATCTTTTCTAACTTCCTATCTTTTCAAAATTTGTTTCAACTAACTAACCAACTTTTTGTTTGTTTCTTAACTTTTTCAAAACTACCTAACTAACTCTCTCTCTCTCAAATTTTCGAAAATATCTCCCCTTTTTTTTTTAAAATTTCTGTTTTTTTTAACTAATTATTTTTAAATTTTTTTACGAAAAAAAAATTTTTATTATTTCAAAATTCAAATTCTTTTTAGTTATTTTATTTTATTTAAGTATTTACTTCTTATAAAATAAAATAAATAAAAAGATAAATCAGTCCAAGTTATATCCATAGAGATCCATCATGGACATAAGTGGAGATGGACAGTCCAGGAGGACTTTGGGGTCATATTCTAACCCCTCTACTGCTTCATATGGGAGTAGCATCTGCATACCCTCCATTGGAGTTAGTAGCTTTGAGTTGAATCCTCAGCTCATTATCATGGTGCAGCAAAGTTGCCAGTATTCCGGTCTTCCACAGGAAGAACCTACAGAGTTTCTGGCACAATTTTTACAAATTGCTGACACAGTACATGATAAGGAAATAGATCAGGACGTCTACAGACTATTACTGTTTCCATTTGCTTTAAAAGATCAAGCTAAGAGGTGGTTAAATAACCAACCTAAGGCCAGCATAAGAACATGGAAATAGCTGACAGAAAAATTCCTGAATCAATATTTCCCTCCAAAAAGGATGACACAGCTAAGGCTGGACATCCAAGGCTTTAAACAAGGAGATAATGAATCTCTTTATGATGCCTGGGAGAGATACAGAGAGATGCTACGAAAATGCCCCTCTGAAATGTTTTCAGAGTGGGTTCAGTTAGACATCTTCTACTATGGGCTTGCAGAAGGAGCTCAGATGTCTTTAGATTACTCAGCTGGTGGATCTATCCATATGAGAAAGACAATTGAAGAAGCTCAAGAGCTCATTGATACAGTTGCCAGGAATCAGCATCTGTATCTAAGCAGCAACCCTTCCATGAATGAAGAGGTTAAAACAGTAACTGCTGAATTCAGTACTGTAAAACAAGCTGCTGAATTCAATCAGCAATTAGATTTTCTAACAAAGCAGCTAGCTGAATTCAAAGAAAGGTTACAGGAGACAAGGATAGCTAATATGCATATGGAAGAACAGTTTAAGCAAACAAAGCAGCAGCTATCAAAGCAAATAGCAGAAGAATGCCAAGCAGTTCAATTAAGAAGTGGGAAAACATTAAATACCCCACCTCAAGGCATCAAAAATTCAAGAAATGAGCAACCCACCAAAGATTCCCCTGAGGACAGTAAGAGCCCAGGGAAAACTAATTCTGGCACTAAAACGCCAGAAAATAGGTGGAAGGCTGGCGCTGAACGCCCAGACCATGCCCAAAACTGGCGTTCAGCGCCAGAAACAAGGCAGGATTGGCGTTCAACGCCAGAAATGGGCAAGAATCTGGCGTTGAACGCCCAAATGGGGCAGAATCCAGCGCTGAACGCCCAACAGGGGCACATTTCTGGCGTTCAGGCGCCAGGAACAGACAGTGAGTTGGCGTCTAACGTCACTCCAACTTCTAACTCTGGTACGCAATTGCCAGTGAGGGATCAGACACACATAAGTGCTGATAACAACCCCTCTAAAAAGGCTTCTTTAACCACTAAGGTTGAGGAATATAAAGCCAAGATACCTTATCCTCAAAAACTCAGGAAAGAGGAGCAGGATAAGCAATTTGCTCGCTTTGCAGATTATCTGAGGACTCTTGAAATAAAGATTCCATTTGCAGAGGCACTTGAGCAAATACCTTCTTATGCCAAGTTCATGAAAGAGATCTTGAGTCATAAAAAGGAGTGGAGAGAAACAGAAAGAGTTCTCCTCACTGAAGAATGCAGTGCAGTCATTCTGAAAAGCTTTCCTGAAAAGCTTAAAGACCCTGGGAGCTTTCTGATACCATGCATATTAGAAGGTGATTGCACCAAGACAGCCTTATGC
Organism: Arachis ipaensis; assembly: GCF_059453495.1. Lineage (NCBI taxonomy): Eukaryota > Viridiplantae > Streptophyta > Magnoliopsida > Fabales > Fabaceae > Arachis > Arachis ipaensis. The sequence continues at coordinate 117,812,852 of NC_142441.1, read as the reverse complement.
GATCTTGGGGCAAGCATCAACCTGATACCTGCATCCACTATCAGGAAGCTTGGCTTAACTGAAGAAGTTAAACCAACCCGGATATGTCTCCAACTTGCTGATGGTTCCACTAAATACCCATCAGGCGTGATTGAGGACATGATTGTCAGAGTTGGGCCATTCGCCTTTCCCACTGACTTTGTTGTGCTGGAAATGGAGGAGCACAAGAGTGCTACTCTCATTCTAGGAAGACCCTTCCTAGCAACTGGACGATCCCTCATTGACGTCCAGCAGGGGGAAATAACCCTGAGAGTCAACGATGACGAGTTCAAGTTGAACGCTGTCAAAGCCATGCAGCATCCAGACACATCAACAGACTGCATGAAAGTTGACCTTATTGACTCTTTGGTAGAAGAGATCAACAAGGCTGAGAGTCTCGAATCAGAGTTGGAAAACATCTTTAAAGATGTTCAGCCTGATTTGGAGGATTCAGAGGACATGAAAGAGCCTCTGAACTTTCTTCTGAAAGAGGAAAAACCTCCTAAACCAGAGCTCAAGCCACTGCCACCATCCTTGAAATATGCATTTCTAGGAGAAGGTGACACTTTTCCAGTGATCATAAGCTCTGCTTTAAATTCACAGGAAGAGGAAGCACTTATTCAAGTGCTAAGGACACACAAGACAACTCTTGGGTGGTCCATAGGTGACCTTAAGGGCATAAGCCCAGCTAGATGCATGCACAAAATCCTATTGGAGGATAATGCCAAACCAGTGGTTCAACCACAGAGGCGGCTAAATCCAGCCATGAAGGAAGTGGTGCAGAAAGAGGTCACCAAATTACTAGAGGCTGGGATTATTTATCCCATTTCTGATAGCCCCTGGGTGAGCCCTGTTCAAGTCGTCCCAAAAAAGGGAGGCATGACAGTGATTCATAATGAAAAAAATGAACTGGTTCCTACAAGAACAGTTACAGGGTGGCGCATGTGTATTGACTACAGAAGGCTCAATACAGCCACCAGAAAGGATCATTTTCCTTTACCATTCATAGACCAGATGCTAGAGAGACTAGCAGGTCATGATTATTACTGCTTTTTGGATGGCTACTCAGGCTATAACCAGATTGCAGTAGACCCCCAGGATCAAGAGAAAACAACATTCACATGTCCATCCGGAGTGTTTGCTTATAGAAGGATGCCCTTTGGGCTATGCAATACACCTGCAACCATCCAGAGATGCATGCTCTCTATTTTCTCTGATATGGTGGAAAAATTTCTGGAAGTCTTCATGGATGACTTCTCAGTATATGGAGACTCATTCAGCTCCTGTCTTGATCACCTGAAACTTGTTCTGAAAAGATGCCAAGAAACCAACCTAGTTTTAAACTGGGAAAAGTGTCACTTCATGGTGACTGAAGGAATTGTTCTTGGGCATAAAATCTCAAACAAGGGAATAGAGGTGGACCAAGCAAAAATAGAGGTAATTGAAAAATTACCACCACCTGCCAATGTTAAGGCAATCAGAAGCTTTCTGGGGCATGCAGGATTCTATAGGAGGTTTATAAAGGATTTTTCAAAAATCGCAAAACCTCTAAGCAATCTGCTAGCTGCTGACACGCCATTTGTGTTTGACACAGCATGCCTGCAGGCATTTGAAACGCTGAAAGCTAAGCTGGTCACAGCACCAGTCATTTCTGCACCAGACTGGACATTGCCATTTGAGTTAATGTGTGATGCCAGTGATCATGCCATTGGTGCAGTATTGGGACAGAGGCATGACAAGCTTCTGCATGTCATTTATTATGCCAGTCGCGTTCTAAATGATGCCCAGAAAAATTACACAACCACAGAAAAAGAACTACTTGCAGTGGTTTACGCCATTGACAAGTTCAGATCATACTTAGTAGGATCAAAAGTGATTGTGTATACTGACCATGCTGCTCTTAAATATCTACTCACAAAGCAGGATTCAAAACCCAGGCTCATCAGATGGGTATTGCTTCTACAAGAGTTTGATATAGAAATAAGAGACAGAAAAGAGACAGAGAACCAAGTGGCTGATCATCTGTCCCAGATAGAGCCAGTGGAAGGGACGTCCCTCCCCTTCCTTGAGATCTCTGAGACGTTCCCTGATGAGCATCTATTTGCCATTCAGGAAGCACCATGGTTTGCCGATATTGCAAACTATAAAGCTGCAAGGTTCATACCCAAGGAGTACAATAGAATACAAAAAAAGAAACTAATTACTGATGCAAAGTACTACTTGTGGGATGAGCCCTATCTCTTTAAGAGATGTGCAGACGGAATTATTCGTAGGTGTGTCCCCAGAGAGAAAGCACAGAGAATCCTATGGCATTGCCATGGATCTCAATATGGAGGCCATTTCGGAGGTGAGCGAACAGCCACCAAGGTCCTCCAATGTGGCTTCTATTGGCCCACACTCTATAAAGATTCCCGAGAGTTTGTACGTAATTGTGACAGTTGCCAAAGAGCTGGTAATCTGCCTCATGGTTACGCCATGCCTCAACAAGGAATCTTGGAAATAGAGTTGTTTGATGTATGGGGAATTGACTTCATGGGACCTTTCCCACCATCATACTCAAACACTTATATTCTGGTGGCAGTTGACTATGTATCAAAATGGGTTGAGGCTATCGCCACACCCTCCAATGATACTAAAACAGTGCTGAAATTCCTCCAGAAACATATCTTTAGCAGGTTTGGTGTCCCTAGAGTGTTAATCAGCGATGGGAGCACTCACTTCTGCAATAAACAGCTTTACTCTGCCATGGTTCGGTATGGAATTCGCCACAAAGTGGCCACTCCATATCATCCACAAACCAACGGGCAAGCTGAAGTCTCTAACAGAGAATTAAAGAGAATCCTGGAACGGACAGTAAATACCCGTAGAAAGGATTGGGCAAGGAGCTTGGATGATGCTCTGTGGGCTTACAGAACAGCATTCAAGACCCCTATAGGGACCTCTCCATACCAACTCGTGTATGGTAAGGCATGCCACTTGCCCGTGGAACTGGAACATAAGGCCTATTGGGCAACCAGATTCCTAAACTTAGATGCCAAATTAGCAGGAGAAAAACGATTGCTCCAGCTAAATGAGCTAGAGGAATTCAGATTCACAGCTTTCGAAAATGCCAAGCTTTATAAAGAAAAATAAAAAAAATGGCATGACAGAAAGCTGTCATCTAGAATCTTTGAACCAGGACAGAAGGTCCTGTTGTTTAACTCTAGACTCAGGCTATTCCCCGGGAAACTGAAATCCCGGTGGAGGGGACCATACGTGATTACAAGTGTGTCACCATATGGTTATGTGGAGCTTCAAGATATTGATTCTGATAAGAAGTTCATTGTCAATGGACAGAGAATCAAGCATTATCTTGAAGGCAACACTGAGCAAGAATGCTCAAGGCTGAAGCTAGATTAAAAGCTCAGCAAGGTCCAGCTAAAGACAATAAAGAAGCGCTTGCTGGGAGGCAACCCAGCCACGGGGCAACAATCCTCCAAGCATTTTGCCCTATTTCTATCTTTATATTTTATATATAGTTCATTGACAACAAGGTAAATAATCATTTACAGAAGACCTCGGCACACAAAACAGAGTAAAAGAGCTCAATGGCAAGAAAACGCCAGTAAAGGGGCATTTTGGGCGTTCAGCGCCCAAAATGGGCATCCACTGGGCGCTGAACGCCAGTAATGGCAGCATTTGGGCGTTCAGCGCCAGGAATGGCCACCCACTGGGCGTTGAACGCCAGTAATGGCAGCAACTGGGCGCTGAACGCCCAAAACAGGCAGTGTTTGGGCGTTCAAACGCCAGGAGGACAGGGAGGAGCCATTTCCAGTGATTCCACACGAATTTCCAATTTAATTTTAAATTTGAATGCTTCAATGCATGATTTTTACATGAATATATCAAGAATCCTGATTTCTAAAATCCTTAATTTTTAAAAATCCATTTTTCCAAATTCAGTCCAACTCTTTTCAAAATCTTTTCTGAAAAATCTATCTTTTTCAAAATCTATCTTTTTCACTCAAAAATCTTTTCAACTAATCCATATCTTTTTCAATATTATCTTTTTCAAAATCCAGAATTATCTTTTTCAAAAAAACTATCCTATCTTTTCAAAATTAAACTATATCTTCTATCTTATCTTTTTCAACTCAATCTTTTTATCTTATCTCCTCCAATTTTTCGAAAATCCACCCCTCCCCCCCCCCCCTTTAAATTGGGTTCGGCCTCCCCCCTCCTTCATCAACAAGTGCTACTCAATCTCCTTCTATCCCTCTCCTTTCTCTTCTTTTGCTTGAGGACAAGCAAACCTCTAAGTTTGGTGTGTTTTTCCGAAATCACTAAGATCATGGCTCCCAAAGGGAAACAATACACTCCTAGAGACAAGAAAGAGAGCGTTCCAAAACCACTTTGGAATCAAGGGAAGTTCTTATCTAAAGAACATTCAGACCATTATCTTAAAGTAATGGGTCTGAGATCAGTGATCCCGGAAGTTAGATTCGATCTGAAAGAAGATGAATATCCGGAGATCCAGGAGCAAATTCGAATCAGGAACTGGGAAGTCCTAGCTAATCCTGAAACGAAAGTAGGAAGGAACATGGTCCAGGAGTTCTATGCTAATATGTGGCAGACTGACAAGCAAAGACTATCTGGAACAGCCTGCTACGAATTTCGGACCATGGTCAGGGGAAAGATTGTTCATACCATCCCTGACAAGATCAGAGAGATACTAAAGCTACCTCAGCTAAAGGATGATCCAGACTCCTTCAACAGGAGGATGATGAGAGCAGACATTGGCCTGAATAAAATTGGGGAGGACATCTGTATTCCTAGAGCCAGGTGGACCACCAACACAAAGGGCGTCCCAAATCAACTCAAGAGGGAGGATCTCAAACCAGTTGCCAGAGGATGGCTGGACTTCATTGGGCGTTCTCTGTTGCCCACCAGCAACCGTTCTGAAGTCACAGTTAAAAGAGCAGTAATGATTCATTGCATCATGATGGGAAAGGAAGTGGAGGTTCATCAGCTGATTTCAACAGAGCTCTATAAGATTGCTAACAAAAATTCAAGAGAGGCCAGGTTGGCTTATCCAAGCGTGATTTCTCTACTCTGCAAGGACGCTGGAGTCAAGATGGGAATAACTGAATATATCCTAATTGAAAGGCCAATCACCAAAGCATCAATGGAGAGACAACAAGCACAGGAGGATCCTATAAAGAAAAGAGCACAGGAATTCCTTCCAGAGATTCCTCAAGCAGAATATTGGGAACATCTTGAGACGTCTGTCACCAAGATACAGGAAGCTATGGAGCAAATAATAAAACAACAGAAGGAACACAGTCAAATGCTAACCCATATGCTTAAAGAACAAGAGGAGCAAGGACGTGACTTAAGGGAACTGAAGCGCCAAAAATCTTCTGTGATACCAAGCCTCCCAAGGATCAGAGGAACCCCCATACCCCCAGATAAAGGTTGTTAATTTCCAATTTCTGCCTTAACTCTGTGACAGTGTCCTTATAAAAAGTTTACCTTAGACGTCATATAGTAGTAATTAGTATCTATTTTGATTTTATCTCCAAATTAAGCTATAGTTTATTTTTCTCATCATCAGCAAACATGAATAAAATAGTAGATCTTTTGAATAAGAAGCAATAAAATTTCGAGTTTAAATAAAATAAATTCTAATTGGTTAAATGTGGTGGCAATGCTTTCTGTCTTCTGAATGAATGCTTGAACAGTGCATATGTCTTTTGAATTTGTTGTTTAAGACTGTTAAATATGTTGGCTCTTGAAAGAATGATGAACATGAGACATGTTATTGATAATCTGAAAAATCATAAAAATGATTCTTGAAGCAAGAAAAAGCAGCAAAGAACAAAGCTTGCAAAAAAAAAAAAAAAAAAGCCAATAACCCTTAAAACCAAAAGGCAAGGGCAAATAAAAAGGATCCCAAGGCTTTGAGCATCAGTGGATAGGAGGGCCTAAAGGATTGAAATCCTGGTCTAAGCGGCTAAACCAAGCTGTCCCTAACCATGTGCTTGTGGCGTGAAGGTGTCAAGTGAAAACTTGAGACTGAGCGGTTAAAGTCAAGGTCCAAAGCAAAAAGAAGAGTGTGCTTAAGAACTCTGGACACCTCTAATTGGGGACTTTAGCAAAGCTGAGTCACAATCTGAAAAGGTTCACCCAATTATGTGTCTGTGGCATTTATGTATCCGGTAGTAATACTGGAAAACAAAGTGCTTAGGGCCAAGGCCAAGACTCATAAAGAAGCTGTGTTCAAGAATCATCACACTGAACTAAGAGAATCAATAACACTATCTGAATTCTGAGTTCCTATAGATGCCAATCACTCTGAGCTTCAATGGATAAAGTGAGATGCCAAAACTGTTCAGAAGCAAAAAGCTACTAGTCCCGCTCATCTAATTAGAATCTGAGCTTCAATCAAAAACTCTGAGATATTATTGCTTCTCAACCTATTAGTCTTCTATTTTATTTGTCTAGTTGCTTGAGGACAAGCAACAGTTTAAGTTTGGTGTTGTGATGAGCGGATATTTTATACGCTTTTTGGGGATAATTTCATATAGTTTAGAGTGTGTTTTAGTTAGTTTTTAGTCTATTTCTAGTAGTTTTTAGGAAAAATTCATATTTCTGGACTTTACTATGAGTTGTGTGTTTTTCTGTAATTTCAGGTATTTTTCTGGCTGAAATTGAAGGAGCTGAGCAAAAATCTGATTCAGGCTGAAAAAGGACTGCCGATGCTGTTGGATTCTGACCTCCCTGCACTCAAAGTGGATTTTCTGGAGCTACAGAACTCGAAATGGTGTGCTTCCAATTGCGTTGGAAAGTAGACATCCAGGACTTTCCATCAATATATAATAGTCCATACTTTGCACAAGAATTGACGACGTACACTGGCGTTCAACGCCAGCCTTCTGCCCAATTCTGGCGTCCAGCGCCAGAAAAGGATAAAAAACTGGAGTTGAACGCCCAAACTGGCACAAAAATTGGCGTTCAACTCCACAAATGGCCTCTGCACGAAATCTCAGCCCCAACACACACCAAGTGGGCCCCAGCACACCAAGTGGGCCCCAGAAGTGGGTCTCTGCATCACCCATCATAGTCTACTCATATTTTGTAACCCTAGGCTACTAGTTTAGTATTTAAACAACTTTTAGAGACTTATTTTGTATCTCATGACATTTTAGATCTAAACTTTGTATTCTCTGACGGCATGAGTCTCTAAACCCCATTGTTGGGGGTGAGGAGCTCTGCTGTGTCTCAATGAATTAATGCAAGTATTTCTGTTTTCCATTCAAACACGCTTGTTCCTATCTAAGATGTTCATTCGCGCTTAACTGTGATGAAGGTGATGATCTGTGACATTCATCACCTTCCTCAACCCACGAACGTGTGCCTGACAACCACCTCCGTTCTATATCCGATTGAATGAGTGTCTCTTAGATTCTTTAATCAGAATCTCCGTGGTATAAGCTAGAACTGATGGCGGCATTCATGAGAATCCGGAAAGTCTAAGCCTTGTCTGTGGCATTCCGAGTAGGATTCAAGGATTGAATGACTGTGACGAGCTTCAAACTCCTGAAGGCTGGGCGTTAGTGACAGATGCAAAAGGATAGTAAATCCTATTCCAACCGGATCGAGAACCAACCGGTGATTAGCCGTGCTGTGACAGAGCGCGTGAGCGTAGTTTTCACTGGAAGGATGGAAGGTAGCCATTGACAAAGGTGATCCACCAACACACAGCTTGCCATAGGAGGACGTGCGTGCGTGAATCAGAAGACAGAGGAAAGCAGAGATTCAAAAGACAAAGCATCTCCAAAACTCCAACATATTCTCCATTACTACACAACAAGTAACTTTTAATTTATGCTCTACTGGTTATTCATAATTCAACTGATAAACATAATTGACTTCCTGACTAAGATTTACAAGATAACCATAGATTGCTTCAAACCAACAATCTCTGTGGGATTCGACCCTTACTCACGTAAGGTATTACTTGGACGACCCAGTGCACTTGCTGGTTAGTGGTACGAGTTGTGAAAAGTGTGATTCGTAATTTGTGCTACCAGACACCTTTCATAATCCTTTTGTTTTCTTACCTAGCAGACTTTCCGGGACTTACCTCTTTTGTGGGAGGACAAGTAACCTTCTTTGAGTTCTTAGATTCACCAAAACAAAAATCTTTAAACCTAATTGAATCCAAGACAAAACAAATTTGTTTCTTGAAAGAAGAAATCTCTTTTAAAACCCTTGAATCCCAACTCTCCCAACCAAAGATTCAGGACAAAATCAAGAGCCTTTTAAACCAAATTGAGAAGTCTATTTGTTCGGATTTGCCTCATGCTTTCTGGAATAGGAAAGAACACGTTGTTGATCTTCCCTATGAAAAGAATTTCAAAGAATCAAAAATTCCTACAAAAGCCCGCCCCATTCAAATGAATGAGCAGCTCTTGCAGCATTGTCAAAAGGAAATAAAAGATCTTTTGGATAAAGGCTTAATTCGTCCTAGTAAGAGTCCTTGGTCTTGCTCTGCTTTTTATGTTAATAAGCAAGCTGAAATAGAACGAGGAACCCCTAGGCTTGTCATTAATTACAAACCTTTGAACGAAGCCTTACAATGGATTCGTTATCCTATCCCAAACAAAAAAGATTTGCTTAATAGATTAAACTCTGCAAACATTTTCTCAAAATTTGATATGAAATCCGGTTTTTGGCAGATCCAAATCACCGAATCAGACCGATACAAAACAGCATTTACGGTTCCATTTGGACAATATGAATGGAATGTAATGCCTTTTGGTCTGAAAAATGTCCCATCTAAATTTCAAAAAATTATGAATGATATTTTCAATCCATATTCAAACTTTGCAATTGTTTACATTGATGATGTTTTAATCTTTTCCCAGACTTTACATGAACATTTCAAACATGTTAAAACTTTTATGTACATCATCCAAAAAAATGGTCTTGCTGTCTCTAAGTCAAAAATTGTTCTTTTCCAAACAAAAATCCGTTTTCTTGGTCACATAATCTTCCAAGGTACTATAACTCCAATTGAAAGATCAATTTCGTTTGCAGAAAAGTTTCCAGATTATATCCTTGATAAACCTCAGCTCCAGAGGTTCCTAGGATATCTCAATTATGTCTCGGATTTCATCCCAAATCTTAACAAACCCATTAAGCCTCTCCATGATAGGCTTAAGAAAAATCCTCCTCCTTGGACTGAAACACATTCTGATATTATCAGGTTCCTTAAAACCAAAGTCCGCAATCTTCCTTGTCTTTACTTACCTGTTCCTCATGCATTCAAAATAGTGGAAACAGATGCATCAGATTTAGGATATGGCGGTATCCTAAAACAAAAATTGCATGATAAAAAATGTATCATTGCATTTACATCCAAGCATTGGAATAGTACTCAACAAAAATATTTCACTATCAAAAAAGAAATTTTAGCCATTGTCTTATGTATTACAAAATTTCAATCTGACTTACTCAATCAAAAATTTTTAGTCCGAGTTGATTGTAAATCGGCTAAAGATGTTTTACAAAATGATGTTAAAAATCTTGCATCAAAACAAGTGTTTGCCAGGTGGCAAGCTATTTTAAGCGTCTTTGATTTTGATATTGAGCACATCAAGGGCAACTCAAACTCTCTCCCTGACTTTCTCACACGTGAATATTTGCAGGGAGATAAGCAAAAAGATGATGCCTAAAAAGGCAACCTTAGCCTCAGTAAGAGGCAAAGGCGTTTGCCTAGCCCTACCAGGGCCAATCAGTATATATATATATATATATATATATATATATATATATATATATATATATATATATATATATATATATATATATATATATATATATATATATATATATATATATATATATATATATATTACAATATCTAACACAATAATTTATTTAATTCAATTAAAGAGTTTAAATCATTCAACATTTAGATTATTTCAAAAACAAAAATTGACATAACCTCCCCTAAAACTTGACATATATCCACTTTTACGGTTCCCACAAATCCAACCAACCTCAATCCACAGCATCATCAGTCAGAACATAATTAAATTCACAACATTTTTAGCAGATTATAATAACGGCAATTCATATATAGGTAAATTTATAATCTTTAGAGTTAACTGTTGCTACTATTAAACACTGCATAATATAGGTAAGTATATTATATGAACTTAAGGTTTATAATATTTTCTTGGTACATTTCCTACTTCAAATTCAAGCATCTTGCACTTCTTCCTAAATTAACATATAACTAATTCATAATTCTTAAATTAACTTCATCCTAAATCCTATATTAGGATATGATAACCAAATCCTAAATCCTAAATTAACTTTAACCCTAAACTCTAAATTAGCATATAATAATCAAATATTAAATCCTAAATTAACATATAAATAATTCCTAAATCCTAAATTAACTTCCTTCTAAATCCAAAATTAGCATATGATAACCAAATTCTAAATTTTAAACTAACTTAGCGCTAAACCCTAAATTAACATATAATAATCAAACCATAAATTATAAATTAACATATAACTAAATGCTAAATTAACATATAACTAAACTCTAAATTAACTTAAACAAGGAAAAAGAGGAACCATGGAACCTGAGGGGAGAACAGAGGAAGAAGAACAGAGAGAAAGTGGGAGTCGTGTTGGTGCTAGACGGCGACGAAGGCGATGCTGGATGGCAACGTCAGACACAAACAGAGAAAAGGAGGGAATCGTGGCTGACAGAGGGGAGAAGAGGAACGAGCTGGTGGAGGGGTAGGTGGCGGCAGGGCTGAGGATGAACGGCAGGGAGAGGCGGCAGTTGGAGAGATAAAGGGAGAAGAGAGGTTAGAAGAGAGGAAATTTCAAAATGAAGGGGGAGAGGGTTTGCGTTTTGAATTTTAGGTCTCGTTACCGTCGGATTTACCGGTGAATAAATCAGATGGTTACTCGTTGTGGGTCACCAAAACGCAGCATTTCACTAAAATGGGTTTACCATCAGATTGTTCCGACAGTAAATCCCACGATAAATCTCGTGTCTTTTTCCCTCATTTTTCCTCCAAGTATTACCGGCAATTTACACTCCAAAATTGGAATCCACTGGTAACGAGTTGGCCAAATGAATTCCACATCAAAACTGTCCATAAAGTCGTCCATAAATCCAACGCTAATGTGCAACGCTGAATCCGACGATAAATTCGACTGTGCTTAGCGTTTCTTTTTTGTAGTCTATTTGATTTTGTCTATTTGAGTTTTGGTGTTGAATTGATGATAGTGTTGGTTGATTGCATGATTGGTTTCTGATTGAGGTTTAGTAAAATATGAAAAATCAAGCTGGTTCAGCATAGACTTAATGAAGCTATATTTGGAATAGATTGGTCATTCATATTGTTAGGAAACTTTTAAGATTCTTTTATAAGAAAAGTGAGTTTTAGGATTTTGAATTTTTGGGTGGTTAAACTGTCAATTTTTGAAAGAATCACAAGACAACGATAATCATTGAGCTTGAAAAATAGTTTACTTATTCAATATCTTCTTATGACAATTCTGAAACTCCGTTGTGAGACCGTGTGGTTAGGTTCTTACCCCCTACAGTTTTATCTTTTCAGGACGGACGAAGAAGTTTGTGGAGTTTTAGTTAAGTACTTAGATATACTATTTCTGTTTGTTTACACGTTATAGATTTATCCTTCGCCCTTATTATTAAAATGTTGTAAGATGGATAGGAGTTGTATGTTTTATATGTATATTATATTTATTAGCTACTTATGTAAGAAATCTTGTATATAAATATATGTTTGTTTGTTTTCAAGCTAAAGTAGTTTTTCCCGATTTTCAAAGAAATCAGCGATATAGTTTCAAGTCAAAGGCTCCAATTTTATTATTAAGTATATGAAGTAGTCGTAATACTTTTTACTATCGGAGTGGCGCAACCGGAAGCATGACATTCTGATAGTGAGGGTGTTACATTATGGTATTGATAAACTCCAATTTTGTGGTTTATCCTGTGTTGAATTTAGGAGATTTTATCAACTTTTCCCACATTTATTCACTAAAATAGCATGGTTTTGCTAATTCTCCTTAAATTGTGCTTAAGAGTGAAAACATACTTTTTAGGCCCTTAAATTGCTAAATTTAATTCGCCTTCCTCCCATTCGATACTTTGATATGTTTGTTTAAGTGATTTCAGGATTAGAAGGTAAAGATTGGGTTGAAGGAATGAAGAAAAAGCATGCAAAAATGGAGAACTCATGAAGAAATGAAGGAATCGCTAAGCTGTCAATCCTGACCTCTTTGTACTAAATCGATCATAACTTGAGCTACAAAGATTTAAATGAGGCAGTTCCAATTGCGTTGGAAAGTTAACATCCGGGGCTTCAAAATGATATGTATTTTGCTATAGTTTCTCTGCATTTACACGATGCACACGCGTTATCCATGCGTGCACATCGCGGGATCATCGTGGCCCATTTTTAGGGAAAAACGTGGCCAGTGATTTCTAGCTTATTTTGGGCCCAATCCAACTCATTTCTGATGCTATTGAACCTAAGGATTGAAGGGGGGAATGAAGCAAGTAGTCATAGTTTAGTTTTCATCATAGTTTAGATGTAGTTTTCTAGAGAGGCTCTCTCTTCTCTCTAGATTAAGGTTCTTAGTTTAGTCCTTTTGAGATCTAGATCTCTATCTCCTTCTCCTTCTATTTAGTTTTCCTTTACTTTTACTTGTTCTAGTATTTTACTTCTCTTGTTAATACCTTTATTTTGTTAATTTTAGTTCATGCACTCTTTTGTTGATTTTAATTCTCCTTTAATGCAATTTATGATTTCCATGTCTTTTTATATTTGCCTTAGTTTCCGTTGTTGATTTCTTGCTTTGATTAGTTATAGCTTCCTTTAATTCTTGCAATTGATGATGTTTATTTTTATTGCCCACTAGGTGTTTGATGAAATATTTCTTTTAGTTATGAGATACATTTTTCTCCTCTTGGCTTTGGTTGAGTAATTGGAGACTCTTGAGTTATCAATTTCTCTTGTTGATTGACAATTGGAAGTTGCTCATTGACTTGAATGCCACTAAAGCTAGTCTTTCCTCATGATTTGACTGGGACTTGTGGACTCAAGTTGATTGTATCCACTTGACTTTTCTTCATAGTTAGAGGTTAACTAAGTGGGAGCAATGGATAATTCTTGTCACAATTGATGATGATAATAAGGATAGGACTTCTAATTCTCATTCCTTGCCAAGAGCTTTCTTAGTTATTAGTTTATTTCTCTTGTAATTTACATTCCTTGTCTCTTATTACAAAAATCCCAAAATATTCCTTCATAGCCAATAATAAAGCATTTCATTGTAATTCCTAGGGAGAACGGTCCGGGATTAATACTCTCAGTTATTTTATTGGGGTTGAACTAGTGTCAATCATTAAATTTGATGTAAGGATTCATTGTTGGTTTAGAACTATACTTACAATGAGAATTTATTATAAAATTCTATACCATCAATTTCCCTCTCATCAGGTATCAGAGCAGACTTTCCTATAAAGCCTGTGGAATGGACTGACTATGTTTCAGTTGCATACTCTGAGCGTCTGTCATGTACAAGGTCTTGTTCGAATGACAAAAATTAGAGCTTTATGCACATGATTGTCTATTGATTAATGCCGTTAGTCTACCATTTGCATATATCACGGTAATAAGTTTGGCTGGCTTAACATTGATGGTTTATATATATGAGAGTACTAACGGGTTATCATAGGCGAAATGGAGCTAATAGGTAACACAAACATAGGGTTTGAGAAATGTTAAGAGCTGAAGTTTGGGAGGTTGAAGCTCTGAAGTTGGTACGCGTTTAGTGTAAAAAATGATATACTCGTACTTTTAATACCAGTCTGCCTTGTAACCTTTTTGCACCGAGCCTATCTTATATCTTCTGCTTTGTACCATACATTTTTTTCCTATATTTTATGCCATATGAATATCCTCGGATTTGAAAACTATATATGTATATATATGTTGAGACCTTATTGCTTCTTCCTTATATGTTACGTCTTATGATTTTTCAATATTTAAAATTATATATACATATATATGCCAAAACCTTATTTTTGCTTTTTCTAATGTGTTCAAAAGTGAAGATAAATTGAATTTCTTTTATTTTGTATCAATTTTTGAGGACAAAATTTTTTATAAGTGGGGTAGGATGTAAGACCCCAAATTTTAAAAATTAAATAATAAATTATTTATGATTTATTTTATTTATTCGAGAATATATTTTCAAATATTTTTATATTAATTGAGTACTTTCTTATTATTGATTTAAAACTTTAGTCATTGAAAAATAATGAGAGTTTTATCTGCTTTAATTTGAATAATTAAATTTTGAATTTTATCTTAAGATTTAAAGGAAGTTAATTTAATTATCTTTAGTTATTGAATTAGAGTATTTAGTTGTAAATTAATAATTAAATAGTATTTTTATAGATAATAATATTATTGGATTAAAATTAGTTTACAATTACTCTATTACCCTAATTTTATTAAAATTATTGAACTACCCAAAATTTTTAATTTCGCACACAAAACTCTAATCTCCACTGCCTGACTGTCACTCACCCATCGCCATCCCCTTCCCAGGCCATATACACATACCCACGCAGAAAAAAGAAGAAACAAAGGGAAAAGAAAGAAAGAGATCTCAGAGTGAGAACTCGAGGGAAGAAGAGGAGAGGAAGGAGAAGGAGACTGACGCAGACGCCACCTCCGTCACGCAAGACAGCTGGTCACTGCTGCCGAGCCGCCGTTAAAATTGGAATTGCAGAGAGAGTTGTCCAACCCATCTCACCACAGCCATTGTTTCTGCGTGTGTCACCACTGTGGGAGGAAGACATTTATGCCTATCGTAGTCCCGTGGAGTTTGCGCCGCCATCGTGAGTGAGAGAAGAGAGCGTTGCTGCCTGCGCCGCAGCCTTGCCTCCGTTGCCGCTGGAGCTTCGTTGCTGCTGTCGTTGGTTCGCCGCGGAGGGAAGTGGAGCAGTCACCGTCGTTGGAGGGAGGGAGAGCCAAAGCAGAAAGAGAGCGAACGTGAATCTGAGGAGAGAGAGAGAGCTCGAGGAAGAGAAGAACACGAAGAGGAGGAACTGGGATCACTGCTGAGGGCCAGCCACCGTGCTGAGCTTTTGCCACCATCAGGTCCGTCGTCTGGTCATTGGGTGTTGCATGGGTGTAGCCCGAATCACTACCGGAGCTGCTACCACTTCGTACTTAGTTCCTTTCTTTGTGCGGTGAGTTATTTTACTTTGAAAGCTTTTTATCGCTATTTCGATATATTTCGCTGAGGTTTTGCGATGTTAATTGCTATATGATTGAGTTTCAGTTATTATATATTGTGATTAGAGTTGCTGTGGTTGTTGCGAAAGTGGTTTGGAGACGAGGTTGCAGCTGTTGCTATTGCAGGCCAAGAGAAAAACTGAGTTTGTCGCGTAGTTAAGTTGCGAACGAGGTAGGGGCGTTTTCTTAAATTCATTTTACTTTCAAGAGTTGTTATAAGTCAATATTAGTATGAAAAACATATTTTCATAATTACATGAGTCTTATGAATTGAATTAAACTATTTGGATGGATGTATCTTATTGATTTATTGAATTATTGAGAAAACTGGTTATTCTGATTTGTTATTTTAGATTGTTGAATTGGCCATTGTTGGACTGTTTTCTTGAATTTGGTTTCTAGATTATGATAGGATGATTTGAGGATATTGGAATTGGTTTGTTTGAATTATCAGAAATGATTATGAGAATTGGATATGAAAATAATTTGATTTTGTAAGTGGTTTGATTTTTAACTGTTTTGATTTTTAATTGGTTTGATTTTATAAATATTTTGATATTGGAAATGAGTTTGATTTATTGGAAATAAATTGAATTAGAGAAATAAATTGATTTTGAAAAGGTTTGACATTAAACCTGATCTGATATCAAAATTGGTTTAAAAATTAGAAAGGATTTGATATTTGATAATTGTTTGATATTGAAGCTGGTTGAGAATGTGTTGGAAAATGTGGTATTGATGGGACCCGTAAGGGTGGCATATTTCGAGTTTTAGAGGAGATGCTGCCGAAATTTTATAAAACTCTGAGAATTTGTTTAAAGAATTCTTTAAAAAGAAAATTGGATTTAAGAATTATAGTATTTGATTTCAATTTTTTATGGAAAGGGTTGTTTTAAGTTTGATTTATTGAGGCAAGAAGTATGCTTCGAGTTCAAATTATTTAGAAAAGAATTATGCTTGATTTGGAATTATTGATGGACGGAATGAGAGGTATGATGATTATGATTGAATTTAAATGAATGTAAATGAAAAATAATGAATTTGAGAATGAATATAAAAACAAAATTGAATTTGAATAACAGTTGAGACCCCGAGTAAGGGGCAATGATGTTGTCCACTTGCTTCGGGAAAGAGATGAGGAATAAGAATGATGAAAACTGAGTTTGAATTATGAAACTGAATTGAATGATATTGAGAATGTAGTTGAAAATGAAATTAAATTTTGATTGAGATATATGTAACCGAACAAGATGCAATGGTGTTATCCACTTGCTTTGTATAAGAGTTTGAGACTTCGGATAAGATGCAAGGGTTGAGTTCTGTCACCACTTACTCTGGGTTGAGAATTGTAACACTATCTGGGTAAGAAGCAAGGGTGAAGTTGTTCCCTGCTCCGGGTACGCGGGTAAGATGCAAGGGTTGAGGCGTTGTCTCACTTGCTCTATGTTTGGTGTTCTGTCCAGGGTTAGCTACCAAGACATGTCGAGTTGGCTATATAACAGATAGATCAGACTCATCAGCCATAGGACAGGCATTCATCATATGCATTTGTATGCTTTGTTTGAGTTTAAATTTATTTTTGTTTGCCTAACTGCTTAACTGTCTTTAACTGCTATCTGAGCTACTTGCTATAACATTTATCTATACCTATGTTTTCTTTTTCTGTTTTGCCTGTGTTTGTTCTAATGTGGTACTTTTGAGATTGAGTTTTGATTCTGAATTGATGATAGTGTTGGTTGATTGCGTGATTGGTTTTTGATTGAGGTTTAGTAAAGTATGAAAAATCAAGCTGGTTCAGGATAGACTTAATGAACCTATGTTTGGAACAGATTGGTCATTCATACTGTTAGGAAACTTTTAAGATTATTTTATAAGAAAAGTGAGTTTTGGGATTTCTGGATACTTAATTGATTTATTATAAAAAGGATTTTGAATTTTTGGGTGGTTAAACCATCATTTTTAAAAGATTTATAAGACAACGATAATTACTGAGCTTGAAAAATAGTTTTTTTTATTCAATATCTTCTTATGACAATTCTAAAACTCCGTGATGAGACCATGTGGTTAGGTTCTCACCCCCTACAGTTTTATCTTTTCAGGACAGATGAAGAAGCTTACGGAGTTTTAGTTAAGTACTTAGATATGTTGTTTCTGTTTGTTTACACATGTTATAAATTTATCCCTCACCATTATTATTAAAATGTTGTAAGAGAAATAGGAGTTGTATGTTTTATATGTATATTATATTTATTAGCTACTTATGTAAGAAGTATTGTATATAAAAATATGTTTGTTTTCAAGATAAAGTAGTTTTTTTCCGGTTTTCAAAAAAATCAGCGATACAGCTTCAAGTCAAAGACTCCTATTTTATTATTAAGTATATAAAGTATTCGTAATACTTCTTACTATCAGAGTACATGGCACAGTCGAAAGTGTGACATTCTAATAGTGAAGGTGTTAAATATATTCACTTTACCATTTTGCTTTTGAATTTCATCTAATGTTATTCATTTTAATAACTTTTTTAATAAATTTAAAAAAAATTATTGGTTATGAAATAAAAAAACAAAAAGATAAAAAAGGTAATGAAAATGTGTTTACAAATGTGACATGTTTAAGCCTTTTTGGAATTTTGTAACGGTTGGAAACCGTCGCTACAAAATTAGCAATTTTTAATTAGAATAACAAAGCGATTTCAATCTGCTGTAAAATTAATCCGTAGTAAAATCTTATTTTAGAACACTCAATATTGGAGCGGTCGGGCAGACCACTGTTAAAGATTTTGTAGCTGTTAAAAATAGTTATTATCTAACAGAAAATTATTGTCTATTGTTAAAAATATTTTAATTTTTTTAATTTTGGCTATATAACAGAAAATAAATTAAAATAAAACATTTTAAATAAAAATGTTTTAAATATTAAATATCAAATTAAAATTTAATAAAAAAAATAAAAAATATAACTATTTTTTTATTTACTAAAACAACATTTTGTTTGTTATTGGCGTACTATAGTTTGTCTTTAAGACTTTAACTCTTTATTTGTTAGTTACACCGGTACTAGGCTGGGTCATCAACCATTTAAAAGAAGTGGGGCCGCCATTAATACTACATCTTGCAATCTCAATAATAATAATAATAATAATAATAATCGAAAAAAGTCACACGAAAAGGTTTGTTCAGATTCACAAGGATTCGTATATACATATAACTTCAAATTCTGTAGACTTATTTGGATGACAAAACTCTTCTTTCTTCTGGAATTTAATTTTTTTGTCGATTTTTAGTAAATCGATGATGGTTCGATATCTAATGGTTTGAGAGCGAAATCTATTTCTTTTTGCATGAAAAGTAAAAGTCCTGAAATGTAAATTGAACACAAAAATTAAACGTTGCTTAAATGATAAATTTACTTGAAAAATAGAGTTTACAGAAAATATAAATGGAAGAATAAAAACATGGAAGAAACCCTAGAGAAATTGAACTTGAATGCAAATTCAGAAATTCTCTGGAGATGTGAGTGTGCTTGAGTGTATTTCTGAAATGAAGTTCCAACTCTAATTCCTTAAAACTTCCTAATATTTATAATCTACTTTTGGTAACTGACAATTAATTACAATTAACTACAAATTTACAATTCTAAATGCTTTCTCTTTGGTAACCGTTCCCGCCTTTTGATTGTACACATTCCCCATGATTTCCTCACGTGATGAAAGCCTTTAACTTCTCCACTACCATAATTATTTGAATAACCTATTTCGATTAACCAATTCGAATATCCTATTCGATTGACTTGCTCGATTTATCGGAAAACCTCAAAAATTGAATCCGTGTCAAAAACCTCCGTCAAATGCTTACGCGTGTGTCTTTTCAAAAATTGCTTATGTTTTCGACTGCTTTATCAATTCGAACACTTCACCTTCATTGAAAATATTTTTCGATTAACAAATTGCCCCCTTGAATTAATGTGTTTGTCTTCGATTCCTTTATTGGAAGATAAAACACTTGATCCAAATTCAAACTCCAATTTTTAAATCAGTAATAACTTTCATTTAACTTTCCATTAATACTGACCCACTCGACACGTTTTCCGAGACTCATGCTTCTTCTTCCTTTCACTTCAACTTCAACGCGAAGTTATTCCCTTTTCGCATTCTTTCTACAATAACGGCTATAGTAACACTTTAAATTCACCAATCTCACCCTTATTCAAACTTTTCCTGAACCCATTATTCTCTGCATCCCTATCACATTACACAATCTCTAACTTTTCATTTTCTTTCCTTCATTTTACAATGGCCGCTTCCTCTTCTCATGCTACTGTTCAAGACAAAGGAAAAGGTCCTATGGTAGCACCGCCGGCTCCACCAACTCTTCGCATATTAAATCAAGTCAATGATGAAGTCATTGACGACCCTCGACTGCAAACTAATGATACTAGGATCTTAATCCCCTTCACAGTAGGCACAGATACATGGTACACGAAATCGTGATCACAACACTTCTATTCACAACTCCGTGTAGTTGACCAGCAAGTGCACTGGGTCGTCCAAGTAATACCTTACGTGAGTAAGGGTTGATCCCACGGAGATTGTCAGCTTGAAGCAAGCTATGGTCATCTTGTAAATCTCAATCAGGCGGATTAAAATGGTTATGGGATTTTGATAATTAAAATATAAATAAAGCATAAAATAATATAGAAATACTTATGTAATTCATTGGTGGGAATTTCAGATAAGCGTATGGAGATGCTTTGTTGCTTCTGAACCTCTGCTTTCCTATTTTCTTCTTCCAACCATGCGTTACCTCCTTCCATGGCAAGCTGTATGATCCTCTCGGATGAAAACAAATTCATCTGCGCTGTCACTGCAGGGCTAATCATCTGTCGGTTCTCGCTAGCGTCGGAATATGACCATTGTCCTTTTGCGCACTGTCACTTGCGCCCCACATTCGCAGGTTTGAAGCTCATCACAGTCATTCCTTCCCAGATCCTACTCGGAATACCACAGACAAGGTTTAGACTTTTCGGATCCCGGATCCTACTCGGAATACCACAGACAAGGTTTAGACTTTCCGGATCCCAGGAATGCTGCCTTTGTTCTAGCCTATACCACGAAGATACTAATCTCACGGACTCGGTCCTCTGTATTAGATATTCAAGAGAGTATACTCCAGCTGGCGTCCAATGACTACGTTGAACATCATGTAGACCGCTTTGTGGTTGTTAGGCACACAGATCTTGGTTAAACGAGTAACGAAGATTGGGTGATTGTCATGGATCACACCTTCATTCTGACTTAATTGAATTAAGAACAAGAGTATATCTTGGAGAAGAAATAGGCGTGAATTGAAGGAAAAATAATAGTACTTACATTAATTCATGAAGAACAACAGAGCTCTACACCTTAATCTATGGGGTGTAGAAACTCCACCGTTGAAAATACATAAGTGAAAAGAGTCTAGGCATGGCCGAATGGCCAGCCTCTCCAAATGTGTACAATGGTTCCAAAGGTGGTCCAAAGACTTAGACGGTCAAAAGGATATAAAATAAGTCTCTAAAAGTAGTATTTATACTAAACTAGTTACTAGGGTTTACAGAAAATGAGTAACTAAGTGCAGATAATTGAGCAGCGGATATTTTATACACTTTTTGGGGATATTTTCATATAGTTTTTAGTATGATCTAGCAACTTTTTAGTATATTTTTATTAGTTTTTATGCAAAAATCACATTTCTGGACTTTACTATGAGTTTGTGTGTTTTTCTATGATTTCAGGTATTTTTTGGCTGAAATTGAGGGACCTGAGCAAAAATCTGATTCAGAGGCTGAAAAAGGATTGTAGATGCTGTTGGATTCTGACCTCCCTGCACTCGAAATGAATTTTCTGGAGCTACAGAAGCCCATTTGACGCGCTCTCAATTGCGTTGCAAAGTAGACATCCAGGGATTTCCAACAATATATAATAGTCCATACTTTGCCCAGGTTTTGACGACGCAAATTGGCGTTTAACGCCTAGTCTTTACTCTATTCTGGCGTTAAACGCCAGAACTGGCATAAAAACTGGAGTTAAACGCCAGAAACAGGCAGCAACTTGGCGTTTAACTCCAAGAAAAGTCTCTACACATGGAAGCTTCAATGCTCAGCCCAAGCACACACCAAGTGGGCCCCGGAAGTGGATTTCTGCACTATCTATCTTAGTCTACTCATTTTCTGTAAACCTAGGTCACTAGCTTAGTATAAAAACTACTTTTAGAGATTTATTTTGCATCTCATGACATTTTCACGTTTTATATTGTATCTCTATGGCATGAGTCTCTAAACTCCATGATTGGGGGTGAGGAGCTCTGCTGTGTCTCGATAAATTAATGCAATTACTTCTATTTTCTGTTCAACACGCTTGTTTCTATTCTAAGATATTCGCTCGTACTTAACCATGAAGAATGTGATGATCTGTGACACTCATCATCATTCTCAACCTATGAACACGTTCCTGACAACCACTTATGTTTTATCTGTAATAGCTTGAGTGTATATCTCTTGGGTTCTTGGTTCAGGAGTTTGATTGCCTCTCCTGACAACAGAGTGTTCAACTCATGAATCCAGAGTCTTCGTGGTAAAAGCTAGAATCAATTGGCAGCATTCTTGAGATCCGGAACGTCTAAACCTTGTCTGTGGTAATCTAAGTAGGATCTAGGAAGGGATGACTGTGACGAGCTTCAAACTCACAAGTATTGGGCGTAGTGACAGACGCAAAAGGATCAATGGGTCTTATTCCAACACAAGTGAGAACCGACAGATGATTAGCCATGTACATAGACCTTTTTCACCGAGAGGACGGATGGTAGCCATTGACAACAGTGATCCACCAACATACAGCTTGCCATGGAAGGAACCTTGCGTGCATGAAGAAGAAGACAGTAGGAAAGCAGAACTTCAGAAGACGGAACATCTCCAAAACCTCAATCTGTTCTCAATTACTGCATAACAGGTATTTATTTGATGCTCTTTTACTTTTTACTATTGAAATTAAGAATTATCATTGATTTCATGACTAAGAATTACAAGATAAACATAGCTTGCTTCAAGCCGACAATCTCCGTGGGATCGACCCTTACTCACGTAAGGTATTACTTGGACGACCCAGTGCACTTGCTGGTTAGTGGCATCGGAGTTGTGAAAAGTGTAATTCACAATTTCGTGCACCAAGTTTTTGGTGCCGTTGCCGGGGATTGTTCGAGTTTGGACAACTAACGGTTTATTTTGTTGCTTAGATTAGGAAAAAAATTTCTTTTTAGTTTAGAGTCTTCCGTTTGAGTTTAGTTTCATATTTTAAGTTTAGTGTCCTTTGTGTTTTAGTTTTCTGAAAAAAATTTCAAAAAGTTGCTTTTGGTGTTCATCTTAATATTCAAAGTTTTCCTGTTTATTTTCTTTGTTTTGATCTAAAAACTCTAAGTTTGGTGTCATTTTTACTGTTTTCTCTCTTTCTTCATTAAATTCAAAAATATCATTTCTCTTTATTTTAATTGATTTTTGAATTCTGCTTTTAAAAATTCAGATTTTCATTTTAAAACTTCCTATTTTATCTTATCTTAGTTTTAGAATTTCAAAATTCAAATCTTTTTCAAAAATCATATCCAAGGTTTTTCAAATTTTCTTAATTAATCAATTATTCTAGTTTTCAAAATTTGTATTTTATTTTCTATTTATTTTATTTTATTTTATTCGGTTGCTTTTAATTAAATAAAATAACAACAAAAATATAATTTATTTGTAATTCACATCAGTTCCCTTTTCTCCATCATGGACATAAGTGGAAATGAATAGTCCAGAAGGACTCTGAGGTCATATGCTAACCCCAATACTGCTGCATATGGGAGTAGTATCTGTATACTTCCCATCAAAGCAAGCAGTTTTGAGCTAAATCCTCAGCTCATTATCATGGTGCAGCAAAATTGCCCGTAATCCGGTCTTCCACAGGAAGAACCTACTGAGTTTCTGGCACAGTTCTTGTAAATTGCTAACACGGTACGTGACAAGGAGGTAGATCAGGATGTCTACAGACTACTACTATTTTCATTCGCTGTGAAAGATCAAGCTAAAAGGTGGTTAAATAACCAACCCACAGCAAGCATAAGAACATGGAAACAGCTGTCAGAAAAATTCCTGAATCAATATATCCCTCCTAAAAGGATGACACAGCTAAGGCTGGACATCCAAGGCTTCAAACAAGGAGATAATGAACCTCTTTATGATGCCTGGGAGAGGTACAGAGGGATGCTAAGGAAATGCCCCTCTGAAATGTTTTTAGAGTGGGTGCAGTTAGACATCTTTTACTATGGGCTTACAGAAAAAGCTCAGATATCTCTAGATCACTCAGCTGGTGGATCTATACACATGAGAAAAACAATTGAAGAGGCTCAAGAACTCATCGATACAGTTGCTAGAAATTAATATCTGTACATAAGTAGTGAGTCCTCCATGAAAGAATAAGCTAAGGCAGTATCTACTGACTTTAGTCCTCAGGAACAAGTTACTAAACTCAATCAGCAACTATCTTCTATAACAAGACAGTTAGCAGAATTTAAAGAGATGCTACAAGACACTAAAAATGCTAACAAGAATATGGAAGTACAATTGAATCAGACAAGACAGCAGCTATCTGAACAGATAACAGAAGAATGCCAAGCTGTTCAACTAAGGAGTGGAAAGACATTAAATAATTTAGCTCAAGGTAGCAGAAAGCCAAGAAAGGAACAACTGACAGAGGATGACCAAACCACTATCTAAAATCCCTCTGAGAACAGTAAGAGCCCAGAGAGGAATCATTCTGGCGTTCAAACGCCAGAAAAGGGTGACAGATTGGCGTTAAACGCCCAGTGGATGCCTACTTCTGGCATTCAAATGCCAGAAAAGGGTGAAAAACTAGCGTTAAACGCCCAATCCATGTCCAGTTCTGGCGTTCAAATGCCAGAAAGGGGTGGAAAGTTGGCGTTAAACGCCCATCCAACCCCTAATCCTGGCGTTCAAATGCCAGTGAGGGATCAGACACCTGAGAGTGCTGATAGTAACCCCTCCAAGAAGGCTTCTCCAACCACCTCTGTAGGAAATAAACCTGCAGCAATTAAGGTTGAAGAATACAAAGCCAAGATGCCTTATCCTCAGAAACTCCGCCAAGCGGAACAGGATAAACAATTTGCCCACTTTGCAGACTATCTCAGGACTCTTGAAATCAAGATTCCGTTTACAGAGGCACTTGAGCAAATACCCTCTTATGCTAAGTTCATGAAACAAATCTTAAGTCATAAGAAGGATTGGAGAGAAACAGAAAAAGTTTTTCTCACTGAAGAATGCAGTGCAGTCATTCTAACAAGCTTACCAGAAAAGCTTAAGGATCCCGGAAGCTTTATGATACCATGCACATTAGAGGGTACTTGTACCAAGACAGCTCTATGTGACATTGGGGCAAGTATCAATCTAATCCCTGCATCCACTATCAGAAAGCTTGGCTTGACTGAAGAGGTCAAACCAACCCGGATATGTCTTCAACTTGCTGATGGCTCCATTAAATATCCATCAGGCATAATTGAGGACATGATTGTCAAGGTTGGGCCATTTGCCTTCCCCACTGACTTTATAGTACTGGAAATAGAGGAGCACAAGAGTGCAACTCTCATTCTAAGAAGACCTTTCCTAGCAACTAGACGAACCCTCATTGATGTCCAAAAAGGAGAAGTGACCTTGAGAGTCAATGAGGATGAGTTCAGGCTGAATGCTGTTGAGGCAATGAAGCATCCAGACATATCAAAAGACTACATGAGTGTTGATATTATTGACTCCCTGGTAGAGGAGATCAACATGGCTGAGAGTCTCGAATCATAGCTAGAGGACATCTTTAAAGATATTCAGCCTGATCTGGAGGAATTAGAGGAAATAACAGAGCCTCTGAAAATTCCTCAGGAAGAGGAGAAACCTCCTAAACCCGAGCTCAAACCACTACTACCATCTCTAAAATATGCATTTCTGGGAGAAGGTGACACTTTTCCGGTGATCATAAGCTCTGCTTTAAATCTACAGGAAGAGAAATCACTACTTCAAGTGCTAAGAACACACAAGACAGCTCTTGGATTGTCCATAAGTGATCTTAAGGGCAGCAGCCCAGCAAGATGCATGCACAAGATCCTATTGGAGGACAATGCTAAGCCAGTGGTTCAACCACAGAGGCGGCCAAATCCAGCCATGAAGGAGGTGGTGCAGAAAGAGGTCACCAAGTTACTGGAGGTTGGGATTATTTATCCTATTTCTGATAGCCCTGATGAGCGGATAATTTATACGCTTTTTGGCATTGTTTTTAGTATGTTTTTAGTATAGTTTTTATTATGTTTTATTATTTTTAAATAAAAATCATATTTCCGGACTTTACTATAAGTTTGTGTATTTTTCTGCAATTTCAGGTATTTTCTGGCTGAAATTGAGGGACCTGAGCAAAAATCTGATTCAGAGGCTGAAAAAGGACTGCAGATGCTGTTGGATTCTGACCTCCCTGCACTCAAAGTTAATTTGCTGGAGCTACAGAAGCCCAATTGGCACGCTCTTAATTGCGTTGGAAAGTAGATATCCTGGGCTTTCCAGCAATATATAATAGTCCATACTTTGTCCGAGATTTGATGGCCCAAACCGGTGTTCTAAGTCAGCATAAAAATTCTGTCGTCAAAACGCCAAAACTGGCATGAAAGCTGGAGTTAAACGCCCAAACTGGCATAAAAGCTGGCGTTTAACTCCAAGAAAAGTCTCTACATGTGAAAGCTTCAATGCTCAGCCCAAGCACACACCAAGTGGGCCCGGAAGAAGATTTCTGCATTAATTACTTATTTCTGTAACCCTAGGCTACTAGTTCTCTATAAATAGGACCTTTTGCTATTGTATTTTCATATTATCTTTGAATCTGGTCTTGGTTATTCTGGTTCCCCCTCTGGGGCCGAAGCCAATGAACACCATTATCACTTCTGTATTTTCAACGGTGGAGTTTCTACACACCATAGATTAAGGTGTGGAGCTCTGCTGTTCCTCATGAATTAATGCAAAGTACTATTGTTTTTCTATTCAACTCAAGCCTATTTCTTCTCTAAGATATACACTCGTTCTTCAACCTGAAGAAGGTGATGATCTGTGACACTCATCATCATTCTCACCTATGATCGCGTGCCTGACAACCACTTCCGTTCTACTTGCAATAGCTTGAGTGCGTATCTCTTAGCCTCCTGGTTCATGACGCATGGTTGCCTCGCCTGACAACCGAGCCTTCCATTCCATGAGATCAGAGTCTTCGTGGTATAGGCTAGAATCAGTTGGCAGCATTTTTGAGATCCGAAAAGTCTAAACCTTGTCTGTGGTATTCCGAGTAGGATCTGGGAAGGAATGACTATGACGAGCTTCAAACTCGCGAGTGTTGGGCGTAGTGACAGACGCAAAAGGATCAATGGATCCTATTCCAACATGATCGAGAACCAACAGCTGATTAGCCGTGCGGTGACAGTGCATTTGGACCATTTTGACTGAGAGGACGGGAGGTAGCCATTGACAACGGTGAAACCCAACATAAGCTTGCCATGGAAAGGAGTATGAATGATTGGAAGAAGGCAATAGGAAAGCAGAGGTTCAGAAGGAACAAAGCATCTTCATATGCTTATCTGAAATTCTCACCAATAAATTACATAAGTATCTCTATCTTATTTTATGTTTTATTTATATTTTAATTATCTTAAACTCCATAACCATTTGAATCCGCCTAACTGAGATATACAAGTTGACCATAGCTTGCTTCAAGCCGACAATTTCCGTGGGATCGACCCTTACTCACGTAAGGTTTATTACTTGGACGACCCAGTGCACATGCTGGTTAGTTGTGCGGAGTTGTGATAAAGAGTTGAGATTACAATTTTGCGTACTAAGTTGTTGGAGCCATTGATGATCGCAATTTCGTGCACCAGGTTTTTGGCGCCGTTGCCGGGGATTGTTCGAGTTTGGACAACTGACGGTTCATCTTGTTGCTTAGATTAGGTAATTTTATTTTATGTTTAAGCTTTTACTTTTTATTTTCGAAAAAAATTTTCAAAAATACAAAAAAATTTTCTATTCTGTTCTTCAGAGTTTTTAAGAATGAATTCTAGAGTTTCATGATGATTTGTTGAAGTCTGGCTGGCTGTAAAGCCATGTCTAATCTTTTGGACCGAGGTTTCAACTTATCATCACAAGTGCTTGTTGATTTCTATCAATTTTGCTATTGAAAGTAATGATCTGCTAAAGCTTGGCTGGCCATTGGCCATGTCTAGTATTTTGGACCGAAGCTTTCACTGAAAGCTTGGCTGGCTAGTAAGCCATGTCTAATTCCTAGACCGGAGTTTTAGACTAACATTGCATGATTCCTGGAATTCTTATTAAAAATTTTGAATCTCTTTATTTTCTTTTCCATATAATTTTCGAAAAATCACAAAAAAATTTTATAAAATCTTAAAATAAAAAATATTTTATGTTTCTTGTTTGAGTCTAGTGTCTAATTTTAAGTTTGGTGTCAATTGCATGTCTTTATTCTTCTTGCATTCTTCTAATTTTCAAAAATTACATGCATTATGTTCTTCATTAATCTTCAAGATGTTCTTGATGATTTCCTTGCTCTGATCTTTAAATTCTCTTGTTTTGTGTGTTTAGTTGTTTCTCATATGCATTCTCAATCTGTTGGTGTTTTTAATGTGAAAATTTCTAAGTTTGGTGTCTTGCATGCTTTGTTTATTTGATCTTAGTTTTCCATAATTAGTTTCATTTTGTAGTTTCTCATCATTAAAAAACTCAAAAAAAAATTTCAAAATTATGTCTTCTCAAGTCAATAATATAGAGAATTGAAGATTCAGAACATGCAGCAGAGGAATTACACAAAAAAAGCTGGGCGTTCAAAACACCCAGTGAAGAAGGAAAACTGGCGTTTAAACGCCAGCCAGGTGGGCGTTAAATGCCCAAAAGGGTAGTATTTTGGGCGTTAAACGCCAGAATGGATACCATTCTGGGCGTTTAACGCCAGGATGGCACAAGAGGTAAGATTTTGTTTTTAATACAAATCTTTTGCAAATTTTCATAATTTTTCAAAATCAAATCTTTTTCAAATCATATCTTTTCAATCATAACTTTTCAAAATCAATTTCTTTCCATTTTATATTTTTTACTATTTTCGAAAATCCTTGCTACAATTAATGATTTAATTCAAAATTTTCAAGTTGTTACTTGCCTATTAAGAAAGGATCAAATTTTAAATTCTAGAATCATATCTTCTAATTTCTTGTTAGTCAAATAATCAACTTTAATTTTAAAACTTTCTATTTTTTGTTTGTTTTTCAATCATATCTTCTCAATCATATCTTCTCAATCACATCTTTTTCAAAATAACTTTTTGATTGCCAATTTCAAAATCTTTTTCAAAATCACATAACTACTCTCTCAACATTAATTTTCGAAAATCATCAATCAATTTTTCAAAATTTCTTTTAATTATTTCAAAATCTTTTTAATTTGTTTTCGAAAATTCTTCCCCCCTTCTCACATTTTTCTATTTAAGGGACTAGCACTCTTCCTCAATGTGCAATTCGGACTCCCTCTCTCTATAAGTTCAAATTCTCTCCTCTCTACCTCCTCCTTCTATTCTTCTTTTCCTCTGACATCTCAAGGAATCTCTATACTATAATATAGAGGATTTCATACTTTCTTCTCCTCTCTCTTTCATATGAGCAGGAGTAAGGACAAAGACATTCTTGTTGAGGCTGATCCTGAACCTGAAAGGACCATGAAGAGAAAGCTAAGAGAAGCTAAAGTACAACTCTCTGTAGAGGACCTAACAGAGCTTTTCAAAAAAGAAGAAGCCACGGCAGCCGAAAACAACAACAATGCTAACAATGCAAGGAAGGTACTTGGTGACTTTACTGCACCTACTCCCGACTTCTATGGGAGAAGCATCTCTATCCCTGCCATTGGAGCAAACAACTTTGAGCTTAAGCCTCAATTAGTTTCTCTAATGCAATAGAATTGCAAGTTTCATGGACTTTCATTAGAAGATCCTCATCAGTTCTTAGCTGAATTCTTGCAAATCTGTGATACTGTTAAGACCAATGGGGTTGACCCTGAGGTCTACAGACTTATGCTCTTCCCTTTTGCTGTAAGAGACAGAGCTAGGATATGGTTGGATTCACAACCTAAGAAAAGCCTGAACTCTTGGGAAACGCTAGTCAATGCCTTCATGGCAAATTCTTTCCACCTCAAAAATTGAGTAAGCTTAGAGTGGAAGTCCAAACCTTCAGAAAGAAGGAAGGTGAATCCCTCTATAAAGCTTGGGAAAGATACAAGCAATTGATCAGAAGGTGTCCTTCTGACATGCTTTCAGAATGGAGCATCATAGGTATCTTCTATGATGGTCTGTCTGAACTGTCCAAGATGTCATTGGACAGCTCTGCTGGAGGATCTCTTCATCTGAAGAAGACGCCTGCAGAAGCTCAGGAACTCATTGAAATGGTTGCAAATAACCAATTCATGTACACTTTTGAAAGGAATCATGTGAATAATGGGACGAATCAGAAGAAAGGAGTTCTTGAGATTGACACTCTGAATGCCATATTGGCTCAAAACAAAATATTGACTCAGCAAGTCAATATGATTTCTCAGAGTCTGTCTGGAATGCAAGCAGCAACAGGCAGTACCAAAGAAGCTTCATCTTAAGAAGAAGCTTATGATCCTGAGAACCCAGCAATGAAAGAGGTGAATTACATGGGAGAACCCTATGGAAACACCTATAATCCTTCATGGAGAAATCACCCAAATCTCTCATGGAAGGACCAACAGAGGCCTCAACAAGGCTTCAACAACAGTAATGGTGGAAGAAATAGGTTTAGCAATAGCAAGCCTTTTCCATCATCTTCTCAGCAACAGACAGAGAATTCTAAGCAGAGCCACTCTGACTTAGCAACTGTAATCTCTGATCTAATTAAAACCACTCAAAGTTTCATGACTGAAACAAGATCCTCCATTAGAAATTTGGAGGCATAAGTGGGTCAGCTGAGTAAGAAAGTTACTAAACTCCCTCCTAGTACTTTCCCAAGCAATACAGAAGAGAACCCAAAGAGAGAATGCAAGGCCATAAACACGTCCCACATGGCCGAATGCACAGAGAAGGGAAAGGCAGTAATTTCCACTGAGGAAGACCTCAATGGTTGTCCACTGGCCTCCAAGGAGTTCCCTAATGAGGATTCTTCCTCTGAAGAGGATGAAGATGTTACTGAAGAGCAAGTTGCTAAGTACCTTGGAGAAATCATGAAGTTAAATGCCAAGTTATTTGGTAATGAGACATGGGAGGATGAACCCCCCTTGCTCACCAAAGAACTGGATGACTTGACTAGGCAGAAATTACCTCAAAAGAGACAGGATCCTGGAAAGTTCTCAATACCTTGTACCATAGGCACCATGACCTTTGAGAAGGCTCTGTGTGACCTAGGGTCAAGCATAAACCTCATGCCTCTCTCTGTAATGAAGAAGCTAGGGATCCTTGAGGTACAAGCTGCAAGAATCTCACAAGACAATTCAAGGAAACAGGCTTATGGACTTGTAGCGGATGTCTTGGTAAAGGTTGAAGACCACTACATCCCTGTTGATTTCATAATCCTAGACACTGGGAAGTGTATGGATGAATCCATCATCCTTGGCAGACCCTTCCTAGCCACGGCAAAAGCTGTGATTGATGTTGATAGAGGAGAATTGGTCCTTCAAGTGAATAAGGACTCCCTTGTGTTTAAGGCTCAAAGATCTCCCTCTGTAACCATGGAGAGGAAGCATGAAAAGCTTCTCCCAATGCAGAGTCAAACAGAGCCCCACATTCAAACTCTAAGTTTGGTGTTGGGAGGCCATCATCATGCTCTGAGTATCTGTAAGGCTCCATGAGAGCCCACTGTCAAGCTACTGACATTAAAGAAGCGCTTGTTGGGAGGCAACCTAATTTTATTATATCTATTTATTTTCCATTGTTATTTTATGTTTTCTGTAGGTTGATGATCATGTGAAGTCACAAAAACAACTGAAAAAGCAAAAATAGAATGAAAAATAGTATTAAAAATAGCACACCCTGGAGGAGAAGCTTACTGGCGTTTAAACGCCAGTAAGGGTAGCAGAATGGGAGTTAAACGCCCAGTCTGGCACCATTCTGGGCGTTTAACGCCAGAAAAGGGCACAGAGCTGGCGTTAAACGCCAGAAATGGGAGACAAGCTGGCGTTAAACGCCAGAAATGGGCAGCAACCTGGCGTTTAACGCCAGGATTGGCAAGCAAGGGGCATTTGCACGCCAACATGGTGCAGGGATGTGAAATCCTTGACACCTCAGGATCTGTGGACCCCACAGGATCTCCACCTACCTCACCATTCAAATTCAAACCACTTACCCTCCCAAACCCACCCATACATGGCCGAACCCTACCCCTCTCTCCACTCCTATATAAACCAATCTTCACTCTTTCATTTTCACACATCATACACACTACTTCTCCACCTTGGCTGAACCACTAAGCCCCTTCCATCTTCTCCATTTTTCTTCTTCTACTCTTCTCTTTCTTCTTTTGCTCGAGGACGAGCAAACCTTCTAAGTTTGGTGTGGTAAAAGCGTTGTTTTTTATTTTTCCATAACCATTTATGGCACTAAAGGCCAGAGAAATCTCTAGAAAGAGGAAAGGGAAGGCAAAAGCTTCCACCTCTGAGTCATGGGAGATGGAAAGATTCATCTCAAAGGTGCATCAAGATCACTTCTATGAAGTTGTGGCCAAGAAGAAGGTGATTCTCGAGGTCCCTTTCAAGATCAAAAAAGGTGAATATCCGGAGATCCGACATTAGATTCGAAGAAGAGGTTGGGAAATTCTCACCAACCCTATTCAACAAGTCGGGATCTTAATGGTTCAAGAGTTCTATGCCAATACATGGATCACCAAGAACCATGATCAAAGTGTGAACCCGGACCCTAAGAATTGGCTTACAATGGTTCGGGGGAAATGCTTAGATTTCAGTCCGGAAAATATAAGGTTGGCATTCAACTTGCCCATGATGCAAGGAGATGCACACCCCTACACTAGAAGGGTCAACTTTGATCAAAGGTTGGACCAAGTCCTCATAGACATTTGTGAAGAGGGCGCTCAATGGAAGAGAGATTCAAGAGGGAAGTCGGTTCAACTAAGAAGGCATGACCTCAAGCCTGTAGCTAGGGGATGGTTGGAGTTCATCCAACGCTCAGTCATTCCCACTAGTAATTGGTCTGAAGTTACTATAGACTGGGCCATCTTGATCCATAGCATCATGATTGGAGAGGAAGTAGAAGTTCATGAGGTTATATCTCTAGAACTCTACAAGGTGGCGGACAAGTCCTCTACTTTGGCAAGGTTAGCCTTCTCTCATCTCATTTGTCACCTCTGTAATTCGGCTGGAATTGACATAGAGGAAGACATCCTCATTGATGAGGACAAGTCCATCACTAAGAAAAGGATGGAGCAAACAAGAGATCCCACTCATGGGCAAGAGCATGAGGAAATTCCTCATCATGAAATCCCTGAGATGCCTCAAGGGATGCACTTTTCCTCCACAAAATTTTTGGGAGCAAATTAACACCTCCCTAGGAGAATTGAATTCCAATATGGGACAACTAAGGGTGGAGCACCAAGAGCATTCTATCCTCCTCCATGAAATTAGAGAAGACCAAAGAGTCATGAGAGAGGAGCAACAAAGGCAAGGAAGAGACATTGAGGAGCTCAAGCACTCCATAAGATCTTCAAGAGGAAGAACAAGCCGCCATCACTAAGGTGGACCCGTTCTTTAATTTCCTTGTTCTTATTTTTCTATTTTTTGAAAATTATGCTTTATGTTTTATCTATGTTTGTGCCTTTGCTACATGATCATTAGTGTCTTAGTGTCTATGTCTTAAAGTTATGAATGTCCTATGAATCCATCACCTTTCTTAAAAGAAAAATGTTTTAATCAAAAAAGAAAAAGAAGTGCATGAATTTCGAATTTTAAAATAGATTAATTATTTTGATGTGGTGGCAATACTTTTTGTTTTTCTGAATGAATGCTTGAACAGTGCATATTTTTTTTGAATTTGTTGTTTAAGAATGTTAAAATTGTTGTCTCTTGAAAGAAAAATAGAAAAGGAGAAATGTTATTGATAATCTGAAAACTCATAAAAATGATTCTTGAAGCAAGAAAAAGCAGTGAAAAGCTTGCAGAAAAAAATATATGCGAAAAAAAAAGAGAGGCGAAAAATAAAGAAAAATAAAGAAAAAAAGAGAAAGAAAAAGCAAGCAGAAAAAGCCAATAGCCCTTTAAACTAAAAGGCAAGGGTAAAATAAAAAGGATCCAAGGATTTGAGCATCAGTGGATAGGAAGGCCCACAGGAAGAAAATCCTGGCCTAAGCGGCTAAACCAAGTTGTCCCTAACCATGTGCTTGTGGCGTGAAGGTGTCAAGTGAAAACTTGAGACTGAGCGGTTAAAGTCGTGGTCCAAAGTAAAAAGAGTGTGCTTAAGAGCTTTGGACACCTCTAATTGGGGACTCTAGCAAAGCTAAGTCACAATCTGAAAAGGTTCACCCAGTTATGTGTCTGTAGCATTTATGTATCCGGTGGTAATATTGGAAAACAAAATGCTTAGGGTCACGGCCAAGACTCATAAAGTAACTGTGTTCAAGAATCAACATACTGAACTAGGAGAATCTATAACACTATCTGAATTCTGAGTTCCTATAGATGCCAATCATTCTGAACTTCAAGGGATAAAGTGAGATGCCAAAACTGTTCAGAAGCAAAAAGCTAATAGCCCCGCTCATCTAATTAAGACTGATCTTCATAGATGTTTTTGGAATTCATTGTATATTCTCTTATTTTTATCCTACTTTTTTTTAGTTGCTTGGGGACAAGCAACAATTTAAGTTTGGTGTTGTGATGAGCAGATAATTTATACGCTTGTTGGCATTGTTTTTAGTATGTTTTTAGTATATTTTAGTTAGTTTTTATTATGTTTTTATTATTTTTTAAATAAAAATCACATTTCTGGACTTTACTATGAGTTTGTGTGTTTTTCTGTGATTTCAGATATTTTCTGGCTGAAATTGAGGAACCTGAGCAAAAATCTGATTCAGAGGCTGAAAAAGGACTGCAGATGTTGTTGGATTCTGACTTCCCTGCACTCTGGAGCTATAGAAGCCCAGGGGCACTTTTAATTGCGTTAAAAAGTAGACATCTCGGACTTTCCAACAATATATAATAGTCCATACTTTGCCGAGATTTGATGGCCCAAACCGGCGTTCCAAGTCAACATAAAAATTCCGGCATCAAAACGCCAGAACTGGCATGAAAGCTGGAGTTAAACGCCCAAACTGGCACAAAAGCTGGCGTTTAACTCCAAGAAAAGTCTCTACATGTGAAAGCTTCAATGCTCAGCCCAAGCACACACCAAGTGGGCCCGGAAGAAATTTTTGCATTAATTACTTATTTCTGTAACCCTAGGCTACAAGTTCTCTATAAATAGGACCTTTTGCTATTGTATTTTCATATTATCTTTGAATCTGGTCTTGGTCATTCTGGTTCCCCCTCTGGGGCCAAAGCCAATGAACACCATTATCACTTTTGTATTTTCAACGGTGGAGTTTCTACACACCATAGATTAAGGTTTGGAGCTCTGCTGTTTCTCATAAATTAATGCAAAGTACTATTGTTTTTCTATTCAACTCAAGCCTATTTCTTCTCTAAGATATACACTCGTTCTTCAACCTGAAGAAGGTGATGATCCATGACACTCATCATCATTCTCACCTATGAACGCATGCCTGACAACCACTTCTGGTCTACTTGCAATAGCTTGAGTGCGTATCTCTTAGCCTCCTGGTTCATGACGCACGGTTGCCTCGCCTGACAACCGAGCCTTCCATTCTATGAGATCAGAGTCTTCGTGGTATAGGCTAGAATCAATTGGCAGCATTTTTGAGATCCGAAAAGTCTAAACCTTGTCTGTGGTATTCTGAGTAGGATCTGGGAAGGAATGACTATGACGAGCTTCAAACTCGTGAGTGTTGGGCGTAGTGACAGATGCAAAAGGATCAATGGATCCTATTCCAACATGATCGAGAACCAATAGCTGATTACCCGTGCGGTGACAGCGCATTTGGACCATTTTTACTGAGAGAACGGGAGGTAGCCATTGACAACGGTGAAACCCAGCATAAGCTTGCCATGGAAAGGAGTATGAATGATTAGAAGAAGGCAATAGGAAAGCAGAGGTTCAGAAGGAACAAAGCATCTTCATACGCTTATCTGAAATTCTCACCAATGAATTACATAAGTATCTCTATTTTATTTTATGTTTTATTTATATTTTAATTATTTTAAACTCCATAACCATTTGAATCTACCTGACTGAGATTTACAAGATGACCATAGCTTGCTTCAAGCCGAAAATCTCCGTGGGATCGACCCTTACTCATGCAAGGTTTATTACTTGGACGACCCAGTGCACTTGCTGGTTAGTTGTGCGGAGTTGTGATAAAGAGTTGAGATTACAATTGTGCGTACCAAGTTGTTGGCGCCATTGACGATCACAATTTCATGCACCAAGCCCCTGGGTGAGCCCTGTCCATGTTGTCCCCAGGAAGGGAGGCATGACAGTAGTTCATAATGAAAAGAATGAACTGGTTCCTACAAGAACAGTTATAGGATGGCATATGTGTATTGATTACAGAAGGCTCAATACAGCCACCAAGAAGGATCACTTTCCTTTACCATTCATAGACCAGATGCTAGAGAGACTAGCAGGTCATGAATATTACTACTTTTTGGATGGTTATTCAGGTTACAACCAAATTGCAGTAGATCCTCAGGATCAAGAGAAAACAGCATTCACATGTCCTTCTGGAGTGTTTGCCTACAGAAGGATGCCTTTTGATCTGTGCAATGAACCTGCAACCTTTCAGAGGTGCATGCTCTCTATCTTCTCTGATATGGTAGAGAAATTTCTGGAAGTCTTCATGGATGACTTTTCAGTATTTGGAGACTCATTCAGCTCCTGCCTTGACCATTTACCACTTGTTCTGAAAAGATACCAAGAGACCAACTTAGTTTTAAACTGGGAAAAATGTCACTTTATGGTGACTGAAGGAATTGTCCTTGGGCATAAAATTTCAAACAAGGGAATAGAGGTGGATCAAGCTAAAGTGGAGGTAATTGAAAAATTACCACCACCTGCCAATGTTAAGGCAGTCAGAAGCTTTCTGGGGCATGCAGGATATTATAGGAGGTTTATAAAGGATTTTTCAAAAATTGCAAAACCTCTGAGCAATCTGCTAGCTGCTGACATGCCATTTGTGTTTGACACAGACTGTTTGCAGGCATTTGAAACTCTGAAAGCTAAGATGGTCACAGCACCAGTTATTTCTGCACCAGACTGGACATTACCATTCGAACTAATGTGTGATGCCAGTGACCATGCCATTGGTGTAGTACTGGGACAGAGGCATAACAAGCTTCTGCATGTCATTTATTATGCTAGCCGTGTTTTAAATGATGCACAGAAAAATTACACAACCACAGAAAAAGAGCTGCTTGCAGTGGTTTATGCCATTGACAAGTTTAGATCATACTTAGTAGGATCAAAAGTGATTGTGTACACTGACCATGCTGCTCTTAAATATCTACTTACAAAGCAGGATTCAAAACCCAGGCTCATAAGATGGGTGTTGCTTCTGCAAGAGTTTGAAATAGAAATAAGAGACAGAAAAGGGACAGAGAACCAAGTGGCTGATCATCTGTCCCGGATAGAACCAGTAGAAGGGGCGTCCTCCCCCTCTATTGGGATCTCTGAAACCTTTCCAAATGAGCAATTGTTTGCCATTCAGGAAACACCATGGTTTGCAGACATTGCAAACTATAAAGCTGTAAGATTCATACCCAAAGAGTACAGCAGGCAGCAAATAAAGAAATTGATTTCTGATGCAAAGTAATACTTATGGGATGAACCATATCTCTTTAAAAGATGTGCAGATAGGATAATCCGTAGATGTGTGCCCAAGGAAGAGGCACAGAAGATCTTATGGCATTGCCATGGATCATAATATGGAGGCTGGTGCACGAAATTCTGATCCTTAACAACGGCGCCAAAAACTTGGTGCTCAGAACGTAATTCACGCGCTTTGTCACAACTTCGCACAACTAACCAGCAAGTGCACTGGGTCGTCCAAGTAATAAACCTTATGTTAGTAAGGGTCGATCCCACGGAGATTGTCGGCTTGAAGCAAGCTATGGTCACTTTGTAAATCTCAGTCAAGCGGATTCAAATGGTTATAGAGAATTGATAATTAAAACATAATTAAAATATAAACTAGGATAGAGGTACTTATGTAATTCATTGGTGAGAATTTCAGATAAGCATATAGAGATACTTTCGTTTCTCCTGAACCTCTGCTTTCCTGCTGTATTCATCCAATCATTCCTACTCCCTTCCATGGCAAGCTTTATGTTGGGCATCACCATTGTCAATGGCTACATCCCGTCCTCTCTGTGAAAATGGTCCAATGCGCTGTCACTACATGGCTAATCATCTGTCGGTTCTCGATCATACTGGAATAGGATTTACTATCCTTTTGCGTTTGTCACTACGCCCAGCACTCGCGAGTTTGAAGCTCGTCACAGCCATCCCTTCCCAGATCCTACTCGGAATACCACAGGCAAGGTTTAGACTTTTCGGATCTCAGGAATGGCCATCCATGGGTTCTAACTTATACCACGAAGACTCTAATATCTCGGACTCGGTCCCCTGTATTAGATATCTAAGAGATACTCATTCTATCTCATCTTCATATAGAACGGAAGTGGTTGTTAGGCACATGTTCATAAGTGAGAATGGTGATGAGCATCACATAATCATGACATTCATCATGTTCTTGGGTGCGAATGAATATCTTAGAATAGGAATAAGCTTGAATTGAATAGAAAAATAATAGTACTTTGCATTAATTCATGAGTAACAGCAGAGCTCCACACCTTAATCTATGCTGTGTAGAAACTCTACCGTTGAAAATACATAAGAACAAGGTCTAGGCATGGTTGAATGGCCAGCCTCCAAAATGTGATCCAAAGATAAAACTAAAGATAAAAAGATGTAAATACAATAGTAAAAAGTCTTATTTATACTAAACTAGTTACTAGGGTTTACAGAGATAAGTGAATGATGCAGAAATCCACTTCTGGGGCCCACTTGGTGTGTGCTTGGGCTGAGCATTGAAGCTTTCACATGTAGAGGTCTTCCTTGGAGTTGAACGTCAGTTTATAACGTGTTTCTGGCGTTTAACTCCACTTTGCAACCTATTTCTGGCGTTTGACTCTAGAATAGGGCAGGAAGCTGGCGTTGAACGCCAGTTTGTGTCCTCTAAACCCGGGCAAAGTATGGACTATTATATATTTCTGGAAAGCCCTAGATGTCTACTTTCCAACAAAATTAAGAGCACACCATTTGGAGTTCTGTAGCTCCATAAAATACACTTTGAGTGCAGGGAGGTCAGAATCCAACAGCATCTGCAGTCCTTCTTCAACCTCTGAATCAGATGTTTGCTCATGTGCCTCAATTTCAGCCAGAAAATACCTGAAATCATCGAAAAACACACAAACTCATAGTAAAGTCCAGAAATGTGATTTTTTTTTAAAAACTAATAAAAATATATTAAAAAGTAACTAAATCATACTAAAAACTATGTAAAAATAATGCCAAAAAGCGTATAAATTATCCGCTCATCACAACACCAAACTTAAATTATTGCTTGTCCCCAAGCAACTGAAAATAAAATAAGATAAAAAGAAGAGAATATACTATAAATTCCAAAATATCAATGAAACTTAGCTCCAATCAGATGAGCGGGACTAGTAGCTTTTTGCCTCTTGAATAGTTTTGGCATCTCACTTTATCCATTGAAGTTCAAAATGATTGGCATCTATAGAAACTCAGACTTCAGATAGTGTTATTGATTCTCCTAGTTCAGTATGTTGATTCTTGAACACAGCTACTTTATGAGTCTTGGCCGTGGCCCTAAGCACTTTGTTTTCCAGTATTACCACTGGATACATAAATGCCACACACACATAACTGGGTGAACCTTTTCAGATTGTGACTCAGTTTTGCTAAAGTCCCCAATTAGAGGTGTCCAGGGTTCTTAAGCACACTCTTTTTTTGCTTTGGTCCTTGACTTTAATCGCTCAGTCTCAAGTTTTCACTTGACACCTTCATGCCACAAGCACATGGTTAGGGACATCTTGGTTTAGCAGCTTAGGCCAGGATTTTATTCCTTTAGGCCCTCCTATCCACTGATGCTCAAATCCTTGGATCCTTTTTATTACCCTTGCCTTTTGGTTTTAAGGGCTATTGGATTTTTCTGCTTGCTTTTTTTCTTTCTCTTTTTTTTTGCCATTTCTCTTTTCTTTTTTTTCGCAATTTTTTTCTGCAAGCTTTTGTATTTACTGCTTTTTCTTGCTTCAAGAATCATTTTTATTGTTTTTCAGATTATCCATAACATTTCTCTTTGTTCATCATTCTTTCAAGAGCCAACATATTTAACATTCATAAACTACAATATCAAAAGACATATGCACTGTTCAAGCATTCATTCAGAAAACAAAAACTATTGTCACCACATCAAAATAGTTAAACTAATTTCAAGGATGAATTTGAAACCATGTACTTCTTGTTCTTTTGTTTTTAGAACAGTTTTCATTTAAGAGAGGTGATGGATTCATAGGACATTCATAACTTTAAGGCATAGACACTTAGACACTAATGATCATATAGTAAAGACACAAACATAATTAAAACATAAAGCATAGTAAACGAAAAATAGGAAAATAAGAACAAGGAGATTAAGGAACGGGTCCACCTTAGTGAGGGTGGCGTCTTCCTCTTTTTGAAGAACCAATGGTGCTCTTGAGCTCTTCTATGTATCTTCCTTGCCTTTGTTTCTCCTCCCTCATAGCTCTTTGATCTTCTCTAATTTCATGGAGGATGATGGAGTGCTCTTGGTGCTCCATCCTTAGTTGTCCCATGTTGGAACTTAATTCTCCTAGTGAGGTGTTGATTTGCTCCCAATAATTCTGTGGAGGAAAGTGCATCCCCTGAGGCATCTCAGGGATTTCATGGTGAGAAATTTCCTCATGCTCTTGTTGAGGTCCATGATCTCTTGTTTGTTCCATCCTTTTCTTAGTGATGGGCTTATCCTCATCAATGAGGATGTCTCCCTCTATGTCAATCCCAGCTGAATTACATAGATGGCAAATAAGGTGAGGAAATGCTAATCTTGCCAAAGTGGATGACTTGTCGGCCACCTTGTAGAGTTCTTGAGGTATAATCTCATGAACCTCTACTTCCTCCCCAATCATGATACTATGGATCATGATGGCCCGGTCTACAGTAATTTCAGACCGGTGGCTAGTAGGAATGATTGAGCGCTGAATGAACTCCAGCCATCCTCTAGCTACAGGTTTAAGGTCCAGTCTTCTCAATTGAACCGGCTTGCCTCTTGAGTCAACCTTCCATTGAGCTCCTTCTACACATATGTCCATGAGGACTTGGTCCAACCTTTGATCAAAGTTGACCCTTCTAGTGTAGGGGCGTGCGTTTTCTTCCATCATTAGCAAGTTGAATGCCAGCCTTACATTTTCCAGACTGAAATCTAAGTATTTCCTCCGAACCATGGTAAGCCAATGCTTTGGATTCGGGTTCACACTTTGATCATGGTTCCTAGTGATCCATACGTTTACATAGAACTCTTGAACCATTAAGATCCCGACTTGTTGAATGGGGTTGGTGAGAACTTCCCAACCTCTTCTTTGGATCTCAAGTCGGATCTCTGGATACTCATTCTTTTTGAGCTTGAAAGGAACCTCAGAGATCACTTTCTTCTTGTCCAAAACTTCATAGAAGTGGTCTTGATGGACCTTTGAGATGAATCTCTCTATCTCCCACGACTCAGAGGTGGAAGTAATTGCCTTTCCTTTCCTCTTTCTTGAGGATTCTCTGGCCTTAGGTGCCATTAATGGTTATGAAAAAATAAAAAGCAATGCTTTTACCAAACCAAACTTAAAATGTTTGCTCATCCCCGAGCAAAAGAAGAGAGAAAGAAGGAGAAGAAGAAGAAGAATGGAGGAGAGGGAGAGAGGTGTGTATTCGGCTAAGGATAAGAAGAAAGGGTTGTGTTGTGTGAAAATGAAGAAGGAATGAAGGGTTTATATAGGAGTGGGGAGAGGTTTAGGGTTCGGCTATTAGGGTTGGGTTTGGGAGGGAAAAGAGTTTGAAATTTGGAGGTAGCTGTGGTTTATGGGGAAGAGTGGATGGATGTGAGTGGTGAAGAGGTGATGGGGAAGAGTGAGTGAGGTGATTGGTGAAGGGTATTTGGGGAAGAGAGTTATGAAAAGATGTGAAGAGGAGAGAAAAAGTGGTGGGGATCCTGTGGGATCCACAGATCCTGTGGGATCATGTGGGGTCCACAGATCCAGTGGGGTCAAGGACTTAACATCCCTGCATTAATTAGGCGTGTAAAACGCCCTTGCTGTGCAATCCTGGCGTTTAACGCCAGACTGCTGCTTGTTTCTGGCGTTAAACGCCCAAATGTAGCCTGTTTCTGGCGTTTAACGCCAGGTAGATGGTTGTTTCTGGTGTTAAACGCCAGCTTGGTGCTTGTTTTGGTGTTAAATGCCAGACAGATGCTTGTTTCTGGCGTTTAAACGCCAGAATGCTCCTCCTCCAGGGTGTGCTGTTTTTAATGCTGTTTTTCATTCTGTTTTTTATTTTTCAGTAGTTTTTGTGACTCTACATGATCATCAACCTAATAAAACACAAAATAACAAAAAGAAAATAAAATAGATATAATTAAATATCATTGGGTTGCCTCCCAACAAGCGCTTCTTTAATGTCAATAGCTTGATAGTGAGCTCTCATGGAGCCTCACAGATAATCAGAGTAAGGTTGGAACTTCCCAACACCAAACTTAGAGTTTGAATGTGGGGGTTCAACACCCAACTTAGAGTTTGTTGTGGCCTCCCAACACCAAACTTAGAGTTTAACTGTGGGGGCTTTGGTTGACTCTGCAGTGAGAGAAGCTTTTCATGCTTCCTCTCCATGGTTACAGAAGGAGATCCTTGAGTTTTAAACACAAGGTTGTCCTCATTCAGTTGAAGGACTAACTCTCCTCTGTCCACATCAATCACAGCTTTTGCTGTGGCCAGGAAGGGTCTTCCAAGGATGATGGATTCATCCTCATCCTACCCAGTGTCTAGGATTATGAAATCAGCAGGGATGTAAAGGCCTTCAACCTTTACTAACACGTCCTCTACTTGTCCATAAGCCTGTTTCATGGATTTGTTTGCCATCTCTAATGAGAATTTGGCAGCCTGCACCTCAAAGATTCCTAGTTTCTCCATTACAGAGAGTGGCATTAAGTTTATGCCTGACCCCAGGTCACACAGAGCCTTCTCAAAGGTCAATGTGCCTATGTTACAGGGAATTAGGAATTTATTAGGATCCTGTTTCTTTTGAGGTAATTTTTGCCTATCCAATGCATTCAGTTCATTGGTGAGCAAGGGAGGTTCATCTTTCCAAGTCTCATTACCAAATAATTTGGCATTCAACTTCATGATTGCACCAAGGTACTTAGCAACTTGCTCTTCAATAACGTCTTCATTCTCTTTAGAAGAAGAATACTCATCAAAGCTCATGAAGGGCAGAAGGAGGTTTAATGGAATCTCTATGGTCTCTAGATGAGCCTCAGATTCCTTTGGTTCCTCAAAGGGATACTCCTTATTGGTCACTGAACGTCCCTGGAGGTCTTCCTCACTGGGATTCACGTCCTCCTCCTCCTCTTTGGGTTCGGCCACACCAAGCAAGGTAATGGCCTTGCACTCTCTTTTTGGATTCTCTTCTGTATTGCTTGGGAGAGTACTAGGAGGGGTTTCAGTGACCCTTTTACTCAGCTGGCCCACTTGTGCCTCCAAATTTCTAATGGAGGACCTTGTTTCATTCATGAAACTTAAAGTGACCTTAGATAGATCAGAGACTATATTTGCTAAGTGATGAGCGGATAATTTATACGCTTTTTGGCATTGTTTTTAGTATGTTTTTAGTAGGATCTAGTTGCTTTTAGGGATGTTTTCATTAGTTTTTATGTTAAATTCACATTTCTGGACTTTACTATGAGTTTGTGTGTTTTTCTGTGATTTCAGATATTTTCTGGCTGAAATTGAGGGACTTGAGCAGAAATCAGATTCAGAGGATGAAGAAGGACTGCTGATGCTGTTGGATTCTGACCTCCCTGCACTCAAAGTATATTTTCTTGAGCTACAGAACTCGAAATGGCGCGCTTCCAATTGCGTTGGAAAGTAGACATCCAGGGCTTTCCAGCAATATATAATAGTCTATACTTTGGCCAAGAATAGAAGACGTAAACTGGCGTTCAAGTAATACCTCACGTGAGTAAGGGTCGAATCCCACGGAGATTGTTGGTTTGAAGCAATCTATAGTTATCTTGTAAATCTTAGTCAGGAAGTCAATTATGTTTATTAGTTGAATTGTGAATAAACAAGAGAGCATGGATTAAAGGTTACTTGTTATGCAGTAATGGAGAATATGTTGGAGTTTTGGAGATGCTTTGTCTTCTGAATCTCTGCTTTCCTCTGTCTTCTTGTTCACGCACGCACGTCCTCCTATGGCAAGCTGTGTGTTGGGGGCATCACCGTTGTCAATGGTTACATCCCCTCCTCTTGTGAAAATGGTCCAAATGCTCTGTCACAGCACGGCTAATCATCTGAGGTTCCCGATCATGCTGGAATAGGATTCACCCTCCTTTTGCGTCTGTCACTACGCCCAGCACTCGCGAGTTTGAAGCTTGTCACTGTCATTCAATCCCTGAATCCTACTCGGAATACCACAGACAAGGTTTAGACTTTCCGAATTCTCATGAATGCGGCCATCAATCTAGCTTATACCACGGAGATTCTGATTAAGGAATCTAAGAGATATTCATTCAATCTGATGTAGAACGGAGGTGGTTATCAGGCACACGTTCGTGGGGGAATGATGATGATTGTCACGTTCATCACATTCATGTTGAAGTGCGAATGAATATCTTAGATAGGAACACGCATGTTTGAATAGAAAACAGGAATACTTGCATTAATTCATCGAGACACAGCAGAGCTCCTCACCCCCAACAATGGAGTTTAGAGACTCATGCCGTCAAAGAGTACAAAGTTTAGATCTAAAATGTCATGAGGTGCAAAATAAGTCTCTAAAAGTTGTTTAAATACTAAACTAGTAGCCTAGGTTTACAAAAAATGAGTAAACTACGATGGATGATGCAGAGATCCACTTCTGGGGCCCACTTGATGTGT
This sequence comes from Arachis ipaensis, assembly GCF_059453495.1. Classification (NCBI taxonomy): domain Eukaryota; kingdom Viridiplantae; phylum Streptophyta; class Magnoliopsida; order Fabales; family Fabaceae; genus Arachis; species Arachis ipaensis. Next base: position 117,768,012 of record NC_142441.1, on the reverse strand, counting down.
GCTGGGATTGAGATTTAAGCAATTCACGTGTAGAGGACATTTGTGGAGTTGAACGCCAGTTTTTGTGCCAGTTTGGGCGTTCAACTCCAGCTTTTGATCCTTTTCTGGCGCTGGATGCCAGAATTGGGCAGAGAACTGGCGTTGAACGCCAGTTTACGTCGTCTATCCTTGTGCAAAGTATGAACTATTATATATTGCTGGAAATCCCTGGATGTCTACTTTCCAACGCAATTGGAAGCATGCCATTTCGAGTTCTGTAGCTCCAGAAAATCCACTTTGAGTGCAGAGAGGTCAGAATCCAACAGCATCAGCAGTCCTTTTTCAGCCTGAATCAGATTTTTGCTCAGCTCCTTCAATTTCAGCCAGAAAAATACCTGAAATTACAGAAAAACAAACAACTCATAGTAAAGTCTAGAAATATGAATTTTTCCTAAAAACTAATGAAAATAGACTAAGAATTAACTAGAACATACTCAAAACTATATGAAATTAACCCCAAAAAGCGTATAAAATATCCGCTCATCACAACACCAAACTTAAACTGTTGCTTGTCCTCAAGCAACTAGACAAATAAAATAGAAGACTAATAGGTTGAGAAGCAATAATATCTCAGAGTTTTTGAGTGAAGCTCAGATTCTAATTAGATGAGCGGGACTAGTAGCTTTTTGCTTCTGAACAGTTTTGGCATCTCACTTTATCCATTGAAGCTCAGAGTGATTGGCATCTATAGGACTTAGAATTCAGATAGTGTTATTGATTCTCCTATTTCAGTGTGATGATTCTTGAACACAGCTATTTTATGAGTCTTGGCCGTGGCCCTAAGCACTTTGTTTTCTAGTATTACCACCGGATACATAAATGCCACAGACACATAATTGGGTGAACCTTTTAGATTGTGACTCAGCTTTGCTAAAGTCCCCAATTAGAGGTGTCCAGAGTTCTTAAGCACACTCTTCTTTTTGCTTTAGACCTTGACTTTAACCGCTCAGTCTCAAGTTTTCACTTGACACCTACACGCCACAAGCACATGGTTAGGGACAGCTTGGTTTAGCCGCTTAGACCAGGATTTTATTCCTTTAGGCCCTCCTATCCACTGATGCTCAAAGCCTTGGGATCCTTTTTATTTGCCCTTGCCTTTTGGTTTTAAGGGTTATTGGCTTTTTGCTCTTGCCTCTTGGTTTTAAGAGCTTTGGCTTTTTCTGCTTGCTTTCTCTCTCTTTTTTTTTCTTTTTTTTTTCTGCAAGCTTTGTTCTTTGCTGCTTTTTCTTGCTTCAAGAATCATTTTTATGATTTTTCAGATTATCAATAACATGTCCCATGTTCATCATTCTTTCAAGAGCCAACATATTTAACAGTCTTAAACAACAAATTCAAAAGACATATGCACTGTTCAAGCATTCATTCAGAAGACAGAAAGCATTGCCACCACATGTTACTAATTAGAATTTTTCTTATTAAAAACTCAAAATTTTATTGCCTCTTATTCAAAAGATCTACTATTTTATTCATGTTTGCTGATGATGAGAAAAATAGACTATAACTTAATTGGGGATAAAATCAAAATGGACACTAATTACTACTAATGATCATGTAATGAAGACACAAACATAGATAAGCACTTAACATAGAGAAAATGAAAAACAGAGAAAGTAAGAACAAGGAACGAGTCCACCTTAGTGATGATGGCATTTCCTTCTTGAGGAACCAATGATGTTCTTGAGCTCTTTTATGTCTCTTCCTTGACTTTGTAGCTTGATTCCTAGTGATTTTTGGTATTTCTATCCTCAGTTGCTTCCAATAATTATATGGAGGGAAGTGCATCCCCTGAGGTATCTCAGGGATCTCTTGATTTGCAGCCACATGTTCTACCACTGAGCTATAGATCCTTCACATAATTGTTTTACCACACCAAACTTAGAATGTTGCTCGCCCTCGAGCAAAAGAAGAAGGAATAGATGAAGAAGAAGATGTGGAAAAAAAAACTAGGATTATGAGGAGGGAAGGTGGGGATCCTGTGGGGTCCACAGATCTTGAAATGATCCTGTGAGGTCCACAGATCTTGAGGTGTCAAGGCATTTACATCCCTGCACCAATTTAGGCATGCAAAATGCCCTTGCACACAACTCTGGGTGTTCAGCGCCAGGTTGGTGCCCATTTTGGGCGTTCAACGCCCATTTACTAGCCATTTCTGGCGTTGAACGCCAGAACCATGCTTGTTCTGGGCGTTCAGCGCCAGAATCATGCTCTGTTCTGGCGTTGAACGCTAGACAGGTGCTTCCTCCAGGGTGTGATTTTTCTTCTGCTATTTTTGATTCCGTTTTCAATCTTTAATATTTATTTTGTGACTCCACATGATCATGAACCTAATAAAACATGAAAAATCATGAAAATAAATAAAAATTGGGTTGCCTCCCAACAAGCGCTTCTTTAATGTCTTTAGCTGGACCTTGTTGAGCTTTTAATCTAGCTTCAACCTTGAGCACTCTTGCTCAACATTGCCTTCAAGATAGTGCTTGATTCTCTGTCCATTAATAATGAACTTCTTGTCAGAGTCAATATCTTGAAGCTCTACATAACCATATGGTGATACGCTTGTAATCACGTATGGTCCCCTCCACCGGGATTTCAATTTCCCGGAGAATAGCCTGAGTCTAGAGTTGAACAGCAGAACCTTCTGTCCTGGTTCAAAGATTCTATTTCACGGAACTTTTTTTATTTCTCTTTATAAAGCTTGGCATTTTCGAAAGCTGTGAATCTGAACTCCTCTAGCTCATTTAGCTGGAGCAATCTTTTTTCTCCTGCTAATTTGGCATCAAAGTTTAGGAATCTGGTTGCCCAGTAGGCCTTATGTTCCAGTTCCACGGGCAGGTGACATGCCTTACCATACACCAGTTGGTATGGAGAGGCCCCTATAGGGGTCTTGAATGCTGTTCTGTAAGCCCACAGAGCATCATCTAAGCTCCGTGCCCAATCCTTTCTACAGCTATTTATTGTCCGTTCTAGGATTCTCTTTAATTCTCTGTTAGAGACTTCAGCTTGCCCATTAGTTTGTGGATGATATGGAGTAGCCACCTTATGGCGAATTCCATACCGAACCATGGCAGAGTAAAGCTGTTTATTGCAGAAGTGAGTGCCCCCATCACTGATGAGTACTCTCGGGACACCAAACCTGCTAAAGATATGTTTCTGGAGGAACTTCAGCACTGTTTTAGTATCATTGGTGGGTGTGGCAATGGCCTCAACCCATTTTGATACATAGTCAACTGCCACCAGAATATAAGTGTTTGAGTATGATGGTGGGAAAGGTCCCATGAAGTCAATTCCCCATACGTCAAACAACTCAATTTCCAAGATTCCTTGTTGAGGCATGGCGTAACAATGAGGCAGATTACCAGTTCTTTGGCAACTGTCACAGTTACGTACAAATTCTCGGGAATCTTTATAGAGTGTGGGCCAATAGAAGCCACATTGGAGGACCTTGGTGGCTGTTCGCTCACCTCCAAAATGGCCTCCATATTGAGATCCATGGCAATGCCATAGGATCCTCTGTGCTTCTTCTCTAGGCACACACCTACGGATAATTCCGTCTGCACATCTCTTAAAGAGATAAGGTTCATCCCACAAGTAGTACTTTGCATCAGTAATTAATTTTTTCTTTTGTATCCTGTTGTACTCCTTGGGTATGAACCTTGCAGCTTTATAGTTTGCAATATCGGCAAACCATGGTGCTTCCTGAATGGCAAATAAATGCTCATCCGGAAAAGTCTCAGAGATCTCAAGAGAGGGGAGGGACGTCCCTTCTATTGGCTCTATCCGGGACAGATGATCAGCCACTTGGTTCTCTATCCCTTTTCTGTCTCTTATTTCTATATCAAACTTTTGCAGAAGCAACACCCATCTGATGAGCCTGGGTTTTGAATCCTGCTTTGTGAGTAGATATTTAAGAGCAGCATGATCAGTATACACAATCACTTTTGATCCTACTAAGTATGATCTGAACTTGTCAATGGCGTAAACCACTGCAAGTAATTCTTTTTCTGTGGTTGTGTAATTTTTCTGAGCATCATTTAAAACACGACTAGCATAATAAATGACATGCAGAAGCTTGTCATGCCTCTGTCCCAATACTGCACCAATGGCGTGATCACTGGCATCACACATTAGCTCAAATGGTAACGTCCAGTCTGGTGCAGAAATGACTGGTGCTGTGACCAGCTTAGCTTTCAGCGTTTCAAACGCCTGCAGGCACTCTGTGTCAAACACAAATGGCATGTCAGCAGCTAGCAGATTGCTCAGAGGTTTTGCGATTTTTGAAAAATCCTTTATAAACTTCCTATGGAATCCTGCATGCCCCAGAAAGCTTCTGATTGCCTTAACATTGGCAGGTGGTGGTAATTTTTCAATTACCTCTATTTTTGCTTGATCTACCTCTATTCCCTTGTTTGAGATTTTATGCCCAAGGACAATCCCCTCAGTCACCATGAAGGGACAATTTTCCCAGTTTAAAACTAGGTTGGTCTCTTGGCATCTTTTCAGAACAAGTTTCAGGTGATCAAGACAGGAGCTGAATGAGTCTCCATATACTGAGAAGTCATCCATGAAGACTTCCAGAAATTTTTCCACCATATCAGAGAAAATAGAGAGCATGCATCTCTGGAAGGTTGCAGGCGCATTACACAACCCAAATGGCATCCTTCTATAAGCAAACACTCCAGATGGACATGTGAATGCTGTTTTCTCTTGATCCTGGGGATCTACTGCAATCTGGTTATAGCCTGAGTAGCCATCCAAAAAACAGTAATAAGTTTGGTGTGGTAAAAGCATAGCTTTTTTGTTTTTCCATAACCATTGATGGCACCTAAGGCCAGAGAAACCTCTAGAAAGAGGAAAGGGAAGACAAAAGCTTTCATCAAGGGTCTATAGCTCAGTGGTAGAACATTTGACTACAAATCAAGAGATCCTTGAGATACCTCAGGGGATACATTTTCTTCCACACAATTATTGGAAGCAACTAAGGGTGGAACATCAAGAGCACTCCATCCTCCTTCACTAAGCTAGATGGATTCTGCTCAGAATTCTCTATCTGTTGCTAAGTGGATGATGGAAAAGGCTTGCTATTGCTAAACCTGTTTCTTCCACCATTATTAAAGCCTTGTTGAGGCTTTTGTTGGTCCTTCCATGAGAAATTTGGATGATTTCTCCACGAGGGATTATAGGTATTTCCATAGGGTTCCCCCATGTAATTCACCTCTGCTATTGCAGGGTTCTCAAGATCATAAGCTTCTTCTTCAGAAGATGCCTCTTGAGTACTGTTGGATGCAGCTTGCATTCTATTCAGACTCTGAGAAATCATATTGACTTGCTGAGTCAATATTTTGTTCTGAGCCAATATGGCATTCAGAGCATCAATTTCAAGAACTCTCCTCCTTTGAAGCGTCCCATTACTTACAGGATTCCTCTCAGAAGTGTACATGAACTGGTTATTAGCAACCATGTCAATGAGTTCCTGAACTTCTGCAGGCGTTTTCTTTAGGTTAATGGATCCGCCTGCAAAATGGTCCAGTGACATCTTTGATAGCTCAGACAGACCATCATAGAATATATCCAGGATGGTCCATTCTGAAAGCATGTCAGATGGACACTTTTTGGTCAGTTGCTTATATCTCTCCCAAGCTTCATAGAGGGATTCACCTTCTTTCTGTCTGAAGGTTTGAACATCCACTCTAAGCTTACTAAGCTTTTGAGGAGGAAAGAACTTGGCTAAGAAAGTCGTGACCAGCTTATCCCAAGAGTTCAGGCTATCTTTAGGTTGAGAGTCCAACCATATTCTAGCTCTGTCTCTTACAGAAAACGGGAAAAGCACGAGCCTGTAGACCTCGAAATCAATCCCATTAGTCTTAACAGTATCACAGATCTGCAAGAATTCAGTTAAAAACTGAAAAGGATCTTCAGATGGAAGTCCATGAAACTTGCAGTTCTGTTGCATCAGAGAAACTAATTGAGGTTTAAGCTCAAAATTGTTTGCTCCAATGGCAGGGATTGAGATGCTTCTTTCATGTAAGTTGGAATTTGGTGTAGTAAAGTCACCAAGCATCTTCCTTGCATTGTCATTATTTTCGGCCATATCTCCTTCTTTTTCGAAAATTGCAGTAAAGTTCTCTTCAGAGTGTTGTGTTTTAGCTTCTCTTAGCTTCCTCTTCAGAGTCCTTTCAGGTTCCGGATCAGCTTCAAGAATGTTCTTGTCCTTGCTTCTTCTCATACGAAAAAGAAGGAAACAGAAATAATAGGGATCCTCTTTGCCACAGTAGAGAGGTTCCTTTATGTGAGTAGAAGAGAAGAATAGAAAAAGAAAAAAATAAGAATCCAAACACAAGGGAGAGGAGTGGGTTCGAATTTTGAGTGAAAGAAGGGTGTTACTAGATAAATAAATAAATAGAAGGGGATGAGATGAGAGAATTCGAAAAATAAAATAAAATTTTTGTTTTTAATTTAAAAATTAAAGTTAAAATTCGAAAATTAAAAAGAAAAATGAAATTAAATTAAATTAAAATTTAAAACAATTAGTTAATTGAAAAGGAATTTCGAAAAAGAGGAAGGTGATTTTCGAAAATTAAAGAGAGAGTTAGTTAGGTAGTTTTGGAAAAGATAAGAATCAAACAAAAAGTCAAGTGGTTAATTGAAAAAGATTTGAAAATCAAATTTGAAAAGATAAGAAGTTAGAAACGATTTTGAAATTGATTTTGAAAAAGATGTGATTGAAACTTATTTTGAAAAAGATTTGAAAAAGAAACTTAAAAAGATTTTATTTTGAAAATTAAAGTTGATTACTTGACTAACAAGAAACAAAAAGATATGATTTTAAAATTTAAAGATTGAACCTTTCTTACTAGGCAAGTAACAAACTTAATATTTTTTAATCAATCACATTAATTGTTAGTAAAGATTTGAAGTTATGAAACAAAATAAGAAAAAGCTTTTGAAAATCAATTTAGAATTTTCGAAAATTATGAAAGAAAAATGAAAAAGATTTGATTTTTGAAAATGATTTTGAAAAAGATAAGATTTTTAAATTGAAAATTTGATTTGACTCATAAGAAACAACTAAATTTTTAAAAAGTTTTGAAAAAGTCAACTCAAATTTTCGAAATTTATGAGTGAAATAAGGGAAAGATATTTTTTTATTTTTAAATTTTTTAATGATGAGAGAGAAAAACAAGAAAAAGACTCAATGCATGAAAGTTTTGGATCAAAACAAATGATGCATGCAAGAACACTATGAATGTCAAGATGAACACCAAGAACATTTCGAATGTCAAGATGTACACCAAGAACTTATTTTTGAAAATTTTTAAGAAAAGAAAAACATGCAAGACACCAAACTTAGAAATTTTTAGTTTTTAGACACTATGAATGCAAGATTGCATATGAAAAACAAGATGAGACACAAAACAAGAAAATATGAAGATCAAACAAGAAGACTTATCAAGAACAACTTGAAGATCATGAAGAACACCATGCATGAATTTTTTCGAAAATTTTGAGAAAAAATAGAAATATACAATTGACACCAAACTTAAAAATTGACTCTAGACTTAAACAAGAAACATCAAATTTTTGGTTTTTATTATTTTATAAAATTTTTTTTTGGATTTTTTTAAAATTATTTGGAAAAAGAAAATAAGAAACTCAAAATTTTTCATAAAGATTCCAGGAATCCTGCAATGTTAGTCTAAAGTTTCAGTCTAAAGAGATTAGACAGGGTAGAACAAGCTTCAGCAGGACATTACATACAACAGCCAAATTGATGGGAATCAACTGACTCATGTGATGATAAAAGCATCATCTGAAACTCTAGAATTCATTCTTAAAAATTCTGAGGAATATAGAATAATTTATTTTTTTGTTTTTTGAAAATATTTTGAAAATAAAAATAACAAAAACAAAAAGTTTAAAATTAAAATAAAATTACCTAATCTGAGCAACAAGATGAACCGTCAGTTGTCCAAACTCGAACAATCCCCGGCAACGGCGCCAAAAACTTGGTGCACAAAATTGTGATCCTTAACAACGGCACCAAAAACTTGGTGCTCAAAACGTAATTCACACACTTTGTCACAACTTCGCACAACTAACCAGCAAGTGCACTGGTTAGTCCAAGTAATAAACCTTACGTGAGTAAGGGTCGATCCCACGGAGATTGTCGGCTTGAAGCAAGCTATGGTCACCTTGTAAATCTCAGTCAGGCGGATTCAAATGGTTATAGAGAATTGATAATTAAAACATAATTAAAATATAAACTAGGATAGAGGTACATATGTAATTCATTGGTGAGAATTTCAGATAAGCGTATAGAGATGCTTTCGTTTCTCCTGAACCTCTGCTTTCCTACTGTCTTCATCCAATCATTCCTACTCCCTTCCATGGCAAGCTTTATGTTGGGCATCACCGTTGTCAATGGCTACATCCCGTCCTCTCTGTGAAAATGGTCCAATGCGCTGTCACTGCATGGCTAATCATCTGTCGGTTCTCGATCATACTGGAATAGGATTTACTATCCTTTTGCGTCTGTCACTACGCCCAGCACTCGCGAGTTTGAAGCTCGTCACAGCCATCCCTTCCCAGATCCTACTCGGAATACCACAGACAAGGTTTAGACTTTCCGGATCTCAGGAATGGCCGTTCATGGGTTCTAACTTATACCACAAAGACTCTAATATCTCGGACTCGGTCCCCTGTATTAGATATCTAAGAGATACTCATTCTATCTCATCTTCATGTAGAACGGAAGTGGTTGTCAGACACGTGTTCATAAGTGAGAATGATGATGAGCGTCACATAATCATCATATTCATCATGTTCTTGGGTGCGAATGAATATCTTAGAATAGGAATAAGCTTGAATTGAATAGAAAAATAATAGTACTTTGCATTAATTCATGATGAACAGCAGAGCTCCATACCTTAATCTATGGTGTGTAGAAACTCTACCGTTGAAAATACATAAGAACAAGGTCTAGGCATGGCCGAATGGCCAGCCTCCAAAATCTGATCCAAAGATAAAACTAAAGATAAAAAGATGTAAATACAATAGTAATAAGTCCTATTTATACTAAACTAGTTACTAGGGTTTACAGAGATAAGTGAATGATGCAGAAATCCACTTCTGGGGCCCACTTGGTGTGTGCTTGGGTTGAGCATTAAAGCTTTCACGTGTAGAGGTCTTCCTTGGAGTTGAACGCCAGTTTATAACATGTTTCTGGCGTTTAACTCCACTTTGCAACCTGTTTCTGGCGTTTGACTCCAGAATGGGGCAGGGAGCTGGCGTTGAACGCCAGTTTGTGTCATCTAAACTCTTTCAAAGTATGGACTATTATATATTTATGGAAAGCCCTGGATGTCTACTTTCCAACGCAATTAAGAGCACGCCATTTGGAGTTCTGTAGCTCCAGAAAATCTACTTTGAGTGTAGGGAGGTCAGAATCCAACAGCATCTGCAGTCCTTCTTCAACCTCTGAATCAGATTTTTGCTCAAGTCCCTCAATTTCAGCCAGAAAATACCTAAAATCATAGAAAAACTCACAAACTCATAGTAAAGTCCAGAAATGTGATTTTTATTTAAAAACTAATAAAAATATATTAAAAACTAACTAAATCATACTAAAAACTATGTAAAAACAATGCCAAAAAGCGTATAAATTATCCGCTCATCACAACACCAAACTTAAATTGTTGCTTGTCCCCAAGCAACTGAAAATCAAATAAGATAAAAAGAAGAGAATATACTATAAATTCCAAAATATCAATGAAACTTAGCTCCAATCAGATGAGCGGGACTAGTAGCTTTTTGCCTCTTCAAAAGTTTTGCCATCTCACTTTATCTATTGAAGTTCAAAATGATTGGCATCTATAGAACTCAGACTTCAGATAGTGTTATTGATTCTCCTAGTTCAGTATGTTGATTCTTGAATCACAGCTACTTTATGAGTCTTGGCCGTGGCCCTAAGCACTTTATTTTCCAGTATTACCACCGGATACATAAATGCCACAGACACATAACTGGGTGAACCTTTTCAGATTGTGACTCAGCTTTGCTAAAGTCCCCAATTAGAGGTGTCCAGAGTTCTTACGCACACTCTTTTTTTGCTTTGGACCTTGACTTTAATCGCTCAGTCTCAAGTTTTCACTTGACACCTTCAAGCCACAAGCACATGGTTAGGGACAGCTTGGTTTAGCCGCTTAGGCCAAGATTTTATTCCTTTAGGCCCTCCTATCCACTGATGCTCAAAGCCTTGGATCCTTTTTACTACCATTGCCTTTTGGTTTTAAGGGCTATTGGCTTTTTCTGCTTGCTTTTTTTCTTTTTCTTTTTTTTCTCGCCATTTCTCTTTTCTTTTTTTTTCGCAATTTTTTTCTGCAAGCTTTTGTATTCACTGCTTTTTCTTGCTTCAAGAATCATTTTTATGATTTTTCAGATTATCAATAACATTCCTCTTTGTTCATCATTCTTTCAAGAGCCAACATATTTAACATTCATAAACTACAATATCAAAAGACATATGCACTGTTCAAGCATTCATTCAGAAAACAAAAAGTATTGTCACCACATCAAAATAATTAAACTAATTTCAAGGATGAATTCGAAACCATGTACTTCTTGTTCTTTTGTTTTTAGAACAGTTTTCATTTAAGAGAGGTGATGGATTCATAGGACATTCATAACTTTAAGGCATAGACACTTAGACACTAATGATCATATAGTAAAGACACAAACATAATTAAAACATAAAGCATAGTAAATGAAAAACAGGAAAATAAGAACAAGGAGATTAAGGAACAGGTCCACCTTAGTAAGGGTGGCGTCTTCCTCTTCTTGAAGAACCAATGGTGCTCTTGAGCTCCTCTATGTATCTTTCTTGCCTTTATTGCTCCTACCTCATAGCTCTTTGATCTTCTCTAATTTCATGGAGGATGATGGAGTGCTCTTGGTGCTCCATCCTTAGTTATCCCATGTTGAAACTTAATTCTCCTAGGGAGGTGTTGATTTACTCCCAATAATTCTATGGAGGAAAGTGCATCCCCTGAGGCATCTCAGGGATTTCATGGTGAGGAATTTTTTCATGCTCTTGTTGAGGTCTATGATCTCTTGTTTGTTCCATCCTTTTCTTAGTGATGGGCTTATCCTCATCAATGAGGATGTCTCCCTCTATGTCAATCCCAGCCAAATTACATAGATGGCAAATGAGGTGAGGAAAGGCTAACCTTGCCAAAGTGGATGACTTGTCAGCCACCTTGTAGAGTTCTTGAGGTATAATCTCATGAACCTCTACTTCCTCCCCAATCATGATACTATGGATAATGATGGCCCGGTCTACAGTAACTTCAGACCGGTTGCTAGTAGGAATAATTGAGCGCTGAATGAACTCCAGCCATCCTCTAGCTACAGACTTAAGGTCCAGTCTTCTCAATTGAACCGGCTTGCCTCTTGAGTCAACCTTCCATTGAGCTCCTTCTACACATATGTCCATGAAGACTTGGTCCAACCTTTGATCAAAGTTGACCCTTCTAGTGTAGGGGCGTGCGTTTTCTTCCATCATTGGCAAGTTGAACGCCAGCCTTACATTTTCTGGACTGAAATCTAAGTATTTTACCCGAACCATGGTAAGCCAATGCTTTGGATTCAGGTTCACACTTTGATCATGGTTCCTAGTAATCCATGCGTTTGCATAGAACTCTTAAACCATTAAGATCCTGACTTGTTGAATGGGGTTGGTGAGAACTTCCCAACCTCTTCTTTGGATCTCAAGTCGGATCTCCGGATACTCATTCTTTTTTAGCTTGAAAGGAACCTCAGGGATCACTTTCTTCTTGGCCACAACTTCATAGAAGTGGTCTTGATGGACCTTTGAGATGAATCTCTCTATCTCCCATGACTCAGAGTTGGAAGCAATTGCCTTCCCTTTCCTCTTTCTTGAGGATTCTCTGGCCTTAGGTGCCATTAATGGTTATGGAAAAACAAAAAGCAATGCTTTTACCACACCAAACTTAAAATGTTTGCTCGACCCCGAGCAAAAGAAGAGAGAAAGAAGGAGAAGAAGAAAAAGAATGGAGGAGAGGGAGAGAGGTGTGTATTCGGCTAAAGGTAAGAAGAAATAGTTGTGTTGTATGAAAATGAAGAAGGAATGAGGGGTTTATATAGGAGGTGGAGAGAGGTTTAGAGTTCGGCTATTAGGGTTGGGTTTAGGAGGGAAAAAAGTTTGAAATTTGGAGGTAGGTGGGGTTTATGGGGAAGAGTGGATGGATGTGAGTGGTGAAGAGGTGATGGGGAAGAGTGAGTGAGGTGATTGGTGAAAGGTATTTGGGGAAGAGAGTTATGAAAAGATGTGAAGAGGAGAGAAGAAGTGGTGGGGATCCTGTGGGTCCACAGATCCTGTGGGGATCCTGTGGGGTCCACAGATCCAGTGGGATCAAGGACTTAACATCCCTGCTCCAACTAGGCATGTAAAACGCACTTGCTGTGCAATCCTGGTGTTTAATGCCAGATTGCTGCTTGTTTCTGGCGTTTAACGCCAGGTAGATGCTTGTTTCTGGCGTTAAACGCCAGCTTGGTGCTTATTTCTGGCGTTAAATGCCAGACAGATGCTTGTTTCTGGCGTTTAAACGCCAGAATGCTCCTCCTCCAGGGTGTGCTATTTTTAATGCTATTTTTCATTCTGTTTTTTATTTTTCAGTAGTTTTTGTGACTCTACATGATCATCAACCTAATAAAATGTGAAATAACAAAAAGAAAATAAAATAGATATAATTAAATATCATTGGGTTACCTCCCAACAAGTGCTTCTTTAATGTCAATAGCTTGACAGTGAGCTCTCATAGAGCCTCACAGATAATCAGAGCAAGGTTGGAACTTCCCAACACCAAACTTAGAGTTTGAATGTGGGAGTTCAACACTAAACTTAGAGTTTGGTTGTGGCCTCCCAACACCAAACTTAGAGTTTGACTGTGGGGGCTTTGGTTGACTCTGTAGTGAGAGAAGCTTTTCATGCTTCCTCTCCATGGTTACAGAAGGAGATCCTTGAGTTTTAAACACAAGGTTGTCCTCATTCAGTTGAAGGACTAACTCTCCTCTGTCCACATCAATCACAGCTTTTGCTGTGGCCAGGAAGGGTCTTCCAAGGATGATGGATTCATCCTCATCCTTTCCAGTGTCTAGGAATATGAAATCAGCAGGGATGTAAAGGCCTTCAACCTTTACTAACACGTCCTCTTCTTGTCCATAAGCCTGTTTCATGGATTTGTTTGCCATCTCTAATGAGAATTTGGCAGCCTGCACCTCAAAGATTCCTAGTTTCTCTATTACAGAGAGTGGCATTAAGTTTATGCCTGACCCCAGGTCACACAGAGCCTTCTCAAAGGTCAATGTGCCTATGTTACAGGGAATTAGGAATTTATCAGGATCCTGTTTCTTTTGAGGTAATTTTTGCCTATCCAATGCATTCAGTTTATTGGTGAGCAAGGGAGGTTCATCTATCCAAGTCTCATTACCAAATAATTTGGCATTCAACTTCATGATTGCACCAAGGTACTTAGCAACTTGCTCTTCAATAACGTCTTCATTCTCTTCAGAAGAAGAATACTCATCAGAGCTCATGAAGGGCAGAAGGAGGTTTAATGGAATCTCTATGGTCTCTAGATGAGCCTCAGATTCCTTTGGTTCCTCAAAGGGATACTCCTTATTGGTCACTGAACGTCCTAGGAGGTCTTCCTCACTGGGATTCACGTCCTCCTCCTCCTCTTTGGATTCGGCCACACCAAGCAAGGTAATGGCCTTGCACTCTCTTTTTGGATTCTCTTCTGTATTGTTTGGGAGAGTACTAGGAGGGGTTTCAGTGACCCTTTTACTCAGCTGGCCCACTTGTGCCTCCAAATTTCTAATGGAGGACCTTGTTTCATTCATGAAACTTAAAGTGGCCTTAGATAGATCAGAGACTATATTTGCTAAGCTAGATGGATTCTGCTCAGAATTCTCTGTCTGTTGCTGAGTGGATGATGGGAAAGGCTTGCTATTGCTAAACCTGTTTCTTCCACCATTATTAAAGCCTTGTTAAGGCTTTTGTTGGTCCTTCCATGAGAAATTTGGATGATTTCTCTATGAGGGATTATAGGTATTTCCATAGGGTTTCCCTATGTAATTCACCTCTGCTATTGCAGGGTTCTCAAGATCATAAGCTTCTTCTTCAGAAGAAGCCTCTTGAGTACTGTTGGATGCAGCTTGCATTCCATTCAGACTCTGAGAAATCATATTGACTTGTTGAGTCAATATTTTGTTCTGAGCTAATATGGCATTCAGAGCATCAATTTCAAGAACTCTCCTCCTCTGAGGCGTCCCATTACTTATAGGATTCCTCTCAGAAGTGTACATGAACTGGTTATTAGCAACCATGTCAATGAGTTCCTGAGCTTCTGCAGGCATTTTCTTTAGGTGAATGGATCCGCCTACAGAATGATCTAGTGACATCTTTGATAGCTCAGACAGACCATCATAGAATATATCCAGGATGGTCCATTCTGAAAGCATGTCAGATGGACACTTTTTGGTCAGTTGCTTATATCTCTCCCAAGCTTCATAGAGGGATTCACCTTCTTTCTGTCTGAAGGTTTGAACATCCACTCTAAGCTTACTAAGCTTTTGAGGAGGAAAGAACTTGGCTAAGAAAGTCGTGACCAGCTTATCCCAAGAGTTCAGGCTATCTTTAGGTTGAGAGTCCAACCATATTTTAGCTCTGTCTCTTACAGCAAACGGGAAAAGCATGAGCCTGTAGACCTCAGGATCAACCCCATTGGTCTTAACAGTATCACAGATCTGCAAGAATTCAGTTAAAAGCTGAAAAGGATCTTCAGATGGAAGTCCATGAAACTTGCAGTTCTGTTGCATCAGAGAAACTAATTGAGGTTTAAGCTCAAAATTGTTTGCTCCAATGGCAGGGATTGAGATGCTTCTTCCATGTAAGTTGGAATTTGGTGCAGTAAAGTCACCAAGCATCTTCCTTGCATTGTCATTATTTTCGGTCATATCTCCTTCTTTTTCGAAAATTGCAGTAAAGTTCTCTTCAGAGTGTTATGTTTTAGCTTCTCTTAGCTTCCTCTTCAGAGTCCTTTCAGGTTTCGGATCAGCTTCAAGAATGTTCTTGTCCTTGCTCCTGCTCATACGAAAAAGAAGGGAACAGAAAATAATAGGGATCCTCTTTGCCACAGTAGAGAGGTTCCTTTATGTGAGTAGAATAGAAGAATAGAAAAAGAAAAAGATAAGAATCCAAACACAAGGGAGAGGAGTGGGTTCGAATTCTGAGTGAAAGAATGGTGTTAGTAGATAAATAAATAAATAGAAGGGGATGAGATGAGAGAATTCGAAAAATAAAATAAAATTTTTATTTTTAATTTAAAAATTAAAGTTAAAATTCGAAAATTAAAAAGAAAAATGAAATTAAATTAAATTAAAATATAATACAATTAGTTAATTGAAAAGGAATTTCGAAAAAGAGGAAGGTGATTTTCAAAAATTAGAGAGAGAGTTAGTTAGGTAGTTTTGAAAAAGATAAAAATCAAACAAAAAGTCAAGTGGTTAATTGAAAAAGATTTAAAAATCAAATTTGAAAAGATAAGAAGTTAGAAAAGATTTTGAAATTGATTTTGAAAAAGATGTGATTGAAACTTATTTTGAAAAAGATTTGAAAAAGAAACTTAAAAAGATTTGATTTTGGAAATTAAAGTTGATTACTTGACTAACAAGAAACAAAAAATATATGATTTTAAAATTTAAAGATTGAGCCTTTCTTACTAGGCAAGTAACAAACTTAATATTTTTTAATCAATCACATTAATTGTTAGTAAAGATTTGAAGTTATGAAACAAAATAAGAAAAAGATTTTTGAAAATAAATTTAGAATTTTCGAAAATTATGAAAGAAAAATGAAAAAGATTTGATTTTTGAAAACGATTTTGAAAAAGATAAGATTTTTAAATTGGAAATTTGATTTGACTCATAAGAAACAACTAAATTTTTAAAAAGTTTTGAAAAAGTCAACTCAAATTTTCGAAATTCATGAGTGAAATAAGGGAAAGATATTTTTTTATTTTTGAATTTTTTAATGATGAGAGAGAAAAACAAGAAAAAGACTCAATGCATGAAAGTTTTGGATCAAAACAAATGATGCATGCAAGAACACTATGAATGTCAAGATGAACACCAAGAACACTTCGATTGTCAAGATGAACACCAAGAACACTTCGAATGTCAAGATGAACACCAAGAACTTATTTTTGAAAATTTTTAAGAAAAGAAAAACATGCAAGACACCAAACTTAGAAATTTTTAGTTTTTAGACACTATGAATGCAAGAATGCATATGAAAAACAAGATGAGACACAAAACAAGAAAATATGAAGATCAAACAAGAAGACTTATCAAGAACAACTTGAAGATCATGAAGAACACCATGGATGAATTTTTTCAAAAATTTTGAGAAAATAGAAATATGCAATTGATACCAAACTTAAAAATTGACTCTAGACTTAAACAAGAAACATCAAATTTTTGGTTTTTATTATTTTATAAAATTTTTTTTTGGATTTTTCGAAAATTATTTGGAAAAAGAAAATAAGAAACATAAAATTTTTAATAAAGATTCCAGGAATCATGCAATGTTAGTCTAAAGCTTCAGTCTAAAGAGATTAGACAGGGCAGAACAAGCTTCAGCAGGACATTACATACAACAGCCAAATTGATGGAAATCAACTGACTCATGTGATGATAAAAGCATCATCTGAAACTCTAGAATTCATTCTTAAAAATTCTGAAGAATATAGAATAATTTATTTTTTTGTTTTTTGAAAATTTTTTGAAAATAAAAATAACAAAAACAAAAAGTTTAAAAATAAAATAAAATTACCTAATCTGAGCAACAAGATGAACCGTCAGTTGTCCAAACTCGAACAATCCCCGGCAACGGCGCCAAAAACTTGGTGCATGAAATTGTGATCCTTAACAACGGCGCCAAAAACTTGGTGCTCAGAACGTCATTCACACACTTTGTCACAACTTCGCACAACTAACCAGCAAGTGCACTGGGTCGTCCAAGTAATAAACCTTACGTTAGTAAGGGTCGATCCCACGGAGATTGTCGGCTTGAAGCAAGCTATGGTCACCTTGTAAATCTCAGTCAGGCGGATTCAAATGGTTATAGAGAATTGATAATTAAAACATAATTAAAATATAAACTAGGATAGAGGTACTTATGTAATTCATTGGTGAGAATTTCAGATAAGCGTATAGAGATACTTTCGTTTCTCCTGAACCTCTTCTTTCCTGCTGTCTTCATCCAATCATTCCTACTCCCTTCCATGGCAAGCTTTATGTTGGGCATCACCGTTGTCAATGGCTACATCCCGTCCTCTCTGTGAAAATGGTCCAATGCGCTGTCACTGCATGGCTAATCATCTGTCGGTTCTCGATCATACTAGAATAGGATTTACTATCCTTTTGCGTCTGTCACTACGCCCAGCACTCGCGAGTTTGAAGCTCGTCACAGCCATCCCTTCCCAGATCCTACTCGGAATACCACAGATAAGGTTTAGACTTTCCGGATCTCAGGAATGGCCGTCCATGGGTTCTAACTTATACCACGAAGACTCTAATATCTCAGACTCGGTCCCCTGTATTAGATATCTAAGAGATACTCATTCTATCTCATCTTCATGTAGAACGGAAGTGGTTGTCAGGCACGTGTTCATAAGTGAGAATGGTGATGAGCGTCACATAATCATCACATTCATCATGTTCTTGTGTGCGAATGAATATCTTAGAATAGGAATAAGCTTGAATTGAATAGAAAAACAGTAGTACTTTGCATTAATTCATGAGGAACAGCAGAGCTCCACACCTTAATCTATGGTGTGTAGAAACTATACCGTTGAAAATACATAAGAACAAGGTCTAGGCATGGCCGAATGGCCAGCCTCCAAAATGTGATCCAAAGATAAAACTAAAGATAATAAGATGTAAATACAATAGTAAAAAGTCCTATTTATACTAAACTAGTTACTAGGGTTTACAGAGATAAGTGAATAATGCAGAAATCTACTTCTGGGTTTCACTTGGTGTGTGCTTGGGTTGAGCATTGAAGCTTTCATGTGTAGAGGTCTTCCTTGGAGTTGAACGCCAGTTTATAATGTGTTTCTGGCGTTTAACTCCACTTTGCAACCTGTTTCTGGCGTTTGATTCCAGAATAGGGCAGGGAGCTGGCGTTGAACGCCAGTTTGCGTCATCTAAACTCGGGCAAAGTATGGACTATTATATATTTCTGGAAAACCCTAGATGTCTACTTTCCAACGCAATTGAGAGCACGCCATTTGGAGTTGTGTAGCTCCAGAAAATCTACTTTAAGTGCAGGGAGGTCAGAATCCAACAGCATCTGCAGTCCTTCTTCAACCTCTGAATCAGATTTTTGCTCAGGTCCCTCAATTTCAGCCAGAAAATACCTGAAATCACAGAAAAATACACAAACTCATAGTAAAGTCCAGAAATGTGATTTTTATTTAAAAACTAATAAAATATATTAAAAACTAACTAAATCATACTAAAAACTATGTAAAAACAATGCCAAAAAGCGTATAAATTATCCGCTCATCAGAGGCCATTTCGGAGGTGAGCGAACAACCACCAAGGTTCTCCAATGTGGCTTCTACTGGCCTACTCTCTATAGAGACTCCCGAGAGTTCGTACATAACTGTGACAGTTGCCAGAGAGCTGGTAATCTGGCTCATGGTTACGCCATTCCTCAACAAGGGATCTTGGAGATTGAGTTGTTTGATGTATGGGGTATTGACTTCATGGGGCCTTTCCCACCATCATACTCAAACACGTATATTCTGGTGGCAGTAGATTATGTATCTAAATGGGTAGAGGCAATTGCAACACCCACTAATTATACTAAGACAGTGCTGAAGTTCCTCTAGAAACATATCTTCAGCAGGTTTGGTGTCCCTAGAGTACTAATCAGTGATGGGGGCACTCACTTCCGCAATAAACAGCTTTACTCTGATATGGTTCGATATGGAATTAGCCACAAAGTAGCAACTCCATATCATCCACAGACAACTGGGCAAGCTGAAATCTCTAACAGAGAACTAAAAAGAATCCTGGAACGGACTGTAATTACCCGTAGAAGGGATTGGGCAAGAAGTCTGGATGATGCTTTATGGGCATACAGAACAGCATTCAAGACTCCCACAGGGACCTTTCCATACCATCTTGTGTATGGGAAAGCATGCCATTTCCCAGTGGAACTGGAACACAAGGCCTACTGGGCAACCAGATTCCTAAATCTTGTTGCCAAGTTAGCTGGAGAGAAAAGATTGCTCCAGTTGAATGAGTTAGAGGAATTCAGACTCAATGCTTTTGAAAATGCAAAAATTTACAAGGAGAAAGCAAAAAGGTGGCATGATAAGAAACTGTCATCCAGAGTCTTTGAGCCAAGACAGAAAGTTCTGCTATTCAACTCTAGGCTCAAATTGTTTCCCGGGAAACTGAAATCCTGGTGGAAGGGACCATATGTGATTATGAGTGTGTCACCATATGGGTATGTAGAGCTTCAAGATATTGACTCTAATAAGAGGTTCATTGTTAATAGACAGAGAGTCAAGCATTATCTTGAAGGCAATGTTGAGCAAGAATGCTCAAAGTTGAGACTAGATTAAAGCTCAGTAAAGTCCAGCTAAAGACAATAAAGAAGCGCTTGCTGGGAGGCAACCCAGCCATTAGTGAAGTTTATTTGTTATTCATATAATAATTATAAGAGTTTGATATAAATTATCTTCAAGGTTAATTATCAATTGCAAGAATTCACAGAGTTACAGAAGGATTCAAAGCATAAAGTAGAGAAAAGGAGCTCACTGGCACAAAAACACCAGTAAGAGGTATTTTGGGCGTTAAACGCCAGAATGGTGCCCATTCTGGCGTTTAACGCCAGTAAAGATAACTTTCTGGGCGTTAAACGCCAGAATGGGTACCATTCTGGGCGTTAAACGCCAGAATGGGTACCATTCTGGGCGTTTAACACCAGAATTGCAGCATCCTGGGCGTTTAGAAAAATGCCCAGTGATAAAGGCTTTCTGGCGTTTAACGCCAGCCAGGGTACCTGGCTGGGCGTTAAACGCCCAAAACAAGCAACAAATGGGCGTTAAACGCCCAAAACAAGCAACAACTGGGCGTTTAACGCCAGAAGTGTGGAAGGGAGGAAGTTTGTTTTTCACTTCAATTTTTTTCAAATTTTCATGTTTCCATCCATGATTTCTTGCATGAACATGTTACAAATTCTCATTTTTTAATTTCAATTTCAAAATAATCTCAAGCTAAAAAAATCTTTCTTCATTCTTCTTCAACTTCTTTTCAAATCTTTTTTAAAACTCATCTATCTTTTTAAATTCTTTTCAAATCTTTTTCAAATCATCTAATTATCTTTTCAAAAATTAGATTTATCTTTTTCAAATCTCTCCCTTGTCTTTTCAATTTTAAAACTACATCTTTTGCATATCATAATTATCTTTTTACAAATCATATCTTCTAGCATATCTTTTTTAAAATTTTCGAACACACCCCTTCCTCTTTAAATTCACATTCGGCCACCCCTCTTCTCCACAATTCGAATTTGTCTCTCCTTCTATTCCCCTCCTTTCCTTTCTTTTGCTTGAGGACAAGCAAACCTCTAAGTTTGGTGTGCTTTTCGTGATCACTGAGCTAAGACTCACTAAGATCATGGCTCCTAAAGAAAAACAAACCACTTCAAGAGGCAAGAAAGAGAATATTCCAAAACCACTTTAGAATCAAGAGAGGTTCTTAACCAAAGAACATGCAGACCATAACTACAAAATAATGGGTCTAAGATCAATGATCCCAGAAGTTATATTCGATCTGAAAGAAGACGAATATCCAGAGATCCAAGAGCAAATTCGAAAAAGAGGCTGGGAAATTCTGGCTAATCCTGAGACAAAGGTGGGTAGAAATATGGTTCAGGAATTCTACTCAAATCTGTGGCAAACAGATAAGCAGAGATTAACTGGAGCCGCCTTCTATACCTTTTGAACCTTGGTCAGAGGGAAGATTATTTACTTCCACCAGGACAAAATAAGAGAGGTCTTCAAGCTGCCTCAACTACAAGATGATCCAGAATCCTTTAATAGGAGAATGGTGAGATTTGATAAGCGCTTAGACCAAGTTCTAGAGGACATATGCATCCCTGGAACCAAGTGGATAACCAATACAAAGGGTGTCCCAAATCAACTCAAGAGAGGAGATCTCAAACCAATTGCTAGGGGCTGGCTGGACTTCATTGGGCGTTCTATACTGCCTACCATCAACCGCTCTGAAGTCACTGTCAAAAGAGCAGTGATGATCCACTGCATTATGCTGGGAAACGAAGTGGAGATTCATCATCTGATTTCTTGTCAGCTTTACACAATGGCAAACAAGAACTCCACTGATGCCAAATTGGCTTACCCAAGCCTAATCTCTCTGCTATGTAAAGATGCTAGGGTGAAGATGGGAGTGGATGAGTATATCTCAGTCGAGCACCCAATTACCAAAAAGGTAATGGAAGGACAACAAGTGTAGGATAACTCCATCAAAAAAAGGGCACAAGAGTTCCTCCCAGAAATCCCTCAGATAGACTACTGGACCCGCCTAGAAGCATCTGTCATCAAGTTGCAAGAAGCTATGGATCAACTGAAAGAAGAGCAGCAAACCGAAAATAACATGCTCTGCAAACTACTGAAGGAACAAGAGAAGCAAGGGCTTGAGCTACAGGAGCTGAAGCACCACAAGCTGTCTCTTGAAGGGCCAGACACCCCACAGATTGAAGGAGCATCCATCTCCCAAGATAAAGGTTGTTGAGTCCTAATCGTAACACTGTGATAACTTTTGCTATTAGAGATCTACCTTAGGAGTCATATGAATAATAGTAATTAGTATCTTTATTTTTATTTTCTTATTATCTCCAATTAAGCTATAATTTATTTTTCTCATCATCATTAAACATGAATAAAATGGCAGATTTTTTAGAATAAAGAGGCAATTTTATTTTCGAGTTCTTAATAAGAAAAATTCAAATTATTTATATGTGGTGACAATACTTTTTGTCTTCTGAATGAATGCTTGAACAGTGCATAATTTTTGATAGTGAAGTTTATGAATGTTTAATTTGTTGGCTCTTGAAAGAATAATGAAAAAGGAGAAATGTTATTGATAATCTGAAAAATCATAAAATTGATTCTTGAAGCAAGAAAAAGCAGTGAATACAAAGCTTGCGGAAAAAAAAAGAAAAGAGAAAAAGAAAAAGAACAAGCAAGCAGAAAAAGCCAATAGCCCTTTAAACCAAAAGGCAAGGGTAAAAAGGATCCAAGGCTTTGAGCATTAATGGGTAGGAGGGCCTAAAGGAATGAAATCCTGGCATAAGCGGCTAAACCAAGCTGTCCCTAACCATGTGCTTGTGGCGTGAAGGTGTCAAGTGAAAAGCTTGAGACTGAGCGGTTAAAGTCGTGATCCAAAGCAAAAAGAGTGTGTTTAAGAACTCTAGACACCTCTAATTAGGGATTTTAGCAAAGCTAAGTCACAATCTGAAAAGGTTCACCCAGTTATGTGTCTGTGGCATTTATGTATCCGGTGGTAATACTGGAAAACAAAGTGCTTAGGGCCACAGCTAAGACTCATAAAGTAGCTGTGTTCAATAATCAACATACTAAACTAGAAGAATTAATAACACTATCTGAATTCTGAGTTCCAATAGATGCCAATCATTCTGAACTTCAAAGGATAAATGGAGGTGCCAAAATTGTTCGGAAGCAAAAAGCTACTAGTCCCGCTCATCTAAGGAGAATTTAAGCTTCATATGAAACTCTGAGATGTTATTGCCTCTTGATTTCCTTTCTATCCTATTTTATTTATCTAGTTGCTTGAGGACAAGCAACATTTTAAGTTTGGTATTGTGATGAGCGGATATTTTATACGCGTTTTGGGGGTATTTTCATATAGTTTTTAGTAGGATCTAGCTACTTTTAGTATATTTTTATTAGTTTTTATGCAAAAATCATATTTCTGGACTTTACTATGAGTTTGTGTGTTTTTCTGTGATTTCAGGTATTTTCTGGCTGAAATTGAGGGACCTGAGCAAAAATCTGATTCAGAGGCTGAAAAAGGACTGTAGATGTTGTTGGATTCTAACCTCCATGCACTCAAAATGGATTTTCTAGAGCTACAGAAGCCCAATTGGCACGCTCTCAATTGCGTTGGAAAGTAAATATCCAGGACTTTCAAGAAATATATAATAGTCCATACTTTATCCTAGTTTTGATGATGCAAATTGGTATTTACCGCCAAGTCTTTACCCTATTCTGGCGTTAAACGCCAGAACTGGCATAAAAACTGGAGTTAAACGCCAAAAACAGGCAGCAACTTGGCGTTTAACTCCAAGAAAAGTATCTACACATGGAAGCTTCAATACTTAGCCCAAGCACACACGAAGTGGGCCCCGAAAGTGGATTTCTGCACTATCTATCTTAGTCTACTCATTTTCTGCAAACCTAGGTCACTAGCTTAGTATAAAAACTACTTTTAGAGATTTATTTTGTATCTCATGACATTTTCACGTTTTATATTGTATCTCTACGGCATGAGTCTCTAAACTCCATGATTGGGGGTGAGGAGCTCTGCTGTGTCTCGATGAATTAATGCAATTACTTCTATTTTCTATTCAACACACTTGTTTCTGTTCTAAGATATTCACTCGTACTTAACCATGAAAAATGTGATTATCCGTGACACTCATCATCATTCTCAACCTATGAACACGTGCCTAACAACCACTTACGTTCTATCTGTAATAGCTTGAGTGTATATCTCTTGGGTTCCTAGTTCAGGAGTTTGATTGCCTCTCTTGACAACAGAGCGTTCAACTCCATGAATCCAGAGTCTTCGTAGTAAAAGCTAGAATCAATTGGCAGCATTCTTGAGATCCGGAACGTCTAAACCTTGTCTGTGATATTCTGAGTAGGATCTGAGAAGGGATGACTGTGACGAGCTTCAAACTCACAAGTATTGGGCGTAGTGACAAACACAAAAGGATCAATGGGTCTTATTCCAACACAGGTGAGAACCGACAGATGATCAGCCATGTACATGGACCTTTTTCACTGAGAGGACGGATGGTAGCCATTGACAACGGTGATCCACCAATATACAGCTTGCCATGGAAGGAACCTTGCGTGCATGAAGAACAAGATAGTAGGAAAGCAGAACTTCAGAAGACAGAGCATCTCCAAAACCTCAATCTGTTCCCAATTACTGCATAACAAGTATTTATTTGATGCTCTTTTACTTTTTACTATTGAAATTAAGAATTATCATTGATTTCCTGACTAAGAATTACAAGATAAACATAGCTTGCTTCAAGCTGACAATCTCCGTGGGATCCACCCTTACTCACGTAAGGTATTACTTGGACGACCCAGTGCACTTGCTGGTTAGTGGCATCGGAGTTGTGAAAAGTGTAATTCACAATTTTGTGCACCAATAATGAAGAAATCCACTTCTGGGGCTCACTTGGTGTGTGTTTGGGCTGAGCATTGAAGCTTTTTCGTGCTTGGGCTGTTCCTGGAGTTAAACGCCAGATTTGGTGCCAGTTTGGCCGTTTAACTCCAATTCTAGTGCCAGTTTGGGCGTTTAAACGCCAGAATTCCTTGGGCTGACTTTGAACACCAGTTTGAGCCATCAAATCTCGGGCAAAGTATGAACTATTATATATTTCTAGAAAGCCCAGGTTGTCTACTTTTCAACGCAATTAAGAGCGCGCCAATTGGGCTTCTGTAGCTCCAGAAAATCCACTTGGAGTGCAGGGAGGTCAGAATCCAACAGCATCTGCAGTTCTTTTTCAGCCTCTGAATCAGATTTTTGCTCAAGTCCCTCAATTTCAGTCAGAAAATACCTGAAATTACAGAAAAACACACAAACTCATAGTAAAGTCTAGAAATGTGATTTTTTCATAAAAACTAATAAAAATATAATAAAAACTAACTAAAACATACTAAAAACAATGCCAAAAAGGGTATAAATTATCCGCTCATCAATACCAATTGTTTTCTTGGACCGATTGAATCCCTAGAGAGGGCAAACAAGAAACTTTCTTTATTCCCTAGTGCTGAAGGGGAAGATCTGTTGATTAATCAAGCTTTCAACATCTCCCACTTCATTAATCAAAAACCATTGAGGAATAATCCAAAGATTAATCCTCGAGAATACGACTTCTCAGCCTAGTATCAACGCCGTGAGCCCACAAAAAGTGCTGACTGGGGGGCTCTAGGAATACAAGAACTACTAAGGCTCTCCCATTTCTCACTTACAACGCTTCCATGGATGATTGGAGTGGTAACCTGCTTTTGGAACAAAACAACCAACAAATTCCACCTCCCTTGTGGAATGATCGGAATGTCTCTTTTGGACGTAACCGCCATCACAGGGCTTCCAGTAAACTCTCCAGATTGTACTCCTAACATGCAACTGGAACACCAATACACTTTCATCTTGACCAGTTCTTACAACGATTTCATTGCTAATAACACGGGTGCTGAAAGTACTGATGTTACAGATGATAAACATGTAGCCTTTTTATTCTATTAGCTAAATGCAATCCTTTTTTGTTCTCGAAGCATTCAAATGACGAAGCTCTTTTTTCCCTTGGCCGCTTTGCTTCACGAAGGGAAAGTTCTTAACTTGGCCAAGCTTCTTTTAGGGCACATTTTCGAAGAACTTGGCCAATTTGTTAAATGCCTCCGAGACAATAGTATAATCAGTACAAGTGGCCCTCTCTGGCTCCTCCAACTATGGCTCAATGCCATTTTCAAAAAATTTATGATGAAACCTGGAGGTGGTGGCACTGATAAATAGCACATCGAAGGTTTTCGATTAGATGACTATAAACCCAACTTCCCAGATACACAAACAGTGAGGACCGATTCTGGGCTGTCTTTTCTCTCTTCCACTCCTGCAAAGTTTTCGACAATGAGGATCTAGATTTTGCCCCCTTTTTACGCCGAATACGTGGTCCTGCATGGCTCGATCACCTACTTTTCCCACATGACACAGCAAAAAGTGAACTGGCTAATCGAAATTTGGCAAATCTATTAGCTGTTCAAATAATTCCGATAGGATTACCCCAACACAAGAAGGAAAAGCTCAATGTGACATTATATGCTCCTCACTTTACAGCCAGACAGCCAGAATTTTCACAGGCCATCCCGATCCCTTTTCCTCGGAACAACAAACCACTCTATCATGTTACTCTGTCTTCTCAACGTGACCTTGATTTCCTCCTCACAACAAATCAATAACACAAAGATCACCTCAATTTCCTTGTTTATGACTCCAGCACATATGTCACTAAATCTTGTCTCGAATGGTGGACTACCTACTACTCTAAGTACAATCGTACTTTAGAGGCAATTCAGCAATCTGTCATTCGAACAGATCCTGCTGCTGAAAGTTCTCCCAAAAAGTCATAAAAAAGAAAAGCTGATACCACAACTTCTTCCCATCAACCACAACACAAAAGTTGAAGAACCCCTACCAGGACTTCCAAAAAGGTAACCATTACCCATTTACTGTTCCACACATAATCATACACCTCGAACTAACACATCTGAAAATCACATCTACATATTAACTTTCAATTTTCATTTCTTCATCAGTTACGGTTACAATCGTCAAGTGAGAGTTCTGATGGAAATTAGCAAAACATTCGGAAAATCTTTGCTGCTTCTCCTCAATCAGAGGATATAGCTGACTCAGATCCTGGTTCCCAGCTAATTCGAGAACCCAGATTTATTCCGGTAACATAATTATCTCTATACATTCTTATTTAAATTGAAATAAATTTTAAACTTATAAATGTGTACCTTTTTACCAGCCTACCACTGTTGCTCAATCAATTTCATCTTTTGTGGCACCTGATCAACCAATTCTACAACAACATCATGACCCAAGACACTCCACATCTCATGATTCAATTCAATTCACAGGCCCTATTCAACCAATTCCAACTATTTTTCCGCCTGTTCCTCATACAGCACAGATGGTTGACCTGACAGCAGATCCCTTACAGCATTCTTCAGCAGACACCCATATACTTGAGTCAACCTCACCAAACAATCAAGCTGCACTTTTTGTAGAAAACCAGGTGGCTCCAGACTCTGAATCTGCTTCTAGAATCGCTGACACCACCAATTCAGATTCTCCTCGATCTAGGGTCTTAGAGACTCCTCCAAAACTGCCTAGTCCTCCTCAACAGGCTGATTTTCAAACTCCCCTTAGACAAGTGTCTGAACCATTGGATGCCTCCACTACTCCCACAAGTGCTACATTGGCCAGTCTGATCTCTGTTCTGGACCAAGTTATTCAAGAGGATGAAGTACCTGTACTAGTGCCAACACTCCCAAAGCCTGCTACATCAAGACCTTCATTCGAATTAAGTGCTGACACCCAAGAACAGCTTCGATCTATTCCGCTGGTCATCTGTCAAACCTCTCGCATTTCGGAAATGCTTTCAGGAAGGGTGCCCCTACATTGGTTTCAACTCATTCCCAGCTGCATAGTGTCGCTAAGGGCTCGCTGCCTTTCCTTTCTAGCTATCACTCTTTTTCCCCAGAAATCAAAATCATCACCTTGGCATATTCATAAAGCTTTTGGATCATCCTCCTGCCACATGGATTAATGATACAATTCTTAACCAACTTTTGTCTGAGCTTTTGAATTCCTCTTTTGAAATTCTGGCTACCTTACCACATTCTGCCTCAATTCAAAAATTCAAGCAGCTTCTCAATGAGAGCGTAGCTTTTCAATTTCAACTCCAGGAAACAGAGACTGAGGAAGCTAAGGTTAAATCTAATATAGAAAGTTGTATTGTAGCCCTTCGACCAGTTCAAGCTTCCCATGAGGAATTCGATTTGAGGATTGCTCATACTATTTCTATCCATGCTTTTTATGACAAAGAAGAAGAAAAACTTGAAGCGAAACTGGCTCGGATTAATGAAAAGCTTGCAAAAATACGTCAGAGATGAGCTATCATAGCCAAACCTCTGGCCACTGCCCAACAGGAACAACAACACCTTATCCTAGAGCTTGTTTCAATTGAAACTAAACAAGAAGAGTTTGAAAAGAAACTTGAGAAAGTTCAATTTGACAAATTTAAACAAATTGAGGTGCTTTCGACTCTAGACAGCAGAAGGGCAAAGCTACGCTCTGATTTAGCACACCTATTGGCACCTTGAATTTCTTTTCATTTCAAGTCTCTCTCTGTATGACATTTTTTTATGAATTTGTGTGTACTGAACTCTAATTCTTCCAATAATAGTATTGCTTCAAGTACTTTCCATTAATCGAGTTAATTATTCTTTTTGACTCGATATCTTTAATCTGATAGGCATTTCCAGAATATGTCCCTATCATTTGAAAAGGTCCTTCCCATGCATGAGACCATTTACCAAAAAATTTTGATTTGTTTTCCATTGGTAAAACAACTTTCAAAACCAGTTCACCTATATCAAAATATTTTTCCTTGATTCGACGATTATAACTTCGAGCAATACTTGCTTTTTGTCGAATCATATTATCGAGTGCCAAGATTCACTCCAAATCCAACTCATTCAATTCAGCGAACATTACATTCCAGTAATCATCGACTGGTAAGTCGCTCTGCTTCGATATTCTTAAAGTGTTTAGATTTATTTCTAATGGTAGCACTGCATCATGACCATATACCAACTTATATGGAGAAGTACCTTTCGAACCACCTTGGTAAGTTTCGATAAGCCCACAATACTTGGCTTAAGGTTTCATGCCACGTTCGAGGCTTATTCCCAATATGCTTTTTGATCAAACCTATCAAAATTTTATTTGCTGCCTCTACTTGCCCATTAGCCTGTGCATAATAAGGAGTCGAAGTAACCATATTGATACTCCTTGAAAATGCAAAATTTTTAATTCGCTGACTAGTAAACATTGTTCCTTGATCAGTACTTAATGTTTGAGGAATTCCAAATCGATGAATAATATGTTCCTCGATAAAATCTATTATCTCACTTTGACTTACTTCTATCAGGGGAATCGCTTCGACCCATTTTATAAAATAATCAATTGCTACCAAGATAAAATTGTGTTGTTTTGATGAAGGAGGGTGAATTAACCCAATTAAATCCAAAGTCCAACCTCTAAATGGCCATGGTTTTATTACTCGAATGTAATTCATATGCTGGGATTTGTTGAATCGAGCCATGTTTCTGGCATTCTAGGCATGCTTTTGCATAATCAATGCAATCTTTAATCATGGATGGCCAGTATACATGATTGCGATATAACACCCATCTCATTTTCTTTCCAGCCTGATGGGCACTGCATCTCCCATTGTGAACTTCACCCAAAGCAATATTTTGGTCATTTTGACCAAAACATCTCGATAAACTCCTATCGATACCTTTTTTATACAACTCATCAGCCATTAAAACAAAATTCATTGCTCGCAATTTCATCTTTCTATCAACTGAAATATTGGGATCTTTCAAATACTGAGCAATAGGCTTCCTCCAGTCAACATCTTCCCATTCATCGATGCACAAAACTTTCCTTTCACTTGCAGGTATTAAAATCTTATGAATACTGGCCAATTTCTTAAGGGTTCCTGGACCGATTTTATAATTCGAAGCAATTTGGGCTAATTCATTAGCCATTTCATTTTGAATCCTTGGAATATGAACCAAAGAAACTTTTTGAAAAGAAGTTAACAACTCCCAAGCAGTTGTCAAATACTTCTGTAACCTCTCATTATTACATTTAAATTCTTTTGATAATTGCTTCAAAACTAACTGGGAATCCCCTAATATCTGAACCTCCAAAACTCCCTTATCAATTAAGATTTCGAGGCCCAAAATCAAAACTTTGTACTCTGCCTCATTATTCAAACAAGGATATTTTATTTCAAATAAAAATTTCGATGGAATTCCCTCTGGTGAAACAATTAAAATTCCAACTCCTACGCCATCTTTATGTTTTGACCCATCAAAATATAACTTCCAATAATCGATTTTCACTTCGATTACATTTGCCCTCTGGTTATTCAGATCTTTCGAATTACCCACAAGAAAATCTACAATGACCTGTCTTTTTACAGCCTTGGCCGGGACATATTGTAAATCAAACTCTGTTAATGCTAGCATCCACTTTCCCAATCGCCTGCGTAACATTGGGAAACTAAGCATATATTTGATTAAGTCAGTTTGTGCAATAACTTTTATCGATTTAGCCACCATATAACATTTTAATTTCATACAAGCATGATACAAAGACAAACATAATTTCTCTATCGGAGAATACCTTGTTTCGATATCAGTTAGAACTCGACTTAGGTAATAAACAGCCCGTTCATGCCCATTTTCATCATCTTGGGCTAACATACACCCAATGGTGCTCTCAGACGCTGCAAAATATAATTTCATAGGCTCATATGGACGAACATTTGCAATAATTGGAGCCTTAGACAAATAAGTCTTAATCGAATCGAATGCTAATTGATGCGCCTTTGTCCATTCGAACTGTGAATCGTTCTTTAATTTTACCAAAGGGGCAAACACCCGAGTTCGATCTGAAAGATTCGAAATAAATCTTCGAAGATAATTTACCTTGCCTAAGAAAGATTGTACCTCTTTCTTCGATTTGGGTGCGGATAATGCCAATATTGCATCTGCTTTATTTTTATCAATTGCAATTTCTTTCTTATGAACAACGAAACCTAAAAAATTTCCAGCAGATACACCAAAAGCACATTTCAAAGGATTCATTTTTAATCCCTTCTTTCTCATGGTAATAAACGCTTTTCTCAAGTGGTCGATACAGATGATCTCTTTTCTGAAACTCCTGACAATTTCGAATCCACTGGACACCTATAGCCTGAGATCGGATTAAAGGTGCAGCAGTACTCTGTTGAGGAGTCTTAGAACTTTGACCCTCAAAACGCCGAATAGGTTGTCTCTGGCATGCTTGCTCTTCTCTGTGAACCAATTCTTTCTTCATTCTCTCCTTCTCAAAGATTTCCGCTGCTTCGGCATCAAAGACGGCATTACACAGTGGACACAGAGATACGTCCCAGTCTTTGATCTTTTGCTGAACTAGAAAATCCAATAAACCGTCTCCTGCTCTGGGATACACTGACCGAACCTGTGACTCAAAATCATCAAGAGCCACATCAAAATCATAGGACATGCCAACCATGTTAACCCCAAAACATGGTTCCACAAAACTGGCATCTGCTTCGAAGGGATTAGTATCAACCTTCATCTCCTTCTTGCCATCATCAAATTTCAACCGTCCTTCCATAATTGCTTCCTGAATTAAGTCCCTGAAACGAATGCATCTATTAGTCGAATGACTTGTTGCTTGGTGAAATTTAGAATAAGGCTTTCCTTTCAAATTTTTCATCGAAAGTAAAGTTTTACCCTCAGGAAAAATTAACTATTTATCTTTAAGCAACACATCAAAAATCTGATCAGATTTTGAAATATCAAAACTATATTTCTTCCCACTTTTTAGTTTTGAATCATTCGACTTCTCATTACTAGGAAGCTTTTTGAGTAAAGAACAAACATAAGGAGGGCCTTTCTTAAGTTCAGCCAAATCGACTTTAGTTTCGAAATCGAATTCCTCTTCAGAGGACTCCATAGTCACATAAGCAACTTTTTCTTTTCGAGTAAAGGGTTTACTCTTTGATCGCTGATCACTCCTATACTTCTCTTTCTCCTTTTTCATAAGTTCAATTTGACGAACCTTTTCAGCCAAATGGGCTAAATCAGGAACATGCACATTAAGTAACTTCCTGCGCATATAAAATCTTAACCCCATGGTTGCTATTTTCACCACTTCATTCTCAGGTAATAAAACATAGCATTTGTTTCTAGCATTCTTGAAACGTATCATGTAATCATCGATGGTTTCACCATCTTCACGTTTGAAGGCTACAAAATCAATAACTGCCACATTCATTTGCCCTCGATAAAATTGTGCATGAAAAGAAGTTTCTAACTGATTCCATGTTGTTACTGAATTTGGTCGAAGATTTGAAAATCAAGTAAATGCATTCTTCGTTAACGAAGAAGGAAAAAACTTCATTTTCAAATTTTCATCATTGGCTAAATTTCCAATCTCCACCAAATATCAGGAAACATGTTCAGTAGTTGACTCTCCGACTTCTCCAACAAATTTTGTGATAATCTTTGGATTCTTCACCCTCTTGGCACTTCAGCCATTTGAACAACTTGGGGAAAAAAAGACACAAAATGGGGTTGATTCATAAAACCAACATTCAAACCGACTCGATTCAACACTTCTTCCACAATTCTGGTGATTTGATAATGTTCACCGCCATGATTATTACGTAATCTGGCTAGAAAATCATCAGCATTTTGATTCCGGGGAACTACATAAGGAATCTCTCTATTAACAATAACATTTTCATTTTGAAAAACATTTTCAAACCCCTCATTATTTCCCCTGGCGTTATGCCTTTCACCTTCATCATAATCAACAATTCCAGCAATTCGTTCGACTTGTCGGGTAAGGCATTCGAATCTCGATTCGTGATCAGCCATCATAGGGTTCAGAATTGTAGTCATTTGTTGAGTCAATAAATTGACTAAGTCATGATGACTTTCCTCTACTTGTTGTCGATATACTGTCATTGAATTAGCGGCATTCGAAGTAGAGCCCACATTATAATCACGAGAATACTCGGACTGCTGTTGTGGGTTTTGTACATTATTCATTCCACTTGTATTCCCAAAACGAATAGGTGGCACAAAGCCACCCACCGGTGGGGTATAACCAGGATGAAGACCATATAGAGGCCAACCAATGGTAAGTGGAGGCTGGAATGGTGGCAAAGTGCCACGTGGACGAATATCACGCCCAGTATTTCCAGTTTGAACAGTTGTAACTGCTATACTCTCTGTTCCGATTGCACCTTCCGAACGTGAATTCACGTCCGCTTACTGGATGGACACTGGTATGTTATCATTGGTGGATGAACCACCATTCACATTTGACATTTCATCAGCCATGTGAATGATCTTTCCACTTCGTAATCGCATACACTGGATAATACCACAAAATACTTATTTGACACACTTTGATTTTAAAACTGTCCCACCGGACGTGCCAATTTGTTTTGTCAATTTTTAGCAAATCGATGGTGGTTCGATATCTAATGGTCTGGGAGCGAAACTTACTCCTCTTTGTAGGTACCAGTTTTCTAAAAGTGCATCAAAGTGTCTTTGATTAGATGGGATTTGGGAATAAAGACGAATTAAAGTCTGTAATTCAAAATAAAAGACAACAAAATAAAGTTTTCGAAAATAAAAGATTAACTTGAATTGAAGAAATTGCGTTGAAATTAAATAAAGCAATAAAATGCCTTCAACTAAGTCAAAAGACTTTAGCATGAAAAATAAAAGTACTTAAATGTAAATTGAACATAAAAATTAAAGGTTGCTTAAATGATAAATTTACTTGAAAAATAGAGTTTACAGAAAATGTAAATGGAAGAATAAAAACATGGAAGCAACCCTACAGAAATTGAACTCGAATGCAAACTCAGAAATTCTCTGGGGATGTGAGTGTGCTTGAGTGTATTTCTGAAACGAAGTTCCAACCATAATTCCTTAAGACTTCCTAATATTTACAATCTACTTTTGGTAACTGACAATTAATTATAATTAACTACAAATTTACAATTCTGAATGCTTTCTTCTTGGTAACCTTTTCGGACTTTTGATTGTACACATTCCCCATGATTTTCTTACGTGATGAAAGCCTTTAACTTCTCCACTACCATAATTATTCGAATCAATTATTCGAATAACCTATTCGAATATCCTATTCGATTGACTTGCTTGATTTATCGGAAAACCTCAAAAATCGAATCCGTGTCGAAAACCTCCGTCTAATGCTTACGCATGTGTCTTTTCGAAAACTGCTTATGTTTTTTACCGCTTTATCAATTCGAACACTTCACCTTCATCGAAAATATTTTTCGATCAACATTAATATATTTGGATACTCAACGTTAAAATTCGATATCTGTAATTAAGTTTTAAAGATATAATATTACTTTAAATTTATTCAATGACCGCAGTTTTTTAAGCTAATAGACGGTTTTCAATTCAAAAAAGCTAAACAACACTATAATATTTTTTATCTATTACAATATATGTTTAAGATAATAATTTAAAAGAGTTGCCTAAAATAAATATAGACAACACTTTATATTAGTGACTAATAAATAGAGCTTTAACAATGCATTTTTAATCAACACACTATAAATAATGTCCTTGATAAATTAGAAGATACTTATCACAGCATTGCTATATCAAATATACAGAAATAATTATTATAAAGTCAATATATTATTTTTTCTAAGAGTTGTTTTTAAATTTATTTTAAACTTTCCCTCCTAAGTATTGTCTATGATTTTTAATGCCTCTCCCAAAAATAAATCTTACATATTTTATCTTTGATTCCTAGTTTCTATAAATTTTAAAATAAAAGTTCAACTTAATAACAAAAAAACAAAAGCAACCTAACAATAAAACACAAAATTAAGATCAAAAGAGAACAACCAACAAAAGAGGCTTAGGGTTTTACGTTGTGTTAGAAAAATAAGGGAGCAGAAGAAAGAGAAAAGAGAAGAAAAAGTGAGCACAGTGAGGGGAGAGACACAAAGATTGATGAAGAAAATGAGAAAGGGAGAATCGCCATCGAAGGAGGAAGAAAAGAAAGAAGGAGAAGATGACGGCGAAGAGAGGTTTGATTCCTTCTTTTAATTAACGTACTTCATGTATAGTTGATGCTTGATGAGCGGATATTTCATATGCTTTTTGGCATTATTTTCATATAGTTTTTAGCATGTTTTGTTTAAGTTTTATTATATTTTCATAAGTTTTAGTGCAAAATTCACATTTTTAGATTCTACTATGAGTTTGTGTGTTTTTATTCAATTTCAGGTATTTTCTGGCTAAAAATGAGGAGTTGGAGCAAAAGCCTGATTCTGAAGTAGAGAAAGCACTGCAAATGCTGTTAGGATCTGACCTCCTTGCACTCGAAAGAGCTTTTCTGGAGCTACAAAAGTCTAAATGGAGTGTTCTCAACGGCTATGGAAAGCTAACATTCAGGAATTTCCAGCAATGTATAACAGTTTATACTTTGCTTCATAATTGAAGGTCTAAAACTGGCAGTCCACGCCAGCTATCTACCCTATTCTGGCGTCCAACACCCACAAGGAGGAGACCAGCGTCCAACGCCTAAAAGGGGGCTCCTAGCCAGCGTTCAACTCCCCTAGGGAGTCTTAACACGTGGGAGACACTAAAGCTCATCCTAAACACTTACCAAGTGGGCTCCAGAAGTGGATTTTTTGCACTAAAAGACTGTTTTACCCTTTTTTGTAATCCCTAGTCATTAGTTTAGTTAAAAGGAGAAGATCATCTTTGTTTAGGGGATCTCCTAGAATTTTTTGAACTTTTTATTGTATTTTCTATCAGTATGAGTCTCTAAACCTCCTAGGTTAAGGGGAGGAGCTCTGCTGAGTTTTATGGATTAATAAAAGTATTACTGTTTATCTCAATTCGTGTTTGATTCTCTATTCTAAGATGTATCTTCGTTCTTCAACCTTATGAATAACTTGAACCGACACAAGGTTATCTCTATTCTACATAGGATCAGCGAACGTCTTTCATCGGATATCAATGAACCACTAGCTTGATTATACATCTCTTAGACGGCTAATCCACGACTTCATTGGGGACTTCTCGAGACACCAGTTCAGCCGAGGTATGGGGAGATTAGGGTCTTTGTGGTAAAGGCTAGAACCAAAGGCGCAAAATTCTTTGATCCAGGAAATTCGACCTTGTCTATGGCGTTTTGAGTAGGATCATCAAGGGGAATGAACTGCAGAAGCTTCACCCTCATTCAGATTAGTTGCACACTAACCCTGGTGTTCAGCCTAGAGGAGAATCGCGACCTCTCAAGAAAGGCGTTGATCACATACAGCCTGCTATAGAAGAAATCATTCACAGTTGGCGTAGACAGTGAGACCGAATTAATCCAGAAGAATAAAGCATTTATGAAGCCTTAACCATCTTCTAATCATTGCATTCACCTTCAATTGAGTAACGTTATATTTATTTTACTTTTATGCACTTTAAACAAACAAACAACTTTTCTATCTGCCTGACTAAGATCTACAAAATAGCCACAGCTTGATTCAAGCCAACAATTCTCGTGGGATAGACCCTGACTCACTCAGGTATTACTTGGACGACCCAGTGCACTTGCTGGTTCAGTTGTGCGAAGTGTAATTCCGCGCACCAATGCTCGTGTGGTTGCTTTGTATAGAAGTTGAAGAAGTTTATTTTTGTTACACTTTTGTTTGTGTAAATCATTGTTCAGAATTATTGATTTGAATGTGAATGGAATCGAGGAGTTTGAATTGTTTTTCAATCAATCTATTTATGTTACGCTTAAAGATAGTTTTGGGGTTGTCTAAAACACATTTCAATGTGAAGTAGATTTAACTCCTTTGTTGTTTATTTTGTTTGATTACTTTCATATACGATATTGTCATTGATATTATGGGTTTTCTGTGTTATACATTTGGTGCTAAATGGACTTAGTTCTTGTGCTTTTTACTTTTATGTGATTTTCATTTACCTACGAGCTAATGAAATTTGTGATTTTGAAGATCATTATTTTGGTGTTTTGTTTAATTTAATATGGTGTCATTCTTATAAACTTCATGTGCTTTTGTAGTTTATGTATGATGTTGATCAACAATTTATACCAAAGGTTGGGATGACTTCCAATACACTTGAAGAAGCTAAAAAATTATACAAATATTATTCTAAACTTGCAGATTTTTCTACCAAAATAAAAAACTAAAAAAAAGAAGGGAAATAAAATTAAGAATCAACTCATTACATGTAAGAGAGAGAGAGAGAAAATGAAAATCCAACATATTGCCTACTCAGAAGACAAACCCCTCAGCTGAAAAAAATTATCCTGCAAGAATTTATGTACATATAGTAAAGAACACTAATGCTTAGGTTATTTCAAAGGTTGTTTTTACTCATTTACATCCATGTTGTCCGAACCAAGTAGAGATGCTTAAATAACATAGGGGGCTAAGTATGTATACTGCATAATTGAGAATAATGATGAAGCTAATATTATACCAAGTAAGACATATCAATCATTTGTTGCAGCAGCTGGCGGTCATCGTGACTTAAGATTTATTAAAAAAATGTTAGAAATTACATTACGAGAGAGTTCGTAATGTTTTTCGAAAAAGATGATGCCAAAGAATTTAAAAAAATATATTTATTGAAAATGAAAGAAAAGAATGAGAAATTCTTTTATGATCTTGAACTTCAGGCTAATTACTCATTTAAAAAAATCATTTTGGGCTGATGCAAGAAGCTGAGATGCTTTTGAGTATTTTGACGATATCGTATCATTTGATACCACTTATAATACAAACTGGTAATTTGCTGTGCTGATCTGCAATCCTTTCGCTGCCAATTGAAAATAGTTGTTGTGCATTTTAATTTCATGTGCTTTCATTTAAATTATTGTCCCCTCACTGTTATTTGAGGTGCTTTATGAAATACATTTCGGTACTAATCTGAATTTGTTCCTATATTAACTCTAGGTATAATTTGATTTTTGGTTATTTTGTTGGTATGAATTCAAATCACCATGGTCATTATATACTTCTTGGATGTGATTTGATGAAAAAAAAAGACATTTAAATGGTTGGCTTTGTTGCATGGGAGAAAGGCTCTAAAAGACATTTCTACCTATCAATGTGCATCGATGCCATGGACTATTGAGGTTTATATGCCAACTATGTAACACCCCGTTACCCTAAACCTTACCTCTAGCCGTAAAGCAAAGATTAACAGAATGCCATGACAGTCCTAAAGCCTTTAATATATAATATATATTCAAGAATTTATATAACAAGAAGTCCGATGAAGGATTAAAGCTCGAAGTCGCCTAAAGCAGAATTACAAATCATGAAGCGTTCACACACGATAACTAAACGTGTAGGCGCGAACAGAACAAGACATAATATATATAAAACCTTGTAGATAACTCCAGGATACACAAGGTAGTACTTAAATTAAACAAGACATATATATAAGTATGATATACAAAAAGAGGACTAATCACAGCCTGCGGAGTTTAGGCCGGCTAGTGAAACTGAATACAACAGAGTTTTGAACTTTAAAGCAGCAACAACCTATCTCTCAAAGTTTTTAGAAATAAAGCCTCTAAGGCAACAAGGTTATATAAATACAAAGGATGAGAGAGAGTAACTACAACAAAGATCAAAATAGCAAAAGAGAGCATAAGATCCTCCGCTCTGTCACCATCTCGCAACTCACCGAGGTGGGTTACGACCTGCATCTGAAAAGCAACAACAACATATGGATAGAGAACTGGAGGGTCTCAGTATGGTAACAGTGCCTAGTATATAAGATGTAAGGTTCTGGGACGCCAAAGGCAATCCTAGAACTTCACACCGATACAGATATTCCAGCTTAAAACAAAATAAATAACTTAAACCATAAACAGGGTTATCTAAACTTAGGAGATTTCTAACTAATATCAAATCACACCGCTGTATCCCAGAGCCTTCACCAACCTAACCTCCATGCGATCCCATCGCCACCACCTACTGAACCTCCTCAATCCCAGCAGAACATACAGGTAATGCAGAAAAGTAAAGTACAAGTAATATACATATACAGCAAGTAAACAAATAGCAAGTAGACATCTGATTCATTTAGGCATAACTGAAGTTAAGCAAAGAAAATGATGAGCGGATATTTTATACGCTTTTGGGGGTTAATTTCATGTAGTTTTTAGTATGTTTTAGTTAGTTTTTAGTTTATTTTCATTAGTTTCTAGGCAAAATTCATATTTCTGGACTTTACTATGAGTTTGTGTGTTTTTCTGTAATTTCAGGTATTTTCTGGCTGAAATTGAGGGAGCTGAGCAAAAATCTGATTCAGGCTGAAAAGAGGACTGCTGATGCTATTGGATTCTGACCTCTCTGCACTCGAAATGGATTTTCTGGAGCTACAGGGGTCCAATTGCGTTGGAAAGTAGACATCCAGGACTTTCCAGCAATATATAATAGTCCATACTTTGCTCAGGATAGACGACGTAAACTGGCGTTTAACGCCAGTTCCATGTTGCAGTCTGGCGTTCAGCGCCAGAAACAGGTTACAAATGGGAGTTGAACACCAGAAACAGGTTACAACCTGGCGTCTAACTCCAGAAACAGCCTAGGCACGTGAGAAGCTTAAGTCCCAGCCCCAGCACACACCAAGTGGGCCCCAGAAGTGGATTTCTGCACCATCTATCATAGTTTATTCATTTTCTGTAAACCTAGGTTACTAGTTGAGTATTTAAACAACTTTTAGAGATTTATTTTGGATCTCATGAAATTTTTAGATCTGAACTTTGTACTCTTTGACGGCATGAGTCTCTGAACTCCATTGTTGGGGGTGAGGAGCTCTGCTGTGTCTCGATGAATTAATGCAAGTATTTCTGTTTTCTATTCAAATACGCTTGTTCCTATCTAAGATGTTCATTCACGCTTCATTATGACGAAGGTGATGATCCGTGACACTCATCACCATTCTCAACCCATGAACATGTGCCTGACAACCACCTCCGTTCTACATTAGATTGAATGAGTATCTCTTAGATTCCTTAATCAGAATCTTCGTGGTATAAGCTAGAATCCATTGGCAACATTCATGAGAATCCGGAAAGTCTAAACCTTGTCTGTGGTATTCCGAGTAGGATTCAGGGATTGGATGACTGTGACGAGCTTCAAACTCGCGAGTGCTGGGCGTAGTGACAGACGCAAAAGGATAGTAAATCCTATTCCAGTATGATCGAGAACCGACAGATGATTAGCCGTACGGTGACAGCGCACCTGGACCATTTTCACTGAGAGGACGGATGGTAACCATTGACAACGGTGATCCACCAACACACAGCTTGCCATAGGAGGAAACTTGCATGTTTGAAGAGGAGTACAAGAGGAAAGCTGAAATTCAGATGACAAAGCATCTCCAAAACTCCAACATATTATTCATTACTGCATAACAAGTATTTATTTTATGCCCTTTCACCTTTTTACAATTCAAACTAAGAATTATTATTGATATTATATCCTGACTAAGAATTGCAAGATAACCATAGATTGCTCCAAACTAACAATCTCCATGGGATTCGACCCTTACTGACGTAAGGTATTACTTGGACGACCCAGTGCACTTGCTGGTTAGTTGTGCAAATTTGTAAGAAATAGTAATATTGACATTGACATATACAAATTCGTGCACCAAGTTTTTGGCGCCGTTGCCGGGGATTGTTCGAGTTTGGACAACTGACGGTTTATTTTGTTGCTTAGATTAGGAAAAAAAATTTTTCTTTTTGGTTTAGAGTCTTACATTATTGTTTTTGGTTGAAATTTTCTTTTTTTAAATCCTTATTTTCTCTTTTTAAATTTTTCGAAAAAATTTTTATAAACTAATAATTGAGTTTTTCTGTTTGAGTTTAGTTTCATATTTTAAGTTTGGTGTCAATTGCATGTTTTTTATTTTCTTTTAAATTTTCGAAATTGTGTTCATTGTTCTTTCT
Organism: Arachis ipaensis; assembly: GCF_059453495.1. Classification (NCBI taxonomy): domain Eukaryota; kingdom Viridiplantae; phylum Streptophyta; class Magnoliopsida; order Fabales; family Fabaceae; genus Arachis; species Arachis ipaensis. The sequence goes on along the minus strand of NC_142441.1, from coordinate 117,727,161 downwards.
TAATCTTCAAGTTGTTCTTGTTTATTTTCCTTGTTTGATCTTTAGTTTTTCTTGTTTTGTGATTTTTCTTGTTTTTCTTGTACATTTTCGAATTATTAGTATCAAAAAAAAAGAAAAATTTTTTTTTATTAAATACCTTGTTAAAACACTTTAAATTTATAGCTCAATTGGCTAGAGCGTGATGCTTATGTTCTTGGTAATTGGCTATCTTCTTTTTTAAAAAAAAACTTTTTCAAAATTAATTTTTCTTTGAATAAATCTTGTGCCAAACTTTAAGTTTGGTGTTTTCTTGTTGATTTTTCTTTAGTTTTCGAAAATTTTGTTTTGGTTTTCTAAAAATTTTAAGTTTGGTGTTCTATCTTCATGTTCTTGTGAGTCTTCAAAGTGTTCTTGAGTCTTCCTTGTGTTTTGATCTTAAAATTTTTAAGTTTGGTATTCCTTGGTGTTTCCCTCCAAAAATTTTCGAAAATAAGGAGCATTAGATCTAAAAATTTTAAGTTTTGTGTCTTTTTATTGTTTTTCTCCTTCCTCATTGAATTCAAAAATATCTTTTTCCTTTATTTTAATTGATTTTTCGAATTTTCCTTTTAAAAATTCAGATTTTATTTTAAAATTTTTTATTTTATCTTATCTTAGTTTTAAAATTTCAAAATTCAAATCTTTATCAAAAATCATATCCAAAAATTTTCAAATCTTCTTAATTAAGTAATCATCTTAGTCTTAAATTTTTTGTTCTTAATTTTTGAATTCTATATTTAATTTCAAACTATTTTATTCTCTTTTCTTTTATTATTTATTCGTTCCCCTTTTACAAAAGAAAAAAAATAAAAATATATTCTATTTGCTATTCATATCAATTCACTTTTCTCCATCATGGATCTAAGTAGATTTGAACAGTTTAGAAGGACTCTGGGGTCATATGCCAACCCCACTACTGCTTCATATGGGAGTAGTATCTGTATGTCCTCCATTGGAGTCAGTAGCTTTGAGCTGAATCCTCAGCTCATTATGATGGTGCAGCAAAGCTGCCAGTATTCGGTCTTCCACAGGAAGAACCTACAGAGTTTCTGGCACAGTTTTTACAGATTGCTGACACAGTACATGATAAGGAAGTAGATCAGGATGTCTACAGATTATTACTGTTTTCGTTCGCTGTAAAAGACCAAGCTAAGAGGTGGTTAAACAACCAACCTAAGGCTAGCATAAGAACATGGAAACAACTAACAGAAAAATTCCTGAATCAATACTTTCCTCCAAAATGGATGACACAGCTAAGGCTGGACAGCCAAGGCTTTAAACAAGGAGATAATGAATCTCCTTATGATGCCTGGGAGAGATACAGAGAGATGCTAAGAAAATGCCCCTCTGAAATGTTTTCAGAGTGGGTTCAGTTAGACATCTTCTATTATGGGCATACAGAAAGGGCACAGATTTCTCTAGATTATTCAGCTGGTGGATCTATCTACATGAGAAAGACAATTGAAGAAGCTCAAGAGCTCATTGATACAGTTGCCAGAAATCAGCATCTGTACCTAAGTAGTGAACCTTCCATGAAAGAAGAGGCTAAAACAGTGACTGCTGAACTCAGCCCTGCAGAACAAGCTACTGAGTTCAATCAGCAATTGGATTTTCTAACAAAACAGTTAGCCGAATTCAAGGAGAGACTACAAGAGACAAGAATGGCTAATATAAATATGGAAGTACAATTAAAGCAAACAAAGCAGCAGCTGTCAAAACAAATAACAGAAGAGTGCCAAGCAGTTCAATTAAGAAATGGGAAAACATTAGATGCCCCACCTCAAGGTAGCAGGAAGCTAAGAAATGAGCAAACTACCCAAAATCCATCTGAGGACAGTAAGAGCCCGGAGAGAAATAATTCTGGCGCTCAAACGCCAAAAATTGGGTGGAAAGCTGGCGTTGAACGCCCAAACCATGCTCAGTCCTGGCGTTCAACGCCAGAAACAAGCAAGGACTTGGCGTTGAACGCCCAAAGGAAGCACAGTTCTGGCGTTCAGACGCCAGGAACAGGTGAGGAGTTGGCATCTAATGTCACTCCAGCTTCCAACCCTGGCATTCAAATGCCAGTGAGGGATCAGACATACACAAGTGCTGATAACAACCCCTCTAAAAAGGCTTCTCCAACCACTTCTGTAGGAAATAAACCTGCAGCAACTAAGGTTGAGGAATATAAAGCCAAGATACCTTATCCTCAAAAACTCCGCCAAGAGGAGCAGGATAAGCAATTTGCTCGCTTTGCAGATTATCTTAGGACTCTTGAAATAAAGATTCCGTTTGCAGAGGCACTTGAGCAAATACCCTCTTATGCCAAGTTCATGAAAGAGATCTTGAGTCATAAGAAGGATTGGAGAGAAACTGAAAGAGTTCTCCTCACAGAAGAATGCAGTGCAGTCATTCTGAAAAGCTTTCCAGAAAAGCTTAAAGATCCTGGGAGCTTTTTGATACCATGCATATTAGAGGGTAATTGCACCAAGACAGCTTTATGTGATCTTGGGGCAAGCATCAACCTAATACCTGCATCCACTATCAGAAAGCTTGGTTTAACTGAAGAAGTTAAACCAACCCGGATATATCTCCAACTTGCTGATGGCTCCATTAAATACCCATCAGGCGTGATTGAGGACATGATTGTCAGGGTTGGGCCATTCACCTTTCCCACTGACTTTGTAGTACTGAAAATGGAGGAGCACAAGAGTGCTACTCTCATTCTAGGAAGACCTTTCCTAGCAACTGGACGAACTCTCATTGATGTTCAAAAGGGGGAAGTCACCCTAAGAGTCAATGAGGATGAGTTTAAGTTGAATGCTGTCAAGGCCATGCAGCATCCAGACACACCAAAAGACTGCATGAAAGTTGATCTTATCGATTCTCTGGTAGAGGAGATCAACATGGCTAAGAGTCTCGAATCAGAGCTAGAAGACATCTTTAAGGATGTTCTGCCTGATCTAGAGGATTCAGAGGAATTGAAAGAGCCTCTGAAACTTCCTCAGGAAGAGGAAAAACCTCCTAAACCCGAGCTCAAACCATTTCCACCATCCTGAAATATACATTTTTGGGAGAAGGTGACACTTTTCCAGTGATCATAAGCTCTGCTTTAAATCCACAGGAAGAGGAAGCACTAATTCAAGTGCTAAGGACACACAAGACAGCTCTTGGGTGGTCTATAGGTGACCTTAAGGGCATAAGCCCAGCTAGATGCATGCACAAAATCTTATTGGAGGACAATGCTAAGCCAGTGGTTCAACCACAGAGGCGGCTAAATCCAGCCATGAAGGAAGTGGTGCAGAAAGAGGTCACCAAATTACTGGAGGCTGGGATTATTTATCCTATTTCTGATAGCCCCTGGGTGAGCCCTGTCCAAGTTGTCCCCAAAAAGAGAGGCATGACAGTGGTTCATAATGAAAAAAAATGAACTGGTTCCTACAAGAACAGTTACAGGGTGGCGCATGTGTATTGACTACAGAAGGCTCAATACAGCCACCAAAAAGGATCATTTTCCTTTACCATTCATAAACCAGATGCTAGAAAGATTAGCAGGTCATGATTATTACTGCTTTTTGGATGGCTATTCGGGCTACAACCAAATTGCAGTAGATCCCCAGGATCAAGAGAAAACAGCATTCACATGTCCATCTGGAGTGTTTGCTTACAGAAGGATGCCATTTGGGCTGTATAAAGCACCTGCAACCTTGCAGAGATGTATGCTCTCTATTTTCTCTGATATGGTGGAAAAATTTCTGGAAGTCTTCATGGATGACTTCTCAGTATATGGAGACTTATTCAGCTCCTGTCTTGATCACCTAACACTTGTTCTGAAAAGATGCCAATAGACCAACCTAGTTTTAAACTGGAAAAAATGTCACTTTATGGTGACTGAAGGGATTGTCCTTGGGCATAAAATTTCAAACAAGGGAATAGAGGTGGATCAAGCTAAAGTGGAAGTAATTGAAAAATTACCACCACCTGCTAATGTTAAGGCAATCAGAAGCTTTCTGGGGCATGCAGGATTCTACAGGAGGTTTATAAAGAATTTTTCAAAAATTGCAAAATCTCTGATCAATCTGCTAGCTGCTGACACGCCATTTGTGTTTGATACAGAGTGCCTGCAGGCGTTTGAAACTCTGAAAGCTAAGCTGGTCACAGCACCAGTTATCTCTACACCAAACTGGACATTACCATTTGAACTAATGTGTGATGCCAGTGACCATGCCATTGGTGCAGTACTGGGGCAGAGGCATGACAAGCTTCTGCATGTCATTTATTATGCTAGCCGCGTTTTAAATGATGCCCAAAAAAACTATACAACCACAGAAAAAGAATTGCTTGCAGTGGTTTATGCCATTGACAAGTTTAGATCATACTTAGTAGGATCCAAAGTGATTGTGTACACTGACCATGCTGCTCTTAAATATTTACTCACAAAGCAGGATTCAAAACCCAGGCTCATAAGATGGGTGTTGCTTCTGCAGGAGTTTGATATAGAAATAAGATACAGAAAAGGGACAGAAAACCAAGTGGCTGACCATCTGTCCCAGATAGAGCCAGTAGAAGGGGCGTCCTTTCCCTCTATTGAGATCTCTGAAACCTTTTCGGATGAGCATTTGTTTGCCATTCAGGAAACACCATGGTTTGCAGACATTGCAAACTATAAAGCTGCAAGGTTCATACCCAAGGAATACAGCAGGCAACAAAAGAAAAAAATTAATTACTGATGCAAAGTACTACTTGTGGGATGAACCCTATCTCTTTAAGAGATGTGCAGACAGAATAATCCGTAGGTGTGTGCCTAGAGAAGAAGCACAGAGGATCTTATGGCATTGCCATGGATCACAATATGGAGGCCATTTCGGAGGTGAGCGAACAGCCACCAAGGTCCTCCAATGTGGCTGCTACTGGCCTACACTCTATAGAGATTCCTGAGAGTTTGTACGTAACTGTGATAGTTACCAAAGAGCTGGTAATATGCCTCATGGTTACGCCATGCCTCAACAAGGAATCTTGGAGATTGAGTTGTTTGACGTGTGGGGAATTGACTTCATGGGACCTTTCCCACCATCATACTCAAACACTTATATTCTGGTGGCAGTCGACTATGTATCAAAATGGGTAGAGGCCGTTGCCACACCCACCAATGATACTAAAACAGTGCTAAAGTTCCTCCAGAAACATATCTTCAGTAGGTTTGGTGTCCCTAGGGTATTAATCAGTGATGGGGGCACTCACTTCTGCAACAAACAGCTTTACTCTGCCATGGTCCGGTATGGAATTCACCACAAGGTGGCGACTCCATATCATCCACAGAAAAATGGGCAAGCTGAAGTTTCTAACAGAGAACTAAAAAGAATCCTGGAACGGACTATAAGTACCCGTAGAAAGGATTGGGCACGAAGCTTGGATGATGCTCTGTGGGCTTACAGAACAGCATTCAAGACTCCTATAGGGACCTCCCCATACCAACTTGTGTATGGTAAGGCTTGTCACCTGCCCGTGGAACTGGAATATAAGGCCTACTGGGCAACCAGATTCCTAAACTTTGATGCCAAATTAGCTGGAGAAAAAAGATTGCTCTAGCTGAATGATCTAGAGGAATTCAGATTCACTGCTTTCGAAAATGCCAAGCTTTATAAAGAGAAATCAAAAAGGTGGCATGACAGAAAGCTGTCATCTAGAATCTTTGAACCAAGACAAAAGGTTCTGTTGTTTAACTCTAGGCTCAGGCTATTCCCCGAGAAACTGAAATCCCGGTGGAGGGGACCATATGTGATTACAAGTGTATCACCATACGATTATGTGGAGCTTCAAGACATTGATTCTGATAAGAAGTTCATTGTTAATGGACAGAGAATCAAGCACTATCTTGAAGGCAATGTTGAGCAAGAGTGCTCAAGGCTGAGGCTAGATTAAAAGCTCAGCAAGGTCCAGCTAAAGACAATAAAGAAGCGCTTGCTGGGAGGCAACCCAGCCATTAGCTAACTTTTTCTGTTATTTTATTTTATTTTTCATTTTTACATGAGCTTAATATTAACAAGGTAAAGAATCAATTGCATAAGTTCACAAGGATACAGAAGGATTCAGAGCACAAAACAGAAAAAAAGGAGCTCACTGGCAAGAAAACGCCTGTAAAAGGCTGTTTTGGACGTTCAACGCCCAAAAGAAGCATCCACTGGGCGTTGAACACCAGTAAGGATAGCCATCTGGGCATTAGACGCCAGAAAGAAGCATCTTCTGGGCGTTGAACGCCAGAAAGAAGCACCTTCTGGGCGTTTAACGCCAGATTTACAGCATCCTGGGCGTTCAGAAAAACGCCCAGTGACAAAGGAGTTCCTGGCGTCCAACGCCAGAAAGAAGCAACACCTGGGCGTTGAACGCCCAGGAGAAGCAGCATTTGGGCGTTAAACGCCCAAAACATGCAGCATTTGGGCGTTTAACGCCAGGATGGTGGGGAGGAGGTAAATTCGTTTTTACTTCACAATTTTTATTTTAATTTTAATTTTCATGTTTCAATTCATGATTTCTTTCATAAACATGTTACAAACTCTCAATTCCAAAAATCTTTTAACCCTAATTTCTAAAAACCCTATTTCAAAAATATCAAATGTATCTTAATCCATGAACACAAATCCTTTTTTTTCAATCCAATCCAACTCTTTTTCAAATTCTCCAAAACAAATCTATCTCTTTTCCTTCTAAAATCTTCTCAACTCATCAATATCTTTTTTCAAATCTCCACATTATCTTTTTCAAAATCCAAATTCATCTTTTTCAAATATCTTTCATATCTTTTCAATTTTAAATCACATCTTTTCATATCATACTTATCTTTTCAAATCACTTTTTCTATCATATCTTTTTCAAAAGATTTTTGAAACCCACCCCCTACCCCTTAAATATTGGCTCGGCCTCTCCCCCCTCTCCTCCACAAGTTGCGCCTAGCTCTCCATCTATCCCTCTCCTTTCTTTTCTTTTGCTTGAGGACAAGCAAACCTCTAAGTTTGGTGTGGTTATTCGTGATCACTAAACCATACCCACTAAGATCATGGCTCCTAAAGAAAAACAACCCACTCCAAGAGGCAAGAAAGAGAGTATTCCAAAACCACTTTGGAATCAAGGGAAGTTCTTAACCAAAGAACATTCAGACCATTACTACAAAATAATGGGTCTAAGATCAGTGATCCCGGAAGTCAAGTTCGATCTGAAAGAAGATGAATATCCGAAGATCCAAGATCAGATTCAAAACAGGAACTGGGAAATCCTAGCTAATCCTGAAACAAAAGTGGGAAGGAATATGGTTCAGGAGTTCTACGCTAATCTGTGGCAAATAGACAAGCAGAGAATATCTGGAACTGCCCTCTATGACTATCAGATTTTGGTCAGAGGAAAGATTGTTCACATCCACCCTGACAAAATCAGGGAGATCTTTAAGCCACCTCAGCTGAAAGATGACCCAGACTCCTTCAATAGGAGAATGATGAGAACAAACAAGGGCCTGGATAAGATTTTAGAGGATATATGCATCCCTGGAGCCAGGTGGACCACCAGCAGCAAGGGCGTCCCAAATCAACTCAAGAGAGAAGATCTCAAACCAATCGCCAGAGGATGGCTGGACTTTATTGGGCGCTCTATATTGCCCACTAGCAACCGTTCTGAAGTCACCGTTAAAAGAGCAGTGATGATCCATTGCATTATGTTGGGAAAAGAAGTGGAAGTTCATCAACTGATTTCATGTGAATTTTACATAATTGCAAACAAGAACTCCAAAGATGCCAGATTGGCTTATCCAATCTTAATCTATATGCTCTGCAAAGATGCTGGAGTAAGGATGGGAATAATGGAGTATATCTCAGTGGAGCAACCAATCACTAAAACCACAATGGAAAAACAACAAGTGCAGGATGACCCCATCAAGAGAAGAGCACAGGAATTTCTCCCGAAAATCCCTCAATTTGAATATTGGGAACATCTTGAAGCATCTGTTACTAAGTTGCAAGAAGCTATGGACCAAATAAAGGAAGAACAGCAAAATCAAAACAGCATGCTCTGTAAACTGCTCAGAGAACAAGAAGAGCAAGGGCATGAACTGAAGGAATTAAAGCGTCAGAAACTATCTCCTGAAGGGCCAAGCACTCCACAGACTAAAGAGGCATCCACTTCCCAACTTCAAGGTTGTTGAGTTCTAATCTTAGCCTTAACTCTGTGATAATTGTTCTTATTTGAGTTTTACCTTAGAAGTTATATATAACTAGTAGTAATTAGTATCTATATTTTGATTTTATCTCCAATTAAGTTATAATTTATCTTTCTCATCATCACTAAACATGAATAAAATAGCATATTTTCTTTAGAATAAGGAGGCAATTTTCTTTCGAGTTTTTAATAAGAAAAATTCTAATTATTTACATGTGGTGGCAATGCTTTTTATCTTCTGAATGAATGCTTGAAAAGTGCATATGTCTTTTGAATTTGATGATTATGAATGTTAAATATGTTGGCTCTAGAAAGAATGATGAAAAAGGAGAAATATTATTTAATAATCTGAAAAATCATAAAAAATGATTCTTGAAGCAAGAAAAAGCAGTGAATACAAAAGCTTGCAAAAAAAAAAAAAAAAGAAGAGAGCGAAAACAAAAGAAAAAGAAAAAGCAAGTAGAAAAAGCTAATAGCCCTTAAAACCAAAAGACAAGGGTAATAAAAAGGATCCAAGGCTTTGAGCATCAGTGGATAGGAGGGCCTAAAGGAATCAAATCCTGGCCTAAGCGGCTAAACTAAGCTGTCCCTAACCATGTGCTTGTGGCGTGAAGGTGTCAAGTGAAAACTTGAGACTGAGCGGTTAAAGTCAAGGTCCAAAGCAAAAAGAAGAGTGTGCTTAAGAACCCTGGACACCTCTAATTGGAGACTTTAGCAAAGTTGAGTCACAATCTAAAAGGGTTCACCCAATTATGTGTCTGTGGCATTTATGTATCCGGTGGTAATACTGGAAAACAAAGTGCTTAGGGCCACGGCCAAGACTCATAAACTAGTTGTGTTCAAGAATCAACATACTGAACTAGAAGAATCAATAACACTATCTGAATTCTAAGTTCCTATAGATGCCAATCATTCTGAGCTTCAATGGATAAAGTGAGATGTCAAAACTGTTTGGAAGCAAAAAGCTACTAGTCCCGCTCATCTAATTAGAATCTGAGCTTCACTCAAAAACTCTGAGATATTATTGCTTCGTGACTTATTTGTGTTCTATTTTATTTGTCTAGTTGCTTGGGGACAAGCAACAGTTTAAGTTCGGTGTTGTGATGAGCGGATATTTTATACACTTTTTGGGGATAATTTCATATAGTTTTTAGTATGTTTTAGTTAGTTTTTAGTTTATTTTCATTAGTTTCTAGGCAAAATTCATATTTCTGGACTTTACTATGAGTTTGTATTTTTTTCTGTAATTTCAGGTATTTTCTGGTTGAAATTGAGGGAGCTGAGCAAAAATCTGATTCAGGCTGAAAAGAGGACTGCTGATGCTGTTGGATTCTGACCTCTCTGCACTCGAAATGGGTTTTCTGGAGCTACAGAAGTCCAATTGGTACGCTTCCAATTGCGTTGGAAAGTAGATATCCAGGGCTTTCCAGAAATATATAATAGTCCATACTTTGCTCAAGGATAGATGACATAAACTGGCATTCAACGCCAGTTCCATGTTGCAGTCTGGCGTTCAGCGCCAGAAACAGGTTACAAATGGGAGTTGAACGCCAAAAACAGGTTACAACCTGGCGTTTAACTCCAGAAACAGCCTAGGCATGTGAGAAGCTTAAGTCCCTGCCCCAGCACACACCAAGTGGGCCCCAGAAGTGGATTTCTGCACCATCTATCATAGTTTATTCATTTTCTGTAAACCTAGGTTGCTAGTTGAGTATTTAAACAACTTTTAGAGATTTATTTTGGATCTCATGACATTTTTAGATCTGAACTTTGTACTCTTTGACGGCATGAGTCTCTAAACTCCATTGTTGGGGGTGATGAGCTCTGCTGTGTCTCGATGAATTAATGCAAGTATTTCTGTTTTCTATTCAAATACGCTTGTTCCTATCTAAGATGTTCATTCGCGCTTCATTATGACGAAGGTGATGATCCGTGACACTCATCACCATTCTCAACCCATGAACATGTTCTTGACAACCACCTCCGTTCTACATTAGATTGAATGAGTATCTCTTAGATTCCTTAATCAGAATCTTCGTGGTATAAGCTAGAATCCATTGGCAACATTCATGAGAATCCGGAAAGTCTAAACCTTATTTGTGGTATTCCGAGTAGGATTCAGGGATTGGATGACTGTGACGAGCTTCAAACTCGCGAGTGCTGGGCGTAGTGACAGACGCAAAAGGATAGTAAATCTTATTCCAGTATGATCGAGAACCGACAGATGATTAGCCGTGCGGTGACACCGCACCTGGACTATTTTCACTGAGAGGACGGATGGTAGCCATTGACAACGGTGATCCACCAACACACAGCTTGCCATAGGAGGAAACTTGCGTGTTTGAAGAGGAGTACAAGAGGAAAGCTGAAATTTAGATGACAAAGCATCTCCAAAACTCCAACATATTATTCATTACTGCATAACAAGTATTTATTTTATGCCCTTTCACCTTTTTACAATTCAAACTACGAATTATTATTGATATTATATCCTGACTAAGAATTGCAAGATAACCATAGATTGCTCCAAACCAACAATCTCCGTGGGATTCGACCCTTACTCACGTAAGGTATTACTTGGACGACCCAGTGCACTTGCTGGTTAGTTGTGCGAATTTGTAAGAAATAGTAATATTGACATTGACATATACAAATTCGTGCACCAGAAAACAAGCAAATAGAAAATGCATATGATGAATGCCTGTCCTATTGGCTCGTGATATCACTTGTCGGTCTATGATTGCCAATCCGACATATCCTCCCGGATGTAGCCTTTCTGCCACATCAGAGATATAGGCTCTGCACACTCATGCAGCAAGGGGTCTGCTACGCCAGAGATATAGGCTCTGCACACTCATGCAGTAGAAAAGGTTATGCGAGCGGGATACAACCCCAGCCCTCACATCTCAACGTAGGTGAGAGACTGCCTCAGCCCCTACGCTGGCACTGCTACCTTGACCAGCGGGAGACTGCCACAGCCTTTGCCCAAGGCGCATAGTGACTTGCCAATACAATTCGTATCACGTGAGCGGAAGACTGCCACAGCCCTCACATCCAAACGTAGGCTGGAGACTGCCACAGCCCCGATGACGAAAAACAATGCATATCACAATCACATAACCCGTCTCAGAGACCACTGCTCATAGCATATTTCCATTCATACTCGCTCCATTAATCATAATCATTCATGTTTCTTGATTCATGATCACCTTAACGCTCTGCCCAAACACTCCAGCTATTACATCTACAGAACTTTCCAAGCCTAATTCACCGTCTTCTAAACTTATAACTAAGAAACTACTAATCTCAAATCATAAATCCATCCTCACTAGTCTTAGAGTCTAATTACCAGCCGCAAGTCTTAAAGAGAAGATAAGGAAGTTTGGAAAGCTAGAGAACCATTAAAAGTGAACAAAAATCATTTTCAGCAAAACAGGGGTCTTGCTTAGGCAAGCCCCATGTCCGCGTACGCAAGGGTTTGAAAACGGGTGGTCGCGTACGCGACCCCCTGCTCGTGTACGCGAGTGTCCGAACCCGAATGGGTTGCTCGCATTGCGTGTTAAAGTTTGCGTACCCGAGAGCACTTGGCAATGGCCAATGCTCGCGTTGCGTGCACAGGTCCGCGTACGCATGCCTTAGCAGATTTAGAAAAATGTTAATGCTGCAGAAATCAGATTATTATACCAAACTTCAAACACTCATAACTTCCTCTATAAAACCCTATTTTTCTCAAACTTTATATCATTTTAAAGCTATTGAAATCTTCTTTAATTTAAGAAAAATCCAATCAATTTCAAAAACCGAGGCTCAAGTTATGATCCATCAAAATTCGTCAAAAATCAAGTTTTATAAAATCAGCAAGGTTCTCTAAACCTCAAAACTTCACAACCAAAACCAAATCCAACATAACGAAAACAACCCAATTATCCATATTAAACATTATCCAATCATATCTCAACTCCTATATCCATCTAAACCATTCAATCACCACTCAATAAATTCATAACAATTCTAAATCCTCAACGATTCTTCTTTAAATCCACCATTTTCAACAATCATAAACCAAACCTAAATCATACACTTTTGCACCATATCCACCATTAATCATTATTGCACAACATCATCACATCACAATCATAATATCACAATCATCATATCACATTTATCATCCTCATATCTCAACACAAACATTATATCCAATCTCCACAACATACACATACCACAAACACGATCCAAACAACCATATAATCAATTCAATCCTATCCTATGATCTACTAGCCTAAGTGTCCAGAAATATTACATATTACATAAAGAAACTAAAATCATACCTTGGCCGATTTCCATGCAACTCAAAGCCACCAAGCTCAATCCAAAAGCCACATATATACCAACTCCAACAAACACCAAAACTCAATCTAACATCATACAACATATCACATCAAACCTAGGGTTCACAAAAAAAAAACTAAATACAAGGATTTAGTGAGACCTTGCCTTATCCAACGAGATTAGGGGCGAAATCCAATAATATTCCAATGCTAGATCACCCCTAAACAAACAAAATCACAAAATATACTCAAAAACCAAACGTAAAAACGTGAAATTACTTAGGGCAGAAAATTGGAGTAGGAGATGCAAGTTATTACCAGAAAAGATTAGTTATAAATGACAAACTCGGCAATAGTTTCGCGTGGCTGCAAACGGCTCGTCAATCGGAACTCCGTAGCTCAAGATATGAGTGAAACAAGGTGATGAGTGAATAGTAATCAAACCCTCACCTCTCTTCTCTCTCAATCAGCGCCTGCCTTCTTGTTTATGGGTGAAAAATAAGCTGAATTGCTCATTAATTCACTTATATATGTTGGGCCTTAGGTCCAACTTGGGCTCAGTCCAACCCGTTAGCATTTTAGGTCCATTTGGTCTAACTTTGGGCCAAAACCTTTCAGATTAGTGCCCGGTTTTCAATTCTAAATTACTTTTGTCCTTTCAAAAAAATAAATTAAATTTTCAAGATCTTATTTTACTAAAATACGCAGTACCAGATAGACTAGAGCCCGTATTATCGGCTTAAACTCCGATACGCATTTTTACAAAAATCTTTTGCAAAAGATACATTTTCCAACTCAAAAAAATTCATTGAAATCAAATTTCACTTTTATATTTTAAAAAGAACACTTCTATATTTTTGAACCTATTTTGGACAATTAAAATTATTATTTTATTAAAGCGGTTATTCTGGTTCTTACATTCTCCCCACTTAATAAAATTTACACCCTCAAAAATTCGAATCGCGCAAAATTTTCCTCCACGAAGCGTTCTACCGTGTTGATATTCCCTCTCGCCTTCTGCTGCGTCACTCTGATTATTCGTCACTAAAAACTTGAATTACTCCACTATATCGAACAAAAATTTTCCTTTAAACTAAATACCGCTTTTATAACATTTTCCAAAACTTTCAAAACAAATTCAATCTAAACCAGTTTAATGTTAAAGCTTTTTCAAAAGAGTTCAAAAATCATTTATTCCTAAATCAATTACTTTAAATCATGATTTCCTTAAATTCATTAAAATCCTTAAATCATAACTTAAATTTAAAACCAAATTTACAAATTAACAAAATCATAGAAATTAGTTTTCTTTTGAACGATATCATTTAAACCAAGAGTTTCGACCCAGTTTCAAAAGCAAATCATTTAAACCAAAAGTTCCAAACCAATTTTCAAAATCATTCTAAGCTTTAAAACTTTTTCAATAAGAATCCAGGCCATACTGTTTTGAAATTGAAAGTCATAGTTAAAAACCGCAAAAATATCAGTCGGTCCTTCTAATGATACACCCTCATTCTGTAGCTGCATCAGTCATTACTTCCCCTGCCACCAGTGTTGAGCCTCACCCATCAACTGATATGCCACAAACTCCATGAACTGGTTTTCCGGATCACGTCGAGCTTATAACGCATTGGCTAGGTTAGTCATCCTCACTACCTCTCCGTTAACGTGATTGACCTCGTCCGCGAGTTGCCATTCAGGTTTTCTTTCCACACCAAACAATTGATATCGAGGTGATCATTCTCAATATCTCAAGCCTAGTACTTCAATTTTCCCCAAAGGCACTCACAAACAAGCATGCTGTGTCATATCAAGCAGATAACCTAAATAGCATGGAAAAAAATGACCCAGAGTGTGCAATGAAGCACAATCGGTCCATCCCTCAGGCTCACGAGGACGAACCAGGCTCTGACCTCTAGCCGTAAAGTAAAGGTTAACAGAATGCCATGACAGTCCTAAAGCCTTCAATATATAATATATATTCAAGAATTTATATATGTTGAGTTAAGAAATTAACTAAATTAATTAGTGATGACAAACATTATTTTTGGTAAATAAATAATTAGTATAAATTAATTATAAATTGCATATTACTAATTATTTATTATATGTTGCAGGCCTTAATTCAATATTAAGCAGCCCAAATGAAATGCAAAACAAATAGCAAGGATGATGGGCTGAAAGCAAAGAAAGAAGCCAAAGGAATCGGATGGGCCAAACGGGTTACATGAACCAAACCAATCCAAGCCCAAAGTGAATTTCAATTCCCTCCATCTTGCCTTACCAGAAGCAACGTTACTCTCTTCTCTGATCAAGTCAAATCAAAGCTTCAGAAAAGTAAGAAAGAGAAAGAGAGAAAAAGCTTCTTCTCTAAGCTAGTAACCAAAGAAGCAAGAGAGAGAAAGTTTAAGCTTGAAACACGGAAGCTAAAACAGAAAATCCAAACCAAATCAAGTTTAGGTTAAAGGTAATCCATCTCATCTTGCATACATCAGATCTTCTTCTCTTCTTCCCAACTCTCTGCTCTATCCAAAGTTGGCATTCAAGGGAAAGTTGTTCTCTGCCCTATTCTGCTGTGTATCCACGGTCTTAAACTTGACTTGGGGACCAAGTTAGTTTTCAAGGGCTCAAATCAAGTTGACCATTGGAAGACTCTTGTGGTTGCTGTATTATGGCTTTCGGTCAAGGTGAGGAAGTCAGAAGAAAAGTTTCTACTCTAAGGATTAAGGAGAAAAAGTGAATCTGTGGGTTGGTGAAGCTCAAGGCTCAAGGTGTTGACCTTGGAAGAAAAACCCAGCAACATGCAAGGAGATAAAAGAAGACCTTTAGCTCATTCAGAACTAAGGAGAGAAAACCAGAGTGTGAGAATAGTGTTCTGTAAAGAAGTTCCTCTACTTGGATAATGCTTTCTTTCAAAGAAGCATTCGGCCAATACTGAAGAACTGTATCTGAGGTTTGCGAATCTGGTTTTGCATATAGCAAAGAGGCTGCTGATGAAGTCAATCTCCTTTATGTTTTACTGATTATAATGTACTTTTCTAAGTTTATCTTTCTGTAATTTCTTGTGTGAAAAGGCATTGTGAGAAAGCTTAAGAAAAAGCCATGAGTTGGAAAAAGGCTGAGAGAAACACTTGAGAGAAAAGCCTAGAGTTATTTTCTGATTTCTTTAGGTTGGTTAAGTGTCTTGTATCTTGTACCTGTAAGGTATCCCTTTCTTAGTTGGGTTAGCACTAAGAGTAAATAGTTAGGTATTAGCATAGCTAATGTCAAGTTAGGTTAGAACTTGAGTGTGAAAGGATTGGGTCAATCCTGTGAAATTGGTGTATGTAATACTGTTAACTATAGTGAAATTCTTCCATAGTTGTGGAGGAGACTGGACGTAGGTTGCATAGCACAAGGCAACCGAACCAGGATACATGCTGGTGTTAGCTTTTCTCTTCTCTGCTGTGTTCTGCTTTCTGATATTCATGAGACAAAAATAAATTGTCTCATAAATTCCGCTGCTGAGTACAAACAGAATCAGAATTGAAAGTTTATTTTAAAAGGATAATAATAGCAACTTAAAAGGAAGGCATAGATTCAACCCCCCTTCTCTAAGCCCATCACAACCTTCAATTGGTATCAAGAGCTAAGGTCTCAAGAATCAAGCTTAAACGCTTGGAGCAAAGATCCAATGGCGAACAACTTGGGCACAACCACAGTTGCCTACACCCTCACTGAAGGCCAGTCAAACAACCAGCCACCTTTCTTCAACGGGAAAAACTACT
The DNA here is from genome assembly GCF_059453495.1 of Arachis ipaensis. Taxonomy (NCBI): domain Eukaryota; kingdom Viridiplantae; phylum Streptophyta; class Magnoliopsida; order Fabales; family Fabaceae; genus Arachis; species Arachis ipaensis. Next base: position 117,710,864 of record NC_142441.1, on the reverse strand, counting down.
CCTACTGGAAAGAAAGGATAAGGATTTTCATCCAATCCATTGACTACAACATATGGAAGATTGTTGTGAGCGGTCCCAAGATCCCAACAAAAATAAGTGCTGATGGAGTGGTGACTCCAAAAGAAGAAGCTGAATGGAATGAAGATGATAAGAAGAAGATAGAGCTGAATGCCAAAGCAATCAACCTTCTTCACTGTGCAATCAGCTTTGAAGAGTACCGGAAGGTGTCTAGATGCAAGACAGCCAAAGAAATCTGGGAAAAACTCCAGGTTACCTAGGAAGGCACCAAACAAGTAAAAGAAACGAGGATTGATATGCTGCAAAAAGAGTACGAGATGTTTAGCATGAAGGATGGAGAAAGCATTGATGAAGCGTTTGAGAGATTCTCAATCATAATCAACAACCTTGATGCTATGGGTATAAACTATGCAGAACAAACCTTGGTGAGAAAACTCCTTAGAAGCCTCACAAAAGAATGGGAAAAGACTGCCACTGTCCTAACCGAGAGTAACAACATAAGTCCCATAACCTATGATGAGCTGAGAGAAAAACTCATTGACTATGAAGCCACACACATAAACACAGACTCAAAGAAAAAGGGAATAGCCCTCAAGTCACAAATAGAACCGAAAGAGAGTGAGTCTAGTGATGGTATTTCAGATGACGAACTTTTATTTTTTGCTAGGAGATTTAGAAGGATGATGAAGAACAAGGGCAAATACAAGGGTTCAAGTTCAAAGGAGCACAAGATCGACTTGAGCAAGGTGACGTGCCATCACTACAAGGAGGCTAGACATTTCAAGCTAAACTGTCCAAAGCTCAAAAAGGAGGACAAAGGAAAGAAGGAAAGGAAGAGAGTACTCATGGCAGCTTAGGAGGATCTTGAGAATGATTCAAATGAAGAAGAAGAATTTGAAGAAGATGACAAAGACTGCTTCATGGCTGGAAACAATAATCTTGATGAGGTAAACTATTATGATTTGACCATTGAGGACTTGTATGCTATTATTGATGATCTCACTTTAAACACATCAAAACTGCTTGACAAATACAATGAATGCAGATCTGAAAGAGATGTGTTAAGAGCTGAAAATGATTTTTTAAAAGAAAAAATGAAGGAAACTGAATGTGCTTTGGACATCATTGAAGAAAACAAATTTCTAAAATCTGAACTTGAAAAATTAAAAGGAAAGCACATTGTGGATCCTTCTCATGAGTTAATTTCTGAAAATGAAAGATTAAATGATATGATCAAAAGGCTGAATGGTGACTTAGCAAAATTTGCTCAAGGTTCTAGCAACTTGGACAAATTACTTGCAAGTCAAAGACCATTGTTTGAAAAATCTGGTTTAGGCTACATAGCCAAGGAAGATGCAGTTTCCAACACTTCCTCTATAAAATTTGTGGCTTCTTCATCAAATACCAAATCCATACCAAACAAATTAGGTATCGGATATGTTTCAACTTGTGAAGAAAAATTTGATGAAGTATACACAAGTAAAGCTGAGCCTTCACCAAGAACTGGTCCGAGTTCAAACTGGCCAGGTTTGGGTTACATTTCGAAAAATGAGGCTGCTTTCAAGAAACCACCATTTTACAACAAAATCTCATTTTCGAAAGGTAAAAATGCTCAAAACAATTCTGGTAAAAATGCTTTTGCAAAGAGGAATAACTTTAATAAAAATCAGTTTGTCAAAAGAGATGCATCTCCTCCAAAAACCAGAAAATTTCAACATTTTAATCATTTCAAGCAATATAACTCACCTCAGTTTCAGCAACACACACCAGAAAATCATTGTGTTAATTGCAAGAAATTTGGTCACTTATATGCACAATGCTTCATTGAAAAAAGAGTTGTAGGGAACAAAGTCTACAATGTTGTTTGTGATTTCAATGCACTTGGGCAACCAAGATGGTTTAACTTCAAAGGATCCAAATTAATTTGGATACCTAAGGCTACTTGAAACTTATCATGCATATTTGCCTAGCATCCAAGAACAAAAAGGACATGTGGTACATGGATAGTGGATGTTCAAGGCACATGACTGGAAGGTCAACCTACTTCATCAAACTAAATAAGTATGATGGAGCTTTTGTGACCTATGGAGATGATGGTAAAGGTAAAATCATTGCTGTTGGAAAAGTAGGTAATGAGCAATCTACTTTCATTGATGATGTACTTTTGGTATGTGGTTTAAAGCACAATCTTTTGAGTATAAGTCAATGATGACAAGTCATCTTAACCTATTTTAACTAGTCTTTTTCTTTTGTTTTCATTAGAATTATGCACTTTCTTGAGCTACAAGCAAGCCAATTAGGTAGATTTTCATGTTTCCTTTGATTAAATCAACCATGTATGAATTCATGCTATTTTATGAGGTTTTATACTATAATTGTCACATATTATGAAAGAATGAATATCTCATGATTTTAAGCATAGCTTTGATGTGTTTGGTTGATTAATGATAGGTGAAGAAAGCTTGGAGAAAGGTTGAAGCAAGAAGGAATAGCTAGGAGTAAAGAGAAGACAATGGAATAAGTGAAATTGAACCAGGAAGCAAAAAGCTGGACCTAAAGTTAGCCTCAAACTTTTGCACAAACTTTTGAGTGAAAAGTTAGCCCCAACGTTAGCCCCTAACTTTTGGGCTAACGTTGGAACTTGAAAATCACTCCCTGGGGTACCAAAAGTTTGCGCCAACGTTAGCCCCTAACTTTGAGGCTAACGTTGGCACATGAAAATCACCCCTGGGCACCAAAAGTTTGCGCCAACGTTAGCCCCTAACTTTGAGGCTAACGTTGGCATGAGAAACACTCCCTGGGCACCAAAAGTTTGCACCAACGTTAGCCCCTAACTTTGAGGCTAACGTTGGCATATGAAAACTACAAGGGGAGGAGCAAAAGTTTGCGCCAACGTTAGCCCCTAACTTTTGGGCTAACGTTGGCGCCTCAAGTGCACCAAGGAAGGCCAACGTTGGTGCAAAAGTTAGACCCCTAACTTTTGCACCAACGTGAGTATCAGCAAGTTATGTTGGCTGATATGAAAAGTTGGACCAAAAGTTAGACCCTAACTTTTGCTCCAACTTTTGGTCCAACTTTTGCAAAACTCCAACCCGGTTCAATTGGTTCACTTTGGTTCTTCTCCAAACTTCAAGAGCAATCAACCAAGGCCTCTTTCAACCCAATTCCACCAAGAGCAAAGGCCCAACTCAAGGCTTGAAGATCATTTGAAGAAAGTGTATAAATAGGATAGAATTCAAGTTCTTCAGAGAGCTTTCCCTTTGAATTTTCATAATAGTTTTTGGAGAGCTTTGGATATTGAGTGATCTTTAATTTCTTAGTCTTGGGGAAGGAGAATTCACTTCTTTTCCTCTTCATTTTATTGCTTTCAATTTCAATTGCAATTATCTTGGATCTTGGGTTGGAGAATTGAAGAAATTCTATTTCAATCTCACCTTGGATCTTGCTTTATTTACTGCTTAATTGAATTTCAGTTTGGGTTAATTGTTCTTCATCTACTTTCTTTGCAATTTACTTTTCCCTTGCAATTGTTCTTGTTGGATCAAGGAAGGTAGTGAGATCTAGACCTGGTTCTCTAGTCTCTGGACCCCTGAGATCTGAAATTCCAATTTACATTCTGTTTACTGTTTTCATGTTCATTTACTTTTCTGCTTCAAGATCCGATCTAACCCAAACCTTCTTCTACTTCTCTGCTTGATGCAAATTTACTTTTCCTTGTTTAATTTCTGCAAATCCAAGTCCCAATCCCCTTTACAATTCAAGTCATTTACATTTCTTGCACTTTAAGATTCCGCAATTTACATTTCTTGCATTCTAAGTTTCTGCCATTTAATTTCTTGTTCTTTAAGATTCAGCATTTTAATTCCTTGTTCCCTTTAATTCCATGCAATTTAATTTCTGCAAATCACAAAACACTCAACCAAATCTTGATTCGCTTGACTAAATTAACCACTAAGCTAAAATTGCTCAATCCTTCAATCCCTGTGGGATCGACCTCACTCCCGTGAGTTTTTATTACTTGATGCGACCCGGTACACTTGCCGGTTAGATTTGTGTGTTTTGGGAGAAATTCATTTTTCCACCAAAATACTCATCAGTCAGCTTTGTGATTTAGGATATTTAGTTGTTTTCAAAAGGCTTGAATGCTGTGTTGTTAATGAAAAGACAAATAAAGTGATGTTTGTTGCCAAGCGTTTCAATAATATGTATGGACTTACTCTTGATGAACTAAAGGATCAAAATGTAGCTTGTCTTCACTCTAAAGAATCTGAAAAGTGGTTATGGCACAAGAGATTGAGGCATGCAAGTATGTTTCAAATAAACAAACTTGTAAAGAAAGAATTAGTAAGAGGTTTTCTTTTGATAAAGTTTGACAAAGACATCACTTGTGATGCTTGCCAAATGGGAAAACAAACAAAAAGTTCTTTTAAATCAAAGGAAGACATCTCTACTAAAAGACCACTTGAGTTGCTACACATTGATTTATTTGGTCCAACAAGAACTCAAAGCCTAGGTGGTAAACATTATGATTTAGTGATTGTGGATGACTATACTAGGTTTGGTTGGGTTTTATTTCTTGCACACAAAAATGAAGCCTTTTCGGTTTTTGAACCTTTTTGCAAGAAAATTTAAAATGAAAAGGATTTGAAAATCTCTTCTATAAGAAGTGATCATGGAATTGAATTTGAAAATAATTTGTTTGAATCCTTTTGTGAGGAATTTGGAATATCTCACAACTTCTCTTGTCCAAGAACACCACAACAAAATGGTGTTGTGGAAAGAAGAAATAGAAGCATACAAGAGATGACAAGAGCTATGCTTTGTGAGAGTAATGTTCCAAAATTCCTTTGGGCTGAAGCGGTTAACACGGCTTGCCACATTTTGAATAGAACAATCATAAGAAAATTTTTGAAGAAAACCCCTTATGAACTTTGGAAAGGCTACCCACCAAACTTAGATTACTTGCACATCTTTGGATGCAAATATTTTGTTTTAAATAACAAAAAAAATTTGGAAAAATTTGATCCAAAGGCTTATGAGTGTTTGTTTGTAGGATATTCCACAACTAGTAAAGCATATAGGGTTTATCATCAAGATGCTAGGATTATTGAGGAGTCCATACATGTTACATTTTGTGACACTAACTTGGTACAAAACTTTTTGGAAGATTGTGATGCAGGTAATCAAGCTCAAAAGGAAGATGAAACCATTCAAAATAATGAAAAAGGAAATTCTGGTCAAACTGAACCAGAAACTGCAACTGCTGAAAATTCGAGAGACAATTCCATTTTGTCTCATGAATCTGAAGGAAATCCTGAAGCCAGCAGCACCCAGAATCCTTTGGTATCTCAATCTGCCTCCAAGTCCACCAGACCTCGTGAATGGAGATTCTTGAAGAATTATCCTGAGGAATTTGTCATTGGGGATGTCTCTCATGCAGTGCAAACAAGGTCTTCCACTAGAAAGGCAAATGAAGGATCAAACATTGCCTTTCTTTCACAAATAGAGCCTCAAAACGTCAAGGAAGCACTTAGTGACCCCTCTTGGGTTAAAGCTATAGAGGATGAGCTTCTCGAGTTTGAAAAAAATCAAGTGTGGACTTTGGTTCCAAGGCCAAGTGGAAAGAAAGTGACCGGCACCAAGTGGATTTTTCGGAACAAGTTGAAAGAAGATGGTAGCATTGCAAGAAATAAGGCAAGGCTAGTGGCACAAGGATATGACCAAGAAGAAGGAATAGACTTTGATGAATCATTTGCCCCTGTTGCCCGAATGGAAGCCATAAGACTTCTCTTAGCTTATGCTGCACATTGTGGTTTTAAATTATATCAAATGGATGTGAAATGTGCATTTTTGAATGGAGTGATAGATAGAGAAGTGTATGTGGAGCAGCCTCCTAGTTTTGAAAATAAAGAGCATTTTGATCATGTTTTCAAATTATCTAAAGCTCTCTATGGTTTAAGACAAGCTCCTAGAGCTTAGTATGAGAGACTTAGCTCTTTTCTTTTGAAAAATGGTTTTCAAAGAGGCACCACTAACACAACTCTATTTATCAAGAACTCTAATGATTCTTTTATTCTAGTCCAAATATATGTTGATGACATTATTTTTGGATCAGCCAATGAATCCCTTTGTTCTGAATTTGGCAAACTCATGACAAGTGAATTTGACATGAGTATGATGGGTGAACTTAATTTCTTCCTGGGCTACAAATTAAACAAACTGAAAAAGGTATTTTCATTCATCAAGAAAAGTATGCCACGGAATTAGTTAAGAAATTTGGTATGGAAAATGCCAAACCTATGGGAACTCCCATGCATCTTAGTTCTAAATTAGATAAGGGAGAAACTGAGAAAGATGTTGATGAGACTAGGTATAGAGGAATGATTGGTTCTCTTATGTACTTAACTTCCTCTAGGCCCGATATTGTGCAAAGTGTTGGATTGTGTTCTAGGTTCCAATCCAAACCTAAAGAGTCACATCTTTCTGCAGTTAAAAGGATCATTAGATATATTCATGGCACATCTAATTTCGGTCTTTGGTATCCTAAGATTGATGATTTTTCTGCAGTTGGTTATTGTGATGCAGATTTTACTGGTGATAGAGTTGATAGAAGGAGTACTTCAGGCCTATGTTGCTTCCTTGGAAAGTCATTGAATGTTTGGTCAAGTAAAAAGCAACCAACAGTGGCCTTATCTACTGCAGAGGCTGAGTATATTGCTGCTTCTTCTTGTTGTTCTCAGCTTTTATGGTTAAAAACACAGCTTGCTGATTACAAATTAAATGCTAAAAATATTCCCTTGATGTGTGATAATATGAGTGCCATTAATATTTCTAAAAATCCAGTTTTGCACTCTAGGACTAAGCATATTGAAGTGAAATTTCACTCAATAAGAGAACATGTCCAAAAGGGGGATATTAGTATTCAATTTGTTAAATCAGAAGAACAATTAGCAGATATTTTTACAAAACCATTAGCTGAGGACAGATTCTGCATGCTTAGGACTTGTCTAGGAATTTTGAATTATGACTCTTTATTTGAAAAATACTGATGTATTTGCTGGAACTTTTTGTCTCATAATCAAGTATGAGACAATTCTGGGCAGGTGATGAACGTTTCCTTCAAATCAGCGTGTTCTGGGCTTGTTTCAAGTAAAACTCAATCTGGGCCAACTTCAAAATTCAGATCATGAGTGGTCCCTATGTGTTTCCTCTATTTAAACCACCTATGGGCCTAACATGAATGTTACAATTTTGTTTGTTATTTTTGATGGCTTGTGTGTTTAAGTTTTCATAAAGGGTTTTTCACTTAATGTTTTGTGGCCCAAAAGGTTTTCAAGTGGATTATTTTTTTTGTCCAAAAGGTGTTTCAGTTTCATTTTGTTGTCTTTCAAAATTTAAAATTAATTTCCTGTTTTATTTTTAAATCAAATAAAATCTTTCTTAGATGAGGTCATGTCTTTTCAAGTCTTTTCAAATGGTGATGCAGTTGCATGGTTTTGGAAATCTTCTTTTTGGGTATGGTTACCAACACTCCCTCTTTTCCCTCCATAACTCCTTCACAATCCTTTCGGTTTTCACCACTACCATCATTACTCTTTTTCCTCTTAAATCAAAAACCACCAAATGAGGAAGAAAACCATAGCACACAAACCTCCTCGTGAAAAGGTGTATAAACTTCCATCCAAGCGTTCCACTCGCTCCCAAGACAAAACTTTCACACTTTCACCATCTCCTCCTACCTCTCCTCCTCGCACTGCTCCCATGGCGCGAACCAAGACCACGCCAAGGTACCCTGCCCCTGCCAAGCCGACACCACCACCGAAAGTCACACCATCCAAGCCAGGGTCATCGAAACCGAGTTCGTCCAAGGGGAAGTGACCAGCAGCACCTGAACCTCCACCTGAGTCCACACAACCAAAGTCTAGGTCTGTTCCATCACGTTCTCAAAGAGGTAAAACTCGAGTTCCTCTTAAGTCAGTTAAAGAACCAGAATTGGCCCTTTTGATCACAAAGCTCTTTTTTGACTTCTCATTCGAACAATAACCCTTATAGATTCAAATCTGCCATGAACAATGATTTTTATGAAGGGGTTATCCAGTATCGTACCCTATCTCCCTCTTTTCTGGCTAATTTGCCATCCTTGAAAAGAAAAGGTTTTCCATTTGTTGATAACTTGATTTTTCTGGACTGGAATCACCTTTTTGACATCAAAAAGCCTGTTTATCCCTTGTTGGTCAAAGAATTTTATGCAAACATGACTTATCATGAAGGCACTGCTCACTCATATGTAAAGGGCCGAGACATAGTTTTAAATAATGAAACTATCAGTGATGCTTTGAAGTATACTGATGTTGGGCATTGTGCTTACACTTCGGTTAAGTGGGATGAAGGTGTTGGAATTTCTTATCATGATGCATTGGCACACATCTGTGAACATGTTTCTTTAATTGATGGCATTACACCCACTCACAAAGCCCTAGGATATGAGCGTGCTCAATTGCACTGAATGGTCAACCACATTATTCTGCCTCAAAGCGGCTCATATCAAAGGGTTTCCTACACTGATACTCTTGTTTTATATGCCCTTCTGGTGCACGAAATTGTGATCCCTGGTAATGGCTCCAAAAGCTTGGTGCTCTAATCTTAATTCATAATTCGTCACAACTTCGATACAACTAACCAGCAAGTGCACTGGGTCGTCCAAGTAATAAAACCTTACGTGAGTAAGGGTCGATCCCACGGAGATTGTCGGCTTGAAGCAAGCTATGGTCACCTTGTAAATCTCAGTCAGGCGGATATCAAATGGTTATGGAGTTTTCAAATAATAATAATAAATAAACAGAAAATAAAGATAGAAATACTTATGTAATTCATTGGTGAGAATTTCAGATAAGCATATAGATATGCTTTCGTTCCTCTGAACCTCTGCTTTCCTGCTGCTTCATCCAACCAGTCCTACTCCTTTCCATGGCAAGCTTTATATAGGACATCACCGTTGTCAATGGCTACATCCCATCCTCTCTGTGAAAAAGGTCCAAATGCTCTGTCACGGCACGGCTAATCATCTGGAGGTTCTCGATCATACTGGAATAGGATTCACCCTCCTTTTGCGTTTGTCACTACGCCCAACACTCGCGAGTTTGAAGTTCGTCACAGCCATCCCTTCCCAGATCTTACTTGGAATACCACAGACAAGGTTTAGACTTTCCGAATCTCAGGAATGGCCATCCATGGGTTCTAACTTATACCACGAAGATTCTAATATCTCAGACTCGGTCGCCTGTATTAGATATCTAAGAGATATTCATTCTAGCTTGTTTGCATGTAGAACGGAAGTGTTTGTCAGGCACGCGTTTATAAGAGAGAATGATGATAAGCGTCATATAATCATCACATTCATTATGTTCTTGGGTGCGAATGGATATCTTGGAAGCGGAATAAGTTGAATTGAATAGAAAAACAGTAGTACTTTGCATTAAATCATGAGGATTAGCAGAGCTCCACACCTTAATCTATGGAGTGCAGAAACTCTACCGTTGAAAAATACATAAGTGAAAGGTTCAGGCATGACCAAATGGCCAGCCCCCAAATGTGATCAATAGATCAAAAGATAATCCAAAGATCATCAGATGTCTAATATAATAGTAAAAAGTCCTATTTATACTAAACTAGTTACTAGGGTTTACAGAAGTAAGTAATTGATGCATAAATCCACTTTCGGGGCCCACTTGGTGTGTGCTTGGGCTGTGCTTGAAGTTTACACGTGGAGAGGTCATTCTTGGAATTGAACGCCAGTTTGTAACGTGTTTCTGGCGTTCAACTCTGGTTCGTGACGTGTTTCTGGCGTTTAACTCCAGACTGCAGCGTAGAACTGGCGTTCAACGCCCTTTTGCGTCATCTAAACTTGGCCAAAGTATGGACTATTATATATTGATGGAAATCCCTGGATGTCTACTTTCCAACGCAATTGGAAGCGCGCTATTTTGAGTTCTGTAGCTCCAGAAAATCCACTTTGAGTGCAGGGAGGTCAGAATCCAACAACATCAGCAGTCCTTCTTCTACCTCTGAATCTGGTTTTTGCTCAAGTCCCTCAATTTCAGCCAAAAAATACCTGAAATCATAGAAAAACACACAAACTCATAGTAAAGTCCAGAAATGTGAATTTAACATAAAAACTAATAAAAACATCCCTAAAAGTAACTAGATCCTACTAAAAACATACTAAAAACAATGCCAAAAAGCGTATAAATTATCCGCTCATCACAACACCAAACTTAAATTGTTGCTTGTCCCCAAGCAACTGAAAATCAAATAGGATAAAAAGAATAGAATATACTATAAATTTCAAAATATCAATGAAACATAGCTCCAATCAAATGAGCGGGACTTGTAGCTTTTTGCCTCTTGAATAGTTTTGGCATCTCACTTTATCCATTGAAGTTCAGAATGATTGGCATCCATAGGAACTCAGAGTTCAGATAGTGTTGTTGATTCTCCTAGTTCAGTATGTTGATTCTTGAACACAGCTACTTTATGAGTCTTGGCCGTGGGCCTTAGCACTTTGTTTTCCAGTATTACCACCGGATACATAAATGCCACAGACACATAATTGGGTGAACCTTTTTAGATTGTGACTCAGCTTTGCTAAAGTCCCCAATTAGAGGTGTCCAGGGTTCTTAAGCACACTCTATTTTTGCTTTGGACCTTGACTTTAACCGCTCAGTCTCAAGTTTTCACTTGACACCTTCACGCCAAAAGCACATGGTTAGGGACAGCTTGGTTTAGCCGCTTAGGCCAGGATTTTATTCCTTTAGGCCCTCCTATCCACTGATGCTCAAAGCCTTGGGATCCTTTTTATTTACCCTTGCCTTCTGGTTTTAATGGTTATTGGCTTTTTGCTCTTGCCTTTTGGTTTTAAGAGCTTTTGGCTTTTTCTGCTTGCTTTTCTTTTTCTATTTTTTTTTTCGCAAATTTTTTTTTCTGCAAGCTTTGTATTCACTGCTTTTTCTTGCTTCAAGAATCATTTTTATGATTTTTCAGATTATCAAATAATATGTCTCCTTGTCATCATTCTTTCAAGAGCCAACATATTTAACATTCATAAACAACAACTTCAAAAGACATATGCACTATTCAACCATTCATTCAGAAAACAAAAACTATTGTCACCACATCAAAATAATTAAACTAGTTTCAAGGATGAATTCGAAACCATGTACTTCTTGTTCTTTTGTTTTTATAACATTTTTCATTTAAGAGAGGTGATGGATTCATATTCACTACTTTAAGGCATAGACACTTAGACACTAATGATCATGTAATAAAGACACAAACATAGATAAACATTTAACATAAGAAAACGAAAAATAGAAAATTTGAGAACAAGAAATGAGTCCACCTTAGTGATGGTGGCGTTTTCTTCTTGAGGAACCAATGATGTCCTTGAGCTCTTCTATGTCTCTTCCTTGTCTTTGTTGCTCCTCCCTCATAGCTCTTTGATCTTCTCTAATTTCATGGAGGATGATTGAGTGCTCTTGATGTTCCACCCTTAGTTGTCCCATGTTGGAACTCAGTTCTCCTAGGGAGGTATTGATTTGCTCCCAAAAGTTCTATGGAGGAAAGTGCATCCCTTGAGGCATCTCAGGGATTTCTTGGTGATGAGCTTCTTCATGCGTCTCTTGAGATCCATGAATAGACTCTCTTGTTTGCTCCATCCTTTTCTTAGTGATGGGCTTGTCCTCATCAATGAGGATATCTCCCTCTATGTCAATCCCAGCCGAATTGCATAGATGGAAAATGAGGTGAGGAAAAGCTAACCTTGCCATAGTAGAGGACTTGTCAGCCACCTTGTAGAGTTCTTGAGGTATAATCTCATGAACCTCCACTTCCTCCCCAATCATGATACTATGGATCATGATGGCCCGGTCTATAGTGACTTCAGACCGGTTGCTAGTGGAAATGATTGAGCGTTGAATGAACTCCAACCATTCTCTAGCTACAGGCTTAAGGTCCAGTATTCTCAGTTGAACCGGTTTGCCTTTTGAGTCAATCTTCCATTGAGCTCCTTCCACATATATGTCCATGACGACTTGGTCCAACCTTTGATCAAAGTTGACTCTCCTTGTGTAGGGGCGTGCGTTCTCTTCCATCATTGGCAAGTTGAACGCCAACCTCACATTTTCCGGACTAAAATCTAAGTAATTCCCCAGAACCATAGTGAGATAATTCTTTGGGTTCGGGTTCTTACTTTGATCATGGTTCCTAGTGATCCATGCATTAGCATAGAACTCATGAACCATTAGAATTCTGACTTGTTGGATGGGGTTTGTTAGGACTTCCCAATCTCTTCTTTGGATTTCATGTCAAATTTTCGGATACTCATTTCTCTTGAGTTTGAAAGGGACCTCGGGGATCACCTTCTTCTTGGCCACAACATCATAGAAGTGGTCTTGATGGGCTTTGGAGATGAATCTTTCCATCTTTCATGACTCGGAGGTGGAAGCTTTTGTCTTCCCTTTCCCTTTTCTAGAGGATTCTCCGGTCTTAGGTTCCATCAATGGTAATAGAAAAACAAAAAGCTTTATGCTTTTACCACACCAAACTTAGAATATTACTCGCCCTCGAGTAAGAGAAGAAAGAAAAGAAGAAGAAGAAGAAGAAATGGAAGAGAAGGAGAGAGGGTTGTGTCTCGGCCAAGAAGGGGATGAGAGGGTTTTTTTTGTGTGAAAAATAAAGAAGAATGGAGTGGTTTATATAGTGGAGGGAGAGGGGTTAGGTTCGGCCATTTAGGGTGGGTTTGGGTGGAAAAGTGATTTTGAATTTTGAAGGTAGGTGGGGTTAGGTTTATGGGGAAGAGTGGATGGATGTGAGTGGTGAAGGGGTAGTAGGGAAGAGAGCTTGATGTGATTGGTGAAGGGTTTTGGGGAAAGGTGTTTATTGGAAAGAGAGGATGAACATTGAGAAGAGGGAAGAGTATGATTGGAGGTAGGTGGGAATCCTGTGGGGTCCACAGATACTGAGATGATTCTGTGGGGTCCACAGATCCTGAGGTGTCAAGGATTTACATTCCTGCACCAATTAGGCATGTAAAATGCCTTTGCATGCAATTCTGGCGTTTAAACGCCGAATTGATGCTTGTTCTGGGCGTTCAGCACCCAGATGCAGCATGTTTCTGGCGTTGAACGCCAGTTCTATGTTTGTTTCTGGCGTTCAGCACCAGCTTTCCTCAGTGTGCATTCCTGGCGTCTGAACGCCAGGATGCTGCTTGTTTTGGGTATTCAACGCCAGATCCATGCTCTGTTCTGGCGTTGAACGCCAGCTAGATGCTCCTTACTGGCGTTTAAACGCCAGTAAGTCCTTCCTCTAGGGTGTGATTTTTTTTCTGCTATTTTTTATTCTGTTTTTGATTTTTCTATTTATTTTGTGACTCCACATGATCATGAACCTAATAAAACATGAAAGAACAATAAAAATAAAAATAACATTAGATAAATAAAAATTGGGTTGCCTCCCAACAAGCGCTTCTTTAATGTCAATAGCTTGACAGTGGGCTCTCATGGAGCCTCACAGATGTTCAGAGCATTGTTGAAACTTTCCAACACCAAACTTAGAGTTTGGATATGGGAGTTCAACACCAAACTTAGAGTTTGATTGTGGGGGCTCTGTATGACTCTGTTTTGAGAGAAGCTTACTGTGCCTCTTTTCCATGTTTACAGAAGGATGTCCTTGAGTTTTAAACACAAGGGAGTCCTCATTCAATTGAAGGACTAGTTTACCTCTATCAACATCAATCACAGCTCTTGCTGTGGCTAGGAAGGGTCTTCCAAGAATGATGGATTCATCCTCATCCTTCCCAGTATCTAGGATTATGAAATCAGCAGGGATGTAAAGGCCTTCAACCTTTACTAACACGTCCTCTACTTGTCCATAAGCCTCTTTTCTTGAGTTGTCTACCATCTCTAATGAGATGCTGGCAGCTTGCACCTCAAAGATTTCCAGTTTCTCCATTACAGAGAGTGGCATGAGGTTTACTCCTGACCCCAGGTCACATAGAGCCTTCTCAAAGGTCATGGTGCCTATGGTACAAGGTATTAGAAACTTTCCAGGATCATGTTTCTTCTGAGGCAATCTCAGTTGATCCAATGCATTTAGTTCATTGGTGAACAGGGGAGGTTCATCTCCCCAAGTCTCATTACCAAATAAATTGGCATTCAGCTTCATGATTGCACCAAGGAACTTGGCAACTTGCTCTTCAGTAACATCCTCATTCTCTTCTGAAGAAGAATACTCATCAGAGCTCATGAAGGGCGTAAAGAGGTTTAATGGAATCTCTATAGTCTCTAGATGAGCCTCGGAGTCCTTTGGTTCCTCAAAGGGAAACTCCTTGTTGATCACTGGACGACCCAGGAGGTCTTCCTCCTTGGGATTCACGTCCTCCCCTTCCTCCTTGGATTCGGCCATGATGGTTATATCAATGGCCTTGCACTCTCCTTTTGGATTTTCTTCTGTATTGCTTGGGAGAGCATTAGGAAGGGTTTCAGTGATCTTCTTACTCAGCTGGGCCACTTGTGCCTCTAAATTTCTAATGGAGGACCTTGTTTCATTCATGAAACTCAAAGTGGCCTTAGATAGATCAGAGACTAAGTTTGCTAAATTAGAGGTATTTTGTTCAGAGTTCTCTCTCTGTTGCTGAGTGGATGATGGAAAAGGCTTGCTATTGCTAAACCTGTTTCTTCCACCATTATTAAAGCCTTGTTGAGGCTTTTGTTGATCCTTCCATGAGAGATTTGGATGATTTCTCCATGAGGGGTTATAGGTGTTTCCATATGGTTCACCCATATAATTTACCTCTACTATTGCAGGGTTTTCAGGATCATAAGCTTCTTCTTCCGAAGATGCCTCTTGAGTACTGTTGGATGCAGCTTGCATTCCATTCAGACTCTGAGAAATCATATTGACTTGTTGAGTCAATATTTTATTCTGAGCCAATATGGTATTCAGAGTATCAATTTCAAGAAATCCCTTCTTCTGAGGCGTTCCATTACTCACAGGATTCCTCTCAGAAGTGTACATAAACTGGTTGTTAGCAACCATGTCAATAAGTTCTTGAGCTTCTGCAGGCGTTTTCTTTAGGTGAATGGATCCGCCTGCAGAAGTATCCAATGACATTTTAGCTAGTTCAGACAGACCATCATAGAATATATCCAGGATGGTCCATTCTGAAAGCATGTCAGAAGGACACTTTTTTGTCAGTTCCTTGTATCTCTCCCAAGCTTCATAGAGGGATTCACCTTCTTTCTGTCTGAAGGTTTGAACATCCACTCTAAGCTTACTCAGCTTTTGAGAAGGAAAAAACTTGGCTAAGAAAGCCTTGACCAGCTTATCCCAAGAGTTCAGGCTGTCTTTAGGTTGAGAATCCAACCATATTCTAGCTCTGTCTCTTACAGCAAACGGGAAAAGTATGAGTCTGTAGACTTCAGGATCTACTCCATTAGTCTTAACAGTATCACATATCTGCAAGAATTCAGTTAAGAACTGAAAAGGATCTTCAGATGGAAGTCTATGAAACTTGCAGTTTTGTTGCATCAGAGAAACTAATTGAGGTTTCAGCTCAAAGTTGTTTGCTCCAATGGCAGGGATGGAGATGCTTCTTCCATGTAAATTGGAATTAGGTGCAGTAAAGTCACCAAGCATCCTCCTTGCATTATTATTATTTTCGGCTACCATCTCCTCTTCCTGTTTGAAAATTCTTGTAAGGTTGTCTCTGGATTGTTGTATTTTAGCTTCTCTTAGTTTCCTTTTCAGAGTCCTTTCAGGTTCTGGATCTGCTTCAACAAGAATGTTCTTGTCCTTGCTCCTGCTCATGTGAAAAAGAAGAGAACTAAAGATATCGGGGATCCTCTTTACCATAGTATAGAGGTTCCCTTGTGTGAGTAGAAGAAAAGAAGAATAAGGATGTAGAAGAAAAGAATTCGAACTCAGAGGAGAAGAAGGGGTTCGAATTTTGGGTGAAGAGAAGTGTTAGTAGATGAATAAATAAATAGAAGGAGATGAGGGAGAGGGAATTTCGAAAATTAATTTTGAAAAAGAGTTAATGATTTTCGAAAATTAAGATAAAATTAAAATTAAAATTAAAAATTGAAACAATTAATTAATTAAAAAAGATTTTTTTGAAAAAGAGGGAGGTATTTTCGAAAATTAGAGAGAGAAGAGTAGTTAGGTGGTTTTGAAAAAGATAAGGAACAAACAAAAAGTCATTAGTTAGTTGAAAAAGATTTGAAAATCAATTTTGAAAAGATAAGAAGATAAGAAGTTAGAAAAGATATTTTAAAATCAAATTTTTTTTGAAAAAGATATGTTTTAAAAAGATATGATAGAAAGATATGATTAAAATTAGTTTTAAAAAAAGATTTGATTTTTAAAATCACATTTAATGACTTGATTCACAAGAGATCACAAGATATGATTCTAGAACTTAAAGTTTGAATCTTTCTTAACAAGCAAGTAACAAACTTGAAATTTTTGAATTAAAACATTAATTGTTGATAATATTTTCGAAAATAGGATATAAAATTAAGAAAAAGATTTTTGAAAAATATTTTTAAAATTTTCGAAAATAATTAAGAAAAATGAAAAAGATATGATTTTTGAAAAAGATTTTGAAAAAGATAAGATTTTTAAATTGAAAATTTGATTTGACTCATAAGAAACAACTAAATTTTAAAAAGTTTTAAAAAAGTCAACTCAAATTTTCGAAAATTTATGAGTGAAAAAGGGAAAGATATTTTTTTATTTTTGAATTTTTAATGAAGAAAGAGAAAAACATGAAAAAGACTCAATGCATGAAAATTTTGGATCAAAACACATGATGCATGCAAAAATACTATGAATGTCAAGATGAACACCAAGAACACTTTGAAGATCATGATGAACATCAAGAACTTATTTTTGAAAATTTTTAAGAAAAGAAAAATATGCAAGACACCAAACTTAAAAATTTTTATTCTCTAGACACTAATAATTCAAGAAGGCATATGAAAAACAAGAAAAGACACAAAACATGAAAATGCAAAGATCAAACAAGGAAATTCATCAAGAACAACTTGAAGATCATGAAGAATGCAATGCATGAATGCATTTTTTCGAAAAGTGCAAATGGAGATGCAATTGACACCAAACTTACAATTGACTCAAGACTCAAACAAGAAACACAGAATATTTTTGATTTTATGATTTTATGATTTTTTTGTATTTTCTTTTAAATTTTTTTTTTTTTGAAAAATATATAGGAAAAAGAAAATAAGAAATTCAAAATTTTTAACAAGAATTCCAAGAATTTTGTGCTCTTTAGTCTAAAGCTCCAATCTGAGGGTTAGACATGGCTTACAAGCCAGCCAAGCTTTAGTATGCTATTACATGCATTGAAGTGATTAGTTGAATCCTCAGTCCAAAGGAATTTAGACATGGCTTTACAGCCAGCCAGGATTCAACAAATCATCATGAAACACTAGAATTCATTCTTAAAATTTCTGAAATAATTTTCGAAAACAAAAGGAAAATATATTTTTTTTTTTGAAAGATTTTTGAAAACAAATTTTTTTTTTGTGAAAAGAAAACGAAAAGAAAGTTACCTCATCTGAGCAACAAGATGAACCGTCAGTTGTCCAAACTCGAACAATCCCCGGCAACGGCGTCAAAAACTTGGTGCACGAATTTGTGATCCCTGGTAATGGCTCCAAAAACTTAGTGCTCTAATCTTAATTCATAATTCGTCACAACTTCGATACAACTAACCGGCAAGTGCACTAGGTCGTCCAAGTAATAAAACCTTACGTGAGTAAGGGTCGATCCCACGGAGATTGTCGGCTTGAAGCAAGCTATGGTCACCCTGTAAATCTCAGTCAGGCGGATATCAAATGGTTATGGAGTTTTTGAATAATAATAATAAATAAACAGAAAATAAAGATAGAAATACTTATGTAATTCATTGGTGAGAATTTCAGATAAGCATATAGAGATGCTTTCGTTCCTCTGAACCTCTGCTTTCCTGCTGTCTTCATCCAACCAGTCCTACTCCTTTCCATGGCAAGCTTTATATAGGGCATCACCGTTGTCAATGGCTACATCCCATCCTCTCTGTGAAAAAGGTCCAAATGCTCTGTCGCGGCACGGCTAATCATCTAGAGGTTCTCGATCATACTGGAATAGGATTCATTCTCCTTTTGCGTTTGTCACTACGCCCGAGTTTGAAGTTCGTCACAGCCATCCCTTCCCAGATCCTACTCGAAATACCACAGACAAGGTTTAGACTTTCCGGATCTCAGGAATGGCCATCCATGGGTTCTAACTTATACCACGAAGATTCTAATATCTCGGACTCGGTCCCCTGTATTAGATATCTAAGAGATATTCATTCTAGCTTGTTTGCATGTAGAACGGAAGTGTTTGTCAGGCACGCATTCATAAGTGAGAATGATGATGAGCGTCACATAATCATCACATTCATCATGTTCTTGGGTGCGAATGGATATCTTGGAAGCGGAATAAGTTGAATTGAATAGAAAAACAGTAGTACTTTGCATTAAAT
Organism: Arachis ipaensis; assembly: GCF_059453495.1. Taxonomy (NCBI): domain Eukaryota; kingdom Viridiplantae; phylum Streptophyta; class Magnoliopsida; order Fabales; family Fabaceae; genus Arachis; species Arachis ipaensis. The sequence goes on along the minus strand of NC_142441.1, from coordinate 117,692,260 downwards.
CATGAGGAACAGCAGAGCTCCACACCTTAATCTATGGAGTGCAAAAACTCTACCGTTGAAAAATACATAAGTGAAAGGTTCAAGCATGGCCGAATGGCCAGCCTCCAAACGTGATCAATAGATCAAAAGATAATCCAAAGATCATCAGATGTCTAATACAATAGTAAAAAGTCCTATTTATACTAAACTAGTTACTAGGGTTTACAGAAGTAAGTAATTGATGCATAAATCCACTTCCGGGGCCCACTTGGTGTGTGCTTGGGCTGAGCTTGAAGTTTACACGTGGAGAGGTCATTCTTGGAGTTGAACGCCAGTTTGTAACGTGTTTCTGGCGTTCAACTCTGGTTCGTGACGTGTTTCTGGCGTTTAACTCCAGACTGCAGCGTAGAACTGGCGTTCAATGCCCTTTTGCATCATCTAAACTCGGCCAAAGTATGGACTATTATATAATGCTGGAAAGCCCTGAATGTCTACTTTCCAACGCAATTGGAAGCGCGCCATTTTGAGTTCTGTAGCTCCAGAAAATCCACTTTGAGTGCAGGGAGGTCAGAATCCAACAGCATCAGCAGTCCTTCTTCTACCTCTGAATCTGATTTTTGCTCAAGTCCCTCAATTTCAGCCAGAAAATACCTGAAATCATAGAAAAACTCACAAACTCATAGTAAAGTCCAGAAATATGAATTTAACATAAAAACTAATAAAAACATCCCTAAAAGTAACTAGATCCTACTAAAAACATACTAAAAATAATGCCAAAAAGCGTATAAATTATCTGCTCATCACCTTCTCACCAAAACTGAAATTTCATTTGCATACTTGATGGTTAGATATATGTTTGACTCTGTTAGGAGTGAAAAGGACAAAGCACTTCCTTATGGAATGTTTCTAACTTGCATATTTGAGTATTTTGGTGTTGACTTGACCAATGAGAACTATGAAAATAGACAATCATACCTAAAGGGGGTGGTTCAGTGAAACATAACAAAGGACCCACTAGATCTGAAAGAGTTGTCCTAGATGATGAAGATGATGATTTTGTTCCTGAGGATTCTCCTGCTCCTTCCACTGAGGGTACTTCCATCTCCACTGGAAAGAAATCTACTTTGCTGAATATGGTCAAGGATGTCGCTCAAGAGTTTGTTTCCCAATCAAATCACTTGATTGAAATGAGCAAAGAGCAAAGGAAGCTGGCTAGCAAGCATGAGAACTTCCTAAAGAAATCAAGGGATAGGGTGGCTGTGCTCATGACCTTCATTGATAACCTTCAAAATGATGAAGACATTGCCACTGATGTTGAAGAGGAAGCTACTTCGGAGGAAAATGGTTCTGATGCCTAGGATTTGTCTCATGAAAACTACTGCTGCTCTCTTTTTGTCTCATGAATTCTGTTTATTTTGCTACTATTAAACTGTTTTTATCTTGGATGACTGTAATAACTCTAAATACTGATGCACTTCTTTTAGTTTAGTTAGAACTTTGGACTGTGATCTAACCTTTTCTTGCAGGATTTGTACTGATATTTTTTGTTGATCATGCTTATTATCCATCCTTGATGACAAAAGGGGGAGTAATAGCAAGCAAGCACTGGTAAATGTGTCTTAGGATTTTTTTTTTTTGGCATTTGCTGCAGCTACTAGTATGTCATTTGGGATTTTGTCTGATTGAAACTTGATTTCACATGCTGAATCCTTTTGCTGATGATATTAGCTTGATGTTGGGCTGATTATGTGATGTTGCTTATTTGATACCCTTTAGCCAAGATAAATGTGTATAGCTTTTTATTGTGCTTTCTTTAAGTGTAATATAAAAAGGAACAAAGAGGAAAGCATAAATCCAGGGGGAGCTAATCTTGAAAAGGAAAGGGGGAGCAACATAAAAGCAAATGACAATCAAAGGGAGTTTCTAAACCTTACTCAAATTCATTTCCTTTTGATTATTGCTTAAATCATGTTTGTCATCAAGGGGGAGATTGTTGAGTTAAGAAATTAACTAAATTAATTAGTGATGACAAACATTATTTTTGGTAAATAAATAATTAGTATGAATTAATTATAAATTGCATATTACTAATTATTTATTATATGTTGCAGGCCTTAATTCGATATTAAGCAGCCCAAATGAAATGCAAAACAAATAGCAAGGATGATGGGCTGAAAGCAAAGAAAGAAGCCAAAGGAATCAGATGGGCCAAACGGGTTACATGAACCAAACCGATCCAAGCCCAAAGTGAATTTTAATTCCCTCCATCTTGCCTTATCAGAAGCAACGTTACTCTCCTCTCTGATCAAGTCAAATCAAAGCTTCAGAAAAGTAAGAAAGAGAAAGAGAGAAAAAGCTTTTTCCCTAAGCTAGTAACCAAAGAAGCAAGAGAGAGAAAGTTTAAGCTTGAAACACAGAAGCTAAAACAGAAAATCCAAACCAAATCAAGCTTAGGCTAAAGGTAATCCATGTCATCTTGCATACATCAGATCTTCTTCTCTTCTTCCCAACTCTCTGCTCTATCCGAAAATGGCATTGAAGGGAAATTTGTTCTCTGCCCTATTCTGCTGTGTATCCACGGTCTTAAACTTGACTTGGGGACCAAGTTGGTTTTCAAGGGCTCAGATCAAGTTGACCATTGGAAGACTCTTGTGGTTACTGTATTATGGCTTTCGGTCAAGGTGAGAAAGTCAGAAGAAAAGTTTCTACTCTAAGGATTAAGGAGAAAAAGTGAATCTGTGGGTTGGTGAAGCTCAAGGCTCAAGGTGTTGACCTTGGAAGAAAAACCAGCAACATGCAAGGAGATAAAAGAAGACCTTTAGCTCATTCAGAACTAAGGAGAGAAAACCAGAGTGTGAGAACAGTGTTCTGTAAAGAAGTTCCTCTACTTGGATAATGCTTTCTTTCAAAGAAGCATTCGGCCAATACTGAAGAACTGTATCTGAGGTTTGTGAATCTGGTTTTGCACATAGCAAAGAGGCTGCTGATGAAGTCAATCTCCTTTTATGTTTTACTGATTGTAATGTACTTTTCTAAGTTTATCTTTCTGTAATTTCTTGTGAGAAAAGGCATTGTGAGAAAGCTTAAGAAAAAGCCATGAGTGGAAAAAGGCTGAGAGAAACACTTGAGAGAAAAGCCTAGAGTTATTTTCTGATTTCTTTAGGTTGGTTAAGTGTCTTGTATCTTGTACCTGTAAGGTATCCCTTTCTTAGTTGGGTTAGCACTAAGAGTGAATAGTTAGGTATTAGCATAGCCAATGTCAAGTTAGGTTAGAACTTGAGTGTGAAAGGATTGGGTCAATCCTGTGAAATTGGTGTATGTAATACTGTTAACTATAGTGAAATTCTTCCATAGTTGTGGAGGAGACTGGACGTAGGTTGTATAGCACAAGGCAACCGAACCAAGATACATCCTGGTGTTAGCTTTTCTCTTCTCTGCTGTGTTCTGCTTTCTGATATTCATGAGACAAAAATAAATTGTCTCATAAATTTTCGCTGCTGAGTACAAACAGAATCAGAATTGAAAGTTTGTTTTAAAAGGATAATAACAGCAACTTAAAAGGAAGGCATAGATTCAACCCCCCTTCTCTAAGCCTATCACAACCTTCAATATAACAAGAAGCCCGATGAAGCATTAAAGCTCGAAGTCGCATAAAGCGGAACTACAAAATGCGAAGCGTTCACACACGATAACTAAACATGTAGACGCAAACAGAACAAGACATAATATATATAAAACCTTTTAGATAGCTCCAGGATACACAAGATAGTACTTAAATTAAACAAGACATATATAAAGTATGATATACAAAAAGAGGACTAGTCACGACCTGTGGAGTTTAGGCCAGCTAGTCAAACTGAATACAACAGAGTTTTGAAGTTTAAAATAGCAACAACCTATCTCTCAAAGTTTTCAGAAATAAAGCCTCTAAGGCAACAAGGTTATATAAATACAAAGGATGAGAGAGAGTAACTACAACAAAGATCAAAATACCAAAAGAGAGCATAAGATCCTCCGCTCCGTCACCATCCTACAACTCACCGAGGTGGGTTACGATCTCCATATGAAAAGCAACAACGACGTATGGAATGAGAATCGGAGATTCTCAGTGTGGTAACAGTGACCAGTATATAAGATGTAAGGTTCCGGGATGCCAAAGGCAATCCTAGAACTTCACACCGATACAGATATTCCAGCTTAAAACAAAATAAATAACTTAAACCATAAACAGAGTTATCTAAACTTAGGGGATTTTTAACTAATATCAAATCACATCGCTGTATCCCACAGCCTTCACCAACCTAACCTCCATGCGATCCATCGCCACCGCCTACTGAACCTCCTCAATCCCAGCAGAAGACACAGGTAATGCAGACAAGTAAAGTACAAGTAATACATATACAGCAAGTAAACAAATAGCAAGTAGACATGTGATTCATCTAGGTATAACTGAAGTTAAGCAAAGAAAACAAGCAAATAGAAAATGTATATGTTGAATGCCTATCCTATTGGCTCGTGATATCACTTGTCGTTCCGTAATTGCCAATCCGACACATCCTCCCGGATGTAGCCTTTTCTGCCACGCCAGAGATATAGGCTCTGCACACTCATGCCGCAGAAAAATCTGCCACGCCAAAGATATAGGCTCTGCACACTTATGCAACAGAAAAGGTTATGCGAGCGGGATACAATCCCAGCTCTCACATCTCAACGTAAGCGGGAGACTGCCTCAACTCTTACGCTGGCACCGCTACCTTAACAAGCAAGAGAATGCCACAGTCCTTGCCCAAAGCGCATAGCGACTTACCAATACAATTTGTATCACGTGAGTAGGAGACTACCACAGTCCTCACATCTTAACGTAAGTGGGAGACTGCTACATCTCCTACAACAAAAACAATGTATATTATAATCACATAACCCGTCTTAGAGACTAATGCTCATAGCGGACTTCCATTCATAGACTAATAAAAGTGATAAAATATGTGAAATAGCACAATAACTGACAAACAATAACGGATGAACAAACAAAGTAGTAGAAAAGCCTAGGAAAATATGTTAATTAATATCGTAATAGCAAATAGTAATAAAAACATGAATACTTGGTTCTTTGACCATTAATCGAAATATAAGTTTTTTTTAAGTCCTTTTTTATTGTCTACTACAAAAGGTGATGCTCTAGCATACACTATCATTTGGATTATAATCAAGCTCTGAAAAATACAAAAAACGAATTATAAAAAACACTAACACTAGAGAATTCATAAAGCAAACACAAATATGACTTATCTAAACAACTTACAATAAATTTATTAATATTTCTTCTATTTTTGGAGGGATAAACTTTATGCATGGGATCAAACACACAAAATTTTTTTCTTTTGAACTTACACGCAATGCACAGCCACCAGTGGCCTTTGGGACAATAGTTACATTTGGGGTAAATAGCACAACATTTTAGTCAAAATAACACAATAAAAAAATTTTCATTAATTATTTAAGAAATTTTAGAAATAAAAACTTACAGGTGAGATGTTAGTTTTTTCTGTCAAAAAAGATAGATACTTTTTAAATTCATTAATTTTAAGGACTGACTTAGTTTTTTTTTATCAATATATTTAATCCCATACTTTATCAATATATTATTCTGAAATATCATAAATTATGAAAATAACACCAAAATTAACTGAGAAAAACACACAAAATATATCCAAACAGCACCAAAATATATGAATCTAATAAAGAAAAATTTTAATGGCAGTAGAGCTTATCACTATATCTAATAGTATGCAATATATTAATTTTGTAAATTTTTTTATATTTTTTGTTGTTTAGAACTTCACACGTTGTAGAGATCACCTATAAAAATAAAATTCCAAACTTACTTATATGTATGACACAAGAACTCATAAGAAAAAGAATAGAACTTTTAATGTTACAACACAAGCACTTACTAAATTATCTATAAATTTTCTAGGTTTCAAAGACATAAAGTAATATCTAATTTCCTCCCATTGGTCATCATGGTTTAGTAAAAATATTGTTTTATATTTATTGGTTTTTCCATTCATATTATATTCTATATGTATGGCCCAATAATAGCATTTTCTTTGAACTTCTTTGTTATTAGCTTTTATTTTACTAGAATTTAGAACTTATCAAGGGAGTTCGAATTTGACTGCATATCTTCTAATTTTTGTTGTGGATTTGTCTCCTTAATATAGTTCAATACTGCTGCAATTCCAGCATCCATAATCTTAACCAAATTTTCCATTTCTTCAACTAACGACTTGTTTTCTTGGGTTTCGGTTTTCGAAAATTTTTTCATATTGGCTGATGGTTCATACTCTTGTGTAAGGATAGTTTCATTGCTTAATTAACTACTGCTAAAATTAAATAATGGTGCAAAAAATTTAATATTCAGCGTTGTATCAAAAATTGTCAATAACCTAATATTTATTTGTGCATATCAAATATTATGTAATTTGTCATTTAATAATTTACGTAGTCAATTGTTAACAAAAATTAACCTAAAAATAGAAAGACAAATACAATTAATTTTAAATATTTTAAGAATTAATTTAATTAAAAAATTATTCAAAAATAAATTTAACGAACGATTTATTTTTTGGAGATTAATTTATCCAACACCGTCCCTTATATTTGTTTATATCTAATATCACTATTAAGTATTAACCAAGGCTGCTTCGGTTGGACATGCACTAATTTTTTTTTATAATTTCTCTTTCAACAGAAAGGGTCGGAAATGCCCCACATGAAAATGAAGTTCATCAACGACAAGGCCCCCAATGCATGGTCAATAATGCCACGCGTAAACAATGTTTTTATTCAAAGCTTGTATTTTTTTCCCTTGGATTTAACTGATTATTAATAAAAAATTTACTTTAATAAATAAATAATATATATTAAAAATTTAAATTTATATTTTTATACAAATATTTTTACAATAATATTAAAATTTAAAAATACATACTAACTAAGGCTAATTTTTTAAAAATAAAAAATATTATGCATAATTCAGTATAATTAATTAATTGATGTGTTTTTGTTATATAAATTTTGTTTTTTTATTATTTTAAATAATAAATCAGAACCTTAAATTTAAGGAATAATAAAATTTGTAAAAAAATCTAAATATCAGATTTTATAATATATATGTTGAAATAATTTTTTTATCGCAAAATAAATCGAAAGATTCGATTACATATTTAAAAAAAATTTTAATATTAAAATATAAATCTAATCCTTAGATTGATATGTTCAAAAAAATTTAAATAAAAAAATAAACATAATTTTTAAATTTATATATTTAAAAGCATTTTAAAAGTCACAAATCTAAAGATTAAATTTGTGGTCTCCACTTAAAAAAAATCACATTAAATTTTAACATTATTAAAATGCACCATTTTCAGAATACCAAAATTAATAAGCGACTAACTAACTCGATCATTTAAACATCTTAACCAGTCACCAAAAAAATTTAAACATCTTAACCAAAGATGACGACATAATTTAGCATCCAATTTTATTACGTCACCTTTTCTATAATTTAGTAGCTGTTTTACATCATTCCTTACGTAGTATCACTTTAGGTTTTCTTTGAGTTATATGAAACTCGCTGACTCAAAATTATATTCATATTTTTCATTTGAAAGATTAAAGTAATTAAAAGAACTCTTTATGAACCCCTAGAACCTATGATGTATGGACACTGATACGAACACGGGATACGATACGATATAGGACACGCTAACACATAAATTTTAAAATCTTATATGACACGGGGATACGTATACATATAAAATATAAAGTATTTTTTAGATAAATCATAATGATATTTTAATATTTTATTGATATTAAAATATAAATTAAATTTTTTAATTATTTTTAATGTCTTATTTTAATTATATCAAGTATTTAAAATATTTTTTGTTTTAATAAATAATGGTATATACTATATCTAAATTTATTTTAAGAATATATGTTAAGAATAAGACTGGACACGCTGATACGTGATTGTATTTAGGTGTGTCCAGACGTGTTCGGAGAAGAATTTTTTATTTTTTATTAAGACACGGTTGGACACAATAGACACGTATGTCGAACGAATGTCGATGAATGTCGTGTCCAAAATGTGTCCGACACACAGACACAACAATTCAGCGAAGTGTCCGTGCTTGATAGCCTAGAACTCTAAGAACAATGAAAGTTTTATGCATAGAGGTATTGACCTACATGTTCATTAAGATAAAATATTTCGAAAAAGCATAACGAGTTATCAACAAATAGGATAAAGCATTATTTTAATTTTTAATATTTAAGTTAAATTTTAATTTAGTTTTTAATATTTTAAATATCATATTTCAATTCAAAAAAATTTTAAGTAGATTTAATGTTATTTTACTATTAAATTTGACACAACTAATTCGTATACTAAAATATAATAATATTCAATTTCAGTATATGAGTAAAATAATGGATCCATCAATGATTACTAATATATTTTGAAACATTGATAATTGATTGTTAAAATTTAGAGCTTTGTATAAAAAAATTGAAGAAAAAAAGTATTACAAAAATGTTTTAGTTATATTTTTTTAATATGACAAAAAAAACATGACTTAACTAGTAATGTTATTGACGTTTACATCATTTATTTTTGTTCACTAATAGTGTTAAATTTGACAATAGGACCACATTAAACCTACTTAAAATTTTTTGGAATAGAAATATGACGTTTGAAATGTAGGGATTAAATTAGGATTTGGCCCAAACGTTAGAGACTAAAATATTACTTTACTCAAAAAAAATAAAAGCTCGTAAAATTTGGAATGAGAGATTTTGATCTCAATAAATTTTTATTTTTTATAAATTTTTAAAATTTATTTTTATTAGACATGTTAATTTTTTTATTGTTTTAAAGATGATTAATTTATTTTATAATAATATTTTTAAGAATCTAATTATCTTATAATAAAATTTGTTAGAGACTTATTTATTCGATATATGTATTAAAATTTTGATTTAAAGCACTAAAATATCAATTTTTTTTACGAGAATAATTTCAAAAGGCTTCTCAATTCTAATGAATAAAATTCAAAGATAAAAGTATTTTATCTGAATAATAGAAACTAATTGATCTAAAAATAAAACTTGGTTCATGACATTAAAGGTCAAATTAGAGAAGTGACAAAGATACTATTATGATTGGCTGTTTGACTCGACTTGAGATCTTTTTACAAGTGTATGTCTTGTCTGTCCTATTTTTACTGTCATCACCGATAACCGGTGGTTCAGAGTCTGCCCCATCGTCACCATATCTTTGACATAAAACTTGTGAATGCAAGAGCAGTTTGCAATATTAGGTCTGCTTTCATTGCAAATGCAAGCTTTTCAAAGCTACGACTATCGCCCAAATCTTCTGCATTGTCAGTCTGAGCAGGCGAATTTGCCATAAATAATGGGAATGATACATGTGTAGTAATTAGTTGACATATTATAATGACATTAGAACTTTCAAAAAAGCTCTGCATACAAGCACTAATGGCTTGTATGCTTTACAAGTTCATTAACAAATAAAACCCAAAACGTGCTGCTACACATACGTCGTATACACGCGCTATATTAGAGATCCCGCTTTTATCTAACTACCAAATTTAAAAGATTTGTTTCCTTCTTCGTTTTCGTTATACAGAGATTTGGTCGTTCTTCTTCTCGTGCCTATTCGCTGCTTCTTCTCGATTGTTCTTTTTCCCTCCTTTCTCACTGGTATGTTCTTCGTCATTTACGTTAGTTCCTCTCTCTGCAACTCCAGCTTCGTTTTCTATTTGATTTGTTGTTTTCTGAAATCAAACTTTGAACTCGTTTTGAAGATTATGGATGATTCAACCTCAGATTGTTAGCTGAATCAGGACGAAGTGGATTATGAATTTGAATCTAACGAAGTTCCTAAGGTTTGATTTACATACGATTACTCTGAATTTTGTTGCAGTCATTTGAATAGCATTGTGTAGCTGAATAAATCGTGAACATTGACTGTGAAAATAACACGTTAACATGAATCTGTCCATTGAATGTAATGTATTAGTTTTGTTTAATTATCTGGAATTTATAGCAGACGCTCAGGTGTAGATCAGAACTTTTTTGGGTGTATTTTTGCGAGAAGTGTGGGTGTATTTACAGTTTATGATTTTCTGTGTTATGTTAGCTGAGTTGTTGTTGTTTGGGTGTATTATATCAGACATGATTGGGTGTATTTTTAGTTTTTGACATGGTGTATTTTGCAGCCTGTGTATTTACAGTTTATGGCTTTTATTGTTATTTTAGTTGAGTTGTTTCGGTTCGGGTGTATTATATCAGCAATGATTGGGTGTATTTTTAGTTTTTGACATGGTGTATTCTGCAGCCTCTCTCTGTTGTTAATGACCAGTTTGTTCCGAAGGTTGGAATGACCTTTACCACCCTTGAAGATGCTGGAAAATTTTACAGGAACTACGCCAAGGCTGCAGGTTTTTCTACAAGAGTTCGGAGCACAAATAGGAAGGGAAACGAGATTAAGAATCAATTGATTACATGTAGCAGAGAGGGAAAATGGAAATCTAAAATATCTCCGACTGAGAAGACCAATCCGACAGCCGGTTTAAACTGTCCTGCAAGAATTTATATACACACATTGAAGGATGTCGGTGCTTGGATCATTTCAAAGGTTGTGCTGGATCATTCACACCCCTGCTGTCCAAGTAAAGCAGAGATGCTCAAACAGCACAGAGAACTAAGCATGTCCATTCGTCGTACAATAGAGAATAACGAGGAGGCCGGTATCAGACCAAGCAAAACCTACCAATCATTTGTCGCGGCTGCCGGAGGTCACCGCGAGTTAAATTTTATCAAAAAGGATGTGAGAAATTACATTACCAGGGAAGTGCGGAATGTTTCCGAACAAGAAGATGCAAAGGAATTCGGGAAATATTTGTTAAGAATGAAAGAGAAGAATCAGAATTTCTTTTTTGAGCTCGAACTCGAGGAGGATCAATCGATTAAGCTGGCTTTTTGGACCGATGCAAGAAGCAGAGCTGCCTTTGAGTATTTCGGAGACGTTATTTCATTTGACACCACCTACAATACAAACAGGTAACAAACTGTCCCTGTTTATGATGCTAAATTAATGTATTTTTATGAATTCGCAGCAGAGGTGTATATTGGCTGTTTTTTGGGTGTATACGAAGCATTTGTTGGGTGTACCTAATGATTTTGCATTCTGCACTATGGTAATTTGTTTCAGGTATAATTTGGTTTGTGGTTCTTTTGTCGGGGTGAATCACCACGGTCAGTCAACACTTCTCGAATGCTCTTTGATGAAAAACGAAAAAATTGAATCATTCAAATGGTTATTTGAATGTTGGCTTCGTTGCATGGGAGGAAATGCTCCGAAATGGTTTCTCACCGATCAATGCGCATCAATGAAAAGGGCTTTAGAGGCCTGTATGCCAACAACAATTCACCGTTGGTGTATTTGGCACATCATGAAGAAGATACCAAGCAAATTAAACGGGTACAAGGGACATGCAGAAATCGAACAAGAAATGAGCCAAGTTGTTTGGAACTCTCATAGCAAAGACTCATTCGATAGGAATTGGAATGATTTTCTGCTGAATTTTGGTCTTGTGGACAACAAGTGGCTTTCAGGTAATGTTTGTTAAAAATCTGCAGTAGAGGTGTAAATTGCATATTTTTTCGGGTGTATTTATAGTCTGTGTTTGGGTGTATTCTGTAGATCTGTATGAAGACCGTCATATATGGGTTCCTATCTATCTGGATCATCACTTCTGGGCAGGGATGAGAAGCACACAAAGGAGCGAGAGCATGCATTCCTTTTTTAACAAGTTTATCACCCGGAACAGCTCGCTTATTCAGTTCGTCAAACAATATGATAATTACCTCAGAAGCAGGGAGCAAGCAGAGAGAGAATCAGATGCTGCAGATTTTCATACGGTCATAGCGTGTGCAACCAAATCCTCCATTGAAGCTCAGTTTCAAGATGTGTACACTCATCAAAAGTTTAGGAAAGTCCAAGCGCAATTCAGAGGAAAGGCGAATTGCATCACTAGATTAACAAATTCTGCTCTAGGCTATTCAGTATACGAAGTCGGAGAACAAGTTTCCAGCTCAATATTCAACAAGTTTATGGTTACTTACGACTCAGTAGCAGCCGAGGTAAAATGCCAATGTTTATTATTTGAGTCGAGAGGGATATTGTGCCGTCACGCACTAAGCGTGTTAAGCTTTGAACGAGTAAGCCAAGTGTCACCGAGATATATACTGGAACGATGGAGCAAGAAGGTAAAGAGGCGACACACACACATCAAGAGCAGCCACGACGAGCCACTGTTGGAGCCAAGAAGCAAGAGGTTTGACCAATTGGAATTTTCGTTCACAAAATATTTGCGAATTTGCATCCGAATCTGAGGAGCTGACTGCAATTTTGCACCGTGCGTACGATAACATCATGGTTGAGATGGAATCATTGAAAGCCAAAAGGAAGGGCACATCTTCTTTATCCCACGAAGACGCCAACTTGGAATCCGTTAACGAGCTTCAAAGCCCGCCAAGGATTCGAACAAGAGGACGTCCAAAAAATAGGCTAGGTTCAAAGTTGGACAAACAGATCGCAAATGCCACAAAGAAGAAGAAAACGAAAGTTTTAAGCGAGGTAAAAGTAATGTTCTTTAAATTTGTGGTGATTGAGTTTAATTTTCTCATTAATAGTTTAGCTAATATGTGAGTTTCTTATATTCAGATAAACTTGTTTGATGCTGCATCAGTGGTGCATTCAAATTCCAGCCAATATCAAGGACATGTTATGAATTATCAGTTCAGGGTACCAGGAGCAGGGGATAACTCTTTGGGTGTATAGTTATAGAATATGGGTGTAAAAGCACTGTTCGTTTGGGTGTATTTCTGAATTTTCTTGTGATTCATATTCTACATATAGATACATATATTTAGGGTTTAGGGTTTTAGGGTTTACAGGTTAGGGGTAAGGGTTTAGGTTTTAAGTGTTTAGGGTTCAGGGTTTTAGGCTCAAAGCATCAGGGGGGATAGATCTCAGGGTGTATATTCAACTTTCTTTGGGTGTAAAAAATCGCAAGTTATGGGTGTATATTTGATTTGATGTTTCTCTTTATATTATAGTACCTGTAATTCATACATTTTGAATACAGCACAGACAGTTTAACAGCACAGACAATTTGGGTGTATATTTAAGCAATCTTGGGTGTATATTAAACTTCCGTTCGGTGTAAAAGTTTATAATTTGTGTTTTAATCTGCGTTGATGTTTTTCTTCATATTTTACTACCTGTAATACAGAGATTTTGAATACAGCACAGACAGTTTAACTATAGAAAAAAATTTCATTGAACAAAAGTTCTTTATAAATGACAAATTTTTACAGCATTTGTTCAATTTACAAACTAGCTAGCAGTTAGATTACTCAGTTTCTATATCAGTAGAATTTATCTGACAAAATGGACTCAATAATACTGAGGATGGCTTGGACAGTCTTATTGCATTACTCGCTCTAATTGCTTGATCTCTCTCTTTATTGATTTCACTGAATAGTATCCGCGAAGCATATTCTACTCTATAGTAGTCCACCTCCTCCTACAATTAAAAAGTATATTCTGTTTAAACAACAATATTAATCCCAGTAAAGTAATACAGAGTTATATAGTTTTAAAGACAGTTACCTGTGGCCAATTATCCCATTCATACTTCGCCCTTTTAATGTTTTCGGGCTCAATTAACTCAAGCCACTTCATAACGTAAATAGCACAGTCATAGCTGAAAACGAAGAAAATAAATTACAAATCTCATTTAGGAAAGTTTAATGTTCAGAGTCACAAATTTATACCTTGATTTTTGGCCTAAGATTTTAACGTATGTTGCTTTAATTTCCAACTCATTCTCCTTTTTCTTCAGAGGTTCCCCGCCGGTATATGCTCTAATTCTTGAAATTACATATCCCTTAAAAAATAAAACAAATCAGTAATACACCCGAATGAAATACACCCAAAAGAGAACATACTTACACCCATATCAAAATATACATACACCTTATATTGAATTGAAATACACTTATCTATTAAAATAAAGAGCACAGAGCCAACTTACAGTGAATTTATTAAGCTGCTTTCTCTCATCGCTTGGAGCTTTCTTGTGTAGCGGGTCAAGTATATAAAATCTCTCCTTTGTTGTATCAATCACCCATAACCACCAATGGACCGAGTAGCAAACAGGCGCAAAAATCTAAAGGATTGCCACATTTCAACAGTGTGTTATTTTATTTGGCATATAAGTAAAGAACGGTACTAACAAATTTTACAAATGAAAACTCACATATCGATGCGAAGCTAATTTTTTTCCATCTATGAAGGGAATAAACATTGGGTAGTCTTCCACCTTGAATTCTTTATTGGTTTTAGGTGATATGAATTCTCCATTTGGGTGCTTCGAAACGGCCATGCTCTGCAACAATTGTGAAACAACAAATGAAATACTGAAAATACACCCAAGTGAATACTTTAAATAAATCCAAATGACTACACAACTTACACCCAATTGAACGTAAAAAATACACCCAAATGAATACAAAAATAGACCCGTTGATCAGAGAATATACACGCTAAGGAATACAGAAAATACAGCCAAAATTCGTAGAAGTAACACTTACCACAATATCAGGGGGGAGACAGTATACTTGTTCTCGAAACCTTTTATCATTTTTCTGGTTGAGGATGAGGCACATGGCAGATACAATCTAGAAATATATGCCGAAATTAATTTACATTAATAAACAATGCATTTAACTTTGGTGTTAAAACATTAATGTTATTCTAATATTACCTCAGATTCTATATAACTTCCTGCCTGGAGCGATGCAAGGTGCATTCTATTCAAAATGTATTTGTCTTGGGCAATCAGAGTGCACAGGTTGTCAAACTCGTTAGTACTGTCATCTGCGTATGTCTTCACTCGCATCACCCAGATGTAGCACTTCTCTTTCATATCACCCGTATTCTGATTTATTCCCGCAGGAGTTTCAAACTTCCCAGAACTTTCTCCGCCAGTCTCCTTTTGAATTTGTGGACTTTTACTTTCTTCTTTCGCCGCACTGCTTGCTATTTTTTGTACCAAATCCTCTAATTGTTCTAGCAAATTTGCAGTTTCTGGAGTTTTTGCCTTGTCTGCCTCCTGCGTTGACGCTCCCTCCTGCGTTGCTGCTTCTTCTTGGCTTGAATCAGTGAAGCCCAGGCTGAATGATGGCATTGGATCTGTTTTAGGAACATACAATGCTGTCCGTGCCATCATCATCAGCGCAGCAGCATCTTCTTCGGCTGGATAACTGCGTGATCATGTATAACGTATTATAAGAGTAAGAATATACGGATGATAAGCAAAGATTGATTTTAGTTTGATGAACTTACCTTTTAGATGGAGCTGAGGGAAGCACGGGTGTGCTTTCTTCAAGTTTTTGGGGGGCTTCAGGAGTGCTGCACGGCACAGAAAATTAATCATGACATAAAAAAACTAATATACACCCAAACTGTAACCCAATATACACCCATACATTGATTTTACTCTGATGAACTTACCTTTTAGAAGGAGCTGGGGGAAGTGTGGCTGTGCTTTCTTCAAGTTGTTGTGGGGGTTCAGGAGTGCTGCAGGCACATCAAATTAATCATGACGAAAAAATTATTCAGGAACAATATACACCTAAACTGTAACCCAATATACACCCGAATTGTAACCCAATATACACCCAGACTCTAAACAAATATACACCCAATACTATTTCTTACGTTTTTGTAGTTCCTTCAATTTGTAGCAGAGGGGTTGGTTCAAAATCTGTCTCAGGTGTTTCTTCAAATTCCGGCACAGTGGTTGTTTGGGACACTGGCACGAAAACTTGAATCGGAACTCTAAACAAGAAGAAAAATGAAAGGTTAACAACGCCTTTGAAAATAATAAGGTTATAAGGTTGAAATATTCTTGAAAAACTCACATTGCAAGCGCTTCCGACGGTGTCTCTTCCCTCACAACCATTATATTCGAATCAGCCGGCTCACTGGCTGACTCTTGAACAAGACTCAACCTAAAATACACCCAAAGAGAGTCAAAAAATACACCCGAACAATTCAAAAGGAACACAGGCTTTGTTTTTTGAGAACTTACATACTTGTAGTTTTTGCTTTTTTTTCCTGCCTTTTTTTTTCTCGAATAAAATAATAAAGGGCTTTTTTTTCTAAAAAATATATATACAGAATTAGAAGTAGAAGGTAATAAAAGAACAAAAGTAACGGTTATTTGAAAGAGAAATTACATGCTCTCTGCAGGCCTGTTTACACTACTTTGTTCTGTGTGTCCTTGAGAGGAAGGATCATCACTTTCCAAGTTCACGTCCGGTATTCTAAACAGATTTCACGTTATTCAGACAAAATATGATACACGTAAATCATGATAAAAAGATTTTATTAAATAAAGCTTCTTATGTTTCAGAGGAAACATAGCGACCTTCTGTCGATCGCATGTCAGCTTCCTTCTCCCTGCGAAACAAGAAACAATTATTAGCAAAGAAAACGCAGTAAAATCTGAAATATACACCCCAACAAGACATACCGCTCTGCAGCAGATTTTTCATTGTTTTCCCTTAACAATTCATCTAGATCTTCACTTCCTATTTCATATCTCTCACTACATTCATAAAAGAAGATGTTAACAAAAATAATTATGATGATAGACGGTAATATAGCTTACGAAGTACTGTACCCATCATAGGATTGTTCTTCTTCAGGAGATGAATGCTCAACAACAACCTTTTTCTTTTTGGATTGTGTTTTGGGTGGAAAAAACAAGTATGAATCAGAAATAAAAAATTAATTTTATCACAGAATATTATCCAAAGAAGTGATTACTTTTTTGGTGTTCTTTGTGTCTTTTTCTTTTTTCTTTGCTTCTTCACCGGTGATGATTCTTCGCTTCTATAAGTTAATAAGAGACACTTCAATTAATACACGAAATCTTGATAATGAAGCCAAAAGAAAGGAGTAATAATTTCAGAAAATTACTCATCAGTTGATTCATATTCTGAATCAGAATCTGAATCCTCTTGACTCTTCTTTCTTTTTTTGGAGTCCATTCTGGAAGGCAAACAATCATTATTTAGAACATACTAAAGATATAAAATACACCCAAATGAATGCACAAGATACAACCAACTGAATGGACAATATACACCCAACACAACAAACGAAATACACCCAACTTAATAAACAACATACACCCAACTTGTTAAACAAAATACACCCAAATGTTTCCACAAAATACACCCAACTCGATAAAGAAAATATACCCAAGTATGGTACTTACTTTTTTCCCTTTTTGCTGGGTTGTTTTCTTGCTGAATCCTCCGAGTCTTCTTGAGTCTCAGACTCAGAGGTAGAACTGTCACTATCAGTTGTTTCTTCCTCCAAAGACGATGTTGAACTTGCCTTCCTTTTTTTGTTTTTTTTTATTTCTTATTTTTTTTTCTTTTTTCTCTATTTTTTTCATTTTCTCTCTTGTTTGCGCCATATTTATAATCCCCTGAAACATCAGATAATTTATTTAGCAGCATTCAGATAAATAAAATACACCCAACATATTATGTTCACTTACCAAAATTTCTTCTGTTTCTGCATTCATTCTTTCGACCAACTGCTCCTTACTCCAGTTGGCAATCCAGGGTTTTGGTGGTCTTTCAGCCCTCTTCTTGCCTTTATTTTTAGAAAGATGAAAGTAAATTATCATCAGGGCAAAGAGGCAGCTATAATTGCCTTCTTCTTTTTCTCCTTGTAGTCGGTTATGCCCTTGATGATAAAGGTTAAAACATGCCCTCCCCAGTTTCGCTCCGTTATGCTGTCCATCTAAAAAATTGGGGCCAGGTGCACAGGCGAGATTTTGTTTATTGTCGTTGGCAAAAGGAACGCCATCTGTATATAGAGGATGAAAATCCTCTTGAACATTAGATCATCTCCAGTAGGGAACTCATTTCAGTCCCTATTTATAGCCCACCTGTCATAAAAAGTGATTCCACATCAGATTTTGCGTCATTACCAATAAATAAGAACTCAAAGAATCTCTTTCTTCTCCATTAGAAGGAACTAACTTTAATTCCTATTGTGGTCCCACTTAATTAATTAATTAAAGTAATTAAAATTAATATAATTATTATTTTTTATAATAATATTATTTAAATTTATAAATTCAAAATAATTTAATATTATAAAATATTAAAATAAATAACTTAAATTTGATTAGTATTTTAAATTTTATAAATACAAATAAATAATCCAACTAAAAATTATTTTATAATATATAAAAATTAAATTTATTTTTTATGTAAAATAAATTTAATTAATTATGATTTAATATAACAGTATAAATAATATTTGATATTGATTTAACATAATTATTTATATTAATTATAATTTAATATAACTAATTATTAAATAATTAATATAAATAATTAATTAAATAAATATATAAGTATTTAATATATATATATTTAATATATTTTTTATTTTTTTATTACTTACCACATGGCATGATTTTATTGGTTGTTGCAAGTCCCTATTTAGAAGAACTTTCAACTTTGATCCTCGTGAAGAGTCCTCTTTCCCTTTTCACTCCAATGGTAATTGAGTTCCCATATGTTAGAAGAGGAACTCTATTTCTTAGCATTGGAGTTGCTCTTAGGCGATCCTCTTCGTTACCAACGCCAATATCCATCATCTCATCTGTAAGACTTTTGAGGGTCTTACTCTGGAATCTTCTAAAAATTACTTTGTCATCCTCAGAAAGTTTCTTATAATTGACTTTCTAAGGAAATAGATCTCCTACAAAAAGGAAAACAACAAAGTATCAAAATCGGTTCAAATACATCCAAGCATCAACTTAAAGACACCCAAGCATCAGTTAATATACACCTATAATTTTTAGCGAGTTACCTGTTGCGTTGATGCCAAGCGCATGACCTATTTTTCTTGGGGTTATTTTAAAAGAACCGTATCCGGTTTTCAGTCTGTTCTCCCCCAATTTGAAGTTGTTAGCCAGCTCCCTTAACACTTGGTGATGCACCCTTAGTGGTGGGATGTGCATCAAGCCACCGAATCCCAAATCCCTCACAATCGTTTTCTTCTCCTCACTCATGTTTCTAAATTTATCACTTAGGAGATGTGTTGCACACTTGAGGTCTTTGGTTTGCTGTAAACAAAAATAAAATTATAGTCAGATATATTTCTATTATATAAAAATGATTTCAAGTAAGACATATATTTATTCTTACATTTCTTTCAGGTTGGTTTCTTGCTGCCATTTTCTCTGAAATGAAAAATACACCCAAAGATATCAGTAAGATACACCCATATATATGAGTCAGATACACCCATAGATATCAGTAAGATACACCCATAGATATGATTCAGATACACCCATAGATATCAGTAAGATACACCCATATATATCAGTCAGATACACCCATATATATCAGTCAGATATCACTCAAACATGTATCAATATACAAGGTCAAGCAATATACACCCATAGACAAGCAAATATAAGAACAGTTGCAACTGCTGACTATTATAGTATATCAGTTCAGAAAAATACACCCAACAATTTGTGCCATATACACCCAACAAATTACTCCATATACACCCACCAAACTACGAAATATACTCCAAAAATCAGTTACCAGAAGAACTAGAACAACAAGAACAGTAACACCTAGAAGAACGAAGAAGAACAGTGTAACATAGAATCAAGAATAACAGTAAAACCTAGAACAAGTAGAACATTATAAACTGTAAAATGAGACGTAGAGTAAGAAGAACAGTAGAACATACAACAACGTAGAATAACAGTAAAACCTAGTTCGAAATATGGAAAAATATACAGCAATGGTAATGTAACGTACCTTGAGTATTATAGCTTTGTTTTCTCTGGAAATTCTTGATCGAGAGTTCTATGGTGTGTTGATGGAGTTTTCGAATGTTAGCGACGAGTTGTATATCTTGAGTTTCGAACGTTGCTCGAAAATGGAAGGGTTGCTTTTTCTCTGAATGGCTTTGAGAAGTGGAAGAAGTGGAAGAGTTTGCCATTAAGGGGGCGGTTTACGCGAAGCGTAACCGTTTGAGTGGAGCGCGTGTAAATGACGCTTCATTCAATGCTCATCACTGCACGTATATTTTTTATGGGTTGGGCCAACTTGTAAAACTTGTATACCGTTTTTGCTTGTATGTGTAGCAGGCCCGTAGAACTTTTATCTATTCCACTCATATGCAGTTTGAAGTAGATCCTCCTGAATTAGGATCTATATATTCCATTTTGGCAAATAATTTCATAGTGCTCAAATCTAGAAATTTTGTTTGACAGTGATGAAATAAAATTCGCATGTCATCATCGCTTTAAATTTTATATTTTCCAAAATTTATTCACCGTTTACTAAGTGAAATTGTAATCCTAAATAGTATTTGTTTCAAATGCTTTTTCCCAACATTTTTTTCAATTTTTGTACTATGCTATTTTAGAGATTCACAAAACTCATTGACGAATTAACAAACACACCAATCTATTTCTTATTAAAGAAATTAACATTCTGGCTCGTGTCTTCATCAATTTTTTCATGGTGATAGATTAATGTATATAGACTCTTAGACATGTTTTCTCTCTATTACTAAATGTTTTAAGCAGATTTATTGCTTTGTGTTGTATTTCAAATTTATAAATTTATTTCGAGCGTAAATTTTTATTAGGTGTTAAGAGTTGATTCTTTCTTTATTAATCGTGTTAGGCTATTGTTACTTATGTTGATATGTAATAGTAGGATCCTATCACAATTTATATACTATAATTTTTTATTGTATACTCATTAATCGTTACAACCTAATGTGATTGAAGTTTTAAACATAAATCGTCCTAGAATATGATGATTTATGTGCATTTTTAACACACTATTTTAGACTATGATTTTAATTTTCTTTTAAGGTCTACTAACTCAATCTATCACGAAGGATCCACTAAAAGAGGATCATCTAAATTCGAAAAAGGTAAGATTTGAATCGATATCTATCCTAATCTCATAACTAATAACTCCTTAAGTATTGAGACGAGGTGAATCTCACCAATCCCTCACATCAAGAGATTCTTAACAGATTTTCAAAATCATTATAAATAGAAAGTCTAAGATTCTCCCAAAATATGAACATAACTCTAATTACCTTCACTTTTTTTAATATATTTTGACTTAATCGTGGAAGTATTAATGCAGGTACCTCCACTTTTCTCCATTCATCATTCGATATTAGAGTTGCCAGTCCCAATCTCTTTCATCTAGTTTTCGGTAAACTTACGAAAACACACATTAGCCCAATATGATTTACGTGCAATGTCATTGCAATTTTAACTCATGTGGAACTAGTTATGTTCTAATTAAAGTTGAGTATCCTAGCATAATTTATTTAAATATACGAAGATGGCTTTTGTGTATTTGATTTTCTTTAAGAGGATTATGTTAAATTGGTTCTTCTTTAATTTATTTATGTAAAAAAATCTCAAAAAAATATTCAAAATATTTGACAAAATTATCTAACATATTACTTATGAATAGTTTTGTCAAACTAATCAATTTTTTTATATCGTATCAGTTTAAATTTTTTTAATAGTTAAAATTATCAATAAAAAATTAATTTGGATTAATCAAATAATCATCTCACTTATTTGTTTATGTACGTATTGAAAATTTAAATTTGACATTGTATTTATTACAATAAAGTGAAAAAATTTTCTATAATTAAATCAGCCATACTAAAATATTAAATATATATTAAAAATAAATTAAATAATATATATATATATATATATATATATATATATATATAACTAATTTATTAACTATTTTTGGTATGTAGATAATATTGTTCATCAAAAATAATAATTTACTCAAAGTTCCAAAATTAAAATCCAAATACTTTTTCTTAAGCATCTAAGAGCATTTCTAATGAAATATTTTTATAGTATTATTTTTAATATTTTTAAAAAATAAATTGAATTATAATTAAAATTTATATTAAAATTGATTTATGAAATAAAATTGATATCACTTTAAAAATATGATATTATTTTAATAGACAATTAATAAAATTTTATTATTTATATAATTATGTTAATAAAATAATTTAAAATAATATAAAATTTTAATTGAATTAATATTAAATATTAGAAAAATAAATTTTATTTTTAATTGTAGATTATTATTTATGACATATACTTATATAATTTCATAAATATTTTTATAAGAGACTTAAAATAAAATTAGAATTAGTATGGGGATGCTCTAAATGTACCATAGAGTTGGTATCAATGCATTCATGGATACCGATAAAACAAAGAGATTGAAATAAAGAAGAAGAGGTAGTTGGGAGATCCACGTAAGGGGCAAAGAAGCCATTCCATCCAGCTACTACTCCAACACGTTTTATTAATTCAATATAAGTAACCAATTAAAATTTCATTTCCCATCACAGAGACTGAGAGAGAGTCCTGCAACTACACTGCTCTCTGCCATCTCCTGATTCCTTTCTCCTTGGTTGCCAAACCCGAACTCGCTTCCTTCCTCGCTCGCAGCTACAGGGAAAACAAATCCTTCTAGAAACAAAACAATAAGAAACGCTTCACCTTCTTGGAGCGTGGGCCAACGCCTCTACTCTTGTTTTCTGCATGTCCATCCATTGGCCACTCCAAGCAGCATCATAGTAGTTGTAGAGTCTGAAGATGAAAATGGAGGGTGATCTGAAGCAGAAGCTGCTGGTGCCTTCTTCAGGAGGAGTAGAAGAGGAAGAGGGCTTGTCACTGGTTAGGAGGGTGTGGGAAGAGAGCAAGAAGATGTGGATAGTGGCGGCGCCAGCCATATTCACAAGAGCTTCCACGTTTGGAATCCAAGTTATAAGCCAAGCGTTTGTTGGACATCTTGGTTCTAAGGAACTCGCTGCTTTCGCTCTTGTTTACACCGTTCTTATCAGGTTCGCTAACGGGATTCTGGTATGTTCTTTTTCAGTTTTCACCTAATTTACCTTTTGCAGTTAGTTTTTTAATTTTTTTTTCCGTGATGGTTTAATGGTTTATACTCGGAAATCGGAGTATTCTGGTTGAGCAAAAATTATTGCCGAACCATGTGATGGATTCTGAGCTCCAGGATGTAAAAATTTTCGGGGAGAATTAAAAAAAGACAGGAGAGGTTAATTTTGTGTGTGTGTGTGTTTTTTTTTTTTTTCTACATAATATTCTGTCAAATTTTCTGGCTTGCTAAAATTTTCTTTATTTTTAATTAAATAAATTTGACAAAAAGAGCTTCTTCCCTCTTTTTTTCTTTAATTTTTATTTTGGGGACGGAACAATATTTGTGTTAAAAGGAATCTGGAGGATTCTCCTGTGCTTCATCAATTAAAATTTAATTTTTTTATTCTGTAATATTTTTGGGCGTGCTTCAACTTCTGCTATCAATCAATAGTGATTCCTGTTATTTTCTGAAATGAAAAAAGAAAAAAAAGATTTCAAGCTTTTGAACTTCTGGTATCAGAACAATCAAAGTGGTGTTACTTCAAGGGTTTTGTCCGTGCTTTCTTGTTTGTATTTTGTATTTCAATTTAACCGATGCTATGAATTTATTTTGTTAAATTGTCTTGACATGTTTGTACTGCAAATACAATTGCAATCATAATATGGTCCCTATTCACACTACTAAGTTCTTCCTCCGATTTTATTTATGTTTTTATTGACCATTATTGCAGTTAGGAATGGCGAGTGCTTTGTCAACACTGTGTGGTCAAGCATACGGTGCAAAGGAATATGGCATGATGGGAGTTTACCTTCAAAGATCATGGATTGTTTTGTTCCTAACTTCACTGATTCTTCTTCCGGTGTTCATCTTCACCACCCCAATTTTAAGCCTCTTGGGCCAAGATGAAACAATAGCACAAGTGTCAGGAACCATTTCACTTTGGTCAATTCCTATCATGTTTGCCTTTATCGTATCCTTCACTACCCAGACATTCCTGCAGTCGCAAAGCAAGAACGTGATTATCGCCTTCTTGGCAGCTTTCTCCATAGTCCTTCACATCTTCCTTTCTTGGCTTACCACTATGAAGTACAAATTGGGTCTTCCTGGTGCAATGACCTCCACTAGTTTGGCGTATTGGATTCCCAACTTTGGTCAACTCATATTCATTTTCGGTTGGTGCAAGCAAACATGGCATGGGTTCTCATTCTTGGCATTCAAAGACCTTTGGCCTGTTGTTAAGCTTTCGCTTTCATCCGGTGCCATGTTGTGGTGAGCTTTCTTTCAATTCTTTGTGAATGACACCTTGAATGGAGTAGACAATAGAAGTTTGAGTATCTTAATTTCTTTTATGTCTTCCTAACTCGATCCAATTGGATGTATTTTACAGTCTTGAGCTATGGTACAACACAATATTGGTTCTTTTGACAGGTAACCTGAGAAATGCAGAGGTGGAAATCGATGCTCTGTCTATATGGTAATTCCTTAAACATTAATTCATTAGAATTCATATGTTGTGTTGTTAGCTGTATTGATTTGGTGTGTAAATTGTAGTGGGCTTTTGACAAATCTTGTTTCTTTACAGTCTTAACATCAATGGATGGGAAATGATGATATCACTTGGGTTCATGGCTGCTGCTAGGTACTAACGTTATATTGACCTACCAATCTTATTTTCCCATGTTTAGTAAAGTTTAGAATGGAAAATTAACTCCAGCTTACATAATTTGCAGCGTACGAGTGGCGAATGAGCTTGGAAGAGGAAGTGCCAAGGCTGCCAAGTTCTCGATCCTAGTGACTGTGCTAACATCATTGGCCATTGGGTTCTTTCTGTTTGTATTCTTCTTGTTGTTTAGGGAACGACTTGCTTACATATTTACCACAGATGAGCATGTTGCCCGGGCAGTCGGTAATTTGTCACCATTGTTATCAGTCTCTATATTACTAAACAGCGTTCAGCCCGTACTCTCAGGTATTCTTCACAAGCTTCATTGTTCTTACAATCTTACATTACAAAAGCAAATTACTTTGCCAGTTTTGTTACTATGGGATTGTGTCGAGATACAATAATCCAAAGATATACTAGAAGGTAGAATTTAGATCGATATTGGTAAAGTGATAAAGTAAAGGGTAAATCACCATTGAATTTGTAATTTTCATCATATATGGATCCCATTATCTTAATTTAAGAGGGATTAACTACTCATTTTATCACTTTACTCTCTCACTTTAGAGAAGCTTATTCAAAAAGTAACAGTGAAAGATAAAAAGGTAAATGGGGAATAATCGTTTGTTTGGTTTCTATAGGTGTTGCGATTGGAGCCGGTTGGCAAAGCATTGTTGCTTATGTTAACATAGGTTGCTATTACCTCATTGGAATTCCTGTCGGTATTGTGCTTGGTCATGTTCTTGATTTGCAAGTCGAGGTAGGATTTTAACCTGAAACTCTTGTTTTTCCAAATTGCACTTCAAATTTCTGCTGCATAATCAAATTCTAAATCTCTTTCCTCTTGTGCAGGGAATTTGGGTTGGAATGTTGTTTGGAACTTTTATTCAAACCGTAGTGCTTGTTATAATCACCTACAAAACTAACTGGGATGAGCAGGTTCAAATTGACCTCAATATTCTAACTCTGCTATGATTGTAATTATGAACTAATGATCATTATGAAATAATTAATTGATTATGAAATAATTAATTGATTATGGTTTTGTGCAGGTGGTCATAGCTCGTTCAAGAATTAGCAAGTGGGCTAAAATGGATGGCCTCGATCATGAATCAAAACCGGATTCATCAGAAAGTTAATTTTGTTGCCTAACATTTCAGTCAAATGCAGCTAAGGATTAATATTGTAGAATTTGTATTGTTATTTATTAATTTTATTAATTGCAAGTTTTGCATTGAAAATTAATGGACTTATGTTCTTTAATTTCGTCCCTCTATTATATAATGTTTTATCTTTTGGTATGAACAAAGGGACAAGAAATAAAGTATCAAGAGAATTTTGAGCTCCACTCTGAACTCCTATGCAGTGTTTCGCTATCTGCCCCTTTTTTGGTTTAAATTAAATTAGGGGTACAATGATATCCACTTAATTGTTTATTTATTTAGATAAAACATTGGTAACTTTCTTTCATTTTAGGTTTAGTAGCGTGGTTCTCCGTTTAATTTTTAATATTCATAACTTTTTTTAATCACTAAATTAAGTTTGGTTTATATTCAAATAGAATATCTCAAAAGACTAGTCTTTTCTAGAACCAAAACACAGTAATTTTGATCCAAATTATGGCGTGAATTTAAATTGCTATTTTTGTCCAGTTATTCAAATCAGGGTAGAGAGAACTTTATGCTTTGTCAACTGAAGTTGCTTGGATAAAAGGATATTAGATATACACTGTCCAGAAACTATAAAATAATTCAAAGAATGACAAATTTAAAAATTTCGAGGTATGGTACGAATAAACAAATGGAAGCAAGTTTCAAAGTATATATATCATGTGCGAAAATCCAGTATGCTTCGTCGTCCTATGTTGGGGGGACCAGAGTTTCAGACATGGAACATGATGATTGTAATTGTATTCTAAAGCTAATAAAATTTTTTTGAAAGTGGTTGGTGAGAGTCAATTCTTGTGTGCGGTACAGTGAGTTTGTGTACCATTCATTGTAGAGGTAGGTTTGGCATTCCCTTGATTTAGGGTAACGTTTTTGTTCCAACATGTAACATTAAATATTTCAATTTTGTGAATAAAGAATTGTCATTTATTTTACTTGTTAATACTGTTTTTTTTTTTCTTTTAAATAGTAATTACCTTTCAACTCCTCGTGGCACCCGTGGAATTTGATTCCGTCCATCTCAATGCAGTCAATTGTCCTGAAACGCAGCTAGAAAGCTATGCATGAGCTAAACAACAAAAAAGAGGGTACATAAACACTTTTTTTTTTTTTTTTTGAAACAAATGAAGCTCGATGCATGAGAGTGGAGCATAAAATAGAGAGATACAAAAGCAAATCTAAACATAAGGTTAACAATCCTATGTCATCTCCGGCATTGTCATCAACAACTAGTAGGATCAATACCAGTCAATTCCTTGTAACTCAAAAACGTCCTGTTCTGTATGACATCAACAGTTACCTCTTTATTATTGAAAATCCTGTTATTGCGTTCCAACCAAACGTTCCAAATAGCCGCAAAGAACCCAGTCAGCCACCTCTTCTGCTCCTCTTTTCTATTAGGTGTTCCATTCCAACTCTCAAACAAGCCTTTAATGCTTCCTGGGATAGCCCAATCTCTATGAAAACATCTCAACCAGACGCACCACACCTGCCATGTAAACTCACAGAATACAAACAAATGATGAACACATTCGATCTCCTTTTTACATAAGACACAAATACTATCATGCTGGCGAGTTATGCCTAATCTACTCAACCTTTCTCTAGTATTCACTCTACCGACTAAAACAAACCAACCAAACAGTTCAATTCTAGGCGGAACCAGCCCTTTCCAGATTGAACTTGTGAAGCTATAACTCGTAATCTCCTCCGAAAGAGTCTCCAATTGCAACACATGCAGAAAAGAGTTAGTAGAAAAAATACCTTTATTATCAAATTTCCAAACAAGATTATCTTCTCTGTCAGCTGATAGCTTCACTGGTCTTAACATATCATGAAGTTGGTGAACTAGTTCCAACTCCCATTGAAACAGCTCCCTCCTCCAATGGAAATTCCAAATCCACTTTAACCCATCCCAGAACCCACAATCCCCTATCACAGATCCTTGCTGGTTTGAAACAGAGAAGAGCCTTGAAAAACGCACTTTCAGAGGACCACCCTGGACCCAGTTATCTTCCCAAAATAGTGTCCTTCGTCCATCACCAACTTCCATTGCCAGCCCACTAATAACTTTTTCTTTTACCTGCTGTGCTTTTATATCTAACTGACAGATCTCTTTCCAGGGGCCACCCTTCACCGGTAAAGTCTGACTAGAAAGCATAACCTTGGGATTCAAATTGTTACACGAATAGACAATCTTCTTCTATAACGGACAATCTTCCTTGAAAAACTGCCACTACCACTTAAACAACAGTGCTGTATTCCTGAGCACTGCATCCCCGACCCCCAACCCCCCAGCCTTTTTAGGTGCCTGAACCACTTCCCACTTCACTAGAGGTATACCATTGTTACCATCCTCCTTACACCACAGGAACCTCCTATGTAAGGCAATCAACTTGTCAGCCACCGCCTTCGGTATCTTGTATAGGCTAAGGTAGTATACCGGCAGGCTATTCAACACCGATTTAATAAGAACTAGCTTGCCTACTTTGTTTAGAACCTTCGCTTTCCATAAACTGAGCTTCTCTTCTACTTTATCTATGACCGATTTCCAAGTCTTCACCAAACGCGAGTTTGCTCCTAGAGAAATCCCGAGATACCTGACAGGTAAAACAACTTGCTTGCACTCTAGGAGGCCACACACATGCTCCACCCACTCCTGCTCACAGTTAACTGAGATCACATTCGACTTATGAAAGTTGATGCTCAAACCCGACATCAGCTCAAAACAGCGCAACAACCTCTTATAATAATTCACAATTGTCTCTGTCTCCGGAGGGCAAAACAAGATAGTGTCATTCGCGAATTGGAGAGGTGACAGTTCAATGTGATCTCTCCCAACCAGTAACGGATTAATACGCCCATTCCTTACAGCTTTCCCTAGCATCCTGTGCAACACATCCACCACAAGAACAAACAAAAGAGGAGACAGTGGATCTCCTTGTCTTAGGCCCCTCTCCATCTTAAACGGCTTGGATGGAGAACCATTCACTAGGACTGACATAGTGGCCGTACTAACATACTCCTTCACCCAACCCCTCAATCTTTGCCCGAATCCCATCTTCTGTAACACAATATCCACAAAGCTCCACCTGACTCTATCATATGCTTTCTGAAAATCTAGTTTTATAATTGCCACCTTCTTCCTATGTGTCTTAAGCCATTGCACCGTCTCACAGGCAATTAGGGCGCTATCATGAATCTTTCTACCCTTCACAAAAGCAGTCTGCGTCTCTCCTACCAACCCAGGCATAACTGTTTTCAACCTCCTCACCAATACCTTAGAAATCGTCTTATAAACACACCCCACCATACTAATCGGCCGAAAGTCCTTGATCTCATTGGCACCCACAAATTTTGGAGCTAGCGTCACCCACGTGACATTCGCATCAGTTAGTAGCTTCACACTTTGGAAGAATCACATCACCGCTGCAGTGAACTCCTGACCAATCTCTTCCCAAATTCTTGTTTAGACAATCACTTCATTACATATAAAATAAGCAATAAAGCTACACAGCTAAACAATTTTACCGACTAAATTTCAATCAAGTCAGATATGTGTATTATTTTTTTAAACATGATCCTGTTTTCGTCGTCTTCAACAATTTCTTTGTCTTTGTCTTTGTCTTTGTCTTTAAGCTTTTATTCTGCACGCTTCTTCTTCAACAATGTTGTCATTGTCGTTTTTTTCTTCCTCTTCTCTTATTTGATTTCTTCTCTTCTTTTTCATCCTCATCCTCTTCATTATCATCATCGTCGACATCTTTTTCATCTTCTTTTATATATGATCAGAAAACTGGAGCAATCCACAATATGAAAATTTTGATGCAAAGCACAAAAATTTTGGTGTACAACACAAATTTTTAAAGGAGCACATGCTTAGAACATTGACAACCAACCAACAAAATATGCACACCATAAAAATTTTGATACACAACACAAAATATTTGATACATAGCATAAAAAATTCGATGCACAATACAATTTTTTAAAGGACTACATATCCAAAACATTGACATCCAACTAATAAAATACATACACCACAAAAGTTTTAGTGCACAATACAAAAATTTTTAATGTACAAAAAATTTAGAAGGACTACAATTGACTCACTCAATTAACAAAATATAAGTAAAAATTTTTGTATTATGTGTAAAAATTTCTATGCTATATTGATAAAATTTTGCTATATGAAAAAATTTATATGCCATGTATAAAAAATTTAAGTTCTATGTCAATAAGTTTTTGTACTTTCTAACAAAAAATTATGTGCTAAAAAAGCACAAAAAAACTAAAGCCGTGACGCATGCGCTCGTGGTTTTTTTTTTTTTTTGTTATTGGACTTATGTTAATTTGGTTGAATTTGGTTAAGAAAACGCTTGTATATCATCACCGTAAAATAAGTATATGAAATTAATTTTTAATTGATAAATATCAGTCAACTTTTTTATTTTAAAATTATTTTGTTAAATTTTATGTTTTTGAAAAATTAGAATTAGAATTCAATATTTAGAATCTATAATTTAGAATTTATAATTTAAAATTAATAATTTAAAATTTAAAACAATTTTTTTTAATAATTTGTTAATATTAATGAAAAAATAATTAGTTCCCTAATTGATCTCTTTCTCTTTTACCAGGGATGCTACGTATAAACTAAAACAACACCCTCCGGCACTTATTTATCATTTTAGATTTTAGTTTACTATTAATTCTATTACTCATTTTTTTGTTAATTTTTAAAATTACAATTTTACTCTTTTTTTTTTTGGGTACAATTAACATCTCTAAAAGACAATCCACATGTTTCACCATAATGACCGAACGGCCAAATTAGCAACATAAAAGCTACATAAATAAATAAAAGCACCATTATAGGCCCCAGGATATATACTCTTAAATGCAGCATGGACCTATTCCACATTCTTGTAGGTCCTAATTAAGTATTTATAAATTTATAATATACTAATGGCGCAAAAGGTACGTGGCTTTTGAGTTTTGATTTTAAAAAAAAAAATATAACATATATAAATAATTATTTTTTATGTATTTAGGTTGAGAATGATCAATTATCAATTTATCGCTATAAGATGACGTGAGTAAAAGAATAAATCAAGGTATGACATAAAAATATTAAAGTATAAGATATTCGATTCATATTCGTTACATAAAGACATAGTAATTTTGAATTAACTATTTCCCTTTCATAACATGCATGAGTGGGGATGTATTATCTCGTCAAAGCATAAATAATTGTCATCATTAGAGTCACTGATCTGAGTTTGTCCGATAAATAATAAATAATACAAGAGTAGTTAGTTAGCTTTAAGCACGTTGTGATGCTGACAAATGATATAGAGCTGCTTTCTCCAGATCTGATTTGAATATTAAAAAAGATTAGTAGCTTTCAGCTGGCCATGTTTTAAACACAAAAGTTGTAAAGAAAAAACAAAAGAAAAAGAGAGCGTGAAAGTTGTGTGGACTCAATTATTTGTGTATGCCAAAAGTCTCGTCTTAAATAATGTTAAGTGATGAGATCAGCTTAACTATTTTTATTTTATTTGATAATCAGTACTATATTAACTTAAACATATATCTAAAAGGTTAAAAAGATCATAGGTGTTTGGCAAAGTTACTTTATTGAAAGAAGGTGAATCCTAAGTTCCTGACATTTTATACCATCTTTTTTATTTGATTCTCTGAATATATAAGTTGATTAATCACTTTTCTCTAAAAGACAAAAAGATCTAAGATCGGAAAAGAAGTTGTGATTTTGGGAATTGGGCCAATTAGTAAGAAAGCGAGTATTGATAATGGGCTGATTGATGCATGAGGCCCGTGATTGGTTGAGCCTGCCAAAAGAAGCAAGGAATATATGGAGATCCAGATCTACTAATACACTTAAGTAAGTGTAAATAGTTCGAATTTTGCCTTATACATGCATCAATCTATTAGTCAACGACAAACTCTTAAATGGAGTCCTAATCAATGACAAATTAGTTTTTGGTCTGTTGGGAATACCTTGAAAAGCAGTGGTAGATCTATAAATTTTATAAGAGGGGGACAAATTAAATACAAAATAAATTAAAATATAACATAACAAAAAGTCAATAAAATATATTTTATAGTATATAGGTCAAAATTAATAATTATATTATATAGAAATCAACATTCAACTACATACTTTAGGATTTTGGTATTTTTAAATTTGTTCTGCGATATTTCATATAACTAAAATTATCAATTTATCATCTGAAATAAATTTTGAAGCATTCTCTTTTTTAATATATACAATCATATAATCTGCTAAAAATTTATTTTTTATCCTGTTTCAAAGTCTTGTTTTAATAATTTTTATTGTTTAAAAAGTCTATTCAATTGTTACTGTTGCCATAGAAAGAGTCAAAATAATTTTTTTTATAGTTGTTATTATTTACATTAATCCAAACCTATATTTTTCAATAACTTTTCAATTATTTAATTTATATATTTATACATTTTTATTATTTTTTAAATCTATTTGTTAATTACAACTAGTATATTATAATACACATTATAATTTATACATATTAAGTTACTAACATATAAATTTTTTTAGTGTGTTAGTATACTAAAATATATTTAATCTATAATATATATTAATTATATAATAATAATAAACTAAGAGTACTAACTTTAAAAAAAAAAAAATTGGAGGTACCATGGCCACCTTAGGTCTCCTTTAAATTCGTCACTGATAAAAGTCTAAAAAAAATATAACAACCTTAAAAATTAACTTAAGTGAGTTGGTCACTCTCTACTTAAACAAATGTTAAAAATTTGAATATTATCTTAGTAGTAGTTTATTGATTAATAATAAATTTTTAAATAGTGGTTCAGTTTGTGTTTCCTACCTATTTTGTTTGGTGTATTTTGTGTTTATTAATGATATAAATTCTTTGTGCAAAAATAAAAGGTTTGGTACTACAAGCAAGGGATTGGAGGATATCTATACACCTCATAAAGTGTAATGTAATTATGTATACCCGAATAATATAGTTAGTTAGAATAGAAAGAAGAGTTAGTTGGAGTGTGAACACATTAGGAAGGAAGATAATATATATTATATAAAACAAAGAACTCTAATATACAAGCTGAGCTTTTGATCTCTATTTGACAAAATATATGTAACTAATTTTTAGTTAGTCAACTTTAGCATTTAAGTTTATAATTTAAAATTTATAGTTTAGTGTCTAGAATTTAAAATAAATAAAGTAATCTTTAAAATATTGACTAATGTTGACTAAAAAAATTAATTTTTTAATATTATGTTTTCCGTTTTTACTTGCAATGTAAGCAATCTCAATTCTCTTTCAATTCTTGCTTTGCTTTTCTGATGAGAAATTTTATGGTATTAAAGCGCTCTCTATAACTGGGGCATTGCCGAGCTACTCTGATCTGATTCTACCATTTAAGAAAATTTCTTGCATTTGACAAATTTAAATGAAGCTCTTTACTAAGGTATGTTATCGGTAATAAATGTGTTCATCCAATTGAAGAAAATTTGGGAGGAATTGAGAATTTTAGACCAATTAATAATTTAATATGTGCTCATGTGCATGCAAAGTTTATAAAGAACTAGATTTCATTATGTGTTTTCTTGAACGGTCTTAATACAGATTCTCTGAAATTTGATCACAAGTTTTGTTAATGGATCACACAATTAACACATGCTTGACTTCACTCCCAATCCAAAGAAGGGAGGAGAAGTGGCTGATATCCTCAAATGGTGATGAGAATGAGGATTCTCCTAAGGAAGAAGTTTAACAACTTTCTAATATATCATTAAAGAACAAGTTCAAGGCTTGATGAGCGTAATTACTACAACTTTACTTTAAGGAATGTCAAAGTAATTAGTTATAGCTTTTACAAAGCATGAGAAACTGATATTCTTTGAGTTAGTTTTTTAGTCGAGTTAAATTTACTCAAAGGACTAATTCATTATAAATTTGAACTTCATTTAAGAATTTATCATTGGCCAATGGATTATTACATGAATAAGGCAGAATTTGAATTTTCGCTACTTGCTTAAATGAACGAGTGAACTAACCGTTCGACCAACCTAAATTGGTTATGATACGACTATATAAGATGGTCTTATAACTGTAAAATAATCTTCACTCTTTATACTAACATCTAAGATTAAATTAGTTTAAGATCTTATGTGTTTTTTGCGAAGTGTCGCTCGGCTATTTCCTTGAATAATAATTCTTCTATTGTCAAAAAAAAAAAAAAAAAAAATCTAAGATTGAATTAGACTCTCCCTGTTTTAATAGTTTTGTCCCTATCCTTGGATGTAAGGCTAGTATATGTGCTTTATTATGGTGGTAGTGTTGAATCTTTGTTGTGGATCCACGTGACGAGTGTGAAAGATATAAATCAATATATGCAGGGAATGTTAGTATAGGGAGGGTTGGTGATGAATAAAAATGGAATGTGTAGTTGGAATAAAAAATATTAAATTTGTAAGAGAGTGCCAATTTTATCAATCTAGAGGTAGATTGATAAAATATATCTGGTGAACCATTTGAACAGGTATCATATTTGTCACCATCTTATAAGTCGCATCATTTCTATTCACAACTGAGGCAATTTTAATTTTTTCCCCTTCCCAGGGAGCAATGCATTTTGGAGGTATATGCATGTTTTTAGTCATTTTAAATTTATTCTTGTCGAAATACCATATATATATATATACAATCTGAAAAGGCAGCAAAATAAATATTTTTTTTAAGAATCACGTGAGTCATACACTCATACCTACTATCCTACCAAAAAACTTTTACATTAAATGTCATTTTCATAAGAACTAATTTTAACAAATATTACTAAAAAAACTGCATAATTTGGGTTGATTTGATTTTCTCTTGTTTTGATTTATTGACTTTGGACTGAGGTAGTAATAATTTTGTAGGATAGATTCTTGAGGCTAGTTTTAGGTGATGAAAGAACAGAGATTAACCGATTTTTGTGGAATTAGTTTTGTGAAATAGGCAGTTACAGTTCTGTAATTATGAACCTATCACCCTGGTTATATATCTGTTTTTCAAATTATCCCATAGATCAGAGGCTACATTTTTCAGAGATTTCAGGACTCAATGATCAATTTATCCAAGAAACTAAGTGATGCATCTCTCCCAAGCTTCAAAGAGTGGATCCTTTTGATCCAGTTTCTTGATTGTGCCATCAATAATAAGCTAGGTTGATGTATTATATTCTCTGGAATTCATCATAAGATGCATAAACAAGTGTAGAGTTTTGAATAACTTTAAGACTTCATCCGGTTTAATTTTGTTGGGCCACCGTGGGGAGCTCTCGACTACCGGAGAGACTTGGGAGATGAATCAAGCGAGAGATAATGTTGGAGATGATATTAAGCTGGTATCTAATGGCTCATAAAAGCAAGCTGTAACTGATTATGGTTGAATAATTTGTTGATAGTATTTGTTTTTGTAACTTTAGTTAGAATGATAGAAAAGTTTGTTTTGATTATAGGTTAAAACTAGCAATAGTAATTACCGCATAACCATAGTTAATTTATTTACCATATTGAGTTAGGTTTTAGTAAGATTAATTTTCTAATAGTTATAAATAGTGGATAACAATATATACTCTGTGGTATTCTGTGTTTTTCTTTCAATTTTAAGTTTTGTATTTGTTCATATGACAAATTCACTTTCTCTAAGTCTTCTTCTTCCACTTCAATATTATTTTCTTCAATAAAATCAGATCCAAATCACGATTTTATCATGGTGCAGTGAGCATGAAGGATCGTGAAAGAGGTGAAGCTTTTGGATACAAATATAGCATTGAATTAGCATCAATGGCCAACATTCCTTCTGACCTAATGTCGAGGGACGGCTCACATGAGAGCTTTCAGCTTCGAAATCTAGCTCGCATTATAAGCCAACTATCGAGTTTGCAACTACAATCGAGTACCAATTTAATTGTAGATCCAGCAAGTGTTTACTTTCTACACCCATCTTTGGACAATTCAGTTCATAATTTCAACAATAATCCAAGCGGTGTTTCTAGAGAAAGAGGACGTGGAAGTAGAGGTGGAAGGAATTCAGCACCTAAGACCTGTTCTTATTGTCACAAGGTAGGGCATATTGTGGATACTTGTTACCACAAACATGGATTTTCACCTCATCTACAAAGGCAGAAATGGCCACAAGAGACTAGCAATGGCTAATTATATTGCTACTGGAATTGAAAAGAGCAGCACCCACAATGTCAAGCAGGACAAGAAAGTTGATGGTCAATCCCAATTCAATCAGAATTTGAGAGATGTACTGCTTATCTTTCCTCGGCAGGAGTGTTCATAGTTTTTTCAAGGAGCAAACGTGAGAGATGTCAATCAAATGCAGGGAGTGGAGGTATACCTTTAGAGACTTATAAACTTTGCATGAGCTCTCATATGCCACGATTTTTGTCAGTAAAACCTCTCAAATTCTTGGGTGCTTGATACAGGAGCTACTGATCATGTATTACACTCATTGCATTTTTTTACAAATTTTAGACATATTAGACTAATTCTGGTAAAATTACCAGATAGAACACACACAACTGCAACTATAAGTGGAACTGTGGTATTTTCAGCTACATTCTATCTCAAGGATGTGCTGTACATACCAAATTTTAACTTCAATCTTTTATCTATTTCCAAACTTACAGAAGGCCTGCATTGCAAATGTATTTTTACTGACAAACTTTGTGAGATACAGAATCAGACCTCTTTGAAGATGATTGGCACAGCTAGAGCAAAACATGGATTATACATGCTAGATTTTCCTGCATTAGAGTTAGCACATAAAGACAACATAGAAAATACAACATATAATAGGAGTACTAGGATTTTAGACATGAAAAATCATAGTGACAAGATTTTACTTTCTTCTAATCTTAGGACAGCAAATTTGGTTACACAAATTTCAAATTTTTCTATTGAGAATTTATGGCATTTTAGATTGGGTCATGTACCCCAAAGCAAATTTGATATTATCAAACAAATATATCCTTGTGTGCAGTTTCCTGTATCTACTTGCTCTAAACTATGTGATTTTTGCCATTATGCAAAGCAAAAACGGTTACCATATACCCTTATTGAAACAACAAGTTTAAACAGTTTTGATTTAATACATATTGATATCTGGGGGGCCAATGTCTCTTATTTCTCTACAAGGTTATAAATATTTTTTAACTGTAGTAGATGATAAAATCAGATTTGTATAGATTTATTTCATGAAATTAAAGTCAGAAGCCAGCAGTTTGGTCCAGAATTTTGTTGCCTATGTGAAAACACATTTTAATTCTCAAGTAAAGATTATTCGAACTGACAATGGTCTTGAATTTAAACTTGATATTTTTTATAATTCACAGGGTATAATGCGTCAAACATCATGTGTTGAGACACTTCAACAAAATAGTATTGTTGAGTGGAAACACCAACATATTCTTAACATTGCAAGAGCATTAATGTTTCAATGGTCCTTGTCAAAATTTTTTTGGAATTTCGTTGTTGGTTTAGCTGTTCATTTAATTAATAGACTTCCAACTCCAATTTTAAAAATAAAACCTCTTATGCTACCTTATTTGGTAAGGATGTGCTAGTCACCTGTCCATTGATGACCTACTCCTTGAGATATAATACGTCACTTTTTTTTATATTCTGTTAAATACCGATGTAACATGATACTAAACAACCTGAATGAATAGAAATAAGACACCATCAATTTTATTATTCTATCTTATCAAAGGCACCAGTTGATTGTTTTTAAAACAATATCATGGTTAGGGTAGGTGAGGGGTGGCGGAAGCGGCAATGGTAAAAGCGACCGTGATGGTGGTGGTGTATTGGGGATTTTGGAGGTGGATTAATATTAGAAATGAGGTTAGGTTAGATTAAATTAGAGAATAATTTAAAAATTTTTAATTATTTTTTAGAGTTTGAATAATTTTGTGAAAAAAATTCATCTTTTGTGATACAAGATGAGTTTCATTTTTTTATGATGAATAGATTTGTCAATATTATTTTAAGTATTTGTAAGTAAAAATAGTAGTTTATTCCAAATAAATAAAATTGATTTCAGAACCAAAATAACAATTTTAAGAATATAATAATATTTTTTAATAAAGATAATATTTTTAATTTATATCACATGTCAAAAATTTAATATATAATAGTCTCTTTAATAGATAAGATCCAACATCTTTATTTAAAGACGTTTTAAACGTATTTGCTCGCCTAATTCCATTCATGTTACATTCATGTTGGAATTAAAGCATGGCTTGGTTGTCTTATACTAATAAATCAAATGATGTAACCGAATACGGAGAAATTGAGACAACCATGTTGTTGCTAGCATTCTCAAGTGCACTTTTTCGTGGCACAACCTACATTTAAAAGGTACCAAGTTAAAGCATATAATAATTTTGTAATAATTCCTAATGAGCGAAAATGATGAAATATTAAATCCTATCATTATATATATTATTACCTTGTTTGGCTGTGAAAAAGAATTTTCATCCATTTTGTTCGATGATGTGAGCACTGTCTTTGTTGATCTAGATTGTTGCACATTGGAGCTCAATCCATTAATAGTTATCCGAAGCTTCTCAATTTCACTTCCAAAATTCACCACCTGCAAAATTTAATATATTAAATTAATTTCATATATAATGAACAATAAGCTTAGGTTTCATGTATATATGCTTTCTTAAATGTCAATAAAATCATACACATACATATTGTGACTTGATTCGTTGTAAGTAAAAATTAAGTTGACTAACTATTTTTACTCTTTTATCTACAAATTATGACAAAAGAAAAAAATGATTAGCCAGCTCAATTTTTTCACAAGGAGTTAAGTCACACACATTATATAATCATATACAATTAGAGTATAATATTAGTGCAATTACCTTCACTCTTAAGTAGATTTTGGAATCTTGGGAACTTCGATAGCCAATTGCAGATGCAACAATTGAATTAGATGAAGTTTGGAGAGTTGAATTGAGATATATAGCTCCACTTGACTCACTAAAAAGTTGTTGGACCCAATAGCTTGGAGTTCCATAGCTTTCATGGGAGTTGAATGCTATTGCATCCGGAATCCAACTATACCTGATAATTCAATTTAATTTCTCATCACATTAATTACTTTTATTGCTTTAAAATATATTTTTAATCTCTATAAATATAAGTTATTTTGAATTTTCTCTCTTTATTTTTCTTTTTTTTTTTTCTGTTGGTTTTAGACTTTTAGTCCCTCTTAATTTGAAAGGGACAAAAGAAATGACAAAAGTTTATAGAGACTGAAGATATATGCAACTCATTTTTTTTTTCAAGAAATTAAAAAAAATAGTTGGTGGTCAAGAGAACTAGATTGACCTTCCATTTTTATTTATGAACAGCGGTGCATAGCAAACCATGTGGACAATATCACTGCATCAAATTAAGAGATAAAATGAAATAAATGTGAGTAATATAACTAGTAGATCAAATAAAGAAAAGGGGAGTGCTAGGGAACAATGAAAATTTTGAACAACATAAACAACCACCAATCAAATAAAAATATACTATACTCTAATTTAATGTTACTAATTAAATTTACTCTTTTAACTTTATTAATTCACATTGTTTACACATTGTTCAAAAATCTTGTTAGTTATCTATACTTTTCCTAAAGAAAATTACTTAAATTAAAAAGCCAGTTTGCTAATGAAATTAATAAAAAAAAAAAGAAGAAAAAGAACTATGTTTTATATCGGAAATGTTTGATAACCAAATAAAATTAGCCAAAAATAGGCATAACTTACTTTATTTAACATTTATTTATTGTGACGACAATTAATGAATGCTAAATAAGACAAGTTCTGGTTTTGTTTTTTTGTCTTCCTAACATTACGGTATTATATTGCCACCTAACCTGTTCCTTTCTAATCCAATGAGGAATGCAGCTTCAGCCAATGCAGCCAAAAGGGTTCCATTTCTTGCATCATCCTTCACAACAGCATATTCACTAACAAACACCTACATTTAAAGCCAATAGACAAAGTTGATCTTTCATTTATCAAATGCATGTATATAATAAATAATAAATAATAATTCCAGTAAAGAAATTAAAAGTATGCAATATAATCAAACCTTTGGACCCAATCTTGATGTCTTGTCGAATACGGAGTATTTGGAAAACATGTCCATAGAATTATTTGGATATATCTAACAAATTAAAAAAAAAAAATTCACTAAATATGGCAAACTAAAAGAGAATAAAGTTTAGTAGTTATCAGTTTAGTTGAAA
Organism: Arachis ipaensis; assembly: GCF_059453495.1. Classification (NCBI taxonomy): domain Eukaryota; kingdom Viridiplantae; phylum Streptophyta; class Magnoliopsida; order Fabales; family Fabaceae; genus Arachis; species Arachis ipaensis. The sequence continues at coordinate 117,651,932 of NC_142441.1, read as the reverse complement.
AATTATTACATGAAAATCAAAGAGATCAGCAGGGTGATTTAATGGCGTTTTAGAACCATCACAATTTGAGATAATCCGAATCTCTGGATAAGCACGTTTTATAGCATCATAGAACTTAAAGTACTTTTCTGTTCAGTCAAAATAAATAAATAAATAAATAAATACAAAAGACAAATAAATAAAGTAGTTAATAATAATAATCATAAACAAAATAAATTAAAGAATGGTTGCCTTGATAGTGCACTTTGTGATGAGGAAAACAATTTTCATTTCCAACAGCAACAAATCTGAAATCGAATGGTTCAGGATGTCTCATTGAAGCTCTAACAGATCCCCACTTTGAAGAGGGAGAACCTTTAGCAAATTCAATGCCATCAAGGGCATCCTATTGTAATTAAATACAAATCTTAATTTAGAAAGAATAATATCATACATAAAAATTGGTATAATAATATATTGAATTTACAATTAATTAAAAAAAGTGAAAGTTTTTCATACTTGAATAAAAGGTGAAAGGGCAGACATGTTAACTTCTTCTCCACCAACGCTCATTCCTATACAATATATTTAATTGAAAATAAGGGCACATTCTCATAGAGGTAATTGTGATTTTTATTATCTTTTCTTTTTCTAAAAGAAAAAAAAATTAAACTTCTAGTTAATTAATATAATAAGAGAACGTACCATTATTAAACACCCATATTGGCAATGCACCAAGGTCCTCTGCTAACTATTTAAGCAAAACTCATTAAATATAATAGAACAACAAACTAAACATAATCCGATTTTTAACTATTGCTTTGATAGATAATCCAATAAACCCTGATATAAACAGTAAATTAAAAAAAAAAAACAATTCCTAAGCATAAAAAAAATGAGATATATATTGTAAGAAAAGATACTAAAAATATTAATAAAATGGTCAATAATTTCATATTTTAATTAAAAATGAAGATGTTCATAGAAAGATGGTTAAAAAAAGAATGAAGTGTTTAGACATGAATATAAGAGATTAGTGCACCCACTTGAAGCATCTCAAAAAAGCCAAAACCATCATCAGTCCAATATTTCCAAACATCACCATAGTGACCGGGTCTCTGCTCCCATGCTCCAATTGTATTTTTCCACTGAAATCCATTCTTCAGATAGTATCCTTCAACAAAGCAACCACCTATTGCAATAATAAAAATGAACAATTATTATTACATATCTTATATAGAGGACCAACTAATATTAGTTAAGTCACATGTTCCCGTAAAATAGCTAAATATATACATAACATTATATATCTTATGATTCAAAACTCAGTTATTACTTTTTTTTCCTTCTCGTTTCATCAATATTTTTTTAATTAAAAAAATAAATAAATGTAATTGAAACTTATAGTATTAGCATACCTGGAAATCTCAAAAATTTTGGTTTCAAATCTGCCACCATTTTAAAAAGATCCATTCGGAAACCATGACCCTATACCAACAATAATAGTAAACTTCTAAAAAGAATGATGATTATATATATAAGGATATTTTCATATTTCTAAAACTTCTACACTAAATCTTACATTGGAATATTTTTTAATATAAAATTTTCATAAATATAAGAACATTTTACAAAGCACATATCCTCTAAAATAAAATGCACATTAATTAACAGTAATTGTGCTATACTCAAGTTAATAACAGCAACAATAACAGTAATAATGAAATTGTTATCACTATTATTACTATTATGATGAACAAAACATACCTTATATGTGTCCAAAGGCATAAGTGATACTTGATCTAACCATAATATGGCTCTCGTAGTAGTTGTTATTTGAAGGTTTGAATTATGATTTGTTGCCTTTGATTCTAATATTCCCTCTACTTTTGTCCACTTTGAAAAATTATTATCTGTCATGGCACTGCCAAGAACGTATATAATATAAGCAATCTAATTAGTAGCGGTTTCATGTGTAATTTAAATATGTACTATTTAAAATATATAATTCGACACTTTAAAGTTGATAAGTGGTCAATTTCTTTTTAAAAAATAACTTCTCGTCTAAAAATTACTTTTTGATTACTGTATTTTATTTGCAAATTAAAATAGGATAGGGTAAACAACAACAAATTCCACTTATTTTAATTTAAATAAGGAAAAGTATAAGTAGATAATGAGAATACTAAATAATGTAAACAATAGATATGTCGGATGTTCAATTCAATAGGTATGCAGATGATTATGTTCATTATTTTTAATTGGATGGTTATTTCTTTTAATTCGATTTACTCATGCACAATTAACAATGACTGGAGTTCAATTCACTAAGTATGCAGATGGTTATTCTAGGTGATAATTTGAAAGTGAAATGTTTTTTTTTTTATTTTATTGGGTTAATTCTAGAATCCATTATTCACATTATTTACAAAAATCGTTGTTTAGCTAGCAAAACCAAATAAATAATGTAACTCACCTGAAGCTAATAATGGAAACCATGTTAACACGGTGAACAGATCCTGTCAATGAAACTTGTAAATCAACTGGTCCACTAGCTTTAACTTTAACATACATCACAAGTTTATATTTCTTTCCCTTCTCAATATTCTGTTCATACATGAGGAAAAAAGAAGTTAATCAAAGGTAATAATGGTGATTTTTTTTTAGTGAAAAATACTGCTTTAATTTAATCCCTACTACTTTAACTGAATTTTAATTTTGTGTCTAACCTTTAAAACATTTTAATATTGTGTAAAACACCTTATTTTGATTTATTTTAATTTTTTAATCAAAATCAAAATTTTTCTTTTAAAAATATATATTTTTTTCTTATCATCTTTTTTTTTAGATAATGAAAAATATAACTATAGCGACTATAATAGTGATTGTAATAATTTAAGAATAAAAACAAAAGAGAATAACAAAAAAAAAGATATATATTAATACAAAGATAGTAATTTCTAATAAAAAAGTTTTGATTTTGACTAAAGAAAAAGTAAAATAAAAATTAAGCTGGCTTTCTTCTTTTTGGCCAGTGTATCGCTGTGAATTAATGGCAGCTTGGCATGGCTTAATGTTGTCTTGAGAAGCTAATTTTAAGAATGTAATTTGTGAAACGGACTCCTTTTGAGACCTTTCTGATCCTAAAAAATATTTCCAATCATAGCACAATGGTGGATCATAACCTTTGGTTGAACTCCATGATCTCTTGTCAAAAAATTGAGAAGTTCAGTTTGAACTTAGTCGAAGGAAAATAAATTGTGTGGTTAAAGCTAATGCTAAATGCAATGTTTGGATAGAGCTTGGGGATACATTGAATAAGATTTTACAGAAAGATATGATTTCTATTAGCGTTTGAGCTCTCTGAATTTGTGTTCTTTTTTCTTCTCTTGTTATTTTTCTCAAGACACCAAAAAAAATATCTACTATCTATAATAAAAATATAAAAACAATTTTCACATAATTTTTTTAAATACTCTTTGTCATATATAATTCATAATATATATTTTTATTTTTATCAATACCTGAACCCGCGTCATCTTAATTTAAATAAAAGTGTTAGACTTGTAAATTTTTTCTAATGGATAATTAGCAGAGTATAGAAAGTAGCAGTTTCTGAATTCTGACCATGCCCCAATAACCAGGGTTAGAGACACCAACACCAGCAGGAGGACAAGATTTTGGTCCGTTACAAAGCACTTCCATGCGTAGAGCAATTTTGTTACGTTCAAAGCATGACGTCTGATCCGTTGAAACTGAAATCAACGATTCATTTCCAATTACTCTCCATGGATAAATACTTGAAGGACTACCACTCCCTCTTCCTCCTTCAAAACCTGAAATGATAATGTTAAAAGAAAATCATTATACATTATTAATATCAGTAATGCTAGAGAAATAATATCTACATTATTTTATATAACATAAAAACTGTAATAACATATTTATTATATTTAAAATTATATAATTATTCTAAAATAACTTTAGATTGTTTGAATTAATTTTTTATTATCTCCCAAATATTATTGTTTAATATAAATATTTAATTTGGTCTTTACAAAATTTTAAAATCAAATACTTTTATTCTCAATAATGTTTTTTATTATTCTTAAAATCTTTTAGAGGAATTACCCTTTTTGTAAAAAGACTAGCAAAATTTTATTGAAAAATACAAAAAGACCAATATGTGAAGTAATATTAGAGATTTTCATAATAATAAAAAACTATTAAAGACAAAAATATATAATTTAAAATTTATTAGATATTAATTTAAATGATTTTTTATTATATATATTAGTATATAGTTAAAGTTTATTTTTAAAAAATAGCAAATACTTAAAAGCTTATTTAAATATTACTAAAAGAAAATCAGGAATTGTAGTTTTAAACTGTTGTTTTGTAACGACTATTGTAACAGCAATATTGCAACTGCATCAAGTATATATATGCACCATACATAATTAAAATCCACAGTAGCGCAATTTAAAATTAACATAATTAAAATGTGCATGATATGGTATCTATAGTTACATTAGTGGTTATAGACTTACAGTGGCTATATAAATTTAGCCACACTTAAAAAATATTACAAAAATAAAGTAATATTTTTTTATTGTTTAATAATATCTTTAATTTGAAATAAAAATAAAAAATATTACTAAAATTATAAAAAATATAGCTTTAGTTTTAACGTTTTTCAAATTTTGACAAAGTTGTATTATGTATAGCCACAGTAACCATAGTTATAATAAACTCCCCTTAATAAAAATGCTTAAAATATAATAATGACGACCTCTATTGCTCACAAGTTCTGCCCACAATCCCCCAGCACCAGCATGATTAATTTCCTGCAAAATATAAATAAATTAATTTGTTGGTAATTATGTAACTAAGAACTTAATCTGACATGAAATATAAATTAATTTATCACACCACATATAGATTATAACTATAGCCATGGGAAAATAAAAACAGAATGCGCACATACAATGAAAAAAAAGGGTATAATATAAATTAATTATTACCTCAAAGAATGCTCCAAGAAAGGTGTTGGGTATTGGTCTTCCAGAATTTGGAGATCCATCAACCATTAATGTTGAAGTGGCATCACTCGTAAAGCATTGAAATGCATTAGCAACAAGAACAACACACAACACAAAAGATGAGAGCAAATTAGAAGAGCTATAACTATAAGAAACCATATTGTTTTGTGATTATTATTCTCTGGATGACTATTGAAATTAAACAACAATGTCTCTCTGCATGTGACTCTCTATTTAAAAAGAAAAGTAGAAGAAAACAATGCTTGTGTGTGAGAGAGTGTGGAAAAATACAAATTCAATTCTAGGGGGTGTAATTGACGATTTTGGGAAAAAAAAATTGTGTAAATTACGGTAAAATAGACATTTTAAAAAAGGTTTAAGAGTAAATTTTCCTAATTAAAAAAAAGTGTATATAAAATAAAGTTCGTAAACATAACCCTAAAAAAATTTTACATCACAATTAATTCTACCTAGAATGAATTATACCAAAAGAAGAACTAATTAAACACGTTAATATATATTAGCTAATCGGGCACAAGGTTATGTAGTCCTCTTAGGTTCCTATTATATATTTAGGTAATGTCAAATATTATTCGGAGAGATTGTGTTGCTAATTAAAGAGTTCAAAAAAGCTTTTCTCATAGTAATATTCGAATGGACCACCCAATTAAGAGGCCATCGCAGTTTATAGCTAAAGCTTTCAAGTTGCAATTTTAAGGAGAATCTCATTAAAGCCATCTCAAGTCTCAAATAGGAAGTTTTCTCAAATTCTTCTGGGAAAAAGGGAATAATGCCTGGTTCTGAAGTAGCAAAAATGTTTAGACTTTTTTGTGACATCTATAAATGTTTCGAGACATTTTTGTATGTGAAAACAATAACAATATGCGAACCCTAATAACAATGTTTTACCACCCGGTTTGCCTTATTATTTGAGATGATTGTAAATTTATGATGAAGTGTTTTGAATTTTGATGCATTATTGGATTCTTTAAAATTGCTAAGGTAGCAATATCCCTATTATAATAATGTATGTTATGTTATGAGAATGAGACTTTTATATAAAAATGTAAGGATATATTTATAATTATTATATTTATAGTTATTATCTTTAATTTTTAACGTTTGTATTCCAGGTTCTTTCTCCTGCTCTTTTTTCTTCTTCTTCTTCTCCTTCTTCCTCATTTTTCTTTGCATTCATTCTTCTTCTTTTTCGCGTTTTCATCCTCATCGTGGTTCTTTTTATTATTGTTGTTGCTGCATTTTTTTGCTCCTCCTTTTTTTATTAATTTTGTAACATTATGTATTTCTTTTCTTCTTTGTTTGATTTTTTCTCCCAAGAAAAATTATAAGAAAACGAAATAAGAAGATGAGGAAGAAGAAGCAGTAGAAGATGAGAAGGAGGAAGATGAAGAGTTTTGAATTATGCAGAATTTATCAAAATAAAAATACACCCAAATATCTTCGTGTTACACTCAAATTTGCTGCAAATACAGAAAAATATTTTCTCTAATGCTGCATTTTTCTTCTTCTTCTCTTTTTTCTTATTTCTTTCTTTCTTTAAATTAAATGAATGTAAGTTCATCCTCTTCCAAGTAATTTTGCAGCATTATGTGTTTCTTCTTTTTCTTTGTTTGATTTTTTAGAGAGTAAAACAAGAAGAAATTTGAGAAGGTAAAATATAAAGAAAAAGATGAATAAAAAAAGGTTAAATTATACAGCTGGTCCCTACACTTTCAGTGAAATTACAAATTGGTCCCTACACTTTAAAAGTTTATAATTGGATCCCTAAAGAGAATTAAAATTTACAATTTAGTCCCCGCCGATCAAAAAGTGTTGATTTAACAGAATATTCTCAGAATATACTGAGAATATTCTGTTAAAATAGAGAATATACTGAGAATATTCTGTTAAATCAAATACTTTTTGAACGACAGGGACTAAATTACAAATTTTAGTTATCTTTAGGGACCCAATTACAAACTTTTAAAGTATAGGGACCAATTTGCAATTTCATTGAAAGTGTAGGGACTAACTGTGTAATTTAACCATAAAAAAAAGAAGAAGAAGATGGTGATGATGATAAAAAAGCAGTAGAAGATGAGGAGGAGGAAGAGCGAGGAATAGTTTTAAATTATGCAGAACTTATTAGAATAAAAATACACTTAAAATTCTTAAAATACACCTAAATATCTTCGTGTTATACCCAAATATCTCTGTGTTACACTCAAATTTGCTACAAATATAGAAAAATATTTTCTCTAATACTACATTTTTTTCTTCTGAATTGAACCACACCTCAACCATTTGATTGGATTCAAAACAATAAAAGGAGGAGAAGAAATTCTAATGAAAAAAGAAGGAGGAATAGGAGGAGGAGGAAGAGGTGGTGTTGATGACAACAATAACGAAAAAGAAGACTAAGAAGTGTAGTAACGGCACGAAGTGCGTGAATATAAATGATCTGTAAAGACTTGTATGAGAAAAATGCTTGTACGTGGAGAATAATTCTTAAAGTATATCTAATAAATAAATTTAAATAATTAGATTTTACATAACTGTTATAAAAATAACATAATTAAAAAAATAAAAAATTATTATAAAGGACCGTTAGAAAAATTTAATTATTAAAAAGGACTTTAAATATTAAAATTATTTAGAAGCACTAATTTTATAATATTTAAAAAAAAGGACCAAATTTTTTTGTAAAGAAATAAATATATCTTTAGATTATTTTTTATTTATTTCTTTTTTTTAAACATTTTTTTTTCTAATTATCTATTATACTCAAATCCTTATTCTTCATAGAGACATTTGTTATTGTCCATCACAAAATGTAAGACCTGGGAATACCTGAGAATATACTAATTAAGGATGTCAATGGGGCGGGGCGGGGCGGGAGATACCTCCTTGCTCCCGTTCCTGCCCCTAGATTTTGTTCCCGTCCTTGTCCCGATCCCCGCCATGGGAGAATAATTGCCCCTATCCCCATTCTCCGTGTTTTTCGTGTTCTCCGCGGGTCCCCATTCTCCATCTCTATATGTTGAACATTTATATAAAAATTACAATAAAAAATTTAAAAATATATAAAAAAAACCACAAAACATTATTACAACACACAAACATACATATCTTATTCAAGATTACAACTTACAAGTCAATAAATATAAAATAACAAATCATAGTGCATAAAACGAAATTTTAAAATACAACTTCCATTTTTAAAAAAAGTCATAAAATAAAGTCTTCAACTTCCAACAAACAACTCCATATTTCTCTATTAAAATATAACACAAACATGAATATGTTAACATACATCATAAACAAGAATATCATATATTTAATATGAATTTGACATAATAAAAAAATAATTACCTAAACTCCTAAATTCCCATATCCATCGCATAGTCCCAGGAATTGGAATTTTTTACCATAATTTATCTATATTATATCAACTAACAATTTAGGAGAGTTAAATTTAACATGAAATTGAACTTTAATACGAAATAAAATTTGAGTTATTAGTACTTTTACTTGAAGAATATATCCAATGCTGAGTGCAAATTAACGCCTCAACAAGTTCACAATTCAATTTATTGCGATGTGGATGTATAACTCGACCACCGGTGCTAAAAGCAGACTCTGAGGCAACAGTAGAAATGGGAATGGCTAAAAAATCTCTTGCAATCTTTTGTAAAGTTGGATATTTCACTCAAATATTTTTTCAGTAGCCCAAAATGTCAAATTTTTCCAAATTTGTTTTATTTACCATAACACTTTCTTCCAAATAGAAATCCAACTCAATTTTCGCAGCACAGTCATCATATGTATCTTCCACAAATTGCAAGTAGATAGAGTTAAATTTTCTCTTTGAAGATCCTTCGTCATGTCCAACATTCAAAGTAGAAGTTGAATTATCATCATTTGTTGCTCTTCTTTTAACCCTAACCTTAAGTTGATATTCACATACTAATTCTTCCATCATTTTCTTCACCTTTCTCAAATGATTCTTACTTTGAGATCCATATATTTTAGGAAAAAAATTTTAATAACTTCATTTTATACCTAGGGTCTAAGATAGCTCCCACATGACTTCATTAATTTCATCCCAATACTTTTCAAACTTACTAATTATATTTGTTGCCATTCTATGAATTATCTCATTGGGACTACACAACCACTCATTCAATGTCAATCTCATTTCACACACCTTGAAAAAGTACAAATTTGTCGTTGGATATAAAGTGCCAGAGAATAATTCAGTTACACTATAAAAGACTTCTAATTTATCAACAAGTTCATTTGCCATTTCTCACTCATCATCAGATGGTACAACTTTATACAGAGATTCACGGTGTTTTAAACGCTAAAAAACTTCTCTATATGGTAAAGCAGAAGTAAGCATTAGATAAGTTGAATTCCATCTAATTCTACAATCAAGTGTAAGCTTTCCCCTATAATTAATATTCAATTGCCTACAAGTCTCTTCAAATTTTTCTTCCCTCTTCTGTGTTGCAACAAAAAAAAAAAAATACTATCTTTGATTTTTTCAATAGAACCATATATTACATTCATGCCATCTTTCACAATCAAATTAACAATGTGAGCACAACAACGCATGTGAAAAAATTCCCCTCTCTTAACAAAGTTAGCTGGTGAAATCTTATCAAACAGAAGATAAATCATGGCATCATTTGTACTACAATTATCAACCGTTAAAGTTGACAATTTTCTATCTACGTTCCAATCATACAAAAAATTCACCAAAGTATCACTAAGAACTTCAGCAGTATGGGGTGCAGGCACATATGCAAACCTAGAATAATGTAAAATAATAAACAATCATGACATTAAAAAGTCAAATATTTAAAAGATGCTAAAAGCATAAATAATACCTTACAAGTCAACATTGCAAGTTCCAATCATCATCAATAAAGTGAGCCATAATTGCCATATAGCCTTTGTTTTGACAATCAGCACTCCACATGTCAGTAATTATAGTAATGCGGCTTGAATTTTTTCCCAATAATTTTAGAAGCTTTGCCTTTTCAGCTTCATACATCTTCTCAACATCACTTCTCAATGTATTTCTTGTATAAAATTTGAACAAAGGTTGAGTCTCAGCCATAAACTCATGAAAACTCACTTGCTCAACAATGACATAGGGTGTTCGTCCCTAATAACCCATTTTGTGAATGCTCGTCGTGCTCCCTCTTGACTAAATGTGAAGTTTCCAACCAAAAGTGAATCCATTGGCCTTCCCGTTCCTGTAGAACCTGATGATTGCTGCACTATTTTTAATATTGCTTGCTTTGGTCCCTTAACAGTACGAATCGGGCAAATTCTATTGTGATCATACAAGTGCTTAGTTCCCTGCTTTGTGTCACCTCCAATCTTTATTTCGCAATATTTACATATTGCCTTCCATTTTCCATCTATTTGCTCCCTCCTAAAATGTGTCCAAGCCTCAAAAGTTAATCCTTTTTTGTTAGAACTGTTTTGCACGCTTTGGCTAACTTCTTGTCCTCCCTCTTGTGTTTCTTCTTGTCCTTCCTCTTGTGTTCCTTGAACATGTGCTTTAATTGCTTGACCCTCATTATATTGAGTTGGTTCTGTCTGTAAAACCTGGTTAATTAACGACTAATTAACCCATAAATGAGAATTTATTCTAGAAAGCCAAAAATGTGATTTTTATGGCTAAATATGATAGAGGAGATTCAGACGAGAATTTCAATACTAATTTTATAGAAATTGGACCAAGATTGGACCGAACGACCCAAACCGGACCAACCGGACCCATATTGGGCCCTTGGCCCAACTAAACTAAACTTAAAATCCTAATTTTCAGCACTCTCTCTCTTCACTAGACACTCATACACGCTGAAAAAGGAAATGGGAAGGGGAAGAACACTACTCTCACAAGTTCTAACCCTTGGTTGATCTTCAAACCACCATAACTTTTGATCTAGAGCTTCGATTGCCGCACCGTTTGTGGCCACGCATTCACCGCGAAGAGCTCTACAAAATTCACTACTTTATTCTTGAGGTAAGCCATGATTTTATATCAGTTCTTCATCCCTAAATTTCGAGTTTTATGGAGAAATGTGTTGAGATTTTGGACTCTTTAATGTTATAGGACCCAACTCTCTTGAAGGAGAAGATTAATCTTGACTCCTTGAACCTTGAGAGTGGTAAAATTCTCAACCCTAGTATAATTTGTTGTTCTATGATGTTTGGGTATTGAGATGTTGTGTATGGGTATGATGATTGTGGCTTAGGTAATGTGTATGTGAATATTGGAGCTTGATTGAGATTTTGGAAAGCTTGAGAAAGGGCTTTGGTGTGCAAAAATCTGTTCTTGGAGGTGTTGAGATCTTGAGAGCTTGTGGACAAGTGATTTGGAAGTGCTCCGGTTGAGCTTGGGAAATCGGCTAAGGTATGGTCTCAGTTTTTTGTATCTAAAATGTAATGTGGTGTGAAAACTTAGGCTAGAGGCCCTAAGATAGGATTGAATGGTTGATGTTATTGAATGGTTAAAATCAAATATGTGGTCATATGTGTGATTATGAATATTGATGATTGATGATGTGATGCATGAGAGATATGCATGTTTTGACATATGATTAATATTTGGTTGAGGTTGAATTGTGGGTGGAACCATGTTGAGAGTGAGTATGATATTGATTATGTATATTGATGGTTGATTGAAAATGGTAATATTGGAAATTGGGATGAGAAATTATGTACTATGTCGTATTGTGTTTAAAGTTGGATTTCTTGAGTGAAATTGGTTAAAATAATGAATTTGGTGGGTTGTGATTTGATAGAAATGTTAATGTATGAGTTGAGGAGGCTTGAAGTGAGTTTTGGTATGTTTTGGTTGATTTTAAAAACGATTGGAAATGGCTTGTTTTGAAAATGGCACTTTGTGGCTTTGTATGAAAATGTGGTTTTTGGGCATACTTTGACGGAGCATAACTTGGACTCCAGATCCCTGTTTTGTGCTAAATATTTTTCGAAATGAAATTGGATCCGGGGTGGTTATGCCGTTCAAAGAACGGGTGAAAAACGTTTTAAAACGATGAAGTTACGCTTGTCGAAAGATTGGGGGTTGAATCTGTAAATTCTGCAGCTTTTTAACTTAGAAAGATTTTTGGCAGAAAGCACTCCCACGCGTAGGCGTGGCCGACACGCACGCATCGTTTTCACAGTTTCACTACCCACGTGTGTGCGTGGCCCACGCGTACGCGTCGATGAACGAAAATAGTTGCCCAGCCAAAATTCCAGAGAGTTGTGCCTGATTTGTGCCAGTTTTGTGCTTGGGGCACAAAACGTACCCACGCTTACGCGTGGGGGACGCTTAGGCGTCACTTGACTATTTTCCCATCCACGCGTGCGCGTGGGCGACGCATACGCATCGATGAACTTTTTGGCCATCCACGCGTGCGCTTGGAGGACGCGTACGCGTGGCCCTGTTTTCATCCCAAAGTTAATTTTTGAGTTTTATTAAAAGCCAAATTTCATACTTTTAAGCCTCCGATCTCACCCCTTATGTATTGAATCAATATGATATGCCTAGCTATGTGAAGGGCTAGCCAATGTGGTAACTTGTGAATGAAGAAATGGGAAAATTAATGATTAATGATGATCAAAGATAATTATATGAGATACGGAGGATGGCGGTGGAAGTGCTTTATGTGCCATGAGCCGAAGGGCTGTAATTGTTAATAACATGGCTGGTTCTGTATTAAACTATGAGCCGGACGGCTGAGTTATTGCCGAGTTACAGTGGAGCCTTTATTGAATTATGGCTGAGTATAATTGCATATATGCTTATTGAATTGAAATGTGAATGTTGCACTTCCACTATCTGAGATACGAGTTTCCCTGGGAGAAAGCAATGGCTAGCCACCATGTGCTCTATGTGGAGATTTGATACTCTGCTGACCCTATGTCGTAAGTGTGGCCGGACACTGTGAAAGTTCCGGATGAGCTCGCCCTCGTGGATATACAACAGTGAGGGTGTTGGATATGAATTATGAATTATATTGAGTATAACTCGAGTTGAGGATGCACGACAGAGGGACAGTCCAATGGTTAGCTACCAGGACTTGTCGAGTTAGCTATATAACCGACAGATGATATCATCAGCCATTAGGACAGGCATTCATCATATGCATACTATGTGAATTGTTTGGAATTGCCTAATTGACTGCATATTACCTGCTAATTGTCTAAATGTCATATCTGTTTCCTATCTGTATATTTTCTTGTTTGATATAACTGTGTTTGCTATAATATACTACTGCTGGCAGTTGGGAGGTCTGCAGGAATTGGAAAGGGAAGTATTAGTTAGACTGAAGATCTCTAGTCAGTTGCCATTTATGGTTTATCCTGTTTATAAGCTTTGATTTATTTGGTAAAAGTTCTAGGAATGCCTTCGGCTTTCCCATGCGGATTTTGTGGTTTTCAGATGCAGGACGTGAGACTTCTCGCTGAGGCATGTTGGAGACTTCTGGATAAGCGAAGAATCCTTGTTTCTTGGGACTTTACGTAACAACCTAATTAGTCTAAGCCTTACCTCATGTCATAAAGCAAATGTTAATCAAAGGTTACGACAGTTCTAAGCTTATACATAGATTATATAGAAGGAATTAATAATATCTAGAAGCCCGATGCAGAATATAGCTCAAAAATAGGATTTCAAAAGCACAGAATGTACTAACGAAGCTACTGACTTAAAGCATAAGAAACAGGTATCGAATAACAAACCATCATAGTATAATAGTATAATATCATAAGACGCTAGCCATGACTTGTAACAGCCCAGACCACCCGCTAGCACGATATTGTCCGCTTTGGCACACAAGGCCTTTTTGCCTTTGACGATAGGGATGATAGCTGAAGCCCCCCACACTCACTCGTCAAAATGTGTCATGCTAGGGAGAGGTATCCACACCCTTATAAGGCATGCTTCGTTCTCCTCCCCAACCAATGTGGGACCTTACAATCCACCCCCTAAGGGAGCCCAGTGCCCTCACTGGCACATCGATCCGGGCTCTGGCTCAGATACCATCTGTAACAGCCCAGACCACCCGCTAGCACGATATTGTCCGCTTTGGCACACAAGACCTCACGGTTTCGCCTTCGACGATAGGGATGATAGTCGAAGTCCCCCACACTCACTCGTCAAAACGTGTCATGCTAGGGAGAGGTATCCACACCCTTATATCGTTCCCCTTCCCAACTGATGTGGGACCTTACATGACTCACGTAGTTTAAGTTGACTAGCCATATATAGACCATATATGAAACCAGACAGTAAGAAAAACAGCTTATACAAGTTTTGTTCTCTCAAATACAGGCCTCTAGGTGAAACAAAATACAAAAGTGAGAGACATATTCCAAATACATCAAGGACTCAAAAGAAGTATCCGGATCCTCTGCTTTTATCACCAACCAGACAACTCACCGAGGTGGGTTGCGACCTGCATCTAAAAAATACAATAGAAATATGGTATGAGAACCGGAGGTTCTCAATATGGTAACAGTGTCCAGTGATGTAGGATATAAGACCCCGGGATGCCAAAGGCAATCCTAGACTCCATATCCATCACAAGAATTCAAACTTAAAGCATTCTAAACCAAATCAGCATAATATGTAATTCCTTAATACAACTTAAACCGTAGTACCATAAAAGGGTAATCTATCTTAGGAAATTTCTACTCTAATCAAACATCGCTGTTCCACAGCCTTCACCAACCGACCCGCCATGCGATTCCATCACCACTGCCTTCCAAACCTCCCCAACGTGTGCGTGCGCACAGGTTGCAATTTTCCATTGGTGTGCACGCGCACAAGCTGTGCCAGCGCTGCAAGCAGAGCGCCTGCCTCCGCGTGTGCGGACGCACAGGTCTGTGCGTAGGCACAGGTCACAATTTTCGCAGAGTGTGCATGCGCAGAAGACTGTGCGTGCGCATATACCAGAAAATTCAGAATGCTGAAACTTTGCAGAATTTTCAAATTTTCAACACCAACTTTGAATTATCATAACTTCCTCCACAAAATTCCAAATTTTGCAAACTTTATATCAATTTAAAGGGTTTTCAAAGATCTTTAATTCTAAGTAAATTTCAACCAATTTTGGAAATCGAGCCAAAAGTCATGATCGGACAAAGTTTACCAAAATTCAACTTTTTCCCAAAATCACAATTTCCACAATTCCTTTATAAAACATAACCAAAACCAAACCAAACCATTCCAAACTCCACTTTTCATCAAACTCAACTCTCTATGTCATATTACCCTAAAATTGCCACATTTTTCCTTCACCCCTCCTCATCCACACATCAACATCAATATATCTCATATATCAAACTTCATTAACAATTTTCAAACTACATTACCAATCGATCAACACCAATATCACATTTATCAACATAATCCAGTACTCAACTTCACAAGTCATTCATCCTCATCATATCACTATTAATCATCAATATCAACTCAAAAGTCATCATTTCATCAAACATCATCATACAATAACATCCAACAACTCATCAACCATTCAAATCCAATCCTATCCTATGGGTCACTAGCCTAAGTGTCCATGAATATTATATACTACAAAGAGAAAACCAAAACATACCTTGGCCAATTCTCTTTATGCACCAATTGAGCTTTCAACTAAAATCCAACCACCAATGTAGCTCCAACAAGCACCAACAAGCTCCAAACTCACAATAAACAAGCTATATACATATAAATCACAAAAAATCAACCTAGGGCTCAACATAAATCAAAAGTTCATAAGATTTCAAAGCTTCTTACCTTCTTCACAGATTTGGATGTCAAAATCCAAAGCTAAGCAAGGATTAGAGTGAACCTAAACATCAAGAATCACAAAAACTCACTTAATCACAAGCCCTAGGTACCCAAAATTTTCACGAGAGGAACTGCGAAGATTTTGAATTTTTGTTACTAGTTTCTTACATGGGTTTTGTAGAGATCTTCGCAAGGAACGCGTAGCTGTTGACAGCACGTAAATCGGAGCTCTATAGCTCAAGATATGAGCTTGGGAAGATTGAGGTGAATAGTGTTTTCTTCTTCCTCTTCTCCCTTTGTCAATTTCTGAAGTGTGTGTGTGTGTTTATGAGGTTAGGGTTAAATGAACCTTTATATATGTTGGACTTGGACCCAACTTGGGCTCGGTTCAACCCTTAGCGTTTTTAGCTCGTTTAGCCCAACTTCAAGCCAAACCTTTAAAATTAACGTCCGGTTTTCCATTTCTAATATTTTTCTAAGGTTTTTGACTAACTTTCTCTCGAGCAGCACCTGGCAGACTTGAATCGGTTCAATTGTCGGTTGGCGGTTATTCACGGTTTTTCGTAGAAGACACATTTTCTGACTCGGAAAGACCCACTGAGTCCAAAAATGATGTTTAAAACCTCAAATTCTCACTACAAATTTTCGGAATCAAATTTGGGCAATTTAACCACTTAATTAACCGGTTCGATTAATTGCGGTTCTTACATTCTCACCACCAAATAAGAAATTTTGCCCTCAAAATTTGCATTACCTGAGAAAAGTTCGGGATAATCCTTTCGCATCTTAGACTCCAATTCCCAAGTATGCTCTTCAACTCCTGCTCACTTCCAAGCAACCTTAACCAAAGAAACTT
This sequence comes from Arachis ipaensis, assembly GCF_059453495.1. NCBI lineage: Eukaryota > Viridiplantae > Streptophyta > Magnoliopsida > Fabales > Fabaceae > Arachis > Arachis ipaensis. Next base: position 117,635,233 of record NC_142441.1, on the reverse strand, counting down.
CCTTCCCTCGCAGCTTCTTTACACTGGTGTCGTCAATTCTCACCGGTGTCACTTGAAAAGTCAAGTTTTCCCTCAACTCGACCGACTCAGGTTCTAACACATGAGCCTCATCCGACGTGTACTTACGGAGTTGTGACACGTGGAATACGTCATGTAGGTTAGATAGGTGAGGTGGCAAGGCAACTTGATATGCCACCGGTCCGAATCGCCTTAGGATCTCAAACGGTCCTATATACCTCAGATTCAACTTCTTGGTCTTGATTGCTCTTCCAATCCCAGTTGTTGTGTAACTTTTAGAAATACATGTTCCCCCACTTCAAACTCTAATGGTTTCCTTCTCTGGTCCGCATAATTCTTTTGTTGACTCTGAGCAGTCAAAATCCTTTCTCGTATTTTCTTAATCTTCTCCGTAGTCTCTGCTACCACATCTGGACCCAATACACTTGATTCGCCAGATTCATACCAACATAGTGGAGACTGGCACTTCCGTCCATACAAAGCCTCATACAGAGCTATTCCAATTCTAGCATGAAAGCTATTGTTATACGCAAACTCCACCAATGGCATGTAGCGGTCCCAACTTCCGGGTTGATCCAAAACACACGCTCTCAGAATATCTTCCAACGTCTGAATAGTCCTTTCTGACTGTTCATCTGTTTGTGGATGATACGCCGTACTAAGACATAGCTTCGTACCGAAAGCTCTTTGGAAAGCTCCCCAAAATCTTGAAGTGAATCGGGGATCACGGTCCGACACTATGCTCGACGGTACACCATGCAACCTTACTATTTCCTTTATATACAACCTTGCTAACTCTTCCATAGAATAGTTTACTCGAATAGGTAGAAAATGAGCAGATTTGGTTAAGCAATCCACGATCACCCAAATCGCATCAAATCCCGACCTAGTCCTCGGTAAACCTGTCACAAAATCCATCGCTATTCCTTCCCACTTCCACTGAGGAATTTCAAGTGGCTGCAGCATCCCCGATGGTTTTTGATGTTCTATCTTCACCTTCTGATACGTCAGGCACTTTGAGACATGTTCTGCCACATCCTTCTTCATACCAGGCCACTAGAACATAGTCTTCAGATCGTGATACATCTTCGTACTTCTAGGGTGAATAGAAAATCCGCTCTTGTGCGCTTCTCTCAATATATCTTGCCGTAACGTCCCAACATCCGGCACAATGATCCTACCCTTGAATCTCCACAATCCATCTTGATCCCATGACACTCTCCGTTGCTTCCCTTGTTCGATAGCTAGCAACACCTTTGGTAACACGTCATCGTTTTGATGAGTCTTTAGGAGTTCAGATTTAAAGTCACTTGAGATTTGTAACTGATTTAAGCAAGGTCTTCCGGCATCTTCACCAATCTCCAACTTAAGATCCACAATCTTCTCCACTAGCTCCTCTTCCTTGATTCTCATCCAAGCTATTGTCAAGGACTTCCGACTCAAAGCGTCTGCTACTACATTTGCCTTTTCGGGATGATAACTCAGTTCAAAGTCATAGTCCTTTTAGCAATTCCATCCACCTCCTCTGACGCATATTTAGTTCCTTCTGATCAAAGATGTACTTTAGACTCTTATGATCAGAAAAGATGCTAAACATCACTCCGTACAAGTGGTGTCTCCAAATCTTCAATGCAAACACAATCGCCGCCAATTTCAAGTCATGAGTTGGATAATTCACCTCATGCGGTCTCAGATGACGCGATGCGTAAGCCACCACATTCAGGTGTTGCATCAACACGCAACCCAAACCCTTCAGAAAAGTATTACAGTATACTTCAAACGCTTCATGCGGTTCCGAAAAAATCAAAACAGGTGCTGAAGTTAACTTTTGCTTCAAAGTTTGAAAACTCTCTTCACACTCCGATGTCCAAACAAAATGTGTTTCTTTTCTTGTCAACTTGGTCATTGGTAGTGCAATCCGGGAGAATCCTTCGATAAATCTCTGGTAATATCCGGCTAACCCCAAGAAACTCCTAACTTCCGTTACCGTCGTCGGTCTTTCCCACTCCATCATCGCTTCTACCTTAGAAGGATCCACCGCTATGCCTCCTTTTCTCACCACGTGACCTAGGAACTTTACTTCCTCCTTCCAGAACTCGCACTTCGACAACTTAGCATACAACTTTCACTCCTTTAGGATTTGTAACACAATCCTCAAATGCTCCTCATGTTCCTTTTCCATCTTAGAGTAAACTAAGATGTTGTCTATGAAAACCACCACGAACTTGTCCAAAAAGGGATGAAAGACTCTATTCATATAATCCATGAAAACAGCAGGTACATTCATTAACTCAAAGGACATCACCGCAAACTCGTAGTGTCTATAACGTGTCCTAAACGCAGTCTTAGGGATATCATCCTCTTTCGCCCTTATCTGATGGTAACCAGATCTCAAATCGATTTTGGAAAACACTCCAGCCTCATGCAGTTGATCCATCAAGTCATCTATCCTTGGCAGCGGGTACTTATTCTTCACTGTCACTTTATTCAACTATCGGTAATCCACACACAGTCGCATTCCTCCATCCTTCTTCTTCACAAGTAAAACTGGCGCTCCCCACGATGATACACTCGGTCGAATGAACCTCTTGTTCAGAAGCTCCTCCAACTGAACCTTTAACTCGACCAGCTCCTTCGGAGCCATCCTATACAGTGCAATCGACATTGGTCCGGCTCCTGGCACCAACTCAATCGCAAACTCAATCTCCCTTTGAGGAGGAAACTTGGGAATATCTTCCGGAAACACCTCCGAAAAATCCCTAGCTACAGGGATCTGATCTAAGCCTTGGGTATCACCCGAAGCATTAGCAGTTAACAAGATGTAATCCTGATACTCTTCCCCACTACAGTGCACCATTACAGAGTTCAGGTAGTATCCCGCGGCTACTATTACCCCGTTCTCTCCTTCCGGCATAAACCGAATGTCCATTCAAAGCAATCCAATAAAACCCGATTCTTCGACAGCCAATCAAACCCCAAAATCATCTCCAACCCAACCATAGGTAAACAGATTAAGTCATGCACAAAGTCTCTACCCTCAAGCTTGAAACCTACTTGTCTACAACCTGACCTAGTCATAACTATCTGATGCGAAGTATGTACATGCAGATCAAAAGGTAACTCTGACACTCTCAAGCCTAATTCCTCAACTTTAGCAAACGAGATAAATGAATGCGATGCCCCAGTATCATATAATGCAATTAAAGTCTTATCACCAAATTAACAAATTCCTCTCATCAACGGATCCACCTTGGAAGCATCCTTCACAGCAAAGACTTGCCCCTGGTGCTGACTCTGACCCGCATTCGGGTTCTTCCCACGAATGTAATCCATCGCGATATGACCAGGCAGTCCACAGTTGAAACACCCACTCTGACTTCCTCTTCCCTTGCCACACTGAAACTGATCATGAGTGCTCTTCCTGAAACCTCCTTGACCGTGATGCGCATATCCTCCTCTCTTAAAGCTTTGACCCCTCGGATGGTAATACTTGCCACGTCCTTTGCTACTGCTTCCTCCATGAGTGTCCTTGGATGCAGCCACTATCTTGGCATATTCTTCTACTACCCTTGCTTTGTTCACCAAGTCGGAGAAGACATATATCTCCATAGGAGCCACAGCAGTCATAATGCTATCCTTCAAACCCCTTTGGTACTTAATACACCTCCAGCTCTCGTAAGTCTCCGGGTCACCCTGACACACCCGAAAAAATCTACAAAGCTCTTCGAACTTGTTGGGGTACTCTGCCACAGACATGGAACCTTGCTTCAGCTGCATTAGCTCCATCTCCTTCGCTTCCCTTGTAGACTCAAGGAAGTACTTCTTGTAAAAGGCCGTTCAGAACACATCCCAAGGAACATCAGTGTTCTATAGCTGTAGCAAGCGACACTCTGCTTGCCACCAAGGCTGGGCCTCTCTCGCAAGCTGATAAGCGGCAAACTCCACATACTGATTGTTTGGAACATGCTGTGCCTGTAAGGCATGCTCCATGGCTTGGAACCAGTGATCCACTTCAGTAGGATTAGTTGATCATCGGAATATTGGCAGATGAACCTTGAGGAAAGTTTCCAAAGTCATCAGAATGCCTCCCGTGTTATCTCCGTTTCCCTCAGCATTATAGTGAGCATTCCTTTTGCCGTTCCCATTTCCTTTGCCGTTCCCATTTCCGTTGCCGTTCCCAGCCGGTTGACCTAGCCTTTGCACAGCTTGCAGAGTCGCAGTAGCATTCGCCTCCATAGTGTTGGCCAGATTCGCCATCGCCGCCATGAATTCGGCATGGTTGTCCACCGGTTGAATGTGCTCGACCTCGTCTACGAGTGGCCATTAGGGTTCCTATCTACACCAAACAATCGATATCAAGGTGATCAGTCTCAATATCAAAAGTCTAGTGCTTCAATTATCCCAAACAGGCACTCACAAACAAGCATGGTATATATATATATATCAACTAGATAACCTAATAGCATCAAAGAAAAGACACACAGAGAATGCAATGAAGCACAATCGGTCCATCCCTCAGGCTCACGAGGACGAATCGCTCTGATACCACTAAATGTAACACCCTAATTAGCCTAAACCTTACCTCGCATCGTAAAGCAAAGGTTAATCAAAGGTTACGATAGTTCTAAGATTATACATAGATTATATAGAAAGAATTAATAATATCTAGAAGCCTGATGCAGAATATAGCTCAAAAACAGGATTTTAAAAGCGCAGAACGTACTAATGAAGCTACTGACTTAAAGCATAAGAAACAGGTATCGAATAACAAACCATCATAGTATAATAGTATAATATCATAAGACGCTAGCAATGACTCGCAGAATTTAAGCCGACTAGCCATATACAGACCATATATGAAACCAGATAGTAAGAAAAACAGCTTATACACGTTTTGTTCTCTCAAATACAGGCCTCTAGGAGAAACAAAATACAAAAGTGAGAGACATATTCCAAATATATCAAGGACTCAAAAGAAGTATCCGGATCCTCCACTTCTGTCACCAACCAAACAACTCATCGAGGTGGGTTGCGACCTGCATCTGAAAAACACAACAGAAATATGGTATGAGAACCGGAGGTTCTCAGTATGGTAACAGTGCCCAGTGATGTAGGATATAAGACCCCGGGATGCCAAAGGCAATCCTAGACTCCATATCCATCACAAGAATTCAAACTTAAAGCATTCTAAACCAAATCAACATAATATGTAATTCCTTAATACAACTTAAACCGTAGTACCATAAAAGGGTAATCAATCTTAGGGAATTTCTACTCTAATCAAACACCGCTATCCCACAGCCTTCACCAACCGATCCACCATGCAATCCCATTGCCACCGCCTTTTAAACCTCCTCAATCCTAGTAAAAATACAAGTTTATACAATACAAGTAAAACACAAGTATAGGCATATACAGCACTAAATACAAGTAACAATTGGACATGTTAAACAGATAAGGAAAACAATATCAAGTCGGCAAAGCATACAAGCAGGTAGAAAATGCACATGATGCATGCCTGCCCCACTGGCTGTGATATCACATTGTCGGTTCAACTGCTAATCCGACACATCTCTATGGAGATGTTGCCCTTCGGATTCATGGTGTGGGAACCCCCGAGATATAGTGCTCGGATCACTATCCAGGGTTTTACGCCTGTACGCTCTGATGATCTGAATGGATGCGATCGGGATCTATTGCCACCGACCTCACATCTAAGCGCAAGCGGGACGAACCACAGCCCTTACGCTGCCGCCGCTACCTCGACAGGTGGGATCCAACCTCGGCCCCTGCCGGGCGCATAGCGTCTCATAATATCAATGAAAAAGTGGTACAGTGGTTTTCAAAAATATTTTTAGTACAAGATGGATCCATCACTTCATTCAGAGTTCTCGACTCTTTTCAACCACTGTTCATTCACATTTCATTTCCTTGCTTTCGCATCTCATTCATCAACCATTCATCACACATCATCAAACCTTTCCCAGTACAACAGAAACCTAGTACTCCGTTTGCTAACTTTTTCCAAATAATAGTGTCTAAAACCCTTAAACCTTTTCCCATGTTTGAGCACCCAAAAATATGCCCAAAAGTCTTAAAAAGGTGTTATAGAAGCTTACAACCTCGTCGGGAAGGTGAAATAGTTGAAAACAAAGCAAAATTTGAGAAACAGAGCGTGTGCGTCCGCATAGGGGGTGCGCGCGCACGCCAAGGAAATTTTTAAAAGTGTGCGTACGCACAGGGGTGTGCGTACGCACAAGTGTCAAAACTCAAAATGGTCTGTTCACTCGCACAACCTGTGCCAGCGCCCCAACAGATTGGCCTCCCCAACGTGTGCCTGCGCACAGGTCTGTGCGTACGCACAGGTTGCAATTTCCCATTGGTGTGCGCGCACACAAGCTATGCCAGCGCTGCAAGCAGAGTGCCTGCCTCCGCGTGTGCGGATGCACAGGTCTGTACATAGGCACAGGTCACAATTTTCGTAGAGTGTGCATGTGCACAAGGCTGTGCGTGCGCACATACCATAAAACTCAGAATGCTGTAACTTTGCAGAATTTTCAAATTTTCAACACCAACTTTGAATGATCATAACTTCCTCCACAGAATTCCAAATTTTGCAAACTTTATATCAATTTAAAGGGTTTTCAAATATCTTTAATTCTAAGTAAATTTCAACCAATTTTGGAAATCGAGCCAAAAGTTATGATCGGACAAAGTTCACCAAAATTCAACTTTTTCCCAAAATCACAATTTCCACAATTCCTTTATAAAACATAACCAAAACCAAACCAAACCATTCCAAACTCCACTTTTCATCAAACTCAACTCTCTATGTCATATTACTCCAAAATTACCACATTTTTCCTTCACCTATCGTCATCCACACATCAACATCAATATATGTCATATATCAAACTTCATTAACAATTTTCCAACTACATTACCAATCGATCAACACCAATATCACATTTATCAACATAATCCACTACTCAAATTCACAAGTCATTCATCCTCATCATATCACTATTTATCATCAATATCAACTCAAAAATCATCATTTCATCAAACATCATCATACAATAACATCCAACAACTCATCAACCATTCAAATCCAATCCTATCCTATGGGTCACTAGCCTAAGTGTCCATGAATATTATATACTACATAGAGGAAACCAAAATCATACCTTGGCCGATTCCCTTTATGCACCAATTGAGCTTTCAACCAAAATCCAACCACCAATGTAGCTCCAACAAGCACCAACAAGCTCCAAACTCACAATAAATAAGCTATATACATATAAATAACCAAAAATCAACCTAGGGCTCAACATAAATCAAAAGTTCACAAGAGTTCAAAGCCTCTTACCTTCTTCACAGATTTGGATGTCAAAACCCAAAGCTAAGCAAGGATTAGAGTGAACCTAAACACCAAGAATCACAAAACTCACTTAATCACAAGCCCTAGGTACCCGAAATTTTCAAGAGAAAAACTGAGAAGATTTCGAATTTTTATTACCAATTTTTACATGGGTTTTGTAGAGCTCTTCGCAAGGAACACGTAGCCGCTGACGACATGCAAATCATAGCTCTATAGCTTAAGATATGAGCTTGGGAAGATTGAGGTGAATAGTATTTTCTTCTTCCTCTTCTTCCTTTCTCAATTTCTAAAGTGTGTGTGTTTATGAGGTTAGGGTTCATTAAATGAACCTTTATATATGTTGGACTTGGGCCCAACTTGGGCCCGGTTCAACCCGTTAGCATTTTTAACCCGTTTGGCCCAACTTCGAGACAAACCTTTAAAATTAACGCCCGGTTTTTCATTTCTATTGTTTTTCTACGATTTTTGACTGTTTCAACTTTCTCTCAAGCAGCACCTGGCAGACTTGAACCGGTTCAACCAGTTCAACTGCCGATTCACAATTTTTCACACTTTTTTGCAGAAGACACATTTTCTGACTTGGAAAGACCCACTGAGTCCAAAAATGATGTTTAAAACCTCAAATTCTCACTACAACTTTTCAGAATCAAATTTGGGCAATTTAACCACTTAATTAACCGGTTCGATTAATTGTGATTCTTACACTTTACCTTTGGTTTTATGCTTACTCTTAGATACTATTATCTCCACAAATAATGTATATACTATACTGTTTTGACTCCTCTTAGAGGATGTGTTGGAGAATAGGTTTTGTATCCACCCTTTGGGTTCCCTTTGGGTTTCTTGCTTTATATATATTTGTATATACTTCTATACTCGGACCGATTATCTTCGCAACCAGATTTTGAGTTTTGGATATTTGTGTTTTTGGTACTCTTTGGATATATTCTTACGTTAGCTTATTCGTTCTCTGTTTCAGTACGTTATCGATCGGAGTGTTACGCTTTTCGAGTTACGAATTTGATTTACCCCTTTTCCTTCAAAGGCTCCTAGTTATAAACATTCTTCACAATACTATATACTAAATTTTATTTTTAGAGGTCGTAATACCTCGCCACCTCTGTCTTATGACTTAAGCATAAGGCTCTGTGTGGTAGGGTGTTACATTATGGTATCAGAGCGGTTCGTTCCTATAGAGCCTGAGAGACAGACTGATTATGCTTCTGTGCATTCTCTGTATGTCTGTTATGTGCTATTAGTATATCTGCTTGATATAACTGGCATAAACGTTCATGAGCATGAATTTGGGACTTTGAAGCACTAGAGTTCCGATATTGAGACTGATCAACTTAATATCGATTGTTTGGTGTGTATAGGAACCAGATGGCGCCTCGTGGACGCAGTAGAGGCTGTGGGAGAGGTCGTACTAATGCTCGTGCGCCGGAGATTAACCCTAATGACTCGGTGAACTTTATGGCGGCATTGGAGAACATGGTTGCGGCTATGCAGGCCACTGCTGAGGCTCTTGGGCAACAAATGAACAACCATGGCAATGACGGAGGCGGAGCTCAAGGCCCGATGACACTGGCAAACTTTTTGAAGCTTAATCCACCTAAGTTCAAGGGAACTAATAGCCCAACTGAAGCCGACACCTGGTTCCAGGCTATGCAGCGAGCACTGCAAGCGCAGGTGGTACCTGAAGGACAACGTGTTGAGTTTGCTACCTATCTGCTCACTGGGGAAGCATCGCATTGGTGGCAAGGAGTCCGATGTCTCCTACAACAGGGTGATGACCCTATCACATGGGATGCCTTCCAGGATGAGTTCTATAAGAAGTACTTTCCAACTTCTGCCAGAACAGCCAAGGAACTCGAGTTACTGCAGCTGAAGCAGGGTACTATGTCTGTATCTGAGTATACTGACAAGTTTGAGGAGCTGTTCAGGTTTTCTCGTATGTGTCAGGGAACTCCGGGAGACTATGAGGAATGAAAGTGCATTAAGTATGAAGGAGGACTCCGGAGTGATATCTTTAGCTCAGTGGGACCAATAGAGATTAGGACTTTCTCAGAGCTGGTGAACAAGAGCAGGGTTGCTAAAGAGTGTGTGAAGAAGGCGGCTGTGGAGAGAGGAAGCCATAAGGGATCATTCCCACAGAACTGAGGGAAGAGCTTTGCTCCTAGAGGTCTGCCTTTCAAGCGGGGAGGCTCTTTCAGGAGGCCCAACAACAACAACTCTCAAGGGAAGAGGTTTGGGAAGCAGCCTCAGAGTGAGCAAGCATTTGCTAGGTGCAGAAGTCACCATCCGGGAGCCCCGCGCAAGGCCGGGTGGGACTTGTGCTATTCTTGTGGTAAGGTGGGACATAAGGCCGCGAACTGTCCGGAGAAGCAGAAACAGGGTGCCGGGAAGGCACAGCAGACTGGTCGGGTGTTCACCACCTCAGCTAGAGGTGCTGAGGGATCCGAGACTTTATCCGAGGTTCTTGTGAAATGGCTGGTCAAACTTTAAATGCTTTATTTGATTCGGGAGCAACACATTCATTCATTGCATTTGAAAAAGCTAGTGAATTAGGCTTGAAGATTGTAGTTTTAGGTTATGACCTAAAGGTGTATAATGCTACCCATGAAGTCATGGTAACTAGGCTAGGATGCCCGCAAGTTTCCTTTAGGTTCAAGCAGTATGATTTTGTCCATAATTTAATCTGCTTGTCGATGATCGGTCTTGATCTCATCTTGGGATTGAACTGGTGATGAGTCCATATTTAATGGTATATTTTGACTCAATTTGGATGGATTCTAGCATATGAACTCACACTAAAGCACCAAAATAGCATACTCTTGTGTTTTGTCCCTAATTTGATCCTAAATGTGAAAACATTCAATTTTGTGCTTTAATAGAACAATTTAATCCCACCTTTGTGTCATTCGATGCCGCAATCTATTTTGTGAGTGATTTCAGGTCATTTAAGCAAGGTTGGCTAGGCAAAAGTGGAAGAAAGCATGTACAAGGGAGAAAACATGAAGAAAACAAGGAAAAGCACACACAGCGAAGTGTGCGTGCGCACAACCCTGCGTGCGCGCGCATAAGCAAGAATTTCGATGTGTGCGTACGCACGCACATGTGCGTACGCACAGGTCAATTTTCAGTCGTGTGTGCGGACGCACACGTCTGTGCGTCCGCACAGGTCCCTGCACGTGATTTCATTAATGAAACATGTCCTGCGTGAAATTGGAGGCCTCTTGGCCCATTTTGGAAGGCTGGATTGCTGTTTGGAAGTGCTATATGAAGGAGAATTAAAGACTTATCAAGGGGGAGCATGGGAGCAATTTTTAGATAGTTTTCATAGTAATTAGGAGTAGGAGTAGTGTAGAGTAGATAACTCTCCTAGGGTTTATCAATTTCCATTGTAGCATTTTATAGCAAGCTTTGATCTTTGATTTTACTTCTTCAATTGTAAGTACTCTCAATTTCCTCTTTAATTCAAGCACTTTTACTTTCATTTGCTTTTGGTTCAAGTTACTTTGTTCATATTGCAATTTTGTGTTTTTTGAAGTTTTGATTAATGAATTTTACATTTCATGCTTCCTTTATGTTTGATTGCTTGTTTATGTTTGGTTTTGTTGATAGTTGGTTATAGTTTTATATTTTACTTTGCAATTTTCCATGCTTTATTTTTATGCACACAAGGTGTTTGTGAAAATGCCAACTCTAGATTTTGAGTAGATTTTCCTATCTTGGCTTGTGGTTTGAGTTCCTAGGATACTAGAGTCATAATGTCCGACATTTAATGGTAATTCTTGGGTAGTTAGTTGATTCTTGTTTCCATTGACGCTAGCTTTTTATCAACTAGTTTGGTAAATTAGCTAGGACTTATGGATTAAGGTCAATTATACTTGCTTGACTTACTCCTCGATGGTTGGGGTTGACTAGGCGAGATTGAGTCATCATAATTACCATAGTTGTGGTTATGGCGATGATAGGATCCTTGGACTCTCATTCCCAAGTCGAGGCTCTTTTATTGCATTTATAGCATTTTCACTAGTCTTGATCTTGTTTTCCCTTTACTTGCATTAATTCACAATTTTGCTCATTGCTTAGTTCTTTTAATCTTTCATTTCTCGCTTACAAACCCCCCTTTTTCCTCACAACTGAAAGAAATAACATTTCATTTGCATTCCTAGGGAGAACGACCCGAGGTTGAAAGACTCTCGGTTATTTGTTTTATTTTGAATTTATTATTTGATTTGATGTTCAATTGTTGGGTTTGGACTATACTTGCAACGGACAAATTCTATTTTTAGTGTGAAAATCCAAACCCGTGCAATTGGCCATCTATCAAATTTGGCGCCGTTGCCGGGGAATGCAAACGGTGTTATATCTTTTGGTTGTGAGTATGTTAATAGTGTAAATAGCTCTTTTTGGTTGTTTGTTTATTTTGTTAGTAGGTTTTTGTTTATATTTTCTTAATGACTTTTTCACACCATTGCCACAATGCACCCCAATGGAACCCAAACACTTACCTTTATAGTCACCAACCTTATACACCATCACCTCACTACATATAAAACCCTTACCCACATGAGTTTGATTTTCAACCTTCATCACCTCAATCTTCATCTTCAAACATGGATCAAGCCACACAAGAATTACTTTTCATGCTCATTCAAGAACAACAAGAGTTCCGGAAGAAGCAAGAGCAAGTCATGTCTACCTTAGCAAAGACTTTGGGTCATTTAGCTTCATTGCGTTCATGCCACAAGCAAGAAATTAGAGTGGATAAATGTATGGAACCGAGTGATAAGTGTGGAGCGGAAGAAGAATTACAAAATCAAGTAGAAGATGTCAAGTCACAACATGAAGTGCAAGAGGAGATAAGTGAAGAGTTGGTAAGAATTGACTAGGAGGATTCCATCATTCAAGATTTTTAGTCCGACTTGGGTAATTCCTTCTATGACCTTCATGAACCTCTATCATTAGATTTGGAAGGAGATGTTGATGTGGATTTCACACAACCTCCAATCTTTGACTTGAGTGATGATGAAGAAGATTCAAAAGAGGTTGAGGAAGATATTTGTTGCCAAGAAGTGAAGTTAGTTATGCAAGAATGAATTGAGTGGGTGAAGAATTCTCCAACAAGATTTCTAGCCCCACATTAATATGCCGTTGTAGAAACGGATGGTCAACTTCGAATCTTTCTTGGAGTAGTGGATGGTGAAAAGAAGAATATTGATTGGCTAAAGAATGGGAAGTTCATCAACGGAGCCAATCCAACATTTGAAGCTCAATTTTGGTGCAAGAGTCACTTTAGTGGATTCCGGGGAGTGCACAAGCATGTCAATGGTGATAGAGGAACTCGAGTATGGGATCCGGGAATTAATTTCAAGAGTCAATACTTGAGGATCCTAGTTGCTAGCTTGAAGTCTCTTAAGAGCTTGATGAAATTTATTTGGGACCCTGGAGGTCAAATCAATAGCAAACTTGGTTGGAGATTCAAGGAGGAGTGGAAGCATAAGCCGCCCTAGCAAGGATCTCCTCACCAAGTCCAACGTAGGACTATAAACCAAAGTGCTAGGTGGGAGACACCCCACCATGGTAATATCCTTCTAAACTTCTCTCTTTTAGCTTTTGTTTCATGAATAATTGGTTAGTTTGCTTGGTTGGTTGGTTTTATTTTGATGTTTGTTGAGCAATTTTGGTAAAATAATGTGTTTTTTGGGAGTTTTATGATGTTTTGGGGTTTGAAAATGTAACGACCCAATTTTCAATATGTCTAGATCATACCAGAAACTGAGCGCTACCAATTTGTCTTCCTAATTATTATCTATTATTTATCATATGAGCCTGATTCGTTGTTAAAAACGTAGTTAACTTGCGGGGTATTTTTTTTGAAAACGTTTGGATTAATAGACGGGATCATTCATAATCAATTCACAAATAATAATAGATAAAACAGTTATAAACAACCACACATAAATACATCTCAAGTAGTTGATAACATTCCGTGATCCAGCCTTTATTAGAGTATAGACTTTTAGTTAGAACACCCCTAGATATAGCTAAATAATATCTATATACATATATATACATACAACATCCCAGGCCCTGACCTGTTCAAGAAGTCCCTAAGCTGACACCCAGGCTAGCCTAGACTCTATACTCACCTAGTCCCTCTAAACTACTAAGCAAGGGAAAGTACGTTCTAATTCTTCAAAACTCGAGTCAGGTCGAATGTCATCAAAAGGTGGAAGGTCGTCTACTACCCCTCTGCACGATCATACATCGTCAAAGAGCGTCTCTCTTGTATTTCATCAAGTAGCCACATAACAGGAGTCTCGTACACAGGTTTTAGGTCAGAGTTCGCATACAAACGGGGTGCAGACGTTGGCTGGTCTCACAGTATATACATATAAATAGAGAACGAGATTCACCTTAGACTCAGAAGACTACCTAGAGCGGAATCCTTTTTGCAAAACGGTCATCAACGAACTACGATAAGGTACTCTTACTTCCATCTGAAGGGGGAAGGGAGAGAGAAGGGGTAAGAACTGGGGAGTTCTTAGTAGGACCGGGGTTATTAGTTAAGTTCATTAATTCCGTGTTGTTTTACAGGTAAATAGCAGAATACAGAAAGCAGTAAATAGAAGATACCGATAAATAGAGAAGATAGAGAAAACAGATAGCAGAACACAAACAGAAGAATACAAGAAAATAACACAAACACAAATAATAGAATACACACAAAGAAAGCATACATTCATACAACAAACATAATGGAAGAAATGCACAACCAAGTATGATGCATGTCTAGCCTTAATGCAGGTAATGAGCTCATTTGTCGGTTACATACCCGCTCCCGACGTTACCCAGCAACCTTTGTCTGGATAAGGCTTTCCTGTTGGCAATACTCACTGCAAGCAACCTTTGTCTTGCAAAGCGGCACTTATTAGCCGATATACGCCCAACATACTCGCTGTAAGCAACCTCTGTCTTACAGGAGCGCAACACACTCACTGTAAGCAACCTCTGTCTTACATGAGTACAACACAATCACTGTAAGCAACCTTTGTCTTACAGGAGCAACAACATACTTACTGTAAGCAACCTCTGTCTTACAGGAGCACACTAATCTCGATACCTCTATAAGCAACCTCTGTCTTACAGCAAAATATTATAGCAAGGTATCCCAGGAAAGCGTTCTCAGTGGTTGTACCACCATCTATCTGACTGCCTCTCTGCAGCAGATTCTTACATAATCATTCTCATTATCATCATTCATTATCATTCTCATTATTCATCATCACTTTCATATTCTTATGCAGTACCTCTTTCTTTCACTGTTCAATCATACTATACAAACTTTACAGCTTTTACTTTTACAACATCTTAACTCAAACCATTTCTCTTTATCAGATTACTCTTTTCTCTTTGTCTTTCTACTCTGATCTGATTACTCTTTTCTCTTGATCACTTTACTCTAATCTGGTTACTCTGTTCTCAGTATCTCTTTACTCTGCTCTGGTTACTCTTTTCTCTGTAATCTCTTTACTCTGCTCTGATTTCTCTGCTTAACGTATGTATTTAAAGCTTATGTAAATTTCGATATGAATAGTTAGCCTGTCCCAAGTATAGGTTCATTAAGTCTATACTGAAACAATTTAACTTTTCATATGATACCTAACCCTAGTCGCAACTCAAGGACTAACTATGTTGCCCTAGTTCGTTCGCTAGTCTCTGTCTGTTTTTCTGTTATTAAAACCTTACAGACTTTTCTTTGGTTCTTATCTTTTCTTCAATTTTTTATCTTTCCTTTATCTTTTCCTCACTAATATGTTCTTACCACTCCCTAAGTGTTTTATGAAGGTAATTATGAGATTCTGCGCTTAAAGTTGTCTTTCTAAAGCTTTCACAGAAAACTACATTTTCCGCATTATTTTATTATTTTTATTAAAATATTATTTTTAATTAAATATTATTATTTAATATTTTATTATTATTTATTATTTTATCATTAAATTTTCGAAAATTAACTTTACTTTAACCTTTAACCTTCAAAATTCACTTTTTACCACCCGTAACTTTCAATATTTCTACTTTAACCACCCTAACTTTCAGAAATTACCAAATAACCCCTTTAACACCAAAATAATTACAACCTTGCCTTTTTTAAGATCTAAAAGGTGTTCTTCAATGTTCTTTATCACGCTCAAAGTGTTCTTCGTGTTCTTCGTAAATTCTTCAGATTCTTTCTCTGTTTTCACCCGTTTTTCAGTCTTTTCAGCAACCGATTTTTACCATAATTCATTATAAAATTGCAGCCACTAAAGCCCCTTATTTACTACTTGATTTTAACATAAATTGAACCCCAATTTAAGTCCTAGGGTTCGTTTTTCCAGCTGCATTCAAGAACACAAATTCATAGCTTGAATTTCATCAAATTTCATCAAAATTTCACCAAAATTTCAACAAGAATCAATCATATAAACCATCAATTTCAAGCATGGCCAAACCATATCATAATAACACAACTCAAAAACAATCAATCAAGATTAATTTTGTCAAACCCTACCTAGTTTTGCTGCTCCTAATTCGGTTATACTTTCAGGTGGTCCTTAAGCACTTTTTCCTCCTAAATCACACCAAGAACAACTTTAAATCCGAAAATCCTCAACTAACCAAATCTCACTCAGCACATTAGGAATGGATTTCTCACTTTAGAGTTGCTGGAAATTAACGTTTCTTGGCCCTCAAGTCAAGTTAAGCATGATTCCTAAGGAAGAACATCAAGAAAACACATGTTTGATCATGTTTCCTTGAAAACTGAATTCAAATGGGAAAGGGACAGCAATCTAACCTTATTTCCAGCCTTGATAAGTTACATGGTTATGTAGAGGAAGAAGAGAGGATCATTTTGGTGAAATCGGAGTTTTGATTTGAGTTTTAGTTCAGAAAAAATCGAGTTTTGAAGATTTAAGTGTCATGAAAGTTTCTCTCTTTTCTCTCTTCTCATTTTCGGCCAAAGGGAGTAAATGACCAGCCTTGGAGTGTCTTAGGGGTGTAAGGTGAGTTGTGATCGATTGGTGATGAGCGGATAATTTATACGCATTTTGGCAGTGTTTTTACATAGTTTTTAGTATGATTTGATTAGTTTTTAGTATATTTTTATTAGTTTTTAAATAAAAATCACATTTCTGGACTTCACTATGAGTTTGTATGTTTTTCTATGATTTTAGGTAATTTCTGGCTGAAATTGAGGGACCTAAGCAAAATCTGATTCAGAGGCTGAAAAAGGACTGCAGATATTGTTGGATTCTGACCTCCCTGCACTCGAAATGGATTTTTTTAAGCTACATGAGTCCAAATGGCGCGCTCTAAATTGTGTTGGAAAGTAGACATCCTGGGCTTTCCATCAATATATAATAGTCCATACTTTGCTCGAGTTTAGATGACGCAAACTGGCGTTCAACGCCAGTTCTCTGCCCTATTCTGGCGTTAAACGCCAGAAACATGTTACAAGTTGGAGTTAAATGCCCAAAACAGGTTAC
Source organism: Arachis ipaensis (assembly GCF_059453495.1). Taxonomy (NCBI): domain Eukaryota; kingdom Viridiplantae; phylum Streptophyta; class Magnoliopsida; order Fabales; family Fabaceae; genus Arachis; species Arachis ipaensis. The sequence continues at coordinate 117,618,295 of NC_142441.1, read as the reverse complement.
AACCTGGCGTTTAACTCCAGAAACAGCCTAGGCATGTGTAAAGCTCAAGTCTCAGCCCCAGCACACACCAAGTGGGCCCCAGAAGTGGATTTCTGCACTATCTATCATAGTTTACTCATTTTCTGTAAATCTAGGTTACTAGTTTAGTATTTAAACAACTTTTAGAGATTTATTTTGTATCTCATGACATTTTTAGATCTGAACTTTGTACTTTTTGACGGAATGAGTCTCTAAACTCCATTGTTGGGGGGTGAGGAGCTCTGCTGTGTCTCGATGAATTAATGCAATTACTTCTGTTTTCTATTCAAACACGCTTGTTTCTATCTAAGATATTTATTCGCACTTCAATATGATGAATGTGATGATCCGTGACACTTATCACCATTCTCAACCTATGAACGTGTGCCTAACAACCACCTCCGTTCTACATTAGATTGAATGAGTATCTCTTGGATTCCTTAATCAGAATCTTCATGGTATAAGCTAGAATCCATTGGTAGCATTCTTGAGAATCCAGAAAGTCTAAACCTTGTCTGTGATATTCCGAGTAGGATTCAGGGATTGGATGACCGTGACGAGCTTCAAACTCACAAGGGTTGGGCGTAGTGACAGACGCAAAAGGATCAATGATCCTATTCCATCATGAGTGAGAACTGACAGATGATTAGCCGTGCGGTGACAGCGCACCTGGACCACTTTCACTGAGAGGACGGATGGTAGCCATTGACAAAGGTGATTGATGAGCGGATAATAGTCCATACTTTACCCAAGATTTGATGGCCCAAACCGGCGTTCCAACTCAGCTTCAGAATTCTGGCGTCAAAACGCCAGAACTGGCACAAAAGCTGGAGTTAAACGTCCAAACAGGCACAAAAGCTGGCGTTTAACTCCAAGAAAAGTCTCTACACATGAAAGCCTCAATGCTCAGCCCAAGCACACACCAAGTGGGCCCAAAAAAAGATTTCTGCATTAATTACCTATTTCTGTAACCTTAGGCTACTAGTTTTCTATAAATAGGACCTTTTGCTATTGTATTTTCAGACTTTTACAAAGATACTTTTACAAAAAGACTTTGATAGACCTTTTCAAGTTTGGGGGCTGGCCTCACGGCCATGCCTAGACCTTATTCTTATGTATTTTCAACGGTGGAGTTTCTACACACCATAGATTAAGGTGTGGAGCTCTGCTGTTCTTCATGAATTAATGCAAAGTACTATTGTTTTTCTATTCAACTCAAGTCTATTTCTTCTCCAAGATATTCATTCGCACCCAAGAACATGATGAATATGATGATTATGTGAAACTCATCACCATTCTCACCTATGAACGCGTGCCTGACAACCACTTCCGTTCTACATGCAAACAAGCTTGAATGTGTATCTCTTGGGTTTCTAATCTAAGATTAGAACCTTCGTGGTATAGGCTAGAATTATTGGCGGCCATTCCTGAGATCCGGAATGTCTAAACCTTGTCTGTGGTATTCTGAGTAGGATCTGGGAAGGGATGACTGTGACGAGCTTCAAACTCGCGAGTGTTGGGCGTGTGACAGACGCAAAAGGATCAGTGGATCCTATTCCAACATGATCGAGAACCGACAGATGATTAGCCGTGCGGTGACAGCATGCGTAGAACATTTTCACTGAGAGGACAGGAAGTAGCCATTGACAACGGTGATGCCCAACATAAAGCTTGCCATGGAAAGGAGTATGAATGATTGGAAGAAGGCAATAGGAAAGCAGAGGTTCAGGAGGAACAAAGCATCTTCATACGCTTATCTGAAATTCCTACCAATGAATTACATAAGTATCTCTATCTCTATCTTTATTTTATGTTTTATTTATCTTTAATTATCAATCCTCCATAACCATTTGAATCTGCCTGACTGAGATTTACAAGATGACCATAGCTTGCTTCAAGTCGACAGTCTCCGTGGGATCGACCCTTACTCACGTAAGGTATTACTTGGACGACCCAGTGCACTTGCTGGTTAGTTGTGCGGAATTGTGACAAAGTGTTATTCACGTTTGAGAGCTCCAAGTCTTTGGCGCCATTGTTGATGATCACAATTTCGTGCACCAAGTTTTTGGCGCCGTTTGCCAGAGATTGTTCATCTTGTTGCTTAGATTAGGTAATTTTATTTTATGTTTGAGATTTTTACTTTTTATTTTCGAAAATTTTTTTTCAAAAATACAAAAAAATTTTCTATTTTATTCTTCAGAGTTTTTAAGAATGAATTCTAGAGTTTCATGATGATTTGTTGAAGTCTGGCTGGCTGTGAAGCCATGTCTAATCTTATTAGACCGAGGTTTCAATTTATCATCACAAGAGCTTGTTGATTTCTATCAATTTTGCTGTTGTGAGCAATGATCTGCTAAAGCTTGGCTGGCCATTGGCCATGTCTAGTGTTTTGGACCAGAGCTTTCTTTGAAAGCTTGGCTGGCTAGTAAGCCATATCTAATTCCTGGACCGGAGTCTTAGACTAGAATTGCAATGATTCCTGGAATTCTTATTAAAAATTTTGAATTCCTTTATTTTCTTTTCCACTCAATTTTCAAAAAATCACAAAAAAATTTATAAAATCATAAAATCAAAAATATTTTTATGTCTTTTGTTTGAGTCTAGTGTCTAATTTTTAAGTTTGGTGTCAATTGCATGTCTTTCTTCTTGCATTTTTTCGAATATATAAAATATGTTCTTCATTGATCTTCAAGTTGTTCTTGATGATTTCCTAGCTCTGATCTTTAAATTCTCTTATTTTGTGTGTTTTGTTGTTTCTTACATGCATTTTCAAATTGTTATAGTCCTTAGTATACAAACTTCTAAGTTTGGTGTCTTGCATGCATTGTTTATTTGATCTTAGTTGCATTTTTTATTATTTCTCATCATTAAAAATCCAAAAATATTTTCAAAATTGTGTCTTTTCAAGTCAATAATACAGAGAATTGAAGATTCAGAACATTCAGCAGAGGAATTAAACAGAAAAAGCTGGGCGTTTAAAACGCCCAGTGAAGAAGGAAAACTGGCGTTTAAACGCCAGCCAGGGTACCTGGCTGGGCGTTTAACGCCCAAAAAGGTAGCATTTTGGGCGTTAAACGCCAGAATAGATGCCATTCTGGGCATTTAACACCAGGAGGACACTAGAGGGAAGATTTTGTTTTTAATCCAAATTTTTTTCAAATCTTCATAATTTTTCAAAATCAAATTTTTTTCAAATCATATCTTTTCAATCATATCTCTTCAAAATCAATTTCTTTCCATTTTTTATTTTTTTCTTCTATTTTTGAAAATCCTTGCTACAATTAGTAATTTAATTCAAAATTTTCAAGTTGTTACTTGCCTATTAAAGAAGGATCAAATTTTAAATTCTAGAATCATATCTTCTAATTTCTTGTTAGTCAAGTAATCAAATTTAATTTTAAAACCTTCTTTTTAAAAATTGATTTTCAATCATATCTTCTCAATCATATCTTTTCAATCACATCTTTTTCAAAAATTAATTTTCAATCATATCTTTTTGATTTCTAATTTCAAAATTTTTTTCAAAAATCACTTAATTTATTTCCCAATTTTAATTTTCGAAAATCATCAATCAAAATTTCAAAATTTCTTTTAATTATTTCAAAATCTTTTACTTTAATTTCAAAAATTCTTCCCTTCTTCTCACATCCTTCTATTTAAGGACTAACACTCCTCCACTATCAACAATTCGAACTCTATCCCTCTTGATAAGTTTGAATTCTTCTCTTTCTACCTTCTCCTTCTATTCTTCTTTTCCTCTGACACTTCAAGGAATCTCTATACTGTAACATAGAGGATTTCATACTTTCTTGTTCTCTTCTCTTTCATATGAGCAGGAGCAAAGACAAAGGCATCCTTGTTAAAGCTAATCCTGAACCTGAAAGGACCTTGAAGAGAAAGCTAAGAGAAGCTAAAGCACAACTCTCTCTAGAGGGCCTAACAGAGCTCTTCAAGGAGGAAGAAGCCATGGCAGCCAAAAACAACAATGCCAACAATGCAAAGAAGGTGGTTGGTGACTTTACTGCACCTACTCCCGACTTCTATGGGAGAAGCATCTCAATCCCTGCCATTGGAGCAAACAACTTTGAGCTTAAGCCTCAATTAGTTTCTCTAATGCAACAGAATTGCAAGTTTCATGGACTTCCATTGGAAGATCCTCATCAGTTCTTAGCTGAATTCTTGCAAATCTGTGACACTGTCAAGACCAATGGGGTTGACCCTAAAGTCTACAGACTTATGCTCTTCCCTTTTGCTGTAAGAGACAGAGCTAGGACATGGTTGGATTTACAACCCAAAGAAAGCCTGAACTCTTGGGAAAAGCTAGTCAATGCCTTCTTGGCAAAGTTCTTTCCACCTCAAAAATTGAGCAAGCTTAGAGTGGAAGTCCAAACCTTCAGACAGAAGGAAGGAGAATCCCTCTATGAAGCTTGAAAAAGATACAAGCAATTGATCAGAAGGTGTCCTTCTGACATACTTTCAGAATGGAGCATCATAGGTATCTTCTATGATGGTCTGTCTGAACTGTCCAAGATGTCATTGGACAGCTCTGATGGAGGATCTCTTCATCTGAAGAAGACGCCTGCAGAAGCTCAGGAACTCATTGAGATGGTTGCAAATAACCAATTCATGTACACTTCTGAAAGGAACCCTATGAATAATGGGACAAATCAGAAGAAAGGAGTTCTTGAGATTGATACTCTGAATGCCATACTGGCTCAGAATAAAATATTGACTCAGCAAGTCAATATGATTTCTCAAAGTCTGTCTGGAATGCAAGGTGCACCAGGCAGTACTAAGGAAGTTTCCCTTGAAGAAGAAGCTTATGATCCTGAGAACCCAGCAATGGAAGAGGTGAATTACATGGGAGAACCCTATGGAAACACCTATAATCCTTCATGGAGAAATCATTCAAATCTCTCATGGAAGGACCAACAGAGGCCTCAACAAGGCTTCAATAACAATAATGGTGGAAGAAACAGGTTTAGCAATAGCAAGCCTTTTCCATCATCTTCTCAGCAACAGACAGATGATTCTAAGCAGAGCCACTCTAACTTAGCAACCATAGTCTCTAATCTAATTAAAACCACTCAAAGTTTCATGACTAAAACAAGGTCCTCCATTAGAAATTTGGAGGCACAAGTGGGTCAGCTGAGTAAGAAAGTTACTGAACTCCCTCCTAGTACTCTCCCAAGCAATACAGAAGAGAATCCAAAGAGAGAGTGCAAGGCCATAAACACGTCTCACATGGCCGAACTTGGAGAGGAGGAAGAGGTAGTGATCTCCACTAAGGAAGACCTCAATGGACGTCCACTGGCCTCCATGGAATTCCCTGATGAGAAACCATGGAAATCTGAGACTCACACAGAGACCATAGAGATTCCATTGAATTTACTCCTGCCATTCATGAGCTCTGATGAGTATTCTTCCTCTGAAGAGGATGAAGATGTTACTGAAGAGCAAGTTGTTAAGTACCTTGGAGCAATCATGAAGCTAAACGCCAAGTTATTTGGTAATGAGACTTGGGAGAATGAACTTCCATTGCTCACTAAAGAACTGGATGACTTGACTAGGCAGAAATTACCTCTGAAGAGACAAGATCTTGGGAAGTTCTCAATACCTTGTACCATAGGCACCATGACCTTTGAGAAGGCTCTGTGTGACCTAGGGTCAAGTATAAACCTCATGCATCTCTCTTTAATGGAGAAGCTAGGGATCATTGAGGTACAAGCTGCAAGAATCTCACTGGAGATGGCAGACAATTCAAAGAAACAGGCTTATGGACTTGTAGAGGATGTCTTAGTAAAGGTTGAAGACCACTACATCCCTGCTGATTTCATAATCCTAGAGACTGGGAAGTGTGTGGATGAATCCATCATCCTTGGCAGACCCTTCCTAGCCACAGCAAAAGCTGTAATTGATGTTGACAGAGGAGAATTGATCATTCAAGTGAATGAAGACTCACTTGTGTTTAAAGCTCAAGGATATCCCTCTTAACCATGGAGAGGAAGCATGAAGAGCTTCTCTCAATACAGAGTCAGACAGAGCCCCCACAGTCAAACTCTAAGTTTGGTGTTGGGAGGTTCCAACATTGCCTGAACATCTGTGAGGCTCCATGAGAGCCCATTGTCAAGCTATAGACATTAAAGAAGCGCTTGTTGGGAGGCAACCCAATCTTTAATTATCTATGTTAAATTTCTATTTTCTTTTGTTATTTTATGTTTTCTGTAGGTTGATAATCATGTGAAGTCACAAAAATAATTGAAAAAGCAAAAACAGACTGAAAAATAGAATGAAAAATAGAACACCCTGGAGGAGAAACTTACTGGCGTTTAAACGCCAGTAAGGGTAGCAGAATGGGTGTTAAACGCCCAGTCTGGCACCATTCTGGGCGTTTAACGCCAGAAATGGGCACCAGACGGGCATTTAACGCCAGGAATGGGCAAGAAGCTGGCGTTAAACGCCAGAAATGGGCACCAAACTAGCGTTTAACGCCAGGAATGGGCAAGAAGCTGGCGTTAAACGCCAGAAATAGGCAGCAGCCTGACGTTTAACGCCAGGATTGGCAGAAAGGGGCATTTTTACACGCCACTTGGTGCAGGGATGAGATATCCTTGACACCTCAGGATTTGTGGACCCCACAGGATCCCCACCTACCCCACCTCTCTCTCTCTTCTTCACCCATTCACCAATCACCTCAATACCTCTTCCCCAAAAACCCCACACCTATCAAATCCCACCATTCTCTTCACCACTCACATCCATCCTTCATAAAACCCCACCTACCTTACCATTCAAATTCAAACCACTTTCCCACCTAAATCCACCCATAATGGCCGAACCATACCCCCCTCTCCACTCCTTCATTTTCACACAACATACACACTACTTCTCCCCCTTGGCCGAAACACTAAGCCACATCCATCTCCTCTATTTCTTCTTCTTCTACTCTCTTCTTTCTTCTTTTGATCGAGGACGAGCAAACCTTCTAAGTTTGGTGTGGTAAAAGCGTTGCTTTTTGTTTTTCCATAACCATTTATGGCACCTAAGGCCGGAGAAACCTCTAGAAAGAGGAAAGGGAAGGCAAAAGCTTCCACCTCCGAGTCATGGGAGATGGAGAGATTCATCTCAAGGGTGCACCAAGACCAATTCTATGAAGTTGTGGCCAAGAAGAAGGTGATCCCCGAGGTCCCTTTGAAACTCAAAAAGGGTGAATATCCGGAGATCCGACATGAGATTCGAAGAAGAGGTTGGGAAGTTCTCACCAATCCCATTCAACAAGTCAGAATCTTAATGGTTCAAGAGTTCTATGGCAATGCATGGATCACCAAGAACCATGATCAAAGTGTGAACCCGGACCCAAAGAATTGGCTTACAATGGTTAGGATAAAATGCTTAGATTTTAGTCCGGAGAATGTAAGGTTGGCATTCAACTTGCCCATGATGCAAGGAGATACACACCCCTACACTAGAAGGGTCAACTTTGATCAAAGGTTGGACCAAGTCCTCATAGAAATCTGTGAAGAGGGCGCTCAATGGAAGAGAGATTCAAGAGGGAAGCCGGTTCAACTAAGAAGGCATGACCTCAAGCCCGTGGCTAGGGGATGGTTGGAGTTCATCCAACGCTCAATCATTCCCACTAGCAACCGGTCTGAAGTTACTATAGACTGGGCTATCATGATCCATAGCATCATGATTAGGGAGGAAGTAGAAGTTCATGAAGTTATATCCCAAGAACTCTACAAGGTGGCAGACAAGTCCTCTACTTTGGCAAGGTTAGCCTTCCCTCATGTCATTTGTCACCTCTGCAATTCAGCTGGAATTAACATAGAGAAAGACATCCTCATTGATGAGGATAAGCCCATCACTAAGGATGGAGCAAACAAGAGATCCCACTCATGGACATGAGGAAATTCCTCACCATGAAATCCCTGCGATGCCTCAAGGGATGCATTTTCACTATTGGGAGCAAATCAACACCTTCCTAGGAGAATTAAGTTCCAACATGGGACAACTAAGGGTGGAGCACCAAGAGCATTCCATCCTCCTCCATGAAATTAGAGAAGACCAAAGATTCATGAGAGAGGAGCAACAAAGGCAAGGAAGAGACATTGAGGAGCTCAAGCACTCCATAAGATCTTCAAGAGGAAGAACTAGCCGCCATCACTAAGGTGGACCCGTTCTTTAATTTCCTTGTTCTTTATTTCTCTATTTTTTGAAAATTATGCTTTATGTTTATCTATGTTTGTGTCCTTATTACATGATCACTAGTGTCTAAGTGTCTATGCCTTAAAGCTATGAAAATGAATCCATCACCTTTCTTAAATAAAGAATGTTTTAATTAAAAAGGAAAAGAAGTGCATGAATTTCAAATTTTAAAACAGTTTAATTATTCTGATGTGGTGGCAATACTTTTGTTTTTCTGAATGAATGCTTGAACAGTGCATATTTTTTAATTTTTTATTCATGAATGTTAAAATTGTTGGATCTTGAAAGAATAATGGAAAAGGAGAAATGTTATTTGATAATCTAAAAAATCATAAAAATTGATTCTTGAAGCAAGAAAAAGCAGTGAAAAGCTTGCAGAAAAAATATATATGCGAAAAAAAAGAGAAAGAAAAAAAAAGAAAGAAAAAGCAAGCAGAAAAAGCCAATAGCCCTTTAAACCAAAAGGAAAGGGTAAAATAAAAGGATCCAAGGCTTTGAACATCAGTAGATAGGAGGGCCCACAGGAATAAAATCCTGGCCTAAGCGGCTAAACCAAGCTGTCCCTAACCATGTGCTTGTGGCGTGAAGGTGTCAAGTGAAAACTTGAGACTGAGCGGTTAAAGTCGTGGTCCAAAAGCAAAAAGAGTGTGCTTAAGAGCTCTGGACACCTCTAATTGCAGACTCTAGCAAAGCTGAGTCACAATCTGAAAAGGTTCACCCAATTATGTGTCTGTGGCATTTATGTATCCGGTGGTAATACTGGAAAACAAAATGCTTTGGGTCACGGCCAAGACTCATAAAGTAGCTGTGTTCAAGAATCAACATACTTAACTAGGAGAATCAATAACACTATCTGAATTCTGAGTTCCTAAAGATGCCAATCATTCTGAACTTCAAAAGGATAAAGTGAGATGCCAAAATTGTTCAGAAGCAAAAAGCTAAAAGCCCCGCTCATCTAATTAAGACTGATCTTCATAGATGTTTTTGGAATTCATTGTATATTCTACTCTTTTTATCCTATTTGATTTTCAGTTGCTTGGGGACAAGCAACAATTTAAGTTTGGTGTTGTGATGAGCGGATAATTTATACGCTTTTGGTATTATTTTTAGTATCTTTTTAGTATATTTTAGTTAGTTTTTATTATATTTTTATTAGTTTTTAAATAAAAATCACATTTATGGACTTTACTATGATTTTGTGTATTTTTCTGTGATTTCAGGTATTTTCTGGCTGAAATTGAGGGACCTGAGCAAAAATCTGATTCAGAGGCTGAAAAAGGACTGCAGATGCAATTGGATTCTGACCTCCCTGCACTCGAAGTGGATTTTCTGGATCTACAGAAGCTCAATTGGCGCGCTCTCAATTGCGTTGGAAGGTAGACATCCTGGGATTTCTAGCAATATATAATAGTCCATACTTTACCTAAGATTTGATGGCCCAAACTGGTGTTCCAAGTTAGCTTTAGAATTTTGGCGTCAAAACGCCAGAACTGGCACAAAAGCTAGAGTTAAACGCCCAAACAGGCACAAAAGCTGGCGTTTAACTCCAAGAAAAGTCTCTACACATGAAAGCCTCAATGCTTAGCCCAAGCACACACCAAGTGGGCCCGGAAAAAGATTTCTGCATTAATTACCTATTTCTATAACCCTAGGCTACTAGTTTTCTATAAATAGGACCTTTTGCTATTGTATTTTCAGACTTTTACAAAGATACTTTTACAAAAAGACTTTGATAGACCTTTTCACGTTTGGGGGCTGGCCTCACGGCCATGCCTAGACCTTATTCTTATGTATTTTCAACAGTGGAGTTTCTACACACCATAGATTAAGGTGTGGAGCTCTGCTGTTCTTCATGAATTAATGCAAAGTACTATTGTTTTTCTATTCAACTCAAGTATATTTCTTCTCCAAGATATTCATTCACACCCAAGAACATGATGAATGTGATGATTATGTGACACTCATCACTATTCTCACCTATGAACGCATGCCTGACAACCACTTCCGTTCTACATGCAAACAAGCTTGAATGTGTATCTCTTGGGTTTCTAATCTAAGATTAGAACCTTCGTGGTATAGGCTAGAATTATTGGCGGCCATTCCTGAGATCCGGAATGTCTAAACCTTGTCTGTGGTATTCTGAGTAGGATCTGGGAAGGGATGACTGTGACGAGCTTCAAACTCGTGAGTGTTGGGCGTGTGACAGACACAAAAGGATCAATGGATCCTATTCCAACATGATCGAGAACTGACAGATGATTAGTCGTGCGGTGACAGCGTGCGTAGAACATTTTCACTAAGAGGACAGGAAGTAGCCATTGACAACGGTGATGCCCAACATAAAGCTTTCCATGGAAAGGAGTATGAATGATTGGAAGAAGGCAATAGGAAAGTAGAGGTTCAGGAGGAACAAAGCATCTTCATACGCTTATCTGAAATTCCTACCAATGAATTACATAAGTATCTCTATGTCTATCTTTATTTTATGTTTTATTTATATTTAATTATCAATCCTCCATAACCATTTGAATCTGCCTGACTGAGATTTACAAGATGACCATAGCTTGCTTCAAGCCGACAGTCTCCGTGGGATCGACCCTTACTCACGTAAGGTATTACTTGGACGACCCAGTGCACTTGCTGGTTAGTTGTGCGAAATTGTGACAAAGTGTGATTCACGTTTGAGAGCTCCAAGTCTTTGGCGCCATTGTTGATGATCACAATTTCGTGCACCAGTGATCCACCAACATACAACTTGCCATAGGAGGAACTTTGCGTGCGTGAAGAAGAAGACAGGGGGAAAGCAGAGATTCAGAAGACAAAGCATCTCCAAAACTCCAACATATTCTCCATTACTGCATAATAAGTATTATTTAATCCATGCTCTCTTGTTCATCTGCAAGTCAACTGATAAATATAATTGATATACTGACTAAGAGTTACAAGATAACCATAGCTTGCTTCAAGTCAACAATCTCTGTGGGATCGACCCTTACTCACGTAAGGTATTACTTGGACGACCCAGTGCACTTTCTGGTTAGTTGTGCGAAATTGTGACAAAGTGTGATTCACGTTTGAGAGCTCCAAGTCTTTGGCGCCATTGTTGATGATCACAATTTCGTGCACCAGTGATCCACCAACATACAACTTGCCATAGGAGGAACTTTGCGTGCGTGAAGAAGAAGACAGGGGGAAAGCAGAGATTCAAAAGACAAAGCATCTCCAAAACTCCAACATATTCTCCATTACCGCATAATAAGTATTATTTAATCCATGCTCTCTTGTTCATCTGCAAGTCAACTGATAAATATAATTGATATACTGACTAAGAGTTACAAGATAACCTTAGCTTGCTTCAAGCCAACAATCTCTGTGGGATTGACCTTTACTCACGTAAGGTATTACTTGGACGACCCAGTGCACTTGCTGGTTAGTGGTACGAATTGTGAAAAGTGTGATTTACAATTTCGTGCACCAAGTTTTTGGCGCCGTTGCCGGGAATTGTTCGAGTTTGGACAACTGACAGTTTATTTTGTTGCTTAGATTAGGAAAAATTTATCTTTTTGGTTTAGAGTCTTTTATTATTGTTTTTGGTTGAATTTTTTTTAAAATCCTTATTTTCTCTTTTTTTTAAATTTTTCGAAAATTTTATAAACTGATAATTGAGTTTTTCTGTTTGAGTTTAGTTTCTTATTTTAAGTTTGGTGTCAATTGCATGTTTTTCTTTTCTTTTAAATTTTCAAATTTGTATTCATTGTTCTTTCTTAATCTTCAAGTTGTTCTTGTTTATTTTCCTTGTTTGATCTTTAGTTTTTCTTATTTTGTGATTTTTCTTGTTTTTCTTGTGCATTCTCGAATTATTAGTATCTAAAAAAAATAATAAAATATTTTATACATTAAATACCTTTATTAAAACACTTTAAATTTATAACTCAATTGGCTAGACCGTTGTGTTTATGTTCTTGGTAATTGGGAATCTTTCTTTTAAAACTTTTTTAAAAATAATTTTTCTTTGATTAAATCTTGTGTCAAGTTTTAAGTTTGGTGTTTTCTTGTCAGTTTTTATTTAATTTTCAAAAATTTATTTTTGGTTTTCTAAAAATTTTAAGTTTGGTGTTCTTTTTTTTTTTATGTTCTTGAGTTCTTTGAGTCTTTGAATTTTTGTTCTTTGTGTTTTTGTGAATCTTCAAGGTGTTCTTGAGTCTTTCTTGTGTTTTGATCTTAAAATTTTTATGTTTGGTGTTCCTTGGTGTTTCCCCTCCAAATTTTCAAAAATAGGGAACATTAGATCTAAAAATTTTAAGTTCTGTGTCTTTTTATTATTTTCTCTTTCCTCATTGAATTCAAAAATATCTTTTTCCTTTATTTTAAATGATTTTTTGAAAATTACCTTTAAAAAATTCAGATTTTTATTTTAAAAATCAAATCCTTTCAAAATTCAAAATCTTTTTCAAAAATCATATCCAAAGTTTTTCTAATCTTCTTAATTAAGCAATTACTTTCATTTTCAAATTTATTTTTCTCTTGGTTTTTGAAATTTACATTCTAATTTCTAATTATTTTATTTTATCTTATTATTTTTAATTATCTTAATAATTTGGTTTATTCAACTTAAATAAAATAAAAAAATAAAAATATATTTTCTTTGCAATTCATATCAATTCCATTTTATCCATCATGGATCTAAGTGGAAATGAACAGTCCAGAAGGACTCTGGGGTCATATGGTAATCCCACTGCTGCTGCATATAGGAGTAGTATCTGTATACCTCCCATCAAAGCAGGCAGTTTTGAACTAAATCCTTAGCTCATTGTCATGGTGCAGCAAAACTGCCAGTATTCCGGCCTTCCACAGGAAGAACCTACTGAGTTTCTGGCATAATTCTTGCAAATTGCTGACATAGTACGTGACAAGGAGGTAAATCAGGATGTATACAGACTGTTACTGTTTCCGTTTGCTGTAAAAGATCAAGCTAAAAGGTGGTTAAATAACCAACCCACAACAAGCATAAGGACATGGAAACAGTTATCAGACAAATTCCTGAATCAATATTTCCCTCCAAAAAGGATGACACAGCTAAGGCTGGACATCCAAAGCTTTAAACAAGAGGATGATGAATCCCTTTATAATGCCTGGGAGAGGTACAGAGGGATGCTAAGGAAATGCCCCTCTGAAATGTTTTCAGAATAGGTGCAATTAGACATCTTCTACTATGGGCTTACAAAAAGAGCTCAGATATCTCTAGACCACTCAGCTGGTGGATCTATACATATGTGAAAAACTATTGAAGAGGCTCAAGAGCTTATTGATATAGTTGCTAGAAATCAGCATCTGTACATAAATAGTGGGTCCTCCATAAAAGAAGAAGCCAAAGCAGTGTCTACTGAACTTGGACCTCCAGAACAAGTTGCTGAACTCAATCAACAATTGTGTTTTCTAACAAAACAGCTAGCAGAATTCAAGGAGATGCTACAAGACACCAAAAATGCTAATAAAACTATGGAAGCACAATTGAATCAGACAAAACAGTAGTTATCAAAGCAGATAATAGAAGAGTGCCAGGCAGTTTAATTAAAAAGTGGGAAAACATTAAATACCTCACTTCAGAGCAGCAGAAAGCCAAGGAAAGAACAACTGACAGAGGATGAGCAAAACATTATCCAAAATCCCTCTAAGGACAGTAAAAGCCCAGAGAGGAACAATTCTGGCATTCAAACGCCAGAAACAGGCAAGGAGCTGGCGTCAAATGCCCAATAGAAGCTCAGTTCTGGTGTTCAAATGCCAGAAACAGGTAAGAAGCTGGCGTTCAACGCCAATCAAGCTTCTAACCCTAGCATTCAAACGCCAGTGAGGGATCAGACACACACAAGTGCTGATAACAACCCCTCTAAAAAGGCTTCTCCAACCACCTCTGTAGGAAATAAACCCGCAGCAACCAAGGTTGAGGAATATAAAGCCAAGATGCCTTATCCTCAAAAACTCTGCCAAGAGGAGCAGGATAAGCAATTTGCCCGCTTTGCAGACTATCTCAGGACTCTTGAAATAAAGATTCCATTTGCACAGGCACTTGAGCAAATACCCTCTTATGCCAAGTTCATGAAAGAGATCTTGAGTCATAAGAAGGATTGGAGAGAAACTGAAAGAGTTCTCCTCACTAAAGAATGCAGTGTAGTCATTCTGAAAAGCTTCCCAGAAAAGCTTAAAGATCCCGGGAGCTTTATGATACCATGCATATTAGAAGATAATTGCACCAAGACAGCTTTATGTGATCTTGGGGCAAGCATCAACCTAATACCTGCATCTACTATCAGAAAGCTTGGCTTAACTGAAGAAGTCAAACCAACCCGGATATGTCTCCAACTTGCTGATGGCTCCATTAAATACCCATCAGGCGTGATTGAAGATGTGATTGTCAGGGTTGGGCCATTCGCCTTCCCCACCGACTTTGTAGTGCTGGAAATGGAGGAGCACAAGAGTGCTACTCTCATTCTAGGAAGACCTTTCCTAGCAACTGGATGAACTCTCATTGATGTCCAAAAGGGGGAAGTAACCCTGAGAGTCAATGAGGATGAGTTTAAGTTGAAAGCTGTCAAAGCCATGCAGCATCCAGACACACCAAAAGACTGCATGAAAGTTGATCTTATTGACTCTTTGGTAGAGGAGATCAACATGGCTGAGAGTCTCGAATCAGAGCTGGAAGATATCTTTAAAGATGTTCAACCTGATCTGGAGGATTCAGAGAATTGAAAGAGCCTCTGAAACTTCCTCAGGAAGAGGAAAAATCTCCTAAACCCGAGCTCAAACCATTATCACCATCCCTGAAATATGCATTTCTGGGAGAAGGTGACACTTTTCCGGTGATCATAAGCTCTGCTTTAAATCTCCTGGAAGAGGAAGCGTTACTTCAAGTGCTAAGGACACACAAGACAGCTCTTGGGTGGTCCATAAGTGATCTTAAGGGCATCAGCCCAGCAAGTTGCATGCACAAGATCCTATTGGAGGACAATGCTAAGCCAGTGGTTCAACCACAGAGGCGGCTAAATCCAGCCATGAAGGAAGTAGTGCAGAAAGAGGTCACCAAGTTACTGGAGGCTGGGATTATTTATCCTATTTCTGATAGCCCCTGGGTGAGTCCTGTCCAAGTTGTCCCCAAAAAGGGAGGCATGACAGTGGTTCATAATGAAAAAAATGAACTGGTTCCTACAAGAACAGTTACAGGGTGGCACATGTGTATTGACTACAGAAGGCTCAATATAGCCACCAGAAAGGATCATTTTCCTTTACCATTCATAGACCAGATGCTAGAAAAACTAGCAGGTCATGATTATTACTGCTTTTTGGATGGCTATTCAGGCTACAACCAAATTGCAGTAGATCTCCAGGATCAAGAGAAAACAGCATTCACATGTCCATCTGGAGTATTTGCCTACAGAAGGATGCCATTTGGGCTGTGTAATGCACCTGCAACCTTTCAGAGATGCATGCTCTCTATTTTCTCTGATATGGTGGAGAAATTTCTAGAAGTCTTCATGGATGACTTCTCAGTATATGGAGACTCATTCAGCTCCTGTCTTGATAACCTGACACTGGTTCTGAAAAGATGCCAAGAGACTAACCTGGTTTTAAACTGGGAAAAATGTCACTTTATGGTGACTGAAGGGATTGTCCTTGGGCATAAGATTTCGAACAAGGGAATAGAGGTGGATCAAGCTAAGGTAGAGGTAATTGAAAAATTACCTCCACCTGCCAATATCAAGGCAATCAGAAGCTTTCTGGGGCATACAGGATTCTATAGGAGGTTTATAAAGGATTTTTCAAAAATTGCAAAACCTCTGAGCAACCTGCTAGCTGCTGACATGCCATCATTTGACACAGAGTGTCTGCAGGCATTTGAAACTCTGAAAGCTAACCTGGTCACAGCACCAGTTATTTCTACACCAGACTTGACATTACCATTCGAACTAATGTGTGATGCCAGTGACCATGCCATTGGTGCAGTATTGGGGCAGAGGCATGACAAACTTCTGCATGTCATTTATTATGCTAGCCGTGTTTTAAATAATGCCAAGAAAAATTACACAACCACAGAAAAAGAATTTCTTGCAGTGGTTTATGCCATTGACAAGTTTAGATCATACTTAGTAGGATCAAAAGTGATTGTGTACACTGCCCATGCTGCTCTTAAATATCCACTTACAAAGCAGGATTCAAAACCCAGACTTATAAGATGGGTGTTGCTTCTACAAGAGTTTGATATAGAAATAAGAGACAGAAAAGGGACAGAAAACCAAGTGGCTGATCATCTGCCCGGATAGAACCAGTAGAAGGGGCGTCCTTTCCCTCTATTGAGATCTCTGAAATTCCGGATGAGCATTTGTTCGCCATTCAAAAAACACCATGGTTTGCAGACATTGCAAACTATAAAGCTGCAAGGTTCATACCCAAGGAGTACAGCAGGCAACAAAAGAAAAAATTAATTACTGATGCAAAGTACTACTTGTGGGATGAACCCTATCTCTTTAAGAGATGTGCAGACGGAATAATCTGAAGGTGTGTGCCTAGAGAAGAAGCACATAAGATCTTATGGCATTGTCATGGGTCTCAATATGGAGTCCATTTCGGAGGTGAGCGAACAGCCACCAATGTCCTCCAATGTGGCTTCTACTGGCCTACCCTCTATAGAGATTTCCGAAAGTTTGTACGTAACTGTGACAGCTGCCAGAAAGCTGGTAATCTGCCTCATGGTTACGCCATGCCTCAACAAGGAATCCTGGAGATTGAGTTGTTTGATGTATGGGGTATTGACTTCATGGGCCTTTCCCACCATCATACTCAAAAACTTATATTCTGGTGGCAGTCGACTATGTATCCAAATGGATAGAGGCCATTGCCACACCCACTAATGATACTAAGACAGTGCTGAAGTTCCTCCAGAAACATATCTTCAGCAGGTTTGGTGTCCCTAGAGCACTAATTAGTGATGGGGGCACCCACTTCTGCAACAAATAGCTTTACTCTACTATGGTCCGGTATGGAATTAGTCACAAGGTGGCAACTCCTTATCATCCACAGGCAAACGGGCAAGCTGAAGTCTCTAATAGAGAACTAAAAAGAATCCTGGAATGGACTGTAATTACCCGTAGACAGGATTGGGCGAGAAGCTTGGATGATGCTCTGTGGGCTTACAGAACAGCATTCAAAACTCCTATAGGGACCTCTCCATACCAGCTTGTGTATGGTAAGGCCTGTCATCTGCCCGTGGAATTGGAACATAAGGCCTACTGGCAACCAGATTCCTAAACTTTGATGCCAGATTAGCTGGAGAAAAAAGATTGCTCCAGCTAAATGAGCTAGAGGAATTCAGACTCACTGCTTTCAAAAATTCCAAGCTTTACAAAGAGAAAGAAAAAAGGTGGCATGACAGAAAGCTGTCATCTAGAGTCTTTGAACCAGGACAGAAGGTTCTGCTGTTTAACTCTAGGCTCCGGCTATTCCCCGGGAAACTGAAATCCCGGTGGAGGGGACCATTTGTGATTACAAGTGTGTCACCATATGGCTATGTGGAGTTTCAAGACTTTGATTCTAATAAGAAGTTCATTGTTAATGGACAGCGAATTGACAAACCCCAATTTGACGGTTTGTTTTGCCTTGAATTTAGAACATTTTGATAACCTTTGTCACATTTAGCCTAAGAATTAGCATGGTTTTGTTATCTCTTCCATGATTGTGCTTAAGTGTAAAAACATGCTTTTTAAGCCTTGTCTTGGTGAATTCTAGTTTCTGTTTGATTCCATACGATGCCTTGATGTGTTTGCTAGTAACCTCAGGTTGAAACTAGGCATGGATCAAAGGAAGCAAGGAAGGAAGCATACAAGTGGAGAGAAGCATAAAAAAGTCAAAGAAGCAAAGTCAGCCATGCACGCGCACGCGCACAAGGCGCTCGCGCGCACATTGCAGAACCGACCAGGGACGCGCACGCGTACCATGCGCGCACGCGCCGATGAAGGCACATGACCTCATTAATGCAACACGTGCCTGGCGATTTTGAGAGGTTTTCTAAACCCATTTTGGCGCCAAATTGCTAAAGGAAAGGAATAAAAAGATGAAGGATTAAGGGAGGAGCAAGATTGATGACTTAGGATCATTGATCACTTTAGAAGTTAGTTACCATTAGTTTAGTTTTAGTTTTTTAGTTAGTTTCTAGAGAGAGAAGCTCTCCCTTCTCTCTAGGATTAGGATTAGGTTTAGGTTAATCTCTCTTCTTAGATCTAGGTTTAACTCATGCTTTGATTCACTTTTCATTTACCAATTCTTAATCTTCTCCTCTTCCTCTTTCTAGATGTGTGCTTTAATAATTGTAATCCTTCATTTTGTTTTGGATATATTGTTGTTCCTTGGTTTTCTTTCAATAATGCAATTTGAGGTAATTCATGATAATTGTGATTTCCTTGATTGTTGTTGTTAATTCCTTTCAATAATTGTTGTTAGACTTCATTCTTGTTGTTGATTTACTATACTTTTCTTTTGTGCCTTCCAAGTGTTTGATGAAATGCTTGGTTGGATTTTAGTGTAGATTTTGTTCCTCTTGGCCTAGGTAGAGTAATTAGTGACACTTGAGTTATCTAATTCCTTTGTTGATTGATAATTGGAGAGATTGCTAATTGATTTGAAAGCCTCCAAAGCTAGTCATTCCTTTAGGAGTTGATTAGGACTTGAGAAATCAAATTGATTCACCCACTTGACTTTCCTTTAATTAGTAAGGGTTAACTAAGTGGTAGCAATGAACAAATCTCATCACAATTGAAAAGGATAACTAGGATAGGACTTCTAATTTTCATACCTTGCCAAGAGCCTTCTATAGTTGTTAGTTTATTTTCATTGCCATTTACTTTTCATGCTTCTTATCCAAAACCCCAAAATAACCCATAACCGATAACAAGACACTTCATTGTACGTCCTAGGGAGAACGACCCGAGGTTTAAATACTTCGGTTTATAAATTTTAGGGGTTTGTACTAGTGACAAACAACTTTTTGCATGAAAGGATTAGTGATTGGTTTGGAAACTATACTTGCAACGAGAATTCATTTGTGAATTTCTAAACCGTCAATAATCCAATCGTCAAAATGGCGCCGTTGCCGGGGATGAGCAATGGTGTTATGTTATTGGTTATTGTACATATGTGAATAGTGTAAATAGCTTGTCTTTTGCTTGTTTACTAGATTTTGTTAGCTTTATTTTTGTTTTTTCCCATAATGAATTCTCACTTTGGCTTTGAGTTTGGTTCTAAGTGTGTTGTAGGAAATGTGGACTTTAATGGCAACATGTACCAAGGATGGAACACTCCAAGATGGGAGGAGCCTCAAGGAATTGATCACTCCTATTGGCATCAACCTCCGGACACTTATAGGTATAACCCTCATCCTAATGCATGTCAATTCAATGGCTATGGTGAATCACCTTGTGACTTCCAAGCACCACCACCATATGCCTATGAATCTCATCCTCAACATGAACCTCAACCATTCTCACAAGCCTTTCATCACCAAGCACCACCCTATGATCCATATCCATCATATAACCAATCATCCTTACCATATTTTTATGGCCATAATGAGCAAGAACCTCTAGAATCACCACAACCATGTCAAGACTACTCCCAAGAACCACCTCAATACTCATCATTTCCATACCCTTACCAAGAAGAACCACCTTCCTACTATGAACCCTCTCTCCAAAATAATGAACCTTCCTACCCATCCCAAGCCCCAATAGACGATCCTCTCATCTTGTTACTTCAAGGACAAGAAGCCATGAAGCGGGATACACTTGAGTTTGTGACCAATTTGACCAAGGTGGTGCACACTTTAGCCCACCAATGCTTGAATACTCAAGGTATTTCCGTGACCACATGTGAAAAGTCAAAAGAAGAGCAAAGCATGAAGGAGAAATTGGAAAATTTGGTGGAGAAGGAGGAGTCAAATTTTGTATTGGAGCAACTAGAAGAACCTATAATCATTGACGAAAAGGAGGAAGTGGTTGAAGATTTAGGAGATGTTGAAAGTCCAAGGGAATGTAGCCTCATGGAGCACTCTTCCAAGGAGCTCGATATTGAAGTTGAAGAAGGTGCGCAACCTCCAAGGCATATCATCGTTGGAGACTTGGAAGAGGCTTATCAAGAGATGGATTCAATCATGGAAGAATTTCTCTCTACAATGGAATCCTCTCCCATTGGACATAGAGTTGAAATTATAGAAGAGTGTGCACAACCTCCCATACCCTTGGTGAGCAATGAGAAAGAGAGCTACCAAGAGGAGAACGTTGGCATGGTGTATATTGAAATTGAAGAATATGAAGAGGTTGATCAAGAGATGACCTTGTTCATCAATGAATTTCTATCCAAAATTGAATCGCCTCTCATTAAACAAGATGAAGTTCTTGAAGATAACACCAAGCCACGTAACAAAGAGGATGCGGCTGAAAGTGAGAAGAATTGTGAAGAGGTGAAAATACACAAAGAAGAGCAGAAGGAAGTAGACCTTGCATTGTCTAAGTGTGGGGAAGACCCTCTTCCCAAGTCACCATCCAACACAACATTCAAGTGGGTAACATTCTTATCCATAAGCTTTACTTTCTTGCTTGAATATGGTTTGATTGAAACGGATGGACAACTTAGAGCTCTTTGTGGAATTAAAAGTAAGAATGAGTTGTGTAGTGGTTGCAAGTTAGGAATTAGGCTCATTGAGGTCAAAGCTTCAAGGTATAGGGATGATGGTGGGACAAGAATTACTTTATATGGATCTAGGAGGAAGCATTGGTGGAGTAAAGAGAATTCTATGAGTCAATCCCCTCTATGTCAACCGCTCATCCGACAAAACCATGAAACTCAACTAACGGATGGGTGTGAAGACAAGATATGGGATCCCGGTTCGCTAAATGAAGACCAACTATGGGAACTCGTGTCTTGGGTAGAACTTTGCCCAAGTTTGGTGAATATGGTTGGAAATTCTGTCAACCAATTGAGAAGCAACGATCCTTGGAGATTCAGGGATGAGTACAAACATAAGCCACCATGACAATGAGCCCCTCAAAATGTCCAACTTAAGGACTTAAACTAAAAGTTCTAGGTGGGAGACACCCCACCATGGTAAACTCTTTCCATTCCCTTTTAAATTTGCCTAATAAGTGATTTGAGTTACCATTGTAGGTAGATGTTTCATACAAATTTGTTTGTACAATTTAATTGTTAGCTTAGTCACATGCATGTTGTGTTTAGTAGTAGATGAATAATATCAAAAATTGCATTTTTGTGAATTGTGTGATGGTTGAGTGAATAAGAGTTGTGAACACTAAGGGGAGCACCCAGCAAGTTTTTCTTTCAAAAAAAAAAAAAAAAAGAGAGAGATAGAGATGAAGAAATGGGCATGGACGCGCGCGCGCAACGTGCGCGTACGCGTCCTGACGCGCATGCACCATAAGCCACATTCCAGAGAGTTGGGCCTCTCCTGGGCCAGCGTTGTGCCTCCGGCCCAACTCATTCCACGCTGACGCGCGCTACGTGCGTACGCGCACATACAGCTATGGGGAACTACACGCGTACGCGCACTTGCCGCGTTCGCGTCGATTCGCTGATGCAACTTCTGGGCCAATATCCAGAGAGTTGCGCTAAATTTGGGCCAAATTTAAGCCCCCAGCTCAACTCACCTCGCGCGGACGCGCACAGGCCGCGTGCGCGCATATATGCCAGAAGCTGAAAAGACGCGAGCGCACGCATCGCGCTTGCACGTCCTACAATAAACTGTCAAATGCACGCGGACGCGCACTTGCCGCGTGCGCGCAAATCTCGTGGCGCGACTTCCAGGCCATTCTCCAGAGAGTTAGGCCTGGGTTGGGCCAACTCTAAGCCCCTGGCCCAACTCCATGCACGCGTGCGCGCACGGTACGCGCACGCGTCCTTTCCCTCTTTCGCTCACCCTCGCCTAAGCGCGTTGTACGCGCACGCGTAAGACCCCATTTTTCTTAATGGGCGCGGACGCGCAAGGTGCGCGCACGCGCCAATTCAAAAATCGGGATAACCCTACCTCGCGAAGCACACTGCGCAGTCGCGCAAACCCACCCCCTCCAACGTTCCAGTTCTTCTCCTCGCCCCATCTGTGCTCGCAGCAGCAGCGCCGCCTCCGCCGCCGCGCCATCGTCATCGCCGGCGACTCGCCCTGCTCAACCTCACCTTCTCTTCCCCCTCACCCCCACCCATTCTCGCTCTCTCACTCTTCTCTCCCTCTCCTTCCTCTCAACCGCGCCGTGACTAACCCTCCGCTGCTACCCCGTCCTCACTGCCGGCGGCTCGCTCCTCCCTCTCTGTTCTCCCTACACACCCTCATATCCTCCTTCCCTCTCGCCATCACCCCCCCTCCTCCCTTTCGGCTCTTCTCCCTCCGGCCAAACCACCGCGCCCCCGCCCCACCGCGCCACCATTCACGGCGGTGCCAGTCTGTCTCCGTTGCCCCGGCTCTATCGTGGTCCCCATTTCCATTTTCAGTTTTCCCGGCTCCCAGGTTCCTGCTCCATTTCTGCCATCTCTGTTTCTATTTTCCCTTTTTCTTTGATTCAATTATGTTAGTTCCTAGAGTTGCCTGTTAACTAGCTAAACTCCAATTTTGCATGTTAGGTTTAGTTAGAAATAATTGCGGTTAGGTAGCTAGGGCTGGATAGAGGATTCTAGGCCTGATAAGTGCTCCGTATGTGCTTACTTGCTGTTTATCTGTTTGAATGCTGTATGCTGGTTTTGACTTGCTTTTTATGCACTTCTTGTTGCCTGATTGCTATACCACTGTTGCTGTGCTTCATTGATGCTGCCTTCTTACTGTTTGTGCTATTCTGTTATCCGGGAACGTCCAATTCTAAGCCAGAATGCTGCCCGATTTTTCAAGGAATTAGTTTCATTTTGATCTTTATTTCAGTTTTGGGCGACTTTCCGTTTCCTTTTGACTTCCCGGATTTGCACAATCATTGTGAACATGAACCACAATCTCTAGTTCAATTGAGCCTATATATCATCATATCACTAATCCACTTTTCCTAACTCACTAATTTCTTTCACCATTTTACTTACCCTCACTTTTAACCCTCTTTAACAATTCTTTCATGACTATGATGATATTAGTGCCTTTTGCATATGAGGTGTTACCTTATGGTTTTGGTTCGGTCACTTATGCTTACTTGTTCAATTTTACATATTCAGTGCAACATCATGATTTCTCTTTGATAATGATATCCTGAACATGTCTTCTTTGTTACATGCTAAATGTTTCATATATTCTATCATATTCTTTTCAGGATATCGGATGAAGGCAAAGCCGTAGCCACCACCTCTAAAAAGAGAAAACACTCTACCCCCTCCACTCCTTCCATCTACAAGAACTATGCTAGGAATCCATTACAGGACGAGGATAAGGAGAATCAGCTGTTACCTTCTACCAACCCGGGCAAATTCCCCAATCTCTACTGTGAGCTTCGGTTCTCTAGATATCGGACCACGAAGCTGAATATTGAGAAGAAGTTGCTCCTCCCTAATGATGTGAGACGGCGCATTAATGGCCGGATCCTTGAGTTAGGTATTGATTTTGTTGACCGGGACTTGGGTGACATCAATATCTCTTGGGTGAAGGAATTCTACTGCAACTTCTTCCGTCCGACCTTGGATTCGGTTCAGGTGCGAGGTAGAGAGATTCTGCTCACCGAGGCCGCCATTGGGGAAGCACTTCATTGCCGCCACATTCCACATGACCAGTGTGCCCATCATCAGGCTGAGATAGCCATCCACACCATGACTTTTGATTATGAGGCGCTTCGGCGCGTGATTGGGATACCGGAGGCTTCATGGGTTATGGATGCGGGCAACACCAAGCCGAAGGGGATGTTATTCACTCATTTGACCAGGGAGGCCAAGACTTGGCAGATGATCTTCGCCCACTACGTCCTGCCTACCACCCACTTTTCTGAGGTCCCCATGGAGATGCTTCTGCTGATTGGGTGTGTTATGGAAGGGAAGGAGGTCTCCTTCCCTAGACTTATCCGACAGTGCATGTGGCGGGCGCATATTCGTGGCCTACTTCCGTTTCCTACATTGGTCACGAGTATGGCAGCCCTGGCTGATGTCCCATGGTCGGATGATGATGTGCGACCACCACCCGCTGATGCTGATGACAGGGAGGTTACTATCCCCTGGGGTGTTTGGGTGCACGAGCGGCCACCTGCTAGCTGCCGCTCTCGGGCTAGGGCTGTCATAGGGACACCTTCACCACCAGCCCCCGCAGCTGGCCCATCATCTTCTACAGCCGCAGCTCCTCCACCATCTACAGACCCTCCGGCAGCACCTGAGCCTACATATCTCCTGGTCCAGCGTCTCTTCCGGTTCCTAGAGCGAGAGCGACGCCATGTCAGACGCCGTTTGGATCGGATGGACCAGGCACTTATCTCTCTAGGCGCTGAGCTACCTCCGCTTCCTGATTCTCCGGCCTCCGATGAGCAGGATCATCAGGAGGAGGACGCGGAGGCACCAGCTCAGCAGGATGCCCCTGACACTACGGAGCCGGCACATATGGAGGCACCACCTCAGACTCAGGAGGAGCCTATTCCTTAGCCTATTCCTCAGCCGGTCCCACAGCCACAAACAGAGCCAGAGCCTATCGTTGCACCTCCCACTGATCCTCCGGTTTAGCATCGAGGACGATGCTTGATTTTAAGTGTGGGGAGGGCACCGGTAGCATTATTTGGGAACCGGTGAACTCTTTTTCGGCCTAGTTATCTCATTTTGCACATTTTTGTATATATTTTGATGCATTTCTAGTTTGCTTTGGATACTTTTATTGCTTATTTTGGATTTTAGATATTTTGATGCTTTTGGATACTTTTAGATATTTTGGATGATAGATTCCATATTTTAGTTTGATTTTTCTTTATACATTTTCGCATATCTCCTTTTGTATATTCTCCTTTTAGTTTGTGGTTGTGATTAGAAATCATGTTTTGAGTGAAACTTAGTCACCCCTTTTTGCATAAGAATTTGGTTTTGAGTGAAAAAAAAGAAAAGGGTAAACTAAGAAAAATTTTTGAATTTTTCAATCACAACAATGCTTAGTCAAACATTGAGGTTTTTCAAGAAAGTTTAAATATAGGGCATTAACCCAATTGATTGAAAGAAAATTTTTGAAACTTGCTTGAAATTCATACCTTTTGAAGCATGTATTGAATTGAGAACACAAGCTTGTGAGACTTGAGCTTATTGATGTGGTTACATTTTATAACCACTTATTTTCCATTCTTGTGTGAAATTGTTCTCTTTCCATGATTGTGATCCTTAATTTGCTTGATTCTATATATCCGTTTATTTCTTGTGTTTGTGCATTTAGATGATTGAGGCCATTATTTCATTTGCCACTTACCCAAATAGCCAACCTTTTACTCTCCATTGTTAGCCAATTTTGAGCCTATGCTTAACCAACTCATCCTTATTTTAGCTCATTACAAGCCCAAGGCGGAAAACCAATGAAAGTCCTTATTTGGATCTTTGATTAGCTTAGGCTAGTGAGAGTGTGTATTATTCAAGTTGGTGAGGCTTGGAAACATTGGACGGGATAAAAAGGGGCAATACACTTGTATGTTTAGGAATTGGGCACATAATCATGTATTAATCAAACATAGAGACCTTATGCATTGATGTTCTTGTATTTAGTTTGAAAGAAGAAAAAGAAAAAAATATATATATAAAAAAAAAAAAGAAAAAAGCAATAAAGAGGACAAAATGCCCCAAAGTGAAGTCAATAAAAAGAAATCAATGCATAAGTGTGTGAAATGAAAAGAGAATGCATGAAGTATGTAAGAAAAAGTGAAAAATGGGTAGTTAGAATAGCTCGCATTTATATAGGTCATTAATTAGGTTAGGTGGGAAAGTCTATGCTAATCAAAGACTCAAATCCTAGCCCACTTGACCATAAATGATCCTACCTTGACCCTAACCCCGTTACAACCTAAATGAAAGACCTCATGATGAATGTATGCGCGCATTGAATAAATGTTGATTGTTAGAAGAAAATCAAATCTTGGAAAACATGATTAGAAGAGAATTGAGTGGATTAACCCTTAAACACTTGAGTGAATAGAGCGGATACACATCCGGTGAGGGTTCAAAAGTTCAATTACATGCATTTCACCTATATTATCTATATTCTTGCAAGTTTGAACTCCTTTTAACAATTCAATACAATTGTGGTTTGGACTTGGTCCTTATTACTTAGCTCTTGTACTTACACATGCTCTCTTGGGAATTGATTTGTTTGAACTAAGCATTTTCAATTGCCTTAGATAGTTGCATTTAGATAGGACTCATATAGTTTAGTTGCATTCAATAAATGCCATACCCCTTAGTTCCTTCTTATTTTAGCATGAGGACATGCTAAGGCTTAAGTGTGGGGAGGTTGACAAACCCCAATTTGACGGTTTGTTTTGCCTTGAATTTAGAACATTTTGATAACCTTTGTCACATTTAGCCTAAGAATTAGCATCGTTTTGTTATCTCTTCCATGATTGTGCTTAAGTGTAAAAACATGCTTTTTAAGCCTTGTCTTGGTGAATTCTAGTTTCTGTTTGATTCCATACGATGCCTTGATGTGTTTGCTAGTAACCTCAGGTTGAAACTAGGCATGGATCAAAGGAAGCAAGGAAGGAAGCATACAAGTAGAGAGAAGCATAAAAAAGTCAAAGAAGCAAAGTCAGCCATGCACGCGCACGCGCACAAGGCGCTCGCGCGCACATTGCAGAACCGACCAGGGACGCGCACGCGTACCATGCGCGCACGCGCCGATGAAGGCACATGACCTCATTAATGCAACACGTGCCTGGCGATTTTGAGAGGTTTTCTGAACCCATTTTGGCGCCAAATTGCTAAAGGAAAGGAATAAAAGGATGAAGGATTAAGGGAGGAGCAAGATTGATGACTTAGGATCATTGATCACTTTAGAAGTTAGTTACCATTAGTTTAGTTTTAGTTTTTTAGTTAGTTTCTAGAGAGAGAAGCTCTCCCTTCTCTCTAGGATTAGGATTAGGTTTAGGTTAATCTCTCTTCTTAGATCTAGGTTTAACTCATGCTTTGATTCACTTTTCATTTACCAATTCTTAATCTTCTCCTCTTCCTCTTTCTAGATGTGTGCTTTAATAATTGTAATCCTTCATTTTGTTTTGGATATATTGTTGTTCCTTGGTTTTCTTTCAATAATGCAATTTGAGGTAATTCATGATAATTGTGATTTCCTTGATTGTTGTTGTTAATTCCTTTCAATAATTGTTGTTAGACTTCATTCTTGTTGTTGATTTACTATACTTTTCTTTTGTGCCTTCCAAGTGTTTGATGAAATGCTTGGTTGGATTTTAGTGTAGATTTTGTTCCTCTTGGCCTAGGTAGAGTAATTAGTGACACTTGAGTTATCTAATTCCTTTGTTGATTGATAATTGGAGAGATTGCTAATTGATTTGAAAGCCTCCAAAGCTAGTCATTCCTTTAGGAGTTGATTAGGACTTGAGAAATCAAATTGATTCACCCACTTGACTTTCCTTTAATTAGTAAGGGTTAACTAAGTGGTAGCAATGAACAAATCTCATCACAATTGAAAAGGATAACTAGGATAGGACTTCTAATTTTCATACCTTGCCAAGAGCCTTCTATAGTTGTTAGTTTATTTTCATTGCCATTTACTTTTCATGCTTCTTATCCAAAACCCCAAAATAACCCATAACCGATAACAAGACACTTCATTGTACGTCCTAGGGAGAACGACTCGAGGTTTAAATACTTCGGTTTATAAATTTTAGGGGTTTGTACTAGTGACAAACAACTTTTTGCATGAAAGGATTAGTGATTGGTTTGGAAACTATACTTGCAACGAGAATTCATTTGTGAATTTCTAAACCGTCAATAATCCAATCGTCACGAATCAAGCATTATCTTGAAGGCAATGTTGAGCAAGAGTGATCAAGTCTGAAGCTAGATTAAAAGCTCAGCAAGGTCCAGCTAAAGACAATAAAGAAGCGCCATTAGCAAAACTTTTTCTGTTATTTTATTTTATTCTATTCTTCATTTTATAAATTATATAGGTTCAATATTAATAATCTTCAAGGTAAAGAATCAACTGCATAAGTTCACAGGGTTACAGAAGGATTCAGAGCACAAGACAGGAAAAAGGAGCTCACTGGCAAGAAAACGCCAGTAATGATACCTTTTTGGGCGTTAAACGCCAGAATGGGTACCATTCTGGGCGTTTAACGCCATACTTGCAGCGTCCTGGGCATTCAGGAAAAACGCCCAGTGACAAAGGAATTCTGGCGTTTAACGCCAGCCAGAAGCAACAGCTGGGCGTTAAACGCCTAGAACAGGCTACAGATGGGCGTTAAACGCCCAAAACAAACAGCAGTTGGGCGTTTAACGCCAGGATTGTGGAGGGGAGGAAGTTTTTGTTCCCAACTTGATTTTTTTTTAAAATTTCATATCTCCACCCATTTTTCTTGCATAAACATGTTCCCATACTTTCAATTTTCAAACTTTTTCCAAAAATCTTTAAAAATATCTTAATCCTAAAATTAAATCTTTCTCAATTATTTTTCAACCTCTTCTCAAATCTTTTTCAAAACAAATCTATCTTTTTCAAATTCTTTTTCGAACTCATCAATATCTTTTTCAAATCTTCACAATTTTTTTAGAACAAATCTATCTTTTTCAAATATCTATTATATCTTTTCAATTTTAAATTACATCTTTTCCTATCATACTTATCTTTTCCAAATCACATCTTCTGTCATATATTTTTCAAAAATTTTTGAAAACCCACCCCCTTCCCTTTAAATCCTCGTTCGGCCTCCCCCTCTCTTCCACAATTCGAATTTGGCTCTCCCTCTATCCCTCTCCTTTATTTTCTTTTGCTTGAGGACAAGCAAACCTCTAAGTTTGGTGTGTTTATCCGTGATCACTAAGCCAATACCCACCAAGATCATGGCTCCTAAAGGAAAACAAACCAACTCAAGAGGTAAGAAAGAGAATATTCTAAAACCACTTTGGAATCAAGAGAAGTTCTTAACCAAAGAACATTCACACCATTACTACAAAATAATGGGTCTAAGGTCAGTGATCCCAAAAGTTAAATTCGATCTGAAAGAAGATGAATATCCGGAGATCCAAGAGCAAATTCAAAACAGGAGCTGGGAAGTGCTAGCTAATCCTGAAACAAAGGTGGGAAGAAATATGGTTCAGGAATTTTACTCTAATCTGTGGCAAACAGACAGGCAGAGAATAGCTGGAACCGCATTCTATGACTATCAGACTCTGGTCAGAGGGAAGATTGTTCACACCCACCCTGACAAAATAAGGGAGATCTTCAAGCTGCCTCAACTGCAAGATGACCCAGACTCCTTTACTAGGAGAATGATGAGACCAAATCAGAGCTTGGACAAAATCCTAGAGGACATATGCCTCCTTGGAGCCAAATGGACAACCAACACAAAGGGTGTCCCAAACCAACTCAAAAGAGGAGATCTCAAACCAGTCGCCAGAGGCTGGCTGGACTTCATTGGGCACTCTATACTGCCCACTAGCAACCGCTCTGAAGTCACCATAAAAAGAGCAATTATGATCCATTGCATTATGCTGGAAAAAGAAGTGGAAGTTCATCAGCTGATTTCTTGTGAGCCTTACAAAATCGCAAACAAGAACTCCAAAGATGCCAAATTGGCTTATCCAAGCTTGATCTCCCTGTTATGTAAAGATGCTGGAGTAAAAATGGGAGTAGATGAGTATATTTTAGTTGAGCAACTAATCACCAAAAAGTCAATGGAAGGACAAGTGAAGGACGATCCCATCAAGAGGAGAGCACAGGAGTTTCTCCCGGAAATTCCTCAATTTGAATACTGGGGGCGCCTAGAAGCATCTATCACCAAGTTGCAAGAGACTATGGATCAACTGAAGGAAGAACAGCAAAATCAAAATAGCATGCTCTGCAAACTGCTTAGGGAACAAGAAGAGCAAGGGCGTGAACTGAAAGAACTGAAGCGCCAGAAACTATCTCCTGAAGGGCCAAGCACCCCACAGACTAAAGAGGCATCTACCTCCCAAAGCAAAGGTTGTTGAGTCCTAACTCTGTGATAACCTTTTATCTATTTTAAGAGTATATGAGTATTAAAATTAGAGTCATGTGTCTTTATGTCTTTAGTTTCTTTTCTTTTATTGCTAAGTGTCTGCTTTTATACCTAATTTATATTATTTCCATTAAATAATAAATAAAGATTAAAGTCTATGCCTTCAAGCTATGAATGTCCTATGAATCCATCACCTCTCTTAAATGAAAAATGTTTTAATTACAAAAGAACAAGAAGTACATGAGTTTCGAATTCATCCTTGAAATTAGTTTAATTATTTTGATGTGGTGACAATACTTTTTGTTTTCTGAATGAATGCTTGAACAGTGCATATGTCTTTTGATATTGTTGTTTATGAATGTTAAATATGTTGGCTCTTGAAAGAATGATGAAAAGGAGACATGTTATTTGATAATCTGAAAAATCATAAAAATGATTCTTGAAGCAAGAAAAAGCAGTGAATACAAAAGCTTGCGAAAAAAAAAGAAAAGAAAAATGGCAAAAAAAAAAGAGAGAGAGAAAAAAAGCAAGCAGAAAAAGCCAATAGCCCTTAAAACCAAAAGGCAAGGGTAATAAAAAGGATCCAAGGCTTTGAGCATCAGTGGATAGGAGGGCCTAAAGGAATAAAATCCGGCCTAAGCGGCTAAACCAAGCTGTCCCTAACCATGTGCTTGTGGCGTGAAGGTGTCAAGTGAAAACTTGAGACTGAGCGGTTAAAGTCAAGATCCAAAGCAAAAAAAGAAAAGAGTGTGCTTAAGAACCCTAGACACCTCTAATTGGGGACTTTAGCAAAGCTGAGTCACAATCTGAAAAGGTTCACCCAGTTATGTGTCTGTGGCATATATGTATCTGGTGGTAATACTGGAAAACAAAGTGCTTAGGGCCACGGCCAAGACTCATGAAGTAGCTGTGTTCAAGAATCAACATACTGAACTAGAAGAATCAATAACACTATCTGAATTCTGAGTTTCTATAGATGCCAATCATTCTGAACATCAATGGATAAAGTGAGATGCCAAAACTATTCTAGAGGCAAAAAGCTACTAGTCCCGCTCATCTGATTGGAGCTAAGTTTCATTGATATTTTAGAATTTATAGTATATTCTCTTCTTTTTATCCTATTTGATTTTCAGTTGCTTGGGGACAAGCAACAATTTAAGTTTGGTGTTGTAATGAGCGGATAATTTATACGCTTTTTGGCAGTATTTTTACATAGTTTTTAGTATATTTTTATTAGTTTTTAAATAAAAATCACATTTCTGGACTTCACTATGAGTTTGTGTGTTTTTTTGTGATTTCAGGTAATTTCTAGCTGAAATTAAGGGACCTGAGCAAAATCTGATTCAGAGGCTGAAAAAGGACTGCAGATGCTATTGGATTCTGACCTCCCTGCACTCAAAATAGATTTTTTGGAGCTACATGAGTCCAAATGGTGCGCTCTCAATTGCGTTGAAAAGTAGACATCTAGGTCTTTCCATCAATATATAATAGTCCATACTTTGCCCGAGTTTAGATGACGCAAACTGGCATTCAACGCCAGTTCTCTGCCCTATTCTGGCGTTAAACGCCAGAAACAGGTTACAAGTTGGAGTTAAACGCCCAAAACAGGTTACAACCTGGTGTTTAACTCCAGAAATAGCCTAGGCACGTGTAAAGCTCAAGTCTCAGCCCCAGCACACACCAAGTGAGCCCCAGAAGTGGATTTCTGTACTATCTATCATAGTTTACTCATTTTTTGTAAACCTAGGTTACTAATTTAGTATTTAAACAACTTTTAGAGATTTATTTTGTATCTCATGACATTTTTAGATCTAAACTTTGTACTTTTTGATGGCATGAGTCTCTAAACTCCATTGTTGGGGGTGAGGAACTCTGCTGTGTCTCGAGGAATTAATGCAATTACTTCTGTTTTCCATTCAAACACGCTTGTTTCTATCTAAGATATCTATTCGCACTTCAATATGATGAATGTGATGATCCGTGACACTCATCACTATTCTCAACCTATGAACGTGTGCTTGACAACCACCACCATTCTACATTAGATTGAATGAGTATCTCTTGGATTCCTTAATCAGAATCTTCGTGGTATAAGCTAGAATCCATTGGCAGCATTCTTGAGAATCCAGAAAGTCTAAACCTTGTCTGTGGTATTCCGAGTAGGATTCAGGAATTGGATGACTGTGACGAGCTTCAAACTCACAAGGGTTCGGCGTAGTGACAGACGCAAAAGGATCAATGGATCCTATTCCAGCATGAGTGAGAACCGACAGATGATTAGCTGTGCGGTGACAGCGCACCTGGACCATTTTCACTGAGAGGACGGATGGTAGCCATTGACAACGGTGATCCACCAACATATAGCTTTCCATAGGAGGAACTTTGCGTGCGTGAAGAAGAAGACAGGGGGAAAGCAGAGATTCAGAAGATAAAGCATCTCCAAAACTCCAACATATTCTCCATTACTGCATAATAAGTATTATTAAATCCATGCTCTCTTATTCATTTGAAAGTCAACTGATAATTATAATTGATATCTTGACTAAGAGTTACAAGATAACCATAGCTTGCTTCAAGCCAACAATCTCTATGGGATCGACCCTTACTCACGTAAGGTATTACTTGGACGACCCAGTGCACTTGCTGGTTAGTGGTACGAATTTTGAAAAGTGTGATTTACAATTTCGTGCACTAGTTAGCTTGAAGGTGGATTAAAATAATATTAAAATATCTCAGGTGTATAACTACTAAAACTAGATGTATCGGAACACTTATAAAAAAATCTCTAAAAATTATTTTCTGAGCTACTAGCATAATTGACACTAGTAACATATTTATTATGAGAATAGAACATGTATGATGAGGCCTTAGCATTGCTAAAGTCATCAGAGAGTGCTGGTGCTAAGCTGCACCAGTAAACTGTGAATCCGGTTAAACTAATTTCCTGTTTTTAACTAAAACAAACCAGGTAACCTTATAATATCATTCAAGCATCTTCTAATACTAATTTAATGATAATATTATACTATTATCTCTCTTCTCTCATGAATCGAGTCCAGTTTGTCAAACAGAGACTATTTACAAAAATCAGAATCAAAACTCTTAACCGATACGGTTCAAAAACTAGGTTCTTCGCGATTGCGTTATCGAGCTTATTTCCACTAAGGTCCTGAATTAAAGATAATATAATGACAATGAGGATTGAGATTCTTGATGATACAACAAAGGTGTTTCCTTTACTGATCTTCAGGAAGATTCCGTGCCTTCAGAAAAGATCTCGCGTACTCGAAAATCAAGATTGTTACATTCTACCCTCCTAAAAGAAAATTTTGCCCTCAAAATTTCAGCCACATGCAGAATCCATCTTCAAGCAGTCTATTTCCTTCAAGCCATCCTGACGAAGATATCAGTTTATTCCTTACAGCATCTAAATATCACATAGCCATAGCCATGGAGATCATAATAGCTATAAGAATAGTTGTGCCTCGCACGAATTTGTCGCTCGGAACTCGATTAAACCATGCCTATTCACAGTCATTGAGGTCTTATCCGCATCAAACAACCAATATTAAGATGATCAGTCTTAATATCTCAAATTAGGCACGAACATTCCCAAAATGAGCACTCATAGACATTCATGCCAAGTGTATCTTGAAGATACCCTAACAGCATGAGACACACAAGCAGAGTATGCAATGAAGCATAGTCAGTCCACTCCCCAGGCTCTACTGGGAACGAACTACTCTGATACCAAATTGTAACAACCAATTTTCAATATGTCTAGATCATACTAGAAACTGAGCGCTACTAATTTGTCTTCCTAATTATTATCTATTATTTATCATATGAGCCTGATTCATTGTTAAAAACGTAGTTAACTTGTGGGGTATTTTTTTTAAACGTTTGGATTAATAGACGGGATCATTCATAATCAATTCATAAATAATAATAGATAAAA
Source organism: Arachis ipaensis (assembly GCF_059453495.1). Classification (NCBI taxonomy): domain Eukaryota; kingdom Viridiplantae; phylum Streptophyta; class Magnoliopsida; order Fabales; family Fabaceae; genus Arachis; species Arachis ipaensis. The sequence goes on along the minus strand of NC_142441.1, from coordinate 117,583,936 downwards.
CAGTTATAAACAACCACACATAAATACATCTCAAGTAGTTGATAACATTCCGTGATCCAGCCTTTATTAGAGTATAGACTTTTAGTTAGAACACCCCTATATATAGCTAAATAATATCTATATACATATATATACATACAACATCCCAGGCCCTGACCTGTTCAAGAAGTCCCTAAGCTGGCACCCAGGCTAGCCTAGACTCTATACTCACCTAGTCCCTCTAAACTACTAAGCGAGGGAAAGTACGTTCTAAGTCTTCAAAACTCAAGTCAGGTCAAATGTCATCAAAAGGTGGAAGGTCGTCTACTACTCCTCTGCACGATCATACGTCGTCAAAGAGCGTTTCTCTTGTATTTCATCAAGTAGCCACATAACAGGAGTCTCCTACACAGGATTTAGGTTAGAGTTCGCATACAAACGGGGTGCAGACGTTGGCTGGTCTCACAGTATATACATATAAATAGAGAACGAGATTCACCTTAGACTCAGAAGAATACCTAGAGCGGAATATTTTTTGTGAAACGGTCATCAACGAACTATAATAAGGTACTCTTAATTCCATCTGAAGGGGGAAGGGAGAGAGAAGGGGTAAGAACTAGGAAGTTCTTAGTAGGGCCGGGGTTATTAGTTAAGTTCATTAATTCTATGTTATTTTACAGGTAAATAGCAGAATACAGAAAGCAGTAAATAGAAGATACCGATAAATAGAGAAGATAGAGAAAACAGATAGCAGAACACAAATAGAAGAATACAAGAAAATAACACAAACACAAAGAATAGAATACACACAAAGAAAGCATACATTCATACAAAAAACATAATGGAAGAAATGCACAACCAAGTATGATGCATGTCTAGCCTTAATGCAGGTAATGAGCTCATTTGTCAGTTACATACCCGCTCCCGACGTTACCCAGCAACCTTTGTCTGGATAAGGCTTTCCTGTTGGCAATACTCACTGCAAGCAACCTTTGTCTTGCAGGGCGGCACTTATTAGCCGATATACGCCCAACACACTCGCTGTAAGCAACCTCTGTCTTACAGGAGCGCAACACACTCACTGTAAGCAACCTCTGTCTTACATGAGTACAACACAATTACTGTAAGCAACCTCTGTCTTACAGGAGCAACAACACACTTACTGTAAGTAACCTCTGTCTTACAGGAGCACACTAATCTCGATACCTCTGTAAGCAACTTCTGTCTTACAGCAAAATATTATAGCAAGGTATCCCAAAAAAGCATTCTCAGTGGTCATACCACCATCTATCTGACTGCCTCTTTGTAGCAGATTCTTACATAATCATTCTCATTATCATTCTCATTATTCATCATCACTTTCACATTCTTATGCAGTACCTCTTTCTTTCACTGTTCAATCATACTATACAAACTTTACAGCTTTTACTTTTACAACATCTTTACTCAAACCATTTCTCTTTATCAGATTACTCTTTTCTCTTTGTCTTTCTACTCTGATCTGATTACTCTTTTCTCTTGATCATTTTACTCTAATCTGGTTACTCTGTTCTTGGTATCTCTTTACTCTGCTCTGGTTACTCTTTTCTCTGTAATCTCTTTACTCTACTCTGATTTCTCTGCTTAACGTATGTATTTAAAGCTTATGTAAATTTCGGTATGAATAGTTAGCCTGTCCCAAGTATAGGTTCATTAAGTCTATACTGAAACAATTTAACTTTTCATATGATACCTAACCCTAGTCGCAACTCAAGGACTAACTATGTTGCCCTAGTTCGTTCGCTAGTCTCTGTCCGTTTTTCTGTTATTAAAAACTTACAGACTTTTCTTTGGTTATTATCTTTTCTTCAACTTTTTATCTTTCCTTTATCTTTGCCTCACTAATATGTTCTTACCACTCCTTAAGTGTTTTATGAAGGTAATTATGAGATTCTGCGCTTAAAGTTGTCTTTCTAAAGCTTTTACAGAAAACTACCTTTTTCGCATTATTTTATTATTTTTATTAAAATATTATTTTTAATTAAATATTATTATTTAATATTTTATTATTATTTATTATTTTATCATTAAATTTTCGAAAATTAACTTTACTTTAACCTTTAACCTTTAACCTTTAAAATTCACTTTTTACCACCCGTAACTTTCAATATTTCTACTTTAACCACTCTAACTTTCAGAAATTTCCAAATAACCCCTTTAACACCAAAATAATTACAACCTTGCCCTTTTTAAGATCTAAAGGGTGTTCTTCAATGTTCTTCATCACGCTCAAAGTGTTCTTCGTAAATTCTTCAGATTCTTTCTCTGTTTTCACCCGTTTTTCAGTCTTTTCAGCAACCGTTTTTTACCATAATTCATAATAAAATTGCAGCCACTAAAGCCCCTTATTTCCTACTTGATTTTAACACAAATTGAACCCCAATTTAAGTCCTAGGGTTCGTTTTTCCAGCTGCATTCAAGAACACAAATTCATAGCTTGAATTTCATCAAATTTCATCAAAATTTCACCAAAATTTCAACAAGAATCAATCATATAAACCATCAATTTCAAGCATGGCCAAACCATATCATAATCACACAACTCAAACACAATCAATCAAGATTAATTTCGTCAACTTTGTTAACTCACTTAACCTTATATATATACCCTTACCTTTACCTTGGTCCCATTACAACCTTGAGAAAGACCTCATGATTTTTGTATGTCTGTATTCAATATTTGTTGATTGGTTAGATGAAAAACAAAGTTTTGGAAAGCAAGAATAGAAAAGAATAGAGTGATTAACCCCAAACACTGAGTGACTAGAGAGTAAACACAAATCCAGTGAGGGTTCAATAGCTCATCACCATATATCTCTGTTTAAATATTTAATTGTCTTGCAAGCTTATGAAATATGTTAACCCAACTCAATGGTGACAGTGGTTTAACAAGATGTAGGTTTGGCTATACATATATAATTCCTTGAAAATATGAAACAAATTAACCACATGTACGCTCTGTATATATAGGTGGGTGATAATTAAAATTGCATGATTCATGTAGGTAGTTTGCATCTAGAATAGATTGCATTGCATGAGATTCCACCATTCTAACTTTACCCTTTCTCTTGGATTTAGCATGAAGACATGCTATTGTTTAAGTATGGGGAGGTTGATAAACCCATATTTTATGATGTATTTTGTACTCAATTTAAGTGATTTATTCAATCCTTCACCCACTTATTCATGTAAATTACATGGTTTTACTTTTCCTTCCTTATTTTATGATATATGTGAAAAACACGTTTCCTATGCTTTAAAAATATTAATTATCCTTTATTACCATTCGATGCCGTGATTTGTGTGTTAAGTGTTTTCAGAACTCATAGGGCAGGAATGGCTCAAAGGACAAAAGGGAAACATACAAAAATGGAGGGAAAACACAAAAATGGAATTTTGAAGAAAAGGACAGCGACGCGAACGCATGGAAGACGCGAACGCGTGCCTAGCACGAAAATGCAGCGACGCGAACGCGTGCCTAGCACGAAAATGCAGCGACGCGAAAGCGTGGATGACGCGGACGCGCGCCTTGAGCAGAACGCAAATGATGCGTACGTGTGACCGACGCATACTCGTGACAAGGAAAACTCCCAGATGACGCGAACGCGTGACCCACGCGGACGCGTGACAGACGCCACATATAAGTATCTGCAGAAAACACCCCCAGCGATTTCTGGAACCTTTTTCGGCCCAAATCCAAGCCAGAAATACAGAATATAAGCCAGAGAATGAAGGAATCAAAAGGATATACGTAGAACAACTGAATAATTCATAATTTTAGGTTTTAGATGTAGTTTTTAGAGAGAGAGGTTCTCTCCTCTCTCTTAGGGTTTAGGAGTAGGATTTCTCTTATTTTTAGGATTGCTTCTACAATCACAGGTTCAATGTTCCTTTAAATTACCTTCTAGTTTTATTTATTCTATTGCTTTAATTGTTATTTATCTTTTCAGATTTGGCTTATGGACCATTCATGTTATGATTTTCTTAATTAATATATTTTGAGGTATTTCAGATTTGATTTTTGCTTTAGTTCATTTATGAATTATTTCAATTCAATTTAGATTTATTTTCTCCTTTTGCTTTGGTTAAGTAATTGATAACACTTGAGTTATGATAAACCACTATTTCATGGTTTATCTTGTGCTCAATTGAGTGATTTTTATCTACTCTTTACCCACTTATTCATACTATTTGCATGGTTTTACATTTGCCTTCCTAATTATGTGCTTTAATTGAAAACATGTTTCTTTGGCCTTATATTTGCTAATATTAAATCCTCTCTTATCATCATTAGATACCTTGATATGTGTGTTAAGTGATTTCAGAGATTACAGGGCAGGAATGGCTCAGAGGGTAGAAAGGAAGCATGCAAAAGTGGAAAGAATACAAGAAGATGGAGAAATTGCTAAGCTGTCCAGCCTGACCTCTTCGCACTCAAACGGCTATAACTTTAGCTACAGAGGTCCAAACGACGCGGTTCTAGTTGCGTTGGAAAGCTAACATCCAAGGCTTCGATTTGATATATAATATGCTATAGTTCCCCTGACGCTAGGCGACGCGACCGCGTGATCCATGCGGCCGCGTCGCAGTGACGAAAAACCAGCGTGGCAAAATTCGAAACCAGCGAATTCTGGACTGTTTTTGACCCAGTTTGCGGCCCAGAAAACACAGATTAGAGGCTATAAAGTGGGGGAATGCATCCATTCATGGAAGGCTCTCATAATTCATAATTTTAGGAGTAGATGTAATTTTTAGAGAGAGAGGTTCTCTCCTCTCTCTTAGGATTAGGATTTAGGATTTCTCTTAGTTTTAGGAGTGACTCTCAATCCCATGTTTAATATTCCTTTTACTTTATATTCCTCTTTTTACTTTCAGATGCTTCAATGCTTGTATTAGATATATTGCCCAATTGGCTTATGAACTTTTCATGTTAAGATCTGCATATTTTATTTAATATTATTTGAGGTATTTCAGATTTAAGATTGCTTTGCTTTATTTATATTAATGCTTTTAATTTAATTTAGATATTTTCTTCCTTTTGGCTTTGGTTAGGTAATTGGTAACACTTGAGTTGTCAAACTCAGGAGTGGTTGAAATTGGCAGATTCTACTTGATCTAGATCTCTCTAAAGCTAGTCCTCCCACAGGGATTGACTAGGACTTGAGGATCAAGCTAATTAGTCCACTTGACTTAACTAAGTGGGATTAAAATCCAATTCTCATCACATCTGATAAGGATAACAAGGACAGGATTTTCAGTTCTAATACCTTGCCAAGAGTTTATTTTATTATTACTATTTTATTTTTCTTATCATTTAACATACTTCTTCCTTACTTTCAAAACCCCAGTTTACAAGACTCATAACCAATAATAAGAACATCTCCCTGCAATTCTTTGAGAAGACGACCCGAGGTTTGAATACTCGGTTAACAATTTTTAAGGGGTTTGTTACTTGTGACAACCACAACTTTTGTAAGAAAGGTTGATTGCTTGGTTTAGTAACTATACTTACAACGAGAGTTTTCATAACCTCTAAACCATCAATCTTCAGTTCTTCAAGTTATCAAACTCAGCTGTTGTTTGAACATTGGAATTTGCTGATTGATTTGAATTCCAATAACTCTAGTCTTTTCTTAGGAATTGATTAGGACCTAAGGATCAAATTAATTTGTCCACTTGACCTTCCTTTATTTAGTAAGGGTTAATTAAAAGTGGGAGCAAAAATCTAATTCTCATCACACTGATAAGGATAACTAGGATAGGACCTCAATTTCTTATACCTTGCCAAGAGTTTTATTCATTTATTTAAATTGATTCCTATAGTTTACTTTCTTGCCCTTTACTATTCTCGCTTTTTATCTTATACATTAAAAACCCAAAAACATATCTTTTTACATAACCAATAATAAATCATACTGCCTGGAAACTCCTTGAGAAGATGACCCGGGGTTTAAATACTTCGGTTATAAATTTTATTGGGTTTGCTTAAGTGACAACCAAATTTTTGTAAGAAAGGATGATTGTTTGGTTTAGAAACTATACTTGCAACGAGGATTTATTGTGAATTCTAAACCATCAATCTTCTCGTTCTTCAAGTGTCTTAGGGGTGTAAGGTGAGTTGTGATTGGTTGGCTTGAAGGTGGATTAAAATAATATTAAAATATCTTAGGTGTATAACTACTAAAACTAGATGTATCGAAACACTTGTAAAAACATCTCTAAAAATTATTTTCTGAGCTACTAGCATGATTGACACTAGTAACATATTTATTATGAGAATATAACATGTATGATGAGGCCTTAGCATTGCTAAAGTCATCAGAGAGTGCTGGTGCTAAGCTGCACCAGTAAATTGTGAGCCCGGTTAAACCGATTTCCTGTTTTTAACTAAAACAAACCAGGTAATCTTATAATATCATTCAAGCATCTTCTAATACTAATGTAATGATAATATTATACTATTATCTCTCTTCTCTCATGAATCGAGTCCGGTTTTTCAAACAGAGACTATTTACGAAAATCAGAATCAAAACTCCTAACCGATATGGTTCAAAAACTAGGTTCTTCGCGATTGTGTTATCGAGCTTATCTCCACTAAGGTCCTGAATTAAAGATAATATAATGACAATGAGGATTGAGATTCTTGATGATACAACAGAGGTGTTCCCTTTACTGATCTTCCGGAGGATTCCGTGCCTTCAGAAAAGATCTCACGTACTCGAAAATCAAGGTTGTTACAGAAAACCTGTTATGGATGTCGATTTTGGTGCCTTAGAGGCATAATTTTTATTGTAGGAACAGAGACCTGTGCCTCCGCATAGCCTTGTGCATCCGCACAGTTCCCCTATTTTTCAGCTCCTGTGCGTCCGCATAGCAGCGTGCGCACGCACGACCCTCAACATTCCCTCTGGTCGCAGCACACGCACGGCTTGTGTGTGTGCACACCACTTCCTTTTCCCTTCTATGTGTCCACACACCATGCGTGCGGCCACAAAATTCAAAAAAAAAAAAAACTTGTGCCAGCGCACACCCTCTTGTGCGCTCGCACAGCTTGACCAACACCCCCTGGTCGCAGCGCACGCATGAGCTGTGTGTATAGACCCAAACCTTTTCCCTCTTCCGTGCGTCCGCACATTCCGTGTGTGCCCGCACAGGCTGCATTCCACCTTCTGCTCGTAGCGCCCGCACGACCTCGTGCGCGCGCATACCCCTTCTTTCTCCCCTGTGTACGTCCGCACACGACCTTGTACGTCCGCACAGGTCCCTTTTCGAATGTTAATTCGAAAAGAGGGAGGGCTCGTGCTTCAGTTTCCCCAGTAACCTTTTCTTCTTCTCTACTTTTCTCTGAACACACACACTCACCCAACCCCTCCCACTCCACCCCGCGACCAACCACCACCGGCGACCGCCCCGCCGTCGCCTCCACGCACTCTCTCTTTCTCCCCTCGCCCTTCTTCTTATCTCTCTCCTCCACATTTTCCCCTTTTCTCTCTCTTGTCTCTGTACCGCGCACCTGCCAGTGTCCAGCCCTAGGCCGCATCAGCCTATCCGGCAAGCAGCCACCAGAGGCGGCAAGTTTCTGTGCCGCCGCGACTGTTCACCACTTCCCCTTCCCTCTACCACCTTTTCCTTCTGCATTACAAGTTTGACCCCTATTTCCCCTCCCCTGTTCCATTTCTTTTCTGCTTCTTTTATTTACTGCTTTTGAATTCTGTTATAGTTCCTAGGTGGTTTTAGGTTAGATGATTACTATTTTTCTGGTTTGAATATGGATATTGATGCTGCCTGAATATCTTGGATTGCTTTCTGGACTGTTTGATGTTATTCTTAACTGAACTCTGAATGATGCAATGTATATTGAAACTGTGATTGCTGCTCAGAATTTCTGTACATGACATGCCTGATTAAATGCTTGAATGAGGTTTTTGATCTAATTTCTTTGTCTGATCAGCAAAAGAGCTTGGATTTTTCTTTCATTTGGCATTCTATTTTCATATGGTGCAATTTTCTGTTCATTCTAAATGCTGCCTGAAATAAGCTAGCTTATGCATTTTGTATTTTGGCCTGAACACCACCTTGAACCTGCAATTTACATCTTTGTCTCTTCTGTTGGTGTTCATTGTTTCTATGCATATTAGATTCCATTAAATGCACTGTTAGCTGAGCACTTATTTGATTATTCTCACAGACACATCAAACTGCAATTACAAGCTGAAATTTATTCTGTTTGATGCATTTTGCAAGTGCATAGTATGCTGATTTGCTGCAACATGTACTTACTGCTCATTTTCTTTTGCTTAAACACCAAACCAGCCTTAAACTTCCAATTTTAAAATCTGTTTGGTGTCATTGGCAGCAGTACATGCATTGCTTTCTATATGAATTGATCAAATGCTTATCCATGTGTGTTTAGCATCAATGACCATAGACTTAGCCACTTATTCCTTGAGGTTTTTGAGCAATACACTTTGTTTTTCAATCAAGCACTGCTTTGGATAAAAGGCTATGTATATGTGATCTATTCCTACCTTTTCAACATGGATAAGTGCAAGCTTTCACTCTGACTTTGATTTTTGCCATTTGTGCTAATTTTTCCAAACTCTTCCAATTTCCAAGGCACAATGGCACTAATCAATCTCTTTGAACTCAATTTACATACATAATACACCTAAGTCCTATGTAAACTTTCATTGTTTGTTCATTCATTCATTTATTACTTAGGTTGCTTGATTTTGGGAAAATGCATTCTCTTTTGAACATTCTACGGTTTTACATATGTTTTCCCTGATTGAGTATTTATTTATCTGACTGGCTCTTAATTGACTTATTTGATTATATCCTTCTTCCTGCTGAGAGTTTTTTCTATTTTCCCTAAGTTGTGTTCTGTTTTTGTCTTTTTCAGGATGCCCCACAAGGGAAAGGAGAAACCCAATCCCTTGGCTCATCCTTCTCCTGTGCCGTCAAGTGACCAACCGGACAATTTCATCAATTTCGAGGCCCAAGAGCAATATAAGAAGCTAGAAAAGTGCGCCTTTCATTATGAAAGGAAGCTTAACTTTCCTGAAAAATATGCGGATGCCATTCTAAACAGAATTAATTTTTATCATTGGGATTCATAAAATCCGACCCGGTGGAAGTAAATGAACACCAGGTCAAGGAATTTTACGCCAATCTCCTCAAGAGGGATGCTCAGACTATTTTTCTGAGAGGTGTCACCTTAGACACCTCTAATACTGCTTTAGAGGCCTTCTTGGACATTCCGCATATTCCTCTGGCTAGGGACGCTTATACTCAAATAATGACAGACGTCACCTCGAGCAAAATTTCTTTGGATGCGGTCCTGAAAAAGATTGGCCAGCCTGAGGCTACATGGGAATACAGCAAGGAAGAGCAGCCTGTACCCTTGAGCATTGCGTGCATGGACCTTAACCCAGAGGAAAGGATCTGGTAGCAGATCATTGCCAACTACATTCTTCCTAGCACGCATGCCACGCATGTCAGAGTTCGTGTGGCAGTGATACTATGGGCTATTTTGGAGGGGAAGATAATCTCTGTTCTTCCTCTTATTAGAGAGTCGATGATGAAGGTGAACCTATAGCAGAAATTCAACATTCCCTTCCCATCCCTCATCACCAGATTAGCAGCCTTATCTGGTGTAGAGAGACGCCCAACAGATCGGACATCTATCTACATCAGTAAGCAGCCGTATCTGCCATACGGAGACTATGACGGGCCACCTCAGAAGGAGAGGAAGACTACTGAGCCTCCTTCAGCAACAGCAGAGCCTTCAGCACCTCCCACAGCTCCTGCACACATACCCCGACCTCAGATACTATATGAGCTGTGCCGGGAGCTCTTTTAGGCCATCCACCGATCCGAGCGCTGCAATGCTCGCCGCTTCCAGTGGATAGTGGCAAAATTTGAGGGTAGAAATCCTGGGCCACCTCTTCCAGATACACCAGAGCCAGAGGCCAAGGAGCCTGCATCTGAGGAGCCAGCAGCTGAAGCTGGCCAGGTAGTCGAGCCCCTAAGCAGAGACTGGAGGAGCCCACGACTGAGGAGGTAGTAGTTGAGAGAGCTGAGAAGCATAGAGCCGAGGAGCAGCGACTTGAGGAGCCGGCAGCTGTAGCCAAGCCGAGAGCTGAGACAGCTGACCAGGCAGTTGACCAGCCAGCAGCACAGACCACCACACAGCCATCCAGCGCCCTCATTGTCTACCAGCGTCATCACCACCCACCACCGCCAAGCGGTGGAGCTTCACATGATTGACTCCCCTGATTGATTCCTTTGATCATTGAGGACAGTGCATGACTTAAGTGTGGGGGAGGATCTTCTATTTTTGGGTGTAAATATTCTCTCCTGAACACCTCTATTTAGTTCATTTTCAGTTTTTATCATGCTTTTGTGGATATTTATAGTACTTTGACTTATGTGCCACTATTTAGTACTTTGGTATATATTAGTTGCTTTTAGTTATCTTTAGTATTGCATTTCTAGTTTTGGTATATATGTTGCATCTTGATATTGCTTGGTATATAGTATAGATAGGGATTGTGATTGGATGATGTGAATAGTATATGCCTGGTTATCTTGATCCTAATTGTTCATGTTACTTTTTACTTGTTGAAAATTAGGAAAAGAACTAGGAAATTTTGAAAATTTTTTGCATCCATCACAACATACATACATATAGGAAATAACTTTGGTGAAAAACAACGAATTTTCCAAGAATTTTGTTCAAGGGCATTCTATTGAATTGATTGAGAAAACTATTTTCAAACTTGCTTGAATGACTTCTTTATGGAACATAGAAGAGTAAAGAACAAACACCTTGTGAGTTCTTGGGCTATATTGAGTGGTTACACATTATAACCACTAATTTTTTTATCTCTTCTATGATTGCAATCTTGGTTTTGCTTGATTCTTTATTTCCTATGATTGATGTTTTGATTTGCATTGAGCATGATTGAGGCCATTTCTTGTTTAAAATCTCACTTCTCCCATATAGCTTACCCTTTTGTATTTACCATTGTTAAACCCTTTTGAGCCTTAATTGACCCCATTGTTTGCAATATAACCACATCACAATCCTAAGCGAAAAACTATGATTTACCTTGAATTGTATCCTTGATTAGTTTAGGTTGAGGAGTGTGTATCATTTAAGTGTGGGGTAATCTTTTGGGAAACTTTGGTAGTAAAAGAAAATGTTCAACTTGGGTATTTCGTTAAAAATTTTGGAAAATGGGTACACTCATGTATGAGCTACTAGAACCGTATGCATTTCACTTGAAAAAAAATAAATAAAAATAAAAAATAAAAAATCATCATAAAAAGGGGATAAAAAATTATCCCGAAAGAAGAAAAATGAATAAGAAATGCATATGTGATGTGAATGATAAGCTATACATGAGTGTTTGTGAGAAAGAATTGATGGAAGGTTAGGATTGCATTTTGTTTTGATTTGATTGATATAGGTTGATGTGGATAACTTAAACTAATCAGGGATTCAACCATTTTAGTCCACTTAGCCATATCTATTCCACCTTTACCCTAACCCCATTACAACCATATGAAGTCCTCATGATAATTGCATTCATGCATCACTTGTTGTTGATTGTTAGATGAAAAGCAATTCCTTGAAAGCATGATTAGAGGAGACTTGAGTGAATTGACCCTTAGACATCGAGTGATTAGAGTGTATGCACACCTAGTGAGGATTCAATTACTCAACTCTATGTTTCCATACTTCTTATCATGTATTCATACAAGTTGCTTTACTTTGATGAGTTAAATCAATTCTCTAGATTTCGGATGCATTGGATCATTTCCTTACTTAGCCCTATTTGTCCATACTTGCTTAGGAATTTGATTGTTTGTTTTCACCAATTTCATATAGATAGATAGATAGATAGATAGATAGATAGATAGATAGATAGATAGATAGATAGATGATATATGGTATTTACATACTTACATGCATATAGATAGTTGCATTTAATAAGTTGATTATCCCCTTTTTGATCATTCTCCTTATAAGTTTAGCATGAGGACATGCTATTATTTTAGTGTGGAGGAGTTGATGAGTCCATATTTGATGGTATATTTTGACTCAATTTGGATGGATTCTAGCATATGAACTCACACTTAAGCACCAAAATAGCATACTCTTGTGTTTTGTCCCTAATTTGATCCTAAATGTGAAAACATGCAATTTTGTGCTTTAATAGAGCAATTTAATCCCACCTTTGTGCCATTCGATGCCGTCATCTATTTTGTAAGTGATTTCAGGTTATTTAAGCAAGGTTGGCTAGGCAAAAGTGGAAGAAAGCATGTACAAGGGAGAAAATATGAAGAAAACAAGGAAAAGCACACACAGCGAAGTGTGCGTGTGCACAACCCTGTGTGCGCGCGCACAAGCAAGAATTTTCATGTGTGAGTACGCACGCACCTGTGCGTACGCACAGGTCAATTTTCAGCCGCGTGTGTGAACGCACAGGTCCCTGCACGTGATTTCATTAATGAAACATGTGCTGCACAAAATTGGAGGCCTCTTAGCCCATTTTGGAAGGCTGGATTACTGTTTGGAAGTGCTATATGAAGGAGAATTGAAGACTTATCAAGGGGGGAGCATGGGAGCAATTTTTAGATAGTTTTGATAGTAATTAGGAGTAGGAGTAGTGTAGAATAGATAGCTCTCCTAGGATTTATCAATTTCCATTGTAGCATTTTATAGCAAGCTTTGATCTTTGATTATACTTCTTCAATTGTAAGTACTCTCAATTTCCTCTTTAATTCAAGCACTTTTACTTTCATTTGCTTTTGGTTTAAGTTACTTTGTTCATATTGCAATTTTGTGTTTCTTGAAGTTTTGATTAATGGATTTTACATTTCATGCTTCCTTTATGTTTGATTGCTTGTTTATGTTTGGTTTTGTTGATAGTTGGTTATAATTTTACATTTTACTTTGCAAATTTCCATGCTTTATTTTTATGCACACAAGGTGTTTGTGAAAATGCCAACTCTAGATTTTGAGTAGATTTTCCTACCTTGGCTTGTGGTTTGAGTTCCTAGGATACTATAGTCATAATATCCGATATTTAGTGGTAATTCTTGGGTAGTTAGTTGATTCTTGTTTCCATTGACGCTAGCTTTTTATCAACTAGTTTGGTAAATTAGCTAGGACTTATGGATTAAGGTCAATTATGCTTGCTTAACTTACTCCTCGATGGTTGGGGTTGACTAGGCGAGATTGACTCATCATAATTACCATAGTTGTGGTTATGGTGATGATAGGATCCTTGGACTCTCATTCCCAAGTCGAGGCTCTTTTATTGCATTTATAGCATTTTCACTAGTCTTGATCTTGTTTTCCCTTTTTTTTTTTTTTGGTTTCCCACGGTATCCCCCAGCCCGACAGGCCAAAGACTAATCCGTCGCGGTACTGAGCTCCATTTAAGGGTTTGCCGCTGGCCAATGAGTTGCTGCATGCACAAGGCGGGATTCGAACCCCCGACACTTGCTTAAGCGGACTAGTGAGCTAACCACTAGACCAACCCAACTTGGTTGATCTTGTTTTCCCTTTACTTGCATTAATTCACAATTTTGCTCATTGCTTAGTTCTTTTAATCTTTCATTTCTCGCTTACAAACCCCCTTTTTTCCTCACAACCGAAAGAAATAACATTTCATTTGCATTCCTAGGGAGAATGACCCGAGGTTGAAAGACTCTCGGTTATTTGTTTTGTTTTGAATTTATTATTTGATTTGATGTTCAATTGTTGGGTTTGGACTATACTTGCAATGGAAAAATTCTATTTTTAGTGTGAAATTCCAAACCCGTGCAATTGGCCATCTACCAACTGGTTATCTAAGAACCATGTCCTGCTCGACTGTTCTACAAACATTGTGCTTCATGCCGAAAGGTACAGAAGGGCCAGTTGTGGTGAATAGTTACTACCTGAATTCTATGATGGTGAATTGCTCTAGGACCAAATGTCAGGGTATTCTGTTGTTGACCGTGGGTGTTTCGGATGATGATCAAAGATTGGAGCAATTTCCGGTTGTGTGTGAGTTTCCGGAGGTGTTTCCCGACTTGAGAGGTTGAGTTTGCTATCGAGTTGGTGCCTGGGGCTGGACCAATCTCGAGTGCTCCTTATAGGATGTCACCACTGGAAATGGCCGAATTAAAGTCTCAGTTAGAGGATCTGTTGGGTAAGAACTTTATCCGACCAAGTGTTCCTCCGTGGGGTGCGCCAGTGTTACTAGTAAAGAAGAAGGATGGGAGTATGCGACTCTGTGTGGACTACAGGCAGCTGAACAAGGTCACAATAAAGAATAAGTACCCACTACCAAGGATTGATGATCTCATGGATTAGTTACAGGGAGCTGGGGTTTTCTCCAAGATCGATTTGTGATCCAGTTATCACTAGATAAGGGTGAGGGGTGAGGACATCCCTAAGACCACTTTTAGGACTCGTTATGGTCATTACGAGTACACTGTAATGTCTTTTGGGTTGACAAACGCTCCTGCAGTATTTATGGATTACATGAACAGATTTTTCCGTCTATTTCTGGATAAATTCGTTATTGTCTTCATTGATGACATATTGATTTATTCCAAGACTGAGGAAGAGCATGCGGAACACTTGAGGACCATGTTGCAGGTACTGAAGGAGAAGAAACTCTATGCGAAACTGTTTAAATGTGAATTCTGGAAGAGTGAGGTAAAGTTTTTGGGTCACGTGGTGAGTAAACAAGGGATAGCTGTAGATCCTTCTAAGGCGGAAGCAGTGATGGAATGGAAGCAACCAACCTCAGTAACTGAGATAAGGAGTTTTCTGGGCTTAGTTGGCTACTACCGGAGATTTATCAAGGGATTTTCGCAAATAGCTTTGCCATTAACAAAGTTAACCCGCAAGGATGCGCCGTTTGTTTAGACTCCTGAGTGTGAGGAGAGTTTTCAGGCGTTGAAGCGAAAGTTGACCACTACACCTGTGTTAGTGTTACCCGAGCCAAATGAACCATTTGAGGTATACTGTGATGCCTCACTGAAGGGTCTAGGGTGCATGCTGATGCAGCATCGTAATGTGGTGGCGTATGCCTCATGACAGTTATGACCTCATGAAGATAACTACCCTACGCATGATTTGGAACTTGCTGCGGTTGTGTTTGCCTTAAAGGTGTGGAGGCATTACCTCTATGGGATTAAGTTCCAAGTTTTCTTTGATCACAAGAGCTTGAAATATCTCTTTGATCAGAAAGAGCTCAATATGTGGCAGAGGAGTTGGGATGGAGTTGCTGAAGGACTACGACTTTGAGTTGAATTACCATCTGGGGAAGGCAAATGTAGTGGCGGATGCGTTAAGTCGGAAGTCGTTGTATGCTGCTTGGATGATGCTCTAGGAAGAGAAGTGGTGCACGAAATTGTGATCTCAACAGCGCCAAAAACTTGATACGTACGTTCATAATCTCAATTCTTCTTCACAACTCTGCACAACTAACCAGCAAGTGCACTGGGTCGTCCAAGTAATAAACCTTATGTGAGTAAGGGTCGATCCCATGGAGATTGTCAGCTTGAAGCAAGCTATGGTCATCTTGTAAATCTCAGTCAGGCAGATTCAAATGGTTATGAGATTTTGATAATTAAAATATAAATAAAATATAAGATAAGATAGAAATACTTATGTAATTCATTGGTGAGAATTTCAGATAAGCGTATGGAGATGCTTTGCTCCTTCTGAATCTCTGCTTTCCTACTGCCTTCATTCAATCATTCATACTCCTTTCCATGGCAAGCTGTATGTTGGGGGATCACCGTTGTCAATGGCTACCGTCCATCTTCTCAGTGAAAATGGTCCAAATGCGCTGTCACCGCACGGCTAATCATCTGTCGATTCTCACTCATGTTGGAATAGGATCCATTGATCCTTTTGCGTCTGTCACTACGCCCAACACTCACGAGTTTGAAAATTGTCACAATCATCCCATTCCAGATCCTACTCGGAATACCACAGACAAGGTTTAGACTTTCTGGATCTCAAGAATGACCGCCAATAATTCTAGCCTATACCACGAAAACTCCGATCTTTCGGAATGGAGGCTAAGAGATATGCATTCAAGCTTGTTTTCATGTAGAACAGAAGTGGTTCTCAGGCACGCGTTCATAGGTGAGAATGGTGATGAGTGTCACATAATCATCACATTCATCATGTTCTTGGGTGCGAATGAATATCTTAGAATAAGAATAAGCTTGAATTAAATAGAAAAACAATAGTACTTTGCATTAATTCATGAGGAACAGCAGAGCTCAACACCTTAATCTATGGGGTGTAGAAACTCCACCATTGAAAATACATAAGTGATGAAGGTCCAGGCATGGCCGTGAGGCCAGCCCCCAAATGTGTACAATGGTCTCAGCTTCGAAATATGAAAACTGGATGAAAAATAAATCTTTAAAAGTAGTTTTTATACTAAACTAGTAACAAGGGTTTATAGAAAATGAGTAAATGATGCAGAAATCCACTTCCGGGCCCACTTGGTGTGTGCTTGGGCTGAGCATTGAAGTTTTCACGTGTAGAGACTTTTCTTGGAGTTAAACGCCAGCTTTGGTGCCAGTTTGGGCATTTAACTCCAGCTTGTAACTCAGTTCTGGCGTTTAACGCCAGAATAGGGCAGGAAGTTGGCATTTAAACGCCAGTTTGCATCATCAAAACTCGGAAAAAGTGTGAACTATAATATATTTCTGGAAAGCCCAGGATGTCTACTTTCCAACGCAATTGAGAACGTGCAAATTGGGTTTTTGTAGCTCCAGAAAATCCATTTCGAGTGCAGGGAGGTCAGAATCCAACAGCATCTGCAGTCCTTTTTCAGCCTCTGAATCAGATTTTGGCTAAGGTCCCTCAATTTCATCCAGAAAATATCTGAAATCATAGAAAAACACACAAACTCATAGTAAAGTCCAGAAATGTAAATTTTGCTTGAAAACTAATAAAAATATACTAAAAAGTAGCTGGATCCTACTAAAAACTACCTAAAAATAATGCCAAAAAGCGTATAAATTATCCGCTCATCACAACACCAAACTTAAATTGTTGCTTGTCCCCAAGCAATTGAAAATCAAATAGGATAAAAAGAAGAGAATATACTATAAATTCTAAAATATCAATGAAACTTAGCTCCAATTAGATGAGCGGGACTAGTAGCTTTTTGCCTCTGAACAGTTTTGGCATCTCACTTTATCCTTTGAAGTTCAAAAGGATTGGCATCTATAGGAACTCAGAATTTAGATAGTGTTATTGATTCTCCTAGTTCAATATGTTGATTCTTGAACACAGCTACTTTATGAGTCTTGGCCGTGGCCCTAAGCACTTTGTTTTCCAGTATTACCACCGGATACATAAATGCCACAGATACATAACTGGGTGAACCTTTTCAGATTGTGACTCAGCTTTGCTAGAGTCCCCAATTAGAGGTGTCCGGGGTTCTTAAGCACACTCTTTTTGCGTTGGATCACGACTTTAACCGCTCAGTCTTAAGCTTTTGGCTTGACACCTTCACGCCACAAGCACATGGTTAGGGACAGCTTGGTTTAGCCGCTTAGGCCAGGATTTTATTCCTTTGGGCCCTCCTATCCATTAATGCTCAAAGCCTTGGATCCTTTTTACCTTTGCCTTTTGGTTTAAAGGGCTATTGGCTTTTTCTGCTTGCTTTTTCTTTTTCTTTTTCTTTCTCTTTTTTTTTTGCCATTTTTCTTTTCTTTTCTTTTTTTTTTTGCAAGCTTTGTTCTTCACTGCTTTTTCTTGTTTCAAGAATCAATTTTATGATTTTTCAGATTATCAATAATATTTCTTCTTTTCATCATTCTTCAAGAGCTAACAAATTTAACATTCATAAACTTCACTATAAAAAATATGCAATGTTCAATCATTCATTCAGAAAATAAAAAGTATTGTCACCACATCAAAATAATTAAGCTAATTTCAAGGATGAATTCGAAATTATGTACTTCTTGTTCTTTTGTGATTAAAAACATTTTTTATTTAAGAAAGGTGATGGATTTATAGGACATTCATAACTTTAAGACATAGACACTTAGACACTAGTGATCATGTAATAAGACATAAACATAAATAAAACATATAGCATAATTTTTGAAAAACAGAAAGATAAGAGCAAGGAGGTTAAGGAACGGGTCCACCTTAGTGATGGCGGCTAGTTCTTCCTCTTGAAGATCCAATGGAATGCTTAAGCTCCTTTATGTCTCTTCCTTGCCTTTGTTGCTCCTCCTTCATGACTCTTTGATCTTCTCTAATTTCATGGACGAGGATGGAATGCTCTTGGTGCTCCACCCTTAGTTGTCCCATGTTGGAACTTAATTCTCCTAGGGAGGTGTTAATTTTCTCCCAATAGTTTTGTGGAGGAAAGTACATCCCTTGAGGCATCTCAGGGATTTCATGATGAGGAATTTCCTCATGCTTTTGTTAAGGTCCATGAGTGGGCTCTCTTGTTTGCTCCATCCTCTTTTTAGTGATGAGCTTGTCCTCTTCAATGAGGATGTCTCCCTCTATGACAATCCCAACCGAATTGCAGAGGTGACAAATGAGGTGAGGAAAGACTAACCTTGCTAGAGTGGAGGACTTGTCAGCCACCTTGTAGAGTTCTTGAGGTATAATCTCATGAACTTCCACTTCCTCCCCAATCATGATACTATGGATCATGATGGCCCGATCCACAGTTACTTCGGATCGGTTGCTAGTAGAAATGATAGAGCGTTGGATGAACTCCAACCATCCTCTAGCTACAGGCTTAAGGTCCGGTTTTCTCAATTGAACCGGTTTGCCTCTTGAGTCACTTTTCCATTGAGCTCCTTCCACACATATGTCCATGAGGACTTGGTCCAACCTTTGATCAAAGTTGACCCTTCTAGTGTAGGGGCGTGCGTTTTCTTACATCATTGGCAAGTTGAACGCCAACCTTACATTTTCTGGACTGAAATCTAAGTATTTTCCCCGAACCATTGTAAGCCAATTCTTTGGATTCGGGTTCATACTTTGATCATGGTTCCTAGTGATCCATGCGTTTGCATATAACTCTTGAACCATTAAGATTCTGACTTGTTGAATAGGATTGGAGAGAACTTCTCATCTTCTTCTTCTAATCTCATGTCGGATCTTCGGATACTCACTCCTTTTGAGCTTGAAAGGGACCTCAGGGATCACCTTCTTCTTGGCCACAACTTCATAGAAGTGGTCTTGATGGACCTTTGAGATGAATCTCTCCATCTCCCATGACTCGGAGGTGGAAGCTTTTGCCTTCCCTTTCCTTTTTCTAGAGGTTTCTTCGGCCTTAGGTGCCATAAATGGTTATGGAAAAAAAAAAAAAGCAATGCTTTTACCACACCAAACTTAAAAGATTTGCTCGTCCTCGAGTAAAGAAGAAAGAATGAAGGAGAAGAAGAAGAAAATGGAGGAGATGGAGGGAGAGGGTGAATTCGGCCAAGGGGGTATAAGGTGTTTGTGATGTGTGAAATTGAAGGAGGGATGAGGGGTATATATAGGAGTGGGGGGAGGGTTAGGTTCGTGTATTTGGGGTTGGGTTTGGGAGGGAAAAAGGGTTTTGAATTTGAAGGTAGATGGGGTTTTGGGGGAGAGTGAATGAGGTGATTGGTGAAGGGTATTTGGGGAAGATATATGGAGGTGATTGGTGAAGGGTATTTGGAGAAGAGTGTTATGAAAAGGTGTGAAGAAGAGAGAGAGTGAGTGAGTTGAGGTTGGTGGGGATCCTGTAGGGTCCACAAATCCTGAGGGGTCAAGGACTTATCATCCCTGCTTCATTTAGGCGTGCAAAACGCCCTTAAAGTGCAATTCTGGCGTTAAACGCTAGATTGATGCTTGTTTTTGGCGTTTAACGCCAATCTGGTGCTTGTTTCTGGCGTTAAACACCAATCTGGTACCTATTTCTGGTGTTAAATGCCAGTCTGGTGCCTGTTTCTGGTGTTAAACGCCCAGAATGGTGCCAGACTGGGCGTTTAACGCCCATTCTGCTACTCTTACTGGCGTTTCAACACCAGTAAGCTCTTCCTCCAAGGTGAGCTATTTTTAATGCTATTTTTCATTCTGTTTTTTATTTTTCAGTTGTTTTTTTGACTTCACATGATCATCAACCTAAAGAAAACATAAAATAACAATGGAAAATAAATAGATATAATTAAATAACAATGGGTTGCTGAACAGTGCATATGTCTTTTGAATTTGTTGTTTATGAATGTTAAAATTGTTGACTCTTGAAGAATAATGAAAAAGGAGAAATGTTATTTGATGATTTGAAAAATCATAAAAATGATTCTTGAAGCAAGAAAAAGCAGTGAAGAACAAAGCTTGCAGAAAAAAATGCGAAGAAAAAGAAAACAAATTGGCGAAAAAACTAATAAAGAAAAAGAAAAAGCAAGCAGAAAAAGCCAATAGCCCTTAAAACCAAAAGTCAAGGGTAATAAAAAGGATCTAATGCTTTGAGCATCAATGGATAGGAGGGCCCAAAGGAATAAAATCCTGGCCTAAGCGGCTAAACCAAGTTATCCCTAACCATGTGCTTGTGGCGTGAAGGTGTCAAGTAAAAAGCTTGAGACTGAGCGGTTAAAGTCGAGGTCCAAAGCAAAAACAAAGTGTGCTTAAGAACCCTGGACACCTCTAATTGGGGACTTTAGCAAAGCTGAGTCACAATCTGAAAAGGTTCACCCAACTATGTGTCTGTGGCATTTATGTATCCGGTGGTAATAATGAAAAACAAAGTGCTTAGGGCCATGGCCAAGACTCATAAAGTAGATGTGTTCAAGAATCAACATACTGAACTAGGAGAATCAATAACACTATCTGAATTCTGAGTTTCCATAGATGCCAATCATTCTGAACTTCAAAGGATAAAGTGAGATGCCAAAACTGTTCAGAGGCAAAAAGCTACTAGTCCTGCTCATCTAATTGGAGCTAAGTTTCATTGATATTTGAAATTTATAGTATATTCTCTTCTTTTTATCCTATTTGATTTTTAGTTGCTTGGGGACAAGCAACAATTTAAGTTTGGTGTTGTGATGAGCGGATAATTTATACGCTTTTTGGCATTATTTTTACATAGTTTTTAGTATGATTTGATTAGTTTTTAATATTTTTTTATTAGTTTTTAAATAAAAATCACATTTCTGGACTTTACTATGAGTTTTTGTGTTTTTCTTTGATTTCAGGTAATTTCTGACTGAAATTGAGGGACTTGAGCAAAAATCTGATTCAGAGGCTGAAGAAGGACTGCAGATGCTGTTGGATTATGACCTCCCTGCACTCGAAGTGGATTTTATGGAGCTACAGAAACCCAATTGGCACTCTCTCAATTGCGTTGGAAATTATATATCCAGGGCTTTCCAGTAATATATAATAGTCCATACTTTTCCTAAGTTTAGATGACGCAAACTGGCATTTAACGCTAGCTTTCTGCCCTATTCTGGCGTTAAACGCCAGAAACAAGTTGCAAAGCAGAGTTAAACGCTAGAAACAAGTTACAAACTGGCGTTCAACTCCAAGGAAGACCTCTACATGTGAAAGCTTCAATGCTCAGCTCAAGCACACACCAAGTAGGCCCGGAAGTGGATTTCTGCATGATTTACTTAATTCTGTAACCCTAGTAACTAGTTTAGTATGAATAGAACTTTTTACTATTGTACTAAGGGGCTGGTCTTTTTTCCTATTTTTGAATTCACATGCCATTTGGGGAGGCTGGCCATTTGGCCATGCCTAGACCTTGTTCTTATGTATTTTCAACGGTGGAGTTTCTACACCCCATAGATTAAGGTGTGGAGCTCTGCTGTTCCTCATGAATTAATGCAAAGTACTATTGTTTTTCTATTCAACTCAAGCCTATTTCTTCTCTAAGATATTCATTCGCACACAAGAACATGATGAATGTGACGATTACGTCACGCTCATCATCATTCTCACTTATGAACGCGTGCCTGACAAACACTTCCGTTCTACATGAAAGCAAGCTTGAATGCATATCTCTTAGCCTCCTGATCTACGATCAGAGTCTTCGTGGTATAGGCTAGAATTATTGGCGGCCATTCTTGAGATTCGGAAAGTCTAAACCTTGTCTGTGGTATTTCGAGTAGGATCTGGGAAGGGATCGCTGTGACGAGCTTCAAACTCGCGAGTGCTGGGCGTAGTGACAGACGCAAAAGGATTACTGAATCCTATTCTAGCATGATCGAGAACCGACAGATGATTAGCCGTGCGGTGACAGCGCATTTGGACCATTTTCACTGAGAGGACGGGAAGTAGCCATTGACAACGGTGATGCCCAACATACAGCTTGCCATGGAAGGGAGTATGAATGATTGGATGAAAGTAGTAGGAAAGCAGAGGTTCAGAAGGAATAAAAGCATCTCCATACGCTTATCTGAAATTCTCACCAATGAATTACATAAGTATTTCTATCCTATTTTATATTTTAATTATATTTTAATTATCAAATCTCCATAACCAATTGAATCCGCCTGACTGAGATTTACAAGGTGACCATAGCTTGCTTCAAGCCGACAATCTCCGTGGGATCGACCCTTACTCATGTAAGGTTTATTACTTGGACGACCCAGTACACTTGCTGGTTAGTTGTGCGAAGTTGTGAAAAAGAACTAAGATTATGAATGTGCATATCAAGTTTTTGGCGCCGTTACCAAGGAATGAACAATCACGATTTTGTGCACCAAGTTTTTGGCGCCGTTGCCGGGGATCGTTCGAGTTTGGACAACTGACGGTTCATCTTGTTGCTCAGATTAGGTAATTTTATTTTTATTTTAAGTTTTTGTTTTTATTCTTTTATTTTCAAAAAATTTTCAAAAAAAATAATAATAATAAAAATTAAATTAGTCTATGTTCTTCAGAATTTTTAAGAATGAATTCTAGAGTTTCATGATGATCTGTTGAAGTCTGGCTGGCTGTAAAGCCATGTCTAATCCTTTGGACTGAGGTTTCAACTATCATTAGAGAAGAGCTTCTTTGTCTTTCTTAGCAAATTAGCTGTTGTATGTAATGTTCTGCTGAAGCTTGGCTGGCCATTGGGCATGTCTAGTGTTTTGGACCGGAGCTTTCAATGAAAGCTTGGCTGGCTAGTAAGCCATGTCTAATCCCTGGACTGGATCTTTAGACTAACATTGCATGATTCCTGGAATTCTCATTAAAAATTTTGAAATCCTTATTTTTTTTTTTCAAATAATTTTCGAAAAATCCAAAAATTTTTTTTAATAAAATCATAAAAAAACCAAAAATAATTTTGTGTTTCTTGTTTGAGTATAGTGTCAATTCTTAAGTTTGGTGTCAATTGCATGCTTTTATAATTTTCTTTAATTTTTGAAAATTCATCATATGTTCTTCATGATCTTCAAGTTGTTCTTGATGATCTCCTTTGTTTGATCTTTGCATTTTTATGTTTTGTGTCTTTTCTTGTTTTCCATATGTATTTTCAATTTGTTAGTGTCTCAACATTAAAAATTTTTAAGTTTGGTGTCTTGCATGTTTTTCTTTTCTTAAAAATTTTCAAAAATAACTTCTTAGTGTTCATCTTGACATTCAAAGTGTTCTTGATGTTCATTTTGACATTCAAAGTGTTCTTGCATGCATTGTGTGTTTTGATTCATAATTTTCATGTTTTGAGTCTTTTTATTGTTTTTCTCTTTCTTCATTAAAAATTCAAAAATAAAAAAAATATCTTTTCCTTTTTCTCTCATAAATTTTCATAAATTTGGTTTGACTTAGTCAAAAAGTTTTTAAAATTTAATTGTTTATTATGAGTCAAGTCAAATTTTCAATATAAAAATTATATCTTTTTCAAAAATCAAATCCTTTTCATTTTTCATTCATATTTTCGAAAATTTCAAATTGATTTTTAAAAATCTTTTTCTTATTTTATTTTATAATTTCAAAATCTTTGCTAACAATTAATGTGATTGATTCAAAAAAATTTTAAAGTTTGTTACTTGCCTATTAAGAAAGGTTCAATCTTTAAATTTTAAAATCATATCTTTTAAGTTTCTTGTTAGTCAAGTAATCAACTTTAATTTCAAAAATCAAATCTTTTTAATTTCCTTTTCAAATCTTTTTCAAATTAAATTTTCAATCATATCTTTCAATCATATCTTTTTCAAAACCACTTAACTAATTTTTCCTCTCTAATTTTCAAAAACCCCTCTCCTCTTTTTCAAAATTCCTTTTTAATTAACTAATTGTTTTAAATTTTAATTTAATTTTATTTTCCTTCTTAATTTTCGAATTATAACTAATATTTAAAATAAAAACAAAAATAATTATATTTTATTTTATTTAATTTTCAAATTTTTCTCCCTCTCATCTCCTTCTATTTATTTATTTATCTACTAACACCCCTCTTTCACTCAAAAATTCGAACCCACTCTTCTCATCTGTGTTCGAATTCTTATCTTTTTCTTCTTCTATTCTTCTCTTCTTATACTCATATAAGGAATCTCTATACTGTGACATAGAGGATTCCATATTTTCTTTTCTGTTCTCTTCTTTTTCATATGAGCAGGAACAAGGATAAGAACATTCTTGTTGAAGCTGATCCTGAACCTGAAAGGACTCTGAAGAGGAAGCTAAGGGAAGCTAAAGTACAACTCTCTGGAGAAAATCTGACAGAAATTTTCGAAAAAGAAGGAGACATGGCCGAACCCAACAACAATGCAAGGAAGATGCTTGGTGACTTGACTGCACCAAATTCCAACTTACATGGAAGAAGCATCTCAATCTCTGCCATTGGAGCAAACAATTTTGAGCTAAAACCTCAATTAGTTTCTCTGATGCAACAGAATTGCAAGTTTCATGGACATCCATCAGAAGATCATTTTCAGTTCTTAACTGAATTCTTGCAAACCTGTGATACTGTTAAGACCAATGGGGTTGATTCCGAGGTCTACAGGCTTATGCTTTTCCCGTTTGCTGTAAGAGACAGAGCTAGAATATGGTTGGACTCTCAACCTAAAGATAGCCTAAACTCTTGGGATAAGCTGGTCACGGCTTTCTTAGCCAAGTTCTTTCCTCCTCAAAAGCTTAGCAAACTTAGAGTGGATGCTCAAACCTTCAAACAGAAAGAAGGTGAATCCCTCTATGAAGCTTGGGAGAGATACAAGCAACTGACCAAAAAGTGTCCTTCTGACATGCTTTCAGAATGGACCATCCTGGATATATTCTATGATGGTCTGTCTGAATTATCTAAGATGTCATTGGACTATTCTGCAGGTGGATCCATTCACCTAAAGAAAATGCCTGTAGAAGCTCAGGAACTCATTGACATGGTTGCAAATAACCAATTTATGTACACTTCTGAAAGGAATCCTGTGAGTAATGGGAAGCCTCAGAGGAAGGGAGTTCTTGAAATTGATACTCTGAATGCCAAATTGGCTCATAATAAAATATTAACTCAGCAAGTCAATATGATTTCTCAGAGTCTGAATGGATTGCAAGCTGCATCCAACAGTACTAAAGAGGCATCTTCTGAAGAAGAAGCTTATGATCCTGAGAACCCTGCAATAGCAGAGGTGAATTACATGGGAGAATCCTATGGAAACACCTATAATCGTTCATGGAGAAACCATCCTAATCTCTCATGGAAGGATCAACAGAAGCCTCAACAAGGCTTCAATAATAATGGTAGAAGAAATAGGTTTAGCAATAGCAAGCCTTTTCCATCATCTTCTCAGCAACAGACAGAGAATTTTGAACAGAGCCATTCTGGCCTGGCAACCATAGTCTCTGATTTATCTAAGACCACACTAAGTTTCATGAATGAAACAAGGTCCTCCATTAGAAATTTGGAGGCACAGGTGGGTCAGATGAGTAAGAAGATTACTGAAACTCCTCCCAGTAATCTCCCAAGCAGTACAGAAGAAAATCCTAAGAGATAGTGCAAGGCCATAACCCTACTTGGTGTGGCCGAATGCCCAGAGGAGGAGGAGGACATGAATCCCAGTGAGAAAGACCTCTTGGGACGTCCTCTGGACAGAAAGGAGTTCCCTTTTGAGGAACTAAAGGAATCCGAGGCTCATACAGAGACCCTAGATATTCTATTGGACCTCCTTCTACCATTCATGAGCTCCAATGACTATTCTTCCTCTGAAGAGGATGAAGACATCATTGAAGAACAGGTTGCTAAATATCTAGGAGTCATCATAAAGTTGAATGACAGTTTATTTGGTAATGATACCTGGGAGGATGAACCCCCCTTGTTCACCAATGAACTAAGTGCATTGATAAGGCAGACATTGCCTCAGAAGAAATCAGATCCCGGAAAGTTCTTCATACCTTGTACCATAGGCACCATGACCTTTGAGAAGGCTCTGTGTGACCTTGGGTCAGGGATAAACCTTATGCCACTCTCTGTAATAGAGAAACTGGGAATCTATGAGGTACAAGCTGCAAGAATCTCACTAGAAATGGCAGACAAATCAATGAAACAGGCTTATGGATTAGTAGAAGACTTGTTAGTATAGGTTGAAGGCCTTTACATCCCTACTGATTTCATAATCCTAGACACTGGGAAGGATGAGGATGAATCCATCATCCTTGGAAGACCCTTCCTAGCCACAGTAAAAGCTGTGATTGATGTGGACAGAGGAGAGTTGGTCCTTCAACTGAATGAAGACTACCTTGTATTCAAGACTCAAGGTTCTCCTTCTGTAACCATGGAGAGGAAGTATGAAAATCTTCTCTCACTGTAGAGTCAACCAAAGCCCCCACAGTTAAACTCTAAGTTTGGTGTTGGGAGGCCACAACCAAACTCTAAGTTTGGTGTTGAACCCCCACATTCAAACTCTAAGTTTGGTGTTGGGAGGTCCCAACAATGCTCTGAACATCTGTGAGGCTCCATGAGAGCTCACTGTCAAGCTATTGACATTAAAGAAGCGCTTGTTAGGAGGCAATCCAATGTTATTTAATTATATATATTTATTTTCCATTGCTATTTTATGTTTTCTTTAGGTTGATGATCATGTGAAGTCACAAAAACTACTGAAAAATCAAAAACAGAATGAAAAACAGCATTAAAAATAGCTCACCCTGGAGGAAGAGCTTACTGGCGTTTAAACGCCAGTAAGAAGCATCAAGTTGGCATTAAACACCAGAAACAAGCATCAGATTGGCATTTAACGCCAGAACAGAGCATGAAATTAGCGTTAAATGCCAAAAACAAGCAGCAAGCTGGCGTTTAACGCCAAACATGCATTCTAAGGGCGTTTTGCACGCCTACTTAGAGCAGGGATGCTAAGTCCTTGACCCCTCAGGATCTGTGGACCCACAGGATCCCCACCTACCCCACCTCTTCTTCTCTCCTCTTCACACCTTTTCATACCTCTCTTCCCTAAATACCCCTAACCATTCACATCCATCAACTCTTCCCCATAAACCCCACCTACCTCCAAAATTCAAATTCTTTTCTCTCCCAAACCCAACCCTAATGGCCAAAACCTACCCTCCCCCCACCCCTATATAAACCCCTTAACACTACTCCATTTTCACACATCACAACCACTACTTCTCCCCCTTGGCCGAATACACTCTCTCACTCCATCTCCTCCATTTTCTTCTTCTTCTACTACTTTCTTTCTTCTTTTGCTCGAGGACGAGCAAACCTTTTAAGTTTGGTGTGGTAAAAGCATTGCTTTTTGTTTTTCCATAACCATCAATGGCACCTAAGGCCAGAGAAACCTTAAGAAAGAGGAAAGGGAAGACAATTGCTTTCACCTCTGAGTCATGGAAGATGGAGAGATTCATCTCAAAGGTCCATCAAGACCACTTCTATAAAGTTGTGGCCAAGAAGAAGGTGATCCCTGAGGTCCCTTTTAAGCTCAAAAAGAGCGAGTATCCGGAGATCCGACAAGAGATTAGAAGAAGAGGATGGGAAGTTCTCTCTAATCGTATTCAACAAGTCGGGATCTTAATGGTTCAAGAGTTCTATGCAAACGCATGGATCACTAGGAACCATGATCAAAGTATGAACCCAAACCCAAAGAACTAGCTTACAATGGTTCGGGGGAAATACTTAGATTTCAGTCCGGAAAATGTAAGGTTGGCGTTCAACTTGCCAATGATGCAAGAAAACGTACGCCCCTACACTAGAAGGGTCAACTTTGATCAAAGGTTGGACCAAGTCCTAATGGACATATGTGTGGAAGGAGCTCAATGGAAAGTTGACTCAAGAGGCAAACCGGTTCAATTGAGAAGACCGGACCTTAAGCCTGTAGCTAGAGGATGGTTGGAGTTCATCCAACGCTCTATCATTCCTACTAGCAACCGGTCTGAAGTTACTGTAGACTGGGCCATCATGATCCATAGTATCATGATTGGGGAGGAAGTGGAAGTTCATGAGATTATACCTCAAGAACTCTACAAGGTGGCTGACAAGTCCCCCACTTTGGCAAGGTTAGCCTTTCCTCACCTCATTTGCCACCTCTGCAATTCGGCTGGAATTGACATAGAGGGAGACATCCTCATTGATGAGGACAAGCCCACACTAAGAAAAGAATGGAGCAAACAAGAGATCATGGACCTCAACAAGAGCATGAGGAAATTCCTCACCATGAAATCCCTGAGATGCCTCAAGGGATGCACTTTCCTCCACAAAACTATTGGGAGCAAATCAACACCTCCCTAAGAGAATTAAGTTCCAACATGGGACAATTAAGGATGGAACACCAAGAGCACTCCATCATTCTCCATGAGATTTGAGAAGATCAAAGAGCTATGAGGGAGGAGCAACAAAGACAAGGAAGAAACATAGAGGAGCTCAAGAACACCATTGCTTCTTCAAGAGCAAGAAGACGCCACCCTCACTAAGGTGGACCCGTTTCTTAATCTCCTTGTTCTTATTTTTCTGTTTTTTGTCTACTATGCTCTATGTTTATTTATGTTTATGTCTTTATTACATGATCACTAGTGTTTAAGTGTCTATGTCTTAAAGCTATGAATGTCCTATGAATCCATCACCTCTCTTAAATGAAAAATATTTTAATTACAAAAGAACAAGAAGTACATGAATTTTGAATTCAACCTTGAAATTAGTTTAATTATTTTGATGTGGTGACAATACTTTTTATTTTCTGAATGAATGCTTGAACAGTGCATATGTCTTTTGAATTTGTTGTTTATGAATGTTAAAATTGTTGGCTCTTGAAGAATAATGAAAAAGGAGAAATGTTATTTGATGATTTGAAAAATCATAAAAATGATTCTTGAAGCAAGAAAAAGCAGTGAAGAACAAAGCTTGCAGAAAAAATGCAAAAAAAAAAGAAAAAAAATTGGCGAAAAAAATAATAAAGAAAAAGAAAAAGCAAGCAGAAAAAGTCAATTGCCCTTGAAACCAAAAGGCAAGGGTAATAAAAAGGATCCAAGGCTTTGAGCATCAATGGATAGGAAGGCCCAAAGGAATAAAATCCTGGCCTAAGCGGCTAAACCAAGCTATCCCTAACCATGTGCTTGTGGCGTGAAGGTGTCAAGTAAAAAGCTTGAGACTGAGCGGTTAAAGTCGAGGTCCAAAGTAAAAACAAAGTGTGCTTAAGAACCCTGTACACCTCTAATTGGGGACTTTAGCAAAGCTGAGTCACAATCTGAAAAGGTTCACCCAACTATGTGTCTGTGGCATTTATGTATCCGGTGGTAATACTGAAAAACAAAGTGCTTAGGGCCACGGCCAAGACTCATAAAGTAGATGTGTTCAAGAATCAACATACTGAACTAGGAGAATCAATAACACTATCTGAATTCTGAGTTTCCATAGATGCCAATCATTCTGAACTTCAAAGGATAAAGTGAGATGCCAAAACTGTTCAGAGGCAAAAAGCTACTAGTCCCGCTCATCTAATTGGAGCTAAGTTTTATTGATATTTGAAATTTATAGTATATTCTCTTCTTTTTATCCTATTTGATTTTCAGTTGCTTGGGGACAAGCAACAATTTAAGTTTGGTGTTGTGATGAGCAGATAATTTATACGTTTTTTGGCATTATTTTTACATAGTTTTTAGTATGATTTGATTAGTTTTTAATATATTTATATTAGTTTTTAAATAAAAATCACATTTCTGGACTTTACTATAAGTTTTTGTATTTTTCTATGATTTCAGGTAATTTCTGACTGAAATTGAGGGACTTGAGCAAAAATCTGATTCAGAGGCTGAAGAAGGACTGCAGCTGCTATTGGATTCTGACCTCCCTGCACTCGAAGTGGATTTTATGGAGCTACAAAAACTCAATTGGCACTCTCTCAATTGCGTTGGAAAGTAGATATCCAGGGCTTTCCAGCAATATATAATAGTCCAAACTTTTCCTAAGTTTAGATGACGCAAACGGGCGTTTAACGCCAGCTTTCTGCCCTATTCTGGCGTTAAATGCCAGAAACAAGTTGCAAAGTAGAGTTAAATGCCAGAATCAAGTTACAAACTGGCGTTCAACTCCAAGGAAGACCTCTACATGTGAAAGCTTCAATGCTCAGCCCAAGCACACACCAAGTGGGCCCGGAAGTGGATTTTTGCATCATTTACTTAATTCTGTAACCCTAGTAACTAGTTTAGTATAAATAGAACTTTTTACTATTGTACTAGGGGGCTGGTCTTTTTCCCTATTTTCGAATTCACATGCCATTTGGGGAGGCTGGCCATTCGGCCATGCCTAGACCTTGTTCTTATGTATTTTCAACGGTGGAGTTTCTACACCCCATAGATTAAGGTGTGGAGCTCTGCTGTTCCTCATGAATTAATGCAAAGTACTATTGTTTTTCTATTCAACTCAAGCCTATTTCTTCTCTAAGATATTCATTCTCACACAAGAACATGATGAATGTGATGATTATGTCACGCTCATCATCATTCTCACTTATGAACGCTTGCCTGACAAACACTTCCGTTCTACATGAAAGCAAGCTTGAATGCATATCTCTTAGCCTCCTGATCTATGATCAGAGTCTTCGTGGTATAGGCTAGAATTATTGGCGGCCATTCTTGAGATCCGGAAAGTCTAAACCTTGTCTGTGGTATTCCGAGTAGGATCTGGGAAGGGATGGCTGTGACGAGCTTCAAACTCGCGAGTGATGGGCGTAGTGACAGACGCAAAAGGATTACTGAATCCTATTCTAGCATGATCGAGAACCGACAGATAATTAGCCGTGCGGTGACAGTGAATCTGGACCATTTTCACTGAGAGGATGGGAAGTAGCCATTGACAACGGTGATGTCCAACATACAGCTTGCCATGGAAGGGAGTATGAATGATTGGATGAAAGCAGTAGGAAAGCAGAGGTTCAGAAGGAATAAAAGCATCTCCATACGCTTATCTGAAATTCTCACCAATGAATTACATAAGTATTTCTATCCTATTTTATATTTTAATTATATTTTAATTATCAAATCTCCATAACCAATTGAATCCGCCTGACTGAGATTTACAAGGTGACCATAGCTTGCTTCAAGCCGACAATCTCCGTAGGATCGACCCTTACTCACGTAAGGTTTATTACTTGGACGACCCAATGCACTTACTGGTTAGTTGTGCGAACTGGTGAAAAAGAACTAAGATTATGAACGTGCGTATCACGTTTTTGGCGCCGTTACCAAGGAATGAACAATCACGATTTCTTGCACCAGTTGCCGCCCAATAAGCGCTTCTTTAATGTCAATAGCTTGACAGTGAGCTCTCATGAAGCCTCACAGATAATCAGAGTAGGGTTGGGGCCTCTCAACACCAAACTTAGAGTTTGGTTGTGGCCTCCCAACACCAAACTTAGAGTTTGAATGTGGGGGTTTTGTTTGACTCTGTATTGAGAGAAGCTTTTCATGCTTCCTCTCCATGGTTACAGAAGGAGAACCTTGAGTCTTGAATACAAGGTAGTCCTCATTCAACTGAAGGACCAACTCTCCTCTGTCAACATCAATCATAGCTTTTACTATGGCTCGGAAGGGCCTGCCAAGGATGATGGATTCATCCTCACCCTTCCCAGTGTCTAGGATTATGAAATCAGCAGGGCTGTAAAGGCCTTCAACCTTCACTAGCACGTCCTCTACTAGTCCATAAGCCTGTTTTATTGATTTGTCTGTCATCTCTAGTGAGATTCTTACAGCTTGTACCTCAAAGATTCCCAGTTTCTCCATTACAGAGAGTGGCATGAGGTTTATCCCTGACCCCAGGTCACATAGAGCCTTCTCAAAGGTCATGGTGCCTATGGTACAAGGTATGAAGAATTTTCGGGATCCGGTTTCTTCTGAGGTAATGTTTGCCTCATTAATGCATTCAGTTCATTGGTGAACAAGAGGGGTTCATCCTCCCAAGTCTCAGTACCAAATAACTTGGTATTCAGCTTCATGATTGCTCCTAGATATTTAGCAACTTGCTCTTCAGTGATGTCTTCATCCTCTTCAGAGAAAGAATATTCATCAAAGCTCATGAATGGCAGAAGAAAGTTCAATGGAATCTCTATGGTCTCTGTATGAGCCTCAGATTCCTTTGGTTCCTCAAAGGGAAACTCCTTTCTATCCAGAGGATGTCCCATGAGGCTTTTCTCACTGGGACTCACATCCTCCTCACTCTCTCTAGGTTCGGCCATGTTGGTCATGGTTATGGCCTTGCACTTTCTCTTGGGATTTTCTTCTGTATTACTTGGGAGAGTACTGGGAGGAGTTTCAATAATCTTCTTACTCAGCTGACCCACCTGTGCCTCCAAATTTTTTATGGAGGACCTTGTTTCATTCATAAAACTTAGTGTGGTCTTGGATAGATCAGAGACTATGGTTGCCACGCCAGAATGGCTCTGTTCAGAATTCTCTGTCTATTGCTGAGAAGATGATGGAAAAGGCTTGCTATTTCTAAACTTATTTCTTCCACCATTATTATTGAAGCCTTGTTGAGGTTTCTGTTGGTCCTTCCATGAGAAATTTGGATGATTTCTCCATGAAGGATTATAGGTGTTTCCATAGGGTTCTCCCATGTAATTTACTTCTGCCATTGGAGGGTTCTCAGGATCATAAGCTTCTTCTTCAGAAGATGCTTCTTTAGTACTATTGGATGCAGCTTGCAATCCGTTCAGACTCTGAGAAATCATATTGACTTGCCGAGTCAATATTTTGTTCTGAGCCAATATGGCATTCAGAGTATCAATTTCAAGAACTCCCTTCTTCTGATGCGTCCCATTGTTCACAGGACTCCTCTCAGAGGTGTACATGAACTGGTTGTTTGCAACCATTTCAATGAGTTTCTAAGCTTCTGCAGGGGTTTTTAGATGAAGAGATCCTCCTGCAGAATGGTCCAATGACAATTTTGACAACTCAGACAGACCATCATAGAATATACATATGATGCTCCACTCTGGAAGCATGTCAGTAGGACACCTTTTGATCAATTACTTATATCTTTCCCAAGCTTCATAGAGGGACTCACCTTCCTTTTGTCTGAAGGTTTGGATTTCCACTCTAAACTCATCTTTTGAGGTGGAAAGAATTTGGCCAGGAAAGACCAGCTTTTCCCAAGAGTTTAGGCTTTCCTTAGGTTGTGAATCCAACCATATTCTAGCTTTGTCTATTACAGCAAAAGGGAAAAGCATAAGCCTGTAGACCTCAGATGGTCTTGACAGTGTCACAGATTTGTAAGAATTCAGCTAAAAACTGATGAGGATCTTCCAATGGAAGTCCATAAAACTTGTAATTCTGTTGCATTAGAGAAACTAATTGAGGCTTAAGCTCAAAGTTGTTTGCTCCAATGGCAGGAATTGAGATGCTTCTTCCACAGAAGTCAAAAGAGGGTGCAATGAAGTCACCAAGCATCTTCCTTGCATTGTTGGCATTGTTGTTATTTTTGGCTACCATGTCTTCTTCTTTTTCAAAAATTTCTGTTAGGTCCTCTCCAGAGTGTTGTGCTTTAGCTTCTCTTAGTTTTCTCTTAAGAGTCCTTTCAGGTTCAGGATCAGCTTCAACAAGAATGCCTTTGTCCTTGTTCCTGCTCATATGAAAGAGAAGAGAACAAGAAAGTATGGAATTCTCTATGTCACAGTATAGAGATTCCTTTATGTGAGTAGAAGAAGAGAGGAGAGAATAATTCGAACACAGAGTGGGGGAGAGGGTTCGAATTTTTTTAAGAAGAAGAGAGGTGTTAGTAAATAAATAAATAAATAGAAAGAGATGAGAGAGAGAAGATTTCGAATTTAAATTAAAATAAAAGCAAAAATATTTTTGCTTTTATTTTAATTATTAGTTAGAATTCGAAAATTAAAAAGAGAAATTAAATTAAATTAAAATTTAAAATAATTAGTTAATTAAAAGAAATTTTGAAAAAGTGGGGAGGAGTTTTCGAAAATTAGAGAGAGAAAATTAGTTAGGTGGTTTTGAAAAAGATATGATTGAAATAGAAAACTTTTAAAATCAAACAAAAAGTCAAGTAATTAATTGAAAAAGATTTGAAAATCAAATTTGAAAAGATAGGAAGTTAGAAAAGATTTTGAAAATTAATTTTTGAAAAAGATATGATTTGAAATTTAATTTGAAAAAGATTTGAAAAGGAAATTTAAAAAGATTTGATTTTGAAATTAAAGTTGATGACTTGACTAACAAGAAACTAAAAGATATGATTTTAGAAATTAAAGTTTGATCCTTTCTTAATAGGCAAGTAACAAATTAAAATTTTTGAATCAAAATATTAAATACTAGTAATGAATTCGAAAATGTGAAACAAAAATAAGAAAAATATTTTTAAAATTGATTTTGAGAATTTTCGAAAATAAAAAAATGAAAAAGATTTGATTTTTGAAAAGGATTTGAAAAGATAGAATTTTTAAATTGAAAATTTGACTTGACTCATAAGAAACAACTAGATTTTTAAAATTTTTTGACTAAGTCAATTCAAAATTTCGAAATTTATGAGAAGAATAAGGGAAAGATATTTTTTAATTTTTGAATTTTTAATGAGGAGAGAGAAAAACATCAAAATGACTCAAAACATGAAAATTATGAATCAAAACAACTAATGCATGCAAGAACACTTTGAATGTCAAGATGAATACCAAGAACACTTTGAAGATCAAGATGAACATCAAGACTTATTTCTGAAAATTTTTAAGAAAAGAAAAACATGCAAGACACCAAACTTAGAAATTTTCAGTGTTTAGACACTAACAAATTGAAAATGCATATGAAAAACAAGAAAAGACACAAAACAAGAAAATGCAAAGATCAAACAAGGAAATTCATCAAGAACAATTTGAAGATCATGAAGAACATTATGCATGAGTTTTCGAAAATTTAAAGGAAAAAAATCAAGATATGCAATTGACACCAAACTTAAAATTTGACACAAGACTCAAACAAGAAACATAAAATTATTTTTTGTTTTTATGATTTTATTAATTTTTTTGGATTTTTCAAAAATTATTTGGGAAAAGAAAAAGAAAAATAAGGATTTCAAAATTTTTAATAAGAATTCCAAGAATCATGCAATGTTAGTCTAAAGCTTCGGTCCAAATATTTTAAACATGGCTTAATAGCCAGCCAAGCTTGATGTAAAAGCTTCGGTCCAAAAGACTAGACATGGCCAATGGCCAGCCAAGCTTCAGCAGAACATTACATACAACAGCAAGATTGATAGAAATCAACAAGCTCTTGTGATGATGAGTTGAAACATCGGTCCAAAAGATTAGACATGGCTTCACAGCCAGCCAGACTTCAACAGATCATCATGAAACTCTAGATTTCATTCTTAAAAATTTTGAAGTCATAGAATATTTTTTTTTGAAAATTTTTTCGAAAATAAAAATAAAAAGCTTAAAATTAAAATAAAATCACCTAATCTGAGCAACAAGATGAACTGTCAGTTGTCCAAACTCGAACAATCCCTGGCAACGGCGCGAAAAACTTGGTGCACAAAATTGTGATCTCAACAGCGCCAAAAACTTGGTACGCACGTTCATAATCTCAATTCTTCTTCACAACTCCGTACAACTAACCAGCAAGTGCACTGGGTCGTCCAAGTAATAAACCTTACGTGAGTAAGGGTCGATCCCACGGAGATTGTCGGCTTGAAGCAAGCTATGGTCATCTTGTAAATCTCAGTCAGGCAGATTCAAATGGTTATGAGGTTTTGATAATTAAAATATAAATAAAATATAAGATAAGATAGAAATACTTATGTAATTCATTGGTGAGAATTTCAGATAAGCGTATGGAGATGCTTTGCTCCTTCTGAATCTCTGCATTCCTACTGCCTTCATTCAATCATTCATACTCCTTTCTATGGCAAGCTGTATGTTGGGGGATCACCATTGTCAATGGCTATCGTCCATCCTCTCAGTGAAAATGGTACAAATGCGCTGTCACTGCACGACTAATCATCTGTCGGTTCTCACTCATGTTGGAATAGGATCCATTGATCCTTTTGCGTCTGTCACTACGCCCAACACTCGTGAGTTTGAAGTTCGTCACAGTCATCCCATCCTAGAACCTACTCAAAATACCACAGACAAGGTTTAGACTTTCCGGATCTCAAGAATGGCCACCAATAATTCTAACCTATACCACAAAGACTCCGATCTTTCGGAATGGAGGCTAAGAGATATGCATTCAAGCTTGTTTTCATGTAGAACGGAAGTGGTTGTCAGGCACGCGTTCATAGGTGAGAATGGTGATGAGTGTCACATAATCATCACATTCATCATGTTCTTGGGTGCGAATGAATATCTTAGAATAAGAATAAGCTTGAATTGAATAGAAAAACAATAGTACTTTGCATTAATTCATGAGGAACAGCAGAGCTCCACACCTTAATCTCTGGGGTATAGAAACTCCACCGTTGAAAATACATAAGTGATGAAGGTCTAGGCATGGCCGTGAGGCCAGCCCCCAAACGTGTACAATGGTCTCAGCTCTGAAATATGAAAACTGGATGAAAAATAAATCTCTAAAAGTAGTTTTTATACTAAACTAGTAACTAGGGTTTACAGAAAATGAGTAAATGATGCAGAAATCCACTTCCTGGCCCACTTGGTGTGTGCTTGGACTGAGCATTGAAGCTTTTACGTGTAGAAACTTTTTTTGGAGTTAAATGCCAGCTTTGGTGCCAGTTTGGGCATTTAACTCCAGCTTGTAACTCAGTTCTAGCGTTTAACGCCAGAATAGGGCAGGAAGTTGGCGTTTAAACGCCAGTTTGCGTCATCAAAACTCGGGCAAAGTATGTACTATTATATATTTCTGGAAAGCCCAGGATGTCTAGTTTTCAACACAATTGAGAGCGCATCAATTGGGTTTTTGTAGCTCCAGAAAATCCATTTCGAGTGCAGGAAGGTCAGAATCCAACAGCATCTGCAGTTCTTTTTCAGCCTCTGAATCAGATTTTTGCTCAGGTCCCTCAATTTCAGCTAGAAAATACCTGAAATCACAGAAAAAAATATACAAACTCATAGTAAAGTCCAGAAATTTAAATTTTGCTTGAAAAATAATAAAAATATACTAAAAAGTAGCTGGATCCTACTAAAAACTACCTAAAAATAATGCCAAAAAGCGTATAAATTATCCGCTCATCAAGAAGTTACTCAAGGAATTCGAGAGTCTGAAGATTGGTGTTCAAGAAGTGTCTGGGACTCTATGTTTGAGTCGATTGCAGATCTCAAGTGACTTTAAATCCAAACTCCTAAAGGCCCATGAAAACGAGGATGTGTTACCAAAGGTGTTGCCAGCTATTGAGCAAGAAAAGCGGTGGAGAGTGTCAGAGGATCAGGATGGGCTATGGAGATTCAAGGACAGGATCATTGTGCCGGATGTCGGCACTTTGCGACAAGATAT
Source organism: Arachis ipaensis (assembly GCF_059453495.1). Lineage (NCBI taxonomy): Eukaryota > Viridiplantae > Streptophyta > Magnoliopsida > Fabales > Fabaceae > Arachis > Arachis ipaensis. The sequence continues at coordinate 117,546,069 of NC_142441.1, read as the reverse complement.
CTTAAGCGAAGCACACAAGAGCGGATTCTCTATTCACCCGGGGAGTACTAAGATGTACCATGATCTGAAGGCGATATTTTGGTGGCCGGGTATGAAGAATGATGTGGCGGAGTACATCTCAAAGTGCTTAACCTGTCAGAAGGTGAATATTGAACATCAGAGACCTTCTGGGACGTTGCAACCTTTAGAGGTTCCGCAATGGAAGTGGGAGAGCATTGCAATGGACTTTGTATCTGGATTGCCAAGGACTAAGGCCGGTTTTGATGCTGTTTGGGTGATTGTGGATAGACTGATGAAGTCGACTCATTTTCTACCCATTCGGATGAACTACACTCTTGAGGAGTTAGCACGCTTGTACATAAAGGAGATTGTGAGACTTCATGGTGTGCCTACTACTATAATCTCTAATAGAGATCCTCGTTTTACTTTGAGGTTTTGGGGTGCATTTCAGAAGGTTTTCGGGACCCGGTTAAGCTTGAGTACGGCTTACCAACCTCAGACAGATGGTCAAGCTGAGAGGATGATCCAAACACTAGAGGATATGTTAAGGGCTTGTGTTTTGGACCAACCAGCAAATTGGGATCGGTATATGCCGTTAGTGGAGTTTGCATACAATAATAGCTACCATGCGAGCATCAGGATTGCTCCATATGAGGCCTTGTATGGGAGGAAATGTCAATCCCCGCTATGCTGGTATGAAGCTAGAGAGTAAAGCTTGTTGGGACCGGAGATGATAGCTGAGACCACCGAACAAGTCAAAAAAATCCGAGATAGGATACTCATTGCACAGAGTCGTCAAAAAAGTTACGCCGATCAGAGGTGGAAGGCCTTGGAATTTGAGGAAGGAGACCATGTTTTCCTTAAAGTCACTCCAACCACAGGAGTAGGTAGGGCAATTAAAGCAAAGAAGATGAATCCTCGATACATCGGTCCGTTTCAGATCCTGGAGAGGGTTGGACCTGTAGCGTATCGGATGGCTCTATCACCTTACCTTTTGAACCTGCACGATGTATTTCACATGTCGCAGCTTCGGAAGTATACTCCTGATGCTAGCCATGTGTTAGAACCTAAATCGGTTCAGTTAAAAGAAGATTTGACGCTTCCAGTGGCTCCGGTCAGAATTGACGATACTAGTATCAAACGGTTGCGTGGAAAGGAGGTTGCGTTAGTCAAAGTGGCATGGAGTCGAGGCGGTATTGAGAAACACACTTGGGAACTTGAGTCGGAAATGCGAACGGATTATCCGCACTTATTCTCAGTTAATTGAAATTTTAATTTTGTGGGCAAAATTCCCAATTAGGTGGGTAGAATGTAAAATCCGGTTAATTAACAGCTAATTAACCCATAAATGAGAATTTCTATAGCCAAAAATGTGATTTTTATGGCTAAATATAATAGAGGAGATTGAGACGAGAATTTCGATACCAATTTTATAGAAATCGGATCAAGATTGGACCGAACGGGTCAAACCGGGCCAACCAGACCCATATTGGGCCCTTGGCCCAACTAAACTATACCTAAAACCCTAATTTTCAGCACTCTCTCTCCTCACTAGACACTCATACACGCTGAAAAAGGAAATGGGAAGGGGAAGAACACTCTCACAAGTTCTAACCCTTGGTTGATCTTCAAACCACCATAACTTTTGATCTAGAGCTCTGATTACCGCACCATTTGCAGCCACGCGTTCACCGTGAAAAGCTCTACAAAACCCACTACTTTATTCTTGAGGTAAGCTATGATTTCATCTCAGTTCTTCATCCCTAAATTTCGAGTTTTATAGAGAAATGTGTTGAGATTTTAGGCTCTTTGATGTTATAGGACCCAACTCTCTTGAAGGAGAAGATTAATCTTGACTCCTTGAATCTTGGGTGTGGTAAGATTCTCAACCCTAGTGTAATTTTTTGTTCTATGATGTTTGGGTATTGAGATGTTGTGTATGGGCATGATGATTGTGGCTTAGGTAGTGTGTATGTAAATATTGGAGCTTGATTGAGATTTTGAAAGCTTGAGAAAGGGCTTTGGTGTGCAAAAATCTATTCTTGGAGGTGTTGAGACCTTGAGAGCTTGTGGACAAAGTGATTTGGAAGTGCTCCGGTTGAGCTTGGGAAATCGGCTAAGGTATGGTCTCAGTTTCCTGTATCTAAAATGTAATGTGGTGTGAAAACTTAGACTAGAGGCCCTAAGATAGGATTGAATGGTTGATGTTGTTGAATGGTTGAAATCAAATATGTGGTCATATGTGTGATTATGAATATTGATGATTGATGATGTGATGCATGAAAGATATGCATGTTTTGACATATGATTAATATTTGGTTGAGGTTGAATTGTGGGTGGAACCATGTTGAGAGTGAGTATGATATTGATTGTGTGTATTGATGGTTGATTGGAAATGGTAATGTTGGAAATTGGGATGAGAAATTGTGTACTATGTGGTATTGTGTTTAAAGTTGGATTTCTTAAGTGAAATTGGTTAAAATAATAAATTTGGTAGGTTGTGATTTGATAGAAATGTCAATGTATGAGTTGAGGAGGCTTGAAGTGATTTTTGGTATGTTTTGGTTGATTTTAAAAAAGGGTTGAAAATGGCTTGTTTTGAAAATGGCACTTTGTGGCTTTGTATGAAAATGTGGTTTTTGGGCATACTTTGATGGAGCGTAACTTGGACTCCGGATCCTCATTTTGTGCCAAATATTTTTAGAAATGAAATTGGATCCCGGGTGGTTATGCCATTTGAAGAACGGGTGAAAAACCTTTTAAAACGATGAAGTTACGCCTGTCGAAAGATTGGGGTTGAATCTGTTAATTTTGCAGCTTTTTAATTTAGAAAGATTTTTGGCAGAAAGCACTCCCATAGTTTCACTACCCACGCGTGCGTGTGGCCCACACGTACGCGTCGATGAACGAAAATAGTTGCCCAGCCGAAATTCCAGAGAGTTGTGCCTGATTTGTGCCAGTTTTGTGCTTGGGGCATAAAACGTACCCACGTGTACGCGTGGGGGACGTGTAGGCGTCACTTGACTGTTTTTCCATCCACGCGTGCGCGTGGGAGACGCATACGCGTCGATGAACTTTTTGGCCATCCACGCGTGCGCATGGAGGATGCGTACGCATGGCCCTGTTTTCATTCCAAAGTTGATTTTTGAGTTTTAAAAGCCAAATTTCATACTTTTAAGCCTCCGATCTCACCTTTAATGTATTGAATCAATATGATATGCCTAGCTATGGGAAGGGCTAGCCAATGTGGTAACTTGTGGATGAAGAAAGGGGAGAATTAATTATCAATGATGATCAAAGATAATTATTTGAGATACGGAGGATGGCGGTGGAAGTGCTTTATGTGCCATGAGTGCTGTAATTATTAATAACATGGCTGGTTCTGGATTGAACTATAAGTCGGACGGCTGAGTTATTGCCGAGTTACGGTGGAGCCATTATTGAATTATGGCTGAGTATAATTGCATATATGCTTATTGAATTGAAATGTGAATGTTTCACTTCCACTATCTGAGATACGAGTTTCCCTGGGAGAAAGCAATGGCTAGCCACCATGTGCTCCAGGTGGAGACTCGATACTCTGCTGACCCTATGTCGTAAGTGTGGCCGGACACTGTGAAAGTTTCGGATGAGCTCGCCCCCGTGAATATACACCAGTGAGAGTGTTGGATATGAATTATGAATTATATTGAGTATAACTCGAGTTGGGGATGCACGACAGAGGGACAGTCCAATGGTTAGCTACCAGAACTTGTCGGGTTAGCTATATAACTGACAGATGATATCATCAGCCATTAGAACAGGCATTCATCATATGCATACCATGTGAATTATTTGGAATTGCCTAATTGACTGCATATTACCTGCTAATTGTCTAAATGTCACATCTGTTTCCTATCTGTATATCTTCTTGTTTGATATAACTGTGTTTGCCATAATATACTACTGCTGGTGGTTGGGAGGTCTGCAGGAATTAGAAAGGGAAGTATTAGTTAGACTGAAGATCTCTAGTCAGTTGCCATTTATGGTTTAGCCTGTTTATAAGCTTTGATTTGTTTGGTAAAAGTTCTAGGAATGCCTTCGGCTTTCCCAGGACATTACATGTTAGATATGTGGGTACTGTTACCATACTAAGAACCTCCGGTTCTCACCCATGCAGATTTTGTGGTTTTCAGATGCAGGACGTGAGGCTTCTCGCTGAGGCATGCTGGAGACTTCTGGATAAGCGAAGAATCCTTGTTTCTTGGGACTTTACCTTTGGTTTTATGCTTACTCTTAGATACTGTTATCACCACAAATAATGTATATACTATACTGTTTTGACTCCTCTTAGAGGATGTGTTGGAGAATAGGTTTTGTATCCACCTTTTGGGTTTCTTGCTTTATATATATTTGTATATACTTCTATACTCGAACCGGTTATCTTCGCAACTGGATTTTGAGTTTTGGATATTTGTGTTTTTGGCACTCTTTGGATATATTCTTGCGTTAGCTTATCCGTTCTCTGTTTCGTTACGTTATCGATCGGAGTGTTGCACTTTTCGAGTTACAAATTTGATTTACCCCTTTTCCTTCAAAGGCTCCTAGTTATAAACATTCTTCACAATATTATATGTACTAAATTTTATTTTTAGAGGTCGTAATACCTCGCCACCTCTGTCTTATGACTTAAGCATAAGGCTCTGTGTGGTAGGGTGTTATATTGTCTCATTATTATTTTCAATAGGAGTCGAGCACAAGCTATCCATCCTATACAGTAAGATTTAATATAGAAACACTAAATTAAAAATCAATACATAAACAATAAATCACAGAATCAACTTAGAACAAGCAAATTGAACCCAACAACTTAGAATCATGCAATCAGAGATTAACAAATTAAATCACAAAATCAACTCAAAATAAGCCAAAATAAATTAAACCCAGTAGCTCGGAATCAACTCAGAATTATTGATAAATTAAATTACAAAATCAGAAATAAATTAACAAGAAACAAGGATATATAAAAAATAGAAATAGCAAAAGAACAGTTGAAGAAGACAAGACTCAAGTTAAATGAACAGAAAACCAAAACCAGTAAAACAGTATCAAGGGATATATCGTATCCTCATTGTAAGATTAATAAAAATTTATAAATAATAATAATTTGTACAATATAGATAAGGACTGATAGATAGAATCTAACAGGAAAACTGATGAAATAATAATTAAACAAGTGGCATAGTAGAATGAAGTTTGTGATGATGATGATGATGAATAGCTACCGCAAACAGGAAGATGATGAAGAATCGTGAACTGTGGTGGTGCTTCGTGTGTAGTGGAAATTATTGAGAAGACGATAGGATCTCTTCCTACGATAATAAAAATCGCATTTGATTCTGATTAACAAACTTAACAAAATTAGAAATAAATTAACAAAATCAGAACAAGCAAACTCAAATTAACAAGATCAGTAAACAAACCCAGCAACTCAAAACTACATAATCAGAGTTTTCAACTCAAATTGAATCATAAAATCAACTCAAAACAAGCCAAACTAAATTAAACCCAACAGCTCAAAATCAACTTAGAATTATTAATAAATTAAATTACAAAATCAGAAATAAATTAACAAAATCGGTACAAGTAAAAATAAATTAAGAAAATCAGAAATAAATTAACAAAATTAGTACAAGCAAAAATAAATTAACAAAATCAGAACAAGAAAACTCAAATTAACAAGATCAGTAAACAAACCCAGTAACTCAGAACTACATAATCAGAGTTTTCAAAACAAGCAAATAACTACATGCAGAAAACCAGAAATTAACAAAACCCTAACCTGAAGTCAAGTTGATGTGAAGGAGGAAGAGGACTGGAAGACGGACAACCGGTGGCTGTTGCAGCGTTAGCAGCGACGCTCTCCAGTAAACGACGAGCAGCGAAGAGATGGTGGAGCAGTGGGATGCAACGCTGTGAGCAGTGAAGAGATGGAAGCAAACATGTAGACGCAGGGGTGGAGAGGGGAAGGACACCGCGCCTGAGGAGAGAGAACGACGCGGTGGCGAGTGGCGTAGGAGTGGCCGGTGGCAGGAGTGGCGACCGACGAGGGTAAATGAGATAGTAGAGTAGAGTAGACGGCGCAGCAAAGTGAGAAGGGAAGAATGACTGAATGAGACAGTAGTAGACGGCGCAGCAAAGTGAGAAGGAAAGAATGAGATACTGAATAATAGGGTTAGGGTTTTTTAATGGGTGAAATTACTAAAACACCCCCTATATTAGTAATAAAGTAAGGGTATTTAAGTAAGTTCAAAAATTCGGGGAATTATCGGGGATGGGATGGGGATCCCCGCTCGGGTCCCCGCGCCTGTCTCGGGGGAATTTTGCTCCCATCCCCATCCCCACGGAAAAAATTTTCCATCATCGGGGCCCATTCGGGGCGGTCCCCGCAGAGATCCCCGCCTCCTAGGGATTTTTGATAATGTCTTACTATTATCATATATAGAGTAGTCAACAATGAGCATCAAATAAATCATTCAAAACTTGTGGAATTTGTTTCGAGAGATCTCTTTCTTCAATTATTCAAGGTTTAGCCCTTGAATCAAATGCAATAATCGGTGCTGATCTAATTGGTCTCTGGCGTGTGAAATATTTGTATACCTTTGTGATAGACACCCAACTCCTGACAGGTAAGTTGATTTTCCAATGCTGTATTTGGTATGCCCTTGCAGCAACATTGCTATTGAGTAAATATGTTTCTTTTAAATTTATTTTTAGATTTTAATGTTTTTAGATTTCTCGAAAGCAAGCAAATCCTAAGGGGTAATAGAAGTTTACTCAATAGCAATGTTTCTACAAGGGTATACCAAATGCAGCATTGGAAAATCAACTTATCTAGTAGGAGTCGGGTGTCTATTACGAAGGTATACAAATATTTCACGCCATAAACCAATTAGATCAGCACCGATTATTGTATTTGATTAAGGGCTAAGCCTTGAATAGTTGAAGAAAGAGATCTCTCGAGACAAATTTCACAAGTTTTGAATGATTCATTTGATGTTTATTGTTGACTACTCTATATATGATAATAGTAAGATATTAGTATACTCCCAGATTTTACGTTTTGTGATTGACAGTAACAAATGTCTCTATGAGTTATAGATGAAGAATAAAAATTTGAGTATAATAGATAATTAGAAGAAAAAAAATATGTATACAAAAAATAAATAAATAAAAAAATAATCTAAAAATATATTTGTCTCTTCATAAAATAGATTTGATCTTTTTTTTAAATATTATAAAATTAATCATTCTAAATAATTTTAATATTAAAAATCTTTTTTAATAATTGAATCTTCCTAACAATCCTTTATAATAATTTAAAAAAAAATTGTATACAAGCAATATTTTTTAAAAATGGAATTACATAATTAAAAATGTTTCATTTCTTTATTTTCTCAAAATAATTATTTTAATTTATTAGTGATTGCAAATCTGACCCAACATTATAAGTCATAATCGTAGTTGATTATAGTGCAATTCATTATAAATTATTGTAACTTGCCCCGTTTGTTTCAAATCGCAATTAGAATCTGACCCCAATTCATGGAAAGCATTAATTGAGAGAAAAAAACTCAAAAAGGAATGTGTTAATCATGAGTTGGGAATTGGGATGGCTCGCTGTTTAAGGAATTTAGAATTTTCCAATCCAAAATCAACAACAGCGTGTGATATTCATATTATGATATGGGTTTTGCTAGTTGTGTCTTGTCGGCATAAGCTAATTATTGTCAAAATTAATTAACTTTTATATTTTTAATACATTAAATACATTAAAAATATTAAAAGAATTATATTATTATATTTTTATAATATATCTTTAGAAGATAAATTAATTAAAAATTCTTATGATATCTATGTTAGATATATAATTATTTATTAGTATATATATTTAAATTTTTGAATAAATAATTTTATAATATAATATTAAAATTATTGATTTATTTTTATTTATCGACAAAAAATAATTAGTCTTCAAAATAATTTAATAACTATGTGAATTTAATTATTTTAATTTATTTATTAATTATATTTTAATAAAAATTAAAGATAATGACTATAAATATATTATTTGTATATAATTTATTAAGTATATTTAATTTTAACTATTTAAATCAATCTAATGGCTATAAATATATTTTCAGTAGAGATATTTAAAATCGATCCAATCAAAATAAAACCGATCAATAAAAAAATCAATAACCAAACAAACTAAAAATAGAAAAAAAAAAAGAATTTTTACAGTTTCTGTTTGGCTTGGTTTAATATGCGATTTGTATACCGAAAACCTAAACCAAACCAAATTGAACTGATGGATATTTTATCTCAGTTAATTTTATAAAAATGATCCGACTTCACCTAAATTCTAATACACTCACTCACTCAGCACTCATGCTGCACACATAAACTCCTCTCTCACTCGCACACTCACGCCGTACAAACTTTTTTATCACTCACTCATTCAATCTTAGTCTCCACTCTCCTCGCTCTCTCAATCACAATCCTCTTTACTGTCGCCGTCCATCAACTAGCATTTCCGTCTTGTCATCTGCCGAAACACTATCCAGCAGTCGACTCGTGATTGATTTAAAATTTTAAAGCCTTAGGATTTTTATATTTTTTATTTTGTTTTTAAATTATGTTTAATTTGTCATAAACTCATAATTTCATGTAAATGATTCTAATTTTGATGGCATGTTTTAAACTCTTCCGGCCTTAGTTTTTTTTTTTTTAATTTTATGTGTAAATTCAGCTCTATTTATTACTTCACTATAAGAGAAGCAAATATTAGAGATGTTTTTTTTTTGGCATTTTGCGCCGTCGCTAAACAGAATACCAGCGGTTTAAGAACCGTCCTTCTTTAGGGCACGGAGATTGATTTTTGCGGCAGTTTCAAGCAACCATTGGTATAACCACCGCTATTCAGATATTTTACATTTTGCGGTGATTTTGAACTGCCGCATTATACCCAAACACGATTTTTTCATTCTTTTGTGACGGTCACTAACCGCCGCTATTTAGTGCTACAATTTTTTGCAAAATTTTATTTTCGGCAGTTACTAACTGCCACTATATTAAAACCCACGCAATATTTCGAATTTATTTTTGTTGGTTACAAACCACTGCTATTTGTTGCTGCTAGTTTTTAAAATTAAAATATATTAATTTGTTTTTCTTTAAATATTCTGGGAATATTTTTTTTGTTTTCTTTGGGGATTATTTTTAAATTTTAAAAACTTTGTCAATTTTCTCTAAAAATCTAAATTGAGGGCGAAAACTCATGAAAATTTAACTGTGAAACAAACTAATATATTTATATTAATATTAATAAAGTATTTCTCTAATTAATAAAGATACATATTCAACTTAAAAAAATATATACTACAAATAAAATAATATCAAATCCTAATTTCTAATTTCCGTTATGTCCATCCAAAGAATTCATTTGTGCAACAATGTCTGGTGGCAGCTCCCCACCTTACCGTTGAATTAGATAACTTAGAACATTCTCTATTGCCTGCCCATTTATCTTTTCTGCTACTACATCATCCTCTACTACCTTCTTTTTCAATTTTTCTGCTAGTACTTCATCCTTCACTGTCTTTCTTTTCAATTTCTCGGCTGTTACCTTTGCCTGTAGTTCAAACAGCACCCTTTGGGCCTCCTCTGTTTGAGCTTCATCCACCAATGGCTGCGAACTCGGACGGAAGAGTTAACTTGAAATTGGTCTGACCCACGGCACGCACTCTACCCAAGTACTCTTTTCTGAGAGCTTGGGCAAGGGAATCATTTTCAGACAATATTCTAGTGGATTCATCACGCTGCTCAATCTCCACAAATTTTTTCCTATAGACGTAAATAAGCATACATAAGCAATTATGGGCTAGAGCATATTCAACACAAAATATCTAAATTATATCTCAGTATCCTGTTTGGCTTAACATAAAAATAGAGACTGAAATGAGTGAAGTTACTAAAATATCCTTACTAACCCTAACGTGACTACAATAACACAAACTCACTCACTCTCCATCTCCACTAAGTGCCGCACCCACTCTGTTTCTCTCAAACTCTGACTTAGTGATGAATCTCTTTTCCTCAGTCTCCATCCAGACTCTAGTGTATTTCACTCATCCAGTCTTCGCTAGCAGCGCGTGCCTTGGTTCCTTTTTTTCAGTAGCGCCTTGGTTTTTGCAGACTCTAGTGCCCTTCCCTCCAGTTTTTGTAGCACCATCGAGCTCGCTACACAATTAGTTCCCCTCTTCTCTGATCCCCTGCATCATCATTTTCTGCGTCATCAAGCCTCTCTCCTTGTGCTTCTGGATCGTCCTCTTGGAGAGGCTGTAGAGTCGAGTGAGATTGGAGGGATGGTGGTGGCAGTGGTGATGAGCGAAAATTGAATTTGTTCACCGATAATAGCAAGTTCACCAGATCATTCAAGTAATACTACAGTGAGTGGATATCATTCCTACGAGAATTAAAGGATTGAGCATGCAAATAACTAGTTAAATAACTAACTAGATCAATGAATGCTGAAATCTAGAATGCTCGAGTGTTGAATGCTAGAAAGAGAACAGTGAACATATTCTTGATGAATGTTAAGGGCTTCGGAGATGTTTAAACCCTAGGAAAATCAAACCTTGTTTACCTATTCTAAAGCATGCAGAGATCTTTTCACGATGAACCTTAATTAACTGATTTCCAATGTCTTGGCTCCTCAGTTTCTCCTCAATTAACTAACCACCAATGTCTTGGTCAATCAATTAATTGAAGAAGTTAAGTAGAAATCTGATTCAACTCCTCATAATATTCAAAAGTAGTCCTTAGGTTAGATTATATATCATGTATCCAAGCTAGTCCTATTCGATTGAATCTTATAAGAAAACACAATTTTCAGAAGTTGTTCTAATTCGTATTATATGTCACGTATTCAAAATTAGAGTGATTGAAAATTATGTATGTGTTGCACACTTTAAAAATCACTATGTCTAGTCAATTCAAAAATTCATGTGAAAGAATTTTAAAGCATAATTCAAATATTAGTTCTGTCGAAGCAATAAATAAATTCAAGACAGGATTAGCATACATTTCAATACTACTAGTCCTTTAAGGATGAAGAATGAATAACTCAATCATGAAATAGATCAATGCAATACTTTAAAATAAAAGAAAACTTAGATTAATAAACCATAGAAACACAAACAGATTTCCTAATCCTTTGATAGAGAGATTAGTTACTCATGGAGGAATGAAGAAAAATAATGAAAAATGAAAAGCAGAAGAAGAAGGTGTGGAATTGGATTTGAAGATCCTCTCTCGAATGTCTGACTTAAGAACCTTGTTCACTTATTTATATCCTAAGTTTTATCTAGAATTCAAATTCAAAAACTAAATCTAATTTTATCTTTAGAAAAGAAAAGATAACTACCTACTTAAATTCAAATCAAATCTTAATAATGATTCAAATCTAATCTAAAAATAAATCTTAACAACCAAATCTTATCCTTCTAGAAGAAGTTAATTCCAACTAATCATTTGAATCTTGAATCTTTTGGTTAAATTTTAAAACTTTTTGAAAGGAGGAATGGGCTTGGGCTTCAAGTTTTGGTATTTTGGGCGCTAATTTTCGAAACCAAAATATGCTGGTCGTGCGCGACTCAAACTAAACGTCCATTCTAGACACACGCACATCATTATGAAGTTTTCGATGTTAGATTTCTAGCACCACTAGAATTGCCTCATTTGGACCTCTATAGCTCAAGTTATGATCACTTAAGTGCGAAGAGGTCAGGATTAATAGCAATTCGTAGATTCCTCTTTAGTTGTAAATTTTCTTGAAAATGTAACCTGAATCCACAATAATTCTAAAACAACTCCAAATACTATATTAGTTTTAAAAGTCCAATAGAAACATAAAATTTTTTTATTTAAAACTAAGAAAACTTATAAAAAAAGAAACATAACACAAAACTTAAAGCTTTGCTTGTCCTCAATAAAAAAAAAGATAAACGGAGTTTAGCTTAATGAAAAAGAATTGAAGGCTTTTGAAATCCTTAAGTCCAAATCAAAAGTGGAGTTTTTAATGATCTCTTTGATTAGAAGTGGATTTCTCTTATCCAAATAAGTCTTGAATATTTAGGAATAAAAAATCTTTTCAAAAATAAAATTCCGGATTGTATTATGAGAATTCTTTTAGACTTATTTGATCCTTGTATCACTTTGCTTTACATTTTAACGGAGAGAAATTTTTGAAGTTTCTTGACTCTAAGTGTTTCGTCTTGAGGTAGCTCTTAGCGAATTTTCAATTGATAATCCTGGGCTAATTGGCCCAAGTTACCGGGTGATAAAGCACCCTTCAGATCTAATTATCCAAGCCTCTCCTAAACACAATAACACCACAAGCACATACCTAGACATTTTGTTCATCCAGACATCGATGCACATAGCCTCTTTGGACTCTAAATGGTTTGTTTCAAGGCAACTCTTTAATGTGGGCTTTCAATCGATAATCCCGAGTCCGTTGGCCCAAGTTATCGTTGATGAGGTACCCCTCGAATTTAATCACCCAAGTCTTTCCTTAAAACATAAATATCACAGGCACATAATTGGACTCTAATCATTGGTGCTTACAGCCTTATTGATTTTGAATATTCATGATTTTTCCATACTTCTTTCTTGCTTGCTTACTTACTTTCTTTCTTTCTCCCTCTTTTTCTTTTTATTTCAAGGATTTTGAAAGTCTGGAATCTCATAATATGTTTCTAGAATCTTTGTTTTCTTGGAGATTTCTTTTTCATCTCTTTCCAGACTATTCAAATATTTTAAATCCATAGAATATAATCATGCTCACTACTGACCACCACATTTCAATTTGGATTTTTTCTTTGAAAACTTTAATTTGTTTATTAAAGAGCTACTCTCTTCACATCAGTGGAGTGCTTAGAGGATAGGTACAAGAGTAAGTACTTAAAATAAAAACAAAGAAAATAAAAAAAAATTGAAAAAGAAACATGATGCATAAAAAGAAAGAAAACAAAGAATAAGAAAAACAAAGATAAAAAAAAGAAAAAGAAAATGAAAGAAAAACTAACCATCAAAATAAAATAGTTACCAAATTTTACTCATTATCATCGTCATTCTTATCTTTTGTCTTTGGACTTTCTTCATGTGTTCTTCTATTATTCGAAAGCTCTTGTTTTTTCCTTAACCACTAACACCAAATTTAGAGATTTGTCAAATTTCTAAGTTTAAATGTTTTAGGGAATATGAAAATTATGTGTTTGCTTGAGCAAGAAGGACGAAAAATAGTGAGAAGATGACAAACAAAATGGTGGGAGGAAGACAAATAACATAGTGATAGTTATGAAAAGAAAGAAACAAAGATGATCATGCATGCAAAATTTACTCTTTTTAAAAAAAAAGTTCAAACATAACGTAAACAAAAAAAAATGAAAAAAATGCAAAAGAAGAAAAAGAAGAAGAATGCAAATATGGAATACTTAAATAAAAAAGAAAAGATAAAGACCTTTTTTTTCCTTTTTTAATTAATTAAAAGAAAATATTGTAATGAAAAAGAGGAAAAAAAGATACTCACTAATTGGATTGCCTCCCACAACTTTATTATTACCTCTTTGGGAACAACTTCCTTCATTATTGGATTAAGCCTTCTTTGTGTTTGTACCACAGGTTTAGAATAATCTTTCAGTGAAATTTTGTGCAAGCACATGGTAAGGCCCCTTCAGGACTCCTCTCAGAGGTGTACATGAACTGGTTGTTTGCAACCATTTCAATGAGTTTCTAAGCTTCTGCAGGGGTTTTTAGATGAAGAGATCCTCCTGCAGAATGGTCCAATGACAATTTTGACAACTCAGACAGACCATCATAGAATATACATATGATGCTCCACTCTGGAAGCATGTCAGTAGGACACCTTTTGATCAATTACTTATATCTTTCCCAAGCTTCATAGAGGGACTCACCTTCCTTTTGTCTGAAGGTTTGGATTTCCACTCTAAACTCATCTTTTGAGGTGGAAAGAATTTGGCCAGGAAAGACCAGCTTTTCCCAAGAGTTTAGGCTTTCCTTAGGTTGTGAATCCAACCATATTCTAGCTTTGTCTATTACAGCAAAAGGGAAAAGCATAAGCCTGTAGACCTCAGATGGTCTTGACAGTGTCACAGATTTGTAAGAATTCAGCTAAAAACTGATGAGGATCTTCCAATGGAAGTCCATAAAACTTGTAATTCTGTTGCATTAGAGAAACTAATTGAGGCTTAAGCTCAAAGTTGTTTGCTCCAATGGCAGGAATTGAGATGCTTCTTCCACAGAAGTCAAAAGAGGGTGCAATGAAGTCACCAAGCATCTTCCTTGCATTGTTGGCATTGTTGTTATTTTTGGCTACCATGTCTTCTTCTTTTTCAAAAATTTCTGTTAGGTCCTCTCCAGAGTGTTGTGCTTTAGCTTCTCTTAGTTTTCTCTTAAGAGTCCTTTCAGGTTCAGGATCAGCTTCAACAAGAATGCCTTTGTCCTTGTTCCTGCTCATATGAAAGAGAAGAGAACAAGAAAGTATGGAATTCTCTATGTCACAGTATAGAGATTCCTTTATGTGAGTAGAAGAAGAGAGGAGAGAATAATTCGAACACAGAGTGGGGGAGAGGGTTCGAATTTTTTTAAGAAGAAGAGAGGTGTTAGTAAATAAATAAATAAATAGAAAGAGATGAGAGAGAGAAGATTTCGAATTTAAATTAAAATAAAAGCAAAAATATTTTTGCTTTTATTTTAATTATTAGTTAGAATTCGAAAATTAAAAAGAGAAATTAAATTAAATTAAAATTTAAAATAATTAGTTAATTAAAAGAAATTTTGAAAAAGTGGGGAGGAGTTTTCGAAAATTAGAGAGAGAAAATTAGTTAGGTGGTTTTGAAAAAGATATGATTGAAATAGAAAACTTTTAAAATCAAACAAAAAGTCAAGTAATTAATTGAAAAAGATTTGAAAATCAAATTTGAAAAGATAGGAAGTTAGAAAAGATTTTGAAAATTAATTTTTGAAAAAGATATGATTTGAAATTTAATTTGAAAAAGATTTGAAAAGAAAATTTAAAAAGATTTGATTTTGAAATTAAAGTTGATGACTTGACTAACAAGAAACTAAAAGATATGATTTTAGAAATTAAAGTTTGATCCTTTCTTAATAGGCAAGTAACAAATTAAAATTTTTGAATCAAAATATTAAATACTAGTAATGAATTCGAAAATGTGAAACAAAAATAAGAAAAATATTTTTAAAATTGATTTTGAGAATTTTCGAAAATAAAAAAATGAAAAAGATTTGATTTTTGAAAAGGATTTGAAAAGATAGAATTTTTAAATTGAAAATTTGACTTGACTCATAAGAAACAACTAGATTTTTAAAATTTTTTGACTAAGTCAATTCAAAATTTCGAAATTTATGAGAAGAATAAGGGAAAGATATTTTTTAATTTTTGAATTTTTAATGAGGAGAGAGAAAAACATCAAAATGACTCAAAACATGAAAATTATGAATCAAAACAACTAATGCATGCAAGAACACTTTGAATGTCAAGATGAATACCAAGAACACTTTGAAGATCAAGATGAACATCAAGACTTATTTCTGAAAATTTTTAAGAAAAGAAAAACATGCAAGACACCAAACTTAGAAATTTTCAGTGTTTAGACACTAACAAATTGAAAATGCATATGAAAAACAAGAAAAGACACAAAACAAGAAAATGCAAAGATCAAACAAGGAAATTCATCAAGAACAATTTGAAGATCATGAAGAACATTATGCATGAGTTTTCGAAAATTTAAAGGAAAAAAATCAAGATATGCAATTGACACCAAACTTAAAATTTGACACAAGACTCAAACAAGAAACATAAAATTATTTTTTGTTTTTATGATTTTATTAATTTTTTTGGATTTTTCAAAAATTATTTGGGAAAAGAAAAAGAAAAATAAGGATTTCAAAATTTTTAATAAGAATTCCAAGAATCATGCAATGTTAGTCTAAAGCTTCGGTCCAAATATTTTAAACATGGCTTAATAGCCAGCCAAGCTTGATGTAAAAGCTTCGGTCCAAAAGACTAGACATGGCCAATGGCCAGCCAAGCTTCAGCAGAACATTACATACAACAGCAAGATTGATAGAAATCAACAAGCTCTTGTGATGATGAGTTGAAACATCGGTCCAAAAGATTAGACATGGCTTCACAGCCAGCCAGACTTCAACAGATCATCATGAAACTCTAGATTTCATTCTTAAAAATTTTGAAGTCATAGAATATTTTTTTTTGAAAATTTTTTCGAAAATAAAAATAAAAAGCTTAAAATTAAAATAAAATCACCTAATCTGAGCAACAAGATGAACTGTCAGTTGTCCAAACTCGAACAATCCCTGGCAACGGCGCGAAAAACTTGGTGCACAAAATTGTGATCTCAACAGCGCCAAAAACTTGGTACGCACGTTCATAATCTCAATTCTTCTTCACAACTCCGTACAACTAACCAGCAAGTGCACTGGGTCGTCCAAGTAATAAACCTTACGTGAGTAAGGGTCGATCCCACGGAGATTGTCGGCTTGAAGCAAGCTATGGTCATCTTGTAAATCTCAGTCAGGCAGATTCAAATGGTTATGAGGTTTTGATAATTAAAATATAAATAAAATATAAGATAAGATAGAAATACTTATGTAATTCATTGGTGAGAATTTCAGATAAGCGTATGGAGATGCTTTGCTCCTTCTGAATCTCTGCATTCCTACTGCCTTCATTCAATCATTCATACTCCTTTCTATGGCAAGCTGTATGTTGGGGGATCACCATTGTCAATGGCTATCGTCCATCCTCTCAGTGAAAATGGTACAAATGCGCTGTCACTGCACGACTAATCATCTGTCGGTTCTCACTCATGTTGGAATAGGATCCATTGATCCTTTTGCGTCTGTCACTACGCCCAACACTCGTGAGTTTGAAGTTCGTCACAGTCATCCCATCCTAGAACCTACTCAAAATACCACAGACAAGGTTTAGACTTTCCGGATCTCAAGAATGGCCACCAATAATTCTAACCTATACCACAAAGACTCCGATCTTTCGGAATGGAGGCTAAGAGATATGCATTCAAGCTTGTTTTCATGTAGAACGGAAGTGGTTGTCAGGCACGCGTTCATAGGTGAGAATGGTGATGAGTGTCACATAATCATCACATTCATCATGTTCTTGGGTGCGAATGAATATCTTAGAATAAGAATAAGCTTGAATTGAATAGAAAAACAATAGTACTTTGCATTAATTCATGAGGAACAGCAGAGCTCCACACCTTAATCTCTGGGGTATAGAAACTCCACCGTTGAAAATACATAAGTGATGAAGGTCTAGGCATGGCCGTGAGGCCAGCCCCCAAACGTGTACAATGGTCTCAGCTCTGAAATATGAAAACTGGATGAAAAATAAATCTCTAAAAGTAGTTTTTATACTAAACTAGTAACTAGGGTTTACAGAAAATGAGTAAATGATGCAGAAATCCACTTCCTGGCCCACTTGGTGTGTGCTTGGACTGAGCATTGAAGCTTTTACGTGTAGAAACTTTTTTTGGAGTTAAATGCCAGCTTTGGTGCCAGTTTGGGCATTTAACTCCAGCTTGTAACTCAGTTCTAGCGTTTAACGCCAGAATAGGGCAGGAAGTTGGCGTTTAAACGCCAGTTTGCGTCATCAAAACTCGGGCAAAGTATGTACTATTATATATTTCTGGAAAGCCCAGGATGTCTAGTTTTCAACACAATTGAGAGCGCATCAATTGGGTTTTTGTAGCTCCAGAAAATCCATTTCGAGTGCAGGAAGGTCAGAATCCAACAGCATCTGCAGTTCTTTTTCAGCCTCTGAATCAGATTTTTGCTCAGGTCCCTCAATTTCAGCTAGAAAATACCTGAAATCACAGAAAAAAATATACAAACTCATAGTAAAGTCCAGAAATTTAAATTTTGCTTGAAAAATAATAAAAATATACTAAAAAGTAGCTGGATCCTACTAAAAACTACCTAAAAATAATGCCAAAAAGCGTATAAATTATCCGCTCATCAAGAAGTTACTCAAGGAATTCGAGAGTCTGAAGATTGGTGTTCAAGAAGTGTCTGGGACTCTATGTTTGAGTCGATTGCAGATCTCAAGTGACTTTAAATCCAAACTCCTAAAGGCCCATGAAAACGAGGATGTGTTACCAAAGGTGTTGCCAGCTATTGAGCAAGAAAAGCGGTGGAGAGTGTCAGAGGATCAGGATGGGCTATGGAGATTCAAGGACAGGATCATTGTGCCGGATGTCGGCACTTTGCGACAAGATATCTTAAGCGAAGCACACAAGAGCGGATTCTCTATTCACCCGGGGAGTACTAAGATGTACCATGATCTGAAGGCGATATTTTGGTGGCCGGGTATGAAGAATGATGTGGCGGAGTACATCTCAAAGTGCTTAACCTGTCAGAAGGTGAATATTGAACATCAGAGACCTTCTGGGACGTTGCAACCTTTAGAGGTTCCGCAATGGAAGTGGGAGAGCATTGCAATGGACTTTGTATCTGGATTGCCAAGGACTAAGGCCGGTTTTGATGCTGTTTGGGTGATTGTGGATAGACTGATGAAGTCGACTCATTTTCTACCCATTCGGATGAACTACACTCTTGAGGAGTTAGCACGCTTGTACATAAAGGAGATTGTGAGACTTCATGGTGTGCCTACTACTATAATCTCTAATAGAGATCCTCGTTTTACTTTGAGGTTTTGGGGTGCATTTCAGAAGGTTTTCGGGACCCGGTTAAGCTTGAGTACGGCTTACCAACCTCAGACAGATGGTCAAGCTGAGAGGATGATCCAAACACTAGAGGATATGTTAAGGGCTTGTGTTTTGGACCAACCAGCAAATTGGGATCGGTATATGCCGTTAGTGGAGTTTGCATACAATAATAGCTACCATGCGAGCATCAGGATTGCTCCATATGAGGCCTTGTATGGGAGGAAATGTCAATCCCCGCTATGCTGGTATGAAGCTAGAGAGTAAAGCTTGTTGGGACCGGAGATGATAGCTGAGACCACCGAACAAGTCAAAAAAATCCGAGATAGGATACTCATTGCACAGAGTCGTCAAAAAAGTTACGCCGATCAGAGGTGGAAGGCCTTGGAATTTGAGGAAGGAGACCATGTTTTCCTTAAAGTCACTCCAACCACAGGAGTAGGTAGGGCAATTAAAGCAAAGAAGATGAATCCTCGATACATCGGTCCGTTTCAGATCCTGGAGAGGGTTGGACCTGTAGCGTATCGGATGGCTCTATCACCTTACCTTTTGAACCTGCACGATGTATTTCACATGTCGCAGCTTCGGAAGTATACACCTGATGCTAGCCATGTGTTAGAACCTAAATCGGTTCAGTTAAAAGAAGATTTGACGCTTCCAGTGGCTCCGGTCAGAATTGACGATACTAGTATCAAACGGTTGCGTGGAAAGGAGGTTGCGTTAGTCAAAGTGGCATGGAGTCGAGGCGGTATTGAGAAACACACTTGGGAACTTGAGTCGGAAATGCGAACGGATTATCCGCACTTATTCTCAGTTAATTGAAATTTTAATTTTGTGGGCAAAATTCCCAATTAGGTGGGTAGAATGTAAAATCCGGTTAATTAACAGCTAATTAACCCATAAATGAGAATTTCTATAGCCAAAAATGTGATTTTTATGGCTAAATATAATAGAGGAGATTGAGACGAGAATTTCGATACCAATTTTATAGAAATCGGATCAAGATTGGACCGAACGGGTCAAACCGGGCCAACCAGACCCATATTGGGCCCTTGGCCCAACTAAACTATACCTAAAACCCTAATTTTCAGCACTCTCTCTCCTCACTAGACACTCATACACGCTGAAAAAGGAAATGGGAAGGGGAAGAACACTCTCACAAGTTCTAACCCTTGGTTGATCTTCAAACCACCATAACTTTTGATCTAGAGCTCTGATTACCGCACCATTTGCAGCCACGCGTTCACCGTGAAAAGCTCTACAAAACCCACTACTTTATTCTTGAGGTAAGCTATGATTTCATCTCAGTTCTTCATCCCTAAATTTCGAGTTTTATAGAGAAATGTGTTGAGATTTTAGGCTCTTTGATGTTATAGGACCCAACTCTCTTGAAGGAGAAGATTAATCTTGACTCCTTGAATCTTGGGTGTGGTAAGATTCTCAACCCTAGTGTAATTTTTTGTTCTATGATGTTTGGGTATTGAGATGTTGTGTATGGGCATGATGATTGTGGCTTAGGTAGTGTGTATGTAAATATTGGAGCTTGATTGAGATTTTGAAAGCTTGAGAAAGGGCTTTGGTGTGCAAAAATCTATTCTTGGAGGTGTTGAGACCTTGAGAGCTTGTGGACAAAGTGATTTGGAAGTGCTCCGGTTGAGCTTGGGAAATCGGCTAAGGTATGGTCTCAGTTTCCTGTATCTAAAATGTAATGTGGTGTGAAAACTTAGACTAGAGGCCCTAAGATAGGATTGAATGGTTGATGTTGTTGAATGGTTGAAATCAAATATGTGGTCATATGTGTGATTATGAATATTGATGATTGATGATGTGATGCATGAAAGATATGCATGTTTTGACATATGATTAATATTTGGTTGAGGTTGAATTGTGGGTGGAACCATGTTGAGAGTGAGTATGATATTGATTGTGTGTATTGATGGTTGATTGGAAATGGTAATGTTGGAAATTGGGATGAGAAATTGTGTACTATGTGGTATTGTGTTTAAAGTTGGATTTCTTAAGTGAAATTGGTTAAAATAATAAATTTGGTAGGTTGTGATTTGATAGAAATGTCAATGTATGAGTTGAGGAGGCTTGAAGTGATTTTTGGTATGTTTTGGTTGATTTTAAAAAAGGGTTGAAAATGGCTTGTTTTGAAAATGGCACTTTGTGGCTTTGTATGAAAATGTGGTTTTTGGGCATACTTTGATGGAGCGTAACTTGGACTCCGGATCCTCATTTTGTGCCAAATATTTTTAGAAATGAAATTGGATCCCGGGTGGTTATGCCATTTGAAGAACGGGTGAAAAACCTTTTAAAACGATGAAGTTACGCCTGTCGAAAGATTGGGGTTGAATCTGTTAATTTTGCAGCTTTTTAATTTAGAAAGATTTTTGGCAGAAAGCACTCCCATAGTTTCACTACCCACGCGTGCGTGTGGCCCACACGTACGCGTCGATGAACGAAAATAGTTGCCCAGCCGAAATTCCAGAGAGTTGTGCCTGATTTGTGCCAGTTTTGTGCTTGGGGCATAAAACGTACCCACGTGTACGCGTGGGGGACGTGTAGGCGTCACTTGACTGTTTTTCCATCCACGCGTGCGCGTGGGAGACGCATACGCGTTGATGAACTTTTTGGCCATCCACGCGTGCGCATGGAGGATGCGTACGCATGGCCCTGTTTTCATTCCAAAGTTGATTTTTGAGTTTTAAAAGCCAAATTTCATACTTTTAAGCCTCCGATCTCACCTTTAATGTATTGAATCAATATGATATGCCTAGCTATGGGAAGGGCTAGCCAATGTGGTAACTTGTGGATGAAGAAAGGGGAGAATTAATTATCAATGATGATCAAAGATAATTATTTGAGATACGGAGGATGGCGGTGGAAGTGCTTTATGTGCCATGAGTGCTGTAATTATTAATAACATGGCTGGTTCTGGATTGAACTATAAGTCGGACGGCTGAGTTATTGCCGAGTTACGGTGGAGCCATTATTGAATTATGGCTGAGTATAATTGCATATATGCTTATTGAATTGAAATGTGAATGTTTCACTTCCACTATCTGAGATACGAGTTTCCCTGGGAGAAAGCAATGGCTAGCCACCATGTGCTCCAGGTGGAGACTCGATACTCTGCTGACCCTATGTCGTAAGTGTGGCCGGACACTGTGAAAGTTTCGGATGAGCTCGCCCCCGTGAATATACACCAGTGAGAGTGTTGGATATGAATTATGAATTATATTGAGTATAACTCGAGTTGGGGATGCACGACAGAGGGACAGTCCAATGGTTAGCTACCAGAACTTGTCGGGTTAGCTATATAACTGACAGATGATATCATCAGCCATTAGAACAGGCATTCATCATATGCATACCATGTGAATTATTTGGAATTGCCTAATTGACTGCATATTACCTGCTAATTGTCTAAATGTCACATCTGTTTCCTATCTGTATATCTTCTTGTTTGATATAACTGTGTTTGCCATAATATACTACTGCTGGTGGTTGGGAGGTCTGCAGGAATTAGAAAGGGAAGTATTAGTTAGACTGAAGATCTCTAGTCAGTTGCCATTTATGGTTTAGCCTGTTTATAAGCTTTGATTTGTTTGGTAAAAGTTCTAGGAATGCCTTCGGCTTTCCCAGGACATTACATGTTAGATATGTGGGTACTGTTACCATACTAAGAACCTCCGGTTCTCACCCATGCAGATTTTGTGGTTTTCAGATGCAGGACGTGAGGCTTCTCGCTGAGGCATGCTGGAGACTTCTGGATAAGCGAAGAATCCTTGTTTCTTGGGACTTTACCTTTGGTTTTATGCTTACTCTTAGATACTGTTATCACCACAAATAATGTATATACTATACTGTTTTGACTCCTCTTAGAGGATGTGTTGGAGAATAGGTTTTGTATCCACCTTTTGGGTTTCTTGCTTTATATATATTTGTATATACTTCTATACTCGAACCGGTTATCTTCGCAACTGGATTTTGAGTTTTGGATATTTGTGTTTTTGGCACTCTTTGGATATATTCTTGCGTTAGCTTATCCGTTCTCTGTTTCGTTACGTTATCGATCGGAGTGTTGCACTTTTCGAGTTACAAATTTGATTTACCCCTTTTCCTTCAAAGGCTCCTAGTTATAAACATTCTTCACAATATTATATGTACTAAATTTTATTTTTAGAGGTCGTAATACCTCGCCACCTCTGTCTTATGACTTAAGCATAAGGCTCTGTGTGGTAGGGTGTTATATTGTCTCATTATTATTTTCAATAGGAGTCGAGCACAAGCTATCCATCCTATACAGTAAGATTTAATATAGAAACACTAAATTAAAAATCAATACATAAACAATAAATCACAGAATCAACTTAGAACAAGCAAATTGAACCCAACAACTTAGAATCATGCAATCAGAGATTAACAAATTAAATCACAAAATCAACTCAAAATAAGCCAAAATAAATTAAACCCAGTAGCTCGGAATCAACTCAGAATTATTGATAAATTAAATTACAAAATCAGAAATAAATTAACAAGAAACAAGGATATATAAAAAACAGAAATAGCAAAAGAACAGTTGAAGAAGACAAGACTCAAGTTAAATGAACAGAAAACCAAAACCAGTAAAACAGTATCAAGGGATATATCGTATCCTCATTGTAAGATTAATAAAAATTTATAAATAATAATAATTTGTACAATATAGATAAGGACTGATAGATAGAATCTAACAGGAAAACTGATGAAATAATAATTAAACAAGTGGCATAGTAGAATGAAGTTTGTGATGATGATGATGATGAATAGCTACCGCAAACAGGAAGATGATGAAGAATCGTGAACTGTGGTGGTGCTTCGTGTGTAGTGGAAATTATTGAGAAGACGATAGGATCTCTTCCTACGATAATAAAAATCGCATTTGATTCTGATTAACAAACTTAACAAAATTAGAAATAAATTAACAAAATCAGAACAAGCAAACTCAAATTAACAAGATCAGTAAACAAACCCAGCAACTCAAAACTACATAATCAGAGTTTTCAACTCAAATTGAATCATAAAATCAACTCAAAACAAGCCAAACTAAATTAAACCCAACAGCTCAAAATCAACTTAGAATTATTAATAAATTAAATTACAAAATCAGAAATAAATTAACAAAATCGGTACAAGTAAAAATAAATTAACAAAATCAGAAATAAATTAACAAAATTAGTACAAGCAAAAATAAATTAACAAAATCAGAACAAGAAAACTCAAATTAACAAGATCAGTAAACAAACCCAGTAACTCAGAACTACATAATCAGAGTTTTCAAAACAAGCAAATAACTACATGCAGAAAACCAGAAATTAACAAAACCCTAACCTGAAGTCAAGTTGATGTGAAGGAGGAAGAGGACTGGAAGACGGACAACCGGTGGCTGTTGCAGCGTTAGCAGCGACGCTCTCCAGTAAACGACGAGCAGCGAAGAGATGGTGGAGCAGTGGGATGCAACGCTGTGAGCAGTGAAGAGATGGAAGCAAACATGTAGACGCAGGGGTGGAGAGGGGAAGGACACCGCGCCTGAGGAGAGAGAACGACGCGGTGGCGAGTGGCGTAGGAGTGGCCGGTGGCAGGAGTGGCGACCGACAAGGGTAAATGAGATAGTAGAGTAGAGTAGACGGCGCAGCAAAGTGAGAAGGGAAGAATGACTGAATGAGACAGTAGTAGACGGCGCAGCAAAGTGAGAAGGAAAGAATGAGATACTGAATAATAGGGTTAGGGTTTTTTAATGGGTGAAATTACTAAAACACCCCCTATATTAGTAATAAAGTAAGGGTATTTAAGTAAGTTCAAAAATTCGGGGAATTATCGGGGATGGGATGGGGATCCCCGCTCGGGTCCCCGCGCCTGTCTCGGGGGAATTTTGCTCCCATCCCCATCCCCACGGAAAAAATTTTCCATCATCGGGGCCCATTCGGGGCGGTCCCCGCAGAGATCCCCGCCTCCTAGGGATTTTTGATAATGTCTTACTATTATCATATATAGAGTAGTCAACAATGAGCATCAAATAAATCATTCAAAACTTGTGGAATTTGTTTCGAGAGATCTCTTTCTTCAATTATTCAAGGTTTAGCCCTTGAATCAAATGCAATAATCGGTGCTGATCTAATTGGTCTCTGGCGTGTGAAATATTTGTATACCTTTGTGATAGACACCCAACTCCTGACAGGTAAGTTGATTTTCCAATGCTGTATTTGGTATGCCCTTGCAGCAACATTGCTATTGAGTAAATATGTTTCTTTTAAATTTATTTTTAGATTTTAATGTTTTTAGATTTCTCGAAAGCAAGCAAATCCTAAGGGGTAATAGAAGTTTACTCAATAGCAATGTTTCTACAAGGGTATACCAAATGCAGCATTGGAAAATCAACTTATCTAGTAGGAGTCGGGTGTCTATTACGAAGGTATACAAATATTTCACGCCATAAACCAATTAGATCAGCACCGATTATTGTATTTGATTAAGGGCTAAGCCTTGAATAGTTGAAGAAAGAGATCTCTCGAGACAAATTTCACAAGTTTTGAATGATTCATTTGATGTTTATTGTTGACTACTCTATATATGATAATAGTAAGATATTAGTATACTCCCAGATTTTACGTTTTGTGATTGACAGTAACAAATGTCTCTATGAGTTATAAATGAAGAATAAAAATTTGAGTATAATAGATAATTAGAAGAAAAAAAATATGTATACAAAAAATAAATAAATAAAAAAATAATCTAAAAATATATTTGTCTCTTCATAAAATAGATTTGATCTTTTTTTTAAATATTATAAAATTAATCATTCTAAATAATTTTAATATTAAAAATCTTTTTTAATAATTGAATCTTCCTAACAATCCTTTATAATAATTTAAAAAAAAATTGTATACAAGCAATATTTTTTAAAAATGGAATTACATAATTAAAAATGTTTCATTTCTTTATTTTCTCAAAATAATTATTTTAATTTATTAGTGATTGCAAATCTGACCCAACATTATAAGTCATAATCGTAGTTGATTATAGTGCAATTCATTATAAATTATTGTAACTTGCCCCGTTTGTTTCAAATCGCAATTAGAATCTGACCCCAATTCATGGAAAGCATTAATTGAGAGAAAAAAACTCAAAAAGGAATGTGTTAATCATGAGTTGGGAATTGGGATGGCTCGCTGTTTAAGGAATTTAGAATTTTCCAATCCAAAATCAACAACAGCGTGTGATATTCATATTATGATATGGGTTTTGCTAGTTGTGTCTTGTCGGCATAAGCTAATTATTGTCAAAATTAATTAACTTTTATATTTTTAATACATTAAATACATTAAAAATATTAAAAGAATTATATTATTATATTTTTATAATATATCTTTAGAAGATAAATTAATTAAAAATTCTTATGATATCTATGTTAGATATATAATTATTTATTAGTATATATATTTAAATTTTTGAATAAATAATTTTATAATATAATATTAAAATTATTGATTTATTTTTATTTATCGACAAAAAATAATTAGTCTTCAAAATAATTTAATAACTATGTGAATTTAATTATTTTAATTTATTTATTAATTATATTTTAATAAAAATTAAAGATAATGACTATAAATATATTATTTGTATATAATTTATTAAGTATATTTAATTTTAACTATTTAAATCAATCTAATGGCTATAAATATATTTTCAGTAGAGATATTTAAAATCGATCCAATCAAAATAAAACCGATCAATAAAAAAATCAATAACCAAACAAACTAAAAATAGAAAAAAAAAAGAATTTTTACAGTTTCTGTTTGGCTTGGTTTAATATGCGATTTGTATACCGAAAACCTAAACCAAACCAAATTGAACTGATGGATATTTTATCTCAGTTAATTTTATAAAAATGATCCGACTTCACCTAAATTCTAATACACTCACTCACTCAGCACTCATGCTGCACACATAAACTCCTCTCTCACTCGCACACTCACGCCGTACAAACTTTTTTATTACTCACTCATTCAATCTTAGTCTCCACTCTCCTCGCTCTCTCAATCACAATCCTCTTTACTGTCGCCGTCCATCAACTAGCATTTCCGTCTTGTCATCTGCCGAAACACTATCCAGCAGTCGACTCGTGATTGATTTAAAATTTTAAAGCCTTAGGATTTTTATATTTTTTATTTTGTTTTTAAATTATGTTTAATTTGTCATAAACTCATAATTTCATGTAAATGATTCTAATTTTGATGGCATGTTTTAAACTCTTCCGGCCTTAGTTTTTTTTTTTTAATTTTATGTGTAAATTCAGCTCTATTTATTACTTCACTATAAGAGAAGCAAATATTAGAGATGTTTTTTTTTTGGCATTTTGCGCCGTCGCTAAACAGAATACCAGCGGTTTAAGAACCGTCCTTCTTTAGGGCACGGAGATTGATTTTTGCGGCAGTTTCAAGCAACCATTGGTATAACCACCGCTATTCAGATATTTTACATTTTGCGGTGATTTTGAACTGCCGCATTATACCCAAACACGATTTTTTCATTCTTTTGTGACGGTCACTAACCGCCGCTATTTAGTGCTACAATTTTTTGCAAAATTTTATTTTCGGCAGTTACTAACTGCCACTATATTAAAACCCACGCAATATTTCGAATTTATTTTTGTTGGTTACAAACCACTGCTATTTGTTGCTGCTAGTTTTTAAAATTAAAATATATTAATTTGTTTTTCTTTAAATATTCTGGGAATATTTTTTTTGTTTTCTTTGGGGATTATTTTTAAATTTTAAAAACTTTGTCAATTTTCTCTAAAAATCTAAATTGAGGGCGAAAACTCATGAAAATTTAACTGTGAAACAAACTAATATATTTATATTAATATTAATAAAGTATTTCTCTAATTAATAAAGATACATATTCAACTTAAAAAAATATATACTACAAATAAAATAATATCAAATCCTAATTTCTAATTTCCGTTATGTCCATCCAAAGAATTCATTTGTGCAACAATGTCTGGTGGCAGCTCCCCACCTTACCGTTGAATTAGATAACTTAGAACATTCTCTATTGCCTGCCCATTTATCTTTTCTGCTACTACATCATCCTCTACTACCTTCTTTTTCAATTTTTCTGCTAGTACTTCATCCTTCACTGTCTTTCTTTTCAATTTCTCGGCTGTTACCTTTGCCTGTAGTTCAAACAGCACCCTTTGGGCCTCCTCTGTTTGAGCTTCATCCACCAATGGCTGCGAACTCGGACGGAAGAGTTAACTTGAAATTGGTCTGACCCACGGCACGCACTCTACCCAAGTACTCTTTTCTGAGAGCTTGGGCAAGGGAATCATTTTCAGACAATATTCTAGTGGATTCATCACGCTGCTCAATCTCCACAAATTTTTTCCTATAGACGTAAATAAGCATACATAAGCAATTATGGGCTAGAGCATATTCAACACAAAATATCTAAATTATATCTCAGTATCCTGTTTGGCTTAACATAAAAATAGAGACTGAAATGAGTGAAGTTACTAAAATATCCTTACTAACCCTAACGTGACTACAATAACACAAACTCACTCACTCTCCATCTCCACTAAGTGCCGCACCCACTCTGTTTCTCTCAAACTCTGACTTAGTGATGAATCTCTTTTCCTCAGTCTCCATCCAGACTCTAGTGTATTTCACTCATCCAGTCTTCGCTAGCAGCGCGTGCCTTGGTTCCTTTTTTTCAGTAGCGCCTTGGTTTTTGCAGACTCTAGTGCCCTTCCCTCCAGTTTTTGTAGCACCATCGAGCTCGCTACACAATTAGTTCCCCTCTTCTCTGATCCCCTGCATCATCATTTTCTGCGTCATCAAGCCTCTCTCCTTGTGCTTCTGGATCGTCCTCTTGGAGAGGCTGTAGAGTCGAGTGAGATTGGAGGGATGGTGGTGGCAGTGGTGATGAGCGAAAATTGAATTTGTTCACCGATAATAGCAAGTTCACCAGATCATTCAAGTAATACTACAGTGAGTGGATATCATTCCTACGAGAATTAAAGGATTGAGCATGCAAATAACTAGTTAAATAACTAACTAGATCAATGAATGCTGAAATCTAGAATGCTCGAGTGTTGAATGCTAGAAAGAGAACAGTGAACATATTCTTGATGAATGTTAAGGGCTTCGGAGATGTTTAAACCCTAGGAAAATCAAACCTTGTTTACCTATTCTAAAGCATGCAGAGATCTTTTCACGATGAACCTTAATTAACTGATTTCCAATGTCTTGGCTCCTCAGTTTCTCCTCAATTAACTAACCACCAATGTCTTGGTCAATCAATTAATTGAAGAAGTTAAGTAGAAATCTGATTCAACTCCTCATAATATTCAAAAGTAGTCCTTAGGTTAGATTATATATCATGTATCCAAGCTAGTCCTATTCGATTGAATCTTATAAGAAAACACAATTTTCAGAAGTTGTTCTAATTCGTATTATATGTCACGTATTCAAAATTAGAGTGATTGAAAATTATGTATGTGTTGCACACTTTAAAAATCACTATGTCTAGTCAATTCAAAAATTCATGTGAAAGAATTTTAAAGCATAATTCAAATATTAGTTCTGTCGAAGCAATAAATAAATTCAAGACAGGATTAGCATACATTTCAATACTACTAGTCCTTTAAGGATGAAGAATGAATAACTCAATCATGAAATAGATCAATGCAATACTTTAAAATAAAAGAAAACTTAGATTAATAAACCATAGAAACACAAACAGATTTCCTAATCCTTTGATAGAGAGATTAGTTACTCATGGAGGAATGAAGAAAAATAATGAAAAATGAAAAGCAGAAGAAGAAGGTGTGGAATTGGATTTGAAGATCCTCTCTCGAATGTCTGACTTAAGAACCTTGTTCACTTATTTATATCCTAAGTTTTATCTAGAATTCAAATTCAAAAACTAAATCTAATTTTATCTTTAGAAAAGAAAAGATAACTACCTACTTAAATTCAAATCAAATCTTAATAATGATTCAAATCTAATCTAAAAATAAATCTTAACAACCAAATCTTATCCTTCTAGAAGAAGTTAATTCCAACTAATCATTTGAATCTTGAATCTTTTGGTTAAATTTTAAAACTTTTTGAAAGGAGGAATGGGCTTGGGCTTCAAGTTTTGGTATTTTGGGCGCTAATTTTCGAAACCAAAATATGCTGGTCGTGCGCGACTCAAACTAAACGTCCATTCTAGACACACGCACATCATTATGAAGTTTTCGATGTTAGATTTCTAGCACCACTAGAATTGCCTCATTTGGACCTCTATAGCTCAAGTTATGATCACTTAAGTGCGAAGAGGTCAGGATTAATAGCAATTCGTAGATTCCTCTTTAGTTGTAAATTTTCTTGAAAATGTAACCTGAATCCACAATAATTCTAAAACAACTCCAAATACTATATTAGTTTTAAAAGTCCAATAGAAACATAAAATTTTTTTATTTAAAACTAAGAAAACTTATAAAAAAAGAAACATAACACAAAACTTAAAGCTTTGCTTGTCCTCAATAAAAAAAAAGATAAACGGAGTTTAGCTTAATGAAAAAGAATTGAAGGCTTTTGAAATCCTTAAGTCCAAATCAAAAGTGGAGTTTTTAATGATCTCTTTGATTAGAAGTGGATTTCTCTTATCCAAATAAGTCTTGAATATTTAGGAATAAAAAATCTTTTCAAAAATAAAATTCCGGATTGTATTATGAGAATTCTTTTAGACTTATTTGATCCTTGTATCACTTTGCTTTACATTTTAACGGAGAGAAATTTTTGAAGTTTCTTGACTCTAAGTGTTTCGTCTTGAGGTAGCTCTTAGCGAATTTTCAATTGATAATCCTGGGCTAATTGGCCCAAGTTACCGGGTGATAAAGCACCCTTCAGATCTAATTATCCAAGCCTCTCCTAAACACAATAACACCACAAGCACATACCTAGACATTTTGTTCATCCAGACATCGATGCACATAGCCTCTTTGGACTCTAAATGGTTTGTTTCAAGGCAACTCTTTAATGTGGGCTTTCAATCGATAATCCCGAGTCCGTTGGCCCAAGTTATCGTTGATGAGGTACCCCTCGAATTTAATCACCCAAGTCTTTCCTTAAAACATAAATATCACAGGCACATAATTGGACTCTAATCATTGGTGCTTACAGCCTTATTGATTTTGAATATTCATGATTTTTCCATACTTCTTTCTTGCTTGCTTACTTACTTTCTTTCTTTCTCCCTCTTTTTCTTTTTATTTCAAGGATTTTGAAAGTCTGGAATCTCATAATATGTTTCTAGAATCTTTGTTTTCTTGGAGATTTCTTTTTCATCTCTTTCCAGACTATTCAAATATTTTAAATCCATAGAATATAATCATGCTCACTACTGACCACCACATTTCAATTTGGATTTTTTCTTTGAAAACTTTAATTTGTTTATTAAAGAGCTACTCTCTTCACATCAGTGGAGTGCTTAGAGGATAGGTACAAGAGTAAGTACTTAAAATAAAAACAAAGAAAATAAAAAAAAATTGAAAAAGAAACATGATGCATAAAAAGAAAGAAAACAAAGAATAAGAAAAACAAAGATAAAAAAAAAGAAAAAGAAAATGAAAGAAAAACTAACCATCAAAATAAAATAGTTACCAAATTTTACTCATTATCATCGTCATTCTTATCTTTTGTCTTTGGACTTTCTTCATGTGTTCTTCTATTATTCGAAAGCTCTTGTTTTTTCCTTAACCACTAACACCAAATTTAGAGATTTGTCAAATTTCTAAGTTTAAATGTTTTAGGGAATATGAAAATTATGTGTTTGCTTGAGCAAGAAGGACGAAAAATAGTGAGAAGATGACAAACAAAATGGTGGGAGGAAGACAAATAACATAGTGATAGTTATGAAAAGAAAGAAACAAAGATGATCATGCATGCAAAATTTACTCTTTTTAAAAAAAAAGTTCAAACATAACGTAAACAAAAAAAAAATGAAAAAAATGCAAAAGAAGAAAAAGAAGAAGAATGCAAATATGGAATACTTAAATAAAAAAGAAAAGATAAAGACCTTTTTTTTCCTTTTTTAATTAATTAAAAGAAAATATTGTAATGAAAAAGAGGAAAAAAAGATACTCACTAATTGGATTGCCTCCCACAACTTTATTATTACCTCTTTGGGAACAACTTCCTTCATTATTGGATTAAGCCTTCTTTGTGTTTGTACCACAGGTTTAGAATAATCTTTCAGTGAAATTTTGTGCAAGCACATGGTAAGGCCCCTTCAGCAATTTATCTTTTGACTCTTCCCTTTCTTCAAATCTTGAGTGTGGATTTTTTTAAGGGCTCTTTTATCAAGGGCTTCTTGATTTAATGAATCAATCAAGTCATCCTTTGTGCTTTTTTCTATTTTACTGAGATATAGACCCCTTACATTGATTTTCTTGCATTCTTCTGTGAGATTTAGGATGTTTTTGTTTTTCTGCCAATTGCTTGTCAATATATTCCATTTGTACCTCTAAATTTTTATTGAAGCTTTTTTATTTTTGAATTTTCTCTTGTTTCTTCTATGAAACTTTGAGTTTTTTGTCTGAAGGAAATAGTGGTTTGGGACATTTTTATCACAGCACTCTCAAGAAATGAGATCGAGGCTTCTTGAGCAATCATAGTAACGGTTTGATCTATTTTTTCCATGGCAAGATCAAGAGGTGATAGTCCTTAAAGGATTTGATATTCAACATTAAAATTTATTTGTTGTTGGTATGGAAGGTTGTAATATTCTTGTCCTTGACTCCTCCAATTATAGTTTGAGTAATTCTTCTATTCAGGGAAAGATAAGTGATTTCTTGGCTAGTAGGAATATTCCAGTGGCTCACACTGCGGTTGTTCCACTTGTCTTGTAAGAGACACGAGTTGTTGGTGCAAAAGTTTATTGATGGCTAGGATTGTGTTCATAGCATTTGATTCCATGATTCCTCGCACACATAAACAAGAAAATATCAAATGCACCTTCCGAAATAAAAGAAAGAATAAAGAAGGAAGAAAGAATTTAAACAAGATAAAGAAAGTAACAAAGAACGTAAAAAAAGAAAATAAACATGAAATAAAAAATTAAAATAAACAAGATCTAAGTTAGGATTTAACTGGACGTATGTTGTCAATCTCAATTAATCCCCGACAACGGTGTCAAAAACTTGATGAGCAAAATTGAATTTGTTCACGGATACTGGCAAGTGCACCAGATCATTCAAGTAATACTACAGTGAGTGGATATTATTCCCACGAGGATTAAAGGATTGAGCACGCAATATCGAGTTAGATAACTAATTAGATTAATGAAACCTAGATTGATGAATGCTGAAATCTAGAATGCTTGAAAGTTGAATATAAGAAAGAGGACAGTGAACGTATGCTTGATGAATGTTAAGGGCTTCGAAGATGTTTAAGCCCTAGCAAAATCAAACTTTATTTACCTTTTCTAAAGCATTGAGAGATCTTTTGACGACGAACCTTAATTAACTGATTTCCAATGTCTTAGCTTCTCAGTTTCTCCTTAATTGACTAACCACTAATGTCTTGGTCAATCAATTACTTGAAGAGGTTAAGTACAAATCTGGTTCATTTTCTCATAAGATCAAAAGTAGTCATTAGTTTGGATTATATGTCACATATCCAAGCTAGTCCTATTCAATTGAATCTTATAAGAAAATACAATTTTCAAAAGTTTTTCTAATCCGAATTATATGTCACGTACTCAAAACTAGAGTGATTAAAAATCATGTATGTGTCACACACATTAAAAACCACTATATCTAGTCAGTTCAAAAAGTCATGTGAAATAATTTTCAAGCATAATTTGAATATTAGTTCTGTCGAAGCAATAAACAAATTTAAAACGGGATTAGCATACCTTTCGATACTACTAATCCTTTAAGGATAAAGAACAAATAACTCAATCATGAAATAGATCAACGTAATACATTAAAATAAAAGAAAAATTAGATTAATAAACCATAGAAACACAAACCAATCTCCTAACCATTTGACAGAGAGATTAGTTTACTTATGGAGGAATGAAAAAAATAATGAAAAATGAAAATAAGAAGAAGAAGGTGTGGAATCGGATTTGAAGATCCTCTCCGGGATGTCTTCTTTATGAACCTTGTTCAATTATTTATATCCTAAGTTCAATCTAGAATTCAAATTCAAAAACTAAATCTAATCTTATCTTTAGGAAAGATAAGATAACTACCTACTTAAATTCAAATCAAATCTTAACAATGATTCAAATCTAATCTAAAAAAATCCTGATAACCAAATCTTATCATTCTAGAAGAAGTTAATGCCAACTAATTATTTGAATCTTGAACCTTTCGGTTGAACTTTAGATCTTTCTGGAAGGAGGAATGGGTTGGGTTTCAAGTCTTGGCATTTTGGGCACTGATTTTTATAACCAAAATATGTTGGCTGTGTGTGACTCAAACTAAATGTCCACTATAGACATTGATGAGTGGATATTTTATACGCTTTTTGGCATCATTTTCATATAGTTTTCATTATGTTTTGTCTAAGTCTTATTATGTTTTCATAGGTTTTAGTGAAAAATTCACATTTTTGGATTCCACTTTGAGTTTGTGTGTTTTATGGTGATTTCAGGTATTTTCTAGCTGAAATTGAGGAGTTTGAACAAAAGTTTGATTCAGAAGCAGAGAAAGGACTGCAGGTGCTATCAGGATCTGACCTCCGTACACTCAAAGGAGATTTTCTGGAGCTACAGAAGTCCAAATGGCACGCTCTCAACAGCTATGGAAAGCTAACATCTAGCACTTTTCAGAAATATTTAATAGTTTATACTTTACTTTGGAAATAAAGGCCCAAAACTGGCATTCAACTCCATCTACCAGCCCTATTCCTGGCGTCCAACGCCCACAGGGGAGCAGCTGGCGTCCAACGCCCACAGGGGAGCAGCTGGTGTCCAACGCCCAAAAGGGAGTCCCTAGCCAGCGTTCAATGCCCCTAAGGGATACTAGCTCGTGGGAAATACTCAAGCTCATCCTAAACACTCACCAAGTGGGCTCCAGAAGTGGATTTTCGCACTACAAGACTAGTTTATCTTATTTCTGTAATTCGTAGTTAGCAGATTAGTATATATATACAAGAGTTCACCCTTGTTAGAGGACTCTTGTCCACTTTTACTTTCTCCATTGTATTTTCGAACAGCATGAGTCACTAACTTCCTAAGATTAAGGTTAGGAGCTCTGCTGAGTTTCATGGATCAATAATATTGTTTTCATTCAATATGTTTGATTCTATTCTCTTATGCAACCTCGTTCTTCATCTAATGAATTGAGGGTGACCCGTGACAGTCACCCTTATTCTACATGGGTTTCGTGCGATTCCTGACCCGGATAGCGTTAAACTAAAGCTAGAGATTGCATTGCGGATTCCAATAGAGCATCTGAGCAACTTTGGATACGTGACATATAATCCCATTGACTATGGGTGCGTGAGGTTTCTGTGGCGTTAAGGCTAGAGTCAGAGAAGTAGCACTTTTTGATATGGAAGATCTGCCTTGTCTATGGCACCTTGAGTAGGATCGTGAAGGGGAGTGGATTGCTTAGAGCTTTATCTTCTGCTACAGTGAGAAACCTAGAGGTGGCTTGATGAGAGGACATGAGTCACTTCAACGTGGTGGATTGCTACAGT
Source organism: Arachis ipaensis (assembly GCF_059453495.1). NCBI lineage: Eukaryota > Viridiplantae > Streptophyta > Magnoliopsida > Fabales > Fabaceae > Arachis > Arachis ipaensis. The sequence goes on along the minus strand of NC_142441.1, from coordinate 117,510,467 downwards.
AGAGGAGATTAACTTGATGAGAGGACATGAGTAAATCACTTACGGTTACGATTGAAGGAATTAGAAGGTTATTGAAGAAGACAGCAGGAAAACTTAATCCGGAAGGACAAAGCATCTCTGATGCCTCAACCATTCTATCACCATTGAATTCCTATCTACCTAGTAATGTTCTATTTATCTGTTTTATATACTTTTCGTGACAAACTATAATTTCTATCCGCCTAACTAAGATCTGTAAGGTATCCACTGCTTGCTCAAACCAACAATCTCCGTGGGATCGACCCTCACTCACCTGAGGTATTACTTAGACGACCCGGTATGCTTGCCGGTCTATCTGTGCGAATTCTGCGGAGCCAATTTCGTGCACCAAGTTTTTGGCGCCATTGCCGGGCATTGTTCGGATTTGACAAACTACCGGATTATCTTGTTGCTTAGATTAGGTACTTGTTAATTTTATTTGAGTCTTTTGTTTCCTTTTTTCGAAAAAATAAAAAAATTTTCAAAAATCTTTGCTTTTCTTTTTAATCTTTATCTTTTTGTTTGAGTTTTTGTTCTTGTTCTTGTTAAAGTTTCGAACTTTCTTATTTTCTTTTCAAATTTTTTTCAAAAATAGTGTCTTTTGTTTGAGTCTGGTGTCAATTCTTAAGTTTGGTGTCCCTTGTGTGTTTATCTTTTCCTTAGAATTTTCGAAATTTTTCTTAGTGTTCTTTCTTAACATTCAAGTTGTTCTTGTTTCTTTTCTTGTTTTGATCTTAAAATTTTTAAGTTTGGTGTCTTCTGGTATTTTTCTTTTTAATTTTCAAAAATTTAGAGTTTTAGATCTAAAAATTTTAAGTTTGGTGTCTTTTGATTGTTTTTATCTTTCCTCATTAATTCAAAAAAATCAAAAATATCTTTTCTATCTTTATTTCAAAATACTTTTTCAAAAATTTTAACAAAAATTTCAAATTTTAATTTTAAATTATTATCTTATCTTATCTTAATTTCAAATTTCAAATTTCAAATCTTATCGTTTTAAAATCGTTTTCAAATCTTTTCTTTTAATTGTGATTCTATCTTATCTTATCTTTCTTTTAAAATTTAAAATTTAAAACTTTTTCAAATCTTTATCTTATCTTTTGTTATCTTTCATTAATTTTTAAATCATTATCTTATCTTATCTTAAATTTGAATTTTAAAATAAAATCTTTTCAAAAAACTAAATCTTTTCCAAATCTTTATCTTATCTTGTTTCCAATTCAAAATTCAAAATTTAAAATTTAATTTTCAAAATTCAAATTTTAAAATTCAAAATTCAAAATTCAAATTTCAAATTTTAAATTTCAAAATTAAATCTTTTTCAAATTTTCTATCTTATCTTATTTTCAAATCTTTCCTAATTAGTTACTTGTTTTCTCTTTCTTCTTTTTCAAAACCTCCTAACTAATTACTCTCTCTTTTATTTTCGAAAATCTCTTACTTCCTTCTCTCTCTTCTTTTTCGAAATTCATCATTCAATTTTCAAATCTTTTTAGTTAATTAGATTTTATCTTCGAATTCAATTAACAAATAAAATAAAAACAAAAATATTTTAATTCTAGTGTCTTTTCTTACTTCTAATTTTTGAATTTTTTACCCCCTTTATTCGAATTCTTCTTCTCTTCTCTCCATCTTCATTCTTCTTTTTTCTTTACATCTCACAGGGAGTCCTCTATTCTTTTACATAGAGCTCTCATTCTTCTTCTTTCTTGTTTTCTTTTTCTTGTTTATGAGCAGGAATAGAGATAAAGAAACTTTCTTTGATCCTGAACCTGAGAGAACCCTAAAGAAGTGTTTACAACAAGTTAAAGCACAACATTCTGGGGGAAACCTCACAGAGCTTTTCGAACAGAACAATGGAGGAGATGCAAGGAGGGTTCTTGGTGACTTCATTGTACCAACTTCTGACCTCTATGGAAGAAGTATCTCCATACCTTCCATTAGAGCAAATAACTTTGAGCTAAAGCCTCAGTTAGTCCCTCTCTTGCAACAGATTACAAATTTTATGGACTTCTATTGTAAGATCCTCATCAGTTTCTATCTAAATTCTTGCAAATCTTTGACACTGTTAAAACCAATGGAGTGGATCCTGAAGGTCTATAGACTTATGCTTTTCCCTTTTGCTGTTAGAGACAGAGCTAGGATATGGTTGGATTCTCAACCTAAGGAAAGCCTAGACTCTTGGAAAAAGTTGGTCAATGCTTTTTTGGCCAAGTTCTTTGGACCTCAAAAGATGAGCAAGCTCAGGGTGGAAGTTCAAACCTTCAGACAAAAAGAAGGTGAATCCCTCTATGAAGCTTGGGAAAGATACAAGCAACTGATCAGGAGGTGTCCTCCTGACATGCTCTCAGAATGGTCTATCTTAGGAATCTTCCATGATAGTCTATCTGAGATATCCAAAATGTCTTTGGATCATTCTGCTAGCGGATCACTTCATTTGAAGAAAACGCCTGAAAAGGCACAGGAACTCATTGAAATAGTTGCAAACAACTAATTCATGTATACTTCTGAGAGAAACCCTGTGAAAAATGGGGTAGCTCAAAAGAAAGGAGTCTTGGAAGTTGACACTCTGAATGCCATATTGGCTCAGAACAAGATATTGACTCAACAAGTCAATATGATCTCTCAGCACCTGACTGGAGTGCAAGCTACAACCACTACAAGATTTATATTTAATTGGGGGGATTTTTTAGTAGAGGTTTTTAAAAACCTCCAAAATACACTTTATTTATGGCAATTTATAAAATTCCCCCTAATAGTTAATTCATAATTAAGATTTAAAATTTTTAAAAAACCCCTCTTCTTCTTAGTTTCACAGAATGAGAATGAGACTGAGTCGGAAAGGAAGAGAAGAGAATGGCGACAAAACACTAAGTTCTCTGCCGCCAATTTCACCGCCGTTGCAACCGTCGGTTCCGCCGTCGTTGCAATCGCTAGTTCTGCTACCGTTTTTGCCACAGTTGTTATAGGAACTTCTCAATCGAGCCACGGTTGCCGCTGTAGTTCCTGTCGCCGTTGCTGCCGCAGTTTCCGCCAATGTTGCCACTGTAGTTGCCGCGTCTAAAGCTTCTAAATTGAGCCACTATTTCAAATATGTTTTCTTCTTCTTCTTCTTCTTTATATTATTTGATTTAGTAGTAATTTTTGTTCTTATATAATTTTCTTATAACATATTCTTATGTTCGTATAATCTACTGGTTCCATTCATGAGATCTTGAATGGATATTTAATGTGCATGTTTTTTATATGTTGAGAACAGAGAAAATATTTTACTGAATTAAATATTCCTATGGCAAATGATGCTAGGTGGGTTTCATCGCTACAAGATTTGAATATAAAAATTATAAAATCAGAAGAAAAGTTTTCCAAAATAGATTGTTTAATACTCCTTCTTGTGCCCATGCATTTGATCAAGGAATTAAAGAAATTTAGTTTATTAATATCAACTAACCAACAAAAGATAAAAGCTACACCAAAAGCTTCAACAGAATGCTTGGTTTTTGAATCAGCATTAGAAAATATTAGAGTCATATGAAAATCATGGAAGATGATTTTTGTTGATTGTGAAAAAGCTAAAGTGAATAGCACAAGTGTTGAAGTGCAATGCAATACATAATTTTATACACTATAATGTTTGTGACTATTGTATTGCAAATTAATGGCTTTTTAAGCTAGCTAACTACTGTGCACATCAATCAAGTCCTGATGCAATATGAATCTCATTGATGGATTCTTGTGAGGCCTCCCTCTCAGCCTCCTTCAATTCATCTTCCATATATGTTCTATTCTGTGGTCTTATTCTATTCCTAATTAACTTGAGCCTCAAACATGATAATAAAACATGAGCCAACTTGTCAAGAAGAGCATGTTTTGTTTAGTTAGTAATCTGAACTTAGCTCATAAAGTCTAAAAGAGCTCAGTTAATACAACTCTTGATGATATTGGCTCATTGAGCTCAGAGAGCTTGTAAGCTTGTAAGGCGAGGAAAGAAAATAAAATAAGTCTTTATGAATCTTTTATTATTGGTCTAACAATATGGCAACTTCTTGTTTATTATCTTGTACTTTAAAGTGATTAAATTTGTCTTCACAGTGACTAAGCCATAACGTTTTTCTCAGATGCTCTTGCATTAATACAATGTTAATTGTGTGAGAACTTAAGGTGAAAAAAGATTATAAAATAAAAATATCCATCATGAGTATTTGGGTCAAATATAGAATAAGTGAATATCTAATCCATTGTATGATTTTAGCTGATCTTTGACACAAGAATTATTGTCGGTAAGGAATTTCACAAAATATTTATGTTGCAAGTATAGCCCCAGACCAACAAACAATTCTCACATCAAATTAAATTTTGGTTTTGTCACATGTATAAACCCCAATGAAAATTAACTGAAGTATTTAAACTCCGGGTCGTCTCACAAGAAATTGCAATGAAGTGCTCAATTATTGGCTATGAAGATGCAATGGGGTTTGATTTTATATTTGTGCAAGAAAATAAATGGCAAGAAAAATTAAATGACAAGAAAGTAAAATGATAAGAACTAATAAAATAAGGGAAAAGTACTCTTGGCTAGACATAGGTAATTGAGATCACCATCATTGTCAACAAACCAAATATTGATAATTATGAGAGGCCAACCTATTAAGTCTACTTTCAAAAGCCTTAAGTACGTAATATCTACTCCTAGGCTTGAAGTACGTCAAATAGGCTTGATCACATCAACCTATAAGTCCCAACCTACCTACTAATTAGATTAGTAGTGGGTTGGCATCAATGAGTATCAAATTGATCACCAAGAATTCTCAAATCACCAATTCATTGAGACCCAATGACTCAAGGTCACTCAATTTCCTTAGCCTAGGCCAAGAGTCAAGAAAACTACTCAAAAACTAGAGGAAACATTTGTATGCAAGAAAAGTAAATATCATAAAAAGCAAGAATTAAAAGAAATCCATAACCAACATAAGCAAGAAATCCATAATAGCAAGCAAGATCAACATAAAAGAAACATGAAATTTCATTAAAAGGAAATTGGATCTAACAATGTTCATCAACATAAAAGAGAGTAAAATAAGAAATTAACAAGAGAAACTAAGAAGATTAAGACAATAGAACACTAAAACATAAAGAGAATTGAAATCAAAACAATAATTGAAAGACAAATTTGAGAGAGATTAACCCAATTTTACCCTAATTACTATCCTAAATCTAGAGAAAGGAGAGAGCCTCTCTCTCTAGAATTCTAGCCTAAAACATGATGAAAACTAAACTATGACTACTTGGTTCATTTTCCCCTCAATCCTTGGGTTCAATAGCATCAGAAATGAGTTGGATTGGGCCCAAAATGAGCTAGAAATCGCTGGCCACGATTTCACTTTTAATGGGCCATGTGCAGCATCGATGCGCATGCGTACATGGCGCGTGCGCGCCCCTGTACGTGAAGCAACATATGGCAAATTTTATATTATTTCGAAGCCCCGGATGTTAGCTTTCCAACGCAACTAGAACCGCCTCATTTGGACCTCTGTAGCTCAAGTTATGGTCATTTGAGTGCGAAGAGGTCAGGCTTGACAGCTTTACGATTCCTTCATTTCTTCATGAGTTCTCCCACTTTGCATGCTTTTCTCCTCACTTCTTCCATCCAATACTTGCTTTATGAACCTGAAATCACTCAACAAACATACCAAGGCATCGAATGGAATTAAAGTGAATTAAAATCACCAATTTTAGGGCCTAAAAAGCATGTTTTCACATTTAAGCACAAATCAAGAGAGAATTACAAAACTATGCTATTTCATTGAATAAATGTGAGAAAAGTTGATAAAATCCCCCAAATTAAGCACAAGATAAACCACAAAATCGGAGTTTATCAATCTTCTAACTACTAATGCTGGATTCTTCTCTTTTGATCTGCAGGCACTTCTTATTTACCTTGATAAAAATTTTCATCTTGATCTTCAAGTTGTTCTTGCTATTTTTCTTGTTTGATCTTTAGTTTTTCCTGTTCTGTGTATTTTCTTGTTTTTCTTGTGCATTTTCAAATTATCAGTATTAAAAAAAATTATATACATTAAATACCTTTTTTAAAACACGTTAAATTTATAGCTCAGTTGGCTAGAGCGTTGTGCTTATGTTCTTGGTAATTGGGTATCTTCCTTTTAAAACCTTTTCAAAAATAATTTTTCTTTGATTAAATCTTGTGTCAAACTTTTAAATTTGGTGTTCTCTTGTTATTTTTCTTTAATTTTTGAAAATTTATTTTTAGTTTTCTAAAAGTTTTAAGTTTGGTGTTCTTTTTATGTTCTTGTGAGTCTTCAAGGTGTTCTTGAGTATTCTTTGTATTTTGATCTTAAAATTTTTAAGTTTGGTGTTCCTTGGTGTTTTTCCTCCAAAATTTTCGAAAAACAAGGAGCATTAGATCTAAAAATTTTAAGTATTGTGTCATTTTATTGTTTTTCTCTTTCCTCATTAAATTCAAAAATATCTTTTCTCTTTATTTTAAATTGAATTTTCAAAAATTACTTTTAAAAATTCATATTTTTATTTTAAAAATTTTTATTTTATCTTATCTTAGCTTTAAAATTTCAAAATTCAAATCTCTTTCAAAAGAATCATATCTTTTTCAAAATCTTGTCTTATCTTATTTCAAATTCAAATTTCAAATTTCAACTTCCAAAATTCAAAATTCAAAATTCAAATTTTAATTTTCAAATTTAAAAATCAAATCTTTTCAAAATTCAAAATCTTTTTCAAAAATCATATCCAAAGTTTTTCAAATATTCTTAATTAAGTAATTATTTTCGTTTTCAAATTTATTTTTCTCTTGATTTTAGAAATTTACATTTTAATTTCTAATTATTTTATTTTATTTTATCTTATTATTTTTATTTATCTTAATAATTCGGTTTGTTCTACTTAAATAAAATAAAAACAAAAATACATTTTTTTTTGCAATTCATATCAATTCCATTTTATCCATCATGGACCTAAATGGAAATGAACAGTCCAGAAGGACTCTGGGGTCATATGCTAACCCCATTACTGCTGCATATGGGAGTAGCATCTGTATACCTCCCATCAAAGCAAGCAGTTTTGAGCTAAATCCTCAGCTCATTGTCATGGTGCAGCAAAATTGCCAGTATTTCGGTCTTCCACAGGAAGAACCTACTGAGTTTCTGGCGCAGTTCTTGCAAATTGCTGACACAGTGCGTGACAAGGACATGGAAACAGTTATCAGACAAATTCCTGAATCAATATTTCCCTCCAAAAAGGATGACACAGCTAAGGCTGGACATCCAAGGCTTTAAACAAGAGGATGATGAATCCCGTTATAACGCCTGGGAGAGGTACAGAGGGATGCTAAGGAAATGCCCCTCTGAAATATTTTCAGAGTGGGTGCAATTAGACATCTTCTACTACGGGCTTACAGAAAAAGCTCAGGTATCTCTAGACCACTCAGCTAGTGGATCTATACACATGAGAAAGACTATTGAAGAGGCTCAAAAGCTTATCGATATAGTTGCTAGAAATCAGCATCTGTACATAAATAATGAGTCCTCCATGAAAGAAGAAGCTAAGGCAGTATCAACTGACTTTAGTCCTCAGGAACAAGTTGCTGAACTCAATCAGCAGCTGTCTTCTATAACAAGGCAGTTAGCAGAATTTAAGGAGATGCTACAAGAGACCAAAATTGCTAACAAGGATATGGAATCACAATTGAATCAGACAAAATAGCAGTTATCAAAACAGATAATAGAGGAGTGCCAAGCAGTTCAATTAAGAAGTGGAAAAACATTAAATACCTTACTTCAGAGCAGCAGAAAGCCAAGAAAAGAACAACTAACAGAGGATGAGCAAAATATCATCCAAAATCCCTCTGAGGACAGTAAGAGCCCAGAGAGGAATAACTCTGGTGTTCAAACGCCAGAAAAAGATGCAAAGCTAGCGTCAAACGCCCAACCCACGCGCAGTTCTGGCGTTCAAACGCCAGAAACAGGCAAGGAGCTGGCGTCAAACGCCCAATGAAAGCTCAGTTCTGGCGTTCAAACGCCAGAAACAGGTAAGAAGTTGGCGTCCAACGCCAATCTAGCTTCCAACCCTGGCATTCAAACGCCAGTGAGGGATCAGACACACACAAGTGCTGATAGCAACCCCTCTAAAAAGGCTTCTCCAACCACCTCTGTAGGAAATAAATCTGCAGCAACTAAGGTTGAGGAATACAAAGCCAAGATGCCTTATCCTCAAAAACTCTGCCAAGAGGAGCAGGATAAGCAATTTGCCCGCTTCGCAGACTATCTCAGGACTCTTGAAATAAAGATTCCGTTTGCAGAGGCACTTGAGCAAATACCCTCGTATGCCAAGTTCATGAAAGAGATCTTGAGTCATAAGAAGGATTGGAGAGAAACTGAAAGAGTTCTCCTCACTGAAGAATGCAGTGCAGTCATTCTGAAAAGCTTCCCAGAAAAGCTTAAAGATCCCAGGAGCTTTATGATACCATGCATATTAGAGGGTAATTGCACCAAGATAGCTTTATGTGATCTTGGGGCAAGTATCAACCTAATACCTGCATCCACTATCAGAAAGCTTGGTTTAACTGAAGAAGTCAAACCAATCCGGATATGTCTCCAACTTGCTGATGGCTCCATTAAATACCCATCAGGCGTGATTGAAGATATGATTGTCAGGGTTGGGACATTCGCCTTTCCCACTGACTTTGTAGTGCTGGAAATGAAGGAGCACAAGAGTGCTACTCTCATTCTAGGAAGACCTTTTCTAGCAACTGGACGAACTCTCATTGATGTCCAAAAGGGGGAAGTAACCCTGAGAGTCAATGAGGATGAGTTTAAGTTAAATGCTGTCAAAGCCATGCAGTATCCAGACACACCAAAAGACTGCATGAAAGTTGATCTTATTGACTCTTTGGTAGAGGAGATCAACATGGCTGAGAGTCTCGAATCAGAGCTATAAAACATCTTTAAAGATGTCCAGCCTGATCTGGAGGATTCAGAGGAAATAAAAGAGCCCCTGAAAATTCCTCAGGAAGAGGAAAAACCTCCTAAACCCAAGCTCAAACCACTACCACCATCCCTGAAATATGCATTTCTGAGAGAAGGTGACACTTTTCCAGTGATCATAAGCTCTGCTTTAAATCCACAGGAAGAGGAAGCACTACTTCAAGTGCTAAGGACACACAAGACAGCTCTTGGATGGTCCATAAGTGATCTTAAGGGCATCAACCCAACAAGATGCATGCACAAGATCCTATTGGAGGACAATGCTAAGCCAGTGGTTCAATCACAGAGGTGGCTAAATCCAGCCATGAAGGAAGTGGTGCAGAAAGAGGTCACCAAGTTACTGGAGGCTGGGATTATTTATCCTATTTCTGATAGCCCTTGGGTGAGCCCTGTCCAAGTTGTTCCCAAGAAGGGAGGCATGACAGCGGTTCATAATGAAAAAAATGAACTGGTTCCTACAAGAACAGTTATAGGGTGGCCTATGTGTATTGACTACAGAAGGCTCAATACAGCCACCAGGAAGGATCACTTTCCTTTACCATTCATAGATCAGATGCTAGAGAGACTAGCAGGTCATGAATATTACTGCTTTTTGGATGGCTATTCAGGCTACAACCAAATTGTAGTAGATCCTCAGGACCAAGAGAAAACAGCATTCACATGTCCTTCTAGAGTGTTTGCCTACAGAAGGATGCCTTTTGGTCTGTGCAATGCACCTGCAACCTTTCAAATGTGCATGCTCTCTATCTTCTCTGATATGGTAGAGAAATTCTTGGAAGTCTTCATGGATGACTTTTCAGTATTTGGAGACTCATTCAGCTCCTGCCTTGACCATTTAGCACTTGTTCTGAAAAGATGCCAAGAGACCAACCTGGTTTTAAACTGGGAAAAATGTCACTTTATGGTGACTGAAGGAATTGTCCTTGGGCATAAAATTTCAAACAAGGGAATAGAAGTGGATCAAGCTAAAGTGGAAGTAATTGAAAAACTACCACCACCTGTCAATGTTAAGGCAATTAGAAGCTTTCTAGGGCATGCAGGATTCTATAGGAGGTTTATAAAGGATTTTTCAAAAATTGCAAAACCTCTGAACAACCTGCTAGCTGCTGACACGCCATTTATGTTTGACACAGAGTGTTTGCAGGCGTTTGAAACTCTGAAAGCTAAGCTGGTCACAGCACTAGTTATTTCTGCACTAGACTGGACATTACCATTCGAACTAATGTGTGATGCCAGTGACCATGCCATTGGTGCAGTATTGGGACAGAGGCATAACAAGCTTTTGTATGTCATTTATTATGCTAGCCGTGTTTTAAATGATGCCCAGAAAATTACACAACCACAGAAAAAGAATTGCTTGCAGTGGTTTATGCCATTGACAAGTTTAGATCATACTTAGTAGGATCAAAAGTGATTGTGTACACTGACCATGCTGCTCTTAAATATCTACTTACAAAGCAAGATTCAAAACCCAGGCTCATAAGATGGGTGTTGCTTCTGCAAGAGTTTGATATAGAAATAAGAGACAGAAAAGGGACAGAAAACCAAGTGGATGATCATCTGTCCCGGATAGAACCAGTAGAAGGGGCATCCTTTCCCTCTATTGAGATCTCTGAAACCTTTCCGGATGAGCAATTGTTTGCCATTCAGGAAACACCATGGTTTGCAAACATTGTAAACTATAAAGCTACAAGATTCATACCCAAGGAGTACAGCAGGCAACAAAAGAAAAAATTAATTACTGATGCAAAGCACTACTTGTGGGATGAACCCTATCTCTTAGGAGATGTGCAGATAGAATAATCCGTAGGTGTGTGCCTAGAGAAGAAGCACAGAAGATCTTATGACATTGCCATGGGTCACAATATGGAGGCCATTTCGGAGGTGAGCGAACAGCCACCAAGGTCCTCCAATGTGGCTTCTACTAGCTTACCCTCTATAGAGATTCTCGAGAGTTTGTACGTAACTGTGACATTTGCTAGAGGGCTGGTAATCTGCCTCATGGTTACGCCATGCCTCAACAAGGAATCTTGGAGATTGAGTTGTTTGATGTATGGGGTATTGACTTCATGGGGCCTTTCCCACCATCATACTCAAACACATATATTCTGGTGGCAGTAGACTATGTATCTAAATGGGTAGAGGCAATTGCAACACCCACTAATGATACTAAGATAGTGCTGAAGTTCCTCCAGAAATATATCTTCAGCAGGTTTGGTGTCCCTAGAGCACTAATTAGTGATGGGGGCATTCACTTCTGCAATAAACAGCTCTACTCTGCTGTGGTCCGATATGGAATTAGCCACAAAGTAGCAACTCCATATCATCCACAGACAAATGGGCAGGCTGAAGTCTCTAATAGAGAACTAAAAAGAATCCTGGAACGGACTGTAATTACCCGTAGAAGGGATTGGGCAAGAAGCTTGGATGAGGCTCTGTGGGCATACAGAACAGCATTCAAGACTCCTATAGGGACCTCTCCATACCAGGTTGTGTATGGTAAGGCCTGTCATTTACCCGTGGAACTGGAACATAAGGCCTACTGGGCAACTAGATTCCTAAACCTTGATGCCAAGTTAGCTGAAGAGAAAAGATTGCTCCAGCTGAATGAGCTAGAAGAATTCAGACTCAATGCTTTCGAAAATGCTAAGATTTACAAAGAGAAAGAAAAAAGGTGGCATGATAAGAAACTGTCACCCAGAGTCTTTAAACCAGGATAAAAGGTTCTACTGTTCAACTCTAGACTCAGATTATTCCCCAGGAAACTGAAACTTCGGTGGAAGGGACCATATGTGATTACAAGCGTGTCACCATATGGATATGTGGAGCTTCAAGACATTGATTCTAATAAGAAATTCATTGTTAATGGACAAAGAATCAAGCATTATCTTGAAGGCAATGTTAAGCAAGAATGCTCAAAGTTGAGGCTAGATTAAAAGCTCAGCAAGGTCCAGCTAAAGACAATAAAGATGCGCTTGCTGGGAGGTAACCCAGCCATTTGTAAAGCTTATTTGTTGTTCAAACAATAATTATACGAGTTCAATATAAATAATCTTCAAGGTAAAATATCAATTGCATAAGTTCATAGAGTTACAGAAGGATTCAGAGTACAAAACAGGAAAAAGGAGCTCACTGGCAAGAAAACGCCAGTAAGAGGTACAATTGGGCATTAAACGCCCAAAAGAAGCATCTACTGGGCGTTTAACGCCAGTAATGATACCTTTCTGGGCGTTAAACGCCCAGAATGGTACCCATTCTGGGCGTTTAACGCCATACTTGCAGCATCCTGGGCGTTCAGAAAAATGCCCAGTGACGAAAGATTTCTGGCGTTTAACGCCAGCCAGAAGCAACAACTGGGCGTTAAACGCCCAAAAGAGGCTACAGATGGGCGTTAAACGCCCAAAACAAGCAGCAATTGGGCGTTTAACGCTAGGATTGTGGAGGGGAGAAAGTTTTTGTTCCCAACTTGATTTTTTTTCAAATTTTCATATTTCCATCCATACTTTCTTGCATAAACATGTTCCCATACTTTCATTTTTCAAACTCTTTCTCAAAAATATTAAAAATATCTTAATCCTAAAATTAAATCTTCCTCAATTCTTCTTCAACTTCTTTTCAAATCTTTTTCAAAACAAATCTATCTTTTCCAAATCTTTTCAACTCATCAATATCTTTTTCAAATCTTCACAATATCTTTTTTAAAATAAATCTATCTTTTTCAAATATCTTTCATATCTCTTCAATCTTAAATTACATCTTTTTTTTCCTATCATACTTATCTTTTACAAATCACATTTTCTATCATATCTTTTTTTCAAAAAATTTCGAAAACCCACCCCCTTCCCTTTAAATCCTCGTTCGGCCTCCCTCCTCTCCTCCACAATTCGAACTTGGCTCTCCCTATATCCCTCTCCTTTCCTTTCTTTTGCTTGAGGACAAGCAAACCTCTAAGTTTGGTGTGTTTATCCGTGATCACTAAGCCAACACCCACCAAGATCATGGCTCCTAAGGGAAAACAAACTACCTCAAGAGGCAAGAAAGAGAATATTCCAAAACCACTTTGGAATCAAGGAAAGTTCTTAACCAAAGAACATTCAGACCATTACTACAAAATAATGGGTCTAAGGTCAGTGATCCCAGAAGTTAAATTCGATCTGAAGGAAGACGAATATCCGGAGATCCAAGAGCAAATTCGAAACAGGAGCTGGGAAATCCTAGCTAATCATGAGACAAAGGTGGGAAGAAATATGGTTCAGGAATTCTACTCTAATCTGTGGTAGACAAACAGGCAGAGAATAGCTGGAACCGCATTCTATGACTATCGAACTCTGGTCAGAGGGAAGATTGTTCACCTCCACCCTGACAAAATAAGAGAGATCTTCAAACTGCCTCAACTGCAAGATGACCCAGACTCCTTTAATAGGAGAATGATGAGACCAAACAAGAGCTTGGACAAAATTCTAGAGGACATATGCCTCCTTGGAGCCAAATAGACAACCAACACAAAGGGCGTCCCAAACCAACTCAAGAAAGGAGATCTCAAACCAGTCGCCAGAGGCTGGCTGGACTTCATTGGGCGTTCTATACTGCCCACTAGCAACCGCTCTGAAGTCACCATCAAAAGAGCAGTGATGATTCATTGCATTATGTTGGGAAAAGAAGTGGAAGTTCATCAGCTCATTTCTTGTGAGCTTTACACAATTGCAAACAAAAACTCCAAAGATGCCAAATTGGCTTATCCAAGCTTAATCTCTCTACTATGTAACGATGCTGGGGTAAAGATGGGAGTAGATGAGTATATCTCAGTTGAGCAACCACTCACCAAAAAGTCAATGGAAGGACAACAAGTGCAGGACGACCCCATCAAGAGGAGAGCACAGGAGTTCCTCCCGGAAATCCCTCAAATTGAATACTGGGGGCGCCTAGAAGCATCTATCACCAAGTTGTAAGAAACTATGGATCAACTGAAGGAAGAACAGCAAAATCAAAACAGCATACTCTGCAAACTGCTTAGGGAACAAGAAGAGCAAGGGCGTGAACTAAAGGAACTGAAGCACCAGAAGCTGTCTCTTGAAGGACCAAGCACCCCATAGACTAAAGAGGCATCTACCTCCCAAAATAAAGGTTGTTGAGTCCTAACTCTGTGATAACCTTTTATCCATTTTAAAAGTACATGAGTATTAGAATTAGAGTCATTTGTCTTTATGTCTTTAATTTCCTTTCTTTTATTACTAATTGTCTGCTTTTTATGCCTATTTTATATTATTTCTATTAAATAATAAATAAAGATTAGAGTCTATACCTTAAAGTTATGAATGTCCTATGAATCCATCACCTTTCTTAAATGAAAAATGTTTTTAATCACAAAAGAACAAGAAGTACATGATTTCGAATTCATCCTTGAAATTAGTTTAATTATTCTGATGTGGTGACAATACTTTTTGTTTTTTGAATGAATGCTTGAACAGTGCATATGTCTTTTGAATTTGTTGTTTATGAATGTTAAAATTGTTGGGTCTTGAAAGAATGATGAAAAGGAGAAATGTTATTGATAATCTGAAAAATCATAAAAATGATTCTTGAAGCAAGAAAAAGCAGTGAATAGAGAAAAGCTTGCGAAAAAAAAAAAGAAAAAAAATTGTGGCAAAAATAAAAGAAAAAGAAAGCAAGCAGAAAAAGTCAAGAGTTCTTTAAACCAAAAGGCAAGGGTAAAAAGGATCCAAGGCTTTGAGCATTAATGGATAGAAGGGCCCGAAGGAATAAAATCCTGGCCTAAGCAGCTAAACCAAGCTGTCCCTAACCATGTGCTTGTGGCGTGAAGGTCTCAAGTGAAAAGCTTGAGACTGAGCGGTTAAAGTCGAGATCCAAAGCAAAAAAGAGTGTGCTTAAGAACTCTAGACACCTCTAATTGGAGACTTTAGCAAAGCTGAGTCACAATCTGAAAAGGTTCACCCAGTTATGTGTCTGTGACATTTATGTATCCGGTGGTAATACTGGAAAACAAAGTGCTTAGGGCCACAGCCAAGACTCATAAAGTAGCTGTGTTCAAGAATCAACATACTGAACTATGAGAATCAATAAAACTATCTAAATTCTGAGTTCCTATAGATGACAGTGATTCTGAGCTTCAAAGGATAAAGTGAGATGCTAAAACTATTCAGAGGCAAAAGCTACTAGTCCCGCTCATTTAATTGGAACTAAGTTTCATTGATATTTTGGAATTTATAGTATATTCTCTTCTTTTTATCCTATTTAATTTTCATTTGCTTGGGGACAAGCAAAAAATTTAAGTTTGGTGTTGTGATGAGCGGATAATTTATATGCTTTTTGGCATTATTTTTAAGTAGTTTTCAGCATGTTTTAATTACTTCTTAGTATATTTTTATTAGTTTTTATTCAAAATTCACATTTCTGGACTTTACTATGAGTTTGTGTGCTTTTCTGTGATTTCAGGTATTTTCTGGCTGAAATTGAGGGACCTGAACAAAAATCTTATTCAGAGGCTGAAGAAGGACTGCAGATGTTGTTGGATTCTGACCTCCCTGCACTCAAAGTAGATTTTCTGGAGCTACATAAACCCAAATGGTGCGCTCTCAAATGCGTTGGAAAGTAGATATCCAGGGCTTTCCAGCAATATATAATAGTCTATACTTTGCTCAAATATAAATGATGTAAACTAGCGTTCAACGCCAGTTTCATGTTGCATTCTGGCGTTAAACGCCAAAAACAGGTTACAAGTTGGAGTTAAACGCCCAAAACAGGCTACAACCTGGTGTTTAACTCCAGAAACAGTCTAGGCACGTGTAAAGCTCAAGTCTCAGCCCCAGCACACACCAAGTGGGCCCCGAAAGTGGATTTCTGCACTATCTATCGTAGTTTACTTATTTTCTATAAACCTAGGTTACTAGTTTAGTATTTAAACAACCTTTAGAGATTTATTTTGCACCTCATAACATTTTACACGTTTCATATTGTATTTCTGATGGCATGAGTCTCTAAACTCCATGATTGGGGATGAGGAGCTCTGCTGTGTTTCGATGAATTAATGCAATCACTACTGTTTTTCATTCAATCACGCTGGTTTCTATTCTAAGATATTCACTCGCACTTCACCCTGATGAATGCGATGATCCATGACACTCATCATCATTCTCACCTATGAACGCGTGCCTGACAACCACCTCCGTTCTATATGCATTAGCTTGAGTGTGTATCTTTTAGCCTCTTGGTTCATGATCAGAGTCTTCGTGGTATAGACTAGAATTATTGGCGGCCATTCCCGAGATCCGGAAAGTCTAAACCTTGTCTATGGTATTCTGAGTAGGATCTGAGAAGGGATGACTATGACGAGCTTCAAACTCACGAGTGTTGGGCGTAGTGACAGACGCAAAAGAATCAACGGATTCTATTCCAACATGAGTGAGAACCGACAGATGATTAGCCGTGCGGTGACAGCGCCATTTGGACCATTTTCACTGAGAGGATGGATGGTAGCCATTGACAACGGTGATCCACCAACATACAGCTTGCCATGGAAGGAGATCTGCGTGCGTAAAGAAGAAGACAGTAGGAAAGCAGAGATTCAGAAGACAGAGCATCTCCAAAACCTCAATCTGTTCCCCACTATTGCATAACAAGTAACCTTTATTTCATGTTATTTAGTTTTCATAAACAAAAATCATTTTTATTACTAATTTTCTGACTAAGAATTACAAAATAACCATAGCTTACTTCAAGCCAATAATCTCCGTGGGATCGACCCTTACTCACGTAAGGTATTACTTGGACGACCCAGTGCACTTGCTGGTTAGTTGTGCGAAATTGCAAAAGTGTGATTGTGATTTCGTGCACCAATTCCTCTTCTGTTAGTAATAATAATACTGTAAGACAACTAAGATAGAGGATTTGAAAACCTGGGATTTTCATAATGCACAATATTCTTGGCAAATACATAATTCATTTGAACTGACCACATATCCCATTTTGAAAACTTGTTTATTTTTTAGATATACTTAGGAATCATGAGGATCTAGAATGTTATTGCTTTCAGTTTTAGTTCAATCTTCTCAGTTTCTAGTGAACTTTAATGTATCTTGTTTTGAGCTATAGATATTATATATTATTCTCACACTAGTTTTTAACAATGACATATCTTGTAGATTAAATTGCTTGATTTGTCCCTGCTATCAACTACAGAGATTGATTGGCTTAACAACTACCACTCACAAGTCTAGGAAAAGGTATAATATTTGTGGTTGACCTTGTTGAGACAGTCTGCAACATCATGTATAGGCAATCCTCATGCAATGCAAGATTATTCCTTTTGTAACTCCACTTAATTTCTATTTTGTATGATTGAATGTTTCATAACGCTTTTAGGTGTCGCGATTGCTGGATGGCTCTGCTCGACAGTTGCTTTGGGACAACACAAGGCCTATTATGCAATGAGACTTGACAGAAGCTAATGGATTTTCATGTTAAGGTCCCATGCCACTTGTGCTTCACGTTCACATTCTGGCGTATCTCACTCCTTCCTTGCTTTGTCTCTAATCAATCTGCATAATTCATATAGCAAACTATGTGTATAATAAAAGAGTGAGAATTAGAGGCTGTAGATATCTCAAGTCAACTCCAGATCATATTCATTGGATTTTAGACTTTTAGTTAGGTAAGACGAGCAATTTAGCTGTTTGCAGTTGCAACTCAGCAGTTACAATTTTATATTCTTTATATAGATTTCTTTTTACAAGACTCTTATTGAATCGAACATTATCATTTATCAACACTTTGTATTTGAAGAAGAAATTTTGAATTTAGTTTCTCAAATAATTTAATTCTATGATGACAAATTAAATTGATCATTTTGTATATAATTGTTAGTATATGATTGCTGATGTATATAATGCATAAAATATATACATGTATGTGAATGCAATCCACCTATGCATGATATTTTATTTATCTTCTAATTATTCTCTTTCATTTTTTTTAGTTTTTAAATTTTGATATTAAAAAATAAATTTTTAATTTGACAATATGTAAATAAGATGAGATTAATGAATGATTTGAAATTAAAAATAAATAACTACAAGGTTTGTGGAGGTTTGAAAATCTCACAAAATAGTTAATTTGTGTTAAATTGAAAAGTCAAATTGTGGGGTTTTAAACTACCACAAAAATGATTTAAAATTACCACAAAAGTTCAATATAAAACCTCCACTAAACATGCAGAAAACCCCTACTGAATAGATTGTGGAGGTTTTTAAAAACCCCCCACAAAAGACCTCATAGCACCTCAAATTTTGGGGATTATAAACTTCCACAAATAAGAAAAAAAACTGCCACAAATAAACAAAAACCTTGTAGTGAACTAGCAGCACTCAAGACACCTCCTATGAAGGAGATGCCTATGATCTAGATCAACCCATGATGGAAGAGGTGAATTACATGGGAGAACCCTATGGAAACACCTATAACTCCTCATGGAGGAATCATCCTAACCGCTCATGGAATGATCAACAGAAGCCTTAGCAAGGCTTCAACAATAATCAAGGTGGAAGAACCTAGAATAGGTTTAACAACAGACCATAATTCCCATCTTCTCAGCAACAGATGGAGACTTCTAAGCAGAGCCTTTTTGAATTAGCAACCATAGTCTCTGAACTCTCTAAGACCACTCACAATTTTATAACAGAAACTAGGTCCTCCATCAGAAATTTGGAGGTACAAGTTGGTCAACTGCGCAAGAGAATTCCTGAGACCCCTCCTAACACTCTTCCTAGTAACACTGAAGTGAATCTAAGAGAAGAGTGCATGGCCATCACTGTAGAGGTTGAGGCCAAACTTGAAGGGGATATTCTGGCATTGAACGCTAGTAAGGAAGACCTTACTGGGCGTTCAACGCTCAAAACGCCAGTGAAGGTATGCATGATGGGTGTTCAATTCCCAATGACACACAAATCCTGGCATTGAATGCCACAATAGGGATAGTTGGCAACCCTCAGTCCACTGAGAACTTCCCTATTAAAGAACTGATAGAACCAAAGTTTCATGATGAGCCCATTGAAGTTTTCCTGAATGCTTGGTTGAAGATCATAGAATCTGCAGAGTACTCCTCCTCTGATGAGGAAGAGGAAACTAGGAAAGAGCAAGTTGCTCAGTTCCTAGGAATTCTGATGAAGCTGAATGCCAAGTTGTTTGGCACAGAGCCATTGGAGGAAGAACCTCCAGTGCTCACCAAGGAACTCAATGCCTTGGTTCAGCAGAAACTACCTCAGAAGCTGTCGGATCCCGGACGCTACCTGATTTCCTGCACCACAGGCACCATTACCTTTTATAAGGCTCTGTATAACCTAGGGTCAAGCATAAAACTTATGCCACTCTCTGTAATGGAGAAGTTAGGAATCTTTGAGGTACAAGCTGCAAGAATCTCACTAGAGATAGTAGACAGGTCAATGAAAAAGGCTTATGGTCGTGTAGAGGATGTCTTAGTAAAGGTTGAGAACCTTTACATCCCTGCAGATTTCATAATCTTGGATACTGGGGAAGAAAAGGATGAATCCATCATCCTTGGAAGACCCTTCCTAGCCACTGCCAATGCCATCATTGATTTAGCAAAGGGAGAGCTAATTCTACAGTTATGGGAGGACCACATCTTGTTCAAGATGCCTAACAGTTGTGCAATACTTAGTGTTCCAACCCTCTCTCTCAGTGCAAAGTTATACAGAGCCCCCAGACACCAATTCTAAGTTTGATATTGGGCAGCCATTATCAAGCACTGAGAATAAAGGTACTAAGAAGAAAGTACCTAAAAGTTGGAGGGATAAGAAAATCCCCACTAAAGGCCTCTCACCTGGCATGAGAGTTGTCTTCACAGACAATCCAGTCATTCCACACACTATGAACAGGATCCTGTCTGTAGAACATGTGGAACTTATCCATGAGAGTACAGGCAAGAAGTTCACTGTAAGGGGCAAAATTCTGAGCCCCTATCCATCTTCGTAAGGAGCTAACCGTCAAGCTAGTGACGTTAAAGAAGCGCTTATTGGGAGGCAACCCATCAATAATTACTGTTTTCTTGTTTTTCTTTAAGTTTATTTAAGTTATTTCAGTTTAATTTTCATATTTGATTAAGTTTATGATCAGGTGCAGTAGTTAGAACAGAAACAAAAACAGTCAGAGCCAGAAATAGAACACCTTGGAGCAGAAACCTTGCTGGCATTGAACGCCAGTCAGGGGTAGAACCTAGGCGTTCAAGGCCTCAACAGAGGCACATACCTGGCGTTGAACACCAGGAAGGAGGTCTCTCAAGGGCATTCAACGCCGAATGAGAGGCACATAGCTGGCATTGAACGCTAGCCAGGAGCAAGAGCTGGGCGTTCAACGCCCACAAGGGGCAGGGAACTCGAATTCCCTAGCCCCTCAGGATCAGTGGATCCCACAGAATCTCCACCTACCCCACCTTCTTCTCTCTCTTACTTTCACTCTTCCCCACATACTCTTCTCTATAAACCATAACCCAATCACATCTATATCACTTCCCAAAACTATCTTTACTCCCACCAACCCCTACCCACTTCAAGTACAAAATTTCCAACCCAATTCCCACCTATTTATTCGAACCCAACCTATCCCACTCCTATAAATGCCTCTTCTTCCTACCATTCATACACACACCATTCATATACTAAAGCCCTTCTTGGCCGAATCCACTATCCCTCTCCATCTCTATTCTCTTCTTCTTCTACTCTTTTCTTCCCTTTTCTTCATATTTTGTTCAAGGACGAGCAAAGCTTTTAAGTTTGGTGTTGGAAAAGCCTTTCTTTTTGCTTTCCATTCACACTTATGGCACCCAAAGTCAGAGAATCCTCTAAAAAGAGGAAAGAAAAAACAGTTGCTTTTACCTCCAAATCTTGGGAGATAGAGAGATTCATCACCAAATCTCATCAAGACCACTTCTATGAAGTAATGGCAAAGAAAAGGGTGATTCATTAAGTCCCCTTTAGGCTAAAAAAGAATGAGTTTCTAGAGATCCGAAGAGAAATTCGGAGGAGAGGTTGGAAAGTCCTAACCAATCCTATCCCAGAAGTTGGGATCTTGATGGTGCAAGAGTTCTATGCTAATGCATGGGTCACTAAAAATCATGATACTTGTGTGAACCCACATCCAAAAAATTGGCATACCATGGTCTGAGAGCGTCTCTTGGATTTCAGCCCGAAAAGTATAAGGTTGGCACTCCATTTGCCACTGATGCAAGAAGACCCACATCCTTACACTAGGAGAATCAATTTTGACCAGAGGCTGGACCAAGTTCTTTCAGATATTTGTGTGGAAGGAGCTCAGTGGAAGAGGGATGCTCAAGGCAAGCCTATCCAACTAAGAAGGCTTGACCTCAAGCCTATAGCTAGAGGATGGTTGGAATTTATCCAATGCTCTATCACCCCTACTAGCAATCGGTCAGAAGTGACCATTGACAGAGCCATCATGATTTATTACATCATGATTGGAAGTGAAGTGGAGGTACATGAGGTAATACCTCAAGAGTTGTACAAGAAAGTTGAAAAGCCTTCCCCCCTTAGCAAGGTTGGCTTTCCCCCACCTTATTTGTCACCTATGTAATTTAGTTAGAATTGTCATAGAATGAGACATTCCTATTGAGGAGGATAAGTCCATCATGAAGAAGAGGATGGAGCAAACTAGAGAGCCAGCACATGGACCACAGCAAGAGCATGTGGAGCTGCCTCAACAAGAAATTTTTGAGATACCTCAAGGGATGCATTTTCCTCTCCAAGGCTATTGGGACCAATTGCACACTTCTCTAGGAGAATTGAGCTCCAACATGGATCAACTAAGGATGGGACATCAAGAGCATTCCACCATCCTCCATGACATAAGACAAGATCAAAGAGCCATGAGGGAAGAACAAAGAGTTATGAGGGAAGAACAACAGAGGTAGGGGCATAACATAGAGGAGATCAAGCACTCTATTGGATCCTTCAGAAGGAGTAGTAGCCGCCATCACTAAGGTGGATTCATTCCTTTTTCTCCCCTGTTGTTCATATTATTTTTCTGTTTTCTATGTATTGTGTTTTATTGTCTGTTTCTAGTACATGATCATCTATCTTTATGTCTTAAAGCTATGAAATATTCTATGCATCTATCACCTTACTTAAAAGAAAAATTATTTTATTAAAAAAGAAAAGTAAGATGCATGAATTTCGAGTTATATTAGAAACAGTTCAATTATGTGATGTGGTGGCATTGCTTTTGTTTTCTAAATGCATGAATAAATAGTGCATATTTGATGTTGGAGTTAAAGAATGTTGGCTCTTGAAATAATGAGGATAAAAGTGAAGTATTATTGGTGATCTGAAAAATCCAAAAAAACTGATTCTTGAAGCAAGAAAAAGCAGCAAAAAGCAAAAAAAAAAATTACGAAAAATAAGAGGCATGCAGAAAAAGAAATAAAAAGCAGAAAAAACCAATAGCTCTTTGAACCAAAAGGCAAGAGCAAGGATCCAAGGCTTTGAGCATCAATGGTTAGGAGGGCCTAAAAGAAATATCTTAGCCTAGGCAGTTCAAATGAGCTGCTTCCCTAACTATATGCTTGTGGTGTGAAGGTGTCAAGTGAAAAGCTTGAGACTGAGCAGTTAAAGTCGTCGTCCAAAGCAAAGAGTGTACTTAAGAACTCTGGAGACCACTGACTGGGGATTCTAGCAAAGCTAAATCACAATCCTAAGGGGTTCACCCAGTTAAAGTGTGTGTGGCATTTATGTATCCAGTGATAATACTGGAAAACAAAGTGCTTAAGGTCACAGCCAAGACTCTAAAGAAGCTGTGTTCAAGAATAAAAAAGAACTTAACTAAGAAAATCAATAGTATCATCTGGATTCTAAGTTCCTAAAAATGCCAACTATTCTGAGCTTCAATGGAAAGTGAGATGCTAAAACCCTTCAGAAGCAAAAAGCTACTAGTCCCTCTCATCTAATTGAAACTGAGCTTCATTGAGAACTCTGAAATTTATTGCATTGTTCTATTTCTTTTTTATCCTACTTTATTTTTGGTTGCTTGGGGACAAGCAACAGTTTAAGTTTGGCGTTCTGATGAGCGGATATTTTATAGGCTTTTTGGCATCATTTTCATATAGTTTTCATTATGTTTTGTCTAAGTTTTATTATGTTTTCATAGGTTTTGTGCAAAATTCACATTTTTGGATTCTACTTTGAGTTTGTGTGTTTTATGATAATTTCAGGTATTTTCTGGCTGAAATTGAGGGGCTTGGACAAAAGTCTGATTTAGAAGCAGAGAAAAGACTACAGATGCTGTCAGGATCTGACCTTCGTACACTTGAAGGAGCTTTTCTGGAGTTACAGAAGTCCAAATAGCACGCTCTCAATGGTTATGGAAAGCTAACATCCAGGGC
Source organism: Arachis ipaensis (assembly GCF_059453495.1). NCBI lineage: Eukaryota > Viridiplantae > Streptophyta > Magnoliopsida > Fabales > Fabaceae > Arachis > Arachis ipaensis. Next base: position 117,487,007 of record NC_142441.1, on the reverse strand, counting down.
TTTCCAGAAATATATTATAGTCTATACTTTGCTTTGGAAATGAAGGCCCAAAACTGGTGTTTAACGCCTGCCACCAGTTTTATTCCTGGCGTCCAGCGCCCACAGGAGAGCAGCTGGTGTCCAACGCCCAAAAGGGAGTTCCTAGCCAGCATTCAACGCCCCTAAGGGATACTAGCTTATAGGAAACACTCAAGCTCAGCCTAAACACTCACCAAGTGGGCCCTAGAAGTGGATTTTCGCACTACAAGACTAGTTTATCTTATTTCTGTAATTCCTAGTTAGCAGATTAGTATATATATACAAGAGTTCACCCTTGTTAGAGGACTCTTGCCCACTTTTACTTTCTCCATTGTATTTTCGAACAGCATGAGTCACTAACCTCCTAAGGTTAAGGTTAGGAGCTCTGCTGAGTTTCATGGATCAATAATATTACTGTTTTTATTCAATATGTCTGATTCTATTCTCTTATGCAACCTCGTTCTTCATCTAATGAATTGAGGGTGACCCGAGACAATCACCCTTGTTGTACATGGGTTCCGTGCAATTCCTGACCCGGATAGCGTTGAACTAAAGCTAGAGATTGCATTGCGGATTCCAATAGAACATATGAGCAACTTTGGATATGTGACATATAATCTCGTTGACTGTGGGTGCGTGAGGTTTCTGTGGCGTTAAGGCTAGGGTAAGAGAAGAAGCACTTTCTGATCCGGAAGATCTGCCTTATCTGTGGCACCTTGAGTAGGATCGTAAAGGGGAGTGGATTTCTTAGAGCTTCATCTTCTGCTACAGTGAGAAACTTAGAGGTGACTTGATGAGAGGACATGAGTCACTTCAACGTGGTGGATTGCTGCAGTAGAGGAGATTAACTTAATGAAAGGACATAAGTTAATCACTTACGGCTGCCATTGAAGGAATCAGAAGGTTATTGAAGAAGACAGTAAGAAAAGTTAATCCGGAAGGACAAAGCATCTCCGAAGCCTCAACCATTCTATTACCATTGAATTCCTATTTACCTAGTAACATTCTATTTATCTATTTTATATGTTTTTCGTGACAAACTATAATTTCTATCTGCCTAACTAATATCTGCAAGGTATCCATTGCTTCCTCAAACCAACAATATCTATGGGATCGACCCTCACTCACTTGAGGTATTACTTGGACGACGCGGTATACTTGCCGGTCTATTTGTGCGAATTCTGCAGAGCCAGTTTTGCGCACCAGACATATACATATCATTCTGAAGCTCTGACTGTTAGCTTTCTAACGCTACTAGAATCGCCTCATTTGGACCTCTGTAACTCAAGTTATGATCACTTGAGTATAAAGAGGTTAAGATTGACAACAATTCACAGATTCCCCTTTAGTGGTAAATTTTCTTGAAAATATAACCTGAATCTACAATCTTTTTAAAACAACTCCAATACTTGATTAGTTTTAAAACTCCACTAGAAACATAAGAATTTTTTATTTAAAACTAAGAAAACTAATAAAAATGAAATATAAAAACTAATAAAGATGCCTAGGCATCAATACGCCAGAGACATCGATCCAAATAGACAAACCTAGAGGATGCCTCTCCTCCATCAATGTTGCATGTATTTTTTGACAATGGTGTTGATGAAAAACAAATTTTTCCTGTGTCCTTTGCTTCGTTGTTAGATGAAGAATCGAATAACCTGCGTTTAATTTTTCCAAAGTGGAATCACGATCTTCAGAGCTTGATTGTAGAGGGGTAATATTGAAAATTTAAAAATATAATAAGGGTAATATTGGAATAAAATATTATTAAAGTTTCATTCTCCATCTTTAAAATTTTAGTCATTTGTGTCTCTAATTTCTAGAGGTATTGAAGGGACTGAAATTTTAGAAACGGAGACAAAAATTTTAGTTTCAATCTCTAGCCACCAAACATAATACTAAGTCTCAGTCACAATACCCCTTACCAAACGCTACCTTAGAGAATAAGTATATACAAAAATATTATTTGCACGTGGCCTTTTTACATAACTACAATTTTGATTCAAATTGCACTACATCACAACTTAAGAATATTCGATATTATTTTCTTAATTTTTCTCAAAAGTACGATTGACTTGATTGGATATCCAACTAACTAAGAATCTTAGATGTTCAACTGATTTTCTCATATAAAATTTAGATAAATATCTCAACAATCAAGAATCTTAAATATTCTCGTGACCTTATTAGATAATTTTCTAGTCAAAGCGCAGCTTGAATTAAGAATGTCATATATTCTTTTTTTATTTAACTTTTTAGGACTAGGAATCACCAAATGATCGAGGGTATGAACTCTAAAACCTAAACCACAAGAATGACATTCTCAATTTTTGCAACTGTGTTGACAAATCCTTTTTAGGTTATTTAAAACTGTACCATAGGATGAATATAGCTAAATATAGACAAGTCTCAGAATTACAATAATACAATTTGGTCTAAAATATGAGCGATAAATTACTCAGATTACAATTTGAAGAACAAAAAATTCTTCCAAGACAGAAGATTAGAAAGAGAGTAAACTAAGAGCAAAAGATATAAAATATTTGCAACTCTTTGTTTTTAAAGATTGTTCTTCTTAATTCTTCAAGGTTCTAAATCAGTTTTATATAGGCAAGGATGTCAAAGATCTATTAAAAATTTCTCTTCTGTATCTGTATCTGTCTTCACATTCTTTAAAGTAGTGTAGAAAGTCACATCACTTTTAGCTTGTATCAGAATCTTTTGTCAAGAATGGTAGCTTCCTACTGTATTTTGTTTCCGTTGTGAGAGAAAGTTTTTTCAATCGACTTAACTTATTGAGTATACTTTAATTTTAAATGTTAGAAGCTATAAACACTTTTCTAAAGTAAGTGATTTTTTTTCGCTTTCATAAGTTTTGCAAGTGGAAGTAAGACAGACAATGTTCTAAGGTGCATAGTCTTACTTCTAAGATAGCTAGTTGACTTCTGATGTGATCAATGTTAAGCGAACTCATTTCTAAAGTAGATAACAAACTTCTGAAGTAGTGAACTCGCTCAACTTATATTCTAAAATTGTTTCTCATTTGGTTTTGATTTGTTTAGGTTCAGATGGCACGCACCTAGTTTACTTTAAAATTCTTATTTCATTGACACACCTTTTTGAACAAACGTTAGCGGTTAAATTAATAAAATTATTAAATTATATTTAAAATTATTAATATTAAAATTCTTTTTGAAATATCATAAAGCTAACATTAATTACATTTATGATTTTTTTATCTTATAATTTATCACTATAAAAAAATTATCTATTCAACCACACTTTTTTTAAGCTACATTTAAAAGAAAGTATTTATCTAAGATGTCAAATCTACTAAATTAAAGTGCTTACTACTTCTAATAGGTAACGAGCTATTAGAATGCTTTGAGTTTTGTTCAAGGTGAGTAACTGTTATAATTATTTTTTTTTTCAATTTTTTTGATTTGTTTATATTGGTTTTGCAGCTGGGTACCATTGTATAATTTTGACTATGTTTACAGTAATTTGTTGTATTTAAATTTCAACTTTATTGACCGGTATATCAAGAAGTATCAGACTAGTCCCTTTTGAGTTTTTACTGAGTTGATAACTTTTTCTCTGCATTCTACCATCACTTAATGTACTTTACTAATGTGAGTTTTGTTTTTCTTATTAGCTTTAAAGATCTTGGCCTTAATGGCAATGGTAGGTATTCAAACCACATATTACTTGAAGTCGAGGTGAAGGACTTCAGAAAGGGTGCACAAGTATAATATTTGAATTCAGACCACATGCTTTAAGTTGAATTCTTCGAATTACTGTAATTTGTGTATCTGGTGAGCTAAGAATTCTGTTCTTGTGAAATGAATGACTAAGTCTTAATATTTGAATATTTCATTTGTCATCACATTGCAGATCAAGTGTAAGATGGGACGATGAGGCTAATATTGTAGAAATTGAATCAACCAAACCCGTGAGGTAGAAAATTACTGAGCCTAAGACTCTGTATCATCCTATGATTGATGATGAAGACATGGAAAGAACACTGTTAAATCAAGAATTGTACAAGGATAGCAAGCTACTAGTTGCTATTATCCAATTTCAGAACTTTGGTAAATTAAGAATTGTATGTATTTGGACATCATTTATTACCAATGTTTTATTTTAATTTAACTTTTTTGCACGAGACAACTATAAGAAATGCTTGATTACAAGTAAAGCAAGTTGATTCTGTCTAGTTGGGGTAAAACATGCATCTTTTTTACCCTTATCAAGAACTTCTTTTGGACATTTCATTAAGAGAAAGGGGAGCAGTGACAAATCTGGAGTGAGTGCTAGCTAAAAAGACTGTGACATCACTGAGTAAAGGAAAAGATTTTCCATTCAATGCCTCAAACTAATGTTTTTTCACAGTGATCAAATAAAAGCCACTCTCTAATTTCATTATGATCTTGTGCTATTCTCATTTTCATTGTATCATGTTGTATGTTGTCTTCAACTTGCTAAATTCCATTGTATAATAGGTATATATCTTTCACTTTATATTTTCTTATATTAGTGATTGGTATTTGATACCTGCAGAATATGAATTCTATACTCTGATTTTTTGAAATTGTTGATTTCCATTATTGTTTGGTGCATTGCTTACATTGTTGTTGCAATTCTCGATTCCTTTCATGCTGTTAATTGTCTTTCAGCTTCCTAAGCTTCAGAGAGGTCAGGGTAGATTGCTCAGAATTCGAATTATACAAAATCGTTATGGGTTATTATGCACAATTTGTTATAAAGTCCTGCTGGCAGTGGCAAGATAATTTAGTGTATCATCTCATTTGTGTATTTTTTGTCCGCAGTGGATTGTTTGGTAAATAATGCTGGAATTGGTTTGGGTGATAAATACCCTATTGTTAGTAAAATTCGGGCTATTTGGAGTGAAGATGGAAAATGCTATATTCAGCAATTAATTTCTTTTTTTTTGTCTATTTATTCCACAATTAGTATAATGATCATATATATTTTAGTATTTCAACTCAGTTTGTGATCTTACTATTTTGGTTTAGTTAATTTCTATTTACACTTTTTTTGTGTATCTTTAGAAGAATTTTTTTGTCTAAACTTCTTAGAAGTGCAAATAATTTTGCAGCAGTTCCGCTGGAAATGAACAAGGGAATGATCACTGATACAATTGTTAAGGCCAAGAGTTTTCTTGATGATGATGAAGATCAGCATGAAAAAGATGTGTTCAAGAAGAATCTGAGGGCGCTTGAGAACATTTTTTAGTCATTATGCCAAAATTGGAAGATTAACAATTTTCTGCTTGTTAAGCTCTTTTCGGATACAGAGTGTAGATTTTACATTTTAATTGATATGTGATATAAATTTTATGTGACTTAAATTATCTTATGTTATATTTTGATTGTTAATTACTTCTTAAGATTATGTCTTTGAATTATGTAAGGATAATTTTTATTATTTAAAGAAATTATTTATTATAATTATGTGTTTAATTTTATTTTATAATATTTAATTCATTTAATTAAAAATATAAAATTATATATGTAATAATATTACTAAATATTATGTTGTATAAAAAATTATATATATATATATATATATACCCAGAAAATTTAAAAAAAAATAATGAGGGACCTAAGGCTACATTTTTATAGAGTAGCTATGGTATATAATGTGGCTACGCTTTAAAGGTGATGCAGTAATAAGGAAAAGTGTAGCCTATTCTAGTAACAATTAGTGCTGAAAAGCGTAGCCTTTGATCCTAAACAGCATCACTTAAAAAGCGCACCTTATTTTCAAAGGCCAGAAGCGTAGCCTTTGATACAGAAAAACATAACATTTAAGAATAGACAACCCTAATATAGACATCCCCCGCAAAAGCATCTCCAAAATCTAAAAAACATAGCCTTTACCTAAGGCATCATTTTTTTAATTTTTGACTACACTTTTTAAGTATATCTGAATGGGTGTTTTTCTTGTAGTGTATTTTCTTTTTTCTTCTTAAGAATCAAATTTTACTTAAATTGTTCGAGAATAAAATACAAAAAATATGAAGGACGGATTCATGAAAGCAAGGTTAGATGATATGTCTAGTAAAATATTTCACTAGGCATGGAAGTGAAGTTGAATAAGATACCTAGTCATCCAATCTGTCGCTTCCATATACATATGAGATCTCAAACTCTTAAATAGGAGGATTTTTTGTATACTCTTCGAAGGAATTTTTTTTCTTTATTAATTGTTGTTTAGGAATAGAACACTTGCTAAATTAGTAGTATATGATGACAATGGCATGTGTATATTCAAACGAAAATTATTAAAGATCCCATCACTTCTCATGTCTTCGTGAGACTCGAGTGCAATAATATATTCTAGTTGTTTGATTTCCTAAGGCTTTTTATTTGCCCCATTGGCACCAATTAAAAAATGACACCACAATTCTAATTCCTAATTAATCTACACATATTTAGCTAGAACCCCCACAAATATCTCATCACACTTCTATTCAAACTCTTGAACATTCCTTGTTATATATTTTATCATCATTCTTCAACTAATTAATCAAAGCAGACAACAATCCATATTTGCCATTACCAATATCTTAAATGGGGTTTTTCATTGATTATCCTAAACTCTTGCTTAACTGGTTAACCCCCACAATTAAGTACAAGGATATCAGATCCATTATTAGCAATAATAATAATGATAATCCCCGAGAAGACGAAGAAGAAGAGGAGGAGGAATTGACATTAATGAAGAAGACATGGAAGGAGAGCAAGGCAATGTGGGCTGTGGCATTCCCAGCCATATTCACAAGATTTTCAACGTTTGGGATCAATATAATTAGCCAAGCATTTATTGGTCATGTTGGATCAAAGGAACTAGCTGCCTTTGCACTTGTATTCACTATTGTCGTTAGGTTTGCCAATGGCATTCTGGTAAATATTCACAAAATTTCCACTCTTCATTCCTTTTTTCTTTTTCTTTTTTTTTTATCAATATAATAGATTTAATTAACTTTTAGCTAGCTATCATTAATTTAAAACCTGTTAACTGGAATGCAAAACGAAAAGGTAAATTTTATGAATAGTTTTCTAATCAATACGTAGTTAACAATCACATTTTAATTCTCTTGTAACTCTTTGTTTTTATACCATACATTGTTTATATTTGAACTGAATGTTTATCACTGGATTTTATTTTATTAAAAATCACTTGATTAGTTCAAGTAAAATTTTTTTTAATTCGGGTGTGTATAAGTTTGAGCTTTGTGGGCAACGATTTGTTTCTTTTTGCCCTGACATTTCAAAAGCTTTATTTCAATAGTATGAGCTGACAAATTTTGGGCCGCCAGACTAGTTGTTAGAGTTTAGTGTATGCAAACAAACTTGTTAAAACCAACGAATTGACAATCAACAGTAGTTCAAATGGCATATATCCCCTTTTCTAAACGGAAGATTTTGAATTTGAGCCTCCTCTAATATAACTTAACCAAAAGGAAGAACCAATAAATTTATTGTAAAGTTCACTAAAAATGAGTTTTTATTGAGTTTGAATTTTAAATATTTTTTTTTTATCTGAGTTTCAAATGTTCTTAATTTTAAAAGTTTTATATATTTTTCTGTATTGATTATTAAATGTTGTCTACAATGTTGATTCTCAAAATTTTTTTTAATAAAATGATATTTATTTGTAAATATAATAATTAAAGTTATTGAATTATTTGATATATTTAACTAATAAATAGTGTTGGATATGTGAATTGATAGTTAGGAATGGCGAGTGCACTGTCAACACTTTGTGGACAAGCATACGGTGCAAAACAATACAGCAGAATGGGACTCTTTCTGCAAAAATCATGGATACTTCTCTTTTTAACAGCACTCATACTTGTTCCCATCTTCATCTTCACCACCCCAATCTTGATTCTCTTGCGCCAAGACCAAACCATTGCGCGACTAGCCGGCACCATTTCGCTCTTCTCAATCCCCGTCGTGTTCGCCTTCATTGTTTCCTTTATAACGCAGGCATTCCTGCAATCTCAGAGTAAGAACACCATCATTTCCTTCTTAGCCGTCTTCTCGCTCCTGTTTCATACGCTACTGTCTTGGCTTTTGACGGTGAAGTTGAAGCTGGGGATTCTTGGCGCAATGAGTTCAACATGTTTGGCGTATTGGATTCCCAACATTGGTCAAGTTGTCTACATTACCTGTGGTTGGTGCCCGGAGACATGGAAGGGATTCTCTTTCTTGGCATTCAGAGATCTATGGCCTGTTGCTAAGATTTCTCTTTCTTCTGGTGCTATGTTGTGGTGAGCCTTCTACCTTTCTCTTCCTTCAACTTCAACTCCTCTTTATATTGTTAAACAAAAATATTATTTTTTACATTAAAATTAAAATCAATTACCGTACTAAAATCAGTTACTATTATATATTTTTATATAAATTGACATGTAGTTTAACTTATTTTTAATATGTATTTTATATTTTAATACATATTCTATATTAATAATTAATTTTAGTGTATATTTAATATGATTAATTATTAAATAGAATTAGTTAATTTTCACATCCTAATAAATTTAAAAAAAATAAATAAATTTAAATAAATTTTTTATTCTTATAAAATAACTCTTTTTTAGATTTTATAAAAACTTTTATTTTTTATTTAGTTACGTAAAAATGAAAAAAAAATTGTTCTATTACATTTAGATATGAAAGTTAAATGTAGCATTTAATGGAATACACTAACCGAAAATTGAAATTAACAGTTTTTAATATTTATAGGATTAAAATAAAAATAATAAAAATGTATAGGAATTAAAACAAAAAAACAAATATTTTACATAGAACATAATCACATTTAATATCAAATAAAGCGTTTAAAGGCGAGTAATACTGAGTAACCAAAATATTATAGACTATAAATAAAAATATATAATTAATAATATTTGTATAGAAAAAAGAGTATATAATCACTCTCATAACTTAATTGATATAATTAATTACTTTCTATAACTATCTTCTCTCATTTAATTATACTAAAAGTCAATTTTAAATTTAATATAAACTAAATCTCAAAAAATTCTCCTTCATTATTAGATTCAAAATTCTATAACTTTTTTTTCAAATACAAATTTTAAATTCTGATATTTTTAATCCTAAAAAAAATCTCAAATTGCCTTAATACATTTTATAAAAAATAAAAAAATCTTAAATTTGATTAGTCTCTATTTATTGAAAATCAAAAATTTCTAAAATTATTAGTTTTTGACCTACAAAATAAAATAATAAATAATAAATTAGCACTAATTCATTGATTATAAATATTATGTGTTTAAAATTAAAGATGTTATACATATAAAATTATGAATATTAAATTAAAAAATTTTAACAACTTCTACTATACAACTCATATTTTACATATAGACTATTAGAAAATAAAAAATAAAGAATGAAAAATAAACAAAAATTAAAAATAAATTTTTAAAAGTAATTATTAACCCATCATATTAAAATCAATAAATAAGCATACATATGAATATTAAATAAAAAAATTAAAATAATTAAAATCATGATCCATTTTAAGTGCACATATGAGATAATTTGAAGAATACAATAATACACATAGTTTAAAATTTGGTAATATTAATTATAAAGATTTATTAATTATGGACATCATATATATGAAATTATAGATGTTATTAATATGAAATTATGGATGTTATGTGTATGAAATTATGGATGTTATGAGTAAATTTATCAATTGAATATATTATTTTAAGGATTTGGCATTTTTTTTTAATTCAATTATGGTAAAATTTAAAAACATTGTGTTAACTTGATAGTTACTTATGCAATAACTAAAAAATGATATGTGTGTGGATGTAATAACTAATAAACATTAATTTAATTTTTTGATGTTAGTTGCATGTAATTGTTGATGTTATGTATATAAACTTATGAATAGCATAATCACGAAACTATAAATGATATCTCATACCTCATCAAAGATAGTATGATTTTTCATACTATAAAAAATTACTTGACTGTGAACAATCTCATCGAGTGAGTCTATTTGTTGTTCAACTTCTTCAACTCCTACCGACATAGGCACTGTCCTAAGATCGAATTCAAATGCCATACTATCAAAAAAAAAAAAATTACAATTCACTATAAGAAAAACGTTGAGTACCGTTGGATTTACCGTCGAAAAATATAAAAAAATCTGACGATAAGTTTATTATCGTCGGATTTACCGTTAGAAACAATCGGATGATATAAACCTCACCGGTAAAAGTTTACAGTCGATGATAATTACCGCCATATTCTACAACGGAATATAGTTAGTATGAAAATGGATCGTGTTGGACGTTACCGTCGAAAATTTTCGACGGTAACATTGGCGCCACATTGTTCATTTTCCCGCTATATTACTAACGGATTCATCCGACGGTAATGCCGACAGAAATGGTTTTTTGAAATTTTTTTAAAATAACGTTACCGTTGGAAAATTTTGACGATAATTCCTACGGTAGCATTTTCATTTTTTAAAATTATCTTTTTCCATCTATCTCTAGTGTACCCTGATAATTAACAATAAAAATAGTGCTTCCAACCTGATGTGAAGTATAAAAAATATAAATTACAAATACTGAATGATGGTAACTAAAAATATCTGAAACAGTGCCAACTATTTTACATTTATAGAACTATGTTCACAGTCACTGAAATATATATTACAAATACAATTAGGGTTTTAAAGAAATACATATTACAGAACTATGTTTACATTAACCCTAATCAGATTCATCATCTTCTTCTTCTGGTTCACCATCCTCTTCTTCTAATGTAGTTTCCTAATTATCATCGAACTCGTTTTCCTCTTCTTTGTCGCCATCGACCCCATCGTCTTCTTGAAGATCGTCGTCCTTTGCTGGAAGTTAGTCAGTATCTAGTCTGAGGTCAATGATGTTATCATCCATAATAGCAGACCTAAGGGAGATTGGCTCACCGGTATCAAACACTGTTTTCGAAGGAGTTGGATCATCAATTTGGTAAGGTTTCTAACCCTCTATCATATCATCAGACTCGATGCGACCTTTTGGCTTAATCTTAACCACAACCACCCAATTAGACTTACATGAACCCCGATAAAGCAAATAGTATACCTATCATGTATTTTGAGGTAGTATAAAAGAATCGTAGTGCCTATATTTCCTAGTTATATTAACTTCAGTGATATCATAGTCCTTGTGCTTTCGTGTTTCTTATCGCAAACTCGAATCATACCATTCACATTTAAACATGCGCACCTTGTACGTAGTGTAACAGAAATACTGTAATTCAATTAGTATGTTACTCATTGCAATATTTACAAAGACTTAAACAACTCACATGAGGTAGGATGAAATTTGGTCACAGTTAAGCAACACATGTAGATGTGTGGTATCGACCTCCATCTGCTTTAACTAGTAGTCACCGCTCGCATCTATTGTATCTCCTTCCGACAAAAAGATTCGGTATATTGTTGCACTTGATGAGGATTCTCGCCTCTCATCATTTCTTACAATCTTTCTTCTACGCGACTAAACATGAGACTAAAAATAGAAAAGCAAAATGCAGAAGTTTCCTTAACTATGAATGTTTCGCAGATGCTACCCTCAATCCAAACTCTGTTCTTCACGGTGCCCTTGAATGAATCAATCATCCTCTCAATGGATACATCCATCGAAATTAGACCGGCCCACATAGTATTTCTATGGTAGATGGATTGCTAAATGTATGTTCCATAACGTCAAAAAATGATGGAAGCAATATCCTCTCTAGCTTACAAAGTATGATGGGAATATTCTTATCATGATTGTGAGGTCATTAATGCTAAGTTTCGTAGCACATAACTCCCTAAATAACTCCCTTATTTCTGTGAGGGATTTCCAAATGTTGGTTAGAAGTTCTTTGAACGCGATCGGAAGCAAAGACTCCATGATTACATGATAGTCATGACCATTCAACCCAGCAAGCCTAACCTGTGACACGTTTATACACATGTCCAAATTAGAGGTGTAACCATCAGAAAATCTTAATCCTCTAATTTACCTACAACTACAAACATTTTGCATCTGCTCCTTCGTTAAAGAGAACACCACATTTGGTTTAACCCACCACCTGTTATCAAGTCTCTTTAAGTTTAGATCTGGCCGCCAGCAAATGTCCATCAAATCTAACCTAGCCTTATCGTTGTCCTATGTTCGCTCAACGTCTATTACTATATGCATGATGTTATCAAACACGTTTTTTTAATGTTCATCACATCAAGACAATATCGAACCAAGTTGTCTTTCCAATAAGACAAATTCCAAAATATACTCTGTTTAGTCCAATTATGCTCCCTGCCATATCCCGGAGGTCTCAGACCTACCCCATTATCGATGATCTGTGGGATTCTTCTGACACGCTACCAAACTTGCCTACTATAAAACTTCATAAGTGCCTCTTCTTGTTCAGTTTTTTTTTTAACGAGTCTTCATTGCGCTGAAACAGATGATCCATGTCAAGAAATCTTTGATGGCAATCAAAGCACGAATTCTTACCGCAATTCGTCAACCAAAATGCCTTTGTATCCTCCATACAAATGAGACATACCATTCTACCCTGAGCGGATCAACCTGACAACATGCCGTATGCAAGAAAGTCGTTAATGGTCTACATTAACGCAGCCTGCAGTTGGAAATTTGTCTTCGTCGAGATATCATACATTTGTACACCATGTATCCACAACTCTTGTAACTCATCTACCAAGGACTACAAGAAGGCATCTAATTTTGCCTCTAGATTGCTGGGACCAGGTATGATGCAAGTTAGAAATATGTATGGGTCCTTCATACACATTTCGAGACTCAGGTTATAAGGTCTCACGACTATGGGTCAACAAGAGCACACGTTACAAAAATTGAAATTTGATGCGAACTCGTCAGAGCACAAAGCTAGTCTAACATTCTTGGGCTCGCTCGCAAATGTAGGATAGACCCGATCAAAATGCTTCCAAGTTTCTCCGTGTGACAGATGCATCATGATACCATTGTCTCTCTTGTTACTACTATGCCAGGTCATGTGAAGGGCCGAACTCATCGATGTATACAATTGCTTCAACTTAGGAATTAAAGGCAAGTAGGGCATCCGTTTAAGTGGATTTAATCGATGTTTACCAATCTGTTTTCTCTTGACTTGGAACCTCGGTGATCTACAAAATTTGTATTCATTAAGGCCTGCATCCGTCTTAGTACAACATACAATCATTCAAACAACAATCAATTTTCACCGCATTTAGGCCTAGTTTTTAAACTAGCTTCTTTGTTTTGTAGTAGTTTCGGGGGATGCCACATTATCCTATAGGTACCAATTTGTTGCAAATGGTGGCCCACTTATCAAAAGACTCTTGGATATTATTTGACTTCGACTTAATACTCATCCTTCTAACACACACAGACAACTCCCAATTAACGGATCCCTCGTACAAAGGTTTCGCAACAGCTTCTAACAGATGATGAAATCTCTTTGCTTCTGGCTTAGGCTCTTCTTTAGCCTCTTCCAATTCTGTAACACTTGTTGTATCACACATCATCTTGTTGTATCTCTCTTGGTTAGCTTCCCAAGTCATTTCATCCATGTTTAGGTCTCTCACCACCCGAACTCTCGTTGATTGGCAACTGGACCTATTCAAATTAGAGGCAGACCGGTTATTCCCTTGATCTTCCACTTCTCTGTGTTTCGTCCACATTCAATACCCATCCTTGAACCCGTTATGGTAGAGGTAAAGCGTTATGTCCGTAGGTCCTAACCGCTTAGCAGTCGACACTTTTGACATGGATACCTAGAAATCCCTTCAGACATAAATGGTTCTATGCTGGAAACATGTGTGACAAACGCGTCAACCGCCTCAAAGAAATCGGGTTTTAAACCCCCGGCCATCGTTATTCCTCTCATAAATCTATAGACGATGACTTGGAATCATATCAAAACACACATCCTAGAATTCAACGAACAACAGAAATCATTAACTTTTTTAGAAATTTTGGCAGAGTATCCCCTATAATTAGAATCTCCCGCCGAACACCGTTATTATTTCTGACAAACCAAACACATTTTAAATAATTTAAACGATAATTTGGCAGAATTTCTCCTTAATTCAGCGACATCCATCAAACCATTACAACAATTTTTATATAGGAAACAGCTGCAAGCGTAAATCAATAATATACAGGAATTCAATAAAACATCAAATCCTAACCATTCTAGTGCACAATCCCTTATAACTCCACAATTTTCCAGCAAACAAAGGTTTCGAGAAGGCGTCACTACGCGACCTTCTCCCACTTTCTTCCTAAAACTCTATCCTAGGAAAAGGAAGTCTAACATAAAATTTAAACAATTAATTATATTCAGAGATAGAAAACCAACCTGGAATATTACTGCACAAACAACAAAAAAAGAAAACTCCAACTGAGCTCAAAGAAAATAGCATCTTCCTAATAAAAAGGATTACTTATGAAATTCACAAGATGAAACTAATTCGAAAACTAATTTCAAAGAATAGGTAAAACTCATTATTCTAATCAATTAAAACCTAATTCTTAATCCAACCAAACTAATAAGAGACATGACAAATTTTATTTTTACTTACATTAAATTAACACAACTACCCTAATAACATACTTCATTAAGTAAATTTAACCACTAATTTAATAACAACCCTAATAAAATGTTAAACTCACAAAGTAACATGAAAAAATATAATAACCATACTAACAAACCAATTTAATGATAGTGGCTTTAGTCTTTCTTTAATATCGTGGTGACAGAAGCAGTGGTGACGGTGACGTGAGCAGCAACTGCGGCAGAGGATGTGATGGAGACAGCAGTAGCAATAGATTTGACGAGCACGTGCAACGGCGGTGACAGCGGGTGCTTCAGGTGCGGTGGCGACGTCGGCAACAAGCTCCAGCGGTGGCCACGTGACTGTTGCCCTCGGAGTTGTGAGCAGACGATGAGAGAGAGAGAGAGAGAGAACGGCGTCGAACAAATGAGGGGGACAGGCTTTGCATTTGAATTTAGCGCTAAATTTACCGTCAGATTGATCCGACGGTTATGTCTTTCGTGTGCCTAAAATGCAACGTTTCACTAAACAACATTACCGTCGGATCTACCTGCTGATAAATCCGACAGTAGTGAGCGCGCCAAAATTTCTTTATTTTTCTCCTCAAAATATTACCGTCAACGTTATCGTCAGTACAACATTCCGACGGTAATATTTTAAAGTGATGAATTTATCGCCAAACCCGACGAAAAACTCGCCACTAATATCCAACGGTAAATTCGATGGTACTCAACATTTTTCTTGTAGTGGTTAATTGTGAATTATTTGGCTTAATCCACCCGAAATAAGACTCAAAAAGCTTCAAGAGTATAGCATGCACGTATTGGTTCAATTTATAAAGCACCCTCAATTACAAATCTTATTTCTCTGCCTCTCTGACTAATTGATGCATCAAGCTTTCAATTGCTTCAACCGTGCCTTATTATGCCAATGATAAAATTTCACATTTGATTTTTTTTTCTTGTGAATGAGGTGGAATGAGGTGAATCAATGAAAAGGTGACTGGTTACAAAATAAAATAAATTAAATTAAAATTAATGTCAATTAAAGAATATTATTATGATTAGTCTTTAGTGTAATAATAAATACGAAAATTAAATTATATTAGATATCATTAATATGTGATACATTACGTCCTAATAATTAGGGATATACTATGATTAATATGTGGGAAGAATGAAATCTGTGATAAGTTGTGTGATAAGAGAGTGTGATAAAAATTCAATATATATAATGATGGTATAAATAAACTCAATTTTGAAAAGTTATGGCTGATTATGATTGAAATATTTTGGTTCCTATACATTTTTACACTTCTTTTGTGTTTGTGTGTTTTTTTTTATCACTCTTTGTGTCTATTTCTATCCTATCGTTCTAAACATTTTCTAAGTATTTAACCGGAGTTACTCATGAAAATGTGTATAAAGAGCGTTCCAAAATTAAAAGTTTTGTTATTTACAACAAATAAAAATATAATTAATAGACCTAACATAATTAGTATCTAATTCAAACTCGTTGAAAATATAGTAAAAAAATTTTCGTCCCTAAAAAAATCTCATGATCATCAGCAATTTGCTCCTTGAAAAAGCACCTGCTTTAAATATTTGACAACAGCAAAAGGTACAGATATATAATAATTCTACATTAATTATAGAATACACTTAAAGTGTGGGGCAATCATGACTTAAAAAATGAGAAAATGTCCATTGAATATTACAGAAATAAATCACATTTTCATTTTTGTCTTCTCAAAAATACATGTGACTACGTATATTGAAGATGATATATTTAAGGTTAGAATATAAAATTGAGTATATAAGTAGATTTGGTAGTATTGTAAATTAAAAGAAAGTAAATGTGTGGGAAAGAATAATCGAAGGCATGCATGCTAACTTAAATTATGGTACAATTTACAGTCTCGAGCTGTGGTACAACACAATATTAGTTCTTTTGACAGGTAGCGTGGAAAATGCAGAGGTTGAAATCGATGCTTTATCCATATGGTAATATTTCATTTGCATTTTCACTTTACTACTTCAACATTTTTCCTTCTTATGTATTGACAATAGATTATAACTTGTCCAACTAAATATATTAAAGTTTATTATTTTCAGCCTCAACATCAATGGATGGGAAATGATGATTTCTCTTGGTTTCATGGCTGCAGCCAGGTAATATCATGCATTCAATATGTTATAAACACACAGAGAGAAAAAAATGTGTTTTATCTGATACAACGGTTGATACATATATATACTGATAATAACTACTATAATTACTAATAACTCTACTAAACATTTATCTACTATACTAATCTTCCACTACATACCAACTATATTAACTTAATCTACTAACCATATATTATATTCTAATATCTCTCTCAAATTCAAGTGAAAACTAAGCAGATCGTCTGGAGTTTGGATAATAAATTTCAAAAATTAGTAGGATTATGAGCTTTGGTAAAAATATCAGTTGTCCAGTCCATAGCCCCAATAGCGATTAGACGAATAGCACCAATGAGAAGTTATTGTCATACAAAATGATAGTCATTTTCAATGTGTTCGGTGCGCTCATGAAAGACATCATTATGGGCAATCTGAATCACTTCTATTATCACAATAGAGATCAGTAGAAGAAGGCTAAGTAGCTCTTAAATCTTCAAAAAGCCAATGAATTACAATGATTTCAACAAAAGTGTTAGCCAAAGTACGATATTTTACTTCTATACTTGATCAAACGGTAAAAGTTTATTTCTTGGCACGCCAGGAGATTATAGAGTCATCAAGGAACAAAAAATAACTAGTAGCAGAATGGTAATCAGTGGGATCACCTGGCCAATCATTTTTGAAATATGCTTGAAGGATTAAAGAAGATTGAGCGAAAAAATGAAGACCCTAAAACATAGTACCTTTGATATAGCAAAGAATTCGAAGAACAACACCATAATAAGTAGTCCGTGGTGCTCATAAAAATTGGCTAACAACACGAACAATATAGGCAATATCTAGTTGAGTAACAGGTAGGTAGACAAGTCCACCAACCAACTGTATATAGAGAGTGAGATTATCCAAAGTAGTTCTATCCATAGGAGTAAAGCGAGCATTAGGCTTAAGAGGAGTAGATTTTGTGTGACTATCAATTATCCCAACCCTAGCAAGAAGATTAGATGCATACTTTGCTTGAGAAAGATAGATGTCATCAATTGACGAGATAACTTCAAGATCAAGAAAATAACTAAGAGATCTAAGGTCGCTCATCTCAAAGTGGTGGTGAAGACTTGCTTTAAGA
This sequence comes from Arachis ipaensis, assembly GCF_059453495.1. NCBI lineage: Eukaryota > Viridiplantae > Streptophyta > Magnoliopsida > Fabales > Fabaceae > Arachis > Arachis ipaensis. Next base: position 117,469,052 of record NC_142441.1, on the reverse strand, counting down.
TCAATGATACCATCAACGTCATCCCCAGTAATGATCATGTTATCAACATGTAATAGCAGAAGAACAACACCCCTGTCACTCTTGCAAATGAAAAGAGCATTCTCATGAGGACTGCAAGTGAAATCGAAATTGCAGATAGTATTGCTAAACTTTTCAAACTATTCTCGAGGAGCTTGCTTAAGACTATAGAGTGCCTTGCGAATTAGACAAACATTGTTAGCAGAACAAGAATATCCCAAAAGAGATTTTATGTACACCTTCTTGTTCAAGTCATCCTTGAGAAAAACACTTTTCACATCCATCTAACTTAGAGACGATTTGCAAATGGCAGCAGTTGCAAGAAAAGATCGAACAGATGTGAGTCAAAGAATAGGAGCAAAAGTCTCTTCAAAATCGATACTATACTCTTGAGTGCATCCTTGAGCAACTAAACAAGCTTTATATTGATCAATAGAGCTGTCAGAGTGAGTCTTGATTTGTATAACCTTATGCTGCCCACAACTTCCTGATCAGAAGGAGGATCAACTAAGTCCCAAGTGTGTGCTTTATCTAATGTCTAATTTTTTTTTTTTTTTTTTTTTGCATTGCTTGTTGCCAATTTGAATTTGTAGAGGCTTCTTTGTATGACCTAGGTCCATGAATGTGAAGGATAGTAACAAAACAATGATAATTAAGAAGACGTGTAGGTGGATTTCATACCCTAGTACCACAAGTGGACGTAGGAGGAAGGACTATAGGAGCAAGATCATTGTTCGAGTTTGGATCATCAGGAACAGTAAAGCGTGCAAGAATAGGAGGCTCAGGAGGTGAACTTGTTACAATGCCTATATTATCATAACTAGAAAAACGATCAACAATAGAATTAATAAAAAAATGTGAATGGGTAAGAGAAATGGATTGAAAGGAGGACAAATTAAAAAATATGTGATGTTCTCAAAATACAACATGACGTGATATGCAAATTTTGGTGAGAAATAGGATCCCAACAACGATAACCAAGATTCAGTGCCATAATCAAGGAAACAACATTTATAGGCGAATCTGAGGTTCAAGTTTATTATGTTCATGAGATTGAAGGAGAACAAAATAGAGACACAACCAAAGTATTATAAAAATGCTCAAAAGGAGTAATATTATCTAAAACAGAGAAAGTAAGGCGATTGATTATGAAAATTAAATAATATTTTGACAGAAGATCAATCAAACATAATTTTATAGATTTTTTTATTTGAAAACAAACCACGCATGCATTTTGTAAGTTTTGAAAATATAAAAACAAAAAGAAATTAATAAATAAAAACAAAATGAAAATAAAAAATATTTTGCAAACCCCTTAAAGTTCAACCCTTTTTCACCTATAATAGGATTATATTGTAGGAAAGAACTAACTATATATATTCTTATCTTGAAATTTTTATTGTAAAAACTTAAATGCTTAGAAAAAATAAATAAATAGTTATATATATGTAATACACAACAACACTCTGATACAAGAGCCTCGTTTTAATGCTTGAAGTGTGAATTATGAACAAGTCTTTTTTTTTTTTTTGTTTTATCCTAAAGGGAGCCACTCAGATCAAGACGTCTAAAACATCTTTTTTTAAAGATGTTTTTTAGTAATTAAAACTTAACATATATAATCGATTAAATCATGTTATTTTTGTCAAAATTAGGCTAGACAAATTGATGTTAACCGAAAAAATGGTTCCACAAATCTTGAACTGATTTAAATTACTATTATTTTTTTATAAAAAATGACTACAATACCCTTATTATATAAAATAATTAAAATACTCTTATTATATATATTAATTTTAAAAATTCTAAATCCTAATCCTACAATAGAAAAATAATGGACTAAAATTTAGGATTCTCAAAATTAATATATATAATAAAAGTATTTTAGTCATTTTCTATAATAGGGTATTGTAGTCATTTTCTATAAAAAAAATATTAATTTAGACCAGTTCAAGATTTAATTCACCATTTGATCAATTTGTCTAGCCTAATTTTGATAAAAATAACATAATTTAATCGATTATATGTGTTAAATTTTAATTATTAAAAAAAATCTTTATAAAAAGACGTTTTTAGCGTCTTTATCTGAGTGGCTTCTTATCCTAAAATAATTGTAACGTAATTGAACTCCTCCAAATCATTAAATCATTTTAAAATTTGATATTATGTCAAGCATAGAAAGTATACATCTAACAAAGCTAATATATTATTGAAGTGTTCGAGTATCAAATGAGCTTGGAAGAGGGAGCTCGAAAGGTGCAAAATTTTCTATTGTGGTGACGGTGCTTACGTCATTCACCATTGGGTTTCTTCTGTTCATATTTTTCCTATTCTTTCGGGAAAGACTTGCTTACATATTTACATCAAATGAAGATGTGGCAGCTGCAGTTGGAGATTTGTCACCTTTCTTGGCAATCTCTATATTGCTAAACAGCGTTCAACCTGTACTCTCAGGTATTATTTTTAGTATTTCATATGTTTCATATTCATACTAAATTGAAAATTTGTAACATGAAATAATTTATCAAAACTATGCTTTATGTACATATGGACCAGCTCATATTCAGATATGAACAATACGAGGTACTGATATTTTAATATACACTTAATGTTAAATAAGATAGGGGAAAAAATGTGATTTAAGAGAAAGAAAAATTTAGGTATACTGGAATAATGGAATTTTAATTACTTATCATTTTGGTTTATATGATAATTTTGTACCAAAACATGTCTGCAGATATTGTACATTCGTATTTACAATTTTATGTTTTATTTTATTTTTAATATTTTTATTTTAAGATTCCATCAAAGGAACACAATGTAGAGTTGCTTTAGATATTAAAAAAAGATCACACAGTTTAAGAAAATTCAGAAAGTATTATTTTAGACCTTAAAAAGACGACCTAAGAAAAATTTAAAAAAGTATTATTTTAAGTGTCAGAAAAAGACCATTCTAAATAAACTTAGACAAACGTTGTTTTAGGTATCGTAAAAGGAATGAAAAAAATAGTTACTTTAGATATTAAAATAGAATACAATTCAAGAACACTTAAAAAGCATTATTTTAGACAACAGAAAGACAACCTAAAAAAATTTTAAAAAGGTGTTATTTTAAGTGTCAGAAAAAGACAATCTCAAATAAATTTAAATAAGTATTAATTTAAGTATTAGAAAAGATAATACTTCATGCATGTTCTCATGTTAACTAATTGGTACATGAACAACCACCAATCAAATCAAAACACATTACACCTTTAAATTACCCACCTAAATTTTAATATTAGAATAACCATCCACACACCTAGTGAAATGAACATTCGATATATTCATTGTTCACATTATTTAGTATTTTCATTATCTACCTATACTTTTCCTAACTAAAAAGACAACTCGAGAAAATCTTGTAATAAAGTGGTTGCCAAGTGTTTTTTTTTTTTTTTTTTTGGAAATTTTAAGACAATCCTTACTCAACTTTGCTTTTTATTAGTAGAAAATTAAAGGAATGTTTTTCAAGGGTTGCCACAGAAAAAGTTCACTTGATGCAAAAAAGCATTGTCTCAAATCAGATGTAACAGCCATATAATCAATCCTCCAAAAACATTGCGTTTGTCGACAAGTGTTGCCTTTGATCAAAGGCACCATTTTTCATGTTGTAAAGACAAAAAAGATGCTTCCATCCGAATTTGATGTAATGGAACAAAGGAAACTTAGTTAGTAATTGAATATGTAAGTCCTTTTAATTTGGGATGTAATTAGTCTCTAATAATTTGATCAGGAGTAGCGGTTGGAGCAGGTTGGCAAAGCATTGTAGCATATGTAAATATTGGATGTTACTACATCATTGGAATTCCTACAGGAGTTTTACTTGCCCGCATTATCCATTTGCAAGTTAAGGCAAGTCGTTCTCGTTTTATTTTTTTTCTTGAAAAAAGAAAATCAAAATTCAAAATTTAAATTCTTACATATATAGGTTACTCTTTATTTGAATTTCTTATGAGTTTATCATCCAATTTCTTTGATCTGTTATAGGGGATTTGGATTGGAATGTTGTTTGGGACGTTCGTTCAGACCATAGTGCTAACTATATTCACTTACAAAACTGATTGGGACGAGCAGGTATTCTTTTAAATTACAAAACTTCCACCAATATTATTTTTGTTTGATGAAGATATCAAATAATGGATGTTACCTTGCAGGTAATCAAAGCACGTAATCGTGTAAATAGATGGTCTACGTTGGACAATGATCAAGAAACAATTACATATACATTCGACAAGTAGTTTAGGGGTGCTCAATTTTGATAATTATAGTCCTAGTTGTTTTATTCAGATAAACTTCTTGTAAAGTAAAAAAAAAAATATATATATATATATATATTTAAAGCGAGAATGTAATATTTTAATAATTTTTAAATTAAGATAGTAAGATGGATTATTGAAGTTATAAATTTTCTCATTTAAATTTTTATTTTATTTTATTCGTATTTAAATTTTGAAGGCCCAAGAATGCACGTAGAGTAATTGCATGAACCAACGAGTCTCAAAAATTACATAAAAAGGTAACTACATAAGCATTTCTCAATTTTGAGTCTTACAAATGAGATTTTAAGTTAAATCTTTTGTATTTATATTAAGGTGGAAACTCAGGTGTAGTCGATTTCACGTGAAGTTGATAACTGAAAGCCGTTAGATGAAAATTTAGTCAAATCAGTCAAATCATCTAACGGTTTTTAGCTATTAACTTCACGTGAAGTCGACTGCACGTCTGCACCTGAGTTTCCACCTTATATTAAAACCAATTAGAGATGCATGCATTATTTAGTAACATGACGTTGTCAATAGCAGGATTTTATGTATAGTAAAAAAAGATTATAGTGATTTCTAACCAATCCTCTTACAAATACGGGGTTGGCTATCCACTATGTCATGTTTGAGTGTTGTTGGAAGTTATACGGAGGGAGTGACATCAGAAAGAGCGTCGGCCGAAGAGAGTCGGAGGCGAACGGAGAAGGAGAAGATGGAGAGCGCTGATGCTGACAGATGGTGAAGGCCCACTTCCAATGGGAGGAGGAGATGACAACCAAGAGTTCGCAAAAGGAGAAATTGAGGAGGCGCCGTAGTCCGAAAAGATGCAACTACTAGCATCAACTCAGCCATTGAGCAAGCCATCGGGGAGGGAGGGAGAGAGGAGAGAGAGAGGGTTTGGGTTGTTTGGAAAATTGTAAAAATTGTAAAACACAACTGTTTTGGAAACTCTTGGAATTTGCACGGATGATCTTATCATAGTTAACTAATTTAGTATATTAAACTCTTGTTAAAGGCAGGATTAGTGTTTATTGTTTAACCATAATGACTCAATATAATTCTTTCAATAACCTTCAGATATGTCATAGAAGATTGGCTAAAAATCACCTAAAATAAATGTCAATAGCAAGCATTCTTAGCAATTTTTTACGGTATTAAATTATACATAGTAGTAAATAAAGCAAAATCGAGATCAAGCAAGCAATTGAAGAATCATAGACACAGAAGGAATACGTTGTGTAAAACATAGTAATTGTTGAGAACGGAAATTTCTGAACACCTGTGTTTCTACTTTTTAAGGCTTTATAAATTATAATATATATCTGCTTAATTCTTAATTCATAAAAAGATTAATCTGATATTTTGCTATCTCACTTAAACTTTAATTTTCAAGATTTTTACAACTGTACATCTAAAATGGCAATGCCCTTTGGGAAAACAAAAGAGAGAGAGATAAATGTTAAAAAGTAAATTTAAAAAAAAAAAGAACATAGTAAATCATCATCTCAACATGTTGTAAGCAGGTAAATCTTTGACACTGAAGATGTCGTCAAGAGCAAGCTCCCTCTCTAACTGCGTTCTCGTGGACTTCAAAACATCCTAATCAAAATGAAAAGACAGATGAATGCATGAGAAGAATATCAAAGCAAAAGTTAAAACCAAAAAATATAATAATTAAGCTTTGGACATAAACAAAGTTAATGAAATATTACATTGAATTCCATATAAGTAGCACGCTTTGCTAGCCATTGAGCATCCATCATTTGAAAGGCAACACAATAAAGCATATCAAATGCCATTTCATCCTCCTCAAGAAGTTTTAGGAAGCGGATTCCTGATGAAGACGATGGAGACCCTGCAAGGAAAATATTTCTTCAGATAACATTACATATCAACACCAAGTACAATTAAGGAAAACCCTATACAATACTAAAATCCCTGAAGGCTTTATAAATGAATCAATAAATCTTTCAAAGGTGGCATGGTAAAATAAGATTTCATATCAAGTTAGATACAACCACATCAGAAAAACTAGCTATTGGAGAAACCAAGGCTTTGTAACCCAGAATTCCCAGGAATCCCACTTTCGATGTGATACTCAAGTCTCATCTTGTGATTGGATCCTAAAACCTTACATCCATAAAAGTAAACCCATTGTTTTTTTTTTTTTATTTTGGCACAAACAATACATACATTCTTCAATGGAGAATTTATGTTACCTGCTTGTAGATCCAACATCTGCACCAACATAAAAGAAATATTGATTCCAGCCACGGCAAATGGATATTCCCACTCTGCTCTGACTCCGTCTTTTTTATGCAATAGTCTCTGAAATGATTCCTATGACAGTGGCAAGGAAAGATGTACTTGACTAACAAGAATCACACTGCTTATAAAGTATGTAACACAATAGTAGTCCTACTGTGCTTGCACAAACAAGTGAAGATGCAGAAAGTCATTTTTAAACATGCACAGTGAACTGCTTATGTTGTTCTCATTGAAAGTGTTCTGTTTAGAGGAAAATGCAATCATTGTTAAGGCCATTATATATGGGAAGAGATTGTGTTTACTGGCTTTCTTTGGTTATCTTTAAGTGCATTTTTGTTAAGCGAGTTTCAGATTCATTTTATGAGATAGAAGAATGAACAATTATATTGAATTTGCTCTAATATAACAGCCTCATTATTTTCCTCCTTAACTTGAATGAATATCATTTGTCTATCCAGAAAACAAATAGAGGTTTGAGGTAATATAATAGAGCTGAATCTAAACAATAATAAGCTTTCATATAATAGCTTATCTTTGTTTTCACACTGGATCAAGTTTTGTGCTCATTTTCACAAGACAGTCAAACGTGTAAATAAGAGACCATGAATCACTCCTAACAAAAATGGCAGGGTGGGGTGGCGGGGGAAAATTTTGAAATGGAGCAGAGAAGTCCATAGAAAGGTCAAATAAATATTTAAAGGAGAACCGAATTGATAATGTATTATAGTTTACCAATCAAGCAAGGACAATGTGTTGATGAATGCAAAAAGGAAAATACAGTAGAAGAACTTACAGGGTACTTCAGGGCAAAAAAGATGAGATTCTCTAATGATACAAATCCTCCACCCCTGCAGACCATGGTTAAATAGTATACAGTCAGTTATTCATAATACAAAACTAATATTAACAACAAAAACAAAACCTTATTTCACTAAGTGAGGTCGGCTACATGAATCAAAGTCGAAGGACACTATTGCATAATAAATTAATGGATAAAACAGTGACTGTAGAAGAAACATTGATAGCAAGGAAACTTTTGTTGGAGATGTGACAGATTTGGGAACTATCAATACATATAAGATGTGCAGAATATTCTCAGGCACCTTCCATTATGAAGCAAATAAAGTCTAAATCGCCTTTCACATAAAAATAAACAAATAAAGTCTAAATGGCGTCAAATAACCGCTGAATAATATTTTACCGATACTCATCCCACCCCCCTCCCCCAAAGCTCCATTTCCCAATGTACAATGTATTGCTTTGATCACACACCTAAAATCTGTTGAAGGGTCTGAGCCTTGCCATCCCATGTCCTTCCAAAGCTCTGATTTAAGTGAAGGAAGCTCCCTGTCAGGGTAAGCCAATTTCCATAATTGTTTAAGTGCATCCTGAAACAAGGAAAAAAATGAAATCCTAATCTCAATAAAAAAAGTTTATGTTTTTCTTTTTTCATTATTGGTGGGGGGGAGATACAAGAAGCAATCATTCAAGACAGAAAGAAGAACTACTGACATTCATTATATTTGTTTCTATTTATACCATAGATTCTCTAAAATAATGTGCACTAGGTATCAATGTACTAACATAGACATGCAACAAAGAACCGGATAGTAATTTTCTTTGCAACCTATTGGTTAATCCAATAAGGCAACTCAATTTAAAATATTTCTATTTCTCCCTAAACATTTCCTTATTAACATGAATTTGCACGTCAAGTAGTTATTGTCACCACATTGCAGATCAACAACATTAAGACCGTTTATTAAGTAAGCCATGCAAAGCAAACTTGAGCAGTAGCATAAAAGTGAAGATTGGATCAGAACAAGAGAAAAAATTGGACATGATAAAATGCGGGGTATAGTAGCGAATTTCAGAATATTGATTTGAAAATTACAAAACTTGAATTAACCACATACTTGGTGCTCTGTTTTGGAACCATCAAAGGGCACTTCAAGCCGGTGCCTCAAATTTCTGAGTCTTTCTTCCTACAAAAGAAATAAATAACAAAGAACAATAAGCAACAGATTACATAACAAATAATATATAAACTACAAACAATAGATAAAATTCTACAAAATGCAATAAGATGTCATTCTTCAACATATACTAATATAAAAGATAGGCACACTCCAAAAATAAGACAGTGAAGGAATCAAAATACTGATGAATTATAAGTTTGAATATATTTATTAAGGCTTGCTTTTATCATGTGAAAAATTTACATTAATATTTCAACAAAATACACATAATCAGTTCTAAATAAACATCCACTGCCCGCCTATGTCTTTACAAACAATACCTCGGACATTCAAGACACTGAGTTGCAATATCAAATTAACTCCAGTGATGAGACCATACAAGCATATACAATGACAATCTTTTCATATTAGATTGAGTCAGCTACATATACTGACAAAATTGTGCTATCTTAATTATCCTGCAGCTTCTTCACTTACTGAACCTCCTAATTGATGTGCAGTTGTGCACCCTTTAGTTCTCAAATGACAACAGTCGGCTAAGTTGGGGTTGGTGGGCATTGATTCAAAAGGCATGATAAAAAACGTCTGTTAAATTCATAGTTTATCAATTGAATTTTCACCTAGGATTCCAAAATATGTGGGGTTTAGAGAGAATATTCAAAAGCAAAAGCATTTGAATCTATTTGCCAAAGGATCAAGGTCTTGATCACTTGATTTACAAAACGATAAGTACATGATAATTCAAAATACAATAACACTACATATACCTGCAGAGAGCTAAGAGAAAGAGGATGCATCCTATTGTTTGGCCCATTTAGAGCAGTAGAAGGTAAAGATAGAATACGCCCAATAAGTGATCCAGATCCTAGTACAATGTTAGCTGCAAATGCAATATGAATAATTAGTTACAGATCACTAAATCATTTGTGCACTAGAAAAGCTCATTTTTACAGAAAGCATGCATACAACCGAATGTCTACCATTTCATAGTAAAGCTTCATATGTTTTCCCCAAGCACTAAAATGGGGCTATTAGAAATATAAAAAGATAAATCATCATAATCCTATAAAAATAGGAAAATAATAAAATAATAAAGAAAACCATAGATTTTTTATTCTTTGCTTTATAAGATTTCAAACTCAAGTAATGCTACACAACCACTACGTGCCTCCAAACTCCATTCCTAGCCTATTATCAGTCACCCTCCTCAATTCAGTCAATTAAATCTTCTAATTATAATAGAAATTTGGAGTTAAAAATAATTGTATAAACTGCTACTATAAATATTAGGACTTTTAAGGGGGAAAAGGATGTTCATTGCCTTTATTTTTACTCGATTCCCAACAAAAGCAAGGGATTTTAATCCCGTTTAACCAGAAGTGGTGCAAAATTATGTCCAGAAAAATCTAGGATAGAACTCATGAACTATGAACACAAGAAAAATATGCCATCATAAATGCAGGGTTTCCTACGGTAAAAAGGGCAAAAAAGGGGAGAATAAAGGGCAAAAAATAATATGGTAAAAAGGATGTGTCCTTCGGCATATAAAGGGAGAATAAGCTATTTGCCTAATTGGAGAAGATAACTAAAACAACAAATTACTTATTAACAAAAAAGCCAGTGACAAACAGTCAATTATTGCGATTCTTGCTAACCAATGTGAAACAACAAACCACTTCATTATTCATATCATGGAGACTTAGCTGTAACTATGAGGGAAGTCAAAACTAAATCATACACATACCAAACCACTGTGCCCACTGCGCAATAAGGTTCGAAAATAAGAATGTCCAATGAAACTGTGCTTTCTTCCTCTCATCATCCCAAGTATCATCAAGTTCATTTGTCTGTATAAGATTAAAAAAAATCACAATTTAAGAACAGATTAAACAAATGAATTTAGAATAAAAACCAAACCAAAACAGATAACCACAAAGAATCTCTTACCCTCCTACTACCATATGATTCATCGTCGCCCAGTAAGGGCTCACTCAAATTATCCAATCCCGAACTCTCGTAGTGCGCCCTGCTTCTATCACCAACATCCCCATGATGGAGCCTTCTTCTCAGTGTTCTTGATGACATCAATATGACTCTTTATAATTGGCTAGCCTATCAGCCAAAAACAGAACCTTTTCTAAGAAACCAGCAAAGCTCAAGACCATAATCATCAATATACCAAATATTAAATAAGACCCAAAACAAAAGCAAATATTTTTTATTGATCACTCAGCTGCTGAGCATTACTATGATCCATCAAGCACCAAAACATTCCCTCATTCCCTCTAATTTTGCTAACCCTAGATGAAAAGCTTATCAAATTGATCAACTAAATCGACAGTAAAAACAACATAATGAACCAAAATTGAGCTGATACTTCAATACGGGGCACAAGTGCACAACAACGATGGAAACAAACACGATAAACACACACACATACATGAATTAAGATAAGCAATTTCATATACCCTAAAGAGGAAAGATGAAAAGTTTACTATTTGAATTTTTTTTTTTCTTAAAGAAAAATGGGCTCCTTTTGCTTCCTCAGCTGATGCCGAATCGAATAATGTAGGATGCGGATTAACAGAAATTGGGGGCGAAGGGTTCTTACTATTTGTACCTTAATTTCACGGAGGGAAAGGAATCCTCGTACGTAAATGCAAAACAACCTAAGAAACCGGAAGGGTTTATAAATTTCAAAGAACTAATATTGCTTATATCCAATTGCTATTGCTTTTCGTGCTTGTTAAGGAAAATTTTGGAAAAAAAAAAAGAATGAAGAAAATAATAAAATAATTGAGAGAGAAGGAAAGAATCGAAGTTTTGGTGTGTTACCGAATCAAGAGAGTAGCCACAGCTGAAACGCGTTCTGGTCTGGGTGTGCAAGCTCTTGACTTGTTTTTTGGGTAGATGGCAACCAACTGACCAAGGAAAGCAAGGAAAACGAACATAAATTATTCTTATTAATTTTTCATATTTATACATTTTATTATTATATTTTTTTTATTTTTTAAATAAAAAATAAAAATAAATTAAAGTTTTATAATACGTTCTAATTTATCACTATTTATACTCCGACCCAAAAATACAGCTAAGCCCAAAAAGAACAGAAGCCCACCCAATAAAAATGGCCTCATCCACTCCTATGAGGTCGGGTACGACGATAGCAGTTCAACCTTATTTATCTGAATAAACAACGAACTCTTAAAATATTTTTCACTTATCTCGAAGGGAAATCTTAACAACTTCCTTAAAAAAAGAGAACAGTTATCCACCACTTACGGTAGAACTACTCCAAAAATTGGTTATTTTTTCTACTATAAATACGCTGACACCCTCAGATATATTCAGAATCCAATCTACAAAAAACCTGCCTACAGTCTTTGCTAACTTAAGCATCGGAGTCTCTTGTAGGTACCACCCTCCACCTCCTCACAAGAAAACTCAAACGGCGGCTCCTCGGCACCAACACAAGTTGGATGCTGCCTCATAAGGAATCTGGACCTCACATTCTGGCCCTAATCATCGTTTCAGATAATTCTCGAAACATTGGCACCGTTGCCGAAGACCTGGAAGCTACACCTACGAATGGCGGACAATCAATTCAAAGATGGCTATACGGCATCTAAATCGGAACCGGAGCCTCACAACGACGATTGAGCACTTGTGTTACCTCCAACACGGGAAAGAACAAGTACCCCCCCCCCCGAAGAAGGTACATCAGGAAATCCGCCACCATGGCAGATCCATTCAGAGATCCACCCACCCGAAGATGAAGAACCTCCTCATCCCACGGTGATACTGGGACTCTTACATGGGCATCGCGGTCGATTAGAACAACTTGAGCCAAAAGCTGAATGGACAACGAGAAGCGAAAAAGGAATTACGAAAAGAGATATGATGACAAAGAGAGCTGGAGGAAAAGCTCTCGAGATTAGAGGCCGACCTAAGAAGTCGGAGAAATCGGGCTAAAAGAGAGAAAAGTCCTCTTAGAGGGGAGGACCATTCATTGAAGAAATCATGCAAGCACGGATTTCCAAGAGCTTTAAAAGTTCCGATAAGGATCTCCACAATGGAACGACCGACCCAAGACATCACCTCAAAAGTCAGATGTACCTAGCTGATGAGTCTGATGTAACTCATTGCAAGGCCTTCCCGACAACGCTGACCAAAGCAGCGATGAAATGGTTTGATAACTTACCGCCCAGGTGGTTGACTTGTTTTGATGACCTGGCAAGGAAGTTTCTGACCTGATTTTCAATTCAGAAGAATAAAGTCAAACATGCTCCAAATCTCTTAGGGGTAAAACAAGAGGTTGGTGAAGCACTCCGAGATTATATAGAAAGATTCAACAAAGCTTACTTGGAAATACAAAACTTACCTCTTGAACCAGTGACAATGGGGTTCGTCAACGGCCTTAGAGAAGGGACGTTTTTTCAATCCATATCCAAGCGATACCCGACTTCCATGTATGAAGTACAAGAGCAGGCAGAGAAGTATATCAATATGGAGGAGAACTCCTGACTTAGAGATCTCGTCCCAAAGCCAAACCTTCCCTACCAAACTCGGGATAAAGAGAAGGAGACAATGAAAAAAGAGGAGTATATCTCGGAGAAGCCTCGAAGATACTACAACTACACTCCACTCCGAGTTTCTCTTGTCGATATTTACAAAGAGATCTATCACACTGAAAAACTTTTACCTCATTGCCCCATTAAACACAAAAGGCCAGAAGTCGAATAGAATATTGTGAGTATTACAAACTATATGAGTATTCTACCAATGACCGTTATGATATGAAAAATGTTATAGAAAAGTTGGCCGAAGAAGGTAGACTAGAAAGATACCTCACTGAAAGGACGGATAACTCAGGAAAAAAGGAAAAAAAGAGATGAAGATGGAAGTCAGTAAGATCGGCCACCACAAATCCCCGATAGGCACATACACATGATAAATGCCGGATTTGCAGGAGGTGGAGTTACTAAGTCCTCACGCAAAACGCATCTTAAAGAGGTATATCAAGTTAGGAAAGACAATGGATCTCCTGATCTATTAGGGGTGGCAATGGGTAGGGTAGGGTAAGGTTTGAACTCAACCCTAACCCTACCCGCACTCAACCTACCCGCGGGTTGACAAAAAGAAACATCATTATTAAGTAATCTAAAAATCTAAAAAGCATAGAAATTAAAAAATTCAATTCAAACATTCAAACAACACAAATTATCCCACAAATAACACAAGTATCTCATACACAACATAACCATCAAATATTTAATTACACATAAAAGTCTTTGCCTAAGTAAATAACATAAACATAAATAAAATTATTTAATTTCATGTCTCCATGAGCATTCCATTTGTTGCAACAATACCATCACTAGTCTATGACCTCAGATACAGCATCATCATCATCATCATTTGCAGTTTGATAATTGGTGCGCAGAAATTGTGATTACACTTTAATTATGTAAAATTCATTGCTCTTTCTTTCCCTGGTAATGGCACAAAAAACATGATGCCAATACCATGGTTCACAACTTCGCACAACTAACCAGCAAGTGCACTGGGTCGTCCAAGTAATACCTTATGTGAGTAAGGGTCGAATCCCACGGAGATTGTTGGTATGAAGCAAGCTATAGTCACCTTGTAAATCTCAGTCAGGCAGATATAAAATAGTAATGGGGTTTTCGAAAATAATACTAAAATAAGGATAGAAATACTTATGTAATTCATTGGTTAGAATTACAGTTGAGCGTGTAGAGATGCTTTCGTTCCTCTGAACCTCTGCTTTCTTGCTATCTTCATCCAATCAGTCTTACTCCTTTCCATGGCTGGCTTTATGTGATGCATCACCATTGTCAATGGCTACTTTCGGTCTTCTCTCGGGAAAATGATCCAAATGCCTTGTCATGGCACGGCTAATCGTCTGGAGGCATCACCCTTGTCAATGGTTACATCCTATCCTCTCAGTGAATATGGTCAACGCACCCTGTCACGGCACGGCTATTCATCTGTCAGTTCTCGATCATGCTGGAATAGGATTTACTATCCTTTTGCGTCTGTCACTACGCCCAGCAATCGCGAGTTTGAAGCTCGTCACAGTCATTCAATCATTGAATCCTACTCGGAATACCACAGACAAGGTTTAGACTTTCCGGATTCTCTTGAATGCTGCCATCAATCTAGCTTATACCACGAAGATTCTGGTTAAGAGATCTAAGAGACACTCATTCAATCGAAAGTAGAACGAAAGTGGCTGTCAGGCACGCGTTCATGGGGAATGATGATGATTGTCACGTTCATCACATTCAGGTTGAAGTGCGAATGAATATCTTAGAAGCGAAATAAGATGAATTGAATAGAAAACAGTAGTATTTTGCATTAGTCTTTGAGGAACAGCAGAGCTCCACACCTTAATCTATGGAGTGTAGAAACTCTACCGTTAAAAATACATAAGTGAAAGGTCCAGGCATGGCCAAATGGCCAGCCCCTCTGATCTAAGAACCAGGCGTCCAAAGATGTCTAATACAATAGTAAAAGGTCCTATTTATAATAAACTAGTCACTAGGGTTTACAGAAATAAGTAATTGATGCATAAATCCACTTCCGGGGCCCACTTGGTGTGTGCTTGGGCTGAGCTTGAGTGTTGCACGTGTAGAGGTCCTTCTTGGAGTTGAACGCCAGCATTTGTGCCAGTTTGGGCGTTCAACTCTGGTTTTGGATCCTTTTCTCGCGCTGGACGCCAGAATTGGGCAGAGAGCTGGCGTTGAATGCCAGTTTGCGTCATCTATCCTCGAGCAAAGTATGGACTATTATATATTTCTGGAAAGCCCTGGATGTCTAATTTTCAACGCAATTAGAAGCGCGCCATTTTGAGTTCTGTAGCTCCAGAAAATCCATTTTGAGTGCAGGGAGGTCAGAATCCAACAGCATCAGCAGTCCTTCTTCAACCTCTGAATCTGGTTTTTGCTCAAGTCCCTCAATTTCAGCCAGAAAATACCTGAAATCACAGAAAAACACACAAACTCATAGTAAAGTTCAGAAATGTGAATTTAACATAAAAACTAATAAAAACTTCCCTAAAAGTAACTAGATCCTACTAAAAACATATTAAAAACAATGCCAAAAAGCGTATAAATTATCCGCTCATCACAACACCAAACTTAAATTGTTGCTTGTCCCCAAGAAACTGAAAATCAAATAGGGTAAAAAGAAGAGAATATACTATAAATTCCAAACTATCAATGAAACATAGCTCCAATCAGATGAGCGGGACTTATAGGTTTTTGCCTCTTGAATAGTTTTGGCATCTCACTTTATCCATTGAGGTTCAGAATGATTGGCATCTATAGGAACTCAGAGTTCAGATAGTGTTATTGATTCTTCTAGTTCAGTATGATGATTCTTGAACACAGCTTCTTTATGAGTCTTGGCCGTGGCCCTAAGCACTTTGTTTTTCAGTATTACCACCGGATACATAAATGCCACAGACACATAATTGGGTGAACCTTTTCAGATTGTGACTCAGCTTTGCTAAAGTCCCCAATTAGAGGTGTCCAGGGTTCTTAAGTACACTCTTTTTTTGCTTTGGACCTTGACTTTAACCGCTTAGTCTCAAGTTTTCACTTGACACCTACACGCCACAAGCACATGGTTAGGGACAGCTTGGTTTAGCCGCTTAGGCCAGGATTTTATTCCTTTAGGCCCTCCTATCCACTGATGCTCAAAGCCTTGGGATCCTTTTTATTTCCCTTGCCTTTTGGTTTTAAGGGTTATTGGCTTTTTGCTCTTGCCTCTTGGTTTTAAGAGCTTTTGGCTTTTTCTGCTTGCTTTTTCTTTTTTTTTTCTTCTTTTTTTTTTCTTCTGCAAGCTTTGTTCTTTGCTGCTTTTTCTTGCTTCAAGAATCATTTTTATGATTTTTCAGATTATCAAATAACATGTCTCCTAGTCATCATTCTTTCAAGAGCCAACATATTTAACATTCATGAACAACAACTTCAAAAGACATATGCACTGTTCAAGCATACATTCAGAAAACAAGAAGCATTGTCACCACTTCAATATAATTAAACTAAGTTCAAGGATAAATTCGAAACTCATGTACTTCTTGTTCTTTTGAATTAAAACATTTTTCATTTAAGAGAGGTGATGGATTCATAGGACATTCATAACTTTAAGACATAGTTACTAACTACTAATGATCATGTAATGAAGACACAAACATAGATAAGCACATAACATAGAAAACGAAAAACAGAAGAAATAAGAACAAGGAATGAATCCACCTTAGTGATGGTGGCGTTTCCTTCTTGAGGAACCAATGATGTCCTTGAGCTCTTCTATGTCTCTTCCTTGTTTTTGTTGCTTGATTCCTAGTGATTTTTGGTATTTCTATCCTCAGTTGCTTCCAATAACTATGTGGAGGGAAGTGCATCCCCTGAGGTATCTCAGGGATATCTTGATTTGCAGCCACATGTTCTACCACTGAGCTATAGATCCTTTACATAATTGTTTTACCACACCAAACTTAGAATGTTGCTCGCCCTCGAGCAAAAGAAGAAGGAATAGATGAAGAAGAAGATGTGGAAAAAAACTAGGATTATGAGGAAGGAAGGTGGGGATCCTGTGGGGTCCACAGATCCTGAGATGATCCTGTGAGGTCCACAGATCTTGAGGTATCAAGGCATTTACATCCCTGCACCAAATTAGGCATGTAAAATGCCCTTGCACACAACTCTGGGCGTTCAGCGTCAGGTTGGTGCCCATTTTGGGCGTTCAACGC
Source organism: Arachis ipaensis (assembly GCF_059453495.1). NCBI lineage: Eukaryota > Viridiplantae > Streptophyta > Magnoliopsida > Fabales > Fabaceae > Arachis > Arachis ipaensis. Next base: position 117,451,701 of record NC_142441.1, on the reverse strand, counting down.
CCATTTGTTGCCTATTTCTGGCGTTGAACGCCAGAACCATGCTTGTTCTGGGCGTTCAGCGCCAGCTCCTCTCCAGGGTGCAATTCTGGCGTTCAGCGCCCAGATGATGCCCATTTTGGGCGTTCAGTGCCAGAACCATGCTCTGTTCTGGCGTTGAACGCCAGGCAGATGCTTCCTCCAGGGTGTGATTTTTCTTCTGCTGTTTTTGATTCCGTTTTCAATTTTTATATTTATTTTGTGACTCCACATGATCATGAACCTATAAAGACATATAACTAAGAAAAATATAGTTAGATAAATAAAAATTGGGTTGCCTCCCAACAAGCGCTTTTTTACTGTCAATAGCTTGATAGTGGGCTCTCATGGAGCCTCACAGATGTTCAGAGCATTGTTGAGACTCCCCCAACACCAAACTTAGAGTTTGGATATGGGAGTTCAACACCAAACTTAGAGTTTGGTTGTGGCCTCCCAACACCAAACTTAGAGTTTGACTGTGGGGGCTTTGTTTGACTCTGCTTTGAGAGAAGCTTTTTCTGCTTCCTCTCCATGGATGCAGAGAGATATCCTTGATTTGTAAACACAAGGTTGTCCTTATTCAATTGAAGGATCAATTCTCCTCTGTCCACATCAATCACAGCTCTTGCTGTGGCTAGGAAAGGTCTTCCTAGGATGATGGATTCATCCTCTTCCTTTCCAGTATCCAGGACTATGAAATCAGCAGGGATGTAAAGGCCTTCAACCTTTACTAACACGTCCTCTACTTGTCCATAAGCCTATTTTCTTGAATTGTCTGCCATCTCTAATGAGATTTTAGCAGCTTGCACCCCATAAATTCCCAGTTTCTCTATTACAGAGAGGGGCATGAGGTTTATTCCTGAACCAAAGTCACACAGAGCCTTAAAGATCATGGTGCCTATGGTACAAGGTATTATGAACTTTCCAGGATCCTGTCTCTTCTGAGGCAATGTCAGTTGATCCAGATCACTTAGTTCATTGATGAACAAGGGAGGTTCATCTTCCCAAGTTTCAATACCAAATAATTTGGCATTCAGCTTCATGATTGCACCAAGAAACTTGGCAGTTTGCTCTTCAGTAACATCCTCATTCTCTTCAGAAGAGGAATACTCATCAGAGCTCATGAATGGCATAAGGAGGTTCAATGGAATCTCTGTGGTCTCTAGATGAGCCTCAGAGTCCTTTGGTTCCTCAGAGGGAAACTCCTTATTGATCACTGGGCGTCCCAGGAGGTCTTCCTCCTTGGGATTCACGTCCTCCTCTCCCTCATTGGGTTCGGTCATTTTGGTTATGTCAATAGCCTTGCACTCTCCTTTTAGATTCTCTTCTGTATTGCTTGGGAGAGTACTAGGAGGGATTTCAGTGATCCTTTTACTCAGCTGGCCTACTTGTGCTTCCAAATTTCTAATGGAAGACCTTGTTTCATTCATGAAACTTACAGTGGCCTTGGATAGATCAGAGACTAAGTTTGCTAAATTAGAGGTATTTTGTTCAGAGTTCTCTGTCTGTTGCTGAGATGGATGATGGAAAAGGTTTATTATTGTTAAACCTGTTTTTTCCACCATTATTAAAGCCTTGTTGAGGCCTTTGATCCTTCCATGAGAGATTTGGATGATTTCTCCATGATGGATTATAGGTGTTTCCATAAGGTTCACCTAAGTAGTTCACCTCTGCTATTGCAGGGTTCTCATGATCATAAGCTTCTTTTGCATAAGAAGCTTCTTGAGTACTGTTGGATGCGGCTTGCATTCCATTCAGACTCTGAGAAATCATATTGACTTGCTGAGTCAATATTTTGTTCTGAGCCAATATGGCATTCAGAGTATCAACTTCAAGAACTCCCTTCTTCATAGGCGTCCCATTACTCACAGGATTCCTCTCAGAAGTGTACATGAACTGGTTATTAGCAACCATGTTAATGAGTTCTTGAGCTTCTGCAGGCGTTTTCTTTAGGTGAATGGATCCACCTACAGAAGTATCCAATGACATCTTTGATAGCTCAGATATACCATCATAGAAGATATCCAGGATGGTCCATTCTGAAAGCATGTCAGAAGGACACTTTTTGGTCAGCTGCTTGTATCTTTCCCAAGCTTCATAGAGGGATTCACCTTCTTTCTGTTTGAAGGTCTGAACATCTACTCTAAGCTTGCTCAGCTTTTGAGGAGGAAAGAACTTGGCTAAGAAAGCCGTGACCAACTTATCCCAAGAGTTCAGGCTATCTTTAGGTTGAGAGTCCAACCATATTCTAGCTCTGTCTCTTACAGCAAATGGGAAAAGCATGAGCCTGTAGACTTCAGGATCTACTCCATTAGGCTTAACAGTATCACAGATCTACAAGAATTCAGTTAAGAACTGAAAAGGATCTTCAGATGGAAGTCCATGAAACTTGCAGTTCTGCTGCATCAGAGAAACTAATTGAGGTTTCAGCTCAAAATTATTTCTCCAATGGTAGGAATGGAGATGCTTCTTCCATGTAAATTGGAATTTGGTGCAGTAAAGTCACCAAGCATTCTCCTTGCATTGTTGTTGGGTTCGGCTGCCATCTCCTTTACTTGTTCAAAATTTTCAATCAAGTTGTCTCTGGATTGTTGTAATTTAGCTTCTCTTAGTTTTCTCTTCAGAGTCCTTTCAGGTTCTGGATCAGCTTCAACAAGAATGCCTTTTTCTCTGTCCCTGCTCATAAGAAAGAGAAGAGAAAAAGAAAAGAAGAGGAATCCTCTATGTCACAGTAAAGAGGTTCCTTATTGTTTGTAGAAGAAAAGAAGAAGAGAAAAATCTGAACTCAGAAAAAGAGAGAGAGGGTTCGGACTTTTGGTGGGTGAGGGAGAGATGTTAGTAGATGAATAAATAAATAGAATAAGATGAGAGAGGAAAAAAATTCGAAAATAATTTTTTTGAAAAAGAGTTAGTGATTTTTGAAAATAGTTTTTGAAAAAGGTTAGTAATTTTCGAAAATAAAAATCAAAAATTAAAATAATTAGTTAATTAAGAAGAGATTTTGAAAAAGGGGGAAGATATTTTCGAAAATGAGAGAGAAAGAGTTAGTTAGGTGGTTTTGAAAAAGATAAAAACAAACAAAAAGTTAGTTAGTTAGTTGAAACAAATTTTGAAAAGATAAGAAGTTAGGAAGTTAGAGAAGATATTTTGAAATCAATCAATTTTTTTTTTTGAAAAAAAATAAGATAGGAAGATATTTTTGAAAAAATATGATTGAAATTAGTTTTGAAAAAGATTTGATTTTTAAAATCACAATTAATGACTTGATTCACAAGAAATCACAAGATATGATTCTAGAACTTAAAGTTTGAATCTTTCTTAACAAGTAAGTAACAAACTTGAAATTTTTGAATCAAAACATTAATTGATTATGTTATTTTCGAAAATTTGATATAAAAATAAGAAAAAGATTTTTTTGAAAAATATTTTTGGAATTTTCGAAAATAACTAAGAAATTTGAAAAAGATTTGATTTTTGAAAAAGATGAGATTTTTAAATTGAAAATTTGATTTGACTCATAAGAAACAACTTGATTTTAAAAATTTTTGAAAAAGTCAACTCAAATTTTCGAATTTGATGAGAAAAAAAGGGGAAGATGTTTTTTTTATTTTTGAATTTTTATGTGAGAGAGAAAAACAAGAAAAATGATGCAATGCATGAAAGTTATGGATCAAAACAATGAGTGCATGCAAGAATGCTATGAATGTCAAGATGAACACCAAGAACACTATGAAGATCATGATGAACATCAAGAATACATTTTTGAAAAAAATTTAATGCAAATAAAACATGTAAGACACCAAACTTAGAATTCTTTAATGCTTAGACACTAAGAATTCAAGAATGCATATGAAAAACAAGAAAAGACACAAAACATGCAAATGCAAAGATCAAACAAGAAGACTTACCAAGAACAACTTGAAGATCATGAAGAACACTATGAATGCATGAGAATTTTCGAAAAATGCAAGATGCACATGCAATTGACACCAAACTTATAACATGACTCAAAAAATATTTTTGATTTTTATGATTTTCTAATTTTTTTTGTATTTTTTCGAAAATTATTTGAAAAATAAAAATAAGGATTTCAAAATCTTTAATATGAATTCCAGGAATCTTATGCTTTTTAGTCTAAAGCTCCAATCAAAGGGTCAGGCATGGCTTAATAGCCAGCTAAACTTTAGTATGTAACTCAGACATGACACGCCTGACATGCCCTACAGTCGTATTAGACATGGCTTTACAGCCAGCCAGGCTTCAACATGCTTCATGAAACACTAGAATTCATTCTTAAAAATTCTGAAGGAAAATATATTTTTGAAAATATTTTTTTTTAAAATTTTTTTTTCGAAAACAAAGGAGAAAATTTTGAAAGAGTTTTGAAAAATTTTTGAAAAGAAAAAAAAAAGAAAATTACCTAATCTGAGCAACATGATGAACCGTTAGTTGTCCAAACTCGAACAATCCCCGGCAACGGCGCCAAAAACTTGGTGCGCAGAAATTGTGATTACACTTTAATTATGTAAAATTCATTGCTCTTTCTTTCCCTGGTAATGGCGCCAAAAACATGATGCCAATACCATGGTTCACAACTTCGCACAACTAACCAGCAAGTGCACTAGGTCGTCCAAGTAATACCTTACGTGAGTAAGGGTCGAATCCCACGGAGATTGTTGGTATGAAGCAAGCTATAGTCACCTTGTAAATCTCAGTCAGGCAGATATAAAATAGTAATGGGGTTTTCGAAAATAATACTAAAATAAGGATAGAAATACTTATGTAATTTATTGGTTAGAATTTCAATTGAGCGTGTAGAGATGCTTTCGTTCCTCTGAACCTCTGCTTTCCTGCTATCTTCATCCAATCAGTCTTACTCCTTTCCATGGCTGGCTTTATGTGATGCATCACCATTGTCAATGGCTACTTTTGGTCTTCTCTCGGGAAAATGATCCAAATGCCCTGTCACGGCACAGCTAATCGTCTGGAGGCATCACCCTTGTCAATGGTTACATCCTATCCTCTCAGTGAACATGGTCAACGCACCCTGTCACGACACGGCTATTCATCTGTCGGTTCTCGATCATGCTGGAATAGGATTTACTATCCTTTTGCGTCTGTCACTACGCCCAGCAATCGTGAGTTTGAAGCTCGTCACAGTCATTCAATCATTGAATCCTACTCGGAATACCACAGACAAGGTTTAGACCTTCCAGATTCTCTTGAATGCCGCCATCAATCTAGCTTATACCACGAAGATTCTGGTTAAGAGATCTAAGAGACACTCATTCAATCGAAAGTAGAACGGAAGTGGTTGTCAGGCACGCGTTCATGGGGAATGATGATAATTGTCACGTTCATCACATTCAGGTTGAAGTGCGAATGAATATCTTAGAAGCGAAATAAGATGAATTGAATAGAAAACAGTAGTACTTTGCATTAGTCTTTGAGGAACAGCAGAGCTCCACACCTTAATCTATGGAGTGTAGAAACTCTACCGTTAAAAATACATAAGTGAAAGGTCCAGGCATGGCCGAATGGCCAGCCCCTCTGATCTAAGAACCAGGCGTCCAAAGATGTCTAATACAATAGTAAAAGGTCCTATTTATAATAAACTAGTCACTAGGGTTTACAGAAATAAGTAATTAATGCATAAATCCACTTCCGGGGCCCACTTGGTGTGTGCTTGGGCTGAGCTTGAGTGTTGCACGTGTAGAGGTCCTTCTTGGAGTTGAACGCCAGCATTTGTGCCAGTTTGGGCGTTCAACTCTGGTTTTGGATCCTTTTCTGGCGCTGGACGCCAGAATTGGGCAGAGAGCTGGCGTTGAATGCCAGTTTGCGTCATCTATCCTCGAGAAAAGAATGGACTATTATATATTGCTGGAAAGCCCTGGATGTCTACTTTCCAACGCAATTAAAATCGCGCCATTTTGAGTTCTGTAGCTCCAGAAAATCCATTTTGAGTGCGGGAAGGTCAGAATCCAACAGCATCAGCAGTCCTTCTTCAACCTCTGAATCTGATTTTTGCTCAAGTCCCTCAATTTCAGCCAGAAAATACCTGAAATCACAGAAAAACACACAAACTCATAGTAAAGTCCAGAAATGTGAATTTAACATAAAAACTAATGAAAACGTCCCTAAAAGTAACTAGATCCTACTAAAAATATACTAAAAATAATGCCAAAAAGCGTATAAATTATCCGCTCATCAATAATCAGGTTTTCCACCATCAAAGATAATAAATTTATTTATTAATCAATCTATATATAAATTTAACATTACCATAAACAAATAGAAAAGTTAAATCATAAATAACATCTTTGACGATGTGCTGCCTACAACCAGTTTTGATTACATATAAGAGCATTCACAGTATCTTCAAGAAGACTACCACGATGAGGAGTAATTACTCGACCACTTGTGCTAAAAGAAGACTCAAAAGCAGCAGTAGACACAGGGATAGAAAATATATCTCTCGCAATTCTTTGAACTGTTGGAAATCTAGTCGCATTCACTTTCCATTAAGCTAAACTATCAAAGTCGGCGCTCAAAGGAAGAACATCTTCCTCTATATAATGATCAAATTCAGTCTTCACAAATGAACCATTTTCCCTCTTCTTTTGTCTAATATACACCATGCTGCCAGGCCTATTTGGTGGCTTGGTGCTATTATGTGGTGTATGATAGCTGATTCTATATCCTAGCAAATTCTTAATATTTATCTCTCTCATTTTAAACCCATGATTATTATTTTACTTTAGACCATGGTTTTTGCATGCTTTATTTTTCTCATCTTATTATACTAAACATATTTGTGTTTAAATAAATCAAGTTAGATTAGTCTACTGGTTAGTTCACCAATCTGTTTAAATAAGTGTTGGGGATTCGAATCTCGCCTTGTGCATGCACCAATTATTAGTCAGCGATAAACCCTTAAATGGAGCTTGTTACCGCGGCGGATTAGTCCTTAGTCTGGCAGATTGAGAAATACTGCGAAAAATAAAAAATATTTGTGTTCAAATAAAACCGAGCCAAATTTGACTCAAATTGACAGGGTCCAAGTGTTGTTTTTTCAGTTGGACCGGGCCATGAGCATGATCTAAGTTGTAACTATCATCTTGGGGCCATACCAGTGTTTTTGTCTAAGTTTATAAAGTATTTTGGGCTTTCTTAGTGTTTTGGTATCATCTTTGTGGGATAGACCCATCCCACCTAATTACTATTCTTAGGCTGTAGTTCTCGTTAGAAGATAAAAGATTCAAGTCCCAAAAAAAGATAAAAGATTTATTTTTATTTTTATTTTGTTTTGCATGAGATAAAATCAGTTTTGAAAATTAAATTTAAATTGACTTATTTGATTTGCTAAAAATACGTTTAAATTGGAAAAAATCAGCTTCGAATTTTGTTGCAAAAAATATTGCTTATGCTAACTTTATATTAGTTTGTTACATGAGCAAGATGAGATAAAATCAATTTTAAATTTAAATTTAAATTAATTATTGTGATCTGATTGAATTTTGAATTGAATTAGATTGGATTTTAACATGATTAAAAATAAACTCTCGAAAATTCTTTACAAAATTAACCAGAAATTGAGTATTTTGTGAAAATTGAGTGATTAGAGTGGTGAGGAAGCAAGACTACAATGGCTTGGGGTAGTATTAAGCTGTATCCACTTGTCCTTTTTCTTTGTTTTCTCTTGCTTAGTAGATTTTAGTTTTATTCTTGTTCATGTACTTTGCAGAAAATCAACTTTAGAATTGGTCACTAAATACTATGTATGAAATCACAAGGATTTTATCGTCCACTACAAAGGCACAAAGCTTCTACAAGCTTGTGTTACTTCTAAAAGTGAGAGATTATATCAGCAAAAATCAAGAGCTGCATTATCTTTTATTTTGATCACTCGCAAGGGCATCACTCGTACCTCAAGCATTCTTCGATGGAATTGTGTTTCCACTCTGTGAGGTATATATAGAATTTAATTTTAATGTATTATCAATGTAAAACTGTTTTACACGTGCATCCTATCACATAACGTCATATTAGCAAAAATAACTATCTTGTGAATGATAATCCAAGAGAACGGTTATGATTCTAGGACTGTGCAGAATGGTTATAATAATAGTCACTTATTTTGACCCCTAATTTTGTTGTTCTGATAAGTTAATCATACATTATATTTGTTCATGTTTATTTACTAGGTTCTATTGTTCAGGTGATTTCAGTTAATTCTTAATTGATGGTATAGGCTTTGGTGCAGTGTAAAACATTGTTTGATTTCAAATATGTTCAGCCAAACATGTCAAATCATCTAAGGGTTCAGAATATCATAGATGTCTTCATGAAAATAACCAATTTCTTAAATGACAAGTGCATCTTTTATATATATATATATATATATATATATGTGTGTGTGTGTGTGTGTGTTTATCTAATCTAAGAAATTAGAAGGACTAAACAAACAAGATTTTTGTGCTCTAAATAACTTATACTTATGATATGCAGTCAGGAACTTGCACTGTGAGGGAAGCTATATATGTTGGGTCCATTATAGAGGGGGACTTTGTTCCTCCACTTGTTTCCAGGTATGTTAGCTGAGGCACTCTTTGAATATAAATATAAAAATTATTATGTGTACACCAAAATCAGTTAAAGTGTAATTGTGCATAAATACATATATTGTTTTACTTGTATTTTGTATTACTACATCTATTTCATATTAGTAGCTAATTTTAGTGTACACCTGGAATGGTTGAATAAATGTATTAATAGCAATATTGGCTTCACTCAAACTTGTCAATTTGTTTACAGCTTTGCGTTATTGAAGCGGGCAAGCATGGAATATTCTGGCACTATAAGGTATTTCTTCTTTTTTTGTTTATTGTAGTATAATATGTTCAAAGCTAAGAAAGAGACAATATATATTGTAACGGTAATGTTAGGGAGACAAAAAGAAAACAACAACCAAAACTTGCCTTATTTAGCATTCATTAATTATTACAACAATTAATGAACAACAATTAATGAATGCTAAATAAGGCAAGTTCTGGCTGTTTTTGGCTAATTTATTTTGATTACCAAACATTTATGATATTATAAAGTATAGTTAATAATTTAACAATTGTCTACTATGAATGTACACACATACACAAAAGAGGTGGCATAGCTTAAAATGCAGTTTGCTAAAATGTTATATTTAATGGGAACTAGTTGTGATAATAACTACAGCTATTTCATGAAGATTTTGTTGGAGAAAGAACCTGATCTGCGTGATCCTGATCCTGATCCAGCTGTTAATGCATTAATGGATCACTTTATGAGATTTCTTACTAAAACTAGACAACTTCCTGTGTTATGGCACCGATCACTTCTTGCATTTGTGAATAGGTCACTGATTCACTCTTTTTTGTTCCAAGTTGTAATTATCATTCAGTAGTGATGCACTTATTTGATATTTCTTTCTTTCAGGTACAAAAATTAACTACAAGACCAAGATAAAGATCGTTTAATGGTTCTATTGCAAAAGCATGAACCACTGGGTGCAGAGTCTCTGATGGGCTTGTTTCCTTTACTTCCATTTGTCATAACTCATAATTAACTGATATTAATTTCTCGTATTGCAATTTACGCGATATCATTAGAGGCTAAACGATAACTAGCTGCTTCAGATCTTCAATGAATCTTTTGAACCTGGCATACCATAATATGAAGCTAAGATATCTGTACCCAAGTTTCTTTTTTTTATTTTTAGATATTAACAGAGTTAAGTTTTGACTTTGGCAAAAATAATGCACTTTATTTTCCCTTCTGTTAATGTATTAGTGCTGATTTTGCACCTTTTTCTAACAGGAACTTGTTTTCATTATGGTAAAATCTTATTGAGTTGAATCTTTAACTGAAGATTCTTCATTCACAGTTGCAATATATAAATGTGACAAACAAACAAAAAGATTTAGAAATTAAATTAAGGAATATTAATTTAAAGTTATAATCTCACCATTGCATGCATGGTTTGATCATTCAAGACACCAAATTTGAAGAATGTGATCCTTGTATTCCACCTTCTTATATTAAGATCTTTAATGGTTTTAGATCTTCATAAACTTTTGATAGAGACTTAGTTTTTCTTCCTCCTTCTCCTCTTCTAAAATAGTGGCAAGTCCGGCTTGTTTTGTGATTCGCATTTTCATTATCCGTTGTTGCAACAACTCATTCTCCTCGTCGTCATCAAGATATCGAAAACACATATGAGAAAAAAAAGTTGAGATTGCTGTTGTCATGGTAGGCATGCAAGGCAACAAAAATATTATAAATATCACTTCTATAAAATAATTTTATCCTCATTATTATCACTTCTACTTCTACCTTTTTTTTTTGTGTAACCATACTTTATCACCAGCATTATCTCCTCTACTGTCATCATCACCTTAACATTAACGTTATCTTATTTAGTTTCTTGTTCGATGCTATTTTTTTTCCTTTAAAAGGTCTTAGTACTACAATTACTTTTTTTTCCTACGACATCATTTTTAGCAATTATTTTTCTCCACTTAACCACCACTGGTGAAAGATTTTTCCAGAAATAAACTTATTAATAGTTTGTGGGAGTTTAAAACCTCCACAAATTACAAATAAAACTCCCCACAAAACTAATTTTTGTTACTATTTAACAAAATTTTTAACAGAAGGGTCGTATTATCTTAAAATGAAAAAGTTAAGGACCTAAGTGTTCCTTTTTATTAGACAATGGGCTCCTTGTCCTTCAAGAAAATGGATAAAGGCCAGTTTGGGTCTTTACTCAAAGTAAGAATATGAACAGGTAAGGCTAAATTTTAGATTTTCAAAGATGAATGGGAAGAAATAGTTGAATGAAATATATTTTATAGCTCAAACCTATTAAATAGAAATAACATTAAGATTGAATACATAGAGTAATTTAAAGAGAAATAAATATTTAGACAACATGAGACTAAAAAAGAATTCTATGGCATAACGTAAAGATAGAAAGTTACAAGAGGATAAAAATGTAATAAAAATCTTATAATATAATACAAAGATAGAAGGTAATACTATTTAAGAAAAAAATTTTCTGTGACAAAATAGAGAAATGTCAAATATCTAAAGATGATTTCAGAATTGTTAGTTTTTCTTCTAATATATTATAAATAGATAAATAGGTAATAGTAATAATAATAAATAGATAAATAGCTTTGAATATGAAGCATAGTGATCCAATTAAAAAAAATAGAAAACCATATTATTAGTTTATTACCTTGATTTGGCAACCATAGAAACGTTCCTCAAGTTGCAATTATATTGTATCTCTCAGATAATTAAAAACAAAATAATTGTCGATTCAAAAGAAACCTATCATAACGTGGAAGGCAGAGACCACGTGAAAATGTAAAGGCATTGTCTATTGGCACAACATTTTTTAACCTTATATTGTTACCATGATTCATGTGCAACTACATGTTCCTATAGTTTTTATATGTTATTACCATTATTATTGTTATCAATAATCTCATAACATTATATATATTGCCATGATATTTTCATACATACATGTGCTGCAACATGATGTTCCTCGTTTATTTAGCCACTTTTATATAACTAATTAATTTTCAAAGAAGAATTATTAGATCAAAGCCAGCTTGCAACTCCATAAAACCTTTGCTGAAAAGCCATTCACTTGCTGTTGCTAAGATCATATCATGGTTGGTGCACTTGTTGAAGGAGCTTTGCTCTTTGGCTTCATTAACATTGTCTTTGACAGGTTCATTACAACGGATGCGGTTAACCTGGTCTTGGGCAAGAAGCTCGGTCCTGACTTAGTTGAAAGGCTGAAGATTTCTCTGCTTGCTGCTGAAGCTCTGGTTAGTAATGTTGACTACAAGCAATAGGACAACCCTTCTGTGAGGGAATGGCTTAACAGTCTGAAGGATGCTGTTTATGTAGCTGATGACTTGCTGGATGCTATCCTCACCAAAGCTGCCACTCGAAAGGATGTACGTTTTTTCTAGGGGTGGCAATGGGTAGGATAGGGTAGAGTTTGAACCCAATCCTAACCCTACCCGTGGGTTGAGAAATACCCAACCCTAACCCTTCTTGTACTCAACCCGCAGGTATCCGACTCTACCCGCGGATTGACAAAAAGAAACATCATTATTATGTAATGTAAAAATCTAAAATGCATAGAAATTAAAAAATTCAATTCAAACATTCAAACAACACAAATTATCCCACAAATAACACAACTATCTCATACACAACATAACTATCAAATATTTAATTACACATAAAAGTCTTTGCCTAAGTAAATAACATAAACATAAATAAACTCCATGAGCATTCCATTTGTTGCAACAACACCATCATTAGTCTATGACCTCAGATACAGCATTATCATCATCATCATCATCATTTGCAGTTTGATAATCAGGTTTTCCACCTAAAAATCAAAGATAATATATTTATTTATTAATTAATCTATATATAAATTTAACATTACCATAAACAAATAAAAAAGTTAAATCATAAATAACCTCTTTGACGATATGCTGCCCACAACCAGTTTTGATTACACATAAGAGCTTCCACAGTATCTTCATGAAGACTACCACGATGAGGAGTAATTACTCAACCACTTGTGCTAAAAGAAAACTCAAAAGCAACAGTAGACACAGGGATAGAAAATATATCTTTCACAATTCTTTGAAGTGTTGGAAATCTAGCCCCATTCACTTTCCACCAATCTAAAATATCAAAGTCGGCACTCAAAGGATGAACATCTTCCTCTATGTAATGATCAAATTCAGTCTTTACAAATGAACCATTTTTCCTTCTTTTTTGTCTAATATACAACTGGTAAGCAGCATCATCATCTTGCTCTGCATTCATCTGTAGCTCTGGTACTCTGGAATCTTCAAATGCAATACTTGAATTAGACGGATTCTGTTGATACTCATGAAGTAAGTCATAGCATATTTGTTTGATCCTCTCAATCTTACTTGAGCATTCATCTTGATTTTGACATAACATTGAGAATTTATACTCAAGCCTGGTAAGCTTATACCTAGGATCTAGAATGACAGCAACACCCATCATGCCATGAATTTCTTCCCAATACTTATCAAATTTTACCCTCATACTACGTGCCATATTACTAATCAGTGGATTTGAAGAAGCCGACCATTTTTTCAAGGCAACATTTATATCACTTACTTTGTTAAAATAAATGTTGGCTGTTGGAACTTGAGTACCAAAAAATAATTGTCACATCATAAAACAACTTTAATTTACCACAAATTTCTTTAGCAAGGTCCCACTCCTCATTGCTTGGCAAACTTTTGTAATTAGGATCCTTCTGTCTTAATCGAGGAAACACATTTCGTTACAACCATGCAGTCTCTAACATCACATAAGTGGAGTTTCGTCTAGTTGGACAATCAAGAACTAATTTTTTTGTAAATTGAACATTTGACTTACTACACCAACTCACAAAGGTTTTATATTTTTTAGGGGTTGAAGTCCAATACACCACACTACCACAAATTTTTTCACACTTTTCTTAACCAAATTTAGACCATCTTTCACAATTAGGTTCAAGATATAAGCACAACAACACATATGAAACATGGACCCCCCAACAACAAATATTTTGAATCTAAGTGCCCCAACAACTCATTAATCTTAGCATCATTAGTAGAGCAATTATCCAATATAATCGTTGACAATTTTCTATCTATGTTCCACTCTAACAAAAGTTTTATTAATGCATTCGAGAGCACTTCACTCATATGAGGAGCGGGAACATAAGTAAAACTGAAAATCGTTCAAAAAATTTTTTTCAATTATTATCTAAAAGATAAATTAATTTCAAGTAAAAAAGATTAAAAGCCATATCAATTACTAGAAGTATAATTTAGAAGATTGCCTTAATACGCACAATTGTAAAATCCATGAAATATCAATGTAGTGTGCCGTGACAACCATGTATCCTTTTTCTTAGTTGGAAATCCACATGTCGGTTGTAACTGCTACTCGACTATCATTTCCATCCATTAGCTTAGTCATGTTAAGCTTCTCTAACTGATACATTTCAAAAATGTCCTTCTTGATTGTGTTTCGGCTAAGCACCTTAAAAGTTGGTTGTAGTGTTGCATATACTTCCTTCATTCCAACATGTTCCACAAAAGATAAAGGGTACTCATGCATACATATGGCCTTGGAAATACACCTTCTTGTATAAGATTGATCAAATACAAAAGCATCCACAACACTTCTTGCATGTTTAGACAATAAATCAGCAATTGTTGATTGCCTAAAGTTTGCTAATTTGGTCCTTTTACGATAGTAGAGCACATGATTCTTCAAATTTGTAGTTCCATTTCTTCGATTTGCTCCAAGAACTTATTTGCAATTGTTGCATTTTGCCTTCAACTCTTTTCCCTCTTGAAATCGACTAAAGTGTTGAAAATAAACACTCTTCAAGCTCGATTTGTTGCTATTCTCAATGGAAGCGGACTCATCTGGAATAAAATTAGCGGTTGCTTCCACCAGGAGTTCTTGTTGTTCTTTTGCAGCCACATCATGTGCCACAACATCCATGTTGGTACTTGATATTTCGAAGTGAATTCTCTACAAATATATATAAATGTAATATGTTTAATTACACTTTGTACAGATATACCAATTACAACCAGTCCAAATAAAATCAAATTACATAATCAAATTACACACACATACATATAAAATAAAATAAAAAGAAAAAAAAAAGAAAAAAATCATCTTGTCATAGCTAGTAAAAAATTCTATTTTCTAGTCACAGTATTTCAACTTCACTCTTTTTGGAAATGTATAAGAAATTAAGAATTATTGTCAAAGAAATGAGTCAAAATTAATTAAACAAGTATTACTAAATAAAAAACAAAAAAACAATTAGCGTTTAAGTATTCATTAGAGACAAAATTTAGCAAATAAAAATACTATTGTATGTTAATTGGTGAATTATATAGGTTATCTCTCCATTAAAATTTTCAAATTATTTTCTAAATGAGCATATCGCCCAGAAGAGCATATTATCCAAAAATGAATACTAAACGAGGAAAGAAACTTTTCCATTTTCCTTAAACTTGTGAAGCTAAGTATAATTAACAAGCATTGAAATATGAGCCTGAAAACAATGCAAAGACAAGCATTCAGAGTCAGTTCCATGAAACATAATGAACTATGGCCAAATGTTCTTATATCATCACCTTCCCCAAATATCCTCACCGATGTATGTTAATTAACCCAAGAAATTACCAAATCAGAATTAATGAACTATGGCCAAATTTATCAAATACATACACGTACTGTACACACACACACATATCTAATTAAAATAAAATTAAAGCATACAAACACAAACGCACACTACGCGCACACACATACATATCGAATTAAAATAAAATTAAAATTCAAATTAAATAATAACTGAGTTTCAATTTTGAAAGCAGATACATACTTTTAAAGTTTTAGCACGAGGAGTAGCGCTGAACAGAAGAACGACCGAATGAAGCACAGGGTAGGGCGCTGAACAGGGGAACAACGCAGGGAAGTTGAATAGAGAACCGGCTTCGTGAACAAGCTGGCAACAAGAGTGAGGGGAGACTACAACACCACCGACGACGCAGGTAACGTGAGTAGAGCCGGCGACACGGTCAGAGTGCGGAGAGATTTGGATTTGAGAATTGAGAGAAGAGGGTTAGGGTTCTTGTGCCACTGAGGGAGTGGCTATGAAATAAGGGATGTAATCTAAATGATTGAGACCACTAGGTTGTTAAAAGTTGTATTTATATCTCATTAAATGAGAAATACATTTTATAAAAATAAATGAGCCAACATTATAAATTTATAAATTTGGTTCTATGGCTAAGAACCTTTTGCACATGCTGAAGGTCCTTGGTTCAACTCTGCTCAACCCGCACCTACCCGCTCCACGCCCAACCCTACCCATAGCGGATCGGGTTGGGTAGGATCCAAGCTGCTAGGCTTAGTTGGTGGCTTTGTGCTGTTATGTGGTGTATGATAGCTAATTCTATATCCTAGAAACTTCTTAATATTTATCTCTCTCATTTTAATCCCATGATTATTATTTTACCTTAGACCATGGTTTTTGCATGTTTTATTTTTCTCATCTTATTAGACAAAACATATTTATGTTTAAATAAATCAAGTTAGATTAGTCTACTGGTTAGTTCACCAATCCGCTTAAATAAGTGTTGGAGATTCGAATCTCGTCTTGTGCATGCTGCAATCTATTAGTCAGTGATAAACCCTTAAATGGAGCTCATTACCATGGTAGATTAGTCCTTAGTCTGACAGACTGAGAAATAATGTGAAAAATAAAAAAATATTTGTGTTCAAATAAAACCGAGCCAAATTTGACTCAAATTGACTGGGTTCAAGTGTTGTTTTTTCGGTTAGATCAGGCCATGAGCATGATCTATGCCCTAACTATCATCTTGGGGCATACCAATGTTTTTGTCCAAGTTCATAAAGTATTTTGGGCTTTCTTGGTGTTTTGGTATCATCTTTACGGGCTAGGCCCATCTCACCTAATTACTATTCTTGGGATGTAGTACTCATTAGAAGATAAAAGATTCAAGTCCAAAAAAAAAAAGATAAAATGTTGATTTTGTTTTGTTTTGCATGAGATAAAATCAATTTTGAAAATTAAATTTAAATTGATTTATTTGATTTGTTGAAAATACGTTTAAATCGAAAAAAAATAAGCTTCCAATTTTGTTGCAATAAATACTGTTTATTCTAACTTTATATTAGTTTGTTACATGACCTAGATGAGATAAAATCAATTTTAAAATTTAAATTTAAATTAAAAATTATGATCTAATTGAATTTTGAATTGGATTAGATTGGATTTTAACATGATTAAAAACAAACTCTCGAAAATTCTTTACAAAATTAACTAGAAATTGAGTATTCTATGGAAATTGTGTGATTAGAGTGGTGAGGAAGCAAGACTACAATGGCTTGGGGTAGTATTAAGCTGCATCCACTTGTCCTTTTTCTTTGTTTTCTCTTTCTTTGGAGATTTGATTTTTGTTCTTGTTCATATACTTTGCAAAAAATCAACCTCAAAATTGGTCACTAAATGCTGTGTATGAAATCACAAGGATTTTATCATCCACTACAAAAGCACAAAGCTTCTACAAGCTTGTGTTGCTTCCAAGAGTGAGAGATTATATCAACAAAAATCAAGAGTTGCATTATCTTTTATTTCGATCAGTCGCAAGGGCATCACTCGTACCTCAAGCATTCTTCGATGGAATTGTGTTTTCACTCTGTGAGGTATATATAGAATTTAATTTTGATGTGTTGTCAATGTAAAACTGTTTTACACGTGCATCTTATCACATAACATCATATTAGCAAAAATAATTATCTTGTGAATAATAATCTAAGAGAACGGTTATGATTGTAGGACTGTGTAGAACGGTTATATATATAGTCACTTATTTTGACCCTTAATTTTGTTGTTCTAATAAGTTAATCATACATTATATTTGTTCTGTTTATTTTACTAGGTTCTATTGTTTAGGTGATTTCAGTTAATTCTTAATTGATGGCATAGACTTTGGTGCAGTGTAAAACATTGTTTGATTTCAAATATGTTAAGCCAAACATGTCAAATCATCTAAGGGTTCAGAATATCATAGATGTCTTCATGAAAATAACTGATTTCTTAAATGACAAGTGCATCTTAGATATATGTGAGTGTTTATCTAATCTAGGAAATTAGAAGGACTAAACAAACAAGTCAATGTTTGTGCTCTAAACAACTTATACTTGTGATATGCAGTCAGGAACTTGCACTGTGAGGGAAGCTATATATGTTGGGTCCATTCTAGAGGGGTCTTTGTTCCTCCACTTGTTTCCAGGTATGTTAGCTGAGGCACTCTTTGAATATAAATATAAAAATTATCATGTGTAAACCAAAATCAGTTAAAGTGTAACTGTGTATAAATACATATATTGTTTTACTTGTATTTTGTATTACAACATCTATTTCATATTAGTAGTTGATTTTAGTGCACACTTGGAAAAGTAGAATAAATGTATTAATAGCAATATTGGCTTCACTCAAACTTATCAATTTGTTTACAACTTTGCATTATTGATGCTGGCAAGCATGGAATATTCTGGCACTATAAGGTATTTCTTCTTTTTTTTTTATTGAAGTATAATATGTACAAAGCTGAGAAGGTGACAATATATATCGTAACGGTAATGTTAGGGAGACAAAAAAAACCAAAACTTGTCTTATTTAGCATTTATTAATTATTACAACAATTAATGAATGCTAAATAAGGCAAGTTCTAGCTGTTTTTGGCTAATTTATTTTGATTACCAAACATTTTTAATATTATAAAGCATAGTTAATAATTTAATAATTGTCTACTATAAATGTACATACATACTCAAAAGAGGTGGCATAGATTAAATGCAGTTTGCTAAAATGTTATATTTGATGGGAACTAATTGTGATAATAACTGCAGCTATTTCATGAAGATTTTGATGGAGAAAGAACCTGATCTGCCTGATCCTGATCCTGATCCAGCTGTTAATGCATTAATGGATCACTATATGAGGTTTCTTACAAAAACTAGACAACTTCCTGTGTTATGGCACCGATCACTTCTTGCATTTGTGCACAAATCACTGATTCATTCTTTTCTGTTCCAAGTTGTAATTATCATTCAGTAGTGATGCATTTATTTGATATTTCTTTCTTTCAGGTACGAAAATCAACTACAGGACCAAGATAAAGACTGTTTAATGGTTCTATTACAAAAGCATGAACCACTGAGTGCAGGGTCTCTAACGGGCTTGTTTCCTTGACTTCCATTTTTTTGTCATAACTCATAATTAACGGATATTAATTTCTCGTATTGCAGTTTACGCGATATCATTAGAGAGCTAAACGATAACTAGCTGCTTCAGACCTTCAATGAATCTTTTGAACCTGGCATACCATAATATGAAGCTAAGATATCTGTACCCAAGTTTATTATTTTTATTTTTAGATATTAACAGAGTTAAGTTTTAACTTTGGCAAAAATAATGCACTTTATTTTCCCTTCTGTTAATGTATTAGTGGTGATTTTGCACCTTTTTCCAACAGGAACTTGTTTTTATTATGGTAAAATCTTATTGAGCTGAATCTTTAATTGGAGATTGTTCACTCACAGTTGTAATATATAAATGTGACAAACAAACAGAAAGATTTAGAAATTAAATTAAGGAATATTAATTTAAAGTTATAATCTTACCAAATGCATGCATGGTTTGATCATTCAAGACACCAAATTTGAAGAATGTGATCCTTGTATTCCACCTTCTTATATTAAGATCTTCAATGGTTTTAGATCTTCATCAACTTTTGATGAAGACTTCGTTTTTCTCCCTCCTCCTCCTCTTCTAAAATAGTGGCAAGTCCGGCTTGTTTCGTAATTTGCATTTTTATTATCCGTTGTTGCAACAACTTATTGTTCTCATTGTCATCAAGATACCAAGAACACATGAGAAAAAAAAAGATGAGATTGCTGTTGTCATGGTAGGCATGCAAGGCAACAAAAATATTATAAATATAACTTCTATAAAATAATTTTGTCCTCATCATTATCGCTTCTACCTCTACTTTTTCTATTGTGTAACCATATTTTATCACCAGCATTATCTCCTCTACTATCATCATCACCTCAACATTAATGTTATCTTATTTAGTTTCATGTTTGATGCTATTTTTTTCCTTTAAAAGGTCTTAGTACTACAATTACCTTTTTTTCCTACGACATCATTTTCAGCAATTGTCTTTCTCCACTTAACCACCTCCGGTGAAAGATTTTTTCAGAAATAAACTTAGTAGTTTGTGAAAGTTTAAAACCTCCACAAATTACAAATAAAATCCCCCACAAAACTAATTTTTGTTACTATTTAACGGATTTTTTAACAGAAGGGTCGTATTGGCTTAATATGAAAAGGTTGAGGGCCGAAGTGTTCCTTTTTATTAGACAAGGGGTGCCTTGTCCTTCAAGAAAATGGATAAAGGCCGGATTAGGTCTTTACACAGAGTAAGAATATCAAAAGGTAAGGCTGAATTTCAAATTTTCAAAGATGAATGAGAAGAAATAGTTGAATGAGATACATTTTATAACTCAAACCTATTAAAGAGAAATAACATTAACCTATCATCATCATCATCATTCGCAGTTTGATAATCAGGTTTTTCACCTAAAAATCAAAGATAATAAATTTATTTATTAATCAATCTATATATAAATTTAACATTACCATAAACAAATAGAAAAGTTAAATCATAAATAACCTCTTTGACGATATGCTGCCCACAACCAGTTTTGATTACACATAAGAGCATTCACAGTATCTTTATGAAGACTACCACGATGAGGAGCAATTACTCGACCACTTGTGCTAAAAGAAGACTCAGAAGCAACAGTAGACACAGGGATAGAAAATATATCTCTCGCAATTCTTTGAAGTGTTGGAAATCTAGCCCCATTCACTTTCCATCAAGCTAAAATATCAAAGTCGGCGCTCAAATGATGAACATCTTCCTCTATGTAATGATCAAATTCAGTCTTCACAAATGCACCTTTTTTCCTCTTCTTTTGTCTAATATACAACTGGTAAGCATCATCATCATCTTGCTCTGCATTCATCTGTATCTCTTGTATTGTAGAATCCTCAAATACATTACTTGAGTTAGACAGATTCTGTTAGTACTCAGGAAGTAAGTCATAGCATATTTGTTTGATCTTCTCAATCTTACTTGAGCACTCATCTTGATTTTGACATAACATTGAGAATTTATACTCAATCCTAGCAAGCTTATACCCAGGATCTAGAATGACAGCAACACCCATCATGCCATGAATTTCTTCCCAATACTTATCAAATTTTACCCTCATACTACATCCCATATTACTAATCAATGGATTTGGAGAAGCAGACCATTTTTTCAAAGCAACATTTATATCACCTACTTTGTTAAAATAAATGTTGGCTGTTGGAACTTGAGTACCAAAAATAATTGTCACATCATAAAAAAACTTTAATTTACCACAAATTTCCTTAGCAAGGTCCCAATCCTCATTGCTTGGGAATCTTTTGTAATTATGATCCTTCTGTCTTAATCGAGGACACACATTTCGATACAACTATGCAGTCTCTAACAATCAAGAACTAATTTTTTTGTCAATTGAACATTTGACTTACTACACCAACTCACAAAGGTTTCATGTCTTTTAGGGGTTGGAGTCCAATACACCACACTACCACGAATTTTTTTCCACACTTTTCTTAACTAAATTTAGACCATCTTTCACAAGTAGGTTCTAGATATGCGTACAACAACGCATATGCAACATGGAACCCCCCAACAACAAATATTTTGAATCTAAGCGCCCCAACAACTCGTCAACTATAGCAACATTAGTAGAGCAATTTATCCAATGTAATAGTTGATAATTTTCTATCTATGTTCCAGTCTAACAAAACTTTCATTAATACATTCGAGGGCACTTCACTCGTATGAGGAGCGGGAACATAAGTAAAACTGAAAATCGTTCAAAAAAATATTTCAATTATTATCTAAAAGTTACATTAATTTCAAGGAAAAAATATTAAAAGTCATATCAATTACTAGAAGTATAATTTAGAAGATTACCTTAATACGCACATTTACAGAATCCATTAACTATCAATGTAGTGTGCCGTGACAACCATGTATCCTTTTTCTTGGTTGGAGATTGATGAACAGAATTTTTGATGGTATAGAATTTCACAATTGAAATCTCGTCGAAGTATAGTTTCTAAACCAGTCAATAATTCTTTCATACAAATATTTGTTTGTCACAAGTAATAAACCCCATAAAATTATAAACCGAAGTATTTAAACCTTGGGTTGTTCTCCCTAGGAATTGCAACAAAGTGTTCTTGTTATTGGTTTTGAGTTATGTTTGGGGTTTTGATAAGAGACATGAAAGATAAATGGCAAGGAAGTAAAATAATAGTTACAAAGGTTTTGGCAAGGTTTGGTGGTCAAGGATCTTTATCCCTATCACTAACCACAACATGAGAATTTGCAAGGATCAATCCCATTAAGTCATCCTCTAACTAGGTAAAGGAAAGTCAAATGAGCTATATCAATCCAAGTCCATAAGTCCTAGCTCTCCACCAATTCAATTAGTGAGACCTAGAGTTAATGGCTCCTAATCATCAATCACTTGGATATTAGTAACTCAAGAGTTCCTAAGTTACCTTTCCAAGCCAAGAGCATAAAATTCTACTCTAACATCCTTCCAAGCATTTCATCAAACACTTGGAAGGCATAAAAGGAAAGCATAGTAAAATTACAAGGAAAGTAAATCTACACTACTCAATTGCAAGGAATTAAACAACAACAAATCAAATCAACAATAAAGGAACATGAATCATAAATTGCATTAAAGGAAAATAGAAGAACAAAAGTGTATCAACATGAAAGTAGAGAATTACAAGAATTGAAATACAAAACTAGAAAGAGCAGAAGTAGAGGAAGAAGAATTGATAAAGGAAAAGTAAATCTAAGCATGAAATTAACCTAGATATAAGAAATTCTAATCTAGATCTAACCTAATCCTAATCCTAGAGAGAAGTGAGAGCTTCTCTCTCTCTAAAACTCACTAAAACTAATCCTAATGTGTGTAGTGGTGTGTAGTTCATGTCTTCCCCTCCATTCCTTGGTCTATTTAGCCTTTTCCTGCCAAAAACTCAGCTCCAAATGGGGCCAGAAATCCTCCAAAATCGCCAGGCACGAGTTCTTCTTTAAAAATCACGTGCGGCCTTCGGCGCGTACGCGCACAGTGCGCGTACGCGTCCCTGGAGCATTTTGCAATCCGTGCGTAGGCGCGTAGTGCGCGCGCACGTCCATGGGCTTTCTCCAAATCTTTGGCTTTTCATGATTTCTCCACTTCGTATGCTTTCCTTTCACTCCTTTGATCCCTTCCTAGTCCTTTTCAATCTTGAAATCACTAACAAACACATCAAGGCATCTAGTGGAATCAAAGGAAGATAAAAATCATCAAATTAAAGGTCTAAAAAGCATGTTTTTACATCTAAGCACAAATAAGGAGACAATAACAAAATCATGCTATTTCATTGAATAAATTTGAGGAAAGGTTATCAAAATGCTCTAAATTCAACACAAGATAAACCCTAAAAATGGGGTTTATCAACCTCCCCACACTTAAACCTTAGCATTCCTCATGCTAAACCAAGAATGAAGCAAAGGGTATGACATTTATTCAATGCAACTAAACTATCTAAATGCAAACTATCTAAACGAATGCAATCGCTTGGTCAAAACAATTCAACTTCCAAGAGAACATATATAAGCATAAGGGCTAGAGTAATGAGAATAAAAATCCAACCCACAATTGTATTGAATTATCAAATAGGATTTTCAACTTGCATGAATAAGAATGAGTATGGTGAATACATGTAATTGAGCAATCGAACCCTCACCGGATGTGTATACGCTCTATTCACTCAAGTGTTTAGGGGTTGATTCACTCAATTCCCCTCCTAATCATGCTTTCCAAAATTTGTTCTTCATCTAACAATCAACAATCATTTAATGCATGCATACAAATGTCATGAGGTCTTTCTCAAAGGTTGTAATGGGGTTAGGGTCAAGGTAGGATCATGTATGGTTAAGTGGACTATAGTTTGAATCTTTGATGAGCTTAAACTTTCCCACCTAACCTATAAATTAAATTATACAATAAAGTTCTAGCCTAACTACCCATCCTCCACTTTTCACATACTCATGCATTTTCTTTTGATTTTCACAACACTTATGCATTGACTCTTATTGGACTTTACTTTGGGGCATTTTGTCCCCTTTTTATTGTTTTTCTTCTTTTTCTTTCTTTTTCTATATATTTTTTCTTTTCTTTTCTTTTTTTTTCACATTTAATTTTTTTCTTTTTTTTTTCCTTTTGTTTTTCTCATTTTTTTTCTTTCTTTTAAGCTACATACAAGAACATCAATGCATAAGGTCTATACATTTGATCAATTCATGAGTGTGCACCAAATTCCCAAAAATATAAATACAAAACACCCTTTTATCCCGACCAATGTTCCCAATCTCCCCAAACTTGAACCCCTAAAATCTATAAACCGAAGTATTTAAACATCGGGTCATTCTCCCTAGAAATTGCAACAAAGTGTTCTTGTTATTGGTTATGAGTTATATTTGGGGTTTTGACAAGAGAACATGAAAAGTAAATGGCAATAGAAATGTAAATGATAAAGCGGTCTTGGCAAGGTTTGGTGGTCAAGGATCTCTATTCTTATCACTAACCACAACATGAGAATTGGCAAGGATCAATCCCATTAAGTCATCCTCTAACTAGTAGTAAAGGAAAGTCAAATGAGTTATATCAATCCAAGTCCATAAGTCCTAACTCTCCACTAATTCAATTAGTGAGAACTAGAGTTAATGGCTCCCAATCATCAATCACTTGGACATTAGTAACTCAAGAGTTCCTAAGTTACCTTCCCAAGCCAAGAGCATAAAATTCTACTCTAAAATCCAACCAAGTATTTTGTCAAACACTTGGAAGGCATAAAAAGAAAACATAGTAATTTGACAACAAGAATAAAATCTAACAACAACTAATTGCAAGGAATTAACAACAACAATCAAAAGAAACACAATTATTATGAATTACCTCAAATTGAATTGAAAGAAAATAGAATAAACAAGAGTAGATCTATAACAAAGCATAGAAACAATGTAGAGGAAATTGCAACAAACAATAGAAGAATGATGAATGTAACAACAAAGAATTGAAGAGTAAAAGTAGATGAAAGCATGAATTAAAACCTAGATATAAGATTATTGACCTAAACCTAATCCTAATCCCAATCCTAAAGAGAAGTGAGAGCTTCTCTCTCTAAAACTAACTAAAACTCTCTCATGTGTGTAATGGTGTGTAGATCCTCCCTTCCCCTTCATTCCTTGGTCTATTTAGCCTTTTCCTGCCAAAAACTCATGTCCAAATGGGGTCAGAAACCCCCCAAAATCGCCAGGCACGAGTTCTTCTTTAAAAATCACGTGCGGCCTTCAGCGCGTACGCGCACAGCACGCGTACGCGTTCCTGAAGCATTACGCAATCCGCGCGTAGGTGCATAGTGCGCGCGCGCGTCCATAGACATTTTCCAAATCTTTGGCTTTTCATGATTTCTCCACTTTGTATGCTTTCCTTTCACTCATTTGATCATTTCTTAGCCCTTTTCAATTTGAAATCACTAACAAACACATCAAGGCATCTAGTGGAATCAAAGGAAGATAAAAATCATCAAATTAAAGATCTAAAAAGCATGTTTTCACATCTAAGCACAAATAAGGAGACAATCACAAAATCATGCTATTTCACTGAATAAATGTGAGGAAAGATTATCAAAATACTCTAAATTCAACACAAGATAAACCCTGAAAATGGCGTTTATCAACCTCCCTACACTTAAACCTTAGCATGTCCTCATGCTAAACTAAGAATGAAGTAAAGGGTATGACATTTATTCAATGGAACTAAACTATCTAAACGCAAACTATCTAAATGCAACTAGCTATATGAATGCAAATGCTTGGCCAAAATAACTCAACTTCTAAGGGATATGTGCAAGCATGAGGGCCAAAGTAATGAGAATCAAAATCCAACCCACAATTGTATTGAATTATCAAATAGGATTTTCAACTTGCATGAATAAGAATGAGTATGGTGAATACATGTAATTGAGCAATCGAACCCTCACCGGATGTGTATCCGCTCTATTCACTCAAGTGTTTGGGGGTTGATTCACTCAATTCCCCCCTAATCATGCTTTCCAAAATTCGTTCTTCATCTAACAATCAACAATCATTCAATGCATGCATACAAATATCATGAGGTCTTTCCATAAGGTTGTAATGGGGCTAGGGTCAAGGTAGGATCATATGTGGATAAGTGGACTCAAATTTGAATCTCTGTTAAGCTTAAACTTTCCCACCTAGCCTATGATGACTGATGAGCGGATAATTTATATGCTTTTTGGCATTATTTTTAGTATGTTTTTAGTAGGATCTAGTTACTTTTAGGGATGTTTTCATTAGTTTTTATGTTAAATTCACATTTCTGGACTTTACTATGAGTTTGTGTGTTTTTCTATGATTTCAGGTATTTTCTGACTGAAATTGAGGAATTTGAGCAAAAATCAGATTCAGAGGTTGAAGAAGGACTGCTGATGCTGTTGGATTCTGACCTCCCTGCACTCAAAGTAGATTTTCTGGAGCTACAGAACTCGAAATGGCGCGCTTCCAATTGCGTTGGAAAGTAGACATCCAGGTCTTTCCAGCAATGTATAATAGTCCATACTTTGCCCAAGAATAGATAACGCAAACTGGCATTCAACGCCAGCTCTCTGCCCAATTCTGGCGTCCAGCGCCAGAAAAGGATCCAAAACCAGAGTTGAACGCCCAAACTGGCACAAATGCTGGCGTTCAACTCCAAGAAGGACCTCTACACGTGCAACACTCAAGATCAGCCCAAACACACACCAAGTAGGCCCCGGAAGTGGATTTATGCATCAATTACTTATTTCTGTAAACCCTAGTGACTAGTTTATTATAAATAGGACCTTTTACTATTGTATTAGACATCCTGAGTTTCATCTTCGGATCATAGTAGTCTTGGTTACTCCGGTTCCCCCTCTGGGGCCGAGACCAATGAACTCCATTATCACTTATGTATTTTCAACGGTAGAGTTTCTACACTCCATAGATTAAGGTGTGGAGCTCTGCTGTTCCTCAAAGATTAATGCAAAGTACTACTGTTTTCTATTCAATTCATCTTATTTCGCTTCTAAAATATTCATTCGCACTTCAACCTGAATGTGATGAACGTGACAATCATCATCATTCCCTATGAACGCGTGCCTGACAACCACTTCCGTTCTACATTAGATTGAATGAGTATCTCTTAGATCTCTTAATCGGAATCTTCGTGGTGTAAGCTAGAATGATGGCGGCATTCAAGAGAATCCGGAAGGTCTAAACCTTGTCTGTGGTATTCCGAGTAGGATTCAATGATTGAATGACTGTGACGAGCTTCAAACTCGCGATTGCCGGGCGTAGTGACAGACGCAAAAGGATAGTAAATCCTATTCCAGCATGATCGAGAACCGACAGATGAATAGCCGTGCCGTGACAGGGTGCGTTGACCATTTTCACTGAGAGGATAAGATGAAACCATTGACAAGGGTGATGCCTCCAGACGATTAGCCGTGCCGTGACAGGGCATTTGGATCATTTTCCCGAGAGAAGACCGAAAGTAGCCATTGACAATGGTGATGTATCACATAAAGCCAGCCATGGAAAGGAGTAAGACTGATTGGATGAAGATAGCAGGAAAGCAGAGGTTTAGAGGAACGAAAGCATCTCTATTCGCTTATCTGAAATTCTCACCAATGAATTACATAAGTATTTCTATCCTTTATTATTTATCTTTTAATTATCTAATCCAATCACATTTAACCCTACCTGACTGAGATTTGCAAGGTGACCATAGCTTGCTTCATACCAACAATCTCTGTGGGATTCGACCCTTACTCACGTAAGGTATTACTTGGACGACCCAGTGCACTTGCTGGTTAGTTGTGCGAAGTTGTGAACCATGGTATTGGCATCATATTTTTGGCGCCATTACCAGGGAAAGAAAGAGCGATAAATTTTACATAATCAAAGTGTAGTCACAATTTCTGTGCACCAAGTTTTTGGCGCCGTTGCCGGGGATTGTTCGAGTTTGGACAACTGACGGTTCATCCTGTTGCTCAGATTAGGTAATTTTCTTTTTGTTTTCTTTTCAAAAAAATTTTTCAAAAATCTTTCAAAATTTTCTCCTTTGTTTTCAAAAAAAAAAATGTGTTTTCAAAAATATATTTTTCTTCAGAATTTTTTAAGAATGAATTCTAGTGTTTTATGAAGCCTGGCTGGCTGTAAAGCCATGTCTAATTCTTTTGGACTGAGGCTTCCACTTATAAGTATATGAAGTTGGATGAAATATCAACTGTTGTATACATGAGAGGTATCTATGTTTGCTGAAGCTTGGCTGGCCATTGGCCATGTCTAGTATTTTGGACCGGAGCTTTCATTGAAAGCTTGGCTGGCTAGTGAGCCATGTCTAATTCCTGAACTGAAGCTTTAGACTAACATGGCAAGATTCCTGGAATTCATATTAAAAATTTTGGAATCCTTATTTTTTTTCTTTTTCAAATAATTTTCGAAAAAATACAAAAAAATTAGAAAATCATAAAAAAATCAAAAATATTTTTTGTGTTTCTTGTTTGAGTCATGAGTCATATTATAAGTTTGGTGTCAATTGCATGTGCATCTTGCATTTTTCAAAAATTTCATGCATTCATAGTGTTCTTCATGATCTTCAAGTTGTTCTTGGTAAGTCTTCTTGTTTGATCTTTGCATTTGCATTTGCATGTTGTGTGTCTTTTCTTGTTTTTCATATGCATTCTTGGATTCTTAGTGTCTAAGCATTAAAGAATTCTAAGTTTGGTGTCTTGCATGTTTTCCTTGCATTAAAAATTTTTCAAAAATGTGTTCTTGATGTTCATCATGATCTTCATAGTGTTCTTGGTGTTCATCTTGACATTCATAGCATTCTTGCATGCATTCATTGTTTTGATCTAAAAATTTCATGCATTGCATAATTCTCATGTTTTTCTATCTCATCATAAAAATTCAAAAATAATAAAAAAATATATATATATATATATATATCTTTCCCTTTTTCTTCTCTCTCAAAATTTAGAAAATTAGATTTGACTTTTTCAAAAATTTTTAAAATCTAGTTGTTTTTATGAGTCAAATCAAATTTTCAATTTAAAAATCTTATCTTTTTCAAAATCTTTTTCAAAAATCAAATCTTTTTCAATTTTCTTAGTTATTTTCGAAAATTCTAAAAACATTTTTCAAAAATATTTTTCTTATTTTTATATCAAATTTTCGAAAATAACATCACCAATTAATGTTTTGATTCAAAAATTTCAAGTTTGTTACTTGCTTGTTAAGAAAGATTCAACTTTAAGTTCTAGAATCATATCTTATGATTTCTTGTGAATCAAGTCATTAATTGAGATTTTAAAAATCAAATCTTTTTTTTTTCAAAACTAATTTCAATCATATCCTTTCAAAAATATCTTCTTATCTTTTTCAAAAATTTGATTTCAAAATATCTTTTCTAACTTCCTAACTTCTTATCTTTTCAAAATTTGTTTCAACTAACTAACTAACTCTTTGTTTGTTTCCTATCTTTTTCAAAACTACCTAACTAACTTTCTCTCTCTAATTTTCGAAAATATCTTCCCCCTTTTCAAAATTTCTTTTTAATTAACTAATTATTTTAAATTCTTATTTTAATTTTCGAAAATTACTAACATTTTTCAAAAACCATTTTCAAAAATCACTAACTCTTTTTCAAAAATAATTTTTGAAAATTCACCTTCTTCCTCATCTCCTTCTATTTATTTATCTACTAACATCTCCTCATCTCACATCTCTGCTATCCTTACCCTTGTGTTTGGATTCTTCATTCTTCTTCACCCCTATTCCTTTTCTTCTTCTTTTACTAACAATAAGGAACCTCTTTACTGTGACATAGAGGATTCCTCTTCTTTTCTTTTTCTCTTCTCTTTCTTATGAGCAGGGACAGAGAAAAAGGCATTCTTGTTGAAGCTGATCCAGAACCTGAAAGGACTCTGAAGAGGAAACTAAGAGAAGCTAAATTACGACAATCCAGAGACAACTTGATTGAAAATTTCGAACAAGTAAAAGAGATGGCAGCCGAACCCAACAACAATGCAAGGAGAATGCTTGGTGACTTTACTGCACCAAATTCCAATTTACATGGAAGAAGCATCTCTATTCCTACCATTGGAGCAAACAATTTTGAGCTGAAACCTCAATTAGTTTCTCTGATGCAGCAGAACTGCAAGTTTCATGGACTTCCATCTGAAGATCCTTTTCAGTTCTTAACTGAATTCTTGCAGATCTGTGATACTATTAAGACTAATGGAGTAGATCCTGAAGTCTACAGGCTCATGCTTTTCCCATTTGCTGTAAGAGACAGAGCTAGAATATGGTTGGACTCTCAACCTAAAGATAGCCTGAACTCTTGGGATAAGTTGGTCACGGCTTTCTTAGCCAAGTTCTTTCCTCCTCAAAAGCTGAGCAAGCTTAGAGTGGATGTTCAAACCTTCAAACAAAAAGATGGTGAATCCCTCTATGAAGCTTGGAAAAGATACAAGCAGCTGACCAAAAAGTGTCCTTCTGACATGCTTTCAGAATGGACCATCCTGGATATATTCTATGATGGTTTATCTGAGCTATCAAAGATGTCATTGGATACCTCTGCAGGTGGATCTATTCACCTAAAGAAAATGCCTGCAGAAGCTCAAGAACTCATTGACATGGTTGCTAATAACCAGTTCATGTACACTTCTGAGAGGAATCCTGTGAGTAATGGGACGCCTATGAAGAAGGGAGTTCTTGAAGTTGATACTCTGAATGCCATATTGGCTCAGAACAAAATATTGACTCAGCAAGTCAATATGATTTCTCAGAGTCTAAATGGAATGCAAGCCGCATCCAACAGTACTCAAGAAGCTTTTTATGCAGAAGAAGCTTATGATCCTGAGAACCCTGCAATAGCAGAGGTGAATTACTTAGGTGAACCTTATGGAAACACCTATAATCCATCATGGAGAAATCATCCAAATCTCTCATGGAAGGATCAAAGGCCTCAACAAGGCTTTAATAATGGTGGAAGAAACAGGTTTAACAATAATAAACCTTTTCCATCATCCACTCAGCAACAGACAGAGAACTCTGAACAAAATACTTCTAATTTAGCAAACTTAGTCTCTGATCTATCTAAGGCCATGGTAGCACGAATCACGAATCACACTTTTCACAACGCGTGCCACTGACCAGCAAGTGCACTGGGTCGTCCAAGTAATACCTTACGTGAGTAAGGGTCGAATCCCACAGAGATTGTTGGTTTGAAGCAATCTATGGTTATCTTGTAAATCTTAGTCAGGAAGTCAATTATGTTTATCAGTTGAATTGTGAATAACCAGTAGAGCATAAATTAAAAGTTACTTGTTGTGCAGTAATGGAGAATATGTTGGAGTTTTGAAGATGCTCTGTCCTCTGAATCTCTGCTTTCCTCTGTCTTCTGATTCACGCACGCACGTCCTCCTATGGCAAGCTGTGTGTTGGTGGATCACCGTTGTCAATGGCTACCTTCCATCCTTCCAGTGAAAACTACGCTCACGCGCTCTGTCACAGCACGGCTAATCACCGGTTGGTTCTCGATCCGGTTGGAATAGGATTTACTATCCTTTTGCGTCTGTCACTAACGCCCAGCCTTCAGGAGTTTGAAGCTCGTCACAATCATTCAATCCTTGAATCCTACTCGGAATGCCACAGACAAGGCTTAGACTTTCCGGATTCTCATGAATGCCGCCATCAGTTCTAGCTTATACCACGGAGATTCTGATTAAAGAATCTAAGAGACACTCATTCAATCGGATATAGAACGGAGGTGGTTGTCAGGCACACGTTCATGGGTTGAGGAAGGTGATGAGTGTCACAGCTCATCACCATCATCACAGTTAAGCGCGAATGA
The DNA here is from genome assembly GCF_059453495.1 of Arachis ipaensis. Lineage (NCBI taxonomy): Eukaryota > Viridiplantae > Streptophyta > Magnoliopsida > Fabales > Fabaceae > Arachis > Arachis ipaensis. The sequence goes on along the minus strand of NC_142441.1, from coordinate 117,419,871 downwards.
ACATCTTAGATAGGAACAAGCGTGTTTGAATGAAAACAGAAATACTTGCATTAATTCATTGAGACACAGCAGAGCTCCTCACCCCCAACAATGGGGTTTAGAGACTCATGCCGTCAGAGAATACAAAGTTTAGATCTGAAATGTCATGAGGTACAAAATAAGTCTCTAAAAGTTGTTTAAATACTAAACTAGTAGCCTAGGGTTACAAAATATGAGTGGACTATGATGGATGATGCAGAGACCCACTTCTGGGGCCCACTTGGTGTGCTGGGGCCCACTTGGTGTGTGCTGGGGCTGAGATTTCGTGCAGAGGCCATTTGTGGAGTTGAACGCCAGTTTTTGTGCCAGTTTGGGCGTTCAACTCCAGTTTTTTATCCTTTTCTGGCGCTGGACGCCAGAATTGGGCAGAAGGCTGGCGTTGAACGCCAGTTTACGTCGTCAATTCTTGTGCAAAGTATGGACTATTATATATTGATGGAAAGCCCTGGATGTCTACTTTCCAACGCAATTGGAAGCACGCCATTTCGAGTTTTGTAGCTCCAGAAAATCCACTTTGAGTGCAGGGAGGTCAGAATCCAACAGCATCAGCAGTCCTTTTTCAGCCTGAATCAGATTTTTGCTCAGCTCTTTCAATTTCAGCCAGAAAAATACCTGAAATTACAGAAAAACACACAACTCATAGTAAAGTCCAGAAATATGAATTTTTCCTAAAAACTACTAGAAATAGACTAAAAACTAACTAAAACACACTCTAAACTATATGAAATTATCCCCAAAAAGCGTATAAAATATCCGCTCATCACAACACCAAACTTAAACTGTTGCTTGTCCTCAAGCAACTAGACAAATAAAATAGAAGACTAATAGGTTGGGAAGCAATAATATCTCAGAGTTTTTGATTGAAGCTCAGATTCTAATTAGATGAGCGGGACTAGTAGCTTTTTGCTTCTGAACAGTTTTGGCATCTCACTTTATCCATTGAAGCTCAGAGTGATTGGCATCTATAGGAACTCAGAATTCAGATAGTGTTATTGATTCTCTTAGTTCAGTGTGATGATTCTTGAACACAGCTTCTTTATGAGTCTTGGCCTTGGCCCTAAGCACTTTGTTTTCCAGTATTACTACCGGATACATAAATGCCACAGACACATAATTGGGTGAAACTTTTCAGATTGTGACTCAGCTTTTGCTAAAGTCCCCAATTAGAGGTGTCCAGAGTTCTTAAGCACACTCTTCTTTTTGCTTTGGACCTTGACTTTAACCGCTCAGTCTCAAGTTTTCACTTGACACCTTCACGCCACAAGCACATGGTTAGGGACAGCTTGGTTTAGCCGCTTAGACCAGGATTTCAGTCCTTTAGGCCCTCCTATCCACTGATGCTCAAAGCCTTGGGATCCTTTTTAATTGCCCTTGCCTTTTGGTTTTAAGGGTTATTGGCTTTTTCTGCTTGCTTTTTTTTTTTTTTTCTGCAAGCTTTGTTCTTTGCTGCTTTTTCTTGCTTCAAGAATCATTTTTATGATTTTTCAGATTATCAATAACATGTCTCATGTTCATCATTCTTTCAAGAGCCAACATATTTAACAGTCTTAAACAACAAATTCAAAAGACATATGCACTGTTCAAGCATTCATTCAGAAGACAGAAAGCATTGCCACCACATTTAACTAATTAGAATTTCTCTTATTAAACTCGAAATTTTATTGCCTCTTATTCAAAAGATCTACTATTTTATTCATGTTTGCTGATGATGAGAAAAATAGACTATAACTTAATTGGGGATAAAATCAAACTAGACACTAATTACTACTAATGATCATGTAATGAAGACACAGACATAGATAAGCACTTATCATAGAGAAAACGAAAAACAGAGAAAGTAAGAACAAGGAATGAGTCCACCTTAGTGATGATGGCATTTCCTTCTTGAGGCACCAATGATGTTCTTGAGCTCTTTTATGTCTCTTCCTTGCCTTTGTGGCTTGATTCCAAGTGATTTTTGGTATTTCTATCCTCACATCCTTCCAATAATTATGTGGAGGGAAGTGCATCCCCTGAGGTATCTCTTGATTTGCAGCCACATGTTCTACCACTGAGCTATAGATCCTTTACATAATTGTTTTACCACACCAAACTTAGAATGTTGCTCGCCCTCGAGCAAAAGAAGAGGGAATTGCACACAACTCTGGGCGTTCAGCGCCAGGTTGGTGCCCATTTTGGGCGTTCAACGCCCATTTACTAGCCATTTCTGGCGTTGAACGCCAGAACCATGCTCTGTTCTGGCGTTGAACGCCAGACAGGTGCTTCCTCCAGGGTGTGATTTTTCTCCTGCTATTTTTGATTCCGTTTTCAATTTTTAATATTTATTTTGTGACTCCACATGATCATGAACCTAATAAAACATGAAAAATCATGAGAATAAATAAAAATTGGGTTGCCTCCCAACAAGCGCTTCTTTACTGTCCTTAGCTGGACTTTGCTGAGCTTTCAATCTAGCTTCAGCCTTGAGCATTCTTGCTCAGTGTTGCCTTCAAGATAATGCTTGATTCTCTGTCCATTGACAATGAACTTCTTATCAGAATCAATATCTTGAAGCTCCACATAACCATATGGTGACACACTTGTAATCACGTATGGTCCCCTCCACCGGGATTTCAGTTTCCCGGGGAATAGCCTGAGTCTAGAGTTAAACAACAGGACCTTCTGTCCTAGTTCAAAGATTCTAGATGACAGCTTTCTGTCATGCCATTTTTTTTATTTTTCTTTATAAAGCTTGGCATTTTCGAAAGCTGTGAATCTGAATTCCTCTAGCTCATTTAGCTGGAGCAATCGTTTTTCTCCTGCTAATTTGGCATCTAAGTTTAGGAATCTGGTTGCCCAGTAGGCCTTATGTTCCAGTTCCACGGGCAAGTGGCATGCCTTACCATACACGAGTTGGTATGGAGAGGTCCCTATAGGGGTCTTGAATGCTGTTCTGTAAGCCCACAGAGCATCATCCAAGCTCCTTGCCCAATCCTTTCTACGGGTATTTACTGTCCGTTCCAGGATTCTCTTTAATTCTCTGTTAGAGACTTCAGCTTGCCCATTGGTTTGTGGATGATATGGAGTGGCCACCTTGTGGCGAATTCCATACCGAACCATGGCAGAGTAAAGCTGTTTATTGCAGAAGTGGGTGCCCCCATCACTAATTAACACTCTAGGACACCAAACCTGCTAAAGATATGTTTCTGGAGGAATTTCAGCACTGTTTTAGTATCATTGGAGGGTGTGGCGATAGCCTCAACCCATTTTGATACATAGTCAACTGCCACCAGAATATAAGTGTTTGAGTATGATGGTGGAAAAGGTCCCATGAAGTCAATTCCCCATACATCAAACAACTCTATTTCCAAGATCCCTTGTTGAGGCATGGCGTAACCATGAGGCAGGTTACTAGCTCTTTGGCAACTGTCACAATTACGTACAAACTCTCGGGAATCTTTATAGAGTGTGGGCCAATAGAAGCCACATTGGAGGACCTTGGTGGCTGTTCGCTCACCTCCGAAATGACCTCCATATTGAGATCCATGGCAATGCCATAAGATTCTCTGTGCTTCCTCTCTGGGGACACACCTACGGATAATTCCGTCTGCACATCTCTTAAAGAGATAGGGCTCATCCCACAAGTAGTACTTTGCATCAGTAATTAGTTTCTTTTTTTGTATTCTATTGTACTCCTTGGGTATGAACCTTGCAGCTTTATAGTTTGCAATATCGGCAAACCATGGTGCTTCCTGAATGGCAAATAGATGCTCATCAGGGAACGTCTCAGAGATCTCAAGGAAGGGGAGGGACGTCCCTTCCACTGGCTCTATCCGGGACAGATGATCAGCTACTTGGTTCTCTGTCCCTTTTCTGTCTCTTATTTCTATATCAAACTCTTGCAGAAGCAATACCCATCTGATGAGCCTGGGTTTTGAATCCTGCTTTGTGAGTAGATACTTAAGAGCAGCATGGTCAGTGTACACAATCACCTTTGATCCTACTAAGTAAGATCTGAACTTGTCAATGGCGTAAACCACTGCAAGTAATTCCTTTTCTATGGTTGTGTAATTTTTCTGGGCATCATTTAAAACGCGACTGGCATAATAAATGACATGCAGAAGCTTGTCATGCCTCTGTCCCAGTACTGCACCAATGGCATGATCACTGGCATCACACATTAACTCAAATGGCAATGTCCAGTCTGGTGCAGAAATGACTGGTGCTGTGACCAGCTTAGCTTTCAGCGTTTCAAACGCCTGTAGGCATGCTGTGTCAAACACAAATGGCGTGTCAGCAGCTAGCAGATTGCTTAGGGGTTTTGCGATTTTTGAAAAATCCTTTATAAACCTCCTATAGAATCCTGCATGCCCCAGAAAGCTTCTGATTGCTTTAACATTGGCAGGTGGTGGTAATTTTTCAATTACCTCTATTTTTGCTTGATCTACCTCTATTCCCTTGTTTGAGATTTTATGCCCAAGAACAATTCCTTCAGTCACCATGAAGTGACACTTTTCCCAGTTTAAAACTAGGTTGGTTTCTTGGCATCTTTTCAGAACAAGTTTCAGGTGATCAAGACAGGAGCTGAATGAGTCTCCATATACTGAGAAGTCATCCATGAAGACTTCCAGAAATTTTTCCACCATATCAGAGAAAATAGAGAGCATGCATCTCTGGAAGGTTGCAGGTGCATTGCATAGCCCAAAGGGCATCCTTCTATAAGCAAACACTCCGGATGGACATGTGAATGCTGTTTTCTCTTGATCCTGGGGATCTACTGCAATCTGGTTATAGCCTGAGTAGCCATCCAAAAAGCAGTAATAATCATGACCTGCTAGTCTCTCTAGCATCTGGTCTATGAATGGTAAAGGAAAATGATCCTTTCTGGTGGCTGTATTGAGCCTTCTGTAGTCAATACACATGCGCCACCCTGTAACTGTTCTTGTAGGAACCAGTTCATTTTTTACATTATGAATCACTGTCATGCCTCCCTTTTTTGGGACGACTTGAACAGGGCTCACCCAGGGGCTATCAGAAATGGGATAAATAATCCCAGCCTCTAGTAATTTGGTGACCTCTTTCTGCACCACTTCCTTCATGGCTGGATTTAGCCGCCTCTGTGGTTGAACCACTGGTTTGGCATTATCTTCCAATAGGATTTTGTGCATGCATCTAGCTGGGCTTATGCCCTTAAGATCACCTATGGACCACCCAAGAGCTGTCTTGTGTGTCCTTAGCACTTGAATAAGTGCTTCCTCTTCCTGTGAATTTAAGGCAGAGCTTATGATCACTGGAAAAGTGTCACCTTCTCCTAGAAATGCATATTTCAAGGATGGTGGCAGTGGCTTGAGCTCTGGTTTAGGAGGTTTTTCCTCTTTCAGAAGAAAGTTCAGAGGCTCTTTCATGTCCCCTGAATCCTCCAAATCAGGCTGAACATCTTTAAAGATGTTTTCCAACTCTGATTCGAGACTCTCAGCCATGTTGATCTCTTCTACCAAAGAGTCAATAAGGTCAACTTTCATGCAGTCTGTTGATGTGTCTGGATGCTGCATGGCTTTGACAGCGTTCAATTTGAACTCGTCATCGTTGACTCTCAGGGTTATTTCCCCCTGCTGGACGTCAATGAGGGATCGTCCAGTTGCTAGGAAGGGTCTTCCTAGAATGAGAGTAGCACTCTTGTGCTCCTCCATTTCCAGCACAACAAAGTCAGTGGGAAAGGCGAATGGCCCAACTCTGACAATCATGTCCTCAATCACGCCTGATGGGTATTTAGTGGAACCATCAGCAAGTTGGAGACATATCCGGGTTGGTTTAACTTCTTCAGTTAAGCCAAGCTTCCTGATAGTGGATGCAGGTATTAGGTTGATGCTTGCCCCAAGATCGCATAAGGCTGTCTTGGTGCAATCACCTTCCAATATGCATGGTATCAGAAAACTCCCAGGGTCTTTAAGCTTTTCAGAAAAGCTTTTCAGAATGACTGCACTGCATTCTTCAGTGAGGAGAACTCTTTCTGTTTCTCTCCACTCCTTTTTATGACTCAAGATCTCTTTCATGAACTTGGCATAAGAAGGTATTTGCTCAAGTGCCTCTGCAAATGGAATCTTTATTTCAAGAGTCCTCAGATAATCTGCAAAGCGAGCAAATTGCTTATCCTGCTCCTCTTTCCGGAGTTTTTGAGGATAAGGTATCTTGGCTTTATATTCCTCAACCTTAGTGGTTAAAGAAGCCTTTTTAGAGGGGTTGTTATCAGCACTTATGTGTGTCTGATCCCTCACTGGCAATTGCGTACCAGAGTTAGAAGTTGGAGTGACGTTAGACGCCAACTCACTGTCTGTTCCTGGCGCCTGAACGCCAGAAATGTGCCCCTGTTGGGCGTTCAGCGCTGGATTCTGCCCCATTTGGGCGTTCAACGCCAGATTCTTTCCCATTTCTGGCGTTGAACGCCAATCCTGCCTTGTTTCTGGCGCTGAACGCCAGTTCTGGGCATGGTCTGGGCGTTCAGCGCCAGCCTTCCACCTATTTTCTGGCGTTTTAGTGCCAGAATTATTTTTCCCTGGGCTCTTACTGTCCTCAGGGGAATCTTTGGTGGGTTGCTCATTTCTTGAATTTTTGATGCCTTGAGGTGGGGTATTTAATGTTTTCCCACTTCTTAATTGAACTGCTTGGCATTCTTCTGCTATTTGCTTTGATAGCTGCTGCTTTGTTTGCTTAAACTGTTCTTCCATATGCATATTAGCTATCCTTGTCTCCTGTAACCTGTCTTTGAATTCAGCTAGCTGCTTTGTTAGAAAATCTAATTGCTGATTGATTTCAGCAGCTTGTTTTACAGTACTGAATTCAGCAGTTACTGTTTTAACCTCTTCATTCATGGAAGGGTTGCTGCTTAGATACAGATGCTGATTCCTGGCAACTGTATCAATGAGCTCTTGAGCTTCTTCAATTGTCTTTCTCATATGGATAGATCCACCAGCTGAGTAATCTAAAGACATCTGAGCTCCTTCTGCAAGCCCATAGTAGAAGATGTCTAACTGAACCCACTCTGAAAACATTTCAGAGGGGCATTTTCGTAGCATCTCTCTGTATCTCTCCCAGGAATCATAAAGAGATTCATTATCTCCTTGTTTAAAGCCTTGGATGTCCAGCCTTAGCTGTGTCATCCTTTTTGGAGGGAAATATTGATTCAGGAATTTTTCTGTCAGCTGTTTCCATGTTCTTATGCTGGCCTTAGGTTGGTTATTTAACCACCTCTTAGCTTGATCTTTTACAGCAAATGGAAACAGTAATAGTCTGTAGACGTCCTGATCTATTTCCTTATCATGTACTGTGTCAGCAATTTGTAAAAATTGTGCCAGAAACTCTGTAGGTTCTTCCTGTGGAAGACCGGAATACTGGCAACTTTGCTGCACCATGATAATGAGCTGAGGATTCAACTCAAAGCTACTAACTCCAATGGAGGGTATGCAGATGCTACTCCCATATGAAGCAGTAGAGGGGTTAGAATATGACCCCAAAGTCCTCCTGGACTGTCCATCTCCACTTATGTCCATGATGGATCTCTATGGATATAACTTGGACTGATTTATCTTTTTATTTATTTTATTTTATAAGAAGTAAATACTTAAATAAAATAAAATAACTAAAAAGAATTTGAATTTTGAAATAATAAAATTTTTTTTTTTCGTAAAAAAAAATTAAAAATAATTAGTTAAAAAAAACGAAATTTTTTTTGAAAAAGAGGGAAGATATTTTCGAAAATTAGAGAGAGAGAGTTAGTTAGGTAGTTTTGAAAAAGTTAAGAAACAAACAAAAAGTTAGTTAGTTAGTTGAAACAAATTTTGAAAAGATAGGAAGTTAGAAAAGATATTTTGAAAAGATATTTTTGAATTTAGCGAGGAGAGAGAAAAACAATAAGATAGTACAAGATTTAAAATTTTTAGATCTAATGTTCCTTGTTTTCGAAAAATTTGGAGGGAAAACACCAAGGAACACCAAACTTAAAAATTTTAAGATCAAGACACAAGGAAAACTCAAGAACACTTTGAAGACTCACAAGAACACAAGAACATGAAGGAAGAACACCAAACTTAAAATTTTTTTGAAAACCAAACAAAATTTTCGAAAATCACAGGGAAATCAACAAGAAAACACCAAACTTAAAGTTTGGCACAAGATTTAATAAAAAAAATGTTTTTGAAAAAGAATGTTTTGAAAAGAGTATAAAAGATTCTAACCCAATCAAATTAATGTTCTAGCCAAATGAGTTATGGGACCTTATTATGAAATTTTAAGAAAGATTATTTTTGAAAACACCAAACTTAAAGTTTGACACAGGATTTAATAGAAAAATTATTTTTGAAAAAGGTTTTTAAAAAAAATATGATAGCCAATTATCATGAACATAAACACCACGTTCTAATTAACTGAGCTATAAATTTAAAGTGTTTTAACAAGGGATAAATAATAAAAGACTCTAAACCAAAAAAAAGGAAAGATTTTTTTCCTAATCTAAGCAACAAAATAATCCGTCAGTTGTTCAAACACGAACAATCCCCGGCAACGGCGCCAAAAACTTGGTAGCACGAATCACGAATCACACTTTTCACAACGCGTGCCACTGACCAGCAAGTGCACTGGGTCGTCCAAGTAATACCTTACGTGAGTAAGGGTCGAATCCCACAGAGATTGTTGGTTTGAAGCAATCTATGGTTATCTTGTAAATCTTAGTCAGGAAGTCAATTATGTTTATCAGTTGAATTGTGAATAACCAGTAGAGCATAAATTAAAAGTTACTTGTTGTGCAGTAATGGAGAATATGTTGGAGTTTTGAAGATGCTCTGTCCTCTGAATCTCTGCTTTCCTCTGTCTTCTGATTCACGCACGCACGTCCTCCTATGGCAAGCTGTGTGTTGGTGGATCACCGTTGTCAATGGCTACCTTCCATCCTTCCAGTGAAAACTACGCTCACGCGCTCTGTCACAGCACGGCTAATCACCGGTTGGTTCTCGATCCGGTTGGAATAGGATTTACTATCCTTTTGCGTCTGTCACTAACGCCCAGCCTTCAGAAGTTTGAAGCTCGTCACAGTCATTCAATCCTTGAATCCTACTCGGAATGCCACAGACAAGGCTTAGACTTTCCGGATTCTCATGAATGCCGCCATCAGTTCTAGCTTATACCACGGAGATTCTGATTAAAGAATCTAAGAGACACTCATTCAATCGGATATAGAACGGAGGTGGTTGTCAGGCACACGTTCATGGGTTGAGGAAGGTGATGAGTGTCACAGCTCATCACCATCATCACAGTTAAGCGCGAATGAACATCTTAGATAGGAACAAGCGTGTTTGAATGAAAACAGAAATACTTGCATTAATTCATTGAGACACAGCAGAGCTCCTCACCCCCAACAATGGGGTTTAGAGACTCATGCCGTCAGAGAATACAAAGTTTAGATCTGAAATGTCATGAGGTACAAAATAAGTCTCTAAAAGTTGTTTAAATACTAAACTAGTAGCCTAGGGTTACAAAATATGAGTGGACTATGATGGATGATGCAGAGACCCACTTCTGGGGCCCACTTGGTGTGCTGGGGCCCACTTGGTGTGTGCTGGGGCTGAGATTTCGTGCAGAGGCCATTTGTGGAGTTGAACGCCAGTTTTTGTGCCAGTTTGGGCGTTCAACTCCAGTTTTTGATCCTTTTCTGGCGCTGGACGCCAGAATTGGGCAGAAGGCTGGCGTTGAACGCCAGTTTACGTCGTCAATTCTTGTGCAAAATATGGACTATTATATATTGCTGGAAAGCCCTGGATGTCTACTTTCCAACGCAATTTGAAGCACGCCATTTCGAGTTCTGTAGCTCCAGAAAATCCACTTTGAGTGCAGGGAGGTCAGAATCCAACAGCATCAGCAGTCCTTTTTCAGCCTGAATCAGATTTTTGCTCAGCTCCTTCAATTTTAGCCAGAAAAATACCTGAAATTACAGAAAAACACACAACTCATAGTAAAGTCCAGAAATATGAATTTTTCCTAAAAACTACTAGAAATAGACTAAAAACTAACTAAAACACACTCTAAACTATATGAAATTATCCCCAAAAAGCGTATAAAATATCCGCTCATCAGGCCACTGTAAGTTTCATGAATGAAACAAGGTCTTCCATTAGAAATCTGGAAGCACAAGTGGGCCAGTTGAGTAAAAGGATCACTGAAATCCCTCCTAGTACTCTCCCAAGCAATACAGAAGAGAATCCAAAAGGAGAGTGCAAGGCCATTGACATAAGCACCATGGCCGAACCTGTAAGGGAAGGAGAGGACGTGAATCCCAAGGAGGAAGACCTCCTGGGACCTCCAAAGGACTCTGAGGCTCATCTAGAGACCATAGAGATTCCATTAAACCTCCTTATGCCCTTCATGAGCTCTGATGAGTATTCCTCTTCTGAAGAGAATGAGGATGTTACTGAAGAGCAAACTGCCAAGTTTCTTGGTGCAATCATGAAGCTGAATGCCAAATTATTTGGTATTGAAACTTGGGAAGATGAACCTCCCTTGTTCATCAATGAACTAAGTGATCTGGATCAACTGACATTGCCTCAGAAGAAACAGGATCCTGGAAAGTTCATAATACCTTGTACCATAGGCACCATGATCTTTAAGGCTCTGTGTGACCTTGGTTCAGGAATAAACCTCATGCCACTCTCTGTAATAGACAAACTGGGAATCTATGGGGTGCAAGCTGCTAAAATCTCATTAGAGATGGCAGACAATTCAAGAAAACAGGCTTATGGACAAGTAGAGGACGTGCTAGTAAAGGTTGAAGGCCTTCACATCCCTGCTGATTTCATAGTCCTGGATACTGAAAAGGAAGAGGATGAATCCATCATCCTAGGAAGACCTTTCCTAGCCACAGCAAGAGCTGTGATTGATGTGGACAGAGGAGAATTGGTCCTTCAATTGAATAAGGACAACCTTGTGTTTACAACTCAAGGATCCCTCTCTGCATCCATGGAGAGGAAGCAGAAAAAGCTTCTCTCAAAGCAGAGTCAACCAAAACCCCCACAATCAAACTCTAAGTTTGGTGTTGGGAGGCCACAACCAAACTCTAAGTTTGGTGTTGAACTCCCATACCCAAACTCTAAGTTTGGTGTTGGAGAGTCTCAACAATGCTCTGAACATCTGTGAGGCTCCATGAGAGCCCACTGTCAAGCTATTGACATTAAAGAAGCGCTTGTTGGGAGGCAACCCAATTTTTTATTTATCTAACTATATTTTTCCTAGTTATATGTCTTTATAGGTTCATGATCATGTGGAGTCACAAAATAATATAAAAATTGAAAACGGAATCAAAAATAGCAGAAGAAAAATCACACCCTGGAGGAAGCATCTGCCTGGCGTTCAACGCCAGAACAGAGCATGGTTCTGGCGCTGAACGCCCAAAATGGGCAGTATCTGGCGCTGAACGCCCAGAACAAGCATGGTTCTGGCGTTCAACGCCAGAAATGGCCAGTAAATGGGCGTTGAACGCTCAAAATGGGCACCAACCTAGCGCTGAATGCCCAGAGTTATGTGCAAAGGCACTTTGCATGCCTAATTTGGTGCAAGGTTGTAAATCCTTGAACACCTCAGGATCTGTAGACCCCACAGGATCATCTCAGGATCTGTGGACCCCACAGGATCATCTCAGGATCTGTGGACCCCACAGGATCCCCACCTACCTCCACTCACTTCTTCTCACCCCTTTTTCACACAATCCCATAAACACCCTTCCCCAAAACCCTTCACCTATCACATCTATCCCTCTTCCCTATTAAACCTTCACCACTCACATCCACCCACTCTTCCCCATAAACCTACCTCATAAACTCCACCTACCTTCAAAATTCAAAACCAATTTCCCACCCAAACCCACCCATATGGCCGAACCTTAACCCCCCTCCCTTCCCTATATAAAGTCCTCCATTCTCCATCAAATTCACACAACACACCCCTCTACACCCTTCTTGGCCGAAACACTTCCCACTCTCCCTCTCCTCCATTTCTTCTTCTTCTTCATCTATTCTTTCTTTTATTGCTCGAGGGTGAGCAAAATTCTAAGTTTGGTGTGGTAAAAGCATAAGCTTTTTGTTTTTCCATTACCATTGATGGCACCTAAGACCGGAGAATCCTCTAGAAAGGGGAAAGGGAAGACAAAAGCTTCCACCTCCGAGTCATGGGAGATGGAAAGGTTCATCTCCAAAGCCCATCAAGACCACTTCTATGATGTTGTGGCCAAGAAGAAGGTGATCCCTGAGGTCCCTTTCAAACTCAAAAGAAATGAGTATCCAGAGATCCGACATGAAATTCAAAGAAGAGGTTGGGAAGTTCTAACAAATCCCATCCAACAAGTCGGCATCCTAATGGTTCAAGAGTTCTATGCCAATGCATGGATCACCAAGAACCATGATTAAAGTAAGAACCCGGATCCAAAGAACTATGTTACAATGGTTCGGGGGAAATACTTAGATTTTAGTCCGGAAAATGTGAGGTTGGTGTTCAACTTGCCAAACATGGAAGAGAACGCACGCCCCTACACAAGGAGAATCAACTTTGATCAAAGGTTGGACCAAGTCCTTATGGACATATGTGTAGAAGGAGCTCAATGGAAGATTGACTCCAAAGGCAAGCCAGTTCAACTAAGAAGATTGGACCTCAAGCCTGTAGCTAGAGGATGGTTGGAGTTCATTCAATGCTCAATCATTCCCACTAGCAACCGGTCTGAAGTTACTATAGACCGGGCCATCATGATCCATATCATCATGATTGGAGAAGAGGTGGAAGTTCATGAGATTATACCTCAAGAACTCTACAAGGTGGCTGACAAGTCCTCCACTATGGCAAGGTTAGCCTTTCCTCACCTCATTTGCCACCTATGCAATTCGGCTGGGATTGACATAGAGGGAGATATCCTCATCAAAGAGGACAAGCCCATCACTAAGAAAAAGATGGAGCAAGCAAGAGAGCCCATTCATGGAGCTCAAGAGGCGTATGAAGCTCATCACCATGAGATCCCGGAGATGCCTCAAATGCACTTTCCTCCACAAAATTATTGGGAGCAAATCAACACCTCCCTAGGAGAATTGAGTTCCAATATGGGACAACTAAGGGTGGAACATCAAGAGCACTCCATCATCCTTCATGAAATAAGAGAAGATCAAAAAGCAATGAGGGAGGAGCAACAAAGACAAAGAAGAGACATAGAAGAGCTCAAGGACATCATTGGTTCCTCAAGAAGGAAACGCCACCATCACTAAGGTGGATTCATTCTTTGTTCTTATTTCTTCTGTTTTTGTTTTCTATGTTATGTGCTTATCTATGTTTGTGTCTTCATTACATGATCATTAGTAGTTAGTAACTATGTCTTAAAGTTATGAATATCCTATGAATTTATCACCTCTCTTAAATGAAAAATGTTTTAATTCAAAAGAACAAGAAGTACATGAGTTTTGAATTTATCCTTGAACTTAGCTTAATTATATTGATGTGGTGACAATGCTTCTTGTTTTCTGAATGTATGCTTGAACAGTGCATATGTCTTTTGAAGTTGTTGTTTAAGAATGTTAAATATGTTGGCTCTTGAAAGAATAATGACTAGGAGACATGTTATTTGATAATCTGAAAAATCATAAAAATGATTCTTGAAGCAAGAAAAAGCAGCAAAGAACAAAGCTTGCAGAAAAAAAATAGGCGAAAAAAAAAAATAGAAAAAGAAAAAGCAAGCAGAAAAAGCCAAAAGCTCTTAAAACCAAGAGGCAAGAGCAAAAAGCCAATAACCCTTAAAACCAAAAGGCAAGGGCAAATAAAAAGGATCCCAAGGCTTTGAGCATTAGTGGATAGGAGGGCCTAAAGGAATAAAATCCTGGTCTAAGCGGCTAAATCAAGCTGTCCCTAACCATGTGCTTGTAGCGTGTAGGTGTCAAGTGAAAACTTGAGACTGAGCGGTTAAAGTCAAGGTCCAAAGCAAAAAAAGAGTGTGCTTAAGAACCCTGGACACCTCTAATTGGGGACTTTAGCAAAGCTGAGTCACAATCTGAAAAGGTTCACCCAATTATGTGTCTGTGGCATTTATGTATCCGGTGGTAATACTGGAAAACAAAGTGATTAGGGCCACGGCCAAGACTCATAAAATAGCTGTGTTCAAGAATTATCATACTGAACTAGGAGAATCAATAACACTATCTGAACTCTGAGTTCCTATAGATGCCAATCATTCTGAACCTCAATGGATAAAGTGAGATGCCAAAACTATTCAAGAGGCAAAAAGCTATAAGTCCCGCTCATTTGATTGGAGCTATGTTTCATTGATAGTTTGAAATTTATAGTATATTCTCTTCTTTTTATCCTATTTGATTTTCAGTTGCTTGGGGACAAGCAACAATTTAAGTTTGGTGTTGTGATGAGCGGATAATTTATACGCTTTTTGGCATTGTTTTTAGTAGGATCTAGTTACTTTTAGGGATGTTTTCATTAGTTTTTATGTTAAATTCACATTTCTAGACTTTACTATGAGTTTGTGTATTTTTCTGTAATTTCGGATATTTTCTGACTGAAATTGAGGAACTTGAGCAAAAATCAGATTTAGAGGTTGAAGAAGGACTGCTGATGCTGTTGGATTCTGACCTCCCTGCACTCAAAGTGAATTTTCTGGAGCTACAGAACTCGAAATGGCGCGCTTCCAATTGCGTTGGAAAGTAGACATCCAGGTCTTTCCAGCAATGGATAATAGTCCATACTTTGCCCAAGAATAGACGACGCAAACTGGCGTTCAATGCCAGCTCTCTGCCCAATTCTGGCGTCCAGCGCCAGAAAAAGATCCAAAACCAGAGTTGAACGCCCAAACTGGCACAAATGCTGGCGTTCAACTCCAAGAAGGACCTCTACATGTGCAACACTCAAGATCAGCCCAAACACACACCAAGTGGGCCCCGGAAGTGGATTTATGCATCAATTACTTATTTCTGTAAACCCTAGTGACTAGTTTATTATAAATAGGACATTTTACTATTGTATTAGACATCCTGAGTTTCATCTTCGGATCATAGTAGTCTTGGTTACTCCGGTTCCCCCTCTGGGGCCGAGACCAATGAACTCCATTATCACTTATATATTTTCAACGGTAGAGTTTCTACACTCCATAGATTAAGGTGTGGAGCTCTGCTGTTCCTCAAAGATTAATGCAAAGTACTACTGTTTTCTATTCAATTCATCTTATTTCGCTTCTAAGATATTCATTCGCACTTCAACCTGAATGTGATGAACGTGACAATCATCATCATTCCCTATGAACGCGTGCCTGACAACCACTTCCGTTCTACATTAGATTGAATGAGTATCTCTTAGATCTCTTAATCGGAATCTTCATGGTGTAAGCTAGAATGATGGCGGCATTCAAGAGAATCTGGAAGGTCTAAACCTTGTCTGTGGTATTCCGAGTAGGATTCAATGATTGAATGACTGTGACGAGCTTCAAACTCGCGATTGCCGAGCGTAGTGACAGACGCAAAAGGATAGTAAATCCTATTCCAGCATGATCGAGAACCGACAGATGAATAGCCGTGCCGTGACAAGGTGCGTTGACCATTTTCACTGAGAGGATAAGATGAAACCATTGACAAGGGTGATGCCTCCAGACGATTAGCCGTGCCGTGACAGGGCATTTGGATCATTTTCCTGAGAGAAGACCGAAAGTAGCCATTGACAATGGTGATGTATCACATAAAGCCAGCCATGGAAAGGAGTAAGACTGATTGGATGAAGATAGCAGGAAAGCAGAGGTTCAGAGGAACGAAAGCATCTCTATTCGCTTATCTGAAATTCTCACCAATGTATTACATAAGTATTTCTATCCTTTATTATTTATCTTTTAATTATCTAATCCAATCACATTTAACCCTACCTGACTGAGATTTGCAAGGTGACCATAGCTTGCTTCATACCAACAATCTCCGTGGGATTCGACCCTTACTCACGTAAGGTATTACTTGGACGACCCAGTGCACTTGCTGGTTAGTTGTGCGAAGTTGTGAACTATGGTATTGGCATCATATTTTTGGCGCCATTACCAGGGAAAGAAAGAACGATGAATTTTACATAATCAAAGTGTAGTCACAATTTCTGCGCACCAATGACCTATACAATTAAGTTCTAGCCTAACTACCCATCCTTCACTTTTCACATACTCATGCATTTTCTTTTGATTTTCACAACACTTATGCATTGACTCTTATTGGACTTTACTTTGGGGCATTTTGTCCCCTTTTTATTGTTTTTCTTTTTCTTTTTTGTCTATGCATATTTTTTTTCTTTTCTCTTCTTTTTCATATTTTTTTTCTTTTGTTTTTTTCATTTTTGATCTCTTTCCCTTTTTTTTTCAAACTACATGCAAGAATCTTAATGCACAAGGTTTAACAATTGATTAATACAAGAGTATGCACCCAATTCCCAAATATAAAAATACAAAGTACCCTTTTATCCCAACCAATGTTCCCAATTTCCCCAAACTTGAATATAAAACACTCTCACTAGTCTAAGCTAATCAAAGATTCAAACAAGAGACTTTATTGTTTTCTGCTTTAGGCTTGTAATATGCTAAAATAAAGAACAATTGGGTTAAACGTAGGCTCAAATTTGGTTGACAATGTAGAGTAAAAGGTGGGCTATTTGGGTAAGTGAGCTAATGAAATAATGGCATCAATCATATAAATGCATGAATACAAGGAATAATGGGACATATAGAATTAAACAAATCAAGGATCACAATCATAGGAAGAGAACAATTCCACACAAGATGGAAAATAAGTGGTTATGAGATGTAACCACACAATTAGGCTCAAAACTCACAAGCTTGTGTTCTTAGCTCAAGACATGATCCACAAAAGTATGAATTCATGCAAGTTCCACAAAAATTTTTCACTTAATTGGGGTGGTGCTCTTTTTATAAATTCCTTGAAAAAATTCATTGTTTTGATTAAGCTTATTCTAAATGCAATGTTGTGATTAAGAAATTATAAAATTCCTTAGTTTACCCTCTTTTTCAAGCAAAACAAATTCTTTTATGCACAAAGGGTTTAACTAGGTTTTCAACAATTCAAAACATTTTTCAAATCACAACCACAAGGCTAAAATGCAATCTATACAATAAAAGTGTGCAATAACCAAAATAAAAGTATCCACAATAGCAAATATGTACAATAATCCCAAAATAGTGCAAAATAAAGCAAAATAAGATGAACTAAGTGATAGTGTCCGAAAATGTTCACCAAATCCACCGACGGCGACGACGGTGACCTCCCCACACTTAAGATGAAGCATCGTCCTCGATGCTACTGATCGGGCTCATGGTGAGGGTTAACAACCACATCTGGCTCCGGCTGGGTCACAGACTGGGGTATTGGCTCCTCAACATGCTCCTCCTCGTGATCCTCCGCGTCGGAAGCGGGAGAGTCGGGGAGAGGGGGTAGCTCAATGCCCTGTTGTACAAACACCTAGTCTATGCGATCGAGACGTCGCATGATACGATGCTCGCTGCACTCCATGAAGCGAAACAGGCGTTGTACTAGCAGATATGTCGGCTCGGGTGCTGGTGGCGGTGGTAAAGGTGCTACCGCTACTGCTGAAGAAGAGGGTCCTGCCGTTGCTATACAAGATGAAGGTCTAGCTGCCTCTACTGCTACTCTAGCTCGAGAGCGGTGCCTGGATGGGGGCTTCTCGTGCACCCACGTGCCCCACGGAATAGTAACCTCCTTGTCGTCATCGTCTGGGGGGGTGATGTCACGTCATCGTCCCTCCATGGGCACCGACTAACTCAATCATGGTAGTGACCAATGTGAGAAATGGTAGTAGGCCACGGATGTGTGCTCGCCACATGCCTCGCCCGATCAACCGAGGGAAGTATACTTCCTTCCCATCCATGACACAGCCAATCAGAAGAAGCATATCTGAAATCTCAGAAAAATAGGTAGTAGGAAGGACATAGTGGGCGAATATCTGCTGCCAAGTCCTAGCATCTCTAGACAGATAAGCAAATAACATCCCCTTGGGCCTCTTGTTCTTAGAATCCATCACCCAAGGGGCGTCTGGTGTGGCAATAACGCACTTCAGCACCTCATAATCAAAGGTCATAGTATTTATTACTATCTCTGCCTGCTGGTATGCACATGTATCACCAGTCCGAGGTAGACAATGCAATACACCCTCAATAGCAGCCTCAGTCACTAAGACCTGCCCGCCCCGTAGGTGGACTGAATCGAGGTTCGCTCGAAAGAGGTTGCAGTAAAACTCCTTGACCCATGAAGTGTTGATTCTTCCCAAATCCTTATCAACAAAACCTAAGCCCAACCCCTGAATACGGGTATTAATGGAGCACCTCAGGTCATTGGGAAGGGCCAATTTCTTCTCAATGTTTAGTTTTGTCTTCTGATAGGTAGGGAAGCACAACTCGCAGTAAAGATTGGGAAATCTGTACGTGTCAGTGGGCGGTAGCTGCTGATTTTGTTTATCCACTTCATTAAGTGGGTTCTTGGCATAGTTGACAAAAGGAGAGATAGTAGAGGCATGAAGTTCCTTCCTCTTTCTTGAGGTAGTAGCCTTTGCTTTTCCTCTATCGGCCATCCTGAAAGCAAATATGACATGACATACACAAATAGGCCAAATAGGGGCATGGAAAGCAAGGAATGGCATATTAACATGAAGTGAGTTAAAAAGAAGAAAACTTGGTGTACAAGCAACAGGAAGTAGCATTCAACACAAAAGCCATAAACCAAGAATTCAAGCAATATATGCACAATGCTTGTTCATTAAGCTCAATGAGCATCATACCAAAAAAGAATGGTTAGAGAGTTAGTTGAAAACTAAAAAGAAAAATAAGTATGTTAGGCAAGTTAAAAGTTAGAAAAACTGGTTCAAAGGTTAGGGGTATGATGGTCATTTTCTTAATCATAATGAATCACAAGTATGGGTAACAAGCATACTCACAAACATGAGGAGGAAGCAGTCATTGATGATGAAATATGACATTGCATAAAAGCAACTAATATGAGAACAAGTCATCAATCAATATCATGATCACTAGGTTTGCAATAATCGGTGTTGACAAAATGAAAGTGCATTTTGTGTAACTAGACAAGTTAGGAATCAATTTGAGTGAAAAAGAGTTACACAAGTTGAATGTGTCAATTATTGCAAATGAATGCACCATATTCAACAAATTGCAAGTTAAACTCAAATGATAAGCTGAATCATTAGCTTGAACATAAGACAATTGAGAAACTTGAGAGATGAAAGTGCATGAAGGTTCAATGCATATCACGGGAAACAACATAAACACAGAGATGCTAGCCAAAGCGACCTAGGGATTGAACTTGGTGTGAGGTAAGTAACTCTCAAACCAGGAGCGCCAAGTTCAATGCCTATGGTGTAAGTTGAAGAACACAACAATTTCTAGAAATTTGGGCAGCATTCCGATAGTAAATCGGACGTTCCTGGATAGCATACAGCAGCAAAATGCAAGTATATGAATCCAAAAGATTGTAACAACATGAAAAGCAAGGATTACATATACACAAGCAGCATCAAACTTAATTTGACGAGCAGAATTCAGCAGGCAGCATTGGTGATAATCAAGAAAAGGAAAACAGGGCACTATAGCAGCAAACAGTCATGCATCATTCAAAATGTAAACAAATACGGAGCACTTATCATGCCTAAGATCATCTAACCACAACCTAGCTACCTAACAACATAGGATCAACTAAAACATGCATATCTAACTAACCTAGCAATCAAAAGTAATAAACTAACTAACTAATATTAACAACAAAACTAATTGAAAAGAAATCAGAGACTCAGAGCAGGAGCAGAGGTGAGGGTAGGGAACCTGGGGTGTAGTAGGATCAGAATTAGAAAGAAGGAAATGGGAAGAAAAAGCAGCAAAGTAATGCGGCCAACAGCGATGGTCCGCGGCGGCGTAGGTGATCGCAGTGGTGGGAGGAGTGAAGTAGTGAGAGGGCGAGGGAGAGAGGAAGAGCGAGAGAAGAGGAGAAGGGGGAAAGAGAGAGGAGATGGGGTTGACGGCAGCGGTCGGTGGTGGCAGAGCTTGAGGGGGGTTGGCAATGGAGGGAGGAAAGGAAGAGACGTTTGGAGGGGGTGGAATGAGGTGCGTGACGAACGGATTTTCTGTCGGTAAAGAAGTTCACAAATAAGTTCTCGTTGTTAGTATAGTTTCTAAACTAACAAAGAATCCTTTCGTACAAAAGTTCGGTTGTCACAAGTAACAAACCCTTAATAAAATTGATAACCGAAGTATTTAAACCTAGGGTCGTCTCTCAAGAAATTGCATGGAGGTGTATTTATTATTGGTTATGGAGGATTATCTTTTTGGGGTTTTTGAATAATTAACAGGAAAAGTAAATTGCAAGAATTAAAGTAATAACTAATAAAATTCTTAGCAAGGTATGAAAACTGGAAATCTTATCCTAGTTACCCTTATCAATTGTGATGAGAATTGTTCATTATTCCCACTTAGTTAACCCCTACTAAATAAAAAAAAGTCAAGTGGACTAATCAATTTGATTCCTCAAGTCCTAGTCAACTCCTAAGGAAAGACTAGCTTTAGAGGGATCCAAATCAACCAGCAAATTCCAATTATCAATCAACAAAAGAATTTGATAACTCAAGTGTCACCAATTAATCAATTCAAGCTAAGAAATTAAAAAGCTAAATTAAAATCATAAATCTAAAATACCTCAAATTGCATTAAATATAAAATCAAATCAAACATTGGAAGGTTCATAAACCAAATTGGATAAAAAGAGAATCAACAAGAAAAATAGAATAAACTAGTAAGCTAGAACAAATAAAAGTAGAAGAGAAGTTAGATTAAAGGAACATTGAACCTGGAATTAAGAAGAAGTAATCCTAAAACTAAGAGAAATCCTAAATCCTAAAACCTAGAGAGAGGAGAGAGCCTCTCTTTCTAGAAACTACATCTAAAACCTAAATTGTGAATAATGAATGTTGTCTGAATGAATTGATTTCCCCACTTTATAGCCTCTAATCCGTGTTTTTTGGGCTGAAAATTGGGTCAAAAACAGCCCAGAAATCGCCCCCAGTGATCTCTGATACGTCCAGCACGCGGCAAAGTCACGCGTATGTGTCGTCCACGCGTACGCGTGGATTGAATTTTCTCCAGGTCATGCGTGCGCGTGATCCACGCGTGCGCATCACTTATCTTTGGGCAGCTATGGCAAACTATATATCGTTGCAAAGCCCCGGATGTTAGCTTTTCAACGCAACTAGAACTGCCTCATTTGGACCTCTGTAGCTCAAGTTATGACCGATTTAGTGCGAAGAGGTTAGGCTGGACAGCTCAGCAATTCCTTCAATTTATTGTATTCCTTCCACTTTTGCATGCTTCCTTTCCATCCTCTAAGCCATTCCTGCCCTGTAATCCCTTAAAACACTTAACACACATATCAAGGCATTGAATGATAATAAGAGAGGATTAAACATAGCAAATTTAAGGCCAAAGAAATATGTTTTCAATCATAGCACAAGATTAGGAAGAAAAATGTAAAACCATGCAATTAGTATGAATAAGTGTGCAAAGACTTGATAAAAACCACTCAATTGAGCACATGATAAACCATAAAATAGTGATTTATCAGTGTGCGAATGCGCTAGGGTTCACCACGTCCCTGGGTTAAAGTTTTTCGAATCCACCCGCCTGCGCACGGTGCGCGTCCGCGTGGGTGGAAAAATGAGCGAGTAGCGCAGAAGCGTCAGGTGCGCCTTTGCGTAGATGGGGGATGTAGGCATGGGCGCGGATGCGTACAGTGCACGTCCGCGTGGGATGAGTTGGGCTAGCGGCTTAATGCTGACCCAGATTCAGCACAACTCTCGGGTTGTAGGCTTGGGAACTGCTTCAATGAATTGACGCGCACGCAGTATGTGCACATCCGCGTGCGTTGCAGATTATGCGTATCGACGTGTATGCACACAGTGCGCATACGCGTGCATGAGGTTATGCCATTAGCCTAGTGTTGGCACGAGAGTGGCCCAACTCTCTGGAAAATGTATGGGCCTGTATCCGCGTATGGACGCGCACACGCACAGCGTGCGTACGCGTCCTGCCCCCTCTTTTTTTAACATATAAAAAAATAGCTCAAAATCCTCCTAACATTATCTACAGCTCAAAATTAGCCAAAAATACAAAGTGACAAAAATTCTTTTTGGCTTTTTGGGAATCTTCAAATACAAGCAAAAGAAGCTTGCCCTACAAGCAACCTACAACCAATTTATTGAAACAAATATATGGAAAGAAAACTATCTACAATGGTAACTCAATTCACTTATTAATCAAAATGCAAGAGGGTGGAAAGAGTTTACCATGGTGGGGGTGTCTCCCACCTAGCACTTTTAGTTTAAGTCCTTAAGTTGGACATTTGGGAAGTTCTTTGTCATGGTGGCTTATGCTTGTACTCATCCTTGAATCTCTAAGGATATTTGCTCCTCAAATGGTTGACAGAAATCCCAGCCATCTTCACCATGTTTGGATGGAGTTCCATCTAAGATATGAGCTCCCATAGTTGGTCTTCGTGCTTCGATCCGGGATCCCATATCTTGTTTTCGCACCCGTCTTCTTGTTGGTCTTCATGAATCTTCCGTTTGGGTGGTTGACAAGTAGGATTCTCTCTAGCACACCAAGTCTTTTTCCTAGACCCATGTAAAGTAGCATTCATCCAATCATGGTCCCTATGCTTTGAAGCTTTGACCTCAATGAGCCTAATTCCAAACTTCCAACCACTACACAACTCCTTTTTACCCTTTGTTCTACAAAGAGCTCTAAGTTGTCCATCCGTTTCAATCAAGCCATATTCAAGTGAGAAAGTAAAGCTTAGGTTTGAGGATTTTACCCACTTGAATGATATGTTGGATGGTGGCTTAAGGAGGGAAACCTCCCCACACTTAGACAATGCAAGGTCGACTTCCTTATGCTCTTCTTTGGGTATTTTCACCTTTTAACAACTTCTTTCATCTTCTTCTTGCTTGTTGACTTCTTCCAATTCCTCCTCATCATCAATCAAGTCAAACTTGGGAGGTTGTGTAAAATCTACTTTCATATCAACTTCACCTTTGATGGAAGAGTCTTCAATGAGTTCACCAACATCATTTGGTGTTGAGTTGTCTTCAATAGCTTCAATTTCACGCCCCATGGGAGAGGATTCAATTATTGATAAGAAATCATTGATGATTGAGTCTATCTCTTGATCAACCTTCTCATATTCTTCAATCTTTATATGATCCGGAGGTTGTTGAGACTTCCATGGTGGTTCCGCATCTCCTAGATCTTCAACCACTTCTTCCTTTTCTTCAATGACCCTAGGCGTCTCCAATTGCTCCAATACAAAGCTCGACTCTTCCTTCTTCTCCACCGGGTTCTCCAATTTCTCTTTCATGCTTTGCTCATTTTTTGATTTCTTACATGTGGCTACGGAGACACTTTGAGTATTCAAACATTGGTAGGCTAAAGTATGCACTACCTTAGTCAAATTATTCACAAACTCGAGGGTGTTCCTTTGCATATCCGCTTGTCTTTGAAGTAGCAACATGAGGAAATCATCTATTGGGGATTGGGGTGGATGAGAAGGTTCATTATTTTGGAGAAAGGGTTCATAATGAGAAGGTGGTTCTTCATAGTAAGGGTATGGAGATGGTGAGTATCGAGGTGGTTCTTGGTAGTAGTCATGATATGATTGTGGTGGTTCTAAAGGTTCTTGCTCATAATGGTCACAAGGAAATGGCATGGGTGATTGGTCATACAATGGATGTGGGTAACAAGAAGGTGCTTGGTAAAAATGGGCTTGTGAGCATGGTTGATAGCCATGTCGAGGATAAGGGTCATAAGCATATGGTGGTGGTACTTGATTATCACAAAAAGAGTCACCATAGCCATTGAATTGGCATGCACTAGGATGTGAATTATACCTATAAATATCCAGAGGTTTTTGCCAATAGAAGTAATCAATTCCTTGAGGCTCCTACCATCTTGAAGTGTTCCATCCTTCGTACATGTTGTCATTAAAGTCCACATTTCCTACAACATGGTGATAACCAAACTCATAGCCAAAGTGAGAATTCATAGTGAAAAAAAAACAAAATAAAACTAACAAAAACTAGTAAACAAGCAATTGACAAACCTATTCACAATATTCACATATATACAATAACCAATAACATAACACCATTGCAACTCCCCGGCAACGGCGCCATTTTGATGAACGGAATTTTCGATGGTATAGAATTTCTCTAATGAGATCTCGTTGCAAGATAGTTTCTAAACCAATCAATAATCCTTTCATACAAACATTTATTTGTCACAAATAACAAACCCCTAAAATCTATAAACCAAAGTATTAAAACATCGGGTCGTTCTCCCTAGAAATTGCAACAAAGTGTTCTTGTTATTGGTTATGAGTTATATTTGGGGTTTTGACAAGAGAACATAAAAAGTAAATGGCAATGAAAATGTAAATGATAAAGCGGTCTTGGCAAGGTTTGGTGGTCAAGGATCTCTATCCTTATCACTAACCACAACATGAGAATTGGCAAGGATCAATCCCATTAAGTCATCCTCTAACTAGTAGTAAAGGAAAGTAAAATGAGTTATATCAATCCAAGTCTATAAGTCCTAACTCTCCACTAATTCAATTAGTGAGAACTAGAGTTAATGGCTCTCAATCATCAATCACTTGGACATTAGTAACTCAAGAGTTCCTAAGTTACCTTCCCAAGCCAAGAGCATAAAATTCTACTCTAAAATCCAACCAAGCATTTTGTCAAACACTTGGAAGGCATAAAAGGAAAACATAGTAATTTGACAACAAGAATAAAATCTAACAACAACTAATTGCAAGGAATTAACAACAACAATAAAAAGAAACACAATTATTATGAATTACCTCAAATTGAATTAAAAGAAAATAGAATGAACAAGAGTAGATCTATAACAAAGCATAGAAATAAAGTAGAGAAAATTGCAACAAATAATAGAAGAATGATGAATGTAACAACAAAGAATTGAAGAGTAGAAGTAGATGAAAGCATGAATTAAAACCTAGATCTAAGATTATTGACCTAAACCTAATCCTAATCCTAATCCTAGAGAGAAGTGAGAGCTTCTCTCTCTAAAACTAACTAAAACTCTCTCATGTGTGTAGTGGTGTGTAGATCCTCCCTTCCCCTTCATTCCTTGGTCTATTTAGCCTTTTCCCGCCAAAAACTCAGGTCCAAATGGGGCCAAAAACCCCCCAAAATCGCCAATCACGAGTTCTTCTTTAAAAATCATGTACGGCCTTCGGCGCGTACGCGCACAGCGCGCGTACGTGTCCCTGGAGCATTTCACAATCCGCGCGTAGGCGCATAGTGCGCGCGCGCGTCCATAGGCGTTTTCCGAATCTTTGGCTTTTCATGATTTCTCCACTTTGTATGCTTTCCTTTCACTCCTTTGATCCTTTCCTAGCCCTTTTCAATCTGAAATCACTAACAAACACATCAAGGCATCTAGTGGAATCAAAGGAAGATAAAAATCATCAAATTAAAGGTCTAAAAAGCATGTTTTCACATCTAAGCACATATAAGGTGACAATCACAAAATCATGCTATTTCATTGAATAAATGTGAGGAAAGGTTATCAAAATGCTCTAAATTCAACACAAGATAAACCCTAAAAACAGGGTTTATCAGAGATCCACATGTCGGTTGTAGTTGCTACTCGACTATCATTTCCATCCATTAGCTTAGTGACGAACGAAACTCTCGCGCGGTCTAGAATTTTCACAAATAAATAAGTTCTCGTTGCGAGTATAGTTTCTAAACTGACAAGAAATCCTTTCATGCAAAAGTTTTGGTTGTCACAAGTAACAAACCCCTAATAAAATTTATAACCGAAGTATTTAAACCTCGGGTTGTCTCTCAAGGAATTGCAGGGAAGTATGATTTATTATTGGTTATGGAAAAGTATCTTTTTAGGGTTTTTGAATAATGAACAAGGAAATAAATTGGCAAGAAAGTAAATTAATTATCATGAAAACCATTGTAAGGTATGAGAACTGGAAATTCCATCCTAGTTATCCTTATCAATTGTGATGAGAATTATTTATTGCTCCCACTTAGTTAACCCTTACTGAATAAAGAAAAGTCAAGTGGACTAATCAATGGGATTCCTCAAGTCCTAGTCAACTCCTATGGAAAGACTAGCTTTAGAGGGATCCAAATCAATCAGCAAATTCCAAATTTCAATCAACAAAGGAGTTTGATAACCCAAGTGTTACCAATTACTCAATCAAAGCTAAGAATATAAAAAGCTAGATAAAAATCATAAATATGAAATACCTCAAATTGCAATAAATAGAAATTCAAATCTAACATTGGAAGGTTCATAAACCAAATTGGATAAAAAGAGAATCAACAAGAAAAATAGAATAAACTAGTAAGCTAGAACAAATAAAAGTAGAAGAGAAGTTAAATTAAAGGAACATTGAACCTGGAATTGGGAAGAAGTAATCCTAAAACTAAGAAAAATCTTAAATCCTAAATCCTAAAACCTAAGAGAGAGGAGAGAGCCTCTCTCTCTAGAAACTACATCTAAAACCTAAATTGTGAATAATGAATGTTGTGTGAATGAATGGATGGATTTCCCCACTTTATAGCCTCTAATTTGTGTTTTTTGGGCCAAAAACTGGGTCAAAAACAGCCCAAAAATCACCCCCAGCGATTTCTGATATGTCCAGCACGCGGCAAAGTCACGCGTACGCATCGTCCACGCGTACGCGTGGATTGAATTTTCTCTAGGTCACGCGTGCGCGTCACCTATCTTTGGGGCAGCTATGGCAAATTATATATTGTTGCGAAGCCCCAGATGTTAGCTTTCCAACGCAACTAGAACCGCCTCATTTGGACCTCTGTAGCTCAAGTTATGATCGATTGAGTGCAAAGAGGGCAGGGCTGACAACTTTTCAGTTCCTTCAGCTTCTTATATTCCTTCCACTTTTGCATGCTTCCTTTCCATCTTCTAAGCCATTCCTGCCCTGTAATCCCTGAAATCACTTAACACACATATCAAGGTATGGAATGGTATAAAGGGGAATTAATATTTGGTAATTTAAAGGCTTGGAAAGCAAGTTTTCAATTATAGAACAAAGTTAGGAAGGAAAATGTAAAACTATGCAATTAGTATGAATAAGTGTGAGAATAGTGGATAAAATCCACTTAATGAAGTACATAATGTACCACGAAATAGTGGTTCATCAAATCTCCCCACACTTAAATATTAGCATGTCCTCATGCTAAGCTCAAGAGAACTAAAAGAGTGAAGAGGAATGGTAGAATGTATGAAATGCAACCTATCTGTATGAATGCAGCTAAATGCAAAATGCTTTTACCTACTTGGTGAAAAGTAAATAAATCTTTCAAGAACAAATATGAACTAGATTTCACTAATTCAAATTATAAAAATGAAGTACAAATAGACTTGCAAGAAGAAGATAGCTCATGAAAGCTGGGAACAAGGAATCGAGCATCGAACCCTCACTGGAAGTGTATACACTCTAATCGCTCAGGTGTTTGAGGTTCGATTCTCTCAATTATCTACTAATCTTGCTTTCTAAGGCTTGCTCTTTTTCTACCAATCAACAAAAGTTTAATGCACAAATACACAAATCAAGAGGTCTTTTAAGGGTTGTAATGGGGTTAGGGTCAAGGTAGGATTGTATTTGGTTAAGTGGACTAAAATCTGAATCCTTAATTAACCTAAACTTCTCACCTAACTTAGGACAATCCATGTAATCATAATATAAAGCCTAACTACCCATTAATTATGTTTTCCACAAATTCATGCATCCTAATTCGAGTATAGTACATATGCATTGCTATCACCATTTACTTTGGGGCATTTTGTTTCCTTTTTATTATTTGCTCTTTTTCTTTTCTTTTTCTCTTTTATTTATTTTATTTATTTTATTTATTTTTTTATTTTTTTATTTTTTTATTTTTTTATTTTTTTATTTTTTTATTTTTCTCAATGCATATGATTAAATTATTGAATGCAACAATATGTGCTTAACTATTGTTTTGCACATTTTCACAGGAATATACAACACTCAATTCTCAAACCAAATATTGGCAAGCCCAACTTCCCCATACTTAAATCATGCATACTCTCACTAGTCTAAGCTAACTAAGGATTCAAATTAAGGACATTATTGTTTTCTGCTTAGAGTTAGTGATGAGCTAAAGTAAAGAATAAAAGGGGTTAAAAGGCTCAACATTGGTTTACAAAGGATAATGAAAATGTTAAGGCCATATAGGTATGTAAGCTCAGTGAAACCAAGGCCTCAATCATATAAGTGCATGCATACATCAAACCATAGAAATATAGAATTAAGCAAGACAAAGATCACAATTTTAGAGAGAACAACACACACCAAAAATAAAATATTGGTTGATAAAATACAACCAATTCAAATAAGCTTAAGAATCTCACAGGTTTTGTGTGTTCGAGCTCTAAACCATGTTCCAGTATAATATTCCTTCAAACAAGTTTATCAAAAATTTTAAATCAAATTAGCGAAATGTTATAAAAGGTTTCTTGAAAAAGAAAATATTACTTTAACCAAGTGGTGGTAAGATATGCACAAAATCAAACAAATATGCAATCAAACATGCAAATGCAACAATGAACAAACAAAGAAAATAAAATATTGGTGTTGAGAAGAAAATAACTAACCCATGGAGATCGGTATCAACCTCCCCACACTTAAAGATTGCACCGTCCTCGGTGCATGCTAAGATGTGCAAGTGGACAGGTTGCTACACTGATGCTTTTCTCCAAAGATTGTGCGTAGGAACTTGTTTGTCGCCCCATGTAAAAGTTTTCCGTTTCCCTTCCTCGGTGGCCATCCTGAAAGAAGAGGAAAAAGAAGAAAAGTAACCCAGAAACAAAGATAGAAAATAATTTAAAATATGGTTGGGTTAATGCCAAATGATGAGAGTCTCAATTACATGATAGCTACAACATGCAAGTGAGAAAACAGTAGAAGCACATGGCAAATCAAGAGTGCAAAAATTTGCAACAATGGGAACAGAGTGTGGGTAATGCAAGAAAATATAAATTCATGTCAATGCAAAAGGGATACAGGTAACATAAAAGATTGGCAGTGACAGATAAATAATATCATCCAACAGTGTAAAACAAGTCACTAAGCACCAAAATAATACCAGAAAAGATACAACAGTTGAAAAAAAATTTTAACACCAATGGAAAAATAATAAATTTAGAAAAGCAAATAAAAATATGCACAAAATTAAAATACAATGAATGAAACTATGCAAATAAATTAGTAAAATATAATGAAAGTGAAGAAGGATGAGAAGTTAAAGAGATGAAGAAGAAGAAAGTAAGAAAGGAAGAAGAAAGAAGGAGAAAGGAGAGAAGAAGAGGAGAAGAATGGAATCTGCGAAGCGGCGCGTAAGTACGCGTCGCCTACGCGTACGTGTGGGTGTGCAGAAGAAGAGGCGACGCGTAAGCGTTGTCCACGCTTACGCGTGGTTGAGCAAGAATCCTAGTGACGCGTAAGCATCGGTCACGCGTACGCGTGACCACTGGTTGTGCTAAACGCACAACACCAGCACCAAGGCAGTACAACTCTCGGCCAAATCACCCATTGACGCCGATCTGGCGATTCACGCGTACGCGTCGCTAACACTTACGCGTGGGGTGACTAAAATACGGGTGACGCGCATGCGTCGCCCACGCGTACGCATGGGTTGGCTCGTGCGCAAGGCACTCTTCCTGCACAGCTCCCGCGTAACTTTCTGTAAGGTTTAGCGTCGCATGTGACGTGTGCGCGTGGTTCATGCGCACGCGTGGGACGCGCTTTTCTTTTTTTTTTTAAATATATATGTGTGTGTGTGTGTGCAGAATGCAGAATGCAGAATGCAGAATGCAGATGATGATGCAGAATACAGATGATGATGCAGAATTTACGAATTAACAATGATAAAATTAAAATAAAATAAAATTGAGAATAAAAAGAGACGATCATACCATGGTGGGTTATCTCCCACCTAGCACTTTTAGTTAAAGTCCTTAAGTTGGACATTTGGTGAGTTCCTTGTCATGGTTGCTTGTGCTTGTACTGATCCTTGAATCCCCACCAATTGTAATCCCAATGGCCTCCGGGATCTCAAACTAGGTGCAAAGAGCCTTCAAGCAAGATTAAGCAAGTGACAAGGTCCCAAGAGTGTTGATTGCTAGACTGAATTCCGGGGTCCCAAACCTTGCTTTTGCACCCGTCTTCTTGTTGACCATCTTTGTTCCAACCGGGTGGTAAGCAATCCGAATTCTCACTGAGGCATCCAAACTGCTTCCTAGACTCATACAATTTAGTATTCTTCCAACCATGATAATTCAGCCGTGAGCTTCCTACCATAATGAACCTAGGATTGTGTTGCCAACCACTGACCATCTCCCTCTTACTCTTATAGCCACAAAGAGCTCTAAGTTGCCCATCCGTCTCAAGCAAAGCATATTCAAGTGGGCTAATTAAGCTTAGAGATGAGAGATTTATCCACTTGAATGAAGGGATGGATGGTTATGGCTTTGGGGTAGAGGTCTCCAACAACCTTGGCAAGGTGATCTCCGGCTCCATTCCCTTGGGCTTTTTTTTTGACAACTTCCACCTCTTTGCAAGCTTCTTCAATATCAACCTCTTCCTCTTGGTAGCTTTCTTCCAATTTGATCTCTTCTTCATTGTTCACCAAGGGCATGGGAGTTTGTGCTTCTTCTTCTTTAATCTCCATGTCAAGTCCAATGGGAGAGGATTCAAATGTAGATAAAAATTCATCAATGATTGGATCCATCTCTTGATCATCCCCTTCAAAGTCTTCAACCATGATATGCCTTGGAGGTTATACACCCTCCTCAACATCAAATTCAAACTCCTTAGAAGGAGGCTCTATGACTGGGCTTTCCCATGGACGTTTCGCATCTCCTAAGTCTTCAACCAATTCTTCTTCTTCGATAATTCTGGCTTCCTCCACTTGTTCCAATACAAAGTCATGCTCCTTACTGTCCACCGGAGTTTCTAGCTTCTCCTTCATGCTACGTTTTTCATTAGATTCTCCACATGAAGCCATGGGGGTTCCTTGAGTGTCTGATCATCGGGAAGCTGATTGATTTATTGCTTGCTCCAGTTGATGAAGGGTTGCATGAAATTGATCCACTGTTTTCTTGAGACGATCCTGTGATTCTTGTTGCGCTCGGCTATCATAAGTAGGATCATAGTGCTCTTGGATTGATGGATATGGACATGGTATATATGGAGGTAGTGGTTCTTGGGAGTAATTGGGTTGGAATTGGGGTGGCTCTATGTATGGTTCATACGGTTCATAGGGTGGTTGGTATGGTGGATATGGGTTAGGGTCATATAGAGGTGAATGGTGTAAAGGGGCTAGTGAGTATGGTGGTTCAAAGGTATGTTGGGAAGGTGGTTCATAAGCATATGGTGGGGCTTGTTGGTAATTACAAGGGGGTCCGCCATATTCATCATCTTGGTACGCTCCCTGGAATGGCTCTTGACCATAGTAATTTGGTGGAGGTGGTTTGTCACGAAAGGGTCCACCATAACTATTGTCTTGGTATGCATCACAGAATGGTTGTTGGTTATAGTGCATTGGAGGGGCTTGTTGCCAAGAGGGTTGATCAGATCCTTGTGGCTCCTCCCATCTTTGATTCTTCCAACCTTGATGCCTATTCTCATTATAGCTTTCATTCCTTACAACAACATTGGAATCAAACTTAAAGCCAGAGGGGTGAGAATTCATAGTAGCTAATAAAAAATTAAAAACAAAAACTAACAAAAATTAATGAAATTAAACTCCTAAAACTAAAAATACTAACAAAGAAACGAAAAAGCAAAATTATTTACAATAACCAATAATAAGGCACACATTTGCAATTCCCCGGCAAAGGCGCCATTTTGACGAATGAAACTCTCGCACGGTCTAGAATTTTCACAAATAAATAAGTTATCGTTGCTAGTATAGTTTCTAAACCGACAAGAAATTCTTTCGTTTAAAAGTTTTGGTTGTCACAAGTAACAAACCCCTAATAAAATTGATAACCGAAGTATTTAAACCTCAGGTCGTCTCTCAAGGAATTGCAGGGAAGTATGATTTATTATTGGTTATGGAAAAGTAACTTTTTGGGGTTTTTGAATAATGAACAAGGAAATAAATTAGCAAGAAAGTAAATTAATTATCATGAAAACCATTGCAAGGTATGAGAACTAGAAATCTCATCCTAGTTATCCTTATCAATTGTGATGAGAATTGTTTATTGCTACCACTTAGTTAACC
The DNA here is from genome assembly GCF_059453495.1 of Arachis ipaensis. Lineage (NCBI taxonomy): Eukaryota > Viridiplantae > Streptophyta > Magnoliopsida > Fabales > Fabaceae > Arachis > Arachis ipaensis. The sequence continues at coordinate 117,387,408 of NC_142441.1, read as the reverse complement.
CTTACTAAATAAAGGAAAGTCAAGTGGACTAAATACTAATCAATGGGATTCCTCAAGTCCTAGTCAACTCCTATGGAAAGACTAGCTTTAGAGGGATCCAAATCAATCAGCAAATTCTAATTTTCAATCAACAAAGGAGTTTGATAACTCAAGTGTTACCAATTACTCAACCAAAGCTAAGAATGTAAAAAGCTAGATAAAAATCATAAATATGAAATACCCCAAATTGTATTAAATAGAAATTCAAATCTAACATTGGAAGTTTCATAAACCAAATTGGATAAAAAGAGAATCAACAAGAAAAATAGAATAAACTAGTAAGCTAGAACAAATAAAAGTAGAAGAGAAGTTAAATTAAAGGAACATTGAACCTGAAATTGAGAAGAAGTAATCCTAAAACTAAGAGAAATTCTAAATCCTAAAACCTAAGAGAGAGGAGAGAGCCTCTCTCTCTAGAAACTACATCTAAAACCTAAATTGTGAATAATGAATGTTGTGTGAATGAATGGATGGATTCCTCTACTTTATAGCCTCTAATCTGTGTTTTTTAGGCTAAAAACTGGGTCAAAAATAGCCCAGAAATTGCCCCCAGCGATTTCTGATATGTCCAGCACACGGCAAAGTCACGCGTACGTGTGGATTGAATTTTCTCCAGGTCACGCGTGCGCGTGATCCACAGGTGTGCGTCGCCTATCTTTGGGGCAGCTATGGCAAATTATATATCATTGCGAAGCCCTGGATGTTAGCTTTCCAACGCAACTAGAACCGCCTCATTTGGACCTATGTAGCTCAAGTTATGATTGATTGAGTGCGAAGAGGTCAGAGTTGACAGCTTTTCAGTTCCTTCAACTTCTTGTATTCCTTCCACTTTTGCATGATTTCTTTCCATCTTCTAAGCCATTCCTGCCCTATAATCCCTGAAATCACTTAACACACATATCAAGGTATCGAATGGTATAAAGGGGAATTAATATTTGGTAATTTAAAGGCTTGGGAAGCAAGTTTTCAATTATAGAACAAAGTTAGGAAGGAAAATGTAAAACCATGCAATTAGTATGAATAAGTGTGAGAATAGTGGATAAAATCCACTTAATGAAGTACAGAATGTACCACAAAATAGTGGTGCATCACTTAGTCATGTTAAGCTTCTCCAACTCTTACGTTTCAAAAATGTCCTTCTTGATTGTGTTTTGGCTAGGCACCTTAAAGGTTGATTGCATTGATGCATATACTTCCTTCATTCCAACATGTTCCACAAGAGATAAAGAGTACTCATGCATACATATGGCCTTGGAAATACACCTTCTTGTATAAGATAGATCAAATACAAATACATCCGCAGCACTCGTTGCATGTTTAGACAATGAATCAACAATTGTTGATTGCCTAGAGTTTGCTAATTTGATCCTTTTACAATAGTGGAGCACATGATTCTTCAAATTTGTAGTTCCATTTCTTGGATTGGCTACAGAAATAGATTTGCAATGGTTTTATTTTGCCTTCCACTATTTTCCCTCTTGAAATCGACTAAAGTATTGCCAATAAACACTCTTCAAGCTCGATTTGTTGCTATTTTCAATCAAAGCGGACTCATCTAGAATGAAATTACCGGTTGCTTCCACCGGGGGTTCTTGTTGTTGTTCTTCTGCAGCCACATCTTGTGCTACTACATCCATGTTGGTACTTGATATTTCGAAGTGAATTCCCCACAAATATATATAAATGTAACATGTTTAAATACACTTTGTACAGATATACCAGTTACAAACAGTCCAAATAAAATCAATTTACAGAGTCAAAATACACACACGTACATATAAAATAATATAAAAAAGAAAGAAAAAAGAAAATAATCATCTTATCACAGCTAGTAAAAAATTCTATTTTCTAGTCACTGGATTTCAACTTCATTCTTTTTGGAAAGGTATAAGAAATTAAGAATTATTGTTGTAGAAATGAGTCAAAATTAATTAAACAAGTATTACTAAATAAAAAACAGATAAACTATCAGCATTTAAGTATTCATTAGTAACAAAATTTGGCAAAAAAAACACTGTTTTATGTTAATTGGTGATTATATAGGTTATCTCCCCATTAAAATTTTCAAATTCTTTTCTAAACGAGCATATTGCCCAGAAGATCATATTGCCGGAAATGAATACTAAACAAGGAAAGAAACTTTTCCATTTTCCTTAAACTTGTGAAGCTAAGTATAATTAACAAGCACTGAAATATGAGCCTAAAAATAATGCAGAGACAAGCATTCAGAGTCAGTTCCATGAAACATAATGAACTATGGCCAATATCCTTATATCATCTCCTTCCCCAAATATCCTCACCGATGTATGTTAATTAACCCAAGAAATGACCAAATCAGAACTAATGAACTATGGCCAAATTTATAAAACACATATGCACACTGTACACACACACATATATATCTAATTAAAATAAAATTAAAGCACACAAACACAAATGCACACTGCGCACACACACATACATATCTAATTAAAATAAAATTAAATTCAAATTAAATAATAACTGAGCTTCAATTTTGAAGGCAGATACATACTTTGAAAGTTTTAACACGAGGAGCGGTGCTGAATAGGGGAACAACGCGGGGAAGTTGAACAGAGAAGGGGCTTCGCGAACAAGCTGGCAACGAGAGTGAAGGGAGATTATAACACCGCCGGCAACGCGGGTAACGTGGGTAGCGCCGGTGACACGGTCAAAGTGCAGAGAGATTTAGATTTTAGAATTGAGAGAAAAGGATTAGGGTTCTTGTGCCGCTGAGGGAGTGGCTGTGAAATAAGGGCTGTAATCTGAATGATTGAGGCCACTAGGTTGTTAAAAGTTGTATTTATATCTCATTAAATGAGATATACGTTTTATAAAAATAAATGAGTCAACATTACAAATTTATAAATTTGGTTCAGTGGGTAAGAACCTTTTGCACATGCTGAAGGTCCTTGGTTCAACTCCCATATGTGACATTTTTAAACATATAACACATATATATGATGGGTGCGGGTAGGGCGGGTAGGGTTGAAGCTCAACCCGCACCCTACGTGCTCCGCAAGCCAACCCGCTCCGTGCCAAACCCTAATCGGGTTGGGTACCCACGGATAGGGTCCATGCTGCCAGGCCTACGATATACCCACAATCTGTTTCACCAAAGAGGTTACGACGAACCTGTGGTAATTACAATGATCCTTGCTAACGCAAACCTCCATAGAAATTTGGTGGACCAAGGGAGTTCGGCCGACATACTATTTAAGCCCTTTTTGACAAAAAGAGTTACCACTGTAAAAAGGGACCAGAAGTTGGCAAGAAGGTGTTACAATGAAAGTCTCAATTTAAGAGGCAGTACAAGTGGTAAAGAAGTCAATAATGCTGAGCTCAACGACGTCTGAGTTCGGGAAGAGCTGCATCCTCAACCTAAAGGAAAGATAGAAAAGGTGCAAATCGGAGATCAAGCAGAAAAGACAACGAATATAAGGGCCAACTTGGAAGAAAGTCTAAAGGCACAACTCGTTGATCTCTTACAAAGAAATTCCAACCTTTTCGCTTGGAAAGCCTCTGATATGCCTGGTATAGACCCCGACCTCATGTCTCACAAACTCACTATTTATCCAGGATCTCGACCTATTCAGCAAAAGAGATGGAAGCTCGGTCCTAAAAGAACGTAGGTCATGGAAGAACATGTGCAAGTCTTATTAGAAGCTAGATTTATAAGGGAGGTAAAGGATCCTTTATGGCTGGCTAATGTGGTCCTTGTAAAAAAGAGAAACAGAAAATAGAGGATGTGTGTGGATTATACTGACCTCAACAAAGCTTGTCCCAAAGATCTATACCCTATTCCTAGTATTGACGCCTTGGTTGACTCAGCTATAGGGTATAGATATCTGCCCTTTATGGATGCATACTCGGGATACAACCAAATCTCGATGTACAAGTCGGATCAAGAAAAGATTTCTTTTATTACTCCAAAGGCTAACAATTATTATGTAGTAATGCCTTTTGAATTGAAGAATGCTGGAGCCACATAACAACGGGTGATGAATAAGGTGTTTTCATTTCACCTTAAAAAAACTAATGGAGGTATATGTGGACTGATGACTTGCATCATCTACCTATTTTTCTTATCTAAAAGGACCATAAAAAGAGCATAATCTCATTGAATCAATGCAATTCCATGAACCAAATGATAAATATTATGGTACATTGCTTTAAAATGGGTTTGTGTTGAATTCCAGACGAAAAGAACAACAAAAAGGGAAGGAAACAACAAATAAGGTTGGGCGTGTGAAGCTGGACGTGCCACTTGAACTTATGGGTGTGGCACGCCAAGATTTTGAAGCCAATTCTCATCAATGGGCATGCCAATTGGTGCTGTGGGCGTGGCACGCCAAGCCAACATTCCAGCGAGGGAGATTGAAGAGTTTAACATGGGCGTGCCACTTGATGTCGAAGGCGTGGCACGCCAACCTTAATTGTGACTTGGGTGTGCCACTTGGATTCTAGGCGTGGCACGCCAAGCTTGAAAGAATACAGTTCTAACATGGGCGTGCCACTTGGTGCTATGGGCGTGGCACGCTGATGAGCGAATAATTTATACGCTTTCTGACATTGTTTTTACATAGTTTTTAGTATGTGTTAGTTACTTTTTATTATATTTTTATTAGTTTTTATGCAAAAATCACATTTCTGGACTTTACAATGAGTTTGTGTATTTTTTTTTGTAATTTCAGATATTTTCTGGCTGAAATTGAGGGACCTGAGCAAAAGTCTGATTCAGAGGCTGAGAAAGGACTGCAGATGCTGTTGGATTCTGACCCTACTGCACTCAAAGTGAATTTTCTAGAGCTACAGAAGTCCAATTGGCGCGCTCTCAATTTCGTTGGAAAGTAGACATCTTGGGCTTTCCAGGATGTATAATAATCCATACTTTTTCCGAGATTTGATGGCCCAAACTGGCGTTAAACGCCATCCAGAGAACCTTTTCTGGCGTAAAACGCCTGAACTGGCACTAGAACTGGAGTTAAACGCCGGAACTGGCATCCAAGCTGGCGTTTAACTCTAGAAAAGGCCTATGCACGTGTAAAGCTCAATGCTCAGCCCAAGCACACACCAAGTGGGCCTCGGAAGTGGATTTCTGCACTATTTGCACTTAGTTACTTATTTTCTGTAATCCTTAGTAACTAGTTTAGTATAAATACTAGTCTTTCCTATTGTTTTAGGATCTTTGGACTTTTAGGCTTATGCCATTTTTCAAATTTGGGAGGCTGGCCATTCGGCCATGCCTAGACCTTTTTCTCTTATGTATTTTCCACGGTGGAGTTTCTACACCTCATAGATTAAGGTGCGGAGCTCTGCTGTTCTTCATGAATTAATGCAAGTACTATTGTTTCTCTTTCAATTCACGCTTACTTCTTCTCCAAAATATACTCTCATACTTAATTCAGTTAAGTCAGAATGAAGGGGTGACCCGTGACAATCACCCACTATCTTCGTTACTCGCTTAGCCAAGATCCGCGTGCCTGACAACCACAAGCGGTCTACATGATGTTCAATGTAGTGATTGGATGACAGCCGAAGTATAGTCTCTTGGGTCTCTGATCCACGGATTTTACTTGCCTCTCCTGACAACAGAGCATTCGAATCCGTGAAATTAGAACCTTCGTGGTAGAGGCTAGAACCAATTGGCAGCATTCCTGAGATCTAGAAAGTCTAAACCTTGTCTGTGGTATTCCGAGTAAGATCTGGTACGGGATGACTGTGACGAGCTTCAAACTCACAAATGTTGGGTGCAGTGACAGTGTACAAAAGGATAGAGAGATCCAATTCCAACACAAGTGAGAACCAACAGATGATTAGCCGTGCGGTAGCTGTGCCTGGTATTTTTCATCCGAGACGAGAGATCCGACAGTTGATTAGCCGTACAGAAACCGTGCCTGGACCTTTCACTGAGAGAACGGATGGTAGCCATTGACAACGGTGATCCACCAATATACAGCTTGCCATGGAAGGGAGCACGCATGATTGGATGAAGACAATAGGAAACCAGAGGTTTAGAAGCAACAAAGCATCTCCAAACGCTTATCTGAAATTCTCACTAATGAATTACATAAGTATCTTTATTTTAATTTACGTTTTATTTATCTTTCAATTATCAAAACTCATAACCAATTGAATCCGCCTGACTAAGATTTACAGAATGACCATAGCTTGCTTCAAACCGGTAATCTTTGTGGGATCGACCCTTACTCGCGTAAGGTTTTATTACTTGGACGACCCAGTGCACTTGCAAGTTAGTTGTACCGGAGTTGTGAAAAATGTGATCACAATTCCGTGCATCACACGCCAAGTTTGTGAAGCCAATATCTCAAAGAGGGCGTGCCACTTGGTGTTTTGGGCGTGGCACGCCAGGCTTAAATTCCAGATGAGTGATTTTGATCCCCACTATGGGCGTGGCATGCCAGGGCATTGATGAGCGGATAATTTATACGCTTTTTGGCATTGTTTTTAGTATGTTTTTAGTAGAATCTAATTACTTTTAGGGATGTTTTCATTAGTTTTTATGTTAAATTCACATTTCTGGACTTTACTATGAGTTTGTGTATTTTTCTGTGATTTCAGGTATTTTCTGGCTGAAATTGAGGGACTTGAGCAAAAATCAGATTCAGAGGTAGAAGAAGGACTGCTGATGTTGTTGGATTCTGACCTCCCTGCACTCAAAGTGGATTTTCTGGAGCTACAGAACTCAAAATGGGGCGCTTCCAATTGCGTTGGAAAGTAGACATCTAGGGCTTTCCAGCAATGTATAATAATCCATACTTTGACCGAGTTTAGATGACGTAAAATGGTATTGAACGCCAGTTCTATGCTGCTGTTTGGAGTTAAACGCCAGAAACACGTCACAAACCAGAGTTGAACGCCAGAAATACGTTACAACCTGGCATTCAACTCCAAAAAGAGCCTCTGCACGTGTAACATTCAAGCTCAGCCCAAGCACACACCAAGTGGGCCCCGGAAGTGGATTTATGCATCAATTACTTACTTCTGTAAACCCTAGTAACTAGTTTAGTATAAATAGGACTATTTACTATTGTATTTGACATCCTGGATTGTATTTTTAATCCTGTGATCACGTTTTGGGGGCTGGCCTCTCGGCCATGCCTGGACCTTTCATTTATGTATTTTCAACGGTAGAGTTTCTACACTCCATAGATTAAGGTGTGGAGCTCTGCTGTTCCTCATGAATTAATGCAAAGTACTACTGTTTTTCTTTTCAATTCAACTTATTCCGCTTCTAAGATATTCATTCGCACTTCAACATGAATGTGATGAACGTGACAATCATCATCATTCCCTATGAACGCATGCCTGACAACCACTTCCGTTCTACCTTCGATTGAATGATTATCTCTTGGATCTCTTAATCAGAATCTTCGTGGTGTAAGCTAGATTGATGGTGGCATTCATGAGAATCCGGAAAGTCTAAACCTTGTCTATGGTATTCCGAGTAGGATTCTGGGATTGAATGACTGTGACGAACTTCAAACTCGCGAGTGCTGGGCGTAGTGACAGACGCAAAAGGAGGGTGAATCCTATTCCAGTATGATCGAGAACCTCAGATGATTAGCCGTGCCATGACAGAGCATTTGGACCATTTTCACAAGAGGATGGGATGTAGCCATTAACGACGGTGATGCCTCCAAATGATTAGCCATGCAGTGACAGCGCATCGGACCATTTTCTAGAGAGGATAAGAAGTAGCCATTGACAACGGTGATGCCCTTACATAAAGCCAGCCATGGAAAGGAGTAGGATTGATTGGATGAAGACAGCAGGAAAGCAGAGGTTCAGAGGAACGAAAGCATCTCTATATGCTTATCTAAAATTCTCACCAATGATTTACATAAGTATTTCTATCTTTATTTTCTATTTATTTATTATTATTATTCGAAAATACTATAACCTTTTGATATCTGCCTGACTGAGATTTACAAGATGACCATAGCTTGCTTCATACCAATAATCTCCGTGGGATCGACCCTTACTCACGTAAGGTTTATTACTTGGACGACCCAGTGCACTTGCTGGTTAGTTGTATCGAAGTTGTGAATGAAAAACAATCTATTAAGACGTGCGTACAGAGTTTTTGGCACCGTTGCCTGAGATCACAATTTTGTGCACCAAGTTTTTGGCGCCGTTGCCGGGGATTGTTCGAGTTTGGACAACTGACGGTTCATCTTGTAGCTCAGATTAGGTAATTTTCTTTTTGTTTTATTTTCAAAAATTTTTCAAAAATCTTTCAAAAATTTCTCTTTTATTTTCGAAAAAATAAAAATTCTTTTCAAAAAAATTTTTTTATTATGATCTTTAAAATTTTTAAGGATGAATTCTAGTGTTTCATGAAGCATGTTGAAACCTGACTGGCTGTAAAGCCATGTCTAAATTCGTTTGGACTGAGGCTTCAACTAATCACTTCAATGCATGTAATTCCATACTAAAGCTTGGCTGGCTATTAAGCCATGCCTAACCCTCAGATTGGAGCTTTAGACTAAGAGTGAAAGATTCCTGGAATTCATATTAAAAATTTTGAAATCCTTATTTTTCTTTTTCAAATGATTTTCGAAAAAATATAATACAAAAATCCAAAAAAAATTATTAATAAAATAAAAAAAATCAAAAATATTTCATGTTTCTTGTTTGAGTCTTGAGTCAATTTTCAAGTTTGGTGTCAATTGCATACGCATCATGCATTTTTCGAAAAAATCATGCATTCATGGTGTTCTTCATGATCTTCAAGTTGTTCTTGATAAGTCTCCTTGTTTGATCTTGATGTTTTCTTGTTTTGTGTCTTTTCTTGTTTTTCATATGCATTCTTGCATTCATAGTGTCTATACATGAAAGATTTCTCAGTTTGGTGTCTTGCATGTTTTCTTTGCATTGAAAATTTTTCAAAAATATGTTCTTGATGTTCATCATGATCTTCAAAGTGTTCTTGGTGTTTATCTTGACATTCATAGCATTCTTGCATGCATTCATTGTTTTGATCTAAAAATTTTCATGCATTGCATCATTTTAATGTTTTTCTCTCTCATCATTAAAAATTCAAAAATAAAAAAAATATCTTCCCATTTTTCTCTCTTAAAATTTCGAAAATTAGATTTGACTTTTTCAAAACTTTTTAAAATTTAGTTGTTTCTTATGAGTCAAATCAAAATTTTCAATTTAAAAATCTTATCTTTTTCAAAATCTTTTTTCAAAATCAAATCTTTTTCATTTTTCTTAGTTATTTTCAAAAATTTTAAAAATATTTTTCAAAAATCTTTTTCTTATCTTTATCACATAATTTTCGAAAATAACATCATCAATTAATGTTTTGATTCAAAAATTTCAAGTTTGTTACTTACTTGTTAAGAAAGATTCAAACTTTAAGTTCTAGAATCATATTTTGTGATTTCTTGTGAATCAAGTCATTAATTGTGATTTTAAAAATTAAATCTTTTTCAAAACTAGTTTCAATCATATCTTTTCAAAAATATCTTCTTATCTTATCTTTTTCAAAAATTGATTTTAAAATATCCTTTCTAACTTCCTATCTTCTTATCTTTTCAAAATTGATTTTCAAATTTGTTTCAACTAACTAACTAACTTTTTGTTTGTTTCTTATCTTTTTCAAAACTACCTAACTAACTCTCTCTCTCTCTATTTTTCGAAAATATCTTCCCTCTTTTTCAAAAATTTCTTCTTAATTAACTAATTATTTTAATTTTTTTATTTTAATTTTCGAAAATTACTAACCTTTTTCAAAAACTATTTTCGAAAATCACTAACTCTTTTTCAAAAATTATTTTCGAAAATCCTCTCTCTCTCATCTCATTCTATTTATTTATTCATCTACCAACACTTCATCTCACATCTTTGCTCTCCTCACCCTTGTGTTTCTTTCTTTACATTACATTCTTTTCTTCTTCCTTTCTTCTACTCACACAGGGACCTCTATACCTGGGTAAAAAGGATCCCTACTATTATTATTTTTCTGTTCCCTCTTTTTCATATGAGCAGGAGCAAGGACAAAAACATTCTTGTTGAAACAGATCAAGAACCTGAAAGGACTCTGAAGAGGAAACTAAGAGAAGCTAAATTACAACAATCCAGCAAGCACCTGTTAGAAATTTTCGAACAAGAAGAGGAGATGGCAGCCGAAAATAATAATAATGCAAGGAGGATGCTTGGTGACTTTACTGCACCTAATTCCAATTTACATGGAAGAAGCATCTCCATTCCTGCCATTGGAGCAAACAATTTTGAGGTGAAACCTCAATTAGTTTCTCTGATGCAGCAGAACTGCAAGTTTCATGGACTTCCATCTGAAGATCCTTTTCAGTTCTTAACTGAATTCTTGCAGATATGTGATACTGTTAAGACTAATGGAGTAGATCATGAAGTCTACAGGATCATGCTTTTCCCTTTTGCTGTAAGAGACAGAGCTAGAGTATGGTTGGACTCTCAACCTAAGGATAGCCTGAACTCTTGGGATAAGCTGGTCAAGGCTTTCTTAGCCAAGTTCTTTCCTCCTCAAAAGCTGAGTAAGCTTAGAGTGGATGTTCAGACCTTCAGAAAGAAAGAAGGTGAATCCCTCTATGAAGCTTAGGAGAGATACAAAGGACTGACCAAAAAGTGTCCTTCTGACATGCTTTCAGAATGGACCATCCTGGATATATTCTATGATGGTTTGTCTGAATTAGCTAAGATGTCATTGGATACTTCTGCAGGTGGATCCATTCACCTAAAGAAAACGCCTGCAGAAGCTCAAGAACTCATTGACATGGTTGCTAATAACCAGTTCATGTACACTTCTGAGAGGAATCCTGTGAGTAATGGGACGCCTCAGAAGAAGGGAGTTCTTGAAATTGATACTCTGAATGCCATATTAGCTCAGAATAAAATATTGACTCAACAAGTCAATATGATTTCTCAGAGTCTGACTGGAATGCAAGCTGCATCCAACAGTACTCAAGAGGCATCTTCTGAAGAAGAAGCTTATGATCCTGAGAACCCTGCAATAGCAGAGGTAAATTACATGGGTGAACCATATGGAAACACCTATAATCCCTCATGGAGAAATCACCCAAATCTCTCATGGAAGGATCAAAAGCCTCAACAAGGCTTTAATAATGGTGGAAGAAATAGGTTTAACAATAGTAAACCTTTTCCATCATCCACTCAGCAACAGACAGAGAACTCTGAACAAAATACCTCTAATTTAGCAAACTTAGTCTCTGATCTATCTAAGGCCACTGTGAGTTTCATGAATGAAACAAGGTCCTCCATTAGAAATTTGGAAGCACAAGTGGGCCAGCTGAGTAAAAGAGTCACTGAAATCCCTCCTAGTACTCTTCCAAGCAATACAGAAGAAAATCCAAAAGGAGAGTGCAAGGCCATTGAAATGACCATCATGGCCGAATCCAAGGAAGAAGGGGAGGACGTGAATCCCAAGGAGGAAGACCTCCTGGGACGTCCAATGATCAATAAGGAGTTTCTCTCTGAGGAACCAAAGGAATCTGAGACTCATCTAGAGACCATAGAGATTCCATTGAACCTCCTTATGCCATTCATGAGCTCTGATGAGTATTCCTCTTCTGAAGAGAATGAGGATGTTACTAAGGAGCAAGTTACCAAGTACCTTGGTGCAATCATGAAGCTGAATGCCAAATTATTTGGTATTGAGACTTGGGAAGATGAACCTCCCTTGTTCACCAATGAACTAAGTGATCTGGATCAAATGACATTGCCTCAGAAGAAACAGGATCCTGGAAAGTTCCTAATACCTTGTACCGTAGGCACCATGACCTTTGAGAAGGCTCTATGTGACCTTGGGTCAGGAATAAACCTCATGCCCCTCTCTGTAATGGAGAAACTGGGAATCTTTGAGGTGCAAGCTGCCAGAATCTCATTAGAGATGGCAGATAACTCAAGAAAAGAGGCTTATGGACAAGTAGAGGATGTGTTAGTAAAGGTTGAAGGCCTTTACATCCCTGCTGATTTCATAATCCTAGATACTGGGAAGGATGAGGATGAATCCATCATCCTTGGAAGACCCTTCCTAGCCACAGCAAGAGCTGTGATTGATGTTAACAGAGGTGAACTAGTCCTTCAATTGAATGAGGACTCCCTTGAGTTTAAAACTCAAGGTTATCCTTCTGTACACATGGAAAAGAGGCACAGTAAGCTTCTCTCAAAACAGAGTCAACCAGAGCCCCCACAGTCAAACTCTAAGTTTGGTGTTGGGAGGCCACAACCAAACTCTGAGTTTGGTGTTGAACTCCCATATCCAAACTCTAAGTTTGGTGTTGGGGAGTCTCAACAATGCTCTGAACATCTGTGAGGCTCCATGAGAGCCCACTGTCAAGCTATTGACATTAAAGAAGCGCTTGTTGGGAGGTAACCCAATTTTTATTTATCTAATTTTAATCTATTTTTATTGTTATTTCATGTTTTATTAGGTTCATGATCATGTGGAGTCACAAAATAAATATAAAAATTGAAAACAGAATCAAAAATAGCAGAAGAAAAATCACACCCTGGAGGAGGATCTCACTGGCGTTTAAATGCTAGTAAGGAGCATCTGTCTGGCGTTCAACGCCAGAACAGAGCATGTTTCTGGCGTTGAACGCCAGAAACAAGCAGCATCCTGGTGTCCAGACGCCAGAAATGCACAGTGAAGAAGAGCTGGCGCTGAACGCCAGAAACAAGCATCTGGCTGGCGTTCAACACCAGAAATATGCTGCATCTGGGCGTTGAACGCCCAGAACAAGCATCAGTTCGGCGTTTAAACGCCAGAATTGCATGAAAAGGCATTTTACATGCCTAATTGGTGCAGGGATGAAATTCCTTGACACCTCAGGATTTGTGGACCTCATAGGATCATCTCAGCATCTGTGGACCCCACAGGATCCCCACCTACCACCACTCACTCTCTTCCCTCTTCTCAATGCTCATCCTCTCTTCCCAATAAACACTCTTCCCCAAAACCCTTCACCAATCACCTCAATCTCTCTTCCATATCACCACTTCACCACTCACATCCATCCACTCTTCCCCATAAACCTACCTCATAAACTCCACCTACCTTCAAAATTCAAAATCAATTTCCCACCCAAAACCCACCCTTATGGCCGAACCTTACCCCCCCTCCTTTCCCTATATAAAGCCCTCCATTCTTCTTCATTTTCACACAAAACAACCCTCTCTTCCCCTCCTTGGTCGAAACACATCTCTCTCTCCCTCTTCTCCATTTCTTCTTCTTCTTCATCTATTCTTTCTTCTCTTGCTCGAGGGCGAGCATAAATTCTAAGTTTGGTGTGGTAAAAGCATAAGCTTTTTGTTTTTCTATTACCATTGATGGCACCTAAGACCAAAGAATCCTCTAGAAAAGGGAAAGGGAAAACAAAAACTTCCACCTCCGAGTCATGGGAGATGGAAAGATTCATCTCCAAAGCTCATCAAGACCACTTCTATGATGTTGTGGCCAAGAAGAAGGTGATCCCCGAGGTCCCTTTCAAGCTCAAGAGAAATGAGTATCCGGAGATCCGACATGAAATCCAAAGAAGAGGTTGGGAAGTTCTAACAAAACCCATCCAACAAGTCGGCATCTTAATGGTTCAAGAATTCTATGCCAATGCATGGATCACTAGGAACCATGATCAAAGTAAGAACCCGAACCCAAAGAATTATCTCACCATGGTTCGGGGAAAATACTTAGATTTTAGTCTGGAAAACGTGAGGTTGGCGTTTAACTTGCCCATGATGCAAGGAGATGCACGCCCCTACACTAGAAGGGTCAACTTTAATCAAAGGTTGGACCAAGTCCTCATGGACATATGTGTGGAAGGAGATCAATGGAAGATTGACTCCAAAGGAAAGCCGGTTCAACTAAGAAGACTGGACCTCAAGCCTGTGGCTAGAGGATGGTTAGAGTTCATCCAACGCTCCATCATCCCCACTAGCAACCGATCTGAAGTTACTGTGGATCGGGCCATCATGATTCATAGCATCATGATTGGAGAGGAAGTAGAAGTTCATGAAGTCATCTCCCTTGAACTCTACAAAATAGCCGAAAAGCCCTCTCCTGGGGCAAGGCTAGCTTTTCCTCATCTTATTTGCCATCTATGTTACTCAGCTGGAGCTTTCATAGAAGGAGATATTCCCATTGAGCAAGAGAAGCCCATCACCAAGAAAAGGATGGAGCAAGCAAGAGAGCCCATTCATAGATCTCAAGAGACGCATGAAGCTCATCACCATGAGATTCCGGAGATGCCTCAAATGCATTTTCCTCCACAAAACTATTGGGAGCAAATCAACACCTCCCTAGGAGAATTAAGTTCCAACATGGGACAATTAAGGGTGGAACATCAAGAGCACTCCATCATCCTTCATGAAATTAGAGAAGATCAAAAAGTAATGAGGGAGGAGCAACAAAGACAAGGAAGAGACATAGAAGAGCTCAAGGACATCATTGGTTCCTCAAGAAGGAAACGCCACCATCACTAAGGTGGACTCATTCCTTGTTCTTACATTCTCTGTTTTTCGTTTTCTTTATGATTAAGTGCTTATCCATGTTTGTGTCTTATTACATGATCATTAGTAGTTAGTAACTATGTCTTAAAGTTATGAATGTCCTATGAATCCATCACCTCTCTTAAATGAAAAATGTTTTAATTCAAAAGAACAAGAAGTACATGAGTTTCGAATTTATCCTTGAACTTAGTTTAATTATGTTGATGTGGTGACAATGCTTCTTGTTTTCTAAATGAATGCTTGAACAGTGCATATGTCTTTTGAAGTTGTTGTTTAAGTATGTTAAATATGTTGGCTCTTGAAAGAATGATGACAAGGAGACATGTTATTTGATAATCTAAAAAATCATAAAAATGATTCTTGAAGCAAGAAAAAGCAGCAAAGAACAAAGCTTGCAGAAAAAAAAAAGAGAAAGAAAAAAAATTAGTGAAAAAAAATAGAAAAAAAAAGAGAAGCAAGCAGAAAAAGCCAAAGCTCTTAAAACCAAGAGGCAAGAGCAAAAAGCCAATAACCCTTAAAACCAAAAGGAAAAGGTAAATAAAAAGGATCCCAAGGCTTTGAGCATCAGTGGATAGGAGGGCCTAAAGGAATAAAATCCTGGCCTAAGCGGCTAAACCAAGCTGTCCCTAACCATGTGCTTGTGGCGTGAAGGTGTCAAGTGAAAACTTGAGACTGAGCGGTTAAAGTCAAGGTCCAAAGCAAAAACAGAGTGTGCTTAAGAACCCTGGACACCTCTAATTGGGGACTTTAGCAAAGCTGAGTCACAATCTGAAAAGGTTCACCCAGTTATGTGTCTGTGGCATTTATGTATCCGGTGGTAATACTGGAAAACAAAGTGCTTGGGGCCACGGCCAAGACTCATAAAATAGCTGTGTTCAAGAATCATCATACTGAACTAGGAGAATCAATAACACTACCTGAACTCTGAGTTCCTATAGATGCCAATCATTCTGAACCTCAATGGATAAAATGAGATGCCAAAACTATTCAAGAGGCAAAAAGCTACAAGTCCCGCTCATCTGATTGGAGCTATGTTTCATTGATATTTTGGAATTTATAGTATATTCTCTTCTTTTTATCCTATTTGATTTTCAGTTGCTTGGGGATAAGCAACAATTTAAGTTTGGTGTTGTGATGACCGGATAATTTATACGCTTTTTGGCATTTTTTTAGTATGTTTTTAGTAGAATCTAGTTACTTTTAGGGATGTTTTCATTAGTTTTTATGTTAAATTCACATTTCTGGACTTTACTATGAGTTTGTGTGTTTTTCTGTGATTTCAGGTATTTTCTGGCTGAAATTGAGGGATTTGAGCAAAAATCAGATTCAGAGGTAGAAGAAGGACTGCTGATGCTGTTGGATTCTGACCTCGCTGCACTCAAAGTGGATTTTCTGAAGCTACAGAACTTAAAATGGCGCGCTTCTAATTGCTTTGGAAAGTAGACATACAGGGCTTTCCAGCAATGTATAATAGTCCATACTTTGACCGAGTTTAGATGACGTAAAAGGGCGATGAACGCCAGTTCTACGCTGCTGTCTGGAGTTAAACGCCAGAAACACGTCACAAACCAGAGTTGAACGCCAGAAATACGTTACAACCTGGCGTTCAACTCCAGAAAGAGCCTCTGCACGTGTAACATTCAAGCTCAGCCCAAGCACACACCAAGTGGGCCCCGAAAGTGGATTTATGCATCAATTACTTACTTCTGTAAACCCTAGTAACTAGTTTAGTATAAATAGGACTTTTTACTATTATATTTGACATCCTGGATTGTATTTTTAATCCTGTGATCACGTTTTGGGGGCTGGCCTCTCGGCCATGCCTGGACCTTTCACTTATGTATTTTCAACGGTAGAGTTTCTACACTCCATAGATTAAGGTGTGGAGCTCTGCTGTTCCTCATGAATTAATGCAAAGTACTACTGTTTTTCTTTTCAATTCAACTTATTCCGCTTCTAAGATATTCATTCGCACTTCAACATGAATGTGATGAACGTGACAATCATCATCATTCCCTATGAACGCGTGCCTGACAACCACTTCCGTTCTACCTTCGATTCAATGATTATCTCTTGGATCTCTTAATCAGAATCTTTGTGGTGTAAGCTAGATTGATAGCGGCATTGATGAGAATCCGGAAAGTCTAAACCTTGTCTGTGGTATTCCGAGTAGGATTCTGGGATTGAATGACTGTGACAAACTTCAAACTCGCGAGTGTTGGGCGTAGTGACAGACGCAAAAGGAGGGTGAATCCTATTCCAGTATGATCGAGAACCTCAGATGATTAGTCGTGCCGTGACAGAGCATTTGGACCATTTTCACAAGAGGATGGGATGTAGCCATTAACGACGGTGATGCCTCCAGATGATTAGCCATGCAGTGACAGCGCATCGGACCATTTTCCAAAGAGGATAAGAAGTAGCCATTGACAACGGTGATGCCCTTACATAAAGCCAGCCATGGAAAGGAGTAGGATTGATTGGATGAAGACAGCAGGAAAGCAGAGGTTCAGAGGAACCAAAGCATCTCTATACGCTTATCTGAAATTCTCACCAATGATTTACATAAGTATTTCTATCTTTATTTTCTATTTATTTATTATTATTATTCGAAAATATTATAACCTTTTAATATCTGCCTGACTGAGATTTACAAGATGACCATAGCTTGCTTCATACCAACAATCTCCGTGGGATCGACCCTTACTCATGTAAGCTTTATTACTTGGACGACCCAGTGCACTTGCTGGTTAGTTGTATCGAAGTTGTGAATGAAAAACAATCTATTAAGATGTGCGTACAGAGTTTTTGGCTCCGTTGCCTGAGATCACAATTTCGTGCACCAGGCATATACCAGCCTGGCCTCCTCTCATTCAAATGAAAATATCTTGAGCTACCCAACTTCAAATGATATGATTTCAGTGCCATTAGAAAGTAGACATCCAGGGGTTTCCAACCATATATAAAACATTATGATGGACACTGGAATTGAGGAAGATATTGACCCTGAAAACACAAGGAACAAAACACATCCCTGCAGCGTTACCAGCCTGACCTCTTCATCTTCAAAGGAACATAACTTGAGTTGTAGAAGTCCAAATGATGTAATGTTAGAAGCGTTGGAAAGCTGGCATAAAGAGCTTTCTAACGATATATAACACTAAATGGTGGACATTAAATATGGAGGTGAAAAAAGCCATTATTTTAGCGTTGCAAAACCTGGGCGTGGCACACCAGCTCTATATTCATAATGGGCGTGGCACGCCAGTTCTAATGACCAGAGAGGAAGATTTTATGCATCATTGAAGGCGTGGCACGCTAAAGAGTGGGCGTGGCATGCCAGTTTCACAACACAAAGGGCGTGGCACTTCAGAAGTGGGCGTGGCATGCTGGGGTACTTGATAAACTGACCTTTTCACCTTCAACTGGGCATAACTTAAGCGACATAGGTTTAAATGAGTTGATTTTAAAAAAGTTAGAAAGCTTACATTCAGGACTTTCTAACAATATATAATACTTTATAGTGGACATTCAATATGAGCCCCAAACAACTCCATCTATTCAACGTGCAAAGTGGGTCATACTCCATCTATTGGGCGTGGCACTTGAAACCACACGCCAATTCTCCCTGCAGCCTCCAACCTTCAACCAGGCCCACTCCAACTCTCATTCAAGCCACACTTATCAATCAATCAAGGCCACAAGAAGCATCTAGAATAGTTTATTTTTATTTCATTGTAATTTGCTTTTAATTTTATTTAAGTTTGTAATTTAGGAGAGCCTATATAAAGGCCTTAGTTTCATAGAATTAGTCATGCTGGATTGGGGGAACGTCTTAGGACCCTCTTTGTTCACCATCAATTTCTTCTCTTTTTTTTCTTACTTTGTAAATAATTTAGTTATGAATTACTAACTCTTTCCATTAGGAAAGAGAGCTCTATTGCTATTTGATGGATTGATTGTTTTTATTCTTCTTCTTTTATTCATCTCTCTTGATTTACAAGAAAGAATTTTATTTTTCATTCTAGCATTCAATTATCTTGGAAAAGAGATTGAATGCAATTGGGTTTTATGGGAATCTTGGAAGAGAAAACATAAAACCATGCTTGAAATTCTTTCTCACACTTGAATAGATTTGGGTTTTGGAAGGGATATGGTGACATAAAATCTCTCCATTACTTGGGTTTAGAAAAGTGTGTGGTATAATCAAGGACCATTCTTCATCTCTTCTCATGAGCAATTAGACCAAGGAATTGGCTATTGATCAAGATTTGAGAGATTGAGTCACCAAGGAATTGGGGCTTAATCAATCATGATTGCCAAGAGGTCAATGAGTTGCATGTTTGAAGATGAGATTAAATCAATTAATCTGGAGAATGCAATATCTCTTGATCCCAATGCTTATTTTATCTTTCTTTCTTTTATTTACTTTATGGTCATTTATATTTTCTGCACTTTACATTTCCAGCACTTTACTTTCTTGTACTTTACTTTCCTTGCCATTTACCTTATTGCACTTTATTGCTTTCCTTTACTTTCATGCAATTTACAATTCTATTTGCTTATCACTCCAATCTGAATAGTCTAACTAAGATAATCAATTAACTATTGTTTGCTTTAATCTGTTAATCTCTGTAGGATTCGACCCCACTCCTAGTGGGTTATTACTTGACGATATTTGGTGCGCTTGCCAAAGAACGGATTCATTTTATATAGGGAGTGAATTCCGGTCGATCAAGTTTTATGGCACCGTTGCCGAGGATTAATTGTGATTAACAAACTACTGGTTGGTTGATTACCTAGATTAGACACTTTCTTTCTTTCTTTTTGTTTTTGTCATTTAATTTTTTTAAATTTCTCTCACTAGTAAGGTGTTTGTGTTATTGCCTCACTAAGAATCCCTCATCTGTGACAATGGGGATTCCAATTTTCTTTTGTGATTATTGTTTGAGACAGAGTATTTTGCAAGTAAGAATGGAGTCTACCTCACATTTTGATCAATCATGTCATATGGGATATTGCCCACCACCACAAAATGATTCAAGTCATTATCCTAATGGTGGCTGGAAATATCACCAAGGAATGATAAATTATGAGCAATCCACCCAATTGGGATATGCTCCAGGGCCACAAAATGATCAATCAAATTTTCTTGGGACACTTCCCACCACCACAGAATGACTCACGTTATTATGCTCATGGTGGGTGGGAGTATCAAGAACATAAAATGAGATACTTTCCAGAGCCACAAATTGGTCCATATTTTGATTACTACTCAACTTGTGGCTAGGGAAGGGAATTTAATGATGTATATCCCATTCATCAAGAACCATCACCCCGTAATTGTCCAACCTATGCACCTCCACAAACTCATCAAAATCCTTCTCTGGCATTTGTATTAGAACAACTTTCCCAGACCCAAGCCTCAATTGGCTATCTCATTGAGTCCTTAAGGAAAAAGAACAGAGAAAGTATTATAGATATGGAAATCTCAAGGAGAAATCAAGAAGAGCACGTGAGACAAAGGGCACAACAATTTGTTGATGAACCAACCAATGTCTTCCCTTGGCCAGGGGAAGAATATCATGTCATCAGCTCAAGGAGTGGAGAAGTGCTTAATGAGGGGGAAAATGAGGAATTGGTAGAGCAAGAAGAAGAGATCTTTGTACCAAGTGAGCCACCATTCCAAGAAGTTCTTGATAAAGAGGATACTCCAACCATCTCACAACACCCAAGTTCTGAAATCAAAGAAGTGAAGGCAACTAACAAAAGTACTGAAAAAAGGATTGTGACCAAGAAACAATTGCCTATAACCATGAAAAAGAGAAGGTCAACTGCAAACAATCCAACCCCTGCCCCAACACGCAAAGCAAATCAAGCAAATACCAAAAGAAAGCTTGTTGGGAAGAGGCCAAAACAGGGGACATCAACTTACTCTTCTTTTTCTTTGAGGTCATTCCTCTTAATAAACTGGAAGAAGAGGAAGAAAGTTGAGAACAACATGTCAAGCTGATGATATTAAAAGAGCGCTTGTTGGGAGGCAACCTAACCATAAGTAACATTTCCTTTCTTTGGCTTTGTTTATTTTCAATAAGTTAGCATATGATTGCATTCTAAGTTTGGTGTTGCCACTTATTTTTCATGCCATGTACCATGCACACCACTTATTAATGCAATCACATTGCCTCTGTTTCTTTCTTGTGCCTTTATTGTGATTCTTAATTTTGCTTGCCTAAAACACAGGTACTACTAACATTTCATTGTTTAAGACATTCATGACCCATCATGAATCCCATCACCACTATTTTATTTGTTGCTTGAGGACAAGCAATCATTCTAAGTTTGGTGTGGGAAGGGAAAGAATAGGAGGAAAAGGACAACAACAATGAAGATGAACTACAAGGTGGTAACGTTCCTTTTTCCTCTTACTTATTTCTAGCACTTTAAATTGCATGATTGTCTTCTATTTTCTCTGTATGCATGTGTGCTGTGAATAAGCATAGCTTGATTGTTGATTTGTAACATGTTACTATAATACCATGACTACCATCTTGAATTTTGTGAGTTTAAAGTAATTTAGTTTCATGATCATAAACAAACAAGGTAATTAAAGAAGAAGTGAGCATGAGCTTATAAGTATTGGGAAGCTAGCATGATTCTTGTTGCTCAATTGCATTTGAATTTATTTAATTGAAGTTTTCATCTAGGATATTTTATGATTTTTTTTTTTTTTGAAATCATGAAAACCTTGAAGAAGCAAATGCAAGTAAGGCAAGAAAAAGAAAAGGGAAAGAATGAGAAACCTGAAGGCTCTGAGTACCAATGACAATTCATTTGTTAAGTACTTGTGGTGTTTATGTATCAAGCAAAAAGCTTGAAAACAAAACACTTAGAGTCAAGGCTAGGCTCAAGTGCAAAAGCACTCCCTCAAAGCTCAAGGCTCTGAGCATCAATGATTAGAGAGTAAAGAAAAGACACAAATGAACTTAAAGAGTCCTCTAATTAAATGCTTGTGGTGCTTATGTATCAAGTGGTAATACTTGAAAATAAAGCATTTAGAGTCGTAGCTTTCAATGCATGGTGCAAAGCACCCAAGAAGCTAAGATAAGAAAAGAATTAAAAGCTTGCTTCAAGGAAGGAACATAAAGAAAAAGATTTCATAAAATGAGCAAAATAGAAGCATCAATCATTTGAATCTCTTTTATGATTGTAGCATGCATAAGAAACTAGCCAACCATAAACATAAAAATTGCTACTCTTCTCACCTTGGTTTGTCAAACTTTATTGCATGATTCTTTATTTGCTTGAGGACAAGCAAAGTTTAAGTTTGGTGTTGTGATGACTTGCATAATCTACCTCTTTTTCTTATCTAAAAGGACCATAAAAAGAGCATAATCTCATTGAATCAATGCAATTCCATGAACCAAATGATAAATATTATGGTACATTACTTTGAAATGGGTTTGTGTTGAATTTCGGGTGAAAAGAGCAACAAAAAGGGAAGGAAACAACAAATAAGGCTGGGTCTGCCACTTGAACTTATGGGCGTGGCACGCCAAGCTTTTGAAGCCAATTCTCATCAATGAGCGTGCCACTTGGTGCTCTGGGCGTGGTACACCAAGCCAACATTCCAGCAAGAGAGATTGAAGAGTTCAACATGGGCGTGCCACTTGATGTCGAAGGCGTGGCACGTCAACCTTAATTGTGACTTGGGCGTGCCACATGGGTTCTAGGCGTGGCACACCAAGCTTGAAAGAATGCAGTTCCAACATGGGCGTGCCACTTGGTGCTATGGGCGTGGCACGCCAAGTTTGTGAAGCCAAGATCTCAAAGAGCTCATGCCACTTGGTGTTTTGGGCGTGGTACACCAGGCTTAAGTTTCAGAGGAGTGATTTTGATCCCACTATAGGCGTGGCATGCCAAGCATTGGGCGTGGCATGCCGGGGCATATTCCAGCTTGACCTTCTCTTATTCAAATGAAAATATCTTGATCTACCCAACTCCAAATGAAGTGATTCTAGTGCCATTAGAAAGTAGACATCTAGGCTTTCCAACCATATATAACACTTTATGATGAACACTGGAATTGAGGAATATATTGACCCCAAAAACACAAGAAGCAAAATACATCCCTGCAGAGTTACCAGCCTGACCTTTTCATCTTCAAAGGAACATAACTTGAGTTGTAGAGATCCAAATGATGTGATGTTAAAGGCGTTGGAAAGCTAACATCAAGAGATTTCCAAAAATATATAACACTTTATGGTGGACATTAAACATGAAGGTGAAAATGCTATTACTTCAGCGTTGCAAAACCTGGGCGTGGCACGCCAGCTCGAAGGTGTGGCACGCCAGCTCTATTTTCATAATGGGCATGGCACGCCAGGTTCTAGGCATGGCACGCTAGTTCTAATGGCTAGAGAGGAAGATTTTATGTATCATTGAAGGCATGGCACGCCAAAGAGTGGGCGTGGTACGCCAGTTTCACAACACAAAGGGCACGACACTTTAGAAGTGGGCATGGGACGCCGGGGTACTTGACAGACTGACCTCTTCACCTTCAACTGGACATAACTTGAGCTACAAAGATCTAAATGAGTTGATTTTAAAAAATTTAGAAATCTGACATCCAAGGCTTTCTAACAATATATAATACTTCATAGTGGATATTCAATTTGAGGCCCAAACAACTCCATCTATTCAGCGTGCAAAGTGGGTCATACTCCATCTATTGGGTGTAGCACTTGAAACCACACGCCGATTCTCCCTGCAGCCTCCAACCTTCAACCAGGCCCACTCCAACTCTCATTCAAGCCACACTTATCAATCAATCAAGGCCACAAGAAGCATCTAGAATAGTTTATTTTTATTTTATTGTAATTTGCTTTTAATTTTATTTAAGTTTGTAATTTAGGAGAGCCTATATAAAGGCCTTAGTTTCATAGAATTAGTCATCCTGGATTGGGGGGAAGTCTTAGGACCCTCTTTGTTCACCATCAATTTCTTTTCTTTTCTTTCTTACTTTGTAAATAATTTAGTTATGAATTATGGTACGTGGAATCGTGATTACACTTTAATTATGTAAAATTCATCGCTCTTCCTTTCCCTGGTAATGGCGCCAAAAACATGATGCCAAGACCATGGTTCACAACTCCGTGTAACTAACCAGCAAGTGCACTGGGTCGTCCAAGTAATACCTTACGTGAGTAAGGGTCGAATCCCACGGAGATTGTTGATATGAAGCAAGCTATGGTCACCTTGCAAATCTCAGTTAGGCAGATATAAATTGATAATGGTGTTTTCGAATAATAATTAATAAAATAGGGATAGAAATACTTATGTAATTCATTGGTGAGAATTTCAGATAAGCGAATAGAGATGCTTCTCGTTCCTCTAAACCTCTGCTTTCCTGCTATCTTCATCCAGTCAGTCTTACTCCTTTCCATGGCTGGCTTTATGTGATACATCACCATTGTCAACGGCTACTTTCGGTCATCTCTTGGGAAAATGATCCAATGCCCTGTCACGGCACGGCTAATCGTCTGGAGGCATCACCTTTGTCAATAGCTTCATCTTATCCTCTCAGTGAAAATGATCAACGCACCCTATCACGGCACGGCTATTCATCTGTCGGTTCTCGATCATGTTGGAATAGGATTTACTATCCTTTTGCGTCTGTCACTAACGCCCTGCAATCGCGAGTTTGGAGCTCGTCACAGTCATCCAATCATTGAATCCTACTCGGAATACCACAGACAAGGTTTAGACTTTCCGGATTCTCTTGAATGCCGCCATCATTCTAGCTTACGCCACGAAGATTCTGATTAAGAGATCTAAGAGATACTCATTCAGTCGAAGGTAGAAAGGAAGTGGTTGTCAGGCACGCGTTCATAGGGAATGATGATGATTGTCACGTTCATCACATTCAGATTGAAGTACGAATGAATATCTTAGAAGCGAAACAAGATGAATTGAATAGAAAACAGTAGTACTTTGCATTAATCTTTGAGGAACAGCAGAGCTCCACACCTTAATCTATGGAGTGAAGAAACTCTACCGTTAAAATTACATAAGTGAAAGGTCCAGGCATGGCCGAATGGCCAGCCCCCCTGATCTAAGAACCAGGCGTCCAAAGATGGTTAATACAATAGTAAAAGGTCCTATTTATAATAAACTAGTCACTAGGGTTTACATGAGTAAGTAATTGATGCATAAATTCACTTCCGGGGCCCACTTGGTGTGTGCTTGGGCTGAGCTTTAACTTTCCACGTGCAAAGGCCATTTGTGGAGTTGAACGCCAGGTTTTGATCCATTTCTGGCGTTCAACTCTGGTTTTGGATCCTTTTCTGGCGCTGGACGCCAGAATTGGGCAGAGAGCTGGCGTTGAACGCCAGTTTGCGTCATCTATTCTTGGCCAAAGTATGGACTATTATATATTTCTGGAAATCCCTGGATGTCTACTTTCCAATGCAATTGGAAGTGCGCCATTTCGAGTTCTGTAGCTCCAGAAAATCCACTTTTAGAGCAGGGAGGTCAGAATCCAACAGCATCAGCAGTCCTTCTTCAACCTCTGAATCTGATTTTTGCTCAAGTCCCTCAATTTCAGCCAGAAAATACCTGAAATCACAGAAAAACACACAAACTCATAGTAAAGTCCAGAAATGTGAATTTAACATAAAAAATAATAAAAACATCCCTAAAAGTAACTAGATCCTACTAAAAACATACTAAAAACAATGCCAAAAAGCATATAAATTATCCGCTCATCACAACACCAAACTTAAATTGTTGCTTGTCCCCAAGCAACTGAAAATCAAATAGGATAAAAAGAAGAGAATATACTATAAATTCCAAACTATCAATGAAACATAGCTCCAATCAAATGAGCGGGACTTGTAGCTTTTTGCCTCTTGAATAGTTTTGGCATCTCACTTTATCCATTGAAGTTCAGAATGATTGGCTTCTATAGGAACTCAGAGTTCAGATAGTGTTATTGATTCTCCTAGTTCAGTATGATGATTCTTGAACACAGCTTCTTTATGAGTCTTGGTCGTGGCCCTAAGCACTTTGTTTTCCAGTATTACCACCGGATACATAAATGCCACAGACACATAATTGGGTGAACCTTTTCAGATTGTGACTCAGCTTTGCTAAAGTCCCCAATTAGAGGTGTCCAGGGTTCTTAAGCACACTCTTTTTTTTTTTTTTTTTGCTTTGGACCTTGACTTTAACCGCTCAGTCTCAAGTTTTCACTTGACACCTACACGCCACAAGCACATGGTTAGGGACAGCTTGGTTTAGCCGCTTAGACCAGGATTTTATTCCGTTAGGCCCTCCTATCCACTGATGCTCAAAGCCTTGGGATTCTTTTTATTTCCCTTGCCTTTTGGTTTTAAGGGTTATTGGCTTTTTGCTCTTGCCTCTTGGTTTTAAGAGCTTTTGGCTTTTTCTGCTTGTTTTTTCTTTTTCTTTCTATTTTTTTGCCCCCCCCCTTTTTTTCTGCAAGCTTTGTTCTTTGCTGCTTTTTCTTGCTTCAAGAATCATTTTTTTTATTTTTCAGATTATCAAATAACATGTCTCCTAGTCATCATTCTTTCAAGAGCCAACATATTTAACATTCTTAAACAACAACTTCAAAAGACATATGCACTGTTCAAGCATACATTCAGAAAACAAGAAGCATTGTCACCACATCAATATAATTAAGCTAAGTTCAAGGATAAATTCGAAACTCATGTACTTCTTGTTCTTTTGAATTAAAATATTTTTCAATTAAGAGAGGTGATGGATTCATAGGACATTTATAACTTTAAGACAAAGTTACTAACTACTAATGATCATGTAATGAAGACACAAACATAGATAAGCACATAACATAGAAAACGAAAAACAGAAGAAATAAGAACAAGGAATGAATCCACCTTAGTGATGGTGGCGTTTCCTTCTTGAGGAACCAATGATGTCCTTGAGCTCTTCTATGTCTCTTCCTTGTCTTTGTTTCTCCTCCCTCATTGCTTTTTGATCTTCTCTGATTTCATAGAGCATGATGGAGTGCTCTTGATGTTCCACCCTTAGTTGTCCCATATTGGAACTCAATTCTCCTAGGGAGGTGTTGATTTGCTCCCAATAGTTTTGTGGAGGGAAGTGCATTTGAAGCATTTCTGGGATCTCATGGTGATGAGCTTCATACGCCTCTTGAGCTTCATGAATGGGCTCTCTTGCTTGCTCCATCTTCTTTTTAGTGATGGGCTTGTCCTCTTTAATGAGGATATCTCCCTCTATGTCAATCCCAGCCGAATTGCATAGGTGGCAGATGAGGTGAGGAAAGGCTAACCTTGCCATAGTGGAGGACTTGTCAGCCACCTTGTAGAGTTCTTGAGGTATAATCTCATGAACTTCCACCTCTTCTCCAATCATGATGCTATGGATCATGATGGCCCGGTCTATAGTAACTTCAGACCGGTTGCTAGTGGGAATGATTGAGAATTGAATGAATTCCAACCATCCTCTAGCTACAGGCTTGAGGTCCAATCTTCTTAGTTGAACCGGCTTGTCTTTGGAGTCAATCTTCCATTGAGCTCCTTCCACGTATATGTCCATAAGGACTTGGTCCAACCTTTGATTAAAGTTGACCCTTCTAGTGTAGGGGCGTTCATCTCCTTGCATCATGGGCAAGTTAAACGCCAACCTCACATTCTCCGAACTAAAATCTAAGTATTTCCCCCAAACCATTGTAACATAGTTCTTTGGATCCGGGTTCTTACTTTGATCATGGTTCTTGGTGATCCATGCATTGGCATAGAACTCTTGAACCATTAGGATGCCGACTTGTTGGATGGGATTTGTTAGAACTTCCCAACCTCTTCTTTGAATTTCATGTCGGATCTCCGGATACTCATTTCTTTTGAGTTTGAAAGGGACCTCAGGGATCACCTTCTTCTTGGCCACAACATCATAGAAGTGGTCTTGATGGGCTTTGGAGATGAACTTTTCCATCTCCCATGACTCGGATGTGGAAGCTTTTGTCTTCCCTTTCCCCTTTCTAGAGGATTCTCCGGTCTTAGGTGCCATCAATGGTAATGGAAAAACAAAAAGCTTATGCTTTTACCACACCAAACTTAGAATTTTGCTCGCCCTCGAGCAATAAAAAAAAAGAATAGATGAAGAAGAAGAAGAAATGGAGGAGAGGGAGAGTGGGGAGTGTTTCGGCCAAGAAGGGTGTAGAGGGGTGTGTTGTGTGAATTTGATGAAGAATGGAGGGCTTTATATAGGGAAGGGAGGGGGGAAAGGTTTCGGCCATATGGGTGGGTGTGGGTGGGAAATTGGTTTTGAATTTTTGAAGGTAGGTGGAGTTTATGAGGTAGGTTTATGGGGAAGAGTGGATGGATGTGAGTGGTGAAGAGGTGATGGGGAAGAGAGTTTAAGGTGATTAGTGAAGGGTTTTTGGGGAAGAGTGTTTATGGGGTTGTGTGAAAGAAAGTGGTGAGAAGAAGTGAGTGGAGGTAGGTAGGGATCCTGTGGGGTCCACAGATCCTGAGGTGTTCAAAGATTTACATCCCTGCACCCATTAGGCATGTAAAAAATGCCTTTGCACACAACTCTGGCCATTCAGCGCCAGGTTGGTGGCCATTTTGGGCGTTCAACGCCCATTTGTGTGCCATTTCTGGCGTTGAATGCCAGAACCATGCCTGTTCTGGCGTTCAGCGCCCAGAAGCTGCCCATTTTGGGCGTTCAGCGCCAGAACCATGCTCTGTTCTGGCGCTGAACGCCGACAGATGCTCCTCCAGGGTGTGATTTTTCTTCTGCTATTTTTGATTCCGTTTTCAATTTTTATATTTATTTTGTGACTCCACATGATCATGAACCTACAAAGACATATAACTAAGAAAAATATAGTTAGATAAATAAAAATTGGGTTGCCTCCCAACCAGCGCTTCTTTAATGTCAATAGCTTGACAGTGGGCTCTCATGGAGCCTCACAGATGTGTAGAGCTTTGTTGAGACTCTCCAACACCAAACTTAGAGTTTGGATATGGGAGTTCAACACCAAACTTAGAGTTTGGTTGTGGCCTCCCAACACCAAACTTAGAGTTTGACTGTGGGGGCTCTGGTTGACTCTGCTTTGAGAGAAGCTTTTTCTGCTTCCTCTCCATGGTTGCAGAGGGAGATCCTTGAGTTTCAAACACAAGGGAGTCCTTATTCCATTGAAGGACTATTTCACCTCTATCAACATCAATCACAGCTCTTGCTGTGGCCAGGAAAGGTCTTCCTAGGATGATGGATTCATCCTCTTCCTTTCCAGTATCCAGGACTATGAAATCAGCAGGGATGTAAAGGCCTTCAACCTTTACTAACACGTTTTCTACTTGTCCATAAGCCTGTTTTCTTGAATTGTCTGCCATCTCTAATGAGATTTTAGCAGCTTGCACCCCATAGATTCCCAGTTTCTCTATTACAGAGAGAGGCATGAGGTTTATTCCTGAACCCAGGTCACACAGAGCCTTAAAGATCATGGTGCCTATGGTACAAGGTATTATGAACTTTCCAGGATCCTGTCTCTTCTGAGGCAATGTCAGTTGATCCATATCACTTAGTTCATTGATGAACAAGGGAGGTTCATCTTCCCAAGTTTCAATACCAAATAATTTGGCATTCAGCTTCATGATTGCACTAAGAAATTTGGCAGTTTTCTCTTCAGTAACATCCTCATTCTCTTCAGAAGAGGAATACTCATCAAAGCTCATGAAGGGCATAAGGAGGTTCAATGGAATCTCTATGGTCTCTAGATGAGCCTCAGAGTCCTTTGGTTCCTCAGAGGGAAGCTCTTTATTGATCACTGGACGTCCCAGGAGGTCCTCCTCCTTGGGATTCACGTCCTCTCCTTCCCTTGCAGGTTCGGCCATGGTGCTTATGTCAATGGCCTTGCACTCTCCTTTTGGGTTCTCTTCTGTATTGCTTGGGAGAGTACTAGGAGGGATTTCAGTGATCCTTTTACTCAGCTGGCCCACTTGTGCTTCCAAATTTCTAATGAAAGACCTTGTTTCATTCATGAAACTCACAGTGGCCTTAGATAGTTCAGAGACTAAGTTTGCTAAATTAGAAGTATTTTGTTCAGAGTTCTCTGTCTGTTGCTGAGTGGATGATGGAAAAGGCTTGCTATTGCTAAACCTGTTTCTTCCACCATTATTAAAGCCTTGTTGAGGCTTTTGATCCTTCCATGAGAAATTTGGATGATTTCTCCATGATGGATTATAGGTGTTTCCATAAGGTTCACCCATATAATTTACCTCTGCTATTGCAGGGTTCTCAGGATCATAAGCTTCTTCTTCAGAAGATGCCTCTTGAGTACTGTTGGATGCAGCTTGCATTCCATTCAGACTCTGAGAAATCATATTGACTTGCTGAGTCAGTATTTTGTTCTGAGCCAATATGGCATTCAGAGTATCAACTTCAAGAACTCCCTTCTTCATAGGCGTCCCATTACTTACAGGATTCCTCTCAGAAGTGTACATGAACTGGTTATTAGCAACCATGTCAATGAGTTCTTGAGCTTCTGCAGGCGTTTTCTTTAGGTGAATGGATCCACCTGCAGAAGTATCCAATGACATCTTTGATAACTCAGATAAACCATCATAGAATATATCCAGGATGGTCCATTCTGAAAGCATGTCAGAAGGACACTTTTTGATCAACTGTTTGTATCTTTCCCAAGCTTCATAGAGGGATTCACCTTCTTTCTGTCTGAAGGTTTGAACATCCACTCTAAGCTTGCTCAGCTTTTGAGGAGGAAAGAACTTGGCTAAGAAAGCCGTGACCAGCTTATCCCAAGAGTTCAGGCTATCTCTGGGTTGAGAGTCCAACCACACTCTAGCTCTGTCTCTTGCAGCAAAAGAGAAAAGCATGAGCCTGTAGACTTCAGGATCTACTCCATTAGTCTTAACAGTATCACATATCTGCAAGAATTCAGTTAAGAACTGAAAAGGATCTTCAGATGGAAGTCCATGAAACTTGCAGTTCTGCTGCATCAGAGAAACTAATTGAGGTTTCAGCTCAAAGTTGTTTGCTCCAATGGCAGGAATGGAGATGCTTCTTCCATGTAAATTTGAATTAGGTGCAGTAAAGTCACCAAGCATTCTCCTTCCATTATTATTATTTTCGGCTGCCATCTCCTCTTCCTGTTCGAAAATTTCTGAAAGGTTATCCCTGGATTGTTGTAATTTAGCTTCTCTTAGTTTTCTCTTCAGAGTCCTTTCAGGTTCTGGATCTGCTTCAACAAGAATATTCTTGTCCTTACTCCTGCTCATATGATAAAGAAGAGGGCACAGAAAAATAATAATAATAGAGATCCTTTATACCACAGTACAGGGATCCCTGTGTGAGTAGAAGAAGAGGGGGAGACAAAGAATGTAATGTAATGGAAGAAACACAACTGTGAGGAGGGTTGAGATGTGAGATGAGATGTTAGTAAATGAATAAATAAATAGAATAAGATGGGAGAGGGAGAATTTTCGAAAAATATTTTTGAAAAAGAGTTAGTGATTTTTAAAAATGGTTTTTTTTTTTTGAAAAATGTTAGTATTTTTCGAAAATTTTTAAAATCAAAAATAAAAATAAGAATAATTAGATAATTAAAAAGAAATTTTTGAAAAAGAGGGAAGATATTTTCGAAAATTAGAGAGAGAGAGTTAGTTAGGTAGTTTTAAAAAATTTAAGAAACAAACAAAAAGTTAGTTAGTTAGTTGAAACAAATTTTGAAAAGATAAGAAGTTAGGAAGTTAGAAAAGATATTTTGAAACCAACTTTTTGAAAAAGGTAAGATAAGAAGATATTTTAGAAATTAGTTTTGAAAAAGATTTGATTTTTTAAAATCTCAATTAATGACTTGATTCATAAGAAATCACAAGATATGATTCTAGAACTTAAAGTTTGAATCTTTCTTAACAAGCAAGTAACAAACTTCAAATTTTTGAATCAAAACATTAATTGATTATGTTATTTTCGAAAATTTGATAAAAATAAGAAAAAGATTTTTGAAAAATATTTTTGGAATTTTCGAAAATAACTAAGAATTTTGAAAAAGATTTGATTTTTGAAAAAGATTTTGAAAAAGATAAGATTTTCAAATTGAAAATTTGATTTGACTCATAAGAAACAACTTGATTTTAAAAATTTTTGAAAAAGTCAATCCAAATTTTCGAATTTGATGAGAGAAAATGGGAAAGATATTTTTTTGATTTTTTTGAAATTTTTATGATGAGAGAGAAAAACACTAAAGAGATGCAATGCATGAAATTTTTAGATCAAAACATGTGATGCATGCAAGAATGCTATGAATGTCAAGATGAACACCAAGAACACTATGAATGTCAAGATGAACATCATAGACACAATTTTGAAAAATTTTTAATGCAAAGAAAACATGCAAGACACCAAACTTAGAATTCTTTAATGCTAGACACTAAGAATTCAAGAATGCATATGAAAAACAAGAAAAGACACAAAACATGCAAATGCAAAGATCAAGCAAGAAGACTTACCAAGAACAACTTGAAGATCATGAAGAACACTATGAATGCATGAATTTTCGAAAAATGCAAGATGCACATGCAATTGACACCAAACTTATAACATGACTCATGACTCAAACAAGAAACACAAAAAAATTATTTTTTATTTTTATGATTTTCTAATTTTTTTGGATTTTTATTTCGAAAATTATATGAAAAAGAAAAAATAAGGATTCCAAAATTTTTAACATGAATTCCAGGAATCTTGCCATGTTTAGTCTAAAGCTTCAGTCCAGGAATTAGACATGGCTCATGAGCCAGCCAAGCTTTCAATGAAAGCTCCGGTCCAAAACACTAGACATGGCCAATGGCCAGCCAAGCTTTAGCATGTAAATCAGGAACAATAGCAGGTGGATTAACAACAACTAGCTTGCTCTTGATAACAAATTGCTACCTCAGTCCAAATAAATTTAGACATGGCTTTACAGCCAGCCAGGCTTCACATGCTTCATGAAACACTAGAATTCATTATTTAAAAATTTTGAATAAAATTTTTTTTTTTCGAAAACAAAAGAAAAATTTTGAAAGATTTTTGAAAAATTTTTGAAAAGAAAAGAAAATAAAAAGAAAATTACCTAATCTGAGCAACAGGATGAACCGTCAGTTGTCCATACTCGAACAATCCCCGGCATCGGCGCCAAAAACTTGGTACGCGGAATCGTGATTACACTTTAATTATGTAAAATTCATCGCTCTTCCTTTCCCTGGTAATGGCGCCAAAAACATGATGCCAAGACCATGGTTCACAACTCCGTGTAACTAACCAGCAAGTGCACTGGGTCGTCCAAGTAATACCTTACGTGAGTAAGGGTCGAATCCCACGGAGATTGTTGGTATGAAGCAAGCTATGGTCACCTTGCAAATCTCAGTTAGGCAGATATAAATTGATAATGGTGTTTTCGAATAATAATTAATAGAATAGGGATAGAAATACTTATGTAATTCATTGGTGAGAATTTCAGATAAGCGAATAGAGATGCTTCTCGTTCCTCCAAACCTCTACTTTCCTGCTATCTTCATCCAGTCAGTCTTACTCCTTTCCATGGCTGGCTTTATGTGATACATCACCATTGTCAACGGCTACTTTCGGTCATCTCTCGGGAAAATGATCCAATGCCCTGTCACGGCACGGCTAATCGTCTGGAGGCATCACCTTTGTCAATGGCTTCATCTTATCCTCTCAGTGAAAATGATCAACGCACCCTATCACGGCACGGCTATTCATCTATCGGTTCTCGATCATGCTGGAATAGGATTTACTATCCTTTTGCGTCTGTCACTAACGCCCTGCAATCGCGAGTTTGGAGCTCGTCACAGTCATCCAATCATTGAATCCTACTCGGAATACCACAGACAAGGTTTAGACTTTCCGGATTCTCTTGAATGCCGCCATCATTCTAGCTTACGCCACGAAGATTCTGATTAAGAGATCTAAGAGATACTCATTCAGTCAAAGGTAGAACAGAAGTGGTTGTCAGGCACGCGTTCATAGGGAATGATGATGATTGTCACGTTCATCACATTCAGATTGAAGTACGAATGAATATCTTAGAAGCGAAACAAGATGAATTGAATAGAAAACAGTAGTACTTTGCATTAATCTTTGAGGAACAGCAGAGCTCCACACCTTAATCTATGGAGTGAAGAAACTCTACCGTTAAAATTACATAAGTGAAAGGTCCAGGCATGGCCGAATGGCCAGCCCCCCTGATCTAAGAACCAGGCGTCCAAAGATGGTTAATACAATAGTAAAAGGTCCTATTTATAATAAACTAGTCACTAGGGTTTACATGAGTAAGTAATTGATGCATAAATTCACTTCCGGGGCCCACTTGGTGTGTGCTTGGGCTGAGCTTTAACTTTCCACGTGCAGAGGCCATTTGTGGAGTTGAACGCCAGGTTTTGATCCATTTCTGGCGTTCAACTCTGGTTTTGGATCCTTTTCTGGCGCTGGACGCCAGAATTGGGCAGAGAGCTGACGTTGAACGCCAGTTTGTGTCATCTATTCTTGGCCAAAGTATGGACTATTATATATTGCTGGAAATCCCTGGATGTCTACTTTCCAATGCAATTGGAATCGCGCCATTTCGAGTTCTGTATATCTAGAAAATCCACTTTGAGTGCAGGGAGGTCAGAATCCAACAGCATCAGCAGTCCTTCTTCAACCTCTGAATCTGATTTCTGCTCAAGTCCCTCAATTTCAGCCAGAAAATACCTGAAATCACAGAAAAACACACAAACTCATAGTAAAGTCCAGAAATGTGAATTTAACATAAAAACTAATGAAAACATCCCTAAAAGTAACTAGATCCTACTAAAAACATACTTAAAAAAATGCCAAAAAGCACATAAATTATCCGCTCATCAAATTACTAAATCTTTTCATTGGGAAAAAGAGCTCTATTTCTATTTGATGGATTGATTGTTTTTATTCTTCTTCTTCTATTCATCTCTCTTTGATTTACTAGAAAGAATTTCGTTCTTCATTCTAGCATTCAATTATCTTGGAAAAGAGATTGAATGAAATTGGGTTTTATGGGAACCTTGGAAGAGGAAACATAAAACCATGCTTGAAATTCTTTCTCACACTTGAATAGATTTGGGTTTTGGAAGGGATATGGTGACATGAAATCTCTCCATTACTTGGGTTTAGAAAAGTGTGTGGTATAATCAAGGACCATTCTTCATCTCTTCTCATGAGCAATTAGACCAAGGAATTGGCTATTGATCAAGATTTGAGAGATTGAGTCACCAAGGAATTGGGGCTTAATCAATCATGATTGCCAAGAGGTCAATGAGTTGCATGATTGAAGATGAAATGAAATCAATTAATCTGGAGAATGCAATATCTCTTGATCCCAATGCTTATTTTATCTTTATTTCTTTTATTTACTTTATGGTCATTTAAATTTTCTGCACTTTACATTTCCATCACTTTACTTTCCTGTACTTTACTTTCCTTGCCATTTACCTTATTGCACTTTATTGCTTTCCTTTACTTTCATGCAATTTACAATTCTGTTTGCTTATCACTCCAATATGAATAGTCTAACTAGGATAATCAATTAACTATTATTTGCTTTAATCTGTTAATCTCTGTGGGATTCGACCCCACTCCTAGTGGGTTATTACTTGACGATATTTGGTGCGCTTGCCAAAGAACGGATTCATTTTATATGGGGAGCGAATTCCGGTCGATCATGGACGATATGCTCATCAAGACCAGAGACGACCTTGCTCTTTTGACTGACTTGTCCGAGATGTTCTCCACAATAAAGAAGCATGGGATGAGACTGAATCCTTCAAAATGCACCTTTGGAGTGGAGGATGAGAATTTCTTAGACTTCATGCTCACTCAAAGTGGTATTGAGACCAACCTAGATAAGTGTACATCCATACTAGAGATGAATAGTCTAACTTGCCTCAAGGAAATCCAGCAACTAAACGGCAGGTTGGCCGCGTTGTCCAGGTTTCTAACAAGATCAGCTCTGAAGTCTCTACCTTTCTTCTCAATACTAAAAAAAGGAACCAATTTGAATGGACTCAGGAATGCGAACAAGTCTTCCAAAATTTTAAAACATTCTTAAGCCAACCCCCAATGCTTACTCAACCTCTCCCAAGGGAGGAGCTTATCATCTACCTAGAAATAACACCTCGAGATATAGTATCAGCCTTGGTCCGAAAGGATGAACACGAACAATAACCCATCTCATTTGTGAGCAAAGCCCTACAGGGGGCAGAATTAAACTATCAAAAGATAGAGAAGTTCGCATATGCCCTTATCATCACTTCTAGAAGACTCCGACCTTATTTTCAAGCTCAAACTATAAAGGTCCGAACTAATAAACCCATGAAGCATACTTTATAGAAGACGGACATTGCAGGGAGGATGCTACAATGGACTGTGGAGCTGTACAAATTTGACTTAAGATATGAAACTGGGACAGCAATCAGATCCCAATATCTGGCTGACTTTGTGGCAAAATACACTGAAGCCCGAGGAGATCTGTCAACTTGGAATTTGTATGTAGATTGATCATCTAATAAAGTTGGAAGTGGAGCAGGAGTTATTCAGGAAAATAAAAAAGGAACTCGGATTGAACTATCATTAAAGTTTGAGTTTCATGTATGAAGCCTTGCTTGCTGGCTTAAAGCTGGCAAAAGAAGTCGGGGCAGAAAGATTGATAGTATTTAGTGACTCTCAAGTGATAACTTCCCAAGTTAACGGCACTTATCAAGCTAAGGATCCTATCATGAAGAAGTACCTAAAAGAAGCACAAGAACAATTAGCACAGTTCTCAGAAAGAGAGGTCCAACATATAGCTCGAAAATCCAATGTCCGACCTGATGCCCTTTCTAAACTAGCTAGCACCAAGTTAGGGGGCAACAATAGAAGCCTGGTCCAGGAAACTCTCCATGCACCATCAGTATTGAAAGAAGATGACAAGACAAACGCAATGACCACATCCAACCAAATCCAAGGATGGATGACTCCCATAGTCAAATATCTTAAATTTGATATCATTCTTGGAGATGAAAAGAAAGCAACGAGGCTCATAAGGAAAGCACAAAACTATACCATGGTCCACAATATTCTCTATAAAACAGGAGTATTCACACCTCTATTAAAGTGTGTCCCGACCTCCAAGACTAAGGCGGTCTTAGAAGAGGTTCATAGTGGCATATGTGAAAATCACTTAAGAGTACGATCACTAGTCAAGAAAGTGATCTGAGTTGGCTTCTTTTGGCTAACCTTGCAAAGGGAGGCAGCTGACTTTGTTAAAAAGTGTTTGCCTTGTCAAAGGCATGCCAACTTCCATGTAGCACCTCCAGAGGAGCTTATCAGCGTCACCTCACCTTGGCCATTTACAAAATGGGGTCTTGACCTTCTCGGTCCATTTTCACAAGCCCCTGGACAAGTAAAGTACCTCATAGTGGGTATTGACTACTTTACTAAGTGGATGAGGCAGAACCTTTGGCAACCATTACAACTGAAAGAAGTCAGAAATTTCTCTATAAGAACATTGTCACCCGATTTGAAGTTTCACACTCCATCACCATGATCAATGGAACTCAGTTCATCGACTTAACCTTTAGAATCCTGGTAGCCGGCCTCAAGATTAAGCACTAATTCACATCGATAGAACACCCTCAGGCCAACGGACAAGCTGAAGTTGCAAATAAAATCGTATTGGCTGGGTTAAAACGCCGACTATAAGATGCAAAGGGTGCATGGGCGGACGAGCTCCCTCAAGTCTTGGGCATATCGGACAACTCCCCGCTCAACAAATGAGGAATCACCTTTTTGACTTGCTTATGGCATAGAGGCCATGATTCCTGTAGAGATCGTTGAAGAATCTCCAAGAGTTAGATTCTATGATGAAGTGATCAATGTCCAAACACAAAAGGAAGAACGACCTGCTCCCATAAGTCCGAGAACAAGCTCGGATAAAAGAGGAGGCATTGAAACAAAGGATGGCCTTTAAGATACAACCAGAAAGTAATCAGGAGAAGCTTTACCATGAACGACGTCATACTGATCCGAAATAACATCGGAGTTCAGAAGTTGGGCGAAGAAAAGCTGACTGCAAATTGGAAGGGACCTTACAAGGTTGTCGAAGTCTTAGGGAAGGGTTACTATAAGGTTTCCGACTTAAAAGGGAACAACCTCCCAAGGTCGTGGCACACATGTAACTTAAAGAGGTACTGCAGTTAAAAAGCACACCTTGTTCCCTGGTGTACTCTATTTTCTGACTTTATGATTTTTTCCCAACAAGGATTTTCCTGAAGGAGATTTTAACGAGGCATCATAGCAAGGAATAAGGATTATAAGAAAAATCCTTATTAGCAAAAAAATTTATGCAAATCTGTTTCTCTTATTAATAATAAGGTATTTTCTACCAATTTTTCTATTTCAAACGCATTAATTTAAGCTCGAAAAATCATAAAAAATATTGTCTGATCTACATGGTCAGCAAGATGAAGTGACGAGGTACAAATTTGTGTAAGAAGTTATGTAAGCAATTCATGGTCCGATCTTAAACGAGTCAGACCAAAAATAAAATGTAAGAGTAACTTGATAAAGTCCGATTACTTGAAGTCAGAACTTAAACATTTAAGGGAGAATAATACTTATATATGAAAGGTCCAGAAATGACCGATCTACTTCACCGACGTCTTTCCGAACTTAGCAAAAAATAGCATTGAAAGTTGTCAAAACAATAAAAATTTGTATTCAGCTAATAGCTGTATCAACTAAGGAAAGATGTTTAAACACAATCATAATAGTGAAAAAAGGTTTTTTAACAAAAAATAAAAGTTGTTCAAGCAACAACTATTATAAAGGGTAAAATTGCTCATAACAGTTCAGGCCATTCAAATCTAGAAATTATAAACGGTAGAATTGATCACTAGTAACGGCATCTTCAGGTTGAGTAGAAGAGGTCTGGACACATTCAGACATCTGCACTGCAGGGATCGGTAGAGTTGTAGAAGCAAGGGACTCACCACCCAATTGAGGATCAGGAGCTTGAGAAGCCTGTCTGACTTGCGCCCCCGAGGTCTTTGGATTAGGCATAAGAGTGTCCTCCTCATCATCTGAGGCAGGAACAATCTTGTCGTCCACCACAATGTTGTCGAGACTGATGAAGGAGAGGTCCGCCTCGGGAGCAACAACTCAAAACTGAGCCTTCAGGTTCGCCACAATCTCCTCCATATCTTTGGCATGGTCTGCTCAAGCTCCGCATATTTATCTCGGGATTTAGTGATCTCATCCACCAAGTCGAGCTTCTCCCCGAAGACCCTGGTGTAACTCTCCTCGGCCTTCTTCTTTAACCTCCGACATGGCTAAAGCGGCTTCTGCCTGCTTTGCTTTTTGCCAAGGTCAGAAAGCAGAGATTATTTTTCTTCTTCCCACTCTTTCTTAAACTCCCTTAAGGATGCCACTTCAGCCTGCAAGTCGAACAACATGCGCTGAGTAGCACCAAGGTAGTCTTCTCCAACTCCCTTAAAAGAGCTGTGCAAATCCCAGCCGTCTGGACTCCACTTCGGGCCATAAGATGGAGATGAGATTTTATGACAACATCATCCATACTAGTAAAGCTGTGGGAAAGGATGTGTTTCTCACTCCAAGCAATGGCATCAAACTCCCTGCTCATATATACCCCTGAGTCTGAAGTCTTACATTTTTTAGGGTTCGGCTGGGGATTGGAAGGCAGAGGATGGACTGTTGGTTTGATCGAGCTAGAAGGAGGAGGGGTCGGCAGGGGAGCCGGGTCAAAAGTAATCTTTAAAGAGGTCGAGGTGCTCGAGTCCGACTTAGTGGGCAAGGAGAGATTAGCAGTTTCACTGGCTTCTTTCAGTTGTATGTTCCAAGCAACAACATTTTTCTTGCGGTCCAAAGTATTTTCATTGCGGCCGACTTGGGGGCCATTTTATCTACACAATATTAAGGTTGGATCATGTTAGCCTTAAAATCGAAGTCAACAAAACTACATTTAAAAAATAAAAAGAATACTACCTAGTTCAGATTGAAGTTGGTTGGGGTTTCCTAAAAACTTCTTGGTATCCAGATAAGGAGCTCGGCTCTAACACTCTTGAAACAGACTGACTACACTCTCCTTGATCTCATGTAAGTCATCTGCATTATACATAACTATTATAGGATGTTCCTCCCAATATAGAGGGAAAATAGGCTCACTCCCTTCACCAAGAAAGAAAGTTCGGACACCCTCAACAGAACGGATTTTGAAAAAGTAATTTTTAAAATCGTGGAAAGAATCGTCAAAAATGGCAAAGACTTTTCTCCCGTGGACAGCTTGGAAAAAGACCCAACCTTGTTTTTTAGAGCTAAAGGGTTTGGTCAAGACCAAATATAAAAGAAGACCTTAAGAAAAGGTTGGACATCAAGTTCCCGACAAAGAAGTTGGCATACCTTCAAGAAACCCCAAGAATTGGGATGCAATTGGGTAGGGGCAACATTACAGGTCTTAAGGACTTCAATTTCAAAGTCGGAAAAGAGAAGGCTAACCTCTAACTTGGTAAAAAAGTAATCATAGACATAGATGAAGTGACATTCCTACCTATCAAGTCGCGGAAAACAGACCCTCTCCTCAGGATCGGCAACTACAATCTCATAACCCCTTTCATCCTCCCGATTCAAACATAACCTATGATGTCTATGAAAAGTTTCAGCATACTCATTATCAATA
Source organism: Arachis ipaensis (assembly GCF_059453495.1). Classification (NCBI taxonomy): domain Eukaryota; kingdom Viridiplantae; phylum Streptophyta; class Magnoliopsida; order Fabales; family Fabaceae; genus Arachis; species Arachis ipaensis. Next base: position 117,347,039 of record NC_142441.1, on the reverse strand, counting down.
ACGGGGACAGGAGTAAGAACAGAAATATCTATCCAGGTCAAGTCGGACGGGACTTTAGACGACATGTTGTGAATTACATACCAAGACATAAAAGCTATACCTACAATACAACAAAACAAAAGTTCATCACCACAAATCAGATAACAACAACAAGACAAATGATCAGGAGGTCAGGTCATCTTCAAAGATTGTCATCAACCTCCCGAATGCAAAGAATAAAAACACAAGCATTTACAAATTCAAAAGAGGTCAAGTCAACGTCAACTAAGAACATCGCAAAACCCTTCTAACACACAACAGTTACGCTATATCTCCAAAATGTGGAAATGACGCCATCTTCCATAAGAAAATGGCACCATTTGCGGGTAATACAGAATAAAACCCCACATTCAGAATCACGGCAAAAGAAAGCAAGCAATTTTCCAGAATCAAAATTGCAATCATAGTGGCAAAGCAAAACAAAGAAAACAGAACACAAGAAATATAACAGGAAAAAGGGGTAAAAACCAACCTGGAAAGAAGAATGCAAAACGGAACAAGAGCACTTCAAACAGAAAAATCACGTACGATCATAAAATCTCTAATAAACGAGCAAACGAAAGGAGAAATTTTGAAGAAGAAAAAGAGTTGTGAAAAATTTTAGAGAGAAAATGAAAAAAAAAAACAAGTTCAGATGAAGAAAGCAAAAAAAGAAGAAAGAACAAATAATTGAGTATTTATAAGACACTGGACGTAAAAATGTCATTTCGTACCCCTCATTAAAAGCATGCACAGTTACCAAGCTAATCAAAGAAGGAACGTGTGTGACGTTACAAAAAGACGTAACGTTTCGAATTTTAAAAGCACGTCAAGTACCCAATCTATCCCAAAAAGGTGATTTACCCGACATGATGTGTCAACATCCCAAAGCCACAAAATGCTCGAGCCCAACCTCATAAAAGTTCGGACTCAAGTAGGGACACTGATGAGAGGAACTTTTGTGTGATCTAGAAATTTGCGGATAAATCCTCGTTGCAAGTATAGTTTCTAAACCTTCAAAAGTCCTCTCATACAAACGTTGTGGTTGTCACAAGTAACAAACCCCTAAATAAATTGATAACTGAAGTATTCAAACCTCGGGTTGTCTTCTCAAGGAATTGCAGGGAGGTGTTCTTATTATTGGTTATGAGCTGTAAATTGGGGTTTTGGATCAAGGTAAAAAGTATGTTGAATGACAAGTAAAATAAAATAATAATAACTGTAAAATAAACTCTTGGCAAGGTATAAGAACTGAAAGTCCTATCCTGGTTATCCTTATCAATTGTGATGAGAATGGATTTTTCTCCCACCTTGTTAACCTCTAACTATGAAGGTAAGTTAAGTGGACGAATTAATTCGAATCCTCAAGTCCCAGTCTTTCCTTGGGAAAATTTAGAGTTATTGGATCTCGAAGTAATTCTTGAAGAATTCCAATTTTCAATCAACAATGAGTTTGATAACTCAAGAGTTACCAATGACTCAACCAAAGCCAAAAGGGAAAAATCCAAATTATTTATATAAATAAAAGAAAGCAATCATAAGTCTGAAATACCTCAAAATATATTAAATAGAAAATTAATCTAAACATAGAGAGTCATAAACAAATTTGAGAAAAGAAATAAAAGAACATTGAACCTGGGATTGAAAATCACTCCTAAAACTAAGAGAAGTCCTAAATCCTAATCCTAAGAGAGAGGAGAGGTCTCTAAAAACTATATCTACTCCTAAAATTGTGAATATGAAAGCTTGATGATGAATGGATGCATTCCTCCACTTTATAGCCTCTAATCTATATTTTCTGGGCCAGAAATTGGGTCAGAAAAAGCCCAGAATTTGCTGGTTGCGAATTCAAACACGCTGATTTTTGTCACTGCGACGCGTCCGCATGAATGACGCAATCGCATCATCTAGCATCAGAGCAACTATGGCATATTATATATTAAATCGAATCCCCAGACGTTAGCTTTCCAACGCAACTGAAACCGCGTCGTTTGGACCTCTGTAGCCAAAGTAATAGCCGTTTGAGTGCGAAGAGGTCGGGCTGGACAGCTTAGCAGTTTCTCTAGCTTCTTGTATTCCTTCCACTTTTGCATGCTTCCTTTCTATCCTCTAAGCCATTCCTGCCCTGTAATCTCTGAAATCACTTAACAGACATATAAAGGCATCTAATGGTAATAAGAGAGGATTTAAACATAGGGAACATAAGGCCAAAGAAGCATGTTTTCAATCAAAGCACATAATTAGGAAGGCAAATGTAAAACCATGCAAATAATATGAATAAGTGGGTAAAGAGTTGATAAAAACCACTCAATTGAGCATAAGATAAACCATGAAATAGTGGTTTATCAACCTCTCCATACTTAAACATTAGCATGTCCTCATGCTAAGCTCAAGAGAAACTATAAAGATGAAGAGGAATGGTAGGATGTATGAAATACAACCTATCTATATGAATGCAACTACATGCAAAAATGTTTCTACCTACTTGGTTAAGAGTAAATAAGTTCTCCAAGACAAAAATAATTCAAATTCCACTAATTCAAATCATATAAAATAAAGACAAGTAAACTTGTAAGAAGATAGCTCATGAAAGCAGGGAACATAGAATCAAGCATTGAACCCTCACTGGTAGTATATATCACTCTAATATCTCAAGTGTCTAGGGTCAATCACTCTACTCTTCTCTAATCGTGCTTTCTAAACCTTGTTCTTTATCTAACCAATCAATAAATATTTAGCATACCAATGCAAACATCATGAGGTCTTTTCAGGGTTGTAATGGGGCTGAGGTAAAGGTAAGGGTATATATAAGGCTAAGTGAGCTAGTAAAGTGAATCCTTGATTAGTCTAAGATCTCACCTAACATATACATACTTTATACAATTTTAAAATACTTTACCTAACTACCCAAATTTTTTCCACTTTTGCATTACATGCTCATGTATCAAACTTATTTTTGAATTTTATCCCATGTGCATTGATTCTTTTTATTTTGCATTTGGGGTAATATATTTTTTTCTTCTTCTTTTTTTTTTTATATATCCCCTTATTTAATTACTTAATATTTTTTTTTCAATGCACATGGTAATTTAATTATTTTGATTTCACAGGAGCATGCTTCCCAAATTTTCAAATAACTCATTCAATTTAATTCCCCTTTTTTTTCATATCATTCCATGTTCCCATAAAATTCTCCACACTTAAATTATACACAATATCTATCTTAAGCTAACCAAGGATTCAACTTGAGCTTTTTATTTTGTTTTTCTGCTTAAGGCTAGTAATGTGGTTATAAAACAAGAGGGGATTTAAAAGCTCAAGGGGGCTGACAAGGGTGATGTAAAAGGTAGGCTAATTTTGGGATAAGTGAGCTAGAATCAAACAATGGCCTCAATCATATGCAAGCATGTAAATATACTAAATAATGGACATATAGAATGGAACAAAGCAAAGATTTCAATCATAGTGAAGAAAACATACAAGAATAAAAATTTATGGTTAAATAATGTAACCATGTAAATAAGCTCAAGATCTCACAGGTTGTGTGTTCTTTAGCTCAAAAATCATGTTCCAAATACAACTTCAAACAAATTTAACAAAAAATTTTCAAATTAAATTAGTGAAATTTTTTTAAAAAAAATAGGGTCTCAAAAGAAATTTATTACTTTAACCAAGTAGAAACTAAATGCATAAAATCAAATAAACCTGCAAATGCAACAATTAACAAATTAAGAAAATAGAGTATTGGTGTTGAAAAGAGGGTAACTAACCCCTGGAAGTCGGTATCGACCTCCCCACACTTAAAGATTGCACCGTCCTCGGTGCATGCTAAGATGTACAAGTGGACGGGTTGCTTCAACTGATACTTGTCTCCAAAAATTGTGTGGGTGGACTTGTTTGTCTTCCCATTAAGAAGCTTTTCCTCTCCCTTTATGGTGGCCATCCTGAAAGAAGAGGGAAAAGAAGAAAAGTAACCCAAAAATAAAGATAGAAATTAAATAAAATATGGGTGTTAATGCCAGATGATAAGGGTCTCATTTACATGGAAGCTTCAACATATACGTGAGAAAACAATAGAAGCCATGGCATGCCAGTGGTGCAAGATTTGAAACATAGGGGAGGAGAGTGTGGGTAATAAAAGACAGTATAAGCTCATGTCAATGCAAAAAAAGAATATAAATATCATAAGAGATTAGCATTGATTTAAATAATATTACCCAACAGTGTAAACAAGTCACTAAGCACCAAATAATACCAGAAAAGTTGCAACAGTTAAATAAGAAAATCAACACCAAAGGAAAAATAATAAATGTAGAAAAGAAAAGAAAAATATGCACTAAATTAAAATGCAATGAATGAAATATGCAAATAAATTAAGTAAAATAAAATGAAAGATAAGAAGAATGAGAAGGGAAAGAAGTAAGTAGGAAAGGAGGGAGGGAAAAATTAGGTTTGGGGAAGAAAAGATAAGATATTTGGCAAATTAGGATAAGCTGTGCGGCGTAAGCGATGCGGACGCGTGAGGCACGCGGTCGCGTGACTTGCGCTTTTAAGTTAATCGACGCGGTCGCGTCGGTCATGCGGTCGCGTGACACGTTTTATGCTACTGGCGCGAGGGCAGCCTCGCGCTCGCACAACTCTCTGTTCAAAATCTTATTTTGCCAAATTTTGGGTGACGCGATCGCGTGGGTGACGCGATCGCGTGGATGGCCATTTTTGAAAAACGACGCGGCCGCGTGGGGCACGCGTTCGCGTCGGAGGGCTTGGGCTTCCAGCACGAGTCTAGCCCAATTCCAGCTCAACTCTCGGCCATACACCTTTGTTACGTCGATTTTCATGGCACGCGGCCGCGTGGGTAACGCGGTCGCGTGGGAGGCCAAAGTTCCCACATGACGCGGTCGCGTGGGGTCAAATTATGCTAAAGGCGCGCCTCCAGCCACGCTTTCGCGTGACTCTCTGTTCAATTTTTTTCTCCCCAACGTACTAGTGACGCGGACACGTCAGCGACACTGCCGCGTCGCGTGCGTGTTTTCTCTTTTTTTTATATATATATGCAATTATGCAGTATGCAATATGCAGTGCTAATGTAGATGCTATGAAAACTTCCAGGTTCAATGAAAATAAAATAAAATAAAAATAAACAACACGAAATAAAATTAAAAAAGAACGATCATACCATGGTGGGTTGTCTCCCATCTAGCACTTTTAGTTAAAGTCCTTAAGTTGGACATTTGGTGAGCTCCCTGTTATGGTGGCTTGTGCTTGAACTCATCCAGGAATCTCCACCAATGTTTGTATCTCCAGCAACCTCCGGGGTCCCAAACTAGGCATGTAAAGCCCTTAAGAAGCTTCAAACAGATTCTTAGGCTCCCGGGGTGACCAATGTCAGAGCAGATTCCAGGATCCCAAATCTTGCTTTTACACCCATTTTTGTCGGGATCTGTATTTTTCCAACTGGGTGATAAGTAATTTGAATTCTCACTGCAGCTACCAAACAGCTTCCTAGACCCATTCAGTTGAGCTTTACACCAACTTTTGCGTTTAAACTTAAAGCTTCCAACCATGATGAACCTTGCAGGACAATTCTTACCACTGACCATCTTCCTTTTACTCTTAATGCTACAAAGAGCTCTAAGTTGACCATCCGTCTCCAGTAGCCCATATTCAAGTGGAATTAGAAAGCTAAGGGATAGGAATTTTACCCACTTGAATGTTGTGAAGGATGATGGCAACTTAGGGGGAGGTATTTTTAATGAAATTGCAAGCTCCACTCCCTTGTGCTTTTCTCTGATAATTACCACCTCTTTGCAAGCTTCTTCAATTTCAACCTCTTCCTCTTGGTAGCTTTCTTCCAATTCAATCTTCTCTTCATTGCTTTCCAAGGGCATGGGAGGTTGTGCTTCTTCTTCTTGAATCTCCATCTCTTGATCAACCTCTTCCAAGTCTTCAACTGTGATATGCCTTGGAGGTTGTACACCCTCCTCAGCATCAATTTCAAACATCTTGGAAGGGGGTTCTATGACTGGACTTTCCCATGGAGGTTCTGCATCTCCTAAGTCTTCAACCAATTCTTCTTCTTTGATAATTACAGCTTCCTCCATTTGTTCCAGTACAAAGTCATGTTTCGTACTGTCCACCGGAGTTTCTAATGTCTCCTTCATGCTACGTTCGTCATTAGATTGTCCACATGAAGCCATGGGGGTTCCTTGAGTGTCCGAATGTCAGGAAGCTAATTGATTTATCGCTTGCTCCAATTGACGAATGGTTGCCTGAAATCGATCCACTGTTTCCTTGAAACGATCCTTTGTCTATTGATGCACTCGGCTTTCATAAATAGGATCATAGTGCTCTTGGATTGATGGATATGGAGATGGTGAATATTGAAGTGGTGGTTCTTGTGAGTAATTGGGTTGGAATTGGGGTGGTTCTATATATGGTTCATATGGCTCATAAGGTGGTTGGTATGGGGGATATGGGTTGGGGTCATATGGAGGTGAATGGCAGAAAGGGGCTTGTGAGTATGGTGGTCCAAAGTTATGTTGAGGAGGGGGTTCATAGGTGTATGGTGGTGGTTGTTGATAATCAAAAGATTGCTCACCATAGCCATTGCCTTGATATGCATCACAGAATGGTTGTTGATAGTCCATTGGAGGGGGTTGTTGCCATGAGGTTGATCAAATCCTTGTGGCTCCTCCCAGCTTTGATTCTTCCAACCTTGATGCCTGTTCTCATTATAGTTTCCATTCCTAACAACAATATTGGAATCAAACTTGAAGTGAGAGGGGTGAGAACTCATAGTTAGTTAATAAAAATTTAAAAACAAAAATAAAAGCAAATTTGAAATTCAAATTTTTGAATTTGAAAATTAAAATTTGAATTTTGAATTTTTAAAATTGAAATTTGAAGATTAAAATTTGAAATTTGAATTTTAAATTTTGAAAATTGAATTTTTAAAATTGAAAATTGAAAATTGATTTTTTTTTTTTTAATATTTACAATAACCAATAATAAGGCACACGTTTGCAATTCCCCGGCAACGGTGCCATTTTGATGAGAGGAACTTTTGCGTGGTCTAGAAATTTGCGGATAAATCCTCGTTGCAAGTATAGTTTCTAAACCTTCAAAAGTCCTTTCATACAAACGTTGTGGTTGTCACAAGTAACAAACCCCTAAATAAATTGATAACCGAAGTATTCAAACCTCGGGTCGTCTTCTCAAGGAATTGCAGGGAGGTGTTCTTATTATTGGTTATGAGTTGTAAATTGGGGTTTTGGATCAAGGTAAAAAGTATGTTGAATGACAAGTAAAATAAAATAATAATAACTGTAAAATAAACGCTTGGCAAGGTATAAGAACTGGAAGTCCTATCCTGGTTATCCTTATCAATTGTGATGAGAATGGATTTTTCTCCTACCTTGTTAACCTCTAACTATGAAGGTAAGTTAAGTGGACGAATTAATTCGAATCCTCAAGTCCCAGTCTTTCCTTGGGAAAAGTTAGAGTTATTGGATCTCAAAGTAATTCTTGAAGAATTCCAATTTTCAATCAACAATGAGTTTGATAACTCAAGAGTTACCAATGACTCAACCAAAGCCAAAAGGGAAAAATCCAAATTATTTATATAAATAAAAGAAAGCAATCATAAGTCTGAAATACCTCAAAATATATTAAATAGAAAATCAATCTAAACATAGAGAGTCATAAACAAAATTGAGAAAAGAAATAAAAGAACATTGAACCTGGGATTGAGAGTCACTCCTAAAACTAAGAGAAGTCCTAAATCCTAATCCTAAGAGAGAGGAGAGAACCTCTCTCTCTCTAAAAACTACATCTACTCCTAAAATTATGAATATGAAAGCTTGATGATGAATGGATGCATTTCTCCACTTTATAGCCTCTAATCTGTATTTTCTGTGCCGGGAACTGGGTCAAAAACAGCCCAGAATTCGCTGGTTGCGAATTCAAACACGCTGATTTTCGTCACTGCGACGCATCCGCATGAATGACGCGATCGCGTCTCCTAGCGTCAGAGCAACTATGGTATATTATATATCAAATCGAAGCTTCGGACGTTAGTTTTCCAACGCAACTGAAATCGCGTCGTTTGGACCTCTGTAGCCAAAGTAATAGCCGTTTGAGTGCGAAGAGGTCAGGCTGGACAGCTTAGCAGTTTCTCCAGCTTCTTGTATTCCTTCCACTTTTGCATGCTTTCTTTCTATCCTCTAAACCATTCCTGCCCTGTAATCTCTGAAATCACTTAACACACATATAAAGGCATCTAATGGTAATAAGAGAGGATTTAAACATAGGGAACTTAAGGCCAAAGAAGCATGTTTTCAATCAAAGCACATAATTAGGAAGGCAAATGTAAAACCATGCAAATAGTATGAATAAGTGGGTAAAGAGTTGATAAAAACCACTCAATTGAGCACAAGATAAACCATGAAATAGTGGTTTATCAGACACTGTTCATACTCTGGCCCAAAAAATAAAGCCAGACCCAAAAAGAATAGAGGCCCACCCAACAAAGGTGGCCCCATCCACTCCTACCCGACCTTATAAAGGTCGGGCGCGACGATAGCAGTTTAGCCTTACTTATCTGAATAAGTAATTAACTCCGAAGATATCTCCTACTTATCTAGAAGGGAGATCTTAACAACTTCCCTAGAAAAAGGGAATGGTTATCCACCACTTACGGTGGAACTACTCCAAAAAGGTGGTTATCTTTTCTACTATAAATACAATGACACTCTCAGGTATATTTAGAACTCAATCTACAAAAAATATGCCTAAAGCCTTTGTTAACTTAAGCATCAGAGTTTCTTGCAGGTACCACCCCGACACCCCTCACCTCCTCACAAGGAACTTGGGACAGCGGCACCTTGACACCAGTACAAATCGGACGCTGCCTCAGAAAGAATCTGGATCTCACGTTCTTGCCCTAATCACCATTTCAAGTAACTATCGGAACAATCACCAAACAAAATATAAAAACATTAATTTTTGTATCTCTATTCTTTGTGTTTTGTTTTCAGTATCTTGTTCTCAGAACCAAACGCTGCCAAATAAAATACAAACTAAAATATTATAACTTTATAAATTTAACCATTTAATGTTTAATTTGATCAATCAAAAAATTTCAAAGTTTAAAAAATATTTTGAAAACACAAAAATTAAACACCATATATTTATATATTTTTATATATTATTTTATAATTTTTATAATTTTTTGCAATATCCTTTGACTTGGCAGATCAAAAACTATGATGTTTATAGTATGATTTGTATCAATTTTAAATAAAAATCAATTCAATTTGAAATAAATAATTTGTTTCTATTTGAAATGTATTGATTTGATTTAACATTTAAATTTGATCTAATCTGATCCAAATTATTGCGGTTTGAAAAGTTTGTTATTCGACTTTTAAAAAATTAATATTTTATTATTAAAAATAGAAGTAACTTTAAGTTAGTAAAACAAATAAATAAATGAATCTCATTTTATATTCACAAAAATGCTTACTAAAAAAAAATAATAATAATAATAATAATAGATGAGATTGGTTCGCTTTTGACAAAAATAGATCCGAAATCTGATCCAATCCATACAGTTTGTCAAAAATAAAATATGTTCTAATTTAAATTAGTATGATTTGAATAGCCCAACCAATAACTAATTCATCGTGAATCTAGCTAATAAACTGTTGTATACACAAGATAAAATTTGAACCATCTGATATTTGTTTAAACTCATGAGTGAACTAATCAATTCAAATTATTTACTTTATAATTTTTTTAACAAATTAATTAGCTATTAAAACAATTAAACTTACAATAACAGAATATTTCTATAATAATATAATCATACATTTAAAAAAAAAAACTCAACACGTTAAAGGTTGAGCTTATTAAAAAAAAAAAAAACTAGAGTACTCAAGGTACTCTAAGTATTATTTATTATTCCTGCATAACCACAATCCTATACCAAATTTCTTTACTCACAAATAAATTACGAATAATCTCAATAACATTTATTCTTGAGTCTCGAAGGATTCTCTCATTTTTACTTAAAAGAGACATTTCACACTATAATATAATAATTCCGTTAGATAGATAATAGAGATTATGAACAACGTAAACAATAAACTGTATTCTCGACTTATAGAAAGTGAAAAAAAAAGTCTATTACAAATTATTCTTCAAAAAAATATTGCTTTTACCTTTTATACTTTAACCATCCACCTTTTAATTTTTTTACTGCTACATACCCTCTCCCCAATTTCTAATTATGTCGTCGGTCCCTCCTTCATCAGTATCAAACTTTTTCTCCATCAAGCAGTTGGTTTAGAATAAAAATAACCATCCATAACATCCAACAAATTTCATTGTATCTACTTAAATCCAATCCAAATTAAATAAATATATACTTTAGAATGAAAATAATCATCTCCATACCTAATAAAATAAACATCCAACAAATTTTATTGTATTTATTTAAACCCAATCTAAATTAACTAAATATCCATTTTAAAATGAAAATAACCATTTTAAAATAAACATAAACTAGTCGTTCTAGCAAAGCATATTTTGGATTCTAGTCTATTTTTATGAGAAAGGGGCTAGTTCGGTTAATCATCATCAGCATTGCTTTTTGTCATTTCTATTTGTATTTGCTTATGACTTTCCCGAATTTCATCAAGTATAAGATAGAATATCAAATATTGTCATCATGATTTATGAAGATAGAATAATCATTGATCAGAAATGCATTACAATGATCTTTACTCTTCATAAGGAATATATTATGAACTGCATATTTGGAAACATTGCTACTGTTGCAGCACACAATATGGCTGCAACTGCGCAGCGCGACACAGGAAAGAAGAGGATGAACAGCGGCTTCGTTTGCATGATCGGTGGTTGCTGCGGCGTGCAGGGAAGGAAGCTGTGATGGCATGAAGAGGTGGGCGCGTCTTTGTCCGAACACGCGGCGCGACGCATAGGAGAAAAAGACAAACGGCGGCTGCATTTGCATGGTCAGTGGTTGCTATGGCGCACGGGAGAGGAAGCTGTAATGGCGCGATGGGATGGGGACGGCACTATGAGGAATCCGTGCAGTGCAACGGAAGATACTGGGAGCTGTGATGGCGTGACCGTGGTGGGGGCGGCGCAAGGAGGAATCCGTGCGGCGCAACGAAGGATGCTAGACAAAGCCTAATAAGAGATGGGAAGTGCGACTAAGGAGAGAAGGAGAAGATTTTACAGAGTAAAATTAAGGTTAGTTGGGGTAGTGTTTTTTTAATGGATTTTTAATTTTAAAATTAATTTACCCTTTTTTTTTCCTTTTTTAATCCGTTGTTCGAATTATTTATTATATGTGTTGTTCCTCTGTACTTTCTCATAATATAAAAGCCGATCTAACTTTTTTCGAGCTTTTGACTTTATTGGAGTTGCCACCTAACAAAAGGTAATCTTCCACGAAGCTGATTCAAAAGGTCCATCTTCCATAAATATAAATCCTTCCTCTATAGAAAACTCCACTCTCAATCTAGACCAACCTAAAATCCATATTCTCATATAACTGATCTTCGTTGAGTAGATACCGAATGCAACCTTGGAAAAACAGCCTTTAAATTTTTAGTCTGTAACTAGGTATCCTCCCAAAACTTCATTTTTATCCCATCCTCTAACACCATGACTGTTCTAACAATTAATTTCCCCCTCACATGTTGATTCTTTATTTAATTTGTAAATTATAGATATCTCTTCATGGTCCACCATTTATCGACAGCTTCTATGTATTTAACCTCTCATCAGGATCCAAATTATTACGTGAACAAACTATTTATTTTCACAAAGAGCACTCTTCCTTAACAAATCTCTACTACCATTTAAAAAGAAGGATTATATTCCGAATCATTGCGTTTCCAACCCTCAGACCACCTAACTTTTTTCGTGCATGTATCATCTCGCACCTGACTTAAGGTCTTGTAACCTCGCCATCTTGTCTCAGAATAACCTCCGTTGCAAGGCTATAAGCTTCTTTACTACTCTAGCTGGTATTCAATAAATACTCAGATAATAAATAGAAACCAACTTATACGCTTTGTTTAAGACTTTTGCAACTAAATTCCCATAGTGGTTTCTGAGATTTACGACTTTCACTATTTTAGTCCTTCAAATTCAAAATTCACTGTAATTGTCTCCGAGATTCAGTTCAAAGCACCATATTGGTCCCTAGAACTTTTCCGGTGTTGAGTCAACAAACGGAATACCGAGCTAGCTTTGACTTGCCATGCTAGCCACAGGACTAAATGGTGTTTGTTCATTTGGCACTTAAACAAAGCAAATACGAGGTCGTTTTGGAGAATGAGGAAAGAAAAAATGATTTGCACATCATATAAACTCTTCTTCGTCTTCTCGTTCTTTATTGTTTAAGTTCCAAAACGGAACGGCATTGTTTAGCCATGTTTCTAGAGTGGCAAGTCAGAGCTAGTTCAACACTTCATTAGCTAATTCAGTGCTAAAAAGGGTCCAAAAACTAATATGGTGCTCAGAGCTGAATCTCGAGGACCAGTATAGTAAATTTTGAATTTAAGGAACTAAAATGATGAACGTCGTAAATCTGAGGGACTACTTTAGAGATTCAATCCTTTCCATAACGACAACTTCTTTTCAACTTTATCAATATCAAGCTTCCAAATTTTCCTCGCGAATTTACGCCCAACGATATTCCCCAGTATGTTACCTGGAGCTCCGCCGACTTAAGACCAACAGATTACACATTTGTTGCACTTACTCTTGTTCACGGTTGATGGGAATCAAGTTAGACTTATTAAAATTAATACTCAACTCAGACATCACCTCAAAGTATCTTAGCAACCTCTGATAATTACAAATGGAGGCTTCATGCAGTACACAGAACAAAATAGTATCGTTTACAAATTAGAGACGAGACAATTTCACTCTATCCCACCCCCAATAGTAGAGGATTGATACGCTCCTTTCTAATTGCCTCATTCTATTCAACACATCCACAACCAAAACAAACAAAAAGGGAGAAATCAAATCATCTTACTTCAATCCCCTTTCTATTATGATTGGCTTAGTGGACAAACCATTAACTAAAATTGACATAGACGTTGTGCGCACAAACTCTCTGACCCATCCCCTCTTTCTGCCCCCAAACCCAGAGAAAATTCTCATAGTGGTCCCTGAGATTGACGCCGTGCACCAAAATCGTCCCTGAGATTTCAATTGCACCAATTACGTCCCTGAGATTGGAAAAATTGCACCATAGTAGTCCCTGACCCGTTTTTCGTTAACGACGCGTTGACGTAGCTTGATGACGTGGACCATTGGTGACACGTGTCACCTCATTATTTGGCCACGTGTAACGACATGATGGCGTGTCGATCAACGACACGTGGCATGCTGACATGGATGGGTATGCCACGTGTCACAATGTTATTTTGCCACGTGTCAGATTATGCCACGTGTCGCAATGCTATTTGTCCACATGTCATCCACTATGTCATCGTTACATGTGCACCAAATCGGTCCCTTACTTTGCATCAAATGACTCATTTTAGTCCCTGAAATTGAATGACATACACCAAATTAGTCCTTTCATCAGTTTTTTCTCATTTTTTTATAAATTTAAAATTCTTAATATTTTTTTATACACTAATTTTAATTATATTTTTATTATATATATTTTATAATAAATTTTTTAATTAATAATGTTAACTTGTATCATTAGAGTACATGTTAACTAAAACCAAAATTTTATTATTGCCTCTTGAGTTTATTTGTATCTGTTTTAATACTGTTCAAGTCATGGTTACAATAAGTAGTTATATTGATTAATAGTGTAATATATGAAAAAGTCTCCTAACTAAGTTATAGATAAAATGAATTATTGTAATCGACAGTATAAATCTATCTTATTAATTTAGTGAGAAGTTAATTATTTGGGAAATCGGACATTCTTAAAATAGATGGGAATAATGAATTATATTAGTTAATGAGTGCCTTATCAAGTATTCCTAAAATATTTATTAAAGTGTTTAATATTAAAAAAATTGTATTAAGGAATATTATTATACTCTTAACTTACACTCTTTATTAAATCAATATCAATATATCACGTAATTCTTTTAATAAAATATTGTAGAAAAAAATTGTATAATTAAAACTAATATTTTAAAAATATTTTATAAAAACACTTGTATTTAAATAACTTGTGAAAAGATAAAATTAAAATTAGTGTATTCAAATATATAATGAGAATTTTAAATTTATAAAAAAAATGAGAAAAAACTGATGAAGGGACTAATTTGGTGCACGACATTCAATTTCAGGGACTAAAATGAGTCATTTGATGCAAAGTAAGGGACCAATTTGGTGCACATGTAACGATGACATAGTGGATGACACATTGACAAATAACATTGCGACACGTGGCACAATTTGACACGTGGCAAAATAGCATTGACACGTGGCATATCCATCCACGTCAGCATGCCACGTGTCGTTGACCGACACGTCATCATGTCGTTACACGTGGCCAAATCATGAGGTGACACGTGTCACCAAAGGTCCACGTCATCAAGCCACGTCAGCACGTCGTTAACGGAAAATGGGTCAGGGACTACTATGGTGCAATTTTTCCAATCTCAGGGACGTAATTTGTGCAATTAGAATCTCAGGGACAATTTTGGTGCACGGCGTCAATCTCTATGGGGATTTACTCCCCAAACCCATCTTTGCCAACATGTTTATGTCTATATAATCATACTTTTTTTAAAATACAAAATGCATGTTTGTATACATTAGTTGATTTTTTATCTCTATGTTAATTTTCTTTTTTTTTTTGTAGAACTTTATTTTCATCACATTAACATTACATATCAATTAATAATTTTATTGAGAGTTACTTAATTATTTACTAACTCAATAAACAATAAAAGTTAACAATGACTAATATTTGGATTTGTTGTAAATATAGTTATCTAAATATACTTTATACTAGAGCTATATATTAATATGTTAATAATAACAGAAATAATAATTTAAAGAAAAATGTTTTATTTAGATTAGTTGCAATAAAGAAATTTGCATCACTTAAGTTGGGAAAGAAAAGGAATACACATTACTAATTATTGTTCTACTTCATATAAATTTTAGATATTACTATCGTTCGCTTTATGTTCTAACAAGAAACCTTTTTGATTGATAGAAGAACACTTCATATATTCTATTTCATTATTGATTTATTTTGATCGACAAATATTTAGCTATGTAAGTATTATTTTCATCCATTTTATATTAACGGATTCATGGCTAAGTCTGACCAGGAAACCCAAGTTTTGATTGATAGAGTGCTCTCCAAAGTTCTTAATATTCCGTCAATTCAGGTGAGACTCGTTTTAATCACTCATGACTCATGAGTGTATGACATTAAGCACGGACGAGAATAATGAGATCATATAGTCCTAGTCACTAAAATTGATTTATAAAGGAATATTATGCACAAACAACTTATTTTGACAACCACCCCAAAATAGAAGAAACATGTACTTTAAAATTGTTGAGTTCTAAAACACGCATCTCTTAATCTTGGTAGTTGCCAAAACAATTTTTTATACAACATTTCCGTTAAACAAAATACTCTAAGCTCTTTAGCCTTCTTATTTATTTATTTATTTTCCTCTACTGTCAGCCTATATTTTCCTTGCAACTCGCGAATCGCCACTTCGAAAATGCACCACCTCTTTATCCTAAATTCCTAATGGATGAATACAAATATAAACTTCCTGTCAATTAAATATTACTCTACAGTCTACATTAACATCCAACACCTACGAAATACTCTAATACTTTGCTCACAATGATGATGACATTAAAGTTCATGGAGAATCGATCATCGGCATCCATCTAGAGGTGAATAAGAATAGCTGCTAATGCCTTACGCCATTACCCCATTAGCAGCATCAAGGAAACAAAACGAGGTCCACAGGCGCCGTAGTGTTTTCGGCACTAGTAAGGACCCCTGGAAGTTCTGTTTTCAACAGTAATGGGCATGGCTGATCTCAAGTATCGCCACAATGTCGAAGCCTGCAGCTCAGAATTCAAGCAGTAGGCAAAAGAAAATCGGCAGGAAAGGGGGTGTAAAATGCTACAGATTAATTATAAACTCTAGCCACTTCTAATTTTCTAATAATATACATTATTACACAGATTCTGGAAAATCCTCAGCCTACATAGATTTCCCAGAGGAACTAGAAATAATTTTTTGCCGCAGTGTCGGCTGGTGGAGTGTTCAGATAATGCTCACTGCCTAGGTACTGGTGGTGGCGTTGATGGGTGGCTTTGCCCATAAAATCCTATGCTAGATGGCCTGTAAAATCCTCCTGGTGATGACTGTGGTTGCTGCTGTGGGGGTTGAGAGCTGGGCACTGACAACCCCATAGCCACATGCGGAGGCAAAGGAGGTGGAGGCGGTAGGTTAACCGATCCATAAACATAAGGTACTGCTCCCCCAACCATCAAACCTGTTGATTGGACATATTGATTTGATGGTGGATTTGCAGGAGAATGAGGCGGGGGTGTGGGTGCTGAAGCAAATGTCGGTTGTAGTTGATTGGCTTGAGACATGGTTTGCAAGCCGACCGATGACATGTTTATGGCTGATGGCTGTTGTAGAGCGGAGAAAAAGGAAGAGCTCGCAATGTCAGAAGAGTTAACATCAGTAACAGACATAGGTTTCTCAAGTTTAGGTCTTTTCTCAGGGTTGAATAATCCTGATGCAAATCCAGTAGAACTTAAGCCACCATTCATGGAGGCAGCTTCTTCAGCTACAAGAGAAGAGAGAACTGAGGTAAGCATTTGGGCAGAGGATGTAGATGCAGCAAGCTTAGCAGCAACAGCAGCAGCTGCAGCCTTCTTGTTATCATCTTCCGTAGTTTGGAATGAAGCAAATGACATAGATTGTTGGGCATAGGTAGGCTGAGAAGTGGTGGTGGTGTTTAATTGCACTGGTGGTAGAGTGGCTTCTGCAGTTTGGTTAAGCCGCTTCCGAATACCAGCTGCTTTCTCAATTTGTCCCCGGGCGACCTTCACAATAATAAAACCATCAATTTGCTATATAAAATGTGAAAACATGGAATGAATATGCTGCTAACATAAAACTAGGCATATATGATCGTTCATTAATCCGGAGATCCCTCTATCCATTTCAGCATGAAGAAATTGAAATGTTGCTTATGAGATATTAAAGAACTACCTAATTCTTTTATGATTAATTTTGGAAAAAAATTAATTTTGGGAAAAGATTAATTTTGGAAATAGACTCTCCACATGCAGGGGCAAGACTACACATATCTACCCTCCCAGTGTTTCATGCATTCATTTGCCATTCTTTTATCCATAAGTCATGTAAACAAAATTCTATATTTATTCAAACCAAAATGAAAAAGCCTGGTGCCCTTTGTATTTCTGTCCTTTGACTATTTACAAAACCATGTTTTATGGTCCAACAACAATGGAAATGACCAAATAATCTGGTTTCAAAACAAGAAAATAATAAAAATCCACATGACAAACATATCTTCAAAATTCATGAGAATGACCATATAGTACATTCATGCTCAAGGGAAAGTTGAATGAAGTTACCAGATAAAAACCATTCATTCATATTCCTCTACTTAATAATTTAACCTTTTAAAGAGCAGCTATGCATGAGTTTTCAAAATCTCAATGATTAAAGGGTCAAATAATCAATCTTTGTTCAATATTCTTAAGTAAATGTGAAGCATAAGCACAAATTGAAGTTGGTAATATGCATTGTGTACACTTATGTCCAAAGATAGGTGTGCATTATTCATACTTCAAATCCACTATACACTCTTCTTGCACAAGGGGGAAAATTTGATATACAAACCAATGATGCCCCTCCACACGAGAGCTTAAGCTTTAGACAAGATGGTTAAACCAACGATAACGATAACAATAACAATAACAATAACAATAACAATAATCATAATAGTAGTAGTAATACATGAAAAGCCCAAAACAGTATGACACTGACAGACAGAGGATAAAGTCAGTAACAAAAGACAAGTTCTTACCAGCAACTGGCTGCGAACAATATCTTGCCTTGATTCCTGAAAAGCTTTATATTAGTAAGCAGTTACTAGTTTTAGGTATTTTAATTCAATCATATTTGTAGAAACTACTATACTTGTTCCAGCAGTGCATCTTTAAGCTGAGAAAGCAAAGAAATCCTCGCAGCCTCAGCATTTTCAAGCTGCTCCATATATTGTTTAAGCTCCTTTTCCTGCTCTTGCAAGTCATTCATCAAAGTGGATCCCAGTTGGTTCCCTGATGAAATATCCAACAAATATTAAATACTTGTCTCTTGGAATAGAATTAGATAAAAGTTCTATTGTTTGAAGAGAAGCCATGCACATTTCTTCAAATGACCTAACAAAACATGGAAGTATATTACGACAATAAATATTGCAATTTTGGATAGAAATGCTGAGAAGGGAAATACTTGTGACTGCTAGCCAAATAAATTTGGGGAAAAAAAAAAACTTGAATAACTGTTTGGTTACACAAACTCATAGTTAAAGACTATCTATCTAGGCCTTATCTCCGGGTGATGTGGGACTCCAGTTTCCTATTGCCCAAGACTAGAGATCTAGAACATGAAGTTTGCAAAACTGAACATTTGCAGATGGCCCATCAAAAACCATATGATACATACAAATACCATATTTAAATTGAATGGGCCTATCTTGAAAAAAAATAATAAATAAAATAAAATAAAAATTGAATGGGTCAAACTTCACCCCCACTTGAGATGATTGTTTAGGTGTATTGTCTGAGGAAAATACTCCTTAGTACTGAATTTATATACATTAAGCACCGAAACATTACACATAATCATGATTGAAATTTACAAATATTTAAATATCCCTAATTGATACCAAAATATAAAGTCTTCTCAACAAATCTCATCATAATCTCAACATAAACCCTTGAGCCATATAGTTCATACACGCCAAGCTTGTAAAAAATGCAATCATTCTGAGGCCCACTGCCAATTGATCATGGGAACCATGGTGACAATCTCCTTGGATACCACCTTATCCTTGATAAAGGGACAATCAGCTGCTGTGTTCAGTTCTTCAATTAGATATTGAATTGGAAGCAATATGCCATGCCGCTTTATTCACACAAAACAGCTTCATTTAAGCAACCGCCCCAAATTTTAACTCGAGGCAATTGTTTGATCCATATTAGCTACTAAGTAGTTTAAGCCATGGATTGATGCTCAATCCCCACTTGATCAATGTCTTGATTCTAGCTCTTCCTAGACACAAGGTTACCACCAATAGAGACACAATTCTCAGATGTAGACCACCTCAATAGTGTACCATCCCCATATACAGAATGATACCTAACAACTTCGGGACTAAATAAATGGACACTGCACAATATACATCAACCACGTGCCTTCTTGATATACTCAAAATCCGCATAACAAGATCCCAATAATCAGACATGGGGGACTGCATAAACGGACTACACACACTAATGGAATATGAAATATCAAGTCTAACAATAGTGAGATAATTTAACCTCCCCACTATTCTTTGAAATCTATCTAGCATAAGACCCTGCTTGATCTGGCAATAATTTGCTGTTAGAATCCAGGACTATCGCTATGTTTGCAGTCTATTATTCATGTCTCTAAATCCTTAGTGTGAAAGTGCTAAAACATGCTTCTTCAATCAAGTCATTCCTGTAATGTTGATAAGCACTCAGTGATCATCACCACTTTTTTTTCATGTCAGAAACTTGGATAATAGTACTAAATTTTCCAAACCATGCTCTTGGCCACCTGGGAAGTATATCAGCCTGCAAAAAGTGAATCTCCCAATTTTCACACCAACCCTAACTCTCCCTGAGAAATAAACCCAAGTGGTTATTCCATGTACATTTCCTCATCATGATCAATGAAGAAAGGCAACGTAAATATCCAAATGATATAGCAAGGGGTGCACATAGGTCAGTTTTAGGACAAAATAAAATTAGAACCAGTTAAATCCACATGGCTCAGTTAGGTTTGGGTCCCTTAAAAAGTTCTGGCTAACCCATCTACACCATTATAAAGAATCATCCTATACTATTCGAGTTCACTGGTAGATTTTCCAATCCCACTAGCCCATTATACAAATCCAGTACTGTTCGGGTTACATAAATATAGCATCAGCATTGATGGGATTAACCAGTTGCCGTTGATTCCCTGGATATAGCGGCTAGTGACTTATAGCTTCCATGGAAAGAAAAATGTAAACAAAAACAACTTTGCCCACCCAAGAAAAAGAATCACTACGATCAAGTGCATATATGTCTGAAGCTAACCCTTTGTAACGAATCCAGCTTTAAGGTGATCAATATTACCTTTAGGGTCAACTAGAGAGGTGAAGTATGGTTTTATCTTCAAAAAAGGTAATTTTGGTATACCAAAGAGTGATAGAACAAAAGAAATATATTTGCAGATATTCACAAATCCTTAATTGATATCAGAAGATAAAGTCGAAACAAGTATCTTCATAATTTTAACAACGGTAAAAGCTAGCTCATGAGGCTAGAAATGCCCAAGCTCTTATAAAGGTTAATAGGTCTTCATTTCAAGGCAGTGTAGAACCACAACATGGATCGAGCACATAAGAGAGAATTATCAGCATCTCACAGCAAGGTGATATATAAGAAATGTCAAAGCAAAGTTTGTGTTTTTGCAGCCTAAAGAAGAAAGCAACAAGACTCACCACCAAGCCTGTAATTGTCATCAATTTGCCGTTTTGTTTCAAAATATGTATTTCAGTTATGATACCCATCCATCCAAATCCCAAAATTAAAACCATCAACAAATGGCAATACAGAAGTTGGACCAAGAAAAATAAAATAAAATATAACACAAACAACAGACAGAAATATATATATATATATATATATATATATATATATATATAAAATAAAAAATTAGAAAAAGAAAAAGGAAAGAAAAGGCAAAAACAAAAAGATTTATCATCATATAATGGATGCTAACAAATTTAAATAGAGTAAAGTATCGTTTTTGTCCCCAACGTTTGGGATAAATCCTATTTGTGTTCCTAACGTTTAAATCGTCCTATTTGTATCCCTAACGTTTGTAAAAGTGATTCAATGTTATCCTGCCCTCAATTACACATAATGAGCGCTTTAGTTTGAGTTTTAAAACTCTCTTCTTGAAGTTAGAATACAAATGTCTGGGATAGAATCGATGATCTACTCCGAAAAATAGCTCATCAAATGTTGAAATTAATTCCTACAACATTTACATAATTCACTTTTCTAGGACATAATTGAATTTAAACACAAATAATGGGTATAATATTAAAATCGACCACATCCAAGTGAGACCTAATTGAGAATGAATATATCCAAGTGAGAATAATTGAAAAATATAATCTGATTTGTTAGTATAATTGATAGTAGGATAACATTGAATCACGTTTATAAACATTAAGGATATAAATAGGACGATTTAAACGTTAGGGACACAAATAGGACTTACCCCAAACGTTGGGGACAAAAACGATACTTTACTCAAATATTTGTTATTCAGGATGCAAATGTTAGCTTCAGTCAATATAGAGAAAGGGGCATTAAATGTTTAGGCCATCTAGCAATCCTTTGCCCTGGCAAAGGAATTCAAAGGGAGAGAAACAGGCATAATTTTTTGAAGTTTTCAAGCAATCGTTCTTACCTTGAGCCAACATATTCTCAACATCTTCAACAAGTTTACCCATATCTCGTACAGCAGCATCACACTTGTTTAAGGCAGCTTCCTCACTGGTATTTTCATCGAGAACAGCCTGATAAGCTGTCAGTATTTTTTCAGGCAAACACCCAATAGCCAGTTTCTGCAATGATAATGACAGAGAAATGAGACACCTCAGGATCAGACATATCAAAAAACATCTACTTGGCAATAGATAGTTAAGGACTTGGGTATTATAGGCAGCCCAAAGTTCCACATTGAGTAGTATGAAATACTTGATGTTGTATTTAAGGAGAGTAGTTCTTTCCCCTTAATAGCTAGCTTTTAAGATGCAGTTCCCCACTTTCTTTAGGTACTTAACAATGTTATCAGAGAAAGGATGTCGGACGCACAAAAAGGCTACCTATAGAATGGATTAAGGTAAACACTAAATACTGATAGCTGATAACCAAGTGGCTACCGGTGGGTCAGTGTCAATAGAGTGAAGCCGTGTGGACGTCAGTTCCCTAGGGCCAGTGTATTGTTAGGGATTGGGCTATTAGAGGGTGCCCAAAGTCCCAAATCGACTATCTAGTATGAAATACTTGACGTATTTAAGGAGAATGGTCCTTAATAGCTAGCTTTTAAGGTGTGATTCTCCACTTTCCTTATGTACTTAATATATAGAAGCATCAGAAAACAATGCTGCTGGTTGCTTACAATTCTCACTGAGTGGGCATCTCTCTTCACCATCTTAATAGAATTTGAACTCTTTCCATTGCTTGTAGAGGATGGAGGTGGACTCTTACCCATAATTTCATCCTTAAGACCCTGACCTCGCGTACCCATAATTTCATCCTTAAGACCCTGACCTCGGGAACCAAAAACCTTCCTCTCCTCCCATATGTCAACCTGAACAAGTCAACAGAAAAAAGAGACATTTACAAAATGATACAGCTAACATCAAAACAATTGATAAGATCAATGGCATTTCATCATCATTAATAATAATAAAAAGAAACTGACATAGCTAACATGACATGGCTGGAAAAAAACACATTTATAGCCTTATCCTCCTACTATATGAGATCAGTTATACAAAAAGGATTCTCTAGTGCATCAGGATCATATAACAGTGACACAAGTAATTAAAACAGAAATCCACAAAGAAAGAATTATTTATGACTAAGTCTTCATTACTATAACAAATGAATTGCCAAAGCTAGCTCCACTCAACCTTATGTCCATTAGCAGCAGAACAGAAATACAATGATAGTGTAAAAAATTAGACCCACAAGAAAAACGACAATTGAGACGTTAGAATAAACTGAAGATATTATGTAGAAATGCTCAGATTTTTCTATTCACTAGTGTTTCTGACAGTAAAGGAATGTAAGCCAAGATAAAATAACCCTAATTAGACAAAATTTAAAAGAAGACTATTTTTTAAAATTATTTGTAGTGCTCTACTGATGGTTCTTAAGAGTTATTTCTCTATTAGAATTGCATACAAATTAGCATGCCTTGCTAAATGCCTCAGTCATAGGACCTGCTGAATTTCTTTTGCTTTCTTCTTGGGAAGTATCTTGTCCTCTCTCTATTCTCTTTAATAAATTTCGTTTTCTACAGCGAAAGAAAAACATGAATTGAAAACAGAGGTTTCTGTATGAGATATGAGAATTAAATGGACTGGCGAGAATGTGACCCACAACAGACAAGTAGTGAGACATAAAATCTAGATCCTGATGTGACTAGGACACTGCTAGTATTGATATCATGCTGGACAACTCCCTTGATTTAGTGTTGAAGATGAGGCAGAGCTATATGTAAACAGGGAGCTATTTCAACAGAAGAAGTATGAGGATTCGGTTTAGGTCTTGACAACACTATCTACAACATTAACAGAACCATTAAAATGAAAAGGTAAAATACCATTACAAAATACAAGGGTCCTAGTAAAATATCACCTGAATTCAAGGGAGGATAGCATACACTTTTACAACTCAAATACTGGAATGTAAATATTGCCAAATTTTATTCAGAACAAAATAATTTCACCAAAGCTTAATCCAGTGTTATTTAACACCCCCCGGCGGCCCCCACCACCCCCACACAAAAATAAAGAAAAAAAAACCTTATGAGTAGTGAA
The DNA here is from genome assembly GCF_059453495.1 of Arachis ipaensis. NCBI lineage: Eukaryota > Viridiplantae > Streptophyta > Magnoliopsida > Fabales > Fabaceae > Arachis > Arachis ipaensis. The sequence continues at coordinate 117,323,055 of NC_142441.1, read as the reverse complement.
TTAGATACTTTAATGTGGACTTTGTTAGTTTCTTCTGTGTTTTGGGCCTCTAGCCCTCATATATATATATATATATATAACATGAAAATTTAAAAATCTTTCAACCATACCAATTAAATCGATATTGAAATTTTAATCAGAGAGAAATCCCAAAGAAGGAAGAAGACAAGATATTACCCAAGCCAAGCCACAAATCTACAGAATTAAAATACAAGCATAGAATGAAGATGCTGACTATATTAAGTGTGACACAACTGATTTACAGAACTTATAGCAGAAGAGCGTAACACTTACGAGTCTCGTCACAGCTTTCCTTCCTTGTTCATCACCACTTTCATAAACACTTCTCAGAGATCCAGGAAGAACTTTCCAGAATTCATTTACGAACTCACTTCCCTTTCGCCTACTATTTTGCAAGATGTCATTAGCCAAGTACAGAAAAGAGACACGCTGCTCTTTCTGGGAACCATTGAACAATTTATCCCATGTTTCAACAATTTCCCTTGCCTTCTTGCGATGGGAAATACACCATCGGGATAGTGCTGAGTGGATATGTAAGGAATACAAAATACACGGATCTCGTCAAAGAAGAGTAAAGGAAATAACCAAATCACAATCAAATCCAATCAAGTGAATTGTTATCACTATTTTATGGGGAAATCAATATCTCTGACAATACATCTTCAAAAATCTTAAGAAAGTGGAGAAAATTGAACAAAATGCTATCCTCATTTGCCAAATGGCAACACAAAAAATCCAACTAGCTATTGATAATTCAGGTACAGGCAGTAACATACATCTCAAACATCTTTGGCTTCTGCAACACTAATTATCTCCTTAGGAGAATAGGAAGGGTTCCCTTAGGAATATGCATGAGACTATGCCGCTCTGTACATTCCTTTATTTTTGTTGCATCAGTTGTTTAATAAATTCACTATCCTGCTTTATACTGCTCTTCTTTCTTTGATGTTTGAATAAATACTTTCCAAGGACAGCCAAGTGCACAAACATCCCACATTAATGCAAGATCTAGAAAAAGGCAGTCAAACCTTATAATTACATCAATGACTAATTCCATGACTTGTTCACATAGAGACAACTCAACCGTACTCCAAGGCTCCCCTTGAATAAATGCTTTTCAAATCCACTAAAAAGATAAAAAAGAAAATTCATCTAAACATTAACTATAATTAAAAAACTCATCATGTTTCCTAGCTACTATTCAAATAAAATTGTTACTTGAGCATTTAAACCAAATATATGAATATGATATTAGAAAGAAATGACTAGGTACAATAGGGGAAGGAAGAAACCTCAGGAAAAAACAAAGGAAAATATTAAGTCAACTGGCTAAAAGATGGTTGAAGAAAAAAATGTTCAAATTATTTGTGGAGTAAATAGCAATTACATAGAACATAGATAAGCAATTCAAGAGCTGGACATTAGAGCAATAACAGAAATAAAAAACGACAATCTGTCCACCATATTGATTGTAAAGGAAGAGCAAAGAACACCTTTGGAAATACTTTCCTCCAAAAAACTGTGAAACTATTATAACATCCTAACTTCTTTATTCCTGCCAAAAGGTCCAAAATCTTCTTGAAATATATCATTAGAAAAAGTTTCAAGGAAAAAAGGACACACCCAGTTTTACCTTCTAACATGCTATTAGATTTACATAAGAATTTAACCACCCTATATTAGAAAATAAATGAGCCTGTATACTTATGTTGGAACCAACAACAACAATAAAGCCTTATCCCACTAGGTGGGGATACTTAAGTTGGAAAGATCTTTGAGCCTGATGGTGACTTCTGCAACCTGAAAAATGCATGAATAACTTTCAGATATATTTCATTCAATCTCCTTTCTAGCCTTGTACTTCTAAGCTACTCCTACTTTGGCTAGACACTTTCTTACTTTACAGGGTTACACACAAGAAAGAGGTAACATAAGTTTAAATAATATTCACCTGTTTTACGTCAAGCTAAACCAATTGTACCAACATATATAATCATTTCCAGAGAATTATCATTAGTGGTCCAAGTCTTATTTATTTCACTTTACACTTAGGGACAGTTTAGACAAACAACTTAATTAAGCTCTTTTGGAAAAGGAGCTTAAAACATACAGACTTATATTAAAAGTAACTTATAAATAAATTATTTTGTGTTTGGTTTTTCAGTCATAAAAGTGCTTATTTTAAAAGGAAAGTGATAAAAAAAAACTTTTTATTATAGAAAAAGTCATTTTTTTTAACTTTTCCATAAGCACTTTAAATGACTTTTTAGAAAGTCACAAGTTAGTTTTGAAAATTGTACCAGGTATTAATGTTGTAACTTTTCATAAGTTATAAAAAGTTACTTATGAACCTATCCAAACTAGCCCTTAGTCATGAACTGAACAGCTTCAGCTGCTACAATGTCCCTTCACTTATTGACATATACAAGATACCTATACAATTGCATACTATAGGTGCAACAGTCACTTTTATCTTCCAATCATAGACCACAAAACACACACACATTACAACCCCAAATACCAGCTTCAGGATAACAAATTCAATCTTACGGGAAAAATTTCTGCAGCTGCTTCTATAAAGAAGAAGCAAATAAAGCCAACCTTCTGCTTTTGATCTAAATCCATAACATAACAAGATCTATCATATGTACCAGTTACTTCAACAAGGTGGCAAAGAAACTACAGTGTCTGGCTAATAACCTGCAAAACTATAACTTGCATAACAAGAAATGAGACCACTAAGTAAGTAGCCCATGTCAACTCATGCACTAAACTAAACAAACATAGACACAGATCACATTTCTTTAGATTCATTTATCTAAACCTAAGGAAACCATACTGCAGAGTTACAGACATTGAATTCCATGTAATGAACACTTGTTGCCAAAAATGAGATATAGGTGCTACAAGCAACTTGATAGCACAAAAATAACCGAAATGGAAAATAGCATTACAATAAGGAAAAAGGTGGGAGGGGGAGGGGGAGTGGGGCAGAATAATTGATTGATGAAGGATACTTTCAATGCTTTGCTGCGAATTGTTGAGTTTCAACAACTTCTCTGCTAATATCTGTCCATCAAAATCGTCGGTGCTCATTTTGACAAGTTTCACATGCCCTGGAGTTTTTACATGCAGTGCACAGTATGCATCAATCAAAAAGGATGCAAATCAATCATGAAGAAACTCAATCAACTTCTTACTTCTATATATATAAAAAAGAGAAAAAGGACAATAAGTATCGCTATAAGTATGGGAATGCAGCAAAGCCTGCTATTCGCTAGTATAATATAATTCAAATAACAACTGCTTTCCCCAAATCTAGTACGAGAATAACTGTTTTCCATCAGTTCCTTAAGAAAAGATCTATAGATTATAGTATAAGAGATATATAGCCCACAGAAATGTTTAACTAAGGAGTTGAGAGTGTTTAGAGTTGCCATGATCATTTCTTTAGCATCTCTCCCATTCTGATCTAAATCCCATACATGTTCCTAGTAACCATGTGACATAGTTCATAAGAAAGTTGACTTGACCAAATGTCCCTACATCAAACACTTATTAGACAAAGCATTTCTTGCATTGCACAGATGGTCTCTTATTTTATGTCCCACCTATAACTGAAGAAAATGCCTCGTAAAAGTCATAGCTTACCTAACATCAGTGCAAAAATATATACTGGAAACAAAGGGGGCATCTGAACAAGCACACTACAAGAAGATTAATACATCAACCTCCCGTTTAAAGAAACTAATAGGAAAAAAGAAATTAGTGTATCTAACCATTTGGAGCACGCTTCAGAAAATGAACTATTAAACTGACAAAATATAAATAGAAAAAGAAAAAAAAAAAGACACTCTTAAACTCTCTCACAAATAAGATTGTGCCATCAGCCAACTACAAGATTCTCCAAACTTCCTCCAACATTATTTCATCAGAACTAATAAGTCAAAAAGCATCCCTTTACAAAACCCTATAATAAACCACTACTACAAACTACCCTACGGAACAGTAGAAAACAAAATAATCACCACGACCAAAAGCAAATAAAGCAACTTTGAACTATTAATTTGAGGGAAACAAAACTATGTCCTATATTCTCATTTGCGTTTTGATACTATAAGACAATAAAATTACCACTAGCTAATCATACATACATACATACATACATACATACATACATACATACATACAGCATTACGAACACTGTGCAACTAGAAATTCCAGACTGCTCAGAATTTGAAAGCGAAATGAACTCGTTCTAAGTCACCGTTTTATAAAAAGTTCAATATTCGAAATCTAAATATTAAAAAAATGAAAAAACAATATTATAAAAATAAAAAAATGGAAATCGTTGGGGGCAAAAAAAGAAAATAAAAGAAAACCAGGAGATTTAGTTGGGGAAGAAGCAGGGTATGATATTATCCAAATCTCGTTCGGTTTCGAGGAGAAAACCTAACATTTCTTTTCGTTTTTGCAAGGGAAAACAGTGAAGTGGCGGAAGCAAGGACGGGTTAATACTTACAAGGTGAGGAATGGGAGAAGCAGAAAGACCGCCGTAAATCGCCGCCGCCGCTGCCGCTGCGGAGAGAGGAGTTTCCGTCGTTTTGTGTTGATGCTGTGTTGAAGTGGTTTTGCTGTTGGCAGAAAATAGTGAGGGTGAGGATGAGAAAGAAAAAATTATCTGAGTTCAGTGTCGGGCTCCTCATTTACTATAGAATTTTCTCTTTTTTCCTCAAAATTTTATGAATTAAACTATTTTCTGTGAAAAAACACTTTGAAGTAATAATAAAAAGAATATCTAAATCTGTAATATAAATAGTCACCCAAAAAAAAAATCTGTAACATAAATTAATTATTTACAAGTTATTGATCAATTAAAAACGCAAAACAAAAACTTTCTCAGGTTTAAAACGCCGAAATTTTTCTTAATCACTAGGGGAAAAATTCACCTTAAACACTATTTCCTAAATAAAAAATATTGCACTCTTTATTAATTAAATAAATTATAATTTTTTATTTATTATATTTTATATTGATTTAAATTTTTATATCAATTAAATGAGAAAATTTAAAATTTTCTATTAATAATAAATTTATTATATATCTTAATACTCTATTTGATTTGTTTGTATATCATACCAAAATATAAATACGATAGAATGTGTCTTTTATTTAGTTTGTGAGATACAAAAAATAAAAAACACACTTACACACAGATATATACAATATACATGTATTTTATGTCTCAATAAAATGATGGAAATCTTAATCATTTTTTTGGACTATTTTATCTTTATTAAAATTTTTAAATTTCAGACTTTTTCTTCTACTTTTGACAAATCTTAACAAGTTAGAAAACTTTTTATAGAACTCCATTATTCTTCTTCTATTCTTGAAAACTCCACTAGAAATTTGAAATTATTCTATTCCTCTCTTTTTTTTTTAGAAAATTGATTTAATAGCTGATGGTTTTTATGGCGATGGTCTTTTTGGAAGTCTTGTGTTTATATCTTGTGGGACCTGTGATCGTTCATTCGTTTGTATTGACTTGCTTTTCTCATTTTTAGTAAATTCTCATTTGAGATTTTCTCTATTATTATATCAAGTTCTCAACTTTTGTCTTTTTTTACTCTGTTACCATAAATTTTAACATTTTATTTTTAAAAACCTATGGTGTGTAAATAGAGAAACAACTAATATCGTTAGGCTGTGAATTAAATAAGGGAATAGAGATATTGTGAATGCTGAATTTTATTTTGGGGATTAAAGTAGAATGATGAGCAAATTAGGTTAACTTTATTTATACTATAGAAGTTAACCCATGTAACTCGTGGCGAGTGGGAGAGTTGGTCATCTCTTTGTGGAATTATAGAGAAATAGAGAGGCACCTCCGAAGTACTTCGACGATAATTCAACACAGGCGCTTTTCGATCGATGGGCAATGCTCTGTGAACACCTTTTGATTAACTGAACCTGCAAACATACTCGCAACAATTAAGACGAAGACGAAGAAGAAGACAACAAAAAAGACCACAGAATGGCAAAGAAGGAGGAGGCCAACTAGGAAGAAAGGAGATTTTTAGGGGATAGCGGTGAAGGGAGAAACCCTCAAGTTAATTTAGAATTTTGGTCCATTTTTTCCCTTAAAATTATTGAATTTTCAATTTAAATTATGAGGGTAAAATGGTCATTTTTAATTATGTAGTGTCTTATTTTTTATAACCAAACATAATATTAGATACTACACTAATGTCATGTCTATTAATTCCAAATATCATACTCAAACAACAATATTTTATGTCTATGTTTCAAGTGTCTATGTCTCAATATCTATGTCTTAGTACATATACAAACTAAACAAAGCCTAAGGGCACATATTAGCTATATCCTTATAATAATACACACACCATCCTCCTTCCTATTTTTGTTATAAATGTGTCGGACATAATTACACACTTCACATTGAGTCACCAAATTAAATAAACAAAAACGTCCACTTATAAATGAAAACAGCGAATTTCTTATGATTAATATTAAGATATTAACGTAATGAACTTTTATCATACTAAAATTATTTCTCACAGTAGAAAAAGAAAATTCATAAAGCTCGTAGTTGTAAATTAAACCTGAGCAATAATACATAAATAAAAATATTGAAAACACTTGAAAAAATTAATTCATTGTAAAAAAAAAAACACACACACACACATTTAAACATTAGCATCATATATTATGAAAATTTTTTTCTACAAAACATTCAAAGTAAAAATAGCTTACAAATATTTTTTAAATCTAAAATCATGGTGAATGGTGGTGTAGAATTCTCTGTACTAAAGAATGAACCCAATTAACACTACAAGAGGACACGGGATATGGAGGCCCTTTTTTCATGATTTGCGACGATTTTAAACCGCCATCAAATCAAACATTGGCGGCTTAGAGAACTGCCCTGGTTATTGGCGCGGGAATAAGGTTTTGCAATAGTTTTCATCAACTGTTGGTATAACCGCCGTTGAATCAGTATTTTGCGGCAACTAATTAAAAAACCACCGCAAAATACGAGTGTCATAGTTTAGCGCATGTTTACCGGCGGTTACAGACCTCCGCTATTTAACATGGTTTTTTCAAGTTTATGGCTATTTTGCGGCAGTTTTAAAACCGCCGCAATATCGAACTGTGGGTTTCAAGTATGTTTACTGGTGGTCACAAGCCGCCGCAATCTTGGACAGATTTTTCAAAATTTAAGACCATTTTCGGTAGTTTAAAACCGCCGTTAAATTTAGAAAAAAATTTTAAAAAATATTATAGATTTTTTTTTTGCTTTTTGGATTTTTTTAATATTTTAAGTCTTAATATTTTTAACCCTAGAATCTAAACTTGTGGCAAAAACAAAAAAATTATCTGCAAAACAAAATAATATATTTATAAAAATATCAATAAAATAAATCTCTTGCAAAGAGTTGCATAGTCAAATTCAAAAAAATGTTTGCTTCAAACCAAAATAATTCCAATCCTAATATACTATTTTTCACTATATCATTCTGCAAAACCATCCCTGTAGTGGTGTCTCGTGGCAACTCATCACCCTGCCGTTGAAAGAGATATCTCAAAACACTCTCCATCGCTTGCCTCTTTTTCTTCTCTGTTGTTGCTTCATCCTCCATCGCCTTTCTTTTCAACTTCTCAGCTTCCATCTCTACATGTAGTTCAAGCAATTTTCTCTAGGTCTCATCTACTTAGACTCCGTTGCCCGACAGATGCGAATTTGGACTGAAGAGTTGACTAGGAGTCGGTCTGAAACCCACACCATGCACTATACCGGGTTTCTCTTTTTCGAGAACTTGAACAATGGAATCATTTTGAGACAACACTCTAGAAGACTCATCTTGTTGCTTAATCTCCTCAAGTCTTTTCTACAGACATAAATCAGCAAATACAATAATTTTGTTGATTGGTCTATCTCATGTCAAGAACACGCCAAACAGAATAATTAACTGCATGACTTTCATCATAGTAAAATAACATTCAACCATTACAAGTCTATAAGTATATTAATGAGTCAACAACTTATACTCTCATACAAATAAAGGGATCTATTTTAAAAAATAATGGGTAAAACACAATAAATTAAACAATTAACCTATATGGGATCATAATTTTATTGATCAATTATAATAAGTAGTACTTACACCAATTGCTCTTGCTTCATCATTGATATAGGAGACGTTTTTTTTCCACTGTGATCCATAACTCTCCTTTACCGACTCTACTCCCTTGCTGTTTCGACTGTAACAACAAAGTTTATGCCATTACCATACTCCACACAATTAAGAAGAATGTATACATAGAGATAATCCAAAGAGTGAATAAAAAAGTACAGTACCACTTCTTCCCTCCGCCTTGCCAAGCTTTTTGAATCGCCAATGTGGGGTATATAGTTGTTTTGATCGATTCATCTCGTTTTTCCTACACTTCTCCTATTGGTCCATTAGAGATATAGGGCAATTAGAAACTGATTTAAAAAGACTCAATACAAGATAAATAGTATTGTTGTGTTACAAATGATATACTAGATTACCTGCGTCTCAGGTTTACTGCCATAGTCAAGGAACCATCTCTAATGCTCTTGATCAATTCCCGGCGGGCAGTCTTAATATTTTGTTTAGTCGTTGATGTTAGGTTGTAATAATCATCATAGAACCTCAGTCTTGTATCCTTCCAGAACTTTCCCATACTTTTCAAAATATTTTCTTGATAGTTCCTTCACTATCTTCATCAAAGTGGAAAATTTGATATATAGATAATACAATTTGCTAATAATTGTCAAAGGAAGTAGATTTAATTCAACATGGATATAAACTTTTACCTTTACACATTCATTATAAGCCTTGTCTTTTGTGGTAATCTTATGCCAACTTTTCTCACGATAGAAAATTTTCCATAGTTAGTTCCTAGCATACCAAGAACGCCACTCAACAGTTCAGCTTCGTCTCCAACTGGTTGCATTTGTTGTTGACCTTGAGCATGATCATTTTACCATTAGGCCGTTCTATAGCCTCCCTCACACTTAATTTTGCCAACTTGATTGTGCCATCGGAATCTATAAAGAATATAATAACTTTATATATGTATCCGTTGTGGACAACATGCAAGAAAATTAATATATAACATAGAGTCTAAATCACGTTGAACAAGAAAAATTATGTATATGTTACCGATGATCTTAACCGTCCAAGATTATGTAGTCTTGCGTCCTTTATGACTTTGAGCTCTAGAAGCAACAAAGAAGTCGTCAACTTCTTGATCAAGAGAATCTTCCTCATTTGCATTAGTGTCCAAGTTTTCGTGGCTTGGCTCTGAGTTTCGGCCACCATTTGTACTCGTCTGTGGAGCAGGCCTTGGTTCACTGCGGGGTAGACGGAACGGAAGTAAAGTTGCGGGGACACCATCACCAAAGTCACAGGCTGTAACACCCTACAACACAAAGTCTTATACTTAAGCCATAAAGCTGAGGTGGAAAGGTATTACGACCTCTAAAAGTAAATAATATATATATGTAATAATAGTTGAAAGAAATTTTAACTAGAAGCCTGTGAAGAAGAGTTAACCAAAGCATTAAACAGAAAGTCGCATCACTCGCGTAAACGATAACTGGTGCACGAATTGTAAATCACACTTTTCACAACTCGTACCACTAACCAGCAAGTGCACTGGGTTGTCCAAGTAATACCTTACGTGAGTAAGGGTCGATCCAACGGAGATTGTCGGCTTGAAGCAAACTATGGTTATTTTGTAATTCTTAGTCAGGAAATTAATAATAAAAATGACTGGGTTTATGAAAAGCAATTAACATAAAATAAATAATACTTGTTATGCAGTAATGGAGAACAGATTGAGGATTTAGAGATGCTCGGTCTTCCGAATCTCTGCTTTCCTACTGTCTTCTTCTTCACGCACGCAAGGCTCCTTCCATGGCAAGCTGTATGTTGGAGGATCACCGTTGTCAATGGCTACCATCCGTCCTCTCAGTGAAAATGGTCCAAATGCGCTGTCACCACACGGCTAATCATCTGTCGGTTCTCACTCATGTTGGAATAGGATCCATTGATCCTTTTGCGTCTGTCACTACGCCCAGCACTCGTGAGTTTGAAGCTCGTCACAGTCATCCCATCCCAGATCCTACTCGGAATACCACAGACAAGGTTTAGACTTTCCGGATCTCAGGAATGGCCGCCAATAATTTTAGCCTATACCACGAAGACTTTGATCTCACGGATTCGAATGCTCTGTTGTCAGGAGATGCAATCAAACACGTGAACCAGGAATCAAAGAGATACACACTCAATCTACGGTAGAACGAAAGTGGTTGTCAGGCACGCGTTCATAGGTTGAGAATGGTGATAAGTGTCACGGATCATCACATTCATCATGGTTAAGTACAAGCGAGTATCTTAGAATAGAAACAAGTATGATTAAATAGAAAGCAGAAGTAATTGCATTAATCCATCGAGACACAGCAGAGCTCCTCACCCCCAACCATGGAGTTTAGAGACTCATGCCGTAGAGGATACAAAATTCAGATGTGAAATGTCATGAGGTACATAGTAAGTCTCTAAAAGCAGTTTTTATACTAAATTGGTGACCTAGGTTTACAAAAAATGAGTAAACTAAGATAGATAGTGCAGAAATCCACTTCCGGGGTCCACTTGGTGTGTGCTTGGGTTGAGCATTGAGCTTTACACGTGTAGATGCTTCTCTTCAAGTTAAACGCCAGGTTGCAACTTGTTTGTGGCGTTTAACTCTGGTTTGTAACCTGTTTCTGGCATTTAACTTCATAATAGGGCAGGAAGTTGGCGTTTAAACGCTAGTTTGGGTCGTCAAAACTCGGGCAAAGTATAGACTATTAAATATTGCTGGAAAGCCCTAGATGTCTACTTTCCAACGCAATTGAGAGCGTGCTAATTGGGTTTCTGTAGCTCCAGAAAATCCATTTCGAGTGCAGGGAGGTCAGAATCCAACAGCATTTGCAGTCCTTTTTCAGCCTCTGAATCAGATTTTTGCTCAGGTCCCTCAATTTCAGCCAGAAAATACCTGAAATCACAGAAAAATACACAAACTCATAGTAAAGTCCAGAAATGTGATTTTTATTTAAAAACTAATAAAAATATAATAAAAATTAACTAAAACACTAAAAACTACCTAAAAACAATGCCAAAAAGCGTATAAATTATCCGCTCATCACAACACCAGACTTAAATTATTGCTTGTCCCCAAGCAACTGAAAATAGGATAAAAAGAAGAGAATATACTATAAATTCCAAAATATCAATGAAACTTAGCTCCAATTAGATGAGCGAGACTAGTAGCTTTTTGCCTCTGAACCGTTTTGGCATCTCACTTTATCCTTTGAAGTTCAGAATGATTGGTATCTATAGGAACCCAGAATTTAGATAGTGTTATTGATTCTCCTAGTTCAGTATGTTGATTCTTGAACACAGCTACTTTATGAGTCTTGGCCATGGCCCTAAGGTAGCGTTTGTTTTGAGGTACTGAGACAGAGACTGAGAGACTGAGACTCAGTATCGTGTTTGTTAGTTCAGAGACTGGTACTAAAATTTCTGTCTCTGTCTCTAAAATTTCAGTATTTCAGTACCTCCAAAAAGTAGGGACACAGGGGACTGAAACTTTTAGAGATAGAGACTGAAATTTTAGTAACATTTTATACCTAAAATACTTTCATTTCAATTAATTATTTCCAATTTTACCCTTTGTGCAAATTAAATTAGAGTTTCATTCTTGTTTCAATTCCTGTCTCCCATTTTGCACCAAACAGAATACTGAGATTTATTTCAATTCCTGTATCTTAGTCTCTGTCTCTTAGTCTCAGTCTTTCCGTCTCTGTCTCTCCACCAAACGCTACCTAAGCACTTTGTTTTCCAGTATTACCACCGGATACATAAATGCCACAGACACATAACTGGGTGAACCTTTTCAGATTGTGACTTAGCTTTACTAAAGTCCCCAATTAGAGGTGTCCAGAGTTCTTAAGCACACTCTTTTTTTGCTTTGGACCACGACTTTAACCGCTCAGTCTCAAGCTTTTAACTTGACACCTTCACGCCATAAGCACATGGTTAGGGACAGCTTGGTTTAGCCGCTTAGGCCAGGATTTTATTCCTTTTGGGCTCTCCTATCCACTGATGCTTAAAGCCTTGGATCCTTTTTACCCTTGCCTTTTGGTTTAAAGGGTTACTGGCTTTTTGCTCTTGCCTTTTAGTTTAAAGAGCTTCTGCTTTTTCTGCTTGCTTTTTTTTTTCTTTCTCTCTTTTTTTTTTTTGCCATTTTTTTTCACAAGCTTTTGTTCTTCACTGCTTTTTCTTGCTTCAAGAATCAATTTTATGATTTTTCAAATTATTAATAACATTTCTCCTTTTCATCATTCTTTCAAGAGCCAACAAATTTAACATTCAAAAACAACAAATTCAAAAATATGCACTGTTCAAGCATTCATTCAGAAAACAAAAAGTATTGTCACCATATCAATATAATTAAACTAATTTCAAGGATGAATTCAAAATCATGTATTTCTTGTTCTTTTGTTTTTAGAACATTTTTCATTTAAGAGAGGTGATGGATTCATAGTACACTCATAGCTTTAAGGCATAGTTACTAGACACTAATGATCATGTAGTAAAGACACAAACATAAATAAAAATAAAGCATAGAGAATGAAAACAGAAAAAATAAATAGACAAGGAGATTAAGAAACGGGTCCACCTTAGTGAGGGTGGCGTCTTCTTCCTCTTGAAAAACCAATGGTGCTCTTGAGCTCCTCTATGTCTCTTCCTTGCCTTTGTTACTCCTCCTTCATAGATCTTTGATCTTCTCTAATTTCATGGAGAATGATGGAGTGCTCTTGGTGCTCCACCCTTAGTTGTCCCATGTTGGAACTTAATTCTCCTAGGGAGGTGTTAATTTTCTCCCAATAGTTTTGTGGAGGAAAGTGCATCCCTTGAGGCATCTCAGGGATTTCATGATGAGGAATTTCCTCATGCTCTTGTTGAGGTCCATGAGTGGGCTCTCTTGTTTGCTCCATCCTTTTCTTAGTGATGAGCTTGTGAGATGAATCTCTCCATCTCCCATGACTCGGAGATGGAAGCAATTGTCTTTCCTTTCCTCTTTCTAGAGGTTTCTCCAGCCTTAGGTGCCATTAGTGGTTATGGAGAATAAAAAGCTTTAGCTTTTCCCACACCAAACTTAAAAGGTTTGCTCGTCCTCGAGTAAAAGAAGAAAGAAGAGAGGAGACGAAGAAGAAAATGGAGGAGATGGAGAGGTGTGAGTGTGTCGGCCAAGGGGGGAAAGAAATGTGTATTAGGGGTTGGGTTTGGGAGGGAAGAGTGTAAAGAGGTGATGGGGAAGAGAGATGGAGGTGATTGGTGAAGGGTGTTTGGGGAAGGGTGTTATTGGAAAGTGTGAAGAAGAGAGAGAGTGAGTTGAGGTAGGTGGGGATTCTGTGGGGTCTACAGATCCTGAGGAGTCAAGGACTTATCATCCCTGCTCCATTTAGGCATGTAAACGCCCTTAGAGTGCAATCCTGGCGTTTAACGCCAGACTGCTGCTTGTTTCTGGCGTTAAACGCTAGCTTTTCTCCCTTTCTTGGCGTTAAATGCCAACTTGATGCTCTATTCTGGCGTTAAACGCCAGTCTGATACTTCTTACTGGCGTTTAAACGCCAGTAAGCTCTTCCTCCAGGGTGAGATATTTTTTATTTTGCTTTGATTTTTGTGACTCCAAATGATCATCATCCTAAAGAAAACATAAAATAAAAATGGAAAACAGAAAATTAACATAGATAAGTAAAAATTGGGTTGCCTCCTAATAAGTGCTTCTTTATTGTCTTTAGCTGGACCTTACTGAACTTTTAATCTAGTCTCAGCCTTGAGCATTCTTGCTCAACATTGCCTTCAAGATAATTCTTGACTCTCTGTCCATTAACAATGAACTTCTTATTAGAATCAATGTCTTGAAACTCCACATAGCCATATGGTGACACACTTGTAATCACATATGGTCCCCTCCACCAGGATTTTAGTTTTCCGGGGAATAATTTGAGCCTAGAATTAAACAGTAGAACCTTTTGTCCTGGTTCAAAGACTCTGGATGACAGTTTCTTATCATGCCACCTTTATGCTTTCTCTTTGTAAATCTTAGCATTTTCGAAAGCATTGAGTCTGAATTCCTCTAGCTCATTCAGTTGGAGCAATCTTTTCTCTCCAGCTAATTTGGCATCAAAGTTTAGGAATATGGTTGCTCAGTAGGCCTTATGCTCCAGTTCCATGGGTAGATGACAGGCCTTACCATACACAAGCTGGTATGGAGAGGTCCCTATAGGAGTCTTGAATGCTGTTCTGTATGCCCACAGAGCATCATCCAAGCTTCTTGCCCAATCCCTTCTACGGATACTTACAGTCCGTTCCAGGATTCTTTTTAGTTCTCTATTAGAGACTTCAGCCTGCCCATTTGTCTGTGGATGATATGGAGTTGCTACTTTGTGGCTAGTTCCATATCGGACCATAGCAGAGTAAAGCTGTTTATTGCAGAAGTGAGTGCCCCCATCACTAATTAGTGCTCTAGGGACACCAAATTTGCTGAAGATATGTTTCTGGAGGAACTTCAGCAATGTCTTAGTATCATTAGTGGGTGTTGTAATGGCCTTTACCCATTTGGATACATAGTCAACTGCCACCAGAATATAAGTGTTTGAGTATGATGGTGGGAAAGGCCCCATGAAGTCAATACCCCATACGTCAAACAACTCAATCTCTAAAATTCCTTGGGCATAACCATGAGGTAGATTACCAGATCTCTGGCAACTATCACAGTTACGCACAAACTCTCGAGAGTCTTTATAGAAAGTAGGCCAGTAGAAGCCACATTGGAGGACTTTTGTGGCTGTTCGCTCACCTCCGAAATGTCCTCCATATTGTGATCCATGACAATGTCATAGGATCTTTTGTGCTTCTTCTCTAGGCACATACCTACAGATTATTCTGTCTGCACATCTCTTAAAGAGATATGGTTCATCCCACAAGTAGTACTTTGCATCAGTAATTAATTTTTTTTGTTTGTTGCCTGCTGTACTCCTTGGGTATGAATCTTGCATCTTTATAGTTTGCAATGTCTGTAAACCATGGTGTTTCCTGAATGGCAAACAATTGCTCATCCGGAAAGGTTTCAGAGATCTCAATAGAGGAAAAGGATGCCCCTTCTACTGGTTCTATCCGGGATAGATGATCAGCCACTTGGTTCTCTGCCCCTTTTCTGTTTCTTATTTCTATATCAAACTCTTGCAGAAGCAACACCCATCTTATGAGCCTGGGTTTTGAATCCTGCTTTGTGAGTAGATATTTAAGAGTAGCATGGTTAGTGTACACAATCACTTTTGATCCTACTAAGTATGATCTAAACTTGTCAATGGCATAAACCACTGCAAGCAATTCTTTTTCTGTGGTTGTGTAATTTTTCTGGGCATCATTTAAAACACGGCTAGCATAATAAATGACATGCAGAAGCTTGTTATGCCTCTGTCCCAATACTGCACCAATGGCATGGTCAATGGCATCACACATTAGTTCAAATAGTAATGTCCAATCTGGTGCAGAAATAACTGGTGCTGTGACCAGCTTAGCTTTTAGGGTTTCAAACGCCTGCAGACACTCTGTGTCAAACACAAATGGCGTGTCAGCAGCTAGCATATTACTCAGAGGTTTTGCAATTTTTGAAAAATCTTTTATAAACCTCCTATAGAATCCTGCATGCCACAGAAAGCTTCTGATTGCCTTAACATTGGCAGGCGGTGGTAATTTTTCAATTACTTTAACTTTAGCTTGATCCACTTCTATTCCCTTGTTTGAAATTTTATGCCCAAGGACAATCCCTTCAGTCACCATAAAGTGACATTTTTCCCAGTTTAAAACTATGTTGGTCTCTTGGCATCTTTTCAGAACAAGTGCTAAATGGTCAAGGCAGGAGTTGAATGAGTCTCCAAATACTGAAAATTCATCCATGAAGACTTCCAAAAATTTCTCTACCATATCAGAGAAGATAGAGAGCATGCACCTCTGAAAGGTTGCAGGTACATTGCACAGACCAAAAGGCATCCTTCTGTAGGCAAACACTCCAGAAGGACATGTGAATGCTGTTTTCTCTTGGTCTTGAGGATCTACTGCAATTTGGTTGTAACCTGAATAGCCATCCAAAAAGTAGTAGTATTCATGACCTGCTAGTCTTTCTAGCATCTGGTCTATGAATGGTAAAGGAAAGTGATCCTTCCTGGTGGCTGTATTGAGCCTTCTGTAATCAATACACATACGCCACCTTGTAACTATTCTTGTAGGAACCAGTTCATTTTTTTCATTATGAACCACTGTCATGCCTCCCTTTTTGGGGACAACTTGGACAGGGCTCACCCAAGGGCTATCAGAAATAGGATAAATAATCCCAGCCTCCAGTAACTTGGTGACCTCTTTCTGCACCACCTCCTTCATGGCTGGGTTTAGCCGCCTCTGTGGTTGAACCACTGGCTTAGCATCGTCCTCCAATAAGATCTTGTGCATGCATCTTGCTGGGCTGATGCTCTTAAGATCACTTATGGACCACCTAAGAGCTGCCTATGTGTGTCCTTAGCACTTGAAGTAGTGCTTTATCTTCCCGTGGATTTAAAGTAGAGCTTATGATCACCAGAAAAGTGTCACCTTCTCCCAGAAATGCATATTTCAGGGATGGTGATAGTGGTTTGAGCTCGGATTTAGGAGGTTTCTCCTCTTCCTGAGGAATTTTCAGAGGCTCTTTTATTTCCTCTGATTCATCCAAATCAGGTTGAACATCTTTAAAGATGTCTTCTAGCTCTGATTCGAGACTCTCAGCCATGTTGATCTCCTCTACCAGGGAGTCAATAATATCAACATGCATGCAGTTTTTTTGTGTCTGGATGCTTCATTTCCTCAACAGCATTCAGCCTGAACTCATCCTCATTGACTCTTAAGGTCACTTCCCCTTTTTGGACATCAATGAGGGTCCGTCCAGTTGCTAGGAAGGGTCTTCCTAGAATGAGAGTTGCACTCTTGTGCTCCTCTATCTCCAGCACTACAAAGTCAGTGGAAAAGGCAAATGGCCCAACCTTGACAATCATGTCCTCAATTATGCCTGATGGATATTTAATGGAGCCATCAGCAAGTTGAAGACATATCTGGGTTGGTTTGACCTCTTCAGTCAAGCCAAGCTTTCTGATAGTGGATGCAGGGATTAGATTGATACTTGTCCCAAGGTCACATAAAGCTGTCTTGGTACAAGTACCCTCTAATGTGCATGGTATCATAAAGCTTCTGGGATCCTTAAGCTTTTCTGGTAAGCTTGTTAAGATGACTGCACTGCATTCTTCAGTGAGAAAAACTTTTTCTGTTTCTCTCTAATCCTTCTTATGACTTAAGATCTCTTTCATGAACTTAGCATAAGAGGGTATTTGCTCAAGTGCCTCTGCAAATGGAATCTTTATTTCAAGAGTCCTGAGATAGTCTGCAAAGCGGGCAAATTGTTTATCCTGTTCCGCTTGGCGGAGTTTCTGAGGATAAGGTATTTTGGCTTTATATTCTTCATCCTTAGTTGCTGCAGGTTTATTTCCTACAGAGGCAGGTTGAGAAGCCTTCTTGAGGGAGTTATTATCAGCACTTGCAGGTGTCTGATCCCTCATTGCCGTTTGAACGCCAGAACTGGACATGGATTGGGCGTTTAACGCCAGATTCCTACTTTTTTCTGGCGTTTGAATGCCAGAATTGGACATGGATTAGACATTTAACACCAGTTTTC
Source organism: Arachis ipaensis (assembly GCF_059453495.1). Lineage (NCBI taxonomy): Eukaryota > Viridiplantae > Streptophyta > Magnoliopsida > Fabales > Fabaceae > Arachis > Arachis ipaensis. The sequence goes on along the minus strand of NC_142441.1, from coordinate 117,305,169 downwards.
ACCCTTTTCTGGCGTTTGAACGCCAGACTTGTTCCTCTCTAGGCTCTTACTGTCCTCAAAGGGATTTTGGGTAGCAGGTTGCTCATCCTCTGTCAGCTGTTCTTTTCTTGGCTTTCTACTGCTTTGAGTTGAGGTATTTAACGTTTTCCCACTTCTTAATTGAACTGCTTGGCACTCCTCTGTTATTTGTTTTGATAATTGCTATTTTGTCTGATTCAATTGTGATTCCATATCCTTGTTAGCAATTTTAGTTTCTTGTAGCATCTCCTTAAATTTTGCTAACTACCTTGTTATAGAAGATAGCTACTGATTGAGTTCAGCAACTTGTTCCTGAGGACTAAAGTCAGTTGATACTGCCTTAGCTTCTTCTTTCATGGAGGACTCATTACTTATGTACAGATGCTGATTTATAGCAACTATATCGATAAGCTCTTGAGCCTCTTCAACAGTCTTTCTCATGTGTATAGATCCACCAGCTGAGTGGTCCAGAGATACCTGAGCTTTTTCTATAAGCCCGTAGTAGAAGATGTCTAACTGCACCCACTCTGAAAACATTTCAGAGGGGCACTTCCTTAGCATCCCTCTGTACGTCTCTCAGGCGTTATAAAAGGATTCATCATCCTCTTGTTTAAAGCCTTGGATGTCCAGCCTTAGCTGTGTCATCCTTTTTGGAGGGAAATATTGATTCAGGAATTTGTCTGATAACTGTTTTCATGTTCTTATGCTTGCTGTAGGTTGGTTATTTAACCACCTCTTAGCTTGATCTTTTACAGCAAATGAAAAAAGTAATAATCTGTAGACATCCTGATCTACTTTCTTGTCACGTACTGTGTCAGCAATTTGCAAGAACTGTGCCAGAAACTCTGTAGGTTCTTCCTGTGGAAGACCGGAATACTGGCAATTTTGCTGCACCATGACAATGAGCTGAGGATTTAGCTCAAAATTGCTTGCTCTGATGGGAGGTATACAGATGCTACTCCCATATGCAGCAGTAATGGGGTTAGCATATGACCCCAGAGTCCTTCTGGACTGTTCATTTCCACTTAGATCCATGATGGAGAAAGGAAGATGATGTGAATTGCAAGTAAAATATATTTTTATTTTTATTTTATTTAATTAAAAATAACCGAATAAAAAATGAAATAAAATAAAGTAAAATAATTAGAATATAAAATATAGATTTCGAAAATTAAAAGAAAAGGAATATAAAAAGAAATTTGAATGTTGAATTAACTAATAATAGTTGAAAGAAATTTTAACTAGAAGCCTGTGAAGAAGAGTTAAGCAAAGCATTAAACAGAAAGTCGCATCACTCGCATAAACGATAACTGGTGCACGAATTGTAAATCACACTTTTCACAACTCGTACAACTAACCAGCAAGTGCACTGGGTCGTCCAAGTAATACCTTACGTGAGTAAGGGTCGATCCCACGGAGATTGTCGACTTGAAGCAAGCTATGGTTATTTTGTAATTCTTAGTCAGGAAATTAATAATAAGAATGGCTGGGTTTATGAAAAGCAATTAACATAAAATAAATAATACTTGTTATGTAATAATGGAGAACAGATTGAGGATTTAGAGATGCTCTGTATTCTGAATCTCTGCTTTTCTACTGTCTTCTTCTTCACGCACGCAAGGCTCCTTCCATGGCAAGCTGTATGTTGGAGGATCACCGTTGTCAATGACTACCATCCGTCCTCTCAGTGAAAATGGTCAAAATGCGCTGTCACCGCACGGCTAATCATCTGTCGGTTCTCATTCATGTTGGAATATGATCCATTGATCCTTTTGCGTCTGTCACTACGCCTAGCACTCGTGAGTTTGAAGCTCGTCACAGTCATCCCATCCCAGATCCTACTCGGAATACCACAGACAAGGTTTAGACTTTCCGGATCTCAGGAATAGCCGCCAATAATTCTAGCCTATACCACGAAGACTCTAATCTCACGGATTTGAATGCTCTGTTGTCAGGAGATGCAATCAAACACGTGAATCAGGAATCAAAGAGATACACACTCAATCTAAGGTAGAACGGAAGTGGTTGTCAGGCACGCGTTCATAGGTTGAGAATGGTGATAAGTGTCACGGATCATCACATTCATCATGGTTAAGTACGAGCGAGTATCTTAGAATAGAAACAAGCGTGATTGAATAGAAAACAGAAGTAATTGCGTTAATCCATCGAGACACAGCAGAGCTCCTCACCCCCAACCATGGAGTTTAGAGACTCATACCGTAGAGGATACAAAATTCAGATGTGAAATGTCATGAGGTACATAGTAAGTCTCTAAAAGTAGTTTTTATACTAAACTGGTGACCTAGGTTTACAGAAAATGAGTAAACTAAGATAGATAGTGCAGAAATCCACTTCCGGGGCCCACTTGGTGTGTGCTTGGGCTGAGCATTGAGCTTTACACGTGTAGAGACTTCTCTTGGAGTTAAACGCCAGGTTGCAGCTTGTTTATGGCGTTTAACTCTGGTTTGTAACCTGTTTCTGGCGTTTAACTTCAGAATAGGGCGGGAAGTTGGCGTTTAAACGCTAGTTTGCGTCATCAAAACTCGAGCAAAGTATGGACTATTATATATTGTTGGAAATCCCTAGATGTCTACTTTCCAACGCAATTGAGAGCGCGCCAATTAGGTTTCTGTAGCTCCAAAAAATCCATTTTGAGTGCAGGGAGGTCAGAATCCAACAGCATCTGCAGTCCTTTTTCAGCCTCTGAATCAGATTTTTGCTCAGGTCCCTCAATTTCAGCCAGAAAATACCTGAAATCACAGAAAAACACACAAACTCATAGTAAAGTCCGGAAATGTGATTTCTATTTAAAAACTAATAAAAATATAATAAAAATTAACTAAAACATACTAAAAACTACCTAAAAACAATGCCAAAAAGCGTATAAATTATCCGCTCATCAATAACTATGAGAGAAGAATTCCAAAGATACATATAGCAAGGCTTCCGACTCGGCTCGTGAAGCTTGAACCGGACAAAGCATATACACATATACACAATTAAACCCAAAAGGGAACCAAAATAGAAAACTAACAACCTGTTTCTCCGAGTTAACCTCTAAGAGGGACAAATATAAAATACAAGGTGGAGATCTTATATACATACATAACTATAAACAAAGATATGACCCTGAGTCCCAAGAGTTCTTCGCTTCATCGGCGTCTCCAGAATACAGAGTGGTGCTTCTCAATCTATATCTGAAAAACCACAAATATTGTATGGAATGAGAATCGGGGGTTCTCAATATGGTTAAGGTGCCCACATATATAATAAATAAGGCCCGAAAAAGCCAGAGGTAATCCTAGAACGCCGACACTCAGATTATAATTCTTAAGAAACTAAAACAGAACCCATAAGCAGGGGTAGATATCTAAGGTTCTTAAAGTTTTAACTCAATCCTAACTTAATCTCTCAAATTACCATCCACTTTCTGTCTCATTCGATTCTAACCCTTATCACTAACCCAACCAGTCACGGTCTATGGCCCAAATCAAATCAAATCAACATTATTACTCGTCCACCACCAAGGTACTCAAACAGAAAGGCAATCACAAACACAAGCAAATACAAGGCAAACACATTTAAATAATAGTTACAGCAAGTATCAGAGTTATCAGTTAAACAGAATCTATCAGATAGGCAAACCAAAACATCTATGCACACCCAAACAAAGCAAACAAATGCAACATGATGCATGCCTGTCCTACTGGTCGTGAGCTCATGTGTCGGTTAAATCGCCAGAACCTGACACATCTGGTTGCTAATCCAGACATTTGTCTCTAGGTTGTGCATCTCCAAGAGGATCATAAACGAAGGAGAGTGCCTTTCCACATCGAAAGAGTGTGCCTTTCAACCTTCTCTTGGAGGATATACGAAGGAGAGTGCCTTTCCACATCAAAGGAGTGTGCCTTTCCACCTTGCAACCAGAGAAGAATATGGAGGGAAACAATACGAAGGAGAGTGCTTTTCCACTTTTTCCACACCCTCATCACGACAAGAGAGGGAACTTTTGTCCTCAACTTGCCATCCGAATACATTTTTAAGTTAACAAGCAAGTGGGATCGCACCCAAATCTTGCCCTCTCGACCATTCTGGACACACACATCTCGACCATTCTGGCCGTACACAATCATCCCCACACTCTTCCATATCCAATCTTCTCCCAATTTTAAATAGTTTTATTTATAACATTTTGAATTCATACTTAGTACAATCATTCAACCTTTTAAACTATTCAATTCTCAATTCCTGAACTTATTCAAGATTCTCAAATTAGTATACTTCAAGTCAATACCCATCAATAATTATACAACAACATTTTTACATATACCAACTCCTACTCTTTCAACCAATTCATGCCCATACCTAACCAATTCTCATTTACTCCATGACCCGTCAATACACAAATTCATGAATTTCAATCCCAAGAATTCATAATTAACATTATCTCATACTCAAATTTTAAAGTATCATCATTAAATCACCAATCATCAACTCATTTCAGGACAACTCAATATTTTCATTAAGGTTACTAACTCATAAGATACATACATGCTTCAACCTATCTTATGGTCATCTAACCTAAGTTTTCACAAGACATTATATATTACATACGAGAAACCAAAATCATACCTTAGCCGATTCCTCATAATGTCTGGAACGCCTTAACTAGTACCGTCCCACAAATTCCAAGGTTCCAAAAATACATCCCAAACAGAAAATTCAGCTACCTCAGTTCAACATCCAGCTTTCGATACCACCAATTCCATTAACAAGCCTCAATTAACATCACAACTTAATCTAATACCAATGACCATTACTAAATCAATATAACTCTCACTTGACTTCAGATCTCACAAGGATTAGAGTTATCCTCACCTTACCAACAAAGAATTGGGTCAAAACCCGGTAATACCCACGAGTTAATTCGAACCTAAACACCAAATTCAAGCAAAATCCAACATGATTATACATTGAATTCAAAATTAAGGAGGAAAGAATCTGAAACTGGAAAGTGAGTTTCTTACCAAATTGTTGGATGGATTTTGTAGAGGATTCCAAGACGAACGCGTGGTTGCTGATGGCTTGTCAATCGGAGCTCTAAATTGAAAGTTATGAAGGATTGAATTTTTGAAGCAAAAAGGGATTTAGGGTTTGAAGCAAAGCTTCTCTTCCCAGCAGCGTGAAATTGAAAATGGGAAGGGGAAGAAGCTGAAAGCTTGCATTTATATGGGAGTTGGGTATGTGGGTTTGGGCCTTGGGCCTACGAGCCCAATTTGTCCGGTTGGGCCCGTTCGGCCCAATCTTGGGCCAAATCCTTTAAAATTGATGTCAAAATTCTTATTTTAATTAGTTCTATCTCATTAAATCATAAAATTTAATTTTCTAATTTATTTTATTAGTAATTAATTTATTAACTAATTATTTACTAATTACTCGGGGTTTACATTCCACCCCCTAACAGAAATTTTCGTCCTCAAAGATTCACTCTCAAATCATATACGCTCACTCAAATTATAGTGCTTAGAGAACTAATACGAAAACCATAACTTAAGATGGTTCTTCTAAGGATTCCTAACCTAACCAAAACTTAAACTTATCTAAAATCCTTAACTTCTCCACCTTTCCTCCATAACCATTCCTAATTTATTCGCTCCATCCCTTCAGTAGAAGCTTGCACAACAGCAGTCAGAGCGTCAATCGTATTTCCACACTCGTGCCTATGAAACGCCATTTGGGTCTTGTCCACACCGAACGATTGATATTAAGGTGATCAGTCTTAATATCTAAAATCTAGTGCTTCAGATCTCCAAAGGTAATGCTCATGAACATTTATGCTATATATGTGAAGCAGACATCCTAAATAGCATAAGCACACAGCCAGAGTATGCTCAGAAGCATAATCAGTCCATTCCGCAGGCTCTACGGGAACGAACTGCTCTGATACCATAATGTAACACCCTACCATACAAAGTCTTATGCTTAAACCATAAAGCTGAGGTAGCAAGGTATTACGACCTCTAAAAGTAAAAATATATATGTAATAATAGTTGAAAGAAATTTTAACTAGAAACCTGTGAAGAAGAGTTAAGCAAAGCATTAAACAGAAAGTCGCATCACTCGCGTAAACGATAACTATGAGAGAGGAATTCCAAAGATACATATAGCAAGGCTTCCGACTCGGCTCGCGAAGCTTGAACCGGCCAAAGCATATATACATATACATAATTAAACCCAAAAGGGAACCAAAATAGAAAACTGACAACCTGTTTCTCCGAGTCAACCTCTAAGAGGGACAAATATAAAATACAAGGTGGAGATCTTATATACATACATAACTATAAACAAAGATATGACCCCGAGTCCCAAGAGTTCTTCGCTTCATCGGCGTCTCCAGAATACAGAGTGGTGCTTCTCAACCTGCATCTGAAAAACCACAAATATTGTATAGAATGAGAACCGAGGTTCTCAGTATGGTTAAGGTGCCCACATATATAATAAATAAGGCCCCGGAAAAGCCAGAGGCAATCATAGAATGCTGACACTCAGATTATTATTCTCAAGAAACTAAAATAGAACCCATAAGCAGGGGTAGATATCTAAGGTTCTTAAAGTTCTAACTCAATCTTAACTTAATCCCACAAATTACAATCCACTTACTATCTCATTCGATTCTAACCGTTGCCACTAACCCAACCAGTCACAGCCTATGGCCGAAATCAAATCAAATCAACATTATCACCCGTCCACCACCAAGGTACTCAAACAGAAAGACAATCACAAACACAAGCAAATACAAGGCAAACACATTTAAAGAACAATTACAACAAGTATCACAGTTATCAGTTAAACAAAATTTATCAGATAGGTAAACCAAAACAATTATGCACACCCAAACAAAGCAAACAAATGCAACATGATGCATGCTTGTCCTACTGGCTGTGAGCTCACATGTCAGTAAAACCACCAGAACCCGACACATTTGGTAGCTAACCCAGACATTTGTCTCTAGATTGCGCATCTCCAAGAGGATCATAAATGAAGGAGAGTACCTTTCCACATCGAAGGAGTGTGCTTTTCCACCTTCTCCTGGAGGATATACTAAGGAGAGTGCCTTTCCACAGCGAAAGAGTGTGCCTTTCCACCTTGCAACCAGAGAAGAATGTAGGGGGAAACAATACGAAGGAGAGTGCCTTTCCACTTTTCCCACACCCTCATCACGACAAGAGAGGGAACTTCTGTTCTCAACTTGCCATCCGATACATTTTCAAGTTAACAAGCAAGCGGGATCGCACCCAAATCTTGTCTTCTCGACCATTCCGGCCACACACACACCTTGACCATTCCGGCCACACACAGTCATCCCCACACTCTTCCATATCCAATCTTCTCTCAATTTTAAATAGTTTTATTTATAACATTTTGAATTCATACTTAATACAATCATTCAACCTTTTAAACTATTCAATTCTCAATTCCTTAACTTATTCAAGATTCTCAAATTAGTATACTTCAAGTCAATACCCATCAATAATTATACAACAACATTTTTACATATACCAACTCCTACTCATTCAACCAATTCATGCTCATACCTGACCAATTCTCATTTACTCCATGACCCGTCAATACGCAAATTCATGAATTTCAACCCCAAGAATTCATAATTAGCATAATCTCATACTCAAACTTTAAAGTATCATCATTAAATCACCAATCATCAACTCATTTCAAGACAACTCAATATTTTCATTAAGGTTACTAACTCATAACATACATACATACTTCAACCTATCTTATGGTCATCTAACCTAAGTTTTCACAAGATATTATATATTTCATACGAGAAACCAAAATCATTCCTCGGCCGATTTTTCATAATGTCTGGAACGCCTCAACTAGCACCGTTCCACAAATTCTAAAGTTCCAAAATTACATCCCAAACAAAAAATTCAGCTACCTCAGCTCAACATCCAGCTTTCTGATACTTCCAATTCCATCAACAAGCCTCAATTAACATCACAACTCAATCTAATACCAATGAACATTAATAAATCAATATAACTCTCACTTGAATTCAGATCTCACAAGGGTTAGAGTTATCCTCACCTTACCAATGGAGAATTGGGTCAAAATTCGGTAATACCTGCGAGTTAATTCGAACCTAAACACCAAATTCAAACAAAATCCAATATAATTACACATTGAATTCGAAATTAGGGAGGAAAGAATCTGAAACTGGAAAGTGAATTTCTTACCAAATTGTTGAATAGATTTTGTAGAAGATTCTGAGACGAACGCGTGGCTGCTGACGGCTCGTCAATCAGAGCTCTAAATTGAAAGTTATGAAGGATTGGATTTTTGAAGTAAAAAGGGATTTAGGGTTTGAAGCAAAGCTTCTCTTCCCAGCAGCATGAAATTGAAAATGGGATGGGGAAGAAGTTGAAATCTTGCATTTATATGGGAGTTGGGTATGTGGGTTTGGGCCTTGGGCCCAATACGGGTCGGGTTTGTCCGGTTGGACCGTTTGGCCCAATCTTGGGCCAAATCCTTTAAATTGGTGTCAAAATTCTTATTTTAATTAGTTCTATCTCACTAAATCATAAAATTTAATTTTTTAATTTATTTGATTTATAATTAATTTTTTAACTAATTATTCACTAATTACTCGGGGTTTACACAGGCGCTCCCGTTTGAGGTTGCTGACATGCTAGTCCTAATTTTGATTTTTTTTTTTCGTGTAACAACCTGTCCTAGCCATCTTAAATTTCTAATACTAGGATGCAGAAAAAAACATCACATTCTTTCCAACAACACATGATGCTGATAAGTTATGTTTATACAAATTAACCAAAAAAATACAATTATACAATGCAAAGAGTTAACCAACACAACACATAGTTATAACCATGTATACTTTTTATGTTATTTTAAAGGAAACTAAACTTAAACCAAGAGGAAAAAGAAACATATCAACCAAAGTAAGCATATGACCATGTATAAATTGATTCATGATTAGACTATTTTTTGAAATCTTGCAGAGTCCATTTTGGTAGTTAGTTTTTCGTTGTCATACATTTTTTTTATAGTGGGCAGTGGGCACCTCAAATTTTTCTCCCACTATCCTTAATCTACTCCACAATTCATTTGGGTTTGAATCCTAATTAAGATTATTTAAAAAAAATGAAAGAAAGACAAGTAATCACAAATTGGTCAAATACTCAAATAAAATATTAGATAGGCGAGGTTGCTTCCAGATACAAAGGAGATGATTAATTGGAGTAGTATTTCGTCAAAATTATTTGTGTGTTGGTGAAGTCGTAGGAGTAAGATTTCATAAAAAATGGGACATAATTAATTGGAAAGTTCGGAATAGAATTGGTTATCATAATAGGAATTTTGTTTACAGGGTCATTTATTGCTCTAGTTGGCACTTAAATATTTGTAATTTAGATAGTAAGTCATATGAAATTATGAAGATGGAGCGTTCAAAGTTTTCTAAATACTAGTTAAATAAGCAAAATTCCAACCTAATCAAACATATTGCTATCTAATACAACAACGCTCAAAATTCAGGGTCATTCTTAGCTCACCATTTTGGATTGTCCTTCATATAATCTATAGTTAAGAATACATAGACTCTGTGTATAACACCCTAATATTCAAATCTTTATGATCGAGTCATAAGTCAATGATAATAAGGTGGTACAATTCTCAAGGTGGATTCTTAATACATAAATATAAATATAATTGAAAGGAGTATTAAATCGAGAAGCCTGAAAAAAGTGAAAATAAAATTGCAAAGTCATAACACTCACGTATCGATAATTAGAAGACAAATCGTGAATCAGAAATGGCATAAAGATAAAGCCATAAAGATGAGTAAGAATAAGACAAAGTATAGATATATAACATAAGTAAATAGCCACTAGTCGCGGTCCGCGAAGATTAGGCCAGCTAGGGTACAGAATTTAAAACTAGTTTGACAACAGTATTTCCTATCTCTATCAAGATACATCACTGCCTCTATAGGCAAGTTGCATAATTAAGCATTTATGTACATTATATTGAAGGTTTTTCAAAATAAGCAAGAGAGATTCTAAAACTACAAAACATAATCAAATAAACTTCACCGCCTTCCAGACGAATCCAGCTCACTGCTAAGCACCAGGACCTGCATCTGAAAAATAGAGAATATATACAAACTGAGAACTCCCGACCCATGGGTTTCCAGTACGGTAAAAGTGTCAAATAAATACAATGCACTATAATATAAATTCACTAAGCATCTTAAAATTGTCACTTCGACATCTCCATCCTAAGTTCTCACTAATCCATAACTTGGCAACTATCATAGGGGATTCTACATTCTTACCCAATATCCTTCATACTTTCACTACCTTCCAACCGAATAATCTAAGACCCAAACCATCTCTCAAGTAATTCAACTTTATACAAACACAAATAATACAGACAAGTAAGGCAAGTAAGACAATTAACAAATAATCATGAAACATGTACAGTTAGGCAAACCCAACAATTAAGCAAACCCAAATAATTCAAATAGATGCATATGATGTATGTCTATCCTACTGGCCGAGAGCTCACGTGTCGGTTACTTTGCCAGAACCCGACACAACCGGTAGCTAACTCGGATATTCTCTCTCTAATATGCCTCCACACTCTTGGGATATAATACCCGTCATACTCTCGGGATATAGTTCCCGCCACATTCATGGGACAGATGAGACTCATCAGCCATTAGGACAGGCATGCATCATATGCATTATATGTGATTTGTCTGGATTGCCTAATTGACTGCATCATTACTTGCTAATTGCCTAATTGTCTTATTTGCTTCCTACTTGTGCATCTCTTTGCTTGATATAATTGTGCTTGCATATTGAATCACTGTTGGCGGTTGGAAGGTTTGTAGGATTTGGAAAGGGGATATCTAGTTAGTCTGAAGATCCTTAAGTTAGTCGCCTGTTTTCATTTCTTATGGTTTAGTACATTTATACGCTTTGATTATAATTTGGAAGTTGTAAGATTGCCTTCGGCTTTCCCAAGACATTACATGTTAGATATTTAGGCACTGTTACCATGCTGAGAACCTTCGGTTCTCACCCATGTGGATTTTGTGGTTTTCAAATGCAGGACGTGAGGCTCCTTGCTGAAGCATGCTGGAGACTCCCTTTTGGCGGAGATCCTTAGCTTTTAGGATTTTATTTTGATCATTGTATACTTGTTTAGATACTTATATTCTCCACTGTTCATATATATTTTGTATTAACTCCTCTTAGATGGTATTTTGGAGAAGCAGGCTTTATATATTGTCTTTTGGGTTGTCATTTGGTAATTCCCTTATATATTATATATATATATATGTTCGGACCGGTTATCTTCGCAGGCTGAGTCTTGAGTCTTGATATATGTATTTTGGCACTCTTTTGTATATCTCTTAGCGTCATCTTACTCTCTATCTGTTCGTTTACGTTATCGATCGGAGTGTTGCGCTTTTCAATTTAAACGGTTTTGATTTACCCCTTTTTCTTCAAAGGCTCCTAGTTATAAATATTTTTACACTACTATACGTACTAAATTTTACTTTTATATGTCGTAATACCTCGCCATCGCTGTTTTATGACTTAAGCATAAGACTCTGTGTGGTAGGTGTTACATATGTCCTTCTCTCTCCACCTCTGTCTCTGCGACCTACTCCTTTAAGGTTCCATTTTATTTTTATTTTTATTTTTATTTTAATTTATTTTCTTTTCTATGAAAATTTTATGTGAATTTGAGTGTTCTTCGTGTGCCAGAGTATGCCTTCTGAGAACTGTGCAAATGTGCAATTTCCATTGGCAATGTATTTATTTATGAGTTTAATAGTTTTACTTGAATATTGTTTTAATTTCAAAATAATTTTATAATAAATCAGTAAAAAGTTTTATAATGAATTAGGAGTCTTTGATTATGCTTGAATGATTGAATTTGATTGTTGTAATTTGGTTGGTAGAAACTATTTTAATTTCTAATTGAATAAAGTTCTTACTTTTTCTTATTTGAAGTTTAACCTCTGTTGTAAGGGCAATGATTCTGAAGAGCCAAAATTCAATACATGGTGTTTTGTGCGAGAGAATTCACATTGTATTAGGAGTAGAAGCAATAAACAACATAAGAGATAGTAGCTTATAACAAACTACTACCTTGCCTCAAAATATATGAGAATTGCTTAACTATGTTATTACTCTATACATTGCTTCTCAAACATAATCTTAGATATATCTTTTGCTAATTAAAATTGATTTTTGCTTTAGCTTTGAAACTCTGATCTTAAAAGTTGGTGCTAAGAGTGGTTTAGTTAGGATATTAACTACTTAAGGGAGTGGAGTTGAGTAACATTAATCTTTTTCTTTTTCTATATTACAGAATGAAGATCAAGCACAAAGTGCTTGGTTTATTGTACAGAAAAAGAATTGCAACTAAAAATACTAAGCTTAAATTGGTTAACCTTACTATAGAAGAATTAATGAACCAGTTGATTTGCAATTACTATCCCATTATCATTTTTTTTCCAACACAATTGTTTCAGATTTTCAACTTCATATACTTTAGAAGTTTTTAAGTCCCCAATGCTTAATTAAGCTATTACCTTTTCTAATTTATTGTGTTTTTCTATCTCTTTATCCACTTGATTTTGGTTTTATCCAGTTTAGGGTGTATATGCTATTTGTTGACAATCTCAAATACAACATTGACATTCTGTGACAACGGACGTGTTTAAAGGCTCCATGAATATTTTGAAGAATCATGAAAGTTATGGTAAAGTATTTTTTTTACTCCTGGGTTTTACTATTTTGGGTCTTGGGACATCAAAGCTTACTCAGATTTATGTTGTATAATTAGGATTCAACGTCACCAATGAGGCATGTGTGTGAATTTGGGAATTACAAGGGTTGGATCAGGCACTTATCACCAGAAATGGCATGCAGTCAATGCAATTTTAGCAAACAACATATGGAATGGTTGGCACATTAAAATGTGGCATCCTATGAACATGGAGGACACGGAAAAATGATTGATTTGTAAACAATTGTATAGATATACATTAATGCTAGTTTAGGATATTATGATTTTTCGCATATGTTGTTGTAAAGAACTGTGTAGATATACATAAGGTTGTACAATGAGAATCTCTTTTATTAATTACCTGCCCCGATACTTTAGTTAAAAACTTGAAAATGAACCTATATTTTGTTTTGATTTGTTTGTCTTTTGTGTTCCAAGAAATTTTGTAAAATATAATATTCTTCTATGACTAAATATTGGATCTCCTTTTAATATCTGTAAGCATAGTTTATTTAGTGGATCAAGTTGAAAGTAATTTTTACCTACGAAAATAACTTTGATTTGTTTGGTCTTCTGGATCATAATGCTTAAGCTATGACATTTTGCTTCAAAGTAGCAATCATCTTGTGTTTCTAATACGACGAATTTAGTTTAAGATGCAGTTAACGTAAAAACATGAATAACAAGAAAGCATATTTGTTTAAGTTAATGGATGAAACAATAGCTCTGTTTGGATTATTCAAGTCATGGAGTGCCATAAAAGCATTTGGAAAACATTTAAACAAAAAAACCAACACGAATAACACTCTATTTATCTATTTTCCCTCAAATAACCTCAATTTTTGACTTCAATTCCTTTAACAATCATCAAAACTCATTTTGGGAGTTCTTTACTGCTTTCATTCTTATTCTAATTGAATACAAATTTGAAAAAAAATTACAAACACAGCAATGGTTCTAATGCACCATGCATTAGCTTAAGAGCATATATAACAATCTTTGGCATTTACATTGACATTTAATAGGCTACATTCTGGCAATTTCCTCCCTACCATATTGTAGCATGTAGTCTTTCTTTATTTCCTCCAGAATTGCATCGTTAGTGCTGTAAGAAAATAGAACAAATAGAAAAAGAAGTCCATTACTACATTTCCAAAACTAGAATTCTGATTGAGTATGTATATAAAAGTAAGCCAATCATAATACCCTAAGATCAAATGATAGCAGATACATTTGGAAAGGTTACATGATCAAATGATCTTAATGGCGGATATTTATAGAAAATTAAAGTCCAAAACTAGCATCAGTAATTAAAACAGGTTCAATTGCCATTGTATTATTTGCATCTAATATAAAAAAAGTCAAAAACTAAGATTATAATAAAGAAACACATCTCGGTCTAAAGAAAATAACCAAAACCAACCGGAGTAAAAAAAGCACAAAAAAATTGCTCTTATATGTATGTATGCAAATTGTAAAAGTAAAAAGGGTAGCATCTCCGGCAAAGACCTAATAATGCTTATTATCTTTTTTAAAAAAGAAGTAGATTATACTTTGTAGCATACTGATGAAGGGAAAATTGTGTGTGTGGTTTAGAATTTCACAAATGAATTCTCGTTGTAAAGTATAGTTCTAAACCAACAAACAATTCCTTCAATCAAACATTTGGTTGTCACAAGTAACAAACCCCTATAAAAATATCCAAAGTATTCAAACCTCAGGTCATTCTCCCTAGGAATTGCAATAAAGTGTTCTTGTTATTGGCTATGAAGTATGTTTTGGGGTTTTTGAGATAAGAAACAAGAAATGTAAATGGCAAAAGAAATGAACTAACAACTATGAAAGCTCTTGGCAAGGTATGAGAACTAGAAGTCCTATCCTAGTTATCCTTATCAATTGTGATGAGAATTGTCCATTGCTCCCACTTAGTTAACCTCTAACTATGAAGGAAAGTCAAGTGGATGAATTAACTTGATTCCACAAGTCCTAGCCAAATCATGATGAAAGACTAGCTTTAGTGGCATTCAAGTCAATTAGCAACTTCTAATTATCAATCAACAAAAGAATTAGATAACTCAAGAGTCACTAATTACTCTACCTAGACCAAGAGGAACAAAATCTAACTCATAACTAAAAGAAGCATTTCATCAAACACATAAAAGGCAATAGAGGTAAACAACATGAATTGTAAGAATTAAAGAGAGATCTAACAACAATGGCAAGATATCAATAATAGAAAACCAAATCAAACATGAAAAGACATGGAATTCATAAATTACATTGAAAGGTAAATGAAAATCTACATAAGAATTCATAAAGCAAAAGGAAAATTGATCCAAGAGAAGAAGTAGATATAGATCTAAAAGAAGAAACTAACCTAAACCTAATCCTAATTCTAGAGAGAAGGCAGAGCTTCTCTCTCTAGAGTTCTACCTCTAACTAAAACTAACTAAAACTATCTAATGGTGTCTAATCTGTGATCCCCTTTGACTTCTGCATGTAAATAGGCTTAGAAAGTGAGTTGGATTTGGGCCTGGGAAGCCCAGAAATCACCCCCAGCGTTTCGCCTTTAAGTGAGTCACGTGCGAGCATCGACACGTACGCATGGGTCACGCGTACGCGTCGCTTGGCAATTTCCTATCCACGCGTACACGTCATGTACGCGTACGCGTCACCATGCAACTTCACTTTCCACGCGTGCACGTCTGCTGCGCGTACGCGTCGATCTCAGCATCCCAAATCCTTGTTTCTTCATGAGTTCTCCACTTGCATGCTTTTCCTCTCCACCCCTTTGATCCATTCCTAGCCTTTACAATCTAAATTCACTAACAAACATATCAAGGCATCTAGTGGAATAAAAGGTGAATCAAAATTAGCAATTAAGGGTCTAAAAAGCATGTTTTCACACTTAAGCACAAATTAGGAGACAATCATGAAACCATGCTATTTCCTTGGATAAATGTCAGAAAAGATGATAAAATCCCCTAAATTAAGCACAAGATAAACCCAAGAATGAGGTTTATCAACCTCCCCACACTTAAACCATAACATGTCCTCATGCTAATTCAAGAAGGAAAGAAAGGGTATCAACATTTATTCAATGTAAATAACTATATACATCCTATCTAAATGCAACTATCTATATGAATGCAACTACTTGGTCAAAATAAATCAATTTCCAAGAAAACCAATATAAGCATAAGGGCTAAGGGTATTAACAACCAAGCCAAACCACAATTGAATTGAGTTATTAAAGATTATACAACTTGCAAGAAAAGATGATCATAGGTGAAAACATGTAATTGAGCATCAAACCCTCACTAGATGTGTATCCGCTCTAGTCGCTCAAGTGTATAGGGTTGATTACTCAATTCTCCCCTAATCATGCTTTCCAAGATTTTTTTTTCATCTAACAATCAACATTTATTCAATGCATGCATACAAATATCATGAGGTCTTTTCTTAGGTTGTAATGGGGCTAGGGTCAAGGTAAGGATGCATATGGTCAAGTGAGCTTGAGATTTGAATCTTTGATTAACTTAAACTTTCCACCTAACCTATATAACAACCTATACAATTAAAAGCTAACCTAACTACCCATTTTTTTTCACTTTTTCACACACTCATGCATTCTCTTTTTTATTACAACTCATATGCATTGATTTTTATTGAGCTTCACTTTGGGAAATTTTGTCCCCTTTTTATTGCTTTGCTTTTTCTTTCTTCTTATTTTTCTATTTTTTTCCTTTTTCTTATATATTTTTTTCTTTTTATTTTCTCATTTTATTTTTTTTCTTTTTTTTTGCAATAACGTATATAGCAAAGTATCAATGCATATGGCTTTACATTTAATTAACACATGAGTATGTACCCAATTCTCAATATTTTCAACAAAAATACAACACACACCTTTTCCCAACCAATGTCCCAAGTTTTTCCACACTTGAATGATACACACTCTTACTAGCCTAAGCTAATCAAAGATCCAAATAAGGACATTTATTGTTTTTCGCTTTAAGGCTTGTAATGTGCTAAAATTATGAACAAGTGGGTTAATCATAGGCTCAAAGTTAGCTAACAATGGAAGATAAAGGTAAGGCTATTTGGGTAAGTGAGCTATTTGAAATGATGGCCTCAATCATATAAATGCATGAATACACAAAATAATGGACATAAAGAATCAAACAAATCAAAGATTACAATCATAGGAAGAGAATAATGCACACAAGAAGGAAGATAGGTGGTTATATAATGTAACCACACCATTAGGCTCAAAACTCACAAGGTTGTGTGTTCTTAGCTCAAAACATGTTCCACAATATATATAATTCAAGCAAGTGCAATGAAATTTTTTCTTAAATCAATTGGGATGTTAATGCCCTATAGATAATTTTCTCAAAAAATTTCATTATTTTGACTAAGCTTATTACATATATACATGCAAAGATAAGAAAATGCAACAAAAATCCTAAAAGACCTAAAAATAAAATGCAAAAGTGTTGGGATTAGAAACTTGTCACCCAAAAGCGCCGACTGGTCGGACGACCTCCCCACACTTAAAAATTTGCACCGTCCTCGGTGCATTCAAAGATGGGCAAGGGGGTACGGTGACTCTCCAAATTGCCACTTTCAGCTGGTGGATCAACCGGTTGCTGCGTGTTCTTTCTTCCGCTTCTATTTTTGCTTATAGTGACTCATCCTGAAAGTAGGAGGCAGGATAGTAAGAAAAGTAAGTGCAAAAGCAAAGAAGCACACATTGTTGGAATGAGGTAATAATCACTAGAATTGAGTGAGTGGATTAGTGTGATATTAAGGAAAGTAGGTGTGTGAATTCTAAATTAGGTGCCTTTTAGAACACACACTAGCATAAGAGGCTAAGTCACAAGAGAAACATGCACGTCACTCATCCTAATGTGCTTGAAATGCTCTAAACTTGTAGGTTAAGACACTCAGACAAGTAATAAAAAAGCATGGAAGCATTCAAGCCAAAAACATATGGATGCATATGTTCAAGAGGCACAATGCATTAAGGTAAATGCACAATATCCATCAAGAAATTGCCTAATCAAAGAACGGATTCAAATCACATGATGGTCAATCATGCAATTCAAAAGATTTAAAAAGCTTGAAGGCAATGTCATATATACTTGGTGTTCACAAAAGTTAAGCATGAAAGATTCAAAACCAAGTGACAAACTATAACCTCAACAAGAGAGCCCAACAATGACAATTAACAACAATGATGTTAAACTAACATCTTACCAGTAATCAGCATCAATTAACAGTAAACAAGATTAATAATCCAACACTTAGCAAAGAAAAAGGAGAAAATGAAATGAAAATTAAACTAACTAACTAACTAACTACAAGAAATGGTGTTAGATGGTGTTTAGTAGTGTTGGACGATGAATGAAGGGTGGAAAGGAAGGAGGAGAGGAAAGAAGAAGGAAAGAAATTGAGTGAAGATGAGAAAAGAAGATGGAAGAAGGAGGGCGATCCACGCGTACGCGTTAGGTGACGCGTGCGCGTGGGATAGTGAAATGGGGCTCGACGCATATGCGTGCATCACGCGTACGTGTGGATGGCAAACCAGAGAGGCGACGCGTACGCGTGGGTTGATTTTGTGCCTCAGGCACAATGTTCGCGCGATGCAGGCGCAACTCTTAGGTTTTTGGCTGGGAGGTGAAAATTTACAATCCACGCGTACGCGTGGGTGACGCGTGCGCGTGGATGGTTGAAAATGCTTGGGGCACGCGTAAGCATGGGTTGGTGCTCTGTTTTTCAAAATTTTCCAAGTTCTTGCACCAAACCAAGCATTCCAAACCTCCAAACAGCTACCAACACACCATAAAACTTTATTTAACCTACTAAAATACCAAATAAACTGAACAAACCAAACAAAACATGAAATTATACTAATTTTACCAATATTTACAAAAGAAAAAAAGGAAAAATTTTACCATGGTGGGGTGTCTCCCACCTAGCACTTTTGTTTATTGTCCTTAAGTTGGACTTATGGATGGGGATCTTGCTATGGTGGCTTATGCTTGAATTCATCCTTGAATCCCCACCAATGCTTGCATTTCCAATGTCCACCGGGATCCCAAATTAGGTGCATGAAGCCTTCAAGTGCGCTCGAGCAAGTAACACGACCCCAAGAGTGTTGATTGTCGATTTGAATTACGGGGTCCCAACCCTTGTTCTTGCACCCATCTTCTTGTTGACTACCATCGTTAGATCCGGGTGACAAGGCTTGTGAATTCTTATTTAGGCACCCAAACATCTCTCTAGACCCATACAATTTATCATTCCTCCAACCATGGGGCCTAAGCCTTGAGTGTTCAACCCTAATGACCCTCGATTTACAGTGCCAACCACTAACCATCCCCCTTTTGCTCTTAAAGCCACAAATATTTCTAAGTTGACCATCCGTCGTAAGCAAACCATATTCAAGTGGAATAATGAAGGTTAGAGATAAGAGGTTTACCCACTTGAATGAGAAAATGGATGGTGATGGCTTAGGGAGAGGTGTCTCCAATATCCTTACAAGCTCTACTCCCTTGTGGTCTTCCTTGTCAACCTCCACCTCTTCATAAACTTCTTCAGTTTCAATCCTTTGTTCAACAATTTCATCTAACTCTTCTCCATCACTCAAATCATAAACGGGAGGTTGAGAGAGATCTACCTCCACATCGCTTTCTATCTCATCGGGAGAAGGTTCTTCCAACTCAAAGGATTCACCACCAAGGAGGTTTGATGCATGATCTTCATCTCCAAGGAAACTCAATCCTTGCTTCATTCCTTCCAATTCTTCATTCAAGAATTGTTTTAGAGGTTGTGCACTCTCCTCCTCAACATCAAATTCAATCTTCTTGGAGGAATTCTCTATGATTTTAGCTTCCCATGGAAGTTCTGGATCTCCTAGGTCTTTAACCACTTCTTCCTTTTCTTCAATGATCATAGGCTCCTCCAATTATTCCAAAATAAAGCAACACCCCTCATTCTCCACCGGAGTTTCCAATCTCTCCTTCATGCCATGCTCGTCAATCGATTCTCCACATGTGACCATGGGAGTGCTTTGAGTCTTCAAGCATTGGGAGGCTAATCGGCTTACTACCTCGATCAAGGTAGCCACAAATTCTAGTGTCTCCCTTTGCATCTTTCTTTGCCCTTGAAGTAATAAAGTGAGAGAATCATCCATTGAGGCTTGGGGTGGATAGGAGGGTTCATCATTTTGGAGAAAAGGTTCATGGTAGGAAGGTGGTTCATTATGATAAGGATGTGGTGGTGTATATTGAGGTGGTTCTTGGGAGTATTGATATTAGAATGGTGGTTCCATGTATGGATCATATGGTTTAAAAGTTGGTTGGTATGGTGGATATGGGTCAAGGTCATATGGAGGTGTTTGGTGAAAAGAGGCTTGTGAGTGTGGTAGATGGCTATGTTGAGGATATGGCTCATAGGCATATGGTGGCAGTTCTTGATAGTCACAAGGAGATTCACCATAGCCATTGGATTGATATGCATCATGAAATGGATCTTGTTCATAGTCCAACGGTGGGGGTTGTTGCCAAGAGGATTGATCATATACATAAGGTTCCTCCCACCTTTGGTTGTCCCATCCTTGATACACATATTCATTGTAGCTTCCATTTCCTACAACATAGTTAGAACCAAACTCATAGTCAAAGTGAGAATTTATAATGAAAAGAGAAAATAGAAACAAAAGCTAATAAGAAAGAATGAAACAAAGTCCTAAAGCTAGCAAAAACTAACAAGCAATCCAAAAATCAAGCTACTCACAATATTCACATATACACAGTAACCAATAACACAACACCATTGCAACTCCCCAGCAACGGCGCCATTTTGATGAAGGAAAAATTGTGTGTGGTTTAGAATTTCACAAATGAATTCTCGTTGTAAAGTATAGTTCTAAACCAACAAACAATTCCTTCAATCAAACATTTGGTTGTCACAAGTAACAAACCCCTATAAAAATATCCGAAGTATTCAAACCTCGGGTCGTTCTCCCTAGGAATTATAATAAAGTGTTCTTGTTATTGGCTATGAAGTATGTTTTGGGGTTTTTGAGATAAGAAACAAGAAATGTAAATGGCAAAAGAAATGAACTAACAACTATGAAAGCTCTTGGCAATGCATGAGAACTAGAAGTCCTATCCTAATTATCCTTATCAATTATGATGAGAATTGTCCATTGCTCCCACTTAGTTAACCTCTAACTATGAAGGAAAGTCAAGTGGATGAATTAACTTGAGTCCACAAGTCCTAGCCAAATCATGATGAAAGACTAGCTTTAGTGGCATTCAAGTCAATTAGCAACTTCTAATTATCAATCAACAAAAGAATTAGATAACTCAAGATTCACTAATTACTCTACCTAGACTAAGAGGAACAAAATCTAACTCATAACTAAAAGAAGCATTTCATCAAACACATAAAAGGCAATAGAGGTAAACAACATGAATTGCAAGAATTAAAGAGAGATCTAACTACAATGGCAAGAGATCAATAATAGAAAACCAAATCAAACATGAAAAGACATGGAATTCATAAATTGCATTGAAAGGTAAATGAAAATCTACATAAGAATTCATAAAGCAAAAGGAAAATTGATGCAAGAGAAGAAGTAGATATAGATCTAAAAGAAGAAACTAACCTAAACCTAATCCTAATTCTAAAGAGAAGGCAGAGCTTCTCTCTCTAGAATTCTACCTCTAACTAAAACTAACTAAAACTTTCTAATGGTGTCTAATCTGTGATCCCCTTTTACTTCTGCATGTAAATAGGCTCAGAAAGTGAGTTGGATCTGGGCCTGGGAAGCCCAGAAATCACCCCCAACGTTTTGCCTTTAAGTGAGTCACATGCGAGCATCGACACATACGCATGGGTCAAGCGTACGCGTCGCTTGGCAATGTCCTATCCACGCGTACACGTCATGTACGTGTACGCGTCAGCAACTTTACTTTCCACGCGTGCGCGTCTGCTGCGCGTACGCGTCGATCTCAGCATCCCAAATCCTTGTTTTTTCATGAGTTCTTCACTTGCATGCTTTTCCTCTCCACCCCTTTGATCCATTCCTAGCCTTTCCAATCTGAATTCACTAACAAACATATCAAGGCATCTAGTAGAATCAAAGGTGAATCAAAATTAGCAATTAAGGGCCTAAAAAGCATGTTTTTACACTTAAGCACAAATTAGGAGACAATCATGAAACCATGCTATTTCCTTGGATAAATGTCAGAAAATGTGATAAAATCTCCTAAATTAAGTACAAGATAAACCCTAAAAATGGGGTTTATCACATACTCAATAAGTAGACCTTTGGAGCCAAGATTCCAAAAATTACATGAATAAAAGGTACTTGATCATGCAATAGCAAAAACGTGAATTCATAATAAAAAAATTACATGAAGTTGAAAAGATACATCTTGACTATTATTGTATCAATTTTATCTAACTTACCAATTATTGGCTTGCTATAAATCAATCTTCAGCTTCATTGCTACCATGCGAAGCATCCTCATCATATGCTAAAATATAAGTAAAACAGTATCATTACCAACTATTAAGCAATTAGAACATTATCATAACTCATTGACATATATACTTACAATCTCGTCAAGATCAATGTTCACATGATAAAGCATGTCATCTTCAAAAAATGTCAAATTCAGGGCCTTCTAACTAACATTGATCAATGTCCCGATGAATATGACAAGTTGTTCAATTGTTCCATGCCACATTCACCATGGGATGATTAATGCCACATCCAAAAGTTGGCCAGCATTAACAGTTGCCAGCATTACTTGGAAAAAGAATCACCATCATAAAAGTACTATTTTTCACTTACTAATAAAAGTACTATTTTTCACTTACTATTTTTCGATGTTCAAACTCATTGTATAATAATACATCACACGAATTTTCACACACACATCCATGCCTTCTTACCTTATGCAATGCAACAATAAAAATAATAATTACCCTATATCCCATTCCTAACGAGGGTTTGTTATATGGATGAAATAGTGACATTACATCCTATCATAAACTATGTCTGAATTTTGAAGAAAATTGCTTAATATTTCTTTTAACTTTGAACATACTTTAATTACCAACAACCAGATTAGAAAGGAAGAGACCCATCTTAAAAATTATGAAACACAAATCAAAATTCAACAAAAAATATTATGAGTTGTGATAGATTTCTAGCAAATAAAAAAAAGATTCACCAAGTTCAAATATTCAATGCATTTTCTGATCTCATTATCCACAATTAAAAAAATGAGCAAAACATAGAACCAATTTACAAATATGACGTAAATATGACTTTGTTGATTTTACAAATATGAGCAAGTTAGAGATATAACACACATATAATCACATAAAAATAAGCAATAGTTATAATAGAAAAGTTAAAGTTCTTACTTGTAGCTAGCGAGGACTTCGGGGAGAAGCAAGAAGAGATAGAAGGTCTTCTCAACACCTTTGGCAGGCTTGGAGAGCAACGAGTATGAAATTGGGCCAATGAGGACATGGACAATTTCAACACCAAGCTGAGCAAAAGAAAATAGATACTCAATCACAATGTTAATAATTTGATGTGCATAAACACGTGAAAAGGCTAAGAATTGTGTTTTGAAAATAATGATCCACCCAAGTGGCAAGACAAGGTTCGATACAAGAATCAATAACAATTTCCAATTCAAATATTGAATAGAGTAAAAAAATAAAAAATATTTACGAGTTGTTACCTCAGATGCAAACCATGTTGGAGCGAGGTATAGGCACTCCAATTGCAGACATGGAAGTGAGACAAGGCGAGACCACTCAACAACGATGGCGAGATACAGCAAAGAACAGAGTATCTGCGATAGCTCATGGTGAAGAGCAGAGAACAAGCGAGGAAGCAGGGCAAGGAATAGAGAATCATTAGTGACGCAGAGAGATCTGAAAGTGTGGTGCAGCGGCGGTAGAAAGAGGCAAGAACCCAGAGTCAAATGTCTCTCCTCTTTGAAATAATGTTTAAAAGGGAAGGGTAACATTTTGAAAAACTAAAAATATAAAGAGGCAAAGTCTAATTATCAAATTTTCCAAAAACAAAAAAGTGGGGTTCCATTCATAAATATTTTAGGATGGTTAATGTTACTCCCACACAAAAGTGGGAGTAACAAATATGTGGCCTCAAGGAATAAGAGTAAATACCCTTTCCGACCCCTAACCTTTTTGAAAATCAACTAGCCACACCCTAACCTTTAAAAATTGACAAATAAGCCCCTGTCTATTTGCTCCGTTAGACACATCGACCCTTCCGTGGCTCCCTCGCTTGAAACTCGACAGAAAATGCTGACTTGTAACGGTGAGCAGGTGACTTGGCATGTACACATCAGTTGAATTTGTTAGGACAATTTGGCACCTGCCTAGTCATCAAAACGTCGTCGTTTGAAGGAAATGAGAGATGCACATTTTAGTGACCTTCTCCCCCTTCTCCCCCTCTTCGAACCCTAACTCAAATAGCAACCATGAGTGACGCAGAGCTATCCTCAGCCGCTCAGACCCATCATGGTTGGAGGAAGGGTAGGATGGGTTTGAGTAATGCTAGTGGAGGGAAGAAGGTGAAGTTTCATCACCCTAAATGTGTGGAAGTTATGCAATCATGCAAGGATCTGCAATTGCAAGAACCCAGACAGGATCTTCCTCGGTTGTTGTCACTATCGTGTAAGTGTTCCTCTAGGCTTGATTATTGTAGTCAATTCGCCTTTGTGCTTGAACAAATGATCTTCATGATAACAGCAATTACAGACAGAACGACCTTACTGCAACTACTTTATGTGGCTGAATGAGCTGATTTCTTGTCATTTTGCACATGAGGAAGACATTGATGTAGATGGAAGAATATTGATGCTAGAGAACATGTTTGAGCAATTGGAGCACAAAGTGGATTTGGCAGTTGAAGGAAATTCAAAGAAATGGAATATTGGGTTTAGGGTCTATGTCATGGTAGCCATGTTGATTGTATTAGCAGCAGTGAAATACGTTGTAGTCTAGGACATAGATTGTATGTTGTTGCAGTATGGGATGTATGGTTATTGTTAATATATGAAAAGTTTGCTTTTGGGTATGTAGTTACTATGTTCTATATGGATAGATTGTGATTTTATTGTATTAATGATAATATAATTTTGTGTAATAGTTACGGATCTATAAAATCTTGGACAGTGTGATTTATATCCAAAATCAAAGGAATTTCATTCATAATGCTATACACATAGGCATAGCTTAGTCTACTGTTGTATCAGCTGGAAACAAAAAAATATTTTGTTGAGCTAAATGTTTACTCCCTAAACAAAAGGTCACTAGTAGTCTGTTACATACTTTAAGTCATTAAACAACAGGTCCCACCCTTTAATACATTGTGGATCCATAACAAAAAAAAAAAAAAAAAGACACCAATCCTATGTTGTTGTAACCATGTGTATGATTTGGTCATTTCATCGCTGGTGGCCTTAAGCAATATCTCCTCTTGGATACAGAAAGTTTTTTCAGTCCAGGTGTGGGGACAAATTTAAAGGTTAGTGCAGTTCCTAAACCAGTCTCAGCAGTATTGTTCTATTGTTCCGGGCCTTGTGGGGTTCTGTTGCTACTCACATCCATTGTTTGCCCTGTTTCGGATTGTGCTCCATGGTTGATAGGGTTTGGGTTACTTGGCACTGAAGGTCCAGCATTGGCATCAATTCTCTAATGAAAAACACCAAAAACCATATTCATAATTGGAATAGAGGGCTAAAAATTTGTTATAGTGCAATAGTTGTTTGACAAATAAAAAAGACCTCTGGTTGTAGTGGTGCAGACTGTGAAAGTGGGATCTCCACTCTTGGTTCTTCGAGTTGTGTGGGGGTGGTCCTCACTTTGGAAAATTTTTTCTTCTGTATTTTTGCCTTAGCCTGATAGGGACAATTAAAAAAGAAGTGTGTTTCAAGTGGGACTTCAGTCCATATCAGTTTTCTACCCAACAAAAAAACTAAATCTAAAACAGCAAAAAGGGGTACCACTGGGTCTAGAGGTGTCACAGCCACATTGTTGATTCCACTTGGTTCAACTCCATCCAAATGCTTTGCAACACAAAAAAATTATAAGACCCATTTAAATTTAGTCAGCTAAAAAATTTAGGCATATAAAGATTGAGTTACCAAAATTTACAACATGACATGTTCTAGGGTTACATTTGTAGGGTTTGATTGCTGTCCACTTGGTTGTTGCTTTGGCTTCTTTCTCTTTAGTTTCCAATTAGGGTTTGCTGGTGCACCTTTACATAGTGTCCCTTCTGTCCACATTTGCTGTATGTCACTTAGAAGGTCTTCTTTACCTTGTGTCCTTGTCCTCTCATCTGAGCTTCTGCCATCACATCAATACTCCTCTTCTTAGTTGGTCCTCCAGGGGGTCTTTTAATGTTTGGTGCCTTAGGTTGGAGCCTATTATTTTCTTCTCAGAACTCCTCATAATTAACTGGTTTGATTGAATTCCCATAAGTAGCTCTGATGGCATCCATTGTGAGCCACTTATGTGCAAAATCCTCTGGCTTTAGATTCTGTCGCCTCAGTCTTGCTATGGCAGCAACAGCATATTTACAAGGTAACCCTGACAGTTATCCAGTGAACAGCATGTGATATTGCATCAGATTCAACCCAAAATAAATTATACACTCTAGGACAAGTTTATTTGTTACCTGTTAATTGCCAGACATTGTAGGCACAAGTTTGTCTCTGCAAGTTGACAGCAACCCTAGTTTGGTGTCTTTGCACTTCAAACAACACTCTAGCATCATCCCCATCCCATTCTACAGTCCATTTGTTGCTCTTTGGTGTAACATACTCATCCAACCTTAATTGTTGAACTGGAGCCAGCTTCCCAGTACACTTGCCTAATCTGTGTTTATGCCCTGCCATCTTGTGCATAATGTAGCTCCTAAGCTCTTCACACATACTTAAAATCGGTTTGCCCTTGTAGTCGACAATTTTTGCATTCCACACTTCGCACATGTTGTTACTGATGTTGTCTGTCTTAGGGCCGTGATTAAAATATGCCTTGCTCTATGCAGCTGCTTCGAACTTGTTTAGATACTTATAGGCTGCATTGTTCACCTTCTTGATAAGCTCCATTGACTTTCTAAAGTCCTTCATCGTTGTGCTTCGAGCAGCCTTCCAGACCAACCCTTTAGTATGCTTGTCTTTAAAATGCTTGATGAAATTTTTCCATATGTGGAGCACACAATTTCTATGGTGTTCTTGCAGCATAACTTCATGCAGTTCATTAGCCAATCCCTTTAAAAAGATACACACATTGAAAATTTAGATAAAACCAGCCAAGCTAACATAATCAAACAGTTGAGAAGAGGAAACTTAATACCTTTTGTTGATCAGACATGAAGTTCCATCCATGCTCAGCGACTGGCCCGATATCATCTTGCAATATGTTCAAAACCCATCTCCAAGAGTCAGTGTTCTCATATTCAACCATAGCAAAGGATATAACAAAAAAGTGGTTGTTTGCGTCCTGTGCAACAGCAGATAGTAGGTGTTCACCAAAGTAGCCTTTTAGGAAACAATCATCCAACCCAATCAGAGGCCGACAACCCGGCTTAAATCCCTTTTTACATGCATCAAGAGATATGTATAACCTATTAAAAAGTGGACGCCCTTCTAGTTGTCGGATTACATCAACCATTCCAGTAGACCCCGGATTGCTTCTATGAATTTCATTCATATAGTCATGAAGCTTGCCATACTGTTCTCGCTCCTTACCAACTGTCTCCTCTCTAGCAGCCTTCAAAGCTCGAGTAATCATTTTGTAATTTACATGGACATTATAGTAGTCCTGCTTCATATGCTCCAACACCTCCTTTGGTGTCATAAGTGGTTGGATTAGCAGCCTCTTAACCAGTTTGCTTGTGACCCAAGCTCTTGTTGTCATATTACTGCTCAAATTTCTTCTACAATTGTGCTCTCCATAGAGTGTCTTAATCTGATAGTAAAGACTCTGGCTGTTATAGGAACAGAGCACAAGCCAGGAAAAATCCTCCTCAGCACATTTAGCTCTAAGTCTCTTAGGCTCATTCTTCAAATATTGCAGCTCCTTACCCTCAAACACAAAATAGTCTTTCAATGCTTGCTTAAACTGCTCCATAGTAGTAAATTGCTGGCCTATCTGGAACTCAACCTCACCATACTCAGCTTCCTCATTGAAATCAGGATATCTTGGTCTATCCTCATTCTCTTCACTAGAAATGGGACAGTTAAATGCCTCAGATTCATATTCATAGGGCTTGTCAATGTCTGAGTCCATCTCTTCATTACCAGGCTTTAAACTGGGCCTATCCCTTGCCTCTGGAGTTAGATCCACCCCACCTGGCTCATTACCTGCTTCAGTGTTAAGCCCACTTCTTGGCACATTACATCCTCCTTCTTGAGACAAGATATGTTTTCTGACTCTTCCAACATATCTTTTTGCCCTCTTCTTCTTAGTTCTAGGAGACAATTCCTTGTCATCAATACCACCAGGTGGCACATTACTCTTCTTCTTAGGAGTATCTAGCTTTCCAACACTCCTCTTCTTAGCAGACTTGTGTTCCACACTCATTCCACGCTTTTTACTCTTGCTTACAGGCTTCTTCTTAGCCTTACCTTCTTCACCATTACTGCTACTACTGGATTCGAAACCAGGTAGAGGGGATTTGTAGGGCTCATCTTCAGTGGTTTCATATCCATCGTCAGAAGAGGAAGAATCAACTTCAACAGCTTCATCCACTGTTCTGCCTCCAGCAACATAATCTGGCTTGCTAACATTATGTTCAAAATAGATCACAAGCAAATCAGACTCTACATCCTCCATCTTTTTGTCACACATCTGATTAATCTCCTTATTCCCCTTAAGAACATGCAATCTAAATTCCAAGTCAGGGACAGTACCATCATACCAATAAACATCTTTGTAGCTAGTATACCCTAAACCCGTAAACATTTTTACTAAGTCCTTGAAGTTAACATAGTCTATATCTAACGGAGGAAATGTCTCCACCTTTCCATCAAAGTAGTGCAACACTCCATTCGAATCCCTTTCGAACCAACCCCCATGGTGAAAAATAGGGACAATTTCATATGACATCTGCCAGAAAAAAAATGTGCAACACTTTTGATTAACTAACTACTATAATCATTCACACCAATCAAAACCAATGACAGTGACTAAGGGTATCAAAAAAAGATTACAAAAACCCAAGTTTATAAATTACGACCAACTTAGAAAGTAGCGAACGAACTAAAAATACTAACCTTAGTAGCGCCGTCAACGGCTCTGTCAACAACGCCTTCGCCACCTTCTCGCTGGAACTCTTAGTCAGCTTGAGTTAGAGGGAAACGTTTCGCTTTCTTAGGGTTGGGATGTAATTTTGTGTTCGGAGTGGGGGTGATTTCCCTACTGAAGCTACATGTAAGGGAAGAAGGGGAGAAGGTCACTAAAACGCGCGTCTCTCCTTTCCTTCAAATGACGACGTTTTGATGACTGGGTAGGGGCCAAATTGTCCTAACAAATTCAGCTGATGTGTACATGCCAGGTCACCTGCTCACCGTTACAGATCGGCATTTTCCGTCGAGTTTCAAGCGAAGGAGCCACGAATGGGTCGATGTGTCTAACGGAGCAAATAAACAGGGGCCGATTTGTCAATTTTTAAAGGTTAGGGTGCGGCTAGTCGATTTTCAAAAAGAATAGGATTCGAAAAAGGTATTTACTCTAAGGAATAATACCAAAAAGTTCACAAAAAAGAAGAAGAATAATACGAAAATCAAATTAAAAAGAGTAAAGTGACAATTAGGTCCCTGAAGATTTCGACTTCGGACTAATTAATTCCTAAAAAAAAAAAGTACCAATTTGGTCCTCCAAGATAGCAAAATGTGGACACATGATGTCCTTTTATCAATTTATCAACTAAAACTTAATGGTGATGCTTATATGTACTATTAATTACTCTTACGTGTCTATCTATAAAAGATAGTTACATAGATAACAATTTTTGGAGCGAAACTTTACTTATTTTGATAAAATTTGTGATAAATAGAGAGCAGTTGTAAAAAGGTATATGTCTATATGGAAACTCAAAAGATAATAAATGTTTCATTGTTCAAAACTATATCGTTTTCATGCTCATGTGACAGTAACAAGACATACACTACTGTAAATAACAAAAATAATTCCATTTTGTTTCATACTTTTCATTAAGAGAAAGACATATATGTCCACTATTTATTATCTTAAAAGACCTAATTAATCTTTTTTTTCTTCAAGAACTAACTAGTCCAAAGTTAACATATTCAAAGATCTAATTGTCACTCTGCTGTTAATTTTATATTCAATTTTTTCGGCCGTTTTCTTGGGGGACTAATTGATCAAAGTAAAAATTCCCCGGAACTTATTTTTCATTTCACTCGATTTTATTCGATTTTCCACTGCACTAACGAAAAGTCTAAAAGCGTTGGTTCTCAGTTTTCACCTAGGGGTAGCAAAGGGGCGGGTTTTTGATCTACTCGACTCCGCCCCGCCCTACAAAAAACCCGCATCAAACCCGCCCCGCCCTACCCGCGGGTTGTAAAATGTTAAATCCTAACCCGCCCCTGCAGGTACCCGCCCCGCCCTTACCCGCCCCTATAATTATTAAATCCAACAAATTAAATTAAATTTTAAAAATTATATAACCACCATTTACATACATAATATAAATTAAAATAAAAATTTATATATAATATAATATTATTAATCATTTACTAATTATGTTATATATGTTACATATATTATATATTAAAAATATATATATTTACATATACTGGGGCGGGTTCAACTTAAACCCGACCCCGCTCCGCCCCGCCTAAAAATCCGTTCCATTAAAATCCACCTCGGTGCAGGGTCGGGTAATTACTCGCCCGAGCGGATAGAGATGAGTGGGTACCCGCGAGTTCGGGTAGTGTTGCCACCCCTATTTTCACCTTCTTAGCCAGCAACTGAAGCAGAAATCGCAGCTCAAAACCCCAAAAGAAAGAAAAAAAAAATGGAGGAGGAGAGCACGCTGCATCTCGAACTGCACAAGTTATCTTGCGTCAACTCCGATGAAACCATGGACACCATTCTCCGAAGCATCTGGAAGACCCGCAAAACTGGTCTCCGTGGCGCCGATAAGTCAAAATTGCGGTCACTCCTTCACCTCTCTTCTCCCTCACAACTCGACCCTGTAATGTTTACAATTCCAACTCTCTCCTTCTTCAATTTGTTTATTTATATGCATTTTTTCTTTCAAAGGTTTAATCTTCCTCCCTCTTTATTTGCTTCCGTGGGGTTGTTTCCAGTGGTTTTTGTTTCGAATGGGACCTAAAGAAAGTGAAGAGGTTTCGAAGAGTGTTTGCGGTCCAATCACCTTGAATGTAGAAAATTAGTTGGCTCAGCTCAAAACAGATTAGTTATAACGAAATTGATTATGGATGGTCGTGGTTTATATGTAAAAGAAGATTTTTTCTTGGTGAAAAAATTCACCACTCTTTTGTTATTTTGATGTGTGTATTGGACACTGGTTGAGCTGTTTCTTTGATTTTGCACTTGCTTCTTAGGCACTTGGAACCATTTTGTTTTGCAGTTTGGGAACTAGTTTATGAGGCAATAACTGAACTATGTTTGTTTTGTTTTGCTTACTTCTATTTGGTTCTCTTTATTTCTCAAGCAAAAGGAAGCAACTCAAGTAGTGTAAAGGTGTTATTCAAATTGTGTGTTTTTTCTTCTGAAGTTGATATGTTTTGCTACTCAATGTTGTCATGAGTTGTTGAAATATGAGTGATTATGTTGCAGTTTGTGTAGTATGTTCTGATGGTGAGTTGGTCATGATAGGTCTTGGCATGCCTTCGCTCGCTTATCCGAAAATGCGCATATCAAAACTTTGCCAGCAATGAGCTTGTGAAATTGTTTCCTCCTGATCTTCCACTAGACTTGCAAAGCATTCTCCTATTGTCCCTCCAAAAGAACCAAGAACAGTGGAAGGAAGATATAGCCCGAGAACAGGTGAGCCAACACTTTCGTGCTTACTAAATACTAACACTCAAATGAGTGGATGTTCAACACAGCTTCATCCTAACCTCAGTTTTTAGGGTGTGCAAACTGAGGTCATCCACAAAAATCATGTTTTAAAAACTTGTTTGAACTTGATTGTGTCTGAAACCGTGGTTTTGACTTTTGAATGGAAGAGAAATTGTGTTTCTCATTGTTCAAACCATGGATTGGGAATTATAATCCACATTGCTATCAGTAATTCTTTTAAAATGCTCTTAAGAGAATTACAGGCATGCATTTTTGCTTTGGTGTAGGATAGATAAACTCTACAATGCAGCTCCTACTAGTTAATAAACAGCAACATAGGAGGAAAGACACTCATATACATACATACTATATATATATATATATATATATATATCTTTTTCTTTCACATTTTCAGGATTTCTCTCCGAGGACAAGTGTTTCCTATCAAGTAAGAGCAAATGTCCCTCCATCTTTTGCTTCACTGCGGTCTTCTGAGATGCAGATGTCACCATCTCTGTGGCCACGCCAAGATGATTCTCTTGCCCAACTGAACCACAATGATTTTGGGATTTCAGCAGCACTCGTTCCCAATTTAGATCTCTCTGGCCTGCCTGCATGCTTCCAATGTGACACCGCACCTGCTGAAAACTTGGTACTTGAGAGGCATTGGTTTCGTCTAACGGTTTTAATTCTAAATATCCAATGTAGATCTCTTTCCACTATCACTTTTCGCTTGGGAATTAATTCTAAATTTCCAAACTACCCACTCTTAGAATATATACAGGCTGTTGGGAAAAATGGAAAAAAAATGAAAATGGGCTTTGGTTGGCTTGCTTGATGCTTAGTTATAATAACTGATGTGTTCTGCCTTGTGTATATTTATTTTTAGTATTTATTTATTGGTTTTTTTTTTGGGGGGGGGGGGGGGTTGATAAAACTGCACTGTACAGATTTTAGATATAATTATGAATGTTTCTAGTGATGTATTTTGAGGATACTAGTAGATATCATATTTCATTGTTTATTTTCCATCATCTTTTTGGTTTTTCTTTTTTAGAAAGATGAAAAAATAAATACTTTTTTCAAAAGCCAATCCAAATTGACCTTAAAGTTATTTCATATTTGGATACATTTTTTAAAAAAAATTTTCAAGTAATAATTTTTGTCTGTTAAAAAAATATCTTTTTTAAAAAGATAAAAAAATAAATATTTTTTTTCGAAAATCAATCCAAACTGATCCAAAAGCTATTTCATATTTAGATAGGTTTTTTAAAGCAAGGTATTGTTAGCTTTTAGAAAAAACAAATAATTTGTTTTTTTAATAAAAGTATTTTTTTAAAAAATGAATCCAAATAAGTTTAAAATTGAATAAAAAGTACTTTATTTTTGAGAAAAAAATGGTAATTTTTTAACTCAAAAAAGCAATTCAAACGAACACTAAATATGCTTTTCTTGTTATTTGAAAATCATAGGGAAACCTTCCTTGCGTCAAATCAATGACTTGGACCATGGAGAACCGTGGCTCTTCTCCTGCAGATAGAGTGGCTATAATTAACCTCAAGGTAATGGCACTAGCTTGTATGTCTGTGAATGTTAATCACCAAATATCCATAAGCTAAAATAAAGGCATCTATAGTGAGCATATTACCTCTGTCTCCACATTTTCACA
Source organism: Arachis ipaensis (assembly GCF_059453495.1). Classification (NCBI taxonomy): domain Eukaryota; kingdom Viridiplantae; phylum Streptophyta; class Magnoliopsida; order Fabales; family Fabaceae; genus Arachis; species Arachis ipaensis. The sequence goes on along the minus strand of NC_142441.1, from coordinate 117,271,502 downwards.
AATATATTGGTTGTATCCTGTAGAAAGGTTATAATCAAATTTAATTCAGACTAAAAGCATCTTTTAGAAGCATAAATCAAAATTCATTACCATTCTTATACACTTTGAAGGTCCACAATTTGCATGCAATGTCATTATAATATTGTTATTATGCAAAGAATATTCATTTCTAACATGCTTTTGTTATAAAGCTGCATGATTATAGCAAGTCCCCGTTAGGCGAAACAGAGGTGAAGTTTCAGCTCACAAAGGACACACTTGAGGCTATGCTGAGATCAATGACATACATCAGTGAACAACTAAGTGCAGTAAGATTTTCTTTTATGTTCATTGAGATTTCGGCCATGTATTGTATTGCATAATCAACCAGGAAGCAATAAGTTTATCAAGCATGTATTGTTGAAAATGAGTGAGAATAGTTATTCATCTTTCATAATAAGAAACTTGTTTGTTCTGGATTGGAGACTTTTAGATGATGTGTGATCGGTTGTAGGTTGATAAGGGAAAGGAGAAGTAGAATAGTAGATGAATCAAGTGTGTTGTGTGTGAAGAGAGAGATCAAGTGAGCATAGTGATTAATTGTGATAATGAGAGGAACAAATTTAAGCCCTTGGATCTTGTATTATTTGTCTAGACTAAAACCTAAAGTTGTGTACTTAATAAAAGAAAATGAAAAATAATGTTGTGTAACTCTTTAGGTGAATATGTGATTTTTTAATAACTTTAATCGTAGTCATTCATATATGGTTATATGATCTAAATTGACTCTTTCATCTTACATTTATCTTACATATAAAAGCACTGTTCTCACTAGATAGATCCCCTATATAAGGAGTGGATCAATTTAGAGATCTAACCTGTCTGATGTTACATGAAAGAACAATATTAAAATATAAATTCATCTAATTTTTAATGTGATGATGTTCCTATTTCTTTTTCTCCCCCTGAAACACAATCAAACAACTTGAAGTTGATTTGTTAAACTATATGCTGAGAAATGAATGATGCGCTCCATTGCAATGAAACCTCTATTTGTTGTCCACCATTGCTCTACTTTCTGGTAGGTAGATTAAATGGTGTACACTGTCCATAATTTCAAAGTTAAGAGAAAATCATAGGAACTTACATGGTCTTGTCTAATGTCATTATTTTCTGTGTTTTCCAGACATGATTCTTGTACTTCATTTATTTGTGTCATCCACAATGTGTTTGCAGGTTAGGACATCTTCCGGACCAGCCAACAAGAAGCACAAGCAGTAGTTTCTTTTTTTTTTTTAGTGATTAGTACTGTAGGTCATAAGTCACATTATACCTAACAATAGTAAGGATAATATATACTAATGTATCATCCTTTTAGATAGAGCAACAATTAAGAAGGTGAAAAAAGTAGTAGCTAATGATCTATATATGTTGTAATGGCGCATTTGACTCAAGAATATAATGTTAGGGGTAAACAAATAAGAGTAAAGTACCAACTCGGTCCCTGTCCATTTTCCCAAATGACAACGCGATCCTTAACCAAAAATACGATCCATTTCGGTCCCTAACCTTGTGCTCCGTCTGTCAACGCGGTCCTTCTGTCACTTTCACGGCTTAAACTTGACGGAAATTGCTGACGTGTGTAGGCAAGTGGATGACATGGATGACTTGGGTGGTTACGTGGAAGATGGAAGCCCACGTGGCTAGGTGAAATGGACAGGGGCCTATCTGTCCTCGTCCACAACACACAAACGCCGTTGTTTTGAGGTTTCCAGGCGTCTTTATTAGACGAGTCTGGTCGTCTCTCTCCCTTGTTTCGTGTATAGAACTCAGATCACCATGAGCAATAGCAGAGCATGGGAGTGGAAGAGATACGTCAAATGATGCGGATAGGAGTATTTCTGTGAGCTCCGTTGGCAGTGTTGGAGCGAGGAAGAAGAAAAGATTCGTTGCACCAAAATGCAATTGTGGGATTCATGCAATTCTATTCATGTCGTCAACATAGTCAAACCTTAATAGGCTATTCTTTGGATGCCCATATTTCAAGGTATGAAATAATTAGTTATGTTCTTATTCTTGTTAAGATCTGTAGCACGCATCTCTTCATTGCAATTCTAATTTTGCCATTTTTTACTGTGCAGACTGCAGAATCTCATTGCAAATATTTTCTATGGCTGGATGAATATGTTTCACTGTTTGAAGAGGAGCAAATAAATGATCATAGTCTTCATGGTCGGAATCCAAAGCAAAATCATTTGTTGGATGCAGCTGTTTCGATGGAGGAGAAAGTAACTAAGCTAGAGGACAGAATTTCTGGCTTAGAGTTGCAGATGAAAAATTCTAGGCATGTTAAGTGTATTAGGGGTTTTCGTTATCCATTGATGGCTCTTGTGTTTGTCTTTAGAGTTGTATTTGCAAATTATCTCCGATAAATTGGATAGCAGATAGTAGGTCTATGATGTTTTTGTTTTGGAAGTGCCTGTTGTTGAAATAGTTGTATCACCTAATAGTGTAAATTTGATTTTATTAAATGGAATAGTTGTGTTGGTTGTTTGGAAAAGATTGACTATGTCAAAAAAATAGAATGTGTTATACTCTAATTCTTGCAATCCATGAAAACCAATCTAGTAATAACTAACAATAATATGTAACATTAACAACTTCGTATAGTTACCAAATGTCAACATTTTGTGCACAAAGTGACTCCAAAAGTGGGCAACATATAGTCCTATACCAACATTAGAGACACAAAGATAAATAGAATATTATAGGTTCTTAATTCACACAGGCTATCAAAACAGTAACCAAAAGACTGTTGTGGCTGTATGTAAACTAGTTTATCAAAAAGACCACATCTACTTGTTATAATATAAACCTAGAACTACACTTCTAGTTCTTCCTCATCGTTTGATGCATCTCTTCCACTCCCACTTTCTTTGCTATTGCTCATGGTGGTCTGGGTTCCATACACGAAACAAGGGAGAGAGACGATCAGACTCGTCTAATAAAGACACCTGGAAACCTCAAAACGACAGCGTTTGTGTGTTGTGGACGAGGACAGATAGGCCCCTGTCCATTTCACCTAGCCACGTGGGCTTCCATCTTCCACGTAACCACCCAAGCTATCCATGTCATCCACTTGCCTACACACATTAGCAATTTTCGTCAAGTTTTCGCCGTGAAAATGACAGAAGGACCGCGTTGGCAGACGGAGTACAGGGTCAGGACCAAAATGGATCGTGTTTTTGGTTAAGGATCGCGTTGTCATTCGGAAAAATGGACAGGAACTGAATTGGTACTTTACTCAACAAATAAACTGATTTTGCTTAAGTATTTATGATTCGTTGATTGATGTGATCAAGAAAACTTGCTGGTAATTATAAGCAGTTTCTGTCTCATTAATCAAATATTAGTCTCTAAGTAAGATCTTTGACATTATATTTTTTTGATCTATTAAAAATAAGTCTAATTGTTGTAGTTGTTTGATTTAGAGGTATTGCTAATTTGACAACTAAACCATATCCGATAAGGCAATAACTACAACTAGGTGTATTTTTGCGAGATATTTTTTGTATTTAAACAATAACCCAATATTTTTTTTTGAGTCCCGCTACATTTGAGTCTAAACCATATCCTATTTCTTTTTTATTTGAATTTTTTTGATCTCCTCCTTCATTTTCTTCTTCCTCCTCCATTATTATTATTGTCATCACTAACAACACCAACATTTTGCTAACATCTTTATTGATTCTGATTGTGATGATTGAATGAATCGAAAATATTATCAAAAAGAAACTATTGTATAATATCAAATGAACCGAAAATGATCCATTATATAAATTCGAATTCAAAAACACCTGTGTCTCGAATAAACCGAAAATATTATCAAACGAAACAATTGTATAGTACCAAATGAACTGAAAATTAGCTAAAAAAAACTATTATATAATACCAAATAAACCGAAAATTGTCCATTATATAAATTCGAATTCGATGATAACGATAACGACGATATATATTAGAAGACAATGACGATATCGATTATGATTATGATGATGGAGGAGAAGGATGAAAAAGAAGGAGTAGACGAAATTCCAATAGGAGTAGGAGGAGGAAGAGGAAGAGGTGTTGTTGATGACGACGGTAACGAAATTAAAAAGTAATAAAAAAGGAGGATAAGAAGAAGACGTAGCATCCGGAGTGAAGAAGAAGAAGAAGAAGAAGAGGGGGGGGGGGGAGAAAATAGGAAAAAGAAACGCGTAACTCAATTCACTTGGATGTAAAATTGCTTGGATGGGGAGAATTACTCATTCTTTTCCGAGTAAAGTATTAATTTGGTCCTCAATGTTTAGGCCAAATCCTAGTTTAGTCCTTAACTTTTCAAATGTCCTATTTTTATTCCAAAAAATTTCAAACAGGTTCAATATTGTTTTACTGTTAAATTTGATACTAATAGTTAACGGAATGAATGATATGGACGTTAATAATGGGGCAAAAAACCATATTAAGCCACATGCAGAAATGTGTAACCAAAATACGCCAAACAGAAATTTGTTTCAGCAATAAGCCAAGGGGCATATTTATATAAATCGAACCACCTAGGTTCGAACTCTATTAGCAAGTAATTCGAACCATCTAAGTTCGAACTACTACTGGCAGAATGTATATAATTCGAACCGGTTAGGTTCGAACCAGGAGAGCATGTAATTCGAACCGGTTGAGTTCGAATTATGTGGAGAGTAGGTTAGTGTAATAATTCGAACCAGGTTGGTTCGAATTATGGGGAGAGAGGTTGATTCATGTAATTCGAACCAGGCTGGTTCGAATTACATGTATCATGGTTCGAACCAGGTTAGTTCGAATTAGTAGGACTCAGAGCTCTATATAAACGCTGTAAACGTGATTTGCTCTCATTAGAGGGTGTAAGATGGCTAGTGAGGAGGAGAGTTTTGCTGTTTTGGTACACCACAGAGGATCCATCAAGAGGAAAACTCGGTCCGGAGTGAAGTTCACAGATAAGAATCCTCTCTATATTGTGGTGAATCGAACGACAAGCTATGATGACCTGGTTAGATCTGTGCTGATGAAACTTGGCCTGGAAGGTGCGAAGCGGATTAAGAAGTTTTTCTATCGCATTCCAGTCACGATCCTGCACGATACGGTGAAGTATGATTGTCTCACGATTGGTAGTGATGAGGACCTCCAAGTCATGTTTCTTTGTCGGAGGCAGTTTCCGGAGGTCCGCACACCAGAGTTGCTGGCAAAGCTGGTTGATGTGGTATCCAGCTCAGGGGGTTCGAACCGGAATACCACCAATGTAGCCACGGCAGCTGGCTCCAGTTCCATGGCTGATGTGGCTTCTTCCTCCGTCCCAGTTTACGAGCCAGCGGCCCAACTTGTCGCCTCCCCGTCATTTGCTGTTGATTTGAATGACGGCGTCCGCGACGAGGTAGGATCCTTTGATGTTCTGCCAAACCCTTTACACGGCGTTCCACCGGTTGGCGTCGGAGACGGAGAATTGGGTGATCCTGATGAGGACGACGTTGAGCCCGAAACGATTGAGGATGATAGCGGGGACGAGGTTGTAGCGGCTGGGCCTGCATTGGCTGGCGGTGGTTCTAGCTCTGGCACACAGCAGTATCCACCATATTTTTCTTCGCTGGACCTGGACACCATGACGCATGAGGGTGCGTTAGGGCACGCTGTTGGATTCGGAGCTAGAGATGCGGAAGGGAATGCTGGTCTCACAGAGTTCCAGGTTGGTCAGCAATTCCAGGATAAAGATGAGGCCCTGTTAAGTGTGAAGACTTACAGCATCCGGCGAGGGGTACAGTACAAGGTGGTGGAGTCCGATCACCGCCGGTATGTGGGCAAGTGTTCCGAGTTCAGGAATGGGTGCACATGGTTGATTCGACTGAGTCTCCGGAAGCGCAAGGGCATTTGGGAGGTCAAACGGTACAATGGCCCTCACACTTGCCTGGCCACATCCATATCAAGTGATCACAGAAGTTTGGATCATTCTGTGATTTCGGCGTTCATTATGCCAATGGTTAGGGCTGACGCATCGGTTAGCATCAAGGTGCTCCTGAACGCCACGGCAGCGCATTTTGGTTTTAGGCCGACTTACAGGAAGGTATGGATGGCGAAGCAGAAGGCCGTTGGCCTCATCTACGGTGACTGGGATGAGTCATACAGCGAGATACCTAGGTGGGTGTTGGGTGTCCAGCTGACGATGCCTGGTACTGTTGCGGTCCTCAGGACGAGCCCGGTTCGAGTTGGAGGACAGGTGGACGAGTCTCAAGCTTATTTCCACAGACTTTTCTGGACTTTCCCTCCATGCATCGAGGCATTCCGGCATTGCAAGCCGCTAGTCAGCATTGACGGCACACATCTATATGGTAAGTATGGGGGAACGTTGCTCATTGCGATTGCACAGGACGGGAACTCCAACATTCTACCTGTCGCATTCGCACTAGTAGAGGGTGAGAATGCGGAGTCCTGGACATTCTTTCTCTCGCACCTTCGGCAGCACGTGACCCCGCAGCCCGGTCTGCTGGTTATATCGGATAGGCACAACGGCATCAAGTCTGCGCTTGAGGCCCCGGACGGAGGTTGGTTACCGCCATCTGCGTACCGTGCATTCTGCATACGACACGTAGCGGCTAATTTCGCCCTTACCTTCAAGGGCAAAGACGCTAGGAGGCTTCTCGTGAATGCAGCGTACGCTAAGACTGAGGTTGAGTTTGATTACTGGTTTGATATACTGCGGTCTGAAGACCCGGCGATGTGTGAGTGGGTGAACCGTATTGATTACTCCTTGTGGACGCAGCATCGCGATGAGGGGAGGAGATTCGGTCACATGACGACGAATATCTCCGAGTGTGTGAACTCAATCCTCAAGGGTGTAAGAAATCTTCCTGTAGCATCCCTGGTGAAGGCAACATATGGTAGGCTGGCCGAACTCTTTGTTCGCAAGGGGCGAGAGGCTGAGGCCCAGGTGGGCACCGGACAGCAGTTCAGTCAGCATTTGGTGAAGTGTATTGAGGCCAACTTGAAGACGGCCAGGTGCTTTACGGTGACGTTGTATGACCGTGATAACTCCGAGTTCACCGTAGCGGAGACCACTCCGACTGGTACTTTCTCATTGGGTACTTACCGAGTATCGCTTGCCTCCCGGACATGTGACTGTGGGTACTTTCAGGCGCTTCATTTCCCATGTCAGCACGCACTTGCATGCTGTGCCTACGCACGTGTCAGCTGGAGCTCCTATGTTCATAGCGTCTATCAGATGACCTCGGTGTTCAATGTCTATCGGATGGGATTCACACCTCCAATCCCGGAAGGCTTCTGGCCACCTTACGATGGGCCCACCGTGATTCCGGACCCAAACAGAAGGCGTGCGAGAGAGGGGAGGCCTAGATCCACAAGGATACGGACAAATATGGATGAGGCAAATCCGAACAGGCCAAAACGGTGTGGCCTTTGTCGCCAACCCGGACACACTAGACGTAGCTGCCCACAGGTAGTAGGATCGTCTCAGACAGGGCGAAATTAGCTTCCATGATGTTATTGTTAGTGTTATTTACATTTAAGTTGTCTTTTTAGATGCATTGCTTGACCACGTATGTAACTTGTTGAGATTAATGCATTGTACTTTGGCTGTTGCGAGTAGTAATGAATATGTTGTCTTTCATTACAAGTACTGCTACAGGACTCGTTGATCCTCATTTTAATAACTAAACGACATCATTATACCTTGTCATGTTTCATTTAATACAAATAGTCAACGTCCCCGAACACAAGTTACGAACAACATACATAAACAGAGCACTACATAATAAGAAAAGTACGCCTAACTATCATACATGACTGAAATAGAGGAAACAAAATACATGAAATGTGACTCATCTAAACAGATGCGAACCAGTACCACAGCGACATGCTACCCGTGCCCTCTGACCTCGACGGACAAGCGGCTCCTCATCCTCTATCTCATCCTCATCCTCCTGCGGAGCAGGCTGTACTGGTGGCGCAACACGCAACGGTGCTGCCGACGGTCCTGCGACAGACTCTGAAGCAGCGGTGAAGGCGGATGTAGGGGTACCTCCAAGACGAAACTGCTGACCAGCGGATGAGGATGGAGGCTCGTTCAGATCAACATCTAAGGGGGGCTGGATCCCTGAGGTCTGGCCCCCTCTGCGGGGGGTCACGTCACCCTGCATGATGGCGGTGATCTCATCTAGGAAGCGTGGACTCCCGAAGTCCCCAACAAGCGAGTCTGACCCAACAAAGTCTGCCCACTGTGATCCCGATATGCGCCAAGGTGTACCACTCTGCTCAGCCTGATCATCCGCTGGCACACCAATGAAGTAATCTCCAAGAGGGCCCGATCCAGGTCCAGCTTCACCAGTGTCAGCCCCGTCACCGAGCCCTGTGCCATACCACTCACCTCCATGACCGCCATCGTGTGTGCTAGTACCTCCATCGTGTGTGCCTCCTCCAACGTGGCCAGGCTGGTCGTCATCGTCGTCCCCATGGTCAGCACCCCTCCTCGCCCTATGATCCGGCCACCTCCACTGACGCTGGCTCCTCCGTGTCCCTACACCCATCCTCCTCTCAACCCTGCGCCTGTCAGGCACGTCATCCGGAGGATCCATGTCAGGCACTCGCCCCGGACCCCGCTGTGAGGCCTCAACTGGTATAGGAACTGATCTCGGATCCCCCAGCTGAGTGTCCGCGGCCAAGAACCTCTTCCCATGCTGACTCCACCACTGAAGGAACTCATGAGACGGTCCGGGGTCGGCAACAACGTCGAACCTCAATACACTGTCCTGACGAGCCTCCCAGTATGCATGCCACTTCGGCATGGAAGAGGGGAACCATCGATCGCCGCCTCTCCCGTCCTTGGACATCAGAAAGTCGATGTTCAAGGCGGGACGCGGAGGGGCCTGTACCCCTCCAAACTAAGGAAGAACACGATCTATCTGATGCCACTCTATGACAGCAAAGTAGATCAGCGCGGTCACAGAGCGCCACACCGCCATGTGCCGAGGCTCCAAAACCTCCGGATGCAACACCTGAAGTACGTCGGGGCTACTGTACGGCATCCATATAAACTGCAGAACGAACCCACCCTTATCAGGGCAACTGTACGACCCAAGTGTAAAATATTTAACTTAAAAAGCATCACTTATTAATTAGCATACTAACCTCCCTGGACTGTAACCGGTCTATCCTAAGCCTCCACATCTGCACTCTCGGACCCTTCTCGTTACCGGAAGGGTTGTAACCTGCCCATCTGCACCATACACATGAGTTACATATACTAATATCTGTGTTTACATTATGCAATAGAGTATTAACATACACGCAGATCTGTAAGTCATATTGAAAAAGAATAGGCCCAGTATAGTACCTCGACGCCAACGGCCAGCTGAAAGTCTCATATCCTGCAGGCCTAAACTGAGGAAACCGCCAAAAGATCCAAGACTGCAGTAGCTGAAGCGGGCCCGCTAACTTCACAACATGTCTGTTTGCCACTCTGCACATGCACCGGTACAACCAGGCCAGTGCTGCCGAACCCCAGCTGTACGTACCCAGCTCCTCCAGCCTCGCTACATACGGAAGCCATCTAATGTGAATCCGGTTGCCAGACTTGTCCGCAAACAGCTGCGTGCCCAGCAACATCATGATGTACGCACGGACATATCGGCGAACAGTGTCATCATCTGCATCCTCAGGGCACTCACCAAAGGTCTCCTGAAACCAGCTGCAGTTCACTGCGTACTTCTGAACCTGACTGGTAGGAGGTATAACTCCTAGCAACTCCTGGAACCAGACCCAGGGTGGACGGCCGCCATCGATGTATATATGGAACTCTGACAGGCACCCGCTCACGTAACGGCCATCCACTGGCAAACCCAGCTGGTATGCCACGTCCTGGAGTGTGATCGTGCACTCTCCGAACGGCATATGAAACGTGTGCGTCTCGGGACGCCATCTCTCCACGAATGCACTGACGAGCGCCTCGTCTAGCCGGAACCACCGGTCGTTCAGCCTTGCAAGATGGTATAGCCCTGCCATCTGCAAGTATGGAACGTATCTGTCATCAAGACGCATGCTCTGCTGCCGCCTCATGCTCCTAATGCATCGCTCGGGCTGCGCATGAAAAGAACCGCATACTGAGATATATAACTACACAGGTTTTACAGTAAACCGGTTCACATAAACCGGTTTACAGTAAACCGGTTTACATAAACGGGTTTACATAAAACGGTTTACATAAACCGGTTTACATTAACCATTTTGCTAAATTAAACAGCATAACATTACATGAAAGATAACTAACTGGAAAACAAACCCTAAACCACACAACTAAACCGCTAGCATATACCACAATTAACGAGATCCATTAACAAGAAACAAATTCAATAAACCGGCTTACTTAAACCACCTAGCATGAAACAACTACCCTAAACCACATAAAAAAACCGCTTACAAAAATCGCTAACAAAAACCGCTAACATAAACCACCAACATAAACCACTACCAAAAACCACTGACTTAAACCACTAACAAAAACCACTACCCTAAACCACCACCCTAAACCACTAACATAAACCACTAACTTATACCTCTAGCTTAAACCACTATCATAAACCACCTACATAATCCCCTCACCTAAACCACCTACATAAACCACTAACATAAAGTACCGTCTAACCAAGATGCAAAACCACTAAGGCACAACTAACGCTTGAATCAAAAATATTTCCGTACTAACCTCGTCGTTGATGACCCCGGCTATATGAGCGACTCCGTCCAACCGATATAACCGTGCCGGATCGTCCCCCATCAGCAGAGTAGTCCGTTCAAGTCTTCCTCGGAGAGAATCTGGGTCGTTTTCTCTGAGATTTTGTGGGGTAGGGGGAGGGATAATGGTTCGAATGAGGGTGATTCGAACTCCTTATATAGTCGAATCACACCTAATTCGAACCAGCCTGGTTCGAATTATGAAGGAGTGCACTAGGAGTAATTCGAACCAGCATGGTTCGAATTATGTATGAGAGAAGTTCGAACCTATGTGGTTCGAATTATTCAAAAACGGTGAAGACTAAATCGAACCATGTTGGTTCGAATTATGAAGGAGTGCAATTCGAACCAGCTTGGTTCGAATTATATTAAAATACAGTTTGGCTCATTGCTGAAACGAAATTGGATTTGGCGCATTTTGGTTACAGGATTCTTGCTTTGGCTCAATATGGTTTTTTGCCCTTAATAATGTTATTAGTTAAGTTATATTTTATTTTATGTGTTAGAAAAACATAACCAAAATCTTCTTGTAACATTTTTTCTCCTCAATTTCTTTTTTATACAAAATTTCAAATCCTAACAATTCAACATCAAAGAAAAAAATTTTATACTAATGATTGTCAATAGATTGATTTTACTTACATACGGAAATCAAATGATATTAGTTCTTCAATATGCGAATTGTTTGTGTCAAATTTAATGGTGGGACAACATTTAACCCGCTTAAAATTTTGTAATTGAAATATGACGTTCGAAACGTTAAGGATCAAATTAGGATTTGGCTAAAACATTGGCGACCAAAATAATTATTTACCCTTTTTTTTCCCTTATGCTCGTTTCCCTTCTTAAGCACAGCACTGTTTCAATATAATCTTAGACTACAGTCAATTGAATGGCATGAATAAGTGAAGAAATTCCATCTTCAGCCAGTACGGAGAGAACATACCGTGTAAAATATTAATAAAAATAAATTGATTCTTTAAACTCTTCAGATTATTGAAGCAAACTAATGAAAATTTTTAAAATTGCATGATACCAAGTTTCTGAGAAAAAGCTTGACTGCCCTTACATTCATAATAGACCATATATACCAATGCGGGAAATAAAATGACCCCAACTATCAAAGAGACAAAAAGAGGGGCGGGGGAGATCCAGAATGAGAGTGTAGTAATTCCGAATTGCTGACCAACAAAACACCACATGAGAGCCAACATTCCAGATATCTAAAAGGCTCATAAATCATAATCATAAATCTTGGGACTTTGAAAAAGAAATGCAGTACACTGTTGGGACATGAGACAGGTCAATCAATTCAAGAGATTCTCACCATTTCACTGATTAGTAAAATGGTGAAAACATAAACAAACACAAATGAACTCTGTGGTGCACCATAAAATTAACAGATCAATGACAAAAAAGAACAAACCTGAAAAGAGATTAAGAAATGAGGGTGAAAACAGAAAACAACTAGTTGCTATATACACAAAAAAGTAAAAAATAAAAAAACAATAAAAAAACTCCAAATAAACATTTCTACAATCACATTGTAATGTAATGTACAATACACCAATTTTCTTTTCTTAGGGACGGGACCACACAACTTGCAACTGTTGGAAAAATAATCTCTCTCAATCTATAAACCAAACTGGCCACACTCAGAAGAGGGTAAAATTGAACCAAAAAACTCCACACTTCAAGAAATAAAACCAAAAATAAATCATTCTTGAAGAAACCAAATCCATCAAAACTATAGAAACCTCACCTGACTAACTACAATTGACCAATACATGTCAGTGCCAAGGCTAGGATACCAAACCATCATCAGTGAAGAAAGAAATAAAACACCACCATATATAAGAAACTTCAACCTCTTTTCTTTTCAATTCTCAGTTTCAGTCTGAATCACTTGAGCTGGAGCTGGAGCTGGAGCTGGAACTGGAACTAGATTTCCTAGTGTGAGATTTCGTCTCTTTACTGGAGCTGCTCACAGGTGCATTTTCCAATTTGTCTTCTGGAGTTCTCACCTCTTTACTGGAACTACTTACAGGTGCATTTTCCAATTCGTCTCCTGGAGTTCTGTTCCCTTCCTCCGTACTGGCCGCTACATCAGCAAATTCATCCACCTGTGTTGAGCCAGCTCCATCTGCTTCCACTTTGACTGATCCCTCATTCAAATCCGAAGGTTTTGTCAGCTCCTGTCGATTACCTTCCTGGATTTGCATCAAAGCAGTGTTAATATCTTCCAAAGATCTAGCTTCAACAACATGAAGGTCTGATTTAGCTTCCAAGTTATCTTTAGATTCTTCACTTTCAAGCTGATCCTTAATCATACTTGGAACGATGACCTCCTTGACATCCACTCCTTCTTGAAGCTGCTTAAAGGCCAGGTAAATATCTTCAAGTGATCTTGCTTCAAGAGCTGGGATCTCCTGATCAACATAGGCTGTGATCTCGGGCATGTGGTTAGTATGAAGTGACTCACCGTCTTTGTTGACGTGAAAATCCCCAACGGTGTCCAACTCCATCAGGAATCCTTCATCAATTTCCTTTATATCATTGATACTTTCTTCGGTAGCTTGAGACGTGTAGCTCTCAGCCGAAGTATCTGGATGTTCTTGTGCCTCACTGAGGTATTCATTATCAACAGCCTCATGGCCAATGACTACCAAATCCACTTCGCCAGTAGGTGAATTGAACTCAGTAGTCTCAGATATTTCAGAAGTCGCTGATGAGACATTTAGAGGAGTTTGGTCTGTGGCATCATGCAATTCTTCAACTTCGTCATTGTTGGAAGTGTCAACACCATATGCAGATTCTATCTGGAAAACATAAGAATTTTGCGAAATGTTGGAGACTTTATTATTAATTTAAGAGCTAATTAAGATCATCGGATCAATAAGCCCATTTTTCATAGAACAAATTTAAAGTCACCAATAATGTTGATGGGTACTTGAAAACAACAGGATAAGAACATGTTCATTGATAATGTCCATGTAAAAGAGTCAACGACTACAAAATTTGGATAATCAGTGCTAGAATAGGGAAATTCCATCCACCTATGCAAGTTAAACTGTAATCCACATGTATATGACTAATAAGTAATAAGCATCATATTTATTACAAAAACTACTAGAGACAGTTTTTCCTCTGGTTTAGCAGGAGTTAGTTAAACACTTGTGGATAATCAGTTACAGATAACATAACAATGATCTGTTTAATGCCAGCTTATCTAAACAGGATTAACATTTTCTGGTTATATAACAACTAGCACTGTTGGTAGAAGATCGGAATTGAGCTTTTCACAGGAGCATAATTGAAAGAAAAAAAAAGAAAAGAGATGAATGATCAGGAAATGCTGCATGAAAGTCACATAAATATGGGTTGGTTGGAGAGAACCAATAAAAATTGGAAAAAGTTCCCTGTCTGGGAATCACATAAGAGACGGACAATTTAAGATAAGTTAACTTACTTAAGGCAAAGAATCTACAGGGAGTAGATTCTAAATATCAAATTGATACGATTTCTGTATCTTCTTTTTTCTTTTTGTTTTTTACACCTTCATGGAGAATCTTAAAGAAGAGATAGAGGAAAAAAAAATGTCCTAATTTAGATGGATAAAGAAATAGGCCTGCATGGAACTACACAGCTCCTATTGGAAGTAAAATGGTTACTGATACAGTCTTGTAACTTCAATGGCAAGTTCATAAATAGCAAGTAGGGTCCCAAATGGATTTACATGAATACTGGAACTATCATTACAAATCTATTGTTTTCTCTGTTAAAAATGAAAGAACAACAAAATAATACCTTCCAAGAAAGAGTTTTAGATGAATATATTTTTCCTTTGTGTGTTTGGCATTCAAAAACAGTGGGACCCTTACAGCAAAAGAAGTTGAATGGACTGAATATTAGATAGGAAGGAAACACTATAATATAAATTACCTCACTTTCATCATGACCACTGGAAGATGGTCCAGCTACTAATTTATCTGAGCTTGACTGAACACTTTCCATTTTAGAGGGAGATTTCACATCAATTTCATGTTGACTATCTGATGTAAACGAAGCCATTTTCTGGTCAAAATCTTGGCGAAGATCAATGTTGCCTTGCTCCATGGATCTTGACAATAAGGCTTCATCTTCAGAACGAACACTAGGATGAACTGCAGGAGCTTGCGCAGATTCTCGTGAATGCTGTAAATCTAGTACTGCAGAATCAGGCATATTAGCATTTTCAAATCTTGGGACTTCGTCAGGTTCTGGACCTCCTCCCACGAATTTATCATCTAATATATTCAACTTTTCAGAAGCCATTTGATAGTTTGAATCAGGAGAATCAAAATCCTGAAACTCAGGTGTAGTAGGTGCACTCTGATGAACAGAATTTGGCGAAATTGCAGAAATCCTATCTGCAGGAACATGGTGCTCATTTTTTACTCCAGTATGTGGTTCAGAAGGGGCTGCTTCAGTTTCTACACGACCAGAAGAATTACCTTCTAGTCTCTCATCATGTGCTTTACATTCCATATCTGACAAATTAGCCGTCATTTCAACCGAAACAGGAGGCATTGCCCTCTCAAGAGTCTCCATGGCTGAATCAGAAGATATTGAAGGAAAAGAATCAAGCTTTTCAGCAGCAGGTGGACTAGAATCATACACAGGTTCTACATGTTGATTGTCTTCCACCTCACTACTTGCATTATGGAAATGAGATTCATCCCCTGAAGATTGAGCTGAAATTCTAGATTCCTCCCCAGAAGTTTGAGTTGAAAGTCTAGATTCTCTAGATTCTGCAAGATGACCTTCTTGATGCTGAATATTTGCTTCTTTTTCCATTTTTTCATCAGGTATATTGTCAATCACTTCTGATACTGAAGAATGGCTTGATCTGCTGCTGCTACTGCTGTCATCATCATTTGGTTCACCTCTGAACTGTGTCTCCGCAGCATTTAATTGCCTGGGGGTTTCAACCTCACTCGTGTCATGATAGAATTCCATCTCAGAAGGATTCTCCATCCCACCCAACAATATTTCAGCTTCATCATGGTGAAGGGTGCTATTCTCAGTTTCAACATAATCAGTTGCTCCAGAGGGTTGGCTTCCATGTTCAGCACCATCAGAAGCATGATCAGCATCAGTTATTATTACAGCTTCTCGAGACAGGTCTTGCTCACTGAGTTTCCTCTCATCCTGATCAATGGAACTAACTGATTCAGTATCTGGAACAGAACTCAACTTTGAATCACTCATTTCGCTTGATTGCCTCTGGAATGATGAATAGCTTGTTCCCTCTGAATCCATCCTTTCAGATATAAAGATAGGTTTCCAATTAATATCATGCCTTTCATGCTTGGACATCCCAAATGCTGATGGACCCAAGCTGAAACTTTCATGCCTCCGAAAAAATGCAGAATCCTTTTGATTGAACATTGAGAACTCCTGTTGAAAACTGTCTCCCTTAAGATCAGGTTTTTCTTCATTTGGGTCATAAGGAATATCAAATGGGTTTCTTCTAGGCTGCAAAACAGATGGAGCAGATCCCGGAATGGGAGGTAATCCCATGGCAGCATAGGACTCATCAGGGAGATCAAACGGGTTATGTCTTGATGTAGCTATGGGTGGAACAATATACGGAAGATCAGCAACATCTAAATCTATTAGATTCTTCTCGGTCATCATTCTCCGTGCTCTTCTCCTTGCAATGAGATTTTCCAACCGTTGATTCCTCTCTAGCTCCAAAGTTCCCAAGTCCATGAGATTCTTTTGGTCATCCTCGGTCCACTTAATAGCAGATTTACTTTCATCCTCTTTGCCACCGTCTGTTTCTTCTCCCTCTTCGTCAAGACCATCCTCCCCTTCACCATTTTCAGCATCTCCGTCTGACTCAATGCTCTCCTCATCACTTTGCTGAGACTTATCAGACACAGCACCAGAAGTGACATGGGACAAAAGAGTAGGTTGTGGGGCATCTGGATCTAATAGGGGGTGGAGTTCATCGAGCATTGGAATGATATCAGCCATAGAAGCATCAGGTGAAGAGCTCTCGGCCTGATCTGAACCCGACTCCACAGATTCCTCATCATCATCATGGTTATCTTCCTCCTGTTTCCAAGATGAACTGGCTGAAGGGTCTGCATGATCTCCTGGAGTTTCCTCATTCTTACTCTCAGAAGTATCATCATCATCATCATCATCATCATTTACATTTTCAACCATTACATATTGCTTCTCAATAGCTTCCTCGTCACTTGAAACACCCTCAGACCTCATGTTCTCTGCGGTGTCCCTCATCTTTACAAACTCAAAACTGCGAAATTCCTTATCCACTTCCTCGTCCAATTTCTTATCAGGCCGATCACTTTGGAAGTTCTCTTGCTCTGGCAGTGCATCTGAAAGAAAGCCATGATCCTCTTTCTCACCCAACAAACTGGCTTCATCAATGCCACTGTCATCTACATCACTTCTAATCTCCGAATACCCTTTCACAAAATACCTGTCATCTCTGTGAGAAACCACAGTATAACCTTCCGAGAAACCAGTTTGGAAGGACGAGATGCCATGAGTGACCTTCTCTTCTTCTGCTTCAATTTCAGGCACATTTGGCTGCCCGAAACTGAGGAGGGTACCAAGCAGTACAGCAGTGCAGACCAAGACAGGGGATGCAGACACCAAAATAGAGAACAGAAATGGAACAAATCTATACAGAAAAAACAAGAACCCCAAAAAGCCAACAAGGAATGGGTGGTTGCAAACTGATCTGTAACACCCTCTGATTGAAATGACAACAATTTTCCTAAATCTGATTCCAATTTCCAAAGCTGATCCCATCTCACTCTCTTTCACTGTCTCTGTTCTCCTTCCCTACACCTAAAAGAGAAAAACAAACGAGTACCCCAAAGAAGATCCATGAACAAAGTTGCGACAAAAAATATATATCTAAATAAAAAAGAAAGTTTGGAACTTTAACATAATTCAAGCTAAAAATACTTACCTTAGAAAATGAATACAAAATCAAATCCCTATGAATCAGACTGATCGAAGCAATCCCTGAAAAACAAAAAAGTTAAATAGAATGAAAGATGATCGCAGCATGATCAATCAGAGAATTAAAAAAAATAAATAAAAAGTTGAAGCAAATTTCATAAATGGACGGTGAAATCGATGAAAGAATAAATACCGAATCCTAAGAACGCCGGAGAGTTGGCGGTGTCGGGTTTGCCGGAGCACGACGGAGGAATGGGGAATGGCGGTGGCGTTTTCTCCAACCTTTTGGTGCACACACTTATGACTATATTTGATCAGAGAGAGAGAGAGAGAGAGAGTGTGTGTGTTTGTGTGTTGGTGGTTTTGTTTCAGAAAGAGAGTGTGATGTGAAGAGAGAAGAGGAACGAATTGAAAGAAGAAGAAGAAGAAGAAGAAGAAGAAGAAGAAGAAAGAGCTATAAAGGAGACCATACACAAACACAACTATTTACTCCGTCGTCCATGATTCATCATTCATGAAGAGTGAATAGAAGATTACAAGTGTTTTAGGCTATAGGAATTAGGATAAAAATATTTACTGTAACAAATTATTAAATTAACTCCTAGGTATGCTCTATAATTTCTATTTTCTACTTTTAATTTTGAAATGTTTTAATTTTCGTACCCTTTTAAAGAATTTTCACAAACAATTAATGTGTATTTTCATATGAACAAAAGTAATTCATTTTTAAATTTATTATTTAAAAATTATTTAAACCCATAAATATAATTAAATAATTATATCAAACTTATTGTACTAAACTTAAACTCAAAAAATAAGCTCGTAATATGTAATTAACTATCTAGTGTAAGTAGATATGATTTATTTTAATTCTAGGATAATTAAAATAAAATAAATTTAATATTTTTTATCATATTGTATAAATTAATATTTTTTTTTAATTTTTGTTTTAAACCAAACCAAACTGTTGTTGTTGGTAACTTGGTATCCAAGGACCAATTGTGTATGCTATGCTAAATTGCTAATGCGACGTGATACAAGGGTGAATATAACATATTATTTGGGTCGTTTTTTATGCAAACAACAACACAATTACAGATAGTTACAAATAAATTGATTTTCATATCTTGAAATGTAAAAGAATTTTACATGAACAATCAATAATATATTATTCTATTAATAAAAGTAATAAATTTTAAAATTTATGACTCATTTTTTTAAACAAAATTTAATCAGATAAATATGTAAAACTCTTTTATTAAAAGTAAACTCATTTACAAATGGTAAACAATTTAAGTTTTTACTTTTTATCAATGTAGTCCTCCCTGTGTTTGCTTTATGTAAAGAAAGCTTTTTGTTATGTAGTGCCTTTTTTCTTGTTTGATATTTGTCAATGAAATATGTGGAGGCATCCCATGTTAGTATGTTACTAATCCTGAGTTTTTTTTTTTCTTTTCTTTTCCTTTATTATTATTAAAGACAGAATTCATATGAGATAAATTATAAAAAGTAAAGTATAAAGTAAACAATATTAAGAATCATCGAAAAAGGAAGTAATTTTCTAATAAAATAACAAAATGCATAAAATAAAAGCATCTTAAAGTAATAGCATTGGTCCTAAAACTAAAAAAAAAACCTAAGAAATTAAAATAAAAGATAATTAAAAAAATCTTATCAGCATTTTTATTATAGCCCTCAAAATGTCATCTTTTTCAAGAAAAAAATAAAAAATTAAAAAAATAATTAAAAGAAAAAGAGCGTACCACAAGATCACCAATTTCTTTGGAAAACAAAACTCAAGCCCCGCATAAGTACATAGAAACCGGTTAAGGTCCAGTTTGAATAAACAGTTTAATTAAGTTGTTTATAAAAAAAAAGTTTAAACAATCAATGCTTATATTAAAAGTAACTTATAAATAAATTATTTTGTATTTGAATTTTTAGTTTTAAAAATACTTATTTTAAGAGAATAATGATAAAAAGTTTTTTATTATAAAAGAAGTCATTTTTTTTAACTTCTCCATAAACACTAAAATAGCTTTCTAAAAAGTCGCAATTTGATTTTAAAAATTGTATTAGACATTAATACTATACCTTTTTATAAGTTGAAAGTTAAAAAAAAATAACTTATGCACTTATCCAAACGGACCCTAAGGGTAGCCAATATTGGAATTAAACAACATGGTTACGCAAGAAAACTCCAATAAAATGAAGCGAAAAAGGAAAAGAAAAAAAAAACAGCCACATAAATTGTCAACAACGTCTAAAATCAGTCCAGCCATTTTGTGCGTATTAGATGCGCCCTCTTTTATAAATTATTAAATTTTATTAAATAAAAATTAAAAGATGTTATGAAAGAAAAATACTATGAACTTTATAAATATAGAATATATATATATATATATATATATATATATATATATATATATAAATACATTTTAATACAGAATATTTTAAAAATAGCAAGTATAATCTTTTACTTTAAAATAAATATAAAGCATATAAATACATATAAAAATATTTTTTATTTATTAAAATTAATTATTATACAGTAATATTTTTAATTATATAATATAAAAAATTAAATTATTTTATATTATTTGAAAGTAATTAAATTATTTTATATTATTTAAAAATAATTAAATTATTCATTAAAAAATACTTATTAATAGTTAATTTTATTAAAAATATATTATTATATAACATAATTTTTTAATCAAATATAACATACATTTTATTCAAAATAGTATATATAATATTATTTTAACAAAATTAATTATTATATAATTTAAAAAAAAGTGTAATAGCTCCATGTATTACATATAATTTAAAAAAATATTTTGACAAAATTAATTATTTGTCAAATAATATAAAATAAATTTTAATTATTATATATTTTTATGTTATAGTGTAAAATATCATTTTAATATATTTTTTAATATTATAAATTTTTTTAGCATAATAATTAATTCTCATGAATAAAAAATACTTATATTTTTTGAAACAAAAAACTTCCTGTGATAATCTTTTAGGGCAAAAAACCCATATATACCAAGGAGAGATCAAAATTATCGAAATCAGCCAAACCAGAAATTCATACCTGAATCAACCAGGACGAATTATTATATAATTCGAATCAATAAGATTCGAATTATACTCTCAAGTAATTCGAATTGATATAATTCGAATTATCTCCATGCAACAAATGAACGTAATTCGAATCAATATGATTCGAATTATAGTCATCCAAAAAATCATGTAATTCGAATCAATACGTTTCGAATTTACATAACCTATTTCGAATTTAGTTAACTCGAATTACTAGGAGAAGTTTATGATAGAGAGGTTCGAATCAAGTTGATTCGAATTAGGGTTAAAACCGATTTCCATAGTAATTCGAATCAAGTTGATTCGAATTACAACTGTTTCGGCTATAAAAGGAGTTCGAACCAAGTTCATTCGAATCAGTTTGTCTTTCTCTAACCCCACCAAATCCCAGAGAAAACGACCAACCTTTCTTACGAGTAAGAGGAGATCGCCTTTTTTTGTCGATGGGGGACGATCCGGGAAGGCTTTATCGTTTGGATGGAGTTGCGCATATCGCCGGTGTCATCAACGACGAGGTTAGTGGTTTATAGTTTAGCGTTTTATGATAACGGTATTTGTTAATGGTTTTTGATAATGGTTTATGTTACTGTTAGTGGTTTAGGATAGTGGTTTAGGAGAGTGGTGCAGGCTAGTGGTTTATTGTTAATGGTTTTTTATAGCGGTTTATTTTAGTGTTAGCGGTTTAAGCAAGCGGTTTAGGCTATTGGTTTTTGTTAGTGGTATTTGAAATTGGTTTTTTTAAGCGGTTTGTGCTAATTGTTTTGGATAGTGGTTTTAGTGATGGTTAGCGGTTTAGGGGGTTTTTTGAGTTGGTGGTGTATGGTAGTGGGTTTTTTTAATGGTTTTTTATAGCGGTTTATTTTAGTGTTAGCGGTTTAAGCAAGCGGTTTAGGCCAGTGGTTTTTGTTAGTGGTATTTGAAATTGGTTTTCTTAAGGGGTTTGTGCAAATTGTTTTCTTAAGGGGTTAGTGCAAATTGCTAACTTACGTAGAAGACAAGTGCTAATAGATTAAGAAATCTCCTATTGATTTCCAGCAGTCCCGCTGGGGCCTGCGCCTTGTGGACAACTACGCCTGGTGTGACCTGGCTGCCTGCAGAGGCCACATCTCTTTGGCCGGTTCGGATCTGCTTCATCCATGTTGGTGCGGATTCTTGTGGATCTTGGACGACCCTCCCGCGCACGCCTCATATTCGGATCCGGTATAACGGTTGGCCCTGCATAAGGTGGCCAGAAACCCTCTGGAATGGGAGGTGTAAATCCCATCTGATAGACACCGAAAACGGAACTCAGGCGATAGACCTCGTGGACGTAGGGCTGCCATGTAAGTCGTGAATAAGCACAACATGCCAGTGCGTGTGGACAGGGAAAATGAAGTGCTTGGAAGTATCCACAATCACAAGTCTTAGAACCTAATGAGACCCTGTACGTACCAAGGGAGAATGAACCTGTCGGAGTCGTCTCAGCAACGGTGTATTCCGAGTTATCCCTGTCGTAAACAGTCACCGTGAAGCACCTGGCTGTCTTCAGGTTGGCCTCGATACACTTTACTAGGTATTGACTGAATTGTTGTCCAGTACCCATCTGAGCCTCGGCCTCCCTTCCCTTACGGACAAATAGCTCAGCTAGCCTTCCGTATGTGGCCTTCACCAGCGAGCAAACAGGGAGGTTTCTTACCCCCTTCAGGATTGAGTTGACACATTCAGAAATATTGGTCGTCATGTGCCCGAATCTCCGACCCGCATCACAGTACTGTGTCCACAACGAATACTCGATTCGGTTCGCCCAGTCACACATTGCCGGATTCTCAGAGCGCAGAATGTCAAACCAGTAGTCGAACTCCACTTCAGTCTTCGCATATGCGGCGTTAACAAGAAGCCTCCGGGCATCTTTTCCCTTGAACGTCAATGCAAAGTTCGATGCAACGTGTCGAATGCAGAACGCCCGGTACGCAGCTGGGGGTAGCCATCCCCCATCCGGAGCCTCGAGTGCTGCCTTTATGCCATTATGCCTATCTGAAATAACTAACAGACCCGGCTGAGGTGTCACGTGCTCACGGAGGTAGGAAAGAAAGAAAGACCATGACTCAGCATTCTCACCCTCGACTAGTGCAAATGCCACGGGGAGGATGTTCGAGTTTCCGTCCTGTGTAATGGCGACTAGCAGTGTTCCCCCATACTTCCCATATAGATGGGTACCATCAATACTCACCAGAGGCTTGCAATGACGGAATGCCTGGATACAAGGGGGGAAAGTCCAGAACAGCCTATGAAAATAAACCTGAGACTCGTCAACCTGTCCCCCAACTCGAACAGGGCAAGTCCTGAGGACGGCTACAGTGCCAGGCATCGTCAGCTGAACTCCTAAAACCCACCTAGGGAGCTCGTTGTACGACTCGTCCCAGTCCCCATATATGACGGCAACGGCCTTCTGCTTCGCCATCCATACCCTCCTGTACGTTGGCCTGAACCCAAATTGTGCGGCCGTGGCATTTTGAAGCACCTTGATGTTCACAGCTGCATCAGCCCTAACCATCGGCATAATGAAGGTGGATATCACATGGTAGTCCAGACTCCTATGGTCGCTGGAGATGGAGCTGGCGAGACATGTATGCGGACCGTTGTATCGCTTCACTTCCCAGATACCCTTCCGCTGTCGGAGACTCATCCGAATGAGCCATGTGCACCCATTCCCAAACTCAGAACACTTTCCCACATACCTCCGATAGTCAGACTCAACGACCTTGTACTGGACCCCTCGGCGGATACTGTACGTCTTCACATTGAACAGCGCCTCATCTTTATCCTGAAATTGTTGGCCAACCTGAAACTCGTTCACACCGGCAGACCCCTCGGTATCTCTAGCGCCAAATCCTGAGGGCAGCAGAGCATTTTCGTCCTGCCGCATGGCATCCAGGTCCAACGAGGAAAAATGGGGTGGATACTGCTGTGTGCCAGAACTAGATCCACCTGTAGCCCTTCTCGGAACAGTAGTTCCAACATCATCGCCGCTTTCATTAGCGATCAAATCCGGCTCCACGTCATCGTCATCTGGATCATCAAACAAACCATCACCAACACCAGCCGGTGTGGGACAATGTACCTCGGTGGGAATATGTTCCCCATGCCGAACCTCATCTCCAACATTCCCGCCCAGATCGACGGCAAACGAAGGGGACGCAACAGGCTGCATTGGTGGCTCATACACAGGAGCAGAGGACGAAGCAACAGCAGGTCTCGAGCTCGACCCGGCAACTGCGGCTATAGTATTCGCATTCCGGTTTGAACCACCCGAGCTAGATACCACATCAACCAACTTAGCCAACAACTCTGGTGTCCTTACCTCGGGAAACTGCCTACGACAAAGAAACATAACCTGCAAGTCCTCGTTACTGCCGATTGTGGAACAATCAAACTTCACGGTGTCATGGAGCACCGCTGTTGGAATGCGGTAGAAAAACTTCTTGACCCTTTTAACTCCTTCGAGACCAAGCTTATCCAGCACACAGCTAACAAGAGCATCGTAGGTGGTTGTTGGCGTCACGATAATACATAGTGGATCCTTATCAGTGAACTTCACCCCGGATCGAGTTTTTCTCTTAATCGACCCTCTATAATGTACCAACACTAGGAAACTCTCCTCACTAGCCATCTCCCCACTTTGTTCACAGCATCATGAGTTCACAGCATATATATATAGCCCTGGTTCGTGCTATATATATATAATTCGAAATAATTTGTTTCGAATTATCACAACCTAGCCTAGTAATTCGAACTAACTAAACTCGAATTTGTTACTTATAATTCGAAACAATTTGTTTCGAATTATGTTGAAACACAAACTAACCTAGTAATTCGAATTAATAAGACTCGAATTCTTCATATATATTTCGACACAAGTTCATTCGAATTACCTTATGTTCTTACCTTCATAGTAATTCGAATCATATTGATTCGAATTACTTTAACTCTTGCATGCATATAATTCGAATGAAATCAATTCGAATTACTTGAGATCATAATTCGAATCTTATTGATTCGAATTACATAATAATTGGTCCTGGTGGATACAGGTGAAGATTTTTGATTTGGCGGATTTAGGTAATTTCGAATGCTCCTTGGTTTATTTGGGTTTTTTGCCCAATCTTTTATATATATATATATATATATATATATATATATATTATCTATTAATTCTTTTATATATTAAATAATTATAATAATATAATAACATTAAAATCAAATAACATATTAAATTTAGTATATTAAAATTACAAAATTATATATTTTACTCTTGTATTTAATAAAATAATTTTTTAAAAAATATTATAATAAAAAATATTTTGTGAAAGATATTTGTACACTATATATATATATATATATATATATATATATATATATATATATATATATATATATATATATAAAGTCTTATTGAGTTAGAGAATAAAAAATTTGACTAGAAAAATAAAAAAATATTTAAAAATCATAAAAGATAAAAAATGATCTTATTATAAATATATAATTATAAATATTATATATATCAAACTAATATTTTCATGTATTATATATAATATTTTAAATAAATTATATTTTTAAAATGTTTTGATGAAAAATTATATTATATAATAATATCGTTAACAAAAGTAGTTAATTAATAAATTTTGAATATAATAATCTAATTATTTGTCAAGTAATATAAAATAAAATTTTAATTATTTTATATTTTTATGTTACACTTTAAAATATCATTTTAATATAATTTTTAATATTATAAAATTTTCTTGCAAAATAATTAATCTTAATGAATAAAAAATACTCATATATTTTGTATTTATATATTTTATATTTAATTATTTAAAAATAAAAGATTTTGTTACCATTTAAAATATTGTGTATTAAAATATTGTCATTTAAAGCATTCAATTATGTACTAGGATATTCTGTATTTATTAGAGTCTATCAATGCTCTTCTTTTAGAGACTTGCTACACATACAAGTCTTTTTGGTATACAAGTCTATACAAGTCAGTCAAAGTCCAACAAAAACAACTCACAATTTAAAGAGTATGTAAATACGGGGAGTGGATTATCTCCAGTAGAAAAAAACTGGATGGTGTCCAGTGTAGGATCTCATCTTTCATTTTTTTTCTCTCTCCTATTTAATTTTGGTCTCACTTATAGAGTTAAAGGTGAGAGATCACACTTTATTCTCTCAAGTGTTAAAAAAAATGGAGAGGATCTATTTCCTGTAAACACGCGCTTCCTCAATTTTGAATAGCACGAAATCAGAAACGGTTCTTTTTCAACGTTTGTATTCCACGTTCTTCCTCCTCATCCATCACCTTCTTCTTCTTCTCCTTCTTCTTTGCATTCCTCATCATTTTTCTTCGCATTCTTTCTTTTTCTTCTTTGCGTTTGTATCCTCATCGTGATTCTTTTTATTGTTATTGTTGCTGCATTTTTGTCCTCCTCCTTTTTCTATTGATTTTGTAACATTATGTATTTTTTTCTTCTTTTGTTCAATTTTTTTTCCAAGAAGAATTATAAGAAAACGAAATAAGATGAGGAAGAAGAAGCAGTAGAAGATGAGGATGAGGAAGGAGAAGAGTTTTGAATTATGCAGAACTTATCAGAATAAAAATATTACCTAAATATCTTCATGTTATACCCAAATATCTTCGTGTTACATCCAAATTTGCTGCAAATATAAAAAAAATGTTTCCTCTATTGTTGCATTTTTTTCTTCTTTTTTTTCCTTATTTCTTTCTTTCTTTTAGTTAAATTAATATAAGTTCATCATTTTCAAGTAATTTTACAGTATTATGTGTTTCTTCTTCTTCTTTGTTTGATTTTTTTGTTTTTATTCTTGTTAATAGAGTAAAACAAAAAGAAACTTGATAAGGTAAAACAAAAAGTAAAAGATGAATAAAAAAAAGAAGATGGTAATGATGATAAAAAAAAAGAAGAAGCATTAAAAGATAAAGAGGAGGAAGAGGAAGAACTTTGAATTATGCAGAACTTATCAGAATAAAAATACACTCAAAATTCTTAAAATACACTCAAATATCTTCGTGTTACACCCAAATTTGCTGCAAATACAGAAAAATATTTCTTTTAATGATGCATTTTTTTCCTTATTTCTTTCTTTCTTTTAGTTAAATTAATGTAAGTTTATCCTCTTCCAAGTAATTTTGCAGCATTATATGTTTCTTTTTCTTCTTTATTTGATATTTTTGTTTTTATTCTTGTTAAGAGAGTAAAACAAGAAAAAACTTGAGAAGGTAAAACAAAAAGGAAAAGATGAATAACAAATAAAGAAGAAAAATATGGTGATGATGATAAAAAAAGAAGCAGTAGAAGATGAGGAGGAGGAAGAGGAAGAGTTTTGAATTATACAAAACTTATCAGAATAAAAATACACCCAAAATTCTTAAAATACATCTAAATATCTCCGTGTTACACCCAAATATCTACGTGTTATACCCAAATTTGCTGCAAATACAGAAAACTATTTTCTCTAATACTACATTTTTTTCTTCTGAATTGAACCACACCTCAGCCACTTGATTGGATTCAAAACAATAAAAGAAGGAGAAAAAATTCCAATGAAAAAAGAAGGAGGAAGAGGAGGAGGAGGAGGAGGAAGAGGTGTTGTTGATGACGACGATAACAAAGAAGAAGGTGCAGTAACGGGAATAATTCCTTCTTTTATATTAACATTTGATTTCCATCTAATATAATCTAATGGTCTATATAAATGTGGCATATGCAATAAGCACATATTTATTGTGCTCATTTTAGACAACCCCAACATGGTAGTTTTTTTTGAAGGAAAATCTATTTGTATTAAACTCTAAATTTCAAAATATCAAGATAGATCCAATTACATATTTCTAAGGGTGTCTCTTCCACCCACATTACATTTGGCTTGGTAAGAGCTACTCTTGCTAGGTAATGGGCTGCTAAATTTTCCTGTTTTCTTACATATAAAATTTTATAAAACCTGATCCTATTCAAAAGGATTTTGCAATTGGAAATAATCACTCCAAAAGAACCTCCAAGTGGGTATTCAGATTTAAGGACCTTCACCGTTTCTATATTATCTCCTTCCAACTCAATATAAAAAATAGCATTGAGTTGCAAATTCCAAACTCAAGAAAAAAGCCATGGCCTCAGCTTCTCTAACTAAAAGAGATGAGGCAATCTCCAGCGTGACAGCTGCTGCAACTACCTTTTCACTATCTCTAATAACTACACCAACTCCTCCTCTTCCTCCATTATTAGTAGTTGCATCAACATTTAATTTAAAGGTGCTTGGCGGGGGAGCACTCCAAAATTCATCACTTTAGCTACCCGGTGGAGGTTCCTAAGGAAACAAAGATCTTTCTGCTATAGAATTTGCTTCAGTAAAGCTTTTTTGGGCTCTCTCCAACAATACTTCTGGTGGGGATTGATCGTTCTCGAACACTAATTTATTTCTCCCATGCCAGAGGCTATGAAGGATGCACAAGAAAAGCCTTTTTTCTTCTCCCCCAATTTTCTTCAAGGTTATGTCAATCCAGTCTAATAGAGGGATTTCTTCCGCTGATTCTGTTCTCAAAGTGAAGGGAGAGATAAACCAAAACCTCCTTGTCCAGTCGCAATCTTTGAAAATGTGAGATTCAGTTTCTTCTTTTTCAAAATATCTGGGACAAATTGAAATGCATCTGACCCCCATTTTATGTAAATTTAATTTTGTAGGTAGTGATCTATGCATGAGCCTCCACATGAAGTTCAAAGTTCTGGGTGGTATTCTCATCTTCCAAAGGTGCTTCCATCGCTGCTTCTCTTCGAGGGTTGGTACGTTACTATGTCCTTATTCTTGGTTGTGCTTCCTTATCAAGTGATAAGCTTTCCTCCCTTCATATTCCCCAATTCTGTTAAATTTCCAGTAAAAATTATCTTCTTGTTCTTGGATATGTAATGGTAGTGTTAGGATTTGATCTGCCTCAAAAGGTAGAAAAATGTTTCTAATTAATTCTTGGTTCCAAGTTCTGTTTTCCTGGTTGATAAGGTTGTCCATTGTGGCTTCCTGATCAAAACTTGCTCTAAGACTCCAATTTTATGGCCGTTTTGATTAGGAAGCCATGGATCTCCCCAAATTATGGTGCTCCTCCCTTTTCCTATCCTCCAAAGTCTGTCTAATTCCAGCACCCATTTTGTGCCCCAGATACTCCTCCAAGTATAACTCTGGTTGTGTCCTTTGTTTGTATGAAGAAAACTTTTTCTTGCAAAGTATTTGGCTTTTAGTATTCTTGTTGTCAGTGAATCAGGTCTCTTCATTAATTTTCAACCTGGCTTGGCTAGCATGGCCTGGTTAAATGCTTCAAAACTTCTAAAGTCCAATCCTCCTTCCTCTTTTGCATTGCTAAGCTTGTTCCAACTTACCCAATGTATTTTTCTTTTTCCCTCCTTGTTGTCCCAATAGAAATTGTTAATCATTCTCTTTAAATAGTTGCAAAGACTCTTAGATAATTGGAAGCATCCCATGATGTAAGAAGGGATAGATTGAACAACTGACTTGATGAGAATTTTTTTTCTCACTTTAGATAGAGTTTTCTCTTTCCATCCTTTTAGCTTCTTCCAGGTTTTCTCTTGAACAAAATAAAAAATCTACTTCTTGGATCTACCGACCATAGTTGGTATTCCCAAGTATTTTGAGTGACTTTTTACTGCCTTTACATTCAGCCAATCTTGGATAAGCATCTGTCTGGTAGGAGGTACATTTCAACTAAAGAAAATCTCTGACTTGTCCAAGTTAATTCTCTGTCCCGAAGCTAATTGGTAGTGTTTAAGAATCTCTATGAGTACTTGAATGCTCTGATCTGTTGTTCTCAAAAAAAGGATACTATCATCCACAAAAAAGAGATGGGTAATTTTTGGTACCTGTCTTGCAAACTTGATCCCCTGTATAGCTTTCCTTTCTTGTGCTCTCCTTAGAAGACCGGAGAACACTTCAACGCACAAGATAAAAAGATAAGGGGATAACGGGTCTCCCTGCCTGATTCCTCTTCCGGAATTAAACTCTTTATATAGATAGCCATTTATCAAAATAGAGAAGGATACTGTGCTTATGCATATCCAAATTAGATCAATCCATCTTTGTGGGAATCCGATAAATCTGAGCACTTCAATGAGAAAATACCACACAATCTGGTCATAGGCCTTCTCCATATCTAACTTCACTCCCATGTATCCCTTGTTGCCCTCCTTTTTTTCATGAAATGAAAGATCTCAAATACTGCTAGACCGTTATCTGTTATAACTCTTCCTGGTGTAAAGACACTTTGGAATTCTCCTATAATGTCTGGCAGGATCAACTTTAGCCTATTTGCAATTGTCTTTGTCACAAGCTTGAAAATAACATTGCATAGAGATATTGGCCTGTAATTCTTTGTGTGGCTTGGGTGTTTGATTTTAGGGATGAGGTAGATAAAGGTTTTGTTCACCTCTGAGGGATCTCCTCCGTGTCCACTTTGTCACATCTTCTCCCACTGTGTTCCACATCTTTTGGTAGAAAAGAGTCGGTAATCCATCAGGCCCTGGTGCCTTTATTGGGTGCATTTGGTTCAAGGCTATCTTGACTTCTTCTTTGGTAAAATCGCTTTGAATTATATCTAATCTCTCTTGTGTTATCCTTCCCCTAACAACCTCAACTGTTTCTTCAATTTTTTCTGTATTTTCAGTAGCAAACAGCCTCTTAAAATAGGTTGTCATCACCTCTTCAATTTTTTCTTCTTCTTCGTAAATTACTCCTTCATCATCTGAAATTTTCTGCACTATATTTCTTTTCTTTCTTTGAGATGCTTTTTTATGGAAGAAACTTGTATTCCTATCCCCTGCCTTTAGCCAATTTGCTCTTGACCTTTGCGACCACCAGATTTCTTCTTGCTTTAGGAGCTTATCCAATTCTTCTTGGATTTTCTTTGATTGTATCATTGATGCCTTTGTTTGATCTCCAGCTTGCACTTCTTGTAGCTTTTTCTACTTCTCTCTAATGGCCTTTGGGATCTGACCGAAGTTCTTTTTGCCCCACTCCTCTAAAGATTTGCTACAGTTTTCTAGTTTTCCTTGTAGATTAGGTGTTTTCGGTATCCATGTTCTCCTTACCACCTCTTCACACACTTCATTTTTCAGCCATACTTGCTTAAATCTAAAAATATGTGTTCTCTTTGTCTTCTGTTCTGATTCTCCTAGCATATCTACAAGTATCAAGCAGTGGTCCAATCTATATCTTTGAAGATGCTGGACCACCGCTCTTGGAAAAGCCTCCCTCTAATCTATGTTGGCAATAGCTCTATCGAGTCTCTCTTGCACATTCTGATTTACAGCCTGGTTATTGGACCATGTAAAATTATGTCCTAAAAAGCCCAAGTCAAGAAGTCCATTTACCTCTAAAGCTTCTTTGAATCCTCTGGTCTGTGTATAGGTCATTGGCAGTTCTCCTTGTTTTTCTCTTTGTTCCAGCACTTGGTTGAAGTTTCCAAAGACCATCCATGGCATGTTGTTGGACTGGCCAAGAGAGTTCAGCAATTTCCAAGGTTTGTGCTTGTTGTTTGATTCTGGACACCCATAAAAGCCTGTGGCTCTCCAAAGGTTGCTGGCTCTTTCTGTTTGAATCACCATATCTATATGATTTGAGGATATTGAGATTATCTCCACTGTTGTATTTTTCCCCTACATAACTGCCAGCCCTCCCGATCTATTTCTTCCTTCTCCTTCACAGTCTACCCCTATAATATTATCAAGCCCCCTTTTTCTTCTTAATCTACCTACTTCATCTGCCTTTTTCCTTGTGTCCATTAGAAAAACAAGGTTGGGATCTTTTTGTCTTAAGAGCTTGTTCAAAGCCCTAAGTGCCCATGGGTTCCCAAGCCCACGGTAGTTCCAGCTAATTAGCCTCATTAATCTCGGCAAGGCTGTTTTGCAGCCTCTCCCGTTAGGGTGCTAGGTTGATGCTGTTTTGGTTGAGTCTCCTCTTCTACAATCTCCATCGGTGCTCCTTCTCCAAGCTTCCTCTTCCCTTTTGGATTTATTTTCTCTTCCCTACTGCTATGTTCTTGCACAACCTCTCGAGTCATTCTTTTTCACTTTTTCTGCTTTCCTTTCTCCTTTTTATTCCTTGGTTTTTTTACTTTTTTGCTGCTGTCTCCTTCTAGAACTTCTTTCCTTGTATCCTCCTTTTGCACTTTTGTATTTTGTATCTTTAGGACTACAAGTTCTATTTCTGTTTCTCTTGTCTTTCATGATTCTTTCTATTCTATTCGTTTTTGCTTTTTTTATGGGCTTCCTCTCTGCTGGATTCGATATCTTTCCCTTTCACCTTTTCTGCCTCTTTAGAATCTGACATTGTGAGGTTTGCCAACTTGCTTAACAATTTTTCTTGGTTTCTTCTGAGTTTTCCTTCCTGCTTTGGATTGTCCTTTTCCCTTTCTTTTTCCTTACGTGCTTCTTCTTTTTTTTCCACCTTCATTCCGAACATATCAGCTCTTATCCAGTCACCCAACTCCTTCGACTGCCATTTTAGACCTTCTTCTGACACCTCTTTTTTCTGACAGTTTCTTTCATCATGTCCTAGCAACCCACAGAAATAGCAGAAAGTTGGGAGCTTCTCATACTTGATCCACCCAGGTTATGCCATCTTTATGCTTCCAATGTTGACTCCCTTTTTTATTGGTTTATTTATTTTCATTCTCACTTTTGCTTTGATGAACTGTCCCTGCCCATTTCCACTTTCAAATACGCTGCATTCTACTACTTTCCCTATAGTTGTTGCAAGTTTCTTTCCTAGTTTTACTGTTTTGTAGTGTTCTGGTAAGTTCTATATCTGTACATTCATCTGGAAGCCTTCTGGTTTTTTCCATATATTATACATAGCACTTTGTACCCAACTTGGGTTAATAGATTTTTAGTTATTAATTTTCTCACAATGCTATATTTACATTTTTGGACTCCCTCTTCAATGTCTCCCTCATCATAGACAACTAGTGCTTCCTCTTCTTCATCATTGGTCTCTTGTTGTGTTGGATCTTTTTCATTAGTTGCTGGTATTGATGCTTCCATTTCAGATTTACCCAAATGCTAAAGATCTTGGGTTTACTGTACTTGGCGATTGGGCTCGATTTGTTTACAAACGGAGTTGTACACGATTTTACGGATGCTGTTCACTACCCTCCCCCTTCCCTGTTTGGTTTTGCCCTAGCCGAGCAGGAGAGAGAGGATATGAGGTGGTATCTATTAACATGGTAGTTACATGATATAAAAAAATGTAGTTACAATCTTCTTCAACTAATAACCACACCGGTGCGTTTTATTGTATTTTTTCCCCTGAAAACTCTACTCTTTGTTTATTATAAAGATTTGAGCTACCCTAAACATTGCCTTTGAGGCATAAATGTCAGAATCGAATCAGTAATCGAACTAGTCAAATTATTAATTTACTAGTTTATTGATTTAACCGGTAAATTACTGATTGAACCGGTTAATTTGATCTTATATAAATAAAATATATAAAACAAAAAAAATTAAATACATATTTTTTCTAACATTTTAAAAATAATCAAATTTCAAATTCTAAAAATAAATACTATAAAGTAAAACATAAAATCTATCAGTACTACTACAATAATATTTTAATTTGATACAATAAAAATAACAATCCATAATTATATTCAAAAAGTAATTTTAAAGTCTAGATACCTTTTATATAATTAAATTATTATATATAAATTTATTTTTCTTCTCCCAACGTATATATATGTATTAATTAGGATATTATGTGAAAATGAAACATATACTTTAAGAAGCATAAAAGAGAACTAAAAACATATTAGCATAGTGGTTTTTAGCTTGGTCCTTACACTAGAAGAACCAGGTTTGACTCCCACCCAACGCTCAGGTTGATTGTTGACCATGTAGGTTAACTCTTTGACCGGCCCGGTTTAGTGTCAATTTTGACTGGTTTATATTGGTTTTATCGGTTCATACCAGTTTAAGTCAGTTTGTTTTCTTAGACGGTTAAAACACTAAAATTGGACCGAATTAGTGTCCGGTTCATCCGTTTTTCAGTCAAACCAGTCGGTACGGTTTGATTTTTAAAAATTTTTCAAACCCAATGCTAAGGTTGATTCTTGACCATATAGGTTGACTCTTTGATCAGTCCGACTGAGTGCCGATTCTGATCGATTCGTGCCGGTTTTACCGGTTTAATTCGGTTTATTTTCTTAAACGGTTAAAATTCTAAATCGGACCAAATTAGTGTCCAATTCACCAGTTTTCAGTCAAATCAGTCGGTCCAGTTCGATTTTTACAACTATGCTTTGGGATAAGTTGAATGGCAAAGGATTTGAGAGTTCAAATTGTAACCGGGACAAGTTTGATGTTACTAGCATGGTAATTGTGACACGTAACAAATATTCCTACATTTTAGTAAGGGCAATTTACTTAAATAAAACGATTGGAGTTTATATTTATATAAATGCAACAATTTGATCATATGTGTGTCCTATTTCGATTCTATATAAATCGCAAAACTCCTTTAACGGTTTGCACATTTACACATAAATCGTAGAATCCTACCCGTACCACGATTTATGAAGAGGTATCCGTTACACATAAAACCATGGAATCCCTACCATGATTTATGAAGAGGCATCTATTATACATAAACTGTGAAACTCCTACCACGGTTAATGAATGGCATCAGTTACACATAAACTATGAAACTCCTACCACAGTATATAAAGAGCTAAGTCTATACATAAACATAAACTGCGAGACCAAACACTTGAGTGTGTATTAATTATTGATAAATTAAATAATTTACAGATAAAAAATATTTAATAAGCTCAAAACCTTCCTATTTAGCTCAATATTTGTGGATGTAGAGAACTCAATATTTTTTAATACAAATTATTTGTAGGTGTTCTCTTCTTTTTCAATTTTTTCTTATTTTCTCCAAAACCTTTCTTGTCATTGCAATGGTGGTTATTTGTGTGGGAGTAGATTAATGTTGGTCAAAATAAAAGTTTATTTGTAGGAGTCATTCTGCAGGTTGACCTATGTGTAAAACCTGCAGTAAATCGTCTTATTGAACAGCAATTTAGTTAAAAATTACATAGGTAACTCTTTAAATTTTATTGTGAAATATTTAATTTATGAATAATTAATACACACTTAAGAATGTAATTTGTCATTTGAACTTGTAATTTATATACAGATTTAACTCTTTATAAATTTTGGAAGAAATTTACGATTTATATGTAAATGTACCTCTTCATAATTCGTAGTATGAATTGTTTATGTATAAATGTGTAAAGCATTGAAAGAATTTTGTAATTTATATAAAATCAAAATAAAACACATAAAATTAAAAATAAAAGATGAATGTTGGTCATGATGATTGCTTCCTCGAGTTGCTGAAATTCGAATTCTTGTTTATTTATTATTAGTGGATTTTGGTGCAGAGAACATGCCATTTTGTCAGCGTTTTGTTTTCCCAGGCTGGTATTCGCCCTATGCCCCTATCCATTCATATTTAATTAGTTTTCTCATTCGTTCTAATATTATTCTATGCCCCTCTCTTAAATTTTGGCCGGCAAGGGTCACATATTCGGACTCAAATATTCTTTTAAAAACATGAATGACTTTGGTTTCTCGTCAAGTGTTAACTCAAGACCATAAGTATTTCGAATTTTATCTTGGATGTACAAAACATTTCTAGTCATTCTTGTAGAAAACATTTCAAATTGCAAAATTTACTCTCTACCAATTCTTCAATATTTTTGTAATAAATTATACAGTTATTTATGCAACAATCAATTTTAATTGCCTTCAACTCTAAGTGAAAAGTCGTCGTGTTTGGTGATTTTATAATAGTTCTTTAGAACATTATTAAAAATAAGTGTGATTTGTCTAATTAAAGTCGTTATTTGCTCAAATGAATATTATTAGTGATTATTTTTTAACTTAATATTTAATTCTTGTGATAAATGATAATTGAGAATGAACATAATCGTCCCAAAGAGATTTGCATATTAATTATAAGATATGATAAAATATTTGTGTACTCGAATTAGGTTCCTCTTCTTCTTCTATTAGGATAAGTTGTCAAAAAATGTTTACCACAATTTCTTTGTACCTATCAACATTAGTTTTCAAATCGTCACACTTCCAACCTCTTCACTATACAAATATCTCTATGCTCAAGAGCTATTCTCAATTTCTAAATTCATTTCACCATATTGAACCCAAAATTAAATAATTCAATATAAATGTGTTCATCATAACATCATACTTATGTCTTCAATAGTTTTAAACATTGTACATTTTCATCTGAGATACAGATACCTAACTTTTTCCGTCTTTAAAAAATAATGTTTTTTAAAAGTATTTACAAATTCGTTAAGGCTATTCACAACATATAGTTTCAAACCTTATATTAATATGAAAAAGATTTGGGAATTAAAATAATTCAGTTATAATTACTAAAATTTTTTTTAATTTGACTTCATTTATATAACTTCTTTACATTTTAATTTTTTATTTCACTCTCTTATCACTTAACTTATCACATTATATCTCTAACTATTAGGATGTAATATGTAAGAACTGGAAGTTAATAACCATTTAAAATAAAATAAAATAATAAATTAATTATTTTAAATAAGTTTAAAAATTTAGACATCTTAATTTCAAAATTTGAAGGTGAGATTTAAATTTAGTGGATTTTTTCGAGTGAGAAAATGTAATTTTCTGCGATACTAATTCTAAATGTTTGACCCAAAGTTGAGTCAAACGGACTAAAAATGTTAAGCGGTTAGACTAGGCCCAAATTGAGCCCAAGCCTAACATATAAAAACATAACTTAATGAACCATTCAGCTCATAACACACACACACATAAGAGGGAGATGCAACTCAGCTGAGAGGAGAGGAAGAAAAGTTACTATTCATCTTTTTCTTCATATGCTTTCAACTTAAGCCACGGTACTCCGATTCGCATGCCGTTTGGGGTAACGCGAAACTCTCACCGAGTCCGTCATTTCTATCTAACAAAGTGGTAAGGAACTCTTAATTTCTTGTCCAGTTCTTTGTCCTAACAATTTCATAATTTTGGATTTAGTTATTGAGTAGATTCTTTGATTTTAGTTGTTTAGGGGTGATCTAGTATTGGATTATTGTTGGATTTTGCCCCCTAATACTATTGGGTAAAGTAAGTTGTAAGACCCAGAATTTTTGAAAAATCCTATTTTGAACTAATTTCAAATTATATATTTATTTACAATTTTAATTTTAGAAATTATTTTATTGAAAATAATTAAAGGCAGTTTTGATTAATTGGATTTGAAATAAATTAAGAATTTTTATCCAAACTCTATAATTATGGATTTTTTTTCTATTCACAATTTAAAGTTTTAGAAATCCAAAAATAATGAGGTTTGACTATTTAAATTAGGATTTTATCTAATTTTATAATTATTGAGTTATTCTCTATATTTAAATTATAAAGTTAGTAGTTGTTAAATAATAAGAATTTTATATGACTTAATTTAAATACTTTATATTTTTATAATTCAATACTATAAGTTTGAAGGACAAAGAAAATTAATTATATTACTATGTATTTTCAATTAGAGAAATTGATTGAGAATCAATTAGTATTTTTATACCACAAATATTTTAAAATAATTTTAGAGATTAAATTAGTTTTTCAAATTAATACTCTATGTTCAAATTTTATTAAAATTATCTTACTCTAATTAAATCCAAAATTCCCAAATTGAAACCCTAATTCTACCACAACACAACACTCTCTCTCACACACACACTCCCCAACCAAACCCTAGCCCCATTACCCACGGTTAACAGAAGGAAAAGAAAGAAAGAAGAAAAGAAAGGAAAGGGGGAAAGAAGCGGGGCGCGAGAAGAAGGGGGAGGAAGAAGAGGGAGGTGGCGCGGTGGGTGTCACTGCCACCGTCGCCGCCGCTACTAGTAGACAAGAGAGGAGGTCTGAGAGGGGAGCACCGGTGGAGGAGAGAGGAGCTCGTGCCACCATTGCAGACTGCCGCTGTCACCGCGCCACTCATCGCTGTCACGAGGAGAACCCGGACCGAAGGAGAGAGAGAGAGCCGCGCGAGGAGGAGTCATCGTCATCGCCGTTCGTCCTCCCCGTTGCCAGATGCCGTCGCCGCCGTTCACGAGAAGAGAGAGAGAGAGAGAGACGCGCTGTGTGGGAGCTGCCGCCGTGAAGCCCGTTGCCATTGCTGCAGCTGTCCGCGTCGCCACCATCGCCGAAGGGAGCCAGCATCGCCGTCGTCCATGGGTGAAGCAGAGGACAGAGAGATCTGCGAGGAAAGAAGGGCAGCGACCTGTCCAGTCGCCGTTCATGTCGCCGGTGCCGTCTTCGTCCGAACCGCCACTAGATCCGCTGCTGCCGAAGCTTCTGGCCGAGCCTCTGCCGCCGGGAATGCCTCTGCCACCACTAAGAACCACTGCCGGTAAGGGTTTTTAAGTTGGCTTTCATTTCTTTTGAGTTTTTGGAAGCTTTTCATCGCTGCATGTTTGTTATAGTCATCGTTGCCGGAGTTTTGGTCGCCGCTGTCGCTTGAGGTGGCTGCCGGGATTGCTGCCAAACCGGTTCAGCTACCGCTGCTATTTTGTTTTCTTAGTTCGGTAAGTATTTATGTTTTGGAAACCCTTGCATTTGTATTCTATTATTTCGCTTTTAAGTTGAGGTGAGTGCTGCGAAAGTGATCAGGGGATACGTTTATGGTTGTCGTTTGTTCTGGGCTGAGAGGAAAGAGTTCGGTTGATGCGTTTGGGTTATGGTTTCGACGAGTTGAGGTAGGGGCTTTTCATACAAACTAATTTATTTTAAATTGGAATTGTTATACATAGATATGATGTGCGAAATGCATTTCTGGTGATTAAGTGAGTCTTATGAATTGTCTGATTTGTATTGGATGAATATGATTGCCTGTTTGATTGAAATAATGTTTAATTTTGTCGAAAATGGAGGTTTCTGGTTGTTTTGAATTGAAAGTATTTTAGTAATTAAAGTATGAATTTTTCTTACTGGAAACTGATTTGGTCTTGAATCCCTTGGAAAAAGAGTTGAGGATTGGTTTGGTTGGGACCCAAAAAGGGTGGCAAAGTCCAAGTTTTAGGAGAGATTGATGAGCGGATAATTTATACGCTTTTTGGCATTGTTTTTAGGTAGTTTTTAGTATGTTTTAGTTACTTTTTATTATATTTTTATTAGTTTTTATGCAAAAATCACATTTCTGGACTTTACTATGAGTTTGTTTGTTTTTCTATAATTTCAGGTTTTTTCTGGCTGAAATTGAGGGACCTGAGCAAAAATCTGATACAGAGGCTGAGAAAGGACTGCAGATGCTGTTGGATTCTGACCCTCCTGCACTCGAAATGGATTTTCAGGAGCTACAGAAGCCCAATTGGCGCGCTATCAATTGCGTTAGAAAGTACACATCTTGGGCTTTCCAGCAATATATAATAGTCCATACTTTGCTCGAGATCTGATGGCCCAAACTGGCGTTAAACGCCAGCCAGAGACCCTTTTCTGGCGTAAAACGCCAGAACTGGCACACTTCTTGGTGTTAAACGCCCATTTTGGCACCCAAGGTGGCGTTTAACTCCAATTTGAAGCACATTCACGTGGAAGCTTGAAAGCTCAGCCCAAACACTCACCAAGTGTGTCCTGGAAGTGGATTTCTGCACTTAGTTACTCATTTTCTGTAAACCTAAGTTACTAGTTTAGTATAAAAACTACTTTTAGAGATTCATTTTAGGAACTTATGATATTTTACATCTCATATTGTATCTTCTACAGCATGAGTCTCTAAACCCCATAGGTGGGGGGTGAGGAGCTCTGCTGTGTCTCAATGGATTAATCCAATTACTATTGTTTTCTTTTCGATGATGCTTGATTCTGTTCTAAGATACTCACTCGTACTTCAATATGAAGAATATGATGATCCGTGACACTCATCATCATTCTCAACTTTATGAACGCGTGCTTGACAACCACTCCCATTCTATCTGAGCTCAACATAGTCATTGGGCGATAGCTTAAGTGCGTATCTCTTGGGTCTCTGATCCACGAATTTGACTTACCTCTCCTGACAACAGAGCATTCAAATCCGTGAGATTAGAAACTTCGTGGTAGAGGCTAGAACCAATTGGCAGCATTCCTGAGATCCGAAAAGTCTAAACTTTGTCTGTGGTATTCCGAGTAGGATCTGGGATAGGATGACTGTGACGAGCTTTAAACTCACGAATGTTGGGCACAGTGACAGTGTGCAAAAGGATAGAGAGATCATATTCCAATACAAGTGAGATCCGACAGATGATTAGCCGTGCGGTAGCTGTGCCTGGTATTTTTTATCCGAGATAAGAGATCCGATAGTTGATTAGCCATACAGAAACCGTACCTGGACCATTTTCACTGAGAGGACGGATGGTAGCCATTGACAACGGTGATCCACCAACATACAGCTTGCCATGGAAGGAAGCCATGCGTGTTTGGAGAAGAAGACAGTAGGAAAGCAGAGATTCAGATGACAGAGCATCTCCGGAACCTCAACCTGTTCCTCATTACTGAATCACAAGTATCATTCATTTCATGTTATTTACTTTTCATAAACAAAATCATTTTTATCACTAATCTCCTGACTAAGATTTACAAGATAACCATAGCTTGCTCCAAGCCGGCAATCTCCGTGGGATCGACCCTTACTCACATAAGGTATTACTTGGACGACCCAGTGCACTTACTGGTTAGTTGCACCGGAATTGTGAAAAGTGTGATCACAATTCCGTGCACTAGAGATGCTGTCGAAATTTTGATAAAATCCTAGATTTTGAATGAAACGTTATTTGAAAATAATGAATTATGCTTTGAATTAAATGTTTTATAAATAAATTATGTTTGAAATTACCTTATTAAGAAAACTATTATATTTTGGATGTAATTTATTTAAGAAAGGAATTATGTTTTAAAGTCAATTTAAATATGAAAATCCTCATGTTTTGGAATTTGATTTAAGTAGACAAATTTGGAGGAGTTTTAGTAGATTTAAAAGAAACTGAATTTCGATTGACTGATTTCACTTTACGACATTTTAGGAAGAGTCGGAAGTACTCTTTGAAATCTTGATTTAGAAAAACTAAAACAATTTTCGAACCCTTTGGAAACATTTCAGATTTTGGAATGAAACTGAAATTGGTTTTTGGACTCAAATGACTTGGTTTTGAGTTAAACTTCTACTTTATTTACTCAAATCAAGAAGCTAAAGTTTTAGAGGTTTTTGATGAACTTAAGAAAATGAGTTAGGTTATTCTTCCCTAAAGTCTTGAGATTCTACTGAGGAATTTTATCACCAAATCCTTATTTAAAATGAATGATTTTGGGTCTTTCAACAGAGATTTCGAATTGGACATGATTTTGAAATTATTTTGGAGTTTTGGAAAGATGTGGAAAGTGGCTCCATTTTGAAAAGTGATTCTTGGTAAGATGTGAATTGAATACGTTTGTTATTTAAAAGTAAATGGGCCAATAATGATTTTAAAATAAGATATTGAGCCTGATTGATTGTGGATATTTTTGAGATTGATGAGATATTGTTCGGTAGGCATAAGGACCGGGTTTGTCCCGCTTGCGCTGAGTTGTAGATATAAGGGCCGGGTTCGTCCCGCTTATGTTGACCGATTTGATATGGATGAGATATTGTTTGGTAGGCGTCAGGGCCGGGTACGTCCCGCATATGCAGAGAAATGTGAGGTCAGAGGCAGAGTATCCCGCTCACATCCTTTCAGATCACAGGAGTGTGCAGGCACTGACATCCTGGACCGTGTGGTGGGCACGTTATCCCAGAGGGTTTCCATTTATACGTGACCAAAAAGCAACATTCCCATAGAAATGTGTCGGGTTGGCAATTGAACCGACAATGTGATATCACAGCCAGTAGGACAGACATTCATCATTTGTATTTATGTGATATTGTTTGGGTGTGCATATTGTAATTGGTTTGCCTATGTGAATACTTATGTTAACTGCTAACTGCTATATTTGTTGTAATTGCTATTGATTGTGTTTGAACTACATTAATTGTGATTGTGTTTGATTGGTTGGTTTGTGATGAATTGGTTGATGATTGAGTTGTTTGGGCCGGGGGCCGTGTTGGATTGGATAGGCCTGAGGCCGTGGTTGATATGTTGAGTTCTAGTTCTGTATAAAGTATCTGACTGGTTCAGCATAGACTTAATGAACCTATGCTTAGAACAGGATGATCATTTATACCGCGTAGGTAATTGCTTTCATGGTTGTGGTCTAGAAAAGTATGAAAAATCAAACTCTTACAGCATAGACTTAATTGAACCTATGTTTGGGATATGTTGGTCATTCATACTGTCTAAGAAAAAATTTTAAGATTTTACAAGAAAGGAAAAGGGTTTTGTTTTTAAATATTTGAGAAGTTTACTAAGTCTTCAAAAAGGATTTCTGAATTTCGAATGTGAACCCATGATCTTTTGGAAAGACTCATAAGACGAGCAATGATCACTGTACTCTAAAAATAGTTTTATTTTA
The DNA here is from genome assembly GCF_059453495.1 of Arachis ipaensis. NCBI lineage: Eukaryota > Viridiplantae > Streptophyta > Magnoliopsida > Fabales > Fabaceae > Arachis > Arachis ipaensis. Next base: position 117,228,975 of record NC_142441.1, on the reverse strand, counting down.
CGTATCTTGTTATAGCAATTTCTGTAACCCTATAGTGAGAACCAGCGAGGACGACATTCTCACTCCCCTACAGGTTATTTCTTTTTAGGATATGGATGACGAAGCTTCAGAAGTGTTATGTTCATTTTCTGTTTATTCGATATTTTTTTGTATTATCTTAGTATTTATTTTTCCCTTGCTTTTATCTTTATTAATGTTTTAAGAGGGATAGGAATTTGTGATATGTATGTTTGTAAGTTAGTGTTGTGTATATATAAATTAAGGTATTGTATCTGGTTTGTATGTACATATATGTTTATGTTTTCAAGAGTTATGCGGTTTTTAGTTTAAACAGGCTCCTATTTTAGTAATTAAATATTTTAAGAGTTGTCGTAATACCCGAGCTATTAGAGTGGCGCAGCCGAAAGCGTGACATTTTGATAGTTAGGGTGTTACATAAGTCACTTCAAAATCCTTGTGGTTTGATGTTTTGATAAGCTTTAGTGTTAATTTGGTGTATTGTATGATATTAGAGTAATTATATGTTGATTTGGAGTTGACTTAGTGGATTTGGAGCACTTGGATTGAACTTTGGTGGCTAGACTTTGTGGAAGTTTGTTTGGAATCATTTTAGTGTTTTGTGCGTGTTGAGAATCAACCAAGGTATGGTTTCGGTTTCCTTTAAATAATATGTAATGTTGTGGGCAACTTAGGCTAGTAGACCTTAGGATAAGATTGAATTGATGATGAATATTGATTATTAATGATACTTGATGATGATTGTGATGTTGATAAGGAGTTATGATGATTTTTGGTGTGAATGGTAAATCATGATGCTTGTTGATATTGATGAGTGTTTATGATGATTTTGGATGTTGATAAATGTGATGATGATGAATTGATGTTTGGGTTGAGAATTATTGAGATTGGTAATCCATAAGTAGGAAATGTTAAAATAGTTGATGGTTTAGGAAAATTAATGAATAATGATATGAGTGATGTTAAGTTGAGAAGTTGAAAGGGATTTAGATGGTTGAATGGTTGTGGAATGGTTGGTAAGAATTGTGGGTTTTTTTTATATTGTTGGAATGTGATTAAATTGATTTGGTTTGAGAGATTTGGTAAATTTTGAAAAATTGAAAAATTTGATAAATCTTGTTTTTAACCAATTTTTGCAGGCTATAACTTGGTTCTTGGAGTTTGGATTTGAGTGAACTTTATTTAAAATTAAAGATGGTTGAGAGAGCTTTAAAATGGTATAAAGATGAGTGAAATTAGAATTTTGTAGAGAAAGTTATAGATGTTAGAAGTTAGGGTCAAAAAACTAAATTCTGTGATGTTGCAGAAAAATTGAAACTCCGGTTTGTGTGCCCATGCACGGACCAGAGTGAGTGTTACAACTCGTGCGTATGCACAATATCATGCGTACGAACAGGCCGGGAAAGTCCTTTGGTGCGTGCGTACGTACAACATGGAAATTCTTATGGTGTGTGCGTACGCACAAATACCATGCATATAAACAAGTCCTGTTTTTTACCCAAAACTCTATTTTTAACTGTTTGGCCTCCCCGACAAGCTTGTAAACTTCTGTAACACTTGTTTAAGATCCCCTAACTAATATTTAGACTTTAAAACATGGAAGAACACAATAAGTGACTTTAGTTAGATATTTTTTGGTAATAAGTTTAGGAGATGGTGACTTAGGCTTGGAATGAACTGTGGATGGAATGACTTGAGTGGATTAGTAGAGTGTTGAGTTGATGATGCCTTGAGATAAAAAAATGATTGAGATTGTTGAAAATGATGAGATTTACAGTGATCACTGATTGGGAAATACACTATGTTACTGTTGTGCTATGATTGGTAAGTCGCTATGCGCCTGGAAAGGACGGTGGTTGATCTTGCTTGTCGAGGTTGTGGCGCCAACATAAAGACGGTGGTTAATCCTGCTTACGTTGAGATGTGAGGTCTGAGGCAGAGTATCCTGCTCGCATCCTTTCTGGTCACAAGAGTGTGCTCAGACACTATATCCCGTAAGAGTGTGCTAGGGCACTATATCCCAGGGGGCCATATTTATATACGTGACAGAAAGGAGACATCTCGAGGAAATATGTCAGGTTGGCCGTTGAACCGACAAGTGATATCACTGTCAATAGGACAGGCATTCATCATATGCATTCTTAAGAGGTTGTTTGCTTTGCTTACTTGCATCTATTGCCTAAGTGTATAACATGCTTACTTGCTAGATGAATTACCTGTTCTATATGTATATTACTTGTGTTTATTTACTTGCTTGCATCTACTTGTGTTTTCTGCTAGGATTGAGGAGGTTCAGTTGGTGGTGGCGATGGGAACGCACGAAGGATAGGTTGGCGAAGGCTGTAGGACAGTGGTGACTCTGCTAGTTAGTAATTCCTTTAAATTAGATAACCCTTTTATGGGATTTTATTTAAATATCTCTAAGTTTGAATTGTATGCATGTGAAAAGTTCTAGGATTGCCTTTGGCTTTCTGGAACCTTATATATTATTTATTTGAAATTGTTACCATACTGAGAACCTCCGGTTCTCATACCATATGTTGTTATTTTTTTCAGATGCAGGTCGCAACCCACCTTAGTGAGTTACGGATGGTGACAGAGCGGAGGATTGCTCTCCTTTTTATTTTGTCAATTTGATGTAGTTTCTCTCACTTTTGTATATTGAACTTGTTGCCTTAGAGGCTTAAGTTTGAGAGACAAGATGTATCTATTTTAACACTTAAAAACTCTGTTGTATTCTGTTGGAACTAGTCGGCCTAAACTCCGCGGATTGTTATTAGTTTTCCTTTTGTTATTAGATAACTTGTATATCTTGTATCTATGATTTTTTCTCTTACCTTTACGCTTTTGTTATCTCGTGTGAACATTTCGTGCTTTTGTATCTCTGTTTTATGAGTCCTTAAGCTTTTATTCTTTCTTTAGACTTCTAGTATATTATATTCTTTAACTATATTTTATTGTATGAGCTTTAGAATTGTCGTGTCACTTTGTCTCCCTTTTCTTTTATGGCTAGAGGTAAGGCTAAGGGTGATAGGGTGTTACATTTAGTGGTATCCGAGCAGTTCATCCTCGTGAGCTTGAGAGATAGACCGTTTATGCTTCATTGCATACTCTGGGTCAATTTTTCTTTCGTGCTATTTAGGATATCTGTTTGATATGCATAGTATGCTTGTTTGTGAGTACCTTTTTGGGATAATTGAAGCACTAGACTTGAGATATTGAAATTGATCACTTTGGTGTCGATTGTTTGGTATGGACAGGATCCTGAGTGGCGACTTGCGAACGAGGTCGACCATGGACACAGAGAGATAATAAGGATGACCAACCGGCCAATAACCATGTCGAGTTCATGATGGCAATGACTAACCTAGCTAACTCGATGCAAGCGAGTGCTGCTGCGATGACATAAGCTATGGAAAGGTTAGGACAACCAGCCAGAAATAGAAATGGAAATGGAGAAGGGGCCTAGAACAACTTAGGAGGTGCTCCAATGACACTATCAGCTTTCCTAAAGGTGAAACCACCGACTTTCAGAAGAACAACAAATCCTACTAAAACAGATAACTAGTTCCAATCCATGGAGCATGCCCTGCAGACTTAGCATGTCCCCGATAATCAATTCATAGAGTTTGTGGCTTATCAACTGATGGAAGAGGCTCAACACTGGTGGTAGGGAGAATGCCAACAGCTATAACTTCAGAATGTGAATATTCCATGGGAGTTGTTTTAGACTGCTTTCTATAAGATATTTTCCAGAGTCAGTGAGGGAGGCTAGAGAGTTGGAGCTCATGCAACTGAAGCAAGGGTCGATGTCTGTAACCGAGTATACCAGTAAGTATGAGAAACTCTGTAGGTTCTCAAGGATATGTCAGGGTACCCCTGAGTCCTATGAGGGTTGGAAGTGCATAAAGTACCAAGGAGGTCTTAGGGAGAACATTATGAGTGTTGTGGCTCCGTTAGAGATTTGGAGGTTTTCTAAGTTGGTGAACAAAGCAAGGGTTATTGAGGATTGTGCTAAGAAGGTAGCATTGGCAAGGGATACTCGTGGAGGCAACAACAGAGGCCGTGGAAAATATTTTCAGTTTAGGGGTCAGAACTTCAAAAGGTGTGGACACGCCCCTCAACACCGTCAAGGTCAAGGAAACTTTAAGAGGACCAACTACAATTAGTATCACCAGACGTAGGGAAGAGGTAAACAGAGTAAGACTTCTCTAGACTTAATTTGTGACCGTTGTGGATCTTTCCATCCTTATGATTCGTGCAAGCTGGGTATAGGTGGCTATTTTACTTGTGGACTGCTGGGACACATTGCAAAGGATTGCCCTTATGGAAGGAATCCGAATGCGCATGGGAACCACCAACAAGATCAAGTGTTTACTGTGAATGTCAATGATGCTGCTAAGTCGGATCCTTTGATGAGAGATAAATATTTTATTGGTGACAAAGTGTTGGTTACATTGTATGATACGGGAGCTTCACATCCATTTATTGTATTTGATAAGGCTGCTAAACTAGGGTTAAAAATCTCAGACTTAGCTTTCGATTTGCATGTGTATACCTTATCTCAGACAGTTGTGATTAGATTAGGTTGTAGGCAAATATCTTTCAAGATTGAGGATAGATCTTTTGTTCATGACTTAACTTGTTTGCCGATGGTTGGGTTGGAGATGATTTTGGGGTTTGATTGGTTGTCAAAGAATCGGGTGTTGTTAGATTACTTTGAGCGATCAATTTGCTTTATGTCAGAAGGAAAAGGAGGAGTAGTTGTAGCTAAGGGTTATTACCTGAACTCTGTAATGGTGAACTATAGTAGGGAAGAGTGTCAAGGTTATATACTTTTATCTGCAAATGCGTCGAGCGATGAGTAGAAGTTAGACTGAATTTCGGTAGTTAAGGAGTTTCCCGAAGTGTTTCCTGAAGACATTCCCGAATTTCCACCTCAAAGGGAAATTGAATTTGTGGTAGACTTGGTGCTGGGAGCTGGCCCAGTGTCAATTGCGCCGTACAGAATGGCTCTGATAGAGTTGGCTAAACTTAAGACTCAGTTGGAAGAGCTTCTGAGTAAGAGGCTCATTTGACCAAGTGTATCTCCGTGGGGAGCGCCCATTTTATTGGTGAAGAAGAAAGATGGAGGAATGCGACTCTTGTGGATTATTGACAGTTAAACAAAGTGACGGTAAAGAATAAGTACCCATTGCCGAGGATCGAAGACTTAATGGATCAATTTCAAGGAGTTGGGGTGTTTTTGAAGATCGATTTGAGGTTAAGTTACCATCAGATAAGAGTAAAGGAGGACGATATTCCGAAAATGGCATTTAGAACATGCTATGGTCACTATGAATATGCGGTGATGTCCTTTGGGTTGACGAACGTGCCTGCTGTGTTCATGGATTACATGAATAGAGTATTTCGTCCCTTTTTGGATAAGTTTTTGGTGGTGTTCATAGATAACATCATATTTTACTCAAAGAAGGTGAAAGAACATGAAGAGCATCTAAAGATTGAGTTGCAAATCCGGAAGGAGTGGAAGTTGTATGCAATTGTCGAAGTGTGAATTCTGAAAGGAAGAAGTAAAATTCCTAGGATATGTGGTGAGTAGAGGAGAAATAGTAGTGGATCCTTCGAAGGTTGAGGCAGTAATGGAATGGGGAAGACCGACGTTAGTGTCTGGGTGCGTACGCGAGTTCAAAAAAATACCACATCTGCGTACGCGTGACATGGTTCGCGTATGTGGGGCCTTGTTTTTCAACAAAATGAGCTTTTGTATTTTAAACATGCTTTTAAATCTCTAAAACTCTATATTTACTCTTTTAGACCCTAAATATTAATTTTGAGTATAGTGAAGAGATTAAGCTATAAGAATGGGGGTAACTTGGAGGTGAAGAAAGCTTGGGACATGATGAAATATGAATGGAAAGTGCAAAAAAGGGGTATGTATGAGGTATTTGGCCTTAAATGAAATTGAATGAATGAAAATGAATGATGATTTGGCTGGCCATGATGAATATGAATGTGAATGTGGCTTATGCACTTCTTTATTTGAGATACAAGTTTTCCTGGGTAAGATACAGTGGCTTGCCACCACATGCTCTAGATTGAGACACGATACTCTGTTAATCCTACGTTGCAAGATGTGGTTGGACACTTTAACGCCCTGAAAATTCCCCCAATGAGCAAAATTTATTTATGAATGAGAAAAAATTGTGCATAGACTCTTGGGGATGCACGCACGGGGGACTGTCTAGGGTTTAGCAGCCAGACATATCAGGTTAGCTTTATAACTGACAGATGAGACTCATCAGCCATAGGACAAGCATACATCATATGCATATGCTTGTTTTGTTTGCTTGTGCATTAATTGAATTTGCCTATGTGAATCAATATGCTATTTGTTATACTTGTTACCTAAATTAACTGTACTCTAATTGTGTTCGCCTTGTTTGTTTTGTTTGTCTGTGTGACTCTATTGGTGTTTTTGAGGATTTTGGAGGAAGGAGAAGGATTTTGGAAGGGTTTAGTTAGATTTTGGTTAAATTTAAGAACCTTGGAGAACCACCCTACTTATGGTTTCTGTTTAAAATCCTTAAGTTTTATAATATGAGCGTCGGAGTTCTAGCTTCGCCTTTGGCTTTTCTGATACCTTATATCTTATGTATGTGGTACCTTTACCATGCTGAGAATCTTCGGTTCTCATTCCATACAGATATTTGTATTTTTTAGATGCAACTCGAGAGGCACCTCGCTAGGCGTCTGAAGTTCTTGGCACAGCGGAGTTGGGATGTCGTTCCAGGAATGAAATCCGATGTGACGTCCTATGTATCTAAGTGCTTAACCTGTTGGAAAGTCAAAATTGAGCATCATACCATCTGAAACCCTTCAGCCTTTAGAAATTCCGCAATGGAAATGGGAGAGCATCCCAATGGATTTTGCGTCGGGTTTGCCAAGAACTCGAGCTGGATTTGATGCTGTTTGAATGATTGTGGATCGGCTAACAAAGTCAGCTCACTTTTTACCCATTCGGATGAATTATACCTTAGAAGAGCTAGCACATTTGTACATAAAGGAAATTATGAGGTTGCATGGAGTGCCTGCCACCATAATCTCCGATAGAGATCCACGTTTCACATCTAGATTATGGGGAGCCTTCCAACGGGCGTTTGGAACTCAGTTAAGCTTAAGTACAACGTACCACCCTCAAACCGATGGCCAATCGGAGAGGACAATCCAAACCCTAGAGGATATGCTGAGGGCTTGTGTTTTGGACCAGCCGGCTTGCTGGGATCGGTATATACCGGTAATGGAGTTTGCGTATAATAACAGCTACCATGCGAGCATTAGAATGGCTCTGTATAAGGCTTTGTATGGGAGAAAGTGTCAATCTCCTCTATGCTAGTATGAAGCTGGGGAAACAAGCTTGTTAGGCCCTGGAATGATAGTTAAAACTATTGAACAGATCAAGAAAATCCGAAGCCGAATGCTTGTTGCTCAAAGTCGTCAGAAAAGCTACACCGATCAAAGGCGAAAGCCTTTAGAGTTTGAGGAAGGGAAGCATGTGTTCTTAAAGGTCACACCAACAACCAGAGTGGGTAAAGCGATCAAAACAAAGAAACTAAACACTCGTTATATCGTCCGTTCAAATTCTGAAAAGGATTGGACCGGTAGCCTACAGAATTGCCTTACCGCCCCATCTTTCAAACCTGCACGACGTGTTTCATGTGTCGCAGCTTCGAAAGTATACTCCTGATGCCAATCATGTTCTGGAACCTAAATCAGTTCAAGTAAGAGAAGATTTGACATTGCAAGTAACCCCGGTTAGAATTGACGACACCAGCATCGAACGATTGCGTGGCAAAGAGGTTTCATTGGTGAAAGTCACTTGGAATCGGGCTGGAATCGAAGAACACACGTGGGAACTTGAATCCGAAATGCGGAAGGACTATCCACACTTTTTGCAACATATCTAATTGGTTAAAAATAGTTTTGACACGAAATTTAAACTGAGGATTGTGGACATACAAAGCTTGAAATGGCCATTAGTTTCAGTTCAAACACTCATCAGAATTGTAAATAAATTGGGTTGGAAGTTGGTGCTTCTGCAATAAAGAAGCAGAATTTTCTGTAGAAAGCATCAATCTTCAAAAATTTGTTTCTCCCAAACCACTCATCAATAAACCCTAGATTTATTATGAGATGCTCAAAACTACTTAAAGTTTCATATACAAATAGTTTCATTCAATGTTATGACCGAGACTGCTCCCAGAAATTGATTTACTTTATTGTCAATTATGCAAAATTTTCTGCCTTGAACTTTTCCAACAACCTTACATACCCTAACCCACATCTAAACTTATAACCCTTCCAAAATCACATACCTAACCTTTCTTCAGTTATTTTGAGTTGCCTTCATAGCCAACATATCCCCAAAACTCAAATTTAGCAATTTTCACAAATTCAAGTAGTTAACTATAAACAAGCTTTCAATTTTCTGCACTATTTCAAACATAACAATTCATATACTTTGATCATCATTCAAGCACATAATAAAGCTATACTCATCATCAATCAAGCATATGGTAATTCTTTAATTCTCATCACAATCAGCTAGAAATCAGAATATTTTTGCATCCTCAATCATTTAGGGAACCAAACACATATTCATCAAATTCAGTTATTTTCAGAGTCACAAATCCAACACAAATTTGTCATTCAACTAGTCTAGACAGTCATAAGTTATTTGCAATTACTCATTAAGATTTTGAGCATTCATGAATTAAAAACTTATAATTTAAAAAATGAACCCCCTACCCCCGTACAAAATCAAAACAACGAAAACTCCGGAGAAACTTTTTGACCGAGCCGCTGAAGAAGAAAATGGCAAAAATCACCTGTACCTCCTAGAATTCTAATTGGCCGAACTCAAAGGGAAGAGGAGCTACGTCACCATCAACTTCTACCAAAAAAAAGTAATGCCAACGTGTAGAGGAGGAGGATACGAACACTTTTACCGGATTAGATTTTTTATTGGAGTTACGGATCACAAGAAATCGAGTGCTGAAGGTTCATGGCTTCCATGAAATCCCACATGGCCTTCTCTCTCTTTTTTCTTTCTTCTTGGATCGATTAATGAGAGAAAATGAGATGTTGATGGTGATGATTAATGAATAGGGGGGGTTAGGTGTCAAGCTAGACCACGTGTCAATTTTTTTAAGCTGCTAAGTCAGCGATTCAACTAGTTGTACCATAATGTCTTTACATTGTCTAGCTCATTTTGATTTGGAACTACGTCAGATGGATGTAAAGACAATGTTTTTCAATGGTGTCATTGATAAATTGACGTATATGGTATAACTAAAAAATTTTGTAACAGGCATATCAAAGTTTATGATTTGTAAGTTAAAGAAATCCATCTAAGGTCTCAAACAAGCTTCCCGTCAATGGTATCACAAGTTTCTTCAAGTCATTACATCATATGATTTGAGGTAAATATTATAGATAAATGTGTATATCGCAAGTTCAGTAGAAGTAAATACATACTTTTAGTCTTATATATTGATGACATTCTACTTGCTAGTAATGATATAGGCTTGTTGCATGAAACTAAGAATTTTTTATTGAACAAATTCGAGATGAAAGATCTTAGTGATGTTTCTTTTGTATTAGGAATCGAGATACTAAAAGATCGCTATCAAGGTATTCTTGGATTATCACAAAAGAACTATATCAAAAATATTTTAAATAGATATGGTATGAAAGATTGTAGACCAATGGACACATTAATGGCTAAATGAGACAAGTTTAGTCCCAAACAATGCCCAAAATGATCTTGAGAGGACAACAATGTGTAATAAACCTTATGCATCAGCACTAGGGAGCTTAATATATGTTCAAGTTTGAACACGTCCTACTACATCGTTCATATTAGGAGTGTTGGGTAGATACTTGAGCAATTTTGACATGGATCATTGGAAAATTGTTAAATGTGTAATGCATTATCTGAAGAGAACAAAAGATTACATGCTTACTTATCAGAGATTAGAAAATTTAAAAATCATTAGGTTCTCTGATTTCGATTTTGCAGGATGCCAAGATAGTAGATGCTCTACTTTAGGCTATATCTTCGTGTTGGCTAGAGGAAGTATCGCATGGAAGTCTAACAAACAGACTCTTGTAACTTCTTCAACAATGGAGACAGAGTATGTCACTTGCTTTGAGCCATCCAAACATGGCATATGGTTGCGAAACTTTGTCATTGAGCTTAGTATAGTAGACGATGACATTGAAAGACCATTGAAGATATTTTGTGACAATAAGTGAACATTACTTTACTTCAACAACAATAAGAGCTCGATAAAATCGAAGCATATAGACATTAAGTTCTTAGTTGTCAAAGAGAAAGCTCAAGAAAAAGATATTATCATAGAACATATAAGAACAGAGTATATACTCGCAAAACTATTAACTAAAGAATTGATCCCTCAGTCTTTCATGAGCACACTGTCCAGATTGGTGTCAATATATGTGATGCCTTGATTTAGTGGGAGTTCATTTTATGCTATATGAACTATGATAGATATTGAATTATCTTTTTACAAAATTAAGTTGATGGCTTATTTAATGATATTTGCAACATTTATTTTGCAATATCTATTTTGTGTTTGATTTCAATAAAGTTTTAAAGTTGAACCGGCTGAAAATAGACATGTACGAGATCACTTGACATATATTTTTCATATTACTCCTCTAAATTTGATATATATCGTTAAGTATATTATTATGGTGATCATCGTGGTTCAGTTGTGATACCAATGTGATAAAAGCTATGGTAATTCCATAACTGATATATGGGACTAACCAGATTGTTAAAGTAATCAAAAAAATAGCATTCAGATGCGCGCATAAAGTTTATAAGATATGATTATGTTAGAAAAATATACATGTATAGCTCAAGTGGTTGATTATTAGAAAATTATTAATTTTCTAATCTATTTATGGGCAACACATATATCAATTATAATTATAAATTAAGCTAGTTCACATTAAATGACTCATATAATGGTGATCTCATTTATTGTCATACATGTTGAATTAAATAAGTTATTATTATTTTTTATTTGGAATTAAATAAAAATAAAATTAGAGATACTATTTTATTTGGGTTTCAGATTTAATAGATGTCATACTCAAATATAAATAGTGACTTTATGATTTCAGTCTCCAATATATATCAAAGCTGCCTCCGTAGCTCTTTTCCTAAAAGAGGAGTTGCAATTAAGCTTTACCAAGGACCCAGAAGGTTTTGATTGAGGAAGATTGAGGTAACTCTTCAGTCACTTTATGAGTATAGATACACTTATGTATTATGATATATATTTTTTTTGGATAATTTAAATAGATAAATTAAATAAGAAAAAAATTACACAGATGTTCTAAATTGAATTTTGTTACATGTATGTCTTATTTGACTCTCGATGTAAATCGAATAAAATAAATTTGATTTACACTCTTTCAATGTAAATTGAATCAAGTTGATTGGATTTACTATTAATACAACATATATAAGTAAATCGAATCAACTACATTGAAAAAGTGTAGATCGACTTTATTTGATTCAATTTACATAAATAGTTAAACGAGACATACATGTAAGGAAATTCAATTTAGGATATTTGTATATTTTTTTTTCTTCATTCAATTTATCTATGCAAATTACCCTACTTTTTATAGTTTAATATGAATAATCTTGATTATAAAATTATTTGTTCTAACATTTTCTATCAAGTTGATAAGAAGATCATTAATATATAGAAGAATAAAATGCAGGAGTACAACTAAGTACATTTTATTTGGTGGGTTTAATTACTCTGTAGGTCCCTATAGTTTCACCGAATTTTTAATTAGATCCCTATACTTTTTTTCTTTTCAATTGGGTCCCTAGACGTTAATTTTTTTTCCAATTTAGTCCCTACCGTGACAAAATCGTTTGAGATAACAAAATATTTTGTTAAAAAATCGAATATTCTCATAATTGGGTTAAAATTACAAACTGAACCCACTTCCAAATTTTCAAAATCCTAAAACTACCCTTGACATTTTGTAGAACCATAGCCAGCGCTTGTTCTATGAAGTTAGTGGTGTTTCTCCTCTGTTCGCTGGTATCGTTGTCCATCTGCGTCGTCGTCGTCCGTCGTCCTTGGTCTATGCTGCACTGCTCTGTGCTGTTAGTGGCAACTCCATAACACAGACGTCACCATCAAAGTCTTGGTTACCACCACAGTTTTGGAGGAAGCTCTTCAATTTCTCTTAAAATGAATTCATTGAGCTGAAGAATTCAAGAAAGAAAGAAGAACGAAATTGAAAATGGGTAATCAGAAGCAGAAATGGAAGAACATTCTCAAAGATCCCCAATTCGCATCCTTTCTCACTTATCGTTTCAACATCGATCTTAAGGTGAAAAATTCTCCTAATTAGCTTTTTCAATTTTGCATCTTATCTCAATTTAGGATTTTAAATTTCACTGTAATGTACCTAATTCTCATTCGTGTATTTCGTTTTCCAGATAAATGGTGAAATTTGAGTGTGAGAAAACTGAGTCAAGGATTTAGGGTTTTTAGTTTTTGTTCTTTTGTGATAATTTGGGATAAGTGACAAAATTTAAGCGTTAGGAATGGCACTCAAGGATCTAAAGAAAAATCTAGGGTTCCTAGAATCAAGGCTGCGGCTCCTGCTGCTACCCAAGTTGCTGCTAGTAATGCCATTGTTGTTTCTAGGGAAGATGCTACCCCTGGCACCACTAATTCATCAACCTGATCCTTCTGTTGCTGTGGTTGATTCCTCTCAAAATGACGAAGATGCTAAGAATCCTCTGTGGTATGCGAATTGATGTCACTAATTCTATATGGATTATTGCAATTAAATGATGTGGATTAAGATTGTATCTCTGGTTAAGATTGTTGTATGCCTCAACAAAATAAGAAAGGTATTTTGTTATTTTTGAATTATTCTGAGGCTTGGTTGCTTTTGTTTATCCTCTCCCCAAGTACAATGCAATGATTTTAGAAGCACTCTAAAAGATGCTAATGGATCTGACCTGAATGTCATTGTTAACTTCATTGAGGTTAGATTATAAACTTATAGCAAGTGAAGTTAGTAGTGAAGAAAGTGATGCTAATTCTCAAAATGTAAGTTAGTTTACTTGTCAGCTTATCACTGTACTTCCAAGACGTTTCTGTGAATTTTTTTCATCAGTTATAAACTTGAAGGACTATAAGATATGTAAAAAAAATTTTTTTCTTAAAAGTTTGTTATAAAACAGCATAACATATCATTAGGCATCGTGTTAATCTAGGAATGTGCAGAGAAAATTTTGGACTGTTGTATATGTCTTGTCTTTTGTTGATATTTGAGAAAATATGTATTGCTTGTTCTAGCTGAACATAGAAAAAAAATTCATACCTTCAATATACTTGCTTTTGAATTTTTGTCAGTCAAATTGGTTCTCTTGTTTGAAGAACTATATAAAAATTAGTTTTTTTAACAATTCTAGTTATTACTATATCAATGGTTCTTGTTACCATATGTCATATGCAAATTCTTTCATTATGTTGATATGATCATATATGGTTGCATATATTTGTTTTTATATGCAATAAATTGCTCTTGCAATTTTGTGATGATTAATTTTTTTTTGTTTTTAAATCTAGACCAGTTACATGTGATAGTGATTGTTTTCAATAATAGAGGTGTATATGAAGGTGACCGGAGAACCCTCAAAGAGATGAATAGACCTCACAAAGATGATCCTATTCCGACTTTCTTTGTTCCAAAAGCAGGCTACTATGTTATTGTTGATCCCTATGAAGGTGACCGGAGAACCCTCAAAGAGATGAATAGACCTCACAAAGATGATCCTATTCCGACTTTCTTTGTTCCAAAAGCAGGCTACTATGTTATTGTTGATCCCTATGCTAGTTCAGAGAGTGGAGGATGCAACACAAGAACTGATTTTCAGATTATCTGTAATATACTGAAACTACGTTTTCTATAGTTTGCTTTTAGATTTTAAATTTCAATAACACAAATTACATAGCCTTGTGATTTTCTATGGTGTACCATGATATGATAAAGACACAAACTATATTCCATGAATCCACACAAATATAAAATGTTACATAATCATAATAAATACTTGAATGATGAAAACTGAATTTTATATATACTTATTACTACTATTTTTGTTTCATTTTATCAATGTTATAGGAATATCTTTTATTGAATATTTATAGTTTTACCAAATTTTCAATTAGGTTCCTATACTTTTTTTCTTTTCAATTGAGTCCCTATATATTATTTTTTCTTTTCAGGGGTATACAAGTAATTTCACAATTCACTAACATTTTTTTTTTACGTTTAACGTTAACAGAGACTAAATTGAAAAAAAAAATCATGTATAAGGACCCAATTGAAAAGAAAAAAAGTATAGGGATTTAATTGAAAATTCCATGAAACTATAGAGACCTGCAGAGTAATTAAACCTATTTGGTGTGATTGAACTTTTGTTAGCACGTTGTAATAACAACATTCAAATGTTCATTTAATGAATTATACAAATGGCAACATTTAATTGATATTTCTTTAAAATGATACTATCTTTTCTTATTCGATACTAGTCTCATTTTAGATATTGTATTATTTGTATCCAATGCAAATTTTAATTTTAAATAAGTTTATTTGTATCCAATGAAATTGCTCTTAAATTGACTTTTGAATTTTATTTTGGGTTTTAAATTGGTCTTTAAATTTCAATTGTCTCAATTTGGACTTTAAATTTTAATTCATAACTCATATTAACGTTGTACATGGCATGCTAATGTATACTGTCAATGTCACGTGTCAAAACAAGTTCTAAACACGTAAAATGAAATGATGAAATGTTTGTTAGTAACACGTGACAAATTGACATAGACAATTATGTCATGTGTCATAATATAATTTGCTACGTGTCAATTTAGTGTCATGTATTGCAATATAATTTGTTCATGCATTAGTGATTTATTTTATTATAAGTTATTTAAATTGGACTTTAAATTTTCATTTGTGATTTATTTTAACTCTTGGAATTGAAGAACGTGGATCAAATATAATCCCTAAAATAATTTTTATGTTTTTTATTCATAAATTCTAGATTATTAATATTTTTTAAATCTATTAACTTTTTTTATTTTTCATGTATTGCATAAATACAAAATTTTTACAAAAATTTTTAAATTTTTAATTTTGATCCTACAATTATTTATAATAATTTAATATTGACATAACATATAATTATATATATAATTGAATAAAATATGATATTTTTGGTTTTGGTTAAATTATGTATATTTTATACAAAATTAAAACTTATTTAAGTCTTATTTAATTTCTTAAGAACTATTAACACTAATTAATTAATTAATTAATAAAAAAGACGTCTTCTACAAAAATTATTACAAAATAATTTTTTTAAAAAATAATTAAAGACAATGATTTAATTTATTTTGTTATGTAAGCATTAATATCTTTTTTACTTTTTTTTTATTTTTCTTTATTTTTAAAATTTTTTTTATCGAAAACAAAATTCAAAAATCTTTTGTTTATAAACCACATATATTGTTAGAATTGAAAAACGGTCAATGGTTTAATGTAAAAAAAAAACGACATAAAATGTTAAATCAAAATGTAAAAGAAGTATCATTCACTACAAGAAAAATATTAAATACCGTCGGATTCATCAAATAAATTTGTCGGTAATAAATTTACTGTCGAATTGACGGTCGTCCTGGACGATATAAACGTTGCTGGAAATTGCTTACCGGTGAATTTTTTTCATCCGACGCTAATTACCGGAAGATTTTCCATCGGTATTGCCAATGGATTTGTCGAGACTAAGTTTGATAATTACCGTTGGATAAATTCCAGGGTAACTTTGGCACCATTTCACGTGTTTTGGCACCAAATTACTGTCGAATTTATCCGCCTTAAATCCTACATGCGGTAGTATTTTTATTTTTTTGGCATAGTTATACCACAATTAGTAGTCAAATTAAAATTTTTGCTAACAAAATTGTTAGCAGAAATATAAAATTAGTAGAAATCAACAAATTATTTTATTAATAATAAATAGTTTGAATACAATAAAATATCACAGAAGTAGAATACAATGAAGTAGACAAACAAAAATGCATAAAACCTTAACCCCTACAGATCCCGGTAATCGTCGTCATCGTCGTCGTGGTCCCTCTAATGAAGCAGCGGAGTAGGTTCTGATATCGGTGTCCCACCAGCAAGGTTGCCGTTGGAACCAGTAGCGCCGCTGCCTCCAGTGCGCATCTGCTGGTTGTACTTCTCCATTTGCTGTCACAACCTATCGAGCTGCTCCAGCTTCTTTGTCACGTCCGAACTGATGGCAAAGACTTCTCCCACGCGTGGAAGAAGGTCATTGTACCTCGCTCAGACTACTCTGCTTGCTGGTGAAGCTCCTGTGTTAGCTTCTGCACCTCCTCCCTCAAGTCGAAAACTTGTTGGGATCAGCAGGGCTGGTGGCAGAAGCAGAGGCAGAGGAAGCCGCCAATGCAGAAGAGTGAATGCCATTGGCGAAGAACAAAACCCTATCAGGATCTACCACTGAGGTCTCAGAGCTGGCTTCGTCGTCCCTACTAGGCGACTGAGATTACTGGGTCACAACCTCCAATCTCTGCGTGTAATCCTCCTGTGTCACTCACGTTAGTTGTGATTAGGATAATAGTTAAATAATTGCCTTTAAACCAAATAAATTTGAAACTTAGGATTAATTTAAACTCACATAATGGGCCACAAACCGCTCGTTAGCAAATCTTTCCTTGTTGGCCTTCAAAGTATAGGTATACTTGAAGATCTCCATCAATGTTGCCTCAAGATCCAATGATTTAGACTACAAATTTATATATCAACCAATAAAATAAATGAAAAAATTAAAAAACTAATTCAAGTAACTACTGAAACATTAAACCATGACAAAATTCTTACTAGTCAGCTCTTCATCTTCATGAAGGTCGCCAACCCACCCGTATACTTCAATGACCTGGGCGAAGCCCTGTTAGCGACGTTCATCAGACAGGGACGCTTGAACCCTTCATTATCTCTAACATAGGCCTCCAGTTCCTTCTTGATAGTTGGACAGATCCACTTTGTTAGGCGGTCGTGCCCCTAACAAACGTTGCTAATCATTTGTTGAAGTCGTTTGGCTGCCCAGTGGTTGTAGATCTTCTTGATCATGAGATTGTGTTTTGTATCCTATATGAATTTCAATTGCACAAAGTGATTCGCCAACATTAGTTAGTTGGAATAAAATACAGCTTAAATATAGTTATTCAATTCAAACCAAATTGGGTTCTTACTGCCCACTTTTGAAACCATCGCTCTCTGGTCTCAGCTGGGATCTGTGGTAGGTCAGCCATGGGTGGTGATTGACGGGAAATCAACTACCGGCAAGTATACCGGGTCGCATCAAGTAGTAAAACTCACAAGAGTGAAGTCGATCCCACAGGGATTGATAGATCAAGCAACTTTAGTCAGGTGATTGGTCTAGTCAAGCGAATATTGGAAGGTTTGGTGAAATTTGATGAACAAAATATAAATTGCAGAAACTTAAAGTGTTGGAAGTAAATTGCAAAATGTAAATTGCGGAAACTTAAATAGTAAGAAACATAAATGAGCTTGAAACTTAAATAGCAGGAAAGTAAACGCAAGAATATAAATGACAATGGAAAGTAAATTGCATGAAATGTAAAGAGGACTTGGGTGCTGGGAATTAAAGGAAGCAGTAAATTCAAAGCAAGTAAAGTGAACTCAAGAGAATCAAAGTGAAGAACAACAACGAGAAAGATTCATTAGGGATTTGAGATATCATAATCCATCATGAATCAATGGGTTTCAACTCCCTTCTCAATCATATGAAGTAGATCTATGGTGGATTGGAATTAATTGAGTCCCAATTCCTTGTCAACCCAATTTCTCTAATCACAATCAATTTGCCAATTCCTTGATCCAATTGTCATGAGAAGAGGTTAAGTGCATATCTCTTATCTATGAGCCACACAAACTCTCAAGATCTCAATTCCTCCTGAATGGTGTTGATAAAGAGAATTGTGAGAGAAAGAGCTTCAATTCTAATTCCTATGATTCCCCTTCTGAGGCTCACATAGGAATTCAATGGATTTAAACCCCCTTCCGGAGTGAGTAAATCAAATCAAAACAGAAGGTATCTCTTAACTAAAACAAGCGGATTGAGAAGAAGAAGAATTTCATTCAATCCTGTGAATTACAATAGAGCTCCTCCCCCAAATGATTGGGGTTTAGTTAATCATCGCTTTAAGAACAAGTGCAGGAAATTGTAATTGCATGAAAATAAACTAAGCTCAATGTAAACCCAAATGTAAAATTCCAGAAAAGAAGAAGTGTATGAAATTGAAATGGCATAAAAATAAACTAAATTCAATACAAGCAACAATGTAAAATTGCAGAAAAGTAGAAGTGTATACAGCTAAAATTCCTAAGCTAAGCTCTCTGGAGTCTCTAATCCTCCAAAGAGCTCTGGAGTCTCTAATCCTCCAGCCTTCGAGAGCTTCCTTTTAGGTTCAAAATTCTTCCTATATATACTATTCTTCTCATCTTCAAATGGGTCTTCAAGTACTTGGATGTGGGCCTTTGGCCTTGGTTGAAGTAAGCTTGGAATGGCTCTTGAAGTTAACTGAAGTTAGTGTACTAATGTTGCATGAGTGCCCTTGAAAAATTGGCATTGATACACTAACGTTTGTCACCAACGTTCTTTTAGTCACGCGTACGCGTCTCCCACGCGTACGTGTGACCCAGCGTTTTTGTGTCAACGCTAGCATTAGTGACATAGCATTAGTGTGCCAACACTCTTCTCACGCGTGCGCATGGGAGATGCGCACGCGTGGCTTGCAAATTTTCATCCTCACGCGTATGCATGGATGACGCGTACGCGTGGCCACCGATTTTTCCATGCTTTTGTCAGGAACGTTGGTGTGGCAACGTTGGTTCACCAACGTTCCCACCAACGTTGCTTCTCATCCTTTGCAACGTTGGTGAGCCATCTTGGGCTACCAACGTTGCTTCCCCCTTCCTTGATAACGTTGATGCGCAACGTTGGTGAGGCAAATTTGGTCACCAACGTTGCTCCCTTCTTCTTGAGAACGTTGATGGGCAACGTTGGTGAGCCAACTTTGGCCACCAACATTGCTTCCTCTGCTTCTTTTTTGCCCTTCCTTTACTTCTCCTCACCTATCATCAACCAAACAAATGCATCAAAGCTTTGCCATAATCACAAGATAATGCATCATTCATAGCATCAAGTAATTCTTGCATAAATCTCATGAAAATGCTTATAATTAACAATGTTTGATTGAATCAAGGCATGCATATATTATTCATCCAAACACTTGCTTATTGCCTAAGAAATGCATGAAAACCAAGTAAAAACTAATGAAAAAGGCTTGTGAAACTAGCCTAAGATGCCTAGGCATAAGGTGGTTGTACATGGACTTAATGACCTTGGAGATCTCTTGTGTGCAAGTATTGAGATTTAGTGCAAACCCATTAAGGAAAAAACCTGACATTAAAAAACACATAGCAACACGGAAACAAGATTAACAAATTTAAGATTAAAAAATTGAACTCACGACTGCATGCCATCAGGCCAACTCCTCAGCTGGATGATGGACGGTGGTGGAGTTGCATCCTATTGGGAGCATTGGAGGAATCACCCATAGCAGGTTTTGTCGTCGCTGGATCTACAGGGGGCATAGTAGAAGGAGGCATGTAGTGCGGGTTTGGGACCATGATGAATTCCTGGTCTGCTAGACCCGCCTATGACATCACAAGTGTCGACGGAATAGTCAGGGTAGAGGGCGATGACTGAATAGTCACAGGAAATTTAGTGGAAACCTGCCCTCTACCACTACCCCGAGACCCACTTGGTCTACCTCTACTACCTGTCGTCATGTCTGCAAAGAGAACATATTATTAACACTAATCAGCACATATTATTTTTAACACCAATCTAACCAATCTTAATCCACAGCATCAGTAAACACATAGTTAAATTCACCCACTCTAACATTATTAATACAGATACAAAAGACAATAACAATTTATGGTGAATTTGCGCAAAAGTAAAATTTTGAAGTGTACCAATTAAACAATTGATTCAAATTCACTAAAACTCATGAACATAAAAAAGGAACGATTATACCATGTTGGGTTGTCTCCCACCTAGCACTTTTAGTTATAGTCCTTAAGTTGGACATTTGGTGAGCTCCTTGTCATGGTGACTTATGCTTGAACTCGTCCTGAAACTTCCACCAATGCTTGGACCTCCAATAAGCTCTATCAATACTAAGTGAATTCCTCAAGCTTTGATGGAGTTCTTCACAAGCTTTGAGCTCCCAAATTTGATCCTCATGTATGCCTAGATCCCAAATCTTGTTTCTGCACCCGTCTTCAAGTGGAATATGATGATTCCATTCGGGTGGTAAGCAATCCGAATTCTCATTACGGCATCCAAACAGCTTCCTAGACTCATTCAATCGAGCTCTACACCAATATTTGCACTTCAACTTGGAGTGTGCAACCGTATTGAACCTTGCAGGGAAACTCCTACCACTAACCATTTTTCTTTTACTCTTAACGCCACAAAGAGCTCTAAGTTGACCATCTGTCTCAAGTAAACCATATTCAAGTGGGATGAGAAAGCTAAGGGATATGAATTTTACCCACTTCAATGTTGTGAAGGATGATGGTGACTTAGGCGGAGAGGTCTTCAACAACTTTGGCAAGGTGATTTCAAGCTCCACTCCCTTGTGCTCTTTTTTGACAACTTCCACCTCCTTGCAAGCTTCTTCAATTTCAACCTCTTCCTCTTGGTAGCTTTCTTCCAAATCAAACTCTTCTTTATGGCTTACCAGAGGCATGGGAGATTGTGCTTCCTTTTCTTTAATCTCCATCTCTTGATCAACCTCTGCAAAGTCTTCAACCATGATATGCCTTGGAGGTTGTACACCTTCCTCAACACCAACATCAAACATCTTGGAAGGAGGCTCTATGACTAGACTTTCCCATGGAGGTTCAGCATCTCCTAATTGCTACTTTGTCCAGTTGTTTTAGTATAAAATCATACTC
The DNA here is from genome assembly GCF_059453495.1 of Arachis ipaensis. Taxonomy (NCBI): domain Eukaryota; kingdom Viridiplantae; phylum Streptophyta; class Magnoliopsida; order Fabales; family Fabaceae; genus Arachis; species Arachis ipaensis. Next base: position 117,207,744 of record NC_142441.1, on the reverse strand, counting down.
CTTCTTGATGATTTCCTTTCCATGACAACTCCCTTCAACTACTCCTTCATCTGCAAGGGTCTTTCCTATCTCCACATTTTGGGCCTCCTCTTACTCTAAGACAAAATCAGACTCCTCCTTGATGTCTTCCTTCACTAATTCTTCCACCGCTTCTTCAACTTCAAGGGTTTCTACTACCTCCACCTGTAGGGCCTCCTCTAGCTTCTTATGAAGTATGAATTCGCGAAGATGATCCCTTTTCTCTTGTTCCTTATCCTTATCAATAGCATAGCTGGGGTCATCTTGCTCTTTGATTGGTGGATGTGGGTGCTCTTCCATGGAGGGTGGTGATGGGATGGGAAGATTATTATGTGGTTGAAAAGGAAGCGCACTAAAACTTGAGGGTTGAATATTGGAGGTAGAGGGTTGGTCCATGCGGGATATAAGTGCTTGAAGAGTAGATGTGAGACTAGTGATAGAGGCAAGTGTGGTATGAAGCTCTGTTTGCCCTTGGTGAATAACACCAATGGTGTTGTCATCCAGTGGAGGTTGGGGTGGATATGGGTTAGGGTCTGATGAGCGGATAATTTATACGCTTTTTGGCATTGTTTTTAGTATGTTTTTAGTAAAATCTAGTTACTTTTAGGGATGTTTTTATTAGTTTTTATGTTAAATTCACATTTCTGGACTTTACTATGAGTTTGTGTGTTTTTCTGTAATTTCAGGTATTTTCTGGATAAAATTGAGGGACTTGAGCAAAAATCAGATTCAGAGGTTGAAAAATGACTGCTGATGCTGTTGGATTCTGACCTCCCTGCACTCAAAGTGAATTTTCTGGAGCTGCAGAACTCAAACTGGCGCGCTTCCAATTGCGTTGGAAAGTAGACATCCAGGGCTTTCCAGCAATATATAATAGTCCATACTTTGGCCGAGTTTAGACGATGTAAAAGGGCGTTGAACGCCAGTTCTACGCTGCTGTCTGGAGTTAAACGCCAGAAACACGTCACAAGCCAGAGTTGAACGCCAGAAATACGTTACAACCTGGCGTTCAACTCCAGAAAGAGCCTCTGCATGTGTAACATTCAAGCTCAGCCCAAGCACACACTAAGTGGGCCCCGGAAGTGGATTTATGCATCAATTACTTACTTCTGTAAACCCTAGTAACTAGTTTAGTATAAATAGGAATTTTTACTATTGTATTTGACATCTTTGAACATCTTTTGATCATTTTGAGATCTCTAGACCTCCATGGGAGGCTGGCCACTCGGCCATGCTTACCCTATGTTCACTTATGTATTTTCAAACGGTAGAGTTTCTGCACTCCATAGATTAAGGTGTGGAGCTCTGCTGTTCCTCATGAATTAATGCAAAGTACTACTGTTTCTCTATTCAATTCAATTTATTCCGCTTCTAAGATATTCATTCGCACTTCAACCTGAATGTGATGAATGTGACAATCATCATCATTCCCTATGAACGCGTGCCTGACAACCACTTCCGTTCTACCTTCGATTGAATGAGTATCTCTTGGATATCTTAATCAGAGTCTTCGTGGTGTAAGCTAGATTGATGGCGACATTCATGAGAATCTGGAAAGTCTAAACCTTGTCTGTGGTATTCTGAGTAGGATTTTGGGATTGAATGACTGTGACGAACTTCAAACTCGCGAGTGCTGGGCGTAGTGACAGACGCAAAAGGAGGGTGAATCCTATTCCAGTATGATCGAGAACCTCAGATGATTAGCCGTGCTATGACAGAGCATTTGGACCATTTTCACAAGAGGATGGGATGCAGCCATTGATAAGGGTGATGCCTCCAGACGATTAGCCATGCAGTGACAGCGCATCGGACCATTTTCCAGAGAGGATAAAAAGTAGCCATTGACAACAGTGATGTCCTTACATAAAGCCAGCCATGGAAAGGAGTAAGATTGATTGGATGAAGACAGCAGGAAAGCAGAGGTTCAGAGGGACGAACGCATCTCCATACACTTATCTGAAATTCTCACCAATGATATACATAAGTATCTCTATCTTTATTTTCTGTTTATTTATTAGTATTTTTGAAAACTCCATAACTATTTGATATCCGCCTGACTGAGATTTACAAGGTGACCATAGCTTGCTTCAAGCCGACAATCTCCGTGGGATCGACCCTTACTCACGTAAGGTTTATTACGTGGACGACCCAGTGCACTTGCTGGTTAGTTGTATCGAAGTTGTGAATGAAAAAAACAATTTATTAAGACGTGCGTACAGAGTTTTTGACGCCATTGCCTGAGATCACAATTTCGTGCACCAAGTTTTTGGCGCCGTTGCCGGGGATTGTTCGAGTTTGGACAACTGACGGTTCATCTTGTTGCTCAGATTGGGTAATTTTCTTCTTATTTTATTTTCAAAAAGTTTTCAAAATTTTTTCAAAAATCTTTCAAAAATTTCTCCTTTGTTTTCGAAAAATTTTTAAAATAAATGTTTTCAAAAATATATTTTTCTTCAGAATTTTTAAGAATGAATTCTAGAGTTTCATGAAGCATGTTGAAGCCTGGCTGGCTGTAAAGCCATGTCTAATTCTTTTGGATAGGGACTTCCAACCATCAGCATAGAGGCAAGTCAATTGGGATGTCAGTCGTGGCATGTCTAAGTTACATACTAAAGCTTGGCTGGCTATTAAGCCATGCCTAACCCTCAGATTGGAGCTTTAGAATAAGAATGCAAGATTCCTGGAATTCATATTAAAAATTTTGGAATCCTTATTTTTATTTTTCAAATTTTCGAAAAAAAAATCCAAAAAAATCATAAAATCATAAAAATCAAAAATATTTTGTGTTTATTGTTTGAGTCTTGAGCCAAATTTTTAAGTTTGGTGTCAATTGCATACTCATCTTGCATTTTTCGAAAATTGCATTCATGCATTGCATTCATCATGATCTTCAAGTTGTTCTTGGTAAGTCTTCTTGTTTGATCTTGATGTTTTCCTGTTTTGTATCTTTTGTTGTTTTTCATATGCATTTTTGCATTCATAGTGTCTGAACATGAAAGATTTCTAAGTTTGGTGTCTTGCATGTTTTCTTTGCATATAAAATTTTCAAAAATAAGTTCTTGATGTTCATCTTGATCTTCATAATGTTCTTGGTGTTCATGTTGACATTCATAGCATTCTTGCATGCATTCATTGTTTTGATCCAAAATTTTCATGCATTGCATCATTTTCATGTTTTTCCCTCTCATCATTGAAAATTCAAAATTCAAAAAAATTATCTTTCCCTTTTTCTCTCTTAAAATTTCGAAAATTTGGATTGACTTTTTCAAAACTTTTTAAAATTTAGTTGTTTCTTATGAGTCAAATCAAATTTTCAATTTAAAAATTTTATCTTTTTCAAAATCTTTTTCAAAAATCAAATCTTTTTCATTTTTCTTAATTTTATCTCATAATTTTCGAAAATATCATCATCAATTAATGTTTTGATTCAAAAATTTCAAGTTTGTTACTTGTTAAGAAAGATTCAAACTTTAAGTTCTAGAATCATATCTTGTGATTTCTTGTGAATCAAGTCATTAATTGTGATTTTAAAAAAAAATCAAATCTTTTTCAAAACAATTTCAATCATATCTTTTCAAAAATATCTTCTTATCTTATCTTTTTCAAAAATTTGATTTCAAAATATCTTTTCTAACTTCTTAACTTCTTATCTTTTCAAAATTGATTTTCAAATTTGTTTCAACTAACTAACTAACTTTTTGTTTGTTTCTTATCTTTTTCAAAACTACATAACTAACCCTCTCTCTCTAATTTTCGAAAATATCTCCCTCTTTTTCAAAAATTCTTTTTAATTAACTAATTATTTTAATTTTTTATTTTAATTTTATTCCTAAATTTCGAAAATTACTAACCTTTTTCAAAAATAATTTTCGAAAATTCTCTCTCTCTTTCTCTGAGTTCAGATTTTCTCTTCTTCTTTCCTTCTACTCACATAAGGGAACCTCTATACCTGGGTAAAAAAGGATCCCTATTATTATTTTTCTGTTCCCTCCTTTTTCATATGAGCAGGAGCAAGGACAAGAACATTCTTGTTGAAGCAGATCCAGAACCTAAAAGGACTCTGAAGAGGAAACTAAGAGAAGCTAAATTACAACAATCCAGCAAGCACCTTTCAGAAATTTTCGAACAGGAAGAGGAAATGGCAGCCGAAAATAATAATAATGCAAGGAGGATGCTTGGTGACTTTACTGCACCTAATTCCAATTTACATGGAAGAAGCATCTCCATTCCTGCCATTGGAGCAAACAATTTTGAGCTGAAACCTCAATTAGTTTCTCTGATGCAGCAGAACTGCAAGTTCCATGGACTTCCATTTGAAGATCCTTTTCAGTTCTTAACTGAATTTTTGCAGATCTGTGATACTGTTAAGACTAATGGAGTAGATCCTGAAGTCTACAGGCTCATTGGTGCACAAAATTGTTATTCTCTTACAATTTCGCACGCATGACCAGCAAGTGCACTGGGTCGTCCAAGTAATACCTTACGTGAGTAAGGGTCGAATCCCACGGAGATTGTTGGTTTGAAGCAATCTATGGTTATCTTGTAAATCTTAGTCAGGAAGTCAATTATGTTTATCAATTGAATTGTGAGTAACCAGTAGAGCATAAATTAAAAGTTACTTGTTGTGCAGTAATGGAGAATATGTTGGAGTTTTGGAGATGCTTTGTCCTCTGAATCTCTGCTTTCCTCTGTCTTCTGATTCACGCACGCACGTCCTCCTATGGCAAGCTGTGTGTTGGTGGATCACCGTTGTCAATGGCTACCTTCCATCCTTCCAGTGAAAACTACGCTCACGCGCTCTGTCACAGCACGGCTAATCACCGGTTGGTTCTCGATCCGGTTGGAATAGGATTTACTATCCTTTTGCGTCTGTCACTAACGCCCAGCCTTCAGGAGTTTGAAGCTCGTCACAGTCATTCAATCATTGAATCCTACTCGGAATACCACGGACAAGGTTTAGACTTTCCGGATTCTCATGAATGCCGCCATCAGTTCTAGCTTATACCACGGAGATTCTGATTAAGGAATCTAAGAGATACTCATTCAATCGGATATAGAACGGAGGTGGTTGTCAATCACACGTTCGTGGTTTGAGGAAGGTGATGAATGTCACGGATCATCACCTTCATCACAGTTAAGCGCGAATGAACATCTTAGATAGGAACAAGCGTGTTTGAATGGAAAACAGAAATACTTGCATTAATTCATTGAGACACAGCAGAGCTCCTCACCCACAACAATGGGGTTTAGAGACTCATGCCGTCAGAGAATACAAAGTGTAGATCTGAATTGTCATGAGATACAAAATAAGTCTCTAAAAGTTGTTTAAATACTAAACCAGTAGCCTAGGGTTACAAAGTATGAGTGGACTATGATGGATGATGCAGAGATCCACTTCTGGGGCCCACTTGGTGTGCTGGGGCCCACTTGGTGTATGCTGGGGCTGAGACTTTAAGCAATTCACGTGCAGAGGCCATTTGTGGAGTTGAACGCCAGTTTTTATGCCAGTTTGGGCGTTCAACTCCAGTTTTTGATCCTTTTCTGGCGCTGGACGCCAGAATTGGGCAGAGAACTGGCGTTGAACGCCAGTTTACGTCGTCTATCCTTGTGCAAAGTATGAACTATTATATATTTCTGGAAAGCCCTGGATGTCTACTTTCCAATGCAATTGGAAGCATGCCATTTCGAGTTCTGTAGCTCCAGAAAATCCAATTTGAGTACAGGGAGGTCAGAATCCAACAGCATTAGCAGTCCTTTTTTAGCCTGAATCAGATTTTTGCTCAGCTCCTTCAATTTTAGCCAGAAAAATACCTGAAATTACAGAAAAACACACAACTCATAGTAAAGTCCAGAAATATAAATTTTTCCTAAAAACTACTAGAAATAGACTAAAAACTAACTAAAACATACTCTAAACTATATGAAATTATCCCCAAAAAGCGTATAAAATATCCGCTCATCACAACACCAAACTTAAACTGTTGCTTGTCCTCAAGCAACTAGACAAATAAAATAGAAGACTAATAGGTTGAGAAGCAATAATATCTCAGAGTTTTGATTGAAGCTCAGATTCTAATTAGATGAGCGGGACTAGTAGCTTTTTGCTTCTGAACAGTTTTGGCATCTCACTTTATCCATTGAAGCTCAGAGTGATTGGCATCTATAGGAACTCATAATTCAGATAGTGTTATTGATTCTCTTAGTTCAGTGTGATGATTCTTGAACACAGCTTCTTTATGAGTCTTGGCCGTGGCCCTAAGCACTTTGTTTTCCAGTATTACTACCGGATACATAAATGCCACAGACACATAACTGGGTGAACCTTTTCAGATTGTGACTCAGCTTTGCTAAAGTCCCCAATTAGAGGTGTCCAGAGTTCTTAAGCACACTCTTCTTTTTGCTTTGGACCTTGACTTTAACCGCTCAGTCTCAAGTTTTCACTTGACACCTGCACGCCACAAGCACATGGTTAGGGACAGCTTGGTTTAGCCGCTTAGACCAGGATTTCAGTCCTTTAGGCCCTCCTATCCACTGATGCTCAAAGCCTTGGGATCCTTTTTAATTGCCCTTGCCTTTTGGTTTTTAAGGGTTATTGGCTTTTTCTGCTTTTTTTTTTTCCTGCAAGCTTTGTTCCTTGCTGCTTTTTCTTGCTTCAAGAATCATTTTTATGATTTTTTAGATTATCAATAACATGTCTCATGTTCATTATTCTTTCAAGAGCCAACATATTTAACAGTCTTAAACAACAAATTCAAAAGACATATGCACTGTTCAAGCATTCATTCAGAAGACAGAAAGCATTGCCACCACAATTAACCAATTAGAATTTGTTTTATTTAAACTCGAAATTTTATTGCTTCTTATTCAAAAGATCTACTATTTTATTCATGTTTAATGATGATGAGAAAAATAAACTCTAGCTTAATTGGAGATAAAATCAAAATAGATACTAATTACTACTATATGACTTCTAAGGCACTTTTATAAGGACACTGTCACAGAGTTAAGGCAGAAATTGGAAATTAACAACCTTTATTCTGGGGGTATGGGAGTTCCTCTGATCCTTGGGAGGCTTGGTATCATAGAAGATTTTTGGCGCTTCAGTTCCCTTAAGTCACGTCCCTGCTCCTCTTGTTCTTTAAGCATATGGGTCAGCATTTGACTGTGTTCCTTCTGTTGTTTTATTATTTGCTCCATAGCTTCCTGTATCTTGGTGACAGACGTCTCAAGATATTCCCAATATTCCGCTTGAGGAATCTCTGGGAGGAATTCCTGTGCTCTCTTCTTGATATGTTCCTCCTGTGCTTGTTGTCTCTCCATTGATGCTTTGGTGATTGACTTTTCAATTAGGATATATTCAGTTATTCCCATCTTGACTCCAGCATCCTTGCAGAGCAGAGAAATCATGCTTGGATAAGCCAACCTGGCCTCTCTTGAATTTTTGTTAGCAATCTTATAGAGCTCTGTTGAAATCAGCTGATGAACCTCCACTTCCTTTCCCATCATGATGCAATGAATCATCACTGCTCTTTTAACTGTGACTTCAGAACGGTTGCTGGTGGGCAACAGAGAACGCCCAATGAAGTCCAGCCATCCTCTGGCAACTGGTTTGAGATCCTCCCTCTTGAGTTGATTTGGGACGCCCTTTGTGTTGGTGGTCCACCTGGCTCCAGGGATACAGATGTCCTCTAGAATCTTATCCAGGCCAATGTCTGCTCTCATCATCCTCCTGTTGAAGGAGTCTGGATCATCTTTTAGCTGAGGTAGCTTTAGTATCTCTCTGATCTTGTCAGGGGTGGTATGAACAATTTTTCCCCTGACCATGGTCCGAAATTCGTAGCAGGCTGTTCCAGATAGTCTTTGCTTGTCAGTCTGCCACATATTAGCATAGAACTCCTGGACCATGTTCCTTCCTACTTTCGTTTCAGGATTAGCTAGGACTTCCCAGTTCCTGATTCGAATTTGCTCCTGGATCTCCGGATATTCATCTTCTTTCAGATCGAATCTCACTTCCGGGATCACTGATCTCAGACCCATTACTTTAAGATAATGGTCTGAATGTTCTTTAGATAAGAACTTCCCTTGATTCCAAAGTGGTTTTGGAACGCTCTCTTTCTTGCCTCTTGGAGTGGATTGTTTTCCTTTGGGAGCCATGATCTTAGTGATCTCAGATAAACACACCAAACTTAGAGGTTTGCTTGTCCTCAAGCAAAAGAAAAGAAAGGAGAGGGATAGAAAGAGATCGAGGTGCACTTGTTGATGGAGGAGGGGGGAGGCCGAACCCAATTTAAAGGGGTGGGGGGTGGATTTTTGAAAAATTGGAAGAGATAAGATAAAAAGATTGAGTTGAAAAAGATAAGATAGAAGATATAGTTTGATTTTGAAAAGATAGGAAAGATTTTTGAAAAAGATAAATCTGGGTTTTTGAAAAAGATAATATGAAAAAGATATTGAAAAGATTTTAGAGTGAAAAAGATAAGATAGAAGATATAGTTTGATTTTGAAAAGATATGATAGATTTTTGAAAAAGATAAGTCTAAATTTTGAAAAAGATAATATGGATATTTGAAAAAGATATGGATTAGTTGAAAAGATTTTTGAGTGAAAAAGATAGATTTGTTTTCAGAAAAGATTTTGAAAAGAGTTGGATTGAATTTAGAAAGATGGATTTTTAGAAATTAGGGATTTTAGAAACCAGGGTTCTTGATATGTTCATGTAAAAATCATGCATTGAAGCATAAAATTTGAAATTAAAATGGAAATACGTGTGGGATTACTGGATTTGGCTCCTCCCTGTCCTCCTGGCGTTTGAACGCCCAAACGCTGCCTGTTTTGGGCGTTCAGCGCCCAAATGCTGATCTCCTGGGCGTTCAGCGCCCAGTTGCTGCCATTCCTGGCGTTCAACACCCAGTGGGTGGCCATTTCTGGCGTTGAACGCCCAAATGCTGCCATTACTGGCGTTCAGCGCCCAGTGGATGCCCATTTTGGGCGCTGAACGCCCAAAATGCCCCTTTACTGGCGTTTTCTTGCCATTGCGCTCTTTTACTCTGTTTTGTGTGCCGAGGTCTTCTGTAAATGATTATTTACTTTGTTGTCAATGAACTCTATATAAAAAATAAAGATAGAAATAGGGCAAAATGCTTAGAGGATTGTTGCCCCATGGCTGGGTTGCCTCCCAGCAAGCGCTTCTTTATTGTCTTTAGCTGGACCTTGCTGAGCTTTTAATCTAGCTTCAGCTTTGAGCATTCTTGCTCAGTGTTGCCTTCAAGATAATGCTTGATTCTCTGTCCATTGACAATGAACTTCTTATCAGAATCAATATCTTGAAGCTCCACATAACCATATGGTGACACACTTGTAATCACGTATGGTCCCCTCCACCGGGATTTCAGTTTCCCGGGGAATAGCCTGAGTCTAGAGTTAAACAACAGGACCTTTTGTCCTGGTTCAAAGATTCTAGATGACAGCTTTCTGTCATGCCATTTTTTTTATTTTTCTTTATAAAGCTTGGCATTTTCGAAAGCTGTGAATCTGAATTCCTCTAGCTCATTTAGCTGGAGCAATCGTTTTTCTCCTGCTAATTTGGCATCTAAGTTTAGGAATCTGGTTGCCCAGTAGGCCTTATGTTCCAGTTCCACGGGCAAGTGGCATGCCTTACCATACACGAGTTGGTATGGAGAGGTCCCTATAGGGGTCTTGAATGCTGTTCTGTAAGCCCACAGAGCATCATCCAAGCTCCTTGCCCAATCCTTTCTACGGGTATTTACTGTCCGTTCCAGGATTCTCTTTAATTCTCTGTTAGAGACTTCAGCTTGCCCGTTGGTTTGTGGATGATATGGAGTGGCCACTTTGTGGCGAATTCCATACCGAACCATGGCAGAGTAAAGCTGTTTATTGCAGAAGTGAATGCCCCCATCACTGATTAACACTCTAGGGACACCAAACCTGCTAAAGATATGTTTCTGGAGGAACTTCAGCACTGTTTTAGTATCATTGGTGGGTGTGGCAATAGCCTCAACCCATTTTGATACATAGTCAACTGCCACCAGAATATAAGTGTTTGAGTATGATGGTGGGAAAGGTCCCATGAAGTCAATTCCCCATACATCAAACAACTCTATTTCCAAGATTCCTTGTTGAGGCATGGCGTAACCATGAGGCAGATTACCAGCTCTTTGGCAACTGTCACAATTACGTACAAACTCTCGGGAATCTTTATAGAGTGTGGGCCAATAGAAGCCACATTGGAGAACCTTGGTGGCTGTTCGCTCACCTCCGAAATGGCCTCCAAATTGAGATCCATGGCAATGCCATAGGATTCTCTGTGCTTCCTCTCTGGGGACACACCTACGGATAATTCCGTCTGCACATCTCTTAAAGAGATAGGCCTCATCCCACAAGTAGTACTTTGCATCAGTAATTAGTTTCTTTTTTTGTATTCTATTGTACTCCTTGGGTATGAACCTTGCAGCTTTATAGTTTGCAATATCGGCAAACCATGGTGCTTCCTGAATGGCAAATAGATGCTCATCAGGGAACGTCTCAGAGATCTCAAGGAAGGGGAGGGACGTCCCTTCCACTGGCTCTATCCGGGACAGATGATCAGCTACTTGGTTCTCTGTCCCTTTTCTGTCTCTTATTTCTATATCAAACTCTTGCAGAAGCAATACCCATCTGATGAGCCTGGGTTTTGAATCCTGCTTTGTGAGTAGATATTTGAGAGCAGCATGGTCAGTATACACAATCACTTTTGATCCTACTAAGTATGATCTGAACTTGTCAATGGCGTAAACCACTGCAAGTAGTTCTTTTTCTGTGGTTGTGTAATTTTTCTGGGCATCATTTAGAACGCGACTGGCATAATAAATGACATGCAGAAGCTTGTCATGCCTCTGTCCCAATACTGCACCAATGGCATGATCACTGGCATCACACATTAACTCAAATGGCAATGTCCAGTCTGGTGCAGAAATGACTGGTGCTGTGACCAGCTTAGCTTTCAGCGTTTCAAACGCCTGCAGGCATGCTGTGTCAAACACAAATGGCGTGTCAGCAGCTAGCAGGTTGCTTAGAGGTTTTGCGATTTTTGAAAAATCCTTTATAAACCTCCTATAGAATCCTGCATGCCCCAGAAAGCTTCTGATTGCCTTAACATTGGCAGGTGGTGGTAATTTTTCAATTACCTCTATTTTTGCTTGATCCACCTCTATTCCCTTGTTTGAGATTTTATGCCCAAGAACAATTCCTTCAGTCACCATGAAGTGACACTTTTCCCAGTTTAAAACTAGGTTGGTTTCTTTGCATCTTTTCAGAACAAGTTTCAGGTGATCAAGACAGGAGCTGAATGAGTCTCCATATACTAAGAAGTCATCCATGAAGACTTCCAGAAATTTTTCCACCATGTCAGAGAAAATAGAGAGCATGCATCTCTGGAAGGTTGCAGGCGCATTACATAGCCCAAATGGCATCCTTCTATAAGCAAACACTCCAGATGGACATGTGAATGCTGTTTTCTCTTGATCCTGGGGATCCACTACAATCTGGTTATAGCCTGAATAGCCATCCAAAAAGCAGTAATAATCATGACCTGCTAGTCTCTCTAGCATCTGGTCTATGAATGGTAAAGGAAAATGATCCTTTCTGGTGGCTGTATTGAGCCTTCTGTAGTCAATACACATGCGCCACCCTGTAACTGTTCTTGTAGGAACCAGTTCATTTTTTTTCATTATGAATCACTGTCATGCCTCCCTTTTTTGGGACGACTTGAACAGGGCTCACCCAGGGGCTATCAGAAATGGGATAAATAATCCCAGCCTCTAGTAATTTGGTGACCTCTTTCTGCACCACTTCCTTCATGGCTGGATTTAGCCGCCTCTGTGGTTGAACCACTGGTTTGGCATTATCCTCCAATAGGATTTTATGCATGCATCTAGCTGGGCTTATGCCCTTAAGGTCACCTATGGACCACCCAAGAGCTGTCTTGTGTGTCCTTAGCACTTGAATAAGTGCTTCCTCTTCCTGTGAATTTAAAGCAGAGCTTATGATCACTGGAAAGGTGTCACCTTCTCCTAGAAATGCATATTTCAAGGATGGTGGCAGTGGCTTGAGCTCTGGTTTAGGAGGTTTTTCCTCTTTCAGAAGAAAGTTCAGAGGCTCTTTCATGTCCCCTGATTCCTACAAATCAGGCTGAACATCTTTAAAGATGTCTTCCAACTCTGATTCGAGACTCTCAGCCATGTTGATCTCTTCTACCAAAGAGTCAATAAGGTCAACTTTCATGCAGTCTGTTGATGTGTCTGGATGCTGCATGGCTTTGACAGCGTTCAACTTGAACTCGTCATCGTTGACTCTCAGGGTTATTTCCCCCTGTTGGACGTCAATGAGGGATCGTCCAGTTGCTAGGAAGGGTCTTCCTAGAATGAGAGTAGCACTCTTGTGCTCCTCCATTTCCAGCACAACAAAGTCAGTGGGAAAGGCGAATGGCCCAACTCTGACAATCATGTCCTCAATCACGCCTGATGGGTATTTAGTGGAACCATTAGCAAGTTGGAGACATATCCGGGTTGGTTTAACTTCTTCAGTTAAGCCAAGCTTTCTGATAGTGGATGCAGGTATCAGGTTGATGCTTGCCCCAAGATCGCATAAAGCTGTCTTGGTGCAATCACCTTCTAATATGCATGGTATCAGAAAACTCCCAGGGTCTTTAAGCTTTTCAGGAAAGCTTTTCAGAATGACTGCACTGCATTCTTCAGTGAGGAGAACTCTTTCTGTTTCTCTCCACTCCTTTTTATGACTCAAGATCTCTTTCATGAACTTGGCATAAGAAGGTATTTGCTCAAGTGCCTCTGCAAATGGAATCTTTATTTCAAGAGTCCTTAGATAATCTGCAAAGCGAGCAAATTACTTATCCTGCTCCTCTTTCCGGAGTTTTTGAGGATAAGGTATCTTGGCTTTATATTTCTCAACCTTAGTGGTTAAAGAAGCCTTTTTAGAGGGGTTGTTATTAGCACTTGTGTGTGTCTGATCCCTCACTGGCAATTGAGTACCAGAGTCAGAAGCTGGAGTGACGTTAGACGCCAACTCACTGTCTGTTCCTGGCGCCTGAACGCCAGAAATGTGCCCATTTTGGGCGTTCAACGTTGGATTATGCCCCATTTGGGCGTTCAACGCCAGATTCTTGCCCATTTCTGGCGTTGAACGCCAATCCTGCCTTGTTTCTGGCGCTGAACGCCAGTTTTGGGCATGGTCTGGGCGTTCAGCGCCAACCTTCCACCCCTTTTCTGGCGTTTTAGTGCCAGAATTATTTTTTCCTGGGCTCTTACTGTCCTCAGGGGAATCTTTGGTGGGTCGCTCATTTCTTGAATTTTTGATGCCTTGAGGTGGGGTATTTAATGTTTTCCCACTTCTTAATTGAACTGCTTGGCATTCTTCTGCTATTTGCTTTGATAGCTGCTGCTTTGTTTGCTTAAACTGTTCGTCCATATGTATATTAGCTATCCTTGTCTCCTGTAACCTGTCTTTGAATTCAGCTAGCTGCTTTGTTAGAAAATCTAATTGCTGATTGAATTCAGCAGCTTGTTTTACAGTACTGAATTCAGCAGTTACTGTTTTAACCTCTTCATTCATGGAAGGGTTGCTGCTTAGATACAGATGCTGATTCCTGGCAACTGTATCAATGAGCTCTTGAGCTTCTTCAATGGTCTTTCTCATATGGATAGATCCACCAGCTGAGTAATCTAAAGACATCTGAGCTCCTTCTGCAAGCCCATAGTAGAAGATGTCTAACTGAACCCACTCTGAAAACATTTCAGAGGGGCATTTTCGTAGCATCTCTCTGTATCTCTCCCAGGCATCATAAAGAGATTCATTATCTCCTTGTTTAAAGCCTTGGATGTCCAGCCTTAGCTGTGTCATCCTTTTGGAGGGAAATATTGATTCAGGAATTTTTCTGTCCGCTGTTTCCATGTTCTTATGCTGGCCTTAGGTTGGTTATTTAACCACCTCTTGGCTTGATCTTTTACAGCAAATGGAAACAGTAATAGTCTGTAGACATCCTGATCTATTTCCTTATCATGTACTGTGTCAGCAATTTGTAAAAATTGTGCCAGAAACTCTGTAGGTTCTTCCTGTGGAAGACCGGAATACTGGCAACTTTGCTGCACCATGATAATGAGCTGAGGGTTCAACTCAAAGCTACTGACTCCAATGGAGGGTATGCAGATGCTACTCCCATATGAAGCAATAGAGGGGTTAAAATATGACCCCAGAGTCCTCCTGGACTGTTCATTTCCACTTATGTCCATGATGGATCTATGGATATAACTTGGACTGATTTACCTTTTTATTTATTTTATTTTATAAGAAGTAAATACTTAAATAAAATAAAATAACTAAAAAGAATTTGAATTTTGAAGTTAAGAAAAATTTTTTTTTTTCGTTTATATAAAAAAAATTAATTAGTTAATAAAATAAAAAAAAGAAATTTTTGAAAAAGAGGGAAGATATTTTCGAAAATTAGAGAGATGGAGAGTTAGTTAGGTAGTTTTGAAAAAGTTAAGAAACAAACAAAGAGTTAGTTAGTTAGTTGAAACAAATTTTGAAAAGATAAGAAGTTAGGAAGTTAGAAGGGATATTTTGAAAAGATATTTTTTTTTTTTTGAATTTAGTGAGGAGAGAGAAAAACAATAAGATAGTACAAGATTTAAAATTTTTAGATCTAATGCTCCTTGTTTTCGAAAAATTTGGAGGGAAAACACCAAGGAACACCAAACTTAAAAATTTTAAGATCAAGACACAAGGAAAACTCAAGAACACTTTGAAGACTCACAAGAACACAAGAACATGAAGAAAGAACACCAAACTTAAAATTTTTAGAAAACCAAACCAAAATTTTCGAAAATCAAAGGGAAATCAACAAGAAAACACCAAACTTAAAGTTTGGCACAAGATTTAATAAAAAAATGTTTTTGAAAAAGAAGGTTTTGAAAAGAGTATAAAAGATTCTAACCCAATTACCAAGAACACAGATTAACGCTCTAGCCAAATGAGTTATGGGACCTTCAAAAATTTTAAGAAAGATTATTTTTGAAAACACCAAACTTAAAGTTTGGCACAGGATTTAATAGAGAAATTATTTTTGAAAAAGGTTTTTAAAAAATATGATAGCCAATTATCATGAACATAAACACCACGTTCTAAATAACTGAGCTATAAGTTTAAATTATTTTAACAAGGGATAAATAATAAAAGACTCTAAACCAAAAAAAAAAGAAAAATTTTTCCTAATCTAAGCAACAAAATAATCCGTCAGTTGTTCAAACACGAACAATCCCCGGCAACGGCGCCAAAAACTTGGTGCACGAAATTGTTATTCTCTTACAATTTCGCACGCATGACCAGCAAGTGCACTGGGTCGTCCAAGTAATACCTTACGTGAGTAAGGGTCGAATCCCACGGAGATTGTTGGTTTGAAGCAATCTATGGTTATCTTGTAAATCTTAGTCAGGAAGTCAATTATGTTTATCAATTGAATTGTGAGTAACCAGTAGAGCATAAATTAAAAGTTACTTGTTGTGCAGTAATGGAGAATATGTTGGAGTTTTGGAGATGCTTTGTCCTCTGAATCTCTGCTTTCCTCTGTCTTCTGATTCACGCACGCACGTCCTCCTATGGCAAGCTGTGTGTTGGTGGATCACCGTTGTCAATGGCTACCTTCCATCCTTCCAGTGAAAACTACGCTCACGCGCTCTGTCACAGCACGGCTAATCACCGGTTGGTTCTCGATCCGGTTGGAATAGGATTTACTATCCTTTTGCGTCTGTCACTAACGCCCAGCCTTCAGGAGTTTGAAGCTCGTCACAGTCATTCAATCATTGAATCCTACTCGGAATACCACGGACAAGGTTTAGACTTTCCGGATTCTCATGAATGCCGCCATCAGTTCTAGCTTATACCACGGAGATTCTGATTAAGGAATCTAAGAGATACTCATTCAATCGGATATAGAACGGAGGTGGTTGTCAATCACACGTTCGTGGTTTGAGGAAGGTGATGAATGTCACGGATCATCACCTTCATCACAGTTAAGCGCGAATGAACATCTTAGATAGGAACAAGCGTGTTTGAATGGAAAACAGAAATACTTGCATTAATTCATTGAGACACAGCAGAGCTCCTCACCCCCAACAATGGGGTTTAGAGACTCATGCCGTCAAGGAATACAAAGTGTAGATCTGAATTGTCATGAGATACAAAATAAGTCTCTAAAAGTTGTTTAAATACTAAACCAGTAGCCTAGGGTTACAAAGTATGAGTGGACTATGATGGATGATGCAGAGATCCACTTCTGGGGCCCACTTGGTGTGCTGGGGCCCACTTGGTGTGTGCTGGGGCTGAGACTTTAAGCAATTCACGTGCAGAGGCCATTTGTGGAGTTGAACGCCAGTTTTTATGCCAGTTTGGGCGTTCAACTCCAGTTTTTTATCCTTTTCTGGCGCTGGACGCCAGAATTGGGCAGAGAACTGGCGTTGAACGCCAGTTTATGTCATCTATCCTTGTGCAAAGTATGGACTATTATATATTTCTGGAAAGCCCTGGATGTCTAATTTCCAATGCAATTGGAAGCATGCCATTTCGAGTTCTGTAGCTCCAGAAAATCCAATTTGAGTGCAGGGAGGTCAGAATCCAACAGCATTAGCAGTCCTTTTTCAGCCTGAATCAGATTTTTGCTCAGCTCCTTCAATTTCAGCCAGAAAAATACCTGAAATTACAAAAAAACACACAACTCATAGTAAAGTCCAGAAATATAAATTTTTCCTAAAAACTACTAGAAATAGACTAAAAACTAACTAAAACATACTCTAAACTATATGAAATTATCCCCAAAAAGCGTATAAAATATCCGCTCATCACTCATGCTTTTCCCTTTTGCTGTAAGAGACAGAGCTAGAATATGGTTGGACTCTCAACCTAAGAATAGCCTGAACTCTTGGGATAAGCTGGTCAAGGCTTTCTTAGCCAAGTTCTTTCCTCCTCAAAAGCTTAGTAAGCTTAGAGTGGATGTTCAAACCTTCAGACAGAAAGAAGGTGAATCCCTCTATGAAGCTTGGGAGAGATACAAGGAACTGACCAAAAAGTGTCCTTCTGACATGCTTTCAGAATGGACCATCCTGGATATATTCTATGATGGTCTGTCTGAATTAGCTAAGATGTCATTGGATACTTCTGCAGGTGGATCCATTCACCTAAAGAAAATGCCTGCAGAAGCTCAAGAACTCATTGACATGGTTGCTAATAACCAGTTCATGTACACTTCTGAGAGGAATCCTGTGAGTAATGGGACGCCTCAGAAGAAGGGAGTTCTTGAAATTGATACTCTGAATGCCATATTGGCTCAAAACAAACTATTGACTCAGCAAGTCAATATGATTTCTCAGAGTCTGAATAGAATGCAAGCTGCATCCAACAGTACTCAAGAGGCATCTTCTGAAGAAGAAGCTTATGATCCTGAGAATCCTGCAATTGCAGAGGTGAATTACATGGGTGAACCTTATGGAAACACCTATAACCCCTCATGGAGAAATCACCCAAATCTCTCATGGAAGGATCAACAAAAGCTTCAACAAGGCTTTAATAATGGTGGAAGAAACAGGTTTAGCAATAGCAAGCCTTTTCCATCATCCACTCAGCAACAGACAGAGAACTCTGAACAAAATACTTCTAATTTAGCAAACTTAGTCTCTGATATGTCCAAGGCCACTGTGAGTTTCATGAATGAAACAAGATCCTCCATTAGAAATTTGGAGGCACAAGTGGGCCAGCTGAGTAAAAGGATCACTGAAATCCCTCCTAGTACTCTCCCAAGCAATACAGAAAAAAATCCAAAAGGAGAGTACAAGGCCATTGATATAACCATCATGGCCAAACCCAAGGAAGAAGGGAAGGACGTGAATCCCAAGGAGGAAGACCTCCTGGGACGTCCAGTGATCAATAAGGAGTTTCCCTCTGAGGAACCAAAGGAATCTAAGACTCATCTAGAGACCATAGAGATTCCATTGAACCTCCTTACACCATTCATGAGCTCTGATGAGTACTCCTCTTCTGAAGAGAATGAGGATGTTACTGAAGAGCAAGTTGCCAAGTTCCTTGGTGCAATCATGAAGGTGAATGCCAAATTATTTGGTATTGAGACTTGGGAAGATGAACCTCCCTTGTTCACTAATGAACTGAGTGATCTGGATCAACTGACATTGCCTCTGAAGAAACAGGATCCTGGAAAGTTCTTAATACCTTGTACCATAGGCACCATGACCTTTGAGAAGACTCTGTATGACCTTGGTTCAGGGATAAACCTCATGCCCCTCTCTGTAATAGAGAAACTGGGAATCTATGGGTGCAAGCTACTAAAATATCATTAGAGATGGCAGACAATTCAAGAAAACAGGCTTATGGACAAGTAGAGGACGTGTTAGTAAAGGTTGAAGGCCTTTACATCCCTGCTGATTTCATAGTCCTAGATACTGGGAAGGATGAGGATGAATCCATCATCCTTGGAAGACCCTTCCTAGCCACAGCAAGAGCTGTGATTGATGTTGACAGAGGTGAACTAGTCCTTCAATTGAATGAGGACTCCCTTGTGTTTAAAACTCGAGGTCATCCTTCTGTAAACATGGAGAGGAAGCATAAAAAGCTTCTCTCAAAACAGAGTCAACCAGAGCCCCCACAGTCAAACTCTAAGTTTGGTGTTGGGAGGCCACAACCAAACTCTAAGTTTGGTGTTGAACTCCCATATCCAAACTCTAAGTTTGGTGTTGGGAAGTCTCAACAATGCTCTGAACATCTGTGAGGCTCCATGAGAGCCCACTGTCAAGCTATTGACATTAAAGAAGCGCTTGTTGGGAGGCAACCCAATTTTTATTTATCTAATTTTATTGTTCTTTCATGTTTTATTAGGTTCATGATCATGTGGAGTCACAAAATAAATATAAAAATTGAAAACGGAATCAAAAACAGCAGAAGAAAAATCACACCCTGGAGGAGGATCTCACTGGCGTTTAAACGCCAGTAAGAAGCATCTGGCTGGCGTTCAACGCCAGAACAGAGCATGGTTCTGGCGCTGAACGCCCAAAATGGGCAGCATCTGGACGTTTGAATGCCAGAATTGTACCCTGGAGAAGAGCTGGCACTGAACGCCCAGAACAAGCATGGTTCTGGCGTTCAACGCCAGAAATGGGCAACAAATGGGCGTTCAACGCCCAGAACAAGCACCAATCTGGCGCTGAACGCCCAGAGTTGTGTGTAAGGGCATTTTGCATGCCTAATTTGGTGCAAGGTTGTAAATCCTTGAACACCTCAGGATCTGTGGACCCCACAGGATCACCTCAGGATCTGTGGACCCCACAGGATCCCCACCTACCTCCACTCACTTCTTCTCATCCCTCTTTCACACAATCCCATAAACACTCTTCCCCAAAACTCTTCACCAATCACCTCAATCTCTCTTCCCTATCACCACTTCACCACTCACATCCATCCACTCTTCCCCATAAACCTACCTCATAAACCCCACCTACCTTCAAAATGCAAAATCAATTTCCCACCCAAAACCCACCCTTATGGCCGAACCTTACCCCCCTCCCTTCCCTATATATAGCCCTCCATTCTTCCTCATTTTCACACAACACAACCCTCTCTTCCCCTTCTTGGCCGAAACACATCCCTCCTCTCTTCCATATTTTCTTCTTCTTCTTCATCTATTCTTTCTTCTCTTGCTCGAGGGCGAGCAAAATTCTAAGTTTGGTGTAGTAAAAGCATAAGCTTTTTGTTTTTCCATTACCATTGATGGCACCTAAGACCGGAGAATCCTCTAGAAAAGGAAAAGGGAAGACAAAAGCTTCCACCTCCGAGTCATGGGAGATGGAAAGATTCATCTCCAAAGCTCATCAAGACCACTTCTATGATGTTGTGGCCAAGAAGAAGGTGATCCCTGAGGTCCCTTTCAAGCTCAAGAGAAATGAGTATCCGAAGATCTGACATGAAATCCAAAGAAGAGGTTGGGAAGTTCCAACAAACCCCATCCAACAAGTCGGCATCCTAATGGTTCAAGAGTTCTATGCCAATGCATGGATCACTAGGAACCATGATCAAAGTAAGAACCCGAACCTAAAGAATTATCTCACCATGGTTCGGGGGAAATACTTAGATTTTAGTCCGGAAAACGTGAGGTTGGCGTTTAACTTGCCCATGATGCAAGGAGATGCACGCCCCTACACTAGAAGGGTCAACTTTAATCAAAGGTTGGACCAAGTCCTCATGGACATATGTGTGGAAGGAGCTCAATGGAAGATTGACTCCAAAGGCAAGCCGGTTCAATTAAGAAGACTGGACCTCAAGCCTGTGGCTAGAGGATGGTTGGAGTTCATCCAATGCTCCATCATCCCCACTAGCAACCGATCCGAAGTTACTGTGGATCGGGCCATCATGATTCATAGCATCATGATTGGAGAGGAAGTAGAAGTTCATGAAGTCATCTCCCTTGAACTCTACAAAATAGCCGAAAAGTCCTCCCCCATGGCAAGGCTAGCTTTCCCTCATCTTATTTGCCATCTATGTTACTCAGCTGGAGCTTTCATAGAAGGAGACATTCCCATTGAGGAAGAGAAGCCCATCACTAATAAAAGGATGGAGCAAGCAAGAGAGCCCATTCATGGATCTCAAGAGACGCATGAAGCTCATCACCATGAGATCCCGGAGATGCCTCAAATGCATTTTCCTCCACAAGACTATTGGAAGCAAATCAACACCTCCCTAGGAGAATTAAGTTCCAACATGGGACAATTAAGGGTGGAACATCAAGAGCACTCCATCATCCTTCATGAAATTAGAGAAGATCAAAAAGCAATGAGGGAGGAGCAACAAAGACAAGAAAGAGACATAGAAGAGCTCAAGGACATCATTGGTTCCTCAAGAAGGAAACGCCACCATCACTAAGGTGGACTCATTCCTTGTTCTTAAATTCTCTGTTTTTCATTTTCTTTATGTTAAGTGCTTATCCATGTTTGTGTCTTACTACATGATCATTAGTATTTAGTAACTATGTCTTAAAGTTATGAATGTCCTATGAATCCATCACCTCTCTTAAATGAAAACTGTTTTAATTCAAAAGAACAAGAAGTACATGAGTTTTGAATTTATCCTTGAATTTAGTTTAATTATATTGATGTGGTGATAATACTTTTTGTTTTTTGAATGAATGCTTGAACAGTGCATATGTCTTTTGAAGTTGTTGTTTAAGAATGTTAAATATGTTGGCTCTTGAAAGAATGATGACAAGGAGACATGTTATTTGATAATCTGAAAAATCATAAAAATGATTCTTGAAGCAAGAAAAAGCAGCAAAGAACAAAGCTTGCAGAAAAAAAAATGGAAAAAAAATATAGAAAAAAAAAAGAGAGAGAAAAAGCAAGCAGAAAAAGCCAAAAGCTCCTAAAACCAAGAGGCAAGAGCAAAAAGCCAGTAACTCTTAAAACCAAAAGGCAAGGGTAATAAAAAGGATCCCAAGTCTTTGAGCATCAGTGGATAGGAGGGCCTAAAGGAATAAAATCCTGACCTAAGCGGCTGAACCAAGCTGTCCCTAACCATGTGCTTGTGGCGTGAAGGTGTCAAGTGAAAACTTGAGACTGAGCGGTTAAAGTCAAGGTCCAAAGCAAAAAAAGAGTGTGCTTAAGAACCCTGGACACCTCTAATTGGGGACTTTAGTAAAGCTGAGTCACAATCTGAAAAGGTTCACCCAGTTATGTGTCTGTGGCATTTATGTATCCGGTGGTAATACTGGAGAACAAAGTGCTTAGGGCCACGGCCAAGACTCATAAAGTAGCTGTGTTCAAGAATCATCATACTGAACTAGGAGAATCAATAACACTATCTGAACTCTGAGTTCCTATAGATGCCAATCATTCTGAACTTCAATGGATAAAGTGAGATGCCAAAACTATTCAAGAGGAAAAAAGCTACAAGTCCCGCTCATCTGATTGGAGCAATGTTTTATTGATAGTTTGGAATTTATAGTATATTCTCTTCTTTTTATCCTATTTTATTTTCAGTTGCTTGGGGACAAGCAACAATTTAAGTTTGGTATTGTGATGAGCGGATAATTTATACGCTTTTTAGCATTGTTTTTAGTATGTTTTTAGTAGAATCTAGTTATTTTTAGGGATGTTTTTATTAGTTTTTATGTTAAATTCACATTTCTAGACTTTACTATGAGTTTGTGTGTTTTTCTGTGATTTCAGGTATTTTCTGGCTGAAATTGAGGGACTTGAGCAAAAATCAGATTCAGAGGTTGAAGAAGGACTGCTGATGCTGTTGGATTCTGACCTCCCTGCACTCAAAGTGAATTTTCTGGAGCTACAGAACTCAAAATGGCGCACTTCCAATTGCGTTGGAAAGTAGACATTCAGGGCTTTCCAGAAATATATAATAGTCCATACTTTGGCCGATTTTAGATGACGTAAAAGGGCGTTGAACGCCAGTTCTACGCTGCTGTCTGGAGTTAAACGCCAGAAACACGTCACAAGCCATAGTTGAACGCCAGAAATACGTTACAACCTGGCGTTCAACTCCAGAAAGAGCCTCTGCATGTGTAACATTCAAGCTCAGCCCAAGCACACACCAAGTGGGCCCCGGAAGTGGATTATGCATCAATTACTTACTTCTGTAAACCCTAGTAACTAGTTTAGTATAAATAGGACTTTTTACTATTGTATTTGACATCTTTGAACATCTTTTGATCATTTTGAGATCTCTAGACCTCCATGGGAGGCTGGCCACTCGGCCATGCTTACCCTATGTTCACTTATGTATTTTCAAATGGTAGAGTTTTTGCACTCTATAGATTAAGGTGTGGAGCTCTGCTGTTCCTCATGAATTAATGCAAAGTACTACTGTTTCTCTATTCAATTCAACTTATTCCGCTTCTAAGATATTCATTCGCACTTCAACCTGAATGTGATGAACGTGACAATCATCATCATTCCCTATGAACGCGTGCCTGACAACCACTTCCGTTCTACCTTCGATTGAATGAGTATCTCTTGGATATCTTAATCAGAGTCTTCGTGGTGTAAGCTAGATTGATGGCGGCATTCATGAGAATCCGGAAAGTCTAAACCTTGTCTGTGGTATTCCGAGTAGGATTCTGGGATTGAATGACTGTGAAGAACTTCAAACTCGCGAGTGCTGGGCGTAGTGACAGACGCAAAAGGAGGGTGAATCCTATTCCAGTATGATCGAGAACCTCAGATGATTAGCCGTGCTGTGACAGAACATTTGGACCATTTTCACAAGAGGATGGGATGCAGCTATTGACAAGGGTGATGCCTCCAGATGATTAGCCATGCAGTGACAGCGCATCGGACCATTTTCCAGAGAGGATAAAAAGTAGCCATTGACAACAGTGATGTCCTTACATAAATCCAGCCATGGAAAGGAGTAAGATTGATTGGATGAAGACAGCAGGAAAGCAGAGGTTCAGAGGGACGAACGCATCTCCATACACTTATCTGAAATTCTCACCAATGATATGCATAAGTATCTCTATCTTTATTTTATGTTTATTTATTAGTATTTTCGAAAACTCCATAACTATTTGATATCCGCCTGACTGAGATTTACAAGGTGACCATAGCTTGCTTCAAGTCGACAATCTCCGTGGGATCGACCCTTACTCACGTAAGGTTTATTACTTGGACGACCTAGTGCACTTGCTGGTTAGTTGTATCGAAGTTGTGAATGAAAAAAACAATTTATTAAGACGTGCATACAGAGTTTTTGACGCCATTGCCTGAGATCACAATTTCGTACACCAGGGTCATATGGAGGTGAATGGTGTAAATGGGCTTGTGAGTATGGTGGTTCAAAGGTGTGTTGGGGAGGTGGTTCATAAGCATATGATGGGGCTTGTTGGTAACTACAAGGGGGTCCACCATATCTATCATCTTGGTATGCACCTCGGAATGGCTCTTGACCATAGTAATTTGGTGGAGGTGGTTTGTCACGAAAGGGTCCACCATAACTATTGTCTTGGCATGCATTGTAGGATGGTCGTTGTCCATGGTATCTTGGAAGGTGTTGTTGCCGAAAGGGTTGATCAGATCCTCGTGGCTCCTTCCATCTTTGATTGTTTCGACCTTGATGCATGTTCCTGTTATAGCTTCCATTCCTTTCAACAACGTTAGAACCAAACTCAAAGCGACTGGGGTGAGAACTCATAGTAGCTAATAAAAATTAAAAACAAAAATAAAAGCAAATAAACAAGCAAAATAAAATATTTACAATAACAAAAAATAAGGCACACGTTTGCAATTCCCCGGCAACGGCGCCATTATGACGAATTGGATTCTTGCTAATAAAGAAATTCATAAAAATAATCGCATTGTAAGTATAGTTTCTAAACCAACAGAGAATCCTTTCGTACAAAAGTTTGGTTGTCACAAGTAACAAAACCCAATAAAATTTATAACCGAAGTATTTAAACCTCGGGTCGTCTTCTCAAGGAATTGCAGGGAGGTGTATTTATTATTGGTTATGGAAAAGGTAGAATTTTAGGTTTTTGGAATAGGGAACAAGTAATTTAAATGGCAAGAAAAATAAATTAATAATTAGAAAATCTCTTGGCAAGATATAAGAACTGGAAATCCCATCCTAGTTATCCTTATCAGGTGTGATGAGAATTGTTTATTACTCCCACTTAGTTAACCCTTACTAAAAAAAGAAAAGTCAAGTGGACTAATCAATTTGATTCCTCAAGTCCTAGTCAACTCCTATGGAAAGACTAGCTTTAGAGGGATCCAAATCAATCAGCAATTTCCAATTTTCAATCAACTGCTGAGTTTGATAACTCAAGTGTCACCAATTACTTAACCAAAGCCAAAAGGGGAAAAATCTAAATTATTTATATAATAAAGAAAAGAAAGCAAGCATAAGTCTGGAATACCTCAAATCATATTAAATAAAGATATCAATCCTAACATGGAAAAGTTCATAAATCAAATTGGGAAAAATAAACAACTAAGTGATAAAGTAAATAAAAGTAGAAGAGAAATTAAATTAAAGGAACATTGAACCTGTGATTGAAGAGAAGTAGCCTAATCATAATAGAAATCCTAAATCCTAATCCTAATCCTAAATCCTAAGAGAGAGGAGAGAACCTCTCTCTCTAAAAGCTACATCTAAAAACCTAAAATTATGAATTATAAAATGTTGTATGAATTGTTGAATGAATGAATGGATTCTCCCACTTTATAGCCTCTAATCTGTGTTTTCTGGGCCGAAAACTGGGTCAAAAACAGCCTAGAAATTGCTTCCAGCGATTTCTGGTACGTACAGGTCGCGGCATTGTCACGCGGGAGCGTCATTCACGCGTTCGCACGGATTGCATTTTTTTCAGGTCACGCGTCCGCGTCACCTATCTTCGGGGCAGCTATTTCAAATTATATATCATTGTGAATCCCCGAATGTTAGCTTTCCAACGCAACTGGAACCGCATCATTTGGACTTCTGTAGCTCAAGTTATGATCCATTTAGTACCAAGAGGTCAGGCTGGACAACTTTAGCAGTTCCTTCAGTTTCTTGTATTCCTTCCACTTTTGTATGCTTCCTTTCCATCCTCTAAGCCATTCCTGTTCTATAATCTCTGAAAACACTTAACACACATATCACGGCATCGAATGGTAATAAGAGAGGATTAAACATAGCAAATTTAAGACCAAAGAAACATGTTTTCAATCATAGCACAAAATCAGGAAGGAAAAATGTAAACTCATGCAAATCATATGAATAAGTGAGTAAAGAATTGATATAAACCACTCAATTGAGCATAAGATAAACCATAAAATAGTGGTTTATCATTACCATTAGAGGGAATCCGTGCCCTGTTACCATTAGAGGTATCTGTGCCCTGTCACTATTAGAGAGGATATGTGCCCTGTCACCATTAGATAGTATCTGTGCCCTGTCACCATTAGAGAGTATCGGTGCCCTATCACCCTTACAACCAGAGAGAAAAAATTATAAGCATACTCACATTTAACATTTTCCATCATGGTTCATTTACCACATTCATTCATTACTTATATATGCATCTCCGGCATACTCGCCACATTTTCAAGCTTCCTCAATTAATCATAATCATTTAATCGTCAATCATATTTCAGTAATAATTCTTCTTTCATTTTTTCTTACATTCATTCATTCATTCATTCATTCATTTTTCAAACTTTTTTCATCTCCAAGTTACCATTCCTCCCTACTTTGTTCTCACCACTCAACATACAACTAAGGTGTAAGGGCTAAAAAATTAAAAATAGGGATTTAGAGGTTCGAAATTAGGTTTTAAAATACAAAATCACTTTGCTGAAAATAAGGGTCACGTGTATGCGTGGGCGTACGCGTACGCGAGATGCCCAACCCAAAAAGGTTGGTCACGTCGTGTGCAGGTGGTCGCGTACGCAATCCCTCAAAAACCACTGCTCGCGTATGCCAGCACCCTGTTCACGTACACAAGATGCCCAACCCGAAGAGGTTGGTCACGCCGCGTGTAGCGGTCGCGTACGCAAGCTTTGCAGAATGGTAAAAATGCTTAATGCTGCAGAATTTTCAGTTTTGCACTTCAAACTTCTGACGAGCATAACTTTTTCGTTTTGAAACATTTTTTATCCGTTCTTTGAACGACATAAACATCTTGGACCAAATTTTCTTTCTAAACAAGTTTGATACAAAAGGAGGTCCGGATATCAAGTTATGCTCCACCAAAGTTGATCAAAATCATAGTTTTTGTAAAACTTTACAAAATCTCCATTTTCGAAACATACCAATTTCTACCCTTTTTTAAAATTAACCCACACCCTTGCCAATTTAGCATCCTTCATAAATCTCAACTCAATATTTCAAGTTCAATAATATACAATAGACATCCATCATCCTACCAATTCTCCATTTTCATAAAATTCCAATCCAATACTTCCAATTCCACAATATTCAATATACATCATCAAATATCCATATTAAGTACAATATCAACTTCTAATCAACCTTTATACATACCAATCGTCATCATATACAAATCACATGTATCATCAACAAACCCTCAAAAACTAATAACCACATAATCAATACAATCTATTTCAACCAATCAACATCACAAATTCAATTCCTATCCTAGGGTCACTAGCCTAAGTTTTCACATTACATTACATTTTAGATATGAGAAACCAAAACCATACCTTGACCAATTTTTCGATAAACCCGAAACACTTCCAATTCACATTTCCTCAAGCTTCCAAGGCCTCAACACCTCACCAACATATTTTTCAGCATACAATTCCACTTCCAAACTTCCAAAAATCTCAATCAAGCTCCAAACCAATTATATATATATATATATATTACCCAACACACATAATAGATACCCACACATGCAAGCTCAATACTAATCACATATACTCAATAAATTCCCTATGAGTTGAGGATTCTTACCATATTCACGGACCAAAGAGGCAATATTAAGCATTTTTCTCAAGTTAATTGGACCCTATAATATCAAAGAACTCGAAATCTCAACACCTTTACCCAATAATTTCAAAAATAAAGGGCTAGAAAACTGGAAATAATTCGTGGCTTAACTCTTAAATAGTCTTGTGGGATTTATAGAGCTCGATGCCGCGGTCGTGTGGCCACAAACGGTGCGATGATCGAAGCTTCGGATCAAAAGTTATGTGGATTTGATTATCTATGTGTGGGTTAGGTTTTGGAAAGTGTTCTTCCCTCTCCCATGGCTGAGCTTCAGCGTGTTTAGCATGCAAAATGGAGAGAAAAAGATCTGAACTCACTCTATTAAGTGAGTAGATTGGGCCCACGGGTTTGGTTTGGACCCGGTTCGACCGGTTCGGCCTATTCAGCCCAATCTTGGGACAAATTCTTTAAAATTGGTGTCAAAATTCATATTTTAATTAGTTCTATAATATTAAACCATAAAAATTACATTTTCAATTCTCTAGAATAAATTTTAATTTATGAGTTAATTATATATTAATTATCCGAATTTTACACAAATGATCCAAGAACATTTTTAAGGCAATATCACAAATATTAAAGATGGAAAATTGATGAACTGAATTAGTAATTGACAAGTGACAATTCAAAACAAGGATTAATCAAATTATGTCTAGTCATAACAAGCAACAACGAAGCATGACGTAGACAAGTCCAACATCAAATTTTCAGCAAAAATGACCTTAACGCAGTGAATGAACGCAATCAAAATTATCCAAACAATTCCAATATCAAAATTCATCAAAATCAGCAGTAAAATAGCGACACATCAATACAGTAAAGCATTTTCCAAACAATTTCAACAGCAAGAATCAGCAAACAGCTCAATAATTAAACACTTTTAAGCAATTTCAGAGGCTAATATAACCTATTCTAACCTATCCTAATCACCTAAATCTAATAAAACAAAAAATTAAACTAACTAAACTCTACTAACTAATTAATTAACTTGAAGTAACAGAATTTGAAAAAAATAGAGTTCAAACAAAAAACCTTGAATGCAGAACAAGAGAAAATAGAGAAGAGGAGCGGACACTACAAGAATTTGACAAATTAGCGACAAATTTTACGAGAAATATTTTTTGTCACTAATCCGTTACTAACTTGTGAGGAATTAGTGACGCACTAACGACAAAATTATTAAGCGGTCATAAAATATCCGAACTTGAGAAAAATGACTGATTAGCGAGAGATTCATGAGTAAGTTTGTTTCTCACAAAATGACTTTTGTAGCTAAAAAAATGAGCGAGAAAAATTTTCTCTCTAATTTGTCACAAATTAATTAGCGAGTGATAATGTTCTAGCAAATCAGTCACTTAGGGGTCCAATCGAATAAAAGTAAAGTAGCGAGGGATATTATTGTCACTATTCCGTCGCAAGTGATTGATATACAATTAGTGAGAAACAATTCACACACTAGTTCATCGCTAAATAAACTTTGTGCGAAAAGGCTAATTAGTGAGGAACAATGCTACTAGCTAATCCGTCATAAAGACTTGAAATACATTTTGCGATGGATAATTTCCTAGCTAATTTGTCAGCAAAGTTTTTATTTTTAGCGAGCAACTAGTTTCTCGCTAATTTGTCGCATAATATTGTAAAATTCAAAATTAGGGTAGCGACAGAAAACATTCATCACTAACTCATCGCAACAGATAAATCATTCAGCTAGGGAAGTGTTCCTTACTAATTAGTCGCTAAAGTGGAAATACGGATATTAAGAGCCTAGGACCTAAGTAGCGAGAAATTTGCGACCGTTTAACAGCTGACACTTCGTTCGCTGATTAGCGAGCGAAATACATTTGTCCCTAAGTCGTCACAAGTTTAATTTAGCGAGCAACTTGGCAACTGCAATCTTGTCGCAAAGCAAAAGCTATATCCTACCTATGTTGTAGCAAATTACTCGCTAATCTCGTTGGAAATCCGTCGCAGAGTTATAACAAATCCAAAGCTAACCGAGAAAATGTTAGAAGTAACTGACCGCAATTGAGTCACTAATTGAAAGCTTATTTAGTGAGGAATTAGCGACTGCTTAATAACTGATAGAAATTTCTCACTTATTTTATGTTGCTATATTAATTTGTGAGGAAAAATATTAGTCCTTATTCTGTCCTTATTTCATGTTGCTATTAATCGCTAACCTCTATATAAATCCAAAGAAAATTCATGAAAAGTTTGAAGCAAATTTGCTAAGCACGATAATATAATTTGTCACAATTTTGTCACTAATCTAAAGCTATTTTAAACGAGAGAATAATTAAAGTCTCAAAGTCATGTGTATTTAATTCTAAAATCAAACTTGTAAAAATGTAAGCCTAAGCGACTTAGCTCGACCAAAAAAATAACGAATTAAGCTGGCTGACTTCTGGACCAAACAGATACCTTTTTTTTTAAATAAGCTAGTATATATATTTTTTTATTTTGTGGATCTGACTTAAAATCCGACTAACCCCTAAAAAAAAAGTAACATGCACAACAAGAAAATCACCATTTAGTAACACTTATTTTAAGCTACATTTAAAAAGCGCAGTCTACATCAAATAGGCTACACTTTTCTTTGTGTTACCCTTTTATAAGAGAATAGGAAACACAATTATGGCATCACTTGAAAAGCATCTGCTTAGATATTAAAAAGATCACGTATAAAGCGTATCCTGATCTTAATATTTATGGATACACTTTTCTAACAAAAAAGAACGCTTTTGACGAGTAATCTAGGCTGCGTTTATTTATAGGCACGAGATATTGAGACAAGGACATTGAGACACGCAGTCATGTTTGACAGATGTGACATAAAAAGAGACATTGTGTCTAGAGACACTGAATTAGTGTATTTTGTATCCATTCTGACAAGAAGAACACAGAGACACTAATAAGAAACACAACTTATTTTTTATTTTTTCTTTTATTATTCTTATTAATTTTCCCTAATTATATTTTTTTATTATTTTATTTTTCTTCCCAGATTTTTTGAATTCATAATTTGTTCTAATTTATCACAAAATAAAATACAAGAACATTAATTTTTGCATCTCTGTCCTTTGTGTATTATTTTCATTGTCTTGTCTTGTCTAGTTCTCAGAACCAAACGCAGTCCTAAATTCAGTTTGGATTGACTTTTGAAAAAAAAGTACTTATTTTATTCATCTTTTTAAAAGATTTTTTTTAATATATAAAAAACTATTTCACATTTGGATAAGATTTAAAAAAATTTCAAATATTAAAAACGTCTTTTGTTTTTATTTTTTTTAAAGCAAAGTATTGTTTTTTTTTTCTAAAATTAGGAGTGAGACTCAAACCCACGACCTCTAAGTGAGTATGGAGAGACTATACCATTTAAGCTATAACTCGTTGGCAAAACAAAGTATTGTTATTTTTTTAATTAATTTATTTTTTAAATAAAAATATTTTTTTAAAAATATATCTAAATAAATTTAAAATTAAATAAAAACATTTTATTTAAAAAAAACTTTTTTAATTCAAAAAAACCAATCTAAATTACCACATATTCTTTATGTTTTGGTACACTTCAAAATATTTCTAATGTAAGCGCGCTGCAACACTTAATTTTTTTCTTTTCACAAACCTGCGCCCTTCTCCTTCATTAAGAGATTAGAGTTCACCTTCTTCTTCGCCGCTTTCACCCTTCTTCTTCGCCTTCACTCACCACCACCCACTGTCTCCATTCTCCTTCGTCTTCACCTTCGCTCACGACTCACCGTCTCCGTTTCTCATCTTCACCTTTGCTCACCACTCGCCGTGCTCACCATTATCATCTCGTGCGATCAGCATCGTCGCTTACCATCGTCGTCTGTGTGCTCACCGTCGCTGCTCACCATCGTCGTCTGTGCACTCACCAGATAATCGTTGTCTGTGAAATGTGAGATTTTTAGGGTTTGGATTTTAGGGTTTTTAATTTGGGGGTTTAAGTCTCTGAATGTGTATTATGTCTGAATGTGTATTGGCTTCTGAAATGGCCTTATCTAATTTAAGGAAGACATAGTCTGTTTTTAATTTAGTTTAATTATTTTCTTTGATCATTGCAGGGATGAAGAACTAACTTCAAAAATGGTGGCTTGGTGCGGCAAGGATCCAAAGAACTCAACGTACTTATTCTTGTTGTTGTTGCTCTCTATGTACTTCTTGAGTGGCTACCAACTATGGTATTAATTTAATTTTTGTTGTTGATGTATTTTTGGATTCAGAAATTAAAAGTATGACACTGATTAATTGATTAGAATTCCAAAAAAAATATAATTTAGTTTGTTAAAAATGAAATAGATAAGCACGTACAAGTATTTACCTCCTCTATTATTTTAGTGCGAATGGGGTTTGTTAGTAAGATTGCTTGGGTTCGGGTTCTGCCCTTTGCTTCGGACTCTGATTTGTGGAGATTAATGATTTTTTCTTGGTATTTTTTCTCTTAAAATGTTGTTTTATCTTCTAATCTTTTATGAAATTTAGGCAGAACTAGCTAGTATTTTTACCCGTAATAACATTACGGGAATATAAATTTTTTAAAATTACGATCCACTTTCTGACAGTATAGATTATGCATGGCATAAAAGATTTATAAAATCAAACTACTTTTACAAAAAAAAGTCGTAGACTGACAAAAATCTCTGGCTAAAAAGACCAATGTCTTTGTAGATAAAAAATCAAATAATAAGATTTTTAGTTATTATTTTTATATAAAAAGTCTAATTTTTATTAATAATTAATTTTAATATTCGTTATCTAAACTTTGAAATAATTTAACGTGTATATTTTTATATTTAGTTAGTGTTAAGCCTGTTGCACAAATAGAAATAATTAATTTTTATACTTGCTATTTAAAAATAATATTTTTTCTCTCGATGTATATAAAAATATAATTAGATATTAGTATAAAAAAATTATACTGCTAGTTATAAAATTAACTCAAAATTAATTTTTTTAAACAATTGAATCTTGATTCTAACTTTTAATTATAACATTAGTATTCTTTCCAAATTATATATAATAAATATTTGAAAGAAGAGAAATGAAAATATAGATTAGAAAGAAAAGCGGTGAAAATTTAAAACTAAATAAAAAACTAAAAAAATATGTATATAATGATAATATTTTTTATTTGAATTATATTATTTTGTTAATTTTATTTTCTGTAAAATAGAAAGGTAGAAAAAATAGAGAATGAGAGAAAAGAGAGAGAAAGATAAAGATGAAGAATGAGAGTGAGAGTGGAAGTTTGTTAATTTTAGAAGAAAAAATTTATTTTAATTGTAATAAAAAATATCGAATGATATATTTTGATTTGTCAAATTACTAATATAAAATATATATAGAGTGAAAATGGTAGAGAGAAATAGAAAAATAGAGAAAGGTAGATGAGATAATTTAAGAAGGAAATTTATTAATTTTGGAGAAAAATATTTTTTCTCAATTTTAATAAGAGAGTGTCATATGACACATTTGGTTATTAAATTAGATAGTAATATATGATAAATAATATAAGTATATTTCAATTTAATTTTAATAAAATTAAAGAATGTCATGTAGCACATTTTAATTGTCAAATTAGTAATTAGTCATTGATATTGATAATTATATATAAAAGAGATAGAATTGTTGAATGAATGAAAGAGATAGAGAAAAGAAGAGGGAGGAGAGGAGAAGTCTTTAATTTTAGAGGAAAATATTTTATTTCAATTGCAATGAGGGAGTGACATGTGACACATTTTGGTTGTAAAATTAGTAGGGAGGAGGAAAGAATTCTTTAATTTTGGAGGGAAAGATTTAATTTCAATTACAATGAGGGAGTGATATGTGGCACATTTTGGTTATAAAATTAATAAGGAAGAGGGGAGAATTTCTTATGGAGGAAAATATTTTATTCCAATAGTAATGAAAGAGTGACATGTGGTATATTTTGGTTGTAAAATTAGTAAGGAAGAGGGGAGAATTCCATAATTTTGGAGGAAAAGATTTGATTCCAATTGTAATGAGAGAGTGATATGTGGCACATTTTGGTTGTAAAATTAGTAAGGAAGAGGGGAAAATTCTTTAATTCTAGAGGAAATGATTTGATTACAATTGCAAAGAAAGAGTGACATGTGACACATTTTAGTTGTAAAATTAGAAATTAGAAATATATAATAAATGCAAGAGTTCTGATGAAAATGGCCATATGTAGTATAAGATACTTAGTGGGAGAAGCAAGGTTCAAAATCTTACAAGATTTATCCAGGGTACCTAGAATCTCTAGAGCTTGTAAACTCTTGTTTTATGTGAATGAATGATATTTGCTTTTTACAGTTTTAAGTTACTATTCTCTAGTTCTTTAATGTCTAGCTATTGGTTCGGAAGACTTGTATTAACTTGTGATTAGTGTGTAATTTGGTTAGGTTGTGAACAACCGGATATAAACTATTTATACAATTTAAGTTGATGCTAAATCTTTTTTATGATAAAAAAGTGGGAATCCTAGCATTCACAGAGATATAAATTTTGAGAAATAAAATATAAAGCAATAAGATGATTGTACTTGCAAGATGCACAAAATTTGCATTAGCCTGTACTGCATAAAATTCAGATTTATAAATAGATGTAGACACATTGCAAATGAGGACTATAGGATTTGCTGATTTTCTTGTAAATTGATCAACAACTCAAGGCTTGGGAAGCTTTAGGGTCAGACAATTAGCAACACAATTCTTCTAGAACTGTTTGATAATCCTAAATATGTTGAAGTGTAACTATTTTGAAGTCGCATCAATTAAATATGATTATATACTTTAGCTTTCTTATATTTAACAGGTTTAGGAATTTGTAATTGAATTGAAACTGTTCGAGGTACCATTAAAAACACTAATCACTTCTGAATTATCTGAAAGGTCCTCATACATTATGGGTATTTCATATTTCAATAGTTCTTTTTCTTTGGGGCTATCTCTTGTAAATTTCCAGGAGAAAGTGATAACTTTATAAATCTGGCCTTCATAACAGATGGAACAAGTCACACATTACTAACATCTGATTCGCAGCAAATTAATTAGATGTCTTTCTCATTGTATGCACTAAGGTTAGTTACTAACATCCTTTTTTTTCTGAAATAATGTTGCTGATTATGGAAATTGGTGCTGATGTTCTGATTTTTGATGATTAGTACTTTTGTTAAGTTGAAAACTTTATTGTTGATACTTTTTTTTGTGGTAGAACATTATGTGTTTGTCATTTAGGTGCGTTTTGATATATTTTAGTTATAAATTTTGATGTTTGAAGTTGTTTATGAATTTTTATTGATAATTTATATATATTTTATTATGTGAAATTTTGAATTTTATTAGGTTAGAAATTATTGAATTTAAATATTTGAAATTATATATTGTATTTTTAATAATTTTATTTAATATTTAATTAAACCGGTTGAACTTCAGTTGAATCCCGAACGAACCATCAAACCAGTGAACCAGTCACTTTACCAGTTTATTAACCGATTCGGTTCTCGCAACCTTGATAATATGAAGTTGGTTCCTTCATGCAAATGTGTTTAGTTCTCTTTTTGTTATTTTTTAAATATCTCTTTAATTTCAAGTGTTGAAAGTTCTCTGAGCATCTCCTTTAGATTATCTGCCAACCCAAATTCAAAGTTAGCTACTCCTCTATCACTTACTGGAACTTCAATATCATTAGTTTCGGTTGTTTAGGTATCCCGACACTTCTTCCTCATTTTTTCCCTCATTGATACATATATGCATGTGTTTTGTATTGTTTGCTATCTTCATTTTGTATTATTTAAAAATATTTTTTTGGTGGCTAATATTATTTTTTGGTGGCTAATATATATATACCCTTACTATTTTTGGTTTTTCATGGCATTTTTTGTTATTGGTTTTTGCTTCTTGATTTGTTTTGTTCTTGCATTTCTCTGTTCTTGCTATGGTTTGTTCTTCACTGCTATTTATTTGTTGTTCGTGGCTTTTTGCTATTGTTTGTTGTTCTTCAATACTGCTACTTTTTTTGTTGATTTTTAATTTGTTGTTATTCACTATTGGTTGCTGCAACTGTTATTTTTATTTTAAATTTGTTAATTGTTATTGATTTTAATTTTAATTTATTGGTTCTATTATTTTTGTTCTTGATTTAATTTTTTATCTACATTATTGTTCTGATGGCCACTATTTTTGCATTTAATTTGTTGTTGATTAAGTAATATATCGATGTTCTTTTTTTGGTTTTTGATTACATTATAAGTGACAACATTGGTGAAACTGAAGGTGAAACTAGTGGACATGTTCTTTATGCAATTGATATGCCAGATCTTAGGTGTTGTTTGTATTTTTTATTTTTTTAAAATTTTCAATGTGCAATGAAGAATGAGATGTGTAATATATAATAAATTTTATAGAAGCATGATTACTTTTTTGCAGATTGAAATATCTTTAAAGAAGTGAGTGAATACTTACCTTTATTTGATATTGTAACTGAGTCTTTTTTTTTTTTACTAATTTAGTCATATTTTTTAGAGTTATTAAATAGATAGAATAACATTTGATCAAACCCAAAGGCTTAAGTTTTATTAGGTTAAGCTTCAATACCTAATTTCTTTAAATATGGTTTGAACTTTTTTAAACATGTATAATTTTGATGAACTAATTTTATTTGTATGTGTTATTATCTTTTAGTTCTATTACTAAAATAAAAAAAATAATATACTTTTAGCATAGCGACATACTCCCTGTTGATGATGGTGACAAATTAAAGATTCTATTGCGACTGAAACATTTATGAGATACCTATCAATTTGTTACGAGTTTAAAAGGAATTTGCAATGATATTTGCGATAGTATTGCAACTAATTGACTACATATTATTTCTTAGCAAATTAGCGATTATTTTATAACTCTACTTTCTCATTTTGAATAGCTTTGGCTTAGCGACAAAATTTCTACAAATTTGATTAAGGATTTTCAAAGATTAGCTATAAATTTGCTACAAAATGCGACAGATTTGTGATCATATTAGCGGACAACTTGCGACGAATTAGGTTCGGAAAAATTCTTTGCTAATTAGCGTCAACTAAGCATTTCATTTTGTCTACGAAGTTAACTTGGATTTAGCGATGATTCTGCTACAGTAGAGTTTGTCGTTAATTAGCGACTACCTTTTAGTCTATTTCTTCTATGGAACTAGCTTTTACTCTAGTGATAGATTTGCGATTACCTTTTAGTCTATTTTGTTTGCCTCACTGATATGTGACTTGTAATTAGCGAGGAAAGCATTAGTTGATAGGCGGTAGCTAATCCGTCACAAATTATATTTTGCGTCAGATTAGTGATGATTTTACGACTATTTTTGTGGTAGCTAATCGGCCATATTGTTGTAGTGACAGTGGTGGCGGAAGTGGCAGGCCATTTGTAGTAGCGACCGCAGGACATTTGCAGTAACAGTGGTATAGGAGGTTGACAGAGAAGAGAGATGAAAAGGTTAGAGAGAGAGGGGGAGGGTGAGTAGTTAGAGATAGAGAGAGGAATGTGAAAGGTTAGAGAGAGAAAGTAAATTCAAAATAAAGGGGCAAAGGGTTTGCAGTTCAAATTTACGACACGATTACCGTCGGATTTACCGTCAGATATCTTCGATGGTAATGTTGTGGAATCACCAAAACCCAGCATTCCATTAAAAATGTCTACCATTAGATTTTTCTGACGGTAATTCCGACGCTAAATTTGGCTCCTATTTGTCTTGTTTTTCCTCCAAACGTTACCGGCAAACTTTACCGTCTGAAGAAGCTATCTGTCGGTAATTATTTGGCATGACGAATCCTACAACAAAATCGTCACTAAATCTGACGGTACTCAATGCATTTTTTGTAGTGACTAGTTTTAAATTCGAGTAATAAGAATTGTCCAACCAATATAACAAGAAAATAGAGATAGTATTAAAGAAAACAAAGAATATGTATTGGAATTGTTGGTTTACATGATACAAGAGTCACCCTATTTATAGGGATATTACCAACTAACTTCACAAGTATTTGTCATTCATCTACTCACTATTAACTCTCAACTACTCAAAAAAATTAAAAAAGCATGTGCTAAAATAAAATGTAATAAGAATGAAAAGAAGGTTTGATAATGTATTTTGGATCTCTTTGTTATTTGGTTGTGCTTGGCTGATGGTTCCTTTAATACAATATATAAATTATGTTATTTTTTTTACGAAATAATTTATTGTATCATATGTTTCTTGAAATAACAAGAATTTTGTTTAAGTTAAAATAAATAAAAAATTAGTACGTTTAAAAGATATTAATAGTTTTCTATTTATAAAATAAAAAATGAAAAAAATTATTTTAGAAACTGATTTAATTTGGGTTTTTTAATTTTCGAGACTAAAATTCAAGAATCAACTTTTAATCATTTATAGTAATAACATATCAGGGACACACAGACAAATTATATTTTAATATGAACATCAAACTAATACATGGACAAATTTTATTATGACACAGTGATATTATTATATAAGTCGACATGTATGTCAATAAAAGACACTTTATTACTTTATTCTACATGGCAAAACTTTGTTTTTAACACGAACATTGGCTGACTATGTGAGTATGACGGGTAACAAAAATAACTTGAATAACTAATGTGAGTCTAAAATGAACATTTGAAGTTTAAATTAAAATAAATGTTAGAAGACCATTAAAATTTAATTTTTTGGTCATTAATTAGTCATCAATATTTAAAAATATAAGTTAAACTATGAGATAAGTCTCAATGTAGTCTATGAAGTTGCACTCGAGCTTCATAGTAGTCCCTGAACTTAAAAGTTCTTCAGAGTCATCCCCGAACTTGCACTCCGGGACTCAAAGTTGTCCTTCCGACAATTTCTGGACACCTGGCGCAACCGGAAAGCTTAGCTGGCAGCGTTCGTGACATGTGGGACTTACAACGGCTAGCTGATGTGGCAGAGTAAACTCTCCCGCATCAATTTGGTCCCTCAGGTGAAGTTAAAATCCTAATCCCCAAATTTGAAGGCCACATTGCTCACTCTGTTCTCTTCTCGTCGGTGTTGTGTTCTTGTCTTCTCCCTCTTTGAAGCCCGATAGTTATGGCAAGCACGAGCAATGCAGCTGGGAGCTCGAACAACCCACGATCATTTGGAAGCATCATGAGGAGAATGAACAGAAACAGAGAAGCTCGTTTGCTAGAATGGTGTGCCTGTGGGTCGAGACCGGTACTGCAGTGGTCAGGGACGGATTCTAATCCAGGGAGACCGTTCCTGGGTTGCCCAAACTACAATGTAAGTATTATTGTTGTTGATTGCTGTATTTATGGATATAAATTTTGCTGATTGAATTTTCTTGGATGTGCAAACTGTGGGTAAGAAATGGTGTGGATTATTTTTGTGGGTTGATAAAGTTTTGGAAGATGTCATGCATGTGATGATAGAACAAGACATTCAGTTGATGATGAAGAATGGAAGATGAAGATGGCTTGGAAATTTGGTAAATTAGAAGCTGAAATTAGGGTTCTAAAAATGGGGAGAATTTTGATGTTTGTGTTCATGTTGCTGATTGTAATTGGTGTTCTTGTATTAAAGATGGATAGACAGTAGGGTCAACTGTATCTAGCAAAAAACAAATGACATGCATGTTATATGCATATGTTGTTCATGTACTTGTTCCTATCCTTTTGTTTGAAAGAAATGGAAATTAAAGTGTTTGATTATATGCATACTTCTGCTCCTGGACTTCTTTTCAATGAAATAGAAATGAACAGGATTTGAATTACTCTTAAGTCTGTAACAGAAGATAAAATACAAACAAAAGGCTGACAAAACTTAATTCAATAAAGTCATAATTCATATTGGTAATGTTTGATTCAAAAAAGGCATTATAGAGCCAAAACACCAATTATATCAAAGTTGTTGACATATTGACCTGATAAAATTTAAATACTAAAATTCCCAACACTAGGACAACGTTTTAGGCATTGTAAACAACATCAGCAAAATAGATACAAAAAACAACCTTCTTTCCCTAAACATAATCATCCTAATCTTCATTTTTTTTGTCTGGGTGCCTTGAATCCAGGGTTGGGTACAAACTTCATGAAGTTTGCAAGCCTTGTAGCAGTTCCCTGTATTGCACCTTGCATAGGGTCAGGTGGGGGATTCCTTGTGTAAGACCCAGAACTTTGAAAAGTCTTATTATGATCAAGTCTCAAATCATATAGTTATTTATAGCCTTAATTTCAGAGATTATTTTATTAAAGATAATTAAGGCAAGTTTTGATTTATTGAACTTGAGACAAGTTATGATTTATTATCCAATTTGATAATTATTGGATTATTTTCTATAATTATATTATAAAGTTGGTAGTTGTGAAATAATAAGAATTTTTATATGATTCGGATTAAATAATTAATATTTTAAATATTAATACTGTTACTTTGGAAAATAAAGGGTTTAATTATATTATTTCTAATTATTTTGATTTGGGCATTTATGGAAAATAATTTATAAAATTGATGAGCAAATAGTATTTTTATACACTAATTTTGTTGGGTTAAAATTTGTTCCTAATTACTATATTACCCCTACTTTTATTTGAAATTACAAAAGTAACCTTAACCCTAAGTTTCAAAAATGAAACCCTAATCCTATACCCAGCAGCCGCCACCTTTCTTCTTCCCCTCAGCAGCTGCAACCTCTCTTTCCC
Source organism: Arachis ipaensis (assembly GCF_059453495.1). NCBI lineage: Eukaryota > Viridiplantae > Streptophyta > Magnoliopsida > Fabales > Fabaceae > Arachis > Arachis ipaensis. The sequence continues at coordinate 117,167,410 of NC_142441.1, read as the reverse complement.
AAGCAGACACACACACACACAGCTTCCCCCACAACCCAGCAGCTGCGCAGCCCTATCCTAGCCACAACACAGTTTTCTATCTCTCTTTCCATGAATGGAAAGCAATAGAAGCAGAAAGGGAGAGATGGAGCAGAGTTGCGATCCGGGGAGGGGATGAGCCGCGCGGTCGTCGGTCATCTCGGCGCCGTGCTCAGATCGCGTCCAGCCCTCGTCGCCGCCGACCCGTGACGCTGCCTCCAGAATCGCGCGAAGGACAGAGGGAGGAGAGAGAGAGATCGAGGCGAGCCTTGAGGAAGTGAGCTGTGCGAAAATGGAGAAGGAGAACGGCGCCATCCCTTGCCGTGATCGAAGCTTGCTGCCGCCACGTTGCTCGGGACTGTCGCACCGCCACTGTCGCTGGGAAGACCGCCGCCGCTGTTCGAGAGGCCACCTCTGCTGCGAATCAGGACTGAGGTGAGAAAGAGAGGACTGCGAAGGTGGGAAGTAGCTCTGCCCAATCTTCGCCTGTGCTGCCAGACCCGCCGCGGTCAGCTGTCACAGGGTCGCCGTCAAGCCGTGTCGGAGGAGGAGCGCCGCCGCCGTGCCTCCATCGTCACTGAGGACGCCGGTTGTCGCTGCCGCCATCAGAAAAGGGCTCAGGTCGCCGCCGGTGTCGCTGCCGGATAAAGGAGCTGCATCTCTGTGATTCTGACTGCTGGGGATGGTCCTGTGACTTCCGGGATCTCCGCCGGAGCTCCGGGCTGAGCCTCTGCCGCTTGAGACCCTGCTGCTGTCGCCGGAAAAGGTTGCCGGTAAGGGTTTTAATTGTGGTTTCTGTCCTTTTTGAATTACGGGAATACTATAGTCGCTACGTGTTGGTTTCAGATGTCATGATCAGAATTTGTCGCCGCTGCCGCTTGAGGTGGCTGCCGGGCTGTTGCCGAGCCGGCCCGGGGAACGCCGCTGTTTCGGTTCAGCCGTCCTTTCTTAGTTTCGGTAAGTATTTATGTTTCGCAAAGCCACGCGTTAGTATTCTGTGGTGTTCGGTTAAGGAATATGAGTTTTGACAACGTGGGGTTGAGTCCTGATTATTATATGTTGCGAATAGTGTTGCGATAGTTATTGCGAAAGTGGCTGGGAGCTGAGGTTTTGGTTGCCGTCAGTTCGGGTTGAGGCGGAAATGGACTTGATGAGGCGTTTGTATTATGGAATTGTGTTTTGAGGTAGGGGCGCTTTCTAAAAACTATGCTTTATGTGTTGGAATTATTACATATGGATACTGTTGTGAGAAAATGTGTATTTGGTGATTGTATCGGCCTTATGTATAATTTGATTGTATCGAATGATTATGAATATTTGTTTGGCTGAATTGTTGTGCGGCTTTGTGAAATGTAATCTTTGGAAGTTGATTCTTTAAAGATTTTAAATGAGTTTAATCCGTTGAGGATTGGTTTGAATTGAGTCAATTATTTGGATGATGTGAAAGATAGAACACTTTTGAATTCAGCCTGGTTTACTTTAATTGACTTGGTTTCGGACAAATGATTTATTGCTGAATCGATTCATTAAAGCTTTGGAAATGAGTTAAATCGATTGATATTGAGTTGATTTTGAAATAGTATCCTTGAGATACGCCACTGAGGCGATTGTTGGATTTAGCTTGATTTGAATTGATTTCTGATTTCGTGTTGTTGAAAAGGAATGGGGAACGGTTTAGTTGGGACCCGAACCGGGTGGCAAAAGTCCAAGTTTTAGGGGAGGTGCTGTCGAAATTTTTATAAAAACTTAGTCTTGTTTGAAAGGTTATTTAAAAGGTTTGGATTTGAGAAATTGTATTATTTGATTTATTAAGAGAATATTTATGCTTTCCAGCTTAATTTATTTGATGAACCTTATACGTTGAGTTCGGCTTATTTAGAACTGAACTATTTTTACCGTTTGAATCACTGAAGGAAATAATGATGCTCTAATATTGATTTCAATATAAAAAGGAGTTTTTAGTGATTTTTAAAGGAACCTAGACTTTTGATTGAGTAATCAAGTTTGAGACATTTTGGAAGAGTTGGAAAAATGGGTTCCAAAAAGAAATCTAAAAGCGGTTTGATTTAAATGAACCGGTTCCGTTTCAAATGAGTTGATTTTTGGATCGGGTTGGAACTTGTGATTTTGTATGGTTCGGTTTCATAATAAATTTAATTTTATTTACTTGAACCGAGAATCTATGATTTTAAGAGTTTCAATGAATTTTAAGGAATTGATGTAAGTTGACCTTCCCCTAAAGACTTGGGACTCTGCCGAAAAACTTTTGTTATGAAATTCCACCGCTGGGTGGGTGATTTTGGATACTTTGAAATAAATCCTTAACTTGCCATGGTTTTGGAAGTTTCGGAAAGAGAATGCCGAGAGTGGCTTTGTTTTAAAAAGGGAACTCACTTTGAGTAAAAGTGGCTTGTGAGCCTGAGATGATTTGAGAAATGAGATCTTTAAAGCCAAGGCTGAAAATAGTTGAAATTTGATTTCAAAGTGAAATGACTTGAGAAAAGTGATTTATGGCTTAAATGCCGGTTTTATGAATTTGATGATGTTGAGTGTGGAAGTGTTGTTTTGTTATGGGCCGGAATGGCTATGTATGATTATGAATATTGGCTGGTTTTGGATTGAATCGTGAGCCGGAATGGCTGTGTATGATATTGATTTATGGCTGATTGCCGAACGAGTTATGGGCCGTATGGCTGACTATGAATTATGAATTTAAGCCGGATGGCTGAGATGGATGTTGATCCATGGTTGGGACTGAATGAATATATGCTTGAAATGCCTGGGCAGTAGCAAGGGTTGTGGTTCGTCCCACTTGCTCCAGGTCAGAGATTGTGACGCCTGGGTATTAGCGGTAGTAGTGGTGATTCCACTCGCTCCAGGTTGAGCAGTTAAACACCCGCTTGGGTAGTAGCCGCAGTAGTGGTTGTTCCACTGGCTCTGGGTTGAGCGGGTAGTAGCAATGGGGTTGTAGCTCAAACCTACTTGCTCCGCGAGGGGTGTTTCTGTCCATGGTTAGCTACCAGGACATGTCGGGTTGGCTATATAACCGACAGATGATATCATCAGCCACTAGGGACAGGCATGCATCATATGCATCTATGTGACATTGTTTGGGTGTGCATATTATACTTGGTTTGCCTATGTGATTAATTGCTAACTGTTCTACTTGCAATAACTGTTTGTTTGTGCTTGCATCTTCCTATCTGTGTTTGCAACTGGGACTCTGTTGGACTGTGGTGATTGGTTGTTGGTTGGATTGTTTGGGCCTAGAGCCGTGGTTAAATTGAGATGGACCGATGGTTGATTTCGGTTTTTGTGTTTCTGGTTTGGAATAAAATATGAAAGGCTATTTTGTTTCAGCATAGATAAATCGTTTTGAAAGGCTTTTGATGTTTTTGAGAATTGGATGGTTCCTCTTTCAGAAAAGATTTTCAACTTCACTTTTATTGAAAACCGTTGTTTTTGAAAAGAGGCATAAGACGGTTATTAATCACTGGTACGGTTTATCCTCACGTATCCTATTACAGTAATTCCCAAAAACCCTCTACTGAGAACCCTTTCGAGGATGATGTTCTCACCCCCCTACATTTTTCCCCTTTCAGGATATGGGCGCAGAAGTTACGAAGAGCTTATTTAATTGTTGTTGTGATGCTCTGTATTGTTTTAGTTATGGTTTATTGTACCCTCGCCTTTATCTTGATATAATCTGTAAGAGGGATAGGAATTGTATTGGCTAATGCTTGTAAAGTTATTTATATAAATTTATGTCTATATATGGATGTACTCTTTATGAGTTGTTGTAAGTTGTATGGTATTTATGGATGTACGTTATCGAACGAAAGTATTTTTAGGAGCGGTATTGCGATTTAAAGTTTTAAACAGGCTCATATTTTAGTATTAAATAATATAAAAGTCGTCGTAATATCCGAACTATCAGAGTCGCGCAGCCGGAAGTGTGAGCTTTGGTAGTTAGGGTGTTACACCTTGCTATATGACTACTTCCTGGTGGGGTAGCAGCAGGTGGGGTGGTTACTGGTGGATTGCTGATGCGTGAGCATCTTTCCTATCTTTTCCTAGTAAATTTGCATCTAATTTGTTGAGTTTAATAAAGAATTAATTATCTTTTAGCCAATATGGATGCTACTTTGAGTCGTTTGCAATTTTGTTTATTTTAGGTAGCATTCGGCTGGATTTGATGGAGCTTCTGCAGCACAAGAATCAAAGGAAATGGCAGCGAGGAGCGACGCGTACGCGTGACACACGAAGAAGACCATCGACGAGTACGCATGACTGACGCGTACGCGTGACATGCGCCACGTGCAGAAAATGCAGAAAAACGTTGGGGGCAATTTCTGGGCTGTTTTGACCCAGTTTCCAGCCCAAAAAACACATATTAGAAGCTGTAGAATGGACAAAACAAGTGGTCCCCACCCATCAACTGAAGACTTGTTAATTAATTCTAATTTAAATTCAAATATTATTTTTAGGAAAAGATATTATTTTAGTTTTAGATAATAGATTTTAAATTAATTAGGATTAGATATAAAAGGAAGAAACTTTTCTTTCCTCGGGGAATTCTATTTGAATTTACATTCCGTATTTTACAGTTTACCAGAATCCTAGTTTTCTACTCTTAACCATGAGCAACTAATCCTCCATTGTTAAGGTTAGGAGCTCTGTCTATTTGTATGGATTAATTTTATTACTTTTTCTATTTTAATTTATGTATGGATTTACAATTTAAGAATTGTTTTTGCTCTTTATCTTATGAATTTGGGTGGAACGGAAGTATGACCCTCTTTCTATTTGAGTTCTTGTATAACTTGGAAAAGCTCTTTACTTGAACAACAGCTTGAAAACATATTCTCCTAAATTTTAATTATCTGGATTTAACGGGATACGTGACATGTAATCCTTTTATTTTTGGGTAATTAGAGTTTTTGTGGCATATAAACTGGAATTTGATCATCATCCTCTAATTGGAATTAATTGATCAAGGAATTGGCTGTTGATGAATTTTAGAGGAGACCAGAAAGGTCTAAGGAATTAGGGTCTAGTCACATATAGTTTGCCATAAATTAAATCCTACATGATTAAAATAGTTAGTAAGAAAAGTTAATCCGGAAAAATAGATAACTCTAAAACCTTATCTGTCTTCTCCATATTTTATTCCCAACTTATTTATCTGCCTATCTTTAATATTCTTTATATTATTTAATGTCTTTTAAACTCCCAAACATTACTTTCTATTTGCCTGACTAAGTCTATCACTCAATTATTATTGCTTGATCCATCAATCCTCGTGGGATCGACCCTCACTCACCTGAGATATTACTTGGTACGACCCGGTGTACTTGTCGGTTAGTCTGTCATTAGAAATTCTGCACCAATTGCTACTTCCTGAAGCCAGTTTTTCACAATGCTTGGCTAACTTTCTTTTTAGAGGGAGCTTTGGTGGCCTAACAGATAAGGGTATAACCTATCAGCGAAAACATGTGAGATAGTTAGTAAACTAGGTAAGGATGTGAATATGATAAATTTAAAATCATATAAGTTTGTGAACCTGTTGAGAGTCATCAGTTGCTTCCAAGGGTGGTTCACTTTGGTCAAGATTGATTTCGATTGGGGCTTCTGGGACAGGGGCAGCAGAGTTGGCCTGACCTTCACCACCATTAGCAGCAGTGGGTTGTGCAGCGGCAGCCTCTGCAGCAGCAGCTTCTGCAACTGCAGCAGCCTTTTCAGCAGCAGCTCTCTTTGGACAGTTCCTTTTGGTGTGTTCTGCTTCGCCACAACAACGACATCAACCTTTTTTATATATTCTTTTCATCTTGGTCTTCAACTTCTTACTCCCACTTGGCTCCTCATCTGCATCTTTTCTTCTTTTTTTTCTTAAGTGGTCTGGGCTTGTTTCTAAGTTTTGGTACTTGTGGTCTGTTATATGGTGACTTTTCCCATAGTGCTTGACATGGAATTGGATTGATATGGAAGGCATATGTGTTATTATATGCTTCCATGGTCAACCACTGATGACAAAAGTCCTCCGGTCTCTTACCAGCCCTTGCCAGTGCAGCACACACATGCACACATGGCATTCCTAAACAGCATTCACACAACAACGAAGACAACAACAGTAAGCCTACAACAAAGGTTGATAATGATAATAAGACTAAAACAATGAATTTTAAAAACATTACCACTCAATTGCCAAAAATCACATGTGCAGAGCCTCTTTCCCAAGTCCACAACCATGTTGGTCGGCCAGCCATGTACTTCGAACTTCTCATAATCTGCATCACCAGACCACATCGGGACCCAATTTTTTTATTCCTTCTATATCTTTTCTAACCTGCTGCGCCGTATAGGAGGTAGAACTCCAGTGTTCGAATTCAGCTTCACCTTGTTTCTAGCTATCGACCTCATTACATACATTCTGACTTCTTCCAAGAGTGTGATAATAGGCTTAGCTCTAGCATCTTTGATCTTGGAGTTGAAGACTTCACAGGCATTGTTGCAGATGTTATCTATTTTAGGTGCATTACTGAAGAATGCCCGGCTCCAAGAGTCTCTAGGCCACTTGTTCAAATACTCCCAGGCTTCCTTATTAACCCTTTCAATCTTTTTGATGATATCAAGGATGCCATCTTGGCTAGTACACCTTGCACAATCCCAAAGTAGCCTTCTAAGCTGGAGATCCTTCCATTGCTTATTGAAGTTCTTCCACAAACGCCAAACACAGAATCTGTGATAGACATATGGAAAAACCTCCTTAACTACATTTATAAGGCCCTATTTTAGATACCAAAGAAGGGTCAGATAGTTGTTTTCGAGCATCAAAATTGTCCTACACTTATATAAGTGACATCAAAATAGTCCCTATAGTTATGTAAGTGACATCAAACTAGTCCCTACACTTATGTAAGTGACATCAAACTAGTCCCTACACAGCACTGTTACAGAATATTATGCAGAACAGGATAAATAAGTAACAATAGATTGACAAAACATTATGCAGCATATAATCAATCCAGGATTAATTCTGCATATATAGAAAGCAGCCCAGTGTATAAACATCATATAGGTAACTAATAAGTAACAATAGATAGATTGACACTAAATAACTTAGAACTATTAAGTCACAACTACTGTATAAATAAGTCACAATAGATTAATTCAGCTTATATAGACAGCAACCCAGTGTATAAACATCATGTTGAAACACACCCAATAGTTAACTAATAAGTAACAACCAGTGACTTGTTATAAGTAAGAACTATTAAGTCACAACCAGTGTATAAACATCATTTTAAGTCACAATAGATTAATTCAGCATATATAATTAGCAGCCCAGTGTATAAACATCATTTTAAGTCACAACCAATAAATATTGAATACCTTCTGCATATCTGAGATAAAACACAGCTTGTTCATCTTATAATCCCCCAGGTCTTGATGAAGTAATTCCAAGAACCATCTCCAGTTTTTAGTGTTCTCAACAGGGAAAATTGCATAGGCAATAACATATATATGGTTGTTTGCATCTTGGCCAATAGCAGACAATATCTGACCACCATGCCGGGTCTTCAAAAAAGCTCCATCCAAGCCTATGAGGGGTCTGCAACCAGCCAGAAATCCTTTTTTATATCCCTCCAAACAAACATACATCTTCTCAAAAATTGGATCATCATCAGGGTTGGGCTGAGGTATAACCCCAACTATGACAGTTGATCCTGGATTGCTCTTCAGCAGTGTCAGCCCATAATCCCTCACCATGCCATATTGGGCAGCTGCATCACCGTACATAACAGATCTAGCATCTCCTAAGGCCCTGGTCAGTGAAGACTTGTTTAGTTCCAGATCACATTTAGTCTTTAAATATTGTGCAGCCTCGGAGTGTCTCAGATTCGGATATTTTCTTAGCTTCTTCACCAATTTGCAGGCTAGCCACTTCCTATTAGCTAGTCTGTTTTTGGTCTCTCTTGCACAGGTGTGGTCATCCATGAATGTCTTGATCTGCCAGCAATTGTTTTCAGTATTATTAGAAGCATACACAAGCCAGCCACAGCTCTCATCCTTACACACAGCTCTCATCCTCACGTTATCGTTCTTCTTAAACAAAATCCTTCTACCCTCTTGTATGCAATATTCACGCACAGCCTCTTTGAATTCCATTTTTGTTGTGAAAGTCATTCCAACCTCTAGCCTAAGCTCTCCAAACCTCCTTTCTTCTCTAAAATGCAGGGAATACGTCATCTGAATCAACTTCCTCCAACTCATCCTCAGAGTTCGGAGGAGTCTTCACCATCAGAATCATTATAAGCATCATCCTGCACATCATGATAAGGAGCAACTGATGATCCAAACTTAGGAATCGGACCAAAAATGATTTCATCATCCTCAAAATCTGAGTCTGCACAAACAGGACCATCATCTTCAACCATAACAGACTTATTTCCTTTTGTAAGTTTCTTCTCTGGCCTATTTCTCAATTTCACATTAGTCTTTGCTGCTGACCTATCCAGAGGCAAGTCTTCTTCACTGGACACTTCATCACCACCAGGCCTATATGCTTCATCCTCTGCACTATTATCACTGTCATGGCTGTCTGAGGATTCCTCTGAACTAGACAAAGCAACAAAGGCTGTCTTGGGCTGTTTTCCCTTACCAGTTGTTCTTGCAATATTTCCAGTAGCAGCAGCTCTTGTCAGTGGCCTCCTTCCACATGCTGCTGCTATTTTTACATTCTCACAGCCTCTCTTTATTTTAGCCTTCTTGGTTTATTTTCCTTTGGACCAAGGTTTCGGAATTGCAGTGGGTTGGGGCATTTTTTTTAGTGGGATTGGTGGTGGGTTTTGAGGTGGGAAAAATGGTTGGTATCAGCATCAACTCTTTGCCAGAAACCACTGGTTCTGCTTCCTCAATATACACAGGTTCAGATACTCCATGTTCGTAGTACACATGAATAATCCCCTTGTTCTGCTGAGCCAGGTAACACATCTCCATCAGCTCCTTATCATCTGCTATTGCTCTTAAACCAGTTTGCAGAGGCCGATTAGGCACCAGCCACCAAGTTTGGCTAACCTTGTCATACCCAATTTTCTTGTGATAGTCTCGGATGAAGAATACATCCAGTGTGTCTGTATCAATGTCCGGCAACTCACAAATCTCTCCACCGTTGTAAGACATACTCCCATCAGCCTCTGTGATAAACGACCCTCCATGGTGAAATATAATGGTAATTAACGGATCACCCATCTGCCAATTTTAAAAAAAATTTTATTGATCACACCCATTGTTTGAAATCAGACATCACTGCTAGTAATAGATTGGAAATGTGAAAGTATAGAATAATCAATTATTGTCCACTAATAAGAAAGAAATAAACATTATTGATGTCACATCAAGAAATCAGATCCAGCTGTGCTGAGAAAGTGTGAAATCAAGAACATTATTTTGGTGTAACTAAGGATAGCAATTCTCTAAACACTAACTTCAATCTTGATGGATCAAACCATTCAAATTTACATACCCTTTCCCACAACTAATCCACTAGTCCAAACCAAATTTATCAAACAACTTGACTATTCCAATAGCTAAGTTAACTTCATTAGCAATTGCAAAACTTACTTTATATTATTCTACCATATGTATGCAAGAATCCATTATGATCACACATTCAGTTTAACTAAACAGCATTACATATTATATTCAGTTTAACTAAACCAACCTAATACAAAGAAAAGCAGTTAGGTAAATCAGTCAAATTCAGAATCTATTATCATCATACATTAAGTTCGTTTAACAAGATTAACATGGATATCCCGAATGAGGTACAAGCCATTGGTGAGCTACAAAAAATTTTAACTCCCAAAAGATCTTTAGTTCTACTGTGATCATGAAAACTCTGTTTAACAAATTCATTTATCAGAGTCATTGTCCCGAAATACATTAACAATTTGGAAACTCCTCCACTAAGAGTAGTAAACCCTAACACATAAAGAACACTTTTGCATATCATCAAAACACAAGAAACACTCCTAGTCTATAACTTTCTTGGCCAAACCACTACGAAAGCCAGTACTGATCAAACCCTAGCACAGAGCACACAACAGAGGCGTTCATACCCACCGATTACAATCGAAAAAAATGGCCTGAACTTTTGTGAATATTAGATTAACAACAATATCAAAAAACAGAGGAACCACATTTTTTTTTCATTTTTGGCTTACCTCTTTCAGAGAAACCAGGCTTCCTAACTTTGTGTATGAAGGAGATGAAAACAATGATGCTCCAGAGCCTAAGTCTTCCATTGAAATCGGTGTGGTTAATGCAATCGCACATGCGCCATTGGAGGTTGAGGGAGAGAGAAGAAGAAACCTCACTCTGTGTTGTGTTTGTTTCGTGTTTTGTGAAGAGTGAGACAATACGTTATTGAAACATTGAGGGAGGGACGTATTCAGCGTGAAACGACGTCGTTTCATGTCATTTTAGCGCCATAGCCAAAACGGCGTCGTTTCTGTAATGCCCACGTGTCACGAACGCTGCCAGCTAAGCTTTCCGGTTGCGCCAGGTGTCCAAAAATTGCCGAAAGGACAACTTTGAGTCCCGGAGTGCAAGTTCGGGGATGACTCTGAGGAACTTTTAAGTTCAGGGACTACTATGAGGCTCGAATGTAACTTTAGGGACTACATTAAGGCTTATCTCGTTAAACCATGTTACTGAATTACTAAACTAAAAAAGAAATTGAGTTAATCTTGATAAAAAAAATTGAGTTAATGACAAAAAATAATAATTCAAAAAATAAATTTTGATGACTTTTTAATTTTTCTCTTAAAAATTCAAGGGTGAATTTAAAACCCATTTGAATATTATCTCCCCTCAAGTTTCCTAGTGTGTCAAACGTCAAACTCAACTCAATGTATACAGTAGTCCTATGCACCAAGTTTAACTTATTCATCAAACACAACTCTATTAAAGGCAATATTAATTCTCATAATACTAAGTTAGATGCTTCCTAGCAATAAAAGCACAATTATAAGCCCCATAAAAAAACAGTTTGCCGATTCGGTATTCCTTGCCATTGAAGAAAGAAAATTGCATTTGAAGAATCAAGATGAAGGATCAAGAAATATCAGAAGAGATAAAGGAGGTGAAAAGATAAGAACCTTAACACATAATTCAAAAAAAGAAGTAAAACTATGCCATCTAGAAGAAAAAATATAAAATGTGACACATTAATGAAGTGTCAAATATCTAACGAAAATTGAAAGAGTATCTTGGTTTCTCTTTCTATATATCACAAACAGAATATTATTGTGGTCTACTAATCTTGAGAAAAGGGCATTGCATTGCATGGCATGCCGGAGTAATTGAAATAGTTGAATTTTCAGCTAAGTTAAAAAAAATAAAAAAAATAAAAAGGAACGAAGTGGCAACATAATTGATCCCCTGCATTTGCCTCAAGGCTTTGCACCAGATTCATCTTTTTGCAGAATTGTAGGTTTAGGAGAATCTAGTCCTTCTTTTACATTAATCTCTTCTTTATCTTCCCCCATGGTTGAACCAAGAGTGTCACAACTAGATGTTTCATCATCCGAGTTGTTGTCATCTATTTGAATTGATTCATTGATGAGTTCTGTTGAAACACCACCTTCACTGACATTAGACATCCTCTTATTGTCATCATCTTTCATTTTTTTGGAAAAAGACTCGAGGGTCCATCCGACGGTGTTTCGCCCGCCGAAGTAGGATTCCAGCTTGTCCTTGTCAAAGAGTTCTTCCATCATCCTTAGGCTTTTCGTGTTGTCCGGATATGCGAATATCACCTTCTTGAAAGTCTTTGGCTCAAGAAATGGCTTCACCATCTGTTTAACAAAGTAAAAATGAGAGATGCTTACTTGTTAAACTGAAAAAAGAGTGTAACTCATAAACACATTGATTCTTACTGATTCACCAAACTCTGTTAATAAATTTTTATTCTTTTTACCATGTTGGATAACATGGGAAAATTTTAACATATGATGAATGTAACAAGCAAAATTCTAGCTTGTCATTATACTCAAAAGTATATGGAAAAGAGTGTTGGACGACAAAAGGTGAGCATGAACATAAGTTAAGTGTGGTAGAGATAAAGATACTAAGATGGATGAGCGACTACACATGTATGAACAAAATAAGGAACGAGATATACGAAAGTTGGAGTAGCACCTATTGTAGAAAAGATGGTAGAATTTCATCTCAGGTAGTTTGGACACATGGGAAGAAGATTGCTAGAGCATCTAATTAGGAGGTGGATGAGATGGAAGGTAGACAAAAGTCGAATGGTAAAAGAAGACCCAAAAAAATCATATATGAGATAGTTAAAGGAAATCTACCTCTCATTGTAGAGATGACACATGATAAGGTTCAACGACAATATTTGATCTATGTAGCTGGCCGACCAAACTAGATAAGGCTTAGTTATTATTGTCATTGTTGTTTGTTATTGTGGTTATACTTATAAGTCACTAACTCTGCCCTATTCTTTGAATTATAGTTAGTATATCACAAAGCATCAAGCTTACCATTGCATGCATTAAGATAGTAGTGAAGAGAGGAGATATTATGATATGATATGATATGATAACATACCGTCCAAAAGGACTCAAATACTTTTGGTGGGTTGTACATGACTGCAAGGCCCAATCTCTCAGGGTAATGATCCTGCAAGATTTGAGCAGTTTCCCTTGTAATCTTCAATGATATGCAGGATTTGTTCCACCCTTGAAAATCAACCAGCCAAACCATCTGTTCCTGCTGCTTAGAACTCAAAGTCATTATGGCATTCTCCAAACAGTAAACAAGGTACTTGATCTGCCCTGCTGCGGCGCTTGCACTCTTAATGCATCGCAAAATAACAACACAATAACATCTTATGAGTGAAACCAATCATAACTATAAAATTACTGTGTCATTATTTAGTAAATACGAATATTGTGTCAAAGAAAAACAAGAAAAAATGTTTATTTTTTTTTTTAAATTAAAAACTTATTTAAGTCATCATAGTTCCCGGGGATTCTAGTATAAAAATTGAGAGTACCGTAATAGCAGGTCTCATGACAAGAACAGTCCTCCCTTGTGAATCCAAGTAATCAGCTTTGTATAGCCTTCCTAAAGCACCTTCTTGAGCTATATCATCCTTATTGCATAGAAGGGACAACGAAAATGACAATTTTAACTAACAAAAATTCATCATTAAACAGAATTAAAAAATAGATACCATATGATGCATACCCATTTAATCATCTCAGGCTTGTACTCTAACCTCCATTTCAAGCTGCATTTGAGCATCTTTGCTGCTTTCTTAGCATTATTTTTTCTTGCTCTGAGGTACCTTTGTATTGATGCATCTGAACACATAACTGGAAACTTATTTGCAACCGGACCAATGATCTTTCTGACTTCATCAATCTGAATAATAAATCGAATATGAAATCATTATTTTTCCCCACAAGAATTGTAGGACATTCACAAATGATATGAAACAACTTCTTATAGATAGAGTAGTGTTTTTTAGATAAACCTTTTTGAATGGACACATTATGTAGAAACGTATATATAGAGAGAGAAATAATAAAGATACATAAAAGACAGAAAATTTATGTTTCCATCTCTATTGTCTTTAGTTTTTAGGTGAATAAAAAATTAGACAAAATTTTATCTCATACAAATTTTGTTCGCATGATCTCTTAGTGTTTCTACTATTGTTTTGTAAGACATGCCAAATAAGATATTATAGTTTTTGGCTAGTAGGTAACAAACAATATTTAAAGAGGAGTGCTAGGGGCCAGCAGAATTTGTGATGTTTAGCCATCAATTAGCCATCATCAATATTTTCAATGGTGTGAGATGACATCTAATGGTGTAGGATTAATCATTTTCTTTTTGATGGTTAAGTGCTGGCCAAATTTCAACAAAAGTGTTGGTCCCCTACACTTTCTCATATTTAAAAGTGTAAGCTCAAAGAATGATGTTGGGCTACTGAACTAAAAGTGTTAAACTGCTAGCTAAATGAATTGGCCAAAATAAATTAAAATTGTTGGTCTTTATGAGCTTTTTTCAATTAAATACCTTTGCTTGATTCTCTTGAGGAGTCAGAATTTTTTCTATTGAGCTTCTTCTGAATGATGATAATCTTTGTTTCAAATCCATACTCCAAACAGGGATAACAGCCTGAAATTAAATATGGACAACCAACAAAAAGAAACAACTTTTCTTTTAAGTAATTGCAAAACAAATACATATATGAATTAATATTTTCATATAATCAGTTTCAGCTTAGCACACTAAACATCAAAGATGGATCTAATTAAATTTGCAAAAGTCCCCCACATATTGATAATATCATTTACTACATAACGTTAATGATGTTGCTAACTACTCAAGGGTCTTGGTTTTAGGCTTTTAGCACTGATTCATTCATCATGTTAGAAGGATAGAATAACTAATTTTTAAATTATTTCTAAGATATTAATATAGAAAAATATTTACAAAAAAAAAAATGTAAGGTAAGATTGGAATGAATCTATAGTAAATTTAACTTAAGAAAAGAAAGAAAAAAATGTGATCTTTATGATTCATAACAATTGTATTCCGTAAAAAATCTATCTTGTGTTTTTCTTCCAATCCCAATTCGAAATAAGGATTAAAAAGAATTTATAGTAAAAACAAAGCATCATAGTCACCCTAGATTAGAACAGCATATAAAATAAAAGAGTTAAGGAAAAAGATATCACCTTAAATAAAGTATGTGTTGCAAGAAAAGAGTACTAGATTTCCAAGATCAGACTCCAGGCTATGAAACACAAAATCAGAATTCAATAAAGAAGAAATTGTTGTATTGTGATATTGTACGTAGAACTAGATAGTAATTTGCCGGATTTTCATCATGCAAGCCTGTACGGTACATTATTGATTCCTACAAATATGGTACAATCAACAAAGGGATAAACATAAGATTTATTTATTATATTTTTGTTCATTTAATGAAACGAACCTCTTGGTTTGGTTTCACTAATGATAACGACGTGATTGATAATCACTGATAGAGACAAGAACACAGATTCATCTTCATCAGCATTTGATTGCTTGTGATTTTAAATCGACGGCGCCCAAGAAATGAAACTGTACAAGAGCATCAATGCCAACGATATCATGAATGTTACAATGACCGTAAGAAAAGTCAAAGCAATCGAATCATGGCCTCTTTGTGAAAACAGAAAGCCAACCAAGTTCCAACAGTGTATGTAATGATCTTCTAAAGAGAAACAATGAGAGAAGAAAAAGTTTATAATAAAATCAGTTAATATAAAATATTTAAAATTTTCAAAAATTAACAAACAAAATTAAAAAACTGTATATCAAAACTTTATGTTAGTTATAGACTAATTTTTATTAGGGTAAAGTATACTTTTTATCCCTGAAGTTTGACAAAAGTTTCAAAAATATCTCTAAGTTTTATTTTGTTTCAATTTTATCACAAAAGTTTTCGATTTGTATCAAATATACCCCTAACGGCTAATTTTTTTTTTTAAGAATTTCATAAGAACAACACTCAATACAAGCAAATCAAGTATAATTTTCATGCATTATTGTTAGATTAGTCTAAAATTTTTTTGAAAATTTAGCCGTTGAAAGTATATTTGATGCAAATAAAAAACTTTTGGGATAAAATTAAAACAAAATAAAATTTAGAGATATTTTTTAAACTTTTACCAAACTTTAGAGAAAAAAAGTATATACCCGTTTTATTATTCTCGTTGATAATAATAATAGTAGTAGTAGTAAAAAATATGACCTTAAGAAGAGAAAATTGTGGATCATGAAAACGAATGTAAGAGGTGAATAAGGACATGTAGTTTGAAGAGGCAATGAAAACTTATTAAGAGGTCCAATATTATAAGGGCACATGATAAGTGAAAAATAAGGGAAGTAATAAAACTCATAAGAATGTTTCAAAGAAAGAATAAGATTTTAAGATTTGCAATAGTAATTAAGTGATTATGTTTACATGAAGATCTCTTTATATAATATGTTAACATTTGATAAAAAAAAAAAAAATTAGGTTGTAAGTTGTACATTCATGTTTGATACAAGTATTTTTCATGGATGACATTCATTGCTATATGATTTTAATAACAATTTTATTTGCAAGTCATCTTCTCAAAAAGGTAATGTGATGTATATTATTATATTTATAATATATTTTCCAGCCTGCCTCTCTGCAGGGCTTAATTTCTTATTATATGGTAATTTATTGTATTATATCAATGAATGTTAAATAAAGCCAAGAACTAATCACCCTTAGAAGCATTGATATAAGTCGTATACCTCTGAAGTCAAAAGAACCAGTTCATTTACTTG
This sequence comes from Arachis ipaensis, assembly GCF_059453495.1. NCBI lineage: Eukaryota > Viridiplantae > Streptophyta > Magnoliopsida > Fabales > Fabaceae > Arachis > Arachis ipaensis. Next base: position 117,150,994 of record NC_142441.1, on the reverse strand, counting down.
ATTGACACTAGAAATTAAATCTTACCGACAAAAAAGGGTGTTTTAGGTAAACATTATAAAGATGATTGGTTCTTGCAAATAAGACAACCAAGGAAGAAAAGATGAATAATCGAGATAAAAGTTGTCAGCTGTGACACTGAGAAGTTAGAAGTCAAAGAAATACAGGACAAAAGCAATCTTAGTCATGCATTTTTTATTTGATTATCTATACTACATACTATACATACCGCTTCATGAGTATTTACGCTGTCGCTGTCGAATCATTTGATTCACTTCCAGGTTCCTTCCCTCATATACATATATGTTGTATATGACCTCGTCCAGTTGTAATCTCCTTAGCTCTGGTGTGTATAAGGTCGCAGAGCAGAAGGTCTCCATCTTTGGGCATTCTTTAATTTTTATCCGTCCACAATGTGGTAGCTCGAAATAGAAAGAGCTAATTGAACAGAAGCTGTTTAGCTTCGGTAACTTACTCAGCCGAATGGTGCCTAAATTTGGGAATATAATCTTTGCTCCCTTATGCTGCACAGACTTATTACTATTATTGTTCCCAATGATCTCTTCCATCTCTTTACATCCCTGCACATCAAGTGCTTTCAGATTCGAAAGGCTTCTGGCAGCGGACACATTTGGAAACACAAACCTCAAATCATGGCACCTACTAATTATTAGAGTATTCAAATTCTCAAAGCCTATGACAGAGTTGTTGTTTCTCCAAATGCGATTCAGTTTGGGCAGAGAATGCAACCTCATCCTTACTAATTGTGATTTATGAATCCCAGTGCCAGTCCCTTCAAATACAACTTCCATAATCTGACATTGCCGTACATGAAGCTCTTTCAGATGTTGGAATAATAATGAATGAATGGTGTTGGATGGGACACATGTGAGAAGCTTGTTGCAGCTCTCAACTTCAAGCCTTAATACCCTCTTCATGTAGCCCACCAAGTGCTTGTATTGAGGTTTCTCGTCAATACATTCAAATGTGTCTACTTCTTGCAACTCCACCTACATAAAAATTCAACAACATTAACATGTGATCTCATCTAAATTGAAAGCTTACTACTAGTTAATGAACCAATGCAATACATATTATATGTCGCACCTTATATTTGCCTGAATAATTGTGAAGATAATATAGTGTCAAATTCATGTCTCCAAGGGTGAGCGTGTCATTATTAACCTTGTGAAGGTTAGGTGTGCTTACAATTACTTTTCCATTTCCATTAGAAAAGGTTTCAATTTGTGAGGAAGGTGATAAGAGCATTAGATCATAGTCATATGACCCTCCACAGAAACATTGGAGGTTGGGCACACCAGTTAAACTTATTTCTTTTAATTGGGGAAATGAGACCTGCACCTGTTCCTGTTTCTTCTTATCTTCGTTTTCATTGCTCAATGGGATGTCATAGTCATAATCTCCATAACAGAAACATCTCAAGTTCGGCAAATTTTCAAGACTCAACTTCTCCAATTTTGGAAATAAAGTCTTATCTTTACAGCCTGCACCCATGTTCATGATTTTCCCTTCCTCTTCTTTTTTGACAATCTCTTCAATCATCTCACAGTTTTTAACTTTTAGTTCTTTTATCTCCACAAGGCTTTTGGCAACAGAATAGGACATCACACACTTTAAATTGTTGCATCTTGCAATTTCAATTGACGTTAACTGGGTAAAACTTACATGCCTCACAATATTGAGTCCCCATATGCTCCTCACTTTTGGTAAATCTTGTAATTTTATGCTCTCTAGTCCATAATTTATACTTTGATCATATCCTTCCTTTGTAAGCATTTCTCCTCTTGCTTCAAACACCTCTTCTAGTGAATCACAACTAGTAATACTTAGTTCCCTTACATGTCGAAGCATGCGCATCTCCTTGAGCTCAACAAGCATTGAGAGTTCATGATACCCACTGATATTCATAACTGAAATCTCAAACAAGTTCTTAATTATGTCTTTATCATGGAGATTGCTCCACCTAATCATCTTTTCTTCTTGTAATGCCATCTACAAAATCAACAACCACATTTAGTGTGCCACCATAAGATATATATGAGCTAATTAATATATGTAAATATCTTTTAAGATGACACGTACAAATTTTCTAAATCCCTCTATAGTAGAATTCAACTGGTCTTCTTTTTGCACAGAGATATTGCACTCGAAGTATGTTGTTGCCTTCGAATTCATGGTGACATTCTTGAGCTTAGTTGTATGACAAGATCCCCGTGAAAACACTTCCATATTCATACAGTCATCAATCATTACTTCTTGCAGAGATGACAACTCAAAGGAGTAGGAAACTTGACAGAAGGCTTTTAGTTTCGGTAAGCTTACAAGACTTAGTTTCTCTAATTTTGGGAACATGACTTTATCTTCACTTGTGTTAATCTTTTTGTTGGATACTATTTCTTCTATGTTCTTGCAATCACTTACTCTTAAATTTTTAAGCCTTCCAAAAGTTGAAAAAGAGAACAATATCTTTATTTTGTCACACTTATACATGTATAGATATGTTAAGTTTGGAACTAATAATCCATTAATAAAAGGCTTTTCTCTCAATATTCTCTCACTGCCTTCATTAGAATCCTGCAAAAAAGAAGAAAAAAATAATTTGGACTGTAATTAGGGAAGACTGCATCATTCAACTTGTGGAGGTCTTGTATGTATATAATTGTTAAATTACCTTTTTCTTTTCGAATCAATATTCGTGTTTTATATTCTTTTAAAATGAACAATTACTGGTGCCTTTAATTTCAAATAAGCAAATTTGAAATAAGACGTTAATGGCAAATGAAATGGTGGTTTTGTTACTCACCCTGCCTTCTTGCTTGCCGTTGATTGCAAAAGAACAAAAATTCTCAAGATTTGGTAGTCCAGACAATTCAAGTGACACCAAGTGAGTGAAAGTAACCATCATGCTTGTTCTTTTTTCTAAATTGTCATAATCACAAATGTCAATGCTGGAATTGTGTGTTCCCTCAAGCAAAACTACTTCTTCCACTGAATCACAGTCTCCCAGATCAATATATTCAAGAATTGGTACATGGCTTATTTCTGCCTTGCCCTTGATTTCAGAAATTGCAGGTTCTTGATCTTGTGCCAATGATGCTTCCTGCAAACTCATCAGCATACTCAGAATTCACACAATTTGTTCTACATGAATAATACTTAATTGAACAATTATAGATATGGTGAGACTCGATACCATGATTGTAGTAGTCTCTTGACTGCGGTGGCGAACAAATGTAAGTGGCCAAGGCATGCAACCAATAAGGGGCCGATGAGAGGAGCTTGATGAGTTGGAATTGCTAAAGTCCCTGTTTTCTGTCTTCAATTGGGTTGGTATCAAAGATATCTTCAACTTGGGACAATACCCAAAATAGAATGTTCTCAATGATGGCCATTCTAACTTTGCAGAATCTGTATACAAGTTTTCAAAATTCGGAAGTCTATAGAGTGATAAAGCGCATAATTTATTAAAGATGATAGTATGTTCTCTTCCTTTGGTTTCAAGATCTCCCTCTTCTTCATCAGCAACTAAAGCCACCATCGAGTTGCAAGAATATATGTCTATTGTCTCAAGATTCACCATTGCTTTGACAGTGGCTGGTGTAAACACGTGACTTAAAGAGTCACATGACTCAATTTCAATTGATCTCAAATTGTGAAACCCATCAACACTATGCGGAACATTACCCCACACATATTTTAGCTTAGGAAGACTATCGATGTGGATTTCTCGCAGCTGAGGAAACATTTGGGTATTCGACGACTTTGAATATTCTCGCAAGTCAAATACTTCCTCCAAGGAATGACAGGTCTCTAAGGTGATGGTTTCCAATACTGGAAATTGTAGCATCCAAATAGATGAAAATAACTTGTTTTGACAATTTGATTTAGACATAGACTCATCTTCCTTAGTTTGTGAAGCATTAACTCTTTCATTTGTGCAACTCGAACCCTGTCCGCATATAAATAATATGGAGATAATTGATATTGTTGCAACAGGAATTATACATGATATTCTATTTCCTTCGAGAAATAATTTTAGAAGATACTATATAAAACATATTAAATGCGTATTGAAAGAAAGTTTATTCATATACATGTGTGAGCATTTGTTCATTTTTCTCGAGTCTTATAAATTATTAAGACTATGTATCTCTTCAATTATATTGGAAGCGATGCACCATTCATTTGAGACTTTAATATATATCTTGATGTGATTTTTCTACTCTGGTGAATAAGTGAGACTACCAGAAGATATACATATCACAAATCATAAATAATTAGCAGTTGAAATTAAATAATCTTTGTGTACTATAAAAACACTGTATCTTGTGTCTCATTACCCTCACCGCATCGTTCAACAACCACCTTCCCAACAAATTGACAGTGCTGAAGAAATGATAAATGAAATACTCCCTCGATTCTATGAGGGCAAAAATTGTGGGCAAAAAAATGTTGTTCACTAATGGGGCAAAATCATGTAAAATGTTCCATAGTTGATAATTTTTTTTTTATATATTTATCTTGACTTTCACCTAATAATAGTCTTTTTCTATATATTTCTACTAAAAAAGTATTCACTCTCTAACATTTTTTATTAAGTAAAATACAAAAATGTGTATTCAAAAGTTTATATTGCTACAAAAATAATTCTTAAAGACACCAAAAATAAATAAATCCCTCAATAATTTGAAAATACAACAAAAATAAAAAAAATATTCTTTTTTATAAATTGCAGATAAACTTTTGTGTTTAACAAATAATTTGTGTATTTGATCAAATTTTTGTAATGACATTTGAACAACTATTTAAAACACACAAAAAATGAAGCTTAAGAAAAAATAGAATTTTATAGAATTCTATTTGGTTCAAGTCGATTATAGTATTATAGTATAAGCTAAGATTACCAAAATATTCTTAAAGAAAATCGTGTGAACTATGTAACAAACTATTTCAATTTCAAAACCATCTTTACGAGTGAGAGAATCAATTTTTAAATAGAATTATTATATTTCATGAGAAAATAAAATGGAAAGAAGTATATATAAAACAAAATAGAAACACAAAATACATATAAGAAAAATATTTACATACATGATTATTATGTATAAAATAGATGATTCTGTTGTATGGTTATTGTTTTAGAATAATTGGATAAAAATGCTTTGAACAGCTAACTATACCACTTTTATACTGGCTTTCAATTTTGTTTTGTATTTTTATTATTAAATTTAATGTAATATAAAAAATGAAACTAGCCATCCACTTGAAACTTGTATACAGCAGACCTTTTCCCCCCCTTCTTGTCATATAATGCGATATATAAAGAAAATTGAATATGATAAAAAAAAAATGCATGTACCGCAATGGTATAAAGAAATTTGAATTGTGAGGAATTAGCAAGAATGAGTGATCATAGAGATAAATAAGGAACTTACACGATGAGATGAATCTGTTGATGAAGGTGGCTCAGTTGAATCGATGGCATTGCCGAAGCCAGTGAATAGTGGAAGACGCCGCAGATACAATTTCTCTAAATTTAAGAACTCAGAAATCAACGGGTTGTTGACTTTATGGTGATTGTCGGATGCCTTACATATCTCCTTTAGCATTGGGAGATTAAATATTGACAATGACTTCAATAGCGGGAAGGCAGTGTAAGAAGTTGCAGTGATGCAATCTACAACATACATAACATCTGGACATGAATCTAGTATTAGTTTTGTCAAGCATTGGAATCCGCTGTCATCTAATTCACAAATCACATTTTTCAAGTCCTTCACGTCTTCTAACTTGAGAACTTCACATCTCTTAATCAATTGCATTAGTACTGGGCTACACTTGATAGACTTATTGTAATTTGTATGTCTGAACACTAACTTATTTGGCTCCAGATATCCAAAACCACGATCGTCATCCCAATATTGAGTCACGTAAATCCAAAACCTCTCTATATTTTTGAAACTCAAATCTTTAGGCAGAATTTCTACCTCTCTTACTTGGATTTCAAAAACCTTCAAGTGTTGAGAAAGTTCTATCAACTCACCGAGAATTGGCTTGTTTAGCATCCAAGGGAAGTTTCTTACCCTGAAATAAAGTTCTTCCAACTGAGACAACCTTGCAAAGACATTATCTGAAATGATGGCAAGTTCATTACATTCTGTCAAGTCCAGCAATTTCAGAGAGCTTAATTGTCCGATTTCAGTTGGAAGTTCTTTAATGTTAGAGCGGGAGAGGCTTAAGATTTCGAGTTCCACAAGTATATTGCCAATCACGGACACATCTCCAACATCACAATCTTCTAATTGCAATGTCCTTAAGGTCACGGGGGTTTGGAAAAGAGACGGCATTGTTGGAATGCGCAACTTGTTCATTGTCAAAACTCTGATCTTACTCATTCTTTGGAAGAAATTCTCCGGCCACAAAATGGCTTCCTCTCTTTCTGATCGCGCTTGAAAGAGCTCAAGCATTGGACAGTCTATGCCATTGGTGATTGCAGCTGCCAAAATGAGTGACAGTGCTTTGAAATGATCCACCTTGTCTTGTTTCTTCAACTGCTTCAATTCATCATTACCCTGACGCACCTCGAAGCCGTGCTCTTTTGGAGATGCAATTGATAAGACAACATCGCGTACAACATCATGCATCTTCACACAGCCACGTTTTCCACTTTCCAGCAATAAAAAGCACCTTTTGAGGTCATCCACCAAAGTGTCCACCATGTTTCTTGCTTTTCCCAGCGCACCAGCAAAATTAATCAATCGCATCCCCACAGCATGACGCAGCACACTTTCTACCGGAACATCAAAGTCTTCAGGAAACAAGGCGGAAAGGAAAAGGCAATATTTGTGTTCGTCAGTTCCTAAAGATGTAATGCTAAGCTCAATGCTTGATTGAACCTTATCCTGCAACTTAGAATGTCGTAGTTGCTCAAGTGCATACTCCCATTGAGGCTTAGCTTTGTTTCGTAGCCCACTTCCTGTTGTCACAATAGCAAGGGGCAAGCCTCCGCATTCTTTTGCAACCTTCCTTGCAATGTGCTTTATGTTGGCCTTGTCTGTAGTGTCAACCCCTGCCATGTCCCGAAATAGGTCCCAGGCTTCTTCTTCAGGCAACACATGAAGCTGGATATTCTCCTTGCTTCCCATCTTACGACATACTTCTTCGTTTCGTGATGTGAACAATATCTTGCATACTTTCTCATGTCCAAGGGAAGGAATTCCAATGCTCTCAAAATCAAGCTCTGACCACACATCATCAAACACTATCAACACCCTACTACTTCCCTGCAAGTAATCAAGTAATTCCCGTGCTTTTCCTTGCACGCTCCCACTTCTGAATGGCAACCCTAGCCAATCGGCAATTTGAGCTTGGACCATTTGGTAATTTGGATTTTGAGACACCACTGCCATCAGAACCTTATCGAATAGCTTTTCTGATTCAACAACTTTGATAACACCTTTCACTAGGGTGGTTTTTCCCACCCCACCCATGCCACAAATGCTAATCATTCTGATCTTGTCATCCTTCAATTTCTCCATAACATCCCCAATGATCTTTTTTCTCGACTCCAACCCCTTGATGTCTTGAGTGAAGGTTGGTCCAAGCCTTAGTGCAGGCTTAGGATATGATATGGGTTGAAGTTTATCTTTCTGCTCCGCCAAGCTTACAACATCTTGTGATGCTCTTGTCGCTTGCTTGCCCAATGAGTAATCAAGTCTTCCACCAACACATTTCTTGCGCTTGTTTTCTACAGCATCTTCATAGAGTTTATGAACCTTCGCATCAATCGCTTCCACATCAGAGAGCCACTCTTGCACGTTATTTGCGACTACAAGACCTCTACTTCTATCTGCTTCCACTTGTCCTTTCAATGCATCTTTCATGCCCATCAGCTTCTTATGTTCTTTTCTTAGGTTGCCGACAAGTCTTTCGTGACAAATCAGATATTCGAATTGCTTTACGGTGGACTTCACTATCAAATCTCCAAGTTTTGAAATAGCCTCCGTTGCAAGTTGTTCAAAGCAAGACCCCATCTTCTTATGTCTCTGTTCTGAATTATTAAAATTAAACAAAAAAAATGTAAACAGAATTAGATCTTAACAAATGTTTTGCTACTCAAAATAGCAAAAGCATCGCTTATAGGCATCTTAATGTTTATAATCATTTCTGTCAATGTATGTGTGAGTTGCTGCGTTGTTTCCTTATATTTTCTCACATGTTAACACTATTTTTCGGTAACTTCATTCCAATAACTTCAATTTTAAATAATAAACAATTGTGCACAGTTGAAAAAGAAAATCATCAACAACTGTGTAGGATTGTAAAATTGAATTTGTTTTAATATTGAAATATACAATTGTATGTTTACTAATCTTTCATTTATTTGAACATTTCTAAACCAACTTTTAAATTAACAGAAATAACCTAGGGTAAAGTGATTAATAATATAATTCGTGATACTCAAGATCATAATATAATGACAAATTAATCAGTATAATTCCTATAAAAACTAATATAATCGCACACAATTAAGTTTACGAATCTGTTCATTACCAAGAAATAATCTAAGACAAAATACGATCAAAATTATCTCACCAAAATTACCCCAATAAATATGATCAAATATCAAATTGAGAAAGAAAGGAAGTGACATTACTGATTCCAAATGTTTAATACCACTATTCATTCAATGATTTGATATGATATATTTTTTTTAAAATACCTTTATTTGAATATTAGTTTTATCTTATACTATAACTAGTGACGCTATCTAACCAAGTTGATACAAACCTAACAAAAAAAATCAATGTGTGTATGTATCACATGTTTCTTCTTTTTTGCTCTTTTTCTTGTTGATATAGCACATAAATTTTTATTAAAAATACTGAAACTTATCCATATAATACCTAAACTTTTGCACCTAACACAAAAATTTTTGTATGTAACACAAACTTGTTAATGTAGCATAAAAATTTTTGCATGTACTATAGAAATTTTCGCACATAATACAAATTTATCGACATAGTACAAAAAAAATTTGTACATAATCCAAAAAACTTTGTTATATACTTCTATTGCCGCAAGTTTTGTGCTTAGTAGTTTTGCTGAACAACTCAAAAATTACTTCTACTATTGCTGTGTTTAGATTTTGTGCACCAAAATGTTTGTGCTCAGTAATTTTGTTGAATATAAGTGGATGAATCAATATTCTGGACATATAATTTTTGTACCGTGTATTAATTTTTATGCTCAGCACTAAAATTTCTATTATGTAATTTTTGCTAAACATATATATAAGAAGGAGAAGATAGTAATGATGATGATGAAGGAAGAAGAGAAGAAAAAAAAGAAAGAGAAAAATCAAACAAATAAAGAAAAAAGAGGAGAAGAAAAAGAAGAAAATGGAGGAGGAGCAGTAGTGTGAATACGTATTAAGAAGGAAAAGAAACGTGTGGTGACCAAGTTAGACTTAGGTTAAAAATTGCTTAGTTGCCTAACATTTCTAATATAACTATTCAATATTTTAAATTTGTATTTATAATTAAATTTGAAAAATAATCTTTAGATAAAATACTGATTTAGCTCTTAATATTTGAATTAACGCTTAATTTCAATATTTAGATATCTTATTTTTATGTCAAATATCATATTTTATTCCATTTCTATTTTTGCTTATGAAAATATCCCTTTTCTCTTTTATGTGTGTCATTATCTCTTCCACCTGCTCTTCCATAAATAACAACAAACATTACTAACACCAACAAAATCAACCTTAACAAAAACTAAAAGATTTATAGGTACAAGCATAAAAGCCTATTTTAATTTTATTAGAGGTTAAAGTATTTCATCAAACGGGATAGGAGCACGAAAACACATTGCATTCGAATGCAAAATTAAAATCATAATTATTTCACTTAATTGCTTTGTTTGTGATGAAAAAGAAGACGAATAGAGTAGGAGTTGTCACTTTTAAGAGTGAAGAAGACAATAGAACTATTCGTGACTTCAACGTGCATTTCGTGTTGGCAACCTTGGGTGGTGATAATGTCGGCAATGAAGGAGAGGAAGAGAATGTGTGTGTTTCTGTGGGTGACGGCAAAGAGGAGAGAAGAAAAAGAATTGAGAGAGGAAGGGGATGGGTGTGATTAGGGCTGCACATGGATCGGATCGGATACGATATCCGCATTTTTTTAGGCCGGATCCGATCCGATCCGATCCGCATACTTGCGGATCGGATCGGATCGGATATCGGGTATATCCGCATAATTAAAAAAAAAACTATTTTAAGATTTTATTTGACTATTTTTACAAAAAAAATCCAAAAAATTCATTTTTTTATCTGTTTAAGCCTATTTACTCCTAAAATATTATCAATAATAGTTCTTTTGAATAACAAAAACAAAATAATAACACAAGATTTAAGTTTAATTATTCTAAATTGAAGTACAACATAAAAAATTAAAAACAAAATAACATAAAATTCATAAATAACACACTAAAATTCATATCACATTAGGATTTATTTTCTTAAACTATGCTATTTATATGTGATGTGCGGATATGCGGATTTGCGGATCGGATTCGCGGATATCACTGCCAAATCCGCAATCCGATCCGACCATAGTGCGGATCCGATCCGATCCGATCCGATGGCTCTGCGGATCGGATAATATTCGCAAAATTCGGATCGGATGCGGATAATTACCACGGATATGCGGATATTATCCGATCCATGTGCAGCCCTAGGTGTGATGTTGGCACAGGGGACCTATGCTGGTGATGTTGTGCATGAGGGAGAGAAGAGGACTTAATATGAAAGTGGAGTGTTGGTGTTTGTGCAATGATGGGGGATGGAATTGAAGGAATTTAGAAGACTAAAATCTTAAAGTTGTCCTTGATATTGAGCCCATACACTAAAATTTACCTTGAAGTCCCAATTGTATTATTAAGGCCCCTAAGAATGAACTCTAACACTATAATAGTCAATGTGCCACTTTTCAGCAATGAATCAGCAATTAGAGTAATAATCTGACATAAACTACTACGTTGGAGACTGCAATGATAGTTGACGTGACAAGTCAACCTTTGTGACTTAATCTAGTCATAATCCCTATTTATAACCATAAAATCATCAATTATTCTCAATTATCATTTTTCTCCAAATTCAAACAAGGCTGGTTCTATTGTGGGAAAAGTATAATGTGGTCCTCTAAGAACCAGGGTGATTTATAAAATTTTAAGTTTGTTAGTTCATTTTTAATATGGCAATTCATCATAAACTTCTATTGTCACATAATCACAATTTGTGCCCCACACAAATGCTTGAACTGAAAACTTTTTTTCGTCATCCGCAAGAGTCCCCAAATCATATCACGTAGCAATATTTATATTTTGTTAAAATTAAAAAATGAGATTAAAGTAAGTGATAAGAGTTCGAATTTCGTCTTATGTATATAGTTATTCATTGGCAATAACAAATACAAACCCTTAAATAGAGTTTAGATCCGTGATAGATTAGTCATTGACTTGTCAGATTAAAAGATATAACTAAAAAAATTAATAAAACAAAAAAATATAAAAATGTTAAGATTATAAAAATAAAAACAAGAAAGGTTTATATAAGAATTATTTTGATCAATTTTGTCATGTAATTCCTATATATATTTTCTTCTAGTTATATTTTAAAAAAATAAATAATTTTCCTTTAACTAATAAAAAAAACTATCCAAACCATCAATAAAAAATATAAAATAATGTCTAATTTTAACTTATTTTTACTCATTTCTTCCTATGTGTTTCATTATTACTGGGAAATAAATATAACAAAGCAAAAGAAATTAAGAAAATATTTATCGGAGTTGTAATAAAAAATACATTAAACAAAAAAATATTCATTCACAAAACTTTTCTTTCATACTTGGAATAACAATGCACATGGCTGCTATCAATAAAGAATATAGGTCAACAAATTAATAAATTGCTTTAATTATGAGGGACTCGTTTATTATTAGAAAATATTTTGGGCCACACTATAAACATACATAAATGCTGTACGGCTGCAATATTGGCCACAAATTAAGAATCTTATCAATAGGTCTTTAAAGAACCATAAAATTCTTTCCCTACCATAGACAATTCCTTCAAACAAACACTTAGACTTACTTGTTAAACAAAGTAAATCATTTATTTGATGGCAATCATAATCATAACACGAAATGAAAACCTGCTAGATGCCTTCAAGATGTTACTCATCTTGAACTCTTCGCCGGAGTGGATGCTCCTTTTCTACGACACTAAATTCTCAGTGATGAAAGCTGAGGGCTCCTCTGAGTACAGCGTCCTCTGGCAAAGTGATGAGCATTGGAGTGATTTGAAGTGTGTCCATGAACCGCTTGACAGTCAAAATTGGGCTTGCTATAGTGCATTTGGGACCTTAGAAGCAATTTTAGTGCACCGACCCAATTTCAACAATCATTTTGGGGCTTTAGTCGATTGAGAATGTTATGTGTGCTATGAATAGCAATTAGGAATGTGGAGATTGAATAATTAAGCAGCAGTAGTGCATACAAGGCCTTAGTCTAGTGGCCACCTTCTATGTCTTGCAATAAATTTATTGGGTTTCGAAACTTGGTTGATGCCAAGTAGTGAATAGAAGTGATAGAGTGATAGATGCTCTAAACAAAAAACAGGAAAATGGTATGTATATTGAATAGAGTAATTACGCCAGAAGTACAAGTTTAGAGTTCAAAAATAACTAAGAACAATCAGAAAGAAATCAAGCTCATCAGTGATTGAGCTCTAAGAACAGAAAAAGATAGAGTTCTTCAGTGTAACAGTAACTATGTCAAAATTGAAGGAAATAGAAAAATCAGAATTTGCCGAATCAGATTGCAGCAGTAGGGAGAATCCATAACCTGAGATATGGAAGTGGGAATCAGCATATGGAAGGGAAGATAACAGAATAGAAAAATAGAAGGGAAAATTATATGTAGCAGCTGAATGAGAGTGACCAAAGAAAGAGGGTTGAGAGAGAAGAAAGAAGAAAATACCACAATACGCCTCGTGCTTGAAATCCTTCAACAGCCTGCTATTTGACCTCTTTCTCACGCTTCTTCTGAGGCCTTGAATTTGAGGATCTGCTGCCATCTGTCCCGAGTTAGTTGCAACCTCTTTTGCTGACGTTGCAAGCCTCTCACTTCCTTCCTTGCATTTAGCTATACTCGTATCATTACTCTCCCCATCAAGACCAACCTTGTCCTCAAGGTTGAATTCTGGAAATAACTTGATGAATTGGGCAGTATCCTCCCAAGAGTTATCTGTCAAACCATCCTGGCCCTATTGTACCAAGATTTGAGACACAACTTGATCACCCCTTTTAATTGAACGAGTCTGCAGTATTTTGCAAGGTTCTAAAATCGGCCCTGCATCTGTAGTAGTTAACGGTAGAGGAAAATATGGTGAGGTTCCTTCACCCCGAAATGGTTTTAAGGCAGAGATATGAAACACATTATGAATACGTGCTTCCGGTGGCAACTCCAAACGGTATGCCACATCACTCAACTTCTTTGTTATAGGGAATGGGCCAAAATATCTTAATCCAATCTTCTGATGTTTTCTCAAAGCCACTGACTGCTGACGATAGGGCTGCAGCTTAACCAGCACTAAATCTCCTTCACTAAATTCATAATGTCTTCTACTTTTGTCAGCAACCTGCTTCATATACTGCTGTGATCTTTCCAAATTAAACTTTAATGTGTCCAGCAGTTGATCACGGTCCTCCAACAGCTCTTGTAGGGAGGAATCATCTTGAGCTGAAAACTCATAGCGAGCTAACGTAGGAGGTTCTCGGCCATACAAAGTCTTAAATGGAGTCATTTTGATGCTGCTGTGCCAAGAAGTATTATACCAATATTCTACCCATGGAAGAAGAGTAACCCAACGCTTTGGATTATCAGAACAAAAGCAACGTAGATACATCTCCAATGTCCTATTACATACCTCACTCTGCCCATCCGTTTGTGGATGATAAGCAGAACTCATTGCTAATGTGGTTCCTTGACTTCGAAATAGGTGCTGCCAGAATTTGCTAATGAAAATCCAGTCTCGATCAGAAACAATAGAACTTGGAAAACCATGAAGCTTAACCACATTGTTGATGAATATATCTGCCACTGATTTGCTATTGAAATCATGTTTTAAAGGAAGAAAATGAGCGTATTTGGTTAGTCTATCAACAACCATCATAATTACTGAATTCCCTGCTGCCAGTGGTAATGCAGTGATAAAATCCATTGCAATATCCTCCCAAACCTGTGAGGGAACTGGTAATGGTTTGAGTAACCCCGCCGGGGTCTTGGTGTCCACCTTAGCTTGCTGACAAACACAACAGTTTAGAACATAACGCCTAATGTCTCGCTGCATGTTGGGCCAATAGTAGATTGCACAAATTCGCTCCACGATCTTTGCTATGCCAGCATGACCTCCAATAACACTATCATGGTACTCATGCAAAATTTTAGGTATCAAAGAGCTAGTTGTAGGTATCACCAATTTGTTCTTCCACAAAAGAAGGTCATTATTGACTGAGTAATTTAAATCCCCCAAAGTGTGATTACTACACTTTTTTATCAGTACTTGAAGATCAGGATGTTGAGCTAAATCCTCTTTCAACTGCCTCAGCCAATCAGCTCGTGGTGCAGACCAAGCCCCAAGGAAACTCCTCGAAAGGGCATCTGCAGCCACATTCTCAGCACCAGATTTGTAGTGAATCTCGAAGTCATATCCCAATAGCTTGTGCATCCATTTGTGTTGTTCTGGAGTGTGTAGGTCCTGCTCAAGCAGCGCCTTAAGGCTTTGATGATCTGTACACAATACAAATTTCTTTCCTAGTAAATAATGTCGAAATTTTGCTAACGCTTCAGTGATGGCATAAAATTTCCGAACATAAGCTGATTGTTTCTGCAGAGTTGGGGGAAGCTTCTTGGAAAAGAATGCTATTGGATGTTTTTGTTGCAATAGAACTGCACCTATTCCCAAACCCGAAGCATCAGTTTCAACCTCAAATGGTAAATCAAAATTGGGCAATTGCAGCACCGGGTTTGAGCATATAGCCTTTTGAAGTTGAGTGAAAGCCTTAGAAACTTCTGTACTCCATACAAAAGCATCCTTCTTTAGCAGATCTGTTAAAGGAGAAGCCAAGGAAGCGTAGCCTTTAATGAATCTTCTGTAGTATCCAGTAAGGCCAAGGAACCCTCTAAGCTGTTTAACATTGGTGGGCTGTGGCCAATCCATGATAGCCTGCACTTTAGCCATTTCCATATGTACTCCACCTCCCCTTATCGTATGTCCCAAGTAATCCACTTCGGATAAACCAAAAATACACTTGGATAGTTTGGCAAAGAGAGACTCCTGTTGCAACAGCTTTAAGACCACTTCCAAGTGCTCAAGATGCTTAGTAAATCCATCACTATAGATTAGTATATCATCAAAGAAGACAAGCACGAATTTTCGAAGGTAAGGCTTAAACACCTCGTTCATTAAGCTTTGAAATGTAGCAGGAGCATTGGTGAGGCCGAATGGCATAACCAACCATTCATATAATCCTTGATGAGTCCGAAAAGCAGTCTTGAATCTGTCATCAGGGTTGACTAGTATTTGGTGATAGCCAGAACGCAAATCCAATTTGGAAAAGATATTAGCCCCAAATAATTCATCTAAGAGTTCATCGACAGTAGGAATTGGGAATCCATCCTTTACAGTGATGGCATTTAAAGCTCTATAGTCTGTGCAAAATCTCCATGTGCCATCCTTTTTCTTAACCAAGAGAATTGGTGAAGAGAACGGACTCTTACTAGGCTGTATTATACCCTCCTGTAGCATCTCATTCACCATTGATTCTATCTGAGACTTCAAATGATGAGGGTAACGGTAAGGGCGAGCCTTCACTGGTTCAGCACCCTTAATTAAAGGAATTGCATGATCTTGTGATCTCTGAGGAGGTAAACCCGAAGGCACATTGAATACACCCGCATATTGCTGAAGCAATTTGCCCAAAGCTGGGTTAAGTGAATCGGGTAATTGCAATAGTGGAGTTGCAGGCACCGTCGAATGTTGGACCTCCAAGGTAAACATCTCAGCTAGTGCATCAGTAGAGAGCATTCGTCTAATATGATGGAACTGAGCCTGTGACGAAGGGGCTGTTTTGTACCCTTGAATGGTGATAAATTTTCCATCATGCATAAACCTCAAAAAGGAAGAATCATAGTCAGCAATGTGAGCTTTAAGAGATTCTAACCAATTGGATCCAATGACCAACTCACCCCCTGCAACATGAAGAACAAAGACCTCAGGGATGCTGATAGTATTGCCCGATATAGTGATGTCCAAACTGGGAATCACGCCTTCCACTGGCAGAATTTGAAAATTACCAACCATGACCTTAATACCAGGAGCAGGTTCAATTGGTAAGTTCAGAAACTTGGCAATACGGGGTTGGATAAAGCAATCCGAGCTCCCCCCATCCAATAACGTGTGCACCTCATGTCCATTAATAACAGCAGTGAATCTAATCATAGCAGGTCCCCTAGTGCCATGCATGGCATTGTAAGAGAGATGATGGGCAGCAACCTCCTGTTCTAGAGCCTCCAAAGTAAGATCAACATTAGTGTCATCTGTATTTTCAGGGTCAGCAACAATAGAATCATCCAATTCAAGGTGAAGTTGCAGGTATTGTTTATTGGCGCAGCGATGAGTAGCTAAAAATTTCTCATCACACCAATAACACAAACCCTTATCCCTCTTGTTCTGTATCTCAGCAGGGGAAAGCCTCCGAACCGAGTTCTTCGATGGAGGTAAAGCTGAGCAAGGCGCAGGAGTAGGAAGAAGAGGTGGAAGAGGACTCTTCGGTAGACTGCGATTCTGCTGGGAACCCGAGTAAGAAGGATTCACCGAGCGAGGTTGGGACGTAGTATAGGTGGTTCTTGGAATCGAAGCAAACTTCTCCTCCTGCATTCTAGCCAAAGTCAAGGCGCGCATCAACGAAGGAGGGCACTGAGCCTTCACCTCTCTGCGAATATTAGCGCGTAACCCACCAATAAAACAATCCTTCAAAGCCTCAGGAGGTTCAATATGAGATCGATTAGCCAAGGCAACAAAAGCAGCGTAATATTCACCTACAGTACCTTGCTGCTGCAATTTAAAAAGGAGTTCTCTAGGCGATTCGAAAAGAGAAGGGTCAAACTCCAATTCGATTGCTCTCTTCAACTGTGTCCAAGAACGAAACTAGGCCGATCGTTGAGACATTTGAAACCACGGAATCGTAGGCCCGACCATGTGGATTGCAGCGATCCCAATTTGTTCATCGTCTGGCACTTTGAAAAACTCAAAGTATTGATCCATGGAGAATATCCACCCCAAAGCATCTGAGCCATCAAACTTGGGCAAATCAAACTTCACTCGGCTATGCTGAGCCAATCGATTCCCATTATCCACCCCCTGACTAGAGTTCGAACCATGGGAGAAACCCCTCGATGGAGAGCGAGATCGAGATTGTTCCTGCATGATTTGCGTCAACGAGGATTGAATGGCGTCAAACTTCAAGCTCGTAGCCTCTGTGGCTCTCGCGCGTTCAGCACGAGTCTCATCTGAAACCTCCTCGATACGCTGACCCAAGCGTTTCAGCTCCGCCTCCAAAGTTTTGAGCCTCGTGTTTTCTGCCATGGCACGATGAAAGCACCAAATGATAGAGTGATAGATGCTCTAAACAAAAAACAGGAAAATGGTATGTATATTGAATAGAGTAATTACGCCAGAAGTACAAGTTTAGAGTTCAAAAATAACTAAGAACAATCAGAAAGAAATCAAGCTCATCAGTGATTGAGCTCTAAGAACAGAAAAAGATAGAGTTCTTCAGTGTAACAGTAACTATGTCAAAATTGAAGGAAATAGAAAAATCAGAATTTGCCGAATCAGATTGCAGCAGTAGGGAGAATCCATAACCTGAGATATGGAAGTGGGAATCAGCATAGGGAAGGGAAGATAACAGAATAGGAAAATAGAAGGAAAAATTATATGTAGCAGCTGAATGAGAGTGACCAAAGAAAGAGGGTTGAGAGAGAAGAAAGAAGAAAATACCACAATACGCCTCGTGCTTGAAATCCCTCAACAGCCTGCTATTTGACCTCTTTCTCACGCTTCTTCTGAGGCCTTGAATTTGAGGATCTGCTGCCATCTGTCCCGAGTTAGTTGCAACCTCTTTTGCTGACGTTGCAAGCCTCTCACTTCCTTCCTTGCATTTAGCTATACTCGTATTAAGAAGCCTTAATATTGTGTGTGTGACTGTGATGTGAGTGAGTAAGTAATATTTAGAATTATGAGTTGTCCAATCATTTAAGAAAAAAAAAAAAAGCAGTGGTGGTTAATAATTTTGGAGTGGCAATGGCATTGGTATGATGGTGGTTGTGGTGATTTTGTGATCGGTGGATGGAGAAGAATAAAATAAAAAATGGGATGCTGATGAGATGAAGGAAAGAAAGGAGGGATATATAATATTTATTTTTGTTAAAAAATTAAATTTTTGTGGATGGATAAAAATTCGACAAAAGTAAATATTTGAATTAATTTTTTTAATCATAAAGAGTAAAATTATAGTTTTTTTTGCTGCAAGATAAAAGCTATTTTAACAAATATTAAGATAATTTATATTTTTATTCTTATCTTTCATAAATATGTATTTAGGATCGGTTAGTTACTGAAGGTCAAGTCGTCGTTAAATATGGAGTATTCAATAATTTTAACAAAAATTAATATTTTTACATTAATAAATTTAATATTTTAAATAAATTATATGTCAATATTTAATAATTATTATGAAATAAAAAACTTCTATATTAATGTTATAGCAATAAAAATTAAAGATTTTACCAAATTAGAGAAAAAAAAAAGATATAATATTTTCAATAGCGCCAACTTTACGACAGTTTTCTCCTATATCCAGAACTACAAAAAAAATAAAACAAAAAAACAACCACAAAACAAAAGGGGTCATTTTTCCAAAAAAAAGTTGAGGCTATTGCCCACATAGACGAAAGCAGTGACGAAACTAAAAATTTCGTAAGAGGAGGGCCAAACAAAAATAATATATAATCTATTAAATAATTATATTTTAAATTAATAGTTATTTTTATTTTATAAAAAAGTTATGACTCAAAAATATATTTAACATTTTGGTATCTTAAGATTTGTTCGGCAACTATACTTTATGAAACTAAAATCATCAATTATTATATTTAAAGTGAATTCTAGAAAAATTTAATTTATCATAAAATATTATTCAAAAGGCTATTTAATTAATAGATTTCTCAATAAAATTTTAGATATTATTCACCGAATTTGAAACAAAAAAATTTAATTTATTATATGTTCTCTTTATTCTCTTAAAAAATGAGTGTCATTTTTAGTTTTGACATTTCTCAATATATATATATATACTAACTTCTAAAAAATAATTATAAAATTAAAACATTTAAATGCAAATGGTAGAAGATCAGTTTATACAAGAAACAATAAATACTAACACATAAATAAAAAAATAATTAATTGAGTCTCATGTAAAATATAGACCAATATTTTTATTATTTAAGTCCCAATAAGTTTTTATTTGATATTATTTTTAAATAAAGAGAAATTACTATGCCAAACATCAACTCCTGTAAAAGTTTATAATACATTGATAAAAGAATTTTTTAACATACTAGACACTAACACACATACACATATATATAGATATTAACATATAATTAAATAAATAATACTACTAACTATTTTTTTTTTTTAAATTAAGAGGACTAACCTTAGACTCCCGTTGGTTCTACCATTGACCGGAAATAAAAGTTCCAATGAGCCAATAAAATCATACAATTTTAGTTAACCAACATAATTTAGAGTAGTATAACAATCAGCTACGATTTGATTGGGTCAGTCGACCAGTATTATTTGATTGTCGATCAAGTTCATTTCACTTGCTTCCGTAAGTAGAGAGTAATATAATAATAAAGCGAAAAGGTAAAAAGTGATAGAGAAAGAGAAGGAAAGAGGTAGCAAAAAAGAAGGAAGGAAGGAGAAAATTCATCAATTTTAAAAAAAAATTATTAGTAGAAGGTGCTCGTTTAGAGAAAATGATGTTATGTTAATTGTAATGAGAAAATATTATGTGAGACATTTTAATTGTTAAATTAATAGTAGTAATAATAACAGTAATGGCAGCAGTAACAGTAGTAAACTAGTAATAGAGTAGGAATGTTTAGTGTTATTAGAATTGGACCAGACGGGGTCCAACCAAGAATCAACAAATAGTTGTTCCAGCCAGTTCGATTCGTTATTAGGATAAGAAATACTAGTGACCCAGTTAATGGCGATCAAATGGTTCAATTAGTGATCTATCGGTTAAACGATAGATCCAGTAATCCAATAACATAACTTAGTCGCTGATTCGGTCCTGATAACTATGAGAATGATAGAATGAGATATAGAAGGAGATGGAGGAAAAGAAGGAAAGATGTAGATAAAACAAGTGAGAGAAAAAGAGTGTCACATGGTACCTTTTTTGTTGTCAAATTAATAATACTAATAAAGTAATAATAATATTAGAGTGGAAAGGACATAAAAAAATAGAGAAGAAGAGGAGGAAATGAAGGAGAGAAGTAGAGGAGAGGGTAAAGAGAAGGAGGAAGTTTCTTAATTTTGAAAAAAAAGATTTTATTTTAATTGGTACGAGAGATTTAGAGTAACATATGAGTTATTTTGTTGTCAAATTAGTAATATAAATACTTTTTCGATGAGCCAATTTTCTTAACATTCAAATTGTCAGTAAAGTTTGCACCTCTATTACTAATAAATGGTATGACAGTTTAGTTGTCTCTAATTTTATAGGCAATTGTGTCATTGTTAAAAATAAATATTTAAACATTATTTTTAGTTTTAAATAATTATATGTATTTCGAAACTTTATTCTAATAATGTTTTCTAAATATGTAATTTTGGAAAAATTTGTGTTGTTTTGTTGTTGGCCTTATTTTTAGAGAAAGTATGAGGAGACAGTGATTTTAGTGTACAATGTATACAATAGGATTTAAAAAAGAAGATAAAATTAAAATAAAAAATTAGATCATTAATTAATTATTTAATTTCAAATTTTGAAATTTAAAAAATTAGGATTAGTATTTAAACTCATTCACACTACGTACGATTATTATCATCTTCTCTCATCCTCACATCGCGCCACTGCACTCTCCGCCAACTATACCGACGCCGCTGCAGCTTTCCACCGACACCGCCTCCACCTCCGTCGGTCAGCTCGACGCGCCTCGCCCTCTGCCGCTATTTTCGCACCACTTTCCCGGCAGCCATCATCGCAGATGGAAAGTCCTACTCTCTCGTCCTCTTCCTTGGAGAGTCAACTCAACTCTCCAATTCCTTGAAGATCCACCACCACGCCCAGCAGCAACACTACCCTGCAAGTAATGCCACTACCAGCACCACCCATCTCCATCTTTTGCATCGTCTTGTTCTATTTTTCTTGTTTTTTACAAAATTTTGACCTACGAACACACCAAAAAAGCAATGTGGGGCATCAAGTTTTTAGTATAGTAGATGATGTTAGGGCTGTGATTGGTCTTATATGGGGAATGATCAAATATTCAAAATAAGACTGTGGAGAATGGTTGAAGGAAGCTAATACGTAATGGTCATTGGCCAGGGAATATCTCCCAAAAGAACTCCGCAACTCTCCATATTATATAGGATGGTCATTTTAGTAGGTATGCAGATGGTTATTTTAATTATTATGTGGATGATTATTTTGATTGGATTGTGTTTAGTTATATATAATTAAAATATATTGGATGTTCAATTTATTAAGTATGTGGATGATTATTTTTATCCTTGAATGGATGGTTATTTTCACTATGGGTGAGCGACGGAGGCTCCTTGTCACGCAGAAATTCGGCAACAGGATGCTCAGCCATGACGGTGCGTAGCAGTTGCTGCCAGCAAGGGAGGACGGGCGCGATGGAGGTTGGCCACTAAATTCCTGATTGGCACGGACGCAGGTTGCAGGTCACACGGTGGCTACGATTCGGGATGTTCAATAGCGACAGTGGGGGGTTTGGGGGTAGCGTTACCTTCCGTTTAAAAAGGGGAATTGGGAAAAAATTAAAATTAAGGATTATGTGGTAGAAGTTAAAACAAAACTGAACAGTAATTTTGGAATTAAGATAAAAGTGGATTAATCTTCATTTTTAACTCATATTGGACCAAACAAACAGCCCATTGTAGCCATTGTAAAGATACCTCATTGGTTCTCTAGCAAAATTCTATTTTTATTATTTGTCTTATTACTTTTGTTAAAGATGTTGCAATTTGGAAAGATAACATTAATAGGTATGAAGAGATGGTTTAACATCCTACTCAAATGGAGGAGAGAAAAGAACCTAATCCTGATGCTAAATGTTTTATCGTATTTGATATGTATACTTTTCTAAGATGATAGGGTGCACTTGTAGTTTTCAATTGTTATAAGAACGTTAGGTGTTTAACACTTATAATACTCATTGTTGACCTTATTTAAATAAGAAAATCACACCAAATCCTAGTGACTCTTTTCAAAAACTATTATAAAACTAAGAAACTTGTTTCTCAATTGGACTTAAATATTTGAATTAAGTACTTTTTTCGTTTTTAAGATTTTGGGTCAAAATCAAAATCGTTTTCGATCTTTTTTTTCTTATTAAAATCATTCTCAACGTTACAAAATGTGATAAAATAATCTTTTTGTCCATAAACAATAATTTTTAGACGATTTTGCCCTTTAAAAAAATCCTTTCCCTCTCCATTAACCCCTAACTCCCTTCATCATCATCACCGAGCCTCTTTCTCTCTCTTTAAAAAATGGGTTTATTATTCTTAACTTTGTCAAAATTTTATGTTACTATGTTGTCCTTTATGAATTTATCAAATATAAATTGTGTGACAGGACATTATTACAGACCTTATTAAGGCCGGTGGTTTTCACAAACATTAGGATGGAAGTTTCAAAGCTCAAGTATGCCCTTCTTTCCTTTACTCCGTAGTATCATATATTGAATTGTGTTTAATTTACTGGTATTTGTCTTTGATAATAATAAAATTGTTTATGTTCATAAGTAGAACTTTTATAGTTCTATCTCTCTATAATTCATTAGTTTAACTGATTTTTGTTTGACTTGCAGCCAACTAGAGAGTGTGTAACAAAAATCTTCACAAGATTTGAGGAGAAGATCCAGAGGCAAGTGAGTCTTCTTGCAAATTATTGATTCCTGTGATTGGTGTTTTATTGAATATGATTCTTATATTATTCCTTTTTCTTTGGCAGGTATTGAAATTTGAAACACTTGTTATATCTTATGTGCTTTGCGAAAAAGGGTGTTCAACGTCGTGTTGCTCTTGCTCATTTATGTCCTATTGATGATTGTAGAACTATCTTCATTGACAACAATGGTACAATAAGCTTTTATCTGCTCATTTTAATAATTTTTTCACCTAGTAGTGCTTTGAAGTATTTCCAATCAACTTGCTGCTATATCTTGCAAGATTAGAATTGCTGTTGGAGCTTCTTGGATCTACAAAGTACAAACCTTAAACTAATTGATCTATAGGAAAAAGATTCTATGCTCATCGAGTTTGTTTAGTCAAGTTAGATGTATTTCAAGAAAAGTTTGATGGTGATTACAGAGTAGGCCTTGAGATTTGCAATGCAGGAAAGGGAAGCCAAAGATATAGTGGTTCTGGACATCAAATGGGATGTATTTGAATTGATGAAGAGGTGCAATTTTTTCAATCCATACATGATGCAATTTTATTCTACAATGATGTGTTGCTATGTTTAGCAGATGCTAACATTCTCAAACTCTAAATTGATCTTTTATTGGTGCTTCTGAGCGATTTTTAATTTAAAATAGACAAAAGAAAATGGAAAATAGACGATGACATTGTATAGATGTGTTGAATGCTAGAATTTGAGATTTGATTCTGTTTTTTGTTGAAGGATAATGTTACCTTATTAGTTAGTAAAACTAATTTTTGGAAGATTATCATATAGCTATAATCCTAGGATAATGTTTACCTTAGCTAGTGTAATATTATCTTGCTTTTGGTTGAACTGATTTTGATATGAACCTCTTTTTTGGCAGTGCTCAGAATTAGGAATAGTAGTCTAGTAGTGGTTTGCCATTGTTAAGTTTGTGGCTCTTTTATTTTAATTTGAATATTAACTTTGTGGGGAGTTTTAAACCGCCACAAAAATGACAAAAAACTGTCAGAATCCATTAACTCAACCCCCAAAAAATAGTAAAAGAACCGCCACTAAATAATGTCGTGGCGGTTTTATAAAACTGCCACAAATAAGCTCGTGGTACCTCCAATTTTAGAGATTTTAGAAACTGCCACAAAACGGGAAAAAAACCGCCATAAAATGGCAAGAATCTTGTAGTGTTGAAAAGGTTACGGGATTGAGAAATAAGGAAATGATGGGGAGGGGCTGTTGTGAACAGAAAGGGGATGCCAACAGAGAAAAAAACAAAAGGGTTTTGAGTAAGGAATGGTGCTGTTTGTGGAAAAGAAGAAGACGTGGTTAACTTGGTCAAAATAACAGTTTGTTATTTCCTGAATTTCAGCCAAACCTTTGCTCCCTTTATTCTTCCTTTTATTTGATTTTCTGGATTTCAATTTGTTCTTCATTTTTTATTTTTTCTAATTTTCTTTCTTCTGTATCATTTTTCTTTGATTTACTTTCTCTTTGTCTTTGTTGTTATTGTTAATTTTGGACAGAATTAAGGTTAGACTTGTGATGGTTTTGTTGCAGTAATTGAAGAAAAGGCTAAGTCAGTGGTGTGATGGAGGTGGGAGGAGTGTTGAGGGTGGGGAGTAAATGGCAGAGGCAGAAAATGGAAGGAGGAGACAATGCGATTTCGATTTTCTTCCCTTGCTCTCTTTCTCTCATCTTCATTCTTCCTTTTTTTTCTTTTTTAATTTTTGAAGAACATATATATGAGTTCTCTTTTTTTAATTTTTTAAATTTATGTTGTTGCTAATTTTTTTATTATTGCTGTTGCTGGATTGTTGATTTATTTTGTGATTGTTGCTGTTGTTGGATTGTTGATTTATTTTGTGGTTAGCGGTTAGTGATGAGGGAGAGTAGGAGTCTGGGAGAAAGAGAGGAAGAAAGAGGCTCGATGATGATGATGAAGGGTGGGTTGGGAGTTAGTAGTGAGGGGAACGATTTTTTTTAAAGGGCAAAGTCGTTTGAAAAATATTGTTTATAGACAAAAGGATGATTTTATAACGTTTTGTAATATTGAGGATGATTTTAATAAGAAAAAAAGGTCGAGGACGATTTTGATTTTGACCCAAAGTCTTAGGGACGAAAAAAGTGCTTAACCATAAATATTTAGATTAGGATGATGAAGAATTGGCCAAGTGTAAATTTTGCAATTTATATAGGTTTGGCCATAGAAAGCGAACCAGGTATGTCACTTTTAAAAGAATGTATTACTCATCCTTGGTATGTAGACTCAAGAGGTTATATGCACTAATAATTTCATCCCTTTAGATGAGACGACATTTTGACAATCACTACATCGACAACATCATGGCCTATCATTCTCATAGAGAAGCATGACTTCATTTTGATCAAGAATACCCACATTTTGTAGTCGAAGGAGTATCAAACTTGGACTTTATTTCGATAGATTTGTCCCTAACATCAACTTTAGCCTCCAAATTCTTCGTCCGTGATTGCCTAGTATAATCTTCCTCTCACAGTATGTATAAAATATTCTTACCTATTCCTAACCTATATTACTCCTAGTTCAAATAGTCCGAGACAAAAAGTAGTTGTAAATTTACCTAATAAAAAGCTTAGTCGATAGTTGGAGTAGCAGGAACAATATAAGAGAGGGTACATGGGGATGATGGAACACTACAATTAGGAACACAAAGAGTGGAGACAAACTCATCACAAGCATCAAAGGAATCACCTGTCACTAAAGAGCTTTAACATTCAAAATGTGGAGGTAATTGATTTGAAGAGCACGGTTAGATAGTTAGTTGTACTTTTTTGTTACTACAAGACACTCTAATTTTACCGACAGTCTTACTAACGACCAAGGTTGGTAATACCAAGTGAAAAATCGGTCGTTGAAAAAATTCGACAAATATTTGTTGATAATAATAAATTGCCAACGGTAAATTAGCACGTAGGAAAAACTATTAATTTTATAATACCGACGACAAGAACGTTGGTAAAAGTGCATATGAAAAAAATATTAAAAAATAATTTAAAAATATTGATGACATTTACACTCATCACATGGGCACCTAATCCTTCTCAATAAAATATAAACAATCAATATGCAAATTGCAATTAGCTTGTTAATCTTAGCTGTTTTAGTCATTTTTTTCCGACATCAAATACGGAGCAGATACAAACAAACTCCACAACAAATAAACGGAAAAGATTTTTACATTCCCATACATAGAATCATTTCATCTCTCCTATCCTACAGCAAGAGTTGGAAGTGAGTCAAGCCAGTTATGAGCCAGTTCGAGCTCGACTCATTAATAGCTCAATAAGCTGAGCTCGTGAACTGATGAGCCGAGCTTGAGTATAGAATTGAGCTCATAAATTAAATGAGTCGAACTTGAGTTTGTATAAGATCAGCTCATTAGCTCGTGAACTGGTTCGATTATATATATATATATATATATATATATATATATATATATATATATATATATATATATATATAATTTTACAAATATTAATATTCTTATTCAAAATTTTATAAATATTTTTTATATGATTTTGATGTAGGACATAAATAAAAAATTTATAATTAATAGATACACAATATATAAAATTAATATTTTTTAATATATATAAGTTATAATTTATTGATATAGAATTATAGATCATGTTCCTATTATTTAAGCCAACTCGTGAGCTCGAGTTAGCTTATGAGCTTTCGGTAGGCCAAGATTGAGCTTAAAAAATAGACTCGATTGTTAATGAGTTGAGTTGTGAGCCAGGCTTAAGCTTGGTCTAGCTTGACTCAACTCGACTCACTTCCAGCTCTACCTACAGCTCTATTGCAGAAGTTCCAGTCTCTATCCTAAATGTGCAATAGTTGGCCAAATAAGTATTTTTAATTATTTAGTTTCAATATATATACTTATTAAATTTGTTATATATTTTACTTGATTTTCATAAAATTATTAAATTGATTGCATATTTTACTTGATTTTCGTAACATTAAAATTAATAAAATTAGACATACCTAAAGGTAATAAAAATTTACTGGCTCCTTCAAACACCAAGTTGAACACTAACAGCAGCACCACCACTACCAATAGCACGACAACAATATCAACTGCAAATTAAACAACATTGTTACAAATATACCCAAAACTCACAAAAATAATGGAATTGAAAACGCAAAAATAGAAATTGAAAAAATACTAAAGAACTCGTCACTAGGAACACAATAGTGGTCTTAGAACGGCGAACGGAACTCTGACCAGCGAGAAAATAACAGAAGACGGTTGCGGCTAGAGAAAGAATAAGAGTGTAGAGAGAGAGAGAATTCAAAATAGTGGAGAGAGTTGGTGTTTTAATTCTAGGTTTTATTTTTATCACGGATCGTTTCATTAATAAACAATTACCAATGCCTATCGATGACCAAGATAATATTATAAAAGTCATAATTATTTAATTAAAAATTTAATAAATATTAAATTATATTTACTATCGATTAAGTCGTCGGTAATTAATAAAATTTATTTTATTTAAAAAAAATGTTTGAGTCATTAAAGTTTACCTAATATTCAAATTATGTTATTCAAATTATCGACAACCTATAATTGATTATTAAAATTTAATTAATTACTTTACTGACGACTATAGTGTCAATAAGTACGTCGATAATATTAGTACGCACCAATTGCCATTAAGGTGGTGTAAAAATTTATCGAAAATTTGGTCGTCGATAATTAAATTTCTGAAATTAAAAAATCTTAAATGAGGTCCATTTTAGCTTTAGCTTTTTATTGACAGCTCGATAACTTCTGCCTCTAAACGTGCCATCAATATCAAGGGCATGTATGGTAGTATTTGCCGTTTATGCAGAGTAACTCTTCTAGCAATGCCTAAATGATGTGAAATACATACCCAAAGACAATGTTTCACCACCACCAAGACGACCCTCCACCTTCAAGTACAATGGTGTTGATACTAATGAGTAATGATGTGGAATTTCTCTTCGAAGACTATATGTGTAATACTAATTTCTATTTTGTTAACATTATTTTCTGACATTGTTAACAATTTAAATTTGTATTTAGTTTATTTGTTTATATTAAAAATAATTGTAAAAAATATTAACTTGTTAGTAATTAATAAAAAATACTTTAACTCTTTTTTGACTTCTCATTTTTTCCTCTTTAGCCGCTTCTCTCAACAATTTTTCCATTGTTTTGGCCGTCCTAGATGTGGTGTCCTCATGTCGCATTTCCAATTTCTTTCCTTTATCATATTGTTGAGTTTTTCAAAGTTATTGTTGTGTTGGTTTAGATGTTTAGTCATTAATTAGTTATTGTCATTACCTATTATTGGATTTAGCTTCTTGTTATTACTACTGTAAATTTGATAAACTACAATAGTTAGTGTTTTGATTTTTAATTGAATTGTTTATTTATTTAATTTTTCTATTTTGCTATCTATTTGTGTACTTACATATGATAATGATACTTTAGTTGGTGTTATGTTTTAAATTTGTATATTTAAGATTTACATTATAATATATTTATATTTTTGTGGATTTATTTATATTTTGATATATTATTTTATCAGAATGTAATTATTTTGATTGAACATTTAAATTTGTAAATTAATAGTTAAAGTGATTTAATATTTTACTACATTATATATTTATTGAGTCTATGGCCTATATGAATTTGAGTGTAAGGTAAAAGTATTTACTATCTTAACAACTTTTAAGCTATTTATTATAAAAACATTTGATTTATAAAAGAATAAATTAATTAGAAATATATAGCATGACATAACATATTGATTCATGAATGTAATAATAAAAAGAAAAAGAAAAGGAAAGTGAAACAGTATAACTCATTAAATATCAACATGCATGTGCATCTTATATCAATAATTTCTTCTTCTATAATTAGCAAGAGTGCTTGAAATTCGAAACTTACTCGATAAAGCAGTGAAGGGAAAGCAGAAACAATTTGGCGCCAACAACAAAGTGTTACATAGTAATAGCAGAGCACAGACAAAAAATATAATATATATGATGGATATAGAAAATGATGAAACGGGAAATAGAATGCTTAATTAATGGATGCTTGAAAAGAAACCGGGTTCATCAAGGAATGGAGGTTGTGTATAGTGTGAAAGGAAGATGCGAAGACACACACTTATATAAGTAATTAATTAACGCAAAGAAGATTATGTTAATTAAGTGATTCCGATCCGTTCCATATATCTTAGAGCACGACAGAATGAAGCAAACTATGGCCAAAGAAAACACTTTATGCTCCCACCAATGGGCTTCTTAACTACTCTTCAATTAATGTTTTGTGTGTCATTTTGGATTTCGGATGTCGGTTAATTTTTATATTTGTTTATTTGTGTGAATTGTGCAAATAATCAAATATATATACCCAAAAAGTAATCTTCGACGAAAAGAATTGTATGTATCTGCTCAATGAAAAGGAAAAACCTTAATTCAAGAATGGTATATGAATATTAAAACTTAGTAACATGTGTGTATTTATATATATCATTTTAAATTTAGTAACAAATTATCCAAACCTAACAAAATATGCTTTGGTTCTGGATTAAATTTCGAACTGGATCAGGTCTTAAATACTCCTACCTGCTATTAGACAGGATGAATATATATTTTAAGATTGCTTGATTAGGAGGCTCGACAAATTAGTCTAATTGCTATCCCTTGAACTAGACTAGTTCTCTCTCTTAGGATATTTCATTTAGAACATTTATCTAAAGTGACAAAATTTTATTTTAGTGATGTTATTCTAACTTTAGATCCAATTTAAGTGGCATTTCTACAAGTCAAGATTCGAAATTTATTTTTAATATATATATAATTTGTACGTTAACGATAACATACCATATGTATGTTAATGAGGAAAATTTTTTTTACCAATTCATATCTACATATTCTTATATTAGTTATGTCTTAGCATCAAGACGGATCCAAAAATTTTAATATAGAAAGGCCGAATTTTAAATAATTTTTTTATTTTATAAAAATAATTAATATATAATTATTAGAATTAGTTTTTTAAAAGATTTATTAATATATATATATATATAACTATATTTTTTTTACAATTTTATTTTTAATATAATAATTACATAAAAAAAATATAACAATATCAATAATGCATTATAAAATTATAAAATACCAATCATTTATAGCATATTTAGTTAAAAATTATCACATATCTTATTAACTAAAATTAATTCTTTCAAAAATTTTAAAAAATTTAAAAATAAATTATAAATTATTAATTATTTAAAAGAAATAGTACCCTTATAAAATACAAGATATAAGATATCTTTATAAATTTTTTTCTTTTAACAATATAAATTTAGAAGAAAAATGAGTCTTTTTTACAAGAAAATAATATCTAAAGTATATAAATATGATTACCAAATTATAACTACGTAAGTCATTATTAATATAATAATATAAATATTAAATATATTAATATAAAAAATAAATGATTTTTTTAAAAATAAATATAGAGATTATTATATAAAAACTAATTTGAAAGGTACAAAGACATGAGGGTATGATATTAAATTAGTTAAGTAAAAGATATTAGTAAATTAAACAATTAAGATATAAATCCATCGCATAGTAAAAAATAATACATATAAAATAATTAAATTATATAATATTTTTTTATTTTTTAAACACATATCTCATGTGTAAGTATAGCTTCTTAAAATTTTGGAGGACCGAAGCCACTATTCACCCTTCTAAGTCCGTCCCTCCTTGGCATCATAGATTAAAAAATACAATAACGTTCTTATTAATAGCGACTCAAGAGGACTCAGCAAGTTAAAACATTATATGTTGGTTTTTAAGTGAATAAATATAGATTGAATTATGTATTTATTCAACTTATTTTTATTAATAATTTTAAATCTAGAATTTCCATACTTATCTAAGAGATTGTAGATTCGAATCTCCCTATTTTTGGTAAAAAAATAATTTAAATTTAGAATCAATTTTGATGTTATTGTATATATTGTATTTTATTAGACTAGATGTGCATGTTTTATATTGTTATTTTGATAAAGTAATATTTTATTTATTTTTAAATTAAAATAATAAGACTTATAAACAATAAATACTAAAAATTTAGAGATAATTAAAATATTATTTTATCATTTTATTCAAATTTTTATTATAAAATTTTTTTTATTATTTTTAGATAATTTCATTTTTATTGTAAGAATTTTATGATTTTTTAAATTTTTTTAAACTTCTAAGTTATAGTTAGATTTAACCCACCAATTCAGATGGATTTAGAGGTGCAACATACATCCTATTCGCACGGTTGAGTGTGAAATGGATTTGAACATGCGGATTGGGTAAAGTGCGAGTTGAGTCTCAACCCTAGTTGACCAACTCGCATCCTATATATATGAATATATTATAAAAAGATGTTATATGTGGGTATTGAACTAAAAACCTCTCACTTAATGCAAAAAAAATTTATTATTGAGCCAAGATCATCAATAGATAACTTAACACTTTAGTTTATATAAAAATCAATTCTATTTTAGTAATATATAAATACAACATTATATCACGATATTTTATTTGTATTTGTGTTATTAATTTAAGTAAATACTTTTATGAGAATTGAACATTTAATGATTATATTGTTTATAGAACGCTTATGTTATTTGTGAGATGATTGCATTGTCTGTATTGAATTTTTAATTTGCATGTTCATTAGGTTATATAATAACATTGCATATTTATAAAATTTCACGAATAGAATCGAGTACTCATGAATTGACTGCGGATAGAGTTATAATTGAGTTATTCTCAATTCATAGATAAAATAAGATTAAATTTGTAGCAACAAATTTAACTTACTAATAAAATTAGAGTTAAATTCAAACTCTACTTTATTCTGTCTATTATCACCTCAAATGGATTAGAATGATTGATATTTTCTTGAATCAACAAAAAAAAATGCTATTTTAACACACATTGTGTTATATAACATTTTACTTATATATATATATATATATATATATATATACACATTAGACCAACACTATTTGTCTGTTTCTTTTTTTTTGCCCGTCATCACTGCTTTTTTTTTAGGTTTTGTTTGCTTAAAAAAATAGAAAAAAAAAACAAATAAAAAAAATTAAGTGAATTATTTTTTTAATTAAGTTTAAATGAAAAAAATAAAAAAATATTATAAAAAGATAATTTTATTTTTATATTATAAAATATACTAAAAAAAGAATAAAAAATATTAAAATAAAATAATATAACAAGTTTTTCACCATTTTTTCATCCAATATTAGTGAGAAAAAATTTGGTAGATTTCATTAATTATTTTTCAATTCCATTAGGTAAATAATAGAAATTGTGAACAATGTGAATAATAGATTACATCACAGATCTACTAAACATAAATAAACTTAATTAATTCAAATTTTAAATTTTAAAATTAAAACTAACTTTTTTTTTAACCTATTGTATAGATTGTTCAAAAAAAACATTATTTTTTTATATTTTCTCATTTTTTATACTCTTTAACTTTTTTTTTTAATTTTTCTCTTTAACCAAACAAAAAAATAATTTTTTTTTAAATTTCTTTCTCTTATTTTTTTTTCTTCAAACAAACAAAGCCTTAGTCTGTTACATTTTCCTTTTAAACTTTAAGAAGAGAATAAGGAAGGAATTAGTTTTTTTTTAACATTTTAAAATATTAAGATTGAGACAACTTTTAATATCTCTAATTAATTACTCTTGAAAGTAAGTATCTTAGTTATTTTGTACTTTAATATTTTAAAAATGTTGTTTTACTCATAATCTTAGGTAGTGTTAATTTTTGTTGCCATCTTTGTTTCAAATGAAATAAACCAGACAAAATATCTCTAAAAAAATTATAAAAACTAATTTTTAGTTAGTCAATATTAATTAATTTTATTTTAGGATTCATAATATAATTTAGAGTCCAAAGTTAAGGATTTATGATTTAGGGTTTATAATATAAGATAAATAAACTAAGTTTTAAAAAAATTGTTGATGTTAACTAAAAAAAAAATTTACCTAACATTACTCGTCTCTAAATTATCGGATTGTGAATAAAAATATCCTATAAATTTGTTAAACACAAAAATACTTTTAAAATATTTTAAAATGCGATAAAATTAAAATATATAATCATTAAATATATATTCTTAAAAAATTTTAGAGAACATATTTTGACATAATTTTTTGTAAGTATAATTAAAAAAATGAATTTTTTTCTTAGATTTTAAACTAAGTTGGTTTTTTCGTTATTTATAGTCAATGACTAAAAGTTATTTTTAAAAGATAAAAAATATAAAAATCGGTTTTTTGTTCGACTTTTTTCTGCAGTTTTTAGATAGTCATCTCTCCCTTAAAAAAGTAGGGGTGTCCGTGGATCTTATCGGATTGGATTGGATATGATATCCGTGTTTTTTAGTGCTAGATCCGATCCGATATTGGATATATCCGCATAATTAAATCTTCTTTTTTTAATCATATTTCTATGTAAAAAAATTCAATAAAAATATTTCTTTCATACTTTTAAACTTATTTATTCCTAAAATATTTTTAATCAAACTCTTTCTAAGTAACAAAAATAAAATAATACAATATATGAATAATAATTACTAGCTAAAACATACAAACAAGTAAATATAATACCAAACATATATATATTTATTTATTTTTAATTATTATTGTGCGGCGGATCGGATACGCGGATATAGAGCAGATATCCGCAAAGGGTGCGGATCCGATCCGATCCGATCCGATCAATTTGCGGATCGGATTGTATCCGCAATTTTCGGATCGGATGCGGATATTTACCGCGGATCTGCGGATATGATCCGATCCATGGACACCCCTAAAAAAAGTATATTTTTTAATTAGTTATTTTTATCGTATTTAAAATATTAAAAAATATTCTTATCGTTAAAAATTTAGAGAATATTTTGTCAGGAATAATCATTTAGTAACATTTTTGCATCTAATATTTTTTTTTTACATCTAATATTTGGATAAGTTTTTAGTGTAAGTTTTTACATCAAAATTGAAAAGGCTGAAAGCAAAACACTAGAATTATTTAACGAAACTGAAACATGTATAATTGATTATAAGGACAAAGATAACTAACTAGGAATGATTTGTAAAATCCTAAACAAGTAAAAATTCACTAATCACGTGAAGCAATATTAATTGACAACAATATCCATTAGTCACCAAAAAAAAAAAAATTGACAACAATATCATGTGAGATATCAGAAGTTAAACATTAAAATATACTAATTTCATCAAATGATAATTATAACAGTAACAATAATACACTACAAGAAAATAGAATTATTTTAACATTTTATTTTTTAACACCATAATTAAATGTCAAAATTAATATATATTTTTGACAAATATCACAAATGTCAAATTTTCTATGTTTTCTTGATAAATAATTTGACCGTAGAAAATTACTCATCAATTTTGATACTCATTTGTTTTTAATTTACTCCACTATTTTTCTTCTTCTTTGGGCTCTGTTAATTTTGACATCACACTGCTCTCAGTTTAGGATTATACTACTCATTCTTTATCTTCAAAATCTCAATTTATTCTTTAGTTTTAAGATCTCATTTCATTCTTTGTTAAAATTTTTTGTTGAAAATATTTTATAGTCAATAAGTGTCAAAATAAATAGTATTTTTGACAATTAATAAGTATCACAGAAAATATGTTTTCAAAATTTTCTAACAAATTATTTTTGACAGCCAATATTTATCAAAATAAGATTTAAATTTTTTTCCACAATCACTTATATGTTAAAAATACTATTTTTGATAAAATTTTTATTAATATATTTTCATAGTTAAAATAGTGTCAAATTTTATTTTTTTGACAAATTTTAATTTTTTTTTACACATTATAATCCTCAAAAATAATCTATATTATTGTAGTGATAATAACAGTAGTCATTCTAACAAATGTATTAAAAATTAAATAAATAATGATATTAATAACAAATTAAAAGAAGAGAGAAAGAAAGTAAGCAACAGTCATCATCAACGTATATGTATATGTTATATATTATTTGAGAAACTTACCAGATTAATGGTATATAGAGCTTCGCACAACAAAGAAACTGTGTATGAACGAAGAATGAAACTGGGATGAAATTAGATTTTTGTTAACGGAAGGTTAAAAGGGAAATGGGCGCAAGGTGATGTCTGTTATTATGCAAAGAACATTGACGGTGCGGGGACGACGATTGTGCTAAATCTAATATATATATCACACACAATATGACGCAAGGAGAGCTTAATTATTAAATATTCGAATACCTTGACCACCAAAGAAGCAAAGTATGGGTAACAAAAAGACTTTGTTTTACCAATATAGTTAAATTAAAATAGAAATTTAGATACAGTTGGCTTCGTATAAAATTAATAATTGATAAATAATCATTATTAGATAATTATTTCATATGCTTAATTAAATTATTATCTAATATTTTTTAACAATCAAATTCATATAAAGATAGATACTAAAAAAAAGAAGAGTTAAATCTTAAAGTAGTTCTTGAAATTGCACTCAAGCCTTAAAGTGATTCTTGAAGTTAATAATTATCCAAATTTATCTTCGAAGTTACACTCCAGAACTCATAGTAGTCCCTGACGCATTTTCCGTCCATTAAAAAGCTGAGCTGGACTAATTTCTATTAAAACGTCGTCGTATATTAAAAAAAATAGCAATCTCTTTCTAAAATCCTAATCCCTTTTTCTTGAACGTTGTTCTTGTTCTTCAACAGATAAAAAAAAATCAGCAATAAAAAATATCAAAAAAAAAAAAGATTAACATCAATCAGAAAAGATCAATCAACCTAAATAACAAGTATCAATAAACCTAAATAACAACAAGCATAAAAAATAGTAACAATAAAAAAAACTTGCAATAATTACAAAATAGAAAATAGCTAAAATCAACCATTGTTATATTGAAACAAGATCATCAACAACAATCAATGAAAACATTAAAAAATAATAATTGAATAACTAAAAAAAAAACTCACCATGGCTGAGAGAGAGAACCGAACCAGAAGAGAGGGAGGCAGAAAGGAAACCAGAGAAGACCGTCGATGTGCGAACAGTGACAACGACGACTAGAGAGGGAGGCAGAAGCGAGCAGTAACGACTAGAAACGAGACAATGTGTTGACGCAGAGGGGTTGACGAGCGGCGCTGCGACGAGATAGAGGCTGGCGAGCGACGCGGCAACAAGATGGAGGCTGGCAAGTGGCAAGGCAACAAGATGAAGGCTGGCGAGCGGCGCGGCGATGACGGAGAAGGTTGAGGCTTTGTGCTCTGCCTCTGCCTTTACTGTGTTTGAGTGTGAGAGACTAGGTTGGGGAGGGAGTGAGCGGCGCGGTACTGAAACATAGGTCGGCGACAGTGAGAGTTGAGGAGAGCTCCGTGTGTTTAACGTTATGAATGTGAGAGTATGGTTAGGGAGGGGGAGGGCGTCAGGTTAAAAAAAGAGAAGGAAAAAAGAAAAGGGGCAGGTTGAGGATGGGGATGGAGATAGGGATGGGAACCAGTTTTTTCCTTTTTTTTTGTTTTCTTTTTGTTTCTTCTCAAAATGATGTCGTTTTAAGGTTATGATGAACGAAAAGCGTCGTAGGGACTAGTATGAATTCCAAAGTGTAAATTTATGGGAGGAAGTATAGGAAGCCAATAGAATAGTTGTACAATGTGTATAATGGAGGTTTAGGGATGTCCGATTCAGTATTAGAGATATAAGCATTAGTGTTACCTTTTCCCATCAGCTTAAACTTTTGGGATAAGTGGTTTCATGACATGGTATCAGAGCTCTAGATCCGAAAGGTCAAGAGTTTGATCCTTAGTGAACCCCAAAATCAGCTTAAATTTTTGAGATGAGTGGTTTCATGACATGAGATGTGTATTATCCCTAGTATCGAGATGATTATTCTAGATAGTATGAATGATGTTTATTTTTTAACTCATATTGGACTAAATAAATAGCCCATTGTATATATTGTACAAATATTCTATTAACTCACTAGCATAACTTAATTTAAGAATGAAATTGAATAACTATTAACTTCAAAATTATTTTGAGATTCGAATAAAACTTCAAAAATCACTTTAAAATTTAATTAAAAAAAAATTCATATAAAAATAATTACATGTAAATCTTCGCTTTTAATTAATGATGGGCGAGTGTGGTTTTATGGTCTTGTTTGTTATTATACTTCGTTTAAGTTTATTTTCTCCTTTAATTTGTTATGATTAATTAATAATTAATAGAAATAGTAATAACATTTAAGCATATAGATGCAATGTTAACTTTTTTGTGAGAAACGTGCAAACATTCCGAAGAAAATCGTAATTCTTACTTAGCCTTTTAGTTTTCAGGAAAAGAATTAGATGCTACATTCAGTTAAATAAAAAAGAAAAGGAATGAACTATCTAAGTTGTATTTGAAGCATGTCTCTGATATATTTTAGAGCTAAGACAAGAATATTTGTCCATGGTATGGGTAGTATAGTAAAATTGCCTTTGTCCAAGTTGAAAACGGTACTACTATAATTTTCAGTCTCTAATAAAGTAAAGGGATTAAGGGAAGCTACTGAGTATTGAGGTTAAAATTTTTAGATATAGATAATTTTAGTGTGAAATATAATAATATTTGATCATTTTAATATTTTATATTGCTATAATAGTAATATAAAACGTTATTGATGTTTTATAAAAAAAATATTTTTTTAATTATAAAAAGATAAAATGTCACTGACGTTTTATAAAAAAATATTATTTTAATTATATAAAAACGTTTTGTAAATATCCACAACAATATATAATACATAATTTAGATTTATCATCTTTAAAAATTTCACCACTCATAATTCAATATACAAAAATAAAAGTTCGAGTATTAAACTTGTTAGAGAATTATTAGAGAATCATTAGAATCATTTTAGATCAGTTAGTATCGTTTATATTTATATAGTATATCTGTGTATTAATTGTAGGATTCTATGCCTTTATTACTTTGATTCTTCTGGCACCTATATATACCCCTTGTATATTGTACTTTTACATCACTCAGAATAATACAGAAAACACTTTCTTTAGTTTGGTCTCTTCTTTCTAACATGGTATCAAGAGCTTAGGTTGTTTTTTTTTTCAGAAACATTTGGTTTCTGCCTCCTTTATCTTGTTTCATCGGCAATACTTTGTGCTCACTTTTCGAGTCCTTCACGACGCTTTGGTTCGTCACCGCCGCTACCCTCGCCTTCTCCTCGTTGCAAGCTTTCCAACGCCACCGGAATCATCGCCGAAAGACGCCGGACGCACCGCCCAAAGTTGCCTGTCCGCGTTCATCCGTTCTCCTTCCAGACGCATCCAGCGCCGTTGGATCAGCGCTCCAGATCCACGGCTCCGCTTCTGCCACGTGTCACGCCGCTGCTCTCCCGCCTAAGCTCGACCTGCGCGCCCGACCCGACCTGACGGTTGACCCGCGTGCCATCTCGTCGCCAGCGTGTCTCTTTCTGCCTCTCAGGTGCTGCCACGTGTCGTAACATCGCTGACGTGGCACTGACGATCCTGCTGACGTGGCGCTGACGTGTCAGACAAGTGGGACCCTTCCTAAGGTTTTTTGGTGAGCTCTTTCCGATTTTGCCATCCGTTTTCTCATTTTCGGCTTACAAGTTGCAGTTTTTCTCTCCTCTTCGTGATCTCTATATCTACTATTATGGAAAAGTCAGTTGTTTTTGCTACCACACACGGAAATGATAAATTCTGTCGAAATTATAACCGTTTTGGGCACCTCTTCTCCGTCTGTCCTTCTGTTGAATGTCGCACATGCCATCAGAAAGGTCATATTAGCTACCATTGTTCACAACTATTCTGCCATTATTGCAAACTCTCGGGACATTTGCTTACTTCCTGTCCTACTCGCCCACCACGTCGTGTGCCTGTTTCTGCTGTTCATGCTACTCCTGAATCTACCACATCTGCTCCTCTCACCTCGTCTTCTGTCTCTCTATCTGATATTGCGTCTCTCCTTCAGCGACTTCTCTCCCTTTCTGGTAATACCCCTGCTGCTCTTTTGACTCCTCCAGATAATTCTAAATGGTATTTTGACTCGGGATACTTTAATCACATGTCTCCGTCGCGAAATCTCTTCTCGTCTCTGTCTACCACTACAAATGGACCTTCTGTCAATACTGCTAATGGTTCCCTCTTGCACGCAACACACAAGGGTTCTATCTCCCAGTCGACTCTTCATCTTCCTGATACTTATTTTATTCCCAATTTAAGCTTTAATCTTATTTCTGTTGGTCAACTTGTTGATCTGGGTTTTGATGTCACTTTTTCTCTCTCTGGTTGTCGTGTACAGGATCGTCGGACGGAACAAGTCATCGGGACTGGACGTAAGGTTGGAAGGTTGTTTGAAGTCGAGAATCTTCATATCCTCCTATACCAAATATCTGTGCTGCTTCTTCTCCATCTACCCTTCACTTATGGCATCAACGTCTTGCCCACAGCTCCTTAGGAAAATTGCGTCCTCTTGTGTCTCAAGGTTTTTGGGTCAGGTTCCTAATGAATCTTTTGATTGCATTTCTTGTCAAACTGCCAAACAACCTGCTTTATCTTTTCACAATAATTCATCTCTTGCTTGCTCTCCTTTTGATCTCGTTCACTCTGATGTTTGGGTCCCGCTCCCACGGCTTCTATGGGAGGAGCTTGATACTTTGTTGATTATTCACGTTTTACTTGGGTTTATTTGATGACCAATCGCCATGAGTTACCTCAGATTTATATAAACTTTGCCACTATGATTAAAACTCAGTTTTCCAAGGTCATTAAGGTTTTTCGCCGTGATAATGCTATGGAATACCGTGATTCCAAACTCTTAACCTTTCTTGCAGAACAGGGTACCTTGTCTGAGTTTTCTTGCCCTGGTACGTCTCAACAAAATGGCCGAGCTGAACGCAAACACCGTCACATTCTTGACTCTGTTCGTGCAATGCTTCTTTCTTCTTTGTGTCCTGAGCGTACTTGGGGTGAAGCTGTTCTTACTGTTGTTCATGTTATCAATAGACTCCCTTCTTCTGTTCTTGGTAATGTTACTCCCTTTGAGCGTCTTTATCATACCTCCCCAGATTATAATTCTCTTCAAGTTTTTGGTTGTGTCTGTTTTGTTCTTCTTCAGCCTCATGAACATACTAAACTTGAACCTCGGGCTCGTATGTGTTGTTTCCTTGGTTATGGAACTGAACACAAGGGTTATCGTTGTTGGGATCCTCTCTCTAAACGTATTCGTATATCTCGTCATGTTGTTTTCTGGGAGCATCACATGTTTTCTCGGTTCTCCTCCTTTGAGTCTATTCCTCCTACTCAGTCACCTTTTTTCACTAACCCCAATATTGATCTTTTTCCTAGTGATGATTCTACAGGTTCTATCTCGAGTCACCCTCCACAGCCTCCTGTTCTTCCGCCTTCTCCATCTCCCGATGATTCTGGACCGGACGACGCTCCTACTCCTACCGTCATGCCACCTCCTTCCACTCGCTGTTCCAGGGTGAGAAATCCACCTCCTCATCTTCTTGATTATCATTGTTTTTCTACTATTCTTCATCAACATGAACCTAAGTCATTCAGAGAAGCCTCCACAAATCCAAATTGGCAACAAGCAATGCAGGAAGAAATACAGGCACTTGAAAAGGCACACACTTGGGACTTGGTTGATTCTCCTTCAAATCAAGAAATTGTGGGAAGCAGATGGGTATACAAGATCAAGACTCGCTCTGATGGTTTTATTGACCGTTATAAGGCACGATTGGTTGCTCAGGGTTGTACGCAAGAGTATGGTATTGACTATGAAGAGACTTTTGCTCCTGTTGCTCGTCTCACATCTGTTCGAGCTCTTCTTGCCATTGCTGCGGTCAAAAGATGGTCTCTCAGTCAGATGGATGTGAAGAATGCATTTCTTAATGGAGATTTGAAACAGAAAGTCTATATGAAACCCCCCTCCGAGTTATCCTTGTCCTTCTGGCAAAGTTTGTCTACTTCGCAAGGCACTCTATGGGCTTAAGCAAGCTCCTCGTGAATGGTTTGACAAGTTCAGTACTACCATATGCGGTCTTGGTTTCACTTGCAGTCCTCATGAGAATGCTCTCTTTATTCGTAAAAGTGAACGTGGAGTTGTTCTTCTACTTCTGTATGTTGATGACATGATCATTACTAGAGATGATGCTGATGGTATCTCTGATCTCAAGACGTCCCTTCAGCATACTTTTGAGATGAAAGATCTTGGTTCTCTCAGCTATTTTCTTGGTCTAGAAGTTATATCCACCGATGATGGCATCTATCTCTCTCAAGCTAAATATGCTTCAGATCTCCTTGCTCGAGCCGGAATTACCGATAGTCGCACTGAGTCTACTCCTCTTGAGCCTAATGTTCGATTTACTCCTATGGATGGCACTATCTTGGATAATCCTACTCTCTATCGACAGCTAGTTGGAGGACTTGTCTACTTAACTGTCACCCGACCAGACATTGCCTATCCCGTTCATGTACTTAGCTAGTTCTTGTCAGCTCCTCGTACTACTCACTATGCGGCAGTTCTTCGCATTCTTCGCTACATCAAAGGCACTTTTATTTCATGGCCTTTATTTTTCTGCCCATTCCTCTTTGACCCTTCAGGCATACTCCGATGCTGATTGGGCTGGTGATCCCACTGATCGTCGTTCTACTACTGGTTACTGTTTGTTTCTTGGCGATGCTCTCATTTCTTGGCGTGCTAAAAAGCAAATGTTCACTGCTCGCTCAAGCACCGAAGCTGAGTACCGTGCCTTCGCTGACACCACTGCTGAGGTTATCTCGATTCGTTGGCTTCTCGAAGATTTGGGTGCTCCTCAGTCATCCCCTACTGATGTTTTTTTATGACAACCGTAGTGCTATTTAGATTGCTCATAATGATGTCTTTCATGAACGCACCAAACACATTGAGATTGATTGTCACTTTGTTAGGCAACATATCCTTATTGATGCTGTTTGTCTCATTGCTGTTGGAACACTGGATCAGACTGCTGATATCTTCACAAAAGCTCATCACTCGACTCGTTTCCGGATTTTGTTATCCAAACTCAAGTTGGTATCCTTAGCTCCCACTTGAGTTTGAGGGGGGATGTTAGAGAATCATTAGAATCATTTTAGATCAGTTAGTATCGTTTATATTTATATAGTATATATGTGTATTAATTGTAGGATTCTATGCCTTTATTACTTTGATTCTTCTGGCACCTATATATACCCCTTGTATATTGTACTTTTACATCACTCAGAATAATACAAAAAACACTTTCTTTAGTTTGGTCTCTTGTTTCTAACAAAACTATTGATAGCTACAGTTTTCCTAGCAATATATGGAAAGTTCCCATTTTTCCACTAAAGCTTTCTTTGTTTACTTTGGTGATAAGAATTATTTGCAAGTTTGTTGGTTCAGGAATTAATGGATTTAAATAATATTAATAATTTTAAATTTATAAAATAAAAAAACAAATTATTTAGTTTGTATTTTTTTAATTTTAGAAGATTAAAATCATAGTTGTCAGAATCGAACCGATGATCGAATTGGTCAGGTTACTGGGTTACTGGGTCACTGGTTCAACCGGTGGGTCACTGGTTGAATCGATAGAACCGGTCGTACGTAAATAAAAAATATAAAATAGTAAAAATTTGAATAAAGTGACAATTAGGTCCTTAAAATTTTCAACTTCAGATTAATTATCCCTTGAAAAAAAATAAAGTACAAATTTTTTCCTTCAAGATAATAAATGATGAACACATTATGTCCCTCCATTAATTTATCATGTAAAATTTAGTGCTGATGCTTATATGTGCCTACTAATTAGTCCTAAGTCGAAATCTTCGAAAACCTACTAACTCAATACTCTAAAAAATTTAAAATAAATATCTTTACTAACATTTTAATATGTAAATATAAATATTAAAATATTTTATACTTATTTTAATAATTCTATAAATTCTAAAGAATTAAAAAAAATTGAGTATAAAACTAAAATTAAATTAAATAAATATAAAATAATTCAGTTGTGTATGTATATAATATATAAAATAATTAGCATATAAAGTTACAAATGAACAAACTAGCTTAGTGGCGCTCCTTGTTGGCTCCTACCCGAGACTCCTTGAATGCATTTTTGAATATTGGATCAATATTTAAATGCTACTGGAGCACCCAAGACCTGCATTTGTTGGGAGCACCATAGGACCGGCCGATTCAACCACCATAAAACCGGTCTGGTTCTTACAACACTGATTAAAATGAACCAAAAATAAAAATTTAGAGATTGATTTGTATCACT
The DNA here is from genome assembly GCF_059453495.1 of Arachis ipaensis. Classification (NCBI taxonomy): domain Eukaryota; kingdom Viridiplantae; phylum Streptophyta; class Magnoliopsida; order Fabales; family Fabaceae; genus Arachis; species Arachis ipaensis. The sequence continues at coordinate 117,107,167 of NC_142441.1, read as the reverse complement.
TTAAAAAATAACACATTAATAATATGTTGATAAATTATGTTTTAATAAATGTTATCTCATCACTTCATTTTACATAATAAAATGTTATTCTAATATGTGACACTGGCCATCTATGCAGCATGTTAATACGATGTCAACGAAAATCATTCGAGGATCGATAAATTACGGAATAAAAATTTAAAATTTAAATTGAGACAACTAAAATTTTAAAGATCAATTTTTAAGAATCAAAATAAATTTTCAGGGACTAATTAAAATATTAACTCGATTTATTTAGTAACTATTTCTATTTATTAGGAGTTTATTAAATACGGTTTAAGATTTAAAAGTTTCTTTTAGTTACAAATATTAACATTTCATTAATACTAATAAGATTTTCAAATATATATATATATATATATATATATATATTAAAAAATATTTTCAAATTTTTATTATATATTTATTTATAAATATATATGTCATTTTTTTATCTAAGAAATTAAAGAAAGAAGTTGAATTAATTGATGAAAAATATTAGAAAATCAATAAAATTTATTATTTTTATTAGTAATTAATTAATAATATTTAAAAATATAAACTAAAAATATGTTGTTAATAATAAAATATGTTGTTAATTTATCTATAAAATATAAATAAATATATATAGTAAAGCACACAAATAAGTATATAAAAAGGTTTACATTATTAATTTATTAAATAAACATATTCAATTATCAATAGATAAAATTAAAGAAAATTATAAGGTACATATATCAATATACAGATATTCTATTTTAATCACAAAGACACGTAGTTTTTCTCTAGTGTAATGAAAAGTAGCTTTATAAAGTATTAAGACTCCGTTTGGGTAACTAACTTAATTAAGTTCTTTTTGATAAATAACTTAAAAAATAAATAATTCTGTTAAAAGTAACTTATAAATAAGTTATTTTGTGTTTATATTTTTAACTCTAATATTTTATAGAAATATGATAAAAATTAGAAGTATTATGAGAGAAGTAATTTTTTTTAACTTCTCTATAAGTTTCTGATAACTTTTTAAAAAATTGTAATTTAATTTTAAAAATTACACTAGACATTAATATTACTATTTTTCATAAGTCAAAAGTAAAAAAAAGTAACTTTCTGAAGTTTCCAAACGGGCAAATAGCTTAAAGCTTCACAGGAGCCAATTATCATTGCTAGCTTATAGACGTAACACATAGTAATAATCAATTTTTTTTTCTCTCTGTTGGAGGGATAGGATCATAGTAGTTAAATAACATTAAATCGTACTTGAGAGTCAACGAAAAACATTAAATTTGTTGTACCAAAAATCAAGTGTATATTAACAATTTAATATTGGCTTGTTCACAATTGCCATACTATTTGTTATATTAAAATTTTTTGCTTTGATATAACTTAAATAATTGTTTTGAAGATAATTTAAAGATTATTTTTGAGGGAGAAAAAACATTTGTTTTATCTCAGGATTTAACAAATTTTAGTTTTTTATCTTCATAAGATAAATAAATTCAAATATTCAATTTTAATTTGAACATCTTAAATAACTTTAATTTTCTTATTTAAATATACATAGCACATTTTTGTCATACATTTAACAAATACTAAATTTATGTTATGGTAAGAAAAAAAAATTACAAAAAAGTATGAGTTTTTATGCAAATAGTGATAGTAAAAAAATTAATTAAAATTATAATCTATATCTAGAGACGAAAACACAAAAAATAATGTTTTAATTTTTAAGTGGTATTTGAATGTATAATTTTATTTGACACAAAATTATTAATTAAATATTTATTATGAAAATATTAATTTTTTTTGGAATAATTTGGCTTCATTTTGTAAATGTTTATATTTTTTAATAGTTGAATTGCTCCTTTAGTATTAATCAATATTAAAAGTGGTAAATATTTTTTAGTTTATAAAAAAGTGTTACAAAATGTTATTTTTTTAAGTATTCTTAAATTAATTACTACAAGAAAAAAGGTCTATAGCCACGCTTTTTTTTGCTACGCTTTAAAAGCGTAGTCAAAAGTGGTCAATGGCCACGTTTTTACAAAGGTGGCGATTGAATAGAAATTTGACCACGTTTTTTTTGTTACGCTTCAAAAGCGTGGCGAAAGAGGTCAATGGCCACGCTTTTATGGGGTGGCAATTGATTCAAAATTTGGCCACCCTTTTTTTGCCACTCTTAAAAAGCGTAGCCATAGAGAGAAATCAGCACGCTTTTAAAGCGTGGTGACAAAGTTTTATTATAGCGGCATTTTTAAAGCGTAGCCGTTTCCTACAAGTCTTTTGGCATTTTTCAAAAGCGTGGCCAAAATGTTTCCCAAAAAAAATTTTCAAAGAACTCGCGCGTGACCTTTGAAATATCTCTCAAACTTCATTTTTTTCCTTCTTTCAGAGAACTCCTTCAAACATTGTGCCTCACCCTAAGTCATTCAGCTAACCCCAAGCCCTCTCTTCATTGGCTCACCCTAACCCTCTCTTCATTGTGCCTCATCCTCACCCTAAGCAAGACACCCTCACCCTCACGGTGACCCTCACCACTCTGCGAAGAACGTTGCTGCGCTTGCAATGACTCCGCCGATAATACTTCTTCCAGTACCCCTAACTCTCTGCTCTGGCAGTGACTCTCTTTGGAGGTGACTCCCTCTGCTCACTTGCGGTCGCAAATCATTTGTCAATGCTCCCTCTGCTGCCGCCTCGAAGCTCTAACCTCCTCTTGCCATCTCCGTCGCTACCTTACCACCGCTAACCTCGAATGTTCTCTCTTCTCCACCGACCACTGTTTTTCCTCAGGTCACCAGCTCGCTAAGCAAGTATTAGAGGAAGATGTTGTCGTCGCCGATGAGGTAGCTGTTGTTGTCGCGTTGTCTAAGTCCACTATTTGGGTGTGATTCGTTTTTACCTTTTGTTATAATCTTCATTTTTTTTGCTGCTGGGTAAGATGCAAGATTATAACCCCATATTTCTTCTTCCTTCTTATATAATTCTGATAGGAGATAAGTTAGTTATTCATCTGATAGTTGAAACTATTTATCATTTTAGTTCTAATATTTTATTCTTTATTTTGTAAAATATCTTCTAATTTCATAAGAGAATTTTTTTAGTTATTTTAAAAATATTTCGATTAGTGATTCTTTTGACTAAAATAATCAGCATAATATTTTAGTGTTTTAAAACTTCAATTCAAATTTCTAATTTATAATTCAATAAAAAATTATGATATTTTTGTCTTTTTAAATTAAAGTTTAATTTTAATACACTGATAGTGTAAAATATTTTATATAGTCGTTCAATTACATTCTTTCTTTTTAATGACTATTCATACTATTAATATAAAACGTAGTTATTTTTTCTGACATATCATTATATAATTAGATACATATGTAAAACTATTTTACCGTGACAATATCCAAATAAAATTATTTAAATTTATGCTAAATGATGTTTTAATCTCCTAGAACAAACTCTATCTTTATTTTAGTATTCTTAAAAGCTGAATTTTATAATTTCTAATATAATTAAATAACCTTAATTTTAAAAGGTTAATTTTAATGTTTGTAAGATTAATCTTAAAATATTATTTTAATTCTTTTAGAATTAAATAAAAGGTTATTTTAGTATTTTTAATATTAAATTTGAATTCATAATTGCTAATACAATAATAAATCAACCTTAGTTAATTATATAAGGATGATTTAGTATTTTTTAAATTAATGCTTAAAAAGATATCTTAGTCCTTTAAGAATAAACTAAAAGGTATTTTAGTTTTTTTAAAATCAATCTTCAAAAATTATTTTGTTCTTTTAAAAATTAATTATAAAAATATTTTAAAAGTAATTATAAAATTAATCTTTTTATAGGTATAATTTTAAAATGTGTTTGGTGTATGTGGCATTTCTATATTGCCTGTTTCTTATATTAATTTTTCAACTAAACCTTTTCTATTTTCATTTAAATCTTATATAAGAAGAAACAAAGTTTTTACAATTTTAACTTGTATTTGCAATTAAATATATTCTAAAAAGTAAAAAAATTAATTATTTTTAATATATTCTTTTATTTTCTTTTTCTCATTTTCTTAATAAAATCCGAAATTCATAACCTGAATCCAAAGGCCACTTGCTATATGCCTATATCTGAGCCAAACTAAATAGATGCTAACTCAAAGAGCTAGATGAAGACAAGCCAGCCAAAGAACATTCAATACATATGCAACGAAATAAGATTAAAAAATAGAATATCTGTAAATCTTGATCTGTATCGTAGTGTAACCCTAAACTTAATTGCATTATTAAAAAAAATAAGTGAAGAAAAATGATAGAAAAGAATTTGAGATAGAGTATAAAATTTAACACAAATATTTGTATATGGGAGAATTTATGGGTACTTCCATCCTACTTTTCTAGACTTAGTAACAACAACAATCCAATAACAAATATCAATTGGATACATTATTTATCTATTGTGGATAGAAGATAAAATAAAGAGCTAGTTAAAGTAATTTTTTCTCTTGAGTTTAGTTCGCAAATTCTCTCTCTGCCACTAAAATGAAAATGATGAAGACAAGCTTGAATGGGTCTGAAACAAAAAGAAGCAGTACGATGTGACTTCGGAGTATTGGGTGGTTTATAATTTCTTTCATGCGCCAGTTGAGCACTTGTGTGATGACGAATTCAATGCTTTGAAAATTAATTTGGAGTTAAAATTACCATCTAAAGTAATTTTTTTTTCTGGAGAACAGCTCATGAAAAATTACCTGTACTTAATTTGATCAACCAGAGATTCTCAGATACTTCATGTGCCCAAGATGCATGGCAACCAAACAATCCTTCAAATCTTGGTGCAATGCGGTCTCGTTCTTGAGATTTGGTCTTTCTCTCCTTTTGTGAATGCTATAGTGAAAAATGGAACTATAGAGTTTATAGGTGACAAATGGCAAGTAGAGGCATTGGAAGAGAACAATCTTTTATGGCCCTCTTTGCATCTCTGTGTTGCACGTTGTGGAAGGCGAAAAATTTAGAGGTCTTTAAAAGTGAGAAGCTGGCAGCAACAGTAATTGTGAAAATAGCAAGAAAGCTCCAACAAAAAATGATTCAAATTATAGAGTATTGTTCTTTGTGAATTTCCAATCTTTTCTGTTAGTTTTTTTTGTTAGTATTTAGTATTAGTGGCTACTCTAATGAAGATTTTATCATTGTCATCGTGTGAAGATACTTCATTTTAACCATTAGATGATAAATTATAGGGCTTACTTTTCATATGTTATAAAAGTATTACTTTTATTTAAAGTGTGGCCAAACAAATAAATTATACTTTTTAAACAAAGATTATCATGAAAAGATATTTTTGACATTTTCATTAGAGTAGTTGCCTTTAGTATTTACCAAAATGAAAGATTTTCTTTTTCTTTTGACTTTGTCTTTGTCTTTGTAATTGTTAGAACAAGAGACTAAATTGGAAGAAGGATTTGTGTATTATTGAGTGTAATCAAGTTGTCTATTCGAATTGTCTAGAATGATATAATATAAAAGGGTATTTATAGGTACTAAGAGAATCGTAATAATAAAGACGTAATCTCCTATAATAAATATTCAGATATACTAAATAATACTAATTAATCCTAATTGATCCTAATTATATTCTAACATCCCCCTCAAACTCAAGTGACAACTTGAGTTTGAAACTTATTTAAAACAACAAAATAAAGAGTAAAAAGAAAAAAAATGCATAAATTCTCTAAAACGGGTGTAGACAGAACTGTCAAAAGGAAGCACAGACGAAACTGCCGCTTGTCTGAAGGAAGCACAGACAGAACTACCGCTAGTATGAAGGAAGCGCAGATGGAACTGCCGCTTGTCTGAAGGAAGCGTAGACAGAACTGTAACTTGTCTGAAGGAAGCGCAGACGAAACTGCCGCTTGTCTGAAGGAAGTGCAGACGGAACTGCCGGAAAGAAACGCAGACGAAACTGCCACAAGAAAATACAGACGAAACGCAGACGGAACTGCCACGAGAAAACATAGATGGAACTGCCACGAGAGAACACAAAATGGAACTACCACGAGAGAACGCATATGGAACTACCACGAGAGAACGCAGACGGAACTGCCGAAAGAGAGCAAAAACTATATGATTTCTTCATGAGAATAGGAAAATAGCGGATGACATTGGTGTTTGATCATTCGACTTGAAAAGACACAAGACGGAGAGAATAGGCCAGTCGGTGAGGTGAAAAAGTATCAAAGGAGTGACAAAAGGTAAAGAAAAATGGCATAAAAAAAGTGCAAAAACTATGGTGATTTCACCGCAAGGAAAACAACCTATCCTCTTCAAGGTGGATACTATGGCTCTGATACCATGTTAGAAACAAGAGACTAAACTGGAGAAATGATTTGTGTATTATTGAGTGTATTCAAGTTGTCTATTCGAATTGTCTAAAATGATACAATATAAAAGGGTATTTATAGGCACTAAGAAAATTGTAATAATAAAGACGTAATCTCCTATAATAAATATTCAGATATACTAAATAATACTAATTAATCATAATTGATCCTAATTATAGTATAACATATAATTCTAATTGATCCTAATTATATTCTAACAGTAATGAACAGTATATTTCTTTTTTACTGAGCAATATAATTACATATCGTTAAAAAAAAAGTGATATCAGTTAGACATATTTTGAATGAAAAAGAGTAAATGAGAAAAAGAAAAGATCTACAGCAGCTTATGTTAACATGACTATTGAGTTCGGTAAGAAACTCCAATATTTTGCGCGGTTCCTTTCTTTCTGGGTATGAAGTTCATTTTCCCCTGTGCATGTATTGTACGCGTTATTGGATCATTTATTATCAACAACGTTTAATTTTCTGTTAACGCTCTTTTCATCGTGTTACGAATCTTGTGTTTGCATGATTTTCCCCCCTATGTTTAATTGTTGCATTTGAATTTCAAGTTATATTCTTCTTTGATTATCCCCTTTAGGTGTTTTGGGTACAAACTTTAATTTGCTACGCAATTTCGTTCATCTTGTAAATAACACCAAAGCAATTCGTAAAGTAGAAACCTAAAATAATGGATGCTTCAGCTTGAGAATATTGTACCCCTTTCCAGATACTTTTATCTCCTACGCCTTAATTGCTTTTTTTTTTGGTCTCTGGTTACCAATACCTCCAGAAATATCACACTATTTTAGATAAGTAATAACATTTTATTATTTTTTTGTTGCACCTTTTTCTCTGTTAGTTTATGGTTTGTGCTATGCTAAAATTTTTTTCATATTGTATGGAATGCTCCGGTACGGGTTGAGAGATGGATCGGGAACTTGTGGGTCGAGGCGGATGTCGGATTGTCTGGCTAGAGCGATGAGGGGTGGTACCTGCAAAGATACTCCGACGCTCAAGTCAAAATGGATCTGAGAGGTATAAGGTATGAGGAGTCAATGACATACCTGATAAACCACTATTTTATGGTTTATCTTGTGCTCAATTGAGTGGTTTTCATCAACTCTTTACCCACTTATTCATATTATTTGCATGGTTTTGTATTTCCTTCCTAATTATGTGTTTTGATTGAAAACATGCTTCTTTGATCTTATATTTGCTTATTATTAATCCTCTCTTATTACCATTAGATGCCTTGATATGTGTGTTAAGTGCTTTCAGAGATTACAGGGCAGGAATGGCTCAGAGGATGGAAAGGAAGCATGCAAAAGTGGAAGGAATGCAAGAAGTTGGAGAAATTGCTAAGCTGTCCAGCCTGACCTCTCTGCACTCAAACGGCTATAACTTTAGCTATAGAGGTCCAAACAACGCGGTTCCAGTTGCGTTGGAAAGCTAACGTCCGGGGCTTCGATTTGATATATAATATGTTATAGTTTTCCTGACGCTAGGTGACACGACTGCGTGATTCATGCGGCCGCGTCGCAATGACGGAAATCCAGCGTGGCAAAACTCGAACCCAGCGATTTCTGGACTGTTTCTGACCCAATTTGCGGCTCAGAAAACACAGATTAGAGGCTATAAAGTGGGGGAATGTATCCATTCATAGGAAGGCTCTCACATTCATAATTTTAGGAGTAGATGTAGTTTTTAGAGAGAGAGGTTCTCTCCTCTCTCTTAGGATTAGGATTTAGGACTTCTCTTAGTTTTATGAGTGACTCTAAATCCCAGGTTCAATGTTCTTTTTATTTATTTTCCTAATTTAATTTATGCATGTCTATGTCAGATTTAAGTTCTTTTGTGAATGCAATTCGAGGTATTTTCAGACTTAATTTTTTTTTGCTTTATTCATATGAATGCTTTTAATTTAATTTAGATATTTTTCCTTTTGGTCTTGGTTAAGAAATCAGTAACTCAGGAATTATCCAACTCAATAGCATAATTGATAATTGTTATCCTTGCTAATTGAATTGATCTTCAATAATCCCAATCTTTTCTTAGGAATTAACTAGGATTCAAAGATCTAACTAATTAGTCACTTGACCTTCCCTTGTTATAGCAAAGGTTAACTAAGTGGAATTAAGATTCAGTTTTCATCATCATTGATAAGGATAACTAGACTGGACTTCCAATTTCTCATACCTTGTCAAAAGTTGCTTTACAGTTATTTATTTATTTTAATTGCAATTTAAATTACTTGCTCCCTATTCTCAAAACCCCAAATTTACAATCTCCATAACCAATAATAAGAACATACTTCCCTGCAATTCCTTGAAAAGACGACCCGAGGTTTGAATACTCGGTTATCAATTTCAAAGGGGTTTGTTACTTGTGACAACCAAAACATTTGTACAAAGGGATTTTTGTTGGTTTAGAGACTATATCTACAACGCGACTATTTTTATGACATTCTTTACTGGCAAAAATCCTAACGTCAATACCTGAGGGGGTCTGGGGCTCCCCTTTTATATAGGTGATAGTAATTATCTTATTTTATCTAAACTGGTTAAGATATGAGAGGTATTTGAATTTGATTGTTGGTTAGGAGTTCTAGTGGGCCGGTTCTGGGCCTTCTAGAAGGACGATGTGGTTTGAACCCAGGTAACCGGGTTCGAAGACCATTCCAGGTGTGGAATCTGTTAGCCGGATCCGTAACAGTTACTCCTACAGCGGGAGAGTGAGCGAGGTCGGTCTCTGTCGCTGGAGGATATGGTTTTTGCCATTTGTGGTTTTTCTCGGTTTATCGGTACGGGGATTTTCGGTCGATGGGTCTGCTTACCACATGGGGTCGGCGCGTCGGGCCTAAGTTTGGGGTTTAGCTAGGGTTCGTCATCTTTGGAGTCCGTGTCGTTGGTTGATGTAAACTTTTCGTATACCTGCGCCCGTTTCATTTTTTGAGGCATGCTATTAGTTGTGCTTTTAGAGAGAGCATTTATTGTGAGGGGACGCTTGGGTTGCTTTCCATTTTTACTCCCTTCGTGCTTTGTTTATTTTTGAGGGTATTTTCGTCCTTTTGCCGTTTGAAACAGTTTTGGTTTTTGCATTTCTTCCCTCGTTCGTTTCATTTCTTAGTTCTTTTTGTTTTTGTTTGCCCTGTGAACCTTCTTTCTTCTTCCTCATTCTGGTGTTTTTTGTGTTTTTCGTTCGTTGCTTTTGTGCTCTTACTTCATATTTTTAGGGATGGAAACAGGCTAGACCAAGCCAGGCTTTACTCTTAACAGACCTGGACTGTCATGTAGTTAATTGGCCTGAGTCTGGCCTACAACCTACTATAGACTCATTATAAAGTACTAGGCCTGACTTGTTATTCAGCCTGGCTTGGCCTGGCCTGAAGCCTGTTAAAAGGCTTGATATTTTTTTTACAAAAATAAAAATATTATTTAAAAAAATCATTTTTAATAAAAATATTTATATGTAATATATCATATTTAATATTTATAAGAATTTTTAATCTTTTAAAATATTTAAAATAAATTTAAAATATCTCATAATTTTGTTAATAATAAAAAATTATTTATATATTTAATTATGTTTTAATAGGCCAGGCAGGCCTGACAGGCCAATAAGGCTAATTAGTGAGCTTGAGTCTGGTCTATTAACATATTAAGGCTTTTAAAAGAGCCTGGGCCTGTGCCTCTTTTATAACAGGCCAGGACAGGCCAGGCCAAACACAGGCCAGGCTGCAGGCACCTGGAAGGCCGCCTGACATTTTTCCACCCCTACCTGTTTTAGCGCTTTCCAAATTCACGCTCAACTCATCAGGTTGGTGTTCTTTTTCCTTTACCCTTTTAATCTGTGTTGCTTGCTTCCTGTGTTGCTGTTTATTTTTGTTTGCTACCTTTTGGTGTTGCGCTTCGGGTGAGGGTAGTGGGTTTATTTTTGGAGGGACTAAGCACCACTGTGTGGAATGTAGTGAGTAGTAGGTTTTTAGCCATCTTTTATGCTTTTGCGTAGTTTTGGTAGGCTGATGGTGGTGCTCCTCCCTGTTTTAGGTATGTCTCGGCGGAGGAATGAGGGTGTGGATGCTCCGATAGCTCTGTCTTGGAGCGTTCTCACCCTTTATACGTGGGTGACCAGCGATGTTTGGGGGGTTTCGTCATGGATGACGGAAGCGGATCTTCAGAGGCTCCATGATCAGGGGGCAATTTGTGGGGGCGGCGATGCCGAGCGTCAATACGAGCTCGCCCTCCACGACGCCGATGAGAGGGTTTGCTATTTGAATCGGTGTTCACTCGGCTTGGTGTGCGGTTCTCCTTTTCGCGCTTCGTTCAGGCGCTGCTGAATTGGTGTTCCGTGGCGCCGTCTCAGCTTCATCCGAATATTTGGGCAGCTGTTCGTACTTTTGAGCTTTTGTGCGAATACCTCGAGCTTCCGGTCTTTGTTCCCGTCTTCCTCTTCCTTTTCTTATGCACTCTTCCGACCATGGAGGGGAAGCATAAGAAAGGTATATGTCGTTTAGGGCTCAGCCTCATCGGCGTATATTTGGCTTGTTTGAAAACTCCTTCCATGTGTTTAAGAGGGAGTACTTTAAGGTGCGTCTTGCTCGGGGGCACCATCCCTTCTGGTTGACGTTAGAGGGGGAGCACCGGTTTCCGACTTATTGGAACTTCGGTGCCGAGCCGTCAATTTTAACGAAGGTTACCTTTGATGGCTTGTCCCTTGAAGATAAGGATATCGTGAGCGTCCTTTGAACCCTTGGGATGTTATGGGGGATCATGTGGCTTGCTGAGCTTATATTGGTGTGTCTTTATTTGCTTATGTATCGTTCTTTATCCTGGGTTTGGTACTTATGCTTTCTTTTTTCCTTTTTTCAGTTGAGATGGCTGGTGGCTTGACGTCTTTGGCGAGGTTGAAGGCTGCCATGGATCGGGAAGAAGCGTCGTCGGCTTCTCCTTCCACCCCTTCATCTCGTCCAGCCGCGGACTCTCGGGTTATTTCGCACGAGGTGGTGGGGGCCGGTGGCGGTGTCCATGCTTTGCCAGGTCCGGTGCTTTCGCCCGAGGAGGAGGTGATCGTGGTCTCAGCCGCCGAGGCTTCTTAGAAGCGAAGAAAGCCTGAGGAGATTAGCAGCAAGAATCTGGAGGAGGAAGATGCTGTGCCTTCCGTGATGGATCGGTGCTTTGATCCTTCGGCCTTCATTGACCAGCATCTGATGCCCGGTACTGAGGGGGTATTTTGACGATTGCGATGTGGCATTTCACGCCAAATTGGTGTATCGTTCCCTCCTCCGGTCTGGGGTTATAGTTCGGAAGACTAAGCCTGTGATGGCCCAGGTGGCCTTTTGGACAAGAAGTTGTGCCACTCTCAGTCCGAGGTGGTCAAGCTGAAGGAGCAGTTCGAAGCGTTTGAGAAGGTAAGGAAGAAGGCCGTGAAGGCGTCCAAGGATGCTGGGGCCGAGTTGCTTCGTCTTGCCGAGGTCGAAACTTCACTTCTGTCCCAACTAGTGGGGGGGGGGAAGGAAGGCCTTGGACGCTGAATCCTGGGCCGCCGTGCTACTTGCAAAGGTGGGTACTCTGAAGGCCGAGGTGGCTGCCTCGAAGGCTGAGATTGAGGGGCTGAAGAAGGAGAAGGCGAAGTTGCTGGCCGACATGAAGGATGCGATCTCGGCGACCGAGGAGACGATGAGGGCTCAGGCTCAGGTTCTTGCGCCGGAGGTTGATGTGTTCGTGATGGGGGCGTTCAAGATCGTCCGAGATGGCCACATCGTCGACCTCGAGTAGGGTTCTTATATATTTTTTGGTTGTACTGTGATCTATTATGCCGACTTTGGAACTTTGTAATTTTTGTTTTGGCTGGGTGTTTCGGGCCGTTTAGCCGTACTTGGTAACTTTGGATTTTTATCCGTATTTATGTTTGGGCTTTTTGGGCCGTTATACCTATTTCGGGTTTTCGAGTTTTGAGGTTTACATTGGGCCGTTCGGGCCTTTCTTTATTTTTAAGCCGCTTGTTTTGACTTTGTCTAGTTGTTCCCGAGTCGTTGTTATGACTCGTGGTGTTCGGGACGTTTTGGAGGGGGCCGTCGTCAGGTCCTTTCATGGTAGTTTGTGGATATCCGTTTCTAGGCCCCGGGGGTGATTAGTCTCCGGTGGTGGCCGCTTGTTCTTTTGCCGTTTTTTTTGGGTGGCAACAGCCTTTTGAGGTGAAAATGAAGAGGCGAGATAATGGGAGATAAACTTTTATTTATGTTGGGCCTCGTTAAAACCCTCCCTTGGGGGGAGGGGGGAGGGGGAAAGTGTACTCGAGAGAAATACTTGAGTGGTAACATTAAAATGAACAAAAAATAAAAAATAAAGAGAGAAAATACTGGGTAGAGGCATGTTTAAGGCGTTCCTAGGTGTAGTATCGTCGCAGGTTCGCGGCATTCCATGTCCTCGGTATCTCGGTCCCGTCGAGCCACTCGAGTTTGTAAGCTCCCTTTCCTATCACTCCTTTGACCCGGTATGGGCCTTCCCAATTGGGGGTGAGTTTTCCTTCCCCAGGCGTGGGGGTTCCGATATCGTTTCATCGTAAGACGAGATCATCGGGTGAGAAGTCTCTCTGTACCATACCATTGTTGTATCTTATCTTGATCTTTCGTTTCAAGGCTAGCTCTCGCTTATGGGCTTTGGACCTTACTTCGTCTGTGAGGTCCCGTTCTGTGCCTTCGTCGTTGCCCCCGATCGTTCTTCTGGGGCTGGGATCTTCTATTTCTACTGGGATGATGGCTTCTATGCCATATATGAGGCAGAACGGGGTTTCTCCCGTGGAGGTCTGGGGGGTGGTCCGATACGACCAGAGGACCGATCCGAGCTCGTTGGCTCAAAGTCCTTTGGCTTCGTCGAGCTGTTTCTTGAGTCCTTTAACTATTATCTTGTTTGCCAATTCCACTTGCCCATTTGTCTGAGGGAGTTCTACTGAGCTGAAGCGTTAGGTTATGTGCAGCCCTTCCAGGAATTTCCTGAACTTCTTATCGGCAAACTGGGTTCCATTGTCCGAGATGACGACCTCGGGAATCTCGAATCAGGTTATTATGTGCCTCCAAAAAAATTTTTGGCACTGAGTTGCCGTGATGGAGGCCAGGGGCTCGGCCTCGATCCACTTGATGTAGTAGTTGACTGCGACGATGAGGTATCGAAGTTGTCTGGGGGCTGTCGGAAAGGGGCCAACGAGGTTGATGCCCCATGTTTCGAATGGCCGGTCTGCCATGATGGAGTTGAGCTGGTGTGGGGCGGCTTGATGGAAGTCGGAATGTATCTAGCATTTGTTGCAGCTTTTGACCAACTGCATGGAGTCCTTGATGACCGAGGGCCAGAAGTATCCAGCTCGGATAATCTTCTTAGCCAAGGCTTTGCCTTCGATGTGGTGGCTGCAGCAGCCTTCGTGGATTTCGTGGAGTATGTATTCCGTGTCCCCGGGCTCAATGCACTTGAGTAGGGGTTGCGACAATCCACGTTTGTACAATTGTCCCGCTACTATGGTGTAGTTGACGGCTTCCCTTTTTATCCGTTTTGCTTCTTTAGGGTCTCCTGGTAATACCCCGTTAAGGAGATATTGTAGGATAGGGGAGGTCCGTGAGCCATGGTTGGAAATCGTGAGGCTGGTGTTGGTTGCGGTCGATACAGAGGGTGTTTTGGCGACTTCCTCTATTAGCGACCAATTTCCTTGTCCTAGCTTGGTGCTAGCCAGCTTTGAGAGTAAGTCCGCCCTTGGGTTTCGTTCCCTGGGGACATGTTGGACGGTTACTTGATCGAATTCTCCCGTTAACTCCTTTACCTTAGTTAGGTATTGTTGAAGCAGGGGGTTCTGTGTTTGGTAGTCTCCGTTGACTTGGGAGCTGACTACCTAGGAATTGCTGCAAACATCCAGAACCTTCGCGCCAACCTTCTTGGCTAGTGTTAGTCCGGCCAGGAGGGCTTCGTATTTGGCTTGGTTGTTGAAAATTGGGAATTTGTATCGGACGGACTGTTCGACGATTCTGTTCTGATTTTCAAGTATCACTCCTACTCCTCCGAAGTTGGTGTTGGACGAGCTGTCCACGTGTAACTTCCACGTTTTTGTGGTGGGGTTGCCCGGAGTCATCTCGGCGATGAAGTCTGCCATCGCTTGTGCTTTGATCGCGTTTCGGGGTTCGAACCCTATTTGGAATTGGGAAAGTTCTACGAACCATACTAGCATCCTTCCCGCCAGGTCGGGCTTTTGCAAGACTTGCTTGACCGCTTGGTCAGTTCGGACTGTAATAGAGTGAGCCTGGAAGTACTGTCGAAGACGTCGGAAGGCCGTGAGAAGTGTGAAGGCGAGTTTTTCAACTCGAGAGTAGCGTGTCTCTGTTTTTTGGAGGACTTTGCTTATGAAGTAGATAGGCCGCTGGGTTTTATTCTCGCCTTCCCTGACAAGTGCTGCCACAAGTGCTTCATCTGTTATAGATAGGTATAGGTAAATGACCTCTCCTGTTTGGGGCTTAGCGAGAATGGGGGATTCTGCTAGTATTTTCTTGAAGTGTTGAAATGCCTCTTTGCATTCTGCTTCCCACATGAAGAGAGTCCCTTTCTTCATAAGTTTGAAGAAGGGGATCGCCTTCTGGGCCGATGCTTCGAGGAAACGGGATAGAGCGGTTAATCGGCCGGTCAGTTTCTGGATGTCTTTGAGGTTTTTTGGACTTGCTATTTCGAGGATGGCTCTACACTTCTCGGGGTTCACCTCTACCCCGTGTTGTGTGATATAAACCCTAGGAATTTTCTTGCTTCCATTTCAAAGGCGCACTTTGTCGGGTTAAGGCGCATTTGGTGCTTCCTCAGGGTGTTCATTACGAGCTCAAGGTCGCTGATGAGTTGCTCGCTGGATTCGGTCTTGGCGAGCATGTCGTCTATGTAGACTTCCAGCTTGGTCCCGGACAGGCCTTGGAATATATTGTTGACGAGCCTTTCGTAAGTGGCTCTGGCGTTTTTTAGGCCAAAGGGCATGACTGTGTAACAGTACATGCCGTCGGGGGTAATGAAGGCCGTTTTCTCCTCGTCGGGTCAGTGAATGGGTATCTGGTTGTACCCGGAGTATGCATCCATGAAGCTAAGGTATTGGTGACCGGATGTAGCGTCTACCAGTCTGTCGATGTTTGGTAGGGGGAAGGCATCCTTTGGACAAGCTTTGTATAAGTCCGTGTAGTCGATGTACATTCGCCACTTCCCATTGGCTTTCTTGACTAACATGACGTTAGCCAACCAGGTTATATATGGTAGTTCCCGAATGAAGCTTGCCTCGAGGAGAGCCTCAACTTGCTTCCTGACCTCGACGACTCTGTCGAGTGACATTTTCCATCTCCTCTGCATCACAGGTTTGGCTTTGGGGTCCACGGCTAGTCGATGGGACATTAAGTCGGGGTCTATTCCTGGCATGTCAGTAGGGGTAAATGCAAATAGGTTTATGCTCCACTTTAGGAGTCGTATGAGCTCTTCCTTAAGGTCGTATGGGAGGTTCCTATTGATGAATGTGTATTCCTCTTTGGTTTGCCCTATTTGCAGTTTTTCCATGTCTCCCTCTGGTTCCAGTCTAGGTTACCCGTCTTGTCGGGCGTCCAGGTCGGCTAGAAAGATGCCGGCCACGTCGCGGGATCATTTCTGTAGAGTCAGGCTGGTGTTGTCGCATTCTGCCACGATTTCCCGGTCTCTGTGGATTGTTCCGATGGAGCCATCTTTTGCAATAAACTTCATGAGTAAGAATTTGGTGAAGATGACGGCGGAGAGGTCGCTGATTGTTTTTCTTCCGAGGATAACATTGTAGGCGGTGGAGTCTTTGAGGACCACGAACTCGGATAGAATCGTCTTCCTTTGGTTCCCTGCCCCTATGGTCAGGGGGAGGACGATGGAACCGTCCGGCTTGAGGAAGTTGTCTCTGAGTCCGGTTACTCCGTTGCGGTGTGTTTGGAGGATTTCATTGCGGAGTCTGAGCTTATCGAAGGCTCCTCTGAAGAGGATGTTGGAATCTGCTCCTGTGTCTACTAGTATCCTTCTGACCAGCCCGGTTCCAATCTTTGCTGAGATAACGAAGGGGGTGTCTTCTGCCGAGGTGCCGTATTGGAAGTCCTTGGGAGAGAATGTTATCATATTATTAGTGGTGATAGCTGGGGTTTGGTTTCTAACTACCAAGATTTTGAGGTCCTTTTTGATCGCCGATTTTGACTTTCTCGGGATGTCCTTGCCTGTAATGACGTTCACGATTATAGCCGGGTCTGTCTCTGGGCTTTCCCTGGGGGCTTGTCTTTGTGTCCTCGGGTCGCGTCCTTCTCTCTCTGGTGATCTTTCTCTTTCTGTGCATTTCGGTTCTTTGATGATTTTGGCAAACTCGGGGAGCTTGCCGTCTCGTATAGCTTGTTCGATGGCGTGTTTTAAGTCGAAATAATCTTGTGTCCTGTGTCCGTATCCTCGGTGGTAGTCACAGTATAGGGTTTTGTTGCCGCCTGTTCTTTCCTTGAGTTGTCGGGCCTTCGGGAGGATATCTCGGTCTGCTATTTGGTGGTATATCTCGATGATCGGGGCTGTCAAAGGGGTGTAGTTAGAGAATTTTCCAACTCTGGGAGGTCGGTTTACGTTTGCCAGCTGGGGATGTTCCTTCTGGTTTTCTCTTGGTGGGGGTTTATGTCGAGGTGCTGTGCTGCCGTGCTGCCATTTTTTGGCGGCTACGACTTGGCTTACCTCTTTGTCGTTTATGTATTCCTTCGCGACGCCCTGATTCTCGTGCATGGTCTACACCGGTCTGGTGGTAAGGTGTTTCCGGAAGTCTTCATTCATGAGCCCGTTGGTTAGGTAGAAGCTTGCAACTGAGTGTGTGACCCCGTCGACCGTCAGGCACTCATCGTTTAACCGGTCGAGGTACTTCCTCGTGGATTCATCCTGTCTTTGGGTGACTTCCAATAAGCTGATGGGGTGTTTGGCTTTTGTGATTCTGGTGGTAAATTGGGCCATGAATTTCCTCGAGATATCGTGGAAGCTAGCTATGGACCCGTTGGAGAGGGAATTAAACCATTTGAGGTCCGGCTAGGGTTACCGGGAAGGCCCTGCATCGGACCGCATCGGCGGCCCCTTCCAGGTTCATCCTGGCCTCGAAGGCTGTTAGGTGGTCCTCGGGATCCTTGGTTCCGTCATACTTCATATCCGTGGGTTTGTTGAAACCCTTAGGGAGTTTTGCTCTCACGATTTTTTCTGTGAAGGGAGTAGCCCCCGCTATCATGTGCTCGCTCCTCGTGCGTTTGGCCTCTCGATAACGCCGGTCATGATTTACATCGTGCCGGTGTCCCGGGTCACAGGATACGCTACGCTCATGCCTTTTGCCGTGACGCCGTTCGGGCAACTTGTGATGGCCGATCTCGTGGCGGGATCTTGATCCGAAGGTGGCGTGGCTTCCGTTCTCAGTGTGGTGTCCTTCCTTGGCAGTAACTCGGCCTTTGAGTTCCTGTACTCGGAGGCAGAGGTCTTGGATTATCCGGGCGGTCTTTTCTCCTAGGTTTTTGGGAACCCATGTTTCAATGATTGTGGGGCCGTTCTCTTTGTTTTGCAGAGGGGTGGGCTGGTGAATAGCGCTTGCTATCCTTCCATAGGTGGGGGGTGTGACTTTCCAGCGCTCGAGAGTTGGGCTTCTTGTCGGTGAGTTACGGTAATGGCTCGGGGATCGCTCTTCAAGTTCATTTGGCATACTGTCCCGACGTTGTAGTTTCCCACAGACGCTGCCAATATACTGGAACGCTCCGGTACGGGTTGAGAGATGGATCGAGAACTTGCGGGTCGAGGCGGATGTCGGATCATCTGGCTGGAGCGATGAGGGGTGGTACCTACAAAGATACTCCGACGCTCAAGTCAGAATGGATCTGAGAGGTATAAGGTATGTGGAGTCAATGACGTACCTGAGGGGGCCTGAGACTCCCCATTTATATAGGTGATAGTAATTATCTTATCTTATCTTATCTGGTTAAGATAAGGGAGGTATTTGAATTTAATTGTTGGTTAGGAGCTCTAGTGAACCGGTTCTGGGCCTTCTAGAAGGGCGATGTGGTTTGAAGCCGGGTAACCGGGTTCGGAGAACATTCCCGGTGTGAAATCCGTTGGCCGGATCCGTAACACATATTTTTGTATTCATATGGGATCATTTACGTCTTTGAATATGATTTGCATGTAAATATCATTTTTGATAAGATATACAACAATGCTAGGGAACCAAGATAGCTTCAGCCAAAAACCTGCCAACTCTTGTTGGACTGAGAACATGAAGCCCAGTCCACTTCAGCAACATCCCAAATTAACCTAGGTAAACATAATTAACCTAACCGAACCCTCTCTTCTCCTTTCACCGTTTCACCGTATCATACCTCCAAAACCATCCACGGCAGTGCCACACTACCAGGCTCATGGCATGGCATTCTCCTCCGCCCTCGACGGCCACTGCGCCTCGGTCCACATCGTGCGGGCAACATCAATCCTCCATAGCTAGCTTCAGAACGCCGCAAAGCTTCTCTCCCGTCAACTTGGTCACTGGCGCGTTAGTCGGAGTCACGCCCATCTCTGCCACAATGATGTTGTGCCACCCAGTTGCGAGGAACAAGGCGGTTCTGCTTGTCTCCAAGAGTGTGCCGCTGCTGCTGCATGTCAGAGTTGGCGGCACCATTGAAGCATCTCTGCCCTGCTACCACGAATGCGATAGAATGTCCCCTGCCCCAGCCTCAAAACATCCCTTGCGAGAACTAATTGGTGAGTGTTTAGTATTTGGAGTTAATTGATATCTGTTTCTGAATACCATGGTTTACAAGTTGTGGGATGTTGCCTTTGATTTGGTTATAAATATGGCTTTGTTAGATGTTGTTGATTGCATCAGACGGTTTTATTAGAGGTTTTGGTTATGGTGTTTCATTTTTCTAGATGATTCTTTTCTACTATATTTGGGGATTAGTAATGAGATTATGGCTTTTAAATGAGATTCAAATTGTGGTATTTCATATCTCAAAACATGAACTTGAGCTATGCTTGGGTACCACTAAACTCAGCCCCTGTTGGCTATGAATAGCAATATGAACTTGAGATGTTTGTGTGTGTAGCTATTGTGTGATCCTAGCTTGCTTGTTTAATTAATATTTTTTTTTCTGTTCTAAATATGATAAATATGTCCAATTAACTCTTAGGCAATTGTTTAGGAGAATATTGTAATTGATTATATTGTGCACATATGAATGTTTGTTGATTTGAGTAGTTGAAGGAAAGTGGTGATTTACATAACATGACTAGTATTTTAATTCATTTCAACATTCACTTAGGTAAGAATTTATATTAGATTTGCATTCTTTAGGTAGAGGCTGTTGAATGTATACAGTAAGGAATTGGAGGAATCAAAAGCTTTTCTCCACTCAGATATGGAGCGATTTATAAATGAGAAGATTATACATGCTTACAAGGTGATAGTTAAGCATGCGGTCACAAAAATAAGAGATGGTGATGTTCTTCTTACTTATGGATTGTCATTGGCTGTTGAAATGATACTGTTACATGCACATAAATTAGGAAAACATATATAATAGCCCAGACCATCCGCTAGCACGATATTGTCTGCTTTGGCACACAAGGCCTCACAGTTTTGTCTTTGACGATAGGGATGATAGCCAAAGCCCCCCACACTCACTCGTCAAAATGTGTCATGCTAGGGAGAGGTATCCACAACCTTATAAGGCATGCTTCATTCCCCTCTCCAACCGATGTGGGACCTTACAATCCACCCTCTAAGGGAGCCCAACGCCCTCGCTGGCACATCCATATGGGCTTCGACTCTGATACCATGTGTAACAGCCCAGACTACCCGCTAGCACGATATTGTCCGCTTTGGCACACAAGGCCGCACAGATTTGCCTTTGACGATAGGGATGATAGCCGAAGCCCCCACACTCACTCGTCAAAACGCGTCATGCTAGGGAGAGGTATCCACACTCAAAAAAGTATTATACTTTTGGATGATTTTCCATTCATGTAACATGTCTCTGGCACTCAAAAAAGTTTATACTTTTGGACTTTTATTTGAATAATTAATTTCTGTTTGCACTTTTTTTTATGCGGTTTTGGGAGTTAGGTAACAAAAAGGATTAGAGTTGGTGTAATTTTGTTTGCTTATCTATGCTAAGGTTCAGGAATTGTGGTTGTAGTCGATGTGACTTACCCTTGCTAAATTGTTCGATGTTGTTAAATTGCTGTAACTAGAGATTGGATATTACTGAAATTAGGGACCGAAAGATGATGTTATTAGGAGTTGGATTTTGTTGAATTGCATGTGGTTTGGGATTTTCAAAGAGGAAGTTAGTTATAAGTTAGTTTATTTCTTTTTTTTTTCAACTTTAAATTTGGTCTGAATGTGATTATTTAAAATTACAGTATTAAAACGTGATTTTTTTGGACAGATTTGATGGAGGTTTAACTACATCTATTGGTATCTATGATTTGATTATTTTGTTGGACAACTGTATGGTTCTTGTATTATAGATTGGAGGCCTTTTTTTTTTTTATCATGAATTGGATGATTTATTCATTTATGCAACATGGCAATCGCATTCAAAAAGTTTGTACTTTTGGTCTTTTGTTTGAATAGCATGAATTCTATTTGCGCTTTATTTTATTTTATTTTATTTTTGCGGTTTGGGAGTTAGGTAATAAAAAGGCCATACTTGGTTTAATTTTATTTGCTTATCTATGCTAAGGTTCAGGAACTGTGGTTGTAGTTGATGTGATTTACCCTTGTTAAATTGTTGGATGTTGTTGAATTACTGTAACTAGAGATTGGATATTTCTGAAATTGGAGAGCAAATGATGCTGTTATTAGGAGTCGGATTTTGAATGTTGTTGTTCTCTTAATAGTGGTATGGCATTTCGATGATGAAACTATGATAAAGTTAGTCTAATTTTGGTCATAATCATGGTCCAATTCAGTCTGTTTTTTTTTTCATGTTGAGCATATGCTCTAATTTTGGAAGTGATTCAAAATGAACATCTCGCCATTTGATAGATGTTCCTTCTAATTTGGGTTTTATATGGTAATAATTGATATGGGATTTGTATAGCTTCTAATTTGTATAGCTTCTGATTTGCATACTGTATAGTCGATGTGGTTTACTTTTGCTAAGTTGTTGGATGTTGTTGAATTGTTGTAACTAGAGAATGGATGATTCTGAAATTAGAGAGCGAAGAATGTTGTTATTGGGAGTTGGATTTTGCTGAATGGCATGTGATTGGAGATTGATTGTTGCTGTTCTCTTAATAGTAGTTTGGAATTTGAATGATGAACTTATATTAAATTTAGTCTAATTTTGGTCGAACTTAATTTTAGTCCTTACTCATGGTCCAAGAGTCAATTTATTGGAAACTCTGAAATCATTTCTACTACCCTTCTTGTAGCTTACTACTTGTTAAATCATGTTTCGTATATGCAAATTTACCTGTTTGCTTTCTAATGCTTTATACCCCGGAACCCACACTTGATGTAATCTGTGTAACTTAAGAATCTCTTCAGGCGGTTTTTTCTTCATGTTGAACATCTACTCTAATTTTGCATGTGTTTAAAAATGAACCTCGTGCAATTTGATATATAATGCTTCTAATGTTGGTTTAATATGATATTCATTGATATGGGTTTCGTATAGCATCATCAACAATGTTTAATTGAGAACTCTTTTGATGTTGCCTCTGATCTTTGTATACAGTTTCCTTTAAAGGATTCGAGGCTGTTTCTTGTGAAACCGTAGTGGGATTATTTTGCAGAAAAGCCAACCAACATGAGAAAAAAGGTAAAATGATGTCTACCATTCTCATTTTAACATTCACATGATCCTATGTGTGACTTACAGCTAGTGTTACAATTAACAGAAATTGTTAGAGTCGCGATGCTCGCCCAGCTATGTGGATGGTGCTTCTGATATGCATTAGGATGTTTCTTCTCTTTGAGAATGGGATGGTTCTCGGTATGTTTTCCGGGTTTTCATGTGCAATGCATTTGCGGGTGCGTGTACTTCATTGAAAAGTGAATGGATTTTGGTTTCTTAGATATTACTCAGAAGGTATCATGTGTTAAGTGTTGGCGACTGTCAATTAATTAGTTCTCAAATTGTGGATGTCTTTAGTTCATTAAGCAATGCATTGTCTAATTATACTATTCAGTCTACTCTGATCGGTGTATATACCCCATTTGTTTATGAATACAAATAGAAGTTTATTTATGTTTTTGTCCCTTTTTATTGCTGAAATTGTGGCATTTGCTGGTCCTTTAAGCATTGCACAGCCTTATGTTGTAATGAGTCTACTCAACAGGTTCGTTTGTGTTGGCACCGTGACTGTGACCATTCTTTTAAGTGAATGGTGCTTCTGATAGGCATTGGGATGTTTCTTTTCATGGCGAAGTGGATGGTTCGGGATATGGTTTCTTTGTTTCATGTGTTAAGCATTCTCGAATGCGCATACTTCATTGAGAAGTGATACACGAAAACTTGTTTCTCAACAAATTTCCACCGGCAAGTGCACCGGATTGTTGTCAAGTAAAAACTCACTATAGATTGAGGTCGAATCCCACAGGAATTGGTTGGTTGATCAACGTTAATTGGAGAAGTGTTCTAGTTGAACTGAATCAGAATTGAATTGAGGTTACAGAATTTAAATTGGCAAGAAACTTAAAGAGCAAGAAATGTAAATAACTAAATGTAAATAACAGAAATTAAACTGCAGAAGGGAAATTGCAGGAAATTAAAGTGTAGAAGCTTAAATTGCAAGAAATTAAAAAGGAATGGGGATTGTTAAGCATAAATGTAATAGCAGAATTGAAAGAATAGGTGAGATCAGAATGGGGGAGTTCATTGGGCTTAGGAGATATTGCATTTTCCGGATCAAATCATTCTCATCTCTTTCTCAATCAATGCATTCATTGACCTTGCTTGGCAATCTTAGGTGATTGGATCCCAATGTCTTGGCTCACCAATCTCTCTAAACTTGAACAATTGCCCAATGTCTTGATTTAATTGCTCATGGGAAGGGATGAAGTTTGGTCACTGATTATACCACACAAATTCATAGATCAAAGTATTGGTAGGATTACATGTCACGATATCCATCCAACCTCCAATCTAATCCAATGTGAGAAAGCTTTTCTAGCATGATTTCCTCATCCCTATCTCAAGGATAAGAGGAAACCCAATTATGAATAGCTTTTCTGTCAAGACAGCTATTCAATTGAATTAAGATCCAAAGCTTTCTAGCAAAATCAAGAGAAAAGATAGAAGAAGAAGAATGAAAACTGTTATTGATCTATTGAATTACAACAAAGCTCCCTAATCCAATAAAGAGTGGTTTAGTTGTTCATAGCTCTGGAAAATGGAAATTGAAATTGAAAGTACTTTGCGAGTGAACTAAAATTGCAGAGAAAGTAAATTATGCAGAGAGTTCAATTTCCGATCTCAATCTCTCTAACCCCCTAACTAACCTAAACTCTAAGCTATTTATACACTTTCTTCAATTGGTCTTCAAGTCTTTGGATTGGGCTTTTGGCCTTTGTTGAAGTGAATTGAATTGGATCTCAGTGATGTTGAGGAGAGAGGTGCTCAATTGCAGAGTTCTGGTATCAACGTTGGAGTAAACATTTTTGGGCAAATGTTGAGCCAAACGTTCTCTTAAAGAAAATGAGTTCTGGGAGTTACAAGCAACATTTGACTCAACGTTGGGGCACCAACGTTCGCCTGTTCACACGTACGCGTCGGCCACGCGTTCGCGTGAATGGTTGCTTTTGCCATTTCATGTGTCTGCGCTGCCTGTGCGTGCACGTGGTTGGGAACAGAATGCTCATCCACGCGTACGCGTCACGCATTATTGACGCGTACGCGTTATTGCAAGTTTCCCAACTCCAATTTTTGAAAGCTTTTCGCAAACGTTGGCCTCAGCATTGGACTGGCAACGTTCCCTCCAACGTTGGCACACTCACGCGTGCGTGTCACCCACGCGTACGCGTAGATTGTCAATTTTCCACGAGTACGTGTACGCGTTACCCACACGTGCGCGTCGATGCTATTTTCTCAAACTTCAGAATTGGGCCTTGTATCGTGAGCGTTGGACTCAACGTTGGTTGGGCAACGTTCCCTCTAACGTTGGCCTATTTACGTGTGCGCATCCCCTACGCGTGCGCGTTGGCCACGCGTACGCGTCGCGACAATTTTTCCCAATTCCAGAAAGCAAATTGTATCAAAAATGTTGGAGGTAACGTTGGCCTTCCAATGTTCCCTCCAACGTTGGCACCAGAATTATGCAGAACTTTGCTCTGCCTTTTCCTCCAACGTTTGAGGCAACATTGGTGGACCAAATTTGACCACCAACGTTGCTTTCTCTTCTTCTTTCCATGGCCATTCTCCAACTTCTTTCCATGCCTTTCTTCACCTATCATTAACCAATACATGCATCAAAGCCTTGCTATAGTCATGAGAAATTCCATCATTCTTAGCACACAAGTAATTATGGCATAAATCTCATGAAAATGCATTAAATTAACCATGTTTGAATGAATCAAGGGATACATGAACTTTTAACCCAAATACTTACTTATAGCTCAAGAAAGTGCATAAAACCTAATAAAAACAAAAGAAAAAGGCTAGTGAAACTAGTCTAAAGTGCTTTGGCATCAAGAAGTGAATGACTTTTGTTTTTTAGCTATTCTATAACATGTTTCATGGCGGATGTAATACGCTAGTTTTTGCCAACAAACAAGTGACACTTCGTGATCTTAAAAAAATAACATTCTCAAAACCTATAATAATTACTAATTAGATAAAAGATAACCACAGGTGTGCTTTTATTTCCTTTATTGAATACGTCATAATAGTATTAATGCAAGTGACAAAGCAAAAATAGTCAGAATTTATTTAGTTGTGTCTAAAGAACCACAAAATCTATCTAAGTATGAGAAACCACCCACCCTGAAAAAATATACAACCAAAATGAATGCATAACTATCTATGCCGAAAAGAGTTCAACAGGGACATGAATCCGCCATCATCAGATGCATTCCAAGTAGTAGAATCCTAAAATATTTTATTTACACAACCATCATAATCATTTTCTGTCTGATGGTCAACAACATCCTACAAGATTCACAACACAAAAAAAAAATAAAACAGCATATATGAATAAAAAACACCATTCCAAAAAAAAAAATTGAAATATACCTCACTTCTACCACATACCAGATGCGATTTCCTCTTCCTTTTTTGCATCGATTTCTTAATTGACTTGTCCAACTCTGCTCCAAGTCTCTTACTCTTCGGCCGTCCTTTTGTTTTAACTCTTGACACCGCCTATGCTCTGTGTGGGCATGGTATTCTGAGTCGCAGCAGAAGTACTGGAATGCATGCTGGCATGGTAATCAGTCTGCTTGGACTTTGCATCCCAAATGGCAGATCGCAAGATGGCTGCTTTCTCATCACAACCAACAAACTCCTGGGCAACGTTATAGAACTCTGAACACAAACGCCTGAACAGGTTGTGGCTTTCATCAGTTTGAGCACATCATGGCTACTCTTAATGTAGGTGTGCTTGCGGATGACATTCTTACTCCACCGAAGAAGAACATAGCAGCTCGATACTGTGTCAACTCTGTAGTATGACCACACAGCAAAGGTGTGGCAACACAATATACACTGAATTCAAACTTGTTGCACTTGCACCGAACCTTTTGACTTAATGGGTCAAACTCTACTATGAAAGTATGGTAGACAACGTTCTCCCAAAAAACCTTCTGCTCGTCCACTTTAACAGAATTTGTGTCACCCTATTGTTCAGTTGATCAAATCACGCAATCGGATTTTTCTTACCTCCAGCTGAAGGATCCTGAACATATTACTGGTGTATTCCCGCTGAAACTATCTCTCAATGCCTGTGCTCCTTATACATGAAATGACTCCTTTCGATCTTTCAGCTCCTTCTACTCCTTGTTTCCAAGCACATTGTCGTATTCATGGACGAACTGAACCAACTCACTCTTGCAATGCAGAAACCCCGACCCCCGTAAAATGTGTGCATACTTTCACTCCGCTGTGTACTCCTCATACCGGCCCAAAATTCACTATTGAAGAATATTGGAACCCATTTACGTCAATTGGCATAAAGGTCTGTATAAAAAAAATAGAGCATAAGGGTGTCACCTATACAGAACATGATGACCTCTTTCAAAGAACTGATAAAACAAATAAAAAAACATCTAGTCTCCTAAGAGAGGAACCATCTGTTTGCATGTTGAAAAGAACATCCACTGTCTAGTTAAAAAAAACATCTAATACACTCTTACAAAAAACAATGGCCAAATTCAAACCGGCGGAATGCACAACAATGAATAAATAGGCAATACGCAACCAATATACAAGATTCAAGTTAACGATAACGGACCTGTTAACCATATTTTCTAACCTAGGTCGAATTCTTTGATGAATTTAGCCCAATCAACTTCAAAGGAGTCAGCAGAAGGAGAATTATACACAATGTGATTCATCTTAGCATTCAATTCTTCGTACCTAGCGTAACCTCTAAGCTTGAATTGTGACTTCTTCATTATGTGCCAGATGTACCATCGGTGGACAGTATCTGGTAGGACCTTCCTAATAGCATCGGCCAAGGCCTTGCACTGGTCAGTGATGATCCCCTTTGGCACAGTCCCAACACATCTCACCCATTGCGTGAACACCCACTCAAAACTAGGGATCTCCTCACTCCCAAGTAAAGCACAACCAAGAAGAATAGACTTCCCATGGTGGTTTACACCGACAAAGGATGCAAATGGTAAACCGTGCCTGCAAAAACACCAACAACAAATTATAGACCCAAAAATATATTAAAAAAAATAACTGTTTTTGCGATTGACCCATAAGTAAAAACAGACCTGTTTCTTCTGTAAGTGGTGTCGAACGACACCACATCTTCGTAATATTCATACGAAGTCCTGCACCTTGCATCTACCCAGAGTGCACTCCTGAACTTATTGGCAGAGTCCACAACTATTGCATAAAAGTTGGGATTGATCTCTTTTATTCGAACAAAATAATTCATCATCTCTTTAAAGTCCACATTGTCATCAGCACATCGGAGTATTCTTGTGATGTAATTTCTAACATTCTTTACTGAAAAACTCAAGTTTGAAGACCCGCCAACCTTGTTTGCCAGTGCTAGATACGTCTTGTTGGGTCTTATGCCAGCCACATCGTTATCCGTAATGACGCACTTAGCATGCATTGTCAACTCCCTGTACTCATGATAGTGGACCACTTTCTTAGCCGAACAGGGGTGAGAATGCCTCAGTTCTAATCTAGACACCATCAAACTTTTCTTCTCCCTGTCCAACATGACATACATCCTTGCTCTGCATCTCATGGCTATAATTCTGTTTGCCCGAGTTGCTGCCTTCACCCAAGACTCCCGATAACCTTCTCGTGTGTAGTGAATAGATTAATTAATGGATATCTTTGATTTCTTCTGCATCTTGTCAAAATTCGTGTTCCTGACTTTAGTGATGAAGCCAACTTTCTTTGCATAACTTGCATAAAATTTCTGTACCAGAGGCAACAAATCAAAACATATTCCTTTGACTGGAATTTCCTCTTCACTGATCCCACTATGATCCGGCAACTGTAATGTCAATTTACAAAACCAAATAACAATCAAAACTAGCATTTACGCACTAACTATAACGTGCTAACAAACAATAAGGAATAATTCAAACCTCGTGCCTCAATTCCAACTCATCCTTTCTCGTCATCATGACGTCGGTAATTTCGTCGACCTTCAATTAAAGACCATCGAAAAAAAACTTTAATCAACCTATGACCATTACTATATAATGAAGCAATCCAATAAAACATATCAAAAAATAGAAGGAAACACATATAGGAGTCAAGCATACTTTATTAATATCTCAACTAACCACATCACTGTACCAGATTTTTCCAAAAAAATCAATATAAAAAATATCTAATTACCCTGAATAAGAAACATTCACATCACACATTTTCATAAAATTTCTCTTACGCATCAATGCATCATTAACAATATTTAATTGATGGCATGAATTGTGATATAGAAATACAACAACAAAGAGATAAAAATGGATATTTTCTATTCACACATTTAGGAAGAATATAAAATACAAAAAATTGTCTTTGAGCAAAAAGATTTTACATGTCTTCTCCACAACCCAACGAGTTTCTATATCCACTATCTATGTCTCTCTCTGTCGGCATTTTTATGTCAATGACATTAGCTAAGCATAGCCTTTAGGGATCTTATTTGAATGATGCCACACATTATAACTTACAAGTATACAAACGAATGCTATCTTCAATTACAAGCATACCTTATTAATATATCCACTAACCATATTAGTGTACCAGATTTTTTCAAATAAATAAACTTGAAAAACATCTAAATACCATGAATAAGAAACATTCACAAGTCACATTCTCATAAAACTTCATGCAATTGAAGACTAGCCTATACAACATACAACATACCTTAGACCTCTCTTGAGTAACAACTTCACCGACACTCAATTCTTTATTACCTTCGTTAGTATTGATCAATGTGCTATCCGATTTGCCTTCCGGGTTTGAAAGGTCTATAGAGAATATTCTTTTTTGGAAGCTTTGCGCCGCTTCTTTGTGGAGGAAACACGACACGCACCGTGGAGAAGCGACGGCGGAGCCACAGGTTAAATAATTTGATGTAGACGGTGGGGACAATTGATGATGAAAAGTGTGAAAGGTTGCACTGCAACCGAAAATGTGTTGGACCAACGGCGGCTTCTTGGTGCAGGAAAAGCGGCCCACACGGTGGAGAAGTGACGACGGAGACACCGGTTGAATTATTTGGTAGAGACGATGGAGGAAATTGATGAGGAAAAGAGTAAAAGGTTTCACCGCAACCGGGAACGTGTTGCACGATGATCAATCTCAGCACCACTAATGGCAGAACGGACCGAAAGTTACCGATAGTGGAGTGCCGGGAGGATGCCTTGGATGGAGGAGGTTAGCGTCTTTGCTATTTGGGGGAGAGAACAGGTGAATGGCAGTGGAGGAGAGGGAAAGAAGGTGAAAAGACGGAAGCTAGGGAATCAGTTTCCGTGATTCACGTCGCAAGCTACTAAACGTATCTCACCAAATTTGAATGTGGTAAAATAATTAATAACAAATATTTTAAATTATAAATAAAAAAACTAATTAATATAATTGTAATTAATTAAGTTATTCCATTCTTTCCTGATTAGGAGTTGGTTCTATATATTTTTCCTAAGATATAATATCATGATTTGATTTATATAGTTGATTCCACCATGTATGATAATTGGTTTCACAATTATGCTATTATATCTTGTCTCAATTTATTTAAGACATGCAATAGTTTGCTTTGTGAAAATAATTTCCGGTTTTGCTTTTGTGTCTTTTATTTTTAGAATTTTGTAAAGGAAAGAGCGAAAAAAATAGAAGATAAAGGCAGGTAACAAAATTCTAAAAAGGAAAAACACACTAAAAATGAAAACATAAATTAAAAAACCTTTATAGCTTTCTTACTTTGCAAAAGGTAAGCATTATTACTCAAGATTCCTTTTATATTATACTAGCGACCTAACAGACACTATTCGGTCACTTTTTTATTATTTTGAAGAGATTAATTTTTATAATTTTATTTTTAAAATTATAAATTTAATAAAATAATCTAAATATTAAAAATAAAAAAATTTAAAAACAAAAATAAAAATTTTATAAGTAATTTAATTTTAGAATGTATAAAATTTAGCAATTTAAATTAAATAAAATATCAAACAAATTTATTATCTTGTTATTATGTGTAACAAAATAAAAATAAAGATTTAGAAACATTATTTAAAATTAGCTATTTAGAAATGTTATTAAGTTTATTTATTTATTTTTAATAGTATTTAATTTAAAATAAAGGTAAAAATTTATATTCAAAATACTTTTTATCTTCATGCATAATTCTAATTGATAAAAAAGATTTTTTAATTTTAAATTTAATTTTTTAAATTATCTTTAATTTCATTATATTTTTCAAAATTATTAATTTATATTTGTATTATACTGCCTCACTATATCAAACACTATTATTTCTTTTACTATAATATTATTCTCTATACACATACCTGTCATAACAATCGCCACTACTATATTACCTAGTTCTCCTTTCTTATTTTTTTCTCCTTCCACATTCTCTTCATCCGATCGTTATTAATTATTACCAAGTATTATCATCGCAACTTTTATTCTTGTCTATCAGTTTGATTTATAATCATCTATTGGATTAACTTTTATGAGTTGTTGAAGTTTTGCTAAAAGAATTAACACATAAAGCATTTAAAATTTTTGGAAATTATTAAATTTTGATGTTAGTAATCTTAAAAAATAATATCAAAATATATTATTTTCAACCAAGATAATAAAAAATAGTACATAATTGTAAATTTTTTAACTAATAATTATAAATTTAAGTCGCAGTTTGTAAGATCCAGAACTTTTGAAAAGGGTTATCATGAGCTAATTTCAAATTTAATATTTTTGTAGTTTTAATTTCAGAAATTTCTTTATTAAAGATAATTAAGATAAGTTTTGATTAATTGAATTTGAAATAAATTAAGATCTTTATTCAATTTTATAATTATTGAGTTATTTTCTATATTTAAATTATAACGTTAGTAGTTATGAAATAATACGAATTTTATATGATTTAATTTAAATATTTGATATTTTTATAATTTAATACATAAAGTTTTAGAAACAAAGGAAATTAATCTTATTATCTTATAATTTCCATTAAAGTATTTGATTTTAAATTAATTAATATTTTGGTACAACAAATAATATTTTAAAGTAAATTTTAAGGATTTAATTAGAGTTCAAATTAATATCCTATGCCTCAATTTTATTCAAATTATCCTACTCTAATTAAACCCAAAAATTCCCAAATCAAACCCTATTTTTCATCTAACCCTAATCCTAATTTGGCCTAATCCTAACCCTAGCTACCCAACCCCCTCTCACACTCTTCCCCACTCACACACACGCACACCACCACTAACAACACACACACACAGTAGCAGTGAAACAGAAAACAAAGAAAGCAAGGGTAGGGGAAAACAGAATCTGGGAAGGGGAGAAGAGAGGGAGATCTGAGAGACGAAAGATTCAGAGAGGAGGGAGACGCCGTCGTCCTTGTCACCGTTTGTGGAGCCGCAAGGAGCGTCACCATTGAAGCCACGCCGTTCGTCCTTTCCCAGTCACCGTTCTGCCGTCCATCAACCCCGTTCTGTCGCCTGAGAAGAACCACGAAGACGAGAGAGAGCTCGTGCGCGAAGGGTAGCGCCGTTGTGCCTTCATCACGCCTCTATCATCGTTGAACTGCTTTGCTGTTGCTAGCTATGTCGTGACTGATCTGCCGCCGCCACTGCTAGGGTTTGTCGCCGCCACTTTTGCTACTGCTGGCGAGCACAAAGAGAGAGAGAGAGAGAGAGAGAGAGAGAGAGAGAGAGAGAGAGAGAGAGAGAGAGAGAGAGGAGTTTGCATAGCAGAGAGAATGCGACAGGGGAGCCCCGTTGAAGTTAGTCACTGCTGCCTCCATTTCTACTGCAGATTCCCTCGGCGCTTCCACTAGAAAGTCTTCGGAATTAGTTAAAGCTGTCGTTCTGATTCTGCTCTGTTTCGATTGATGCCGTCATCGCCGTTCCAGCACCGCTGTTGTCGTTGGGGTCGCCGGGAAGAGGGGCACAAGCGGGAGAGAGAAAACAGGGAGGTTGTCATCGCGAGTGTCGCTGTCGGAGGAGGAGGGAACCGCGCTGCTGTCACCGAAAAACTCTGCCGGTAAGGGTTTTAAAGTTTTTATTTCTGTTCTTTTGGATCCCTAGAAGGTTTTTAACGCCGCGTGGTTGTTATAGTCGCCGTCACTGGGGTTTTGCTTGCGACTATCACTTGGGGCTATTGTTGGAGCTATTGTCGGGTCGATTCAGAATTGCAGCTGCTTCATTTTGTTATTTCAGTAAGTAATTATATTTCGAAAAGACTCGCGTTAGTACTCTGTTGTGTTTGGTTAATGAATCTGAGTTTTGGTAACGTGGGGTCGAGTCCTGATTATTATATGTTGTGATTAGAGTCGTTGTGGTTGCTGAGAAAGTGGTTTTGAGCGGAAGTTGTGGCTGCCGTAGTTGCGGGCCAGGCGAAAACGAGTTGTGATGAGTTTTAGAGTTTTCGAGTTTCGACAATCGAGGTAGGAGTTTTCCTAAAAGGCTATGTTATATCTGGAATTGTTATAAATGGATATTGATGTGAGAATTTTATACTTTTTAGTGATTGTATAAGTATTATGTATTGTCTGGCTGTTTTGGATGAATATGATCATATGTTTGATTGGATTATTGTTTGATTTTGATAAATGGATTGTTGCTGAACTGTTTCTTTAAAGTTTTAGAAATGAGTTTAATCAGTTGATAATGATTTGATATTGAGACGGTTTCCTTGAGATATGAAAATGAGGTGGATGTTTGATTCAGCTTGCTTTTGAACTGATTTTGGGTTTTGGACTGTTGAAAAAGATTGTGGAACGGTTTGGTTGGGACCCGAAAAGGGTGGTAGAGTCCAAGTTTTAGGCGAGGTGCTGCCGAAATTTCTATAAAAATCTTAGACTTTGTTTGAAAAGTTATTTAGAAAGGCTTGGATTTGAGAAACTGTATTATTTGATTTATTAAGAAAAGTATTATGTTCTAATATTGATTTAAAATATAAAAAGCGCTTATGCTTTTAGTTAGACTTAAAGATTTTGTTCAGAGGAGCTTTTAGTGATTTTAAAAGAAATTGAACTTTTGATTGAATAAATGCGTTTGTGACATTTTGGAAGAAGTCAGAGAATTGGTTTTAAGAAGGAACCTGAAAGTGGTTTTGATTTAAATGGATTGGCTCTGTTTCAAGTGAATTGGTTTTGGATTGGGTTGGGACTTGTGACTTTATATGATTTGGTTTTATAATAAATTCTGTTTCTATTTACTTAAACCAAGAATATATGATTTTAAGAGTTTCAATAAATTTTTAAGAAATTGAGATAGGTTGTCCTTCCCTAAAGTCTTGAGACTCTGCTGAGAAATTTCTATTACCAAATTCTGTTTTTAGATGACTAATTTTTGGATATTTCAAAAGAGATTTTTAATTTGGCCTAGTTGCTGAATCACTTGGAAATTTTAGAAGGATTTTGTGGAAATGTGGCTTGTTTTGAAAGAGAAAACTTCATTTGAGAAAGATGGCTTATAGGCTAGAAGTGATTTGCAAAATGTGGATTTTTGAAGTTAAAACTGGGATGAATTGAATTTGATTTCAAAGAGAAGTGATTTGAGAAAAGTGATTTATGGCTTGAATGATGATTTTATGAGTTTTATGATGTTGGATGGTGGAAGTGCTATTGTGTTATGAGCTGGAATGACTGTATATGATAATGAATTATGGCTGATTGTGGAATATGTTATGAGCCGGATAGCTGAGTATGAATATGGATGATTATTAAGTTGATAAAGTGATTGTTGCACTTCCACTTATCTGAGATACAAGTTTCCCTAGGTAAAAGCAGTGGCTAGCCACCACGTGCTCCAGGTTGAGACTCGATACTCTGCTGACCCTAAGTCATAAGTGTGGCCGGACACTGTGAAAGTTCCGGATGATCTCTGTAACAACCCTAATTTTCGAGTACGCGAGATCATTTCTGAAGACACGAATTTCTCCAAAAGATCAGTAAAGGGAACACCTCTTCTGTATCATCAAGTATCTCAATCCTCATTGTCATTATATTATCTTTAACTCAGGACCTTAGTTGAGACAAGCCCGACAACGTAATCGCGAAGAACCTAGTTTTTGAACCGTATCGGTTAGGAGTTCTGATTGTAGTTTTCGTAAATAGTCTCAGTTTGACGAACCAGACTCGACTCATGAGAGAAGAGAGATAATAGTATAATATTATCATTATATTAGTATTAGAAGATGCTTGAATGATATTATAAGGTTACCTGGTCTGTTTTAGTTAAAAACAGGAAATCGGTTTAACTGGGTTCATATTTTACTGGTGCAGCTTAGCACCAGCACTCTCTGATGACTTTAGCAATGCTAAGGCCTCATTATAGATGTTTTATTCTCATAATAAATATGTTACTAGTGTCATTTATGCTAGTAGCTCAGAAAATAATTTTTAGAGATATTTTTACAAGTGTTCCGATACATCTAATTTTAGTAGTTATACACGTGAGATATTTTAATATTATTTTAATCCACCTCCAAGCCAACCAATCACAACTCACCTTACACCCCCAAGACACTCCAAGGCTGGTCCTTTACTCCCTTTGGCCGAAAATAACAAGAGAGCAAAGAGAGAAACTTTCTTGAACACTTAATCTTCAAAGCTTGATTTCTTCTGAACTAAAACTCAAATCAAAACTCCGATTTCACCAAAATGATCCTCTCTTCTTCCTCTACATAACCATGTAACTTATCAAGGCTGAAAATAAGGTGATATGGCTGTTCCTTTCCCCTTTCAATTCGGTTTTCAAGGAAACATGCTTAAACATGTGTTTTCTTGATGTTCTTCCTTATGAATCATGCTTAACTTGACTTGAGGGCCAAGAAACGTGACTTTCCAGCAAGTCTAAGGTTAGAAATCACCTCCTAACGTGCTGAGGGAGATTTGGTTAGTTGAGGGTTTTTTGATTTAAAGTTGTTCTTGATGTGATTTAGGAGGAAAAAGTGCTAAAGGACTACCTGAAAGTCTAACTGAATTAGGAGCAGCAAAATTAGGTAGGGTGTCACGAAATTAATCTTGATTATTTGTGTTTGAGTTGTGTGAGTGTTGTATGATTTGGCTGTTGATGGGATATTTTAGCGGAAAAACGAATTTCTCCAAAACACCCAAATCTAACCGGCAAGTGCACCGGGTCGCATCAAGTAATAATAACTCACGGGAGTGAGGTCGATCCCACAGGGATTGAAGGATTGAGCAATTTTAGTTTAGTGGTTGATTTAGTCAAGCGAATCAAGATTTGGTTGAGAGATTTGTGATTTGCAGAAATTAAATTGCATAGAAAGTAAAGGAAATGGGTAATTGACATGAAATTAAAGAGAACAGGAATTTAAATGCTGAATCTTAAAGAACAAGAAATTAAATGGCAGAAACTTAGAACGCAAGAAATGGAAATTGCAGAATCTTAAAGTGCAAGAAATGTAAATAGCTTGAATTGTAAAGGGAATTGGGAGTTGGATTTGCAGAAATTAAACGAGGGAAAGTAAATTGCGACCAACAGAGAAGTAAAAGAACACTTGGATTGAACCGGATCTAAAAACAGAATTATAAATAAGCATGAAAACAGTAAATAGGGAATGGGAAATGGGGAATCCGGATCTCAGGACCCAAGAGACTAGATAACCAAGTCTAGATCTCAATGCCTTCCTAGATCCAACAAGAACAATTGCAAAGGAATTGTAAATTGCAAAGAAAGTAGATGAAGAACAATTAACAGAAATTAAATTCAATAAGCAGTAGAAGAAACAGAGAGATCTTCGGATGAGATTGAAACAGAATTCCTTCAATTCTCCAACCCAAGATCCAAGACAATTGCAATTGAAATTGAAAGCAATAAAACTAAGAGGAAGAGAGTGGAATTCTCCTTCCCCGAAACTAAGAAATTAAAGATTACTCAATATCCAAAGCTCTCCGAAAACTATTATGAAAACTAAAAAGGAAAGCTCCTCTAAGAACTTGAATTCTATCCTATTTATACACTTTCTTCAAATGATCTTCAAGCCTTGAGTTGGGCCTTTGCTCTTGGTGGAATTGGGTTGAGAGAGGCCTTGGTTGATTGCTCTTGGAGTTTGGAGAGGAACCAAAGTGAACCAAGTGAACCGGGTTGGAGTTTTGCAAAAGTTTGAGTAAAAGTTTGAGGCAAACTTTTGATCCAACTTTTCATATCAGCCCCCATGTTTTGCTGATACCCACGTTGGTGCAAAAGATAGGGGTCTAACTTTTGCTCCAACGTTGGCCTTCCTTAGTGCACTTATGGCGCCAACGTTAGCCCAAAAGTTAGGGGCTAACGTTGGCGCAAACTTTTGCTCCCCCTTTGTGTTTTTCATGTGCCAACGTTAGCCCAAAAGTTAGAGGCTAACGTTGGCGCAAACTTTTGGTGGCCAGGGGGTGTTTTTCTCATGCCAACATTAGCCATAAAGTTAGGGGCTAACGTTGGCGCAAACTTTTGGTGCCCAGGGAGTGTTTTTCTCATGCCAACGTTAGCCACAAAGTTAGGGGCTAACGTTGGCGCAAACTTTTGGTGCCCAGGGAGTAACTTTCATGTGCCAACGTTAGCCCGAAAGTTAGGGGCTAACGTTGGGGCTAACTTTTCACCCAAAAGTTTGTGCAAAAGTTTGAGGCTAACTTTTGGTCCAACTTTTTGCTTCCTGGTTCATTTTTACTTATTCCATTGTCCTCTCTTTACTCCTAACCATTCCTTCTTGCTTCAACCTTTCTCCAAGCTTTCTTCACCTATCATTAATCAACCAAACACATCAAAGCTATGCTTAAAATCATGAGATATTCATTTTATCATAATATGTGACAATTATAGCATAAAACCTCATGAAATAGCATGAATTCATACATGGTCGATTCAATCAAAGGAAGCATGAAAATTTACCCAAATTAGCTTACTTGTAGCTCAAGAAAGTGCATAATTCAATTGAAAACAAAAGAAAAAGGCTAGTGAAACTAGGCTAAGATGACTTGTCATCAGCTGTGCTAAAAATTGGTTGCATATATGATTGATTCTTGGTGAAAATTTGATAAAATTTGATGAAATTCAAGCTTTAAAGTTCATGTTCTTGGGGCAGCTGGAAAAATGAAACCATAAGCTTAAATTGAGGTTCAATTTGTGTTGAAATAATATAGAAAAGATGGAATTTTAGTGGCTGCTAATTTATTATGAATTATGGTAAAAATCGGTTGCTGAAAAGACTGAAAAACGGGTAAAAATAGAGAAAGAATCTGAAGAATTTATGAAGAACATGAAGAACACTTTGAGTGTGGTGAAGAACAATGAAGAACACCTTTTAGATCTTAAAAAGGGCAAGGTTGTAATTATTTTGGTGTTTGAGGGGTTATTTTGTAATTTCTGAAAGTTGGGGTGGTTAAAGTAGAAATATTAAAAGTTACGGGTGGTAAAAAGTGAATTTTAAAGGTTAAAGGTTAAAGTAAAGTTAATTTTCGAAAATATATTAATAAAATAATAAATAATAATAAAATTTTAAATAATAATATTTAATTAAAAATAATATTTTAATAAAATAAATAAAATAATGCGGAAAAGACAGTTTTCTGTAAAAGCTTTAGAAAGACAACTTTAAGCGCAGAATCTCATAATTACCTTCATAAAACACTTAGGGAGTGGTAATAACATGTTTGTGAGGCAAAGATAAATGAAAGATAAAAATTTAAAGAAAAGATAAACAACAAAGAAAAGTCTGTAAAGTTTTAATGACAGAAAAACAGACAGAGATTAGTAAATGAACTAGGAGCAACATAGTTAGTCCTTGACTTGCGACTAGGGTTAGGTATAATATTAAAAGTTAAACTGTTTCAGTATAGACTTGATGAACCTATACTTGGGAGAGACTAACTATTCATACCGAAATTTATATAAGCTTTAAATACATACGTTAAGCAGAGAAATCAGAATAGAGTAGAGAGATACAGAGAACAGAGTAATCAGAGCAGAGTAAGGAGACAATGAGAAAAGAGTAATATAACAAAGAGAATAGAGGAGAAGAGTATAAGAATAAAGAGTTAAGCTTTGTGGCATGATGTTCTGTTGTATGTTCATCTGCTGCTTTTTCCATTGGCCCTAGAGATCCTGTAGGCCCAAGTTCACCTACAGTGAGTTGTTATTCCTATAGGCTGAAGTTCACCTACAGTGAATATCAATTGTGTATCTCAGGGTGTTGCTCCTGTAGGCCGAAGTTCACCTACAGAGTGTTATGATACCTGTAAGTCGAAGTTCACTTACAGGGGCGCTATTTCTGTAAGCCAAAGTTCACTTACAGAGGTGCCATTTCTGTAGGCCAAAGTTCACCTACAGAAAGTTATTCTGTTGTGTTTAGACTATTCATGTAAGCCGAAGTTCACTTATGGGAGTGCTGTTTCTGTAGGCCGAAGTTCACCTACAGAGATAAAGCCATATCTAGGACTAGTTCCTGGGTAATGTCGGGTTGCAGGGTGTAAACCGACACGTGAGCTCATGGCCTACATAGGACAGACATGCATCATACTTGGTTGTGCATTTCCTTTGTTATGATTGTGGTATGAATGTATGCTTTCCTTGTTGTATTATATTCTCTGTGTCTGTTTTGTATTTTCTTGTATCCTTCTGTTTTTGTTCTGTTTTCTATTTTTCTATTTCCTCTATTTATCTTCATCTTCTATTTACTGCTTTCTATATTTTTCCATTCGTTTGCAAAACAACATATAATTAATGAACTTAACTAATAACCCCGACCCTACTAAGAACTCCCCAGTTCTTACCCCTTCTCTCCTCCTTCCCCCTTCAGATGGAAGCAAGAGTTCCTTTCTGTAGTTCGCTGACGACCGTTTGTAAAAAGGATTCCGCTCTAGGTAGTCTTCTGAGTCTAGGGTGAATCCCGTTCTCTGTTTATATGTATATACTGTGAGACCAGCCAATGTCTGCACCCCGTTTGTATGCGAACTTTAACTTAAATAATGTGTACGAGACTCCTGTTGTGTGGCTACTTGATGAGGTACCAGAGAGACGTTATATGGCAATGTCTGATCGTGTAGAGGAGTAGCAGATGATGTTCTACCTTTTGGTGATGTTCCACCTGATTTGAGTTTTGAAGACCTAGAACGTACTTTCCCTCGCTTTAGTAGTTTAGAGGGACTAGGTGAATATAGAGTCTAGGCTAGCCTAGGTGCCAGCTTAGGGACCTCTTGAACAGGTCAGGACCTGGGATGTTGTATGTATATATATGTATATAGATATTATTTAGCTATATCTAGGGGTGTTCTAACTAAC
The DNA here is from genome assembly GCF_059453495.1 of Arachis ipaensis. NCBI lineage: Eukaryota > Viridiplantae > Streptophyta > Magnoliopsida > Fabales > Fabaceae > Arachis > Arachis ipaensis. Next base: position 117,067,593 of record NC_142441.1, on the reverse strand, counting down.
AGTCTATATTCTAATAAAGGCTGAATCACCGAATGTTGTCAACTACTTGTGATGTATTTATGTGTGGTTGTTTATAACTGTTTTATCTATTATTATTTGTAAATTGATTATAAATAATTATGTTTATTAATTCAAACGTTTTCAAAAAAAAAAAAGTACCTCGCTAACTAACTACGCTTCTAACAACAAATCAGGCTCATATAATAAATAATAGATAATAATTAGGATGACAAATTGGTAGCACTTAGTTTCTGGTATGTCCTAGGCATACAGAAAATTGGGTCGTTACAATCTCGCCCCCATGGATAAACACCAGTGTGGGTGTTGTGTGATTATGATTATGATTGTGAATAACTCAAGTTGGAGATGCACGACAGAGGGACAGTCCAATGGTTAGCTACCAGGACTTGTCGGGTTGGCTTTATAACCGACATATGAGACTCATCAGCCACTAGGACAGGCATTCATCATATGCATGTATGTGACATTGTTTGGGTGTGCATATTGTACTTGGTTTGCCTATGTGATTAATTGTGTTTAACTGTTAATTGTTCTACTTGATGTAACTGCTTGTTTGTGGTTGAGCTTTCCTACTTGTGTTTGCGATTGAAACTCTGTTGGATTGTGATGGATTGGTTGTGGACTGAATGGTTTGGGCCTAAGGCCATGACTGATTATAAAATGGGCTGAAGGCCGTGTTTGGTTTATGTTCTTGGCTTAGAAAAGTATAAAAAAACCAAACTGGTTTAGCATAGACTTAATGAACCTATGTTTAGAATAGCTTGGTCATTCATACTGTCTAGGAAAGACTTTTAGAAAGGCTTTCGGATTTTTAAAGAATTAACAGTTTTCTCTTCCAAAAAGAATTTCAGAATTTTGATATTAACTCTTTGGTTTTGAAAAGATGCATATGGCGGTTATTAATCATTGTAACGGTTTAATTTTCATGTATCCTATTATAGTAATTATGCAACCCTATAGTGAGAACCCTTTCGAGGACGATGTTCTCATCCCCTAGAGGTGTTTTCTTCAGGATATGGACGAGAAAGTCACGAAGAGTTTATTCTATTTTTCGTTTATATGATGTATTGTATTGTTTTAGATATTATATTTTCCTTCGCCTTTATCTTTATACATTCTGTAAGAGGGATAGGAATTGTATTAGGTAATGCTTGTAAAATTATAAATATGTATATATATGTATATATCCTTTGTAAGTATTGATATTTGTATGGATGTATGTTATCTGTTAAAAAGTCTCTTGAGCGGTAATACGATTTAAGTTTTAAACATGCTCATATTTTTGTATTAAATATTATAAGAGTCGTCGTAATACCCGAGCTATCAGAGTGGCACAGCCGGAAGCGTGACATTTTGATAGTTAGGGTGTTACATTATGGTATCAGAGTGGTCTCTCCTATAGAGCCTGAGAAATGGACCGATTATGCTTTAATTGCATACCCTGAGCGTCTGTCATGTAGTAGGTCTTGTTCGGATAACGAGAATTAGAGCTTTCTGTACATGACGGTCTATTGATTAAAGCCATTAGTCTTGCATTGCATAATTCCTGGTATTAAGTTTGTCCATCTTAGCACTAGTGAATTATGTATATGAAAGCACTAATGGCTTATCATAGATGATATACGAGTTATAGGTAAATCGAATCGCGGATTTTGGGAACGTTAAGAGTTAATTCTCGAGGTTTTTCGGTTAGTTGTCTCGAACTCTTGCAAATATCATGTGACTTGTTCTTTCTTGGTGTGCTTTGCGGTTCTTGTTTGCGAGGTCTTCCTTGGGAAGTGATTTGATTATCTCCCATTCCCGTCCTTTCGTTTATATGCATTTTCGTTTGATTCTAACTACATATGTCTGCTTAAAATCCTTGGTGTATTTACCTTTCTTTGTTTAGGCACTTCCTCTTAAGTCATGTATTCTTTGATATACATTTAAACCTATATTGATGTAGTATACCTTTTTAAGTTCTTATTCCGAGTCCTTTTGTAAACAAATTGTGATTTAGTTTTCCTCTTATTTGATGATACTTACAGCCATTCTTCAAATCTTAATGAAACCGCTTTTGATTTGATATACACTTCTCTATATAAACTTTGAAAGTTCCTTATACAGTTTAAAAACTAATTGTTTCCAATACCTCGCCTGTTCCTTCACTTATTTATGGAATTATATTTACTTTAAATATATCTTGATTTTCTAACAACTTTATTACAGTTTTACGAATACGTTTATTTGATGATGTATTTAGGTATTCTTCAAAAAAGGATTTTTGCCTCTTTTCAGTTGATTTTCATTTGACAAACTTCAATTAATTTATTTTTAATTTGAATTTGGTTTAGTATACTACGTTATTTATGCATTTGTTGTTCTTTTAAAAATATTGTACTCATATCATTCCTTTTGAGAATGGACTAATTCATTCTTAAGCTTTTCATTTTTATGGATATCATACTTGGTTCTGTTTTTAACTATTCTTTTAATTTTATGAACATCACCATTAATCTTAGTTTTCCATCTCTGGTGAATCTCATACCCATTCGAGTCAGCTTGAATTTATTTCAATCTAGTACACCGTTTGTCCTCTTACTTGTCTTTCTTTAGTTAAAGGTTCCTTCTCGAGGATTTACTGTTGAGGGAGTTGTCTTTCATTGCAAGTTTTGTATTCTTTTGGATCAATTGAAAGCTTGTTCAGTGCCTCATGCCTAATTGGTCTTGTTTGAACTCTCTTGATTCAAGGTCCTTTCTCGTATGGCCTGATTTCTTTCTAAGTACACCCTAATTTTCTTGAATGTCCTTCTGAGGTGGTGATTTTAAGTATACTTTCGGAGTCTTGTTTTGAACCTTTTTAAAGAACTTTTGAATTCTCTTTGAAGAAATTCCAAACTAAATTTTTTCTGTTGCTTGATTGTAATTGAAACCATTCTTCAAATTTTGACAAAGTTGTTTTGAAGTTGGCATGCACTATTTTAAATGAAGTTTTGAAAAGCTTCCATATTTATCAAAAATCTGTCTGTTTGCAATGCACCACTTATTTCCTTTACTAACTTATAAGCAAAATTTTACCTCGGATTTTTTTTTCTAAATAGAGTTTAATTTCTTCTTCCGTCTTTGCAATAATTTTATACACGCTTGTTTGAATATGGACTTAGAGAATTTCTGAACAATCATTTGATTTTCTTCCGAGTTTTATGATTACTGGTGCACGAAATTGTGATCATCAACAATGGCGCCAAAGACTTGGAGCTCTCAAACGTGAATCACACTTTGTCACAATTCCGCACAACTAACCAGCAAGTGCACTGGGTCATCCAAGTAATAAACCTTACGCGAGTAAGGGTCGATCCCACGGAGATTGTTGGTATGAAGCAAGCTATGGTCATCTTGTAAATCTCAGTCAGGCGGATTCAAATTGTTATGGATGATGAATGATTAAAAGATAAATAAAATATAAAATAAAGATAGAGATACTTATGTAATTCATTGGTGAGGATTTCAGATAAGCGTATGAAGATGCTTTGTCCCTTCCGTCTCTCTGCTTTCCTACTGTCTTCATCCAATCCTTCTTACTCCTGTCCATGGCAAGCTGTATGTTGGTCATCACCATTGTCAGTGGCTACAATCCCGTCCTCTCAGTGAAAATGTTCAATGCACTCTGTCACAGCACGGCTATTCATCTGTCGGTTCTCGATCATGTCGGAATAGAATCCAGTGATTCTTTTGCGTCTGTCACTAACGCCCCACAATCACGAGTTTGAAGCTCGTCACAGTCATTCAATCCTTGAATCCTACTCAGAATACCACAAACAAGGTTTAGAACTTCCGGATTCTCAAGAATGCCGCCATCAATTCTAGCTTATACCACGAAGATTCTGATTAAGGAATCCAAGAGATAAACATTCAATCGAAGGTAGAACGGAGGTGGTTGTTAGGCACACGTTCATAGGTGAGAATGATGATGAGTGTCACGGATCATCACATTCATCAAGTTGAAGAACAAGTGATATCTTAGAACAAGAACAAGCTGAATTGAATAGAAGAACAATAGTAATTGCATTAATACTCGAGGTACAGCAGAGCTCCACACCTTAATCTATGATGTGTAAAAACTCCACCATTGAAAATACATAAGAATAAGGTCTAGGCATGGCCATGAGGTCATCCCCAAAACGTGATCTAAGGTAGCATAGAACTACTCAAAGATTAGCCTCTTAAATACAATAGCAAAAGGTCCTATTTATAGAGAACTAGTAGCTTAGGGTTTACAAAAAATGAGTAAATGACGTAAATATCCACTTCCAGGCCCACTTGGTGTGTGCTTGGGCTGAGCATTGAAGCATTTTCGTGTAGAGATTTTTCCTGGAGTTAAACACTAGCTTTTGTGCCAGTTTGGGCGTTTAACTCCCACTTTGGTGCCAGTTCCGGCGTTTAACGCTGGGAATTCTGATGCTGACTTTGAACGCCGATTTGGGTCATCAAATCTTGAGCAAAGTATAGACTATTATATATTGCTGGAAAGCCCTGGATGTCTACTTTCCAACGCAATTGAGAGCGCGCCAATTGGACTTCTGTAGCCTCAGAAAATCTACTTCGAGTGCAGGGAGGTCAGAATCCAGCAGCATCTGCAGTCCTTTTCAGCCTCTGAATTAGATTTTTGCTCAGGTCCCTCAATTTCAGCCAGAAAATACCTGAAATCACAGAAAAACACACAAAATCATAGTAAAGTCCAGAAAAGTGAATTTTAAATAAAAACTAATAAAAATATAATATAAACTAACTAAAACATGCTAAAAACATACTAAAAATAATGCCAAAAAGCGTATAAATTATCCGCTCATCACAACACCAAACTTAAATTGTTGCTTGTCCCCAAGCAACTGAAAATAAACTAGGATAAAAAGAAGAGAATATACAATGAATTCCAAAAATATCTATGAAGATCAGTATTAATTAGATGAGCGGGGCTTTTAGCTTTTTGCTTCTGAACAGTTTTGGCATCTCACTTTATCCTTTGAAGTTCAGAATGATTGGCATCTATAGGAACTCAGAATCCAGATAGTGTTACTAACTCTCCTAGTTAAGTATGTTGATTCTTGAACACAGCTACTTTATGAGTCTTGGCCATGGCCCTAAGCACTTTGTTTTCCAGTATTACCACCAGATACATAAATGCCACAGACACATAACTGGGTGAACCTTTTTAGATTGTGACTCAGCTTTGCTAGAGTCCCCAATTAGAGGTGTCCAGGGTTCTTAAGCACACTCTTCTTTTTTGCTTTGGACCTCGACTTTAACCGCTCAGTCTCAAGTTTTCACTTGACACCTTCACGCCACAAGCACATGGTTAGGGACAGCTTGTTTTAGCCGCTTAGGCCAGGATTTTATTCCTGTGGGCCCTCCTATTCACTGATGCTCAAAGCCTTGGATCCTTTTTATCATCCTTGCCTTTTGGTTTAAAGGGGTATTGACTTTTTCTGCTTGCTTTTCTTTTTTCTTCTCTCTCTCTTTTTTTTTTCTGCAAGCTTTTCACTGCTTTTTCTTGCTTCAAGAATCAATTTTATGATTTTTCAGATCATCAGATAACATTTCTCCTTTTCCTTTCATTCTTTTAAGAGCCAACAATTTTAACATTCATAAACAATCAAATTCAAAAATATGCACTGTTCAAGCATTCATTCAGAAAAACAATAGCATTGCCACCACATCAAGATAATTAAACTGTTTTAAAATTTGAAATTCATGCACTTCTTTTTCTTTCTCAATTAAAAACATTTTTCATTTAAGAAAGGTGATGGATTCATTTTCATAGCTTTAAGGCATAGACACTAAGACACTAATGATCATAAGACACAAACGTAGATAAACATAAGCATAAAAAATTCGAAAAACAGGAAAGTAAAGAACAAGGAGATTAAAGAACGGGTCCACCTTAGTGATGGCGGCTTGTTTTTCCTCTTGAAGATCTTATGGAGTTCTTGAGCTCCTCAATGTCTCTTTCTTGCCTTTGTTGCTCCTCTCTCATGATTCTTTGATCTTCTCTAATTTCATGGAGGAGGATGGAATGTTCTTGGTGCTCCACCCTTAGTTGTCCCATATTGGAACTCAATTCTCCTAGGGAGGTATTGATTTGCTCCCAATAGTTTTGTGAGGGAAAGTGCATCCCTTGAGGCATCTCAGGGATTTCATGATGAGGAAGTTCCTCATGCTCATGTCCATGAGTGGGATCTCTTGTTTTCTCCATCCTTTTCTTAGTGATGGGTTTGTCCTCATCAATGAGAATGTCTTCCTCTATGTCAATTCCAACCGAATTGCAAAGGTGACAAATGAGATGAGGGAAGGCTAACCTTGCCGAGGTAGAGGACTTGTCTGCCACCTTATAGAGTTCTTGGGATATAACCTCATGAACTTCTACTTCCTCTTCAATCATGATGCTATGAATCATGATGGCCCAGTCTATAGTAGCTTCAGACCGGTTGCTAGTGGGAACGATTGAACGTTGGATAAACTCCAACCATCCCCTAGCCACGGGCTTGAGGTCATGCCTTTTTAAATGAACCGGCTTTCCTCTTAAATCTCTCTTCCATTGAGTGCCCTCTTTTACAAATGTCTATGAGGATTTGGTCCAACCTTTGATCAAAATTGACCCTTCTAGTGTAGGGGTGTTCATCTCCTTGCATCATGGGAAAGTTGAATGCCAACCTAACATTTTTTGGACTAAAGTCTAAGCGTTTCCCCCGAACCATTGTAAGCCAATTCTTTGGGTCCGGGTTCACACTTTGATCATGGTTCTTGGTGATCCATGCATTGACATAGAACTCTTGAACCATTAAGATCCCGACTTGTTGAATGGGGTTGGTAAGAACTTCCCAACCTCTTCTTTGGATCTCATGTCGGATTTTTGGATATTCACTCTTTCTGAGTTTGAAAGGGACCTCGGGGATCACCTTCTTCATGGCCACAACTTCATAGAAGTGGTCTTGATGCACCCTTGAGAGGAATCTCTCCATCTCCCATGACTCAGAGGTGGAAGCTTTTGCCTTCCCTATCCTCTTTCTAGAGGTTTCTCCGGCCTTTGGTGCCATAAATGGTTATGGAAAAACAAAAAGCTTTAGCTTTTACCACACCAAACTTAGAAGGTTGCTCGCCCTCGAGCAAAAGAAGAAAGAAGAGAGTAGAAGAAGAAGAAATAGAGGAGATGGAGTGGGCTCTGTGTTTCGGCCAAGGGGGAGAAGTGGTGTTTAGGTTGTGTGAAAATGAAGGAGTGAAGATGGGTTTATATAGGAGTGAGAGGGTTGTGTATGGTTCGGCCATTATGGGTGGGTTTGGGAGGGAAAGTGGTTTGAATTTGGATGGTGGGGTAGGTGGGGTTTTATGAAGGATGGATGTGAGTGGTGAAGAGAATGGTGGGATTTGATAGGTGAGGGGTTTTTGGGAAAGAGGTATTGAGGTGATTGGTGAATGGGTGAAGAAGAGAGAGAGGAGTGGGGTAGGTGGGGATCCTGTGGGGTCCACAGATCCTGAGGTGTCAAGGATTTCTCATCCCTGCACCATGTGGCGTGCAAAAATGCCCTTTTTGCCAATTCTGGCATTAAACGCTGAGCTGCTGCCCTTTTCTAGCGTTTAACGCCAGCTCCTTGCCCATTCCTGGCGTTAAACGCCAGTCTGGTGCCCCTTTCTGGCGTTAAACGCCCAGAATGGTGCTAGACTGGGCGTTAAACGCCCATTTGCTGCCCTTACTGGCGTTTAAATGCCAGCAAGCTTTTTCTCCAGGGTGTGCTATTTTTTTCTCTGTTTTTCATTCTGTTTTTGCTTTTTCAATTATTTTTGTGACTTCACATGATCATCAACCTACAGAAAACATAAAATAACAATGGAAAATAGATAGATATAACATTGGGTTGCCTCCCAACAAGCGCTTCTTTAATGTCAGTAGCTTGACAGTGGGCTCTCATGGAGCCTCACAGATGTTCAGAGCAATGTTGGAACCTCCCAACACCAAACTTAAAGTTTGAATGTGGGGGTTCAACACCAAACTTAGAGTTTGGTTGTGGCCTCCCAACACCAAACTTAGAGTTTGACTGTGGGGGCTCTGTTTGACTCTGTTTTGAGAGAAGCTCTTCATGCTTCTTCTCCATAGTTACAGAGGGATATCCTTGAGCCTTAAACACAAGGGATTCTTCATTCACTTGAATGATCAATTCTTCTCTGTCAACATCAATCACAGCCTTTGCTGTGGCTAGGAAGGGTCTGCCAAGGATGATGGATTCATCCATGCACTTTTCAGTCTCTAGGACTATGAAATCAGCAGGGATGTAGTGGTCTCCAACCTTTACCAAGACATCCTCTACAAGTCCATAAGCTTATTTTCTTGAATTGTCTGCCATCTCTAGTGAGATTCTTGCAACTTGTACCTCAAGGATCCCTAGCTTCTCCATCACAGAGAGAGGCATGAGGTTTACACTTGATCCTAGGTCACACAAAGCCTTCTCAAAGGTCATGGTGCCTATGGTACAAGGTATTGAGAACTTCCCAGGATCTTGTCTCTTTGGAGGTAATCTCTGCCTAGTCAAGTCATCCAGTTCTTTGGTGAGCAAAGGGGGTGCATCCTCCCAAGTCTCATTACCAAATAACTTGTCACTTAGCTTCATGATTGCTCCAAGGTACTTAGCAACTTGCTCTTCAGTGACATCTTCATCCTCTTCAGAGGAGGAATACTCATCAGAGCTCATGAATGGCAGAAGTAAATCGAATGGAATCTCTATGGTCTCAGTGTGAGCCCCAGATTCCCATGGTTCCTCATTAGGGAACTCATTGGAGGCCAGTGGACGTCCATTGAGGTCTTCCTCAGTGGCGATCACTGCCTCTTCCTCCTCTCCAAATTCGGCCATGTTGATTGTGTTTATGGCCTTGCACTCTCCTTTTGGGTTCTCTTTTGTATTGCTTGGAAGAGTACTAGGAGGGAGTTCAGTAACTTTCTTGCTCAGATGACCCACTTGTGCCTCCAAATTTCTAATGGAGGACCTTGTTTCAGTCATGAAACTCTGAGTGGTTTTAATTAGATCAGAGACCATAGTTGCTAAGACAGAGTGGTTCTACTTAGAGTTCTCTATCTGTTGCTGAGAAGATGATGGAAAAGGCTTGCCATTGCTAAACCTGTTTCTTCCACCATTGTTGTTGTTGAAACCTTGTTGAGGTCTCTGTTGATCCTTCCATAAGAGATTTGGATGATTTCTCCATGAAGGATTATAGGTGTTTTCATAAGGTTCACCCATGTAATTCACCTCTTCCATTGATGGGTTCTCAGGATCATAAGCTTCTTCTTCAGATGAAGCGTCCTTAGTACTGCCTGGTGCAGCTTGCATTCCAGACAGACTTTGAGAAATCATATTGACTTGCTGAGTCAGTATTTTGTTCTGAGCCAATATGGCATTTAGAGTATCAATCTCAAGAACTCCTTTCTTCTGACTTGTCCCATTATTCACAGGATTCCTCTCAGAAGTGTACATGAATTGGTTATTTGCAACCATTTCAATGAGTTCCTGAGCTTCTACAGGCGTCTTCTTCAGATGAAGAGATCTTCCAGTAGAGCTGTCCAATGACATCTTGGACAGTTCAGACAGACCATCATAGAAGATACCTATGATGCTCCATTCAGAAAGCATGTCAGAAGGACACTTTCTGATCAATTGTTTGTATCTTTCCCAAGCTTCATAGAGGGATTCACTTTCCTTCTGTCTGAAGGTTTGGACTTCCACTCTAAGCTTACTCAATTTTTGAGGTGGAAAGAACTTTGCCAAGAAGGCATTGACTAGCTTTTCCCAAGAGTTCAGGATTTTCTTAGGTTGTGAATCTAACCATGTCCTAGCTCTGTCTCTTATAGCAAAAGGAAAGAGCATAAGTCTGTAGACTTCAGGGTCAACCCCATTGGTCTTGACAGTGTCACAAATTTGTAAGAACTCAGCTAAGAACTGATGAGGATCTTCCAATGGAAGTCCATGAAACTTGCAATTCTGTTGCATTAGAGAAACTAATTGAGGCTTAAGCTCAAAGTTGTTTGCTCCAATGGCAGGGATAGAGATGCTTCTCCCATAGAAATCAGGAGTAGGTGCATTAAAGTCACCAAGCACCTTCCTTGCATTGTTGGCATTGTTGTTGTTTTCGGCTGCCATGGTTTCTTCTTCTTTGAAGAGCTCTGTTAGGCCCTCTAGAGAGAATTGTTCTTTAGCTTCTCTTAGCTTTCTCTTCAAGGTCCTTTCAGGTTCAGGATCAGCTTGAACAAGTATGCCTTTATCTTTGTTCCTGCTCATATGAAAGAGAAGAGAATAAGAAAGTAGGGAATCCTCTATGTCACAGTATAGAGATTCCTTGAAGTGTCAGAGGAAAAGAAGAATAGAAGGAGGAGGTGGAAAAGAGGGAATTCGAACTTATCAAGAAGGACAGAGTTCGAATTGCACCTTGATGAGGAGTCTTAGTCCCTTAAATAGAAGGATGTGAGAAGAGGGGAAGAAATTTTCGAAATTAATTAAAAGATTTTAAAAAGAAATTTGAAAATTTGATTGAGATTTTCGAAAACTAAGATTGGGAAAGAAATAAAGTGATTTTTGAAAAAGATTTTGAAATTAGAAAAAGATAGGATTGAAAAAAAATTAATTTTGAAAAAGATGTGATTGAAAAGATATGTTTGAAAAGATATGATTGAAAATCAATTTAGAAAAAGAAAGTTTTTAAAGTTGATTACTTGACTAATAAGAAATTAAAAGATATGATTCTAAAATTTAAAGTTTGATCCCTTCTTTATAGGCAAGTAACAACTTGAAAATTTTGAAGCAAATCTTGAATTGAGGCAAGGATTTTTGAAAATAGTAAAAATAAATATAAAATTGAAAGAAATTGATTTTGAAAGAGATATGATTGAAAAGATATGATTTGAACAAGATTTGATTTTGAAAAATTTTGAAAACTTGAAAAAAATGTGCATTAAAAGCAAAATCTTCCCTCTTGTGCCCATTCTGGCGTTTAACGCCCAAATCTCTACCTTTTTGGGCGTTAAACACCCAGCCAGGTACCCTGGCTGGCGTTTAAATGCTAGTTTTCCTTTTTCACTGGGCGTTTTGAACGCCCAACTTTTTCTGTATAATTCCTCTGCTGTATGTTCTGAATCTTCAATTCTCTGTATTATTGACTTGAAAAGACACAATTTTGAAAATTTTTTTGGATTTTTAATGATGAGAAACAATCAAAATGCAACTAAACATGAAAACTGAATTAAAACAATGCATGCAAGACACCAAACTTAGAAGTTTGTATACTATTGATACTAACAAATTGAGAATGCATATGAGAAACAACAAAACACACAAGACAAGAGAATTTAAAGATCAGAGCAAGGAAATCATCAAGAACAACTTGAAGATCAATGAAGAACATAATGCATGTAATTTTCGAAAACAAAGATGAATGCAATTGACACCAAACTTAGAATTAGACACTAGACTCAAACAAGAAACATAAAATTATTTTTGGTTTTATGGTTTTATACTTTTTTTTGTGGTTTTTCGAAAATTGAGTGGAAAAGAAAAAATAAGGGTTCAAAATTCTTAATGAGAATTCCAGGAATCATTGCAATGCTAGTCTAAAACTCCGGTCCAGGAATTAGACATGACTTACTAGCCAGCCAAGCTTTCAATGAAAGCTCCGGTCCAAAACACTAGACATGGCCAATGGCCAGCCAAGCTTTAGCAGATCATTGCTTTCAACAGCAAAATTGATAGAAATCAACAAGCTCTTGTGATGATAAGTTGAAACCTCGGTCTAAAAGATTAGTCATGGCTTCTCAGCCAGCCAGACTTCAACAAATCATCATGAAACTCTAGAATTCATTCTTAAAAACTCTGAAGAACAAAATAGAAAATCTTTTTTGTATTTTTGAAAATAATTTTTCGAAAAATAAAAAGGAAAAGTACCTAATCTAAGCAACAAGATGAACCGTCAATTGTCCAAACTCGAACAATCCCCGGCAACGGCGCCAAAAACTTGGTGCACGAAATTGTGATCATCAACAATGGCGCCAAAGACTTGGAGCTCTCAAACGTGAATCACACTTTGTCACAATTCCGCACAACTAACCAACAAGTGCACTGGGTCGTCCAAGTAATAAACCTTACGCGAGTAAGGGTCGATCTCACGGAGATTGTTAGTATGAAGCAAGCTATGGTCATCTTGTAAATCTCAGTCAGGCAGATTCAAATGGTTATGGATGATGAATGATTAAAAGATAAATAAAACATAAAATAAAGATAGAGATACTTATGTAATTCATTGGTGAGAATTTCAGATAAGCGTATAAAGATGCTTTGTCCCTTCCATCTCTCTGCTTTCCTACTGTCTTCATCCAATCCTTCTTACTCCTTTCCATGGCAAGCTATATGTTGGGCATCACCGTTGTCAGTGGCTACAATCCCGTCCTCTCAGTGAAAATGTTCAACGCACTTTGTCACAGCACGGCTATTCATCTGTCGGTTCTTGATCATGTCAGAATAGAATCCAGTGATTCTTTTGCGTCTGTCACTAACGCCCCACAATCACGAGTTTGAAGCTCGTCACAGTCATTCAATCCTTGAATCCTACTCAGAATACCACAGACAAGGTTTAGAACTTCCGGATTCTCAAGAATGCCGCCATCAATTCTAGCTTATACCACGAAGATTCTGATTAAGGAATCCAAGAGATAAACACTCAATCGAAGGTAGAACGGAGGTGGTTGTCAGGCACACGTTCATAGGTGAGAATGATGATGAGTGTCACGGATCATCACATTCATCAAGTTAAAGAACAAGTGATATCTTAGAACAAGAACAAGCTGAATTGAATAGAAGAACAATAGTAATTGCATTGATACTCGAGGTACAGCAGAGCTCCACACCTTAATCTATGATGTGTAGAAACTCCACCGTTGAAAATACATAAGAACAAGGTCTAGGCATGGCCATGAGGCCAGCCCCAAAACGTGATCTAAGGTAGCATAGAACTACTCAAAGATTAGCCTCTTAAATACAATAGCAAAAGGTCCTATTTATAGAGAACTAGTAGCTTAGGGTTTACAAAAAATGAGTAAATGACGTAAATATCCACTTCCGGGCCCACTTGGTGTGTGCTTGGGCTAAGCATTGAAGCATTTTCGTGTAGAAATTTTTCCTGGAGTTAAACGCCAGCTTTTGTGCCAGTTTGGGCGTTTAACTCCCACTTTGGTGCCAATTCCGGCGTTTAACGCTTGGAATTCTGATGCTGACTTTGAACGCCAGTTTGGACCATCAAATCTTGGGCAAAGTATAGACTATTATATTTTTCTGGAAAGCCCTAGATGTCTACTTTCCAACGCAATTGAGAGCGTGCCAAATGGGCTTCTGTAGCTCCAGAAAATCTACTTTGAGTGCAGGGAGGTCAGAATCCAGCAGCATCTGAAGTCCTTTTCAGCCTCTGAATCAGATTTTTGCTCAGGTCCCTCAATTTCAGCCAGAAAATACCTAAAATCACAGAAAAATACACAAACTCATAGTAAAGTCTAGAAAAGTGAATTTTAAATAAAAACTAATAAAAATATAATATAAACTAACTAAAACATGCTAAAAACATACTAAAAACAATGCCAAAAAGCGTATAAATTATCCGCTCATCAGTTACTTTTTGTTAAGTTGTGCACCTAACTATCCTTCTAAAATATTTAAGGAAATATTTTTGCTCTTAGCCAAACCAGTGTTTATTTTGTTTTAAAACTCTACCTAATTTATTTCAACATGAAATTTTATTAAAGTAATGCCACATTTCTACTTTTGTTATTCTTTTACAAAGTGTTTGTTGCGTGCCTTTTTCTTTGAAAACGTGAGATAGTTTTTGAAAAGTTTTTCACTCTTTATGAGCAATGCATTCGAAAGTATTTTAATCCTACTTTTGAGTATTGTAAGCTTTGTTTTTGGTTTTAGACACTCTTGTTTTGTAAACCTTATACTTCTCTAACTCAGCTTGAATTCATTTCAAACCGTTGTATTGTTTTCTAATCCTTAAGGTTGTCTCTTAAACTCTTGTGGATGCCGTCTTTGTCACTTGTCCATCTCTTCTCTGGTCTTGTATCTTTCTAGAATAAACCCGAGGATTGCTTTAGAGTCACGTACCTTTAGGCATAGCAGGCGAAACGCTAGTCCCTTTAGAATGCTATTCATGAACGTGAAATGGTGGATTGGTAAGTGTGTAATATTTAGAGGAGTTGTGGTAGTTTTATTCCTTGTGAAAGAGTTTGTGGGTGTTAGACTTGTGGCCGGTTGTGGAGTTATAATGTGATTGATGGAGTTGGAAAGTTGAAACTTTGAGGTTGGTGCGAGATTAGTGTACGAATGTTAAGCACGTCGTCTTAACCCCATCCTATTTTATAGCCTTTTGTTGCATTGTGATATGAGAATTTATGTTGATCTAGAATTTCACAAAAATAGAATCTCGTTGCAAGCATAGTCTAGACCAATAATTAACTCTCACAATCAAAGTTTAATTCAAAGATGTCACAATCAACACAAATAACCAAGAGTATTTAAACTCTCGGGTTGTTCTCCCTAGGAATTGCAATTAAGTGTCCAATTATTGGCTATGAGACAAGGGATTTTGGGATAGCAAGGGGGAAGAAATTAAAGTGCAAGAAAGTAAATAAGCATGCAAGGAAATTAAAACTCAAAGCAAGTAAATCAAAAATGGAATTCAAGTGGCAAAAAGGAGGAACTCTTAGCAAGGATTGGGAATTAAGGATTCCTATCTGTTCCGAAGGTTACCTGAAACTAAAGGTCGATCTCGGAGGAGATCTTCTGTTGTGGCCGGAGCTGTCGTGTCCGACTTCCTGGATCCGGTGGTGCTGTTGATCCTTGATCACCGGAGGGTGGTGGTACCTACAAGAGACTCCGATGCTTAAGTTAGCATGTGCTTTAGGCAGGTTTTTTGTGTAGAATTAGAATGTGTGTTATACCTGGGTGCTCCAGTGTATTTATAGTAGTGTGGAGTGGCCATTCTTGAGATAAGTTAGTTATCTTATCTTATCTTTGGGCAAGGCCACCTATCTTTTAGGCCAGCCGCCTTTAGAGTGGGATGCGTCCTTCTGTTTGGGCCTGCTTGGGCATCTGTAGAGATGTTGGCCGAGCTCTTTAGGGAGAGGTCGGTGATGACCAACTTAGCAAGAGGTCGGTAGCTTTGTCTCCGTCCAACCCAGACCATATAGATCGGTCCAGGGTATGAACAGTGCCCCTGCTTGAGCATCGATCTTCCTTTGTGGTCGTGTTTTTTGAACTTCGACCCCTTTGAAGAAGTCGTGCTCGAGCATCTTGACTTCGGTCGATCTTGAGTAGTTTCTCCTTGTGCGAGTCTGGAATCACCTTTTTAAATGCGAGGCATTTTTCAGCTTCTTTTTACTGTGGCGTGCCTTTGGTGTGCGTTTTAATTTTCCTTGGGAACCCGTGATTGTTTTTAAAGCTCATTGATTAGGTTTTTAACCCTTTACTATTTCGTTTTCCCTCTTCAAAAAAGAATTTGAACTTTAGCTCTTTTCCTTCTACTTCGCTTTTCTTCTTCGAAAAAGGATTTCCCTTCTTTGATTCTCGCTCTTTGATTTTTGTCTCAAGCATCCTACTTTCTTTGATCTTTCGAACCGTTTGTTTGGTGTGGATCGTTCGCGTCTCTGCTGCGCCTTCATCTCGATCACTCCCTCTTCATCGCAGGTTGGTGTTTTTCCTTTCTCTGTGTCTTTATAGTCATCTTTATATGTGCTTTGACTATTGCATGCTTATTTTTTCGCACAAAGTTTCGATCTTTGTTGGGTTTCTTTTGGAAAAGTTTGACCCTTTCTGGGAAGGCTGCATGTCTTTGTTTTGATCAAAGTTGTGTTCTTCTATTGCTTTTTGGGGAAACGTAGAAGCTTAGGTTTTCATTGTTACCTCTACCTTCTTTGAGAGGTCTAGGGTTTTGATTTGTCACATTTCTGTATTCTGTGTTTGCTGCCTCCAAAGGGTGCCCTTGGATTTTTGGTGCTGATTTGATTCTTTCTTGGTGAATCTTAGGGTGCCCTTTTGCTGCCATACCTGTTGTTTGTGGGTTGCTTCTTCCCCTTTTTTGTTTCTTTCCGAGTTGTTTTGGTAGTGACCCCTTGTTATTTTCCTTTTGCTGTTGGTGTAGTTTGCCGTATGTCTTCTCGTAAAAATATTGTCGAGATGTCCACCAAAATCCCTGCTGGCATGGCCGACTAGCTAGACTCTATAGTCCTGATGTGTGTTACCGTGGCCGATCCGGAGTACTATGAGAGGCTGAGGAGGTTCCATAGGATCTGTAGCAATAGGGACAATGAAAAGAATTACGAATTGTTGTCGCCCAACCCTGAGGAGAGGGTTAGTTTCCCTCCCTTAACTCAGGGAGAACGCCCTTCTTCTATGCTTATGACTATTTCTTTAGTCAGCTGAATATAACCATCCCTTTTACTACTTTTGAGATCGACTTCTTATGGACTTGTAATGTGGCCCCTTCCCAGCTTCATCCGATCCCTTGGGCCTTCATTAAGATTTTTTAGCTGTTGTGCCAGGAGCTGGGTATTCGGCCTACCATATCTCTCTTCCTTTACCTGTTTGTGTTGACCAAGCCTGGAGTAGCCAAGAAAAAGGCTTCTTGGATCTCATTCCAAGCTACCCAAGGGAAGAAGGTATTTTCTATGTTTGATGAGTCCTTTCGGGATTTTAAGAACTATTACTTTAAGGTCCGAGCTGTCGAGGATGCCCGACCTTTCTTTTTAGATGAGAATGACGAGCCAACCTTTCCTTTATGGTGGCAAAAAGATATAGTAGCTCATTGTTGGGAGAGTTTAGATGAGGTAGAACAAGCCTTTGTGGGTCTTCTAGAGGAGCACTGGGGGGAACCTCCTCATCTGGACACAAAGAGATTTCTAGGAGATTCTTCTCTCCTCCGTGCCGAGCTAGGTAGTGTCCGACTTTTTTCTTTGAAGAAGTAATTTTCTCTTGCTATTCATAATATTTGCCCTTTTTTCTACTGTGTAATTATTTTTCTGGCTTCTTTTCAGAGATGGTTGATGAATGAAAAATTGATGGTGTAGAATTTCACTAATGAAATCGCGTTGCAAGTATAATTTCTAAACCAACAATAATCCTTTCATGCAAAAATTATTTTGTCACAAGTACAAACCCCTAATAAAAATAATAACCGAAGCATTCAAACCTCGGGTCGTTCTCTCTAAGAATTGCAATAAAGTGTTCTTGTTATTGGTTAGAGGTATGTTTTGGGGTTTTTAGAATAAGAAACAAGAATTGTAAATTGCAAAAGAAATAAACTAACAACTAGAAAAGCTCTTGGCAAGGTATGAGAACTAGAAGTTCTATCCTAGCGATCCTTATCAATTGTGATGAGAAGTGTCCATTGCTCCCACTTAGTTAACCTCTAACTATGAAGGAAAGTCAAGTGGATGAATTAACTTGATTCCACAAATCCTAGCCAAATCCCAAGGGAAAGACTAGCTTTAGTGGCATTCAAGTCAATTAGCAACTTCTAATTATCAATCAACAAAGGAGTTTGATAACTCAAGAGTCACTAATTACTCTACCAAAGTCAAGAGGAGAAAAATCTATACTAAAATCCAACCAAGCATTTCATCAAACACTTGAGAGGCATAAAAGGAAAATAAAAGGAATTAAACAACAACAAAGCAATTCAACAATACAGGAGCATGAATCATAAATTGCATTAAAAGAGAAATAGAAGAAACAAAAATGCATCAACATAAAAGTAGAGAATTACAAGAATTAAATGCTAAACTAGAGAGAGGAGATGTAGAAGAAGAAGAATTACAAAAGAAAAAGTAAATCTAAGCATGAAATTAACCTAGATCTAAGAAATCCTAATCTAGATCTAACCTAATCCTAATTCTAGAGAGAAGAGAGAGCTTCTCTCTCTAGAAACTAACTTTTCCTCTAAAAGTAAACTAAACTAATGTAATGTGTTCAAAAATTGTGATTCCACTTCAGTCCTTGGGTTAAATAGCATCAGAGATGAGTTAGATTCGGGCCTGGCAAGCCCAAAAATCGCCCCCAGCGGATTCACTTTAAGTGGCTCATGTGCGAACACCAACGCGTACACGTCGCTTGACAAATTGCTATCCACGCGTATGCATCATGTACGCGTACGCGTCGCCATGCGACCTCATCGTTTCACACGTGCGTGTGCGCGTAGGGTGAATTTCTCCCAATCCTTCATTTTCCATGATTTCTCCACTTTGCATGCTTTTCTCTTCATTCCTTAGCCTTTTCAACCTGAAATCACTAACACACACATCAAGGCATCTAGCGGAATCAAAGGTGAATTAGAATTAACCAATTAAGGCCTAAAAAGCATGTTTTTACCCTTAAGTATAAATTAGGAGACAATCATGAAACCATGCTATTTTAGTGGGTAAATGTGGAAAAAGGGTGATAAAATCCCCTAAATTCAGCATAGGATGCACCACTAAATAGTGGTGCATCAAATCTCCCTACACTTAAACCAAGCATGTCCTCATGCTTAAACCAAGAGAGAGACAAGGGTATCAACATTTATTAAAATGTAAACTAACTAACTACAGTCTACCTATATGCAACTATCTACATGAATGCAATTGATTGGTCAAAACAAATTAATTTCCAAGAAAATCAATATAAGCAGAAGGGCTAAGGCTAGCAAATCTAATCCACAATTGAGTTGAGTTATTAAATATTTTTATAAACTTGCAAGAAGAGATGATCATAGGTGAAAACATGTAATTGAGCAATCGAACCCTCACCGGATGTGTTTGCACTCTAGTCGCTCAAGCGTTTAGGGTTTATTCTCTCAATTCTCTCCTAATCATGCTTTCCGAGATTTGTTTTTCATCTAACAATCAACATTTATTTCATGCATGCATACAATTATCATGAGGTCTTTTCATAGGTTATAATGTGGCTAAGGTCAAGGTAGGATGCATATTTGGTCAAGTGGACTTGAAATTTGAATCCTTGAAAAGCTTAGACTTCTCACCTAACCTATGACAACCTATACAATTCAAAACTAACCTAACTACCCATTTTCACTTTTTCACATACTCATGCATTTCTTTTTCATTTCACAACTCATATGCATTGATTGTAATTGCTTCACTTTGGGGCATTTTGTCCCCTTTTTATTTCTTTCTTTTTTCTTTTTTAATTTTTTTCTTTCAAATTTTTTCTACTTTTTTTCTTTTTCTTTTTCTTTTTCTTTTTTTTTTCTCATTTTTCTTTCTTTCAAACTATATACAAGAACACCAATGCATAAGGTCTATACATTTAATCAATACATGAGTATGCACCCAATTCCCAAATATAGAAATGCAAAACACCCTTTTATCCCAACCAATGTCCCAATGCAAGTTTCCCCATACTTGAATGATACACACACTCACTAGCCTAAGCTAATCAAATATCCAAATTAAGGACATTTATTATTTTTCTCTTTAAGGCTTGTAATGTGCTAATATTAAGAACAAGTGGGTTAATCGTAGGCTCAAGTTGGCTAATAATGGAAGATAGAAGGTAAGGCCATTTGGGCAAGTAAGCTTTATAAAACGATGGCCTCAATCATATAAATGCATGTCTACACAAAATAATGGACATAAAGAATCAAACAAATCAAAGATTACAATCATAGAAAGAGAATAATGCACACAAGAAGGAAAATAAGTGGTTATAAGATGTAACCACACCATTAAGGCTCAAATCTCACAAGGTTGTGTGTTCTTAGCTCAAAAATCATGTTCCACAATATATATATAATTCAAGTAAGTTCAATGAAAGATTTTTACTCAAATCAATTGGGATGCCCTATAGATAATTTTCTCAAAAAATTTCATTATTTTGACTAAGCTTATTATGTATACATATGCAAAATTAAGAAAATGAAACTAAAAATCCTAAAAGAAACTAAAATGATATGCAAAAGTGTTAGGATTAGAAACTTGTCACCCAAAAATGCCGACTGGTCGGACGACCTCCCCACAATTAAAAGTTCGCACCGTCCTCGGTGCATTCAAATATGAGCAAGGGGATATGGCGACTTTCCGAGTTGCTACCTTCAGCTGGCAGATCAACCGGTGCTGCGTGTTCTTTCTCCCGCCTCTGTTTTTGCTTGTGGTGCATTAGTCATGAAAAATAGAAAATAACACCGTAAGATGAGAGAATACAAAAGCAAGGAAGTATACATTGTTGGAATGAGGTAAATCACTAGAATGAAGTGAGTGGCCGAATGTACGACATTAATGAAACAAGTGTGTAAGTTCTAAGATGCATGCGATCTAGAACACACACTAACATAAAAAAGCCCATGTCATAATTACATAAAAAGGCACATGCACTTCACTCATCCTAGTTTGCTTGAGATGCTCTAAACTTGTGGATTAAGACAACCAAACAAGCAATAAAGAAGCATAAAAGCATTCAAGCCAAACGCATATGGATGCATATGAACAAGAAGCACAATGCATTGAGGTAAATGCACAACATCCATCAAGAAATTGCCTAATCAAAGAAAAGGATTTAAATTACATGGTGGCCAAATCATGCAATTAAAAAAAAATATTAAGAAGCTTGAAGGCAATTCTCATTCACTTGGTATTCACAAATGTAAAGCATAAAGAATTCAAAACCAAGGAATGAATTGTAACCTCAACAAGAGAATCCAACAGTGAAAATCAACAATGATGTTAAACTAACATCTCCGCGGTAATTAGTAGCAATTAATAATCCAACACTTATTATTAAAACAAAAATTAAACAAAAATGAAACTAACTATCTTAACTAACTAACTAAAAAGGGTGGTTATAAATGGTGTTTAGAAGTGTTGGATGAGGGGTAAGAGAAGGGAAGAAGAAAGAAGAAGGAAAGAAATGGAAAGGAGAGGAGAAAATAGATGTGTGAGAGAAGGGCATCCACGTGTACGCGTGTACGACACGTGCGCGTGGGTGGGATGAAATGGTAGCGACGCGTACGCATGTGTCACGCGTTCACGTCGATGGCTTATTTGGAGAGCGACGCGTACGCGTCGTGTATGCGTACGCATGAGTTGGCCTGCGTGAAAGGCACAATGTTCGCGCGATGCAGGCACAACTCTCGGGAGAATGGCTTAGAGGTAAAATTTTTGCATCCACGCGTACGCATGGGGGACGCGTGCGCATGGATGGTCGAGAATGCTTGTGTGACGCGTACGCGTGCGGCACGCGTACGCCTAGATTGGTGCCCTATTTTTCAAAATATTTCTATATTTTTGCACCAAACCAAGCATTTCAAATCTCCAAATAGCTACCAAAACACCACAAAACCTTATTTAACATACTAAACTACCAAATAAACTCAACAAATCAATCAAAACATGAAATTAAACTAATTTTTACCAATATTTACAAAATAGAAAAAGGAAAGATTTTACCATGGTGGGGTGTCTCCCACCTAACACTTTTGTTTATTGTCCTTAAGTTGGACTTATGGAGAGCTCCTTATCATCAAGGTGGCTTGTGCTTGTACTCATCTTGGAACATCCACCAATACCTAAGTCTCCAATAAGCTCCATCATCCAAAATTGATACCACCAAGCCTTGATGGAGTTCCTCACAAACCATGAGCTCCCAAAGTGGATCCTCATGAATTCCCGGATCCCATATCTTGTTTCTACACCCATCTTCAAGTTGACTATCATTAATCCATGTGGGTGGTAAGCAAGGTGAATTCTCAATGAAGTGATCAAACATCATCCTAGACCCACTACAAGAAAAACACCCATTCAGGTACACTTGAAAAGTGTAGCCAAAAGTGAAAAAAAAATGATGCCTTAGGCTACGGCTACGTTTTCTGGGCTACGGCTACGCTTTTTGGGGTAATTCCTATTCAGCCGTTGTCTATTCTCAAAGGCTACGCTAATAGGGTGCGCTTTTCAAGTGATGCTATCCAGGACCAAAGGCTACACTTTTCAACTTCCATTTTTACCAGAATAGGCTACGCTTTTCAACGCTACTGCATCACCTATAAAGCGTAGCCACATTGTATACCATATAGCTACTCTATATAAGTGTAGCCTTAGGTCTCTCATTATTTTTTAATATATATATATATATTCTAATAATTTTTTCTATAACCTAATATTTAGTAATATGATTATATATATAATCGTGCATTTTTAATTAAATTAGTCAAATATAAAATAAAAATAAATACACAATAATGCTATATAATATTCTTCAAATAATAAAAATTATACTTAAACAAATATATTTATAATGAACCAAAAGTATTGGAATGAGTATAATTTTAAATATTCATATATCTTATATTAAAATAAAAAAATAAGTAAAATTAAATTAGCTTCTACAAAATGAATAGAGTTATTCCTTAGTACATCTATAATACACTGCTGTTTATATAATTGTAAACAATTAGAAACAAAAGTCTTCGTAAACAGAAATATACTAATCCAAGAACTTAGGCTCTCTATCAATTAGTTCTTCCTTTGTCTCTCTAGCATTAGCCTTCCACCAAATATACTCATTGCTATCTATCTGAAAACAAAATAAAAAGACACTTCGCATAAAGGAATGTGCCATTTTGTACCAAACCACAAGGGTTCTTAAATCAAAGTCATGAATTCTAGGTACTTGGCAGTGTAAAATCAATTGCAGAAAACAAATGTTGTACAAATATAGAGCAATACTATGCACTTTTGCACCAAATAGAAACTAAAAATAGAGATAATAAAATAGAAGCCTATGCAACTTGATTCCTTAATTTGAAAGCATGATAATGAGTGAAGCAAAAGACAGATACTAATCAGCAAGATTGACAAACTTGACAAAGGCATTAAAATAAATGAGCACTTTTAGCAATCATAATTATTTATACTCTAACTATATCAAAATTGCAAATTGAGCAAAGTAATATAATATAATTTGAAATACTAACAACAAAAATAGCAGAAAGCACTTCTCCAAAAGGACTTTGTACAACAGTAACAAGGGCATAACTGGGACAACTGGGGCAAGAACAAGTGCAGAATTTTGGGAGAATGCAGTAGTTTCCGAAGTCATCTCTACCTTGGCAGCATTTTGATTGAAGACAAGAGCAACTGAAATAGCTCCTCCTCCTCCATTTATAGCACTTTGATCTGAAATAGCTCCTCTTCCATTTTGATTGATGGAGGGAAGACAATTGCAACTGCAGTAATTGCATGGCCTGCAGCATTAATACAAACAAAATTAGGAATTGCTTAGAGTTTCAATCTTCAAAGCTAAACAATATTAACATACTATTCATATGTGAAAATCAAAGAAAGAAAGGCACAGTTACGGCAACAACATTGAAGAGTATGATAGGATTAAGGTTAATAACTTAGTGTAGTACTACAATTAATAGTCAAGACTTAAATGCTGAAGTAGGTTAGGACATTACCAATAATTTAGAATGTCATGAGAAACTTTTTTGAATTTGACAAAACCAAATTATATACGCATTGAAAAACCTAAGAAATGTGCATTAAGAGATTGCATATCAGATAACCCGTCAATCGTCTGATGACAACAGCTAAACACGATAAAGACAACAAGCAATGAATTATATAAGGAATACATTTAATCAATAATTCTAATTCACTAAACTAACCAGAGATCTGGAACCAGTTAGACAATCACAGACATTTATAAAATTATTATTTCCTCTAACAGCAAGAAATCATCATTAATTCATTATTTATTGATGGAATCAATTGAATAAAATAAGCGAAATAGAAACTGCATATTACTAAATCCAGTTATGTAAATACTACTAAATAGCCAAATAAAATACTGTACTTTAAGCCCGAGGGCCCATTTTCTCTCAATAGGGATCTGTGGTCTCATTCCTACTTGATATCTACAACTCTAGCACAAAGAAATCTAATACCAAGAATAGAAAATCTACAACTCCAGCACAAAATCCATAAGAACTCGTTCTAGCAAGAAAGATAGATTCCATCACATGGAGTGTAGAAAGAAATACTGGACTGCTTCCCATTTGACATGGGTATAAAGTTAGAAGCAAGTTAAAAAGTCATATCACTTTCTCTTTTGTTGTAGTGGATGTGAAAATGACTAAACTAATTCACAATTATAAAAATAAAAAAAGAACCACAACAATTTGGATCCCATCACAGCCTTTATCTTTTCTTTCTTGAATTACCTTTCATCTATTGAGTGAGATCATCTTGATTCGCTCTTCCATTCTGTTTTGTTGTTTCGTTCCATGTTAGGTACCAGTTGTTAATACATTAATATCATGTCTTTCTTGATCCTTAAACTATTAAAAAAACAGAGGCATAACAAAAATAAAGAGCAAGCTGAAGTTGATGCATGCCGAAAGAAAATTTCCCTAAACTTTCTTAGTAGCAATCATCTGAATAACTATCAAGGACAACATCATGTACATCATCAAGACACTTCTTAAACAAGTCTTTATATAGATAAACAAAAATCAATTCATTCAAATAAAGCATCAATACCTTTATATAGATATTTTACCTCTCGAAAGTTATAAGCTCATATAGTTAGGTGACTGTAGTAATTAACTACCACTTTTTAACAAAAAACCAGCAACTTTAGCTAATTACTTTCCACTAAGATTACTAGGAACGTAGAACTATATATAATAAGAAAACATCACATCAAATTAATTAATATTAAGAAGAGAACTAGATGAAGTTAGTGTTGTTGGTTGGGTTAGCTGCAGCCTGGTTTTTATATTGGAATTTAATCACGATGAATTGGAAAAAAATATACCTTAGCTGCTCTTGTTCTTGCCCTTGCCCACCTTGACACAACAGATTCTTATTTCTCCACATCAAAGAATGAAACTGAACTCCTTTTAAGAGTAGCAAAATCCAATGCCTTCCACCTTCATCATTCAAAAACATTCAATTATTTACATGTATAATATAGAAATTTAATCAAACACCTAGCGCACACCAAAAAAAAAGACATGTTTTTATGAAAAACTAACCATAGTTCCTCCACCACCACAGCACAATCTGCCAAGTTTCTTCTTGTACGGTAACTCTTATAAACCTTCTGCAGCTTAGTGGCAGCTGCATCGAGCTCATTTTGGAGAAAAAGAAATTAACAAAAACACAAAAAATGCTTGACAATTAGTACTATAGTAGTAGTAGTAGGCAAGGAATCAAATTTCTGGAAGCTTTGGTGGAAGTTATGCATGTCTTCCATAAAGGACTAACTAACTATATATAGTATTTTAAAAGAAACGACAATACAGAGGGAAATAAGAGGAAAGTTGCAGTGGAACCCTACCCTACCATGTTATTTATTAGCAAGGGGCTGAGTACTTAGAATCAAATAATTTTAGGAGAGTGGATAATAGGCTGGAGACTGCAGCAGCACAGATAAATATTTTCGTCCAATTCTTCCTACTTTATTCATTCACACTCATTAGTTTTATAGTAATCCTTTAATTTTAACGAAATTTCTGCAAAATTATTATTTTCTCTGGATACGTAATTAAATAATAATACATTACAATTCTTTTTATAAGGAATGGCCATTTAATTGCAACAAGAATGAGAAGCTACATAAGATTTTATACAGCTGTTTTTATCCATATGTGTAATTGACTCAAAACTTGGCTAATAAAACTCCTATTTCCACGGTGCTTCATCAAATAACAGCATTATACATTCTAGGACCAAGTTTTCCCCTTTTTCCCATTTACTGTTTAATTGACTATTATCACTAAAATTCAAAGCATCTATGAAAATATTATATTCTTTTCAAAATGAATTTCAATTTAGTTAAAAGTGATATATTTTTAAAGAACCAATTTATCTGAATAATAGATTACTTCAGTAACATGCTTGAGTTTGTGTATTGCAGATTGCCCTGAATTACATGTTCATTCCATTAATCTGGGAGCACATTCTAATCTTAGTTTAGTTTCCCTCCTTCACTATTAATCCTTAATTTGTTGCTTCTGCTATATATATTCCTCACATTATTTCACTTATATAATGTGTCTTAAGTAACAAAATCACTTTCTGGTTCTATAAGTTTATAACTTTTTCCTCATTTCAAACAATTCAAAATACTCATTGCTAGGATAAGCTGTGTGTGATATCTTCAATCATATGACCCTCTTTTACATGACCAAATATTCTAGCAGAACTTTTCCAGGTACAAGAAATTTTATTTCAAAGTTGCCTATAAGATTTACATGCATCTTTCCTTGACCATATTCTTTTCATGTGTTGATATGTTTTCATTTTTGGATTGTTCATTGATTCCTTACTAGAAAATTACAAATCTTCTTATTTATTTATTCAAGGGTTTAGCTCCAAGCGTATCTGGCTCATGCATCAACTTGGTTTACTCTCAAATTTCAACATTCTAATTGAAATATAAGAAACAAATAAGAGCAAAGTTGTTGTGTTTGTGATTACCGAGCAGAAACCGGTTTCTAAAATCAGAACCCTAAACTCCTCAAATTTCAGAACCAAATAGAAATTAATACATACCTAATCGACGACGTGAGCACAGAGAGGACGATAAGAAGCACAGAGATTGACGATGGTGAGGGCGGCGCAGCGATGATCAGTGCAGGAGGGTCGAGAAGGAGCGACGGTCGAGTGGTGAGTGGTGTGTAGCGGTGAGTGGTGAGCGTGCAGCGATGTGGTGAGTGGTGAGTGGTGAGTGGGGGGCGACGATGGTCAATGGCGATAGCGAGAGGGTTTTTGATCTTCATGATGGTGAGCTCTCTGAAAGTGTTTTCTTCGAGCTTTGGAGGTGAGTGATGATGAGCTTTGGAGGGAAAGGAAAAAAATTTCACTAAGTGTGTGAGTTGAGTGTGCTTTCAGGGAAAAAGAGGAAAAAAATTCACGAAAGTGTCAAGCTTTTGCCTCAACATACATTAGGCATCACTTTTGAAGTGCACCTAAAACTTAACAAATAAGCTACTCTTTAAAAGCGTTCTCTTTGATATAAAAAGTGCATCCAAAGATATCAACATACGGCTACGCTTTATAAGTGATTTCTATAATACCTAAGGCTACACTTTTTAAATGATGCCACAATTGTGTTTTCTTTAATACCTATTCTACACTTTTCAAATGTAGCTTAAAAAAAGTGTGGCTGAATGGGTATTTTTCTTGTAGTGACCCAAGCAATCTAGTCCTACACCAATCCTTGTAATTAAGCTTTGAGCATCTAACCATAATGAACCTTGATTTACGATGCCAACCACTAACCATCTCCGTTTTGCGTTTAAAGCCACAAATATGTCTAAGTTGACCATCCGTCTCAAGCAAACCGTATTCAAAGGGAATCTTGAAGCTTAAGTATAAGGAATTCACCCACTTGAATGAAAGAATGGATGGTGATGGCTTGGGGAGAGGTATTTTCAATGTTCTTACAAGCTCTACTCCCTTGTGTTCTTCCTTGTTACCTCCACCTCTTCACAAACTTCTTCATTTTCAATCCTTTGTTCATCAATTTCATCTAACTTTTCTCCATCGCTCAAATCATAAATGGGAGAATGAGAAAAATCTACCTCCACATTGCTCTCTATCTCATTGGGAGAAGGTTCTTCAAGTTAAAAGGATTCACCACCAAGAAGATTGGATGCATGATCTTTATCTCCAAGGGAACTCCATCCTTGCTTCATTCCTTCCAAGTCTTCATTCAAGAATTGTTTTGGAGGTTGTGCACTCTCCTCCTCAACATCAAATTCAATCCTCTTGGAAGAATTCTCTATGATTTTAGCTTCCCATGGAGGTTGATAAACCCATATTTTATTATATATTATGTGCCTAATTTGAGTGATTTATTCAATCCTTCACCCACTAATTCATATTAATTGTATGGTTTTACTTTCCCTTCCTTATTATGTGATGTATGTGAAAAACATGTTTCCTATGCTTTAAAAGTAATTATTTTAATTTCCCTTTATTACCATTTGATGCCGTGACTCGTGTGTTGAGTAATTTCAGATCTTCTAAGGCAGGAATGACTTAAAGGATGGGAAGGAAACATACAAAATTGGAAGGAAAGCATAAAACAGAATTTTGAAGAAACAGGCAGCGACGCGATCGCATGGACGACGCGGCCGCATGCCAGCGCGAATTAACAGCGACGCGACCGCGTGCATGACGCGATCGTGCGCCTTAAGCGAAACGCATATGACGCGGACGCATGAGTGACGCGACCGCGCGACAAGGAAAATTCCAATTGATGCGACTGCGTGACCCACGCGGCCGCGTGACAGAGGCTACGCACCAAAAATTACAGAAAATGCTACCAGCGATTTCTGAAGCCCTTTTTGGCCCAAATCCAAGTCCAGAAGGCACATATCAGAGGTTATGAAGTGGGGAAATGCATCCATTCAGAGGGAGAGTCTCCAATTAGTTACTATTCATGATTTAGATGTAGTTTTGAGGGAGGTTCTCTCCTCTCTCTTTAGGATTAGGATTTAGATTTAGGATTTTATTCGCTTTCAAGATTATCTTTTTATCAGGTTCAACATTCCTTTTTATTTATCTTTTCAATTTAATTTATGAATTCTTCTATGTTACATATTACTCTTTTGGATTAATGTTAATTGAGGTATTTCAGTTCATTATTGCTCTCCTTTATTTATATTACTGTTGCTTCCAATCTGAAGACATTTTTATTCCGGTAGATTTACTTTTTCCCTTTTTGGTCTTGGTTAAGAAATCAGTAACTCAGGAGTTATCAAACTCAAACATGATTGATAATTGTTCTCTTTGCTAATTGAATTGAACTTCAACAATCCCAATCTTTCCTTAGGGATTAACTAGGATTTGAGGATCTAACTAATTAGTCACTTGACTTTTCTTTACTTTAAGTAAAGACTAACTGAGTGGAATTAAGATTCAATCTTCATCATCATTGATAAGGATAACTAGGATAGGACTTCTAATTTCTCATACCTTGCCAAAAGTTTATTCTATAGTTATTTATTTACTTTACAGTCTTTTACTTATTTCAATTGCAATTTAAATTACTTGCTCCTCATCTTCAAAACCCCGATTTACAATCTCCATAACCGATAATAAGAACATACTTCCCTGCAGTTCCTTGAGAAGACAACCCGAGGTTTAAATACTTCGGTTATCAATTTATTTAGGGGTGTGTTACTTGTGACAACCAAAATATTTGTACGAAGGGATTTCTGTTAGTTTAGAAACTATACCTACAACACGACTGTTTTTATAAAATTCTTTACTGGCAAAAATCCTAACGTCAAAAAAATGGCGCCGTTTCCGGGGAACTGCAATTGTGTGCCTTATTATTGGTTATTGTAAATATTTTTCTTTTACTTGTTTATTTGTCTTTATTTTCTCTTTTTGTTTCCATTAGCTACTATGAATTCTCACCCCTCTCGCTTCGAGTTCGGTTCTAATATTGTTGAAAGGAGTGAAAGTTATAACAGGAACATGCATCAAGGTCAGAGCAATCAAAGATGGATGGAGCCAAGAGGATCTGATTAACCCTTTAGGCAACAACACCCTCCAAGATGTCATGGACAAAGACCATTCTACAATGCATACCAAGCAAATAGACATGGTGGACAACCTCGTAGTTACCAACAAGTCCCACCCTGTGCTTATAGGCCATCCTCTCAACATAACTTCGAACCACCACACTCACAAGCTTCTTTTCACCATTCGCCACCATACGATCCTCATTTACCCCGATCCCAATCCAATTACTCCCAAACACCACCACTTCCCAATGTACCACGTCCAAATCCAGCACCCCGAGAATCAGAGGTTCGCCTCAAGGAAACAGTAGATCAACTTCAAACAACCCTTTATCAACTGGAGCAAGCAATAAGTCAATTATCTTCTAGATGTTCGAACATTCAAGGACCTCCTACAACTCCGTGTGGACAATCTAATGATGAGCGTAGCATGAAGGAGATACTAGAAACTCCAGTGGACAGAACAGAGCATGACTTCGTACTGGAACAAGTAGAGGAAGCTGTCATTACACAAGAAGAAGAGTTGGTTGAAGACCTAGGAGACGCTGAGCCTCCATGGGAATCCAGAGTTGTGGAGAATTCTGTCAAGGACGTTACAATTAATGGTAAGGAGGATAGTACACAGCCCCCAAGGCAAGTCTTTTATGAAGAACTGGACGGAATAATCCAAGAAGCAAGTTTCCTTGATGATGATGATCTCAAGTCAAGTTCTCCTAGTAGTGAACTTGCACCAGCAAGTGAATTCTCTGAGATTGAAGAATCTTCCCCAAGTGAATACGAAGACGATATGGAGGTAGATTTCTCTCAACCTCCCGTTTATGACTTAAGTGACGAGGAAGACATAGAAGGCTTTGATCAGGACATGGATGCAATTGAAGAAGTCTGCAAGGAAGTGAAGAAATTCACAGAAGAGCACAAGGGAGTAGAACTCACAGAACCACTGGAAACACCTATCCCAAGGCCATTACCGCCTAATACAAGCTTCAAGTGGGTACAATCCTTAACCTTTATCTTTACTTTTCCGCTTGAATATGGTTTGCTTGAAACAGATGGCCAGCTTAGAACCCTCTGCGACTTTAAGAGTAAGAGGGAAATGGCTCGTACTCAGAGCTGGTGCACAAGGTTCAATAAGGTTCCACGCTTCAACTTGAAGTGTGCGGGTTGGCATCATGATCTATCGAATGAATCTCAGAAAACGTTTGGCCACTTTGGTGAAAATCTACTTTCTAAACCACCCGGATGGAAAAATATAGATCAAGATGAAGGTGGATTTAAAAGCAAGGTTTGGGATCCTGGAATCTATTCTGACATTTGTCACCCCGGGAGCCTGAGAATATGTTTGAAGCTGCTCAGAAGCTTCACATGCCTAGTTTGGGACCCCGAAGGCTATTGGCATTCCAAACATTGGTGGAGATTTCTGGATGAATTTAAGTGCAAGCCACCATAACAGGAAGCTCATCCAATGTCCAACTTAAGGACTTTAACTAAAAGTGCTAGGTGGGAGACAACCCACCATGGTATGATCATTTGTTTTTCAGCTTTATTTCGTGTTATTTATTTTTATTTTTTAATTTCCTTTTTCAAATTGAACCTGAATACTATTCATTTGCATTGCATACTGCATACTTGCATACCTGCATATAAAAAAAAGGGGTGCACGACGCGACCGCATCACTCATGCGATCGCGTCACTTTCGAAAAACACTACCCACGCGTCCGCGTCATTCACGCGGCCGTGTGATCTTGAGATCGGCGTAAATCCCCAACGTCCAGAGAGTTAGGCTAGAATCGTGCGGCCATTGTGCGTTTCACACAAAACGACCCACGCGGTCACGTCCCTGACGCGATCGCGTCACTTGCACAACACCAATCCCACGCGACAGTGTGAGTGACGCGATCGGGTCGCATGGATTGCACCACCACCCCAGAGGAGACAGAGAGTTGCACTGAAACGACGCTGGAATTGTGCATTTAGCACAATTTCCAGCGACGCGGTCGCATGCCTCACGCGACTGCGTCATTCATAATTTACCCATTCCACGCGATCGCGCCATCCACGCGATCGCGTCGACCCCCATTTCACCCCGGCCACGCGACCGCGTGCCCCATGCGATCGCGTGGATTCAAATTTAATAACCCTCAACCACGCGAAACCCTACCCATTCGCGCCCCCCATCCCCCTCTCCTTCCTCTCTTCTCTCCACACCACCACCCACAACTTCCAACCACCACCCAGCCACCCTACGCCGCCGCCGCACCGCCAACCACCCCCCAGACCTCACCGTACCACCACCCCTCCCCCATTCTCCCCCTCTTTCTTCTTCTTTCTCCCTCTTCCTCCACAGCTACCCCTGCTACCACCACTGCACCTCTACCTGCCTCAGAGCCGGTTTATCACCTAGTGCACCGCCTGTATCGATAGCTAGACCAGATAGAGCGCCGCAACCGGCACCGATATGAGAGAGCTGAGCGTCGCAGCAAGCGACGCTATGAGCACCTGAAGCTGATGATACAATCTGGCGATATCCCCTCCGAGCCTGACACACCATCAGAGCCATCTGAGGAGGAGGCAGATGATCACGAGGCAGATACCCACCCCTAGAGAAAGGCTGAGCAGGCAGGCACAGAGCAGGCTGCATCATAGCAGGAGGCCCCGCATCAGATTCAGGTTTCTGACCCTGAGATCCCTATTCAGTCAGCACCTCCTCTGCAGCAGGCAGACCCTCAGACCACCACCACAGAGACTCCAGCTACCCACCCTTCCGGTGATGACACCCCTTCACACACTGCTTGAGTGAGCATCAGGGACGATGCTTCATTTTAAGTGTGGGGAGGTCGCCATCTCTAGCATTTTTTTTTGGTGAACCAAATACAGACTCTTTCATTTTATTTTGCTATTTTTCTGTATTTTTCTCTTTTATTTTTATTTTTATTTTCTCAGCACTTATACACTGCTATTTTCATGTATTTTGACTTTATTGCTGCATGTTGCACCTTAGTTCATATTTTAGCTATTTAGTTTAGTTGCAATTCTAACTTATTAGTTATAGAAATTGTGGATTGATTAGTGTAGTTTACCCTTTTTTTTAGCATAAGATAACTTAGTTTAATTTGAAAATATAAAAAGGAAGTAAACTGGAGACTTGAACATAATAGAAACAACCCACACCTTGTATATATAACATTCCATGTTAGTTAGTTAACAACATTTCATCAAGGAGAAACACAAACTTTAAAGCCACTCAAAATAAATTTTACATTGAGAATAATGGGAACTCTTGATTTTTACTTGCATGACATATATAACTGATATATGATTTCTGAGTTAGAGAACATACAGCCTGTAAGTTTTGAGCTTAATTGTATGGTTACATTCAAACCATAATTTTTATTCCTTTGTGTTCCACCCTTCTTATTTATTCTGGTGTTCTTTACTTTGTTTTAATCTATATATCCGATTATAGAATAGAAATACATACCAAGAGAGTGATTGAGGCCATTGTTGATTTTAGCTCACTTATCCCAAATTAGCCTACCTTTTACATCACCCTTGTTAGCCCCCTTGAGCCTTTAAATCCCCTCATATTCTACAAACCACATTACTAGCCTTAAGCAGAAAAACAAAATAAAAATCCTAAGTTGAATCCTTGATTAGCTTAAGATAGAAATTGTGTAATTGTTTAAGTGTGGAAAACCTTTTGGGAACATGGATGATAAAAACAAAGGGTAGAAAGTTGAAAAGAATAAAATAATTCAAAATAAAAATTTTTTGGGAAGCATGCTCATGTGAAATCAAAATAATTGAATTACCATGTGCATTAAAAATATATATATATTCAGTATTTGAATAAAGGGGATACAAAAGAATTCCCCAAATGCAAAATAAAGCAATGCACATGGGACAAAATTAAAACTAATGCATGAGCATGTAACATCAAAAGTGGAAAAAATATGGGAAAAAAGGTAAAGAAGCTTTGCTTTACAAGTTATGTATGTTAGGTGAGATCTTAGACTAATCAAGGATTCGGTCAATTAGCTCACTTAGCCTTATACATATACCCTTACCTTTACCTTGGCCCCATTACAAACTTAGTTAAAGACCTCATGACTTTTGTATGCCTATATTCTATAATTGTTGATTGGTTAGATGAAGAACAAAGTTATAGAAAGTAAGGATAAAAAGAAGAATAGAGTAATTAACCCAATAAACACTGAGTGACCAGAGAGTAAAAACAAAATCCAGTGAGGGTTCAATAGCTCATTAACATATATCTCTGCTTGAATTATTAATCGTCTTACAAGTTTATAAAATATTTTCCTATCTCAATTGTAAAAGTGCTTTATCTTTATCTGAGATCTGGCTATATATATGATTCCTTGAGAAATGTGAATTAATTCAACTACATGTGAGCTTTATATACAAGTGAATAAAAATAATTAGAATTGCATGATGCATTTAGGTAGTTGCATTTAGAATAGATTGCATTGCATGAGATTCCACCACTTCAACCTTACCTTACTCTTTATCTTGGATTTAGCATGAGGACATGCTATTGTTTAAGTGTGGGGAGGTTGATAAACCCATATTTTATGATATATTCTGTGCCTAATTTGAGTGATTTATTCAATCCTTCACCCACTTATTCATATTAATTGCATGGTTTTACTTTCCCTTCCTTATTATGTGATGTATGTAAAAAACATGTTTCCTATGCTTTAAAAGTAGTTATTTTAATTTCCCTTTATTACCATCCGATGCCGTGACTCGTGTGTTGAGTAATTTCAGATCTTCTAAGGCAGGAATGACTTAAAGGATGGGAAGGAAACATACAAAATTGGAAGGAAAGCATAAAACAGAGTTTTTGAAGAAACAGGCAGCGACGCGATCGCATGGACGACGCGGCCGCATGCCAGCGCGAATTAACAGCGACGCGACCGCGTGCTTGACGTGATCGCGCGCCTTAAGCGAAACGCATATGACGCGGACACATGACTGATGCGACCGCGCGACAAGGAAAACTCCAATTGACGCGACCGCGTGACCCACGCGGCCGCGTGATAGAGGCCACGCACCAGAAATTACAGAAAACGCTCCCAGCGATTTCTGAAGCCTTTTTTGGCCCAAATCCAAGTCCAGAAGGCACATATCAGAGGTTATGATGTGGGGAAATACATCCATTCAGAGGGAGAGTCTCCAATTAGTTACTATTCATGATTTAGATGTAGTTTTGAGGGAGGTTCTCTCCTCTCTCTTTAGGATTAGGATTTAGATTTAGGATTTTATTCGCTTTCAGGATTATCTTTTTATCAGGTTCAACATTCCTTTTTATTTATCTTTTCAATTTAATTTATGAATTCTTCTATGTTACAGATTACTCTTTTGGATTAATGTTAATTGAGGTATTTCAGTTTATTATTGCTCTCCTTTATTTATATTACTGTTGCTTCCAATCTGAAGACATTTTTATTCCGGTAGATTTACTTTTTCCTTTTTTGGTCTTGGTTAAGAAATCAGTAACTCAGGAGTTATCAAACTCAAACATGATTGATAATTGTTCTCTTTGCTAATTGAATTGAACTTCAACAATCCCAATCTTTCCTTAGGGATTAACTAGGATTTGAGGATCTAACTAATTAGTCACTTGACTTTTCTTTACTTTAAGTAAAGACTAACTGAGTGGAATTAAGATTCAATCTTCATCATCATTGATAAGGATAACTAGGATAGGACTTCTAATTTCTCATACCTTGCCAAAAGTTTATTCTATAGTTATTTATTTACTTTACAGTCTTTTACTTATTTCAATTTCAATTTAAATTACTTGCTCCTCATTTTCAAAACCCCGATTTACAATCTCCATAACCGATAATAAGAACATACTTCCCTGCAGTTCCTTAAGAAGACGACCCGAGGTTTAAATACTTCGATTATCAATTTATTTAGGGGTTTGTTACTTGTGACAACCAAAACATTTGTACGAAGGGATTTCTGTTGGTTTAGAAACTATACCTACAGCGCGACTATTTTTATAAAATTCTTTACTGGCAAAAATCCTAACGTCAGAGGTTCCGCATCTCCTAGGTCTTCAACCACTTCTTCCTTCTCTTCAATCATCATAGGCTCCTCCAATTGTTCCAAAACAAAGCAACATCCCCCATTCTCTACCGGGGTTTCCAATCTCTCCTTCATGCTATGCTCGTCAGTTGATTTTCCACATATGACCATGGGAGTGCTTTGAGTGCTCAAGCATTGGGAGGCTAACCGGCTCACTACCTCGGTCAAGGTAGCCATAACTTCTAGTGTCTCCCTTTACATTTCTCTTTGCCCTTGAAGTATAAGGCCAAGGGTTTCATCCTTTGAGGATTGGGGTGGGTAGGAGGGTTCATCATTTTGGAGAAGGGGTTCATGATAGGAAGGTGGTTCATTATGATAAGAATGTGGTGGTGTATATTGAGGTGGTTCTTAAGAGTATTGGTATTAGAATGGTGGTTGATAAACCCATATTTTATGATATATTTTGTGCTTAATCTGAGTGATCTATTAAATCCTTCACCCACTTATTCATATTAATTGCATTGTTTTACTTTCCCTTCCTTATTATGTGATGTATGTGAAAAACATTTTTCCTATGCTAAAAATAATTATTTTGATTACCCTTTATTTCCATTCGATGCCGTGATTTGTGTGTTGAGTAGTTTCAGATCTTCTAAGGCAGGAATGACTTAAAGGATGGAAAGGAAACCTACAAAATTGGAAGGAAAGCACCAAACGGAGTTTTTGAAGAAACTGGCATCCACGCGATCGCATGGGCGACTCGGCCGCATGCCAGCACGAATCAACAGTGACGCGACCGCGTGACTGACGCGATCGCGCGCCACAAGCAGAACGCACATGATGCGGCCGCATGACTGACGCGACCGTGTGATAAGAAAAACTCCAACTGACGCGACCGCGTGACCCACGCGGACGCGTTACAGAGGCCACGCACCAGAAATTGCAGAAAACGCTCATAGCGAATTCTGAAGCCCTTTTTGGCCCAAATCCAAGTCCAGAAGGCATAGACCAGAGGTTATGAAGTGGGGGAATGCATCCATTCAGGGAGAGTCTCCAATTAGTTAGTTTTCCATGATTTAGATTTAGTTTTGAGAGAGGTTCTCTCCTCTCACTTTAGGATTAGGATTTAGATTTAGGATTTTATTCGCTTTCCGGATTACCTCTTTATCAGGTTCAATATTCCTTTTTATTATTTTCTCAATTTTATTTATGAATTCTTCCATGTTACAGATTACTCTTTGAATTAATGTTATTTGAGGTATTTCAGTTTAATATTGCTCTCTTTTATTTATGTTACTTTTATCCCCAATCTGAAGACATTTTTATTCCAGTAGATTTACTTTTTCCCTTTTTGGTCTTGGTTAAGAAATCAGTAACTCAGGAGTTATCAAACTCAAACATGATTGATAATCGTTATCTTTGCTAATTGAATTGAACTTCAATAATCCCAATCTTTCCTTAGGGATTAACTAGGATTTGAGGATCTAACTAATTAGTCACTTGACCTTCCCTTGCAATAGCAAAGGTTAACTAAGTGGAATTAAGATTCAATTTTCATCATCATTGATAAGGGTAACTAGGATAGGACTTCTAATTTCTCATACCTTGCCAAAAGTGTATTTTATAGTTATTTATTTACTTTACATTCTTCTATTTATCTCAATTGAAATTTAAATTACTTGCTCCCTACCTTCAAAACCCCAATTTACAATCTTCATAACCAATAATAAGAACATACTTCCCTGCAGTTCCTTGAGAAGACGACCCGAGGTTTAAATACCTCGGTTATCAATTTATTTAGGGGTTTGTTACTTGTGACAACCAAAACGTTTGTACGAAGGGATTTTTGTTGGTTTAGAGACTATATCTACAACACGACTGTTTTTATAAAATTCTTTACTGGCAAAAATCCCAACGTCAAAATGGCGCCGTTGCCGGGGAACTGCAATTGTGTGCCTTATTATTGGTTGTTGTAAATATTTTTCTTTTACTTGTTCATTTGTCTTTATTTTCCCTTTTTATTCCCATTAGCTACTATGAATTCTCACCCCTGTCGCTTTGAGTTTGGTTCTAATATTGTTGAAAGGAGTGAAAGTTATAACATGAACATGCATCAAGGTCAGAGCAATCAAAGACGGATGGAGCCAAGAGGATCTGATCAACCCTTTAGGCAACAACACCCTCCAAGATGTCATGGACAAAGACCATTCTACAATGCATACCAAGCAAATAGACATGGTGGACAACCTCGTAGTTACCAACAAGTCCCACTCTGTGCTTATAGGCCATCCTCTCAAGATAACTTCGAACCACCACACTCACAAGCTTCTTTTCACCATTCGCCACCATACGATCCTCATTTACCCCGATCCCAATCCAATTACTCCCAAACATCACCACTTTCCAATGTACCACGTCCAAATCCATCATCCCGAGAATCAGAAGTTTGCCTCAAGGAAACAGTAGATCAACTTCAAACAACCCTTCATTAACTAGAGCAAGCAATAAGTCAATTATATTCCAGACGTTCGAATATTCAAGGACCCTCCACAGCCCCATGTGGACAATCTAACGATGAGCGTAGCATGAAGGAGATACTAGAAACTCCAGTGGACAGAACAAGGCATGACTTCATACTGGAACAAGTAGAGGAAGCTGTCATTATACAAGAAGAAGAGTTGGTTGAAGACTTAGGAGACGCTGAACTTCCATGGGAATCCAGAGTTGTGGAGAACTCTGTCAAGGATGTTACAACTAATGCTAAGGACGATAGTAGACAACCCCCAGAGCAAGTCTTTTATGAAGAACTAGACGGAATAATCCAAGAAGCAAGTTTTCTTGATGATGATAGTCACAAGTCAAGTTCTCCTAGTAATGAACTTGCATCCGGAAGTGAATTCTCTGAGATCGAAGAACCTTCCCCAAGTGAATACGAAGATGATGCGGAGGTAGACTTCTCCCAACCTCCCGCTTATGACTTGAGTGATGAGGAAGACATAGAAGACTTTGATCAGGAAGAAGTTGCATTTGAAGAATTCTGCAAAGAAGTGGAGAAATTCACAGAAGAGCACAAGGGTGTAAAGCTCACAGAACCACTGGAAACACCTATCCCAAGGCCATTACCACCCAATACAAGCTTCAAGTGGGTACAATCCTTAACCTTTAGCTTTATTTTTCCACTAGAATATGGTTTGCTTGAAACAGATGGCCAGCTTAGAGCTCTCTGCGGCTTTAAAAGTAAAAGGGAAATGGCTCGTACTCAGAGCTGGTGCACAAGGTTCAATAAGGTTCCACGCTTCAACTTAAAGTGCACGGATTGGCATCATAATCAATCGAATGGATCTCGGGAAACGTTTGGTTATTCTGGTGAGAATCTAATTTCTAAATCGCCTAGATGGAAAAATATAGATCAAGACGAAGGCGGATTTAAAAGCCAAGTTTGGGATCCTGGAATCTATTCTGACACTCGTCACCCCGGGAGCCTGAGAATCTATTTGAAGCTGCTCAGAAGCTTTACATGCCTAGTTTGGGACCCCGGAGGCTATTGGCATTCCAAGCATTAGTGGAGATTTCTGGATGAATTTAAGCATAAGCCACCATAACAGGAAGCTCATCCAATGTCCAACTTAAGGACTTTAACTAAAAGTGCTAGGTGGGAGACAACCCACCATGGTATGATCATTCCTTTTTCATTTTTTATTCAGTTTTACTTGTTTTCAAGTTTTATTTTATTTTATTATATTGAACCTGGAGTTTTGCATAGCCTTCATATTAAGCATTGCATTCTGCATACTGCATAAAAAAAAAGGGGTGCGCGACGCGACCACATCATTCATGCGATCGCGTCAAGTTGCGAAAACACTCCCCACGCGTCCGCATCATTCACGCGGCCGCGTGATCTGGAGATCGGCGCAAACATCCAACGTCCAGAAAGTTAAGCTGGAATTGTGCGGCCATTGTGCGTTTTGCACAAAACGCCCACGCGGTCGCGTCCCTGACGCGATCGCGTCACTTACACAATGTCAATCCTACGCGACAGCGTGAGCGACGTGATCGCGTCGCATGGATTGCACAACACCCCAAAAAGGAGACAGAGAGTTGCGCTGAAACGACGCTGGAATCGTGCATTTAGCACAATTTCCAGCGACGCGATCGCATGCCTCAGGCGATTGCGTCCTTCGCTCCCTAATCCATTCCATGCGACCGCGTGCCCCACGCGATCGCGTCAACCACCATTTCAGCCTAACCACGCGACCGCGTGCCCCACGCGATCGCGTGGATTCAAATTTCATAACCCCCCCAGTCACGCGAACCCTACCATTCGCGCCCCCCCAAATCCTTCTCCTTCCTCTCTTCTTCTCCAACCACCCAACCACCACCCAGCCACCATCACTGACCGCCGCCACCCCGCTGACCACCCAGACCCCGCCGCCACGCCACCCCCTTCCTCCTTCCCCTTCTTTCTTTTTCTTCCTTCTTCCTCCTCCCTCCACCGCCACTGCCCCCTCCGCGATCACCAACCCACCGCGCCGCCGTCACCGCCGCGCCCCCATCCGCCACCCACGCCCCCTTCCCTTCCTTCCCTTTCTCTCCCCCTACCCCCATTGCCCTTCCCGAATCCCCTGCCTCCAAACAGCACCCGCCTCCGCCGCGCCAGACGCCACCGCCACCATCCCCCAGCCACCTCTCTGCCCCACTCTCCTTAATTCGCTTACTAGGTTCCAACGAACGCCACCCTTCTATCCATTCGTAGTTAATTCATATTTTTCTGTTTATGTTCATATTTAGGCTAGTTAGATATGCATGTTGTAGTAGGTAGCCTAGGATGTGGTTAGTGGATTTAGGCCTGTTTAATTGCGCTGTTCGTGTTTCTTGTTATATCAATTCGCAGTTCTGCTGTTGCTGTGATGTTCGTATTATTCATATGCTGAAATTTACTGTTTTATGCTACTCTTTACACTGCTTTTTCATGTTCCTATTCCCTATATGTAATTACAGCTGTATTTTTTATTCATATGAACTATTCTGATTGCTGTTTATTTTCCGGGACAATCCAATTTTAACCGGAATGCTGCCCAAATTTTTATAAACTGTTTTTGACTTGCATTCATATTTTGGTTTTGGCTATTTAAACTCTGCTTTACTCTGCTTTTACCAGCACGATTAATGATTGCCAGGGCAAGCTTTCCTATTCTCTTTGATTTCCTGGTTCATAATCTACATTTTTGATGATTAGATTCCAATTTTTGCTATTTCTATATCTATCTGAATCATCATCAACCTAATTTCCTTGTTTGGATATGAGTTACCTATCTCTTCTTATTGTGATTGCCTGTTACTTGGAATATGACCATTATGCCACTTTCCTTAAACCACTTTTTACTAACTCCCTAATTTTAACTTCCTAAACTCTTTTTCAATTCTAACCAACCTAATCTTTCACAATATCTCTTTTGGTTTTTCACTTTCTTTTAACCTTCTAACCAAGGTATAATGTTAATTTTCCTAATTAACATGACTTCCATTACATTTTGGATTGTGAATTCTTCTTTTTGGACTTTTAACTCCTATACAATCCTTAATGCACATTTACTTAACTCATTTTCATTATCCTATTGCTCCTTTGCCACTTTGTGTTTCTTTTGATTATTTGCCTATTTATTTTTCCTGTTTTTATTATATCCTGATTTTCTGTTTTTCAGGATGTCTGCCAGCCAAAGAAAAGGAATAGCAAAGGCTACTACTGGCAAACGTAAAAGAGGAGAATCCTCTATGTCCATCATGGATATCATGCACGATGACTCCTGGCGGGAGAAACATTTTACCCCGCAGGAGAAGGCCAACCAGCTACTCCCTGCTACTGATCCAGCAAAGTTTGCAAACCGATACTGTGAGCTGAAGTATCCGGTGTTTGCAACCTCCAGGAACCTGTACCTGGAGAGGACTTTGAAAATCCCAGAAGAACTCCAGCAATACACCTCTGAGCAAATCAAACAAAGAGGCTGGTTCTTCCTGGAAAGAAATCTGACTGAGGTCAATGCATCTTGGGTAAGGAAATTCTACTGCAATTCCTTCAAGACTTCCCTAGATGCAGTGAACCTAAGAGGGAAGCAGATTCTGGTCACTGAAGAGGCCATAGAGGATGTTCTGAAGCTTCTGCCTAAATCTGATCAGCTGGATGGTTATAAAAAAGCTGAGGAGGATATGCGCTTCATGAAGTTTGATTAGGATGCAGTCAAGGCCAGGATAGCCCTTGACCCGACCGTTCCATGGATCATGGGCCAGAACACCAGCATGCCAAAGGGAATCAAGCGGATTTACTTAAATGATGAGGCTCGACTATGGCACCAGATCCTGAGCAATTTTGTCATGCCGAGTACCTATGAGACAGAGATACCCGCCGCTATGATCACCCTCCTATGGTGTGTGATGGAGGGTAAGGACCTGTACCTGCCACGCTTTATCCGGTACCACATGGCCAGGGTCCACGTCCGAGGAACTCTTCTCTTTCCTTATCTGATTACACAACTAGGCCGTCAAGCTGACGTGCCTTGGGAGGATGCTGATGAAAAGTCACCTGCTACAGAATACAGAAAGATTATCCCTCACAGCAGGAACTTTCTGGCTTTGGGCTACAGACCTCCATTCCTCACTGCTACTGATGAGACAGCCACACCATCTGCCGGCCCCTCTTCTTCCATAGCTGCCCCAGCTACCCCTGCCACCACCACTGCACCTCCACCTACCTCAGAGCCAGTTTATCACCTAGTACACCGCCTGTTTCGGTGGCTCGACCAGATGGAGCGTCGCAACAAGCGACGCTATGAGCACCTGAAGCTGATGATCCGATCTGGCGGTGACATTCCCTCATAGCCTGACACACTATCTGAGGAGGAGGCAGATAATGAGGCAGAGACCCATCCACAGAGCGAGGCTGTGCAGGCAGGCACAGAGCAGACTGCATCACATCAGGAGGCTCTACCTCAGATTCAGGCTGTAGACCCAGATATCCCTATTCAGTCAGCACCTCCTCTGCAGCAGGCAGATCCTTAGACCACCACCACAAAGACTCTAGCTACCCACCCTTCCAGTGATGACACCCCTTCACACCCTGCTTGAGTGAGCATCAGGGACGATGCTTCATTTTAAGTGTGGGGAGGTCGCCATATCTGGCATATTTTTTTGGTGAACCACTACAGACTCTTTCATTTTATTTTGCTATTTTTCTGTATTTTTCTCTTTATCTTTATTTTTATTTTCCCAATACTTATACATTGCTATTTTCATGTATTTATG
This sequence comes from Arachis ipaensis, assembly GCF_059453495.1. Classification (NCBI taxonomy): domain Eukaryota; kingdom Viridiplantae; phylum Streptophyta; class Magnoliopsida; order Fabales; family Fabaceae; genus Arachis; species Arachis ipaensis. The sequence goes on along the minus strand of NC_142441.1, from coordinate 117,024,635 downwards.
CTCTATTTTCTGCATTTTGCACTTTAGTTCATATTTTAGCGATTTAGTTTAGTTGCAATTCTAACTTATTAGTATAGAAATTGTGGATTAATTAGTATAATTTACCCTTTTTAGCATAAGATAGCTTAGTTTATATTGAAAATATAAAAAGGAAGTAAACTAGGAACTTGAACATAATAAAAACAATCCACACACCTTGTGTATATAGCATTACATGTTAGTTAGTTAACAACATTTCATCAAGGAGGAACACTTGAACTTTAAAGCCACCTTAAGTTTTACATTGAGAATAATGGGAACTTTTAATTTTACTTGCATGACATACATAACCGATATATGATTTTTGAGCTAGAGAATACACAGCATGTGAGTTTTGAGCTTAATTGTATGGTTACATTCAAACCATAAATTTTATTCCTGTGTGTTCCGCCCTTCTTCTTTATTCTGGTGTTCTTTACTTTGTTTTAATCTATATGTCCGATTATAGAATAGAAATACATACCAAGAGAGTGATTGAGGCCATTGTTTAATTTTAGCTCACTTATCCCAAATTAGCCTACCTTTTACATCACCCTTGTTAACCCCCTTGAGCCTTTAAATCCCCTCTTATTCTATAAACCACAATACTAGCCTTAAGCAGAAAAACAAAATAAAAATCCCAAGTTGAATCCTTGGTTAGCTTAAGATAGAAAGTGTGTAATTGTTTAAGTGTGGGAAACCTATTGGGAACATGGATGATAAAAAAAGGGTAGAAAAGTTGAAAAGAATAAAATTGTTCAAATAAAAATTTTGGGAAGCATGCTCAGGTAAAATCAAATAATTGAATTACCATGTGCAATAAAAAAATGTGTTATTTTTCAGTATTTGAATAAAGGGGATACAAAAGAATTCCTCAAATGCAAAATAAATGCACATGGGACGAAAGTTAAAGTTTGAGTATGTAACATCAAAAGTGGGAAAAAGTGGAAAAATAGGTAAAGAAATTTTGCTTTACAAAGTATGTATGTTAGGTGAGATCTTAGACTAATCAAGGATTCACTTAATTAGCTCACTTAGCCTTATACATATACCCTTACCTTTACCTTGGCCCCAATACAACCTTAATTAAAGACCTCATGACTTTGGTATGTCTATATTCTATAATTGTTGATTGGTTAGATGAAGAACAAAGTTATAGAAAGTAAGGATAAAAAGAAGAATAGAGTGATTAACCCAATAAACACTGAGTGACTAGAGAGTAAACACAAAATTTAGTGAGGGTTCAATAGCTCATTAACATATATCTCTGCTTAAATTATAAATTGTCTTGCAAGTTTATAAAATGCTTTTCTCCCATCTCAATTGTAAAGGTACTTTATCACTATCTAAGTCTTGGCTATATATATGATTCCTTGAGAATGTGAATTAATTCAACTACATGTAAGCTTTATATACAAGTGAATAAAATTTTAGAATTGCATGATTCATTTAGGTAGTTGCATTTAGATTAGATTGCATTGCATGACATTCCACCACTTTAACCTTAACTTACTCTTTATCTTGGATTTAGCATGAGGACATGCTATTGTTTAAGTGTGGGGAGGTGATAAACTCATATTTTATGATATATTTTGTGCTTAATCTGAGTGATTTATTCAATTCTTCACCCACTTATTCATATTAATTGCATGGTTTTACTTTTCCTTCCTTATTATGTGATGTATGTGAAAAACATGTTTCCTATGCTAAAAATAATTATTTTGATTACCCTTTATTTCCATTCGATGCCGTGATTCGTGTGTTGAGTAGTTTCAGATCTTTTAAGGCAGGAATAACTTAAAGGATGGAAAGGAAACATACAAAATTGGAAGGAAAGAACCAAACAGAGTTTTTGAAGAAACTGGCATCCACGTGATCGCATGGGCGACGCGGCCGCATGCCAGCACGAATCAACAGCGACGCGATCGCGCGCCACAAGCAGAACGCACATGATGCGGCCGCATGACTGACGCGACCGCGTGATAAGGAAAACTCCAAATGACGCGACCGCATGACCCACGCGGACGCGTGACAGAGGCCACGCACCAGAAATTGTAGAAAACGCTTATAGCGAATTCTGAAGCCCTTTTTGGCCCAAATCCAAGTCCAGAAGGCATAGACCAGAGGTTATGAAGTTGGGGAATGCATCCATTCAGGGAGAGTCTCCAATTAATTAGTTTTCCATGATTTAGATTTATTTTTGAGAGAGGTTCTCTCCTCTCTCTTTAGGATTAGGATTTAGATTTAGGATTTTATTCGCTTTCCGGATTACCTCTTTATTAGGTTCAATATTCCTTTTTATTATTTTCTCAATTTTATTTATGAATTCTTCCATGTTACAGATTACTCTTTGAATTGATGTTATTTGAGGTATTTCAGTTTAATATTGCTCTCTTTTATTTATGTTACTTTTATCCCCAATCTGAAGACATTTTTATTCCAGTAGATTTACTTTTTCCCTTTTTGGTCTTGGTTAAGAAATCAGTAACTCAGGAGTTATCAAACTCAAACATGATTGATAATCGTTATCTTTGCTAATTGAATTGAACTTCAATAATCCCAATCTTTCCTTAGGGATTAACTAGGATTTGAGGATCTAACTAATTAGTCACTTGACCTTTCCTTGCTCTAGCAAAGGTTAACTAAGTAGAATTAAGATTTAATTTTCATCATCATTGATAAGGGTAACTAGGATAGGACTTCTAATTTCTCATACCTTGCCAAAAGTGTATTTTACAGTTATTTATTTACTTTACAGTCTTCTATTTATTTTAATTGAAATTTAAATTACTTGCTCCCTACCTTCAAAACCCCAATTTACAATCTTCATAACCAATAATAAGAACATACTTCCATGCAGTTCCTTGAGAAGACGACCCGAGGTTTAAATACTTCGGTTATCAATTTATTTAGGGGTTTATTACTTATGACAACCAAAACGTTTGTACGAAGGGATTTCTGTTAGTTTAGAGACTATATCTACAACACGACTGTTTTTATAAAATTCTTTACTGACAAAAATCCCAACGTCAGTGGTTCTATGTATGGCTCATATGGTTCAAGAGGTGGTTGGTATGGTAGATATGGGTCAAGGTCATATGGAGGTGTTTGGTGAAAAGAGGCTTGTGAGTATGTGTGAGGATTATGTTGAGGATATGGCTCATAGGCATATGGTGGTGGTTCTTGAAAGTCACAAGGAGATTCACCATAACCATTAGATTGATATGCATCATAGAATGGCTCTTGTTCATAGTGCATTGGTGGGGGTTGTTGACAAACCCTAATTTGACGGTTTATCTTGTATTGATTTTTGGGGATTTTATCACCTTTTACCCATATTTATTCAAGAAATAGCATGGTTTTGTATATTCTCCTTTAATTGTGCTTGAATGTGAAAACATGCTTTTTTGGACTCAAAATAGCTAAATTTAATTCACCTTGATTCTATTAGATGCCTTGATATGTTTGTTAAGTGATTTAAGGTTTAGGAGGTAAAGATTGGATCAAGGGAATGAAGAAAGAAAGCATGAAAAGTTGGAGAACTCATGAAGAAATGGAAGAACCGGAAAGCTGTCAAGCCGACCTCTTCGCACTTAATCGGCCATAACTTGAGCTACAGAGGTCCAATTGATGCGGTTCCAGTTGGGTTGGAAAGGTAACATCCGGAGCTTCGAAACGATATAAGATTTGCCATAGTTGCTACACGTATGGTGGCGCGCACGCGCAAAGTACGCGCACGCGCTGTTGCTGCCACCTAGTTCACTTAAAGCAAAACGTGGCCAACGAATTCTAAAGCCTTGTGGGCCCAATCCAACTCATTTACGATGCTATTTAAGCCAAGGATTGAAGGGGAATCAGGAGACTTTTCATACTTTTCATACTTTAGATGTTAGTTACCATTAGTTTAGTTTTAGCTTAGTTTAGTAGTGAGAGTTAGTTTCTAGAGAGAGAAGCTCTCACTTCTCTCTAGAATTAGGATTAGGTTTAGTTCAATAATCTTAGATCTAGATTTTAATTCATACTTTCATCTCCTTCTATCTCTCAATTCTTTGTTGCTACATTCAATCTTCTTCTATTCTTTTATTGTAATTTCCTTTATGTTGTTCTTATATTTTGTTGTAGATCTAGTATTGTTCCTTCTACTTTCTTCCAATTCAATAAGAGGTAATTCATAATAATTGTTCTTCTTTGCTTTTCTATTGTTGATCTCTTGCCTTTGTATTTGTAGATTCCTTTAATTCTTGCAATTAATAATGTTTACTTCTATTGCACTCTATGTGTTTGTTGAAATGCATCTTTTAGTTTTAGTGTAGATTTTGTTCCTCTTGGCCTAGGTAGAGTAATTAGTGACACTTGAGTTATCTAATTCCTTTGTTGATTGATAATTGGAGAGATTGCTAATTGGTTTGGAGTGCACTAAAGCTAGTCTTTCCTTGGAAGTTGGCTAGGACTTGTGACTCAAGTCAATTCATCCATTTGACTTTCCTTTCTTTAGTAAGGGTTAACTAAGTGGTAGCAATGAACAATTCTCATCACAATTGAGAGGGATAACTAGGATAGGACTTCTAGTTCTCATATCTTGCCAAGAGATTTGTTAGTTGTTAGTTTATTTTCTTTTCCATTTATATTTCTTGTCCAAAAGCTTAAAAACCCCAAATATAATTCACAACCAATAACAAGACACTTCATTACAATTCCTAGGGAGAACGACCCGAGGTCCAATACTTCGGTTTATAAATTTAGGGGTTTGTTTTAGTGACAAACAACTTTTTGTATGAAAGGATTAGTGATTGGTTTAGAAACTATACTTGCAACGAGAATTCATTTGTGAAATTCTAAACCGTCAAAAATCCATTCATCAAAATGGCGCCGTTGCCGGGGTGTTGCAATGGTGTTATGTTATTGGTTATTGTATATATGTGAATATTGTGAATAGCTTGATTTTTGGATTGCTTGTTAGTTTTTGCTAGTTCTAGGACTTTGTTTCATTATTTCTTGTTAGCTTTTGCTTCCTATTTTTACTTTTCACTATGAATTCTCACTTTGGCTATGAGTGTGATTACAACTATGTTGTAGGTGATGGGAGCTACAATGAAGATGTGTATCAAGAATGGGATGACCAAAGGTGGGAGGAGCCATATGCATATGATCAATCCTCATGGCAACAACCTCCACCAATACACTATGAAGAAGAGCCATTCTTTGATGCATATCAATCTAACGGCCATGGTGAACTCCCTTGTGACTTTCAAGAACCACCACCATATGCCCATGAGCCATGCCCTCAACATAACCTTCAACCACACTCACAAGCCTATTTTCAACAAACACCTCCATATGACCATGATCCTTACCCGCCATACCAACCTCCTTTTGAACCATATGAGCCATACATGGAATCACAATTTCAAGATTACTACTCCCAAGAACCACCTCAATACACACCACCACCTTACCAAGAAGAACCACCTTCCTATAATGAACACTTTCTCCAATATGATGAACCCTCCCATCCACCCCAACCTCTAATGGATGAAACCCTCGATGTTCTTCTTCAAGGACAAGAGGAGATGACAAGGGATGTGCAACAATTCATGACCGCCTTGGATGAGGTGGTAAACCGGCTAGCATCCCAACTTTTGGACACTCAAGGAACTCCCATGGCTACATGCGGAGAATCTAAAGAGGAACATAGCATGAAGGGGAGATTGAAAACTCCGGTGGAAAAGGAGGAATGCTACTTTGTGTTAGAACAATTGGAGAAGCCTATGATTATTGAAGAAGAGGAAGAAGTGGTTGAAGACCTAGGAGATGCGGAACCTCCATGGGAAGCTAAAATCATAGAAAATCCATCCAAGAAGATTGAATTTGATGTCGAGGAGGAAAGTGCACACCTTCCAAGACATATTCCATATGAAGATTTGGATGGGATAGAGCAAGAAGTGAGTTCCCTTGGTGATGAAGATCAAGCATCAAACCTTAGTGGTGAAGAATCCTTTGAGCATGAAGAACCTTCTCCCAACAAGATGGAAAGCAATGTGGAGGTAAATTTTTCTTACCCTCCCATTTATGACTTGAGTAGGAGAAAAGGTTTATATAAAATTGTTGAACAAAGGATTATAATTGAGAAGTCTTGTGAAGAGGTGGAAATCCTTAGAAAAAGGAGGATGGGAATTGAATACGCTTTATCAAAACTCTTGGAGTTGTCTTTGCCTAGGTTGCCATCTACTCCTTCATTTGAGTGGGTGAAATTTATTTCTATTAGCTTTATTATCCCACTTGAATATGGTTTGCTTGAAACGGATGGCCAACTTAGGGAGCTTTGTGGGATGAAGTGTAAAAGAAAAAGGTTTTGTGGTTGCCGTTGCAAATCAAGGCCCATTATGGTTGATGCATCAAACATGAGATATAAAGGTTGGAGTAGTGCTCAAATAGATGGGTCTAGGAGGATTGTTGGCCACTATATAGAGAATTCACCTTACTCACCACCCGGTTGGACTAATAATGATGATCAACCTCAAGACGGGTATGAAAACAAAGTGTGGGATCCCGGATTACAAGAAGAGGATCAACTTTGGGAGCCCCAAGCTTGTGAAGAACTCCATCAAGACTTGGCTCAATCCATGAAGAATCTTGGGGCACAATAGAGAACCAAGCATTGGTGGGAGTTCCAAGATGAATACAAGCACAAGCCACCTTGATGAGGAGCTCCCCATAACTCCAACTTAAGGACAATAAACAACAGTGCTAGGTGGGAGACAACCCACCATGGTAAAATCCTTTCATTTTCTCTTTTGTACATATTGATAGAATTAGTTTAATTTCATGTTTTGTTTAGATAGTTGAGTTTAATTGGTAGTTTAGTATGTTAAATAAGGTTTTAGGGTGTTTTGGTAGATGCTTGGAGGTTTGGAATGCTTGGATTGGTGCAAAAACATAGAAAATTTTTTTGAAAAACAGAGCACCATCCACGCGTACGCGTACATGGCGCGTATGCGCACGTCCAGTATTTTCGACCATCCACGCGTGCGCGCCATGCGTGCGCACGCGTGGATTGAGAAGTTCCAACCTCCATACATTTTCCAGAGAGTTGTGCCTGCGCCGCGCCAACGTTGTGCCTTTCGCACAAACCAACTCGCGCGTACGCGCACATGACACGTACGCGCCACTCTCGAAATAAGCCAACGACGCGCGCGCGCCATGCGTGCGTGCGCGTGGATGCCCTTTCTTCCATCCATTTCTTTTCTTCTCCTCCTTCCATTTCTCCCTTTTTCCTTTCTTCTTCCCTCCTCCTACCCCTCATCCAACACTTCCAAACACCATTGACAACCATTTATTTTAGTTAACAAATTAGTTAGTTAGTTAGTTGATTAGTTAGTTTTAGTTTAGTTTTCACTTTATTTTCTCTCTTTTCATCATAAGTGTTGGAGTATTGACTTTGTTTACTATACATTGCTATATCCCTTATTGCCTAAATGCTATTTTAGCATGAATGTTTTTAGATAATCTTTGTTGGATTCTATGATTGAGGTTATATTTTGTTACTTGGTTTTGAGTTCTTCATGCTTACCTTTTGAAAAAAAAAATACCAAGTGATGAGAATTGTCTTCGAGCTTATAACTCTTTTGAATTGCATGTTGTAGCTAGCCACCATGTGATTTGGATCCTTTTCCTTTGATTAGGCAATCTCTTGATGGATAATGTTGAGCATTTACCTTAATGCATTGTATTTCATGATTATATCCATCCATATGTTTGACTTGAATGCTTTCATGCTTCTCTAATGCTTGTCTTACCTTACAAGCTTACTTAAAGCATCTCAAGCACACTAGGATAAGTGAAGTGCATGCTTCTTTTGTGACATAGCTTTTATGCTAATGTGTATTCTAAACCGCGCAATTTAGAATTCACACACCTAATATTTCTTAATGTCACACTAATTCACTCACCTCATTCTAGTGATTTACCTCATTCCAACAATGTATGCTTCATTGCTTCTATATCTTCTCCTCTTATGGTGTTATATTTTTGTTTTTTTTCATAACGAATGCACCACAAGCAACCATGGAAGTGGAAGAAAGAACACATAGCAATCCGGAGAGTCGCCGCACCTCCTTGCTCATCTTTGAGTGCACCGAGGACGGTGCAAACTTTTAAGTGTGGGGAGGTCGTCCGACCGGTCGGCGATTTTGGGTGACAAATTTCTAATCCCAAAACTTTTGCATTTCATTTTAGGTTTTTTGGATTTTTGTTGCATTTTCTTATTTTTGCATATGCATACACAATAAGCTTAGTCAAAATAATGAGAATTTTTCAAGATTTCTATCTATAGGGCATGTCAATTGATTTGAGTGAAAACTTTTCATAGAACTTTCTTGAATTATATATATTGTGGAACATGTTTTGAGCTAAGAACACAAGCTTGTGAGATTTGAGCCTAATGGTGTGGTTACATCTTATAACCACTTATTTTTCCTTCTTGTGTGCATTATTCTCTCTCTATGATTGTAATCTTTGATTTGTTTGATTCTTTATGTCCATTATTTTGTGTATTCATGCATTTATGTGATTGAGGCCATCATTTCATTAGCTCACTTACCCAAATAGCCTTACCTCTTATCATCCATTGTTAGCCAATTTGAGCCTATGATTAACCCATTTGTTCTTAATTTAGCACATTACAAGCCTTAAAGCGAAAAAATAATAAATGTCCTTTATTTGGATCTTTGATTAGCTTAGGCTAGTGTGTGTGAGTATCATTCAAGTGTAAGAACCTTGGGACATTGGGTGAATAAAAGGGTAGTTTTGTATTTTTGTTGTAAATATTGGGAATTGGGTACATGCTCATGTATTGATTAAATGTATAGACCTTATGCATTGGTACTCTTGTATATAGTTTGAAAGAAAGAAAATATATGAAAAGTATAGAAAAAAATGGAAAAAGAAAGAAAAAGAAAAAGAAAGAAATAATAAGGGGACAAAATGCCCCAAAGTGAAGCTCAATAAGATCAATGCATATGAGTTGTGAAATGAAAAGAAAATGCATGAGTATGTGAAAAGGTGAAAAAAATGGGTAGTTAGATTAGAACTTAATTGTATAGGATGTCATAGGTTAGGTGGGAAGTTTAAGCTTATCAAAGATTCAAATTTCAAGCTCACTTGACCAAATATGCATCCTACCTTGACCCTAGCCCCATTACAACCAATGAAAAGACCTCATGATACTTGTATGCATGCATGAAATAAATGTTGATTGTTAGAAGAAAAACAAATCTTGGAAAGCATGAAATAGAGGAGAATTGAGTGAATCAACCCTAAACACTTGAGCGAATAGAGTGCAAACACATCCGGTGAGGGTTTGATGCTCAATTACATGTTTTCACCCATGATCATCATTCTTCATGCAAGTTTGTAAAAATATTTAATAACTCAATTCAAGTGTGGATTAGACTTGCTAGTCCTTAGCCCTTGTGCATATATGTTTCTTGGGAATTGATTTATTTTGACCAAGCACTTGCATTCATTTAGATAGTTGCATATAGGTAGATTGCATTTAGTTAGTTTCCATCGAATAAATGCCATACCCTTACTTCATTCTTGGTTTAAGCATGAGGACATGCTTGGTTTAAGTGTGGGAAGGTTGACAAACCCCAATTTGACGGTTTATCTTGTATTGATTTTTGGGAATTTTATCACCTTTTACCCATATTTATTCAAGAAATAGCATGGTTTTGTATATTCTCCTTTAATTGTGCTTGAATGTGAAAACATGCTTTTTTGGACTCAAAATAGCTAAATTTAATTCACCTTGATTCTATTAGATGCCTTGATATGTTTGTTAAGTGATTTAAGGTTTAGGAGGTAAAGATTGGATCAAGGGAATGAAGAAAGAAAGCATGAAAAGTTGGAGAACTCATGAAGAAATGGAAGAACCGGAAAGCTGTCAAGCCGACCTCTTCGCACTTAATCGGCCATAACTTGAGCTACAAAGGTCCAATTGATGCAGTTCCAGTTGGGTTGGAAAGGTAACATCCGGGGCTTCGAAATGATATAAGATTTGCCATAGTTGCTACACGTATGGTGGCGCGCACGCGCAAAGTACGTGCATGCGCCGTTGTTGCCACCTAGTTCACTTAAAGCAAAACGTGGCCAACGAATTCTAAAGCCTTGTGGGCCCAATCCAACTCATTTCTGATGCTATTTAAGCCAAGGATTGAAGGGGAATCAGGAGACTTTTCATACTTTTCATACTTTAGATGTTAGTTCCCATTAGTTTAGTTTTAGCTTAGTTTAGTAGTGAGAGTTAGTTTCTAGAGAGAGAAGCTCTCACTTCTCTCTAGAATTAGGATTAGGTTTAGTTCAATAATCTTAGATCTAGATTTTAATTCATGCTTTCATCTCCTTCTATCTCTCAATTCTTTGTTTCTACATTCAATCTTCTTCTATTCTTTTATTGTAATTTCCTTTATGTTGTTCTTATATTTTGTTGTAGATCTAGTATTGTTCCTTCTACTTTCTTCCAATTCAATAAGAGGTAATTCATAATAATTGTTCTTCTTTGCTTTTCTATTGTTGATCTCTTGCCTTTGTAGTTGTAGATTCCTTTAATTCTTGCAATTAATAATGTTTACTTCTATTGCACTCTATGTGTTTGTTGAAATGCATCTTTTAGTTTTAGTGTAGATTTTGTTCCTCTTGGCCTAGGTAGAGTAATTAGTGACACTTGAGTTATCTAATTCCTTTGTTGATTGATAATTGGAGAGATTGCTAATTGGTTTGGAGTGCACTAAAGCTAGTCTTTCCTTGGAAGTTGGCTAGGACTTGTGACTCAAGTCAATTCATCCACTTGACTTTCCTTTCTTTAGTAAGGGTTAACTAAGTGGTAGCAATGAACAATTCTCATCACAATTGAGAGGGATAACTAGGATAGGACTTCTAGTTCTCATATCTTGCCAAGAGCTTTGTTAGTTGTTAGTTTATTTTCTTTGCCATTTATATTTCTTGTCCAAAAGCTTAAAAACCCCAAATATAATTCACAACCAATAACAAGACACTTCATTACAATTCCTAGGGAGAACGACCCGAGGTCCAATACTTCGGTTTATAAATTTAGGGGTTTGTTTTAGTGACAAACAACTTTTTGTATGAAAGGATTAGTGATTGGTTTAGAAACTATACTTGCAACGAGAATTCATTTGTGAAATTCTAAACCGTCAAAAATCCATTCATCAAAATGTTTGACGATTAGATTTTTGACGGTTTAGAATTTCACAAATGAAATCTCGTTGCAAGTATAGTTTCTAAACCAATCACTAATCCTTTCATACAAAAAGTTGTTTGTCACTAAAATAAACCCCTACAATTTATAAACCGAAGTATTCAAACCTCGGGTCGTTCTCCCTAGGAATTGTAATGAAGTGTCTTGTTATCGGTTGTGAGTTATATTTGGGGTTTTGGTATGAAGCATGAAAGATAAATGGTAAGAAAGTAAACTAATGGCTAAAAAGGTCTTGGCAAGGGTTGGTGGTCAAAGATCTCTATCCTAATCACTAACCACAATATGAGAATTGGCAAGGATTAATCTCATTAAATCATCCTCTAACTAGTAGTAAAGGAAAATCAAATGAGCTATATCAATCCTAGTCCATAAGTCCTAACTCTCCAATAATTCAATTAGTGAGAACTAGAGTCAATGAATCCCAATCATCAATTACTTGGACATTAGTAACTCAAGAGTTTCTAAGTTACCTTTCCAAGCCAAGAACATAAAACTCTACTCTAAAATCCAACCAAGCATTTCATCAAACACTTGAAAGGCATAAAAGGAAAACATAGTAAAATTGCAAGAAAAGTAAATCTACACTACTCAATTTGCAAGGAATTAAACAACAACAAATCAAATGAACACAATTATTATGATTTACCTTGAATTGAATTGAAAGAGAAAGGAAGGAACAAAAGTAGATCTACAACAAAATGCAAGAACAACATAAAGGAAATTACAACAAAAGGATGGAAGAAGAATGAATGTAACAACAAGGAATTAAGAAGATAGAAGTAGAAGAAGATGAATTAAAATCTAGATCTAAGAACTAAACCTAATCCTAATTCTAGAGAGAAGTGAGAGCTTTTCTCTCTAGAAACTAACTACAAAGCTAAACTAAACTAATTAGTAACTAACTTCTAAAGTATGAAAAGTATCTAAAAGTATGAAAAGTCTCCTGATTACCCTTCAATCCTTAGCTTAAATAGCATCAGAAATGAGTTGGATTGGGCCCACAAGGCTTTAGAATTCGTTGGCCACGTTTTGCTTTAAGTGAACTAGGTGGTAGCAACGGCGCGTGCACGTACTTTGCGCGTGCGCGCCACCATACGTGTATATGGCAAATCTTATATCGTTTCGAAGCCCCGGATGTTAGCTTTCCAACCCAACTGGAACCGCATCAATTGGACCTCTGTAGCTCAAGTTATGGCCGATTAAGTGCGAAGAGGTCGGCTTGACAGCTTTCCGGTTCTTCCATTTCTTCATGAGTTCTCCAACTTTTCATGCTTTCTTTCTTCATTCCCTTGATCCAATCTTTACCTCCTAAACCTTAAATCACTTAACAAACATATCAAGGCATCTAATAGAATCAAGGTGAATTAAATTTAGCTATTTTGAGTCCAAAAAAGCATGTTTTCACATTCAAGCACAATTAAAGGAGAATATACAAAACCATGCTATTTCTTGAATAAATATGGGTAAAAGGTGATAAAATCCCCAAAAATCAATACAAGATAAACCGTCAAATTGGGGTTTGTCAACCTCCCCACACTTAAACCAAGCATGTCCTCATGCTTAAACCAAGAATGAAGTAAGGGTATGGCATTTATTCGATGGAAACTAACTAAATGCAATCTACCTATATGCAACTATCTAAATGAATGCAAGTGCTTGGTCAAAATAAATCAATTCCCAAGAAACATATATGCACAAGGGCTAAGGACTAGCAAGTCTAATCCACACTTGAATTGAGTTATTAAATATTTTTACAAACTTGCATGAAGAATGATGATCATGGGTGAAAACATGTAATTGAGCATCAAACCCTCACCGGATGTGTTTGCACTCTATTCGCTCAAGTGTTTAGGGTTGATTCACTCAATTCTCCTCTATTTCATGCTTTCCAAGATTTGTTTTTCTTCTAACAATCAACATTTATTTCATGCATGCATACAAGTATCATGAGGTCTTTTCATTGGTTGTAATGGGGCTAGGGTCAAGGTAGGATGCATATTTGGTCAAGTGAGCTTGAAATTTGAATCTTTGATAAGCTTAAACTTCCCACCTAACCTATGACATCCTATACAATTAAGTTCTAATCTAACTACCCATTTTTTTCAGTTGTTGCCAATAGGATTGATCATATGCATATGGCTCCTCCCATCTTTGATTGTCCCATCCTTGATACACATCCTCATTGTAGCCCTCATTTCCTACAACATAGTTAGAACCAAATTCATAGCCAAAGTGAGAATTCATAATGAAAAGAGAAAATAAGTAACAAAAGCTAACAAGAAAGAATGAAACAAAGTCTTAAAACTAGCAAAAACTAACAAGCAATGCAAGAATAAAGCTATTCACAATATTCACATATATACAATAACAAATAACATAACACCATTGCAATTCCCCAGCAACGGCGCCATTTTGATGAATGAAAAATTGATGGTGTAGAATTTCACTAATGAAATCGCGTTGCAAGTATAGTTTCTAAACCAACAATAATCCTTTCATGCAAAAATTTGTTTGTCACAAGTACAAACTCCTAATAAAAATAATAACCGAAGCATTCAAACCTCGGGTCATTCTCCCTAGGAATTGCAATAAAGTGTTCTTGTTATTGGTTAGAGGTATGTTTTGGAATTTTTAGAATAAGAAACAAGAATTGTAAATTTCAAAAGAAATAAACTAACAACTAGAAAAGCTCTTGGCAAGGTATGAGAACTAGAAGTCCTATCCTAGCTATCCTTATCAATTGTGATGTGAAGTGTTTATTTTTCCCACTTAGTTAACCACTGACTATGAAAGAAAGTCAAGTGGATGAATTAACTTGATTCCACAAGTCCTAGCCAAATCCCAAGGGAAAGACTAGCTTTAGTGGCATTCAAGTCAATTAGCAACTTCTAATTATCAATCAACAATGGAGTTTGATAACTCAAGAGTCACTAATTACTCTACCAAAGCTAAGAGGAGAAAAAAATCTATACTAAAATACAACCAAGCATTTCATCAAACACTTGAGAGGCATAAAAGGAAAATAAAAGGAATTAAACAACAACAAAGCAATTCAACAATACAGGAGCATGAATCATAAATTGCATTAAAAGAAAAATAGAAGAAACAAAAATGCATCAACATAAAAGTAGAGAATTACAAGAATTAAATGCTAAACTAGAGAGAGGAGATGTAGAAGAAGAAGAATTACAAAAGGAAAAGTAAATCTAAGCATGAAATTAACCTAGATCTAAAAAATCCTAATCTAGATCTAACCTAACCCTAATTCTAGAGAGAAGAAAGAGCTTCTCTCTCTAGAAACTAACTTTCCCTCCAAAAGTAAACTAAACTAATGTAATGTGTTTAAAAATTGTGATTCCCCTTCAGTCCTTGGGTTAAATAGCATTAGAGATGAGTTGGATTTGGGCCTGGCAAGCCCAGAAATTGCCCCCAGCGAATTCAATTTAAGTGGGTCACTGGCGAACACCGACGCGTATGCGTCGCTTGACAAATTGCTATCCACGCGTATGCGTCGTGTACGCGTACGCGTCGCCATGCGACCTCATCATTTCATGCGTGCGCGTGCGCGTGGGGGTTAATTTCTCCCAATCCTTGATTTTCCATGATTTCTCCACTTTGCATGCTTTTCTCTTTATTCCTTTGATCCATTCCTTAGCCTTTTCAACCTGAAATCACTAACACACACATCAAGGCATCTAGCGGAATCAACGGTGAATTAGAATTAACCAATTAAGGCCTAAAAAGCATGTTTTCACCCTTAAGCGTAAATTAGGAGACAATCATGAAACTATGCTATTTTAGTGGGTAAGTGTGGGAAAAAAGTGATAAAATCCCCTAAATTCAGCATAGGATGCACCACCAAATAGTGGTGCATCAACGGTGAAATTTTGGATTCTATGAAGTCTTTTCGGAAGGCCAAGAAAGCGATGGCTACCTAAAATCTGTCAAGTAAAACTTTGGGGGAGGGCTCTTCGGCACAGGTGCCTCCGAAGAAGCCAGTGGCTGAGTCCCAGGGGCCGACGAAGATTATCCCGACCCCTTGAGTTCGGATAGTTCTCTCTGACCCGTCTCAGGCGACCTCTGGTCCTGCTTCCTCTCCTCCTGATGCTGGTCCCCCTCCCAAGAAGCAAAAGACTATTAGGACTTATGACTTGAATGATAAAGAGTTTGATGGCATTGATTTTGCTACAGAGTTGATAGCTCCTTATGGTAAGGTTCCGTTGGATGATGTGTCGATCCTTCATCACCTCGACTTTATTGCAAGTAATAGTATTCGGATGGCCAACCTTGGTGCGGCCTTATCTCGAGTTGTCCGGGACTCCCCGGTTCCAGCAACCAAGGCCTTTATGGAGGATGCCAAATCTGAGTATGAGAGAATTAAAGGTCTGAAGGACGAGCTCGACGCTAGGGTGGCCAAGTTAGAGATTGATGTGGAGAAGGAGAAGACCCGGGCTATTGCTGCAGAGGCGACTGCACATCTGGCTGAGGAGGCGACTAAGAAATACAAAGAGAGCTATAGCCGTACCTATGGCAAACTCTTGGAGACTAAGGAGAGGCTTCAATCTGCCCAAGACGACTATGCCGAGCTTCAGGGACATATGGTAAATGGTATGACCGACATGTATGAGATCCTGAAGGCTCAGGTTTAAGTCCTTGCTCCCGAGGCCGATCTCTCCCTTTTTAGCATGGATAATGTGGTGGAAGATGGCAAGATTGTGCCTGCTCCAGATGATGATGATGATGGTCCTCCTCCTGTGCCATCGGCCAAGGCTTCTGCGGCTTCAGCTTTTTCGACTCCTTCTACCGAGGTGGTCCCTCTAGAGCCTGACCCTGATGTGGAGATTCTAAACAGGCTGGATGGAGTTGTCAATGCTACCCCTATCTCTACCATGCCTCATCCTCCTCCTCCCAAGGATGTTGCCACCGGGGTGAATTTAGATCCCCTATGACTTTTTATGCTTGTGTACTGTTATAGTCCGACTTGTGGACTTTGAACTTGTTTATGTTTTTGTAAGTCTCTTGTAGTTGACTCTTCTGACATTTGGTTGCTTCTTAGCAACTTTTGTTTTGAAAAACAAACACTTTAAACTCTTGGGCTGCCTTTTAGGTGGCCTTTGAGTCTTTAATGTTTTACTTTGATGGACGCATTTTGCTGATACATCAGTCACACCTTTAATGTTTTATTTTTGCGATCCTTGTGGATTTTATAGAGGTTCGGCACTTTCCTGGTCCGATCTCTTGTGGGTTTTTCTATCCTTGTCTTTTGGATCATGCCTTGCTTTGAGCTTGTGTTATCAACCCTTTGCTTTGGCAAAGTTATCCTTGCAGCTTGGGGTCTGGGCTTTTGGTAACTTATCCGATAACTTTTTAGTGTTCTTTAGGTAGAATTTTTTTTTAGTTTCGAACGACTTTTGTAGCCCTGTTTTGAAATCGTGCTTTCTTTAAGCTGAGTTGTTCCTTTTTTAGCTAAGTACTTTTGAGCCTTTAGTTGTTTTCAACCTTTTTGGCTTTCGACTTATTCTTTTCTCGAGGTCATGTTTGCGCCTCTTCTTAGATGACGTCGACCCGTACGATTTTGTTACCCGGGCTTTTTAGTCGTATTCCAACAACTTTTTAGGTAGTGTTCCAATGAGGAACCTTTTCTTTATAGTTTTTTTGGATGACTTTTTAGCGCTGTTTCGACTTGTGCTTTTGCTTTTTAAGTAGTATCTTTTTTTCAAGACTTGTACCTTTCAGCGAAGCACTTCTAGCCCTGGTTTGTTAACCTTCCTTTGGCCTTTGCGAGGTGTTTTTGTCCCTTTTCAGTGATCCTTTTTATTGGACTGACTTCTCTGTCGGGCCTTCTTAAGTTATTTTTAGTAATCCCATTTCTAGTAAGACCTTGTCAAGTCACTTTATATGGGTTACTTTTTATAACTTCTTGTATTATCTTGCTTCTATCGCTTCACCTTGCCGACTTCTTTTAATCAAACAATGAATTTCGCGTTTTATGAGCTTAGATTAATGCGTCTTGGTAGGAAATTTTTTAGGGAATTGATGATTTTTATTCAAATAAAAGCATAAATAAAAAACACAAGTAAAAGTATGTACATGTGAGTGCTTACCCTTCTAGGTCGGGCAGTTTTTTTTTTAGATCTCGGCCTAGCACCTCATTAAAAAACCTTTTTTAGGAAAAAGAGTGCACCTTGACCTAAGATCTTTATTATTTTCTAGCTATAGTACCTTCTCAGGTTACAGGTGTGCCACGATCTTGGTAGCTCCCGCCCCTCGAGGTCGGACACCTTATAGTAGCCCTTTTCCAGTACTTCTGTAATTCGGTAAGGTCCTTTCCAGTTAGCTGCTAGCTTCCCTTCTCCTGACCGACCTGCTCCGATATCATTTCGGATTAAGATGAGATCGTTGGTGGTGAAGCTTCGCTGGATTACCTTCCGATTATACCTTAGAGCCATTCGACGCTTTAGGACTTCCTATCTAATCCGAAATCTTTCTCGAACTTCTGGAAGTAAGTCGAGCTCTTTCCTTTGAGCTTGGGAGTTGGTATCTTCATTGTAGAGGATCATTCTGGGAGATCCTTCTTCTACTTCCACGGGAATCATTGCCTCCATTCCGTAAGCAAGTCGGAATGATGATTCTCCAGTGGTTGAGTGTGGTGTTGTCCGGTATGCCCATAGGACTTGCGGGAGCTCTTCGGCCCAAGCTCCCTTGGCGTCCTGTAGTCTCCATTTTAACCCGGCCAGTATGACTTTGTTGGCAGCTTTCGCCTGTCCATTGGCTTGTGGGTGCTCTATAGAGGTGAATTGGTGCTTGAATTTCAAATCGGCTACTAGATTTCTGAAGCCCGTGTCGGTGAATTGAGTGCCATTGTCTGTGGTAATGGAGTATGGGACCCCAAACCTTGTGACAATGTTTCTGTATAAGAACTTCCGACTTTTTTGGGCGGTGGCAGTGGCCAAAGGTTCTGCCTCAATATATTTTGTGAAATAGTCTATTCCTACAATGAGGAACTTGACTTGCCTTGATCCCTGAGGGAAAGGTCCGAGGAGGTCGAGCCCCCATTTTGCGAATGGCCAGGGTGAAGTGACACAAATGAGTTCTTCGGGCGGTGCGATGTGAAAGTTCGCGTGCTTCTGACATGGGGGGCATGTTTTGACAAACTCTGTTGCTTCCTTTTGCAAGGTCGGCCAGTAGAATCCATCTTAGAGTACCTTTTTGAAAAGAGTTCGCACCCCGAGGTGGTTGCCGCACATGCCACTGTGGACTTCTTCGAGAACTTCCCTTGTAGCGGAGGTCGGGACACATTTTTGGAGGGGTGTAGAGATTCCTCTCCTATATAGGACATCGTGTACTATGGTGTAGTACTGTGCTTTTCGTACTAGCCTTTTTGCCTCCTTTTTGTCTGCGGGAAGTATTTCTGACTTGAGATAGCTGACTATGGGAGTCATCTACCCTTGGTCCTGGTCTGATATGCTTAGGACCTTTTTCTCTTCCGTGGTTGACAGATTTTGCAGTGTTTCTTGGATGAGGCTTCTATTATTGCCCCCTGGTTTAGTTCTGGCTAGTTTTGAAAGTGCATTAGCTCGGGCATTTTGTTCTTTGGGAATATGTCGGATCTCATATCCCATGAATTGTCCGAGCTGTTCTCTAGTCTTGTCTAAGTACTTCCTCATAGTGGGATTCTTGGCCTGGTAGCTCCCCTCTATTTGCGAGGTGACTATTTGTGAGTCGCTAAAGATGGTAAGCTTTTGAGCTCCCACTTCCCTAGCCAGTTTCAAACCAGCCAGCAGAGCTTCGTACTCGGCTTGGTTATTTGAAGCAGGGAACTCGAACCTTAAGGAGAGTTCGAGTTGGGTTCCTTGATCACTTTCTAGAATTACACCTACCACACTCCCGGCTTTATTTGATGAGCCGTCCACGTAGAGATTCTATTTGATGGGGATACCCGGGGTGTCAGTGTATTCTGCGATGAAGTTGGCCAGATACTATGACTTAATAGTTGTCCGAGCTTCATATTTGAGGTCAAATTCTGATAACTCGACTGCCCATTGTAGGATTCTTCCAACTAAATCTGTTTTCTGTGAAATACCTTCATATTCTGATGGTGTGAGCTTAGAAGTATGGGCAGAGTCGTCGAGAAGTGAATATAAGGGCGTAGGCGAACTTTTCTATCTTTTGATAGTTTAGTTCAGCCCCTTGTAGAGCCTTACTGATGAAATAGATGGGTTGTTGCCCACTTTCGTCTTCTCTGACTAGTGCTGAAGTTATTGCCCGACTTCCTACGGTGAGGTATATTATGAGTTCTTTTCCTTCTCGAGGTCGAGTAAGGACGGGTGGTTACCCCAGAAATTTCTTGAAATCTTGGAAGGCTTGTTCGCATTCTGGGGTCCACTCAAACCTCTTTCCCTTCCTTAATGTTGCATAGAAGGGGAGAGATCTTAAGGCTGATCCAGCTAGAAATCTGGATAGGGCTGTGTTCCGAGGGTTACCTGAAACTGTAGGTCGATCTCGGACGAGATCTTTTGTATTGGTCAGAGCTGGTGTGTCTGACTTGATGATGGTGGCTGGAGCTGCCGTGTCTGACTTGTTGGACTTGGTAGTGGTGCTGATCAATCACCAGAGGGTGGTGGTACCTGCAAGGGACTCCGATGCTTAAGTTGGTAAGGGTATTAAGCAGATTTTTAGTAGAATCAGAGTATGAGTTATACCTGGGTGCTCTATTGTATTTATAATGATGAGAAGTGACCTTTCTGGAGATAAGATAGTTATCTTATCTTATCTTATCTTTGAGTGAGGTCATCTTATCTTCAAGGGAACCGCTCTTATCTCTGTAGGCTTGGACTGCCTTTGGATTTGGGTCGTGTTCCTCTGTTTGGGCCCTATTTGGGCTTTTCCTGGTAATTTGGCCGAGCTCTTTGAGAAGAGGTCGGATAGTCCTGACCTGAAGAGGTCAGTCGACTTGTCGTTAAACATCCCGGGTCGAAAAGCTCGACCCAGGGTATGAACAGTGCCTCTACTTGGGCGTGGTCTTCCTTTTGAGGTAGAGTCCTTAGTTTCAGGACTTCAATCCTTCTCTGGAGAATCTGAGCTCAAGCATTGTCGATTTTTTTTTGTAGAGATCCCTCTGAATGCGGAACGTTTTTTTTTTCTTTTTCCTTTACCATTTGGAAACGCGCGTCTCTTTGCTTTGGGAATGTGCGAGGGTTTAATAACCCATTAATTCTTTAATGCTCCGTTTCTTTTGCCTCCCACTTTCATTTTGAATTTACACCAAAAGCTGTTTTCCTGTAACTTCCCCTTTTCTTTTTATTCTTCTGTTTGGCTTGCCTGGGACTTGCATTTTTTGTGCTTCTGTGACGCCCTTGGTGTTGGTGCTTCTTTTGCTCAAAGGCAATTCCGGTTTTTGTTTCTTTGTCTTCAGCTTTCTTCAGCGCTTTTCTCCTCTTTCAGGTTGGTTCTTTTTGTTTCTCTCTTTTACTTCTTTTGTCATTCCTTCCTTGTACTTGCATTGTTCTATTCTTGGTAAAGTTTCGGTTTTGCTTGAGTTTACGTTGGAAAGCTTGAACCTTTTCGTATTACCATGCTTGGTTGTCACTGTGATGCATGCTTTCTAGTGTTCTTCTAACTTCATGTATGCTTCTAGGTGGACTCCCTGGTAGTTTGATATTTAGAGTTTTGCCTGCTGTTTGCTGCTTCTAATTGTACTTTGATGTTTGAGTTTTATGAACTGCATTTGTTTGATTCTGAAAAGATTGCTCCTTGATTTTTTCCCTGTTTGATAGTTTTCTTTGCTGCTAGATTTGTAGAAGACAATGGTTTTCTGATAACTTTCTTTGATTTGCATCTTTCTTCTTGAAGCGTTGCTTAGAGTCTTGCTAGGATGTTTAGCCTTTGTACATTTTTCTGAGTCCTTGCTCTGTGTTACTGCCTCCAAAGGATGCCCCTGGACTTTAGTGTATGTCCTGGGGTTTTTCTTTTACTATTTGTATGCTTGAGTCATATTTTGTCCGAGATGATTTCTTTTTTGCTCGAGCTGTTTTGGTTTAGTAATCCATCTTCCTTTTCTGGCTGTAGGACTAGTTGACCATGTCTTCTCACAAAAATATTGTCGAGACGTCTTCCAAGGTTCATGAGGGTATGTCCGACTGGCTGGACTCCCTCGTCCTGATGTGTGTTTCTGTATTTAATTCCGAATTCTGCGCGGAGCTTAGAAAATATCACTGAATCTGTAGTGATAGAGATCAGGGAAAGAACTATGAATTGCTAGAGCCTGATTCTGATGAGAGGGTTTACTTTCCTCCTTTGACCCAGGGAGAACGTCTCTTCTTCAATGCTTATGACTATTTTTTTAGCCAGCTGAATATTACTTTTCCTTTTACTTCTTTTGAGACCGATTTGTTGTGGTCGTGTAACGTAGCTCCATCCCAGCTCCATCCAAACTCTTGGGGTTTTATCAAGATCTTTCAGTTGCTTTGCCAAGAGTTGGACGTCAAACCTTCTCAGACCCTCTTTCTTTATCTCTTTGTTTTGACTAAGCCTGGGATTTCCTCCAAAAAGAAAGCTTCTTGGATTTCCTTTCGATCTGCCCAAGGACATAAAGTGTTTGCTATGTATGACGAGTCCTTTAGGGACTTTAAGAAATATTTTTTTAAGGTCCGAGCTGTTGAGGGAGCTCAACCATTTTTCTTAGAGTCGAATAATGAACCTGCATTTCCCTTGTGTTGGCAAAAGAATGTTGTGGTATCTCGATACTCGTGGGAGATGCTTGACGAGGTCGAGCAGGATTTTCTAAATGTTTTGGAAGATATTTGGGGGGAACCTCCCCATCTCGATACCAAGAGATTTTTTGGGGACCCCTCCCTTGTCCGAACTGCATTGGGTATTGAGGAGCTGATAATTTATACTCTTTTTGGAATTATTTTTACATAGTTTTTAGTATGATTTAATTACTTTTTATTATATTTTTATTAGTTTTTATTCAAAAATTACATTTCTGGACTTTACTATGAGTTTGTGTGTTTTTCTGTGATTTCAGGTATTTTCTGACTGAAATTGAGGGACCTGAGCAAAAATCTGATTCAGAGGCTGAAAAAGGACTGCAGATGCTGTTGGATTCTGACCCTTCTGCACTCGAAGTGGGTTTTCTGGAGCTACAAAAGCTCAATTGGCACGCTCTCAATTGCGTTGGAAAGTAGACATCCTGGACTTTCCATCAATATATAATAGTTCATAATTTTCTCGAGATTTGATGGCCCAAACTGGCATCCAAAGCCAGCCAAAAACATCTTGGCGTAAAACGCCCAAACTGGCACCAGAATTGGAGTTAAACGCCTAAACTGGCACCAAAGCTGGCGTTTAACTCCAGGAACAGCCTAAGCACGAAAAAGCTTCAATGCTCAGCCCAAGAACACACCAAGTGGGCCCCACAAGTGGATTTCTGCACTATCTGCACTTAGTTACTCATTTTCTGTAAATCCTAGGTTACTAGTTTAGTATAAAAACTACTTTTAGAGATTTCTTTTACATCTTATGTTCCTATTTTGATCATTGTTCACGTTTGGAGGCTGGCCTCATGGCCATGCCTAGACCTCTTTCACTTATGTATTTTCTACGGTGGAGTTTCTACACCCCATAGATTAAGGTGTGGAGCTCTGCTGTTCTTCATGAATTAATGCAATTACTATTGTTTTCTATTCAATTCACGCCTACTTCTTCTCCAAGATATACTCTCGTACTTAATTTAGTTAAGTCAGAATGAAGTGGTGACCGGTGACAATCACCTAATCTTCGTTACTCGCTTAGCCAAGATCGCGTGCCTGATAACCACAAAGCGGTCTACATGATGTTCAACGTAGTCATTGGACGACAGTCGGAGTATATTCTCTTGGATATCTAATACACGGACCGAGTCCGTGAGACTAGTATCTTCGTGGTATATGCTAGAATTATTGGCAGCCATTCCTGAGATCCGAAAAGTCTAAACCTTGTCTGTGGTATTCCGAGTAGGATCCGGGAAGGAATGACTGTGACGAGCTTCAAACCTACAAATGTTGGGCGCAAGTGACAGTGTGCAAAAGGATCAATGGATTCTATTCTGACGCTAGTGGGAACCGACAGATGATTAGCCATGTGGTAGCTGTACCTGGTATTTTTCATCCGAGACGAGCAATCCGACAGTTGATTAGCCGTGCAGAAATCGTAGAGGACCATTTTCACTGAGAGGATCTTACAGCTTGCCATGGAAGGAGGTAACGCATGGTTGGAAGGAGGCAATAGGAAAGCAGAGGTTCAGAAGCAACAAAGCATCTCCATATGCTTATCTGAAATTCCCACCAATGAATTACATAAGTAACTTTATCTTTATTTTCTATTTTATTTATATTTTAATTATCAAAACTTCATAACCATTTGAATCCGCTTGACTGAGATTTACAAGGATGACCATAGCTTGCTTCAAGCCGACAATCTCCGTGGGATCGACCCTTACTCACGTAAGGTATTACTTGGACGACCCAGTGCACTTGCTGGTCAGTTACGCGGAGTTGTGAAGAAGTGTTGAGATCACGATTCCGTGTACCAAGTTTTTGGCACCATTGCCAGGGATTGTTCGAGTTTGGACAACTGACGGTTCAACTTGTTGCTTAGATTGAGTAATTTTATTTTATGTTTAAGCATTTTTATCTTTTTATATTAAAAAAAATATACAAAAAATCAATAAAATTATAAAAATAAAAAATATTTTGTGTTTCTTGTTTGAGTCTTGTGTCAAATTTTAAGTTTGGTGTCAATTGCATTTTTTTAATTTTCCTTCAAATTTTCGAAAATCCATGCATGTGTTCTTCATGATCTTCAAGTTGTTCTTGATGAATTTCTTTGTTTGATCTTTACTTTTTTTGTTGAGTCTTTTCTTGTTTTTCATATGCATTCTCAAATTATTAGTGTCTAAAGTTTAAAAATTTTTAAGTTTGGTGTCTTGCATGTCTTTCTTTTCTTAAAAAAATTTTCAAAAATATGTTCTTGATGTTCATCTTGACATTCAAAGTGTTCTTGGTGTTCATCTTGACATTCAAAGTGTTCTTGCATGCATTACATGTTTTGATCTTAATTTCTTATGTTTAGTATCTTTTTGATGTTTTTCTCTCTCCTCATTAAAAATTCAAAAAATAAAAGAAAATATCTTTCCTTTAATTGCTCATAATTTTCGAAATCTTTGGGTTGACTTGGTCAAAAATTTTTAAAATTTAGTTGTTTCTTGTTAGTCAAGTCAAAATTTCAATTTAAAAATTCTATCTTTTCAAATCTTTTTAAAAATCAAATCTTTTTCAAATTTATTTTAATATTTTTGAATTCTTGCTTAAATAATTTTTCAAAATCTTTTTCTTACTTTTTATTTCATATTTTCGAAATTAATGCTAACAATTAATGTTTTGATTCAAAAATTTCAAGTTGTTACTTGCCTATTAAGAAAGGTTCAATCTTTAAATTCTAGAATCATATCTTTTAGTTTCTTGTTAGTCAAGTAATCAACTTTAATTTCAAATTTGATTTTCAATCATATCTTTTAATTTCCTTTTCAAATCTTTTTCAAAATGATTTTCAATCATATCTTTTTCAAAACTTAATTTCAAATCTTTTTCTAACTTCTTATCTTTTCAAAATTGAATTTCAAATCTTTTTCAATTAACTACTTGACTTTTTGTTTGATTTCAAAAGTTTACTATTTCTTATCTTTTTCAAAACCACCTAACTACTTTTCTCTCTCCAATTTTCGAAAATAACGAACCCCTTTTTCAAAATTCTTTTTAATTCACTAATTGTTTTAAGTTTTAATTTTATTTTAATTCTTTTAATAAATTCGAATTCTAACTAATAATTAAAATAAAAACAAAAATATTTTTCTTTTCTTTTAAATTAATATTCGAATTTCTTCTTTTTCTCATCTCTTTCTATTTATTTTATTTATCTACTAACACTTCTCTTCTTAAAAATTCGAACCCTCTCCCTCTCTCTGAGTTCGAATTCTTCTTCTTCTCCCTTCTTCATTCTATTCTTCTATTTTTCTACTCACATAAAAGAATCTCTATACTGTGACATAGAGAATTCCTATTCTTTTCTGTTATCTTCTTTTTCATATGAGCAAGAGCAAGGATAAGAACATTCTTGTTGAAGCTGATCCGGAACCTGAAAGGACTCTAAAGAGGAAGCTAAGAGAAGCTAAAGCACAACACTCTGGAGAGGACCTGACATAATTTTTCAAAAAAGAAGAAGAGATGGACAACCCAATAACAATGGTGGAGATGCAAGTAAGATGCTTAGTGACTTTATTGCACCCTCTTATGACTTCTGTGGATGGAGCATCTCAATTCCTGCAATTGGAGCAAACAACTTTGAGCTTAAGCCTCAATTAGTTTCTCTAATCCAGCAGAATTACAAGTTTTATGGACTTCCATTGGAAGATCCTCATCAGTTCTTAGCTGAATTCTTACAAATATGTGACACTGTTAAGACCAATGGGGTTAATCCTGAGGTCTACAGACTTATGCTTTTCCCTTTTGCTGTAAGAGACAGAGCTAGGACATGGTTGGACTCACAACCTAAAGATAGCCTGAACTCTTGGGAAAAGTTGGTCAGTGCTTTCTTGGCCAAATTCTTTTCACCTCAAAAGTTGAGCAAGCTTAGAGTGGAAGTCCAAAGCTTCAGACAGAAGGAAGGTGAATCTCTCTATGAAGCTTGGAAAAGATACAAGCAGTTTATCAGAAGGTGTCCTTCTGACATGTTTTCAGAATGGAGCATCATATGTATATTCTATGATGGTCTGTCTGAATTGTGCAAGATGTCATTGGACCACTCTGCTGGTGAATCTCTTCATCTGAAGAAGACGCCTACAGAAGCCCAGGAACTCATTGAAATGGTTGCAAATAACCATTTTATGTATACTTCTGAAAGAAATCCTATGAATAATGGGACAACTCTGAATGCCATATTGGCTCAGAACAAAATATTAACTCAGCAAGTCAATATGATTTCTCAGCATCTGACTGGAATACAAGCTGCATCTGGCAGTACTAAAGAAGCTTCATCTGAAGGAGAAGCTTATGACCCTGAGAATCCTGCAATGGAAGAGGTGAATTACATGGGAGAATCCTATGGAAACACCTATAATCTTTCATGGAGGAATCATCCTAATTTCTCATAGAAGGATCAGCAGAAGCCAAATCAAGGTTTCAATAATAATAATAATAATGGTAGAAGAAATAGGTTTGGCAATAGCAAGCCTTTTCCACCCTCTATTGAGCAACAGACAGAGAATTTTAAACAGAAACACTCTGACTTAGCAACCATAGTCTCTGATCTATCTAAGACCACTCTCAGTTTCATGACTGAAACAAGGTCCTCCATTAGAAATTTGGAGGCCCAAGTGGGTCAACTGAGTAAAAGAGTCACTGAAATCCCTCCTAGTACTCTCCCAAGCAATACAGAAGAGAATCCAAAAAGAGAGTGCAAGGCCATAACTTTAACCAACATGGCCGAACCTGGAGAGGAAGAAAAGGCAGTGATTTCCAATGAGGAAGACCTCAATGGACGTCCACTGGCCACTAAGGAGTCCCCTATTGAGGAACCAAAGGAATTTGAGGCTCATACAGAGACCATAGTGATTCCAATAAACTTACTGTTGCCATTCATGAGCTCTGATGAGTATTCTTCCTCTGAAGAGGATGAAGATATTATTGAAGAACAAGTTACTCAGTATCTAGGAGCAATCATGAAGTTGAATGCCAAGTTATTTGGTAATGAGACTTGGGAGGATGAACCTCCATTGCTCATCAATGAAATAAATACCTTGGTTCAACCGAAATTACATCAGAAGAAACCAGATCCCGGAAAGTTCTTAATACCTTGCATCATAGGCACCATGACCTTTAAGAAGGCTCTATGTGACCTTGGTTCAAGTGTAAACCTCATGCCACTCTCTGTAATGGAGAAACTGGGGATCTTTGAGGTACAAGCTGCAAGAATCTCACTAGAGATGACAGACAATTCAAGGAAACAGGCTTATGGACTTGTAGAGGATGTCTTAGTTAAGGTTGAAGGCTTTTACATCCCTTCTGATTTCATAATCCTAGACACTAGGAAGGATGAGGATGAATCCATCATCCTTGGAAGACCCTTCCTAGCCACAGTAAGAGCTGTGATTGATGTGGACAGAGGAGAGTTAGTCCTTCAATTGAATGAGGACTACCTTGTGTTTAAGGCTCAAGGATCTTCTTCCGTAACCATGGAGAGGAAGCATGAAAAGCTTCTCTCAATACAGAGTTAAATAGAGCCCCCATACTCAACTTCTAAGTTTGGTGTTGGGAGGCCAACATCAAGCTCTGAGTCTCTGTGAAGCTCTCTAAGAGCTCACTGTCAAGCTATTGACATTAAAGAAGCGCTTGTTGGGAGGCAACCCAATGTTATTTAATTATATTTATTTATTTTTCATTGTTATTTTATGTTTTCTTTAGGTTGATGATCATGTGAAGTCATAAAAACAATTGCAAAATTAAAGCAAAATGAAAAACAACATCAAAAATAGCACACCCTGGAGAACAGGCTTACTGGCGTTTAAACGCCAGTAAGGATAGCAGAATGGGCGTTTAACGCCCAGCCTGGCAGCATTCTAGGCATTAAACGCTAGAATGGGCAGCACTCTGGGCGTTTAATGCCAGAAAGGGCTGTCTGGCGTTAAATGCAAGGATTGGCACACAATGGGCGTTTGAACGCCAGAATGGTGCAGGGAGCAGAATTTCTTGACACCTCAAGATCTGTGGAACTCATAGGATCTCCACCTACCCCACATCTTCTTCTCTCCTCTTCACACCTTTCCATAACACTCTTCCCCAAATACCCTTGACCAATCCCATCATTAACTCTTCCCCAAATACCCTTCACCTATCAAATCTTACCCTCTTCCCCATATCCTCTTCACCACTTACATCCATCCATCATAAACCCCACCTACCTCACCATTCAAATTCAAACCATTTCCCTCCCTAACCCACCCCTTCATGACCGAATCCCCTCTCTCTCCTACCCTATAAATACCCCTCCTTACAACCTTTAATTTCACACTTCATACACACTTAACCCCCCTTGGCCGAACCCACTCCTTACCTCCATCTCTTCCATTTCTTCTTCTTCTACTCATTTCTTTCTTCTTTTGCTCGAGGACGAGCAAACTTTTTAAGTTTGGTGTGGGAAAAGATAAGCTTTTTGTTTTGTTTTTCCATAACCACTAATGGCATCAAAGGCCAGAGAAACCTCTAGAAAGAGAAAAGGGAAGGCAATTGCTTCCACCTTTGAGTCATGAAAGATGGAGAGATTCATCTCAAAGGTCTATCAAGACCACTTCTATGAAGTTGTGGCCAAGAAAAAGGTGATCCCCGAGGTCCCCTTCAAGCTCAAAAAGAGTGAATATCCACAGATCCGACATGAGATTCAAAGAAGAGGTTGGAAAACTCTCACCAACCCCATTCAACAAGTTGAAATCTTAATGGTTCAAGAGTTCTATGCTAATGCATGGATCACTAGGAACCATGACCAAGGTGTGAACCCGAACCCAAAGAATTGGCTCACAATGGTTCGAGGGAATTACTTGGATTTTAGTCCAGAAAATGTGAGGTTAGCATTCAACTTGCCAATGATGCAAGGAGATCATCACCCTTTCACTAGAAGGTCAACTTTGACCAAAGGTTGGACCAAGTCCTTAGCGACATCTGTGTAGAAGGAGCTCAATGGAAGAGAGACTCAAGAGGCAAGCCAGTTCAACTAAGAAGGCTTGACCTCAAACCCGTGGCTAGGGGATGGTTGGAATTCATCTAACGCTCTATCATTCCTACTAGCAACCGGTCTGAAGTTACAATAGACTGGGCTATCATGATCCATAGGATCATGAATAGAGAGGAAGTAGAAGTCCATGAGATCATATCCCTAGAACTCTACAAGGTGGCAGACAAGCCCTCTACTTTGGCAAGGTTAGCCTTCCCTCATCTCATTTGTACCCTATGCAATTCAGCTGGAATTGTCATAGAGGAAGACATCCTCATTGAAGGAGACAAGCCCATCACTAAGAAGAAGATGGAGCAAACAAGAGAGCCCACTCATGGACCTCAACAAGAGCATGAGAAAATTCCTCATCAAGAAATCCCTGAGATGCCTCAAGGGATGCATTTTCCTCCACAAAATTATTGGGAGCAAATCAACACCTCCTTAGGAGAATTAAGTTCCAACATGGGACAACTAAGGA
Source organism: Arachis ipaensis (assembly GCF_059453495.1). NCBI lineage: Eukaryota > Viridiplantae > Streptophyta > Magnoliopsida > Fabales > Fabaceae > Arachis > Arachis ipaensis. The sequence goes on along the minus strand of NC_142441.1, from coordinate 116,995,059 downwards.
TGGAGCACCAAGAGCATTCCATCCTCCTCCATGAAATTAGAGAGGACCAAAGAGCCATGAGGGAGGAGCAACAAAGGCAAGGAAGAGACATTGAGGAGCTCAAGCACTCCATAAGATCCTCAAGAGGAAGAACTAGCCGCCATCACTAAGGTGGACCAGTTCTTTAATTTCCTTGTTTTTATTTTTCTGTTTTGCGAAATTTATGCTTTATGTCTATGTCTTTATTACATGATCATTAGTGTCTAGTATCTATGTCTTAAAGCTATGGATGTCCTATGAATCCATCACCTTTCTTAAATGAAAAATATTTTTAATTGCAAAAGAACAAGAAGTACATGATTTCGAATTCTATCTTGAAATTAGCTTAATTATTTTGATGTGGTGGCAATATCTTTTGTTTTCTGAATGAATGCTTGAACAGTGCATATTTTTTGAATTTGTTGTTTATGAATGTTAAAATTTTTGGCTCTTGAAAGAATAATGAAAAAGGAGAAATGCTATTGATAATCTGAAAAATCATAAAATTGATTCTTGAAGCAAGAAAAAGCAGTGAATAGACAAAGCTTGCAGAAAAAAAAAGAAAAGAAAAAAAAAGTGGCGAAAAAAAAGAAAGAAAAAGAAAAAGCAAGCAGAAAAAGCCAACAGCCCTTTAAACCAAAAGGCAAGGGTAAAACGGATCCATGGCTTTGAGCATTAATGGAAAGGAGGGTCCACAGGAATAAAATCCTGGCCTAAGCGGCTAAACCAAGCTGTCCCTAACCATGTGCTTGTGGCGTGAAGGTGTCAAGTGAAAAGCTTGAGACTGAGCGGTTAAAGTCGTAGTCCAAAGCAAAAAGAGTGTGCTTAAGAGCTCTGGGCACCTCTAACTGGGGACTCTAGCAAAGATGAGTCACAATCTGAAAAGGTTCACCCAGTTATGTGTCTGTGGCATTTATGTATCCGGTGGTAATTCTGAAAAACAAAATGCTTAGAGTCACGGCCAAGACTCATAAAGTAGCTGTGTTTAAGAATCAACATACTGAACTAAGAGAATCAATAACACTATCTGAATTCTGAGTTCCTATAGATGCCAATCATTCTGAACTTCAAAGTATGAAAGGAGATGCCAAAACTGTTCAGAAGCAAAAAGGCTACAAGTCCCGCTCATCTAATTGAAGCTAATCTTCATTGATAAGTTTGGAATTTATTGTATTTTCTCTTCTTTTTATCCTATTTTGTTTTTAGTTACTTGGGGACAAACAACAATTTACGTTTGGTGTTGTGATGAGTGATGACAAGTCATCTTAGCCTAGTTTCACTAGCCTTTTTCTTTTGTTTTCAATTGAATTATGCACTTTCTTGAGCCAAAAGCAAGCCAATTGGGTAGATTTTCATGTTTCCTTTGATTTAATCAACCATGTATGAATTCATGCTATTTCATGAGGTTTTGTGCTATAATTGTCACATATTATGAAAGAATGAATATCTCATAATTTTGAGCATAGCTTTGATGTGTTTGGTTGATTAATGATAGGTGAAGAAAGCTTGGAGAAAGGTTGATGCAAGAAGGAAGGGCTAGGAGGAAGAGAGAACAAAAAGTTTGAGCAAAAGTTTGCCCTCAAACTTTAGCTCAAACTTTTGGATTAATTATGAACCAGGAAGTAAAAGCTGGAGCAAAAGTTAGACCCCTAACTTTTTGGCTAACTTTTGGCATGAAAAACACTCCCTGGATGCACAAAAAGTTTGTGCCAACATTAGCCCCTTAACTTTTTGGCTAACGTTGGCACATGAAAAACACTCCCTGGACTAGCAAAAGTTTGCGCCAACGTTAGCCCCCTAACTTTTTGGCTAACGTTGGCGCCATGATAACCAAGGGGAGGCCAACGTTGGAGCAAAAGTTAGACCCCTAACTTTTGCCCCAACGTTGGTATCAGCAAAACAAGGGTGCTGATATGAAAAGTTGGAGCAAAAGTTAGACCCCTAACTTTTACTCCAACTTTTACTCAAGCTTTCATGATTCCAACCCGGTTCAATTCGGTTCTTCTCCAAACTCCAAGAGCAATCAACCAAGGCCTCTCTCAACCCAATTCCACCAAGAGCAAAGGCCCAATTGAAGGCTTGAAGACCATTTGAAGAAAGTGTATAAAGAGATTAAAATTTAAGTTTTGAAGGGAGCTTCGCTTTTAGTTTTGCAGAAGAACTTTCTTTTCGGTTTTGGCTTGGAGCTCACTTTTATTTTTCCTAGCATTGTTGTTTTAATTCAAGAGAATTTGGGAGGAGAATTGATCTCTCTTCTTCCTTGTTCTTGCCCAGCACTCTTTACTTTTCTTGTATTGGATTTTGGGTGGAGAGTTGAAGAAATTCTGTTTCAATCTCACCTTGGGATCTTGTTTAATTTTACTGCACAATTGAATTCAGTTTCGGTTAATTGCTTTTCATCTACTTTCTTTGCAATTTACATTTTCTTTGCAATTGTTCTTGATTGGATCTAGGAGGGAATTGAGATCTAGACTTGGCTTTCTAGTCTCTTGGGTCCTGAGATCCGGAATTTCCATTTCCCATTCCCTGTTTACTGTTTTCATGCTCATTTACATTTTTGTTTTAAGATCCGGTTCGATTCAAGTCCTTCTTTACTTCTCTCTTTGTTGCAATTTACTTTTCCTCGTTTAATTCCTGCAAATCCAACTCCCAATTCCCTTTACAATTCAAGCCATTTACATTTCTTGCATTTTAAGATTCTGCAATTTACATTTCTTGCGTTCTAAGTTTCTGCCATTTAATTTCTTGTTCTTTAAGATTCAGCACTTTAAATTTCAGTTCTCTTTAATTTCATGCCAATTACCCATTCCCTTTACTTTCTATGCAATTTAAATTCTGCAAATCACAAATCTCTCAACCAAATCTTGATTCGCTTGACTAAATCAACCACTAAACTAAAATTTCTCAATCCTTCAATCCCTGTGGGATCGACCTCACTCCCGTGAGTTATTATTACTTGATGCGACCCGGTGCACTTGCCGGTTAGATTTGGGTGTTTCGGAGGAATTCGTTTTTTCCGCGAAAATATCCCATCAAGTTTTTGGCGCCGTTGCCGGGGATTGATTAGATTGACAATGATTAAGTGAGGTGGTGATCTAGATCTAGCATTTTTATTTCCTGTTTCTTTAATTTTTGACTAACCCACTAACTGTTTGAAGTTTTGTTTCAACTGACTACACTTAATTTTCAAGAGAATCACTGTGTGTTCCGTTGTTGAATTATATGTCACAGGAAAGAAGAGTAGCCAAAGGGAAGGATATCATTGAAGAAGGAGTTTCTGAGAAAGAAGAACACCACAACATGAAGCCACAACTCATTACACTAATAGAGAACAATTGTTCCTATGGTGGAACTCCACTGGAGAATCCTAAACAGCACCTATCCAATTTTCTGAGAACTTGTGGTGCTGTCAATCTCGATAGTGTAAATCATGATGCCATTAAGCTCTTGTTATTTCCCTTCTCACTGAAGGATGAAGCGGCACAATGGCTTGAAACCTTTCCCCAAGGAAGTATAACTAGTTGGAAAGATTTGGTTACCAAGTTTCTAGCCAAATTCTCCTCGTCCCAACAACACATCAAGATGAAAGAGGGAGTACATCCATTCATACAAGGAGGGGAAGAATCATTGTTCAAAGCATGGGAAAAATACAAGAAGGCAAGCAACAAAGAGGATTTCCAAGCGTTCTATGAAGGATTAACCCCGGAAACAAGAAGAGCGGTGGATCACTTCTCAGATGGCCTACTCAACGCAACAGCAACTATCCAAGGAACTGCAGAGTTCAATGACAAGAGAGCCAATAACCAACACTCATTTGAGACCCCACAGAATGCAACTTCAGAAAAGGAGATAATGAATCTTGAAGGAATGAAGGCAGTCATGAATCAAAGCAAACAGCTACATCAGCAAACTCAGCAACAATTGGAGTCAATAGCTAGACAAATTGATTTTCTCCATTCTACTACAGTGAATGCACAATTTCCACCATGGAAGCCATATTCTTATCTAAGAATGATGGAATCTCCACATCAGGAACAAAGGGACTTCAACTACAACAACCCCAATTTCCCAAACCTGCAAAAACACCACCATACTAACAACAATCACTACATACCACCACACTACCCACCCTTCCAACCCCCAACACCCCACAACCTACAAATTTCACAAAACTCTCAGAGGATCACCAATCTGGAGATCTTAGTAGAGAGAATGATGACACATCAAGAGATGATAAGCAAACACCAGGAGGCCTCACTCGGGAGAATTAAGAGGCAAATGGAACAATTAGCTAAGAATCTCACAGGAATGAGTGAGAAGAGGGCTAAAGGAAAAGAATCACTCATCCAGGATGAGCATCACAAAGCAAAGCCTCACTTAGGAGGACAAGGGGACAAGGAGAAGGAAGCTCAAAATCTGAACTGAGCAAGCACAGAGGATGTCAAGCTAATGACAATAAAAGAGCGCTTGTTGGGAGGCAACCCAACCTGAGGTAGTTTTCTGTTCATAACTATTTTAATAAAAAGGTTAATTAGTTTTATCTATAATGCAAGAAGCTAAGTTTGGTGTTGCACACCAAAACAATCTAAAGGAGAATGCAGGATTCTAAGTTTGGTGTTTCACCAAAATCCCATTATAAAACACATTCTCACTTTCTGCATAATGCTGGCTTCAAGCATGTTGGATGAACTAGTTAACTATTCTGCTGTTTCCTAGTTTTCAGTTTTATTGCTTTTGAAAAAGAAAAAGAGTTTTACACATGGTTAATCTGATGCACAAGAACCATTGGCAAGGTACTAAGTTTGGTGTTCCCACACCAAAGTAAGTACAAAGGCCCACAAATAAATCCTGCATGCTAACCATTGTTTCTAAGTGCTTGGGGAACAAGCAACTTTCAGTATCACTGCAGAGTACCATACAAACTTTTGGGAAGATTAAGCATCATCAACCAAAGAGATGAAAGATGAACGGGAAGGCCAGCACTAATGATGATGAGAAGAAGGAAAGCAAGTGAACTCCAAAAGGTTGTATTGTTAAGTGATTATTTTACATCAGATATTGCTGTGATTGAAAGTTACATAATACCCCTGCCTGCCTGCATAGCATAGTTTTTTTCTGTAATTCAATAAGCAAGATGCTTGATCATTCACAACATTTTTCTCTTCAAAACTTGTTTGCACTCAATGTTCAAGAATGCATCACATGAAAGTTCTTTGAAAAGAAGGATTGAGGAATTAAACAATTTTGAGGCAAGCAAAAGATTAGGAGAAGTGGCGGTTCTAGTTATATGATTATGTATTGAGGTTGCATGCTTGTGAAAACTTGCATGGGAGCTCATAGGCATGACATGAAGTTCAAAGAAGTATTGTGGAGATTCTCAAAAATCTATTGATCCAAGAAGCAGCAAATAAAACAAAAGAAAGAAAAGAAAATACAAAGACAAAAAGAACATGGCCCAAGGCTCTGAGCATCAATTACTAGGCAGAAAAGAAAGAAGAAACAATGACTCAAAGAGTTGTTAGCCTAGTAAAATGCTTGTGGTTGAGTTGTGTCAAAGAAAGAGGCTTGAGCAAGTAAATCCTTAGGGGTGCTTTAACACCTAATACCTTAAAACCAACTGGTTTAGGAGTATTGATTGAAAGCTTATCTAAAGAGCTGCTTCGAGACATGACACTTAGAGTCAAGGCCAAAGCAAAGAAACTATAAGCTGCTTCAAGGTGACTACATATAAAGAGATCTCCATGATACCATTTGGATGAAAATCCTAAGACCTAAGACTCCCAATATGTGAGGACTAGTAAGCACTGAAGCCCTTGCATGAGCATATGATTTAGAATTTACCCCACTGTTACTTGATCACTTCACTCACAGGACCTGACAAGTTGTTCTTCAATCCATCTTAAATGAAAGAACCTTTGAGCATAATTCATTTCTTGCTTGGGGACAAGCAAGCTTTAAGTTTGGTGTTGTGATGACAAGTCATCTTAGCCTAGTTTCACAAGCCTTTTTCTTTTGTTTTTAATTAAATTATGCACTTTCTTGAGCCAAAAGCAAGCCAATTGGGTAGATTTTCATGTTTCCTTTGATTTAATCAACCATGTATGAATTCATGCTATTTCATGAGGTTTTGTGCTATAATTGTCAAATATTATGAAAGAATGAATATCTCATGATTTTGAGCATAGCTTTGATGTGTTTGGTTGATTAATGATAGGTGAAGAAAGCTTGGAGAAAGGTTGATGCAAGAAGGAAGGGCTAGGAGGAAGAGAGAACAAAAAGTTTGAGCAAAAGTTTGCCCTCAAACTTTAGCTCAAACTTTTGGATTAATTATGAACCAGGAAGTAAAAGCTGGAGCAAAAGTTAGACCCCTAACTTTTTGGCTAACTTTTGGCATGAAAAACACTCCCTGGATGCACAAAAAGTTTGTGCCAACGTTAGCCCCCTAACTTTTTAGCTAACGTTGGCACATGAAAAACACTCCCTGGACTAGCAAAAGTTTCTGCCAACGTTAGCCCCCTAACTTTTTGGCTAACGTTGGCGCCATGAATAACCAAGGGGAGGCCAACGTTGGAGCAAAAGTTAGACCCCTAACTTTTTCCCCAACATTGGTATCAGCAAAACAAGGGTGCTGATGTGAAAAGTTGGAGCAAAAGTTAGACCCCTAACTTTTACTCCAACTTTTACTCAAGCTTTCATGATTCCAACCCGGTTCAATTCGGTTCTTCTCCAAACTCCAAGAGCAATCAACCAAGGCCTCTCTCAACCCAATTCCACCAAGAGCAAAGGCCCAATTGAAGGCTTGAAGACCATTTGAAGAAAGTGTATAAAGAGATTAAAATTTAAGTTTTGAAGGGAGCTTCGCTTTTAGTTTTGCAGAAGAACTTTCTTTTCGGTTTTGGCTTGGAGCTCACTTTTATTTTTCCTAGCATTGTTGTTTTAATTCAAGAGAATTTGGGAGGAGAATTGATCTCTCTTCTTCCTTGTTCTTGCCCAGCACTCTTTACTTTTCTTGTATTGGATTTTGGGTGGAGAGTTGAAGAAATTCTGTTTCAATCTCACCTTGGGATCTTGTTTAATTTTACTGCACAATTGAATTCAGTTTCGGTTAATTGCTTTTCATCTACTTTCTTTGCAATTTACATTTTCTTTGCAATTGTTCTTGATTGGATCTAGGAGGGCATTGAGATCTAGACTTGGCTTTCTAGTCTCTTGGGTCCTGAGATCCGGAATTTCCATTTCCCATTCCCTGTTTACTGTTTTCATGCTCATTTACATTTTTGTTTTAAGATCCGGTTCGATTCAAGTCCTTCTTTACTTCTCTCTTTGTTGCAATTTACTTTTCCTCGTTTAATTCCTGCAAATCCAACTCCCAATTCCCTTTACAATTCAAGCCATTTACATTTCTTGCATTTTAAGATTCTGCAATTTACATTTCTTGCGTTCTAAGTTTCTGCCATTTAATTTCTTGTTCTTTAAGATTCAGCACTTTAAATTTCAGTTCTCTTTAATTTCATGCCAATTACCCATTCCCTTTACTTTCTATGCAATTTAAATTCTGCAAATCACAAATCTCTCAACCAAATCTTGATTCGCTTGACTAAATCAACCACTAAACTAAAATTGCTCAATCCTTCAATCCCTGTGGGATCGACCTCACTCCCGTGAGTTATTATTACTTGATGCGACCCAGTGCACTTGCCGGTTAGATTTGGGTGTTTCGGAGGAATTCGTTTTTTCCGCGAAAATATCCCATCAATGAGCGGATAATTTATACCCTTTTTGGCATTATTTTTACATAGTTTTTAGTATGATTTAATTACTTTTTATTATATTTTTATTCAAAAATCACATTTCTGGACTTTACTATGAGTTTGTGTATTTTTCTGTGATTTCAGGTATTTTCTGGCTGAAATTGAGGGACCTGAGCAAAAATCTGATTTAGATGCTAAAAAAGGACTGCAGATGTTGTTGGATTCTGACCCTCCTGCACTCGAAGTGGGTTTTCTGGAGCTACAGAAGCTCAATTGGTGCGCTCTCAATTGCGTTGGAAAGTAGACATCCTGGGATTTCCATCAATATATAATAGTTCATGATTTTCCCGAGATTTAATGGCCCAAACTGGCGTCCAAAGCCAGCTTAAAACATCTTGGCGTAAAGTGCCCAAACTGGCACCAAAGCTGGCGTTTAACTCCAGAAACAACCTAATCACAAAAAAGCTTCGATGCTCAGCCCAAGAACATACCAAGTGGGCCTCGAAAGTGGATTTCTGCATTATCTGCACTTAGTTACTCATTTTCTGTAAACCCTAGGTTACTAGTTTAGTATATAAACTACTGTTAGAGATTTATTTTACATCTTATGTTCCTGTTTTGATCATTGTTCATGTTTGGAGGCTGGCCTCACGGCCATGCCTAGACCTCTTTCACTTATGTATTTTCTACGGTGGAGTTTCTACACCCCATAGATTAAGGTGTGGAGCTCTGCTGTTCTTCATGAATTAATGCAATTACTATTGTTTTCTATTCAATTCACGCCTACTTCTTTTCCAAGATATACTCTCGTACCTAATTCAGTTAAGTCAGAATGAAGGGGTGACCCGTGACAATCACCTAATCTTTGTTACTCGCTTAGCCAAGATCGCGTGCATGACAACCACAAAGCGGTCTAGATGATGTTCAACATAGTCATTCGACGACAGTCGGAGTATATTCTCTTGGATATCTAATACATAGACCGAGTCCGTGAGATTAGTATCTTCATGGTATAGGCTAGAATTATTGGCAGCCATTCCTGGGATCCGGAAAGTCTAAACCTTGTCTGTGGTATTCCGAGTAGGATCCAGGAAGGAATGACTGTGACAAGCTTCAAACCTGCGAGTGTTGGGCGCAAGTGACAGTGTGCAAAAGGATCAATGGATTCTATTTTGACGCTAGTGGGAACCGACAGATGATTAGCCATGCGGTAGCTGTACCTGGTATTTTTCATCCGAGACGAGCAATCCGACAGTTGATTAGCCGTGCAGAAACCGTAGAGGACCATTTTCACTGAGAGGATCTTACAGCTTGCCATGGAAGGAGGTAACGCATGGTTGGAAGGAGGCAATAGGAAAGCAGAGGTTTAGAAGCAACAAAGCATCTCCATACGCTTATCTGAAATTCCCACCAATGAATTACATAAGTAACTTTATCTTTATTTTCTGTTTTATTTATATTTTAATTATCAAAACTTCATAACCATTTGAATCCGCCTGACTGAGATTTACAAGGATGACCATAGCTTGCTTCAAGCCGACAATCTCCGTGGGATCGACCCTTACTCACGTAAGGTATTACTTGGACGACCCAGTACACTTGCTGGTCAGTTACGCGGAGTTGTGAAGAAGTGTTAAGATCACGATTCCGTGCACCAGGTATTGACCGACTTATTTTTGCTCTGTTTTACTTTGCTTCCTTTCTTTCCAGTTTGTAACTTGCTTCTTTGGTTGCTTTTGTTTTTTCAAAGATGGCTAAGAATAATGATTCCATGAAAGCCTTTAAAAAGGCGAAGAAGGCTACAGCTGCCCAGAACATCTCGGCCAAGGCGGCTGGGGAAGGATCCTCTAATGTTTTGCCAAAACAGCCGGTATCGAGCTCTCCTGGACCTAGGAGGGTGATTCCTACCCCTCGGGTTCATGTGATCGATCCTCCCCAGACTTCTGCTGCCACATCTTCTCCTACTGCTGTTCCTTCTCCAAAAAGACAGAGGACTGTTGAGCCCTTCAATCTAGATGCCCCCGACTTTGATGCTGTTTGTTGATCAACAAATTGGTCCCTATGGTATTATTCCTACTGATGATGTTTCCCTTCTTCGTCATTTGGACTTCATTACCCGGAGTAGCATTAAGATGGCACATATGGGGGCGGCTCTATACCGAATTGCCCAGGATCTTCCTATTCATACAACAAAGGCTTTTATAGAGGAAGCCAAGTCGGAGTTCGACCGGATCAAGTGTTTAAAGGAGGAGCTCGAGGTGAAAGTGGCCAACTTGGAAAAAGAGTTGGAGGGTGAGAAGACTCGGGCTATTGCCTTGGCGGCTTCTGCAAAGTTGTCTGAGGATATGGCGTTGAAGCATAAGGAGAGCTATATCATAACTTATAGGGAGATGATGGGTCTTAGGGAGAGTTTGGAGTCTGCCCGAGCTGACTATGCCGAGCTTCAGGGTCATCTTGTAGGCAGTGTAAATGCTGCTTATGAGAATTTGAAGGATCAAGTTCGAGTTCTTGTGCCCGAGCTTGACCTTACTTTTTTTAGCTTGGACAACATTGTAAAAGATGGCAAGATTGTCCCTGATGACCCTAATGATGATGATGATGTCGACCCTCCTCCTGTACCTTCTGCCAAAGTTTCTGTTGCCCCGCCTTCCTCAACTCCGGCGACTGAAGTCGGTCAGCCTGAGTCTGATCCCGACATCCAAATCCTGAACTGGGATGATGGGACGGTGGATGCGGTACCTCTTCAGACTCGTCCTCCTTCACCTCGGGATGCTACTGCTGGGAAGTCTTTGGATTCTCTATAATTATTTCTGATGTATTGTGTATAGCCCGGCCTGTGGGCTTTTGAGCTCTTTTATTTTGTAATTTATGGTCTTGACTTCTGGATACTTTAGTTGCTTTTTTAGCAACCTTATTTTGAAAAAACAAAGGTAGTTTTTCAAGCCTATTGGGGTCGACTTCAGGTGGCCTCTTGGGTCTTGTTTATTATAGCAACTTTGTTTCTGCTTGTTGATTGCTTGCCTAATATTTTCCAGCTATCTTCAGGGTGTTGGAATCTTGTTTTCCGACCTCTTTGAATTGCCTTTGTACTTTCATACTTGTAGCTTGATTCTTTTGAGGTCATGGCTTTCTGGGGTCCAACTTGAAGTCCCTTATAACGCATGCCTTCTGTCGGCCGACTTCTTCATCTCAGTCTGTGCGAAGTTATTTCTAGTAATCCATTTTGTTTGGGCCTTCTCAGGTCTCTTTATATGGATTACTTTATTTAAAACTTTCTGTAGCTTTGTCGAGCCGACTTGGCCCTTTCTAAGTTATTTTTGGTAATCCGTTTTATTTGGACCTTGTTCAGGTCTCCTTTTGTGGATTAGCTGTTTATAACTTGTGTGATTTTATTAGGCCGACTTCATCAGGTCGGTCCCTTTTAAGTTATTTTTAGTAATCCATTTCATTTGGACCCTTGTCAGGTCTCTTTTATGGATTACTTTTATAACTTTATGATTTTGTTGGGCCGATTTCTTCATGTCGGTCCCTTCTAAGTTATTTTTAGTAATCCATTTTATTTGGACCTTTGTCAGGTCTCTTTTATGGATTACTTTTATAACTTTGTGATTTTGTTGGGCCGACTTCATCATGTCGGTCCCTTCTAAGTTATTTTTAGTAATCCTCTTTTTTAGGGCTGGCCATGCCTCTTTCCAGGGATTTAGTTTTTATAACTTTGGTTATTGTGGTCGACTGGTCTGACATCTTTACGTCGGCCTGTCTTTAAGTTATTTTTAGCAACCCATTTTTATTAAGACCTCGTCAGGTCCTTTCTATGGATCACTTTCGATAACTTCTTGCATTATTCTGTTTTTTTCACCTTTTCATCTTTGCCGATTTTGTAGAAATTAGGTTTGATCCCTGTTTGGTCGACCTTTTGATGAATTTGGTTTTCATCTTCGTTGGTCTTTATTGTGATCGAGTAGTGAATTTGATTTTCACTTTCTGTCGATCTGTAGCTTTATAATCGGGCGATGAATTTTTTGCGTTTCAGATTGATGCGTCATGATAAGAGGATTTGTAGAAAATCTAAAAACTTTATTCAAAATAAAGAAAATGCAAATATATACATGTGGGCATTTTATCCCTCTAAGTCAGGCAGTTCATGGATCTTGGCTCGGTGCCTCGTTAAAATACCTTTTTCAGGAAAAAGAGTGCACCTCATCCTAAGATCTTTATTACCTCATAACTGTAATACCTTCTTAAGTTGCAGGCGTGCCATGACCTTGGCAGCTCTCGCCCTTTGAGTTCGGTCAGCCTGTAGTATCCCTTTCCGAGTACTTCTATGACTCGGTAGGGTCCTTTCCAGTTTGCTGCCAGCTTTCCTTCTCCAGGTCAACTTGTTCCGATATCATTTCGGATTAAGACAAGATCGTTCTTGGCAAAGCCTTGCTGTACTACTTTTCGATTGTATCTTGAGGCCATTCGACGTTTTAATGGCTCTTCCTTGATTCGAGCTCTTTCTCGAATTTCTTGAAGTAGGTCGAGTTCCTTCTTTTGAAGTAGGGAATTGGCTTCTTCATTGTAGTGGATTACTCTGGGTGATCCTTCTTCGACCTCCACTGGGATCATTGCCTCCATTCCGTAAGCTAATCGGAAAGGTGATTCCTTTGTAGTGGAGTGTGGAGTTGTCCGATATGCCCAAAGGACTTGTGAGAGCTCTTCAGCCCAGGCTCCCTTTGCATCCTGTAATCTCCATTTTAGCCCGGCTAATACAACTTTATTGGTGGCTTCTGCCTGTCCATTGGCCTGGGGATGTTCTATGGATGTGAATTGGTGCTTTATTTTCAAGTTGGCCACCAATTTCTGAAGCCTGTGTCTGTGAATTGAGTGCCATTATCTGTGGTGATGGAGTATGGGACCCCAAACCTTGTGATAATATTTCTATATAAGAATTTTCGACTTTTTTGAGCAGTGGCATTAGCTAGGGGCTCTGCCTCAATCCACTTTGTGAAATAATCTACCCCAATGATGAGGAACTTGACCTGTCCTGATCCTTGGGGGAAGGGCCCAAGGAGGTCGAGTCCCCATTTTGCAAATGGTCAGGGTGAGGTTATGCTGATGAGCTCCTCTGGTGGGGCGATATGAAAATTAGCATGCTTCTGACATGGTGGACATGTCTTTACGAATTCCATTGCTTCTTTTTGTAAAGTTGGCCAATAGAATCCAGCCTGGAGTACCTTTTTGATGAGAGCTTGTGCTCCGAGATGGTTGCCACAGATGCCACTGTGTACTTCTTCTAAGACTTTCTTTGTGTTAGAAGTCGGCACGCATTTTAACAGTGGTGTTGAAATCCATCTTTTGTATAGAGTATTGTTTATGATGGTGTAGTATTGTGCCTCTCATTTTAACCTCTTTGCCTCCTTCTTATTTGTAGGGAGTGTTTCTGTTTTGAGGTAATTAATTATGGGAGTCATCCATCCTTGATCCAGACCTGTTATGGTTAGAACCTTTTCTTCTTCCGAGATTGACGGGTTCTGCAGCATCTCTTGGATGAGGCTTCTATTGTTGCCCCCTGGTTTTGTGCTGGCTAGTTTTGAGAGTGCGTCAGCTCGAGCATTCTGTTCCCGGGGTATGTGGCGGACCTTATATTCCCCGAGTTGTCCGAGTTGTTCCCTGGTTTTGTCTAAGTACTTTTTCATGGTGGGATCCTTGGCTTGGTAACTCCCTGCTATTTGTGAGGTGACTACTTGTGAGTCACTGAAGATGATAAACTTTTGAGCTCCAACTTCCTTAGCCAGCTTCAAACCAGCTAGTAGTACCTCATACTCGGCTTGGTTGTTTGAAGCAGGGAACCCGAATTTTAGGGAAAGTTCGATTTGGGCTCCCTGGTCGCTTTCTATTATCACGCCTGCGCCACTTCCAGTTTTGTTTGAGGAACCATCTACGTAGAGATTCCACTTTGTAGGGATTTTCGGGGTGCCCGTAAACTCTGCAATGAAGTCGGCCAAATACTGTGATTTGATGGCTGTCCGAGCTTCATATTGAAGGTCGAATTCGAACAACTCGACTGTCCATTGAAAAATTCTTCCTGCTAAATCTATTTTCTGCAGAATGCCTTTTATGGGCTGGTTGGTCCGAACCCTGATGATGTGGGCTTGGAAATACAGGCGAAGTCATCGAGATGTTAGTATGAGAGCATAGGCGAATTTTTTTATTTTTTGATAGTTCAGTTCGGACCCTTGTAATGCTTTGCTGATGAAGTATATAGGTTGTTGTCCACTGTCGTCATCTCAGATCAATGCTGAGGCTATTGCCCAATTTCCTACTGCGAGGTACAATACAAGTGGTTCTCCTTCCCGTGGCCGAGTTAGAATAGGTGGTTGTCCCAGGAACCTTTTGAAATCCTGGAAGGCCTGCTCGCACTCTGTTGTCCATTCAAACCTCTTTCCTTTCCTTAGGGTGGCGTAGAAGGGGAGAGATCTCATTGCCGATCCAGCTAGAAATCTGGACAAGGCTGCCAATCTTCCATTGAGTTGTTGTACCTCTTTAACGCTGGTCAGACTCTTCATGTTGAGTATAGCCTGGCATTTATCCAGATTTGCCTCAATTCCTCTTTGTGTGAGCATAAAACCCAAGAATTTTCCAGCTTCTACTGCGAAGATGCATTTTTGCAGGGTTAAGTCGTATACCATGCCTTCTTATAGTGTCGAATACTTGGGTGAGGTCGGACAGTAACGACTCTTCATTTTGTGTCTTTATTAACATGTCGTCCACGCAGACTTCCATGACTTTCCCGATGTGGTCTGCGAAGACCTTATTCCTTAATCTTTGATAAGTGGCTCCTATGTTTTTGAGTCCGAATGGCATAACGATGTAGCAGTAGTTTACTTTCGGGGTCAAAAATGAAGTTTTTTCTTAGTCAGGTGGGTACATCGGGATTTGATTGTATCCTGAATAGGCATCCATAAACGAGAGGTATTTGTATCCAAAGGAGGCATCCACCAAAGCGTCGATACTTGGGAGTGGATAAGGATCTTTTGGGCAGGCTTTGTTGAGATCAGTGTAGTCGGTGTACATCCGCCACTTCCCATTTGATTTTTTCACCAAGACGACGTTAGCTAGCCATAGTGGGTACTTAACTTCTCTTATGAATCCTGCCTCCAGTAGAGCTTGTACTTGCTCCTCCACAGCTTGGGATCGTTCTGGTTCGAGTATTCTACGTCTCTGCTATACTGGCCAAGATCCTAAATAAACTGCCAACTTGTGGCACATTAACTTAGGGTCTATTCCTGGCATGTCTGTGGCTTTCCATACAAAGAGGTCGACATTGTCTCTTAAGAATTGTATGAGTGACTCCTTTATGTCTCCTTTAGGATTGTGCCGATATTGGTTGTTTTTTCTGGGACATCTCCGATCTGGACTTTTTGTATTTCGCCTTTGGGTTGTGGACGAAGTTCTTCTTGCCCTCGAACTCCCCCGAGTTTGATGGTGTGGAATTCTTCTCCTCTGCCTCTAAGGTTTAGACTTTCGTTGTAACAGTGGCACGCCGTCTTCTGGTCTGCTCTTATCGTAGCTATTCCTTCTGCAGTTGGGAACTTCATGCACAGGTGTGGAGTCGAGACTACTGTGCCGAGCTTATTTAATGTTGTCCGACCTATTAGGGCATTGTAGGCTGAACTCACATTGACCACGATGTAATCTATGTTGAGTGTCCTTGACTGGTTTCCTTTTCCAAAAGTTGTGTGTAGTGAGATGTATCCTAGTGGTTGGATTGGAGTGTCTCCCAGCCCGAGTAGGCTGTTTGGATATGCTCTGAGTTCTTTTTCTTCTAGGCCAAGTTTATCGAAGGCGGTTTTGAATAAGATGTCGGCCGAGCTTCCCTGGTCTACCAGTGTGCGGTGGAGATTAGCGTTGGCCAATATGATAGTGATAACCATGGGATTGTCATGTCCCGAGATGATGCCAGCTGCGTCCTCTTTAGTAAAAATGATAGTGGGGGAGGTCGGGTGCTTCTTCTCCTCCCTCAACATGATATACTTCTTTAAGATGTTTTTTGCGAGATGATTTGGAGATTCCTCCTTGATAAACCACTATTTTATGGTTTATCTTGTGCTCAATTGAGTGGTTTTTATCTACTCTTTACCCACTTATTCATACTATTTGTATGGTTTTACATTTGCCTTCCTAATTATGTGCTTTGATTGAAAACATGCTTCCTTGATCTTATATTTGTTTATTATTAATCCTCTCTTATTACCATTAGATGCCTTGATATGTGTGTTAAGTGTTTTCAGATATTATAAGGCAGGAATGGCTTGGAGGATGGGAAGAAAGCATGCAAAAGTGGAAGGAATGCAAGAAGTTGGAGAAATTGCTAAGTTATCCAGCCTGACCTCTCTGCACTCAAACGACTATAACTTTAGCTATAGAAGTCCAAACAACGCGGTTCCAGTTGCGTTGGAAAGCTAACGTCTGGGGTTTCGATTTGATATATAATATGTTATTGTTTCCCTGACGTTAGGTGACGCGACCGCGTGATCCATGCGGCCGCGTCGTAATGACGAAAATCCAGCGTGGCAAAATTCGAAACCAGCGAATTCTGGACTGTTTTTGACCCAGTTTGCGGCCCAGAAAACGTAGATTAGAGGCTATAAAGTGGAGGAATGCATCCATACATATCAGGCTCTCATATTCACAATTTTAGGAGTAGATGTAGTCTTCAGAGAGAGAGGTTCTCTCCTCTCTCTTAGGATTAGGATTTAGGATTTAGGACTTCTCTTAGTTTTAGGAGTGACTCTCAATCCCAGGTTCTTTATTTTTATTTATTTTTCCAATTTAATTTATGAACTTTTCCATGTTATGAATTGATTTCTTTATTTAATATAATTTGAGGTATTTTCAGACTTATGATTGCTCTCTTTAATTTATTACTGCTCTTTGTGTATCCAAATTATTTTCATTCAAGTAGACATTTTTCTTCCTTTTGGCTTTGGTTAAATAATTGGTAATACTTGAGTTGTCAAACTCAGGAGTGGTTGAAATTGGCTGATTTTGCTTTAGCTAGGATTGCTCTAACACTAGTCTCTCAACAGGAGTTGACTAGGACTTGAGGATCAAGCTAATTAGTCCACTTGACTTAACTAAGTGGAATTAAAATCCAATTCTCATCACATCTGATAAGGATAACAAGGACAGGATTTCCGGTTCTCATACCTTGCCAAGAGATTTTATTTTATTTTACTTGTCATATAACATATTCCCACCTTACTTCCTAAACCCCAATTTACAAACTCATAACCAATAATAAGAACATACTTCCCTGCAATTCCTTGAGAAGACGACCCGAGGTTTAAATACTCGGTTATCAATTTTAAAGGGGTTTGTTACTTGTGACAACCAAAACTTTTGTAAGAAAGGTTGATTGCTTGGTTTAGTAACTATACTTACAACGAGAGTTTGCTATAACCTCTGAACCATCAATCTTCAGTTCTTCACTCCTCCGGTAAATCCTCCGTGTATCATGTGGACATGTCTCTCCGGTGTACGAGTTAGTCATTCAGTTCGTCCGACATCTTCGTCCCTTTTTCTTTTTCTTGGTTCGTCTGCTCTGCTGGCTAACTACCGATCTAGTTTTCCCTCTCTCACCAATTTTTCTATGACATTTTTCAAGTCAAAGCATTCGTTGGTGGAATGTCCATAGATTCGATGGTATTTGCAGTATTCAGTCCATTTCCTCCTCCTTTCTTACTTTTAAGTGGGCGAGCTGGGGTTATCTTTTCAGTATGGCATACTTCTCGATAGACATCTACAAGAGACACCCGAAGAGGGGTGTAATTGTGGTATTTCTTGATCTTTTCTCCATGCTGATCTTCTTTTTTCTTTGACTCTTTGTCCTTATCCCGGGAGGAGTAGGAGAATCCAGACTTTGAGGTCTCTCCTAGTCGAGAGTTTTCCTCTATGTTGATGTACTTTTCGATATCGAGTGACTAAAAGGTCCTTCGTGTAAGCCATTGATGAGACCCATAATGGCTGCTTCTGTTGGCAGACTTTGTATGTCTAGGCATGCTTTGTTGAATCTTTCCATGTAGCTACGGAGACTTTCCCGATCTCCTTGCTTGATCCCTAATAGACTTAGGGCGTGCTTAGTTTTGTCTTTCTGGATGGAGAATCTGGCCAGAAACTTCTTGGCTAAGTCGTCAAAGTCTGAGATGGACCTAGGGGGCAGATTGTCGAACCATTTAATTGCTGTCTTTGTTAAGGTAGTCGGGAATGCTTTGCAGCAGACTGCATCTGAGGCTTCAGTGAGGTACATTCTACTTCTGAAATTACTGAGGTGATGGCTGGGATCTGCTGTGCCGTCGTATAGAGTCATGTCGAGAGGTTTGAAGTCCTTTGGGATTTTGGTCTTTATGATCTCTTTGGTGAATGGGTTTTGGTCCTTACGGGAGCTATCTTTGTGGCCGGATCGAGTGGTTTTGGCCTTGAGATCGGCTTCGAGCTTTAAGAGCTTGTCCTCTAACTCGCGATGTCGCCTAGGTTCCCTTCGTAGGTCTCTCTCGGCTTCCTGTTGATACTCGACCTCTTTTTCGAGTTGTCTTAGACGATCCTGAAGTGCCTCTATGGCTCCCGTGTTTGGTGAATTTTTGTCTTTGTTAGGTTGAGAAGTATCATCTATTATGACCTCTGCGTTCTTGTGTGGTGTTTTCTTTTCCAAATTAGAATTGTGGTCGTTGTTAAGGTTGTCCGCCATGATGATGGGATGACTTCCAGGTCCCCGGCAACGGCACCAATATTCTGAGGGTTACCTGAAACTGTAGGTCGATCTCGGAGCTGCCGTGTCCAACTTGTTAGACTTGGTGGCGGTGCTGATCCTTCGTCACCAGAGGGTGGTGGTACCTGCAAGGGACTCCGATGCTTAAGTTAGCAAGGGTATTAAGTAGGTTTTTAGTAGAATCAGAGTATGAGTTATACCTGGGTGCTCCAGTGTATTTATAATGATGAGGAATGACCTTTCTGGAGATAAGATAGTTATCTTATCTTATCTTATCTTATCTTTGAGTGAGGTCATCTTATCTTCAAGGGAACCGCCCTTATCTCTGTAGGCTTGGACTGCCTTTGGATTTGGGTCGTGTTCCTCTGTTTGGGCCCTATTTGGGCTTTTCCTGGTAATTTGGCCAAGCTCTTTGAGAAGAGGTCGGATAGACCTGACCTGAAGAGGTCGGTCGACTTGTCGTTAAACATCCCGGGTCGGACAGCTCGACCCAGGGTATGAACAGTGCCCCTACTTGAGCGTGGTCTTCCTTTTGAGGTAGAGTCCTTAGTTTCAGGACTTCAATCCTTCTCTGGAGAAGCCGAGCTCGAGCATTGTCGATTTCTTTTTGTAGAGATCCTTCTGAATGCGGAACATTTTTTTTCTTTTTTCCTTTACCCTTTGGAAACGCCCGTATCTTTGCTTTGGGAACGTGCGAGGGTTTAATAACGCATTAATTCTTTAATGCTCCGTTTCTTTTGCCTTCCACTTTCATTTTGAATTTACACCAAAAGCTGTTTTCCTGTAACCTCCCCTTTTCTTTCTATTCTTCTGTTTGGCTTGCCTGGGACTTGCATTTTTTGTGCTTCTGTGACGCCCTTGGTAGTTGTTGGTGCTTCCTTTTCTCGAAGGCAATTCTGGTTTTCGTCTCTCTGTCTTCAGCTTTCTTCAGCGCTTTTCTCCTCTTTCAGGTTCGTTCTTTCTGTTTCTCTCTTTTACTTCTTTCGTCGTTCCTTCCTTGTACTTGCATTGTTCGATTCTTGGTAAAGTTTTGGTTTTGCTTGAGTTTACGTTGGAAAGCTTGAACCTTTTCGTATTACCATGATTGGTTGTCGCTGTGACGCATGCTTTCTAGTGTTCTTCTGACTTTATGTATGCTCCTAGGTGGACTCCCTGGTAGTTTGATATTTAGAGTTTTGCCTGCAGTTTGCTACTTCTGATTGTACTTTGATGTTTGAGTTTTATGAACTGCATTTGTTTGATTCCGAAAAGATTGCTCCTTGATTTTTGCCCTGTTTGATAGTTTTCTTTGCTGCTAGATTTGTAGAAGATAATAGTTTTCTGATAACTTTCTTTGATTTGCGTCTTTCTTTTTGAAGCGTTGCTTAGAGTCTTGCTGGGATGTTTAGCCTTTGTAGATTTTTCTGAGTCCTTGCTCTGTGTTACTGCCTCCAAAGGATGCCCCTGGACCTTAGTGTATGTCCTGGGGTTTTCCTTTTACTGTTTGTATGCTTGAGTCATATTTTGTCCGAGATGATTTCTTTTTTGCCCGAGCTGTTTTGGTTTTGTAATCCATCTTCTTTCTCTGGCTATAGGACTTGTTGACCATGTCTTCTCGCAAAAATATTGTCGAGACGTCTTCCAAGGTTTACTGAGGGTATGTCCAACTGGCTGGACTCCCTCGTCCTGATGTGTGTTTCTGTAATTAATTTCGAATTCTGCGCGGAGCTTAGAAAACATCACTGAATCTGTAGTGATAGAGATCAGGAAAAGAACTACAAATTGGTAGAGCCTGATTTTGATGAGAGGGTTTGCTTTCCTCCTTTGACCCAGGGAGAACATCTCTTATTCTATGCTTATGACTATTTTTTCAGCCAGCTGAATATTACTTTTCCTTTTACTTCCTTTGAGACCGATTTGTTGTGGTCGTGTAACGTAGCTCCATCCCAGCTCCATCCAAACTCTTGGGGTTTTATCAAGATCTTTCAGTTGCTTTGCCAAGAGTTGGATGTCAAACCTTCTCAGACCCTCTTTCTTTATCTCTTTGTTTTGACTAAGCCCGGGATTTCCTCCAAAAAGAAAGCTTCTTGGATTTCCTTTCGATCTGCTCAAGGACATAAAGTGTTTGCTATGTATGACGAGTCCTTTAGGGACTTTAAGAATTACTTTTTTAAGGTCCGAGCTATTGAGGGAGCTCGACCATTTTTCTTAGAGGCAAATAATGAACCTACCTTCCCCTTGTGTTGGCAAAAGAACGTTGTGGTATCTCGATACTCGTGGGAGATGCTTGACGAGGTCGAGCAGGATTTTGTAAATTTTTTGGAAGATATTTGGGGGGAACCTCCCCATCTCGATACCAAGAGATTTTTGGGGGACCCCTCCCTTGTCCGAACTGCGTTGGGTATTGATGAGCGGAAAATTTATACTCTTTTTGGTATTATTTTTACATAGTTTTTAGTATGATTTAATTAATTTTTATTATATTTTTATTAGTTTTTATTCAAAAATTACATTTTTGGACTTTACTATGAGTTTGTGTGTTTTTCTGTGATTTCAGGTATTTTTTGACTGAAATTGAGGGACCTGAGCAAAAATCTGATTCAGGAGCAAAAATCGAGTGGTTTTGGCCTTGAGACCGGCTTCGAGCTTTAGGAGCTTGTCCTCTAACTTGCGGCGTCGCCTAGCTTTCCTTCGTATGTCTCTCTCGGCTTCCTGTTGATACTCGACCTCTTTTTCGAGTTGTCTTAAGCGATCCTGAAGTGCCTCCATGGCTCCCGTGTTTGGTGAATTTTTGTCTTTGTTAGGTTGAGAAGTATCGTCTATTATGACCTCTGCATTCTTGTGTGGTGTTCTATTTTCCAAATTAGAATTGTGGTCGTTGTCAAGGTTGTCCGCCATGATGATGGGATGACTTCTAGGTCCCCGACAACGGCACCAATGTTCCGAGGGTTACTTGAAACTGTAGGTCGATCTCGGACGAGATCTTCTGTACTGGTCGAAGCTGGTTTGTCCGACTTGATGATGGTGGCCGGAGCTGCCGTGTCCGACTTGTTGGACTTGGTGGCGGTGCTGATCCTTCGTCACCGGAGGGTGGTGGTACCTGCAAGGGACTCCGATGCTTAAGTTAGCAAGGGTATTAAGCAGGTTTTTAGTAGAATCAGAGTATGAGTTATACCTGGCTACTCCAGTGTATTTATAATGATGAGGAATGACCTTTCTGGAGATAAGATAGTTATCTTATCTTATTTTATCTTTGAGTGAGGTCATTTTATCTTCAAGGGAACCGACCTTATCTCTGTAAGCTTGGACTGCCTTTGGATTTGGGTCGTGTTCCTCTATTTGGGCCCTATTTAGGCTTTTTCTGGTAATTTGGCCGAGCTCTTTGAGAAGAGGTCGGATAGTCCTGACCTGAAGAGGTCGGTCGACTTGTCGTTAAACATCCCGGGTCGGACAGCTCGACCCAGGATATGAACAGGCTGCTAGTCTTCTATTAAGCTGTTGTACCTCTTTGACAGGTCGGGCTCTTCATGTTGAGTATGGCCTGACACTTATCTGGGTGAGCTTCAATTCCTTTTTGAGTGAGCATGAAGCCCAAAAATTTTCCGGCTTCTACCGCGAAGGTGCACTTTGCGGGGTTAAGTCACATCCCGTGCATTCTTATGGTGTCAAATACTTTGGTGAGGTCGGATAACAATGATTCCTCCTTTTGTGTTTTTACCAGCATGTCGTCTACATATACCTCCTTTAGCTTTTCGATGTGATCGACGAAAAATTTGTTCATCAATTTTTGGTATGTAGCCCCTGCATTTTTGAGCCCAAAAGGCACAACTATGTAGCAGTAGTTCGCTCTAGGGGTTAGGAACGTGGTCTTTTCTTGGTCGAGCGGATACATTGGAATTTGATTGTATTCTAAATAGGCATCCATGAAAGAAAGGTACTTGTATCCGGAAGAGGCATCCACTAGAGTGTCTATATTTGGGAGTGGGTAGGGATCTTTTGGGCAGGCCTTATTGAGGTCTGTGTAGTCAGTATACATCCGCCACTTTCCATTTGACTTCTTTACCAAGATGACGTTGGCTAGCCATAATGGGTACTTAACCTCCCTTATGAACACTGCCTTGAGTAAGGCTTGTACCTGTTCTTCCACAGCTTGGGACCTTTTTGGGCCAAGCTTCCTACGCTTCTGTTGCACAGGCCGGGATCCGTGATATACTGCCAGTTTGTGGCACATTAGTCTGGGATCTATACCGGGCATGTATGCGACCTTCCATGCAAAGAGGTCGGAATTATCCTTTAGGAGCTTTGTTAGCAGCTTCTTTAGGTCTCTTTTTAGATTTGCCCCGATATTTGTTGTTTGGTCTTGAGTTTTGCCGATTTGAACTTCTTCGGTCTCACCTTCCGGTTGAGGGCGGAGTTCTTCACGAGCCTGAATTCCTCCAAGTTCTATAGTATTGGTTTCTTTTCCTCTGGGGTCACCTTTAAGGTTCAGACTTTTGTTATAACAGCGTCGCGTGAGTTTTTGGTCTCCCTTTACGGTAGCGATCCCTTCTGGAGTCGGGAACTTCATGTATAGATGTGGAGTGGAGACTACTACCACGAGCTGGTTCAGTGTTGTCCGACCTATTAAGGCGTTATAGGCCGA
This sequence comes from Arachis ipaensis, assembly GCF_059453495.1. NCBI lineage: Eukaryota > Viridiplantae > Streptophyta > Magnoliopsida > Fabales > Fabaceae > Arachis > Arachis ipaensis. The sequence goes on along the minus strand of NC_142441.1, from coordinate 116,971,916 downwards.
GCTTACGTCGACTACGATGTAGTCTATGCTTAACGTCTTAGACTGAGTTTCTTTTCCAAAGGTTGTGTGAAGTGGGATGTACCCTAGTAGTTGAATTGGAGCGTCTCCGAGTCCGAATAAACTATTTGAATATGCTCTGAGCTCTTTGACGTGGCATAAATTGGCGAGTTAAGAAATTATTATAAGAGATACGTTGCAAGTATAGATCTTAACCAACCAAAAATCTGCTTATCAATTTAGAAGGGGTTGTCACAAAATTAGAATTAAAATACTGAGAGTATGAATCCTAGGTCGTCTCCCAACGAGTTGCAGAAAGATGTGCTATTTTATTAATCAGATGTTTTCCAAAAGGGTTTGAGTTTGATAGACAGGAAATTAAATCAGAGAATTTATGTAATTTAAATAAAAACCTTGACCGGGAGTAGATTAGTTGGAAGTCATATCCTTGTTGGAGTTCTCCCAAGATTAATTGATAATTGAAGGTTGTTCTGCTCAGTTATCCTTTACCAGATAAAGGAAAGTCAAGCAAGTTGGAAGTCAGTTTCTATTAACAAGTTCTAATCCTCTCCCTTGGGAAGGACTAGTGTTAGTGACTAGAGGGCGACCCAACGATAAACCCAATTACAATTTTACTCTTGGGCATTCCAACTCAAGGTTCTCCTTTCAACCAACTCCCAATCAAGTTATGGAACTACTCGCTCATTATGAATGTAACATTCACGAAATAAGAAAGGGAAATAAAGAAAGACATGATAAATAATAATAATAATAATCAAAGAGACCAATTAAAAATAAAAACAATTCTTGTATTAATAAATTCTAAAAAAATAATCCAATAGTAACTCTGAATAAATTAAGGATATGAAAGAGTAAGTGACAAGTAAGGAAAACAAACTAGAGTAATGAAGTCTTGGCGGAGGTAATAACTCTTTTTCAATATCCCAATCCAAAAAGTAATAAAAACAAAATCCTAAGAACTATGAATGTGTAGAGAGAAAAACCTAGAGGAGGAGTAAATTCAGATCTAAAAACTTAAAATTATGCGGAACGAATGTTGTTCCTGGTCTCTGCATGTTCCCTGGCTCTAATTTGCTTTTCTGGGCCGAAAACTGGGTCAAAACATGGCCCGAAATCGCCCCCAGCGAATTCTGCAAATTCTGCAGATCGCGCACGTCACGCGATCGCGTCATTCAGCGTTTTGCCTTGCCACGCGTGCGCGTCATCCACGCATTCGCGTCACTCATGCATCTTTCAGTTCACGCGTTCGCGTCAGGCACGCGAGCGCGTCACTATGATTTCTCCCATTTGTGCGGTCGCGTGAGCCATGCGTCCGCGTCGCTTCTCGCTGGTCATCTCCTTAATTTCTTGTGTTCCTTTCATTTTTTACAAGCCTCCTTTTCAATCTCCAAGTCATTCATGCCCTGTAAAGCCTGAAACACTTAACACATGGATCACGGCATCGAATGGAATAAAGGAGAATTAAAATACATAATTAAAAGTATCTAGGAAGCAAGTTTTCAACCATGGAGTAATTTTGGGAAGGAATTGTAAATACATGCTAATCATATGAATAAGTGGGTAAAGATTTGATAAAACCACACAATTAAACATAATATAGACCATAAAATAATGATTTATCAACCTCCCCACACTTAGACATTAGCATGTCCTCATGCTTAGTTGAAGGAGATAAAATAAATAAGTAGGAACATGTAAAACTCATGCAATGCAATGCAACCTATACATATGAATACAACTATATGATTCTTGTCCACTTGGTTAAAAGTAAATAAGCCCTTCAAGACAATCACAAATCAAATTCCACTAATTCAATTCTTATATAGTAAGAACAGATAAAAATGCAAGAAGGTAGCTCATGAAAGCAGGGAACATAGAATTTAAGCATTGAACCCTCACTGATGATGTATGTATGCTCTAATCTCTCTAGTGTATAAGGTAGTCACTCTATCCTTCTCTAATCATGCTTTCTTAATTTTTGTTCTTCACCTAACCAATCAACAACATTTAATGTACCAATGCAAACATCATGAGATCTTTTCAAGGTTGTAATGGGGCCAAGGTAAGGGTAAGGGTACATATATGGCTAAGTAAGCTTATAAATTGAATCTTTAATTAACCTAAGCTTTCACCTAACTAACACACACACACACACACACACACACACACACACACACACACACACACACACACACACACACACACACACACACACACACACACACACACACACACATATATATATATATATATATATATATATATATATATATATATATATATATACTATATAACTTAAATTTCACACCTAGCTACCCAAAATTTCCCTTTCATATTCCATACTCATGTATCAACTTTTATTTTAATTTTATCATATGTGCATTGATCCTTGAATTTTAACTTAGCATTGGGGTAATTTTGTCCCCTTATTTAATTATTGAATATTTTTGGATTTTTTTTAACATGAAAATAAACATAGCTTATCAATGCACATGGATTCTTAATTCTTTTATAAGTTCACATGAGTAGGTACCCAAATTCCCATTATATTATCATGACACATTCCCTTATTATCCTTTGTTCCCACAATCTTCCCATATTCAATTAGCACACAATTCTATCTTAAGCTAACCAAAGATTCAATTGGGATATATAATTATTTTTCCGCTTAAGGCTAGTGATGTGGTAAAATACAGAACAAATGGGATTTAAAGGCTCAAAGTGGCTAACAAAGGTAATTGAAAGGGTATGCTTATTTGGGATAAGTGAGGTAAACAAATAATGGCCTCAATCATATGCAAGCATATAAATATATTAAACATTGGACATATAGGATGAAACAAAATATAGATTACAATCATAGAGAAGTAAACACACAAGAATAAAATATTTATGGTTAAATAAGGTTGATAAACCACTATTTTATGGTTTATATTGTGTTTATTTATGTGGTTTTATCATGATCTTTACCTACTTATTCGTTAAATAAGCATGCATTTATAATTCCTTCCTAAGTTATTGCATGATTGAAAAGTTGCTTCCTAGAGACTTTTAATCATGTATTTTATTTCTCTTTTATTCCATTCGATGCCGTGATCTGTGTGTTAAGTGTTTCAGGCTTTATAGGGCATGAATGAGTTGGAGATTGGAAAGGAAGCTTGCAAAAATGGAAGGAACACAAGAAATTGAGGAGATGACCAGTGAGAAGCGATGCGGCCCATGGATCACGCGACCGCACGAAAGAAAGGAAATCGCAGTGACGCGGCCGCATGGATGACGCGACCGCGTGACATGTGCGATCTGCATAATCTGCAGAATCGCTGGGGGCGATTTTGGGCCTTATTTTGACACAGTTCTCGGCCCAGAACAGCAGACTAGAGCCAGAGAATATGCAAAAACCAACAACAACACTCATTCCGCATAGTTTTAGTTTTTAGATCTAGTTTTTCTCTCCTCTAGGTTTTCTCTCTACACATTCATAGTTTTTAGGATTTGTTATGTTCATTGTTTTTGCATTGGGATATTGAGAAGAGTTATTGCCTCATCAAGACTTGGGCATTCTAGTTCGTTCTCTTTACTTGTCTCTTACTCTTCCATGTTCCTTAATTTACTTAATTTCACTATTGGATTATTTTAGTATTTATTAATACAAGAATTATTTTTATTTTTAATTAATCTTTTGATCATTATTTATCATGTCTTTCTTTAATTCCCTTTCTTATGTTATGAATTTCACAATTACAATGAGCGATAGTTCCCTGACTTGATGGGGAGTTGATTGAAAAGAACCCTTGAGTTGGGATGCTCAAGAAAAAGATTGTAATTGGATTTATTGTTGGATTGCTCTCTAGTCACTAACACCAATCCTCCCAAGAGCGGATTGGAACTTGTGGATAGAACAGTATTCCAACTTGTTTGACTTTCCCTTACTTAGTAAGGGACAACTAAACAGAATAACCCCCAATTATCAATTAATCTTGAGAGTACTGCAACAAGAATAGGGCTTTCAGCTAATCAACTCCGAGTCAAGGCTTTTATTTAAATTTATATAAATTCTCTAATTTAATTTTCTGCCATTCAACTCAAACCTTTTTGAAAACATCTGATTAATAAAATAGCACACTTTTCTGCAACTCGTTGGGAGACGACCTGGGATTCATACTCCCAGTATTTTAATTTTAATTTCTATGACACCCTTCTAAATTGATAAGCAGATTTCTGGTTGGTTGAGAACTATACTTGCAACGCATATTTTATAATCATTCTTAACTCACTAATTTCCGCTCGCATCAATTTTTGGCGCCGTTGCCGGGGAGTTGCAATAGAGTGCTAAAGTTATTAATTGGAATTTATTTATTTGTATTTTATTTTATTTTGCTACTATGAGCTGCTTGTTTCTTTCGTTAGATGACACGTTCGCTTCCTGATCCAAGCTTGCTAGTATTCGATCCTGAGATTGAAAGAACTATTTCACGAATAAGGCAAGCTCGGCGTCGGTTAGTCCTCTCTGAGGGCGGATCTGAAACGTCATTTGAGAAAGAAATTAGCCCCCGTTCTACTGATTTGGTTGTTTCACGTGCAGGTAACATGGCAGCAGCCAGGAGAGTTACTATCCAGGAGACTGGAGCCCCTGATTTTACAATGCAACCATTTCAAGTGTATCACCCAGCGATAGCTACAGACTTTGAAATAAAGACCGCACTGCGCAATTTGATGCCCAAGTTTCATGGTTTACCTGCTCAAGAGCCTATCAAGCACCTGAAAGATTTTCAGGTAGCCTGTTCTACTGTCAGGCATGATGGTGCAGATGAAACTTCAATTTTACTAAAAGCCTTCCGTTTTCTCTTGAGGGGAAGGCAAGAGAGTGGTACTACACTCAACCAGCAGCAATTGTATCCAACTGGGATACACTGAGAAGAGAATTCTTGGAAAAGTTCTTCCCAGCTGAAGTTACTGATAAACTGAGGAAAGATATTTCCATGATTGTTCAGGATGATTCTGAAACTCCTTATGAGTACTGGGAGCGCTTCAATAATCTTCTGGAAGCTTGCCCCCACCATATGATTGACAAGATAGTGTTACTCGGTTATGTCACACAGGGCATGAGGCCCCAAGATAAGATCACATTGGAAAGTACTAGCAATGGGTCTATGAAAAAGTACAAGACCACTGATGAGGCATGGCAATTGATCAGTGACTTAGCTGAATCTACTAGGAATCACAGGCAGAAACAAGGCCGTTCAAAGACCGTTGCAGAAGTATCCTCTAGCAGAGAGACTGCTGCTCTAACTCAGAGTATCTGTGAAATGACCAACTTGCTGAAGCAAATGCAATTGAATCAACAACAAGTTCAGCAAGCTCAACCTTCTCCAGCACAGCAAAACCAATAGTTAGTCCCACAAAGAGTTTGCAGAATCTGTACTGATTATAGCCACTACACTTATGAATGTCCGCAGCTCCAGCAGAAAGACAACACTGTGGCAGCCACTCATAACTTCTATGACCGCCCCAACCAAGGGTACAATCAAGGTGGCAATTACATCCATGGATGGCAGGATAATTCTAACCAGAATTGGAGGGACAATAACAACAACAGAGGAGGCAGGGATAATCAGGAAAATCAGAGGTGGAATAACAACAACAACAGGCAGCAGAATCAGAATCAGCCTTACAGAGCACCTCACCTAAGGCAATCCCAAGGACCACAGAATACCCAACAGCAGACCTCCCAATTTACCTATCCTTCTTCATCTGCTAATGATGATTTACTACAATCAATTGATCGGAGACAGCAGACCATGGAAAATAACATTAATGCCACTCTAAATGGTCTGACCGCTATTTTGCAGGCTTTTGTCTCCCAGATTGGATCAATGAACAACTCCAATAATCAACCTTTGAGCTCCAGTGGAATTCTCTCTCAACCATTACCCAATCCCAAGGGTGGTATTAATGCCATCACCCTGAGTTCCGGAACCACACTGCAAGAGAGAAATCAAGAGGAGCCAAACCCACCAGAACACGCCTCAGCTAAAGAGGTAGTGGAAATAGAAGATGTTGAAGAGGAAGAAGACATACAGGACGTGGCTGAAGAAGAAGAAGTGCAACCACAGAAGGAAGCGCTAAAAGGCGCAGACACTGCAGAAAATGCCACTCCCATTCCATTCCCACAACTTGCAAGGAAGCCTAGGAAGCAGCTGGAACCTGATCCAAAAATGGTAGAGATATTCAAAAAGGTTGAGGTAACTGTTCCTCTATTTCATGTTATTCAACAGGTACCTAAGTATGCTAATTTTCTAAAAGATTTATGTATACATAAAGATAAAATTAATGAATTAGAAACTATTCCTTTAGGAAGTTCCATATCTGCTTTAATGGGAGGTTTACCTGAAAAGTGTAGTGATCCAGGTCCTTGTATAGTTAATTGCACTATTGGTGGTGTGATAATTTTTGATTGCATGTGTGATTTAGGAGCATGTGTAAGTATAATGCCTTTGTCTATATATGATGTTTTGAGGCTCCCTCCCTTAAAAAGGTCGGCAGCTCGTTTTGTGTTAGCAGATAAAAGCATTATTACAGTGGTTGGAGTTGCTGAAGATGTACTAGTAGGCATTAAGGGACTCACGTTTTCCACTGATTTTTATATCCTGGAAATGCCCCAAAATGACTCAGACAAGCCATCATCAATCCTACTCGGAAGACCATTCCTGAAGACCTCAAAGTTTAAATTAGATGCTTTTTCAGGAACATACTCTTTTGAAATAGATGGCCGAGTAGTGACCTTCAATCTGAATGGAGCTATGAAGCATCCCCTGGAGGATCACTCTATCCTCAAGTATGATATTATAGATGAAACCGTGGCTGAAGTTTATTAGGAGGAATTTGAAGAAAAGCACACAGGACAAGGTCCAAGTGTGGGGACATTCTCAGAGGACAATGACAGTGCTTTACCACTGTTACCAGCTCCAGACAACCCAAAGCCTGAACATGATCAGAAGTTAGAATTAAAACCCCTTCCTCCACACCTCAAATATGCTTACCTGGAAGATGGGCAGAGGTTCCCAGTTATCATTGCAAGGGAACTCACTTCTCAACAGGAAGAGCAGCTACTTGGTGTGCAGAGGAGGCACAAGAAGGCAATTGGTTGGAGTTTGGCAGACATAGTAGGCATCAACCCTCAAATCTTTGAGCATAGAATATTTTTAGAAGAGGGAGCAAGACCTGTCCGTCAACCCCAGAGAAGACTGAACCCCACTATCCTAGAGGTTATCAAAAAGGAAGTGACCAGACTACTAGAGGTAGACATCATCTATCCCATCTCGGACAGTAAATGGGTAAGCCCAGTACAAGTGGTACCAAAGAAGTCTGGAATCACTGCAGTGAAGAATGAGCATGGAGAGCTCCTGACAACCAGAGTTCAGAACGCCTGGAGGGTCTGCATTGATTACAGACGCCTCAACCAAGCAACCCGTAAAGATCACTATCCTCTTCCATTCATTGATTAAATGCTGGATTGCCTGTCAGGTAAATAGCATTATTATTTTCTAGATGGTTACACAGGTTATTTCCAGATTCATATAGCTCCTGAGGATCATGAAAAGACCACTTTTACATGTCCTTTTGGGACTTATGCTTACAAAAGAATGCCCTTTGGCTTGTGCAATGCACCAGCTACTTTCCAGAGGTGCATGATGAGTCTTTTCTCTGATCTTATTGAGGACTGTATGGAGGTTTTTATGGATGATTTTAGTGTTTATGGCGATTCCTTTAGCCTTTGCTTAGATGGATTATCTAGAGTGTTAGATAGATGTGTCAGTACAAACCTGGTATTAAATTTTGAAAAATGCCACTTTATGGTTAAACAAGGGATTGTACTAGGACATGTTATATCTAATACTGGCATTTCTGTAGATCCAGCAAAGGTGGATGTTATTTCTAGTTTACCTTACCCCTCTTCTGTGAGGGAGGTTCGTTCTTTCCTTGGCCATGCAGGTTTTTACAGGAGGTTCATTAAGGACTTCAGAAAGGTAGCACTTCCCTTATCCGGACTTCTGTAGAAAGATATTGAGTTTGAGTTCAGTGAAAACTGCAAACAAGCGTTTGATAAGCTGAAGACAGCACTGACTCAAGCTCCAATTGTAAGAGGACCAGACTGGAGCCAACCATTTGAAATAATGTGCGATGCTTCCAACCATGCAGTAGGAGCAGCACTGGCTCAGCGTGAAGGTAAGGATCCTTTTGTTATTGCTTACGCATCTAAAACTTTAGATGCCGCTCAGTCAAATTACACTACTACTGAGAAAGAGCTCCTTGCTATTATTTTTGCCCTGGATAAATTCCGAGCCTATTTACTTGGTACTAAAGTAGTAGTGTATTCATACCACGCAGCTCTAAAGTATTTATTATCTAAAAAGGAGTCCAAACCAAGGCTTATACGTTGGATACTGCTATTACAAGAATTTGATTTAGAAATTAAGGATAGGAGTGGTAACCAGAATTTAATGGCAGACCACCTGAGTCACCTTGAACATATTACAGATGATTCCACTACTATATCTGATAATTTCCCATTTGATAACCTGCAAACAGTATCTGAGATAGTCCCTTGGTATGCACCTGTAGCTAATTATCTAGTTAGCCGCACTTTTCCTCCAAACTTTTCTAAGCATCAAAGAGACAAGCTGAAAGGCGAGTCTAAATATTATATATGGGATGACCCATATTTATGGAGATGTGGCGCTGACCAGATAATTAGACGGTGTGTGCCTCAATCAGAATTCCAGTCCATCTTAGAGGCCTGTCACTCATCTGAGAGTGGAGGACATTTTGGCCCTCAAAGAACTGCTAGAAAAATCTTAGACTGTGGATTCTGGTGGCCTACTCTTTTTAGGGACGCTGCTGAATTTTGTAGATCTTATTTCCCATGCCAGAAATTTGGTAATATATCCAGGAGGGATGAGATGCCTCAACAGATTATGCTTTTCTGTGAAATTTTTGATGTTTGGGGCATTGACTTCATGGGTCCATTTCTAAATTCTAATGGTTATTTCTATATATTGTTAGCTGTGGATTACGTTTCCAAATGGGTGGAAGCAATTCCTACCCGCAATGATGATGCTAACACTATTGTTTCCTTTGTGAGAAACCATATTATCTGTCGCTTTGGATCACCACGAGCAATCGTGAGCGATCAAGGCACCTATTTTTGTAACAGGAGACTAACAGGACTAATGAAGAAGCATGGAATAAATCATAAAGTTGCAACAGCCTACCATCCTCAGACTAATGGGCAAGCCGAGGTGTCAAATAGAGAGATAAAGCATATCTTGCAGAAGATAGTCAAACCTCATAGAAGAGACTGGAGCACCAGGATACAAGATGCACTCGGGCATACAGAACAGCATACAAAACACCCATTGGGATGAGTCCTTTCTGCTTAGTTTATGGAAAAGCTTGTCATCTCCCTGTTGAAATAGAGCACAAAGCCTTCTGGGCAGTAAAGGAATGCAACATGGGAATTGGAAAAGCCGGAGCTGAAAGGAAGTTGCAATTGCAGGAACTGGATAGCCTTCGCCTAAAAGCTTATGAGAACTCAAGACTATACAAGGAGAAGATGAAGGCTGTACATGATCAGCACATCAAGAGGAAAGAGTTCCAATCTGGGGACTTAGTCCTCCTCTATAAATCTCGACTGAGGCTCATGCCAGGCAAGTTGAGATCAAGATGGGAAGGTCCATACAGAGTAGAGAAGGCCGAACCGTACGGAGTTTATCACCTAAGCCATCCTTCAAGCTCTGAACTTATCAACGTTAATGGACATCGTTTAAAGCTGTACCATGGCGAGAAGCTGAAGAAAAATAAGGTGCTTGAGATCTTCCTCTTGGAAGATCCCCACATAGCCGAAGACTGAGCTAGTGGAGCGTCCAACTTATGGACGTTAAAGCAAAGTGCTAGGTGGGAGACAACCCACCATGATATCATCGTTCTTCTCTTTACTTTTAGTTTTCTTATTCAATAACTCTTCTCTTCATTAGTACATTTCGTGCATCTGCATTTACATACCTTTATTTAAAAAAAAAATCACGCAACGCGACTGCCTCATTGACGCGTCCGCGTCGCAAGGAGCTGGGAGATAATAATAATATGAACAGAGAGTTACGCAGGAGCAGGGCTGGAGGCGTGCCAATGGCACAAACCGTCCCACGCGACTGCGTCGCCGACGCGACCGCGTCATATGGGAACAATGGCCTCCCACGCGACCGCGTGCCTCACGCGGCCGCGTGACCTGGATTTCAACGTAACAAGGGTGCACGACCGAAAGTTGTGCTAGAGTAGTGCTGGATTGGTGCTGAGCGCATAATCCTTCCCACGCGGCCGCATGACTCACGCGGCCGCGTCACATCCTAATATTTGACCACTCACGCGATCGCATGCCCCATGCGATCGCGTCACCCAAAATTTGGCACTAATATGATTTTGAACAGAGAGTTGTGCGAGTGCGAGGCTACCCTCGCGCCAATGGCATAACTCGGACTACCGCGTCATTCAGTTTTAAGCGCAAGTCACGCGATCGCATGCCCCACGCGACCGCGTCGCTTGCGCCGCACTGTTTTTCTAATTTGCCAATTATCATATCTTTTTCTCCCTAAATCCTATTTTCTTTTTTCCCTCCTTATTTCTTCTCCCTCTCTTCCTTCTTTCTCACTTTTTTACTCTCTCTCACCCCCATTAACAAGGTTTTTCTTTTCTTTCTCCTTCTCTCCTTACTTTTCTATTTTTTTTCTTATTTTTATATGTTATCTTCTTTTCTTTTCTTTTTACCTTCATTATTCATATTTTCTTTTTCTTTCCTTTTCCTTTTTACTTGGTGTTATCAATTTATGTGAGTCATTATTTATTATTATATGCTTGTGGATTGTTGTAAATTTGTTTGGCAATTATATATTACCTTTTAAAGGGTTGCTTGCATGTTCAATTTAATACTTTCCTTACCCTATTTACCATGTATGCTATATGTTTGTGAAAAAGCCAATATAGCATTATGCATTCTTCTACATTATCCTACTATTCAATGCTTGCTTTTCACAAATTTCCTTTACTATTTTATTCATTAAATTTAATTGTCAATACAAACGTGATGGTTTGTTATGAGTGATGCTTGATCTATGCTACTCATGCCCTTTGCCGGCATGCCAATAAACACCTTGCATTCACTTGTCATCATGTGCACCAGCTATTTTCCATTAATAAGTTTTCACATGTACTCATGAGCGTGTGTTAACATCATTTACCTTTTAATGTGCATTTATAACCATCCTTTTCCGTTCTCTTCCTTGCTTTACCCCTTTAAATTTAATTTACTTTCTCTTCCTTTTTCAGGATGGCCACCAAGAAAGGAAAGGAGAAAGCCACCCCCAAACAACCAGCAAGAAGAGGTACAAAAAGAGTACTAGTGGCAGAACCTTCTTCAACTGCGGTAAAGCCTTCAACAAAGAAGATTAAGAGGATCATAAAGGTTGATGATAAAGAAAAAGCCTTCCCAGTAAAGGACACTGCGCGATTCCCTAATCGCTACTGTGAGCAGATGTTCCCCATCCTGGCTGAAAGGAGTTACAACAACGAATACCTTCTTCTCCTCCCGCCCAATACTACTACCTTTGTTGAGCCGCAAATTACCCGGAGACAATGGGGTTTCCTACAGAGACAGCCAAGGCAGGTCAATCTTTCTTGGGTAGTCGAGTTCTACTCCAACTTCCACCTGCCAACCCTGCAGTCTGTCTTTGTCCCTCAGAAACAAGTCCCCATTACAGAAGAGGCCATTCAAAAAGTTCTAAGTCTTCCCCCTATCCCTGAAGGATTGGACGCCTTTCAAGAAGCCGCACTCAAGCGCCAGCTGTACCAATTTGACTCGGACGCCGTTCTCAGAGTTATCGCACTACCTAGCAGCCGATGAATCTACGGATACCATCGTACCCGCCCTAAGGGAATTTCGGCTTCAGCACTTACCTTGGAGGCTCGCGTATGGGCACAGATTATGTCCCATTACGTCTTTCTGAGCACTCACGAGTCCTCCTTCACTGCGGACATGGCCGTTTTACTATGGTGCATCCTTACAAACCAACCTCTGAATCTACCAAGACATATCCGGAATGCCATGGAACACGTACAAATTGCGGGTAACTTACCTTTCCCTGCCCTGGTCTTAAATCTTGTCTCAGCAGCCAGAGCCTCCTACAGAGCTGGGGACACCAAAGCCATACTTCCACAGGATGATCAGTATGTCCCCAACGGGAAATACCTTAGACTTCCAGCAACCACTATTAGCCCGCCTACTGAACTAGTTGAAGATATTCCTTCTTCAACACCACAAGCACCCTCAACAGCCCAAATGCTCCAGCAAATACTTCAAAAGTTGGATCGGCAGGAACAGAAAGCTAAGATGAGAGAGCGCCGTAATAAGCGCCGATTCACATACCTCAAGGAGCTGATCATGGGAAAATTCAAGGACTCAGATACCCCGGACTCTACTTCCTTTACCAGCACAGGGAGCCATGATGGTCCCGACTGTGGAGATACTGCTACCAGCTCACCTTTGTTCTTGACAGATAGCACCGAGGACAGTGCAAAGCCTTAAGTGTGGGGAGGTCAGTCAGTACCTGACTTCCGGAGGTAAATTCTCTTCCCTAGCACCAATAAATTAGGATATTTAGTTAGATTTTTTCGTTTATAGAATAGGATAAATTGCATAGTAATAGGTTAGTTGCATGCATGTTTCGCTTGATTAAAAAGACAATAAGTTTCTTCTAAGACCCTATCTTTGGAACAAAATTTCAATAATTTTAATTAAAACTTTTATGTTAAATTTGCTTGAAGTTGTATTTGGAACATGATTTTTGAGCTAAAGAACACACAGCCTGTGAGATTTGAGCCTTTATGAATGGTTACATTATTTAACCATAATTATTTTATTCTTGTGTGTTTACTTCTCTATGATTGTAATCTATATTTTGATTCATCCTATATGTCCAATATTTATTATATTTATATGTTTGCATATGATTGAGGCCATTATTTGTTTAGCTCACTTATCCAAATAAAGCCTACCCTTCCAATTACCTTTGTTAGCCACTTTGAGCCTTTAAATCCCATTTGTTCTATATTTTACCACATTACTAGCCTTAAGCGGAAAAACAATTATATATCCCAAATTGAATCTTTGGTTAGCTAAAGATAGAATTGTGTGAGTCAATCAAGTATGGGAAATTGTGGGAACAAAGGATAATAAGGGAATGAGTCATGATAATATTATGGGAATTTGGATACCTACTCATGTGAAACTATAAGAATTAAAAATCTATGTGCATTAATAAGCTGTGTTATTTTTATGTTTCTATGTTTAAAAAAAAAACCCAAAAATATTCAACAAATAAATAAGGGGACAAAATTACCCCAATGTTAATTTAAGAATTCAAGGGTCAATGCATGTATGATAAAATCAAAATAAAAGATTGAAACATGAATATGGAATGTGAAAGGAAATTTCTGGGTAGCTAGGTACGAATTCTAAAGTTATATAGAATATATATATATAGGTTATGTTAAAGCTTGGGTTAATTAAAGATTCAATTTATAAGCTTACTCAGCCATATATATATCCTTACCCTTACCTTGGCCCCATTACAACCTTGAAAAGACCTCATGATGTTTGCATTGGTATATTAAATGTTGTTGATTGGTTAGGAGAAGAACAAAAATTAGAGAGCATGATTAGAGAAGGACAGAGTGATGATCCTATACACTAGAGAGACTAGAGTGTACATACATCATCAGTGAGGGTTCCATGCTTGAATTTCTATGTTCCCTGCTTTCATGAGCTATCTTCTTGCATTTTTATCTGTTCTTACTGTATAAGAATTGAGTTAGTGGAATTTGATTTGTAATTATTTTGAAGAGCTTATTTACTTTAGATCAAGTGGACAAGAATCATATAGTTGCATTCACATATATAGGTTGCATTGCATTTCATGGGTTTTACATGCTCTTACTCATTCATTTTATCTCCTTTAACTAAGCATGAGGATATGCTAATGTTTAAGTGTGGGGAGGTTGATAAACCACTATTTTATGGTTTATATTGTGTTTATTTATGTGGTTTTATCATGATCATTACCTACTTATTCGTTAAATAAGCATGCATTTATAATTCCTTCCTAAGTTATTGCATGATTGAAAACTTGCTTCCTAGAGACTTTTAATCATGTATTTTATTTCTCTTTTATTCCATTCGATGCCGTGATCTGTGTGTTAAGTGTTTCAGGCTTTATAGGGCATGAATGAGTTGGAGATTGGAAAGGAAGCTTGCAAAAATGGAAGGAACACAAGAAATTGAGGAGATGACCAGCGAGAAGCGACGCGGCCGCATGGATCACGTGACCACGCGAAAGAAAGAAAATCACAGTGACGCGGCCGCATGGATGACGCGACCGCGCGGCATGGAATAGCACAAGTAACGCGGCCGCATGGACAATGCAACCGCGTGGCAAAGTAGAAAGCCGAATGTCGCGGCCGCATGGATGACGCGACCGCGTGACATGCGCGATCTGCATAATCTGCAGAATCGTTGGGGGCGATTTCGGGCCTTATTTTGACCCAGTTCTCGGCCCAGAACAGCAGACTAGAGCCAGAGAACATGCAGAAACCAACAACAACACTCATTCCGCATAGTTTTAGTTTTTAGATCTAGTTTTCCTCTCCTCTAGGTTTTCTCTCTACACATTCATAGTTTTTAGGATTTGTTATGTTCATTGTTTTTGCATTGGGATATTGAGAAGAGTTATTGCCTCATCAAGACTTCGACATTCTAGTTCGTTCTCTTTACTTATCTCTTACTCTTCCATGTTCCTTAATTTACTTAATTTCACTATTGGATTATTTTAGCATTTATTAATACAAGAATTATTTTTATTTTTAATTAATCTTTTGATCATTATTTATTCATGTCTTTCTTTAATTCCCTTTCTTATGTTATGAATTTCACAATTACAATGAGCGATAGTTCCCTGACTTGATGGGGAGTTGATTGAAAAGAACCCTTGAGTTGGGATGCTCAAGAGAAAGATTGTAATTGGATTTATTGTTGGATTTCTCTCTAGTCACTAACACCAATCCTCCCAAGAGTGGATTGGAACTTGTGGATAGAACAGCATTCCAACTTGTTTGACTTTCCCTTACTTAGTAAGGGAAAACTAAACAGAATAACCCCCAATTATCAATTAATCTTGAGAGTACTGTAACAAGAATAGGGCTTCCAGCTAATCAACTTCCAGTCAAGGCTTTTATTTAAATTTATATAAATTCTCTAATTTAATTTGCCATTCAACTCAAACCTTTTTGAAAACATCTGATTAATAAAATAGCACACTTTTCTGCAACTCGTTGGGAGACGACCTGGGATTCATACTCCTAGTATTTTAATTTTAATTTCTGTGACACCCTTCTAAAGTGATAAGCAGATTTCTGGTTGGTTGAGAACTATACTTGCAACACATATTTTATAATCATTCTTAACTCGCCAATTTCCGCTCGCATCAAAGGTAACCATGTAACTAAGCTCAAATCTCACAGGTTGTGTGTTCTTTTGCTAAATAACCATGTTCCAAATACAACTTCAAGCAAATTTAACATAAAAGTTTTGATTAAAATTAGTGAAATTTTGTTCTAACAAAAATAGGGTCTTAGAAGAAACTTATTATCTTTTCAATAAAGTAAAACATGCATGCAACTAACCTATTACTATGCAATTTATCCTATTCTAGAAAAGAAAAACTAACTAAATATCCTATTTTATTGGTGTTAAGGAAGAGAAATTACCTCCGGAAGTCAGGTACTGACCGACCTCCCCACACTTAAGGCTTTGCACCGTCCTCGGTGCCATCTGTCAGGAACAAAGGTGGGTTGGTAGCAATATCTCCACAGTCAGGACCGTCATGGCTCCCTGTGCTGGTAAATGAAGTGGAGTCCGGGGTGTCTGGGTCTTTGTATTTTCCCATAAGTAGCTCCTTGAGGTATGTGAATCGGCGCTTGTTACGGCGCTCTCTTAGCTTTGCTTTGTGTTCCTGCCGATCCAACCTTTCAAGTATCTGATGGAGCAGTTGGTTTGTTGTAGGTGTTTGTGGTGTTGAAGGAGGGATGTCTTCAGCTGGTTCAGTAGGCTGGCTTGTAGTGGTTGCGGGAGGTCTGATGTATTTTCCATTAGGGACGTACTGATCATCCCGTGGGAGCATGGCTTTGGTGTCTCCAGCTCTGTAGGAGACTCTGACTGTTGAGACAAGATCGGAGACCAAGGCGGGAAAAGGTAAGTTGCCCACAATGTGTACGTGTCCCATGGCATTCCGGATGTGTCTTGGTAGGTTTAGAGGCTGGTCTGTAAGGATGCACCATAGTAGAACGGCTATGTTTGCAGTGAAGGAGGACTCGTGGGTGCTCGGAAAGACGTAATGGGACATAATCTGTGCCCATACGCGAGCCTCCAAGGTAAGTGCAGAAGCTGATATTCCCTTAGGACGGGAACGATGGTATCCATAAATCCATCTACTGCCAGGTAGTGCGATAACTCTGAGAACAGCGTCCCAGTCAAATTGGTACGTCTGGCGCTTGAGTGAGGCTTCTTGAAATGCGTCCAGTCCTTCTGGAGTAGGGGGAAGATCTAAAGCTCGTTGAATGGCCTCTTCTGTAATGGAGACTTGCTTCTGACGGACATAGACAGACTGCAGGGTTGGCAGGTGGAAATTAGAGTAGAACTCGACTACCCAGGAAAGATTAACCTACCGTGGCTGTCTCTGTAGCAAACCCATTGTCTTCGTTCAATTTACGGCTCAACAAATTCAGCAATACGGGTCGGGAGGATAAGAAGGTATTCGTTGTTGTAACTCCTTTCTGCCAGGATGGGGAACATCTACTCACAGTAGCGGTTGATAAATCGCGCAGTGTCCTTTGCTGGGAAGGCTTTCTCTTTTTCATCAACCTTTATAATCCTCTTAATTCTTTTTGTTGAGGGTTTAACCGCAGTTGAAGATGGCTCTGCCACTAATGCTCGTTTGGTTCCTCTCCTCGCTGTTGATTTGGGAGTAGCTTTCTCCTTATCTTTCTTGGTGGCCATCCTAAAAGAAAGAAAAGAGAGAGTATGTTAAAATGTCAAGGGTTAGAGCAAGGAAGAGGGCGGGAAAGGTGGTAAACAATGCACATAAAAGATGAATGATGCTAACACATGGTCATGACTACATGTGTAAAATCATTAATGGAAATATAGCAAGTGCATATGATGACAATTAAATGCAAGGTGTTTATTGGCACGCTGGCAAAGGCATGAGTAGCATAGATCAAGCATTCAATGTCCAAGTTAGATTACCAAGTCTTTCAAACTAATAACCTGTTTGTAATAGCAATTATATGGAATTAATATAATATGAAAAGTGTTTTGTGAAAAGCAAGCATTCAGAGTAGTAGAATAAAAGATATCAAAAAACAGTGCATAATGCCATACAGGCGTTTTCACAAAACACATAGCATGCATGGTAAATAAGCTATTGAAAATATTAAATTGAACATGCAAGCAACCCTATAAAATTAATATATAATTGCCAAACAATTCCTTAATAATCCACAAGCAAATCATAAGGAATAATAATGACCCTAATAAATTTTCAACACCAATTAAAAGAAAAAGAAAGAAAAAGAAAACATGGATAATGAAAGTAAAAAAAAAAAAGAAAAGAAGAAGAAAACATAAAAATAAGAAGAAGAATAGAAAAGTAAGGAGGAAAGAAGAAAAGAAAAACCTTGATAATGGTGGTGAGAGAGAGAGAGAAAGTAGAAAGTGAGAAAGAAGGAAGAAGGAAGAAAGGGGAAGAAAGAAATAAGAAGGGAAAAGAAAAAAGTAGGATTTGGGGAAGAGAAAGATAAGATATTTTGGCAGATATGGATATGTTGTGCGGCACTGGCGACACGGACGCGTAGGGTACGCGTTCGCGCAAATTGCACTTATATGAATCGACGCGGACGGGTCGGTCACGCGGACGTGTGACTCGTTCTGTACTACTGGCGCGAGGGCAGCCTCGCGCTCGCACAACTCTCTGTTCGAAACTCATTGTTGCCAAATTCCAGGGTGACGCGTTCGCGTGGTGGACGCGATCGCGTGAATGGCCAATATTGAAAGATGACGCGAACGCGTGGGGCATGCATTCGCGTGGTAGGGTCTCTGCGTCTAGCGCCATTCCAGCCCCAGTCCAGCGTAACATTCTGCCATACACCCTTTCTTACGTCGATTTTCATGGCACGCGTTTGCGTGCTCGACGCGGACGCGTGGGAGGCATGTTTCCCATATGACGCGGACGCATCAGCGACGCGGTCGCGTGGGGCAATTTGTGCTAAAGGCATGCCTCTAACCACGCTCTCGCGTGACTCTCTGTTCGATTTCTTTTTCTTCCTTACGCACATATGACGCGGACGCGTCGGCGACGCTGTCGCGTCGCGTGCCATTTTTTTTTCAATATGCAAACGCAGATGCAAACTATAGGCACTACTACTGAGAAGAGTTATTGAGAAAGGAAATAAAGAGATAAAAGAAAGAAACGATCATACCATGGTTGGTTGTCTCCCACCCAGCACTTTGCTTTAACGTCCTTAAGTTGGACGCTCCACTAGCTCTGTCTTCTGCTGTTGGTGGATCCTCCAAGAGGAGGATCTCTAGCTCTTTGTTTTTCGTCGCCTTCTTACCATGATATGGCTTTAAGCAATATCCATTAACTTTGATGAAATCAGAGCTTGAAGGATAACTCAGGTGGAAAACTCCGTATGGCTCAGCATTCTCTACTCTATATGGACCTTCCTATCTTGATCTCAACTTGCCTGGCATGAGCCTCATTCTAGAGTTGTAAAGGAGGACAAAGTCCCCAGGATAGAACTCTCTTCTCTTGATGTGCTTATCATGCACAGCCTTCATCTTTTCCTTGTACAGCCTTGAGTTCTCATAAGCTTCTAGGCGAAGGCTTTCTAATTCTTGCAGTTGCAACTTCCTTTCAGCTTCGGCTTTCTCAAATTCCATATTGCACTCCTTCACTGCCCAAAAGGCTTTGTGCTCCACCTCAACTGGGAGGTGACAGGCTTTTCCATAAACTAAGCGGAAGGGGCTCATCCTAATGGGTGTCTTGTATGCCGTTCTGTATGCCCAGAGTGCATCTTGTAGCCTGGTGCTCCCGTCTCTTCTATGAGGTTTAACTATCTTCTGCAAGATATGCTTTATTTCTCTGTTTGACACCTCGGCTTGCTCATTAGTCTGAGGATGGTAGGCTGTTGCCACTTTATGAATTATCCCATGCTTCTTCAGTAATCCTGTTAGTCTCCTGTTACAAAAATGGGTGCCTTGATCGCTCACGATTGCTCGTGGTGATCCAAAGCGATAAATGATATGGTTTCTAACAATGGAAACAACAGTGTTAGCATCGTCAGTGCAGGTAGGAATTGCTTCTACCCATTTAGAAACGTAATCTACAACTAACAATATATAAAAATGACCATTAGAATTTGGAAATGGACCCATGAAGTCAATGCCCCAAACATCAAAAATTTCACAGAAAAGGATAGTCTATTGAGGCATCTCATCCCTCTTGGATATATTACCAAACCTTTGGCATGGAGAACAAGATTTACAAAATTCAGCAGCATCTTTAAAAAGAGTAGGCCACCAGAATCCACAGTCTAAAATTTTTCTAGCTGTTCTTTGAGGGCCAAAATATCCTCCACTCTCAGATGAGTGGCAGGCCTCTAAAATGGACTGGAATTCTGATTGAGGCACACACCGTCTAATTACCTGGTCAGCGCCACATTTCCATAAATATGGGTCATCCCATATATAATATTTGGACTCGCTTTTCAGCTTGTTTCTTTGATGCTTAGTAAAGTTTGGAGGAAAAGTGCGGCTGACTAGATAATTAGCTACAGGCGCATACCAAGGGACTACTTCAGATACTGTTTGTAAGTTGTCAAATGGGAAATTATCATCTATAGGAGTGGAGTCATCCCTAATGTGCTCAAGGTGACTCAAGTGGTCTGCCACTAGATTCTGGTTACCACTCCTATCCTTAATTTCTAAATCAAATTCTTGTAGTAAAAGTATCCAACGTATAAGCCTTGGTTTGGACTCCTTTTTAGCTAATAAATACTTTAAAGCTGCGTGGTCTGAGTACACTACTATTTTAGCACCAAGTAAATAGGCTCAGAATTTATCCAGAGCAAAAACAATAGCAAGAAGCTCTTTCTCGGTAGTAGTGTAATTAGACTGAGCAGCGTTTAAAGTCTTAGACGCATAAGCAATTACAAAAGGGTCCTTACCTTCACGCTGAGCCAGCGCTGCTCCGACTGCATGATTGGAAGCATCGCACATGATTTCAAATAGCTGGCTCCAGTCTGGTCCTCTCACAATTGGACCTTGAGTCAGGGCGGTCTTCAGTTTATCAAACGCTTGTTCGCAATCCTCACTGAACTCGAACTCAATATCTTTCTGCAGTAGTCTGGATAAGGGTAGTGCTACCTTACTAAAGTCCTTAATGAATCTCTGGTAAAAACCTGCATGGCCAAGGAACGAACAAACTTCCCTCACAGAGGAGGGGTAAGGTAAACTAGAAATAATATCCACCTTTGCTGGATCTACAGAAACGCCAGTATTAGACACAACATTTCCTAGTACAATCCCTTATTTAACCATAAAATGACATTTTTCAAAATTCAATACAAGGTTTGTACTGACACATCTATCTAATACTCTAGATAAACTATCTAAGCAAAGGCTAAATGAATCACCATAAATGCTAAAATCATCCATAAAAACCTTCATACATTTTTCAATAAGGTCAGAGAAAAGACTCATCATGCACCTTTGGAAAGTAGCTGGTGCATTGCACAAGCCAAAGGGCATTCTCTTATAAGCATAAGTGCCAAAAGGACATGTAAAAGTAGTCTTTTTCTGATCTTTAGGAGCTATATGGATTTGAAAATAGCCTGTATAACCATCTAAAAAGTAATAATGGGATTTACCTGACAGGCGATCAAACATCTGATCAATGAATGGCAAGGGGTAATGATCCTTGCGAGTGGCTTGGTTGAGACGCCTATAGTCAATGCAAAATCTCCATGAATTCTGCACTCTAGTTGTCAGAAGCTCTCCATGCTCATTTCTTACTGTAGTGATTCCAGACTTCTTGGGCACCACTTGTACTGGACTGACCCATTCACTATCTGAGATGGGATAAATGATATATGCCTCAAGTAGCCTGTCACTTCTTTCTTGACAACTTCTAAGATGGTGGGATTCAATCTTCTTTGAGGTTGACGGACAGGCTTTTCTCCCTCTTCTAGGAATATCCTGTGCTCACAAACTTGAGGGTTGATGCCTACTATATTCGCTAGGCTCCATCCAATTGCTTTCTTGTGTTTTTTCAGCACACTGAATAGCTGTTCTTCTTGTTGAGAAGTGAGCTCCCTTGCAATGATAACTGGAAATTTCTACTTGTCCTCAAGGTAAGCATACTTGAGGTGTGGAGGAAGGGGATTTAATTCTAATTTCTGCTCATAGATAGGCTCTGGATCATCTGGAGCTGGCGATAATGGTGAAGTGCTCTCATTGTCCTCAGAAAGTGTCCCCACACTTGGACCTTGTTCCATGTACTTCTCTTCTAATTCCTCCTGGTGAACTTCAGCCATGGTTTCATCTATAATGTCACATTGGGAGATAGAATGATCATCCAGAGGGTGCTTCACAGCTCCATTTAAACTGAATTTCACTATTCTGCCATCTATTTCAAAAGAAGAAGTTCCGGAAAATGCGTCCAGCTTGAACTTTGAAGTCTTCAGGAATGGTCTTCCAAGCAGGATTGATGATGGCCTTCCTGAGTCATTAGGGGGCATCTCCAAGATATAGAAGTCAATGGGAAATATGAGCCCCTTAATGCTCACTAATACATCTTCAGCAATTCTAACCACTGTAATAATGCTTTGAGTAAACTACCATTTGTACCCACGAAAGTTGAAAACGCTGACATATCTACCCATAGAAAAAAGAAATTACCATTTGTGCCCATAAAAAATTGTTTTTACAGGCAAAATTATCCAAACCCTAAAAAATTATCTAAAATCCCTAAATTACCCTCCTCTCCACACTATCATCTCCTTCCTCCTTCCTCTCTCTCTCTCAATGTTCACAGCCACCTCCCTCCTCTCTCTCTCTCAATGTTCACAACCACTCAATCCCAGCATCAACCACAAACTACTGTCTCACCCTCCTCATCATCGTTCACCCTTCTCCGCTAGCAACGTCGCGGACCTCCGCCAGCCCAAGAGCACCGCGCCAGCTTCTCCTCGCCACCATCACCATCGGCCTCAAATCAGAGCCTACCGCGTCAGAGACCCTTGTCAGTGACCACCCCTCCTTCTCTCTTTCCCTGTCTCGGTCTTGCCGACCAGAGGACCTTCGCTCCCACTCCGCCCCTGTTTTGCCGTCGCTAGTAACCCTAGAGCCGCAGTGCCCCCTTCTCCTCTTTTCACCGCCGACCACCCTCACCTACCGGGGCTACCTTCTCCTCATCACCGAACCAGTGCCCCTGATGGGCCACTGCGCCAGCCGCCCGCCACCGCGGTCCCCTTTGCGAACCAAAATCGCGGTAAGCTCTCTCTCTCTTTCTGTCTCTTTCACCATTTTTCTTTTCCCCCAGAAAAAGTGAATCCAAATTAATACATGAGGCTTCTGTGTTTGATTGTTCAGATTTGATCCTCTCTCCTCACTCTCTTCTCACCTTGGATCTGTGTTCTTATTTGCCCTATTTCTATTAGCTTTCTCCATGACACCCTTTTCAATGTTTTGTTCTCTCAAACAGCTTCAGATTCAGCTGAAACCAAGATCCAATTTTGACTCTCACCCATCGTCATCCATTTTAAATTCCTCTCTGGGTTGATTTTGATTCCTCCAAAGGTGAAGGTTATGGTGATGAAGGAGTGACAATGAAGTGGTTTGTGGCAGAGGTGGTTTGTGGCAGAAAAATAGAGGTTAGATCAGAGAGTGTTCATGTGACCAAAGAGAGAGATGGGGGATGATGGTAGCAGTGGTAATGATAAGGGTATTTTGGGGTTTTTAGATAATTTTTTAGTGTTTGGTGCGAAACTCATGTTTTATGGGTACAAATGGTAATTTCTTTTTTCTATGGGTAGATATGTCAGCGTTTTCAACTTTCGTGGGTACAAATGGTAGTTTACTCTAATGCTTTTATCTGCTAACACAAAATGAGCTGCCGACCTTTTTAAGGGAGGGAGCCTCAAAGTATCATATATAGACAAAGGCATTATACTAACACACGCTCCTAAATCACACATGCAGTCAGAAAATATCACACCTCCAATAGTACAATTAACCATACGTGGACCTGGATCACTACACTTTTTAGGTATACCTCCCATTAAAACAGATATAGAACTACCTAAAGGAATAGTTTCTAATTCATTAATTTTGTCTTTATGTATACATAAATCTTTTAGAAACTTTGCGTATTTAGGTACTTTCTGAATAACATAAAAAAGGGGAACAGTTACCTCAACCTTTTTGAATATTTCTACCATTTTGGGATCAAGTTCCATCTGCTTCCTGGGCTTCCTTGCAATTTGTGGAAATGGAATAGGAAGGGTATTTTCTGCAGCGTCTGCATCCTTTGGTGCTTCTTTCTGTGGTTGAGCTTCTTCTTCTTCAACCATGTCTTGTATGTCCTCTTCCTCTTCAGCATCTTCTACTTCCACCACCTCTTCAGCTGAGGCGTGTTCTGATGGGATTGGCTCCTCCTGATTCCTCTCTTGCAGTGTTGTTCCAGACTTTAGGGTGATGGCATTGATGCCACCATTTGGATTGGGTAAGGGTTGAGAAGGAATTCCACTGGAGCTTGCATGTTGAGTGTTTGAGGTATTGGATGACCCCATCTGAGAGATGAGAGCTTGTATAGTGGATGTTAGACCATTAAATGAACTTTCCACGTTCTTTTGTCCTTGCGCAATGGATTGAAACACCTCGTCATTCGAAGAGGAATTAGAATAAGTGATCTGAGGAACTTGTTGTTGGTTGTGCTGTGGTCCTTGGGATTGCCTCAGGTGAGGTGCTCTGTAAGGCTGGTTCTGGTTCTGCTGCCTGTTGTTGTTGTTATTCCACCTCTGATTTCCTTAATTGTCTCTGCCTCCTCTGTTATTGTTGTCCCTCCAACTCTGGTTAGAATTATCTCTCCAACCTTAGTTGGAATTGTCCTGCCATCCATGGTTGTAGCTGCCACCTTGATTGTATCCTTGATTGGGGCGGTCATAGAAGTTATGAGTGGCTGCCACAGTGTTGTCTTCCTGTTGGAGCTACGGACATTCATCAGTATAATGGCTATAATCAGCACAGATTCTGCACAATCTCTGTGGGACTAACTGTTGACTTTGCTGTGGTGGAGAAGGTTGAGCTTGCTGAGCTTGTTGTTGACTCAACTGCATCTGCCTCAGTAAGTTGGTCATTTCACATATACTCTGAGTCAGAGCAGTAGTCTCTCTGCTAGAGGATACCTCTGCAACAGCTTTTGACCGGCTTTATTTCTGCCTATGATTCTGAGTAGATTCAGCCAAGTCGCTGATCAGTTGCCATGCCTCATCAGTGGTTTTATACTTTTTCATAGACACATTGCTAGCACTTTCCAATGTGGTCTTATCTTGAGGCCTCATACCCTGTGTGACGTAGCCGAGCAACACTATCTTGTCAATCATATGGTGGGGACATGCTTCCAGAAGATTGTTGAAGCGCTCCCAGTATTCGTAGAGAGTCTCGGATTTGTCCTGAACAATCATGAAAATGTCTTTTCTCAGTTTATCAGTAACTTCAGCTGGAAATAATTTTTCCAAAAATTCTCTTCTAAGTGTATCCCAGTCAGAAACAGTTGCTGCGGGTTGAGTGTAGTACCACTCTCTCGCCTTTTCCTCAAGAGAGAATGGGAAGGCTTTTAACAAAATAGAAGTTTCATCTGCACCATCGCACCTAACAGTAGAACAGGCTGCTTGGAAATTCCTAAGGTGCTTGATAGGCTCTTGAGCAGGTAAGCCATGAAACTTAGGCATCAAGTTGAGAAGTGCAGTCTTTATTTCAAAATCTGCAGCCACCGCTGGGTGATGCGCTTGAAACGGTTGTGATAAAACACTATTTTATGGTTTATCTTGTGCTCAATTGAGTGGTTTTTATCAACTCTTTACCCACTTATTCGTACTATTTGCATGGTTTTACATTTGCCTTCCTAATTATGTGCTATGATTGAAAACATGCTTCTTTGGCCTTAAGTTCCCTATGTTTAATCCTCTCTTATTACCATTAGATGCCTTGATATGTGTGTTAAGTGATTTCAGAAATTACAGGGCAGGAATGGCTCAGAGGATGGAAAGGAAGCATGCAAAAGTGGAAGGAATACAAGAAGTTGGAGAAATTACTAAGCTGTCCAGCCTGACCTCTTCGCACTCAAATAGCTATAACTTTAGATACATAGGTCCAAATGACGCAGTTTTAGTTGCGTTGGAAAGCTAATGTCTGGGGCTTCGATTTGATATATAATATACCATAGTTGCCCTGACGCTAGATGACGCGAACGCGTGCTCCACATGGACGCATCGTAGTGACGAAAAATCAGCGTGTATGAATTTGCAACCAGCGAATTCTGGGTTGTTTCTGACCCAGTTCTCGTCCCAAAAAACACAGATTAGAGGCTATAAAGTAGGGAAATGCATCCATTCATGAGAAGAAGCTCACAATTCACAATTTTAGGAGTAGATGTAATTTTTAGAGAGAGAGAGGTTCTCTTCTCTCTCTTAGGATTTAGTTTTAGGATTTAGGATTATTTCTTCTTCATCACAGGTTCAATGTTCCTTTTATTTATTTTTCTAATTTAATTTATGAACTCTTCCATGTTACATTTGATATCTTTATTAGTGCTAATTGAGGTATTTCAGAATTATGATTGTTTTCTTTTATTTATTATATAAATAATTTGGATTTTTCCCTTTTGGCTTTGGTTGAGTCATTGGAGACTCTTGAGTTATCAAACTCATTGTTAATTGAAAATTGGAATTCTTCAAGAATTAATTCGAGTTCCACTAACTCTAACTTTTCCCAAGGAAAGACTAGGACTTGAGGAGTCAGAATTAATTCATCCACTTAACTTACCTTCATAATTAGAGGTTAACAAAGTGGGAGAAAAATCTAATTCTCATTACAATTGATAAGGATAACCAGGATAGGACTTCCAGTTTTCATACCTTGCCAAGAGTTTTATTATCTATTTAATTTAATACAATTTCCTTTCTTGCCATTTACTATTCTCGCTTTTTATCTTATACATTTAAAACCCCCAATTTACAAACTCATAACCAATAATAAGAACACCTCCCTGCAATTCCTTGAGAAGATGACCCGAGGTTTAAATACTCGGTTATCAATCTTAAAGGGGTTTGTTACTTGTGACAACCAAAACGTTTGTAAGAAAGGTTGATTGCTTGGTTTAGTAACTATACTTGCAACGAGAGTTTACTATAACTTCTAAACCATCAATCTCCAGTTCTTTCAGGTTGCATTGTAAAATCAGGGGCTCCAGCTTCCTGGATAGTAACTCTTCTAGGTGCTGCCATGTCACCTGCACGTAAATCAACCGAATCAGTAGAAAGGGAGCTTGTTTCTTCCTTACGTGACGTTTCAGATTCGCCCTCGGGGAGGACTAACCGACGCCGAGCTTGCCTTATACGTGAAATAGTTCTTTCAATCTCAGGATCAAATACTGGCAAGCTTGGATCAGGAAGTGAACGCGTCATTTAACGAAAGAAACATTCAGCTCATAGTAGCAAAAATAAAATAAAATGCAAATAAATAAATTCCAATCAATAACTTAGCACTCCATTGCAACTCCCTGGCAACGGCGCCAAAAATTGACGTGGCGGAAATTGGCGAGTTAAGAAATTATTATAAGAGATACGTTGCAAGTATAATTCTTAACCAACCAAAAATCCGCTTATCAATTTAGAAGGGGTTATCACAAAATTAGAATTAAAATACTGAGAGTATGAATCCCAGGTCGTCTCCCAACGAGTTGCAGAAAGATGTGCTATTTTATTAATCAGATGTTTTCCAAAAGGGTTTGAGTTTGATAGACAAGAAATTAAATCAGAGAATTTATGTAATTTAAATAAAAACCTTGACCGGGAGTAGATTAGTTAGAAGTCCTATCCTTGTTGGAGTTCTCCCAAGATTAATTGATAATTGAAGGTTGTTCTGCTCAGTTATCCTTTACCAGATAAAGGAAAGTCAAGCAAGTTGGAAGTCAGTTTCTATTCACAAGTTCTAATCCTCTCCCTTGGGAAGGACTAGTGTCAGTGACTAGAGGGCGACCCAACGATAAACCCAATTACAATTTTACTCTTGAGCATTCCAACTCAAGGTTCTCCTTTCAACCAACTCCCAAGCAAGTTATGGAACTACTCGCTCATTATGAATGTAACATTCACGAAATAAGAAAAGGAAATAAAGAAAGACATGATAAATAATAATAATCAAAGAGACCAATTAAAAATAAAAACAGTTCTTGTATTAATAAATTCTAAAAAAATAATCCAATAGTAACTCTGAATAAATTAAGGATATAAAAGAGTAAGTGACAAGTAAGGAAAACAAACTAGAGTAATAAAGTCTTGGCAGAGGTAATAACTCTTCTCAATATCCCAATCCAAAAAGCAATAAAAACAAAATCCTAAGAACTATGAATGTGTAGAGAGAAAAACCTAGAGGAGGAGTAAATTCAGATCTAAAAACTTAAAATTATGCGGAACGAATATTGTTCCTGGTCTCTGCATGTTCCCTGGCTCTAATTTGCTTTTCTGGGCCGAAAACTGGGTCAAAACATGGCCCAAAATCGCCCCCAGTGAATTCTACAAATTCTGCAGATCGCGTACATCACGCGATCGCGTCATCCAGCATTTTGCCTTGCCACGCGTGCGCGTCGTCCACGCATTCGCGTCACTCATGCAGCTTTCAGTTCACGCGTTCGCGTCAGGCACGCGAGTGCGTCACTATGATTTCTCCCATTCGCGCGGTCGCGTGAGCCATGCGTCCGCGTCGCTTCTCGCTGGTTATCTCCTTAATTTCTTGTGTTCCTTCTATTTTTTGCAAGCCTCCTTTTCAATCTCCAAGTCATTCATGCCCTATAAAGCCTGAAACACTTAACACACGGATCACGACATCGAATGGAATAAAGGAGAATTAAAATACATAATTAAAAGTCTCTAGGAAGTAAGTTTTCAACCATGGAGTAATTTTGGGAAGGAATTGTAAATACATGCTAATCATATGAATAAGTGGGTAAATATTTGATAAAACCACACAATTAAACATAATATAGACCATAAAGTAATGGTTTATCACTCTTTTTCTTGTAGGCCGAGCTTGTCGAAGGCGGATTTGAACAGGATATCCACGGAGCTTCCTTGGTCTACCAATGTTCAGTGGAGATTGGCATTGGCTAGTATGACGGTAATGACCACAGGGTCATCATGCCCTGGGATGATGCCTGCGGCATCTTCTTGAGTGAAGGTAATAGTGGGGAGGTCGGGTGACCCGTCCCCTTCTCCGACATGGTACACCTCTTTAAGATGTCTTTTACGGGATGATTTAGAGATCCCTCCTCCTGCGAATCCACCGTTTATCATGTGGATGTGTCTCTCAGGGGTGTGAGGGGGACGTTCAGCTCGTCCGACCTCTTCCTCCCTTCTTCTCTTTTTTGGTTCATCCGCTCTATTGGCTAAAAACCGATCTAATCTCCCTTCTCGTGCCAATTTCTCTATGATATTCTTTAGATCGTAGCACTCGTTGGTAGAATGCCTGTAGACTCGGTGGTATTCGCAATACTCTGTCCGACTTCCTCCTTTTTTGTGTTTAATCAGGCGAGGTGGTGGGATCTTCTCAGTGTTGTATATCTCTTGGTAAACGTCTACAAGGGATACCCGAAGAGGGGTGTAGTTGTGGTACTTTCTAGGTTTCTCGGTAGGTTGGTCTTCTTTTTTCTTGGACTCTTTATTCTTATCCCGATGTGGGCAGGAGAATCCGGATTTTGAAGTTTCTCCTAATCGAGAGTTCTCCTCCATATTGATGTACTTTTCCGCCCGCTCTTGTACCTCATTTAGAGATGTTGGGTGTTTTTTGGATATGAAGTGGCTAAAGGGTCCTTCTCGCAGACCATTGATAAGTCCCATATTTACTGCTTCTGTTGGGAGATTTTGTATGTCTAGGCATGCTTTGTTGAATCTTTCCATGTAACTGCGGAGACTTTCCCGATCTCCTTGCTTAATCCCCAGTAGGCTTGGAGCATGCTTGGCTTTATGCTTCTGGATGGAGAACCTAGCCAGGAACTTCTTGGCGGGGTCATCAAAGCTAATTGATCTTGGCGGCAAGCTGTCGAACCACTTTATTGCTGTTTTGGTCAAGGTCGTTGGGAAAGCTTTGCAACGAGTTGCATCTGAGGCATCCGTGAGGTACATTCGGCTCCTGAAGTTGCTGAGATGATGACTTGGGTCAGACGTACCATCGTATGGAGTCATGTCAGGAGCTTTGAAGTCTTTTGGGACTTTAGCTTTCATGATTTCCTTTGTGAATGGGTCTTGGTCCTTGCGGGGACTATCTTTGCGATCGGACCGAGTAGCCTTTATTTTGAAGTCGGCCTCAAGTTTGAGGAGCTTATCTTCTAGCTCTCGACGCCTTCTGATTTCTCTTCAGAGATCTTGCTCAGCCTCCTGCTACCGGTCGGCTTCTTGTTCTAGCTGTTTAAGGTGATTCTGTTGTTCATGGATGGCCTCCAAAATTTTTGTATTTGGGGGTTGTTTGTCACCTTTGTTTTTGAGGTGTATCCTTCAGTGTGGTATCCGTGTTCTTATGTGGCGTTCTGTCCTCCAAACTAGAGTTGTGATTGTTGTCAAGGTTGTCTTCCATGATGATGGGATGACTTCTAGGTTCCCCGGCAACAGCGCCAATGTTCCGAGGGTTACCTGAAATTGAAGGTCGATCTCGGAGGAGATCTGCTGTTGTGGCCGGAGCTGTCGTGTCCGACTTGCTGGATCCAGTGGTGCTGCTGATCCTTGATCACCGGAGGGTGGTGGTACCTACAAGAGACTCCGATGCTTAAGTTATCATGTGCTTTAGGCAGGTTTTTTGTGTAGAATCAGAATGTGTGTTATACCTGGGTGCTCCAGTGTATTTATAGTAGTGTGGAGTGGCCATTCTTGAGATAAGTTAGTTATCTTATCTTATCTTTGGGTAAGGCCACCTATCTTTTAGGCCAGCCGCCTTTAGAGTGGGTTGTGTCCTTCTGTTTGGGCCTGCTTGGGCCTCTGTAGAGATGTTGGCCAAGCTCTTTAGGGAGAGGTCAGTGATGACCAACTTAGCAAGAGGTCGGTCGCTTTGTCTCCGTCCAACCCAGACCGTTTAGATCGGTCCATGGTATGAACACTATCATAATCATAGACCACGAACATGATAATTGCTAAGAATAAATCACAATTAGTCTATCCTAACATCGAGAATAAGTCAAAAGGGCATAATTGATCTCAATCCACAAGTCCTAATCAACTCACTAATTAACTTAGTGAAAGACTAGCGTTGGTGGAAACCAAACTAACTAACAATCCTAATCACAATATCGAATGGACATCTATGGCTCAAGGTCACCTAATTATCTAATTCCAAGCCAAGAGTGTGAAAAACTATACAAAAACTAGAAAAGACATTTTATCAAACACCTAGCATGCATAAAAGGGAAAATATCATAAATTGCAATAAAAATAAATTCTATAACTACCAATTGCAATAAAATGATAATAACAACTCAAATAAGCATTAAAGAAACATAAAACATCAAAATTGCATTAAATGAAATTAAAAGTAACAAGAGTGTTCATAAACTAGAAATGATAAAATTGAGAAAATAACAAAATAAATGAAGATGATCAAGACAAGAGAGCAAGAAACATAAATAAAACTACATTAAAATAAGAACTAAATGCTGAAATTAAAGAGAAAGTAAACAAAAAATCCTAATTCTAGAGAGAAGGGGAAGCTTCTCTCTCTAGAAAAACTAAACAAAACCATGTAAAAACCTAAACCTAAGTGCTCCCTCCTTCATCCTTCCTCACTCTTGGCTTGGAATTGAGACTTTGGTGACCCTTGAGTAATTGATTTCCATTCTTGTTTGATATATTAGAGTAGTTAGTTGATTTGGTTTCTATTGACTCTAAGCCTCCCATTAATAGAGTTGGCTAGGACTTATTGATTGGAATCAACTATGCCTATTTGACTTATCCTCGATGTAGGGTTAACTAAGTAGGATTAACTCTTCATAATCATCATATGTTTGTGGTCAATGGCTAGGATAGGTAACCTTAGCTCTCAATTACTTGCCAAGAGGTTTCTTGCATTTGAATTTCCCTTTTCTTGCTTTAATTGCTTTGACTTTAAATTCCTTGCATGATCATTTACTTTCTTTCTATTTACATTACTTGCTCTCTCTTGCATTCCCAACCCCCATTCCTCCATAGCCAATAATAGGACACTTAATTACAATTCCTAGGGAGAACGACCCGGGACTTAAAACTCCCGGTTTATATTTGTTTTGGATTGTGACATTTATTTGAATTTAAATTTGATTGTGAGAGTTCATTGTTGGTTTGGACTATGCTATTAACAAAGTGATTCTTATTTTGATTAATTCTAAACTGGCAATAATTCTTGCATCAAGATTTTAGGTCAGGATGGACAGCTTTACAAATCCTTCATTTCTTAAATTCTTCCACTTTGTATGCTTTCCTTCCACTTTCTCAAGCCATTCTTTCCTTCAAAACCTTAAATCACTCAAAAAAATATATCAAGGTATCGAATGGGAGAAAAGTGAATTAAAATTGGCAATTTAAGCATGAAAAGCATGTTTTTCACAATTAAGCACAATTAGGAAAGAATTCACAAAAGTATGCTATTTCAATGAATAAATGCAAGAAAAGTGAATGAAATCCACCTAATTAAAACAAATAAATACCAAAAAATATGGATTCATCACCTTGCTTTACCATCACATATTGAACTATGTCATCTTTTGCATTAAGCCTGCCTTGTAATTTCTGCTTGCAATCATACCTCTACCCTTACATCTTTGTACCATCTGAAAATCCTAGTATTTGAAAACTCTATGTATACATATGCTGAGATCTTTTTGCCTTTTAACTTAAATGTGTTCAAGAGTGAACTGTTATGAAATCTCTTTCATTTTGTATCAATTTTCGAGGATGAAAATTTTTATAAGGTGGGTAAAATGTAAGACCCAAAACTTTTGAAAAGGGTTATCATGAGCTAATTTCAAATTCAATATTTTTGTAGCTTTAATTTCAGAAATTTATTTATTAAAGATAATTAAAGTAAATTTTGATTAATTGAATTTAAAATAAATTAAGATCTTTATTCAATTTTATAATTATTGAGTTATTTTCTATATTTAAATTATAACGTTAGTAGTTATGAAATAATAAGATTTTATATGATTTAATTTAAATAGTTGATATTTTTATAATTCAATACTTTAAGTTTTAGAAATAAAGGAAATTAATCTTATTATCTTGTAATTTCAATTAAAGTATTTGATTCTAAAGTAATTAGTATTTTGGTACAATAAATAATATTTTAAAATAAATTTTAAGGATTTAATTAGAGTTCAAATTAATATCCTATGCCCTAATTTTATTCAAATTATCCTACTCTAATTAAACCCTATTTTTCATCTAACCCTAATCCTAATTTGGCCTAATCCTAACCCTAGCTACCCAACCCCCTCTCACACTCTTCCCCACTTAAACACACACACCAACAACAACAACAACACACACACACAGTAGCAGTGAAATAGAAAACAAAGAAAGAAAAGGAAGGAGAAAGCAGAATCAGGGAAGGGGAGAAGAGAGGGAGATCTGAGAGACGAAAGATTCAGAGAGAAGGAAGACGCCGTCATCCTTGTCGCCATTTGTGGAGCCGCGAGGAGCGTCGCCGTCGAAGCCACATCGTTTGTCCCTGTCCAGTCGCCGTTTTACCGTCCATCAACCCCGTTGCGCCGCCTGAGAAGAACCACGAAGACGAGAGAGAGCTCGTGCGCGAAGGGTAGCGCCGCTGTGCCTCCGTCATGCCTTTATCACCATCGAACTGCTTTACTATTGCTAGCTCTGTCGCTACTGATCCGCTGCCGCCACTAATAGGGTTTGTCGCTGCCATTTTTGCCACTGCCGGTGACCACAAAGAGAGACAAAGATAGGAGTTTGCATAGCAGAGAGAACGCGATAGGGGAGCCCCGTTGAAGCTAGTCACTACCGCTGAGATGCCATCGCTGTTTCCTCCATTTCCGCCACAGATGCCCTCGGCGCTGCCACTAGAAGGTCGTCGGAATTTGTTAGAGCTACAGTTCTGATTCTGCTCTATTTCGGTTAATGCCGTCGTTGCCATTCCAGCGCCGCTGTTGTCGTTGGCGTCGCCGGGAAGAGGAGCACGAGCGGGAGAGAGAAAACAGGGAAGTTGTCGCCACGAGTGTCGCTGTCGGTGGAGGAAGGAACCGTGCCGCCATGCCTGGCTGCCGGAAAACCTCACTACCGTTGCCGGAAAACTCTGCCGATAAGGGTTTTAAAGTTTTGATTTCTGTTCTTTTGGATTCCAGGAAGGTTTTTAACGCTGTGTAGTTGTTACAGTTTCCGTCACTGGGGTTTGCTCACGACTGTCACTTGGGGTTATTGTTGGAGCCATTACCGGGTCAATTCGGAATCGCATCTGCTTTATTTTGTTATTTTAGTAAGTAATTATGTTTCAAAAAGCCTCACATTAGTATTCTGTTGTGTTTGGTTAATGAATCTAAGTTTTGGTAACATGGGGTCGAGTCTTGATTATTATATGTTGCGATTAGAGTCGTTGTGGTTGCTGAGAAAGTGGTTTGGAGCGAAAGTTGCGGCTGCCACAGTTTCGAGCCAGGAAAAAATGAGTTGTGATGAGTTTTAGAGTTTTCGAGTTTCGACAATTGAGGTAGGAGTTTTTCTAAAAAGCTAATTTATATCTGGAATTGTTATAAATAGATACTGATGTGAGAATTTTATACTTTTTAGTGATTGTATAAGTCTTATGTATTGTCTGGCTGTTTTGGATGAATATGATCATATGTTTGATTGGATTATTGTTTGGTTTTGATAAATGGATTGTTGCTGAATGTTTTCTTTAAAGTTTTGGAAATGAGTTTAATCAGTTGATAATGATTTGATCTTGAGACAGTTTCCTTGAGATATGAAAATGAGGTGAATGTTAGATTCAGCTTGCTTTTAAACTGATTTTGGGTTTTGGACCGTTAAAAAGGATTGTGGAATGGTTTGGTTGGGACCCGAAAAGCGTGGCAGAGTCTAAGTTTTAGGGAAGGTGCTGCCGAAATTTCTATAAAAATCTTAGACTTTGTTTGAAAAGTTATTTAGAAAGGCTTGGATTTGAGAAATTGTATTATTTGATTTATTAAGAAAAGTATTATATTCTAATATTGATTTTAAATATAAAAAGGGCTTATGCTTTTCGTTAGACTTAAAGATTTTGTTCAGAGGAGCTTTTAGTGATTTTAAAGGAAATTGGACTTTTGATTGAATAATTGCGTTTGTGACATTTTGGAAGAAGTCAGAGAATTGGTTTTAAGAAGGGACCTGAAAGTGGTTTTCATAAAAATGGATTGGCTCCGTTTCAAGTGAATTGGTTTTGAATTAGGTTGGGACTTGTGACTTTATATGATTCGATTTTATAATAAATTCTGTTTCTATTTACTTAAACTAAGAATCTATGATTTTAAGAGTTTCAAAAATTTTTTAAGAAATTGAGATAGGTTGTCCTTCCTTAAAGTCTTGAGACTCTGTTGAGAAATTTCTATACCAAATTCTATTTTCGAATGACTGATTTTTGGATCTTTCAAAAGAGATTTTTATTTTGGCCTAGTTGCTGAATCGCTTGGAAATTTTAGAAGGATGTTGTGAAAATGTGGCTTGTTTTGAAAAAGGAAACTTCTTTTGAGAAAGATGGCTTATAGGCTAGAAGTGATTTGAGAAATGTGGATTTTTGAAGTTAAGGCTAGGATGAATTGAATTTGATTTCAAAGAAAAGTGATTCGAGAAAAGTGATTTATGGCTTGAATGATGATTTTATGAGTTTTACGATGTTGGATGTTGGAAGTGCTATTATGTTATGAGCTAGAATGGCTGTATATGATAATGAATTATGGCTGATTGTGGAATATGTTATGAGCCGGAATGACTGTATATGACAATGAATTATGGCTGATTGTGGAATATGTTATGAGCCGGATGGCTGAGTATGAATATGGATGATTATTGAGTTGATAAAGTGATTGTTGCACTTCTACTTATCTAAGATACGAGTTTCCCTGGGTAAAAGTAGTGGCTAGCCACCACGTGCTCTAAGTTGAGACTCAATACTTTGCTGACTCTATATCGTAAGTGTGGCTGGACACTGTGAAAGTTCCAGATGAGCTCATCCCCGTGGATAAACACCAGTGTGGGTGTTGTGTGATTATGATTATGATTGTGAATAACTCGAGTTGGGGATGCATGATAGAGGGACAGTCCAATGGTTAGCTACCAGGACTTGTCAGGTTGGCTTTATAACTGACAGATGAGACTCATCAGCCACTAGGACAGGCATTCATCATATGCATCTATGTGACATTGTTTGGGTGTGCATATTGTACTTGGTTTGCCTATGTGATTAATTGTGTTTAACTGTTAATTGTTCTACTTGATGTAACTGCTTGTTTGTGCTTGAGCTTTCCTACTTGTGTTTGCGACTGAAACTCTGTTGGATTGTGATGGATTGGTTGTGGATTGAATTGTTTGGGCCTAAGGCCGTGACTGATTATGATATGGGCCGAAGGCCATGTTTGGCTTGTGTTCTTGGCTTAGAAAAGTATAAAAAAAACTAAACTGGTTTAGCATAGACTTAATGAACCTATGTTTGTAACAGCTTGGTCATTCATACTGTCTAGGAAAGACATTTAGAAAGGCTTTTTGATTTTTGAAGAATTAACAGTTTTCTCTTCCAGAAAGAATTTCGGAATTTTGATATTAAATCTTTGGTTTTGAAAAGATGCATAAGGCGGGTATTAATCACTGTAATGGTTTTATTTTCACGTATCCTATTATAGTAATTCTGCAACCCTATAGTGAGAACCCTTTCAAGGACGATGTTCTCACTCCCTTAGAGGTGTTTCCTTTTTAGGATATGGACGAGGAAGTCAAGAAGAGTTTATTCTGTTTTCAATTTATATGATGTATTGTATTGTTTTAGATATTATGTTTTCCATCGCCTTTATCTTTATACATTCTGTAAGAGGGATAGGAATTGTATTAGGTAATGCTTGTAAAATTATTAGGTAATACGATTTAAGTTTTAAATAGGCTCATATTTTAGTATTAAATATTATAAGAGTTGTCGTAATACTCGAGCTATCAGAGTGGCGCAGCCGGAAGCGTGACATTTTCATAGTTATAGGGTGTTACACAGTTTAATATAGTACCTTTTATAGAAGGCAACCATTGTTATCCACAATTGACTGCTATTTTATAAGTTTCATATTTATTTTATTGTGCACATCAATTAAACTATACTTTATTATTTCATTTTACATGTTTTGAAATAATGTCATCATATTATAAGGATGAGATTAATTTTTATAATCTAATACGAATCTTCTTATTATTTTGTTATTCATTTGAATACTATCCATAAAAAATAGTTACTTAAAGTGAAATACTATATAAAGAAAGACAGAAAACTTTTAAATTTATCGTTCTGGTTTGCTTCTTAAACTCCACTTAATATACTCAAATTTAATAGTTTTTTATGGTGATGATTATTTGTAATTAGTTCAAAAGTTTCAACTTTCTCTTTCTCTCTCTCTAACTCTTTCTACGATTTTGAACAAACTTAATTTTGTTATTAAATAATTTTTTAATTTTAGAATATTTTTAACTTCTTATATAATAAGTATCTTTTAAATTATCTAATACATAAAAGGTTACATCTTTTCATGTGTATCTTGAAAGTTAAAAATTAAAGTTAAATGATATTAGTTTTTTTATTAAGTACAAAAATAAACGTAGTCTGAATGATATTAGTTCTTTTATTAAGGTAGAGAAACTCGATAAAAGGAAAATATTAAATCCCATATTCTTATATATGAGAACGTGTACCATTTATTATATTATATATAGTCTTTGTACCATATAACAAAAGGTGTAATCTATAAAGCTAATACAAAGAGTTGACTATGACTTTAGTTTCTAATTTTTTTGGACTATATTTACTTTCTAACAAACCATTTCATAAGGCAAATTATAAGGACAAAATAGTTATAAAATTTATTTTGAAAAATTCAATAACCTCCCACTAAAATAAAAATAGTTTTGTTACTCCTATAACCATAATAACACATCTCCGAACAAAAAAATACAGAATGTCTGCAAATTGTTAATAAATCAGAAAATGGACTAAGTGAATCTTCACATTTTTCACCATCTTCATGTTTTGTTTGATTTTATATTAGTTTTAGTTTATAACCTTTATTTTATCAATGTCTTTACCTTCTTCACCATCTTTATATTTTGTTTAATTCTATGTTAGTTTTAGTTTATATCCTTTTGTTTTGAGTAGATGTGCTCTCACCAGTAGTTTGATTTCACTCTAATTAAAGGGTTTTTTTATTCTTTAGAAAAATCTACCAATTTTATCTTTTATGCACATTTTTATGTGTTTCTCTTACTATCGCCCTTCTCCTTTTTTTTTTTCAACACCATCAATTGCATCACCTCTATCGTCTTCTATTACCTTCATCCATTGTAGTTGCAAATTTCATTCGGTTTCAAGCATGACTTCCACTTATATTTTTCCTTCTCTTCAGTTTATTTATTAAATTTATATTTTCAGTCATTCTTCTATTATTTTAATTTATTTCTAACTTTTCACGTAAAAAATAGTTTTGTCTTTTTTTTTTATCAATTTGATGTAAAAAAAATTTATATGATCGATTTGATGTAGAAAGAAAATTTTTTTTATCTGATATGTGTTCTTATATTTTTTTATTAATTTTTTATTAATTTTTTTAATAATTTTTTTATCTAATTAAACTATCTTTTATTTAACATGTCAAGAATTAAACTTAACTTATTTTATAATGAGTAGTTTTTGAATCATCTAATTTATAAAAAAAAGTCACATTTTTTATTTATTCTAAAAAATAAAAAAATTAAAATTAATATTAGTACTTTTAGACTAACAAAATTAAAATAAAAATACAAAAATAATTTTTGAATAAAAATAAAAATACAAAATTTTAAATTCTAAAATATAAAATAATTATAGGACAAAAAATTTACTTAAACATCATTTTTTGTAAAATATTTTATGAATTGACATAAATATAAAATGAACTTTGAAATTGTGATGTGAGCACTACTGCTGTCCACCACCACAAAAATAAAAGATGACATATAAATACAAATTTTTTTAAAAAAAAATTCAATAAATATGTACCCAATGCTCTTCATTAAGAATAGTTATTTAAGTTCAAATCTATTCTCTCAAATTATTGATATCTTCAAATACTTTAAAGTTTTATGATGACCTTGAATAACAGGCATAGACTCTATCTTTCGATGTTGAGAAGGTTTCGTATCCATGATTAAAAAAAATAAAACTTACATAACTCAAGAGATAGAAGAAAGCAAAAAAAAGTTAATGTAAATGATGACGCAATGAATAACTATATGTTAGTTACAGTAAGAGATCTGACTTTGTTAACTATACTTTGTAAATATGAGACTAATAGGATTACGGAGTACTATCTGTACTTGGTGAAACAAAGAAGAAGACACCATGACTGGGAGTTGTCTGTAAAATAAAAAAGTAACCGTAATATGAATGAAGGAAAGTTAATGATAATTATATTTTATACCAGTTTTAAAATGCAGTTATTTATTAATAAGGTTAAAATGGGAATACGAAAATTGAACACCATTCTCTCTGTATTCTCTTTATATATTATTATAGAGAGGTAATGACCAAATCAGTACCCGAAATATTCAAACGCTGACATTTTGGTACCTCACTATTGTTATTGACAAAATAGTACCTGAATGTTTTAAAAATTTTTCAAGCATGTCCTCGTGCTTGCCGGACCATAGCTCCAGTGAGTACGATGCTTAGGTGGACACCAGTTTTTGCTGACAAGATAGGTTTTATTTGAGTTGGAATTTGTAATTAAAAAATCATTAGCCTAGCTGAAAATTAACCTAATTCAATTTAATTTTGTCCCAAATCAAATGAATTTGCCCTAAAACCCAATATGCTCTCTTTGTTCACTCGTAGTACAGTATCCAAAATTGGAATATGCATGGAACTAGGGCTCGTGGAAAAGCTGCAACCGTGAGAAAGCAGTCATTGATGCAAGCCTTCGACGTGGATGGTAGTTCAGGTATTGTGAGTAAAACCTACGACGGCTGTTGCTTTTGTCCCCTTCCAGTGGTTCTGTTGAAGTCGAAGACAAGTAATAACCCTGATAGATGGTTTCTACGCTGCCCTATGTGGAAGGTAAGCTTGGAATGTTGATGGATATGTGACAAAATAATGCAATATTCCTTACTTTGTTGTCTCTGCTTATTCAATTTTAGTTTTCAATAGTTCTCTAATCCATGAAATTGGTGTCGTGCTAGAACACACAAATGCGTTGCAGGTATTTTCAATGGTTGAATGAAATACAAGAGTAATGTGTGGAAGGAGAAGTTTCTTCAGAGAATAGTAACATGGTGGGCAAATCAGAACGAAAAAAGAAAAGCAGAATCAATCTCGAGTGTGGGGATAGCCTGGAAATTGATAGTATGATGATGGTGCTATCTGTGGTTAATGACATGAAGGAGCATCTGAAGAGGGTTGAGTTGTTCCTGATTTTTATTCGTATATTGATTGGGTTAAATCTGGCTTTGAGTATGTTTTATTTGGCTAAGTAGGTAGACAATGGACAGTTTAAGAGTTTAACAATGACATTTTATTCCTTTGTAATGTTCTCCTCATTGTAATTGAGATGATTTAATGGATGATATGTTATGCTTGTTCTGTGACTGAGTTATTGTTGTTGTGATGTGAGCAAGCTATATGGAAGATAGGTAAGCATTTAAGAAGAGATGCAGAAACAGAAGTTGAATAAAACACCTGTGGCATAACATGAAATAATAATCCATATTTATGCTGAGTAACATACTTCAGACCCAAAATAACACAAGCAAGCCCCAAAAAAAAACTAAGATGCCATCATGACACTTATGTTCATAGCAACTACTACAAATCCAAAATGACACTAACAAAATCACAAAAAATTTGGTTAGCACTTAACATGCCATAATGGCACTTAGGTGCATAGTAACTAAATCAGGTCTAACATGGAGCTAACAACAAACTGAAAACCCAAGATTCTGAGATCACTTCTTGTCATTTGCGGATTGCTTTGATGGTGGTGGTCCAGATGGCTTTTTCTTCTTCAAGGATGGGGGCATGAAGCCTGTGAACCTGCTCTGTGTGGCTGGGCTTGCTGCTGCCATGGTTTTTCTAGTCACATTTGATGCCCTAAATGGAGCTGAAGGTTGGGCTTGAAGAGTGGGCCTAACTAATGGACCTTATGCCATTGACCCAGACCCACCACATGGTCTTGCAGCACCGGTTGGTGAGGGTGGAATCTAAGATTTACACCCAACAGTATGCCTGACAACCCTAGGTTGAGCAGGGGGTGGTGGTGCAGCTGCAGTATCTTGTGTAGGAGTGGGAGGTGTTGTTGAAGTGGCTGTGACGTTGGAATTTTTGCCAGTAAAGAAGTTCATAAAAACAGTCGCGTTGTAGATATAGTCTCTAAACCAACAAAAATCCCTTCGTGCAAACGTTTTGGGTGTCACAAGTAACAAACCCCTTTAAAAATTGTTAACCGAGTATTCAAACCTCGAGTTGTCTTCTCAAGGAACTGCAAGGAAGTATGTTCTTATTATTGGCTATAAGGGTTGTAATTGGGGTTTAGAAGGTGAGAAGCAAGTGATTTGAATGACAAGTAAAGTAAATGGCAATTAAAATAAAAAAATGTTGTAAAGCAACTTTTGGCAAGGTAAGAGAAATTGGAAGTCCAACTTAATTATCTCTCTCAACAATAATGAAAGTTGAATCTAAATTCCACTTAGTTAACCTTTACTAAAGCAAAGGAAAGTCAAGGGACTAATTAGTTTGACCTTCGAATCCTAATTATTTCCTAAGAAAAAGTTGGGATTATTGAAGTTCAGTTCAATTAGCAAGATAGCGATTATCATTTATGTTGAGTTTGATAATGTTGAGTTACTAATTTCTTAACCAAGACCAAAAGGATAAGAAGTAAAATTGCTGGAATAAAAATGTCCTTAGATGGAAAGCAATTGTAACACAAATTAAAGAGAAAGCAATCAATAACTGAAATACCTCAAATAATCATTAATTCAAATCATAACATGGAAAGGGTTCATAAGTCAAGTTGGCAACATTCATAGATACGAATAAAAGCATTAAAGTAAAAGTAGCATAGAAACATAAATTAAAATAAATATTAAACCTGGATCGAGAGTCACTCTTAAAAACTAAGAGAAGTCCTAAAACCTAATCCTAATCCTAATCCTAAGAGA
The DNA here is from genome assembly GCF_059453495.1 of Arachis ipaensis. Lineage (NCBI taxonomy): Eukaryota > Viridiplantae > Streptophyta > Magnoliopsida > Fabales > Fabaceae > Arachis > Arachis ipaensis. The sequence continues at coordinate 116,930,012 of NC_142441.1, read as the reverse complement.
GAAGGGAGAGAATCTCCCTCTCAAAACTAATCTAAATCATGGAAAGTAATAAAAATGCGAGCTCTCTTTGAATGGATGCATTCCCCCACTTTATAGCCTCTAATCTGTGTTTTTTGGGCCGAAAACTGGGTCAAAAACAGCCCAGAAATTGCCCCCTGCGTATTCTGGTACGTTCAGGTCGCGGACAAGTGACGCGGAGGCGTCGTCCACGCGGCCGCGCGGATTGAAGTTCGCAGATGCGACGCGTCCGCGTGGATCACGCATTCACGTCGCCTAGCGTCAGGGAAACTATGGTATATTATATATCAAATCGAAGCCCCGGACGTTAGCTTTCCAACGCAACTAGAACCGCGTCGTTTTGACCTCTTTAGCTAAAGTTATAGCCGTTTGAGTGCGGAGAGGTCAGGCTGGACAGCTTAGCAGTTTCTCCAACTTCTTGTATTCCTTCCACTTTTGCATGCTTCCTTTCTATCCTCTGAGCCATTCCTGCCCTGTAATATCTGAAAACACTTAACGCACATATCAAGGCATCTAATGGTGATAAGAGAGGATTAATAATAAGCAAATATAAGATCAAAGAAGCATGTTTTCAATCATAGCATAAAACCAGGAAGGAAAATGTAAAACATGCAAATAGTATGAATAAGTGGGTAAAGAGTTGATAAAATCCACTCAATTGAGCATAAGATAAATCATAAAATAGTAGTTTATCAACCTCCCCACACTTAGACATTAGGATGTCCTCATGCTAAGCTCAAGAGAAGCTATAAAGATGAAGAGGAATGGTAGAATGTATGAAATGCAACCTATGAATGCAACTACATGCAAAATGTTTCTACCTACTTGGTCAAAAGTAAATAAGATCTTCAAGACAAACATAAATCAGATTTCACTAATTTAAATCGTACAATAAAAAGCAAGTAAACTTGTAAGAAGATAGCTCATGAAAGCAGGAAACATAGAATCAAGCATTGAACCCTCACTGGAAGTGTATATCACTCTAATATCTCAAGTGTATAGGGTAATTCACTCTAGTCTTCTCTAATCATGCTTTCTAAAACTTTGTTCTTCATCTAACCAATCAACAAATATTTAATGTACCAATGCAAACATCATGAGGTCTTTTCAAGGTTGTAATGGGGCTGAGGTAAAGGTAAGGATATATGTATGGCCAAGTGAGCTATAATATGAATCTTTAATTAACCTAAGCTCTCACCTAATATGCATATATTCTATATACTTTTAAATTCATGCCTAGCTACCCATAATTCCCACTTTTGTATAATTCCCACACTCATGTACCAAATTTTCTTTAATTTTTATCACATGTGCATTGAACTTTTATTAAACTTAATATTGGGGTAATTTTGTCCCTTTATTTATTTATATTTTTTATATATTTTTTTTCTTTTTTTCTCTCTCTTTTTTTTGAATCATAAAAGCAAACATAACTTATTAATGCACATGGATTCTCCATTATTTTTCTATTTTGGTTTTTCATGAGTAGGTTCCCAAATTCCCAATATTCAAATAAATTAGAAACATGATACATTCCCTTATTAACCCATGTTCCCACAGTTTCCCCACACTTAATTATTACACAATCCATATCTTAAGCTAACCAAAGATTCAATTGGGATATTTAATTATTTTTCTGCTTAAGGCTAGTGATGTGGTAAAATACAGAATAAATGGGGATTAAAAGGCTCAAGGTGGCTGACAAGGGTGATTTAAAGGGTAGGCTTATTTGGGATAAGTGAGCTAAAATCAAACAATGGCCTCAATCATATGCAAGCATGTAAATATACTAAATAATGGACATATAGACTGAAAAAAAAGTAAAGATTGCAATCATAGAGAAGAAAACACACAAGAATAAAAATATTATGGTTAAATAGTGTAACCATATAAATAAGCTCAAAATCTCACAGGTTGTGTGTTCTTTAGCTCAAAAACCATGTTCCAAATACAACTTCAAACAAGTTTTAACACATAAAAATTAAATTTTTTTTCAATTTAAATTAGTGAAATTTTTCAAAAATGGAGTTACTTTAAGCAAGTAGTAACTAAATGCAAACAATCAACTACACATGCAATCTATTATGCAATGCAACAATGAACTAATAAAGAAAATAAAACATTGGTGTTGAGATAGAAGATAACTAACCCCTGGAAGTCGGTATCGACCTTCCCACACTTAAAGATTGCACCGTCCTCGGTGCATGCTAAGATGTGCAGGTGGATAGGTTGTTCCAACTGATGCTTTTCTCTAAAGATTGTGCAGATGGACTTGTCTGTCTCCCCATGTAAACGTCTTCCGCTTCCCTTCCGGGTGGCCATCCTGAAAGAAAAAGGGAAGAAAAGTAACCCAATAATAGAGATAAGAAAATAAATGAAGTATTAGTTGGGTTAATTCCAAATGAAAAGGGTCTCATTTATATGGAAGCTTCAACATGTACGTGAAAAAACAATAGAAGCCATGGCATACCAATGGTGCAAAATTTGCAACAATGGGGAAGAGAGTGGGGGAGGAGAGATAATATAAATTCATGTCAATGCAAAAGTTATACAGATATAAAAGATTGGCATTGATTTAAATAATATTATTCAATCAGAATTAAACAAGTCACTAAGCACCAAGAAAATACCAGAAAAGATGTAACAGTTGAATAAGAACATTTGAACACCAATGGTAAAATAATAAATTTAGAAAAATAAAAATATGCAATGAATGAAAATATGCAATTAAATTAAGTAAAATAAAATAAAAGATAAGAGGAATGAGAAGGGAAAGAAGGGAAGAAGAAGTAAGTAAGAAAGGAGGGAGGAAAAATTAGGATTGGGGGAGAAAAGATAAGATATTTGGCAAATTAGGATAAGCTGTGAGGCGCAAGCGACGCGGTCGCGTGGGGCACGCGGTCGCGTGACTTGCGCTAAAACTGATTGACGCGGTCGCGTCGGTCACGCGGTCGCGTGACCCGTTTTATGCTACTGGTGCGAGGGCAGCCTCGCTCTCGCACAACTCTCTGTTCAAAAATCATTAATTGCCAAATATTGGGTGACGTGATCGCATGGGGCATGCGATCGCGCGAGTGGCCACTTAGTAGGATGTGACATGGCCGCGTGGGGCACGCGGTCGCGTGCGATGGACTGCGCGTCCAGCGCCAATCCAGCACCACTCTAGCACAACTTTCGGCTGTGCACCATTATTACGTCGAAATCCTGGTCACGCGATTGCGTGGGAGGCCATTATTCCCATATGACGCGGTTGCGTCAGCGACGCGGTCGCGTGGGATGATTTGTGCCATTGGCACGCCTCCAGCCACGCTCCAGCGTGACTCTCTGTTCATTTTTATTTTCTCCCCTCTCCTTGCGACGCGGACGCGTCAGCGACGCTGCCGCGTCGCATGCGTGCTTTTTTTTTTATGCATGAAAAATGTAGAATGCAATGATTAATATGAGCGCTATGCATGATTCCAGGTTCAATAAAGTAAAATAAAAAGGAAGTAAAAATAAAAACAAATAACATGAAATAAACTGAAAAAGAAGCAACCATACCATGGTGGGTTGTCTCCCACCTAGCACTTTTAGTTAAAGTCCTTAAGTTGGACATTGAAAGAGCTTCCTGTTATGGTGGCTTATGTTTAAATTCGTCCAAAAATCTCCACCAGTGCTTGGAATGCCAATAGCCTCCGGGGTCCCAAACTAGGCATGTAAAGCTTCTGAGCAGCTTCAAACAGATTGTTAGGCACCCGGGGTGACAAATGTCAAAATAAACTCCAGGATCCCAAGCCTTGTTTTTAAATCCGCCTTCGTTTTGATCTATACTTTTCCATCCGTGCGGTTGATGAGCGGATAATTTATACGCTTTTTGGTATTGTTTTTAGTATGTTTTTACTAGAATCTAGTTACTTTTAGGGATGTTTTCATTAGTTTTTATGTTAAATTTACATTTCTGGACTTTACTATGAGTTTGTGTGTTTTTCTGTGATTTCAGGTATTTTCTGGCTGAAATTGAGAGACTTGAGCAAAAATCAGATTCAGAGGTAGAAGAAGGACTGCTGATGCTGTTGGATTCTGACCTCCCTGCACTCAAAGTGGATTTTCTGGAGCTACCGAACTCAAAATGGCGCGCTTTTAATTGCGTTGGAAAGTAGACATCCAGGGCTTTCCAGAAATATATAATAGTCCATACTTTGGCCAAGTTTAGATGATGTAAAAGGGAGTTGAACGCCAGTTCTACGCTGCTGTCTGGAGTTAAACGCCAGAAACAAGTCACAAGCCAGAGTTGAACGCCAGAAATACGTTACAAACTGGCGTTCAACTCCAGAAAGTGCCTCTGCACGTGTAACATTCAAGCTCAGCCCAAGCACACACCAAGTGGGCCCCGGAAGTGGATTTATGCATCAATTACTTACTTCTATAAACCCTAGTAGCTAGTTTATTATAAATAGGACTTTTTACTATTGTATTTGATATCTTTGGACGCCTGGTTCTTAGATCATGGGGCCTGGCCTCTAGGCCATGCCTGGACTTTTCACTTATGTATTTTCAACGGTAGAGTTTCTACACTCTATAGATTAAGGTGTGGAGCTCTGCTGTTCCTCAAAGATTAATGCAAAGTACTACTGTTTTTCTATTCAATTCAACTTATTCCGCTTCTAAGATATTCATTCGCACTTCAACCTGAATGTGATGAACGTGACAACCATCATCATTCCCTATGAATGCGTGCCTGACAACCACTTCCGTTCTACCTTCGATTGAATGAGTATCTCTTAGATCTCTTAATCAGAATCTTCGTGGTGTAAGCTAAATTGATGGCGGCATTCATGAGAATCCGGAAAGTCTAAACCTTGTCTGTGGTATTCCGAGTAGGATTCAGGGATTGAATGACTGTGACGAGCTTCAAACTCGCGAGTGCTGGGTGTAGTGACAGATGCAAAAGGAGGGTGAATCCTATTCCAGTATGATCGAGAACCTCAGATGATTAGCCGTGCTGTGACAGAGCATTTGGACCATTTTCACAAGAGGATGGGGATGTAGCCATTGACAACGGTGATGCCCTTACATAAAGCCAGCCATGGAAAGGAGTAAGACTGATTGGATGAAGACAGCAGGAAAGCAGAGATTCAGAGGAACGAAAGCATCTCTATATGCTTATCTGAAATTCTCACCAATAAATTACATAAGTGTTTCTATCCTTATTTTATGTTTACTTATTATTTAATTTTCGAAAACTCCATAACTATTTTATATCCGCCTGACTGAGATTTACAAGGTGACCATAGCTTGCTTCATACCAACAATCTCCGTGGGATCGACCCTTACTCACGTAAGTTTATTACTTGGACGACCCAGTGCACTTGCTGGTTAGTTGTATCGAAGTTGTGATTGAAAAACAATTTATTAAGACGTGCGCATAGAGTTTTTGGCGCCGTTGCCTGAGATCACAATTTCGTGCACCAAGTTTTTGGCGCCGTTGCCGGGGATTGTTCGAGTTTGGACAACTAACGGTTCATCTTGTTGCTCAGATTAGGTAATTTTCTCTTTGTTTTATTTTCAAAAAAATTTTAAAAATCTTTCAAAAATTCCTCCTTTGTTTTCGAAAAAAATTTTTAAATAAAAATATTTTCAAAAACATATTTTTCTTCAGAATTTTTAAGAATGAATTCTAGTGTTTCATGAAGCATGTTGAAGCCTGGCTGGCTGTAAAGCCATATCTCATTCTTCTGGATAGGGTATGTCAGGCGTGTCATATCTGAGTTACATACTAAAGCTTGGCTGGCTATTAAGTCATGCCTGACCCTTTGATTGGAGCTTTAGACTAAAGAGCATAAGATTCCTGGAATTCATATTAAAAATTTTGGAATCCTTATTTTTCTTTTTCACATTAATTTTTGAAAAATCCAAAAAAAAAATTCTATAAAATCATAAAAATCAAAAAAATATTTCATGTTTCTTGTTTGAGTCTTGAGTCAAGTTGAAAGTTTGGTGTCAACTGCATGTTCATCTTGCATTTTTCGAAAAATTCATGCATTCATGGTGTTCTTCATGATCTTCAAGTTGTTCTTGGTAAGTCTTCTTATTTGATCTTGATGTTTTCTTGTTTTGTGTTGTATGGTGTTTTTCATGTGCATTTTTGCATCCATAGAGTCTAAACATGAAAGATTGCTAAGTTTGGTGTCTTGCATGTTTTCTTTGCATTAAAAAATTTTTTTCAAAAATATGTTCTTGATGTTCATCATGACATTCAAAGTGTTCTTGGTGTTCATCTTGACATTCATAGCATTCTTGCATGCATTCATTGTTTTGATCTAAAATCTCCATGCATTGAGCATTTTTAGTGTTTTTCTCTCTCATCATTAAAAATTCAAAAAATCAAAAAAATATCTTTCCCTTTTTCTCTCTTAAAATTTCGAAAATTAGATTTAACTTTTTCAAAAATTTTTAAAAATCTAGTTGTTTTTATGAGTCAAATCAAATTTTCAATTTGAAAATCTTATCTTTTTCAAAAATCAAATCTTTTTCATTTTTCTTAGTTATTTTCGAAAATTTTAAAAATATTTTTCAAAAATCTTTTTCTTATCTTCATCTCCTAATTTTCGAAAATAACATCATCAATTAATGTTTTGATTCAAAAATTTCAAGTTTGCTACTTGCTTGTTAAGAAAGATTCAAACTTTAAGTTCTAGAATCATATCTTGTGATTTCTTGTGAATCAAGTCATTAATTGTGATTTTAAAAATCAAATCTTTTTCAAAACTAATTTCAACCATATCTTTTCAAAAATATCTTTCTATCATATCTTTTTCAAAAATTTGATTTTAAAATATCATTTCTAACTTCTTATCTTCTTACCTTTTCAAAATTGATTTTCAAATTTGTTTCAACTAACTAACTAACTTTTTGTTTGTTTCTCATCTTTTTCAAAACTACCTAACTAACTCTCTCTCTCTAATTTTCGAAAATATCTCCCTCTTTTTCAAAATTTCTTTTTAATTAACAAATTATTTTAATTTTTTATTTTAATTCTCGAAAATTACTAACCTTTTTCAAAAATTATTTTCGAAAATCCTCTTTCTCTCTCATCTCCTTCTATTTATTTATTCATCTACTAACACTTCATCTCACCAAAAATCCAAACCCTCTCTCTCTGAGTTCAGATTTTCTCTTCTTCTTTTCTTCTACTCACATAAGGGAACCTCTATGCTTGGGCAAAAAGGATCTCTATTATTATTATTTTTCTGTCCCCTCTTTTTCATATGAGCAGGAGAAAAGACAAGAATATTCTTATTGAAGGAGATCTAGAACCTGAAAGGAATCTGAAGAGAAAACTAAGAGAAGCTAAATTGCAACAATCCAGCAAGCACCTTTCAGAAATTTTCGAACAGGAAGAGGAGATGGCAGCCGAAAATAATAATAATGCAAGGAGGATGCTTGGTGACTTTACTGCACCTAATTCCAATTTACATGGAAGAAGCATCTCCATTCCTGCCATTGGAGCAAACAATTTTGAACTGAAACCTCAATTAGTTTCTCTGATGCAGCAGAACTGCAAGTTCCATGGACTTCCATCTGAAGATCCTTTTCAGTTCTTAACTGAATTCTTGCAGATCTATGATACTGTTAAGACTAATGGAGTAAATCCTGAAGTCTACAGGCTCATGCTTTTTCCTTTTGCTGTAAGAGACAGAGCTAGAGTGTGGTTGGACTCTCAACCCAAAGATAGCCTGAACTCTTGGGATAAGCTGGTCACGGCTTTCTTAGCCAATTTCTTTCCTCCTCAAAAGCTTAGTAAGCTTAGAGTGGATGTTCAAACCTTCAGACAGAAAGAAGGTGAATCCCTCTATGAAGCTTGGGAGAGATACAAGCAACTGACCAAAAAGTGTCCTTCTGACATGCTTTCAGAATGGACCATCCTGGATATATTCTATGATGGTCTATCTGAATTAGCTAAAATGTCATTGGATACTTCTGCAGGTGGATCCATTCACCTAAAGAAAATGCCTGCAGAAGCTCAAGAACTCATTGACATGGTTGCTAATAACCAATTCATGTACACTTCTGAGATGAATCCTGTGAGTAATGGGACGCCTATGAAGAAGGGAGTTCTTGAAATTGATACTCTGAATGCCATATTGGCTCAGAATAAAATATTGACTCAGCAAGTCAATATGATTTCTCAGAGTCTGAATGGAATGCAAGCTGCATCCAACAGTACTCAAGAGGCACCTTCTGAAGAAGAGGCCTATGATCCTGAAAACCCTGCAATAGCAGAGGTAAATTACTTGGGTGAACCATATGGAAACACCTATAATCCCTCATGGAGAAATCACCTAAATCTCTCATGGAAGGATCATCAAAAGCCTCAACAAGGCTTTAATAATGGTGGAAGAAATAGGTTTAAAAATAGTAAACCTTTTCCATCATCCACTCAGCAACAGACAGAGAATTCTGAACAAAATACCTCTAATTTAGCAAACTTAGTCTCTGATCTGTCCAAGGCCACTGTGAGTTTCATGAATGAAACAAGGTCCTCCATTAGAAATTTGGAAGCACAAGTGGGCCAGCTGAGTAAAAAGATCACTGAAATCCCTCCTAGTACTCTCCCAAGCAATACAGAAGAAAATCCAAAAGGAGAGTGCAAGGCCATTGAATTGATCACCATGGCCGAACCTGTAAGGGAAGGAGAGGACGTGAATCCCAAGGAGGAAGACCTCCTGGGACGTCCAGTGATCAATAAGGAGTTTTCCTCTGAGGAACCAAAGGAATCTGAGACTCAACTAGAGACCATAGAGATTCCATTAAACTTCCTTATGCCATTCATGAGCTCTGATGAGTATTCTTCTTCTGAAGAGAATGAGGATGTTACTGAAGAGCAAGTTGCCAAGTACCTTGGTGCAATCATGAAGCTGAATGCTAATTCATTTGGTAATGAGACTTGGGAAGATGAACCTCCCCTGTTCACCAATGAACTGAGTGATCTGGATCAACTGACATTGCCTCAGAAGAAACAGGATCCTGGAAAGTTCATAATACCTTGTACCATAGGCAACATGATCTTTGAAAAAGCTCTGTGTGACCTTGGTTCAGGGATAAACCTCATGCCCCTCTCTGTAATAGAGAAACTGGGAGGGATGAGGATGAATCCATCATCCTAGGAAGACCCTTCCTAGCCACAGCAAGAGCTGTGATTGATGTGGACAGAGGAGAACTGATCCTTCAATTAAATGAGGACAACCTTGTGTTTACAACCCAAGGATCTCTCTCTGCATCCATGGAGAGGAAGCATAAAAAGCTTCTCTCAAAGCAGAGTCAACCAAAGCCCCCACAGTCAAACTCTAAGTTTGGTGTTGGGAGGCCACAACCAAACTCTAAGTTTGGTGTCAAACCCCCATATCCAAACTCTAAGTTTGGTGTTGGGAGGTCTCAACAAAGCTCTGCACATCTGTGAGGCTCCATGAGAGCCCACTGTCAAGCTATTGACATTAAAGAAGCGCTTGTTGGGAGGCAACCCAATGTTTATTTATCTAATTTTATCGTTATTTCATGTTTTATTAGGTTCATGATCATGTGGAGTCACAAAATAAATATACAAATTGAAAACAGAATCAAAAACAGCAGAAGAAAAATCACACCCTGGAGGAGGATCTCACTGGCATTTAAACGCCAGTAAGGAGCATCCGTCTGGCGTTCAACGCCAGAACAGAGCATGGTTCTGGCGCTGAACGCCCAAAATGGGCAGCATCTAGGCGTTTGAACGCCAGAATTGCACCCTGGAGAAGAGCTGGCACTGAACGCCCAGAACAAGCATGGTTCTGGCATTCAACGCCAGAAATGGGCAACAAATGGGCGTTCAACGCCCAAAACAAGCACCAATCTGGCGCTGAACGGCCAGAGTTGTGTGCAAGGGCATTTTGCATGTCTAATTTGGTGCAAGGTTGTAAATCCTTGAACACCTCAAGATCTGTGGACCCCACAGGATCACCTCAGGATCTGTGGACCCCACAGGATCCCCACCTACCTCCACTCACTTCTTCTCACCCCTCTTTCACACAATCCCATAAACACTCTTCCCCAAAACTCTTCACCAATCACCTCAATCTCTCTTCCCTATCACCACTCCACCACTCACATCCGTCCACTCTTCCCCATAAACCTACCTCATAAACTCCACCTACCTTCAAAATTCAAAATCAATTTCCCACCCGAACCCACCCTATATGACCGAAACTTACCCCCTCCCTTCCCTATATAAAGCCCTCCATTCTTCCTCATTTTCACATAACACAACCCTCTCTTCTCTTCTTGGCCGAATACACCTCTCCCCTCTCCTCCATATTTTCTTCTTCTTCTTCATCTATTCTTTCTTCTCTTGCTCGAGGGCGAGCAATATTCTAAGTTTGGTGTGGTAAAAGCATAAGCTTTTTGTTTTTCCATTACCATTGATGGCATCTAAGACCGGAGAATCCTCTAGAAAAGGGAAAGGGAAGACAAAAGCTTCCACCTCTGAGTCATGGGAGATGGAAAGATTCATCTCCAAAGCTCATCAAGACCACTTCTATGATGTTGTGGCCAAGAAGAAGGTGATCCCCGAGGTCCCTTTCAAGCTCAAGAAGAATGAGTATCCGGAGATCCGACATGAAATCCAAAGAAGAGGTTGGGAAGTTCTAACAAACCCCATCCAACAAGTCGGCATCCTAATGGTTCAAGAGTTCTATGCCAATGCATGGATCACTAGGAACCATGATCAAAGTAAGAACCCGAATCCAAAGAATTATACTACAATGGTTCGGGGAAAATACTTAGATTTTAGTCCGAAAAATGTGAGGTTGGCGTTTAACTTGCCTATGATGCAAGGAGATGCACGCCCCTACACTAGAAGGGTCAACTTTAATCAAAGGTTGGACCAAGTCCTCATGGACATATGTGTGGAAGGAGCTCAGTGGAAGATTGACTCCAAAGGCAAGCCGGTTCAACTAAGAAGACTGGACCTCAAGCCTGTGGCTAGAGGATGGTTGGATTTCATTCAACGCTCCATCATCCCCACTAGCAACCGATCTGAAGTTACTGTGGATCGGGCCATCATGATCCATAGCATCATGATTGGAGAGGAAGTAGAAGTTCATGAAGTCATCTCCCTTGAACTCTACAAAATCACCGAAAAGCCCTCTCCTTGGGCAAGGCTAGCTTTTCCTCATTTTATTTGCCATCTATGTTACTCAGCTGGAGCTTTCATAGAAGGAGACATTCCCATTGAGGAAGAGAAGCCCATCACTAAGAAAAGGATGGAGCAAGCAAGAGAACCCATTCATGGATCTCAAGAGGCGCATGAAGCTCATCACCATGAGATCCCGGAGATGCCTCAAATGCATTTTCCTCCACAAAACTATTGGGAGCAAATCAATACCTCCCTAGGAGAATTAAGTTCCAACATGGGACAACTAAGGGTGGAACATCAAGAGCACTCCATCATCCTTCATGAAATTAGAGAAGATCAAAAAGCAATGAGGGAGGAGCAACAAAGACAAGGAAGAGACATAGAAGAGCTTAAGGACATCATTGGTTCCTCGAGAAGGAAACGCCACCATCACTAAGGTGGACTCATTCCTTGTTCTTATTCTCTGTTTTTCGTTTTCTATGTTAAGTGCTTATCTATGTTTGTGTCTTCATTACATGATCATTAGTAGTTAGTAACTATGTCTTAAAGTTATGAATGTCCTATGAATCCATCACCTCTCTTAAATAAAAACTATTTTAATTCAAAAGAACAAGAAGTACATGAGTTTCGAATTTATCCTTAAACTTAGTTTAATTATATTGATGTGGTGACAATGCTTCTTGTTTTCTGAATGAATGCTTGAACAGTGCATATGTCTTTTGAAGTTGTTGTCAAGAATGTTAAATATGTTGGCTCTTGAAAGAATGATGACAAGGAGACATGTTATTTGATAATCTAAAAAATCATAAAAATGATTCTTGAAGCAAGAAAAAGCAGCAAAGAACAAAGCTTGCAGAAAAAAAAATAGGCGAAAAAAAATTTAGAAAGAAAAGCAAGCAGAAAAAGCCAAAAGCTCTTAAAACCAAGAGGCAAGAGCAAAAAGCCAGTAACCCTTAAAACCAAAAGGCAAAGGCAAATAAAAAGGATCCCAAGGCTTTGAGCATCAGTGGATAGGAGGGCCTAAAGGAATAAAATCCTGGCCTAAGCGGCTAAACTAAGCTGTCCCTAACCATGTGCTTGTGGCGTGTAGGTGTCAAGTGAAAACTTGAGACTAAGCGGTTAAAGTCAAGGTCCAAAGCAAAAAAAGAGTGTGCTTAAGAACCCTGGACACCTCTAATTGGGGACTTTAGCAAAGCTGAGTCACAATCTGAAAAGGTTCACCCAATTATGTGTCTGTGGCATTTATGTATCCAGTGGTAATACTGGAAAACAAAGTGCTTAGGGCCACGGCCAAGACTCATAAGGTAGCTGTGTTCAAGAATCAACATACTGAACTAGGAGAATCAATAACACTATCTGAACTCTGAGTTCCTATAGATGCCAATCATTCTGAACTTCAATGGATAAAGTGAGATGCCAAGACTATTCAAGAGGCAAAAAGCTATAAGTCTCGCTCATCTGATTGAAGCTATGTTTCATTGATAGTTTGGAATTTATAGTATATTCTCTTCTTTTTATCCTATTTGATTTTCAGTTTCTTGGGGACAAGCAACAATTTAAGTTTGGTGTTGTGATGAGCGGATAATTTATACGCTTTTTGGCATTGTTTTTAGTATGTTTTTAGTAGAATCTAGTTACTTTTAGGGATGTTTTCATTATTTTTTATGTTAAATTCACATTTCTGGACTTTACTATGAGTTTGTGTGTTTTTCAATGATTTCAGTTATTTTCTGGCTGAAATTGAGGGACTTGAGCAAAAATCAGATTCAGAGGTAGAAGAAGGACTGCTGATGCTGTTGGATTCTGACCTCCCTGCACTCAAAGTGGATTTTCTGGAGCTACAGAACTCAAAATGGCGCGCTTCAAATTGCGTTGGAAAGATGACATCCAAAGCTTTCCATCAATATATAATAGTCCATACTTTGGCCAAGTTTAGACGATGTAAAAGGGAGTTGAACGCCAGTTCTACGCTGCTGTCTGGAGTTAAACGCCAGAAACAAGTCACAAGCCAGAGTTGAACGCCAGAAATACGTTACAAACTGGCGTTCAACTCCAGAAAGAGCCTCTGCATGTGTAACATTCAAGCTCAGCCCAAGCACACACCAACTGGGCCCCGGAAGTGGATTTATGCATCAATTACTTACTTCTGTAAACCCTAGTAGCTAGTTTATTATAAATAGGACTTTTTACTATTGTATTTGATATCTTTGGATGTCTGGTTCTTAGTTCATGGGGGCTGGCCTCTCGGCCATGCCTGGACCTTTCACTTATGTATTTTCAACGGTAGAGTTTCTACACTCCATAGATTAAGGTGTGGAGCTCTGCTGTTCCTCAAAGATTAATGCAAAGTACTACTGTTTTTCTATTCAATTCAACTTATTCCGCTTCTAAGATATTCATTCGCACTTCAACCTGAATGTGATGAATGTGACAACCATCATCATTCCCTATGAACGCGTGCCTGACAACCACTTCCGTTCTACCTTCGATTGAATGAGTATCTCTTAGATCTCTTAATCAGAATCTTCGTGGTGTAAGCTAGATTGATGGCGGCATTCATGAGAATCCGAAAAGTCTAAACCTTGTCTGTGGTATTCCGAGTAGGATTCAGGGATTGAATGACTGTGACGAGCTTCAAACTCGCGAGTGCTAGGCGTAGTGACAGACACAAAAGGAGGGTGAATCCTATTCCAGTATGATCGAGAACCTCAGATGATTAGCCGTGCTGTGACAGAACATTTAGACCATTTTCACAAGAGGATAGGATGTAGCCATTGACAACGGTGATGCCCTTACATAAAGCCAGCCATGGAAAGGAGTAAGACTGATTGGATGAAGACAGCAGGAAAGCAGAGATTCAGAGGAACGAAAGCATCTCTATATGCTTATCTGAAATTCTCACCAATAAATTACATAAGTGTTTCTATCCTTATTTTATGTTTACTTATTATTTAATTTTCGAAAACTCCATAACTATTTTATATCCGCCTGACTGAGATTTACAAGGTGACCATAGCTTGTTTCATACCAACAATCTTCGTGGGATCGACCCTTACTCACGTAAGGTTTATTACTTGGACGACCCAGTGCACTTGCTGGTTAGTTGTATCGAAGTTGTGAATGAAAAACAATTTATTAAGACGTGCGCACAGAGTTTTTGGCGCCGTTGCCTGAGATCACAATTTCGTGCACCAGTGGTTTAGAAAGTAGATTCTCACCATGGTGACCAAACGTTCTCTGTGATCCATTCAATTGAGCATGATACCAATCCATGCACTTCAAGTTGAAGTGTGGAACCTTATTGAACCGTGTGCACCAACTCTGGGTACGAGCCATTTCCCTCTTACTCTTAAAGCCACAAAGAGCTCTAAGCTGGCCATCTGTTTCAAGCAAACCATATTCAAGTGAATAAGTAAAGTTATAGGTTAAGGATTGTACCCACTTGAAGCTTGTATTGGGTGGCAATGGCCTTGGGGTAGGTGTTTCTGGTGATTCTGTAAGTTCTTCTCCCTTGGGTTCTTCTATGAATTTCTCCACTTCCTTGCAAGAGTCTACAATTGTATCTGTGTCCTGGTCAAAGTCTTCTATGTCTTCCTCATCACTTGAGTCATAGATTGGAGGATGAGAGAAATCTACCTCCGCATCGTCTTCGTATTCACTTGGGGAAGATTCTTCGATCTCAGAGAATTCACTTGCAGATGCAAATTCATTACTAAGAGAATTTGACTTGTGACTATCATCATCAAGGGAATTTGTGTCCTGGGTTATTCCATCTGATTCTTCATAAACAACTTGCCTTGGAGATTGTACAATATCCTCCTTAGCATCAACTATAGCGTCTTTGACGGAGTTCTCCTAAGTTCTGGATTCCCATGGAGGTTCAGCATCTCCTAGATCTTCAACCAACTCTTCTTCTTGAGCAATGACAGCTTCTTCTACTTGTTCTAGTACGAATTCATTCTCTGTCTTGTCCACTGGAGTTTCTGGTATCTCCTTCATGCTACGCTCTTTGTTAGACTGTTCACATGGGGCTGTGGCTGATCCTTGTGTATTTGAGCGCCTAAAAATCCATTGAATTACTACTTTCTCCAGTTGTCGAATGGTTGTTTGAAATTTATTTACTGTTTCTTTTAGGCGAACCTCTGCTTCTCAGGTTGCCAGACTTGGACATGATACATAGAAAAGTAGTGGTGATTGGGAGTGATTGGATTGGTACTGGGGTAAGGAAGGATCATATGGTGGCGAATGGTGAAGAGAAGCTTGTGAGTGTGGTGGTTCGAGGTTATGTTGAAAAGATGGTTTATATGCACGGGGTGGGGCTTGTTGGTAGTTACAAGGTTGTCCACCATATCTTTCAGCTGGGTATGCACGGTAGAATGGTCTTTGTCCAGGATATCTCAGAGGGTGTTGCTGCCTAAAGGGTTGATTAGATCCTCTTGGCTCCATCCATCCTTGATTGATCTGACCTTGATGCATATTCCTGCTGTAACTTCTATTTCCTTCAACAAAGTTAGAACGAAACTCAAAGCGAGAGGGGTGAGGTTCATGGTAGAAAATAAAGATAAAAAGAAAAAAAAAACAAAAATAAATAAACAAGCAAAAGAAAAATATTTACAATAACCAATAATAAGGCACACGTTAGAAGTTCCCCGGCAACGGCGCCATTTTTGACGATGGGATTTTTGCCAGTAAAGAAGTTCATAAAAACAATCGCGTTGTAGATATAGTCTCTAAACCAACAAAAATCCCTTCGTGCAAACGTTTTGGGTGTCACAAGTAACAAACCCCTTTAAAAATTGTTAACCGAGTATTCAAATCTCGGGTCGTCTTCTTAAGGAACTGCAAGGAAGTATGTTCTTATTATTGGCTATAAGGGTTGTAATTGGGGTTTAGAAGGTGAGAAGCAAGTGATTTGAATGACAAGTAAAGTAAATGGCAATTAAAATAAATAAATGCTGTAAAGCAACTTTTGGCAAGGTAAGAGAAATTGGAAGTCCAACTTAATTATCTCTCTCAACAATAATGAAAGTTGAATCTAAATTCCACTTAGTTAACCTTTACTAAAGCAAAGGAAAGTCAAGGGACTAATTAGTTTGACCTTCGAATCCTAATTATTTCCTAAGAAAAAGTTGGGTTTATTGAAGTTCAGTTCAATTAGCAAGATAGCGATTATCAGTTATGTTGAGTTTGATAATGTTGAGTTACTGATTTCTTAACCAAGACCAAAAGGAGAAGAAGTAAAATTGCTGGAATAAAAATGTCCTTAGATGGAAAGTAATTGTAACACAAATTAAAGAGAAAGCAATCAATAACTGAAATACCTCAAATAATCATTAATTCAAATCATAACATGGAAAGGGTTCATAAGTCAAGTTGGCAACATTCATAGATACGAATAAAAGCATTAAAGTAAAAGTAGCATAGAAACATAAATTAAAATAAATATTAAACCTGGATCGAGAGTCACTCTTAAAAACTAAGAGAAGTCCTAAATCCTAATCCTAATCTTAATCCTAAGAGAGAAGGGAGAGAA
Organism: Arachis ipaensis; assembly: GCF_059453495.1. Lineage (NCBI taxonomy): Eukaryota > Viridiplantae > Streptophyta > Magnoliopsida > Fabales > Fabaceae > Arachis > Arachis ipaensis. Next base: position 116,913,315 of record NC_142441.1, on the reverse strand, counting down.
TCTCCCTCTCAAAACTAATCTAAATCATGGAAAGTAATAAAAATGCAAGCTCTCTTTGAATGGATGCATTCCCCCACTTTATAGCCTCTAATCTGTGTTTTCTGGGCCGAAAACTGGGTCAAAAACAGCCTAGAAATCACCCCCTGCGTATTCTGGTACGTTCAGGTCGCGGACAAGTGACGCAGAGGCATCGTCCACGCGGCCGCGCGGATTGAAGTTCGCAGATGCGACGCGTCCGCGTGGATCACACGTTCGCGTCGCTTAGCGTCAGGGCAACTATGGCATATTATATATCAAATCGAAGCCCCGGACGTTAGATTTCCAACGCAACTAGAACTGTGTCGTTTGGACCTCTGTAGCTAAAGTTATAGCCGTTTGAGTGCAAAGAGGTTAGGCTGGACAGCTTAGCAGTTTCTCCAACTTCTTGTATTCCTTCCACTTTTGCATGATTCCTTTCCATCCTCTGAGCCATTCCTGTCCTGTAATCTCTGAAAACACTTAACACACATATCAAGGCATCTAATGGTGATAAGAGAGGATTAATAATAAGCAAATATAAGATCAAAGAAGCATGTTTTCAATCATAGCACAAAACTAGGAAGGAAAATGTAAAACATGCAAATAGTATGAATAAGTGGGTAAAGAGTTGATAAAATCCACTCAATTGAGCACAAGATAAACCATAAAATAGTGGTTTATCAGGCTGTCAGTCCTCTTCGAATGGTGCTGTCTCTTCTTCTTAGCAGAACTGAGTTGCCCCTTACAAAAGTAGGTCTGCCTCTCCTTGTTGGTGTTGGTGCTATTGGCCTTGTTGCCACTGGAGGTGCTGGTTCTGAGCTGGTTGCTGGTCTCACCAAGGTGGATACTGTTGATGAAGTGGCTGCATTAGGGGGTGCAGCAGCTGTTGTAGTAGACACATCGTTGACAGTGTTCTGTATCAATAGGGTCATTAGTTTAAAAAAAAGATTTTACAGTTCCAGGTCCAACATTTTGGAAACAACAAAGTAGGCCAAATTACAATTGTTTACCTCATCAGGCTAACTTTTTGGGTGGTTTTGAGTGAGGTCTTCCTCATCTGCAACATGTGCAGCATGTACAGCCTCCATGGTCTCCTCCCAGTTAGCTTCTTGATCTCTAGCTTCTTCCTTATCAATGTCTTGTTCTTCAGCTGCTATTCCAGTTGGTCTCTCAGGGCAAGTTCTACTATTATGTCCAGCCTTGCAGAGAGACAATGAATAAAGTAAATCAGCATTCATCAAATTCAGATTTAGTTAAATATTATGTAAGTAGATACTAATTAAAGATTTTGTTTGACTGACTCTCTTGCAGGTTTGACATGTTATCTAGCCATATCTTCTCTTGGCATTATATTGGCTCCCAGAACTTTGCTCAGTGTTGTCCTTTTACCTCTTCTTTGTAGGTCTGCCAATAGGCCTCTTGTATGTAGGAGGCAGACAAGGCAACCCTTCATGATGCTCCCAATACTCTTGACTTGGTATGCTGTTAATGTGAAACTGGTAAGTCCTGTTGTATGCCTCAATGGTGAGCTTGTGACGAACATAGTCTTCAGGCTTCTCATTCTTTCTCTGGATTGCTGCAATCCCATGACAGCATGGTAGTCCAGTCAGCTTCCATTTTCTGCATGAACATGTTCTCTCTCATGTATTCACTCTCACTCTATGTTGCCACTTTCTAACTTCAAATTGGTTGTGCTCATCATCACCACACCATTGTGCTTCCCAGTAGTTAGCTTGTGTTTTCTCCTTCTCTAATCTACTGGCTTGTATACGGGCTATTTGTCCAGTGTAAGCCACAGTGCGTCCTTGTGAGTTGCCATCATTTTCATGATATAGAACCTGAGCTCCTCAAGCATTGTCAAAATGCTTTTCCCCGCAAACCCACAATTGTTGAATTAAATAATTCACAGTTATTGCTTGTCAAACTATCTACCTTCGGCCACTCAGGAATCCTTGATCTCGACCACTGTTCTTGCTCAAATTTGGACAAATACTCCCACGCTTGTTTATTGATCTATTTCACATTAGCCATTGCATCATTGAACTCTTGATCAGTAGTTGCTTTTGCACATTGCCAGAATGCTCCCTTAAGTTCCTTATACTTTCAGCTCTTGTTCAGGTTTCTCCACATATGCATACAACAAAATCTGTTCTTGACACCCGGCATCACGTCCTGTAATGCTGGTATCAATCCCTGTATTGAAGGGTAGCCTCAGTAATTAGAAGATATTGATGCAGTAACTTAAAGAAGAATATAAGAAAACAAGTGAGTGGTTAAAGTGCATATCACCTTCTGCTGGTCGGACATAAAAACCCAGGCATTCTCATTGTAGTCCCCTATGTCAATATGTAACTCCTCAAGAAAGAATCTCCAATTTTTCCGAGTTTCTGCATCCACAACCCCATATGCAATTGGAAAAAGCTGGTTGTTCACGTCTTGACCAATGGCTATTAGTAATTGCCCTCCAAAGTAACCTTTCAGAAAGGTCCCATCCAACACTATAAAGGGTCTACACCCTGCTTTAAATCCATTTGTGCAAGCAGCCAAACAAATGTACAAGTTCCTAAACCTAGGCAACCCTTCCGGCTGTGGAGTAGTCCCCATGTTGGCTATTGACCCAGGATTAACCTTCATGATTTCGTTCATATAGTCTCTAAGCCTTAGGTATTGATCCTTCTCTGTTCCTTCAATAACATCTTTGGCCTCGTTCATAGCCCTATACATCATCCTCTCATTAACCGAAATATCATACTCCACCTTAAACCACTCCTGTGCCTCCCTCTGTAACAGGTTGGGATAGATTCTGAGCTTCGGCACAGCTCCTCCGCAACCCAAGCACATATGACTGACTTACTCTTGTTGCTTCTCGGACACGTATGTTCATCCACAAATGTCTTAATCTGAAACGAGGCTGGATAGTTGGTCCTGGCACAGTAACACAACCAAGAACAGTCGGGGTCATAGCAAATCACCCTGCACCGCTTCTGTAGGGTTGGTTGAACCTCTAAAACTTGGAGGATGAACCTTGAGAAAAGTAGCCAAGGTCATCGGAGCACCTCCCATGTTATCACCATTCCCTTCCGTATTATCGTTTCCGTTTCCATCGCCGTTTCCGTTCCCAGCCGGTTGGCCAATCCTCTGCACAGCTTGCAAAGTCGCAGCAGCATTTGCCTCTATGGTGTTTGCAAGATTAGCCATTACCGCCATGAACTCGGCATGATTATCGGCCGGTTGCTCGTTCTTACCCTTTCCTTGTGAACGTGTACGACCTCGTCCGCGAGTGGCCATTAGGGTTCCTGTCTACACCAATCAATCGATATCAAGGTGATCAGTCTCAATATCAAAAGCCTAGTGTTTCAATTATCCCTAGACGGCACTCACAAACAAGCATGCTATAAAATACCAAGTAGATAACCTAAATAGCATGAAAGAAAAATGACCCAGAGTATGCAATGAAGCACAATCGGTCCATCCCTCAAGCTCACGAGGACGAACCGCTCTGATACCACTAAATGTAACACCCCGATTACCCTAATCCTTACCTCTAGCCGTAAAGCAAAGGTTAATCACAGGTTACGATAATTCTAAGGCTTATACATATTTATATAGAAAGAAATAATATATTCTAGACGCCCAATGAAGGGTTGAGCTCAAAGACAAAATTTAAAAGCGCAAATCGTACTCACGAAGTTACAAACTTAAAGCATAAGACATATGTATAATATGATAAGAGGTAATAATATAGTAGCATAAGAATCTTACCTCGGCTCGCAGAGTTTAATCCGGCTAGCTATGTACAGATAGTATAGAAGTTTGACAATTAAAAACAGCTTATACAAATTGTTCTCTCAAAGGTAAGCCGCTATGCAAAATAAATACAAAAGATGAGACATATACGAAATAATCAAAAGACTCCCAATACAGAATGAAGATCCTCCGCTCTATCACCACCAAGCAACTCACCGAGGTGGGTTGCGACCTGCATCTGAAAACTATAACAGAATATGGTATGAGAGGCGGAGGTTCTCAGTATGGTAACAGTGCCCAATAATGTATGATATAAGGTTCCGAGACGCCGAAGGCAATCCTAGAACTTCATATCGCTACAGAATATTCAAGCCTTAACTAAATAAAATAAATAACTTAATCCATAAACCATAAACAGGGTTATCTAAACTTAGGGAATTTCTAACTAATACTAAACCACACCGCTGTATCCCACAGCCTTCGCCAACCTACCCTCCACGCGACCTATCGCCACCACCTTCCTATCCTCCTCAGCACCAGACAATCATAGATAATGCAAGCAAGTAAAGCACGTATAGTATTCATATATAACAAGTAACTCAAGAAGCAAGTAAGCATGTTATACAATTAGGCAAACTCAAGTAATCAAAGCAAACAAGCACATAAAAGATGCATATGATGAATGTCTATCCTATTGGCTCGTAATATCACTTGTCGGTCCATAAATGCCAACCTGACACATCCTTTTGGATGTAGCTTTTCTGCCACGCCCACGGATATAGTGCCGAGTACACTCTATTGACCCTCGGATATAGTGTCGGGCACACTCTCTTCACCCACAGATATAGTGTCGGGCACACTCGCATGGATAATCCAAGGATATAGTGCCTGGCACACTCTTGTAGCAGAAAAGGTTATTAATCATAATTCATTCACAAGAACATAGTACCCTGCACATTAGCATGCTTAACCCAAGGATATAGTGGCTGGCACACTCTCCATATTCAACAAGATCATCATTCCTTGCTGAATTCTCCTCGTACTTAACCCAAGGATATAGTGCTTGGCATACTCTCAACATTCAACAAGATCATTATTTTTCTCTGTGTCCTCAGCTCATCATAACAATCATCAACTTTCCATTCTAAACTCATTAGTTCATCAGTTTTCTCAATTTGTTGTCAGTAATCACCAGGTTCACTACTCTTCCTTCTCTCTCAACTAAACTCATCCTCAATACACCAGAAACCTAAACCTCCGTTCTCTAACTCTTCAAAGAAAAACCCAAATTAAATCTCCTTGGACCTTTCCCATGCTTTGATACCCGAAAATAAGTCAAAGAATCTTAAATAGGTGTCACAGAAGTATATAACTTGTTGGGAAGGTGAAATAGTTTATAAACAAGGTTTAAGTTGTAAAACAGGGCGTGTGCGTACGCACAGGGGTGTGCATGCGCACGCCCAAAAGGATTTCAAAACGTGTGCGTACGCATAGGGTGTGCGTGTGCACAAGTACCAAATTTTACAATTTTGTTCGCTCGCACAAGCTGTGCTAGTGCCCCAACAGACTGCCTTTCCCAATGTGTGTGAGCGCACAGGTTGTAAATCTTCATTGGTTGTGCGCGCGCACAGGCTGTGCTAACGCTGCCAACAGTAAGCCTTCCCCTGTGTGTGCGTACGCACAAGGCTGTGCGTGCGCACAGATATCGAAAAATCACAGGGCTATGCATGTGCACAAGGCTGTGAGTGTGCACATACCAGAAATCACAAAATTCTGCAACATTACAGAATTTTAGATTTTGACACCAAATTTTGAATGATCATAACTCCCTCTACAAAAATCCAAATTTTACAAACTTATATCAATTTGAAGAGTTTTCAATGAACTTTAAATCTAAACAAGTTTCAAAAAATTTTGAAAATTGAGGCACAAGTTATGACTCGTCAAAGTTCTCTAAAAATCAGTTTTTACCAAAAGCTCACAAAGCTTCAATTTTCCACAATCCTTAACCAAAATCAAACCAAACCATATCAAACCCCAATTTACATCATAACTCACTCTTTGTATCACATTCTACCATTCATACCAAATTTTCCTTCACATTTCTATTTTTTCAACCTCAATCATCAAATATAAATAGCATTATAAACGATCCTCCACCATCACATTCCTCAATCATCATAAAGACTCATGACTCTACCCATTCACCAATAACATTCTCATTAATCATCATTAATTTATCATCAACAATACCAACAACTCTCAACCACCATAACAAATCTCAATATTTAATATCTCAATTTATCAACTCCTTAGACACTCATCTCCAATTACCAACATTAATATTCATCATCAATCATCAACCATATCAACAAACCCTCATCAACAACAATAAATCTCACATTCATCATCAACCTTCATAATCATTAAAATACCAACAATCATTATAAAATCATATAATCATTATCGTTATTATTCAAATTCCTTCCACACAACACCACTACAACATCAATCAATCCACATCAACAATACCAATTATCAATTTTCTCGTCAACATCATAATCAAACTCTAACATACACAACTCATAAAATCTTTATCACAACTCACATGCCACATACATAATTCAATCCTATCTTAAGGTCAACTAGTCTAAATGTCCAGAAACATTACATATTACATAAAGGAAACCGAAACTATACCTTGGCCGATTTCCAAACGCACTAAACACCAAAACGAAGCCACCAAGCTCGATTCAAAGCCTCAACCAACTCCAACAAACACCAAAACTCAATCTAACATCACATATATAACAAAATCAAAACCTAGAAACCACAACATACAACACCACAAGGATTTATGAGCAACTTTATCTTGTCTAAAGAGAATTGGGGCAATTTCCAACAATTACCCGCTACAAGAGATCACCTAAACAAGCAAAACCACAAAATCCACTCAAAAACCAAACCCCCAAAAATGTAGAAGTTAGGGAAGGAAACTGGGGAGTGGATTTCAAGTTCTTACCTAATTTTCTTAGATAGAAAGGAAGATCTCATCGAGAGCTTCGCGTGACCGTGAACGGCTCGTCAATCGGAGTTTCGTAGCTCAAGTTATGGCTCCCGGAAGATGGAGGTGAATAGTGAAACCCCTCTTCTCCTCTCTTCCCCTAAAACCGCGCCTCTCTCTCTTATTTTGGTGGAAATGAGCTGAAAAGCTCATTTAATGAGCTTATATATGTTGGGCCTTGGGCCCGGTTTGGGCCCGGTCTAACCCGTTAGCGTTTTTGGTCCGTTTAGCCCACTTTGGACGAAACCTTTAAGATTAGTACCCGGTTTTCAATTCTAAATTATTTTTATCCTTTCAAAATAATAAATCAACTTTCAAAATCTTATTTTTCTCAAAATACAGTACCGGACAGACTTAAACCGGTTCGACCGATTCAACTGCCAGTTCACGATTTTTTTCGATTTTTTGCAGAAAATACATTTTCTAACTCAGAAAAATTCATTAAAATTAAATTTTACCTTTATATTTTCAAATTAAAACTTTTAAATTTGAATCTATTCCGGGCATTAAAATTATTTTATTAAAATGATTTTACGTGAAAAGCTCTGGTTCTTACAATTAGCATCATCATCATTGGTCTCATGTGTGGATTCATTTACTATTTTAGCTTCTCGAGGATCACCCTCAGGTTGTTCAGATTCAACAGCTCTTCTTTCTTAGGATAAACCACTTGGTGGTGGCCTTGGATGCCTCTTTCTCACCTTCTTAACAACCTTCTCTGGAGCTGCATCTTCTTCAGTGTCTTTATCCCCATTTCCATCATTCACATCTTCATTCATAACACCACCCTCACATTTGTTCGACTCGTTAACATCAACATTCTCCTCAATCACAACTTCATTCAAAGTCTCGTTCACAAAAACAATCAAAGCCTTATTCAACTCATTAACCTCACCAGTGGCCTCATTCAGTCATTCACAACTTCAGTTTCCCTCTCATCACCAAGTGAATTGACCTCAACCACACTCTCACTGCTACCATCAGACACCACATCTTCGTCAAGGATTTCAGGGTTGGCATCAATGGGATGATCAAAATAGAGATGGATAGTGTTGTCATTCTTCATCGCACTCTCACACATCCTCATCACTTCAGCATCCGTCCTAAGCACTTTAAGACCCTTACCTAAGTTGAAACCAGGTTCTAGCCAATATACTTCATTATATCCAGGGTAACCCAAGTCTAAAAATAACCGCTCAACAAAAATAAATTGCATGTCTCCACATTCACCCTGTGTATCTTAGTAACTAAACCCCCATCGTATATCACATTACCGTCTCTACCCCTTTTCAAGGAACCCATGTGATGATATACAAACATAACTATACGATCCATCTAAGAAATATTAGAGGGAAGATACAATGAATAAATAAGATGTTACAAGCATATAAAACAAACCACAATAACGGCCATTACTGAAACAATCAACATGAAGCAGAGCCTATCTATTCGTAGAGTAGCTCCTAGCGAAGAATAGAGAGGCGATGATGCCACTTGCTAACCCTTGCACTTGATTCGACAATGTCTCTCACATCGTCTAGTTCTTCTTCGCGCCAAGCTTTCAGAGCAACGTCTCTCCCTCTCTACGTGACCTTTCAATTTTACACGTAGTGTGACACACCAAGTCACAGTAAGTCAGTAACTAATAACAGCAGTTGCTAATTGGGTTTTAGCTAGGCCAAATCCATTTGATTTGGGGCAAAATTAAATTGAATTAGGTTAATTTTCAGCTAGGCTAATGACTTTCTTAATTACAAATTCCAACTCAAATAAAACCTATCTTGTCAGCAAAAATCGGTGTCTACCTAAGCATCGTACTCATCGGAGCTATGGTCCGGCAAGCACGAGGACACGCTTGACAAATTTTTAAAACATTCAAGTACCATTTTGTCAATAACAATAGTGAGGTACCAAAATGTCAGTGTTTGAATCTTTCGGGTACTGATTTGGTCATTACCTCTATTATAGATTATAGATATAGATATTATTGCTTGATTATAGGTTATTGCCATGATTGGGATATACTGCTATATTTTATTTGGCACATTTTTTGCTTGTTATGCAGCAAATCTAAGTCAACTTTCATGTGATTAGATTAGTACTATATTCAAAGAAGACTCTGTGCTGCTGATTCATTATGTTCCTTTCTTCACCTGATTTTCAGGATTGTAGAGAAACAAACAAGGTTCCTCTACTTTGATGCAACAATGACTATGAGAGCCTTAGAGGGCTTCTCTCTATACCACATGAGCAGCAGTACAAGGGAGACAGCTTCTTACATTTTAGGTGTAATCAGTGTCATTGTTTGAGTTATTGCTGAGATACCTCAAATAATCACAAACTACACTGCAAAATCTGCTAAAGGTCTCTCTCTCACTTTCTTGTTCACATGGATAATCGGGTAAATTAACTACTAACTTTATTCTTTGTAGCTATTAAGCTATTGACTATTCATGAATAAATATGATGAGTTGTATATGGTAGAGTATATTATTCTGATTCATCATTTTTTTTCTACTGGCAGATAGATATTCAACCTCTTGGGATGCATGCTTGAGCCTGCAACTATGAGTATTTATTTTCTCTTGTAAGGATTCAATAAGTACCTACATGTTAGGCGCAAATTATCTTTTAGAGTTTGCTTTGCTCTATTACTTTCTCCATAACTTAGTTTAGATTGATTTTTTTGAGTGAAAAAAATACTTTCCTTCAAAATAAAGTAATTTTATTCAATTTAAAATCTATTTGGATACATCTTAAAAAAATACTTTTATTAAAAAAAATAGATTATTTGCTTTTTTAAAAAACTAACAATATTCTGTTTTAAAAAAAACAAAAACACACTACAAGAAACATCGTTCAAATCGACGGCTAGGCCGCCGATAATATTAAAATCGACGGCTAATTCTAATAAAATCGATGGCTTGCCTAGCCGTCAATAATAATTTGATAAAATTAACAATATTTTCGTCTAAAATATGAGTTTGAGAATTTTACCTTCTTACTAAAATCGAAAATGTTGCCGTCGATATTAATATATAAAATCGACGACATTTCTGTCGATATTTGATTCAATAAAATTGACAATATTTTCGTCTATAATATGAGTTTGTGAATTTTACTGCTTAATAAAATCGACAACATTGCCGTCGATATTATTATATAAAATCGACAACGTTTTTGTCTATATTTAATTCAATAAAATCGACACAATGGCCGTCGATTTAATTGTTTAGATACCGACAAATTTTTTGTCTATATTTTGTTTTATTTGTCTATTTTAAATTTAAAAAGTGACAACGCTACCGTCGATTTTAATAGCTATATTTTTTTAAATTTTTTTATTTAAAAAATAGTAAACAATTACACTAATTTATCTCATACCCTATTCAAAAGTAATAATGAGAATAAATAGCACATCTCAATTTTAAAAGTAAAATACTTAAATTTTCATATAGGAACCATCAGTCAGAGGAAACTTATTGCTAAATCATCTGCTTTTGAGAAGGACTAGCTATTCTAAATGGATTATTTTATTTTATTGTCTTCTTTTAGAATATTTATTATTAATAGCGGTGACTAATCCCTTAAAAAATAACTTCTCAGAAAGAACATTTTGAATAGAATAAATTTTTAACTTTAAGACCTTTATACAGATTACTAAGAATTAAATCTCTACAATACAAATCATGTCATAAAATCATTTGGTTTTAGACACAAAGACTGATCGTTCGTATGATATAAGTACGTCAAGTGTTCTATAGAATTAAATGAGAGATTTGACAAACCTTATGCAAATGAAAGCTGGATTGATCAACTTGTATGATCAAATCAACAGGGGAACTTGCCTTGGGAATCCTACACCAAATGGTACAAATAACAACATAAATAAATAAAAGACTGCAGTATCATAGTTGTTGATAGAAACTCTTGAAGAGAATAATGCTCATGCAACATGGAGATATGTACCAGGTATGGTTTCTAAAAGAAAAGAATGCGGATCAGATATTTGATAAAAGATCAATATATGTCGTGATTTATTTCACCCCAATTTGACCACCAACATCCATTATGCTATATAGATTTCCTCGTATCCAACAGCCCTTTCATATGTACTGTAGTATAAATATATAACTTTTAAAAGTCTAAATAATAATTGAAATAGCTTTCAAAAAAAAAAGAAAATATTTTGTCTCAATATAATCATTAGTATTGAAATTCTATATTATATTAAACCTAAAATATAATCCAATCTAATCCAACATCAAATTTGAAACTGTAATATAAGATAAGATGGATAACAGAAGGAAGATGACAAGGCTAGATGAAATGTGATCTTCTATGTAATAATTTGATGACCCCTTCCTGCTCGACTAGGACCAGAGTATGCTTGATGAGCCACCATGAAGCCATTGAAGGACAAGGAAGAACATGGTATAAGCCTCAAGGCTTCCATGTGCCATGATGAAATGCATAACAATACCATTAAGACTAACACAATAATTTGCCATGTGAACAAGACCACACTACTACTAGGATAGTACCTTTTCAGATATTTGTTTGATACCATTTATCTCAACCAACTCATCCCCTTGATGAATACCAGTACGAGCAACTGGACTGCCTTCAATGCAGGATAAAACCACCTGTGATTTCAACTCGAAAATCAATGAGTTTGTTACCAGGTGATATTAAGAGATAATATTGTTGTAGTAAGAAACTCATGAAACAACAGATAAAAGGTTCTATGGCGTAAACTGACATGAGTCTCAAGAATGGGAAGGCGAAACCAAGTTTTCCTTAAGTGGGGGTAAGTCTCAATAGCATAACAAATTGACCTCATAACAATCAGCACAAATTTTTAAAGTGGTTCGTTGCAGATCACTAACCAAATGTCCAGTTCTTGGTTCAATATTTATGAAGAGGCCTACTCCTTGTAAGTTCCCATCACTTCCAATTCTAAATCCTTGGTATTCTTATAAATTGAAACCTCCATTAAACCAAATCACAGAAGCTGAAGAATAGATTTATCGATCTAAGAAATAGTATTATTTGAATAGTTCATTTATGACCTATAATCTATTGGATTCTTGATCATCTCTCTAGTTATGAATAGTATTTTCTGTTCAACAAGAAAGTAATACAGAGAAAGGGAATGTTAGTGTAAGACCTTTGGAATGATAATCCGAGTGAATGGATCGCCAAGGGTAGAAAGCATTCCTTTGATTTTTGTGTATGTTGCATCAGCTGAGTTCAAGGGAAACATTTCCACCATGGTTTGCTACAACTTCAAATCCCAATCTAAAGCAGAAAACGAAAGAAAAAAAATGAATGTAGATTTTATTATTGATCCATCATTTATGCACACATTAAAATTGGGGGTTATTCATGTTTATCGAGAATCAAGTTATGAAGAGTCACCTCACTTGTTTCTCTATAATGCACAAGAACAATATGCTCATATGCCCTGCCATGAAACAACAGAATATCAGTTATTCTGAACAACTGTTACAATAACATATGCACAAACACATCTCAAAGAGCAGTTATGTATAACCAATGTCCCTATCATCAATTCATATCAAACATACAAGCTACAATTTCCAATTTCATATTACATCATCAAATTCTCCATATATAATATGTATGAGAATCACACCATCGGTCCTATAGTTCTTAGGAATTTTGTTCCTAAATGTTCTTGTCACTACCCAGGCTTTGAGGCATCACAAGTTTATGGTATATATATATATATGCTTACCTAGATTCTTGCTTAATTAAGTCATATATATAATTAGCATTAACATATAACAAATTAAATTATATTGCAGGTGAGAGATGCTCCCTTCACAAAGCTTTGCAGTACAAAGAATATCTTAACCGTAAATGGAGAATTTTCAGGGCCAACATTGTATGTTACGAAAGGAGAAAGCATAATTATTGATGCGTATAACAGAGCTAACTATAACATCACCATTCACTAGCATGGAGTGAACCAACCAAGATATCCATGGTATGATGGCCCTGAATTCATCACTTAGTGTCCCATTCAACCTAGTGTTTTATCTAATCACATTGTAAATCTAATGTGTGAGACTAGTTGAGCTGAAGTAATGTGATGAATTGATTATGTTAATTAGGTTTAACAAACAGCAAATTCATAATTTCATAATGAAAATAGTAGATACAAAAATTACAAAAATAAATATAATAATCAGAGAGAGGCAGAGAGGAACTTACAAAAAGCTGCGACAGCGACGGGCTCATAACAGCGGCAACCGGCAAAGACGTTGCAATGACGAGTCTGTAGAAGAAGAAGAAGTTACATGCAGATTTACAAATCACAATGTGTGTGTGTGAGAGAGAGAGAGAGAGAGGAACTTACATGAAGAGGATGGCGCGGCGGCGAGCTCGGAAGAGGAAGCTCTGCTCTCAGGCGGAGGACGGCGGGTTTTCTCCAAAGTCAGAGAAGAAGAAGCTCTGCTCTCTGCCTCTCTCCATGACCGTGACTCCATTCTAGTCTCTACTCTCCAGCATTGGAGGAGAAGAAGCGTCACTCTAGACTCTGATTCTCTAAAGATTTGGGGTTAAATTTTGGGAAAATGAGTGAAATAAGTAGGGACGCAAGAAGCAAACGGGGGAGTAGTTTTTTGTTGATTTTTTTTGTTGTGATTGAAATAAATTAAACAAAGAAAAATAAAACAAACAAAACAAAGGAACTGTTTAAATAGAGGCACAGTCCCATTTAAGACTACTCTTAAACTCCTCCCAAGGTGAAGGAAGCTCCACATGAGAAAGTTGTAACTTCATCACCATCTTTGCCATAGTATTTGTCAGTGTGTTTGCATCTCTCATATAAACGTAAGTCAACACGCCAATTTCAATGCATGATATCTCTTATTTTGAGCACCAATGGATCAATAAACCCAAAACCATCTTGGTGATTAGTAATAAGATTAAATGCTTCCACACAATCTGTCTCACAGATAACATTTCGTTGACCCACATCCCAAGCTAAGAGATATCCTCTCCAAATAGCAAATAATTTCCCTTGAAGAATATTATTACTCTCAATCATTCCCAAACACCCCCTTTGCCAACTTTCATTACAATCTCTAATAACACAAGCAAAACCAATACTATCACCCGAACCAAGATAACTAGCATCACAATTAATCTTAAAAGTACCAATAGATAGGGATTCCAAAAATCATTTAAAGTAGAGAGAAGGGACATACGTTGTAATTCAAAAATATTCCTAAGCTCCTCTTCTGAAGTTAATGCCAGACAAATCACTTTTTCCGGAGGCCACGTTTCATGAGGATTAAAGATATCATTATTCCTTGCTCGTCATATCCACCAAAGTCCCGAAAAGAACTTGAACGGATGCTCTTTGCTATGATACAAGGACCAGTTCTTCAAATCCAAAGGATGACAAGAAATATCCAACATATGCCATACAATGTAAAACGGATTCCTGGCTAGAAAGATATCTTGGGCACCTATCCGATGACGACATCCCTCTTCTAAAGCGATAATTTGCAGTAGGAAGAGCCTCCTTAAGACATAACCAAGCCAAAAACTTGTGCTTTTCCGGAACAAGCTGACGCCAAAGTCAAAGTCAATTATCCCGCTCCACCGAACCAAACAGCTGCTTACACAACCACAAGTAACCATTGCGTGAGTCATAGACTTTGGCAGCAGACCCAAACCAATACCAACCTACTTTCGGACCTGCTTGCACATCTAGATTGTAAGAGAGAATATTACCTTTCATATTTTGAGATAAAGGAGAATAAAGAGTATCCAAATGCCACCTACCAGCAGACCAAATATCCTGTATCCGGAGATTCAAATTAGAAATGTGAACATAATCCATCTCATTAGATAACCGTTCTTTTCTCCTTCAGCTAGAAAACCAAAAATTCTGGTTCAAATTCCCAATACACCAAGAAAATCCATCATTCAACACTTCCCAAGCCTTGCAAAGACTCCTCCAAATGGGAGAGTCCTTATTCTTAGGACAACTAAAACAGTCATATAGAGATGATCGATATTTGGCATCCAACAATTGGAGCCATAACTTGTTTGGCTGCTGGGAAAAAGTCCAAACTAGCTTTCCAAGAAGAGCAATATTCACACAATAAGGATCTCTAATCCCCAAACCTCCATATTTTTTTGGAGTAACCAGTACCTTCCAACTAACAAGATTCAATCCTCTTCCATCAACTTGTCCTTCCCAAAGAAAATTTCTCATCATAGACTCTAATTTACTAATGATTCCTTTAGGAAAAATAGAGACCTGCATCTGGTACGTGAGAATAGCGGTTACAACAGAATTAACCAAGCAGAGTCTACCAGCCCGATTGAGTAAACTCCCTTTCCAACTTGCTAGTCTACTCCAAATCTTATCCAGGACACCATTGAAAGCTGAACGGGTCACCCTAGAATGGCTAAGGGTAACTCCAAGATACTTGCCCAAGTCCTGGACAAATCTGATAGAGGATACCCCAGTGAAAACCTCTTTCCTTGTTGTAGAGACATTCTTGGAGCAAAGCGCTTTAGACTTCTCCACATTAATCTTCATCCCAGATGCTTTGCAAAAAGTCTCTAAAACCAATATCATATTTTACACTTGTCTCTTTGTAGCTTTACAGAATAGAAGCAAGTCATCCGCAAACATTAAGTGGGATATTCTTGGTCCCCCTCTAGAAACAGTAACCGGCTCTCACAAGCCCAAATCAACCTGATGACTAATAAAGTATGCCAATCGCTCCATACACAACACAAAAAGATAGGGTGACATAGGGTCTCCTTGTCTAAGACCTCGGCTAGGAGTAAAGTCATTCAGACGATTCTCATTCCAAAGAATAGATAAGGAGGAAGCAGTAACACAATTCATAATCAAATTAATTGTAGGAATAGGAAAACCAAAGCTCTTAAGGGTATGAGCTAAAAACCTCCAGTCAACTCTGTCATAAGCTTTCTCCAGATCAATCTTAAAGGCCAGTGTGCCTTTCTTTGATTTAGTCTTCTTCATAAAGTGGAGGACTTCTTGAGGAATAATGATGTTGTCAGGAGTTCCTCATCCCGGAATAAATCCTCCTTGAAGCGGGCTAACAATCTCCGCAAGATGACGACGGAGCCTATTAACAAGGACCTTCGTAATGGTCTTGTAAACTACATTGTAGAGACTAATCAGCCTGAAATTTTTCATAGATACCGGTGATTCAACCTTTGGAATAAGAACCAGTAAAGTCTCCATCATTCTTGGATCAAGAGTAACACCGGAGAATGCCTGCTTAACCATCTTCCAAACATCAAGACCAATGATCTCTCAATATTCTTTGATGAAGAAAGCTTGAAACCCATCAAGACTTGGAGCTTTAAAAGAGTTCATGTGAAAAGCAGCTGTTCTGACGTCCTCCATAGTAACTGGTGCCGTAAGATTATTGCAAGCTTCCTCATTCAGAGAAGGAAGAGGCACATCACCAAGGTAACCCAAATCAACATCAACCAAACGACAGAATAAGCTTTTATAGAAAGACTCTACTTCTTGACTCAGAACCTCTGGATCAGTTTCCCACACTCCTTCCTTGAGAAAAAAGCCATGAATCTTATTATGCTTCCTTCGCACAAGAGTTTGAAATTGAAAGAATCTTGTATTCCTATCCCCGAACCTTACCCACTGCTCTATAGACTTATGGAACCATATGAGCTCTTCTTGCACTAGAGTATTATTATAATTATCAAGCAATTGTTGCTCTTTCTGACACAAATAAATGCTATCCACCACTTCCAAACGCTTCTGTAAATAATTAATCTGCTGCTCTAATTCACATTTCCTAACAAAAATGTTACCAAATACCTTTGAGTTAAACTCTAGTGAATTCTTCTGTACTTCCGAAAGCTTGCCATGAATCCCTCTATTACCAAACCACCATGACTGATTCACAATATCCCTATACCCGGGATGAGTAACCCAAGCAGCAACAAATCGAAAAGGTCGATTCTCTTTAGGCTGAGGACGACCTTTACAATGCACTAGAATAGGGCAATGATCAGATTGAAGCCTATTTAAAACTTCTGCATAAGCCTCTGAAAAGATAGATAACCAACTACTATTTATACAGACTCGGTCAAATATTTTTGCCACGTCAACATAACTTTTCACCCTCCTGTACTAAGAAAACTGCCTCCCAATAGTCTTCAGGCCAAACAAACTACTATTCCCTAATGAAGTAGCAAACATGTCTGCTCTTTGATGAGAAAATTGACAGCCCTTAGATTCATGAGAAAATTTGACTTCATTAAAATCACCAAGAACAATCCAAAGTCCTTGAAAAACTATGGATTGTGCAACAAGATAATCCCAAAGGAGAACCCTTTTATTAAATTGAGGACTGCCATAAATACCACTACACCTCCAAATTAAATTATCAAATTGAACCTCAACAGTAACACCCTGATCAAAAGCATCAATGAACTTACAACAAACACCCTTCATAGAGGATAGAAACCAAATACCCCCTAATGCCCCTCTACTTCTACTATACCAACAGAGTGATATCCCAACCTTTCCCAAAATAATTTTAAATGCTGAAAAGGGGAGTGAATTTCAACCACAATAAAGAAAACAGGTCTAAATTTCCTAACAAGTTCCTTACAATGCACCCGGGCTAACTTATTAGAAGCACCCCTAATATTCCAAACAATCATATTTAAACTATCCAGAAATAATAGAGACAGAATAAATAAGAACATAAACTCTAAATAGAATCACCAACCTCAATAGGTGGTTTGTCCTGCGGTACTGGCACACTCTGATCCTCAATAATTACCACCTTCGGACCCCCTAACGCTGCACCTGCCATGCTTCAATCTACTAAGGTTTCCTCCGTTGCGCCACCATTTTTATCAACTGGCGAGTTCTGCAGGGAGGAAGGCCGCGGACACTTCCGTAGAAAAATTCCACGACGTGCAGGAGTTATGCGCGATGGAGATGGCGCAATTTCATGTTTTTCTCGCTTCCCTATCATAATGCCAATTGATTTGCCTCCATCACTATGCAAATTGGGCCTTGAAACCCTTCTCGAACCATACTTGTGCTGCTTTCCATCTTGGTCCTTCAAACCTGATGGCTGGCCCATTGTGAATTTTCCCTTACGCAGCACTTGTTGCCAGCCCTCTCCATCATCCATGCATGCCTCATTAACATGACCATCAAGCACGTAAGGAGCAAATGATTCCGTAACCGCATCCTTCCCTTTAACAACTCCTTATTTCTCACCCAAATTACGAGAATTCTCACCCAAATCGCGAGCTTCTGATTCAGCCTTTTTGAATCTCGTGATTGTTGTGTGGCACTAGTGTCGGGGCTTCATTATTTTTTCCATCACCAAAAGAATCATTGTTTCCTTCCAAGGACTCCTTCTCCATGCACAATGATTTATCATGCCCATACCGTGCACAAGTAGCACAAATAAGCTGTAAACTCTCGTACTCCACTTCATGAGTCATACCCTCCACTATAATATGTTTGATTATAGGCAACCTAAGATTAATTTGAACACAAGCTCGGGTATATTTTCCTCTCTTTGCAAGCTTAGTGGCCAAGTGTACTTTCACCGGAACCCCTATTGCAGAAGCAATTTGCAACATTGCTTGTTCCTGGTAGCACCAAATTAGAAGTCCCGAGACTTGAATACATACTAGCGTTGATCCGAAAGATTTTTCGCATGGCCTAAAATCTACGTCACATGGCTTTACTGCAACATAGTGACCGTCTATCAACCACAGGCCACCAAGAATGACTTTCTCATGATCCGCAGCAATATCAAATTTAACCAAAAAATACCCAAACCCTACATCCAACAAATCAAACCGTGTAGCCATACTATCCGAAGCTTATGCATAAGAGCCATGTAGCCATAATGCTTATCCAACACCTTGACCACGATGGCTTCTATTCTGAGGGTTACCTGAAACTGTAGGTCAATCTTGGATGAGATCTTCTGTGCTGGTCAGAGATGACGTGTCCGGCTGTAAATGGAGGCCGGAGCTGTCGTGTACGACTTGTTGAGCTTGGCTGCACTGTTGATCCTTCATCACCGGAGGGTGGGGGGTACCTGCAAGAGACTCCAATGCTTAAGTTAGCATGGGTATTAAATAGGTTTTTAGTAGAATCAGAGTATGAGTTATACCTGGGTGCTCCAGTATATTTATAATAGTGTGATAGTGACCTTTTTAGATAAGATAAGTTAGTTATCTTATCTTATCTTATCTTATCTTATCTTATCTTTCGGTGAGGTCAGCTTATCTTCAAGGGAACCGCCCCTCTCTCTATAGGCTTGGAATGCCTTTGGATTTGGGTCATATTCCTTAAGTTGGGCCCCCTTTTTGGGCTTTCCTGTCGATTTGACTGAGCTCTTTGAGAAGAGGTCGGATAGCCTGACCTGAAGAGGTCGGTCGCTTTGTTACTGAACATCCCAGATCGGATAGCTCGACCCAGGGTGTGAACAGTGCCCCTGCTTGAGTTCAGTCTTCTTTTTTGAGGTCGAGTCCTTGACTTTGATCCTTCTCTAGTGAAGCCGAACTCGAGCATTTGTCGATTTCTTTCCTTGTAGAAATTTTTTGAATGTGGAACGTTTTCTTCTAAAAGCGCGCGCTTTTTATATCAGCGCTTTGTTCTTGGGAACGTGTGAGGGTTTAATACCTTCATTAATTGATATTAATTGCCCCGTTTCCCTTGGCTTTTATTTTGAATTTTTGCAATCAGAAACGGTTTCTCTCCTTCATTTTCTTTGTAACTTCTCCCTTCGTTCTCTCGCTTTCTGTTTTTTGCCTATAGCTTGGCCTTTTCTTGTGTTGCGGCATCATTCAGCGATCTAGTGATTCCGTCTTTCCATCTTCAATTCTTCTGAAGCTTTCCGCTTTTTTCCAGGTTGGTTCTATTTACAGTTTCTTCACTTTTTTCGTCGCTTTGCCTTTGGTTTTCTTTGTCATTTGACTGCATGTTGAAAAAAGCTTGAACCTTTCTATGATCTTGTGTTTACTTGTCGCTGTGATGTGTTTTTTCTTTTTCGTTTTTATGCGTATTCCTGGTATTTCTGTTTGAGGCTTCCTAGGGTTTTGCATGTTCTACTGTTGCTTCTGGCTGCTTTTTGAAAAAACTGTATCTTGCTCACAATTTCAAAAGATTGCCCATTGACTTCTGCTCTGTTTTGGTGGCTTTCCTTGTTGTTGTACCTTTGTAGGAGATAACGATACCCATAATTTAATTTTTGCCTTTTGTTCGGAGTGCATTTTCTTGACTTCCTTTTGATGCTTTTGTTGCTTGTTAGTTCTGTCTGAGACTATGAATTTTGGGAGGTAATTATTTTGATGATTTTTGATTTGTAACTCGCGACTTTTCTTCTCAGAGTGTTATCTTCCTGTCAGGTCGTGTAGAGATGTAAACTTGTAGTGTTTCCTTAAGTCCTTGCTCCCTAACTTACCCCCAAAAGGATGCCCCTAGATCTCTAGTGTGAGTCCCGGGGTTTTTCTTTTGTTTGTATTGCTCCGAATCGCGCTTATCCGAGCTGTTCTGAGATGTTTTGTTTTTATCCGAGATGTTTTTGGATTAGTAATCTGTTTTCTTCTCTTCTTGCTGTAGGACTAGTTGACTTCATGTCTTCTCGCAAGAACATTGTTGAGACATCTTTCCAGGTCCCTGAGGGTATGGCTGATTTGGTGGATTCAATGGTTCTCTTGTGTGTTTCTTTGGTTGATTCTGAATTTTGTCAGTAGCTTAGGCAATTTCATAGGGTTTGTAGTAGTGCTGGTGAGGAAAATAATTACAAACTTGTACCTCCCACTTCTGAAGAGAGAGTTTGTTTTTCTACTTGGGTTGCTGGAGATCGCCCTTTTTTCTATGCTTACGATTTCTTTTTTGGCCCGATGAGTATCACCCTTCCTTTTACTGATTTTGAGACCAACCTGTTATGGTCCTGTAATGTTGCTCCTTCCCAACTTCACCCCATATCCTGGAATCCTTCAATTGTTGTGTCATGGATTCGGTATTCCTGCCTCGCAATCTCTTTTCTTCTATCTCTTTGTTTTGACGAAGCCTGGGGTAGTAAAGAAAAAAGCTGCTTGGGTTTCTTTCCGAGCTTCCCAGGGAAAGAAGGTCTTCTCCATGTTTGATGAATCTTTTCGTGATTTTAAAAATTACTTTTTTAAAGTCCGAGCTGTTGAAGGAGCTCGACCATTTTTTCTAGATGAAAATGACGAGCCCGCCTTTCCCTTGGAATGGCAAAAGGATGTGAGGGTATCTAGATATTCGTGGGAAATATTGGATGCGGCTGAGCAAGCTTTTGTGACTGTTCTGGAAGAGACCTGGGGTCAACCTCTCAATCTCGACACAAAGAAGTTTTTAACCAACCCCTCTCTCCTCTGAACTGAACTGGGTAGTTAATTTTTTTTATTTTCCTCTTTTGTCTGCTCCTATACTGTTTGCAAGCTCTTTTCTGATTTGTTAATTGATTCTTTACTGCTTGTGTTTTGCTTTGCAGAGATGATTAAGGATAATGAATCTATGAAGGCCTTCAAAAGGGCGAAGAAAGCTACCGCAGCAAAAAACATCTCGGCCAAGGCGGCCGGGGAGGGATCTTCCCAGGCTCAGTCGAAGCCGTCCGTTCCGAGCTCACCTGGGGCGAGGAAGGTAATCCCAACTCCCCGGGTTCGTTTGATTGATCCTCCCCAAGCCTCTGTTGTTACTTCTGGTGCTCCTCCCAACAAAAAGCAAAAAACCCTTGAGCCTTTCAACCTTGATGCCCCAGATTTTGACGCGGTTGAGTTCGTAGATTAGCAGATCGGTCCTTACGATGTCCTCCCTATGGATGATGTATCGCTCCTTTGCCATTTGGAGTTTATAACTCGGAGTAGTGTTAAGATCGCGCACATGGGGGCTGCCTTGTACCGCACTGCCCAAAATCTTCCTCTTCATGCCACCAAAGCCTTCATGGAGGAGGCTAAACAGGAGTTTGATCGGATGAAAGGCTTGAAGGAGGGGCTCGAAGCGAAAGTGTCCAAACTGGAGAAAGAGCTGGAGAGCAAGAAGGCTAGCTCCCTTGCCTTGGCGGCTTCTGTGAGGTTGGCCGAGGACACGGCATTGAGGCATAAAGACAGCTATGTTACATCCTATCGGGACGTAATGCGTCTGAGGGAGGAGTTGGAGTCTGCCCGAACTGATTACTCCGAGCTCCAAGGTCACCTTGTCGGCAGCGTGAATGCTGCTTATGAGAACCTGAAGGAGCAGGTTCGAATTCTGGCTCCCGAGGTTGATCTGTCTCTCTTCAACCTGGACAATGTTGTGAGGGATGGTAAGATTGTCCCTGATGACTCGGATGATGATGATGTTGAACCTCCCCCTGTGCCTGCCGCTAAAGTGTCAACTTCTTCAGTTCCTTCAGCGGAGGTCGGTCATTGATGAGAGAACTTTTGCGTGGTCTAGAAAATTGCGGATGGATCCTCGTTGCAAGTATAGTTTCTAAACCTTCAAAAGTCCTTTCATACAAACATTTTGGTTGTCACAAGTAACAAACCCCTTTGAAATTGATAACCGAGTATTCAAACCTCGGGTTGTCTTCTCAAGGAATTGCAGGGAAGTATGTTCTTATTATTGATTATGAAAAAGTGTGTTTTTGGGGAATGTTGAGTTTGGGCAATGGGCACAGATATATTTAAATGACAAGTAAAATAAATAAATAACTGTAAACTAAACTTTTGGCAAGGTATGAAGACTAGAGGTTCTATCCCAGTTATCCTTATCAATTGTAATGAGAATTGGATTTTTCTCCCACTTTATTAACCTCTAACTATGAAGGTAAGTTAAGTGGATGAATTAATTCTTGAAGAATTCCAATTTTCAATCAACAATGAGTTTGATAACTCAAGAGTCACCAATTATTTAACCAAAGCCAAAAAGAAGAAAATATGTAAGTTAGATTGAAAGAACTTATAAATAAAGCAAAGCAAAATTAAATCTGAAAATACCTCGAATTACATTAATAATAGAAGATCAATCTTAACATAAAGAGTTCATAAATTAAATAGAAAAGAAATAAAAAAGAAGATTGAACCTGGGATTGAGAGTCACTCTAAAACTAAGAGAAATCTTAAATCCTAATCCTAAGAGAAAGGAGAGAACCTCTCTCTCTAAAAACTACATCTACTCCTAAAATTATGAATTATGAGAGCCTTCTATGTATGGATGCATTCCCCACTTTATAGTCTCTAATCTGTGTTTTCTGGGCCGCAAACTGGGTCAAAAACAGTCCAGAATTCGCTGGTTTCGAATTTTGCCACGCTGGGTTTCCGTCACTGCGATGCGGCCGCATGGATCACGCGGTCGCGTCACCTAGCGTCAAGGGAACTATATCATATTATATATCAAATCGAAGCCCTGGATGTTAGCTTTCCAACGCAACTAGAACCGCATCGTTTGGATCTCTGTAGCTAAAGTTATAGCTGTTTGAGTGCAGAGAGGTCAGGCTGGACAGCTTAGCAATTTCTCCAACTTCTTGCATTCCTTCCACTTTTGCATGCTTTCTTTTCATCCTCTGAGCCATTCCTGCCCTGTAATCTCTGAAATCACTTAACACACATATCAAGGCATCTAATGGTAATAAGAGAGGATTAATAATAAGCAAATATAGGATCAAAGAAGCATGTTTTCAATCAAAGCACATAATTAGGAAGGCAAATGTAAAACCATGCAAATAATATGAATAAGTGGGAAAAGAGTTGATAAAATCCACTCAATTGAGCACAAGATATACCATAAAATAGTGGTTTATCAACCTCCCCACACTTAAACATTAGCATGTCCTCATGCTAAGCTCAAGAGAAACTATAAAGATGAAGAGGGATGGTAGAATGTATGAAATGCAACCTATGAATGTAACTACATGCAAAATATTTCTACCTACTTAGTTAAAAGTAAATAAATCTTTCAAGAGGAAATATGAACTGGATTTCACTAATTCAAATCATAAAAAAAAAGAAGTACAAATAGACTTGCAAGAAGAAAATAGCTCATGAAAGCAGGGAACAAGGAATTGAGCATCGAACCCTCACTGGTAGTGTATACACTCTAATCACTCAAGTGTCTAAAGTTCGATTCTCTCAATTCTCTACTAACCTTGCTTTCTAAGGCTTGCTTTTCTTCTACCAATCAATAAAAATTTAATGCACAAACACACAAATCAAGAGGTCTTTTAAGGGTTGTAATGGGGTTAAGGTCAAGGTAGGATTGTATTTGGTCAAGTGGACTAAAATCTGAATCCTTAATTAACTTAAACTTTCCACCTAACTTTAGACAATCCATGTAATCATAATACAAAATCTAACTATCCATCAACCATGTTTTCCACATTATTCATGCATTCTAATTTCAAGTACATTATATATGCATTGCTTTCACTTACTTTGGGGCATTTTGTCCCCTTTCTCTTATTTGCACTTTTTCTCTTCTTTTTCTCTTTTTCTTCTTCTTTTCTCCTTTTTTTATATTATATTATATATATATTTTTTTTTCTCAATGCATATGATTAAATTATTGAATGCATGAACATGTCCTAAATATTTCTTTCACATTTTCATAAAGATATATAACACCCAATTCTTAAACCAAATATTTCCAAACCCAATTTTCCCACAGTTAATTCATGAGCACTCTCACTAGTCTAAGCTAACCAAGGATTCAAATTAAGGACAATATTGTTTTCCTCTTAGAGTTAATGATGTGCTAAAGTAAAGAACAAAGGGATAAAATAGGTTCAAATTGGTTTGCAAAGGATAATGAAAGGTAAGGCCATATGGGTATGTAAGCTCAGTGAAACAAAGACCTCAATCATGTAAGTGTATGCATACATCAAATTATGGAAATATAGAATTAAGCAAGACAAAAATCACAATTTTAGAGAGAAAAATACACACTAAAACAAAATTTTTGGTTAATAAAATGCAACCAATTAAATAGGCTCAAAATCTCACAGGTTTTGTGTATTCAAGTTCTAAACCATGCTCCAGTATAATATCTCTTCAAACAAGTGTAACATTAAATTTTATTCAAATTAGTGAAATTCTCTAAAAATTTTCTTTGAAAAAGAAAATATTACTTCAACCAAGTGGTAAAATATGCAAAAAAAAAAAATTAAACAAATATGCAATCAAACATGCAAATGCAACAATGAATAAGGAAAATAAATCATTGCTGTTGAGATAGAGGAGTAACTAACCCATGGAGATCGGTATCGACCTCCCCACACTTAAAGATTGCACCGTCCTCGGTTCATGCTGAGATGTGCAGGTGGACGGGGGTTGTGGTTCCTCAGCTGGGGCTCTTTTTGTTCCTTTCCTTGCCGGTAGTTTGGGAGTAGCTTTATTTTTACCCTTCTTGGTGGCCATCCTGAAAAGGAAAAAAGAAAGTGACTTATAAAGCTAAAGGTTAGAGCAAGGAAGAGAGCGGGAAAGGTGGTAATCAATGCACAATAAAGAAGAATGATGTTAATACACACTCTCTAGTACATGTGAAAAGCCAACAATGGAAAATAGCTAGTGCATATAATAACAATTGAATGCAAGGTGTTTATTGGCATGCAGGCAAAGGCATGAGTAGCATAGATCAAGCATTCAATGTCCAAGTTAGATTACCAAGTCTTAGCAACATGTTTGTAATGACAATTATATTGAATGAATATGATATGAAAAAGGGTTTTGTGAAAAGCAGGCATTCAGAGTAGTAGGATAAAAGATACTGAAAAGCAGTGCACAATGCCATACGGGCGTTTTCACAAACACATAGCATGCATGGTAAATAATGTAATGAAAATAATAAATTGAACATGCAAGCAACCCTTTTAAAAATAAAAATATATAATTGTCAAATAATTCCTCTAATAATCCACAAGTAAAATATAGAAATAATGACCCAAATAAATTTCTAACACCAATAAAAATAATGCAATGAATGAAAGTATACAAATAAATTAAAATAAAATAAAATAAAAAGAAAAATAAGAAGAATGAGAAGGGAAAGAAGATAAGAAAGGAAGAAGAAAGAAATAAGAAAAGATAAGAAAAATAAGGATGAGAGAAGAAAAGATAAGAAAATTGGCTGATCTGGATAAGTTGTGCGACGCTGGCGAGGCGGTCGCGTGGGTGACGCGGTCGCGTGGTGCGCAAGAAGGTCAAGTGACGCGGACGCGTGGGTCACGCGATCGCGTGGGTCACGCGATCGCGTGGCCTATTTTGTGCGATTGGCGCGAGTGCAGCCTCGCGGTCGCGCAACTCTCTGTTCGAAACTCTTTTTGCCAAAATTCTGGGTGACGCGATCGCGTGGGGCATGCGATCGCGTGAGTGGCCTTATTTTCAATATGATGCGGACGCGTGGGTCACGCGTTCGCGTGGGAGGGCTTGGGCTTCCAGCACGAGTTCAGCCCAACTCCAGCACAACTTTCGGCCAAGCACCTTTTTTACGTCAATTTTCAGGGCACGCGGCCGCGTGGGTGACGCGGTCGCGTGGGAGGCCAAAGTTCCCATGTAACGCGGACGCGGTCGCGTGGGGTGATTTGTGCCATTGGCACGCCTCCAACGCTGCTCCTGCGAAACTCTCTGTTCATATTAATATTATCTCCCATCTCCTTGCGACGCGGACGCGTCGCTGATGCGGTCGCGTCGCGTGCTCACTTTTTTTTTTGTAATCTGAAAAAAATGCAAAATGCAGTGTTAATATGAATGTGATGCAAAACTCCAGGTTCAATATAATAAAATAAAACTCAAAAACAAATAAAACTAAATAAAAATGAAAAAAAGAACGATCATACCATGGTGGGTTGTCTCCCACCTAGCACTTTTAGTTAGAGGCCTTAAGTTGGACATTTGATGAGCTTCCTGTTATGGTGGCTTGTGCTTGAACTCATCCAGAAATCTCCACCAATGTTTGTGATTCCAATGGCCTCCGGGGTCCCAAACTAGGTGCAGAAAGCCTTCAAGTAAGTTAAAGCAAGTTACAAGGCCCCCCAGAGTGTTGATTGCCAGAATGAATTCCGGGGTCCCAAATCTTGCTTTTGCACCCGTCTTCAAGTTGATTATCATGATTCCATCCGGGTGATTCAGCTTTAGAATTCTCACTGAAGCGTCCAAACAACTTCCTAGACCCATTCAGTTGAGCTTTACACCAACCTTTGCATTTAAACTTTGAGCACACAACCATGTTGAACCTTACTTGACAATTCTTACCACTGGCCATCTTCCTCTTACTCTTAATGCCACAAAGAGCTCTAAGTTGACCATCCGTCTCCAGTAGCCCATATTCAAGTGGGATTAGAAATCTATGGGATATGAATTTTATCCACTTGAATGTTGTGAAGGATGATGGCAACTTAGGGGGAGGTGTTTTTAATGAAATTGCAAGCTCCACTCCCTTGTGCTCTTCTCTGATAATTACCACCTCTTTGCAAGCTTCTTCAATTTCAACCTCTTCCTCTTGGTAGCCTTCTTCCAATTCAATCTTCTCTTCATTGCTTTCCAAGGACATGGGAGGTTGTGCTTCTTCTTCTTGAATCTCCATCTCTTGAATAACCTCTTCCAAGTCTTTAACTGTGATATGCTTTGGAGGTTGTACACCCTCCTTAGCATCAATTTCAACTGTCTTGGAAGGAGGCTCTATGACTGGACTTTCCCATGGAGGTTCTGCATCTCCTAAGTCTTCAACCAACTCTTCTTTTTGAACGATGACAGCTTCTTCTACTTGTTCTAGTACGAATTCATTCTCTGTCTTGTCCACTGGGATTTCTGGTATCTCCTTCATGCTACGCTCTTCACTAGACTGTCCACATGGAGCTGTGGCTGATCCTTGTATATTTGAGTGCTTAGAAGCCCATTGAATTACTGCTTGCTCCAGTTGTTGAACGGTTGCTTGAAATTTAATTACTGTTTTCCTTAGGCAAACCTCTGCTTCTCGGGTTGCCGGACTTGGACATGATACAAAAGAAAGTGGTGGTGGTTGGGAGTGATTGGATTGGAATTGGGGTGGTTCTATATATGGTTCATATGGCTCATAAGGTGGTTGGTATGGTGGTTGAGGGTTAGGGTCATATGGAGGTGAATGGTGGTAGTTGGCTTGTGAGTTTGGTGGTCCAAAGTTATGTTGAGGAAAGGGTTCATAGGCATATGGTGGTGGTTGTTGATAGTCCATTGGAGGTGGTTGTTGCCATGAGGGTTGATCAAATCCTTGTGGCTCCTCCCATCTTTGATTGTTCCAACCTTAATGCCTGTTCTCATTGTAATTTCTTTTTCCTGCAACATTATTGTAACCAGACTCATAGCCAAAGGGGTGAGAGTTCATAGTAGTAAATAAAAATTAAAAATAAAAATAAAATTAAATTTAAATTAAAAGGTTATTTAAATTTTGAATTTGAAAATTAAATTTTGAAATTTGAAATTTTAAATTTTTGAAATTTGAATTTTTGAAATTTGAAATTTGAAAAATTTTTAAATTTAAATTCTGAAAATTTTTAAATTTGAAATTTGAAATTTGATTTTTGAAATAAGATAAGATAAGATAAAATTTTAAAAATAAAAATCTGAAATTTTTTTTTCAAAAAAAAATTAATTAAAAATATTTTTGAATTTAATGAGGAAAGAGAAAAACAATAAAATGACACCAAATTTCAAATTTTTAGATCAAAACGAAGAAAACAACTAAGAACAACTTGAAGGTCAAGATGAACGCGAAGAACAACTCGAAGATCAAGATGAACACTAAGAACAAATTTTTGAAAAATTTTGTAATAACTAAATAAAAACTAATAACCTCTTAATTTATGAAAAAGCAAAAATAAAAACAAAAATAAAAACAAATAAACAAGCAAAAATCAAAAAATATTTACAATAACCAATAATAAGGCACACGTTTGTAATTCCCCGGCAACGGTGCCATTTTGATGAGAGGACTTTTGCGTGGTCTAGAAAATTGCGGATGGATCCTCGTTGCAAGTATAGTTTCTAAACCTTCAAAAGTCATTTCATACAAACGTTTTGGTTGTCACAAGTAATAAACCCCTTTGAAATTGATAACCGAGTATTCAAACCTCGGGTCGTCTTCTCAAGGAATTGCAGGGAAGTATGTTCTTATTATTGATTATGAAAAAGTGTGTTTTTGGGGAATGTTAAGTTTGGGCAATGGGCACAGATATATTTAAATGACAAGTAAAATAAATAAATAACTGTAAACTAAACTTTTGGCAAGGTATGAAGACTGGAGGTCCTATCCCAGTTATCCTTATCAATTGTAATGAGAATTGGATTTTTCTCCCACTTTATTAACCTCTAACTATGAAGGTAAATTAAGTGGATGAATTAATTCTTGAAGAATTCCAATTCTCAATCAACAATGAGTTTGATAACTCAAGAGTCACCAATTATTTAACCAAAGCCAAAAGGAAGAAAATATGTAAGTTAGATTGAAAGCACTTATAAATAAAGCAAAGCAAAATTAAATCTGAAAATACCTCGAATTACATTAATAATAGAAGATCAATCTTAACATAAAGAGTTCATAAATTAAATAGAAAAGAAATAAAAAAGAAGATTGAACCTGGGATTGAGAGTCACTCTAAAACTAAGAGAAATCCTAAATCCTAATCCTAAGAGATAGGAGAGAACCTCTCTCTCTAAAAACTACATCTACTCCTAAAATTATGAATTATGAGAGCCTTCTATGTATGAATGCATTCCCCCACTTTATAGCCTCTAATCTGTATTTTCTGGACCGCAAACTGGGTCAAAAACAGTCCAGAATTCGCTGCTTTCGAATTTTGCCACGCTGAATTTCTGTCACTGCGACGCAGCCGCATGGATCACGCGGTCGCGTCGCCTAGCGTCAAGGAAACTATAGCATATGATATATCAAATCGAAGCCCCGGACGTTAGCTTTCCAACGCAACTAGAACCGCGTCGTTTGGAATTCTGTAGCTAAAGTTATAGTCATTTGAGTGCAGAGAGGTCAGGCTGGACAGCTTAGCAATTTCTCCAACTTCTTGCATTCCTTCCACTTTTGCATGCTTCCTTTTCATCCTCTGAGCCATTCCTGTCCTGTAATCTCTGAAATCACTTAACACACATATCAAGGCATCTAATGGTAATAAGAGAGGATTAATAATAAGCCAATATTGGATCAAAGAAGCATGTTTTCAATCAAAGCACATAATTAGGAAGGCAAATGTAAAACCATGCAAATAGTATGAATAAGTGGGTAAAGAGTTGATAAAATCCACTCAATTGAGCACAAGATAAACCATAAAATAGTGGTTTATCAGTCATCCCGTATCCGATCCGGACTGTCAAATCCTGAATCGAGATTTTGGGACCGTGGATGCTGTGCCCATTCAGACTCGCCCTCCTTCTCCCCATGCTGATGCTACTGGGAAGGCTTCTGATGTTTAACTGGACTTTTTTATCTTGATTATGTAGATAGCCCGGCTTGTGGACTTTTAAACTCTTTATTTTGTAAGTTTTATTTTGTTGACCGTTGACACTTGTTTAGTTGCTTGTTTAGCAACCTTAGGCTGAAAAACAAAAATAGCTTCCAAGTTCTTGGGGCTGATTTGGGTAGCCCTTTTTGATTTTGTTTTTATCACAACTTCGCGCTTTTAGTATTATGTCGATCTTTATCTCGTCGAGGCACTTTTTCTAGGATTTTGGTAATGCTGGAGCCTTGTTGTTCGATCTCTTCGAGTTGATTTTGTGCTTGTAGCTTTGATTCCTTTGAGGCAACAAACAGAATCCTATTTTGTTTGGACCTTTTGTGAGGTCTCTGCCAAGTATTACTTTTTGTAGCCTTTGCACTTTATGTGGGACGACTTTGTCATGCCGGACCCTTCCAAGTTACTTTTGTAATCCTCTTTCTTGGACTTTGTTCAGGTCTCTTTCAGGGATTACGTTTATAACTTTTATGTCTTGGGCCGACTTCGTCATGTCGGATTAAGTTATTTCGTAATCCTCTTTTTTGGACTTTGTTCAAGTCTCTTTCAGAGATTACTTCGGTAACTTTATGTTTTGGGCCGACCTCGTCATGTCGGGCCCTTCTAAGTTACTTTTGTAATCCTCTTTCTTGGACCTTGTTCAGGTCTCTTTTAGGGATTACTTCTATAACTTTATGTTTTGAGCCAACTTCGTCATGTCGGGCCCTTCTAAGTTATTTTTGTAATCTTCTTTCTTGGACCTTGTTTAGGTCTCTTTCAGGGATTACTACTATAACTTTATGTTTTGGGCCGACTTCGTCATGTCGGGCCCTTCTAAGTTACTTTTGTAATCCTCTTTCTTGGACCTTGTTCAGGTCTCTTTCAGGGATTACTTCTATAACTTTATGTTTTGGGCCGACGTCGTCATGTCGGGCCCTTCTAAGTTACTTTTGTAATCCTCTTTCTTGGACCTTGTTCAGGTCTCTTTCAGGGATCACTTCTATAACTTTATATTTTGGGCCGACTTTGTCATGTCGAGCCCTTCTAAGTTAAAGTAATCCTCTTTTATAGGGTTGGCCAGATCTCTTTCCAGGGTTTACTTATAACTTGGTTTGACTTGGTCCGACTTCTTAATGTCAGCCAGTCTTTTAAGTTATTATTTAGCAATCCATCAGGACCTCGTCAGGTCCTTTCTTCGGATCACTTTCGATAATTTCTTGCATTATTCTGTTTTCATCTTTGCCGATTTATAGAAGGTGGGTTAAATCCTCGTTTAGTCGACCTTTAGATGAATTTGGTTTTCATCTTTGTTGGTCTTTATCATGATCGTGAAGTGAATTTGTTTTTCACTTCCTGCCGATCTGTCGCTTTATAATCGGACGATGAATGTTTCAGATTAATGCGTCTTGAAAACTTTGTAGAGGGTCTAATATATTTTATTTAAAAGAAAATGAAAATATGTACATATAGAGTTTCTATCCTTTTGAGTTGGATAATCTCTGGATCTCAGCTTGGTGCCTCATTAAAAAACCTTTTCAGGAAAAAGAGTGCCTCCTATGATGAGATCTTTTACCTTCTCTAGCTATAGTATCTTCATAGGTTGCAGGCGTGCCACGACCAAGGAAGTTCTCGCCCGTCGAGTTCGGATAGTCTGTAGTAGCCCTTCCCAAGTACTTCTATGACTCGATAGGGTCCTTTCCAGTTTGCTGCCAGCTTTCCTTCTTCGGGTCGAGTTGTTCCAATATCATTTCAGATTAGGATGAGATCATTCTCAGCGAAACCTTTTGGCACTACCTTTTGATTATATCTGGAAGCCATTCTACGTTTTAGTGCTTCTTCCCTGATCCAAGCTCTTTCTTGGATTTCAGGAAGTAGGTCGATCTCTTCCCTTTGAAGTTGGGAGTTGGCTTCTTCATTGTAATGGACCACTCTAGGCGATCCTTCTTCGATCTCTACCGGGATCATTGCCTTTGTTCCGTATGCTAATCGGACGGGTGATTCCTTTGTGGTGGAATGTGGCGTTGTTCGATATGCCCATAGGACTTGTGAAAGTTCTTCGGCCCAAGCTCCCTTTGCATCTTGTAATCTCCGTTTTAGTCCAGCCAATATGACTTTGTTAGCAGCTTCGGCCTGTCCATTGGCTTGGGGATGTTCGACGGAGGTGAACTGGTGCTTTATGTTCAAGTCAGCTACTAATTTTCTGAAGCCTGCATCTGTGAATTGGGTGCCATTGTCTGTGATGATGGAGTATGGAACCCCGAACCTTGTGACAATGTTCCTATATAGGAACTTTCAACTTCTTTGAGCGGTGGCGTTGGCTAGGGGTTCTGCCTCGATCCACTTTGTGAAGTAGTCTACCTCTACTATGAGAAATTTAACTTGTCCCGATCCCAGGGGAAAGGGTCCAAGAAGATCGAGTCCCCATTATGCAAATGGCCAAGGTGAGGTTACGCTGATGAGCTCTTCTGGCGGGGCGATGTGAAAGTTGGCATGTTTCTGGCATAGTGGACATGTCTTTACGAATTCTGTAGCTTTCTTTTGTAGAGTTGGCCAATAAAATCCCGCTCGGAGTACTTTTTTGGTGAGAGCTTGTGCTCCAAGATGATTGCCACAAATGCCACTGCGTACTTCCTCTAAAACTTCCCTTGTGTTGGAGGTCGGCACACATTTTAATAACGGTATTGAAATTCCTCTTCTGCATAGGGTGTTGTTTATAATAGTGTAGTATTGTGCCTCCCGTTTTAACCTCTTTGCCTCCTTTTCATCTGTAGGGAGTGTTTTTATTTTGAGGTAGTTAATTATGGGGGTCAACCATCCTTGATCCTGACCTGTTATGGCTAGAACTTTTTCTTCTTCCGATATTGACGGGCTCTTTAGTATTTCCTGGATGAGACTTCTATTGTTACCCCCTGGTTTGGTGCTGGCTAATTTTGAGAGTGCATCAGCTCGGGCATTTTGTTCGCGGGGTATGTGGCGGATCTCATATTCCCCGAGTTGTCTGAGATGTTCCCTGGTTTTATCTAAATATTTTTTCATGGTGGGATCTTTGGCTTGGTAGTTCCCTGTTATTTGTGAGGTGACTACTTGTGAGTAGCTGAAGATGATGAGTTTTTGGGCTCCCACCTCCTTAGCCAACTTCAAACCAGCTAGTAGTGCTTCATATTCTGCCTGGTTGGTTGAGGCAGGGAACCTGAATTTGAGGGAAAGCTCAATTTGAGTTCCTTGGTTGCTTTCAATTATCACACCTGCGCCGCTTCCAGTTTTATTCGAGGAACCGTCCACGTAAATATTCCATTCTATAGGGGTCTCCGAGGCGTCTGTAAATTCTGCAATGAAGTCGGCTAAGTATTGTGATTTAATGGCTGTTCAAGCTTCATATTGAAGGTCGAATTCGGACAACTTGACTGCCCATTTTAGGATTCTACCTGCTAGATCTATTTTCTACAATATCCCTTTTATGGGCTGGTTGGTCCGAACCTTAATGGTGTGAGTTTGGAAGTACGGGCGGAGACGTCGAGATGTTAGTATGAGCGCATAGGCAAATTTTTCTATTTTTTGGTAGTTCAACTCAGATCCCTGTAGCGCTTTACTAATAAAGTATACAAGTTGTTACCCTTTGTCGTCTTCTCGAACCAGTGCTGAGGCTATTACCCGACTTCCCACCGCGAGTTATAATACGAGTGGCTCTTCCCCTCGTGGTCGAGTTAGGATGGGTGGTTGTCCCAGGAAACTTTTGAAGTCCTGAAAGGCTTGCTCGTATTTTGTTGTCCATTCGAACTTTTTTCCTTTTCTCAGAGTGGCGTAGAAGGGGAGAGATCTTATTGCTGATCCCGCTAGGAATCTGGACAAGGCCGCAACCTCCCGTTGAGTTTTTGTACCTCTTTGACACAAGTTGGGCTCTTCATGTTGAGTATAGCCTGGCATTTATTTGGATTTGCCTCGATTCCTCTTTGTACGAGCATAAAACCCAAGAACTTTCCAGCTTCTACTGCAAAGGTGCATTTTATAGGATTGAGTCGCATGCCATGCTTCCTTATAGTGTCGAACACTTGGACCAAGTCGGACAATAATGTCTCTTGACTTTGTGTCTTTATCAACATGTCGTCTACATAGACTTCCATGATTTTTCCGATATGGTCTAAAAAGACTTTGTTCATTAGCCTTTGATAAGTTGCCCCCGCGATTTTAAGACCAAAAGGCATTACGATGTAGCAATAGTTTGCTTTTGGTGTTAGAAACGAGGTTTTTTCCTGATCAGGTGGATACATTGGAATTTGATTGTATCCAGAATATGCATCCATAAACGAGAGGTATTTATATCCGGATGAGGCATCCACCAGTGCGTCGATACTTGGGAGTGGATAAGGATCTTTTGGGCAGGCCTTGTTGAGATCGGTGTAGTCGGTGCACATTCGCCACTTCCCATTAGATTATTTCACCAAGACGACGTTGGCTAGCCATAGTGGGTACTTGACTTCTATTATGAATCCTGCCTCCAGTAGCGCTTGTACCTGTTCTTCCACAGCTTGAGATCATTCTGGCCCAAGTTTTCTTCGTCTCTGCTGTATCGGCCGAGATCCTGGATAGACCGCCAACTTGTGGCACATTAGTTTGAGGTCTATGCCTAGCCTGTCTGCAGCTTTCCATGCGAAGAGATCGACATTATCTCGTAAGAACTGTATCAGTGATTCTTTTGCGTCTCTGTTTAGGATCATGCCGATATTAGTTGTTTTGTCCAAGGTGTTTCCAATCTGAACTTTCTCTAGTTCACCTTCGGGCTGTGGACGGAGTTCTTCTCGTCTCTGAACTCCGCCGAGCTCAATTGTGTGAAATTCTTCTCCTCTGCCTCTGAGGTTTAGACTTTTGTTATAACAGCGGCGTGCCATCTTTTGATCTGCCTTTATTGTAGCTATCCCTTCTGCAGTTGGAAATTTCATGCATAGATGTGGAGTTGAGACTATTGCGCCGAGTTGATTTAAGGTTGTCCGTCCTATTAAGGCATTGTAGGCTGAACTCACGTCGACCATATGTAGTCTATTTTGAGTGTTCTAGATTGGTTTCCTTTTCCGAAGGTCGTATGTAGTGGCACATATCCTAATGGTTGTACCGGGGTATCTCCCAGTCCGAACAGGCTGTTCGGGTATGCTTTAAGCTCTTTGTCTTCTAAGCCGAGCTTATCAAAGGCAGTTTTGAATAAGATGTCGGTGGAGATCCCTTGGTCTATTAATGTGCGGTGGAGATTGGCGTTTGCCAGTATGATGGTGATGACCATGGGATCATCATGTCCTGAGATGATACCAGATGCATCTTCCTTGGTGAACGTAATTGCAGGGATGTCGGGCGCTTCCTCCTTTCCTTCGACATGATATACTTCTTTAAGATATCTTTTGCGGGATGATTTGGAGATTCCTCCTCCTGCAAATCCTCCGTGTATCATATGAATATGTCTTTCTGGCGTACGAGGTGATCGCTCGGTTCGCCCGGCCTCTTCGTCCCTCCTCCTTTTTCTTTGCTCATCGTCTCGGGTGGCCAAATACCAATCTAGTTTTCCTTCTCCTACTAACTTTTCTATGACGTTTTTCAAGTCAAAGCATTCGTTGGTGGAGTGCCCACGGACTCGATGGTATTCATAATATTCATTCCGGTTTCCTCCTCCTTTTTTACCTTTGAGTGGTCGGGCTGGGGGTATTTTTTCTGTGTGGCAGACTTCTTTGTAAACATCCACCAGGGACACCCTAAGAGGAGTGTAATTATGGTATTTTTTAATTTTTTCCCCTTGTCAATCTTCCTTCTTTTTGGGTTCTTTGTCTTTGTCTCGGTAGGTGAATCCGGATTTTGAGGTTTCTCCTAGTCGAGAATTTTCTTCCATGTTGATGTATTTCTCTGCTCGTTCCTGCACTTCGTCCAGAGATGTGGGGTACTTCTTTGATATGGATTGGCTAAAAGGTCCTTCTCGCAGGCCATTGATGAGGCCCATGATGGCGGCCTCTGTTGGTAAGCTTTGTATGTCTAGGCATGTTTTGTTTAATCTTTCCATGTAGTTGCGAAGACTTTCCCGATCTCCTTGCTTGATTTCTAGTAGGCTAGGGGCGTACTTAGCCTTGTCTTTTTGGATGGAGAATCTGCCCAGGAACTTTTTAGCTAGGTCATCAAAGCTTGAGATGGATTTCGGAGGTAGGTTGTCGAACCATTTGATTGCTGTCTTTGTGAGAGTTGTTGGAAAAGCTTTGCAACAAACTGCATCTGAGGCGTCGGTAAGATACATTCTACTTCTGAAATTGCTGAGGTGATGGTTGGGATCCGTAGTGCCATCGTACAAAGTCATATCTGGAAGTTTGAAGTCCTTAGGAATTTTGGTCTTCATGATTTCCCTAGTGAATGGATCTTGATCTTTGCGTGAGTTGTCCTCAGGGGTGGTCCGAGTGGCTCTTGCTTTGAGATCGGCTTCGAGTTTTAGAAGTTTATCTTCTAATTCTCGACGTCGTCTTACCTCTCTTTGTAGATCCTTCCTGACTTCTCGTTGATGATGGGTTTCCTTTTCGAGTTGCTTTAATCGATCTTGAAGCGCCTCTATCACTCCCGGATTTGATGAGTTTTTGTCTCCGTTGGATTCCAGAGCGTCTTTTAGTGTAGTATCCACATTTTTGTGTGGTGTTCTATCCTCTAGATCTGAATCGTGGTCGTTGTCATGATCGTCCGCCATGGTGGTGGGATGACTTCCAGGTTCTCCGGCAACGGCGCCAATGTTCCGAGGGTTACCTGAAACTGTAGGTCGATTTCGGATGAGATCTTCTGTGCTGGTCGGAGATGACGTGTCCGGCTGTAAATGGAGGCCGGAGCTGTCGTGTTCGACTTATTGAGCTTGGCTGCACTGCTGATCCTTCGTCACCAGAGGGTGGGGGGTACCTGCAAGAGACTCCGATGCTTAAGTTAGCATAGCTATAAAATAGGTTTTTAGTAGAATCAGAGTATGAGTTATACCTGGGTGCTCTAGTGTATTTATAATGGTGTGATAGTGACCTTTTTAGATAAGATAAGTTAGTTATCTTATCTTATCTTATCTTATCTTTGGGTGAGGTCAACTTATCTTCAAGGGAACCACCTGATAAACCCATATTTTATGATATATTTTGTGCTTAGTTTGAGTGATTTATTCAATCCTTCACCCACTTATTCATATTAATTGCATGGTTTTACTTTCCCTTCCTTATTATGTGATGTATGTTAAAAAACATGTTTCCTATGCTTTAAAATTAATTATTTTAATTACCTTTATTTCCATTCGATGCTGTGATTAGTGTGTTGAGTAGTTTCAGATCTTCTAAGGCAGGAATGACTGAAAGGATGGAAAGGAAATATACAAAAAATGGAAGGAAAGCATAAAACGGAGTTTGTGAAGAAACTGGCAGCCACGCGATCGCATGGACGACGCGGCCGCATGCCAGCGCGAAAAGGCAGCGACGCGGCCGCATGACTGACGCGACCGCGCGCCTTAAGCAGAACACATATGACGCGGTCGCTTGACTGACGCGACCGCGTGACAAGGAAAACTCCGAATAACGCAACCGCGTGATCCACGCGGACGCGTGATAGAGGCCACACACCAGAAATTGCAGAAAACGCTCCCAGCGAATTCTAAAGCCCTTTTTGGCCCAAATCCAAGTCCAGAAGGCATAGACCAGAGGTTATGAAGTGGGGAAATGCATCTATCCAAAGGGAGAGACCACTTTAGTTAGTTTTCATGATTTAGATTTAGTTTTGAGAGGGAGATTCTCTCCACTCTCTTCTCTCTTTAGGATTAGGATTTAGAATTAGGATTTTATTCGCTTTCAGGATTATCTCTTTATCAGGTTCAATATTCCTTTTTTTTTTACTTTCGCAATCTAATTTATGAATTCTTCCATGTTACAGATTACATCTTTGAATTAATGTTATTTGAGGTATTTCAGTTTAATATTGCTTTCTCTTATTTATATTATTGTTATTCCCATCTGAAGATATTTTTATTCCAGTAGATTTACTTTTCTCCTTTTGGTCTTGGTTAAGAAATCAGTAACTCAGGAGTTATCAAACTCAAACATGATTGATAATTGTTATCTTGTTAATTAAATTGAACTTCAATAATCCCAATCTTTTCTTAGGAAATAAATAGGATTCGAAGATCAAACCAATTAATCCCTTGGCCTTCCTTTATCTTAGTAAAGGTTAACAAAGTGGAATCAAGATTCAATTCTCATCATCATTGATAAGGGTAACTAGGATAGGACCTCTAATCTCTCATACCTTGCCAAAAGTATTTACAGTCATTTGTTTATCTTACTTGCCATTTAAATTGCTTGTTCTTCATTTACTTTATTTGCTTATTAGACTATTCACTCCTCATTCTCAAAACCCCAATTTACAATCTCCATAACCAATAATAAGAACATACTTCCCTGCAGTTCCTTGAGAAGACGACCCGAGGTTTGAATACTTCGGTTATCAATTTTTTTAGGGGTTTGTTACTTGTGACAACCAAACGTTTGTACGAAAGAATTTCTGTTGGTTTAGAGACTATATCTACAACGCGACTGTTTTTATGAAATTCTTTACCGGTAAAAATCCCAACGTCATCGCCCCTCTCTCTGTAGGCTTAGGATGCCTTTGGATTTGGGTCGTATTCTTTAAGTTGGGCCCCCTTTTTGGGCTTTCCTGTCGATTTGACCGAGCTCTTTGAGAAGAGGTCAGATAGCCTGACCTGAAGAGGTCGGTCGCTTTGTTACTGAACATCCCAGATCGGATAGCTCGACCCAGGGTGTGAACAGCTTCCTTATATGGTTCAGCTAGACAGCTCTTTGCCTCCTTAGTAAAACTGACACTTGGTGGACGAGAATCACCCTACTTACCTGTCACCGTCACGATACCATCCCCAGATAAAGACCCTACTAATGCAAAGGCCTTAGACTTTTCTGCACCAATGACCTTATCTTTAAAAGAGACCTTGGATGGCTTTTCTAAACCCTCTCGAGAAGAACCCTCCTTAAAACTGGATACACACCCTCCCAAGCTCTCCCCTTATCTCTTCTGATGGCATGGCCATCTTCCTCACGGTGTTTCACTCTCAACTGCTCACCCCCGCTCTCTCCTTCTTCTCTCATTCTCCTTGAGTACAGAGTACGTACTGAGAAAAATCGACAGCTACTTTGTCGATTTTAGTTAAAATAAAAATCAACACTCTATCCGTCTATTTTATATAATAAATATACACCGCCTATTCAATTTAGAAAAAAAATCTCTATCGTCTAAATTTATCGACGACAGAAGCTGTTGATATTTTAATTATTAAAATAGACAACCAGTCCGTCGATTTGAAGAAAAAAAATTTTCAACCCTTATTTCGTCGGTAATGTGACGATAGTAGTAGGGTTTTAAAAAATTATCTAAATAATAGACGACATTGTCGTCGATTTTAATATTTTATTTTTAATCATCCATTTTTCAATTTATCGACGACAAGCCGTCAAAAAATATCGACGAAAAACTTAACTATTGATTTTTGGCATCGATAATTACACTGTTTCTTGTAGTGACAAAAGATATTTTAATACTTAAAAACTTTTTAAAAATTCTATCTAAATGTAAAATAATTTTTGTCTATTAAAAAAATCTTTTTTAAAAAGATGAAACAAAATTACTTTTTTTTTTTAAAATAACCAATTCAAACTGACCTTAAATCTTTTGTGACAACAACACATTTTTTCTAAAAAGAAGGGGAGCATTGAAGCACAGTTGAGTTGTCCATGTGACTTGGGATCACGGGTTCAGGTCGGAAAATTAGTCACGAATGCAATTATAAGGTAGCTCTTGTTTGACAAAAATATTTGAGAAAGGATGAATAGGTCCCTGACTTTTTTCTCGCGGACATTTTCGTCCCCGAAAAATGAAAAATACATTCATGTCCCTAACCCCTCCAAAATGTAGACAAATTTACCCTGCCATTAAAGTCACGCTGTTAGTCCCGACGGAAAATGCTAACGTGGATTCCGTAGCGCTGAGTTGGCCGTTACGGGATGACACGTGGACCCTAGCTTCTGAAAAGAGGACGCATTAGTCCCCACGCTCCAAAACGACGCCATTTCTCCCCTACCCCTCCAAACACACTAATTTTCATATGCAATACCCATAACACCCATGTTTGATTTTCTGAATTACTGAAAACCCTAAGAAGACAAACGATCAAACTATCTACTCCATGTTTCTCCCTCCAAAAATTACACTACGTAGAAGAGCAATCGATGTGGGGTGAAGTTGTTGTTGGAGGCTAAGAAGAAGGTTTTTGTTGAGGTCGTAGTTGCTGTCTTCGTCAGAAGTTAAGATCGCCTTGCTTAGCATTGAAGTTTTGGTTACTGTTGTGTGAGCTAAGGGTGAAGGTATTATGTGTGCATGTTGACAGTGTAGGTAATAGTGGTGTAATGAAGTGAAAAAATTGTTTTTAAAATATTGTGCGTAGGATTAGAAGGAAGGATTGTGTTAGGGCAAAGGGGTTTCATTAATAATTTTGGTAACTGTTTTTGGACTGACACATAGTTGTTCATTAGTTAATTTTAGATGGTTGATGTTTTTGTGGTGCTGGTTTTTCACCATGGAGGTAACTTTGTCAGAGGAAGTGATGGAGCCCTAGTTTATTAAAATGGAAAGGAAGAGAAGTTCTCTAAGATGGACCTGGACTATGTGAATTTCGGAGACCTTGTAATATTATTTAAGGGTTTGGGATACTAGTCATATAAGGTAGTATAGTGGTATAATCCAACAAGTGCCAACATTGAGTCTGGGCTGAACATATTAAGTGGGAATGCAGGGATCAATGCAATGCGAGAGAACATATTGAAGAACCAACAGACTTCTGAGTTCCATATATACTTTGATCACCCTGTCAATGATCCTGAGGTTGTTGATGATGCTGGCAAGAATAGTGATGGCGTAGTGGATGTGGATGTAGATGAAATTTTAGAGGAATTGAAGACATCCTCTTCATCAGATGACGGGTACGAGGCACGGAAGATGTGTTGCATAAACCTCCACCAGCTGGATTTGAGACT
This sequence comes from Arachis ipaensis, assembly GCF_059453495.1. Classification (NCBI taxonomy): domain Eukaryota; kingdom Viridiplantae; phylum Streptophyta; class Magnoliopsida; order Fabales; family Fabaceae; genus Arachis; species Arachis ipaensis. Next base: position 116,871,901 of record NC_142441.1, on the reverse strand, counting down.
GATAGTACTAAAACTGACAGTAATGGCAGGGTTGCTGGTGCCAAGAGAAAAAGAAGTATGAAGGGTAAAAAGAAGGTAGTGAACCCTAAAAATCCAGTTGCAAAAGAGGCAAGGGTTAAAAGAAAAGTCTAAGGTTGGAAAGAAGAGGGTTCAACATGGGACAAGGGTGAATGTAAGAGGAGAAAATAGTGCAGACGCTAATGCTGGGACAGGTGGTGAAGATGAGGCTTAGGGGGCTGATGGGCCGAATGATTAAGGAGGTGGTGATGATGTTCTTGAGGTGCCACCGGATAATGCAGTGGCAGGTGGATTCTATGTCAGTGAAGTCCCAACAGAGATGGAGGAAATCATGTTTGAGTATGAGTCCGAGGAATTGCATACACCCAATAAGGATGAAGGCAACAGCAGGAAATTTTCTGAATTTGATGATGATTATGCTCATGGTGAGGGTAGATTGGAGTTAGGAACGAGGTTTGTCACTGTTGAGAGGTTTAAGGAGGTGGTATAGGATTCATTCATTGCTGAGGGGAGAGAGCTAAAGTGGATCAAGAATGACAGGGAGAGGGTCAGAGTGGGTTGCAAGGATGAGGAGTGTCCGTTCTTGGTTCATTTGTCACACAACAAAATCCTACAGTGTTATCAAGTTAAGATGTACCAGCAAGAACATACTTGTGCAAGGGATTTAGGGAGTAATGCAGCTGATCAGCATTGGATTAGTAAGAAAATTGAAAAGAGGATGGCTACCCAACTACACATGAACACAAGGGAGGCAACTAAATTCCTAAGAGAGGAATTTTCATTATGTCCCCACCCTAAGATGGTGTACAGAGTAGTAGTGGAGGCCAGGGATAAGATTTTGGGCAACGAGAGGGAACAATACAAGAGGACCAGGGAGTACTGTGAGCAGATTCTGAGTAGCAATCCAGGTTTAACGGCCAGGTTAGAGCTCATGCCAATTCCAGAAGCTCTCCCTGTATTTGATAAATTATACATATGCGTAAATTCTTGTAAGCAAGGGTTTAAGGATGGGTGCAGGCCTTTGTTGCACTTGGATGGTTGTGTTCTGAAAACCTACTACATGGGTTGACTTATAGCAGCAGTTGCGCAAGATGCAAACAACCAATTTTATGTTGTTGCATATGGGGTTGTCAGGGCTGAGACCAAGGATGCCTGGAAGTGGTTCCTGATAAATCTTCAAGGAGACATAGGAGACAATGCAAACCATGGCTGGAACTTCATATCGGACCAACAGAAGGTAAGATGTAATCCTGGTTACATTACGTTTGCTTCAAATATTATAACATTGACTTGCATTATCATTCCTTTATGAAACTGTTTCCTGTCCCCCCCCCCCGGTTCAATGCAGGGTTTACTCCCTGCGCTAAAGAAGGTCATGCCACATGCAAAGCTACGCAATTGCGTCATGCACATGTGGAAAAATTTCATAAATCGGTTCAAGTACTTGTACATCAGAGAGGTTATATGGGAGTGTGCTAGATGTACTACTGTCACGGAATTCAAGGAATGTATGGAAAAGCTGAAGGCAATAAACCAAGGTACTAGGAATACCTTAGTAAGTTTTAGCCAGAAATATGGGTTAAAGCTTATTTCTCGCATGGGCCAAAGGTTGATAACCTCACAAATAACATGTGTGAGGTGTTTAATGCTAAGATAGTGAATTACCGGTACAAGCCTATCCTCACCATGTGTGAAGAAATTAGGTGTTACCTAATGAGGAGGATGGTGAATCACAATCGAGTCCTGGACAACCACTCTGGAAAGCTAGCACCAGTTCAACAAAAGAGGATGGAGAGGTTAATTAATATTAGCACTAAGTGGATGGCTGAATGGGTTGGTGACAACGAACGAAAAAGGTTTGAGGTGAGCCACAAAGCAAGCAAGATGGATGTAGACCTCATTAATTACACTTGCTCATGCAACCGATGGCAACTTACTGGTAAAAACTGTGGTCACTCTAATTCATTCATTATGGTGTTTTGTTGTTGTTAGCACTAATTGTTGTCACATTTAAAACTATTTCCTTCAGTACCTCAGGTATGCCTTGCATACATGCACTTACTGCCATTAGGAAGAGACGTGACATGCCACAAGACTATATGCACCCCTAGCTATGTATAGAGTCATTCAGGAAGACATATGCACACTGCATTAAACCAGTACCAAGTGCAGAATTTTGGCCCAGAACTGAATTTTCACAGCCAGACCCACCCATCATCAAAAGAAGGATTGGTCGACCAAAGGTTCATAATAGGCAGAAAGATCCTGCTGAGCTATTGATGCAAGGGAGAAAATTGAAGAGTCATTCTCTGTATCTTGCAGCAAGTGTGGTGAAAAGGGTCATAATTACAAAACTTGCAAGGAAGCTCCTTCGAACCCTAATTAGAAGCCGAAGACAAAACGGCCTAAGAAGAAGGGAGATAGCACCTCCCAAGTACTGGTTGTGCTTCCTTTGTCACAATCAGCTCCCCCTCCCAAAGGTACGATCACTTTAATCATAATAATGTGTTTGATTATACACTCTAGCAATAATTCTGTCTTATCATTAAGTTGGTCAGGGATTAAACTGTCTTAGTACTAGAAACCTCAGGGATTATTATGGATTAGTACCATAAACTTCAAGGACTAATATGTCTTAGTATATTATTCCTAAGGCACTAATATGTCTTAGTATTAAACTGTTTATTATTTTCACTACTATGTCCAGGATACTTCAAATAGCCAACCAGGTAGCTCAACACCCCAGTAACAACACCCTACTGTAATTTTGCAATTGTTTGTTATTATAATCTGTTTGATATATGCATTGACTGAATATGGCCTGATATGCTTTACGTTTTGTCATATTTTGGTGCCCGCCTTCCATCAGGTTCTGAGTGCACAGGATTAGGAGGCTCCACTACCAATTGTAGCAAGTGTGTCAACATCTAAGGATTTCAAGGAATGAAGAGTCATGCCATTATGTTCTTTTGGGATAAATGTGTACTGTTAAAATTCTTAACGGCAAATTCCAGATACAACTTCCCTTTTTTTGTTAGCTGTTTTTTTGGTTAACCGTTATTGGTCAGGTAACAAATTGTTAATCGTAGCATGCCATACATGTGTAGACATCAATAGCAAACTGGTTTTCTTTTTTTTTTTTTTGTGTCAGTTCCAATGATGAATGTTTACTTTCACAGCTTTAATGTCAGTTCTTGAATGTTTGATTATCTGTGATTTTGCCAACTTTCATTTTAAACATACAATGCAATATACAGGCTAAAAACTGATACATTTATAGAAAGGACATGTTGAATTTTTCTAGCAACAAATTACCACATTTATCATTTTCAACTATTGATCAATTCTTACAACTTAAAACAGCAACAATCAAGACAATTAAAATCATACATATACACCATCCTATTGGGTTTTTTTTATCTCTAAAGCTACTATCCTCTTTTCCAAAAATCTGATTCTGTTTTCCATGTCTTGCTTCCAGCGATGCTCTTCAACATCACCAATTTCCTTCTCTCTCAGACACCTTTTATCAGTCATCCCAAGTCTTGCAATGTGCTCATCCAACCATAAAAAGAATTTGCAATAGGGTTGTCTTACCTACACAAAATTAGTCCACATAACTCACAAAAAAATTTGGTTTCAGGGATAAACCCTAACACAAACAGAGTTCCACATAGTTGCTTTACATACCATATAAAACGGACATCCAAGAAATAATCTGTTAGGATTGCTGCTCGTCTTCGACATGAACAGGATTGTATTTTCTCCACAGAAGTACTTTGGTGAGATGTGATAAACTACTATTTCATGGTTTATATTGTGTTTTATTTGTGTGGTTTTATCATGATCTTTGCCCACTTATTCATTAAATAAGCATGCATTTATATTTCCTTCCTAAAGATGTTTTATGGTTGAAAACTTGCTTCCTAGAGACTTTTAATTGTGTATTTTATTTCTCCCTTATTCCATTCGATGCCGTGATCTATGTGTTAAGTGTTTCAGGCTTTATAGGGCACGAATGAGTTGGAGATTGGAAGGGAAGCCTGCAAAAATGGAAGGAACACAAGAAATTGAGGAGATGACCAGCGAGAAGTGACGCGGCCGCATGGATGACGCGATCGCACGGAAGAGAACAATTTGCAGCGACGCGGCCGCATGGACGACGCGTCCGCGTGGCAAAGCAGAAACGTGAATGACGCGTCCGCATGAGTGACGTGATTGCGTGACGTGCGCGATCTGCATAATCTACAGAATTCGCTGGGGGTGATTTTGGGCCCTATTTTGACCCAGTTTTCGGCCCAGAACAGCAGACTAGAGCCAGAGAACATGCAGAAACAAAAAAAAACGACATTCATTCCGCATAGTTTTAGTTTTTAGATCTAGTTTTACTCCTCCTCTAGGTTTTCTCTCTACACATTCATAGTTTTTAAGATAGGTTATTTTTATTGTTTTGCATTGGGATATTGAGAAGAGTTATTTGCCTCATCAAGACTTCGACATTCTAGTTCGTTCTCTTCACTTGTCTCTTACTCTTCCATATTCCTTAATTTTATTTGATTTTACGATTGGATTATTTTAGCTTTTATTAATATAAGAATTACTTTTGCTTTCAATTAATCTTTTCATCATTACTTATCATGTCTTTCTTTAATTCCTACGTTGATGTTATGAATTTTGCATTTACAATGAGTGAGTAGTTCCCTAACTTGATGGGGAGTTGATTGAAAGGAACCCTTGAGCGGAATGTTCAAGAGAAGGGTTGTAATTGAGTTTATTGTTGGCTTGCTCTCTAGTTCCTAACACCAATCCTCCCAAGAGTGGATTGGAAATTGTGGATAGAACAGCATTCCAACTTGTTTGACCTCCCCTTACTTAGTAAAAGATAACTAAACGTAATAATTCTCAATTGTCAATTAATCTTGAGAGTATTCCATCAAGAATAGGGCTTCCATGTAATCAACTCCCAATCAAGGTTTTTATTTAAATTTATATAAATTCTCCAATTTAATTTTCTGCCATTCAATCAAACATTTTTTGAAAACATTCTGATTAATAAAATAGCACCCTTTCCTGCAACTCGTTGGGAGACGACCTGGGACTCATACTCCCAGTATTTTAATTTTATTTTCTGTGACACCCTTCTAAATTGATAAGGCAGATTTTTGGTGAGTTAAGAACTATACTTGCAACGTATATATTTTAACAATTTTTAATTCGCTAATTTCTGCCAGCATCAATTTTTGGTGCCATTGCCGGGGAGTTGCAATAGAGTGCTATAGTTGTTAATTAGAATTTATTTATTTGTATTTTTATTTTATTTTGCTATTATGAGCTGCTTGTTCTTTCGTTAGATGACGCGTTCACTTCCTGATCCAAGCTTGCCAATATTCGATCCTGAGATTGAAAGAACTATTTCACGAATAAGGCAAGCTAGACGTCGGTTAGTCCTCTCTGAGGGCGGATTTGAAACGCCATTTGAGGAAGAAACCAACCCCCGTTCTACTGATTTGGTTGTTTTACGTACAGGTAACATGGCAGCAGCCAGAAGAGTTACTATCCAGGAGGCTGGAGCCCCTGATTTTTCAATGCAACTGTTCCAAGCGCATCATCCAGCGGTGGCTACAGATTTTGAAATAAAGACCGCACTGCTCAATTTGATGCCCAAGTTTCATGGCTTACCTGCTCAAGAGCCCATCAAGCACCTGAGAGATTTTCAGGCAGCCTGCTCTACTGTCAGGCGTGATGGTGCAAATGAAACTTCAATTTTGCTGAAAGCCTTCCCGTTCTCTCTTGGGGGAAAGGCAAGAGAGTGGTACTACACTCAACCCGCAGCAACTGTATCCAACTGGGATACACTCAGAAGAGAGTTTTTGGAAAAGTTCTTTCCAGCTGAATTTACTGATAAACTGAGGAAAGACATTTCCATGATTGTTCAGGATGAATCCAAGACGCTTTATGAGTATTGGGAGCGCTTCAATAATATTCTGGAAGCATGCCCCCACCATATGATTGACAAGATAGTGTTACTCGGATATGTCACACAGGGCATGAGGCCCTAAGATAAGACCACATTAGAAAGTGCTAGCAATGGGTCTATGAAGAAGTACAAGACCACTGATGAGGCGTGGCAATTGATCAATGATTTAACTGAATCTAATAGGAATCACAGGCAGAAACAAAGCCGTTCAAAAGCCATTGCAGAAGTATCCTCTAGCAGAGAGACTACTGCTCTAACTCAGAGTATCTGTGAAATGACTAACTTGCTGAAGCAAATGCAATTGAATCAACAACAAGTTCAGCAAGCTCAACCTTCTCCAGCACAACAAAATCAACAGTTAGTCCCACAAAGAGTCTGCGGAATCTGTGCAGATTACAGCCATTATACTGATGAGTGTCCGCAGCTCCAGCAGGAAGACAACACCGTGGCAGCCACTCATAACTTCTATGACCGCCCCAACCCAAGGATACAATCAAGGTGGCAATTACAACCATGGATGGCAGGACAATTCTAACTAAAATTAGAGGGACAACAATAACAAAAGAGGCAGAGATAATCAAGGATTTCAGAGGTGGAATAATAACAACAACAGGCAGCAGAATCAGAATCTGAATCTGAATTAAAATCAGCCTTACAGAGCACCTCATCTGAGGCAACCCCAAGGACCACAGAATACCCAATAGCAGACCTCTCAATTTACTTATCCTTCTTCATCTGCCAATGATGACTTACTACAATCTATTGAGCGGAGACACCAGACCATGGAAAACAACATTAATGCCACTCTAAATGGTCTAACTGCTACCCTGCAGGCTCTTGTCTCCCAGATTGGATCAATGACTAACTCTAATAATCAACCTTCGAGCTCCAGTGGAATCTCCTCTCAACCATTACCCAATCCCAATGGTGGTATCAATGCTATCACCCTGAGGTCCGAAACCACACTGCAGGAGAGGAATCAGGAGGAGCCAAGCCCACCAGAACACACCTCAGCTGAAGAGGTAGTGGAAATAGAAGATGTTGAAGAAGAAGAGGACATACAGGACACAGCTGAAGAAGAAGAAGTGCAACCACAGGAGGAGGCACCAAATGGCGCAGACACTGCAGAAGACACCACTCCCATTCCATTTCCACAACTTGCAAGGAAGCTCAAAAAGCAGCTGAAACCTGATCCCAAAATGGTAGAGATATTCAAAAAGGTTGAGGTAACTGTTCCCCTTTTTGATGTCATTCAACAAGTACCTAAGTATGCAAAGTTTCTAAAAGATTTATGTATCCATAAAGACAAAATTAATGAGTTAGAAACTATTCCCTTAGGAAGTTCCATATCTGCTTTAATGGGTGGTTTACCTGAAAAGTGTAGTGACCCAGGTCCTTGCATGGTTAATTGTACTATAGGTGGTGTAGTATTTTCTGATTGCATGTGTGATTTAGGAGCATGTGTAAGTATAATGCCTTTGTCTATATATGATATTTTGAGGCTCCCTCCCTTAAAAAGGTCAGCAGCTCGTTTTGTGTTAGCAGATAAGAGCATTATTACAGTGGCTGGAGTTGCTGAAGACGTATTAGTGGGCATTAAAGGACTCATGTTTCCCATTGATTTTTATATCTTGGAAATGCCCCAGAATGCCTCAGATAAGCCATCATCAATCCTACTCGGAAGATCATTCCTGAAGACCTCAAAGTTTAAATTAGATGCTTTCTCAGGAACATACTCTTTTGAAATAGATGGCCGAGTAGTGATCTTCAATCTGAATGGAGTTATGAAGCATCCTCCGGAGGATCATTCTATCCTCCAGTGTGACATTATAGATGAAACCATGGCTGAAGTTCACCAGGAGGAATTTGAAGAGAAGCACACAAGACAAGGTCCAAGTGTGGGGACATTCTCAGAGGACAATGACAGTGCCTTACCACTGTTACCAGCTCCAAACAATCCAGAGCTTGAACATGATCAGAAGTTAGAATTAAAACCCCTTCCTCCACACCTCAAACATGCTTACCTTGAAGATGGGCAGAAGTTTCCGGTTATCATTGCAAGGGAGCTCACTTCCCAACAGGAAGAACAGCTACTTGGTGTGCTGAGGAGGCATAAGAAGGCAATTGGTTGGAGTTTGGCAGACATAGTGGGTATCAACCCTCAAATCTGTGAGCATAGAATATTTTTAGAAGAGGGAGCAAGACCTGTCCGTCAACCACAGAGAAGACTGAACCCCACTATTCTAGAGGTTGTCAAGAAGGAAGTGACCAGACTATTAGAGGCAAATATCATCTATCCCATCTCAGACAGTGAATGGGTGAGCCCAGTACAAGTAGTGCCAAAGAGGTCTGGAGTCACTGCAGTGAAGAATGAGCATGGAGAGCTCCTGACAACCAGAGTTCAGAACGCCTGGAGGGTCTGCATTGACTACAGACGCCTCAACCAAGCAACCCGTAAGGATCACTATCCTCTTCCATTCATTGATCAAATGCTGGATCGCCTGTCAGATAAATCGCATTATTGTTTCTTATATGGTTACACAGGTTATTTCCATATTCATATAGCTCCTGAGGATCAGGAAAAGACCACTTTTACATGTCCTTTTGGGACTTATGCTTACAAGAGAATGCTCTTTGGCTTGTGCAATGCACCAGCTACTTTCCAAAGGTGCATGATGATTCTTTTCTCTGATCTTATTGAGGACTGTATGGAAGTCTTTATGGATGATTTTAGTGTATACGGCAATTCTTTTAGCCTTTGCTTAGATGGATTATCTAGAGTATTGGATAGATGTGTCAATACAAACCTTGTGCTAAATTTTGAAAAATGTCACTTTATGGTTAAACAAAGAATTGTACTAGGACATGTTGTGTCTAATACTGGCATTTCTGTAGACCCAGCAAAGGTGGATGTTATTTCTACTTTACCTCACTCCTCTTCTGTGAGGGAGGTCCGTTCTTTCCTTGGCCATGCAGGTTTTTACAGGAGATTCATAAAGGACTTCAGTAAGGTAGCACTTCCCTTATCCAGATTACTGCAGAAAGACATTGACTTCGAGTTCAGTGATAATTGCAAACAAGCATTTGATAAGCTGAAGACCGCACTGAATCAAGCCCTAATTTTAAGAGGACCAGACTGGAGCCAACCATTTGAGATTATGTGTGATGCTTCCAACCATGTAGTAGGAGCAGCACTGGCTCAGCGTGAAGGTAAGGACCCCTTTGTTATTGCTTATGCGTCTAAAACTTTAGATGCCGCTCAGTCTAATTATACTACTACTGAGAAAGAGCTTCTTGCTATTGTTTTTGCTCTGGATAAATTTCGAGCCTATGTACTTGGTACGAAGGTAGTAGTGTATTCAGACCACGCAGCTCTAAAGTATCTATTATCTAAAAAGGAGTCTAAACCAAGGCTTATACGTTGGATACTGCTATTACAAGAATTTGATTTAGAAATTAAGGATAGGAGTGGTAAGCAGAATTTAGTGACAGATCACTTGAGTCGTCTTGAGCACATTACAGATGATCCCACTCCTATAGCTGATAATTTTCCATTTGATAACCTGCAAGCAGTATCTGAGATAGTCCATTAGTGTGCACCTGTAGCTATTTATTTAGTTAGCCGTACCTTTCCTCCAAACTTTTCTAAGCATCAAAGAGACAAGCTGAAAAGCGAGTGTAAATATTATATATGGGATGACCCATATTTATGGAGATGTGGCACTGACCAGGTAATTAGACGGTGTGTGCCTCAATCAGAATTCCAGTCCATCTTAGAGGCCTGTCACACATCTGAGAGTGGAGGACATTTTGGCCCTCAAAAAACTGCCAGAAAAATCTTAGACTGTGGGTGGTGGCCTACTCTTTTTAGAGACGTCGCTGAATTTTGTAGATCCTGTTTCCCATGCCAGAAATTTGGTAATATATCCAGGAGGGATGAGATGCCTCAGCAAATTATGCTTTTCTGTGAAATTTTTTATGTTTGGGGCATTGACTTTATGGGTCCATTTCCAAATTCTAATGGTTATTTTTATGTTTTGTTAGCTGTGGATTACGTTTCTAAGTGGGTGGAAGCAATTCCTACCCGCACTGATGATGCTAACACTGTTGTTTCCTTTGTGAGAAACCATATTATTTGTCGCTTTGGATCACCACGAGCAATCGTGAGCGATCAAGGCACCCATTTTTGTAACAGGAGACTAACAGGATTGATGAAGAAGCATGGGATAATTCATAAAGTTGCAACAGCTTACCATCCCCAAACTAATGGGCAAGCCGAGGTGTCAAATAGAGAGATAAAGTGTATCTTGCAGAAGATAGTAAAGCCTCATAGAAGAGACTGGAGCACCAGGCTACAAGATGCACTCTGGGCGTATAGAACAGCATATAAAACACCCATTGGGATGAGTCCTTTTCGCTTAGTTTATGGAAAAGCTTGTCATCTCCCTGTTGAAATAGAGCACAAAGCCTTTTGGGCAGTAAAGGAATGCAATATAGGAATCGAAGGAGCCGGAGCTGAAAGGAAGTTGCAACTGCAAGAACTGGAAAGCCTTCGCCTAGAAGTTTATGAGAATTCAAGACTATACAAGGAGAAGATGAAGGCTGTACATGATCAGCACATAAGAGGAAAGAGTTCCAACCTGGGGACTGATGAGCAGATAATTTATACGTTTTTTGGCATTGTTTTTACATAATTTTCAGTATGATTTAGTTAGTTTTTAGTATATTTTTATTAGTTTTTAATTAAAATTCATATTTCTGGACTTTACTATGAGTTTGTGTATTTTTTTGTGATTTCAGGTATTTTTTGGCTGAAATTGAGGGACCTGAGCAAAAATCAGATTCAGAGGTTGAAGAAGGACTGCAGATGTTGTTGGATTCTGACCTCCCTGCACTCAAAGTGGATTTTCTGGAGCTACAGAACTCTAAATGGCGCGCTTTTAATTGTGTTGGAAAGTAGACATCCAAGGCTTTCCAGCAATATATAATAGTCTATACTTGGCTCGAGTTTAGATGACGCAAACTGGCATTGAACGCCAGTTCCATGTTGCAGTCTGGCGTTCAGCGCCAGAAATAAGTTGCAAAGTGGAGTTCAACGCCAGAAACACGTTACAAACTGGCGTTCAACTCCAAGAATGACCTCTCCACGTGTAAACTTCAAGCTCAGTCCAAGCACACACCAAGTGGGTCCCGGAAGTGGATTTCTGCATCATTTACTCATTTCTGTAAACCCTAGTAACTAGTTTAGTATAAATAGGACTTTTTACTATTGTATTTACATCTCTAGTTTCATCTTTAGATCACGTTTGGGGGCTGGCCTCTCGGCCATGCCTGGACCTTATCACTTATGTATTTCCAACGGTAGAGTTTCTACACACCATAGATTAAGTTGTGAAGCTCTGCTGTTCCTCAAGGATTAATGCAAAGTACTACTGTTTTTCTATTCAATTCAACTTATTCCGCTTCTAAGATATTCATTCGCACTTCACTATGATGGATGTGATGATCGTGACAGTCATCATCATTCTCAACTTATGAACGCGTGCCTGACAACCACTTCCGTTCTACCTTAGATTGAATGGATATCTCTTGGATATCTAATACAGGGGACCGAGTTCGAGTTATTAGTGTCTTCGTGGTATAAGTTAGAACCCATGGATGGCCATTCCTGAGATCCGGAAAGTCTAAACCTTGTCTGTGGTATTCCGAGTAGGATCTGGGAAGGGATGGCTGTGACGAGCTTCAAACTCGCGAGTGCTGGGCGTAGTGACAGATGCAAGAGGATAGTAAATCCTATTCCAGTATGATCGAGAACCGACAGATGATTAGCCATGCAGTGACAGCGCATTGGACCATTTTCACAGGAGGATGGGATGTAGCCATTGAAAACGGTGATGCCCTACATAAAGCTTGCCATGGAAAGGAGTAGGATTGATTGGATGAAGACAGCAGGAAAGCAGAAATCAGAGGAACGAAAGCATCTCTATACGCTTATCTGAAATTCTCACCAATGAATTACATAAGTACCACTATCCTATTCTATATTTTATTTATTTTCATCCACTATAATTTCTTAAAACAATTTAATCCGCCTGACTGAGATTTACAAGGTGACTATAGCTTGCTTCAAGCCGACAATCTCCGTGGGATCGACCCTTACTCACGTAAGGTTTATTACTTGGACGACCCAGTGCACTTGCTGGTTAGTTGTACGAAGTTGTGAAACAGATATAAGATCATGAACGTGCGTATTGAGTTTTTAGCGCCATTACCAAGGAATGGAATGATCACGATTTCGTACACCAAGTTTTTGGTGCCGTTGCCGGGGATTGTTCGAGTTTGGACAACTGACGGTTCATCTTGTTGCTCAGATTAGGTAACTTTCTTTTTGTTTTATTTTCAAAAAAAAAAATTTCTTCTTTTTTCGTTTTTCCGAATTAATTTTCGAAAAATACAAAAAAATTTTCAAATTCATAAAATTAAAAATATTTTTGTGTTTCTTGTTTGAGTCTAGAGTCAATTTTTTTAGTTTGGTGTCTTGCATGTGTTTCTTTTTCTCAAGAATTTTCGAAAATTCATCATATGTTCTTCATGATCTTCAAGTTGTTCCTGGCCAGTCTTCTTGTTTGATCTTCATATTTTCTTGTTTTGTGTCTTTTCTTGTTTTTCATATGCATTTTTAATTTGTTAGTTTCTAAAGTTTGAAAATTTCTAAGTATGGTGTCTTGCATGTTTTTCTTTCATTAAAAATTTTCAAAAAAATAAGTCTTGATGTTCATCTTGATCTTCAAAGTGTTCTTGGTGTTCATCTTGACATTCATAGTGTTCTTGCATGCATTGAGTGTTTTGATTCATAATTTTTATGTTATGAGTCTTTTTCATGTTTTTCTCTTTCTTCATTAAAAATTCAAAAATAAAAAAAATATATTTTCCTTATTTTACTCAAAATTTTCGAAAATATGATTTGATTTAGTCAAAAAGTTTTTAAATTTAATTGTTTCTTATGAATCAAATCAAATTTTCAATTTAAAAATCTTATCTTTTCAAAATCTTTTTCAAAAATCAAATCTTTTTCATTTTACCTTCATATTTTCGAAAACTTTTTAAATTTGATTTTCAAAATCTTTTTCTTATTTTATTTCTTAATTTTCAAAATCTTTACTAACATTTAATATGATTGATTGAAAATTTTCAAGTTGTTACTTGCTTATTAAGAAAGATTCAATCTTTAAACTCTAGAATCATATCTTTTTAGTTTCTTGTTAGTCAAGTAATCAACTTTAGTTTTCAAAATCAAATCTTTTTAATTTTCTTTTCAAATCTTTTTCAAATTAAAATTTCAATCATATCTTTTTCAAATTCAATTTCAAAATCTTTTCTAACTTCTTATCTTTTTTAAAATTGATTTTCAAATCTTATCTTTTTGTTTCAATCATATCTTTTTCAAAACTACCTAACTAATCCTCTCTCTCTTATTTTCGAAAATTCCCTCTTTCCTTTTTCAAAATTCCTTTTTAATCAACTAATTGTTTTAATTTTAATTTAATTTCAACTTTACTTTTCGAAATCTAACTTTCAATTTTAATTTTTATTTTAATTAAATTTCGAAAACCTCTCTCTCATCTCTTTCTATTTATTTATTCATCTACTAACACTTCTTTTCATCTCATATCTCTGCTCCTATCCTCACCCTTGTGTTTGGATTATCCATTCTTCTTCACTCTTATTCCCTTTCTTCTTCTATTAACAATAAGGAACCTCTTTACTGTAACATAGAGGATTCCTCTTCTTTTCTTGTTCTCTTCTCTTTCATATGAGCAGGAACAAGGAAAAGGGCATTTTTGTTGAAGCTGATCCAGAACCTGAAAGGACTCTGAAGAGAAAACTAAGAGAAGCTAAATTTCAACAATCCAGAGACAACCTTACTGAAATTTTTGAACAAGTAAAGGAGATGGCAGACGCACCTAACAACAATGCAAGGAAGATGCTTGGTGACTTTACTGCACCTAATTCCAATCTACATGGAAGAAGCATCTCCATCCCTGCCATTAGAGCAAACAACTTTGAACTGAAACCTCAATTAGTTTCTCTGATGCAGCAGAACTGCAAGTTTCATGGACTTCTATCTGAAGATCCTTTTCAGTTCTTAACTGAATTCTTGCAGATCTGTGATACTGTTAAGACCAACGGGGTTGATCCCGAGGTCTACAGGCTTATGCTTTTCCCATTTGCTGTAAGAGACAGAGCTAGAGTATGGTTGGATTCTCAACCTAAAGATAGCCTGAACTCTTGGGATAAGCTAGTCACGGCTTTCTTAGCCAAGTTCTTTCCTCCTCAAAAGCTTAGTAAGCTTAGAGTGGATGTTCAAACCTTCAGACAGAAAGAAGGTGAATCTCTCTATGAAGCTTGGGAGAGATATAAGCAACTGACCAAAAAGTGTCCTTCTGACATGCTTTCAGAATGGACCATCCTGGATATATTCTATGATGGTCTGTCTGAATTAGCTAAGATGTCGTTGGATACTTCTGCAGGTGGATCCATTCACCTAAAGAAAACGCCTGCAGAAGCTCAAGAACTCATTGACATGGTTGCTAATAACCAGTTCATGTACACTTCTGAGAGGAATCCTGTAAGTAATGGGATGCCTCAAAGGAAGGGAGTTCTTGAAATTGATGCTCTGAATGCCATATTGGCTCAGAATAAACTATTGACTCAGCAAGTCAATATGATTTCTCAGAGTCTGAATGGAATGCAAGCTGCATCCAACAGTACTCAAGAGGCATCTTCTGAAGAAGAAGCTTATGATCCTGAGAACCCTGCAATAGCAGAGGTAAATTATATGGGTGAACCTTATGAAAACACCTATAATCCCTCATGGAGAAATCACCCAAATTTTTCATGGAAGGATCAACAAAAGCCTCAACAAGGCTTTACTAATGGTGGAAGAAACAGGTTTAACAATAGTAAACCTTTTCCATCATCCACTCAACAACAGACAGAGAATTCTGAGCAGAATCCATCTAGCTTAGCAAATTTAGTCTCTGATCTATCTAAGGCCACTCTGAGTTTCATGAATGAAACAAGGTCCTCCATTAGAAATTTGGAGGCACAAGTGGGCCAGCTGAGTAAGAAGATCACTAAAACTCCTCCTAGTACTCTCCCAAGCAATACAGAAGAAAATCTAAAAGGAGAGTGCAAGGCCATTGAAATGACCATCATGGCCGAAACCACAAAAGAGGAGGAGGACGTGAATCCCAGTGAGGAAGACCTCCTGGGACGTCCAGTGATCAATAAAGAGTTTCCCTCTGAGGAACCAAAGGAATCTGAGGCTCAACTAGAGACCATAGAGATCCCATTGAACCTCCTTATGCCATTCATGAGCTCTGATGAGTATTCTTCTTCTGAAGAGGATGAAGATGTTACTAAAGAGTAAGTTGCCAAGTACCTTGGTGCAATCATGAAGCTGAATGCCAAATTATTTGATAATGAGACTTGGGAAGATGAACCTCCCTTGCTCACCAATGAACTGAGTGATCTGGATCAACTGAAATTGCCTCAGAAGAAACAGGATCCTAGAAAGTTCTTAATACCTTGTACCATAGGCACCATGGCCTTTGAGAAAGCTCTATGTGACCTTAGGTCTGGGATAAACCTCATGCCACTCTCTGTAATGGAGAAACTGGGAATCTTTGAGGTGCAAGATGCCAGAATCTCACTAGAGATGGCAGATAATTCAAGAAAGCAGGCTTATAGACTAGTAGAGGACATGTTAGTAAAGGTTGAAGACCTTTACATCCCTGCTGATTTCATAATCCTAGACACTAGAAAGGATGAGGATGAATCTATCATCCTTGGAAGACCCTTCCTAGCCACAGCAAGAGCTGTGATTGATGTGGACAGAGGAGAATTGATCCTTCAACTGAATGAGGATAACCTTTTATTTAAAACTCAAGGATCTCCTTCTGCACCCATGGAGAGGAAGCATGAAAAGCTTCTCTCAGTACAGAGTCAAACAAAGCCCCCACAATCAAACTCTAAGTTTGGTGTTGGAAGGACTCAGCCAAACTCTAAGTTTGGTGTTGAACTCCCATATCCAAACTCTAAGTTTGGTGTTGGGAGTCTATAAAATTGACCTGATCACCTGTGTGGCTCCATGAGAGCCCACTGTCAAGCTATTGACATTAAAGAAGCGCTTGTTGGGAGGCAACCCAATGTTATTTAATCATTTTTATTTTATTTTCTCTTTACTATTTCATGTTTTATTAGGTTGATGATCATGTGGAGTCACAAAAACTACTGAAAAATCAAAAACAGAATGAAAAATAGAATTAAAAATAGAACACCCTGGAGGAAGGGCTTACTCGCGTTTAAACGCCAGTAAGGAGCATCTGGCTGGCGTTTAACACTAGAACAGAGCATGAAACTGGCGTTAAATGCCAGAAATAACCAGCATTCTGGCGTTTAAACGCCAGGAATGTACCCCAAAGGAAAACTGGCGTTCAACGCCAGAAACATGTTACAGACTGGCGTTGAACGCCCAAAACAAGCATGGAAGTGGCGTTTAACACCAGAAACATGCTGCAATCTGGCGTTAAACGCCAGGATTGCCTACAGAGGGCGTTTACACGCCTAATTGGAGCAGGGATGATTAAGTTCTTGGCCCCACTGGATCTGTGGACCCCACAGGATCCCCACCTACTTCTTCTCTCCTCTTCATACCTTTTTATAACTCTCTTCCCCGAATACCCCTCACCAATCAACTCAATCACTCTTTCCCATCACCTCTTTACCACTCACATCCATCCTCTCTTCCCCAAAAACCCCACCTACCTTTAAATTCAAAATCATTTCCCTCCCAAACCCAACCCTAAATGGCCGAACCCTAACCCCTCCCCACTCCGATATAAACCCATCATTCTTTCTTCATTTTCGCACAATACAACCCTCTCTTCACCCCTTGGCCGAAACCCACTCTCTCTCCCTCTCCTCCCTTTCTCTTCTTCTTCTACTTCTTTCTTTCTTCTTTTGCTCGAGGACGAGCAAACATTTTAAGTTTGGTGTGGTAAAAAGCATTGCTTTTTGTTTTTCCATAACCATTTATGGCACCAAAGGCCAGAGAAACCTCTAGAAAGAGGAAAGGGAAGGCAATTGCTTCCACCTCTGAGTCATGGGAGATGGAGAGATTCATCTCTAAGGTCCATCAAGACCACTTCTATGAAGTTGTGGCCAAGAAGAAAGTGATCCCTGAGGTTCCTTTCAAACTAAAAAAGAATGAGTATCCGGAGATCCGACTTGAGATCCAAAGAAGAGGTTGGGAAGTCCTCACCAACCCCATTCAACAAGTCGGGATCTTAATGGTTCAAGAGTTCTATGCAAATGCATGGGTCACTAGAAACCATGATCAAAGTGTGAACCCGAACCCAAAGCATTGGCTCACCATGGTTCGGGGGAAATACTTAGATTTCAGTCCGGAAAATGTAAGGTTGGCGTTCAACCTACCAATGATGGAAGAGAATGCACGCCCCTACACTAGAAGAGTCAACTTTGATCAAAGGTTGGACCAAGTCCTCATGGACATATGTGTGGAAGGAACTCAATGGAAAATTGACTCAAAAGGTAAGCCGGTTCAACTAAGAAGGCTTGACCTCAAACCAGTAGCTAGAGGATGGTTGGAGTTCATTCAATGCTCAATCATTCCTACTTGCAACCGGTCTGAAGTTACTATAAACCGGGCCATCATGATCCATAGCATCATGATTGGGGAGGAAGTGGAAGTTCATGAGATTATACCTCAAGAACTCTACAAGGTGGCTGACAAGTCCTCTAATTTGGCAAGATTAGCCTTTCATCATCTCATTTGCCACCTCTGTAATTCAGCTGGAATTGACATAGAGGAAAACATCCTCATTGAAGAGGATAAGCCCATCACTAAGAAAAGGATGGAGCAAACAAGAGAGCATGGACCTCAACATGAGCATGAGGAAATTCCTCACCATGAAATTCCTGAGATGCCTCAAGGGATGCACTTTCCTCCACAAAACTATTGGAAACAAATCAACACTTTCCTAGGTGAATTAAGTTCCAACATGGGACAACTAAGGATGGAGCACCAAGAGCATTCCATCATCCTCCATGAAATTAGAGAGGATCAAAGAGCTATGAGGGAGGAACAACAAAGACAAGGAAGAGACATAGAGGAGCTCAAAAGCACCATTGGTTCTTCAAGAAGAGGAAGACGCCACCCTCACTAAGGTGGACTCATTCTTTAATCTCATTGTCTATTTATTTTTACTGTTTTTCGTTTATTATGCTTTATGTTTGTGTCTTCATGATCATTAGTATTTAATTGTTTATGCCTTAAAGTTATGAATGTCCTATGAATCCATCACCTCTCTTAAATAAAAAATGTTTTAATTACAAAAGAACAAGAAGTACATGGTTTCGAATTCATCCTTGAAACTAGTTTAATTATTTTGACGTGGTGACAATACTTTTTGTTTTCTGAATGAATGCTTGAACAGTGCATATGTCTTTTGAATTTGATGTTTAAGAATGTTAAATATGTTGGCTCTTGAAAGAATGATGACAAGGAGACATGTTATTTGATAATCTGAAAAATCATAAAAATAATTCTTGAAGTAAGAAAAAGCAGTGAATACAAAGCTTGCAGAAAAAAAAATAGCGAAAAAAAAAAGAGAAAAAGCAAGCAGAAAAAGCCAAAAGCTCTTAAAACCAAAAGGCAAGAGCAAAAAGCCAATAGCCCTTAAAATCAAAAGGCAAGGGTAATAAAAAGGATCCCAAGGCTTTGAGCATCAGTGGATAGGAGGGCCTAAAGGAATAAAATCCTGGCCTAAGTGGCTAAACCAAGTTGTCCCTAACCATGTGCTTGTGGCGTGAAGGTGTCAAGTGAAAACTTGAGACTGAGCGGTTAAAGTCAAGGTCCAAAGCAAAAGAAGAGTGTGCTTAAGAACCCTGGACACCTCTAATTGGGGACTTTAGCAAAGCTGAGTCACAATCTGAAAATGTTCACCCAGTTATGTGTCTGTGGCATTTATGTATCCGGTGGTAATACTGGAAAACAAAGTGCTTAGGGTCACGGCCAAGACTCATAAAGTAGCTGTGTTCAAGAATCAACATAATGAACTAGGAGAATCAATAACACTTTCTGAACTCTGAGTTCCTATAGATGCCAATCATTCTGAACTTCAATGGATAGAGTAAGATGCTAAAACTATTCAAGAGGCAAAAAGCTACAAGTCCCGCTCATCTGATTGGAGATATATTTCATTGATATTTTGGAATTTATAGTATATTCTCTTCTTTTTATCCTATTTGATTTTCAGTTGCTTTGGGATAAGCAATAATTTAAGTTTGGTGTTGTGATGAGCAGATAATTTATACGCTTTTTGGCATTGTTTTTACATAATTTTCAGTATGATTTAGTTAGTTTTTAGTATATTTTTATTAGTTTTTAACTAAAATTCACATTTTTGGACTTTACTATGAGTTTGTATGTTTTTCTGTGATTTCAGGTATTTTCTGGCTGAAATTGAGGGACCTGAGCAAAAATCAGATTCAGAGGTTGAAGAAGGACAGCAGATGCTGTTGGATTCTGACCTCCCTGCACTCAAAGTAGATTTTCTGGAGCTACAGAACTCCAAATGGCGCGCTTTCAATTGCGTTGGAAAGTAGACATCCAGGGCTTTCCAGCAATATATAATAGTCCATACTTTGCCCGCGTTTAGATGACGCAAACTGGCGTTGAACGCCAGTTCCATGTTGCAGTCTGGCGTTCAGCGCCAGAAACAAGTTGCAAAGTGGAGTTCAACGCCAGAAACACGTTACAAACTGGCGTTCAACTCCAAGAATGACTCTCCACGTGTAAACTTCAAGCTCAGTCTAAGCACACACCAAGTGGGCCCCGGAAGTAGATTTCTGCATCATTTACTCATTTCTGTAAAACCTAGTAACTAGTTTAGTATAAATAGGACTTTTTACTATTGTATTTACATCTCTAGTTTCATCTTTAGATCACGTTTGGGGGCTGGCCTCTCGGCCATGCCTGGACCTTATCACTTATGTATTTCCAACGGTAGAGTTTCTACACACCATAGATTAAGGTGTGGAGCTCTACTGTTCCACAAAGATTAATGCAAAGTACTACTGTTTTTCTATTCAATTCAACTTATTCCGCTTCTAAGATATTCATTCGCACTTCACTATGATGGATGTGATGATCGTGACAGTCATCATCATTCTCAACTTATGAACGCGTGTCTGACAACCACTTCCGTTCTACCTTAGATTGAATGGATATCTCTTGGATATCTAATACAGGGGACCGAGTCCGAGTTATTAGTGTCTTCGTGGTATAAGTTAGAACCCATGGATGGCCATTCCTGAGATCCGAAAAGTCTAAACCTTGTCTGTGGTATTCCGAGTAGGATCTGGGAAGGGATGGCTGTGACGAGCTTCAAACTCGCGAGTGCTGGGCGTAGTGACAGACGCAAAAGGATAGTAAATCCTATCCCAGTATGATCGAGAACCGACAGATGATTAGCCATGCAGTGACAGCGCATTGGACCATTTTCATAGGAGGATGGGATGTAGCCATTGACAACGGTGATGCTCTACATAAAGCTTGCCATGGAAAGGAGTAGGATTGATTGGATGAAGACAGCAGGAAAGCAGAGATCAGAGGAACGAAAGCATCTCTATACGCTTATCTGAAATTCTCACCAATGAATTACATAAGTACCACTATCCTATTCTATATTTTATTTATTTTCATCAACTATAATTTCTTAAAACAATTTAATCCGCCTGACTGAGATTTACAAGGTGACCATAGCTTGCTTCAAGCCAACAATCTCTGTGGGATCGACCCTTACTCAAGTAAGGTTTATTACTTGGACGACCCAGTGCACTTGCTGGTTAGTTGTACGAAGTTGTGAAATAGATATAAGATCATGAACGTGCGTATTGAGTTTTTAGCGTCGTTACCAAGGAATGGAATGATCACGATTTCGCACACCAGGGACTCAGTCCTCCTTTACAAATCTCGACTAAGGCTCATGCCAGGCAAGTTGAGATCGAGATGGGAAGGTCCATACAGAGTAGAGAAGGCCGAACCGTACGGAGTTTATCACCTTAGCCATCCTTCGAGCTCTGAACTTATCAAAGTTAATGGACATCGCTTAAAGCTGTACCATGGCAAGAAGCGAAAGAAAGACAAGGAACTCAAGATCTTCTGCTTGGAAGACCCCCACATAGCCGAAGACTGAGCTAGTGGACCATCCAACTTACGGACGTTAAAGCAAAGTGCTAGGTGGGAGACAACCCACCATGGTATGATCGTTCTTTTCTTTATTTTTAGTTTCCTTATTCAATAACTCTTCTCTTTATTAGTATATTTCGTGCATCTGCATTCACATACTTTGGCTTTTGAAAAAAAAAAATTTTTCCACGCGACGCGACCGCCTCAGTGACGCGTCCGCGTCGCTAGGAGCTGGGAGAAAAAATAAAAACGAATAGAGAGTCACGCGAGAGCGTGGCTGGAGGCGTGCCAATGGCACAAATCATCCCACGCGATCGCGTCGCTGACGCGATCGCGTCATATGGGAATAATGGCCTCCCACGCGACCGCGTGCCCCACGCAGCCACATGACAAGGATTTCGGCGTAATAATGGTGCATAGCTGAAAGTTGTGCTAGAGTGGTGCTGGACTGGCGCCGGACGCGCAGTCTACCTCACGTGACCACATGCCCCACGCGGCCGCGTCGTATCCCAAAAATAGCCCACTCACGCGATCGCATGCCCCATGCAATCGCGTCACCCAAAATTTGGTATTTAATGATTCTGAACAGAGAGTTGTGCAAGTGCGAGGCGAGCCTCGCGCCGATGGCACAAACTGGGTCACGCGACCGCGTGACCGACGCGACGGCGTCAATCACCTTAAGCGCAAGTCACGCGACCGCGTGCCCCACGCGATCGCGTCGCTTGCAGCGCACAATTTTCCTAATTTTGCCAAATATCATATCTTTTTTCTCCCCAAATCCTATTTTCTCTTTTCCCCCTTATTTCTTCTTCCTACCTTCCTCCTTCTTCCTCCTTTCTCACTTTTTACTTTCTCTCACCCCATTAACAAGGTTTTCTTTCTCTTCTTCCCTCCTCACTTTTCTATTATTCTTCTTATTTTTACATGTTATCTTCTTTTCTTTTCTTTTTACCTTCATTGTTCTTATTTGCTTTTTCTTTCTTTTTCCTTTTTACTTGGTGTTATCAATTTATATGAGTCATTATTTGTAATTATATGCTTGTGGATTGTTATAAATTTGTTTGACAATTATATATTATTTTAAGGGATTACTTGCATGCTCATATTCTTATTTTCAAGAACTTATTCTACATGCATGCTATGTGTTTGTGAAAAAGCCCATATGGAATTATGAACTTCTCTACATTATTCTACTCTAATATTCAATGCTTGCTTTTCACAAAATCCTTTCACTATTTTATTAATTGAATTTAATTGTCAATCCAAACGTGATAATTTGTTACGAATGATAACATATTTCAATTGGACATTGAATGCTTGATTTATGCTACTCATGCCTTTGCCTGCATGCCAATAAACCTCTTGCATTCCATTGTACCACCTGCACTTGCTATATTTTCATTGATGAGCTTTTCACATGTAATCCGGACCATGTGTTAACGCCATTCGTCTTTATTGTGCATTGATTATCACTTACACCACCCTCTTCCTTGCTCTATCCCTTTAAATTTAATTTACTTTCTTTTTCCTTTTTCAGGATGGCCACCAAGAAAGGAAAGGAGAAAGCTACTCCCAAACAACCAACAAGAAGAGGAACAAAAAGAGAATTAGTGGCAGAACCGTCTTCCACTGCAGTCAAGCCCTCAACAAAGAAGATTAAGAGGATAATAAAGGTTGATGATAAAGAAAGAGCCTTTCCAGCAAAGGACACTGCGCGATTCTCCAATCGCTACTGTGAGCAGATGTTCCCCATTCTGGCAGAAAGGAATTACAACAACGAATACCTTCTTCTCCTCCCGCCCAATATTGCTACCTTTGTTGAGCCGCGAATTGCCCAAAGACAATGGGATTTCCTACAGAGACAGCCAAGGTAGGTCAATCTTTCTTGGGTAGTCGAGTTCTACTCCAACTTCCACCTGCCAACTCTGCAGTCTGTCTCTGTTCGTCAGAAGCAAGTCCCCATTACAGAAGAGGCCATTCAAAGAGCTCTAAGTCTTTCCCCTATTCCAGAAGGATTGGACGCCTTTCAAGAAGCCGCACTCAAGCGTCAGATGTACCAATTTGACTGGGACGCTGTTCTCAGAGTTATCGCACTACCTGGCAGCCGATGGATCTACGGATACCATCGTACCCACCCTAAGGGTATATTGGCTTCAGCACTTACCTTGGAGGCTTGCGTATGGGCACAGATCATGTCCCATTACGTCTTTCCGAGCACTCACGAGTCTTCTTTCACTGCGGACATGGCCGTTCTACTATGGTGCATCCTTACAGACCAGCCTCTGAATCTACCAAGACATATCCGGAATGCCATGGGACACGTACAAATTGCGGGCAACTTACCTTTTCCAGCCTTGGTCTCAGATCTTGTCTCAGCAGCCGGAGTCTCCTACAGAGCTGGAGACACCAAAGTCATGCTCCCACGGGATGATCAGTATGTCCCTAATGGGAAATACCTCAGACTTTCAGCAGCCACTACAAGCCTTCCCACTGCCCCAGTTGAAGATATTCATTCTTCAACACCACAAGCACCTACAACTGATGAACTGCTCCAGCAGATAATCAAAAGGTTGGATCGGCAAGAACAAAAAGCGAAGTTAAGAGAGCACCGTAACGAGCGCCGATTCAAACACCTCAAGGAGCTACTCAAGGGACGCTTCAAGGACTCAGACACCCCGGACTCCACTTCCTTTACCAGCACAGGGAGCCATGATGGTCCCAACTGTGGAGATACTGCTACCAGCCCACCCCTGTTCCTGACAGATGGCACCGAGGACGGTGTAATGCCTTAAGTGTGGGGAGGTCGGTCAGTACTTAACTTCCGGAGGCAATTTCTCTCCCCTAGCACCAATAAATTAGGATATTTAGTTAGATTTTTCTTTTATAGAATAGGATAAATTGCATAGTAATAGGTTAGTTGCATGCATGTTCTGCTTGATTGAAAAGACAATAAGTTTCTTCTAAGACTCTATCTTTGGAACAAAATTTCACTAATTTTAATTAAAAAAAATTTAGGTTAAAATTGCTTGAAGTTGTAATTGGAACATGATTTTTGAGCTAAAAGAACACACAACCTGTGATATTTGAGCCTTTATGAATGGTTACATTATTTAACCATAATTATTTTATTCTTGTGTGTTTACTTCTCTATGATTGTAATCTATATTTTGTTTCATCTTATATTTCCAATGTTTATTATATTTATATGCTTGCATATGATTGAGGCCATTATTTGTTTAGCTTACTTATCCAAATTAAGCCTACCCTTTTAATTACCTTTGTTAACCACTTTGAGCCTTTAAATCCCATTTGTTCTATATTTTACCACATTACTAGCCTTAAGCAGAAAAACAATTATACATCCCAATTTGAATCTTTGGTTAGCTTAAGATAGAAGTGTGTATTTTATTTAAGTATGGAAAATTGTGGGAACAAAAGAATAATAAGGGAATGAGGATAATATACTGGGAATTTGGATACCTATTCATGTGAAACTATAAGAATCAAAAATCTATGTGCATTGATGAGCTATGTTTATTCTTATGTTTCTATGTTTAAAAAAAATCCAAAAATATCTAATAAATAAAAAAGGGGACAAAATTACCCCAATTTAAGAATTCAAAAGTCAATGCATATATGATAAAAAAAAATTAAAATAAGAGTTGAAACATGAGTATGGAAAGTGAAAGGAAATTTCTGGGTAGCTAGGTGTGAATTCTAAAGTTATATAGAGTATGTATATAGGTTATGTTAAAGTTTGGGTTAATTAAAGATTCAAATTATAAACTTACTTAGCCATATATGCATCCTTACCCTTACCTTGGCCCCGTTACAACCTTGAAAAGACCTCATGATGTTTGCATTGGTATGTTAAATGTTGTTGATTGGTTAGGAGAAGAACAAAAATTAGAAAGCATGATTAGAGAATGATAGAGTGATTACCCTATACACTAGAGAGACTAGAGTGTACATACACCATCAGTGAGGGTTCCATGCTTGAATTTCTATGTTCCCTGCTTTCATGAGCTATCTTCTTGCATTTTTACCTGCTCTTACTTTATGAGAATTGAATTAGTGGAGTTTGAATTATAATTGTTTTGAGGAACTTATTTACTATTGATCAAGTGGACAAGAATCATGTAGTTGCATTCATATATATAGTTGGCATTGCATTGCATTTCATAGGTTTTACATGTTCTTACTCATTTATTTTATCTCCTTCAATTAAGCATGAGGACATGCTAATGTTTAAGTGTGGGGAGGTTGATAAACCACTATTTCATGGTTTATATTGTGTTTTATTTGTGTGGTTTTATCATGATCTTTGCCCACTTATTCATTAAATAAGCATGCATTTATATTTCCTTCCTAAAGATGTTTTATGGTTGAAAACTTGCTTCCTAGAGACTTTTAATTATGTATTTTATTTCTCCCTTATTCCATTCGATGCCGTAATCTGTGTGTTAAGTGTTTCAGGCTTTATAGGGCATGAATGAGTTGGAGATTGGAAGAGAAGCCTGCAAAAATGGAAGGAACACAAGAAATTGAGGAGATGACCAGCGAGAAGCGACGTGGTCGCATGGATGACGCGATCGCGCGGAAGAGAGCAATTTGCAGCGACGCGGCCGCATGGACGACGCGTCCGCGTGGCAAAGCAGAAACGCGAATGACGCGTCCACATGAGCGACGCGATCGCGTGACGTGCGCGATCTGCATAATCTGCAGAATTCGCTGGGGGCGATTTTGGGCCCTATTTTGACCCAGTTTTCGGCCCAGAACAGCAGACTAGAGCCAGAGAACATGCAAAAACCAAAAAAAACGACATTCATTCCGCATAGTTTTAGTTTTTAGATCTAGTTTTACTCCTCCTCTAGATTTTCTCTCTACACATTCATAGTTTTTAGGATAGGTTATTTTCATTGTTTTGTATTGGGATATTGAGAAGAGTTATTTGCCTCATCAAGACTTCGACATTCTAGTTCGTTCTCTTCACTTGTCTCTTACTCTTCCATATTCCTTAATTTTATTTGATTTTACGATTGGATTATTTTAGCTTTTATTAATATAAGAATTACTTTTGCTTTCAATTAATCTTTTCATCATTACTTATCATGTCTTTCTTTAATTCCTACGTTGATGTTATGAATTTTGCATTTACAATGAGTGAGTAGTTCCCTAACTTGATGGGGAGTTGATTGAAAGGAACCCTTGAGCGGAATGTTCAAGAGAAGGGTTGTAATTGAGTTTATTGTTGGCTTGCTCTCTAGTTCCTAACACCAATCCTCCCAAGAGTGGATTGAAAATTGTGGATAGAACAGCATTCCAACTTGTTTGACTTCCCCTTACTTAGTAAAGGATAACTAAACGTAATAATTCTCAATTGTCAATTAATCTTGAAAGTATTCCATCAAGAATAGGGCTTCCATGTAATCAACTCCCAATCAAGGTTTTTATTTAAATTTATATAAATTCTCCAATTTAATTTTCTTTCATTCAATCAAACATTTTTTGAAAACATTCTGATTAATAAAATAGCACCCTTTCCTGCAACTCGTTGGGAGACGACCTAGGACTCATACTCCCAGTATTTTAATTTTATTTTCTGTGACACCCTTATAAATTGATAAGGCAGATTTTTGACGAGTTAAGAACTATACTTGCAACGTATATATTTTAACAATTTTTAATTCGCTAATTTCTACCAGCATCAAGATGCCATCTTTGCCATCCTTCCCGTTAGGAACCGAGCCTTCAGCGAACTGGTCTTGTCTTCCTCCACCTCCACCTCCACTTCTTCTCGAGCTAGATGATACCCCATTAGATGCTATGGGACAAAATGCTCCCTTTCTTCGTTCACCCGCTTCACCCACTTCACCCTTTATGTGCATTCAAAGGATTATGGCTCAAGAATTTGAAAGATTGGGGTAGGGGAGAAACGGCGTCGTTTTGGAGCGTGGGGACTAATACGTCCTCTTTTCAGAAGCTAGGGACCACGTGTCATCCTTTAACGGCCAGCTCAGCGCCACGGGAGCCACATCAGCGTTTTCCATCGGGATTAATGGCGTGACTTTAACGGAGGGGTAAATTTGTCCACGTTTTGGAGGAGTCACGGACCTATTTGTCCTTTTCTCTAAATATTTTTGACATTTTTCTAAAAATACTAGATCTTTAAAAGTATAACCAAAAATATTTTTCTCCAAAAAAGGATATTATTCAATCCTGTTGAAAGAGAGAGATGGAGAGAAGATTTTTTGTATTGTGTATGTTTAGAACGACAACCAAGGATATACTTTTTAGTGTAATACTCAGAAATAGCTCTTGTTTGATATAATATTTGAGATTTTATATTTAATCCAACAGCATGTATGATCGCGGTCATAAGGCTGGCCACACTGTGGCACCGCACAACACCACTCCTGAGTCAATAAAGCCGAGTCAAGGCATAGGTCCAGGTCTCTGCAGTCATTACAATATGTGAATAAGGAAGGCATCGATATTTCTTCGTAAAGGGAAAAAAAGAGTATTTGCCCATTTTGGTCCTCAAAGAATTTTGGACCAGACACTTTAGTTCTTAACTAAAATTAATTACTCGATTGGTCCCTAACAATTAACTCTGTTAGTCACTTAGGTTCTTTGTTTTGTCAACTCTAACGGAAGACAAAATAGTCCCTGAAAACTCTAACAGGGGACAAAATGGTCCCTGACCTCATCTGTTCGAAAAGGACACTGTTCTCCCCCAATTTCCATCATATCTCGCATAACACTAACAGTCTACCACTATAACTTCAAGCTACACAATGCACACTCTGCAACTTCAATGCTTACAAGAAGAAAAGTCCTCAACTTATTCTTAACCAATTCATACTCAGAAAACTAATGACTATGTCTCTCAAGTACTTGTCGTCTTCAATGGATCCCATGAATCTAGACAGCAAGTCTAATTTGTTAAGACCCGTTGTCTTCGCCACCGTCTTAGCCCTCCTCTGCCCTATCATCTCCATGACCACATTGTCCACCACTCCGATCGCTTCTTTCAGCTTCTTCTCTGAACTAATATTCAGTAATTGCTTCAGTTTTCATATGAGCGGCAACGGCAACATTGCTCGTTGTACTGATAGCTTGGATGCAAGGTCGAAACTGTTTGCCAACTTGGACTCTGAAAAAGAAGGAATAAAGCACTCAGGGTTCATTCTAAATGAGAATTTACATATGATGTCGAAAGAGAATCTTCTCATGATGTCCCAATGTCCAACAATCTATATTGCTTGCCGGAGAGTGGAGAAAGGCGTGCCCTTGGGGTAGGTGTGAAACTTGGTCTTGAGGATGTGGTGGATGTTGTCAGGGGTTGGAGGTGATGCTGTTATCGAGGACGTGGAGGAGGATGCTTCTGATGGGTGAAGTGCAGAGGAGGTGGGTATACCAGCCATAGAGATATAGGAAGTGTGTGACCCATGACATATTGAGGTAGGTGCAACACGCGTGATAGTTACACCATGGCTTGATCTTAGAGCTTAATAGGAGGAAGGAAAAGATGGAAAAGAAGATTGTGAAGATGAAGAAGGAAAGTATGAATGTTAGGGTTATGCAAGATGTGATGAAAATTGGGGGAGAACAATGTCGTTTTCGAACAAAGGGGTCAGGGATCATTTTGTCCCCTGTTAGAATTGTCAGGGATCATTTTATCCTCTGTTAGAGTTGTCAGGGACTATTTTGTCTTCCGTTAGAGTTGACGAAACCAAAGACCTAAGTGACTGGCGAAATTAATTGTTAAGGACCAATCAAGTAATTAATTTTAGTTGGAAACTAAAGTGTCTAGTCTGAAATTCTGAGGACCCAAATGACTTTTAACTTCTTCAATTCCTCTCTTTGCATTAAACCCTTGTTAAGCAAAGGAATTTACACAACCCACCAACTTATTCCAAAAAATGGATCTTCTCAAGATAAATTTTCACATGACCTTGTAGTGTGAAATCTATTTATCTTTTTATGCCACGTCCTACCTTTTAAATCAATAGTGAAAGTATATGGAACCCCGTAAAACTTTATATAAAATAAAAGGAAAAGTAAGATATGAATGGTGACCAAATTATATGATGATTTTCATTTGACAAATTTAATAATTTGGAGCTTGGACACTAATTAATACTTCATTCATTCCCCTTTTTTAATCACTTTGCATTAAGAAACTTAGAATCACTAATGAAGAGATAAAATAGTAGAATATTTTCAATACTTATATAAATTACAAGCATAATGATACTTCAACAATAAATAATGCAAAGAAAAACGAGTGACAAATAATAAGGAGCTGAGGGAATAATATGGAGCCACAAAACCCCAAGAGATAGAAATGTATTGATATTCTGAAAACTTGCCGGAAAAACATTGTATTGTTGCGTAATAGAAATCTATGTATTTTTTTGACTTTTCAGTTTCTTTTAGTAATTAGTAATGACAGGGTGACTAAATGATTCATTTTTGTTTACTCAATTTAGTATTTGAGACTTATCACCTCATTATCTTGTTACCCTCACTTCATCCTACTGTGATTATTCGTAAGTAAATACACATGAAATGATTTATGCAAATATTTCTTATTTAATTTGTCTTCTTTTACCTGCAAATGACATTGGATAGGATGAAGGAATGACATAGATCACGAAACTATCAATTTGCGGACCAAGAACATACATAGAGAAAAAGATCAACAGCTCATGGAAACTCTCTCTCTCTCTCTAACAAATATAGCTCGGGAAAACAATTATTACCAACACATCATGCTGCACACTTTGGTCGAGGGCCAACACAGCACAGACATGCTTGATAAATTCCAAGGATGCATCCCCTCTATGTTGATCACCCACAATTTGAGGAAGGCCAGATGATGTACTTGGGTCATCTTCTGATTTGCTTGCCCCTTTTATGTGAAGAACAATATAACGAAGAATTCGTAAAAGATTGTCCGTGAAGTAAGAGCTGATCTGTGGAATAGAAGGCAAAATAATTTAACAACTAATATTTTGAATCAAAATATGAGGCAACTTCAGTCCCTACTCCCCAAAGCTCTGTAATTGTTTCACCTGTTCTTTGATATATACTATCATTTCTGATTCCAAAGCCTCCGCAGCTCCAATGTTAATCGATGGGGTGCAGGAGTCACCATTCAGCATTGATTCCCTGATTCCTGTTTGCTTTTGTGCATAGCTCCAAGGAATATACAAGAATTGAGAAACAATGACAATGAAATGATCCTACAGGAAGACAGAATATAACTAAACAAATTAGAGATGAAGAATCCTTCAATAAAGGCTAACCAATTAGAATTCAATAAATCAATTCTCCATAGTTGCAATGCTTTGCCTTTAGAAATTGTATATTTAAAGTAAGATTCATGGAACGCAACTTGCTTGGATTTTCTTTGGCAAGTACTCAGCAATATTCCAGCTTGATATAATGTCAACTTGAGAGATTCATCTGATTTTGCTGGTATTCCACCATAGTTATACTACAGTGGGAAAAGAACAATAACTAGGCAATGATGCTGATTTGAATTAAATAACAAAAGAGTGAAATGATTGCAAGACTGCACAACTACATACACTTCAGATAGCACAAATTTACATTATAATTCACAGGTAATAATTAGATGCATTACCAACAACCAATAGGAGGAGGACTAAACAATTAACGAAAACACATGATGACAAAACCTGATCCATGAATAGCAATGACCGCCAAAACTGAAATGGTTCCAACTCAATCCATTCAAATAAGTCTCTACAAAATCAGCTAGACATAGTAAGAGCTTGTGGACAATATTTTTGTTCGGTAAAATATTGAAGTTTTTTCACTCTTAAAGAAGTCGACAAAAATCTACCAAAAATAAATAGGTTTAAATGTGATTATCCCAACATTTTTCAGCCACCATCACAGCGTGAGAACTGGTGCTGCGCCAGCAGGAGATTTTTCCCTTGTTTGTGAAGTCGTGGCACCAGAAGTTTCTTTTTGTTCGTGCAGCCATGATGCCATGGTGCTAGAACCAGCACCTTTATTCCATGTTTTTTGAAGTTTGGATGCGTAACGCCACGAACGTTGGCTGATTATTGGCCAGAGAAAGTTCTCTCCCTAACAGGACTGGGAAGAAAAATAGTTAACTTATGGCTTTTACAAGACAGACCTAGACTGTATAATTCTTAACAAACTGTCACAGTAAGCTTTGGCTGCAGCAAGATCATATTTCCGTGTCTATAATAATCTTTGAGAAGTTTGCAAATACAATTGTTGCACCTAACTTGCAGAACTCTGCCAACAACAGTGCAAAGACTTTTTGCATGACCTATAATACCTATGCAATAAAAAGACATGAGAATAAAGAAAAAATTGGTAAGAAATTTAAACTGAAATATTCAAGCCACAATGAAATGAACTGACAAAAGGCCAACAAGCATAAAACCAAAAATAATGGAAAACCTATTTTAAAGGTGGGAAAAAGTTGTAACATCTCGGGTTATCCAATTCAATAAACCTTCTTATTTGCCCTATCAAGTTGGCTAGTACATTTTGGAAAGATTAAAAATTTTAAGATAAAGAGGAAAAGAAGATGAATGTTGTTACCTTGTGAAGTAGCTGGTGAAGAGCTGGATCGTGAAGTTTTGACTGAGGGCTGCAATATAGGAAGGAATTTAGTAGTTATACGTGTAAAAAAGAGGAGTAGGAGGCAAGTAAACACAGTAAAAACCTGCAAAGCCATCAATACAGATGTTGCAATATTGCGTCCGCATATGTGTTTTGAGATGTAACTGCATCTGCATGGCACCGCTGAATCAATTGTTTCAGGACTCCAAAGGCATGTGCACGAGGCAGCCTCATCAAAGCCACTCTGATCAATAGTGGGATTAGCTCCGGAATTGAATTCATTATCAATTCCTAATAAAGCGCCTCCTTCCATTTCATTAACTTGGTTGCTTTTTAAAAGGGCAGGCATCCACAGCTAGGTGGTGTATCTGTAACATAAATAAAAATATTTATAAATGTCACCAAGTTATATGTACTTCAATCAATTAGTGAACATAACTCTCTTAATATCAAACCTTTAACTCCACAGTAACTTCTCTGGCTCCAGAATATGTAAGAACAGGTTGGTGGACCTATATCCAGATAGCACAGCATTAGCGTGGAGAAACTATTGTACAATCTTTCCCAGCAAACCTTTTAAGTAACCACAATTGAAATCTGATCATTATGTCAAGGAGAGTGGTTGCTTGATTCATTGTTATGTTTTTTTCAAAACTTGCAGATGCTTCCCCGACAATACAGTAGGTTTAGCAAATTAAAATGAATACAACTGGTTATTATATCATAAATAGCAGTTACTTCATCCTCCCCCCACCTCCCCTCACCCTGCAAAAATTAAAAGAAAAAAAAACGTAGTAGTATAGTCATCATTCAAAGTCTCATTCTGGAATGAAAAATAGGTGTCAGAGGTTCTTGGAAACAAGTTTTTTTTCCTGAATAGTAATAATAAGGATCCCTTAGGAACGCAAGGTTGAATCTGGGAAAAAGTGAAAAGAAAAAACATTGAAGCTTTAACAAGTTAAATATCTATGGACCTACCTCATCAAGAAAACAAGTCTCTTCATCATTAATGCCGCCTATATCAGGAAGACCGCCATCCAATATCCGTAGTGCCTACATAAGTATGAATAAAAATTTCATAAGACAAATGGCGCTATGCATATACATAAACTTATGAACTTATATTAAGAAATATTTTCTGCAGATTATACACCACAAGGGCATAGTATCTATCATCAACTAAATACTGCAAAGGTTAACTTACTACTCAGTCAATATACAATTATCTTAACTCACCTGCGAACAGTGTCAACATAAAATGGATTTTCACGCATGCAGATTCCTGCTTCACGGAGTTCTGTAACTGGTTTGTCAAGAACACGCTTGTATGCCTGTGAATGCCATCTTGATTCAGTATGATCTCTATTATTAAACAAAGTTGTTTAAAATAACAATACCAACCTTCTGGCAGTATTTCTTTAAACGGTCTTTCAGCCTTGATTGTTGCTCTGCCTTGGGCAGGTCAAGAAAAGGTTTTGATAACCTCACATTAGCACCATCAACAAAATCTGACTCAATCTGCTTCTTTATATGATAATAGTCACTGAAAGATTTCAAATAGATATTTCAGTCAATTCTTTAATAACTTTTACAGATATGCGCAAATAAATCTGCAATATGCTAATAATAGCAAGCATTATCCAAAAAGAGAGGCACACCTTTTCTTTGCCATGAATGTTTCTCCACGCCAAACCCACTCAAGTTTGCGTAGACATGTCTTTCCAGGACGGTTGAAATCACATGCAGTGCAAACCTCATCTGAAACAATTGACGTGGCTACAAATAGGAAAGAAACATCACATAAGGCAACATCATCCATCATAAATTCAGATTTCAGAAACATAAACCCCAGTAACACAGCATAAGCAGCACAAACATTCTTAAATTTTCTTCCAAATTTTTACTTGGAAGTTGATAGAATCAAGAATATATCATTTCTAACAGAAGTGATAATCCACATGAATTCTGGCCAGAAAAAGCTAAGAAACCATTGTGACGTTGTGGTGAGATGCATGGCCACTTTTGCAGGTTCCTCCTACTATTCAATTTTCTTTTCCAAAATTCAGACAAGTAAAATTGGACAAAACATTGATATTCTAGAGTTACCAAACTTATCCATATGCATTATGCACAGAAAGTCTCACGAGTACATAAGACCTCAAAAAGACAAACATAATTATTTCATTCTGTTTTCCTCTCATAGCTTAAATTCTTCAGGTTATAGTGGATGAAGACGTACTTCTTAAGTAAAGAAACCTTGTATGAATGCATATCCAGCTACAGAGTATTATTATAATATTATGGAAGACATACCTGAAGTCGATTTGTCAAAATTATGTTTGGATACATAGCAGCTACATCTAGATGATAAATGAGGGGGCATTCTTCACGTATTGGAACATCTCGTAATTTTGAAAGCTGCATTGACAGGGAGAAATTGGTTATGATAATTTTTTTTATTGGTGTCATAAATAAATATTTTAATTGTCAGGCTTACAACATATTCAAGAAATAAACTAATTATTAGCCACCATGATGGCATGTGAATGACATAACTGGTTTTGAAAATATTAAAAGCTAAACAATTACAACTTTAGACATCATTACAGGCTAGTAAGTAGTAATTATTCCTTTGTCTTTACATCAAAAGTTTAGTCACCAGCTCCAGTTAGATTCTCAAGTTGCTGAAGGACAAGCAATCGATAGTCTTTCCTTAGATGCTTGAATAGTGCACTATGGGTGAAAGAATCAGGCTGAACATCTCTGTCAAGCATATCTTTATACAACCTCAAAGCTTCTTGCCAATGGCCTGCGTTGCAGTTTTCATTTATTAAAATAGTATATGTATACTTATTTGCAGAAATACCCTTTGCTTGCATCTCCACAAAGAATTTGTATGCCTGATCCATCTTCCTCACTCGGCAAAGTCCATTGATTAAAGCATTGTAGGTGATCACGTTTGGATACACACCCTTCTCTTGCATCTCATAGAAATACATAATAGCAAGCTCCAGCCTTCCCCTGATTGCATATGAATGAATCAACACTGTGTAAGTGACAACTGAAGGAAATATCCCTTTGCTCAACATCTCATTGAACATCACTCTAGCCTTCATAAGATGGCCAGCCATCAGGTGAGCATGGATAATGCTAGTATATGTTACATGATCTGGAACAAGTCCATCTTTGATCATTTTCTGCACTAGTTCACTTGCTTCATCCAGATTGCCCAATTTACAGAGCCCATCAACAAAGATGTTATATGTTATCAAGTCAGGGGGAAAGCCTTTGGCTAGCATTTCTTCTTGCATACCAAAAGCTTTAGATGAGTCACCAAGCTTCAGTTCACCTACTATTTGAGTTATGTATGCATAACGATCGGGCTGCAGTTCTCTACAAAGCATCTCGTCAAATAGCTCCTTAGCCATCGGCAAATCTCCCATCATACAGGATCCTCTTACAAGAATTGTAAAAGTATATACATCAGGATGAGGCCCTCGATCGATCATATAATCTTTTAGATGCCGAGCAGCATCCAAGTCCCCCACCCTGCAAAGACCATCTATAAGCGTATTATAGGTCACCACACTAGGTACAAGGCATCTGTTTCTCAACTCATCAAACATGAGAAATGCCTCCCTCATGTTTCCCAACCTACTATAACCATAAATTAGTGTGTTATACGAAACTAAGTCCGGCACCAAATCCCTATCTCCCATAACCGATAACAGCTGCCTAGCATTGCTCACTCTTCCCCACTTGCAAAGACCATACATAATGGTATTGTAGGTCACGACCGTGGGCAAAACTCCTCTACTCAACATCTCCTGCCCAACGCTTGAGGCTTGTTCAAGCAAGCCTTTCTTGTAGCACCCGCGAATCAGAGGGTTATATGTGTAAGCCGAAACCTTGAAGCCCAACCTCAACATCTCCTCAATAAGCTCCCTGGCCTGATTCAATTCCCCTTTGTCAGACAAACCATTCACCAAAATATTATAAGTGACTTCGTTGGGCGAGCAACCCCGGCGCTGCATCTCAAGCAAGAGGCCCAGCGCCTGCTCCACCTCCCCTTCCTTGCAAAAGGCACCAAGCATAGTGTTATAAGTAACAGTTGTAGGCTTAATCCCACACTCCACCATAACACTATAAACCTCCCTAGCTTTGTTGGCCATTTTCCTATCCCTAAGCATCCTAAGAACCCTATTGCAATTCTTGACATCGGGCAAGAAACCATTATGAATCATCTTGTAAAAAACCAACAAGCATTTCTCAAGCATCAGCTTCTTAGTGCAAATCCAAAGCAACAAATCAAGCAGCTTAACCAAAGAGGAAGAGGAAGAAGCAGAAGAATTACCGTGAAGTAAAACGTCCATAACAGCTTCGGTTCTAACCGTAAGCAGAAGCTTCTCCATGACCCAGTAGGCCGACGTCATCAAGCCGTTCTGAGCGAGGATCTCGAGAATAACGGCAAATGCAAGATCAGATCCCTTGAAGCCTGGTTGACGCTCCACCCAACGAAAGGACCTTAGGGCGGCGTAGGGTCGATCCCGAACGGAATAAAGTAGCCGAACCAGAAGCTCAGGTTGGGAAACGGCGGCATGAAGCTGATCGAAAACTAAAGAAGGAGGAGGGTTGTTGGAGGTGGTGTCGGGAAGGACGTCGTAAAGAAGGTCAGGGTAGGAGTCGGTGGCGGTGGAAGTGGAGGTGCACAGAGGAAAGAAGCGCATAGCGAGGGTTATGGAGGTTCTTGAGGATCTGAGAGAGAGGGTCATTTGGCACTCTTTCTTTTCTTTTTCGTTGCTGTAACTTAACTTGGCATCGTCTCATCCATTTGCTTTCTCCCCAAATATTTTATATTTTATTTTTTTATTTCACAAGTGTTGGGTTGGTGGGCCTTAGGGAGTTTGGGACGGCGCTCCATAATCCAGCGGCGGCAATGAGGCAGAGATCAGAGAGGAGCCAACGGGCGAAGTGAAGGCAGGCGCAACGACGGACGCCGCAGCGACGGCGGGCTCGTGATCATTGGGTGGATGGTTCTCAGTGCAGTAGTAGCCAATTCACGCCAGACAAGTGCCGCGCGCAGTGACCGACGGCACTGTGGAAGACCAACGTGCAGGGACCGGCGGCCAAGTGGAGATCCTTGAAGGGCGGCGGCGCGGTGGAACCTGTGGTTGGTGGAAGAAGAGGGTCTTCAAGCTGGGTTTGAGATGGGTACGGGTCTTCAATCTGACTCGGGTTCAGGTTAGGCTGTCCGGCTCAAACGATGTCCCGACAAAAAATGAAAGCAGCAAGCAATAATAATCTTCCGGAGAGCGATTGCGTGTAAGAAATACAATTAATCTACATTTTGTAGAATTATTAAATATGCATATTTTGGATATACTCAATATATATATTCGTTGTATTCAATTGTGTCTTAATAAAATATAAAAAAAAATTATTACGTTTAGATACATCTAAATATCATCATCACATGTCAATTTATCTTTTTTATTGTTAACATGTTTTTTTCAAAATACTTTTGAAAATAATATATATTATTATTTATTCATGTCAAAAAATATTTTAAATATTTTATATAATTAAAATAAAACGTTAAAAATAATTAAAAAAGTAATGCATATTTTAATATAAATAAAATATCAAAATACCATTACGATTTTTACAATAATGCTAGGGAGCCAAAAACCAACCAAATGTTTCTAAGTGAATCTAAAACCTCTACATAGATGGTGCTTATGCTAGACATTAGGATGTTTCTTTTCTTTGTAAATTGGATGGTTTTGAATCTGTTTTCTGATTTATCATGTTTTAGGCATTTGGAGAGAGAAGGAGGGTGAAGAGACAGAAGCTAATTGAATCATCTTTCGTGATTCACGTTGCAATGATATTGAACATATTTCCTCCTAATTTGAATTTGGTGAAACATTTAATAACCAATATTTTAAATCATAAATAAATAAAATTAATTACTATATTTATAATTAATTAAGTTGTTCCATTCTTAGCTGATTTGGAGTTCGTTCCATGTACTTTTCCCGATTTTTATTTAAAAATACTTTATATTTTATAGGGCAAATGGAATTTGGATGAGATATTACATGATTCAACCAAACACAAAAATAAGACATGGATCAACCAAAAGCATGTATTTATATAATTCGAATCAATGTAATTCTAACTAAAGACAATGGAATTCAAATCAATGCAGTTTGAATTATGATGGAGTATGCATGCTAGGTAGTTCAAATCATGCTTATTCGAATTACGCATGGGAAAGTTCAAATCACTCCGATTCGAATTATGCTTGAGCAGTTAGAATCACTCTGATTCGAATTATATGGTGAGTAATTCGAATTCTATAATATACTCTTCTGCCCATTTTTGATATAATTTGTAATACTTTTCTTCTATTCTTTTATTAAAAAATTAATAATTTATTAAAAAATTATTAAAAAAAATTAATAATTTAAAAATTAAAAAAATATATATTTTATTTCATGCATTAAAAAAAAGTTAACAAAATATTTAATTACAAGACTTCTTTAAAATATTAATGAGCTATCAATTCCAATTTCATATAATACTCTTTTGCCTATTTTTGATAACTCATGAATATTTTTTAATAAATTTTTTTAAATTATACTACAAAAAATATTTTATTCTATGCAAAATAATTTTTAAAAAAATGGCTTAAAAGATGTTAGGAGTACTAAAAATTTGTAATATTCTAGTGACTTAGGTAAATACATGTATGTACTTAAATTTTAAATAAAATACTCTACATAGTCAATAATAATTTAGAAATTAAAAGAAATATTTTACTCCATAAAAAACAATTAAAAAATATATTTTATTCCATACAAAATAATTGAAAAAATGGCTTAAAAGATGTTAGGAGGACCATAAAAATTTGCAATGTCCCAGTGACTTAGCTAAATACATGATAAAAATATTTTTTTTTAATTTCTAAATTATTATTAACTATGTATAGTATTTTATTTAAAATTTGAGTACATGCATGTATTTACCTAAGTCACTAGAATATTACAAACTTTTATAGTACTCCTAACTTCTTTTAAGCCATTTTTTTAAATTATTTTGCATAGAATAAAATATTTTTTGTAGTATAATTTAAATAAATTTATTAAAAAATTTTATTAAATAATATTCACGAGCTATCAAAAATGGGCAAAAGAGTATTATATGGAATTCGAATTGATAGTTCATTAATATTTTAAAGAAGTCTCGTAATTAAATATTTTGTTAGCTTTTTTTTAATGCATGAAATAAAATATATTTTTTAATTTTTTAATTATTAATTTTTTAATAAAAGAATGGTCAGAAAAATATTGCAAATTATATCAAAAATGGGTAGAAGAGTATGGTATAGAATTCGAATTGCTCACCATATAATTCGAATTAGAGTGATTCAAACTGCTCAAGCATAATTCGAATAAGAGTGATTCGAACTTTTCCATGCGTAATTCGAATTACCTAGCATGCATACTCCCTCATAATTCGAACTGCATTGATTCGAATTACCATTGTCTTTAGTTCGAATTACATTGATTTGAATTATATACATACATACTTTTGGTTGATTCATGTCTTATTTTTCTGTTTGGTTGAATTATGTAATATCTCTGGTTGAATTATGTAATATCTCATCCAAACTGGCTTAATACTGCCATTTGCTCTGTGTGTGTTTTTGAGGAGCAAAAATTTAACATAAAAATTTAATAATAATATTTATATTAAAATAAAATTTATAAATATCATTATTCTTTAAGTTTGCAATATAAGAAGCATTTAAATTAGGAATTAGAATATTATGTTGCTCACAAGCCTGAGTGCTTTAAGTCAAAGTAAATATTTGAGTCAATTAAACTATTTTTTATTTTTTAAAAAAATATTACTAAATTTTTTATAAAAAATTTGGGATGCCATGGCCCCCATTATCTCAACTAAGCTCCGCTCCTGTATGTGTGTTCCTATGTCTCATAAAATTTTAAATTCATGTGTCAACATGTTTTGGGTCGTGTTTCATATCTGTGTTAGTGTGCATCATAATTTAATATTTTATAACAATCATGTTTTGAATTGATTAAGAAAGTCCAACTAAGATTAACTACTTCAATACCAGATTTGTTTAAAATAACAAAAATATTATGTGTATACTAAAATGAGTTACTATCAATTTATGTATATAATCTTACTAGGTAACTAACTAGGGTACTAACCAACTTAGATAATTTTTTCAAAAAACGTTTGTTGTCTTCTTTCCAAAAAAAACATTCCAAAACATAGAAAAAACATCTAATTACTCAGAAAAAACATCTAAAACTTGTAAAACAAACATTCATTTAATCGGAAAGAAACATAAAAAAATTAGTTAAAGGAATATTAAAAAAATAACATGAGCACACCCTTAAAGAGAAACATCTCAAAACTTAGAAAAGAAACATCTAATAACCCACATAAAAAATCATTGGAAAGAAACATCTAAAATTCTGTAAAAGAAATATCTATTTAATCATAAAGAAACATTTGAAAAAATAGTTAAAGAAAAAATTCAAAAAAAAAAAAAGTACAACAACGCATGTGATAAAGCGATGCAGTAGTTAGTGGTGCTGCATTCGCGAGGGGAGGGCGTGCGGTGGTCGGCAGTGGTGTGAATCGCAAGAGGGAGGGTGATGAGGTGGTCCTGGGCACAGCGAATCGCGAGGTCAAGGGTGTTGCGGCGTAGTGGTACTGCGCATTGGTAGGGATACGCAACATGAGGAGGGAGCCACAATGGTCGGCTAGGCGGCACGACATGAGGGAGAGAGTCACAGTGGTCGGAGGAGCTGTATGTCGAGATGAAAGGAGCTAGGTCATTTGGTGGGGCTATGCGATGCGAGGAGGGAGTCACGGTGGTTAGAGGTGTGCGTCACCAGTAGGAGAGTCGCAGTGGCTGGAGGCGCCGCGCGTCACGACAGAAGGAGGGCGGCAATCGGCGGCACTGTGAATCGCGATGGAGGGCACTGTGGTGAAAGAGAAAGACAATAGAGTGAATGGCGTGAGTGGGAATGGGAGTGGAAGAAGGAATGTGTGATTGTTTTTTTAGTTTTAGGGTTAGGTTTATGTTTGTTTGTGTTATTAAACCTTTATATTGCAGCTCACAATGTAGTTGGCTGGAAATGGTTAATACTAGTTGGTTCCTAGACTTTCTCATATATGAGGAAGGTTTTCGTTTTCTCAATAAAGCTTTCTTTGTTTGCTTTGGTGGGAAGAACAATAAAGCTCTACATCCAAGAAATTTAACCAATCAAGTCTCTTAAATTCACGTGCTTTTTCTTCTTCTTGCTCTTCTTCTTCTTCTTTTAAATTCACGCACGCACATTCTTCTTCAAGTCTCATGCTACGTTTTCTTCTTCTTCTCCTCCTTTTTCATTATTTTTCAATTTCGTTACCGTCGTCACTAACACCTCATCCTCCTCCTCCTTTTCTTATTGAAATTTCTCCTCCTCCTTCCTTTTCATCCTTATCCTCCATCATCAAAATCAACATGATCATCATCGTTATCGTCATTGTCTTCTTTTAATACGTATCGTCGTTATCGTTATTGTTGAGTTAAGAAATTAACTAAATTAATTAGTGATGACAAACATTATTTTTTAGCAAAATAAATAATTAGTGTTGATTAATTATATTCACTTATTAACTAATTGTTTATTATTGCAGGCCAAATGTTAATAGCCCAAATGGAATAAAAGGCACTCAGCAAAGAATATTGGGCTGAAAGCAAATAAAGAGCCCAAGCAAAAGCAAAGGAAGAAACCAAAGAAATTAAATCGGGCCATGCATACCAATACCCGATCCAAGCCCGAACTGATTTCAGAATTGAAATTCCCTCTCTCCTGCTTAACCAAAAGCAACGTTCTTCCTTCTAATCAAGTCACATCAAGATTTCAGAAAAAGCAAGAAAGAGAAAGAGAAGAAAAGCTTCTTCCATAAGTCATTAACCAAAGAAGCAAGAGAGAGAGAGTTGAAGCTTGACGCACAGAAGCTAAAACAGAAATCCCAAGCTAAATCAAGCTTAAGAAAGGTAATCCATCTCATCTTGCATGCATCAAGATCCTCATCTCTTCTTCCCAACTCTCTGCACTACCCGAAAATGGCATTGAAGGGAAAGTTGTTCGCTGCCCTATTCTGCTGTGTATCTACGGTCTTAATCAAGACTTGGGGACCAAGTTGGTGTTCAAGGGCTCAGATCAAGTTGACCATAAGAAGATTTCTACTGTTACTGCTTTGTGGCTTTCGGTCAAGTTGGAAAAGTCAGAAGCAAAGGTTCTACTTTGATGCTTGAGAAGAAAAAGTAAGCTTGTGGGTTGGTGAAGCTCAAGGCTCAAGGTGTTGACCTTGGAAGAAGAACTCAGCCACATGCAAGGAGATATAAGAAGTTTGCTGTTCATTCAGAAACTAAGGAGAGAAAACCAGTGAATAGAGGTTTTGTTCTGAGAGAGCTCTTTGAAGAAGTTCAACTAACTGGACAGTGTAACCTAATCAAAGGTGCATTCCGCCAGTATGAAGAACTAAATCAGAGGCTTGCTAATCTGGTTTTTCGCATAGCAAAGAGGCTGTTGATGAAGTCAATCTCCTTCATGTTTTACTGATTGTAATGTACTTTTCTAAGCTTATCTTTCTGTAATTTCTTGAGAGAAAAGGCATTGTGAGAAAGCTTGAGAAAAAGCCATGAGTGGAAAAAGGCTGAGAGATACACTTGAGAGAAAAGCCTAGAGTTATTTTCTGATTTCTTTAGGTTGATTAAGTGTCTTGTATCTAGTATCTGAATGGTATCCCTTTCTTAGTTGGGTTAGCACTAAGAGGTATAGTTAGGTATTAGCATAGCCAATGTCAAGTTAGGTTAGAACTTGAGTGTGAAAGGATTGGGTCAATCCTGTGTTATTGGTGTATGTAATACTGTTTACTATAGTGAAATTCTTCCACAGTTGTGGAGGAGACTGGATGTAGGTTGCATAGCACAAGG
Organism: Arachis ipaensis; assembly: GCF_059453495.1. NCBI lineage: Eukaryota > Viridiplantae > Streptophyta > Magnoliopsida > Fabales > Fabaceae > Arachis > Arachis ipaensis. The sequence continues at coordinate 116,828,962 of NC_142441.1, read as the reverse complement.
CAACCGAACCAGGATACATGCTGGTGTTAGCTTTTCTCTTCTCTGCTGTGTTCTGTTTTCTGATATTCATGAGACAAAAATAAATTGTCTCATAAATTTTCGCTGCTAAGTTAAAACAGAATCAGAATTGCAAATCTGTTTTAAAAAGGGTAACAACAGTAATTAAAAGGAAGGCATAGATTCAACCCCCCCTTCTCTAAGCCTACCACAACCTTCAGTTATTATTATCGTTATCATCGAATTTTTGCCATATTGATGATATTGTCTGATCCAAAATTGATTTGGATGTGTTTTTGTTCAAAATTGACTTAGTATGTGCTTGTTTTGAAATGCGTTTGTTTGTGTATCATCATCATTAAGTAATTTCAGTTCATTTGGAATTTAATTTTCCGTTCATTCAAGATATAATTTCGCTTCATTTCTGAGTGAATTTATAATCATTCAATTTTGTTTATGTGCTTGTTTTTTAACGCAATCAATAAGAAATTTCGGTTCATTCTGGATTTAAATAAGGTATACTTAGTCTATGCTTGTTTTGAAACAAGTTTGTTTGTGTATCGTCATCATTAAGTAATTTTGGTTCATTTGGAATTTAATTTTTGGTTCATTTTAGTTCACTTCTGAGTGAATTAAGGTGCATTTGGTCTCGTTGTTCTACATAATTCAAAACTCTTCCTCCTCACATCCTCTCTTGAGAAGAATAAAACCAAGAAAAAGATAAAAAAAAATCAAACAAAAAAGAAGAAACAAGAACAAAAAACTCCTCAATACTCCTCATCATATTATTCTTCTTCTCGTCTTGTTCATCTTCTCCTTATTGTTTTTCCTTCTCATAATTCTTCTTGTTTTACCCTCTTAATGATAATAAAAAAAATAAAAAAATCCAATAAATAAGAAGAAACACATAATGTTGCAAAATCACTTGATAGATTTGGATTTTTTTTTGTTCGTGATTTAATTTTATTTGTGTGCTTGTTTTCGAACGCAATTATTAAGTAATTTTGATTCATTCTGGATTTAAATAAGGTGCACTTGGTGTGTGCTTATTTTGAAACAAGTTTGTTTGTGTATTTTCATCATTAAGTAATTTCGGTTCATTCAGAATTTAATTTTCAGTTCATTCACGATATAATTTTGGTTCATTTCTGAGTGAATTTTTTATCATTCAATTTTGTTTGTGTGCTTGTTTTCGAACGCAATCATTAAGTAATTTCAATTCATTCTGGATTTAAATAAGGTACACTTGATCTGTGCTTGTTTTAAAACGAGTTTGTTTGTGTATCGTCATCATTAAATAATTTCACTTTATTCGGAATTTAATTTTCAGTTTATTCTGGATGTAATTTCGGTTCATTTCTGAGTGAATTAAGGTGCATTTAGTCTCGTTGTTCTGCATAATTCAAAACTCTTCCTCTTCACATCCTCTCTTGAGAGGAATAAAATCAAGAAAAAGAGAAAAAAATCAAACAAAAAAGAAGAAACAAGAATAAAAAACTCCTCAAAAACTCGTCATCATATTCTTCTTCTTCTTGTCTTGTTCATCTTCTCCTTCTTATTTTTCCTTCTCATAATTCTTCTTGTTTTACCCTCTTAATAATTGAATGTTCTTGATGGCCTAGAGAAAGGGGGTTGAATCTATGGCGTTCTTTTAACTTGATTAATAAAGCCTCAAATAAGAACTTATAACTTAGCTTCTATTTGGTCTGCGTATTGGATTATACAAAAGACAATTTTATTTTGTCTCATGAATCGTGAAAAACAGAATCATAGCAGAGAAGAAAAAGATGACACAGCCATGTATCCTGGTTCAGTTGCCTACTACAATGCAACCTACATCTAGTCTCCACCACAACGTTGGTGGAATTTTCACTATCTTTCCAAGTATTACATACATCAATCCTAAGGACTCAACACAATCCTATCAAAGTCACATCAAGCTTCAACATAAACTTGACTTGAATATGTAACTACCTAGACTTAACATACTAAGTGCTTACCCAAAGCAAGGGACACCTCAGATACATGACACAAACAGAAATACGACAAAAAAAAATCTGAAATTACTCTTGACTTTTCTCTCTAAGTGTTTCTCTTAGCCTTTTCTCTCAATGACTTTTTCTCAATTCCTCTCTTTCTTGCCTTTTACCACTGAATGAATACAAAAAAAAAAAGATACAACATTGAAACATAAATATAAATAGTAAACCATGAAAGAGATGATGATTCACAGCCTTTATGCTATAAGTTGAACTGGATTTAGCACTCTCTGATGAAGCTCTCCATCTTGGCAGAATATTTCTTTAATGTAGAAATACTATCCAAAATATTGAACTCTCATAGGGAAGCTCTCAATAAAACTCAGATTCTGGTTCTCTCTCCTTGTCTTCAAATGAAAATCAATTTCCTTTTTGTATCTTCTTTGAGCCACGGCTAGGGTTTCCTTCAGAAAGTCAACTTCTTGATTCTTGAACCAGTTGTAACTTTTTTTTACCTTTTTTTCATTCAGACTACAAAATTAGGGATTTAAAATATGATTTTTGGGTTTAACTGAGGAGGTGAGTGTAGTAGAAACTTACTTACTCAATGAAGATCCCAAATCCAAACCCTTAGATTTGTGCTTTGGCTCCAAGAAACACTTTCAACCATTGATTTATAGTAGAGAAACTTTGCCACCACGTTCTTCATATTGCCTGAAATGGTAGTGCAGAGAGTAGGTGAAAATGTGAAGTAATTGACTTGCATGTTAAAGGAAATAAATTATTTCTAACCTCTGAATACTGCTTAACTTGCTTTTTCTTAACTTGATTTGGTATTAGCTTCCTTTATTAGCTTTTTCTTTCTTCTTCTTTGGTGTTTGGAGAAAAAGTGAACTCCTTTTTCTTGTTTGACCATCAACTGAAATGAACACTAGCAGAAGTTTAGCTTAGGGTTACTTTCCTTTCTTTTGAATAACATTGGCTGGGTCAGAATCAATTTCAGTCATCAACCTTGAGAGCATTTGGCTTAATTAGTTTGGGCTGCAACAAAAACAATTTTGGGTCTATACACTTAAACAACATCATCAAACCCACTTGGGTTATTAACCCAAATAACACTATGTTTGTCATCACCAAAATTATTAATTGTTTACTGAACTCAACAATCTCTCTCTTGATGACAAATATCAATAATCATGGACTTAAAGAGAATGAAATATTAAAATCATATCAATGACTTTCCTTTGATGATACCATAAAAATCTGATATGCTCCCCCTTTCTTTCATAAGGTTTGCTCCCTCTTAATGTGTGCTTATCTTCACTTTCTGTTTATACACACACAGATAACTCATCTATACCAAACAAACAAATGTTGCTAAGTCTTATCTTGTTTGGTAACATAGTAAGCAATAAATCAGCAGCACAAACAAAAATGATTAATCACACATTTTCTTTTCACAAAAACACTTAAACAACACCAAAACATTAATCAACAACTAAAATACCACAAGATATCACAAGCACAAGTTCAGACACAATATCTATCCTATGACTACACTACTCTCCCTTTTGTCATCAAGGGAGGAAATAATATCCACTTCAAGCCTGCATGAAAGATGTTAGTCCCTAAAATTCACTTATGCCGAACTAAAATAAGTGCAAATTTAAGTTTACAATCATCCAGAAAATAAAACAATGTCTAAGGCCCAAAAGTCACATAAAAGTAAATGAAATAGTACAAAATTTTTTCATCATGAGACATCCCTAGGCATCCGAGCCATCCTTTTTAGAGTCTAATGGTTTTTCTTGATCTGTGGCCATGGTGTAATCCTCATGTATATTGTCCACATATTTAAGGAAAACTGCAACTGTATCTCTTGATTTCCTCAAGGCATTTTCATTCCTTACTGCAAGCTTTCTTTCTTATTAGCTTGTGAAAATTAGCTGGTTGGACAGATTTACAAACTCCTACAAAACATCTTTAACAACTCCATAAAGGAGTAATTTGTGTCCAGTAGAAGTAGATGTTCCAGAAGTTGAATAAGGAGGAATGTTATCAAGTTCATCTTCTTCATTATCGAGGACCACCTTTTCAGCTCTATCTTTTGCTATTTCACTGCACCACCCCCTTTCAGGTAAGAGTTTCTATTTGCAAATATCCTATTGGTTAGGTCAACACCAAATGATTCAAAAATACAAGTTAAAAATATGCCATAAGGAAGAGACACATTTTTGTCACTCCTTATGCAATTATGCATATGCCTCATCATCAAATAAGCAAATGAAATCTCAGTGTTAGTAATGATAGCATACAGCACCACAATCTCCACATCCTACCATACTCAACCATTCCTCAATTTTAAAGGATATTATGCATCAATTTCTCAATTATACCAACAAGATTATCAATATATCACTACCTACTCATATTTATTCATATCAACATGTCAATCATCATTAACTCATCACTTAGCATCCTATTTAATCCATAGCAAGAAATATCATCAAAGGTACTAAGCATTTAACATACTCATGTAGTCCAACCTATCCTATGGTCATCTAGCCTAAGTTTTCACAAGACATTATATATTAAATACGAGAAACCAAAACTATACCTTGGCCGATTTCCTCGTATAACCCTAGGTGACACACATAGGCAAGATCAAAAACTTCATCACCAAAATCAGCAATCCAATGACTCAATCAAGTTTTCATCTCCTCAATGGTGCTCTAAAACACAATTACACACTACCTATGAACATTACCACATCCATATACAAATTTTCAATACCTAACACACAATAATCCAAGAATCCACAAGGTTTAGAGAGTCCTTACCTTACCTGTGCCTCAAACGAGTAAAACCCGCTAATCCATCAAGTTTAATGTGAGCCTAAACATCAAGACATCAAGTTTTAACAACTAAACCCCCAAAATTTTGAAAATCATGGGAATTGAGAGGCTGAGATAAGATATGAGTTTTCTTACCAAAATTGGTTACCGGAATTTGTAGAGCTCAACACACTGGTTGTGTGGTCGCAAACGATGCGACGATCGGAACTCGGAGTGAGAAGATATGGTGCTTTGAAGTGGAACCAAGGGTTTGTTTTCTTTCCCTTGTTCTTGAGCTTGCTTTCAGTGTTCTTGCTGAATGGGAGAAGAAGAATGATTCTTCTTTAAGTGTATTGGGTTGATGGGTTAGGCCTTGGGCCCAATATGTGCCCGGTTAACCCGATTTAGCCCATTTGGCCCAATCTTGTGCCAAATTCTTTAAAATTAGTGTCTGATAAACCCATATTTTAGGATATATTTTGTGCTTAATCTGAGTAATTTACTCAATCCTTCACCCACTTATTCATATTAATTGCATGGTTTTACTTTTCCTTCCTTATTATGTAATGTATGTAAAAAACATGTTTCCTATGCTAAAAATAATTATTTTGATTACCCTTTATTTCCATTCGATGCCATGATTCGTGTGTTGAGTGGTTTCAGATCTTCTAAGGCAGGAATGACTTAAAAGATGGAAAGAAAATATACAAAATTGGAAGGAAAGCACCAAACGGAGTTTTTGAAGAAACTGGCATCCACGCGATCGCATGGGCGACGCGGCCGCATGCCAGCACGAATCAACAGCGACGCGACCGCGTGAGTAACGCGATCGCGCGCCACAAGAAGAACGCACATGATGCGGCCGCATGACTGACGTGACCGCGTGATAAGGAAAACTACAAATGACGCGACCGCGTGACCCACGCGGACGCGTGACAGAGGCCACGCACCAAAAATTGTAGAAAATGCTCATAGCAAATTCTGAAGCCCTTTTTGGCCCAAATCCAAGTCCAGAAGGCATAGACCAGAGGTTATGAAGTGGAGGAGTGCATCCATTCAGGGAGAGTCTCCAATTAGTTAGTTTTTCATGATTTAGATTTAGTTTTGAGAGAGGTTCTCTCCTCTCTCTTTAGGATTAGGATTTAGATTTAGGATTTTATTCGCTTTCCGGATTACCTCTTTATCAGGTACAATATTCCTTTTTATTATTTTCTCAATTTTATTTATGAATTCTTCCATGTTACAGATTACTCTTTGAATTAATGTTATTTGAGGTATTTCAGTTTAATATTGCTCTCTTTTATTTATGTTACTTTTATCCCCAATCTGAAGACATTTTTATTCCAGTAGATTTACTTTTTCCCTTTTTGGTCTTGGTTAAGAAATCAGTAACTCAGGAGTTATCAAACTCAAACATGATTGATAATCGTTATCTTTGCTAATTGAATTGAACTTCAATAATCCCAATCTTTCCTTAGGGATTAAGTAGGATTTGAGGATCTAACTAATTAGTCACTTGACCTTCCCTTGCTCTAGCAAAGGTTAACTAAGTGGAATTAAGATTCAATTTTCATCATCATTGATAAGGGTAACTAGGATAGGACTTCTAATTTCTCATACCTTGCCAAAAGTGTGTTTTACAGTTATTTATTTACTTTACAGTCTTCTATTTATTTTAATTGAAATTTAAATTACTTGCTCCCTACCTTCAAAACCCCAATTTACAATCTTCATAACCAATAATAAGAACATACTTCCCTACAGTTTCTTGAGAAGACGACCCGAGGTTTAAATACTTCGGTTATCAATTTATTTAGGGGTTTGTTACTTGTGACAATCAAAACGTTTGTACGAAGGGATTTCTGTTAGTTTAGAGACTATATCTACAACGCAACTGTTTTTATAAAATTCTTTACTGGCAAAAATCCCAACGTCAAAATGGCGCCATTGCCGGGGAACTACAATTGTGTGCCTTATTATTGGTTATTGTAAATATTTTTCTTTTACTTGTTTATTTGTCTTTATTTTCCCTTTTTATTCCCATTAGCTACTATGAATTCTTACCCCTCTCGCTTCGAGTTTGGTTCTAATATTGTTGAAAGGAGAGAAAGTTATAACAGGAACATACATCAAGGTCAGAGCAATCAAAGACGAATGGAGCCAAGAGAATCTGATCAACCCTTTAGGCAACAACATCCTCCAAGATGTCATGGACAAAGACCATTCTACAATGCATACCAAGCAAATAGACATGGTGGACAACCTCGTAGTTACCAACAAGTCCCACCCTGTGCTTATAGGCCATCCTCTCAACATAACTTCGAACCACCACACTCACAAGCTTCTTTTCACTATTCGCCACCATACGATCCTCATTTACCCCGATCCCAATCCAATTACTCCCAAACACCACCACTTCCCAATGTACCACGCCCAAATCCATCACCCCGAGAATCAGAAGTTCGCCTCAAGGAAACAGGAGATCAACTTCAAACAACCCTTCATCAACTGGAGCAAGCAATAAGTCAATTATCTTCCAGACGTTCGGATATTCAAAGACCCTCCACAGCCCCATGTGGACAATCTAACGAAGAGCGTAGCATGAAGGAGATACTAGAAACTCCAGTGGACAAGACAGAGCATGGCTTCATACTAGAACAAGTAGAAGAAGCTGTTATTATACAAGAAGAAGAGTTGGTTGAAGACTTAGGAGACGCTGAACTTCCATGGGAATCCAGAGTTGTGGAGAACTCTGTTAAGGACGTTACAACTGATGTTAAGGAGGATAGTACACAACCCCCAGAGCAAGTCTTTTATGAAGAACTAGACGAAATAATCCAAGAAGCAAGTTTCCTTGATGATGATAGTCACAAGTCAAGTTCTCCTAGTAATGAACTTGCATCCGCAAGTGAATTCTCTGAGATCGAAGAACCTTCCTCAAGTGAATACGAAGATGATGCAGAGGTAGACTTCTCCCAACCTCCTGCTTATGACTTGAGTGATGAGGAAGACATAAAAGACTTTGATCAGGAAGAAGTTGCATTTGAAGAATTCAGCAAGGAAGTGGAGAAATTCACAGAAGAGCACAAGGGAGTAGAGCTCACAAAACCACTAGAAACACCTATCCCAAGGCCATTACCATCCAATACAAGCTTCAAGTGGGTACAATCCTTAACCTTTAGCTTTCTTTTTCCACTTGAATATGGTTTGCTTGAAACAGATGGCCAGCTTAGAGCTCTTTGCGGCTTTAAGAGTAAAAGGGAAATGGCTCGTACTCAGAGTTGGTGCACAAGGTTCAATAAGGTTCCACGCTTCAACTTAAAGTGCACGGATTGGCATCGTAATCAATCGAATGGATCTCGAGAAACGTTTGGTTATTCTGGTGAGAATCTAATTTCTAAACCGCCCAGATGGAAAAATATAGATCAAGACGAAGGCGGATTTAAAAGCCAAGTTTGGGATCCTGGAATCTATTCTGACACTCGTCACCCCGGGAGCCTGAGAATCTATTTGAAGCTGCTCAGAAGCTTTACATGCCTAGTTTGGGACCCCGGAGGCTATTGGCAGTCCAAGCATTGGTGGAGATTTCTGGATGAATTTAAGCATAAGCCACCATAACAGGAAGGTCATCCAATGTCCAACTTAAGGACTTTAACTAAAAGTGCTAGGTGGGAGACAACCGACCATGGTATGATCGTTCTTTTTTCATTTTTTATTTAGTTTTACTTGTTTTCAAGTTTTCTTTTATTTTATTATATTGAACTTGGAGTTTTGCATAGCCTTCATATTAAGCATTGCATTCTGCATACTGCATAAAAAAAAGGGGTGGGCGACGCAACCGCATCATTCACGCGATCGCGTCAAGTTGTGAAAACACTCCCCACGCGTCCGCATCATTCACGCGGCCGTGTGATCTGGAGATCGGCGTAAACATCCAACGTCTAGAAAATTAAGCTGGAATCATGCGGCCATTGTGCGTTTTGCACAAAACACCCACACGGTCGCGTCCCTGACGCGATCGCGTCACTTACACAACGTCAATCCCACGCGACAGCGTGAGCGACGCGATCGCGTCGCATGGATTGCACAACACCCCAAAAGGAGACAGAGAGTTGCGCTGAAACGACGCTGGAATCGTGCGTTTAGCACAATTTCCAGTGACGCGATCGCATGCCTCAGGCGATCGCGTCCTTCGCTCCCTAATCCATTCCATGCGACCGCGTGCCCCACGCGATCGCATGGATTCAAATTTCATAACCCCCCAGTCACGCGAACCCTACCATTCGTGCCCCCCGAAACCCTTCTCCTTCCTCTCTTCTTCTCCAACCACCCAACCACCACCCAGCCACCATCACCGACCGCCGCCAGCCCGCCGACCACCCAGACCCCGCCACCACACCACCCCCCTTCCTCCTTCTCCTTCTTTCTTCTTCTTCCTTCTTCCTCCTCCCTCCACCGCCACTGCCCCCTCCGCGATCACCACCCCACCACGCCGCCGTCCCCGCCGCGCCCCCATCCGCCACCCACGCCCCCTTCCCTTCCTTCCCTTTCTCTCCCCCTACCCCCATTGCCCTTCCTGAAGCCCCTGCCTCCAAACAGCACCCGCTGCCGCCGCGCCACCCTCCTCCGCCGCGCCAGACGCCACCGCCACCATCCCCCAGCCACCTCTCTGCCCCGCTCTCCTTAATTCGCCTACCAGGTTCCAACGAACACCACCCTTCTATCCTTTCGTAGTTAATTCATTTTTCTATTTATGTTCATATTTAGGCTAGTTAGATATGCATGTTGTAGTGGATTTCAGGTTGTTAGGTAGCCTAGGATGTGGTTAGTGAATTTAGGCCTGTTTAATTGCGCTGTTCATGTTTCTTGTTTTATCAATTCGCAATTCTGCTATTGCTGTGATGTTCGTATTGTTCATATGCTGAAATTTACTGTTTCATGCTGCTCTTTACACTGCTTTTTCATGTTCCTATTCCCTATATGTAATTACAGCTGTATTTTTGATTCATATGAACTATTCTGATTGCTGTTTATTTTTCGGGACAATCCAATTTTAGCCGGAATGCTGCCCAAATTTTTATAAACTATTTTTGACTTGCATTCATATTTTGGTTTTGGCTATTTAAACTCTGCTTTACTCTGTTTTTACCAGCACAATTAATGAATGCCAGGGCAAGCTTTCCTATTCTCTTTGATTTCCTGGTTCATAATCTACATTTTTTATGATTAGATTCCAATTTTTGCTATTTCTATATCTATCTAAATCATCATCAACCTAATTTCCTTGTTTGGATATGAGTTACCTATCTCTTCTCATTGTGAATGCCTGTTACTTGGAATATGATCATTATGCCACTTTCCTTAAACCACTTTTTACTAACTCCCTAATTTTAACTTCCTAAACTCTTTTTCAATCCTAACCAACCTAACCTTTCACAACATCTCTTCTGGTTTTTCACTTTCTTTTAACCTTCTAACCAAGGCATAATGTTAATTTTCCTAATTAACATGACTTCAATTACATTTTGGATTGTGAATTCTTCTTTTCGGACTTTAACTTCTATACAATCCTTAATGCACATTTACTTAACTCATTTTCATTATCCTATTGCTCCTTTGCCACTTTGTGTTTTTTTTTATTTGCCTATTTGTTTTCCCTATTTTTATTATATCCTGGTTTTCTGTTTTTCAAGATGTCTGCCAGCCAAAGAAAAGGAAAAGCAAAGGCTACTACTGGCAAACGTAAAAGAGGAGAATCCTCTATGTCCATCATGGATATCATGCACGATGACTCCTGGCAGGAGAAACACTTTACCCCGCAGGAGAAGGCCGACCAGCTACTCCCTGCTACTGATCCAGTAAAGTTTGCAAACCGATACTGTGAGCTGAAGTATCCGGTGTTTGCAACCTCGAGGAACCTGTACCTGGAGAGGACTTTAAAAATCTCAGAAGAACTCCAGCAATACACCTCTGAGCAAATCAAACAAAGAGGCTGGTTCTTCCTGGAAAAAACCTGACTGAGGTCAATGCATCTTGGGTAAGGGAATTCTACTGCAATTACTTCAAGACTTCCCTAGCTGCAGTGAACCTAAGAGGGAAGTAGATTCTGGTCACTAAAGAGGCCATAGAGGATGTTCTGAAGCTTCTGCCTAAATTTGATCAGCTGGATGGTTATCAAAAAGTTGAGGAGGATATGCGCTTCATGAAGTTTGATTGGGATGCAGTCAAGGCCAGGTTAGCCCTTGACCCGACCGTTCCATGGATCATGGGTCAGAATACCACCATGCCAAAGGGAATCAAGCGGATTTACTTAAATGATGAGGCTCGACTATGGCACCAGATCCTGAGCAATTTTGTCATGCCGAGTACCCATGAGACAGAGATACCTGCCGCTATGATCACCCTCCTATGGTGTGTGATGGAGGGTAAGGACCTGTACCTGCCACGCTTTATCCGGTACCACATGGCTAGGGTCCACGTCCGAGGCACTCTTCCCTTTCCTTATCCGATTACACAGCTAGGCTGTCGAGCTGACGTGCCTTGGGAGGATGCTGATGAAAAGCCACCTGCTGCGGAATGTAAGAAGATTATCCCTCACAACAGGAACTTTCTGGCTTTGGGCTACAGACCTCCATTCCTCACTGCTACTGATGAGACAGCCACACCATCTGCCGGCCCCTTGATAAACCCATATTTTATGATGTATTTTGTGCTTAATTTGAGTGATTTATTCAATCCTTCACCCACTTATTCATATTAATTGCATGGTTTTACTTTCCCTTCCTTATTATGTGATGTATGTGAAAAACATGTTTCCTATGCTTTAAAATTAATTATTTTAATTATCCTTATTATCATTCGATGCCGTGATTTGTGTGTTGAGTAGTTTCAGATCTCCTAAGGCAGGAATGACTCAAAGGATGGAAAGGAAACATACAAAAATGGAAGGAAAGCACAAAACAGAGTTTCTAAAGAAACTGGCATCCACGCGATTGCATGGACGACGCGACCGCATGCCAAGCGTGAATCAACAGCGACGCAGCCACATGACTAATGCGACCGCGCGCCTTAAGCAAAACACATATGACGCAGCCGCATGACTGACGCGACTGCGTGACAAGAAAAGCTCCGAATGATGCGACCGCGTGACCCACGCGGACGCGTGACAGAGGCCATGCACCAGAAATTGCAGAAAATGCTCCCAGCAATTTTTGAAGCCCTTTTTGGCCCAAATCCAAGTCCAGAAGGCATAGACCAGAGGTTATAAAGTGTGGGAATGCATCCATTCAAAGGGAGCTCGCCAATTAGTTACTTTTCATGATTTAGATTTAGTTTAGAGAGAGATTCTCTCTCTCTTTTAGGATTAGGATTTAGGACTTCTCTCTTTAGGAGTAACTCTCGATCCTAGGTTTAATGTTCCTTTACTTTAAGCTTCCCTTTTACTTTTGTTCATCTCATTATTTTAGATGATTATTTACCTTGCAATTTGATTTATGAACTCTTCCATGTTACAAATTACTCTTTTGAATTAATGCTATTTGAGGTATTTTAGTTTAATATTGCTTTCTTTTATTTATGCTATTATTGCTTTTACTTTGAAGACATTTTTATTCCAGTAGATTTACTTTTTCCCTTTTTGTTTTGGTTAAGAAATTAGTAACTCAGGAGTTATCAAACTCAACATGATTAATAATTGTTATCTTTGTTAATTGAATTTAACTTCAATAATCCCAATCTTTTCTTAGGAAATAAATAGGATCCGAAGATCAAACCAATTAATCCCTTGATCTTCCTTTATCTTAGTAAAGGCTAACAAAGTGGAATTAAGATTCAATTCTCATCATCATTGATAAGGATAACTAGGATAGGACCTCCAATTTCTCATACCTTGCCAAAGGTTTATTTTACAGTTATTTATTTATTTTTAATTGCCATTTAAATTATTTGTCATATTTATTCCTCATTCTTGAAACCCCAAATTTACAATCTCCATAACCAATAATAAGAACATACTTCCCTGTAGTTCCTTGAGAAGACGACCCGAGGTTTGAATACTTCGGTTATCAATTTTTAAGGGGTTTGTTACTTATGACAACCAAAACGTTTGTACGAAGGGATTTCTGTCAGTTTAGAGACTATATCTACAACGTGACTGTTTTTATGAAATTCTTTACTGGCAAAAATCCTAACGTCAAAATGGCACCATTGCCGGGGAACTGCTAACATGTGCCTTATTATTGGTTATTGTAAATATTTTTCTTTTACTTGTTTATTTATTTCTGTTTTCCCTTTTTAATTTTTTTTGCTACTACAAACTCTCACCCCTCTCGCTTTGAGTTTGGTTCTAACTTTGTTGAAGGAAATAGAAGTTACAGCAGGAATATGCATCAAGGTCAAACCAATCAAGGATGGATGGATGGTGCACGAAATTGTGATGTCCAGGCTCGAATAATCCCTGGCAACGTGAGCAACTTGGTACGCGTAATAGTGATTACACTTTAATTATGTAAAATTCATGGCTCTTTCTTTCCCTGGCAATGGCGCCAAGAACATGGTGCCAATACCATGGTTCACAACTTCGATACAACTGACCAGCAAGTGCACTGGGTCGTCCAAGTAATACCTTACGTGAGTAAGGGTCGAATCCCACGGAGATTGTTGGTATGAAGCAAGCTATGGTCACCTTGTAGATCTCAGTTAGGCAGATATAAAGTGATAATGGTGTTTTCGAAAATATTATATAATAAAATAGGGATAGAGATACTTATGTAAATCATTGGTAGGAAATTCAGATAAGCGAATGGAGATGCTTTTCATTCCTCTGAACCTCTGCTTTCCTGCTATCTTCATCCAATCAGTCTTACTCCTTTCCATGGCTGGCTTTATGTGATACATCACCACTGTCAATGGCTACTTTCGGTCATCTCTCGGGAAAATGATCCAATGCCCTGTCACGGCACGGCTAATCGTCTGGAGGCATCACCCTTGCCAATGGCTTCATCTTATCCTCTCAGTGAATAATATGCTCACGCACCTTGTCACGGCACGACTATTCATCTGTCGGTTCTCGATCATGCTGGAATAGGATTTACTATCCTTTTGCGTCTGTCACTAACGCCCTGCAATCGCGAGTTAGGAGCTCGTCACAGTCATTCAATCATTGAATCTTACTCGGAATACCACAGACAAGGTTTAGACCTTCCGGATTCTCTTGAATGCCGCCATCATTCTAGCTTACGCCACGAAGATTCTGGTTAGGAGATCTAAGAGATATTCATTCTAGCTTATTTCATGTAGAACGGAAGTGTTTGTCAGGCACGTGTTCATAGGGGAGAATGGTGATGAGCGTCACACATAATCATCACCTTCATCACGTTCTTGGGTGCGAATGGATATCTTAGAAGCGAAATAAGATGAATTGAATAGAAAATAGTAGTACTTTGCATTAATCTTTGAGGAATAGCCGAGCTCCACACCTTAATCTATGGAGTGTAGAAACTCTACCGTTGAAGATACATAAGTGAAAGGTCCAGGCATGGCCGAGATGGCCAGCCCCCTATTGTGATCTAAGATAGCATACAACTGATCAAAGATAAAAAGCTGATCAAAGATACCTAATACAATAGTAAAATGTCCTATTTATAATAAACTAGCTACTAGGGTTTACATGAGTAAGTAATTGATGTATAAATCCACTTCCTGGGCCCACTTGGTGTGTGTTTGGGCTGAGCCTGAGTGTTGCACGTGTAGAGGTCCTCCTTGGAGTTGAACGCCAGTTTTAGTGCCAGTTTGGGCGTTCAACTCTGGTTTTGGCTCCTTTTCTGGCGCTAGACGCCAGATTTGGGTAGAAAGCTGGCGTTGAACGCCAGTTTACGTTGTCTATGCTTGGCCAAAGTATGGACTATAGTACATTGCTGAAAAGCCCTGGATGTCTACTTTCCAACGCAATTGGAAGCACGCCATTTCGAGTTTTGTAGCTCCAGAAAATCCACTTTGAGTGCAGGGAGGTCAGAATCCAACAGCATTAGCAGTCCTTCTTCAACCTCTGAATCAGATTTTTGCTCAAGTCCCTCAATTTCAGCCAGAAAATACCTGAAATCACAGAAAAATACACAAACTCATAGTAAAGTCCAGAAATGTGAATTTAACATAAAAACTAATGAAAACATCCCTAAAAGTAACTAGATCATACTAAAAACATACTAAAAACAATGCCAAAAAGCGTATAAATTATTCGCTCATCACAACACCAAACTTAAATTATTGCTTGTCCCCAAGCAACTGAAAATCAAATAGGATAAAAAGAAGAGAATATACTATAAATTCCAAACTATCAATGAAACATAGCTTCAATCATATGAGCGGGACTTATAGCTTTTTGCCTCTTGAATAGTTTTGGCATCTCACTTTATCCATTGAGGTTCAGAATGATTGGCATCTATAGGAACTTCAGATTTCGAATAGTGTTATTAACTCTCCTAGTTCAGTATGATGATTCTTGAACACAGCTTCTTTATGAGTCTTGGCCGTGGCCCTAAGCACTTTGTTTTCCAGTATTACCACCGGATACATAAATGCCACAGACACATAATTGGGTGAACCTTTTCAGATTGTGACTCAGCTTTGCTAAAGTCCCCAATTAGAGGTGTCCAGGGTTCTTAAGCACACTCTTTGTTTTTGCTTTGGACCTTGACTTTAACCGCTCAGTCTCAAGTTTTCACTTGACACCTACACGCCACAAGCACATGGTTAGGGACAGCTTGGTTTAGCCGCTTAGACCAGGATTTTATTCCTTTTAGGCCCTCCTATCCACTGATGCTCAAAGCCTTGGGATCCTTTTTATTGCCCTTGTCTTTTGGTTTTAAGGGTTATTGGCTTTTTCTGCTTGCTTTTTCTTTTTCTTTCTAATTTTTTTTTCTGCAAGCTTTGTTCTTTGCTGCTTTTTCTTGCTTCAAGAATCATTTTTATGATTTTTCAGATTATCAAATAACATGTCTCCTAGTCATCATTCTTTCAAGAGCCAACATATTTAACATTCTTAAACAACAACTTCAAAAGACATATGCACTGTTCAAGCATACATTCAGAAAACAAGAAGCATTGTCACCACATCAATATAATTAAACTAAGTTCAAGGATAAATTCGAAACTCATGTACTTCTTGTTCTTTTGAATTAAAACATTTTTCATTTAAGAGAGGTGATAGATTCATAGGACATTCATAACTTTAAGACAGAGTTACTAACTACTAATGATCATGTAATGAAGACACAAACATAGATAAGCACATAACATAGAAAATGAAAAACAGAAGAAACAAGAACAAGGAATGAATCCACCTTAGTGATGGTGGCGTTTCCTTCTTGAGGAACCAATGATGTCCTTGAGCTCTTCTATGTCTCTTCCTTGTCTTTGTTGCTCCTCCCTCATTGCTTTTTGATCTTCTCTTATTTCATGAAGCATGATGGAGTGCTCTTGATGTTCCACCCTTAGTTGTCCCATATTGGAACTCAATTCTCCTAGGGAGGTGTTGATTTGCTCCCAATAATTTTGTGGAGGAAATTGCATTTGAGGTATCTCCGGAATCTCATGGTGATGAGCTTCTTGCGCCTCTTGAGCTCCATGAATGGGCTCTCTTGCTTGCTCCATCTTTTTCTTAGTGATGGGCTTGTCCTCTTTGATGAGGATATCTCCCTCTATGTCAATCCCAGCCGAATTGCATAGGTGGCAGATGAGGTGAGGAAAGGCTAACCTTGCCATAGTGGAGGACTTGTCAGCCACCTTGTAGAGTTCTTGAGGTATAATCTCATGAACTTCCACCTCTTCTCCAATCATGATGCTATGGATCATGATGGCCCGGTCTATAGTAACTTCAGACCGGTTGCTAGTGGGAATGATTGAGCATTGAATGAACTCCAACCACCCTCTAGCTACAGGCTTGAGGTCCAATCTTCTTAGTTGAACCGGCTTGCTTTTGGAGTCAATCTTCCATTGAGCTCCTTCTACACATATGTCCATAAGGACTTGGTCCAACCTTTGATCAAAGTTGACTCTCCTTGTGTAGGGGCGTGCGTTCTCTTCCATGTTTGGCAAGTTGAACGCCAACCTCACATTTTTCGGACTAAAATCTAAGTATTTCCCCCGAACCATTGTAACATAGTTCTTTGGATCCGGGTTCTTACTTTGATCATGGTTCTTGGTGATCCATGCATTAGCATAGAACTTTTGAACCATTAGGATGCCGACTTGTTGGATGGGATTTGTTAGAACTTCCCAACCTCTTCTTTGAATTTCATGTCGGATCTCCGGATACTCATTTCTTTTGAGTTTGAAAGGGACCTCGGGGATCACCTTCTTCTTGGCCACAACATCATAGAAGTGGTCTTGATGGGCTTTGGAGATGAACCTTTCCATCTCCCATGACTCGGATGTGGAAGCTTTTGTCTTTCCTTTCCCTCTTCTAGAGGATTCTCCGGTCTTAGATGCCATCAATGGTAATGGAAAAACAAAAAAAGCTATGCTTTTACCACACCAAACTTAGAATATTGCTCGCCCTCGAGCAATAAACAAAAGAATAGAAGAAGAAGAAGAAGAAATATGGAGAGGGAGAGGGAGATGTGATTTCGGCCAAGAGGAGTGTAGAGGGGTGTGTTGTGTGAATTTGAAGAAGAATGGAGGGCTTTATATAGGGTAGGGAGGTGGGGTATTGGTTCGGCCATATGGGTGGGTTTGAGTGGGAAATTGGTTTTGAATTTTGAAGGTAGGTGGAGTTTATGAGGTAGGTTTATTGGGAAGAGTGGGTGGATGTGAGTGGTGAAGGTTTAGTGGGAAAGAGAGATTGAGGTGATTGGTGAGGGGTTTTTAGGGAAGAGTGTTTATGGGGTTGTGTGAAAGAGAGTGGTGAGAAGAAGTGAGTGGAGGTAGGTGGGGATCCTGTGGGGTCCACAGATCCTGAGGTGTTCAAGGATTTACATCCCTGCACCCATTAGGCGTGTAAAAATGCCTTTGTACTCAACTCTGGGCGTTCAGCGCCAGGTTGGTGGCCATTTTGGGCGTTCAGCGCCCATTTGTGTGCCATTTTTGGCGTTGAACGCCAGAACCATGCCTGTTCTGGCGTTCAGCGCCCAGAAGCTGCCCATTTTGGGCGTTCAGCGCCAGAACCATGCTCTGTTCTGGCGCTGAACGCCAGACAGATGCTCCTCCAGGGTGTGATTTTTCTTCTGCTGTTTTTGATTCCGTTTTCAATTTTTATATTTATTTTGTGACTCCACATGATCATAAACTTACAAAGACATATAACTAAGAAAAATATAGTTAGATAAATAAAAATTGGGTTGCCTCCCAACAAGCGCTTCTTTAATGTCAATAGCTTGACAGTGGGCTCTCATGGAGCCTCACAGATGTGCAGAGCTTTGTTGAGACTCTCCAACACCAAACTTAGATTTTGGATATGGGAGTTCAACACAAAACTTAGAGTTTGGTTGTGGCCTCCCAACACCAAACTTAAAGTTTGCCTGTGGGGGCTCTGGTTGACTCTGCTTTGAGAGAAGCTTTTTCTGCTTCCTCTCCGTGGTTGCAGAGGGAGATCCTTGAGTTTTAAACACAAAGGAGTCCTCATTCCATTGAAGGACTATTTCACCTCTGTCAACATCAATCACAGCTCTTGCTGTGGCCAGGAAAGGTCTTCCTAGGATGATGGATTCATCCTCTTCCTTTCCAGTATCCAGGACTATGAAATCAGTAGGGATGTAAAGGCCTTCAACCTTTACTAACACGTCCTCTACTTGTCCATAAGCCTATTTTCTTGAACTGTCTGCCATCTCTAATGAGATTTTAGCAGCTTGCACCCCATAGATTCCCAGTTTCTCTATTACAGAGAGGGGCATGAGGTTTATTCCTGAACCAAGGTCACACAGAGCCTTAAAGATCATGGTGCCTATGGTACAAGGTATTATGAACTTTCCAGGATTCTGTCTCTTCTGAGGCAATGTCAGTTGATCCAGATCACTTAGTTCATTGATGAACAAGGGAGGTTCAACTTCCCAAGTATCAATGCCAAATAATTTGGCATTCAGCTTCATGATTGCACCAAGAAACTTGGCAGTTTGCTCTTCAGTAACATCCTCATTCTCTTCAGAAGAGGAATACTCATCAGAGCTCATGAAGGGCATAAAGAGGCTTAATGGAATCTCTATGGTCTCTAGATGAGCCACAGAGTCCTTTGGTTCCTCAGAGGGAAGCTCTTTATTGGTCACTGGACGTCCCAGGAGATCTTCCTCCTTGGGATTCACGTCCTCCTTTCCCTCATTGGGTTCGGCAATTTTGCTTATGTCAATGGCCTTGCACTCTCCTTTTAGATTCTCTTCTGTATTGCTTGGGAGAGTACTGGGAGGGATTTCAGTGATCCTTTTACTCAGCTGGCCCACTTGTGCTTTCAAATTTCTAATGGAAGATCTTGTTTCATTCATGAAACTTACAGTGGCCTTAGACAGATCAGAGACTAAGTTTGCCAGATTAGAAGTATTTTGTTCAGAGTTCTCTGTCTGTTGCTGAGTGGATGATGGAAAAGGCTTGCTGTTGCTAAACCTGTTTCTTCCACCATTATTAAAGCCTTGTTGAGGCTTTTGATCCTTCCATGAGAAATTTGGATGATTTCTCCATGATGAGTTATAGGTGTTTCCATAAGGTTCACCTAAGTAATTCACCTCTGCTATTGCAGGGTTCTTATGATCATAAGCTTCTTCTTCATAAGAAGCCTCTTGAGTACTGTTGGATGCAGCTTGCATTCCATGCAGACTCTGAGAGATCATATTGACTTGCTGAGTCAATATTTTATTCTGAGCCAATATGGCATTCAGAGTATCAACTTCAAGAACTCCCTTCTTCATAGGCGTCCCATTACTCACAGGATTCCTTTCAGAAGTGTACATGAACTGGTTATTAGCAACCATGTCAATGAGTTCTTGAGCTTCTGCAGGCGTTTTCTTTAGGTGAATGGATCCACCTGCAGAAGTGTCCAATGACATCTTTGATAGCTCAGATAAACCATCATAGAATATATCCAGGATGGTCCATTCTGAAAGCATGTCAGAAGGACACTTTTTGGTCAACTGTTTGTATCTTTCCCAAGCTTCATAGAGGGATTCACCTTCTTTCTGTCTGAAGGTTTGAACATCAGCTCTAAGCTTGCTCAGCTTTTGAGGAGGAAAGTACTTGGCTAAGAAAGCCGTGACCAGCTTATCCCAAGAGTTCAGGCTGTCTTTGGGTTGAGAATCCAACCATAATCTAGCTCTGTCTCTTACAGCAAAAGGGAAAAGCATGAGCCTGTAGACTTCAGGATCTACTCCATTAGTCTTAACAGTATCACATATCTGCAAGAATTCAGTTAAGAACTGAAAAGGATCTTCAGATGGAAGTCCATGAAACTTGCAGTTCTGCTGCATCAGAGAAACTAATTGAGGTTTCAGCTCAAAGTTGTTTGCTCCAATGGCAGGAATGGAGATGCTTCTTCCATGTAAATTGGAATTAGGTGCAGTAAAGTCACCAAGCATCTTCCTTACATTATTATTATTTTCGGCTGCCATCTCCTCTTCCTGTTCGAAAATTTCTGAAAGGTTTTCTCTGGATTGTTGTATTTTAGCTTCTCTTAATTTTTTTTTTCAGAGTCCTTTCAGGTTCTGGATCTGCTTCCACAAGAATGTTCTTATCCTTGCTCCTGCTCATGTGACAAAGAAGAAGGCACAGAAAAATAATAATAATAATAGAGATCCCTTATACCACAGTATAGGGATCCCTGTGTGAGTAGAAGAAGAGGGGGAGACAAAGAATGTAATATGATGGAAGAAACACAACTGTAAGGAGGCTAGATATGTGAGATGAGATGTTAGGATATGAATGAATAAATAGAATGAGATGGGGGAGGGATAATTTTCGAAAAATATTTTTGAAAAAGAGTTAGTGATTTTCAAAAATGGTTTTTGAAAAATGTTAGTAGTTTTTCGAAAATTAAGATTTAAAATTTAAAATAATAGTTAATTAAAAAGAAATTTTGAAAAAGGGGGAAGATATTTTCGAAAATGAGAGAGAGAGAGTTAGTTATGTAGTTTTGAAAAAGTTAAGAAACAAACAAAAAGTTAGTTAGTTAGTTGAAACAAATTTTGAAAAGATAAGAAGTTAGGAAGTTAGAAAAGATATTTTGAAAAGATATTTTTGAAAAAGATAAGATAAGAAGATGTTTTTGAAAAGATATGATTGAAATTAGTTTTGAAAAAGATTTAATTTTTAAAATCACAATTAATGACTTGATTCACAAGAAATCACAAGATATGATTCTAGAACTTAAAGTTTGAATCTTTCTTAACAAGTAAGTAACAAACTTGAGATTTTTGAATCAAAACATTAATTGTTATTGTTATTTTCGAAAATTTGGTATAAAAATAAGAAAAAGATTTTTGAAAAATATTTTTGGAATTTTCGAAAATAACTAAGAATTTTGAAAAAGATTTGATTTTTGAAAAAGATTTTGAAAAAGATAAGATTTTCAAATTGAAAATTTGATTTGACTCATAAGAAACAACTTGATTTTAAAATTTTTTGAAAAAGTCAACTCAAATTTTCGAATTTGATGAGAGAAAAAGGGAAAGATATTTTTTTGATTTTTTGAATTTTTATGAAAACATGAAAATTATGCAATGCATGAAATTTTTAGATCAAAACAATGAATGCATGCAAGAATGCTATGAATGTCAAGATGAACACCAAGAACACTATGAAGATCATGATGAACATCAAGAACATATTTTTGAAAAATTTTTAATGCAAAGAAAACATGCAAGACACCAAACTTAGAATTCTTTAATGCTTAGACACTAAGAATTCAAGAATGCATATGAAAAACAAGAAAAGACACAAAACAAAAAATCATCAAGATCAAACAAGAAGACTTACCAAGAACAACTTGAAGATCATGAAGAACACTATGAATGCATGAATTTTCGAAAAAAAATGCAAGATGCACATGCAATTGACACCAAACTTATAACATGACTCAAGACTCAAACAAGAAACAGAAAAATATTTTTGATTTTTTTATGATTTTCTAATTTTTTTTTGGATTTTTCGAAAAATTAATTGAAAAAAAGGAAAATAAGGATTCCAAAATTTTTAATATGAATTCCAGGAATCTTGCATTCTTAGTCTAAAGCTTCAGTCCAGGAATTAGACATGGCTCACTAGCCAGCCAAGCTTTCAAAGAAAGCTCCAGTCCAAAACACTAGACATGGCCAATGGCCAGCCAAGCTTCAGCATGTAACACCAGAGTATATTGCTCTTGATAACAAATTGCTGCTCATTACTTATCAAATATGTAACTTGCCTCTGATGGTTTGGAAGCCCCAGTCCAAAAGAATTTAGACATGGCTTTCCAGCCAGCCAGGCTTCACATGCTTCATGAAACACTAGAATTCATTCTTAAAAATTCTAAAGCCATAGAATAATTTATTTTTGAAAACATTTTTTTTTCGAAAACAAAGGAGAAAATTTTGAAAGATTTTTGAAAAATTTTTGAAAAGAAAACAAAAAGAAAATTACCTAATCTGAGCAACAAGATGAACCGTCAGTTGTCCATACTCAAACAATCCCCGGCAACGGCGCCAAAAACTTGGTGCACGAAATTGTGATGTCCAGGCTCGAACAATCCCTGGCAACGTGAGCAACTTGGTACGCGTAATAGTGATTACACTTTAATTATGTAAAATTCATGGCTCTTTCTTTCCCTGGCAATGGCGCCAAGAACATGGTGCCAATACCATGGTTCACAACTTCAATACAACTGACCAGCAAGTGCACTGGGTCGTCCGAGTAATACCTTACGTGAGTAAGGGTCGAATCCCACGGAGATTGTTGGTATGAAGCAAGCTATGGTCACCTTGTAGATCTTAGTCAGGCAGATATAAAGTAATAATGGTGTTTTCAAAAATATTATATAATAAAATAGGGATAGAGATACTTATGTAAATCATTGGTAGAAAATTCAGATAAGCGAATGGAGATGCTTTTCGTTCCTCTGAACCTCTGCTTTCCTGTTATCTTCATCCAATCAGTCTTACTCCTTTCCATGGCTGGCTTTATGTGATACATCACCACTGTCAATGGCTACTTTCGGTCATCTCTCGGGAAAATGATCCAATGCCCTGTCACGGCACGGCTAATCGTCTGGAGGCATCACCCTTGCCAATGGCTTCATCTTATCCTCTCAGTGAATAATATGCTCACGCACCCTGTCACGGCACGGCTATTCATCTGTCGGTTCTCGATCATGCTGGAATAGGATTTACTATCCTTTTGCGTCTGTCACTAACGCCCTGCAATCGCGAGTTAGGAGCTCGTCACAGTCATTCAATCATTGAATCCTACTTGGAATACCACAGACAAGGTTTAGACCTTCCAGATTCTCTTGAATGCCGCCATCATTCTAGCTTACGCCACGAAGATTCTGGTTAGGAGATCTAAGAGATATTCATTCTAGCTTATTTCATGTAGAACGGAAGTGTTTGTCAGGCACGTGTTCATAGGGGAGAATGGTGATGAGCGTCACACATAATCATCACCTTCATCACATTCTTGGGTGCGAATGGATATCTTAGAAGCGAAATAAGATGAATTGAATAGAAAACAGTAGTACTTTGCATTAATCTTTGAGGAACAGCAGAGCTCCACACCTTAATCTATGGAGTGTAGAAACTCTACCGTTGAAGATACATAAGTGAAAGGTTCAGGCATGGCCGAGATGGCCAGCCCCCTATTGTGATCTAAGATAGCATACAACTGATCAAAGATAAAAAGCTGATCAAAGATACCTAATACAATAGTAAAAGGTCCTATTTATAATAAACTAGCTACTAGGGTTTACATGAGTAAGTAATTGATGTATAAATCCACTTCCTGGGCCCACTTGGTGTGTGTTTGGGCTGAGCCTGAGTGTTGCACGTGTAGAGGTCCTCCTTGGAGTTGAACGCCAGTTTTAGTGCCAGTTTGGGCGTTCAACTCTGGTTTTGGCTCCTTTTCTGGCGCTGGACGCCAGATTTGGGTAGAAAGCTGGCGTTGAACGCCAGTTTACGTCGTCTATTCTTAGCCAAAGTATGGACTATTATACATTGCTGGAAAGCCCTGGATGTCTACTTTCCAACGCAATTGGAAGCGCGCCATTTCGAGTTCTGTAGCCCCAGAAAATCTACTTTGTGTGCAGGGAGGTCAGAATCCAACAGCATTAGCAGTCCTTCTTCAACCTCTGAATCAGATTTTTGCTCAAGTCCCTCAATTTCAGCCAGAAAATACCTGAAATCACAGAAAAACACACAAACTCATAGTAAAGTCTAGAAATGTGAATTTAACATAAAAACTAATGAAAACATCCCTAAAAGTAACTAGATCCTACTAAAAACATACTAAAAACAATGCCAAAAAGCGTATAAATTATCCGCTCATCAATGGAACCAAGAGGATCTAATCAACCCTTTAGGCAACAACACCCTCCAAGATATCATGGACAACGACCATTCTACAATGCATACCCAGCTGATAGATATGGTGGACGACCTTGTAACAACCAACAAGCCCCACCCCGTGCCTATAGACCATCCTCTCAACATAACCTCGAACCACCACACTCACAAGCTTCTTTTCACCATTCGCCACCGTATGATCCCTTCCCCCCCAGTTCCAATCCACTCACTCCCATGCACCACCACTTTTCCATGTTTCATGTCCAAATCCATCACCCCGAGAATCAGAGGTTCGCCTCAAGGAAACAGTAAATAAACTTCAAACAACCATTCGACAACTGGAGCAAGTAGTAATTCAATTAGCTTCTAGACGCTCGAACATTCAAGGACCAACCACAGCCCCATATGGACAATCTAATAAAGAGCGTAGCATGAAGGAAATACTAGAAACTCCAGTGGACAAGACAGAGAATGAATTCATACTAGAACAAGTAGAAGAAGCTGTCAGTATGCAAGAAGAAGAGTTGGTTGAAGATCTAAGAGACGCCGAACCTCCATGGGAATTCAGAGCTGAGGAGAACTCCGTCAAGGACGTTACAGTTGATGCTAAGGAGGACAATGCACAATCCCCAAGGCAAGTCGTTTATGAAGAACTAGACGAAATAGCCCAGGACACCAATTCCCTTGATGATGATAGTCACAAGTCAAGTTCTCTTAGTAATGAACTCGCATCCGCAAGTGAATTCTCTGAGATCGAAGAATCTTCCCCAAATGAATACGAAAATGATGCAGAGGTAGATTTCTCTCAACCTCCAATCTATGACTCGAGTGATGAGGAAGACACAGAAGACTTTGACCAGGACACAGATGCATTTGAAGAACCTTACAAAGAAGTGGAGGAATTCACAGAAGAGCACAAGGGAGTAGAACTTACAGAACCACCGGAAACACCTTCCTCAAGGCCATTACCACCCAATACAAGCTTCAAGTGGGTACAATCCTTAACCTTTAACTTCACTTTTTCACTTGAATACGGTTTGCTTGAAACAGATGGCCAGCTTAGAGCTATCTGCGGCTTTAAGAGTAAGAGGGAAATGGCTCGTGCTCAGAGCTGGTGCACAAGGTTCAATAAGGTTCCACGCTTCAACTTGAAGTGCACGGATTGGTATCATGTTCAATTGAATGGATCTCAGAAAACGTTTGGTCACCATGGTGAGAATCTACTTTCTAAACCGCCCGGATGGAAAAATATAGATCAAGACGGAGGCGGATTTAAAGGCAAAGTTTGGGATCCTGGAATCTATTCCGACATTTGTCATTCTGGGAGCCTAAAAATTTGTTTAAAGCTGCTCAGGAGCTTTACATGCCTAGTTTGGGACCCCAGAGGCTATTGGCATTCCAAGCATTGGTGGAGATTTTTGGATGAATTTAAACATAAGCCGCCATAACAGGAAGCCCCTCCAATGTCCAACTTAAGGACTTTAACTAAAAGTGCTAGGTAGGAGACAACCCACCATGGTATGATCATTCCTTTTGCACTTCTAATTTTATTTAGTTTTGTTTGTTTTTGAGTTTTATTTTATTCTATTAAACCTGGAATCGTGCATAGCATTCACATTAAGCATTGCATTCTGCATTGTGCATAAAAAAAAGGGGTGCGCGACGTGACCGCATCACTCATGCGAACGCGTCGAATGGCGTAAAACATTACCCATGCGACCGTGTCATCCACGCGGCCGCGTGACCTGGAAATCGGCGTAAAGATCCAACGTCCAGAAAATTAGGCTGGAATCATGCGGCCGTTGTGCGTTTCGCACAATTGACCCACGCGATCGCGTCATCCATGCGATCGCGTCACTTGCACAATACCAATCCCATGCGACCGCGTGAGCGACGCGATCGCGTCGTATGGATTGCACAACACCCCAAAAGGAGACAGAGAGTTGCGCTGAAACGACGCTGGATTTGTGCATTTAGCACAAATTCCAGCGACGCAATCGCATGCCCAATTGCGTCCTTCACTCTTTTTACCTTCCACGCGATCGCGTCATTCACGCGATCGCATCACCCCCCATGTCGCTCCAGCCACGCGACCGTGTGCCACAGGCGGCCGCGTGGATTCAAATTTATAACCCCCCAACCACGCGAACCCTATCAGTTGCGCCCCCCTGAAACCCTCTCCTCCCTCTCTTCCCCTCCAATCCAACCACCACCATCCAGCCACGATCACCACCACCCCCAGACGCCGCCACCACCGACCCCCTTCCTCCTCCCCCTTCTTCCTTCTTCTTTCTTCTTCTTCCCCCTCTCTCCACCACTGCCCCCTTCGCAACCAGCACCGCCGCCACCCGTTCCAGCCACGCCCCCCATCCGCCACACACACACCTACCCCTCCCTTCCCCTCTTACCCCCTACCCCATTACCCATCCCTTCTTTCCCCCCTGCCCCGAACAGCCGTGCCCACTGCCGCCAGCCGCCGTGCCAGACGCCGTCACCACCACCCCCATCCACCTTTCTGCCCACTCTCCTTATTCGGCCTACCAGGTTCCGACGAACGCCACCCTTCTTTCCTTAGTCGCTATTTCATTATTTTTTGTTTATGTTCATGTTTAGGCTAGTTAGATATGCATGTTGTAGTGGATTTTAGGTTGTTAGGTAGCCTCGGATGTGGTTAGTGGATTTAGGCCTGTTTACTTGCACTGTTCATGTTTCTATTTTCTCAAATTTGCAATTCTGCTGTTGCTGTGATGTTTGTTCATATGCTGTGATTTCTTGTTTCATGCCGCTCTTTACACTGACTTTTCATGTTTATATTCCTTATATGTAATTGCAAGCTTTAATTTTAATTCATATGAACTATTTGACTACTGTTTATTTTCCGGGACAATCCAATTTTAGCCAGAATGCTGCCCAAATTTCTGTAAAATGTTTTCATTCATGTTTTGGTTTTGGCATTTTGAAATCTGCTTTCCTCTGCTTTACCCAAACCTATTCATGAATGCCAGGCACGCATTCTTATTCTCTTTGATTTCCTGGTTCATATATTGCATTTTTGATGTTTGATTCCAATTTTTGGTATTTCTATATCTATTTGAATCATCATCAACCTGTTTTTCTTGTTTGGTTATGAGTTACCTATCACTTCTAATTATGAATGCTTGTTACTTAGAAACTTATCCTTATGCCACTTACCTTAACCCATTTTTCATTAACTCACTAATTCTAATTTCCTGAACTCTTTTTTTTTTTTAATTCTAACCAAACTAACTTTTTAAAATCTTTTTTCTGGTTTTCACTTTCTTTTAACCCTCTAACCATGGCATACTGATAATTTTTCCTACTTAACATGCCTTCTATTACATTTTTGGATTGTGAATTTTTCCTTTCGAACTTTTCACTCCTATACAATCCTTAGTGCACATTTACTTAACTCATTTACCTCATTCTAATTCTCCTTTGCCACTTTGTGTCTCTTTTGACTATTTGCCTATTTGTTTTCCTATTTTTATTATATCCTGGTTTTCTTTTTCAGGATGTCAGATTCCCAGAGAAAGGAAAAAGGAAAGGCTAGCACTGGCAAACGTAAAAGAGGAGAATCATCTATGTCTATCATAGATCTCATGCATGATGCCTCCTGGCGGGAGAAAAACTTTACCCCGTAGGAGAAGGCCGACCAGCTGCTCCCTGCTAATGACCCAGTGAAGTTTTCAAACCGATACTGTGAGTTGAAGTATCCAGTATTTGCAAACTCCAGGAACCTATACCTGGAGAGGACTCTGAAGATCCCAGGAGAACTCCAGCAATACACCTCTGATCAGATCAAACAAAGAGGCTGGTTCTTCCTGGAGAGACCCCTGACTGAGGTCAATGCATCTTGGGTTAGAGAATTCTACTACAATTACTTCAAGACCTCCCTAGATGCAGTGAACCTCAGAGGGAAGCAGATTTTGGTTACTGAAGAGGCAATAGAAGAGGTTCTGAAGCTTCTGCCTAAATCTGATCAGCCAGATGGTTATCAGAAAGTTGAGGAAGACATGCGCTTTCTAAAGTTTGATTGGGATGCAGTCAAGGCCCAGATAGCCCTTGACCCGACCGTTCCTTGGATTATAGGTCAGAACACCACCATGCCCAAAGGAATCAAGCGAGCATACTTGAATGATGAGGCTCGGCTGTGGCATCAGATACTTAGCAACTTTATTATGCCGAGTACTCACGAAACCGGTATACCTGCCGCTATGATCACCCTCCTATGGTGTGTGATGGAGGGTAAGGACCTGTACTTGCCACGCTTTATCCGGTTCTACATGGCCAAGGTCCACGTCCGAGGCACTCTTCCCTTTCCCTATTTGGTTACACAGTTAGGCCGTCGAGCTGACGTGCCTTGGGAGGATGCTGATGAGAGGCCACCTGCTGCAGAATGCAAGAAGATCATCTCGCACAGCAGGAACTTTCTTGTCTTGGGCTACAGACCTCCAGTCCTCACTGCTCCTAGTGACACTGCCACACCATCTGCCGGCCCCTCTTCCTCTACCGCTACACCTGCCACCACCACTGCACCTCCACCTGCCCCAGAGCCCATCTATCATCTAGTGCACCGCCTGTTTCGACGGCTTGACCAGATGGAGCGTCGCAACAAGCGACGCTATGAGCACCTGAAGCTGATGATACGATCTGGCGACATCCCCTCTGAGCCTGACACACCATCCGAGGCATCTGAGGAGGAGGCGGATGATCCCGAGGCAGAGATTTATCCACAGAGTGAGGCAGAGCAAGCAGGCACCCAGCAGGCAGCACACCATCAGGAGGCTCTGCCCCAAATTTAGGCTGTAGATCCTGAGATCCCTCTTCAGTCAGCACCTCCTCCACAACAGTCAAACCCTCAGATCACCACCACAGAGACTCCAGCTACCCAGCCTTCCAGTGATGACACCCCTTCACACCCTGCTTGATTGAGCATCAGGGACGATGCTATATTTTAAGTGTGGGGAGGTCGCCATCTCTGGCGCTCTTTTTTGGTGAACCACTACATACTCTTTTTATTTATTTTGCTATTTTTCTGTATTTTTCTTTTAATTTCTATTTTGCAGTACTTATACATTGCTATTTTCATGTATTTATACTCTATTTCTGCATTTTGCATTTTTAGTTCATATTTTAGCCACTTAGTTGCAATTCTAACTTACTAGTTATAGAAATTGTGGATTGATTAGTATAGTTTACCCTTTTTAGCATAAGATAACTCGGAATAGATTGAAAAGAAAAAGGAAGTAAACTAGAGACTTTAACAGAATTAAAACAACCCACACCTTGCATATATAGCATTACATGTTAGTTAATTAAACAATATTTCACCAAGAAGAAACACTAGAACTTTAAAGCCACCTTAAGTTTTACATTGAGAATAATAGGAATTTTTAACTAAACCTGCCTGACATACATAAGTGATAAATGATTTTTGAGCTAGAGAACACATAGCCTGTGAGTTTTGAGCTTAATTGTATGGTTACATTCAAACCATAAATTTTATTCCTGTGTGTTCCGCCCTTCTTTTATATTCTGGTGTTCTTTACTTTGTTTTAATCTATATGTCCGATTATAGAATGTAGATACATACCAAGAGAGTGATTGAGGCCATTATTTGATTTTAGCTCACTTATTCCAAAACAGCCTACCTTTTACATCACCCTTGTTAGCCCCCTTGAGCCTTTAAATCCCCTTTTATTCTATTAGCCACATTACTAGCCTTAAGCAGAAAAACAAAATAAAATCCCAAGTTGAATCCTTGGTCAGCTTAAGATAGAAAATTATGTATAGTTTAAATGTGGGAAAACCTATTGGGAACATGGATGATAAAAACAAAAGGTAGAAAAGTAGAAAAGAATTAAAATAATTCGAGATAAAAAGTTTTGGGAAGCATGCTCATGTAAAATCAAAATAATTGAATTACCATGTACATTAAAAAAAAATGTTATGAATAAAGGGGATACAAAAAGAACTCCCCAATTATGAAATAAAGCAATGCACATGGGATAAAAGTAAATATTGAGGCATGAGCATGTAACATCAAAAGTGAGAAAAACATGGAAAATTAGGTAAAGAAGCTTTGCTTTACAACATATGTATGTTAGGTGAGATCTTAGACTAATCAAGGATTCACTTAATTAGCTCACTTAGCCTTATACATATACCCTTACCTTTACCTTGGCCCCATTACAACTTTAATTAAAGACCTCATGATTTTTGGTATGTCTATACTCTATAATTGTTGATTGGTTAGATGAAGAATAAAGTTATAGAAAGAAAGAATAAAAAGAAGAATAGAGTGATTAACCCAATAAACACTGAGTGAATAGAGAGTAAACACAAAATCCAGTGAGGGTTCAATAGCTCATTAACATATATCTCTGCTTAAATTATTAATTGTCTTGCAAGTTTTTAAAATGTTTTTCTCTCCCATCTCAATTGTAAAGGCACTTTATCACTATCTAAGTCTTGGCTATATATATACATGACTCCTTGATAATGTGAATTAATTTAACTACATGCAAGCTTTATATTCAAGTAAATAAAAATTAGAATTGTATGATGCATCATTCATCTAGGTAGTTGCATTTAGATTAGATTGCATTGCATGACATTCCACCACTTTAACCTTACTTTTTACCTTGGATTTAGCATGAGGACATACTATTGTTTAAGTGTGGGGAGGTTGATAAACCCATATTTTATGATGTATTTTGTGCTTAATTTGAGTGATTTATTCAATCCTTCACCCACTTATTCATATTAATTGCATGGTTTTACTTTCCCTTCCTTATTATGTGATGTATGTGAAAAACATGTTTCCTATGCTTTAAAATTAATTATTTTAATTATCCTTATTATCATTCGATGCCGTGATTTGTGTGTTGAGTAGTTTCAGATCTTCTAATACAGGAATGACTCAAAGGATGGAAAGGAAACATACAAAAATGGAAGGAAAGCACAAAACGAAGTTTCTAAAGAAACTGGCATCCACGCGATCGCATGGACGACGCGACCGCATGCCAAGCACGAATCAACAGCGATGTGGCCGCATGACTGACGCAACTGCGCGCCTTAAGCAAAACACATATGACGCGGCCGCATGACTGACGCGACCGCGTGACAAGAAAAGCTCCGAATGACGCGACCACGTGACCCACGCGGACGCGTGACAGAGGCCACGCACCAGAAATTGCAGAAAATGCTCCCAGCAATTTTTGAAGCCCTTTTTGGCCCAAATCCAAGTCCAGAAGGCATAGACCAGGGGTTATAAAGTGTGGGAATGAATCCATTCAAAGGGAGCTCACCAATTAGTTACTTTTCATGATTTAGATTTAGTTTAGAGAGAGATTCTCTCTCTCTTTTAGGATTAGGATTTAGGACTTCTCTCTTTAGGAGTAACTCTCGATCTCAGGTTTAATGTTCCTTTACTTTAAGCTTCCCTTTTACTTTTGTTCATCCCATTACTTTAGATGATTATTTACCTTGCAATTTGATTTATGAACTCTTCCATGTTACAAATTACTCTTTTGAATTAATGCTATTTGAGGTATTTCAGTTTAATATTGCTTTCTTTTATTTATGCTATTATTGCTTTTACTCTGAAGACATTTTTATTCCAGTAGATTTACTTTTCCCCTTTTGGTTTTGGTTAAGAAATTAGTAACTCAGGAGTTATCAAACTCAACATGATTGATAATTGTTATCTTTGTTAATTGAATTGAACTTCAATAATCCCAATCTTTTCTTAGGAAATAAATAGGATCCGAAGATCAAACCAATTAATCCCTTGATCTTCCTTTATCTTAGTACTAGGATAGGACCTCCAATTTCTCATACCTTGCCAAAGGTTTATTTTACAGTTATTTATTTATTTTTAATTACCATTTAAATTATTTGTCATATTTGTTCCTCATTCTTGAAACCCCAAATTTACAATCTCCATAACCAATAATAAGAACATACTTCCCTGCAGTTCCTTGAGAAGACAACCCGAGGTTTGAATACTTCGGTTATCAAATTTTAAGGGGTTTGTTACTTGTGACAACCAAAACGTTTGTACGAAGGGATTTCTATCGGTTTAGAGACTATATCTACAACGCGACTGTTTTTATGAAATTCTTTACTGGCAAAAATCCTAATGTCACCCCTCTTCTTCTACAGCTGCCCCAGCTACCCCTGCCACCACCACTGCACCTCCACCTGCCTCAGAGCCAGTTTATCACCTAGTGCACCGCCTGTTTCGGTGGCTCGACCAGATGGAGCGTCGCAACAAGCGACGATATGAGCACCTGAAGCTGATGATCCGATCTGGCGGCGACATTCCCTCAGAGCTTGACACACCATCTGAGGAGGAGGCGGATGATGAGGTAGAGACCCATCCACAGAGCGAGGCTGCGCAGGCAGGCACAGAGCAGGCTGCATCACATCAGGAGGCTCCGCCTCATATTCCGGTTGTAGACCCAGAGATCCCTATTTAGTCAGCACCTCTTCTGCAGCAGGCAGATCCTCAGACCACCACCACAGATACTCCAGCTACCCACCCTTCCAGTGATGAAACCCCTTCACACCCTGCTTGAGTGAGCATCGGGGACGATGCTTTATTTTAAGTGTGGGGAGGTCGCCATCTCTGGCGTATTTTTTGGTGAACCACTACAGACTCTTTCATTTTATTTTGCTATTTTTCTGTATTTTTCTCTTTATCTTTATTTTTATTTTCCCAATACTTATACATTGCTATTTTCATGTATTTATACTCTATTTTCTGCATTTTGTACTTTAGTTCATATTTTAGCCATTTAGTTTAGTTGCAATTCTAACTTATTAGTATAGAAATTGTGGATTAATTAGTATAGTTTACCCTTTTTAGCATAAGATAGCTTAGTTTATATTGAAAATATAAAAAGGAAGTAAACTAGGAACTTGAACATAATAAAAACAATCCACACACCTTGTGTATATAGCATTATATGTTAGTTAGTTAACAACATTTCATCAAGGAGGAACACTAGAACTTTAAAGCCATCTTAAGTTTTACATTGAGAATAATGGGAACTTTTAATTTTACTTGCATGACATACATAACTGATATATGATTTTTGAGCTAGAGAATACACAGCCTGTGAGTTTTGAGCTTAATTGTATGGTTATATTCAAACCATGAGTTTTATTCCTGTGTGTTCCGCCCTTCTTATTTATTCTGGTGTTCTTTACTTTGTTTTAATCTATATGTCCGATTATAGAATAGAAATACATACCAAGAGAGTGATTGAGGCCATTGTTTAATTTTAGCTCACTTATCCCAAATTAGCCTATCTTTTACATCACCCTTGTTAACTCCCTTGAGCCTTTAAATCCCCTCTTATTCTATAAACCACAATACTAGCCTTAAGCAGAAAAACAAAATAAAAATCCCAAGTTGAATCCTTGGTTAGCTTAAGATAGAAAGTGTGTAATTGTTTAAGTGTGGGAAACCTATTGGGAACATGGATGATAAAAAAAAAGGTAGAAAAGTTGAAAAGAATAAAATTGTTCAAATAAAAATTTTGGGAAGCATGCTCATGTAAAATCAAATAATTGAATTACCATGTGCAATAAAACATAAAAAAAAAATAAAAAAGTGTTATTTTTCAGTATTTGAATAAAGGGGATACAAAAGAATTCCCCAAATGCAAAATAAATGCACATGAGACTAAAGTTAAAGTATGAGCATGTAACATTTAAAGTGGGAAAAAGTGGGAAAATAGGTAAAGAAATTTTGCTTTACAAAGTATGTATGTTAGGTGAGATCTTAGACTAATCAAGGATTCACTTAATTAGCTCACTTAGCCTTATACATATACCCTTACCTTTACATTGGCCCCAATACAACCTTAATTAAAGACCTCATGACTTTGGTATGTCTATATTCTATAATTGTTGATTGGTTAGATGAAGAACAAAGTTATAGAAAGTAAGGATAAAAAGAAGAATAGAGTGATTAACCCAATAAACACTGAGTGACTAGAGAGTAAACACAAAATCCAGTGAGGGTTCAATAGCTCATTAACATATATCTCTGCTTAAATTATAAATTGTCTTGCAAGTTTATAAAATGTTTTTCTCCCATCTCAATTGTAAAGGCACTTTATCACTATCTAAGGCTTGGCTATATATATGATTCCTTGAGAATGTGAATTAATTCAACTACATGTAAGCTTTATATACAAGTGAATAAAATTTTAGAATTGCATGATTCATTTAGGTAGTTGCATTTAGATAGATTGCATTGCATGAAATTCCACCACTTTAACCTTAACTTACTCTTTATCTTGGATTTAGCATAAGGACATACTATTGTTTAAGTGTGGGGAGGTTGATAAACCCATATTTTATGATATATTTTGTGCTTAATCTGAGTGATTTATTCAATCCTTCACCCACTTATTCATATTAATTGCATGGTTTTACTTTCCCTTCCTTATTATGTGATGTATGTGAAAAACATGTTTCCTATGCTAAAAATAATTATTTTGATTACCCTTTATTTTCATTCGTTGCCGTGATTCGTGTGTTGAGTAGTTTCAGATCTTCTAAGGCAGGAATGACTTAAAGGATGGAAAGGAAACATACAAAATTGGAAGGAAAGCACCAAATGGAGTTTTTGAAGAAACTGGCATCCACGCGATCGCCTGAGCGACGCGGCCGCATGCCAGCACGAATCAACAGCGACGCGACCGCGTGACTGACGCGATCGCGCGCCACAAGCAGAATGCATATGATGCGGCCGCATGACTGACGCGACCACATGATAAGGAAAACTCCAAATGACGCTACCGCGTGACCCACGCGGACGCGTGACAGAGGCCACGCACCAGAAATTGCAGAAAACGCTCATAGCAAATTCTGAAGCCCTTTTTGGCCCAAATCCAAGTCCAGAAGGCATAGACCAGAGGTTATGAAGTGGGGGAATGCATCCATTCAGGGAGAGTCTCCAATTAGTTAGTTTTCCATGATTTAGATTTAGTTTTGAGAGAGGTTCTCTCCTCTCTCTTTAGGATTAGGATTTAGATTTAGGATTTTATTCGCTTTCCGGATTACCTCTTTATCAGGTCCAATATTCCTTTTTATTATTTTCTCAATTTTATTTATGAATTCTTCCATGTTACAGATTACTCTTTGAATTAATGTTATTTGAGGTATTTCAGTTTAATATTGCTCTCTTTTATTTATGTTACTTTTATCCCCAATCTGAAGACATTTTTATTCCAGTAGATTTACTTTTTCCCTTTTTGGTCTTGGTTAAGAAATCAGTAACACAGGAGTTATCAAACTCAAACATGATTGATAATCGTTATCTTTGCTAATTGAATTGAACTTCAATAATCCCAATCTTTCCTTAGGGATTAACTAGGATTTGAGGATCTAACTAATTAGTTACTTGACCTTCCCTTGCTCTAGCAAAGGTTAACTAAGTGGAATTAAGATTCAATTTTCATCATCATTGATAAGGGTAACTAGGATAGGACTTCTAATTTCTCATACCTTGCCAAAAGTGTGTTTTACAGTTATTTATTTACTTTAAAGTCTTCTATTTATTTTAATTGAAATTTAAATTACTTGCTCCATACCTTCAAAACCCTAATTTACAATCTTCATAACCAATAATAAGAACATACTTCCCTGCAGTTCCTTGAGAAGACGACCCGAGGTTTAAATACTTCGGTTATCAATTTATTTAGGGGTTTGTTACTTGTGACAACCAAAACGTTTGTACGAAGGGATTTCTGTTGTTTTAGAGACTATATCTACAACGTGACTATTTTTATAAAATTCTTTACTGGCAAAAATCCCAGAACATTGCTTTTAGATCTTGGTACATCTTAGTGCTTCCCTGATGAATAGAGAATCTGCTTTTGTGTGCTTCTTTCAAGATATCCTACCGTAGGGATCCAATGATCGACACACAGATCCTACCCTTGAATCTCCATATCCCGTCATCCTCCCAAGATACTCTCCATCGCTTCCCTTGCTCAATTGCCGGCCACACCTTCTGCAATTCCTTTTTGTCTTGTTGAGCTTTTTCAATCTTAGATTTAAAATCACCGGAAATTTGCAGTCGGCTTAAATATAAAGTACCAGACTCCTCTCTAACCCCCAATTTCAGACATTCGAACACCTTTATTAATTCTTCCCCTCATAGCATCATCCATGCAGCACATAGAGATTTTTGGCTTAAAGCGTCTGTGATAAACCCATATTTTATGATATATTTTGTGCTCAATTTAAGTGATTTATTCAATCCTTCACTCACTTATTCATGTTAATTGCATGGTTTTACTTTCCCTTTCTTATTATGTGATGTATGTGAAAAACATGTTTCCTATGCTTTAAAAATAATTATTTTAATTACTCTTTTATTACCATTCGATGCCGTGATTTGTGTGTTGAGTAGTTTCAGATCTTCTAAGGCAGGAATGACTTAAAGGATGGAAAGAAAACATACAAAAATGGAAGAAAATCACAAAATGGAGTTTTTGAAGAAGCTGGCAGTGACGCGAACTCATGGACGACGCGGCCGCATGCCTAGCGCGAAAAGGTAGCGACGCGAACGCGTGAATGACGCGATCGCGCGCGACGAGCAAAACGCAGATGACGCGGGCGCTTGACCGAAGCGAACGCGTGATAAGGAAAACTCCAAATAACGCGACCGCGTGACCCACGCGGACGCGTGTCAGAGGCCACGCACCAGAAATTACAGAAAACGCTCCCAGCGATTTTTGAAGCCCTTTTTGGCCCAAAT
This sequence comes from Arachis ipaensis, assembly GCF_059453495.1. Classification (NCBI taxonomy): domain Eukaryota; kingdom Viridiplantae; phylum Streptophyta; class Magnoliopsida; order Fabales; family Fabaceae; genus Arachis; species Arachis ipaensis. The sequence continues at coordinate 116,791,845 of NC_142441.1, read as the reverse complement.
TCAAGTCCAGAAGGCACAGATCAGAGGTTATGAAGTGGGAGAATGCATCCATTCAAAGGAGAGTATCCAATTAGTTACTTTCAATGATTTAGATGTAGTTTTTAGAGAGAGGTTATCTCCTCTCTCTTTTAGGATTTAGAATTAGGATTTCTTTTGCTTTTAGGATTATCTCTTTTCATCAGGTTCAATATTCCTTTTTATTTATTTTCTCAATATTGATTTATGAACTTTTCTATGTTACAGATAATTCTCTTAATTAATGATATTTGAGGTATTTCAGTTTATGATTGCTTTCTTTTATTTACATTATTGTTATTTCTAATCTGAAGACATTTTTTTTATTCCAGCAGATTTACTTTTTCCCCTTTTGGTCTTGGTCAAGAAATCAGTAACTCAAGAGTTATCAAATTCAACGTGATTGATAATTGTTATCTTGTTAATTGAATTGAACTTCAATAATTCCAGTCTTTTCTTAGGGATTGACCAGAACCTGAAGTTCAGACTAATTAATCCACTTGATCTTCCTTTGCTTTAGTAAAGGCTAACTAAGTGGGATTAAGACTCAATTCTCATCACCATTGATAAGGATTACTAGGATAGAACTTCCAATTTCTTATACCTTGCCAAGAGTTTATTTTACAGTTATTTATTTATTTTATTTGCCATTTAAATTACTCATTCCTTATTTTCAAAGACCCCAATTTACAGTCTTCATAACCAATAATAAGAACATACTTCCCTGCAGTTCCTTGAGAAGACGACCTGAGGTTTAAATACTTCGGTTATCAATTTTAAAGGGATTTGTTACTTGTGACAACCAAAACGTTTGTACGAAGGGATTTTCTGTTGGTTTAGAAACTATACTTACAACGCGATTATTTTCATTCTTTACCGACATTAAATCTCGCTCGTCAAAATGGCGCCGTTGCCGGGGAACTGCAATCGTGTGCCTTATTATTGGTTATTGTAAATATTTCTCTTTTACTTGTTTATTTGTTCTTATTTTCTTCTTTTTTTTATTAGCTACTATGAATTCTCACCCCTCTCGCTTTGAGTTTGGTTCTAATATTGTTGAAAGGAGTGAAAGTTATAACAGGAACGTGCATCAAGGTCTGAGCAATCAAAGATGGATGGAGCCAAGAGGATCTGATCAACCCTTTAGGCAACAACACCCTCAAGATATCATGGGCAAAGGCCATTTTACAATGCATACCAAGCTAATAGATATGGTGGACAACCTTGTAGTTACCAACAAGCCCCACCCTGTGCTTATAGACCATCCTCTCAACATAACTTCGAACCACCACACTCACAAGCTCATTTTCACCATTCACCACCATATGATCCTTATTTACCCCGATTCCAATCCAATTACTCCCAAACACCACCACTTCCCTATGTACCACGTCCAAATCTATCGCCTCCAGAATCACAGGTTCGCCTCAAGGAAACAGTAGATCAACTTCAAACAACCTTTCATCAACTGGAGCAAGCAATAAGTCAATTATCTTCTAGACGTTCGAACATTCAAGGACCTCCCACAGCCCCATGTGGACAATCTAATGAAGAGCGTAGCATGAAGGAGATACTAGAAACTCCAGTGGACAAGACAAAGCATGACTTCGTACTGGAACAAGTAGAGGAAGCTGTCATTATAGAAGAAGAAGAGTTAGTTGAAGACTTAGGAGATGCTGAACTTCCATGGGAATCTAGAGTTGTGGAGAATTCTGTCAAGGACGTTACAATTGATGCTAAGGAGGATAGTGCACAACCCCCAAGGCAAATCTTTTATGAAGAACTAGACGAAATAATCCAAGAAGCAAGTTTCCTTGATGATAATAATCTCAAGTCAAGTTCTCCTAGTAATGAACTTGCATCCGCGAGTGAATTCTTTGGGATCGAAGAATCTTCCCCAAGTGAATACGAAGATGATGCGGAGGTAAATTTCTCAAAACCTCCATTTTATGACTTAAGTGATGAGGAAGACATAAAAGGCTTTGATCAGGACATGGATGCATTTGAAGAATTTTGCAAAGAAGTGGAGAAATTCATAGAAGAGCACAAGGGAGTAGAACTCACAGAACCACTGGAAACACCTATTCCAAGGCCATTATCACCCAATACAAGCTTCAAGTGGGTACAATCCTTAACCTTTAACTTTATCTTTCCACTCGAATATGGGTTGCTTGAAACAGATGGCCAGCTTAGAGCTCTCAGCGACTTTAAGAGTAAGAGGAAAATGACTCGTACTCAGAGCTGGTGCACAAGGTTTAATAAGGTTCTACGCTTCAACTCGAAGTGCACGGATTGGCATCATGATCAATCGAATGGATCTCGGAAAATATTTGGTCATCTTGGTGAGAATATAATTTTTAAACCGCCTGGATGGAAAAATATAGATCAAGACGGAGGCAGATTTAAAAGCAAAGTTTGGGATCCTGGAATCTATTCTGACATTCGTCACCCCGGGAGCCTGAGAATCTGTTTGAAGATGCTCAGAATCTTTACATGCCTAGTTTGGGACCCCGGAGGCCGTTGGCATTCCAAACATTGGTGGAGATTTCTGGACGAGTTTAAGCATAAGCCGCCATAACAGGAAGCTCGCCATATGTCCAACTTAAGGACTTTAACTAAAAGTGCTAGGTGGGAGACAACCCACCATGGTATGGTCGTTTCGTTTTCAGTTTTATTTTGTGTTATTTATTTTTATTCTTTTTCAAATTAAACCTGAATATTATTCATTAGCATTGCACACTGCATAATTGCATGATTGCATTTCAGTAAAAAAAAAAAGAGAGTAGGGCGTGCGACGCGACCGCATCGCTCATGCGATCGCGTTAGTTGCGTAAAACACTCCCCACGCGTCCGTACCATTCACACGGCTGCGTGACCTGGAGATCAGCGTAAAGATCCAACGCCCAGAAAGATTGGGCTGGAATCGTACGGCCGTTGTGCGTTTAGCACAAAATGACCCACGTGGTCGCATCCTTGACGCGATCGCATCACTTGCACAACACCCATCCCACGCGAAAGCGTGAGCGATGTGATCGCGTCGCGTGGATTGCTCAACACCCCAAAGGAGACAGAGAGTTGCACTAAAACGACGCTGGAATTGTGCGTTTCGCCCAATTTCCAGCGACGCGGTCGCATGCCTCACGCGACCGCGTCATTCACCATTTTTTCCATTCCATGCGATAGCGTGGGTGCCTCACGCGACCGCGTCATTCACCATTTTTTCCATCCTATGCGATCGCGCTACCCAAGCGATTGCGTCAACCCCCATTCTACCCCAGCCACGCGACCGCGTGCCCCACGCGATCGCGTGGGTTCAAATTCATTAACCCCCTCAGCCACGCGAAACCTTACCCATTCGCGCCCCCCAACCCCCTTCTCCTTTCTCTCTTCTCTGCAACCCTCCACCACCTAACCACCATTATCACTCCCAGCCACCACTTCCGACCACTGCACCGCCGCACCGCCAACCCCCCTTAGACCCCACCGCAATGCCACCTCCCCCTCATTCTTCCTTCTTCTTCTTCCACCCCCTTCCCTTTCTTCCACTGCCGCGGCCAACCACCCACCATCGCACCGTCACCGCCGCGCCTCCGCGCCAGCCACCACCACCCTCACCCCCTCCCATCCTTCCTCCTTAACCCCTATCCCCATTACCCTACCCGAAACCCCCCTGCCACCGGACAGCCGTTCACCGCCACGCCAACCGCTTCAACCGCTGCATCAGCCACCACCGCAACCACCCCCCAGCCATCTCTCTGCCCCACTTTCATTCATTCACCTACCAGGTTCCGCCGAACGCCACTCTTCTTTTCTTTCGCAGTTATTTGAATTTTTTTCTCGTTTATGTTCAAAATTAGGCTAGTTAGATATGCATGTTGTAGTGGATTCTAGGTGGTTAGGTAGCATAGGATGTGGTTAGTGGATTTAGGCCTGATTAATTGCGCTGTTCATGCTACTTGTTTTATAATTTTCACAATTCTGCTATTGCTGTGATCTAAGTATTGTTCATATGCTGTTCTTACTATTCATGCTGCTATTGCGACTACTCTTTCATGTTCAAATTATTTATATCTTTTTGCAGTTTCTTTTAATTTATATGAACTATTCTGCTTGTTGTTTATTTTCCGAGACCATCCACTTTTAGCCGGAATGCTGCCCAAATTTCTGTAAACTATTCTGATTTTCATTCATGTTTTGGTTTTGGCAATTTGAATTCTGCTTTACTCAGCTTTTACCAAACCAATTCATGTATGCACGGGCAAGCTTTCTTATTCTTTTCAATTTCCTGGTTAATAAATTGCCTTTTGGATGATTCAATTCCACTTTTTGCTATTTACATATCTATATGAATCATCATCAACTTCCTTGTTTGAATGTGAGTTGACTGTAGCTTCTAATTGTAAATTCTTGTTACTTAGAAAATGATCATCAAACCACTTACTCTAACCTTCTTTTTACTAACTCACTGATTTCAACTTCCTAACCTCTTTTTCATTCCTAACCAACCTAACTTTCACAACATCTCTTCTTGGTTTTTCACTATTCTCTTTAACCTTCTAACCAAGGCATGATGATAATTTTTCCTAATTAACATGAATTCTATTTATATCACATTTTGGATTGTGAAATTTTTCTCAAATTTCTAACTCCTATACAATCCATAATGCACATTTACTCAACTCATTTCATTATTCTACTGCTCCTTTGCCACTATGTGCTTATTTTGTTATTTGCCTACTTGTTTTCCTGTTTTTATTATATCTTGGATTTCTATTTTTCAGGATATCTGACACTCAAAGAAAAGGAAAAGGAAAGGCAACAACTGGCAAACGGAAAAGAGGAGAATCCTCTATGTCCATCCTGGACATCATGCACGATGACTTCTGGCGGGAGAAACACTTTACCCCACAGGAGAAGGCTGACCAGCTACTCCCTGCTAATGACCCCATCAAGTTTGCAAACAGATATTGCGAGTTGAAGTATCCGGTGTTTGCAACCTCCAGAAACCTGTACCTAGAGCAGACTCTGAAAATTCCAGAAGAACTCCAACAATACACCTCTGATCAGATCAAACATAGAGGCTGGTTCTTCCTGGAGAGAAACCTGACAGAGGTCAATGCTTCTTGGGTAAGAGAGTTTTACTGCAATTACTTCAAAACTTCCCTAGATGCAGTGAGCCTAAGAGGGAAGCAGATACTGGTCACTGAAGAGGCCATTGAGGATATTCTGCAGCTTCAACCTAAATCTGATCAGCTTGATGGTTACCAAAAGGCTGAGGAGGACATGCGCTTCATGAGGTTTGACTGGGATGCGGTTAAAGCAAGGATAGCCCTTGACCCGACTGTCCCCTGGGTCATGGGTCAGAACACCACCATGCCTAAAGAAATCAAGCGGATATACTTGAACGATGAGGCTCGGCTCTGGCACCAGATCTTGAGCAACTTTGTTATGCTGAGTACTCACGAGACCGAGCTACCTGCTGCTATGATCACCCTCCTATGATGTGTGATGGAGGGTAAGGACATGTACCTACCACGATTCATCCGGTACTACATGGCCCTGGTCCACGTCCGAGGAACTCTCCCCTTTCCATATCTGATTACCCAGCTCGGCCGTCGAGCTGACGTGCCTTGGGAGGATGCTGATGAGAAGCCACCTGCTGCAGAATGCAAGAAGATTATCCCTCACAGTAGGAACTTTCTGGCTTTGGGCTACAGACCTCCATTCCTCACTGCTACTGATGAGATAGCCGCACCTTCCGCCGGACCTTATTCATCTACAGCTACCCCAGCTACCACCACTACACCTCCACCTACCTCAGAGCCCGTTTATCACCTCGTATACCGCCTGTTTCAGTAGCTAGACCAGATGGAGCGCCGCAACCATTGCCGATATGAGAGATCTGAGCATCGCAGCAAGCGACGCTATGAGCACCTGAAGCTGATGATCCGTTCTGGCGGCGACATCCCCTCCGAGCCTGACACACCATCAGAGCCATCTGAGGAGGAGGCGGATGATCATGAGGCAGAGACCCATCCACAGAGAGAGACTGAGCAGGCAGGCCCGGAGCAGGCTGCATCACAGCAGGATGCCCCGCATCAGATTCAGGCTGCAGACCCAGAGGTTCCTATTCAGTTAGCACCTCCTCTACAACAGACAGATCCTTAGACCACCACTACAGAGACTCCAGCCACCCATCCTTCCAGTGATGACACTCCTTTACACCCTGCTTGAGTGAACATCGAGGACGATGCTTTATTTTAAGTGTGGGGAGGTCGCCATCTCTAGCGTATTTTTCTTGGTGAACCACTACAGACTCTTTTTATTTTATTTTGTTATTTTTCTGTATTTTGATCTTTATTTTTATTTCTCAGTACTTATACATTACTCTTTTCATGTATTTGTACTCTATTTTTGCATTTTGCACTTTAGTTCATATTTTAGCCATTTAGTTTAGTTGCAATTCTAACTTATTAGTTATAGAAAATGTGGATTAATTAGTATAGTTTACCCTTTTTAGCATAAGATAGCTTAGTTCGAATTGAAAATACAAAAAGGAAGTAAACTAGAGACTTAAACAGAACAGAAACAATCCACACACCTTGTATATATAGCATTACATGTTAGTTAGTTAACAACATTTCATCAAGGAGAAACACTAAAACTTTAAAGCCACCCTAAGATTTACATTAAGAATAATGGGAACTCTTAATTTTTACTTGCATGACATACATAACTGATATATGATTTTTGAGCTAGAGAACACACAGCCTGTGAGTTTTGAGCTTAATTGTATGGTTACATTCAAACCATAATATTTTATTCCTGTGTGTTTCGTCCTTCTTTTTTATTCTGGTGTTCTTTACTTTGTTTTAATCTATATGTCCGATTATAGAATATAGATACATACCAAGAAAGTGATTGAGGCCATTGTTTGATTCTAGCTCACTTATCCCAAATTAGCCTACCTTTTATATCACCCTTGTTAGACCCCTTGAGCCTTTAAAACCCCTCCTGTTCTATAAACCACATTACTAGCCTGTAGCAGAAAAATAAAATAAAAATCCCAAGTTGAATCCTTGGTTAGCTTAAGATAGAAATTGTGTAATTGTTTAAGTGTGGGGAACCTTATGGGAACATGGATGATAGAAACAAAGGTAGAAAGTTAAAAAGAATAAAAATATTTCAAAATAAAATTTTGGGAAGCATGCTCATGTGAAATCAAAGCAATTAAATTACCATGTGCGTTAAAAAAAATTATATATATATTATTTAAGTACCTAAATAAGGGGATACAAAAGAATTCCCCAAATGCAAAAAAAAGATCAATGCACATGTGATAAAAATTAAAATTAAGGCATGAGCATGTAACATAAAAAGTGGAAAAAATTGGGTAAATAGGTAAAGAAACCTTTGAATTACAAAATATGTATGTTAGGTGAGATCTTAGACTAATCAAGGATTCACTTATTAGCTCACTTAGCCTTATACATATACCTTTACCTTTACCTTGGCCCCATTACAACCTTGGAAAAGACCTCATGATTTTTGTATGCCTATATTCTATAATTGTTGATTGGTTAGATGAAGAACAAAGTTATAGAAAGTAAGGATAAAAAGAAGAATAGAGTGATTAACCCAATAAACACTGAGTGACTAGAGAGTAAACACAAAATTCAGTGAGGGTTCAATAGCTCATCAACATATATCTCTGCTTAAATTGTTAATTGTCTTGCAAGTTTGTACAATATTTTTCTTTCCCATCTCAATTGTAAAAGTGCTTTAACATTATCTACGGTTTGGCTATGTATATATGATTCCTTGAGAATGTGAATTAATTCAACTACATGTAAGTTTTATATAAAAGTAAATGACAATTAGAATTGCATGATTCATTTAGGTAGCTGCATTTAGAATAGATTGCATTGCATGAGATTCCACCACTTTAACCTTACTCTTTATCTTGGATTTAGCATGAGGACATGCTATTGTTTAAGTGTGGGGAGGTTGATAAACCCATATTTTATGATATATTTTGTGCTCAATTTAAGTGATTTATTCAATCTTTCACTCACTTATTCATGTTAATTGCATGGTTTTACTTTTCCTTCCTTATTATGTGATGTATGTGAAAAACATGTTTCCTATGCTTTAAAAATAATTATTTTAATTACCCTTTTATTACCATTCGATGCCGTGATTTGTGTGTTGAGTAGTTTCAGATCTTCTAAGGAAGGAATGACTTAAAGGATGGAAAAAAAACATACAAAAATGGAAGGAAATCACAAAATGGAGTTTTTGAAGAAGCTGGCAGCGATGCGAACTCATGGACGACGCGGCCGCATGCCTAGCACGAAAAGGTAGCGACGCGAACGCGTGAATGATGCGATCGTGCGTGACGAGCAAAACGCAGATGACGCGGGCGCTTGACCGAAGCAAACGCGTGATAAGGAAAACTTCACATAACGCGACCGCGTGACCCACGCGGACGCGTGTCAGAGGCCACGTACCAGAAATTACAGAAAACGCTCCCAGCGATTTCTGAAGCCCTTTTTGGCCCAAATTCAAGTCCAGAAGGCACAGATCAGAGGTTATGAAGTGGGAGAATGCATCCATTCAAAGGAGAGTCTCCAATTAGTTACTTTCGATGATTTAGATGTAGTTTTTAGAGAGTGGTTCTCTCCTCTCTCTTTTAGGATTTAGAATTAGGATTTCTTTTGCTTTTAGGATTATCTCTTTTCATCAGGTTCAATATTCCTTTTTATTTATTTTCTCAATATTGATTTATGAACTTTTCTATGTTACAGATAATTCTCTTAATGAATGATATTTGAGGTATTTCAGCTTATGATTGCTTTCTTTTATTTACATTATTGTTATTTCCAATCTGAAGACATTTTTTTTATTCCAGCAGATTTACTTTTTCTCCTTTTGGTCTTGGTCAAGAAATCAGTAACTCAAGAGTTATCAAACTCAACGTGATTGATAATTGTTATCTTGTTAATTGAATTGAACTTCAATAATTCTAATCTTTTCTTAGGGATTGACCAGAACCTGAAGTTCAGGCTAATTAATCCACTTGATCTTCCTTTGCTTTAGTAAAGGCTAACTAAGTGGGATTAAGACTCAATTCTCATCACCATTGATAAGGATAACTAGGATAGAACTTCCAATTTCTTATACCTTGCCAGGAGTTTATTTTACAGTTATTTATTTATTTTATTTGCCATTTAAATTACTCATTCCTTATTTTTAAAGACCCCAATTTACAGTCTTCATAACCAATAATAAGAACATACTTCCCTGCAGTTCCTTGAGAAGACGATCCGAGGTTTAAATACTTCGGTTATCAATTTTAAAGGGGTTTGTTACTTGTGACAACCAAAACATTTGTACGAAGGGATTTTCTGTTAGTTTAGAAACTATACTTACAACGCGATTATTTTCATTCTTTACCGACATTAAATCTCGCTTGTTAGTCTGCCACAACATTCACTTTTCCAGGGTGGTAATTCAACTCAAAGTCGTAATCCTTTAGGAGCTCCATCCACCTCCTCTGACTCATATTCAGTTCTTTTTGCTCAAAGAGGTACTTAAAGCTTTTGTGATCTGAGAAAACTTGAAACTTGACGCCATAGAGGTAATTCCTCCAAACCTTTAAAGCAAACACAATGGCAGCAAGCTCTAAGTTGTGAGTCAGATAATTCATCTCGTGCGGCCTTAACTGCCGTGAGGCGTATCCCATGATATTATAGTGCTGCATCAGCATGCACCCCAGACCTTTCGGTGATGTGTCATAGTATACCTCAAATGGTTCACTCGGCTTGGACAACACTAACACAAGTGCAGTGATCAACCTTTGCTTTAACGCTTGAAAACTTTCCTCGCACTCAAAAGTTTAGACAAAAGACGCATCCTTCTTGGTCAGCTTAGTTAAAGGCAAAGCGAGTTATGAGAAACCTTTGATTAATCTTCTATAATAGCCTGCTAGACCTAGAAAACTCCTAATCTCTGTCACAGAAGTTGGTCGCCCCCAATCCATCACCGCCTCCACCTTAGCAGGATCCATAGCAATCCCCTGTTGACTTATCACATGGCCAAGAAACTTTACCTCACTTTTCCAAAATTTGTATTTAGATAACTTAGCGTACAATTTTCTTTCTGTCAAGATTTGTAACACAGTCCACAAGTGATCCGCATTCTTCAGTTTTGGAGTAAATGAAATTGTCATTAATGAAGATGACAATGAATCTATCTAAGAATGGACAAAAGATTCAGTTCATGTAGTCTATAAATACCGCCGGGGCATTGGTTAACTCGAAAGATATTACTGTGTATTCGTAGTGACCATTTCGCATTTTGAAAGAAGTTTTCAGAATGTCCTCGTCTCTAACCCTTATCTGATGATAACCGGATCACAAATCAATCTTGGAAAATACTTCGGCTCCCTAAAGTTAGTCCATTAGGTCATCGATCTTTGGTAATGGATATTTATTCTTCACGGTAACTTTGTTCAACTGCCAGTAATCGACACACAGATGCATACTCCCATCCTTCCTCTTTACTAGTAACACTGGTGCTCCCCACAGAAAAATACTTGGCCAGATAAAGCGTTTACCCATTAAGTCTTCCAGTTGAGCCTTAAGCTCGACCATTTCTAAAGGTGACATCCTATAAGGGGCAATTGAGATCGGACCTGCTCCAGGCACCAACTCAATCGCAAACTCGACCTCTCGAGCAGGAGAAAATTCATCAATGTCATCCGGAAATACCTCAGGAAATTCACAAACAACCGGAGTTTGCTCTAAGCTTTGTTCCTCCCCCGAAACACCTGCAGTTAATAGTATAACACCCTGACATTCATATCCAGAACAGTTTACTGTCATAAAATTCAAATAGTAGCTATTCACTACAACCATCCCTTCCGATCCTTCCGACATCAAATACAATGACTTCTCAGAACAGTCAAGCAACACATGATTCCTAGATAACCAATGCAGTCCCAAAATGAGATCCAAACCAGTCATTGGTAAACAAATCAGATCATGGACGAAATTTTGCTTTTTAACTCGGAATGACACTTGTGGGCAGCCTAACCTAGTCACAACGGCTTCAGAAGTGGCATTATGCACCTTCAGATCATAACCCAACACTTCCATTTTTAATCCTATCTCGTTAGCGTTTTCAAATGTGAAAGAGGATTATCGTGGGTCTGGAATTTTCACAAAATAATTCCATTGAAGTATAATTCCAAACCAACAAATAACCCTCAATCAAAGTTTATTTTGTTTGTCACTTAAGTCAAACCCAATAAAAATAACTGAGAGTATTAGGTCTCGGGTCGTCTCTCAAAGGAATTACAGTGAGGTATGCATGTTATCAGTTATGAGGTTCAAGGGGGCGGTTTGCAAATAAGAAGACAAGAATTTAAATGATAAGAAAATTAAAGTAAACAATAAAGTAAATTAACAACTAAAGATAACAATTACTAAAAAGAGACATTCATGGCAAGAATTGAGAATCAAGGCTTTCTATCCTAGTCAGTAATCATAATACAATAATTATCAAGAGCTAATCCTATTTCGTTATCTCCAACAACGGGAAAAAGTCAAATAAGCCTAGTTAATCCCAATCCATAAGTAATGTCAATGGAAACAAGATTAACTAACAACTCTAGATCACCAATCTAAATTGGGTATTAATGACTCAAGAGCACCTTCTCTTTCCAAGCCAAGAATGCACATAATCTACTCTAAAACTAAGCCAAGCATTTTACCAAATATTTGGTGTGCATAAAAAGAAAAGCATATTAAATTGTAAAAAAATAATAAAATATACTACTACCAAATACAAGAAAATGACTCAATTAAACAATAAGAAACATAAAAAGACATCAATTGAATTAAAGGAAATGAAAATCAACAAGAGTGTTCATAAAACTAAAGTGGCGTAAAAGAGAAATTAGCAAGAAGAACTAAGAGAATTAAACTACTAGAGCATGGAAACATAAATGAAACTGCACTAAAACAAGAATTAAAATTTGAAATTAAAGAGAAAATTAACCTAAGAACCCTAATTCTAGAGAGAAGATGGAGCTTATCTCTCTAGAACTAACCTAAAACATGTTTCCTACACTACTCTAATTGCTCCCCATTTGTTCCTTCTTGATTTTGGCCTCTAATAGCTTCAGAAATGAGTTGGATTTGGACCTGGATGGCTCAGAAATCGCCCTCAGCGTATTCACTTTAATGAGGTCATGTGACCAACGTCACGCGTGCGCATAGGTGACGCGTGCGCGTCACCTGGCAGATTTTCTCACGCATACGCGTCGCCATGAATTCTGCAAATCTTTATTTCTTCATGAATTCTCCACTTTACATGTTTTTCTTTTCACTTCTCCAATCCAATCCTTGCCCTATAAACCTGAAATCACTCAACAAATATATCAAGGCATCGAATGGAATTAAAGTGAATTAAATTTAGCAAATTAAGGGCCTAAAAAGCATGTTTTTAACTCTTAAGCACAAATTAGGAGAAATTCACAAAACATGCTATTTCATTGAATAAATGTGAGATAATTTGATAAAATCTACTAAATTCAACACAAGATAAACCACAAAATTAGGGTTTATCAAAATTCTATAAATGAATGCGTCGCTCCAGAATCAAACAAAGTACTTAAAATTTTACCAGCTACTTTATAATTACCTCTAATCAATGTCTCGGATCCCTCGGCACCTGCTGTAGAAGTGGTGAACACTCTTCCCAGTTGGTGTACCCTACCAGTCTCACACTTCTTCTTTTTTGGACAATTCTAGGCCAAGTGCCTGGGTTGTCCACAAAAGTAACATACTCCCGATCCTACTCTGCACGGGACTCCAAGGTGATACTTCCCACACTTCTGACAACTCAAGTCCTACTGTGACTGCTTCCCAAATCTTCTCCCTTGATTACTAGTGTTATTTGGCCTTCTGAGGTTGCCCTGACCTTGATTCGCTTGTGGGACAAAGCCTCCACGTTTAAAGTTTCTGCCCCTCGGTGCGAAGCTTCTTCCACGAGTCCTCTGAAAAGGCATCTGACGAACTGATTTTCTATCGGTAAAGAATAAAAGTAATTGCGTTGTAAGTATAGTTTCTAAACCAACAGAAAATCCTTCCGTACAAAAGTTTTGGTTGTCACAAGTAACAAACCCAATAAAATTTATAAACCGAAGTATTTAAACCTTGGGTCGTCTTCTCAAGGAACTGCAGGGAGGTGTTCTTATTATTAGTTATGGAAAATAGTGTTTTTGGGTTTTAAAAGGTTTGAACAAGGGAAATAAATTGCAGGAATTAATAAATTAATAACGAATAAAACTCTTGGCAAGGTATAAAAATTTGGAAGTCCTATCCTAGTTATCCTTATCGATGGTGATGAGAATTGAGTTTTAATCCCACTTAGTTAACCTTTACTAAAGCAAAGGAAAGTCAAGTGAACTAATTAGTTTGATCCTCAAGTCCTAGCCAACTCTTAAGAAAGGACTAGAGTTATCGGAATTCAATTCAATTAGCAAAAATAACAATTATCAATCACGATGAGTTTGATAACTCAAGAGTTTCCAATTAATCAATTAAAGCCGAGAATATAAAGAGTTAAATAAAAATCATAAATCTGAAATACCTCAATTGCATTAATAAAAGAAAATCAATCTAAACATAAAGAGTTCATAAGCCGAATTGGTAACATAAGTCAGATACGAATAATAGCATTAGAATAAATAAAAATATAAAAGGAATATTGAACCTGAGAAGAAGTTGAAATCCTAAATCCTTTAAGAGGAATCCTAATCCTAATACCTAAGAGAGAGGAGAGAACCTCTCTCTCTAAAAACTACATCTAAATTATGAAAAGTGAATAATAGAAGACTTGTTAATGAATGGATGCATTCTCCCACTTTATAGCCTCTAATATGTGTTTTCTGGGCCGAAAACTGGGTCAAAAATAACCCAGAAATCGCCCCCAGTGTATTCTGGTACGTACAGGTTGCGGGAAAGTGACGCGGAAGCGTCGTCCACGCGTTTGCGCGTCGCCTAGCTTCGGGGAAGCTATGGTAAATTATATATCATTGTGAAGCCCGGATGTTAGCTTTCCAACGCAAATGGAACCATCTCATTTGGACCTCTGTAGCTGAAGTTATGACCATTTGAGTGCAAAGAGGTCAGGCTGGACAGTTTAGCAATTTCTTCAACTTCTTGTATTCCTTCCACTTTTGCATGCTTTCTTTCCATCCTCTGAGCCATTCCTGCCCTGTAATCTCTGAAATCACTTAACACACATATCACGGCATCGAATGATAATAAGAGAGGATTAAAGTTAGTAATTTGAAGGCCAAAGAAGCATGTTTTCAATCATAGCACAAAATCAGGAAGAAAATGTAAAATCATGCAATTAGTATGAATAAGCGAGTGAAGAATTGATAAAAACCACTCATTTTGAAGAATTGAGTGATGCGGTCGTGTGGTGTGCAATAATTATCAGGTGACGCGGATGCGTGGGTCATGCGATCGCGTGGCTTGATTTGTGTGATTGGCGCGAGTGCAGCCTTGCGTTCGCGCAGCTCTCTGTTTGAAATTCATTTTGCCAAAATTTAGGGTGATGCGGTCGCGTGAATGGCCATTTTTGAAAAGCGACGTGAACGCGTCGGGCACGCGTTTGCGTGGGAGGGCTTGGGCTTCTAGCATGAGTCCAGCCCCATTCCAGCCCAACATACTGTCATACACCCATTTACGTCGATTTTACAGAGCCACACGTTCGCGTGGGTGACGCGGACGCATGGGAGGCTATTTCCAAACGACGCGAACGCGTCAGCGATGCGGTCGCGTGATCATATTTGTGCCTAAGGCACGCCTCCAGCCACGCTTTTGCGTGACTCTCTGTTCACTTTTCTTTTCTTCCTAATGCACGTGTGACACGGACGCGTCAGCGACACTTACGCGTCGCGTGCGTGTTTTTTTTATGCAATATGCATATGCAAATGCAGTGCTGATATGGATGTTATGAATAATTCCAGGTTCAATAAAATGGAATAAAATAAAACTTAAAAACAAACAAAACGAAATAAAATTAAAATTGAAAAGGAACGATCAGACCATGGTGGGTTGTCTCCCACCTAGCACTTTTAGTTAAAGTCCTTAAGTTGGACATTTGGGGAGTCCTTTGTTATGGTGGCTTGTGCTTGTACTGATCCTTGAATCTCCACCAATGTTTGCAATTCCAGTATCCTCCGGGATCCCAAACTAGGCGCAGAAAGCCTTCAAGCTAGTTAAAGCAAGTGACAAGGCCCCAAGAGTGTTAATTTCTAGACTGAATTCTGGGGTCCCAAACGTTGCTTTTGCCCCGTCTTCTTGTTGATCATTAGTGTTCCAACCGGGTGGCAGTCAATCAGAATTCTTACTAAAGTGGCCAAACAACTTCCTAGACCCATTCAGTTGAGCTTTACACCAACCTGTGCATTTAAACTTTGAGCTTCCAATCATAATGAACCTTGTAGGACAATTCTTACCACTGACCATCTTCCTCTTACTCTTAATGCCACAAAGAGCTCTAAGTTGACCATCCGTCTCCAGTAGCCCATATTCAAGTGGAATTAGAAAGCTAAGGGATATGAATTTTACCCACTTGAATGTTGTGAAGGATGATGGCAACTTAGGGGGGATCTCCAACAACTTTGGCAAGGTAATTGCAGGCTTTACTCCCGTGAGTGCTTTCTTGACACTTTCCATCCTTTTGCAAGCTTCTTTAATATCAACCTCTTTTTCTTGGTAGCTTTCTTCCAATTTAATCTCTTCTTCATTGCTTACCAAGGGCATGGGAGGCTGTGCTTCTGCTTCTTTAGTCTCCATCTCTTGATCAACCGCTTCCAAGTCTTCAACCATGATATGCCTCGGAGGTTGTACACCCTCTTCAACATCAAATTCAAACGTCTTGGAAGGAGGTTCTGTGATTTGAATTTCCCATGGAGGTTTCGCATCTCCTAAATCTTCAACCATTTCTTCCTCTGCAACTATTATGGCTTCCTCCACTTGTTCCAATACAAAGCCATGTTCCTCATTGTCCACCGAAGTTTCTAGTGTCTCCTTCATGCTACGCTCTTCTTTTGATTCTCCACATATAGCAATGGGAGTACTTAGAGTGCTCAAATGTTGAGAAGCTAATTTATTTACTACCTCGGTTAAGGCAGTCATGAGTTCTAGTACGTCCCTTTGCATCTTCGCTTGCCCTTGAAGAAGACCACGAAGGAAGTCATCCATTGGAGATTGGGGTGGATATGAGGGTTCATTATTTTGGAGAAAGGGTTTATAATAGGAAGGTGGTTCTTCTTGATAAGGATATGGAGATGGTGAATATTGAGGTGGTGGTTCTGGGTGTGGTTCATATGGTGGTTGATGTGGTGGATATAGGTTAGGGTCATATGGTGGTGTTTGGTGGTAAGGGGCTTGTGAGTATGATGGTCCAGAGTTGTGTTGACGAGATGGTTCATAAGCATATGGCGGGACTTGTTGGTAACTACAAGGGGGTCTACCATAGTCATCATTTTAGTATGCATCACAGAATGGTTGTTGGTTATAGTGCATTGGAGGGGGTTGTTGCCAAGAGGGTTGATCAAATCCTTGTGGCTCCTCCCATCTTTGATTATTCCAACCTTCATGCCTATTTTCATTATAGTTTCCATTCCTTACAACAACATTGGAACCAAACTTAAAGAGATGGGGTGAGAACTCATAATAGCAAATAAAAATTAAAAACAAAAATAAAAACAAATTTAAATTAAAAGGTTATTGAAATTTAAATTTTTGAATTTGAAAATTAAATTTTGAATTTTGAATTTTAAATTTTGAAATTTGAAATTTGAAATTTGAAATTTGAAATTTGAATTTTAAATTTTGAATTTTGATTTTTGAAAAAGTCAACAATATAAGATAAAGATTTGAAAAAGATTTAAATTTTGAAAAGGTTTGATTTTTAAAATTTAAAATTTAAAATTTAAAATTTAGATTTTGAATTTTTGAATTTAAATATTGAAATTTGAAATTTGATTTTTGAAATAAGATAAGATAAGATTTTGAAAAAGATAAATTTTTTTTTTGTGATTTTCGAAAAAAAAATCAATTAAAATAAAGAGCAATAACCTCTTAATTTACGAAAAAGCAAAAATAAAAACAAAAATAAAAAATAAATAAATAAGCAAAAAGCAAATATTTACAATAACCAATAATAAGGCACACGTTTGCGATTCCCCAGCAACGGCGCCATTTTGACGAACTGATTTTCTATCGATAAAGAATAAAAGTAATCGCGCTGTAAGTATAGTTTCTAAACTAACAGAAAATCCTTTCGTACAAAAGTTTTGGCTGTCACAAGTAACAAACCCAATAAAATTTATAAACCGAAGTATTCAAATCTCGGGTCGTCTTCTCAAGGAACTGCAGGGAGGTGTTCTTATTATTAGTTATGGAAAACAGTGTTTTTGGGTTTTAAAAGGTTTGAACAAGGGAAATAAATTGCAGGAATTAATAAATTAATAACTAATAAAACTCTTGGCAAGGTATGAAAATTTGGAAGTCCTATCCTAGTTATCCTTATTGATGGTGATGAGAATTGAGTTTTAATCCCACTTAGTTAACCTTTACTAAAGCAAAGGAAAGTCAAGTTGACTAATTAGTTTGATCCTCAAGTCCTAGCCAACTCCTAAGAAAGGACTAGAGTTATCGGAATTCAATTCAATTAGCAAAAATAACAATTATCAATCACGATGAGTTTGATAACTCAAGAGTCTCTAATTAATCAATTAAAGCCAAGAATATGAAGAGCTAAATAAAAATCATAAATCTGAAATACCTCAATTTCATTAATAAAAGAAAATCAATCTAAACATAAAGAGTTCATAAGCCAAATTGGTAACATAAGTCAGATACGAATAAAAGCATTAGAATAAATAAAAATATAAAAGGAATATTGAACTTGAGAAGAAGTTGAAATCCTAAATCCTTTAAGAGGAATGCTAATCCTAAAACCTAAGAGAGAGAAGAGAACCTCTCTCTCTAAAAACTACATCTAAATTATGAAAAGTGAATAATGGAAGACTTGTTAATGAATGGATGCATTCCCCCATTTTATAGCCTCTAATCTGTGTTTTCTGGGCCGAAAACTGGGTAAAAAACAACCCAGAAATCACCCCAAGCGTATTCTGGTACGTACAGGTTGTGGGAAAGTGACGCGGAAGTGTCGTCCACGCGTTTGCGTGGATTTGCATTTCTGCCAGGTCACGCGTCCGCGTGATCCACGCGTTTGTGTCATATGGCTTTGGAGCAGCTATGACAAATTATATATTGTTGCGAAGCCCCGGATGTTAGCTTTCTAACGCAACTGGAACCATCTCATTTGGACCTCTGTAGCTCAAGTTATGATCGTTTGAGTGCAAAGAGGTCAGGCTGGACAGCTTAGCAATTTCTTCAACTTCTTGTATTCCTTCCACTTTTGCATGCTTTCTTTCCATCCTCTGAGCGATTCCTGCCCTGTAATCTCTGAAATCACTTAACATACATATCACGGCATCTAATGATAATAAGAGAGGATTAAAGTTATTAATTTGAAGGCCAAAGAAGCATGTTTTCAATCATAGCACAAAATCAGGAAGGAAATGTAAAATCATGCAATTAGTATGAATAAGCGAGTGAAGAATTGATAAAACCACTCAATTGAGCACAAGATAGACCATAAAATAGTGGTTTATCAGCATCCTCTGACTTCCCTTCTCTACTGCTGCCTTCCTCACACACTCCTCAACCGCCCTACTCTTATTCACAAGTTCAGAAAACACCATAATCTCCATCAGTGCAACAGAGCTCAGAATGTCACTACGAAGGCCTCCGTTATATTTCATACACTTCCATTCAGCAAAATCCTCAGGAGCACCTTGACAGATTCGAGAGAATCGGCACAATTCTTCGAACTTGTTAGTGTACTCAATAACAGTCATTTGGCCTTGTTTTAACTGCAGCAGCACAAGCTCCATTGCGTTCCTAACCAAAATAAGAAAGTACTTTCTATAGAACTCTATTCGAAACACTTCCTACTGTACCACAACACCATCTGGTTGCAGGATACGTCGTGTTTCCTGCCACTAGTACTGGGCCTCACCTTGTAATTGATAGGTCTGGAATTCGACCCACTATTCCTCGGGAACTTGCTGAGCCTGCAGTGCCTGCTCCATTGCCTAAAGCTAGTTATCCGCTTCAGTAGGGTTTGAGGTCCCCCTGAAGGCCAGAGGGTGCACCTTTAGAAAAGAGGGGAGCGACATGGGACCCTCTACGCATTATCCCATTATTCCCGTTATTCATTTGATTCCCTAATACCTCGGTCGTCGCCTGCATAGCCGCAGCCATATTCTCCAGGGAAGCCATAAAGTCTACAGGTTTATTCCCTGTCGGTTCAAAGTTTGCATTGCCTAATCTACCTCTTCCTAGCCCACGACCACGTCCACGAGTCGACATCTGGTTCCTATACACACCAAACAAGTGATATCAAGTTGATTAGTCTCAATATCGCAAGTCTAGTGCTTCAAAGTCCCAAATGCATGCTCATGAACATTTATGCCACATATATTAGTTAGATATCCTAATAGCGCATAAACACACACACACACACACACACACACACACACACACACACACACACACACACACACACACACACACACACACACACACACACATACACACACACACACAAAATGCACAAAAGCATAGTCAGTACATCCCTCAGGCTCTACAGGAACGAACTGCTCTGTAACATAATGTAACACTCTACCACACAGAGCTTTACGTTTAGGTCGTAAAACAGAGGTGGTGTGGTATTATGACCTCTAAAATATAACATATATACGTATAATACTTGAAAAAATATAATATACGAGGATCCTTGAAGGATAGTGTTCCGAGGGTTACCTGAAACTGGAGGTCGATCTCGGTCGAGATCTTCTGTACTGGTCGGTGCTGACGTGTCCGGTTGGTGAGTGGCGGCCGGAGCTGTCGTATCCGACTTGTTGGACTGGCTGCACTACTGATCCTTCGCCACCGGAGAGTGGGGGGTACCTGCAAGGGACTCCGATGCTTAAGTTAGCAAGGGTATTAAGCAGGTTTTTAGTAGAATCAGAGTATGAGTTATACTTGGGTGCTCCAGTGTATTTATAATGGTATGATAGTGACCTTTTTAGATAAGATAAGTTAGTTATCTTATCTTATCTTATCTTATCTTATCTTTGAGTGAGGTCATCTTATCTTCTGGGGAACCACCTTTATCTTTTTTGGGCTTTAGCTGCCTTTAGATTGGGCTGTGTTCCTTCGTTCGGGCCTACTTGGGCCTCTGTGGCGTTTTGTCCGAGCTCTTTGTGAAGAAGTCGGACATTGGCCGAGCTCTTTGAGGAGAGGTCGGATAGTCTGACCTGAAGAGGTCGGTCGGCTTGTCGCTAAACATCCCGGGTCGGACAGCTTGACCCAGGATATGAACAGTGCCCCTGCTTGAGTTTGATCTTTCCGTGAGATTGTGCTTTTCAGAGCTTCGATCTCTTTGGAAGTCGTGCTCAAGCATTTGTCTGGCTTGTTTCTTCATTGCTTTGCAATCTTTGCAGATTTTCTAGAGGTTTGGTACTTCACAGTCCAACCTCTTTTGAGTGGTAGTGTAGGTTTTCTACCCTTGCCTTCTGGATCACGCCTTGCTTTTAAGTTTGTGTTGACAACCCTCTGCTTTGGCGAAGTTATCCTTGCGGCTTGATATCCGGGCTTTTAGTGACTTGTCTAATGACTTTTCAGTGTTCTTTATATAGAAACTTTTTTAGTCTCGGATGACGTACGTAGCCCTGTTTGAGATTGTGCCTTCTTTGAGTGGAGTTGTATCCCTTTTAGCTAAGCACCTTTGAGCTTTAGGTTGTTTCGCAACCTTTTGGCTTGTTCTTTTTTGAGATCGTGCTTGCGCCTCTTCTTAGCTGACGTCGACCTGTACGATTTTGCCCTTGCTTGAGTTCGGACCTTTCACTACAAGAAAACACGTCTTTTGCCACGTTTTTAAAGCGTGGCGAAAAGCTGAAAAAAGCGTGGCAATAGCTTTTCGCCACGCTTTTTGAGCTACCGCCACGCTTTTCATTTGCCACGCTTTTTTACAAACTGCCACTTGTAAAAGCGTGGCTGTAGGTGGGAGATATGGCTACGCTTTTAAAGCGTGGCGATAGGTAGAGATATGGCCACGCTGTTAAAGCGTGGCGATAGGGCAGATCTGGCCACACTTTTACAACCGTGGCAGTAGACGAGATATGGCCACGCTTTTAAAGCGTGGCAAAAGGGGAGGTATGGCCACGCTTTTAAAGCGTGACGATAGGAAGAGATACAGCCACGCTTCAAAAGCGTGGCCATAGTAAGATATACAGCCACGCTTTAAAAGCGTGGCGAAAGCCTTGTTAAATTAAAAAAAAATTTCTTTTCCTTATTTGATCTTCATTGCTACACAATATAAATTTTCAATCTGTTTTTATTACCAAACCTACTAATATAGTATGCAATTTTTATTACAAGACATATCAAACAATAATTAGTGACATATATAATTTACTATAATTATTTTATACATTAAAAAACTAATATTCAAATACAAAATAAATCTCGAGTTCAAATTCCAAAACTAAAAACCGAAGAAAAATACAGAAATAATACAAGTTAGAACTGCTCATAATATATAAAATTACACTAATAGAGATGCTCATCAGCCTGAATACTTAGTAAAAGATCAGAATCAACCTAAAACTGCTCCACTTTGTGCATTAAGCGTTCAAGTTATCCATTCCAATACTAGCCTGCAGCAAAACATCAAGAACAATAAAGCAACAGAAATTAAACGATGCTCACTGATTGGTAAATGCAAATCTAAAAGTACAATAACACGAAACTAAACTATGCTCAAAATACCAAACTAAAAGCAACAGACCTTCAGCAAATTTGATTTAACAAATGTTTCCCTAGATGGAGTTTTGTTCACTGATTCCGGAGGGAGATTAAGTTTCCGAACATCTTTAGGAGTCACCTTAAAACAGTAAACAAGAAGTGCTCAAAAGTCAAAACTGTTACCCCCCCCCCAAAAAAAAATCAATGAACCCTAATGAATAAAAATAAATACAACAGGGGATAAAAAAAATACTAAGTTGCTCGTGGTAGCAGCTAGAAACATGAAGAGTTAAGATTTACCAGGGTACAATAACATAAATTATAGGCCATCATAATAGATAGATATAGTGATGACAAGAGAGGGGGATAAAAAAAAGAGTGATAATTAGAGGAGACCATTACCAAGAATTGCCATCACAGTTCTGGAATCTGGAAGAAGAAAAATGGGAACAGTAAATTAACGCAGATATCATAAAAAGTAGAAAATGGAACAAATGAATAAAGAAAATCCAGATAAATTTAGCTATGCATTCTATCTAATATTGAGCATGAAGATAGAGTTACAGATAGTCCAAAGGATTGGATTCATCATCTCTTCTGCTAGAATGTACGCATGATTGTGCAATTTCAAGCATAATTTAAACTCCAAGATAATAGCTAAGCGAAAAAGGGGGCAATAAGTACACTAACTACACTAAATTGTTCAAAAATACAAACTACACTAACTCTATACAATCAATACACACACAAATTCTGCCAAAAATACAAACTACAATAACTCTATCCTTCTGATCAATTGCTTGTATCTTTCCCATGCTTCATAGAGGGATTTTCCTTCCTTCTGTCTGAAGGTTTGGACTTCCACTCTAAGCTTGCTCAATTTTTGAGGTGGAAAGAACTTTTCCAAGAAGGCATTAACTAGTTTTTCCCAAGAGTTCAGGCTTTCTTTAGGTTGTGAATCCAACCATGTCCTAGCTCTGTCTCTTACAGTAAAAGGAAAAAGCATAAGTCTGTAGATTTCAGGGTCAACCCCATTGGTCTTGACAGTGTCACAGATTTGCAAGAATTCAGCTAAGAACTGATGAGGATCTTCCAATGGAAGTCCATAAAACTTGCAATTCTGTTGCATTAGAGAAACTAATTGAGGCTTAAGCTCAAAGTTGTTTGCTCCAATGGCAGGGATTGAGATGCTTCTCCCATAGAAGTCGGGAGTAGGTGCAGTAAAGTCACCAAGCACCTTCCTTGCATTGTTGGCATTGTTATTTTCGGCTGCCATTGCTTCTTCTTCTTTGAAAAGCTCTGTTAGGCCCTCTAGAGAGAATTGTGCTTTAGCTTCTCTTAGCTTTCTCTTCAAGGTCCTTTCAGGTTCAGGATCAGCTTGAACAAGTATGCCTTTATCTTTGCTTCTGCTCATATGAAAGAGAAGAGAACAAGAAAGTATGGAATCCTCTATATCACAGTATAGAGATTCCTTGAAGTGTCAGAAGAAAAGAAGAATAGAAGGAGGAGGTGGAGAAGAGGGAATTCGAACTTATCAAGAGGGATAGAGTTCGAATTGCACCTTGATGAGGAGTCTTAGTCCCTTAAATAGAAGGATGTGAAAAGAGGGAAGAATTTTCGAAAATAAATTAAAAAGATTTTGAAATAATAAAAAAGAAATTTGAAAATTTGGTTGAGATTTTCGAAAACTAAGATTGGGAAAGAAATCAAGTGATTTTTTTGAAAAAGATTTTGAAATCAGAAATTAAAAAGATATGATTGAAACTTAATTTTGAAAAAGATGTGATTGAAAAGATATGTTTGAAAAGATATGATTGAAAATCAATTTAGAAAAAGAAAATTTTTAAAATTAAAGTTGATTACTTGACTATCAAGAAATTAAAAGATATGATTTTAAAATTTAAAGTTTGATCCTTTCTTAATAGGCAAGTAACAACTTAAAAATTTTGAAGTAAATCTTTAATTGAAGCAAGGATTTTTCAAAATAGTAAAAATAAATACAAAATGGAAAGAAATTGATTTTGAAAGAGATATGATTGAAAAGATATGATTTGAAAAAGATTTGATTTTGAAAAATTATGAAAACTTGAAAAAATGTGAATTAAAAACAAAATCTTCCCTCTAGTGTCATCCTGGCGTTAAACGCCCAGAATGGTGCCCATTCTGGCGTTTAACGCCCAAATCTCTACCTTTTTGGGAGTTAAATGCCCAGCCAGGTACCCTAGCTGGCGTTTAAACGCTAGTTTTCCTTCTTCACTGGGCGTTTTGAACGCCCAGCTTTTTCTGTTTGATTCCTCTGCTGAATGTTTTGAATCTTCAATTCTCTGTATTATTGACTTGAAAAGACATAATTTTGAAAATATTTTTGAATTTTTAATGATGAAAAACAATAAAAAATGCAACTAAGATCAAATAAACAATGCATGCAAGACACCAAACTTAAAAATTTGTATACTAAGGACTATAACAATGTAAAAATGCATGTAAGAAACAACAAAACATACAAAACAAGAGAATTTGAAGATCAAAGCAATGAAATCATCAAGAACAACTTGAAGATCAATGAAGAACAATATGTATAAATTTTCGAAAATTAGAAGGATAAAGACATGCAATTGACACCAAACTTAAAATTAGACAATAGACTCAAACAAGAAACATAAAATATTTTTGGTTTTATGATTTTAAAATTTTTTTTTGTATTTTTTTCGAAAATTATATAGAAAAGAAAATAAAGAGAATCAAAACTTTTAATAAGAATTCCAGGAATCATGCAATGTTAGTCTAAAGCTTCAGTCTAAAAAGATTAGACATGTTTGGCCAAGCTTCAGCAGGACATTACATTCAATAACTAAATTGATGAGAATCAATCAGGTTTTGTGATGATAAGAACATCACCTTGAAACTCTAGAATTCATTCTTAAAAATTCTGAAAAAAAAAATACCTAATCTAAGCAACAAGATGAACCGTCAGTTGTCCAAACTCGAACAATCCCCGGCAACGGCGCCAAAAACTTGGTGTTGTTGCCGAACCAAACTTGGCACTGTTGTTGCCGGAAACAAATGCGAAATTATTGTTCTTTCATTCGTTCCTTCCCCGGCAACGGCGCCAAAAACTTGGAGCTCTCAAACGTGAATCACACTTTGTCACAATTCCACACAACTAACCAGCAAGTGCACTGGGTCGTCCAAGTAATAAACCTTACGTAAGTAAGGGTCGATCCCACGGAGATTGTCAGCTAGAAGCAAGCTATGGTCATCTTGTAAATCTCAGTCAGGCAGATTCAAATGATTATGGAGTTTAAGGTGATGAAAATAAACATAAAATAAAGATAGAGATACTTATGTAATTCATTGGTGGATTTCAGATAAGCGTATGAAGATGCTTTGTTCCCCTTGAACCTCTGCTTTCCTATTTCCTTCTTCCAATCATTCATACTCCTTTCCATGGCAAGCTTTATGTTGGGCATCACCGTTGTCAATGGCTACATCCCGTCCTCTCAGTGAAAATGGTCCTAATGCTCTGTCACAACATCGGCTAATCAGCTGTCGGTTCTCGATCATGTCGGAATAGGATCCATTGATCCTTTTGCGTCTGTCACACGCCCCACAATCGCGAGTTTGAAGCTCGTCACAGTCATCCCTTCCCAGATCCTACTCAGAATACCACAGATAAGGTTTAGACTTTCCGGATCTCAGAAATGGCCGCCAATAATTCTAGCCTATACCACGAAGATTCCAATCTTAGATTAGAAACCCAAGAGATACGCATTCAAGCATTTGCTAGTAGAACAGAGGTGGTTGTCAGGCACATGTTCATAGGTGAGAATGATGATGAGTGTCACGGATCATCACATTCATCAAGTTGAAGAACGAATGAATATCTTGGAGAAGAAATAGACTTGAGTTGAATAGAAAAACAATAGTACTTGTATTAATTTATGAAGAAAAGCAGAGCTCCACACCTTAATCTATGGTGTGTAGAAACTCCACCGTTGATAATACATAAGAATAGGCATGGCCGTGAGGCCAGCCTCCCAAAACGTGATCAAGTGTATGAAAGTATGAGTAAAAGATCTATATAATACAATAGTATAAGGTCCTATTTATAGAGACTAGTAGCCTAGGGTTTACAGAAATCAGTAATTAATGTAGAAATCTTCTTCCGGGCCCACTTGGTGTGTGCTTGGGCTGAGCATTGAAACTTCCATGTGTAGAGACTTTTCTGGGAGTTAAACGCCAGCTTTTGTGCCAGTTTGGGCGTTTAACTCCAGCTTTTGTGCCAGTTTTGGAGTTAAACGCCAGAATTCTTGAGTTGACTTAGAATGCCTATTTGGGCCATCAAATCTCGGGCAAAGTATGGACTATATATATTTCTAGAAAGCTCAGGATGTCTACTTTCCAACGCAATTGAGAGCGTGCCAATTGGGCTTCTGTAGCTCCAGAAAATCCACTTTGAGTGCAGGGAGGTCAGAATCCAACAGCATCTGCAGTCCTTTTTCAGCCTCTGAATCATATTTTTGCTCAGGTCCCTCAATTTCAGCCAGAAAATACCTGAAATCACAGAAAAACACACAAACTTATAGTAAAGTCCAGAAATATGATTTTTATTTAAAAACTAATAAAAATATAATAAAAACTAATTAAAATATACTAAAAACATACTAAAAATAATGCCAAAAAGCATATAAATTATCCGCTCATCAGCTAGCTATGGTTACCTTGCAGGTCTTAGTCAGGTGAAATCAGAAGGTTGTAAATTTGTGAGATCTAAACTAGGTTGACGTGAAAAGAATAAAATAAAATACTTTGTAAATTAAATGGAATCAGTAATAGGAATATGGTTAAGGATTGGAGTTGCTTTGTCTTTCTGAATTAACTCTGGTATTACTGTCTCTTTGCTTGTGAATGACTTCTTTTATGACAGGCTGTATGTGATCAATGCCATTGGCCGTGGTCATCAATCTCCTTTGCTTCAGATCAAACGTCGTATGGCCGCGATCATCTAATTTGAACGAGGGTGAGGCTCTAGCAGTTCATTCTCTTGGCGATCCTACTCAAAACGCCACAAATAAGGTTGAATCTTCTGGATCAGAGAATGCTGCTCCTTTGGGTTCTAGCCTCTACCATAGAGACCCTAATCTCCCCAAAAATTGGCTGAATTGGTGTCTCGAGAAGTTCCCAATGAAGTCATGGATTAGCCGTCTGAGAGATGTATAAAGATAGCTGGCGGTTCGTACTTTCCAGTCACGTATTCACATGAACCCAAGTAGACACGGGTGGTTGTCAGGAACACTGTCTTAGTATGATAAACAAAGCTGATTGTCACTGATTATCCTATTCACCATGTTGAAGAACGAGTATACATCTTAGAATTAAATCAAACATGGATCGAAGAGAAACAGTAATACTTTTATTAATTCACAAGACTCAGCAGGGCTCCTCTCCTCAACCTAGGAGGTTTAGAAATTCATACTGATAAGAAAATACAATGATAGAAATGAAATTATGGTAAATGATGGGCTGTGTAAAGTATATGCGTGGGTTATGTAAAATATCCCTTAAAAATACTAAACTAATGATTAGTAAGGGTAAAACAGTCTTTTTAGTACTAAAATTCACTTCTGGGGCCCACTTGGTGAGTATTTGGGCTGAGCTTTGATGAGATCCACGTGCTAGAAGGCCTCTAGGGCATTGAATGCTGGCTAGGGAGTCCTCTTTGGGCGTTTGGACGCTGGTCTCTGCTCCTTGGGCGCTAGATGCCTAGAAGGGGGGCAGGAAGCTGGCGTTGGATTCCAGTTTTGGGCCTTTTAATCTGAAGCAAAGTATAAATTATTATACATTGATGGAAAGCTCTGGAAGGCAGCTTTCCATAGCCGTTGAGAACACTCCATTTAGATTTTTGTAGCTTCAGAAAAGCTCTTTTGAGTGCAAGGAGGTCAGATCCAGATAACATCTATAGTGCTTTCTCTGTCTCTAAATCAGACTTTTACTCCAGCTCCTCAATTGCAGCCAGAAAATACCTGAAATTGTACAAAAACACAAAAACCCAAATTAGAATCCAAAAATATGAATTTAACACTAAAACCTATAAAAAATTAATAAAAGCTAAACAAAACATACTAAAAACTATATGAAAATGATGCCAAAAAGCGTATAAAATATTCGCTCATCACAACACCAAACTTAGACTGTTGCTTGTTCCCAAGAAACTAAAAACACAGTAGGATACAAATAAAAGTAAGATACAAATAAATTTCAAAGTTTCCAATGAAGCTCAGTTTCAATTAGATGAGCAGGACTTAGTAGCTTTTTGCTTCTGAATAGTTTTGGCATCTCACTATCCATTGAAACTCAGAAGTGTTGGCCTCTTTAGGAACTTAGAATCCAGATGCTATTATTGACTCTCCTAGTTCAGTTCTTTTTTATTCTTGAAAAGAACTTTCAGAGTCTTGGCCGTGACCCTAAGCACTTTGTTTTCCAATATTACCACCGGATACATAAATGTCACAGACACTTTAACTGGGTGAACCCTTTCGGATTGTGATTCAGCTTTGCTAGAATCCCCAGATAGAGGTGTCTAGAGTTCATAAGCACACTCTTTTTGCTTTGGATCACGACTTTAACCGCTCAGTCTCAAGCTTTTCACTTGACACCTTCACACCACAAGCACATGGTTAGGGACAGCTTGGTTGAGCTGCTTAGGCCAAGATTTTATTCCTTTAGGCCCTCCTAACCATTGATGCTCAAAGCCTTAGATCCTTTTACCCTTGCCTTTTGGTTTAAAGGGTTACTTGCTTGCTCTTGCCTTTTGGTTTAAAGAGCTAATGGCTTTTTCTGCTTATTTTTTTCTTTTTTTTCTTTTGCAATATGCTTTTTCTTTTTGCTGCTTTTTCTTGCTTCAAGAATCAATTTTTGGATTTTTCAGATTACCAATAATAGTTTTCCTTTTTTATCACTCTTTCAAGAGCCAACATTCTAAAATTCTAACTTCAAATATGCACTTTTTATTCATACATTCAAAAAATAAAAGCAATGCCACCACATCAAGATAATTGAACTATTCTTATTTTAAACTTGAAATTCACGTGTCTCTCAATTCTTTTCAAATAAAATTTTCTTTTAAGTGAGGTGAGAGATATATGAAACATTTTACATCTTAAGACATCAATGCAAATGATCTTGCAACAAGAACAAGAGAACAGATAAGACATAACAGAAAACAAAAAAAATAACAGGAAAGGGAGATAAAGAGAATGAGTCCATCTTTAATGGTGGCAGCTAGTGCTCCTCCTTGAGGATCCAATGTGATGCTTGATCTCTTCAGTGTCACTCTTTTGCCTTTGTTGTTCTTCCCTCATAGCCCTTTGATATTTTCTAATAGCTCTTTGATCTTCTCTTATTTCATTGAGGGTGGTGGAATGCTCTTGATGCTCTACCCTCAATTGTGCCATGTTAGTGCTTAGTTCTCCAAGAGAAGTCTGCCATTGATCCCAATAGCTTTGAGGAGAAAAATACATCCCTTGAGGCATCTCAGGGATCTCATGTTGAGGTGGCTGCACAGGCTCTTGTGCATGCTCTCTAGTTTGCTCCATCTTTTTCTTAGTGATGAGCTTGTCCTCCCCAATGGAGATATCTTCCACTATGACAATTCCAGCTGAATTGCATAGATGACTAATGAGGTGTGAGAATGCCAACCTTGCATAGGTGGAAGGTTTCTCAACTATCTTGTACAATTCTTGAGGAATCACCTCATGTACTTCCACCTCACTTCCAATCATGATGCAATGGATCATGATAGCCCTTTCAATGGTCACTTCTGACCGATTGCTAGTAGGGATGATGGAATGTTGGATGAATTCCAACCATCCTCTAGCTATGGGCTTCAGGTCAAGCCTTCTTAGTTGAATGGGATTGCCTTGGGAATCTATTTTCCACTGTGCTCCTTCCACACAGATGTCTGAGAGAACTTGATCCAATCTCTGATTAAAGTTGACTCTCCTAGTGTAAGGATGAGGATCTCCTTGTATCAGAGGCAAGTTGAATGCCAATCTCACACTTTCCGGGCTGAAATCTAAGATTCTCCCTCAGACCATGGTGCTCCAATTCCTTGGATTTGGTTTCACACTAGTGTCATAGTTTTTAGTAACACATGTATTAGCATAGAACTCTTGCACCATTAAAATTCCAACATCTTGAATGGGATTGGTTAGGACTTCCCAACCTCTTCTCCGGATCTCTCTTCGGATTTTCAGATACTCATTCTTCTTGAGCTTGAAAGGGACCTCAGGGATCACTTTCTTCTCTGCCACTACTCCATAGAAGTGGTCTTGATGGGCTTTGGTGATGAATCTCTCCATCTTCCAAGATTTAAAGGTGGCGGCTACTGTCTTTCTTTTCCTCTTTCTAGAGGGTTCTCCAACCTTGGGTGCCATGAATGGTAATGGAAAGAAAAAAAGTTAGGCTTTTCTAATACTAAACTTAAAACTTTGCTCGTCCTTGAGCAAAAATAAAGAAAAGAGAAGAATGGAGTAGAAGAAGAAGAAAATAGAAGGAGATAGAAGGAGAGAGAAGGCCCGGCCAAGTGGGATTTATGAGTGTATGAGAGGTGTGTGTATGGAGGGGTATGAAAAGGGGTATTTATAGGAGTGGGGTAGGGTTAGGTTCGGCCATGGGTGGGGAATTGGGTGGAAATTTGATTTTGAATTGAGTGGGAGTTAGTGGGAGTTATGATGGATTTGGAGAAGTGATATGGATGTGATTGGGCTAGGGTTTTTAGGGAAGTGTGTATGGGGAAGTGTGAAAGTAAGTGGGGTAGATGAAGATACTGTGGGGCCTACTGGTCCTAATAGGCTAAGGAATTTAGATTCCCTGCCATCTGCACTGGCGTTTGAACTCCCAGGGGCTGCTCCCTGGCTGGCGTTCAACTTCAACACACTCCATCTAGAGTGTTTTGTTTTCACTGCTGAACTATTCTGTCTCTGTTCTGACTGTTGCACATGATTATGAACCTAAGAAAATAACTTCAAAGAAAAATAAAATTAAGAAATAGAAATAATAAATAATTAATTAAGGTTGGGTTTCCTCCTAACAAGCGCTTCTTTAACGTCATTAGCTTGACGGTTAGCTTCTTACGGAGGTGAGTATGGGCTCAGATTTTCGCCCCTTATAGTGAACTTTCTTCCTGTCTTATCATGAATGAGCTCCACATGCTCTAAAGTTACGACACGACTCATTGTATGTGGTATGACTGGTTTCTTGGTGAAGACAACTCTCATAACAGGTGAGAGGCCTTCAGTTGGGACTTTTTTTTCCCTCCAGCCTTTAGGTACTTTCTTCTTAGTACTTTTGTGCTTAGAGCTTGTTGATGGCTGCCCAAAACCAAACTTAGAATTGATGCTTGGGGGCTCTGTAAAGCTCTGCACAGAAAGAGAAGGTTAGAATACTAGGTGTTGCACAATTATCTCTCTTTTAGAGGGAGAATTGGGATGAGGCATCTTAAACAAGATGTAGTCCTCCCCTAGTTGTAAAGTCAGTTCTCCCTTAGCCATATCAATGATAGCATTGGCAATGGCTAAGAAAGATCTTCCAAGGATGACAGAGTCATTCTCATCCTCTCCAATATCCAGGACTATGAAGTTTGCAGGGATGTAGTGGTTTTTAACTTTTACCAAGACATCCTCTACTAAGCCATATGACTTCTTCATTGTCTTGTTTGCCATCTCTAGTGAGATGTTTGTAGCTTGTACCTCAAGGATTCCCAGCTTCTCCATTACAGAGAGTGGCATGAGGTTTATGCTTGACCCTAGGTCACATAGAGCCTTCTTAAAGGTCATGTTGCCTATGGTGCAAGGGATCAGGAAGTGTCCAGGATCTGGAAGCTTCTAAGGTAGCTTCTACTGAACCAAAGCATGGAGTTCTTTGGAAAGCAATGGAGGTTCTTCCTCCAGAGGCTTTGTACCAATTAGCTTGGCATTCAGCTTTATAAGAGCTCCTAGGTACCGAGCAACTTACTCATCCCTAGTATCTTCATCCTCATAAGAGGATGAGTATTCATCAGAACTCATGCGCTGCAAAAGTGCATTTAAAGGAACCTCTATGGTCTTTATGTGAGCCTTGGTTTCCTTTAGTTCTTGGATAGGGGTTTCTTTAGTGGGCATTGAGCATTCAGAAGGTGTACTTTTACTGGCGTTCAACGCCAGCTCTGATATCTCTTTGGGCATTGAACGCCCATGTTGTGCACCCTTACTAGCGTTAAACGCCAGTTCCTCTATCCTTTTGGGCGTTGAACGCCCAGCAGGGATGTCCTTGCTGGCGTTTAACGCCAGCTTCCCTGGTTGGTTGGGTGTTGAACGCCCAGTGAGGGGTTCCTCACTAGCATTCAGTGCCAGAGTGCCTGCCTGTTTGGGCGTTGAACGCCCAGTGAGGGGTTCCTCACTGGCGTTCAGCGCAGGATTCTTGTATGTTTGGGCGTTGAATGCCCAACCAGTGCTTTCTGGCTGGCGTTCAATGCCAGCTCTGCTGCTAGGATGGGCGTTAAACGCCCAGTGAGGGGTTTCTCACTGGCGTTCAGTGCTAGCTTTGCTGCATGATTGGGCGTTGAACACCCAGTAATATACTCTTCACTCGCATTCAACGCCATCCCATTCTCTCCAAATTCGGCCTCAACCTCAGAGGTGATGGCCTTGCACTGTTTCCTTGGGTTTACCTCAGTGTTATTTGGAAGAGTGTCAGGAGGAGTCTCAGGAATTCTCTTGCTCACTTGACCAACTTGTACCTCTAAGTTTCTAATGGAGGACCTTGTTTCATTCATGAAACTATGAGTTATCTTAGAGAGGTTAGAAACCAGAGTAACTAAGTTAGAGAGGCTCTGCTTAAGGGTTTCCATGTTCCCTTGAGAAGATAGAAATGGTGGTCTATTGTTGAACCTATTCTGGTTCCTTCCACCTTGAATGTTATTGAAACCTTGCTGAGGTTTCTGTTGATCCTTCCATGAAAGGTTAGGATGAATCCTCTATGAAGGATTGTAGGTGTTTCCATAGGGTTCTCCCATGTAATTCACCTCTTCCATGGTGGGATGGTCAGGATCATAAGCATCTACATCAGGAGATACTTCTTGGGTACTGCCAGCTGCAGTTTGCATTCCAGTCAGATGCTGAGAGATCATATTGACCTATTGAGTCAAGATCTTATTCTAAGCCAATATGGCATTCAGAGTATCAACTTTAAGGACTCATTTCTTTTGAGAGGTCCCATGGTTTACATGATTTCTTTCAGAAGTTTATATGAATTGGTTGTTTGCATCCATCTCAATGAGTTCTCTTGCTTCTGTAGGCGTTTTCTTCAAGTGGAGTGATCCACCTGCAGAGCTGTCCAATGAAATTTTGGATATCTCAGATAGACCATCATAGAATATGCCTATGATAGACCATTCTGAGAGCATGTTAGGAGGACATCTTCTGATCAATTGCTTGTATCTTTCCCAAGCTTCATAGAGGGATTCACCTTCTCTTTGTCTGAAGGTTTGAACTTCTATTCTAATCTTGCTCATCCTTTGAGGAGGAAAGAATTTAGCCAGAAAAGTATTAACCAGCTTTTCCCAAGAGTCTAAGCTCTCTTTTGGTTGAGAATCCAACTATATCTTAGTCCTGTCTCTTACAGCAAAGGGAAAGAGCATAAGCTTGTAGACTTCAGGATTTACCCCATTGATCTTCACAGGATCACAGATTTGCAAGAATTCAGCTAAGAACTGATGTGGATCTTCCTTTGGAAGTCCATGGAACTTGTAGTTCTGTTGTAGAAGAGAGACTAACTGAGGCTTAAGCTCAAAATTGTTAGCTCCAATGGTAGGTACAGAGATACTTCTGCCATAAAAGTCAGAGGTAGGCATGGTGAAGTCACCAAGAACCTTTCTGGCATCTCCTTCAGGTTCGGCCATGTCTCCTATTTCTTGTTCACGATTTTCTGAAAGGTTCCTTCCGGAGTGTTGTGCTCTAGCTTGTTGTAAGCTTTTCTTTAAAGTCCTTTCAGGTTCAGGATCAAGATTAAAGAGGGATTTTTTATCTCTATTCCTGGTCATAAATAAGAAAAGAAGAAAATGACAAAATAGAAGCCAAATGGGAGTTCTTTGTTCAAGAACAGAGGACTCCTTGTGAGATGTGAAGAGAGAAGAAAAAGATAGAAGAAGTGAAGATGGAAGAAGGGGAAGAAGAATACTTTGAAAATAGGGGAAGAGGAGTTCGAATAAATAGAAGTAAATAGGAGAAGAATTAGAAATAGAAAAGATAAATAAGAATTAAAATATTTTTGTTTTTATTTTATTTATTTATTATTTTCAAAAATAAGGTTAATAAATTAAAAAGAATTGAAAATTAGTTAGTGAATTTTCGAAAATAGAAGAGAGAGAAGGAGAAGGAATTTTCAAAAATTAAGAGAGAGAAGAAGTAGTTAGGAAGTTTTGAAAAAAAAGAGAGAGAATATAGGTGATTAATTAAGAAAGATTTGAAAATAAAATAAGATAAGAGATAAGATAAGATAAGAAAATATTTGAATTTAAAATTTGAAAATAGAAAAGATAAGAAAAGATAAGATGAGAAATTAAAAAGATTTGAAACAGATTTGATTTTAAAAATTGATATTAGAAAAGATAAGATAAGAAATTAAAAAGATTTGAAAAAGATAAGAATTGAAATTTGATTTTTGAAAAAGATTTAATTTTAAAATTTGAAATTTGAAAAAGATAAGATAAGATTTTGAAAAAGATAAGATTTTTGAAAAAGATATGATTTTGAAAAGATTTGATTTTTGAAATTTTGAAATTAAAATCTGAATTTTTAATGAAAATTTTCGAAAATTATTTTAAAATAAAGATAGAAAAGATATTTTTTTTAATTTAATGAGGAAAGAGAGAAACAAGTAAAAGACACAAAACTTAAAATTTTTAGATCTAATACACCAAATTTTCGAAAATTTAAAGGAAAACACAAAGGGACACCAAACTTAAAAATTTTAAGATCAAAACAAAAAGAAAACACAAGAACACTTTGAAGATTGAGAAGAACACCAAGAACAAAACTCAAAAGACTCAAAGAACACAAGAACATGTAAAAGACACCAAACTTAAAATTTTTGAAAACAACACATACAATTTTCGAAAAATTCAAAGAAAAACACAAGAGGACACCAAACTTAAAGATTTGACACAAGATTTAACCAAAGAGACTATTTTTGAAAGAAAGACTCAAAGAAAATGAAAATTACCAAGAACAAAAACAAAAAGACTCAAACCAAAAACAAAGATTTAATAAAGAAAGCTAAGGATTCTTGAAAATAAAAATTTTTGAAAAAGGTTTTTGAAGAAGTTTTAAAATTTTTGGAAAAGAAAATAAAAAACAGGTAAGACTCAAACCATGAACAAAGATTAAATAAAGAAAATAAAAGAAAATAGAGAAGATTAAACCAAGAACCAATATTTTTATGATTTTTCGAAAATAGAGAAGAAGAAAATAAGAATAAAAGACTCAAATAAAATAAAAATTACCTGATTTAGGAAACAAAAAATTCTGTCAGTTGTCCAAACTCGAACAATCCCTGGCAACGATGCCAAAAACTTAGTGCACGAATCCCTACACTCTGTACAACTGTACCAGCAAGTACACTGGGTCGTCCAAGTAATACCTGAGCAAGTCAGGGTCGATCCCATGAGGATTGTGGTTTGAAGCAAGCTATGGTTCACGTGAAATTAGAAGGTTGGATTTGTGAGATCTAAACTAGGTTAACGTGAAAGGAATAAAATAAAATACTTTGTAAATTAAATGGAATCAGTAATAGGAATATGGTTAAGGATTGGAGTTGCTTTGTCTTTCTGAATTAACTCTGGTATTACTGTCTCTTTACTTGTGAATGACTTCTTCTATGGCAGGCTGTATGTGATCAATGCCATTGGCCATGGTCATCAAGCTCCTCTGCTTCAAATCAAACGACGTATGGCTGATGAGCGGATATGTTATACGCTTTTTGGAGTTAATTTCATATAGTTTTTAGTTTATTTTCATTAGTTTCTAGGTAAAATTCATATTTCTGGACTTTACTATGAGTTTGTGTATTTTTCTGTAATTTCAGGTATTTTCTGGCTGAAATTGAGGGAGCTGAGCAAAAATCTGATTCAGGCTGAAAAAGGACTGCTGATGTTGTTGGATTCTGACCTCTCTGCACTCAAAATGGAATTTCTGGAGCTACAGAAGTCCAAATGGCGCGCTTCCAATTGCGTTGGAAAGTAGACATCCAGGACTTTTCAGAAATATATAATAGTCCATACTTTTCTTAAGGATAGACGACGTAACCTGGCGTTCAATGCCAGTTCCATGCTGCAGTCTGGCGTCCAGCGCCAGAAACAAGTTACAAGTTGGAGTTCAATGCCAGAAAAGGATCCAAAGCTGGCGTTGAACACCCAAAACAGCCCTATGCACGTGAGAAGCTTTAGTCTCAGCCCCAGCACACATCAAGTGGGCCCCAGAAGTAGATTTCTGCACTATCTATTATAGTTTACTCATTTCCTGTAAATCTAGGTTACTAGTTTAGTATTTAAACAACTTTTAGAGACTTATTTGGTATCTCATGACATTTTTAGATCCGAACTTTGTAATCTCTGACGGCATGAGTCTCTAAACTCCATTGTTGGGGGTGAGGAGCTCTGCTGTGTCCTGATGAATTAATGCAAGTATTTCTATTTTCTATTCAAACATGCGTGTTCCTATCTAAGATATCCATTCGCACTTCAACATGAATGTGATGAACGTGACAATCATCATCATTCCCCCACGAACGCGTGCCTGACAACCACTTCCGTTTTACCTTAGAATGAATGAGTATCTCTTGGATCTCTTAATCAGAATCTTCGTGGTATAACCTAGATTGATGGCGGCATTCATGAGAATCCGGAAAGTCTAAACCTTGTCTGTGGTATTCCGAGTAGGATTCTGGGATTGAATGACTGTGACGAACTTCAAACTCGCGAGTGCTGGGCGTAGTGACAGACGCAAAAGGATAGTAAATCCTATTCCGGTACGATCGAGAACCTGCAGATGATTAGCCGTGCGGTGATAGCGCACCTGCATCCTTTTCACTGGAAGGATGGATGGTAACCATTGACAACGGTGATCCACCAACACACAGCTTGCCATAGGAGGACATGCGTGCGTGAATCAGAAACAGAGGAAAGCAGAATTTCAGAAGACAAAGCATCTCCAAAACTCCAACATATTCTCCACCATTGCACAATAAGTATTTATATTTATGTTCTCTCTCTTTTTACAATTGAACTTGAAAAACACTGTTATTGGCATCCTGACTAAGAATAATAAGATAACCATAGCTTGCCTCAAACCAACAATCTCCGTGGGATTCGACCCTTACTCACGTAAGGTATTACTTGGACGACCCAGTGCACTTGCTGGTTAGTGGTACGAGTTGTGAAACGTGTGATTCACAATTCGTGCACCAAGTTTTTGGTGCCGTTGCCGGGGATTGTTTGAGTTTAAACAACTGACGGTGAATCTTGTTGCTTAGATTAGGAAATTTTTGTCTTTTGGGTCAGAGTCTTTTATTTTCTTTTCAAAAATTTTTCAAAAATATTTTTTCTATTAAATCTCGTGCCAAACTTCAAGTTTGGTGTTTTCTTGTTGATTTTTCTTTGTTTTTCGAAAATTTATTTTGGTTTTCTAAAAATTTTAAGTTTGGTGTTATTTCTTCATGTTCTTGTGTTCTTGTGAGTCTTCAAAGTGTTCTTGAGTTTTCCTTGTGTCTTGATCTTAAAATTTTTAAGTTTGGTGTTCCTTGGTATTTTCCCTCCAAAATTTTCGAAAACAAGGAGCATTAGATCTAAAAATTTTAAATCTTGAGCTATCTTATTGTTTCTCTCTTTCCTCTTTAAATTCAAAAATATCTTTTCTCTCTATTTTTAAAACAAATTTTCGAAATTTATTTTAAAAATTCAGATTTTTTTTATTTTATTTAAAATCTTTTTCAAATCATATCTTTTTCAAAACTTCCTGACCACTTTCTCTCTCCTCATTTTTTCGAAAATCTTCACCTCTTTTTTTTTAATTTATTTTATTTTCAAAATAATTAAATAAATAAATAAAAATATTTTTTTTATTTTACATCATCTCCCTTTCTCCATCATGGATCTAAGTGGAAATGAATAGTCCAGGAGGACTCTGGGGTCATATGCTAACCCCTCTACTACTTCATATGGGAGTAGTATCTGCATACCCTCCATTAGAGTCAGTAGCTTTGAGTTGAATCCTCAGCTCATTATCATGGTGTAGCAAAGCTGCCAGTATTCCGGTCTTCCACAGGAAGAACCTACAGAGTTTCTGGCACAGTTTTTACAAATTGCTGACACAGTACATGATAAGGAAGTAGATCAGGATGTCTACAGATTATTACTGTTTCCATTTGCTATAAAAGACCAAGCCAAGAGGTGGTTAAATAACCAACCTAAGGCTAGAATAAGGACATGGAAACAGCTGACAGAAAAATTCCTGAATCAATACTTTCCTCCAAAACAGATGACACAGCTAAGGCTGGACATCCAAGGCTTTAAACAAGGAGATAATGAATCTCTTTATGATGCCTGGGAGAGATACAGAGAGATGCTACGAAAATGCCCCTCTGAAATGTTTTCAGAGTGGGTTCAGTTAGACATCTTCTATTATGGGCTTACAGAAAGAGCTCAGATCTCTTTAGATTGCTCAGCTGGTGGATCTATCCACATGAGAAAGACAATTGAAGAAGCTCAAGAGCTCATTGACACAGTTGCTAGAAATCAGCACCTGTACCTAAGCAGTGACTCTTCCATGAAAGAAGAGGTTAAAACAGTAAATGCTGAACTCAGTCTTGCAGAGCAAGCTGCTGAATTCAATCAGCAATTGAATTTTCTAACAAAGCAGTTAGCTGAATTCAAGGATAAACTACAAGAGACAGGGATGGCTAATATAAACATGGAAGTACAATTAAAGCAAACAAAGCAGCAGCTGTCAAAACAAATAATAGAAGAATGCCAAGCAGTTCAATTAAGAAGTGGGAAAGCACTAAGTACCCCACTTCAAGGCAGCAGGAAACCAAGAAATGAGCAAACCACCCAAAATCCATCTGAGGATAGTAAGAGCCCAGGGAAAAATAATTCTGGCACCAAAACGCCAGAAGTTGGGTGGAAGGCTGGCGCTGAATGCCCAGACCATGCTCAGGACTGGTGTTCAACGCTAGAAACAAGCAAGGATCTGGCGTTGAACGCCCAAAGGAAGCACAGTTCTGGCGTTCAAACGGCAGGAACAGATGAGGAGCTGGCGTCTAACGTCACTCCAGCTTCTAACTCTGGCACTCAGTTGCCAGTGAGGGATCAGACACGCACAAGTGCTGATGACAACCCATCTAAAAAGGCTTCTTCAACCACTTCTGTAGGAAATAAACTTACAGCAACTAAGGTTGAGGAATATAAAGCCAAGATACCTTATCCTCAAAAACTCCGCCAAGAGGAGCAGGATAAGCAATTTGCTCACTTTGCAGATTATCTCAGGACTCTTGAAATAAAGATCTCATTTGCAGAGGCACTTGAGAAAATACCTTCTTATGCCAAGTTCATGAAAGAGATCTTGAGTCATAAGAAGGATTGGAGAGAAACTGAAAGAGTTCTCCTCACTGAAGAATGTAGTGCAGTCATTCTGAAAAGCTTTCCTGAAAAGCTTAAAGACCCTGGGAGTTTTCTGATACCATACACATTAGAAGGTAATTGCATCAAGACAGCTTTATGTGATCTTGGAGCAAGCATCAAGCTAATACCTGCATCCACTATCAGAAAGCTTGGTTTAACTGAAGAAGTTAAACCAATCAGGATATGTCTCCAACTTGCTGATGGCTCCATTAAATACCCATTAGGTGTGATTGAAGACATGATTGTCAGAGTTGGGCCATTCGCCTTTCCCACTGACTTTGTAGTGCTGGAAATGGAGGAGCACAAGAGTGCTACTCTCATTCTAGGAAGACCTTTCCTAGCAACTGGACGAACTCTCATTGATGTCCAACAGGGGGAAATAACCTTGAGAGTTAATGAGGATGAGTTTAAGTTGAATGCTGTCAAAGCCATGCAGCATCCAGACACATCAAAAGACTACATGAAAGTTGATCTTATTGACTCTTTAGTAGAAGAGATCAACATGGCTGAGAGTCTCGAATCAGAGTTGGAAGACATCTTTAAAGATGTTCAGCCTGATTTGGAGGATTCAGAGGAAAGGAAAGAGCCTCTGAAATTTCCTCTGGAAGAGGAAAAACCTCCCAAACCCGAGCTCAAACCATTATCACCATCCCTAAAATATGCATTTCTGGGAGAAGGTGACACTTTTCCAGTGATCATAAGCTCTGCTTTAAATCCACAGGAAGAGGAAGCACTGATTCAAGTGCTAAGGACACACAAGACAGCCCTTGGGTGGTCCATAGGTGACCATAAGGGCATAAGCCCAGCTAGATGCATGCACAAAATTTTATTGGAGGATAATGCTAAACCAGTGGTTCAACCACAGAGGCGACTAAATCCTGCCATGAAGGAAGTGGTGCAGAAAGAGGTCACCAAATTACTGGAGGCTGGGATTATTTATCCTATTTCTGATAGCCCCTGGGTGAGCCCTGTTCAAGTTGTCCCCAAAAAGGGAGGCATGACAGTGGTTCATAATGAAAAGAATGAACTGGTTCCTACAAGAACAGTTACAGGGTGGCGCATGTGTATTGACTACAGAAGGCTCAATACAGCCACCAGAAAGGATCATTTTCCTTTACCATTCATAGACCAGATGCTAGAAAGATTGGCAGGTCATGATTATTACTGCTTTTTGGATGGCTAATCAGGCTATAACCAGATTGCAGTAGATCCCCAGGATCAAGAGAAAACAGCATTCACATGTCCACTGGAGTGTTTGCTTATAGAAGGATGCCATTTGGGCTGTGTAATGCGCCTGCAACCATCCAGAGATGCATGCTCTCTATTTTCTCTGAAATGGTGGAAAAATTTCTGGAAGTCTTTATGGATGACTTCTCAGTATATGGAGACTCATTCAGCTCCTGTCTTGATCACCTGAAACTAGTTCTGAAAAGATGCCAAGAGACCAACCTGGTTTTAAAATGGGAAAAATGTCACTTTATGGTGACTGAAGGGATTGTCCTTGGGCATAAAATTTCAAACAAAGGAATAGAGGTGGATTAAGCAAAAATAGAGGTAATTAAAAAATTACTACCACCTGCTAATGTTAAGGCAATCAGAAGCTTTCTGGGGCATGCAGGATTCTATAGGAGGTTTATAAAGGATTTTTCAAAAATCGCAAAACCCCTGAGCAATCTACTAGCTGCTGACACGCCATTTGTGTTTGACACAGAGTGCCTGCAGGCGTTTGAAACGCTGAAAGCCAAGCTGGTCACAGCACCAGTTATTTCTGCACCAGACTGGACATTACCATTTGAGCTAATGTGTGATGCCAGTGATCACGCCATTGGTGCAGTATTGGGACAGAGGCATGACAAGCTTCTGCATGTCATTTATTATGCTAGCTGCGTTTTAAATGATGCCCAGAAAAATTACACAACCACAGAAAAAGAATTGCTTGCAGTGGTTTATGCCATTGACAAGTTTAGATCATACTTAGTAGGATCAAAGGTGATTATGTATACTGACCATGCTGCTCTTAAATATCTACTCACAAAGCAGGATTCAAAACCCAGGCTCATAAGATGGGTGTTGCTTCTGCAAGAGTTTGATATAGAAATAAGAGACAGAAAAGGGACAGAGAACCAAGTGGCTGATCATCTGTCCCGGATAGAGCCAGTGGAAGGGACGTCCCTCCCCTCTCTTGAGATCTCTGAGACTTTCCCGGATGAGCACTTGTTTGCCATT
The DNA here is from genome assembly GCF_059453495.1 of Arachis ipaensis. Taxonomy (NCBI): domain Eukaryota; kingdom Viridiplantae; phylum Streptophyta; class Magnoliopsida; order Fabales; family Fabaceae; genus Arachis; species Arachis ipaensis. Next base: position 116,749,920 of record NC_142441.1, on the reverse strand, counting down.
CAGGAAATACCATGGTTTGCCGACATTGCAAACTATAAGGCTGCAAGGTTCATACCTAAAGAGTATAACAGGCAACAAAAGAAAAAATTAATCACTGATGCAAAGTACTACTTGTGGGATGAACCCTATCTCTTCAAGAGATGTGCAGACGGAATAATCCGTGGGTGTGTGCCTAGAGAAGAAGCACAGAGGATCCTATGGCATTGCCATCGATCACAATATGGAGGCCATTTCGGAGGTGAGCGAACAGCCACCAAGGTCCTCCAATGTGGCTTCTATTGGCCCACACTCTATAAAGATTCCCGAGAGTTTGTACGTAACTATGACAGTTGCTAAAGAGCTGGTAATCTGCCTCATGGTTACGCCATGCCTCAACAAGGAATCTTGGAGATTGAGTTGTTTGACGTATGGGGAATTGATTTCATGGGGCCTTTCCCACCATCATACTCAAACACTTATATTCTGGTGGCAGTTGACTATGTATCAAAATGGGTTGAGGCCATTGCCACACCCACCAATGATACTAAAACAGTGCTGAAATTCCTCCAGAAACATATATTCAGCAGGTTTGGTGTCCCCAGGGTACTAATCAGTGATGGGGGCACTCACTTTTGCAACAAATAGCTTTACTCTGCCATGGTCCGGTATGGGATTCGCCACAAGGTAGCGACTCCATATCATCCACAGATAAATGGGCAAGCTGAAGTCTCTAACAGAGAACTAAAAAGAATCCTGGAACAGACTGTAAGTACCCGTAGAAAGGATTCGGCACGAAGCTTGGATGATGCTCTGTGGGCTTACAGAACAGCATTCAAGACTCCTATAGGGACCTCTCCATACCAACTTGTGTATGGTAAGGCATGCCACCTGCCCGTGGAACTGGAACATAAAGCCTACTGGGCAACCAGATTCCTAAACTTTGATGCCAAATTAGCTGGAGAAAAAAGATTGCTCCAGCTAAATGAGCTAGAGGAATTCATATTCACTGCTTTCGAAAATGCCAAGCTTTATAAAGAAAAATAAAAAAAGTGGCATGACAGAAAGCTGTCATCTAGAATCTTTGAACCAGGACAAAAGGTTCTGTTGTTTAACTATAGGCTCAGGCTATTCCCTGGGAAACTGAAGTCCTGGTGGAGGGGACCATATGTGATTACAAGTGTATCACCATATGGTTATGTGGAGCTTCAAGATATTGATTCTGACAAGAAGTTCATTGTTAATGGATAGAGAATCAAGCACTATCTTGAAGGCAATGTTGAGCAAGAGTGCTCAAGGCTGAAGCTAGATTAAAAGCTCAGCAAGGTCCAGCTAAAGACAATAAAGAAGCGCTTGCTGGGAGGCAACCCAGTCATGGGGTATCACTTCCTCTAAGCATTTTGCCCTATTCTTGATTTTATTTGTTTATATAAAGTTCACTGATACTAAGGTAAAGAGTCAATTGTATAAGTTCACAGGGTTACAGAAGGATTCTGCACACAAAACAGAGAAAAAGAGCTCACTGGCAAGAAAACGCCAGTAAGAGTCTGTTTTGGGCGTTCAACGCCCAAAAAAAGCATCCACTGGGCGTTGAACGCCAGTAAGGATAGCCATCTGGGCGTTAAACGCCAGAAAGAAGCTCATTCTGGGCGTTTAACGCCAGATTTACAGCGTCCTTGGCGTTCAGAAAAATGCCCAGTGACAAAGGAGTTCCTGGCGTTCAACGCCAGAAAGAAGCAGCAGCTGGGCGTTGAACGCCCAGGAGAGGTAGCATTTGGGCGTTGAACGCCTAAAACATGCAGCGTTTGGGCGTTCAAACGCCAGGATGGTGGAGAGGAGGTGAATTCGTTTTTACTTCACATTTTTCATTCTAAACTACATTTTTCATGTTTCAATTCATGATTTCTTGCATAAACATGTTAAGAACCCTGATTTCTAAAATCCCTAATTTCTAAAAATCCTATTTTAAAAATATCAAATGTATCTTAATTCATAAGCACAAATCCTTTTTTCAATCCAATTCAACTCTTTTTCAAAAAATTTTCAAAGCAAATCTATCTCTTTTCATTCAAAATCTTTTCAACTAATCAATATCTTTTTCAAAACTCCATATTATCTTTTTCAAAAATCCAATTTTATCTTTTTCAAATATCTTTCGTATCTCTTCAATTTTAAACTATATCTTTTCTTATCATGCTTAATTTTTTTTTAAAATCATATCTTCTATCTTATCTTTCTCCCAATTTTCGAAAACCCCCCCTCCCTTTTAAAAACCCATTTGGCCTCCTTGCTCTCATCCACCATCCTACACTAGCTCTCCTTCTATCCCTCTCCTTTCTTTTCTTTTGCTTGAGGACAAGAAAACCTCTAAGTTTGGTGTGTTTATCCGTGATCACTAAACCATACCCACTAAGATCATGGCCCCTAAAGGAAAACAACCCACTCCAAGAGGCAAGAAAGAGAGTGTTCCAAAACCACTTTGGAATCAAGGAAAGTTCTTAACTAAAGAACATTCAGACCATTATTACAAAATAATGGGTCTAAGATCAGTGATCCCGAAAGTTAGATTCGATCTGAAAGAAGACGAATATCCGGAGATCCAGGAGCAAATCCGAATCAGGAACTGGGAGATCCTAACCAATCCTGAAACGAAAGTGGGAAGGAATATGGTCCAGGAGTTCTATGCTAATATATGGCATACAAACAGGCAAAGACTATCTGGATCTACTATCTATGACTATCGGACCTTGGTCAGAGGAAAGATTGTTCATACCCACCCTGACAAGATCAGGGAGATCTTAAAGCTACCTCAGCTGAAAGATGATCCAGACTCCTTCAATAAGAGAATGATGAGAACAGACAAGGGCCTGGATAATATTCTAGAGGATATATGTATCCCTGGAGCCAGGTGGACCACCAGCACGAAGGGTGTCCCAAATCTACTCAAAAGAGAAGATCTCAAACCAGTCGCCAGAGGATGGCTGGACTTTATTGGGCATTCTCTGCTGCCCACTAGCAACCGTTCTGAAGTCACTATTAGAAGAGCAGTGATGATCCATTGCATCATGATGGGAAAAGAAGTGGAAGTCCATCAACTGATTTCAACTGAATTCTACAAAATTGCAAATAAAAATTCTAAAGATGCCAGGTTGGCTTATCCAAGCTTGATTTCTATGCTCTGCAAGGACGCTGGAGTAAGGATGGGAATAGCCGAGTATATCCCAGTTGAGAAGCCAATCACCAAAGCATCAATGGAAAAACAACAAGCACAGGATGACCCCATCAAGAAGAGAACACAGGAAATTCTCCCAGAAATCCCTCAATCTGAATATTGGGAGTATCTTGAAACATCTATTACCAAGATGCAAGAAGCTATGGAACAAATGCAGAAAGAACAGAAGGAACAAAGCAGCATTCTTTGCTATCTGCTTAAAGAACAGGAGGAGCAAGGGCGTGATCTAAGGGAATTGAAGCGCCAAAAATTAGCTCTTGAAGGGCCAAGCACCCCGCAGATTAGAGGAACATCCACTTCTCAGAACAAAGGTTGTTAAATTCCAATCTTAGCCTTAACTCTGTGATAACTGTTTTTATTTTAGCTTTACCTTAGGAGTCACATAGTAGTAATTAGTATCTATATTTTTGATTTTATCTCCAATTAAGCTATAATTTAATTTTATCATCATCATTAAACATGAATAAAATAGAAGAATTCCTTTAGAATAAGAGGCAATATTTTTTGAGTTTTTAATAAGAAAAATTCTAATTATTTACATGTGGTGGCAATGCTTTCTGTCTTTTGAATGAATGCTTGAACAGTGCATATGTCTTTTGAATTTGATGTTTAAGACTGTTAAATATGTTGGCTCTTGAAAGAATGATGAACATGAGACATGTTATTGATAATCTGAAAAATCATAAAAATGATTCTTGAAGCAAGAAAAAGCAGTGAATACAAAAGCTTGTAGAAAAAAAAAAGCAAGCAGAAAAAGCCAAAGCTCTCAAAACCAAGAGGCAAGAGCAAAAAGCCAATAACCCTTAAAACCAAAAGGCAAGGGTAAATAAAAAGGATCCCAAGGCTTTGAGCATCAGTGGATAGGAGGGCCTAAAGGAATAAAATCCTGGCCTAAGCGGCTAAACCAAGCTGTCCCTAACCATGTGCTTGTGGCGTGAAGGTGTCATGTGAAAACTTGAGACTGAGTGGTTAAAGTCAAGGTCCAAAGCAAAAAGAAGAGTGTGCTTAAGAACTCTGGACACCTCTAATTGGGGACTTTAGCAAAGCTGAGTCACAATCTGAAAAGGTTCACCCAATTATGTGTCTGTGGCATTTATGTATCCGGTGGTAATACTGGAAAACAAAGTGCTTAAGGCCACGGCCAAGACTCATAAAGTAGCTGTGTTCAAGAATCAACATACTGAACTAGGAGAATCAATAACACTATCTGAATTCTGAGTTCCTATAGATGCCAATCACTCTGAGCTTCAATGGATAAAGTGAGATGCCAAAACTGTTCAGAAGCAAAAAGCTACTAGTCCCGCTCATCTAATTAGAATCTAAGCTTCACTCAAAAACTCTGAGATATTATTGCTTCTTAAATTATTTGTATTCTATTTTATTTATCTAGTTGCTTGAGGACAAGCAACAGTTTAAGTTTGGTGTTGTGATGAGCGGATATGTTATACGCTTTTTGGAGTTAATTTCATATAGTTTTTAGTGTGTTTTAGTTAGTTTTTAGTTTATTTTCATTAGTTTCTAGGCAAAATTCATATTTCTGGACTTTACTATGAGTTTGTGTATTTTTCTGTAATTTCAGGTATTTTCTGGCTGAAATTGAGGGAGCTGAGCAAAAATCTGATTCAGGCTGAAAAAGGACTGCTGATGCTGTTGGATTCTGACCTCTCTGCACTCAAAATGGAATTTCTGGAGCTACAGAAGTCCAAATGGCACGCTTCAAATTGCGTTGGAAAGTAGACATCCAGGGCTTTCCAGCAATATATAATAGGCCATACTTTTCTCAAGGATAGATGACGTAAACTGGCGTTCAATTCCAGTTCCATGCTGCAGTCTGGCGTCCAGCGCTAGAAACAAGTTACAAGTTGGAGTTCAACGCCAGAAAAGGATCCAAAGCTGGTGTTGAACGCCCAAAACAGCCCTATGCACGTGAGAAGCTTTAGTCTCAGCCCCAGCACACACCAAGTGGGCTCCAGAAGTGGATTTCTGCACTATCTATCATAGTTTACTCATTTCCTGTAAATCTAGGTTACTAGTTTAGTATTTAAACAACTTTTAGAGACTTATTTGGTATCTCATGACATTTTTAGATCTGAACTTTATAATCTCTGACGGCATGAGTCTCTAAACTCCATTGTTGGGGGTGAGGAGCTCTGTTGTGTCCTGATGAATTAATGCAAGTATTTCTGTTTTCTATTCAAACATGCGTGTTCCTATCTAAGATATCCATTCGCACTTCAACATGAATGTGATAAACGTGACAATCATCATCATTCTCCCACGAACGCGTGCCTGACAACCACTTCCGTTCTACCTTAGAATGAATGAGTATCTCTTGGATCTCTTAATCAGAATCTTCGTGGTATAAGCTAGATTGATGGCGGCATTCATGAGAATCCGGAAAGTCTAAACCTTGTCTGTGGTATTCCGAGTAGGATTCTGGGATTGAATGACTGTGACGAACTTCAAACTCGCGAGTGCTGGGTGTAGTGACAGACGCAAAAGGATAGTAAATCCTATTCCGGTATGATCGAGAACCTGCAGATGATTAGCCATGCGGTGACAGCGCACCTGGATCCTTTTCACTGGAAGGATGGATGGTAACCATTGACAACGGTGATCCACCAACACACAGCTTGCCATAGGAGGACATGCGTGCGTGAATCAGAAACAGAGGAAAGCAGAATTTCAGAAGACAAAGCATCTCCAAAACTCCAACATATTCTCCACCATTGCACAATAAGTACTTATATTTATGTTCTCTCTCTTTTTACAATTGAACTTGAAAAACACTGTTATTGGCATCCTGACTAAGAATAATAAGATAACCATAGCTTGCTTCAAACCAACAATCTCTGTGGGATTCGACCCTTACTCACGTAAGGTATTACTTGGACGACCCAGTGCACTTGCTGGTTAGTGGTACGAGTTGTGAAACGTGTGATTCACAATTTGTGCACCAATGGCCGCAGTCATCCAATCTGAACGAGGGTGAAGCTCTAGCAGTTCATTCTCTTGACGATCCTACTCAAAACACCACAGACAAGGTCGAATATTCCGGATCAGAGAATGCTGCTCTTTTGGGTTCTAGCCTCTACCACAAAGACCTTAATCTCCCCAGAAATTGGCTGAACTAGTGTCTCGAGAAGTCCCCAACGAAGTCGTGGATTACCCGTCTGAGAGATGTATAAACATAGCTGGCGGTTCGTACTTTCCAGTCACGTATTCACACAAACCCAAGTCAACACGGGTGGTTTTCAGGCACGCTGTCTTAGTATGATGAACAGAGCTGATTGTCACTGATCATCCTATTCACCATGTTGAAGAACAAGTATACATCTTAGAATTAAATCAAACACAGATCAAAGAGAAACAGTAATACTTTTATTAATTCATAGGACTCAATAGGGCTCCTCCCGTCAACCTAGGAGGTTTAGAAACTCATACTGATAAGAAAATACAATGATAGAAACGAAATTATGGTAAATGATGGGCTGTCTAAATTATTTGCATGGGTTATGTAAAATATCCCTTAAATACTGAACTAATGACTAGTAAGGGTAAAACAGTCTTTTTAGTGCTAAAATCCACTTCTGGGGCCCACTTGGTGAGTGTTTGGGTTGAGCTTTGATGAGATCCACGTGCTAGAAGGCCTCTAGGGTGTTGAATGCTGGCTAGGGGGTCCTATTTGGGCGTTTGGACACTGGTCTCTGCTCCTTGGGCGCTGGACGCCTAGAAGGGGGCAGGAAGCTGGCGTTGGACGCTAGTTTTGGGCCTTCTAATTTGAAGTAAAGTATGGACTATTCTATATTGCTGAAAAGCCCTGGAAGTCAGATTTCCATAGCCATTGAGAATGCTCAATTTGAACTTCTGTAGCTCTAAAAAAGCTCTTCCGAGTGCAAGAAGGTCAGATCCGGACAGCATCTGCAGTGCTTTCTCTGTCTCTAAATATGACTTTTGCTCCAGCTCCTCAATTGCAGCCAGAAAATACCTGAAATTGTACAAAAACACACAAACTCAAAGCAGAATCCAAAATTATGAATTTAACACTAAAACCTATAAATAATTAATAAAAATTAAACAAAACATACTAAAAACTATATGAAAATAATGCGAAAAAGCGTCTAAAATATCCGCTCATCAGTATCCTTCCTGGGAATTTATACGTGCCTGGTCACCCTTACGACGTAGGATCAACAGAGTATCGAGTTTCGACTTGGAACACGTGGTGGCAAGCCACGATACTTTACCCAGGAAAACTCGTATCTCAGATAAATAAAGAGCATAAGCCTTCAAAACATTCATATCCATTCATAATCATTGCACAACTATTCATTATAGCCATGGCATCACATATACTTCACTTCTTTATACTTTTCATACATAATTCATCATTTTTCCACCTTACTTCACCCTTAAGTTATCATCTTTTCCTAGCTTCATCTCATTACTAGGCATACCACTAAGATCTAGGGGCTAAATGAGTGAAAATAGAGGTTTAGAGGTTCAAAATTAGGTTTTAAAATACAAAATTCATTTTGCTAAATACAGGGATCACGTGTACGCATGGGCCACGCGTATGCGAGATGCCAAACCCAGAAGGGTTGGTTGCATCGCGTGCAGGTGGTCGCGTACACAACCCTCAAAAGTCACTACTCGCGCTTGCATACGCGAGATGCCAAACCCAGGGGTTGATCGCGTCGCGTGCAGTGGTCGCGTACGCATGGTATGCAGAGTGGCAAAAATGCTGAATGCTGCAGAATTTCAATTTTGTCCTCCGAACTTCCGACACACATAACTTTTTGGTTATAAAACATTTTCCATCCGTTCTTAGAACGGCATAAACTTCACGGACCCAATTTTCATATCAAATAAGTTTGAAACAATTTGGGGATCCGGAAGCCCAGTTATGACTCGCCCTCGGCCAAAAATCAGTTTTTCACAAAAGTTCTTAAACTTCTATTTTCACCAAAACCAAACTCAAAAATCAACCTTCCATACACAAATGAAATAGCACCAAAACCTCCACATCCTATCATACTCAACCATTCCTCAATTTTAAACGATCTTTTGCATCAATTTCTCAATTATACCAACAAGATTATCAATATATCACCACCTACTCATATTTATTCATATCAACATGTAAATCATCATTAACTCGTCACTTAGCATCCTATTTTCGTCATAAACAATAATCACCCAATAATTACTCAATCCATATCAATAAATATCATCAAAGGTACTAAGCATTTAACATACTCATGCATTCCAACATATCCTATGGTCATCTAGCCTAAGTTTTCACAAGACATTATATATTAAATACAAGAAACCAAAATCATACCTTGGCCGTTTTTCTCGTATAACCCAAGGCAACACAAATAAGCAAGATCTCAAGCTTCACCACCAAAATCAACAATCCAATGACTCAATCAAGTTTTCATCTCCTCAATGGTGCTCCAAAACACAATTACACACTACCTATGCACATTACCACATCCATATACAAATTTTCAATACCTAACACACAATAATCCAAGAATCCACAAGGTTTAGAGAGCCCTTACCTTACCCGTGCCTCAAATGAGCAAAACCCGCTAATCCATCAAGTTTAATTTGAGCCTAAACATCATGACATCAAGTTTTAACAACTAAACCCCCAAAATTTTGAAAATCATGGGAATTGAGAGGCTGAGATGAGAGATGGGTTTTCTTACCGAAATTGGTTACCGGACTTTGTAGAGCTCGACGCACTGGACGTGTGGCCGCAAATGATGCGGCGATCAGAGCTCGGAGTGAGAAGATATGGTGCTTTGAAGTGGAACCAAGGGTTTGTTTTCTTTCCCTTGTTCTTGAGCTTGCTTTCAGTGTTCTTGCTGAATGAGGAAAGAAGAATGATTCTTCTTTAAGTTATTAGGGTGATGGGTTAGGCCTTGGGTCCAATATGGGCCCGGTTCTTCCAGTTTTGTCTGTTTGGCCCAATCTTTAGCCAAATTCTTTAAAATTAGTGTCAAAATTCTTATTTTAATTAGCTCTATATTATTAAACTATAAAATTCATATTTTTAATTTTTTTATTAAAAATTAATTTATTAATTAATTATCTGTTAAATTTATGGGGTTTATATTTTTATTAAAAAATTATAAAATAACAAAAAAAATTAAAATAGTAATTAATATATAACAAAACCAATGAGGCCCACTTTCATGTAACTTAACTCTTATTTGGCCCAAAAATGGTTGTGTTTAAGAAAACACAAGGACCACATGAAATCTGAAAAGAATAATTGGCCCATATGAATTTGAACTTAAAACCAAATACCAAATACCACGTTCCAAGATGATGGCTCTTCACTTGCTCAAAATTGTCTCATCCTGACCTGAGAGACAAAAAATCTCAAACAGCATATTAGCAATATTAGAACAAAGAATGATAACTAAGAATGCCTAAATTAATTCTTAATTTACAAAACTTGTCCTCAGCCAGTGGTTTAGTGAATATATCAGCTAATTGTTCCTCTAATTTAACAAATTAAATATTAATATTACCCTTTTGAACATATTTTCTTATTAAGTAAAATCTCACTTCAATGTGTTTTGTTCTGGAGTGCAAAACTGGATTTTTGGAAATATTAATTGCACTCATATTATCACACAACAAGAAAATGTTATCAACTTTCAATTTATAATTAGCCAATTGAGTTTTCAACTATAACAATTGTGAACAGCAAGACAAAGTAGCAATGTATTTGACTTCAATAGTGGAAAGTGTCACTGTAGACTGCTTCTTGCTTGACCAAACATTCAAGGATCTGCCCAGAAAATAGCAAATACCAGAAGTACTCCTTTTATCAACTCTATCTCTGGCAAAATCTACATCACAATAAGTAACTATAGAAAATTCATCAGACCTAGGATACCATAAACCAAAGTTGGATGTGCCATGAACATATCTAATGATTCTTTTAACTGTAGAAAGATGTGACTCTTTTGGTTGTGATTGAAACCTTGAACAAATTTCAACGCTTTGCACAATATCAAGTATAGAGGATGTTAAGTTCCTAAGGGAGCCTATCATGCCTCTATACCTAGTCTCATCAATATCTTTCTCAGTTTCACCTTTTTCTAACTTAGAATTAGGGTGCATGGGAGTTTTCATGGGTTTGACATTCTCCATACCAAACTTCTTAACAAGTTTCTTGGCATACTTCTCTTGGTGAATAAAAGTTTTATTTTGAGTTTGTTTAATTTGAAGCCCAAGAAAAAAAATTAAGTTCACCCATAATACTCATGCCAAATTCACTAGTCATGATTTTTCCAAAATCAGCACAAAGTGATTCATTTGCTGAGCCAAAGATTATGTCATCAACATAAATTTGAATTAGGATGAAAGAATCAGTAGAGTTTTTAATGAATAGAGTAGTGTCTATGGTGCCTCTTTGAAAACCATTTTTCAAAAGGAAAGAACTAAGTCTTGCATACCAAGCTCTTGGAGCTTGTCTTAACACATAAAGAGTTTTTGAAAGTTTAAAAATATGATTTAGAGATTTTTTATTTTCAAAACCTGGACCTGTGCCACATACACTTCTCTATCAATCACACCATTTAAAAATGTATATTTCACATCCATTTGAAATAGTTTAAAGCCACAGTGGGCAGCATATGCTAGAAAAAGCCTTAAAGCTTCCATTCGGGCCACAAGAGTGAAGGATTTATCAAAGTCTATCCATTCTTCTTGATCATATCCTTTCGCCACCAATCTTTCTTTGTTCCTAGAAGTGACTCTATCTTCACCCAATTTGTTCCAGAAAATTCATTTAGTTCTGGGCATCTTCTTTCCAATAGGATTAGGAACAAGAGTCCACACTTGATTCTTCTCAAATTGTTTAAGTTCTTCCTCCATAGCCTTTACACAATAAGGATCTTCAAGTGCTTCTTTGATATTTTGAGGCTCAATTTGTGATAGAAAGGTCAAATTCATTTCTTTAATATACTTTCTAGAGGAGGATCAAGTTGTGACACCTTAAGAAATATCCCAAGTGATGAATTCTTGTGGATAGTTCTTCGAAAATATTCATTCACAGGGTCTTGAGGATTTAGGAATAGATTCGGGTAAGCTAGGATTAATGGAACTGGTATTCCTATGGATTTCACCAATTACGGGAGATAAAATGGAATTGTCTCCTGCAAAATCGTCTGTAGTAGCTGAATCAGGCTCAGGTTCCCCAAAATTATCCTTTTCTTGATTTTTGGCTTCGTTTTTGTTGTTCTCCACTTGATTTTCTGAATCACAGTCTTCCAAAATATTTTGAACAATGTTAGAATCACAAAATATAACATGTATGGACTTATTAATGATTCTAGCATCTTGATGGTAAACTCTATATGCTTTGCTAGTTGTGATGTAACCTACAAATATACATTCATATGCTTTTGGATCAAACTTTCTTAAATTTTCTTTTGTGTTTAAAACAAAGCATTTGCATCCAAAGATACGAAAGTAATTCAAATTTGTGGGTTTTCTTTTCAAAGTTCATAAGGGTTTTCTTCAAAAATTTTCTTATGCTTGTTCTATTTACAATGTAGTATACCGTATTCACAGCTTCAACCCAAAGGAACTTAGGAACTTTACTTTCACATAACATGGCCCTAGCCATTTCTTGAAGACTTTTATTTCTTCTTTCCACAACACCATTTTGTTGGGGTGTTCTTGGATAAGAGAAATTGTGTGAAATTTTAAGTTCATCACAAAAAGATTAAAAAATAATTGATTTTTAAACTCTTTACCATGATCACTTCTAATGGAAGTTATCTTTAAATCTTTTTTATTTTGAATTCTTTTGCTAAAAATCTCAAAGGCCGAAAATGCATCATTTTTATGTGCAATAAATAAAACCGAACCAAATTTTCTATAATCATCCACAATCATCAAACCATAGTGTTTACCACCCAAACTTTGAGTTCTAGTTGGATCAATGAGATCAATATGTAGCAATTCAAGTGGCATTTTAGTAGAAATGTCTTCCTTTTGTTTAAAAGAACTCTTTGTTTATTTTTTTATTTGACAAGCATCACATGTAATGTGATGCAAACTAAATGTCAGTTTGGAATTTTTTCTCAATAAAAGAATCGCTTTATTGCAAGTATAGTTCCAAACTGGTAATTGACTCACATTAGAGTTTAATTCTGTTTGTCACAAGTACAAACTAATAAAAATCGAGAGTATTTAAACCTCGGGTTGTCTCTCAAAAGAATTGCAGTGAGGTATACATATTATCAGTTATAAAGTTCAAGAGGGTTTGCAGATAAGAGAACAATAATCTAAATGATAATAAAATAAAGAAAACAACTAAAGATAACAAATACTAAAGAGGCATTCATGGCAAAGATTGAGAATCAAGGTTTTCTATCCTAGTCATTAATCATAACACAATAATTACCAAGAGTTAAGCCTATTACGTTATCCCTATATTGAGAGAAAGTCAAATAGGCCTAGTTAACCCCAACCCGTAAGTAGTATCAATAAAAACAAGGTTAACTAACAGCTCTAGATCATTAATCCAAATTGGGTATTAATGACTCAAGATTACCAAACTTCTCTTTTCAAGTCAAGAATGTTCAAAAATCTACTCTAAAACTAAGCCAAGTATTTTATCAAACACTTGGTCTGCATAAAAAGAAAAGCATATTAAATTGCAAGAATAAGTAAAATCTATAGCTACTAATTGCAAGAGATTAATAACAACAACTCAATTAAATATCAATAAACATAAAAATATCAAATTGTATTAAAAAAATCCAAATTAATAAGAGTTCATAAAATTAGAAGTAACAAAATAGAGAAATTAATAAGAGAACTAAGAGAATTAAGACAATTCAACAAGGAAAAGTAAATAAAACTAGATTAAAACAATAATTAAAACCTAAATCTAAGATGGATTTAACCTAAATCTAAGCTAATTCTAGAAAGAAGAGAGAGCTTCTCTCTCTAGAATATAACCTAAAACATGTTACTAAACTAAACCTAATTGCTCTCCCCTTATTCTTTCTTGAATTTGGCCTCAAATACTTTAGAAATGAGTTGGATCTGGACTTGAAGAGGTCTAGAAATCACCAGCCACATTTTCTTTAAGTGAGTCACGTGCTTGTGTCACGCGTACGTGCAAGGTCACACATACGCGCAACATGGCGATATCTCAGGTCATGCGTACGCGCAAGGTCAAGCATCTGCGCAACCGGGAAGATTTTCAAAACTTCATTTCTTCACGAATTCTCCACTTTTACATGCTTTTTCTTCATTTCTTCAATCCAATCTTTACCGTCTAAGCCTGAAATCACTTAACAAACACATCAAGGTATCAAATGGAATTAAAGTGAATAAAATTTAGCAAATTAAGGGTCTAAAAAGTATGTTTTTACTCTTAAGCACAATTTAGAAGAAATTCACAAAATCATGCTATTTCATTGAATAAATGTGAGATAAGTTGATAAAATCCACCAAATTCAACACAAGATAAACCCTAAAATTGGGGTTTATCATGATGTCTTTGTCAAACTTGATCATAGGAAGACCTTTCACCAAATCTCTTTTAACAGGCTTTTTTATTTGAAATATACTAACATGGCCCAATCTTTTGTGCTATGATTTATCAACATATTCTGAAAATCATCAACTCATCATAATTCACATCATTTATCAACAATCTCAACACTCACCTTCAATATACCAACAACATCACTAACCATCATCAATCATCAACCATATCAACAACAATAAATCACATATCCAACATCAAATATCATAATCCTTAAATACTAACAATCATTATCAAATTCACATATTCCTCATCTCAAAACTCCATATCATCATCATCTTCATGCAAGTTATCCTCACACATCAAAATCAGATACAATCATTCATCCTCAACATATCAATATTATTCATCATACATCAACATTCAACATCTTAACAGCCATTATAATTCATTCCTATCCTATGGGTCACTAGCCTAAGTATCCATGAATATTATATGCTATATAGAGGAAACTAAAATCATACTTTGGCTGATTTCCAATATGAACCAAAACCCCAAATAGCACAAGTTGAGCTTCCAACCACAAGCAAGCTTCCAAACTCACAACAAACAAGCTATATACACACCGAACACCACTAATCAAACTAGGGCTCAACATAAACATAATCTCACAAGGGTTTTCAAGAGCTCTTACCTTTTTCAACAGTTTTTGGAGCCAAAATAACCAACAATCAAGTGCTAGAGTGTACCTAAAACACCCAAGACACAAGATTTCCCTCAAAATCAAACCCTAAAACTCGAAATGCACAAGAGCACGAAAACTAGGCAGGGAAACTCGAGAGACTTACCACAAAGCTTTGATAGAAACGATGGGCTTGGTAAGAGCTTCGCGTAGTCGCTGACGGCACGCGAATCGGAGCACCGTAGCTCAAGATATGATGAAAAGAGTGGGGAGGTGAATAGTGCTTCTTCTCCCTTCTCCTTCTTCTCTCAAATCTGGTGTGTGTGTGTGTGTGTGTGTGTGTGTGTGTGTGTGTGTGTGTGTGTGTGTGTGTGTGTGTGTGTGTGTGTGTGTGTGTGTGTGTGTGTGTGTGTGTTATGATGAACCCTTATATATGTTGGGCTTGGGCCAAACTTGGGCCCGGTCTAACCCATTAGTGTTTTTAGCCCGTTCGGCCCAACTTTGGGCCAAATCTTTAACACTAATGCTCGGTTTTCCATTTCTAATATTTTTCTAAGGTTTTCGACTGTTTTCACTTTTTCACGCACAGTACCGGATAGACTTAAACCGGTTCGACCATTTCAACTGCCGGTTTGCTATTTTTCGCAGAAAACACATTTTTTGACTCAGAAAGACCTACTGAGTCCAAAAATCATATTTAAATCCCCAAATTCTCATTCTAACTTTCCGGAACTTAATTTGGGCATTTAAACTATTTTGTTCGTGAAAACTCTGGTTCTTACACTTTGGACCTTGGGCATGGCATGCCAATTCAACTTCCATTATGGGCGTGCCACTTGAGACTTTGGGCGTGGCACGCCAACCTTGCTCGCACCATGGGCGTAGCACGCCAGTTCAGCTTTCCAGAGAAGGGGATGAAGGTTTTGTTGAGGGCGTGGCACGCCAGGTCTGGGCGTGCCACGCTAGTTCAATTCACCATAGAAGAGGAAGGAAGACCCCACTATGGGGCGTGCCACTTGAGTTCTGGGCGTGGCACGCCAAGCTAGCTTCACTATGGGGCGTGCCACTTGAGTTTGGGGCATGGCACGCCAAGCCAATTTGAATCATGGGTGTGTCACTTGGGATCTAGGCGTGGCACGCCACTCACACACCGCTCACACGCCAGTCACATGTATCTAATGAATGGTTTTTCTCTTTATTTTTCAATTGTAATTTTCTTTTCTTTTTATAATTTTTTATTTTCTAGAATAGGAGTAGTATAAATACCCCTTGAAAAGTACTGAAAAGGGACTTTTGGAACTTTTACTTTACTTACTTCATCTTCTTCCATCTCTTGTACTTTTCTCTAAGTTATGAGTTGCTAAACTCCCTCTCATTGGGGGAGGGAGCTCTGTTGTACTTGATGGATTAATTGATAGTGAATTTCTTCTTCTTTTCATCTCTCTTTGATTTTCTAGAAGGAATTTCATTCTTCATGCTTAGTGTTTAATTATCTTGGAAAAGAGATTGAATGCAATTTAGGTTTCATGGGAACCTTGGAAAAGGAAACATGGAATCATACTTGAAATCCCTTCTCACATAGAATAGATCTGGGTTTTGGGATTGGATATGGTGACATGAAATCTGCCCAATTACTTGGATCTATGAGAATGTGTGGCAAAATCAGGGACCAAGTTTATCTCTCTTCATGAGTAATTAGACCAAGGAATTGGCTTATTATCAAGATTTGAGAGATTGAATTACCAAGGAATTAGGGTTCAATCAATCATGATTGCCAAGAGGTCAATGAGTTGCATGATTGAACATGAGATGATCTGAATTTGATCCAAAGAGAGCAACATCTCCTAATCCCAATGAATCTTCCCCACTCTTATCTTCCCTATTCTTTATAGATTTGTTTAATTTATGTCAATCAACCACTCCCTTTTATAATTCAGTCATTTATATTTATGTCATTTACATTCTAGTAATTTATCTTCATGCTCTTACATTCCAGCACTTTACTGCTTTCTTTTCCTTCAAGTCATTTATGATTCAGTTGTTAAAATTTCTGCACTCAATACTTATTCTTGATTAGCTTGAATAAATTACCCAGTACCTAAAGTTGTTCAATCAATCAATCCTATGAGATCGGCCTCACTCTCAGTGAGTTTTTACTTGACAATAATCCGGTAAACTTGCCGAAGGAATTATTGTAGAGATACAGTAAATTCAAGTCATCAGTAGGCCGAGTTTCTTTATCAGTGAGGCAGGTATTAAGTTGATACTTGCCCCCCAAATCACATAGAGCCCTCCTTGGCTTGGCGACTCCAAGGTTGCATGGTATCATAAAGCTTCCAGGGTCTTGTAGTTTTTCTGGAAGGTTCCTTTGGATGAATGCATTGCACTCTTCGGTAAGGAGGACTGTTTCTACTTCCCTCCAATCCTTCATGAATTTTGCATAGGAAGCTATTTTCTCAAGAGCTTCTATAAATGGGATCTTGATCTCCATAATCCTGAGATAATTTGCAAACTTAGCAAATTTCTTATCTTTCTCTGCTTGATGGAGTTTCTGAGGATATGGCATCCTGGTCTTATACTCAGATATGTTGAGAGGTGCAGAGTTGTTATCTATATTATCAGAGGGAGAACCATCAGCTAGCTTAGGAGGGATTTTTCTTGGGTTTGCACCTATTTGACCTCTCCCTTCTGAGCGTTCAACGCCCAGGCTGGTCCCTTCCTGGCGTTGAACGCCATGCTTGCCCCTTTTTGGGCGTTGGATGCCCAGGGTAGACCCTTCAGGGCATTGGACGCCCTCTTTGCCCCCTTCTGGGCATTGGACGCCCAAGGGTATGCCTTGTGTTGTTGTTTTTTTGCCTTCTGATATTTCCTCTCCTCTTTGCCTCTCTTGGTTGTGAGAGTGGCTGTTTCGTGTCCTTCCACTCCTCAATTGGATTGCTTGGCACTCTTCTCTTATCTGTCTAGATAAGTGTTGTTTAGCCTGGTTCAATCGTGCCTCTATATTCTTATTAGAGGCACGAGTCTCTTGTAGCACTTCCTACAGGCTTAACAATTGTTGTGTGAGGGAGTGTAGTTGCTGGGTTAGCGATTCACCCTGTTTTAGAGGGTCTGAGTCAGTGTACGCTGCTCTGACCTCTCTGTGCATTGTAGTTTCACCAGATGAGTATAGGTGCTGGTTGATGGCAACTGTCTCAATAAGCTCCTGAGCTTCCTCAATAGTCTTTCTCATGTGGATTGAACCACCGGCAGAATGATTTAAAGACATCTTAGCTATATCATTAAGTCTGTAATAGAAGATGTCTAGCTTGACCCATTCGGAAAACAATTTTGTAGGACACTTCCATAGCATCGTTCTGTACCTTCCCCAAGCATCATAAAGAGACTCACTCTCTTCTTGCCTGAAATGTTGGATGTCCAGTCTTTGCTGGGTTAACTTATTTAGGGGAAAGTATTGGCTAAAAAATTTATCCACCAGCTTATTCCAGGTGGGCTCCTCTTGTGGGAGTCTCTGGAATTGGCAGTTATGCTATACTAGAGTGATGAGCTATGGATTCTCAATTGGATTCATATTTAAATTTTCCAGTGAGATGTTCCACAGAATTATGCAATAGATTAAAGTAATAATAATAATAAGGATGAAAAATTTATTAAAATAGAAATATGATAAACCACTATTTCATGGTTTATCTTGTGCTCAATTGAGTGGTTTTTATCTACTCTTTACCCACTTATTCATACTATTTGCATGGTTTTACATTTGCCTTCCTAATTATGTGCTTTGATTGAAAACATGCTTCTTTGATCTTATATTTGCTTATTATTAATCCTCTCTTATTACCATTAGATGCCTTGATATCTGTGTTAAGTGTTTTCAGATATTATAAGGCAGGAATGGCTTGGAGGATGGGAAGAAAGCATGCAAAAGTGGAAGGAATGCAAGAAGTTGGAGAAATTGCTAAGCTGTCCAGTCTGACCTCTCTGCACTCAAACGGCTATAACTTTAACTACAGAGGTCCAAACGACGCGGTTTCAGTTGCGTTGGAAAGCTAACGTCTGGGGCTTCGATTTGATATATAATATGCTATAGTTCCCCTAACGCTAAGTGACGCGACCGCGTGATCCATGCGGCCGCGTCACAAGTGACGGAAATCAGCGCAAATGAATTCGCAACCAGCGAATTCTGGGCTATTTTTGACCCAGTTCTCGGCCCAGAAAATACAGATTAGAGGCTATAAAGTGGAGAAATGCATCCATTCATGAGAGGGCTCTCACAATTCACAATTTTAGGAGTAGATGTAGTTTTTAGAGAGAGAGGTTCTCTCCTCTCTCTTAGGATTAGGATTTAGGATTTCTCTTAGTTTTAGAGTGACTCTCAAATCCCAGGTTCAATGTTCTTTTTATTTCTTTTCTCAATTTTGTTTATGACTCTCTATGTTTAGATTGATTTTCTATTTAATATGTCTTGAGGTATTTCAGACTTATGATTGCCCCTTTTTATTATAGAAATAATTTAGATTTTTCCCTTTTAGCTTTGGTTAATTTATTGGTAACGCTTGAGCTGTCAAATAAAGCAGTGGTTGAAATTGGGAGTTGCTCCAATAACTCTAGTCTTTCTATAGGAATTGACTAGGACCTGAGGATTAAGCTAATTAATCCACTTGATTTACCTTCATAGTTAGAGGTTAACAAAGTGGGATTAAAACCCAATTCTCATCGCAATTGACAAGGATAGGACTTCCAGTTCTTCATACTTTGCTAAGAGATTTTATTATTATTATTTTATGTTACTTGCCATTCAACATACTGCTCCCTTAATTTCTAAAAACCCTACCATTACTTTCTCAAACCCCCAAATTTACAATCTCCATAACCAATAATAAGAACATACCTCCCTGCAATTCCTTGAGAAGACGACCCGAGGTTTGAATACTCGGTTATCAATTTCAAAGGGGTTTGTTACTTGTGACAACCAAAACGTTTGTACGAAGGGATTTTTGTCGGTTTAGAGACTATATCTACAACGCGACTGTTTTTATGACATTCTTTACTGGCAAAAATCCTAACGTCAAAATGGCGCCGTTGCCGGGGAATTGCAAACGTGTGCCTTATTATTGGTTATTGTAAATATTTTATTTTTGCTTGTTTATTTGTTTTTATTTTTGCTTTTTCATAAATTAAGAGGTTATTGGTTTTTATTACAAAATTTTTCAAAAATTTGTTCTTAGTGTTTGATGAGCGGATATTTTATACGCTTTTTGGGGTTAATTTCATATAGTTTTTAGTATGTTTTAGTTAGTTTTTAGTTTATTTCTATTATTTTTTAGGAAAAATTTATATTTCTGGACTTTACTATGAGTTGTGTGTTTTTTTTGTAATTTCAGGTATTTTTCTGGCTGAAATTGAAGGAGCTGAGCAAAAATCTGATTCAGGCTGAAAAAGGACTGCTGATGCTGTTGGATTCTGACCTCCCTGCACTCAAAGTGGATTTTCTGGAGCTACAGAACTCAAAATGGCGCGCTTCCAACTGCGTTGGAAAGTAGACATCCAGGGCTTTCCAGCAATATATAATAGTCCATACTTTGCTCAAGGATAGACGATATAAACTGGCGTTTAACACCAGTTTTCTGCCCAATTCTGGCGTCCAGCGCCAGAAAAGGATTAAAAGTTGGAGTTCAACGCCAGAAATGGATCCAAACCTGGCGTTGAACGCCCAAAACAGCCTTATGCATGTGAATTACTTAAGTCTCAGCCCCAGCACACACCAAGTGGGCCCCAGAAGTGGATCTCTGCACCATCCATCATAGTTTACTCATTTCCTGTAAACCTAGGTTACTAGTTTAGTATTTAAACAACTTTTAGAGACTTATTTTGTATCTCATGACATTTCAGATCAAAACTTTGTATTCTCTGACGGCATGAGTCTCTAAACCCCATTGTTGGGGGTGAGGAGCTCTGCTGTGTCTCGATGAATTAATGCAAGTATTTCTGTTTTCCATTCAAACATGCGTGTTCCTATCTAAGATATTCATTTGCACTTCAATATGAATGTGATGAACGTGACAATCATCATCATTCCTGCACGAACGCGTGCCTGACAACCACCTACGTTCCACTATAGAATGAATGAATATCTCTTAGATTTCTTAATTGGAATCTCCGTGGTAAAAGCTAGATTGATGGTGGCATTCATGAGAATCTGGAAAGTCTAAACCTTGTCTGTGGTATTCCGAGTAGGATTCTGGGATTGGATGGCTGTGACGAACTTCAAACTCGCGAGTGCTGGGCGTAGTGACAGACGCAAAAGGATAGTAGATCCTATTCCGGTATGACTGAGAACATGCAGATGATTAGCCGTGTGGTGACAGCGCACTTGGACCCTTTTCACTGGAAGGATGGATGGTAGCCATTGACAACGGTGATCCACCTACACACAGCTTGCCATAGGAGGACATGCGTGCGTGATTCAGAAGACAGAGGAAAGCAGAGATTCAGAAGACAAAGCATCTCCAAAACTCCAACATATTCTCCATTACTGCATAACAAGTAACCTTTAATTCATGCTCTCTTGTCTATTTGCAATTCAACTGATAAATATAATTGACTTCCTAACTAAGATTTACAGGATAACCATAGATTGCTTCAAACCAACAATCTCCGTGGGATTCGACCCTTACTCACGTAAGGTATTACTTGGACGACCCAGTGCACTTGCTGGTTAGTGGTACGAGTTGTGAAAAATGTGATTCACAATTTGTGCACCAAGTTTTTGGCGCCGTTGCCGGGGATTGTTCGAGTTTGAACAACTGACGGTGAATCTTGTTGCTTAGATTAGGAAATTTTTGTCTTTTGGAGTCAGAGTCTTTTATTCTCTTTTCAAAAATTTTTCAAAAATAATAATTTCTCTATTAAATTCTATGCCAAACTTTAAGTTTGGTGTTTTCTTGTTGATTTCCCTTTGGTTTTCGAAAATTTTATTTTGGTTTTCTAAAAATTTTAAGTTTGGTGTTCTTGTGAGTCTTCAAAGTGTTCTTGAGTTTTCCTTGTGTCTTGATCTTAAAATTTTTAAGTTTGGTGTTCCTTGGTGTTTTCCATCAAAATTTTCAAAAACAAGGAGCATTAGATCTAAAAATTTTAAATTTTGTGCTATTTTATTGTTTTTCTCTTTCCTCACTAAATTCAAAAATATCTTTCCTCTCTAATTTTAAAACAAATTTTCGAAAATTATTTTTAAAAAAAATTCAGATTTTTTTTCAAAAATTTAAAATCTTTTCCAAATCATATCTTTTTCAGAACTTCCTTACCATCTTCTCTCCCCCCATTTTTTTTCGAAAATCTTCACCTATTTTTATTTATTTTGTTAATTTATTTTATTTTCGAAATAAATAAATAAATAAATAAATAAATATTTTCTCTATTTTACATCATCTCCCTTTCTCCATCATGGACCTAAGCAGAAATGAACAGTCCAGGAGGACTCTGGGGTCATATTCTAACCCCTCTACTGCTTCATATGGGTGTAGCATCTGCATACCCTCCATTGGAGTCAGTAGCTTTGAGTTGAATCCTCAGCTCATTATCATGGTGCAGCAAAGTTGCCAGTATTTCGGTCTTCCACAGGAAGAACCTACAGAGTTTCTGGCACAGTTTCTACAGATTGCTGACACAATACATGATAAAGAAATAGATCAGGATGTCTACAGACTATTACTGTTTCCATTTGCTGTAAAAGATCAAGCTAAGAGGTGGTTGAATAACCAACCTAAGGCCAGCATAAGGACATGGAAACAGCTGACAGAAAAATTCCTGAATCAATACTTTCCCCCAAAACGGATGACACAGCTAAGGCTGGACATCCAAGGCTTTAAAAAAGGAGATAATGAATCTCTTTATGATGCCTGGGAGAGATACAGAGAGATGCTACGAAAATGCCCCTCTGAAATATTTTCAGAGTGGGTTCAGTTAGACATCTTCTACTATGGGCTTGCAGAAGGAGCTCAGATGTCTCTAGATTACTCAGCTGGTGGATCTATCCACATGAGAAAGACAATTGAAGAGGCTCAAGAGCTCATTGATACAGTTGCCAGGAATCAGCATCTGTACCTAAGCAGTAACCCTTCCATGAAAGAAGAGGTTAAAACAGCAACTGCTGAACTCAATCTTGTAAAACAAGCTGCCGAATTCAATCAGCAATTGGACTTTCTAACAAAACAGTTAGCCGAATTCAAAGATAGACTACAAGAGACAAGGATGGCTAATATACATATGGAAGAACAGTTTAGGCAAACAAAGCAGCAGCTGTCAAGACAAATAACAGAAGAATGCCAAGCAGTTCAATTAAGAAGTGGGAAAACATTAAATACCCCACCTCAAGGCAGCAAAAAGCCAAGAAATGAGCAAACCACCCAAAATTTACCTGAGGACAGTAAGAGCCCAGGGAAAAATAACTCTGGCACTAAAACGCCAGAAATTTGGTGGAAGGCTGGCGCTGAACGCCCAGACCATGCCCAAGACTGGCGTTCAACGCCAGAAACAAGCAAGAACTGGCGTTCAACGCCAGAAATGGGCAAGAATCTGGCGCTGAACGCCCAAAATGGGCAGGATTTGGCGCTGAACGCCCAAAATGGGCACAGTTCTGGCGTTCAGACACCAGGAATAGACAAGGAGTTGGCATCTGACGTCACTCCAGTTTCTAACTCTGGCACTCAATTGTCAGTGAGGGATCAGACACACACAAGTGCTGATAATAACCCCTCTAAAAAGGCTTCTTTAACCACTAAGGTTGAGGAATATAAAGCCAAGATACCTTATCCTCAAAAACTCCGGAAAGAGGAGCAGGATAAGCAATTTGCTCGCCTTGCAGATTATCTTAGGACTCTTGAAATAAAGATTCCATTTGTAGAGGCACTTGAGCAAATACCTTCTTATGCGAAGTTTATGAAAGAGATCTTGAGTCATAAAAAGGAGTGGAGAGAAACAGAAAGAGTTCTCCTCACTGAAGAATGCAGTGCAGTCATTTTGAAAAGCTTTCCTGAAAAGCTTAAAGACCCTGGGAGTTTTCTGATACCATGCACATTAGAAGGTAATTGCATCAAGATAGCTTTATGTGATCTTGGGGCAAGCATCAACCTAATACCTGCATCCACTATCAGAAAGCTTGGTTTAACTGAAGAAGTTAAACCAACCCGGATATGTCTTCAGCTTGCTGATGGCTCCACTAAATACCCATCAGGCGTGATTGAAGACATGATTGTCAGGGTTGGGCCATTCGCCTTTCCCACTGACTTTGTTGTGCTGGAAATGGAGGAGCACAAGAGTGCTACTCTCATTCTAGGAAGACCCTTCCTAGCAACTAGACGATCCCTCATTGACGTCCAACAGGGGGAAATAACCCTGAGAGTCAATGATGATGAGTTTAAGTTCAACGCTGTTAAAGCCATGCAGCATCCAGACACATCAACATACTGCATGAAAGTTGATCTTATTGACTCCTTGGTAGAAGAGATCAACATGGCTGAGAGTCTCGAATCAGAGTTGGAAAATATCTTTAAAGATGTTCAGCCTGATTTGGAGGATTCAGAGGACATGAAAGAGCCTCTGAAATTTCTTCTGGAAGAGGAAAAACCTCCTAAACTCGAGCTCAAGCCACTACCACCATCCTTGAAATATGCATTTCTGGGAGACGGTGACACTTTTTCAGTGATCATAAGCTCTGCTTTAAATTAACAGGAAGAGGAAGCGCTTATTCAAGTGCTAAGGACACACAAGACAGCTCTTGGGTGGTCCATAGGTGACCTTAAGGGCATAAGCCCAGCTAGATGCATGCACAAAATCTTATTGGAGGATAATGCTAAACCAGTGGTTCAACCACAGAGGCGGCTAAATCCAGCCATGAAAGAAGTGGTGCAGAAAGAGGTCACCAAATTACTAGAGGCTGGGATTATTTATCCTATTTCTGATAGCCCCTGGGTGAGCCCTGTCCAAGTCGTCCCAAAAAAGGGAGACATGACAGTGATTCATAATGAAAAAAATGAACTGGTTCCTACAAGAACAGTTACAGGGTGGCGCATGTGTATTGACTACAGAAGGCTCAATACAGCCACCAGAAAGGATCATTTTCCTTTACCATTCATAGACCAGATGCTAGAAAGACTAGCAGGTCATGAGTATTACTGCTTTTTGGATGGCTACTCAGGCTATAATCAGATTGCAGTGGATCCCCAGGATCAAGAGAAAACAGCATTCACATGTCCATCTGGAGTGTTTGCTTATAGAAGGATGCCATTTGGGCTGTGTAATGCGCCTGCAACCTTCCAGAGATGCATGCTCTCTATTTTCTCTGATATGGTGGAAAAATTTCTGGAAGTCTTCATGGATGACTTATCAGTATATGGAGACTCATTCAGCTCCTGTCTTGATCACCTGAAACTTGTTCTGAAGAGATACCAAGAGACCAACCTAGTTTTAAACTGGGAAAAATGTCACTTCATGGTGACTGAGGGGATTGTCCTTGGGTATAAAATATCTAACAAGGAAATAGAGGTGGATCAAGCAAAAATAGAGGTAATTGAAAAATTACCACCACCTGCCAATGTTAAGGCAATCAGAAGCTTTCTGGGGCATGCATGATTCTATAGAAGGTTTATAAAGGATTTTTCAAAAATCGCAAAACCTCTAAGCAATCTGCTGGCTGCTAACACGCCATTTGTGTTTGACACAGAGTGCCTGCAGGCGTTTGAAACGCTGAAAGCTAAGCTGGTCACAACACCAGTTATTTCTGCACCAGACTAGACATTACCATTTGAGCTAATGTGTGATGCCAGTGATCACGCCATTGGTGCAGTACTGGGACAGAGGCATGACAAGCTTCTGCATGTCATTTATTATGCTAGTCGCGTTTTAAATGATGCCCAGAAAAATTACACAACCACAGAAAAAGAATTACTTGCAGTGGTTTACGCCATTGACAAGTTCAGATCATACTTAGTAGGATCAAAAGTAATTGTGTACACTGACCATGCTGCTCTTAAATATCTACTCACAAAGCAGGATTCAAAACCCAGGCTCATCAGATGGGTGTTGCTTCTGCAAGAGTTTGATATAGAAATAAGAGACAGAAAAGGGACAGAGAACCAAGTGGCTGATCATCTGTCCCGGATAGAGCCAGCAGAAGGGACGCCCCTCCCCTCTCTTGAGATCTCTGAGACTTTTCCGGATGAGCATTTATTTGCCATTCAGGAAACACCATGGTTTGCCGATATTGCAAACTATAATAGCTGCAAGGTTCATACCCAAGGAGTACAACAGGATACAAAAGAAGAAATTAATTACTGATGCAAAGTACTACTTGTGGGATGAACCCTATCTCTTTAAGAGATGTGCAGACGGAATAATCCGTAGGTGTGTGCCTAGAGAAGAAGCACAAAGGATCCTATGGCATTGCCATGGATCTCAATATGGAGGCCATTTCGGAGGTGAGCGAACAGCCACCAAGGTCCTCCAATGTGGCTTCTATTGGCCCACACTCTATAAAGATTCCCAAGAGTTTGTACGTAACTGTGACAGTTGCCAAAGAGCTGGTAATCTGCCTCATGGTTACGCCATGCCTCAACAAGAAATCTTGGAAATCGAGTTGTTTGACGTATGGGGAATCAACTTTATGGGACCTTTCCCACCATCATACTCAAACACTTATATTCTGGTGGCAGTTGACTATGTATCAAAATGGGTTGAGGCCATTGCCACACCCACCAATGATACTAAAACAGTACTGAAGTTCCTCCAGAAACATATCTTTAGCAGGTTTGGTGTCCCTAGAGTACTCATCAGTGATGGGGGCACTCACTTCTGCAATAAACAGCTTTACTCTACCATGGTTCGGTATGGAATTCGCCATAAGGTGGCTACTCCATATCATCCACAAACTAATGGGCAGGCTGAAGTCTCTAACAGAGAATTAAAGAGAATCCTAGAACGGACAGTAAATACCCGTAGAAAGGATTGGGCAAGGAGCTTGGATGATGCTCTGTGAGCCTACAGAACAGCATTCAAGACCCCTATAGGGACCTCTCCATACCAACTTGTGTATGGTAAGGCATGTCACCTGCCCGTGGAACTGGAACATAAAGCCTACTGGGCAACCAGATTCCTAAACTTTGATGCCAAATTAGCAGGAGAAAAAAGATTGCTCCAGCTAAATGAGCTAGAGGAATTCAGATTCACAGCTTTCGAAAATGCCAAGCTTTATAAAGAGAAATAAAAAAAGTGGCATGACAGAAAGCTGTCATCTAGAATCTTTGAGCCAGGATAGAAGGTTCTGCTGTTCAACTCTAGACTCAGGCTATTCCCCGGGAAATTGAAATTCCGGTGGAGGGGACCATACGTGATTACAAGTGTATCACCATATGGTTATGTGGAGCTTCAAGATATTGATTCTGATAAGAGGTTCATTGTCAATGGACAGAGAATCAAACACTATCTTGAAGGCAACATTGAGCAAGAGTGCTCAAGGCTGAAGCTAGACTAAAAGCTCAGCAAAGTCCAGCTAAAGATAATAAAGAAGCGCTTGCTGGGAGGCAACCCAGCCATGGGGCATCAATCCTCTAAGAATTTTGCCCTATTTATATTTTTATTTTTATTTGTTTATATAAAGTTCATTGATGACAAGGTAAAAAATCAATTGCATAAGTTCACAGGGTTACAGAAGGAATCTGCACACAAAACAGAGAAAAAGAGCTCACTGGCAAGAAAACGCCAGTAAGAGCCTATTTTGGGTGTTTAGCGCCCAAAAGGGGCAGCCAGTGGGCGCTGAACGCCAGTAAGGGTAGCAATCTGGCGTTCAACGCCAGAAAAGGGTAACAACTGGGCGTTGAACGCCCAGGAGATCAGCATTTGGGCGTTGAACGCCCAAAACAGGCAGTGTTTGGGCGTTCAAACGCCAAGATGGCAGGGAGGAGGCAAACTCATTTTTTCTTCATATTTTTTCATTCTAATCTTGATTTTCATACTTCAATTCATGATTTCTTGCATAAACATGTTCAGAACCCTGATTTCTAAAATCCATAATTTCTAAAAATTCTACTTTCAAAATATCAAATGTATCTTAATCCATAAGCACCAAGCCTCTTTGCAAATTCAATCCAACTATTTTCAAATCCTATTTTCAAAACAAATCTAATTTTTTCCAAATAATATCTTTTTTAAATCTCCACATTATCTTTTTCAAAATCTAGATCTATCTTTTTCAAAAATCTTTCATATCTTTTTAATTAAACTATATCCTCTCTTATCATATCTTCTATCTTATCTTTTCCAAATCAATCTTTTTATCATATCTTTATCTTTTTTTCGAAAACCCACCCTCCCTCCCTTTAAAATTGAGTTCGGCCTCCCTCCCCTCCCATCAACAATTCCACCTAGCTTTCATTCTTTCCCTCTCCTTTCTTTTCTTTTGCTTGAGGACAAGAAAACCTCTAAGTTTGGTGTGTTTATCCGCGATCACTAAGATCATGGCTCCTAAAGGAAAACAACCCACTCCAAGAGGCAAGAAAGAGAGCGTTCCAAAACCACTTTGGAATCAAGGGAAGTTCTTATCTAAATAACATTCAGACCATTATAACAAAATAATGGGTCTGAGATCAGTGATCCCGGAAATCAGATTCGATCTGAAAGAAGATGAATATCCGGAGATCCAGGAGAAAATTCGAATCAGGAACTGGGAAGTCCTAGCTAATCCTGAAACGAAGGTGGGAAGGAATATGATCCAGGAGTTCTATGCTAATATGTGGCAGACTGACAAGCAAAAACTATCTGGAACTGCTTTCTATGAATATCGGACCATGGTCAGAGGAAAGATTGTTCATACCACCCCTGACAAGATCAGAGAGATCTTAAAGCTACCTCAGCTGAAAGATGATCCAGACTCCTTCAACAGGAGAATAATGAGAACAGACAAGGACCTGGATAAGATTCTAGAGGACATATGTATCCCTGGAGCCAGATGGACCACCAACACAAAGGGTGTCCCAAATCAACTCAAGAGAGAAGATCTCACACCAGTCGCCAGAGGATGGCTGGACTTCATTGGGCATTCTCTGTTGCCTACTAGCAACCGTTCTGAAGTCACTATTAAAAGAACAGTGATGATCCATTGCATCATGATGGGAAAAGAAGTGGAAGTTCATCAGCTGATCTCAGCTGAACTCTACGAAATTGCTAACAAAAATTCTAAAGAGGCCATGTTAGCTTATCCAAGCGTGATTTCTCTGCTCTGCAAGGACGCTGGAGTAAGGATGGGAATAACTGAGTATATCTCATTTGAGAAACCAATCACCAAAGCATTAATGGACAAACAACAAGCACAGGATGATCCCATCAAGAAGAAAACGCAGGAATTTCTCCCAGAAATCCCTCAATCTGAATACTGGGAGTATCTTGAGACATCTATTACCAAGATACGGGAAGCTATGGAACAAATAATAAAAGAACAAAAGGAACAAAGTCAAATTCTTACCTATATGTTTAAAGAACAAGAGGAGCAAGGGCGTGACTTGAGGGACTTGAAGCGCCAGAAGTTATCTCTTGAAGGACCAAACACCCCAAAGATCCGAGGAACACCCGTTCCCCAGAATAAAGGTTGTTAAATTCCTATTCCTGCTTTAACTCTGTGATAGTGTCATTATAGAAATTACCTTAGGAGTCATATAGTAGTAATTAGTATCTATTTTGATTTTATCTCCAATTAAGCTATAGTTTATTTTTCTCATCATCAGCAAACATGAATAAAATAGTAGATCTTTGGAATAAGAGGCAATAAAATTTCGAGTTTTAATAAAAGAAATTCTAATTAATTACATGTGGTGGCAATGCTTTCTGTCTTCTGAATGAATGCTTGAACAGTGCATATGTCTTTTGAATTTGTTGTTTAAGACTGTTAAATATGTTGGCTCTTGAAAGAATGATGAACATGAGACATGTTATTGATAATCTAAAAAATCATAAAAATGATTCTTGAAGAAAGAAAAAGCAGCAAAAAAAAAAAGAGAAGAGAGAAAGAAAGAAAGCAAGCAGAAAAAGCCAATAGCCCTTAAAACCAAAAGGCAAGGGTAATAAAAAGGATCCCAAGGCTTTGAGCATCAGTGGATAGGAGGGCCTAAGGGAATAAAATCCTGGCCTAAGCGGCTAAACCAAGCTGTCCCTAACCATGTGCTTGTGGCGTGAAGGTGTCAAGTGAAAACTTGAGACTGAGCGGTTAAAGTCAAGGTCCAAAGCAAAAAGAAGAGTGTGCTTAAGAACTCTGGACACCTCTAATTGGGGACTTTAGCAAAGCTAAGTCACAATCTAAAAGGTTCACCCAATTATGTGTCTGTGGCATTTATGTATCCGGTGGTAATACTGGAAAACAAGGTGCTTAGGGCCACGGCCAAGACTCATAAAATAGCTGTGTTCAAGAATCATCACACTGAAATAGGAGAATCAATAACACTATCTGAATTCTAAGTTCCTATAGACGCCAATCACTCTGAGCTTCAATGGATAAAGTGAGATGCCAAAACTGTTCAGAAGCAAAAAGCTACTAGTCCCGCTCATCTAATTAGAATCTGAGCTTCACTCAAAAACTCTGAGATATTATTGCTTCTCAACCTATTAGTCTTCTATTTTATTTGTCTAGTTGCTTGAGGATAAGCAACAGTTTAAGTTTGGTGTTGTGATGAGCGGATATTTTATACGCTTTTTGGGGTTAATTTCATATAGTTTTTAGTATATTTTAGTTAGTTTTCAGTTTATTTCTATTAGTTTTTAGGAAAAATTTATATTTCTGGACTTTACTATGAGTTGTGTGTTTTTCTGTAATTTCAGGTATTTTTCTGGCTGAAATTGAAGGAGCTGAGCAAAAATCTGATTCAGGCTGAAAAAGGACTGCTGATGCTGTTGGATTCTGACCTCCCTGCACTCAAAGTGGATTTTCTGGAGCTACAGAACTCAAAATGGCGCGCTTCTAATTGCGTTGGAAAGTAGACATCCATGGCTTTCCAGCAATATATAATAGTCCATACTTTGCTCAAAGATAGACGACATAAACTGGCGTTCAACGCCAGTTCTCTGCCCAATTCTGGCGTCCAGCGCCAGAAAAGGATTAAAAGTTGGAGTTCAACGCCAGAAATGGATCCAAACCTGGCGTTGAACGCCCAAAACAGCCTTATGCACGTGAATTACTTAAGTCTCAGCCCCAGCACACACCAAGTGGGCCCCAGAAGTGGATCTCTGCACCATCCATCATAGTTTACTCATTTCCTGTAAACCTAGGTTACTAGTTTAGTATTTAAACAACTTTTAGAGACTTATTTTGTATCTCATGACATTTCAGATCAAAACTTTGTATTCTCTGACGGCATGAGTCTCTAAACCCCATTGTTGGGGGTGAGGAGCTCTGCTGTGTCTCGATGAATTAATGCAAGTATTTTTGTTTTCCATTCAAACATGCGTGTTCCTATCTAAGATATTCATTTGCACTTCAATATGAATGTGATGAACGTGACAATCATCATCATTCCTCCACGAACGCGTGCCTGACAACCACCTATGTTCCACTATAGAATGAATGAATATCTCTTAGATTTCTTAATTGAAATCTCTGTGGTAAAAGTTAGATTGATGGCGGCATTCATGAGAATCCGGAAAGTCTAAACCTTGTCTGTGGTATTCCGAGTAGGATTATGGGATTGGATGGCTGTGACGAACTTCAAACTCGCGAGTGCTGGGCATAGTGACAGACGCAAAAGGATAGTAGATCCTATTCCGGTATGACTGAGAACCTGCAGATGATTAGCCGTGTGGTGACAGCGCACTTGGACCCTTTTCACTGGAAGGATGGATAGTAGCCATTGACAACGGTGATCCACCTACACACAGCTTGCCATAGGAGGACATGCGTGCGTGATTCAGAAGACAGAGGAAAGCAGAGATTCAGAAGACAAAGCATCTCCAAAACTCCAACATATTCTCCATTACTGCATAACAAGTAACCTTTAATTCATGCTCTCTTGTCTATTTGCAATTCAACTGATAAATATAATTGACTTCCTAACTAAGATTTACAGGATAACCATAGATTGCTTCAAACCAACAATCTCCATGGGATTCGACCCTTACTCACGTAAGGTATTACTTGGACGACCCAGTGCACTTGCTGGTTAGTGGTACGAGTTGTGAAAAGTGTGATTCACAATTTGTGCACCAGTGTTCATCTTGATCTTCAAGCTGTTCTTCGTGTTCATCTTCACCTTCAAGCTGTTCTTAGTTGTTTTCTTCGTTTTGATCTAAAAATTTGAAATTTGGTGTCATTTTATTGTTTTTCTCTTTAAAAATATTTTTTAATTAATTTTTTTTCGAAAAAAAAAATTCAGATTTTTATTTTTAAAATTTTTATCTTATCTTATCTTATCTTATTTCAAAAATCAAATTTCAAAATTCAAATTTCAAAAATTTAAAATTCAAATTTCAAAATTCAAATTTCAAAATTTAATTTTCAAATTCAAAATTTAAATAATCTTTTAATTTAAATTTGTTTTTATTTTCATTTTTAATTTTTATTTGCTACTATGAACTCTCACCCCTTTGGCTATGAGTCTGGTTACAATAATGTTGCAGGAAGAAGAAATTACAATGAGAATAGGCATCAAGGTTGGAACAATCAAAGATGGGAGGAGTCACAAGGATTTGATCAACCCTCATGGCAACAACCACCTCCAATGGACTATCAACAACCACCACCATATGCCTATAAACCCTTTCCTCAACATGGCTTTGGACCACCACACTCACAAGCCCCTTTCCACCATTCACCTCCATATGACCCTAACCCACATCCACCATACCAACCACCTTATGAACCAAATGAACCATACATAGATCCACCCCAAACCTCCATAGAGAAAGCACTTGCCAATCTAAACTCTACTATACAAGCTCTCGTCGCCCAAATCAGACCACCAAATACCTTCAATAATCAACCCTCAAGCTCTAGTGCACTTCCTTTTCAACCACAGAATGATCTCTCCACTCCATCACTACCATCCATGGAAGAGCACCTACATCCATCAATCCAAGAGCAAGATGATCCCAATTATGCTATTGATATGGAACAGGAAAGAAGGAATCATCTTCGCGAATCCATACTTCATAAAGAGCTAGAGGAGGCCCTACGGGTAAGGGTAGGAGAGACCCTTGAAGATGAAAGAATAGTTGAAAGGAGTTGTCATGGAAAGAAAAACATCGAGGATGAGTACGATTTTATACTTAAATACCTGGACAAAGCAGCAATTATTAAAAAGGAAGAAGTGGTTGCGGACTTAAGAGATGCTGTACCTCCATTGGAAAGTCCAGTCACAGAGCCTCCTTCCACGGTGTTTGACGTTGATGTTGAGAAGAGCGTACAACCTCCAAGGCAGATCATGGTTGAAGATTTTGTAGAGGTTGATCAAGAGGTAGAAGATGTCAAAGAAGAGCACAAGGGAGTGGAGCTTGCAATTTCATTAAAAATATCTCCCCCTAAGTTGCCATCATCCTTCACAACATTCAAGTGGGTAAAATTCATATCCCAGAGCTTTCTAATCCCACTTGAATATGGGCTACTGGAGACGGATGGTCAAGTTAGAGCTCTTTGTGGCATTAAGAGTAAGAGAAAAATGGCTAGTGGTAAGAATTGTCCTGCAAGGTTCATCATGGTTGGAAGCTTTAAGTTTAAACGTAAAGGTTGGTATAGAGCTCAACTGAATAGGTCTAGGAAGTTTTTTGGCCACTTACGTGAGAATTCAGACTGCTTGCCACCCGGATGGAACAATATTGCTCAACCAAAAGACGGGTGTAAAAGCAAGATTTGGGACCCCAGAATCCAATCTATCAATCACCACTCTTGGGGCCTGGTCACTTGCTTTAACTTACTTGAAGGCTTTCTGCGCCTAGTTTGGGACCCCGGAGGTTACTAGAGATACAAACATTGGTGGAGATTCATGGATGAATACAAGCATAAGCCACCATAACAGGGAACTCACCAAATGTCCAACTTAAGGACTCTAACTAAAAGTGCTAGGTGGGAGACAACCCACCATGGTATGATCGTTCTTTTTCATTTTTATTTCGTTTCTGTTTTTTCGAGTTTTATTTTATTATATTGAACCTAGAGTTTTGCATCACATTCATATTAACACTGCATTCTGCATTTTTCTTTTTCAGATTTAAAAAAAAAAAGCGAGCACGCGACGCGACCGCATCAGCGACGCGTCCGCGTCACAAGGAGAGAAGAGAAAATAAAACGAACAGAGAGTCACGCTGGAGCAAGGCTGGAGGCGTGCCAGTGGCACAATTCGTCCCATGCAACCGCATCGCTGACGCGACCGTGTCACCTGGGAATAATGGCCTCCCACGCGACCGCGTCACCCACGCGACCGCGTCACCTGAAAATCGACGTCAACCGGGTGCATGGCCGAAAGTTGCGCTGGAGTTGGGCTGGACTCGTGCTGGAAGCCCAAACTCTACCACGCGTCCGCGTCATATTGAAGATAAGGCCATCCACGCGATCGCATCGACCACGCGACCGCGTCACCCAGATTTTTGGCAAAAAGAGTTTCGAACAGAGAGTTGTGCGACCGCGAGGCTGCACTCGCGCTACTAGCACAAATCGAGTCACGCGATCGCATGCCCCACGCGTCCGCGTCGCCTAACCTTATTGCGCACCACGCGACCGCGTCACCCACGCGACCGCGTCGCCAGCGTCGCACAACCTATCCAGATTAGTGCCAATTTTCTTATCTTTTCTTCTCTGAATCCTTATTCTTCTTATCTTTTCTTACTTCTTTTTTCTTCCTTTCTTATTTTCTCTCACCTCTATTTTATTTTACTTCATTTATTTGCATATTTCATTCATTGCATTATTCTCATTGGTGTTGGAGTTTTATTTGGATAAGTGCCTTATTTTATTTGAGCACGTGGCTACTCGGAGAAGAGATTTGACAATTGACATTTACTTATGGCTCTCAAATACATTTGGATTACATTAATTTCATCCCTATTTTAACTTGCACACCCAATGTATTTGGGATTATCATCATTAGACATGCTCTTTAATTTGGCACATTTATTACTTGATGCTTGAGCTATGCTTCTCATGCCTATTATTTGCATGTTTTTACCCTCTTGCATCTAATTATTTTGAATTGCCCTTTTTAATCTTTATTGTTGTCTTCCCTACATGTTGTAGCTACCATGTAGATGGACTATCATCTTTCCTTTGGCATTCCTTATCACTTGGAATTTCCTCCCTTCCGGTCTTAGTTTTCTATATTTCACACTCTTCCTTTTTCTTCTTCCTTAGGCATGGGTACCAAGAAAGGAAAAGAGAAGGCCACTGACAAGACACCAGCAAGGAAAGGAACCAAGAGATCTCCAATTAAGGCGCCTCCATCTACAAGCGTCAGTTGGAGCAACCCGTCCACCTGCACATCTCAGCATGCACCGAGGACGGTGCAATCTTTAAGTGTGGGGAGGTCGATACCGATCTCCATGGGTTAGTTATTTCCTGACTCAACACCAAAATTTTTATTTTATTTGTTTGTTCATTGTTGCATTTGCATGTTTGATTGCATATTTGTTTGATTTTTTGCATATTTTACCACCTGGTTAAAGTAATATTTTCTTTTTCAAAAAACCTTTTAGAGAATTTCACT
Source organism: Arachis ipaensis (assembly GCF_059453495.1). Classification (NCBI taxonomy): domain Eukaryota; kingdom Viridiplantae; phylum Streptophyta; class Magnoliopsida; order Fabales; family Fabaceae; genus Arachis; species Arachis ipaensis. Next base: position 116,714,776 of record NC_142441.1, on the reverse strand, counting down.
AATTTGAATAAAATTTTTATGTTAAAACTTGTTTGAAGTTGTATTTGGAACATGGTTTTTGAGCTAAAGAACACACAACCTGTGAGATTTTGAGCTTATATATATGGTTACATTATTTAACCATAAATTTTTATTCCTCTGTGTTTTCTTCTCTATAATTGCAATCTTTGCTTTGTTCCATTCTATATGTCCATTATTTAGTATATTTACATGCTTGCATATGATTGAGGCCATTATTTGTTATTAACTCACTTATCCCAAATAAGCCTACCTTTTACATCACCTTTGTTAGCCCCTTGAGCTTTTAATCCCCTCTTGTTCTATAACCACATTACTAGCCTTAAGCAGAAAAACAAAATAAAAATTCCAAGTGAATCTTTGGTTAGCTTAAGATAGAAATTGTGCATCAACTAAAGTGTGGGAACATTGGTTAATAAGGGAATGTATTTAATTTATTTGAATATTGGGAATTTGGGAACCTACTCATGAAAAAAAAAACCAAAATAGAAAAATAATAGAAAATCCATGTGCATTAATAAGTTATGTTTATTTCTCTAAAAAAAAAAAAGAGAGAAAAAGAGAAAAAGAAAAAAAAATTATATAAAATAAATAAGGGGATAAAAATTACCCCAATGTTAAGTTAATGAAAAAAATCAATGCACATGTGATAAATTAAAAAGAAAAATTTGGTACGTGAGTATGGGAATCATACAAAAGTGGGAATTATGGGTAGCTAGGTATGATTTTAAAATTTTTATAGAGTATGTACATGTTAGATGAGATCTTAGACTACTCAAGGATTCACTTTACTAGCTCACTTAGCCTTATATATACCCTTACTTTCACCTTAGCCCCATTACAACCTTGGAAAAGACCTCATGATGTTTGCATTGGTATGCTAAATATTTGTTGATTGGTTAGATGAAGAACAAGGTTTAAAAAACATGATTAGAGAAGAGTAGAGTGATTGACCCTAGACACTAGAGAGATTAGAGTGATATATACTACCAGTGAGGGTTCAACGCTTAAAATTCTATGTTCCCTGCTTTCATGAGCTGTCTTCTTACAAGTTCACTTGCTTTTTATTGTATGATTTGAATTAGTAGAAATTGGTTTATATTTGTTTTGGAGAACTTATTTACTCTTAACCAAGTAAGTAAAAGCATTTAGCATGTAGTTGCATTCATAGGTTGCATTTCATACCATTCCTCTTCATTCCTTTATAGTTTCTCTTGAGCTTAGCATGAGGACATGCTAATGTTTAAGTGTGGGGAGTTTGATAAACCACTATTTCATGGTTTATCTTGTGCTCAATTGAGTGGTTTTTATCTACTCTTTACCCACTTATTCATACTATTTGCATGGTTTTACATTTGCCTTCTTAATTATGTGCTTTGATTGAAAACATGCTTCTTTGATCTTATATTTGCTTATTATTAATCCTCTCTTATTACCATTAGATGTCTTGATATGTGTGTTAAGTGTTTTCAGATATTATAAGGCAGGAATGGCTTGGAGGATGGGAAGAAAGCATGCAAAAGTGGAAGGAATGCAAGAAGTTGGAGAAATTGCTAAGCTGTCCAGCCTGACCTCTCTGCACTCAAACGGCTATAACTTTAGCTACAGAGGTCCAAACGATGCGGTTCCAGTTGCGTTGGAAAGCTAACATCTGGGGTTTCGATTTGATATATAATATGCTATAGTTCTTTGAACGCTAGGTGACGCGACCGCGTGATCCATGTGGCCACGTCGCAAGTGACGGAAATCAGCGTAAATGAATTCGCAACCAGCGAATTCTGGGCTATTTTTGACCCAGTTCTCGGCCCAGAAAACACATATTAGAGGCTATAAAGTGGAGGAATGCATCTATTCATGAGAGGGCTCTCACAATTCACAATTTTAGGAGTAGATGTAGTTTTTAGAGAGAGAGGTTCTCTCCTCTCTCTTAGGATTAGGATTTAGGATTTCTCTTAGTTTTAGAGTGACTCTCAAATCCCAGGTTCAATGTTCTTTTTATTTCTTTTCTCAATTTTGTTTATGACTCTCTATGTTTAGATTGATTTTCTATTTAATATGTCTTGAGGTATTTTAGACTTATGATTGCCCCTTTTTATTATAGAAATAATTTGGATTTTTCCCTTTTGGCTTTGGTTGATTTATTGGTAACGCTTGAGCTGTCAAATAAAGCAGTGGTTGAAATTGGGAGTTGCTCCAATAACTCTAGTCTTTCCATAGGAATTGACTAGGACCTGAGGATTAAGCTAATTAATCCACTTGATTTACCTTCATAGTTAGAGGTTAACAAAGTGGGATTAAAACCCAATTCTCATCGCAATTGACAAGGATAGGACTTCCAGTTCTTCATACTTTGCCAAGAGATTTTATTATTATTATTTTATGTTACTTGCCATTCAACATACTGCTCCCTTAATTTCTAAAAACCCTACCATTACTTTCTCAAACCCCCAAATTTACAATCTCCATAACCAATAATAAGAACATACCTCCCTGCAATTTCTTGAGAAGACGACCCGAGGTTTGAATACTCGGTTATCAATTTCAAAGGGGTTTGTTACCTGTGACAACCAAAACGTTTGTACGAAGGGATTTTTGTCGGTTTAGAGACTATATCTACAACGCGACTGTTTTTATGACATTCTTTACTAGCAAAAATCCTAACGTCAAAATATAAGAGTTGATCCAAGAAATTCAAAAAAAGGAAACAACTGATTGGACACCTGTTCATACCCTGGGTCGAGCTGTCCGACCCAGGATGTTTGACGACAGGACGACCGACCTCTTCAGATAAGGACTATCCGACCTCTTCTCAAAGAGCTCGGCCAAATCACCAAGAAAGCCCAAAAAGGGCCCAAACAGAGGAACACGACCCAAATCCAAAGGCAGCCCAAGCCTATAGGGATAAGGGCGGTTTCCTTGAAGATAAGATGACTTCACTCAAAGATAAGATAAGATAACTATCTTATCCCCAGAAAGATCACTCTACAAACATTATAAATACACTGGAGCATCCAGGTATAACTCATACTCTGATTCTTCTAAAAACCTGCTTAATACCCTTGTTAACCTAAGCATCGGAGTCCCTTGCAGGTACCATCCCCCTCCGGTGACGAAGGATCAACACCATCACCAAGTCCAACAAGTCGGACACGGTGGCTCCGGCCACCATCATTAAGTCGGACACAACAGCGCCGACCGGTACAGAAGATCTCGTCCGAGATCGACCTACAGTTTCAGGTAATCCTCGGAACATTGGCGCCGTTGCCAGGGAACTGGAAGTCATCCCATTATCATGGTGGACAACCTTGATAACGACCACAATTCTAATTTGGAGAGCAGAATGCCACATAAGAATGGAGAGGTCACAATAGACGATACTTTTCAACCTAACAAAGACAAGAATTCACCAAACACGGGAGCCATAGAGGCACTTCAAGATTGCCTAAAACAACTCAAAAAAGAGGTCGAGTATCAACGGGAAGCCGAAAGAGATCTACGAAGGGAAGCTAGGCGACGTTGCGAGTTAGAGGACAAGCTCCTAAAACTCGAAGCAGATCTCAAGGCCAAAATTACTTGATCCAGCCACGAAGATAGCTCCCGTAAGGACCAAGACCCATTCACCAAAGAGATCATAAAGACCAAAATCCCAAAGGACTTCAAACCTCCCAACATGACTCTATACGATGGCTGATCGATCGGATTTTCTGTCAGTAAAGAATTTTTATAAGAATAATCGCGTTGTAAGTATAGTTTCTAAACCAACAGAGAATCCTTTCGTACAAAAGTTTTGGTTGTCACTTAAGCAAACCCAATAATATTTATAATCGAAGTATTTAAACCTCGGGTCGTCTTCTCAAGGAATTGCAGGAAAGTATGATTTATTATTGGTTATGGAAAATGTATGTTTTTGGGTTTTTGAATAGTGAACAGGTAATTTAAATAGCAAGGAAAGATAAATTAATAATTAGAAAATCTCTTGGCAAGGTATGAAAACTGGAAATCCCATCATAGTTATCCTTATCAGGTGTGATGAGAATTGTTATTGCTCCCACTTAGTTAACCCTTACTAACTAAAGGAAAGTCAAGTGGACTAATTAATTTGATCCTCAAGTCCTAGTCAACTCCCGTGGAAAGACTAGCTTTAGAGCGATCCAAATTAATCAGCGATTCCCAAATCTCAATCAACCGCTGAGTTTGATAACTCAAGTGTTACCAATTACTTAACCAAAGCCAAAAGGAGAAAATAAATCTAAATTAAATTGAAAGCATCATAAATAGAATAAAACAATCATAAGTCTGAAATACCTCGAATTATATTAAATAGAATATTTAAATCTTGACATGAAAATGTTCATAAGCTAAATTGGAACATTAACAAGTAAAAGCATTGGAATAAATAAAAGTAGAAAAGAAACATTAATTAAAGGAACTTTGAACCTGTGATTGTAGAAGCAATCCTAAAATAAGAGAAATCGTAATCCTAAATCCTAAAAGAGAGGAGAGAACCTCTCTCTCTAAAACTACATCTAAAACCTAAAATTATGAATAATGAATGTTATTATTTTGTTCTCTTCTTCTTCTTTTTTATGAATGGGTGGATTCTCCCACTTTATAGCCTCTAATATGTGTTTTCTGGGCCAAAAACTGGGTCAGAAATAGCCAAGAAATCGCTGGGGGCATTTTCTACAGATTCCTATACGTGGCGTCTGTCACGCGTGCGCGTGGGTCACGCGTTCGTATCATCTGGAGTTTTTCCTTGTCACGCGTACGCGTCAGTCACGCATACGCGTCATTTGTGTTATGCTCAAGGCACGCGTCCGCGTCAGTCACGTGTTCACGTCGCTGCCATTTTGTGCTTGGCACGCGTCCGTGTTGTCCATGCGTTCGCATCACTGCCTTTTCTTCAAAACTCCATTTTTTGCTTTCCTTCCATTTTTGTATGTTTCCTTTCTGTCCTTTAAGCCATTCCTACCCTAGGAAGCCTAAAAATACTTAACACACAAATCACGGCATTGAATGGTAATGAAGGATAATTAAATTTAATATTTTTAATGCATAGGAAACATGTTTTTACATATATCATAAAATAAGGAAGGGAAAGTAAAACCATGCAATTCATATGAATAAGTGGGTGAAGAATTGATAAAAACATTCAATTTGAGCACAAGATGAATCATAAAATATGGGTTTATCAACCTCTCCACACTTAAACAATAGAATGTCCTCATGCTAAATCCAAGAGAAAGAGTGTTCACACCCTGGGTCGAGCTATCCGACCCAAGATGTTCAGTGACAAAGCGACCGACCTCTTCAGGTCAGGCTATCCGACCTCTTCTCAAAGAGGTCGGCCAAATCGACAGGAAAGCCCAATAAAGGGCCCAGGTAAAGGAACATGACCCAAATCCAAAGACAATCCAAGCCTATAGAGATAAAGGCGGTTCCCTTGAAGATAAGCTGACTTCACTCAAAATAAGATAAGATAAGATAAGATAACTAACTTATCTTATTAGAAAGGTCAGTCCACACTATTATAAATACACTGGAGCACCCAGGTATAACTCATACTCTAATTCTACAATAAACCTGCTTAATACCCGTGCTAACTTAAGCATCAGAGTCTCTTGCAGGTACCCCCCACCCTCCGGTGACCAAGGATCAGAAGTGCAGCCAGTCCAACAAATCAGACACAATAGCTCCGGCCGCCACCAGCCAGCCGGACACGTCATCTTCGACCAGTACAGAAGATCTCATCCGAGATCGACCTACAGTTTCAGGTAACCCTCGGAACATTGGCGCCATTGCTGGAGAACCTAGAAGTCATCCCATTCCCATGGCGGACGACCATGACAACGACCACGATTTAGATCTAGAGGATAGAACTCCGCACAAAAATGCGGACGTTACACCAAAAGATACTCCAAAATCTAACGGAGACAAAAACTCATCGAATCCAGGAGTAATAGAAGCACTTCAAAATTGTTTAAAGCAACTTGAAAATGAAAGCCAGCATCAACGAGAAGTTGGCAAGGATCTGCAAAGAGAGGTAAGGCGACGTCGAGAGCTAGAAGATAAAATCCTACAACTCGAAGCCGATCTCAAAGCAAAGGCTACCCGGACCACCCCTGAGAACAATTCACGCAAAGATCCAGATCCATTCACTAGGGACATCATGAAAACTAAAGTTCTTAAGGACTTCAAACTCCCGGATATGACTCTGTAAGATGGCACTACAGATCCCAACCATCACCTCAGCAACTTCAGAAGCAGAATGTACCTCACCGACGCCTCGAATGCTGTTCGCTGCAAAGCTTTTCCATGACTCTTACGAAGATAGCAATTGGATGGTTCGACAATTTACCTCCTAAGTCCATCTCAAGCTTTGACGACCTAGCCAAAAAATTTCTGGCCAGATTCTCCATCCAAAAAGACAAGGCCAAGTACGCCCCCAGTCTACTAGGAATCAGGCAAGGAGATCGGGAAAGTCTTCGCAACTACATGGAGAGATTCAATAAAACATGCCTAGACATACAAAGCTTGCCAACAGAGGCCGCCATCATAGGCCTCATCAATGGCCTATGAGAGGGACCTTTTAGCCAATCTATATCGAAGAAATATCCCACATCTCTGGATGAGGTGCAGGAGCGAGCGGAAAAATATATCAACATGGAAGAAAACTCTCGGTTGGGAGAAACCTCAAAATCCAGATTCTCCTACCGAGACAAAGATAAAGAATCCAAAAAGAAGGAAGATCGACAAGGGGAAAAAATTAAAAAATATCACAATTACACTCCTCTTAGGGTATCCCTGGTAGATGTCTACAAAGAAATCTGCCATACGGAAAAGATACCCCAGCTCGACCACTCAAAGGCAAAAGAGGAGGAGGAAATCAGAACGAATACAGTGAATATCACCGAGTCCGAGGGCATTCCACCAATGAATTCTTCGACTTAAAAAACATCATAGAAAAATTAGTGAGAGAAGGAAAACTAGATCGGTTTCTGGCCACCCGAGATGATGAGCAAAGAAGGAGAAGAAGGGATGAAGATGTCGGACGAATCGAGCGATCACCTCGTACGCCAGAAAGACATGTCCATATGATACACGGAGGATTTCCAGGAGGAGGAATCTCCAGATCATCCCGCAAAAGATATCTCAAAGAAGTATATCATGTCGAAGGAAAGGAGGAAGCACCCGACATCCCTGTAATCACATTCAGAAGACGCATCCGGTATCATCTCAGGACACGACGACCCCATGGTCATCACCATCATACTGGCAAATGCCAATCTCCACCGTACATTAATAGACCAAGGGAGCTCTGCCGACATCTTATTCAAAACTGCCTTCGACAAGCTCGGCTTAGAAGAAAAGGAGCTTAGAGCATACCCGAACAGCCTGTTCGAACTGGGAGATACCCCAGTACAACCACTGGGATACGTGTCACTACATACAACCTTCGAAAAAGGGAACCAATCCAGAACACTCAAGATAGACTACATCGTGGTCGACGTGAGTTCAGCCTACAATGCCTTAATAGGTCGGACAACGCTAAATCAACTCAGCGCAATAGTCTCAACTCCACATCTATGCATGAAATTCCCAACTACAGAAGGGATAGCTACGATAAAAGCAGATCAAAAGATGGCACGCCACTGTTATAACGAAAGTCTAAACCTCAGAGGCAGAGGAGAAGAGTTCCATACAATTGAGCTTGGTGGAGTTCAGAGACGAGAAGAATTCCGTCCACAGCCCGAAGGAGAAACAGAGAAAGTTCAGATCGGAGACACCTCGGACAAAACAACTAATATTGGCACGATCCTGAAGGGAGACGCAAAAGAATTACTAGTACAGTTCTTACGAGAAAATGTCGATCTCTTCGCATGGAAAGCTGCAGACATGCCATGCATAGACCCCAAGCTAATGTGTCACAAGTTGGTGGTCTACCCAGGATCTCGGCCGGTACAGCAGAGACGAAGAAAACTTGGGCTAGAACGATCCCAAGCTGTGGAAGAACAGGTACAAGCATTACTGGAGGCATGATTCATAAGAGAAGTCAAGTACCCACTATGGCTAGCTAACGTCGTCTTGGTGAAAAAATCAAATAGGAAATGGCGAATGTGCACCGACTACACCGATCTCAACAAAGCCTGCCCAAAAGATCCTTACCCACTCCCAAGTATCGACGCTCTGGTAGATGCTTCATCCGGATATAGATACCTCTCGTTTATGGATGCATATTCCGAATACAACCAAATCCCCATGTATCCACCAGATCAAGAAAAGACCTCATTTTTGACACCAAAAGCAAATTACTGCTACATTGTGATGCCTTTTGGTCTCAAGAATACGGGAGCTACTTATCAAAGGCTAATGAATAAAGTCTTCTCAGATCATATCGGAAAAATCATGGAAGTCTACGTGGACGACATGTTAATAAAAACACAAAGCAAAGAGACATTATTGTCCGACCTGGCTCAAGTGTTCGACACTATAAGGAAGCATTACATGCGACTCAATCCCGCAAAATGCACCTTTGCAGTAGAAGCGGGCAAATTCTTAGGTTTCATGCTCACACAAAGAGGAATTGAAGCAAATCCGGACAAATGCCAGGCCATACTCAACATGAAGAGGCCAACTTGTGTCAGAGAGGTACAACAACTCAACAGAAGATTGGCAGCCTTATCCAGATTCTTAGCGGGATCAGTGATAAGATCTCTCTCCTTCTATGCCACTTTAAGGAAAGGAAAGAAGTTCAAATGGACAATGGAATGCGAGCAAGCTGACGTTAGGATTTTTGCCAGTAAAGAATTTTATAAAAATAGTTGCGTTGTAGATATAGTTTCTAAACCAACAGAAATCCCTTCGTACAAACGTTTTGGTTGTCACAAGTAACAAACCCCTTTAAAAATTGATAACCGAAGTATTCAAACCTCGGGTCGTCTTCTCAAGGAACTGCAGGGAAGTATGTTCTTATTATTGGTTATGGAGATTGTAAATCGAGGTTTTGAAGATAAGGAACAAGTAATTTAAATTGCAATTAAAATAAGTAAATGACTGTAAAATAAATAAATAACAGTAAAATAAGCTTTTGGCAAGGTATGAGAAATTAGAAGTCCTATCCTAGTTATCCTTATCAATGATGATGAAGATTGAATCTTAATTCCACTTAGTTAGCCTTTACTTAAAGTAAAGAAAAGTCAAGTGACTAATTAGTTTGATCTTCAAATCCTAGTTAATCCCTAAGGAAAGATTGGGATTATTGAAGTTCAATTCAATTATCAAAGATAACAATTATCAATCATGTTGAGTTTGATAACTCCTGAGTTACTGGTTTCTTAACCAAGACCAAAAGGGAAAAGTAAATCTACTGGAATAAAAATGTCTTCAGATTGGGGACAAAAGTAACTTAAATAAAAGAGAGCAATATTAAACTGAAATACCTCAAATAACATTAATTCAAAGAGTAATCTGTAACATGGAAGAATTCATAAATAAAATTGAGAAAATAATAAAAAGGAATATTGAACCTGATAAAGAGGTAATCCGGAAAGCGAATAAAATCCTAAATCTAAATCCTAATCCTAAAGAGAGAGGTGAGAACCTCTCTCAAAACTAAATCTAAATCATGGAAAACTAACTAATTGGAGACTCTCCCTGAATGGATGTATTCTCCCACTTCATAACCTCTGGTCTATGCCTTCTGGACTTGGATTTGGGCCAAAAAGGGCTTCAGAATTTGCTATGAGCGTTTTCTGCAATTTCTGGTGCGTGGCCTCTGTCACGCGTCCGCGTGGGTCACGCGGTCGCGTCATTTGGAGTTTTCCTTATCACGCGGTCGCGTCAGTCATGCGGCCGCATCATGTGCGTTCTGCTTGTGGCGCGCGATCTCGTCAGTGTTGATTCGTGCTGGCATGCGGCTGCGTTGCCCATGCGATCGCGTGGATGCCAGTTTCTTTAAAAACTCCATTTGGTGCTGTTTCAAGGGTTACCTGAAACTGGAGGTCGATCTCGGACAAGATCTTCTGTACTGGTCGGAGATAACGTGCCCGACTGGCTGATGGCGGTCGGAGCTGTTGTATCCGACTTGTTGGATTTATAGCACTGCTGATTCTTGGTCATCGGAGGGTGGGGGGTACCTGCAAGAGACTCCGATGCTTAAGTTAGCACGGGTATTAAGAAGGTTTTATGTAGAATCAGAGTATGAGTTATACCTGGGTGCTCCAGTGTATTTATAGTAGTGTGGGCTGACCTTTCTGATAAGATAAGTTAGTTATCTTATCTTATCTTACCCTGTTTTGGATGAAGTCAGCTTATTTTCAAGGGAACCGCCTTTATCTCTTTAGGCTGGGATTGCCTTTGGATTTGGGTCGTGTTCCTCTATTTGGGCCCTTTATTGGGCTTTCCTGTCGATTTGGCCAAACTCTTTAGAAGAGGTCGGGTAGTCTGACCTGAAGAGGTCGGTCGCTTTGTCGCCAATCATCCCGGGTCGGGTAGCTCGACCCTGGGTATGAACAGTGCCCCTGCTTGAGCTCGGTCTTCTTTTTTGAGGTCGAGTCCTTTGACTTCGATCTTTTGGTGAAACCGAGTTCAAGCATATTGTCGATTTCTTCCTTTTGTAGACTCTTTTTGAATGTAGAACGTTTTCCTCTAAAAGCGCGCGCTTTTATATCAGCGCTTTGTTTTTTGGGAATGTGAGAGGGTTTAATAACTTCATTAATTGGTATTAATTGCCCCATTTTCTCTTGGCTTTTATTTTGAATCTCTCAATCAAAAACCGATTTCTCTTCTTCGCTCTTCTTCGTAACTTCTTCCTTTACTCTCTCATTTTCTGTTTTTTTCGTAGTTCCTTCCCGCAACGCCTGTTCTGCTACTGCTTTCTGAGGAAGAGGGGTGATTTCCAGATTTCTCCTTCTATCTTCGCAGTTTTCCGCTTCGAGGGGTGGCTTTGGTGCTTATTCTCTTCATCTTCCTTTTTATTTTCCAGGTTCGATTTTCTTCCTCTGTTTTTATATGTCTATTTTTTTGAATTTTGCTCAGAGAAAGTTTGAATCTTTTCTGCTTTTACTGCACCTGATGTGTTCTGGAATTTCTTCGTTTTTGGTGTGAATCTTTTTTCTTTTCTTGTTGCCTGAATCTAAAAATTGGGGCTTTTGCATGTTTGTTGTTGTTTCTGCTTGTGCCTTCGATGGTGGTTTTGTTTGATTCTGAAAAAGTTTGTGTCTTTGGTGATTTTCTGCTGGGCATTTTTGATTTTGACAATGCTTTGGCTGATAGACTGTAGAAAGGTAGTGACTTTGTGTTTTTTACTTTGTTTTCGTTTTGAAACCTTATTTTCTCCTTTGATGAGTGCCAGGACGTAAGCTGTAGAATTTTCTTGAAATCTTGCTTTGTTACTGCCTTCAAAGGATGCCCTAGGGCTTTGGTTTGAGTCTTGGGGTTTTCCTTTCCTGTTTGTTCGTCTGTCGAGTTGTTTTGCCCCCTCATCCGAGATGTTTTGTTAGTAATCCACTCTTCTTTTCTTATTGTAGGATTTAGTTGGCCTCATGTTTTCTTGCAATAACGTTGTAGAGATGTCTTCCCAGGTTCCCGAGGGCATGGCCGATTGGGTGGACTCGATGGTTCTTATGTGTGTCTGTTTGGTTGATTCCGAGTTTTGCGCGTAGCTTAGGCAGTTTCATAGGGTCTGTAGTAATCCTGGTGATAAGAAGAATTATGAACTTGTCCCTCCCTCTTCTGAGGAGAGAGTTTGTTTCTCTACTCGGGTTGTTAATGATCGCCCTTTTTTCTACGCTTATGACTTCTTCTTTGGTCAGCTGGGTATCATCCTTCCTTTTACTGAGTTTGAGACCGACCTGTTATGGTCCTGTAATGTTGCTCCCTCTCAACTTCACCCTAATTCCTGGGGTTTCATTAAAATTTTTCAATTGTTGTGTAATGGTTTTGGTATCCCTGCCTCGCAATCTCTCTTTTTCTACCTATTTGTCTTGACAAAGCCTGGAGTAGTAAAAAAGAAGGCAGCGTGGGTCTCCTTCCGATCTTCCCAGGGAAAGAAGGTCTTTTCCATGTTTGATGAATCGTTTCGGGATTTTAAGAACTATTTTTTCAAGGTCCGAGCTGTAGAAGGAGCTCGGCCCTTTTTCATGGACGAGAATGATGAGCCCGCCTTTCCCTTGGAATGGCAAAAAGATGTGAGAGTGTCCAGATATACGTGGGAAATGTTGGATGAGGCCGAGCGAGCTTTTGTGACTGTCTTGGAAGAACACTGGGGTCAATCCCCCTATCTTGATACAAAGAAATTTTTAACCAATCCCTCTCTTCTTCAAACTGAGCTGGGTATTTTGCGTTTCCTTTGTTATCTGTTTATATTGCTTGTGAATGCCTTTCCGACTTGTAGCTTAATTTCTTACTGTTTTGTCTTATTTGCAGAGGCGATGAAGAATAATGAATCCATGAAGGCTTTTAAGAGGGCACAGAGGGCGACTGCTGCCAAAAACATCTCGGCTAAGGCGGCCGGGGAGGGATCTTCCTAAGTGCGTGTAAAGCCGTCCATGCCGAGTTCTCCCGGGATGAGGAAGGTGATCCCTACTCCTCGAGTTCGTCTGGCTGATCCTCTTCCGACTTCTGCTGCTCCTTCTGTCGCTCCTCCCAATAAGAAACAAAAAACAGTTGAGCCCTTCGACCTCGATGCTCCCGACTTTAATGCTATTGAATTTGTAGATCAGCAAATCGGCCCCTATGGCGCCCTTTCTATGGACGATGTGTCCATCCTTCATCATTTGGAATTTATGACCCGAAACAGCATAAAGATGGCGTATATGGGGACTGCTCTGCACCGAACTGCTCAGAACCTACCTCTTCATGCCACCAAAGCATTTATGGAGGAGGCAAAGCAAGAGTTTGACCGGATGAAGGGGCTGAAGGAGGAGCTCGAGGTGAAGGTGGCCAAGCTGGAAAAAGATCTAGAGAACGAGAAGGCGAGTTCCCTTTCTTTGGCAGCTTCTGTGCGGTTGGCCGAGGACACGGCAATGATGCATAAGGATAGTTACGTTACGTCCTATCGGGAGGTGATGCGCCTGAGGGGGGAGCTGGAGAGTGCCCGGGAAGATTATTCTGAACTTCAAGGTCATATTGTTGGCAGCGTGACTGCTGCTTATGAGAACCTGAAGGAACAAGTTCGGGTTATTGCTCCCGAGGCCGACCTGACCCTCTTCAGCCTGGATAATGTTGTCAAGGATGGCAATATTGTCCCTGATGACGAGGATGATGATAATGTCGATCTTCCCCTGTGTCCTCTGCTAAGGTGTCGACTTCTGCTGTTCCTACCGAGGTCGACCCTCCCGCTTCTGATCCTGACTGCCAGATCTTGAACCGAGATGACGGTACTGTGGATGTTGTTCCTCTCCAGACTCGCCCTCCGTCTCCTGCTAAAAAGTCTTCTGACCCTTAGCTTCATTCATTCTGGATATTTATATAGTTGACCCGGCTTGTGGGCTTTTTGAACTCTTCATATTTTGTTAACTGCTGACACTTTCTTGTTGCTTGCCTAGCAACTTTTATTTTTGAAAAACAAAAGGTAGCTCGCTTAGCTTTTTAAGGTAGGCTTCGGTGGCCTCCAAGGCTTTTATAACTTTTTGTAGACTATGCCTTTTGTGCTTGATTTGGTATCTCTTCTGTTTTCTGAGAATGTTGAAACCTTGCAGCTCGACATTTTTGGATTTGCTATGTACTTTTGTAGCTTGAATCCTTTGTGGTTGTGGTTATGTGGGTCTAACTTGTTTTTCAGTTTTTTTGCTCTTGCTCGTATTTCTGTCGATCTATAATCGATTTCTTCAAGTTTGTCTTCCATGTTATTTTGGTAGTCCTGTTCCGGTTTTCTCAGGGGTTACCTTTGTAACTTGCTTTGTAGTAAGGCGACTTCTTTACGTCGTTATTTTCTAAGTTATTTTTTGTAATCCTCTTTCTTGGATCTTTGTCAGATCTCTTTCAGGGATTGCTTTTATAACTTTTTAGTAGTAGGAGTCCGACTTCGTTATATCGGTCTCTTTTGAGTTATTTTTGCAGATAACTTTTTAGCAGTAGGAGTCCGACTTCGTTATATCGGTCTCCTTTAAGTTATTTTTGCAAATAACTTTTTAGTAGTAGGAGTCCGACTTCGTTATATCGGTCTCCTTTAAGTTATTTTTGTGAATAACTTTTTAGTAGTAGGAGTCCGGCTTCGTAATATCGGTCACCTTTAAGTTATTTTTGCAAATAACTTTTTAGTAGTAGGAGTCCGACTTCGTTATATCGGTATCCTTTAAGTTATTTTTGCAAATAACTTTTTAGTAGTAGGAGTCCGACTTCGTTATATCGGTCTCCTTTAAGTTATTTTTGTGAATAACTTTTTAGTAGTAGGAGTCCGACTTCGTAATATCGGTCTCCTTTAAGTTATTTTTGCAAATAACTTTTTAGTAGTAGGAGTCCGACTTCGTTATATCGGTCTCCTTTAAGTTATTTATGCAAATAACTTTTTAGTAGTAGGAGTCCGACTTCGTTATATCGGTCTTCTTTAAGTTATTTTTGCAAATAACTTTTTAGTAGTAGGAGTCCGACTTCGTTATGTCGGTCCCCTTTAAGTTATTTTTGTAGTCCTCTTTTTTGGACTTGTGTCAGGTCTCTTTCAGGGACTACTTGTATAACTTTTTAGTTTTGGGCTGACTTTGTTATGTCGGGCCCTTCTAAGTTAAAGTAATCCTCTTTAATAGGGTTGGCCAGACCTCTTTCCAGGGTTTACTTATAACTTGGGTTGACTTGGTCTGACTTCTTTATGTCGGCCAGTCTTTAAGTTATTATTTTAGCAATCCGTAAGACCTCGTCAGGTTCTTTTTTAGATCACTTTCGATAACTTCTTACATTATTCTGTGTTCATCTTTGCCGATTTGTAGAAAGTGGTTGTCATCTCTAGATCGTCCTTTGGGTGAATCGCGTTTTCACCTTTATCAGACGGTTATCTTTATCGTGATCGTGCAGTAAAATTATTTTTTTTCACTTTCTGCCGATCTGTTGCTTTATAATTGGACGATGAATACTTCAGATTAATGCATCTTGAAATCTTGTAGAATATCTAAAATATATATTTATTCAAAGAAAAGTGCAAATATGTATAGTTGGCAGAATTTTTCATCCCTTTATGTCGAATAGTGTTTGAGTGTCAACTTGGTGCCTCATTAAAAAACCTTTTCAGGAAAAAGAGTGCATCCAATGGTGAGATCTTTTACTTTTCTAGCTGTAGTACCTTCTTAGGTTGCAGGCGTGCCATGATCTGGGGAGCTCTCGTCCATCGAGTTCGGACAGTCTGTAGTAGCCCTTTCCGAGTACTTTTACAACTCGGTAGGGTCCTTTCTAGTTTGCTGCCAACTTTCTTTCTCCTGGTCGAGTTGTTCCAATATCATTTCGGATTAGGATGAGGTCATTTTCCGTGAAACTTCTTGGCACTACCTTTTGATTATATCTGGAAGCTATTCGACGTTTTAGTACTTCTTCCCTGATCCGAGCTCTTTCCTAAATTTCAGGTAGTAGGTCGAGTTCTTCCTTCTGAAGTTGAGAGTTGGCCTTTTCATTGTAGTGGACTACCCTGGGTGACCCTTCCTCGATCTCTACTGGGATCATTGCCTCCACTCCGTATGCTAGTCGAAAGGGTGATTCATTTGTCGTGGAGTGTGGCGTCGTTCGATATGCCCATAGGACTTGCGAAAGTTCTTCGGCCCAAGCTCCCTTTGCATCTTGTAGTCTCCGTTTTAGCCCTCCCAATATGACTTTGTTGGCAGCTTCGGCCTGTCCATTGGCTTGAGGGTGTTCGACGGAGGTGAACTGGTGCTTTATATTCAAGTCGGCTACTAGTCTCCTGAAGCCTGCGTCTGTGAATTGAGTGCCATTGTCTGTGGTTATGGAGTATGGAACCTCGAACCTCGTGACAATGTTCTTGTATAGGAATTTCCGACTTCTTTGAGCGGTGGCGCTGGCTAGGGGCTCTGCCTTAATCTATTTTGTAAAATAGTCTACTCCGACTATGAGGAATTTTACTTGTCCTGATCCCTGGGGAAAGGGTCCGAGAAGATCAAGTCCCCATTTTGCAAATGGCCAGGGCGAGGTTACACTGATGAGCTCTTCTGGTGGGGCGATGTGGAAGTTGGCGTATTTTTGACATGGTGGGCATGTCTTTACAAATTCTATAGCTTCCTTTTGTAGGGTTGGCCAATAAAATCCCGCTCGAAGTACTTTTTTGGCAAGAGCTCGTGCTCCGAGATGATTGCCACACATGCCGCCGTGTACTTCTTCTAACACTTCCTTTGTGTTGTTGGTCGGCACGCATTTAAGTAGTGGTATTGAGATCCCTCTTTTGTACAGGATGTTGTTTATAATAGTGTAGTATTGTGCCTCCTTTTTTAATCTTTTCACCTCTTTTTCCTCCGTGGGGAGCGTCTCTGCTTTGAGGTAGTTAATTATGGGGGTCATCCATCCTTGGTCCTGACTTGTGATGGCTAGGATTTTTTCTGCTTCCGATATTGACGGGTTCTGTAGCATTTCCTGGATGAGGCTTCTATTGTTGCCCCCTGGTTTAGTGCGGCTAGTTTTGAGAGTGCGTCAGCTCGGGCATTTTTCTTGCGGGGTATGTGGTAGATTTTATATTCCCCGAGTTGTCCGAGCTGTTCCTTGGTTTTATCAAAATACTTTTTCATGGTGGGATCTTTGGCTTGATAGCTCCCTGTTATCTGCGAGGTGACTACTTGTGAATCGCTGTAAATGTTGAGTTTTTTAGCTCCAACCTCTGTAGCCAGCTTCAAACCAGCTAATAACGCTTCGTATTCCGCCTGGTTGTTTGAGGCCGGGAATCCGAACTTGAGGGAGAGCTCAACTTGGGTTCCTTGGTTGCTTTCTATTATCATGCCTGCGCCGCTTCCAGTCTTATTTGAAGAACCGTCCACGTAGAGATTCCATTCTGTGGGGGTCTCTAAGGCATCTGTGAATTCTGCGATAAAATCGGCTAGGTACTGTGATTTAATGGCCGTCCGAGCTTCATATTGGAGGTCAAATTCTGATAACTCGACTGCCCATTGTAAAATTCTGCCTGCTAAATCTGTTTTCTGCAATATTCCTTTTATGGGCTGGTTGGTTCGAACCTTAATGGTGTGAGCCTGGAAGTACGGGCGAAGTCGTCGAGATGTTAGAATGAGAGTATAGGCAAACTTTTCTATTTTTTGGTAGTTCAGCTCGGATCCTTATAGTGCTTTGCTAATGAAGTAGACGGGTTGTTGCCCACTTTCGTCTTCTCTGACTAGTGCTGAGGCTATTGCCCGGCTTCCTACTGCAAGATATAGTACGAGTGGTTCTCCTTCTCGTGGTCGAGATAAGATAGGCGGTCGTCCTAAGAACTCCTTGAAATCTTGGAAGGCTTGTTCGCATTCTCTCGTCCATTCAAACTGTTTTCCCTTCCTTAAAGTAGCATAGAAGGGGAGGGATCTTATCGCTGTCCCTGCTAAGAATCTGGATAGGGCGGCCAATCTCCCGTTGAGTTGCTGCACTTCTTTAACACAGGTCGGGCTTTTCATGTTGAGTATGGCTTGGCATTTATCCGGTTTTGCTTCAATTCCTCTTTGTGTGAGCATGAAACCTAGGAATTTGCCTGCTTCTACCGCAAAGGTGCATTTTGCCGGATTAAGCCGCATGTCATGCTTCCTTATGGTGTCGAACACTTGAGCCAGGTCAGACAATAATGTATCTTCACTTTGTGTCTTTATCAACATGTCGTCTACATAGACTTCCATGATCTTTCCAATGTGGTCTGAGAAGACTTTATTCATCAGCCTTTGATAAGTAGCTCCTGCGTTCTTGAGACCGAAGGGCATTAGGATGTAGCAGTAATTTGCTTTTGGCGTTAAAAACGAGGTCTTTTCTTGATCTGGTGGATACATGGGGATTTGGTTGTATCTCGAGTATGCGTCCATAAACGAGAGGTATCTATATCCGGAGGAAGCATCTACCAGAGCATCGATACTTGGGAGTGGGTAAGGATCTTTTGGGCAGGCTTTGTTGAGATCGGTGTAATCGGTACACATTCGCCACTTCCCATTTGATTTTTTGACCAAGATGACGTTGGCTAGCCATAATGGATACTTGACTTCTCTTATGAATCTTGCCTTCGGTAGTGCCTGTACTTGCTCTTCCACTGCTTGGGATCGCTCTGGCCCAAGTTTTCTTCGTTTCTGCTGCACCGGCCGAGATCCCGGATATACCGCCAACTTGTGGCACATTAGCTTGGGGTCTATACTTGGCATATCTGCGGCTTTCCATGCGGAGAGATCGACATTATCGCGTAAGAATTGTATCAGTAATTCTTTTGAGTCTTTTCTTAGGATCGTTCCGATATTAGTTGTTTTGTCCGAGGTGTCTCCGATTTGAACCTTCTCTATCTTGCCTTCCGGCTGCGGATGGAGTTCTTCTCGTTGCTGAACTCCGCCAAGTTCAATTGTATGAAACTCTTCTCCTCTGCCTCTGAGGTTTAGACTTTCGTTATAACAGCGGCATGCCATCTTTTGATCTGCTTTTACCGTGGCTATCCCTTCTGTAGTTGGGAATTTCATGCGTAGATGTGGAGTTGAGACTATTGCGCCGAGTTGATTGAGTGTTGTTCGACCTATTAGGGCATTGTAGGATGAACTTACGTCGACCACAATGTAGTCTATCTTGAGGGTCCTAGATTGGTTCCCTTTTCCGAAGGTCGTGTGTAGCAATACGTATCCCAGTGGTTGTACCGGGGTATCTCCTAGTCCGAACAGACTATTCGGGTATGCTCTAAGCTCCTTTTCGTCTAAGCCGAGTTTGTCGAAAGCTGTTTTGAATAAGATGTCGGCAGAACTCCCTTGATCTACTAATGTGCGGTGTAGATTGGCGTTTGCTAGTATGATAGTGATGACCATGGGGTCGTCGTGTCCCGAGATGATGCCGGATGCGTCCTCTTTAGTGAATGTTATCGTAGGGATGTCGGGTGCTTCCTCCTTTCCCTCGACATGATATACTTCTTTGAGATATCTTTTTCGAGATGATTTGGAGACCCCGCCTCCTGCGAATCCCCCGTGTATCATGTGGACGTGTCTTTCTGGTGTCCGAGGTGATTGCTCAGCTCGTCCGTCATCTTCGTCCCTTCGTCTCTTTCTTTGGTCATCATCTCGGGTAGCCAGAAAGCGATCTAATCTTCCTTCTCTCACCAATTTTTCTATGATATTCTTTAAGTCGAAGCACTCGTTGGTGGAGTGCCCTCGAACTCGGTGGTATTCACAATATTCCTTCCGGTTTCCTCCTCCTCTTTTGCCTTTGAGTGGCCGTGCTGGGGGAATTTTCTCCGTATGGCAGACCTCTTTGTATACATCGACCAGGGATACTCTGAGAGGAGTGTAATTATGGTATTTTTTTTATTTTCTCCCCTTGTCGATCTTCTTTCCTTTTGGATTCCTTGTCTTTGTCTCGGTAGGAGGCCCCAGATTTTGAGGTTTCTCCCAGCCGAGCATTCTCTTCTATGTTGATGTATTTTTCTGCTCGCTCCTGTACTTCTTCTAAGGAGGTGGGGTACTTCTTTGATATAGATTGGTTAAAAGGTCCCTCTCGTAGGCCATTGATGAGTCCCATGATGGCGGCCTCTGTTGGTAAACTTTGTATGTCCATGCATGTTTTGTTGAATCTTTTCATGTAGTTGCGGAGACTCTCCCGATCTCCTTGCTTGATCCCTAGTAAACTGGGTGCATGCTTGGCCTTATCCTTCTGGATGGAGAATCTGGCCAGGAAATTTTTGGCCAGGTTGTCAAAGTTTGAGATGGACTTTGGAGGTAAGTTGTCGAACCATTTGATCGCTGTCTTCGTGAGGGTTGTTGGAAAAGCTTTGCAGCGAATGGCATCTAAGGCGTTGATAAGGTACATTCTGCTTCTGAAATTGCTGAGATGATGGTTGGGATCTGTGGTGCCGTCGTACAAAATCATATCCGAGAGTTTGAAGTCTTTTGGAATTTTGGTTTTCATGATTTCCCTGGTGAATGGATCTTGTTCTTTGCGTGAATTTTCCTCAGGAGTAGTCCGAGGAGTTTTCGATTTGAGATCGGCTTCTAATTGCTGTAGTTTTTCTTCCAATTCTCGACGTCACCGTACCTCTCTTTGTAGATCCTTTCCGATTTCTCGTTGTTGTTGGGTTTCTTTCTCAAGTTGTTTCAAGCGATCTTGAAGCGCCTCTATTGCTCCCAGATTTGATGAATTTTTGTCTCCATTGGATTCCGGGGTGTCTTTCAATGTGGTGTCTGCATTTTTGTGTGGCGTTCTATTTTCTAGATCTGAATCGTGGTCGTTGTCATGGCCGTCCGCCATGGTGGTGGGATGACTTCTAGGTTTCCCGGCAACGGTGCCAATGTTCCGAGGGTTATCTGAAATTGGAGGTCGATCTCGGACAAGATCTTCTGTACTGGTCGGAGATAACGTGTCCGGCTGGCTGATGGCGGTCAGAGCTGTTGTATCCGACTTGTTGAATTTATAGCACTGCTGATTCTTGGTCACCGGAGGGTGGGGGGTACCTGCAAGAGACTCCGATGCTTAAGTTAGCACGGGTATTAAGCAGGTTTTATGTAGAATCAGAGTATGAGTTATACCTGGGTGCTCCAGTGTATTTATAGTAGTGTGGGCTGACCTTTCTGATAAGATAAGTTAGTTATCTTATCTTATCTTACCCTATTTTGGATGAAGTCAGCTTATTTTTAAAGGAACCGCCTTTATCTCTTTAGGCTGGGATTGCCTTTGCATTTGGGTCGTGTTCCTCTATTTGGGCCCTTTATTGGGCTTTCCCGTCGATTTGGCCGAACTCTTTAGAAGAGGTCGGGTAGTCTGACCTGAAGAGGTCGGTCGCTTTGTCGCCAATCATCCCGGGTCGGGTAGCTCGACCCAGGGTATGAACAGGTGCTTTCCTTCCAATTTTGTATGTTTCCTTTCCATCCTTTAAGTCATTCCTGCCTTAGAAGATCTGAAACTACTCAACACGAATCACGGCATCGAATGAAAATAAAGGGTAATCAAAATAATTATTTTTAGCATAGGAAACATGTTTTTCACATACATCACATAATAAGGAAGGGAAAGTAAAACCATGCAATTAGTATGAAAAAGTGGGTGAAGGATTGAATAAATCACTCAGATTAAGCACAAAATATATCATAAAATATGGGTTTATCACAAGCCTTCCAGGATTTCAAAAATTTTCTGGGACGACCACCTATCCTAACTCGACCACGAGAGGAAGAACCACTCGTATTGTACCTTGCGGTAGGAAGTCGGGCAGTAGCCTCAGCACTGGTTCGAGAGGACGACAAAATGCAACAACCTGTATACTTCATTAGTAAAGCGCTGTAGGGATCCGAGCTGAACTACCAAAAAATAAAAAAGTTCGCCTATACTCTCATACTGACATCTCGACGACTTCGCCCGTACTTCCAGGCTCACACCATTAAGGTTCGGACCAACTAGCCCATAAAAGAGATATTACAGAAAACAGATCTAGCAAGCAGAATTTTACAATGGGCAGTCGAGTTATCCGAGTTCGACCTCCAATATGAAGCTCGGACAGCCATCAAATCACAATACTTGGCCGACTTCATTGCAGAATTCACAGATACCCTGGAAACCCCCACAGAATGGAATCTCTACGTGGACGGGTCCTCGAATAAGACTGGAAGCGGCGCAGGTGTGATAATAGAAAGCAACCAAGGAACCCAAGTTGAGCTTTCCCTCAAATTTGGGTTCCCGGCCTCAAACAACCAGGCGGAATATGAAGCATTACTAGCTGGTTTAAAGCTGGCTAAGGAGGTTGGAGCTCAAAAACTCAACATCTTCAGTGATTCACAAGTAGTCACCTCACAAATAATAGGGAGCTACCAAGCCAAAGACCCCACCATGAAAAAGTATTTGGATAAAACCAATGAACAGCTCAGACAACTCGGGGAATATAAGATCTGTCACAAACCCCGCGAACAAAATACCTGACCTGATGCATTCTCAAAACTAGCCAGCACCAAACCAGGGGGCAACAATAGAATTCTCATCCAGAAAATGCTACAGAACCCATCAATCTCGGAAGAGGAAAAAGTCCTTGATGAGCGGATAATTTATACGCTTTTTGGCATTGTTTTTAGGTAGTTTTTAATATGTTTTAGTCACTTTTTATTATATTTTTATTAGTTTTTAAATAAAAATCATATTTCTGGACTTTACTATGAGTTTGTGTATTTTTTTGTGATTTCAGGTATTTTCTGGCTGAAATTGAAGGAGCTGAGCAAAAATCTTATTCAGGCTGAAAAAGGACAGCTGATGTTGTTGGATTCTGACCTTCCTGCACTCAAAGTGGTTTTTCTGGAGCTACAGAAGTCCAATTGACGCGCTCCTAATTGTGTTGGAAAGTAGACATCCAGGGATTTCCAGAAATATATAATAGTCCATACTTTGCTCAAGGATAAATGACGTAAACTGGCGTTCAATGCCAGTTCCATGTTGCAGTATGGCGTTCAGCGCCAGAAACAGGTTACAAGTTGGAGTTCAACGCCAGAAACAGGTTACAACCTGGCGTTCAACTCCAGAAACAGTCCAGGCACGTGAGAAGCTCAAGTCTCAGCCCCAGCACACACCAAGTGGGCCCTGAAAGTGGATTTCTGTACTATCTATCATAGTTTACTCATTTTCTGTAAACCTAGGTTACTAGTTTAGTATTTAAAAAACTTTTAGAGATTTATTTTGTACCTCGTGACATTTTAGATCTGAACTTTGTACTCTTTGACGGCATGAGTCTCTAAACTCCATTGTTGGGGGTGAGGAGCTCTGTTATGTCTCGATGAATTAATACAATTATTTCTGTTTTCTATTCAAACATGCTTGTTTCTATCTAAGATGTTCATTCGCACTTCAACATGATGAATGTGATGATCCGTGACACTCATCACCATTCTCAACCTATGAACGCGTGCCTGACAACCACCTCCATTCTACATTCGATTGAATGAGTATCTCTTGGATTCCTTAATCAGAATCCTCGTGGTATAAGCTAGAATCCATTGGCAGCATTCTTGAGAATCCGGAAAGTCTAAACCTTGTATGTGGTATTCCGAGTAGGATTCAGGGATTGAATGACTGTGACGAGCTTCAAACTCACAGGGGTTGGGCGTAGTGACAGACGCAAAAGGATCAATGGATCCTATTCCAGCATGAGTGAGAACCGACAGATGATTAGCCGTGCGGTGACAGCGCACCTGAACCATTTTCACTGGGAGGACGGATGGTAGCCATTGACAACGGTGATCCACCAACACACAGCTTGCCATAGGAGGAACCTTGCGTGCGTGAAGAAGAAGACAGGGGGAAAGCAGAGATTCAGAAGACAAAGCATCTCCAAAACTCCAACATATTCTCCATTACTGCATAACAAGTATTATTTAATCCATGCTCTCTTGTTCATTTGCAAGTCAACTGATAATCACAATTGATATCCTGACTAAGAGTTACAAAATAACCATAGCTTGCTTCAAGCCAACAATCTCCGTGGGATCGACCCTTACTCACGTAAGGTATTACTTGGACGACCCAGTGCACTTGCTGGTCAGTGGTACGAGTTGTGAAAAGTGTGATTTACAATTCGTGCACCAAGTTTTTGGTGCCGTTGCTGGGGATTGTTCGAGTTTGGACAATTGATAGTTTATTTTGTTGCTTAGATTAGGAAAAATTTTTTCTTTTTGGTTTAGAGTCTTCTATTATTGTTTTTGGTTGAAATTTTTTTTTAAATCCTTATTTTCTCTTTTTAAATTTTTCGAAAATTTTATAAACTGATAATTGAGTTTTTCTGTTTGAGTTTAGTTTCATATTTTAAGTTTGGTGTCAATTGCATGTTTTTATTTTCTTTCAAATTTTCGAATTTGTGTTCATTGTTCTTTCTTAATCTTCAAGTTGTTCTTGTTTATTTTCCTTGTTTGATCTTTAGTTTCTCTTGTTTTGTGATTTTTCTTATTTTTCTTGTGCATTTTCGAATTATTAGTATCTAGAAAAAAATTTTAATAAAAAAAATCTTTATTTATTAAATATCTAATTAAAAAATGTTAAATTTATAGCTCAATTAGTTAGAGTGTTGTGCTTATGTTCTTGGTAATTGGCTATCTTCTTTTTAAAAACTTTTTCAAAAATAATTTTTTTTTCGAATAAATCTTGTGCCAAACTTTAAGTTTGGTGTTTTTGTTGTTAATTTTTCTTTAGTTTTCGAAAACTTTATTTTGGTTTTCTAAAAATTTTAAGTTTTGTGTCTTTTTATTGTTTTTCTCTTTCCTCATTGAATTCAAAAATATCTTTTTCCTTTATTTTAATTGATTTTTTGAATTTTACTTTTAAAAATTCAGATTTTATTTTAAAAATTTTTTATTTTATCTTATCTTAGTTTTAAAATTTTAAAATTCAAATCTTTTTTTCAAAAAAATAATATCTTTTTCAAAATCTTATCTTATCTTATTTCAAATTTCAAATTTCAACTTCCAAAATTCAAAATTTAAATTTCAAAATTCAAATTTCAAAATTTAAAATTTTTTGCAATCCGCATCATCTCCCTTTCTCCATCATGGACCTAAGTGGAAATGAACAGTCCAGAAGGACTCTGGGGTCATATGCTAACCTCACTATTGCTTCATATGGGAGCAGTATTTGTATACCCTCCATTGGAGTCAGTAGCTTTGAGTTGAATCCTTAGCTCATTATCATGGTGCAGCAAAGTTGCCAGTATTTCGGTCTTCCACAAGAAGAACCTACAGAGTTTCTGGCACAATTTTTACAAATTGCTGACACAGTACATGATAAGGAAGTAGATCAGGATGTCTACAGATTATTACTGTTTCCATTTGCTGTAAAAGACCAAGCTAAGAGGTGGTTAAATAACCAACCTAAGGCTAGCATAAGGACATGGAAACAGCTGTCAGAAAAATTCCTGAATCAATACTTCCCTCCAAAACGGATGACACAGCTAAGGCTGGACATCCAAGGCTTTAAACAAGGAGATAATGAATCTCTTTATGATGCCTGGGAGAGATACAGAGAGATGCTAAGAAAATGCCCCTCTGAAATATTTTCAGAATGGGTGCAATTAGACATCTTCTATTATGGGCTTACAGAGAAAGCTCAAATTTCTCTAGATCACTCAGCTGGTGGATCTATACACAAGAGAAAGACAATTGAAGAGGCTCAAGAGCTTATTGATACAGTTGCCAGAAATCAGCATCTATACCTAAGCAGTGAATCTTCCATGAAAGAAGAGGCTAAAACAATAACTGCTGAACTCAGTTCTGTTGAACAAATTACTGAATTCAATCAACAATTAGACTTTCTAACAAAACAGCTGGCCGAATTCAAGGAGATACTACAAGACACAAGAATGGCTAATCTGAATATGGAAGTACAGTTGAAGCAAACAGAACAGCAATTATCAAAATAAATAACGGAAGAGTGCCAAGCAATTCAATTAAGAAGTGGGAAAACATTAAATACCTCACTTCAAGGCAGCAGAAAGCCAAGAAATGAACAACCTGCTATCCAAAATCCCTCTGAGGACAGTAAGAGCCCAGAGAGGAATAACTCTGGCGTTCAAACGCTAGAAACAGGCAAGGAGTTGGCGTCAAACGCCCAACGGAAGCTTAGTTCTGGCGTTCAAACGCCAGGAACAAGTAAGGAGTTGGCATCCAACGCCAATCCAGCTTCTAACCCTGGCATTCAAATGCCAGTGAGGGATCAGACACACACAAGTACTGATAACAACCCCTCTAAAAAGGCTTTCCCAACCACTTCTGTAGGAAATAAACCTTCAGCAACCAAGGTTGAGGAGTACAAAGCCAAGATACCTTATCCTCAAAAACTCTGCCAAGAGGAGAAGGATAAGCAATTTGCTCGCTTTGCAGACTATCTCAGGACTCTTGAAATAAAGATTCCATTTGCAGAGGCACTTGAGCAAATACCCTCTTATGCCAAGTTCATGAAAGATATCTTGAGTCATAAGAAGGATTGGAGAGAAACTGAAAGAGTTCTCCTCACTGAAGAATGCAGTGCAGTCATTCTGAAAAGCTTCCCAGAAAAGCTTAAAGATCCCGGGAGCTTTATAATACCATGCATATTAGAGGGTAATTGCACCAAGACAGCTTTATGTGATCTTGGGGCAAGCATCAACCTAATCCCTGCATCCACTATCAGAAAGCTTGGCTTGACTGAAGAGGTCAAACCAACCCGGATCTGTCATCAAACTTGCTGATGGCTCCATTAAATACCCATCAGGTATAATTGAGGACATGATTGCCAAGGTTGGGCCATTTGCCTTCCCGATTGACTTTGTAGTGCTAGAAATGGAGGAGCACAAGAGTGCAACTCTCATTCTAGGAAGACCATTCCTAGCAACTGGACGAACCCTCATTGACGTCCAAAATGGGGAGATAACCCTAAGAGTCAATGAGGATGAGTTTAAGTTGAATGTTGTCAAAGCTATGCAACATCCAGACACATCAGACGACTGCCTGAGCGTTGATATTATTAACTCTCTGGTGGAAGAGGTCAATATGACTGAGAGTCTCGAATTAGAGCTAGAAGATATTTTTAAAGATGTTCAGCCTGATCTGGAGGAACCAGAGGAAATAAAAGAACCTCTGAAAAACTCCTCAGGAAGAGGAGAAACCTCCTAAACCCGAGCTCAAACCACTACCACCATCCCTGAAATATGCATTTCTGGGAGAAGGTGACACTTTTCCTGTAATCATAAGCTCTGCTTTAGAGCCACAGGAAGAGAAAGCACTAATTTTGCGTGCTAAGGACACACAAGACAGCTCTTGGGTGGTTCATAAGTGATCTTAAAGGCATTAGCTCAGCCAAATGCATGCACAAGATCCTATTGGAGGATGATGCTAAGCCAGTAGTTCAACCACAGAGGCGGCTAAATCCCGCCATGAAGGAGGTGGTCCAGAAAGATGTCACTAAGTTACTAGAGGCTGGGATTATTTATCCTATTTCTGATAGCCCCTGGGTGAGTCCTGTCCATGTTGTCTCTAAGAAGGGAGGTATGACAGTGGTTCATAATGAAAAAAATGAACTGGTTCCTACAAGAACAGTTACAGGGTGGCGTATGTGTATTGACTACAGAAGGCTCAATACAGCCACTAGGAAGGATCACTTCCCTTTACCATTCATAGACCAGATGCTAGAAAGACTAGCAGGTCATGAATACTATTGCTTTTTGGATGGCTATTCAGGTTACAACCAAATCGCAGTAGATCCTCAGGACCAAGAGAAAACAGCATTCACATGTCCATTTGGAGTATTTGCATACAGAAGAATGCCTTTTGGTCTGTGCAATGCACCTGCAACCTTTCAGAGGTGCATGCTCTCTATCTTCTCGGATATGGTAGAGAAATTTTTGGAAGTCTTCATGGATGACTTCTCAGTATTTGGAGACTCATTTAGCTCCTGTCTTAACCATCTAGCACTTGTTCTAAAAAGATGCAAAGAGACTAACCTGGTTCTAAATTAGGAAAAATGTCACTTTATGGTGACTGAAGGAATTGTCCTTGGGCATAAAATTTCGAACAAGGGAATAGAGGTGGATCAAGCTAAGGTAGAGGTAATTGAAAAAGTACCACCACCCACCAATGTTAAGGCATTCAGAAGCTT
The DNA here is from genome assembly GCF_059453495.1 of Arachis ipaensis. Classification (NCBI taxonomy): domain Eukaryota; kingdom Viridiplantae; phylum Streptophyta; class Magnoliopsida; order Fabales; family Fabaceae; genus Arachis; species Arachis ipaensis. Next base: position 116,687,023 of record NC_142441.1, on the reverse strand, counting down.
TCTGGGGCATGCAGGATTCTATAGGAGGTTTATAAAGGATTTTTCAAAAATTGTAAAACCTCTGAGCAATCTGCTAGCTGCTGACACGCCATTTATGTTTGACACAGAGTGTCTGCAGGCGTTTGAAACTCTGAAAGCTAAGCTGGTCATAGCACCAGTTATTTCTGCACCAGACTGGACATTACCATTTGAACTAATGAGTGATGCCAGTGACCATGCCATTTGTGCAGTACTGGGATAGAGGCATAACAAGCTTCTGCATGTCATTCATTATGCTAGCTACATTTTAAATGATGCCCAAAAAATTACACAGCCACAGAAAAAGAGCTGCTTGCAATGGTTTATGCCATTGACAAGTTTAGATCATACTTAGTAGGATCAAAAGTGATTATGTATACTGACCATGCCACTCTTAAATATCTACTCACAAAGCAGGATTCAAAGCCCAGGCTCATAAGATGGGTGTTGCTTCTGCAAGAGTTTGATATAGAAATAAGAGACAGAAAAGGGACAGAGAATCAAGTAGCTGATCACCTGTCCCGGATAGAACTAGTAGCAGGAGCATCCCTCCCTCCTACTGAGATCTCTGAAACCTTTCCAGATGAGCAATTGTTTGCTATTCAGGAAGCTCTGTGGTTTGTAGACATTGCAAACTTTAAGACACAAGGTTCTCCTTCTGTAACCATGGAGAGGAAGCATGAAAAGTTTCTCTCAATACAGAGTCAAACAAAACCCCCACATTCAAACTCTAAGTTTGGTGTTGGGAGGCCACAACCAAACTCTAAGTTTGGTGTTGGGAGGTTCCAACCTTGCTCTGATTATCTATGAGGCTCCATGAGAGCTCACTGTCAAGCTATTGACATTAAAGAAGCACTTGTTGGGAGGCAACCCAATGTTATTTAATCATATCTATTTTATTTTCTTTTTGTTATTTCGTGATTTATTAGGTTGATGATCATGTGAAGTCACAAAAACTACTGAAAAATCAAAAACAGAATGAAAAACAGCATTGAAAATAGCACACCCTGGAGGAGAGCAGTCTGGCATTTAAACGCCAGAAACAAGCATTTGTCTGGCGTTTAACGCCAGAAACAAGCACCAAGCTGGCGTTTAACGCCAGAAACAAGCATCTGCCTGGTGTTAAACGCCAGAAACAGGCCACATTTGGGCGTTTAATGCCAGAAACAAGCAGCAGTCTGGCGTTAAACGCCAGGATTGCACAGCAAGGGCGTTTTACACACCTAATTGGAGCAGGGATGTTAAGTCCTTGACCCCACTTGATCTGTGGACCCCACAGGATCCCCACCTACCTCACCATTCAAATTCAAACCATTTCCCTCCCAAACCCACCCATTCACACACCTCCATTTCTTCCATCTTCTCCACTTCTTTCTTCTTTTGCTCGAGGACGAGCAAACTTTTTAAGTTTGGTGTGGTAAAAGCATTGCTTTTTGTTTTTCCATAACCATTTATGGCACCTAAGGCCGGAGAAACCTCTAGAAAGAGGAAAAGGAAGGCAGTTGCTTCCACCCCCGAGTCATGAGAGATGGAGAGATTCATCTCAAGGGTCCATAGTTCAGTGGTAGAGCATTTGACTGCAGATCAAAGAGCTATGAGGAAGGAGCAACAAAGACAAGAAAGAGACATAGAGGAGCTCAAGAGCACCATTGGTTCTTCAAGAAGAGGAAGACACCACCCTCACTAAGGTGGACCCGTTCCTTAATCTCTTTGTTCTTATTTCTCTGTTTTTCGTTTACTATGCTTTATGTTTATTTATGTTTGGGTCTTATTACATGATCACTAGTATCTAAGTGTCTATGTCTTAAAGATATGAATGTCCTATGAATCCATCACCGTTTTTAAATGAAAAATGTTTTCTGAAAAAGAAAAAGGAGTACATGAATTTCGAATTTTAAATAGTTTAATTATTTTGATGTGGTGGCAATACTTTCTGTTTTCTGAATGAATGCTTGAACAGTGCATATGTCTTTTGAATTTGTTGTTTATGAATGTTAAAATTGTTGGCTCTTGAAAGAATGATGAAAAAGGAGAAATGTTATTTAATAATCTGAAAAATCATAAAAATGATTCTTGAAGCAAGAAAAAGCAGTGAAGAACAAAGCTTGCAGAAAAAAAAATGCGAAAAAAAAGAGAGCAAGAAAAAGAAAAAGCAAGCAAAAAAAGCCAAAAGCTCTTTAAACTAAAAGGCAAGAGCAAAAAGCCAATAGCCCTTAAAACCAAAAGGCAAGGGTAATAAAAAGGATCCAAGGCTTTGAGCATCAGTGGATAGGAGGGCCTAAAGGAATAAAATCCTGGCCTAAGCGGCTAAACCAAGCTGTCCCTAACCATGTGCTTGTGGCGTGAAGGTGTCAAGTGAAAACTTGAGACTGAGCGGTTAAAGTCGAGGTCCAAAGCAAAAACAGAGTGTGCTTAAGAACCCTGGACACCTCTAATTGGGGACTTTAGCAAAGCTGAGTCACAATCTGAAAAGGTTCACCCAGTTATGTGTCTGTGGCATGTATGTATCCGGTGGTAATACTGGAAAACAGAGTGCTTAGGGCCACGGCCAAGACTCATAAAGTAGCTGTGTTCAAGAATCAACATACTGAACTAGGAGAATCAATAACACTATCTGAATTCTGAGTTCCTATAGATGCCAATCATTCTAAACTTCAAAGGATAAAGTGAGATGCCAAAATCAGGGGCATCAAGGTTGAAAGGCTCAATTGTTTTTTGTTTCTTATTGGGAGAAGCACCAGAAGTAGCAGCGGAAGACTGTGGAGGCTCAGCCAGGCGAACCCGAGGAGTGGGAATTACCTTCCTCGGCCCAGGAGAACTCGGCACGGGCGGCTTCACCGGAATTTAAAAAGATCCCTCTCCCGCCACCTTGGCCGAGATATTTTGAGCAGCTGCAGCCTTCTTTGCTTTCTTGTAGGCCTTCATGGAATCGTTGTTTTTTGACATCTTTGAAAATACATAATCGACCACAGTAATGGGTTACAATCACAAAAAGTGTTAGCAAAACTAAAAAGCAAGTATAGAAACAAGTTAGACAGTACCCAAAGCAGTTCAAACCAAAGATGGATCACTCAAAAATCTTTTCGTATCAAGATGGGGTAGTTCCCCCCATAAATCTTCAAGAACAATTACAAAAGCCCGCTCAACCTCGTCATGCATCTCCCATGTATAGCGAGACACTCTCACATTCTTTTGCCATTCTAGAGGAAAGGCAGGCTCATCATTTTCATCAAGAAAAAAGGGGCGGGCCCCCTCAACAGCACGGACTCGGAAGAAATAATTCTTAAAATCTTTAAAAGACTCATCGTACATGGCAAAAACTTTATGCCCCTGGGCTGACCTGAAAGAAACCCAGGAAGCTTTCTTTTTGGAAGACACTCCAGGCTTGGCAGAAACAAAAAAGATAGAGGAAAAGAGTCTGAGAAGGTGTTATGCCTAACTCTTGGCAAAGCAGCTGAAAGATCTTGATAAAACCCCAAGAATTCGGATGAAGCTGGGATGGGGCAATGTTACACGACCACAACAAATCGGTCTCGAAAGCAGTAAAAGGAACAGTAATGTCTAACTGGCTGAAGAAATATTCTTAGGCATAGAAAAAGGGACGCTCCCCCTCAACAGAAGTAGGAAAACAAACCCTCTCGTCAGAGTCGGGCGCCACAAGCTCATAATCTCTCTCACCACCACAAACCTTATGACGTTTCCTCAGCTCTATACAAAAATCAGCATCCACCACAGAGACACACATTAAGACAAGGGAGTCCAGCCAATCAGACATCCCCTCGGGAACTTTAGAAGACATCTCTACAATATTATTGCGAGAAGACATGAGGCCAACTAATCCTACAATAAGAAAAGAAGATTGGATTACTAAAAAACACTTTAGACGAGGGGCATAACAGCTCGACTAATACGATACAGAAGAACGAAACAGAAAAGGAAAACCCCAAGACTCAAGCCAAAGTCCTGGGGCATCCTTTGGAGGGAGTAACAAAGCAAGATTTCAGGAAAAATCTACAGCTTACGTCCCGGCATCTCTCAAACAAGAAAAGAAGATTTCAAATAGCAAACACTTCGAAAAACATTTTCAAAACACAAAAAGTCATCAAAGCCACTATCTTCCTACAGTCTATCAGCAAAGAGCATCGCCAACATCAAACATGCCAAGCGGAAATCGTCAAAGACACAACCTTTTTCAGAATCAAACAAAATCATCATTCCAAAGCTTCAAAATCAAAAGCACAAACAGAAACGGTGATAACATGCAAAAAGCATCAAACAAAGAGGAAAGATGAAAAGATTCATGAAAAAGCAGAAGAAACTCCCAAAACACACATTACAAACAGCAATCAGGCACAGAAAAAGTAGCAAGATCCAAACTTTCACCAAGCAAAATCAAAACTTTCTCAAAATCAGACAAAAAAATGACGTGGAAAAGAGAAAGGAAGAAAAACCAACCTGAACGAAGAAAGAAGATTCAAAGGAGATTGAAGATGGAAAGATGGAATCACCCAGAGAATCGCCAAATGATGCTGCAGTGCAAGAAAAGGCAAAATATAGGCAAAAACAGAAAGTGAGAGAGTGAAGGGAGAAGTTACGAAGAAAGACGGAGAAGAGAAACCGTTTCTATGAGCAAATTTCAAAATAAAAGCCAAGGGAACGGGGCAATTAAAACCAATTAATGAAGGTATTAAATTCTCGCACGTTCCCAAGAACAGAACGCTACTATAAAAGCGCACGCTTTCAGAGGAAAATGTTCCACATTCAAAAATTCTACAAAAAGAAAGAAGTCGACAAATGCTCGAGTTCGGCTTCACCAGAGAAGGACCGAAGTCTAAGACTCGACCTCAAAAAGAAAGACCGAGCTCGAGAAGGGGCATTGTTCACACCCTGGGTCAAGCTATCCGACCCGAGATGTTCAGTGACAAAGCGACCGACCTCTTCAGGTCAGGCTATCCGACCTCTTCTCAAAGAGGTCGGCCAAATCGACAGGAAAGCCCAATAAAGGGCCCAAGTAAAGGAACACGACCCAAATCCAAAGGCAATCCAAGCCTATAGAGATAAAGGCGGTTCCCTTGAAGATAAGCTGACTTCACTCAAAATAAGATAAGATAAGATAAGATAACTAACTTATCTTATCAAAAAGGTCAGCCCATACTACTATAAATACACTGGAGCACCCAAGTATAACTCATACCCTGATTCTACAATAAACCTGCTTAATACCCGTGCTAACTTAAGCATCGGAGTCTCTTGCAGGTACCCCCACCCTCCGGTGACCAAGGATCAGAAGTGCAGCCAGTCCAACAAATCGGACACAACAGCTCCGGCCGCCACCAGCCAGCCGGACACGTCATCTCCGACCAGTACAGAAGATCTCATCCGAGATCGACCTACAGTTTCAGGTAACCCTCGGAACAGGTAGAATGGTGGAATCTTATGCAATGCAATCTATTCTAAATGCAAGCTAACTAATTGAATCATGCAATTCTAATTCTATCCACATATATATATATAGAGCTTACATATGGTTAATTTGATTCATATTCTTCAAGGAATCATACATATACAATTAAGACCAAGCCATATTAAAATACATTCACAATTAAGTTGGGTTAAAATATTTCACAAACTTGCAAGACAATTAAATAATTAAATTTGGATATATGGAGATGAGCTATTGAACCCTCACTGGATTTTGTGTTTACTCTCTAGTCACTCAGTGTTTGGGGTTAATCACTCTATTCTTTTCTATTCCTGCTTTCTAAAACTTTGTTCTTCATCTAACCAATCAACAAATATATAATGTATACATACAAACATCATGAGGTCTTTTCAAGGTTGTAATGGGGCCAAGGTAAAGGTAATGGTATATATAAGGCTAAGTGAGCTATAAGTTGAATCCTTAATTAGCCTAAGATCTCACCTAACATGTACATACTCTTTCTTAAGTTTGAAAATTTGCCTAGCTACCCATAATTTTTCTACTTTTGTATTACATACTCATGTACCAATTTATTTTTAATGTTATCCTATGTGCATTGATTTTTCACTAAACTTATTCTTGGGGAAATTTTTTGTCCCTTTATTTAATTACTTAAATACAAATTTTTTTTTGAAACATAAACATAACATTTTCAATGCACAAGGTATTTTCATTTATTTTGGTTTCATATGAGTATGCTCCCAAAATCCTAATTATTTTATTAATTTAATCCTTTCCTATCCACCCATGTTCCCACATTTCCCCACACTTAGTGTGCATCACAATTTCTATCTTAAGCTAACCAAGGATTCAACTTGGGATTTTTAAATTGTTTCTCTGCTTAAGGCTAGTAATGTGGTTATAGAACAAAAGGGGATTAAAAAGTTCAAGGGGGCTAACAAAGATGATGTAGGAGGTAGGCTTATTTGGGATAAGTGAGGGAAAATTCAAATGATGGCCTCAATCATATGTGGATATGTATCTACATTCTATATTGGACATATAGATTGAAACAAAGTAAAGATTACAAGCATAGAAAAGAAGGGCGAAACACACAAGAATGAAATTTATGGTTAAATGCAACCATACAATTAAGCTCAAAAACTCACGAGTTATGTGTTCTTTGGCTCAAAAACCATATATCAGTTATGTATATCATGCAAGTAGAAATCAGGAAGTTACATTCAACTCAATGTGAATTTTAGGATGGCTCTTAAAAACTTAGTGTTCTTCCTTGAAGAAATTTTGTTAACTAACTCACATTTGTTGCTATATATATACAGTGTATGGATTGTTGTGATTCTGTTATACTAAAGTCTCTAGTTTACTCTTTTTATTTTCAATTAATCCAAATTATTGTGTGCTAAAAGGGTAAACTGAGATAAATAATCCATATATTCTATATCACAACTTAATAAGCTAAAAGTGCAACTAAACTAGATATCAAAGATAAATATATAAACCAAAGTGCAAAATACAAATATAAAGTAAAAATACAAAAAATGTGCAAGTACTGGAAGATAAATAAGATAAGATAAAATAAAAATAAAAATATAAAAAATAAACAAAATAGGATAAAAGAGAGTCTAAAAAGTGGATCACCAAAATAAAATTCGCCAGAGATGGCGACCTCCCCACACTTAAATAATAGCATCGTCTTCAATGCTCTATTAAACTGTGTGTGAAGAAGTGGCATCTCCGGAGGGGTGTGCAGTAGGTGTCTCTGTGGTGGTCTGAGGCTCTACAGTCTGGGTGAGTGTCAGAGGGTCTGCCTGCTGAAGTGGAGGCTCTGTCTGTAGAGGGATCTCTGGATCAGCCGGCTGTATCTGATGGGTCTCCTCATGGTGTGGCATAGCCTGCTCAGGTCCTCCCTGCTCAGCCTCTGCACGTGCCTCCTCCTCATGATCGTCTGCCTCTGCATCAGATGGCTCAGAAGGGGTGTCAAGTTCGGAGGGAATGTCACTACCGGATCGGATCATCAACTTTAAGTGCTCATAGCGTCGCTTGTTGCGACACTCCATACGATCCAATCGTGCGAAGAGTCGGTGCACGAGGTGATAAATAGGCTCTTAGGCAGGTAAGGGTGTAATGGTGGCTGGTGGGGGAGTGGATGCAGAACGGGTAGCAGAAGATGTAGCTGCCTTAGCAGAGGTAGTGAGAAATGGAGGTTGGTAACCCAAAGCCTGGAACTTCCTGCTGTGAGGGATGATCTTCTTGCAGTCTACTGCGGTTGGCTTTTCATCAGCAATCTCCCAGGGCACCTCAGCTCGGCGGTCCAGCTGAGTAATCAAGTATGGAAAAGGGAGGGTGCCTCTGACATAGACTCTGGCCATGTAGTACCAGATGAATCGGGGGAGATATAAGTCCTTTCCCTCCATCACACACCAGATGAGGGTAATCATAGCAACTGGCACCTCCGTCTCATGAGTGCTCGGCATCACATAGTTACTCAGAATCTGCTGCCAGATCCGAGCCTCATCATTTAGGTAGATAATCTTTATTCCTTTTGGGGCCACTGTGGACTTGCCCATGACCCATGGGACAGTAGGATCAAGGGCTATAGTCCTCTTGATTGTGTCCCAGTCAAATCTCATGAATCTCATATCTTCCTCAACCTTTTGGTAACCATCTGGTTGTTCATATTTAGGCTGGAGGTAGAGGATTTCTTCTATTGCTTCCTCAGTAACCAGTATCTGCTTGTCTCTGAGTTGGACTGCATCCAGGGATGTTTTGAAGTAGTTACAGTAGAATTCTCTAACCCAGGATGAGTTAACTTCAGTCAAGTTCCTTTCCAAGAAGAATCAACCTCACTGTTTAATTTGTTCTGAAGTATATTGTTTGAGTTCTTTTGGAATTTTGAGAGTCCTTTCCAGGTATAAGTTTCTAGAAGTGGCAAAAACTGGATACTTAAGCTCACAGTATCTGTTGGTAAACTTGACAGGGTCTGTGGCAGGCAGTAGCTGATTGACCTTTTTCTGCGGGGTAAAGTTCTTCTCCCGCCAGGAATCATCGTGGAGGATATCCAAAATAGAGGTAGAGGATTCTCCTCTTTTCCTTTTGCCAGTGGTTGCTTTGCTCTTTCCTTTACTTTTAGCGTCAGACATCCTGAAAAGCAGAATTTCTATAATACAGTTTAAGAATTAAAGCAGGAAAACAGGTAAGCAAATAGGAATATATCAATAGAAGCATAGATTGGAAAAAGAGGAATAAAGTGGCAATTTAAGCATGAATTGAGTTAATTTGATGTAAAATTTTGGATTGTAGTCAAGTTAAAAGTTAGAGAAGAAAAATCACAATCCAAAATCTTTGATGTGCGGAATTGTTTGTAATTAGGAACAACACTAAACATGCCTTGAAGTGGTTTTGAAAGTAGTTAGTTGAAAATTAAAAAGTTAGAAAGTTAAAAGTGGTTAAGAGTTAAAAATGAAGTTAAAGTCAGTGGCATGGTGTTTTAGTTCCCAATAACTAAAATTGCACAAATTTGAAAATAAGTAACTCAAATTCAAGGAAAAAGTGCAGATTACTGATGATTAATCATGGAAAAGAATTGCAAATTCAAAGTGAAATAATCAATAAATTGATTTAATCAAATAAGGGAATCAGAAAGAATGAGAAAGCTTGTCCGTGCATTCATGAATTTCTTTGGTTAAAACCATTTAGTGCAAAATTAGAAAGTTCCAAAAGGAATTCATGAATGGTGGTAGAGTGAAATAATATGCTGAAAAAAATTGGGCAGTATTTTGTCTAAAAATTAGACATTCCCGGGTAATAAAGAACAGCAAAAACTAGTGCATATGATAATAAAATAGTGCTGAAAAGAGTAGCAATTAGTAATTCACTGGAATTCAAAATAAAAAACTCAATCTGCATCAAAGAAAAGGAAAGAACAACATATGAACAATATCATCATCACAGCATATTTGAAATTGTGAAATAGATTAAAACAGGTAACAAGAACGGCACAATTATCAAGCCTAAATCCACTAACCACATTGATGAGCGGATAATTTATACGCTTTTTGGCATTATTTTTAGTATGTTTTCAATAGATTTTAGTTAGTTTTTATTATATTTTTATTAGTTTTTATTTAAAATTCACTTTTCTGGACTTTACTATGAGTTTGTATATTTTTCTATGATTTCAGGTATTTTCTGGCTGAAATTGAGGGACCTGGGCAAAAATCTGATTCAGAGGCTGAAAAAGGACTGCAGATGCTATTGGATTCTAACCTCCCTGCACTCGAAGTGGATTTTCTAGAGCTACAGAAGCTCAATTGGCACATTCTCAATTGTGTTGGAAAGTAGACATTCTGGACTTTCCAGCAATATATAATAGTCTATACTTTGCCCAAGATTTAATGGCCCAAACCGGCGTTCCAAGCCAGCTTAAGAATTCTGGCGTTTAACGCCAGAACTGGCATAAAAACTGGAGTTAAACGCCCAAACTGGCACAAAAACTGGCGTTTAACTCCAAGAAAAGTCTCTACACATGAAAACTTCAATGCTCAGTCCAATCACACACCAAGTGGGCCCCGGAAGTGGATTTTTTACACTAAACACCCTAGCTTACTCATTTTCTGTAACCCTAGGTCACTAGTTTATTATAAAAATTACTTTTAGTAATTCATCTTGTACCTCATGACATTCTACATGTTTCATATTGTATCTTCTACGGCATGAGTCTCTAAACCCCATTGTTAGGGGTGAGGAGCTCTGCTGTTCTTCATGAATTAATGCAATTATTACCGTTTTCCATTCTATCACGCTTGCTTCTATTCTAAGATATTCATTCGCACTTCAACCTGTTGAATGTGATGATCTGTGACACTCATCATCATTCTCACCTATGAACGCGTGCCTGACAACCACCTCCATTCTATCTTAGATTGAATGAATATCTCTTAGCCTCATGATTCTGATCAGAGTCTTCGTGGTATAAGCTAAAATTATTTGCGGCTATTCCTGAGATCTGGAACGTCTAAACCTTGTCTGTGGTATTCTGAGTAGGATCTGGGAAGGGATGACTGTGACGAGCTTCAAACTCGCGAGTGTTGGGTGTAGTGACAGACGCAAAAGGATCAATGGATCCTATTCCGACATGATCGAGAACCGACAGATGATTAGCCGTGCGGTGGCAGCGCATTTGGAACATTTTCACTGAGAGGACGGGAAGTAGCCATTGACAACGGTGATGCCCAACATAAAGCTTGCCATGGAAGGAGCCTTACGTGCATGAAGAAGAAGACAGTAGGAAAGCAGAGATTCAGAAGACAAAGCATCTCCAAAACCTCAACCTGTTCTTCATTACTGCATAACAAGTATTTATTTCATGTTCTTTTACTTTTTACAATTAAATCTGAGAATTATTGATATCCTGACTAAGAGTTACAAGATAACCATAGCTTGCTTCAAGCCAACAATCTCCGTGGGATCGATCCATACTCACGTAAGGTATTACTTGGACGACCCAGTGCACTTGCTGGTTAGTTGTGCAGAATTGCAAAAGTGTGATTGTGATTTCATGCACCACACATCCTAGCTACCTAACCACCTAAAATCAACTACGATCATGCATCTCTAACTATCCTAATTTGAACAAAAATAAAAAAACTAACTAACTAATCAACGGGAAAAAGGATTCAGTGTTTGGCGAAACCTGGTGGGCAGAAGAACAGAATTAGGGCGCAGATAGATGGTGTTGGTGGTGGCAGTGACGCGGCGGCGCTAGGAGGCGGCACGGCGGCGGTTCGGTGGGGGCAGTGGTGGCTGTGTGGTGGGTGTTATGGGGGTTATGGGGGAGGAGGGGAAGAAGTGGGTGAGGAGGGAAGGATTGGGTGGCGTGGTGGCCGGTGGGTGGTCCTGGGTGGTGGCGGCGGCGCTGTGGTGGCTCAGAGACGGCGCGGGGGTCGTAGAGGAGAAGCGGGAAAGGAAGAAGAAGGGTAGGGAGCAGTGGTTGGGGCGTGGTGGCGGTCGGCTAGATGTCCTGGGTGGTGGCGACGGCTCAGTGAGGGAGGGGCGGTGGTGATGTGGTGGTTGGGGGTGGAGGAAGAGAGAGTGCAGAAGGGGTTTGGGGGCGTGGGTTTTGGTACGCGAAAGGGGTAAGGTTCGCGTGGGTTGGGGTTAGGGTATTTGATTCCACGCAAACGCGTCATTGACGCGATCGCATGATTGATGGATAATGAAAGTGACGCGTACGCGTGGGGCACGCGTACGCGTCGCTCAGAATTGTGCTAAACGCACAATTCCAGTGTCGTTTTGGCGCAACTCTCTATTTCCAATTAGGGGGCAATGATTTCCAGGCAACGCCTACGCGTCGCCCACACTTTCGCGTGGTGTGTGTGAAGTGAAAGTGACGCGTTCGCGTCACTGACGCAATCGCGTGGGTGAAATGTAATGAAGGTGACGCGTTCGCGTCAGCGACGCGATCGCGTGGCCCAAATTATGCCTAATGCACCACAGCCGCACGATTCCAGCCCAACTTTCTGGGCGTTGGATATTTGATGTCGATTCTACACCGACGCCCACGCGTGGCCCATGCGCACGCGTGGGGTGCTTTTTTTTTATGCAGGACAAAATGCAATGCTAATGTGGATGCTATGAATAATTCCAGGTTCAATGAAAATAGAATAAAATAAAACTCAAAAACAAACAAAATGAAATAAAATTAAAATTGAAAAGGAACGATCATACCATGGTGGGTTGTCTCCCACCTAGCACTTTTAGTTAAAGTCCTTAAGTTGGACATTTGATGAGCTCTCTGCTATGGTGGCTTGTGCTTGAATTCATCCAAAAATCTTCACCACTGTTTGGAATGCCAACAGCCTCCGGGGTCCCAAATTAGGCAAGTAAAGCCTTTGAGCAAATTCAAACAGGTTTTCAGGGTCCCAGGGTGCTGAATATCAGAATAGATTCTAGGATCCCAAACCTTGCTTTTATATCCGCCTTTGTTTCGATCTATATTTTTCCAGCTGGGCGGTTTGGAAGTTGTATTCTCACCAAGTTGACCAAACATCTTCCGAGACCCATTCAATCAAACTCGAAACCAATCCCTACACTTCAAAGTGAAACGTAGAACTTTGTTGAATCTTGCATACCAGCCTTGAGCATGAACCATTTCCCTTTTACTCTTAAAGCCGCAAAGAGCTCTAAGCTGGCCATCTGTTTCAAGCAAACCATATTCAAGTGGAAAAGTAAAGATAAAGGCTAAGGATTTTACCCACTTGAAATTCGTATTGGATGGTAATGGCCTTGGAAAAGGTGTTTCCAGTGGTTTTGCAAGCTCTACTCTCTTGTGTTCTTTTGTGAATTCCTCCACTTCCTTGCAAACTTCTTCAACTGCAACCACGTTTTGATCAAAGTCTTCGATATCTTCCTCATCACTCAAGTCATAATTTGGAGGTTGAGAGAAGTCTACCTCCGCATCATTTTTGTATTCACTTGGGGAAGATTCTTCAATCTCAGAGAATTTAATTACGGATGCAAGTTCATTACTAAGAGAACTTGACTCGTGATTATCATTATCAAGGAAACTCGCTTCATGAGTTGTTCCGTCCAGTTCTTCATAAGATACCTGCTTTGGGGGCTGTGCACTATCCTCCTTAGCATCAATTGTAAATTCCTTGACGGAATTCTCCACAATTCTGGATTCCCATGGAGGTTCAGCATCTCCTAAATCTTCAACCAATTCTTCATCTTCGATAATTTCAGCTTCCTCTACTTGTTCCAGTATAAAATCATGCTCCTTACTGTCCATTGGAGTTTCTAGTATCTCCTTCATGCTGCGCTTTTCATTAGATTGCCCACATGAAGCCATAGGGGTTCTTTGAGTGTCCGAACGTTGGGAAGGTAATCGATTGATTGCTTTCTCTAGTTGGTGAAGGGTTGCAAGAAATTTTTTCACTGTTTCCTTGAGTTTCTCCCTTGATTCTTGGGTTGATAGATATGGACATGGTGCATAAGAACGTGGTGGTTCTTGGGAGTAATTGGATTGGAATTGGGGTGGGTATGGGTTAGGGTCATATGGAGGTGAATGGTAGTAGGGGGCTTGGGAGTATGGTGGTTCATAGTTATGCTGATGAGGTGGGTCATAGGCACATGATGGGGCTTGTTGGTAACTACAAGGGGGTCCACCATATCTATCATCTTGGTATACACCTCGGAAGGGCTCTTGACTATAGTAATTTGGTGGGTGTTGGTTGTCACGAAAGGGTCCACCATAACTATTGTCTCGACATGCATTGTTGAATGGTCGTCGTCCATGGTACATTGGAAAGTGTTGTTGCCTAAAGAGTTGATCAGATCCTCGTGGCTCCGTCCATCTCTGATTGTTTTGACCTTGATGCATGTTCCTGTTATAGCTTCCATTCCTTTCAATAATATTGGAACCAAACTCAAAGCGACGAGGGTGAGAACTCATAGTAACTAATAAAAATTAAAAACAAAAATAAAAACAAGCAAAATTAAATATTTACAATAACCAATGATAAGGCACACGTTTGTAATTCTCCGGCAACGGTGCCATTTTGATCGATCGGATTTTCTGTCAGTAAAGAATTTTTAAAAGAATAATCGCGTTGTAAGTATAGTTTCTAAACCAACAGAGAATTCTTTCGTACAAAAGTTTTGGTTGTCACTTAAGCTAACCCAATAATATTTATAACCGAAGTATTTAAACCTCGGGTCGTCATCTCAAGGAATTGCAGGGAAGTATGATTTATTATTGGTTACGGAAAAGGTATGTTTTTGGGTTTTTGAATAGTGAACAGGTAATTTAAATGGCAAGGAAAGATAAATTAATAATTAGAAAATCTCTTGGCAATGTATGAGAACTGGAAATTCCATCATAGTTATCCTTATCAGGTGTGATGAGAATTGTTATTGCTCCCACTTAGTTAACCCTTACTAAATAAAGAAAAGTCAAGTGGACTAATTAATTTGATCCTCAAGTCCTAGTCAACTCCCGTGGAAAGACTAGCTTTAGAGCGATCTAAATTAATCAGCAATTCCCAAATTTCAATCAACCGCTGAGTTTGATAACTCAAGTGTTACCAATTACTTAACCAAAGCCAAAAGGAGAAAATAAATCTAAATTAAATTGAAAGCATCATAAATAGAATAAAACAATCATAAGTCTGAAATACCTCGAATTATATTAAATAGAATATTTAAATCTTGACATAAAAATGTTCATAAGCTAAATTGGAACATTAACAAGTAAAAGCATTGGAATAAATAAAAGTAGAAAAGAAACATTAATTAAAGGAACTTTGAACCTGTGATTGTAGAAGCAATCCTAAAATAAGAGAAATCCTAATCCTAAATCCTAAGAGAGAGGAGAGAACCTCTCTCTCTCTCTCTCTCTCTAAAATAACATCTAAAACCTAAAATTATGAATAATGAATGTTGTTTTTTGTTCTTTTCTTTTTTTTATGAATGGGTGGATTCCCCCACTTTATAGCCTCTAATCTGTGTTTTCTGGACTAAAAACTGGGTCAGAAACAGCCCAGAAATCGCTGGGGGCGTTTTCTGTAGATTCCTGTACGTGGCGTCTGTCACGCGTTCGCGTCATCTGGAGTTTTTCCTTGTCACGCGTACGCGTCAGTCACGCGTACGCGTCATTTGCGTTATGCTCAAGGCACGCGTCCACGTCAGTCACGCGTTCGCGTCGCTGCCATTTTGCGCTTGGCACGCGTCCGTGTCGTCCATGCATTCGAGTCAGTGCCTTTTCTTCAAAACTCCATTTTTTTCTTTTCTTCCGTTTTTGTATATTTTCTTTATGTCCTTTAAGCCATTCCTGCCCCAGGAAGCCTAAAAATACTTAACACACAAATCACGGCATCGAATGGTAATGAAGGATAATTAAATTTAATATTTTTAAAGCATAGGAAACATGTTTTTACATATATCATAAAATAAGGAAGGAAAAGTAAAACCATGTAATTCATTTGAATAAGTGGGTGAAGAATTGATAAAAACATTCAATTTTAGCACAAGATGAATCATAAAATATGGGTTTATCAATGGCACGGCAGATCCCAGCCATCACCTCAGTAATTCAGAAGTAGAATGTACCTCACTGACGCCTCAGACGCAGTCCGCTGCAAAGCCTTCCCAACTTCCTTGACAAAGACAGCAATTAAATGGTTCGACAATCTGCCCCCTAGGTCCATCTCAAGCTTTGATGACTTAGCCAAGAAATTTCTAGCCAGATTCTCCATTCAGAAAGACAAAACTAAGCACGTTCCAAGTCTATTAGGGATCAAGCAAGGAGGTCGGGAAAGTCTTCGCAGCTACATGGAAAGATTCAACAAAGCATGTCTAGACATACAAAATATGCCAACAGAAGCAGCCATTATGGGCCTCATCAATGGCTTACGAGAATGACCCTTTAGTCACTCAATATCGAAAAACATCCCACATCCCTAAATAAAGTGCAAGAACGAGCAGAGAAATACATCAACATGGTGGAAAACTCTCGACTAGGAGAGACCTCAAAGTTCGGATTTTCCAACTCTTCCCGAGATAAGGACAAAGAGTCCAAGAAAAAAGAAGATCAACATGGAGACAAGATCAAGAAATATCACAACTACACCAAAAGCAAGAAAGGAGGAGGAAATCGGACTGAATACTATGAATACCATCGAATTTATGGACATTCCACCAACGAATGTTTTGACCTGAAGAATGTCATAGAAAAACTGGTGAGAGAGGGAAAACTAGATCGGTACTTAGCCAGCAGAGCAGATGAGCCAAAAAAAAGAAGAAGGGACAAAGAGGTCGGACGAACTGAACGACCACCTCGTACCCCGGAGAGACATGTCCACATGATACACGGAGGATTTGCGGGAGGAGGAGTCTCCAAATCATCTCGCAAAAGATATCTTAAAGAAGTATATCATGTCGAGGGAGGAGAAGAAGCACCCGACATCCCCACTATCACTTTTACTAAAGAGGACACAGCTGGCATTATTTTGGGACATGATGATCCCATGGTCATCACTCTCATACTGGCCAATGCTAATCTCCACCGCACACTGGTAGACCAGGGGAGCTCAGCTGACATCTTGTTCAAAACCGCCTTCGACAAACTCGGCTTAGAGGAAAAAGAACTCAAAGCATATCCGAACAGCCTATTCGGGCTGGGAGACACTCCAATCCAACCACTTGGATACATCTCACTGCACACAACCTTTGGAAAAGGAAATCGGTAAATGATACTCAACATAGACTACATCGTGGTCAACGTGAGTTCAACCTACAATGCCTTGATAGGTCGGACAACGTTAAATCAGCTCGGCACAGTAGTCTCGACTCCACATCTGTGCATGAAGTTCCCAACCACAGAAGGGATAGCTACGATAAAAGCAGACCAGAAGACGGCGCGCCGCTGTTACAACGAAAGTCTAAATCTTAGAAGCAGAGGAGAAGAATTTCACACCATCGAACTCGGGGGAGTTCGAGGGCGGGAAGAACTCCGTTCACAACCTGAAGGCGAGGCAGAAAAAGTCCAAATTAGAGATACTCCAGAAAAAACAACTAATATTGGCACAATCCTAAAAGGAGATGTAAAAGAGTCCCTCATACAGTTCTTAAGAGACAAGGTCGACCTCTTTGCATGGAAGGCCGCAGACATGCCGAGCATAGACCCTAACTTAATGTGCCACAAGTTGGCAGTTTACCCAGGATCTCGGCCAGTACAGCAGAGACGTAGAAAACTCGGACCAGAACGATCCCAAGCTGTGGAAGAGCAGGTACAAGCTCTATTAGAGACAGGATTCATAAGAGAAGTCAAGTACCCACTATGGCTAGCTAATGTTGTCTTGGTGAAAAAATCAAACGGGAAGTGGCGGATGTGCACTGACTACACTGATCTCAACAAAGCCTGCCCAAAAGTTCCTTATCCACTCCCAAGTATCGACGCTCTAGTGGATGTTCCTCCGGATACAAATACCTCTCATTTATAGACGTCTATTCGGGATACAATCAAATCCCGATGTACCCACCTGATCAAGAAAAAATCTCATTCTTAACTCCGAAAGTAAACTACTGCTACATCGTCATACCGTTCGGACTCAAAAACGCAGGAGCCACTTATCAAAGATTAATGAATAAGGTCTTCGAAGACCACATCGGGAAAGTCATGGAAGTCTATGTGGACGACATGTTAATAAAGACACAAAGAGAAGAGTTGTTACTGTCTGACCTTACCCAAGTATTCGACACTATAAGAAGGCATGACATGCGACTTAACCCTGCAAAATGCACCTTTGCAGTAGAAGCTGGCAAATTCTTGGATTTTATGCTCACACAAAGAGGAATCGAGGCAAATCCGGATAAATGCCGGGCTATGCTCGACATGAGGAGTCCGACCTGTGTCAAAGAGGTACAACAACTCAATGGAAGATTGGTAGCCTTGTCCAGATTTCTAGCTGGATCAGCAATAAGATCTCTCCCCTTCTACGCCACTCTAAGGAAGGTGATGAGCGGATAATTTATACGCTTTTTGGCATTGTTTTCACATAGTTTTTAGTATGATTTAATTAGTTTTTAGTATATTTTTATTGGTTTATAAATAAAAATCACATTTCTGGACTTTACTATGAGTTTGTGTGTTTTTCTGTGATTTCAGGTAATTTCTGGCTGAAATTGAGGGACTTGAGAAAAATCTGATTCAGAGGCTGAAAAAGGACTGCAAATGCTGTTAGATTCTGACCTCCCTGCACTCGAAATAGATTTTCTGGAGCTTCAGAAACCCAAATGGCGCGCTCTTAATTGCGTTGGAAAGTAGACATCCACGGCTTTTCAGAAATATATAATAGTCTATACTTTGCTCAAATATAAATGACGTAAACTGGCGTTCAACGCCAGTTCCATGTTGCATTCTGGCGTTAAACGCCAGAAACAGGTTACAAGTTGGAGTTAAACGCCCAAAACAGGCTACAACCTGGCGTTTAACTCCAGAAACAGCCTAGGCACGTGTAAAGCTCAAGTCTCAGCCCCAGCACACACCAAGTGGGCCCCGGAAGTGGATTTCTGCACTATCTATCATAGTTTACTGAATTTCTGTAAACCTAGGTTACTAGTTTAGTATTTAAACAACTTTTAGAGATTTATTATGTACCTCATGACATTGTATCTCTACGGCATGAGTCTCTAAACTCCATGATTGGGGGTGAGGAGCTGTCTTGATAAATTAATGTAATTACTTCTGTTTTCTATTCAAACATGCTTGTTTCTATTCTAAGATATTCACTCGTACTTAACCATGATGAATGTGATGATCCGTGACACACATGATCATTCTCAACCTATGAACGCGTGCCTGACAACCACTTCCGTTCTACTTTTGATTGAGTGTGTATCTCTTAGCCTCCTGGTTCATGATCAGAGTCTTCGTGGTATAGGCTAGAATTATTGGCGGCCATTCCTGAGATCCGAAAAGTCTAAACCTTGTCTGTGGTATTCCGAGTAGGATCAGGGAAGGGATGACTGTGACGAGCTTCAAACTCACGAGTGTTGGGCGTAGTGACAGACGCAAAAGAATCAACGGATTCTATTCCAACATGAGTGAGAACCGACAAATGATTAGCCATGCGGTGACAGCGCATTTGGACCATTTTCACTGAGAGGATGGTTAGTAGCCATTGACAATGGTGATCCACCAACATACAACTTGCCATGGAAGGAGACCTGCGTGCGTGAAGAAGAAGACAGTAGGAAAGCAGAGATTCAGAAGGCAGAGCATCTCTAAAACCTCAATATGTTCTCCATTACTGCATACAAGTACTATTTAACTTATGCTTTTTACTCTTCATAAATATAATCACTCTTATTATTGATCTCCTGACTAAGAATTACAAAATAACCATAGCTTCCTTCAAGCCGACAATCTCCGTGGGATCGACCCTTACTCACGTAAGGTATTACTTGGACGACCCAGTGCACTTGCTGGTTAGTGGCACGAGTTGTGAAAAGTGTGATTTACAATTCGTGCACCAGAAGGGAAAGAGGTTTGAATGGACAACGGAGTGCGAGTAGGCTTTCCAGGATTTCAAAAGGTTTCTGGGACAACCACCTATTCTAACTCGGCCACGGGAAGGAGAACCACTTGTATTGTACCTCGCAGTAGGAAATTGGTCAGTAGCCTCAGCACTGGTCCGAGAAGACGACAGTGGACAACATCCTATATACTTTATCAGCAAAGCACTACAGGGGTCTGAACTGAACTACCAAAAAATAGAAAAATTTGCTTATGCTCTCATACTAACATCTCGATGACTTCACCCATATTTCCAAGCCCACATCATTAGGTTTCGAACCAACCAGCCCATAAAAGGCATTTTACAAAAAATAGATTTAGCAGGAAGAATCTTACAATGGGCAGTCGAGTTGTTCGAATTCGACCTTCAATATGAATTTCGGACAGCCATCAAATCACAGTATTTGGCCGACTTCATTGCAGAGTTCACGGACACCCCAGAAATCCCTACAGAATGGAATCTCTACGTAGACGGTTCCTCAAACAAAACGGGAAGTGGCACAGGCGTAATAATAGAAAGCAACCAGGGAACCCAAATCGAACTTTCCCTCAAATTCGGGTTCCCTGCCTCAAACAACCAAGCCGAATATGAAGCACTACTGGCTGGTTTGAAGCTGACTATGGAGGTTGGAGCTCAGAAGCTTATCATCTTCAGTGATTCACAAGTAGTCACCTCACAAATAGGAGGGAATTACGAAGCCAAGGATCCCACCATGAAAAAGTACTTAGACAAAACCAGGGAACAACTCGGACAACTCGGGGAATATGAGGTCCACCACATACCTCGGGAACAGAATACTCGAGCTGATGCACTCTCAAAACTAGTCAGCACCAAACCAGGGGGCAACAATAGAAGCCTCATCCAAGAGATGCTGCAGAACCCGTCAATCTCGGAAGAAGAAAAGGTCCTAGCCATAACAAGTCTGGATTAAGGATGGATGAATCCCATAATTAATTACCTCAAAACAAAAACACTCCCTATAGATAAGAAGGAGGCAAAGAGGTTAAAATGGGAGGCACAATACTACACCATCATAAATAACACTCTATACAAGAGAGGGATTTCAACACCACTATTAAAATGTGTGCCGACTTCCAACAAAAAGGAAGTTTTAGAGGAAGTACACAGTGGCATCTGTGGCAACCATCTCGGAGCACAAGCTCTCACCAAAAAGTACTCCAGGCTGGATTCTATTGGCCAACTTTACAAAAAGAAGCAATGGAATTCGTAAAGAAATGTCCACCATGTCAAAAGCATGCTAATTTTCACATCGCCCCACCAGAGGAGCTCATCAGCGTAACCTCACCCTGGCCATTTGCAAAATGGGGACTCGACCTCCTTGGGCCCTTCCCCCAAGGATAAGGACAAGTCAAGTTCCTCATCGTTGGGGTAGATTATTTCACAAAGTGGATTGAGGCAGAACCCCTAGCCAACGCCACTGCTCAAAGAAGTTAAAAATTCTTATATAGAAACATTATCACAAGGTTTGGGGTCCCATACTCCATCACAACAGATAATGGCACTCAATTCACAGACGCAGGCTTCAGAAAATTAGTGGCCAACTTGAAAATAAAGCACTAGTTTACATCCGTAGAATTCCCAGGCTAATGGACAGGCAGAAGCCGCCAATAAAGTTATATTAGTCGGGCTAAAACAGAGATTATAGGATGCAAAGGGAGCCTGGGCTGAGGAGCTCCCACAAGTCCTATGGGCATATCGGACAACTCCACACTCCACCACAAAGGAATCACCTTTCCGATTAGCTTACGGAATGGAGGCAATGATCCCAGTGGAGATTGAAGAAGGATCACCCAGAGTAATCCACTACAATGAAGAGGCCAATTCCCTACTTTAAAAGGAGGAACTCGACCTGCTTCCAGAAATTTGAGAAAGAGCTCAGATCAAGGAAGAGGCGTTAAAATGTCGAATGGCCTCAAGATACAACCGAAAATTAGTACAGCGAGGTTTTTCCGAGAACGATCTCGTCTTAATCTGAAATGATACGGAACAAGTCGACCTGGAGAAGGAAAGCTGGCAGCAAACTGGAAAGGACCCTACCGAGTTGTAGAAGTACTCGGAAAGGGATACTATAGGGTGACCGAACTAGAAGGGCAAGATCTACCAAGGTCGTGGCATGCCTGCAACCTAAGAAGGTATTATAGTTAGAGGTAATAAAGATCTTAGGTCAGAGTGCACTCTTTTTCCTGAAAAGGTTTTTTAACGAGGCACCAAGCCAAGATCTATAAAATTGTCCTACTTAGAGGGGTAAACACCCACATGTATATATTTGCATATTGTCTATTTTGAAAAAAGTTTTTTTAGATTTTCTACAAATCCTCTTTATCAAGACGCATTAATCTGAAATGCAAAAATTCATCGCCCGATTATAAAGCTACAGATCGGCAAAAAGTGAAAATCAAATTCACTGCTCGATCACGATAAATACCAACAAAGATGAAAACCAAATTCATCAAAAGGTCGACCAAACGGGGATCAAACCCAATCTCTACAAAATCGGCAAAGATGAAAAAGTGACAAAAACATAATAATGCCAGAAGTTATCGAAAGTGATCCATAGAAAGGACCTGGCGAGATCTTAATAAAAATGGGTTGCTAAAAATAACTTAAAGACAGGCCGACGTAAAGAAGTCGTACCAGTCGACCACAATAACCAAAGTTATAAAAAGTAAATCCCTGGAAAGAGATCTGGCTAGCCCTAAAAAGGAGGATTACTAAAAATAACTTAGAAGGGACCGACGTGATGAAGTCGGCCCAATAATATCACAAAGTTATAAAAGTAAATCCCTAAATGAGACCCGACAAGGGTCCAAATAAAGAGGATAACTAAAAATAACTTAGAAAGGACCGACATGATGAAG
Source organism: Arachis ipaensis (assembly GCF_059453495.1). NCBI lineage: Eukaryota > Viridiplantae > Streptophyta > Magnoliopsida > Fabales > Fabaceae > Arachis > Arachis ipaensis. The sequence continues at coordinate 116,664,605 of NC_142441.1, read as the reverse complement.
TCGGCCCAACAAAATCACAAAGTTATAAAAGTAAATCCCTAAAAGAGACCCGACTTAGGTCCAAATAAAACGGATTACTAAGAAATAACTTCGAAAAGACCAAGATAAAGAAGTCAGCAGACAAAAGGTATGCACTATAATGGACTTCAAGTTGGACCCAGAAAGCCATGACCTCAAAAGAATCAAGCTACAAGTATTAAAAAAAACAAAGGCAATCAAAAGAGGTCAGAAAATAATATTCCAACACCCTGGAAATACCTGGAAAATATTAAGCAAGCAATCAACAAGCAGAAACAAAATTGCTATAATAAAGAGGCCACCTGAAGTCGACCCCTAGAGGCTTGAAAAACTACCTTTGTTTTTTAAAAAATAAGGTTGCTAAAAAAGCAACTAATGTATCCAAAACTCCAAACCACAAATTACAAAATAAAAGAGTTCAAAGCCGACAGGCCGGGCTATACACAATACATCAGAAATACTTATAAAGGATCCAAAGACTTCCCAGTAGCAGCATCTCGGGGTGAAGGAGGACGAGTCTGAAGAGGAACCGCATCCACTGTCCCGTCATCCCGATTTAAGATCTGGACATTAGGATCAAACTCGGGCTGAACGACTTCAGCTGCTGGAATCGAGGAAGGCGGAGCAACAGAAGCTTTGGCAGAAGGTACAGGTGGAGGGTCGACATCATCATCATCATCAGGGTCATCAGGGACAATCTTACCATCTTTGACAACGTTGTTCAAGCTAAAAAGGGAGAGGTCGAGTTCGGGCGCAAGAACTCGAACCTGATCCCTCAAATTCTTATAAGCAGTAGTTACACTGCCTACAAAATGACCCTGGAGCTCGACATAGTCAGCTCGGGCAGACTCCAAGTCCTCCCTAAGACCCATCATCTCCCTATAAGTTGTGACATAGCTCTCCTTATGCTTCAACACCATATCTTCAGACAACTTGGCAGAAGCCGCCAAGGCAATAGCCCGAGTCTTCTTCCCCTCCAACACTTTCTCCAACTTGGCCACTTTCACCTCGAGCTCTTCCTTCAAACCCCTCATCCAGTCGAACTCCAAATTGGCTTCCTCCATAAAGGCCTTTGTTGCATGAATAGGAAGGTCCTGGGCAGTTCGATAGAAAGCTGCCCCCACATGTGCCATCTTAATGCTGCTCTGAGTAATAAAATCCAAATGACAAAGAAGAAAAATATCATCAGTAGGAATGGTACCATATGGACCAATTTGCTGATCAACAAACTTGACAGCATCGAAATCAAGGGCATCCAGGTTGAAGGGCTCAGCTGTTTTCTATCTTTTTGGAAGAGGAGCGCCAGTAGGAGAAGAGGTAGCAGTAGAAGTCTAGGGAGGATCAACCAAATAAACCCGAGGGGTAGGAATCATCCTCCTCGGTCCAGGAGAGCTGGGTATTGATGGCTTTGGCAGAACATGAGAGGATCCTTCCCCAGCCACCTTGGCCGAGATGTTCTGGGCAGCTGTAGCCTTCCTTGCCTTTTTAAAGGCCCTCATGGAGTCATTATTTTTAACAATTTCTGAAAAATACAAACAAAACAAAGTTATAAAGCTGGAAGAAATAGAAAACAAGAAAGAAGTAAGCCAAAAGTAAAAAGAAGTCGACCACTACCCAGCTCGGCTCGGACAAGGGAAGGGTCTCCTAAAAATCTCTTTGTGTCAAGATGAGGAGGTTGTCCCCAAATCCCCTCCAACAAAGTCAAAAAAGCCTGCTCAATCTCATCAAGCATTTCCCACATGTATCTAGATACTACAACTTTCTTTTGCCAATATAAGGGGAAGGCAGGTTCACCATTCGACTCTAAGAAAAACGGTCGAGCTCTCTCAACAGCTCGGACCTTGAAGAAGTAGTTCTTAAAATCCCTAAAAAGACTCATCATACATAGAAAACACTTTGTGCCCTTGGACAGACCTGAAAGAAACCCAAGAAGCCTTCTTTTTGGTAGTCCCAGGCTTGGTCAAAACAAAAAGATATAGAAAGAGAGTTTGAGAAGGTGTGACATCCAACTCTTGGCAAAGCAACTGAAAGATCTTGATGAATCCCCAAGAGTTTGGATGAAACTGAGATGGGGCCACATTACGCAACCACAGCAAGTCAGTCTCAAAAGAAGTAAAAGAAAAAGTAATGTTCAGTTGGCTGAAAAAATAGTCATAGGAATAGAAGAAGGGACGTTCCCCTTGGGTCAAAGATGGAAAGCAAACTCTTTCATCGGAGTCTGGCGCTACCAATTCATAATCTTTCTCATGGTCTCTACGACTACAGATACGGTGACGTTTTCTAAGTTCCACAAGATACTCGGAATTAACTACTGAGACACACATCAGAACAAGGGAGTCCAGCAAATCGGACATACCCTCAGGAACCTTGGAAGACGTTTCAACAATATTTTTGCGAGAAGACATGGCCAACTAGTCCTACAGCAAGAAAAAAAAATGGATTACTAATCAAAATAGCTCGGGTGAAATCAAAACAGCTTAGACAACATGACTCAGAGCAATACAAACAGTAAAAGAAAAACCCCAAGACGCACACCAAGGTCTAGGGGCATCCTTTGGAGGCAGGGACAGAGTAAAGACTCAGGAAAAGTCTACAAGGCTACACCCCAATGTTCCGAGGGTTACCTAAAACTGTAGGTCAATCTCGGACGAGATCTTCTGTACTGGTCGGAGATGACGTGTCCGGCTGGTGGGTGGTGGCCGGAGCGGTCGTGTCCGACTTGTTGGACTGGCTGCGCTGCTGATCCTTTGTCACCGGAGGGTGGTGGTACCTGCAAGGGACTCTGATGCTTAAGTTAGCAAGGGTATTAAGTAGGGTTTTAGTAGAATTAGAGTATGAGTTATACCTGGGTGCTCCAGTGTATTTATAATGGTGTGGAGTGAACTTTTTAGATAAGATAAGTTAGTTATCTTTATCTTATCTTATCTTTAAGTGAGGTCATCTTATCTTCAAAGGAACCTCCCTTATCTCTATAGGCTTGGGCTGCCTTTGGATTTGGGTCGTGTTCCTCTATCTGGGCCCTTTACTGGGCTTTCCTGGCAATTTGGCCGAGCTCTTTGAGAAGAGGTCGGATAGTCTGACCTGAAGAGTCGGTCGCTTTGTCGCTAAAACATCTTGGATCGGATAGCTCGACCCAGGGTATGAACAGTGCCCCTGCTTGAGCTTGGTCTTTTTTTTTTTGAGGTCGAGTCTTAGTTTTAGGACTTCGATTCTTCTCTGGTGAGGCCGAACTCGAGCATTTTGTCGACTTCGTTGAAGCTTTCAAATGCGAAGCATTTTTCTTTGTTTCCTTTTAAGCGCACCCTTTTGTATTTAGCGTTCTTGCCTTGGGAATGTGCGAGGGTTTAATACCCTCATTAATTGATTTTAATGCCCCGTTTCTCTTCTTCCTTTATTTTGAATTTTACACTCAAAAAATGGTTTTTTCTTCTCTATAACTTCCCCTCTTTTCTCTCTATTTTTCTGTTTTGCATTTTCACTTTTTTCTCTGCGACGCTTGTTTGGTACTTTGTTGGTGCTTTGCTTGAGAGGCGTTTTCCGGTTTTGTCACTCCGGCTTTCAACCTTTCTTCAGAGCTTTCTCCTTTTTTCAGGTTAGTTCTTTCTTCCGCTTCTTTACTTCCTTCGTCGCTTGCGTTGTTCTATTTCTGGCTTGACTTTTGTGGAGTTTGAACCTTTTTTGTTTCGCCGTGCATCTGCTGGTTACTGCTGTGGGGGTATTTTTTTTATTTTGATATGATTCTTCTGTATTTCTAGGGTTCGTGCCGTTTATTGCTTTCCGGTTCGTGTTCTTCTTTTATGAACTACATGTTGTGATTGGGGCTTATGAATCTGTTTGCTTTTTCAAAGATTGCTTCTTTGATGACTTTCGCCATGTTAGTAGTTTTCTTTGCTGATGAACTTTGTATTTTCTAGTAGCTTGCTTTGATTTTCTTCGTGTCGCTGCTTTAGTTGAAAAAGGGTTATTACCTTCCTGTTAGGACGTATAGAGATGTAGGCTTGTAGATTTTTCCTGAGCCCTTGTCCCCTGATTGCCTCCAAAGGATGCCCTTGGGTCTTTGGTGTGGATCCTGGGGTGTCCTTTTTGCTGTTTGCGTTGCTCTTAGTCATTTTTGTCCGAGTTGATTTCTTCGTTATGGTCGAGTTGTTTATTTAGTAATTCCTCTCTTTTTCTTTGTTGTAGGATTAGTTGACCATGTCTTCCTCTCGCAAAAATATTGTTGAGGTCTCCTCCAAAGTCCCTGATGGCATGGCCGATTGGGTGGATTCTATGGTTCTTCTGTGTATTTTACCGGTTGATTCTGAATTTTGTGAGTAGCTTAGGAAGTTTCATAGGGTTTGTAGTAATAGTAGTGAGGAAAAGAATTATGAGCTTGTATCTCCTACTTCTGAAGAGAGAGTTTGTTTTTCTACTCGGGTTGTTGGAGACCGTCCTTTTTCTATGACTTCTTTTTTAGTCAGATGAATATTACTCTTCCTTTCACTCCTTTTGAGACCAACCTGTTATGGTCTTGTAATGTAGCTCCATCCCAACTCCACCCCAACTCCTGGGGCTTTATAAAAATCTTTCAATTGCTGTATCGTGAACTGGGTGTCCATCCTTTCCAATCCCTCTTCTTTTATCTTTTTGTTTTAACAAAACCTGAGGTGGTTAAGAAGAAGGCTGCTTGGGTTTCTTTCCGAGCTTCTCATGGAAAGAAAGTTTTTTCCATGTACAACGAATCTTTCCGTGATTTTAAAAACTACTTTTTCAAGGTCCGAGCTGTTGAAGGAGCTCGCCCCTTTTTCCTGGATGAGAATGATGAACCTACTTTTTCCTTAGAGTGGCAAAAGAATGTTGTTGTGTCGAAGTATTCGTGGGAGATGTTGGACGAGGTTGAGCAGGCCTTTGTGAGTGTGTTGGAGGAGAATTGGGGGCAACCTCCTTATCTTGACACTAAGAGGTTTTTAGGGGACCCCTCGCTTCTCCAAACTGAGTTGGGTAGTGGTCGACTTCTTTTTTCTATCTGTTTTTACTTCTTTTCAAATTTGTCTTCTTTTCTAATTTGTAACTTAGTTTTGCTGGTCTTCTGTTTGTTTCAGAGATGGCCAAGACTTCGGATTCCATGAAGGCCTTTAAGAAGGCCAAGAAGGCTACCGCAGCTCAGCTTGCTTCGTCCAAGGCTGCTGGCGAGGGATCTTCCCAGGTTCCTCCTAGGAAATCAGTCTCAGTTGCTGTAGGGCCGGGAAGGATAATCCCTACCCCCTTCAACTCGTTTAGTTGATCCTCCTCAGTCTTCTGCTGCTAACTCTTCTCCCACCGGTGCTCCTCCTCCAAAAAAGCAAAAAACAGCCGAGCCTTTTAACCTTGATGCCCCTGACTTCGATGCTGTTGAGTTTGTCAACCAGCAGATCGGTCCTTATGGTACCATCCCTACTAATGATGTTTCTCTTCTTCGCCATCTGGATTTTATTACTCGAAGTAGCATCATGATGGCACACATGGGGGCGGCCTTATATCGGACTGCTCAAGATCTTCCTCTTCATGCTACGAAGGCCTTTATGGAGGAGGCCAAGTTGGAGTTCAATCGGATGAAGGGTTTGAAGGAGGAGTTCGAGGTGAAGGTGACCAAGCTAGAGAAAGAGTTGGAGGGTGAGCAGGCTAGTTCTGTTGCTTTGGCAGCTTTTGTGAAGTTGGCTGAAGACACGGCGTTGAGGCACAAGGAGAGTTATGTCACGATCTTTAGAGAAATGATGCGTCTCAGGGATGATCTAGAGTCTGCCCGAGCTGATTATACCGAGCTCCAGGGTCACCTTGTAGGCAGCGTAAATGATGCTTATGAAAACCTGAAGGAGCAGGTTCGGGTTCTTGAACCCGAGCTCGATCTTACTCTCTTCAGTTTGGACAACGTTGTGAGGGATGGTAAGATTGTCCCTGATGACCCTGATGATGATGATGATGTCGAACCTCCTCCTGTGCCTGCCGACAAGACTTCTGTTGTATCGACTTCTTCAATTCCTTTAGCTGAGGCTGGTCATCCCCGGTCGGATCCTGATTGCCAAATCTTAAATTGGGATGATGGGATAGTGGATGCGGTGCCTCTTCAGACTCACCCTTCTTCACCCCGTGTTGATGCTGCTGAGAAGCCTTCAGATCCTCAATGATTATCCTGGACATTTGTGTAGATGGCCCGGCTTGTGGGCTTTGAACCTTTTATATGTTGTAATTGGTAGCTCTGACTTTTTGATACTTTCTTAGTTACTTGTTTAGCAACTTTATTTTGAAAAACAAAGTGGTTTCTCGAACTCTTGGGGCTGACTTTTGATAGCCTCTTGAGTTTGTTATTATTATAACTTGTGCTTTTTCATAACATGTTTGTCTGCATCTGTCTGGTACCTTTTTAGGCTTTTGGGAGTTGTTCCGAGGGTTACCTGAAACTGTAGGTCAATCTTGGACGAGATCTTCTGTGCTGCTCGGAGATGACGTGTCCGGCTGGTGGGTGGCGGCCGGAGCTGTCGTGTCCGACTTGTTGGACTGGCTGCACTGCTGATCCTTCGCCACCGGAGGGTGGGGGGTACCTGCAAGGGACTCCGATGCTTAAGTTAGCAAGGGTATTAAGCAGGTTTTTAGTAGAATCAGAGTATGAGTTATACCTAGGTGCTCCAGTGTATTTATAATGGTCGTGGGCTGACCTTCTTAGGTAAGATAAGTTAGTTATCTTATCTTATCTTATCTTTGGGTGAGGTCAGCTTATCTTTAAGGGAACCGCCTTTATCTCTATAGGCTTGGACTGCCTTTAGATATGGGTCGTGTTCCTCTATTTGGGCCCTTTACTGGGCTTTCCTAGTAATTTGGCCGATCTCTTTGAGAAGAGGTCGGATAGTCGGACCTGAAGAGGTCAGTCGCTTTGTCGCTAGACATCCCGGGTCGGACAGCTCGACCCAGGGTATGAACAGTGCCCCTGCTCGAGCTCGGTCTTTCTTTCTGAGACCGAGTCTTAGTCTTAGGACTTCGATCCTTCTTGGGTGAAGCCGAACTCGAGCATTTGTCGACTTCTTTCTTTGTAGGATCTTCCTTTTTGAATGTGGAACATTTTCTTCCGAAAGCGCGTGCTTTTGTATTAGCGCTCTGTTCTTGGGAACGTGCGAGGGTTTAATACCCTCATTAATTGGTTTTAATTGCCCCGTTTCTCTGAGCCTCTTTATTTTGAATTTCTCATTTCAGAAAAATGGTTTCTCTTCTCCGTAACCTCCCTATTCTTTCTCTCTTTCTGTTTTCGCCTAGGGTTTGTAGCTTTCGCCTCTTTCTTTGTGACATTGCTTGGTTATTGTTTCCTCCTGGCTGTGGAAGAGCGATTCCAGATTCTGCTCCTCTCTTCAACTTTTTCCTGAGGATTTCTGCTTTTTCCAGGTTGGTTTTTTCTTACTTTCTTGTTCTCATCATTTTTTTGGTAAAACTTTGATTCTGAATATATGTTGAAAAGCTTGAACCTTTCTGTGGTCTTTGTGTTTGTTCATCACTGTGATGTATTTTTTGGCCTCCTTTTCGTCTTTTATGCATACTCCCCGTACTTCTGTAGAGGCTTTTTAGGGCTTTGCATGTTTTGCTGCTTGCTTCTGGTTGTTTTTGGTACTCGAAAACTGCATTTGTTTACTTCTGCAATGATTGCCCCTTGATTTTTGCCCTATTGGTATCTTTTTCTTGCTGCTAAACTTTTGTAAGAGAAGATCGGTGCTTGTTTTGACTTTACTTCGTTTAGGGGGATTTTATTTCTCTGAGGATGAGGTTGCGTCTTTGATGATATTTTGTTGCTTAGTAGCTTCGTTTGTCGATTGAAACTGGGATGGCGAGTCTGGAAGGTAGTTTATTTTGATGACTCTGTTTGATTTGTGGCTCACAGCTTTCTTTTCGGAGTGTCGCTTTAGTTGCAGATCACAAAAGAGAGGTTTATTGTTTTTCTGTTAGGATGTATGTGAGCTTGTAGGTTTTCCTGAATCCTTGTTCCATAACTTGCCTCCAAAAGGTGCCCCTGGCTATTTAGTGTGGGTCCTGGGGTTTCCTTTTGTTGCTTGTATTACTCTGTGCCATGCTTGTCCGAGCCTGTTCTGATATGGTTTGTTTTTGACTTTATTAGAGATGTTTGGGATAGTAATCTATTTTCTTCTCTTCTTGCTGTAGGACTAGTTGACCTCATGTCTTCTCGCAAACATTGTTGAGACATCTTCCCAAGTCCCTGAGGGCATGGCTGATTGGGTGGATTCGATGGTTCTTTTGTGTGTTTCTTTGGTTGATTCCGAATTTTGTCAGCAGCTTAGGCAATTTCATATGGTTTGTAGTAGTGGTAGTGAGGAAAAGAATTATGAGCTTGTACCCCCCACTCCTGAAGAGAGAGTTTATTTCTCTACTCGAGTTGATGGAGACCGTCCTTTTTTCTATGCATACGATTACTTTTTTGGCCAGATGAATATCACCATTCCTTTTACTCCTTTTGAGACCAACCTGTTGTGGTCTTGCAATGTAGCTCCATCCCAACTTCATCCCAATTCTTGGGGTTTTATAAAGATCTTTCAATTGTTATGTCGAGAGTTTGACGTCCCTGCTTCGCAATCCCTTTTCTTTTATTTGTTTGTCTTGACAAAACCTGGGGTAGTGAAGAAAAAGGTTGCCTGGGTTTCTTTCCAAGCTTCGCAAGGGAAGAAAGTTTTTTCTATGTATGACGAGTCGTTTTGTGATTTTAAGAACTATTTCTTCAAGGTCCGAGCTGTTGAAGGAGCTCGTCCCTTATTTCTGGATGAGAATGATGAGCCCACTTTTCCTTTAGAGTGGAAAAAGAACGTTGTTGTGTCGAGGTATTCCTGGGAGATGTTGGACGAGGTCGAGCAGGCCTTTGTGACTGTGTTGGAGGAGAATTGGGGGGAGCCTTCCTATCTTGATACCAAGAAATTCTTAGGGGACCCCTCACTCCTTCGAGATGAGCTAGGTAGTGTTCAATTTTGGCTTTCCTTGTTTTGTTGAGTTTATTTCTTTACAAGCTCTTTTTTGATTTGTAACTTGGTTTCCTGCTGTGATGTTTTTTTTGCAGAGATGATTAAGAATAATGAATCCATGAAGGCCTTTAAGAGGGCAAGAAAGGCTACTGCAGCTCAAAACGTCTCGGCTAAGGCGGCCGGTGAGGGATCATCTCCACTTCAGTCGAAGCCGGCCATACCGAACTCGCCGGGGGTGAGAAAGGTAATCCCTACTCCCCGGGTTTGTTTGGCTGATCCTCCTCAAGTTTCTGTTGCTACTTCTGGTGCTCCTCCAAACAAAAAACAAAAAACAATTGAGCCTTTCAACCTTGATGCCCCTGACTTTGATACGGTTGTGTTTGTCGATCAGCAGAGTGGTCCTTACGGTACCTTTCCTACTAACAATGTCTCTCTGCTTTGCCACTTGGATTTTATCACTCGGAGTAGCGTCAAGATGGCACATATGGGAGCTGCGCTGTACCGAACTGCCCAAGACCTCTCTCTTCATGCTACCAAAGCTTTTATGGAGGAGGCTAAGCAAGAGTTCGACCGTATGAAGGGTTTGAAAGAGGAGCTCCAAGTGAAAGTGACCAAACTGGAGAAGGAGTTAGAGACCGAAAAGGCTAGTTCTATTGCCTTGGCGGCTTCTGTGAGGTTGGCTGAGGATACCGCCTTGAGGCACAAGGATAGCTATGTTACGGCCTATAGGGAAGTGATGCGTCTCAGGGAGGAGTTGGAGTCTGCCCGGGTTGATTATGCTGAGCTCCAGGGTCACCTTGTAGGCAGCATAAATGCTGCTTATGAGAACCTGAAGGAGCAAGTTCGAGTCCTTGCTCCCGAGGTCGACCTTACTCTCTTTAGTCTGGACAATATTGTAAGGGATGGCAAGATTGTCCCTGACGACCCTGATGACGATGATGTTGATCCTCCCCCTGTGCTTGCTGCCAAAGCCTCCGAAGTGCCAACTTCTTCCGCTCCTTCAGCTGAGGTTGATCATCCCGTGTCAGATCCTGACTGTCAAATCTTGAATCGGGATGATGGGACTGTGGATGCTGTGCCTATTCAGACTCGCCCTCCTTCACCTCGTGCTGCCGAGAAGCCTTCGGGTCTTCCCTGATTATGTGAATGCTGTGTGTAGATAGCCCGTCTTGTTGGCTTTTTAAACTCTTTATTTTGTAAATGATGTTTGCTGACTGTTGACACTCTTTTAGTTGCTTGTTTAGCAACTTTATTTTGAAAAACAAAGTAGTTTCCAAGCTTTTTGGGGCTGATTTTGGTGGCCTCCGAAGCTTGTTATTATTATAACTTTATGTTTTTATATCATGTCTGTCTGCACTCGACTTGGCACCTTTCTAGGTTTTGTGAATGCTGGAACCTTTCATTGTCTGACCTCTTTGGATTGGCTTGATTTCTTTGCCTGATATTTTTTACAGTAATTCGCTTTGTTTGGATCTTGCTCAGGTCTTTATTAGGAATTACCTTGTATAACGCTTGAGGTCTTTTGGGAGGCCGATTTTGTCGTGTCAATTTCGTCCGAGTTGTTGTTAGTGATCCTATTTGGACTTTGTTTAGGTCTCTTTCAGGGATTACTTTTGTGATCTCTTGTTTTGGGCCGACTTCGTCATGTCGGGCTCTTCTAAGTTATTTTTGTAATCCTCTTTCTTGGACTTTGTTCAGGTCTCTTTCAGGGATTACTTTTATAACTTTTGTGTTTTTGGGCCAACTTCGTCATGTCGGGCCCTTCTAAGTTATTTTTGTAATCCTCTTTTTTGGACCTTGTGCAGGTCTCTTTCAGGGATTACTTCTATAACTTTATGCTTTGGGCCGACTTCGTCATGTCGGGCCCTTCTAAGTTATTTTTGTAATCCTATTTTTTGGACCTTGTGCAGGTCTCTTTCAGTGATTACTTCTATAACTTTACGCTTTGGGCCGACTTCGTCATGTCGGACCCTTCTAAGTTATTTTTGTAATCCTCTTTTTTGGACCTTGTGCAGGTCTCTTTCAGGGATTACTTCTATAACCTTACGCTTTGGGCTGACTTCGTCATGTCGAGCCCTTCTAAGTTATAGTAATCCTCTTTTATAAGGTTGGCCAGACCTCTTTCCAGGGTTTACTTATAACTTTGGTCGACTTGGTCCGACTTCTTAATGTCGGCCAGTCTTTAAGTTATTATTTAGCAATCTATCTTATCAAGACCTCATCAGGTCCTTTCTCTGGATCACTTTCGATAACTTCTTGCATTATTCTATTTTCATCTTTGCCGATTTGTAGAGGGTGGGTTCAATCCTTGTTTAGTCGACCTTTAGATGAATTTGGTTTTCATCTCTGTTGGTCTTTATCGTGATCGTGCAATGAATTTGTTTTTCACTCTCTGCCGATCTGTTACTTTATAATCAGGCGATGAATGTTTCAGATTAATGCGTCTTGAAAACTTGTAGAACATCTAATTTTATTTAAAAGAAAATGCAAATATGTACATGCAGAGTTTTTATCCTTTAAAGTAGGATAATTTGTGGATCTCAACTTGGTGCCTCATTAAAAAACCTTTTCAGGAAAAAGAGTGCATCCTATGCTGAGATCCTTTACCATCCCTAGCTACAGTACCTTCTTAGGTTGCAGGCGTGCCACGACTTGGGAAGCTCTCGCCCATCGAGTTCGGACAGTCTGTAGTAGCCCTTTCCAAGTACTTCTATGACTCGGTAGGGTCCTTTCCAGTTTGCTGCCAGCTTTCCCTCTCCAGGTCGAGTTGTTCCGATATCATTTCGAATTAGGATGAGATCATTCTCAGCGAAACCTCGGGGAACTACCTTTTGATTATATCTAGAAGCCATTCGACGTTTTAGTGCTTCTTCCCTGATCCGAGCTCTTTCTTGGATTTCAGGAAGTAGGTCGAGCTCTTCCCTTTGAAGTTGGGGGTTGGCTTCTTCATTGTAATGGACCACTCTAGGCGACCCTTCCTCAATCTCCATTGGGATCATTGCCTCCATTCCGTACGCTAATCGGAAGGGTGACTCCTTTGTGGTGGAATGTGGCGTTGTCCAATATGCCCATAGGACTTGTGGGAGCTCCTCAGCCCAGGCTCCTTTTGCGTCCTATAACCTCCGTTTTATCCCAGCCATTATGACTTTGTTGGTAGCTTCAGCTTGTCCATTGGCTTGAGGATGTTCTACAGAAGTGAATTATTGTTTTATGTTTAAGTCAGCTACTAACTTTCTGAAGCCTGTATCTGATGCCAGGGCATTTTGGCCAGTTTCACTGACCTTTTCTTTACTGTTTTTAGGGTAGTTTCATGCATTTCCCTAGGAAATAAGCTAGTTTTGGGTAGATATTCACTTACATCTTGATTCAAGCATACATTGTGCACTTTACATGATTTCATGAGAATTTTGCATGAATTTAAGGACAAATTGGGTGTTGCATTTCCCATGACTTGGACTAGAACTTTGATGCACTTTATTGCTTGATTTCAGGACAAAGGAAGCAAAGAAGAACCACATTAGTGGCCACGTTAGTTACACTAACGTTAATACTAACGTGCAATGGGAGTAACTTGCAAAGTTAATGAGAAAAGTGATTGCCAATAACGTTCTCGAAGCCATTATTGCCCACGTTAAGAGTCACGTTAACTAAGTTAACGTGAACTCTAACGTGGAAGAAAGGAAATGGAGCCAACGTTAGTGACACTTAACATTATCACTAACATTGGACCAAGCTATAAGTGGCCTCTAACGTTAAGAAGAAAGGGGGGAAGCCAACGTTAGTGACATTCAACATTATCACCAACGTTGGCCAAGTCACTTTAGGCCACGTTAACTCCCACGTTAACCTAGTTAACATGGAAGCTAACGTGAGGAAGGGAGGTGACGCCAACGTTAGTGACACCCAACATTGTCACTAACGTTGGAAGGAGCCCACACATGCCACCATGAGCCACGTTAACTCCCACGTTAACTTAGTTAACGTGGAAGCTAACGTGGATAAGGGAATGTTGAACCAACGTTAGTGACACTCAACTTTGTCACTAACGTTGGAGATGGCTAGCATAGGCCACATTAGAAGCCACGTTAACCTAGTTAACGTGGACTCTAACGTGGGAGATAAGGGGCACATTGGAACGTTAGTGACAATGTTAAGTATCACTAACGTTCTCGAAGGTTGGCAAGCCTACGTTAGAAGAGCCACGTTAACTAAGTTAACGTGGACTCTAACGTTGGGAAGGGGGAGGCTTCTCAACATTATTGGGAAAGTTGAGTCCCAATAACGTGCGCGAAGGACAAAGAGGCAACGTTAGTAGCAACGTGTGTGCCACTAACGTTGAGGTTAACGTGGCTATTATTTGGGCAAGGAACGTTAGTAAAAAAGTTGAATGTCACTAACGTTCTCGAACCCATATTTTCACTGAACGTTAATACCACTAACATCCTGAGCTAAAATCTCTGCCCACTTCACACTTTCTCTCTGCAAGTAAAGCCAAGCCCAATGAAGAAGATAACTGCTTCAAACTCAAGATCCAAAGGCCCAGACCCAAGACTGGAAGAACCAACTAGAAGAGTAGAAGAGTAGTATATATAGGAGTAGCTTTGAATTATTTGAAGAGTTGGAAAATATAGGGAGCCTATGGGCATAGATTACTCTCTGTATTTACTTTCTCTGCACTTCTAGTTTTCATTATGTATTCTCCATCTTTGTTTTCATTTTCCAGAGCTATGAACAACTAAACCCCTTTCATTGGGTTAGGGAGCTCTGTTGTAATTTGATGGATCAATACTAGTTTTCATTATTCTTCTTCTATCTTTTCTCTTGATTTTACTTGAAAGCTTTCGATCTTCATCCAATTGGGTAGTTATCTTGGAAAAGAAGCTATTCATACTTGGATCTCTTCTGAACCTTGAAAGAGGAATGAAGAGATCAAGCTAGAAATGCTTTCTCATGCTGGACCAAATTGGGTTTGGATGGATATGTGACTATAATCCTCTCAACACTTGATTTGGGAAATGTATGTGGTATAATCAGTGACCATACTTCATCTCTTCTCATGAGCAATTGACCAAGAAATTGGCTATTGATCAAGATTTGAGAGATTGAATTACAAGAAATTGTAATTCAATCACTTAAGATTGCTAAGGAGATCAATGAGTGCATTGATTGAGGAAGAGATGAAAATGAAATTGATCCGGAGAATGCAACATCTCCTGGGCCCAATGAACTCCCCATTTCTGATCTTACCCATTCTCTTTATTTTCTGTTACTTACTTTTATGAGCAATTCCCCCATTCCCATTTACAATTCTGTAATTTACTTCAGTCATTTACTTTCAGTTCTTTAATTCTAGCATTTACTTTTTCTGTCATTTAACTTCCCGCCATTTTATTTTCTGCAATTCTAAACTCAAATCCTGGATTCGCTCAACTAGAACATTCCTCTAATTAAAGTTGCTTGATCAATCAATCCTTGTGGGATTCGACCTCACTCTATTGTGAGTTTTTACTTGACGACAAATTCGGTACACTTGCCGAAGGAAATTTGTTGTGAGACAAGTTTTTCGTGCATCAGTATCTGTGAATTGTGTGCCATTGTCTGTGGTGATGGAGTATGGGACCCCGAACCTTGTGACAATGTTTCTATATAGGAATTTTCGGCTTCTTTGAGCAGTAGCATTAGCTAGGTGTTCTGCCTCGATCCACTTCGTAAAGTAGTCTACCCCTACTATGAGGAATTTGACTTGTCCCAATCCCTGAGGAAAGGGTCCGAGAAGGTCGAGTCCCCATTTTGCAAATGGCCATGGTGAGGTCACGCTGATGAGTTCTTCTGGTGGGGCGATGTGTACGTTGGCATGTTTCTAGCATGGTAGACATGTCTTTACAAACTCTGTGGCTTCCTTTTGTAGAGTTGGCCAATAAAATCCTGCCCGGAGTACTTTTTTGGTGAGAGCTTGTGCTCCGAGATGATTGCCACAAATGCCACTGTGTACTTCTTCTAAAACTTCCTTTGTGTTGGAAGTCGGCACACATTTTAACAATGGTATTGAAATCCCTCTCTTGTATAGAGTATTGTTTATGATGGTGTAATGTTGTGCCTCTCGTTTTAACCTCTTTACCTTCTTTTCATCTGTAGGGAGTGTTTCTGCTTTGAGGTAGTTAATTATGGGAGCCATCCATCCTTGATCCTGACCTGTTATAGCTAGGACTTTTTCTTCTTCCGAGATGGACGGATTCTGTAGTATTTCTTGGATGAGGCTTCTATTGTTGTCCCCTGGTTTGGTACTGGCTAGTTTTGAAAGTGCGTCAGCTTGGGCATTCTGTTCTTGGGGTATGTGATGAACATCATATTCTTCGAGTTATCCGAGCTGTCCTCTGGTTTTGTCCAAGTACTTTTTCATGGTGGGGTCTTTGGCTTGGTAGCTCCCTGCTATTTGTGAAGTGACTACTTGTGAGTCGTTGAAGATGGTAAGCTTTTGAGCTCCAACCTCCCTCGCCAGCTTCAAACCAGCTAGTATTGCCTCATATTCTGCTTGATTGTTTGAGGCAGGGAACCCGAATTTGAGGGGGAGTTCAATTTGAGTCCCTTGGTTGCTTTCAATTATCACACCCGCTCCGCTTCCATTTTTGTTTGAGGAACTGTCCACATAGAGATTTCATTCTGTGGGGGTTTCCAGGGTGTCTGTAAATTCTGCAATGAAGTCGGCCAGGTATTGTGATTTAATGGCTGTCCGAGTTTCGTATTGAAGGTCAAATTCGGACAATTCGACGGCCCATTACAAGATTCTACCCACTAAGTCCATTTTTTGCGAAATCCCCTTTATGGGCTGGTTGGTTCGAATCCTAATGGTGTGAGCTTGGAAGTATGGACGAAGTCGTCGAGATGTTAGTATGAGAGCGTAGGCAAATTTTTCTATTTTTTGGTAGTTCAGCTCGGATCCTTGTAATGCTTCACTGATGAAGTAAATGGGTTGTTGCCCACTGTCGTCTTCTCGAACTAGTGCTAAGGCTACTGCCCGACTTCCTACCGCAAGGTACAGTATGAGTGGTTCTCCTGTCCGTGGCTGAGTTAGGATAGGTGGTTGTCCCAGGAATCTTTTGAAATCTTGGAAGGCTTGCTCGCACTCGGTTTTCCACTCAAAATTTTTTCCTTTCCTTAGAGTGGCGTAGAAGGGAAGAGATCTTATTGCCGATCCGGCTAGAAATCTGGACAAAGCTGCCAACCTCCCGTTGAGTTGTTATACCTCTTTGACGCAAGTCGGGCTCTTCATGTCAAGTATGGCCTGGCATTTATCCGGGTTTGCCTCGATTCCTCTTTGTGTGAGCATAAAGCCCAAGAATTTGCCCGCTTCTACTGCGAAGGTGCATTTTACAAGATTGAGTCGCATGCCATGCCTTCTTATAGTGTCGAACACTTGGGCCAGGTCGGATAATAGCGTCTCTTCACTTTGTGTCTTTATT
This sequence comes from Arachis ipaensis, assembly GCF_059453495.1. Classification (NCBI taxonomy): domain Eukaryota; kingdom Viridiplantae; phylum Streptophyta; class Magnoliopsida; order Fabales; family Fabaceae; genus Arachis; species Arachis ipaensis. The sequence goes on along the minus strand of NC_142441.1, from coordinate 116,648,161 downwards.
AACATGTCGTCCACGTAGACTTCCATGATTTTTCTGATATGGTCTGAAAAAAATTTATTCATTAACCTTTGATAAGTAGCTCCCGCGTTTTTAAGACCAAAGGGCATTACGATGTAGCAGTAGTTTACTTTTAGTGTTAGGAACGAGGTTTTTTCTTAGTCCGGTGGATACATTGGGATTTGATATTATCCTGAATATGCGTCCATAAATGAGAGGTATTTATATCCGGAGGAGGCATCCACCAGAGCATTGATACTTGGGAGTGGATAGGGATCTTCTGGGCAGGCTTTGTTGACATCAGTGTAGTCGGTGTACATTCGCCACTTCCCGTTTGACTTTTTCACCAAGACGACGTTAGCTAGCCATAGTGGGTACTTGACCTCTCTTATGAATCCTGCCTCTAGTAGGGCTTGTACCTGCTCTTCCACAGCTTGGGATCGTTCTGGCCCAAGTTTTCTTCGTCTCTGCTGTACTGGCCGAGATCCTGGGTAGACCGCCAATTTGTGGCACATTAGTTTGGGGTCTATGCCTGGCATGTCTGCAGCTTTCCATGCAAAGAGATCGATGTTATCTCGTAAGAACTGTACGAGTGATTCTTTTATGTCTCCTCCTAGAATCGTGCCAATATTGGTTGTTTTGTCCGGGATGTCTCCGATCTGGACTTTCTCTACTTCACCTTCAGGTTGTGGACGGAGTTCTTCTCACCTCTGAACTCCACCAAGTTCGATTGTGTGGAATTCTTCTCCTCTACCTCTGAGGTTTAGACTTTCGTTGTAACAGCGGCGCGCCATCTTCTGATCAGCTTTTATCGTAGCTATCCCTTCTGTAGTTTGGAATTTCATGCATAGATGTGGAGTTGAGACTATTGCGCCGAGTTGATTTAATGTTATCCGACCTATTAAGGCATTGTAGGCTGAACTCAAGTCGACCACGATGTAGTCTATCTTGAGTGTTCTGGATTAGTTTCCTTTTTCGAAGGTTGTGTGTAGTGAGATGTATCCCAGTGGTTGCACTGGGGTGTCTCCTAGTCCGAACAAGTTGTTTGGATATGCTCTAAGCTCTTTTTCTTCTAAGCCGAGCTTGTCGAAGGTAGTTTTGAATAAGATGTCGGCGGAGCTCCCTTGGTCTATCAGTATGCGGTGGAGATTTGCATTTGCCAGTATAATGGTGATGACCATGGGATCGTCGTGTCCCGAGATGACACCGGATGCATCTTCTTTGGTAAATGTAATTGCAGGGATGTCAGGCGCTTCCTCCTTTCCCTTGACATGATATACTTCTTTGAGATATCTTTTACGAGATGATTTGGAGATTCCTCCTCCTGCAAACCCTCCGTGTATCATATGGACATGTCTTTCTGGTGTACGAGGTGATCGCTCGGTTTATCCAACATCCTCGTCCCTTCTCCTTTTTCTTTGCTCATCGTTTCGGATGGCCAGATACCGATCTAGTTTTCCCTCTCTTACTAATTTTTCTATGACATTTTTTAAGTCAAAACATTCGTTGGTGGAATGCCCACGGACTCGATGGTATTCATAATATTCGTTACGATTTTCTCCTCCTTTTTTCCTTTGAGTGGTCTAGCTGGGGGTATTTTTTCTGTGTGGCAGACTTCTTTGTAGACATCCACAAGGGACACCCGAAGAGGGGTATAATTATGATTTTTTTAATTTTTTTCCCATGTCGATCTTCCTTATTTTTGGACTCTTTATCCTTGTCTCGGAGGGGCGGGGGGGTAGGTGAATCCGGATTTTGAGGTTTCTCCTAGTCGAGAATTTTCTTCTATGTTGATGTATTTCTCCGCTCGTTCTTGCACTTTGTTCAGAGATGTGGGGTATTTCTTTGATATAGATTGGCTAAAAGGTCCCTCTCGTAGGCCATTGATGAGGCCCATGATGGTGGCCTCTGTTGGTAGGCTTTGTATGTCTAGGCATATTTTGTTGAATCTTTCCATGTAGTTGCGAAGACTTTCCCTATCTCCTTGCTTGATTCTTAATAGACTGGGGGCGTGTTTAGCCTTATCTTTTTGGATGGAGAATCTGGCCAGGAACTTTTTGGCTAAGTCGTCAAAGCTTGAGATGGACCTCGGAGGTAGATTGTCGAACCATCTAATTGCTGTCTTTGTAAGAGTTGTTGGAAAGGCTTTGCAGCGAACTGCATCTGAGGCGTCGATGAGGTACATTCTACTTCTGAAATTGCTGAGGTGATGGTTGGGATCTGTAGTGCCATCATACAAAGCCATATCCGGAAGTTTGAAGTCCTTAGAGATTTTGGTCTTCATGATCTCCCTAGTGAATGGATCTTGATCCTTGCGAGAGTTATCCTCAGGAGTGGACCGAGTAGCTTTGGCTTTGAGATCGGCTTCGAGTTTTAGAAGTTTATCTTCTAATTCTCAGCATCGCCTTACCTCCTTTTGTAGATCCTTCCCAACTTCTCATTGATGTTGGCTTTCTTTTTCAAGTTGCTTTAAACGATCTTGAAGCGCTTCTATCACTCCCGGATTTGATGAGTTTTTATCCCTGTTAAATTCCGAGGTATTTTTCAGTGTAGTGTCCGTGTTTTTGTGCGGTGTTCTATCCTCTAGATCTGAATCGTGGTCGTTGTTATGGTCATCCGCCATGGTGATGGGATGACTTCCAGGTCCCCAGCAACGGCGCCAATGTTCCGAGGGTTACCTAAAACTGTAGGTCAATCTCGGACGAGATCTTCTGTGCTACTCGGAGATGACGTGTCTGGTTGGTGGGTGGTGGCCGGAGCAGTCGTGTCTGACTTGTTAGACTGGCTGCACTGCCGATCCTTCGCCACCGGAGGGTGGGGGGTACCTGCAAGGGACTCCGATGCTTAAGTTAGCAAGGGTATTAAGCAGGTTTTTAGTAGAATCAGAGTATGAGTTATACCTGAGTGCTCCAGTGTATTTATAATGGTCGTGGGCTAACCTTCTTAGGTAAGATAAGTTAGTTATCTTATCTTATCTTATCTTTGGTTGAGGTCAGCTTATCTTTAAGGGAACCGCCTTTATCTCTATAGGCTTGGACTGCCTTTGGATATGGGTCGTGTTCCTCTATTTGGACCCTTTACTGGGCTTTCCTGGTAATTTGGCCGATCTCTTTGAGAAGAGGTTGGATAGTCGGACCTGAAGAGGTCGGTCGCTTTGTCGCTAGACATCCCGGGTTGGACAGCTCGACCCAGGGTATGAACAGGAGTGTTGGAGCCTTGTTGTCTGACCTCTTGTGATTGCCTTTGTATTTTCATACTTGTGGCTTGATTCTTTTGAGGTTTGTGGATGTTTTGGGTCCAACTTTGTATGTCAACTTCCTTATTTCGGTTTGAAGTTATTTCTAGTAATCCGTTTTGTTTGGACCTTTGTTAGGTCTCCTTTAAGGATTACTTTTATAACGTTTGTGGGAGTCCGATTTCATCATGTCGGTTTCTGCTAAGTTATTTCTAGTAATCCCCTTTTTGGACCTTTGTCAGGTCTCTTTTAGGGATTACTTTATAACTTTATGTTCTAGGCCGACTTCATCATGTCGGGCCTTTCGAAGTTATTTTAGCAATCCACTTTTTTTGACCTTGTTCAGGTCTCTTTCAGGGATTTATTTTTATAAGTTTTATGTTCTGAGTTGACTTCATCATGTCGGGCCCTTCGAAGTTGTTTTAGTAATCCTCTTTTTTGGACCTTGTTCAGGTCTCTTTCAGGGATTACTTTTATAACTTTATGTTCTGGGCCGACTTCATCATGTCGGGCCCTTCGAAGTTATTTTAGTAATCCTCTTTTTTGGACCTTGTTCAGGTCTCTTTCAGGGATTACTTTTTATAACTTTATGTTCTGGGCCGACTTCATCATGTCGGGCCCTTCGAAGTTATTTTAGTAATCCTCTTTTTTGGACCTTGTTCAGGTCTCTTTCAGGGATTACTTTTTATAACTTTATGTTCTGGGCTGACTTCATCATGTCGGGCCCTTCGAAGTTACTTTAGTAATCCTCTTTTTTGGACCTTGTTCAGGTCTCTTTCAGGGATTACTTTTTATAACTTTATGTTCTGGGCCGACTTTATCATGTCGGGCCCTTCGAATTTATTTTAGTAATCCTCTTTTTTGGACCTTGTTCAGGTCTCTTTCAGGGATTACTTTTTATAACTTTATGTTCTGGGCCGACTTTATCATGTCGGGCCCTTCGAAGTTACTTTAGTAATCCTCTTTTGTGGACATTGTTCAGGTCTCTTTCAGGGATTACTTTTATAACTTTATGTTCTGAGCCGACTTCATCATGTCGGGCCATTCGAAGTTATTTTAGTAATCCTCTTTTATAGGGCTGGCCAGACCTCTTTCCAGGGATTTACTTTTTATAACTTTGGTTATTGTGTTCGACCAGTCCGACTTCTTTTTGTCGGCTGGTCTTTAAATTATTTTTTAGCAATCTATTTATTTAAGACCTCGTCAAGTCCTTTCTATGGATCACTTTCGATAACTTCTTGCATTATTCTGTTTTCATCTTTGCCGATTTTGTAGAAATTGGGTTTAATCCCCATTTGGTCAACCTTTTGATGAATTTGATTTTCATCTTTGTTGGCCTTTATCGTGATCGTGTAGTGAATTTGGTTTTCACTTTCTGTCGATTTGTGGCTTTATAATCGGACGATGAGCGTTTCAGATTAATGCGTCTTGAGAATTTGTAGAAGATCTAAACAAATTTTTTTCAAAAGAGAATACAGATATATACATGTGGGAGTTTTATCCCTCTAAGTCGGGCAATTTGTAGGTCTTTGGCTCGGCACCTCATTAAAAAACCTTTTCAAGAAAAAGAGTGTGCCTTATCCCAAGATCCTTTATCACCCCTAACTATAGTACCTTCTAAGGTTGCAGGCGTGCCACGACCTAGGGAGCTCTCGCCCTTCGAGTTCGGATAGTCCGTAGTAACCCTTCCCAAGTACTTCTATGACTTGGTAGGGTCCTTTCCAGTTTGTTGCCAGCTTTCATTCTCCAGGTCGAGTTGTTCCGATATCATTTCGGATTAGGATGAGGTCGTTCTCGGCAAAACTTTGCGGCACTACCTTTTGATTGTATCTTGAAGCCATTTGACGTTTCAATGCCTCTTCCCTGATCCGAGCTCTTTCTTGTATTTCCGGAAGTAGGTCGAGTTCTTCCCTTTGAAGTTGGAAGTTGGTTTCTTCATTATAGTGGATCACTCTGGGCGACCCTTCTTCAATCTCCACTGGGATCATTGCCTCCATTCCATAAGCTAATCGGAAGGGTGATTCCTTTGTGGTGGAATATGGCGTTGTTCGGTATGTCCGTAGGACTTGTAGAAGCTCTTCAGCCCAGGCTTCCTTTGCATCCTGTAATCTCCGTTTTAGCCCAGCCAATATGACTTTGTTGGCAGCTTCGGCTTGTTCATCGGCCTGGGGATGTTCTACGGAGGTGAATTGGTATTTTATGTTCAAGTCGACCACTAACTTTCTGAAGCTTGCATCTGTGAATTGGGTGCCATTGTCTGTGGTGATGGAGTATGGAACCCCAAACCTTGTGACAATGTTTTTATATAGGAATTTTCGACTTTTTTGAGCAGTAACGTTAGCTAGAGGTTCTGCCTCGATCCATTTTGTGAAATAGTCTACCCCTACTATGAGGAATTTGACTTGTCCTGTTCCCTGAGGGAAAGGTCCGAGCAGGTCGAGTCCCCATTTTGCGAATGGCCAGGGCGAGGTTACGCTGATGAGCTCCTCTGGTGGGGCGATGTGAAAGTTGGCATGTTTCTGACATGGTGGACATTTCTTTACGAACTCTGTGGTTTCCTTTTGTAGAGTTAGCCAATAAAATCATGCCCGGAGTACTTTTTATGTAAGTGCCTGGGCTCCGAGATGATTGCCACAGATGCCACTGTGTACTTCTTCTAAAACTTTCTTTGTGTTGGAAGTCAGTACACATTTTAACAATGGTATTGAAATCCCTCTTTTGTATAGAGTATTGTTTATGATAGTGTAGTATTGTACGTCCCTTTTTAGCCTCTTTGCCTCCTTCTCATCTGTGGGGAGTGTTTCTGTTTTGAGGTAGTTAATTATGGGAGCCATCCATCCTTGATCCAAGCTTGTTATGGCTAGGACTTTTTCTTCTTCCGAGATTGACGGGTTCTGTAGTATTTTCTGGATGAGGCTTCTATTGTTGCCCCCTAGTTTGGTACTGGCTAGCTTTGAGAGTGCATCAGCTCGGGCATTTTATTCTCGAGGTATGTGGCGGACCTCATATTCCCCGACTTGTCCGAGCTGTTCCCTGGTTTTGTCCAAGTATTTTTTCCTGGTGGGATCTTTGGCTTGGTAGCTCCCTGCTATTTGTGAAGTGACCACCTGTGAGTCGCTGAAGATGATGAGCTTTTGAGCTCCAACCTCTTTAGCCAGCTTCAAACCAGCTTGTAGTACTTCATATTCAGCTTGGTTGTTTGAGGCAGGGAACTCGAATTTGAGGGAAAGTTCGATTTGGGTTCCCTGATCGCTTTCGATTATCACACTCGCGCCGCTTCCAGTTTTGTTTGAGGAACCATCTACATATAGATTCCATCCTGTAGGGATTTTGCAATGAAGTCAGCCAACTATTGGGATTTGATGGCTGTCCGGGATTCGTATTGAAGGTCGAATTTAGACAACTCGACTGCCCATTGTAAAATTCTTCCTGCCAAATCTGTTTTCTTCAGAATGCCTTTTATTGGCTGATTGGTCCGAACCCTGATGTTGTGGGCTTGGAAATATGGGAGAAGTCATCGAGATGTTAATATGAGAGCATAGGCAAATTTTTCTATTTTTTGGTAGTTCAGCTCGGATCCTTGTAGTGCCTTGCTAATGAAGTATACAGGTTGTTGCCCACTGTTGTTTTCTCGGACCAATGCTGAGGCTACTGCTCGACTTTCTACTGCGAGGTATAATACAAGGGTTTCTCCTTCCTGTGGCCGAGTTAGGATATGAGGTTGTCCCAGGAACTTTTTGAAATCTTGGAAGGCCTGTTCGCACTCCGTTGTCCATTCGAACCTTTTTCTCTTCCTGAGAGTAGCATAGAAGGGGAGAGATCTTATTGCTGATCCCGCTAGAAATCTGGACAAGGCTGCCAATCTTCCATTGAGCTGTTGTACCTCTTTGACGCAAGTCGGGCTCTTCATATCGAGTATGGCCTGGCATATATCCGGGTTTACCTCGATTCCTCTTTGTATGAGCATAAAACCCAAGAATTTGCCAGCTTCTACTGTGAAGGTGCATTTTGCAGGATTAAGTCGCATGCCATGTCTTCTTATAGTGTCGAAAACTTGGGTGAGGTCGGACAGTAACATCTCTTCCTTTGTGTCTTTATTAACATGTCGTCCACATAGACTTCCATGATTTTTTCGATGTGATCCGTAAAGACCTTATTCATTAATCTCTGGTAAGTAGCTCCTGCGGTTTTAAGTCCAAAAGGCATGACGATGTAGCAGTAGTTTGCTTTTGGGGTTATGAATGAAGTTTTTTCTTGGTCGGGTGGGTACATCGGGATTTGATTGTATCCCGAATATGCGTCCATAAACGAGAGGTATGTGTATCCGGAGGAGGCATCCACTAAAGCGTCGATGTTTGGTAGTGGGTAAGGATCTTTTGGGCAGGCTTTGTTGAGATCAGTATAGTCGGTGCATATCCGCCACTTCCCATTTGATTTCTTCACCAAGACGACGTTAGCTAGCCATAGTGGGTACTTGACTTCTCTTATGAATCCTGCCTCTGGTAGAGCTTGTACCTACTCTTCCACAGCTTGGGATCGTTCTGGTCCGAGCTTTCTACGTCTCTGTTGAATTGGTCGAGATCTTGGGTAGACCGCTAGTTTGTGGCACATTAACTTGGGGTCTATGGCTGGCATGTCTGCAGCTTTCCATGCAAAGAGGTCGACGTTATCTCGTAATAACTGTACGAGTGATTCCTTTGTGTCTCCTTTTAGGATTGTACCGATATTGGTTGTCTTGTTTGGAATATCTCCGATATGGACTTTTTCTACTTCACCTTCGGGTCGTGGGCGGAGTTCTTCCCGCCTCTGAACTCCTCCGAGTTCGATGGTGTGGAATTCTTCTCCTCTGCCTCTGAGGTTTAGACTTTCGTTGTAACAGTGGCGCACCGTCTTCTAGTCTGCTTTTATTGTAGCTATCCTTTCTGTAGTTGGGAACTTCATGCATAGATGTGGAGTCGAGACTGCTGCACCGAGTTGATTTAATATTGTCTGACCTATTAAGGCATTGTAGGCTGAACTCACGTCGACCACAATGTAGTCTATTTTAAGTGTTCTTCACTAGTTTCCTTTTCCGAAGGTTGTGTGTAGTGAGATGTATCCAAGTGGCTGAACTGGAGTATCTCCTAGTCCGAACAGGCTGTTCGGATATGCTCTGAGTTCTTTTTCTTCCAGACCAAGTTTGTCGAAGGCAGTTTTGAACAAGATGTCGGCGGAGCTTCCCTGGTCGATCAGTGTGCGGTGGAGATTTGTGTTGGCCAATATGATGGTGATGACCATGGGATCGTCATCTCCTGGGATGATGCCAGCTGCGTCCTCCTTAGTAAAAGTAATTGTGGGGATGTCAGGTGTTTCCTCTTTTCCCTCGACATGATATACTTCTTTAAGATATCTTTTGCGAGATGATTTGAAGATTCCTCCTCCTGCAAATCCTCCATGTATCATGTGGATGTGTCTCTCTGGTGTACGAGGTGATCGCTCAGTTCGTCTGACATCTTCGTCCTTTCTTCGTTTTCTTTGCTCATCAACTCGGTTGGCTAAGTACCGATCTAATTTCCCTTCTCTTACCAGTGTTTCTATGACATTTTTTAAGTCAAAGCATTCGATGGTATTCACAATATTCAGTCCGATTTCCTCCCCCTTTTTTGCTTTTGAGTGGTCAAGCTGGGGGTATTTTTTCAGTATGGCAAACTTCTCTGTAGACTTCCACAAGGGACACCCAAAGAGGGGTGTAATTGTGGTATTTTTTTGTTTTTTCTCCATGTTGATCTTCTTTCTTTTTGGATTCTTTATCCTTATCTCGGGAGGAGTAGGAGAATCCGGATTTTGAGGTCTCTCCTAGTCGAGAGTTTTCCTCCATGTTGATGTACTTCTCTGCTCGTTCTTGCACCTCGTTCAGAGATGTGGGGTGTTTTTTCGATATAGATTGGCTAAAAGGTCCCTCTCGTAAACCGTTGATGAGGCCCATAATGGTGGCCTCTGTTGGTAGGCTTTGTATGTCCAAACACGCTTTGTTGAATCTTTCTATGTAGCTACAGAGACTTTCCCAATCTTCTTGCTTGATTCCTAATAGACTTAGGGCATGCTTAGCCTTATCTTTTTGGATGGAAAATCTGGCCAGAAACTTCTTGGCTATGTCGTCGAAGCTTGAGATGGACCTAGGAGGTAGATTGTCGAACCATCTAATTGCTGTCTTTGTTATGGTAGTCAGGAAGGCTTTGCAGCGAACTGCATCCGAGGCATCGGTGAGGTACATTCTACTTCTGAAATTACTGAGATGATGGCCAGGATATGCAATGCCATCATACGAAGTCATGTCGGGAAGTTTGAAGTCTTTTGGGATTTTGGTCCTCATGATCTCTTTGGTGAATGAATCTTGGTCTTTACGGGAGTCATCTTCGTGATCTGATCGAGTGGTCTTGGTCTTGAGATCTGCTTCGAGTTTAAGGAGCTTGTCCTCTAACTCGCGGCGTCGCCTGACTTCCCTTCGTAGGTCTTTCTCAGCTTCTCGTTGATACTCCACCTTTTTTTCGAGTTGCTTTAAACGATCTTGAAGTGCCTCCATGGCTCCTACATTTGGTGAATCGTTGTTTTTATTAGGTTGAGGAGTATCTTTTGGTGTAGTGTTCACGTTCTTGTGCAGCATTCTATTTTCTAGATCGGAATCGTGGTCGTTGTCATGGTCATTCGCCATGGTGGTGGGATGACTGATAAACCACTATTTCATGTTTATCTTGTACTCAATTGAGTGGTTTTTATTAACTCTTTACCCACTTATTCATACTATTTGTATGGTTTTACATTTGCCTTCCTAATTATGTGCTTTGATTGAAAACATGCTTCTTTGGACTTATAATTGCTAATATTAATCCTCTCTTATTACCATTAGATGCCTTGATATGTGTGTTAAGTGATTTCAAAGATTACAGGGAAGGAATGGCTCAGAGGATGGAAAGGAAGCATGCAAAAATGGAAGGAATACAAGAAGTTGGAGAAACTGCTAAGCTGTCCAGCCTGACCTCTTCGCACTCAAATGGCTATAACATTAGCTACAGAGATCCAAACGATGCGGTTCAAGTTGCGTTGGAAAGCTAATGTCCGGGGCTTCGATTTGACATATAATATGCCATAGTTGCTCTGATGCTAGGCGACGCGACCACGTGCTCCATGCGGCTGCATCGCAGTGACAGAAATCAGCGTGTTTGAATTCTTCTCCAGCGATTTCTGGGCTGTTTTCGACCCAGTTTGCGGCCCAGAAAACACAGATTAGAGGCTATAAAGTGGGGGAATGCATCTCTTCATAAGGGAGCTCGCCAATTTTCACTTTCTATGATTTAGATTTAGTCTGAGAGGGAGATTCTCTCCCTTCTCTCTTAGGATTATGATTAGGATTAGGATTAGGATTTAGGACTTCTCTTAGTTTTTTTTTAAGAGTGACTCTCGATCCAGGTTTAATATTTACTTTAATTTGTGTTTCTATGCTACTTTTACTTTAATGCTTTTATTCGTATCTACAGAGGTTGCCCAATTGGCTTATGAATTATTCCATGTTACAGATTGTTATTTGAATTAATGATTATTTGAGGTATTTCAGTTATTGATTGCTTTCTCTTTAATTTGTGTTACTGTTGCTTTCCATTTAAGGACATTTTTATTCCAGTAATTTTACTTTTTCCCCTTTTGGTCTTGGTTAAGAAATCAGTAACTCAACATTATCAAACTCAACATAACTTATAATCACTATCTTGCTAATTGAACTGAACTTCAATAATCCCAACTTTTTCTTAGGAAATAAATAGGATTCGAAGGTCAAACTAAGTAGTCCCTTGACTTTCCTTTGCTTTAGTAAAGGTTAACTAAGTGGAATTTAGATTCAACTTTCATTATTGTTGAGAGGAATAACCAAGTTGTACTTCCAATTTCTCTTACCTTGCCAAAAGTTGCTTTACAGTATTTATTTATTTTAATTGCCATTTACTTTACTTGTCATTCAAATCACTTGCTTCTCACCTTCTAAACCCCGATTACAACCCTTATAGCCAATAATAAGAACATACTTCCTTGCAGTTCCTTGAGAAGACGACCCGAGGTTTGAATACTCGGTTAACAATTTTTAAGGGGTTTGTTACTTGTGACAACCAAAAATTTGAATGAAAGGACTTTTGAAGGTTTAGAAACTATACTTGCAACGAGGATTCATCCACAAATTTCTAGACCACACAAAAGTCCTCTCATCAAAATGGCTCCGTTGCCGGGGAACTGCTAACGTGTGCCTTATTATTGGTTATTGTAAATATTTTTCTTTTGCTTGTTTATTTATTTTTGTTTCTTTTCCTTTTTATCTTTATTTGCTACCATGAATTCTCACCCCTCTCGCTTTGAGTTTGGTTCTAACTTTGTTGAAAGAAATAGAAGTTACAGCAGGAATATACATCAAGGTCAGACGAATCAAAGATGGATGGAGCCAAGAGGATCTAATCAACCCTTTAGGCAGCAACACCCTCCGAGATATCCTGGACAAAGACCATTCTACCGTGCATACCCAGCCGAAAGATATGGTGGACAACCTTGTAACTACTAACAAGCCCCACCCCGTGCATATAAACCATCCTTTCAACATAACCTCGAACCACCACACTCACAAGCTTCTCTTCACCATTCGCCACCATATGATCCTTCCTTACCCCAGTACCAATCCAATCACTCCCAATCACCACCACTTTCCTATGTATCATGTCCAAGTCCGGCAACCCGAGAAGCAGAGGTTCGCCTAAAGGAAACAGTAAATAAATTTCAAACAACCATTCGACAACTGGAGCAAGCAGTAATTCAATGGGTTTCTAGGCGCTCAAATATACAAGGGTCAGCCACAGCCCTATGTGAACAGTCTAACGAAGAGCGTAGCATGAAGGAGACACCAAAAACTCCAGTGGACAAGACAGAGAATGAATTCGTACTAGAACAAGTAGAAGAAGCTGTTATTGTACAAGAAGAAGAGTTGGTTGAAGATCTAGGAGATGCTGAACCTCCATGGGAATCCAGAACTGAGGAGAACTCCGTCAAGGATGTTACAGTTGATGCTAAGGAGGATAGTACACAACCCCCAAGGCAAGTTGTTTATGAAGAATCAGACGGAATAACCCAGGACACAAATTCCCTTGATGATGATAGTCACAAGTCAAATTCTCTTAGTAATGAATTTGCATCTGCAAGTGAATTCTCTGAGATCGAAACATCTTCCCCAAGTGAATACGAAGATGATGCAGAGGTAGATTTCTCTCAACCTCCAATCTATGACTCGAGTGATGAGGAAGACATAGAAGACTTTGACCAGGACACAGATACAATCATAGAACCTTGCAAGGAAGTGGAGGAATTCACAGAAGAGCACAAGGGAGTAGAACTTACAGAACCACCAGAAACACCTATCCCAAGGCCATTACCACCTAATACAAGCTTCAAGTGGGTACAATCCTTAACTTTTAACTTTACTTATTCACTTGAATATGGTTTACTTGAAACAGATGGCCAGCTTAGAGCTCTCTGCGGCTTTAAGAGTAAGAGGGAAATGGATCGTACTCAGAGTTGGTGCACAAGGTTCAATAAGGTTCCAGGCTTCACCTCGAAGTACATGGATTGGTATCATGCTCAATTGCATGGATCACGGAGAATGTTTGGTCACCATGGTGAGATTCTACTTTTTAAACCGCACGGATGGAAACATATAGATCAAGACGGAGGCGGATTTAATAGCAAAACTTGGGATCCTGGAATCTATTCTGACATTCGTCACCCCGGGAGCCTAAAAATTTGTCTGAAGCTGCTCAGAAGCTTTACATGCCTACTGCCTAGTATGGGACCCCAGAGGCTATTGGCATTCCAAGCACTGGTGGAGATTTTTGGACGAATTTAAACATAAGCCGCCATAGCAGGAAGCTCCTCCAATGTCCAACTTAAGGACTTTAACTAAAAGTGTTAGGTGGGAGACAACCCACCATGGTATGATCGTTCCTTTTGCAATTTTAATTTTATTTCGTTTTGTTTATTTTTTAATTTTATTTTTATTTTATTAAACCTGGAATCATGCATAGCATTCACATTAAGCATTGCATCCTGCATTCAGTTCAAAAAAAAAAATTTACGCGACGCGGCAGCGTCGCTGACGCGTCCGCGTCACAAGGAGAGGGGAGAAAATAAAAACGAACAGAGAGTCACGCTGGAGCGTGGCTGGAGGCATGCCAGTGGCACAAATCAACCCACGCGACCGCGTCGCCGACGCGTCCGCGTCACATGGGAATAATGGCCTCCCACGCGATCGCGTGACCCACGCAGCCGCGTGCCTCGATTTTCGACGTAACAAGGGTGCACAACCAAATATTGTGCGAGAGTGGTGCTGGATTGGTACTAGACGCACAATCCCTACCACGTGAACACATGGCTCACGCGTCTGCGTCATGTCCTTCTAATGCCCACTCACGCGATCGCATGCCCCACGCGATCACGTCACCCCAAATTTGGCAAATATATACATTTGAACAGAGAGTTGTGCAAGTGCGAGGCTGCCCTCGCGCTAGCAGCATAAACTGTGTCACGCGACCGTGTAACCGACGCGACCGCGTCAATCCTTATAAGTGCAAGTCACGCGATCGCGTGCCCCACGCGTCCGCGTCGATTGCGCCGCATAGCTTATCCTAATTTGCCAAATATCTTATCTTTTCTTCCCCAATCCAAATTTTTCCTCCCTCCTTTCTTACTTACTTCTTCTTCCCTTCTTTCCCTTCTCATTCCTCTTATCTTTTATTTTATTTTACTTAATTTAATTGCATATTTTCATTCATTGCATATTTTTATTTTTCTAAATTTATTATTTTATCATTGGTGTTCAAATGTTCTTATTCAACTGTTACATCTTTTCTGGTATTTTCTTGGTGCTTAGTGACTTGCTTAATTCTGATTGAATAATATTATTTAAATCAATGCCAATCTTTTATATCTGTATTACTTTTGCATTGACATGAATTTATATTATCTCTCCTCCCCCACTCTCTTCCCCATTGTTGCAAATTTTACACCATTGGTATGCCATGGCTTCTATTGTTTTCTCACGTACATGTTGAAGCTTCCATGTAAATGAGACCCTTTTCATTTGGCATTAACCCAACTATACTTCATTTATTTTCTTATCTCTATTATTGGGTTACTTTTCTTCCCTTTTTCTTTCAGGATGGCCACCCGGAAGAGAAGCGGAAGATGTTTACATGGGGAGACAGACAAGTCCATCTGCACAATCTTTAGAGAAAAGCATCAGTTGGAACAACCTGTCCACCTGCACATCTTAGCATGCACCGAAGACGGTGCAATCTTTAAGTGTGGGGAGGTCAATACCGACCTCCAGGGGTTAGTTATCTTCTATCTCAACACCAATGTTTTAATTTTCTTCGTTAAATTAGTTGTTGCATTTGCATATTTATTTGATTTTATGCATTTAGTTACTGCTTGGTTAAAATAATAAGTTTCTTTTTAAGACCCTATCTTTGAAAAAAAAATTCACTAATTTAAATTGAAAAAAAATTATATTAAAACTTGTTTGAAGTTGTATTTGGAACATGGTTTTTGAGTTAAAGAACACACAACCTGTGAGATTTGAGCTTATTTATATGGTTACATTATTTAACCATAAATATATTATTCTTGTGTGTTTTCTTCTTTATAATTATAATCTATATTTTGTTCTAATCTATATATCCATTATTTAGTGTATTTACATGCTTGCATATGATTGAGGCCATTGTTTGATTTTAGCTCACTTATCCCAAATAAGCCTACCCTTTAAATCACCCTTGTCAGCCACTTTGAGCCTTTTAATCCCCATTTATTCTATACTTTACCACATCACTAGCCTTAAGCAGAAAAACAAATTAAAAACCCCAATTGAATCTTTGGTTAGCTTAAGATAGAGATTGTGCATCAACTAAGTGTGGGAAAATTGTGGGAACATGGGTTAATAAGGGAATGTATCATGTTTCTAATTTATTTGAATATTGGGAATTTGGGAACCTACTCATGAAAAACCAAAATAGAAAAACAATAGAAAATCCATGTGCATTGATAAAAGAAAAAAAAAGAGAAAAAGAGAAAAAGAAAAAAAATATATATAATATAAGTAAATAAATAAGGGGACAAAATCACCCCAATATTAAGTTTAATAAAAGATCAATGCACGTGATAAAAATTAAAGAAAATTTGGTACATGAGTATGGGAATTATACAAAAGTGGGAATTATGGGTAGCTAGGCATGAATTTAAAAGTATATAGAGTATATGTATATTAGGTGAGAGCTTAGGTTAATTAAAGATTCAATTTATAAAGCTCACTTAGCCATATATATACCTTTACCCTTACCTTAGCCCCATTACAACCTTGAAAAAGACCTCATGATGTTTGCATTGGTATATTAAATATTGTTGTTTGGTTAGATGAAGAACAAGGTTTAGAAAGCATGATTAGAGAAGACTAGAGTAAATTACCCTATACACTTGAGAGATTAGAGTGATATACACTTCCAGTGAGGGTTCAACACTTAAATTCTATGTTCCCTGCTTTCATGAGCTGTCTTCTTACAAGTTTACTTGCTTTTTATTGTATGATTTGAATTAGTGGAAATTGGTTTGTATTTGTCTTGGAGAACTTATTTACTCTTAACCAAGTAAGTAAAAGCATTTAGCATATAGTTGCATTCATAGGTTGCATTTCATACCATTCCTCTTCAACTTTTAGCTTCTCTTGAACTTAGCATGAGGACATGCTAATGTTTAAGTGTGGGGAGGTTGATAAACCACTATTTCATGGTTTATCTTGTACTCAATTGAGTGATTTTTATTAACTCTTTACCCCATATTATTTGCATGGTTTTACATTTGCCTTCCTAATTATGTGCTTTGATTGAAAACATGCTTCTTTGGACTTATAATTGCTAATATTAATCCTCTCTTATTACCATTAGATGCCTTGATATGTGTGTTAAGTGATTTCAGATATTACAGGGCAGGAATGGCTGTTTTCGACCCAGTTTGCGGCCCAGAAAACACAGATTAGAGGCTATAAAGTGGGGGAATGCTTCCATTCATAAGGGAGCTCGCCAATTTTCACTTTCTATGATTTAGATTTAGTCTGAGAGGGAGATTCTCTCCCTTCTCTCTTAGAATTAGGATTAGGATTAGGATTTAGGAATTTTCTTAGTTTTTTTTAAGAGTGACTCTCGATCCAGGTTTAATATTTACTTTAATTTGTGTTTCTATGCTACTTTTACTTTAATGCTTTTATTCGTATCTACAGAGGTTGCCCAATTGGCTTATGAATTATTCCATGTTACAGATTGTTATTTGAATTAATGATTATTTGAGGTATTTCAATTATTGATTGCTTTCTCTTTAATTTGTGTTACCGTTGCTTTCCATTTAAGGAGATTTTTATTCCAGCAATTTTACTTTTTCCCCTTTTGGTCTTGGTTAAAAAATCAGTAACTCAACATTATCAAACTCAACATAACTGATAATCGCTATCTTGCTAATTGAACTGAACTTCAATAATCCCAACTTTTTTTTAGGAAATAAATAGGATTCAAAGGTCAAACTAAGTAGTCCCTTGACTTTCCTTTGCTTTAGTAAAGGCTAACTAAGTGGAATTTAGATTCAACTTTCATTATTGTTGAGAGGGATAACCAAGTTGGACTTCCAATTTCTCTTACCTTGCCAAAAGTTGCTTTACAGTATTTATTTATTTTAATTGCCATTTACTTTACTTATCATTCAAATCACTTGCTTCTCACCTTCTAAACCCCGATTACAACCCTTATAGCCAATAATAAGAACATACTTCCTTGCAGTTCCTTGAGAAGACGACCCGAGGTTTGAATACTCGGTTAATAATTTTTAAGGGGTTTGTTACTTGTGACAACCAAAAATTTGTATGAAAGGACTTTTGAAGGTTTAGAAACTATACTTGCAACGAGGATTCATCCGCAAATTTCTAGACCACGCAAAAGTCCTCTCATCAATGACTTCCAGGTTCCCCGGTAACGGCGCCAATGTTCCGAGGGTTACCTGAAACTGTAGGTCGATCTCGGACGAGATCTTCTGTACTGGTCGGAGATGACGTGTCCGGCTGGTGGGTGGCGGCCAGAGCGGTCGTGTTCGACTTGTTGGACTGGCTGCACTGCTGATCCTTTGTCACCGAAGGGTGGTAGTACCTGCAAGGGACTCTGATGCTTAAGTTAGCAAGGGTATTTAGCAGGTTTTTGGTAGAATCAGAGTGTGAGTTATACCTGGGTGCTCCAGTGTATTTATAATGGTGTGGAGTGACCTTTTTAGATAAGATAAGTTAGTTATCTTTATCTTATCTTATCTTTAGGTGATGTCATCTTATCTTCAAGGGAACCGCCCTTATCTCTATAGGCTTGGGCTGCCTTTGGATTTGGGTCGTGTTCCTCTATCTGGGCCCTTTACTGGGCTTTCCTGGCAATTTGGCCGAGCTCTTTGAGAAGAGGTCGGATAGTCTGACCTGAAGAGGTCGGTCGCTTTGTCGCTAAAACATCTTGGGTCAGACAGCTCGACCCAGGGTATGAACACCCAACAAAACCCGCATCGAAGAAAAATAATCCCTTCCAAACAAGCAACAATACGACAAGAAAATCAAAGCAAAGTCATCAGAAAATCGTCAACTCTATCAGTTAGGAAAAACCATCAACAGGACGTAAAGTCATCAAAGGAGCAACCTTTTTAACAAAAAGTAGTTCAAAAAACCTCAAAAAATCAAAAGAACAATCAGAAAGCAGTGACAACATGCAAGGCCCTAAAAAGCATCAAACTACCAGGGAATTCACCCAAGAGAATACATAAGGTCGAAAGAAAACCAGAAAACATACATCACAGTGACAACCAAGCATGGTAATACGAAAAGGTTCAAGCTTTTCAACATAAATTCAAGCAAAACCGAAACTTTACCAAGGATAGAACAATGCAAGCACAAGGGAAGAATGACGAAAGAAGTAAAGAAATAGAAAGAAGAACCAACCTGAAAGAGGAGGAAGTGACGAGAAAGTTGAAGACGAAGGAGCGAAAATTCGAAATTGCCTTTCGAACAAAGGAAGCTCCAGCAACCACCAATGATGCCACGAAGAGAAGCGTGAAAAAAGGCTCAGGCAAAAAATAGAAAAATGGAAAAGGGTGGAGTTACAGTGAGCAAAAGGGAAGAAGAAACGGAAACCAAACCCTTGAAAAAATGAAAATTCAAAATGAAGAAAGGGGGAAAATAGCAAGGAGAAGAATTAATGAGTTATTAAAACCCTCACACGTTCCCAAGGCAAAGAGACGCGCGTTTCAAAAGAACAAAGGACGCTTGTTTCAAAAAATTATAAGAAAGAAAACGTTTCGCATTCAGAGGAATCTCTACAAAAGAAATCGACAATGCTCGAGCTCGACTTCTCCAGAGGAGGATTGAAATCCTAAAGCTAAGGACTCGACCTCCGGAGGAAGACCGCACTCGAGCAGGGCACTATTTATACCCTGGGTCGAGCTGTCCAACCCGGGATGTTTGACGACAGGACGACCGACCTCTTCAGATCAGGACTACCCGACCTCTTCTCAAAGAGCTCGACCAAATCACCAAGAAAGCCCAAAAAAGGCTCAAACAGAGGAACACGACCTAAATCCAAAGGCAGCCCAAGCCTATAGGGATAAGGGCGGTTCCCTTGAAGATAAGATGACTTCACTCAAAGATAAGATAAGATAACTATCTTATCCCCAGAAAGATCACTCTACAAACATTATAAATACACTGGAGCACCCAGGTATAACTCATACTCTGATTCTACTAAAAACCTGCTTAATACCTTTGCTAACTTAAGCATCGGAGTCCCTTGCAGGTACCACCCCCCTCCGGTGACGAAGGATCAGCACCACCACCAAGTCCAACAAGTCAGACACGGAGGCTCTGGCCACCATCATCAAGGACACAACAGCGCCGACCGGTACAGAAGATCGCGTCCGAGATCGACCTACAGTTTCAGGTAACCCTCGGAACAACACCAAACTTAAAATTTTCAAAATTAGAAACACGATTTCTCAAAAATAGAGAGAGAAAAACACTAATAGACACCAAACCTAGAGATTTTGAAATCAAACAAAGAGAGATAGCAAGAATAATTCGAAAAATAAAGAAGAAATTAAGAACAGATTTCGAGAGTTTCAAAAGAAAAATCAATAAGGATCAAAAGGACACCAAACTTAAAATTCAACAAACAACTCAAACAAAAGAAATAGATGAAAACTTTTGAAGAATTTTGAAAAAGGCGATAAGAAAAACGATTAAAAGGAAAATAGTAAAGAAGAAAAAATAAAAATACCTTATTTAAGGAGCAGAACAAACGGTATTTTGTCAATCTCGAACAATCCCCGGCAATGGTGCCAAAAATTTAGTGCGCTAAATTTAAACTCGCACAACTGAACCGGAAAGTGCACCGGGTCGTCCAAGTAATACCTCAGGTGAGTGAGGATCGAATCCCATGAGGATTGCCGAATTGAGCCAGCTGTGGTTATCCTACAGATCTTAGTCCGGCGAATAGAAAGGTAAGTTTGATTGTTGTAGGCGCATAAGCAAACAATAACAAAAGCGATAAATAGATACGATAGACTCAGTGATGAGACGTCAGTTAAGGCTTCGGAGGTACTTCTTCTGAATTAACACATCGTACCCTCTACTTCAACAATGAATGATTGCTTCAATGGCAAGGCTGTAAGTGATTAAGCCATGGTTCGTGGTCATTAATCTCTTCAGGTCCAGACTGAACATCCGAACAGACTAGATCAATCTGAGAGAGGGTGAAGCGCATGCAAGTCAATCTCTCTGCTGATCCTACTCAAAACGCCACAAACAAGGTCGGATCTTCCAGATCAGAGACTGCTGCTCTTATGGTTCTAGCCCTTAGAGCCACAAGAACCTCAATTTCCCTTGACTAACGGGGTTATATATCACATACCCCATTGATCCAAATAATTCTGTTGGAACCCGTGATGCATCCTCAAGCTGTAGCTTAATACTATCCGGGTTAGGACTCGTAAGAACTCATGTAGAATTGAGATTCATAAGGATGAAGAACGACAATGCATCATAGAATAGAATCACACATTGATTGAAATGGAAAAGTACTTGTATTAATTCATAAGAATCAGCAGAGCTCCTAACCTTAACCTACGAGGTTTAGTTGCTCATACTGTACAAAGAAATAACTAAAATATTTAAAAGTCGTAAAAGAGAGATCCTCAACAATAGTGATCTCCTTTCTATATATACTAACCTCAACCTAAAGAAACATTAATAGTCATTAGAAATTACAAAAATGAAATAAACTAACCTAAAAGTGCGAAAATCCACTTTTGGGCCCCACTTGGTGAGTGTTTGAGTAGAGCTTGGTGTCCAACTTGAAGAAGTGGGCATTGAACACCCACTAAGGGGTAGAATTGTGGTTTCTTTGCTCCCTTTGTGGCATTGAATGCCAGGTTTGAGCGTTCAACGCCAGCCTTGGTCCTATTGGGGCGTTGAATGCCCCATAGGGGGTAGTTTGGGCGTTCAACGCCCATTTTGGGCTGTCCAATTCGAATAAAAGCATAAACTATTATATATTGCTGGAAAGCCCTAGACGTTATCTTTCCAACTCCATGAAGAACGTGTCATTTAGACCTTTGTAACTCCAGAAATGCTCGTTTGAATGCATGGAGGTCAGAATCTGACAGCATCTGCTCTGCTTTCCTTGCCTCTGAATCAAACTTTGCCAGAACTTCACCAAATTCCCCAAAAATTCACCTAAAATTATAGAAAAACATAAAAGCTCAAAATAATATTTAAAGAAGTGAATTTTGCATTAAAACCTACTAAAACTTAAAAAAACATACTAAAAACACTAAGTAATTGATGCCAAAAAGCGTATAAAATATCCACTCATCAAAGTTCTTTCCCCCTCAGAAGCTGACCAAGCTGAGGACAGATGTTCAGAACTTCAGGCAGAGAGAGGGTGAGTCTCTCTATTATAACACCCTAACATTTAGCACGTCATGATCGTACCAAAAGTAAGGCGTTACTAACTCGTTTTCCTTATTAACCTTTTAATATTGAGCCTTTAGTTCGATGTCGCATTTCAATTTTTAAGAAAATGCCCGAAAAGTTTGTTTTTATTAATTAAAATCATATATCAAAGATCACTCAGTAATAGTAGTCACATAGTTATTACTAATAATAAATGTCATACAAAAAAATTCAATATAAAACTCGAAGACATTACCTATCCCTCTAGGTAAAATAAAATCCTAATCAATAAAAGCGAGGGAATTCTATGAAAACAACTGAACGTTAGGATTCTTACCAGTAAAGAATTTTATAAAAATAGTCGCGTTGTAGATATAGTTTTTAAACCAACAGAAATCCCTTTGTACAAATATTTTGGTTGTCAAAAGTAACAAACCCCTAAATAAATTGATAACCGAAGTATTTAAACCTCGGGTCGTCTTCTCAAGGAACTGCAGGAAAGTATGTTCTTATTACTGGTTATGAAGATTGTAAATTGGGGTTTTTAAGATGAGGAACAAGTAATTTAAATTGCAATTAGAATAAGTAAATGACTGTAAAATAATTAAATAATTGTAAAACACACTTTTGGCAAGGTATGAGAAATTAGAAGTCCTATCCTAGTTATCCTTATCAATGATGATGAAAATTGAATCTTAATTCCACTTAGTTAACCTTTGCTAGAGCAAGGGAAGGTCAAGTGACTAATTAGTTAGATCCTCAAATCCTAGTTAATCCCTAAGGAAAGATTGGGATTATTGAAGTTCAATTCAATTAGCAAAGATAACGATTATCAATCATGTTTGAGTTTGATAACTCCTGAGTTACTGATTTCTTAACCAAGACCAAAATGGGGAAAGTAAATCTACTGGAATAAAAATGTCTTCAGATTGGGGATAAAAATAACATAAATAAAAGAAAGCAATTGTAAGCTGAAATACCTCAAATAACATTAATTCAAAGAGTAATCTGTAACATGGAAGAATTCATAAATAAAATAGAGAAAATAATAAAAAGAAATATTGAACCTGGTAAAGAGATAATCCTGAAAGCGAATAAAATACTAATTCTAAATCCTAATCCTAAAGAGAGAGGAGAGAACCTCTCTCAAAACTAAATCTAAATCATGGCAAACTAACTAATTGGAGACTCCCTGAATGGATGCATTCCCCCACTTCATAACCTCTGGTCTATGCCTTCTGGACTTGGATTTGGGCCAAAAAGGGCTTTAGAATTCGTTATAAGCGTTTTCTACAATTTCTGGTGCGTGGCCTCTATCACGCGTCTGCGTGGGTCATGCGGTCGCATCATTGGGAGTTTTTTCCTTGTCACGCGGTCGCGTCAGTCATGCGTCCACGTCATATGCGTTTCGCTCAAGGCGTGCAGTCGCGTCAGTCATGCGGCCGCGTTAATGTCTTTTCGCGCCGGCATGCGACCGCATCACCCATGCGATCGCATGGCTGCCAGTTTCTTCAAAAACTCCGTTTTATGCTTTCCTTCCAATTTTGTATGTTTTCTTTCCATCCTTTAAGTCATTCCTGCCTCAGAAGAATTGAAACTACTCAACACACGAATCTCGGCATCGAATGGAAATAAAGGGTAATCAAAATAATTAATTTTAAGCATAGGAAACATGTTTTTCACATACATCACATAATAAGGAAGGGAAAGTAAAACCATGCAATTAATATGAATAAGTGGGTGAAGGATTGAATAAATCACTCAGATTAAGCACAAAATATATCATAAAAAATGGTTTTATCAACCTCCCCACACTTAAACAATAGCATGTCTTCATGCTAAGTCTAAGATAAAGAGTAAGTTAAGTTTAAAGTGGTGGAATCTCATGCAATGCAATCTACTCTAAATGCAACTACCTACATGCATCATGCAATTCTTAATTGTTATTCACTTGTATATAAAGCTTACATGTAGTTGAATTAATTCACATTCCCAAGGAGTCATATATATAGCCAAGCCTTAGATAGTGATAAAGTGCCTTTACAATTGAGATGGGAGAGAAAAATATTTTATAAACTTGCAAGACAATTTATAATTTAAGCAGAGGTATATGTTAATGAGCTATTGAACCCTCACTGGATTTTGTGTTTACTCTCTAGTCACTCAGCGTTTATTGGGTTAATCACTCTATTCTTCTTTTTATCCTTCCTTTCTATAACTTTGTTCTTCATCTAACCAATCAACAATTATAGAATATCGGCATACAAAAGTCATGAGGTCTTTAATTAAGGTTGTAATGGGGCCAACGTAAAGGTAAAGGTATTTGTATAAGGCTAAGTGAGCTAATTAAGTGAATCCTTGATTAGTCTAAGATCTCACCTAACATACATACTTTGTAAAGCAAAACTTCTTTACCTATTTTCCCACTTTTTCCAACTTTTGATGTTACATGCTCATACTTTAACTTTCGTCCCATGTGCATTTATTTTTTGCATTTGGGGAATTCTTTTGTATCCCCTTTATTCAAATACTGAAAAATAACATTTTTTTTATTGCACATGGTAATTCAATTATTTGATTTTACATGAGCATGCTTCCCAAAATTGTTATTTGAATAATTTTATTCTTTTCAACTTTTCTACCTTTTGTTTTTATCATCCATGTTCCCACTAGGTTTTCCATACTTAAACAATTACACACTTTCTATCTTAGGCTAACCAAGGATTCAACTTGGGATTTTTATTTTTTTTCCTGCTTAAGGCTAGTATTGTGGTTTATAGAATAAGAGGGGGTTTAAAGGCTCAAGGGGGTTAACAAGGGTGATGTAAAAGGTAGGCTAATTTGGGATAAGTGAGCTAAAATTAAACAATGGCATCAATCACTCTCTTGGTATGTATTTCTATTCTATAATCGGACATATAGATTAAAACAAAGTAAAGAACACCAGAATAAATAAGAAGGGCGGAACACACAGGAATAAAATTTATGGTTTGAATGTAACCATACAATTAAGCTCAAAACTCATAGGCCGTGTATTCTCTAGCTCAAAAATCATTTATCAATTATGTATGTCATGCAAGTAAAATTAAAAGTTCCCATTATTCTCAATGTAAAACTTAAGGTGGCTTTAAAGTTCTAGTGTTTCTCCTTGATGAAATGTTGTTAACTAACTAACATGTAATGCTATATACACAAGGTGTGTGGATTGTTTCTATTATGTTCAAGTTCCTAGTTTACTTCCTTTTTATATTTTCAATATAAACTAAGCTATCTTATGCTAAAAAGGGTAAACTATACTAATTAATCCACAATTTTTATAACTAATAAGTTAGAATTGCAACTAAACTAAATGGCTAAAATACGAACTAAAAATACAAAATGCAGAAATAGAGTAGAAATACATGAAAATAGCAATGTATAAGTACTGAGAAAATAAAGATAAAAATAAAGAGAAAAATACAGAAAAATAGCAAAATAAAATGAAAGAGTCTGTAGTGGTTCACCAAAAAAAATACGCCAGAGATGGCGACCTCCCCACACTTAAAATGAAGCATCGTCCCTGATGCTCACTCAAGCAGGGTGTGAAGGGGTGTCATCACTAGAAGGGTGGGTAGCTGGAGTCTCTGTGGTGGTGGTCTGAGGATCTGCCTGTTGCAGAGGAGGTGCTGACTGGATAGGGATCTCGGGGTCTACAACCTGAATCTGAAGCGGAGCCTCCTGATGTGATGCGGCCTGCTCTGTCCCTGCAGCGCAGCCTCGCTCTGTGGATGGGTCTCTGCCTCGTGATCATCCGCCTCCTCCTCAGATGGCTCGGATGGTGTGTCAGGCTCGGAGGGGATGTCGCCAGATCGTATCATCAGCTTCAGGTGCTCATAGTGTCGCTTGTGGCGACGCTCCATCTGGTCAAGCTGCCGAAACAAGCAGTGCACTAGGTGATAAATTGGCTCTGAGGCAGGTGGAGGTGCAGTGGTGGTGGCAGGGGTAGCTGGGGTAGCTGTGGAAGAAGAGGGGCTGGCAGATGGTGTGACTGTCTCATCAGTAGCAGTGAGGAATGAAGGTCTGTAGCCCAAAGCCAGAAAGTTCCTGCTGTGAGGGATAATCTTCTTGCATTCTGCAGTAGGTGGCTTTTCATCAGCATCCTCCCAAGGCACGTCAACTCGACGGCCTAGCTGTGTAATCAGATAAGGAAAGGGAAGAGTGCCTCGGACGTGGACCCTGGCCATGTGGTACCGGATAAAGCGTGGCAGGTACAAGTCCTTACCCTCTATCACACACCATAGGAGGGTGATCATAGCGGCAGGTATCTATGTCTCATGGGTACTCGGCATGACAAAATTGCTCAGGATCTGGTGCCATAGCCGAGCCTCATCATTTAAGTAAATCCGCTTGATTCCCTTTGGCATGGTGGTGTTCTGACCCATGATCCATGGAACGGTCGGGTCAAGGGCTATCCTGGCCTTGACTGCATCCCAATCAAACTTCATGAAGCACATATCCTCCTCAGCATTTTGATAACCATCCAGCTGATCAGATTTAGGCAGAAGCTTTAGAACATCCTCTATGGCCTCTTCAGTGACCAGAATCTGCTTCCCTTTTAGGTTCACTGCATCTAGGGAAGTTTTGAAGTAATTGCAGTAGAATTCCCTTACCCAAGATGCATTGACCTCAGTCAGGTTTCTTTCCAGGAAGAACCAGCCTCTTTGTTTGATTTGCTCAGAGGTGTATTGCTGGAGTTCTTCTGGGATTTTCAAAGTCCTCTCCAGGTACAGGTTCCTGGAGGTTGCAAACACCAGATACTTCAGCTCACAGTATCGGTTTGCAAACTTTGCTGGATCAGTAGCAGGGAGTAGCTGGTCGGCCTTCTCCTACGAGGTAAAGTTTTTCTCCTGCCAGGAGTCATCGTGCATGATATCCATGATGGACATAGAGGATTCTCCTCTTTTACGTTTGCTAGTAGTAGCCTTTGCTTTTCCTTTTCTTTGGCTGGTAGACATCCTGAAAAATAGAAAACCAGGATATAATAAAAACAGGAAAAACAAATAGGCAAATAATCAAAAGAAACACAAAGTGGCAAAGGAGCAATAGGATAATGAAAATGAGTTAAGTAAATGTGCATTAAAGATTGTATAGGAGTTAAAAGTCCGAAAAGAAGAATTCACCATCCAAAATGTAATGGAAGTCATGTTAATTAGGAAAATTAACATTATGCCTTGGTTAGAAGGTTAAAAGAAAGTGAAAAACCAGAAGAGATGTTGTGAAAGGTTAGGTTGGTTAGAATTGAAAAAGAGTTTAGGAAGTTAAAATTAGGGAGTTAGTAAAAAGTGGTTTAAGAAAAGTGGCATAATGATCATATTCCAAGTAACCAGCATTCACAATGAGAAGATATAGGTAACTCATATCCAAACAAGGAAATTAGGTTGATGATGATTCAGATAGATATAGAAATAGCAAAAATTGGAATCTAATCATCAAAAATATAGATTATGAACCAGAAAATTAAAGAGAATAGGAAAGCTTGCCCCGGCATTCATTAATTGTTTTGGTAAAAGCAGAGTAAAGCAGAGTTTAAATAGCCAAAACCAAAACATGAATGAAAGTCAAAAATAGTTTATAAAAATTTGGGCAGTATTCTGGCTAAAATTGGATTGTCCCGGAAAATAAACAGCAATCAGAATAGTTCATATGAATTAAAAATACAGCTGTAATTACATATAGGGAATATGAACATGAAAAAGTGGTGTAAAGAGCAGCATGAAATAGTAAATTTCAGCATATGAACAATACGAAAATCACAGCAACAGCAGAATTGCAAATTGATAAAACAAGAAACACGAACAGCGCGATTAAGCAGGCCTAAATCCACTAACCACATCCTAGGCTACCTAACAACCTAAAATCCACTACAATATGCATATCTAACTAGCCTAAATATGAACATAAACAGAAAAAAATGAATTAACTACGAATGGATAGAAGGGTGGCATTCGTCGGAACCTGGTAGGCGAATTAAGGAGAGTGGGGCAGAGAGGTGGCTGAGAGATGGTGGCGGTGGCGTCTGGTGCGGCGGAGGAGGGTGGCGGAGGTGGTGGCTGCTGTTCGGGGACAAGGGCTTCGGGAAGGGTAATGGGGGTAAGGGGAAAGGGTGGGTGGTGATCGCAGAGGGGGATAGTGGCGGTGGAGGGAGAAAGGAGAAGGAAGAAGAAGAAAGAATGGGAAGGGGAAAGGGGGGTGGCGTGGCGACGGGGTCTGGATGGTCGGCGGATTGGCGGCGGTCGGTGATGGTGGCTGGGTGGTTGGAGAAGAAGAGAGGAAGGAGAAGGGTTTAGGGGGGGTGCGAATGGTAGGGTTCGCGTGACTGGGGGGTTATGAAATTTGAATCCACGCGATCGCGTGGGGAACGCAGTCGCGTTGTTGGGCTGAAATGGTGGTTGACGCGATCGCGTGGGACACGCGGTCGCATGGAATGGATCGAGGAGTGAATGACGCGATCGCCTGAGGCATGCGATCGCGTCGCTGGAAATTGTGCTAAACGCACGATTCCAGCATCGTTTCAGCGCAACTCTCTGTCTCCTTTTGGGATGTTGTGCAATCCATGCGACGCGATCGTGTCGCTCACGCTGTTGCATGGGATTGATGTTGTGCAAGTGACACAATCGCGTCAGGGACGCGACCGCGTGGGTCGTTTTGTGCGAAACACACAGTAGCCACACGATTCCAGCTTAACTTTCTGGACGTTGGATGTTTACGCTGATCTCCAGATCACGCGGCCGCGTGAATGATGCGGACGCGTGGGGAGTGTTTTCGCAACTTGACGCGATCGCATGAATGATGCGGTCGCGTCGCACACCTTTTTTTTTTGCAGTATGCATAATGCAATGCTTAATATGAATGTTATGCATGATTCCATGTTCAATGAAATAAAATAAAATAAAACTCAAAAATAAACAAAACGAAATAAAACTAAAATTGAAAAAGGAACGATCATACCATGGTGGGTTGTCTCCCACCTAGCACTTTTAGTTAAAGTCCTTAAGTTGGACATTGGATGAGCTTTCTGTTATGGTGGCTTGTGCTTGAACTCATCCAGGAATCTCCACCAATGCTTGGAATGCCAATAGCCTCCGGGGTCCTAAACTAGGCATGTAAAGCTTCTGAGCAGCTTCAAATAGATTCTCAGGTTCCCGGGGTGACGAGTGTCAAAATAGATTCCAGGATCCCAAACTTGGCTTTTAAATCCGCCTTCGTCTTGATCCATATTTTTCCATCCGGGCGGTTTAGAAATTAGATTCTCACCAAGATAACCAAACGTTTTTCGAGATCCATTCGATTGATTATGATGCCAATCCGTGCATTTCAAGTTGAAGCGTGGAACCTTACTGAACCTTGTGCACCAGCTCTGAGTACGAGCCATTTCCCTTTTACTCTTAAAGTCGCAGAGAGCTCTAAGCTGGCCATCTGTTTCAAGCAAACCATATTCAAGTGGAAAAATAAAGCTAAAGGTTAAGGATTGTATCCACTTGAAGTTTGTATAGGGTGGTAATGGCCTTGGGATAGGTGTTTCCAGTGGTTCTGTGAGCTCTACTCCCTTGTGCTCTTCTGTGAATTTTTCCACTTTCATGCAGACTTCTTCAAATGCATCCATGTCCTGATCAAAGCCTTCTATGTCTTCCTCGTCACTTAAGTCATAAACGGGAGGTTGAAATAAATCTACCTCCGCGTCATCTTCGTATTCACTTGGGAAAGATTCTTCGATCTCAGAGAATTCACTTGCGGATGCAAGTTCATTACTAGGAGAACTTGACTTGTGACTATCATCATCAAGGAAACTTGCTTCTTGGATTATTCTATCTAGTTCTTCATAAAAGACTTGCTCTGGGGGTTGTGTACTATCCTCCTTAGCATCAGTTGTAACGTCCTTGACAGAGTTCTCCACAACTCTGGATTCCCATGGAAGTTCAGCGTCTCCTAAGTCTTCAACCAACTCTTCTTCTTGTATAATGACAGCTTGCTCAACTTGTTCTAATACGAAGTCATGCTCTGTCTTGTCCACTGGAGTTTCTAATATCTCCTTCATGCTACGCCCTTCATTAGATTGTCCACATGGGGCTCTGGGAGGCCCTTGAATGTTCAAACATCTAGAAGATAATTGACTTATTGCTTGCTTCAGTTGATGAAGGGTTGTTTGAAGTTGATCTACTATTCCCTTGAGGCGAACTTTTGATTCTCGAGGTGATGGATTTGGACGTGGTACATTGGGAAGTGGTGGTGTTTGGGAGTAATTGGATTGGAATCGGGGTAAATGAGGATCATATGGTGGCGAATGGTGAAAAGGAGCTTGTGAGTGTGGTAGTTCAAAGTTGTGTTGAGAGGATGGCCTATAAGCATAGGGTGGGGCTTGTTGGTAACTACGAGGTTGTCCACCATGTCTATTGCCTTGGTATGCACTGTGGAATGGTCTTTGTCCATGATGTCTTGGAGGGTGTTGCTGCCTAAAGGGTTGATCAGATCCTCTTGGCTCCATCCATCTTTGATTGCTCTGACCTTAATGCATGTTCCTATTATAACTTTCATTCCTTTCAACAATATTAGAACCAAACTCAAAGCGAGAGGGGTAAGAATTCATAATGACTAATGAAAATAATAGGGAAAAATAAAAACAAATAGACGAGTAAAAGAAAAATATTTACAATAACCAATAATAAGGCATACAGTTGCAGTTCCCCGGCAACGGCGCCATTTTGAACGTTAGAATTTTTGCTAGTAAAGAATTTTATAAAAATAGTTGTGTTGTAGATATAGTCTCTAAACCAACAGAAATTCCTTCGTACAAACGTTTTGGTTGTCAAAAGTAACAAACCCCTAAATAAATTGATAACCGAAGTAATTAAACCTCGGGTCGTCTTCTCAAGGAACTACAGGGAAGTATGTTCTTATTACTGGTTATGAAGATTGTAAATTGGGGTTTTTAAGATGAGGAACAAGTAATTTAAATTACAATTAGAATAAGTAAATGACTGTAAAATAATTAAATAACTGTAAAACACACTTTTGGCAAGGTATGAGAAATTAGAAGTCCTATCCTAGTTATCCTTATCAATGATGATGAAAATTGAATCTTAATTCCACTTAGTTAACCTTTGCTAGAGCAAAGGAAGGTCAAGTGACTAATTAGTTAGATCCTCAAATCCTACTTAATCCCTAAGGAAAGATTAGGATTATTGAAGTTTAATTCAATTAGCAAAGATAATGATTATCAATCATGTTTGAGTTTGATAACTCCTGAGTTACTGATTTCTTAACCAAGACCAAAAGGGGGAAAGTAAATCTACTGGAATAAAAATGTCTTCAGATTGGGGATAAAAATAACATAAATAAAAGAAAGCAATTGTAAACTGAAATACCTCAAATAACATTAATTCAAAGAGTAATCTATAACATGGAAGAATTCATAAATAAAATTGAGAAGATAATAAAAAGGAATATTGAACCTGGTAAAGAGATAATCCTGAAAGCGAATAAAATCCTAATTCTAAATCCTAATCCTAAAGAGAGAGGAGAGAACCTCTCTCAAAACTAAATCTAAATCATGGCAAACTAACTTACTGGAGACTCCTTGAATGGATGCATTCCCCCACTTCATAACCTCTGGTCTATGCCTTTTGGACTTGGATTTGGGCCAAAAAGGGCTTCAGAATTCGCTATGAGCGTTTTCTGCAATTTCTGGTGCGTGGCCTCTGTCACGCGTCCTCGTGGGTCACGCGGTCGCGTCATTGGGAGTTTTTTTCCTTGTCACGCGGTCGCGTCAGTCATGCGTCCGCGTCATATGCGTTTCGCTCAAGGCGCGCGGTCGCGTCAGTCATGCGGCCGCGTTAATGTCTTTTCGCGCTGGCATGCGACCGCATCACCGATGCGATCGCGTGGCTGCCTGTTTCTTCAAAAACTCCGTTTTATGCTTTCCTTCCAATTTTGTATATTTCCTTTCCATCGTTTAAGTCATTCCTGCCTTAGAAGATCTAAAACTACTCAACATACGAATCACGGCATCGAATGGAAATAAAGGGTAATCAAAATAATTAATTTTAAGCATAGGAAACATGTTATTCACATACATCACATAATAAGGAAGGGAAAGTAAAACCATGCAATTAATATGAATAAGTGGGTGAAGGATTGAATAAATCACTCAGATTAAGCACAAAATATATCATAAAAAATGGTTTTATCAACCTCCCCACACTTAAACAATAGCATGTCCTCATGCTAAGTCCAAGATAAAGAGTAAGTTAAGGTTAAAGTGGTGGAATCTCATGCAATGCAATCTACTCTAAATGCAACTACCTACATGCATCATGCAATTCTTAATTGTTATTCACTTGTATATAAAGCTTACATGTAGTTGAATTAATTCACATTCCCAAGGAGTCATATATATAGCCAAGCCTTAGATAGTGATAAAGTGCCTTTACAATTGAGATGAGAGAGAAAAACATTTTATAAACTTGCAAGACAATTTATAATTTAAGCAGAGGTATATGTTAATGAGCTATTGAACCCTCACTGGATTTTGTGTTTACTCTCTAGTCACTCAGTGTTTATTGGGTTAATCACTCTATTCTTCTTTTTATCCTTCCTTTCTATAACTTTGTCCTTCATCTAACCAATCAACAATTATAGAATATCGGCATACAAAAGTCATGAGGTCTTTAATTACGGTTGTAACGGGGCCAAGGTAAAGGTAAAGGTATATGTATAAGGCTAAGTGAGCTAATTAAGTGAATCATTGATTAGTCTAAGATCTCACCTAACATACATACTTTGTAAAGCAAAACTTCTTTACCTATTTTCCCACTTTCTCCCACTTTCGATGTTACATGCTCATACTTTAACTTTCGTCCCATGTGCATTTATTTTGCATTTGGAGAATTCTTTTGTATCCCCTTTATTCAAATACTGAAAAATAACATTTTTTTTATTGCACATGGTAATTCAATTATTTGATTTTACATGAGCATGCTTCCCAAAATTTTTATTTGAATAATTTTATTCTTTTCAACTTTTCTACCTTTTGTTTTTATCATCCATGTTCCCAATAGGTTTCCCATACTTAAACAATTACACACTTTCTATCCTAAGCTAACTCAGGATTTAACTTGGGATTTTATTTTTCTGCTTAAGGCTAGTATTGTGGTTTATAGAATAAGAGGGGGTTTAAAGGCTCAAGGGGGTTAACAAGAGTGATGTAAAAGGTAGGCTAATTTGGGATAAGTGAGCTAAAATTAAACAATGGCATCAATCACTCTCTTGGTATGTATTTCTATTCTATAATCGGACATATAAATTAAAACAAAGTAAAGAACACTAGAATAAATAAGAAGGACGGAACACACAGGAATAAAATTTATGGTTTGAATGTAACCATACAATTAAGCTCAAAACTCACAGGCTGTGTATTCTCTAGCTCAAAAATTATTTATCAATTATGTATGTCATGCAAGTAAAATTAAAAGTTCCCATTATTCTCAATGTAAAACTTAAGGTGGCTTTAAAGTTCTAGTGTTTCTCCTTGATGAAATATTGTTAACTAACTAACATATAATGCTATATACACAAGGTGTGTGGATTGTTTCTATTATGTTCAAGTTCCTAGTTTACTTCCTTTTTATATTTTCAATATAAACTAAGCTATCTTATGCTAAAAAGGGTAAACTATACTAATTAATCCACAATTTCTATAACTAATAAGTTGGAATTGCAACTAAACTAAATGGCTAAAATATGAACTAAAAATGCAAAATGCAGAAATAGAGTAGAAATACATGAAAATAGTAATGTATAAGTACTGAGAAAATAAAGATAAAAATAAAGAAAAAAATACAGAAAAATAGCAAAATAAAATGAAAGAGTCTATAGTGGTTCACCAAAAAAAATACGCCATAAATGGCGACCTCCCCACACTTAAAATGAAGCATCGTCCCTGATGCTCACTCAAGCAGGGTGTGAAAGGGTGTCATCACTAGAAGGGTGGGTAGCTGGAGTCTCTGTGGTGGTGGTCTGAGGATCTGCCTGTTGTAGAGGAGGTGCTAACTGGATAGGGATCTCGAGGTCTACAGCCTGAATCTGAGGCAGAGCCTCCTGATGTGATGCAGCCTGCTCTGTGCCTGCCGGTGCAGCCTCGCTCTGTGGATGGGTCTCTGCCTCGTGATCATCTGCCTCCTCCTCAGATGGCTCGGATGGTGTGTCAGGCTCGGAGAGGATGTCGCCAGATCGTATCATCAGCTTCAGGTGCTCATAGCGTCGCTTGTTGCGACGCTCCATCTGGTCAAGCTGCCGAAACAGGCGGTGCACTAGGTGATAAACTGGCTCTGAGGCAGGTGGAGGTGCAGTGGTGGTGGCAGGGGTAGTTGGGGTAGCTGTGGAAGAAGAGGGGCTGGCAGATGGTGTGACTGTCTCATCAGTAGCAGTGAAGAATGGAGGTCTGTAGCCCAAAGCCAGAAAGTTCCTGCTGTGAGGGATAATCTTCTTGCATTCTGCAGCAGGTGGCTTTTCATCAGCATCCTCCCAAGGCACGTCAGCTCGACGGCCTAGCTGTGTAATCAGATAAGGAAAGGGAAGAGTGCCTCGGACGTGGACCCTGGCCATGTGGTACCGGATAAAGCGTGGCAGGTACAGGTCCTTACCCTCTATCACACACCATAGGAGGGTGATCATAGTGGCAGGTATCTCTGTCTCATGGGTACTCGGCATGACAAAATTGCTCAGAATCTGGTGCCATAGCCGAGCCTTATCATTTAAGTAAATCCGCTTGATTCCCTTAGGCATGGTGGTGTTTTGACCCATGATCCATGGAACGGTCGGGTCAAGGGCTATCCTGGCCTTGACTGCATCCCAATCAAACTTCATAAAGCGCATATCCTCCTCAGCATTTTGATAACCATCCAGCTGATCAGATTTAGGCAGAAGCTTCAGAACATCCTCTATGGCCTCTTCGGTGACCAGAATCTGCTTCCCTCCTAGGTTCACTGCATCTAGGGAAGTTTTGAAGTAATTGCAGTAGAATTCCCTTACCCAAGATGCATTGACCTCAGTCAGGTTTCTTTCCAGGAAGAACCAGCCTCTTTGTTTGATTTTCTCATAGGTGTATTGCTGGAGTTCTTCTGGGATTTTCAAAGTCCTCTCCAGGTACAGGTTCCTGGAGGTTGCAAACACTGGATACTTTAGCTCACAGTATCAGTTTGCAAACTTTGCTGGATCAGTAGCAGGGAGTAGCTGGTCGGCCTTCTCCTAATGGGTAAAGTTTTTCTCCTGCTAGGACTCATCGTGCATGATATCCATTATGGACATAGAGAATTCTCCTCTTTTACGTTTGCCAGTAGTAGCCTTTGCTTTTTCTTTTCTTTGGCTGGCAGACATCCTGAAAAACAGAAAACCAGGATATAATAAAAACAGGGAAAACAAATAGGCAAATAATCAAAAGAAACACAAAGTGGCAAAGGAGCAATAGGATAATGAAAATAAGTTAAGTAAATGTGTATTAAGGATTGTATAGGAGTTAAAAGTCCGAAAAGAAGAATTCACAATTCAAAATGTAATGGAAGTCATGTTAATTAGGAAAATTAACATTATGCCTTGGTTAGAAGGTTAAAAGAAAGTGAAAAACCAGAAGAGATGTTGTGAAAGGTTAGGTTGGTTAGAATTGAAAAAGAGTTTAGGAAGTTAAAATTAGGGAGTTAGTAAAAAGTGGTTTAAGGAAAGTGGCATAATGATCATATTCCAAGTAACCGGCATTCACAATGAGAATATATAGGTAACTCATATCCAAACAAGGAAATTAGGTTGATGATGATTCAGATAGATATAGAAATAGCAAAAATTGGAATCTAATGATCAAAAATGTATATTATTAACCAGAAAATCAAAGAGAATAGGAAAGCTTGCCCTGGCATTCATTAATTGTTTTGGTAAAAGCAGAGTAAAGCAGAGTTTAAATAGCCAAAACCAAAACATGAATGAAAGTCAAAAATAGTTTATAAAAATTTGGGCAGCATTCCGGCTAAAATTGGATTGTCCCGGAAAATAAACAGCAATCAGAATAGTTCATATGAATTAAAAATACAGCTGTAATTACATATAGGGAATTTGAACATGAAAAAATAGTGTAAAGAGCAGCATGAAACAGTAAATTTCATCATATGAACAATACGAACATCACAGCAACAGCAGAATTGCGAATTGATAAAACAAGAAACACGAACAGCGCGATTAAACAGGCCTAAATCCACTAACCACATCCTAGGCTACCTAACAACCTAAAATCCACTACAACATGCATATCTAACTAGCCTAAATATGAACATAAACAGAAAAAAATGAATTAACTACGAATGGATAGAAGGGTGGCATTCGTCGGAACCTGGTAGGCAAATTAAGGAGAGTGGGGCAGAGAGGTGGCTGGGAGATGGTGGCGGTGGCGTCTGGCGCGGCGGAGGAGGGTGGCGGAGGCGGTGGCTGCTGTTCGGGGGCAGGGGCTTCGGGAAGGGTGGGTGGCGGATGGGGACGCGGCGGTGACGGCGGCGCGGTGGGGTGGTGATCGCAGAGGGGGGCAGTGGCGGTGGAGGGAGAAAGGAGAAGGAAGAAGAAGAAAGAAGGGGAAGGAGAAAGGGGGTGGCGTGGCGACGGGGTCTGGGTGGTCGGCGGGTTGGCGGCAGTCGGTGATGGTGGATGGGTGGTTGGAGAAGAAGAGAGGAAGGAGAAGGGTTTGGGGGGGTGCGAATGGTAGGGTTCGTGTGACAGGGGGGTTATGAAATTTGAATCCACGCGATCGCGTGGGGAACGCGGTCGCGTTGTTGGGCTGAAATGGTGGTTGACGTGATCGCGTGGGACACGCGGTCGCATGGAATGGATCGAGGAGTAAATGACGCGATCGCCTGAGGCATGCGATCGCGTCGCTGGAAATTGTGCTAAACGCACAATTCCAGCATCGTTTCAGCGCAACTCTCAGTCTCCTTTTGGGGTGTTGTGCAATCCATGCGACGCGATCGCGTCGCTCACGCTGTCGCGTGGGATTGATGTTGTGCAAGTGACACGATCGCATCAGGGACGCGACCGCGTGGGTCGTTTTGCGCGAAACGCACAGTAGCCGCACGATTCCAGCTTAACTTTCTGGACGTTGGATGTTTACGCCGATCTTCAGATCACGCGGCCACGTGAATGACGCAGACGCGTGGGGAGTGTTTTCGCAACTTGACGCGATCGCATGAATGATGCGGTCACGTCGCACACCTTTTTTTTTGCAGTATGCAGAATGCAATGCTTAATATGAATGTTATGCATGATTCCAGGTTCAATGAAATAAAATAAAATAAAACTCAAAAATAAACAAAACGAAATAAAATTAAAATTGAAAAAGGAACGATCATACCATGGTGGGTTGTCTCCCACCTAGCACTTTTAGTTAAAGTCCTTAAGTTGGACATTGGATGAGCTTTCTGTTATGGTGGCTTGTGCTTGAACTCATCCAGGAATCTCCACCAATGCTTGGAATGCCAATAGCCTCCGGGGTCCCAAACTAGGCATGTAAAGCTTCTGAGCAGCTTCAAATAGATTCTCAGGCTCCCAGGATGACGAGTGTCAGAATAGATTCCAGGATCCCAAACTTGGCTTTTAAATCCGCCTTCGTCTTGATCTATATTTTTCCATCCGGGCGGTTTAGAAATTAGATTCTCACCAAGATAACCAAACGTTTTCCGAGATCCATTCGATTGATTATGATGCCAATCCGTGCATTTCAAGTTGAAGCGTGGAACCTTACTGAACCTTGTGCACTAGCTCTGAGTACGAGCCATTTCCCTTTTACTCTTAAAGCCGCAGAGAGCTCTAAGCTGGCCATCTGTTTCAAGCAAACCATATTCAAGCGGAAAAATAAAGCTAAAGGTTAAGGATTATACCCACTTGAAGCTTGTATTGGGTGGTAATGGCCTTTGGGATAGGTGTTTCCAGTGGTTCTGTGAGCTCTACTCCCTTGTGCTCTTCTGTGAATTGCTTCACTTCCATGCAGACTTCTTCAAATGCATCCATGTCCTTATCAAAGCCTTCTATGTCTTCCTCGTCACTTAAGTCATAAACGGGAGGTTGAGAGAAATCTACCTCCGCGTCATCTTCGTATTCACTTGGGGAAGATTCTTCGATCTCAGAGAATTCACTTGCGGATGCAAGTTCATTACTAGGAGAACTTGACTTGTGACTATCATCATCAAGGAAACTTGCTTCTTGGATTATTCCGTCTAGTTCTTCATAAATGACTTGCTCTGGGGGTTGTGTACTATCCTCCTTAGCATCAGTTGTAACGTCCTTGACAGAGTTCTCCACAACTCTGGATTCCCATGGAAGTTCAGCGTCTCCTAAGTCTTCAACCAACTCTTCTTCTTGTATAATGATAGCTTGCTCTACTTGTTCTAATACGAAGTCATGCTCTGTCTTGTCCACTGGAGTTTCTAATATCCCCTTCATGCTACACCCTTCATTAGATTGTCCACATGGGGCTCTGGGAGGCCCTTGAATGTTCAAACATCTAGAAGATAATTGACTTATTGCTTGCTCCAGTTGATGAAGGGTTGTTTGAAGTTGATCTACTGTTCCCTTGAGGCGAACTTCTGATTCTCGGGGTGATGGATTTGGACGTGGTACATTGGGAAGTGGTGGTGTTTGGGAGTAATTGGATTGGAATCAGGGTAAATGAGGATCATATGGTGGTGAATGGTGAAAAGGAGCTTGTGAGTGTGGTAGTTCAAAGTTGTGTTGAGAGGATGGCCTATAAGCATAGGGTGGGGCTTGTTGGTAACTACGAAGTTGTCCACCATGTCTATTGCCTTGGTATGCACTGTGGAATGGTCTTTGTCCATGATGTCTTGGAGGGTGTTGCTGCCTAAAGGGTTGATCAGATCCTCTTGGCTCCATCCATCTTTGATTGCTCTGACCTTGATGCATGTTCCTGTTATAACTTTTATTCCTTTCAACAATATTAGAACCAAACTCAAAGCGAGAGGGGTAAGAATTCATAGTGACTAATGAAAATAAAAGGGAAAAATAAAAACATATAGACGAGTAAAAGAAAAATATTTACAATAACCAATAATAAGGCATACAGTTGCAGTTCCCCGGCAACGGCGCCATTTTGAACGTTAGAATTTTTGCCAGTAAAGAATTTTATAAAAAAAGTCGCATTGTAGATATAGTTTCTAAACCAACAGAAATCCCTTCGTACAAACGTTTTGGTTGTCAAAAGTAACAAACCCCTAAATAAATTGATAACCGAAGTATTTAAACCTCGGATCGTCTTCTCAAGGAACTGCAGGGAAGTATGTTCTTATTACTGGTTATGAAGATTGTAAATTGGGGTTTTTAAGATGAGGAACAAGTAATTTAAATTGCAATTAGAATAAGTAAATGACTGTAAAATAATTAAATAACTGTAAAACACACTTTTGGCAAGGTATGAGAAATTAGAAGTCCTATCCTAGTTATCCTTATCAATGATGATGAAAATTGAATCTTAATTCCACTTAGTTAACCTTTGCTAGAGCAAGGGAAGGTCAAGTGACTAATTAGTTAGATCCTCAAATCCTAGTTAATCCCTAAGGAAAGATTGGGATTATTGAAGTTCAATTCAATTAGCAAAGATAACGATTATCAATCATGTTTGAGTTTGATAACTCCTGAGTTACTGATTTCTTAACCATGACCAAAAGGGGGAAAGTAAATCTACTGGAATAAAAATGTGTTCAGATTGGGGATAAAAATAACATAAATAAAAGAAAGCAATTGTAAACTGAAATACCTCAAATAACATTAATTCAAAGAGTAATCTGTAACATGGAAGAATTCATAAATAAAATTGAGAAAATAATAAAAAGGAATATTGAACCTGGTAAAGAGATAATCCTGAAAGCGAATAAAATCCTAATTCTAAATCCTAATCCTAAAGAGAGAGGAGAGAACCTCTCTCAAAACTAAATCTAAATCATGGCAAACTAACTAATTGGAGACTCCCTGAATGGATGCATTTCCCCACTTCATAACCTCTGGTCTATGCCTTCTGGACTTGGATTTGGGCCAAAAAGAGCTTCAGAATTCGCTATGAGCGTTTTCTGCAATTTCTGGTGCGTGGCCTCTGCACGCGTCTGCGTGGGTCATGCGGTCGCATCATTGGGAGTTTTTTCCTTGTCACGCGGTCGCGTCAGTCATGCGTCCACGTCATATGCGTTTCGCTCAAGGCGTGCAGTCGCGTCAGTCATGCGGCCGCGTTAATGTCTTTTCGCGCCGGCATGCGACCGCATCACCCATGCGATCGCATGGCTGCCAGTTTCTTCAAAAACTCCGTTTTATGCTTTCCTTCCAATTTTGTATGTTTTCTTTCCATCCTTTAAGTCATTCCTGCCTCAGAAGAATTGAAACTACTCAACACACGAATCTCGGCATCGAATGGAAATAAAGGGTAATCAAAATAATTAATTTTAAGCATAGGAAACATGTTTTTCACATACATCACATAATAAGGAAGGGAAAGTAAAACCATGCAATTAATATGAATAAGTGGGTGAAGGATTGAATAAATCACTCAGATTAAGCACAAAATATATCATAAAATATGGGTTTATCAACAACTTAACTTTTAAACAAATCCAACTATTCATCCGCAACCTCATACTGAGTCTTCGAACCTGTGTCACTGAAAGGGTGGAAGATTTTGGGGTGAGAACAAACCACATGTTCTCAATAGGGAATGGGAATGCCGTAAAAGTAATGAATAAAATGCGAATAATTAACATACTCAAGGAAACTATAGTTTTATCAAACCTTTTGAAAATACTCTTGGTTTTACTTTAGCTAATGAATTACTTGTTTTAAAATCTATAAACTCAAAATAAATTTTAATTATAAAACTAGTCATATAAACCATCTCTCAGCTACATAATTAATTTTCAATCACGACGTCAATTCTTAATCACCTTAATACATTCACAAACTAATAGCACAAGAAGGAGATTTAATTTAACATACAAGCAAGTCACAACAAGACAACAGTACAATCATAAAGAAGTAATACAAGCAAACACAATCAAATGCATATGCGCAAACATTATGATGTATGTCTGTCCTAAGCAGGCCATGAGCTCATGTGTCGGTTGCCTACCTGCTCCCGACATTACCCGGGCACGAATCACAGATATGGCTTTCCAGATGCATACAGTGTGCTTATAAGTCTTACGGCTAGGCCGCATACAGTGTGACTTTCAAATCAATGAGCCTACATCTGGAAAACAGTTCTCAGTGTGTGGG
This sequence comes from Arachis ipaensis, assembly GCF_059453495.1. Taxonomy (NCBI): domain Eukaryota; kingdom Viridiplantae; phylum Streptophyta; class Magnoliopsida; order Fabales; family Fabaceae; genus Arachis; species Arachis ipaensis. Next base: position 116,607,518 of record NC_142441.1, on the reverse strand, counting down.
AATCCCCACTATACATTTGGCACTAAGGCCCAAACAAAGTCGCATTTGCTCTCCTGTGGCAGACATTCCTTTAATTAATAGATTCCTTTAATCTTTGTTCTCTGCTCTCCTATGGCAGAGATTCCTTTAATTATCTCTCTTTCCTTTACTTTTCGTTCTTCTTCTTTTCTTTCTTATCAAACCAAACTCAAAACATAACTTAAAGCAAAATCCCTTCTCGAAAGATTGAGTTTAAAATATTATACTTTTCTTAATAAATCGAATTGAAAACAAAACTCTTTTCGTAATAAATCGAAATCAAATAATATTCTTAAATTAGATTTTCTTTTAAATAATACTTTAAATAAAGTCCTAGAGTTTTATGAAAAATTTGGCAGTATTTTCTCTAATTCGGGCTTAACCACCCTTACGGGTTCCCTCTTTCTCAATAATTCACCAGCCCTTTACCAGCAATTATCACAACAACAGATTCTCAATAATCATCTCATCATAAATTAGTTTAATGACTAACATCCTTTCATCAGATAAAATTCAGAACTTCCATCAACCATTCTTTAAAAATAGCCCAGTCCAACGTCAAAATTTATAATTAATTTCCCAAAAATCAGCCTTTAACATCATACAATTTCGTTCATTATCAAATTACTAGCTCATTTTTAAAACTACTATTTTTATCTTAAAATTCAGGTTTCAAGAAAATTGATATAATAATCAAACTTTAAATCCTTTAACCCTTTTCAAACCCAAACCTAGTTAGTTATAAACCAATATCAACAACCATCAGAGTATCATCAAATGAACAACTCAATAGCAACCAACTTGACATAATCAACTAAAATCGGAATTTTCAGCAATTCTAAAATAATCAGAAAACCAATAACAATCACAACCTCAAACACAGCCACAAATTAATCTCAACACAATTTCATCACATTCAATCATATTCACAATCACTAACAATCTTAATTTCGTCAATTTTCATCAATTGATCAAACAAGACATTTATAAATTATTTGTAGTTTCTCACTGAACTTCACTGGCATTCGTAAATTAAAACAGTTAAATTTTAAAATAAATCCCCTACCTCAACTCGTTGGAACTCAAAAAACCCAAATTGCCTCCAAAAACCCTACCTCGACCGCGACATAACCATACGACAAAATTCCTTTTAAAACCCTTAGTTCGCAGTAGCAGCGTCAACTCAGACCATTCTTGCAACAGCAACAGTCTATCAAACATAGCATGCAAGAACCGAAACCCAATCCCTGAGATATTAACATCGTGTAAAACTCAGAGGGTACTTACTTTAACAAAGGAAAAACGTGGAAACAGAGCAGCAGTGGCACTAGGCAACAAGGATACGACGCCGGTTCACCGCTAGTGGTGGCGAGCTCTACCGACGGCGATGGCGGCGAGAGCAGTGGCGGCAGAAATGACAGCGAAAACCACCCCGCGACACCTTCTCTCTCTGCATGCATTCTGTCTCTCCTCGTGTCATTCTCCCTCTTCTCTTCTGGTCAGATTGGCGTCGACGGAGGTGAGGGAAGCTTCGGTGGCGGCACAACCAGGGATGAACGCGCAGCTTCGACGTGATGATGGTTGCGATCCCAACGGCGAGATGGCGCGGCGAAACCAGAATCAACGTGCGACGCTGGCTTCCCTCTCCTTCTGCATCGCGAGCACTCTCTCTCTCTCTCTCTCTCTCTCTCTCTCTCTCTCTCTCTTTTTCTCCCTCCAGTGACTTCGACGATGGTGCTTAGAGAAGGCAGCGGCAGAAACGACGCAGCTCGGCAGTGACGCGACGGCGCGACGAGGCACAAGGCATGACCCCTTCCTCTTCTCTTCTCCCTCACTCCTTCAGCACTCCCTCCCTTCTCTCCTTCCCCGATTCTGTTTCCCCTTTCTTTCCTCTCTTAATCCATCTCTGTGTATCAGTGGGTGTGTTTGTGTGTACCGGGTGAAGGGTAGGGTTAGAGAGGTGAGTGGCGGTGAGGCAGTTAGGTTAGGATTAGTGAATTAGAAATTAGGGTTTGGATAGAGCAAAGTTAGAATTTGCATAGTGTAAAAATATTAATAAAAATAATAAAGTGGGATAATAATTTAAAGCCAAATTAAATACGAAATAATTATCTTTGAAATACTATTTAATTACTACCTAGTAAATTATTTTCAAATAAGTACTAATTAAATGTAAATTGGAAATAATTAGATTAATTTTTCTTTGTTCATAAATTAAGGTTTGAAACTAAATATTCAAAATATAGTATATAAAATTTCTATTATTTCTCAATTACTAGAACTTCAAGTTATAATTAAGAAATTACTCGATTTATACGTAAAAATCTCCGAAAATATAATCTTAATTAAATAGAATAAATCGTAAAATAATTTATTATTTAATTTTTAAAAATCTGGGGTCTTACATCTATTATGCCTGGGAAATGTACAAGCAGATGCTCAGAAAGTGTCTTCCGGATATGTTCTTAGACTGGATTTAGTTAAAAATATTCTATAATGGAGTTTCTAAAACCACCAGGATGTCCCTAGATAATTCTGCAAGAGTGTCACTTCCCATGAAGACGTCTGAAGAGGCTAATGAGTTATTTGAAATGATTGCCAACAACTAATATTTGTACTCCTCTGAGAGGACCTCTGTGAAAAGGAGAGTCATGTAGCTGGACACATTGGATGCTATTCTTGCCTAGAAAAAAGTTATGTCTCAGCAAATTAGTGCCATTACACAACACTTGAGTTGAATGCAGGTTGCAGCTGTCAGTACTCAGGACACCTCCTATGACATGGGTGGTGGCTTTCCTCAAGGTGAGACTTATGACTATGGCCAGTATACTTCCAAGCAGGTTAATTTCATGGGAAACTCCTCTAAAAACCCCCAATAATGATCCTTATGCCAAGACATTTAATCACGGGCGGAGGAATCATCCCAACTTTGGGTGGAGAGACCAATCTCAAAGGAAACTAAACTTCAATAATGCTCAAGGCGGTTTCAATCAAAATAATTTCAACAACCGTCCATTTCAAGCCTCTCAGCTATAGCAGGCATCCACTCAGTCTCAGAGTACTCCATGTAAAACCCACAAAATTAGTAAATAATTAGTTAATAAATTAATTATTAATAAAAATTAGATAATAGAATTGTTCTGAGGGTTACTTGAAACTGTAGGTCGATCTCGAACGAGATCTTCTGTGCTGATCGGCGATGATGTGTCCGACTGTGAGTGGAGGCCGGAGCTATCGTATCCGACTTGTTGAGCTTGGCTGCACTGCTGATCCTTCGTCACCAGAGGGTGGGGGTACCTGCAAGAGACTCTGATCCTTAAGTTAGCATGGGTATTAAACAGGTTTTTAGTAGAATCAGAGTAAGAGTTATACCTGGGTGCTCCAGTGTATTTATAGTAGTATGGAGTGACCTTTTTAGATAAGATAAGTTAGTTATCTTATCTTATCTTATCTTATCTTTGGGTGATGTCAACTTATCTTCAAGGGAACTGCCCTTACCTCTGTAGGCTTGGGCTGCCTTTGGGTTTGGGTCGTGTCCCTCTATTTGGGCCCATATTGGGCCTCTGTAGCATTTTGGCCGAGCTCTTTGTGAAGAGGTCGAACATTGACCGAGCTCTTTGAGAAGAGCTCGGATAGTCTGACCTGAAGAGGTCGGTCGGCTTGTCGCTAAACATCCCGGGTCAGACATCTTGACCCAGGGTATGAACAGTGCCCCTGCCTAAGTTCGATCTTTCCGTGAGATCGTGCTTTTCAGAGCTTCAATCTCTTTGGAAGTCGTGCTCAAGCATCTGTCTGGCTTGTTTCTTCATTGCTTTGCAATCTTTGTAGATTTTCTAGAGGTTTGGTACTTCACAGTCCATCCTCTTTTCAGTGGTAGTGTGGGTTTTCTACCCTTGCCTTCTAGATCACGCCTTACTTTTAAGTTTGTGTTGACAACCCTCTACTTTGGCGAAGTTATCCTTGCGGCTTGATATCCGGGCTTTTAGTGACTTGTCCAATGACTTTTTAGTGTTCTTTATATAGAACCTTTTTTTTTAGTCTCGGATGACGTTCGTAGCCCTGTTTGTGCCTTCTTTGAGCGGAGTTGTATCCCTTTTAGCTAAGCACATTTGAGCCTTAAGTTGTTTCTCAACCTTTTGGCTTGTTCTTTTTTGAGATCGTACTTGCGCCTCTTCTTAGTTGACGTTGACCTGTACGACTTTGCCCCTGCTTGAGTTCGGATCTTTCCGTGAGATCGTGCTTTCAGAGCTTCGATCTCTTTGGGGAAGTCGTGCTCAAGCATTTTGGTCGATCTTGAGTAGTTTCTCTTTGTGCGGGTCTGGTATTGCCCTTTTTAGTTTGTTGAGAGGTCTTTTCAGCCTTCTTCCAACTTGTTTGTCTTCACTCTTTGGGCTTTTTAGTCATAATCCAACAACTTTTTAGGTATAGTTTGTTTGGACGACTTTTTAGCTCCGTCTTTGAGGCCGTGCTTTTTGCTTTTTAAGTAGTGTCTTTTTTCAAGACTTCGTACCTTTCAGTGAAGCACTTCTGGCTTTGGTCTTTTGACCTTTCCTTGGCCTTTGTGAGATGTTTATAGAGTGTTGGTACTTTGCTGTCTGACCTCTTCTTTCTTTAGTCCGTCTTCTGTTTAGGCGGGATGACCTTTTGGGGCTAACTTGTCTGACGACTTTTTAGTGTTCTTGGTAGAACCTTTTTAGTTGGTCTGAACAATTTCGATAGCCTTGTAGTGGAGCCGTGGCTTTTTGGGCAAAGCTATGTCCCTTTTTGGGGGGAGAGCCACAAACCCTTGATCACAAAATCCAATTCTTAATAACTTTTGATCCGGAGCTCCGATTGACAAGCCGTCAGCGGCCACGCGTTTGTCTCAAAATTTTCTACAAATTCTAGTAATCAATTTGGTAAGGAGATTATATTTTTAGTTTTGAATTTCCTCCCCCCAATTTCGAAAATTCAATGTGTGGGTATTGAGATTTTTTATTCTTTGATGTTATTGGCTTGAACTAACTTGAGAAAATTATTGGGTTTTACTTCATTGATGCTTGAGAAAGATAAGAACTCACAAACCCTCGTGAAATCTGTGATATAATGAAATTTATATTGAGTTAGTGATGTTTATTGGTATTAGATTGAGTTGTGGGTCATTGGAGGCTTGTTGATGGAATTAGAGTTGTCGGAAAGATGGAATTTGGGCTGTGATAGCTGAGTCCTCTGTTTTGTGCGCATTTTGGAAGCTTGGCTTTTGTGGAACAGTGGTCAATTGTGACATACCAAGCTAGGAAGAAATCAACCAAGGTATGGTTTCGGATTGTCGAGTTTGATGTATATAGGTGTTAAATTGGTTGGTTGGATTGATTAGTTATTGTATGAGCATGAGATGTGGATTTTTTATGTTTGATATTGAAAATAATGAATTGTTGATAACGATGAACGACAATGATGATAGCTTGATGAATAATGAAGTATGTTATATAGATTATGGTGCTGGTTAGTAATGTCGAGATTGTGGTTGAGGTTATGATATGTAATATTGTATGTAGAGGTTGGTAAAATGATAATGATTATATTTATTGATATGTCATTTTGAACTTGAATTATTGGATTAATAACTTAGTGAAGATGGAGAGTTAGTATGTGGAGAGGTGTTGTTGTATAGTTGAGGTTGGATTGGAATCCTTATGGTAAGATGTGGTAAGCTTTAAAAAGGGGTTGGAACTAAAATATTTTGAAAATTGAGGTTTAGAAATCTTTGAGAATTTTGTAAAAAATTAATTTTTGGCCAAATTTTGGCTATCCATAACTTGGTTTTCAGACTCTTGATTTCTTTCAAACTTGTTTTATATGAAAATTGGGTTCGTGAAGTTTATGCCGTTCAAAGAACGGATGTAAAACGATTTCGAACGAAAAAGTTATGCGCTTTGAAAGTTCGATGTGTAAAATGAAATCCTGCAATCACTTAACAGCTTTGTGGCATTTTGGGGAAGCTCGCGTACGCGAAGGTACATGCGACACGGCCATTTGGTTCGGCCAGACGTGCTCGCGTACCCAGGAGTATGTCGCGTACGCAGGATGGTGAAAACGTATATACTCGCATACGCGAGCAGCTGCACACGACGTGAGCAAACTATTCAGGCCAAGGAGACTCACGTATGCGAGAAAAGGTCGCGTACGCAAGTTGGGAAAGATTCACTTCCGCGTATGCATGACATGGTTCACGTACGCGGGACCCTATTTTTCAGCAAGTTGTATTTTGTGATTTTAAACATGATTTTGAACTTCTAAACCTCTATTTCTACTCCCTAAGACCCTAGATTTAAGAGTAATGATAGTGAAGGGGATTGAACTTGGAAGGTGAGGTAACTTGGAAATGAAGAAAGCATGAGACATAATGAGTTAGGAAATGAGAAGTGCAGAAAAGTGATATGTATGTGATGAATCTGGACTTAATGAATGATTTTGAATGATTATGAATGGGTATGAATGATTTATAATGAATTTGAAAATGAAATTGTTTTGAGCTTTGACCTGGCAAGGTTCATGGTGGTTTACCGCTTGCTTAGTGTCGAGACGTATGTAGGGTTCGTGGTGGTGTACCGCTCACATGTTTTTAAAAGAGAATGTTATGTGGGGTTTGTGGTGGTGTACCACCCACATGTTTTTAAAAGAGAATGTTATGTGGGGTTCATGGTGGTTTACTTCCCATGTGTGTGTATTATTTTCCAATTGAAGATCTTGCGAGGTTTGTGGTGGTGTACTTCTCGCAATAGTGAGGTTCTTGGTGGTGTACCACCCGCCAGGTGGGGTTCATGGTGATGTATCGACCACTAGTTTTCAAAAGGACGATATCTGAGTTAGCTACCAGATGTATCGGGTTCTAGCAAAGTAATCGACACGTGAGCTCTCGGCCAGTAGAAAAGGGATACATCATGTGCATTTATATGTTTTGTTTGAGTGTGCATTATCTTGTCTTGATTAATTGTTTATTCATGTTAATTGTTAATTGCCTACTTGTTATATATGCTTTCTATATGTGCTTGTTTCATCTGTTTTGCTTGTCTATGCACCGGAGTTGGAGGATTGGAGGAAAGGTAGAGGATTTGAGGGTTTTAGTACGGTTTTGATTAAGTTTAAAACCTTAGAGGACCACCTTGTTTATGGTTTTCCGCTTTAAATATTTAAGTTTTATAATCTAAGTGTCAGAGTTATAGGATCGCCTTCGGCTTTTTCAGGACCTTATATGTTAGTTATGTGGGAACTGTTACCATGCTGAGAACCTCCGGTTCTCATCCCATACATATTTTGTGGTTTTCAGATGCAGGACATGAGGCACCTCACTGAGGCATACTGGGAGCTTCTGAAAGTGAAGATCTTTGTGTTTTGGGATTTTATTTTGGTTTTGATGTATATATAGATACTTGTATATCTCCACTATATATGTATATATTGCTTTATCCCTCTTAGAGATTGAGTTTGGAGATACAGGTTTTGTAAACTGTATTTTGGACTCTCTTGGGATTCTTATATGTATGTACGTATATATGATTTGGCCGGTCTTAACTTCGCGAGCTGAGTCAGAGACTTTGTTATCTGTATCTTGGAACTCTTTTTGTATATATTCATGTTTAGTATACTCTTATCCTATTTCGTTTACGTTATCACTTTCGAGAGTGCTACGCTTTTCCATTTAATGTTTTGTTTTAACTTTCCTCCAAAGGCTCCTAGATAAATCTTCTTTTCAACTATTTTATATATAAGATTTTACTTTTAGAGGTCATAGCGCTTTGCCACCTCTGTTTTACATCCTAGGTCTAAAGCTCTGTGTGGTAGGGCGTTACTGGTGCGCGGAATTACACTTCGCACAACTGAACCAGCAAGTGCACTGGGTCATCCAAGTAATACCTGAGTGAGTCAGGGTCGATCCCACGAGGATTGTGATTTGAATCAAGCTGTGGTTATCTTGTAGATCTTAGTCAGGCGGATAGAAAAGTTGTTTGTTTGTTTAAAGCACATAAAAGTAAAATAAAGATAATGTTACTGAGTTGAAGGTGAATGCAATGATAAGAAGATGGTTAAGGCTTCAGAGATGCTTTATTCTTCTGGATTAATTCGATCTCACTGTCTACGCCAACTGTGAATGATTTCTTCTATGGCAGGCTGTATGTGATCAACGCCTTTCTTGAGAGGTCGCCGATTCTCCTCTAGTGCTGAACCCAAGGGTTAGTGCGGATCCAGTCTGATTGAGGGTGAAGCTTTTGCAGTTCATTTCCCTTAATGATGTTACTCAAAACGCCACAGACAAGGTTGAATCTTTCGAATCAGAGAATGATGCGCCTTTGGTTCTAGCCTCTACTACAAAGACTCTAATCTCCCCATACCTCGGCTGAATTGGTGTCTCGAGAAGTACTCAACGAAGTCTAAGAAATGTATAATCAAGCTAATGGTTCATTGATATCCGATGAAAGATGCTCGCTAAACCCATGTAGAATAGAGATAACCTTGTGCCGGTTCAACTCATTTATAAGGTTGAAGAACGAAGATACATCTTAGAATAGAGAATCAAACACGACTTGAGATAGAACGGTAGTACTTTTATTAATCCATAAAACTCAGACAGAGCTCCTCCCCTTAACCTAGGAGGTTTAGAGACTCATACTGATAGAAAATACAATGAAAGGTTCAAAAATGCCAGGAAATCTCATGTAAAACAAAGGGTGATATTCTCACTTTTATACTAAACTAATGACTAAGAATTACAGAAACATGATAGGCTTAGGCTTGTAGTGCAAAAATCCACTTTCGGGGCCCACTTGGTGAGTCTTTGGGCTGAGCTTGAGTGGTCTCCATGTGCTAGGATGCTCCTTGGGCGTTGAACACTGGCTAGGGACACCTTTATGGGCGTTGGACGCTGGCCACTCCTCTGTGGGCATTGGAATCCTGGACTGGGGTAGATGGCTGGCGTTGAACGCCAGTTTTGCGCCTTCAATTCTAAAGCAAAGTATAGACTATTATATATTTCTGAAAAGTCCTAGACGTTATCTTTCCATAGCCATAGGAACGCTCCATTTGGACTTCCGTAGCTCTAGAAAAGATCTTTCGAGTGCAAGAAGGTCAGATCTTGACAGCATCTGCAGTGCTTTCTCTACCTCTGAATCAGACTTTTGATTCAGCTCCTCAATTTCATCCAGAAAATACCTGAAATTGTATAAAAACACACAAACTCAAAGTAGAATCCAAAAATGTGAATTTTGCACGAAAACCTATGAAAATATAATAAAACATAAATAAAACATGCTAAAAACTATATAAAAATGATGCCAAAAAGCCTCTAAAATATCCTCTCATCACAACACCAAACTTAAATTGTTGCTTGTCCCCAAGCAACTAAAAACAAAGTAGGATAAAAAGAAGAGTAAGATACAATAAATCTCAGAGTTTTCAGTGAAGCTCAGTTTCAATTAGATGTGCGGGACTTAGTAGCTTTTTGCTTCTGAATAGTTTTGGTATCTCACTATCCATTGAAAACTCAGAAGTGTTGGTCTCTTTAGGAACTTAGAATCCAGATGATATTATTGACTCTCTGATGAGCGGATAATTTATACCTTTTTGGCATTATTTTTACATAGTTTTTAACATGTTTTAGTTACTTTTTATTATATTTTTAGTAGTTTTTATGCAAAAATCACATTTCTGGACTTTACTATGAGTTTGTGTGTTTTTCTATAATTTCAGGTATTTTTTGGCTGAAATTGAGGGACCTGAGCAAAAGTTTGATTCAGAGGCTGAGAAAGGACTGCAGATGCTGTTGGATTCTGACCTTTCTGCACTCGAAGTAGATTTTCTGGAGCTACAGAAGCCCAATTGGCACGCTCTCAATTGCGTTGGAAAGTAAACATCTTGGGCTTTCCAGCAATATATAATAGTCCATACTTTGCCTGAGATTTGATGGCCCAAACTGGCGTTCAAACGCCAGTCAGAGACCTTTTTCTGGCATAAAACGCCAGAACTGGCACCAGAACTGGAGTTAAACGCCCAAACTGGCATCCAAGCTGGTGTTTAACTCTAGAAAAGGCCTATGCACATGTAAAGCTCAATGCTCAGCCCAAACACACACCAAGTGGGCCCCGAAAGTGGATTTCTGCACTACCTGCACTTAGTTACTTATTTTCTGTAATCCTTAGTAACTAGTTTTAGTATAAATAGCGCTTTTACTATTGTATTTGCAGCTTGGAACCTCTTATCTATCTTTCACTTTTATGTTACATTTGGGAGGCTGGCCACACGGCCATGCCTAGACCTTTTTTTCTTATGTATTTTCTACGGTGGAGTTTCTACACCTCATAGATTAAGGTGCGGAGCTCTGCTGTTCTTCATGAATTAATACAAGTACTATTGTTTCTCTTTCAATTCACGCTTACTTCTTCTCCAAGATATACTCTCGTACTTAATTCAGTTAAGTCAGAATGAAGGGGTGACCCGTGACAATCACCCACTATCTTCGTTACTCGCTTAGCCAAGATCCGCGTGCTTGACAACCACAAGCGGTCTACATGATGTTCAACGTAGTCATTGGACGACAGCCAGAATATAATCTCTTGGGTCTCTAATCCACGGACCGAGTCTGTGTGATTAGAACCTTTGTGGTATAGGCTAGAACTAATTGGCAGCATTTCTGAGATCTGAAAAGTCTAAACCTTGTCTGTGGTATTCCGAATAGGATCTGGGAAGGGATGACTGTGATGAGCTTCAAACTCGCGAATGTTGGGCACAGTGACAGTGTGCAAAAGGATAGAGAGATCCTATTCTGACACAAGTGAGAACCGACAGATGATTAGCCGTGCGGTAGCTGTACCTGGTATTTTTCATCCGAGACGAGAAATCCGACAGTTGATTAGCCATGCAGAAAATGTACTTCGACCATTTTCACTGAGAGGATCATACAGCTTCCCATGGAAGGGAGCACGCATGATTGGATGAAGACAATAGGAAAGCAGAGGTTTAAAAGCAACAAAGCATCTCCAAACGCTTATCTGAAATTCCCACCAATGAATTACATGAGTATCTTATTTTATTTTATGTTTTATTTATCTTTTAATTATCAATATTTCATAACCATTTGAATCCGCCTGACTAAGATTTACATGATGACCATAGCTTGCTTCAAGTCGACAATCTTTGTGGGATCGACCCTTACTCGTGTAAGGTTTTATTACTTGGACGACCCAGTGCACTTGCTGGTTAGTTGTACTGGAGTTGTGAAAAGTGTGATCACAATTCCGTGCACCAAGTTTTTGGTGCCGTTGCCGGGGATTGTTCGAGTTTGGACAACTGACAGTTCATCTTGTTGCCTAGATTTGGTAATTTTATTTTATGTTTAAGCTTTTTATTTTTATTTTCGAAAAACAAAACAAAAAATTTAGTTTTCGAAAAATTCATAAAAATTTTTAAGAATGAATTCTAGAGCTTCATGAGATATGTTGAAGCCTAGCTGGCTGTTAAGCCATGTCTAATCTTTTGGAGTGAGTTTTCCACTTTCCATTGTAGAAAGGACATGTTTGTATTTGTTATGCTAAAGCTTGGCTAGCCATTTGGCCATGTATAATTCTTTCGGACCGAAGCTTCAGACTAACATTGCACGAATCCTGGAATTCTTATTAAAAATTTTGAATTTCTTTATTTTCTATTTCCAAAAATTTTTTCGAAAAATATACAAAAAAAAATTAATAAAATCATAAAAACCAAAAAAATTTTGTGTTTCTTGTTTGAGTCTTGTGTCAATTTTTAAGTTTGGTGTCAATTGCATGTTTTTAATTTTTCTTAAATTTTTGAAAATTCATGCATTGTGTTCTTCTTTGATCTTCAAGTTGTTCTTGATGATTTTCCTTGTTTGATCTTTAATTTTTCTTGTTTTGTGTCTTTTCTTATTTTTCATATGCATTTTTGAATTATTGGTGTCTAAGGTTTAAAAATTTCTAAGTTTAGAGTCTGACATGTCTTTCTTTTCTTAAAAATTTTCAAAACTTTGTTCTTGATGTTCATCATGATCTTCAAAGTGTTCTTGGTGTTCATCTTGACATTCAAGGTGTTCTTGCATGCATTATTTGTTTTGATCTTAAATTTTTATGTTTTGTGTTATTTTGTTGTTTTTCTCTTTCTTCATTAATTCAAAAAAAATCAAAAATAATATCTTTCCTTATTTTACTCATAAATTTCGAAATTTTGGGTTGACTTAGTAAAAAATTTTTAAAATTTAGTTGTTTCTTGTTAGTCAAGTCAAAGTTTCAATTTAAAAATTTTATCTTTTCAAATATTTTTCAAAAATCAATTTTTTTCATTTTTTTTTCTTAATATCTTTGAATTTCTTAATTAAATTTTCAAAATCTTTTTCCTATTTTTATTTCACATTTCGAAAACTTTACTAACAATTAATGTTTTGATTCAAAAAATTTCAAGTTTGTTACTTTCCTGTTAAGAAAGGTTCAATCTTTAAATTCTAGAATCATATCTTTTAGTTTCTTGTTAGTCAAGTCATCAACTTTAATTTTCAAAATCAAATCTTTTTAATTTTCTTTTCAAATCTTTTTGAAAATAAATTTCAATCATATCTTTTTCAAAATGTAATTTTAAAATCTTTTTCTAACTTCTTATCTTTTCAATATTTATTTTCAAATCTTTTTCAATTAACGACTTGACTTGTTTATTTTAATTTAAAAAAAAAGTTTTCTATTTTTTATCTTTTTCAAAACCACCTAACTACTTTTCCACTTCTAATTTTCGAAAATCACTAACCACTTTTTCAAAATTCTTTTTAATTAACTAATTGTTTTAAATTCTAATTTTATTTTTTTTCTTAAATTTCGAATTCTAACTTATAATTAAAATAAAAATAAAAATATTTTTCTTTTATTTTAATTAATATTCGAATACTCTCTCTCTCTCATCTCTTTCTATTTATTTTATTTATTTACTAACACTTCTCTTCTACTCATAATTTGAACCCTCTCCCTCTCTCTCTCTGTGTTCGAATTCCTCTTATTCCCTCTCTACCTCATTCTTCTATTCTTCCATTCTTCTACTCACATAAAGGAATCTCTATACTGTGACATAGAGGATTCCTCTTTTTCTCTTTGTTCTCTTCTTTTTCATATGAGCAGGAACAAGGATAAGAACATTCTTGTTGAAGCTGATCCTGAACCTGAAAGGACTCTGAAGAGGAAGCTAAGAGAAGCTAAAGCACAACACTATGGAGAGGAACTTACAGAAATTTTCGAAAAAGAAGTAGACATGGCAGCCGAACCCAACAACAATGGTGGAGATGCAAGAAAGGTTCTTGGTGACTTTACTGCACCAACTTCCGACTTCTATGGAAGAAGCATCTCAATTCTTGCAATTGGAGCAAACAACTTTGAGCTAAAGCCTCAATTAGTTTCTCTAATGCAGCAGAATTGCAAGTTTCATGGACTTCTATTAGAAGATCCTCATCAGTTCTTAGCTGAATTCTTGCAGATCTGTGATACTGTTAAAACCAATGGGGTTAATCCCGAGGTCTACAGACTTCTGCTTTTCCCTTTTGCTGTAAGAGACAGAGCTAGGATATGGTTAGACTCACAACCTAAAGAAAGCCTGAACTCTTGGGAAAAGTTGATCAATGCTTTCTTGGCCAAATTCTTTCCATCTCAAAAATTAAGCAAGCTTAGAGTGGAAGTCCAAACCTTCAGACAGAAGGAAGGTGAATCCCTCTATGAAGCTTGGGAAAGATACAAGCAATTGATCAGAAGGTGTCCTTCTGACATGCTTTCAAAATGGAGCATCTTATGTATATTCTATGATGGTCTGTCTGAATTGTCCAAGATGTCATTGGACCACTCTGCTGGTGGATCTCTTGATCTGAAGAAAACACCTGCAGAAGCCCAGGAACTCATTGAAATGGTTGCAAATAACTAGGTCATGTATACTTCTGAAAGAAATCCTGTGAATAATGGGATGACTCAGAAGAAAGGAGTTCTAGAGATTGATACTATGAATGCCATATTAGCTCAGAATAAAATATTGACTCAGCAAGTCAATATGATTTCTCAGTATCTGACTGGAATGCAAGCTGCATCCGGCAGCACTAAAGAAGCTTCCTCTGAAGGAGAAGCTTATGACACTGAGAATCCTGCAATGAAAGAGGTGAATTACATGGGAGAATCCTATGAAAATACTTATAATCCTTCATGGAGAAATCATCCAAATTTCTCATGGAAGGAGCAACAGAAGCCTCAACAAGGCTTCAATAATAATAATGGTGGGAGAAATAGGTTTGGCAATAGCAAGCCTTTTCCATCATCTTCTGAGCAACAGACAGAGAATTCTAAGCAGAGCCTCTCTGACTTAGCAACCATAGTCTCTAATCTATCTAAGACCACTCTCAGTTTCATGACTGAAACAAGGTCCTCTATCAGAAATTTGGAGGCACAAGTGGGTCATCTGAGTAAAAGAGTCACTGAAACTCCTCCTAGTACTCTCCCAAGCAATACAGAAGAGAATCCCAAAAGAGAATGCAAGGCCATAGCTATATCCAAAGTGGCCGAACCTGGAGAGAGTAAAAAGGCAGTGATTTCTAGTAAGGAAGACCTTGCTGGACGTCCACTAACCAATAAGGAGTTCCCTATTGAGGAACTAAAGGAATCTGAGGCTCATATAGAGACCATAGAGATTCCATGGAACTTAATGCTGCAGTTCATGAGTTCTGATGAAGATTCTTCCTCTGATGAGGATGAAGATATTGTTAAAAAGCAAGTTGCTCGGTATCTAGGAGCAATCATGAAGCTGAATGACAAGCTATTTGGTAATGAGACTTGGGATAATAAACCTCCATTGCTCATCAATTAACTGACTGCCTTGGTTCAGCAGGAATTACCTCAAAAGAAACTGGATCCCGAAAAGTTCTTACTACCATGTGCCATAGGCACCATGACCTTTGAGAAGGCTCTGTGTGACCTGGGGTCAGGAATAAACCTCATGCCACTCTCTGTAATGGAGAAGCTAGGGATCTTTGAAGTACAAGCTGCAAGAATCTCACTAGAGATGGCAGATAAATCAATGAAACAAGCTTATAGACTTGTAGAGGATGTCTTAGTGAAGGTTGAAGGCCTTTACATCCCTGCTGACTTCATAATCCTAGACACTGGGAAGGATGAGGATAAATCCATTATCCTTGGAAGACCCTTCCTAACCACAGCAAGAGCTGTGATTGATGTGGACAGAGGAGAGTTAGTCCTTCAATTGAATGAGGCTACCTTGTGTTTAAGGCTCAAGGATCTTCTTCTGTAACCATGGAGAGGAAGCATGAAAATTTTCTCTCAATACAGAGTCAAACAGAGCCCCCACACTCAAACTCTAAGTTTGGTGTTGGGAGGCCACCATTAAGCTCTGAGTCTCTGTGAAACTCTCTAAGAGCTCACTGTCAAGCTATTGACATTAAAGAAGTGCTTATTAGGAGGCAACCCAATCTTATTTATCTATGCTAATTACTTTCTCATTTCATTTTCCATTGTTAGTTTATGTTTTCTTTAGGTTGATGATCATGTCGAGTCATAAAAACAGCTGCAGAATTAAAGCGGAATCAAAAACAACATCAAAAACAGCACACCCTGGAGGACAGGCTTGCAAGCGTTTAAACGCCAGTAAGGATAGCAAAATGGGCATTTAACGCCCATGCAGGCAGCATTCTGGACGTTCAGAAAAACGCCCAGTAAAGAAGGATTCCTGGCGTTTAACGCTAGCCAGGGTATCTGGCTAGGTGTTAAACGCCCAAAGAGGCAATCAAGTGGGCGTTAAACGCCAGGATGACACAAGGGAGGTAATTTTGTTTCCAATTCGATTTTTTTTCAATTTTTCATGTTTTAATTCATAATTTTTTGCATCAAACATATTTTAAACGTTCATCTTTCAATTTATATTTTCAAATATTAATAATCTTTCCAATCCTTTTTAATTCTTTTTTTATTATTTCTTTTCAATTCCTTCCAAAATGTTTTCAAAACTTACATATCTTATTATTTCTTCTATCTTATTTTGCTCGAGGAAGAGCAAAGCTTTTAAGTTTGGTGTGGAAAAGCTCAGCTTTTTGTTTTTCCATAACCATTAATGGCACCTAAGGCCGGAGAAACCTCTAGGAAGAGGAAAGGGAAGGCAGTTGCTTCCAACTCCGAGTCATGGGAGATGGAGAGATTCATCTCAAAAGCCCATAACTAGAAAGAGGATGGAGCAAACAAGAGAACCCACTCATGGACCTCAAAAAGAGCCATGAGGGAAGAGCAACAAACGCAAGGAAGAGATATTGAGGAGCTCAAGAACTCCATAGGATCTTCAAGAGGAACAACTAGCCGCCGTCACTAAGGTGGACCCGTTCTTTAATTTCCTTGTTCTTATTTTTCTGTTTTCGGTTTTTATGCTTTATGTTTTGACTATGTTTGTGTCTTTATTACATGATCATTGGTGTTTAGTGTCTATGTCTTAAAGTTATGAATGTTCTATGAAACCTTCACCTTTCTTAAATGAAAAAATATTTTCTGAAAGAGAAAAAGAAATACATGAATTTCGAATTCTATCTTAAAAATAGTTTAATTATTTTGATGTGGTGGCAATACTTTTTATTTTTTGAATGAATACTTGAACAGTGCATATTTTTTATAGTGAGGTTTATGAATGTTAAAATTGTTGGCTCTTGAAAGAATAATGAAAAAAGAGAAATGTTATTGATAATCTGAAAAATCATAAAATTGATTCTTGAAGCAAGAAAAAGCAGTGAAAAGCAAAAGCTTGCGAAAAAAGAAAAAAAAAAGAAAAAAAAGAAAGAAAAAGAAAAAGCAAGCATAAAAAGCCAGTAACCCTTTAAACTGAAAGGCAAGGGTAAAAAGGATCCAAGGCTTTGAGCATTAATGGATAGGAGGGCCCAAAGGAATAAAATCCTAGCCTAAGCGGCTAAATCAAGCTGTCCCTAACCATGTGCTTGTGGGGTGAAGGTGTCAAGTGAAAAGCTTGAGACTGAGCGGTTAAAGTCGTGGTCCAAAGCAAAAAGAGTGTGCTTAAGAACTCTGGACACCTCTAACTGGGGACTCTAGCAAAGCTGAGTCACAATCTAAAAAGGTTCACCTTATTATGTGTCTGTGGCATTTATGTATCCGGTGGTAATACTGGAAAACAAGATGCTTAGGGTCACGGCCAAGACTCATAAAGTAGCTGTGTTCAAGAATCAACATACTGAACTAAGAGAATCAATAACACTATCTGAATTCTGAGTTCTGATGCACGGAAAACTTTTCTCATAACAAATTTCCTTCGGCAAGTGTACCGAATTTGTCGTCAAGTAAAAACTCACAATAGAGTGAGGTCGAATCCTACAAGGATTGATTGATCAAGCAACTTTAATTAGAGGAATGTTCTAGTTGAGCGAATCAGAATTTTGGGTTGAGAGTTGCAGAAAATTAAATGGAGGGAAAGTAAATAACAGAAAAGTAAATGCTAGAATTAAAGAACTGAAAGTAAATGACTGAAAGTAAATTGCAGAATTGTAAATGGGAATGGGGGAATTGCTCATAAAAGTAAATAACAGAAACTAAAAAGAATGGGTAAGATCAGAAATGGGGAGTTCATTGGGCTCAGGAGATGTTGCATTCTCTGGATCAATTTTATTTTTATCTCTTCCTCAATCAATGCACTCATTGATCTCCTTGGCAATCTTAAGTGATCGAATTACAATTCCTTGTAATTCAATCTCTCAAATCTTAATCAATAGCCAATTCTTTGGTCAATTGCTCATGAGAAGAGATGAAGTATAGTCACTGATTATACCACATGCATTTCCCAAATCAAGTGTTGAGAGGATTATAGTCACATATCAATCCAAACCCAATTTGGTCCAGCATGAGAAAGCATTTCTAGCATGATCTCTTCATTCCTCTTTCAAGGATCAGAAGAGATCCAAGTATGAATAGCTTCTTTTCCAAGATAACTACCCAATTGGATGAAGATCGAAAGCTTTCAAGTAAAATCAAGAGAAAAGATAGAAGAAGAATAATGAAAACTAGTATTGATCCATCAAATTACAACAGAGCTCCCTAACCCAATGAAAGGGGTTTAGTTGTTCATAGCTCTAGAAAATGAAAACAAAGATGGAGAATACATAATGAAAACTAGAAGTGCAGAGTAAGTAAATACAGAGAGTAATTCTATGCCAAGAGGCTCCCTATAATTTCCAACTCTCAAAATAATTCAAAGCTACTCCTATATATACTACTCTTCTGTTCTTCTAGTTGATTCTTCAAGTCTTGGGTATGGTCCTTTGGATCTTGAGTTTGAAGCAGTTCTCTTCTTCATTGGGCTTAGTTTTACTTGCAGAGAAAAAGTGTGAAGTGGGCAGAGACTTTAGCTTAGGACGTTAGTGGTGTTAACGTTTAAGTGGAAATGTGGGTTCGAGAACGTTAGTGACAAGCACCTTTTTCACTAACGTTCCTCACCAAAGTTAAGAGCCACGTTAACTTCATCGTTAGTGGCACAAACGTTGCCACTAACATTTCCACTATGTCCTTCGCACACGTTATTGGGACTCAACTTTCCCAATAACGTTGAGAAGCCTCCCCCTTCCCTACGTTAGAGTCCACGTTAATTTAGTTAACGTGGCTCTTGTAACGTAGGCTTGCCAACCTTCGAGAACGTTAGTGACACTTAACATTGTCACTAACGTTCCAATGTGCCCCGTAGCTCCCACGTTAGAGTCCACGTTAACTAGGTTAACGTGGTTGTGCTAGCCATCTCCAACGTTAGTGACAATGTTGAATGTCACTAACGTTGGCTCATCATCCTTCTCCTCACGTTAACTTCCACGTTAACTAAGTTAACGTAGGAGTTAACGTGGCTCATTGTGGCTTGTGTTGGCTCCTTTCAATGTTAGTGACATTGTTTGGTGTCACTAACGTTGTCGACAACCTTTCTTCTTCACGTTAACTTCCACGTTAACTAGGTTAACGTGGGAGTTAACGTGGCTTCTTGGGGATAGTGTGTGTTCATCCAACGTTAGTGACAATGTTTGGTGTCACTAACGTTGTCGACCACCTAGTTTCTTCACGTTAGCTTCCATGTTAACTAGGTTAACGTGGGAGTTAACGTGGCTTCTTGTGACTTGGCCAACGTTAGTGAGAAAGTTGAATGACACTAACGTTGGCTTCCCCTTTTCTTCTTAACTACGTTAACGTGGCAACTAACGTAGCCACTTATGAGCTTGGTCCAACATTAGTGATAATTTTAAGTGTCACTAACGTTGGCTCCATTTCCTTTCTTCCACGTTAGAGTTCACGTTAACTTAGTTAACGTGACTCTTAACGTGGGCAATGATGGCTTCGAGAGCGTTATTGGCAATTACTTTTCTCATTAACTTTGCAAGTTACTCCCATTCCATGTTAGTGTTAACGTTAGTGCAACTAACGTAGCCACTAATGTGGTTCTTCTTAGCTTCCTTTGTCCTGAAATCAAGCAATAAAATGCATCAAAGTTCTAGTCCAAGTCATGGGAAATACAACATCCAATTTGTCATTAAATTCATGCAAAATCCTCATGAAATCATGTAAAGTGCACAATGTATGCTTGAATCAAGATGTAAGTGAATATCTACCCAAAACTAGCTTATTTCCTAAGGAAATGCATGAAACTACCCTAAAAACAGTAAAGAAAAGGTCAATGAAACTGGCCAAAATGCCCTGGCATCACAACACCAAACTTAAAGCTTGCTTGTCCCTAAGCAAGTACTGGAACAAGAGAATGATGAATGGAATGCCAAGAGAAATGAGTCATTCTTGTGGAAGTCATGTCTTTGGTTTTATGGTGGTTTCATGCCTAGCAACTTAGGTTCATTCCTTCTCTGGCTTTCAGACCTTTATCATGTCCTAGAACACTCACTTTGATTGCATCCCATGAGACTTTTATTAATTGATCCTTTTGTTATTTCAGGGCTTATTTGTGTTCTTAGGCTAAGTGTTCTGTAAGGGGGCAACTCTTTAAAATAAGCTTTCAGGCAACACTCCCGAACCAGTTGGTTCAAGGTGCTAGGTGTTGAAGCACCCCTAAGGACTTACTTGCTCAAGTCTCTCCCCCATACATACACACCACAGGCATATAGTTTATTTATTTTCTTTTCTTGAGACCTTGGTGTCCAGCACCTCTTCGGGTTACTAAATGCTTTGTGGTGAGGGTTACTCTTGATAGTGGACTTTCAGCTGATAATCCCGGGTTAGTTAACCCAAGTTACCAAGTGATAAGGCACCCCTAAGAGCTTATTCATCCAAGTAGATCCCTCACACAGGAGCACCACAGACACATCCCTCAAGGTTAAAACCATTGGTGCCTAGCCTTATTGCTTACTCTTTTTCTTTTATTCTTCAACCTTTATTGTTCTTTCCCTTTTTCTTATTAGGATCTTCTTATTTAGCTAGTCTCATGGGGTGTGTCTCAAGCATAGTATTCCTGACAGATAGTTGTCTTCCCACCTTATGGTTGAACCAACTTAGCTAACTTATGACTATACCATAAACTCATGAACTTACTCCATAGTATGAACTCCTCTCTGGTCTTTAAACACTCATTCTCTTTTTATTTGATTCAAAAGGAACAATCATACAAGTAAGTAAAGAGATGATGTAGTATCATAAAGGCTAGCAAGCAAAGATCTTTTCAACAAAAACTTAAAAGACAGAATTTAAAAAAAAAAATTAAACTAACATGGAAGCAAGTTCTATTTCATACAAGATCTTCCTTATTTAGAGCATAGAGAAAGATGGACCAAAGAAGGAACTCCACCACCTTTTACTCATGTGGTTGCCCATGCTCTCCTCCTTGCTTGTCCTCCTTGTGCCCCTCTTGATTGCTCGTACTCCCACTCCCTTTGCTTTTTCCAATCAGCTTCTTCCAGAAACCACCATCTTCCATCTTCTTCTTGAGTGTTTCCTTCTGCTGTTTCACCTTCCTCTCTTCTTGTTCTACAAAATCTTTTTGGACCTCATCATATGTAGGGATGGCATAGTGTAGATGATGCATATTACTAGACATGTAGTTCAACTTGGCTTGAGTGTTCACGTTGAACTCTTTCCTATGTAGTTGCCATCCTTCATTAAGTACAGTGAACTCATTGAATGCTTTCATCTGAGCTATTTGCCGCTGATTGAGTTCCTGTAAATGCTTATCTTGGCGTTTTTGCCTCTCAGTAACTTGGTGGATGGCTTGAGTAAGCTGGGAGTATTGTTCCTGTTGCTGCTCCATTTGTTGTTTCTGCCACTCTTCTCGTTGGCTCATCCAGTTTAGTATTTGCTCTTGTCTTTCCATATGTCTCATCCCCAAATTTTCAATAGCTCTTAGAAGGTGATTCATATTCAAGTCGGCTGGGTAAGGATGCTCTTCTTGTTGATATTCTTCCTGATGAGACTCCTCTTGGTGAGCTCCTTCTTTTGCTTTTAGTTTCCCTATTTGTGGCCTTCTTTGTTGCTGAGCAGGTGTAGTATATGCCATACGCTGAGTTGTCATTAGCCTCCCAGGGTTCACCCAGTCTGGATTGCTATCCTCAAAGACCACCTTAGCCTTTGTGCACAATCGGAGAATGGTGCTGGGGTACCAAAGTCTGGCACCTGATTCAAGCTTCTCAGCTGAATCTTGAATTCCCTCAGCTATAAGTTCATGCACATTGATTTCTCCACCTTGTACTAGGCAATGTACCATAGTTGCTCGATTAATATTTATCTCTGAATTATTTGCAGCTGAGAGAATGGACCTCCTCACGAGTTCAAACCACCCATTGGCTTCTGGGCTAAGGTCTCCCCTCTTGATGAACCGGAGTCTCCTATCTCCATACCTCTCCCAGTCAGCTGCTATAACACAGATGTCAGTCACGATCTCAGTGAGCTCATCATTGTCTTGGCTTTTACTTATCCTTGCATGATAATTGGGCTCATCAAAATGTGGTGATTTCAGGTGAAGAGTTCTTATTATAGCATTTGGGCTGAAGTCCACCTCCTTTCCTCTTACATAGCTTTTGAAGGTTGGGGTCCTGGTTTTGTCTTTTCTAACCACATTTGCGTAGAACTCTTTGATGAGGTTTGCATTGATCTTCCCTTCTGGATTGGTGAGCATTTGCCACCCTCTTTCTTTAATCTTCTCCCGAATCTGTGGACAGTCGTCTTCATTGATTTGGAAGGTTAACTCGGGCAGTATCTTTTTGAGCTTTATCCGCTCAAATTCTCGTTCATAGAAGGCAGTCTTGAATCTCTTCTCGTCGAAAGGAATGTTCTCTATTGGTTCCTTCCTCTTCTGCCTCTTGGAGCTTGATGATGCCATGAATTCGGGTTACTATGTGAGGGGGTTGGAAGGTAAGGAGAGATGAGGAATTTGGTTGGTTAGGATGAGGTGTGATGAAGAGGTTTTGGACGCCGAAAATGTGGAGTGTGGAAAGTGGGAATTTGAGTGTGAGGGGTAAGTATGCACTAGGACTCACTTATATAGGGAGATTGTGAGTGAATGGAGAGTGTGGATTGATGGAATGGTTGCTTGATGGACGGTTGGGGTTGTGCATGGAGAAAGGACAAGGATCATCATTTAGTGAGGTTTATTGGTTCGGTCTTCAAGAGTCTCCTTTCTTCAATGTTGCATGGCAATATTTTCCAATGCATTCCTTCTTGAGAAAAGTGTGTAGTTTCTCTTCATGAAGTGGCCGAACCTTTCTCCTTTAATTGTCCAATCAATCTCCTTCAATGCTCCTCTCCTTTTCCCTATAAAAATAAAATAAGAAAAATCAATATCATAAAAAAGTTTTTAAACTTTTCGGCTAGAATGATAAAGAAAAAGAATTGGATTGTTTATTCATGAACACCAACTAACTAACTAACTGTGTATCCTTATATGTACATTGGTGGCACCATGGGGTGACACCAAACTTAGTTTGGAGTACTGTGATGAAAAGTTCTGTTCAAAGATCCAAGACTAGCATGCTCTCATTTGCATTCATGCTTTCTTGGCATGCTTTGAACACCAAACTTGTTCTTCACTATATACTGCAATATAAGGACTTCACCAAGTGTTTGTCAAGTTTGGGTTAGAATTCATGAATATTGACTTATTCACTAGTAAAAGCTCATAAAACATGGGTTGCCTCCCATGAAGTGCTTCTTTAGCATCACTAGCTTGACGTTTTTCCTTCATCAGGGAGGTTGATAATGCTTCAAGTCCTCCCCTCTTGCCTTGGACTTATATCCATTGGTTGTATCAATGATCTCCACATGTTCCAAGGAGAGAACTCTGTTGACAGTGAAGACCTTAGGTAACTGAGATGGTACAGTGGGGAGATTAGGGGGGATATCTGGGAAGTAAGCTGAGATCACTTTATCCCCTGGAGAGAAGTCTTCTGTAGGGATCTTCTTGTTCCTCCACCCCCTTGGTACATTCTTCTTTGTCCCTTTTGATGTTGCCTTGCTCTTTGTGGCTTCTTCTTCTAAGGGAATTTTGTTCTTGTCTTCACATGTCTCTGGTGGTTTAGGTTCCTCCAGCTTTTCCTTGAGCTGTGACAACTGCTTATTTCCTTGTTCATCAACCAAGGGCTTTCCCAGGTGGGCTGGTTGTGCTTCAGTTCTTGCTTCCTCTTTCAGCATCTCATTATAATTTTTGCTTGGTTCTTTGTTCTCTTGGTCTGCTTCTTGTGAGAGTTTGAACACATTAAAGCTGAGTCGTTTATCATGGATCCTCAATATTAGCTCCCCTTGCTCCACATTTATGAGTGCTCTGGCTGTAGCTAGAAATGGTCTTCCCAATATGATTGGGTGAGTGTGACTTTCTTCCATGTCCAGGATGACAAAGTCTGTTGGGAGAAAGTATTTCCCAACCTTTAACAACACATTTTCTACCACCCCTATTGCTTGTTTTTGAGTTTTGTCAGCCAGCCTAATGACTACATCTGTGGCCATTATCTCATTGATCTGCAGCTTCTTTACCAGGGATAAGGGCATTAAGTTGATGCTTGCTCCCAAATCGCAGAGTGCTCTATCAAACATTGTTTCTCCTATGGCACAGGGGACATGAAAAATCCCTGGATCTTTTCTTTTTGTAGGCAACTGCAGTTGAATGAGGGCACTGCACTCCTTGTTCATCACTATAGTTTGGCCTCCCTTGAGTGAGCTTTTCCTGGGAAGCAGCTTCTTCATATACTTGATGTATACAGGCATTTGTTGGATAGTCTTGATGAACGGTATGTTCACATGCAGAGATGCAAACAAGTCAAGAAATCTTGAGTATATTCTCTTCTCCACAGTACCATTGAGCAGTTGGGGAAAAGGTGCATAGAGTCTCAGCAGCTCTTGTTTTGAGATTTCTGGTTCTTGGTAATCTTTTTCCCCCTTCTCTACTGGGGTATCTTCAGGTTGTTCTGACAGCTTGCTTGGCTTGTCCTCAGTCTCCTTATCACTTATAGTGAGCATCTTGCAATCTTCCCATCTTACTTTCTTTGTTTCCCCTCTCGGATTCTTCTCTGTTTCACTTGGAAATCCATCTGTGGATTTGGGAATTTGCTCAGAGAGATACCCCACTTGAGATTCCAATCTCTTGATTGTGTCTCCCTGGTTCTTGAAATTGGCTCACACTTCCTCCTTGAACACCTTGTTATCTTGAATTTCCTTGCCTATGCCTTTAAGTAGATTCTCAATCCTTGAGAGTCTGTCATCAAATGATTGTAAATCGGGATTAGAGGTGGAAGGATGAGGTGAGTTATTTTGGTTTTGATATGGATGTGAAGAGGTGTTGTTATGGGGGTGTTGATATGGTCTAGATGTGAAGTGTTGGTGGGCTGCATTGTTGGGATTTCGGCGTCTTTGATCAAGGCTTTGGTCTTGTTGATTTTCCCACCCAAAGTTTGGGTGATTCCTCTATCCAGGGTTGTAGGTCTTGGAGTATGGATCATGGTTTTGCCTAGGTGAATTCCCAATGTAGTTGGCTTGCTCCTGATTACCCTCTGCTTCTTCGTTCACTCCTTCTTAAGTGGTGGATGAAGTGGTGATTGCTGCCACTTGGTTCCTCTCCATCTTCTTGGTTAGGTCAGCCAGCTGCTGGGTAATGAGCTTGTTTTGAGCCAGCAGAGCATCTACATTGTTTAGCTCCATCACTCCTCTGGTGTTCCCTCTTTCGGAAGCATAGAAGTAGTCATTCTCTGCTACAGTTTCAATGACATCTATGGCTTCCTCAATGGTCTTCTTCTTGTTCAAAGATCCTCCGGATGAATGGTCTACCGCCTTCTTTGACTCATAAGATAGCCCTTCATAGAAAATGTGCAGCTGCACCCATTCGTTGAACATGTCAGGTGGGCACCTCCTTGTTAGGTCTTTAAACCTCTCCCATGCTTCATACAGAGTCTCACCATCTTGTTGCCTGAAAGTTTGGACCTCAGCTCTCAGCCTATTGATTCGTTGAGGGGGGTAAAATCTTGTTAAGAATTTGTTCATCACATCTTCCCAGGTTGTCAAGCTCTCTTTCGGGAAAGACTCCAGCCACTTGGCTGCCTTATCCTTGAGTGAGAATGGAAATAAGAGCAGTCTATAGGCGTCCAGATGAACACCATTAGACTTCACTGTGTCACATATTCTCAAGAAGGTGGTTAGATGTTGATTGGGGTCTTCTTGGACACTTCCTCCGAACGAACAGTTGTTCTGAACAAGGGTGATGAGTTGTGGCTTCAATTCAAAATTGTTGGCATGGATGGTTGGCTTTTGAATGCTACTTACACAGTTTCCTGGGTTTGGATTGATGTAAGAGCCTAAAACTCTTCTATCCTCCCCAGCATGATTAGCTCGACCTCTTCCGCCATGGTTGTGAGCTTCTTCTTCACAATGGTTTTCCATGTTTGGTTCAAAGTATTCCTCAAAGTATTCCTCCTCTTCCTCAGCACCAACTACACGTTTTTCTCTTGCCTTCCTTCTTAGTCTAAGAAAGGTTCTCTCAGGTTTAGAATCAAAGGAAGTTGAAGCCCCGCTTCTTCTCCCTGTCATACAACCAACAAGTACAAGCAAAGAGAATAGGTGCAGAAAGTATATCTGTTAGAATTACTGTTAGTGTGAGTGATGCAATATATCAAACAGTTAGTGGGTTAGTGAAATGAATGGTAAATAACAAGAAAAAAGTAGGGGGAAGGGAAGTAATTAACTAAAACAGAAAGTAAATGACTCAAACAGAAAATTAAATCAAACAAAAATAAAATGCTCAATCTAGTTATCCTCAAATTTAATCATTGTTGATGCACAATCAATCCCCGGTAACGGCGCCATAAACTTGATGCACGAAAAACTTGTCTCATAACAAATTTCCTTCGGCAAGTGTACGGAATTTGTCGTCAAGTAAAAACTCACAATAGAGTGAGGTCGAATCCCACAAGGATTGATTGATCAAGCAACTTTAATTAGAGGAATGTTCTAGTTGAGCGAATCAGAATTTTGGGTTGAGAGTTGCAGAAAATTAAATAGAAGAAAAGTAAATAACAGAAAAGTAAATGCTAGAATTAAAGAACTGAAAGTAAATGACTGAAAGTAAATTGCAGAATTGTAAATGAGAATGGGGAAATTGCTCATAAAAGTAAATAACAGAAACTAAAGAGAATGGGTAAGATCAGAAATGGGGAGTTCATTGGGCTCAGGAGATGTTGTATTCTCCGGATCAATTTCATTTTCATCTCTTCCTCAATCAATGCACTCATTGATCTCCTTGGCAATCTTAAGTGATCGAATTACAATTCCTTGTAATTCAATCTCTCAAATCTTGATCAATAGCCAATTCCTTGGTCAATTGCTCATGAGAAGAGATGAAGTATGGTCACTGATTATACCACATGCATTTCCCAAATCAAGTGTTGAGAGGATTATAGTCACTTATCCATCCAAACCCAATTTGGTCCAGCATGAGAAAGCATTTCTAGTATGATCTCTTCATTCCTCTTTCAAGGTTCAGAAGAGATCCAAGTATGAATAGCTTCTTTTCCAAGATAACTACCCAATTGGATGAAGATCGAAAGCTTTCAAGTAAAATCAAGAGAAAAGATAGAAGAAGAATAATGAAAACTAGTATTGATCCATCAAATTACAACAGAGCTCCCTAACCCAATGAAAGGGGTTTAGTTGTTCATAGCTCTAGAAAATGAAAACAAAGATGGAGAATATATAATGAAAACTAGAAGTGCAGAGTAAGTAAATACAGAGAGTAATTCTATGCCAAGAGGCTCCCTATAATTTCCAACTCTCAAAATAATTCAAAGCTACTCTTATATATACTACTCTTCTATTCTTCTAGTTGATTCTTCAAGTCTTGGGTATGGGCCTTTGGATCTTGAGTTTGAAGCAGTTCTCTTCTTCATTGGGCTTAGTTTTACTTGCAGAGAGAAAGTGTGAAGTGGGCAGAGACTTTAGCTCAGGACGTTAGTGGTGTTAACGTTTAAGTGGAAATGTGGGTTCGAGAACGTTAGTGACAAGCACCTTTTTCACTAACGTTCCTCACCAAAGTTAAGAGCCACGTTAACTTCATCGTTAGTGGCACAAACGTTGCCACTAACGTTTCCACTATGTCCTTCGCACACGTTATTGGGACTCAACTTTCCCAATAACGTTGAGAAGCCTCCCCCTTTCCTACGTTAGAGTCCACGTTAATTTAGTTAACGTGGCTCTTGTAACGTAGGCTTGCCAACCTTCGAGAACGTTAGTGACACTTAACATTGTCACTAACGTTCCAATGTGCCCCTTAGCTCCCACGTTAGAGTCCACGTTAACTAGGTTAACGTGGCTTCTAACGTGGCTGTGCTAGCCATCTCCAACGTTAGTGACAATGTTGAATATCACTAACGTTGGCTCATCATCCTTCTCCTTACGTTAACTTCCACGTTAACTAAGTTAACGTGGGAGTTAACGTGGCTCATTGTGGCTTGTGTTGGCTCCTTTCAACGTTAGTGACAATGTTTGGTGTCACTAACGTTGTCGACAACCTTTCTTCTTCACGTTAACTTCCACGTTAACTAGGTTAACGTGGGAGTTAACGTGGCTTCTTGGGGATAGTGTGTGTTCATCCAACGTTAGTGACAATGTTTGGTGTCACTAACGTTGTCGACCACCTAGTTTCTTCACGTTAGCTTCCATGTTAAGTAGGTTAACGTGGCTTCTTGTGACTTCGCCAACGTTAGTGAGAAAGTTGAATGATACTAATGTTGGCTTCTCCTTTTCTTCTTAACGTTAGAGGCCACGTTAACTACGTTAACGTGGTAACTAACGTGGCCACTTATGAGCTTGGTCCAACGTTAGTGATAATGTTAAGTGTCACTAACGTTGGCTCCATTTCCTTTCTTCCACGTTAGAGTTCACGTTAACTAAGTTAACGTGAACTCTAACGTGGGCAATGATGGCTTCGAGAGCATTATTGGCAATTACTTTTCTCATTAACTTTGCAAGTTACTCCCATTCCACGTTAGTGTTAACGTTAGTGCAACTAACGTAGCCACTAATGTGGTTCTTCTTAGCTTTCTTTGTCCTGAAATCAAGTAATAAAGTGCATCAAAGTTCTAGTCCAAGTCATGGGAAATGCAACATTCATTTTGTCATTAAATTCATGCAAAATCCTCATGAAATCATACAAAGTGCACAATGTATGCTTGAATCAAGATGTAAGTGAATATCTACCCAAAACTAGCTTATTTCCTAAGGAAATGCATGAAACTACCCTAAAAACAGTAAAGAAAAGGTCAGCGAAACTGGCCAAAATGCCCTGGCATCAAGTTCCTATGGATGCCAATCATTCTGAACTTCAAAGGATAAAATGAGATGCTAAAACTGTTCAGAAGCAAAAAGCTACTAGTCCCGCTCATCCCATTGTAACTAATCTTCATTGATATTTTTGAAATTTATTGTATTTTCTCTTCTTTTTATCCTATTTTATTTTTAGTTGCTTGGGGACAAGCAACAATTTAAGTTTGGTGTTGTGATTAGCGGATAATTTATACCCTTTTTGGCATTGTTTTTACATAGTTTTTAACATGTTTTAGTTACTTTTTATTATATTTTTAGTAGTTTTTATGGAAAAATCATATTTTTGGCCTTTACTATGAGTTTGTGTGTTTTTCTGTAATTTTAGGTATTTTCTGGCTGAAATTGAGGGACCTAAGCAAAAGTTTGATTCAGAGGCTGAGAAAGGACTGCAGATGCTGTTGGATTCTGACCGTCCTACACTCGAAGTGAATTTTCTGGAGCTAAAAAATCCCAATTGGCACGCTCTCAATTGCGTTGGAAAGTAGACATCTTGGGCTTTCCAGCAATGTATAATAGTCTATACTTTGCCTGAGATTTGATGGCCCAAACTGGCGTTCAAACACTAGCCATAGACCTTTTTCTAGTGTAAAACGCCAGAACTGGAGTTAAACACCCAAACTGGCATCCAAGCTGGCGTTTAACTTTAGAAAAGGCCTATGCACGTGTAAAGCTCAATGCTCAGCCCAAGCACACACCAAGTGGGCCCCGGAAGTGGATTTCTGCACTACCTGCACTTAGTTACTTATTTTCTGTAATCCTTAGTAACTAGTTTTAGTATAAATAGCACTTTTACTATTGTATTCGCAGCTTGAAACCTTTTATCTATCTTTCACTTTTATGTTACATTTGGGAGGCTGGCCACACGGCCATGCCTAGACCTTTTTCTCTTATGTATTTTCTACGGTGGAGTTTCTACACCTCATAATTTAAGGTGCGGAGCTCTGCTGTTCTTCATGAATTAATACAAGTACTATTGTTTTTCTTTCAATTCATGCTTACTTCTTCTCCAAGATATACTCTCGTACTTAATTCAGTTAAGTCAGAATAAAAGGGTGACCCGTGACAATCATCCACTATCTTCGTTACTCGCTTAGCCAAGATCCGCGTGCTTGACAATCACAAGCGGTCTACATGATGTTCAACGTAGTCATTAGACGACAGCCGGAGTATAATCTCTTGGGTCTCTAATCCAAGGACCGAGTCTGTGAGATTAGAACCTTCGTGGTATAGGCTAGAACTAATTGGCAGCATTCCTGAGATCCGAAAAGTCTAAACCTTATCTGTGGTATTCCGAGTAGGATCTGGGAAGGGATGACTGTGACGAGCTTCAAACTCGCAAATGTTGGGCGCAGTGACAGTGTGCAAAAGGATAGAGAGATCCTATTCCGACACAAGTGAGAACCGACAGATGATTAGCCGTGCGGTAGCTGTACCTGGTATTTTTCATCCGAGACAAGAAATCTGACAGTTGATTAGTCGTACAGAAACCGTACTTTGACCATTTTCACTGAGAAGATCATACAGCTTGCCATGGAAGGGAGCACGCATGATTGGATGAAGACAATAGGAAAGCAGAGGTTCAGAAGCAACAAAGCATCTCTAAACGCTTATCTGAAATTCCCACCAATGAATTACATAAGTATCTTATTTTATTTTATGTTTTATTTATCTTTTAATTATCAAAACCTCATAACCATTTGAATCCGCCTGACTAAGATTTACAGGATGACCATAGCTTGCTTCAAGCCGACAATCTCTGTGGGATCGACCCTTACTCGCGTAAGGTTTTATTACTTGGACGACCCAGTGCACTTGATGGTTTTATTCCGTGCACCAATCTCCTACTTTAGTTCTTTTTTATTCTTGAACGTAGCTTCTTTAGAGTCTTGGTCGTGGCCCTAAGCACTTTGTTTTCCAGTATTACCACCGGAAACATAAATGCCACAGACACTTAACTGGGTGAACCCTTTAGGATTGTGATTCAGCTTTCCTAGAATCCCCAGATAGAGGTGTCCAGAGTTCTTAAGCACACTCTTTTTGCTTTGGATCACGACTTTAACTTCTCAGTCTCAAACTTTTTACTTGACACCTTCACACCTTCACACCACAAGCATATAGTTAGGGACACTGTTCATTTGAAGTGCTTAGACTAAGGTTTTATTCCTTTTAAGCCCTCCTAACTATTGATGCTCAAAGCCTTTGATCCTTTTACCCTTGCCTTTTGGTTTAAAGGGTTATTGGCTTTTTTTCTTGCCTTTTGGTTTAAAGAGCTTATTGGCTTTTTCTGCTTTTTATTTTTTTTCATTTATTTATTTATTTTTTTCGCAAGCATATATTTTTTTTCTTTTATTGCTTTTTTTTTGCTGATTTTTCTTACTTCAAGAATCAAATTTTGGATTTTTCATATTACCAATAATACTTCTCCTTTTTCATCATTCTTTTAAGAGCCAACATTCTTAATTCTAATTTCAAATATTTACCATTCATTCATACATTCAGAAAACAAAAACAAAATTCCACCGCATCAAGATAATTGAACTATTCTTAAGATAAACTCGAAATTCATGCAACTTAATTTTCTTTTTGAAATAATTTTTTTTTAAGTAGGGTGAGAGATATATGGAATATTTTATAACTTTAAGACATAGATAGAAATGATCATGCAATAAGAACATGAGAGCAGACAATAAAACATAATAGAAAATAGAAAAATAATATAAAAGCAAAGGGTGATGGAACAGGACCACCTTAATGACGGCGACTACCACTTCCTCTAGAGAATCCAATAGAGTGCTTGATGTCTTTAATGTCACGCCCTTGTCTCTGTTGTTCTTCCCTCATAGCTCTTTGATCTTTTCTCATTTCATTGAGGATGGTGGAATGCTCTTGATGCTCCATCCTCAGTTGATTCATGTTAGAGCTTAATTCTCCCATAGAAGTATGCCATTGATCCCAATAGCTTTAAGGAGGAAAATACATCCCTTGAGGCATCTCAGGGATCTCATGTTGAGGCGGCTCCACATGCTCATGTTGTGGTTCATGTGCCGGCTCTCTAGTATGCTCCATCCTTCTTTTAGTGATGGGCTTGTCCTCCTCAATTGGAATGTCTCCTTCTATGACAATCCCAGCTGAATTGCATAGGTGATAGATAAGATGAGGGAAAGCTAACCTTGCTTGGGTGGAGGGCTTGTCCGCCACTTTGTACAACTCTTAAGGTATTACCTCATGTACTTCCACCTCCTCTCCGAGCATGATGCAATGGATCATGATGGCTCGGTCTATGGTCACTTCGGACCGATTGCTAGTGGGGATGATAGAGCGTTGGATGAATTCCAACTATCCTCTAGCTATGGGCTTGAGGTCAGGCCTTCTTAGTTGGACAGGCTTGCCTTGGGAATCCCTTTTCCATTATACTCCTTCCACACAGATGTCTGAGAGCACTTGATCCAGCCTCTGATCATGGTTAACTCTTCTAGTGTAAGGATGTGGGTCTCCTTGCATCAAAGGCAAGTTGAATGCCAACCTCACACTTTTCGGACTGAAGTTCAAGATTCTCCCTCGGACCATGGTGCTCCAATTCTTAGGATGAGGGTTCACACTAATGTCATAGTTTTTCGTGACTCATGCATTAGCATAGAACTCTTCCACCATTAAGATCCCAACCTCTTGGATGGAATTAGTTAGGACTTCCCATCCTCTTCTCCGGATTTTATGTCGGATCTCCGGATACTCATTCTTCTTGAGCTTAAAAGGGATCTCAGGAATCACCTTCTTCTTTGCCACTACTTCATAGAAGTGGTCTTGGTGGGCTTTGGTGATGAATCTCTCCATCTTCCAAGATTCAGAGGTGGCGGCTATGACATTTCCTTTCCTCTCTCTAGAGGGTTCTCCGGCCTTGAGTGCCATAAGTGGGAATGAAAAGCAAAAAGCAAGGCTTTTCCAACACCAAACTTAAAACTTTGCTCATCCTCGAGCAAAAATAAACAAAAGAGAAGAATGGAGTAAAAGAAGAAGAAAATACATGGAGATGGAGGGAGAAGAGCGATTCGGCCAAGGGGGCTTTAAGGTGTATGAAGTGTGTGTATGAAGGGTTAGTAAGAGGGGGTATTTATAGGAGTGGGCTAGGTTAGGGTTCGGTCATGGGTGGGGTAAATGGGAGGAAAATTTGATTTTGAAGTGGGTGGGGGTTGGTGGGAGTTATGATTATTTTGGGGAAGTTATATGGATGTGATTAGTTGAGGGTTTATAGGATAGAGTGTGTGGGGAAGTGTGAAAAGAAGAGAGAATAAGATTGGATATGTGAAGATGTTGTGGGAGCCACTGGTCCTGAGAGGCTAAGGAATTTAAATTCCCTGCTTTCCTTATGGGCGTTGAACGCCCAGCTCATGAACGCCAGCTTCCTGCTCCACTCAGGGCGTTGAACGCCCAGGAGGGACCTCCTTCCTGGCGTTCAATGCCAGGTCTTCTGCCTCTATTGGGCGTTGAACGCCCAGCCACTGCTCCAGGGCTGGCGTTCAACGCCAGTAATGTTACCCCTTGTGGACGTTGAACGCCCACTCTGCCTTCTTGTCCAGCGTTCAGCGCCAGCAAGACATGTACTCCAGGGTATTCTGTTTTCATTTCTGAACGTTTCTGTCTCTGTTCCAACTAATGCACATGATCATGAACCTAAAGGAAATAATTAAGAAAAACAAATTCAAAGAAAAGCATAAATAATAACTATCATTATGTTGCCTCCTAACAAGCGCTCCTTTAACGTCACTAGCTTGATGGTTAGCTCCTTACAAAGATTGATATCGGCTCAGAATTTTGCCCTTTATAGTGAAATTTCTTCCTGTCTTCTCATGGATGAGCTCCACGTGCTCTAGAGACAAGACACGACTCACTGTATGTGGTATGACTGGTTTCTTGGTGAAGACAACTCCCATGCCAGGTGAGAGGCCTTCTGTGGGGATCTTTTTATCCTTCCAGCCTTTAAGTACTTTCTTCTTAGTACCTTTGTTCTTAGTGCTTGTTGATGGCTGCCCTACACCAAACTTAGAATTAGTGTCTGGGGACTTAGTAAAGGTCTGCACTGAAAGAAATGGTTGGAACATTAAGTGTTCCACAGTTATCTTTCTTTTCTTAGAGGGAGAGTTGGGGTGAGGCATCTTGAACAAGATGTGATCCTCCCCTAGTTGTAAAATCAGTTCTCCCTTAGCTACATCAATGATAGCATTGGCAGTGGCTAGGAAAGGTCATCCAAGGATGATGGATTCATCTTCATCTTCCCCAGTATCTAGGATTATGAAGTTTAAAGGGATGTAAAGGTCTTTAACCTTTACCAAGACATCCTCTACAAGGCTGTATACTTTCTTCATTGACTTATCTACCATCTCTAATAAGATATTTGCAGCTTGTACCTCAAAGATTCCCAACTTCTCCATTACAGAGAGTGGCATGAGGTTTATACTTGACCCTAAGTCACATAGAGCCTTTTCAAAGGTCATGGTGCCAATGGTGCAAGGAATTAGGAAGCGTCCGGGATCCAGAAGCTTTTGAGGCAGCTTCTGCTGAACCAAAGCATTGAGTTCTTTGGTAAGCACTAGAGGTTCTTCCTCCAATGTCCTTACTCCAAATAACTTGACGTTTAGCTTCATGAGAGCTCCTAGATACTGAGCAACTTGATCTTTCCTAGTTTTCTCATCCTCATCAGAGGATGAGTATTCATCAGAACTCATGAATTGCAAGAGTGCTTGCAAGGGGACCTCTATGGTCTCTACATGAGCCTTGGCTCCCTTTAATTTTTGAATAGGGACTTCATCAGTGGGTGTTGAATACTCAGTAGGAACACCTTTACTGGTGTTCAACTCCACCTCTTGTGGCTTTTTAGGCATTGAACGCCCAGTGGGGATATCTTCACTAGCATTCAATGCCAGCTTCTCTACCATTTTGGGCGTTGAATGCCCAGAAGGGACCTCCTTCCTGGTGTTCAACACCAACTTTGATGCCATTGTGGGCATTGAACTCCCAGTGATATCCTCTTCACTGGTGTTCAATGCCAAGCTCGTAGCCAGTATGGGCGTTGAATGCCTAGTAAGCTATTCCTTACTGGCGTTTAACGACATCTCAGTCTCTCCAGATTCGGCCTCAGCCTCTGTGCTGATGGCCTTGCACTCTTCTCTTGGGTTCACTTCAGGGTTACTCAGAAGAGTGTCAGGAGGAGTCTCAGGGATTCTGATGAGTCCATATTTGATGATATACTTTGCTTTGATTTGAGTGAATTTCATCATATAAACCCACATTTATTCATCCAAATAGCATGCTTTTGTGTTCTCTCCCTTAATTGAGCTTAATTGTGAAAACATGCTATTTTGTGCTTATTTTGATCACTTTTATCTCACTTTTATGCCATTCGATACCATGACATGTTTGTTGAGTGATTTTAGGTCCTAAAGGCAAGTTTGGCAAGGCAAAAGTGGAAGGAAGCATGTACAAAGGGAGAAAGCATGAAGAAAATAAAGGACAAGCACACATTGGAGTGTGTGTGCGCACAACCACCTGTGCGTACGCACAAAAGCCACAAAACCATGTGTGCGTATGCATGACAACCTGTGCATACGCACAAGAAGAAAATCAGAATGTGTGCAGACACACGCACCTGTGTGTCCTCACACGTACCAGCGCATGACTCATTTATTACAAATCGCTGGGGGCGATTTTTGGGCCTCTAGGGCCCAATTTTGGGACTTTCTGAAGCTAATTGAGTGCTATATGAAGGAAGGCCTCAATCCATGTGAGGGGGGAGAAATTAGGGTTAGATTAGCATTATGTAGATTGTTTTCTAGAGAGAGAAGCTCCCCCCCCCCTCTCTCTAGATTTAGGGTTTGTGGTGCACGAAATTGTGATTCACACTTTTCACAATTCCGCACAACTAACCAGCAAGTGCACTGGGTCATCCAAGTAATACCTTACGTGAGTAAGGATCGATCCCACGGAGATTGTTAGCTTGAAGCAATCTATGGTTATCTTGTAAATCTTAGTCAGGAGATTAATAATAAAAATTACTTTTGTTTATGAAAACTAAATAACATGAAATAAAGGTTACTTGTTATGTAGTAATGGAGAACAGATTGAGGTTTTGGAGATGCTCTGTCTTCTGAATCTCTGCTTTCCTACTGTCTTCTTCTTCACGCACGCAGGTCTCCTTCCATGGCAAGCTGTATAAAGGTGGATTACCGTTGTCAATGGCTACCATCCATTCTCTCAGTGAAAATGGTCCAAATGCGCTGTCACCGCACGGCTAATCATCTGTCGGTTCTCACTCATGTTGGAATAGAATCCATTGATCCTTTTGCATCTGTCACTATGCCCAACACTCGCGAGTTTGAAGCTAGTCACAGTCATCCCTTCCCAGATCCTACTCGGAATACCACAGACAAGGTTTAGACTTTCCGGATCTCAGGAATGGCCACCAATAATTCTAGCCTATACCACGAAGACTCTGATCATGAACCAGGAGGCTAAGAGATACACACTCAAGCTAGTGCAGATAGAACGGAGGTGGTTGTCAGGCACGCGTTCCTAGGTGAGAATGATGATGAGTGTCATGGATCATCACATTCATCAGGGTGAAGTGCGAGTGAATATCTTAGAATAGAAACAAGCGTGATTGAATGAAAACAGTAGTAATTGCATTAATTCATCGAAACACAGCAGAGCTCCTCACCTCCAACCATGGGGTTTAGAGACTCATGCCGTCAGAAATACAATATGAAACGTGTAAAATGTCATGAGGTACATAGTAAGTCTCTCAAAGTTATTTTTATACTAAACTAGTAGCTAGGGTTACAGAAAATAAGTAACTAAGTGCAGATAGTGCAGAAATCCACTTCCGGGGCCCACTTGGTGTGTGCTTGGGCTGAGCATTGAGCTTTACACGTGTAGAGGCTTCTCTTGGAGTTAAACACCAGGTTGTAGCCTATTTCTGGCGTTTAACTCTGGTTTGCAACATGTTTCTGGCGTTTAACGCCAAAATAGGGTAAAGACTTGGCGTTAAACGCCAATTTGTGTCCCCAAAACGTGAGCAAAGTATGAACTATTATGTATTGCTGGAAAGCCCTGGATGTCCACTTTCCAACGCAATTGAGAGCGCGCCAATTGCTTTTTTGTAGCTCCAGAAA
Source organism: Arachis ipaensis (assembly GCF_059453495.1). Taxonomy (NCBI): domain Eukaryota; kingdom Viridiplantae; phylum Streptophyta; class Magnoliopsida; order Fabales; family Fabaceae; genus Arachis; species Arachis ipaensis. The sequence continues at coordinate 116,570,503 of NC_142441.1, read as the reverse complement.
ATCCATTTTGAGTGCAAGGAGGTCAGAATCCAACAGCATCTGCAGTCCTTTTCCAGCCTCTGAATCAGATTTTTGTTCAGGTCCCTCAATTTCAGCCAGAAAATACCCGAAATCACAGAAAAACACACAAACTCATAACATTAGTTACCGTGGCTCTTAACGTAAACTTGCCAATCCTTCGAGAACGTTAGTGACACTTACCTTTGTCACTAACGTTCCAATGTGCCCCTCTTTCTCACATTAGAGTCCACGTTAACTAAGTTAACGTGGCTTCTAACGTAGTCATGCTAGCCATCTCCAACGTTAGTGACAAAGGTGAGTGTCACTAACGTTGGCTCATCATTTCTTTATCTACGTTAGCTTCCACATTAACTAAGTTAACGTGGGAGTTAACGTTGCTCATGGTGGCTCTTGGTGGTTCACCCCAACGTTAGTGACAAAGGTAAGTGTCACTAACGTTGGCGACCAATTACTCTCTCCACGTTAGCTTCCACGTTAACTAAGTTAACGTGGGAGTTAACGTGGCTTATGGAAGCTTGGCCAACGTTAGTGACAAAGGTGAATGTCACTAACGTTGGCTTCCCTTTTGCTTCTTAACGTTAGAAGCCACGTTAAATAAGTTAACGTGGCAACTAATGTGGCCAATTATGAGCTTGGTCCAACGTTAGTGACAAAGGGGAGTGTCACTAACGTTGGCCTTGTTGTTTTCTTCCACGTTAGAGTTCACGTTAACTAAGTTAACGTGACTCTTAACGTGGGCTATGATGGCTTCGAGGGCGTTATTGGTGATTACTTTTCTCATTAACTTTGCAAGTTAGCTCCCATTCCACGTTCTAGGTCACGTTAGTTAGATTAACGTGGCTGCTAACGTGGTTCTTCCTTGCTTCTTTTGTCCTGAAATCAAGCAATAAAGTGCATCAAAGTTCTAATCCAAGTCATGGGAAATGCAACATCCAATTTGTCATTAAATTCATGCAAAATCCTCATGAAATCATGTAAAGTGCACAATGTATGCTTGAATCAAGGTGTAAGTGAATATCCATCCAAGACTAGCTTATTTTCTAAGAAAATGCATGAAACTACCCTAAAAACAGTAAAGAAAAGGTCAGTAAAACTGGCCAAAATGCCCTGGCATCACAACACCAAACTTAAAGCTTGCTTGTCCCTAAGCAAGTACTGGAACAAGAGAATGATGAATAGAATGCCAAGAGAAATGAGTCATTCTTGTGGAAGTCATGTTTCTGGTTTTATGGTGGTTTCATGCCTAGCAACTTAGGTTCATTCCTTCACTGGCTTTCAGACCTTTATCATGTCTTAGAATACTCACTGTGATTGCATCCCATGAGACTTTTATTCATTGATCCTTTTGTTGTCATTTCAGGGCTTATTTGTGTTATTAGGCTAAGTGCTTTGTAAGGGGGCGACTCTTTAAAATAAGCTTTCAGCCAACACTCTCGAACCAGTTGGTTCAAGGTGCTAAGTGTTGAAGCACCCCTAAGGACTTACTTCCTCAAGTCTCTCCCCCATACATACACACCACAGGCACATGGTTTGTTTATTTTCTTTCCTTGAGGTCTTAGTGTCCAGCACCTCTTTGGGCTACTAAATGTTCTGTAGCAAAGATTGCTTTTGATGGTGGACTTTCAGCTGATAATCTCGGGTTAGTTAACCCAAGTTACCAAGTGATAAAGCACCCCTAAGAGCTTAGTAATCCAAGCAGATCCTTGGTACAGGAACACCACAAACACATCCCTCAAGGCTCAAACCCTTGGTGCCTAGCCTCTTTTCTTGCTATTTTTTATTTTTTTTCTTTTATTCTTCAACTTTGATTGTTCTTTCCCTTTTTCTTATTAGGATCTTATTATTTAACTAGTCTCATGGGTATGTTCAAAGCATAGTATTCACGACAGATAGTTGTCTTCCTACCTTGTGGTTGAACCAACTTAGCTAACTTATGACCACACCACAAACTCAGGAACTTACTCCATAGTATGAACTCCACTCTGGTCTTTTATAAAACATTCATTCTCTTTTCATTTGATTCAAAAGGACAAGCATACAAGTAAGTAAGGAGATGATTCAGTCATGACATTCAAACTAGCAAACACAGCCCTAATCAACAAAAAGTTTAAAAGACAGAATTGAAAAAGGTTCCAACTAACGAGTAACTATTAATCAAAATTGCATTTGGACTCCCAATTTTCAACATTCTAAGTACATGGAATTAAGTGACAATACAACCTTCGGGTGATGGTTCTAGTTGCCCTCTTTTTGTCATCATCCTGGTCTTTGCTACCTCACTTCCTTGGGTGAAGGTGCGCCATTTCCTCATAAGATTCCTGCAAAGTTATTGGAAGTTGCTTGTTCCCAAAGCACTTTGAGAAACAATTAGCTTGCATGTATGCTTGTGACTTATGAACTTAATTTGGTGTGTGAACACCAAACTTAGTTCCTTGCCTAGTACAAAACCTTACATATATGCAGAGAACCTCATATCTTGTTGTTTAACAAAATAATTATTAACTAAAATCTAACTAAATCTAAGTGGTTTCTCTTGATTGGTTGGAGCTAGCAATGTGCTTTGGGAGTGGAGTGTGATTCTAACTAAATTCCTTTGGTGGAACACCAAACTTAGAATTACATTTTTACTCTTGCATTATTTTGGTGTGGAACACCAAACTTAGCTCCTCGCAATACAGGGGAAACAACTTGTGATCTTTATTAAAATAAAGATGAAAAGGAAACTACCTGAGGTTGGGTTGCCTCCCAACAGAGCGCTCTTTTATCGTCGCTAGCTCGACGATTCCTCCTTTACTTGAGATGATACTTTACTCTGGGGTTTTTTCCCATGTTGCCCAGATAATGCTTGAGTCTTTTTCCGTTCACTGTAAAAGTTCTCTCTGAACCTTCATCCATGATTTCGATGTGTCCATATGGCGAGACTTTTGTGACAACAAAAGGCCCGGACCACCTTGATTTGAGATTTCCTGAGAACAGTCTTAATTTGGAATTGTAGAGGAGTACTTGCTGCCCCTTTTTGAAACTCCTGGGTGCAAGATGTAGGTCATGTCTTCTCTTTGCCTTCTCTTTATACATCTTGGTATTTTCATAAGCTTGTGACCTGAATTCCTCCATCTCTTGCAGCTGCAAGATCCTCTTTGCTCCAACAACAATGCTGTCAAAATTTAGTATCTTAATAGCCCAGAGAGCTTTGTGTTCCAGCTCCAGTGGTAAATGACAAGCTTTTCCATACACCAGTTGATATGGGGACATTCTAAGTGGTGTTTTGAATGCTGTTCTGTATGCCCAAAGAGCATCATCCAACTTCTTCGACCAATCCTTTCTTGATGCACCCACAGTCTTTTCCAGAATCCTCTTTAGCTTTCTGTTGGATATCTCAGTTTGTCCACTTGTTTGGGGATGGTAAGGTGTGGCTACCTTGTATTTTATCCCATATCGTAGGAGAAGAGCTTCTAGTGGTCTGTTACAAAAATGGCTCCCTCCATCACTGATGAGTGCTCATGGGACTCCAAACCGGCTAAAGATATTCTTCCTGAGGAAGTTCATGACCACCTTGTTATCAGTCGTTGGGGTTGCAATAGCCTCTACCCACTTGGAAACGTAATCCACTGCTACCAAGATGTACTTGTTCGCATATGAGGTTGGGAATGGTCCCATGAAATCGATTCCCCACACATCAAATAGTTCCAGTTCCAAGATAAAATTTTGTGGCATATCATTTCTTTTGGGCAAGTTTCCAGATCTTTGGCATTCATTGCAGCTCTTTACTAGTTCTTTGGCATCCTTGAAAAGGGTGGGCCAAAAGAATCCGCTTTGTAACACCTTTGCTGCAGTTCTGTCCCCTCCAAAGTGGCCTCCATAGCATGAGCCGTGGCAATTCCATAGGACCTCTCGTCCTTCTTCTTCCGAAACACATCTTCTAAGGATTCTATCTGAACACTTCTTGAAGAGATATGGCTCATCCCAGACAAAGTATTTTGCATCATTCTTGAGCTTCCTTTTTTTATGTTTATTGATCTCTGGAGGTAAGGCCCCAGTTTCCTTGAAGTTGGAAATGTCTGCAAACCATGGTGCTTTGTGAACTGTCATCAACTGCTCATCAGGGAAGAGCTCATTCACACTTATATCATGTGCTCCACCTTTATCATGAGGAATCCTGGATAGGTGATCTGCTACCTTGTTCTCCACTCCTTTCTTGTCTCTGATTTCAATATTGAATTCTTGCAACAATAAGATCCATCTTATTAGTCTTGATTTTGATTCTTGCTTGGCAAACAAATATTTAAGTTCTGTGTGATCTGTAAAAACAATCACTTTAGCACCAATGAGGTACGATCTGAACTTGTCAAATGCAAAAACTATTGCTAGCAACTCCTTTTCAATAGTGGTATAATTTCTTTGAGTATCATTAAGGACTTTGCTAGCATAGTATATCACATGGACTAAGTTATCTTTCCTCTGTCCTAACACTGCCCCAACTGCAAAATCAGATGCATCACACATCAATTCAAATGGTAAGTTCCAATCAGGTGGGGAAATGATAGGAGTAGAGGACAACCTCATTTTCAAATTTTCAAATGCTATCATGCATGTTTCATCAAAGATAAATGGTGTATTAGATACAAGGAGATTACTTAAGGGCTTGGCTATTTTTGAAAAATCTTTAATAAACCTTCTGTAAAAACCAGCATGCCCTAAAAAGCTCCTAATTGCCTTGACATCACTGGGTGGAGGCAGTTTTTCAATAAGTTCTACTTTAGCTCTGTCAACCTCAATGCCTTGGTTAGAAACCTTGTGACCAAGGACTATTCCTCCTGTCACCATAAAGTGACATTTCTTCCAGTTCAAGACCAGATTGGTCTCTTGGCATCTTTTCAATACCAAGGCGAGGTGATGTAGGCAACTAGGAAAGGAATCTCCGAATACCGAGAAATCATCCATAAAAACTTCAATGAATTTTTCTATCATATCTGAAAAGATAGAAAGCATGCAGCGTTGGAAAGTCACAGGTGCATTACATAGCCCAAATGGTATGCGCCTATAGGCAAACACTCCATATGGGCAAGTGAATGAGGTTTTCTCATGGTCTCTGGGATCAACTACTATTTGGTTATATCCTGAATAACCGTCGAGAAAACAATAATATGCGTGCCCTGCAAGTCTTTCCAACATCTGATCCATGAATGGAAGGGGGAAATGATCTTTTCGTGTAGCCTCATTGAGTTTTCTGTAGTCTATGCACATCCACCATCCTGTGACAGTCCTTGTAGGAATTAGTTCGTTCTTCTCATTGGAAACCATAGTAATTCCTCCCTTTTTTTGGGACGACATACACGGGGCTAACCCAGGGGCTGTCTGAGATCGGGTAGATTACCCCTCCCTGCCATAACTTCATAACTTCTTTCTGTACCACTTCCTTCATGATTGGGTTCAACCTCCTTTGGGATTGATTGGATGGTTTGGCATCATCTTCAAGCAGTATCTTGTGCATGCATATGGCCGAACTTATCCCTTTCAGGTCAGCAAGAGTCCAACCAATGGCATCTTTGTGCTTTCGCAGTACTTTGAGCAGTTCATCCTCTTGATCTTAGCTGAGGCATGAGCTTATGATCACTGGGTAATTTTCATTTTCTCCTAAGTATGCATATTTGAGAGTGGGTGGCAGTGCTTTGAGTTCAAGTTTGGGTGCTTCTGACATTTCGTTCTCTTCCTTTGGTGCACCTTGTATATGAATCTCTACTGTTGCAACCTCTTCACTAAATATTGACTCCTCCTCTATTAAACTCTCAGGTTCTTCTTCTTCAAAACTTTCCTGCACTGCATCTTCAAGTGAGTCCAACCTCATACATTCTCCCAATTGTTCTGATGGGTAACTCATGGCCTTGAACACATTGATTGTCATCTTTTTATTGTGTAATCTCAGGGTGAGATCTCCTTTTTGTACATCAATGACAGCTCCAGCAGTTGCCAAGAACGGCCTTCCCAGGATGATGGAAGCCTTGGCTTCCTCCTGCATGTCCAGCACTACAAAGTCTGCTGGAAAGATAAAATCTCCCACTTTTACCAGCAAATCTTCTACGACGCCATGAGGGAACTTGAACGATCGGTCTGCCAATTGTAGGGCCATCTTTGTTAGTTTAGCCTCCTCAATCTTCATCTTTCTCATCATAGCTACTGACATCAGATTGATGCTGGCTCCTAACTCACAAAGAGCCTTCTCCACTGTGATTTCCCCTATAATATAAGGGATCTGAAAACTTCCGGGATCCTTCAATTTCTAGGGCAGTTTGTGCTGAATGATAGCACTACATTCTTCGGTTAATATCACAGTCTCGTTGTTCTTCCAGCTTCTCTTCTTAGTCATTAGCTCCTTTAAAAACTTGGCGTAGAGTGGCATTTGTTCTATTGCTTCAGCAAAGGGTATGTTGATTTGTAGTTTCTTGAAGATTTCCAAAAATCTCAAAATTGGTTGTCATCCCCCTTCTTCTTTAATTGCTGAGGGTATGGAACTCTTGGGACGTCTGGCTTCAGCGCTCCTTCCCCTTTTTGTGAACTCAAAGTTGGAACTCGAGCTCCATCCTGCTCTTCTTCCTTTTTATTTGAGTCCTTTTCTTGTGGTTTCTGGGTGGTTTCCTTCAGTTCCTTCCCACTCCAAAGGGTGATAACCTGACACTCCTCCCTTTGGGTTGAGTTAGTATTGCTGCGAAGGTTGTGACTGGGAATTTGCTTGAATAAGTAGCCAATTTGTGTCTCAAGTTTCTTGATGGCAGCATCCTGATTCTGCATATTGGATATCACTTCTTCTCGGAACGCTTTACTGTCTTAAATCTCTTTGCCTATGTCTTCAAGTAGATTCTCAATCCTTGAGAGTCTGTCATCAATTGATGGTGGATTGGGATTAGAAGTAGAAGGCTGAGGAGTGTTATTTTGGTTTTGATATTGATGTGGAGAGGTGTTGTTATGGTGGTGTTGATATGTTCTCTGTGTGAATTGTTGGTGAGCTGCATTGTTGTTGGGGTTGTGATGTCTCCGATCTTGACCTTGATCTTGTTGATTCTCCCACCCAAAGTTTGGGTGATTCCTCCATCCAGGGTTGTAGGTCTTGGAGTATGGATCATAGTTTTGCCTAGGTAAATTCCCAATGTAGTTGGCTTGCTCCTGACTACCCTCTACTTCTTCATTCACTCCTTCTTGGGTTGCTGATGAAGTGGTGATTGTTGCTACTTGGTTCCTCTCCATCTTCTTGGTGAGGTCAGCCAGCTGCTTGGTGATGAGCTTGTTTTGAGCTAGCAGTGCATCCACATTGTTTAGCTCCATTACTCCTCTAGTGTTCCCTCTTTCGGAGGCATAGAAGTAATCATTTTCTGCTACAGTCTCAATGACATCTATGGCTTCTTCAATGGTCTTCTTCTTGTTCAAAGATCCTCCAGATGAATGGTCTATTGCCTTCTTTGATTCATATGACAGTCCTTCATAGAAAATGTGCAGCTGTACCCATTCGTTGAACATATCTGGTGGACACCTCCTTGTCAGATCCTTGAACCTCTCCCATGCTTCATACAGAGTCTCACCATCTTGTTGCCTGAAAGTTTGGACCTCAGCTCTCAGCCGGTTGACTCTTTGAGGAGGATAGAATCTTGCTAAGAATTTGTTCACCACATCTTCCCAAGTTGTCAAACTCTCCTTCGGAAAAGGTTCCAGCCACTTGGCTGCCTTATTCTTGAGTGAGAATGGAAATAAGAGCAGTCTATAGGCGTCAGGATGAACACCATTAGACTTCACTATGTCGCATATCCTCAAGAAGGTGGTTAGATGTTGATTGGGGTCTTCTTGGACGCCTCCTCCAAATGAACAGTTGTTCTGAACAAGGGTGATGAGCTGTGATTTTAGTTCAAAATTGTTGGCGTGGATGGTTGGCTTTTGAATGCTACTTCCACAGTTTCCTGGGTTTGGATTGATGTAAGAGCCTAAAACTCTTCTATCCTCCCTATGGTTGTGAGCCTCTTCTTCATGATGGTTTTCCATGTTTTCTTCCATGTTTGGTTCAAGGTATTCCTCCTCTTCCTCAGCACCAACTACTCTTTTTCCTCTTGCTTCCCTCCTTAATCTAAGGAAGGTCCTCTCAGGTTCAGAATCAAAGAAAGTTGAAGCCCCGCTTCTCTTCCCTGTCATACAACCAACAGAGCTCAAACAAGGAAAAAAATGCAGAAAGTATTTCTGTTAGAATTACTGTTAGTGTGAGTGATGCAATATATCAAACAGTTAGTGGGTGAGTGAAACAGAGTGTAAACAACTGGAATTAAACGAAATAGTAGGGGGAAGGGAAGAAATTAACTAAACTGAAAGTAAATTACTCAAACAAAAAATTAAATCAAACAAAATAACAATGCTCAATCTAGTTATCCTCCAACTTAATCATTGTTGATACATAATCAATCCCCGGCAACGGCGTCATAAACTTGATACGCGGAAAACTTGTCTCGTAATAAATTTCCTTCGGCAAGTGTACCGAATTCGTCGTCAAGTAAAAACTCACAATAGAGTGAGGTCGAATCCCACAGAGATTGATTGATCAAGCAACTTTAATTAGAGGAAGGTTCTAGTTGAGCGAAACAGAATTTGAGTTGAGAATTGCAGAAAATTAAATGGCGGGAAAGTAAATAGCAGAAACAATAAAGGCTAAAATTAAAGAGCTGAATGTAAATGGCGGAAAGTAAATTGCAGAATCTTAAATGGGAATGGGGTAATTACTCATAAAAGTAAATGGCAGAAATTAAAGAGAATGGGTAAGATCAGAAATGGGGAGTTCATTGGGCTTAGGAGATGTTGCATTCTCCGGATCAAGTTCATTTTCATCTCTTCCTTAATCAATGCATTCATTGATCTCCTTGGCAATCTTAAGTGATCGAATTACAAAGGTAAGTGTCACTAACGTTGGCGACCAATTACTCTCTCCACGTTAGCTTCCACGTTAACTATGTTAACGTGGGAGTTAACGTGGCTTATGGAAGCTTGACCAACGTTAGTGACAAAGGTGAATGTCACTAACGTTGGCTTCCCTTTTGCTTCTTAACGTTAGAAGCCACGTTAACTAAGTTAACGTGGCAACTAATGTGGCCAATTATGAGCTTGGTCCAACGTTAGTGACAAAGGGGAGTGTCACTAACGTTGGCCTTATTGCTTTCTTCCACGTTAGAGTTCACGTTAACTAAGTTAACGTGACTCTTAACGTGGGCTATGATGGCTTCGAGGGCGTTATTGGCGATTACTTTTCTCATTAACTTTGCAAGTTAGCTCCCATTCCACGTTAGAGGTCACGTTAGTTAGATTAACGTGGCTGCTAACGTAGTTCTTCCTTGCTTCTTTTGTCCTGAAATCAAGCAATAAAATGCATCAAAGTTCTAATCCAAGTCATGGGAAATGCAACATCCAATTTGTCATTAAATTCATGCAAAATCCTCATGAAATCATGTAAAGTGCACAATGTATGCTTGAATCAAGGTGTAAGTGAATATCCATCCAAGACTAGCTTATTTTCTAAGAAAATGCATGAAACTACCCTAAAAACAGTAAAGAAAAGCTCAGTGAAACTGGCCAAAATGCCCTGGCATCAATGTTCTACTTGATTGAAAAGACAATAAGTTTCTTCTAAGACTCTAATTTTTTTTTGGAACAAAATTTTACTAATTTTAATTAAAATTTTTATGTTAAATTTGCTTGAAGTTGTAATTGGAACATGATTTTTGAGCTAAAGAACACACAACCTGTGAGATTTGAGCCTTTATGCATGGTTACATTATTTAACCATAATTATTTTATTCTTGTGTGTTTACTTCTCTATGATTGTAATCTATATTTTGTTTCATCCTATATATCCAATATTTATTATATTTATATGTTTATATATGATTGAGGCCATTATTTGTTTAGCCCACTTATCCAAATTAAGCCTACCCCTTTCAATTACCTTTGTTAGCCACTTTGAGCCTTTAAATCCCATTTGTTCTATATTTTACCACATTACTAGCCTTAAGCGGAAAAATAATTATATATCCCAAATTGAATCTTTAGTTAGCTTAAGATAGAATTATCTGTGTCAATCAAGTATGGGAAATTGTGGGAACAAAAAATAATAAGGGAATGTGTCATGATAATATAATGGGAATTTGGATACCTACTCATGTGAAACTATAAGAATTAAAAATCTATGTGCATTGATAAGCTATGTTTATTTTTATGCTTAAAAAAATCAAATAAAAAATATTCAATAAATAAATAAGGAGACAAAATTACCCCAACGATAAGTTAAGAATTCAAAGGTCAATGCATGTATGATAAAAAAAATTAAAAATTAAAATAAAAGTTGATACATGAGTATGGAATGTGAAAGAGAAATTCTGGGTAGCTAGGTATGAATTCTAAAGTTATAAATATATATATATATATATAGAGAGGTTATGTTAAAGCTTGGGTTAATTAAAGATTCAATTTATAAGCTTACTTAGCCATATATGTATCCTTACCATTGCCTTAGCCCCATTACAACCTTGAAAAAGACCTCATGATGTCTGCATTGGTATATTAAATGTTGTTGATTGATTAGGAGAAGAACAAAAATTAGAAAGCATCATTAGAGAAGGATAGAGTGATTGCCCTATACACTAGAGAGATTAGAGCATAAATACATCATCAGTGAGGGTTCAGCGCTTAAAATTCTATGTTCCCTGCTTTCATGAGCTGCCTTCTTGCATTTTTATCTGTTCTTACTGCATGAAAATTGAATTAGTGGAATTTGATTTGTAATTGTTTTGAAGAGCCTATTTACTTTTGATCAAGTGGACAAGAATCATATAGTTGCATTTACATGTATAGGTTGCATTGCATTGCATGAGTTTCACATGTTCCTACTCATTTATTTTATCTCCTTCAACTAAGCATGAGGACATGCTAATGTTTAAGTGTGGGGAGGTTGATAAACCACTATTTTATGATTTATATTGTATTTAATTGTGTGGTTTTATCATGATCTTTACCCACTTATTCATATGATTAGCATGCATTTATATTTCCTTCCTAAAATTATTACATGATTGAAAACTTGCTTCCTAGAGACTTTTAATTATGTATTTTAATTCTCCTTTATTCCATTCGATGCCATGATCTGTGTGTTAAGTGTTTCAGGCTTTATAGGGCACGAATGAGTTGGAGATTGGAAAGGAAGCTTGCAAAAATGGAGGAAACACAAGACATTATGGAGATGACCAGCGAGAAGTGACGCGGCTGCATGGGGCACGCGACCGCGCGAAAGAAAGGAAATCGCAGTGACGCGGCCGCATGGCTCACGCGACCGCGCGGATTGGACTAGTATAAGTGACGCGGAGGCATGGACGACGCGTCCGCGTGGAGAAGCAAAACGCCGAATGACGCGTCCGCATGAATGACGCGATCGCGTGACGTGCGCGATCTGCATAATCTGCAGAATCGCTGGAGACGATTTTAGGCCCTATTTTGACCCAGTTTTCGGCCCAGAAAAGCATACTAGAGCCAGGGAACATGCAGAGACCAACAACATCATTCATTCTACACAGTTTTAGTTTTTTTTAGATCTAGTTTCCCTCTCCTCTAGGTTTTTCTCTCTTCACATTCATAGTTCTTAGGGTTCTTATTTTCTATTGCTTTTTGTATTGGAATTTTGAGAAAAGTTATTACCTCATCAAGACTTCGTCATCCTAGTTTGTTTTCTTCACTTGGCTTTACTCTTCCATGTCCTTTAATTTACTTCAATCTTACTATTGGATTATTTTAGAATTTATCAATACAAGACTTATTTTTATTTTTAATTAATTCCCTTGAGTTTTATTTATCATGTCTTCCTTTAATTCCCTTTCCTATGTTATGAATTCCACATTCACAATGAGCGAGTAGTTCCCTAACTTGATGGGGAGTTGATTGAAAGGAACCCTTGAGTTGGAGTGCTCAAGGGAGAAATTGTAATTGGGTTATTATTGGTTTGCTCTCTAGTCACTAACGCCAGTCCTTCCAAGTAAGCGGATTGGGACTTGTGAATAGAAACAGCATTCCAACTTGTTTGACTTTCCCTTACCTAGTAAGGGATAACTAAGCAGAACAACCCCAATTATCAATTAATCTTGAAATTACTGCAACAAGAATAGGGCTTCCAACTAATCTACTCCCAGTCAAGGCTTTTATTTAAATTACATTAATTTTCTGATTTAATTTCCTATCATTCAACTCAAATCTTTTTGAAAACCATCTAATTAATAAAATAGCACACTTTTCTGCAACTCGTTAGGAGACGACCTGAGATTCATACTCCCAGTATTTTAATTTTAATTTCTGTGACACCCTTTTTAAATTGATAAGCGAATTTCTAGTTGGTTGAGGACTATACTTGCAACGTATATCTTATAACAATTCTTAACTCGCCAATTTTCACCACGTCACGCAGCTTCGGAAGTATCCTCCTAATGCCAATCATGTCTTGGAACTTGAATCGATTGAAGCAAGAAAAGATTTGACACTCCAAGTGACTCCGGTCAGGATAGACGACACCAGTGTTAAACAGTTGCACAAAAAAGAAGTTTTTTTAGTCAAAGTCGCATGGAGTCGGTCCGGTATCGAGGAGCACACTTGGAAACTTGAATCAGATATACAAACAGACTACACACACCTATTCTCAGGTAACTGAATTCGAATTTTGTAGGCAAAATTCCTATTTAGGTGGGTAGAATATAAAACCCGAATAATTAATAAATAATTAATTCATAAATTAAAATTTATTTTAGAAAATTAGAACTGTAATTTTTATTGTTTAATATGATAGAGCTAATTAAAATAAGAATTTTGACATTAATTTTAAAAAATTTGGCCCAAGATTGGGCCAAACGGGTCGAACCAGTCGAACTGGCTCCAAACCGAACCCGTGTGCCCAACCCACTCAATTAATAAAGTGAGTTCAGATCTTTCTCTCTCTATTTTGCATGCTGAACACGCTGCAAGTGCAGCAAGAAGGGAAGAACAACTTCTATGTGACCAAACCTTCATTTGATAATCAAATTGCCATAACTTTTGATCCATAGAGCTTCGATCACTGCACCATTTGCAGCCATGCGACTGTGGCGTCAAGCTCTACAAAGCCCACAAGATTATTCAAGAGGTAAGCCACAAATTCTTTCCAGTTTTCCAGCCCTTCAATTTTGAATTTATTGAGCAAATGTGTTGAGATTTTGAGTTCTTTGATGTTATAGGATCCAATTAGCTTGAGGAAAACTCTTCCTCTTGTCTCTTTGGTCCGTGGGTATGGTAAGAATTATCAACCCTGATTTTTTGTGTTTGGGTATTAAGTGGTTATATTTGAATGTGGTATTATGGATTAGGTAGTATATATATATTTAAATTGGAGCTTGATTGTGAACATTGGAGGCTTGGTAGAGCTTTGGGTGTCATTGCCTTGGAGATTTTGGAATCCTTGGAGCTGGGTTTTGTGCCTTTTTTGTGGTGTTTTTGGGTATACGTAAAAATCGGCCAATGTATAGTTCCGATTTCTCGTATCTAAAATGTAATGTAATGTAAAAACTTAGGCTAGTGACCCTAGGATATGAATTAAATTTGTGATGTTGTTGATTGGTTGAAATAGATTGTATTGATTATGTAGTTATTGGTTTTTGAGGGTGAAATTGATGTCCTTGTTGATAATGCATGTGAATTGTATATGATGATGATTGGTATGTATAAAGGTTGAATTGAAGTTGACATTGTACTTAATATGGATATTTGATGATGTATATTGAATATTGTGGAATTGGAAGTATTGGATTGGAACTAAATGAAAATAGAGAATTAGTAAGATGATGAATGTATATTGTATATTGTTAAACTTGGAATAGAGTTGAAAGTTATGAAGGATGCTAAATTGGTAAGGGTTTGGGTTGATTTTAAAAGGGATTGAAATTGGTATGTTTTGAAAATGGAGATCTTGTAAAGTTTTACAAAAACTATAATTTTGACCAACTTTGGCGAAGCATAACTTGATCTCCAGACCTCCGTTTTGTATCAAACTGATTTAGAAAGAAAATTGGTCCGAGATATTTACACCGTTCGAAGAACAGAGGAAAAATATTTTAAAATGAGGAAGTTATGCTCGATCAAAGTTTGGTGTACAAAGCTGAAAATTCTGGACTTAGCAGCTTTTCGAAACTTCTGCTATACATGCGTACGTGGACCCCCATCTACGCGGTTGTGTGTTTTTGTTTGGCATGCATGCATACGCGAGCATGTGCTGCGTATGCGGCATGGGCAAAAAGGAACCCTTGCGTACGTGGAAATGTGGATTCATGCGCAGACGAGGGAATGCATATGCATGGTGGGAAAAATTGCACTCCCGCGCGTGTTTGACATGGTTTGCATACGCGAAGCCCTGTTTTCTTCTGAATTTCGATTTTTTATTTCTAAGGCATTCCTCCAGCTTTCAAAATCTTATTTTATCTTGTTTAAAGCCTGGTAGGTGAATTGTGGGTAATGAATTATAATGAGGACTGTGAGGAAGATAACTTGTGCATGAAGTAAGTGGGAATTAGAGATGAACCATGACTAATGGTGATTATTTGAGTTGTTGATAATGTTGGTGGAAGTGCTGTTTATGTTTCGAGCTGAATGGCTGTTTTTGAGAATGAATTATGGTTAGTTATGGATTATGTTATGAGCCGGAGAGTTGTGCTAAACATTGAATTATGGCTGAGTATGAATATGTATCTGATTATTGATTGATAATGTGATTTGATGCACTTCTAAATATCTGGATACGAATTTTCCTGGGTGAAAGCAGTGGCTAGGCACCACGTGCTCCAGGTTGAGACTCGATACTCTGCTGACCCTATGTCATAAGTGTGGCTGGCACTGTGAAAGTTCCAGATGAGCTCGCCCCCGTGAATAAACACCAGTGTGGGTGTTATATGATTATGATTGGGAATTACTAGAGTTGGGGACGCACGACAGAGGGACAGTCCAATAATTAGCTACCAGGACTTGTTGGGTTGGTGATGAGCGGATATTTTATACGCTTTTTGGGGTTAATTTCATATAGTTTTTAGGATATTTTAGTTAGTTTTTAGTTCAATTCTATTAGTTTTTAGGAAAAATTCATATTTCTGGACTTTACTATGAGTTGTGTGTTTTTCTATAATTTTAGGTATTTTTCTGACTGAAATTGAGGGAGCTGAGCAAAAATCTGATTCAGGCTGAAAAAGGACTGCTGATGCTGTTGGATTCTGACCTCCCTGCACTCAAAGTGGATTTTCTGGAGCTACAGAACTCGAAATAGCGCGCTTCCAATTGTATTGGAAAGTAGACATCCAGAGCTTTCCAGCAATATATAATAGTCTATACTTTGCATAAGGATAGATGACATAAACTGGCGTTCAACGCCAGTTCTCTGCCCAATTCTGGCGTCCAGCGCCAGAAAGGATCAAAAGCTGGAGTTCAACGCCAGAAATGGATCCAAACCTGGCGTTGAACACCCAAAACAGTCTTATGCACGTGAATTGCTTAAATCTCAGCCCCAGCACACACCAAGTGGGCCCCAGAAGTGGATCTCTGCATCATCCATCATAGTTTATTCAATTTTTGTAAACCTAGGCTACTAATTTAGTATTTAAACAACTTTTAGAGACTTATTTTGTATCTCATGACATTTTTAGACCTGAACTTTGTATTCTCTGACGGCATGAGTCTCTAAACTCCATTGTTGGGGGTGAGGAGCTCTGCTGTGTCTCGATGAATTAATGCAAGTATTTCTGTTTTCCATTCAAACATGCGTGTTCCTATCTAAGATATTCATTTGCACTTCAACCTGAATGTGATGAACGTGACAATCATCATCATTCCTCCACGAACGCGTGCTTGACAACCACTTACGTTCCACTATAGAATGAATGAATATCTCTTAGATTTCTAAATTGGAATCTCCGTGGTACAAGCTAGATTGATGGCGGCATTCAAGAGAATCCGAAAGGTCTAAACCTTGTCTGTGGTATTCCAAGTAGGATTCAGTGATTGAATGACTGTGACGAGCTTCAAACTCGCGAGTGCTGGGCGTTAGTGACAGACGCAAAAGGAGGGTGAATCCTATTCCAGCATGATCGAGAACCGACAGATGAATAGTCGTGTCGTGACAGGGTGCGTTGACCATTTTCACTGAGAGGAGGGGATGTAGCCACTGACAACGGTGATGCCCTTGCATAAAGCCAGCCATAGGAGGACGTGCATGCATGAATCAGAAGACAGAGGAAAGCAGAGATTCAGAACACAAAGCATCTCCAAAACTCCAACATATTCTTCATCACTGCATAACAAGTAACCTTTAATTTATGCTCTCTTGTTTGTTTGCAATTTACTTGATAAATATAATTGACTTCCTAACTAAGATTTACAAGATATCCATAGATTGCTTCAACCCAACAATCTCTGTGGGATTCGACCCTTACTCACGTAAGGTATTACTTGGACGACCCAGTACACTTGCTGGTTAGTGGTACGAGTTGTGAAAAGTGTGATTCACAATTTGTGCACCAAGTTTTTGGCGCCGTTGCCGGGGATTGTTCGTGTTTGGACAACTAACGATTTATTTTGTTGCTTAGATTAGAAAAAAATTTCTCTTTTTGTTTAGAGTCTCGTATTAGTGTCGTGTTAAAATTTTAGAATCCTTATTTTCTTATTAAAACCTTTTTTCAAAAATAATTTTTCTATTAAATCCTATGCCAAACTTTAAGTTTGGTGTTTTCTTGTTAATTTCTCTGTGTTTTTCAAAAATTTTAGTTTGGTTTTCTAAAAATTTTAAGTTTGGTGTTCTTGTGTTCTTGTGAATCTTCAAAGTGTTCTTGAGTTTTTCTTGTGTCCGGATCTTAAAATTTTTAAGTTTGGTGTTCCTTAGTGTTTTTCCCTTAAAATTTTTCGAAAACAAGGAGCATCAGATCTAAAAATTTTAAATCTTGTGCTATCTTATTGTTTTTCTCTTTCCTCACTAAATTCAAAAATATCTTTTCTCTCTAATTTTAAAACAAATTTTCAAAATTTTTTTTTAAATTTCATTTTTTTTCAAAATTGAAAATCTCTTCCAAATCATATCTTTTTCAAAACTTCCTTACCACTTTCTCTCCCCTCATTTTTTCGAAAATCTTCACCTATTTTTATTTAATTTATTTTATTTTCGAAATAAATAAATAAATAAATAAATAAATATTTTCTCTATTTTACATCATCTCCCTTTCTCCATCATGGACCTAAGTGGAAATGAACAGTCCAGGAGGACTCTGGGATCATATTCTAATCCCTCTACTGCTTCATATGAGAGTAGCATCTGCATACCCTCCATTGGAGTCAGTAGCTTTGAGTTGAATCCTCAGCTCATTATCATGGTGCAGCAAAGTTGCCAGTATTCCGGTCTTCCACAGGAAGAACCTACAGAGTTTCTGGCACAGTTTCTACAGATTGCTGACACAGTACATGATAAAGAAATAGATCAGGATGTCTACAGACTATTACTGTTTTCATTTGCTGTAAAAGATCAAGCTAAGAGGTGGTTGAATAACCAACCTAAGGCCAGCATAAAGACATGGAAACAGCTGACAGAAAAATTCCTGAATCAATACTTTCCCCCAAAACGGATGACACAGCTAAGACTGGACATCCAAGGCTTTAAACAAGGAGATAATGAATCTCTTTATGATGTCTGGGAGAGATACAGAGAGATGCTACGAAAATGCCCCTCTGAAATGTTTTCAGAGTGGGTTCAGTTAGACATCTTCTACTATGGGCTTGCAGAAGGAGCTCAGATGTCTCTAGATTACTCAGCTGGTAGATCTATCCACATGAGAAAGACAATTGAAGAGGCTCAAGAGCTCATTGATACAGTTGCCAGGAATCAGCATCTGTACCTAAGCAGTAACCCTTCCATGAAAGAAGAGGTTAAAACAGCAGCTGCTGAACTTAGTCCTGTAAAACAAGCTGCCGAATTCAATCAGCAATTGGACTTTCTAACAAAGCAGTTAGCCGAATTCAAAGATAGACTACAAGAGACAAGGATGGCTAATATACACATAGATGAACAGTTTAGGCAAACAAAGCAGCAGCTGTCAAGACAAATAACAGAAGAATGCCAAGCAGTTCAATTAAGAAGTGGGAAAACATTAAATACCCCACCTCAAGGCAGCAAAAAGCCAAGAAATGAGCAAACCACCCAAAATTTACCTGAGGACAGTAAGAGCCCAGGGAAAAATAACTCTGGCACTAAAACGCCAGAAATTTGGTGGAAGGCTGGCGCTGAACGCCCAGACCATGCCCAAGACTGGCGTTCAACGCCAGAAACAAGCAAGAACTGGCGTTCAATGCCAGAAATGGGCAAGGATCTGGCGCTGAACGCCCAAAATGGGCAGGATCTGGCGCTGAACGCCCAAAATGGGCACAGTTCTGGCGTTCAGACACCAGGAACAGACAAGGAGTTGGCATCTGACGTCACTCCAGTTTCTAACTCTGGCACTCAATTGCCAGTGAGGGATCAGACACACACAAGTGCTGATAACAACCCCTCTAAAAAGGCTTCTTTAACCACTAAGGTTGAGGAATATAAAGCCAAGATACCTTATCCTCAAAAACTCCGGAAAGAAGAGCAGGATAAGTAATTTGCTCGCTTTGCAGATTATCTAAGGAATCTTGAAATAAAGATTCCATTTGCAGAGGCACTTGAGCAAATACCTTCTTATGCCAAGTTCATGAAAGAGATCTTGAGTCATAAAAAGGAGTGGAGAGAAACAGAAAGAGTTCTCCTCACTGAAGAATGCAGTGCCGTCATTCTGAAAAGCTTTCCTGAAAAGCTTAAAGACCCTGGGAGTTTTCTGATACCATGCACATTAGAAGGTAATTGCACCAAGATAGCTGTTATGTGATCTTGTGGCAAGCATCAACCTAATACCTGCATCCACTATCAGAAAGCTTGGTTTAACTGAAGAAGTTAAACCAACCCGGATATGTCTTCAGCTTGCTGATGGCTCCACTAAATACCCATCAGGCGTGATTGAAGACATGATTGTCAGGGTTGGGCCATTCGCCTTTCCCACTGACTTTGTTGTGCTGGAAATGGAGGAGCACAAGAGTGCTACTCTCATTCTAGGAAGACTCTTCCTGGCAACTGGACGATCCCTCATTGACGTCCAACAGGGGGAAATAACCCTGAGAGTCAATGATGATGAGTTTAAGTTGAACGCTGTTAAGGCCATGCAGCATCCAGACACATCAACGGACTGCATGAAAGTTGATCTTATTGACTCCTTGGTAGAAGAGATCAACATGGCTGAGAGTCTCGAATCAGAGTTGGAAAATATCTTTAAAGATATTCAGCCTGATTTGGAGGATTCAGAGGACATGAAAGAGCCTCTGAAATTTCTTCTGGAAGAGGAAAAACCTCCTAAACCCGAGCTCAAGCCACTACTACCATCCTTGAAATATGCATTTCTGGGAGAAGGTGACACTTTTCCAGTGATCATAAGCTCTGCTTTAAATTCACAGGAAGAGGAGGCGCTTATTCAAGTGCTAAGGACACACAAGACAGCTCTTGGGTGGTCCATAGGTGACCTTAAGGGCATAAGCCTAGCTAGATGCATGCAGAAAATCTTATTGGAGGATAATGCTAAACCAGTGGTTCAACCACAGAGGCGGCTAAATCCAGCCATGAAAGAAGTGGTGCAGAAAGAGGTCACCAAATTACTAGAGGCTGGGATTATTTATCCTATTTCTGATAGCCCCTGGGTGAGCCCTGTCCAAGTCGTCCCAAAAAAGGGAGGCATGACAGTGATTCATAATGAAAAAAATGAACTGGTTCCTACAAGAACAGTTACAGGGTGGCGCATGTGTATTGACTACAGAAGGCTCAATACAGCCACCAGAAAGGATCATTTTCCTTTACCATTCATAGACCAGATACTAGAAAGACTAGCAGGTCATGAATATTACTGCTTTTTGGATGGCTACTCAGGCTATAACCAGATTGTAGTGGATCCCCAGGATCAAGAGAAAACAGCATTCACATGTCCATCTGGAGTGTTTGCTTATAGAAGGATGCCATTTGGGCTGTGTAATGCGCCTGCAACCTTCCAGAGATGCATGCTCTCTATTTTCTCTGATATGGTGGAAAAATTTCTGGAAGTCTTCATGGATGACTTCTCAGTATATGGAGACTCATTCAGCTCCTGTCTTGATCACCTGAAACTTGTTCTGAAGAGATGCCAAGAGACCAACCTAGTTTTAAACTGGGAAAAATGCCACTTCATGGTGACTAAGGGGATTGTCCTTGGGCATAAAATCTCTAACAATGGAATAGAGGTGGATCAAGCAAAAATAGAGGTAATTGAAAAATTACCACCACCTGCCAATGTTAAAGCAATCAGAAGCTTTCTGGGGCATGCGGGATTCTATAGAAGGTTTATAAAGGATTTTTCAAAAATCGCAAAACCTCTAAGCAATCTGCTGACTGCTAACACGCCATTTGTGTTTGACACAGAGTGCCTACAGGCGTTTGAAACGCTGAAAGCTAAGCTGGTCACAGCACCAGTTATTTCTGCACCAGACTGGACATTACCATTTGAGCTAATGTGTGATGCCAGTGATCACGCCATTGGTGCAGTACTGGGACAGAGGCATGACAAGCTTCTGCATGTCATTTATTATGCTAGTCGCGTTTTAAATGACGCCCAGAAAAATTACACAACCACAGAAAAAGAATTACTTGCAGTGGTTTACGCCATTGACAAGTTCAGATCATACTTAGTAGGATCAAAAGTGATTGTGTACACTGACCATGCTGCTCTTAAATATCTACTCACAAAGCAGGATTCAAAACCCAGGCTCATCAGATGGGTGTTGCTTCTGCAAGAGTTTGATATAGAAATAAGAGACAGAAAAGGGACAGAGAACCAAGTGGCTGATCATCTATCCCGGATAGAGCCAGCAGAAGGGACGCCCCTCCCCTCTCTTGAGATCTCTGAGACTTTTCCGGATGAGCATTTATTTGCCATTCAGGAAACACCATGGTTTACCGATATTGCAAACTATAAAGCTGCAAGGTTCATACCCAAGGAGTACAACAGGATACAAAAGAAGAAATTAATTACTGATGCAAAGTACTACTTGTGGGATGAACCATATCTCTTTAAGAGATGTGCAGACGGAATAATCCGTAGGTGTGTGCCTAGAGAAGAAGCACAAAGGATCCTATGGCATTGCCATGGATCTCAATATGGAGGCCATTTTGGAGGTAAGCGAACAGCCACCAAGGTCCTCCAATGTGGCTTCTATTGGCCCACACTCTATAAAGATTCCCGAGAGTTTGTACGTAACTGCGACAGTTGCCAAAGAGCTGGTAATCTGCCTCATGGTTACGCCATGCCTCAACAAGGAATCTTGGAAATCGAGTTGTTTGACGTATGGGGAATCGACTTCATGGGACCTTTCTCACCATCATACTCACACACTTATATTCTGGTGGCAGTTGACTATGTATCAAAATAGGTTGAGGCCATTGCCACACCCACCAATGATACTAAAACAGTGCTGAAGTTCCTCCAGAAACATATCTTTAGCAGGTTTGGTGTCCTCAGAGTACTAATCAGTGATGGGGGCACTCACTTCTGCAATAAACAGCTTTACTCTGCCATGGTTCGATATGGAATTCGCCATAAGGTGGCTACTCCATATCATCCACAAACTAATGGGCAAGCTGAAGTCTCTAACAGAGAATTAAAAAGAATCCTAGAACGGACAGTAAATACCCAGAGAAAGGATTGGGCACGGAGCTTGGATGATGCTCTGTGGGCTTACAGAACAGCATTCAAGACACCTATAGGGACCTCTCCATACCAACTTGTGTATGGTAAGGCATGTCACCTGTCCGTGGAACTGGAACATAAAGCCTATTGGGCAACCAGATTTCTAAACTTTGATGCCAAATTAGCAGGAGAAAAAAGATTGCTCCAGCTAAATGAGCTAGAGGAATTCAGATTCACAGCTTTCGAAAATGCCAAGCTTTATAAAGAGAAATCGAAAAAATGGCATGACAGAAAGCTGTCATCTAGAATCTTTGAGCCAGGACAGAAGGTTCTGCTGTTCAACTCTAGACTCAGGCTATTCCCCGGAAAATTGAAATCCCGGTGGAGGGGACCATACGTGATTACAAGCGTATCACCATATGGTTATGTGGAGCTTCAAGATATTGATTCTGATAACAGGTTCATTGTCAATGGACAGAGAATCAAGCACTATCTTGAGGGCAACGTTGAGCAAGAATGCTCAAGGCTGAAGCTAGACTAAAAGCTCAGCAAGGTCCAGCTAAAGACAATAAAGAAGCGCTTGCTGGGAGGCAACCCAGCCATGGGGCATCAATCCTCTAAGCATTTTGCCCTATTTTTATTTTTATTTTTATTTATTTATATAGAGTTCATTGATACTAAGGTAAATCATCATTTTCTTAAATTCACAGGGTTACAGAAGGAATCTGCACTCAAAACAGAGAAAAAGAGCTCACTGGCAAGAAAACGCCAGTAAAAGGCCATTTTGGGCGTTCAGCGCCCAAAAGGGGGCAGCCAGTGGGCGCTGAACGCTAGTAAGGGTAGCAATCTGGCGTTCAACGCCAGAAAAGGGCAACAACTGGGCGTTGAACGCCCAGGAGAGCAGCATTTGGGCATTGAACACCCAAAACAGGCAGTGTTTGGGCGTTCAAACGCCAGGATGGCAGGGAGGAGGCAAACTCATTTTTTCTTCACATTTTTTTCTAATCTTGATTTTCATACTTCAATTCATGATTTCTTGCATAAACATATTCAGAACCCTGATTTCTAAAATCCCTAATTTCTAAAAATCCTACTTTCAAAATATCAAATGTATCTTAATCCATAAGCACCAAGCCTCTTTGCAAATTCAATCCAACTCTTTTCAAATCCTATTTTCAAAACAAATCTAATTTTTTCCAACTAATATCTTTTTCAAATCCCCACATTATCTTTTTCAAAATCCAGATCTATCTTTTTCAAAAATCTTTCATATCTTTTAAAAAAAACTATATCCTCTCTTATCATATCTTCTATCTTATCTTTTCCAAATCAATCTTTTTATCATATCTTTATCTCTTTTTTTTTGAAAACCCACCCTCCCTCCCTTTAAATTTGCGTTTGGCCTCCCTCCCCTCCCATCAACAATTGCACCTAGCTCTCCTTCTTTCCCTCTCCTTTCTTTTCTTTTGCTTGAGGACAAGCAAACCTCTAAGTTTGGTGTGTTTATCCGCGATCACTAAGATCATGGCTCCTAAAGGAAAACAACCCACTCCAAGAGGCAAGAAAGAGAGCGTTCCAAAACCACTTTGGAATTAAGGGAAGTTCTTATCTAAAGAACATTCAGACCATTATAACAAAATAATGGGTCTGAGATCAGTGATCCCGGAAGTCAGATTCGATCTGAAAGAAGATGAATATCCGGAGATCCAGGAGCAAATTCGAATCAGGAGCTGGGAAGTCCTAGCTAATCCTGAAACGAAGGTGGGAAGGAATATGATCCAGGAGTTCTATGCTAATATGTGGCAGACTGACAAGCAAAAACTATCTGGAACTGCTTTCTATGAATATCGGACCATGGTCAGAGGAAAGATTGTTCATACCACCCCTAACAAGATCAGAGAGATCTTAAAGCTACCTCAGCTGAAAGATGATCCAGACTCCTTCAACAGAAGAATGATGAGAACAGACAAGGGCCTGGATAAGATTCTAGAGGACATATGTATCCCTGGAGCCAGATGGACCACCAACACAAAGGGTCTCCCAAATCAACTCAAGAGAGAAGATCTCACACCAGTCGCCAGAGGATGGCTGGACTTCATTGGGCATTCTCTGTTGCCTACTAGCAACCGTTCTGAATTCACTATTAAAAGAGCAGTGATGATCCATTGCATCATGATGGAAAAAGAAGTGGAAGTTCATCAGCTGATCTCAGCTGAACTCTACAAAATTGCTAACAAAAATTCTAAAGAGGCCAGGTTAGCTTATCCAAGCGTGATTTCTCTGCTCTGCAAGGACGCTGGAGTAAGGATGGGAATAACTGAGTATATCTCAGTTGAGAAACCAATCACCAAAGCATCAATGGACAAACAATAAGCACAGGATGATCCCATCAAGAAGAAAACGGAGGAATTTCTCCCAGAAATCCCTCAATCTGAATACTGGGAGTATCTTGAGACTATTACCAAGATACGGGAAGCTATGGAACAAATAATAAAAGAACAGAAGGAACAAAGTCAAATTCTTACCTATATGTTTAAAGAACAAGAGGAGCAAGGGCGTGACTTAAGGGACTTGAAGCGCCAGAAGTTATCTCTTGCAGGACCAAACACCCCAAAGATCAGAGGAACCCCCATTCTCCTAGAATAAAGGTTGTTAATTTCCAATTTCTGCCTTAACTCTGTGATAGTGTTCTTATAGAAGTTTACCTTAGGAGTCATATAGTAGTAATTAGTATCTATTTTTATTTTATCTTCAATTAAGTTATAGTTTATTTTTCTCATCATCAGCAAACATGAATAAAGTAGTAGATCTTTTGAATAAGAGGCAATAAAATTTCGAGTTTTAATAAGAGAAATTCTAATTAGCTAAATGTGGTGGCAATGCTTTCTGTCTTCTGAATGAATGCTTGAACAGTGCATATGTCTTTTGAATTTGTTGCTTAAGACTGTTAAATATGTTGGTTCTTGAAAGAATGATGAACATGAGACATGTTATTGATAATCTGAAAAATCATAAAAATGATTCTTGAAGCAAGAAAAAGCAGCAAAGAACAAAACTTGCAAAAAAAAAAAAGAGCAAGCAGAAAGAGCCAATAGCCCTTAAAACCAAGGGTAATAAAAAGGATCCCAAGGCTTTGAGCATCAGTGGATAGGAGGGCCAAGAAGGAATAAAATCCTGACCTAAGCGGCTAAACCAAGCTGTCCCTAACCATGTGCTTGTGGCGTGAAGGTGTCAAGTGAAAACTTGAAACTGAGCGGTTAAAGTCAAGGTCCAAGCAAAAAGAAGAGTGTGCTTAAGAACTCTGGACACCTCTAATTGGGGACTTTAGCAAAGCTGAGTCACAATCTGAAAAGGTTCACCCAGTTATGTGTCTGTGGCATTTATGTATCCGGTGGTAATACTGGAAAACAAAGTGCTTAGGGCCATGGCCAAGACTCATAAAGAAGCTGTGTTCAAGAATCATCATACTGAAACAAGAGAATCAATAACACTATCTGAATTCTGAGTTCCTATAGATGCCAATCACTCTGAGCTTCAATGGATAAAGTGAGATGTCAAAACTGTTCAGAAGCAAAAAGCTACTAGCCCCGCTCATCTAATTAGAATCTGAGCTTCATTCAAAAACTCGAGATAGTATTGCTTCTAAATCTATTAGTCTTCTATTTTATTTGTCTAGTTGCTTGAGGACAAGCAACAGTTTAAGTTTGGTGTTGTGATGAGCGGATATTTTATACGCTTTTTGGGGTTAATTTCATATAGTTTTTAGGATGTTTTAGTTAGTTTTTAGTTCAATTCTATTAGTTTTTAGGAAAAATTCATATTTCTGGACTTTAATATAAGTTGTGTGTTTTTCTGTAATTTCAGGTATTTTTCTGACTGAAATTGAGGGAGCTGAGCAAAAATCTGATTCAGGCTGAAAAAGGACTGCTGATGCTGTTGGATTCTGACCTCCCTGCACTCAAAGTGGATTTTCTGGAGCTACAGAACTCGAAATAGCGCGCTTCCAATTGCATTGGAAAGTAGACATCCAGGGCTTTCCAGCAATATATAATAGTCCATACTTTGCATAAGGATAGATGACGTAAACTGGCGTTCAACACCAGTTCTCTGCCCAATTCTGGCGTCCAGCGCCAGAAAAGGATCAAAAGCTGGAGTTCAACGCCAGAAATGGATCCAAACCTGGCGTTGAACGCCCAAAACAGCCTTATGCATGTGAATTGCTTAAATCTCAGCCCCAGCACACACCAAGTGGGCCCCAGAAGTGGATCTCTGCATCATCCATCATAGTTTATTCAATTTTTGTAAACCTAGGCTACTAATTTAGTATTTAAACAACTTTTAGAGACTTATTTTGTATCTCATGACATTTTTAGACCTGAACTTTGTATTCTCTGACGGCATGAGTCTCTAAACTCCATTGTTGGGGGTGAGGAGCTCTGCTGTGTCTCGATGAATTAATGCATGTATTTCTGTTTTTCATTCAAACATGCGTGTTCCTATCTAAGATATTCATTTGTACTTCAACCTGAATGTGATGAACGTGACAATCATCATCATTCCTCCACGAACGCGTGCTTGACAACCACTTACGTTCCACTATAGAATGAATGAATATCTCTTAGATTTCTAAATTGGAATCTCCGTGGTACAAGCTAGATTGATGGCGGCATTCAAGAGAATCCGGAAGGTCTAAACCTTGTCTGTGGTATTCCGAGTAGGATTCAGTGATTGAATGACTGTGACGAGCTTCAAACTCGCGAGTGCTGGGCGTTAGTGACAGACGCAAAAGGAGGGTGAATCCTATTCCAGCATGATCGAGAACCGACAGATGAATAGCCGTGCCGTGACAGGGTGCGTTGACCATTTTCACTGAGAGGAGGGGATGTAGCCACTGACAACGGTGATGCCCTTGCATAAAACCAGCCATAGGAGGACGTGCATACATGAATCAGAAGACAGAAGAAAGCAGAGATTCAGAACACAAAGTATCTCCAAAACTCCAACATATTCTTCATCACTGCATAACAAGTAACCTTTAATTTATGCTCTCTTGTTTGTTTGCAATTTACTTGATAAATATAATTGACTTCCTAACTAAGATTTACAAGATATCCATAGATTGCTTCAACCCAACAATCTCTGTGGCATTCGACCCTTACTCACGTAAGGTATTACTTGGACGACCCAGTACACTTGCTGGTTAGTGGTACGAGTTGTGAAAAGTGTGATTCACAATTTGTGCACCAGTTGGCTTTATAATCGACAGATGAGACTCATAAGCCAATAGGACAGGCATGCATCATATGCATCTATATGTTTGTTTGGTGTGTTTTGTTTGGAATGCTTAATTGATTGCATAATTACTTGCTACTTGTTTATCTGTCGTATCTACTTTCTACCTGTGATTTTCTTGTATGTAATAAATGTGCTTGTAACAACAGATTCCGGTGGCGGTTGGGAGGTTCGGAGAAGTTGAAAAGGAGAATTTTAGATAGACTGAAGACCCTTAGCTAGTTGCCTATTTTTATTTCAAGACTTAGTTATGTTTATAAGATTTAATTGTATGTCGGAAGTTCTAGGATTGTCTTCGGCTTTCTCGGGATATTATATGTTAGATATGTGGGCGCTGTTACTATACTGAGAACCTCCGGTTCTCACCCCATGCGAATTTTGTGGTTTTCAGATGCAGGGCGTGAGGCACCTCGTTGAGGCATGCTGGAAGCTTCTGATAGCGAAGATCTTTGAGCTGTTGGGACTTTATTTTGGTTATATGTACTTATATAGATACTTATTATCTCCACTTATTATATATATGATGTATTAACTTCCTCTTAGAGGTTATTTTGGAGAAACATGTTCTGTAACTCTGTATTTTGGGGTTCTTTTGGGTTCTCTTATATATATGTATATACACTTATGTGCTCTGGCCGGTTTAGCCTTTGCGAGCCGAGTCTTGAGTTTTGATATTTGTACCTTGGAACCTTCTTTTGTCTATATCCATGTTAGCTTACTTTTACGTTGCTTCGTTTACTTTATCGCTTCGTGAATGTTGCGCTTTTCGATTTAACGATTTTGCTTTACCATTTTCTTCAAAAGCTCCTAGTTATAAATCTTTTTCACTATATTATATATATAATTTTTTACTTTTAGAGGTCATAATACCTCACCACCTCTGTCTTATGACTTAAGCATAAGGTTTTGTGTGGTAGGGTGTTACACGAGGGAGAAGGCGCGGGTGCGGCTGTGTCTGCGAAGGGAACTCCCATGCATGGTGAGGCTACAACGGTGTCGGCAGGGGGCTCTGTTGGCGTCGGCACAGCCGGGGCTGTAGGAGCAAAGGAATGCACGAGTGCGGCTACGGAGGGATGGACTCCATTTACGTGCATGTGAGGGTGATGCACATATGAAAATGTTGCTATGTATGCTCCTGGATGTCGACGTAACTGCTGCACAGGGTGAGGCTGCGACGGTGAAGGCGAGAGCTGCGGTGGGGTCTGCACGGCCGGCAACGGAAAGGAGAATACATGGTGCTGCTGCGGAGCGATATAACATTTCTACGGAACGCAAGCGGAATGAGGAGATGCTTCAGCGGCGTTGGTGGGAAGCTCGGCGGTAGTGACAGGAGGCTGGGCGATATCGGACCAGATAGCGGGAAAGTGCAGCGACGCCGAGGGTGAGTCTGGGGATCGGAGAGCGCAAATAGAAAATGGTAAGTTAGCGTGAAGTTGAAAGTAACAGTGCCAATTGTGATTTAGTTTAATTGCTGATCCTTATTTTTTAAATTTCAAAATCTGAAATTAAAAATAATTAATAAATAATATGATTTATAATTTTAATTTTATTTTCTTTTTTACTCTATTGTTCATATGGTGTAATATTCTTATTGTTTTCCAATACTTTTCTATAAACAATATTAATAATTTAAACATATTAATAATTTTCGGGACTTATTTGGTATCTTTTAATAATTTTCGGGACTTATTATAAACACTGACTGCTGAGGTCGGTAAGCAACTCCAGTATTTTGCGTCGTTCCTTTCTTTCTGGGTATGGAGTTTATTTTCCCCTGTGCATGCATTGTACGAATTATTGGATCATTTATTATGAACAACGATTAATTTTCTGTTAACGCTCATTTCATCATGTTACTAATCTTGTGTTTGCATGATTTTTTTCCCCTATGTTTAATTGTTGCATTTGAATTTCAAGCTATATTCTTCTTTGATTATCCCTTTAGGATTTTTGGGTACAAACTTTAATTTGCTTCGCAATTTGGTTCATCTTATAAATAACACCAAAGCAATTCGTAAAGTAGAAACCTATAATAATGGATGCTTCAGCTTGAGAATATTGTACTCCTTTCCAATACTTTTATCTCCTACGCCTTAATTGCTTTTTTTTAGGTTACCAATGCCTCCAGAAATATCACACTATTTGAGATAAGCAATAACATTTTATTATCTTTTTTGTTGCACCTTCTTCTCTGTTAGTTTATGGTTTGTGCTATGCTAAATTTTTTTTCCATATTTTTGTATTCATACGGGATCATTTACGTCTTTCAATATGATTTGCATGTAAATATCATTTATGATAAGATATAATATCATGATTTGATTTATATAGTTGATTCCACCATGTATGATAATTGGTGTCACAATTATGGTATTATATCTTGTCTCAATTTGTTTAAGTAATGACATGCAATAGTTTGCTTTGTGAAAATATTTTCCGGTTTTGCTTTTGTATCTTTTACTTTCAGGATTTTGTAAAGGAAAGAGTGAAAAAAATAGAATATAAAGACAGGTAACAAAATTCTAAAAAGGAAAAACATACAAAATGAAAACACAAATTAAAAAACCTTTATAGCTTTCTTACTTTGCAAAAGGCAAGCATTATTACTCAAGATTCCTTTTATATTATATATTATTGCTTGATTATATTTTATTGGCAAGGTTGTATACTGTTTTATTTTATTTGGCACATTTTTGGCTTGTTATGCAGCAAATCTGAGTCAACTTTCATGTGATTAGATTAGTGCTATATTCAAAGAAGATTCTGTGCTGCTGATTTATTATGCTCCCTTCTTCACCTGGTTTTCAGGATTGTGGAGAAATAAACAAGGTTCCTCTAATTTGACGCAACAATGACTATGAGAGCCTTAGAGGGCTTCTCTCTATACCACATGAGCAGCAGTACAAGGGAGACAGCTTCTTACATTTTAGGTGTAATCAGTGTCATTGTTTGGGTTATTGCTGAGATACCTCAAATAATCACAAACTACACTGCAAAATCTGCTAAGGGTCTCTCTCTCACTTTCTTGTTAACATGGGTAATCGGGTAAATTAACTACTAACTTTATTCTTTGTAGCTATTAAGTTATTAACCACTCATATTTAATCTGCTGTGTTTCTGCTGGTCTATTATTTGAATCTACACTACACATGTGGTGTGAGATGAATCTCACTATTCTGATTCAGTTTATTTTTTACTGGCAGAGATATATTCAACCTCTTGGGATGCATTCTTGAGCCTGCAACTGTGAGTGTTTATTTTTTCTTGTAATGATATAATAAGTAGCCTGTATGTTGGAGCAATAACCTTAAGAGTTTGCTCTATTTTCCTGAATAGATTCACATCAACATTACTGGATTTCTTACTTGTCTCACTAGATATTTTTCTTACTTATGGTGAAAAATGTATCTTTCATGATAACACTAGACATTAAATCTTTTGTATTTGACATTTTTCTGAAAACACTCTACATATTTAACACCGAAAATATTTTCTCCCAAAAAAGATACTCATTACTGTTGAAAGAGATAGACGGAAAGAAGACTTTCAGTATTGTGTCTGTGTGTTCAGACAAATAAACCAAGGACACACTTCTAGTGTAATACAACTATTTCAGTTCACTTTAATTCCAGCACACCAACAGTCTTTATCTAAAACTCTCAGATAATTACTAGTTTGCAAAAGAATACTACTTTCATTTTGAACTCTTGACTTTTCTTGGGAAAATACTAGTTTACTTAAAAGTAATACTCAGAAGTAGCTCTTGTTTGATATATGTTGTATCATATTCATGTTTAAGATTTTAAATTTAATCCAACTGCATGTGTGATTATGCTGCCCATACTGTCAGGTTATCATAAGTTTTTGTGTATCCATTTTCTGAATGGTGTTCATGCTGAATTTATAGTGCATGGTATGCCCGCCAATCCATAATTGATCATGCTTAAATTCATGCTTAGTGATTGCTTTCATTTTATCTGGTGCAGCTTCCAACTCAGCTATATATGGCAGTGGTAAGTATTCTAGATGAAGGCCAAGGGGTTATGAAATTAATTTTTATTTTAATATGCCTTTTGCAGCCTCAGCTAGTTTATGTGACCTTTCTCATGATGTATTAATATGCAGCTTTATACCATAATAACCATTGCACTTGGTTCGCAAACCATTTATTATGAGCATATATATCATGGACAAAAGTACAAGAGACAGCACGAGGTGCAAACTTCTTACTTTTATGATTGCATGTTAACATTTCATCTTGTATGTGTTTGCTGATCATCATTACCTTTCCAAAACTGGAAAAAGAAAAGTTGAGATTTCTTAAGAAATGTGAATAGAAGCAAACACAGTAAATGTCTAAATGACAGAATAAGAGTTTTAGATCATACGAAGTGGTTGGAAAATGTTGTTCAGTAACAACATACTATGTCATAACTACACTATTTTGGGGAAGTTTGTGGGATAATACAGATTCTTTTAATTTCCTATGTGCAGCCTGAGACACCAGAAATATTTAGACGAAGCGACAGTGCAGAGCAAAAAGCTAGTGATGCTGAGCATAGTGATGAATATGATGATTTCAGTGATGGTGCTAAAATGAGTTCTCCTATTCCTTTTCCAGGACAACCTCAAAGTCCCAATTCAGAATTATTCTACCAGTAACTAATCCTTCTCCTTTAAATCTACTCGAATGCATTCTTGTGCTTTAACTTCTTGGTCAACCTGAATCTCCCTATCAGTTTGTTGTTCTTTTATACATGATTATGTCTGATTCCATCAATCTTGGGCAGTATATAATTTGAAAATTTGGGTTTCAAGGAGTTATATAAGTTTAAAATCAAGATATCTTTCATTTTAGAGGATCATTTAGGAATTACATGGTTAGTGATTTGTTCAAGTAGTCAATGTAGGGAAAAGTTGATCCTGTTCTAATCCTTATATATGTCATAAAGAGATAGGATTAAAACAGAGCACATTATTTGTTATTAATAGTGTGTTATGTGTTCTTAGTGATCTACAAGCAAAATGTTGCTTGAAATATTGAAAACTTGTTATTGATAAGCTTATGTTGTTTTGAATAAATTAGGTCAGCAAGATATTTGTCTAAGAGTTTTACACCAACAGCAGGATCTGTCTTAGCCCAAAGAGCATCACCAACATCCTCTTATGTAGGCTCCATACATGAGGGTCTACTCGGTTCAGCTGCCATCCGACAATCTGCGCCAGCTATAAAGATCAAGAGCACCTTTTGTTTGGTAAACAGTCTATTTATCCCACCTCAATTGTATATAATTGTCACAGTGCTAATATTGAAATATAATCCCATCTAAGCTTGGTTCAGGTGTCAACATTAACTTTTCTTGGTGCTATCAAGTTCCTTCAATCACTGGATAGAAGAATTGACCCGTTGATCTCCAGCCCAAGACAAGAAGTTGTGATTTATGTTGGAAGAAAGCTCTTTCAGGTAATGCATTTAATAGAATTGGAGGTGCAGTGTAGGGACTGCAGTGTTAGAATACTGTTCATAACAGAATTGACAGTTACTGACAACTGTCACTATAACAGATTCATAACTGACTCAGTAGTGTAAAGACCCTAATATCCATTTCTCTTTCTATCTCTAGGTTCTCTGAATTCTAGTATTGCTGACAACTTTTTAGTAAATTTATGTGTCACAACTCAGAGTGAATGTCAATATTTCTCTGAATGACTAAAATTCAATTTTAAGCAGCATCTAAGCTCATTGATTTTCAACTTTCAAATATGTCAAAAGAAAAACAAAGGGATTTCACTTATCCTATCAGTAATAAATTCTTTCTGCAAATGGAGGTTGGTGGCGAGCAGATGCTAGAAGAAGGTTTAGCAGGAAGCCTCGGGACCTTACTTGGTTGGGCAATGACATTAATATATTTGGGTGGAAGGCTGCCTCAAATATGCCTGAATGTGAGTTATATTTTCTACTGCCTTTGGTTGAAATTTTTTTATATTTAAAATTATTTATATGTGCTAATGAAGGGGAGCCTTGGAGCAACGGTTGAGTTGTCTCCATGTGACCTCAAGGTCACGGGTTCAAGCCGTAGAAACAGCCACTGATGTAATTATCAGGTTAGGCTGCGTATATTACACCCTTTGTTGCGGCCCTTTCCTGGACCCTGCGTTAACGTGGATGCTTGTGCACCAGGCTGCCTTTTATTTTTATGTGCTAATGATAAGATAGATCATGATCTGATTAGTTATAGTGACACAAAATTCTCATCAATCTTTTTCAGATCAGAAGAGGTCATGCTGAGGTTAGGGACTCTTAACTATTAAGGTTGAGATTCTTTATGTATGAACCGGAATCAATTAACTAACATTGCAGAATCTAAATTTCCATTTATAATATACAGGGCCTCAATCCTTTGATGTTTCTTTTTGCTTTAATGGGGAATGTCACTTATGTTGGAAGGTATGCTTCTGGTTTATATTATCTTCTCTAATTTAAATCTTAGTACCAATGAATTTGGCCAGCCAAAAAATAAAGGATAGGATTAAATTATCACATATGCTGAAAGAACATGAATATCTTTTTTCTTTTCCTTTTTCTTTTTCTTTTATTTTAGCATACTTGTGATCAGCTTGGAATGGTCAAGAATCAAACCAAATCTACCATGGCTAGTGGATGCAGGAGGATGTGTCCTTCTAGATGGCTTTGTATCCTTTTCTGTGAATTTATCTTATAACAAATCTTGCTAGAGAAAAGTGGATCCTTCTTGGCATGTTATTAGTAGGATCTGGTTTTAAATTAAAGTTGCGGATGCAGTCGCAGTCGTGGTTGTCATGATTGCAGACATTGCAGCTTTTGCAATATGCAATTGCAGTAGATCAACAAGATAATTTGGAATTTAGCTTATTAAGTTGGAAAGTTATGTATGTTTATTATTTCAGCCTTACAGAAACACATTGAAAAATGGTGAGAATTAATATTAAATCTAAGGTCGTATGAAAATCCCCGCCCCACCCTCTTTTTTTCCCCTTTCCCCCTTATCTGTATCTTTTCTTTTCATTTGAATTAAGAAGAATATGCTGTTACAGAAAAGAAAAGAGAATACATAGCTCTTTGGTTTAATTGAACAAAAAAGACACACACACGCGCAAAAAGACAAACAGAATAATATTCCAACTGAGCCATGAACAAAAATGTTTGCAGACAAAAGGGATTGATGTGGTTGACCTTAATATTATTTTGTAGATTTTGATGCAATTTATGTATTTCCGCTTTTGGAGCTCTCCTCAGAGTGATTATAAACCTCTGACTGTTGCTTAAAGAGGAAGAAACAGGTTCTCTCTCTCTCTCTCTCTCTCTCTCTCTCTCTCTCTCTCTATATATATATATATATATATATATGTGCATTGTATTTGTGCTCCTAATCTCTTCAATTATTATCTTCTTTCAGTGGTAGTATTGAGGCTGCCAAGATTAACTAAGGGTTCAATTATACTATTGACAGCCATGGTTCCATTAGCTTTAAATGTTTGAAGTTTTTATTGTCTTAATCTAAAGAAAATGAAAGAAATGGACAGTGTCTCAGTTGGATGAAGATGAGAAACCATATAGTTCACAACTACAGCAAAGTTTTATTCTTCCAGAACACTGTATAATATATCTTCATCATATCATATGCTGGTAGTTAATAACCATAAGAATATACAGTTTGGTTTCAGTGCCACTAGTAGTTAGTGCTATTTGGATGAATCAGGAATCTGTATTTATATTATCGTAATAATACAGAAAATGGTTCTATTTGGCTATTGTTTTCCTAAAAACACATAATTTTCTTACACTAAACCCAAATAAATGCTTAAGTGCGGAAACACTTCTTTACATGTTAATTGTTAAACCTTACTCTGCTTAATGATGTTTGTCTTGGCTTAATTTTTAATTCTCTTGATTTTACCATTAATGTAGGTAATTTGTTTCGGCATCATTCTGACATAGATGTTCATAGAAATCTTGCAATCTCCACTTAGCCGATCCATACTTGTTAGCCAGAATGCCAGAAACAGAAAAGGAAATGTCTCTTTTATTTGATCAATAGATTGAAATTTTATACTTTGATAGTTTTAGACAATATAAAATGCTTTACTATAATGAAACCTCAGGTTTACTTTTCTTTGTTCAACCAGGATGTGTTTGATTACTTAGCATCAATATATGCCTACTGCGGATTGTGGAAAAAATGCTTGTAATTTTGTGAAGTTTACTTTGGAATTTACACTATTCTTCTTAGGTACACATGTTTCCGTTGAAAGTAATCCTGTTTGAACATTTAAGATTTCATAGGAAGCATAACTTTCTTCTTACTCTATGCTAAGGAGTTAGAAGTCAAGAATCAATAATCGAACCTAGAACTACTAGTTAAGAAGAAAAAGAATTTGCAACTTCAACTAACAATGTCTTGGTATTAGAATTCAGAATTCTATGATGAATATTTGCAAAAGGGGGGGTTCCTTGGCAAGTGAGATAGCATATTCTCTAATATGAAGTCAAGAACAAATCTTGCTTGTCTTGAGCCACAAGATTGATCATGTGAAATCATATCCTAGTATTCATAGGCCATAAGATGTTCAGTAGTAGCCTTAAGTGTAGGAAGCTTTACCCTCGGGGCTTGAGTGATGCCATAAGATCCTTGAGGGCAGAACACAAGGTAAACTATTGCATCATGACCAAGTTCCAGATCATATACACGCTGCCCTGCAGCATATTCCCCAAGAAGTTGGTATGATCTTTCTGTTTGATCCATTGCAACACACATATCCTCACTACCTGCACAAATCCAAGGGAGAAAAATGTAATTTCCCGAAAATCGACCAAGATGATTGCATGCCATTATAAAGTTTTAAAGAATGGCATACATGCTGCAAATTCAATCTGTGTCTGGTAGATAAAGTCCAACACAGCAGAGATCTCCCTCTCAAACTTTTGAAATGGACCATTTGAGAACTCCATCTTTCTCAGCTTACATAGTCCTTCTCCTAACTGCATCATTGCTCCTCTGTGATTCTATTCATCCATGAGAATCTTGTTTAGACAAGAGTAGCTCAAAACCCATGCATAAACCATACCTTTATTAAAGAAATCGATTTTTAACACTAGATAGGAAATTCTTAAACGTTGTCTGAACATTTGGAAATAGATGTTAACAGGACACACAACAAAAGAAGATTTAAGAATAAAAATCAATAGTTTAGGTGTCTTAGAAAACAATGAGTGTGGTATTACAAAACATTTTACCAAAAGTTTTGCTCCATGCTATTCTTGAACATATAGTGCAAAACTTGTATCTTGCTCTCTCAATATTAAAAATGCTATGTGCACACCAAAAATCAGTCTTCAAATCTGTCACCACATATTTGTGTATAAATACATATATTGCTTAACTCATTTTCAATGAGTATTTTGTATTTTAGCGTATATTTTGTATTGGTGGCTGATTTGGTGGTTTATTTTTAGTATACACAGTTTTTTGAATATATAAGAATTTCTCAGGAATAATATATAAGTAACAACCTGGTTGAAGAGATGATGAAAACCAACTGCACATTGGAGTATTCCATGAATCAATGTCCTGGTAGGGTCTTCGGCATTGTGCCAAAGAGCTTCAAGATAGTCATGGCATTTATAGTACTCTCCACCATTGAAGAGAGCCACAGCTTCATCAAAGTTGTGGTCCTCTTCATCCTCTTCTTCCTCCTCAGTGAAATATCTGTAGGAAACAGCCAAGGCCATGGAGTTGCTGCTTCTACTGCGGTTCAGGTGCATAATCTCCTTTGAGGGAGTGAGTGTATGATTAAGAGTGATGATGGGGTTTGGAAGAAACCGTTGGGATGAGATATTATGGAAGAGAGTTCTGAGAGGAGAGGGAAGAAGAGCCATAGATGATGAATAATGTTGAGAGACACTTTCTCTGGTTTAGCCATATTTTCATACACTCTTTGTGTGGTGGTGGTGGAATCTTGTGGCAACAAAATAAACAAGAGTTGTTGCATTGATGCATTCTTTGAAAATATTTGTTACACTATTTCAAGTCTGATTTTTTGTTAGGTAGATTTTTCTAATAGAAAATAAATATTTGGTGTAATGTTAAAACCAAATAATACTGAGAAAAAAATGTATACGTCTTCATTTTTTTAATTGGATGAAATAAATATTATAAATATTGGATATAAGTTATCATAATTTTTTCTTTCGAAAGTACCTTTTATGTTAATTTATACTTTTTTTTTTATGTGTTTCCTACTATATCGTTCAGTCCAATAAGTCAGAAATTAATTTGTAGGAGATCAGAGTTTTATTCAAAGATTTGTAAATAATTAAAAAATAAATAAATATATATATGTTTGGTATTATATTTACTTGTTTGTATATTTTAGTTAGTAATTATTATTCATATATTGTATTATTTTATTTTTGTTATTTAGAGAATTTGATTAAAAATATTTTAGAAATAAATAAGTTTAAAAGTATGAAAGAAATATTTTTATCGAATTTTTTTACATAAAAATATGATTAAAAAGAGAAGGTTTAATTATGCGGATATATCCGATCCGATCCGCAAATGTGCAGATCGGATTGGATCGGATCCGGCACTAAAAAGTGCGGATATCATATCCGATCCGATCCACGGACACCTCTAATAGTGCGGATCTGCGGATACGCGGATGTAGAGCAGATATCCGCGATCCGATCCGCAAAGGGTGCGGATCGGATTCGATCCGATCCGATCAATTTGCAGATCGGATCGTATCCGCAATTTTCGAATCGGATGCGGATATTTACCGCGGATCTGCGGATATGATCCGATCCATGGACACCCCTATATTTGTTATTGGTCAATGTTAATTTATATTATTACAAATTATTTCTTCTAAACAAAAAAATTTAAACTGCTATATAAAAAGCACATAATAATTTTATATTTAATATTTTATACGTATTACTTTGTAAAAAAAATATAGGAAGCTAAAAGATTTTATTAACACCATAATTTATTTGGCGCTTTTGTCAAATGAAAAATCTCTTTCTATAAAATATCTAAGAAATCTAATTATAAGGCTGGGATAATCTGAAGATTCACTTTGGATTGGATCGATAAGGTTGAATCTATTTTTAAAACACTCATCTTACACGTAAAACGAAACATATATACATCATTTGTTAAACACCTTAATTAGCCACTGATTAAGTGACGAATGTCATTATCCAATCACCCACGAAAGAGTCAAGGAAGATATTTCTCTAGCATTCGTACTTTCGTAGTAGATATATATAAAAATCAGTAACTAAAATTGGTCATAAAAGTAAAATATATATTAAAATATAAAATATACATTAAAAATAAATTAAATTATATAAATATATAATGACTAATTTTAGTAATTAATTTTAATATGTAAATAGTATTTTTATTTTTCCAAACAAAAAAAAAACCAATTTCATTAGGTAAACAATGAGAGGTGCGAACAATATAAACAATAGACTGTATTTCAAGTTTAGTAATTATCTAATTTCACTTTCATTCTAAATCCATTAATTTCAACCTAATTTCACTTTGACCTAATTATACCCTTTTTAATACAAAGTTCCTTTTCATCGCAGCCAACCGTCCGTCACCTAACTCAGCACACAGTCCCCATCGCCGGCAAGAAAACTCTCCAATGCTGCCGTCTCCCGCCGTCACCAACTCCAAGTGCTGTATTAAGAACAAACATCTAATTTGCATGAAGAACAAAAATTCGCATGCGTATAAAACTTCTACTGCATACCTTGTCATCACATTGACCCTCATCAATGTTCAAATTTACAATGTTGCCATTTGATTGATTGGAATGATCACTGATGTAGGACGATGGAACATTAAAAACTCCTTCACCCATTAATGACTCCATCAACGATCCCAATAGCACGCCTTCAACACCAAAAATGGGTAATGAGCATGAGTTAGTAGCAGCGGTGATTCTGGTGTAGTGAATCACAGTGACAGCGAGAGCACGGGTTCGTGAAAAATGCACGGCTATGACTGCACAGGGTGCGGGGATAGCTGCATTCTCGTAAGGAAAGACACCTCGCCACAAAGCTGCCTCTGGCGACGACGCTGGGCTACCTGCAGCGACAGGCGGGATGGATGCATGATGAGGTTGGGCTGCGACAAAGCACGGATACGTGCGGCGGTTATGGACACACAAGGAAGTTGGAACGCGTGCGGTGGTTTGCGAGAGACGGCGGGGAGTTGTAGGGAGCAGGGGGTGGGCGCGCGGTGCGGGTGTGGGGGAAGGATTTGTGGTTGTTGAAAGTCAAATTCAAAATAAGGATTATATCTAATTAATCCAAAATTTGATTTTTAAAATTAAAATTAACTTTTCTTTTTTGAACCTATTATTTACGTTGTTCAAAAAAGCGTTGTTCCCCTGTACTTTCTCATAGAATATTTACACTGATGACTATTTTCGAATGATAGATAATAGTAGATCCGTCAAAACGAACAAGCTATAGTGAATTGGAGTTGAAAATGTCTAAGGGACAAATATAAAACCCGTGAAATTAGTGGATAATTAGCTAATAAATTAATTATTAATCAAATAAATTAGAAAATAGAATTTTATGGTTTAGTGAGGTAGAACTAATTAAAATTAGAATTTTGACACTAATTTTAAAGAATTTGGCCCAAAATTGAGTCAAATGGACCGAACCGAACGAACCGAATCCGTATTGGGCCAAGGCCCAGCCCACTTGCCATATAAATGAAGGGCATCAGCCCTTTCTCCCTTCAATGGAAATGGAAACACGCTGAACTTGGAAGCAAAAGAGGGAAGAACAATTCCCAAATCACAAACTTTTGGTCTTTGATTCAAATTCTTATAACTTTTGATTCGGAGCTCCGATCGCCGCACCGTTTACGGCCACACAACCGCAACGTCGAGCTTTACAAAGCCCATTAGATTGTAAGGTAAGGAAGTCATGTTTTCTTCCTCAATTTCTTCCTTCTTAATTTCAAAATTTATGAATAATTATGTTGAAAATTGTTTAATTTCGGTATTTAGGTTCAAATTAGCTTGCGGATTTTGTTGGGTTTGGCTCACTTGAGCTATGGACAAGGTAAGATTCCTAACCCTCTTGTGGAATTGTTGAGATTTTGAGTTTAGAGATCAATTATAGTGATATATGTGGTTTAGATTGAATGTTGTTGGTGAAAAATTAAATTGGAGGTCAAACTTGTGAAATTGGAACTTAATTGAGGAAAATAAAGCTTGGGATCAATTTTGAAAGCTGAGGTTGATAGCTTGTAGTGCAGGAAACGCTTGAGGTGTTCCGGATTTATCGGAGAATTGGCTAAGGTATGGTTTTGGTTTCTCGTATTTAATATATAATGTGGCGTGAAAACTTAGGCTAGGTGATCATAGGATAGGTTGGAATGCATGAGTATGTTAAATGCTTAGTACCTTTGATGATAATTGTGGATATGGATTGAGTATTTGTTTGGTGATTATTGTTTATGATGAAAATAGGATGCTAAGTGATGATTTAATGATGATTGACAAGGTGATATGAATGAATATGAGTAGGTGGTGATATATTGATGATCGTGTTGGTATAATTGAGAAATTCATGTATGAGATTGTTTAAGAAAGTTTGAAAAATGAATTAATTAATGAATGAATGTAAGTGAAAATAAAAAGAGTTATTACTGAAATATGATTGATGATTAAATGATTATGATTAATTGAGAAAACGTGAAAATGTGGCAAGTATGCCAGAAATTTATATATGATTAATGAATGAATGTGGTAAATAAATCATGATGAAAAATGTTGAATATGAGTATGCTTGTATTTCTCTCTCTGGTTGTACGGGTGACAGGGCACAAATACCTAGGGCTAGTAATATATACCCTACTCGCGGGTACCCAACTCGGACCAACCCGTTCAGGTAGGGTTGTCTACCCTACCGTTGTGGGTAGAGTAGGATATGGTGCAAATTTTCCTGCGGGTAGGGTAGGGTACGGGTTTAGGGTATACCCTACCCTACCCTACCCGCACTCTTAATATATTATATAATATATATGTAAAAGTTATGTATGTAGTGAAAAAAGTGAGTCTTATCCTCACAATCTTCTTCTTATAAAAAACTTGAAATAATCACTAAGCTAGTTGATGATCATATTATTTGTAATTTTATGTTGAATTTGTTTAAGATTTTATCGTTTTTAATTTTAATTTGAATTTAGTTTTTTATTTTCTATTTTATTAATATGTGTGAAATTTGGAATGGTTGAATTTTATATTTATTTGAAAATTTTTTTGTTTCTGTGGGTAGGGTCGGGTAGGGTAGGGTTTAGAAGTTTAGGGTGCGGGTAGGGTTAGGGTTGAGAGATTCTCAACCCGCGGATAGGGTAGGGTAGAGTTTTAAGAAAGTTTTCAACACGCAGGTAGGGTTAGGGTAGAGTCTAAACCCTACCCTACCCTACCCATTGCTAGCCCTACAGATACCCTCTAATGGTGACAGGACATCGATACCCTCTAATGGTGACAGGGCACAGATACCCTCTAATGGTGACATGGCACAGATACCCTCTAATGGTGACAGGGCATGGATCCCCTCTAATGGTATTAATGCGCAACAGAGAGGCTGTGTCTGGGTTAGTGACGATCGGATTTCTGTTTAGCAAAGAATTTTTATAAAAATAATCGCGTTGGTAGTATAGTTTCTAAACCAACAGAGAATCCTTTCGTACAAAAGTTTTGGTTGTCACTTAAGCAAACACAATAAAATTGATAACCGAAGTATTGAAACCTCGGGTCGTCTTCTCAAGGAATTGCAGGGAGGTATGATTTATTATTGGTTATGTAAAAAGATATGTTTTTGGGTTTTTTAAAATAAGGAACAAGTAATTTAAATGACAAGAAAAATAAATTAATAATTATAAAAATCTTTTGGAAAGGTATAAGAAATTGAAGTCCTATGCTCGTTATCCTTATCAGGTGTGATGAGAATTGGATTCTGCTCCCACTTAAATTAATCCTTGCTAAACAAAGGAGAGTCAAGTGGACTAATTAATTTGATCCTCAAGTCCTAGTCAACTCCTATGGAAAGACTAGAGTTATTGGAGTACAAATTAACCAGCAGAGAATTCCAATTTCAATCAACAGCTGAGTTTGATAACTCAAGTGTTGCTAATTACTTAACCAAAGCCAAAAGGGAAAAATAAATCTAAATTGAATTGAAAGCATCATAAATAAAACAATCATTAATCTGAAATACCTTAAATTGCATTTAAACATAAATTCAAATCCTAACATGGAAAGTTTGTAAATCAATAATGAAAAGATAAATGACAATTAAAGTAATGGAATAAATAAAAGTAGAAAATAAATTAAAGGAATATTGAACCTGTGATTGAAGAGATCATAGCTTAAACATAATAGAAATCCTAAATCCTAATCCTAAGAGAGAGGAGAGAGCCTCTCTCTCTAAAACTACATCTAATCCTAAAATTATCAATTATTCCATCACTAAGTTGTTCCTTTTTTTTATTCCTTCATTCTCTGGTTTATATTATGTGTTTCTGATTTGGATTTGGGCCGAAAAAGGGTCCAGAAATCGCTGGGGGCGTTTTCTGCAGATTCTTGTACGTGGCATCTGT
This sequence comes from Arachis ipaensis, assembly GCF_059453495.1. NCBI lineage: Eukaryota > Viridiplantae > Streptophyta > Magnoliopsida > Fabales > Fabaceae > Arachis > Arachis ipaensis. Next base: position 116,527,677 of record NC_142441.1, on the reverse strand, counting down.
CACGCGTTCGCGTGGGTCATGCGTTCGCGTGGCCTGGGAGTTTTCCTTGTCACGCGTATGCGTCAGTCACGCGTACGCGTCATTTGCATTCTGCTCAAGGCGCACGTTCGCGTCGTCCATGCGTTCGCGTCGCTGCCTTTTCTTCAAAACTCCATTTTTCTGTTTTCCTTCCATTTTTGTATGTTTCCTTTCTGTCTCTTAAGCCATTCCTACCCTATGAGACCTGAAAATACTTAACACACAAATCACGGCATCGAATGGTAATAAAGGGTAATTAAAATTAATATTTTTAAAGTATAGGAAATATGTTTTTCACATATATCGTAAAATAAGGAAGGAATAGTAAAATCATGCAATTTATATGAATAAGTAGGTGAAGAATTGATAGAAACACTCAATTTGAGCACAAATTATATCATAAAATATGGTTTTATTAACCTCCCCACACTTAAACAATAGCATGTCCTCATGCTAAATCCAAGAGAAAGGGTAAAGTTAGAATGGTGGAATCTCATGCAATGCAATCTATTCTAAATGCAACCTATCTACATGAATCATGCAATTTTAATTATCATCCACCTATATATATATAGAGCTTTCATGTAGTTAATTTGATTCATAAATTCAAGGAATTATATAGCCAAGCCTATATCATGTTAAAGCACCTTTACAATTGAGTTGGGTAAAAATATTTCACAAACTTGCAAGACAATTAAACAATTAAGCAGAGATATATGGTGATGAGCTATTGAACCCTCACTAGATTTTTTGTTTACTCTCTAGTCACTCAGTGTTTGGGGTTAATCACTCTATTCTTTTCCATTCCTGCTTTCTAAAACTTTGTTCTTCATCTAACCAATCAACAAATATACAATGTGTACATACAAACATCATGAGGTCTTTTTCAAGGTTGTAATGGGGCCAAGATAAAGGTAAGGGTATATATATAAGGCTAAGTGAGCTATAAGTTGAATCCTTAATTAGTCTAAGATCTTACCTAACATATACATAAAAATTCAAAACTATCCCGGTCTTCCCAATTTTTCCACTTTTGTGTCTCATACTCATGTACTAAATTTATTTTTGATTTTACTTCCATGTGCATTGATCATTAAACTTATTATTGGAGTAATTTTGTCCCCTTATTTATTTATTTAAATAAAAAAAATTTTATTTTTTTATTTTTTTTATTTTTTTGAAAGCATAAACATAACATTTTCAATGCACATGGTGTTTTGGTTTAATTTGATTTCACATGAGCATGCTCCCAAATTCCTGATTATTTTATTACTTTAATCCTTTCCTATCAACCCATGTTCCCACGTTCTCCCCACACTTGGTTGATACACAATCTCTATCTTAAGCTGAGCAATGATTCAACTTGAGATTTTTAATTTATTTTTCTGCTTAAGGCTAGTGATGTGGTTATAGAACAATAGGGGATTAAAAGGCTCAAGGGGGCTAATAAGGGTGATGTAAAAGGTAAGCTTATTTGGGATAAGTGAGCAAAAATTTAAATAATGGCATCAATCATATATTGGTATGTATCTACATTCTATATTGGACATATAAACTGAAACAAAGTAAAGATCACCAGAATAAAAAAGAAGGGCGAACACACAAGAATGAAATAATTATGGTTAAATAATGTAACCATACAAATAAGCTCAAAAACTCACAGGTTGTGTGTTCTTTGGCTCAAAAACCATATATCAGTTATGTATGTCATGCAAGTAGAAATCAAGAGTTCCCATTATGCTCAATGTGAATCTTAGAATGACTCTTAAAATCTTAGTGTTCTTCCTTGAAGAAATGTTGTTAACTAACTCACATTTATTGCTATATATATATATATATATATATATATATATATATATATATATATATATATATATATATATATATATATATATAATAGTGTGTGGATTGTTGTGATTCTGTTATCCTAAAGTTTCTAGTTTACTCTTTTTATTTTCAATTAATCCAAATTATCATGTGCTAAAAAGGGTAAACTAAACTAAATAATCCATATTTTCTTTATCACAACTTAATAAGCTAAAAGTGCAAACTAAACTAAATATCTAAGATAAATATATAAATTTAAGTGCAAAATGCAGAAATACTGTAAAAATACAGAAAAATGTACAAGTACTGAAAGATAAATAAGATAAGGTAAAATAAAAATAAAAATAAAAATACAGAAAAATAAACAAAATAGGATAAAAAAGAGAGTCTGAAAAGTGGTTCACCAAAATAAAGTACGCCAGAGATGGCGACCTCCCCACACTTAATTAATAGCATCGTCCTTGATGCTTAGTCGAGCTGGGTGTGAGAAGTGTCATCTCCGGAAGGATGTGCAGTAGGTGTCTCTGTGGTAGGCTGAGGATCTGCAGTCTGGATGAGTGTCGGAGGGTCTGCTTGTTGTAGTGGGGGCTCTGCCTGAAGGGGGATCTCTGGATCAGCTGGCTGTATCTGGTGGGGCTCTTCATGCTGTGGTGTAGCCTGCTCAGCTCCTGCCTGCTCAGCCTCTGCATGTGCCTCCTCCTCATGATCATCTGCCTCCTCCTCAGATGGCTCAGAAGGGATGTCAGGCTCGGAGGGGATGTCGTGGTAGCCAGATCAAATCATCAACTTTAAGTGCACATAGCGTTGCTTGTTGCGACCCTCAGATCTCTCATATCACCACTGGTTGCGGCGCTCCATCTACTCCAACCGGTCAAATAGGCGATGCACGAGGTGGAAGATGGGTTGTGAAGCAGGTGAGGGTGCAGTAGTGGTGGTGGGTGTGGCAGTGGATGCAGAAGGAGCAGCAGAAGATGTGGCAGGCTCAGCAGAGTCAATGAGAAAAGGAGGTCTGTACCCTAAATTCTGAAACTTCTTGCTGTGAGGAATGATCTTCTTGCAGTTTGCAGCAGTTGGTTTCTCATCTGTCGGCTCCCAGGGCACCTCAGCTCGGCGGCCCAGCTGGGTGATCAGATAAGGGAAGAGAGAGTGCTTCTGACATGGACCCTGGCCTTATAATACCTGATGAAACGTGGAAGATACAGGTCCTTACCCTCCATCACACACCAGATGAGGGTGATCATAACAGCGGGCACCTCTGTCTCATGAGTGCTCGGCATCATGTAGTTACTCAGGATCTGCTGCCAAAGCCGAGCCTCATCATTCAAATATATCAGCTTGATTCCCTTAGGCATCACTGTATTCTTTCCCATAACCCATGGGACAGTAGGATCAAGGGCTATTCTCTGCTTGACTGTGTCCCAGTCAAATCTCATATATCGCATATCCTCTTCAGCCTTTTGGTAACCGTCAGGCTGATCTGACTTAGCCTGAAGCTGGAGGATATCCTCAATAGCTTCTTCAGTGACTAAAATATGTTTTCCTCTGAGGTGCACTGCATCCAGGGAAGTCTTAAAATAGTTACAGTAAAATTCTCTGACCCAGGATGCATTGACCTCTGTCAAATTTCTTTCCAAGAAGAACCGGCCTCTTTGTTTTATCTGTTCAGAGGTGTACTGGGTGAGTTCTTCTGGAATTTTAAGAGTTCTTTCCAGGTAGAGGTTCATGGAAGTGGCAAACACTGGATACTTTAGCTCACAGTATCTGTTTGCAAATTTGATTTGATCTGTGGCAGTGAGGAGCTGGTCGGTCTTTTCCTGTGGGGTAAAGTTCTTTTCCCGCTAGGAATCGTCGTGGAGGATATCCAAAATAGATGTAGAGGCTTCTCTTTTTTTTTTCTTTTGCCTGTTGTTGCTTTGCCTTTTCCCTTACTTTTGGGATCAGACATCCTGAAAAGCAGAAATTATAGGATACAGTTTAAGAACTAAAGCAGGAAAGCAAGTAAGCAAATAGGATTTATCAATATAAACATAAAGGCAAAAGAGTAGTAAAAGCATGTAAAGAGTTAACTATAAGTAAATTTTTAGACTGTATGCAAGTAAAAAGTCTGAGAGTAAAAATCACAATCCAAAATAAATTATATGTGGAAATCTTGTTAATTAGGAAAAACAGTAATCATGCCTTTGAGTTAGAAAGTTAAAGTAGTTAGGTAAATAGAAAAGTTAGAGAGTTAAAGCGGCTAGTAAGTAAAAAGAAAGTTAAAGTAAGTGGCATGATAACGGGTTTCCTAGTTAACAATAAATTCACAAACCTGAAGAACAATCAACTCATATTCAAGCAAAAATTTGTAGATTATTGATGATAACTTATAAAATTTGCAAAAGGAGAAGGAAATCATCAATAATTCAATTTAGTAATTTGGGAACCAGAAAGAGTGAGAATGCAAGTCCATTCATTCATGACTAGGCTAGCTTGAAACTAAACAGCACAAAACTTGAATTTGCTAAAACCAGTTCATGAATGGGAGTTGAGTGAAACAATTTGAAAAATTTGGGCAGCATTCCGGCTAAAATTGGATGTTCCCGGGTAATAAACAGTAAGAAAATCAATTCATATGACATTAAATAGTGCTGAAAAGATTAACAAATAGCAAGAACATGAAAGAATAGTCTAACAGCAGCATCAACATGAAAGAATAACATATGAACAGCGCATCATCATAGCAGATTCAGAATTGCGAATCAGATAAAAACAGGTAGCACAAACAGTGCAATTTATCAGGCCTAAATCCACTAACCACATCCTAGCTACCTAACCACCTAAAATTCACTACGATCATGCATCTCTAACTATCCTAATTTTGAACAGAAATTGAAAAATTAACTAACTAACTAACTAATCAACGGAAAAAAATTTCAATGATCGGCGGAACCTGGTGTGTAGAGGAACAAATGTATGGATTAGAGAGATGGTGGGAGTGTGGTGGTGGTGTTGGTGATGTGGCGGCAATGGGTGGCGGCACGGTGGTGGTTTGGTGGCGGGAAGTGGGGCTGTGTGGAGGTTGTGGATTTAAGGGAAGGAGGAGAAGAGATGAGGGGGTGAGGGTTGTGTTGTGGTGGCTGGTGGGTAGTTGGCTGGAGGTCTGGGAGGTGGTGGCAGCGCTGGGCGGCTCGAAACAGGACGACGGCAGTGGGGGCGGGGTCGTGGAGGGAGGAGGAGAAGGGAGAGGGAAGAAGGGGAGAAGGAGGGTGGCTCCGACGAGGGTGGTTTGGCGGTTCTGGGTGGCAATGGTGGTGGTGTAGTGGTTGGGGGGGAGAAGGAGAGAGTGTAGAGGAGGATTAGGGGAAAAGGGTGACGCAGAATGGGTAGGGTTTCACGTGGTGGGGGTTATTGATTTTGAATCCACGCGAACGCGTGGGGCACGCGATCGCGTGATTAGGGTGAAAAGGGTGTTGACGCGATCGCGTGGTTGGGAGATAATAAAAATGACGCGTATGCGTGGGGCACGCGAACGCATCGCTCAGAATTGTGCTAAACGCACGATTCCAGCGTCGTTTTTGCGCAACTCTCTGTTTCCATGAGGTTCCCTAAAATCCATGCGACGCGTACGCGTCGCTCACGCATTCGCGTGGGATGTGCGTAGTGCATGTGACGCGTTCGCGTCAAGGATGCGAACTCGTGGGCCAGTTTGTGCTAAAGGCACACCAGCCGCACGATTCCAGCCCAACTTTCTGGGCGTTGGATCTTTACGCCAATTGCTGATCGACGCCCACGCGTGGCCTGTGCGCTCGCGTGGGGTGATTTTTTGTGTGTGCAATTATGCAGTATGCAATATGCAATGCTAATGTGGATGATATGAATAATTCCAGGTTCAATAATAGAATAAAATAAAACTTAAAAACAAACAAAATGAAATAAAATTAAAATCGAAAAAGGAACGATCATACCATGGTGGGTTGTCTCCCACCTAACACTTTTAGTTAAAGTCCTTAAGTTGGACATTTGGGGAGTCCTTTGTTATGGTGGCTTGTGCTTGAATTCATCCAAAAATCTCCACCAGTGTTTGGAATTCCAACAGCCTCCGGGGTCCCAAACTAGGCATGTAAAGCCTTTGAGCAAATTCAAACATGTTTTCAGGCTCCTGAGATGTTGAATGTCAGAATAGATTCCAAGATCCCAAACTTTGCTTTTGTATCCGCCTTTGTCTCGATTTACATTTTTCCAGCCGAGCGGTTTGGAAGTAGTATTCTCACCAAGATGACCAAACATTTTCTGAGACCCATTCAATTGAACTCGAAACCAATCCTTGCACTTCAAATTGAAGCGTGAAATCTTATTGAATCTTGCATACCAGCTCTAAGTACGAACCATTTTCCTTTTACTCTTAAAGCTGCAAGGAGCTCTAAGCTGGCCGTCTGTTTCAATCAAACCATATTCAAGTGGAAAAATAAAGATAAAGGCTAAGGATTTTACCCACTTGAATTTTGTATTGGGTGGTAATGGCCTCGGGATATGTGTTTCCAGTGGTTTTGCAAGCTCTACTCCCTTGTGTTCTTTTGTGAATTCCTCCACTTCCTTGTGAACTTCTTTAATTTCAACCACATCTTGATCTAAGTCTTCGATATCTTCCTCATCACTCAAATCATAGGTTGGAGGTTGCGAAAAGTCTACCTTCGCATCATCTTCGTATTCACTTAGGGAAGATTCTTCCATCTCAAAGAATTCACTTGCGGATGCAAGTTCATTACTATGAGGACTTGACTCATTATCATTGTCAAGGAAACTCACCTCTGGAGTTGTTCCGTCCAGCTCTTCATAAGATTCCTGCTTTGGGGGTTGTGCACTATCCTCCTTAGCATCAATTGCAAATTTCATGACAGAATTCTCCTCAATTCTGGATTCCCATGGAGGTTCAGCATCTCCTAAGTCTTCAACCAATTCTTCTTCTTCGACAATTTCAGCTTCCTCTACTTGTTCCAGTACAAAATCATGCTCTTTACTGTCCATTAGAGTTTCTAGTATCTCCTTCATGTTGCGTTCTTCATTAGATTGCCCACATGAAGCCATGGGGGTTCCTTGAGTGTCTGAACATCGGGAAGGCAGTCGATTTATCGCTTGATTCAATTGGTGAAGTGTGGCATGAAATTTTTCAAATGTTTCCTTGAGTTGCTCCCTTGATTCTTGGGGTGATGGATATGGACATGGTGCATAGGGAAGTGGTGGTTCTTGAGAGTAATTTGGTTGGAATTGGGGTTGATAAGGGTTAGGGTCATATGGAGGTGAATGGTAGTAGTTGGCTTGTGAGTGTGGTGGTTCAAAGCTGTGTTGAGGAGGTGGTTTGTAGGCATATGACGGGGCTTGTCGGTAATTACAAGAGGGTCCACCATATCTATCATCTTGGTATGCACCTCGGAATGGCTCTTGACTGTAATAAATTGGTGGGTGATGGTTGTCTCGAAAGGGTCCACCATAACTATTGTCTCGACATGCATTGTTGAATGGTCATCGTCCATGGTAGTTTGGAAGGTGTTGTTGCCTAAAGGGTTGATCAGATCCTCGTGGCTCTGTCCATCTCTAATTGTTTTGACCTTGATGCACGTTCCTGTTATAGCTTCCATTCTTTTCAACATTATTAGAACCAAACTCAAAGCAATGGGGGTGAGAACTCATAGTAACTAATAAAAATTAAAAACAAAAATAAAAACAAATAAACAGGTAAAAGAAAATATTTACAATAACCAATAATAAGGCACACGTTTGCAATTCCCCGGCAACGCGCCATTTTGACGATCGGATTTCTATTTAGCAAAGAATTTTTATAAAAATAATCACGTTGATAGTATAGTTTCTAAACCAACAGATAATCCTTTCGTACAAAAGTTTTGGTTGTCACTTAAGCAAACCCAATAAAATTGATAATCGAAGTATTGAAACCTCGGGTCGTCTTCTCAAGGAATTGCAGGGAGGTATGATTTATTATTGGTTATGTAAAAAGATATGTTTTTTGGTTTTTTAAAATAAGGAACAAGTAATTTAAATGACAAGAAAAATAAATTAATAATTATAAAAATCTTTTGGCAAGGTATAAGAAATTGAAGTCCTATCCTCGTTATCCTTATCAGGTGTGATGAGAATTGGATTCTGCTCCCACTTAAATTAATCCTTGCTAAACAAAGGAGAGTCAAGTGGACTAATTAATTTGATCCTTAAGTCCTAGTCAACTCCTATGGAAAGACTAGAGTTATTGGAGTACAAATTAACCAGCAGAGAATTCCAATTTCAATCAACAGCTGAATTTGATAACTCAAGTGTTGCTAATTACTTAACCAAAGCCAAAAAGGGAAAATAAATCTAAATTGAATTGAAAGCATCATAAATAAAACAATCATTAATCTGAAATACCTCAAATTGCATTTAAACATAAATTCAAATCCTAACATGGAAAGTTTGTAAATCAATAATGAAAAGATAAATGACAATTAAAGTAATGGAATAAATAAAAGTAGAAAATAAATTAAAGGAATATTAAACCTGTGATTGAAGAGATCATAGCTTAAACATAATAGAAATCCTAAATCCTAATCCTAAGAGAGAGGAGAGAGCCTCTCTCTCTAAAACTACATCTAATCCTAAAATTATCAATTATTCCATCACTAAGTTGTTCCTTTTTTTTATTCCTTCATTCTCTGGTTTATATTATGTGCTTCTAATTTGGATTTGGGCCAAAAAAGGGTCCAGAAATCGCTGGGGGCGTTTTCTGCAGATTCTTGTACGTGGCGTCTGTCACGCGTTCGCGTGGCCTAGGAGTTTTCCTTGTCACCCGTACGCGTCAGTCACGCGTACGTGTCATTTGCGTTCTGCTCAAGGCGCGCGTCCGCGTCGTCCACGCATATGCGTCGATGCCATTTCGCGCTAGGCACACGTTCGCGTCGTCCATGTGTTCGCGTCGCTGCCTTTTCTTCAAAACTCTATTTTTGTGTTTTCCTTCCATTTTTGTATGTTTCATTTCTGTCCTTTAAGCCATTCCTGCCCTATGAGACCTGAAAATACTTAACACACAAATCACGGCATCGAATGGTAATAAAGGGTAATTAAAATTAATATTTTTAAAGCATAGGAAACATGTTTTTCACATATATCATAAAATAAGGAAGGAATAGTAAAACCATGCAATTTATATGAATAAGTGGGTGAAGAATTGATAGAAACACTCAATTTGAGCACAAATTATATCATAAAATATGGGTTTATCAGTTAGCTACAGGACATGTCGTGTTGGCTTGATAACCAACAGATGATATCATCAGCCATAGGACAGGCATGCATCATATGCATCTATGTGTTTGTTTGGTGTGCTTTATTTGGAATGCCTAACTGATTGCATAAATTACTTGCTACCTGTTTATCTATTATATCTGAATCCTAATTGTGATTTCTTTGCATGTAATAATTGTGTTTGAAACAAATGATTCCAGTGGCAATTGGGGGGTTCGGAGGAGTTGGAAAGGGAGTTTTAGATAGAACGAAGATCCTTAGTTAGTTGTCTTACTTACTTTTGGTTTAGTTATGTTTTTATAAGATTTAATCATATGTCGGAGTTCTAGGATCGCTTTTGACTTTCCTGGGACATTATATGTTAGAGATGTTGGCACTGTTATCATGTTGAGAACTTCCGGTTCTCACCCCATACATATTTTGTGGTTTTCAGATGCAGGGCATGAGGTACCTTGTTGAGGCATTTTGGGAGCTTCTCACAACGAAGACCTTCTTGTATTTTGGGATTGATTTTGGTTTATGTAGATATTTATTATCTCCACTACTTATGTATATGCTGTATTAACTCTTAGAGGTTATTTTGGAGAAACAGGTTCTGTAAACTTTGTATTTTGGGCGTCTTTTGGATCCTCTTATATATGTATATAGACTTATATGCTCTGGCCAGTTTATCTTCGCGAACCGAGTTAGAAGCTATGTTAATTGTATCTTATAACTTTTTAGTATATAACTGTTCATAGCCTGGCCCAACATTAAGGCGCAGGACTAAATAAAAGTCCCAATCCAAAGGTTTACACGACACCGACCTCCTCATAAGATGTTGGTTCCAACACAGACTTACCCTGAGGAAGTCAGAGTCAAAGATTAGCTGGTAGATAACCCTTATTCAAATAAGTAACTGCCCCTAAAATCTCTCAACCCACTTCCAGGGCCATTCCTCAACCTCCCTAAGATAAAGGGACAGTTATCCACCTAAAAAAGTGGGACTACTCCAACGGTGGTTATTGGTTCACCACTATAAATACACTGACACTCATCAGGTATCTCTAAGTTCCAATATTCTCTAAACTTGCTTAACCCCTTGCTGACTTAGGCATCGGAGTGTCTTTGCAGGTACCACCCCCCACTCTTTCACATACACAGGTCGGATGGCGATTCCCTGACGCAAACCTAGTTGGAGATCTCCTCCTTCAAACGATTGGGCCAACCTCACAAGTCCAGCCCACCAATCTCCGGTTACCCATCGTAACATTGGCGCCGTTGTCGGGGACCCGAGAGATCAACCAGTAATAGCGGACGAATTCAATGAGGATGGAAACACAGCCTCTGATTCTGAGCAAGAGAATCAAGACGCTGGTAATAATGATGAGCGATAGTCACCCACCAAGGGGTGACCAACGAGACCAAAGAAGGCACCTCAGGGGTAAAAGACCCAAAATGGAACTCCTCTGAGGGACTTGAGTCCGACAAAGAGGGACAACCCTATGCAGCTGATTTCATGGGATTGTTCCATGGCCACCAGGGACGGCTGGAACAGCTGGAGCAAGAGCTGGAACGACAGTGAGAGGCAGAGAGAAATCTGAGAAACGAGATCGAGCGACGAAAGGAGCTTGAAGAAAAGCTCCTAAGACTAGAGTCTGCTCTCCGAAGTCGAAACTCTCGCAGTGACCGAGAACTCTCCCCCTCGGGAGGAGAAGATCTGTTCAGTGAGGACATAATGAGGGCAAAAGTTTCAAGGAACTTTAAAAGCCCTGATATGGACATCTACGATGGAACTATGGATCCAAAGCATCATTTAAGCAATTTTAATAGTCGGATGTACCTAGCCGATGCTTCTGATGCTACTCACTACAAGGCTTTCCCTACAGCCCTAACTAAAGCAGCGATGAAGTGGTTTGATAGTCTCCCCCCAAGGTCAGTCAGTAGCTTCGACGACCTCTTGCGGAAGTTCCTCATGCGATTCTCGATCCAAAAGGATAAAGTCAAGCACGCACCGAGCCTCCTGGGAGTAAAACAGGAGGTCGGAGAGCCTTTAAGGGACTACATGGAAAGGTTCAACAAAGCGTGCTTGGAGATTCAAGACCTGACCACGGAGGCAGTAATTATGGGCCTAGTAAATGGACTTCGAGAAGTCCCCTTCTCCCAGTCCATCTCAAAAAGGCACCAACCTCCATGAGTGATGTACAAGAGAGAGCTGAGAAGTACATCAACATAGAAGAAAATGCCAGGCTTTGAGAGCCAAGTTGGCGACCTAGGCACTCTCACTCATCAAAAGAGAAAGAGAGAGAGCCCAAGATAAAAGAGGAAGTCGTCCCTGAAAGGCCTAGGAGATACCACTCCTATACTCCTCTACAAATTTCCCTGGTAGATGTATAGAGGGAAATTTGTCATACTAAAAGACTACCTCCCCCTAGGCCCATCAAAAATAAAAGGGGGGGGGTCGTGGCGACTACTGTAAGTACCATAAGCTATATGGTCACTCAACAAATGATTGTTACGACCTTAAAAATGTGATAGAAAAGCTGGCCAAGAAAGGTCGGCTGGACAGATATCTCATGGAAAGATCGGACCATCGTGGCAAAAGGAAGCGAGATGATGAAGACCGAAGAGATCTATCACTACAAACCCCAGAAAGACATATACACATGATTTCGGGAGGATTTGGCGGAGGGGGTCTCACCAAGTCATCTCGCAAGAGGCACTTGAAGGAAGTCTACCAGGTCAGTAGCGAAGCTCCTGACCTACCCACTATTGCTTTCACTAAGGAAGATGGGCAAGGTATCATTCCTGTACATGATGATCCAGTTTGATAACCATGATCCTTGCCAATGCCCATCTCCACAAAACCCTGGTAGATCAGGAAAGCTCAACCGACATCCTTTTCAAACCAGCATTTGATAAGCTGGGGCTATATGGAAAGGAATTAAGAGCTTACCCCGATACCCTATATGGACTGGGGGACACACCAATAAAGCCACTAGGGTTCATACCCCTCCATACAACTTTTGGAAAAGGGGCAAAATTCAAAACTCTGAGTATCGACTTCATAGTCGTCAATATGGGTTCAGCCTACAATGCTCTAATAGGCAGAACTACCCTAAATCGGCTCGGAGCAGTGGTGTCTACCCCCACCTTTGCATGAAATTTCCAACACCAGAGGGAATAGCAACCATTAGGGGAGACCAGAAATTGGCAAGGAAATGCTACAATGAGAGCCTGAACCTGAGGGAAAAGGGCAAGGAGGTGCACACCATTGAGCTAGGAGGAGTCCAAGCTAGAGAAGAGTTGCGACCGCAACCAGCCGGAAGAACTGAAGAGGTACAAGTCAAAAAAGAGGAAGGAAAAAATACCAACATAGGAGCCAACCTGAAAGAAGACCTGAAATAGAGGCTCATAAGGCTTCTATGAAAGATTTCTGACCTCTTTGTTTGGAAAGCCTCCGACATGCCAGGGATAGATCCTGAGCTCATGTCACATAAGCTTTCAGTATACCTCGGATCGCGGCCTGTTTAGCAAAGAAGACGGAAGCTCGAATCTGAAAAGGCTCAAGTAGTGGAAGACCAAGTACAAGCCCTCCTAGAGGCCGGCTTCATTAAAGAGGTCAAGTATCCAGCATGGCTGGAAAATGTGGTGCTGGTCGAAAAGTAAAACGGCAAGTGGAGGATGTGCGTCGATTACACTAACTTAAACAAGGCGTGTCCCAAAGACCCATATCCGCTTCCAAGCATTGATACCTTAGTAGACTCCAACTCAGGGTATCAATACTTGTCGTTCATGGATGCATACTCGGGATACAATCAAATCCCGATGTACAAGTTGGATAAAAAAAACATCCTTCATTACGCCTAAAGCAAACTATTGCTATGTGGTCATGCCTTTTGGATTAAAAAATATAGGAGCCACATATCAAAGGATGATGAACAAAGTGTTTGCACCTCACCTTGGGAATCTAATGGAAGTCTATGTGGATGACATGCTAGTAAAAACCAAGGATGAGGCCGACCTCCTGACGAACCTCTCACAAGTCTTCAACATCATAAGGATGCATGGGATGAGGTTGAATCCCACAAAGTGCACCTTCGCGGTGGAGGCTGGAAAATTTCTGGGATTTATGCTAACACAAAGGGGATTGAAACCAACCCCGACAAGTGCAGAGTAGTCCTAAAAATGAAAAGCCCGGCCTGTGTGAGAGAGGTCCAACAATTGAATGGCCGACTTGCAGCTCTCTCTAGGTTCTTGAAAGGATCAGCATTAAGATCCTTACCCTTCTTCTCCTACTAGGAAAAGGATGCCAGTTCGAATGGACTCCTAAGTGCGAAGAAGCATTCCAAGAGTCCAAAAGGTTTTTAAGCCAACCTCCTATTCTGACCTGACCTAAAGTTGGGGAGGAACTCGTCCTATATTTGTCTGTAGCTGACAAAGCTGTAGCATCAGCCCTAATACGGGAAGATGAGATCGGGCAGCATCCCGTATACTTCACCAGCAAGGTTCTACAAGGCCTTGAATTAAGGTATCAAAAACTCGAGAAGTTTGCATATGCCTTAATAGTAGCCTCTCGAAGGCTACGGCCTTATTTTCAAGCTCACACAATAAGAGTTCGAACAAACCTACCCATGAAGCAAATCCTCTAGAAGACGGATATTGTGGATAGAATGGTTCAATGGGCCATAGAGCTATCCGAGTTCGACTTAAAGTACAAAACTCATACGGCAATTAAAGCCTAATACCTCACCGACTTTGTGGCAGAATATGCAGGAGATCAAGAGGAAGCCTCCACTACATGGGAGCTATATGTAGATGGATCCTCTAACAAAGTCGAAAGCGGTGCAGGCATAATACTAGTCAACCAAGAGGGAACTCAAGTGGAATTCTCCCTCAAATTTAAATTTTTAGCTTCTAACAATCAAGCAAAATATGAAGCCTTGATTGCAGGATTAAAACTAGCAGAAGAAGTCGGTGCAACCAAAGTAGTCGTGCTCAGTGACTCTCAGGTAATGACCTCCCAAATAAACGGAGAGTATCAATCTAAAGATCCCAACATGAAGAGGTACTTAGACAAAACCCTGGAGTACCTTGGGCAATTCACTGAAACCGAGGTCAAACATATAACTCGGGATCACAACAGTAGAGCAGACGCCCTCTCCAAGTTAGCTAGTACCAAGCCAAGAGGGAACAATAGAAACTTGATACAAGAAACTCTCCAAGAACCCTCAGTTACAAAAACGGAGGGCAGACAAGACGTCCTTGAGATATCCGGATTGGACCTCGGATGGATGAACCCGTTAATCGAGTATATGAAATTCGACACCCTACCCAAAAAGAAAAAAGAGGCCAAGAAAATCCGGAGAGAAGCACAGAACTACACCTTGGTGAAAAATATCCTCTATGAAAGGGGAATATCAAGACCATTATTGAAGTGTGTTCCGACCTCAAGGACAACAGAAGTCTTAGAAGAGGTCCATAATGGTATCTGCAGAAATCATCTCGGAGCAAGGTCTTTGGCTAGGAAAGTCATCCGAGCCGGGTTCTACTGGCCAACCCTGTAAAAAGATGCCACTGAGTTCATAAAGAAGTGTCAGCCATGCCAAATACATGCAAACTTCCACATCGCTCCCCCCGAAGAGCTCATTAGCATAACTTCTCCTTGGCCTTTTGCAAAATGGGGGTTGGACCTATTAGGTCCCTTTCCCCAAGCACCTGGACAAGTAAAGTACCTAATAGTGAGAGTAGACTACTTCACAAAATGGATCGAAGCAGAAGCATTGGCCACCATCACTGCCCAGAGAAATCAAAAATTCCTCTACAAGAACATTATCACAAGGTATGGGGTACCTTACTCCATCACGACCGATAATGGCATCCAGTTCACCGACTCTACCTTCAGAAACCTGGTAGCCAGTATGAAAATTAAGCACCAGTTCACCTCGGTAGAACACCCACAAGCAAATGGACAAGCCGAGGCAGCCAACAAAGTTATACTGGCAAAATTGAAGAAAAGGCTGCAAGATGCAAAAGGAGCATGGGTTGAGGAACTCCCTCAAGTACTATGGGTTTATCGGACTACACCTCAGTCTGCCACAGGAGAAATACCCTTTCGACTTGCTTATGGCATAGAAGCCATGATACCAATTGAAATCAATGAGCAAAGTCCAAGGGTGAGCTTCTACGACGAGGTTGGCAATGTACAGAGGCACAAAGAAGAACTCGAGCTACTCCTTGAAGTCCGAGAACAAGCCCAGATAAGAGAAGCAACGTTGAAGCAAAGAATGACAAGTAGATACAACAAGAAAGTCATTCGAAGAAACTTCACCCCAGACGACTTAATCTTGATCAGAAATGACATCGGAGTCAACAAGTCGGGAGAAGGAAAGCTTGCTGCTAATTGGAAATGGCCATATAAGATAAGTGAAGTCTTAGGAAAAGGATATTACAGGGTAACCGACTTGAGCGGTACTGAACTACCTAGGTCGTGGCATGCTTGTAATATGAAAAGGTACTATAGTTAAAAGCGAACTCTACTCCCTGATGTGCTTTTTTTCCCGACTTCATGGTTTTTTCCCAAAAAAGAAGGGTTTTCCTAAAGGGGGTTTTAACGAGGCATCAAAGTGGAGGCTAAGAGGCAACAATTCTTAACCCCTTAGTAGCAAAAAGTACCTTCGTCAATAAATAAAGATTTTTTTTCTACATCTCTTTATAAATTCCATTAAGTTATTACCACTTTTTCTACAAAATGCATCGACTTAAGCTTGACAAAACGTGAAATCCCATGCCTGACCTACGTAGTCGGCAGGATAAAACGACAAAGTACAAGTCGGTGTAAAGAGGTTATAGAAGCAGATCATAACAACTCGGAAACATAACGACTAACAAGTCGGAAAAACCAAGAAAACTCAAAATGCATCGCGAAAATAATCTAAGTTACGAATAATTCAGATAGAGAAATTTGAATTCATAAGGAATGCAAAAAGAGAAAAAGGAAAAACCATCCAAAATGAAGGCATAAGCTATCTCAAGTCTTTGGAAAATCCAAAACAAAGCTCGACATAGCCTGCCCAGATAAAAGGATTTTTTTAAAAACCTAACGAAGGAAAAATCACAGAAAAACATGGGGCCATAAGAATTAAATTCTGTTTACGGCCATAAGAGGCCAGCAAGAGTCAAGGACAAACCACCACCAACAAACAAAATATAAAAGCCTTCAAAAAATAAGGGGCCAACAAGCCGGGCCCCCAAATAGCTCAAACAGAAGAAAAATTAAGAGTCACCAGAATTCGGATCAATGACAGGGAGGGAAGTCGGATCATCAGCAGGGGAAGACGGAGCAGTCTCTTCAGCAGCAGCAGTAGGCACCCCTGAAGAACTCGGCGGGTCTCCATCTAGCTACTCCTCACAAGGAGGAGATTCTACTATTCTTTGCCCACGAGTCTTCAGGTCGGAGTCAGTCTCGGGTCGGGAGGGGGGAGACAATTGCCACATCAACAACTATCTTATCAGGATCAAGAAGAGAAAGGTCCAGGCCAGGAGCAATAACTCTGACCTGCTCCTTGAAGACCCTCCAGGCTTCCTCCGAGCTCTCAGCCACGGAGTCCTCTAAATCCTGATAAGCCTCCCGACCTCTTGTCAGCTCCTTCTTCAGGTCAAGATTCTCCCCAAAGAGCCTGATATAATTCTGCTCTGCCTTCTCCTTAAGGCCCTCCGCCATGGCACACTGACCCATCAATCTCTTCTCCCTCTCCTGGAGACGGTCCCTTTCCTCCTTCAGTTCGGCGACCTCTTCCTTAAGCTTCTTCTCTTCCTTCTAATAAAGAAAAATCCTCCCCTCCAATTCCTCAACCTTTTGGGTTGAACCCAAAGAGCTAAGGGGAGTTTTTTCCAAAATATCAAGGAGCTTCGTGCATACCCTAGCCGCCCGAACGCTCCCCTAAACTAAGATATTAAGATGGTTCCAAACGGAACCATCATCCATATTAATCCGGGTATGAGGATATATGTGATTCCAAACAAACTTGGGACCATCAAAAACACCTTCCCCAGAAAAAGAAGAGTCAGATTCTGAAGTCTTGCACTTCTTCTTCTCGAGTTCAAGAGGGGGTTGGACGGGGGGAGAAAGAGAAGAGGCAGGACCAAAAGATACCAAAATGGGGTGAGAAGAGTCCCCAGATCACGAGGAGGAGGAGGAGGAGGGAGAGTGCCAGCAGCCCTGGCAGCATCGACCCGAGCCTGGGACCTCCTCTTGGCATCCTGCACCTTCAAGTAGGAGGAGCTAGAACCTTTCTTCACCATCTCTGAAAAGGAGAAAAACAAAGAATTATTCTATAAATTGGAAGTAGCAAATCGGAGGATTACAAGATTACAAGTCGGAAATTATCTAAAGCTACCTAATTGGGTCCGCACAAAGCCTGGAGACCCTTGAAGAAATTTTTTGGTGTCCAGATTAGGGGCCCTTCCCCAAACTTCTCGGAAGATCCCCACAACAACCTCTTCAACCTCATCTATGTCCTTCATACCATACTTCTTCACAGGAGAAGCCTCTAACCAGTATAAAGGAAAGCGGGGAGAAGAATTTTTGTCCAGGAAAAAGAAATGGTGACCCTCTACAGCTTGAACTTTAAATAAAAAGTTTTTGAAATCGTGAAAAGATTCATCAAAAATAGAGAAAACTTTCCGACCTTGAATGGCCCGGAAAGAAATCCACTATTGTTTATTATTTTGCCCACTGAAAGGCTTGGTCATATGAAAAAGATAGAAGAAGATCTTCAAAGAGGTCAGAAATTCCAATTCACGGCTAACGAGTTGATAAATTTTCATGAAACCCAAGAGTTGGGGTGAAGTTGGATGGGAGCAACTCGGCAGTGGTTCAGAACCTCTATATCAAATTCAGTAAAAGGTAGAAAAACCTCCAGATGGGTGAAAAGACTCTCATACATAATAAAGAAATGAGGGTCAGCACCGATAGCCCTCCCAAAACAAACCCGGTCTTCAGGACCCGGGGCAACCAACTCATGTTTTGGCTCATCCTCATCAAGAACACAAATCCTATGGTGGGTAAGCAGGTCGGTGATTTAGGCTGTATCTACTAGGGGTTCCTCCCCAAGAACGGTAATGTCTACCCATTCAAGAATGTGAGAAGACATATTTTTCAGTAAAGAGGAAATAGGAGGAAAAGCGACAAAGACCTACAAAGAAAAACGGAAAAGATCACACGCAGAACCCCTAAAAGGCTAAAACAAGCCCCTCAATAAAATAGAGTCACTAGACCTGCCCACAGACTCGCTATAAACACGCCAAAACTCCTCTAAAAGTGCAAAACAAACAGTCAATAGTAAAAAGGGAGAGAAAAAAGGCTAACCTTTGTATACGGAAGTAAAAGCGAGCAGGAACAGCAGCAAAGCACTTCAAGAAGGAAGGTAGAGAAGTTTTTTTTTTTTTTTAGAAAAAAGGATTACAAGCAAGGGATTTCAGAATTCGAAAGAAAACAGAAAAAAGAGAGGAAAAAGTATTTATAAACACACTGGGGGCAGAAAGCTAAATCAACACAATCATTAAAAAAATGCACCGTTACCAACGTAACTGCCCCCCACTAATAAATACGAAACCTCTAAACGGACGCGACGTTTGACTAGACGCGACTGTTGGAAATTTTTAAATCACGTCGGTTTCTACATCACGTCGGCTACAAGCCCAAGTTCAAATACTCGAATCCAACTCATAATTAAAAGATATTGGACTCAAGTTGGGGCACTGTTCATACCCTGGCCCAACATTAAGGACCAGGTCTAAATAAAAGGCCCAATCCAAAGGTTGGCCTTCACACGACACGGACCTCCTCGTAAGAAGTTGGTTCCAACACAGACTTACCCTGAGGAAGTTGGAGTCAAAGATTAACTGGCAGATAACCCTTATTCAAATAAGTAACTGCCCCTAAAATCTCTCAACCCACTTCCAGGGGCCATTCCTCAACCTCCCTAAGATAAAGGGACGGTTATCCACCTAAAAAAGTGGGACTATTCCAACAGTGGTTATTGGTTCACCACTATAAATACACTGACACTCATCAGGTATCTCTAAGTTCCAATACTCTCTAAACTTGTTTAACCCCTTGCTGACTTAGGCATCGGAGTGTCTTTGCAGGTACCACCCCCCACTCTTTCACATACACAAGTCGGACGGCGGTTTCCTGACGCGAACCTAGTTGGAGATCTCCTTCTTCAGACGATTGGGCCAACCTCACAAGTCCAGCCCACCAATCTCCGGTTACTCATCGTAACAATAACCATGTTGACTTACTCTTATCTTGCTTCGTTTACCGTTAGCCTTGACGTGAGTGTTGCGCTTTTCGATTCAACGACTTTGCTTTACTCTTTTCTTCAAAGGCTCCTAGATATAAAACTTTTTCAACAATATATATATATATATATATATATATATATATATATATATATTACTTTTAGAGGTCATAATACCTCGTCACCTTAGTTTTATGACTTAATCATAAGATTTTGTGTGGTAGAATGTTACAACAAACTACACAGGATTTTTTATATTTAAGTTATTTAAATATAATATTTACAAAAATGTGTAATCTGATTGTGTATTTATTTATATACATAATATCTTATATCTCGGGGACAGTATCTTAAAATTAGTTAAAGGCATATCTCGGATACACTGCACCCGAGATATGATACATAAAGTTAAAAAAAAAAAAGAAAAAATGAATATTGTATACCCGAGATATGTTCATAAACAAATTTTGGACACAGTATTCAAAACAAATGTATTATTATAACGATTTAATTATAATATTACGTACTCGTATTATTATACTTGCATGATTAATTAAATATTCGATTTAAAAAAAAATAACGTTTTAACTTTTTTAATTAAAAAATTAACAATTTTAAATTTTAAAATTATCCAAGATATGTACAAAACCTTTTTTACGTCAATATAATGTTTTAGACAGTATTAAGTTAGTTTGATTTTAATTTAAATTAACGATTAACAATTTAATTTAATATGATAAAAATAAATATACTTATATTATTATACTCGTATGGTTATTTATGAGCACCGCCAAATTTATTAAAAAAAATTGACATTATTAGATTAAGTCATGTTTGTAAAGAAATAAATTGACTACTCTCTAGATGTATCATTTAATCTAGTAATGCGATCTTTTATATTGATATAATAAGATACTATATATACGATATAAAATTAATCTAATAATATCACACAATAATATAGAAGAGACAATAATTTTATTAAATATAGTATTTTTTTTAGTTATCAAATATTCATCTAATATTTGTATTTATATTCAATTATTTGATTAAAATTAATTTGACAGTATTTATAAATAATCATACGATTATAATAATATAAATATATTTATTTTTATTAGATTAAATTAAATCGTTAATTTAAATTATAATTATTTAAATTTTAAATTAATATTTTGTAGTTTTAAAATTTAAAATTATTTGAATAAAATTGGATGAAACAAAAAGATAAAAATCAAAATAATTTAATACTGTCCAAAACATTACATCAACGTATAAAGAAGTTTTGTACATACCTTAGATAATTTTAAAATTTTAAATTATTAATTTTTTAATTAAAATATTTAAATCCTTAATTTTTTCAAATAGAATATTTAATTAACCATATGAATACAATAATAGTAATATTATAATTAAATCGTTACTATAATACATGTATCTCGAATACTATGCTCAAAATTTATTTATGAGTATATTTTGGATACACAGTATCCGATTTATCGTTTTGTACATATTCCGATTGCACCTAAAATATTCTTTAACTTTTATGTATTATATTCTTGTGCAGTGTATCTAAGATGTACCTTTAACTATTTTTTATATTGTATTTAGAAAATGAGATATTGTGTATATAAATAAATACACTATAATTACATATTTTTATAAATATTATATTTAAATAATTTATATATAAAAAAATCTGACAATTTTCTTTTATTTTTAATTTTAAAATTTTAAAAACTAGAGCAGTGAATAATTTTTTTTTTGTAACGGATCGGACTTATTTTTAACTAGTTGACTAAAGTTGTTTCACTCCTAATTAACTAACGGAACCGATTTGAGTGTTCATTACAAGTGACTGAGTCTATTTTAAAAAAAAAATATTTTACTTGTTTTTAGTAAAGTAAACACCAGTTTTTTTGGTGTACAACGATAAAGAAAGAAAACAAAGCAAAAGAAAAGAAAGAAGAAAAATAAAAATGACTCCTTATGAAGCACGGACACTTCGCTGAGTTGTCGTGTTCGTGTGTCGGACACATTTTTGACACGACATTCACCGACACTCGTCCGACACGCGTGTCTGTTGTGTCCAACCGTGTTTTAATAAAAAATAAAAAATTCTTCTCCGGACATGCTTAGACAAATCTAAATACTATTACGTGTTAGTGTGTCCAGTCTTATTCTTAACATATATTATTATTTATTAAAATAAAAAAATTATTTTAAATACTTCATATAATTAAAATAAGACATTAAAAATAATTTAAAAAATTAATTTATATTTTAATATTAATAAAATATTAAAATATTATTACAATTTATTCGAAAATTACTTTATATTTTATATATATGTGTGTCCCCGTATCTTATAAGAATTTAAAATTTGCATATCGGTATATTCCGAATCGTATTGTGTCCTGTGTCCTTGTCAGTGTCCGTACCTCATATATAGACTACTCTATATCCAATTGCAGAAGACACTTGAGTTAGCCATCTTTCCAGAATTCCAGCCACCGATGTGGTTTCGAAGGCAGCAGCCATCACAACAATTTACCTTCAGACTACCCTCATTTGGTGGAATCCGTCGATTAACTGAGGTGTGGCTAGATGAATCAATAGCCTCTAACCGAAGAACATTATAGTCTTCTGCCAAACGGGTTGCTTTCAGACTCACCTCATAAGACGACACTTACTTGTTATTGAAGATGACATCATTACGTGCTAGTTATCTATTACTTGTATAATAGCCGTGGCTCATTAAGCCACGCGTCATTCTCTCAATTAACCAGAATAAAAAATGAAATGGGGAGTAACGCAAACATGTTACATTCTTCCATCTAATCTTCTCCCCCTGCGTGCATTTCACTTCAACCCGTCCCCTCCTCTATCTCCTTGAAAACCCTAAATCCCATCTTCCTCTTCGTTCTCTCCTCGATAACCCACTCCATCCTTGCGATCGATATCCTCTCTGGATATTCACGCTCCTTTTGTCTCTCTCACCGAGTAGTTTGATACCCCAATTCCCGAAGAACATCTCTCTCAACCCCTATTTGAAAACCCTAACCAACCAAGCTAAGCGGATTATTCGTCTGAGAGAATGGTAAAGGCGATGGCGATGGTGAGTTTCAGCCGGAGAGATGCTCGCGATGATGAGCGACTATGATCTCTATTGGGTGCTTAATACATTCACGGAAGTGAACAACTTTGGTGAGACATGTTCAGTGGGATCTCAACCGTCGCTCTCCTCGTGCAGGTATTCTGCCGATATCTTTCTTTGTCTGTTACTGCAGGTTTAATGTCATTGATTTTGGGTTTCCATTGTGGGTTGGCGGTCTTTGATTTGGGGTTTGGTATTTTTTGTTTCTCAAATGTTTGAGTTGTTCTGACGGTTGATTCTCATCAATTTGAAGTAGATTGGTTTTCTTATCTGCGGTCGCTGGAATTTTCTACAATTTGAAGTTGCGTCTATCCTTGAATCTTTCCTGTTATCGCACTTTGATTCAAAGTGGGCGAGGATTTTAATTTGGTTGGCAGTTGGTGGTTGGTTGCAACTCATGTTGTCAGAGTCAGAAATTGGAAAAGCCAGTTGAACATACCCGATCCAGGTAAGTGGGGTGGATTGTTGTTCTGTTGTAAGTTATTTTTGCTTATTTTGTAACCCGAAAGTGTATTAGAGAAAAGTACTTATTTTGTATTTGTGCTTCCTTTTAATTGCATTATTGTGACTTGTGTGCAAGAAAGAAAATATGAGCGACGATAACATCACAAGGAATAAATGGTTGAAATGGAAAAATCTAAATTGGAAGCCTTCAAATTGGTATTCAAAGAAGGAGAAACCGTTGAGAGTACAAAATATAATAGAACAAGGTACTCTTTATCCTGTCTTTTTGGATCTTATGTTGTGTGAAAAAAAAAAGAAAATAAATGTTAATTTATTATTATTCTTTTACTGTGATCTGTTGGTATATAATTTAGGATTTTTAAAAGATCCATTAAGGATCCTTGGCAGACTCTAATATGAGATTGCAACACAGTTCTACTGGTGACAAAAATAGAGTGAGAAAGTCTGCAAGAAAGTTAAGTTAAAAATATTTTTTTCTACTTTTTTTATTTGAATTATGTTTAATTTGTTATTTTCTGTGGTTTTATAATATTTATTTGTTATTTGAGATAATTCATATTTTAATAGTTTAAATTGATAACCTTTTTATTATTACTCCGATCAATGTTGTATTTGTTACCTTTATTTCAAATTTATTAAATGACTTGTCTGATTTGGAAAGTACACGAAGAAGAAAGAAATATTTGTGCTTTCAGCAAGTGCAGTGATGTCGTAGGATCTTTAGGATGGGTTTGGGATTGTATGTTGATACATAAAATTTTTGAAAAGTGAGATATTTGTATTTCAAAATTGACATTTTTGGTAATTTTATGCATTGAAAAAATTATTATGTTTATATTATGAAGGAGGCAAATTTTTTCCTTTAGAGTTATGCTATGTACCAAAAATAGTTGTGTACATTTGAATTTTAATTCACTATTTTTTATGCTGTCTTGTGTTGGTAGGTGTAGATGTATAAGAGTTCAATTAAGGTTGTTGTTGGTTTCGGATCTGAATTTGCAGCACAATCCTACTGTAGACAAAAATTAGGTCAAAAAATTTTCAGAAAAATTAATTAAAATAATTTTTCTTCTAATATATTTGTGTATAAACTGTGGTATATTGTGATTTATTTGTATATGGAGCCTTAACAATATAGAGTACCTCTTTAATAATTAATGTAAAATTTAGATCACAATTATATACAAATTGTAAATAGAATAACATAGAGTACAACTTTAACAATATAGAGTACCCCTTTAACAATTAATGTAAAATTCATATCACAATTACATATAAATTACAAATAGAATAATATAGAATATTATTTTTGTTCATCGAAAATATACCTCAAGATTATAGGTTTAATATGGATTCCCTTAAATTTTCTACGAACATAAAAGTTGAAATCATTTAGTGGTAAAAATATTAAATCGAATGTGAAATTGTGTTATTTGATAAAGAAAATCAAGGGAAAATTGCTTGGATTCATTTTTCTCATGATTGTGTTATTTATTTTCTCTTTTTTCTTACAAGTTAAGAGTGATAGGCATGATGGATGACGATTTATTTTTGTTGGTCCATTCTGCTATTTGCAGTGGCGGTGGCGGCGGCGGTAGCACTGCTGGTTATGACTCTTTATTCATGTTACTGTGTTTTTTGTTATTTTTCATTTTATTTTTCACCTTTGTGCCTTATTATTTATATATAAGTGTACGCCACTTGATTTTTATTCGGAAGCTATTTAAAATACTTTTTTAATTTGTGTTCACCCCTTCTTCAGTTGTCGATGACCTTTTGGCTTGCAAAATGAAGCTGCTTCATGAAGTTAAGTGATACTTCACCTTGCTTACTTTTATTTTGTTTTGTTTTGTTCTCTGTCTGTTCCTCTCATTTTTATATTTTTATCTACTTGATTTTGTACTTTAGAGATAGTCATAATTTATTGAAGTTTTTTTCTTCTTTTTCTAATATTGGTTAGGAAGTGTTTATTTTTTGTTTAAAAATATTATTATATTTCAAATATTAAATTTTTTAACTTTAATAGAAAATCAGATATTTATTTTAGTTTCACTTGTGATATTAAATCACTTTTTAATCTTTGGATTACCGATGCCATATTTCTTAATTTTAAGTCTTACATTTTTCGATTTTTAAAAGATATGATTTTATGCATTTGAATAACAAAATCCTTTTGTTGTAAAAAGTGAAAATACCTATAAAAGTTGATACTGTTCAATTACAATTGCTGCCTTCCTTATTTTTTATTTTTAACCTGTGAAACGTGTATTTTTAAGCTGGTATCTCACAAATGAAGTTTTTAACTTTAATAGAAAACGAGATATTTAATTTAGTCTCACTGAAGATAATAAATTATTTTTTAATCTTTGGATTACTAATCCCATATTCCTTAATTTTGACTGTTATATTTCTCAATATTAAAAGATATAATTTTATGCACTTGAATGATAAAGTACTTTTATTGTAAAAAGTGAAAAAACCTATAAAATTCAATATGGGTCAATTTCAGTTGTTGGCTTTCTCATTTGCTTCAGATTGGAGCTATTTATCTCTTATATTTCTAACTGTTGAATAATACTTTTTTATGCATTCAATTTTAATAAATTATTGTGGTAAAAAAGTGTGTTTATTCTTTGTTGTTTCTTTAATCTTTTGGTCTTTATTTTCTTGGCTTGCAAAATGAAGTTGCTTCATAAGTTAGGTGATACTTCTCCTTGCTTATTTATATTTTTTTTGGTATGCTAAAAAATAATTACAATATTTTTCTTAATTGGTATATTTTGTTATATTTTTTACGATTGATACATTTTTATTCACTTATTTTCAGAAAGCAAATGTGGTCAACAATTGAAAATGCTATGTAAATCGAACCGGTGCACGTTATCCAATGTAATTTCTCTAATTTCTGTGAAAAATATTTTATCCCAATTTATAGGGACCAATTTCATCGGCTAACTTTGTTGAGTTGTATGTTAAAAAGTTTTGTTACTATTCTTTGTTTTATTCTCTGTCTGTTCCTCTCATTTTTATGTTTTTATCTGCTTGGGCTTTTATTTTAAAGATACTCATCAAATTTTATTTTAGTTTCACTTGTGATATTAAATCACTTTTTAATCTTTGAATTACTGATGCCATATTTCTTAATTTTGAGTCTTATATTTCTCGATCTTTAAAAAATATAATCTTATGCACAAAAAACCTATAAAAGTTGATACCATTCAATTTCAATTGCTACCTTCCTCATTTTGTTATGTTGAGAAGTTGTTACCTATTTTTTTACTACTGTTTATTTTCTTCTTTTCTATTTGTCATTTTTTTCACCACCAAATTGAGTGTCAAATTTACTTTTGTGCTTTTTTTTTCTCGAGAGTCAAAATTATCTTTGTGCCTTATTTATACATAGGTGTACACCAATCGAGTGTTATTTTGAAGCTATTTAAAATACTTTTTTTTTTTATTTTTTATCCTCTCTTCTTTGATTGTCAAGGAGCTGTTGGCTTGGAAAAAGGAGCTAATTGATGAAGTTAAGTGATATTTCTCTTTACATATTTTTACATTTTTATTTTGTGTTGTGTTGTTTTACAATATTTTTTTTTCAGATATGGGAAGGTTCATAGGTGTATTAAAAACACTTAGAATATTGTTTTACGCAAAGCTTTTGGACAATTTTTAAGAATTTTGATGAGTGACACATTTTTATTCACTAAATTCCAGAAATAATATGTGGTCAACAGTGAAGAATGTAAAAGTGAGAAAACCTATAAAATTTGATATGGTTCAATTCCAACGGCTGCCATCCTCATTTTGTATCTTGAGAAGTCGTTACCCGTTTTTTTACTACTTTTTATTTTCGTTATTTCTATTTGTTTTTTTTTTTTGTCACAACCAAATTGAGTTTCAAATTCACCTTTGTGCCTTTTTTATGGTGTTCTCTTGAGAGTCAAATTTTTCTTTGTGCCTTCTTTATATATAACTGTACACCACTTATCATCGGATTTTCATGCTATAATTATTTCAGCCTTATTTCTTCTTGGGTATTGAACTAATTAATTAATTAGGTGCCTTCTTATTTTCTTCAAAATGCATACGAATTTAGTGTTAGTTGAGTTGTAATCGTTTATCGAGCATTTATTTTATGAATGCATGTTTGTTTGCCTATTTTCTGAACTAAGATTAGTAAGTGCTTCTCTTTTTTTTCTGGGATAAGTATTGTTTTGGTCCTTCACGTTGAGCGTCAGAATCGAAATCGTCCCTCGTGTATATTTTGATTTAAAATCATTCTTATAGTCGTATTTAAATTTAAAATCGTCCCTTACAGTGTAAACTTTTTCTAAATGACGACAGTACCCTTTCTGACCTTGAAGTGTTTCACGCGAAATATTTCACCCCTTCATATGCTTCCAAACCCTCAACATAAACACCAAAACTAATCAGAACGTTTTACTTCACCAATGTAGTTGCACCGTGCCCTAAGTAAGAATCTGAAACGACAGAAGGTGTTCTTGGACTGAAGATCGAAGCCGAGTCTGGTTTAGTGGAAGGCAGGGTCGTGCACAGTCATTCAGGTATGTTTCGCTGTTTACTGAGATTAGGGATAAACATCACTATGCATTTTTTTTTTAATTTTTCTTCTATTTCGGTGATATGGTACTATAGGTTGTTGGAGAAGACAATTGTGTACTTTAAACTGAAAGTCTACCATGGGGGGTTGTTTACCTATCGGAATGGGCCGCTACAGTATGTGTGGGGAGAAACAACAGTGATAGAAGAGATTGATGGTGATCGGTGGTCTATATTTGAAGCCTATGCAGAGTTAAGGCAGTTTGGTTATGTGCAGGAGAATATCCCTTCGTTGTGGTTCAAGGATCCTATACATGAAGACTTAGAGGAAAATTTGAAGTTGTTTAAATTTGATGCAGATTTCATTGCTATGTGCAAAATAGCTGAGTTAAGAGATTATGTTGAGTTGTATGTAGTGCACAAGGTTGAGGAGGAAGACGTGTTTCCTGCTTCTGGCTACATTGATGTTGGGGAGATCATAGGATGGATGATGAGGGACAACAGCTGGTTGTGTATGGAGGAGAACATGCTGGTTTAAAACATGCTGAACGAGTTGCTGATATCTCTGGGGCAGAGAATACTAAGAGTGGTGATGATGTTAATCTAGAAGCTGATATGGGTAACTATAGTGATAGTGACAGTGTTGATTCAGAGTATAAACCATCTGAGGAAGAGGAGGAGACTGAAGATGATTTGAACTTTACCAACAGTGAAGATGAGCTTGATCCTGATGTTAGTGGATTTCAAGATGTTAATGTGGTGAATGAAAAAAGTAGGGCAGTGAAAAAGAAGGGTGTCGCGACTGATAACTTTGGAGAGGAGGATGTAACAAGGAGTGATGAATTAGAGAATGACCACGAGGTTGGAGGTGATGTCTCAGATTCAGACCACCAGGGACAGAGTTATCCTGTTCACAAGCATCAAAAGACATGAGCCAATACAAGTGGGAAGTGGGCACAGTGTATGCATCCAGAGAAGAGTTCAAGGACACTGTAACTGCATATGCCGTGCAGACAGCTAGGGCGATCACATTTAGAAAATGTGATCTGCAGAGGGTTAGGGCAGTTTGTACTGGCAATTGTCCGTTTTGGGTATATGCTGCGAAAATGAAAGAAGAGGATACTTGGCAGCTTCGCAGCATGAATTTGAGTCACACTTGTACATAAGCACACAGGGTGGGGATTTTTCACTCGAGATGGCTTGGCAAGGCATTCAAGAAGAAGGTCAAATCAAATCCGAAGGTGAAAATTAGGGAGTTAGTGTCGAAGGCTCAAAAGAAGTGGAACTTGACTGTCACCAAGTCAATGGCAATGAAGACCAAGCAGATTGCACTAGATGAAATCCAGGGAACCTTTCGAGAGCAGTATAAGAGGATATATGATTATGCACATGAGCTGATGCGGACGAATCCAGGGTCCTCCGTTCGCATACAAGTGCAGAGGTTCCCTGACCAAGATAATGTAGCAGAATCCTCATCCATGACCAGCTACTATATCTTTCAGATAATCTATATCTGCTTGGAAGCATGCAAGCAGAGCTTCAGCCATTGTAGGAGCTTCATTGGTTTGGACGGCTATTTTTAGAAGACACCCCAGGGGGACAATTGCTCACTGCCATTGGTTGGGATCCAAACGACCAAATGTTGCCCGTTGCATATACGGTTGTAGAAGCCGAGACGAAGGACTCATGGACTTGGTTCCTACATCATCTTGCATCTAACATTGGTATTGAGAAAATGGGAAGAACTACTTTCATGTCTGACCAGCAGAAAGTAAGCAACTGTTTCAATGGAATTACACACTGTTGCGTTACTTTAGACCAACTCTGCAACAGCAAACAAACAAACCCAACCCACCCAAAAAACCCTAACACTACAACGACCTTCAGCTTCCACTCTGCCGCTTTAGTTCTTGATTTCATCATCGAAAGCTTCTTCCTTATTCTAGCAACTTCTGAATGTTCCACCTCTATCTCTGGATTTGCCCAGCGAAAGAAATTGCAGCCTTGTTGCACCTGCACATACCCACCAAGATCATCCACCATTCCATCACCCAAAAGACCCAAATTAGAGGAAAAGTAAAAAAACAAACCTCGAAGTAGACACAACCCCAAAATCTGCGACCTGGGTTCTCCTTGGTCCCTGAGATTTACAACACTGGCTTCTCACCATGGGAACAAAGTAACAGCCTACCATGTGACAAAGCCCTGCTACGAGACGAGGTTGAGCTTTGTGCAGCCATGGCGTTCTCCCTCCAGCAGGTCCTCCACGGTGAACTCTGCTCTGCAACAGTGGCTTCCACGATGCTTTACCCTTTCTTCCTTTCAATTCAATGTATACTTATTAAACTTTTCCATTCATTTTAATTTTCTATACATATATATATTTATAATTGTTTTCGGTGGTCATAACTGCCTGATAATGACGCAAGGGCATTTACGTCCAAAAATATTATAAAGGACGATTTTAAATTTAAATATGACTTTAAAGATGATTTTAAATCAAAATATACACAAGGGACGATTTCGATTCTGACCCTCAACGTGAGGGACCAAAACAATACTTATCCCTTTTTTTCTTACTCTACAGTACTTGAATTGAACTTGAGTTGTTCACATATTCATCCTTTTGAGTTCTTGCACATGAAAGAATTGAGAGTCAAATTTTGCTTTGTACCCTTTTTTTTTCCTTTCTCTTGACAGTCAAATTTATCTTTGTCCTTTATTTATATACAATTTACACAACTTGAGTTTTATTTGGATGCTATTTAGAATACTTTATTATTTTTTGCTCATGTCTTCTTCAATTGTCGAGGAGCTGTTGATTTTGAAAATGAAGCTGCTTGATGAAGCTAACTAATAATTCTCCTTGCTTAATTTTACATAAATTATGTTTTTGTTTTCTCTTATGTGGTTATATAATTTTTTTTCTGATACGTGAGAGTTTATAAGTGTATTAAAAATAATTAGAATATTGTTTTGAAAAAAGCTGTCGAAAAATTTTGAAAAATTTTGATGTGTGATACATTTTTATGCATGTCTTTTTCAAAAAGCATAGTTTTAAATAGTGAAAAATTCTATATAAATCGATTTGGTGCAGGTTTTCTTTTTATGCTTCTCTCATTTCGGGAAGAAATATTTTCTCCCAAATTATAGGGTTCAATTTCAGTTGTTTCATTCGTTAAGTTGTATTTTGTTATATTATTTATTTTGTTTTTTTTTGTTCGTCTCATGTTAAAGATCTTATCTGCTTGGTTATTTATTTTAGAAAGACTCCTATTTTTTAAGTTTTTATCTTTTCTAGATATTTATTTTATTTTCACTGTTGATACTAAATCAGTTTTTAATATTTTTATTACAAATGACATATTTCATAATTTTAAAACTTATTTTTCTCAATCTTAAATGATATAATTTTATGCAATTAAATAATAAAAAAATTTTGGTGAAAAAAGTTGGTAAACCTATGAAAATCTATGAAATTTTATACATTGCAATTTCTTTTTTATATGAAGAAAAGATAAGCACTTGCTAATTTTATTTCTTGATTTTGTTTGACATTCTTTTAAAATAAGATAAGTAAGTATTTATCTTTTTTTTTAATTATCCTACGGAGCTTGAATTGTAGTTCAATTTTTCACATGTCTATTTTTTTGAATTATTCCACACAATAAAATTGAAGTCAAATTTAACTATCTACCTTTTTTATTTTTTATTTTTTTTCTTATTATGTATTTCTTACAAAGTTGTGATTTATAACAAAAAAAATAAACACTTGCTAATTTTATTTCTCGGTTTTGTTCGCTATTCTTTTGAAATAAGATGAGTAAGTGTTTATCTTTTTTTTATTATCCTACAGTGCTTGAATTGTATTTGAGTTGTTCACATATCTATTTTTTTAATTCTCCCACACAAAGAAATTGAGAGTCAAATTTATCTTTGTACCTTTTTTGTTTTTAGTTTTTTCTTGTGTGTTTTTGGTAACTAGATTTCGTTTGTATAATAATTAGATTGTGAAAAATAATTAGAGTAATGTTCTATAGAGGGCTGTTGGAAAATTTTGAAAAATGTTGATTAGTGATACATTTTTTTTGTGGTCCAATTTCAGATGCTAGCTTTCTTAAGTTGTTTTATGAAAAATCGTTATGTATTTTGTTACTATTTTGCGTTTTGTTCTTTGTTTGTTCCGCTCATTTTTAAGTTTTTATTTGCTTGATTTTTAGTTTTAGAAATACTCCTTTTATTTAATTTTTTAGCCATAAATACTTTTGACTGAAAATTTTATTATGGTTGTGAGAAGATTAATTCAAACCTTTTTTTCATTTTTTTTTGTTGTCTTTGTTTGTTGAGTAATGAACATTGTGTTGTGAGAATCAAATACTACAACTTCTCAGATTAGTTGGATGATTTCTTTGAAGTTTTCGAGTTTCGAATTATGGGATTAATCAGTTTGTTGGGTTGGTCAGACCACTCTTCAAGCACATTTAAGCTTATGAATCAATGGAGCTAATAAGATTCGTAATCTTGGAGCTGCCTGGAGAGTGGCTTGAGCAGTTGCTCTATTTAGCTATCAAGCTTATGTCGATTCTTTTTCTGAAAAATTTGAGTTTTTGATTCTGTTGTCCTATTTTTTTAAATAAAATTAGTAAGAAATTTATTACTATTTGTTACTCTCTTTTGTTTATATCTTCATTCCTTGATTGTATTTCTTTTTTTCTTTTGAGCACACTTTTTGAACTTGATTGATGGGCATTTTAGTTTTTGGTATTTAACTACATAGATAATTAGCTTGTGTGTATCTTTATTGGAAATATGATATATTTTTTATTGGAAATCTAATAATATAGGAAGCCTAATAAAATAATAATGTCTATACTAAAAGATGTCCTCATCTAAGTCTACCAATCCTGAATCTATGCATAGATTTTCTTTTTATTTTTGGTTCTCGCTTTTCTCTGTGTTACCTCATGTTGTCTTTGTTATCTTTCTCTTCTCTCTCATCCTCTTCTCATTCAATCCTCTCTCTTGCTATTACCTTACAATTTATATAGAGGATAACTTAGGGTTAATATAGCTTACCATTTATATACCTTATTTGTGCATCAATTGTTGTTAGCTTAGGACCTATATATAGGATTATCTAGTAGGGCTCGCAAATATCTTTTGATTGATATTTAAGGTCAATCAATATCTTTCAAATCTCAATCTTACTTGCTTCTTTTTTTTCCCTCCCAAAATAAAGATTCTATGGATTTCAAACTCAAATTACTCAATTGATATGTGTTTATAAATAAAGTATGAATTCATTGATCATGTCACATTTTTTTACATTCATGTGCTATTGTATATTTTTCTTAGTTGCTGTTTAATTGACTGAAATCTATTTTTTCTTTCATCCCTTTAATTACATTTCAAGATGAGAACTTCCATGGATATGGTTAATAAGATTAATCCTGAGAAGGAAGTATGGAACCTCAAAGTTAGGGTGATTAGACTTTGAACTGTTCCTACTTTCACTGGTCAGCTTCTCCCAAATTTGATGGAGATAATTTTGGTGGATGAATCTGAGTTATAGTGGTCTAAATCTATTAAATCTTTTTGACTGTTTATTTTTTATATTTAGATGTGTTTCTCCTTACTTTTTTTATATCGAGGTCTCAAATTTTATTTCATTTAAATGTATTTTTCTCTTTATTCCATTTGTCATTTATTAGATATTTGCTATAATTTGTGTTGATTGGTAAGGGTGCAAGATATAAGCTACTGTTCGAAAGACTATGATTTATAGGTTCAAAGTAATTCTCTCTTAGGGTTAAGTATATGTCATGAATCTCTTCTATTATTATTGTTTCTTATATTCCTTTTTTCACTTTCATTCTACATGTTCTATAGTATTTAAGTTCGTTGTTTATGGTGAAATGATTGTTTTGGGCCAACATGAATGTTCGTGGATCCACTAAGTTACCTCTGAATTTCTCATTGTTGAAAATTTGATCCTATAGCTACTGTTGTTTCGGTGAATAAATAACAAAGATTTATTAGTTCTTGATCATCATGTGTATTGATAGTTGGATATTAGAGTGTAGTCATTAAAGCAAAATGTTATTTATTGTAATAAAGAAGGGTATATTTTGATACAGTGAGTAAGTAGAGCATACAGTTGGGTAGAAAAGAGAAACTCATCATCGTAAATTTTGGCAACAAATGTTTTCCGTTCGTGCGTTGCACATATTCCAAATGAAGAATTAAAGAGAAAGTAAAAAAGAAAAAATAAAAGATAAACAAAAAAATGTCCTCTATAGTTCGTTATCTCTCATCTAAGTTAGGATTTTGATTAAAAAGTAGTGGTTGAGATATTTATAGGAACGAGTTGAAGTTGCGCAAAAGAAGCTTTACATTTATTGTTCTTTTTTCTTTTTTTGATCTTGAAAAATAACAAGTTTGACGAGAGATATCAAATATTCATTCTTTTTCTCTTTTTCTTTTTCTTCAGTCAGCATTTAAACAAAATAAAAGTTCAAAATAGTATTTTTTTTCAAATTCTTAAGTTCTTCATCTTTTTGTGTATTTGGCCCTCTCTTTTTGATAGATCTCTATTAGCAGTGAAAAATGACAACTTGCATTTTTGTAAAATAAATTTTTTATCCAAGATATAAATGATTTTAACATGATAAATCAAAAAAAATTATATACATAAATTATATTGGTTATGATTTTTATTCATGTTTATCTTCTGAATTGTGTATATTTTGAAGTTGTATTTGTTGTGCATAATATATGAAGTTCCACAATATACAATGTATTGTGAGGCAGGATCTTTATAGCCAATTCTAAGAAATGTTCATCAAAGTAAATGTTTCAAAAAGTAAAGATACTTATGCAAACTATGAGAAATTAAGAAGGGATACTTATGTTTTTGGAGTAGTGATAGAGTAAATAAATCTATTTACATTTTATTAACATAAAAAGTGACAATCTAAAAATTTAAAAGAAAAAGTCGACACAAAAAACAGAAAATTTCAACTCCTAGTATGTTCTAAATGGATGCTACAAAAAAAAACACATCTATCATTGCCAATCCCACTCTTAAACCATTCTTCAAACGGCCGCTGTTGCAAGAAATGACCATCTATAAAACCCAACATCCCCCACACTTCCAAATCATATTGACAATCTCTTAGGCAAATCTCGACTAGTAAACGAGTTATTTCGTTTTTATTTTTCTTTAAAAAAAAAAAAAAAACTAGGATTGCAAACTCAAATAAATAATAAAAGTGATTAACAAATATGGTAAAAATAATTTTAAATAAATAAGCATTCATACGAATAAAAAAGTATATCTTAAAAACTATATTTCTTGAAACCATGGAAGTACACATGAAAATATAAATTGTGAATCTATGAACCTTCAACCAAACTTTTATGAAAAATAGTTATTTGCATACTCTCAAAGGTTACCTTTGCTAATTTCTACTTCAAAAATTATAGCGTCATATATTTATATTATGAACTATTTGACAAGTATAAATAAATTATATTTTTCATTGGATATAATTAAAATATAAATATTAAAATAAAATACAATATTAAATAACTACTTGAATCAATTTAAATATTAGTTTTTAAGCTAGCAATTACTATTTTAGTTGATCATATACTAAGACCTAGGTATTGTTATTAAAGTATAAATACAAGTAAAATCAAATAAGAATTTTTTTTGTAAGTATATTTGTTAGTAATTCTATATATAACATTTTTTATTCCCTTATTTTGACTATTACTTCTTAATTTGATGTTGTAAAGATTGAATATAAGTTGTAATTTCATCCAATATTATTATAATTATTTTTAGAATAATTACTGAAATCAGTCTCCAAAAATTTAAAAGCAGACATTTTAATTCTAAAAAAAATTAATATATAAAAATATCTCCAAGATTTTACTCCGGCAAACAAATTAGTCTTTAATTCATTTTTCGTCAGAATAATTATCCATGATCAGTCCCCAAAATTTTTAAAAGCACATTTTAGTCCCAAAAAAATTAATACACAGATCAATTCTTAACGTTTTTCTTCATCAGACATAACAATTCTCTGTTCAAAGAAAAAATAAAATAAAATAATTATTATTATTACTAATTGCACAATAATACTGTATATAATTTTTTGTATTTTTGAACAAAAATAATGATAAATTTATTCATTAAATTCTTATGTATGTATTTATAATATAAAAAGTATATATATATATATATATATAGTCACTCAATAATAATAATAATAATAATAATAATAATAATAATAATAATAATATTCAATAAAATTATTACAGAACAAGAAATTTAAGGTAGAAACTATTTGATATTTTTATATTTAATATAATCAATAGATGTCCTATTTTTAAAAATATATTTGTATTAAAAGAAAATATTTTAATTTGAATTTCAAAGTATTATTATTCACTTTACTTGTTTTTAACGAAAAGAGTGTATTAATATGCTAGTGTCATCATCCATATGCATAAAGCTAAGTTAATAATAATAAAGGTTGACATATAGTAAAATAAAATGGATGGGAGACTGTTATGTCTGACAGAGAAAAATATTGAGAATTAATATGTGTATTAATTTTTTTGGGGACTAAAATCCCCATTTTTAAAATTCTTGGAGACTAATTTTAGTAATTATTCTGTTGAAAAATAAATTAGAGTCTGATTTATCTGCTAAATTAAAACCTTAGCATTGATCTATGTATTAATTTTTTTACTAAAATGTCCATTTTTAAAATCGTTGAAGATTGATTTGGATGATTACTCTTATTTTTATATTATGCAAACCATTAAAGTGAATGCTAAAAGCTATACAATTGACTATATTTTGTTTATATAAAATTGGACACATACCAAGATTCAATCGGTATCAAAATGTAAATTTTTTATGGTGTAAGTCGATAAATAAGATTTTATAACAATCCAAAATTTTCAGTATGTTTTTCTTAAAATGAAATCTAACTATCATCACCAAATTTTTCGTTGTTTTTATTCTTACCAGTGTCTTGAAACAATAATGGATGATGATTTGACGTTCTTTCTTTCATTGTTAAGTACGCCATTATTAGGTATCAAAATGGCTGCTATAGTGTAAAATTAAGAGTTGAAAATAGTTTTTATTTTCCTACAAAATAAACTATATAATAGTAAGTTGACGTCTTTCAATTATAGCATAAATTATTTTTATTGTTTTTTTTATATACAATCTAACACACCGCACGCTCATATCTGAAGAAAATTTTTTAAAAAATACGATTGTAAAACCAAATGAATAACTAGCTTATTTTATAGAGGTCTGCTACACATACAAGTCTTTTTAGCTTATAAGTTTTATAAGTTGGCACAAGTCCAACAAAAAATACGCATTACACTCCCACATGCAAGAGTAAATAAACGCACGTTATTCAACCACTTCTGTTTCTAAAGCGCGCTACTCACCATGCATTATAAACGACTCTTTTTCTTCTTCCTCCATGAAAACGAGTTTCTTGCCAAATTTAAAAATAATGGAACTTCAGAAATACATCTAAACTATTACAGAAATACACTCAAACGATTACAGAAATACACCAAAAGGATTACAGAAATACACCCAAACGGTTACAGGAATTCACCCAAACGATTATAGAAATACACCAAAAGGATTACAGAAATACACCCAAAGGATTACAAAAATTACACCTAAAGGATTTAAGAAATAGACCCAAAATTCGTTGAAGTACACCTTATGCATAATTCAGAACTCTTTCTCTTTCTCCTCTTCGTCTTCTGCTGCTTCTTCTTCTTCAAAAACGATTTCAGATCTTGATGTCAAAAAACAATGGAAATCTAGAATAACGAAGAAAGAAAACAGAGAGAAAAGCACGTAAATGAAGAAGGAGATAGAGAAGGCAAGAAACGAAAGAAAAGAAGAAGAAGAGGAGGAGGAGGAGGAGGAGGAGGAGGAGGAGGAGGAATTACACCTAAAGGATTTAAGAAATACACCCAAAATTCGTTGAAGTACACCTTATGCATAATTCAGAACTCTTTCTCTTTCTCCTCTTCGTCTTCTGCTGCTTCTTCTTCTTCAAAAACGATTTCAGATCTTGATGTCAAAAAACAATGGAAATCTAGAATAACGAAGAAAGAAAACAGAGAGAAAAGCACGTAAATGAAGAAGGAGACAGAGAAGGCAAGAAACGAAAGAGAAGAAGAAGAAGAAGAAGAAGAAGAAGAAGAAGAAGAAGAAGAAGAGGAGGAGGAGGAGGAGGAGGAGGAGGAGGAGGAGGAGGAAGAAGGTGCAGTGAAAACGTGCAGCAAGAAGAAGAAGAATGTGCAGTGAAAACATGCAGTAACGGTTGAAGAAGGAGAAAGAGAAGACAAGAAACGAAAGAAAAGAAGAAGAAGAAGAAAAAGAGGAAGAGGAAGAAGAACGTGCAGCAAGAAAAAGAAGAAGAAGGTGCAGTGAAAACGTGCAGTAATAGTTGAAGAAGGAGAAAGAGAAGGCAAGAAACGAAAGAAAAGAAGAAGAAGAAGAGGAAGAGGAAGAAGAACGTGCGCAAGAAGAAGAAGAATGTGCACTTGTAAAGACTTGTATAAAAAAACGATTGTATGTGAAAAATTTCTTTATTTTATGTGTACTTAAAGAGAATTAAAATCGCTTTGACTTACAATTTAAGATCTAAGACGAGAAAAATTTTACATTATTAATCTTATAACTTATTCATTCTCTTTATCGCTATTATTTTGAGAGACACTAATATTTTTTAGTATTTATCATCATTATTATTTTAAATCCCAAAACTGCCTCCAATATGTATATGCATGTAAATGATGTGTTTTACAACAACATATGAATTGAATAATTAAGAGAATATTTAACATTATTAAGAGAATATTAAATGAATAGAGATACTATCCTATTCCGCCTTACAGTGGACGGACGAGATTGGCCCGCCATTGATTTTTAAAAAAAAATTTCCAAATTTGATGGGGTGGGAGAGTTGAGCAGGGTGCTTCATCAGTAAGCTTAGCCCCTTGATGCCCCTAATGTTTAGTTTTTCATTTGTTAGTTACAAATTTCAATTCTTTCTCTTTTTTATTCATGGGAACGTAATGTGCACTATCTTTTGCCTCAATAATGCATGTTTGATGTCTTTCCATTTTCACTCTTTTGAACATATGCATATTGTTCTTGCAGTTCCTTGGGCCAATTTATATTGAAAAAGTATAAAATATCAATATACTATTTGCTAATTTATTGTCAACAATAATTAATTATTATATTTTAAACATATGTATAAAGAGACACATCTAGAAAATACATCTATAAAGATACTTCCATTAGACACAGTTATAAAAAAGACATTTTTATTAAACACACCCACAAAAACACTTCTATTAAATACAATCATAAATAAGAGTTGGCAGAAGTTGACAGAATTACTGTTGGTAACGTAACGGGATTGATTTATATTTAGTGGCGCTAAGCTCAAGAGCAAGGGGCTGGTAGTTTTCACTTTTCAATTTCAGTCTTTTTTAATGAGTATTAGGTTTGTCTGAACGGGGTTGAAAAAAAAGATGGTGGATACCTCACGGCCCATCCTGCCAAAGCTTGTAAGTTAAGCGGGACAAGCATTTTGACTTTGGTGGGCTCAATTTACTACAAGAAAAATGTTGAATACCGTCGGATTTACTGTTGTCTTAAAGTTGACGGTATAAACGGCGCCAAAAACTATTTATTGGCGGATTATTTTCGTCCGACGCTAGTTATCGACAGATTTTATATCGATTTTTTCAATGAATTTGTCGAGACTAAGTTGATGATTACCGTCGAATTATTCTGATGGTAACTTTGGCACCATTTCACGTGTTTAGGCGCTAAGTTACCGTTGGGTTTATTCGTTGGTAGTTATTTTTATTTTTTTAGTACAGTTAAGCCACAATTAGTAGTCAAATTAAAACTCTTGTTAACAAAACTGTTTATAGAAATCTAAAATTATCATAAATGAAAAAATCATTTTATCAAAAATAAATGGTCTGAATATAATAAAATGTCACAGAAGTAGAATACAATGAAATAGACAAACAAAAAAAAAACAAATAAATTCCTAAACCCTACAGATCCCTGTAATCATCCTTGTCGGGATCCCCCTATTGAGACGACAGAGTAGGTGCTGACGTTAGTGCCCCACCAGCGGCGTTGCCGCTGGAACCATCAGCGCCACTGCCTCCAGTGCGTATTTGCTGGTTGTACATCTCCATTTGCTCTCACAAACGATCTAGCTGCTCCAGCTTCTCCGTCAGGTCCGAGCTGATGGCAACGGCTCCTCCCACGCGTGCAAGAAGGTCGTTGTACCTCTGCTCAGAGTGTTCTGCTTGTTGGTGAAGTCATATGTTAGCTTCTGCATCTCTTCCCTCAAGTCGATAACTTCTTGGGGATCGGTAAGGATGGTGGCAGAGACAGAGGAAGCTGCCAACACGGAGAAGTGGAGGCCACTGGCGAAGAACGACCCCAACCCGAAGCGATGATTCTTGTGGGGTTCAAAGGTGGTTTCCGCCAATGCCACCTCACGATCCAATGACTTAGACTGCAAATTATATCAACCAATAAAATAAATCAACAAATTAAACAACTAATTCAAGTAACTACTAAAAAAATTAAACATTACCAAACTACTTACTAGTCTGCTCTTCGTCTTTATTAAGATTGCCGATCCACCCGTATACTTCGACGACCTGGGCAAAGCCCTGTTAGTGACGTTCGTCAGACGGCGACGCTTGAACCCCTCATTATTTCTAAAATGGGCTTCCAATTCCTTCTTGATGGATGGACGGATCCATCTCGTTAGATGGTCGCACCTCTGCCGATCGTCGCTCATCATTGATGCGTGAGTATCTTTCCTATCTTTTCCTAGGGAATTTGCATTCAATTTGTTGAGTTTAATCAAGAATTAATTATCTTTTAGCCACTATGGATGCTACTTTGAGTCATGTGTAATTCTGTTTATTGTAGGTAGCATTTGGTTGGATTTGATGGAGTTTCCACAGAAAAAGAGAAGAAGGCTATATAGGGCAGGAATGGCTTAGAGGATGGAGAGGAAGCTTGCACAAATGGAAGAAGCACAAGAATTAAAGGAGATAACCAGCGAGAAGCGACACGTGCGCGTACCTGACGCGTGCGCATGATTTGGAGATTTGCACAGCGACGCATGTGCGTACCTGACGCGTACGCGTGACACGCGAAGAAGACCATCAACGCGTACGCATGACATGCGCCACGTGCATAAAAAGCTGATTTTAATTCTGATTTAAACTTTAATTTTTATAAATAGGATAAGATATTATATTAGTTTTAGAAAATAGATTTTAAATTAACTAATGATTAGATATAAAAGAGAAAAGAAACTTCTCTTCTGGGGATTTTTCACTTTTCATTCCACCTCAGCCCAATTTACAGTTTACGAAAATCCTAGTTTTCACTCTTTTCCATAAGCAACTAAACCTCCACTGTTAAGCTTAGGAGCTCTGTCTATTGTATGGATTGATTCTATTATTTTTCTATTTTAATTCATGTACTGATTTATAATTTAAGAATTGTTTTTGTTCTTTATCTTATGAATTTGGGTGGAACAGAAGTATGACCCTCTTTCTAATTGAGTTCTTGTATAACTTGGAAAAGCTCTTTACTTGAACAATAGCTTGAAAACAATTTCTCCTGAATTCTAATTATCTGGACTTAACGGATACGTGATATATAATCCTCTTATATTTGGATAATTCGGATTTTTGTAGCATAATAACTAGAATTAAACTTCACCCTCTAATTGGAATTAATTGACCAAGGAATTGGCGGTTGATGAAAGTTAGAGGAAACTAGAAAGGTCTAAGGAATTAGGGTCTAGTCACATATAGTTTGCCATGAATTAAATCTTGCATGATTAAAATAAATTAATAAGAAAGTCAATCCGGAAAATAGATAACTTTGAAGTCTTAACTGCCTTCTCCATATTTTATTCCTAACTTATTTACTTGCCTGTCTTCTGATATTCTGAGTTACTGTTTAATGCTTGTGAACTCTCAAACATTATTTTCTATTTTTCTGACAAAGCCAATCACTCAATCATTGTTGCTTGATCCATCAATCCTCGTGGGATCGACCCTCACTCACCTGAGGTATTACTTGGTATGACCCGGTGCACTTGCCGGTTAGTTTGTGGTTATAAATTCCGCACCAAATTTTTGGCGCCATTGCCGGGGATTGATAGTAATTAACAACTATTAGTTGTTTGATTGTTTAGATTAGGCGTTTTAGTTTTAATTTTATTTAAATTTTACTTTAGTATTTTCAAAATAAATAAATAAATAAATAAATTGCACTAATATTTTTCTTAATTTCTAAAATTAAGTTTGGTATTCCCTAGTGTTCATACCCTGGGTCGAGTTATCCGACCCGGGATGTTTAGCGACAAAGCGACCGACCTCTTTAGGTCAGACTATCCGACCTCTTCTCAAAGAGCTCGGCCAAATTTCCAGAAAAGCCCAAAAAAGGGCCTAGATAGAGGAACACGACCCAAATCCAAAGGCAGCCCAAGCCTATAGAGATAAGGGCGGTTCCCTTGAAGATAAGATGACCTCACTCAAAGATAAAGATAAGATAAGATAACTAACTTATCTTATCTAAAAAAGGTCACTCCACACCATTATAAATACACTGGAGCACCCAGGTATAACTCATACTCTGATTCTACAATAAACCTGCTTAATACCCGTGCTAACTTAAGCATCGGAGTCTCTTGCAGGTACCCCCCACCCTTCGGTGACCAAGGATCAGAAGTGCAGCCAGTCCAACAAGTCGGACACAACAGCTCCGGCCGCCACCAGCCAGCCGGACACATCATCTCCGACCAGTACAGAAGATCTCGTCTGAGATTGTCCTCTAGTTTCAGGTAACCCTCGGAACATTGGCGCCGTTGCCGAGGAACCTGGAAGTCATCCCAACACCATGGCGAACGGCCATAACAACGACCACGATTCAGATTTGGAAAACAGAACACCGCACAAGAACGCGGATGCTACGCTAAAGGATACTCTGGAATCCAACAGGGACAAAAACTCATCAAATCCGGAGGTAATAGCAGCACTTCAAGACTGCTTAAAGCAACTTGAAAAAGAAACCCAACAACAACGAGAGATCGGGAAGGATCTACAAAGAGAGGTACGGCGGCGTCGAGAATTGGAAGATAAACTAATGCAATTAGAAGCCGATCTCAAATCCAAAGCTCCTCGGACTACTCCTGAGGAAAATTCACGCAAAGAACAAGATCCATTCACCAAGAAAATCATGAAAACCAAAATTCCAAAAGACTTCAAACTCCCGGATATGATTTTGTATGATGGCACCACAGATCCCAACCATCATCTCAGCAATTTCAGAAGTAGAATGTACTTCACCGACGCCTCGGACGCCGTTCGTTGTAAAGCTTTTCCAACAACTCTCACAAAGACAGCAATCAGATGGTTCGACAACCTACCTCCAAAGTCCATCTCAAACTTTGACGACCTGGCCAAAAAATTCCTAGCCAGATTTTTCATCCAGAAAGATAAGACCAAGCACGCCCCCAGTTTACTAGGGATCAAGCAAGGAGATCGGGAGAGCCTCCGGAACTACATGAAACGATTCAACAAAACATGCATGGACATACAAAGCTTGCCAACAGAGGCCGCCATTATGGGACTCATCAATGGCCTACGAGAAGGACCTTTTAGCCAGTCCATATCAAATAAGTACCCTACCTCTTTAGACGAAGTGCAGGAGCGAGCAGAAAAATACATAAACATGGAAGAAAACGCTCGGTTAGGAGAAACCTCAAAATCCGGGGTCCCCTACCGAGATAAAGACAAGCAATCTAAAAGGAAAGAAGATCGACAAGGAGAGAAAATAAAAAATACCACAATTACACTCCTCTCAGGCATCCCTAGTCGACGTATACAAAGAAGTCTGCGATACGGAGAAAATACCCCCAGCATGGCCACTCAAAGGCAAAAGAGGAGGAGGAAACCAGAATGAATATTGCGAATATCATCGAGTGCGAGGGCACTCCACCAACGAGTGCTTCGATCTAAAGAACATCATAGAAAAATTGGTGAGGGAAGGAAAACTAGATCGGTTTCTAGCCAC
The DNA here is from genome assembly GCF_059453495.1 of Arachis ipaensis. Classification (NCBI taxonomy): domain Eukaryota; kingdom Viridiplantae; phylum Streptophyta; class Magnoliopsida; order Fabales; family Fabaceae; genus Arachis; species Arachis ipaensis. Next base: position 116,483,888 of record NC_142441.1, on the reverse strand, counting down.
CTGAGATGACGACCAAAGAAAGAGACGAAGGGACGAAGATATCAGACGAACCACGCGATCACCTCGTACACCAGAAAGACACGTCCATATGATACACGGCGGATTCGCAGGGGGAGGAATCTCCAAATCATCCCGCAAAAGATATCTCAAAGAAGTATATCATGTCGAGGGAAAGGAAGAAGCACCCGACATCCCTGCAATCACATTCACTAAAGAGGACGCATCCGGTATCATCTCGGGACACAACGACCCCATGGTCATCACCATCATACTGGCAAACGCCAATCTGCACCGCACATTAGTAGACCAAGGGAGCTCCACTGACATCCTATTCAAAACTGCCTTCGACAAGCTCTGCCTAGAAAACAAGGAGCTTAAGGCATACCCGAACAGTCTGTTCGGACTGGGAGATACCCCGGTACAACCGCTAGGATACGTATCACTACATACAACCTTTAGAAAAGGGAACCAATCCAGGACGCTCAAAATAGACTACATTGTGGTCGACGTGAGTTCAGCCTACAATGCTCTAATAGGTCGGACAACACTAAATCAACTCGGTGCAATAGTCTCGACTCCACATCTATGCATGAAATTCCCAACTACAGAGGGGATAGCCACAATAAAAGCAGATCAGAAGATGGCACGCCGCTGTTATAACAAAAGTCTAAACCTCAGAGGCAGAGGAGAAGAGTTTCACACAATTGAGCTTGGCAGAGTTCAGAGACGAGAAGAACTCCGTCCGCAGCCAGAAGGTGAGATAGAGAAGGTTCAGATCGGAGACACCTCGGACAAAATGACTAATATCGGCATGATCTTGAGAGGAGACTCAAAAGAATTACTGGTACAATTCTTACGAGATAATGTTGATCTCTTCGCATGGAAAGCCGCAGACATGCCAGGCATAGACCCCAAGCTAATGTGCCACAAGTTGGCAGTCTATCCAGGATCTCGGCCGGTACAGCAAAGACGAAGAAAACTTGGGCCAAAGCGATCCCAAGCTGTGGAAGAACAGGTACAAGCATTACTGGAGGCAGGATTCATAAGAGAGGTCAAGTACCCACTATGGCTAGCCAACGTCGTCTTGGTGAGGAAATCAAATGGGAAGTGGCGAATGTGCACCGATTACACTGATCTCAATAAAGCCTACCCAAAAGATCCTTACCCACTCCCAAGTATCGACGCTCTGGTCGATGCTTCCTCCGGATATAGATACCTCTCGTTTATGGATGCATACTCAGGATACAACCAAATCCCCATGTATCCACCAGATCAAGAAAAGACCTCGTTTTTAACGCCAAAAGCGAACTACTGCTACATTGTGATGCCTTTCGGTCTCAAAAATACGGGAGCTACTTATCAAAGGCTAATGAATAAAGTCTTCTCAGATCACATCGGGAAAATCATGGAAGTCTATGTGGACGACATGTTGATAAAGACACAAAGTGAAGAGACATTATTATCCGACCTGGCTCAAGTGTTTGACACTATAAGGAAGCATGACATGCGACTCAATCCCGCAAAATGCACCTTTGCAGTAGAAGCGGGCAAGTTTTTAGGTTTCATGCTCACACAAAGAGGAATTGAAGCAAATCCGAATAAATGTCAAGCCATACTCAACATGAAAAGCCCAACCTGTGTCAAAGAAGTACAGCAACTCAATGGGAGATTGGCCGCCCTATCAAGGTTCTTAGCAGGATCAGCGATAAGATCTCTCCCCTTCTATGCTACTTTAAGGAAGGGAAAGTAGTTCGAATGGACAACAGAATGTGAACAAGCCTTCCAAGACTTCAAGGATTTCTTGGGACGGCCACCTATCCTATCTCGGCCACAAAAAGGAGAACCTCTCATATTATATCTCGCAGTAGAAAGTCGGGCAATAGCCTCAGTACTAGTCAGAGAAGACGAAAGTGGGCAACAACCCGTCTACTTCATTAGTAAAGCGCTACAGGGATCCGAGTTGAACTACCAGAAAATAGAAAAGTTAGCCTATACTCTCGTTCTAACATCTCGACGACTTCGCCCATACTTCCAGGCTCACACTATTAAGGTTCGAACTAACCAGCCCATAAAAGGAATATTGCAGAAAACAGATTTAGCAGGTAGAATTTTACAATGAGCAGTTGAGTTATCCGAGTTCGACCTCCAATATGAAGCTCGGACGGTCATCAAATCACAGTATCTAGCTGACTTCATCGCAGAATTCACAGATGCCCTGGAAATCCCCACATAATGGAATCTCTATGTGGATGGTTCTTCAAACAAGACTGGAAGCGGCGCAGGTGTGATAATAGAAAGCAACCAAGGAACCCAAGTTAAGCTTTCCCTTAAATTCGGGTTCTCGGCCTCAAACAATCAGACAGAATATGAAGCGTTATTAGCTGGTTTGAAGCTGGCTAAAGAGGTTAGAGCTCAAAAACTCAACATTTACAGCGATTCACAAGTAGTCACCTCACAGATAACAGGGAGCTACCAAGCCAAAGATCCCACCATGAAAAAGTATTTGGATAAAACCAAGGAACAGCTCGGACAACTCGGGGAATATAAGATCCGCCACATACCCCGCGAACAAAATGCCCGAGCTGACGCACTCTCGAAACTAGCCAGCACCAAACCAGGGGGCAACAATAGAAGCCTCATCCAGGAAATGCTACAGAATCCGTCAATCTTGGAAGAGGAAAAAGTACTAGCCGTAACAAGTCAGGACCAAGGATGGATGACCCCCATAATTAACTACCTCAAAACAGAAACACTCCCCACAGAAGAAAAGGAGGCAAAGAGGTTAAAAAAGGAGGCATAGTACTACATTATCATAAACAACATCCTGTACAAAAGAGGGATCTCAATACCATTACTAAAATGTGTGCCGACCAACAACACAAAGGAAGTGCTAGAAGAAGTACACGGCGGCATTTGCGGCAATCATCTCGGAGCACGAGCTCTCGCCAAAAAAGTACTCCGGGCGGGATTTTATTGGCCAACTCTATAGAAAGAAGCTACAGAATTTGTAAAGACATGTCCACCATGTCAGAAACATGCCAAATTTCACGTCGCCCCGCCAGAAGAGCTCATCAGTGTAACTTCGCCTTGGCCGTTTGCAAAATGCGGACTTGATCTTCTCGGACCCTTCCCCCAAGGATCAGGACAAGTTAAATTCCTCATAGTAGGGGTAGACTATTTCACAAAGTGGATCGAGGCAGAGCCCCTAGCCAACGCCACTGCTCAAAGAAGCCGGAAATTCCTATATAGAAACATTGTCACAAGGTTTGGAGTTCCATACTCCATCACCACAGACAATGGCACTCAATTCACAAATGCAGGTTTCAGAAAATTAGTATCCGACTTAAACATAAAGCACCAGTACACCTCTGTGGAACATCCGCAAGCCAATGGACAAGCTGAAGCTGCCAACAAAGTCATATTGGCCGGGTTAAAACGGAGGTTACAAGATGCAAAGGGAGCTTGGGCAGAAGAGCTTCCACAAGTCCTATGGGCGTATCGAACGACACCACACTCCACTACAAAGGAATCCCCCTTCCGGTTAGCATACGGAATAGAGGCAATGATCCCAGTAGAGATTGAGGAAGGATCGCCTAGAGTGGTTCATTACAATGAGGGAGAAAATTCCCAACTTCAGAGGGAAGAGCTCGACCTACTACCTGAAATCCAAGAAAGAGCTCGGATCAGGGAAGAAGCACTAAAACGCCGAATGGCTTCCAGATATAATCGAAGGGTAGTGCCGAGAAGTTTCGCAGAGAATGATCTCATCCTAATCCGAAACGATATTTGGAACAACTCGACCAGGAGAAGGAAAGTTGGCAGCAAAAGGACCTTACCGAGTTGTAGAAGTGCTTGGGAAGGGCTACTACAGACTGTCCGAACTCGATGGACGAGAGCTTCCCAGATCATGGCACGCCTGTAACCTAAGTAGGTACTACAGCTAGAAAAAGTAAAGATCTCACTACTGGATGCACTCTTTTTCCTGAAAAGGTTTTTTAATAAGGCACCAAGTTGAGACTCATACACTATCTGACTTAAATGGACGAATTCCCACATGTATATATTTGCACTTTTCTTTGAATAAAATATATTTTAGATATTCTATAAGTATTCAAGACGTATTAATCTGAAGCATTCATCGTCCGATTATAAAGCAACAGATCGGCATAAAGTGAAAAATAATTTCACTGCGCGATCACGATAAAGACAATCGTCTGATAAAGGTGAAAACGCGATTCACCTAAAAGACGATCTAAAGATAGCAACCACCTTCTACAAATCGGCAAAGATGAACACAGAATAATGTAAGAAGTTATCGAAAGTGATCCGGAAAAAGAACCTGACGAGGTCTTATGGATTGCTAAATAATAACTTAAAGACTGTCCGACGTTAAGAAGTCGGACCAAGTCAACCCAAGTTATAAGTAAACCCTAGAAAGAGGTCTGGCCAACCCTATTAAAGAGGATTACTTTAACTTAGAAGGCCCGACATGACAAGTCAGCCCAAAATGAAAAGTTATAAAAAGTAGTCCCTGAAAGAGACCTGACAAAGGTCTAAAAAAGAGGACTACAAAAATAACTTAGAAAGAGGACGACGCAAAGAAGTCGACCTCCTACAAACAAGTTATAAACGTAGTCCCTGAAAGAGATCTGACAAAGATCCAAGAAAGAGGACTACAAAAATAACTTCGAAGAGATCGACATAGCGAAGTCGGTCTCTCAATAGAAGTAATCCCTGAAAGAGACCTGAACAAGGTCCAAGAAAAAGGATTACAAAAGTAACTTAGAAGGGCCCGACATGACGAAGTCGGCCCAAAACATAAAGTTATAGAAGTAATCCCTGAAAGAGACCTGAACAAGGTCCAAGAAAGAGGATTACAAAAGTAACTTAGAAGGGCCCGACATGACGAAGTAGGCCCAAAACATAAAGTTATAGAAGTAATCCCTGAAAGAGATTTGAACAAAGTCCAAGAAAGAGGATTACAAAATAACTTGATCCGACATGACGAAGTCGGCCCAAAACATAAAAGTTATAAACGTAATCTCTGAAAGAGACCTGAACAAGGTCCAAAAAAGAGAATTACAAAAGTAACTTTGAAGGGCCCGACATGACGAAGTCGACCCACGTAAAGTGCGAAAGGCTACAAAAGATAATACTTGGCTGAGACCTCACAAAGGGTCCAAACAAAACAGGATTCTTTGTTTGTTGCCTCAAAGGAATCAAAGCCACAAGACTACCAAAAGCCTAGAAAAAGTGCCTAGACGAGATAAAGATCGACACGATACTAAAGGCGCGAAGTTGTGATGAAAACAAATTCAAAGGGGCTACCCAGGTCAGCCCCAAGAACTTGAAAGCTATTTTTTGTTTTTTAGCCTAAAGTTGCTAAATAAGCAACTAAACAAGTGTCAACAATTAGCAAAATGAAATTTACAAAATAAAGAGTTTAAAAGCCCACAAGCCGGGCTATCTACACAATCAAGATAAAAAGTTCAGTTAAACATCAGAAGCCTTCTCAATAGCATCAGTACGGGGTGAAGGAGGGTGAGTCTGAATAGGCACAGCATCCACAGTACCATCGTCCCGGTTCAAGATCTAGCAGTCAGGATCAGAAGCGGGAGGGCCGACCTCGGCAGGAGGAACAGCAGGAGCAGACACCTTGGCAGAAGACACAGGGAAGGGATCGACATCATCACCATCCTCGTCATCAGGGACAATCTTACCATCCCTAACAACATTATCCAAGCTGAAGAGAGTAAGGTTGGCCTCGGGAGCAATAATCCGAACTTGCTCTTTCAGGTTTTCATAAGCAGCAGTCACGCTGCCAACAAGATGACCTTGGAGCTCGGAGTAATCAGCTCAGGCGTTCTCCAACTCCGCCTTCAGATGCATTCCCTCCCGATAGGATGTAACATAGCTGTCTTTATGCCTCAGTGCCGTGTCCTCGGCCAGCCTTACAGAAGCTGCCAGAGAAAGTGAACTTGCCTTCTCGTTCTCCAGATCCTTCTCCAACTTGGCTACCTTTACTTCAAGCTCCTCCTTCAGACCCTTCATCCGATCAAACTCCTGTTTAGCCTCCTCCATAAAGGATTTGGTGGCGTGGAGAGGAAGATTTTGAGCAGTCCGGTATAGGGCAGCCCCATATACGCCATTCTAACACTACTTCGGATTATAAAGTCCAGATGGCGAAGGAACGACACATCGTCCATAGGAAGGGCACCATAGGGACCGATTTGTTGATCCACAAATTCAATTGCATTAAAGTCAGGAGCATCAAGGTTGAAAGGCTCAGCTGTTTTTTGTTTCTTGTTGGGAGGAGCACCAGAACTAGAGGTTGAAGTTGGTGGAGGGTCAGCCAGACGAACCCGAGGAGTAGGGATCACCTTCCTCCGGTCCAGGGGAACTCGGCACAGGTGGCTTCACTTGCACTTGGGAAGATCCCTCCCCAGCCACCTTGGCCGAGATGCTCTGAGCAGCAGTCGCCTTCTTTGCCCTTTTGAAGGCCTTCATGGATTCATTATTTTTTGACATCTCTGCAAAACACAAAATTAGCCACAGTAAAGGGTTACAATCACAAGATGAGGAAGCCAAAACTAAGAAACAAGTATAGAAACAAGTCAGGCAAATACCCAAAACAGCCCGAATCAGGGATGGGTCATTCAAAAACTTTTTTGTATCAAGATGGGGTGGTGCTCCCCATAAATCCTCAAGAACAACAACAAAGGCACGCTCAACATCGTCAAGCATATCCCAGGAATAGCGAGACACTCTCACATCTTTCTGCCACTCTAGAGGGAAAGAAGGCTCATCATTTTCATCAAGAAAAAAGGGGCGGGCCCCCTCGACAGCACGAACTTTAAAGAAGTAATTCTTGAAATCCTTAAAGGACTCATCATACATAGAAAACACTTTATGGTCCTGGGCAAACCTGAACGAAACCCAGGAAGCTTTCTTTTTCGAAGAGCCACCAGGCTTGGCAGAAACAAACAGATAAAGGAAGAGAGCATGAGAAGGTGTTACACCTAACTCTTGGCAAAGTAGCTGAAAAATTTTGATAAAACCCCAGGAATTCGGGTGAAGCTGGGATGGGGCAATATTACACGACCACAATAGGTCGGTCTCAAAAGCAATAAAAGGAAAAATAACGTCCAGTTGACTGAAAAAATATTCATAGGAATAGAAGAAGGGACGCTCCCCCTCGATGGAGGTCGGAAAACAAACCCTCTCATCAGAATTAGGAGCAACAAGCTCATAATCCCTCTCTTAGGCACTGTTACCACAAATCCTATGACGTTTTCTCAGCTCTATGCAAAATTCAGCATCCACAACAGAAACACACATCAAAACAAGGGAGTCCAGCCAATCGGACATCCCCTCGGGAACTCTGGAAGACATCTCTACAATGTTATGGCGAGAAGACATGAGGCCAACTAATCCTACAATAAGAAAAGAAGAGGGGATTACTAAAAACATCTCGGACAAGGGATAAAATAACTCGATCAATACGATACAGGCAAAAACAGAAAAGGAAAACCCCAAGACTCAAACCAAAGTCCTGGGGCATCCTTTGGAGGCAGTAACAAAGCAGGGTTTTCAGGAAAAATCTACAGCTCGCACCCCAGCATCTCTCAAACAAGAAAAGAAGACTTCAAACAGCAAGCATTTTTTCATCAAAGTAAAACAAAACACAAAAAGTTATTAAAATCACGGCCTTACAGTCTACCAGCAAAAAGCATCCCCAAACATCAAGCACGCCAAGTAGAAACCATCAAAGGCGCAACCTTTTTTCAGAATCAGACAAAAAGCAATCTTCAAATAAAGCAAGGAAAGATGCAGATTTTTTGGGTATCGGTATCAGACAGAAACAACAGAACATGCAAAGCCCAAAAAATATCAAGCAATAGGAAAGGCAAAAAAAGGTCATGCAGAAGATGAAGAAACTCCCAGAATACACATTTCAACAACAATTAGGCGCGACAAAAACAGAAAGATCCAAACTTTTTCTAAAGCAAAATCAAAACTTCGTCACAAAGCCAAAATTAACTCATAGCAGAGCATGACTTAAAGCAAACAAACAAGAAAAAGGAAAACCCCAGGATCCACACTAAAGATCCAGGGGCATCCTTTGGAGGCAGTTATGGAACAAGGACTCAAGAAAACCTACAAGCCTACACCTCTACACATCCTAACAGGAAGATAATAACCCTTTTTTAACAAAAAGGACAAAAAACAACACGTATCAAGAAGAAGAAGTCATCAAAGACGACACCTTTTTCAGAAACAAAGAATCCCCCCCCCCCAAACAAGCAACAAACAACCAGAAAAATTGTTACTTTCTACAAAGATTCACCAGCAAAAATTACCAACAGGGCGAAAGTCATCAAAGGAGCAATCTTTTGGGAAGGCAAACAGGTTCATAAAAGCCTCAGTAACAACACATTTCACAGCAAAAACCAACCGTAACAACGTAAAAAGGTTCAAACTTTCCAACATGCATTCAAGCAAAATCAAAACTTTACCCAAAAACCGAATGCAAAGCGACGAAGGAAGCAAAAAAGAGAGGCTGAAAAGTAGAACCAACCTGAAAAAGGAGAAAGCCTCAAAGAAGCTGAAAATGGAAGATGGAATCCAGAGTCGCCCTTTCACAACGGGGAAAGCACTGATAATCGCCAAGCAAACGTCACAGGGGGAACGCGAAAACTACAAACTTTAGGTGAAAACAGAAAGAGAGAAAGAAAAGGGAAGTTACGGAGAAGAGAAATCATTTTTCTGAGTGTGAAATTCAAAACAGAGAGGCTAAGAGAAACGGGGCAATTAAAAACCAATTAATGAGGGCATTAAACCCTCGCATATTCCCAAGGCTAAGAGCGCTAATGCAAAAGCGCGCGCTTTTAAAAGAAGCAAAAGAAAAAGTTCCGTATTCAAAAAGGGATAACTCTACAAAAATGAAGTCGACAAAATGCTCGAGTTCGGCTTCACTAGAGAAGGATCAAAGTCCTAAAACTAAGACTCGACCTCAAAAAGAAAGACCGAGCTCAAGCAGGGGTACTGTTCATACCCTGGGTCGAGTTATCCGACTCGGGATGTTTAGCGACAAAGCGTCCGACCTCTTTAGGTCAGACTATCCGACCTCTTCTCAAAGAGCTCGGCCAAATTGCCAGGAAAGCCCAAAAAAGGGCCCAGATAGAGGAACACGACCCAAATCCAAAGGCAGCCCAAGCCTATAGAGATAAGGGCGGTTCCCTTGAAGATAAGATGACCTCACTCAAAGATAAAGATAAGATAAGATAACTAACTTATCTTATCTAAAAAAGGTCACTCCACACCATTATAAATACACTGGAGCACCCAGGTATAACTCATACTCTGATTCTACAATAAACCTGCTTAATACCCGTGCTAACTTAAGCATCGGAGTCTCTTGCAGGTAGCTCCCACCCTCCGGTGACCAAGGATCAGAAGTGCAGCCAGTCCAACAAGTCGGACACAACAGCTCCGGCCGCCACCAGCCAGCCGGACACATCATCTCCGACCAGTACAGAAGATCTCGTCCGAGATCGACCTCTAGTTTCAGGTAACCCTCGGAACACCTAGTTAGTCTTATTTTAATTTTTCTTATTTAATTTGCCTAATAATTTCGAATTTTTTGTCTTAATTCTACTAGTAATTTTCGAATTTTAGTGTTTGTTTATTTTATTCAATATTTTTATCTCTTTACTCAGGTTATCTCTCTGGGAATTCTCTACACTCTGACGTAGAGAGTTCCATCTTTTCTTGTCTTCTGTTTGTTTATGTGCAGAAACAGAGACAAGGAACATCTCTTAGACTTTGATCTTGAATCTGAAAGAACTTTCAGGCGACGTTTGCAATAAGCAAGACTTTACAAGGCTGCAGAATCTACTATGGATCCTAACAATGCTGCTAATGCCAATGTAGGTAATCCAAATGGGAATGAACAACAAAGGAGAGTACTTGGGTCTTACTCTGCTCCTACTGCAGATCTTTATGGGAAAAGCATTGTGGTACCTCCTATAGCTGTGAACAACTTTGAGTTGAAGCCACAATTGGTCACCCTGGTGTAACAAAACTGGCAGTATCATAGTCTTCCCCAAGAAGACCCAAATCAATTTATTTCTAACTTTCTGCAGATTTGTGATACTGTGAAGACAAATGGAGTGAACCCAGAGGTGTACAAACTCATGCTCTTCCCGTTTGCTCTGAGGGATGGAGAAAAACTATGGCTAGATTCCCAACCCAAGGAGAGTTTAGATACTTGGACAAGGTTGTTACTGAGTTTCTTACTAAATTTTTTCCACCAAAGAAGCTGACTAAGCTTAGGGTGGAGGTTCAGACCTTCAGGAAGAAGGATGGTGAAACTCTTTATGAAGCTTGGGAGAGGTACAAGCTACTGACTAGGCAATGCCCTCCGGACATATTCTCCAAATGGACCCAACTAGATATCTTTTATGAAGGCTTGGGTGAAATGTCCAAGATGTGCTTAGATAATTCTGCAGGTAGTTCATTGCATAAGAAGAAGACACCGGAGGAGACTATTGAGCTGATTGAATTGGTTGCTAGCAACCAATATTTATACTCATCTAACAGTAATCCTGTGAACTCTGAAGCTCCTCAGAAGAAGGGTGTTATGGAAGTAGAAGCTCTTAATGCTATTCTTGCTCAGAACAAGCTTATGTCTCAGCAAATAAATCTACTTACTCAGCGGATGGGTGGCATGTAAGTCTCAGCTATCAACACCCAAAATCCACCTCAAGAGGTCTCTTATGACATGGCAGGTAATTTTGTGCAAAATGATAATTATGATTATACTCAATCCTCTTCTGAACAGGTCAATTATATGTGGAGTGCTCCTAGAAATTCCAATAATGATCCCTATTCTCAGACCTACAATCAGGGGTGGAGAAATCACCCAAATTTTGGGTGGAGAGAGCAACCTCAGAGACCACAGAATTTTAATAATAATTCTCAGGGTGGTTTTCAACAGAATAGTTTTAATAACCACCAATTTCAGTCATCTCAGCAAGCAACTTCTCAACCCCAGCAAAACAATGATTTGGAAGCAATATTGGCAAGTTTTAGACAGGAAACCAGAGCATCAATCAAGAACTTGGAGATTCAGAAGGGTCAACTAGCCATAAAAGTTAAGGAAATTGATCAGAGGACCACTAATAGCCTTCCTGGTAACACAATTCCAAATCCAAGAGAGGAATGCAAGGCTATCACCTTAATAAATGGACAAGTGGCAAGTACGAAAGCACAAGTTAATGAGGAGCCAGTTGAAAGAGATGAGACAGAGAGAGAGAATTCGAATTTTAAATAAAAATAAAAGGAAAATATTTTTGTTTTTATTTTAATTATTGGTTAGTATTCAAAAATTATAAAAAGGAATAAAATTAAATTAAAATTTAAAATAATTAGTTAATTTAAAAAGAATTTTGAAAAAGTGGTGAGGAGTTTTCGAAAATTAGAGAGAGAAAAGTAGTTAGGTGGTTTTGAAAAAGATAAGAAATAGTAAACTTTTAAAGTCAAGTAGTTAATTGAAAAAGATTTGAAAATCAATTTTGAAAAGATAAGAAGTTAGAAAAGATTTTGAAATTGATTTTGAAAAATATATGATTGAAATTTATTTTGAAAAAGATTTGAAAAGAAAATTACAAAGATTTGATTTTTGAAATTAAAGTTGATTACTTGACTAACAAGAAACTAAAATATATGATTCTAGAATTTAAAGATTGATCCTTTCTTAATAGGCAAGTAACAACTTGAAAATTTTTGAATCTAAACATTAAATGTTAGCATTAATTTCGAAAATATGAAATAAAAATAAGAAAAAAATTTTGAAAATCAATTTTAAAAGTTTTTGAAAATAAAAAAATGAAAAAGATTTTATTTTTGAAAAAGATTTGAAAAAGATAGAATTTTGAATTTAAAATTTTGACTTGACTTACAAGAAACAACTAAATTTTAAAATTTTTTGACCAAATCAATTCAAAATTTCGAAAATTATGAGTAAAATAAAGGGAAAGATTTTTTTTATTTTTGAAATTAATGAGGAACAAGAAAAACATAAAAATGACACAAAACATAAGAAATTAAAATCAAAACAACTAATGCATGCAAGAACACTTTGAATGTCAAGATGAACACCAAGAACTTATTTTTGAAAATTTTTAAGAAAAGAAAAACATGCAAGACACCTGTTCATACCCTGGGTCGAGTTGTCCGACCCGGGATGATTGGCGTCAAAGCGACCGACCTCCTCAGGTCAGACTATCCGACCTCTTTTTAAAGAGAGCTCGGCCAAACCGACAGGAAAGCCCAGTAAGGACCCAAATAGAGGAACACGACCCAAATCCAAAGGCAGTCCAAGCCTATAGAGATAAGGGCGGTTCCCTTAAAGATAAGCTGACCACACTCAAAGATAAGATAAGATAAGATAATATAACTAACTTATCTTATCTAAAAAGGTCGCTCTACACCATTATAAATACACTGGAGCACCCAGGTATAACTCATACTCAATAAATCGGACACGACAGCGCCAGCCGCCACTCACCAGCCGGACACGTCATCTCCGACCAGCATAGAAGATCTTGTCCGAGATCGACCTACAGTTTCAGGTAACCCCCGGAACATTGGCGCCGTTGCCGGGAACCTGGAAGTCATCCCACCATCATAGCGGACGATCACGACAACGACCATGATTCAGATCTAGAGGATAGAACACCGCATAAAAACACGGACACTACGCTAAAAGACACTCCGGAATCCAACGGGGACAAAAATTTATCAAATTCGGGAGTGATAGAAGCACTTCAAGATCCTTTATAGCAACTTGAAAAAGAAACCCATCATCAACGAGAAGTCGGGAAGGATCTACAGAGAGAAGTAAGGCGACGTCGAGAATTAGAAGATAAACTTCTAAAACTCAAAGCCGATCTCAAAGCCAAAGCTACTCGATCCACCCCTGAGGATAGCCCACGCAAAGATCAAGACCCATTCACTAGGGAAATTATGAAGACCAAAATTCCTAAGAACTTCAAACTTTCGGACATGACCTTGTACGATGGCACTACAGACCCCAACCATCACCTCAGCAATTTCAGAAGTAGAATGTATCTCACCGACGCCTCAAACGCAGTTCGTTGCAAAGCTTTTCCAACAACTCTCACAAAGACAGCAATCAGATGGTTCGACAACCTACCTCCAAAATCCATCTCAAGCTTTGATGACCTAGCCAAAAAGTTCCTGGCCAGATTCTCCATCCAAAAAGACAAGGCTAAGTACGCCCCCAGCCTACTAAGAATCAAGCAAGGAGATCGGGAAAGTCTTCGCAACTACATGAAAAGATTCAACAAAACATGCCTAGACATACAAAGCTTACCAACAGAGGCCGCCATCATGGGCCTCATCAATGGCCTGCGAGAAGGACCTTTTAGCCAATCCATATCAAAGAAGTACCCCACATCTCTGGACGAAGTGCAGGAATGAGTAGAGAAATACATCAACATGGAAGAAAATTCTCGACTAGGAGAAACCTCAAAATTCGGATTCTCCTACCGAGATAAAGATAAAGAGTCCAAAAAGAAGGAAGACCGACATGGGGAAAAAATTAAAAAATATCATAATTACACCCCCCTTTGGGTGTCTCTTGTGGACGTGTACAAAGAAGTCTGCCACACAGAAAAAATACCCCAGCTCGACCACTCAAAGGCAAAAAAAGGAGGAGGAAACCGAAACGAGTATTGTGAATACCATCATGTCCGTGGACATTCCACCAATGAATGCTTTGATCTAAAAAACGTCATAGAAAAGTTAGTAAGAGAAGGAAAACTAGATCGGTATTTGGCCACCCGAGATGATGAGCAAAGAAAAAGGAGGAGGGATGAAGAGGCCGGGCGAACCGAGCGATCACCTCGTACACCAGAAAGACATGTTCATATGATACACAGAGGATTTGCAGGAGGAGGAATCTCCAAATCATCCCGAAAAAGGTATCTTAAAGAAGTATATCATGTCGAAGGAAAGGAGGAAGCGCCTGACATCCCTGCAATTACGTTCACCAAAGAAGATGCATCCGGTATCATCTTGGGACACGACAATCCCATGGTCATCCCAAGGGAGCTCCACTGACATCTTATTCAAAACTACCTTTGACAAGCTCGGCTTAGAAGAAAAAGAGCTTAAAGCATACCCGAACAGCCTGTTCGGACTGGGAGATACCCCGGTACAACCGTTGGGATACGTGCCACTACACACAACCTTCGGAAAAGAAAACCAATCCAGAACACTCAAAATAGACTACATCGTGGTCGATGTGAGTTCAGCTTACAATGCCTTAATAGGACGGACAACCTTAAATCAACTCAGCGCAATAGTCTCAACTCCACATCTATGCATGAAATTTCCAACTGCAGAAGGGATAGCTACAATAAGGGCAGATCAAAAAATGGCATGCCACTGTTATAACGAAAGTCTAAACCTCAGAGGCAGAGGAGAAGAATTCCACACAATTGAGCTCGGCGGAGTCCAGAGACGAGAAGAACTTCGTCCACAGCCCGAAGGTGAAGTAGAGAAGTCCAGATCGGAGACACCTCGGACAAAACAACTAATATTGGCACGATCCTATAAGGAGGCGCAAAAGAATCACTTGTACAGTTCTTACAAGATAATGTTGACCTCTTCGCATGGAAAGCCGCAGACATGCCAGGCATAGACCCCAAACTAATGTGCCACAAGTTGGCGGTCTATCCAGGATCTCAGCCGATACAGCAGAGACGAAGAAAACTTGGGCCAGAACGATCCCAAGCCGTGAAAGAAAAGGTACAAGTATTACTGGAGGCAGGATTCATAAGAGAATTCAAGTACCCACTATGGCTAGCCAACGTCGTCTTGGTGAAAAAATCTAATGGGAAGTGGCGAATGTGCACCGACTACACCGATCTCAACAAGGCCTGCCCAAAAGATCTTTATCCACTCCCAAGTATCGACGCTCTGGTGGATGCCTCATCCGGATATAAATACCTCTCGTTTATGGATGCATATTCTGGATACAACCAAATCCCAATGTATCCACCTGATCAGGAAAAAACCTCGTTTCTAACACCAAAAGCAAACTATTGCTACATCGTAATGCCTTTTGGCCTTAAAAACGCGGGAGCAACTTATCAAAGGCTAATGAACAAAGTCTTTTTAGATCATATCGGAAAAATCATGGAAGTCTATGTGGACGACATGTTGATAAAGACACAAAGTGAAGAGACATTATTGTCCGACTTGGTCCAAGTGTTCGACACTATAAGGAAGCATGGCATGCGACTCAATCCTGCAAAATGCACCTTTGCAGTAGAAGCTGGCAAGTTCTTGGGTTTTATGCTAACACAAAGAGGAATTGAGGTAAACCCAGATAAATGGCAGGCTATACTCAACATGAAGAGCCCAACTTGTGTCAAAGAGGTACAACAATTCAATGGGAGGTTGGCAGCCTTATCCAGATTTCTAGCGGGATCAGCAATAAGGTCTCTCCCTTTCTACGCCACTCTAAGGAAAGGAAAAAAGTTCGAATGGACAACAGAGTGCGAGCAAGCCTTCCAGGATTTCAAAAATTTTCTAGGACAACCACCTATCCTAACTCGGCCACGAGAGGAAGAACCACTCGTATTATACCTCGCGGTAGGAAGTCAGGCAGTAGCCTCAGCACTGGTTCGAGAGGATGACAAAGGGCAACAACCTGTATACTTCATTAGTAAAGTGCTACAAGGATCTGATTTGAACTACCAAAAAATAGAAAAATTTGCCTATGCGCTCATACTAACATCTCGACATCTCCGCCCGTACTTCCAAGCTCACACCATTAAGGTTCCGACCAACCAGCCCATAAAAGGGATATTGCAGAAAACAGATCTAGCAGGCAGAATCTTACAATGGGCAGTTGAGTTGTTCGAATTCGACCTCCAATACGAAATTCGGACAGCCATTAAATCACAATACTTAGCCGACTTCATTGCAGAATTTACAGACATCCCAGAGACCCCCATAGAATGGAATATTTACGTGGACGGCTCCTCGAATAAGACTGGAAGTGGCGCAGGTGTGATAATTAAAAGCAACCAAGGAACCTAAATTGAGCTTTCCCTCAAATTCGGGTTCCCGGCCTCAAACAACCAGGCGGAATATGAAGCACTACTAGTTGGTTTGAAGCTGGCTAAGGAGGTTGGAGCTTAAAAACTCAACATCTTCAGCGACTCACAAGTAGTCACCTCACAAATAACAGGAAGCTACCAGGCTAAAGATCCCACCATGAAAAAGTATTTGGATAAAACCAGGGAACAGCTCGGACAACTCGGGGAATATAAGATCCGCCACATACCCCGCGAACAAAACGCCTGAGCTGACGCACTCTCTAAACTAGCCAGCACCAAACCACGGGGCAACAATAGAAGCCTCATTCAGGAAATTCTATAGAACCCGTCAATCTTGGAAGAGGAAAAAGTCCTAGCCATAACAAGTTAGGATCAAGGATGGATGACCCCCATAATTAACTACCTCAAAACAGAAACACTCCCCACAGATGAAAAGGAGGCAAAGAGGTTAAAACGGAAGGCACAATACTACACTATCATAAACTACACCCTATACAAAAGAGGGATCTCAATGCCATTATTAAAATGTGTGCCGACCTCCAACACAAGGGAAGTCTTAGAGGAAGTACACAGTGGAATTTGTGGAAATCATCTCGGAGCACAAGCTCTTACCAAAAAAGTACTCCGGGCGGGATTTTATTGGCCAACTCTACAAAAGGAAGCTACAGAGTTTGTAAAGACATGTCCACCATGCCAGAAACATGCTAACTTTCACATCGCCCCGCCAGAAGAGCTCATCAGCGTAACCTCACCTTGGCCATTTGCAAAATGGGGACTCGATCTTCTCGGACCCTTTTCCCAGGGATCGGGACAAGTTAAATTCCTCATAGTAGAAGTAGACTATTTCACAAAGTGGATCGAGGCAGAACTCCTAGCTAACGCCACTTCTCAAAGAAGTCGAAAATTCCTATGTAAGAACATTGTCACAAGGTTCGGAGTTCCATACTCCATCACCACAGACAATGTCACCCAGTTCACAGATACAGGCTTCAGAAAATTAGCAGCCGACTTGAATATAAAGCACCAGTTCACCTCCGTCGAACATCCCCAAGCCAATGGACAAGCCGAAGCTGCTAAGAAAGTCATATTGACCGGGCTAAAATGAAGATTACAAGAGGCAAAGGGAGCTTGGGCCGAAGAACTTCCACAAGTCCTATGGGCATATCGAACAACACCACATTCTACCACAAAGGAATCACCCTTCCGATTAGCATACGGAACGGAGGCAATCATCCCGGTAGAGATCGAAGAAGGGTCGCCTAGAGTGGTCCACTACAATGAAGAAGCCAACTCCCAACTTCAAAAGGAAGAACTCGACCTACTTCCTGAAATTCAAGAAAGAGCTCGGATCAGGGAAGAAGCACTAAAACGACGAATGGCTTCCAGATATAATCAAAAGGTAGTGCCAAGAGGTTTCGTCGAGAACGATCTCATCCTAATCCGAAATGATATTGGAACAACTCGACCCGGGGAAGGAAAGCTAGCAGCAAATTGGAAAGGACCCTACCGAGTCACAGAAGTACTTGGGAAGGGCTACTACAGACTATCCGAACTCGACGGGCGAGAACTTCCTAGGTCGTGGCACGCCTGCAACCTAAGAAGGTACTATAGCTAGAGAAGGTAAAAGATCTCATCATAGGATGCACTCTTTTTCTTGAAAAGGTTTTTTAATGAGGCACCAAGTTGAGATTAAGAGGATAAAAACTCTATATGTACATATTTTCATTTTCTTTTAAATAAAATATATTAGACGTTCTACAAAGTTTTCAAGACGCATTAATCTGAAATATTCATCGTCCGATTATAAAGCGACAGATTGGCAGAAAGTGAAAAACAAATTCACTGCACGATCACGATAAAGACCAACAAAGATGAAAACCAAATTCATCTAGAGGTCGACTAAACGAGGATTTTATCCACTTTCTACAAATCGGCAAAGATAAAAACAGAATAATGTAAGAAGTTATCGAAAGTGATACGGAGAAAGGACCTGACGAGGTCCTGATGGATTGCTAAATAATAACTTAAAAGACTGGCCGACGTTAAGAAGTCGGACCAAGTCAAACCAAGTTATAAGTAAACCCTGGAAAGAGGTCTGGCCAACCCTATAAAAGAGGATTACTTTAACTTAGAAGGGCCCGACATGACGAAGTCGGCCGAAAACACAAAGTTATAGAAGTAACCCGACATGACGAAGTCGGCCCAAAACACAGTTATAGAAGTAATCCCTGAAAGAGACCTGAACAAGGTCCAAGAAAGAGGATTACAAAAATAACTTAGAAGGGCCCGACATGACGAAGTCGGCCCAAAACACAAAGTTATAGAAGTAATCCCTGTAAGAGACCTGAGCAAGGTCCAAGAATGAGGATTACGAAATAACTTGACCCGACATGACGAAGTCGATCCAACACATGAAGTTATAGAAGTAATATCTGAAAGAGACCTGAACAAGGTCCAAAAAAGAGGATTATAAAGGTAACTTAGAAGGGCTCGACATGAGAAAGTTGATCCACATAAAGTGCAAAGGCTACAAAGGTAATACTTGCCAGAGACCTCACAAAAGGTCCAAAATAACAAGATTTTTTGCCTCAAAAAAGAATCAAAGCCAAAAGCACAAGAGCCACCCAAAGAGATCGAGCAACAAGGCTCTAGCACTACCAAAAGCCTAGAAAAAGTGCCTAGACGAGATAAAGATCGACATGATACTGAAGGTGCGAAGTTGATAAAAACAAATTCATTGGGGCTACCCAAATCAGCCCCAAGAACTCGGGAGCTATTTTTTGTTTTTTAGCCTAAGGTTGCTAAACAAGCAACTAAATAAGTGTCAATAGTCAGCAAAATACAATTTACAAAATAAAGAGTTTAAAATCCCACAAGCCGGGCTATCTACACAACCAAAGATAAAAAAGTTCAGTTAAACATCAGAAGCCTTCCCAGTAGCATCAGCACGGGGAGAAGGAGGGCGAGTCTGAAGGGGCACATCATCCACGGTCCCATCATCTCGATTCAGGATTTGACAGTCTGGATCGGATACAGGATGACCGGCCTCAGCAGAAGGAACTGAAGAAGTTGACACTTTGGCAGCAGGCGCAGGAGAGGTTCAACATCATCATCATCCGAGTCATCAAGGACAATCTTTCCATCCCTCACAACATTGTCCAGGCTGAAGAGAGACAGATCGACCTCGGGAGCCAGAACTCGAACCTGCTCCTTCAGGTTCTCATAAGAAGCATTCACACTGCCGACAAGGTGACCTTGGAGCTCGGAGTAATCAGTTCGGGCAGACTCCAACTCCTCCCTCAGACGCATTACCTCCCGATAGGATGTAACATAACTATCTTTATGCCTCAATGCCGTGTCCTCGGCCAACCTCACAGAAGCCGCCAAGGCAAGGGAGCTAGCCTTCTCGTTCTCCAGCTCCTTCTCCAGTTTTGTCACTTTCACTTCGAGCCCCTCCTTCAAGCCCTTCATCCGATCAAACTCCTATTTAGCCTCCTCCATGAAGGCTTTGGTGGCATGAAGAGGAAGATTTTGGGCAGTTCAGTACAAGGCAGCCCCCATGAGCGCCATCTTAACACTACTCCGAGTTATAAAGTCCAAATGGCGGAGGAGCGATACATCATCCATAGGGAGGACACCGTAAGGACCGATCTGCTGATCTACGAACTCGACCGCGTCAAAATCCGGGGCATCAAGGTTGAAAGGCTCAAGGGTTTTTTGTTTTTTGTTGGGAGGAGCACCAGAAGTAACAACAGAGGCTTGGGGTGGATCAATCAGACGAACCCGGGGAGTTGGAATTACCTTCCTCGCCCCAGGTGAGCTCGGAACGGACGGCTTCGACTGAGCCTGGGAAGATCCCTCCCCGGCCGCCTTGGCCGAGATGTTTTTTGCTGTGGTAGCTTTCTTCACCCTTTTGAAGGCCTTCATAGACTCATTATCCTTAATCATCTCTGCAAGCAATGCGCAACAGTGAGAAATCAAGTTACAAATCAAAAAAGAGCCTGCAGAAAATAAAATCAAACAGACAAAGAAAGAAAATCGATCACTACCCAGCTCAGCTCGGAGAAGTAAGGGGTCCCCTAAGAATTTCTTGGTATCAAAATAGGGAGGCTCCCCCCAATTCTCCTCCAACAGAGTCACAAAGGCCTGCTCGACCTCGTTCAACATCTCCCATGAATACCTCGACACAACAACATTCTTTTGCCACTCTAAAGGAAAAGTGGGCTCATCATTCTCATCCAGAAAAAAGGGCCGAGCTCCTTCAACAACTCGGACCTTGAAGAAATAGTTCTTAAAATCACGAAATGACTCGTCATAAATAGAAAAAACTTTCTTCCCTTGCGAAGCTCGGAAAGAAACCCAGGCAGCCTTTTTCTTCACTACCCCAGGTTTTGTCAAGACAAACAAATAAAAGAAAAGGGATTGCGAGGCAGGGATGTCAAGTTCACGACACAACAATTGAAAAATCTTTATAAAGCCCTAAGAATTGGGGTGAAGTTGGGACGGAGCTACATTGCAAGACCACAACAGATTGGTCTCAAAAGGAGTAAAAGGAATGGTGATGCTCATCTGGCCAAAGAAGAAATCATATGCATAGAAAAAAGGACGGTCCCCAGTAACTCGAGTAGAGAAACAAACTCTCTCTTCAGAGGAGGGAGGTACAAGTTCGTAATTCTTCTCCTCACCGACACTACTACAAATCCTATGAAACTGCCTAAGCTGCTGACAAAACTCAGAATCAACCAAAGAAACACACAGAAGAACCATTGAATCCACCCAATCAGCCATGCCCTCGGGGACATGGGAAGATGTCTCAACAATGTTCTTGCGAGAAGACATGAGAATCAACTAGTCCTACAGCAAGAAGAGAAGAAAACAGATTACTAACCCAAAAACATCTCGAATAAGAAACAAAACATCTCAGAACAACTCGGACAAGCGCGACACGGAGCAATACAAACAAAAGGAAATCCCCGGGACCTACACTAAAGACCCAGGGGCATCCTTTTGGGGGCAAGTTAGGGAGCAAGGACGTAAGGAAACCTACAAGTTTTCATCTTTACATCTCTACACGTCTTGGCAGGAAGATAACACTCCGAGAAGAAAAGCCACGAGTTAAAAATAAAAAATCATCAAGATCACCTCCCAAAATTCACAGTCTCAGACGGAACTGACAAAAGCATCAAGAGGAAAACGCACTCCGAGCAAAAGGTGAAAATTAAATTATGCGTATCGTTATCTCCTACAGAAGTACAGCAATAAGGAAAGCCACCAAAACAGAGCAGGAGTCAAGGGGAAATCTTTTGAAATTGTGAGCAAGATACAGTTTTTTCAAAAAGCAGTCAGAAGCAGCAGTAGAACATGCAAAGCCCTAGGAAGCCCTAAACGGAAATACCAGAAATATGTATAAGAACGAAAAAGAAAAAACACATTACAGCGACAAGTAAACACAAGATCATAGAAAGGTCCAAGCTTTTTTCATACAGTCAAATATCAAAGAGTCACCAAAAAACCAAGAACAAAGCAACGAAAAAGTGAAGAAACTGTAAATGAAACCAACCTAGAAAAAAGCAGAAAGCTTCAGAAGAGTCAAGGATGGGAGACGAAATTCTGAATCGCCCTCGCACAAGCAAAAGCACCAGGCGATGTCGCAGGAAGAAACGCGAAATCACAAACTCCAGGCGAAAATAGAAAATGAGAAAGAAAAGGGAAGTTACGGTGACAAGAGAAGAAAAACCATCTTTTCTGTGTGTAAAGATTCAAATTAGAAAGCCAAGAGAAACGGGGCATTAAAAACTAATTAATAAGGGTATTAAAAACCCTCGCCCGTTCCCAAGAATAGAGCGCTAATACAAAAGCGCGCGCTTTTAGAAGAAAACGTTCCGCATTCAAAAACGAAGACTCTACAAGGAAGAAGTCGACTGGTGCCCGAGTTCGGCTTCATCAGAGCAGATACAAGACTCGATCTCCCAAAAAAGACCGAACTCGAGCAGGGGCACTGTTCATACCCTGGGTTGAGTTGTCCGACCCGGGATGATTGGCGTCAAAGCGACCGACCTCCTCAGGTCAGACTATCCGACCTCTTTTTAAAGAGAGCTCGGCCAAACCGACAGGAAAGCCCAGTAAGGGGCCCAAATAGAGGAACACGACCCAAATCTAAAGGCAATCCAAGCCTATAGAGATAAGGGTGGTTCCCTTAAAGATAAGCTGACCTCACTCAAAGATAAGATAAGATAACTAACTTA
The DNA here is from genome assembly GCF_059453495.1 of Arachis ipaensis. Classification (NCBI taxonomy): domain Eukaryota; kingdom Viridiplantae; phylum Streptophyta; class Magnoliopsida; order Fabales; family Fabaceae; genus Arachis; species Arachis ipaensis. The sequence goes on along the minus strand of NC_142441.1, from coordinate 116,461,486 downwards.
TCTTATCTAAAAAGGTCACTCTACACCATTATAAATACACTGAAGCACCCAGGTATAACTCATACTCTGATTCTACTAAAAACCTGCTTAATACCCTTGCTAACTTAAGCATCGGAGTCCCTTGCAGGTACCCCCACCCTCCGGTGACGAAGGATCAGCAGTGCAGCCAGTCCAATAAATCAGACACGACAGCGCGGCCGCCACTCACCAGCCGGACACGTCATCTCTGACCAGCATAGAAGATCTCGTCCGAGATCGACCTACAGTTTCAAGTAACCACCGGAACAACACCAAACATAAAAATTTTTAAACTTTAGACACTAATAATTCAAGAATGCATATGAAAAACAAGAAAAGACGCAAAACTAGAAAATGTAAAGATCAAACAAAGACAATCATCAAGAACAACTTGAAGATCAATGAAGAACAAAACTCAATGCATGGATTTTCGAAAACTTTTGAAGAAAGATTAAAAAGATGCAATTGACAGTAAACTTAAAATTTGACACAAGACTCAAACAAGAAACACAATTTTTTTTTAGTTTTTATGATTTTATTAAATTTTTTTAATTTTTCAAAAATTAATTTGGAAAAAGAAAATAAATAAATTCAAAATTTTTAATAGGAATTCGAGGAATCATGCAATGTTAGTCTAAAGTTTCGGTCCAAAAAGTTAGACATGGCTAGATAGCCAGCCAAGCTTTATGTGAAAGCTTCGGTCCAAAATATTAGACATGGCCAAATGGCCAGCCAGGCTTCAGCATACAAATCATACATACAACAGCCAATTAGATGGAAATCCAAAGGCTCTTGTAATGATAAGTGGAAGCCTCAGTCCAAAAAAATTAGACATGACTTAACAGCCAGCCAGGCTTCAACATATCATCTGAAACTCTAGAATTCATTCTTAAAAATTCTGAAGAACAAATATAAATTTTTTTTTTGAATTTTTGGAAAATAAAAAACTTAAAAATAAAATAAAATTACCTAATATGAGCAACAAGATGAACCGTCAATTGTCCAAACTCGAACAATCCCCGGCAACGGCGCCAAAAACTTGGTGCACGAAATTGTGATCTCTAACAATGGCGCCAAAAACTTGGTACGCACAATCTTAATCTCAACTCTTTTTTACAACTCCACACAACTAACCAGCAAGTGCACTGGATCGTCCAAGTAATACCTTACGTGAGTAAGGGTCGATCCCACGGAGATTGTCGACTTGAAGCAAGCTATGGTCATCCTTGTAAATCTCAGTCAGGCGGATTCAAATGGTTATGAGGTTTTGATAATTAAAATATAAATAAAATATAAAATAAGATAAAGTTACTTATGTAATTCATTGGTGGGAATTTCAGATAAGCGTCTGGAGATGCTTTGTTGCTTCTGAACCTCTGCTTTCCTATTGTCTTCTTCCAACCATGCGTTACCTCCTTCCATGGCAAGCTGTATGATCCTCTCAGATGAAAACAAATCCATATGCATTGTCACCGCACGGCTAATCATCTGTTGGTTCCTGCTAGCGTCGGAATAAGACCATTGTCCTTTTGCACACTGTCACTTGTGTCCCACATTCGCAGGTTTGAAGCTCGTCACAGTCATCCCTTCCCAGATCCTACTCTGAATACCACAGACAAGGTTTAGACTTTTTGGATCTCAGGAATGCTGCCAATGGTTCTAGCCTATACCACGAAGACTCTGATCTCACAGAATAGAATGCTCTGTTGTCAGGAGAGGCAACCATGCGTCGTGAACCAGGAGGCCAAGAGATATACACTCAAGCTATTGCAGATAGAACGAAAGTGGTTGTCAGGCACGCGTTCATAAGTGAGAATGATGATGAGTGTCACGGGTCATCACATTCATCAGGTTGAAGTGCAAGTGATTATCTTAGAGAAGAAGCAGGCATGAATTGAATAGAAAAACAATAGTACTTGTATTAATTCATGAAGAACAGCAGAGCTCCACACCTTAATCTATGGGGTGTAGAAACTCCACCGTAGAAAATACATAAGTGAAAGGTCTAGGCATGGCCGTGAGGCCAGTCTCCAAACGTGTACAATAAATGATCAAAAGATAATTCAAAGATGTAAAATAAATCTCTAAAAGTAGTTCTTATACTAAACTAGTAACCTAGGGTTACAGAAAATGAGTAACTAAGTGCAGAAAGTGCAGAAATCCACTTTCGGGGCACACTTGGTGTGTGCTTGGGCTGAGCATTGAAGCTTTTTCGTGCATAGTCTGTTCCTGGAGTTAAACGCCAGCTTTAGTGCCAGTTTGAGCGTTTAACTCCGATTCTGGTGCCAGTTTGGGCGTTTTACGCCAAGATGTTTTAGGCTGACTTTGAACACCAGTTTGGGCCATCAAATCTCGAAAAAAGTATGAACTATTATATATTTCTGGAAAGCACAGAATGTCTACTTTCTAACGCAATTGAGAGCGCGCCAATTGGGCTTCTGTAGCTCCAGAAAATCTACTTCAAGTGCAGGAAGGTCAGAATCCAATAGCATCTACAGTCCTTTTTCAGCCTCTGAATCAGATTTTTGCTCAGGTCCCTCAATTTCAGTCAGAAAATACCTGAAATCACATAAAAACACAAAAACTCATAGTAAAGTCCAGAAATGTGATTTTTGAATAAAAACTAATAAAAATATAATAAAAAGTAATAAAAATATACTAAAAACTATGTAAAAATAATGTCAAAAAGGGTATAAATTATTCGCTCATCACAACACCAAACTTAAATTGTTGCTTGTCCCTAAGCAACTAAAAACAAAATAGGATAAAAAGAAGAGAATGTACAATAAATTCCAAACTTATCAATGAAGATTAGCTTCAATTAGATGAGCGGGACTTGTAGCCTTTTTGCTTCTGAACAGTTTTGGTATCTCACTTTATCCTTTGAAGTTTAGAATGATTGGCATCTATAGGAACTCAGAATTCAGATAGAGTTATTGATTCTCCTAGTTCAGTATGTTGATTCTTGAACACAGTTACTTTATGAGTCTTGGTTGTGACCCTAAGCATTTTGTTTTCCAGTATTACCACCGGATACATAAATACCACTGACACATAACTGGGTGAACCTTTTCAGATTGTGACTCAACTTTGCTAGAGTTCCCAGTTAGAGGTGTCCAGAGCTCTTAAGCACACTCTTTTTTGCTTTGGACCACGACTTTAACCGCTCAGTCTCAAGCTTTCACTTGACACCTTCACGCCACAAGCACATGGTTAGGGACAGCTTGGTTTAGTCGCTTAGGCCAGGATTTTATTCCTGTGGGCCCTCCTATCCATTAATGCTCAAAGCTTTGGATCCTTTTTACCCTTGTCTTTTGGTTTAAAGGGCTATTGGCTTTTTCTGCTTGCTTTTTCTTTTTCTTTCTCTTTTTTTTCTTTATTTTTTTTTGCATATATATTTTTTTTTCTTTTTTTTCTGCAAGCTTTGTGTTCACTGCTTTTTCTTGCTTCAAGAATCAATTTTATAATTTTTTAGATTATCAAATAACATTTCTCCTTTTTCTTTATTCTTTCAAGAGCCAACAATTTTAACATTCATAAACACCAAATTCAAAAATATGCACTGTTCAAGCATTTATTCAGAAAACAAAAGGTATTGCCACCACATCAAAATAATTAAACTAATTTCAAGATAGAATTCGAAATCATGCATTTCTTGTTCTTTTGCAATTAAAACATTTTTCATTTAAGAAAGGTGATGGATTCATAGGACATTCATAGCTTCAAGACATAGACACTAGACACTAATGATCATGTAATAAAGACACAAACATAGACAAAACATAAAGCATAATTTTTGAAAAATAGAAAAAATAAGAACAAGGAAATTAAAGAACGGGTCCACCTTAGCGATGGCGGATAGTTCTTCCTCTTGAAGATCTTATGGAGTTCTTGAGCTCCTCTATTTCTCTTCTTTGCCTTTGTTGCTCCTCCCTCATGGCTCTTTGGTCTTCTCTAATTTCATGGAGGAGGATGGAATGCTCTTGGTGCTCCATCCTTAGTTGTCCCATGTTGGAACTTAATTCTCCTAGGGAGCTGTTGATTTGCTTCCAATAGTTTTATGGAGGAAAATGCATCCCTTGAGGCATCTCAGGGATTTTATGATGAGAAATTTCTTCATGCTCTTGTTGAGGTCCATGAGTGGGCTCTCTTGTTTACTCTATCCTTTTCTTAGTGATGGGCTGGTCCTCTTCAATGAGGATATCTTCCTCTATGAAAATTCCAGCTGAATTACATAGGTGACAAATGAGATGAGGGAAGGCTAACATTGTCAAAGTAGAGGGCTTATCTGCCACCTTGTAGAGTTCTAGAGATATGATCTCATGAACTTCTACTTCCTCTCCATTCATGATACGATGGATCATGATAGCCCGGTCTACAGTAACTTCAGACCGGTTGCTAGTAGGAATTATAGAGCGTTGGATAAACTCCAACCATCCCCTAGCCACTGGTTTGAGGTCAAGCCTTCTTAGTTGAACTGGTTTACCTCTTGAATCTCTCTTCCATTGAGTGCCTTCCACACAAATGTCCATAAGGACTTGGTCCAACCTTTGATCAAAGTTGACCCTTCTAGTGAAAGGGTGAGGATCTCCTTGCATCATTGGCAAGTTAAATGCTAACCTCACATTTTCCAGACTAAAATCCAAGTATTTTCCCCGAACCATTGTGAGCCAATTCTTTGGGTTCGGGTTCACACTTTGTTCATGGTTCTTAGTGATCCATGCATTAGCATAGAACTCTTGAACCATTAAGATCCCGACTTGTTGAATGGGGTTGGTGAGAATTTTCCAACCTCTTCATCGAATCTCATGTCGGATCTCCAGATATTCACTCTTTTTGAGCTTGAAGGGGACCTCGGGGATCACCTTTTTCTTGGCCACAACTTCATAGAAGTGGTCTTGATGGACCTTTGAGATGAATCTCTCCATCTCCCATGACTCGGAGGTGGAATCAATTATCTTTCCTTTCCTCTTTCTAGAGTTTTCTCCGGCCTTAGGTGCCATTAGTGGTTATAGAAAACAAAAAGCTTTAGCTTTTCCTACACCAAACTTAGAATGGTTGCTTGTCCTCGAGCAAAAAAAGAAGAAAGAACGGAGTAGAAGAAGAAGAAATGGAGGAGATAGAGTAGTGGTTTGGGTTCGGCCAAGGGAGTAGTAGTGTGTATGTTATGTGAAGATGAAGGTGGTAAGGAGGGGTATTTATAGGGTAAGGGAGAGAGGGTATTCGGCCATGTGTGGGTGGGTTTGGGAGGGAAATAGTTTGAATTTGAATGGTGAGGTAGGTGGGGTTTAATGATGGATGGATGTGAGTGGTGAAGAGAGTATGGAGAAGAGGGTAAGATTTGATAGGTGAATGGAGTTTGGGGAAGAGGTATTAAGGTGATTGGTCAAGGGTGTATGGGTAAGAGTGTTATGGAAAGGTGTGAAAAGGAGAGAAGAAGAAGTACGGTAGGTGGGGATTCTGTGGGGTCCACAGATCCTGAGGTGTTAAGGAATTTACGTCCCTGCACCATTCTGGCATTCAAACGCCCATTCTGTGCTAATTCTGGCGTTTAACGCCAGCTCTGCTACCTTTCCTGGCATTAAACGCCACTCTGCTGCCCATTTCTGGCGTTAAACGCCAGCCAGATGCCAATTTCTGGCATTTAATGCCAGCCTGTGCCAGACAGCCCTTTTCTGGCATTAAACGCCCAGAGTGCTGCGCATTCTGGCGTTTAACACCCAGAATGCTGCCAGGCTGGGCGTTAAACGCCCATTTTGCTATCCTTACTGGCGTTTAAACGCCAGTAAGCCTGTCCTCCAGGGTGTGCTATTTTTAATGCTATTTTTCATTCTGTTTTTTATTTTTCAGTTGTTTTTGTGACTTCACATGATCATCAACCTAAAAAAAATATAAAATAACAATGGAAAATAAATAAATATAATTAAATAACATTGGGTTGCCTCTCAACAAGTGCTTCTTTAATGTCAATAGCTTGACAGTGAAACTCTTAGAGAGCTTCACAGAGACTCAGAGCTTGATGTTGGCCTCCCAACACCAAACTTAGAAGTTGAGTGTGGGGGCTCTGTTTGACTCTGTATTGAGAGAAGCTTTTCATGCTTCCTCTCAATGGTTACAGAAGAAGATCTTTGAGCCTTAAACACAAGGTAGTCTTCATTCACTTGAAGGACTAACTCTCCTCTGTCCACATCAATCACAACACTTGCTGTGGCTAGAAAGGGTCTTCAAGGATGATGGATTCATCTTCATCCTTCCCAGTGTCTAGGATGATGAAGTCAGCAGAGATGTAATACCCTTTAACCTTCACTAAGACATCCTCTACAAGTCCATAAGCATGTTTCCTTGAATTGTCTGCCATCTCTAGTGAGATTCTTGCAGCTTGTACCTCAAAGATCCCTAGTTTTTCCATTACAGAGAGGGGCATGAGGTTTATACTTGACCCAAGGTCACACAGAGCCTTCTTAAAGGTCATGGTGCCTATGGTACAAGGTATTAAGAACTTTCCAGGATCCTATTTCTTCTGAGGTAATTTCAGTTGAACCAGATCATTCAGTTCATTGATGAACAATGGGGGTTCATCCTCCCAAGTCTCATTACCAATTAACTTGGTATTCAGCTTCATGATTGCTCCTAGATATTGAGCAACTTGCTCTTCAGCAATATCTTCATCCTCTTCAGAGGAAGAATACTCATCAGAGCTCATGAATGGCAACAGTAAGTTAAGTGGAATCTCTATGGTCTCTATATGAGCCTCAGATTCCTTGGGTTCCTCATTAGGGAACTCCTTGGAGGCCAGCGGACGTCCATTGAGGTCTTCCTCACTAGAAATCACTGCCTTTTCTTCCTCACTAGGTTCGGCCATGTTGGTTATATTTATGGCCTTGCACTCTCTTTTTGGATTCTCTTCTGTATTGCTTGGGAGAGTACTAGGAGGGATTTCAGTAACTCTTTTACTCAGCTGACTCACTTGTGCCTCCAAATTTCTAATAGAGGACCTTGCTTTAGTCATGAAACTGATAGTGGTCTTAGATAGATCAGAGACTACAGTTGCTAAGTCAGAGTAGCTCTGCTTAGAATTCTCTGTCTGTTGCTGAGAAGATGATGGAGAAGGTTTGCTATTGCCAAACCTATTTCTCCCACCATTATTGTTACTGAAGCCTTGATTAGGCTTCTGTTGATCCTTCCATGAGAAGTTTGGATGATTCCTCCATGAAGGATTATAGGTGTTTCCATAGGATTCTCCCATGTAATTCACCTCTTCCATTGCAGGATTCTCAGAGTCATAGGCTTCTTCTTCAGAGGAAGCTTCCTTAGTACTGCCTGATGCAGCTTGCATTCCAGACAGACTCTGAGAAATCATATTAACTTACTGAGTCAATATTTTATTCTGAGCCAATATGGCATTCAGAGTATCAATCTCAAGAACTCCTTTCTTCTGAGTTTTCCCATTACTTACAGGATTCCTTTCAAAAGTATACATGAACTGGTTATTTGCAACCATTTCAATGAGTTCCTAGGCTTCTGCAGTCGTTGATAAACCCATATTTTATGATATATTTTGTGCTTAGTTTGAGTGATTTATTCAATCCTTCACCCACTTATTCATATTAATTGCATAATTTTACTTTCCCTTCCTCATTATGTGATGTATGTGAAAAACATGTTTCTTATGCTTTAAAACTAATTATTTTAATTGCCTTTAATTCCATTCGATGTCGTGACTAGTGTATTGAGTAGACTCAGATCTTCTAAGGCAGGAATGACTTAAAGGATGGAAAGGAATCATACAAAAATGGAAGGAAAGCACAAAACGGAGTTTCTAAAGAAATTGGCATCCACGCGATCGCATGGGCAACGCGGACGCATGCCAAGCGTGAATCAACAGCGACGCGGCTGCATGACTGACGCGACCGCGCCTTAAGCAAAACACATATGATGCGGCCGCATGACTGACGCGACCGCGTGACAAGAAAAGCTCCGAATGACGCGACCACGTGACCCACGCGGACGCGTGACAGAGGCCATGCACCAGAAATTGCAGAAAATGCTCCTAGCGATTTCTGAAGCCCTTTTTGGCCCAAATCCAAGTCCAGAAGGCATAGAGCAGAGGTTATAAAGTGAGAGAATGCATCCATTCATAGAGAGACGACTTTAGTTTAGTTTGCATGAGTTAGATTTAGTTTGGAGAGAGGTTCTCTCCTCTTTCTTAGGATTAGGATTTAGGATTTCTCTTAATTCGGGAGTAACTCTCGATCCCAGGTTTAATGTTCCTTTACTTCAAGCTTCTTTTTTACTTTTATTCACTACTTTAGTTGATTATTTACTTTTGCAATTTAATTTATGAATTCTTCCATGTTACAGATTATTATTTTGGATTAATGTTATTTGAGGTATTTCAGTTAATATTGCTTTCTTTTATTTATTAGTTACAATTATTCCCAATCTGAAGACATTCTTATTCCAGTAGATTTACTTTTCTCCTTTTAGTTTTGGTTAAGAAATCAGTAACTCAGAAGTTATCAAACTCAAACATGCTTGATAATTGTTATCTTTGTTAATTGAATTGAGCTTCAAGAATCCCAATCTTTTCTTAGAAAATAAAATAGGATCCGAAGATCAATCCAATTAATCCCTTGACCTTCCTTTATCTTAGTAAAGGTTAACAAAGCGGAATTAAGATTCAATTCTCATCATCATTGATAAGGATAGCCAGGATAGGACCTCTAGTTTCTCATACCTTGCCAAAAGTTTATTTACAGTCATTTATTTATTTTACTTGCCATTTAAATTGCTTGTTCTTCATTTACTTTATTCGCTAATTAAACTATTCACTCCTCATTCTCAAAACCCCAATTTACAATCTCCATAACCAATAATAAGAACATACTTCCCTACAGTTCCTTGAGAAGACGACCCGAGGTTTGAATACTTCGGTTATCAATTTATTTAGGGGTTTGTTACTTGTGACAACCAAAACGTTTGTACGAAGGGATTTCTGTTGGTTTAGAGACTATATCTACAACGCGACTGTTTTTATAAAATTCTTTACTGGCAAAAATCCCAACGTCAGTCATCTTCTTCAGATGAAGAAATCCTCCAGCAGAGTGGTCCAATGACATCTTGGACAATTTAGACAGACCATCATAGAATATGCATATGATGCTCCATTCTGAAAACATGTCAGAAGGACACCTTCTGATCAATTGCTTGTATCTTTCCCAATCTTCATAGAGGGATTCACCTTCCTTCTATCTGAAGGTTTGGACTTCCACTCTAAGCTTGCTCAACTTTTGAGGTGGAAAGAATTTGGCCAAGAAAGCATTGACCAGCTTTTCCCAAGAGTTCAGGCTATCTTTATGTTGTGAGTCCAACCATGTCATAGCTCTGTCTCTTACAGCAAAGGGGAAAAGCATAAGTCTGTAGACCTCAGGATTAACCCCATTGGTCTTAACAGTGTCACAGATTTGCAAGAATTCAGCTAAGAACTGAGGAGGATCTTCCAATGGAAGTCCATGAAACTTGCAATTCTGCTGCATCAGAGAATCTAATTGAGGCTTAAGCTCAAAGTTGTTTGCTCCAATTGCAGGAATTGAGATGCTCCTTCCACAGAAGTCAGAAGAGGGTGCAATAAAGTCACCAAGCATCTTCCTTGCATCTCCACCATTGTTGTTGGGTTCGGCCATCTCTTCTTCTTTTTCGAAAAATTCTGTCAGGTCGTCTCCAGAGTGTTGTGCTTTAGCTTCTCTTAGCTTTCTCTTTAGAGTCCTTTCACGTTCCGGATCAGCTTCAACAAGAATGTTCTTATCCTTGCTCCTGCTCATATAAAAAAAGAAGAGAACAGAAAAGAATAGAAATCCTCTATGTCACAGTATAGAGATTCCTTTATGGAAGTAGAAGAAAAGAAGAGTAGAATGAAGAAGATTGAAGATGAAGAATTCGAACACAGAGAAGGAGAGAGGGTTCGAATTATAAGAAGAAGAGAAGTGTTAGTAAATAAATAAATAAATAGAAAGAGATGAGAGAGAGAGAGAGAGAGAGAGAGAGAGAGAGAGAATTCGAATTTTAAATAAATTAAAAGGAAAATATTTTTGTTTTTATTTTAATTATTGGTTAGTATTCAAAAATTATAAAAAGGAATAAAATTAAATTAAAATTTAAAATAATTAGTTAATTTAAAAAGAATTTTGAAAAAGTGGTGAGGAGTTTTCGAAAATTAGAGAGAGAAAAGTAGTTAGGTGGTTTTGAAAAAGATAAGAAATAGTAAACTTTTAAAGTCAAGTAGTTAATTGAAAAAGATTTGAAAATCAATTTTGAAAAGATAAGAAGTTAGAAAAGATTTTGAAATTGATTTTGAAAAATATATGATTGAAATTTATTTTGAAAAAGATTTGAAAAGGAAATTAAAAAGATTTGATTTTTGAAATTAAAGTTGATTACTTGACTAACAAGAAACTAAAATATATGATTCTAGAATTTAAAGATTGATCCTTTCTTAATAGGCAAGTAACAACTTGAAAATTTTTGAATCTAAACATTAAATGTTAGCATTAATTTCGAAAATATGAAATAAAAATAAGAAAAAGATTTTGAAAATCAATTTTAAAAATTTTCTAAAATAAAAAAAATGAAAAAGATTTGATTTTTGAAAAAGATTTGAAAAAGATAGAATTTTTAATTTGAAATTTTGACTTGACTAATAAGAAACAACTAAATTTTAAAAATTTTTGACCAAATCAATTCAAAATTTTGAAAATTATGAGCAAAATAAAGGGAAATATATTTTTTATTTTTGAAATTAATGAGGAAAGAGAAAAACATAAAAATGACACAAAACATAAGAAATTAAAATCAAAACAACTAATGCATGCAAGAACACTTTGAATGTCAAGATGAACACCAAGAACTTATTTTTGAAAATTTTTAAGAAAAGAAAAACATGCAAGACACCAAATTTAAAAATTTTTAAACTTTAGACACTAATAATTCAAGAATGCATATGAAAAACAAGAAAATATGCAAAACAAGAAAATGTAAAGATCAAACAAAGACAATCATCAAGAACAACATGAAGATCAATGAAGAACAAAACTCAATGCAAGGATTTTCGAAAACTTTTGAAGAAAGATTAAAAAGATGCAATTGACACTAAACTTAAAATTTGACACAAGACTCAAACAAGAAACACAAATTTTTTTTAGTTTTTATGATTTTATTAAATTTTTTTAATTTTTCAAAAATTAATTTGGAAAAAGAAAATAAATAAATTCAAAATTTTTAATAGGAATTCGAGGAATCATGCAATGTTAGTCTAAAGCTTCGGTCCAAAAATTTAGACATGGCTAAATAGCCAACCAAGCTTTATGTGAAAGTTTCGGTCCAAAAGATTAGACATGGCCAAATGGCCAGCCAAGCTTCAGCATACAAATCAGACATACAACAACCAATTAGATGGGAATCCAAAGTCTCTTGCAATGATAAGTGGAAGCCTCAGTCCAAAAAAATTAGACATGACTTAACAGCCAGCCAGGCTTCAACATATCATCTGAAACTCTAGAATTTATTCTTAAAAATTCTGAAGAACAAATATAAATTTTTTTGAATTTTTTGAAAATAAAAAACTTAAAAATAAAATAAAATTACCTAATCTGAGCAACAAGATGAACCGTCAGTTGTCCAAACTCGAACAATCCCCGGCAACGGCACCAAAAACTTGGTACACAAAATTGTGATCTCTAACAATGGCGCCAAAAACTTGGTACGCACAATCTTAATCTCAACTCTTTTTCACAACTCCGCACAACTAACCAGCAAGTGCACTGGGTCGTCCAAGTAATACCTTACGTGAGTAAGGGTCGATCCCACGGAGATTGTCGGCTTGAAGCAAGCTATGGTCATCCTTGTAAATCTCAATCAGGCAGATTCAAATGGTTATGAGGTTTTGATAATTAAAATATAAATAAAATATAAAATAAGATAAAGTTACTTATGTAATTCATTGGTGGGAATTTCAGATAAGCGTCTGGAGATGCTTTGTTGCTTCTGAACCTCTGCTTTTCTATTGTCTTCTTCCAACCATGCGTTACCTCCTTCCATGGCAAGCTGTATGATCCTCTCGGATGAAAACAAATCCATATGCGTTGTCACCGCACCGCTAATCATCTGTCAGTTCCCGCTAGCGTCGGAATAGGACCATTGTCCTTTTGCACACTATCACTTGTGCCCCACATTTGCAGGTTTGAAGCTCGTCAGAGTCATCCCTTCCCAGATCCTACTCGGAATACCACAGACAATGTTTAGACTTTTCGGATCTCAGAAATGCTGCCAATGGTTCTAGCCTATACCACGAAGACTCTGATCTCACCGAATGGAATGCTCTGTTTTCAGGAGAGGCAATCATGCGTCGTGAACCAGGAGGCCAAGAGATATACACTCAAGCTATTGCAGATAGAACGGAAGTGGTTGTCAGGCACGCGTTCATAAGTGAGAATGATGATGAGTGTCACGGGTCATCACATTCATCAGGTTGAAGTGCGAGTGATTATCTTAGAGAAGTAGGCGTGAATTGAATAGAAAAACAATAGTACCTGTATTAATTCATGAAGAACAGCAGAGCTCCACACCTTAATCTATGGGGTGTAGAAACTCCACTGTAGAAAATACATAAGTGAAAGGTCTAGGCATGGCCGTGAGGCCAGCCTCCAAACGTGTACAAGATATGATCAAAAGATAATTCAAAGATGTAAAATAAATCTCTAAAAGTAGCTTTTATACTAAACTAGTAACCTAGGGTTACAGAAAATGAGTAACTAAGTGCAGATAGTGCAGAAATCCACTTCCGGGGCCACTTGGTGTGTCTTTGGGCTGAGCATTGAAGCTTTTTCGTGCATAGGCTGTTCCTGGAGTTAAACGCCAGCTTTAGTGCCAGTTTGGGCGTTTAACTCCGATTCTGGTGCCAGTTTGGGCGTTTTACGCCAAGATATTTTAGGCTGACTTTAAACACCAGTTTGGGCCATCAAATCTCGGGCAAAGTATGGACTATTATATATTGATGGAAAGCTCAGGATGTCTACGTTCCAACGCAATTGAGAGCGCGCCAATTGGGCTTCTGTAGCTCCATAAAATCCACTTTGAGTTCAAGGAGGTCAGAATCAGAATCCAACAGCATCTGCAGTCCTTTTTTAGCCTCTGAATCAGATTTTTGCTCAGGTCCCTCAATTTCAGTCAGAAAATACCTGAAATCACAGAAAAACACACAAACTCATAGTAAAGTCCAGAAATATTATTTTTGAATAAAAACTAATAAAAATATAATAAAAAGTAATAAAAACATACTAAAAACAATGTAAAAATAATGCCAAAAAGGGTATAAATTATCCGCTCATCAGATGCCGGATCCAGGGAGCTTTCAAATTCCATACCCCATTGGGAGAACAACCTTTGAGAAAGCTTTATGTGATCTGGGAGCAAGCATAAATCTAATGTCCTTATCTGTGATGAAGAAGCTGCAAATCCAAGAGGCACAACCCACAAGGATAGCATTACAAATGGCAGACAAATCTCTAAAGCCTGCATATGGATTAGTGGAGAATATCTTGGTCAAAGTGGGTAAGTTCTTCCTCCTAGCAGATTTTGTGATTCTTGACAGGGGAGAGGATGAGAATGCCTCTATAATTCTTGGAAGGTCATTCCTAGCCACTGGGAGAGCTCTAATTGATGTAGAAGTGGGTGAATTAGTGCTTAGAGTGCATAATGAGCAACTGGTCTTTCATGTCTTCAAAGATATACATTCAGCAAGTAGAGAAGAGAGGTGCATACAGATTGGGCTTATTTCTCCAAACCTTCAAGAACCCCCTGATGACAGACAGCAGAATCTGCAGCTCAAACCTCCTTTGGTGAAAATCGATAAAATTTCTCCTGACATCAAACCTAAGTTTGATGTCGGGAATACATCATCCACCAAGGAGGAGGTTCCCAAAAAGAAGAAAGCACCCAGAGGATGGAGAAACAAAAAGATTCCCACTGAAGGTTTCTCCCCAGGAATGAAAGTGGTGTTGACTAGCAATCCAGTATGGATTTATACAGTAAACATAATCCTCTCTCTGGAGCAAATTGAGCTAATTTATGGAGACACAAGAAAGAAGTTCAAAGTAAGGGGTGAAGAACTGAGCCCCTATGATCCTCCTCCTTAGAGGAGCTGACCGTCAAGCAAGTGACGGTAAAGAAGCGCTTGTTGGGAGGCAACCTGATAATTTTGTATCCTTAAGTTATTTTTTCGTATTAATGGTTTTCTTACTTATTTGATTTTTATTGAGTTTTTACTGTTTTTCTTTCGTTTTAAGTGTGTTCTGATCATGCAGCTATTTTAGAACAGAAACTGAACACTTCAGCAAATAAAAAAAAGAGCACACGACACGCAAGCATCGCTGACGCGTAAGCGTCATATGTGAGTGCGAGAAAAATAAAAATTGAACAGAGAGTTGGGCAAGAGTGGTGCTGGTGGCGTGCCTTGCGCACAAGTGACCCCACGCATACGCATCATTCACGCATACACGTCGTTTGCGCTTTTTGCCACCCACGTGTGCGCGTACCTGACGCGTACGCGTGACCCTGAAAATCGGCGTCAACGAGTGTTTGGGCAGAGAGTTGTGCTGGCTTGGGGCTGGTACTATGCTAGAGGCACAAACTTGATCACGCGTACGCGTCCCCGACGCATGCACGTACTTTGCATAAATGGCCATCCACGCGTGCGCGTTTATGACGCGCACGCGTCACATGAGAATTTTAGTTCCCAGGCCACGAGAACAGAGAGTTGTGCGTGCACGTGGCTGCCTTCACGTGATTCGCACAAATCAAGGGCACGTGTACGCGTGCCAGACGCTTACGCGTCACTTTCAAAATCGGGCGACCCACGCGTACGCGTGTTGTATGCATACGCGTCGCATGTTCCGCACAACTCCACTAGTGCGGTTGATAAACTCCTATTTTATGGTTTATCTTGTGCTCAATTGATTGGTTTTTATCAAGTCTTTGCACACTTATTCATACAAAATGCATGGTTTTACAATTTCCTTCCCGATTTTGTGCTATGATTGAAAACATGTTTCCTGGGCCTTTAAATTACTATGTTTAATCATCTCTTATTACCATTCGATGCCTTGATATGTGTGTTAAGTGTTTTCAGAGATTATAGGGCAGTGATGGCTTAAAGGATGGAAAAGAAGCATGCAAAAGTGGAAGGAATACAAGAAACTGAAGGAACTGCTAAAGCTGTCCAGCCTGACCTCTTGGTACTAAATCGACCATAACATGAGCTACAGAATTCCAAATGACACAGTTCTAGTTGTGTTGGAAAGCAAACGTCTGGGGATCACACGTGAACGTGACGTGAACGCATGAACGCGTGGATCACATGGACGCGTGACCTGGCAAAAACCAAATCCACGCTAACGCGTGGACGATGCTTCCGCGTGACTTTGCAGCGACCTGTACGTACCAGAAATCGTTGGGGAAAATTTTTGGGCTATTTTTGATCCAGTTTTCGACCCAGAAAACATAGATTAGAGGCTATAAAGTGGGGGAATCGATCCATTCATGGATAACGAAAAGACACAACATTCATTCACATAATTTTAGGTTTTAGATGTAGTTTTAGAGAGAGAGAGGCTCTCTCCTCTCTCTTAGGATTTAGGATTAGGATTAAGATTTAGGATTTCTATTATGATTAGGCTACTTCTCTTCATTCCAGGTTCAATGTTCTTTTAATTTATTTTTCTACTTTTATTTATTCTAGTACTTTAATTGTTATTTATCTTTTCAATTTGGCTTATGAACTCTTCATGTTAAGATTTGAATATTCTATTTAATATAATTTGAGGTATTTCATATTTATGATTGTTTTACTCTATTTATAATGCTTTCAATTTAATTTAGGATTTATTCCCTTTTTTGCTTTGGTTAAGTAATTGATAACACTTGAGTTATCAAACTCAGCAGTTGATTGAAAATTGGGAATTGCTGATTGATTTGGATCGCTCTAAAGCTAGTCTTTCCACAGGAGTTGACTAGGACTTGAGAATCAAATTGATTGGTCCACTTGACTTTCCTTTATTTAGTAAGGGTTAACTAATTGGGAGCAATAACAATTCTCATCACACCTGATAAGGATAACTAGGATGGGATTTTCAGTTCTTATACCTTGCAAGAGATTTTTATAATTATTAATTTATTTTTCTTGCCATTTAAATTTCTTGTTCCTTATTTTAAAAACCCAAAAATATACCTGTTTCCATAACCAATAATAATTCATACTTCCCTGCAATTCCTTGAGATACGACCTGAGGTTTAAATACTTCGGTTATCAATTTTATTGGGTTTTGTTACTTGTGACAACCAAACTTTTGTACGAAAGGATTCTCTGTTGGTTTAGAAACTATACTTACAATGCGATTATATTTGTGAATTTCTTTACTGGCAGAAATCCGTTTGTCAAAATGGCGTCGTTGCCGGGGAATTGCAACTGTGTGCCTTATTATTGGTTATTGTAAATATTTTATTTTGCTTGTTTATTTGCTTTTATTTTTGTTTTTAATTTTTATTAGCTACTATGAGTTCTCACCCCCGTCGCTTTGAGTTTGGTTCTAATGTTGTTGTAAGGAATAGAAGCTATAACAGGAACTTGCATCAAGGTCAAAACAATCAAGGATGGAAGAAGCCACGAGGATCTGATCAACCCTTTCGGCAACAACACCTTCCAAGATACCATGGACATCGACCATCCTACAATGCATGCCCAGACAATAGATATGGTGGACCTCTTCGTGACAACCAACACCCACCAAATTACTATGGTCAAGAGCCATTCTGGGGTCCGTACCAAGATGATAGATATGGTGGACCCCCTTGTGGTTACCAGCAAGCTCCATCATATGCCAATGAACCACCTCCTCAACATAGCTTTGAACCACCATACTCACAAGCTACCTAGAACCATTCACCACCATATGACCCTAATCCTTATCCACCCCAATTTCAATCCAATTACCCCCAAGAACCACCACTTCCATATGCACCATGTCTATATCCATTGACCCAAGAATCACAAGCTCGCCTCAAGAAAACAGTAGATCAATTTCATGCAACCCTTCATCAACTGGAGCAAGCAATAAATAAATTACCTTCCAGACGTTCGGACACTCAAGGAACCCCCATGGCTTCATGTGGAGAATCTAATGAAAAACGTAGCATGAAGGAGACACTAGAAACTCTGGTGGACAGTAAGGAGCATGACTTTGTATTGGAACAAGTGGAGGAAGCCGGAATTATCGAAGAAGAAGAATTGGTCGAAGACTTAGGAGATGCGGAACATCCATGGGAAAGCCCAGTCATAGAACTCCCTTCTAAGGAGTTTGAATTTGATGTTGAGGAGGGTGTACAACCTCCAAAGCATATCATGGTTGAAGACTATGAAGGAGATGATCAAGAGATGGATTCCATCATTGATGAATTCTTATCTACATTTGAATCCCCTCCTATTGGACTTGACATGGAGATTGAAAAAGAAGAAGAACAACCTCCCTTGCCCTTGGTGAACAATGAAGAAGAGATCGAATTGGAAAAAAGCTACCAAGAGGAAGAGGTTGATATTGAAGAAGCTTGCAAAGAGGTGGAAGTTGTCAAAAAGGAGCTCAAGGGAATGGAGCTGGAAATCACCTTGCTAAAGATGTTAGAGACCTCTCCCTCAAAGCCATCACCATCCATCCCTTCATTCAAGTGGATAAATCTATCATCTCTAAGCTTAATTAGCTCACTTGAATATGCTTTGCTTGAGACGGATGGGCAACTTAGAGCTCTTTGTGGCTATAAGATTAAGAGGGAGATGGTTAGTAGTTGGCAACACAATCCTAGGTTCATTGTGGTAGGAAGCTCACGGCTGAATTATCATGGTTGGAAGAATACTAAATTGTATGGGTCTAGGAAGCTGTTTGGGCACTCTAGTGAGAATTCGGATTACTTACTACCCGGTTGGAACAAAGATGGTCAACAAGAAGACGGGTGCAAAAGCAAGGTTTGAGACCCCGGAATTCATTCTACCAATCACCACTCTTGGGGCCTTGTCACTTGCTTTAACCTGGTTGAAGGCTTTATGCAACTAGTGTGGGATCTTGGAGGCTATTGGAATCACAAACACTGGTGGGGATTCCTGGATGAGTTTAAGCACAAGCCACCATAACAGGGAGTTCATCAAATGTCCAACTTAAGGACTTTAACTAAAAGTGCTAGGTGGGAGACAATCCACCATGGTATGATCGTTCAGTTTCAATCTTAGTTTTATTTTACTTTATTTTATTTTTATTTTTGTTAATGACTCTTCTCATAATCTCTGCATATAGCTGCATATAGCCTGCATTTGCATTTGCATACTGCAAAAAAAAGAAACGCACGCGATGCGTAAGCGTCACTGACGCGTCCGCGTCATAGGTGTGTTCTGAAGAAAAGAGAATTGAACAGAAAGTCAAGCGAAAGCGTGGCTGGAGGCGTGCCTTAGGCACAAATATGCCCACGCGACCGCATCAATGATGCATCCGCGTCATTTTGAAAAAGAGCCTCCCACGCATCCGCATCACCCACGCGAACGTGTGGCTCTGTAAAATCGACGTAAAGAGGTGTATGGCAGAGAGTTATGATGGAGCTGGGCTGGATTCATGCCAGAAGCACAAGCCCTATCACGTGAACGCGTGCCCCACGCGTCCACGTCGTTTTCAAAATATGGCCATTCATACGATCGCGTCCCTCACGCGAACGCGTCACCCTAAATTTTGGCAAAATTCATTCAAAACAGAAAGTTGCGCGAACGCACGGCTGCACTCGCGCCAATAGCACAAATCAGGCCACGCGATCACATGACTCACGCGTCCACGTCACCTGAAAAATATCACACACCACGCGATCGCGTGACCCACGCGTCCGCGTCACATGCGGCACACAGTTTATTCAGATCAGCCAAAATATTTTATCTTGTCTTCCCCAAATCCTAATTTTTTCCCCTTCTTATTTCTTTCTTCTCTCTTCTTCTTTCTTTATTCTTTCTCACTTTTTACTTTCTCCTCCCTTATTTTTCACATCCATTATCAAGGTTCTTTTCTTTCTTTCTTTACTTTTTATTTTTCTTTTATTATTTTTATTTTCCTTCTCTTTTTACTTTCATTATCTATATTTTCTTTTTTTTCTTTTTTTATTTCTTTAATTGGTGTTAGAAATTTAATTGGGTGATTATTTGCCCTTACATTTTGCTTGTGAGTTATTATTGAATTGTTTGACAATTAATATTATTTCTTAAGGGTTGTTTGCATGTTCAGATTCAATACTTTTAATAACATATTTACCATGCATGCTAAGTGTTTGTGAAAAAGCCCGTATGGCATTATGCATTTGTAATTACTCTATTCTTCTACTCTAATGCCTGTTTTTCACAAAACTCTTTCATTATTTTATTAATTGAATATAATTGTCAATACAAACGTGATGGTTAGTTTGTTACGAGTGATAATACAATTGGCCATTTAATGCTTGATCTATGCTACTCATGCCTTTACCAGCATGCCAATAAACATCTTGCATCTACTTTCCATCACATGCACTTGCTATATTTCCATTGATGAACTTCTCACATGTAGTCGCGACCATGTGTTAACGGCATCTTTCTTTACCGTGCATTGATTATCACTTGTACCATCCCCTTCCTTACTCTAACCCTTAGCTTTAAAAGTTACTTTCTTTTTTCTTTTTCAGGATGGCCACCAAGAAGGGTAAAGAGAAAGCTACTCGCAAACCACTGGCAAGGAAAGGAACAAAAAGAGTACTAGCTGCGGAGCCACCCGAACACTTGTACATCTCTGCATGCACCGAGGACGGTGCAATCTTTAAGTGTGGGGAGGTCGATACCGATCTCCATGGGTTAGTTATTTTCTTCTCAATACCAATATATTACTTTATTTGTTAGTTCATTGTTGCATTTGCATGTTTAATTGCATGTTTGTTTGATTTTATGCATTTAGTTACTACTTGGTTAAAGTAATAAATTTCTTTTCAAGACTCTATTTTATAATATTTCACTAATTTAAATTGAAAAAATTTTCGTGTTAAAACTTGTTTGAAGATTGTAAATTGGAACATGAATTATAGCTAAAGAACACACAACCTGTGAGACTTGAGCTTAATTACATGGTTACACTATTTAACCATAATATTTTAATTCTTGTGTGTTTACTTCTCTATAATTGCAATCTTTGCTTTGTTCCATTCTATATGTCCAATGTTTAGTGTATTTACATGCTTGCATATGATTAAGGCCATTAATTGTTATTAGCTCACTTATCCCAAATAGCATACCCTTTCAATCACATTTGTTTTCCACCTTGAGTCTTTTTATCCCCCTTGTTCTATATTTTACCACATCACTAGCCTTAAGCAGAAAAACAAATTAAATATCCCAATTGAATCTTTGGTTAGCCTAAGATAGTATGTTAACTAAGTGTGGGAAAACTGTGGGTACTTGGGTTAATGAAAGTATACAGTGTTTAAATCATAAAATATTGGGAATTTGGGTACATACTCATGTGAAACCAGAAAAATCAAATATCCATGTGTATTGATATGTTATGGTTTGCTTTTATATAAAAAAAAGAAAAAAATAAAATAAATAAAATAAATAAAAAATAAAAATATATATTTCCAGCATAAATGAATAAATAAGTAATTAAATAAGGGGACAAAATTACCCCAATGTTAAGTTAATGAAAAATCAATGCATATGTGATAAAATTAAAGAAAAGTTGATACATGAGTATGATATGCAAAAATGAAAATTTTGGGTAGCTAGGCATGATTTTAGAAGTACATAGAGTGTGTGTATAGGTGAAGAGCTTAGGTTAATTAAAGATTCATATTATAACTCACTTGGCCATACATATATCCTCACCCTTACCTTAGCCCCATTACAACCCTGACAAGACCTCATGATGTTTGCATTGGTACATTAAATTTTTGTTGATTGGTTAGATGAAGAACAAAGTTTAGAAAGCATGACTAGAGAAGAATAGAGTGAATTACCTTATACACTTGAGTGATTAGAGTGCACATACACTTCCTATGAGGGTTCAATGCTTGATTCTATGTTCCCTACTTTCATGAGCTGTCTTCTTACAAGTTTACTTGTCTTTTATTGTATAATTTGAATTAGTGGCATTTGATTTAAGTTTGTCTTGAAGAGCTTATTTACTTTTAACCAAGTAGGAAAAAGTATTCTGCATGTAGTTGCATTCATATAGATAGGTTGCATTTCATACATTCTACCATTCCTCTTCACTCCTTTATAGCTTCTCTTGAGCTTAGCATGAGGACATGCTAATGTTTAAATGTGGGGAGGTTGATAAACCCCTATTTTATAGTTTATCTTGTGCTCAATTGATTGGTTTTTATCAAGTCTTTGCACACTTATTCATACAAAATGCATGGTTTTACAATTTCCTTCCCGATTTTGTGCTATGATTGAAAACATGTTTCCTGGGCCTTTAAATTACAATGTTTAATCCTCTCTTATTACCATTCAATGCCTTGATATGTGTTTTAAGTGTTTTCAGAGATTATAGGGCAGGGATGGTTTAAAGGATAGAAAGGAAGCACGCAAAAGTGGAAGGAATACAAGAAACTGAAGGAACTGCTAAAGCTATCTAGCCTGACCTCTTGGTACTAAATCGACCATAACTTGAGCTACAGAAATCCAAATGACGCGGTTTCAGTTTCGTTGGAAAGCTAGCGTCCGGGGCTTCGCAACGATATATAATTTATCATAGCTTCCTTGAAGCCAGACGACGCAAACGCGTGGATCACGCGAACGCGTGACCTGGCAAAAACCCAATCCACGCTAACGCGTGGATGACGCTTCCACGTGACTTTGCAGCGACCTGTTGACGATTGGATTTTTGACGGTTTAGAATTTCACAAATGAATTCTCGTTGCAAGTATAGTTTCTAAACCAATCACTAATCCTTTCATACAAAAAGTTGTTTGTCACTAGTACAAACCCCTAAAATTTATAAACCGAAGTATTGGACCTCGGGTCGTTCTCCCTAGGAATTACAATAAAGTTTCTTGTTATTGGTTATGAGTTACTTTGGGGTTTTGGATGAGAGGCATGAAAAGTAAATGGCAATGAAAATAAACTAACTACTATAAAAGCTCTTGGCAAGATATGAGAACTAGAAGTCCTATCCTAGTTATCCTTCTCAATGGTGGTGAGAATTGTTCATTGCTACCACTTAGTTAACCCTTACTAATTAAAGGAAAGTCAAGTGGATGAATTGACTTGAGCCACAAGTCCTAGCCAACTCCCAAGGAAAGACTAGCTTTAGTGCACTCCAAACCAATTAGCAATCTCTCCAATTATCAATCAACAAAGGAATTAGATAACTCAAGTATCACTAATTACTCTACCTAGGCCAAGAGGAACAAAATCTATACTAAAATCCAACCAAACATTTCATCAAACACTTGGAAGGCACAAAAGAAAAGTATAGTCAATCACAACAAGAATGAATTCTAACTACAATTGAATACAAAGGATCAACAACAACAACCAAGGAAATCACAATTATCATGAATTACCTCAAATTGCATTATTAAAAGGAATTAAAGAGAACAAGAGTATCTCAATTACAAAACCTAGAAACAAAATAAGAGAAATTACAACAAGAGAATAGGGATAGAGAGAAGAACCAAAGAGTAGCAATCATCAATTGAAGGTAGAAGTAGAAGGAGACTTGAATTAAACCTAGAACTATGAGATCCTAATCTAACCCTAATTCCTAATCCTAATTCTAGAGAGAAGAGAGAGCTTCTCTCTCTAAAACTCTAAACTAAAAGTGATTATATGTCAAAAGGTGATGATTCATGCCTTCCCCTTAATCTTTCATCCTTTTATTCCTTTCCCTTAGCAATTTGGCGCCAAAAATGGGTTCAGAAACCCTCTCAAATCGCCAGGCACGTGTTGCATTAGTGAGTTCATGTGCCCTCATCGACGCGTGCGCGCACGGTACGCGTGCGCGTCCCTGGCTAATTCTTCGATGTGCGCGCGAGCGCCTTGTGCGCGTGCGCGTGCATGGCTGACTTTACTTCTTTGACTTTTTATGCTTCTCTCCACTTGTATGCTTCCTTCCTTGCTTCCTTTGATCCATGCCTAGCCTATTTCAATCCTGGAATTACTATCAAACACATCAAGGCATCTTTATGGAATCAAAGAAGAATTAGAATTCATCAAGATAAGGCTTAAAAAGCATGTTTTTACACTTAAGCACAAATATGGGAGAGATAACAAAATCATGCTAACTCCTAGGCTAAATGTGACAAAAGGTTATCAAAATACTCTAAATTCAATGCAAAACAAACCGTCAAATTGGGGTTTGTCAACCTCCCCACACTTAAGCCTTAGCATGTCCTCATGCTAAAATAAGAAGGAACTAAGGGTTATGACATTTATTGAATGCAACTAAACTATATAAGTCCTACCTAAATGCAATTATCTAAAGCAATTGGAAATGCTTAGTTCAAACAAATCAATTCCCAAGAGAGCATGTGTAAGCACAAGAGCTAGGCAATAAGGACTAAGTCCAAACCACAATTGTATTGAATTGTCAAAAAAGAGTTCAAACTTGCAAGAATATAGATAATATGGGTGAACACATGTGATTGAACTTTTGAACCCTCACCGGATGTGTATCCGCTCTATTCACTCAAGTGTTTAAGGGTTAATTCACTCAATTCTCTTCTAATCATGTTTTTCAAAATTTGATTTTCTTCTAACAATCAACACTTATTCGATGCATGCATACATTCATCATGAGGTCTTTTATTTAGGTTGTAATGGGGTTAGGGTCAAGGTAGGATCATTTATGGTCAAGTGGACTAGGAATTGAATCTTCGATTAGCATAGACTTTCCCACCTAACCTATTTAATGACCTATACAAATGCGAGCTATTCTAACTACCCATTTTTCACTTTTTTTTCTTACATACTCATGCATTTTCTTTTCATTTCACAACACTTATGCATTGACTCTTATTGAGCTTCACTTTGGGGCATTTTGTCCCCTTTATTGCTTTTCTCTTTTCTTTCTTTTTTTCTTTTTTTCTTTTTCTATATACATTTTTTTTCTTTTCTTTTCATCATCATTTTTTTTTATATATATATTTTTTTTCTTTTTCTTCTTTCAAACTAAATACGAGAACATCAATGCATAAGGTCTCTACATTTAATCAATACATGAATATGTGCCCAAATCTTTAAACATAAAAGTGTACTGCCCCTTTTTATCCCATCCAATGTTCCCAAGCCTCACCAACTTTGAATAATAAAACACTCGCACTAGCCTAGGTCAATCAAAGATCCAAACAAGGACTTTTCATTGGTTTTCCGCCTTAGGCTTGTAATGTGCTAGAATAAGAATAAGTTGGTTAAGCATAGGCTCAAAATTGGCTAACAACGGAGAGTAAAAGGTCGGCTATTTGGGTAAGTGGCTAATGAAATAATGGCCTCAATCATATAAATGCACAAACACAAGAAATAAACGGATATATAGAATCAAGCAAATCAATGATCACAATCATGGAAAGAGAACAATTTCACACAAGAATGGAAAATAAATGGTTATAAAATGTAACCACATCAATAGGCTCAAGTCTCACAAGCTTGTGTTCTCAATTCAATACATGCTTCACAAGGTATGAAATTCAAGCAAGTTTCAAAAATTCTCTTTCAATCAATTGGGTTAATGCCCTATATTTAAACTTCTTGAAAAATCTCAATGTTTGACTAAGCATTGTTGTGATTGAAAAGTTCAAAAATTTTCTTAGTTCACCCTTTCCTTTTTCACTTAGAACCAATATATTATGCAAAAAGGGTGACTAAATATTTGCAATCCAAAGTATGATTTCTAATCACAACTACAAACTAAAAACAAAGATAAACAAAATGTATAAAGAAGAATCCGACTAAAAGTACGGAATCTATCATCCAAAACATCTAAAAATATCCAAAAGCATCAAAATATCTAAAATCCAAAATAAGCAATAAAAGTATCCAAAGCAAACTAGAGATGCATCAAAATATATACAAAGATGTGCAAAATGAGATAACTAGGCCGAAAAGTTCACCAGTTCCCAAATAATGCTACCGGTGCCCTCCCCACACTTAAAACCAAGCATCGTCCTCGATGCTAAACCGGAGGATCAGTGGGAGGTACAACGATAGGCTCCGGCTCTGACTGTGGCTGTGGGACCGGCTCCTCCTGAGTCTGTGGTGGCTCTGTAGTGTCAGGGGCATCCTGCTGAACCGGTGCCTCCGCGTCCTCCTCCTGATGATCCTGCTCATCAGAGGTCGGGGAGTCTGGAAGCGGAGGTAACTCAGCGCCAAGGGAGATGAGTGCCTGATCCATCCGATCCAGTCGGCGTCTGACATGAAGCCTCTCGCGCTCCAAGAACCGAAAGAGACGCTGGACCAGGAGATAGGTAGGCTCAGGTGCTGCTGGAGGGCCTGTAGATGGTGAAGGAGCTGCGGTCGTAGAAGATGATGGGCCAGCTGTAGGGGCTGGTGGTGAAGGTGTCCCTATGACAGCTCTAGCCCGAGAGCGGCGTCTAGCAGGTGGCTTCTCGTGCACCCAAACACCCCAGGGGATAGTAACCTCCCTGTCATCTGCATCAACTAGTGGTGGGCGCACATCATCATCTGACCATGGGACATCAGCTAAGGCCGCCATACTCGTGACCAATGTAGGAAATGGAAGTAGGCCACGAATATGCGCCCGCCACATGCACTGTCGGATAAGTCTAGGGAAGGAGACATCCTTCCCCTCCATAACACACCCGATCAGCAGAAGCATCTCCATGGGGATCTCAGAAAAGTGGGTGGTAGGCAGGACGTAGTGGGCGAAGATCATCTGCCAAGTCCTGGCCTCCCTAGTCAAATGAGTGAATAACATCCCCTTTGGCTTGGTGTTGCCTGCGTCCATAACCCATGAAGCGTCCGGTATCCCAATCACGCGCCGAAGCGCCTCATAATCAAAAGTCATGGTATGGATGGCTATCTCAGCCTGCTGATGGGCACACAGGTCATCCGGAATGTGTCGGCAATGTAATGCCTCCTCAATGGCGGTCTCGGTGACCATAATCTCTCTACCCCGCACTTGAACTGAATCCAAGGTCGGACGGAAAAAGTTGCAGTAGAATTCCTTCACCCAAGATATATTTATGTCACCCAAGTCCCGGTCAACAAAGTCAATACCTAACTCAAGGATCCGACCGGTAATGCGCCGTCTCACATCATTAGGTAGGAGCAACTTCTTCTCAATATTTAGCTTCATTGTTCGATATCTGGAGAACCGAAGCTCACAGTAGAGATTGGAGAATTTGCCTGGATTGGTAGAAGGCAACTGCTGATTCTCTTTATCCTCGTCATGCAATGGATTCTTAGCATAGTTCTTGTAGATGGAAGGAATGGAGGGGGTAGAGTGTTTTCTCTTCTTAGAGGCGGTGGCTATGGCTTTGCCTTTATCCGACATCCTGAAAAATGTGATAGAATATATATAAAACATTTAGCATGTAACAAAAAAAATGGTCAGGTCATAACTGACAAGGAACAATCATGATGTTGCAATGAGTATGCAAAAGTGAACAAGTAAACCAAAAAAAATGCAAGCTTCATTAAGATCAACAACTCATATTCACAAGGCAATAATATCATCATATAGTTGAAGGAATTTGTTAAAGATGGTTAAAGGTGAGTGGAAGTGGAATGGTTAAAGAAGTTAGTAAGTTAGAAAAGTAGGTTAGTGATATGATGATATTTATGCGTAATGAAAAGAAAAGTTGTGGTTTATGTTCATGATGATCGATGCAAGTCCGGGAAATCAAAAAGGAAACGGAAATTTGCCCAAAACTGAAATAAAGATCAAGATGAAACTAATTTTCTTGAAAATCGGGCAGCATTCCGGCTTAAAATTGGACGTTCCCGGATAGCAAAATAGCACAATTAGCACAAAAATAGCATCAATCACGCACAGCAGCAAACAGATATTATTTGCAACACATATTGCATGGAATATCAACCCAAAACCAACATACTGTACCCAAGGAAGCAAGCAGCAGATATGCACATACGGAGCAATTATCAGGCCTAGAATCCTCTATCCAGCCCTAACTACCTAACAGCAATTATATCTATCTAATCTAACATACACAGTTCTAAGCCTAACTAACTAACATGCAATAGACTAACGAACAGAGACAGATGATTAAAAGAAAAACAGAAAGGTGTAAGCTGCGTAGGAACCTGGGGGCAGAAGGGAACGAGGAATGGAAAGGGAATTCGGGAGCAGGGCCACAGAATCAGAATTCGCGCCGCCGTCAACGGTGGCGGTTATGGCAGAGGAGCAGCGGCGAGAGTTGCTGTGGCGGCGGAGATGAAATGGGTGGGTGAGAGAGAGAGAGAGGTTGAGGACGAGTTGCCGGCGGTGATGATGGCGCGGCGGCGGAGATGGTGGCGCGGTGGAAGTTTGGCCGGGAGGAGGAAGAGAGGAGTGAGAGAGGGAGAGAGGACGGGTGGTGGTGAGAGGGGAAGAGAATTGATGGCCAAGGACGGTGACGGGGGTAGGTCGTGCGGCGGCGGCCGGCGCTGCTGCTGTGACAGCAGTTGGGGAAGAGAAGAAGAAGAAGAGGTTGGAGGTTTGGGGAAATGGGGTGCGTGACTGCGCAGTGTGCTTCGCGAGCTAGGGTTATCCCTATTTTTGGATCGGCGCGCGCGCGCACCTTGCGCGTCCGCGTCTATTGAGAGAACGTGGACTCTACGCGTGCGCGTACAACGCGCTTAAGCGGGGGTGAGCAAAATAGAAAAGGACGCGTGCGCGTACCGTGCGCGCTCGCGTACATGGAGTTGGGCTAGGGGCTTAGAGTTGGCCCAACTCAGGCCTAACTCTCTGGAGACTGGCCTGGAATGGTGGCAACACGCAAGGACGCGCGCGCGGTAAATGCGCGTCCGCGTATATTGACGAATGGTGAAATGACGCGCTGGCGCAATGCATGCGCTCGCGCAGATTGGGTTGGGCCTGGGGCCTAAGGCGAGCCCAGAAATGGCCTAACTCTCTGGGGTTTGGCTCAATCATTTGCAGCAGCAAATCGGCGCGGACGCGGCAGGTGCGCGTCCGCGCGAACTTCCATGTTCTAATAGGTGGCGCGCCTGCATGTAGTGTGCGTCCGCGTGGGTCAGGTTGGGCTCAAGGCATAATGTTTGCCCAAGAGAGGCCCAACTCTCGGGAGTGTGGCTCGTGGTGCATCCGCACTGGGACGCATACGCGTACGTTGTGCGTGCGCGTCCATGCCATTTTTTTTATCTTAATTAATTTAATTTTTTTTTTTTTACTTGCTGGTTGCTCCCCTTAGTGTTCACAACTCTTATTCACTCAACCATCATACAATTCACAAAAATGCAATTTTTTGGTATTATTCATCTACTACTAAACACAACATGCATGTGACTAAGCTAACAATTAAATTGTAGAAACAAATTTGTATGAAACATCTACCTACAATGGTAACTCAAATCACTTATTAGGTAAATTTAAAAGAGAATGGAAAGAGTTTACCATGGTGGGGTGTCTCCCACCTAGCACTTTTAGTTTAAGTCCTTAAGTTGGACATTTTGAGATGCTTATTGTCATGGTGGCTTATGTTTGTACTCATCCTTGAATCTCCAAGGATCTTTGCTTCTCAATTGGTTGACAAAATTTCCAACCATATTCATCAAGCTTGGGCACAGTGCTACCCAAGATATGAGTCCCCATAGTTGGTCTTCACATAGCGAACCGGGATCCCATATCTTATCTTCACACCCATCTTCGATTTGATCTTCATACTTTTTCTTTCTGGGCGGTTGACATATAGAATTCTCTTTAACATACCAAACCTTCTGTTGAGACCCATGCAATGTGATATTCTTCCAATCATCGTTCCTATGCCTTGAAACTTTGACCTTAATGAGCCTAATTCCTAACTTGTAACCACTACACAACTTATTCTTGCTTTTAATTCCACAGAGAGCTCTAAGTTGTCCATCCGTTTCAATCAAACCATATTCAAGCGAGAAAGTAAAGCTTATGGATAAGAATTTTACCCACTTGAATGTTGTGTTGGATGGTGACTTGGGAAGGGAGACCTCCCCACACTTAGACAATGCAAGGTCTACTTCCTTGTGCTCTTCTTTGTTTATTTCCACCTCTTTGCGAGCTTCCTTGATTTCAACATTTCCCCTTTTATCACATAGCTTGGTGTTGTCTTCAAGAACTTTGATTTCTTGCCTAATGGGAGGTGGTTCAATTGTGGATAGAAATTCATTGATGAATAGATCCATTTCTTGGTCAACCTCTTCATATTCTTCAATTTCGATATACACCATGCCAACGTTTTCCTCTTGGTAGCTCTCTTTCTCATTGCTCACCAAGGGTATGGGAGGTTGTGCACACTCTTTTATACTTTCAACTCCATGTCCAATGGGAGAGGATTCCATTGTAGAGAGAAATGCATCCATGATTGAATCCATCTCTTGATAAGCCTCT
Organism: Arachis ipaensis; assembly: GCF_059453495.1. NCBI lineage: Eukaryota > Viridiplantae > Streptophyta > Magnoliopsida > Fabales > Fabaceae > Arachis > Arachis ipaensis. The sequence continues at coordinate 116,431,811 of NC_142441.1, read as the reverse complement.
TCCAAGTCTCCGACGATGATATGCCTTGGGGGTTGCGCACCTTCTTCAACTTCAATATCAAGCTCCTTGGAAGAGTGCTCCATGAGACTACATTCCCTTGGACTTTCAACATCTCCTAAATCTTCAACCACTTCTTCCTTCTCTTCAATGATTATAGGTTCCTCTAGTTGCTCCAATGCAAAATTTGACTCCTCTTTCTCCACCGAATTTTCCAATTTCCCCTTCATACTTTGCTCTTCTTTTGACTTTTCACATGTGGTCACGGAAGTACCTTGAGTATTCAAGCATTGGTGGGCTAAAGTGTGCACCACCTTGGTCAAATTGGTCACAAACTCAAGTGTATCCCGCTTCATGGCTTCTTGTCCTTGGAGTAACAAAGTGAGAGGATCGTCTATTGGGGCTTGGGGTGAATAGGAAGGTTCATTATTTTGGAGGGAGGGTTCATGGTAGGAAGGTGGTTCTTCTTGGTAAAGGTATGGAGATGATGAGTATTGAGGTGGTTCTTGGGAGTAATCTTGATATGGTTGTGGTGATTCTAGAGGTTCTTGCTCATAATGGCCATAAAAATATGGTATGGATGATTGGTTATATGATGGATAAGGATCATAGAGTGGTGCTTGGTGATGAAAGGCTTGTGAGAATGGTTGAGGTTCATGTTGAGGATGAGATTCATAGGCATATGATGGTGGTTGTTGAGTGTCACAAAAAGAATCATCATAGCCGCTAAGTTGGCATGCATTAGGATGGAAATTATACCTATAAGTATCCGGAGGTTGTTGCCAATAGGAGTGATCAATTCCTTGAGGCTCTTCCCATCTTTGTTGGTTCCATCCATGGTACATGTTGCCATTAAAGTCCACATTTCCTACAACACAATTAGAGCCAAACTCATAGCCAAAGTGGTGAGAATTCATAATGAGAGAACAAAATAAAACTAACAAAAATTAAGAAACAACAAAAGATAAACCTATTCACAATATTCACATATGTACAATAACCAATAACACAACACCATTGCAAATCCCCGGCAACGGCGCCATTTTGACGATTGGATTTTTGACGGTTTAGAATTTCACAAATGAATTCTCGTTGCAAGTATAGTTTCTAAACCAATCACTAATCCTTTCATACAAAAAGTTATTTGTCACTAGTACAAACCCCTAAAATTTATAAACCGAAGTACTGGACCTCGGGTCGTTCTCCCTAGGAATTACAATAAAGTGTCTTGTTATTGGTTATGAGTTACTTTGGGGTTTTGGATGAGAGGCATGAAAAGTAAATGGCAATGAAAATAAACTAACTACTATAAAAGCTCTTGGCAAGATATGAGAACTAGAAGTCCTATCCTAGTTATCCTTCTCAATGGTGGTGAGAATTGTTCATTGCTACCACTTAGTTAACCCTTACTAATTAAAGGAAAGTCAAGTGGATGAATTGACTTGAGCCACAAGTCCTAGCCAACTCCCAAGGAAAGACTAGCTTTAGTGCACTCCAAACCAATTAGCAATCTCTCCAATTATCAATCAACAAAGGAATTAGATAACTCAAGTATCACTAATTACTCTACCTAGGCCAAGAGGAACAAAATCTATACTAAAATCCAACCAAGCATTTCATCAAACACTTGGAAGGCACAAAAGAAAAGTATAGTCAATCACAACAAGAATGAATTCTAACTACAATTGAATACAAAGGATTAACAACAACAACCAAGGAAATCACAATTATCATGAATTACCTCAAATTGCATTATTAAAAGGAATTAAAGAGAACAAGAGTATCTCAATTACAAAACCTAGAAACAAAATAAGAGAAATTACAACAAGAGAATAGGGATAGAGAGAAGAACCAAAGAGTAGCAATCATCAATTGAAGGTAGAAGTAGAAGGAGACTTGAATTAAACCTAGAACTATGAGATCCTAATCTAACCCTAATTCCTAATCCTAATTCTAGAGAGAAGAGAGAGCTTCTCTCTCTAAAACTCTAAACTAAAAGTGATTATATGTCAAAAGGTGATGATTCATGCCTTCCCCTTAATCCTTCATCCTTCTATTCCTTTCCCTTAGCAATTTGGCGCCAAAAATGGGTTCAGAAAACCTCTCAAATCGCCAGGCACGTGTTGCATTAGTGAGGTCATGTGCCCTCATCGACGCGTGCACGCACGGTACGCGTGCGCGTCCCTGGCTAATTCTTCGATGTGCGCGCGAGCGCCTTGTGCGCGTGCGCGTGCATGGCTGACTTTGCTTCTTTGACTTTTTATGCTTCTCTCCACTTGTATGCTTCCTTCCTTGCTTCCTTTGATCCATGCCTAGCCTATTTCAATCCTGGAATTACTAGCAAACACATCAAGGCATCTTTATGGAATCAAAGAAGAATTAGAATTCATCAAGATAAGGCTTAAAAAGCATGTTTTTACACTTAAGCACAAATATGAGAGAGATAACAAAATCATGCTAACTCCTAGGCTAAATGTGACAAAAGGTTATCAAAATACTCTAAATTTAATGCAAAACAAACCGTCAAATTGGGGTTTGTCACCTGTACGTACTAGAAATCACTGGGGGCAATTTCTGGGCTGTTTTTGACCCAATTTTCGGCTCAGAAAACACATATTAGAGGCTATAAAGTGGGGGAATAAATCCATTCATGGATACGAAAAGACACAACATTCATTCACATAATTTTAGGTTTTAGATGTAGTTTTAGAGAGAGAGAGGCTCTCTCCTCTCTCTTAGGATTTAGGATTTCTATTATGATTAGGCTACTTCTCTTCATTTCAGGTTCAATGTTCCTTTAATTTATTTTTCTACTTTTATTTATTCTATTACTTTAATTGTTATTTATCTTTTCAATTTGGCTTATGAACTCTTCATGTTAAGATTTGAATATTCTATTTAATATAATTTGAGGTATTTTAGATTTATGATTGTTTTACTCTATTTATAATGCTTTCAATTTAATTTAGGATTTATTCCCTTTTTGCTTTGGTTAAGTAATTGGTAACACTTGAGTTATCAAACTCAGCAGTTAATTAAAAATTGGGAGTTGCTGATTGATTTGGATCGCTCTAAAGCTAGTCTTTCCACAGGAGTTGACTAGGACTTGAGGATCAAATTGATTGGTCCACTTGACTTTCCTTTATTTAGTAAGAGTTAACTAAGTGGGAGCAATAACAATTCTCATCACACCTGATAAGGATAACTAGGATGGGATTTCCAGTTCTTATACCTTGCAAGAAATTTTTATAATTATTAATTTATTTTTCTTGCCATTTAAATTTCTTGTTCCTTATTTTAAAAACCCAAAAATATACCTTTTTCCATAACCAATAATAATTCATACTTCCCTGCAATTCCTTGAGATACGACCCGAGTTTTAAATACTTCGGTTATCAATTTTATTGGGTTTTGTTACTTGTGACAACCAAACTTTTGTACGAAAGGATTCTCTATTGGTTTAGAAACTATACTTACAACGCGATTATATTTGTGAATTTCTTTACTGGCAGAAATCCGTTCGTCAGCCGCCCAGTTTTGATTTTCATTCTCTCTCCCTCCCAAATCATAATTCTCTCTTGTTCTTTTATCCTTTTATTCTTCTTTCATCATACTATTTGTTTTTGTTTTCAGTTCTTCTTTACTTGAGGACAAGCAAACCTTTAAGTTTGGTGTTGTCGCTTCGCTAATGGTTTTTCTGTTTATTTTTATGGTACCAAAGGGAGGCGAATCATCTTCACGGAGGAGCACAGCCTGAAGAATAAAATGGCCACTAGGATAACTGAGGTGGTTGAATTTCTTTCATTATATATTCCTTCCCGCTCTTACTATGTTATGTTTCTGTTTCCTGCTATTTTGTCTCATTTATTGCATGATCCTTTATTAAGATAAACTCCTAGGTTCTAGTTTAGTTCTACTATTTTTTCTTTTTCTGTTATTTGCTTTAATGTTGAAAGGGCCTCATGTATTACCTACTGAGCTTGAAATCAAAAAGAAAGAAGAAAAGCGGATGTAATGCATGAGAAATTGAGTTTATTTTTTTTAAAGAGTAGTCTCATTTAATTAAATGTGGTGGTGTTCTGTGTGATTCTGAATGCATGACATAAACCGTGCATGTTTGAATTTGAATCAAGGAATGTGAAGTATAAGGAAAAGGAATTTAGAGAAGTATTATGAATTTTCTGAAAATTAGTGATAGTTAATCCTTGAAGCAAAAGAAACAGTAAAAATATATATATATATATATATATATATATATATATATATATATATATATATATATATATATATATAAGCTAAGCAAGGTCCAAGGCTCTGAGCATCAATGACTAGGGAGGTCAGGCATGATTAAAAGCTCAAAGAGTTGTTTCCCTAGTCATATGCTTGTGGTGTTCTTGTGTCAAGTAATCCTTGAGACAAAACATTTAGAGTCGAGATCAACTGCAATTAGTAGAGTATGCTAAAGGCTTTGAGCACCACTGTCTGGGAGTAACTGAAAGAAAAATCAGAACTTGAAGAGAGTTCCCCAGTTAAGTGCTTGTGGTGTTTTTGTGTCAAGTGAAGCTTGAGACAAAACATTTAAAGTCACAGCTAGGCTCAAGGTGCAAAGCACCAGTTAATTGAGAATTAAGGGATATCTGCTGTGTTCAAGGATTTAACTGAAATATAAAGATCAGAGAATTCATAATATGATCCGGATTCTAATTCCGAATGACATTGACATTCCTCTGACTTAAAGGAAAGTGAGATGCCAAAACTGTTCAGAATTGCAATAGATAAATCCCACTTTAAGAAGAAACAAAAGCATAACTGAACTCTCATTTCTCATGCAAATTCACATCTTAATCTTGTATTAGTTTTGGTTGCTTGAGGACAAGCAACAATTCAAGTTTGGTGTTGTGATGCATGAGCATCTTTCCTATCTTTTTCTAGTGAATTTGCATTCAATTTGTTGAGTTTAATCAAGAATTAATTATCTTTTAGCCACTATGGATGCTACTTTGAGTCGTGTGCAATCTGTTTATTGTAGGTAGCATTTGGTTGGATTTGATGGAGTTTCCGCAGAAAAAGAGAAGAAGGCTATATAGGGCAGGAATGGCTTAGAGGATGGAGAGGAAGCTTGCACAAATGGAAGAAGCACAAGAATTAAAGGAGATAACTAGCGAGGAGCGATGCGTGCGCGTACCTGACACGTGCGCGTGATTTGGAGATTTGCACAGCGAAGAAGACCATCGACGCGTACGCGTGACTGACGCGTACACGTGACATGCGCCACGTGCAGAAAACGTTGATTTTAATTCTGATTTAAACTTTAATTTTATAAATAGGAAAAGATATTATATTATTTTTAGAAAATAGATTTTAAATTAATTTAGGATTAGATATAAAAGAGAAAAGAAACTTCTCTTCTGGGGATTTTTCACTTTTCATTCCACCTCAGCCCAATTTACAGTTTACGAGAATCCTAGTTTTCACTCTTTTCCATGAGCAACTAAACCTCCACTGTTAAGGTTAGGAGCTCTGTCTATTGTATGGATTGATTCTATTATTTTTCTATTTTAATTCATGTATTGATTTATAATTTAAGAATTGTTTTCGTTCTTTATCTTATGAATTTGGGTGGAACGGAAGTATGACCCTCTTTCTAATTGAGTTCTTAACTTGGAAAAGCTCTTTACTTGAACAATAGCTTGAAAACAATTTCTCCTGAATTCTAATTATCTGGACTTAACGGGATACGTGACATATAATCCTTTTATATTTGGATAATTAGGATTTTTGTGGCATAATAACTAGAATTAAACTTCACCCCCTAATTGGAATTAATTGACCAAGGAATTGGCGGTTGATGAAAGTTAGAGGAGACTAGAAAGGTCTAAAGAATTAGGGTCTAGTCACATATAGTTTGCCATGAATTAAATCTTGCATGATTAAAATAAATTAATAAGAAAGTCAATCCGAAAAATAGATAACTCTGAAGCCTTAACTGCCTTCTCCATATTTTATTCCCAACTTATTTACTTGCCTGTCTTCTGATATTCTGAATTACTGTTTAATGCTTGTGAACTCTCAAACACTATTTTTTGTTTGTCTGACTAAGCCAATCACTCAATCATTGTTGCTTGATCCATCAATCCTCGTGGGATCGACCTTCACTCACCTGAGTTATTACTTGGTATGTTCCGGTGCACTTGCCGGGTAGTTTGTGGTTATAAATTTCGCACCAATCATCTGCTGAATTCGTTTAACTGCCCGATGGTTGTAGATATTCTTGATTATAAGATTATGTTTCGCATCCATATGAATTTCAACTGCATAAAGTGATTCAACAACATTATTTAGTCGGGATAAAATACATTTCAAATACAGTTAATTAACAACATTATTGAGTTCTTACCTCCCACTTCTGAAATCACTGCTCTCTGGTCTCAGCCGGGATCATCATGTACCTCGGCCACGGGTGGTCGTACATTGAGTTAATGACCTCGAAGATCTCTTGTGTGCAAACATTATTGTTTGGTGCAAACCTATCAGAGAAAAATTCTAACATTAATAGACACATATAAACACATAAACTTAAGATTAACAAATGTAAGATTAGAAAATTGTATGTATTCACGCCTGCATGCCATCGGGTCAAATTTTCAACCGGATAAGGGGCGGTGGTGGAGGGACATCCTATTGGGGGGAACTGAAGGAATCACCCACCGCAGTATATGTCGCTGGATCTGCAATGGCGCATAGAAAAAGGAGGCACGTAGTTCGAGTTTGGGATCATGATAAACTGCTGATCCGCTGCACTTGCTTGTGACGTCACAAGAGTCGACGGGATAGTCGGGGTAAAGGGCGATGAATGAACAGTCCCTAGGGATTTGGTGGAAGCCCTCCCTCTACCACGACCACGAGATCTACTTGATCTACTTCTACTACCTATCGTCATGTCTGCAAAGAGAATATATTATTAACACTAGTCAACATATATACTATGCAAATTATTCAACATTTAGATTATTTCAAAAAAAAATTGACATGACCTCCCCTCAAATTTGAAATATATCCACATTTACGGTTCCCACAAATCCAACCAACTTCAATCCACAATATCAGTCAAAACACAATTAAATTCATAATATTTCTAGTAGAATATATTAACTTTTTTTCATACTTGAATTCGTACTATATATGTAATGTTGTACGTATAATATTACAATGTCTAACACAATAATTTATTTAATTCAATTAAAGATTTTAAATCATTCAATATTTAGATTGTTTAAAAAAAATTGACATAACTTCTAAAATTTGACATATATCCACCTTTACGGTTCTCACAAATCCAACCAACCTCAATCCACAGCATCATCAGTCAGAACACAATTAAATTCACAATATTTTTAAGATATTATAATAACTTGCTTTTATAGGTAGGCAAATTTTTTACAAGCTTTAGAGTTAACTATTGCTACTATTAAAAATTACATAATATAGGTAAGTATATTATGTGAACTTAAGGCTTGTAACATTTTTTGTATATTTCCTACTTCAAAATTCAAGCATCTTGCACTTCATCCTAAATCCTAAATTAGCATATGATTACCAAATCCTAAATTTTAAATTAACTTTAACCCTAAACCTGAAATTAGCATATAATAATCAAATCTAAAATCCTAAATTAACATATAACTAATTCCGAAATCCTAAACTAACTTCATCCTAAATCCTAAATTAGCATATGATAACCAAATCCTAAATTCTAAATTAACTTGATACTAAACCTTAAATTAGTATATAATAGTCAAACCCTAAATGAGCATATAATAATCAAATTCTAAATCCTAAATTAATATATAACTAATTCCTAAATCTTAAATTAACTTCATCCTAAATCCTAAATTAGCATATAATAACCAAATTCTAAATTCTAAATTAACTTAACGTTAAATCCTAAATTAGTATATAATAATCATACATATAACTATATGCTAAATTAACATATAACTAAATCCTAAATTAACTTAAACAAGGAAAAAGAGGGACCATGGAACCTGAGGGGAGAACAGAGAAAGAAGAACAGAGAGAAAGTGGGAGTCGTGTTGGTGTTAGACAGCGACGACAACAGTACTGGATGGCGACGGCGGTAGACGAACAAAGAGAAAGAATGAGTCATGGTTGACGGAGGGGAGAGGAAGAACGGGTTGATAGAGCTGACGGAAGTGCAGGCAGCTGCGCGGCTGAGGACGGACGGCAGGGAGAGGCGGCGGTTAAAGAGAGGAAGGGAGAAGAGAGCTTAGAGAAAGCTGAAAATTTTCGAAATGAAGGGGGAGAGGGTTCGCACTTTGAATTTTAGGGCTTGTTACCATCAGATTTACCGGTGGATAAATTCGACGATAACTCGTTGCGGGTCACCAAAATGTATCGTTTCACTAAAATGGGTTTACCAGCGTATTGCTCCGACGGTAAATCCCATGCTAAATGTCGTGCCTATTTCCCCCATTTTTTCTCCAGGTATTACCTACGAATTTACCGTCGAAAACTGAAATTCGCCAGTAACAAATTGGCCGGCGAATTTCACATCAAAACTGTCCATAAATCCGTCGATAAAACCATCGATAATGTGCGACGCTAAATCTGACGGTAAATCTGATAGTACTCAACGTTTTTTTAGTGATTTTCAAGCACAACTCACCCTTTATTGGCGAGATTAATGAGTTGATCTGCACGGATTTTGGACCCTAGTAGCCAAGCACCTTTGGGACATGCTTTTCGGCATCTATTACAAGGGTACCTTGACGAATTGAATTTCTCTGGACATTCTTGCTCAATTGAAGGAGTACTAGATCACAGGGAATTACATTCAAACAAGGGTCAAGGTCAAGGCCAGCAGAGGCATTAGCCAAAAGTAGGTTGTTGCAAAGTAGAGGCTCCACGACATACGAAGCTCTTGTTTCGCAAGACAACGTCTAGATATAAAAGGTCAGTGAGCAGAAATATGGCAAGCTGTATCGCATTGGTCGCATCAACACTAGCACCTTGCCTTGCTTCACAGAGTGAGGGACACCACAAGATCGCTATATTAATAGTTAAACATGTGGAAGGAGATCAATTTACTGAATAGGAAGCTTTACTAGCATATGGATCGGAGCAGTTGACGTATGTCAAACTACTAGAAGCGCACTACTATATCGAGAGTGATAAGTGGAGGCATATCCTCACTAGAGACAATAGGCTGTCTCTAATCATAACTATACCATGACCGAGATGAGGAGCTCGTTTGGCCAGATGTAAACTTTCATGCAGTCTATGTAGAGTAGCTCATTTAGTTGTATCAAGCTACTTTATTCACTTTCCTTCTGGACGTCTAGTTAGAGGTGGGTGTACGGATCAGCCCGGTCTGTTTAGCTGATACCACAACGGGTTAAATATTAACGGACCGAGTCGGGCTAACTCGCAATATATATGGGTTGTTTTGAGAGAGCCCAGTGTCCGTACCGCATTGGTCCGCAGTTTCATGATCAGCTCAAACCGCAAATTTTTTCTATATCTTTTTTTTTTTTTTTTGCATTACTATTATTAAATTCATGAGTTATGACTAAAAAATTAGAAAAAAAATAGATCATAAAAAAAGACACAAATTGATATTTATGTCAATTTTAGATCTAACTAAAGAGTTAAAGAGTAAATACTGAGGTGAGAAAAAAATAAATTTTAAATGGATTATTAGCTTTTAGCTCATATAAATATATTTTTATTAATATTATATATACTTAAAGTGGGCTAATGGGTTGGCCCGCTAAACCACAGGTTCAACCTGTTTAGCCCATAAATTTAATAGTGTAGATTAAAAAATTCATTAAAATTATAGATAAAAAATTGCAGATTTAAGTATTGTAAATTGTGTATTAAACAAGTTGATCCACAGATTATGACCTGTATACCTAATTCTACTTCTAGTGATCAACCACCTATTACAAGACCACCCACTTCTTGTGAGCTCACTCCTAGAGACGATGAGGGCAACTACGAGTTCATTGACGAGGATTGTGACTGATATTTTAGTTTATTTTTAAATTATTTTAATTTTTATTTGTATTTATTATAATATGTTTTATTTGGGTAGATTGTTAATTAATTAATCTTGGATGTTATATCATTGTTATTTTAATATAGGAGATTTAAAATAAAAAATTCACTTTTATTTACAGCATAACCATTGGTAATAATTAAAGTAAGGATTTAGCAAATTTGTATTCTAAGACTGTATTCAGTTATGAGAATAGGATAAGACACGACATTGAGAATAAGACACAAAGAATAAATACATAAAAATTAATATTTATGTATCTTGTATGATAATAAACTAAGTATAAAAAAAAATACATTATGAAAGTCTAATTTATTTTATTTTTTCACACAAAATTTAGAAAAAAAAAATATAATGATAAAAAATATAACAATAAAAATGAATAAGAATAATAAAAATATAAAAAAATAAATTGTTTTTCAGTTAATGTTTCTATGTCTTTTATATAAGTAATGATATAAAATACACTAATTCAATGACTTTGAAAACAATATCTATATTTATGTCTCGTTTGCTAAATATAATTTTGTGTCATTGTGTTTCTGTGTGATATCCTGTAAATATATTAAGAGTGTAATAATAAAAAGTTTTCAAGTTTTTAATGTATACACTGAAAATATAAAAAAAATTAATTTTTCAATAACTTTTTCAATTGCTTTTATTAGGTTTGCAAAATTCTAAAAGTAATATCATCAACGGAAATATTTTACCAATAATTAATGACATCATTATTAATAATTATTATTATCCATGATCACAGAGCGTTGGTAAAATGAGTCGAAAATTACTAAAAAGAGAGATGATCGACGGCCATTTATCGACACTTTGCCTGTCGGTGAATAAATTTCTGAAGCCTTGATTGTTGGTAATGATGAGTTTTTTGGCCGTGTTCCTAAATCTTCTAAAGAAAGGAAGTTTGAAAAAAATTATTAAAAAATAGATAAAATATTATTTTAATTTCTAATATTTAAATTAAATTATAATTTAAATTTTAACATTTTAAACACTTTATTTTAATCTTAAAAAATTTTAAATAGGTTTAATATTATTTCATTATGAATTTGACACGAATAATTAATATATTAAAGAGATAATAACGTTTAATTTCAGTATATAAGTAAAATCAATCTCCCTCTAATAATTATTAATATAAATAATTTTCTTTAGATTTTAGAAGCGTTGGTGATTTGATTGTTAGAATTTGAGATTTTAACAAAAACGAGAATAAAATAAAAAATATCATAAAAAGGTTTTAGTTATATATATATATATATATATATATATATATATATATATATATATATATATATATATATTGTTGAAGAAAGCCACGGGCCCCCTATGATTCTTCAGCAAATAAAGATGGGTCATAAAACTCAAGATTTCTAAACGCTACATAACTTTCTGTAATTTAACTTTTACCCACAAATTCACGAATTTGAACTTTTGACCCATATTTAAATGGCTTTAAGTAATAGATTTAAGAAATACATTATTAATTAGTAGCAACTAATTCTTCTGGATACTAATTTACATAATCCTTACATAATGATCAAGTAAGATGCATACGTACACAAATTATATAATACGCATACAGAGTAGTATGAATAAAATCATGTCCTAATAAGGAAGAGCTATACATAAAAAAAAATGTCTAAAAGGAGGCAGAAAAAGCAGTGCATGTTACCTAGAAGGTTAATGGTGACCCACCATGACCCTTGTTCCCAGATTTATGAATATTGTCAATCTTAGTTCATTAATGTCACTTTTTTTTTTTTTATAAATTTATATATATATATAAAGTAGTGTTATCAAAAATAGGAATAATAATATTTGTATTTATCTTTATTTTATAATATATAAAATATTTTTTTATCAATTACTTTTAATATTTAAAATAAAAATATACAAGAGATGTATATGTAACATAACTTAAATGACAGACCCTATTTCCTAAATGTCAAATTGAAATGGACCCTCCCATCACACATTCAAATTTAATTTCTATCTGGCTAATGTTTTGATGTCTGATAGAACTTGTTTCTTCCTTGCGTACCCTATTGAAATAATTAATTAATGCCATGCCACCAAACTAGTTATAACAAGTGGCCACTACATGCGGATAAAACTCACTTGGAGTTAAGGAAAAGAGAAAAGAACATGACAAATTGTCATGGATCATGAGTTAAGTACGTGGTAGAAATTAAAATCTGTCAGATGAAGAAAGAAATTCGTTCCAGCAATTTTTAGCAGTCTGATATTAGTGCCATTTTATATTGTGATCCTAAAACAAGGTAATTAGGAGAATAGTCTAAGATTTTCAATTATTTTTCTTTTTAAATCGTTGCTTTATTTTTATTGTTTTTTTTTTTATAGAACATCCTTACTTACTAGGCACCCATAAATACTTGTTAATCAAAATACTATAACATAATTAAATATTACTAATTTATTGCAAAATTTATATTTTATACCCCATATATTAGATCTGCTCACTACAAGAAAATTGTCCTTGGGCAACGTTTTTAAAACGTGCCAAAAAAAAAAAACAAGGAGAAGCGTGGCAATACACAATTGTCACAATTTGAGTCGCCAGGTTTTTCAAAATTAAACATCACCTATTCAGCCATAGTCAAATTATATGTGCTTTACCCATTTTATGCAACCAAACATAGATTCATAACATGTTTTGTATCAAATATCAACAGAAAATCCTTAAGTATCTATGTTCATTGATAATGGCATGTGTGAATATGATAACACCACCTATCAATTGAAACTCTTTATGGTGTGGCATGCACATCCAGCCTGTCGCACGTTTAAATAAATAAATAAATAAATATTTCATTGATAAATATATTTAATAACTGCGAATCCCTTAGAGGATTCTCAAGATTTAGGACATTTAAATTTCAAAAGCAGCAATCTGAATTAAATTGAATAAACAGTAGTACTTGATTGCAACTTTACAAACGTGCAGAATCATCATGCTACTATTAAAACAATTATACAAAATATACATTAAAATCAACTATTAAAATTAACTATATATTAGTACAAAATACATATTATTAGAATATAAATATATATTAAAAATAAATTGAATAATATGTGTATAAAAATGTATAGATAAATAACTTTTAACAAGTTAACTTTAAATAATTACAATTAATAATTATTAATTTTATTTTTTAAAAAAATAAACTTTAAGTAATTACTAATTAATAATAATTAATTAATATAGAATACAGCTCAAAAATGCTTATTAACTTGTTATTGACTAAATCTTTATTCGTTATCTAGCGAGATGGTGTATGTATTTATACACAAATATATTAGTTTTAGTAACTAATTTTGTTGTATAAATAATATTTTTATTATTAAAATTACTTTTATTTTGGCCAAGCAAATCTAAGTTGATTTGTTTTTTTAAAAAGATTACATTTAATGCATGACTTTATATCTCAAACAGGATTGTCAACCGAACATGAAAGTTCTGAAAAAGAAAAACATAGATTATCGGTAGGAAAGGAGTAACAGGAAAAAGAAAATACTTTGGCTATTTTTTTTCTTTTACTGTGATGTTTGGTGTTTGGTAGTTCAAGCTACTGTTATATATCTTTAGCTTAAGATAAATGAGAAAAGGCATTTGGATTTGTCTCAATTATTGTGTGTCTAGACAATGATAGCTACTAACAGATGGACATGATGCAACAAAATGATGAAATGTCATGTATTATAATTGGTTATTTATTCCATCACACTCCTATCTACACAGATATCCTAATCTAGTTGGGATATGTTCCATTTTAAAATTAAGACTGTTTGTTGTTTACTTATAATGCATTGGCAAAGCCAAAGCGTGTGTGCCATATCATGGTTAATTGTTGGGTATTTGTTTCATTGAAGTGTAGGAAGGAAAAAAGAATAAATTAAAATATCGGCTAAGGAATGAATGTGAAAAATGCTTAGTAATTAAACACTTATTTCTAATGCTCTCTCCAAAATTGCTTAGTAATTAAACACTTATTTCTAATGCTCTCTCCATTTCAAAACAAAATATTAATTATTATACAAAAAAAAATAGTTATTAGTATAAAATATATATTAAAAATAAATTAAATAATACGTATATTTTATATACAAATATATAATAATTAGGTGACTAATTTAATGTATATGTAATATAATTAATTTTAAAATAAATGTAGTTTTTATTTTTTAAATTTATTAAAAAATTAATATATTTAAACAATGAATTTATTTAAATATATTAATTTTTCAATCAACCCAAAAAATAAAAAGATATTTATTTTAAAACGGAGAGAGTAATTAATTAAATCATTACTCTAAAGTATAAAAGTTGTTAAAAGTGATTTAAATTAACCAAAATGATATGTGGACACTAAAATTAACTATCAACATTAACTATTATGTATTTTATATATAAATGCATATATTATTTAATTTATTTTTAATATATATTTTATATTAGTAACTAATTTTTATATATACCTAGTATGGATGATAAATTAAATACTTTATTATATGATACAAATATGAAGGGAAAAGAATAATTTTAAACAAAATTTTTGAACTTTTAGTATTGCTGCGGATCTACTATTATGTGTTTCTCTATATATATATATTCTCTCTTTTAAATTTTAGGATAAACTACTAAAAATACACTTGAATATTTTTGGTGTTGACAAAAATGTACTTAAATTTTATTATTGACAAAAATATTCTTAAATAATTTTAAAATACGATAAAAATTAAAAATCTAATATTAAATATATATTTCTCAAAAAATACTTTAGAAATTAAATTTTGATGTGATTTTTTACAAGCATAATTCAAAAAATGAGATATTATTATTCTTAAAATTTGGTGATTTTTCACTAAGTATATATTTTTTTTATTTTTTAAAAATATTATTGGTTGTTGAAAAAAATCACAAAAAAATATATACTCAGCGAAAAATTCCCAAATTTTAAGAATAAACTCATTTTTCTAATCATACTTATAAAAAATTGCATCAAAATTCAACCTATAAAGTATTTTTTAAAATAAATATTTAATATTAAATATTTTTATCGCATTTTAAAATTATTTAAAGACATTTTTATCGATAATAAAATTCAGATATATTTTTGTCAGCACCAATATTATTCAAGTATATTTTGGTGATTTACCCTAAGTTTTAATATCATTACCGAACTATTAAAATAACATTCGAAAAAATTTGATATTACAAAATAGTTTATAAAAATTAAAATTAGACTATATCATTCTTATTTTTTTATAATGTTACTTAATATATTATTTTTTTAATTGTATTTTTATACAAATTTGTAGAACTTAAATTACGTTATCAAAATTAGAATGACGATACTGTAAAATATTTAATTGGTTATTTTTTTTTGAGAGATTGCATAACAAATTTCATTCTTATAAAATTTATTTTATAATAAAAATGTTATTTGTATATTTTTTTATCAAAAGATAAAAAAATTTAAATTCATAACTTCTAATTGAGTATAAAAAATTATAGCATTTAAACTATAATTTATTGATAATTATCAATATATTTATGTATAAATACATATGTAATTTAATTTAGTTTTAATATATATTTATATTTTAACATATATTTTATATTAATTATATTAATGATTGATTTTAATAATTAATTTTAGTATTCTCATAATCTATTTTATAATTTTGACAATGTTTTTCAACTGGCAGTTGAGTGTGGTTGACTCTTTTATGTTAATTTTTACAGCTTTTATGATTGGTGACAGGATAAGATGTACAGAGAGCTACCTGAACTGATATATATGAGCACAAGGGAATTTCATACAGACAACACCACTTAGCTAACATATCCTCTCAACACTAGCAGCTACAAATAAATATTGTACTTGTAAAAAAACATAACATATCCCTCAAGAAACAAAGGGTACTTGCCAAAGAAAAGAAAACAATAATGGAACCAACAACAACAACAGTGGTGAAGGCTATTCCAATTCCAAACTCATCATCACCACCACCAACCATCATCATGAGAAGAGACAGAGATGCTTCTTTCTCTTCTTATCTCAAACCACATCATCTTCTGCATCATAACCATCAAATTGATGATCTTGATGATGATGATGAATCCACCACTGAGCTCAGCATTTTCGATGCACACAAGTACTTCAACAGCGAAGATAATAATAACAATAATAATGAGATCCCAAATAAAGTTACCATCATCAGCAACAACAGAGTCTCTCCTCTCTCCAACATCCCCACTCATGATGACACCACCATTGCTCCAGAGAAAGCCGTTAACACAGTAGGAACTACCGCCACCGCCACCAGATACTCCTCCGCTTCATCCTCCGTGGACGGTGGTGGCTACAGAGCAAGATCGTTGAACGGCACAGCAACACCATCAGAAGCCAGCTGGAACAGCCAGGCAGGTTTGCTCTCTCACACTAACAACTCCGGCGGCGGCGGTGCTGCAACCCAACCTTCCTTGAGAGACTCCAACGGTCTCAACAAGAAGCTCAAGGACTCACTATCCAAACCGATTTGGATCTTGAGAAGAAAATGCCCATGCAGAGGGAAAAAATCAGTGCAAGTTAAAGAATACACCACAAAAGTTCCACAACCACCACCACAACCGGAGCCAGAACCGTTAATTATAAACACTGTGTCAGTAGCGGCAGCGAAGAACCCTAAGAGTGTTTCGCTCATTGCACCAAACAAGAATTGGGTTGCAGAAAACGTCGTAACCGCAACAAACTCCAATTCAAGTTCTAAGAGATTTCATACACACCGAGTTGTAGCGTCAACATCACTGGCGATGGTACCATTTAGCGATGGATTCACTTTCCCGGTTCTGAACGCGAAACCGCACCCTCGAAACGGCGTCGTTTCACCCCAAGAAGGAGGAGATAAGGAGGACGACCAACTGCCACGTGATTCGTTGGAGGTTTTCCAACCGCCTGACGACGTAGAGCCGACCTCGGATTCTCCTGAGGGGATAGCCGTTGGAGGAGGCGGAGATGGCGATGAGGATGAAGTTGACGATGGCGCCAGCGATGCGAGCTCCGATCTGTTCGAGATCGAGAGCTTCTCCACCGGCGGCGCCATGCAACCTACGTGTCCCGTTGTGTTCCGTCGCGAGCCTTGCAACAGTGGCGGAAACGGCTTCTTTTACGGCGGAGGAGGTGGTCGGCGGAGGAGCATGGATGAGGGGTCCACGGCGACGATGACGGAGTGCTACGAGCCAAGCGAGGCTAGCGTGGAGTGGAGCGTGACGACGGCAGAGGGGTGCTACGAAGAGAGCATCGTAGACGGCGGAGGAGGAGGAGGAGGAGTTGATATGGCGGCGGAGACGGTGGGGGAGAAGTGGAAGAAGAAAGCAGGTTCGTCTTTGGCGTTAAACGGGGGGCTGCTGATTGGAGGGTGTCGGAGCGAGAAGGCGGTAAGCGTAGGACGGCAGGCGCAGCCAGTGAGGAAGTTTGGTGGTGGTGGCTGCGGACAGAGTGGGGCCACGTGTGGTTCGAGGCACGTGAATGTTAAGAATATGAATGTGATTGTAAATGGTGGTGGTAATGGTGGAAGTAGGGTACCGTTAGGTTCTTGTAATAAGCCACCACTTCCTCATCATCACAACACCAACACCACACCGTGCATCTCTCTTGCTTTTGCTACTTAATAATCTCTTCCTCTCTTTTTTTCATTTTGGATAGTTTGAGGAAGTTTTTAAGTATATATTGCATGAATAAGCATTTTCTTTTTATTTTTTAGTTCCTTAGATTAATTTTGTGGAAGAGAACACTCTACTTGGAAGCATATTGTGGAGCAAACTCTTGAGCTGACCACTGAAATTTTTTCAAGCTATTGTTTGATAAAGAGCTTTTCAAGCTTCAATTTTAATGCTATTGTTTGAATTAGAGAATGAATTATTAGTCTTGCACATGTTCAAATTTTGAGGATGAGTTGATGAATTATCGAGCATATTGAATACAACTAAATTAAATAAATACAAGATAATATTATAAAAGTGATATAAATATATGCACCTTTTGATAGAGTGAGAGGAGAATAATATTAAAAAAAAGAAACGAAAGAGAGACGGAAAGTAGGAAGCCAAGAGTGGTCACAGAATTGGTTGATCAAAAAGACATACACATCTTTCTTTTTAAGAGCAATATGTTCTATTTAAAAAAAAAACATAAAAAATAAAAAATATAGCCAAAGAATGTACTAAATATTAGTTAAGAGAGAAGAAAACATTAAATTTATTTTTTTTATTAAATACATAAAAAATTTCTATTTTTAGTATCATTAACTTACTTAGTTCTCTTAAAATACATTTTAACAAAATTCATAACAAAAAAAATAAAAAATAAAAATAAGAAAATGGATAGGTAGACCTATATGTTCTTCTGTGTCTTTTGATAAGATGTGTAGAAGACAGATTCAATGTAAAGTGTTGGATCTAGGCATGTTAGTGAGTTAACCGTACCCATTATTTTAGCATTTGACTACTTGATCCATCAACCAATAACAAATTGACAATACTAGTAACAGCAATTTGCTCCCCACAGGATATGGATACATGCATGTTGTTGAGTGGTTGTTATGATATGTTCTGCTTTGTCCACTCGAACTCGATTTCCTCATTATCTGGTGATGACGACCCAATGTAATTATGCACTAATACAAGCAGATCAGAGCTTTCTTCCTTTTGTTTGTTTGTTTGTTTTCTATGACATTTTGTTTTCAGGCCTCAATTATTGACTTATTTGTGTATTCTTGTTTTCTTTAGTACATACAGGGATGCTGTTTCACGACGATCATGCTAATTAGCAACAATTTAATGTTGGTTCAGTACAGCAATGTTATTATTATGGAAAAGTACAGGGTACCCAATAAGAGTTTTGAATAATGTGTAAATAATGTAAATTAATAAGATTAAAAGAGTAAATTTAATTAGTAACATTAAATTAGGATGTAGTGTTCATGTTGTTCAAAATTTTTATTGTTCCCTTAGCACTCCCTTATTATTATATGTTCCTTCAAGAATGTTTATCTTTCGTAGGTCTCAAGATAAGATTGATTTTCAAGATTAATTAATGAATGATGCTGCTTATGTTGTAAATCCATGTAATCTTTCTTTTGCGATATATAGGGTTATAAAAGAGACCATTTTAATAAAGACACTAAAAATATTTTTTTTTAAAGACGTTTACATATGTTATGTTATTATTGGACATTATTATTAAACCAGTTAATAAAAATAAATTAGAATAAAATCAATTTATTATAGCAACAATAATAAATCCAATTGTCAGCATTATAATTATTAGACTCGATTTGATCCGATCAAATTATACCATTTAAATCGAATATCTTTAAATTTTTTGATAAAAAGATAATTATATTCCTGACTTTTTGTTTTTCGGACATTTAAATCCCTAAAAATTTAAAAATACAATTAAATCCATAAAAAAATTAGGTTTATTGTTATTGTTATAAAAAAAATCGGTTTTATTCTAATTTGTTAAGAAATTCAAAAATAACCGGTTCATTAATACGTCCAATAATAATTCGACACATAAATGTCTTTACAAAAAGACGTTTTACGCATCTTTATGAGAGCATCCCCCTATAAAAATAGGAAAAAGTTTGGTAACAAAAAATTTTCAACCATAATTAGCTAAAAGTTTCTATAATTTACTTCATTTATATCACTTAATAACAATTTTATTTTTTATTTCACCCTCTTATCATTCTACTTATCATATTCTTATCAATTTTACTTATTAATAATATTAATTATAATATCATATTCCTTACTATTAGGCATTCTTGTAATCAATACTTAATATTCTTTTTATAATTTAATTTTTATATTTAAGAATATATTAAATATTAATAATAACAATAAGAATAGATGGTAATGATAATATACATTAATTGAGTTAATTACACTTGATTCTTTGTTTCCTTAAGGCATTTAATATCAATCAATGGAAATACGAAAAAATCATTAATTCTTTGTTTCCGTTAAGGCATTTATTTGCACTTGATTCTTTGTAATATATACATTCCATTAATTTAATTATCATCATTCAAAAATCATGACTCTAATACCATTGCAAACACAACAGCATATAAGTAAAAAAATTTTACAAGAAGTCACGTTTATCGTTGCAAATAGTATGGCATTTGAATTCGACCTTAATACGGTACCTATGGTAGAAAGTGCTGATGAAGAATTTAAACAACAGACGGACTCACCCGACGAGGTTGTTGTCCGACGAGGTTGTTGTCAGTCAACCAATTCTCGATAATATGAAAAACCACACTAGCTTTGATGAGGTATGGTAATAAACTGATTTATTTATTTTTTTTGTACTTTTATGTGCATTTATAATTATATTGTATACTAACTAAGTTTATACACATAACATTTATACGTACATATACATAACATCCATAATTATATACAACTAACATCTAAAAATTAAATTCATGTTTATTAGATATATTACGTCTATACACATATCATTTTTTAGTTATTGCATATGTAAATATTAAGTTAACACAGATGTTTTTTAAATTTTATCATAATTGAATTTTAAAAAATATCAAATTCTTAAATTAATTTATTCAATTGATAAATTTACACATAACATCTATAAATTCATACACATAACATCCATAATTTGATGTTAATAACATCTATAATTTGTATTCATAATATTTATAATTTTAGACCTATAATGTTTATAATTAATAAATTTTAAACTATACGTCTTATTGTCTTTTTTAAATTATCTCATATGTATATTAATAGGCCATGATTTTAATTATTTTAATATTTTTATTTAATATTCATATGTATGTTTATTTATTAATTTTAATATAAAGAGTTAATAATTATTTTTAAAAAATTATTTTTTAATTTTTTTTATATTTTATATTTTATTTTTTATATTTTAATAGTCTATATGTAAAATATAAGTTATATAGTTGAAGTTGTTAAAACTTTTTAATTTAATTTTCATATATTTTGCAGAGAAATATTGCATTTTAATAGATAATAATGTGATTGAGAGATGTTAGAGATTTGATTTGGAAGAAACTGAAATTAATTTTGGAAAGAACATTAATGACTCCAAACATGCATCAAAATAGTAGGTGATAAAGAGGATAAGTGATAAGTGATAAGGAGGTGAATGTCACTTGCTTATCAAGAAAATAGAAAATTTTATGTAATATTCCAATATTGTAATTATTTTTTGACTACCTAGCATCACCCTAAAAATATTTAAAAGATAATAAAAAATTAACGAAAAGTTTTTTTATTTTATATTTTTAATTAATTCTTATTTTATTGTATATTCTTAATAATAAAATAATATCAAATATAACAAATACTATCATAAATATTATGTATGAAAATATAAATAGTATAATAAATAAGATAATTTTAACTTATTTTTTCCTAACATTACTGGTTATATGTTTCTAGAATATACATCTACCATTCTACATCCTCACAACATTAAGAATATATGTAGGTCCTATAAATGTTGGATCTGCGACCAAAATCACATGGCATATGGTTAGATAATATATATATCTTGGATAGACTTGATATATTATTGGAATGTTTTCACTTATATTTTAATAAAAGAGTGTCGCCTAGTTATTTTTAATATATTTCTCTCCCCCTACCCCCCATTTTCAAGTGTTATATATTTAAGACAGGGATTATGAAGAGAGGAGGGACTGAGGGACTGAGAGGAGGGGGGGGGGGGATTTTCCACATCTGTTTTCTTTTTTCCAAATATTGCTTGTGGATCGTTTATTTTGTAGTCTGTTTAATTTATGAGGTTTTAATTATTATATTTTTGTGAGGCTACCTATTTCTTTCTTCTTTCCTTTGGTCGCATTTTTTTAAATTTTCTTGTATTATGAATATTTTAACTGAGTTAAATTTGAAAGTGATTTTTAAGATATAAAAAATATGGTGAATGATATTCAACTCCCTTTAAAATAACATGTAAGTTACTATTTATTATGTGTCACATTGTAATTGGTCCTTACCTTAACCATAGTTGGGTTATTTTATAATTTATTATTTGATATTAGAAATGATATAATTTCTTAAAATATCAAAGCTCCACTCCCGTTAATTGAAGCACATTCTACTCCTCTATTCTTTGTTCATCACTTCATCACCTAGATTCAGCCCTTCCAAGCACCGTCGCGTTCGTGACAGAAGCGCCAACGTCATTGCCATCTACTGCCCTCCCACACAACCTCTCCTTCTTTAGTGCATCATCCCTTAGTCACGTGACTAAGAATTCGACGGTCCCAAAACGTTTGGACCATTAAATGATCTCATAACAAAACATGTTTTTTAAGTTTTTTTAACAACTGCTACATAGTCCTTTAACTAATTTTAATTACAAATTGACCCCATATATTTTATTTAATTATAAAAACAGTTTTTTATTTTATATATTATTATTTTATCAATCATCTATTATGTTTATTAACAATCAAAAACAAAAACAATAACGAATTAGATCTTCCATTGACAGTAATAAAGCTTTTGACCATTCCAATGGATTAAAAGTTTATATTTGATCGGTGATGTTCGTGATGAACCGTAAAATCGTGTTTCATTGAAAACCAATCGATTGAATTATAACTCAATCGATTGGATTACAGTTTATCACAAAACAATCGATTGAAAATTACAAGGCAGTATATTTTCGCATAAATCAATCGATTGGTTATATGACCTAATCGATTGAACGATGAATAAAAATTGGATTTTTGTAATTCAATCGATTGTTTATAATTCAATCAATCAATTTGCTGTGTCTTTGTTGCTGTTTTGTTGAATTTGTTGTTACGTTGTTGAGTTTTTGTTGTTATTGATGATAAACTTTGATGTTGGGCAAAGTATTACATTGCATTGGATGCCTCTCCAAAAACAATATAATTCAAACTTGAAACCTGCCTCCAAGATGTGTATATTCAACAATGACACCAGAAAAAAGTGAAAATTTATTATTTTTACCACCACATCCAAGATGCAACTCTTGCTTCCTTAAGTAGCAAAATGCATAGAACTCTCTGCAACTCCTTGGCATCAATCAACTCTTCTTTGTTCTCATTATAGACATCAAAATCTTGTTTCGCCTCATCATTGCTTTGTTATCTTTATCCTGTCAAATTAAAATTGTTATCTTACTAGTATATGTGCCTGCGCATAGTGCTATGCACGGGGAAGTGCTAAATCAAACAAGTTTAGATGAAATTCTTTTATATATCATTTAGAAAAACATTGGACCATAGACTATGCAGACTATATATTGATAGACTAGATTGGCCATATAGCAGTAGAAACTTTAGACTATGCAGACTATATGTTAGTAGAATTGACATTCTATAGCTGTTTAATAGTACTCTAAGTATATATCTGCCAAGATCATTGGTTATCTTTTCTAAATACGAGGCACAGATTAGTTTAACAATTTATTAGGTGTTAACTTGTAAAGATTGAATCTATTAAATTGATATTTTTTATAACAAGGGTACAAATATTTTCATGTAAAACTCTCCATGCTTCAAAGATGTTTCTGTAATATTTGCTAATTTACTAAAAAAAGATTAGAATAAAAATACTAAATTAATATACATTCAAATGATTAAATTGGGGAAAGGATAGATATCACATAAACAGCCACAATGTCAATCTGTTACCGAAGATAGCATCTAAAGGTCTCATACAAATATGCTCTTATATCTCTTGCACATCCACAAGTCTTGGAATTAGAAATTCTTTAACTGACTTACAGAGAAATTCTTTAATGGTAGATTGATGGTGGTCTATGCCTCTATGTCTGCATCATCTCTGTGCAGGTTAAAATTAAGTTGTGTTCATTCTGTTAACTAAATTATACTTCCTCAAATATATTAGATTCTCCAAGTCCAGCCACTATATTTGGTATTTACCCATTAAGAATCACTGTTTCATTCACCTCAAAATAACAGAACACAAATAAGTTCCTCATTTAGTTAAAGGATAAAACCGAATCAGCCTTGTAGCTTTTCAGCTCCTGCAGATTCCAGTAGCACTTAACCTTGTATTGACAAATTCTAAGAGTAAGTAATCAGAGGACTAAATTAGAATATAGCACAAAAGATAAGATTTATAATTTTTTTTAAAAGCTAAAGGGGAAAATTTTAAATAATAAAAAAGATGAAAGAAAAATGAAAGACAAGAAACCAAAATATTCCATTTACAACTAATTAGGAGGTTTTCTTCTTCTTTTTTCTTTTCTTGTTAACTTTTATTTTGATTATCTAACCACTTGGATACTCAAGAAATCGATTGTTTTGGTGAGACCCCAGGTTGTTTTCAAGCATTCAATCGATTGGAGGGTATAAACAATCGATTGAATTACAAAAATCCAATTTTTATTCATCGTTCAATCGATTGGGTCATATAACCAATCGATTGATTTATGCGAAAACATGTTGTCTTGCAATTTTCAATCGATTGTTTTGTGATCAATCGATTGTTTTGAAATTCCAATTGATTGGTTTTCAATAAAATACAATTTTACTGTTCATCACGAACGTCACCGATCAAATATAAACTTTTAATCCATTGGAATGGCCAAAAGCTTTATTACGATCAATGGAAGATCTAATTCGTTATTGTTTTTGTTTTTGATTGTTAATAAACATAATAGATGATTGATAAAATAATAATATATAAAATAAAAAACTATTTTTATAATTAAATAAAATATATGGGGTCAATTTGTAATTAAAATTAGTTAAAAGACTATGTAGCAGTTGTTAAAAAGACTTTAAAAATATGTTTTGTTATGGGACCATTTAATGGTCCAAACGTTTTGGGACCATCGAATCCGGTGCCTAGTCACGTCGTTGAATTCCGTCGCCCATAACTTCGTCGTCCTTTCCAGTATAGCCAACGTCTCTTTTTGTCATGGATCACTGCTTATCCACATAATTAATGGTTAATTTTGGTTATTAAATTCTTTTATTAAAAAAATATATCTTTATTTAATTACATGATGGAACATATATTTATATGTGAAATATAATATAATAAAATAAATCTATTCAAAGTATTTAAAAGTATAATTAAAATTATGAACATACAAATATAATAATAAAATTTGTATTCCAAACAAATAAACATATTTTTTTATTATACATATATTATTTAAAAAATAAATATATTATTAAAATTAATAACAGAAATTTAAAATGATAAAATTCAACTTTCTTATCGAATTTTTTATAGTATTTTTATTTTTTTAATTTTTAATTTATTATTACTTTATTATTTAATTAATAATTAAACAAATTATTTTTACAAAAAATTATTTTTTGTATTATATTAGAGAAGAGAGCAATATAGCAGTTTAAAAAATAAATTGTATAAATATTTAAGAGATATATATGAAATACATATCTAAAATAAATAAAACAGACAAAATGAGAGTACTTTTGAGAAATAGAGAATTATTTTTGTCTGTTTTATTTATTTTAGGCATATATTTCATATTTATCTCTTAAATATCTATCTATATAATTTACTTTTGTATTTAAAAATTTTAATATTATCTATTTTTTACTTAAAAATCATTTTTATATTATTTTTTAAACTGTTATATTGGTCTCTTCTTTAAGATAATACAAAAAATAATTTCTCATGAAGATAATTTATTTAATCATTAATTAAATAATAAGTACGAATAAATTAAAAATTAAAAGAATAAAAATACTATAAAAAATACTTGTAAGAAAGTTAGATTTTATTATTTTAAACTTGTGTTATTAATTTTAACAATTTATTTTTTTTAAATAATTTATGTATAATAAAAAATATGTTTTTTCTGATTTTAATTATACTTTTAAGTACTCTAAATAGAGTTATTATATTATATTTTACATATGAATATATGTTCTATCGTGTAATTAAATAAAGATTTATTTTAATAAAAAAATTTAATAACCAAACTAAACATTACTTAGGTATGTATTTCATATTTATCTCTTAAATATTTATACAATTTATTTTTTAAACTGTTATATTGTTCTCTTTTCTAATATAATACAAAAAATAAATTTTTATAAAAATAATTTGTTTAATTATTAATTAAATAATAAAGTACTAATAAAATAAAAATTAAAAAATAAAAATACTATAAAAAATACGGTAAAAAAGTTGAATTTTATCATTTTAAATTTCTGTTATTAATTTTAATAATATATTTATTTTTTAAATAATATATGTATGATAAAAAAATATGTTTATTTGTTTGGAGTATAAATTTTATTATTATATTTATATGTTCATGATTTTAATTATACTTTTAAATACTTTGAATAGATTTATTTTATTATATTATATTTTACATATAAATATATATTCCATCACGTAATTAAATAAAGATATATTTTTTTAATAAAAAAATTTAATAACCAAATTAACCATTAATTATGTGGGTAAGAAGTGATCCATGGCAAAAAGAGGCGCTGGCTATACTGGGAAGAGAGGTTGTGTGGGAGGGCAGCGATCACATTGGCGCTTCTTGTTACGAACGTGACGGTGCTTGGAATGACCGAATCTAGGTGATGAAGTGATAAACAAAGAATAACGGGAGTGGAGCTTTGATATTTTAAAAAATTATATCATTTCTAATCTCAAATAATAAATTATAAAATAACCCAACTATGTTAAGATAAGGACTAATTACAATATGACACATAATGAATAGTAACTTACATATTATTTTAGAGAGGTTGAGTATCATTCACCAAAAAATATACTAATTTCATTTTTGATTTATCAATTACACTCTTTATATTTCTAAGATTAAAAAAAATACACTTAACTGGTCCTTTACTTAATTTTAGGCCAATTTTGTTATCGCCGATAATGACATGACAGTAATATACTACATTAGAGTGTGTATCAGTTAGACAATGAGTTGGCAATTGAAACTCTTTGTTCCAATTTGGTCTATGATTTCTCTTTTTAACTCTAATTGCACTAATACTTCACAATCTTCTTTTTCTTTGTTTGTTCATCATCATTTTTCTTCTTCTTCCTCTTTGTTTTGCATAACACCGTTGCAGTTTGGAATGATGAGCACAAGGCAGCAATCACACTTACACCACTCTAGCACCTATAAAATTCTGAGTAAAATAACACTTTTTCTATACCTCTGCTCTGATTTGCACTATTGTAAAAAAATTACTTTTTCTATTACCTCTGCTCTGATTTGTACCATTGTCTTTATGTGATATTTTCAATGTTCAATTAAAGATTTAGTATTACAGATTTAGAAACCTTAAGGTAATAAATTAATGAGTCTCTCATTTTATAAACTCCTCACTCTTCCTTACTTTTTTTGATGTGAGACTAATTTCATGTACTCCTCACACTTACAATATTAACAGAACAATGGTAAAAAAAAAAAGAAAAAAAAGATAATGATAATGAAGTGCTACTACAACGAGAGTTAAAAAGAAGAACAAGAGATCAAATTGGATTAAAAGAATTTCCATTGCCAAATCATCTAATCGTTATACACTCCAGTGTGACATGTCACTGCCATATCATTGCCAACGCCAACAAAATTGATTACAAATGAGATAAAGAATCAACTATACTTTTTTTTTTAAATTTTGGACATAAAAAATGTAATTGATAAATTAGAGACGAAATTGATGCATTTTATGAATTCCAGATATCAGTTATACTTTAACTCTATTTTAACTTAGATTCATTAATAAACAATAGAGATCTTTTAAATTATTAAAAGAGGAAGTATATATTCCTTCCCAATTTGCTTGTAATGTTTCTTGTAGTGGTCTATTACCTAAAAGATTTTTAATTCTGCCATTTTACAATTTCGATATGTTATTAATTAGATTGACTACTTAATAATTTTTTTATCATAAAAATAAAAATTTAGCTAATTTATATTCTAAGAGTATATTTTAAAATATAAAAATATTTATTTTTTAATAATTTTATAATTTTTTTGATATTTTTAAGAAATAAGTACTGTTTTGGTCCTTAACGTTGAGGATCAGAATCGAAATCGTTCTTAATGTAATTTTTGACTTAAAATCCTTTTTAATGTTGCATTTCATTTTAAAATCGTCCTTTTTAATAAAATTTTTTAATTTATTCTAAAACTATCCCTACTTTAATAAAAAAATTATAAAATTAAAAAAATTAAAAAAAAAAACGCGTTGGGGGAGGGGGGAGAGGAAAAGGGTATACAAAGGGGGAGGGGAGGGAAAGGGGGAAGGGGGAGGGGGAAGGGGAAGGGGAAGGGGAGAGGGGGGAGGGCGCCGGCGGTGCAGCTTGAGCCGCCGTCGCCGTCAGGAAACCCAGCGCCAACCCATTACCCCATTTCTCCCTGAACCGCTGGCACCCCACCTTCGAGTCCCACCTCCTGAAAGTTCCCACCAGATCGGTGAATGGCTCCGATGCGGCAGCGGCGGGAGTGAATCGAG
The DNA here is from genome assembly GCF_059453495.1 of Arachis ipaensis. Classification (NCBI taxonomy): domain Eukaryota; kingdom Viridiplantae; phylum Streptophyta; class Magnoliopsida; order Fabales; family Fabaceae; genus Arachis; species Arachis ipaensis. Next base: position 116,403,133 of record NC_142441.1, on the reverse strand, counting down.
CGCTTCTACTGGTGGTGGTGGTGATGGAGGAGAGGGAGGAGGGGAAGTGGAAGAAGCCGGAGAAGAAGAGAAAGAAAATGAAGAGGAGAGGGGGAGGGAGAAGGGAAATCACGCGGGGGTGGGGGTGGGGGTGGGGGGAAGGGGAGGGGGGAGGGGGAGGGGGATGGGGACGGCGGCGGCGAAGCTTGGAGCCGCCGTCGTCGTCGTCGTAGTCGTCACCGTTAGAGATCGCGAGGGAAAGAGGAGACGCGAGCCACTACCGCCGCCTCGTAACCTCGCCGCCTTGCCGCCTCTGCCTCGCCGCCTCATCTGCATCGCTTTCTGCTTCTACATCTTGATTCTGCTTTCTTGTTTTCTGTTTCTGCTTCTTGGTTTGGTGTTCTTTGGTGTTGTTGCAGTTCTTTGGTGTTCTTGGTGTTGGTGTTGGTTGGTGTTAGTGGTGGTGGTGGTGGTGTTGGTGGTGGTGGTCTTGGTTGGTGTTGGTGGTGGTGGTGGTGGTGTTGGTGGTGGTGTTGGTGGTGGTTGTGGTGGTTGGTTGTGGTGGTGGTGTTGGTGTTGGTGGTCGTGGTGGTGGAGGAGGTAATTGTGCTGGTAGTGGTGAGGGTATTTTTATCCAAAAAAAATTAAAAGAACGATTTTAATACGAAAAAAACGTTAAGGATGACTATAAATCGAAAATTACGTTGGGGACAGTTTCGATTCTGACCCTCAACCTTAGGAATCAAAACAATACTTATTCCTATTTTTAACTTATGCGGTTAAGTGACAAGTCAGCAAAACCCTAAAAATAAAATCGAAATGCACTATAATTTTTTTTTAGTTTATAGCTAGAGCACACCAAAGGATATTATCCTTATCATTTTTTATTACATACGGTGCATCTTATTTATTACTTTTTCTCTATTTTAAAATACGTGTCATTTTTAATTTTTTTTAGTTTATTAAAAGTTTAATATATTTAGATGAATCTTTTATCATGTTATCTAAATTATTTTTTATTAGTTTAGTATTAATGATAATTAATTATAATAAAAATACATAAAGAGTACATAAGATTTTTTATTTTTTTATTTTTTTATTTATCAAAAATTATCAAAATAAGAAGAATCAATTTTTTTCTTCTCTCTTAACTTTTACTCTTCCTCTCTCTTCTGATTTGTCAAACCATTAATATCACCGCTTGAATAGTTTAGGATATGAGATTATCTTCATGATGCGGTGAGTGTGGAAAGCAACCAAGTTGAGAATTGAATTAAAAAGTTGTAAATTACCAATAGTTCCCAATGACGCCATTTTCTTTCTTTCCCTTATTTTTTCTTCGACCTCCTTTCCCCTTTCTTACCTCTTCCCTCGACATTTTCTTTTCTCCTTTCTTACCTTTTCCTTCAAACTCATCCAATAGAGTTTGATGAGAGGCTATTTCGCAATATTCTTTCTTAGTGAACATAGCTGTTCCAATGAATGAGTTGGAAGGAAGAAGATATGAATCTTATTACTCTGTGATTCATCGATTTTTCAAAATGGAGGACATCGTAAATAGATTCTCGAGTAGTGGTTTTGACAACTAGGTTAATGCCAATCTCTTTCATCAACTCATGAATCTTCAATCTCAAATTTCGAAGAGCAACACAAGTCCGATTCAAAATCAATCAAACAAATCTAGGTAGTAAAGGTGGTGGAGCTTCAATGGCATGCTCTCATTGGAACAAGTAAGGCTACACATAAGATGTGTGCTATAAAAAGAATGGGTACTCCTCCCATTTGCAGCAACAGCAGCAACATAACACCACAATCAGTCACGTGATCACTGAAAAGCATGATGATATGCTCAGTGACAAACAATCACAACTCAATTGTTTCCAAGAGAACATTGGAATATCAAGATGATTTGCCTTGTTAGAGTTTATCAAAGACAAAAGTGTGCAGCAACAACCTCATAGTGCAAACCAAATTTTGACAAATTTCATTCAGACCTCCACTCCATATAAAATCATTGCATTACATTTTAATGCAAAAATTATGAGCATTATCACTCCAAAATTTGCACTATGGGTCATTGACTCCGGTGCAACAGATCATGTGATCAGGTACTATTTTAATGAACAACACTACTTACAGACAGCTCATCGGACGACTCCTTTACCTCACAAACACTAGACCCGATATCTCTTATGCTGTGGGTTATTTGAGCTAGTTTTTAGACTGTGCAACAACTTTTTACCTACAGGCTGTTTTCCATGTACTCCGATATTTAAAAGGTTGACCTGCAACTGGTCTATTCTTCTCCTCTACTTCTAATCTGCATCTCACCGCGTTTGCTGATGCTGACTGGGCTACCTGTGCCGATACTCATTGCTCCATTTTCGGTTATTATTTCATGCTTGGGAACTCTCTCGTTAGCTGAAAGAGTAAGAAGCAAATCACAGTTGCCAAGTCCTCTACAGAAGCTGAATATATGTCTCTTATTGTTGCCACTTGTGAAGCTAGTTCGTTATCTTTCTTAGTTGATTTCATTGGTTTGCCGCTTCAAAAGTCTATCACTATATTCTGTGACAACTAGTCAGCCATTCACATTGCCAATAATCCCATCTTTCATGAAAGAATCAAACACATTGAAGTAAACTGCCACATTATTCGTGAAAAGCATTTGTCTAATCTCATTCATCTTATGCCAGTTCATTCGAAAGACCAACTTGCTGATTTTCTTACTAAAACTCTACTACCGGGTCCTTTTCTTACTAATATTTCCAAGTTAGGATTGTTAGATTATACAATTCTAGCTTGCGGAAGGGTGTTTTATAGATTATTTTTTTATTAGTTTAATGCTGATGGTAATTAATTATAGTAAGAATACATAAAAAGTACACAAGATTTTTCACTTTTCTATTTTTTCATTCATTGAAAATTATCAAAATGAGAAGAACCAATTTTTTTCCTCTCTCTCAATTTTCACTCTTCCTCTCTCTTCTAGTTCGTCAAACCATTATCATCACAGCTTGAATAGCTTAGGACATGAAATTTTCTTCATAGATATACTATTAATTTTTTAATAAATTCAAGAAGTAAAAGCAACACTTATAAAATAGAGAGTATTAAATATGTCTTATTATTAGTGCAGCAATATATAAACATTTGAATAATGATACACATCAAATTCTTTTTTGTTAATCAAGTCTAACTAAATTAGTCTAACATAATAAAAATTAGTTATGCCTAACATTATTATAAATCTTATTATTTAACTTGATTAGATTTAGTTCATAAAAAAATTTAAATGTGTAACATTACTCTAAATATTTATACTTATTAACATTAATTAACTAACTATAGGTTCAAAAGCTAAGTATATTAGTGATACTAATTAAAAGGGTTGATGAGTTTCTAACTTAATAATTTTTTTACTGACTCATTTGAATTTAAAACTTAATTTTAATTATCGATTCCCATTGCCTCTTGTTTAGATTTTTTAGGAGGATATAATAAAATAGAAACCTTTGGCGAAATCGTATAACTTTTTCTTTTGAAAAACTAAAAATACTTTTCTTCAATTAAACATATATATATATATATATATATATATATATATATAACTCCTATCTCTCTTACAAATATAATAATAAAGGTGAGGAAAAACTATACTGTGTATATAATAATATAGAATACAATTCTATACTCGAAAGAAACCCCTTAAACTCTTTGTTCGTCCCGAAAAGAAAAAATTTGTAGGGGGTGAGAACATCGTCCTCATTGATTCTCAGTAAAGGGTTTTTAAAAATTGTCATAAGAGGATACGTATAAAAAAAACTGATTTCAATTGCAGTGATTATCGTTTGTCATATGAATCTATTCAAAACATTAACAATTTATTATCAAAAAATTTAAAGTTCACTTCTTTAGTCAAAAAGAGTTCAAAACCCAATTAATATCTCATAATATAATCAACTTGGCCTTCGGCCTAAATCAAGTCAAAACACGGCCTCCGGCCTAACACAAGTCAAAACACGGCCTCGATTCCAACTCAAATCAAATCACAATCAAAACTCAGTTTCAAGACAGAATCAATTACCAGCATCAAACGGTACAAGGCAAATACACTCATAGAATAATTACAGCCCGTACCACATCAGGAACAACCCTCAGCGTCACCATCACCAACATAAGGGATCTCTTAGTTGTTCAAACACAATCAAAACAATACAAGGAATACAAAAAAGAGAGAACAGTTATAGTAAATAGTTGAATTAGCATGTATATACAATTATTCAAATAGGCAAGCCAAATACAAGATGTACACCCAAACAATACATACAAACGCAAATGATGCATGCATGCTCTATGGCTAATGAGCTTATCTGTCAGTTATACACCCAAATCTGACATGTCTGGTAGCTAACCTTGGATAATCCCAATGTGCACGCATCTACCAAGAGGAATTTTACATCTTCAAGGAGGAACGTTCAGAAAGGCATAAGTGTCCGGCCACATCTTGCGACGAAGGGTCAATAGAATCTCAAAACTCAACCTGGAGCAAGTGGAGCCGACCTACTGCGTCTACCCAGAAAAATTCGTGACTCAAATAAATTTTTAAATCACATATCATTCTCAACCAAGAGCAAGTAGGGGCGAACCACTACATCTACTTTGGGAGACTCAAACCATAACCCGGAGCAAGCAGAATCACTCCACTACATCTACCCAGGTAGGTATATCACATTCAGAATCAATTTCATTATCATATTCATCCTCAATCTCATTTCATTTCATTCAAAATCGTGACTAAACTCAATCATCATCATCCCTCATCATCATAATCATCCTATCTCAACCACATCCGGGAGCAAGCGAAATCACTCCACTGCATCTACTCAGGCAGGTACATCTCAATCAAACCTCATTCTCAAGTTCAATAATTTTCCAAAGACCCAAAATCATCTTTCTTCACTAATCAAATTCAATTACTGTAAAATTACCAAAAATTCTAAAAATGAGATTCTTTAATCAAACTCAAGACATAGTTCTTTTCATATGAAACCGAATTCAGAACATAATCCACTTCTTAATGAATCAAACTCAAAACAAAATTATTTTCTTAATAAATCGAACTCGAATCATAATTCTTTTCTTAATAAATCAAACTCAAAACAAAATCCTTTTCTCAATGAATCAAACTCAAAACATAATCCTTTTTTTAATTCATAATTCTTTTCTTAATAAATCAAACTCAAAACAAAATCTTTTTCTCAATAAATTAAACTCAAAACATAATACTTTTCTTAATAAGTCAAACTCAAAACATAATTCCTTTCTTAATGAATTAAACTCAAAATATAATTCTTTTCTCAATAAATCGAAATGAAAACGTGACTCTTTTCGTAATAAATCAAAATCAATAATATGATTCTTAAATCAATTTTTTTAAATAACGCTTCAAACAAAGTCTCAGGGTTTTGTAAAAGTTTTGGCAGCATCTCTTCTATAATTCGGACTTTGCCACCCTTCAAGGGTCCCAACAACCAAACCGAAATACCGCTCGGTCATTCAAAATCGTTTCCAATATATCATTATCTCAACAACTCCAACTCAACTCAAGGAAATCAACAAAAACCCAAAATTTGAACAACCAATCCAGTAAATCATAATAATTCAACCTCACTTGTCAATACGCGTTCAAATGCTCAATAATCGTTATATCACAATTCAGAAACCAACTTAATCAATCCATAAATCAATCATTTATCCAAAACAACTCAGTTTAATTCATAAGACTCACATAATCACGAAAAATATATTATTTACATCAATATCGATTTATAACAATTCTTGAGAATAAAATAAGTTTAAGAAAAGCGCCCCTACCTCGAATAGTCGAAATCCAAAAGCTATAAAACGGGCTAAAAATCCCTTCCTACCAGTCCGTAGTAGCGACAGCCACAACCACAGCTCCATTCCTCTTTCGTAGCAACAACCACAACTCCAAACGATACATGCAACAACCAGAACTCGACCCTACGTTACCAAAACCTCAGAATCTCTAACCAAACATAACAGAATACTAATTTTCATGGGTCTCGAAATGAAAATGCTTACCGTAACCAAGGAAGAACGACCACACCGAATGGCAGCAGCTCAAGCAATGGTTTTGGCAGCCACAGTATCATTCCCGGTGACCATGGCAACAGCAGCAACAGAGCTCCAACGACGGTAGAAACCCCTCCTCCTTCTTTCCCGTTCCGTTCTCCCTCTCTCCCGCAGCAGTAATGGCAATGGCGGAGCCTTTAGTAGCAGCGGCAGAAGCTCAGCGATGGCGGCTCAATGACGATCGGCAGCGACACGTGCAGCTTGGCGACGGTGACCCACGAGTAGCGGCGACGAGCTTGCAGAAGATGCATCTGACTCATGCCACCCTTAGTCGTTGCGATGCTTCCTTCCTCTATGAACAGCGTTGACGGCAGCACAATAACCCGATGATGGCGCCGGCGTGGCGCAGCGGTGGCACGAGCTGGACAGCGGCAGCAGTGCGGCTCCTCCCTCTCTCTTCCCTCTGCTCTTCGTGCTCTTTCTTCCCTCTTCCCTCTTCCTTTTGTTTCTCCCTCTCTTCTCTTTTTTTCTTTTACCACTGGGAATGGGGGGCTGACGGCGGGTTTGTGTGTGAGAGAGTGGGTGAAGTGAGTGTGTATTAGGGTTACGGTTTTAATTTGAGAAAAAGGAGGTAAGGGTAGTGATGAGTCCATATTTTCCGGTATATTTTGATTTGATTTGAGTGGATTTCATCACTTAAACCTACATTTATTCATCCAAATAGTATACTTTTGTGTTCTCTCCCTTAATTGAGCCTAATTGTGAAAACATGCTATTTTGTGTTTATTTTAATCACTTTTATCCCACTTTTATTCCATTCAATGCCATGACATATTTGTTGAGTGATTTTAGGTTTAAGAGGCAAGTTTGGCAAGATAAGAGTGGAAGAAAAGCATGCAAGAGGGAGAAAACATGAAGAAAACAAAGGAGAAGCACACATTGGAGTGTGTGTGCACACAACCACCTGTGCGTACACACAAGAAGCCTAAACACATATGTGTGTACGCACGACAACCTGTGCGTATGCACAAGAAGAAAATCAGCATGTGTGCGTACGCACACACCTGTGCGTACGCACAGGTCCCAGCGCGTGACTCATTTTTTGCAAATCGCTGGGGGCGATTTTTGGGCCTCCAGGGCCCAATTTTGGGACTTTCTGAAGCTGATTGAGTGCTATATGAAGGAAGGCATCACTCCATGTGAAGAGGAAAGAAATTAGGGTTAGATTTTAGTCATGTAGTTCATTTTCTAGAGAGATAAGCTCCTCCCTCTCTCTAGAATTAGGGTTCTTTAGTTTAATTTCTTGTAATTTCTACTTTTAATTCTTGTTTTCATTTACTTTTCCTTATCATTTATTGTTATTGCATCTTTATTCTTCTTCATTTCCTTTGTTATTCCCTTTATTTTGTCACTTTTATGTTATGAACACTCTTTGTTAATTTTAATTTCATTTAATGCAATTTTATGTTTTATGTTCATTTATTGCTTTCTTTAGTTGTTGTTATGATTTTCTTGCATTTGGTAGCTTTAGAATTTATTTTAATGTATTTTAATATCATTTTATTTTCATGCACACCAAGTGTTTGATAAAATGCTTGGCTTAGTTTTTACATAATTTTTCTTCACTCTTGGTTTGAAATTGATGACTTTGGTGATCCTTGAGTTATTGATGTCCATTTTTGTTTGATATATTAGAGTAGTTAGTTAATTTGGTTTCCATAGACTCTATGTGACCCTTAGTGTTGACATAGGACTTATGGATAGAAATCAACTATGCCTATTTGACTTATCTTCGATGTAAGGTTGACTAAGTAGGATTAACTCTTCACAATCATCATGTGTTTGTGGTAAATGGTTAGGATAGGTAGCCTTAGCTCTCAATTACTTGCCAAGAGGTTTCTTGCATTTTAAGTTTCCTTTCCTTGCATTTAATTGCTTTGACTTTTATTGCTTTGATTTTTATTTCTTGCATGTTTAGTTTTTACACTCTTGGTTGAGAAATTGGGTGTTTGGGTGGAATTGAGTTGTGGATGTTCATTCCGCATTGTGTGAGGATTGTTAATTGGTTCGGTTTCTCTTGACTCTAAGTGACCCACTAGTGTTGACTTAGGACTTAGGGATTGGGATCAATTATGCCTTTTTGACTAATTCTCAAGTAGGATTGACTAATTGGGATTAATTCCACATAATTGCCATGTTTGTGGTCCATAACTAGGATATGAATCCTTAATTCTTCAATTCTCACCAAGAGCTCTTTTAGTATTTAGTTTCCAATTGCATCACTTTTACTTGCTTTCATTTAATTACTTGCATGTTAAGTTAATTTCTTACTATTTACATTACTTGCTCTCTTGCTTTTCCAATTTCCCATGCTCCCTCATTGCCAATAAACATGACATTTCATTGCAACTCCTAAGAAAGACGACCCGGGAGTCTAATTACTCTCGGCTTATATTTGATTTGAATTGTGATAACATTTGATTGATGATCAATTTGTCGGGTTAGGACTATACTTACAACGCCAATTTCATTTTGATTATCAAATTCCTAACCTATGCAAATTGGTCGTTGTCAGGTAGGTTAGTAATTTCATATCAAAATAGCGACAATATAGTAATTGAAAACTAATTTTAATCCAACAATAATTATATATAAAAATACTATTTGTTCATTAATTTACAAATTATTTTCAAATAAATACCCTAATCCAAGAATTAGAGATAATACGATTAATTTTCTTTATTCATAAAAATTAAAGTATTGAATTCTAAAATCTCAATTATTTAAATCAAATCATATAAAATTTTTATTATTTTACAACTACTAAACTTTATAATTTACATATAGAAAATTATCCAATAATTGTAAAAATAGATAAAAATTTAAATTTAATTATCAAAACTTGATTTAATTAGCTTGAATAAAATAATTTCTGAAATTAAAGTCTTTAATGAATAAATAAATTAAAATTGACTCATAATAAGATTTTTCAAAATTTGTGGGTCTTACAATAGAGGTTTAAATTTGGGGGTTAAAAACTTAATTTTGCAGAAGTCGCAGAAATTGGGGTCCTGCATATGCACGACCCTTGCGTACGCATGAGAGGTGTTACAAAAGTGAAATAGTTTCGTACGTATACCATGCATACGTACAAAAGTGAAATAGTTTCGTACGTATACCATGCATACGTACGCACGACGTGCATTTCAGAGTGTGGGTTTTTGTGCGTACTGATGACTGGAAATTTGCACAACACAAATTCCTTTGGTAAGTGTACCGAATCGCCAAGTAATAACTCACTGTTGAGTGAGGTCGATCCCACAGGGATTGATGGATTAAGAAACTTTAGTTATGTGATTTATCTAGTCAAGCAAATGTTTAATGGTTGTGTGTAATTGAGTGAACAAAATTGTGATTCACAAAGAAAGTGAATGTGCGGAAAGTAAATTGCTAAAGAATAAAGAGTTGAAAGTAAATTGTGAAAGGTAAATGGCAGAAACTTAGATGACAAGAAATTAAAGAGATGAAACTTAAATGACAAGAAAGTAAAAGCAAGAATGTAAATAGCAATGAAAGATAAATTGCATGAAATGTAAATGGGTTCTGGGTGCTGGGAATCAAAGATAACAAGAAATTTAAAGTAGTCGAAAGGAAGAGCAACAATGGGTGAGATTCATTAGGGATTGGAGATATTATAATCCTTCATGAATCAATGGGTCTCAACTTCATTCTCAATCATATGAAGTAGATCTATGGCGGATTGTAAATAATTGAGTTCCAATTCTTTGGCAACCCAATTTCTCTTAACACAATCAATTGTCAATTCCTTGATCTAATTGTTCATGAGAAGAGGTTAAGTTCAAATTTTTAATCCATAAGCCACACAACCCTTAGGATCTCAATTCAAAGAGGTTATATGTCACGTACCAACTAAGAATGTATTGATCAAAAGAGTTATAAGGGAGAAGCTTCAAGCTGAATCCTATGATCCCTTTTCCAAGGCTCACATAGGGATTCAAGTAGATCCGAACCCCCTTTCGGTAGTGAACGGATCTATGAAGCACAAAAGCTTTCCCTTAGCTACAACAAGCGGATTGAGAAGAAGAAGAAGAATTGCATTAATTCATTTGAATTACAATAGAGCTCCTCCCCCTAATGATGTGGGGTTTAGTTGATCATTGCTTTGGAAAACTTATAAAGAAAAATAAAGTACATGAAAAGTAAAACTAAGTACAAAGAAGAAAGAAAAGTAGTCAGAGTTTCCTAATTCGGACCCTCTCGTGTAAAAGTCCATCTTCCTTCTAAGTTCACAAAAGCATACGCACATTGCTCCATGTGTGCGCACACTAGCCAAATCTTCCAGCCCCAACTCGTGCCTTGATCGAAGATGTTAGTATGTTAACTTTGGTGGCATTAGCACACTAATGCTCGGCACAACGTTAGCACTGGCGTTGGTATGCTAACGTTGCCTATTAATGCTCCTTTCTTCCTTGACCAACGTTGGCACTGGCGTTAGTGGGCTAACTTTGCCACTAACGCCAGCTTTTTCTTCTTCTTCAATCACATTAGCCTAGCATTAGTGGGCTAACTTTGCCACTAACGCCAGCACCTCCTTCATTGGCAACGTTGGCACTGGCGTTAGTGGGTTAACTTTGCCACTAACGCCATCTTCTTCTTCCTTGGCAACGTTGGCACTGGCGTTAGTGGGTTAACTTTGCCACTAACGCCAGCTTCTTCCTTGTAGAGCACGTTAGCACTGGCGTTAGTGGGCTAACTTTGCCACTAACGCCAGCACCTTCTTGCCTTCCTCTGCTTCTTCTTTGCCTGTCATCAATCAAACAAGTGCATCAAAGCTCTGCCATAATCACAAGATATTGCATCATTCAATGCATCAAGTAGTTGTTGTATAAATCTCATGAAAATGATTATAATTCACTAATGTTTGATGAATCAAGGCATGCATAGATAACTCATCCAAATGCTTGCTTATTGATGAAGTTAATGCATGCAACTAACCTAAAATATACTAAAAATGGCTTGTGAAACTAGCCAAGATGCCCTGGCATCACAGCACCAAACTTAAATCTTGCTTGTCTCCAAGCAAGTAATAAAGCATAAGAAGAATGAATGAGAACACAAAGAGATATAAGCCCTTATTGAAAGATATTCAGTCCTGGTTCATGGGGTTTCATGCATGACATCTTTGAAGTTCATAATATTATTGGTTTCTAGGTTATAGCATCCTCTTAAGTACTAACTCTGCTGCTTTTATGAGAGCCTTTTCTTCTTTGATCCTTGGTTTGAACTTTTTGCCTTTCTTTTTCTCCTTGCTAGAGGCTTATTCTTTTTATTGAAGCTTAGTGCTTTGTGTTAAGACAGCTCTTTATGATAAGCTTTTAGTCAACACTCCCGACCCAGTTGGTTCAAGGTGTTAGGTGTTGAAGCACCCCTTAGGACTTACTAACTCAAGCCTCTCCTCAACACATACACACTATATGCACTTGACTTGCAATTTAACATTGAGATATTGATGTCCAGCACCTCTTTGGGTTGCTAAATGCTTTGTAGAAAGGTTTCTCTTGATAATGGACTTTTGGTTAATAAGCTCGGGTTAGTTAACCCAAGTTATCAAGTGATGAAGCAATCCTTAGAACCTAATCATCCAAGCATATCCTTGTACAAAAGCATCACAGACATATATCTTTAGGGTCAAGCTATTGGTGCCTAGCTTATTCATTGCACTATTCTTTCTTCATTCTTCTTTTTCTTTTTCTTTCTTTTTGCTAGGATCTTTTATTCACAAGGGTTTCATAGAATGCACACTAAGCCTATACTTAAGGGAACATTCTACCCTTCTACTTTATTTGTGAACTTACTAAAAATACTCAAGCATGTACCACCACCCACTAGAACTTTATTCATCCTTCATAATTGAACTTTACTCTTTCTTTTTTTTTTCAAACATTTTCTTCTTTGTTTAAACTTAAGAAACAAGCATACAATTCAAGCAAGGTGAAGTGTTATAGGTACTTAAACTAGCAAGCCAAAATAAACATAAAATCAACCTAATGCAAATGAATCATGACTAAAAGGACACTGATCAACAGGGGCACAATTGCACTTTCAATTAACATATTTAAGCTAAAGACAGTCAAGTAACAATACAACCTCTTGGTATCCACTTGTTTCCTCCTTGTCATCACCATCTTTTGACTTCTGTATCCTTCTTTTATCTCTCTAGATGGTGGTGCATATTCCCTCTAAGAGGTGAAATGACTATCTGCAAAGATATTGAAAGTTGCTTGTTCCCCAAGCACTTGAACGATTGTCATCATACATGTGTGTTTATGAATTCTTAAACTAAAGGTGGTGTGTGAACACCAAACTTAGTTTATTGCTCATCTTTCTATGCAGAAATAGAGTGCATATTTTAGCTTTTCATGCATGCATGAAACATCATGTGCTTTGCTTCTATGAGAAAATAAAACTATAAAACTAGAAAGTAAACAAGTAGGATGAAAGGATAATTGATTTTTGTGATTGCTTGAAATTTGTAATTGTTCATGATTATCTCAAGGGTTACTTTGTGCTCACATGATGTTAATGGTGGAACACTAAATTTAGTACCATGCATTAACACTTGATTTTGTTCCTTTGTTAGCACAATCACATTGGTGTGCAACACCAAATTTAATTTCTTTATATACATAGGAATTTAACTAACCATTTATTCTGAAGAGATGAGAGAGTTACCTCAGATTGAGTTACCTCCTGATGAGCGGATATTTTATACACTTTTTGGCATCATTTTCATATAGTTTTTAGTATATTTTGTTTAATTTTTCTTAAGTTTTCATAGGTTTTAGTGTTAAATTCACATTTTCAGATTCTACTTTAAGCTTGTGTATTTTTGTGTAATTTCAGGTATTTTCTGGCTGAAATTGAGGAGCTGGAGCAAAAGTTTGATTCAGAGACAGAGAAAGCACTGCAGATGCTGTCCATATTTGACCTCCTTGCATTTGGAAGAGCTTTTCTGGAGATACAGAAGTCCAAATGGAGAATTTTCAACTATGGAAAGATGACTTGCAGAGCTTTCCAGCAATGTATAGTAGTTTATACTTTGTTTCAGAATAGAAGGCCCAAAATTGGCGTTCAACGCTAGCTTTCTGCCCCCTTTCAGGCGTCCAGCACCCAAGGAGAAGAGACCAGCGTCCAAACGCCCAAAAAGGACCCCATAGCCAGCGTTCAACGCCCTAGAGACCTCCTAGCACGTGGATCTCATCAAAGCTCAGCCCAAACACTCACCAAGTAGGCCCCATAAGTGGATTTTAGCACTAAAAAGACTGTTTTACCCTTACTAGTCATTAATTTAGTATTTAAAGTAGAAGATCACTCTTTGTTAAAGATATTTTCCCATATTTGGCCACTTTTACACCATATTTCGTTTCTATCATTGTATTCTCTATCAGTATGAGTTTCTAAACCTCCTAGGTTGAGGGGAGGAGCCCTGCTGAGTTCTATGAATTAATAAAAGTATTACTGTTTCTCTTCAATTAATGTTTGATTTAATTCTAAGATGTATATTCGTTCTTCAACATGGTGAATGGGATGATCAGTGACAATCAGCTCTGTTCATCATACTAAGACTGCGTGCCTGACAACCATTCGTGTCTACTTGGGTTCGTGTGAATACGTGACTGGAAAGCACAAACCACCAGCTTGATTACACATCTCTTAGACAGCTAATCCATGACTTTGTTGGGGACTCCTCGAGACACCAGTTCAGCCAATTTACGGGGAGATTAGGGTCTCTGTGGTAGAGGCTAGAACCCAAAGGTGCAACATTCTTTGATCTGAAAGATTCAACCTTGTTTGTGGCATTTTGAGTAGGATCACCAAGGGAATGAACTACTAGAGCTTCACCCTCATTCAGATTGGATGACCGTGCCATACGATGTTTGATCTGAAGTAGAGAAGATTAATGACTGCGGCCATACGGTGTTGATCATATACAGCCTGCCATAGAAGAAATCATTCACAAGCAAAGGAGACAGTAATACCAGAATTAATTTAGAAAGACAAAGCAACTCCAATCCTTAACCATCTTCCTATTACTGATTCCATTCAAATTCATAAAGTATTTTATACACTATTCCTTTTATGCTTTCAACCAAATTCAAACTAACAACTTCTTGATTTCACCTGACTAAGACCTGCAAGATAACCATAGCTTGCTTCAAACCACAATCCTCGTGGGATCAATCTTGACTCGCTTAGGTATTACTTGGACGATCCAGTGCACTTGCTGGTACAGATGTACGAAGTGTGGGGATTCATGCACCAAGTTTTTGGTGCCGTTGCCGGGGATTGTTCGAGTTCGGACAACTGACGGATTATCTTGTTCCCTAGATCAGGTATTATCTTTAATTTTGTTAGCTTTTCTTTTATTTCATTTTTATTTTTTTCAAAAAAAAATCAAAAACTTTTTTCAAAAATTTTTTTATTTTCTTTGTTTAATCTTTGTTCTTGGTTTGAGTCATTTTGTTTTTGTTCTTGTTGAGTTTTTCGAAATTTTTGAGTCTTTTTTTCTAAAAATTTTCAAAATTAGTGTCTTTTGTTTAAATCTTGTGTCAATATTTGAGTTTGGTGTCTTCTTGTGTTTTTCTTTCATAATTTTCGAAAGTTTGTGTTTTGGTTTTTAAAATTTTTAAGTTTGGTGTCTTTTACATGTTCTTGTGTTCTTTGAATTTCTTGAGTTTGGTTATTGGTGTTCTTCTTAATCTTCAAGGTGTTCTTGTTTTTCTTTTTGTTTTGATCTTAAAAATTTTAAGTTTGGTGTCTTTTACTTATTTGTCTTCAAATTTTTGAAAACTTAGGGTCCTAGATCTAAAAATTTTGAGTTTTGTGTCTTTTACTTGTTTTTCTCTTTCTCATTAAATTCAAAAATAAAAAATATCTTTTCTATCTTTATTTTTAATTAATTTTAAAAATTTTAAATAAAAATTTAGATTTTAATTTTAAATTTTTATCTTATCTTATCACAGTTTTCAATTTTCAAAATAAAAAATTTTATCTTTTTCAAAATCTTTTCTTTTCTTATTTCAAAATTCAAAATTTAAAATTCAAATTTCAAATTTTAAAATTCAATTTTCAAAAATTTAAATTTCAAATTTCAAAATAAAATCTTTTTCAAAAATTAAATTTCAAATCTTATCTTTTTCAAATCTTTTCCAAATCTTTTTTGTTTCTTATCTTATCTTTTCTAAATTCAAATTTTAAAATCAATTATTTTTCAAATCTTTTTAATTTCTTATCTTATCTTTTATTATCTTTTCTAATTTCAAATTTTAATTTCAAATCTTTTCTAATCTTCTATCTTATCTTTTTTTCAAATCTCTTCTTAATTAGTTACTTCTTGTCTATCTCTTCTTTTCAAAACTTCCTAACTAATTCTTCTCTCTTCTAATTTTCGAAAATTCTCTTCTTCTTCTCTCTCTTCTATTTTCGAAATTCACTAACTAATTTTCAATACTTTTTAATTTTTTAACCTTAATTTTTAAAATTAATTAATAAAATAAAAAAATATTTTAATTTTTATTTATCTCTTCTATTTCTAATTCTTCTCCTATTTACTTTTATTTATTCGAATTCTTCTCCTCTCCCATCTTCTCTCTTCACTTTTCTATCTTCCTCTTCTTTCTTCACATCTCACTGGGAGCCTTCTATACTTAAATCAGACATAGAAGCTTCCTTTCTTTTCTTTTTCTTGTTTATGACTAGGAATAGGGATAAAGAACCCCTCTTTAATCTTGATCTTGAACCTGAGAGGACTTTAAGGAGAAGCTTACAACAAGCTAAATCACAACACTCCAGAAGAAACCTTTCAGAAAATTTTGAACAAGAAATAGAAGACATGGCCGAACCTGAAGGAGAGGGAAGAAAAGTTCTTGGTGACTTCACCATGCCTACCTCTGACTTTTAATGCAGAAGCATCTCTGTATCTTCTATTGGAGCTAACAATTTTGAGCCTAAGCCTCAGTTAGTCTCTCTTCTGCAACAGAATTGCATGTTCCATGAACTTCCAATAGAAGATCCACATCAGTTCTTGGCTGAATTCTTGCAAATCTGTGATATTGTAAAGACTAATGGAGTAAATCCTGAAGTCTACAAGCTTATGCTTTTTCCCTTTGCTGTGAGAGACAGAGCTAAGATGTGGTTGGATTCTCAACTAAAAGAGAGCTTAGACTCTTGGGAAAAGCTGGTTAATAATTTCCTAGCTAAATTCTTTCCCCTCAAAGGATGAGCAAAATTAGCGGGGAAGTTCAAACCTTTAGACAAAGAGAAGGTGCATCCCTTTATGAAGCTTGGGAAAGATACAAGCAACTGATCAGGAGGTGTCCTCCTGACATGCTTTCAGAATGGTTTATCATAGGCGTGTTCTATGATGGTTTGTCTGAGATGTCCAAAATCTCATTGGAGAGCTCTACAGGTGGATCACTCCACTTGAAGAAAATGCCTACAGAAGTAAGAGAACTCATTGAGATGGTTGTAAATAACCAATTCATGTACACCTCTGAGAGGAATCCTGTAAACTATGGGATCTCTCAGAAGAAAGGAGTTTTTGAAGTTGATACTCTGAATGCCATATTGGCTCAGAACAAGATCTTGACCCAGCAGGTCAATATGATATCTCAGCATTTGACTGGAATACAAACTGCAGCTGGCAGTACCCAAGAAGTATCTCCTGATGTAGATGCTTATGATCCTGATCAACCCACCATGGAAGAGGTAAATTACCTGGGAGAACCCTATGGAAACACCTACAATCCTTCAAGGAGGAATCATCCTAACCTTTCATGGAAGGATCAACAGAAGCCTCAGCAAAGCTTCAATAATAATCAGAGTAGAAGGAACTAGAATAGGTTCAACAACAGACCACTATTTCCATCTTCTCAAGGGAATATGGAGACCCCTAAGTAGAGCCTCTCTAACTTAGTCACTCTGGTTTCCAGCCTCTCTAAGACCACTCATAGTTTCATAACTGAAATAAGGTCATCTATTAGAAATTTAAAGGTATAAGTTGGTCAATTGAGCAAGAGAATCCTTGAGACTCCTCCTGACACTCTTCCTAGTAACACTGAGGTGAACCCAAGAGAAGAGTGCAAGGCCATCACCGCTAAGGTAGAGGCCAAAAATGGAAAAACTAGGAAGGCTTTGAATGCCAGTGAAGGGCATATCACTGGGCGTTCAACGCCCATCTTGGCAGTAGAGCTGGCGTTGAACGCCAGCCAGAGAGCACTAGCTGGGCATTCAATGCCAAAACAGGCAGGAACTCTGGCGTTGAACGCCAGTGAGGAACCCCTCACTGGGCATTCAACACCCAACCAGACAAGGAAGCTGGCGTTGAACGTCAAACAGGATACCTCTGTTGGGCATTCAACGCCCAAAATGACAAGGGAACTGGCGTTTAACGCCAGTAAGGGTGCACAGCATGGGTGTTCAACACCCAAAGAGCTAGTAGAACTGGCGTTGAATGCCAGTAAAGGCACACCATCTAAGTGCTCAATACCCACTCAAGAGATCCCTATCCAAGAACTAAAGGAAGCCAATGCTCACATAAAGACCATAAAGGTTCCTTTTCATGCACTTCTGTAATGCATGAGTTCTGATGAATACTCATCCTTTGATGAGGATGAAGACACTAGGAAAAAGCAAGTTTCTCGATACCTAGGAGCTCTCATGAAGCTGAATGCCAAGTTATTTGGTACAAAGCCTTTGGAGGAAGAACCTCCATTACTTTCCATAGAACTCAATGCTTTGGTTGAGCTAAAGCTACCTCAGAAGCTTCCAGATCCTAGACGCTTCCTGATTCCTTGCACCATAGGTACCATAACCTTTGAGAAGGCTCTGTGTGACCTAGGGTCAAACATAAACCTTTTGCCACTCTCTATGATGGAGAAGTTGGGAGTCTTTGAGATACAAGCTGCAAACATTTCACTAAAGATGGCAGACAAGTCAATGAAGAAGCCATATGGCTTAGTAGAGGATGTCTTGGTAAAGGTTGTAGACCACTACATTCCTACAAACTTCATAGTCTTGGATATTGGGGAAGATAAGGATGAATCCATCATCCTTGGAAGACTTTTCCTAGCTACTGCCAATGCTATCATTGATGTAGCTAAGGGAGAACTGATCCTACAACTAGGGGAGGATCACATCTTGTTCAGGATGTCTCACCCCAATTCTCCCTCTAATAAAAAGACAATGGTGCAACACCTAGTGTTCCAACTATCTCTTTCAGTGTAGAGCTTTACCAAGCCCCCAAACATCAATTCTAAGTTTGGTGTTGGACAGCCATCAAAAACCTCTAAGAACAAAGGTACTAAAAAGAAAGTACTTAAAGGCTGGAGGGATAAGAGAGTCCCAACTGAAAACCTCTCACCTGGCATGAGAGTTGTCTTCACAAGAAACCAGTCTTACCATGTACAGTGAGTCGTATCCTATCTCTAAAGCATGTGGAGCTCATTCATGAGAAGATAGGAAGAAAGTTCACTGTTAGGGGCGAAAATCTGAGCTCATACTCACCTCCGTAAGGAGTTAACCGTTAAGCTAGTGACGTTAAAGAAGCGCTTGTTGGGAGGCAACCCAACCTTAATTATTTATTTATTTTTATTTTGTTTTTCTTTAAGTTATTTTAGGTTCATGATCATATACAACAGTCAGAACAGAGACAGAAATGTTACAGCAGTGAAAATAGAACACTCTGGATGGAGTGTTGTTGAAGTTGAACGCCAACCAGGGAGCACTGGCTGGGCGTCCAACGCCCCAAATAGGCAGCATTGTTGGCATTGAACGCCAGCCAAGAAATAGACGCTGGGCGTTCAAATGCCAGTGCAGAGGGTAGAGAATCTGAATTCCCTAGCCTTTCAGGATCAGTGGGTCCCACAGTATCTTCACCTACCCCACTTACTTTCACACTTTCCCATACACACTTCCCTATAAACCCTAGCCCAATCACATCCATATCACTTCCCCAAAACCATCATAACTCCCACCAACCCCCCACCCACTTCAAAATTAAATTTCCCTCTCAATTCTGCACCCATGACCGAACCCAACCCTAACCCACTCCTATAAATACCCATCATCCTAACCCTTCATACACACACCTCTCACACACTCATAAGCCCTACGATTGAGCCCTCTCTTTCTCCCTCTATCTGCTTCTATTTTCTTCTTCTTCTAATCTATTCTTCTCTTTTCTTTATTTTTGCTCGAGGACGAGCAAAGTTTTAAGTTTGGTGTAGGAAAAGCCTAGCTTTTTTTCTTTCCATTCACATTCATGGCACCCAAGATTGGAGAATCCTCTAGAAAGAGAAAAGAGAAGGTAGTAGCTGCCACCTATGGAGAGATTCATCACCAAAGCCCACCAAGACCACTTCTATAAAGTAGTGGTAGAGAAGAAAGTGATCCCTGAGGTCCCTTTCAAGCTCAAGAAGAATGAGTATCCGGAAAAGAGGTTGGAAAGTCCTAATCAATCCCATTCAAGAGGTTGGGATTCTAATGGTGCAAGAGTTCTATGCTAATGCATGGGTTACTAAAAACTATGATACTATTGTGAACCCAAATCCAAAGAATTGGAGCACCATGGTCCGAGGAAAAATCTTAGATTTCAGCCTGAAAAGTGTGAAGTTGGCATTCAACTTGCCTTTGATGCAAGGGGACCCACATCCTTACACTAGAAAAGTCAACTTTGATCAGAGACTGGATCAAGTACTCTCAGACATCTGTATGGAAGGAGCACAGTGGAAAAGGAATTCCCAAGGCAAGCCCATTCAACTAAGAAGGCTTGACCTAAAGCCTATAGCTAGAGGATGGTTGGAATTCATCCAACGCTCTATCATCCCAACTAGCAATCGGTCAGGAGTGACCATTGACAGAGCTATCATGATCCATTGCATCATGATTGGAGCGAGGTGGAAGTACATGAGGTGATCCCTCAAGAATTGTACAAGATAGCTGAGAAGCCTTCCACCAATGCAAGGTTGGCACTCCCACACCTCATCTGTCATCTATGCAATTCAACTGGAATTGTCATAGAAGGAGATATCTCCATTGGGGAGGACAAGCCTATCACTAAGAAGAGGATGAAGTAAACTAGAGAGCATGCACAAGAGCCTGTGCAGCCGCCTCAGTATGAGTCCTTGAGATGCTTCAACGGATGTACTTTCCTCCTCAAAGCTATTGGGATCAATGGCAGACTTCTCTTGGAGAACTAAGCACTAACATGGAGCAATTGATGGTGGAGCATCAAGAGCATTCCACCACCCTCACTGAAATAAGGGAAGACTAAAGATCCATTAGAGAAGATCAAAGGGCTATGAGGGAAGAACAACAAAGGCAAATGAGTGACATTGAAGAGATCAAGCACCACATTGGATCCTCAAGGAGGAGTACTAGCCGCCACTAATAAAGGTGGATTCGTTCTCTTTGATCTCTTTTCCCTTTTATTATTTTTCTATTTTCTGTTATGTTGTATTGTCTGTTCTCCTGTTCTTATTGCATGATCATTTGCATTGATGTCTTAAAGATGTAAATGTTCCATATGTCTCTCACCTTGCTTAAAAGAAAATTTTAACTGAAAAGAATTGAGAGATACATGAATTTCAAGTTTATAATAAGAATAGTTCAATTATTTTGATGTGGTGGCATTGCTTTCATTTTCTGAATGTATGAGTAAACAATGCATATTTGAAGTTGAAATTTTAGAATGTTGTCTCTTGAAAAAATGATGATGAAAGTGAAGTATTATTGGTGATATGAAAAATCCATAAATTGATTCTTGAGGCAAGAAAAAACAGCAAAATGAAAAAGAAAAAGCTTGCATGCGAAAAAAAAAGTGGCGAAAAAAATAAAATAGAAAAAAAAAGAAAGATAAAAAGCAAGCAAAAAAAGCCAAAAGCTCTTTAAACCAAAATGCAAGAGCAAAAAAGCCAGTAACTCTTTAAACCAAAAGGCAAGGGTAAAAGGATCCAAGGCTTTGAGCATCAGTGCTTAGGAGGGCCTAAAGGAAACAAAATCCTGGCCTGAGCGGATATAATTGAAACTGAGCTTCATTGGAAACCCTGGGATTTATTTTATCTTACTCTTCTTTTTTATCCTACTGTGTTTTTAGTTTCTTGGGGACAAGCAATAGTTTAAGTTTGGTGTTGTGATGAACGGATATTTTATACACTTTTTGGCATCATTTTCATATAGTTTTTAGTATGTTTTGTTTAAGATTTATTAAGTTTTCATAGGTTTTAGTGCAAAATTCATATTTTTGGATTCTACTTTGAGATTGTGTATTTTTGTGTAATTTCAGGTATTTTCTGGCTGAAATTGAGGAGCTGGAGAAAAAGTCTAATTCAGAGGCAGAGAAAGCACTGCAGATGCTGTCCAGATCTGACCTCCTTGCACTTGAAAGAGCTTTTTTGGAGTTACAGAAGTCCAAATGGAGCGTTATCAACAGCTATGGAAAGCTAACATCCAGCGCTTTCCAGCAATATCTAATAGATCATACTTTGCTTCAGAATTGAAGGCCCAAAACTGGCGTTCAACACCAGCCTCCTGCCCCCTTTCAGGCGTCCAGCATCCAGTGCCCCCTTTCATACGTGATTGGAAAGCATGAACCGCCAGCTTGATTATATATCTCTCAGACGACTAATCCACAATTTCGTTGGGGACTTCTCGAG
Organism: Arachis ipaensis; assembly: GCF_059453495.1. Lineage (NCBI taxonomy): Eukaryota > Viridiplantae > Streptophyta > Magnoliopsida > Fabales > Fabaceae > Arachis > Arachis ipaensis. The sequence continues at coordinate 116,381,321 of NC_142441.1, read as the reverse complement.
ACACCAATTCAGTTTAGTTACAGGGAAATTAGGGTCTCTGTGGTAGAGGCTAGAACACAAAGGAGCAGCATTCTCTGATCCAAAAGATTCGACCTTGTCTGTGGCATTTTGAGTAGGATCATCAAGGGAATGAACTGCTAGAGCTTCACCTTCATTCAGATTGGATGACCATAGCCATACGGTGTTTGATCTGAAGCAGAGGAGATTAATTACCGCGGCCATACAGCGTTGATCACATACAGCCTGCCATAGAAGAAATCATTCACAAGCAAAGGAGACAGTAATACCAGAGTTAATTCAGAAAGACAAAGCAACTCCAATCCTTAACAGTCTTCCTGTTACTGATTCTATTCAAATTCACAAATTATTTTATACACTATTCCTTTTATGCTTTCAACCAAATTCAAACCAACAACTTCTTGATTTCGCCTGACTAAGACCTGCAAGATAACCATATCTTGCTTCAAACCACAATCCTCGTGGGATCGACCCTGACTCGCTCAGGTATTTCTTGGACGACCCAGTGCACTTGCTGGTATAGTTGTACGAGGTGTGGGATTCGTGCACCGCCTCCCAACTAGCGCTCTTTTATCGTCACTAGCTTGACGTTTGTCCCCTGTTAAGGAGGCTGATGATCATAGTACCTCAATTTGTCTCCTCCCACTGTGAGGTTCCTTCCAGTATCCTGTTTCATGATTTCTATGTGTTCAAGTGAAAGGATCTTGCTCACAGTATAGTATCCAAAAAAGTGTGGAGATTTCTCCATTGATTGGTAAATTAGTATCACTTGATCTCCTGGTGAGAATCCTTCAGTTGGAATCTTCTTATTCTTCCACCCTTTAGGCACCCTTTTCTTGCTGTTCTATGCCTTTTTTGATGATTCTTCCTTCTTGGTGGGCTCAATGTTGGGAGCTTTCTTATTAGTTGTCACTATTGGGGTCTTTGCTTGTAGTTCTTCTTTAGCTTTTCTGACTTCTTGAATCCTTTTTCTCCCTTCATTTACTTTCTTCTCCTCCAAGGATGAGCTTACGAGTTTTAGAGGTGACTCCTTGGGCTTCTCCTTCCAGTTTGGGTCTTCATTCTCAATCCTCATGCAATTTTCTTTTTCAGCAGGGTACTGTATTGCTTTGAAAACATTGAGGATTATCTGTTCATTATGTATCCTCAGAATCATTTCACCTTTTTCCATATCAATAATTGCCCTTGCTGTGGCCAAAAACGGTCTTCCAAGAATAATTAAGTCGCTTCCTTCCTCATCCATGTCCAGAATTACAAAGTCCGCAGGGAAAATGAATTTGCCGACCTTAACTAGAAGGTTCTCCACCACTCCATTGGGTATTATAAGGGATCTATCGGCAAGTTGTAGTGACATTCTGGTGGGTTTGACCTCCTCTATTGACAGCTTCTTCATCATAGAGAGTGGCATCAAATTGATGCTTGCTCCCAGGTCACATAATGCTTTATCAATTTGTATGTTCCCAAAGGTACATGGTATGAAAAAGCTTCCTAGATCCTTGAGTTTGGGTGGCAACCCTTTTTGGATACAGCACTGCATTCCTAAGTGAGGATAACAGTTTCTTTCTCCTTCCAGCTCCTCTTTTTGGTAATGAGTTCTTTGAAAAACTTTGCATAAAGTGGCATTTGTTCCAAGGCTTCAGCTAGTGGAATGTTGATCTCTAATTTCCGAAAAATCTCCAATAACTTAGGAAATTGTTGATCCTTCATCTCCTTATGCAATCTCTGAGGGTAAGGTAGTTGAGGAACATATTGTTTCACTTCCTCTTTCTTCTCTTGTGTTTGTGACTCTGAGACTTGCTTGCCTTTCCTTGGAGCTTGTGGTTCATTGTCCTTCTTGTGATCCCCCTTATCATTTTCCTCAATCTCCATCTCTTCCTTGCTGGAATCCTTATTGTCCTTTCCCAATGTGTTACCACTCCTTAGTTGTATAGCCTTGCACTCCTCCTTTGGATTTGGGATGGTGTTACTTGGGAAGGCATTAATTGGCCTCTCAGCAGGTTGCTTGGATAGTTGCCCTATTTGTCTTTCAAGGTTTATCATTATTGCTTCAAAGTTCTTACTTGCCATCTCTTGGTTCTTCATGAGCATTTCCATCATCATTTCTATATTAGAGATTCTTTGAGACTCTTGATGTGGCTGGGGTTGTGTATGAGATGTTGGTTGTTGATGGAAGTTAGTTGGGTTATTTGAAGAGTTATTTTGTGGGTAGAATGTGGATGTGGAAAAGTTATTTTGGGGTTTTCTGTATGGATTGTTGTTAGTGGGGTGATGGTTTTGGTTGTTTATGTTACGAAAATTATTGGGATTAGAGTTCTTCTGCCATGGATTCTGATTGTCTTCCCATCTTAAGTTGGGATGGTTCCTCCATGAGGAATTTTATGTGTCCCCATGGAAATCATTGTAGAAAGAGCTTGTGTTGTGCATATATTGGACTTGCTCAGGCTGTTGCTCATTGTTGTATGCCTCAAAGCTTTCTTCATTTTGACCCCATGCATTTGAAGCTTGGCTTGTTGTGCTGATTGCAGCTAATTGAAGTCCATCCATCCTTTTTGCCATCATTTCCATCTGTTGTTAGATTTGTTGGTGCATTAACTTGTTCTGGGCTAGGATAGCATCCATACCCTCAAGCTCATATACACCTCTCTTTGGGTTGCTTGTCTCTCTGAGGAGTAGAAGTACTGGTTGTTAGCTACCATGTCAGTGAGATCATGTGCTTCCTCTAGAGTTTTCATCATTTGAAGTGACCCTCCTAAAGAATAATCCAGTGCCTTTCTTGCTTTCATAGAGAAACCTTCATAGAAGTTCTGGAGCTTCACCCATTCATTGAACATATCTGAAGGACATCTCCTTATCAGTGCTTTATACCTCTCCCAAGCCTCATACAATGATTCTCCCTCCAATTGTCTGAAAGTTTGCACCTCAGTCTTGAGTTTGATAATTCTTTGAGGAGGTAGAACTTGGCCAAGAATTTATTAACCAAGTCATCCCAATTTGTGATGCTCTCCTTTGGAAAGGTCTCCAACCACTGAGTTTCTTTGTCCCTTAGAGAGAAGGGAAATAGTAGTAGCTTATAGATGTCTATGTGTACTCCATTAGTTTTGACGGTGTCACATATCCTTAGGAAAATAGATAGGTGTTGATTAGGGTCCTCCAAAGCACCTCTTCCATACTGACAGTTATTCTGAACCAAAGCAATGAGCTGAGGTTTAAGCTCAAAATTGTTGGTGGTGCACGAATCCCCATACTCTGTACAGCTGTACCAACAAGTGCATTGGATTGTCCAAGTAATACCTGAGCGAGTCAGGGTCGATCCCACGAGGATTGTGGTTTGAAGCAAGCTATGCTTATCTTGCATGTCTTAGTCAGGCAAAATCAGAAGGTTATTGGATTGAGGAAACTATTCATAATTTGTATTTGTGAATTGGAGTGGAATCTGTAATAGGAATATAATTGAGAATTGGAGTTGCTTTGTCTTTCTGAATTAACTCTAGTATGATGAACAGAACTGATTGTCACTGATCATCCTATTCATCATGTTGAAGAACGAGTATACATCTTAGAAATAAATCAAACACGGATCGAAAAAGAAACAATAATACTTTTATTAATTCATAGGACTCAACAGGGCTCCTCCCCTTAACCTAGGAGGTTTAGAAACTCAAACTGAAAGGAAAATACAACGGTAAATGGAATATGATGTGTGTCCTCTTCCGAGGCTTGCTAAAAGTGTAAAAGTTCTTAAATAAATACTAAGCTAATGACTAGGGATTACATAAGAAAAGGTAAAAGAGTCTTTTAGTGCTAAAATCCACTTCTGGAGCCCACTTGGTGAGCGTTTGGGCTGAGCTTTGGTGAGATCCACGTGCTAGGAGGCTTCTAGGGCGTTGAACGCTCGCTAGGGGGTCCTCTTTGGGCATTCGGACACTGGTCTCTGGTCCTTGGGCGCTGGACACCTGGAAGGGGGCAGAACACTGGCGTTGGACACCAGTTTTAAGCCTTATAATATGAAGCAAAGTATGAACTATTATACATTACTAGAAAGTTCTGGAAGTCAGCTTTCCATAGCCGTTGAGAACGCTCCATTTAGACTTCTGTAGCTCCATAAAAGTTTTTCCGAGTGCAAGGAGGTCAGATCCGGACAGCATCTACAGTGCTTTCTCTGTCTCTGAATCAGACTTTTGCTCCAGCTCCTTAATTTTAGCCAAAAAATACCTGAAATTGCATAAAAACATACAAATCAAAGTAGAATCCAAAAATATGAATTTAACACAAAAACCTATAAAAAATCAATAAAAACTAAACAAAACATACTAAAAACTATATGAAAATGATGCCAAAAAGCGTATAAAATATTCCCTCATCAGTTGGCATGTACATTAGGAGTGAGTATACTACTTCCACAGTTCCTAGGATTAGGAATTGTATAGGAGGCTAGCACCCTCCTGGCAGGTTGGGCGTTGTTGTTAGCCACCCTTTCCTCATGCATCTCGTCCTTCATGACTTGATCCAAGTCCTCTTCTGAGTCCTCTTCACCAGCAACTCTTTTTCCTTTGGCTTTTCTTCTCAGTCTTAGAAGAGTTTTCACTAGCTCAGAATCAAAGGAATTTGATGTTGCCTTTCTCCCTCCTGGCATACACAACACAAAGACGAACCAAATAAAAAGTGAACACTCTATTGCTAGAGTGTGTGTTAGAATTAGCTGACACACTGTGTCAAACAGTTAGTATGCTTAAACAAAAACAAAGAAAAATGCTTAATTTAGACTATCACCCACTTAATCATTGTTGATCTGAATCAATCCCCGGCAACGGCACCAAAAACTTGATGACTGGAAAATTGCACAACACAAATTCCTTCGACAAGTGTACTGAATCGCCAAGTAATAACTCACTATTGAGTGAGGTCGATCCCACAGGGATTGATGGATTAAGCAACTTTAGTTAGGTGATTTATCTAGTCAAGCAAATGTTTAATGGTTGTGTGTAATTGAATGAACAAAATCGTGATTCACAAAGAAAGTGAATGTGCCGAAAGTAAATTGCTGAAGAATAAAGAGCTGAAAGTAAATTGTGAAAAGTAAATGGCGGAAACTTAGATGACAAGAAATTGAAGAGCTGAAACTTAAATGACAAGAAAGAAAAATCAAGAATGTAAATAGCAATAAAAGATAAATTGCATGAAATGTAAATGGGTTCTGGGTGCTGGGAGTCAAAGATAACAAGAAATTTAAAGTAGTCGAAAGGAATAGCAACAATGGGTGAGATTCATTAGGGATTGGAGATATTATAATCCTTCATGAATCAATGGGTCTCAACTTCATTCTCAATCATATGAAGTGGATCTATGGCGGATTGTAAATAATTGAGTTCCAATTCCTTGGCAACCCAATTTTTCTTAACACAATCAATTGCCAATTCCTTGATCTAATTATTCATGAGAAGAGGTTAAGTTCAAATTTCTAATCCATAAGCCACATAACCCTTAAGATCTCAATTCAAAGAGGTTATATGTCACGTACCAACTAAGAAACTGTTGATCAAAAGAGTTATGAGGAAGAAGCTTCAAACTGAATCCTATGATCCCTTTTCCAAGGCTCACATAGGGATTCAAGTAGATTCAAACCCCCTTCCGGTAGTGAATGGATCTATGAAGCATAAAAGTTTTCCCGTAGCTACAACAAACGGATTGAGAAGAAGAAGAAGAATTGCATTAATTCATTTGAATTACAATAGATCTCCTCCCCCTAATGATGTGGGGTTTAGTTGATCATTTTTCTGGAAAACTTAGAAAGAAAAATAAAGTACATGAAAGTAAAACTAAGTACAAAGAAAAAAGAAAAGTAGTCAGAGTTTCTCAATTCGTATCCTCTCGTGTAAGAGTCTGTCTTCCTTCTAATTTCAAAACTCCTCCTATATATAGTACTCTTCTGATCTTCAAATGAGTCTTCAAGTACTTGGATGTGGGCCCTTGGCCTTAGTTGAATCAAGTTAGGAGTTACTCAGGCCCTTTCTAATGTTGACGCTGGCGTGAGCTTTCTAACGCTTTCATACTTGCATGAGTGCCCCTGGAACTGGCGTTGGTACTGGCATTAACAGCATTACTAACGCCACAATTCTCTTCCAAGCTGATGTTAATACAGGCGTTAGTGTGCTAACGCTTCCACTAATGCCAACGCCTGTTGTGCGTACGCATGTTGACTCATGCGTGCGCATCCTTGTAAGTTTTGCCTCTTGTGCGAACGCACACTGCTCCGTGCATACGGAAACTAGCCAAATCTTCCAGCCCCCAACTCATGCCTTGATCGAAGACGTTAGTATGCTAACTTTGGTGGCGTTAGCACACTAACGCTTGGCACAACGTTAGCGCTGGCGTTGGTGTGCTAACGTTGCCCATTAACGCTCCCTTCTTCCTTGACCAACGTTGGCACTGACGTTAGTGGGCTAACTTTGCCACTAACGCCAGCTTCTTCTTCTTCTTCGAGCACATTAGCACTGGCGTTAGTAGGTTATCTTTGGCACTAATGCCAGCACCTCCTTCATTGGTAACGTTGGCACTGGCGTTAGTGGGCTAACTTTGCCACTAACGCCAACTTCTTCCTTGTAGAGCACGTTAGCACAGACGTTAGTGGGCTAACTTTGCCACTAATGCCAGCACCTTCTTGCCTTCCTCTGCTTCTTCTTTGCCTGCCATCAATCAAACAAGTGCATCAAAGCTCTGCCATGATCACAAGATATTGCATCATTCAATGCATCAAGTAGTTCTTGCATAAATCTCATGAAAATAATTATAATTCACTAGTGTTTGATGAATCAAAGCATGCATAGATAACTCATCTAAATGCTTGCTTATTTTTGAACTATATATATATGCTAAGATTTCTTACTTCTCTAAAAAGTACTTAAAAGTAGAGTACTAAGAGTATGTATTACCTTATGTATTACTAGAATTTTCGAGGGCGAAAATTTTTATAAGTGGGGTAGAATTTAAACCCCGGATTTAAAAAAAAAAGTTATTAATAAATAATTTATGATGTATTACATTTATTTAAGATTATATTTTTAGAAAATTTTATATAAAAGTTGGATAAATTCTTATTTATTATTTAGAGCTCTTATAATTGAAAAACAAATAGTGAATATCTTATATGCCTTAATTTTAAATATTCAGATTTTAACCTTACTTTATAAATAAAGAAAAATTAATTTACTTATCTCTAATTTTTATTAAATTAGCATTTGAATGAAAATGAATTACAAATTGTATTTGAAAGATATTTCAAAGACGGATATTTTATATTTAATTGGGGTATTTAATTATTATTCTATCTTTTATTTATTTTATAAAATTACATCATTACCCTCTATTTTTATTAAAATTTCCTAATCTAACCCAAATCCTAACTTTACTCTACCTTAATCCTAACTAAACTACACTCACTCACTCACCCCCACCTACTATCACAGACCAACGCACACACACACGCTTCGGAAAAGAAAGGAAAGAAAGAAAGAAAGGAAAGAAAGAAAGAAAAGAAGAAAGAGAGAGGGAAAGGAGGATCCGAGAGAGAGGGGGCGCCGAGGATGAGGGAATGCCAGGGGAGGTGGAGCTCGCCGCCGCCACTGCGCCTTGCTGCATGCGCCGCCATCGTCGTCCAGGGAGCCGCCACCTCTATTCATCGTCGCCGTTTGCCCTCACCACGCCACCATCATCCTTGAGTTCACGAAGAGAGAGAGACTGACAGAAGGGAGTGGCACACACGGGAGAGGAAGAACTGCCTCGTGTCCACCGTCATCTTCGCGGGGCTCGTGTTGCTGCGGTCGCCCTCGCCGTGAAGCCCGTCGCCGTTGCTGCTGTACCCACGCTGTCGTCGTCCTTGTCGTGTAGTCAATCGCCGTCACTTATGGCAGAGCCAGAGAAAGAGAGAGAGAGCTAAGGAGCAGAGGGAGAGAAGGGAGATCCATGCTCAGCCACCGTTGCGTCGCTGCCGTCGCTGAGATCTACTGCCGGTAAGGGTTTCGAGTTTGGGTTTCGTTTCTTTTGAGATTTCGGGAGTTTCATTGTTGCTAGATGCGGTTTTAGTCGCCGTCACTAGAGTCTGGTCACCGCTGCCGCATGAGATGGCTGCCGCCGAACTGGTTCAGAGACTGCCGCTACTTTGTTTTGTCATTTCAGTAAGTATTTACGTGTCAAAAACCCTGCGTTAGTGTTCTGTTATGCGTTATTAAGGTCTTTGCGATATTAGTGATTTTAAGAGTTAGTAACCAAGGTTGCATGTTGTGTTTTAAAGCTGTTTATGCTGTGGCGAAAGGGGGTAGGCTATGTTTTGGAGCTGCCGTTGATTTCGGGTCAAGACGAAAAGGAATTCTCTGACGCGTTTGGTTGTGGGTTCGCTTGCTGAGGTAGGGGATTTTATAAAATATAATTTATTAAAATTAGAATTGTTATAAATTGATATATTGTGTGAAATACATTTCGGGTGATTATGTAAGTCTTATGAATTGTCTGAATTGTCTTGGGTGGATATGGTTGACTGTTTGATTGAAATATTATTTGATTTTGTTAAATTGGGGATTTCTGGTTGGTTGGATATTGAAATGATTTCCATATTTGAAATCCTGAATTTTGTTTATTAGAAACTGATTTGGTTTTGAATCCGTTGGAAAGGGTTGAGGAATGGTTCGGTTAGGACCCGAAGAGGGTGGCAAAGTCCAAGTTTTAGGGGAGATGCTATCGAATTTTCTATAAGATTTGAAACCTTGTTGAAATGTTATTTAGAAAAGTGTAATTTTGAAGAATTGTATTATTTGATTTATTAAGGAAATAGTTATGTTTTGAATTTAATTTATTTGATAAAAACATCTCTTGAGCTCGATTTATTTAGAAATGAATTACTTTACGATTTTAAAGCACTTAAGGAAAGTATTATGTTTTAAGATCGATTTTATATATAAAAAGGGGCTTATGTTTTGAGTTGGACTTACGGATTTTGTTTAGAGGAGCTTTAATGAAATTACAAGAAAAAAAAAGGGACTTTGATTGAGTGATGTCGTTTTGTGAGGTTTTTGGAAAAGGTTGAAAGAATTGGTTTCAAGAATAAAATTAAGATTGATTTTGGATTCGAATTTGGTTCGGAACTTTTGATTTCTAATATTTGGTTTTAAATGGGTTTAGAAACTTGCTTTGTATAAATAAATTAAGAAAACAATGATTTTTAGAATCTTTACGGAATTTAAGAAAATGAGGCCGGTTGTTTTCCCTTAAAGTCTTAAGACTTTGCTGTAGATTTCAATTAATAACTTTTGATTTTAAAGTAATTGAGCGAATGATTTGAAAATGAGTGATTTTGAGTCTTTCAAGAAGAGATTTTGAATTTGGCTTGGTTGTGAAGTTGTTTGAAAGTTTTGAAAAGAAAATTTACTTAAGAAAAGTGGTTCTTGGCAAGATGTGAACTGAATACGTTTGTGATTTGAAAATGGGCTGATAAACCCCAATTTTGTGGTTCATCTTGTACTTAATTTAGGGAATTTTATCAACTTATCTCACATTTATTCAATGAAATTGCATAGTTTTGTGAATTTCTCCTAATTTGTGATTAAGAGTAAAAATATGCTTTTTAGGCCTTTAAATTACTAATTTTATTTCACTTTAATTCCATTCGATGCCTTGATATATTTGTTGAGTGATTTCAGGTTCATAAGGCAAGGATTGGATGGAAGGAGTGAAAAGAAAAGCATGCAAAATGGAGAATTCATGAAGAAATGAGGATTTGCAGAAATCTGCCAAGTGACGCGTATACGTGGCCCATGCTTATGCATGGGAGGGACATCTGCCAAATGACGCGTATACGTGACCCACGCATGTGCATGGGAAGGAAATCTACCAGGCAACGCGTACGCGTGACCCATGCGTACGCGTGACAAGCAGCACGTGACTTTTTTTTTTGGTCGATGGATTGGACAACAAGCCCCAATCCTAGGTTACATACTCATACACACCACACCCATACACACATGATATCCCCTTTTTCTTGGTCAAGTTTGCACTAGATGAGGCTCGAACCTGAGACCTCTTAGTAAGAAAGGGGAACATATGCCACTTGAGCTAAGGCTCATTGGCAGCACGTGACCAACTTAACAGAAAATGCTGGGGGTGATTTCTGGACCTGCTGAAGCCCAATCCAACTCATTTCTGAAGCTATTTGATGCAGAATTCAAGAGGAAACAATGGGGAGCAATTAGTTTTAGGTTAACATCATGTAGGTTAGGTTCTAGAGAGAGAAGCTTCCTCTTCTCTCTAGAATTAGGGTTTTAGGTTAATTGCATCTTAGATTTAAGGTTTAATTCTTGCTTTCATCTACTTTGCTTTATAATTTCTTATTCTTATATCTTTGTTCTTCTTAGTTTTCTTGTTAATTTCCCCTTTGAGCCTCTTTTATGTTTATGAGTACTCTTGTTGGATTTGGATTTCTTTTAATGCAATTCATGTTTTATGTTTCTTTATTGTTGATTTGAGTTGTTACTTTTACTTTTCTTGCATTAAGTAGTTGTAGATTTTATCTTTCTTTGCAATTTATTATGCTTTCCTTTTATGCCTTTCAAGTGTTTGACAAAATATTTGGTTGGATATTAGAGTAGATTTTTTAGCATTCTTAGCTTGGAAAGAGGAATTAGGCAATCTTGAGTCATTAATTTCCAACTTATGTTGGTGATCTAGAATTGTTAGTTGATATTGTTTTCATTGACGCTAATCTTTTGCTAATTCAATTAGTAAGTTGATTAGGACTTTTGGATTGAGATTAACTAATCTTATTTGACTTTCTCCCTATGCGAAGATAACATTATACCTTCTTCCATTGTTGGAGATGACGAAATAAGATAAATTCTTGTTAATTATTGTTATGATTAGTGACTAGGATAGAATACCTATATTCTCAATCCTTGCCATGAACGTCTCTTTTCATTAATTGCTTTCTTTAATTGTTTGCTTTACTTTTCTTGTCATTTATTTTCTTGCCCTTTTATCAATCAAACCCCTTGTTCCTTCATAGCCAATAATTGATCACTTCATTGAAATTTCTTGTGAGAGGACCCAAGGTTTGAATACTTTGGTTAATTTTTATTGGGGTTTGTACTTGTGACAACCAAACATATTAAAATTTGATTTAAGTATTGTTAGTTAGTTGGGACCTATACTATCAACGGAATTATTTGAGTGAAATTCCCAACCATACGAAAATATTCTTATCATGGGCGAAGAATGATTTTTTTTTGAAATAAGATTTTAAGCCTGATTGATTATGGATATTATTGAAAATATGATGAGAGTTTCTGGCCTGGCAAGGATGGTGGTATAGTCCCGCTTGCTCAGTGCGTAAACTGTTGTGCAGGGATGGTGGTTTTATCCCGCCTGCAGTGAGGATGGTGATTTTATCCCGCTCACATATTGATAAATTATTTGGCAAGGACGGTGGTTTAATCTCACTTGCGTGTTCTAGGCAAGGATGGTGGTTTAGTCCTACTTGCTTGTGGAACCTACAGATAAGGATGGTGGTTTAATCCTGCCTATCCGAGTCGGGTCTGGCAACATAATCGATGTGTGAGCTCATGGCCAGTAGGATAGGCATGCATCATATGCATTTATATGACATTTTTTGGGTATACATATTGTAATTGGTTTGCCTATGTGAATAGTTATGTTAAATTGCTAATTGCTCTACCTGACATAACTGCTTGATTGTGTTTGAACCTTGTTACTTGTGTTTGTGACTGAAAATTGGTTGGGTTGTGATGAATTAGTTGTTGATTGAATTGCTTGGGCTTAAGGTCGTGGTTGATTATGAGATGGGTTGAAGGTTGTGTTTGGTTTGTGCTTTTGGTTTAGAAAAGTATAAAAAACTAAACTGGTTCAGCATAGACTTAATGAACCTATGCTGGAAACAGTTTGGTCATTCATGCTGTCTAGGAAAAACTTTTAGAAAGGCTTTTGGATTTTGGAGAAATTAACAGCTTTCCCTTTTAGAAAGGATTTCGGATTTTGAATATTAAATCTTTGGTTTTGAAAAGAAGCATAAGGCGGTTATTAATCACGGTACTCTAAAAACGGTTTTATTCTCATATCTTATTATAGCAATTATGTAACCCTATAGTGAGAACCCTTTCGAGGATGATGTTCTCACTTCCCTATAGGTTTTTCCCTTTTCAGGATATGGGCGATGGAGCTTCAGAAGAGTTATATTCATTTTCTGTTTATTCGACATTTATTTCTAGCAATTTTTACAAGAGGGATAGGAGTTTTGATATGTGAAGTTTGTATATTGGTATGATGTATACATATATATGTATTATTTGTAAGTATTGTAATCTGTACTATAACGTATGGATAGAAGTTTTGAATATTCGGTTTTAAGTTTTAAACAGGCTCATATTTTAGTATTAAATATTTTAAAAGTCGTCGTAATACCCGAGCTATTAGAGTGGTGCAGCCGGAAGCGTGACATTTTGATAGTTAGGGTGTTACAACACCACATCAACATAATTAAACTACTCTTATTTTAAACTTGAAACTAATGCATCTCTCAGTTCTTTTCAATAAAAAAAGTTTTTTTTTTTATTTTAAGCAAGGTGAGAGATATATGGAATATTTTACAACTTAAAGACATCAATGCAAATGATCATGAAACTAGAACAAGAAAACAAATAACATAATAGAAAAACAGAAAAGGAAAGGAAGTAAAAGAGAACGAGTCCACCTTTAATGGTGGCGCCTAGTGCTCCTCCTTGAGGATCCAATATGATGCTTGATCTCTTCTATATCATTTCTTTGCCTTTGTTGCTCTTCCCTCATAGCCCTTTGGTCTTCCTTTATGGCTCTTTGGTCTTGATGCTCCATCCTCAATTTTTTTATAGCATGCTCTTGATGCTCCATCCTCAATTCCTCCATGTTAGTGCTCAATTCTCCAAGAGAAGTTTTCCATTTATCCCAATAGCTTTGGAGAGGAAAATACATCCCTTGAGGCATCTCAGGGATCTGAGGCGGATGCACAAGCTCTTGTGCATACTCTCTGGTTTGCTTCATCCTCTTCCTAGTGATGGGCTTATCCTTCCCAATGGAGACATCTCCATTTATGACAATTCTAGCTGAATTGCATAGGTGACAGATGAGGTGTGGGATTGCCAACCTTGTATTGATGTAAGGCTTCTTAGCTACCTTGTACAATTCTTGAGGAATTACCTCATGTACTTCCACTTCAGTTCCAATCATGATACAATGGATCATGATAGCTCTGTCAATAGTCACTTTTGACCGATTGCTAGTGGGGATGATGGATCTTTGGATGAATTCCAACTATCCTCTAGCTATGATCTTAAGGTCAACCCTTCTTAGTTGAATGGGCTTGCCTTGGGAATCTCTTTTCTACTGTGCTCCTTCCACACAGATGTCAAAGAGCACTTGATCTAATCTCTAATCAAAGTTGACTCTCCTAGTGTAAGGATGAGGATCTCCTTGCATTAGAGGCAAGTTGAACGCCAACCTCACACTTTCCAGGCTGAAATCTAAGATTCTTCCCCGGACCATGGTGATCCAATTCCTTGGATTTAGGTTCACACTAGTGTCATGATTTTTGGTAACCCATGCATTAGCATAGAACTCTTGCACCATGAGAATCCCAACATCTTGAATGGGATTGGTTAGGACTTCCCAACCTCTTCTTCGGATTTCTCTTCGGATTTTCGGATACTCATTCTTCTTGAGCATGAAAGGGACCTCAGGGATCACTTTCTTCTCAGCCACTACTTCATAGAAGTGGTCTTGGTGGGCTTTGGTGATGAATCTCTCCATCTCCCAAGATTCAGATGGATTGGCTACTGCCTTTCTTTTCCTCTTTCTAGAGGAGTCTCCAACCTTGGGTGCCATGAATGGTAATGGAAAGAAAAAAGATATGCTTTTCAAACACCAAACTTAAAACTTTGCTCGTCCTTGAGAAAAAATAGAGTAAATAGAAGAATAGAGTAGAAGAAGAAGAAAATAGAATGAGGGAGAGGGAGAGAGAGGGCTCGGCCTTGTGGGGTGTATAAGGGTATGAGAGGTGTGTGTATGAAGGGTTAGAAGAGGGGTATTTATAGGAATGGGGAAGTGTTAGGGTTCGGCCATAGGGTGGGTTTTGGGTGGGAAATTTAATTTTGAAGTGGGTGGGGGTAGGTGTGATGAGAGATTTTGTGCCGGTATAGAATTTATCAATAAGTCCAATTGTGAGTATAGTCTAGACCAACACGCAATTCCTTCTCAAACAAAGAAATTGTGTCACCACAATCTAAATTCAATAATCAAGAGTGTTACTCCCGAGTCGTTCTCCCTAGGAGTGCCCCAATGATGCGCATTATTGGTTAGGAGTTGTATTGATGTTTTGGAGTTTTATGCAAGAAGGGAACAAGCCAATAGTGTGAATGAAAATCAAGCTATATGAAAGCTTTGGCTAGGAGTGAGAATTGGACTTCCTATAATCATAATCTTTATCAATTGTGACCACAATCAATCATTGCTTCACCTAGTTAACCTCTACTAACAAGAGGAAAGTCAAGTGCAAGTAATCGATTTGAGTTCACAAATCCTAGTCTAACCCTAGGGAAGTCAAGCTTTAGTGACATACAAACAAATTAGCAATTTTTAATTGTTAATCAACAAATGCTATTGACAATTCAAGTATCTCCAATATCTCAACCCCCAAGCCAAGTATGAAAAGTCTACTCCATAGTTAAAGTTGGCATTTTCTCAAACACTTGGAGAGCAATGATGAAAGACATTGTAAAATTGAGAATAAAGTTGAAATCAAAGATATCCACTATAAGAGATTAACAACAATCAAACAATTGAAAACTAAGAATATGAATTACCTCAATGTATTAATGGAAATAGAAGTAACAACATCCAAAAGCTAAGATCCACAAGTAACTTGAACAACAAGAACTAAATTGAGAGTAGGAGAATCTAGATCTACAACTTGAAGCAATGTAGAATTGAATTGACAATAGATCTCATCAATGGATACAAGAGAATTCCAATTTGAGAAGCAAACCCTAGATAGGAGCTAGAGTTTCTCTCTCTACAAAATGTAACTTCCAAAAACTAACTAAAAATATCTAAATGTGTGAATGAATGAGAATTCTTTCATCCCTTGGTCTTCTTATGGGTTTTGGTGCCAGAATTAGTTCCAATTGGGCCTCACAGCTCCTGTGAAATCGCTCAGCACAATTTCACTAAAAAATCACGTGCTAGCACCGACGCGTACGCGTACAGCACGCGTGCGCGTCCTCGGGGTTTTTACGATCCACGCGCAAGCATAAAGCACGCATGCGCGTCCATGAGGCTCTGGCCCAGCCACGCAGATGCGCCGGCTTCCAGCTTTGGCTTCCTCGCGCCGAACCAGTAGCGCGCATCCACGCGTACGCGCAAGGTAAGCGTGCGCGTCGCTGCTCAAGCTCCAAAGCTCCATTTTCTATGCTCCTTCCATTCATGCATGCTTCCCTTCTCTCTTCTAAGCCATCCTTACCCTATAACTTCTGAAATCACTTAACAAACGAATCACGGCATCGAATGATAATAGGAGAGGATTCAAATGTGGCATATTTAGTGTAAAAGAAGCATGTTTTCATCCATGAAGCAAAATCGAGAAGGAGACATAAAACCATGCATTTTCTATGAATAGGTGTGAAAGAATCATTGATACAACCCTCAAAATCCGTACAAGATAAACCCTAAAAATAGGGTTTATCAACCTCCCTACACTTAGACCAAGCATATCCTCATGCTTAAAAGAAAGCCAAAGACCAAAGAATCGCAAGAGAGTGGGATTTATGAGATGCAGTCTACCTATATGAATGCAACTAAAATGAATGCTACTATCTACTTGGTCAACAGTAAATCAATCTTCCAAGACACATATAAACACGTAGGGCAAATGATAAACAATATATAAACTCTACTAATTCCAGTCATCAAAGTGAAGTGCGCATGACTTGCATGAAGAACGCTCGCGAGAGCCGGGAACACGGAATCGAGCCTCGAACCCTCACCGGAAGTGTTTACACTTTATTTGCTCGGTGTATAGGGTTGATCACTCGATTCTCCTCTATTTCATGCTTTCCAAAATTTTTTCTTCCTCTAACAATCAACAATTATTCTATGCATGCATACATGTACTATGAGGTCTTTTCTTAGGTTGTAATGGGGCTAGGGGTTAAGGTAGGGTTATATATATGGCTAAGTGGACTAGAATTCGAATCTTTGAGTAACCTAAGCATCCCACATAACCTCTATACAACCTATACAATTAAGTGCTAACCTAACTACCCATTACTCACTTTTTCACATACTCACGTGTTTGCCTTTGGTCACTACACATACGCATTGATTGTTATTGAATCTTACTTTGGGACATTTTATCCCCTTTTTCTTTCTTTCTTTTTCCTTTCTATATAATTTTTTTTCTTTTTCATTGTTCATTTTTCTTTTCTTTTTGTTTTTCTCTTTCTTTTTTTTTTTCTTTTTGATATATTTATATACAAAAGTACCAATGCATATGGTTTACATATTCAATAGACACATGAGTATGTACCCACTTCCCAATATTTTCCATAAAAACAAAAACATGCTCCTACCCCAACCAATGTCCCCCGTTTCCCACACTTGAATGACACCCACACACTAGCCTAGACTAATCAAAGATTCAAATAAGGACATTTATGGTTTTCTGCCTTGGGCTTGTAATGTGCTAAAATCAAGAACAAGTGAGTTAAGCGTAGGCTCAAATTGGCTAACAAAGGTTGTTGTAAGGTAAGGCTATTTGGGTAAGTGGCTAAGTGAAATGATGGCCTCAATCACATACATGCATTCATACACACAATAATGGACATATAGAGTCAAGCAAATCAAGGATTACAATCATAGAAGGAGAACAATACACACAAGAAGGAAGATAAGTGGTTATAAGATGTAACCATGCAATTGGCTCAAGTCTCACTTGCTTGTGTTCTCTACTCTAAAATACATTTTCCAAGCAAGTTTAGCAACAAAAATTTTCAAATTGGTAGGGTTGCCCAAAAATTATAGTTTCTTGGGAAGGGGTTCATTACACTAACCAAGTAGACCTAACAAGAAATAACTATCGTGCAAAAGGTGTTCAAAAAGCAAAACCTAACCATGTAATCTATCCTAGTTGACTAAAGAAAATCAAAATTTATTTGGGTGTTACCTACAGAGACCGGTCGAATGAACCTCCCCACACTTAGACAATGCGAGGTCTACTCCCTTAGGCTCCTCCTTAGTGGTTTCCATCTCTTGACAACTTCTTTCAATTTCTTCTTGCTTGTCAACTTCCTCCAATTCCTCCTCATCATCGGTCGAATCAAGCTTTGGAGGCTGTGTGAAGTCCACTTTAATATTAGCTTCACATCCAATGGAAGAGTCTTCAACAAGGTCACCAATATCACATGGCTTGGAGTTGTCTTCAATAACTTCAATTTCACACCTAATGGGAGGTAATTCAATTTTGGATAAAAAGTCATTGATGATTGAATCCATCTCTTGATAAACCTCTTCATATTCTTCAATTTTGATATACTCCGGAGGTTGTTGAGACTCCCATGGTGGTTCCGCATCTCCTAAATCTTCAACCACTTCTTTCTTTTCTTTAACGATCATAGATTTCTCCAAGTGTCCCAATACAAAACCCAACTCCTCCTTCTCTACCGGGATTTTCAATCTCTTTTTCGTGCTTTGCTCTTCTTTTGATCCTTCACATACGGCTACAGAAGCACATTGAGTGTTCAAGCATTGGTAGGCTAAAGTATGCACTACCTTGGTCAAGTTAGTCACAAACTCTAGTGTGTTTCTTTGCATATCCGTTTGTCCTCAAAGTAGCAAAGTAAGAGAATCATCCATTGGGGCTTGGGGTGGATAAGAGGGTTCATCATTTTGGAGAAAGGGTTCATAGTAGGAAGGTGGTTCTACTTGAGAAGGGTATGGAGATGACGTGTATTGAGGTGGTTCTTGGTAGTAATCATGATAGGGTTGTGGTGGTTCTAAAGGTTCTTGCTCATAATGGTCATAAGGATAATGTAGGGGTGATTGGTCATATGATGGATAAGGGTCATATGAAGGTGTTTGGTCAAGAAAGGCTTGTGAGTATGGTTGAGGTTCGTGTTGAGGATAAGATTCATAGGCATATGATGGTGGTTGTTGATTGTCACAAAAAGAGTCACCATAGCTATTGAATTGACATGTATTAGGATGATGATTATACCTATAAGTATCCGGAGGTTATTGCCAATAGGAGTGATCAATTCCTTGAGGCTCCTCCCATCTTTGTTGGTTCCATCCTTGATACATGTTGTCATTGAAGTTCACATTTCCTACAACACAATTAGAACAAAACTCATAGCCAAAAGGGTGAGAATTCATAGTGGAAGCAAAAATAAACTAACTAAGTCCTAAAGCTAACAAAAACTACCAAACAGGTAAAACACAAACATATTCACAATATTCACATATATAAAATAACCAATAATACAACACCATTGCAAATTCCTCGGCAACGATGTCATTTTGATGAGTGGTTTTTTGATGGTATAGAATTTCACAAGTATATTCTCGTCGAAGTATAGTCTCTAAACCAACAATAATCCCTTCATATTGTCACAAGTACAAACCCCTAATAAATCTAATAGTCGAAGTATTCAAACCTCGGGTCGTCTCTCAAAGGAATTGCAGGGTAGTGTTCTTGTTATTGGCTATGGACATGTATATTTTGGGGTTTTGGATAAGAAACAAGAAAAGTAAATGGCAATGGAAATCAAATGACAAAAAGGTCTTGGCAAGGTTTGGTGGTCAAGGATCTCTATCCTTATTACCAACCACAATATGATAATTGCAAGGATCAACCCCACTAAGTCATCCTCTAACAAGCAAAGGAAAGTCAAGTAAGCTCTATCAATCCAAGTCCATAAGTCCTAGCTATTCACTAATTGAATTAATGAAAGCTAGAGTCAATGGCTACCAACTATCAATCACTTGGACATTAGCAATTCAAGAATTCCTAAGTTACCTTCCCAAGCCAAGAAGAGGCTTGCTCAGGCCCTATTCTAAGGAAAGGAATGCCTTAAAGAAAAACCAGCTTTGAAACTCCTACCATCGTCTCAGTGCAGTAAACTTCTATTGGGATTTCTATTGATTATTGATTTTTTGACTATATAGTCTTGCTTATATAGAGTCATCATAGATATTCTGTCATATTAATATCGCCCTAAACAACCTCTCTGAAAAAACTTGAACCCTAACATGTACCTACGGAGCAGAAGATAGATCACTCATTCCGGAATGGCCGAGTAGATTCATGAGAGGCAAGTCTTTCCGGGATGACAAGAGGAGACCATATTTAGGCTTTATGCTTTTTTTAGTCAAGAAGTTACCGCTTTTCCCGGTCCTCATGTCTATGATTCGAGAGGATTGAAAAAGCTCACTTATTGGCTCACGAACTCATCTTCCTGCCTTTCTTCAGACGACCCTCCAGTGCTTCCATTTTTCAGGAAGGCCCGATTTCTTCTTGTCAATGCGAAGCTCCTTTTTTTACTCTAATATCCTTTCAAGCCTTTTGACAAACACTTGGACGGTATAAAAGAAAAGCATAGTAAATTGACAACAAGAATGAAATCTAACAACAACTAATTGCAAAGAATTAGCAACAACAATCAAAGAAAGCACAATTAACATGAATTACCTCAAATTGGATTAAAAGAAAATAAAAGAAACAAGAGTAGATCAACAACAAAGTATAGAAACAAAATAGAAGAAATTACAACAAGAGAATACAAGAACAAGGTGTAACAACAAAGAATTGAAAGGTAGAAGTAGATGAAGGCATGAATTAAAACCTAGATCTAAGCTTATTGACCTAAACCTAATCCCAATTCTAGAGAGAAGTGAGAGCTTCTCCCTCTAAAATTAAACTAAAGCCAGATCTCATGCTTAATGTTTTCCTCATGAGCCCTTCCATTCTCTTGTTGCAAAAATGTGAGCCTTGGTCACTCACGATTGCTCGTGGTAACCCAAAGCGACAAATTATGTTATTCCTCACAAAAGAAAGGACCACATTAGCATCATCCGTCCGGGTGGGTATCGCTTCCACCCATTTGGATACATAATCAACGGCTAGTAGAATGTAGAGAAAACTATTAGAATTTGGGAATGGTCCCATGAAGTCGATACCCCACACATCAAAAATCTCACAAAATATCATGGTTTGTTGGGGTATTTCATCCTTCTTGGAGATATTACTAAATCTAAGACATTGAGAACAAGATTTACAAAAGAGAGAAGAGTCCTTGAAAAGAGTTGGCCACCAAAATCCACAATATAGGATCTTCCTTGCCGTCCGTTGAGGTCCATAATGGCCACCTCCCTCAGAGAAGTGGCAAGCTTCCAAGATTGATTGGAATTCGGTTTGTGGGATGCACCTCCGAATTACTTGATCTGCACCACATCTCCAAAGGTATGGGTCATCCCATACATAATATTTGGATTTGCTTTTTAGCTTATCCTTTTGATGTTTGGAGAGATTAGGAGAAAAGGTGCGAGACACCAAGTAATTGGCAATTGGTGCGTACCAAGGTATGACTTCCGAGATTGCTTGTAAGCCCTCAAATGGGAAAGAATCATTAATAGGAGTGGGATCACCTTTGGTGTGTTCAGGGCGACTTAAGTGATCCGCCACTAGGGTTTGCGAACCACTCCTATCTTTGATTTCCAAGTCAAATTATTGCAATAATAAAACCCATCTAATCAATCTCGGTTTGGATTCCTTTTTAGCCAACAGATATTTTAACGCCGCATGATCCGAGTACACTACCACCTTAGAACCAAGTAGATAAGCTCAGAATTTATCCAAAGCAAAAACAATAGCCAATAATACTTTCTTGGTGGTAGTGTAATTGGATTGGGCTCCATCCAATGTTTTTGATGCATAGGCTATGACATATGAATTCTTACCCTCGCGCTGTGCTAGCGCGGCCCCCACCGCATAGTTTGAAGCATCACACATTATTTCGAACGGCCGACTCCAATCCGGCCCTCTCACGATGGGAGCTTGGGTCAATGCCACCTTAAGCTTGTCAAAAGCCTCCATGCACTCCTTTCTTAGATCAAATTCAACTTCCTTTTGCAACAATCAAGATAAAGGCAATGCTACCTTACTAAAGTCCTTGATAAATCTTCGGTAAAAACCTGCATGTCCAAGGAACGAACGGACTTTCCTCTCGAAGGAGGGGTAAGGCAAGCTAGATATAACATTGATCTTTGCTGGGTCTACAGAAATACCATCTTTGGAGACAATATGTCCTAAAACAATACCTTGCCTAACCATAAAATGACACTTCTCAAAATTTAGGACAATGTTCGATTTAGTACATCTCTCTAACACTTTTGCAAGGTTATCCAAGCAATTATCAAAAGAGTCCCCATAGACACTGAAGTCATCCATGAATACCTCCATACATTTCTCTATAAGATCCACAAATATGCTCATCATGCACCTTTGGAAAGTTTCCGGTGCGTTGCATAAGCCAAATGGCATACGCTTATAGGCATAAGTTCCAAAGGGGCACGCAAATGTTGTTTTTTCTTGGTCCTCTAAAGCAATATGGATTTGAAAATACCCCGAATAGCCATCTAGAAAACAGTAATAAGATTTACCGGATAGCCGATCAAGCATTTGATCAATAAACGGTAGCAGAAAATGATCCTTTCTAGTGGCCGTGTTCAACCGTCGGTAATCGATGCACACCCGCCAAGAGTTTTGCACTCTCGTAGCTATAAGCTCCCCGCTCTCATTCTTGATTGTGGTCACCCCGGTCTTCTTTGGCACAACTTGGACGGGACTTACCTATTCACTATTCGAAATGGGGTAAATGATGTCCGCCTCTATTAACCGAGTTACCTCCTTCTTTACAACCTTTAGAATGGTAGGATTCAAACGTCTTTGAGGTTGCCGAACGGGTCTAGCTCCTTCTTCTAAGAAGATTCGGTGCTCACACACTTGGGGGCTTATGCCCACTAGGTCCGCCAAACTCCATCCTATAGCTCTTTTGTTCCTCCTCAAAACATTAAGCAACTTCTCTTCTTGTGGAGGAGTGAGCTCCATTGCAACAATTACCGGGAACTTGTGAGCTTCATCAAGATATGCATATTTTAGATGGGGCGGTAGTGGTTTCAACTCTACATGTTGCTCTTGACTCAGCATTTGAACTTCAGGTGAATCCGGAGGGGGGTACGGTGTTCTCTTCACATTTGTGGGGGCTCTGATAAACCCCATTTTTAGGGTTTATCTTGTATTGAATTTAGAGTATTTTGATGACTTTTTCTCGCATTTAACCTATGAATTAGCATGGTTTTGTTATCTCTCCCATATTTGTGCTTAAGTGTAAAAACATGCTTTTTAGGCCTTTTTTTGATGAGTTTTGATTTCTCCTTGATTCCATAAGAGGCCTTGATGTGTTTGCTAGTAATTCCAGGATTGAAATAGGCCAGGCATGGATCAAAGGAAGCAAGGAAGGAAGCATGCAAGTGGAGAGAAGCATTAAAAGCCAAAGAATTGATCACGGCCAAGCACGCGCACGCGCACAAGGCGCTCGCGCGCACATTGCGGAATCAGCCAGGTACGCGCACGCGTACCATGCGCTTACGCGTCGATGTCTGCACATGACTTCATTAAGGCAACACGTGCCTGGCGATTTGGGGGGTTTCTGAACCCATTTTTTGGCACCAATTGCTGATAGAAAGGAATAAAAGGATCAAGGATTAAAGGGGGGAGACAATTAGATTAGAAGTTAGTCATAGCTTTAGTTTAGAGTAGTTCTAGAGAGAGAAGCTCTCACTTCTCTCTAGGATTAGGATTAGGTTAGGGTTAATCTCTCTTCTTAGATCTAGGTTTAATTCATGCCTTAATTCAATTCTCCTTTGCCAATTCTGAATCTTCTCCTCTTTCTCTCTCTAGTTATGTACTTTAATTCTTGTGATTCTTCACTTTGTTTTGGATAGATTGTTGTTTCTTTTATTCCCTTTCAATAATGCAATTTGAGGTAGTTCATGATAATTGTGATTTCCTTGATTGTTGTTGTTAATTCTTTGTATTCCATTGTAGTTAGAATTCATTCTTGTTGTGATTTGCTATACTTTTCTTTTATGCCTTCCGAGTGTTTGATGAAATGCTTGGTTGGATTTTTGTATAGATTTTGTTCCTCGTGGCCTAGGTAGAGTGATTAGTGACTCTTGAGTTATCTAATTCTTTTGTTGATTGATAATTAGAGATTGCTAATTGATTTGAATGCCTCTAAAGCTAGTCTTTCCTTTAGGAGTTGATTAGGTCTTGAGGAATCAAATTGATTCATCCACTTGACTTTCTTCCATGGTTAGAGGTTAACTAAGTGGGAGCAATGAACAATTCTCATCACAATTGAGGGAGATAACTAGGATAGAATTTCTAGTTCTCATATCTTGCCAAGAGCTTTGCTAATTGTTAGTTTATTTTCTTTGCCATTTATATTTCTTGCACAAAATTTTAAAACCCCAAAATAACTTACAACCAATAACAAACCACTTCATTGCAATTCCTAGGGAGAACGACCCGAGGTTCGGATACTTCGGTTTATAAATTTAGGGGTTTGTTTTAGTGACAAACAACTTTTTGCATGAAAGGATCATTGCTTGGTTTAGAAACTATACTTCGACGAGATTTTATTTGAGAAATTCTAAACCGTCAAGAAATCCGTTCATCAAAATGGCGCCGTTGCTGGGGATTTGCAATGGTGTTGTGTTATTGGTTATTGTACATATGTGAATATTGTGAATAGGTTTATCTTTTGTTGTTTCTTAATTTTTGTTAGTTTTATTTTGTTCTCTCATTATGAATTCTCACCACTTTGGCTTTGAGTTTGGTTCTAAGTGTGTTGTAGGAAATGTGGACTTTAATGGCAACATGTACCATGGATGGAACCAACAAAGATGGGAGGAGCCTCAAGGAATTGATCACTCCTATTGGCAACAACCTCCGGATACTTATAGGTATAATTCTCATCCTAATGCATGCCAATTTAACGGCTATGATGATTCTTTTTGTGACACTCAACAACCACCATCATATGCCTATGAATCTCATCCTCAACATGAACCTCAACCATTCTCACAAGCCTTTCATCACCAAACACCACCCTATGATCCATATCCATCATATAACCAATCATCCATACCATATTTTTATGGCCATTATGAGCAAGAACCTCTAGAATCACCACAACCATATCAAGATTACTCCCAAGAACCACCTCAATACTCACCATCTCCATACCTTTACCAAGAAGAATCACCTTCCTACTATGAACCCTCTCTCCAAAATGATGAACCTTCCCACCCACCCCAAGCTCCAATAGACGATCCTCTCACTTTGTTACTTCAAGGACAAGAAGCTATGAAGCAGGATACACTTGAGTTTGTGACCAATTTGACCAAGGTGATGCACACTTTAGCCCACCAATGTTTGAATACTCGAGGTGCTTCCGTAGCCACATGTAGAACCGCGAAAGAAGAGCAAAGCATGAAGGAGAGATTGGAAACTCCGGTGGGGGATGAGAAATGCCATTTTGTATTAGAGCAACTAGAAGAAGCTACAATCATTGAAGAAGAGGAAAAAGTGGTTGAAGATTTAGGAGATGTTAAAAGTCCAAGGGAATGTAGCACCATGGAGCACTCTTCCAAGGAGCTTGATATTGAAGTTGAAGAAGGTGCGCAACCTCTAAGGCATACCGTCGTTGGAGACTTGGAAGAGGTTTATCAAGAGATGGATTCAATCATGGATGAATTTCTCTCTACAATGGAATTTTCTCCCATTGGACATGAAGTTGAAATTATAGAAGAGTGTGCACAACCTCCCATACCCTTGGTGAGCAATGAGAAAGAGAGCTACCAAGAGGAAAACGTTGGCACGATGTATATTGAGATTGAAGACTATGAAGAGGTTGATCAAGAGATGGATTTAGTCATCAATGAATTTCTATCCAAAATTGAATCACCTCCTATTGGGCAAGAAACCAAGGTTCTTGAAGACAACACCAAGCCAAGCAAAAGGGAAATGGTTGAAATTAAAGAAATTTGTCAAGAGGTGGAAATACACAAAGAAGAGTACAAGGAAGTAGACCTTGCATTGTCTAAGTGCGGGGAGGTATCCCTTCCCAACTTACCATCCAATACAACATTTAAGTGGGTAAAATCTCTATCGCTAGACTTTAATTTCCCACTTGAATATGGTTTGATTGAGAATAATGGACAACTTAGAGCTCTTTGTGGACTTAAAGGGAAAAGAGAATTGTGTAGTGGTTGCAAGTTAGGAATTAGGCTCATTAAGGTCAAAGTTTCAAGGCATAGGAACGATGATTGGAAGACTACCACTTTGCATGGGTCTCAAAGGAAGGCTTGGTATATTAAAGAGAATTCTATATGTCTACCACCCGGAAGGAAAAAGTATGAAGATCAAATTGAAGACGGGTGCGAGGATAAGATATGGGACCCCGGCTTGCTAGGTGAAGACCAACTATGGGGACTCATATCCTGGGCAGAACTTTGCCCAAGCTTGACAAAAATGGTTGGAAATTCTGTCAACCAATTGAGAAGCAAGGATCCTTGGAGATTCAAGGATGAGTACAAACATAAGCCACCATGACAATAAGCTCCTCAAAATGTCCAACTTAAGGACTTAAACTAAAAGTGCTAGGTGGGAGACACCCCCACCATGGTAAACTCTTTCCATTCTCTTTTAAATTTGCCTAATAAGTGATTTGAGTTGCCATTGTAGGTAGATGTTTCACATAATTTGGTTGTACAACTTAATTGTTAGCTTAGTCACGTGTATGTTGTGTTTAGTAGTAGATGAATAATATCAAATTATATTTTTGTGAATTGTATGATGGTTGATTGAATAAAGAGTTGCGAGCAGTATAGGGAGCACCTGAGCATAATTTTTCTGCATGAAAAAAAAAGAAGAGAAGAGAAGAAGGGTGGGGAGGACGCGCGCGCACACCGTACGCGCACGCGTCCCTGAGCGGATACATCATCACCCATATTCCAGAGAGTTGGGCCTCTCTTAGGCCAGCGTTGTGCCTCAAGCCTAATTCCTTCCACGCTGACGCGCACTACGTGCGTGCGCGTCCATACAGCTATAGGGAAACGCATGCGTACGCGCACCTGCCGCGTACGCGTCGATCCGCTGCTACAACTTCTGGGCCAATATCCAGAGAGTTGCGCTGGATCTGGGCCAACTTTAAGCCCCCAGCTCAACTCAACTCACGTGAACGCACGATGTACGCGTCCGCACCCCTCTCTGTTTCACTGTCCACGCGTTGGCGTACTTCACGCCTCCGCACCCATCCAATAAGCTCAAGCCGTCCACGCGATCGTGCACAGTGCGCTCGCGCGTCGATGCGTCTTAGCATCCTCTAAGCCAAAGGACCCGAGAGTTGTGCCAACTCTGGGCCCCTTTTATGCCTTCAGCCCAACACATCCGCGCCGACGCGCACCTTGCGCGTCTGCGCCCATCCCGATTCCTTCATCTACGCGTAAGCGCGTATGGCGCTCCCGTACCGTTCTTCCATTTCTTCCACCAACGCAAACGCGCACAGTGCGCGAACGCGTGGATTCGAATTTTCACTTACCCCAGAGACGCGAAGCCCTAGCGCATTCGCGCATCACAACCTTTCCACCTGCAACGTTCCATTTTCTTTCTCCCACCATTCAACACCCCTTTCCCCCTGCCAGCAAACTTCTCGCAGTGACCATCACCTCCGGCGAGCACCCCAATCCCGTCGCCACCGCCGACTACCACCACCGCGCCGTCTTTTCCCTCTTCTCTCATTTTTTCTTTCTTTTCTCTTTCACTACCCTTCTACTCTCTGCTTCTCGCTGCCTCTGCGCACCCAGCGCCGCCGCGGCCACCGTTGTGACTGGTTCTCCATCTCATTACTCCACTCCACTTTCTTCTTCCCCGTTCTGCCTCTTCTCTGTCTCCAGCACCCAGGTTCCATACCCCCTCCTGTTCCGTTTCCCTTTGCTGCTTATTGTTGTTTATGTTAATGTAGTTAGAATTAGATTAGTTAGTTAGTTTAGTTTGATTTAGGTGGTTAGCGAATCTGGGCTGAGTAGTGGATTTAGGCATTGTTTGATTTTCTGTTGCTGTAGAATTGCTCTGTTTCATTGCTGTTTGTGCTGCATTACTGGCTTGTTCGCCCATTCATATGAATTCAAACCTGATTTCTGTGTTTCTGATTCCTTAATGAATCCATATGGAATTTGTTGCGACTGTTTAATTTTGGGGATTAGCCAATTTGCTGCTGAAATGCTGCCAGATTTTCATTAACCACAGTTTTTATATTGATCTTGTTTGATGAATGTAACAACCCTAGTTGATGAATTCTGTTCAATTAGTGTTTTGTTGCCTATATGGTTTTTGGAAACTCCTCAAGAACAAGTTCTTTGGTCATGTTTCCATATTCCTGCTTGTTATTGTTGATTTGCTTCTATGCATTGCATGGTTGAATAAGCTTTTCGATTGACCATTGCTTGTAGTTCTCTGGAAGTTATACATTACTAGTGATCCTTCACATTGATTGATGGTTTGTTTCATATTATTTGCTTTCTAGCAATATCATATTTCATCATTAATGACTTGTTGCAATTCATGATTGTGAACGTGCTTACAGCATTGTTTTGTTCCCTCTTTTCGAATTGAGATAGTAATTACCATATCACTAATTTTTAAACTGATTTCTAACTCTAACTCGTTTAACCAACCAACTTCTTTTGGTTTTCAACCTAACTCTTTATGTCATTCTTTTGGATATAGTGCTTTTTGAACTCAATTAATGAATAATGTGCAAGACATGGTTTGCATTCTTGGTTTGAAGTTCGATTTGAATTCTGTATTCTGTTGCTTGCATTCCAAGAAACCTTCTTCCTTATTCACTTCATGAATATGCTTTGCTTTGAGTGCTTTGTATCTACTTGGCTATAGGCTTATGTTATATTATCTATATTTTCAGGATGTCGGATAAAGGAAAGGCTATAGCCACTGCTTCCAAAAAGAGGAAGCGCTCCAAGACCTCTACACCCTCACCATATGCTAACTATGCTAAGAATCCGCTGAATGATGAGGAGAAAGAAAATCAGTTACTTCCATCCACTGATCCAACCAAGTTTCCAAATCTCTACTGCGAGCTACGCCTTTCCCGTTATGCAAAGAAAAATCTGAATATTGAGAAGAAGCTGAATCTTCCCAATGATGTGAGGCGTGCCATAAACACCCGTATTTCTGAGCTGGGCTTGGATTTTGTCGATAGGGACTTGGGATGGATTAACATCTCGTGGGTCAAGGAATTTTACTCTAACTTCTTCCGACAAAACTTGGATTCAGTATACTTGAGGGGTAGAGAGATTATGATCACTAAGGATGCCTTACAAGATGCACTGCTCTACAGAGTTGGTACTCCTGAGACTTGTGCCTACCAGCAGGCAGAGGTAGCTGGTGCACAAATTGGGAATCACACTTTTCACAACTCGTACCACTAACCAGCAAGTGCACTGGGTCGTCCAAGTAATACCTCACGTGAGTAAGGGTCGAATCCCACGGAGATTGTTGGTTTGAAGCAATCTATGGTTATCTTGTAAATCTTAGTCAGGAAGTTAATTATGTTTATCAGTTGAATTGCAATTAAACAATAAAGCATGGATTAAAGGTTACTTGTTATGTAGTGATGGAGAATATGTTGGAGTTTTGGAGATGCTTTGTCTTCTGAATCTATGCTTTCCTCTGTCTTCTTGTTCACGCACGCACGTCCTCCTATGGCAAGCTGTGTGTTGGTGGATCACCGTTGTCAATGGCTACCTTCCATCCTTCCAGTGAAAACTACGCTCACTCGCTCTGTCACAGCACGGCTAATCACCGGTTGGTTCTCGATCCGGTTGGAATAGAATTTACTATCCTTTTGCGTCTGTCACTAACGCCCAGCCTTCAGGAGTTTGAAGCTCGTCACAGTCATTCAGTCCTTGAATCCTACTCGGAATACCACAGACAAGGTTTAGACTTTCCGGATTCTCATGAATGCCGCCATCAATTCTAGCTTATACCACGGAGATTCTGATTAAGGAATCTAAGAGATACTCATTCAATCGTATATAGAACGGAGGTGGTTGTCAGGCACACGTTCATGATTTGAGGAAGGTGATGAGTGTCACAGATCATCACCTCCATCACAGTTAAGCGCGAATGAATATCTTAGATAGGAACAAGCGTGTTTGAATGGACAACAGAAATACTTGCATTAATTCATCGAGACACAGCAAAGCTCCTCACCCCCAACAATGGGGTTTAGAGACTCATGCCGTCAGAGAATACAAAGTTTAGATCTAAAATGTCATGAGATACACAATAAGTCTCTAAAAGTTGTTTAAATACTAAACTAGTAGCCTAGGGTTACAAAATATGAGTAGACTATGATGGATGATGCAGAGATCCACTTCTGGGGCCCACTTGGTGTGTGCTGGGCTGAGACTTAAGCAATTCACGTGCAGAGGCCATTTGTGGAGTTGAACGCCAGTTTTTATGCCAGTTTGGGCGTTCAACTCCAGCTTTTGATCCTTTTCTGGAGCTGGACGCTAGAATTGGGCAGAGAACTGGCGTTGAACGCCAGTTTACGTCGTCTATCCTTGTGCAAAGTATGGACTATTATATATTTCTGGAAATCCCTGGATGTCTACTTTCCAACGCAATTGGAAGCATGCCATTTCGAGTTCTGTAGCTCCAGAAAATCCACTTTGAGTGCAGGGAGGTCAGAATCCAACAGCATCAGCAGTCCTTTTTCAGCCTGAATCAGATTTTTGCTCAGCTCCTTCAATTTCAGCCAGAAAAATACCTGAAATTACAGAAAAACACACAACTCATAGTAAAGTCCAGAAATATGAATTTTTCCTAAAAACTAATAAAAATAGAATAAAAACTAACTAAAACATACTCAAAACTATATGAAATTATCCCCAAAAAGCGTATAAAATATCCGCTCATCACAACACCAAACTTAAACTGTTGCTTGTCCTCAAGCAACTTAGACAAATAAAATAGAAGACTAATAAGTTGAGAAGCAATAATATCTCATAGTTTTTGAGTGAAGCTCAGATTCTAATTAGATGAGCGGGACTAGTAGCTTTTTGCTTCTGAACAGTTTTGGCATCTCACTTTATCCATTGAAGCTCAGAGTGATTGGCATCTATAGGAACTTAGAATTCAGATAGTGTTATTGAATATCCTATTTCAGTATGATGATTCTTGAACACAGCTATTTTATGAGTCTTGGCCGTGGCCCTAAGCACTTTGTTTTCCAGTGTTACCACCGGATACATAAATGCCACAGACACATAATTGGGTGAACCTTTTAGATTGTGACTCAGCTTTGCTAAAGTCCCCAATTAGAGGTGTCCAGAGTTCTTAAGCACACTCTTCTTTTTGCTTTGGATCTTGACTTTAACCGTTCAGTCTCAAGTTTTCACTTGACACCTTCACGCCACAAGCACATGGTTAGGGACAGCTTGGTTTAGCCGCTTAGACCAGGATTTTATTCCTTTAGGCCCTCCTATCCACTGATGCTCAAAGCCTTGAGATCCTTTTTATTTGCCCTTGCCTTTTGGTTTTAAGAGCTTTTGGCTTTTTTTTTTTTTTTGCAAGCTTTATTCTTTGCTGCTTTTTCTTGCTTCAAGAATCATTTTTATGATTTTTCAGATTATCAATAACATGTCTCATGTTCATCATTCTTTCAAGAGCCAACATATTTAACAGTCTTAAACAACAAATTCAAAAGACATATGCACTGTTCAAGCATTCATTTAGAAGATAGAAAGCATTGCCACCACATTTAACTAATTAGAATTTCTCTTATTAAAAACTCGAAATTTTATTGCTTCTTATTCAAAAGATCTACTATTTTATTCATGTTTAATGATGATGAGAAAAATAAACTATAGCTCAATTGGAGATAAAATCAAATAGATACTAATTACTATTATATGACTTCTAAGGTGAACTTTTATAAGGACACTGTCACAGAGTTAAGGCAGAAATTGGAAATTAACAACCTTTATTCTGGGGGCACGGGGGTTCCTCTGATCCTTGGGGTGCTTGGTCCTACAAGAGAAGACTTTTGGCGCTTCAGTTCCCTTAAGTCACGCCCCTGCTCCTCTTGTTCTTTAAACATATAGGTCAGCATTTGACTGTGTTCCTTCTGTTCTTTTATTAATTGCTCCATAGCTTCCCGTATCTTGGTGACGGACGTCTCAAGATATTCCCAGTATTTAGCTTGAGGTATCTCTGGGAGGAATTCCTGTGCTCTCTTCTTGATGGGATCCTCTTGTGCTTGTTGTCTCTCCATTGATGCTTTGGTGATTGACTTTTCAATTAGGATATATTCAGTTATTCCCATCCTTACTCCAGCGTCCTTGCAGAGCAGAGAAATCACGCTTGGATAAGCCAACCTGGCCTCTTTTGAATTTTTGTTAGCAATCTTGTAGAGTTCAGTGGAAATCAGCTGATGAACCTCCACTTCCTTCCCCATCATGATGCAATGAATCATCACTGCTCTTTTAACTGTGACTTCAGATCGGTTGCTAGTGGGCAACAGAGAACGCCCAATGAAGTCCAGCCATCCTCTGGCGGCTGGTTTGAGATCCTCTCTCTTGAGTTGATTTGGGACACCCTTTGTGTTGGTGGTCCACCTGGCTCCAGGGATACATATGTCCTCTAGAATCTTATCCAGGTCAATGTCTGCTCTCATCATCCTCCTGTTGAAGGAGTCAGGATCATCCTTTAGTTGAGGTAACTTTAAGATCTCTCTGATCTTGTCAGGGGTGGTATGAACGATCTTCCCTCTGACCATGGTCCGAAATTCATAGAAGGCAGTTCCAGATAGTTTTTGCTTGTCAGTCTGCCACATATTAGCATAGAACTCCTGGACCATGTTCCTTCCTACTTTCGTTTCAGGATTAGCTAGGACTTCCCAGTTCCTGATTCGAATTTGCTCCTGGATCTCCGGATATTCATCTTCTTTCAGATCGAATATAACTTCCGGGATCACTGATCTCAGACCCATTACTTTAAGATAATGGTCTGAATGTTCTTTAGATAAGAACTTCCCTTGATTCCAAAGTGGTTTTGGAATGCTCTCTTTCTTGCCTCTTGGAGTGGGTTGTTTTCCTTTGGGAGCCATGATCTTAGTGATCTCGGATAAACACACCAAACTTAGAGGTTTGCTTGTCCTCAAGCAAAAGAAAAGAAAGGGGAGGGATAGAAGGAGGGCTAGGTGTAATTGTTGATGGAGGAGGGGGTGGCCGAACCCAAATTTAAAGGGATGGGGGGTGGGATTTCGAAAATTTGGAAAAGATAAGATAAAAAGATTGAGTTGAAAAAGATAAGATGGAAGATATAATTTGATTTTGAAAAGATATGATAGATTTTTGAAAAAGATAAATTTGAATTTTGAAAAAGATAATATGGAGATTTGAAAAAGATATGGATTAGTTGAAAAGATAGATTTGTTTTCAGAAAAGATTTGAAAAGAGTTGGATTGAATTTGCAAAGATGCCTGGTGCTTATGGATTAAACTATATTTTAAAAAAAAAATGTTTTTGTGGTAGGATTTTTAGAAATTATGGAATTTAGAAATCAGGGTTCTTGACATGTTCATGTAAAAATCATGCATTGAAGCATGAAATTTGAAATTAAAATGGAAATACGTGTGGAAAAGATGAATTTGGCTCCTCCCTGCATTCCTGGCATTTGAACGCCCAAACACTGCCTGTTTTGGGCGTTCAGCGCCCAATTGCTGCTCTCCTGGGCGCTCAACGCCCAGCTGCTGCCATTATTGGCGTTCAACGCCCAGTGGGTGCCCCTTTCTGGCGTTGAGCGCCCAGCTGCTATCATTACTGGCGTTCAGCGCCCAGTGGATGCCCATTTTGGGCGTTGAATGCCCAAAATGCTCTTTTACTGGCGTTTTCTTGCCAGTGAGATCTTTTTCTCTGTTTTGTGTGCCGAGGTCTTCTGTAAATGATTATTTACCCTTTTGTCAATGAACTCTATATAAACAACTAAAAATAAAAATAGAAATAGGGCAAAATGCTTTAGAGGATTGTTGCCCCATGGCTGGGTTGCCTCCCAGTAAGCGCTTCTTTATTGTCTTTAGCTGGACCTTGCTGAGCTTTTAATCTAGCTTCAGCCTTGAGCATTCTTGCTCAATGTTGCCTTCAAGATAATGCTTGATTCTCTGTCCATTGACAATGAACTTCTTATCAGAATCAATATCTTGAAGCTCCACATAACCATATGGTGACACACTTGTAATCACGTATGGTCCCCTCCACCGGGATTTCAGTTTCCCGGGGAATAGCCTGAGTCTAGAGTTAAATAACAGGACCTTCTGTCCTGGTTCAAAGAGTCTAGATGACAGCTTTCTGTCATGCCATTTTTTTTATTTTTCTTTATAAAGCTTGGCATTTTCGAAAGCTGTGAATCTGAATTCCTCTAGCTCATTTAGCTGGAGCAATCGTTTTTCTCCTGCTAATTTGGCATCAAAGTTTAGGAATCTGGTTGCCCAGTAGGCCTTATGTTCCAGTTCCACGGGCAAGTGGCATGCCTTCCCATACACGAGTTGGTATGGAGAGGTCCCTATAGGGGTCTTGAATGCTGTTCTGTAAGCCCACAGAGCATCATCCAAGCTCCGTGCCCAATCCTTTCTACGGGTATTTACTGTCCGTTCCAGGATTCTCTTTAATTTTCTCTTAGAGACTTCAGCTTGCCCATTGGTTTGTGGATGATATGGAGTGGCCACCTTGTGGCGAATTCCATACCGAACCATGGCAGAGTAAAGCTGTTTGTTGCAGAAGTGAGTGCCCCATCACTGATTAACACTCTAGGGACACCAAACCTGCTAAAGATATGTTTCTGGAGGAACTTCAGCACTGTTTTAGTATCATTGGTGGGTGTGGCAATAGCCTCAACCCATTTTGATACATAATCAACTGCCACCAGAATATAAGTGCTTGAATATGATGGTGGGAAGGGTCCCATGAAGTCAATTCCCCATACGTCAAACAACTCAATTTCCAAGATTCCTTGTTGAGGCATGGCGTAACCATGAGGCAGATTACCAGCTCTTTGGCAACTGTCACAATTACGTACAAACTCTCAGGAATCTTTATAGAGTGTGGGCCAATAGAAGCCATATTGGAGGACCTTGGTGGCTGTTCGCTCACCTCCGAAATGGCCTCCATATTGAGATCTGTGGCAATGCCACAGGATCCTCTGTGCTTCTTCTCTAGGCACACACCTACGGATAATTCCGTCTGCACATCTCTTAAAGAGATAAGGTTCATCCCACAAGTAGTACTTTGCATCAGTAATTAATTTCTTTTTTTGTATCCTGTTGTACTCCTTGGGTATGAACCTTGCAGCTTTATAGTTTGCAATATCGGCAAACCATGGTGCTTCCTGAATGGCGAATAAATGCTCATCAGGAAACGTCTCAGAGATCTCAAGAGAAGGGAGGGACGTCCCTTCCACTGGCTCTATCCGGGACAGATGATCAGCCACTTGGTTCTCTGTCCCTTTTTTGTCTCTTATTTCTATATCAAACTCTTGCAGAAGCAATACCCATCTGATGAGCCTGGGTTTTGAATCCTGCTTTGTGAGTAGATATTTAAGAGCATCATGATCAGTATACACAATCACTTTTGATCCTACTAAGTATGATCTGAACTTGTCAATGGCGTAAACCACTGCAAGTAGTTCTTTTTCTGTGGTTGTGTAATTTTTCTGGGCATCATTTAGAACGCGACTGGCATAAAAAATGACATGCAGAAGCTTGTCATGCCTCTGCCCCAATACTGCACCAATGGCATGATCACTGGCATCACACATTAGCTCAAATGGTAATGTCCAGTCTGGTGCAGAAATGACTGGTGCTGTGACCAGCTTAGCTTTCAGCGTTTCAAACGCCTGCAGGCACTCTGTGTCAAACACAAATGGCATGTCAGCAGCTAGCAGATTGCTTAGAGGTTTTGCGATTTTTGAAAAATCCTTTATAAACCTCCTATAGAATCCTGCATGCCCCAGAAAGCTTCTGATTGCCTTAACATTGGCAGGTGGTGGTAATTTTTCAATTACCTCTATCTTTGCTTGATCCACCTCTATCCCCTTGTTTGAGATTTTATGCCCAAGAACAATTCCTTCAGTCACCATGAAGTGACACTTTTCCCAATTTAAAACTAGGTTGGTTTCTTGGCATCTTTTCAAAACAAGTTTCAGGTGATCAAGATAGGAGCTGAATGAGTCTCCGTATACTGAGAAGTCATCCATGAAGACTTCCAGAAATTTTTCCACCATGTCAGAGAAAATAGAGAGCATGCATCTCTGGAAGGTTGCAGGCGCATTACATAGCCCAAATGGCATCCTTCTATAAGCAAACACTCCGGATGGACATGTGAATGCTGTTTTCTCTTGATCCTGGAGATCTACTGCAATCTGGTTATAGCCTGAGTAGCCATCCAAAAAGCAGTAATAATCATGACCTGCTAGTCTTTCTAGCATCTGGTCTATGAATGGTAAAGGAAAATGATCCTTTCTGGTGGCTGTATTGAGCCTTCTGTAGTCAATACACATGCGCCACCCTGTAACTGTTCTTGTAGGAATCAGTTCATTTTTTTCATTATGAATCACTGTCATGCCTCCCTTTTTTGGGACGACTTGAACAGGGCTCACCCAGGGACTATCAGAAATAGGATAAATAATCCCAGCCTCTAGTAACTTGGTGACCTCTTTCTGCACCACTTCCTTCATGGCTGGATTTAGCCGCCTCTGTGGTTGAACCACTGGTTTGGCATTATCCTCCAATAGGATCTTGTGCATGCATCTAGCTGGACTTATACCCTTAAGGTCACCTATGGACCACCCAAGAGCTGTCTTGTGTGTCCTTAGCACTTGAATAAGTGCTTCCTCTTCCTGTGAATTTAAAGCAGAGCTTATGATCACTGGAAAAGTGTCACCTTCTCCCAGAAATGCATATTTCAAGGATGGTGGTAGTGGCTTGAGCTCGGGTTCAGGAGGTTTTTCCTCTTTCAGAAGAGAGTTCAGAGGCTCTTTCATGTCCCCTGAATCCTCCAAATCAGGCTGAACATCTTTAAAGATGTCTTCCAACTCTGATTCGAGACTCTCAGCCATGTTGATCTCTTCTACCAAAGAGTCAATAAGATCAACTTTCATGCAGTCTGTTGATGTGTCTGGATGCTGCATGGCTTTGACAGCGTTCAACTTGAACTCATCATCATTGACTCTCAGGGTTATTTCTCCCTGTTGGACGTCAATGAGGGATCGTCCAGTTGCTAGGAAGGGTCTTCCTAGAATGAGAGTAGCACTCTTGTGCTCCTCCATTTCCAGCACAACAAAGTCAGTGGGAAAGGCGAATGGCCCAACTCTGACAATCATGTCCTCAATCACGCCTGATGGGTATTTAGTGGAACCATCAGCAAGTTGGAGACATATCCGGGTTGGTTTAACTTCTTCAGTCAAGCCAAGCTTCTTGATAGTGGATGCAGGTATTAGGTTGATGCTTGCCCCAAGATCGCATAAAGCTGTCTTGGTGCAATTACCTTCTAATATGCATGGTATCAGAAAACTCCCAGGGTCTTTAAGCTTTTCAGGAAAGCTCTCTAGAATGACTCCACTGCATTCTTCAGTGAGGAGAACTCTTTCTGTTTCTCTCCACTCTTTTTTATGACTCAAGATCTCTTTCATGAACTTGGCATAAGAAGGTATTTGCTCAAGTGCCTCTGCAAATGGAATCTTTATTTCAAGAGTCCTTAGATAATCTGCAAAGCGAGCAAATTGCTTATCCTGCTCTTCTTTCTGGAGTTTTTGAGGATAAGGTATCTTGGCTTTATATTCCTCAACCTTAGTGGTTAAAGAAGCCTTTTTAGAGGGTTTGTTATCAGCACTTGTGTGTGTCTGATCCCTCACTGGCAATTGAGTACCAGAGTCAGAAGCTGGAGTGACGTTAGACGCCAGCTCACTGTCTGTTCCTGGCGCCTGAACGCCAGAAATGTGCCCATTTTGGGCGTTCAACGCCAGATTTTTGCCCATTTCTGGCGTTGAACGCCAATTCTGCCTTGTTTCTGGCGTTGAACGCCAGTTTTGGGCATGGTCTGGGCGTTCAGCGCCAGCCTTCCACCCATTTTCTGGCGTTTTAGCGCCAGAATTATTTTTCCCTGGGCTCTTACTGTCTTCAGGTGAATCTTTGGTGGGTTGCTCATTTCTTGAATTTTTGATGCCTTGAGGTGGGGTATTTAATGTTTTCCCACTCCTTAATTGAACTGCTTGGCATTCTTCTGCTATTTGCCTTGATAGCTGCTGCTTTGTTTGCTTAAACTGTTCGTCCATATGTATATTAGCTATCCTTGTCTCCTGTAGCCTGTCCTTGAATTCAGCTAGCTGCTTTGTTAGAAAATCCAATTGCTGATTGAATTCAGCAGCTTGTTTTACAGTACTGAATTCAGCAGTTACTGTTTTAACCTCTTCATTCATGGAAGGGTTGCTGCTTAGGTACAGATGCTGATTCCTGGCAACTGTATCAATGAGCTCTTGAGCCTCTTCAATTGTCTTTCTCATATGGATAGATCCACCAGCTGAGTAATCTAGAGACTTCTGAGCTCCTTCTGCAAGCCCATAGTAGAAGATGTCTAACTGAACCCACTCTGAAAACATTTCAGAGGGGCATTTTCGTAGCATCTCTCTGTATCTCTCCCAGGAATCATAAAGAGATTCATTATCTCCTTGTTTAAAGCCTTGGATGTCCAGCCTTAGCTGTGTCATCCTTTTTGGAGGAAAATACTGATTCAGGAATTTTTCTGTCAGCTGTTTCCATGTTCTTATGCTGGCCTTAGGTTGGTTATTTAACCACCTCTTAGCTTGATCTTTTACAGCAAATGGAAACAGTAATAGTCTGTAGACATCCTGATCTATTTCCTTATCATGCACTGTGTCAGCAATTTGTAAAAATTGTGCCAGAAACTCTGTAGGTTCTTCCTGTGGAAGACCAGAATACTGACAACTTTGCTGCACCATGATAATGAGCTGAGGATTCAACTCAAAGCTACTAACTCCAATGGAGGGTATGCAGATGCTACTCCCATATGAAGCAGCAGAGGGGTTAGAATATGACCCCAGAGTCCTCCTAGACTGTTCATTTCCACTTATGTCCATGATGGATAAAGGGATATAACTTGGATTGATTTACCTTTTTATTTATTTTATTTTATTTATTTAAAATTATTATTATTATTTTTTTTAAAAAAATGATTTTCGAAAAAGGTGCTTAAAAAATAGAGGGAAAAGATATTTTTGGATGTTTAAGGGAAAGGGGGGGAACAAAAAGATAGCACAGGATTTAAAATTTTTAGATCTAATGCTCCTTATTTTTCGAAAATTTTTGGAGGGAAAACACCAAGGAACACCAAACTTAAAATTTTTTTTTTTTTTAAAAAAATCAACAAGAAAACACCAAACTTAAAGTTTGGCACAGGATTTAATAAAAAAAATATTTTTGAAAAAGAGTTTAAAAATATGATAGCCAATTACCATGAACATAAACACCACGTTCTAACTAATTGAGCTATAAATTTAAAGTGTTTTAACAAGGGATAAATAATAAAAGACTCTAAACTAAAAAGAAAAATTTTTCCTAATCTAAGCAACAGAATAAACCGTTAGTTGTCCAAACACGAACATTCCCCGGCAACGGCGCCAAAAACTTGGTGCACAAATTGTGAATCACACTTTTCACAACTCGTACCACTAACCAGCAAGTGCACTGGGTCGTCCAAGTAATACCTCACGTGAGTAAGGATCGAATCCCACGGAGATTGTTGGTTTGAAGCAATCTATGGTTATCTTGTAAATCTTAGTCAGGAAGTTAATTATGTTTATCAGTTGAATTGCAATTAAACAATAAAGCATGGATTAAAGGTTACTTGTTATGTAGTGATGGAGAATATGTTGGAGTTTTGGAGATGCTTTGTCTTCTGAATCTATGCTTTCCTCTGTCTTCTTGTTCACGCACGCACGTCCTCCTATGGCAAGCTGTGTGTTGGTGGATCACCGTTGTCAATGGCTACCTTCCATCCTTCCAATGAAAACTACGCTCACGCGCTCTGTCACAGCACGGCTAATCACCGGTTGGTTCTCGATCCGGTTGGAATAGAATTTACTATCCTTTTGCGTCTGTCACTAACGCCCAGCCTTCAGGAGTTTGAAGCTCGTCACAGTCATTCAGTCCTTGAATCCTACTCGGAATACCACAGACAAGGTTTAGACTTTCTGGATTCTCATGAATGCCGCCATCAATTCTAGCTTATACCACGGAGATTCTGATTAAGGAATCTAAGAGATACTCATTCAATCGTATATAGAACGGAGGTGGTTGTCAGGCACATGTTCATGATTTGAGGAAGGTGATGAGTGTCACAAATCATCACCTCCATCACAGTTAAGCGCGAATGAATATCTTAGATAGGAACAAGCGTGTTTGAATGGACAACAGAAATACTTGCATTAATTCATCGAGACACAGCAGAGCTCCTCACCCCCAACAATGGGGTTTAGAGACTCATGCCGTCAGAGAATACAAAGTTTAGATCTAAAATGTCATGAGATACACAATAAGTCTCTAAAAGTTGTTTAAATACTAAACTAGTAGCCTAGGGTTACAAAATATGAGTAGACTATGATGGATGATGCAGAGATCCACTTCTGGGGCCCACTTGGTGTGTGCTGGGCTGAGACTTAAGCAATTCACGTGCAGAGGCCATTTGTGGAGTTGAACGCCAGTTTTTATGCCAGTTTGGGCGTTCAACTCCAGCTTTTGATCCTTTTCTGGCGCTGGACGCCAGAATTGGGCAGAGAACTGGCGTTGAACGCCAGTTTACATCGTTTATCCTTGTGCAAAGTATGGACTATTATATATTGCTGGAAAGCCCTGGATGTCTACTTTCCAACGCAATTGGAAGCATGCCATTTCGAGTTCTGTAGCTCCAGAAAATCCACTTTGAGTGCAGGGAGGTCAGAATCCAACAGCATCAGCAGTCCTTTTTCAGCCTGAATCAGATTTTTGCTCAGCTCCTTCAATTTTAGCCAGAAAAATACCTGAAATTACAGAAAAACACACAACTCATAGTAAAGTCCAGAAATATGAATTTTTCCTAAAAACTAATAAAAATAGAATAAAAACTAACTAAAACATACTCAAAACTATATGAAATTATCCCCAAAAAGCGTATAAAATATCCGCTCATCAGTAGCTCTCCTCTCCATGACTTTTGACTATGAGGCGCTTAGGCGCGTGATCGCTACACCAGATGCTTCCTGGGTGATTGATTCGAGCAACACAAAACCCAAGGGCATGCTATTTGCATATCTGACTAGGGAGGCTAGGACGTGGCAACAAATATTTGCCCACTATGTCTTCCCTACCACTCACTTTTCAGAGATTCCGATGGATATGCTAGTCTTGATTGGGTGTGTCATGGAGGGGAAGGAGGTATATTTTTCCCGACTGATTAGGCATAGCATGTGGAGAGCTCATATTCGCAGCTTGTTACCGTTCCCGACACTGGTTACTAGCTTAGCTGAGCTAGCTGATGTCCCGTGGGAGGACAATGACGTGACACCACCACCTCCAGATGACGATGACAAGGAAGTTACTATTCCCTGGAGTGTATGGGTGCACGAGAAGCCCCCGACTAGCCGCCGTTCTCGAGCTAGAGCGGCAGTCGAGGCAGCTATACCATCTTCTTCGACAGCAGCCCCACCTCCTGCAGCACCTGAGCTCACTTACCTACTGGTCCAGCGTCTGTTTCGGTTTTTGGAGCGCGAGAGGCTCCATGTCAGACGCCGACTGGATCGGATGGATCAGGCACTCGTCTCCCTTGGCACTGAGTTGCCTCCGCTTCCAGACTCTCCGGCCTCCGATGAGCAGGATCATCAGGAGGAGGATGCGGATGAGCCGATTCAGCAGGATGCACCTCCAGCTGCTCCTGACACTATAGAGATTCCACAGACCCATGAGGAGCTGGTTCCACAGCCTCAGATAGATTCCGCAGCTACCGTTGTACCTTCCACTGATCCTCCGGTTTAGCATCGAGGACGATGCTTAGTCTTAAGTGTGGGGAGGTCTCCGGTAGCATCATTAGAGGACCGGTGAACATTTTGACCACTTTCTTAGTTACCTTACTTTGTATATCTCTTGTATATATTTGATGCATCTTGAGTTTATTTTGGATACTCTTGCTATTTTGGCTCGTTTTGGGATACCTTTACTATTTATTTTGGATTTTAGATATTTTGACGCTTTTGGATATCTTTAGATGTTTTAGATGATAGATTCCATATTTTTAGTTGGATTTTTCTTTATACATTTTTGCATATCTTCTTTTGTATATCTTTCTTTTTAGTTTGTGGTTGTGATTAGAAATCATGTTTTAAGTGAAAACTTAGTCATCCTTTTTGCATAGGAAATTGGTTTTAAGTGAAAAAGAAAAGGGTAAACTAAGGAAAATTTTTGAAAATTTCAATCACAACAATGCTTAGTCAAATATTGAGATTTTCCAAGAATTTTAATTAAAGGACATAGGGCACCAACCCAATTGATTGAAGGAAACTTTTGGTGCAACTTGCTTGAATTTCATACTTTGTGAAGCATGTATTGAATTAAGAACACAAGCTTGTGAGACTTGAGCCTATTGATGTGGTTACATTTTATAACCACTTATTTTCCATTCTTGTGTGCAATTGTTCTCTTTCTATGATTGTGATCCTTGATTTGCTTGATTCTATATGTCCATTTATTTCTTGTATTCATGCATTTGTATGATTGAGGCCATTATTTCATTAGCCCACTTACCCAATTAGCCTACTTTTTTACTCTCCATTGTTAGCCAATTTTGAGCCTATGCTTAACCAACTTATTCTCATTTTAGCACATTACAAGCCCAAGGTGGAAAACCAATGAAAAGTCCTTGTTTGGATCTTTGATTAGCCTAGGCTAGTGAGAGTGTTTATTACTCAAAGTTGGTGAGGCTTGGGAACATTGGATGGGATAAAAAGGGGTAGTACACTTCCATATTTAGGAATTGGGAACATACTCATGTATTGATTGAATGTATAAGACCTTATGCAATTGATGTCCTTGTACAAGAGTATAAAAGAAAAGAAAAAAAGAAGAGAAAAATAAAATGAAAAAAAAAAGAAAAAAAAAGGGGAATATAGAAAAAAAAAAGAGAAGAAAAAATAATAAAAGGGGACAAAATGCCCCAAGGTGAAGTTCAACAAAAGGGAATCAATGCATAAGTGTTATGAATCAAGAAATAAGATGCATGAATATGTAAAAAAAAAAAAAAAAGAGTGAAGAATGGGTAGTTAGAGTAGTTTGAATTTGTATAGGTTATTATATAGTTAGGTGGGAAAGTCTATACTAATCAAAGATCTAAACTCTAGCCCACTTAACCATAAATGATCCTACCTTAACCCTAACCCCATTACAACCTAAATGAAAGACCTCATGATGAATTTATGCATACATTGAATAAGTGTTGATTGTTAGAAGAAAATCAAAGTTTGGAAAGCTTGATTAGAAGAGAATTGAGTGAATTAACCCTTAAACACTTGAGTGAATAGAGCGGATACACATCCGGTGAGGGTTCAAAAGTTCAAGTACATGTGTTCACCCATATTATTTATATTCTTGCAAGCTTGGACTCTTCTTTGATAATTCAACACAATTGTGGTTTGGGCTTAATTCCTATTGCCTAGCTATTGCGCTTATACATGTCTCTTGGAAATTGATTTGTTTGAGCTAAGCATTTCCATTTTCTTTCGGTATTTGCATATAGATAGGACTCATATAGTTTAGTTGCATTTAATAAATGTCATACCCCTTAGTTCCTTCTTATTTTAGCATGAGGACATGCTAAGGTTTAAGTGTGGGAAGATTTGATAAACTCCATTTTTAGGGTTTATCTTGTATTGAATTTAGAGTATTTTGATGACCTTTTCTCGCATTTAACCTATGAATTAGCATGGTTTTGTTATCTCTCCCGTATTTGTGCTTAAGTGTAAAAACATGCTTTTTAGGCCTTATTTTGATGAGTTTTGATTTCTCCTTGATTCCATAAGAGGCCTTGATGTGTTTGCTAGTAATTCCAGGATTGAAATAGGCCAGGCATGGATCAAAGGAAGCAAGGAAGGAAGCATGCAAGTGGAGAGAAGCACAAAAAAGCCAAAGAATTGATCACGGCCATGCACGCGCACGCGCACAAGGCGCTCGCGCGCACATTGCGGAATCAGCCAGGTACGCGCACGCGTACCGTGCGCGCACGCGTCGATGTCTGCACATGACTTCATTAAGGCAACACGTGCCTGGCGATTTTGAGGGGTTTCTGAACCCATTTTTTGGCGCCAATTGCTGATAGAAAGGAATAAAAGGATCAAGGATTAAAGGGGGGAGACAATTAGATTAGAAGTTAGTCATAGCTTTAGTTTAG
Organism: Arachis ipaensis; assembly: GCF_059453495.1. Classification (NCBI taxonomy): domain Eukaryota; kingdom Viridiplantae; phylum Streptophyta; class Magnoliopsida; order Fabales; family Fabaceae; genus Arachis; species Arachis ipaensis. Next base: position 116,337,590 of record NC_142441.1, on the reverse strand, counting down.
AGTAGTTCTAGAGAGATAAGCTCTCACTTCTCTCTAGGATTAGGATTAGGTTAGGGTTAATCTCTCTTCTTAGATCTAGGTTTAATTCATGCCTTAATTCAATTCTCCTTTGCCAATTCTGAATCTTCTCCTCTTCCTCTCTCTAGTTATGTACTTTAATTCTTGTGATTCTTCACTTTGTTTTGGATAGATTGTTGTTTCTTTTATTCCCTTTCAATAATGCAATTTGAGGTAGTTCATGATAATTGTGATTTCCTTGATTGTTGTTGTTAATTCTTTGTATTCCATTGTAGTTAGAATTCATTCTTGTTGTGATTTGCTATACTTTTCTTTTGTGCCTTCCGAGTGTTTGATGAAATGCTTGGTTGGATTTTTGTATAGATTTTGTTCCTCGTGGCCTAGGTAGAGTGATTAGTGACTCTTGAGTTATCTAATTCTTTTGTTGATTGATAATTAGAGATTACTAATTGATTTGAATGCCTCTAAAGCTAGTCTTTCCTTTAGGAGTTGATTAGGTCTTGAGGAATCAAATTGATTCATCCACTTGACTTTCTTCCATGGTTAGAGGTTAACTAAGTGGGAGCAATGAACAATTCTCATCACAATTAAGGGAGATAACTAGGATAGGATTTCTAGTTCTCATATCTTGCCAAGAGCTTTGCTAATTGTTAGTTTATTTTCTTTGCCATTTATATTTCTTGCACAAAATTTTAAAACCCCAAAATAACTTACAACCAATAACAAACCACTTCATTGCAATTCCTAGGGAGAACGACCCGAGATTCGGATACTTCGGTTTATAAATTTAAGGGTTTGTTTTAGTGACAAACAACTTTTTGCATGAAAGGATCATTGCTTGGTTTAGAAACTATACTTCGACGAGATTTTATTTGAGAAATTCTAAACCGTCAAGAAATCCGTTCATCAGGCTCCCCACACTTGATTCTTCAATCTTCTCATCAATATTTGCACAATGCACTTCGGCCACAACATTGTCAATTAAGTCACACCGCAATATGGAATGATTCTCCGGTGGGTGTTGACGATTGGATTTTTTGACGGTTTAGAATTTCACAAATGAATTCTCGTTGCAAGTATAGCTTCTAAACCAATCACTAATCCTTTCATACAAAAAGTTGTTTGTCACTAGTACAAACCCCTAAAATTTATAAACCGAAGTATTGGACCTCGGGTCGTTCTCCCTAGGAATTACAATAAAGTGTCTTGTTATTGGTTATGAGTGATTTTGGGGTTTTGGATAAGAAGCATGAAAAGTAAATGGCAATGAAAATAAACTAACAACTATAAAAGGCTCTTGGTAAGGTGTGAGAACTAGAAGTCCTATCCTAATTATCCTTCTCCATTGTGATGAAAATTGTTCATTGCTACCACTTAGTTAACCCTTACTAATTAAAGGAAAGTCAAGTGGATGAATTGACTTGAGCCACAAGTCTTAGCCAACTCCCAAGGAAAGACTAGCTTTAGTGCACTCCAAACCAATTAGCAATCTCTCCAATTATCAATCAACAAAGGAATTAGATAACTCAAGTGTCACTAATTACTCTACCTAGGCCAAGAGGAACAAAATCTACACTAAAACTAAGAGAGGCATTTCAACAAACACATAGAGTGCAATAGAAGTAAACATTATTAAATGCAAGAATTAAAGGAATCTACAACTTACAAAAACAAGAGATCAACATAGAAAAGCAAAGAAGACACATTTATTATGAATTATCTCTTATTGAATTGGAAGAATGTAGAAGGAACAACACTAGATCTACAACAAAGTATAAGAACAACATAAAGGAAATTACAACAAAGGAATAGAAGAAGATTGAATATAGCAACAAAGAATTGAGATGTAGAAGTAGAGGAACATGAATCTAAATCTAGATCTAAGAACTAAACCTAATCCTAATTCTAATTCTAGAGAGAAGTGAGAGCTTCTCTCTCTAAAACTCTAAACTAAAAGTGATTAGTGGTTGGGAATTATGATTATTATGCCTTCCCCTTAATCCTTCATCCTTTTATTCCTCTCCCTTAGCAATTTGGCGCCAAAAATGGGTTCAGAAACCCTCTCAAATCGCCAGGCACGTGTTGCATTAGTGAGGTCATGTGCCCTCATCGACGCGTGCGCGCACGGTACGCGTGCGCGTCCCTGGCTAATTCTGCGATGTGTGCGTGCGCGTGCATGGCTGAATTTGCTTCTTTGACTTTTTATGCTTCTCTCCACTTGTATGCTTCCTTCCTTGCTTCCTTTGATCCATGCCTAGCCTATTTCAATCCTGGAATTACTAGCAAACACATCAAGGCATCTTATGGAATCAAAGAAGAACTAGAATTCATCAAAATAAGGCTTAAAGAGCATGTTTTTACACTTAAGCACAAACATGGGAGAGATAACAAAATCATGCTAATTCCTAGGCTAAATGTGACAAAGGTTATCAAAATACTCTAAATTCAATGCGAAACAAACCGTCAAATTGGGGTTTGTCAACCTCCCCACACTTAAGCCTTAGCATGTCCTCATGCTAAAATAAGAAGGAACTAAGGGTTATGACATTTATTGAATGCAACTAAACTATGAGTCCTATCTAAATGCAATTATCTAAAGCAACTGGAAATGCTTAGTTCAAACAAATCAATTCTCAAGAGAGCATGTGTAAGCACAAGAGCTAGGCAATAAGGACTAAGTCCAAACCACAATTGTATTGAATTGTCAAAAAGAGTTCAAACTTGCAAGAATATAGATAATATGGGTGAACACATGTGATTGAACTTTTGAACCCTCACCGGATGTGTATCCGCTCTATTCACTCAAGTGTTTAAGGGTTAATTCACTCAATTCTCTTCTAATCATGTTTTCCAAAATTTGATTTTCTTCTAACAATCAACATTTATTCAATGCATGCATACATTCATCATGAGGTCTTTCATTTAGGTTGTAATGGGGTTAGGGTCAAGGTAGGATCATTTATGGTCAAGTGGACTAGGATTTGAGTCTTTGATTAGCATAGACTTTCCCACCTAACCTGTTTAATGACCTATACAAATGCAAGCTATTCTAACTACCCATTCTTCACTTTTTTTCTTACATACTCATGCATTCTTATTTGATTCATAATACTTATGCATTGATCCCCTTTTTATTGACTTCACTTTGGGATATTCTGTCCCTTCTTTATTGTATTATTTTTTTTTCTTTTTCATCATCATCATTTTTTTTTCATTTTTCTTTTCTTTTCATCATTTTTTTTTCTTTTCTTCATATATATTTTTTTTCTTTTTCTTCTTTCAAACTAGATACAAGAACATTAATGCATAAGGTCTCTACATTTAATCAATACATGAATATGTGCCCAATTCCTAAACATAAAAATGTACTGCCCTTTTTATCCCATCTAATGTTCCCAAGCCTCACCAACTTTAAATAGTAAAATACTCTCACTAGCCTAGGTCAATCAAAGATCCAAACAAGGACTTTTCATTGGTTTTTCGCCTTAGGCTTGTAATGTGCTAAAATAAGAATAAGTTGGTTAAGCATAGGCTCAAAATTGGCTAACAATGGAGAGTAAAAGGTTGGCTATTTGGGTAAGTGGCTAATGAAAGAATGGCCTCAATCATATAAATGCACAAACACAAGAAATAAACGGATATATAGAATCAAGCAAATCAAGGATCACAATCATGGAAAGAGAACAATTTCACACAAGAACGGAAAATAAGTGGTTATAAAATGTAACCACATCAATAGGCTCAAGTCTCACAAGCTTGTGTTCTCAATTCAATACATGCTTCACAAGGTATGAAATTCAAGCAAGTTTCAAAAATTCTCTTTCAATTAATTGGGTTAATGCCCTATATTTAAACTTCTTGAAAAATCTCAATGTTTGACTAAGCATTGTTGTGATTGAAAAGTTCAAAAATTTTCTTAGTTCACCCTTTCCTTTTTCACTTAGAACCAATATATTATGCAAAAAGGGTGACTAAATATTTGCAGTCCAAAGTATGATTTCTAATCACAACTACAAACTAAAAACAAAGATAAACAAGATGTATAAAGAAGAATCCAACTAAAAGTACGGAATCTATCATCCAAAACATCTAAAAATATCCAAAAGCATCAAAATATCTAAAATCCAAAATAAGCAATAAAAATATCCAAAGCAAACTAGAAATGCATCAAAATATATACAAAGATGTGCAAAATGAGATAACTAGGCCGAAAAGTTCACCGGTTCCCAAATAATGCTACCGGTGCCCTCCCCACACTTAAAACCAAGCATCGTCCTCGATGCTAAACTGGAGGATCAGTGGGAGGTACAACGATAGGCTCTGGCTCTGATTGTGGCTGTGGCTGTGGGACCGGCTCCACCTGAGTCTGTGGCGGCTCTGTAGTGTCAGGGGCATCCTGCTGAACCGGTGCCTCCGCGTCCTCCTCCTTATGATCCTGCTCATCGGAGGTCGGAGAGTCTGGAAGCGGAGGTAACTTAGCGCCAAGGGAGATGAGGGCCTGATCCATCCGATCCAGTCGGCGTCTGACATGAAGCCTCTCGCGCTCCAAGAACCGAAACAGACGCTGAACCAGTAGGTAAGTGGGCTCAGGTGCTGAAGGAGGTGGGGCTGCTGTCGAAGGAGATGGTATAGCTGCCTCGACTGCCGCTCTAGCTCGAGAACGGCGGCTGGTCGGGGGCCTCTCGTGCACCCACACACCCCAGGGAATAGTAACTTCCTTGTCGTCGTCATCTGGAGGTGGTGGTGTCACGTCATTGTCCTCCCACGGGACATCAGCTAGCTCAGCTAAGCTAGTAACCAGTGTGGGAAACGGTAATAAGCCGCGAATATGAGCTCTCCACATGCTATGCCTAATCAGTCGGGGAAAATATACTTCCTTCCCCTCCATGACACACCCAATCAGGACTAGCATATCCATCGGAATCTCTGAAAAGTGAGTGGTAGGGAAGACATAGTGGGCAAATATTTGTTGCCAAGTCCTAGCCTCCCTAGTCAGATGTGCAAATAGCATGCCCTTGGGCTTTGTGTTGCTCGAATCCATTACCCAAGAAGCATCTGGTGTAGCAATCACGCGCCTAAGTGCCTCATAGTCGAAAGTCATGGAGAGGAGAGCTACCTCTGCTTGCTGGTAGGCACAAGTCTCAGGAGTACCGACTCTGTAGAGCAGTGCATCCCTCAAGGCATCCTCAGTGATCATAATCTCTCTACCCCTCAAGAATACCGAATCCAAGCCCGGTCGAAAGAAATTGCAGTAAAATTCCTTGACCCACGAGATGTTAATCCGTCCCAAGTCCCTATCGACGAAATCCAAGCCCAGCTCAGAAATACGGGCGTTTATGGCACGCCTCACATCATTGGGAAGATTCAGCTTCTTCTCAATATTCAGATTCTTCTTTGTATAACGGGAAAGGCGTAGCTCGCAGTAGAGATTTGGAAATTTGGTTGGATCAGTGGACGGGAGTAACTGATTTTCTTTCTCCTCCTCATTCAGCGGATTCCTCGCATAGTTAGCAGATGGTGGGGGTGTAGAGGTCTTGGAACGCTTCCTTTTTTTGGAAGCCGAGGCTATAGCTTTTCCTCTATCCGACATCCTGAAAAATATAATAGAATATATAAAACATTTAGCATGTAACAAAGAAGGCATGTTCAGGATACAATTATCAAAGAGCAATCATGATGTTGCACTGAATATGTAAAAGTGAACAAGTAAACATAAGTGAATGAACCAAGACTGTAATCTTCATTAAAGGCAACATTTCATATTCAAAAGGCAATAATATCATCATATTTTTGAAAGAATTGTTAAAGAGGGTTAAAGGTGAGTGGAAGTAAAACGGTTAAAGAAATTAGTAAGTGAGAAAAGTGGATCAGTGATATGATGATATATAGGCTCAATCGAACGAGAAGTTGCGGTTCATGTTCACAATGATTGTGCAAATCCGGGAAGTCAAAAAGGGAAACAGAAATTTGCCCAAAACTGAAATAAAGATCAAAATGAAACTAATTTTCTTGAAAATCGGGCAGCATTCCGGCTTAAAATTGGACGTTCCCGGATAGCAAGATAGCACACTTAGCACAAAAAAATAACATCAATCACGCACAGCAGCAAACAGATATTATCTGGCAACACATATTGCATGGAATATCAACCCAAAACCAACATACCGAACCCAAGGAAGCAAGCAGCAGATATGCACATACGGAGCAATTATCAGGCCTAGAATCCTCTATCCAGCCCTAGCTACCTAACAGCAATTATATCTATCTAACCTAACATACAAAATTTGAATTTAGCTAACTAACATGCAATTCCAGGAACTAACGTAAGTGAACAAATAAAAGGAAAAACCGAAAAAGAAATAACAGAAATGGAGCAGGAACCTGGGAGCCGGGAAAAACTGAGAATGGAAAGGGGGACGACGATAGGGTAGGGGCAGCAGAGACAGGAACTGGCACCGCCGCGAACGGTGGCGGTGAAGACGGCTGGCGCGGTGGTTTGAGAAACTGAGGGCAGAGTGAAGGTAGAGCAGGGGAGCTGAGAGATGGAGAGAGTGAAGAGGAGAGTGTTGATGGAGAAAGAGAGGGGGGTTGCCGGTGATTGTCGCCGGCGGTGATGGGCGGGATCGGCGGTGAGCACAGAGGTGGAGAGGAACGGAGACAGAGAGGAGTAAGAGAAGTAAGAGAGAAGGGGGGAAAGAAGAGGGGGAGGGCGAGGCTATGGCGGCGGCGGCGACGGAGACGGAGCGCTCGCCGGAGGACAGCCGGTCAGGAGAAGAAGAAGGTGAAGAATGGTGGGGAGGGCACCGGTAGAAGAAGAGAGAGTTGGGGTGCGCGAATGCGCTAGGGCTCGCGTCTTTGGGGTAAGTGAAAATTCGAATCCGCGCGTGCGCGCGCCGTGCGCGTTCGCGTCCATTGAGAGAACGTGGGCCCTACGCGTGCGCGTACAACGCGCTTAAGCGGGGGTGAGCAAAATAGGAAAGGACGCGTGCGCTTACCGTGCGCGCACGCGTGCATGGAGTTGGGCTAGGGGCTTAGAGTTGGCCCAACTCAGGCCTAACTTTCTGGAGACTGGCCTGGGAGTCGCGCACCAAATCTGCGCGCACGCGGCATGTACGCGTTCGCGCGCATTGGGGAAAAGGGAGATGCATGCGTGAGCGTGCAGTGCGCGCTAACATGGGGTGGCATATTAGGCAGGGGCGCGTGCGCGTACGGTGCGCGCACGCGTACGTGAGATTGGGCCTGAGGCTTAGAATGGGCTTGAGGCACGCCCGACTCTCGGGTTCGTGGCCTAGATTGGTGGCCACACGCAGAGACGCGCGCGCGGTAGATGCGCGTCCGCGTACATTGGCGAATTGTGAAATGGCGCGCTGGCGCAATGCATGCGCTCGCGCAGATCGGGTTGGGCCTGGGGCCTAAAGCTAGCCCAGAAATGGCTTAACTCTCTGGGGTTTGGCTCAATCATTTGCAGCAGCAAATCGGCACGGACGCGGCAGGTGCGCGTCCGCGCGAACTTCCATGTTCTAATAGTCGGCGCGCCCGCACGTAGTGCGCGTCCGCGTGGGTCAGGTTGGGCTCAAGGCACAATGTTTGCCCACGAGAGGCCCAACTCTCGGGAGTGTGGCTCGTGGTGCATCCGCACCGGGACGCGTACGCGTACGTTGTGCGCGCGCGTCCACGCCCTCTCTCTCTTCTCTTTTTTTTTTTTTCAGAAAAAAAAAACTTGCTGGGTGCTCCCCTTAGTGTTCACAACTCTTATTCACTCAACCATCATACAATTCACAAAAATACAATTTTTGATATTATTCATCTACTACTAAACACAACATGCATGTGACTAAGCTAACAATTAAGTTGTACAAACAAATTTGTATGAAACATCTACCTACAATGGTAACTCAAATCACTTATTAAGTAAATTTAAAAGAGTGGAAGGAGTTTACCATGGTGAGGTGTCTCCCACCTAGGACTTTTAGTTTAAGTCCTTAAGTTGGACATTTTGAGAAGCTTATTGTCATGGTGGCTTATGTTTGTACTCATCCTTGAATCTCCAAGAATCCTTGCTTCTCAATTGGTTGACAGAATTTCCAACCATATTCATCAAGCTCGGGCACAGTTCTACCCAAGATATGAGTCCCCATAGTTGGTTTTCATATAGCGAACCGGGATCCCATATCTTATCTTCACACCCATCTTCGATTTGATCTTCATACTTTTTCTTTCCGGGCGGTTGACATATAGAATTCTCTTTAACATACCAAACCTTCTGTTGAGACCCATGCAATGTGATATTCTTCCAATCATCGTTCCTATGCCTTGAAACTTTGACCTTAATGAGCCTAATTCCTAACTTGCAACCACTACACAACTTATTCTTGCTTTTAATTCCACAAAGAGCTCTAAGTTGTCCATCCGTTTCAATCAAACCATATTCAAGCGAGAAAGTGAAGCTTATGGATAAGAATTTTACCCACTTGAATGTTGTGTTGGATGGTGACTCGGGAAGGGCGACCTCCCCACACTTAGACAATGCAAGGTCTACTTCCTTGTGCTCTTCTTTAGTTGTTTCCACCTCTTCACAATTCTCTTCACTTTCAACCTCATCCTCTTTGTTACGTGGCTTGGTGTTATCTTCAAGAACTTCATCTTGTTTAATGAGAGGCGATTCAATTTTGGATAGAAATTCATTGATGAACGAGGTCATCTCTTGATCAACCTCTTCATATTCTTCAATTTCAATATACACCATGCCAACGTTTTCCTCTTGGTAGCTCTCTTTCTCATTGCTCACCAAGGGTATGGGAGGTTGTGCACACTCTTTTATACTTTCAACTCCATGTCCAATGGGAGAGGATTCCATTGTAGAGAGAAATTCATCCATGATTGAATCCATCTCTTGATAAGCCTCTTCCAAGTCTCCAACGATGATATGCCTTGGAGGTTGCGCACCTTCTTCAACTTCAATATCAAGCTCCTTGGAAGAGTGCTCCATGAGACTACATTCCCTTGGACTTTCAACATCTCCTAAATCTTCAACCACTTCTTCCTTTTCTTCAATGATTATAGGTTCCTCTAGTTGCTCCAATACAAAATTTGACTCCTCTTTCTCCACCGAATTTTCCAATTTCACCTTCATACTTTGCTCTTCTTTTGACTTTTCACATGTGGTCACGGAAGTACCTTGAGTATTCAAGCATTGGTGGGCTAAAGTGTGCACCACCTTGGTCAAATTGGTCACAAACTCAAGTGTATCCCGCTTCATGGCTTCTTGTCCTTGGAGTAACAAAGTGAGAGGATCGTCTATTGGGGCTTGGGGTGAATAGGAAGGTTCATTATTTTGGAGGGAGGGTTCATGGTAGGAAGGTGGTTCTTCTTGGTAAAGGTATGGTGATGATGAGTATTGAGGTGGTTCTTGGGAGTAATCTTGATATGGTTGTGGTGATTCTAGAGGTTCTTGCTCATAATGGCCATAAAAATATGGTATGGATGATTGGTTATATGATGGATATGGATCATAGGGTGGTGCTTGGTGATGAAAGGCTTGTGAGAATGGTTGAGGTTCATGTTGAGGGTATGGATCATAGGCATATGGTGGGGGTTCTTGAAAATCACAAGGTGAGTCACCATAGCCATTGGATTGGTATGCATCATAGAATGGCTCTTCTTCATAGTGCATTGGTGGAGGTTGTTGCCATGAGGAAGGTGAATTCTCTATATAGTGGCCAACAATCCTCCTAGACCCATCTATTTGAGCACTACTCCAACCTTTATATCTCATGTTTGATGCATCAACCATAATGAGCCTTGATTTGCAACGCCAACCACAAAACCTTTTTCGTTTACGCTTCATCCCACAAAGCTCCCTAAGTTGGCCATCCGTTTCAAGCAAACCATATTCAAGTGGGATAATAAAGCTAATAGAAATAAATTTTACCCACTCAAATGAAGGAGTAGATGGCAACCTAGGCAAAGACAACTCCAAGAGTTTTGATAAAGCGTATTCAATTCCCATCCTCCTTTTTCTAAGGATTTCCACCTCTTCACAAGACTTCTCAATTATAATCCTTTGTTCAACAATTTTATATAAACCTTTTCTCCTACTCAAGTCATAAATGGGAGGGTAAGAAAAATTTACCTCCACATTGCTTTCCATCTTGTTGGGAGAAGGTTCTTCATGCTCAAAGGATTCTTCACCACTAAGGTTTGATGCTTGATCTTCATCACCAAGGGAACTCACTTCTTGCTCTATCCCATCCAAATCTTCATATGGAACATGTCTTGGAAGGTGTGCACTTTCCTTCCTAGCATCAATTTCAATCATCTTGGAGGGGTTTTCTTCAATTCTAGATTCCCATGGAGGCTCCGCATCTCCTAAGTCTTCAACCAATTCTTCCCTTTCTTCAATAATCATAGCTTCCTCCAATTATTCCAATACAAAGCAACTTCCCTCATTCTCCACCAATCTCTCTTTTATGTTATGCTCTTCATTTGATTCCCCACATGTAGCCATGGGAGTTCCTTGAGAGTTCAAGCATTGGGATGCTAACCGGTTTACCACCTCATCCAAGGCGGCCGTGAATTGTTGCACATCCCTTTTCATTTCCTCTTGTCCTTGAACAAGAACATCAAGGATGTCATCCATTGGAGGTTGGGGTGGATGGAAGGGTTCATCAATTTGGGGGAAGGGTTCATAGTAGGAAGGTGGTTCTTCTTGGTAGAGTTGTGGTGGTTCAATAATTTCCACTCTTTCCACTTGTTGCACAACACACTCCATGGTTGCTTGAAATTGATCCAATGCTTCCTTGAGACGATCCCTTGACTCTTGTTCCTCTTGGATAATATGATTAGGATCATATGGCTCTTGGATTGATGGACATGAATATTCTTCCATGGGAGGTTGTGGTGGAAAGTGGTATTCATCTTGTGGTTGAAAATTTTCATACATTTGTGGTTGAAAATTTTCATACAATTGAGGTGGTTCATCTTGGTAATAACATGGAGGGGGTGGCTCTTGGAAGTAGTGATGTTGAGATGGTGGTGGCTCTATATGTGGTTCATATGGCTCATACGGTTGTTGTAATGGTAGATATGGATGAGGGTCATATGAAGGTGGTTGGTGAAAAGTGGCTTTTGAGTATGGTTGAGGGTTATGTTGAGGGTATGGCTCATAGGCATATGGTGGTGGTTCTTGAAAGTCACAAGGGAGTTCACCATAGCCATTAGATTGATATGCATCAAAGAATGGCTCTTCTTCATAGTGTATTGGTGGAGGTTGTTGCCATGAAGATTGATCATGTGCATGTGGCTCTCCCCACCTTTGGTTATCCCATTCTTGATACACATCTTCATTGTAGCCCCCATTACCTACAACATAGTTGTAATCACACTCATAGCCAAAGTGAGAATTCATGATAGCAAGAGAAAATAAAAATAAAATCAAATAAGAAGCAAGAAAATTAAATCCTAAAAAATAGTAAGAACTAACAAAGAAGCAAAAGGCAAACATATTCACAATATTCACATATATACAATAACCAATAACATAACACCATTGCAATTCCCCGGCAACGGCGCCATTTTTGACGAACGGATTTTAGACGGTTTAGAATTTCACAATTGAAATCTCGTTGTAAAGTATAGCTTCTAAACCAACAATAATCCTTTCATACAAAAATTTGTTTGTCACAAGTAACAAACCCCTAAATTCTATAAACCGAAGTATTTAAACCTCGGGTCGTTCTCCCTAGGAATTACAATGAAGTGTCTTGTTATTGGTTATGGATTGTATTTTGGGGTTTTGGGATAAGAGACATGAAATGTAAATGACAATGAAAATAAACTAACAACTAAAAAGCACTTGGCAAGGTTGTGAGAAGTAGAAGTCCTATCCTAGTTATCCTCCTCGATAGTGACCACAATTGTCCATTGCTACCACTTAGTTAACCTCTAATAATGGAGGAAGGTCAAGTGGATGAATCAACTTGATTCCACAAGTCCTAGCCAACTCCCAAGGGAAAGACTAGCTTTAGTGGTATCCAAATCAATTAGCAACTTCTAATTATCAATCAACAAAGATATTAGATAACTCAAGCGTCACTAATTACTCTACCATAACCAAGAGGAACAAAATCTATACTAAAATCCAACCAAGCATTTCATCAAACACTTGGAAGGCATAAAAGAAAAGCAAAGTAAATTGATAACAAAAATAGAATCTAACAACAATTATGGCAATGAATTAACAACAACAATCAAAAGGAACACAATTGTTATGAATTACCTCTAATTGAATTGAAAGAAAATAGAAGGAGCAAAAGTAGATCTACAACAAAACATAAGAACAACATAAAGGAAATTACAACAAAAGAATAGAAGAAGAATGAATGTAACAACAAGGAATTGAAAGGTAGAAGGAGATGAAAGCATGAATTAAAATCTAGATCTAAGGTTATTGAACTAAACCTAATCCTAATTCTAGAGAGAAGTGAGAGCTTCTCTCTCTAGAAACTAACTCTCACTACTAAACTAAGCTAAAAACTAAACTAATGATAACTAACTTCTAAAGTATGAAAAGTATATTGATTCCCCTTCAATCCTTGGCTTAAATAGCATCAGAAATGAGTTGGATTGGGCCCACAAGGCTTCTAAAATCGCTGGCCACGTTTGCATTAAGTGGGTCATGTGCCACCATCGGCGCGTCCGCGTACCGTGCGCGTGCGCGCCCCTATGCACGATGCAACTATGGCAAATCTTATATCGTTTCGAAGCCCCGGATGTTAGCTTTCCAACCCAACTGGAACCACATCATTTGGACCTCTGTAGCTCAAGTTATGGTCGTTTAAGTGCAAAGAGGTCGGCTTGACAGCTTTCTGGTTCTTTCATTTCTTCATGAGTTCTCCAACTTTACATGCTTTTTCTTCATTCCCTTAATCCAATCTTTGCCTCATAAACCTTAAATCACTTAACAAACATATCAAGGCATCTAATAGAATCAAGGTGAATTAAATTTTGCTATTTTGAGTCCTAAAAAGCATGTTTTTACACTTAATCACAAATACGGGAGAGATAACAAAATCATGCTAATTCCTAGGCTAAATGTGACAAAAGGTTATCAAGATGCTCTAAATTCAATACAAAGCAAACCGTCAAATTGGGGTTTGTCAACCTCCCCACACTTAAACCAAGCATGTCCTCATGCTTAAGCCAAGAGAGAAACAAAGGGTATCAACATTTATTCAATGTAAATAAACTATATGCAATTATCTAAATGGATGCAACTAAATGCAAAAAATGGTTTTACCTACTTGGTTAAAAATCAATCCTCCAAGTCATACATGCACAAGTAGGGTCAAGATCATATAACGATTCATGAATCCTACCAATTCGAATATCAAAATGAAGTTCAAGTAGACTTGCAAGAAGAACGCTCGTGAAAGCCGGAAATCAAGGAATTGAGCATCGAAACCTCACCGGAAGTGTTTGCACTCTAGTCGCTCGGTGTTTTGATGATTGGATTTTTTGACGGTTTAGAATTTCACAAATGAATTCTCGTTGCAAGTATAGCTTCTAAACCAATCACTAATCCTTTCATACAAAAAGTTGTTTGTCACTAGTACAAACCCCTAAAATTTATAAACCGAAGTATTGGACCTCGGGTCGTTCTCCCTAGGAATTACAATAAAGTGTCTTGTTATTGGTTATGAGTGATTTTGGGGTTTTGGATAAGAAGCATGAAAAGTAAATGGCAATGAAAATAAACTAACAACTATAAAAGGCTCTTGGTAAGGTGTGAGAACTAGAAGTCCTTTCCTAATTATCCTTCTCCATTGTGATGAAAATTGTTCATTGCTACCACTTAGTTAACCCTTACTAATTAAAGGAAAGTCAAGTGGATGAATTGACTTGAGCCACAATTCTTAGCCAACTCCCAAGGAAAGACTAGCTTTAGTGCACTCCAAACCAATTAGCAATCTCTCCAATTATCAATCAACAAAGGAATTAGATAACTCAAGTATCACTAATTACTCTACCTAGGCCAAGAGGAACAAAATCTACACTAAAACTAAGAGAGGCATTTCAACAAACACATAGAGTGCAATAGAAGTAAACATTATTAAATGCAAGAATTAAAGGAATCTACAACTTACAAAAACAAGAGATCAACAATAGAAAAGCAAAGAAGACACATTTATTATGAATTATCTCTTATTGAATTGGAAGAATGTAGAAGGAACAATACTAGATCTACAACAAAGTATAAGAACAACATAAAGGAAATTACAACAAAGGAATAGAAGAAGATTGAATATAGCAACAAAGAATTGAGATGTAGAAGTAGAGGAACATGAATCTAAATCTAGATCTAAGAACTAAACCTAATCCTAATTCTAATTCTAGAGAGAAGTGAGAGCTTCTCTCTCTAAAACTCTAAACTAAAAGTGATTAGTGGTTGGGAATTATGATTATTATGCCTTCCCCTTAATCCTTCATCCTTTTATTCCTCTCCCTTAGCAATTTGGCGCCAAAAATGGGTTCAGAAACCCTCTCAAATCGCCAGGCACGTGTTGCATTAGTGAGGTCATGTGCCCTCATCGACGCGTGCGCGCACGGTACGCGTGCGCGTCCCTGGCTAATTCTGTGATGTGCGCGCGAGCGCCTTGTGCGCGTGCGCGTGCATGGCTGACTTTGCTTCTTTGACTTTTTATGCTTCTCTCCACTTGTATGCTTCCTTCCTTGCTTCCTTTGATCCATGCCTAGCCTATTTCAATCCTGGAATTACTAGCAAACACATCAAGGCATCTTATGGAATCAAAGAAGAACTAGAATTCATCAAAATAAGGCTTAAAGAGCATGTTTTTACACTTAAGTACAAACATGGGAGAGATAACAAAATCATGCTAATTCCTAGGCTAAATGTGACAAAGGTTATCAAAATACTCTAAATTCAATGCGAAACAAACCGTCAAATTGGGGTTTGTCAGGTGTCTCATGGCTTCATCAAGACTAAAGCTTATAACTCTTCCGTCAATCTCAAGAGAATAAGTTCCTGAATAAACATCCAATTTGAACCTAGAGGTCCTCAAAAATGGCCTCCCAAGTAGGATAGATAATGTCCTTTCGGATTCACTAGGTGGCATCTTAAGGATATGAAAATCAATCGGAAATACCAAACCTTTGATGTTTACTAACACATCTTCCGCAATACCCGTCACAGTTATTATGCTCTTGTCCGCAAAGATAAACCTAGCCGCTGACCGCTTCAACGGTGGGAGCTTCAATATATGATAAACAGAAAGAGGCATAATGCTAACACATGCACCAATATCGCATATACAATCAATGAATTGAACTCCATCCATGGTACAAGAGACTAGGCAAGGGCCCGGATCACCACACTTTTCTGGTATTACTCCCATTAAAGCCGAAATAGAACTCCCCAATGGAATAGTTTCTAACTCATGGATTCTATCTTTATTCATACACAAATCCTTAAGAAACTTTGCATATTTAGGCACTTGTTGGATAGTATCAAAGAGAGGGATAGTTACCTCAACTTTCTTAAACATCTCCACCATTTTGGGGTCAAGTTCTACACGCTTCTTGGTCTTTCTTGCCAATGTAGGAAATGGGATTGGTTGAGCGACTTCCTCTAAGACTTGCTCATCTCTAGAGACTTCACTCCTTGGTTGAGGGACTTCCTCTTCAACTACCTCATGTGCTTCATCCTCCTCTTCAATTTCTTCTATCTCAACCACATCCTCATCTTGAGTAACTATCATTGGGCAAGGTGCCTTTGGACCCCTCTCTTTCAATTGAGTTCCGGACCTCAAGGTGATGGCATTGATGCCGCCCTTGGGGTTGGGTAAAGGTTGAGAGGGTATGGCACTAGAACTTGAGGCTTGAGGAGTGAGGGTAGAAGGTGGTTCCATGCGAGAAATGAGGGCTTGGAGGGTAGAAGTAAGGCCGGTAAGGCTAGAGGTAAGTGTGTTTTGGATTTCTTTTTGTCTTTGGAGTATGGACCAGAGTGTCTCATCTTGATTGGAGGAAGGGAAATGATAGGTGATTTGAGGGGCTTGTGATTGGTTGGGTTGAGGTGATTGCCTATGATGAGGCGGTTGATAGGTTTGGTAGTTTCTTCCTTGGTTTAGTTGTTGATGTGGAGGGTTTTGTGAGTATCAGTTTTGTGAATTGTTGTTGCTTCATCTTTGGTTTCCTCCATTGTCCCTACCTCCTTGTTGATAATTGTCCCTCTATCCTAGGTTGGAATTATCTCTCCAATCTTGATTATAGTTGTTATTTCCTTGATTGTAATTGCCTCCTTGTGAATAGTATCCTTGACTAGGGTGGTGATAGAAATTATGGGTAGCCGCCAAGGTGTTATCTTCTTGGAGACTTGGACATTCGTCCGTGTAGTGGGAGTAGCAAGAACAAATACCGCATATTCTTTGGGGACCAATTGTTGACTTTGTTGGTGTTGAGGAGGTGGGGGAGGTTGTTGTTGATGGAATGGAGGTGGTTGTTGATTTATTTGGAGTTGCTTTTAGAATGCTTGTCATCTCGCACAAGGTTTTGGTAAGGGTGGTGGTCTCACCACTAGAAGAAACTTCATTAACGGTTCTAGGGTGATTGCTCCTTTGTCTAGCATACAAGGTGGACTCGGCCAAATCAGTTATCAATTGCCACGCTTCTTCCGCCGTTCTATATTTTGTCAAGGAACCATTGCTTGAAGCATCTAGGAGAATCTTGTCTTGTGGCTTCATTCCTTGGCAAAAATAGCTAAGCAACACTAGAGTGTCAATCATATAGTTGGGACATGAGTCAAGAAGCTTTCGGAACCCTCCCAATACTCGTATAGAGTTTTCAATTCACCTTGGACAATGCATGAAATTTTTTTCCGCAACTTATCGGTCACTGCCGTGGGAAAGAATTTGTCTAAGAATTTTCTTCGAAGCAAGTCCCAATCACTAACAATCTCACTTGGCAAAGAGTAGAACCACTCCTTAGCTCTCCCTTCAAGAGAGAAAGTAAAAGCATACAACTAAATCGCAACTTCACTAGAGCCTTCCCGCCTAGTAGTAGAACATACACCTTGGAAGTCCTTAAGGTGTCTAATAGGGTCTTGAGCAGAAAGTCCTTGGTACTTAGGAAGAAGATTGATCAAAGCGGTTTTAAGCTCAAAATTAGCATTCAAGTCCGGATGACGAATGTGAGTAGGTTGAAGAACAAAATTCGGAGCACCGGCTTCCTTGAGAGTAACTCGCCTTGGAGCAACCATAGTATCCATACCTAGATCAAGAGAAGAGTTATTAGTAGTATATATGGAAGAGTAAATAGTGCCTTCTTCAAATGACGATTCGGAATCAACTTCAGATATGGTAGGTGAATTGGCAAAAACTTTTTCACCACCTCCAAAGGCCAACCGTCTCTGAGCTTGTCTAATGTGAAGTAAAGTTCTTTCTATTTCCGGATCAAATCTAGCTAAGCTCGGGTCGGGTAAAGAATGCGTCATTCAAGGAAAGAGATAGTGAGCTCATGACAATAAAGTGAACTAAACAAAGAGTAATCCTAAGTAACACAAACAATCAAGCAAAATGCAAGTATGACATATTCACATATCTACACTAACCAACAACATGGCACTCATGTGCAACTCCCCGGCAACGGTGCCATTTTGATGAGAGATTTTGTTCCGGTATAGAATTTATCAATAAGTCCAATCGTGAGTATAGTCTAGACTAACACGCAATTCCTCCTCAAATAAAGAAATTGTGTCACCACAATCTAAATTCAATAACCAAGAGTGTTACTCCTGAGTCGTTCTCCCTAGGAGTGCTCCAATGATGCGCATTATTGGTTAGGAGTTGTATTGATGTTTTTGAGTTTTATGCAAGAAGGGAACAAGCCAATAGTGTGAATGAAAATCAAGCTATATGAAAGCTTTGGCTAGGAGTGAGAATTGGACTTCCTATCATCATAATCTTCATCAATTATGACTACAATAAGTCATTGCTTCACCTAGTTAACCTCAACTAACAAGAGGAAAGTCAAGTGAAAGTAATCAATTTGAGTTCACAAATCCTAGTCTAACCCTAGGGAAGTCTAGCTTTAGTGACATGCAAACGAATTAGCAATTTTCAATTGTTAATCAACAAATGCTATTGACAATTCAAGTGTCTCCAATATCTCAACCACCAAGCCAACTATGAAAAGTCTACTCCATAATTAAAGTTGGCATTTTCTCAAACACTTGGAGAGTAATGATGAAAGACATTGTAAAATTGAGAATAAAGTTGAAATCAAAGATATCCACTACAAGAGATTAACAACAATTAAACAATCGAAAACTAAGAACATAAATTACCTCAATGTATTAATGGAAATAGAAGTAACAACATCCAAAAGCTAAGATCCATAAGTAACTTGAACAACAAGAACTAAATTGAGAGTAGGAGAATCTAGATCTACAACTTGAAGCAATGTAGAATTGAATTGACAATAGATCTCACCAATGGATACAAGAGAATTCCAATTTGAGAAGCAAACCCTAGAGAGAAGCTAGATTTCTCTCTCTACAAAATGTAACTTCCAAAAACTAACTAAAAATATCTAAATGTGTGAATGAATGAGAATCCTTTCATCCCTTGGTCTTCTTATGGGTTTTGGCGCCAGAATTAGTTCCAATTGGGCCCCACAGCTCCTATGAAATCACTCAGCACGTTTTCACTAAAAAATCACGTGCTACCACCGACGCGTACGCGTACAGCACGCGTGCACGTCCTCGGGGTTTTTACGATCCACGCGCAAGCGTAAAGCACGCGTGCGCGTCCATGAGGCTCTGGCTCAGCCACGCAGATGCGCCGGCTTGCAGCTTTGGCTTCCTCGCGCCGAACCAGTAGCGCGCATCCACGCGTACACAGAACGTACGCGTGCGCGTCGCTGCTCAAGCTCCAAAGCTCCATTTTTCATGCTCCTTCCATTCATGCATGCTTCCCTTCTCTCTTCTAAGCCATCCTTACCCTATAACTTCTGAAATCACTTAACTAACAGATCACGGCATCGAATGGTAATAGGAGAGGATTTAAATGTGACATATTTAGTGTAAAAGAAGCATGTTTTCATCCGTGAAGCAAAATCAGGAAGGAGACACAAAATCATGCATTTTCTATGAATATGTGTGAAAGAATCATTGATACAACCCTCAAAATCCGTACAAGATAAACCCTAAAAACGGGATTTATCAAGGTGGTAGTTATGATGGTTTGAGAAAGTGGTATGGATGTGATTGGGCTAGAGTTTATAGGGAAGTGTGTATAGATTAGTGTGAAAGTAAGTTGGGTAGGTAGGGTAGGTGAAGATGCTGTGGGACCCACAGGTCCTGAGAGGCTAGGGAATCCAGATTTCCTACTTCTCTGCACTGGCATTTGAATGCCCAGGGGATGCTCCATGGCTGGCGTTCAACGCCAGCAATGCTGCCCAGGATGAGCGTTGAACGCCCAGCAGGGATACCCTGGTTGGCGTTCAACTGTAACACTCCATCCAGAGTTTTCTATTTTCACTGCTGTGAAATTTTGTCTCTGTTCTGTCTGATGCACATGATCATAACTCTGAAAAGAAAAATAAAACGAAATAAAGGAAAATAAATAATTAATTAAGATTGGGTTTCCTCCCACAAGCGCTTCTTTAACGTCATTAGCTTGACGTTTAGCTCCTTACGGAGGTAAGTATGGGCTCAGATTTTCGCTCCTTGCAGTGAATCTTCTTCCTATCCTCTCATGAATGAGCTCTACGTGCTCTAAAGATAGGACACGACTCACTATATATGGTAAGACTGGCTTCTTAGTGAAGACAACTCTCATGCCAGGTGAGAGGCCTTCAGTTGAGACTTTCTTGTCCCTCTAGCCTTTAGGTACTTTCTTCTTAGTACCTTTGTGCTTAGAGCTTGTTGATGGCTGCCAACACAAACTTAGAATTGATGTCTGGGGGCTCTACAATGCTCTGCACAGAAAGAGAGGGTTGGCACACTAGGTGTTGTAAAGTTATCTCTCTTTTAGAGGGAGAATTAGGATGAGACATCTTGAATAAGATGTGACCCCCCCTAATTGTAGGGTTACTTCTCCATTAGCCACATTAATAATAGCATTAGCAGTGGCTAGGAAAGGTCTTCCAAGAATGACACAGTCATCCTCATCCTCTCCAATGTCCAAGACAATGAAGTTTGCAGGGATGTAGTGGTTTTCAAATTTAACCAAGACATCCTCCACTAAGTCATATGGCTTTTTCATTGTCTTGTCTGCCATCTCTAATGAGATGTGTGCAGCTTGTACCTCAAGAATTCCCAGCTTCTCCATTACAGAGAGTGGCATGAGGTTGATGCTTGATCCTAGGTCACACAGAACCTTTTCAAAGGTCATGGTGTCTATGGTGTAAGGAATCAGAAAGCGTCCAGGATCTGGAAGCTTCTGAGGTAGCACTTGCTGAACCAAAGCATGAAGTTCTTTGGTAAGCAGTGGAGGTTCTTCCTTCAGAGGCTTTGTACCAATAATTTGGTATTTAGCTTCATTAGAGCTCCTAGAAAATGTGCAACTTGCTCTTCCCTAGTGTCTTCATCCTCATCCGAGGATGAGTAGTCATTAGAAGTTATACACTGCAGAAGTGCATTCAAAGGAACCTCAATGGTCTTTATGGTTTTCTTTGGTTCCAGGACAAATGGTTCTTGAGTGGGGTTTAGGCACTCAAAGGGTGTTCTTTAACTGGCATTCAACGCTAGCTCTGTTAGCTTATTGGGCGTTGAACGCCCTTGCTGTCCACCCTGACTGGCGTTAAACGCCAGTCCCTCTAGTGTTTTGGGCGTTGGACGCCCAGCAGGGATGTCCTTACTGGCGTTCAATGCCAGCTTCCCTGGGTGAGTGGGCGTTGAACGCCCAGTGAGGGGTTCCTCACTGGCGTTCAGTGCCATAATGGTTGCATGGTTGGGCGTTAAACGCCCAGTGAGGGGTTCTTCACTGGCGTTCAATGCAAGAAAGCCTGGGTGATTGGGCGTTGAACACCCAGCCAGTGCTCCTTGGCTGGCGTTCAACGCCAGCTCTGCTGCTAGGATGGGCATTAAACGCCCAGTGAGGGGTTCCTCACTGGCGTTTAACGCCAGGCTTGCTACCATTGTGGGCGTTGAATTCCCAGTGAAGGCTTCTTCACTGGCGTTCATCGCCACCTGATTCTCCTCAGTTTCGGCCTCTACCTCCATGGTTATAGCCTTGCACTCTTCCCTAGGACTAACCTCAGTGTTACTAGGAAGAGTGTCAGGAGGAGTCTCAGGGATCCTCTTGCTCAGTTGACCAACTTGTACCTCCAAATTTCTAATGAAGGACGTTGTTTCATTTATGAAACTATGAGTAGTCTTAGAGAGGCTAGAAACTAGAATAACTAAGTCAGAAAGACTCTGCTTAGAGGTTTTCATGTTCCCTTGCGAAGATGGAAATGGTGGTCCGTTGTTGAACCTATTCTGGCTCCTTCCACCTTGATTGTTATTGAAACCTTGCCGAGGTTTCTGATCCTTCCATGAGAGGTTAGGATGATTCTTCCATGAAGGGTTGTAGGTGTTTTCATAGGGTTCTCCCATGTAATTCACCTCCTCCATGGTGGGTTGATCAGGATCATAGGCTTCTTCTTCAGGAGAAGCTTCCTGAGTACTGCAAGCTGCAGTTTGCATTCCAGTCAGATGCTGGGAGATCATGTTGACTTGTTGAGTCAAGATCTTATTTTGAGCCAGGATGGCATTCAAAGTCTCAACTTTATGAATTCCTTTCTTCTGATGGATTTCATGGTTTACAAGGTTCCTCTCAGAGGTATACATGAATTGGTTGTTTGCAACCATCTCAATGAGCTCTCTTGCTTCTGCAGGCGTTTTCTTCAAGTGGAGGGATCCACCTGTAGAGCTATCCAATGAAATTTTGGATATCTCAGACAAGCCATCATAGAACACGCCTATGATGGACCATTCTGAGAGCATGTCAGAAGGACATCTTCTGATCAATTGCTTGTATCTTTCCCAAGCTTCATAGAGGGTTTCACCTTCTCTTTGTCTGAAGGTTTGAACTTCCACTCTGATCTTGATCATCCTTTGAGGAGGAAAGAACTTAGCCAAAAAAGTATTAACTAGCTTTTTCCAAGAGTCAATACTCTCTCTAGTTTGGGCATCCAACCATAGCTTAGCTCTGTCTCTTACTACAAAGGGAAAGAGCATAAGCTTATAGACTTCAGGATTAACTCCATTAGTCTTTATAGTATCACAGATCTATAAGAACTCAGCTAAGAACTAATGTGGATCTTCCATTGGAAGTCCATGAAATTTGCAGTTCTGCTATAGAAGAGAGACTAACTGAGACTTAAGCTCAAAATTGTTAGCTCCAATAGCCGGTACAGAGATACTTCTGCATAAAAGTCAGAGGTCGGCATGGTGAAGTCACCAAGGACCTTTCTTGGCTCCTCTTGAGGTTCGGCATGTCCTCTCTTTCTTGTTCAAAACTTTTTGAAAGGTCTCTTCCGGAGTGTTGTGCTTTAGCTTGTTGTAAACGACTTCTCAGAGTCTTTTCAGGTTCAGGATCAGGAGTCAAAAGGGATTCTTTATCCCTGTTCCTGGTCATAAACAAGAAAAGAAGAAAGATGGAAAGAAAGAGAGCTTCTATGTCTGATTGAGTATAGAAGACTCCCAGTGAGATGTGAAGAAAGAAGATAGAATAAGCGAGAAAAGTGAAGATGGAAGAAGGGGAAGAAGAGTTAAAAAATAGAGATAAGAAGAGAAGAAGTATAAATAGAAAAAGTAAATAAGAATTAAAATTTTTTGTTTTTATTCTATTTATTAATTATTTTCAAAAATTAAGGTTATTAATTTAAAAAGAATTGAAAATTAGTTTGTGTATTTTCGAAAAGAGAAGAGAGAAATAGGAGGAAATTTTCGAAAATTAAGAAGAGATGAGAGTTAGTTAGGAGGTTTTGAAAAAGAAGAGAGAGAAGAAGGAGAAAGTTTTCGAAAATTAAGAAGAGAAGAGTTAGTTAGGAAGTTTCAAAAAAGAAGAGAGAGATGATAAGATATTAATTAAGGAAAGGTTTGAATTTAGAATAAGATATAAGATAAGAAAAGATTTGAAATTTAAAAATAAGATAAGAGATAAGAAAAGATAAGATAAAAAATTAAAATAATTTGAAAAAGATTTTATTTTAAAATTGGAAGTTAGAAAAGATAAGATAAGAAATAAAAGATTTGAAAAAGAATTTAAAAAAATAAGATTTTGAAATTTGATTTTGAAAAAGATTTGATTTTAAAGTTTGAAATTTGAAAAAGATATGATTTTTATTTTTGAAAAAAAATTGATTTTTGAAAACTTGACAACTAAGATATGATAAGATAAAATTTTGAAATTAAAATCTGAATTTTTATGGTTAATTTTTGAAAATAATGTAAAAAGATAAGAAAAGATATTATTTTTTTATTGTTGAATTTAATGATGAAAGAGAAAAACACACAAAAGACACAAAACTTAAAATTTTTAGATCTAGCACTCCTAATTTTCGAAAATTTTGGAGGGAAATACAAAGGGACACAAAACTTAAAAATTTTAAGATCAAAATACAAAAAAGACTCAAGAACACTTTGAAGACTAACAAGAATACAAAGGACAAAATTCAAAGACCTAAAGAACTTAAGAACATAAAAAAGACACCAAACTTAAAATTTTTAGAAAACTAAGAAGGAATTTTCGAAAAACAAAAGAAAAATAACAAGAAAACACCAAACTTAAAGACTTGACACAAGATTTAACCAAGGAAAAATTATTTTTGAAAATTTTTAAAAAGAAAGACTCAAAGGAACAACAATTACCAAGAACATAAGCACAAGGCTCTAACCAAAAACAAAAATTGAACAAAGAAAATAAAAATATTTTTGAAAAGCTTTTTGATTTTTCGAAAAAATAGAGAAGGAAAAAAATAAAAATAAAAATAAAAGACTCAACAAGAACACAGATTAAACAAAGAAAGAACAAATATTTCTTGTAAAAGGTTTAAGAAGCTGTGGGAATTGAAAAACAAGAACATGTAAGACCCTAACCAAGAACAAAAATTAAACAAAGAAAAGAAAAATATTTTTGAAGAATGTTTTTAATTTTTTTTTCGAAAAATTGAGAAGAAGAGAATAAAATTAAAAGACTCAAATAAAATAAAATAAAATAAATTACCTGATCTAGGGAGCAAGACAATCCGTTAGTTTGTCCAAACTCAACAATCCCCGGCAACGGTGCCAAAAACTTGGTAGCACAAATCCCCACACCTTCGTACTATTGTACCAGTAAGTGCACTGGGTTGTCCAAGTAATACCTAAGCGAGTCAAGATTGATCCCACAGAGATTGTGGTTTGAAGCAAGTTATGGTTATCTTGCAGGTCTTAGTCAGACAGATCAGAAGGTTGTTGGTTTGAAGTTGTAAGAGTAATGTATGACTTGAAAGGAATAAAGGAAAAGAGGTAGAAAATACTGATAGGAATAGAGTTGAGAGTTAGAGTTGCTTTGTCTTTCTGAATTAACTATGGTACTACTATCTTCTTTGCTTGTGAATGATCTTCTTCTATGGCAGGCTGTATGTAATCAAAGCCATTACCTGTGGTCATTAATCAGCTCTGCTCCAGATCAAACGCTATTGCCCGTGGTCATTTAGTCTGACGGAGGGTGAAGCTCTAGCAGTTCATTCTCTTGGCGATCCTACTCAAAACGCCACAGATAAGGTCGAATCTTCCGGATCAGAGTACGCTGCTTCTTTGGACTCTAGCCTATACTACGGAGACCCTAATCTCCCTGAAAATCAGCTAAACTGGTGTCTCGAGAAGTCCTTAACGAAGTCGTGGATTAGCCGTCTGAGAGATGTATAAACATAGTTGTTGGTTCGTGCTTTCCGGCCACGTATTCACACGAACCCAAGTAGACGTGGGTGTTTGTCAGGAACATTCGTCTTAATGTGATGAACAGAGCTGATTATATGGTCATCCTATCCACCACGATGAAGATCGGATATACATCTTAGAAGTAAATCAGACACGGATCGAAGAAGAAACAATAGTACTTTTATTAATTCATAGGACTCAACAGGACTCCTCCCCTCAACTTAGGAAATTTAGAAACTCATACTGATGTAAAATACAAGGTAAAAACATGTATGGTGTCTGAAAGGAATCGAAGAAGATTAAAGGTCGGAATAACATAAATCTAATCCCTTAAATACTAAACAAATGACTAGTAAGGGTAAAATAGTCTTTTTAGTGCTAGAATCTACTTCTGGAGCCCACTTGGTAAGTGTTTGGGTTGAGCTTTGATGAGATCCACGTGCTATGAGGTCTCTTGGGTGTGGAACGCCAGCTAGGGGGTTCTCTTTGGGCATTTGGACGCTAATCTCTGCTTTTTGGGCGCTTGACGCCTGGAATGGGGTAGGAAGCTGGCATTGGACGCTAGTTTTAGGCCTTCTAATCCGAAGCAAAGTATAGACTATTATATATTTCTGGAAAGCTCTGGAAGTCAGCTTTCCATAGCAGTTAAGAGCCCTCCATTTGGACTTCTGTAGCTTCAGAAAATCTCTTCCTAATGCAAGGAGATCAGATCCAGACAGCATCTGCAGTGCTTTCTCTGTCTCTGAATCAGACTTCTGCTTCAGCTCCTCAATTTCAGCCAGAAGTTACCTGAAATTGTCCAAAAATACAAAAACTCATAGTAGAATCCAAAAATGTGAATTTAACACAAAATAAAACCTACTAAAAACTATATGAAAATGATGCCAAAAAGCGTATAAAATATCCGCTCATCAGTTGCGAAGAAAATTATTGGGTCAAAATGAGTTGGTAGTGATTGAAGGGATGAGTTGATATAATTGGATGATGGAATGGAAGAGATGGATTATTGAAGTTAATTTGGGACTTTTGATTTGGTGAAAATGGGTTTTTGAAAGAGGTGTACAGGACACTCACTCTGGGAGGTGTACAGGACACTCAACTCTGCGAGGTGTACAGAACACTCAACTCTGCAAAGTGTATAGGATACTCAACCCTGCGAGGTTCCCTCTATCTGCGAGATATACAGGGTATTTACTCTAGGAAGTGTACAGGGCACTCACCTTATGAGACTATATTATATATATAGCGAGTAAACAGCAGAGAGACAATGTCTCGGTCAGCTACGGGATATGTCGAGATCTGACAATGTAACCTACACGTGAACTCGTGGCCAGTAGGGCAGGCATGCATCATTTGCATTTATGTGTATTGATTGGGTGTATCTATATGCTATTTGAGCTACTTGCTTTATTTGTTCTCTCTATTTGTGTATTTCTTGTATTATTTTGTATGTGTTTAAACAAATGAGAGATCCCTTATGGTGCCGATGGTGACGCTGATGGTTGTTCTGGATGCGATGTGGTAAATGGAGGTTTGTGAAAAACTGAAAATAAATAGATAGATTAGAAATCCTTAGGCAAGATGCCATTTTCTGGTTTAGTGAAAACGCTAGGCTTGGATCAATGAAACTTTGAAGTTTAAGATTGCTTGGAGAGTTCCTATTACCTTATATTGTATTGATTCGGCACTTTTATCCTACTGGGAATCCGGTAGTTTGGGTTCTCACCCATATATTATTTCTGTTTTTCAGATGCAGGTTCCAATGCTTCTCAGTGAGCGGGAGTTTTATCTGGAAGTTGGCGAAGAAGACTTTTATTTCTGTTTTAATTTTAGATCCTCTCTTTCTTTTGAAAAAACTTATATGATGTACTTATTTTGAAGACTTTCCTTTAGAGGCTTTTGATGTATTCTTGGAGATATTAGTTATGTATATCAAACTGTTTTACTGTTGTAACTCTAATCGGCCTAATCTTCGCGAGCCGAGACTAGTAGATATTTGTATATACTTATATATGTTTCTTTACCCTTATTCTTTTTTCAAACTTTTAATTATCTACCTTTTTCGACGCGCTTATGTATATTATCGAGTATGAACGATTTGACGAATTGTCTTTTATCCGAGGTTTAAATACTCTTACAAGCTTCTAATTTAATATCTCCTTCTATACATATATAAGTATTTATATCTAGTCTTGTAGCACCAAACCCTTATTAAATTATTACTTAAGTATAAGATTTTAAAGGATACGGTGTTACAATAATTAGGTGTTAATTAATATATTATTCACTATATTTAATTTAGAGAGCGAGTACGTATTTACTAAATAAAAGAACTCAATAAATACATATTCAAATCTAATAGAGTTTTACTCTTTCGTTGCTTACCTTGTGTATGTAGTCCAAAGAGCCAAAAAACTAAGCCTAATATGGAAAAAAAGCCAACAGGGTCAGCGAAATAAAAATAAACTTAGAAAAAATTTATCTTTTTAACGAGACAGTTGGATAAATTTTAAAATAGAAAATATTAAGGAACATATTTTTAATAAATAAATAAATACATTAATGTTAATTCAGTATTTTAAATACAACATAAATAATCGAAGCAAAACCAAAAGGGTAAGTGAAATAAAAAAAATTAATAGAAAAAATTATTTTTTTTTAACGAGATATTTGCATAAGTTGGGAGTAAAGATTATTGGATGTACATGCATGAATGAATTAGCATTGAGAACTAAATCAGAGACCTGGGTGAATCTAACGCTAAAAAATAAATAAATAAATAAATAAAAAGGAATAGATAATGCTTTTAGAGAATGATATTAGAGAAGAAGATTTGATAATATGCTAACGTTTGTGTTAGTAGAAAAGAGTAGAAGTATTTATATAGACTTCCGAATAACAAAAAATTATAACTGTTCAAACTTCTTGATTTGAAATTCAAATGAAACAATAATATATCTATTCCAACAAAATTATACTGCCCCGTCACCGAATAAAAAGTAATTTTAAATTTGTTTTATAAATAGAAAAAAATTTATCATCTAAAATTAATTTATTAAAAAGATAAAATAATTAATATAAAAAAACCGACTGCTCAATTCCGATTAATAGAAATTTAACTTTATATGCAGATTAATTAATAGTTTAAATTGCAATATTATAATTAAAGATTAGTTTACACAAATATGATTTACAACAGTTTAATTTTATTTAACCGATAAAAATGAGTTCAAATAAGTCAGACCCAAAATAACTTGGTAGCATTTTGAAATCCAACCAAATTTTTAGCTTTCAATTTCACTCAAATCTTTGACCCTAATCGGCGCCTATTTTACCCAAAATCCTAAGCGGCTAAGCCAAACTAAACCACCATCACATCCTCTTCAAACACCGTCTATTGGAATGTTGATGTTATCGGTAAATTTTTTTTCCTCTTCTCTTGAATATTTTATTATAATTTGATCACTTTAGTATTTTATTTAATTTTTGGACAACAATAATAACATAAAATTTTGTTATTTCTTTCTTAGAGAATGACATCATAAAAAAGATGAATTTGAGCATCAAAGAGGCTATAGCACTTCCTCCTAGTAGATAGATTATAATGGAGTTCAGTACAGAGTTGCAACCGATCGATCAAGCAACTGGCATATTAAATGAGTTTTTAGGAAATTTGGATGTCGACTCTTAAGATTTTTCAATTAATGAAAAAAGTTAGAAGACAATGGACATTGCTTTGAAAGAAATTGTATATATGACACAATTAAGGTATAATTTTAGTTTTGATAGCTTCTTATGTTATTTAAAATACGACCTATGTCCTTATTTTTTCTTATCTTCGTATTTATCGGATTATGTCTCAAATTTGTAACGGACCTTTCAATACGAAGAGGATGACAACAGAAAAATAAAATAGGTAATTATTCAAAGGATAGGAAAAATCTGGAAGAAAACAAGAAATAATTTATTTCATAAGTTTTACAACGAGAGAAAGAATTTAAAAGAAAATGCTAAGCGTAAAATATCATAAATAAATGTACAGCAATGAAATGGTACCTTTAATATCGATTGAAGGATTCTACAAATGTAATTAATATTGAATTGGTATTTCATTTAATATCCAATTTTAAATATTTTGAATTCCTGAATAAAATAATTGATTAGCTGTGATGGAATTAAAAATCCAAAATATCCTTCCATTATGTTTCTAAACCTTAAAACAAAAAGGGCACCATAAAAGAGTCTATAAGTTCTAAAATTCATTACATGCTCAATTCTATTTGCGTCTTTATTTATAGAAAAAATGCAAATAAAATGCTCTAAATTGGTCAAAGCAGCTTTATACACATATTCGGAATTCCAATACATTGGCAAGGCGAAAGGATGAAGAGGTAATTATGTGTCTATTATTTTTTGTATATTTTTTCATGTTTTGTAATATTTATTTGTTAGATATATGATTGTGAAAATATTTAAGTGGTTATAGGAGAAATTACAGAAAAGGCACATTAGTAGAGGATAGGTATGGACTATGGTTCATAAAAAAAAGATGGCTCATATATCCAAGAAGATGCGCGTGTTGTTGGAGTAAGTATTGTTTTTACTTCTCTTGCTGTATTCAAGTTGCTAACTTTGAAATTACAAGAACCCAATTCTGGTATGTCTGTAGGAAGCAATTGCGAATATCGAGAGCCAAGATGGTTCTTCGAAGGAACTTTCACATAATGATTCGCTTGCACGAGTCATTGGAAATGAGCATTTAGGACAAGTTCGAGGGTAGGTTTTGGACCATGTCCAACTCATATTATTCGTAATACTACACAACAATTGAATTCTAGAGTGCAAATTAAGGAGTATCAGAAGGAGATTACAGAATTGAAGGCAGCGGTAGCAGAACTAAAGGCAGAGACAGCAGAAGAGAAGGCAAAGAGACAGACCATGGAGAATCCATTAAGATACATAATCCATTAGCAAGGAGATACTTTGTCATTTGATGTTGCTGTAGAGCTGAAATCTTTGAAAAATGCACCGAAATAGGTAGGAGATCTTTTAACAATTTAATGTTTTTTTGTTTGCTTTATGAATAGTGCACTTCAACGACAAATTGCTATTAACTATATTATTTTTGCAGTTATATATATTATTTGGATTATTCTAGCATTGTTTTTTTTACTTGAATTATGTTTTTTTATTATAATTGAAAGTAAATTAGTTAAATTAATATGTAACTTCTCAAATTAAAACATAGAAAAATGGTGATTGTGATTTGAAATAAAAATTCAAATAAATTGGAGAAATGAAAAATGGAAAATAAGAAATTTAGCAACGGTTTTTATTACCCGCTGCAAAAATAACTAGTTAACCGCCACGACACGGGCATTAATTAGGTTCCGAATCTAGCAAAGGCCATTAACCGCCGCAAAATTTTTTCACCACAAAATACTATTTAGCAGTGATTATTCCAGCAGTTGTAGAAAATCGCCACTAAGGGTTTAGCCACGTCCTATCTCGGAACGGTATATCAACCGCTGTAATACGTTTTGTGGCGGTCAGAAAACTGCTGCTATCTAAAAAACCAATCGCCGCTGTTTGTCGGATTTGTTGTAGTGAAAGGAGATTAGAACATGAAATTTGTTAGAAAAAAAAAGGGCTCAAATAGATTGATCTTTGTTTTTTTTCTTTAATTTATTCTCCATTGACCTAATTTTTTTTAAGTCACAGATACTAAGATACATGCATTTTCAGTTTTATAATAGTGAAACGATTATGATGACCAAACACACATATCGTAATATTCACTTCTAAAGCTCATACATTTTTTCAACTATTCACCCAAAAACGTGTTTTGAGATCTATCTTTTAAAAATCATATCCTTGACTATAGATAATAGTACTATCAACATTGAGAACTTCTGATATGTCCTCTGATCAAATGATAATGGTATATGAAAAAAATTTAGTGTCTATAATTCTCCATTGACATGCAAGTAAAATTTTTAGTGTGTATAATTCTTTTTCGAGAAAATAGCTGAAAAATGTGAAGAGGATTGACGACAAATGTGTAAAAGAAGAATTGTTGGACTTTCTTGAAGTTCTTAATATTCAAATAAACAAGGCCAACATAAAGAAGATAAGTTCTGCTTTAGTTTTCTTCGGTCCACAACCCCTTATTTCTAGAATGGATTTTGTTAGCTCTTGATTTGAAACTATCACATTATATGCTTTCAAGAAGAACTGTGAGTAAAATTATTAGAATTTTTGGAGTCCCTACATACTACAACTGATGTTCAACTTGCTGATAAAGAATAGGTTGATTATCTTTGAATTATTATCTAAGATTCTACATCAATTATTTTGTTTTGTTTGTAAAAGTAAATAATATACTTTGTGGAATAATATGTTATATTTTGAGCTGTTTGGTTAAAAGCATCCTTCATGTATTTCTTGATTTTTTATATTGATTCTTTTTAAATTGTTCTATAGTTCAAATAGATGTTTTGGAATTAAACATTATATCATTTCAAACTAAAAGAAAATCAATCATGTATCTCAATACTTGCTTATTTTTTGCATTTGGCATGCATCATCATAATGGCAAGTTGGCAACTGTAATTCAATAACTTGATTGATGAAAATAAATTCCTCTGCAGTTAATAATTATTTGTGTCTTTTTATCAAATAATATGTCTCATGTGTTCTTATTTTGCAGAGTCATAGTTACATGTTTGGTTTGCGTTATTCTTAGGATTGATTAGTCCGTCCATTTTAGAGTTGTAATATAGTCAAGTCTAAAAAATTTAAAATTACGATTTTAATTATTTGATAGTTATGTTTTACAGCTTTATACAAATTAAAAGAAATAATTTAAATATTGAATAAGTATAGTCTATTAATATATAAAGAGGAACAATCTCAATATTTGATTTTACTTTTATACAGCAATAAATACATTTACTTATTTATTTTTTAAATTAGTTAAATTGTGCTCTAAAAATTATTTTAAGAAAATTATTTAAAAATACAAATTAATATTAATCACTCTAAATTTTATATATTTATTTTTTATAATTAGATTAAATATCGAAATAATAAAAAGAATGTTAACTATTCAATTCTTGCAATGTGAGAACTTTGTTATTTATATATGAGCTCCTTTGTGCATAGATTAAAAAAACAAAAAATAAAATATATTTATGAAAAGGCATGCACAAAGGTTGCAAAACATACCAGAAAAATATTTTGAATAGTTAATTTAACCTTTACATAGTAGTTAATTAATTTATCTATTTTTTAAATTTAGTTAAAATACATTTTAAAGGTTCATTTAAAAAATTTATTAAAAAGATAATAAATTAATACAAACTAAAATATCAAAGAATATTAACTACCATAAAAAAATATTGATTGTTTAAACCAGATTAAACATCAACATAACAAAAGAGATTAATCACTTAATCTTTTATATAGTAAATAAATTAATTTTTTCAACAAATATATATTAATCTTTTTGTAAACAAATTATACATAATACAATAAAGTAGATTAAGTAAATGACTCGCACTATGCGCAGGACCATACACTGGAGTATAATAATATAACTAAATCTCACTTAGTATTTAGTATTTTTGTGATTACAGTATAAAATATTTTTATTAAAGTTATAATTTTTTGGGGTTCTATAACAGTAACAAAATGTAACAACATCTATTTAAAATACAAACATAATAGCATTCACATGTAAGTGGAATTCACTAATATGGATTAAAAAATAATAAGATTATTTAAAGTAGAGGATGAAACATTCTATACAATGTACAATAGATTTTTATTTTTGTACGCGAAGACTTTTCAAATTAAAACTAACAACTCTTAGTTGTTTACAGACCCTAATAAATTTTTGCAATGGATCAACATTTGGTCGCGTATAGTACGAGTCTTACATTAGTTACAAAAGAAAGAGGATGTGGGCTCCATCTTTATCAACTTTATTATATATGTATAATAGTTGTTAACTAAAAATTATAATATATTAAGTGTGTGAATAAGTTAAGTAGGGTTAAATCTAAATTCATATTCGACTCTGTTTGTAGCTCAACTCACTCAGGTCTCAACTCAATTCGTTGCTGGTTGGGTTGTCCAATTCTATTTAAATGAATTAAGTTGGATTGGATACTCGCGAATAGGATTACTATTGTCAATTCTAAAAATAAAAGAAGGATCACCGTCTTAAATTGAGACTTTATTTTTATCGACAGTTGAAAAATTAATAGTTGAAAAACTCAATTTTTTTAGTTTAATTTTGATGTACTGATAGTGTAAAATATTTTATACAGTTGTGCAATCACATTTATTTTTTTGGATGACTATTCACACAGTTAATATGAAAGATAGTTATTTTTATTGATATGATATTACATAATTAAATACACATATAAAACTATTTTACACTAATAATGTATCAAAATTAATTTTTTTTTTTTACCGACAACGTTGCTGTTAAGTATCGTAAATAATTTCTAAAATTAAAACATAAATTAAATCAATTTATTGTTACCGAGAATCCGTAAATAAAATTATAGATAGCTGAACCATCGATAAAAACATGATCGTTGAAAAAGTTTTACCCAAATTATCGACAACCTGGTTTTTTTAACCGTCGTTAACTCACCGTCTTTGACTGGCTGTTAGTGTAGCCCTCGGTGATTTAACTGCACTGTGTTGAAGTGATAACATAATAAGTGCATGGATCCTTTATCGCCTTTAGCTTTGAATCCAATCACGGGTCCCACACTTTATTGAAACTAAATGACATAATATGATGAAGATTGCTTATAATTAGTGGCCACATTTGCTTGATGTAGCTACGCTTAGGATGCAACAAGAAGATATCATCCAAAGTGGACAAATTAATTAAATTAGCCTCTTCAGCACCTTGAATTGTGCAAAATATATCTAAGCCTTCATTCAGAATGACTAATGAGACTAATAATTTGGCTCCGAAAGTGAAAAGGACGCGAAGATACCTGTTGTCGAAACTTAAAATAGTGGTGATGAACTTATGACTTGTGTCGGGTCCATGTAGGATCTCTCTTCATACCCACGAGAAGAAAATAATTAATCATTTCAATGGCTTCCTAAAATTATGACTTGCGAGGGGAACATATATATAATGAAATTATATGTCTATGACCTAGAAGTTTATGAACTTTTTGTAAGGTAATAATCATATGAAAATCATATATGTTTATAAAATTATCTTATATTAAGGAATAAAATGATCAATTTGCTTTATTTTTTTCTGTGTTAATAATTAAATTAGTTTTTAAAAAATTTTATCAAATGAATTAGTCCTTTAAAAATTATAAATTAATCATTTTTATCGTTCTATAACTTAATTAATAGTTTTTATTAACGATTGATGGTATAAAAAGTTATCTGACAGTATACATGATACCTAACATATCCAATTGGACACTGAAAAAATATATTTATGAAAATCTATCAATTTAATCAATTTTTTCAATTATATAAACCCTAATTCTAATATAACCTTTTTTTTTTCCAAAGATAATAGGTTATATTTCATTAATTATTAAAAAATGAAATACAAATATGTCCAAAAGCAGGACAGCATAATAAAAGGTGGGGATTTCCCAAAAACACTACACTGAAGGTATTCATCCGACGGTGCGTGGTCGAAAAACGAAGAAAAATCTAAAAGAAGAAAGAATGATAAATTCAATTGCATGCAACTAAGAGCTTGCCTCATGGAGATGACGACCTAAACTGGGAGTTCTTTGGATTTCACGGAGCAACTTGACAGAGCTTGCTAGAATGGCAGACGGCATAGAAGTAGAACCTTCAAAAATCAACTGGTTGCGAGCTTTCCAGCAGTTCCAGCAAATGATGGCAAGCAATTGAGGATTACGGTCAGCATTCTTCAACGGGTTAAGTATCTCTGTTGATGCAGTCCACCATGTCCAAAAGTCGTTAGAACTCTGAGGGGGAAGACAGTCACGAAGATAACTCTGAGACCATACGTCTTTAATTCTAGAGCAATCGATTAAACAATGAGTGACTGTTTCCGTTGCTTCATGACAGCAGGGGCATATTGGTGATATAGATGGGATGCGGTGATGAATCTGAGCAAGCACCGGAAGTCGGCCATGGAGAGCTTTCCAGATAAATAGCTTAATTTTGTGAGGCAAGTTCAACTTCCATAGATCAATCCATGGCTTTTTCTGCTGCATATAATTAGGGCAAAGCTCCAGAGGCGGATGGTAAAATAAATAGCCAATTCTGTAACCTGAAGCTGTATCATATTGCTTGGATTTGTTCAAATCCCATTGCAATTTGTCCCTACCCTGCTGAATTTTAACTGACAAAATCCTGTTTGCAACGTCTTGGGGAAATAATTCTTGAATGAGATTCTGATTCCAATTCCTATCTTCAGTAATTAGATCTTTAACTCTTGGAACCAACTCAGAAATAGCCTGTCTATTTGGCATGTCAGAAATCATTAAAGGATACGGAGGAGGCAACCAAGGATCCTCAAAGGTTCGGATATTCTCACCAGTACCCACAGCCCAATTAAGACCTTTTTCAACAATCTTTCGGCCTTCCAGTATGCTCCTCCATCCCCAAGAAGGTAAGACTCCAATTTCTGCCGTTATAGCATTACCATTGCTAAAGTATTTACCTCTTAGTATTTTGGATAATAAGAAAGTAGGCTGTGTTACAAGTCGCCAAAACTGTTTGCCTAAAAGCGCCAGATTTTGGATTCTGAGATCTTTAAATCCAATGCCTCCTTCTTTTCGTGGGCGAGTCATAGTGTCCCAGCTAATCCAAGCCATCCGCCTTTCAGAACCTTTTTGTCCCCACCAGAACTGAGAAAGTAGAGAGTGAATTTCTGAAATTAAACCATCAGGCAACTTGAAGCAAAACAATGTATAAATAGGAATAGCTTATCCCACTGCCTTAATTAATATGTGTCTACCACCTGACGAAAGAAAATTGCGCTTCCACCCTTGGATTCTTTTTCGAATCTTTTCTTTGATCATACTAAAAGAAGCCTTTTTTATTTAGAGACTGTAGAAGGCAAACCAAGGTATTTATCCTGAGCCCCAATATGATTAATATTCATAGAGTTAGCCAGTAGTGTACGAGTAGTGGAGGGAGTGTTGTGGCTAAAGAATGCAGCAGATTTATTAAGATTTACCCTCTGGCCATTGATGCTTTCATAAGAATTCAATAAATGCAGGATATTTGAACATGCTTCAGGATTAGCCTTACAGAATAAGATGGAATCATCAGCAAATAGGAGGTGGTTGACCTTGGGACATCGCCTATGTATCTGAAGACCCTGAATTAGTCTGTTTTGTTCTGCCTTGTGTAGCAAGAAGGAGAGACCTTCTGCATAGAAAAGAAAAAGGTAGGGGGATAGAGGATCTCCTTGTCGAATACCTCTATTTGGTTTGAAGAAACCATAAGGTTGTCCTTCCACAATAACAGAATAAGAAACAGTTGTCACTAATTCTCGAATCCACATGATCCATCGGGAGTCAAAACCAAACTTCTCCAATATAAACCAAAGAAAGTGCCATTCCACCCTATCATATGCCTTACTCATATCTAATTTTAGCGCCATTTCATTTTCGAGACCCCTTTTTTGTTCTTCAAGTAATGCATACACTCGTGAGCAATTAGGATATTATCAGAGATTAATCTGCCTTTAATAAAAGCACTCTGCATAGGGCTAATTAGTCTATTCATCATACCTTGAAGCCTATGTACAAATACTTTGGAGATAATCTTGTAAAAGACTGAAGATAGGCTTATTGGTCTTACCTGAGTCATATCTTTAGCATCAGAAATCTTGGAATAAGACAGATCTGAGTGTGGTTAAAACCCTTCAAGATTCTGCCCCCAGAAAAGAAGCTCTTAACTGCTCGAAACACATCACCACTAAGTATGTTCCAGAAGGTTTGAAAAAATTTTGCTGTCATACCATCATCTCCTAGAGCACTTTGAGGATGAATGCTAAATGTTGCGCGTTTCACTTCCTCCATAGTCACTGGTCTTTGAAGCCTACGGTTCATGTGAGCTGTAACCTTAGGTTCAAAATCAGTAAACAGAGGTTCAGGGTTCTCATGACAAGTAGAGGAAAAGATGTCCTTGAAATAAGATTCAGCCACAGAAGCAATACTAGCATTTGAAGTAGCCACTTCACCATCACTGCCAGTTAGTTGCCAAATTCTATTCCTTCGGGAAATTTTTGATGGAAGAAAGCTGTATTCTGATCACCAGATTTGAGCCATTTGACTCTAGACTTATCTTTCCAATAAGATTCCTCATTTTGCAATGCTTTTTCAAGTTTGTCCTCTAT
The DNA here is from genome assembly GCF_059453495.1 of Arachis ipaensis. NCBI lineage: Eukaryota > Viridiplantae > Streptophyta > Magnoliopsida > Fabales > Fabaceae > Arachis > Arachis ipaensis. Next base: position 116,300,262 of record NC_142441.1, on the reverse strand, counting down.
TTTTGAAATGATGTCGCCTCCATGAATTCCTGCTAAAAGAAGTTCCTCTAATTCTGACTGTAGTAAATCAATCTCCACCTTCGAATTAGATCTGTGTTCTTGCTGCCATCTGACAATCTTATGCCGACAACACTTTATTTTTTGAGTTAGGATATACATGGCTGAACCATCAATCTGTTCATGCCAAACCTCTCTAACAATCTGCCTTATTTCATCATTGGAACACCATCTTTCTTGGAATTGAATCGGCGTTTAGATATCTCAGTTCTCGGATTAGAGTCTAAGAGAAGAGGGGCGTGATCCGAGCCTGATTCTGACAGTCTAAGAACCGTTGCATTGGGATAGAGTTGCTGCCAATCAACTCCTACCAGGAATCGGTCCAGTCTTTCCTGTATCAACTCATCACCCCTCCGTCTATTTGACCAAGTGAATGGTCTTCCGACCATACCAATATCAATCAGGGAATTATCATCTATAAAACTATTAAAGGTTTCAATAGAAAAAGGAGATTTAGCACCCCCACCTTCTTTCTCCAATTGATTAGAAATGGCATTAAACTCCCCCATTAACACAACCTTATCATCGAACTGTTGGGTGACTGAAGTTAATTCAGCAAATTGAGCCATTCTATGTTGATCATTTGAACTGAGATAAACACCTAGAACACCATAGGGATCATTAGAACCAGCTGTCAGAACTGATGCCGCAATAAAAAATCTACCATGCTGTAAAATCTGAACAGTACAACCATCCCTCCATGCCATTGCCAAATCCCCTGATAATCCATCCGGATCCACAATAAACCATTCCTTGAAACCACAAGATCTTAGTTTTCCTTCAACTTGTCGAGATTGATTTTTTGTTTCACAGATAAAACCAACCTCGGGGGAGTAGGATTTGCAAATCCCTTTAAGATTGTGGATTGTCAGGGGTCTCCCCAAACCCCGACAATTCCACGAGAACAGTTTCATATTTCTCTGGGTGCCACTTGAAGGCTGGCACCCTTCACCGTCATAGCAATTATATGAGGGTTCTGAGTCTCTGATTTGTTGCCCATGGTGTAGAGAAAATCAGAATTGGTATTCAATGATTCCAAAGAGAAATAAGATATATGGAATGAGTGAATAAGAAAACGGAATGAATGAAAAGAGGAATGAATTGGGAGAGAAAACGAAAATTAGGGAGCTAAGTGGAAAAGAAATTAAGAAAAGAAAGTAAAAGAAGATGGAAAAGGGTTTGACGAAGAAAAGACAAAGAAAGGTGTAACCATGGAGGCGGCGCAGTGAAACCCTAGCAGAGCGTCAGGCGCTAGATGAGGAGTACGTACTCCCACTATTTTTCGACTAGATTGTGTTTCTTTCAATCCTAATATAACCTAATGACACTAAATTCATAAATTTTTATAAATATATTTGTTAAGCGTCTAATTGGATATCTTAGGTAGCATGTATGATATCAGTTAATTTTGACAAAAACTACTAATTGAGTGACTGAATAATAAAAGTGATTAATTTATAATTTTTGAATGACTAATTTGATTGATAAAATGTTTTAAGGATAAATTTAAAAAATAAATTATTTTTTAGGGACTAATTTAATTATTAACCCATTTTTTTTTATATATTTTTGTTATATCCAAGAGAGAAAACCACATAAAATGTCCTAAATTATTCAATTATTACTAACAAAAATATCCACTAACAATGAAATACCCTCAAAATATTTTAAAATACCACAAAAATATTCAACCAAAAAAGGTCTTTTCTATTAACGAAATCGATTTAGTTGGAAAATGAGAATGAAAAGGTAACAATTGTGAGAACCCCATGTAACCCCCTATTATTGATTTGCGACCCTAATTTCTCCAATTTCCAAATTTGAAACTAAATGCATAGTGATGAGTGGTGGTGCAAATATGGGCATGTCCTGGAGGATGCATCAGTGGGCGATCCTAGTTATGACATGTTCGAAGAGAATCGACTAAGCTCTATGATGAGATGTATTTTTTTCCTCTTGTAGTGGTGGCGGCATTGAAACCCAAGACAACAACAAAACCTAGAAGATAGATGTTTTTTTTTTTTTTTATATCTTTTGTTGAAGGTATGTAGCATTGAATTTGTTTAGAATTCCCCAATTATAACACCCTATCACACAGAGTTTCATGCTTAGATCGTAAATCAATGGTGGTAAAGCGCCACGACCTCTAAAAATAAAATATATACATATAAATATAGTAAGGATGATATAACTAGGAGCCTTGAATAAAGAAATTAAGCAAAAGCAGAAACAAAAAAGTGTGTCACATACGCTTGTACGGACAAGCGTAAAACAAAAAGGCAAGATCAAAAGGAGGCAAAAAGAAATATAAAAATATAAATCAGAGTTCCAAAATATAAATATCAAGCTCCAGACTCGACCTGCGAAACTAAGACCGACTCGAGTGTACATACATACGTATATATACAACCCAAAGTTATCCCGAAACATAAACAAAACACCTGTTTTTCCAAAAGTAACCTCTAAGAAGGCAAAAACATAAGTATATAGAGTGGAGAATAAACTATAAATATATACAACCAGTACAAAACACAAGCCCCAAAAGTACAGTTCTTCGCTTGTATAGAAAGTCTCTAGACGCTCAATGAGATGTCACTTGACCTACATATGAAAAACAACAACATATGTATAGAGGGAGAACCGAGGGTTCTCAATATGGTAAAGATGCCAACATAGATTTTTGAGCCTAGTTTCATTTTGGGTTAATAAATGATGACAAACATTCAATTGGGTTGAAAGCCCAATATTGTTTAATGTGTGCTTTAGTGTTGCAGGCCCAAGTATACTAGTTATGCTGCACCAGTGATGCACGAAATTGTGATCTCTGGTAATGGCTCCAAAAGCTTGGTGCTCTAATCTCAATTCATAATTTGTCACAACTTCGATACAACTAACCAGCAAGTGCACTGGGTCGTCCAAGTAATAGACCTTACGTGAGTAAGGGTCGATCCCACGAAGATTGTTGGTATGAAGCAAGCTATGGTCACCTTGTAAATCTCAGTCAGGCGGATATAAAATAGTTATGGATTTTTCAGAAATAGATAATAGAATAAGGATAGAAATACTTATGTAAATCATTGGTGAGAATTTCAGATAAACGCATAGAGATGCTTTCGTTCCTCTGAACCTCTGCTTCCTGCTATCTTCATCCAATCAGTCTTACTCCTTTCTATGGCTGGCTTTTTGTAAGGATGTCACCGGTGCCAATGGCTACTTTCAATCCTCTCGGGAAAATGGTCCGATGCGCTGTCACTGCATGGCTAATCATCTGGAGGTTCTCGATCATACTGGAATAGGATTTACTATCCTTTTGCGTCTGTCACTACGCCCAGCACTCGCGAGTTTGAAGCTCGTCACAGTCATTCAATCCTTGAGTCTTACTCGGAATACCACAGACAAGGTTTAGACTTTCCGGACTCTCATGAATGCCGCCATCAATCTAGCTTATGCCACGAAGATTCTGATTAAGAGATCCAAGAGATACTCATTCAATCTAAGGTAGAACGGAAGTGGTTGTCAGGCATGCGTTCGTAGGGAATGATGATGATTGTCACGTTCATCACATTCAGGTTGAAGTACGAATGAATATCTTAGAAGCGGAATAAGTTGAATTGAATAGAAAAACAGTGGTACTTTGCATTAATCTTTGAGGAACAGCAGAGCTCCACACCTTAATCTATGGAGTGTAGAAACTCTACCGTTAAAAATACATAAGTGAAAGGTTCAGGTATGGCCGAATGGCCAGCCCTCAAACGTGATCTAAGATAGCATACAACTAATCAAAGATGTCTAATACAATAGTGAAAAGTCCTATTTATAATAAACTAGTTACTAGGGTTTACAGAAGTAAGTAATTGATGCATAAATCCACTTCCGGGGCCCACTTGGTGTGTGCTTGGGCTGAGCTTGAAGTCTACACGTGGAGAGGTCATTCTTGGAGTTGACCGTCAGCTTTTGTGCCAGTTTGGGCGTTGAACTCCACTTTGCAACATGTTTCTGGCGCTGGACGCCAGAATTGGGCAGAGAGCTGGCGTTGAACGCCAGTTTGCGTCATCTAAACTCAAGCAAAGTATGAAGTATTATATATCGCCGGAAAGCCCTGGATGTCTACTTTTCAACACAATTGGAAGCGCGCCATTTTGAGTTCTGTAGCTCCAGAAAATCCACTTTGAGTGCAGGGAGGTCAGAATCCAACAACATCAGCAGTCCTTCTTCAACCTCTGAATCTGATTTTTCCTCAAGTCCCTCAATTTCAGCCAGAAAATACCTGAAATCACAGAAAAATACACAAACTCATAGTAAAGTCCAGAAATGTGAATTTAACATAAAAACTAATGAAAACATCCCTAGAAGTAACTAGATTCTACTAAAAATTCCAAATTATAAATTCCAAACTATCAATGAAACATAGCTCCAATCAGATGAGCGGGACTTGTAGCTTTTTGCCCCTTGAATAGTTTTGGCATCTCACTTTATCCATTGAGGTTCAGAATGATTGGCATCTATAGGAACTCAGAGTTCAGATAGTGTTATTGATTCTCCTAGTTCAGTATGATGATTCTTGAACACAGCTTCTTTATGAGTCTTGGCCGTGGCCCTAAGCACTTTGTTTTCCAGTATTACCACCGGATACATAAATGCCACAGACACATAATTGGGTGAACCTTTTCAGATTGTGACTCAGCTTTGCTAAAGTCCCCAATTAGAGGTGTCCAGGGTTCTTAAGCACACTCTTTTTTTGCTTTGGACCTTGACTTTAACCGCTCAGTCTCAAGTTTTCACTTGACACCTACACGCCACAAGCACATGGTTAGGGACAGCTTGGTTTAGCTGCTTAGACCAGGATTTTATTCCTTTAGGCCCTTCTATCCACTGATGCTCAAAGCCTTGGGATCCTTTTTATTTGCCCTTGCCTTTTGGTTTTAAGGGTTATTGGCTTTTTGCTCTTGCCTCTTGGTTTTAAGAGCTTTGGCTTTTTCTGCTTGCTTTTTCTCTTTTTCTTTTTTTTTTCGCCTATTTTTTTTTCTGCAAGCTTTGTTCTTTGCTGCTTTTTCTTGCTTCAAGAATCATTTTTATGATTTTTCAGATTATCAAATAACATGTCTCCTTGTCATCATTCTTTCAAGAGCCAACATATTTAACATTCTTAAACAACAACTTCAAAAGACATATGCACTGTTCAAGCAATTCATTCAGAAAACAAGAAGCATTGTCACCACATCAATATAATTAAACTAAGTTCAAGGATAAATTCGAAACTCATGTACTTCTTGTTCTTTTGAATTAACATTTTTCATTTAAGAGAGGTGATGGATTCATAGGACATTCATAACTTTAAGACAAAGTTGCTAACTACTAATGATCATGTAATGAAGACACAAACATAGATAAGCACATAACATAGAAAATGAAAAACAGAAGAAACAAGAACAAGGAATGAATCCACCTTAGTGATGGTGGCGTTTCCTTCTTGAGGAACCAATGATGTCCTTGAGCTCTTCTATGTCTCTTCCTTGTCTTTGTTGCTCTTCCCTCATTGCTTTTTGATCTTCTCTTATTTCATGAAGCATGATGGAGTGCTCTTGATGTTCCACCCTTAGTTGTCCCATATTGGAACTCAATTCTCCTAGGGAGGTGTTGATTTGCTCCCAATAATTTTGTGGAGGAAATTGCATTTGAGGTATCTCCGGAATCTCATGGTGATGAGCTTCTTGCGCCTCTTGAGCTCCATGAATGGGCTCTCTTGCTTGCTCTCTTAGTGATGGGCTTGTCCTCTTTGATGAGGATATCTCCCTCTATGTCAATCCCAGCCGAATTGCATAGGTGGCAGATGAGGTGAGGAAAGGCTAACCTTGCCATAGTGGAGGACTTGTCAGCCACCTTGTAGAGTTCTTGAGGTATAATCTCATAAACTTCCACCTCTTCTCCAATCATGATGCTATGGATCATGATGGCCCGGTCTATAGTAACTTCAGACCGGTTGCTAGTGGGAATGATTGAGCATTGAATGAACTCCAACCACCCTCTAGCTACAGGCTTGAGGTCCAATCTTCTTAGTTGAACCGGCTTGCCTTTGGAGTCAATCTTCCATTGAGCTCCTTCTACACATATGTCCATAAGGACTTGGTCCAACCTTTGATCAAAGTTGACTCTCCTTGTGTAGGGGCGTGCGTTCTCTTCCATGTTTGGCAAGTTAAACGCCAACCTCACATTTTTCGGACTAAAATCTAAGTATTTCCCCCGAACCATTGTAACGTAGTTCTTTGGATCCGGGTTCTTACTTTGATCATGGTTCTTGGTGATCCATGCATTGGCATAGAACTCTTGAATCATTAGGATGCCGACTTGTTGGATGGGATTTGTTAGAACTTCCCAACCTCTTTTTTGAATTTCATGTCGGATCTCCGGATACTCATTTTTCTTGAGTTTGAAAGGGACCTCGGGGATCACCTTCTTCTTGGCCACAACATCATAGAAGTGGTCTTGATGGGCTTTGGAGATGAACCTTTCCATCAACCATGACTCGGAGGTGGAAGCTTTTGTCTTCCCTTTCCCTTTTCTAGAGGATTCTCCGGTTTTAGGTGCCATCAATGGTAATGAAAAAACAAAAAGCTTATGCTTTTACCACACCAAACTTAGAATATTGCTCACCCTCGAGCAAGAAAAGAAAGAATTAGATGAAGAAGAAGAAGAAAATATGGAGAAGAGGGGGAAGGTGTTTTTCGGCCAAGAAGGGAAAGAGAGGGTTGTGTTGTGTGAAAATGAAGAAGAATGGAAGGCTTTATATAGGGAAGGGAGGGGGGTTAAGGTTCGGCCAAATGGGTGGGTTTGGGTGGGAAATTGATTTGAATTTTGAAGGTAGGTGGAGTTTATTGGGTAGGTTTATGGGGAAGAGTGGGTGGATGTAAGTGGTGAAGGGTTAATAGGGAAGAGGGATGGAGGTGATAGGTGAAGGGTTTTGGGGAAGAGTGTTTATTGGGAATAGAGGATAATTGAGAAGAGAGTGAGTGGAGGTAGGTGGGGATCCTGTTGGCTCCCCAGATCCTGAGATGATCCTGTGGGGTCCACAGATCCTGAGGTGTTCAAGGATTTACAACCTTGCACCGAATTAGGCATGTAAAATGCCCTTGCACACAACTCTGGGCGTTCAACGCTCATTTGTTGCCCATTTCTGTCGTTGAACGCCAGAACCATGCTTGTTCTGGGCGTTCAGCGCCAGCTCTTCTTCAGGGTGCAATTCTGGCGTTCAGCGCCCAGATACTGCCCATTTTGGGCGTTCAGCGCCAGAACCATGCTCTGTTCTGGTGTTGAATGCCAGACAGGTGCTTCCTCCAGGGTGTGATTTTTCTTCCACTGTTTTTGATTCTGTTTCTAAATTTTTCGTTTATTTTGTGACTCCACATGATCATGAACCTAAGAAAACATGAAAAACAAAAATAAAATTAGATAAATAAACATTGGGTTGCCTCCCAATAAGCGCTTCTTTAATGTCAATAGCTTGACAGTGGGCTTTCATGGAGCCTCACAGAAGTGCAGAGCTTTGTTGAGACCTCCCAACACGAAACTTAGAGTTTGGATATGGGGGTTTGACACCAAACTTAGAGTTTGGTTGTGGCCTCCCAACACCAAACTTAGAGTTTGACTGTGGGGGCTTTGGTTGACTCTTCTTTGAGAGAAGCTTTTTCTGCTTCCTCTCCATGGATGCAGAGAGATATCCTTGAGTTGTAAACACAAGGTTGTTCTCATTTATTTGAAGGATCAATTCTCCTCTGTCCACATCAATCACAGCTCTTGCTGTGGCTAGGAAAGGTCTTCCTAGGATGATGGATTCATCCTCTTCCTTTCCAGTATCCAGGACTATGAAATCAGCAGGGATGTAAAGGCCTTCAACCTTTACTAACACGTCCTCTACCTGTCCGTAAGCCTGTTTTCTTGAATTGTCTGCCATCTCTAATGAGATTTTAGCAGCTTGCACCCCATAGATTCCCAGTTTCTCTATTACAGAGAGGGGCATGAGGTTTATCCCTGAACCAAGGTCACATAAAGCCTTTTCAAAGATCATGTTGCCTATGGTACAAGGTAGTAAGAACTTTCTAGGATCCTGTTTCTTCTGAGGCAATGTCAGTTGATCCAGATCACTTAGTTCATTGGTGAACAAGGGAGGTTCATCTTCCCAAGTTTCAATGCCAAATAATTTGGCATTCAGCTTCATGATTGCACCAAGGAACTTGGCAGCTTGCTCTTCAGTAACGTCCTCATTCTCTTCAGAAGAGGAGTACTCATCAGAGCTCATGAATGGCATAAGGAGGTTCAATGGAATCTCTATGGTCTCTAATTGAGCCTCAGAGTCCTTTGGTTCCTCAGAGGGAAGCTCCTTATTGATCACTGGACGTCCCAGGAGGTCTTCTTCCTTGGGATTCACGTCCTCTCCTTCCCTTACAAGTTCGGCCATGGTAATTAATTCAATGGCCTTGCACTCTCCTTTTGGATTCTCTTCTGTATTGCTTGAGAGAGTACTAGGAGGGATTTCAGTGATCCTTTTACTCAGCTGGCCCACTTGTGCTTCCAAATTTCTAATGGAAGACTTTGTTTCATTCATGAAACTCACAGTGGCCTTAGATAGATCAGAGACTAAATTTGCTAAGCTAGATGGATTCTGCTCAGAATTCTCTGTCTGTTACTGAGTGGATGATGGAAAAGGCTTGCTATTGCTAAACCTGTTTTTTCCACCATTATTAAAGCCTTGTTGAGGCTTTTGATCCTTCCATGAGAAATTTGGATGATTTCTCCATGATGGATTATAGGTGTTTCCATAAGGTTCACCCATGTAATTTACCTCTGCTATTGCAGGGTTCTCAGGATCATAAGCTTCTTCTTCAGAAGATGCCTCTTGAGTACTGTTGGATGCAGCTTGCATTCCATTCAGACTCTGAGAAATCATATTGACTTGCTGAGTCAATATTTTATTCTAAGCCAATATGGCATTCAGAGTATCAATTTCAAGAACTCCCTTCTTCATAGGCGTCCCAGTACTCACAGGGTTCCTCTCAGAAGTGTACATGAACTGGTTATTAGCAACCATGTCAATGAGTTCTTGAGCTTCTGCAGGCATTTTCTTTAGGTGAATGGATCCACCTGCAGAAGTATCCAATGACAGTTTTGATAGCTCAGATAAACCATCATAGAATATATCCAGGATGGTCCATTCTGAAAGCATGTCAGAAGGACACTTTTTTGTCAGCTGCTTGTATCTTTCCCAAGCTTCATAGAGGGATTCACCTTCTTTTTGGCTGAAGGTTTGAACATCAGCTCTAAGCTTGCTTAGCTTTTGAGGAGGAAAGAACTTGGCTAAGAAAGCTGTGACCAGCTTATCCCAAGAGTTCAGGCTATCTTTGGGTTGAGAATCCAACCACACTCTAGCTCTGTCTCTTACAACAAAAAGGAAAAGCATGAGCCTGTAGACTTCAGGATCTACTCCATTAGTCTTAACATTATCACAGATCTGCAAGAATTCAGTTAAGAACTGAAAGGGATCTTCAGATGGAAGTCCATCAAACTTGCGGTTCTGCTGCATAAGAGAAACTAGCTGAGGTTTCAGCTCAAAATTGTTTGCTCCGATGGTAGGGATGGAGATGCTTCTTCCATGTAAATTGGAATTAGGTGCAGTAAAGTCACCAAGCATTCTCCTTGCATTATTGTTGTTGGGTTCGGCTGCCATCTCCTTTACTTGTTCGAAATTTTCAATAAGGTTGTCTCTGGATTGTTGTAATTTAGCTTCTCTTAGTTTCCTCTTCAGAGTCCTTTCAGGTTCTGGATCAGCTTCAACAAGAATGTCTTTTTCTTTATTCTTGCTCATAAGAAAGAGAAGAGAAAAAGAAAAGAAGAGGAATCATCTATGTCACAGTAAAGAGGTTCTTTAGTGTTAGTAGAAGAAGAAAAGGAATAGGGGTGAAGAAGAATGAAGAATCCAAACACAAAGGTGATGATAGGAGCAGAGATGTGAGATGAAGAGAAGTGTTAGTAGATGAATAAATAAATAGAAGGGGATGAGAGGAGGAGAGAATTTTCGAAAATAATTTTTGAAAAAGAGTTAGTGATTTTCGAAAATAGTTTTTGAAAAAGGTTAGTAGTTTTTCGAAAATTCAAATAAAAAAAATAAAATAATTAGTTTAATTAAAAAGAAACTTTGAAAAAGAGGGAAGATATTTTCGAAAATTAGAGAGAGAGAGTTAGTTAGGTAGTTTTGAAAAAGGTAAGAAACAAACAAAAAGTTAGTTAGTTAGTTGAAACAAATTTAAAAATCAATTTTGAAAAGATAAGAAGATAAGAAGTTAGAGAAGATATTTTGAAATCAATTTTTTGAAAAAGATAAGATAAGAAGATATTTTTGAATAGATATGATTGAAATTATTTTTGAAAAGGATTTGATTTTTAAAATCACAATTAATGACTTGATTCACAAGAAATCACAAGATATGATTCTAGAACTTAAAGTTTGAATCTTTCTTAACAAGCAAGTAACAAACTTGAAATTTTTGGATCAAAACATTAATTGATGATGTTATTTTCGAAAATTATGTGATAAAAATAAGAAAAAGATTTTTGAAAAATATTTTTGAAATTTTCGAAAATAACTAAGAAAAATGAAAAAGATTTGATTTTTGAAAAAGATTTTGAAAAAGATAAGATTTTCAAATTGAAAATTTTATTTGACTCATAAAAATAACTAGATTTTAAAAATTTTTGAAAAAAGTCAAATCTAATTTTCGAAATTTTAAGAGAGAAAAAGGGAAAGATATTTTTTTTTATTTTTGAAATTTTTATGATGAGAGAGAAAAACAAGAAAAATGATGCAATGCATGAAAGTTATGGATCAAAACAATGAATGCATGCAAGAATGTTATGAATGTCAAGATGAACACCAAGAACACGATGAAGATCATGATGAACATCAAGAACACATTTTTGAAAAATTTTTAATGCAAGAAAAATATGCAAGACACCAAACTTAGAAATCTTTAATGCTTAGGCACTAAGAATTCAAGAATGCATATGAAAAACAAGAAAAGACACAAAACATGCAAATGCAAAGATCAAACAAGAAGACTTACCAAGAACAACTTGAAGATCATGAAGAACACTATGAATGCATGATTCTTTTCGAAAAATGCAAGATGCACATGCAATTGACACCAAACTTATAACATGACACATGACTCAAACAAGAAACATGAAATATTTTTTATTTTTATGATTTTATGAATTTTTTTGTATTTTCTTTTAATTTTTTTTTCGAAAATCATTTTGAAAGAGAAAAATAAGGATTCCAAAATTTTTAATATGAATTCCAGGAATCTTATGCTCTTTAGTCTAAAGCTCCAATCAAAGGGTCAGGCATGGCTTAATAGCCAGCCAAGCTTTAGTGTGTAACTCAGACATGACACGCCTAACATGCCCTATCCAAAAGAATTAGACATGGCTTTACAGCCAGCCAGGCTTCAACATGCTTCATGAAACGCTAGAATTCATTCTTAAAAATTCTGAAGAAAAATATAATTTTTTTTGAAAACATTTTTATTTTTTTCGAAAACAGATGAGAAATTTTTGAAAGATTTTTGAAAAACTTTTGAAAATAAAATAAAAAGAAAATTACCTAATCTGAGCAACAAGATGAACCGTCAGTTGTCCAAACTCGAACAATCCCCAGCAACGACGCCAAAAACTTGATGCACGAAATTGTGATCTCTGGTAATGGCTCCAAAAGCATGGTGCTCTAATCTCAATTCATAATTTGTCACAACTTCGATACAACTAACCAGCAAGTGCACTGGGTCGTCCAAGTAATAAACCTTACGTGAGTAAGGGTCGATCCCACGAAGATTGTTGGTATGAAGCAAGCTATGGTCACCTTGTAAATCTCAGTCAGGCGGATATAAAGTAGTTATGGAGTTTTCGAAAATAGATAATAGAATAAGGATAGAAATACTTATGTAAATCATTGGTGAGAATTTCAGATAAGCGCATAGAGATGCTTTCGTTCCTCTGAACCTCTGCTTCCTGCTGTCTTCATCCAATCAGTCTTACTCCTTTCTATGGCTGGCTTTTTGTAAGGATGTCACCGGTGCCAATGGCTACTTTCAATCCTCTCGGGAAAATGGTCCAAATGCTCTGTCACAGCACGGCTAATCGTCTGGACGCATCACCCTTGTCGATGGTTGCGTCCTATTCCCCTCTGTGAAAATGGTTCGATGCGCTGTCACTGCATGGCCAATCATCTGGAGGTTCTCGATCATACTGGAATAGGATTTACTATCCTTTTGCGTCTGTCACTACGCCCAGCACTCGCGAGTTTGAAGCTTGTCACAGTCATTCAATCCTTGAGTCCTACTCGGAATACCACAGACAAGGTTTAGACTTTTCGGACTCTCATGAATGCCGCCATCAATCTAGCTTATGCCACGAAGATTCTGATTAAGAGATCCAAGAGATACTCATTCAATCTAAGGTAGAACGGAAGTGGTTGTCAGGCACGCGTTCGTAGGGAATGATGATGATTGTCACGTTCATCACATTCAGGTTGAAGTACGAATGAATATCTTAGAAGCGGAATAAGTTGAATTGAATAGAAAAACAGTGGTACTTTGCATTAATCTTTGAGGAACAGCAGAGCTCCACACCTTAATCTATGGAGTGTAGAAACTCTACCGTTAAAAATACATAAGTGAAAGGTTCAGACATGACCGAATGGCCAGCCCTCAAACGTGATCTAAGATAGCATATAACTGATCAAAGATGTCTAATACAATAGTGAAAAGTCCTATTTATAATAAACTAGTTACTAGGGTTTACAGAAGTAAGTAATTGATGCATAAATCCACTTCCGGGGCCCACTTGGTGTGTGCTTGGGCTGAGCTTGAAGTCTACACGTGGAGAGATCATTCTTGGAGTTGAACGCCAGCTTTTGTGCCAGTTTGGGCGTTGAACTCCACTTTGCAACATGTTTCTGGCGCTGGACACCAGAATTGGGCAGAGAGCTGGCGTTGAACGCCAGTTTGCGTCGTCTAAACTCTGGCAAAGTATGGACTATTATATATTGCCAGAAAGCCCTGGATGTCTACTTTCCAACGCAATTGGAAGCGCGCCATTTTGAGTTCTGTAGCTCCAGAAAAGATACTTTGAGTGCAGGGAGGTCAGAATCCAACAGCATCAGCAGTCCTTCTTCAACCTCTGAATCTGATTTTTCCTCAAGTCCCTCAATTTCAGCCAGAAAATACCTGAAATCACAGAAAAACACACAAACTCATAGTAAAGTCCAGAAATGTGAATTTAACATAAAAACTAATGAAAACATCCCTAGAAGTAACTAGATTCTACTAAAAACATACTAAAAACAATGCCAAAAAGCGTATAAATTATCCGCTCATCAACCAGCCCATCACAGCAAATAGAAGAGCAGCTCACGTTGTTCCTTAGTGCAGTAAATAAGTCCAACAATTCCTCATAGCACCGTTTAGCAAATTAAATGATTATGTATATATTTGCTAAAAGCAATATGAGGACATCTGTATCATGCAAGGATAGGTGTGGCTCTGTAAAAGTAAGCAAGGACACAAGGGCACAACCACTAACCCAAGGACATCAGCTGAGCAATACTAGGATCGTGGTTATGCAAAAATGAACTTGCACATAGCAGCAGCAGCAGCAGGGAAATGGAGCAAAATGAAAAAGGAGAGCATGCCTTGGAAGAAGGCCAAGCAAAGGACAGCAGGAGTAGTGGTCGAGCTCCTCGGACAGCAGAGGTGGTGGAGCAAGATGAAGAAAGGACTGCATGCTAGCAAGGACAGCTCCAACGAGCAGCTGGCACAAGGAAATGGAAGAGGCAGAAATTCAAGGCAAGCTGAAGATATGTAAGAAGTCTCATTCCATCATTTCAAGTCAAGGAAGAGAGCACACACATTCAGAGCACCTTCTCTAACACAGAGCTGAAATCTCTTTCTTCTACTCAAGCTTAATTCTGATTTTTTGTTATGGCTGTCTTGCGTTATTTTTTGTTTTGAAAAAGGCAATTATGTGAGGTTCAAAAGCCAAGAGAGAAAAGGCAAGAGTGATGCAAAATAGCCACTATTTTTCTGATGTAATTTGGGTGTATGAACTAGGATTAGTTTCCCTTGCCAAGTTGGGTTAGTACTTGGTGAGATTTGAATCTGTGTAGATTCCCCTTTCAAGTTGGGTTAGCACTTTGGGGTCGCTAAGCTTTGGTGAAAAAAGCTTGGGGTAGATACTAGTTGGATTAGGGAGTAATTCAATAGTATTGGTGTATGTAATAGGAGGATTATAGTGAAAATTCCACCATGGTTTATGGTGGAGATTGGACGTAAGATTCATGGCACTAAGAATCCGAACCAGGATACATGCTTGCCTCTTTCTCCTCTTCTATGCTCTTTTAATGTTCTGCATATGATATAATTTCAAATAATCTCCTGCAACTCGAGCAACAGCAAAAACAGAGTTTGAAACTCTAAATTTTAAGCTAACTTGATTCAACCCCCCTTCTCAAGTTCAACTAGAACCATCAATTGGTATCCAGAGCAAGGTCTCAAGAAGGCAAGCTTCACAGCTTGGAGTAAAGATCCATGGCCAACAACATGAATTCCAACATCGTGGCTTTCACTCTCATTGAAGGGCAGTCTAATAATAGACCTCCTTACTTCAATGGCAGCAACTATTCTTACTAGAAAGAAAGAATGAGAATCTTCGTGCAGTCAATCGACTACAATATCTGGAAGATCATTCTCAACGGACCGGACGTTCCCACCAAACAGAATACTGATGGAGAAGTAGTAGCAAAGGAAGACAGTGAATGGACATATGAAGAAAAGAAGAAGGTTGAACTCAACGCCAAAGCAATCAACCTGATGCATTGTGCAATCAGTTTTGAAGAGTTCAGAAAAGTGTCAAGGTGCAAAACGGCTAAAGAAATCTGGGATAAGCTTAGACTCACTCATGAAGGCACTAAGCAAGTGAGGGAAACCAGAATTGACATGCTGATGAAGGAGTATGAAATGTTCAGTATGAAGGAGGATGAGAGCATCGATCAAATGTTCGAAAGATTCTCAATAATCATCAACAATCTGGACGCCATGGGAAGAAACTACTCTGAAGAAACCTTAGTAAGGAAGATTATGAGAAGTCTTACTAAGAAATGGGAAGTGAAAAGCACAGCCATCTCTGAAAGGAATGATTTGATCAAAATCACCTATGATGAGCTAAGAGGTAAGCTGCTGGCTTATCATGTCTCAAGACAAAGATGACAAAAAGAAAAGTATAGCACTAAAATCAAGAATGACAGCCCAAGGAGAAGAATCTGATGACAGTTTCTCAGATGAAGAAATGGTGCTCTTTGCAAGAAAAATGAGAAGACTACTGAGATACAAAAACAAAGGCAAAGGAAGCTCTTCATCCAAAGATGTCAAGAAAGATCAAGTCAAGTTTACATGCCATCACTGCAAGAAGCCTGGTCACTTCAAGTCAGATTGCCCTCAACTTAAGAAAGGCAAAAAGTCCAAGAAAGACAAAAAGAAGGTGATGATGGCAACATGGGAGGACTTGGAGAACGACACCAGCTCAGAGAGCTCAGATCAAGAAGCTCAACTATGTCTGATGGCAGATCATAATGATGAAGATGAGGTAGATCTCTCTGACTTATCTATTGATGAACTGTACTACATTATCAAAGATATTTCTGTGAACTCTAAGAAACTCTTGGATAAGTATGCTAAATGTAAGAAAGAAAATGAGGCTTTGAGGACAGAAAATGATCTTTTTTTGAAAAAGGTTAAGGCAAATGAAAAGTTTTTAAAAGAAGAAAACATTGCCTTGCAAACTGAATTAGAAAAATTCAAACTAAAGCATGAAGTTACTGCTTCCACTGATTTGATTTCTGAAAACAAAAAGCTGAATGAACAAATAAAAAATTTGAATGAAGACTTAGCAAAGTTTGTTCAAGGTTCTCAAAATCTGAACAAACTACTTGCTAGTCAAAGGTTTGGATCTGAAAAATCTGGACTTGGATTCATAGAGGAAAACAAGGCTGTTTTCAAACAAAACTTTAAAAAATCTGAAGCCTCCTCTTCCAAGCTTTTCAAACCAAAAGGATTCAGCAAAACTCAAAAATCAATAAGCAAGAATCATTGCTACAAGTGCAATAGAAATGGTCATGATCCTCCTCAATGTTTCATCTTTCTTAAGTCTTTTGGTAATAATAGTAAATTATATAAAGTTGTTCATGATTATAATGCTCTTGGGCAACCAAGAAGATTTCACATCAAAGGATCCAAATGGATTTGGATACCTAAGGTTAGTTGAAGAACATGCAGGTGTGCCTTGCATCCAAGAAGAAAATGGACATGTGGTATCTTGATAGTGGATGTTCAAGGCATATGACCGGAAGGGATACTTTCTTCATTAAACTCAACAAGTATAATGGAGGATTTGTCACTTTTGGAGATAATAGTAAAGGTAAAATAATTGCCATTGGTAAGGTTGGCAAAGATTTTTCAACTTGTGTAACACCCTCACTATCAGAAGTCACGCTTCTGGCTGCGCCACTCTGATTGCAAGAAGTATTACGACTACTTTACATACTAAATACTAAAATAGGAGCCTGTGACTCAACACTGTGTCGCTGATTTGTTAGAAAAACCGAAATTAAACACTTTATCTTAAGAAAAATACAAACAGGCATAGATTCATATACAAGACTCCTTATATAATAACTCATAATATAATATACATATAAAACATACAATTCCTATCCCTCTTACAAACTCATAATAACAAAGACGAGGGAAGAAAATAATCTAATTAATACATCTTATAAACCAAACGCAGTATATCTCTTCTTAATGCTTCTTCATCCGGTTCCTGAAAAGGTAAAGCTGTAGGGGGTGAGAACCTAACCACACGGTCTCACCACGGAGTTTCAAAGTTGTTATAAGAAGATATTTAATAAGAAACTGTTTTCAAGCTCAGTGATTATCATTGCCTTATGAATCTTTTAAAACCAATAGGAAATCGTTCAAAACCCTTTTCAAAGAAACAATGTTTAATCTTTCAGAAATCCAAAATCTTTCATTTCTTATAGGAAAATCTCAATCAATAGAAATCAACCACGCAATTAAACAACACAATCATTAATTCAGCATCCAAGTTCATTCCCAAATATAGAACGCCAGAACAAACACAGGCAAGACAGATGGTGCACGAATTGTGAATCACACTTTTCACAACTCGTACCACTAACCAGCAAGTGCACTGGGTCGTCCAAGTAATACCTTACGTGAGTAAGGGTCGAATCCCACGGAGATTGTTGGTTTGAAGAAATCTATGGTTATCTTGTAAATCTTAGTCAGGAAGTCAATTATGTTTATCAATTGAATTGTGAGTAACCAGTAGAGCATAAATTAAAAGTTACTTGTTGTGCAGTAATGGAGAATATGTTGGAGTTTTGGAGATGCTTTGTCTTCTGAATCTCTGCTTTCCTCTGTCTTCTTGTTCACGCACGCACGTCCCCCTATGGCAAGCTGTGTGTTGGTGGATCACCGTTGTCAATGGCTACCTTCCATCCTTCCAGTGAAAACTACGCTCACGTGCTCTGTCACAGCACGGCTAATCACCGGTTGGTTCTCGATCCGGTTGGAATAGGATTTACTATCCTTTTGCGTCTGTCACTAATGCCCAGCCTTCAGGAGTTTGAAGCTCGTCACAGTCATTCAATCCTTGAATCCTACTCGGAATACCACATACAAGGTTTAGACTTTCCGGATTCTCATGAATGCTGCCATCAGTTCTAGCTTATACCACGAAGATTCTGATTAAGGAATCTAAGAGATACTCATTCAATCGTATATAGAACGGAGGTGGTTGTCAGGCACGCGTTCATGGTTTGAGGAAGGTGATGAATGTCACGGATCATCACCTCCATCACAGTTAAGCGCGAATGAACATCTTAGATAGGAACAAGCGTGTTTGAATGGAAAACAGAAATACTTGCATTAATTCATCGAGACACAGCAGAGCTCCTCACCCCCAACAATGGGGTTTAGAGACTCATGCCGTCAGAGAATATAAAGTTTAGATCTAAAATGTCATGAGATACAAAATAAGTCTCTAAAAGTTGTTTAAATACTAAACTAGTAGCCTAGGGTTACAAAATTTGGATAAACTATGATGGATGATGCAGAGATCCACTTCTGGGGCCCACTTGGTGTGTGCTGGGGCCCACTTGGTGTGTGCTGGGACTGAGACTTAAGCAATTCACGTGCAGAGGCCATTTGTGGAGTTGAACGCCAGTTTTTATGCCAGTTTGGGCGTTCAACTCCAGCTTTTGATCCTTTTCTGGCGCTGGACGCCAGAATTGGGCAGAGAACTGGCGTTGAACGCCAGTTTACGTCGTCTATCCTTGTGCAAAGTATGGACTATTATATATTGCTGGAAAGCCCTCGATGTCTACTTTCCAATGCAATTGGAAGAATGCCATTTAGAGTTCTGTAGCTCCAGAAAATCCACTTTGAGTGCAGGGAGGTCAGAATCCAACAGCATCAACAGTCCTTTTTCAGCCTGAATCAGATTTTTGCTCAGCTCCTTCAATTTCAGCCAGAAAAATACCTGAAATTACAGAAAAACACACAACTCATAGTAAAGTCCAGAAATATGAATTTTTCCTAAAAACTACTAGAAATAGACTAAAAACTAACTAAAACATACTCTAAACTATATGAAATTATCCCCAAAAAGCGTATAAAATATCCGCTCATCACAACACCAAACTTAAACTGTTGCTTGTCCTCAAGCAACTTAGACAAATAAAATAGAAGACTAATAAGTTGAGAAGCAATAATATCTCAGAGTTTTTGAGTGAAGCTCAGATTCTAATTAGATGAGCGGGACTAGTAGCTTTTTGCTTCTGAACAGTTTTGGCATCTCACTTTATCCATTGAAGCTCAGAGTGATTGGCATCTATAGGAACTCAGAATTCAGATAGTGTTATTGATTCTCTTAGTTCAGTGTGATGATTCTTGAACACAGCTTCTTTATGAGTCTTGGCCGTGGCCCTAAGCACTTTGTTTTCCAGTATTACTACCGGATACATAAATGCCACAGACACATAATTGGGTGAACCTTTTAGATTGTGACTCAGCTTTGCTAAAGTCCCCAATTAGAGGTGTCCAGAGTTCTTAAGCACACTCTTCTTTTTGCTTTGGACCTTGACTTTAACCGCTCAGTCTCAAGTTTTCACTTGACACCTTCACGCCACAAGCACATGGTTAGGGACAGCTTGATTTAGCCGCTTAGGCCAGGACTTTATTCCTTTTTGGCCCTCCTATCCACTGATGCTCAAAGCCTTGGGATCCTTTTTATTACCCTTGCCTTTTGGTTTTAAGGGCTTTGGCTTTTTGCTCTTGCCTTTTGGTTTTAAGAGCTTTGGCTTTTTCTGCTTGCTTTCTCTTTTTTTTTTCTGCAAGCTTTGTTCTTTGCTGCTTTTTCTTGCTTCAAGAATCATTTTTATGATTTTTCAGATTCTCAATAACATGTCTCATGTTCATCATTCTTTCAAGAGCTAACATATTTAACAGTCTTAAACAACAAATTCAAAAGATATATGCACTGTTCAAGCATTCATTCAGAAGACAGAAAGCATTGCCACCACATTTAACTAATTAGAATTTCTCTTATTAAAACTCGAAATTTTATTGCTTCTTATTCAAAAGATCTACTACTTTATTCATGTTTGCTGATGATGAGAAAAATAAACTATAGCTTAATTGGAGATAAAATCAAAATAGATACTAATTACTACTATATGACTCCTAAGGTAAAATTAAAATAAGAACAGTTATCACAGAGTTAAGGCTAAGATTAGAACTCAACAACCTTGAGGTTTGGGAAGTGGATGTTCCTCTAGTCTGTGAGGTGCTTGGTCCTTCAAGAGAGAATTTCTGGCGCTTCAGTTCCTTTAAATCACGCCCTTGCTCCTTTTGGAGTGGGTTGTTTTCCTTTAGGGGCCATGATCTTAGTGATCACGGATAAGCACACCAAACTTAGAGCTTTGCTTGTCCTCAAGCAAAAAGAAAAAGAAGGAGATGGGTAGAAGGAGAGCTCCTCCCCACCATCCTGGCGTTTGAACACCCAAACACTGCCTATTTTGGGCATTCAACGCCCCAAATGCTGCTCTCCTGGGCGTTCAACGCCCAGTTGTTGCCCTTTTCTGGCGTTGAACGCCAGATAGCTATCCTTACTGGCGTTCAGCGCCCACTGGATGCCCATTTTGGGCGCTGAACGCCCAAAATGGCCTTCACTGGCATTTTCTTGCCAGTAAGCTCCCTATATCTGTTTTGTGTGTAGATTCCTTCTGTAACCCTGTAAACTTATGCAAATGATTCTTTACCTTAGTGTCAGTGAACTTTATATAAACAAATAAAAATAAAAATAGGGCAAAATGCTTAGAGGATTGTTGCCCCATGGCTGGGTTGCCTCCCAGCAAGCGCTTCTTTATTGTCTTTAGCTGGACCTTGCTGAGCTTTTAATCTAGCTTCAGCCTTGAGCATTCTTGCTCAATATTGCCCTCAAGATAATGCTTGATTCTCTGTCCATTGACAATGAACTTCTTATCAGAATCAATATCTTGAAGCTCCAAATAACCATATGGTGATACACTTGTAATCACGTATGGTCCCCTCCACCGGGATTTCAGTTTCCCGGGGAATAGCCTGAGTCTAGAGTTAAACAACAGAACCTTCTATCCTGGTTTAAAGATTCTAGATGACAGCTTTCTGTCATGCCATTTTTTTGATTTTTCTTTATAAAGCTTGGCATTTTCGAAAGCTGTGAATCTGAATTCCTCTAGCTCATTTAGCTGGAGCAATCATTTTTCTCCTGCTAGTTTGGCATCAAAGTTTAGGAATCTGGTTGCCCAGTAGGCCTTGTGTTCCAGTTCCACGGGCAGGTGACATGCCTTACCATACACGAGTTGGTATGGAGAGGTCCCTATAGGGGTCTTGAATGCTGTTCTGTAAGCCCACAGAGCATCATCCAAGCTCCTTGCCCAATCCTTTTTACGGGTATTTACTGTCCGTTCCAGGATTCTCTTTAATTCTCTGTTAGAGACTTCAGCTTGCCCATTGGTTTGTGGATGATATGGTGTGGCCACTTTGTGGCGAATTCCATACCGAACCATGGCAGAGTAAAGCTGTTTATTGCAGAAGTGAGTGCCCCCATCGCTGATTAACACTCTAGGGACACCAAACCTGCTAAAGATATGTTTCTGGAGGAACTTCAGCACTGTTTTAGTATCATTGGTGGGTGTGGCAATAGCCTCAACCCATTTTGATACATAGTCAACTGCCACCAGAATATAAGTGTTTGAATATGATGGTGGAAAAGGTCCCATGAAGTCAATTCCCCATACGTCAAACAACTCAATCTCCAAGATTCCTTGTTGAGGCATGGCGTAACCATGAGGCAGATTGCCAGCTCTTTGGCAACTGTCACAGTTACGTACAAACTCTCGGGAATCTTTATAGAGTGTGGGCCAATAGAAGCCACATTGGAGGACCTTGGTGGCTGTTCGCTCACCTCCGAAATGGCCTCCATATTGAGATCCGTGGCAATGCCACAGGATCCTCTGTGCTTCTTCTCTAGGCACACACCTACGGATAATTCCGTCTGCACATCTCTTAAAGAGATAAGGTTCATCCCACAAGTAGTACTTCGCATCAGTAATTAATTTCTTCTTTTGTATCCTGTTGTACTCCTTGGGTATGAACCTTGCAGCTTTATAGTTTGCAATATCGGCAAACCATGGTGCTTCCTGAATGGCAAATAAATGCTCATCAGGAAACGTCTCAGAGATCTCAAGAGAAGGGAGGGACGTCCCTTCCACTGGCTCTATCCGGGGCAGATGATCAGCTACTTAGTTCTCTGTCCCTTTTCTGTCTCTTATTTCTATATCAAACTCTTGCAGAAGCAATACCCATCTGATGAGCCTGGGTTTTGAATCCTGCTTTGTGAGTAGATACTTAAGAGCAGCGTGGTCAGTATACACAATCACCTTTGATCCTACTAAGTAGGATCTGAACTTGTCAATGGCGTAAACCACTGCAAGTAATTCCTTTTCTGTGGTTGTGTAATTTTTCTGGGCATCATTTAGAACGCGACTGGCATAATAAATGACATGCAGAAGCTTGTCATGCCTCTGTCCTAATACTGCACCAATGGCATGATCACTGGCATCACACATTAGCTCGATTGGTAATGTCCAGTCTGGTGCAGAAATGACTGGTGCTGTGACCAGCTTAGCTTTCAGCGTTTCAAACGCCTGCAGGCATGCTGCATCAAACACAAATGGCGTGTCAGCAGCTAACAGATTGCTTAGAGGTTTTGCGATTTTTGAAAAATCCTTTATAAACCTCCTATAGAATCCTGCATGCCCCAGAAAGCTTCTGATTGCCTTAACATTGGCAGGTGGTGGTAATTTTTCAATTACCTCTATTTTTGCTTGATCCACCTCTATTCCCTTGTTTGAGATTTTATGCCCAAGAACAATTCCTTCAGTCACCATGAAGTGACACTTTTCCCAGTTTAAAACTAGGTTGGTTTCTTGGCATCTTTTCAGAACAAGTTTCAGGTGATCAAGACAGGAGCTGAATGAGTCTCCATATACTGAGAAGTCATCCATGAAGACTTCCAGAAATTTTTCCACCATGTCAGAGAAAATAGAGAGCATGCATCTCTGGAAGGTTGCAGGCGCATTACATAGCCCAAATGGCATCCTTCTATAAGCAAACACTCCAGATGGGCATGTGAATGCTGTTTTCTCTTGATCCTGGGGGTCTACTGCAATCTGGTTATAGCCTGAATAGCCATCCAAAAAGCAGTAATAATCATGACCTGCTAGTCTCTCTAGCATCTGGTCTATGAATGGTAAAGGAAAATGATCCTTTCTGGTGGCTGTATTGAGCCTTCTGTAGTCAATACACATGCGCCACCCTGTAACTGTTCTTGTGGGAACTAGTTCATTTTTTTCATTATGAATCACTGTCATGCCTCCCTTTTTTGGGACGACTTGAACAGGGCTCACCCAGGGGCTATCAGAAATAGGATAAATAATCCCAGCCTCTAGTAACTTGGTGACCTCTTTCTGCACCACTTCCTTCATGGCTGGATTTAGCCGCCTCTGTGGTTGAACCACTGGTTTGGCATTATCCTCCAATAGGATTTTGTGCATGCATCTGGCTGGGCTTATGCCCTTAAGGTCACCTATGGACCACCCAAGAGCTGTCTTGTGTGTCCTTAGCACTTGAATAAGTGCTTCCTCTTCCTGTGAATTTAAAGCAGAGCTTATGATCACTGGAAAAGTGTCACCTTCTCCTAGAAATGCATATTTCAAGGATGGTGGCAGTGGCTTGAGCTCTGGTTTAGGAGGTTTTTCCTCTTTCAGAAGAAAGTTCAGAGGCTCTTTCATGTCCCCTGAATCCTCCAAATCAGGCTGAACATCTTTAAAGATGTCTTCCAACTCTGATTCGAGACTCTCAGCCATGTTGATATCTTCTACCAAAGAGTCAATAAGGTCAACTTTCATGCAGTCTGTTGATGTGTCTGGATGCTGCATGGCTTTGACAGCGTTCAACTTGAACTCGTCATCGTTGACTCTCAGGGTTATTTCCCCCTGTTGGACGTCAATGAGGGATCGTCCAGTTGCTAGGAAGGGTCTTCCTAGAATGAGAGTGGCACTCTTGTGCTCCTCCATTTCCAGCACAACAAAGTCAGTGGGAAAGGCGAATAGCCCAACTCTGACAATCATGTCCTCAATCACGCCTGATGGGTATTTAGTGGAACCATCAGCAAGTTGGAGACATATCCGGGTTGGTTTAACTTCTTCAGTTAAGCCAAGCTTCCTGATAGTGGATGCAGGTATTAGGTTGATGCTTGCCCCAAGATCGCATAAGGCTGTCTTGGTGCAATCACCTTCCAAGATGCATGGTATCAGAAAACTCCCAGGGTCTTTAAGCTTTTCAGGAAAGCTTTTTAGAATGACTGCACTGCATTCTTCAGTGAGGAGAACTCTTTCTGTTTCTCTCCACTCCTTTTTATGACTCAAGATCTCTTTCATGAACTTGGCATAAGAAGGTATTTGCTCAAGTGCCTCTACAAATGGAATCTTTATTTCAAGAGTCCTTAGATAATCTGCAAAGCGAGCAAATTGCTTATCCTGCTCCTCTTTCCAGAGTTTTTGAGGATAAGGTATCTTGGCTTTATATTCCTCAACCTTAGTGGTTAAGGAAGCCTTTTTAGAGGGGTTGTTATCAGCACTTGTGTGTGTCTGATCCCTCACTGGCAATTGAGTACCAGAGTCAGAAGCTGGAGTGACGTTAGACGCCAACTCACTGTCTGTTCTTGGCGTCTGAACGCCAGAAATGTGCCCATTTTGGGCGTTCAACGCTGGATTCTGCACCATTTGGGTGTTCAACGCCAGATTCTTGCCCATTTCTGGCGTTGAACGCCAATCCTGCCTTGTTTCTGGCGCTGAACGCCAGTTTTGGGCATGGTCTGGGCGTTCAGCGCCAGCCTTCCACCCATTTTCTGGCGTTTTAGTGCCAGAATTATTTTTCCCTGGGCTCTTACTGTCCTCAGGTAAATCTTTGGTGGGTCGCTCATTTCTTGAATTTTTGATGCCTTGAGGCGGGGTATTTAATGTTTTCCCACTTCTTAATTGAACTGCTTGGCATTCTTCTGCTATTTGCCTTGATAGCTGCTGCTTTGTTTGCTTAAACTGTTCGTCCATATGTATATTAGCTATCCTTGTCTCCTGTAGCCTATCTTTGAATTCAGCTAGCTGCTTTGTTAGAAAATCCAATTGCTGATTGAATTCAGCAGCTTGTTTTACAGTACTGAATTCAGCAGTTACTATTTTAACCTCTTCATTCATGGAAGGGTTGCTGCTTAGGTACAGATGCTGATTCCTGGCAACTGTATCAATGAGCTCTTGAGCCTCTTCAATTGTCTTTCTCATGTGGATAGATCCACCAGCTGAGTAATCTAGAGACATCTGAGCTCCTTCTGCAAGCCCATAGTAGAAGATGTCTAACTGGACCCACTCTGAAAACATTTCAGAGGGGCATTTTCGTAGCATCTCTCTGTATCTCTCCCAGGCATCATAAAGAGATTCATTATCTCCTTGTTTAAAGCCTTGGATGTCCAGCCTTAGCTGTGTCATCCTTTTTGGAGGGAAATACTGATTCAGGAATTTTTCTGTCAGCTGTTTCCATGTTCTTATGCTGGCCTTAGGTTGGTTATTTAACCACCTCTTAGCTTGATCTTTTACAGCAAATGGAAACAGTAATAGTCTGTAGACATCCTGATCTATTTCCTTATCATGTACTGTGTCAGCAATTTGTAAAAATTGTGCCAGAAACTCTGTAGGTTCTTCCTGTGGAAGACCGGAATACTGGCAACTTTGCTGCACCATGATAATGAGCTGAGGATTCAACTCAAAGCTACTAACTCCAATGGAGGGTATGCATATGCTACTCCCATATGAAGCAGTAGAGGGGTTAGAATATGACCCCAAAGTCCTCCTGGACTGTCCATCTCCACTTATGTCCATGATGGATATATGGATATAACTTGGACTGATTTATCTTTTTATTTATTTTATTTTATAAGAAGTAAATACTTAAATAAAATAAAATAACTAAAAAGAATTTGAATTTTGAAATAAAAAAGTTTTTTTTATTTTTTATTTTTTTTAAAATTTTTTTTATAAAAAATAAAAATAATTAGTTGAATAAAAACGAAATTTTGGAAAAAGGGGGAAGATATTTTCGAAAATTAGAGAGAGAGAGAGTTAGTTAGGTAGTTTTGAAAAAGTTAAGAAACAAACAAAAAGTTAGTTAGTTAGTTGAAACAAATTTTGAAAAGATAAGAAGTTAGGAAGTTAGAAAAGATATTTTTGAAAAGATATTTTTGAATTTAGTGAGGAGAGAGAAAAACAATAAGATAGTACAAGATTTAAAATTTTTAGATCTAATGCTCCTTGTTTTTGAAAATTTTGGAGGGAAAACACCAAGGAACACCAAACTTAAAAATTTTAAGATCAAGACACAAGGAAAACTCAAGAACACTTTGAAGACTCACAAGAACACAAGAACATGAAGAAAGAACACCAAACTTAAAATTTTTAGAAAACCACCAAAATTTTCGAAAACCAAAGGGAATTCAACAAGAAAACACCAAACTTAAAGTTTGGCACACAATTTAATAGAGAAAATATTATTTATGAAAAAGAAGGTTTTGAAAAGAGTATAAAAGATTCTAACCCAATTACCAAGAACACAGATTAACGCTCTAGCCAAATGAGTTATGGAATTTTCGAAAATTTTAAGAAAGATTAATTTTGAAAACACTAAACTTAAAGTTTGGCACAGGATTTAACAGAAAAATTATTTTTGAAAAAAGTTTTTTTTTTTTAAAAAAAATTATGATAGCCAATTACCATGAACATAAACACCACGTTCTAACTAACTGAGTTATAAATTTAAAGTGTTTTAACAAGGGATAAATAATAAAAGACTCTAAACCAACAAGAAAGATTTTTTTTTTCTAATCTAAGCAACAAAATAATCCGTCAGTTGTCCAAACTCGAACAATCCCCGGCAACGGCGCCAAAAACTTGGTGCACGAATTGTGAATCACACTTTTCACAACTCGTACCACTAACCAGCAAGTGCACTGGGTCGTCCAAGTAATACCTTACGTGAGTAAGGGTCGAATCCCACGGAGATTGTTGGTTTGAAGCAATCTATGGTTATCTTGTAAATCTTAGTCAGGAAGTCAATTATGTTTATCAATTGAATTGTGAGTAACCAGTAGAGCATAAATTAAAAGTTACTTGTTGTGCAGTAATGGAGAATATGTTGGAGTTTTGGAGATGCTTTGTCTTCTGAATCTCTGCTTTCCTCTGTCTTCTTGTTCACGCACGCACGTCCCCCTATGGCAAGCTGTGTGTTGGTGGATCACCGTTGTCAATGGCTACCTTCCATCCTTCCAGTGAAAACTACGCTCACGTGCTCTGTCACAGCACGGCTAATCACCGGTTGGTTCTCGATCCGGTTGGAATAGGATTTACTATCCTTTTGCGTCTGTCACTAACGCCCAGCCTTCAGGAGTTTGAAGCTCGTCACAGTCATTCAATCCTTGAATCCTACTCGGAATACCACAGACAAGGTTTAGACTTTCCGGATTCTCAAGAATGCTGCCATCAGTTCTAGCTTATACCACGAAGATTCTGATTAAGGAATCTAAGAGATACTCATTCAATCGTATATAGAACGGAGGTGGTTGTCAGGCACGCGTTCATGGTTTGAGGAAGGTGATGAATGTCACGGATCATCACCTCCATCACAGTTAAGCGCGAATGAACATCTTAGATAGGAACAAGCGTGTTTGAATGGAAAACAGAAATACTTGCATTAATTCATCGAGACACAGCAGAGCTCCTCACCCCCAACAATGGGGTTTAGAGACTCATGCCGTCAGAGAATACAAAGTTTAGATCTGGAATGTCATGAGATACAAAATAAGTCTCTAAAAGTTGTTTAAATACTAAACTAGTAGCCTAGGGTTACAAAATTTGGATAAACTATGATGGATGATGCAGAGATCCACTTCTGGGGCCCACTTGGTGTGTGCTGGGGCCCACTTGGTGTGTGCTGGGGCTGAGACTTAAGCAATTCACGTGCAGAGGCCATTTGTGGAGTTGAACGCCAGTTTTTATGCCAGTTTGGGCGTTCAACTCCAGCTTTTGATCCTTTTCTGGCGCTGGACGCCAGAATTGGGTAGAGAACTGGCATTGAACGCCAGTTTACGTCGTCTATCCTTGTGCAAAGTATGGACTATTATATATTTCTGGAAAGCCCTGGATGTCTACTTTCCAATGCATTTGAAAGCATGCCATGTCGAGTTCTGTAGCTCCAGAAAATCCACTTTGAGTGCAGGGAGGTCAGAATCCAACAGCATCAGCAGTCCTTTTTCAGCCTGAATCAGATTTTTGCTCAGCTCCTTCAATTTCAGCCAGAAAAATATCTGAAATTACAGAAAAACACACAACTCATAGTAAAGTCCAGAAATATGAATTTTTCCTAAAAACTACTAGAAATAGACTAAAAACTAACTAAAACATACTCTAAACTATATGAAATTATCCCCAAAAAGCGTATAAAATATCCGCTCATCAACAGACAAGGAAAGCACAAGTAAGTAGCAGTTACAGCAAATAGTTCAAGTAGCAGTTAAGAACAGTTTAGCAATTAGGCAAACCAAAACAAGTTCAAACCCAAGCAAAGCATACAAATGCATATGATGCATGCCTGTCCTATGGCTGATGAGGCTCATCTGTCGGTTATCCAGCCAACCCGACAAGTCTGAATTGTCCTTAGACCGTCCCCCGACGTGCATCCCCAAGAGTCTATGCATAGCTTTTTCTCAAATAATCAATATTACTCAATGGGGGTATCATTCCCGGGAATTTATATAGTGCCCGGTCACACTTACGTCGTAGGGTCAACAGAGTATCGAGTTTTCAACCTGGTACACGTGGTGGCAAGCCACGGCACTTAATCCAGGGAACCTCGTATCTCAGATATTTCAAATTCATAAGCCACATAAATAATTCATTCATCATTCATCAACATCTAAGCCATTCTCAATATCATCATCATTCGTCAATCCATATCCCATTTCCAAATTCATTCAAAAATCATATTTCAAATCAATCCTCATCATCCTTCTTTTCGTTAATCAACAATCTCAATTCAAAACATAATTCTTTCTTTTCTAAATAAATCAATCTTAAAACATATAACGTTCAAAAACTAAATCTTTTTAAATCATCACTTCAGGCAAAACTTTCAATTTTATAAAATTTCGGCAGCATCTCCTCTAAAACTCGGACACTGCCACCCTTTTCGGGTCCCAACCAAACCAAACCAAACACCTGTTAATCAGTCAAATCACTTCCAACAACCATTATCACTGTAACAGTACTCAACCCAAGGAAATTACAAAATCCAGATTTCAATCAACCAATCCTATAAATCACAATTTAAACTGACTACGACCAACAGCATCAATCAATAGTTAAGAATTCTCGGTCTTCTCAAACAGTTTCAAACCAAACCATTCCCTCAAACACTTTTCGAATCATTTCCAAAATAGCAAATCATTCTCAATAAATAACCCATTTTCAAATATCAAGTCTTTTCCAAGTTTATTTTAAAATCAAATTTCAATATCAAATCGGGTTTAATATCAAATCAAACTAATGATCTCATTCAACCAAAACAACTCAATTCAATTCATAAGACTCACGAAATCACAAAAATGTATTTTACGCGTTAATATCGATTTATAACAACCCTGTAATGTAAAATAGATTTAAGAAAAACCCTACCTCGTTCGCGATTCAACTACGCGACAAACCGCATTTTTATTCTTATCCCACAGCAACAACATTAATACTGACCGTCCCCGCAGCAGCCACAACCTCTAAACACAGTCTTAGCCCAATCCTAAAATATTAATGTCGCGTAAAACTCAATAATCTATAACATAACAGCAACTAAAAGAGTTTGGAACAAGGAACGACTTACTGGGCTTACAAATAATCAAGAAAACGGAGCAACAGCAGCTCCGGTGACGACGCAGCACCTTGATGCTGTATGCAGCAGCCATAGAACTCAGCAATCAAGACCCGTAACTCGATCCTATGACACCAAGACCTCAGATCCTCAAACAACTTAAAACAGAAACACCAATTTAAAGGTTTTGGAACACATGGCTTACCCAAACAAGGATGAACGGCTGAACTGAAATAACGGTAACTCCGATGGTGGTTCCGGTGATCACCCACGCCACACCCGGTGACCAGAACGGCGGCAACGACGGTGCAGCAGTTTAGAACAACAAGCAGCGGGGGCGGGTAACTGAAATAAGCATGCAGTGACGATAAAGGTTCCCGGAATCCAAAAGAACAGAAACCAAACTTTAAAACTCTTACCGACAGTGCATTCTCCGGTGGCGGCAGCAGAATTTTGAGCGGCAGAAGCGGCGGTGGCTGGCGCGGGTCTCTCTTTTCTCTCCTCTGCTCCCGAGCTCGCTCTCTCTCGCTCTCTCTAGCTCCTCCATAAGTGGCGGCAACCGACTCCGGGATGAGAACGACGACGACGCGGGTACAGTAGCGGCGGTGACGGCTTCACGGTGTGGGCGACGCTCGCGACGCAAAAAAGGTTCCGACATGGTGGTTGGACCTCAGCTCGGCTTGAGATCCCACTCTCTCTCCCTCGCGCGTCTCTCCTCCCCGCGTGGTCTCCTCGGCGCTGGCGCCAACGGCGACGCGACGCGACGGCGGTCCTGAGCTGCGTGGTGGCTTCCTTGCGGTACTCTCCTTCTCTCTCAGATCTCCTCTCTCTTCTGTCAGCAGCGGCGGCGACGGTGGCAGTGACACCCACCGCGCCGCCTCCCTCTTCTTCCTCCCCTTTCCTTCTTTCTTTTCTTCGTTCTTCTGCTTTTGCTTTTCTTTCTTTCTTTCTTTCTTTCTTTTGATATGTTTACTGAAGGAAAGAAAACAGGTGTGGCGGCTAGGGTTAATTTAGGGGGTTAGGGTTAATTTGGTTAAAATTAGGGTTTTGATTTAATTTAGGAAAATTTGTCTTTAAAAATTTTAATCAAATTAGGATTTGTTTTATTAATTTCAAATCTAATTTAATTGTCAAAACTTGATTTAATTACTTCTAATAAAATAATTTTTAAAATAAAATTTTTAATGAATAAATAAATTGAAATTAACTCATAATAATATTTTTTTGAAAATTATGGGTCTTACACCCTACTCACCTTATAAAAATTTTCGTCCTCGAAAATTGATACAAAATAAAAGAGATTTTCATATTACTTCACTCTTGAACTTATTTAAAGAAAAGGCAAAAAGTTCTTAGTATATATATATATATATATATATATATATATATATATATATATATATATTTTCATATAGTTTCAAATACCAGAATTTTCATATGGCATAAAAATATAAAGGGTATAAGTATGATGTGAAACAAAGTTACAAGATAGACTTGATGCACAAAATAATATGTTTCAAACGTGTGATAGTAAAGCAAGGCGACAAAAATGGTATAAAACAAGCTGGGGTCAAAATGATGTGCTCAACGTCCGGATACTAATCTCATACCAACTGCAAATACTCAACTATTCAAACTTCAATATAACTTATCTCTACCATTCTTAACTGTACTTCATTGAGCTCTCATCCGATGGTTTTCAACCTTGTCATCACTTCGTAAATCTTAATTGTCACAAACCCAACATCAACAAAATTCTTTCACATGAAATAAGGTTCCACAACTCCCTGCAACATCGTATATTTACAAATTTTCACCTTTTGAATTCACCAAACGTGTCCTAAAGAGCTAATGTGTTGTTTACTAAGCGTACGGTCGCACAAGACATCAAAACTAATCTCGAGTATACTCAGAAGGATCATAAACCATAGAAAAGAAAGAACAGTGACAAAGACTGTGTTTGCGAGAATTTGAAAGAATTTTGGAAATCACAAGTAGACAAGGATGAACAAGTAATAAAAAGTGCTGGAAAGAGAATCAACTGATAACTTTAAAGGTAACTCTTGAATCGAAGGAATTTAATAAGACCAATAAGATGAAAAACAATGTAGTATTTTGAAACGAATTCAAGCTGAGTCAAATAAATATGAGGTTTACAAAAGAAGAATATCCAAAACCAAAGACAAAATTCATAGAACCCAAGAGTATGATTTAAAGATACTCTCGAATGCATTGCTCATAAGGAATGAAAAACTTAAAGAAAAATCATTTTATGTTCTAAAAGAGAAAATGAGTAACAAACATCCTTCAAAAGATTAATAAAAATGTAAATGTGGCATTATTTCAATATAAATTCAAGCGAAAATAGATTACACAATTTGTAAATGGAAAGATTAATTTGGCTAAGAGAAAAATTGTATTTTCTCTTCTTTTTTAAGCATGTATGAAAACTATAATCTTGTTGGAAGAAAATCTGAGATAAAGTTTTACTCATAAAAGAAAAGATGATACGTTACAATCAAACAGGTTTAAATCACATAGAAATTTTCAGAGTATAAGGTAAAGGAGTGTAAGCTAAATTGAAAGCGATTTTATTAAAACTTCAATAGAGGTATCGCCCTAAAACAAGTTCAAATCACACCAAAGAGGGGCACTGCTCAAGTAAAGCATTTCTAGTCAGGGACAACTTTGCATAAAAATAAATCGAAACTTGTTTAAAAAGGTTTAAAACAAAACTTCAATATTATACTTGAAGTCACAACTTTATAAGGATGTTCAATAATATTATTATGTGCTAAAAAGGAAACTAACTCATTTTAAGAAAGAGACTTAAATTAAAGGATTTCAATTAGGATTCATAAAGCATGTCACTCATAGAAACAAAAAGCTTAAGAAGAAACTTAACAACTTAAAAAGTTGATTCAAAACTTAAATTTCTTCAAAAAAATTCAAAACCTTTTCAAAAATGGTTCAAAACAAAATTTTGAAAGTATACTTGAAATAACACCCTCGCAAGTATCATTTAAGAAGATCACGATGTGCTTAAAACGAAATCAACCCATGGAAGAAAGGACCTTTAAATTAAGGGAATTCAAACAAGAACGCATTGGGTATGGATTATCAAATGAGTTTCCAATTGGTCTAAAGGAATACAAAACGCGCCAGGAAGACAACTCAATCAATAGAAAATTCTCAAGAAAGAACCTTTAACTAAAGAAAGATAAATAAAAGGACAAATGGTGCATTAGATGGAAACGAATTAAAGTTGACTCGGATGAGAATGAGATTCACAAGAAATGGAAAACTAAGACTAATAGTGACGTTAAAAAAAAATAAAAGAGTAGTTAAAAATAGAATTAAATATGACATCCACAGAAATAAAAGTTTAAGAAAGAAATTGATCCATTCATGATAATAAAGATATGAGTCCAACATTTTTTTTTTGTAAGAACAACAATTGCATAAATAATATAGTATGCTAAACCAAATTCGAATAAAAATAAATTAGGTGAAGTTTACCAAACAAAACCAACTGGAAAGAGACAAAAACCTTTCTTTGAAAAATATCTAAATATATAGTCAAATCAGGATATTCGTAAAAACTGTAATAAAATTGTTAAAAAATCAAATTGTATTTAAAGTATATATACATTTCCATAAATCAGTGAAGAAACAGGCGAGGTATTAGAAACAACTAGTTTTAAACTGTATAAGAAACTTTCAACGTTTATATAAAGAAGTACATATCAAATTAAAAGCAGTTGTATATTTCCAATCAAAAACGGTTTTGTTAAGATTTAAAGAATGGCTGTAATTGTTATCAAATAAGAGGAAAACTAAATTACAATTTGTTTACAAAGGACTCGAAAAATGAACTTAAAAAGGTGTCCGACATCAAAACAGATTTAAATGTATATCAAAAAATACATGATTCAAAAAGAAGTTCCTAAATAAAGAAGGTAAATACACCGAAGGTTTTAAACAGGCATATGTAGTTAGGATCAAACAAAAGCGTACGTGAACAAGAGAGTAGGATTGAAAGATAATGTGTTCACTTTCCAAGAAAAGTATCGCAGACAAGAAACTTAGAGCATACCAAGCAGGAATAAGATACGTGATATTCGCAGAGTTCAAGACACCTAACCGAGTAACCTCAAGAATTAACTCCTAACGTTCCCAAAACCCACGATTTGCATTACCTATGACTCGCATATTGTCTATGATAACCCATTAGTGCTTACATAAACATAATTCACTAGTGTTAAGCTGGCCAAACTTAATACCAGGGATTATGCAATGCAAGACTAATGGCATTAATCAATAGACCGTCATGTGCATAAGCTCTAAATCTCGTTATTCAAACAAGACTTACTACATGACAGGCTCTCAGAGTATGCAATTGAAGCATAACCGGTCCATTCCTCAGGCTCTACAGGAAAGACTGCTCTGATACCATAATGTAACACCCTCACTATCAGAAGTCACGCTTCTGGCTGCGCCACTCTGATTGCAAGAAGTATTACGACTACTTTACATACTAAATACTAAAATAGGAGCCTGTGACTCAACACTGTGTCGCTGATTTGTTAGAAAAACCGAAATTAAACACTTTATCTTAAGAAAAATACAAACAGGCATAGATTCATATACAAGACTCCTTATATAATAACTCATAATATAATATACATATAAAACATACAATTCTTATCCCTCTTACAAACTCGTAATAACAAAGACGAGGGAAGAAAATAATCTAATTAATACATCTTATAAACCAAACGCAGTATATCTCTTCTTAATGCTTCTTCATCCGGTTCCTGAAAAGGTAAAGCTGTAGGGGGGTGAGAACCTAACCACACGGTCTCACCACGGAGTTTCAAAGTTGTTATAAGAAGATATTTAATAAGAAACTATTTTCAAGCTCAGTGATTATCATTGCCTTATGAATCTTTTAAAACCAATAGGAAATCGTTCAAAACCCTTTTCAAAGAAACAATGTTTAATCTTTCAGAAATCCAAAATCTTTCATTTCTTATAGGAAAATCTCAATCAATAGAAATCAACCACGCAATCAAACAACACAATCATTAATTCAGCATCCAAGTTCATTCCCAAATGTAGCACGCCAGAACAAACACAGGCAAGACAGGCAAGGAAAGCACAAGTAGGTAGCAGTTACAGCAAATAGTTCAAGTAGCAGTTAAGAACAGTTTAGCAATTAGGCAAACCAAAACAAGTTCAAACGCAAGCAAAGCATACAAATGCATATGATGCATGCCTGTCCTATGGCTGATGAGGCTCATCTGTCGGTTATCCAGCCAACCCGACAAGTCTAAATTGTCCTTAGACCGTCCCCCGACGTGCATCCCCAAGAGTCTATGCATAGCTTTTTCTCAAATAATCAATATTACTCAATGGGGGTATCATTCCCGGGAATTTATATAGTGTCCGGTCACACTTACGTCGTAGGGTCAACAGAGTATCGAGTTTTCAACCTGGTACACGTGGTGGCAAGCCACGGCACTTAATCCAGGGAACCTCGTATCTCAGATATTTCAAATTCATAAGCCACATAAATAATTCATTCATCATTCATCAACATCTAAGCCATTCTCAATATCATCATCATTCGTCAATCCATATCCCATTTCCAAATTCATTCAAAAATCATATTTCAAATCAATCCTCATCATCCTTCTTTTCGTTAATCAACAATCTCAATTCAAAACATAATTCTTTCTTTTCTAAATAAATCAATCTTAAAACATATAACGTTCAAAAACTAAATCTTTTTAAATCATCACTTCAGGCAAAACTTTCAATTTTATAAAATTTCGGCAGCATCTCCTCTAAAACTCGGACACTGCCACCCTTTTCGGTTCCCAACCAAACCAAACCAAACACCTGTTAATCAGTCAAATCACTTCCAACAACCATTATCACTGTAACAGTACTCAACCCAAGGAAATTACAAAATCCATATTTCAATCAACCAATCCTATAAATCACAATTTAAACCGACTTCAACCAACAGCATCAATCAATAGTTAAGAATTCTCGGTCTTCTCAAACAGTTTCAAATCAAACCATTCCCTCAAACACTTTTTGAATCATTTCCAAAATAGCAAATCATTCTCAATAAATAACCCATTTTCAAATATCAAGTCTTTTCCAAGTTTATTTTAAAATCAAATTCCAATATCAAATCGGGTTTAATATCAAATCAAACTAATGATCTCATTCAACCAAAACAACTCAATTCAATTCATAAGACTCACGAAATCACAAAAA
The DNA here is from genome assembly GCF_059453495.1 of Arachis ipaensis. NCBI lineage: Eukaryota > Viridiplantae > Streptophyta > Magnoliopsida > Fabales > Fabaceae > Arachis > Arachis ipaensis. Next base: position 116,264,221 of record NC_142441.1, on the reverse strand, counting down.
TTTATTTTACGCGTTAATATCGATTTATAACAACCCTGTAATGTAAAATAGATTTAAGAAAAACCCCTACCTCGTTCGCGATTCAACTACGCGACAAACCGCATTTCTATTCTTATCCCACAGCAACAACATTAATACTGACCGTCCCCGCAGCAGCCACAGCCTCTAAACACAGCCTTAGCCCAATCCTAAAATATTAATGTCGCGTAAAACTCAATAATCTATAACATAACAGCAGCTAAAAGAGTTTGGAACAAGGAACGACTTACTGGGCTTACAAATAATCAAGAAAACGGAGCAACAGCAGCTCCGGTGACGACGCAGCACCTTGATGCTGTATGCAGCAGCCATAGAACTCAACAATCAAGACCCATAACTCGATCCTATGACACCAAGACCTCAGATCCTCAAACAACTTAAAACAGAAACACCAATTTAAAGGTTTTGGAACGCATGGCTTACCCAAACAAGGATGAACGGCTGAACTGAAATAACGGTAACTCCAATGGTGGTTCCGATGATCACCCACGCCACACCCGGTGACCAGAACGGCGGCAACGACGGTGCAGCAGTTCAGAATAACAAGCAGCGGGGGCGGGTAACTGAAATAAGCATGCAGTGACGATAAAGGTTCCCGGAATCCAAAAGAACATAAACCAAACTTTAAAACCCTTACCGACAGTGCATTCTCTGGCGGCGGCAGCAGAATTTCGAGCGGCAGAAGCGGCGGTGGCTGGCGCGGGTCTCTCTTTTCTCTCCTTTGCTCCCGAGCTCGCTCTCTCTCGCTCTCTCTAGCTCTTCCATAAGTGGCGGCAACCGACTCCGGGACGAGAACGACGACGACGCGGGTACAGTAGCGGCGGCGACGGCTTCACGGTGTGGGCGACGCTCGCGACGCGAAAAGGGTTCCAACACGGTGGTTGGACCTCAGCTCGGCTTGAGATCCCACTCTCTCTCCCTCGCACGTCTCTCCTCCCCGCGTGGTCTCCTCGGCACTGGCTTCAACGGCGACGCGACGCGACGGCGGTCCTGAGCTGCGCGGCGGCTTCCTCGCTGTACTCTCCTTCTCTCTCAGATCTCCTCTCTCTTTTGTCAGCAGCGGCGGCGACGGTGGCAGTGACACCCACCGCGCTGCCTCCCTCTTCTTCCTCCCCTTTCCTTCTTTCTTTTCTTCGTTCTTCTGCTTTTGCTTTTCTTTCTTTCTTTCTTTCTTTCTTTTGATATGTTTACTGAAGGAAAGAAAACAGGTGTGGCGGCTAGGGTTAATTTAGGGGGTTAGGGTTAATTTGGTTAAAATTAGAGTTTTGATTTAATTTAGGAAAATTTGTCTTTAAAAATTTTAATCAAATTAGGATTTGTTTTATTAATTTCAAATCTAATTTAATTGTCAAAACTTGATTTAATTACTTCTAATAAAATAATTTTTAAAATAAAATTTTTAATGAATAAATAAATTGAAATTAACTCATAATAATATTTTTTTGAAAATTATGGGTCTTACAACTTGCGTAGATAGTGTCTTTTTAGTTGATGGGTTAAAGCAGAATCTATTGAGCATAAGTCAATTGTGTGATCTTGGATATGCTGTAACCTTTAGAAAATCTGATTGTAGAGTCATAAATGAGAAAACAGGGGCTGTTTTATTTGTTGCCAAAAGAAGTGACAATGTTTATGGTATCACTCTAGATGATCTAAAAGTTCAAAGTGTAACTTGTTTCTCTTCAATGGAATCTGAAAAATGGATGTGGCATAAGAGGTTAGGACATGCTAGCATGTTCCAAATCTCTAAGCTTGTAAAGAGAGGCTTAGTTAGAGGTCTTCCTAATATAAAATTTGATAAGGACATCATTTGTGATGCTTGTCAAATGGGTAAACAAATTAAAACCTCTTTCAAACCCAAGGAAGATGTCTCTACTTAGAAACCATTGGAGTTGTTGCATCTTGATCTGTTTGGACCTACTAGAACTCAAAGTCTTGGAGGAAAGAGTTATGGCATGGTAATTGTGGATGACTATACTAGATTTGGCTGGGTGTTCTTTCTTGCTCATAAACATGAGGCTTTTTCTGTTTTTGAAAAGTTCAGCAAAAGGATTCAAAATGAAAAAGGTTCAAAAATTGTTTCAATAAGAAGTGATCATGGTAAAAAATTTGAAAATCAATACTTTGAATCTTTTTGTGATGAACAAGGCATATCACATAACTTCTCTTGTCCAAGAACACCTCAATAAAATGGTGTTGTTGAGAGAAGAAATAGAAGTTTACAAGAAATGGCTAGAGCTATGTTATGTGAATATGAAATCCCCAAGTTCTTATGGGCTGAAGCTGTGAATACAGCTTGCTATGTTTTAAATAGAACCATCATTAGGAAGTTTTTGAAGAAAACCCCATATGAACTTTGGAAAGGGCATCCTCCTAATCTTAGTGATTTTCATGTGTTTGGCTGCAAGTGTTTCACTCTGAATATCAAAGAAAATTTAGGAAAATTTGATCCTAAAACACATGAAGGGATTTTTCTTGGTTATTCCACTAATAGCAAGGCCTATAGAGTTTATAACAAGAACTCCAAAACTGTCGAGGAAACCATGCATGTCACATTCTGTGAATCTAACAATGTTCCCAGTGTTTGCATTGATGATAGTCCAGGTTTTGAAGATGAATTACCAAAGAACACTGAACCAGTTCCACAAAATCCAAGTTCTCATGAAGTTACACCTGTTAGCTGTGAAAATTCCAATTCTGCAGGAGACAATTTGGAATTATCTCCTGTCACAGTAGAAAACACTGATGCAGAAGCTATTATTGATCAAGAGGAACCTGGATCTTCAACACAAATCAGAAGGCCCAGGGAATGGAAGTTTCTGAAAAATTATCCTGAGAAATTCATAATTGGTGATCCCTCCAAAAGTATTTCAACAAGGTCATCTTTGAAAAGAGTTGAATCCAACAACTTAGCTCTTTTATCAAAGATTGAACCTCAAAACATCTAAGAAGCTCTTGCTGATTCATCTTGGGTGTTAGCTATGAAGGAGGAATTGTAGCAGTTTGAGAAAAATCAGGTCTGGTCATTGGTGCCTTACCCAAATGGAAAGAAAGTTACTGGCACTAAATGGATTTTCAGAAACAAACTTGGTGAAGATGGATCCATAATCTGAAACAAAGCTAGATTGGTTGCTCAAGGATATGATCAAGAGGAAGGGATCAACTTCGATGAGTCCTTTGCGCCTGTAGCTAGAATGGAAGCCATCAGATTGCTACTTGCTTATGCAGCTCATTGTGGCTTCAAGCTATTCCAAATGGACGTAAAGTGTGCTTTTCTCAATGGCATAATAGATAGAGAGGTTTATATGGATCAACCACCTGGGTTTGAAAACAAATCTTTTCCTAACCATGTTTTCAAACTAGCTAAGGCCTTATATGGTTTGAGACAAGCTCCTAGAGCTTGGTATGAGAGGCTTAGCTCATTTTTGTTGAAAAATAATTTTCAAAGAGGAGCCACTGACACCACTTTATTTATTAGGAACTATCATGATCATTTTATTCTTGTGCAAGTTTATGTTGATGATATTATATTTGGTTCGGCTAATGAGGATTTGTGTGCAGATTTTGCTAAGCTTATGACCAATGAATTTGATATGAGCATGATGGGAGAGTGACGTTAGGATTTTTGCCAGTAAAGAATTTCATAAAAATAGTCGCGTTGTAGATATAGTCTTTAAACCAACAGAAATCCCTTCGTACAAACGTTTTGGTTGTCACAAGTAACAAACCCCTTTGAAATTGATAACCGAGTATTCAAACCTCGGGTCGTCTTCTCAAGGAATTGTAGGGAAGTATGTTCTTATTATTGGTTATGAGTTTTGTAAATTGGGGGTTTTGGAGCTTGGACAATGAGCACAGATATATTTAAATGACAAATAAAATAAATAAATAAATGTAAAATAAACTTTTGGCAATGTATGAGAAATTGGAAGTCCTAGCCCAGTTATCCTTATCAACAATAATGAAAATTGACTCTTGATTCCACTTAGTTAACCTTTACTAGAGCAAGGGAAGGTCAAGTGACTAATTAGTTTGATCTTCAAATCCTAGTTAATCCCTAAGGAAAGATTGGGATTATCGAAGTTCAGTTCAATTAGCAAAGATAACAATTATCACTTATGTTGAGTTAAGATAACTCCTGAGTTACTAATTTCTTAACCAAAGCCAAGAATGTAGAAAGCTAAATTAAAATCATAAATATCTGGAATACCTCAAATAAAATACATTCAAAGCAGTAAAATCTAACATGAAAAAGTTCATAAGCCAATTGGGCAACATAAATCAAATACAAATAAAAGCATTAGAGTCAATAAAAATAGAAGCGAAAGTAAATAGAAAGGGACATTGAACCTGGGATCGAGAGTCACTCCTAAAACTAAGAGAAGTCCTAAATCCTAATCCTAAGAGAGAGAGAGGAGAGAACCTCTCTCTCTGAAACTACATCTAAAACATGAAAAGTGAATTATGAGAGCCTCCTTATGAATGGATGCATTCTCCCACTTTATAGCCTCTAATCTGTATTTTTTGGGCCGCAAACTGGGTCAGAAACAGCCCAGAATTCGCTGGTTGCGAATTCAAACACGCTGATTTTCGTCACTATGACGCGACCGCATGGGTCACGCGGTCGCGTCACCTAGCGTCAAGGCAACTATGATATATTATATATCAAATCGAAGCCCCGGACGTTAGCTTTCTAATGCAACTGGAACTGTGTCGTTTGGACCTCTGTAGCTAAAGTTATAGCCGTTTGAGTGCGGAGAGGTCAGGTTGGACAGCTTAGCAGTTTCTCCAACTTCTTGTATTCCTTCCATTTTTGCATGCTTCCTTTCCATCCTCCAAGCCATTCCTGCCTTATAATATCTGAAAACACTTAACACACATATCAAGGCATCTAATGGTAATAAGAGAGGATTAGTATTAGCAAATTAAGACCAAAGAAAGCATGTTTTCAATCAAAGCACATAATTAGGAAGGCAAATGTAAAACCATGAAATAGTATGAATAAGTGGGTAAAGAGTTGATAAAAACCACTCAATTGAGCACAAGATAAACCATAAAATAGTGGTTTATCAACCTCCCCACACTTAAACATTAGCATGTCCTCATGCTAAGCTCAAGAGAAGCTATAAAGATGAAGAGAAATGGTAGAATGTATGAAATGCAATCCTATCTATATGAATGCAACTACATGCAAAATGTTTCTACCTACTTGGTTAAAAGTAAATAAGTTCTCCAAGACAAATACAAACCAATTTATACTAATTCAAATCGTACAATAAAAAGCAAGTAAACTTGTAAGAAGATAGCTCATGAAAGCAGGGAGCATAGAATCAAGCATTGAACCCTCACTGGTAGTGTATATCACTCTAATCTCTCAAGTGTATAGGATTATTCACTCTACTCTTCTCTAGTCATGCTTTCGAAACCTTGTTCTTCATATAACCAATCAACAAAATTTAGTATACCAATGCAAACATCATGAGGTCTTTTCAAGGTTGTAATGGGGCTAAGGTAAGGATAAGGATATATATATATATATATATATAAGGCTAAGTGAGCTAACAAATTGAATCCTTAACTAGTCTAAGATCTCACCTAACATATACATACTTTATACAATTTTAAAATACTTTACCTAACTACCCAAATTTTTCCCACTTGTATTACATGCTCATGTATCAAACTTATTTTTGAATTTTGTCCCATGTGCATTGATTCTTTTTTATTTTGTATTTGGGGTAATATATATTTTTTTCATTTTTCTCTTTTTTTTATTATTTTTTTTGTATCCCCTTATTTAATTACTTAATATATTTTTCTTCAATGCACATGGTAATTTAATTATTTTGATTTCACATGAGCATGCTTCCCAAATTTTCAAATGACTTATTCAATTTAATTCCCTACTTTTTCATATCATCCCATGTTCCCATAAAATTTCCCACACTTAAATTTTACAGAATATCTATCTTAAGCTAACCAAGGATTCAACTTGGGATTCTTATTTTGTTTTTCTGCTTAATGCTAGTAATGTGGTTATAAAACAGAAGGGATTTAAAAGTTCAAGGGGGCTAACAAGGGTGATGTAAAAGGTAGGCTAATTTTGGGATAAGTGAGCTAAAATCAAACAATGGCCTCAATCATATGCAAGCATGTGAATACACTAAATATTGGACATATAGAATGGAACAAAGTAAAGATTACAATCATAGAGAAGGGAACACACAGGAATAAAATATTTATGGTTAAATAATGTAACCATATAAATAAGCTCAAATCTCACAGGTTGTGTGTTCTTTAGCTCAAAAACCATGTTCCAAATACAATTTCCAAACAAGTTTAACACAAAATTTTTTTTTCAATTTAAATTAGTAAAATATTATAAAAAATTTTTTGAAAAAGAAAATATTACTTCAACCAAGTAGTAACTAAATGCATAAAATCAAATAAACATGCAATTAAATATGCAAATGCAACAATTAACAAAGAAAATAAAATATTGGTGTTTGAGACAGGAAAGTACTAACCCATGGAGATCGGTATCGACCTCCCCACACTTAAAGATTGCACCGTCCTCGGTGCATGCTAAGATGTACAAGTGGACGGGTTGTTCCAACTGATACTTTTCTTCAAGGATTGTGCAGATAGACTTGTTTGTCTCCCCTTATAGAAGTTTCTCCCTTTTCCATCTTCGGTGGCCAGCCTGAAAGAAGAGAAAAAGAAGAACAGTAACCCAAAAGATTGAAATTAAATAAAATATGGGTGTTAATGCCAAATGATAAGGGTCTCATTTACATGGAAGCTTCAACATATATGTGAGAAAATAATAGAAGCCATGGCATGCCAGTGGTATAAAATTTGTAACATAGGGGAGGAGTGTGGGTAATGGAAGTATCAATACAAGCTCATGTCAATGCAAATGGAGTGCAAGTATCATAAAAGATTAGCATTGGCAGATAATTAATATCATCCCACACTGTAAAACAAGTTACCAAAATAAATTTAAGAAAAGATGCAACAGTAAAAAAAAAAATTTTTTTAACACCAATAGAAAAATAAAAAATTCTGAAAAGAAAATAAAAATATACACAAATTTAAAATGCAATGAATGAGAATATATAAGTAAATTAAATAAAATAGAATGGAGGTGAAAGAAAAGAAGAAAGGAAGAAGAAAGAAATAAGAAAAGATAAGAAAAATAAGGATTAGAGAAGAAAAGATAAGAAAATTGGCTGATCTGGATATTCTGTGCGCCGCTTGTGACCCGGACGCGTGAGTGACGCGGTTGCGTGGTGCGCGATAAGGTCAGGTGACGCGGACGCGTGGGTCACGCGATCACGTGGCCTGTTTTGTGCGATTGGCGCGAGTGCAGCCTCGCGGTCGCGCAACTCTCTGTTCGAAACTCTTTTTTGCCAAAATTCTGGGTGAAGCGGTCGCGTGGGTGACGCGATCGCGTGAATGGCCTTATCTCCAATATGACGCGGACGTGTGAGGCACGCGTTCGCATGGGAGGGCTTGGGCTTCTAGCACGAGTCCAGCCCCATTCCAACTTAACCTTCGGCCATGCACCCTTGTGACGTCGATTTACATGGCATGCGGCCACGTGGGTGACGTTGTCGCGTGGGAGGCCAACGTTCCCATGTGACGCGGACGCGTCGGCGACGCGGTCGCATGGGTCGATTTGTGCCACTGGCATGCCTCCAGCCACGCTCCAGCGTGACTCTCTGTCCGTTTTTATTTTCTCCCCTCTCCTTGCGACGCGGACGCGTCGCTGATGCGGTCGCGTCACGTGGCATTTTTTTTTATATATCTGAAAAAATGCAGAATGCAGTGTTAATATGAATGTGATGTAAAACTCCAGGTTCAATATAATAAAATAAAATAGAACTCGAAAACAAATAAAACTAAATAAAAATGAAAAAGGAACGACCATACCATGGTGGGTTGTCTCCCACCTAGCACTTTTAGTTAAAGTCCTTAAGTTGGACATTTGGTGAGCTCCCTGTTATGGTGGCTTATGCTTGTATTCATCCAAGAATCTCCACCAATGTTTGTACTTCCAGTAACCTCCGGGGTCCCAAACTAAGCAGGTAAAGCCCTTAAGAAGCTTCAAACAGATTCTTAGGCTCCCGGGGTAACGAGTGTCAGAGTGAATTCCAGGATCCCAATTCTTTCTTTTACACCCATTTTTGTTGAGATTTGTATTTTTCCAGCCGGGTGATAAGTAATTTGAATTCTCACTGCAGCTACCAAACAGCTTCCTAGACCCATTCAATTGAGCTCTACACCAACCTTTGCGTTTAAACTTAAGGCTTCCAACCATAATGAACCTTGCAGGACAATTCTTACCACTGACCATCTTCCTTTTACTCTTTATGCCACAAAGAGCTCTAAGTTGACCATCCGTCTCCAGTAGCCCATATTCAAGTGGAATTAGAAAGCTAAGGAATATGAATTTTACCCACTTGAATGTTGTGAAGGATGATGGCAACTTAGGGGGAGATATTTTTAATGAAATTGCAAGCTCCACTCCCTTGTGCTCTTCTCTGATAATTACCACCTCTTTGCAAGCTTCTTTAATTTCAACCTCTTCCTCTTGGTAGCTTTCTTCCAATTCAATCTCCTCTTCATTGCTTTCCAAGGGCATGGGAGGTTGTGCTTCTTCTTCTTGAATCTCCACCTCTTGATCACCCTCTTCCAAGTCTTCAACTGTGATATGCCTTGGAGGTTGTACACCCTCCTCAGCATCAATTTCAAACGTCTTGAAAGGGAGTTCTATGACTGGACTTTCCCATGGAGGTTTTGCATCTCCTAAGTCTTCAACCAATTCTTCTTCTTCAATAATTCCGGCTTCCTCTACTTGTTCCAGTACAAAGTCATGCTCCGTACTGTTCACTGGAGTTTCTAGTATCTCCTTCATACTACGTTCTTCATTAGATTGTCCACATGAAGCCATGGGGGTTCCTTGAGTGTCCGAACATCGGGAAGCTAATTGACTCATTATTGCTTGCCCCAATTGATGAATGGTTGCATGACATTGATCCACTGTTTCCTTGAACCGATCCTTTGTCTCTTGATGCACTCGGCTTTCATAAATAGGATCATAGTGCTCTTAGATTGATGGATATGGAGATGGTGAATATTGAAGTGGTGGTTCTTATGAGTAATTGGGTTGAAATTGGGGTGGTTCTATATATGGTTCATATGGCTCATAAGGTGGTTGGTATGGTGGTTGAGGGTTAGGGTCATATGGAGGTGAATGGCAGAAAGGGGCTTGTGAATATGGCGGTCCAAAGTCATGTTGAGGAAAGGGTTTATAGGTATATGGTGGCGGTTGTTGATAATCCATTGGAGGTGGTTGTTGCCATGAGGGTTGATCAAATCCTTGTGGCTCCTCCCATCTTTGATTGTTCCAACCTTGATGCCTGTTCTTATTGTAATTTCTTCTTCCTGCAACATTATTGTAACCAGACTCATAGCCAAAGGGGTGAGAGTTCATAGTAGCAAATAAAAATTAAAAATAAATTTAAATTAAAAGGTTATTTTAAATTTTTGAAATTTGAATTTTTGAAAATTTTTAAATTTAAATTTTGGAATTTGATTTTTGAAATAAGATAAGATAAAATAAAAATTTTAAAATAAAAACCAATAACCTCTTAACTTAAGAAAAAGCAAAAATAAAAACAAAAAATAAAAATAAATAAATAAGCAAAAATAAAATATTTACAATAACCAATAATAAGGTACACGTTTGCAATTCCCCGGCAACGGCGCCATTTTGACGTTAGAATTTTTGCCAGTAAAGAATTTCATAAAAACAGTCGCGTTGTAGATATAGTCTCTAAACCGACAGAAATCCCTTCGTACAAACATTTTGGTTGTCACAAGTAACAAACCCCTTTGAAATTGATAACCGAGTATTCAAACCTCGGGTCGTCTTCTCAAGGAATTGCAGGGAAGTATGTTCTTATTATTGGTTATGAGTTTTGTAAATTGGGGGTTTTGGAGCTTGGGCAATGAGCACAGATATATTTAAATGACAAATAAAATAAATAAATAACTGTAAAATAAACTTTTGGCAAGGTATGAGAAATTGGAAGTCCTAGCCCAGTTATCCTTATCAACAATAATGAAAATTGACTCTTGATTCCACTTAGTTAACCTTTACTAGAGCAAGGGAAGGTCAAGTGACTAATTAGTTTGATCTTCAAATCCTAGTTAATCCCTAAGGAAAGATTGGGATTATCGAAGTTCAGTTCAATTAGCAAAGATAACAATTATCACTTATGTTGAGTTAAGATAACTCCTGAGTTACTAATTTCTTAACCAAAGCCAAGAATGTAGAAAGCTAAATTAAAATCATAAATATCTGGAATACCTCAAATAAAATACATTCAAAGCAGTAAAATCTAACAAGGAAAAGTTCATAAGCCAATTGGGCAACATAAATCAAATACAAATAAAAGCATTAGAGTCAATAAAAATAGAAGCGAAAGTAAATAGAAAGGGACATTGAACCTGGGATCGAGAGTCACTCCTAAAACTAAGAGAAGTCCTAAATCCTAATCCTAAGAGAGAGAGAGAGGAGAGAACCTCTCTCTCTGAAACTACATCTAAAACATGAAAAGTGAATTATGAGAGCCTCCTTATGAATGGATGTATTCCCCCATTTTATAGCCTCTAATCTGTGTTTTCTGGGCCGCAAACTGGGTCAGAAACAGCCCAGAATTCGCTGGTTGCGAATTCAAACACGCTGATTTTCGTCACTGCGACGCGGTCGCATGGGTCACGCGGTCGCATTGTCTAGCATTAGAGAAACTATGGTATATTATATATCAAATCGAAGCCCCGGACGTTAGCTTTCCAACGCAACTAAAACCGCGTCGTTTGGACCTCTGTAGCTAATGTTATAGCCGTTTGAGTGCAGAGAGGTCAGGCTGGACAGCTTAGCAGTTTCTCCAACTTCTTGTATTCCTTCCATTTTTGCATGCTTCCTTTCCATCCTCCAAGCCATTCCTGCCTTATAATATCTGAAAATACTTAACACACATATCAAGGCATCTAATGGTAATAAGAGAGGATTAATATTAGCAAGTTAAGACCAAAGAAAGCATGTTTTCAATCAAGGCACATAATTAGGAAGGCAAATGTAAAACCATGTAAATAGTATGAATAAGTGGGTAAAGAGTTGATAAAAACCACTCAATTGAGCACAAGATAAACCATAAAATAGTGATTTATCAGAGAGCTCAACTTCTTTCTAGGCTTGCAAATCAAGCAAACTACAGAAGGCATATTCATCCATCAAGAAAAATATGCAAAGGAACTTGTCAAGAAGTTTGGGCTGGACTGTGCTAAGCCAATGGGAACCCCCATGCATCCCAATATCAAGCTTGACAAGGATGAACATGGTAGAGATATTGATGAGACACGCTATAGAGGGATGATTGGATCTTTGATGTATCTAACCTCCTCAAGGCCTAATATCATCCAAAGTGTTGGAGTTTGCTTAAGGTTTCAATCAAAGCCTAAGGAGTCCCATCTCTCAGCTGTCAAGAGGATCATCCGATATGTGCTTGGTACCACTAACTATGGTTTATGGTTTCCTAAGACTGATTCATTTCAATTAGTGGATTTCTGTGATGCAGATTTTGCTGGAGATAGAATTGATAGAAGAAGCACAAGTGGCATGTGCTGCTTTCTTGGGAAATCTCTCATTGTTTGGTCTAGTAAAAAGCAAGCTACAGTAGCACTTTCAACAGCCGAGGTTGAGTATATTGCAGCCTCCTCTTGTTGTTCTCAATTATTATGGCTGAAAACTCAACTAGCTGACTATAAACTGAATGTCTCAAATATTCCATTATTTTGTGACAATATGAGTGCTATTAATATTTCTAAAAACCCTATTTTGCACTTAAGAACAAAGCACATTGAAGTTCGTTTTCATTCTATAAGAGAACATGTGCAAAATGGATATTTAGATATTCAGTTTGTTAATTCTGAAGGTCAGCTGGCTGATATTTTCACCAAACCATTGATAGAGGAAAGGTTCTGTAAGTTACGAACTGAACTGGGCATTCTTACTTCATCTTTGTTTTCTTAATGATTCTGATCATGAGATTTTTTATGTTTTATCTCATAAATCGCGGTGAGATTTTTTTTTTGGCAGATGATGAGTTTACTTCATTAAGTCACTATGAAGCTATTGGGTTCAAATCTGACTGTAATGAATGATGGACGTCTAGTGCTGAAGCAGTCTCTGCACCCATGGGCTTTTCTTTATTGAACACTTTGGGGCTTTTTCAATTTTTTACTAAAAGTGGGCTTTCAATTTTTTTTGGGCTTAAATTCATTTTCAAATTTTGAAGAAACTGGACTTACTTCAATTTTTTAGCAAGTCTCAAATTTTTGGCATCTAATTGGGCTTTATTTCAATTGCATCCTTTTATCAAATTTCCATCTTTTGGTTGGTTTTTATCCTTATTTTCAAACGTACGAAGGTTACAGTTGTAACTTTCAAAACTTTTTCAAAGTTTGGATTTTTATCTTTTCAAGGTGCAACCTTTACACTTCTCTAAAGCTTATAATAACTTCCCACTGCATGCATCCATTCACACCATACTCTCCACTCTCCACTCTTTTATCTTCTCCGAACCAGTGCTCTATAAAATGGCACGAAAGAAAAGAGCAGTTCGCAGAGGTTCACATAGTGGCCACCATCGTTCTGATCATACACTCTTCTCCCTCTCAATCACCTACTCATTCTTCACCTCCTTCACCACCAAACCCTTCTTCTGACATGGCCCGCACTAAGACCACTGCTCAATGCCCTGGTGTTGCTCCTCGCCCTACGCCTCCTCCTCCTCCACCAAACATCTCTCAGCCTAGTTCTTCCAAACCCAGCTCTTCCAGAGGAAAGAGGCCTCTTCACGAAGATGAAGAGACTCGCCCTTCTCAGAATCGCCATACTCGCGGTACAGTCATTGCCTTTGAACTTCGTCCTGTTGTTGAACCTAGACTCTCCAATCCTATTGCTTACAAGTCTTTTTATGATGATTTTCCTGATGAGTCTTATGATCGTCGCCGTTTTCAATCTCTCATGAACTACCTGTTTTTCTGCAAAGATGTTTACAAGCGTACTCTCTGTCCCTCTAAGCTTGTCAATCTTGACAAACTCCGTAGGAAAGGCCTGAACTTTACCCCATTGTTTGCATATCAAGGTTGGACATCCATATTGTCCATCAAAGAGAAAATTTACCCTGATTTGGTAAAACAGTTCTATAGCAACATGTCCTACAAAGAAGGGAGAATCGCCTCTTTTGTTAAAGGCAAAGTGATTATTCTTGACAAATATCACCTAGGCAAAGCCCTAGATTACCAGGACCGAGGCCCTGATGTCTACACCTCTGGTAAGTGGGACAAAACGCTAAATGTTTCATACTTTGATGCCCTAAGCACTGTCTGCATCAATATTCCTCTCTTAGAAGGTAACACTCCTACTCATAAGTCTCTTGGTCCAGTCCGTGCCCAGCTGCACAGGATTGTAAACCATGTCATCTTGCCTCAGAGCGGCTCTTTTCAACGTGTATCATTCTGTGACACACTGGTTTTGTATGAACTGCTTTCAAAAATTCCCATCTCTTTTGCTTACTTACTTGTAAGGCATATGTATGCTTGTGTCAGTACCAAAAATGCGTTACCATATGGCATGCTTCTTACAAAAAATTTTCAATATTACAATGTTGATTTTGGGGCTGAAATTGCAAAAAATTGTAACTCATATATCAAAGGGGGTGGTGCAGTAAAGAAAATAGCTCCCAGGCATCGCCGAACTGATGACAGCATTGATGTTCCCTCTGTTGATGAGGATCCTCTGATCCCCCCTTCCACCTCTACTACAATCAAGGTCATGACACGCATTCTGAAGAATGTGCTTGAAGAGTTCATCAATCTGACAGACCTTCTTCTCCATCATGGTGCTGAGTGCAAAAGGAACCAAGTTTTGGAGGAAAATGCTCTCAAGAAGACCAAGGGAAGGATTCGTATTCTGCAGGACTTTGTGGAGGATGTTGAGGTTGGTCTCACCACATCTGACAATGAGGGGGAGGACGATGGAACCTCTGATGAATCCAACTCTGATGCCTAGCTCATTTTATCTCATCTGTGATTATGGCTTAGTTTACTTTTGAACTTATCTGTTTATTTTGGATGACTGTAAAGACCCTAACTACTCTGCTACTTAAACTATATGCACCAGCTACTAACAAATTTTGTGTAGGTTGTTTTTCCTTTCCTCCCTTGATGACAAAAGGGGGAGAAAAAAAAGAATGTTAGTTTTGGCTTAGGGATTAATAGTAATAGTTAAGAACAATATTTTGTGGTACTATGATTTGCCTTGTATTGTGTTAATTGCTCTGTGCTTTCATTACTGTGATATACTGTTTGAAAATATTGGTCTTGGCTGTTTTTAAGTTTTACCCAGGTTAAGATGTAAGCCATGATCGAGGGGGAGTAATGCTGGCATTGAGGGGGAGCAGCTCACAATCCAAAAGTCATCAAAGGGAAGTGTTCTTAACTCTTTCAAATTAGTCTTTAATTTCCCTATTTTATCATGTTTGTCATCAAGGGGGAGATTGTTGAGCCTAGTTTGATTTTGGGTTAATAAATGATGACAAACATTCAATTGGGTTGAAAGCTCAATATTGTTTAATGTGTGTTTTAGTGTTGCAGGCCCAAGTATACTAGTTATGCTGCACCAGCCCATCACAGCAAATAGAAGAGCAGCTCACATTGTTCCTTAGTGCAGTAAACAAGTCCAACAATTCCTCATAACACCGTTCAGTAAATTAAATGATTATGTATATATTTGCTAAAAGCAATATGAGGACAGCTGTATCATGCAAGGACAGGTGTGGCTCTGTAAAAGCAAGCAAGGACACAAGGGCACAACCACTAACCCAAGGACATTAGCTGAGCAATACTAGGATCGTGGTTATGCAAAAATGAACTTGCACATAGCAGCAGCAGCAGTAGGGAAATGGAGTAAAATGAAAAAGGAGAGCATGCCTTGGAAGAAGGCCAAGCAAAGGACAGTAGGAGTAGTGGTCGAACTCCTCGGACAGCAGAAGTGGTGGAGCAAGATGAAGAAAGGACTGCATGCTAGCAAGGACAGCTCCAACGAGCAGCTGGCACAAGGAAATGGAAGAGGCAAAAATTCAAGGCAAGCTGAAGATATATAAGAAGTCTCATTCCATCATTTCAAGTCAAGGAAGAGAGCACATACATTCAGAGCACCTTCTCTAACACAGAGCTGAAATCTCTTTCTTCTACTCAAGCTTAATTCTGATTTTTTGTTATGGCTGTCTTGCGTTATTTTCTGTTTTGAAAAAAGGCAATTATGTGAGGTTCAAAAGCCAAGAGAGAAAAGGAAAGAGTGATGCAAAATAGCCACTATTTTTCTGATGTAATTTGGGTGTATGAACTAGGATTAGTTTCCCTTGCCAAGTTGGGTTAGCACTTGGTGAGAATTGAATCTGTGTAGATTCCCCTTCCAAGTTGGGTTAGCACTTTGGGGTTGCTAAGCTTTGGTGAAGAAATCTTGGGGTAGATACTAGTTAGATTAGGGAGTAATTCAATAGTATTGGTGTATGTAATCTGAGGATTATAGTGAAAATTCCACCATGGTTTGTGATGGAGACTGGACGTAGGATTCATGGCACTAAGAATCCGAACCAGGATACATGCTGGCATCTTTCTCCTCTTCTCTGCTCTTTTAATGTTCTGCATATGAGTTAATTTCAAATAATCTCCTGCAACTCGAGCAACAGCAAAAACAGAGTTTGAAACTCTAAATTTTAAACTAACTTGATTCAACCCCCCTTCTCAAGTTCAACTAGAACCATTATAGATAATATATAAGGTTTCAAAAAAGTTAGAGGCAATCCTAAAACTCCGACACTCAGTTTTAAACGTATAATTAATTCTAAACCAGAATTATCGGTAATTTATCTAAGGGATTCTAGTTCTAATCTAACTTTTCACCTCCTGCCAATCCAAACCTCGTCATCACTGTTGAAACTACCCTTAGTGTCACCTCCGTCAGCATCAGGGATCTCTCAGTTACAAAGACATACAAAGCATACAAGTAATACATGATTAAAGAAACAGGTATAGCAGTTAAGTCATGTAGCATATTGACATATATATACAATTAAGCAAACTAAAATATGCATACTCAAACAAAACATACAAATGCATATGATGCATGTTTGTCCTATGGCCGATGATATCATCTGTC
The DNA here is from genome assembly GCF_059453495.1 of Arachis ipaensis. Taxonomy (NCBI): domain Eukaryota; kingdom Viridiplantae; phylum Streptophyta; class Magnoliopsida; order Fabales; family Fabaceae; genus Arachis; species Arachis ipaensis. The sequence goes on along the minus strand of NC_142441.1, from coordinate 116,247,885 downwards.
GGTTATCCAGCCAAATTCGACATGTCCGGTAGCGAACCCTGGACAATCCCAGTGACATGGAGCTCAAAGCATATACATTTATATATATAATCAATAATCCATCGTGCGGCTGGGTCAAAGGGATCTCAAATCTCAACCTGAAACCAGTGGGGCGAGTCATTGTTTTTGCCCAGGGAGACTAAGATCAATTACAAATCCCATCCTAGAGCAAGTGGGGCCACTACAAGAAAATTGAACATTTGTAACAAAAAATTTGTATCAAATTTAAAATTGTTACAAATTATAGTTTTTTTGTAACAATAATTAGTTATTATTACAAAATAAGAATATTTTGTAACAATAAGAAAATTTGTTACAAAATATTTCAATATTTTGTAACAACTTGATTTCTTTTGTTACAAATTATATTGGCTTTCGTATCGAATTGTTGTTTTGCTACAAAATGTTATAATGTTTTGTAACAAAAGATTATATTGTTGCAAAAATTCAAAATATTTTGTAACAAGTTATTTATTTGTCACAAAATTCAAAGATTTTTTTGTAACTAATAAAAAATTTTGTTTCAACATACTAAATATAAGACTTTGAATTTTTAAAATTAACATAATAAATTATTTATGATTTATTATATTTATTTTACTAAAAATATTTAAGTCAAATTAATGATAGTTTCAGTTTAAAATTATTTTAAAAATTAAATAATAAATTATTTATAATTTATTATATTTATTCAAAATAAATTTTAGAGATTTATATATTAAACGGAGTATTTTCTTATTTATAATTTAAAGTTTTAGTAATTAAAAAAATATAAAAATTTTATATCATTTAATTTAAATATTTAAGATTTTTGAATTTAATATTTTAAATTTTATGAATAAAAAAAATTAACTTGAATATCTTTAATTTTATCTTAATTAATATTTATTTAAAAATAATTATAAAATAATAATAAAATAATATTTTAAGAATAATTAATTAATAAAATAGTAATTTTTTTCCTTTCTCACCAAATACACTTAATTAATTAGTATGTAACGTGTGACTCACTGTGCTTCCCCCTTTTCACCAGAGACCTGGCCTTTTCCCCTTTCTCCTTCGTGCCATTGAGCTTCACCAAATCAGAGAACCACTCTCCCCATTTCGTCACTCATCACCCTCCCGCCGTTACCTTGCCCACTCACCGTCTCTCCTCTTTTCCACTCACCACTCACCCCTCATGACTTTGCCATCGATCGCGAGAACCATCGCTCCTCTTCATCTTCTTGCTCTGACCGTCGCTGCGAGCTCAATGTCGGGAAGACTCGGCGCTCAGCATTGTCTTTTTTCGCTCACCGTCATCGAGAAGGTATGCATTCACCTTCATCATTTGGTTCTAAAATTTGAGAGGGCTAGGATTCCAATTTTAGGGTTTTGATTTGAGAAGGTATGTTTGCTCAGCTTGCATTGTTTGATTTGATAGGGGTGTTCTCAAGAACAGGGATATTCTAATGGCATGTGTGTGCAACAGTGCTACTCTACGAATTTGCTTCAGCTTGCATTTTACTTACTCTGCTATGTGCAACTGTGCAAGGTCTTTCAATTTTAGTTCTTTTGCGATTTTCCATTTTAATTAGTGTGTGCATGTGTGTGTTCAGTTGCTTGAAAATCTTAGTTTTGTTTTGAAAATAAAATCATTATGCTTCATAATTGATCACTTAATTGACATCTTATAATTATGTGCAGAACTGTAACTTGTAGTGATAATTGGAGTCAGGTAAAAGAAATTTTGTTATTTTTTTAGTTGTTATGAATAATTGGCATGATATTTTATAATTTTAAAATTCTTCAACCAGAATATGTAGAAAAGGATTCAAAACTCAAAAGATATACCCTGAAGAAAGGTGGATTTGAATATAATTAATAATAGGATAACTGTTTGATTAAGTTTGCAATTTCATGAGTGGAAGAAACAGTAATCTAATGATTAGTGATATAGTTATCTTGGTCATTGACGTGGCGGAAATTGGCTAATTAAGAATTGATATAAGTTGTGCGTTGCCAGTATAGTTCTTAACCAACCAGAAATCCGCTTATCAATTTAGAAAGGTTGTCACAAAGATTAAAATTAAAATACTGGGAGTATGAATCCCAGGTCGTCTCCCAACGAGTTGCAGAAAGATGTGCTATTTTATTAATCAGATATTTTCAAAAAAAGAGTTTGAGTTGAATAAACAGGAAATTAAATTGGAGAAATTAAGTAATTCAAATAAAAGCCTTGTTTGGAAGTAGATTAGTTGGAAGCCCTATTCTTGTTGCAGTACTTTCAAGATTAATTGATAATTGGGGTTGTTCTGTTTAGTTATCCCTTACTAGGTAAGGGAAAGTCAAACAAGTTGGAATGCTGTTTCTATTCACAAGTCCCAATCCGCTTACTTAGAAAGACTGGCGTTAGTGACTAGAGAGCAAACCAATAGTAAACCCAATTACAATTTCTCCCTTGAGCACTCCAACTCAAGGGTTCCTTTCAATCAACTCCCCATCAAGTTAGGGAACTACTCGCTCATTGTGAATGTGGAATTCATAACATAGGAAAGGGAATTAAAGGAAGACATGATAAATAAAACTTCAAAAGAATTAATTAAAAATAAAAATAAATCTTGTATTGATAAATTCTAAAATAATCCAACAGTAAGATTGAAATAAATTAAAGGACATAGAAGAGTAAAGCCAAGTAAAGAAAACGAACTAGAATGACGAAGTCTTGATGAGGTAACAACTCTTCTCAATATCCCAATGCAAAAAGCAATTAAAAATCCTAAGAACTATGAATGTGCAGAGAGAAAACCTAGAGGAGAGGAAAACTAGATCTAAAAAAACTAAAACTATCCAGAATGAATGTTGTTGTTGGTTTCTGCATGTTCTCTGGCTCTAGTCTGCTTTTCTGGGCCGAAAACTGGGTCAAAATAGGGCCCAAAATCATCCCCAGCGATTCTGCAGATTATGCAGATCGCGCACGTCACGCGATCGCGTCATTCATGTGGACGCGTCATTCGGCGTTTTGCTTCTCCACGCGGACGTGTCGTCCACGCCTCCGCGTCACTTGTGCTATTCCAATTTGCGCGGTCACGTGAGCCATGCGGCCGCGTCACTGCGATTTCCTCTCTTTCGCGCGGTCGCGTGAGCCATGCGGCCGCGTCACTTCTCGCTGGTCATCTCCTTAATTTCTTGTGTTCCTTCCATTTTTGCAAGCTTTCTTTCCAATCTCCAACTCATTCGTGCCCTATAAAGCCTAAAACACTTAACACACAGATCACGACATCGAATGAAATAAAGGAGAATTAAAATACTTAATTAAAAGTCTCTAGGAAGCAAGTTTTCAATCATGTAATAACTTTAGAAAGGAAATATAAATGCATGCTAATCATATGAATAAGCGGATAAAGATCATGATAAAACCATACAATTAAACACATTATAAACCATAAAATAGTGGTTTATCAACCTCCCCACATTTAAACATTAGCATGTCCTCATGCTTAGTTGAAAGAGATAAAATAAATGAGTATGAACATGTAAAACTCATGCAATGCAATGCAACCTATATATATGAATGCAACTATATGATTTTTGTCTACTTGATCAATAATAAATAAGCTCTTCAAAACAATTACAAATCAAATTCTACTAATTCAATTCTCATACAGTAAGAACAGATAAAAATGCAAGAAGGTAGCTCATGAAAGCAGGGAACATAGAATTTTAAGCATTGAACCCTCACTGATGATGTATGTACGCTCTAATCTCTCTAGTGTATAGGGTAATCACTCTATCCTTCTCTAATCATGTTTTCTAATTTTTTTTTGTTCTTCTCCTAATCAATCAACAACATTTAATATACCAATGCAAACATCATGAGGTCTTTTCAAGGTTATAATGGGGCCAAGGTAATGGTAAGGATACATATATGGCTAAGTAAGCTTATAAACTGAATCTTTAATTAACCCAAGCTTTAACATAACCTATATATATTCTATATAACTTTAGAATTCATATCTAGCTACCCAGAATTCTCTTTCACATTCCATACTCATGTTTCAACTTTTTATTTTAATTTTATTATACATGCATTGATCTTTGAATTCTTAACTTAACATTGGGGTAATTTTGTCCCCTTATTTATTTATTGAATATTTTTTATTTGATTTTTTTTATAAGCATAAAAATAAACATAGCTTATCAATGCACATAGATTTTTAATTCTTATAGTTTCACATGAGTAGGTATCCAAATTCCCATTATATTATCATGGTACATTCCCTTATTATCTTTTGTTCCCACAATTTTCCATACTTAATTAGCACACACAATTCTATCTTAAGCTAACCAAAGATTCAGTTTGGGATATATAATTGTTTTTCCGCTTAAGGCTAGTAATGTGGTAAAATATAGAACAAATGGGATTTAAAGGCTCAAAGTGGCTAACAAAGGTAATTGAAAGGGTAGGCTTAATTTGGATAAGTGAGCTAAACAATTAATGGCCTCAATCATATGCAAGCATATAAATATAATAAATATTGGACATATAGGATGAAACAAAATATAGATTACAATCATAGAGAAGTGAACACACAAGAATAAAATAATTATGGTTAAATAATGTAACCATGCATAAAGGTTCAAATCTCACAGGTTGTGTGTTCTTTAGCTCAAAAATCATGTTCCAAATACAACTTCAAGAAAATTTAACATAAAAATTTAATTAAAATTAGTGAAATTTTGTTCCAAAAAAAAAAATTAGAGTCTTAGAAGAAACTTATTGTCTTTTCAATCAAGTAGAATATGCATGCAGCTAATCTATTACTATGCAATTTATCCTATTCTATACAAGAAAAATCTAACTAAATATCCTAATTTATTGGTGTTTAGGGAAGAGAAATTACCTCCGAAAGTCAGGTACTGACCGACCTCCCCACACTTAAGGCTTTGCACCGTCCTCGGTGCCATCTGTCAGGAACAGGGGTGGGCTGGTAGCAGTATCTCCACAGTCGGGACCATCATGGCTCCCTGTGCTAGTAAAGGAAGTGGAGTCTGGAGTGTCTGAGTCCTTGAATTTTCCCATGATCAGCTCCTTGAGGTATGTGAATCGGCGCTTGTTACGGCGCTCTCTCATCTTAGCTTTGTGTTCCTGCCGATCCAACCTTTCGAGTATCTGATGGAGCAGTTGGTCTGTGGTAGGTGCTTGTGGTACGGAAGGAGGAATGTCCTGAGCCAGTTCAGTGGGCTGGCTTGTAGTGGCTGCTAAGGGTTTGATATATTTCCCATTAGGGACATATTGATCATCCCGTGGAAGTATGGCTTTGGTGTCCCTAGCTCTGAAGGAGACTCCGGCTGCTGAGATGAGATCTGAGACCAAGGCGGGAAAAGGTAAGTTGCCTGCGATTTGTACGTGTCCCATGGCATTCCAAATGTGTCTTGGTAGGTTCAGAGGCTGGTCTGTAAAGATGCACCATAGTAGAACGGCCATGTCCGCAGTGAAGGAGGACTCGTGAGTGCTTGGAAAGACGTAATGGGACATTATCTGTGCCCATACGCGAGCCTCCAAGGTAAGTGCTGAAGCCGAGATTTCCTTAGGGCGGGTACGATGGTATCTGTAGATCCAACGGCTGCCAGGTAGTGCGATAACTCTGAGAACGGTGTTCCAGTCAAATTGGTACATCTGGCGCTTGAGTGCGGCTTCTTGAAAGGCGTCCAATCCTTCTGGAATAGGGGGAAGACCTAGAGCTTGTTGAATGGCCTCTTCTGTAATGGGGACTTGCTTCTGGCGGACGTAGGCAGACTGCAGGGTTGGTAGGTGGAAGTTGGAGTAGAACTCGACTACCCAAGAAAGATTGACCTGCCTTGGCTATCTCTGTAGGAAATCCCATTGTCTTCGTGCAATCTGCGGCTCAATAAATGTAGCAATGTGGTTTGGGAGGAGAAGAAGGTATTCGTTGTTGTAACTCCTTTCTGCCAGGATGGGGAACATCTACTCACAGTAGCGATTGGGGAATCGCGCTGTGTCCTTTGTTAGGAAGGCTTTTTCTTTATCATCAACCTTTATAATCCTCTTAAGTCTCTTTGTTGAGGGCTTTACCGCAGTTGAAGAAGGCCCTGCCACTAGTGCTCTTTTTGTTCCTCTCCTTGCTATTAATTTGGGAGTAGCTTTCTCTTTTCCTTTCTTGGTGGCCATTCTGAAAAAGGAGAGAGAAAGTAAATTAAATTCAAAGAGATAGAGCAAGGAAGAGAACGAAAAAGGATGGTTATGAATGCACATTTAAAAGGTAAATGATGTTAACACATGGTCATGACTACATGTGAAAAGTCATCAATGGAAAATAGTTAGTGCATATGATGGCAAGTGAATGCAAGGTGTTTATTGGCATGCTGGCAAAGGCATGAGTAGCATAGATCAAGCATCACTCGTAACAAACTATCACGTTTGTATTGACAATTATTTTCAACAAATAAAATATAAAAGGGGTTTTGTGAAAAACAGGCAATTAATAGTAGAATAGAATAACGTAGAAAAGTGCATAATGCCATATGGGCTTTTTCACAAACACATAGCATGCATGGTGAAATAATGTATGGAAAGTGTTAAATTAAACATGCAAGCAACCCTTTAAAAAGTAATATATAATCGCCAAACAAATTTGGAACAATCCACAAGCATATAATGAGAAATAATGACTCAAATAAATTTCTAACACCAAGTAAAAAAGAAAAAGAAAATATGAATAATGAAAGTAAAAAGAAAAGAAAAGAAGATAACATATAAAAATAAGATGAAAAATAGAAAAGAAAGGAGAGGAGAAGAAAAGAAAACCTTGTTAATGGAGGTGAGAGAGAGAGAGTAGAAAGTGTAAAAAGTGAGAGAGAAGGAAGAAGGAAGAAGGGAGAATTAAAGAGGAAAAAAGAAAAATAGGATTTGGAGAAGAGAAAGATAAGATAAATGGCAAATCAGGGAAGCTGTGTGGCGCAATCGACGCGGTCGCGTGGGGCACGCGGTCGCGCGACTTGCGCTGATACTGATTGACGCGGTAGCGTCGGTCACGCGGTCGCGTGACCCGTTTTATGCCACTGGCGCGAGGGCAGCCTCGCACACGCACAACTCTCTGTCCAAAATCATTAATTGCCAAATATTGGGTGACGCGATCGCGTGGGGCATGCGATCGCGTGAGTGGCCAGTTATGAGGGTATGACTGAAGAACTGAAGATTGATGGTTTAGATATTATAAAAACTCTCGTTGTAAGTATAGTTACTAAACCAAGCAATCAACCTTTCTTACAAACGTTTTGGTTGTCACAAGTAACAAACCCCTTTAAAATTGATAACCGAGTATTTAAACCTCGGGTCGTCTTCTCAAGGAATTGCAGGGAGGTATGTTCTTATTATTGGTTATGAGTTTGTAAATTGGGGTTCTGGAGTTTGGGCAATGCGCACAGGTATATTTTCAAGCAATAAAAAAATAAATAAATAACTGTAAAATAAACTCTTGGCAAGGTATGAAAACTGGAAGTCCTATCCTTATCAATTGTGATGAGAATTGGGTTTTAATCCCACTTTGTTAACCTTTACTAAACAAAGGAAGGTTAAGTAGACTGATTAGCTTGATTCTCAAGTCCTAGTCAACTCTTGTGGAGAGACTAGCTTTAGAGCAATCCTAGTGCAATCAGAATCTGCCAATTTCAACCACTGTTTTATTTGACAGCTCAAGCTTTACCAATCAATCAACCAAAGCCAAAAGGGAAAATCTAAATTATTTATATAAAGGAAAACAATCATAGATCTGAAAATATCTCAAATTAGCACTAATAAAGATATCAAATGTAACATGGAAGAGTTCATCAATTAAATTAGAAAAATAAATAAAAGAAATATTGAACCTGGGATCGAGAGTCACTCTTAAAACTAAAGAGAGGTCCTAGATCCTAATCCTAAGAGAGAGGAGAGAACCTCTCTCTCTAAAAACTACATCTACTCCTAAAATTATGAATATGAAAGCTTCCTTCTGAATGGATGCATTCCCCCACTTTATAGCCTCTAATCTGTGTTTTCTGGGCCGCAAACTGGGTCAAAAACAGTCCAGAATTCGCTGGTTTCGAATTTTGCCACGCTGGTTTTTCGTCACTGCGACGCGGCCACATGGATCACGCGGTCGCATCGCCTAGTGTCATGGAAACTATAGCATATTATACATCAAATCGAAGCCCCGGACGTTAGCTTTCCAACGCAACTGGAACCGCGTCATTTGGACCTCTGTAGCTAAAGTTATAGCCGTTTGAGTGCGAAGAGGTCAGGTTGGATAGCTTAGCAATTTCTCCAACTTCTTGTATTCCTTCCACTTTTGCATGCTTCCTTTTCATCCTCTGAGCTATTCCTGCCCTGTAATCTCTGAAATCACTTAACACACATATCAAGGCATCTAATGGTAATAAGAGAGGATTAATAATAAGCAAATACTGGATCAAAAAAGCATGTTTTCAATCATAGCACAAAATCAAGAAGGAAATATAAAACCATGCAAATATTATGAATAAGTGGGTAAAGAGTTGATAAAATCCACTCAATTGAGCACAAGATAAACCATAAAATAGTGATTTATCAATGACGTGGTCGCGTCGGTCACGCGGCCGCGTGGGAAGAATTTGTGCGTTAGCACCAATCCAGCACCACTCTTGCACAACTCTCGGTCGTGCACCCTTTTACGTCGAAATCCAGGGCACGCGGCCGCGTGGGTCACGCGGTCGCGTGGGAGGCCAATGTTCCCATGTGACGCGGACACGTCGGCGACGCAGTCGCGTGGGACAATTTGTGCCATTGGCACGCCTCCAGCCACGCTCCTGCGTGACTCTCTGTTTGTTTTTATTTTCTCCCATCTCCTTGCGACGCGGACGCGTCAATGATGCGGTCGCGTCGTGTGAAAAATATTTTTTTAAAATTAAAAATATGCAAATGCAGATGCACGAAATGTACTAATAAAGAAAAGAGTTATTGAATAAGAAAATTAAAAATAAGGAAAAGAACGATCATACCATGGTGGGTTGTCTCCCACCTAGCACTTTGCTTTAACGTCCGTAAGTTGGACGCTCCACCAGCTCAATCTTCGGCTAGGTGAGGATCTTCCAAGAGGAAGATCTCGAGCTCCTTGTTTTTCTTCAGTGTCTCGCCATGGTACAGCTTTAAACGATGTCCATTAACTTTGATAAGTTCAGAGCTTGAAGGATGGCTTAGGTGATAAACTCCGTATGGTTCGGCCTTCTCTACTCTGTATGGACCATCCCATCTTGATCTCAACTTGCCTGGCATGAGCCTCAGTCGAGATTTGTAAAGGAGGACTAAGTCCCCAGGTTGGAACCCTTTTCTCTTAATGTACTGATCATGTACAGCCTTCATCTTCTCCTTGTATAGTCTTGATTTCTCATAAGCTTCCAGGCGAAGGCTTTCCAATTCTTGCAGTTGCAATTTCCTTTCAGCTCCGGCTCCCTCAATTCCCATGTTGCACTCCTTTACTGCCCAAAAGGCTTTGTGCTCTACTTCAACAGGGAGATGACAAGCTTTTCCATATACTAAGCGGAAAGGACTCATCCTAATGGGTGTCTTGTATGCGGTTCTGTGCGCCCAAAGTGCATCTTGTAGCCTGGTGCTCCAATCTCTTCTATGAGGTTTGACTATCTTCTGCAAGATACGCTTCATCTCTCTGTTTGACACCTCGGCTTGCCCATTAGTCTGAGGATGGTAGGTTGTTGCAACTTTATGAATTATCCCATACTTCTTCATTAATCATGTTAGTCTCCTGTTACAAAAATGGGTGCCTTGATCGCTCACGATTGCTCGTGGTGATCCAAATCGACAAATAATGTGGTTTCTCACAAAGGAAACAACAGTGTTAGCGTCATCAGTGCGGGTAGGAATTGCTTCCACCCATTTGGAAACGTAATCCACAGCTAACAATATATAAAAATAACTATTAGAATTTGGAAATGGACCCATGAAGTCAATGCCCCAAACATCAAAAATTTCACAGAAAAGCATAATTTATTGAGGCATCTCATCCCTCCTGGATATATTACCAAATTTTTGGCATGGGAAACAAGATCTACAAAATTCAGCAGCGTCTCTAAAAAGTGTAGGCCACCAGAATCCACAGTCTAAGATTTTTCTAGCTGTTCTCTGAGGGCCAAAATGTCCTCCACTCTCAGATGAGTGACAGGCCTCTAAGATGGACTGGAATTCTGATTGAGGCACACACCGTCTAATTACCTGGTCAGCACCACATCTCCATAAATATGGGTCATCCCATATATAATATTTAAACTCGCTTTTCAGCTTGTCTCTTTGATGCTTGGAAAAGTTTGGAGGAAAGGTGCGGCTAACTAGATAATTAGCTACAGGTGCATACCAAGGGACTACCTCGGATACTGCTTGCAGGGTATCAAATGGGAAATTATCAGCTATAGGAGTGGGGTAATCTGAAATGTGCTCAAGGCGACTCAAGTGGTTTGCCACGAAATTCTGGTTACCACTCCTGTCCTTAATTTCTAAATCAAATTCTCGTAATAGTAGTATCCAACGTATAAGCCTTGGTTTGGACTCCTTTTTAGCTAATAAATACTTTAGAGCTGTGTGGTCTGAATACACTACTACTTTAGTACCAAGTAAATAGGCTCGAAATTTATCCAGAGCAAAAACAATAGCAAGAAGCTCTTTCTCAGTAGTGGTGTAATTGGACTGTGCTGTATCTAAAGTTTTAGACGCATAAGCAATAACAAAAGGATCCTTACCTTCACGCTGAGCCAATGCTGCTCCTACTGTATGGTTGGAAGCGTCGCACATTATTTTGAATGGCTGGCTCCAGTCTGGTCCTCTCACAATTGGAGCTTGAGTCAGGACGGTTTTCAGCTTATCAAACACTTGTTTGCAATCTGTACTGAACTCGAACTCAATATCCTTCTGCAGTAGTCTGGATAAGGGAAGTGCTACCTTACTGAAGTCCTTAATGAATCTCCTGTAAAAACCTGCATGGCCAAGGAACGAGCGGACTTTCCTCACAGAAGAAGGGTAAGGTAAACTAGAAATAACATCCACCTTTGCTGGATCTACAGAAATGCCAGTATTAGACACAACATGTCCTAGTACAATCCCTTGTTTAACCATAAAGTGACATTTTTCAAAATTTAATACAAGGTTTGTACTGACACATCTATCTAATACTCTAGATAATCCATCTAAGAAAACTTGAGGGTTGATGCCTCTTCTAAAAATATTCGGTGCTCACATACTTGAGGGTTGATGCCTACTATATCTGCCAAACTCCACTCAATTGCCTTCTTGTGCTTCCTCAGCACACTGAGTAACTGCTCTTCTTGTTGAGAAGTGAGTTCCCTTGCAATGATAACTGGACACTGTTGCTTGTCCTCAAGGTAAGCATATTTGAGGTGTGGAGGAAGGGGTTTCAAGTCTAACTTCTGATCATGGTCAAGCTCTGGGTTGTCTGGAGCTGGTAACAATGGCAAAGCACTGTCATTGTCCTTTGAGAATGTCCCCACACTTGGACCTTGTCCTGTGTGCTTCTCCTCTAGTTCCTCCTGGTGAATTTCAGCTACAGTTTCATCTATAATGTCACACTGGAGGATAGAGTGATCCTCCGGAGGATGCTTCATAACTCCATTCAGATTGAAGATTACTGCTCGGCCATCTATTTCAAAAGAGTATGTTCCTGAAAAAGCATCTAATTTAAACTTTGAGGTCTTCAGGAATTGCCTTCCGAGTAGGATTGATGATGGCTTCTCTGAGTCATTTTGGGGCATTTCCAGGATATAAAAATCAGTGGGGAACGTGAGTCCCTTAATGCCCACTAATACATCTTCAGCAACTCCAACCACTGTAATAATGCTTTTATCTGCTAACACAAAACGAGCTGCCGACCTTTTTAAGGGAGGGAGCCTCAAAACATCATATATAGACAAAGGCATTATACTCACACATGCTCCTAAATCACACATGCAGTCAGAAATTATCATACCACCAATAGTACAATTAACTATACAAGGACCTGGGTCACTACACTTTTCAGGTAAACCTCCCATTAAAGCAGATATGGAACTACCTAAAGGAATAGTTTCTAATTCATTAATTTTGTCTTTATGTATACATAATTCCTTTAGAAACTTTGCATATTTAGGTACCTGTTGAATAACATCAAAAAGAGGAACAGTTACCTCAACCTTTTTGAATATCTCTACCATTTTGGGATCAGGTTCCAGCTGCTTCCTGGGCTTCCTTGCAAGTTGTGGAAATGGGATAGGAGTGGTGTCTTCTACAGTATCTGCCCCTTTTGATGCTTCCTCCTGTGGTTGAGCTTCTTCTTTTTCAGCTATGTTCTGTATGTCTTCTTCCTCTTCAACATCTTCTATTTCCACTACCTCTTCAGCTGAGGCGTGTTCTGGTGGGCTTGGCTCCTCTTGAGTCCTCTCCTGCAGTGTGGTTCCGGACCTTAGGGTGATGGCATTAATACCACCCTTGGCATTGGGTAATGGTTGAGAGGAAATTCCACTGGAGCTCAAAGGTTGGTTATTGGAGTTATTCATTGATCCAATCTGGGAGACAAGAGCTTGCAAAGTAGTGTTCACACCATTTAGAGTGGCATTAATGTTATTTTCTATGGTCTGCTGTCTCCGATCAATAGATTGTAGTAAGTCATCATTCGCAAAAGACGAAGGATAGGTAGTTTGAGAGGTTTGCTGTTGGGTATTCTGTGGTCCTTGGGATTGCCTCAGGTGAGGTGCTCTGTAAGGCTGGTACTGGTTCTGCTGCCTGTTGTTGTTGTTATTCCACCTCTGATTTCCCTGATTATCTCTGCCTCCTCTGTTGTTGTTGTCCCTCCAATTCTGGTTAGAATTGTCCTGCCACCCATAGTTGTAATTGCCACTTTGATTGTACCCTTGGTTGGGGCGGTCATAGAAGTTATGAGTGGCTGCCACGGTGTTGTCTTCCTGCTGGAGCTGCGGACATTCATCAGTATAATGGCTATAATTAGCACAAATTCCATAAACTCTTTGTGGGACTAACTGTTGGTTTTGCTGTGTTGGAGAAGGTTGAGCTTGCTGAACTTGTTGTTAATTCAATTGCATCTGCTTCAGCAAGTTGGTCATTTCACAGATACTCTGAGTTAAGGCAGCAGTCTCTCTGCTAGAGGATACTTCTGCAACGGCTTTTGAACGGCCTTGTTTCTGCCTGTGATTCCGAGTAGATTCAGCTAAGTCGCTGATCAATTGCCATGCCTCATCAGTAGTCTTGTACTTTTTCATAGAACCATTGCTAGCACTTTCCAATGTGGTCTTATCTTGGGGCCTCATGCCCTGTGTGACGTAACCGAGTAATACTATCTTGTCAATCATTTGGTGGGGGCATGCTTCCAGGAGATTATTGAAGCACTCCCAGTATTCATAGAGAGTCTCAGATTCATCCTGAACAATCATGAAAATGTCTTTCTTCAGTTTATCAGTAACTTCAGTTGGAAAGAACTTTTCCAAAAATTCTCTTCTAAGTGTATCCCAGTTGGATACAGTTGCTACTGGTTGAGTGTAGTACCACTCTCTTGCCTTTCCCTCAAGAGAAAACGGGAAGGCTTTCAGCAAAATTGAAGTTTCATCTGCACCATCACGCCTGACAGAAGAACAAGCTGCTTGAAAATCTCTCAGGTGCTTGATAGGCTCTTGAGCAGGTAAGCCATCAAACTTGGGCATCAAATTGAGCAGTGCAGTCTTTATTTCAAAGTCTGTAGCCACCGCTGGGTGATGCGCTTGAAACGGTTGCATTGTAAAATCAGGGGCTCCAGCCTCCTGGATAGTAACTCTCCTAGGTTCTGCCTGTCACCTATACATAAATCAACCAAATCAGTAGAACATGGGCTGGTTTCTTTCTCAAGTGACATTTCAGATCCGCCCTTAGAGAGGACTAACCGACACCGAGCTTGCCTTATTCGTGAAATAGTTCTTTCAATCTCAAGATCGAATATTAGCAAGTTCAGATCAGGAAGTGAACGCGTCATCTAACGAAAGAAACAAGCAGCTCATGGTAGCAAGATAAAATAAAATGCAAATAAATAAAATCTAATTAATAACTTTAGCACTCTATTGTAACTTCCCGGCAACGGCGCCAAAAATTGACGTGGCGGAAATTGGCTAATTAAGAATTTATATAAGTTGTGCGTTGCCAGTATAGTTCTTAACCAACCAGAAATTCGCTTATCAATTTAGAAAGGTTGTCACAAAGATTAAATTAAAATACTGGGAGTATGAATCCCAGGTCGTCTCCCAACGAGTTGCAGAAAGATGTGCTATTTTATTAATCAGATATTTTCAAAAAAAGAGTTTGAGTTGAATAAACAGGAAATTAAATTGGAGAAATTAAGTAATTTAAATAAAAGCCTTGATTGGGAGTAGATTAGTTGGAAGCCCTATTCTTGTTGCAGTACTTTCAAGATTAATTGATAATTGGGGTTGTTCTGTTTAGTTATCCCTTACTAGGTAAGGAAAAGTAAAACAAGTTGGAATGTTGTTTCTATTCACAAGTCCCAATCCGCTTACTTAGAAGGACTGGCATTAGTGACTAGAGAGCAAACCAATAGTAAACCCAATTACAATTTCTCCCTTGAGCACTCCAACTCAAGGGTTCCTTTCAATCAACTCCCCATCAAGTTAGGGAACTACTCGCTCATTGTGAATGTGGAATTCATAACATAGGAAAGGGAATTAAAGGAAGACATGATAAATAAAACTTCAAAGGAATTAATTAAAAATAAAAATAACTCTTGTATTGATAAATTCTAAAATAATCTAACAGTAAGATTGAAATAAATTAAAGGACATGGAAGAGTAAAGCCAAGTAAAAAAAACGAACTAGAATGACGAAGTCTTGATGAGGTAACAACTCTTCTCAATATCCCAATGCAAAAAGCAATTAAAAATCCTAAGAACTATGAATGTGCAGAGAGAAAACCTAGAGGAGAGGAAAACTAGATCTAAAAAAACTAAAACTATCCAGAATGAATGTTGTTGTTGGTTTCTGCATGTTCTCTGGCTCTAGTCTGCTTTTCTGGGCCAAAAACTGGGTCAAAATAGGGCCCAAAATCGTCCCCAGCGATTCTGCAGATTATGCAGATCGCGTCATTCATGCGGACGCATCATTCGGCGTTTTGCTTCTCCACGCGGACGCGTCGTCCACGCCTCCGCGTCACTTGTGCTATTCTAATTTGCGCGGTCGCGTGAGCCATGCGGCCGCGTCACTGCAATTTCCTCTCTTTCGCGCGGTCGCGTGAGTCATGCGGCCGCGTCACTTCTCGCTGGTCATCTCCTTAATTTATTGTGTTCCTTCCATTTTTGCAAGCTTCCTTTCCAATCTCCAACTCATTCGTGCCCTATAAAGCCTGAAACACTTAACACACAGATCACGGCATCGAATGAAATAAAGAAGAATTAAAATACATAATTAAAAGTCTCTAGGAAGCAAGTTTTCAATCATGTAATAACTTTAGGAAGGAAATATAAATGCATGCTAATCATATGAATAAGCGGGTAAAGATCATGATAAAACCACACAATTAAACACATTATTAACCATAAAAGAGTGGTTTATCAGTCATTGAGTTATTTTTGCTAAATTGTATGATTTTGAAACTGCAAAAGCATTGATTTAGAATGTGAAAATATCATTCTGTAATTGCCATGATGCAAGGATGATTTATTTTTTACTTGTCCGAATTATGCTCTCAATGGCTACTGATCAAGTTTGATTTTAGCATAAAAAAAATATTTTATGTACTCATATTTATCTTGTAGAGCCATTGCATGAGATTAACACAACTCTATATGGAAACTATTTGAATATAAGAAATTAAGAATAGTGATGAAAGTTATCCTTTTTTGTGCTCAAGAGGTGGAGCTACATGAAATTGCTTGATATAATCACATGATGCCCTTTGTCCGTCGTCTGTCGCTGTGTTTGCTGCCAGCTTACCATCTTCAAAGGTCAATGCTCTGTTCGTGGCTCATTGTAATAGTGTAACATTGTTATTCATTTTTTTGCTCTATTCATAAGGGTTATTGATCTTTGAATTATTCTTGAATGATTTGTGTTTTCACTTTTTCATTCATTGATTGTTGATTAGCTCTTACTGCTGTTTGTGATTATTCATGGTAAACGTGCTGCTGTCCTGTTATTCTTTGTGCTTTTGTGGCTTAATTGTGATTAGATTGTGACTGTCTTGATCAAATTGTTGAGGATTGTTGCCTCCAGATTTGGGTGCTCCAATTGAATATCTATAATTTTTGTTTTCATGATTTGTTGGTTTGTTTGTGATTATTTAAAATTTGAAATGCTTTGGCTGAGTTGATATTGTTGCTGATTTTGAACCTGGACTTTGGCTTTGTTGTTGCATTTTCATTTGAATTTCTGGATATGGTTGCTTTACCGCTTCAATTTTCATTTCACACGGCCTTCCACTAAACCAAGCTTTCAACATAGATTTTGGATCTTTACCGAAAACTTCCCTAGGAATATGAGATTTCACACTTAGTTGCTTCCTTCTCTTGAATTTACTGCTAAGAGATTAACTTGCTATGATTTCAGAACATTGTCAAGTATGGGTTTGGAAGGTGAGCTTTTATTCATGAGATTTTATCACAAAGGAAAAGTTATCATATTGTTAAGAGCTATTATTCAACTGATGTACATTTTTATTAGATGCTTCTTATTCATGAGCTTTTATTTAATTCTCTAATTATCTATGACATAGGATATATTAATTATTCAATAATTAGTTTCCTGGTTTGAGTATTTAAGTATTAGATTTTGATATCATTATGAATAAAATTTATATGTTTTTATTTTTTCCTATGCATTTTTAAAGGAAAAACAAATCTTGTTTTTTAAGCTAGTATTTTTTGTTTGGTGGTCTTTTCAAGTGTGTGACACTTATTAGAACTTCTCCATGAGAAATGAGAAAGGAGCTGTATGAACATGATGGAGTTTGTAATTTGTAGTTTACATTTTAGAGATTTATAATTCCTTATTTTTCTTGTCCTATATATCTATCTAGTTCATTAGGGTTCTTCAATGTATCTTGTTAGTTTGTACTTTAAAGTTTATATGATGAAGATGTATAAAACAATATTAGTTAATGAAAGATATTTGAACTATCTATGTTATTATATATTATATAAATGTTGACTTGTTGAGTAAATTAGTTAATATATTAATTAATTAAAAAAATAATATAATTTGATAAATTATGTGGGTAATTTGTATTAAAAAAATTATTACAAAATAAATAGTATTTTGTAACTAAAGAAAAAAAATGTTACAAAATCAAGTTACATTTTGTAACAAAATTTTATGATAGGAAAAAATAGATTGTCACAAAAAATACCTTGAAGATCAAAATTTGTTACCACCCTTTTAATGACTTCTGGTTTTTGGTATCAGAAAAATTTGTTACAAAATATCACTTTGAATTGTAACAGTTTCGTTTTTTGTTACAAAAACTTTTTGTAACGGGACATACTGCAACGGCCCCTTTTTTTTGTTACAAAATCCTTTTGTTTCAAAATTTTTATTTTTTGTAACAATTTTTTTGTTATAAATATTGCTTTTTCTTGTAGCGGCGACCACTGCATCTACCCAAGAAGCTCACAATCATCTCAACCTAGAGCAAGTGGGGTGCACCACACCTTGCATTTACTCAGGGAGCTCAAACCATCTCATCCCAGAGCAAATGGGGTGAACCACACCCTTGCATCTACCCGGAGAGCCTCAACTAAGCAACCTGGAGCAAGTGGGGCATACCACAACCCTTGCGTCTACCCAAGACGTATGTTCTCATAGGTCCAAGAGGAACGAAGGAGGGGATCCTAACCTACCACCATCTCGTTGGATGCAATTGTAAAATACCAGGAATAACAAAGAAGGGGATCCTGACCTTCCACCATTTCACTGGAGTCGCACTTTCGAGAAAGAGTGCTCGAGATTAAAACAGTCATATTTATAATAATATTACGCCCAATATTATATTTATAATCAACTTACAGTTCTTCCAACTTATCTCCATTATACTTCGTCATCTTTTCTCTAATCAACATCAAAATAATTCCTGAAACTACTCTAATTAATCTCCCCACAGTACTCTGTATCCCTAAGTCTCCGGCTCTAATAACAAAACAGAAACTACCTTTATTTTAACCCAATATACTCTCCCTCGTCCTAAATTCTAAGCACTACCTTTCGGACCTTAAACAGTAGTTACAGAGGTTTGAAAAGTTAGAGAAATTATTTGAAACTTAAAAACAACATTTTCAGAAAAGCAGGGGTTTCAGAAGCTAACTTATGACCTGCCGAAGTTGGTTAAAAATAAACTTTTACCAAAATTTACAAAATCTCAAACTTTCTGAAATCCTCAAAACAAACCAAACCATTTATAATCAAAATCAACTTCAACATTCACATATACCACCAAATACTAATATCCTACTCATTGATCTTTCAACTCCCTAAATTGCAAACTTCCATATTCAACTAATCATCAACAACTCCAATACACATCACATATATACACATTGATTCCATCATACTTGTCATACCCACCTATATATATATAGATGCTCTTTATTCACATTATTCATCATAGTCACAAATACATAGATGCTCTTTATTCACATTATTCATCATAGTCACAAATACATATAACCCATCAATTCCAACAATTCAAACATTCAAACTTATCCTATGGCATCTAGCCTAAGTTTTCATGTAACATTATATATTATCTACGAGAAACCAAAACCATACCTTAGCCGATTCCTTTTTAAGCACAAAATGCCATAATTCAAGCTTCCAAGACTCACTTCAAGCATCCAAAATCCACTAATTTGATTCCAAGTGCTTCAATTTTGCCAATACAACTCTAATTCAATACAATATCAATCTAATTCATATAATTCCTCAAGATTAGTACTAGGGCACACAAATTGGACAAACCACAAGGATTTAAAGGTTTTTTTACCTTATCCATTGATGATTGGACTAAAATCCAATAATTATCTGATGTTAGATTGCACCTAAACCAACAAAATCATCAAAATCACTAGAAACTCATACTAAAATGCATATTCAGAAATGGAAACAAAACTGAGCGAAAATAATAAAGTTTATTACTACTTTGTTTAGATAAAAATGAATAGGACTTCGAGATGAATGCGTGGCCAGAAAGGGCTCGTCAATCGGAGCTCCGGATTGAAAGTTACGGAAGATTAAATTTTGGAGGTGATTAGTGTAACACTAACACCTTAACTTTTAGCACCTCATGATCGCACTATGGTGACAGTTAAATGCAAGGTGTTTATTGGCATGCCGGCAAAGGCATGAGTAGCATAGATCAAGCATTCAATGTCCAAGTTAGATTACCAAGCCTTTCAAACTAATAACCTATTTTTAATAACAATTATATTTAAATAATATAATATAAAAAGGGTTTTTGTGAAAAGCAAGCATTTAGAGTAGTAGAATAAAAGAAATCTAAAAATAGTACACAATGCCATACGGGCGTTTTCACAAACACATAGCATGCATGGTGAATAAGCTATTGAAAGTATTAAATTGAACATGCAAGCAACCCTTAAAAATTAATATATAATCGTCAAACAATTCCTTAACAATACACAAGCAAAATATAAGAAATAATGACCCAAATAAATTTCTAACACCAATAAAAAGAGGAAGAAAGAAAAAGAAAACAAGGATAGTGAAAGTAGAAAGAAAAAGAATAAGAGAACATAAAAATAAGAGGAAGAATAGAAAAGGAAGGAGGGAAGAAGAAAAGAAAAACCTTGATAATGGTGGTGAGAGAGAGAAAGTAGAAAGTGAGAAAGAAGGAAGAAGGAAGAAGAAGAGGGGAAGAAGAAGGGAAAAGAAAAAGTAGGATTTGGGGAAGAAAAAGATAAGATATTTTAGCAGATTTGGATAAGATGTGCGGCGCACGTGACGCGGACGCGTGGGTTCGTTCGTGCAAAAAGCGCGTATATGAATCGATGCGGACGAATTGGTCACGCAGACGCGTGACTTGTTCTGTGCTAGTGGCGCGAGAACTCTCTGTTCGAAACTCATTGTTGCCAAATTTCAAGGTGACGCGTTCGCGTGGTGGAAGCGATCGCGTGAATGGCCAAAACTGGAAAACGACGTGGACGCGTGGGGCACGCGTTCGCGTGGTGGGGCTTGTGCAACTAGCATCATTCCAGCCCCGGTCCAACGTAATATTCTGCCATACACCCTTTCTTACGTCGATTTTCAGGGCACGCATTCGCGTGCTTGACGCGGGCGCGTGGGAGGCATTTTTCCCACATGACGCGGACGCGTCGGGGACCCGGTCGCGTGGATCAAGTTGTGCCAAAGGCATGCCTCCAGCCGCGCTTTTGCGTGACTCTCTGTTAAGTTTGCTTTTCTTCCTAGGGCCAATACGACGCGGACGCGTCAGTGACGCTGTCGCGTCGCATGCCGGTTTCCTCCTCTTTCTTCTCTTCTTTTTTTTATGCAATATGCAAATGCAAACTATATGCACTAGTACGGAGAAGAGTTATTGAAAAAGGAAAATAAGAAGAGAGAAAGGAACAATCATACCATGGTGGGTTGTCTCCCACCTAGCACTTTGCTTTAACGTCCTTAAGTTGGACGCTCCACTAGCTCAGTCTTCTGCTGTGGGTGGATCTTCCAAGAGGAAGATCTCTAGCTCCTTTTTATTCTTCATCTTTTCACCATGATAAAGCTTTAAGCAATGTCCATTGACTTTGATGAATTCAGAGCTTGAAGGATGACTCAGGTGGAAAACTCCGTATGGCTCAGCCTTCTCTACTCTATACGGGCTATCCCATCTTGATCTCAACTTGCCTGGCATGAGCCTCAATATGGAGTTGTAAAGGAGGACTAAGTCCCCCGGTTGGAACTCTCTCCTCTTGATATGCTTATCATACACAACCTTCATATTTTCCTTGTAAAGCCTGGAGTTCTCATAAGCTTCTAGGCGAAGGCTTTCTAATTCCTGCAGTTGCAGCTTCCTTTCAGCTTCGGCCTTCTCAAATCCCATGTTGCACTCCTTCACTGCCCAAAAGGCTTTGTGCTCTACTTCAACTGGGAGGTGACAGGCTTTACCATAAACTAAGTAGAAGGGACTCATCCCAATGGGTGTCTTGTATGCCGTTCTGTATGCCCAGAGTACATCTTGTAGTCTGGGGCTCCAGTCTCTTCTATGAGGTTTGACTATCTTCTGCAAGATACGCTTTATTTCTTGGTTAGACACCTTGACTTGCCCATTAGTCTGGGGATGGTAGGATGTTGCCACTTTATGAATTATCCCATGCTTCTTCAGTAATCCTGTTAGTCTCCTGTTACAAAAATGGGTGCCTTGATCGCTCACGATAGCTCGTGGTGATCCAAAGCAATAGATGATATAATTTCTAACAAAGAAAACAACAGTGTTAGCATCATCAGTGCGGGTAGAAATTGCTTCCACCCATTTAGAAACGTAATCCACAGCTAACAATATATAAAAGTAACCATTAGAATTTGGAAATGGACCCATGAAGTCAATGCCCCAAACATCAAAAATTTCACAGAAAAGCGTAATCTGTTGAGGCATCTCATCCCTCTTGGATATATTACCAAACCTTTGGCATGGGGAACAAGATTTGCAAAATTCAGCAGCGTCTTTAAAAAGAGTAGGCCACCAGAATCCACAGTCTAAAATTTTTCTAGCTGTTCTCTGAGGACCAAAATGTCCTCCACTCTCAGATGAGTGGCAGGCCTCTAAAATAGACTGGAACTCTGATTGAGGCACACATCGTCTAATTACCTGGTCAGCACCACACCTCCATAAATATGGGTCATCCCATAAATAATATTTGGACTCGCTTTTCAGTTTGTCTCTTTGATGCTTAGTAAAGTCTGGAGGAAAAGTGCGGCTGACTAGATAATTAGCTATAGGCGCATACCAAGGGACTACTTCAGATATTGGTTATAAGTTGTCGAATGGGAAATTATCATTTATAGGAGTGGAGACATCCGTAATGTGCTCAAGGTGACTCAAGTAGTCTGCCACTAGAT
This sequence comes from Arachis ipaensis, assembly GCF_059453495.1. Lineage (NCBI taxonomy): Eukaryota > Viridiplantae > Streptophyta > Magnoliopsida > Fabales > Fabaceae > Arachis > Arachis ipaensis. The sequence goes on along the minus strand of NC_142441.1, from coordinate 116,225,714 downwards.
TCTGGTTACCACTCCTATCGTTAATTTCTAAATCAAATTCTTGTAGTAGCAGTATCCAACGTATAAGCCTTGGTTTGGACTCCTTCGCGCTGAGCCAACGCTGCTCCTACTGCATGATTGGAAGTATCGCACATGATTTCAAATGGCTGGCTCCAGTCTGGTCCTTTCACAATTGGAGCTTGAGTCAGGGCGGTCTTCAGCTTATCAAAAGCTTGCTCACAATCTTCACTGAACTCGAACTCGATATCTTTCTGCAGCAATCTGGATAAAGGTAATGCTACCTTACTGAAGTCCTTAATGAATCTCCTGTAAAAACCTGCATGGCCAAGGAACGAACGGACTTTCCTCACGGAGGAGGGGTAAGGTAAACTAGAAATAACATCCACCTTTGCTGGGTCTACAGAGATACCAGTATCAGAAACAACATGCCCTAGAACAATTCCTTGTTTCACCATAAAATGACACTTTTCAAAATTTAAAACAAGGTTTGAACTAACACACCTGTCCAATACTCTAGATAAACTATCCAAGCAAAGGCTAAATGAATCACCATATACGCTAAAGTCATCCATAAAAACTTCCATACAAGTCTCAATAAGGTCAGAGAAAAGACTCATCATGCACCTTTGGAAAGTAGCTGGTGCATTGCATAAACCAAAGGGCATTCTCTTATAAGCATAAGTTCCAAAAGGACATGTAAAAGTATTCTTTTCCTGATCCTCAGGGGCTATATGAACTTGAAAGTAGCCTGTATAACCATCTAAAAAGCAGTAATGGGATTTACCTGACAGGCGATCAAGCATCTGATCAATGAATGGCAAGGGGTAATGATCCTTGCGAGTGGCTTGGTTGAGACGCCTATAGTCAATGCAAACTCTCCATGAATTCTGCACTGTAGTTGTCAGAAGCTCTCCTTGCTCATTTCTTACTGTTGTGACTCCAGACTTCTTGGGTACAACTTGTACTGGCTGACCCATTCGCTATCTAAGATGGGATAAATGATATCTGCTTCAAGTAGCCTGGTCACTTCCTTCTTGACAACTTCTAAGATGGTGGGATTCAATCTCCTTTGAGGTTGACGGATAGGTTTTGCTCCCTCTTCTAAGAATATTCTGTGCTCACAAACTTGAGGGTAGATACCCACTATATCCGCCAAGCTCCATCCAATCGCTTTCTTATGTTTTCTCAGTACACTGAGTAGCTGTTCTTCTTGTTGGGAAGTAAGCTCCCTCGCAATAATAATTGGAAACTTCTGCTTGTCCTCAAGGTAAGCATACTTGAGGTGTGGAGGGAGGGGTTTTAATTCTAATTTCTGCTCATGGCCAGGCTCTGGATTATCTGGAGCTGGTGATAATGGTAAAGTGCTCTCATTGTCCTCTGAAAATGTCCCCACACTTGGACCTTGCCCTATGTACTTCTCTTTTAATTCTTCCTGGTGAACTTCAGCTACAGTTTTATCAATGATGTCACACTGGGAGATAGAATGATCTTCTGGAGGGTGCTTCATAGCTTCTTTTAAACTGAATTTCACTATTCTGCCATCTATTTCAAAAGAATAAGTTCCTGAAAATGCGTCCATCTTGAACTTTAAAGTCTTCAGGAATGGTCTTTCAAGTAGGATTGAGGATGGCCTCCCGGAGTCAGTAGGGGGCATTTCCAGGATATAGAAATCAATGGGAAACATGAGCTCCTTGATGCTCACTAATACATCTTCAGCAACTCCAATCACTGTGATGATGCTTTTATCTGCTAACACAAAACGAGCTGCTGACCTTTTTAAGGGAGGGATCCTTAAAGCATTATATATAGACAAAGGCATTATACTAACACACGCTCCTAAATCACACATGTAGTCAGAAAATATCACACCTCCAATAGTACAGTTAACCATACATGGACCTGGATCACTACATTTTTCAGGTATACCTCCCATTAAAGCAGAGATAGAACTACCTAAAAGAATGGTTTCTAATTTATTAATTTTATTCTTATGTATACATAAATCCTTTAGAAACTTCGCATATTTAGGTACCTGTTGAATAACCTCAAAAAGGGGAACGATTACCTTAACCTTTTTGAATATTTCTACCATTTTGGGATCGAGTTCCATCTGCTTCCTAGGCTTCCTTGTGAGTTGTGGAAAGGGGACAGGACGGGTGTTATCCGCAGTTTCAGCATCCTTTGGTGCTTTACCCTGTGGTTGAGTTTCCTCTTCTTCAACTATGTCCTGTGTGTCCTCTTCCTCTTCAGCATCTTCCATTTCCACTGCATCTTCAGCTGGGGTGTGTTCTGGTGGACTTGGCTCCTCTTGGTTCCTCTCCTGCAATATGGTTCCAGATCTCAGAGTGATGGCATTGATCCCACCCTTGGGATTGGGTAAGGGTTGAGAAGGAAATCCACTGGAGCTCGAAGGTTGGTTGGTGGAGTTATTTAGTGATCCAAGCTGAGAGACAAGAGCTTGCAAGGTAGAGTTCAGACCATTTAGGGTAGATGTAAGGTTGTTTTCCATGGCCTACTGTCTCCGATCAATAGAGTGTAATAACTCATCATTAGAAGATGAAGAGGAATAAGTGATCTGAGGGGTCTGCTGAGATGCTTGAGGCTGCCTTAGATGAGGTGCTCTGTAGGCCTGATTCTGATTCTGATGTCTGATGTTGTTACTGTTATTCCACCTCTGGTTTCTATTGTTATCTCTGCCTCATCTGTTATGATTGTCCCTCTAACCCTGGTTAGAATTATCTCTCCAACCTTGGTTGGAATTGTCCTGCCATCTATGGTTGTAGCTGCCACCTTGATTGTATCCTTGATTGGGGCGGTCATAGAAGTTATGAGTGGCTGCCACAATGTTGTCTTCCTGCTGGAGCTATGGACATTCATCAGTATAATGGCTATAATCAGCACAGATCCCGCATACTCTTTGTGGAACCAACTGTTGGCTTTGCTGTGGTGGAGAGGGCTGAGCTTGCTGAGCTTGTTGTTGACTCAACTACATCTGCTTCAGTAAGTTGGTCATTTCACAGATACTCTGAGTTAGAGCAGCAGTCTCTCTGCTAGAGGATACCTCTGCAACAGCTTTTGACTGGCTTTGTTTTTGCCTGTGATTCCGAGTAGATTCAGCTAAATCGCTGATCAATTGCCATGCCTCATCAGTGGTCTTGTACTTTTTCATAGACCCATTGCTAGCACCTTCCAATGTGGTCTTATCTTGAGGCTTCATGCCCTGTGTGAAGTAGCCGAGCAACACTATCTTGTCAATCATATGGTGGGGGCATGCTTCCATAAGATTGTTGAAGCACTCCCAGTATTCGTAGAGAGTCTCGGATTCGTCCTGAAAAATCATGGAAATGTCCTTCCTCAGTTTATCAGTAACTTCGGCTGGAAAGAATTTCTCCAAAAATTCTCTTCTAAGCGTATCCCAATTAGAAACAGTTACTCCGGGTTGAGTGTAGTACCACTCTCTTGCCTTTCTCTCAAGAGAGAATGGGAAGGCTTTTAACATAATAGAAGTTTCATCAGCACCATCATGCTTAACAGTAGAACAAACTTTCTGGAAATCCCTAAGGTGCTTGATAGGCTCTTGAGCAGGTAAGCCATGAAACTTGGGCATCAAGTTGAGTAGTGCAGTCTTTATTTCAAAATCTACAGCCACCGCTGGGTGATGCGCTTGAAACGACTGCAGTGTGAAATCTGGGGCTCCAGCTTCCTGGATAGTAACTCTCCTAGGTGCTGCCATGTTACCTGCACGTGAATCAACTGAATCAGTAGGAAGAGAGCTTGTTTCTTCCTTAAGTGATGTTTCAGATTTGTCCTCGGAGAGGACTAACCGACGCCGAGCTTGCCTTATACGTGAAATAGTTCTTTCAATCTTAAGATCAAATACTGGCAAGCTTGGATCAGGAAGTGAACGCGTCATTCAATGGAAGAGACATATAGCTCATGATAACAAAAACAAAATAAAATAAAATGCAAATAAATAAATTTCAATCAATAAATTAGCACTCTATTGCACCTCCCCGGCAACGGCGCCAAAAATTGACGAGGCGGAAATTGGCAGATTAAGAAATTAATATGAGAGATACGTTGCAAATACAATTCTTAACCAACAAAAGTCCGCTTATCAATTTAGAAGGGTTATCACAAAATTAGAATTAAAATACTGGGAGTATGAATCTCAGGTCGTCTCCAAACGAGTTGCAGAAAGATGTGCTATTTTATTAATTAGAGGGTTTTCAAATTGGTTTTGAGTTTGATAAATAGGAAATTAAAACAGAGAATTTATGTAATTTAAATAAAGGTCTTGACCGGGAGTAGATCAATCGGAAGTTCTATCCTTGTTGGAGTTCTCCCAAGATCAATTGATAATTGAAGGTTGTTCTACTTAGTTATCCTTTACTAGGTAGAGGAAAGTCAAGTAAGTTGGAAATCTACTTCTATTCACAAGTTCTAATCGTCTCCCTTGGGAAGGATTAGTGTCAGTGACTAGAGAGTCATCCAACAATAAACCCAATTACAATTTTTCTCTTGAGTATTCCAACTCAAGGTTCTCCTTTCAATCAACTCCCAATCAAGTTGGAGAACTACTCGCTCATCATGAATGTAAACTTCACAAAATAAGAAAGGGAAATAAAGGAAGACATGATAAATAATAATCAAAAAGACCAATTAAAAATAAAAATAGTTCTTGTATTAATAAATTCTAAAAATAACCCAATGGTAACTCTGAACAAATTAAGGATATGAAAGAGTAAGTAAAAACTAGAGAAAACAAACTAGAGAGATGAAGTCTTGCGGAGGTAATAGCTCTTCTCTATATCCCAATATAAAAAGCAATAAAAATAAGATCCTAAGAACTATGAATGTATATAGAGAAAACCTAGAGGAGAAGTAAAGTCAGATCTAAAACTAGAAATTATGCCGAATGAATGTCCTCCTTGGTCTCTGCATGTTCCCTGACTCTAATCTGTGTTTCTGGGCCGAAAACTGGGTTGAGATGTGGCCCAGAATCCACGCCAGCGATTTTTGCAAATTCTGCAGTTCGTGCACGTCACATGATGAGCGGATATTTTATACGCTTTTTGGGGTTAATTTCATATAGATTTTAGTATGTTTTAGTTGGTTTTTAGTTTATTTTCATTAGTTTCTAGGAAAAATCCACATTTCTAGACTTTACTATGAGTTTGTGTATTTTTCTAAAATTTCAGGTATTTTCTGGCTGAAATTGAGGGAGCTGAGCAAAAATCTGATTCAGGCTGAAAAAGGACTGCTGATGCTGTTGGATTCTGACCTCTGCACTCGGAATGGAATTTCTGGAGCTATAGGAGTCCAAATGGCGTGCTTCCAATTGCGTTGGAAAGTAGACATCCAGGGCTTTCCAGAAATATATAATAGTCCATACTTTGCTCAAGGATAGACGACGTAAACTGGCGTTCAATGCCAGCTCTCTGCCCAATTCTGGCGTCCAGCGCCAGAAACAAGTTGCAAGTTGGAGTTCAACACCAGAAAAGGATCCAAAGCTGGCGTTGAACGCCCATAACAGCCCCAGACACGTGAAAGCTTTAGTCTCAGCCCCAGCACACACCAAGTGGGCCCCAGAAGTGGATTTCTGCACTATCTATTATAGTTTACTCATTTTCTGTAAACCTAGGTTACTAGTTTAGTATTTAAACAACTTTTAGGGATTTATTTTGTATCTCATGACATTTTAGATCTGAACTTTGTACTCTTTGACGGCATGAGTCTCTAAACTCCATTGTTGGGGGTGAGGAGCTCTGCTGTGTCTCGATGAATTAATGCAAGTATTTCTGTTTTCCATTCAAGCATGCGTGTTCCTATCTAAGATATCCATTCGCGCCTAATTATGGAGAAGGTGATGATCAGTGACACTCTTCACCTTCCTCAATCCATGAACGTGTGTCTGACAATCACCTCCGTTCTACATCAGATTGAGTGAATATCTCTTAGATTCCTTAATCAGAATCTCCGTTGTATAAGCTAGATTGATGGCGGCATTCATGAGAATCCAGAAAGTCTAAACCTTGTCTGTGGTATTCCGAGTAGGATTCTGGGATTGGATGACTGTGACGAACTTCAAACTCGCGAGTGCTAGGCGTAGTGACAGACGCAAAAGGATAGTAAACCCTATTCCGGTACGATTGAGAACCTGCAGATGATTAGCCGTGCGGTGACAGCGCACCTGGACCCTTTTCACTGGAAGGATGGATGGTAGCCATTGACAACGGTGATCCACCAACACACAGCTTGCCATAGGAGGACATGCGTGCGTGAATCAGAAGATAGAGAAAAGCAGAGATTCAGAAGACAAAGCATCTCCAAAACTCCAACATATTCTCCATTACTGCATAACAAGTAACCTTTAACCCATGCTCTCTTGTTTATTCGCAATTCACTTGATAAATATAATTGACTTCCTGACTAAGAATTGCAAGATAACCATAGATTGCTTCAGACCAACAATCTCCGTGGGATTCGACCCTTACTCACGTAAGGTATTACTTGGACGACCCAGTGCACTTGCTGGTTAGTGGTACGAGTGTGAAAAGTGTGATTCACAATTCGTGCACCAAGTTTTTGGCGCCGTTGCCAGGGATTGTTCGTGTTTGGACAACTAACGGTTTATTTTGTTGCTTAGATTAGGAAAAATTTCCCTTTTTAGTTTAGAGTCTCTTATTATTGTCGTGTTAAAGTTTTAGAATCCTTATTTTCTTTTTTAAAATCTTTTTCAAAAATAATTTTTCTATTAAATCCTGTGCCAAACTTTAAGTTTGGTGTTTTCTTGTTGATTTTTCTGTGTTTTTCAAAAATTTTAGTTTGGTTTTCTAAAAATTTTAAGTTTGGTGTTCTTCCTTCATGTTCTTGTATTCTTGTGAGTCTTCAAAGTGTTCTTGAGTTTTCCTTGTGTCTTGATCTTAAAATTTTTAAGTTTGGTATTCCTTGGTATTTTCCCTCCAAAATTTTCAAAAATAAGGACCATTAGATCTAAAAAAATTTTAAATCTTGTGCTATCTTACTGTTTTTCTCTTTCCTCTTAAAATTCAAAAATATCTTTTCTCTCTTTTTTTTAAAAGCAAATTTTCGAAATCTATTTCTAAAATTCAGATTTTTATTTCAAAATTTAAAACCTTTTTCAAAAATCATCATATCCTTTTCAAAATTTCCTAACCACTTTCTCTCTCCTCATTTTTTCGAAAATCTTCACCTATTTTTATTTATTTTATTTTAAATTATTTTGTTTTCGAAATAAGTAAATTATTAAATAAATAAAAATATTTTTTCTATTTTACATCATCTTCCTTTCTCCATCATGGACCTAAGAGGAAATGAACAGTCTAGGAGGACTCTGGGGTCATATGCTAACCCCTCTGTTGCTTCATATGGGAGTAGTATCTGCATACCCTCCATTGGAGTTAGTAGCTTTGAGTTGAATCCTCAGCTCATTATCATGGTGCAGCAAAGTTGCCAGTATTCCGGTCTTCCACAAGAAGAACCTACAGAGTTTCTGGCACAATTTTTACAAATTGCTGACACAGTACATGATAAGAAAATAGATCAGGATATCTACAGACTATTACTGTTTCCATTTGCTGTAAAAGATCAAACTAAGAGGTGGTTAAATAACCAACCTAAGGCCAGCATAAGGACATGGAAACAGCTGACAGAAAAATTCCTGAATCAATACTTTCCCCCAAAACGGATGACACAGCTAAGGCTGGACATCCAAGGCTTTAAACAAGGAGATAATGAATCTCTTTATGATGCCTGGGAGAGATACAGAGAGATGCTACAAAAATTCCCCTCTGAAATGTTTTCAGAGTGGGTTCAGTTAGACATCTTCTATTATGGACTTGCAGAAGGAGCTCAGATGTCTCTAGATTACTCAGCTGGTGGATCTATCCACATGAGAAAGACAATTGAAGAGGCTCAAGAGCTCATTGATACAGTTGCCAGGAATCAGCATCTGTACCTAAGCAGTGACCCTTCCATGAAAGAAGAGGTTAAAACAGTAACTGCTGAACTCAGCCCTGTAAAACAAGCTGCTGAATTCAATCAGCAATTGGACTTTCTAACAAAGCAGTTAGCCGAATTCAAGGATAAACTACAAGAGACAAGGATGGCTAATATAAATATGGAAGAACAATTGAAGCAAACAAAGCAGCAGCTATCAAGACAAATAACAGAAGAATGCCAAGCAGTTCAATTAAGAAGTGGGAAAACATTAAATACCCCACCTCAAGGCAGCAAAGAGCTAAGGAATGAGCAAACCACCCAAAATTCACCTGAGGACAGTAAAAGCCCAGGGAAAAGTAATTCTGGCGCTAAAACGCCAGAAATCTGGTGGAAGGCTGGCGCTGAACGCCCAGACCATGCCCAAGACTGGCGTTCAACGCCAGTAACAAACAAGGACTGGCGTTCAACGCCAGAAACAAGCAAGGATCTGGCGTTGAACGCCCAAAATGGGCACAGTTCTGGCGTTCAGATGCCAGGAACAGACAAGGAGTTGGCGTCTAACGTCACTCCAGCTTCTAACTCTGGCACTCAATTGCTAGTAAGGGATCAGACACACACAAGTGCTGATAACAACCCCTCTAAAAAGGCTTCTTCAACCACTTCTGTAGGCAATAAACCTACAGCAACTAAGGTTGAAGAATATAAAGCCAAGATACTTTATCCTCAAAAACTCCGAAAAGAGGAGCAGGATAAGCAATTTGCTCGCTTTGCAGATTATCTCAGGACTCTTGAAATAAAGATTCCATTTGCAGAGGCACTTGAGCAAATACCTTCTTATGCCAAGTTCATGAAAGAGATCTTGAGTCATAAAAAGGATTGGAGAGAAACAGAAAGAGTTCTCCTCACTGAAGAATGCAGTGCAGTCATTCTAAAAATCTTCCCTGAAAAGCTTAAAGACCCTGGGAGTTTTCTGATACCATGCATATTAGAAGGTAATTGCACCAAGACAGCTTTATGCGATCTTGGGACAAGCATCAACCTAATACCTGCATCCACTATCAGAAAGCTTGGCTTAACTGAAGAAGTTAAACCAACCCGGATATGTCTCCAACTTGCTGATGGCTCCATTAAATACCCATCAGGCGTGATTGAAGACATGATTGTCAGAGTTGGGCCATTCGCCTTTCCCACTGACTTTGTAGTGCTGGAAATGGAGGAGCACAAGAGTGCTACTCTCATTCTAGGAAGACCCTTCCTAGCAACTGGACGAACCCTCATTGATGTCCAACAAGGGGAAATAACCCTGAGAGTCAATGATGACGAGTTTAAGTTGAATGCTGTCAAAGCCATGCAGCATCCAGACACATCAAAAGACTGCATGAAAGTTGATCTTATTGACTCTTTGGTAGAAGAGATCAACATGGCTGAGAGTCTCGAATCAGAGTTGGCAGACATCTTTAAAGATGTTCAGCCTGATTTGGAGGATTCAGAGGAGATGAAAGAGCCTCTGAAATTTCCTCTAGAAGAGGAAAAACCTCCTAAACCCGAGCTCAAATCATTACCACCATCCCTGAAATATGTATTTCTGGGAGAATGTGACACTTTTCTAGTGATCATAAGCTCTGCTTTAAATCCACAGGAAGAGGAAGCACTTATTCAAGTGCTAAGGACACACAAGACAGCTCTTGGGTGGTCCATAGGTGACCTTAAGGGCATAAGCCCAGCTAGATGCATGCACAAAATCTTATTGGAGGATAATGCTAAACCAGTGGTTCAACCATAGAGGCGGCTAAATCCAGCCATGAAGGAAGTGGTGCAGAAAGAGGTCACCAAATTACTAGAGGCTGGGATTATTTATCCTATTTCTGATAGCCTCTGGGTGAGCCCTGTCCAAGTCGTCCCAAAAAAGGGAGGCATGACAGTGATTCATAATGAAAAAAATGAACTGGTTCCTACAAGAACAGTTACAGGGTGGCGCATGTGTATTGACTACAGAAGGCTCAATACAGCCACCAGAAAGGATCATTTTCCTTTACCATTCATAGACCAGATGCTAGAAAGACTGGCAGGTCATGATTATTACTGCTTTTTGGATGGCTACTCAGGCTATAACCAGATTGTAATAGATCCCCAGGATAGAGAGAAAAAAACATTCACATGTCCATCTGGAGTGTTTGCTTATAGAAGGATGCCATTTGGGCTGTGTAATGCGCCTGCAACCTTCCTGAGATGCATGCTCTCTATTTTCTCTGATATGGTGAAAAATTTTCTAGAAGTCTTCATGGATGACTTCTCAGTATATGGAGACTCATTCAGCTCCTGTCTTGATCACCTGAAACTTGTTCTGAAGAGATGCCAAGAGACCAACCTAGTTTTAAACTGGGAAAAATGTCACTTCATGGTGACTGAAGGGATTGTCCTTGGGCATAAAATTTCAAACAAGGGAATAGAGGTGGATCAAGCAAAAATAGAGGTAATTGAAAAATTACCACCACCTGCCAATGTTAAGGCAATCAGAAGCTTTCTGGGGCATGCAGGATTCTATAGGAGGTTTATAAAGGATTTTTCAAAAATCACAAAACCTCTAAGCAATCTGCTAGCTGCTGACATGCCATTTGTGTTTAACACAGAGTGTCTGCAGGCGTTTGAAACGCTGAAAGCTAAGCTGGTCACAGCACCAGTTATTTCTGCACCAGACTGGACATTTCCATTTGAGCTAATGTGTGATGCCAGTGATCACGCCATTGGTGCAGTATTGGGACAGAGGCATGACAAGCTTCTGCACGTCATTTATTATGCTAGTCGCATTTTAAATGATGCCCAGAAAAATTACACAACCACAGAAAAAGAATTACTTGCAGTGGTTTATGCCATTGACAAGTTTAGATCATACTTATTAGGATCAAAAGTGATTGTGTATACTGACCATGCTGCTCTTAAATATCTACTCACAAAGCAAGATTCAAAACCCAGGCTCATCAGATGGGTGTTGCTTCTGTAAGAGTTTGATATAGAAATAAGAGACAGAAAAGGAACAGAGAACCAAGTGGCTGATCATCTGTCCCGGATAGAGCCAGTAGAAGGGACGTCCCTCCCCTCTCTTGAGATCTCTGAGACTTTTCCGGATGAGCATTTATTTGCCATTTAGGAAACACCATGGTTTGCCGATATTGCAAACTATAAAGCTGCAAGGTTCATACCCAAAGAGTACAACAGGCAACAAAAGAAAAAATTAATCACTGATGCAAAGTACTACTTGTGGGATGAACCCTATCTCTTTAAGAGATGTGCAGACGGAATAATCCGTAGGTGTGTTCCTAGAGAAGAAGCACAGAGGATCCTATGGCATTGCCATGGATCTCAATATGGAGGCCATTTTGGAGGTGAGCGAACAGCCACCAAGGTCCTCCAATGTGGCTTCTATTGGCCCACACTCTATAGAGATTCCCGAGAGTTTGTACGTAACTGTGACAGTTGCCAAAGAGCTGGTAATCTGCCTCATGGTTATGTCATGCCTCAACAAGGAATCTTGGAGATTGAGTTGTTTGACGTATGGGGAATTGACTTCATGGGACCTTTCCCACCATCATTCTCAAACACTTATATTCTGGTGGCAGTTGACTATGTATCAAAATGGGTTGAGGCCATTGCCACACCCACCAATGATACTAAAACAGTGATGAAGTTCCTCCAGAAACATATCTTTAGCAGGTTTGGTGTCCCTAGAGTACTGATCAGTGATGGGGGCACTCACTTCTGCAACAAACAGCTTTACTCTGTCATGGTTCGGTATGGGATTTGCCACAAGGTGGCTACTCCATATCATCCACAAACTAATGGGCAAGCTGAGGTCTCTAACAGGGAATTAAAGAGAATCCTAGAACGGACAGTAAGTACCCGTAGAAAGGATTGGGCACGGAGCTTGGATGATGCTCGGTGGGCTTACAGAACAGCATTCAAGACCCCTATAGGGACCTCTCCATACCAACTTGTGTATGGTAAGGCATGTCACCTACCCGTGGAACTGGAACATAAAGCCTATTGGGCAACCAGATTCCTAAACTTTGATGCCAAATTAGCAGGAGAAAAAAGATTGCTCCAGCTAAATGAGCTAGAGGAATTCAGATTCACTGCTTTCGAAAATGCCAAGCTTTATAAAGAGAAATAAAAAAAGTGGCATGATAGAAAGCTGTCATCTAGAATCTTTGAACCAGGACAGAAGGTTCTGCTGTTTAACTCTAGACTCAGGCTATTTCCCGAGAAGCTGAAATCCCGGTGGAGGGGACCATATGTGATTACAAGTGTATCACCATATGGTTATGTGGAGCTTCAAGATATTGATTCTGATAAGAAGTTCATTGTCAATGGATAGAGAATAAAGCACTATCTTGAAGGCAACGTTGAGCAAGAATGCTCAAGGCTGAAGCTAGATTAAAAGCTCAGTAAGGTCCAGCTAAAGACAATAAAGAAGCGCTTGCTGGGAGGCAACCCAGCCATGGGGCATCAATCCTCTAAGCATTTTGCCCTATTTTTATTTTTATTTGTTTATATAAAGTTCATTGAAACTAAGGTAATGAATCAATTGCATAAGTTCACAGGGTTACAGAAGGAATCTGCACACAAAACAGAGAAAAAGAGCTCACTGGCAAGAAAACGCCAGTAAGAGCCTATTTTGGGAGTTTAGCGCTGATGACAAGTCATCTTAGCCTAGTTTCACTAGCCTTTTTCTTTTGTTTTCAATTGAATTGTGCACTTTCTTGAGCCAAAAGCAAGCCAATTGGGTAGATTTTCATGTTTCCTTTGATTTAATCAACCATGTATGAATTCATGCTATTTCATGAGGTTTTATGCTATAATTGTCACATATTATGAAAGAATGAATATCTCATGATTTTGAGCATAGCTTTGATGTGTTTGGTTGATTAATGATAGGTGAAGAAAGCTTGGAGAAAGGTTGATGCAAGAAGGAATGGCTAGGAGGAAGAGAGAACAAAAAGTTTGAGCAAAAGTTTGCCTCAAACTTTAGCTCAAACTTTTGGATTAATTGAAAATGAACCAGGAAGCAAAAAGCTGGACCAAAAGTTAGCCTCAAACTTTTTGGCTAACTTTTGGGCAAAAGCTGGAGCAAAAGTTAGCCCCTAACTTTTTGGCTAACTTTTGGGCAAAAGCTGGAGCAAAAGTTAGCCCCTAACTTTTTGGCTAACTTTTGGCATGAAAAACACTCCCTGGATGAGCAAAAGTTTGCGCCAACGTTAGCCCCTAACTTTTTGGCTAACGTTGGCACATGAAAAACACTCCCTGGGCTAGCAAAAGTTTGCGCCAACGTTAGCCCCTAACTTTTTGGCTAACGTTGGCGCCATGAATAAGCAAGGGGAGGCCAACGTTGGAGCAAAAGTTAGACCCCTAACTTTTGCCCCAACGTTGGTATCAGTAAGGAAGGGTGCTGATGTGAAAAGTTGGAGCAAAAGTTAGACCCTAACTTTTACTCCAACTTTTACTCAAGCTTTCATGATTCCAACCCGGTTCAATTCGGTTCTTCTCCAAACTCCAAGAGCAATCAACCAAGGCCTCTATCAACCCAATTCCATCAAGAGCAAAGGCCCAATTGAAGGCTTGAAGACCATTTGAAGAAAGTGTATAAATAGCATAGGATTTAAGTTTTAAGAGAGCTTCCCTTTTAGTTTTTCAGAATAGTTTTCTTTTCGGTTTGCTTAGAGCTCACTTTTACATTTCTTAGCATTGTTGTTTTAATTCAAGAGAATTTGGGAGGAGAATTGATCTCTCTTCTTCCTTGTTCTTGCCCAGCACTCTTTACTTTTTTTGTCTTGGATTTTGGGTGGAGAATTGAAGAAATTCTGTTTCAATCTCACCTTGGGATCTTATTTAATTTTCTGCTTAATTGAATTTCAGTTTCGGTTACTTGCTTCTTCATCTACTTTCTTTGCAATTTACAATTTCCTTTGCAATTGTGCTTGTTGGATCTAGGAAGGCATTGAGATCTAGACTTGGTTTTCTAGTCTCTTGGGTCCTGAGATCCGGATTTCCCATTTCCCATTCCCTGTTTACTGTTTTCATGCTTATTTACATTTCTGTTTTAAGATCCGGTTTGATTCAAGACATCATTTACTTCTCTGTTTGTTGTAATTTACTTTTCCTTGTTTAATTTCTGCAAATCCAACTCCCAATTCCCTTTACAATTCAAGCCATTTACATTTCTTGCACTTTAAGATTCTGCAATTTACATTTCTTGCGTTCTAAGTTTCTGCCATTTAATTTCTTGCTCTTTAAGATTCAGCACTTTAAATTCCAGTTCTCTTTAATTTCATGCAATTCACCCATTTCCTTTACTTTCTATGCAATTTAAATTCTGCAAATCACAAATCTCTCAACCAAATCTTGATTCGCTTGACTAAATCAACCACTAAACTAAAATTGCTCAATCCTTCAATCCCTGTGGGATCGACCTCACTCCCGTGAGTTATTATTACTTGATGCGACCCGGTGCACTTGCCGGTTAGATTTGGGCATTTTGGAGACATTCGTTTTTCCACGAAAATATCCCATCAAGCGCCCAAAAGAGGCATCCAGTGGACGCTGAATACCAGTAAGGATAGCTATCTGGCGTTCAACGCCAGAAAAGGGCAACAACTGGGCGTTGAATGCCCAGGAGAGCAGCATTTGGGCGTTGAACGCCCAAAACAGGCAGCGTTTGGGCATTCAAACGCCAGGATGATGGGGAGGAGGTAAATTCGTTTTTTTCTTCACATTTTTCATTTTAATTTTAATTTCCATGTTTCAAATCATGATTTCTTGCATAAACATGTTAAGAACCCTGATTTCTAAAATCCTTAATTTCTAAAAATCCTACTTTAAAAATATCAAATCCTCTTTTTCAATCCAATTCAACTCTTTTTCAAAAATCTTTTCAACTCATCAATATCTTTTTCAAATCTCCACATTATATTTTTCAAAATCTATATTTATCTTTTTCAAAAATCTTTCATATCTTTTCAATTTTAAACTATATCCTCTCTTATCATATCTTCTATCTTATCTTTTCCAAATCAATCTTTTTTATCATATCTTTTCTAAATTTTTGAACCCACCCCCCTCCCTTTAAAAATGGGTTCGGCCTCTCTCCCCTTCCATCAACAATTGCGCCTAGCTCTCCTTCTATCCCTCTCCTTTCTCTTCTTTTGCTTGAGGACAAGCGAACCTCTAAGTTTGGTGTGTTTATCCGTGATCACTAAGATCATGGCTCCTAAGGAAAAACAACCCACTTCAAGAAGCAAGAAAGAGAGCGTTCCAAAACCACTTTGGAATCAAGGGAAGTTCTTATCTAAAGAACATTCAGACCATTATTACAAAATAATGGGTCTAAGATCAGTGATCCCGGAAGTTAGATTCAATCTGAAAGAAAACGAATATCCGGAGATCCAGGAGCAAATTAGAATCAGGAACTGGGAGGTCCTAGCTAATCCTGAAACGAAAGTGGGAAGGAATATGGTCCAGGAGTTCTATGCTAATATGTGGCAGACAGACAAGCAAAAACTATCTGGAACTGCTTTCTATGAATATCGGACCGTGGTCAGAGGAAAGATTGTTCATACCAATCCTGACAAGATCAGGGAGATCTTAAAGCTACCTCAGCTGAAAGATGATCCAGACTCTTTCAACAGGAGAATGATGAGAACAGACAAGGGCCTGGATAATATTCTAGAGGATATATGTATTCCTGGAGCCAGGTGGACCACCAGCACGAAGGGTGTCCCAAATCAACTCAAAAGAGAAGATCTCAAACCAGTCGCTAGGGGATGGCTGGACTTCATTGGGCATTCTCTGCTGCCCACTAGCAACCGTTCTAAAGTCACTGTTTGAAGAGCAGTGATAATCCATTGCATCATGATGGGAAAAGAAGTGGAAGTTCATCAACTGATTTCAACTGAATTCTACAAAATTGCTAACAAAAATTCTAAAGAGGCCAGGTTGGCTTATCCAAGCTTGATTTCTCTGCTCTGCAAGGACGCTGGAGTAAGGATGGGAATAACTGAGTATATCTCAGTTAAGAAACCAATCACCAAAGCATCAATGGAAAAACAACAAGCACAGGATGATCCCATCAAGAAGAAAACACAGGAATTTCTCCCAGAAATCCCTCAATCTGAATACTGGGAGTATCTTGAAACATCCATTACCAAGATGCAAGAAGCTATGGAACAAATAAAAAAAGAACAGAAGGAACAAAGTCAAATTCTTTGCTATTTGATTAAAGAACAAGAGGAGCAAGGGCGTGACATGAGGGAATTGAAGCGCCAGAAGTTATCTCTTGAAGGACCAAGCACCCCACAGATCCGAGGAACATCCACTTCCCAGAACAAAGGTTGTTAAATTCTAATTTCTGCTTTACTCTGTGATAGTTGTCGTTATAGGAGTTTACCTTAGGAGTCATATAGTAGTAATTAGTCTCTATTTTGATTTTATCTCCAATTAAGTTATAGTCTATTTTTCTCATCATCAGCAAACATGAATAAAATAGTAGATCTTTTGAATAAGAGGCAATAAAATTCGAGTTTTTAATAAGAAAAATTCCAATTAGTAACATGTGGGGGCAATGTTTTCTGTCTTCTGAATGAATGCTTGAACAGTGCATATGTCTTTTGAATTTGTTGTTTAAGACTGTTAAATATGTTGGCTCTTGAAAGAATGATGAACATGAGACATGTTATTAATGATCTGAAAAATCATAAAAATGATTCTTGAAGCAAGAAAAAGCAGCAAAGAACAAGGCTTGCAGAAAAAAAAAGAGAGAGAGAAAGCAAGCAGAAAAAGCCAAAGCTCTTAAAACCAAAAGGCAAGAGCAAAAAGCCAATAGCCCTTAGAACCAAAAGGCAAGGGTAATAAAAAGGATCCCAAGGCTTTGAGCATCAGTGGATAGGAGGGCCTAAAGGAATAAAATCCCGGCCTAAGCGGCTAAACCAAGCTGTCCCTAGCCATGTGCTTGTGGTGTGAAGGTGTCAAGTGAAAACTTGAGACTGAGCGGTTAAAGTCAAGGTCCAAAGCAAAAAGAAGAGTGTGCTTAAGAACCCTGGACACCTCTAATTGGGGACTTTAGCAAAGCTGAGTCACAATCTAAAAGGGTTCACCCAATTATGTGTCTGTGGCATTTATGTACCCGGTGGTAATACTGGAAAACAAAGTGCTTAGGGACACGGCCAAGACTCATAAAGTAGTTGTGTTCAAGAATCATCATACTGAAATAGGAGAATCAATAACACTATCTGAATTCTAATTTCCTATAGATGCCAATCACTCTGAGCTTCAATGATAAAGTGAGATGCCAAAACTGTTCGGAAGCAAAAAGCTACTAGTCCCGCTCATCTAATTAGAATCTGAGCCTCACTCAAAAACTCTGAGATACTATTGCTTCTTGACCTATTAATCTTCTTTTTTATTTGTCTAGTTGCTTGAGGACAAGCAACAGTTCAAGTTTGGTGTTGTGATGAACGGATATTTTATACGCTCTTTGGGGTTAATTTCATATAGATTTTAGTATGTTTTAGTTGGTTTTTAGTTTATTTTCATTAGTCCCGCTCTATCCTTCTGACATGCTTTCTGAATGGAGCATCATAGGTATCTTCTATGATGGTCTGTCTGAACTATCCAAGATGTCATTGGACAACTCTGCTGGAGGATCTCTTCATCTGAAGAAGACGCCTGCAGAAGCTCAGGAACTCATTGAAATGGTTACAAATAACCAATTCATGTACACTTCTGAAAGAAATCCTGTGAATAATGGGACAACTCAGAAGAAAGGAGTTCTTAAGATTGATACTCTGAATGCCATATTGGCTCAGAATAAAATATTGACCCAACAAGTTAATATGATTTCTCAGAGTCTGTCTGGAATGCAAGCAGCAACAGGTAGTACTAAGGAAGCTTCCTCTGAAGAAGAAGCTTATGATCCTGAGAACCCAACAATAGAAGAGGTGAATTACATGGGAGAACCCTATGGAAACACCTATAATCCTTCATGGAGAAATCATCCAAATCTCTCATGGAAGGATCAACGGAGACCTCAACAAGGTTTCAACAACAATAATGGTAGAAGAAACAGGTTTAGCAATAGCAAGCCTTTTCCATCATCTTCTCAGCAACAGACAGAGAATTCTAAGCAGAGCCACTCTGACTTAGCAACCATTGTCTCTGATCTAATCAAAATCACTCAAAGTTTTATGACTGAAATAAGGTCCTCCATTAGAAATTTGGAGGCACAAGTGGATCAGCTGAGTAAGAAATTTACTGAACTCCCTCCTAGTACTCTCCCAAGCAATACAGAAGAGAATCCAAAGAGAGAGTGCAAGGCCATAAACATGTCTCACATGGCCGAACCTGGAGAGGAGGAAGAGGCAGTGATCTCCACTGAGGAAGACCTCAATGGACGTCCACTGACCTCCATGGAGTTCCCTGATGAGGAACCATGGGAATCTGAGGCTCACACAGAGACCATAGAGATTCCATTGAATTTACTTCTACCATTCATGAGCTCTGATGAGTATTCTTCCTCTGAAGAAGATGAAGATGTTACTGAAGAGCAAGTTGCTAAGTACCTTGGAGCAATCATGAAGCTAAATTCCAAGTTATTTGGTAATGAGACTTGGGAGGATGAACCTCCATTGCTCATCAAAGAACTGGATGACTTGACTAGGCAGAGATTACCTCTGAAGAGACAAGATCCTGGAAAGTTCTCAATACCTTGTACTATAGGCACCATGACCTTTGAGAAGGCTCTGTATGACCTAGGGTCAAGCATAAACCTCATGCCTCTCTCTGTAATGGAGAAGCTAGGGATCATTGAGGTACAAGCTGCAAGAATCTCACTAGAGATGGCAGACAATTCAAAGAAACAGGCTTATGGACTTGTAGAGGATGTCTTGGTAAAGGTTGAAGACCATTACATCCCTGCTGATTTCATAATCCTAGAGACTGGGAAGTGTATAGATGAATCCATCATCCTTGGCAGACCCTTCCTAGCCACAGCAAAAGCTGTGATTGATGTTGACAGAGGAGAATTGATCATTCAAGTGAATGGAGACTCCCTTGTGTTTAAAGCTCAAGGATATCCCTCTGTCACCATGGAGAGGAAGCATGAAAAGCTTCTCTCAATACAGAGTCAAACAGAGCCCCCACAGTCAAACTCTAAGTTTGGTGTTGGGAGGTTCCAACATTGCTCTAAACATTTGTGAGGCTCCATGAGAGCCACTGTCAAGCTATTGACATTAAAGAAGCGCTTGTTGGGAGGCAACCTAATTTTATTTATTCTCCATTGTTATTTTATGTTATCTGTAGGTTGATGATCATGTGAAGTCACAAAAACAATTGAAAAAGCAAAAATAGAAGGAAAAACAGAATGAAAAATAGAACACCCTGGAGGAGAAACTTACTGGCATTTAAACGCCAGTAAGGGTAGCAGAATGGGCGTTAAACGCCCAGTCTGGCACCATTCTGGGCGTTTAACGCCAGAAATGGGCACCAGACTGGCGTTTAACACCAGGAATGGGCAAGAAGCTGGCGTTAAACACCAGAAATGGGCAGCAACCTGGTATTTAACGCCAGGATTGGCAGCAAGGGGCGTTTTGCACGCCACATGGTGCAGGAATGAGAAATCCTTGACACCTCAGGATCTGTGGACCTCACAGGATCCCCACCTACCTCATCTCTCTCTTTCTTCTTCACCCATTCACCAATCACCTCAATACCTCTTTCCCAAAAATCCCTCACCTATCAAATCCCACCATTCTCTTCACCACTCACATCCATCCTTCATAAAATCCCACCTACCTCACCATTCAAATTCAAACCACTTTACCACCCAAACCCACCCATAATGGCCGAACCATATCCCCCTCTCCACTCCTATATAAACCCATCTTCACTCCTTCATTTTTACACAACATACACACTACCTATACCCCTTGGCCGAAACATAAAGCCCCATCCATCTCCTCTATTTCTTCTTCTTCTACTCTCTTCTTTCTTCTTTTGCTCGAGGACGAGCAACCTTCTAAGTTTGGTGTGGTTAAAGCTAAAGCTTTTTTTATTTTTCCATAACCATTTATGACACCTAAGGCCGGAGAAACCTCTAGAAAGAGGAAAGGGAAGGCAAAAGCTTCCACCTTCGAGTCATGGGAGATGGAGAGATTCCTCTCAAGGGTACATCAAGACCACTTCTATAAAGTTGTGGCAAAGAAGAAGGTAATCCCCGAGGTCCCTTTTAAGCTCAAAAAGGGCGAATATCCGGAGATCCGACATGAGATCCGAAGAAGAGGTTGGGAAGTTCTCACCAACCCCATTCAACAAGTCAAAATCTTAATGGTTTAAGAGTTCTATGCCAATGCATGGATCACCAAGAACCATGATCAAAGTGTGAACTCGGACCCCAAGAATTGGCTTACAATGGTCCGAGGGAAATACTTAGACTTTAGTCCGGAAAATGTAAGGTTGGCATTCAATTTGCCCATGATGCAAGGAGATGCACACCCATACACTAGAAGGGTCAACTTTGATCAAAGGTTGGACCAAGTCCTCATGGATATCTATGAAGAGGGCACTCAATAGAAGAGAGATTCAAGAGGGAAGCCGGTTTAACTAAGAAGGCATGACCTCAAGCCCATGGCTAGGGGATGGTTGGAGTTCATCCAACGCTCAATCATTCCTACTAGCAACCGGTCTGAAGTTACTATAGACCGGGCTATCATGATTCATAGCATCATGATTAGAAAGGAAGTAGAAGTTCATGAGGTTATATCCCAAGAACTCTACAAAGTGGCGGACAAGTCCTCTACTGTGGCAAGGTTAGCCTTCCCTCATCTCATTTGTCACCTCTGCAATTCAGTTGGAATTATCATAGAGGAAGACATCCTCATTGATGAGGACAAGCCCATCACTAAGAAAAGGATGGAGCAAACAAGAGATCCCACTCATGGACAAGAGCATGAGGAAACTCCTCATCATGAAATCCCTAAGATGCCTCAAGGGATGCATTTTCCTCCACAAAACTATTGGGAGCAAATCAACACCTCCCTAGGAGAATTAAGTTCCAACATGGGACAACTAAGGGTGGAGCACCAAGAGCATTCCATCCTCCTCCATCAAATAAGAGAAGACCAAAGAACCATGAGAGAGGAGCAACAAAGGCAAGGAAGAGACATTGAGGAGTTCAAGCACTCCATAAGATCTTCAAGAGGAGAACAAGCCGCCATCACTAAGGTGGACCCGTTCTTTAATTTCCTTGTTCTTTATTTTCTGTTTTTTGAATTTTTATGCTTTATGTTTATTTATGTTTGTGTCTTTATTACATGATCATTAGTGTCTAAGTGTCTATGCCTTAAAGCTATGAAAATGAATCCATCACCTTTCTTAAATGAAAAATATTTTTAATTGAAAAAGAAAAAGAAGTTCATGAATTTCAAATTTTAAAACAGTTTAGTTATTTTGATGTGGTGGCAATACTATTGTTTTTCTGAATGAATGCTTGAACAGTGCATATTTTTAAACTTGATTGTTTATGAATGTTAAAATTGTTGGCTCTTGAAAGAATGATGGGAAAAGGAGAAATGTTATCTGATGATCTGAAAAATCATAAAATTGATTCTTGAAGCAAGAAAAAGCAGTGAAAAGCTTGCAGAAAAAAAGGATATATGCGAAAAAAAAGAGAAAAAAAAAAGAAGAAAAAGAAAAAGCAAGCAGAAAAAGCCAATAACTCTTTAAACCAAAAGACAAGGGTAAAATAAAAAGGATCCAAGGCTTTGAGTATCAGTGGATAGGAGGGCCCACAGGAATAGAATCCTGGCCTAAGCGGCTAAACCAAGCTGTCCCTAACCATGTGCTTGTGGCGTGAAAGTGTCAAGTGAAAACTTGAGATTGAGCGGTTAAAGTCGTGGTCCAAAGCAAAAAGAGTGTGCTTAAGAGCCCTGGACACCTCTCACTGGGGACTTTAGCAAAGCTGAGTCACAATCTGAAAAGGTTCACCCAGTCATGTGTCTGTGGCATTTATGTATCCGGTGGTAATACTGGAAAACAAAATGCTTAGGGTCACGACCAAGACTCATAAAGTAGCTGTGTTCAAGAATCAACATACTTAACTAGGAGAATCAATAACACTATCTGGATTCTGAGTTCCTATAGAAGCCAATCATTCTGAACTTCAAAGGATAAAGTGAGATGCCAAAACTGTTCAGAAGCAAAAAGCTAAAAGCCCCGCTCATCTAATTAATACTGATCTTCATAGATATTTTTGGAATTCATTGTATATTCTCTTCTTTTTATCCTATTTGATTTTCAGTTGCTTGGGGACAAGCAACAATTTAAGTTTGGTGTTGTGATGAGCGGATAATTTATACGCTTTTTGGCATTGTTTTTAGTATGTTTTTAGTATATTTTAATTAGTTTTTATTATATTTTTATTAGTTTTTATTTAAAAATCACTCTTCTAGACTTTACTATGAGTTTGTGTATTTTTCTATAATTTCAGGTATTTTCTGGCTGAAATTGAGGGACCTGAGCAAAAATCTGATTCAGAGGCTGAAAAAGGACTGCAGATGCTGTTGGATTCTGACCTCCCTGCACTCGAAGTGGATTTTCTGGAGCTACAGAGACTTAATTGGTGCGCTCTCAATTACTTTGGAAAGTAGACATCCTGTGCTTTCCAGCAATATATAATAGTTCATACTTTGTCCGGGATTTGATGGCCCAAACAGGCATTCTAAGTCAGCTCAAGAATTCTGGCGTTTAACACCGGAACTGGCACAAAAGCTGGAGTTAAACGCCCAAATTGGCACAAAAGTTGGCGTTTAACACCAAGAAAAGTCTCTACACATGAAAACTTCAATGCTCAGCCCAAGCACATACCAAGCGGGCCCGGAAGAAGATTTCTGCATTAATTACTAATTTCTGTAAACCCTAGGCTACTAGTTCTCTATAAATAGGACCTTATACTATTGTATTTTCATCAATCTTTGGGACGTTTAGTCCCTAGAGCTTGGAGGCTGGCCATTCGGCCATGCTTACACCACTATCACTTTTGTATTTTCAACGGTGGAGTTTCTACACACCATAGATTAAGGTGTGGAGCTCTGTTGTTCTTCATGAATTAATACAAGTACTATTATTTTTCTATTCAACTCAAGTCTATTTCTTCTCTAAGATATTCATTCGCACCCAAGAACATGATGAATATGATGATTATGTGACACTCATCACCATTCTCACCTATGAACGCGTGACTGACAACCACTTCCATTCTACATGCAAACAAGCTTAAATGTGTATCTCTTGGGTTTCTAATCTAAGATTGGAACCTTCGTGGTATAGACTAGAATTATTGGCGGTCATTCTTGAGATCCGGAAAGTCTAAACCTTGTCTGTGGTATTTCGAGTAGGATATGGGAAGGGATGACTGTGACGAGCTTCAAACTCGCGATTCTTGGGCGTGTGACAGACGTAAAAGGATCAATGGATCCTATTCCAGCATGATCGAGAACCGACAGATGATTAGCCGTGCGGTGACAGCGCATTTGGAACGTTTTCACTGAGAGGACGGGAAGTAGCCATTGATAACGGTGATGCCCAACATAAAGCTTGCCATGGAAAGAAGTATGAATGATTGGAAGAAGGCAATAGGAAAGCAGAGGTTCAGGAGGAACAAAGCATCTTCATACGCTTATCTGAAATTCCAACCAAAGAATTACATAAGTATCTCTATCTTTATTTTATGTTTTATTTATCTTTTAATTATCAATTCTCCATCACCATCTGAATTCGCCTGATTGAGATTTACAAGGTGACCATAGCTTGCTTCAAGCCGACAGTCTCTGTGGGATCGACCCCTACTCACGTAAGGTATTACTTGGACGACCCAGTGCACTTGCTGGTTAGTTGTGCGAAATTGTGACAAAGCGTGATTCACGTTTAAGAGCTCCAAGTCCTTTGGCACCATTGTTGATGATCACAATTTCGTGCACCATCCACGCATTCGCGTCACTCGTGCGGCTTCCAATACATGCGTTCGCGTCAGGCACGCGAGCGCGTCACTGCGATTTCCTCCATTTCGCGCGGTCGTGTGAGCCATGCGTCCGCGTCGCTTCTCGCTGGTCATCTCCTTAATTTCTTGTGTTCCTTCCATTTTTTTCCAGCTTCCTCTCCATTCTCTAAGCCATTCCTACCCTATGAAGCTTGAAACACTTAACACACAGATCACGGCATCGAACGGTATAGAGGAGAATAAAAATATACAATTAAAAGATCTTTAGGAAGCAATTTTTCAACCATGGAATAATTTTGGGAAGGACTTGTAATATCATGCTAATCATATGAATAAGTAGGTGAAGAATTAATAAAACCACACAATTAAGCACAATATAAATCATAAAATAATGGTTTATCACTTATTCCAAAGACCAAACAAGCAGAGACATTGCATCAGCTGAGGCCCATAAGCTGTTACAACTACATCTACAAAATTATAGCCATGGTGATGGTGGCCAGGTTAAGAGGGATCATGGACAAGATTGTATCTCCTATCCAAAGTGCTTTTGTCAGGGGTGGGTTCATCCAGGACAATATAATCATTGTGCAAGAAGCCTTCCACAGGTTAACGAGCAAAGGAAAAAAAGCATCTCAAGACTTAGCCATCAAGCTCGACATGAGCAAAGCATACGATAGGATGGGGTGGAGTTTCATGGAAGAGGTCCTAAAGAGGTTCGGGTTTCAACAAAAGTGGATCAAGCTCGCCATGGAATGCATCAAAAGTGTGACATACAAGATTAAGATTAATGGCACTTTGTCAAAAGAAATAGTTCCACAAAGAGGCTTAAGACAGGGAGACCCTCTTTCCCCTTACCTTTTTATTATTGCATCTGAGGTTTTCACAATCTTGATGGAGAATGCTTTAAATAAAAAATAGATTTTAGGAATTAAATTAGCTCCTACTGCACCAACCATAACACATTTATTGTTTGCTGATGATTGCATCATCTTTTCAGGAGCTAAAGAGGATGAGATTTACCAACTGATTCAAATCATTAACCTATACACCTCAGCTTCCGGCCAAGTGATCAACCTGGAAAAATCTGGAATAACCTTTGGCAACCAACTTCCAATACAAACTAGAGTTAATATAGAAGAAATCTTGAACATTCCATCTTGGGACAACCCAGGTAAATATTTAGGGCTCCTGGCTCAATGGGGAAGAGCAAAAAGCAAGTCCTTAGAATGGATCATGGAGAAAGTGGAAGAAAAGATTGAAGAATGGAAGGAAAGTCTTTTAAACCAAGCTGGAAAGGAGGTCCTAATCAAAGCAGTTATACAAGCGATACCAACCTACGCCATGAGCATTCTCAGATTTCTGAAATTGTTTTGCAATAAATTGAATGCTAAAGTGGCGAAGTTCTGGTGGGGGAACCAAGGAAAAGAAAGAGGAGTGCATTGGAAAGCTTGGCCAAAATTATGTAGGAGCAAAAAAGAAGGAGCCTTGGGGTTCAAGGAATTTCATCATCAAAACACTGCTCAGCTGGCGAAACAAGCATGGAGAATAATAAAAAATCCGAAAGCCACTTGGGTGCAAATACTTAAAGCCATATACTTTTCAAATTGCGATTTTTGGGAAGCGCAAAAGCACCGGAATGGATCTTGGGTGTGGAATAGCATATTGCAGGGAAGAGATCTATTAGGAAATAAAGGAAAATAGAGCTTAGGTAAAGGAAGCAAAGTCAGAGTTTGGGGTGACAATTGGATTCATGGTATCAACAAACCTCTCAAAAAAGGATGCAATGACAACCAAAAAGTGGAAGAGTTTATCACCAACTCAAGATCATGGGACAAAGCAAAAATTCAAATGATTTTTCTCCCGATTGTGGCAAATATGATAGTTCAGACTCCAGTTAGCAAAACCTCAGATTCAGATAAGCTTATGTGGCCGTACAGGAAGGATGGAGAATATTCAACAAAAACAGGGTACTATGCGACAAAACAAGAAGAGGAAGAAAAAAAACCCAAAGACAACCCCTTAACAAGCAACTCAATGGAGGAGCTATGGCAAGGGATATGGAATATGAAGGTTCCTCAGAAAATTAAAATATTTCTTTGGAAGGCTGCACATAATATAATACCAGTAAGGGCAAACTTAATGAAAAAAAAGCTTACTAATTCTAATATTTTCACAATTTGCTTGCAGGAAGAAGAGACTAGCAATCATGCCCTGCTTTTATGCGACTAGACAAGAGCGGTGTGGTTTGGTTCTTAGTCACAGTGCATTCCCTCGAAGGAGAACGTTAAATCAATAGGGGACTAGCTCCAGCAAATGTACAAAAATGGTAAGACGGAAAACAGGGCAGAATCGACTTAAAATTGGAGCAGAATTGTGGTCAATATGGAAGGCAAGAAATATGTAAGTCTACAACTACATAGAACCTAACCCAGAACTAGTCATTAACCAAGCAAGGAAACTAGAACAAGAGTACAGTAGCCATACAGAGGAAGTCAACAAAAAAGTAATGGAACCAAGCA
Source organism: Arachis ipaensis (assembly GCF_059453495.1). Lineage (NCBI taxonomy): Eukaryota > Viridiplantae > Streptophyta > Magnoliopsida > Fabales > Fabaceae > Arachis > Arachis ipaensis. The sequence goes on along the minus strand of NC_142441.1, from coordinate 116,199,188 downwards.
CAAGAAGCAAAGTACCGGTTAAATGGAGACCTCTACCACAAGGCTGGCTCAAGTTTAATACAGATGCGGCCTTCTCAAATGTAACCAAAACAGGTACAGCAGCTGCAGTGATCAGAGACCACCAAGGAAACGTGCTAGGAGGAACAGTTAACAAAATCACAGCTCGATCAACACTGTCAGCAGAAGCACAAGCAAATAGAGAAGCTATAATCCTAGCCAACAACCTAGGAATTCAAAAGGTTACCATTGAATCAGACAATCAAGTGCTAGTTCAAACTCTCAAAACAGGAAGTACAATCTGGGAGGTAGACCCAATAATCCAGGACATCAGAACAATCTAAAGAAAAATGTCAAATTGCGGTTTTACCTGGACGCCTCGTGACGGAAACAAGCTGGCGCACACATTGGCACAGTTAAATCACCAGAACCAGCTTCTCAATTCATGGACTACTAATCCACAAGCTCAGGTAGCAGACATCATCAAAAAGGAGAGGTCGGGGATCCCTTATTTTAGTCTCGTCCAATCCTTTTGAGTGCAACCCAGCGATGGGTTCAGAAGCCACAGACCAGAGTTGGAAATAGAGTTCTCCAGTCGCATCGTTCTGTAATCAAGGATGGAACTCGCAGCCATGAGCCTGTAATGCTCATCCGTGGGATTAAATTGTCATTGGAACCTGAGAATCCTTGTACCTAACCAAAGCAATGCATCACTTTTGGAATTGCATCCTTCTCCCTGACAAGCGAGCCATCTCCTTCATCTTGCACAGCAGTAGCCAAAGTAGCATTGATTCACCATTGGTACCGTTTCGAAATCAGCTATAGAGAGAGAATGAAAAAATTTGGGGAGTGAGCGTAGTTGATGCGGGAAGCACATATTGAAAATTGAATGGAATTGGGCATAGTTGTACGGGGGGCACAATTTGAAAATGATCGAAGTTAATAGGGAGACATAATTTGTTTTAGAGAGAGCGGGTTTGGGTGGGTATGGGGTTTGGTTCCTCTTCGGTGTGACCGGACTTCCCAGTTCTCACCAAGTCCAAAAAAAAAGTATTTGAGTATATGTAGCCTACTTGAAAGTTCTGATCTGTTGGACAATCAAAGGAATTGGCTCAGACAATCCACTGCAAATGAGATGTTAGGGCATGTATTAGTTAGATACAGTAGTCTTTCAATACGTTGCATGTATTTGAGTGAATAATCTAGTTTATTATCTAAATTCTTGGAGAGAGCCCCTAAATACTTCATAAGAGTTGTTGTTGGCTTAGCAATGAGCATACCAAAATCCTCCAAAAGATCAAATGTGCATTTGCATTGACTGATAGTGAGTCCAACTTCACCATGAGCAAATTCCATGCCTAAAAAGTACTTGAGGAGACTTATATCTTTAATCTTGAATTTATCATCCAATACTTATTGAACAAAGAATAGTCATGTTTGGATTGCACAAAACTGCACTCCACCTCAAGTTCTACTGCCTGCTCGCCTATTTCAGCCTATATAAAGAGCATTCAAGCTTGTAAACCATCTCGTCTGGTGCATCTAATCCTAGTGCTATTTTCATATACACGTCTTCCAGCAAGTCACCGTGGAAGAAGGTTGTATTTACATCTGATTGATGTAAGTACCAGCCCCTGCTAACAGCTATTGGTAATAGCATTCACAAGATCGTCATCCTTACCACCTAGCTAATGGTGTCCAAGAAATCAAATCCTGGCCACTGCTTGTAGCCCCTGGTCACTAAACATGTTTTGTAATGCTCCACCGTGCCATTAGGATTGTATTTGGTCTTAAAGACCCACTTACATCCAATGCTTCTTTTTTCTTCTGGTAAAACAGTCAAATGCCAAGTTTTGTTGCTCTCAAAATCCAAATTCTCATCCATAATTGTATTTATCCAACATTCATCGTGCTTCACAGCATCATGTATGTTTTTGGCTCAGGATTGATGATGAGAGTAATAGAAAATGTTTATGCTTGTCTAAAAAGCCTCATAGCTTATTGCCCCAAAGATTGGATACCTTTGTTTGGTTAGTTCTTTGGCTGTACAAGACGAAGACATCAACATGCAATGATAGTCTTGTAAGTAAGAAGGAAGTTTTTTTCTTGATTGGTTCTTCTTATGTTTAGAGGGTGTGTAGTGGTTTGAATTTTGTGCTGTAAAGTGTTGAGTTGTGTTAAAGTCTGTGAAGTGTTTTGTGTTGTGTCGTGAGTGATTGTATGTTGTGTAGGTAAGTAAGAAATTTTTTATTATGCAGGTGGTTGTTGTATTAGAGGATGTGATATTTCTAATGCAAAACAGACATGGTCTAAGGATGCATGTTGTGGACTACATGAATTTGCAATGATATCATTGTTTTTGTTAGTGCAAGATGATTTATAAAGAAAACAAAACTCATAGAATTGCACATTTTTTGTTAAAACAACTTTCTAAAATTTAAATCAAATAGGATGGAACCTTTTGTTCCTTGCTTGTATCCTAATAAAATTTCTTTTCTAGCTCTACTATCTAACTTCTTTCTATGAGCAGTGATGGTTGGAGTATATGTCAAACATCCAAACACCTTCAGATTGCTCAAATTAGGTAATTCATTAAAAACTAGATTTTTCAATTAATTGATGATTAGGCAAATGATTAATAAGGTATATGGCATGACTTACAGCAAAATTCCAAAATCTTTAGGTAAATCTAATTGAGATAAGAGTGCCCATGTGGTGTTGAAAATGGTTTGGTGTTTTCTTTCCATGACACCATTCTGTTGCGGAATCTCCATACAAGTAGTTTGATGTTTTATTCCATATTTGGCATAAAAGTTTTTGAGATTGAATTCAAGTCCACTGTCAATTCTAATTGATTTAATTGTTTTGCCAAACTGAGCTTTGATTAATGTGTAATAAAATTCTTAACCAATGGACCTTTTCAGATTTCAATTTCATGAAAAACAACCAAGTAAACTTACTTTTGTGCTCTACAATAGTAAAAAAGTATTAATATCAATTGATAGACATCGTAGACGTAGGATTTCAAGTATTCATATGAATGAGTGCAAAATTTTATTTATATTAGTATGACTCTCAATGAATTTCTTCCTAGAGTAATGACAAGAATCATAAAGGGTTACAAGATTCTTACATTGCACATAGAAGTAGTGTTGTTTTTGAACACTATGCATCATATCTATAGGTATATGCCTTATTCTGAAGTGCCATAACCCTTCATTATTTCTAAATGCATGAGACAAGTTTGTGTGTGTAGAGTGTGTTGAACCTTTGAGAGAAATAAGAATCAGGTTCTGCTTTGTTGAATATCGCAGCATGTAAAGACTTTGGTCTTCCTTAGTTGTCTCAATCATCTTCGAGGTTTTCAAGTTCCAAATGTCACACATAGAGTCACCTATAGAAACTTTTCAATGAAGTGTTTTAGTCAATTTATGAATCATTTGTAGTTGTTTATGAACCATCTGGGAGTTTCACTAAAACATGATTGATGTTTCTATAAGTTGAAAAATTTGTTGGTGTAAGTGACATGGTCAATGACACCAGTGTCAACAATCCATGATTTAGAGAAAAAAACTTTTAATTAAAAACGAATAACCTATATGAGAACTCATAGTCAAAACATATACATTTATACCTAGATTGTTTTGGGAGCTTATGTTTGAGTTGGATCTTGGATGTGGCACCTTGATACCATGAATTCTCCTATTGTAGAAGGTTCATTAAAAAATACCTTTGTTTAGAGAGAACATTGACTTGGAGCCATTGTGCCTTATAAGTTGATGAGTTGAGATTGGATTGCTGAGTTCATCACTTTTCTCCTCAGTAGTAACATTATTGATTGTGGTGGCTTTCGGTTGTTGCCTCATATTTGGGAGAAATCTATTATTATAATAGGAGCAAATTTTTAAATATTTCCTTCAAAAACCACCACTAACTCTGCCTCAAGAACCTTTTTCATTGCCATCTCTTTCACGAAAGGTTTTTTTTGAGCCAGAATCTTTATTCATATTGTTATCAGGGAAAAAGTATATTTTGGTCTTTTACGGACCAACACTCCTTATAAATTACGGCCATTGAAAATTTAAACTAATGGCTAAAATTTAAACTTTTTATTAAATATATAATAATCATATTTATATTTAAATATTATAAAATATAATCTCGTTTTTGTCCATTTTTATTTTTGTTCTGATGTCTTCTATCATTTTAAAATTTTTCTTCCTTCATCATCTCTTCTACTACCTTTCACCCTTCCTCAACTGCTAATCACCACTTTCTGTTCTCTCTATCTTTTTTCCATCCATCTATTGCTTGTGTCCAAAGTCCTCAACCTTTTAAAGCATAATGCTTCCAACCCCAAACTTTGTCTTCTCCTTGGCTTTGGCCTCACCACAGTCATTCTTCTTTTCAACAAAACTCACTATACAAGCTAGAGCAGAGGTTTTCCATATGCTCTTCCAACAGAGAGATCTTCTATGCCTTTCTATCTGCTTCATTGAGTTGCATTGAATTAAGAAAAAGATTCAATGGATGAAGCAGAATACAAGAGCCAAAATTTACAATTCCAAATGCTTAATTACAAATACAAGTGATAGAGTTGGTGCACGAATCCCCACACTTCGTACAACTGAACTAGCAAGTGCACTGGGTCGTCCAAGTAATACCTGAGCAAGTCAGGGTCGATCCCACGAGGATTGTGGTTTGAAGCAAGCTATGGTTATCTTGTAGATCTTAGTCAGGTGAATAGAAGAATTGGTTTGATTATTTGATTGCATAAAAGGAATAAAGAAAAGGATATAAAATACATTGTGAATTCGAATGTAACCAGTGATAAGAAATTGGTTAAGGTTTGGAGATGATTTATCCTTCTGGATTAACTCTGGTATTACTGTCTTCTTCAATTGTGAATGATTTCTTCTATGGCAAGCTGTATGTGATTGACGCTGGTTTGAGCAGCCGCCAATACTCCTCTAGATCTGAACCCCAGGGTTAATGCGGATCCATTCTGATTGAGGGTGAAGCTCTTGCAGTTCATTCTCTTTGGTGATCCTACTCAAAACACCACAGACAAGGTCCAATCTTCCGAATCAGAGGATGCTGCGCCTTGGTTCTAGCCTCTACCACAGAGACCCTAATCTCTCCATACCTCGACTGAACTGGTGTCTCGAGAAGTCCCCAACGAATTCATGGATTAGTTGTCTAAGAGATGTATAATAAAGCTGGCGGTTCAATGCTTTCCACTTAAGTATTCACACGAACCCAAGAAGAACACGGGTGGTTGTCAGGCACGCAGTCTTAGTATGAAGAACGAAGATGATTGTCATGGGTCATCCCATTCATCATGTTGAAGAACGAAAATACATCTTAGGATTGAATCAAACACGGATTGAAGAGAAACAGTAATACTTTTATTAATCCATAAAACTCAGCATGGCTCCTCCCCTCAACCTAAGAGGTTTAGAAACTCATACTGATAGGAAACACAAAGAGAAACAAAAATATGGCATAAAGTTTTCTACGATTATGTAAAATATCCCTTAAATACTAAACTGATGACTAAGAATTACATAAGAAGGGTAAAACAGTCTTTTTAGTGCTAAAATCCACTTCTGGGGCCCACTTGGTGAGTGTTTGGACTGAGCTTTGATGAGATCCATGTGCTATGAGGCCTCTAGAGTGTTGAACGCTGGCTAAGGGGTCCTCTTTGGGCATTTGGACGTTGGTCTCCTCTTTTAGGCGTTGGACGCCTAGAATAGGGCAAAAGGCTGGCGTTGGATGCTAGTTTTGCGCCTTCAATTCTGAAGCAAAGTATGGACTATTATATATTGTTGAAAAGTTCTGGAAGTCAACTTTCCATATCCATTGAGAACGCTCTGTTTGGACTTCTGTAGCTCCAGAAAAGCTCTTTCGAGTGCAAGGAGGTCAGATCCGGACAGCATCTGCAGTGCTTTCTCTGTCTCTGAATCAGACTTTTGCTCCAACTCCTTAATTTCAGCGAGAAAATACCTAAAATTGCACAAAAACACACAAACTCAAAGTAGAATCTAAAAATATGAATTTTACACTAAAACCTATGAAAATTTAATAAAACTTGAACAAAACATGCTAAAAACTATATGAAAATGATGTCAAAAAGCGTATAAAATATCCGCCCATCAAGAGTGCCATGAAAAACTGTCATATTTTAAAATAGTTCGCTAAAAAATTTATAGTGTCAGAACTTTCACCACCCATTCTTTCATAATTAGTAATAATAATATGAAAAGGGAAAAATTAGTAAAAATATTATAACGTTGGTTGCATAGCATTAAGTAATGTGATGGTTGCTATCGTTTTAGAGAAAGATAAAGGTGTAGTAAATGGTATGATAGTTGTTATGGTTATAAAGAAAAATAAGAAGAAGAAGATGAGGGTATGTATATAATTTATTTATATTATTTTTTACTTATTTTTATTTGGACCATCAAGGTCCCCAATATACCTTTTCCCACCTAAGATAAAATCCTGTATTAAAATTGGAAGAAGTGAACAGAATTTGTGTTTCTTGAGTCGGAGCATTAATCAGTCTTAATTGCCTCTCTTGTTGAGTCAAGAGAGAAAAAGCTTCATTCACTTTAGTTACAAATAAAGACATAGAGAATATTTAATTTGCGAATAGTATACCATGGTAAAGAGTATATGTGGCAAATATTTGAGAAATAATACAAATTTTGAGAAGAAAATTTTAGGGTGTCTTTAGGTTTAGGATCGAAGGTTCTTAATAGCCTACAAAATGGGGGTTAAATCTAGGATCACTTTTTATTTCTTTAGAAATTTGATCACCAAGATATATTGAAATGTTGATATTATTGTGTCTGAGTTAGTGATTATGCAGGAGACAAAATTATTTTATCTCATAACGAACAGAATGAAACAGAGCAAAAAAGAGAAGCTTACTGACGAACAGATTTTTGACGGTTTATAATTTCACAATAAATCCTCGTTGCAAGTATAGTATCTAAACCAACAAAGAATCATTTCATGCAAAAAAATTGTTTGTCACAAGTAACAAACCCCAATAAAAACAATAACCGAAGTATTCAAACCTCGGGTCGTCTCTCAAGGAATTGCAGAGAGGTGTAGTTATTATTGGTTATGGAAAAGTATCTTTTTGGGGTTTTGAATAAGGAACAAGAAAAGTAAATTGCAAGAATTAAACTAATAGTTAAGAAAGGCTCTTGGCAAGGTATGAGAACTAGAAGTCCTATCCTAGTTATCCTTATCAATTGTGATGAGAATTGTCCATTGCTCCTACTTAGTTAACCTCTAACTATGAAGGAAAGTCAAGTGGATGAATCAATTTGATTCCTCAAGTCCTAGTCAACTTCTAAGGAAAGACTAGCTTTAGAGGGATCCAAACCAACTAGCAACTTTCAATTATCAACCAACAAAGGAGTTTGATAACTCAAGAGTCTCCAATTACTCAACCAAAGTCAAGAGGAGAGAAACCTACTCTAAAATCCAACCAAGCATTTTTATCAAATACTTGGTAGGCACAACATAAAAACATAGAAAACTAGCAAGGAATATTAAATCCAAATGATCAATTGCAAACATCAATGACTCACAAATAATAGAAGAAGCAATAAATATGAAATACCTCAACTTGCATTAAATAGAAAATCAAATCTAACATGAAAATTCATAAACTAAATTGGGAAGATAAATAAACTAACAAGAGAAATAGATAAACTAAAGTGCTCGAACTAATAAGAGTAGAAGAAAACTAAATTAAAGCAAAATAGAAATCTGAGATTAAGGAAAGCTAAACCTAAAATCCTAAAACCTAGAGAGAGGAGAGAGCCTCTCTCTCTAGAAAACTACATCTAAAACCTAAAATTTTTGTGAATGAATTGTTGTATGAATGAATGAATGATTCCCCCATTTTGCAGCCTCTAATATGTGTTTTCTGAGCCAAAAACTGGGCCAAAAGGAGCCCAGAAATTGCCCCTAGCATTTTCTGATGCGTCCAGCACGTGGTTCTGTCACGCGTGCGTGTCACCTAACAGTATGGCAACTATGGCAAATTGTATATCATTTTGAAGCCCCAGATGTTAGCTTTCCAATGCAACTAGAACCGTCTCATTTGGATCTCTGTAGCTCAAGTTATGGTCGATTTAGTACGATGAGGTCAGGCTTGATAGCTTAACAATTCCTTCAATTTCTTGTATTCCTTCCACTTTTGCATGCTTCCTTTTCATCCTCTAAGTCATTCCTGCCCTATAAACCCTGAAATCACTTAACATACATATCAAGGTATCGAATGGTAATAAGAGAGGATTAAACATAGCAAATTTAAGGCCAAAGAAGCATGTTTTCAATCATAGCACAAAATTAGGAAGGAAAATGTAAAACATGCGAATTATATGAATAAGTGTGAGAATAGTGGATAAAATCCACTCAATTAAGCACAAAATGTACCACAAAATAGTGGTGCATCAAATCTCCCCACACTTAAAATTAGCATGTCCTCTGCTAAGCTCAAGAGAAGCTATAAAGGAGTGAAGAGGAATGGTAAAACTTATGAAATGCAACCTATCTATATGAATGCAACTAAATGCAAAAATACTTCTACCTACTTGGTTAAAAGTAAACAAATTCTCCAAGACAAACATAAATCAGATTCCACTAATTCAAATTACACAATAAGAGACAAGTAAACTTGTAAGAAGATAGCTCATGAAAGCCGGGAACACAGAATCAAGCATTGAACCCTCACTGGAAGTGTATATGCACTCTAATTGCTCAAGTGTCTAGGGTTAATCCACTCTACTCTTCTCTAGTCATGCTTTCTAAAATTTTGTTCTTCATCTAACCAATCAACAAATATTTAGTGTACAAATGCAAACATCATGAGGTCTTTTCAAGGTTGTAATGGGGCTAAGGTAAGGGTGAGGATATATGTATGGCCAAGTGAGCTATAATATGAATCTTTAACTAACCTAAGTTCTCACCTAACACACACACACTCTATATAATTCTAAAATCATGCCTAGCTACCCAAAAATCCCACTTTTGTATCACATACCTATGTATCAATTTTTTTTAATTCCATCACATATGCATTGATCTTTTATTAAACTTAGCATTGGGGTGATTTTATCCCCTATTCATTCATTTTTTTATCATAAATAAAAAAAGCATAATATATCAATGCATATGGTTTTTCTGATTTCACATGAGCAAGCACCCAAATTTTCAATATTTTTCAGTAAAAACACAACACATTCTCATCAACCTAAGTTCCCACAATTCCCCACACTTAGTTGACACACAATCTCTATCTTAAACTAACCAAAGATTCAAATGGGTTAATTAATTATTTTTTCCGCTTAAGGCTAGTGATGTGGTAATATAAAGAACAAATGGGGGTTAAAAAGGCTCAAAGTGGCAAACAAAGGTAAATGAAATGGTGGCCTATTTTGGATAAGTGAGCTAATAACAAATGATGGCCTCAATCATATGTATGCATGCAAATACACTAAACAATGGACATATAGAATGGAACAAACCATAGATTGCAATCATAGAAATGAAAACACACAAGAATAAAAATCATGGTTAAATAGTGTAACCATATAATTAAGCTCAAAATCTCATAGGTTGTGTGTTCTTAGCTATAAACCATGTTCCAAATTACAATCTTCAAACAAGTTTAACAAAAAAATTTTAATTTAAATTAGTGAAATGCCATAAAAAAGGTCTTGAAAAAGAACTTATCACTCCAATCAAGTAGTGGTAGAAGAACATGCACAAAATCAAACAAACATGCAATCAAACATGCAAATGCAACAACTAATTTAACAAGAAAAATTAAACATTGGTGTTGAAATAGGAAATAACTAATCCACGGAAGTCGGTATCGACCTCCCCACACTTAAAGATTGCACCGTCCTCGGTGCATGCTAAGATGTGCAAGTGGACGGGCTGTTACAACTGATACTTTTTTCCAAAGATTGTGCAGATGGACTTGTCGGTCGCCCCATTGAGAAGCTTTTCCTTTCCCTTCTTGGTGGCCATCCTGAAAGAAAAGAAAAAAGAAGAAAAGTAATCTAGAAAAAAAGATAAGAAAACAAATAAAGTATGGATGGGTTAATGCCAAATAATAAGGGTCTCAACTACATGGTAGCTACAACATGCAAGTGAGAAAACAATAAAAGCAAATGGCATATCAATAGTGCAAAAATTGCAATAATGGGAAAGAGATAGTAGGTAATTGGTGCACGAAATTGTGATGTCCAGGCTCAAACAATCCCCGGCAACGTGAGCAACTTGGTGCTCTGATCTCAATACATAATTGTCACAACTTCGATACAACTAACCAGCAAGTGCACTGGGTCGTCCAAGTAATACCTTACGTGAGTAAGGGTCGAATCCCACGGAGATTGTTGGTATGAAGCAAGCTATGGTCACCTTGTAAATCTCAGTCAGGCAGATATAAAGTGATAATGGTGTTTTCGAATATTATATAATAAAATAGGGATATAGATACTTATGTAAATCATTGGTAGGAATTTCAGATAAGCGAATGGAGATGCTTTTCGTTCCTCTGAACCTCTGCTTTCCTGCTATCTTCATCCAATCAGTCTTACTCCTTTCCATGGCTGGCTTTATGCAAGTGCATCACCGTTGTCAGTGGCTACATCCCCTCCTCTCAGTGAATAATATGCTCACGCACCCTGTCACGGCACGGCTATTCATCTGTCGGTTCCCGATCATGCTGGAATAGGATTCACCCTCCTTTTGCGTCTGTCACTAACGCCCAGCACTCGCGAGTTTGAAGCTCGTCACAGTCATTCAATCATTGAATCCTACTCAGAATACCACAGACAAGGTTTAGACCTTCCGGATTCTCTTGAATGCCGCCATCATTCTAGCTTACGCCACGAAGATTCTGGTTAGGAGATCTAAGAGATACTCATTCTAGCTTAATTCATGTAGAACAGAAGTGTTTGTCAGGCACGCGTTCATAAGGGAGAAGGATGATGAGCGTCACACATAATCATCACCTTCATCACGTTCTTGGGTGCGAATGGATATCTTAGAAGCGAAATAAGAAGAATTGAATAGAAAACAGTAGTACTTTGCATTAATCTTTGAGGGACAGCAGAGCTCCACACCTTAATCTATGGAGTGTAGAAACTCTACCGTATGAAAATACATAAGTGAAGGTCTAGGCATGGCCGAGATGGCCAGCCCCCTAAACGAGATCAATAGTCTCCTAAGATGAACAATGGATTAAAACTGAGACCAAAGATGGTCAAAAAGACTAGTAAAAGGTCCTATTTATAATAAACTAGTCACTAGGGTTTACATGAGTAAGTAATTGATGCATAAATCCACTTCCGGGGCCTACTTGGTGTGTGTTTGGGCTGAGCTTAAGTGTTCCACGTGCAGAGGCCATTTGTGGAGTTGAACGCCAGTTTCTGTGCCAGTTTGGGCGTTCAACTCTGGTTTTGGATCCTTTTCTGGCGCTGGACGCCAGATTTGGGCAGAAGGCTGGCGTTGAACGCCAGTTTACATCGTCAATTCTTGGCCAAAGTATGGACTATTATATATTGCTGGAAAGCCCTGGATGTCTACTTTCCAACGCAATTGGAAGCGCGCCATTTCGAGTTCTGTAGCTCCAGAAAATCCACTTTGAGTGCAGGGAGGTCAGAATCCAACAGCATCAGCAGTCCTTTTTCAACCTCTGAATCTGATTTCTGCTCAAGTCCCTCAAATTTCAGCCAGAAAATACCTGAAATCACAGAAAAATACACAAACTCATAGTAAAGTCCAGAAATGTGAATTTAACATAAAAACTAATGAAAACATCCCTAAAAGTGACTAGATCCTACTAAAAACATACTAAAAACAATGCCAAAAAGCGTATAAATTATCCGCTCATCACAACACCAAACTTAAATTGTTGCTTGTCCCCAAGCAACTGAAAATCAAATAGGATAAAAAGAAGAGAATATACTATAAATTCCAAACTATCAATGAAACATAGCTCCAATCATATGAGCGGGACTTATAGCTTTTTGCCTCTTGAATAGTTTTGGCATCTCACTTTATCCATTGAGGTTCAGAATGATTGGCATCTATAGGAACTTCAGATTTCGAATAGTGTTATTGACTCTCCTAGTTCAGTATGATGATTCTTGAACACAGCTTCTTTATGAGTCTTGGCCGTGGCCCTAAGCATTTTGTTTTCCAGTATTACCACCGGATACATAAATGCCACAGACACATAATTGGGTGAACCTTTTTAGATTGTGACTCAGCTTTGCTAAAGTCCCCAATTAGAGGTGTCCAGGGTTCTTAAGCACACTCTTCTTTTGCTTTGGACCTTGACTTTAACCGCTCAGTCTCAAGTTTTCACTTGACACCTACACGCCACAAGCACATGGTTAGGGACAGCTTGGTTTAGCCGCTTAGACCAGGATTTTATTCCTTTAGGCCCTCCTATCCACTGATGCTCAAAGCCTTGGGATCCTTTTTATTTGCCCTTGCCTTTTGGTTTTAAGGGTTATTGGCTTTTTCTGCTTGCTTTTTCTTTTTCTTTTTTTTTCTATATTTTTTTTTTCGCCTACTTTTTTTTTTCTTTTTTTTTTCTGCAAGCTTTGATCTTTGCTGCTTTTTCTTGCTTCAAGAATCATTTTTATGATTTTTCAGATTATCAAATAACATGTCTCCTAGTCATCATTCTTTCAAGAGCCAACATATTTAACATTCTTAAACAACAACTTCAAAAGACATATGCATTGTTCAAGCATACATTTAGAAAACAAGAAGCATTGTCACCACATCAATATAATTAAACTAAGTTCAAGGATAAATTCGAAACTCATGTACTTCTTGTTCTTTTGAATTAAAACATTTTTCATTTAAGAGAGGTGATGGATTCATAGGACATTCATATCTTTAAGATAAAGTTACTAACTACTAATGATCATGTAATGAAGGCACAGACATAGATAAGCACATAACATAGAAAACGAAAAACAGAAGAAAGAAGAACAAGGAATGAATCCACCTTAGTGATGGTGGTGTTTTCTTCTTGAGGAACCAATGATGTCTTTGAGCTCTTCTATGTCTCTTCCTTGTCTTTGTTGCTCCTCCCTCATTGCTTTCTGATCTTCTCTTATTTCATGGAGCATGATGGAGTGCTCTTGATGTTCCACCCTTAGTTGTCCCATATTGGAACTTAATTCTCCTAGGGAGGTATTGATTTGCTCCCAATAGTTATGTGGAGGAAAGTGCATTTGAGGCATCTCAGGGATCTCATGGAAATGAGCTTCTTGCGCCTCTTGAGCTCCATGACTGGGCTCTCTTGCTTGCTCCATCTTTTTCTTAGTGATGGGCTTTTCCTCTTTAATGAGGATATCTCCCTCTATGTCAATCCCAGCTGAATTGCATAGGTGGCAAATGAGGTGAGGAAAGGCTAACCTTGCCATGGTGGAGGACTTGTCAGCCACCTTGTAGAGTTCTTGAGGTATAATCTCATGAACTTCCACCTCTTCTCCAATCATGATGCTATGGATCATGATGGCCCGGTCTGTAGTAACTTCAGACCGGTTGCTAGTGGGAATGATTGAGCATTGAATAAACTCCAACCATCCTCTAGCTATAGGCTTGAGGTCCAATCTTCTTAGTTGAACCGGCTTGCCTTTGGAGTCAACCTTCCATTGAGCTCCTTCTACACATATGTCCATAAGGACTTGGTCCAACCTTTGATCAAAGTTGACTCTCCTTGTGTAGGGGCGTGCGTTCTCTTCCATGTATGGCAAGTTGAACGCCAACCTTACATTTTCCGAACTAAAATCCAAGTATTTCCCCCGAACCATTGTAACATAGTTCTTTGGATCCGGGTTCTTACTTTGATCATGGTTCTTGGTGATCCATGCATTGGCATAGAACTCTTGAACCATTAGGATGCCGACTTGTTGGATGGGATTTGTTAAAACTTCCCAACCTCTTCTTTGAATTTCATGTCGGATCTCCGGATACTCATTTCTTTTGAGTTTAAAAGGGACCTCAGGGATCACCTTCTTCTTGGCCACAACATCATAGAAGTGGTCTTGATGGGCTTTGGAGATGAATCTTTCCATCTCCCATGACTCGGATGTGGAAGCTTTTGTCTTCCCTTTCCCTCTTCTAGAGGATTCTCCGGTCTTAGGTGCCATCAATGGTAATGGAAAAACAAAAAAGCTATGCTTTTACCACACCAAACTTAGAATATTGCTCGCCCTCGAGCAATAAACAAAAGAATAGAAGAAGAAGAAGAAGAAATATGGAGAGGGAGAGGGAGATGTGGTTTCGGCCAAGGAGAGTGTAGAGGGGTGTGTTGTGTGAATTTGATGAAGAATGGAGGTCTTTATATAGGGAATGGAAGGGGGTTAAGGTTCGGCCATATGGGTGGGTTTGGGTGGGAAATTGGTTTTGAATTTTGAAGGTAGGTGGAGTTTATGAGGTAGGTTTATGGGGAAGAGGAGATGGATGTGAGTGGTGAAGGTTTAGTGGGAAAGAGAGATTGAGGTGATTGGTGAGGGGTTTTTGGGTAAGAGTGTTTATGGGGTTGTGTGAAAGAGAGTGGTGAGAAGAAGTGAGTGGAGGTAGGTGGGGATCCTGTGGGATCCACAGATCCTGAGTGGATCCTGTGGGGTCCACAGATCCTGAGGTGTTCAAGGATTTACATCCCTGCACCCATTAGGCATGTAAAAATGCCTTTGTATCCAACTCTGGGCGTTCAGCGCCAGGTTGGTGGCCATTTTGGGCGTTCAACGCCCATCTGTGTGCCATTTCTGGCGTTTGAACGCCAGAACCATGCCTGTTCTGGCGTTCAGCGCCCAGAAGCTGCCCATTTTGGGCGTTCAGCGCCAGAACCATGCTCTGTTCTGGCGCTGAACGCCAGACAGATGCTCCTCCAGGGTGTGATTTTTCTTCTGCTGTTTTTGATTCTGTTTTCAATTTTTCTATTTATTTTGTGACTCCACATGATCATGAACCTAAGAAAACATGAAAAACAATAAAAATAAGAATTAGATAAACATTGGGTTGCCTCCCAACAAGCGCTTCTTTAATGTCAATAGCTTGACAGTGGGCTCTCATGGAGCCTCACAGATGTGCAGAGCTTTGTTGAAACTCTCCAACACCAAACTTAGAGTTTGGATATGAGAGTTCAACACCAAACTTAGAGTTTGGTTGTGGCCTCCCAACACCAAACTTAGGGTTTGACTGTGGGGGCTCTGGTTGACTCTGCTTTGAGAGAAGCTTTTCAAGCTTCCTCTCCATGGTTGCAGAGGGAGATCCTTGAGTTTTGAATACAAGGGAGTTCTCATTCCATTGAAGGACTATTTCACCTCTGTCAACATCAATCACAGCTCTTGCTGTGGCCAGGAAAGGTCTTCCTAGGATGATGGATTTATCCTCTTCCTTTCCAGTATCCAGGACTATGAAATCAGTAGGTATGTAAAGGCCCTCAACCTTTACTAATACATCTTCTACTTGTCCATAAGCCTGTCTTCTTGAGCTGTCTGCCATCTCTAGTGAGATTTTAGCAGCTTGCACCCCATAGATTCCCAGTTTCTCTATTACAGAGAGGGGCCACTACAAGAAAAATACCCATTCAAGTACACTTGAAAAGTGTAGCCAAAACCAAAAAAAAATGATGCCTTAGGAAAAGGCTACGCTTTTTAGGCTTCGGAGACACTTTTGTAGGCGATGCTTATACTAGTGTTGCCTATTCTCAAAGGCTACGCTTTTCTGTAGCAAAGGCTACGCTTCTCGCCTTTGAGAATAGGGTACGCTTTTTAAGTGATGCTGTTCAGGACCTAAGGCTACGCTTTTCAGCACTAATGGTTACCATAATTCTAAAGAATAGGCTACACTTTTCAGAGCTACTGCATCACTTTATAAAAGTAGCAAATAGTATACCTATAGCTACTCTATATAAGTGTAGCCTTTTGTCCCTCATTTTTTTTTTAAATTTCTGTTTATATATATATATATATATATATAAACAGAAATTTCTAACAATTTTTTTATCTAAACTCTAATATTTGAGAATATAATTATATATATAATCCTGTATTGTTAATTAAATTAGTTAATTATTATAAAATAAAAATGTATACATATATAATATAATACCATACAATAATCTTTAAACAATAAAAATTATACTGAAACAAAATATAAGTATACAATGAACCAAAAATATTGGAATGATCATAATTTTAAGCATTCATACATCTCAAACTAGAATAAGTATACTCATATAATGCACTTAGAGTTTATTACTAATAAACTAGGAAAAATCAAAATATTATATCATATAAATGTATCTTAGCTTCTAATAAAAGACATCATCATCAACCATACATCTTTCAATTTCCACCTTTGTCAATAAACCATCATGATAAGCATCTCAATCTTCATTCACATCTTCAGAATTATCCTGCATAATTATATAGAAAAATAATTATAATTTGAAAAAGTATAAGAAGAAAAAAGTAGTTAACAGATTAATAACACATACAATATCCGAGAGGCATAAGATAATTGAAACTACTCTAATTTTCATATCACCAAAGTCTTTTGCTTTAAAATAACAATCACATTCAGGGGGATACTATAAATCACCATAAAGGACAACTAAAAAACAGACCAACACAACTTCATACTAAATGGGAACTAAAATCAGAAAAATCAGAAAACCAAAACCAGAAAAATCAGAAAAACCAGAAAAATTACAGCTTTCATCCTGATAACAATAATATTAAAATTACATAATGAAAAAACAAAACCAAAAAAACCAAATCACAGCTTCCATCTTCTTCAATTTCAGTTCAAATTAAAAAAATATGGCATCTTCCTAAGTTCTAACAAATAAAAATTTTAAACTCAAAATCCTAATTAACAATTAACAATATATAAACAAATATTAGGGAATAAGAAAAAACTGGTCATACCATATTTATGTTTGGAATATGTGTTGATCCATGAGCGCTATTTGCATCAATTGGAGAGTGTTGGGCATCTTGTAACAATGCTTCAATTTCTTCCGGCCTCATTCCAGGTTCAGATCGCTGAACTAGTAACTTAATCATGTTTCGCAATCCATGAAGGTCAGCCTCTTGGTGCTGCTGTTTGGCCTTCATGTCTCCAAGTTCAGCCTTCAAAGATGTGACTTCCTCCTGGTGTTGTTGCTTGAGTTCAGAAATTTCTGCATGCTTTTTTAAGTCACGTCGTGTAATAGATCTTCCATAGCACCTAACCCGACCTGGTTGTTCTTTTCCAAATAAAGACTCAAAAGCTTCCTCATCTGTTTCACCAGCAGCTTGCCGGTTTTGGAATTCATCCTAATTAAAAGAAACATTTGACATAGAATTAGTTACCGTATCCTAAATTTGATTTATAATCATTAGTAATTCAATGAATTCTCATACAATTGCATCTTGTGTTTCCTGATCAACTTCCTTCCTTTTCCGACTTGTTCGAGTAGCAAGGAACATTTCAAACCTTTTTGGTTCCTCATTTGTTTCCTTTGTCGAGCGCTATAAAATAAAGCCTTAAATAAGTAAGTCTATAACAACATAACTAAAATTAACTAAACAAATCCCAGCACAAATATGAAATAAGTATACCAGAGCCACTCGTACTCTTCCGAAATTGATTGGCCCCATGCGATGTGGAAACTTTTGCTGTTCTTTATGTTTCTTATTTTTTTCTCTTATTGACTATAATTGAATAAAAGGTTAGCATATAGAAACAGAGAACAATATAATTAAATTTTGCTTCGGCAAACAAAATTACAGCAACCAGAATAGTAGCAGGTATAATTGCACAGAATAGAATTGCAGAAAACAAAATTGCACAAAACAGAACTATAGAAAATAGAATTGCAGCAACTTAAATTACAGCAAACAAAGTAGCCAAAAATAGAAATGTAAATACAGAAATTCAGAATGGAACTGGCAGCAATATATCCTAAAAAAATTTAATTCAGTTCAAGAACCTACATCAGAATGGATATGTGTTTGTACAGCATAAGAGAGGACAGATTCCAACATTATCAATTAAAATTTCATTATTTTGCTTATGTCTTAACAAACAATAATATATTTGCAATTAAAGTACCAACTATTTTACCTGGATTGTAGGATGACTCCAATAATAGATCAATTTTATGAATTGACTTTCTGGAACTTGTGTCGGTCGATTTTTCACTATATCTTCGATGGTATCAAAGGGAACAAAGTGCTTCTGCTTAATCTTTCCCTTGAACCGCTTCCAAGCATCCCGAATTGCTTGGATCACCCACTTTTCTCCACTGTCTGGGAGGATAAACTTGGTCTGCATGATATCAACAGTGTTATACGCACCTTGCTATATTTAAAATAATCAACATTTAATAATAATAGAAGAGTCTTACATTAACATAGTTCCACATGAATTTCTTAGCTTTAGGAGTTACAGCATGCCAGCTAGTGTACAAAAGACTCACAAATCTTTTATTTCTCCCAATTGTTCCTACGAAACTAGTTAAATTAGACACACTTTGATCGGTTGGTCCTACTGGCTGTCCAATATCAAAAATAACTTCTTCCCGCTGTTCCATAGTTCTTGCATAAATCTCTTTGCAAGTTGTTTTTCCCCAAGTTTTCTTCTTCTTTGGCTCTCCTAGTTTCATGCAGTAGGGGGAAAATTAGGGAGTAATTAGTGATGCCAATTGAAAAATTAAGCATTATGATTTACAAAAAAATATAAAAAATGATAGAAATAAATTACCTTCGTCATCATCAATGTCCTCCATCACATGTGAATAATAATTTTCATCAAGTGGAAAGCTATCTCCCACATCATCACTTAGTTCAGAGCTTAGTCCGTCAATTTCTACATCTATCCCATTTTCTTTTAAAAATTCATCAATAGTTGTAGCCTTTACCCTTGGCTTGCTCTTTTCCTTTCTTGATCCATCTTGCTCCGACATTAAATCTTCAGCTTGTGGGGTAGTGTTTGAACTCAGCAAAGTAGTGTCATGTTGCCTTTTTTGAGTTCTACCATGTGTGACTTGAATAATCTGCTGCTGCCTTTGGTTGATTGTGGGCTGAGTAGAATTTGCACAACTCCGATCTTGGCTTACAGTTGTTGGCATGCTATTATTCATATTACGAATTGCATCGAGCTTCCTTTTAAGTTCATCTGCACCCACCTTTGTAAGCTTAGAATTGTTCAAGCCTTGTGTTAACGGTTCATGTTGTACTTCATGCTTCTTTTTCTCAGCCATAGCCACAGTCAAGTGATTCTTTCTTTTTTTTATTTTCTGGCTGTTGCGCAGGAATGCTTGGCTGTACTTCCAGGGTTTCAGGCGTGAAATTCATCCTTTTGTTGATTGTGCTGAGTGTGCTTTGTAAATGAGTAAAATCCAGCTTCTTTGACGTACACTTCTTCACTCCTTTGGTTGCACTCAACTCTTTTTGACTTTCGACTACATCCAACCTTGGCATAGTTTCCTCCTTGTCATTACGTGCTGCACCTTGCATCACATATTACTTGCGTTCATTTACAATCCTTTGTCTCTTGGCCTCAAATTGTCGAAGCAGATTCTTACTTGATGTTGCTTTAAGATCAATAAATTCTTTATTCCTACACAAATAAATTAGTTAACTCGAGTTAATATAATCAATAAAGTGACACATCCTATAAGAAACACTAACAAAATGAGAAATTAAAACAAAAATATGACTTACAAATAAAAAGGTGAAGAAAACTTAGTTATACATATGTACATATTAAGCAATAAATTGCTTAGGCTGACCCATCAGAATCAGAATCTCCAATGAAATCTGCCTCATATTCTTGGGCAGAAGTCACTTGGGGAACCGTTTCAATAACTGTAGGTCGTAGATCATTCCTCTCCAGAATAAGTTCACCATCAGCAGCTGGTATGGCAGGACTTGTTATATGCTCGTGTTGTTCACTATAGAAGGTTTGACTGGCCTCAGACTCAGATTCGTCATTTGTTTTAAATAAGTCTCTTGGGATAGTTTCCATAACATAATGTTTGTTATGTTCATATGGATCTTGCACATAAAAACACTGATGTGCTTGAGATGCTAGTATGAAAGGTTCATTCTGGTAGCATTTCTTATTGAAGTGAACAAATGTAAGACCATATTTGTCTCTCCCAGCATCATACCACTCACACCGAAACAATACAACCTTAAAACGCCCAAAATAATCTAACTCTACTATCTCAAATAACCTGCCATAATAAGCTACAGTGTCTTGAATTGGACTTTTATCTTTAGCACTTGCAAAGCTTGAAGTTAAAGCAGTTAATGTGACACCACTATTTTGTGTTTTTCTCCTTGCCTCACGCTCCACAGTGTGAAACCTATATCCATTAGTTATATATCCAGAAAATCTTCTTGCAACAGAGCTTGGACCTCGAGATAATTCTTTTAGCCAAACAGGCACATCTAGATCTCTCGCCCGAGTTTCAAACCACTGCGAGAAGGTTCTACTGTGAACTTTTGCTTTTCTCCATTTTGTTCCCCGCTGATTGTTAACCTCATCCTCATGCTCTCTGTAGTTAATAATAGTTATGTTTGATCGGAAAAAATCTAAATGCACTTGATTTAGTGAATAAACATAAGTTATATTAAGTTACCTAACATAAACTGCGACTTCTTCACAATTGTATAATACATATACATGGGCTTGAGCACTTGATATGTCATCGAGATTAATTGGTTCTCCATTTCCCACGCCTAACGAACGACCTTTGTTAGAAAACAACTTTGAAGGCAAAACTTCGTCGTCATTAGGATCATCATCATTCCGAGGTCGCTTATTAAGTCTTGTTCGCACACCTCCATGCAAGTATCTTGAGCAGAAAGTTAAGCACTCTTCAGCCAGATATGCCTCTGCAATAGAACCTTCGGGGCGACTTTTGTTGCGTACATATGACTTTAATGTACACATGTACCTTTCTGGAGGATACATCCAACGAAACTGCACCGGACCACCCAATCTCACCTCATTTGCTAAATGAATAGGAAGATGAACCATTATGTCAAAAAAACTAGGGGGAAAGATCCTCTCAAGGTGGCATAATGTTTCCACAATCTCTAACTCCAGTCGATCTATCTCTTCCAGTGTTATTAACTTTTTGCATATGCGACGAAAAAAGGAACTTAGTCGAATCAACGGAATGGCCACGTGATCAGGAAGGATGCTTTTAATCGGTATTGGTAGTAAGTAGTGTAGCAAAAAATGAGCATCGTGGGTCTTATACCCATAAATTTTTCTTTCTGCTAGATGTACACACCGTGATATATTCGAAGCACTACCATCAGGTAGCTTTGTTGTCTTCAAAACACCACAAAAAATTGACTTCTCTGCAACAGTCATAGAAAAGCATGCCTTTGCCAACTTTGTTCTCTTGCCATTATTCACCTCCTTTGGTTGAAGATTTTTCCAGATCCCCAAATCTTTTAAGTCATATCGAGCATTCAGATGATCCTTTGTCTTGCCTGGGATATCCAAAAGAGTTCCAATTATACTGTCAAGTATGTTCTTCTCTATGTGCATGACATCTAAGTTGTGACGCAGCAGGTTCTTGTGCCAGTAAGGCAATTCAAAGAAAATTGATCTTTTTTTCCAATTCCATGGGAAACTATTTGATGTACTTTGCTTCTTCCCGAAAACATTCTCAACATTTTGTAGCATCTCAAAAATTTCTGTTCCTTCTATAACAGGTGGAGGGGGTCTTAATTCTTGCTTCCCATTAAAAGACCTTGTATTGGTTCTCCATAGATGATCCATGGGTAAAAAGACACGATGGTCCATATAAACTGTCTTCCGACTATGTTTTAGTTGTAGAGAAGAGGTATTTTTGTTGCAACAAGGGCAAGCCAATTTTCCCTTTGTACTCCACCCAGACAACATAGCATACGCAGGAAAATCATTAATTGTCCACAAAAGAGCTGCCCGCATTTGAAAGGTCTCATTCTTTGATGCATCATAAGTTTCCACCCCTATTTCCCACAACAACTTCAAGTCTTCCATCAATGGTTGTAGATACACGTCAATA
The DNA here is from genome assembly GCF_059453495.1 of Arachis ipaensis. Lineage (NCBI taxonomy): Eukaryota > Viridiplantae > Streptophyta > Magnoliopsida > Fabales > Fabaceae > Arachis > Arachis ipaensis. Next base: position 116,177,065 of record NC_142441.1, on the reverse strand, counting down.
TCTTTGCCAGGTGATTGTGGCCCAGGAATAAGCAAAGAAAGCATACAATATTCAGGTTTCATGCACATCCACGGAGGCAAGTTGTATACCATCAGCATTACGGGTCACGTGCTCCATGAAATATTCATGCTACGAAATGGGTTGAACCCATCACTTGACAAGCCTAGTCTAATATTGCGTGATTCTTTTGCAAAATCTTCATTCATTTCATCAAAGTTCTTCCATGCCAGTCCATCAGCAGGATGCTTTAACGTCCCATCTTTAACGCGCTCCTCATCATGCCACCTCAGACTAGCTGCCGTTTTTGAGCACATAAATAATCGCTGAAGTCTTGGACTTATAGGAAAGTATCTCAGAGTCTTTGCAGGAATAGGACGACCTTTATTGTGAGGTTGGTTCTCGCTATTATCACTATAATTTTCAGTATATCGAGATGTACCACATACACGACATTGTGTTTCATCCTTTAGTTCTTTCCTATACAGGAGGCAATCATTAGGACAAGCATCAATTTTTTTATAATCCAGACCTAAATCTCTTATCATAGCCTTCGTCTTATGGAAAGATGGAGGTAGGTTAATTTCAGGCATTGCCTCTTTCAATAGCTCAAGAAGGGAAGTGAAGGAGGCATTGCTCCAACCGTGCAAACACTTTAACAAGTACAGGCGGATGGTAAAAGATAATGTAGAAAATTTCTTGCAGCCCGGGTATAACTCTTGACTTGCCCCATCTATTAAATTATAAAACTTTTTAGCCTCTTCATTTGGACCTACAGTAACACCCTCAGCATGATCTCCAAATGCATCATTAAGTAGTCCTTCGATGTCATCGCGTGCACCTTCATCATCCGTGTCATCATCAACCACCATCGGGATTGTCCATTCCCCGTGATTAATCCATGTTCTATATCCCTTAACAAATCCGTCGGCTACTAAATGGTCAAATACCACATCTCTTCTATACCACTCAATGTTACAACACTTCTTACAAGGACATTGAATTTGTTGTCCGTCCGGCTCTCCCTCAGAGTATGCAAACTCTAAGAAACTAATAACACCATTGATATACTCTTCGCTATACCTCGGTAGATCCATCCAATCCTTCGGCATATCATAAAACCTAATCGATAATTATTAAATTTTTTTGGAGAAAAATTTATAAGGGGTCGCAAAGTGAAGATAACAAGAGTAGAGGAGGAAGGGTGTTATGAAATATAAGGGGCATGGGCTATGAGACGGACTTCATAGCCTTGTAGTTAGGTTAGGAAATAGTTCCTAATCTTTAGAAGTAATTCTCTAAACATTTTACTAGAAACTCGCTGAAGCAAAACAAATTAAGGAAAACAAAGAATTTATAGTACATAAATAATAAGTTAAATTGCAACTTCATAACTAATAAAGCAATCAAAGTGGAGCTACACATGAATTAATAGCATAATAATAAAGTGAAAAAAAAAAGTATGCATTGTACCTTGCCATGACACGATCAATGTTTTGACAAAATCCACTTGAGAGCTTTAACCAAAAACTTCAATCTGTTTGTTACCAAGTAAAATTCTAAGAGATTAGACTATGATATTATTTACTCTTGATTTATTTTTATAAATTCTAAACTGATATAATTAAAATGTAAGGGGGAAAAAAATAAAAAAACTCAATTCAGGTCGGTAACTTATTTAGAAAATAAAAGCAATCTGATAACAGCCCAAAATTCAAATCCAAAGCATGAGTAACTGAGTAACTAATAATAAAAGGAAGCAATCTTGCTTCTCAAAACTCAATTCAGGTCAGTAGAAGTGAGACGATTTAATGGTAAGTCATGAGCTAATCAAAATATTATCCTGGTAACTGGTAAGCCATGAACTTGGCAGCCATTCATGCAAACCACATGGGTCATCCATGCAGCAGCAGACAATGAAATACATTTAGAGAATAGTGAAAAGAATCAGGATGCTTTAACGTAAATCTTTTCACATGGACCAGTTTGACTATTAAACGACTTATAATTAAGAATAAAAATATTATCATAAATCTCAATAAGTCACGAATTTGAAGTTGTTGCGGAGCAGATCCTGTGATATAATATAACCTTGGAAGTTCTAACTTTAAAAAATAAAAGTAAAGTTATGAAAATAGATGGAGGTGGGCAGAGTGAGACAGTGAGTGATGTGAATTATTATCAAGTGATAGAGTATGATAATAACGTGAAGACTGATATATTAACACATTATTACCATTACCTTAATAAATGCTACCAAAATTTTGCCTCCATGTGTTGCTCTGCTCTGTTACTACTTACTACTATTATGTTTTCTAATCAAAGTTATTCTCAAAAGTAATAAACAAACAAAACTACCACTTAAAAGGGACCAAAATTCATGAGATTTCTCTGAGGCGGCTTTTTTATTATTGATCTGTGCCACTGATGCCCTCAAAACAAGGCAAGTTAGTACTTATCCCTAACAATATCAATATTTGTGATTTCAGTTTAGATTTCACTGCTCACTGCTACGCTTCAAATTTCTTATTAAAGAGTATATTCAGTTTGCTTGGAATATTGAACAATCTCAATCAAACTAAAAACTATTTTCTTATCTTATCTATATAGTAAGTTGATGTTATGATACTGAGAAGACAACCAATTGCAGAGGAAATAAGTGGGTGCTTTATCTGTGAGGGTCTACCTTCAGGGATAAGAGCCCATAGTTCTTATTAGCTCCCCTAATCATTCTATATTCTCACTTCTTGTCTCCCTCCTCTCTATTTATAATTTTTAGATCATTTTTAAGTTAATAAATTAGCTACAACATTTAACTTCTCTTTGAATAAGATTAAATTGAACTTCTCAATTAAGACACGATAATTTTCTAATTTTCAAGTAAATTACTATCAACACAAGACAGTTGTTAGGAATCAAATTAAAGCAACAAGAAAGTATTCATATAGAATCAATTTTAATATCAACTATCTTATAACCACACTTCTAAACAAAAACCAATTTTTTAAGAAAAAAATTCAGAACGCAAAATATTCCAAATAAAGAGAGAGCTAAAACAATATTTTTTTCAAGAGCAATCGTCAGACTTAATTACACAACAAAAACCGACGAAATTGTTATAAAAAAAAAAATCTGACGTCACAATTATTTATCTTTACCATACTCACTATTATTGAGAGAAGAGACAAGTTAACATCAACATTTTACGCCTGTAAAAACTTATTTGAGATCCTAAAATGATGCAACTCTTGAACAACTCAATAAAAAAGATGAATTCATCTTTTACAAGAAACTCAACATGATAGTATAGAATCAATAGAAAAAATGTCGTTGTCCAACCAAAACCCCAGAAAACACTACAAATCAATTAAATTACGAAACTCAAATTTTATTTTTATGACAATAGATCTCTAAAAAATCACAGTTTCCTTTTAATTAGTTAAAAGTTTGCATGTCTTCTAGAACTAGATATGCCTTTTAAGTGCCACTACGGCTCTAACTTCAAACTTCCCTAAAAGCTAACACAGCTAACTCCACTACTTTGACATATCAAAATCTATTATATATAAAATCTATTTCCGAATTTTGACACTGCTCTACACACAGGATTTTAATTATTCAAGTTTTAAAAAGTGCAAATTGATTTGAATTGGAGAAATCAGAGGGAAAAAATAAAAAGGAAGTGCTGGAATGTAATTGAGCTTGTGTATTCCTAATAGAACAAGTAATTGTGGATGGAAAGGGAAGCTTCTTCATCAATCATCATATACAACAAAGCTTTTCACTCAAAATCCATTCATAATAGACAATAATAACTGAACCAAGAGGTTTAGGTTCCCGTCCTTGCCACGAAGACCGGGGCCAACAGCGATAACTTTTCCAGAGTTCAACTAAAGCAAGTCACCAAGTCATCAAATGCACTTCAATCAAGCAAGAGTTCCACACAAATTGGACGTATTTAATAATAAGAAAACCCGTGTTAAGAACATAACACTAATACTGATTGCACAAAAAAAAATTGAACCAGGGAAGCAATTTTTCCCTCAATGGCAATCGCCAAGTCATGAAATGTACTTCGATCAAGAAGCAATCAACACAAAATATACTAAGAAATCGTGTGTTAAAAATACGAAACACTAACACTGATTGCGCAGGAAACTTTTGAACTAGGAAAACATTTTTGTTTCATCAATGTGGAGCAGAATTCTATAAGAGTAGAGAACGATAAGCAACAAGCGAAAGACAATTATGAGAATCAAACCCAGAATTAAGACATATAATCAACTTTCACAAGTGTATTTCACAGTTTGGGAACTCTTTCATGGATTACTACTAATTTATAGCATTTGACCACAAATTGATCCTACAATCATTCGTTCATCAAATTGGGGTGCAAAAATGTTTGCTATTTTTCTTTAACCTATAAAGTACCTGCGTAAACGGAATGAAACCCCAATCCCAAATTCACGAGTTCGATCTCCTGCGCCGCAACAATCCCAAATTCACGAGTTCTGCTGTGCCGCAGCAATAACGGAATGAAACCAGCAAATTCTGAGTTCTCCTGCGCCGCAAGATTAGCATGCATGTTCATCAATTCACGAATTCAAAGGATTTTGTACCAAACCCCCAAATTGCAACCCAAAAATCAGAATCCTACCCTCTCAGATTTTAGAAACCAAATGAAGGTGATACATACCTTTCTTCACGACGGTGAGCGAATAAAGAGAAGCTTTTAGTCGAGCGCACAGTCGATCTTCCTGATGTCAGCGCGCAGCGACGAGAACCGGTGATGAAAACGAGTGGCGGCGTGGTGAGAGGTGAGTGATGAAGATGAGTGAGTGGTGGAGATGCTGACGCCGTGAGCGGTGACGCCGTGAGCGGTGACGCCGTGAGGGTTGACGCCGTCAGTGGTCTTCTCTGATTTGGGGGTGATGAAGGGAGTGTGATTAGCTAGCTAGGGATCGTGAGTTCAGTGGCCATGTTATTTTGTTTTTATTTGCCTAAGTGTCTATGGCCATGTTATTTTTGTTTTTATTTGCCTAAGTGTGTTATTTTGTTTTTATTTGCCTAAGTGTCTAGTGTCTACTGTACGCGTGCTTGTATATATATTTGGTGAAATATTGTGAAAAAATTTACTAAGTGTTGACATATTTGACTTGAAATACATTAGGCAACACTTTTAAAATGCACCTGAAATATGATAAATAGGCTACACTTTAAAAGTGTTTTCTTTGGTGTAAAAAGTGAACCCATAACTCTTAAGTTAAGGCTACGCTTTATAAGTGATCTTTATAATATCTAAGGCATCGCTTTTCAAGTGATGCCACAAATGTGATTCCTATTCTCCCGCAAAAAGGAGGAATAGGCTACACTTTTCAAATGTAGCTTAAAAAAAGTGTGGCTGAATGGGTATTTTTCTTGTAGTGGGCATGAGGTTTATCCCTGAACCAAGGTCACACAGAGCTTTAAAGATCATAGTGCCTATGGTACAGGGTATTATGAACTTTCCAGGATCCTGTCTCTTCTGAGGTAATGTCAGTTGATCCAGATCACTCAGTTCATTGATGAACAAGGGAGGTTCAACTTCCCAAGTATCAATGCCAAATAATTTGGCATTCAGCTTCATGATTGCACCAAGAAACTTGGCAGTTTGCTCTTCAGTAACCTCCTCATTCTCTTCAGAAGAGGAATACTCGTCAGAGCTCATGAAGGGCATAAGGAGGTTCAATGGAATCTCTATGGTCTCTAGATGAGCCTCAGAGTCCTTTGGTTCCTCAGAGGGAAGCTCCTTATTGATCACTGGACGTCCCAGGAGGTCTTCCTCCTTAGGATTCACGTCCTCTCCGCTCCTTACAGGTTCGGCCATTTTGCTTATGTCAATGGCCTTGCACTCTCCCTTTGGGTTCTCTTCTGTATTGCTTGGGAGAGTACTGGGAGGGATTTCAGTGATCCTTTTACTCAGCTGGCCCACTTGTGCTTCCAGATTTCTAATGGAAGACCTTGTTTCATTCATGAAACTTACAGTAGCCTTAGATAGATCAGAGACTAGATTTGCTAAATTAGAAGCGTTTTGTTCAGGGTTCTCTGTCTGTTGCTGAGTTGATGATGGAAAAGGCTTGCTATTGCTAAACCTGTTTCTTCCACCATTATTAAAGCCTTGCTGGGGCTTTTGATCCTTCCATGAGAAATTTGGATGATTTCTCCATGATGAGTTATAGGTGTTTCCATAAGGTTCACCTAAGTAATTTACCTCTGCTATTGCAGGGTTCTCAGGATCATAAGCTTCTTCTTCAGAAGATGCCTCTTGAGTACTGTTGGATGCAGCTTGCATTCCATGCAGACTCTGAGAAATCATATTGACTTGCTGAGTCAATATTTTGTTCTGAGCCAATATGGCATTCAGAGTATCAACTTCAAGAACTCTCTTCTTCATAGGCGTCCCATTACTCACAGGGTTCCTTTCAGAAGTGTACATGAACTGGTTATTAGCAACCATGTCAATGAGTTCTTGAGCTTCTGCAGGCGTTTTCTTTAGGTGAATGGATCCACCTGCAGAGGTATCCAATGACATCTTAGATAACTCAGACAGACCATCATAGAATATATCAAGGATGGTCCATTCTGAAAGCATGTCAGAAGGACACTTTTTGGTCAACTGTTTGTATCTTTCCCAAGCTTCATAGAGGGATTCACCTTCTTTCTGTCTGAAGGTTTGAACATCAGCTCTAAGCTTGCTCAGCTTTTGAGGAGGAAAGTACTTGGCTAAGAAAGCCGTGACCAGCTTATCCCAAGAGTTCAGGCTGTCTTTGGGTTGAGAATCCAACCATAATCTAGCTCTGTCTCTTACAGCAAAGGGGAAAAGCATGAGCCTGTAGACTTCAGGATGTACTCCATTAGTCTTAACAGTATCACATATCTGCAAGAATTCAGTTAAGAACTGAAAAGGATCTTCAGATGGAAGTCCATGAAACTTGCAGTTCTGCTGCATCAGAGAAACTAACTGAGGTTTCAGCTCAAAGTTGTTTGCTCCAATGGCAGGAATGGAGATGCTTCTTCCATGTAAATTGGAATTAGGTACAGTGAAGTCACCAAGCATCTTCCTTATTTTATTATTATTTTCGGCTGCCATCTCCTTGTCCTGTTCGAAAATTTCTGAAAGGTTATCTCTGGATTGTTGTATTTTAGCTTCTCTTAATTTTCTCTTCAGAGTCCTTTCAGGTTCTGGATCTGCTTCTACAAGAATGTTCTTATCCTTGCTCCTGCTCATATGACAAAGAAGAAGGCACAGAATAATAATAATAATAATAATAGAGATCCTTTATACCACAGTATAGGGATCCCTTTGTGAGTGGAAGAAAAGAGGGGGAGACAAAGAATGTGATGTAAAGGAAGAAACACAACTGTACGGATGGAAGAGATGTGAGATGAGATGTTAGGATATGAATGAATAAATAGAATAGGATGGGGGAGGGATAATTTTCGAAAATTATTTTGAAAAAGAGTTAGTGATTTTTGAAAAATGGTTTTTGAAAAATGTTAGAAATTTTCGAAAAATTTTTAAAATTTAAAAATAAAAATAATTAGTTAATAAAAAAGAAATTTTTGAAAAAGAGGGGAGATATTTTTGAAAATTTGAGAGAGAGAGATTTAGTTAGGTAGTTTTGAAAAAGTTAAGAAACAAACAAAAAGTTAGTTAGTTAGTTGAAACAATTTTTGAAAAGATAAGAAGTTAGGAAGTTAGAAAAGATATTTTGAAAAGATATTTTTGAAAAAGATAAGATAAGAAGATATTTTTGAAAATATATGATTGAAATTAGTTTTGAAAAAGATTTGATTTTTAAAATCACAATTAATGACTTGATTCATAAGAAATCACAAGATATGATTCTAGAACTTAAAGTTTGAATCTTTCTTAACAAGCAAGTAACAAACTTCAAATTTTTGAATCAAATAATTAATTGATTATGTTATTTTCGAAAATTTGGTATAAAAATAAGAAAAAGATTTTTTTGAAAAATATTTTTGGAATTTTCGAAAATAACTAAGAATTTTGAAAAAGATTTGATTTTTGAAAAAGATTTTGAAAAAGATAAGATTTTCAAATTGAAAATTTGATTTGACTCATGAGAAACAATTTGATTTTGAAAATTTTTGAAAAAGTCAATCCAAATTTTCGAATTTGATGAGAGAAAAAGGGAAAGATATTTTTTTAATTTTTGAATTTTTATGATGAGAGAGAAAAACACAAAAAAATTGCAATGCATGAAATTTTTAGATCAAAACATGTGATGCATGCAAGAATGCTATGAATGTCAAGATGAACACCAAGAACACTATGAAGATCATGATGAACATCATAGACACAATTTTGAAAAATTTTTAATGCAAAGAAAACATGCAAGACACCAAACTTAGAATTCTTTAATGCTTAGACACTAAGAATTCAAGAATGCATATGATAAACATGAAAAGACACAAAACAAAAAATCATCAAGATCAAACAAGAAGACTTACCAAGAACAACTTGAAGATCATGAAGAACACTATGAATGCATGATATTTTCGAAAAAATGCAAGATGCATATGCAAGTGACACCAAACTTATGATATGACTCAAGACTCAAACAAGAAACAGAAAAATATTTTTGATTTTTATGATTTTCTAAATTTTTTTTTTTTGGATTTTTCTTTTATATTTTTTGCATATTAAAAGGAAAAATGAGGATTCCAAAAATTTTTAATATGAATTCCAGGAATCTTGCCATGTTAGTCTAAAGCTTCAGTCCAGGAATTAGACATGGCTCACTAGCCAGCCAAGCTTTCAAAGAAAGCTCCAGTCCAAAACACTAGACATGGCCAATGGCCAGCCAAGCTTCAGCAGGTGATCATGGATCAGCAGCAGGTGGATGAGCAACAACTAATTTTCTCTTGATAACAAATTGCAAGCCTCAGTCCAAATGAATTTAGACATGGCTTTACAGCCAGCCAGGCTTCACATGCTTCATGAAACACTAGAATTCATTCTTAAAAATTTTGAATAAAAATATTTTATTTTTGAAAACATTTTTATTTTTTTCGAAAACAGGTGAAAAGATTTTGAAATATTTTTGAAAAATTTTTGAAAAGAAAATAAAAAGAAAATTACCTAATCTGAGCAACAAGATGAACCGTCAGTTGTCCAAACTCAAACAATCCCCGGCAACGGCGCCAAAAACTTGGTGCACGAAATTGTGATGTCCAGGCTCAAACAATCTCCGGCAACGTGAGCAACTTGGTGCTCTGATCTCAATACATAATTGTCACAACTTCGATACAACTAACCAGCAAGTGCACTGGGTCGTCCAAGTAATATCTTACGTGAGTAAGGGTCGAATCCCACGGAGATTGTTGGTATGAAGCAAGCTATGGTCACCTTGTAAATCTCAGTCAGGCAGATATAAAGTGATAATGGTGTTTTCGAATATTATATAATAAAATAGGGATATAGATACTTATGTAAATCATTGGTAGGAATTTCAGATAAGCGAATGGAGATGCTTTTCGTTCCTCTGAATCTCTGCTTTCCTGCTATCTTCATCCAATCAGTCTTACTCCTTTCCATGGCTGGCTTTATGCAAGTGCATCACCGTTGTCAGTGGCTACATCCCCTCCTCTCAGTGAATAATATGCTCACGCACCCTGTCACGGCACGGCTATTCATCTGTCGGTTCCCGATCATGCTGGAATAGGATTCACCCTCCTTTTGCGTCTGTCACTAACGCCCAGCACTCGCGAGTTTGAAGCTCGTCACAGTCATTCAATCATTGAATCCTACTCAGAATACCACAGACAAGGTTTAGACCTTCCGGATTCTCTTGAATGCCGCCATCATTCTAGCTTACGCCACGAAGATTCTGGTTAGGAGATCTAAGAGATACTCATTCTAGCTTAATTCATGTAGAACAGAAGTGTTTGTCAGGCACGCGTTCATAAGGGAGAAGGATGATGAGCGTCACACATAATCATCACCTTCATCACATTCTTGGGTGCGAATGGATATCTTAGAAGCGAAATAAGAAGAATTGAATAGAAAACAGTAGTACTTTGCATTAATCTTTGAGGGACAGCAGAGCTCCACACCTTAATCTATGGAGTGTAGAAACTCTACCGTATGAAAATACATAAGTGAAGGTCCAGGCATGGCCGAGATGGCCAGCCCCCTAAACGAGATCAATAGTCTCCTAAGATGAACAATGGATTAAAACTGAGACCAAAGATGGTCAAAAAGACTAGTAAAAGGTCCTATTTATAATAAACTAGTCACTAGGGTTTACATGAGTAAGTAATTGATGCATAAATCCACTTCCGGGGCCCACTTGGTGTGTGTTTGGGCTGAGCTTAAGTGTTCCACGTGCAGAGGCCATTTGTGGAGTTGAACGCCAGTTTCTGTGCCAGTTTGGGCGTTCAACTCTGGTTTTGGATCCTTTTCTGGCGCTGGACGCCAGATTTGGGCAGAAGGCTGGCGTTGAACGCCAGTTTACGTCATCAATTCTTGGCCAAAGTATGGACTATTATATATTGCTGGAAAGCCCTGGATGTATACTTTCCAACGCAATTGGAAGCGCGCCATTTCGAGTTCTGTAGCTCCAGAAAATCCACTTTGAGTGCAGGGAGGTCAGAATCCAACAGCATCAGCAGTCCTTTTTTCAACCTCTGAATCTGATTTCTGCTCAAGTCCCTCAATTTCAGCCAGAAAATACCTGAAATCACAGAAAAACACAAAAACTCATAGTAAAGTCCAGAAATGTGAATTTAACATAAAAACTAATGAAAACATCCCTAAAAGTGACTAGATCCTACTAAAAACATACTAAAAATAATGCCAAAAAGCGTATAAATTATCCGCTCATCAGTAATGAAAGACAGTATAAATTCATGTCAATGCAAAAGGAACACAGGTATCATAAAAGATTGGCATTGACAGATAAATAATATCACCCAACAGTGTAAAACAAGTCACTGAGCACCAAAATAATATCAGAAAAGATACAATAGTTGAATAAGAACATTTAACACCAATGGTAAAATAGGAAATTAGAAAAGGAGATAAAAATATGAATAAAATTAAAATGCAATGAAGGAAAGTATGCAAATGCAGTATGTAAAAGAGAATGAAAGAGAATAAGGATGAGAAGAAAGTGAGAAAAGAAGAAAAAGGAGTAAGAAATGAAAAACAGGGCGCGATGCGTGCGCTCGCATCACACGTATGCGTGCAAACTGAAATGGCCATGCGACGCGTATGCGTGGGTGCCCGAAGAAGAAAAGTGACGCGCGAGCGTTCGTCACGAGTACGCGTGACAACTCACAGGATTCCCGTATAGTGGCAGCGCAACTTTCTATTCAATTCGCTTTTTACGCCGATTTTCATGCCCACGCGTACGCGTCGCTGACGCTTACGCGTGGGTTGAAAAAATTGCAGGGGACGCGTATGCATGAGGCACGCGTACGCGTGGTGTGGCTTGTGCGCCATGCACCCCTCCCGTGCGTCTCCATCGCAACTCTCTGTTCATTTGCGCATACACATATGACGCGTGCGCGTCGTAGACGCTTGCGCGTCGAAAGCGTTTTTTTTATGTAGAATGCAGGTGATTATGCAGAATTTTATAAATAAACACTGAAAAAAATAAAATAAAACTAATAATAAAAAAAAAGTAACGATCATACCATGGTGGGTTGTCTCCCACCTAGCACTTTTAGTTAAAGTCCTTAAGTTGGACATTTGGTGAGCTCCTTGTCATGGTGGCTTGTGCTTGAACTCATTTTGAAACTGCCACCAATGCTTGGACTTCCAATAAGCTTCAACATCTCCAAATAAATTCACCAAGCCTTGATGAAGTTCTCCACAAGCTTTGAGCTCCCAAAGTTGATCCTCTTGTATGCCGGCATCCCAAATCTTATTTTTACACCCGTCTTTAAGTTGATTATCACGATCCCATCCAGGTGGTTTAGCCTTGAAATTCTCATTTAAGCACCCAAACATCCTCCTAGACCCAATCAATTGAGAATTGTACCAACCTTTGCAATTAGGCCTTGAGCTTCCAACCATAACGAACCTAGGATGGTGTTGCCAACCACTAACCATCTTCCTTTTACTCTTAAAACTGTAGATAGCTCTAAGTTGTCCATCTGTTTCAAGCAGACCATATTCAAGTGGAAAGGTAGAGTTTAAGGATAAGAATTTTACCCACTTGAATGTTGTGTTGGATGGTAATGGCTTGGGGGAAGGTATCTCCAGTGGCGGCCTTGCCAATGTATGCTTCACTCTCTTGGACTCCTCTTTGATGATCTCCACCTCTTGACAAGCTTCTGCAACATTAACCTCTTCCTCTAGTTCAATGGGAGAGGGTTCAATTGTAGGTAAAAACTCATTAATTATTGAACCCATCTCATGATCAACCTCCTCCAAGTTTTCAACCATGACATGTCTTAGAGGTTGTACACCCTCCTCAACATCAAATTCAAACGTCTTGGAAAAAGGTTCTATGACTTGAGTTTCCCATGGAGGTTCTGCATCTCCTAAGTCCTTGACCACTTCCTCTTCTTCAATAATTTTGGCATTCTCCACTTGCTCTAGTACAAAATCCAGCTCCTCCTTGATAACTTCCACCTCTTGACAACTTTCTTCAAGGGTCTCTCCTACCTCCACCTTTTTGGCCTCCTCTTGCTTCTCTTGAAGTATGTATGCGTGAAACCGATCCATTACGTCCCTAAGACGATCCCTTCTCTCTTGTTCTGTGTCAATAGCGTAATTGGGATCATGTTGCTCTTGGATTGCTGGAGATGGGTGAAAAGTAAGTACACCAGAGCTTGAGGGTTGAGTATTGGGGGTAAAGGATTGATCCATGCGGGATATAAGAGCTTGAAGAGTGGAGGTTAGACCAGTGAAAGCAGAGGTAAGTGTGGTTTGAAACTTTATTTGCCCTTGGCGAATAACATTAAGGGTGTTGTCATCCAATGGGGGTTTGGGTGGATAGGAGGGTTCATCATTTTGGAGAGAGGGTTCATAATAGGAAGGTGGTTCTTCTTGGTAAGGGTATGGAGATGGTGAATATTAAGGTGGTGGTTCTGGGTATGGTTCATATGGTTCGTGTGGTGGTTGGTATGGTGGATAAGGGTTAGGGTCACCTGGAGGTGAATGGTGGAAAGGGGCTTGTGAGTATAGTGGTTCAAAACTATGTTGAGGAGGGGGTTCATATGTATATGGTGGGGCTTGTTGGTAACTACAAGGAGGTCCACCATATCCATTGTCTTGGTACGCACCTCGGAATGGCTCTTGCTCATAGTAAATTGGTGGGGGTAGATTGTCACGAAAAGGTCCACCATAACCATTGTCTTGGGATGCATCGTAGAATGGTTGTTGCTCATGGCACATTGGAGGATGTTGTTGCCGAAAGGGTTGATGAAATCCTCGTGACTCCTCCCATCTTTGATTGTTCTAACCTTGATGCATGTTCTCATTATAGCTTTCATTCCCTACAACATAATTTGAACCAAACTCATAGCCAAAGGGGTGAGAATTCATAGTAACAAAAGAAAGTAAAAACAAAAACTAATAAGAAAATAATGAGAATAAACTCCTAAAACTAGAAACAACTAACAAAGAAACGAAAAAGCAAAATTATTCACAATATTCACAATAACCAATAATAAGGCACACGTTTGTAATTTTTTCGGCAATGGCGCCATTTTTTGACGAACGAATTTTTGACGGTTTAGAATTTCACAATAAATCCTCGTTGCAAGTATAGTATCTAAACCAACAAAGAATCCTTTCAAGCAAAAAAAATTGTTTGTCACAAGAAACAAACCCCAATAAAAATAATAACCGAAGTATTCAAACCTCGGGTCGTCTCTCAAGGAATTGCAGGGAGGTGTAGTTATTATTGGTTATGGAAAAGTATATTTTTGGGGTTTTGAATAAGGAACAAGAAAGGTAAATTGCAAGAATTAAACTAATAGTTAAGAAAGGCTCTTGGCAAGGTATGAGAACTAAAAGTCCTATCCTAGTTATCCATATCAATTGTGATAAGAATTGTCCTTTGCTCCCACTTAGTTAACCTCTAACTATGAAAGAAAGTCAAGTGGATGAATCAATTTGATTCCTCAAGTCCTAGTTAACTCCTAAGGAAAGACTAGCTTTAGAGGGATCCAAACCAACTAGCAACTTTCAATTATCAACCAACAAAGGAGTTTGATAACTTAAGAGTCTTCAATTACTCAACCAAAGCCAAGAGGAGAAAAACCTACTCTAAAATCCAACCAAGCATTTTATCAAACACTTGGTAGGCACAACATAAAAACATAGAAAACTAGCAAGGAATATTAAATCCAAACGATCAATTGCAAACATCAATAACTCACAAATAATAGAAGAAGCAATAAATATGAAATACCTCAACTTGAATTAAATAGAAAATCAAATCTAACATGAGAATTCATAAACTAAATTGGGAAGATAAATAAACCAACAAGAGAAATAGATAAACTAAAGTGCTAGAACTAATAAGAGTAGAAGAAAACTAAATTAAAGCAAAGTAGAAATTTGAGATTAAGGAAAGTTAAACCTAAAATCCTAAAACCTAGAGAGAGGAGAGGAAAGAGCCTCTCTCTAGAAAACTACATCTAAAACCTAAAATTTTTGTGAATGAATTGTTGTATGAATGAATGAATGATTCTCCCACTCTACAGCCTCTAATCTGTATTTTCTAGGTCGAAAACTGGGCCAAAAGGAGCCCAGAAATCGCCCCAGTGTTTTCTGATACGTCCAGCACGTGGTTCTGTCACACGTACTATAAGGACGATGTATAGCTTGTCTTCTTCTCCTAGAATCAGAGAAGAAATGTAAAGGTAGTGGAGGTGCGAATTTGCATAGGAACATTGCAACTTCAGCAGAGGATCATACTTCGAAAGAGAGCAGGTTTGCTGTCCCTGTTTTCTGCTTTATCTTGGAGGCCATTTAATCTTGTTATACTGCTTGAATCAGAACTATTTGATTATTGCTTTGACTCTAAGTTGTGATCTTTTTTCCTTCAACCATTCGATAAAAATTATTTTTAATTCACTTTGAAGAGAACCCATTTCTCCAACTTCATTTCCTATCCAAAATCACATGGACAAAATGCAGCAGCTATAAGCCTTCATGAATGTGTGTGTTGGATCAACAAAGGCAGCTTCTTAGTCCAATATAGTATCCAAAAATTAGCGCAATGAAGTTTAATCATTTTTTTTCTAATTTCAACTCTCATATGGACCTACATAATAAAATACATATCAAACTCATTTTTGGACTTTTAATCCAACTAAATATAGATGTTTGTCATCACTAAAAATTAAATTATTATTTTTTAAATTCAATAAGAATTTAGAATTTAAGATGTAGGTGAGGAGTGCTACATATACAAGTCATTTTTGTTTACAAGTCTTACAAGTTGGGCCTAACACGCGCGTTACAGAAGAAGAAGAAGAAGAAGAAGAAGAAGAAGAAGAAGAAAAAGAGGCACAAAAAAAAAATGTGAAACGACGTATTTATAAATGACTTGTATGACTTATATGGAAAATCACTTGTATGTGGAGAATTACTCTTAAAAAAATTTTGTTTTTTATTTTTTAAAAATTTATTTTTATTTTTCATTTTCTAAAGACAAAATTTGTTTGCTTTGTTCTTTTCCAGTTTTACTTTTCTTTTGCACTTACTTTACCCAACGTTTTCTCTTTCCACACCACCACACTTACAGAGCACAACAAATCTTCCTCTCCCCCAAAAACCAGTCATGACACTAAACAAATTCCCTATCTCAACACCACTAATTTCTCAACCAATTTTGATAATGCTTCCACCTTTTTATCATGTCGTATAGTGTAGTCTATGGCTTCCTCTTGTTAAACACCGTCATTGATGTAGGAACTAGTTATATCAGCTCACTATTTAAACCATAAATAGTATCAACCATCAATTGAGAGAATGGAGAATTTGACCTTTAACACCAAAATAGGGGAGGAAGATACTTGGTGGTTACATGACCAATCAGAACAAGAAATAATGATTCCTCAAAACTCCAGTGATGAATGATGTAAATGTTGACGTTGTTGACAACAAAAACTTCGGTACATTTCTTTATAATTAGGTACTTTTGTCACGTTTTAAAAAATTTGAAGGTATTTTGATCGTTCTCAAAATTGGTAGGTACTTTTATCAGCAATTGATAATAGAGACTTTTTGTGGTTTACTCTATTTGAGTCAACACTACCAACTCTTTATTTTTCTTTTTCCCTAAAAAGTATTGATCCCTAGCATTTTCATTGTTTCTAAACACCACAGTTTGCTTAAGAACACGACAGTTTTAAACGTCACAACTTTCAAGTTATGGTCTTGATGAAAATGGCAGTGCAAACCACCACAATTTCGTCACAAATATGGCATTTTCTTGGCTACCATAAGAATCATGTTATGCCGGTAAAACTGCCACAAAGCACAAAGGCAAGTTACAGGTCGTCTGAAACTCTGAATTCTCACTACGTTATGAAAAATTTTGAGCCACCATAATTTTCAGCTAATGAACTTGTATGAAGCGACTAATAAGTAATAACTATCACAACCCGTGTCACATCATTGTCGGTTTTAAGTTTTAACTATGGCCACAATTTTCAGGCTTAGTTTGTATCAAAATAGAGGTTACGATATGTTCATATGGCTCATAAAGTACCATTAAGACTCACATTCAACACAAACAACATCCATACGTAATTAAAGAAAAATTACATGAACTGAACAGTGAAATTGTTCACAAACTTAATATTTTAAAATGATAGATTCTACAAAGTAAAGAAGGATCATTTAACCTTGTATACACTCCCGCATAACTGTCAATTTGAACAAGTGGTGATGCATCGATTTATTTAAAATGAAAATTTACTAGTAGTTATTTTTAGGTAAAGTTGTTAGTTAAAAATCATGAGATGATTTGATATGTTTAACTAAATTATTATCTAATAGTTCTCAACTATCAACTTTATATGAAAATAACTGCATCAAAGTTTTCATCTTTATTTAATATATTACTTCATCCAAGTAGACAATTATTTAAAAAGGCAGAGAGGGTATTATGGCTAAATCAAATCTATACAAACTCTAGGCTCTTGTAGAATCTTCTCCGCCATTAACTCTTCCTCCAACTCATTGTCACAGCCATCTCTCTGTATTTGCTTTCCCCATCCATGCAAGCTTGAAGCATCATCTTTTATAGTATCACTAGCAACATTTAAGGCATAGATTTTAATCTTTGGACTTACAAATGAAGACACAAGAAGTACAAGAGAAGCCATGACATAGAAAATAAAATGAAAATGAAAAACCCGAGCTCTTCAATTAATATAACAAATTCACTAAAGCATGCTTCGCTTAAATAATACAGAGAATTATGCTGGCGGTGATAGGCTTAGAAAGTTAATAATGTTCCATTATTAGTGTTGCTAAGAACTATACATTTGGATTATTTTGGATATGGGTTTGCAAAAGTTAGTTGTGGTTGTTGGGTAGTTGACTTAAATCCACCCTTTTTTTTGTCAACATCTGTTTTATGGGCTTATTAAGAGGGTGATATAGTTCCCTAATAACTAGTACGTACTTGTTAATAACTAGTACTTGCTTAAACCAAGTTGGATTATTGACCAAAAAAAAAAAAAAAAAACCAAGTTGGATTGATACAATGGTTAATTCATTAGTCTGTTTAATAAGTGTGGGAATTCGAATCTCGTTTTGTACATGCAGCAACTCATTGACTAGTAGCAAACTCTTAAATGGAATTTCAATCTGCGACGGATTAATACTAGTACTTATTTAGACCAATTTGGGTTGGTTGAGGGTCACTTAGTAACAGATTCTTAAATAAAGATCAAATTTACAACGGATTAATTCTTAACCTATCGAATTAGGAGATATAGTAGACAACCAAAAAACCACCACTTGTTTACGGTTGCTACCCAATATTTACTCCGCAGAAGCCACCCATAAAGTTATGATCATTTAATCTTAATCATGAAGAAGGGAATAAAATTCTATGCGTTAGCTAATAACATTTTATTCTGTCACAGGAAATAAAAAATTAATAATATTTAAAAGATAATAAAAATCATTCTAAACAAATTAAAATTTTATTTAACATTCATTAATTATTGTTATAATAATTATATAATTTTAAATATAACAAATATATAATGATAAATTTTATTTACATAAAATTATAATTTATTTTTCTAACATTACTGTAAAAAATTTATTGTACTCTCATCTATTAAAAATTATTAATTTTATATCCAAAATATGTCACATATCATTTTTTTATTACAATTGAAATCAAATCTTTTTCTCCAAAATTAAAGAGTTTTTCTCCGGTCTCTTTCTTTCTCTATCTCTCTCGTTACTTCACTCACTCTATCTCTTTTATATATCATTTTCAAAGACTAATTACAAATTTGACAATTAAAATATACAACATGATATTTTTTAATTGTATTCAAATTAAATTAAAATTAAAATATTTAAATTTAAAATATAGCTATATTATATATTATATTTATATATTACTAACTAATTTAATAACTAAAATGTGTCACATGACACTCTTTTATTAAAATTTAGAAAAAATATTTTTTTCTAAAAATAAACCTCCTTCTTACATTCTCTTATCTATCTCTCTCTCTCTTTTTCTATTTCTCTTTATCCTTCCCACTATATATATAGTTTATAATTTATATTTTACATTAATAATTTGACAAATTAAAATACGTCATCAGATTTTTTTATTATAATTAAAATAAATTTTTTCTTTAACTTCCAAAATTAATAAACTCTCTGTCTTATTTTCTTCTTTATCTTTCTCTCTCTTTTCTCTCATTCTCTATTTTTCTCTACTTTTATGTTCTACAAAAAATAAAATTAACAACATAATATAATTTAAATAAAAATATTATTATATGCATATTTTTTATTTAGTTTTGAATTTTTACTACTTATCTTTCTCATTTATATTTTCACTTCTTTTTCTTCAAATATTTATTGCATATAATTTAGAGAAAATAGTAATGTTGTGATTATAATTAGAATCAAGATTCAATTATTTAAAAAAAAAATAAATTTAAATTAATTTTATAACTATCAATATAAATTTTTTTTATGCTAATATCTAATTAAATTTATATATAGAGAGAAAAAAATATTTTTAAACAGCAAGCATAAAAATTAATTATTTTTATTTATACAATAGACTTAACACATAATCAAATATAAAAATATACATGTTAAATTCTTTTCAAATTTTAGATAACAAGTGTTAAAAATTAATTATTAGTAAAAAATTAAACTCTTTCATATGAAAATAATAACTAAAAAATTTATTATTTATTTTTTCTTATCTGCAAAAATCCTAACCTTCTTAACCGATGGAGACTTTTATCCCTTATGACCTTTCTATAAAAGTAATTTAATGTTATAAATTTTTTGTGCCATAATCTATAATGTCAAGACCGACGTAATTTTAAAAAATGTATGTTCGCATAATATTATTACGAATAAAAATACTAGTTATTGGCTAAATGTTGCGTGCAATCAATCCAAACTAATGTGTTACTTAATTTCATTGTTTTTCAATTTCTATATGAAGTCCAAAAGACAATCCTAACCTCTTAACTAATTTTTGAAATGAGTTAAACTCCTTTTCTAATATTCCATGAATCGTTTATTATTATTAACAATTCAAGCATTTTAATTCCATCCCGTTAACTTGATGAGCTAATTCAATCTTGATTGATTGCAAGTGTGTAACATGAGAATAGCGAAGTAAATCTAAGGCATCATGCATACTTTCAAAACTCCTAGTCACTAGATCAATCTAAAATTTATTTTACCAAGAAATGCTAGAGGATCATCAGAATTTATTGTTTTTAACCATCAACCCAATTTTTTTAGTTTAGTAATCCAAGGAGATACTTTATCCCACACTTTTAGACATTGATGACCAAAAACAATAAATTCTGATGGCCCTCTAACATTTTTCTTATTTTACCTAAACAGGGGGTAATACAAGACAAGTTTGCAGCATCTGGTAATCCACAAACAACCTACAATCATGATACTAATGTTGGATTGACCAATATAATGGCATAGATAATAGTAACAACTAGAGAATTTCACTTCATCAAATATTAAACACACCAATTTAAACATAGATTAGAATAGACAATCCAACTCATCACCATAGTGTCTTGGTAATTTGAATTCGTTATTGATAGATAGCCCTTCAATCACAGGAGGTTTTAGCCAGGGGGCCAGTTCATTTGTCGCCCTCCCAGAAGGTGCACATGAATGTGGTACACTGATTGGCCTGCCAAAAACAAACCATCAATAAAGACAGTCCGACAAACAAGCATCCTGCGTAAGCAGGGTTCAGGAAGTGCTTCACCCAAAGAGTTTAATGTAAGCAGCTTAGTGTTATATTTTCGAAGGTCTTTGGTATAATATTTTACAAAATACAAGAGTGGAAACAAGTGTTTTGTTACCCAAATATTAAAGGAGGTCAATGTATGCTTTTAGAAATGGGAGGCCATTGAATTTGACCAAACTTCAAAGAAGACGATCATAAAAGTTCCCAAAATTGATAATATTAATAATAACCATAACTCATACAAGATGATTTGATAAGAGTTCTCATATTGAGATTGATGGGAACACTTACAGCCTTTTGGTCCATCGTTGATTACAATTCTGAAGCCATCGTCAAGGCCTTCTTGCTTTGCAACCAGTTTTGCGGTGTAGAGAAGGCGGCCAAGAATCTCAGTGTGCCTCTCCTCAGCCTGGAAACAATACCATGAGAATTGATAGATTAATATATAAACACAAGACCTAACCTAGACACAGTAGAACAGTTGTAAGCGATACTTCAAGCCATCGAAAGGTTTCCATTCAATAATAATAATAATAATAATACTAAAAGTTGCTTGTAAATAAGTCAAGCTAATGATTGAAACAGCCAGAATGATGCATATGCAATGTGAAGTGGATTTACAAATTAAAATATGTCTGTAAATACCTTAAAGGGAATAACAAACAGCATAAAATAGAAGACCAATATTTTAATGTGACAAACAGACAACATATATTAGAGTGATGGATGCTTAAATCAATAAAATAAAAAAGTGCCTTGTATTCTGTTCTTTTCCTTTCAAGTGATGCTAATCAGATTCCACTTCAACACAGAACTCAGAATGGAGTCCAACTTTGAACTCAATTTGCTACCAGGACTAATTAGGTTATGGTCAAATTGCATAGGAAAATAACAAGAAACTATGATATGGCCATAGGTTATATAACCTTATAAAGAAAATTGTCATGAAATGCATATCATGGACAAAGGAGCAAAATTGATCAATAAGTTTCTGATAGTGCTTTCATGGTAAAATTTATCTCGCTAAGAAGAAGTAAACAACAACAATGAAGCATGTTGAGTATAACTACAATTATAATTGAAAATAGCAGTGTTATTGAGCACAAACTGATAGAAATTCTTCCCATGAGTGCATGAGTGTGAGAGCAAGTGTGTGCCTGTGCAGGATGCATGTGTCCAGATGATCATTGAAGGGACAGAATGTGACAATTAAAAAATACCTTGGATAGACCAGTTAGCCCATCCCTGACTTTTGGAATGATTAGAATGTGAATAGGAGCTTGAGGAGCTATGTCCCTAAAGGCAAGGACCTGCGGAAAAGGAAGTAAAAATTAAAAGGTGTCAATTGTTAATTTCCTATTCCATTAAATCAAATAACAAAGCTTGATCAGAATTACAATCAATGTTGAAACCACGCAATCAATACTTGCTTCTGACTTCAAAAATACAAATACTAAATAAAAGGAGTTTAATAAATTTTCACACAAGATGTAAATGGAATTCAGAAGAATTTCTGCAAATCTACTTTTTCAGATTATGTCATTCTTCATATAGAAAGCAACCAAACTGCTAATAAAAATAACGATTTACGAAATAATATGTTCAATGAACTACACAGAATTAAGTTCCTAGAGGATAGGACATTATCGCAATCTGATCATGTAATTAAATTCTTCAAGAAAGAATCAATCTTAGAGAGACGAAGACATAAAAAATATTGAAAAAATAAACATGTGACTGACAATAAAAGCAGAAACCAGTTATTTTCAACAAAACGTATATGTAATGTAAAGCATATTTAACTCCAAATATCTTAGCTATATAAGAATTTCAAAGGTTAAGTGTTATTTATGAAAACATAGTAAAGTAGTAGCCAAAGCACCAAGAACTGATAGGTACATTAAGTACAAAAAATCGAGTATTCCTATAATAGATCCATAACCTGATTTTTCACTTCTGAACTTGACTCATACTTATAACGGGCAATCTCGCAAGTAAAAGTAAAACTAGTTTCTTTTAACCAATTCAAAGATCCTATCACAACAACCTATGTATTTTAACATTGAATGCCCACTGAACTAATTTAGATGTCTACCTGGTCAAAAAAGTATAAACTAAAAAGTCTATATAGATGTTAATAAGATTTTAAAATCAATATAGAAGAGCCAGACAGAAAAAACAACAGAGATCAAAAGACAAAACTCCAATACATCTTTAAATCTTTGTTTCACTGTTTTCACCTCTATCTGCATTTATTCACGGCACTATCAGACTTCACTTAAGCTGTAACATAGTTAAGTTGAGGAGTTGATTAAAGGCTCAGAGAGTACCTTATCATCCTCATAAACCACAGTAGAAGGAATTTCCTTATTGATGATCTTGTCAAATCTGTCCCATCACAGAATAAAAGAGAAAGGATATAAACACTTAGAAATTAAACCTCCAGCACAAAAATGCAGAGCCTCTGGTATTCAAACAATTGAGGGAATTTTGGTCCACAATTTCCATAAATCCTTGTAAAAATACACTGGTAATAATCTCATAATATGCCAAAAACTCAAGAAAAGAATTAATTAAAAAAACCTGCCACTTTCAAAATGCAAACGGATACAACGATATAATCTCTTAAAATTACAGCAAAAATAACTGTTTTTTACGCATTGACACCGTGAATAGTTGTCTAAAAGAGGAATATAATTGCACAACTATATAAAGTTTTAGGTTGTAACTGCATCATAATTAAACTCTTATTGAAATCATGGGGTCCAAAAATGAAAATTACCTATTTATCCAAACTACATAAAATGCAAACTTTATAGGAATTTCACACTTTGACAAAGGAAATGAAAACATGAACATAAACAGGGAAAAATGAACAAAAAAGTGGAGAGGCTAGTTTGAGAAGCATGTTAAGAAAACAAATGAGATGGAAGGGGAAGAGATCACATGGTGGGAGCATCAGAGGGAATGGCTGCAAGAGCGGCTTCTTTCTCTGAAGCCATGGAATGCAATGGAAGAATAGAAGGAAGAGTAAGGGTGCGTTTGATTTTGTTTTTGGGAGGAGAAAAACACCACCAAGCTTTTTGAAAGCTTTACTTTTTTGTTTATCTATTTTTTTCTACTTAAATACAGAAGTAATTTTGTATTTAAAATGATGTTTACATATAAAATAACACTTTTTAACTTCTCTGTTTTATTAACGGACATTTAGCCTTTTTTTTATTTTGGTGACTGGACATTTAGCCTTTAATACTAAATATTTTTTTTGGGTAAAGTATTAAATTAGTCTTTTATGTTTGGACGAAATTTTGTTTTGATTTTTGAGATTTAAGGTGTCCTATTTGAATTTAAAAAAATTTCATTTAGCTTCAATGAAATTCCACTGTAAGGTCAAACTTAAATAATTAACGAAATATTCTAAAATGACAGCAGTACAAGAACAAGGTCGATAATTTGGAGAACAAGTACAAGCTCCAGAAGCACAAAAAAAATAAAAAAAAAACTAAACAAAAAAATCAACTATAAATAATAATAATAGTAAAAAATTATAACGTATTAAAAAGAGTATTAAGAATATTAAAAAAATACTAAATAAAAAACATACTAGAAACAATATTAAAAAAATTAAACATGCATAAAAAAATAACATTATAATTTAATGTCATGTCCTTTTTAGGATTTTTTTAAATAAATAAAATAAATAAATATTTTACTTACCAAAATAAACAATTTGTAACGTTTTGACCAAAATACATCGGATCTCTTATCTTGTTTACAGTATAAACGAGATAAGATTACACGTATCTCGTTTACACGGTAACTGTAAACGATATATACACTTCATTTCTATGTGGCCTTATCTCGTTTAGACTGTAAACAAGATACGTGAATAATTATTATGTTTATACTATAAACGAGATACATAAAGACAAATTTTTAACAACTATAAAAGGATGTGTAACCCTTTGTATTCTCCACAAATATTTCACTCTCTACCTATTTCTTCCGAAAATAAGCTAAAATGTCTAGTAGTAGTGGATATTTGGTTGTAAGTGTGAATCCGAATTGCCGTTTGAGAAATAGTGATAATGAGGTAATATTTGAGTGTGAAAATTCCATTCTGTGGTGTACCCGCGCGAGTAAGTTATTTATCTGAGTTGAAGAATCTGATATTGAGTAGTGTCAGTGGTAGCGCGAGAAAAAAGATCGAAAGGGTGGGTTATAGGTTGCTAGCACCGACAAAAAATGAAATTTTTCGTTTTCGTCTGTTTTTACTCCATGGCGACAAGCATGTCCGCCTAATGTTTGACATCCATAGGAAAATCATAGCGGAACAAGTGATGGAGCTTTTTGCGGAGGTTGGTGACGTCAGTAGCAGTAGATCTGGCTAATCAGACTTCGTCCAGGATGACCCACCTCTCGCACCCAAACCACTGCACGTTGCAAGTCCAGTGAAAGACATAGACGTTGACGATAAGGACTCCAATGAGGAGTATGTTGTGGATAGCAACGAGAGCGGTTTCTCTGAGGATGATGAGGAGGAGGAGTTTATACTAGAGACCGTTGAGGCATCATGTCGGTATCTTTTGCCTGCCCTGGACCCAATTCAGGTCTTGTCATCTGTACCCAGTCACTACGCTACGTTGGATCTGGACGCGATATAAGAGAAGAATCCATTTTCCAACACGAGTGAAGACGATTACAACTTAGACGATGATGTGAAGTTTTGGGTTGGCCACAGATTCAAAAGCAGAGATGCAGTAATGCAGGATGTGAAGAATTACAGCATTCGTAGAAGTGCTGAATATCGAGTAGTGGAGTCAGATCGATTAAAGTACCATGTGCATCACCAACAACATGAAGCAGGCTGCCCCTGGAGTCTCCGTATTGCTCTCTGACAGAATCTTGGATATTGGTAAGTTGAAGTTCCATTGTGTTCTATATTCTCAATTGTCATTGTTATGCTTGTTGTACCTGTCAACCACGGATGTTTTATTTCGTTAGGGAGGTGCGTAGGGTGGAAGGAGCGCACACGTGTTTAGCACCCACCATGTCGCAGGACCCCCAACAGTTGGACAGCAGTCTCATCTGCCATATCA
Source organism: Arachis ipaensis (assembly GCF_059453495.1). NCBI lineage: Eukaryota > Viridiplantae > Streptophyta > Magnoliopsida > Fabales > Fabaceae > Arachis > Arachis ipaensis. The sequence goes on along the minus strand of NC_142441.1, from coordinate 116,151,492 downwards.
TCTTTCCGTTGATACAATCCAACCCGTCCGTCAGCATCTCTGGCCTACAAGGTGCAGTTAGGCAAAGCTATCACTTCAAACCCTCGTACAGAAAGGTTTGGATGGTGAAGCAAAAGGTGATTGCATAGATAAACGGTGATTAGGAGGAGTCATACAATAAGGTGTCGAGGTTGTTGCAAGCCCAGCTGAGTTGTTGTCCCGGATCGATGGGTGAGATTAGTGTTGTACCGTACTATGATGGACACCTCATGGTGCGTGATTGCAGCATGTTTGACAAGGTATTTTGTGTCTTCCCTGCCTGTGTGGAGGCTTTCAAGCATTGCAAGCCATTCGTCTCCGTCGATGACATACATTTTTATGGCAAATATAGTGGTGTTTTGCTTATTACAGTGGCACAAGATGGTAACAACAATATCCTTCATGTAGCCTTTGCAATTGTTGAGTCCTAGACGACGAAATCACAGTCTTTCTTCCTTACCAATTTGAGGTAACACGTCACCACACAGGAATGCCTGCTAATTATTTCTGATAGATCTCAAGCGATCAAGGCTGCACTGAGAGCTGAGGATAGTGGTTGGCATCCTCTTAAAGCATTTCATGCTTACTGTGTCCGGCATATGGCAGTGAACTTCATGTCTCGTTTCAAGTCTGCTAAGAAAAAGTGGTATCTCATAAATGCTGCTTATAATCCAAGCAGGGCTGAGTACGAGCGGTACATGGATGCTTTGACATTGCTGTCGCAAGAGATGGCATATTAGGCTAGTAGGTTCAACAAAGAGATCTGTCTACAACACTGCGATGGCGGTCGTCTGTTTGGACATATAACGACGAACCTCTCCGAGTGCATGAATGCCATTCTTAAGGGTACAAGCTATCTACCGATATCAGCCATCGTACAATGCACCTACAAGAGGCTACATCAGTTGTTCGTCAAGAAGGGTCGGGAGGCACACCCATAGCTAGTGGCGGGTAATCAGTTTTCACAATGGCTGATAGCTGCTATTGAGAAAAACAGAGAGGAATCTCGAAGATGCGTGTCATTCACTGCAACAGACGGGCTTCTGTATTCCTGGTTGATGAGTTGGAGCCTTTCCAAGGTTGGTCGCAGGGGTTGTTCTGTGTTCGCTTGTGATGAGCGGATAATTTATATGCTTTTTGGCATTGTTTTTAGTATGTTTTCAGTAGAATCTAGTTACTTTTAGGGACGTTTTCATTAGTTTTTATGTTAAATTCATATTTCTGGACTTTACTATGAGTTTGTGTGTTTTTCTGTGATTTCAGGTATTTTCTGGCTGAAATTGAGGGACTTGAGCAAAAATCAGATTCAGAGGTTGAAGAAGGACTGCTGATGCTGTTGGATTCTGACCTCCCTGCACTCAAAGTGGATTTTCTGGAGCTACAGAACTCGAAATGGTGCGCTTCCAATTGCGTTGGAAAGTAGACATCCAGGGCTTTCCAGAAATATATAATAGTCCATACTTTGGCCAAGAATAGATGACGAAAACTGGCGTTTAACGCCAGCTTTCTGCCCAAATCTGGCGTCCAGCGCCAGAAAAGGAGCTAAAACCAGAGTTGAACGCCCAAACTGGCACAAAAGCTGGCGTTCAACTCCAAGGAGGACCTCTACACGTGCAACACTCAAGCTCAGCCCAAGCACACACCAAGTGGGCCCCGGAAGTGAATTTATGCATCAATTACTTACTCATGTAAACCCTAGTGACTAGTTTATTATAAATAGGACATTTTACTAGTGTATTAGAAGTCTTTTTGACCATCTTGGGATGCCTGGTTCTTAGATCAAAGGGGCTGGCCATTCGGGCATGCCTGGACCTTTCACTTATGTATTTTTAACGGTAGAGTTTTTACACTCCATAGATTAAGGTGTGGAGCTCTGCTGTTCCTCAAAGATTAATGCAAAGTACTACTGTTTTCTATTCAATTCATCTTGTTTCGTTTCTAAGATATTCATTCGTACTTCAATCTGAATGTGATGAACGTGACAATCATCATCATTACCTATGAACGCGTGCCTGACAACCACTTCCGTTCTACCTTAGACTGAATGAGTATCTCTTAGATCTCCTAACCAGAATCTTCGTGGTGTAAGCTAGAATGATGGCGGCATTCAAGAGAATTCGGAAGGTCTAAACCTTGTCTGTGGTATTCCGAGTAGGATTCAATGATTGAATGACTGTGACGAGTTTCAAACTCGCGATTGCCGGGCGTAGTGACAGACGCAAAAGGATAGTAAATCCTATTCCAGCATGATCGAGAACCGACAGATGAATAGCCGTGTCGTGACAGGGTGCGTTGATCATTTTCACTGAGAGGATAAGATGAAGCCATTGACAAGGGTGATGCCTCCAGACGATTAGCCATGCCGTGACAGGGCATTGGATCATTTTCCCGAGAGATGACCGAAAGTAGCCGTTGACAATGGTGATGTATCACATAAAGCCAGCCATGGAAAGGAGCAAGACTGATTGGATGAAGATAGCAGGAAAGCAGAGGTTCAGAGGAACGAAAAGCATCTCCATTCGCTTATCTGAAATTCCTACCAATGATTTACATAAGTACCTCTATCCCTATTCTATTATTTATTTTCGAAAACCCATTACTGTTTTATATCCGCCTGACTGAGATTTACAAGGTGACTATAGTTTGCTTCATACCGATAATCTCCGTGGGATTCGACCCTTACTCACGTAAGGTATTACTTGGACGACCCAGTGCACTTGCTGGTTAGTTATGCGAAGTTGTGAAGATATGTTTAGACCATGGTCCTGTGCATCCATTTTTGGTGCCATTGCCAGGGAATCAATTTCGAACAACAATTCACAACCTGAGTAGCAATTTCGCATACCAAGTTTTTGGCGCCGTTGCCGGGGATTGTTCGAGTTTGGACAACTGACGGTTCATCCTGTTGCTCAGATTAGGTAATTTTCTTTTTGTTTTCTTTTCAAAAAATTTTCAAAAATATTTCAAAATTTTCTCACCTGTTTTCGAAAAAATTTTAGATTCAAAATTTTTAAGAATGAATTCTAGTGTTTCATGAAGCATGTGAAGCCTGGCTGGCTGTAAAGCCATGTCTAAATTCTTTTGGACTGAGGCTTCCAACCATCAGCTGTTATACGACTGTAGGGTATGTCATGCATGTCATGTCTGAATTACATGCTGAAGCTTGGCTGGCCATTGGCCATGTCTAGTGTTTTGGACCGGAGCTTTCATTGAAAGCTTGGCTGGCTAGTGAGCCATGTCTAATTCCTGGACTGAAGCTTTAGACTAAGAATGCAAGATTCCTGGAATTCATATTAAAAATTTTGGAATCCTTATTTTTCATTTTTCAATTAATTTTTCGAAAAAATCCAAAAATTTTTAGAAAATCATAAAAATCAAAAATATTTTTCTGTTTCTTATTTGAGTCAAGAGTCATGTCATAAGTTTGGTGTCATTTGCATGTGCATCTTGCATTTTTCGAAAATTTCATGCATTCATGGTGTTCTTCATGATCTTCAAGTTGTTCTTGGTAAGTCTTCTTGTTTGATCTTGATGATTTTTTGTTTTGTGTCTTTTATTGTTTTTCATATGCATTTTTGAATTCTTAGTGCCTAAGCATTAAAGAATTCTAAGTTTGGTGTCTTGCATGTTTTCTTTGCATTAAAAATTTTTCAAAAATATGTTCTTGGTGTTCATCATGATCTTCATAGTGTTCTTGGTGTTCATCTTGACATTCATAGCATTCTTGCATGCATCACATGTTTTGATCTAAAAATTTCATGCATTGCATCTTTTTAGTGTTTTTCTCTCTCATCATAAAAATTCAAAAAATCAAAAAAAATATATCTTTCCCTTTTTCTCTCTAATTAAATTCGAAAATTTGAGTTGACTTTTTCAAAATTTTTTAAATCAAGTTGTTTCTTATGAGTCAAATCAAATTTTCAATTTGAAAATCTCATCTTTTTCAAAATCTTTTTCAAAAATCAAATCTTTTTCAAATTTCTTAGTTATTTTCGAAAATTTAAAAAATATTTTTCAAAAATCTTTTTCTTATTTTTATATAAAATTTTCGAAAATAACAATAACAATTAATATTTTGATTCAAAAATTTCAAGTTTGTTACTTACTTGTTAAGAAAGATTCAAACTTTGAGTTCTAGAATCATATCTTGTGATTTCTTGTGAATCAAGTCATTAATTGTGATTTTAAAAATTCAAATCTTTTTCAAAAACTAATTTCTCTCATATCTTTTCAAAAATATCTTCTCATCTTATCTTTTTTCAAAAAAAATTTGATTTCAAAATATCTTTTCTAACTTCCTAACTTCCTATCTTTTCAAAATTTGTTTCAACTAACTAACTAACTTTTTGTTTGTTTCTTATCTTTTTCAAAACCACCTAACTAACTCTCTCTCTCTCATTTTCGAAAATCCCTTCCATCTTTTTCAAAATTTCTTTTTAATTAACTAATTATTTTTATTTTTGATTTCAAAATTTTTCGAAAATTACTAACCTTTTTCAAAAACTATTTTCGAAAATCACTAACCCTTTTTCAAAAATTATTTTCGAAAATTCTCCCTCTCCCATCTTACTCTATTTATTTATTCATCTACTAACATCTCATCTCACATCTCTACCCTCCTCACAGTTGTGTTTCTTCCATTACACTACATTCTTTGTCTCCCTCTTTTCTCCCACTCACAAAGGGACCCCTATACTGTGGTATAAAGGATCTCTATTATTATTATTTTTCTGTGCCTTCTTCTTTGTCATATGAGCAGGAGCAAGGACAAGAACATTCTTGTTGAAGCAGATCCAGAACCGGAAAGGACTCTGAAGAAAAAACTAAGAGAAGCTAAATTACAACAATCCAGAGATAACCTTTCAGAAATTTTCGAACAGGAAGAGGAGATGGCAGCCGAAAATAATAATAATGCAAGGAGAATGCTTGGTGACTTTACTGCACCTAATTCCAATTTACATGGAAGAAGCATCTCTATTCCTGCCATTGGAGCAAACAACTTTGAGCTGAAACCTCAATTAGTTTCTCTGATGCAGCAGAACTGCAAGTTTCATGAACTTCCATCTGAAGATCCTTTTCAGTTCTTAACTGAATTCTTGCAGATCTGTGATACTGTTAAGACTAATGGAGTAGATCCTGAAGTCTACAGGCTCATGTTTTTCCCTTTTGCTGTAAGAGACAGAGCTAGAGTGTGGTTGGATTCTCAACCCAAGGATAGCCTGAACTCTTGGGATAAGCTGGTCAAGGCTTTCTTAGCCAAGTTCTTTCCTCCTCAAAAGCTGAGCAAGCTTAGAGTGGATGTTCAAACCTTCAGACAGAAAGAAGGTGAATCCCTCTATGAAGCTTGGGAGAGATACAAAGGACTGACCAAAAAGTGTCCTTCTGACATGCTTTCAGAATGGACCATCCTGGATATATTCTATGATGGTTTATCTGAGTTATCAAAGATGTCACTGGATACTTCTGCAGGTGGATCCATTCACCTAAAGAAAACGCCTGCAGAAGCTCAAGAACTCATTGACATGGTTGCAAATAACCAGTTCATGTACACTTCTGAAAGGAATCCTGTGAATAATGGGACGCCTATGAAGAAGGGAGTTCTTGAGATTGACACTCTGAATGCCATATTGGCTCAGAACAAAGTATTGACTCAGCAAGTCAATATGATTTCTCAGAGTCTGAATGGAATGCAAGCTGCATCCAACAGTACTCAAGAGGCTTCGTATGAAGAAGAAGCTTATGATCCTGAGAACCCTGCAATAGCAGAGGTGAATTACTTAGGTGAACCTTATGGAAACACCTATAACTCATCATGGAGAAATCATCCAAATTTCTCATGGAAGGATCAAAAGCCTCAACAAGGCTTTAATAATGGTGGAAGAAACAGGTTTAACAATAATAAACCTTTTCCATCATCCACTCAGCAACAGACAGAGAACTTTGAACAAAATACTTCTAATTTGGCAAACTTAGTCTCTGATCTATCCAAGGCCACTGTGAGTTTCATGAATGAAACAAGGTCTTCCATTAGAAATTTGGAAGCACAAGTGGGCCAGCTGAGTAAAAGGATCACTGAAATCCCTCCCAGTACTCTCCCAAGCAATACAGAAGAGAATCCAAAAGGAGAGTGCAAGGCCATTGACATAAGCAAAATGGCCGAACCCAAATGAGGGAGAGGAGGACGTGAATCCCAAGGAGGAAGACCTCCTGGGACGTCCAGTGACCAATAAGGAGCTTCCCTCTGAGGAACCAAAGGAATCTGAGACTCATCTAGAGACCATAGAGATTCCATTGAACCTCCTTATGCCCTTCATGAGCTCTGATGAGTATTCCTCTTCTGAAGAGAATGAGGATGTTACTGAAGAGTAAACTGCCAAGTTTCTTGGTGCAATCATGAAGCTAAATGCCAAATTATTTGGCATTGATACTTGGGAAGTTGAACCTCCCTTGTTCATCAATGAACTAAGTGATCTGGATCAACTGACATTGCCTCAGAAGAGACAGGATCCTGGGAAGTTCATAATACCTTGTACCATAGGCACCATGATCTTTAAGGCTCTGTGTGACCTTGGTTCAGGAATAAACCTCATGTCCCTCTCTGTAATAGAGAAACTGGGAATCTATGGGGTGTAAGCTGCTAAAATCTCATTAGAGATGGCAGACAATTCAAGAAAACAGGCATATGGACAAGTAGAGGACGTGTTAGTAAAGGTTGAAGGCCTTTACATCTCTGCTGATTTTATAGTCCTGGATACTGGAAAGGAAGAGGATGATTCCATCATCCTAGGAAGACCTTTCCTGGCCACAGCAAGAGCTGTGATTGATGTTGACAGAGGTGAACTAGTCCTTCAATGGAATGAGAACTCCCTTGTGTTTAAAACTCAAGGATCTCCCTCTGCAACCATGGAGAGGAAGCATGAAAAGCTTCTCTCAAAGCAGAGTCAACCCAAGCTCCCACAGTCAAACTCTAAGTTTGGTGTTGGGAGGCCACAACCAAACTCTAAGTTTGGTGTTGAACTCCCATATCCAAACTCTAAGTTTGGTGTTGGAGAGTTTCAACAATGCTCTGAACATCTATAAGGCTCCATGAGAGCCCACTGACAAGCTATTGACATTAAAGAAGCGCTTGTTGGGAGGCAACCCAATTTTTATTTATCTAACTATATTTTTCTTAGTTATATGTCTTTATAGGTTCATGATCATGAGGAGTCACAAAATAAATATTAAAATTAAAAACGGAATCAAAAACAGCAGAAGAGAAATCACACCCTGGAGGAGCATCTGCCTGGCGTTCAACGCCAGAACAGAGCATGGTTCTGGCGATGAACGCCCAAAATGGGCAGCATTCTGGCGCTGAACGCCCAGAACAAGCATGGTTCTGGCGTTCAACGCCAGAAATGGCAACAAATGGGCGTTGAACGCCCAAAATGGGCACCAACCTGGCGCTGAACGCCCAGAGTTGTGTGCAAAGGCATTTTACATGCCTAATGGGTGCAGGAATGTAAATCCTTGACACCTCAGGATCTGTGGACCCCACAGGATCATCTCAGGATCTGTGGACCCCACAGGATCACCTCAGGATCTGTGGACCCCACAGGATCCCCACCTACCTCCACTCACTTCTTCTCACCACTCTCTTTCACACAACCCCATAAACACTCTTCCCCAAAAACCCTTCACCAATCACCTCAATCTCTCTTCCCCATCACCTCTTCACCACTCACATCCATCCACTCTTCCCCATAAACCTACCTTATAAACTCCACCTACCTTCAAAATTCAAAACCAATTTCCCACCCAAACCCACCCATATGGCCGAAACCTTTCCCCCCTCCCTTCCCTATATAAAGCCCTCCATTCTTCATCAAATTCACACAACACACCCCTCTACACCCTTCTTGGCCGAAACACTTCCCACTCTCCCTCTCCTCCATTTCTTCTTCTTCTTCATCTATTCTTTCTTTTATTGCTCGAGGGCGAGCAAAATTCTAAGTTTGGTGTGGTAAAAGCATAAGCTTTTTGTTTTTCCATTACCATTGATGGCACCTAAGACCGGAGAATCCTCTAGAAAGGGGAAAGGGAAGACAAAAGCTTCCACATCCGAGTCATGGGAGATGGAAAGGTTCATCTCCAAAGCCCATCAAGACCACTTCTATGATGTTGTGGCCAAGAAGAAGGTGATCCCTGAGGTCCCTTTCAAACTCAAAAGAAATGAGTATCCGGAGATCCGACATGAAATTCAAAGAAGAGGTTGGGAAGTTCTAACAAATCCCATCCAACAAGTCGGCATCCTAATGGTTCAAGAGTTCTATGCTAATGCATGGATCACCAAGAACCATGATCAAAGTAAGAACCCGGATCCAAAGAACTATGTTACAATGGTTCGGGGGAAATACTTAGATTTTAGTCCGGAAAATGTGAGGTTGGCGTTCAACTTGCCAAACATGGAAGAGAACGCACGCCCCTACACAAGGAGAGTCAACTTTGATCAAAGGTTGGACCAAGTCCTTATGGACATATGTATAGAAGGAGCTCAATGGAAGATTGACTCCAAAGGCAAGCCGGTTCAACTAAGAAGATTGGACCTCAAGCCTGTAGCTAGAGGATGGTTGGAGTTCATTCAATGCTCAATCATTCCCACTAGCAACCGGTCTGAAGTTACTATAGACCGGGCCATCATGATCCATAGCATCATGATTGGAGAAGAGGTGGAAGTTCATGAGATTATACCTCAAGAACTCTACAAGGTGGCTGAAAAGTCCTCCACTATGGCAAGGTTAGCCTTTCCTCACCTCATTTGCCACCTATGCAATTCAGCTGGGATTGACATAGAGGGAGATATCCTCATTAAAGAGGACAAGCCCATCACTAAGAAAAAGATGGAGCAAGCAAGAGAGCCCATTCATGGAGCTCAAGAGGCGTATGAAGCTCATCACCATGAGATCCCGGAGATGCCTCAAATGCACCTTCCTCCACAAAACTATTGGGAGCAAATCAATACCTCCCTAGGAGAATTGAGTTCCAATATGGGACAACTAAGGGTGGAACATCAAGAGCACTCCATCATGCTTCATGAAATAAGAGAAGATCAAAAAGCAATGAGGGAGGAGCAACAAAGACAAGGAAGAGACATAGAAGAGCTCAAGGACATCATTGGTTCCTCAAGAAGGAAACGCCACCATCACTAAGGTGGATTCATTCCTTGTTCTTATTTCTTCTGTTTTTCGTTTTCTATGTTATGTGCTTATTTATGTTTGTGTCTTCATTACATGATCATTAGTAGTTAGTAACTTTGTCTTAAAGTTATGAATGTCCTATGAATCCATCACCTCTCTTAAATAAAAAACTGTTTTAATTCAAAAGAACAAGAAGTACATGAGTTTTGAATTTATCCTTGAACTTAGTTTAATTATATTGATGTGGTGACAATGCTTCTTGTTTTCTGAATGTATGCTTGAACAGTGCATATGTCTTTTGAAGTTGTTGTTTAAGAATGTTAAATATGTTGGCTCTTGAAAGAATGATGACTAGGAGACATGTTATCTGATAATCTGAAAAATCATAAAAAATGATTCTTGAAGCAAGAAAAAGCAGCAAAGAACAAAGCTTGCAGAAAAAAAATAGGCAAAAAAAAAAATAGAAAGAAAAAGAAAAAGCAAGCAGAAAAAGCCAAAAGCTCTTAAAACCAAAAGGCAAGGGCAAATAAAAAGGATCCCAAGGCTTTGAGCATCAGTGGATAGGAGGGCCTAAAGGAATAAAATCCTGGTCTAAGCGGCTAAACCAAGCTGTCCCTAACCATGTGCTTGTGGCGTGTAGGTGTCAAGTGAAAACTTGAGACTGAGCGGTTAAAGTCAAGGTCCAAAGCCAAAAAAAGAGTGTGCTTAAGAACCCTGGACATCTCTAATTGGGGACTTTAGCAAAGCTGAGTCACAATCTGAAAAGGTTCACCCAATTATGCGTCTGTGGCATTTATGTATCCGGTGGTAATACTGGAAAACAAAGTGCTTAGGGCCACGGCCAAGACTCATAAAGAAGCTGTGTTCAAGAATCATCATACTGAACTAGGAGAATCAATAACACTATCTGAACTCTGAGTTCCTATAGATGCCAATCATTCTGAACCTCAATGGATAAAGTGAGATGCCAAAACTATTCAAGAGGCAAAAAGCTATAAGTCCCGCTCATTTGATTGAAGCTATATTTCATTGATAGTTTGGAATTTATAGTATATTCTCTTCTTTTTATCCTATTTGATTTTCAGTTGCTTAGGGACAAGCAACAATTTAAGTTTGGTGTTGTGATGAGCGGATAATTTATACGCTTTTTGGCATTGTTTTTAGTATATTTTCAGTAGAATCTAGTTACTTTTAGGGACGTTTTCATTAGTTTTTATGTTAAATTCATATTTCTGGACTTTACTATGATTTTGTGTGTTTTTCTGTGATTTCAGGTATTTTCTGGCTGAAATTGAGGGACTTGAGCAAAAATCAGATTCAGAGGTTGAAGAAGGACTGCTGATGCTATTGGATTCTGACCTCCCTGCACTCAAAGTGGATTTTCTGGAGCTACAGAACTCGAAATGGCGTGCTTCCAATTGCGTTGGAAAGTAGACATCCAGGGCTTTCCAGAAATATATAATAGTTCATACTTTGGCGAAGAATAGACGACGCAAACTGGCGTTCAACGCCAGCTTTCTGCCCAAATCTGGCGTCCAGCGCCAGAAAAGGAGCTAAAACCAGAGTTGAACGCCCAAACTGGCACAAAAGCTGGCGTTCAACTCCAAGGAGGACCTCTACACGTGCAACACTCAAGCTCAGCCCAAGCACACACCAAGTGGGCCCCGGAAGTGAATTTATGCATCAATTACTTACTCATGTAAACCCTAGTGACTAGTTTATTATAAATAGGACCTTTTACTAGTGTATTAGAAGTCTTTTTGACCATCTTGGGATGCCTGGTTCTTAGATCAGAGGGGCTGGCCATTCGGCCATGCCTGGACCTTTCACTTATGTATTTTTAACGGTAGAGTTTCTACACTCCATAGATTAAGGTGTGGAGCTCTGCTGTTCCTCAAAGATTAATGCAAAGTACTACTGTTTTCTATTCAATTCATCTTGTTTCGTTTCTAAGATATTCATTCGTACTTCAATCTGAATGTGATGAACGTGACAATCATCATCATTCCCTATGAACGCGTGCCTGACAACCACTTCCGTTCTACCTTAGACTGAATGAGTATCTCTTAGATCTCCTAACCAGAATCTTCGTGGTGTAAGCTAGAATGATGGCGGCATTCAAGAGAATCCGGAAGGTCTAAACCTTGTCTGTGGTATTCCGAGTAGGATTCAATGATTGAATGACTGTGACGAGCTTCAAACTCGCGATTGCCGGGCGTAGTGACAGACGCAAAAGGATAGTAAATCCTATTCCAGCATGATCGAAAACCGATAGATGAATAGTCGTGCCGTGACAGGGTGCGTTGATCATTTTCACTGAGAGGATAAGATGAAGCCATTGACAAGGGTGATGCCTCCAGACGATTAGCCGTGCCGTGACAGGGCATTGGATCATTTTCCCGAGAGATGACTAAAAGTAGCCGTTGACAATAGTGATGTATCACATAAAGCCATCCATGGAAAGGAGCAAGACTGATTGGATGAAGATAGCAGGAAAGCAGAGGTTCAGAGGAACGAAAAGCATCTCCATTCGCTTATCTGAAATTCCTACCAATGATTTACATAAGTACCTCTATCCCTATTCTATTATTTATTTTCGAAAACCCATTAATGTTTTATATCCGCCTGACTGAGATTTACAAGGTGACCACAGTTTGTTTCATACCGACAATCTCCATGGGATTCGACCTTTACTCACGTAAGGTATTACTTGGACGACCCAGTGCACTTGCTGGTTAGTTATGTGAAGTTGTGAAGATATGTTTAGACCATGGTCCTGTGCATCCGTTTTTGGTGCCATTGCCAGGGAATCAATTTCGAACAACAATTCACAACCTGAGTAGCAATTTCGCATACCAGCTTGACAGCAGGCACGTGTGACTGTGACCTTTTCCAGTCACTCCATTTCCCATGTCGTCATACACTTGCCGCCTGTGCTGCCGCGAATATCGAATGGGGTCCATACGTCCATCCAGTGTACGTGTAGCAGGCTGTGTTTAAGGTGTATGAGTTGGAGTTTCCGCCAATACCAGATGAGAAGCTTTGGCCGGAGTAGTATGGGACACACCTTAGTTCTAACCGTGCCATGCGCAGAAAGTCTACTAGCAGACCTATTTTCACCAGGTTTCGTAATGAGATGGACGAGGGCGAGCACCAAGAGAAAAGGTGTGGTCTATGCAGGCAAATCGGTCATACCCAAAGAGGTTGTCAAAACCAGCAAACGGACGAGGCTTAGTTTACGGGTATTACTTTGTATGTGTTTGGTTTGGGGTTTATGTTTGCGTAGTTCATGTGTTTATGTGGTACAAGTCTTGGTTAATTTTATGCTATTTTCACTAAGGATATTTTCACTAAGGTTAACTTTGTGACATGAAACATGCACAATACAAGCAATATATAACATAAATATTGTTCCAAAATACAACTATGGAGAGTTTATCAAAATACATTGAAATATAACTATAATATTCTTCCATGATATAACTGTTGATAGTTAATCAAAATACATCAAAATACATCAACGGTAAAATATAATATAACAGCATACAACAATAATAATGATGTCATTGACGGTGATCACTCGGAAAATGACGCCGATGGCCAGTGCCACATGACAAAGGCTGTGCCTATCGCTGAGGTTTACTAGGACGTGGGTCTGTCGGAGGCTGTGGGTGACGAGAGGGCTCCTATGGCTGAGTAGGCGGCTGACCCATGAGCGGATGGTATGGGATAGTATAACTATTCGAGTAGGTCACCAACGGATATGGAGGGTGGTAAGGCGGAGGAAGAGGTGGTGCAAGCATCGGCTGGGACGCCGTCATCAATCAGCCATAATCCACCAACGGTGGTATTGCATACTGAGCACCGGGTTGGAAGTGTGTGCCAAAGTATGTGCCAGAACCCGAGGAAATGTGTGGGACTTAAAACAGTGGCAGACATAGGCGCAAACGAATGCTGGTATGGCTGACCCATGCTCTGCTTCCTACCTGTGTGGAACTGCTCCACAATGTGCTACATGGTGGGCTAGTCGGCGGTGTGAATATGGAAAACTTCTTTGGAGTCTATCTCATCGACTAACGATGCCTCCTGACGAATGCTGGATGCACCGAGGTCATGCCAACCAGGGGCCAACGTCCCAATCATCCCGACCAGCCTGTGAGCCTGACCCTATCGGTGATACTTTGCCTCCTCCTCGGACTGCACATCCAAGCGCTCTCTGCGGGACCTAACCCTTTCCCTGTGGCATCCTGTAGCACCTCCACCTCTTTGACACCGCTTTCTTGCCTGGTAGGCCTTCGAGTGTCTGAACGATCCTCCCTAGCCCGCCTACGACGGTTAGGGACATCCTGGAGAAGGTCTAGGACATCCCTTGGCTGGTTGGCAGAAGGTTGCACGTCTCCTAGTAAGTCCAACAACCTGGGGTCATCAAGCACATCCTGCCCCTGACAAATGTCTGACACGACAAGCCATTTGATACCAATCCCAGTGCTTCCGCGTTGGCCGATAGTCCAAGCATGGCTGAATAGATATCTGGTGTTGCTCCCCAAAGTGATCCCTTCACCGGTCGTACCACTCACGAAGCTTGGTAGGCCACTAAACATCCTCTCTCCGCCCCGTGCTAGTCAGGAACTTGTTGACGTTAACTGGGTCCCTTGGCATTGGCTGCTTGCCATTGAAATGCCACTTCACCCAATTGGTATGGTAGAATTTAACTATGTTGAAGCAGATGAAGGGGACAACAGACATCTATGTCCCCCACTCTACCTCTTCCTTCAACCATAGCGAGCAGATATCCTGCAGTGCAGGGTCATTGTACAGTGTCCACGTGAACTACAATGGACGCAGTGAAAGAATGATCAGTGACAGTGCTATAAAAGTTTGAGTAATCTCTACAGGTTAAACCAAATAAAAGGGTAACTCGCTTACCTCATCCCACAGTAACTGATCTAACTCCTGACACCATCGCAGGACTCACTACTTATGCTGGTTCCTGCTTTGCTGTGTCATGCCGATCAACCTGTGGACATTTGCAAGAATAACAACCATTCAGTTAATCTGTCATAATATTGTTATTCGAAAAATGAAGAATAGTGAAACAAAACTAGACAGTTACCTTGCATCCATATGGTACATGTAAATCTGTCACTCAGGTAGACACCACTTAGGAAACCTCTGGTATATCCAATATACCAGCAGAGGACAGCAGCCTGTGATGACTGTGGTGGAGCGGTGTGCTGCAGAGCATAGAGAATGGTACGTCCATGCTAGCACCGTAGATCTCCAAGACAGAGATCGGCACTTTTGAAAGTCGTCTAGTAGTGAGAACCACCAGAGATGAACCTGATTATTGGATTTATCAGTCATCAGGTAACCCCTGATCATCAACAGTATGTAGCACCTCGTATACTATCGGAGGGTGGCTGGATCATTAGTATCGGACGACATCTATCGATTACGCTCCCGAAGCCATGTCAGCTTTAGGGAGAAAGACTCCTTCCTTTGCGCTCCCTACTGCTGGACTATAGGAGGCCTGGCATCGAGTAGCCACTCAACCAACTTCCAGGCCTCGGTCCCATACCATGTATGGAAATCACGAAAGCAACCACCCATGAGCTCTCTATTAGCGCGTAACCCGAGGTTGTATGCAACGTACTAGAGGGTGATTGTACATTCATCCCATGGCAGGTGGAAGGTGTGGGTCTCTGGACGCCATCACTCAACAAATGCTGTGATCAGGGAGTTGTCGAACACAAAATCCCTGAGTGGCAACACGTCACCGAACTTAGCTTCCCTCAGGTATAGGACAATGGCGTTCGGTGGTGGGAGTGTGTGACTCACTCTCCTGGAAAGAAGCAGGCAAGGCCTCTGGTAAACAATAAAATAACCAAATCAAGAATGCGTAAACATATAAAACTATAAGAATTTCAACGTAAACATTCTATAGATAAACGTATACATAATGAATTAATTTGACTTATAAGTAAACTATTTTAACAAATAACTACAAACATTTAAATTATAAATTTATTTAAATAAAAAATTTACTTAAATAATGAAAATTTTTAGTAAAATAACTAATTTAAATGTCTGTATAATATAATGCAAATAAAAATATTTCGTAAGATAAATAATAACTAAACTAAGAAACGTCTATTTTATTTAATTTAGATAACATTATTTAGTTAAATAGTGAATAACAAAATTTATTTCGCATCTCCTTCAAAAGTTAGATTAAGTGAAAATATTTACTTGAATAACCAACAAGTATATTATCAACTTGATAACTTAGTTTAGGTAATAAGAAATTTAAGAAAAAATTATTTACTTAAATATTTAGTAAATAGAAACATAAACATTTTGCTACTTAATTAAATTTGTTATAAATTGTTAATAATCCAAATTAATAACTAAATTAATAAACATATGCTTAATAATAACTTAGATTAAAGAAAAATAAACCTAAACAACTATTTAACTAACAAATTCATTTTAAAGTATGCTTAACATTA
Source organism: Arachis ipaensis (assembly GCF_059453495.1). Lineage (NCBI taxonomy): Eukaryota > Viridiplantae > Streptophyta > Magnoliopsida > Fabales > Fabaceae > Arachis > Arachis ipaensis. Next base: position 116,135,789 of record NC_142441.1, on the reverse strand, counting down.
TATCCTAACATTTAAACCATTCGTGACTATATATTCATTCACCTAACATATACTGCATACTATTTCTATAAAAGTACTATAAGTATGGCAATACATTTATACTTTAACATAAATATAAAACGAAAAACAACACCAACCTCAAAGTGGACTGCCCTATAATGTGCCAAGTCGTGTTCAGTCTGTTAATATCTGCATCGTGATTATCAATGCGCGCCATATTCTTTAAGTAATTTGGAAATATGATTTAAAAAGGGTAAAAGTGGGAGAAAAGGCCAAAAAATAAAAGTGAAAAACTCTTGAAGGTGGCTATAGATGAAATGCATATATATATATATATATATATATATATATATATATATATATATATATATATATATATATATATATAGGCCTCCTCCACTCTTATTTCTTTTACAGTGTAAACGAGATAAAATTATATGATAAGTGATCCAATGTATTTTGGTCAAATCGCTACAAATTGTTTATTTTGGTAAATAAAATATTTATTTTATTTATTTAAAAATTTCATCTTTTTTAATAAATATCTATCTAAAAATGATTTTAATTAATACTATCCAAAGAATATTTATTTAATCAAAATCAATTTTGCTGTAAAGTTGCCAAACATAAATTATAGTGACACAAACTCATTTTTATCCAAAATTAATTATATAAAATTACTTTCATTCAAACTCCAATTTGACAAACATTAATTCAAACTCACATTAAGCAATATGCTCACTTTTATAATATAGTGTGTGAGAGTGAGAATGAGGTAATAAACTAGTTTCATTTATTATTAATTTTTTGTGATGTGGCTTTTGGACTCTGGTTGACCCTTCATGGCTCAATTGGGTCCTAAATTCTAATCCTAATGTTTCAATTTTAGAATAGGATTAATTATTAATTTAATACTTAAAAGATTTAGTTATTAACAAAAAAATTAAAAGATATTATCGATAAAATAGGCCGTAAATTATTAAAAAATGCAATAAAGATAACTCATAATTATTATAATTTTTGTAAGTGATAAAAAAAATTTGTTACAAACAACTTATTTATTTCATCTGAATTTTTATCATAACATTTAAATAAATATTTAAAAAATGTACAAAAAAATTCAAAACAAAATATAATCTCTAAATTTTTTATTTTTAAAAAAATATGATAATTCATAATAAAAAATTCACTTGACATAAAATTATCAAATTTTAAAGATGAAAAAATCTTATTTTTTTACTAATGATAAAAAATTTGTATCAAAATCTAATTTTTAAAATTTTTTTAGAATATATATTTAATATTTAATTTTTTTTATCATACTTTTAAATTTTTTGAAGACTTATTTATTATTAGCATTTTTTTGAGCTCTTTTTGTTAATAATATAAACTTTGAAGTACTATTTTAGTAGTTTATTTTTTTAGGATATAATAACTAACTTAGATTAGTCAAGTAGTTAATTTCTGTATTGTTCAAGTATCAACCATTCGAATTTTATTTTGTATATACAGTAATTTATTAATTTATTATAAATTTTAAAATAAAATTTTTATCTATAACATATCATACTGGGAGTAACAAAAAAAATTGAAATATTATTTTTATTTATTATTAGTAATTATTTAGTGACTTATCCACCAATCAAAGAGTCACTTTTGGTCTTTGCACAATAGTTCCCGAATTACTCCCGCCATTTATTTATTTTTTTAGTAGTAGGGGAATGCTTGATATTTAGGATGAATTTTTTCAATGATAATGGTTAAAATAATATAAGGAAAGAATTTAATTCGTAATGCGTTAGACATTTGGGGTACTTTTTACAAAAAAAAAAAAAAAAAAAAAAAAATCTCATTTGATTCTGTAACGAGCGTCTTTAAAATATTTTAAATTTTGTTTTATAGAAATACAATTATGAAAAAAAAAAGTCTTTTTTAGTGTTTGACTTGAAGTGGTTCTAATGATTTTGACGCAATTCATCGAATGATAATTGTATAACAGGTGAAAAAAATATTTTGTTTTACTCGTTTTTTTTTCTCTAACAAAGGATAAATACATTTTTGATTTTTTTTAAAGATAAAGTAATTTTTTACCATTGAAAATACATATTCATTCTTCATATTTTTAAACGCGTTACAAAGAAGGAGAATACTCACATTAAAATGTCTAAAATACTTTTTTTTAAATTATTTATGTGTCACATTGTGATTAGTAATATCAGTAATCGATTAACCATTTTTTTTAAATTCGGTTCGACTCAACTGATTTAAATAAATTGGATCGGGTCATGCCTTAAATATTTTTTGTTAAGAAATTATTTAATTTTTTAATTTATTTGTGTGCAATACATATATTAATTATAACTACAAATTATGTTATTTCAAATTAAAAGACTTATATAATGGTAATCTTATTTATTGTTATAAATATTAAATTGAATTAGTCATAATAATTACTTTTGATTTAGAATTAAATGAGAATAACACCAGATATTATTTTTTATTATCTTTTGGATTTTAGATATATTATTTTTTGGACTTTAGATACTATTTTATTTGGACTTTAGGGTTTAATGGGTGTCATGCTCAAATATAAATAGTGCCTTCAGAGTTTCGGTCCGCAATATACCAAAGCCGCCTTTGTCACCCTTTTCCCGAAAATTCAGCCCTGTTAGAGATCTAGAAGACTTTGGTTGAGGAAGATCGAAAAAATCATAAGATTGAGATAATTCTTCCATCAATTTCTGATTTCTAATTTTTAATTTTTATAAATAAAAATACGCTTTCGTATTATGATATTTTTTAGTAATTTAATATGAATAATATGAATTAATAAAATAATTTATTTTAATAAGTGATATCAGAATCATCCATAATTTAGTTATAAAAAATATTCAATTTATTATTCCTTTTGAATTAATATATGTATATGCGTACGTCGTATACATTTAAAATTGTTGTGCAGTAAAATTATATATATTTTGAACATTCTTCTATGATTCGGTTTATTGCTAGGGCACACATGTGTAATTTTACTATGTGTGCATCATATATATGTATGTCATCGTGGGTTCCTTATATCTATATACATATACACGTACTATTATCATGTTATATTTGGCTATACACATTGCTGTATTGATGATTTATTCTAAAATATTAATGGAATATTATTGAATTATAATTGTTTGGTTTTAATTGTGTGCATCATTAATCTGGTGTAAAGTCAATTGATTATCCTTTTGGAATATAAAGATTATTATATATATATATCACTTATGTGAATATTAATTTGCCAAAAAAAATTTATATTTGACCAAATTATATATACACATTAATAATATTTGAGTAATAGAAAATAATATTTATTATTTATACAAATAGTAATCGGTCCAAAGAAAATTTATTGTTTGGCCAAATAATAAGAATTATACACTTTTGTTTATTTTCTATTAATTATGCGGTCAATAATCGACCCAAAAGAAGATTATTGTTTAGCCAATCAATAGAAAATATATGCGGTAATAAATAGGTTGCGAAGTTTAAATTTCCATGTGCGCATTAAGTCGATCCAAAGAAAGGCTTAATATGTGACAGGAATTTTGACAATATTTGATTACTACAATAAGAGTATCACTTATAGTTAATTTTTCTATCCAAATATTGAAAATTAATGCTGTTCTAAATATTTTAATATGATTTTTTCCCATTATTTAACTAATGTTTACTGCATATTTTCTTTGTTCTAATGCAAAAATTATGGCTTCAACTACCAATATTTCTGCACAAATTAGCAGTATTCCTATGCTGAATGGTTCAAACTTTAAAGTTTGGAAGGATACCGTGGAGATTGTCCTCAGTTGTATGGATCTGGATATAACTCTTCGAGAAGAGAAACCTACTTCCACTCCAGAAAATCTCAATGAGGTTAAAATAGAGAAGTGGGAGAGATCCAATTGAATGAGCATTATGATCATGAAACACTCAATATCTGAGGCGTTTCGGGACTCAATTACTGAGAATAAAGATGCCAAACAGTTCTTGAAAGATGTTGAAAAATTCTTTGCTAAGAATGAAAAGGCGGAGGCAAGTAGCCTTTGGACCAAACTTGTTTCCATGAGGTATAAAGGTAAAGAGAACATAAAGGAATATATTATAGAAATGTCTCATCTTGCTTCAAAATTGAAAGCACTAAAGTTAGAGTTGTCTGAAGATTTACTCGTGCATTTCATTTTGATCTCCCTTCCTGCACACTTTGGGCAATTCAAAGTGAGTTATAACACTCTGAAAAACACTTGGCCCTTAAATGAGCTTATATCTCACTGTGTGCAAGAAGAAGAGATGCTACAGCAAGATAAGACTAAAAGTGCTCACATGGCTTCATCTTCTCAATATAAAAGAAAGCGTAATACTACTGCGTATGTGCATTCTCAGTAGAAAAAGGCTAAGAAATAAGATCAAGTTTCAACCTGTTTCTTCTGTAAGAAAGTGGGACACATGAATAACAATTGTACCAAATATGCCACTTGGCGTATAAAAAAGGATATAATTCTTACTTTCGTTTGTTCTAAGACTAGTTTAAGTTATGCACCTGTTGATACTTGGTGGGTAGATTCTGCTGCTACTACTCATGTAAGCGTTACTATGCAGGATTGCCTGTGGAGTTGACCGCCAAGTGATGCTGAAAGATACATCTATATAGCAGACGGTAATATAGTTACAGTCGAAGCTATAGGAACCTTTAGATTTTGTTCTACGAGTGGATTTTATTTGGATTTATTTGAGACATTTTATGTACCGTCATTTAGACAGAACTTAATTTTTGTTTCTCCTTTGGATAAATCAGGTTATTTTGTTTGTTCGCAAACAATAAAGTTAGTCTCCTTTATAATTCGAATAATATTTGCTCTGGTCGTTTAGTGGATAATCTATATAAGCTTGATTTGAATTCCTATAATAATGAAATACTGCAAACAGGTACAAAACGAAAATTAAATGAAAATTCGGCATCATTATGGCACAAACGCCTAGCCCACATCTCTAAACAGAGAATTCAGAAGCTTGTGTCGGATGGAATTCTTGGACCCCTAAATTTGGCGGACTTTGAAATCTGCATTAAGTGCATAAAGGGGAAAAGGACAAATGAAAGGAAATTAGGTGTCAAGAGAGTTAAAGATGTCTTAGAATTAATACATACCGATATACGTGGCTCATTTCCTACTATCTCTTGGAATAGACATCGGTATTTTATTATGTTCATAGATGATTACTCTTGTTACAGGTATCTATATTTAATTCCTGAAAAGTCCCAAGCCATGAATATTTTCAAGTCTTTCAAAGCTGAAGTTGAACTTCAACTTGGGAAGAAAATTAAAGCTGTCAAATATGATCGTGGTGGTGAATACTATGGAAGATATGATGGTTCAGGTGAGCAATGTCCCAGGCTTTTTGCTCTTTTTCCTAGAGGAGTGCGGTATTATTCCGCAATACATTATGCCAGTCAAACCTAGCATGAATGGTGTTGCAGAGTAAAGGAACCGAACTCTTAAGGACATAGTGAGAAGTATGATTAGTAATTCTTCCTTGCCTGAATCACTTTGGAGAGAATCCTTAAAGACCGCAATATACATCCTTAATAGGGCGTCAAGCAAAGTAATTAACAAAACCGTTATGAAATTTGGACAGGAAAAATACACATTATAAAGCTTTTGCACATTTGGGGATGTCCATATGAGGCACGACCTTATAGGCCGCATGAAATAAAATTGGACTCAAGAATAATTAGTTGTTATTTTGTTGGTTACGTTGAGCGTTCACGGGGGTACAAGTTTTACAATCCTACGTCAAGGTCTATTTTTGAAACGGAAAATGCAAGATTTCTTGAGGACGTTGAGTTTAGGGGGGAGGGGAGAAGGAAATATTAGGAAGGTTGTTTTTGATGAGTATTATGTAACTGACAATGATCAGGTCTTTGTGCCTATTATTGTTCAAGATATAGTTATAGTACAAGAGCACAATGAGAATCCTACCGTAGATCCAGTTACAGTACAAGAGAATAATGAGAATATTATTGTTGTTCAAGATATTACTACAGTACAGAAAAATAATGAGAATCCTCCTCAACCCCAACCCATACAACAAGCTCAACAATCTCAAAAAGTGCCATTAAGGAGATCTAACAGAGAAAGGCGAAGTACAATTTCGGATGAATATGTATTCTATCTCCAAGAAAGGTTCAGCAATCCTAAGCTCTACCTAGTACCTTCTCCTCCCTCAACGTCACTCTCTCACTGGCTCATTGCTCTCGCACCCAAGCTCTCTCCCTCTCTTGGCTCCGGTCTCTTTCATTGTCTCCGGTGTCGCACTCAACTAGTTGTCGCTCTCTCGGCTCCGGTCTCGCACTCAGTCGTGCTCGCGCGCCTTCCCTACCCAAGTTGTTACCGGCAGCAGAAGCAGTAGGTCCCGTGACTGGTTGTCGTCGTCGCTGCTTCATTTCTCATCACCGTCTCGTAGTCAGTCTCGTGCCTTCGCCGAAGGCAGAAGCAGCAGGTCTCGGGGCTTCCTCCTTGCCATCAGCTTCCTCGTCGCCGTCAACTTCCTCCCAGCCGTCAGCTTCTTTTGGGCAACCGGAAGTTGGTCCCAATTTGGTGATTTCCAACAAGTTCTCCTGTTCTTTCCTTTTCTGTTTTGTTACTGTCTTTGATTTTGATGCTGAAAATATCACTAAACTAATCTGATCTTTTTGTTGCTGAAAATAATCACCTACATGAATTTGTTACTTGATTATCACTGAATCTTAAATAATTTGTTGTTGAAAATATCACTAAGCTAGATTTTTTGTTGCTAGAAATCATCACTGAGATGAATATGGTACTAATTATAGAATTTTTATGGGATAATTTTTTTCACTTTTACGTATATAGAATTAAAAAGAGAAAGAATACGAGTCTGGCTGTGAATGCATTATTAATATTGAATCTTATTTTCCAAAACTCCATCTTATGTAAACAAATGAGTAGACAAATGGCGTTACATTGGGGTTTTTGAAATGGAAAAATGGGGTTTCCACCTTATCCTTTTTCTCTGGTGTGGAACAACTAATTTGTCTGTATACACATTAATGATCATGTTAGGCGCTTCAATTGAACTTTTGGTTGGTGGAGTTAACTCAGATTTGATAATATGATATGTTACGGCACTGTAATGCAAGGCTTTCTGGGAAGGATTACCAATCATGCTGTACTTTTAGCCTTGCTGATTTTATTAGTTCCACACCCTGCTTCCTTCTTTTTTCACCTTGTTTATGCAAAATTGGTTTATTCTTCATTCAATGTATAATTTATTCTTGACTTCAATTTCCTGCATAGCGATAAATGATCTATATCAGCCAGCATCTTCCCCTGTGATTTTGATTATTGATGAAAAGCTGTATTTGCTGATGTTGCATGAAAATTGTGTGCTGTTAATAAACTTAGTTTGTGCTGGCTTGTTTGGGTAAGCTTTTAGAAAAAGATATTTTTTTGAGTTATCTTTTTTTAAAAGATCTTATGAAAAAGTAGAAGTAATTTTATGTTTGGATATCTCATACAAAAAGATCTCTTTATTTATCAATTATGTTTAGGTATAATAATATAAAAGTACTTTTTTGTTTATTTATTACATGAAAAACATCTTTTTTTTTAAGGAAAAAAAATCTTTTAAAAAAAAATATAAATTACAGCTTCTCAAAAAAGATGTTTTTTTTTTATTTTTCTAGTATTTTTACTTTTTTTACTAAAAATTTACCAAACACACTAAAAAATAAAAAAAAATCTTTTTTCATTTTTTTTTATCAAAATAATGGCATACAAACAAGCACTAAACAAACAACCCTTCTTCACCATTGAATTGGTTGAATGATCTATCCAATGATAAAGGGGGTGTGTGTGGACACATATCTTCCAATTATTAACACACACAATTGGAACTTTGAAGCAATCGATTACTTAAACAGTATTCAGTAGAAAGAAGCATTTTTCTTTCCTGACTTGGGGTTGCTATTATTAACCTACACGCCAATCTTAATAAAGTTTATTTCTTAACTAACACACACTTCCTCTTTTGTTCATTGCTCTCTCCCCCTTGTAAGGCCATAATTTCAACCCAACAAACTCCTCTGTTGCACCAATGGCTTTCAATAATAATCAGGTGCGCCAATTTTAATTCTTTAGTGAAATTTCTTTTGGTATTTCTTGTTGGATTATGCGAATCTTTAAATATCAAAAAAAATATTTTGATTATTTACTCATTTTTCAATTCATCTTGATTCTTTATCTTTGTTTCCCTCTTCTCTGGATAGCCCAGCAGCACGATGAGGAAGGCGTTCCAGATACAGGCTCAGAGTAGCTGCACAACGTGGGTTATAAGTGACACTTGGCCTTTTGATAGCGTGCGATATTTTGAGCAATGTCAATCAATCCACCATGTGTACGGTCAAGGAAGAATTAAGTCTAGGAAAATATAAGGAGGTACTCAGTAATCTTCTATGCTCTGTCCTGAAGTTTATAAATCAACATGTGAACATGTCCAAGCTCAATCCCCTGATTGGATTCTTCATATTCTTCTGGATTATATTGACTGTTGCTGTGATGCTTGTTGTGGGTGTGAAATTCAATCGCACCCATGCTGTTTTAACCCTCATCTGGTTTATTCTGATTCTCCAAGGACCATTTGGTGTAATCTTTGGGATCAACCTTGTACTAGGATTATTAGTGACATGGACGTCCCCCCCAAAAAAGCAACAAATGGGGAGAAAAGCTGTAGCCAGAGAAAGAATCCAGGAGTTACCTTGAGCTGTATCTGCTAAATAAATGTGTCTTGTGTCTGCATCTTTGTAATTATTCATTTATTTGTTACTTGTTATGCATCTGTGTCTTTGTAATTATTTGTTACTTGTTATTGCCTAAAAATTGAATGCCAAACTTCATTTTATCTCTTCAAAATATACCGTGTTTTACACTTGAGAGAGATTAAAAAATTAGACTTCTTTATTAATCGAGATATTGCAAAAGAACTCTTAGCTTGTAAGTATCTTTGAGAGCTTCTAAATGTGAGGACCATAGCTTTGTCCTATATATTTTGTCATGATGCCTTATATTTTGTTCCATATCAATGTAAAATTTGTTAATTAGAGAATGGAATTAAAAGATACGTGGAGAATGCTCTCAAGTAAGAGAATTATATACATGATGACTTGAAAATTTATGATAATGAAAATTTAAGTTGAAATAAAGAGTTTTGCCAATTACAACTAGCATAAAAAGGTTCAGGATAAATTACATTGAGTTTTTCCTCGTGAGATTTGGAGACGTTATACATACATCACTACAATAAAACTTATTTTTAGTAGTAATAATATTATATATTTACCGACTTAAGTTTGTCCGATACTGTGCGAGAATAATAAAAATGGTTGAAAAACTTAGAAAAATAATTAAAGTTGAAAATCAGGCACTAATTCTAAAGGTTTGTCCCGAAATTGAGTTAAACGGGCAAAAAACGCTAACGGATTGGACCGGACCCAAGCCCAATATATATATAAGCTTAAAGGAAGGTCATTCAGCTCATAACACACACTAAAGCACAAGTGTGCAGCTGCATGAGTTGAGAGTGAAAGGGGAGAGCAAGTTACTATTCACATACAACTTCTAGCGGCCATATCTCGAGCTACGATGCTCCGATTTGCGTGCCGTCAGCGGCTACGCGAAGTTCTCGCCGAGTCCGTTACTCTCATCTAATTTTGTAGGTAAGATTTCGAAGATTCTTCTCTGTTCAGCAGCCCTAAGAAATTCGAAAATGTGAGTTTTGGTTTTGAGTAAATTTTTGTGTTTTGATTGTTTAGGTGGTATCTAAGGTTGAGCTATTGGTGTTATGTACCCCAAACACCATCGAAAAAAGGTAAGGAAACTCTTTGCCCTTTATGAATTTGTGTATTTAGAAACCCTAGGTATTGATTTATGGTGATTTGTATGGTTTTAGTTAAGTTCTTGCACTTGTTGGAGTTAATTTGGAGCATTGGTTCTTGAATTGGTGGCTTGTTGGTGAGTTGAAGCTTGCTTGGACTCAAATTGGTGTTTTGTGCATATTGGAAATCGGCCAAGGTATGGTTTCGGTTTTCTCTATGTAATATGTAATATCTCTGGACACTTAGGCTAGTGACCCATATGATAGGTTTGGATTGAATTGACTGTTGGATTTGAGAATGCATGATGGTGTTGTTAAATTGATAATGTGTGATGATGTTAATGCTTGTGATGGTTTTGATGTGTTGAGATGAAAATTATGAAGAGGTATGATAAATGAAGCTTATGAGTAATGGGATTCGGTGCAAGTTGTTAATATTGATTATTGAGATGCAAATTATGGAATTGTAGGGTTATAAAGGTGGAATTGATTGATAGAGGTATTGAATTGGTTGAAATGTGATGGAAGGGTAAAGTATAATATTTAGTAGTGTTTTATGGTGAGATGGACTAGGCTTTGATTTGGTTTGGTTGTAAATTTTGAAGTTTTGAGCACTTAGTGAATTTTGATAAAAATGGATTTTTAGTGAACTTTGACGGATCATATCTTGAGATACATTTTTTAAAATTCAACGATTTTTATATCAAATTAACGATAATTCAAAAAGCTTTAAAACGATATAGATTTTGGAGGAAACTGAATTTTGTAGAAAAAGATATGATCGTTGGAAGTTTGTGTTAGAAATATGAATTTTTGATATTGCAAAATTTGTGATTTCTGGTTTGTGTGCGCACACACCCTGATGTGTGCGTGCTCTGATCAGTGGCAAATTTTAACTTGTGCGTACGCACACGTTGGAAGGTGCAATCTGTTGAGGGCGTTTGCATGCATTGTACGAGCAAACAGAATTGGAAAATTTTACTCCTGTGCGTACGCACACCTCTATGCGTACGCATACATCTTGAAAATCCTCCTGGACTTGCACACGCACACCCCTGTGCGTACGCACACTGCCCTATTTTTCAATAAAAATATTATTTTTAACTGTTTCACCTTCCTGGCAAACCTGTAAACTTCTGTGACACCTATCTAAGACTTTTTGGCTTGTCTTTGGATGTCAAAAGATAGAGAAGGTCCTAGGTGAATTTATTTCGGTATTTTTGATAAAAAGTTTTGAAGACGGAGAATTAGGTTTCTGGTGTATTGTGGATGGATAACTTGGGTGTGATGGCGGAGTACTGTAATAACGATTGACATGAAAATTGGTGGAATTATGAACTGAGTATGATTGAGATGAGTCTAGGACTCGGAGCGGAATGGTGGATTACTGATGTACTGAAAAATGATTTATGAAAACCATTGTTCCATTATTTTATACTGAGATTGTTGAACGCTATGCGCCTGGCAGGGACGACAGTTGGATCCCGCCTGTCGAGGTCATGGCGGCGGCGTAAGGGCGGTGGTTAGTCCCGCTTACGTTGAGATGTGAGGTCCATGACAAGAGTATCCCACTCGCATCCCTTCGGATCACTAGAGTGTGCAAGCACAAAATCCTGGACGGTGTTTCGAGCACCATATCTCGGGGGTTCCCATTATGATTCAAAAGGGCGACATCTCTATGGAGATGTTTCGGGTTGGCAGTTGAACAGACATTGTGATATCACAATCAATAGAGCAGACATTCATCATGTGCATTTTCTATGTGGTTGCTTGCTTTGTCTAATTTCATACTATGCCTACTTGTATAACATGCCTAATTACTTCTTGATTTACTTGCTATACTTGATTATTTCTTGTGTATTACATGTATGTAATTATTCGTGCTTTCTACTGGAATTGAGGAGGCTCGGTAGGCGGTGGCGATGGGATCGCATGGCCGTTAGGCTTGTGAAGGCTGTGGGACAGCGGTGATCTGATAGTTAGAAATCCCTTAAGATAGTTTACCCTATTTTATAAAGGTTTTAAAGTTATGGTTTAAATTTTAGTTATGCTTTAAGCTTGAATCTTGTGTTAATATGGAGCTCTAGGATTACCTCTGGCGTCCCGGAGTCTTATATCTTACATTACTGGGTACTGTTACCATACTGAGAACCTCCGGTTATTATTTCATACTTGTTGTTTTTCAGGTGCAGGTCGCAACCTACCTCGGTGAGTTGCTTTGGTGGTGACAGAGCGGAGGAACTTTATCCTGTCTTGAAGTCTTTTTTGAGTATTTTGTTTAGTTTCTCTCGCTTTTGTATTTATTTTGCCTTAGAGGCTTACTTTGAGAGAGAGAGATACTGTATAAGTTGTTTTACTTTCAAAATTCTGTATATCAGTATTTAACTAGTCGGCCTAAACTCCACAAGCTTAGACTAGTATCTTATGATTATTATACTCTTATATAATTACATATATCTTGTTATCTTACATAATGGATCTTGTCTTTTACGATCGTAGCTTCGTGTGAACGTTCGCGCTTGTAATTCTGTATTTGAGCTTATTTTCTTCATCGGGCTTCTAGAATTATTATTCGTTCTATATATATATATATTTATGTATAAGCTTTAGGATTGTCGTAATCTTTGATTAACCTTTGCTTTACGGCATGAGGTATGGCTTAGGATAATTAGGGTGTTACAGGTAGGGTTGTCAATCTAATCCGCAGTGAGTAGGGTAGGGTGCGGGTTGAGCTTCAACCCTACTCGACCAATCTGCACCTTATATATGTATATGTTATATATTTATATAAAAATATTTTTTAAGTGGATGTTGAATCAAAGATCTCTCACTAAATACAAAAAATCTTTAGCTACTAAGAGAAGATCATTAATTAATAATTTAATACATTTTTTTCCACATAAAAAATTAATTTTATTTTAAATTATCATCAAGTTATATAATAATATTGTATCTTTTTGGTAACCCGTGGGTAGGGTCGAGTATCTATGGATTAAGAACGGGTAGGGTTAGAGTTGGGATATTCTCAACTCACAGATAGGATCGGATAGGGTTGGATTTCTATAAAAATCTCAATTCACGAATAAGATTAAGGTTGAATCAAAACTCTATCCTATGCTACCCATTGTCACCCCTAAATTTTAATGAAATCATCATAACCCTTTTTAAGTCTTTCATGCATCATAATTTACATAGTACCCGCAACCATTTAATTACATGCTCAATGAATGGTCATTCTCCACATATATTTGTGTATTCAAATAGCTTGCTTCTTTCTTTTAATTATATTTGAAATTTTTTTATTTAAGAATTTTAGTTTACAATACTTTAATTAATTGGTAGCAGGTTTTCAAAGTGTGATAATTATTTTTTATATGATAGATGAAGTTGTGTAATACATTGATATAAGTTGAAATGAGTGTATTCTATGAGTGTGATTCATAACATAAATCAATACTCAGGATTTGCATAATAAAAAAAAATATTATTCACGATTTTATAAATTACAATTTTTTTAAATTAAAAAAATTATACAATCGTGACTCATGATTTCTTATTTTTTTTGTCCTATCTAAAATTGTGATTCATGATTTTTGTTTACTTTTTTTAATCTTTTGTCTTATTTAAAATTGTTACTCACAATTTCTTTTTATCTCATATCACTGTATTACACCAACGAAAAATACCAATAACAACTCAATATAAAAAAAAATTAGCCTCCAAAGTATTATCCACCAAACAAAAAAAATAAAAGAAAAGAAAAAAAATCAGTGCAGTCTTGGTCAAAGGATCCAAAGTAATGTACCAATTAATTTTAGTTTATTTTTCACTCTTTCTATATAAATTAAAAAAAAAACTAATTAGATGTGGAATGCACAATAAATAATTATCATGAAAGTAGGTGTCTCGATCTCTTTACTAAAAATAGTGTCAAGTTTTGCCAATCTTATCTCTTTTTGCTTTGAATTACACTACAAGTTTTTATCTCTCTGTTAGAGTAAATAGTCAAATTGGTTCCTGAAAAATCACGTAATCTCTAGTTTAATTCTCGAAAGGTTTTTTTAATCAAATTTGTCCTCCAAAAATTTTAGTTTAGTTACATTAGTCCTTCTGTTAATTTTATTGTGGATGGCGTTAACAAAAGCTGACCTAGCATGTTAAGTTCCAAGTCAGTGTTAAAACGACGACATTTTTGTAGGGTGAGTCTGTGAGAGGCAGTGAATGAAACGACATCGTTGTAGTCTCTGCTTCTCTCACAACACTCTCCTTCTCACTTCCATTTCAACGTCACAGAGGAGAAGAAGAAGAAACCTTCATCATCGTTGCAAAGCCAATGATCAACTTTGAGGTACCAAAAATGTGTAGTCGACAAGAACGAAACCCTAATCCCAAAAATAATTTTCAGTTCCAGCAAAAATCACCAAAGAAAAACTGATTTTATCAATAATGGCACAATCTTAACAAGAATTTTAGTAACAGGGAAACAAACCTTAACTTCAAAAGAACCAAATTCCATGAAGAAAATACAAAAATCATAACTAAACAACAGAACAAAAATTAAACATAAACAATGAACAAAAACCTTGATAGAAAGTAGACTCCGTTAATAATAATAAAAAAAAATAGAGTCCTTGTTGAACTTTTATGTATCGAGTTATAATAAATCAACAAAAAATAAAATTCTGAGCAAAAATGGTTTCCTTTGTTACTACTGGTGAAAGCTCTCATGGGACTTGCAAATGCCCAACTACTCCAACTTCTAATCCTTCCATGATTGGAGGAAACCCAATAAGAAGAAGTGCTTGCAGAGAAGAAGAATGAACCGCCGCTAAGCACTTTTTCCTGGTGGCAGTAGGCTTGGTGATCATCAACGCCGAACCTGACGAAGTGCTTGCAGAGACCTTTGGAGTGCACCATTGTTGTTGACATCAAGCTTTTTGGAAGAAGATGAATAAGAAGAGAGGTAGAGGAAAGACTGAAAGCCATTTCTCTTTATGGGAGTGAAGTCTTGAATGAGTATGTTATCGTTATTGAAGAAATTGGAGAAGGAATTAGGGATTAGGTTTGTGGGTTTTGGGGACTAATTTGACATAGTTATCTTATATATGTTAAGATAACGAACAACTCAACAAACATTAACGCTAGTAATGGTAGAATAAACGGAAGGACTAACGTGATTAATTTTAAATCTTTCGAGAACAATTTTGATTAAAAAAATCTTTTGGGGATCAAATTAGAGATCGCGTAATCTTTTAGGGACCAATTTGATAATTTACTCTTCTTTATTATTATGATTATCATCATGATCATGTGCAACTTTCTTACAAATTCTTTAACAGCTATTCCATTCTTCTATATTTGCCAATTTGTGGTGAATCCATTTTTTTACTTCTGGCAACTAGCTACCTAGCTAACAAATCTTTTTATATACAGTCCAATTATACATCTAAGTTTCTTTTTTTTTTTATAATCAAATCCAACTAAGTTGGCCAAAACTCAACAAAAATAACTTTTATTATACCGGCGTGTACACACGCACGCTTCAATAATACAAACATATATGAAGAAAATCTCATGTCCTAAGCTGTTCAAGCCGTGATGTTGATGGTTTGATGGACCAGAAGGGATTAAGAGATGGAGAAAAACAAGTTATTCTCATTGTTGAAGAGAATAAAAAATCCCCTTAAAAATATCTGTTGAGTTATTACACTTTATATACTATGTACTCCTTATGGACTCCCATTAAATATATATATATATATATATATATATATATATATATATATATATAATAAGCCTACATTTACTATGGATAAAAAAAAATCTAGGTAACACCCTCTCGTAAGCTAGAATTGTATAAATCTAACAATCCTAGCTTGGAAATATTAGTAAGAAAGGGACCCGGTGGCAGAGCTTTGGTGAGAAAATCAGCAAGTTGGTCTTTGGAACGAACTGGCATAAGATGAATGAGACCAGACAAATGCTTTTCACGAACAATGTGGCAGTTCACTTCAATGTGTTTGGTTCTTTCATGAAAGATGGGATTATTGGCAATGTGAATGGCTGACTGGTTGTCACAGAATAGAGTGATAGACTTTTGAAGCGGCAAACCAATGAAATCCATTAAGAAAGATAACCAACTAGCTTCACAAATGGCAACAGCAAGAGACCTATATTCAGCTTCTGCAGAGGCTTGGCAACTGTGGTTTGCTTCTTACTCTTCCAGCTAACGAGAGAGTTCCCAAGCATGAAGCAATAACCAAAAACAGAATGACAAGTATCGGCACAGGTAGCCCAGTCAGCATCGACAAATCTGGTGAGATGCAAATTAGAAGTAGAGGAGAAGAATAGACCAGTTGCAGGTCTGCCCTTTAAATATCGGAGTACACAAAAAGTAGCCTGTAGGTGAGAACTGGTTGTACAGTCCAAAAACTAGCTCAAACATCCTACAGCATAAGAGATATCGGGTCTAGTATTTGTCAGGTAAAGGAGTCGACCGATGAGATATCTATAAGTAGTGTTGTCTGTTAAAATGGTACTGGATTCCTTCGAGAGTTTCTGACTATAATCAAAAGAAGTGGAGAGAGGCTTGCAATCTAGGTAACCAAAATCCTTGAGAAGGTCCATGACGTACTTCCGCTGATAAATGTGAATTCCAGAGTTAGAGCGTACTACTTCCATTCCCAAGAAGTACTTGAGATCACCAAGATCCTTTATTTTGAATTTGTCATCCAAAATATGCTTGATGGTATTGATTTCGCCAATGTCATTCCTGGTTAAAACCAAGTCATCAACATATACTAGAATGGCAGTGAAGCTTTCAAATTGTTTCTTGATGAAGAGTGAATGATCATAAAAAAACTGTTTATAACCAGCATCCACAAGAGTCTGAGTGAGCTTAATGTTCCATTGCCTACTTGCTTGCTTAAGCCCATATAGAGACTTTTGTAATTTACAAACCAAACCTGGTCATGACACAGCCAAACCGGGTGGTATCTTCATCTAAACTTCTTTGTCCAAATCTCAGTGAAGGAAGGCAGTATTGACGTCCAACTATTTCAAATTCCATTTCTTTGCCACTGCTAATGCTAACAGTACTCGTAGGGTAGTCATTTTGACAACTAGACTAAAAGTATCACCATAATATACTCCTTGCACTTGAGTGAATCCTTTTGTAACTAGCCTCGCTTTGTGCCTCTCTATGGTGCCATCGGGATTGAATTTTACCCGAAAAACCCATTTGCAACCCACAATCTTCTTGCCTTTTGGGAGTTCAATGAGACACCAAGTTCTATTCTGATCTAGAGCTGTCAATTCATCTTGTATTGCCTTTCTCCAACATTCATGTGCAGCCGCTTCCTCATAAGTGCTAGGTTCTGGATTTGAGGTGATGGCTAGAGAAAGTGACTTATATTTGGGGGTTACTTTATCATATGAAAAGTGTTGTGAGATAGGATATAAAGAGTTAGAGTTGGCAAAGTTGCTAGAGTGAGCTGTGTGGGTTATCATACAATGATAGTCCTTCAAATAAGCAGGCGATTTCTTGATTCTTTTAGATTTTTTAGTGATGCAGTCATGTGTGATGTCGTAGTTTTGTGATGCAGATGCATTATTGGTGTGTGGTGTGGTAATGGGTGCAATGGTGTGTGAAGGAATTGGTGAGTGCATTGAACTTGAGAAATGTTCATTTGAATCTGTGAGTGTGGTAGGTGTGGGTGATTGCAAATAATGTGTGGATGGTGTATGATATTAAAAAAGATCAATGCATTGTGGACTACGAGTGGGTACTGCATGAATGTCAGTGCTAGTAGAATGTAAAAATGGAAAATGAGTTTCATAGAAAGTTACATTTTTAGATATGAAAATTTTCTTTTATTTTAAATCAATAAGTCGAAAATCCTTTGTTCCTAATTTAAAACCAAGAAAAGCTGTTTTCCTAGCTCTTGGGTCTAATTTTGTTCTTGAATTTATTAATGTGGAGGCATATGCAAGAGAACCAAATACTCTTAAATATGAAAGGTCAGGTAAATTACCATACAAAAGCTTATAAGGACTAGCATTATCCAGTTTAGTGCTGGACAACCTATTAATTAGGTGAATAGCATGAGCAACTGCGTATTGCCAAAAACAATATGGAATTCCTTATTAAAATAATAGTGCTCTAGAAACACCTAAAATGTGCTGGTGTTTTCGCTCTACAATCCCATTTTGCTCTGGTGTTTCTACACACGAGGTTTGGTGTAAAATGCCAGATGATGCAAAAAAAGATTTTAGAGTGAATTCTGACCCATTATCAGTCCTTATACACTTAACTTGTTTTTCAAATTGTACTTTAACAAAATTCACAAAATTAATAACCAATTGTGATGCCTCAGATTTGGTTTTCATAAAAAAAAGAGTAAAGGACAAATAGGTCCCTGACCTTTTTTTTGCGGACATTTTCGTCCTCAAGAAATGGAAAATACATTCATGTCCTTGACCCCTATAAAACGTGGATATTTTAGTCCTTCCGTTGAATTCAGGCCGTTGGACCTGACGGGAAACTCTGACCTGGCAAAGGTGGCGCTGACCCGTCCGTTACGGAGTCCGCATGGCAGTGAGCTTTTGGAAACTGGACATATAAGTCCCCAGACACGAAAATGATGCCGTTTTGTTCCTTCCCCCAATCTTTCAAATTTTTCTGCCCTAATCCCTCGTCTACACAAAAACGTTGAAGTGGATGTTGTGGGGAATGAACGAAGAAAGGAAATTCTTCATGCCATGGCATCTGAAAGAGTATCATCAAGCTGGAGAAGAAGTGGAGGTGGGGGAAGAGAAGCCCAGTTCGGTGCGAAGAAAGGGTGGTGTTCCGATTCTGGGGTGGCTTCGATTATTGGAAAGTTAAGATCTTTAGTGTTGAATCGTGGTGGGATTGTTGCTCCTCGATTATGCATAGATCTGGAGCTACAATGGCTTGGAACATGTTCAGTCCTGCACCGCCCTCAGAGGCTTGGCTTCGATCATGATACTTTTGGTTCTTGGGGTTGTTGGTGTTACTTATAATGCTGTTGTTTTGACTAATTACGGTCCTGTGTTGTCTGCTGGAGGCCTTGATTGTCTTCTTACCATCGCAGTGTTGATCTTGTTTCATGGTTTGGCAATCTTTTTCTGTATGTAATCTTGCTTCCTTAAAATCTTATGTTTTCTGTTTGGTTTTATGGCGGCAGCTTGCACAAAAAGAATTGCAGAAAATCAACATGTACAAGGCACCTAGAGACAAACTTGTCTGTATACCAAATTGCTGCAAAGTTATCGGTAACTTGCTGCTTAATGCTTCTCTAGCATCCAAAGATAGTCCTCCAGGAGCTGAGGATTTTCTTCCTGTGCTAATTTATGTTACCATAAAGGTAATCCCAATATTTCATCACAAATTGATTTGCACATAATTTTCAAGAATAAAATAATTTTGTTCTTGAGTACAATTTTCTTAATTCATGTACCCTCTAAAAGATCATGGGTATGAATTATGGATATTCACTTGTACATACATATACTAGTTTTCCCCTTTTGTCCAAGTTGTCTTGTTGAAGAGAAAAATGGGGCGGTCATAGGAGGTGTTTGGGTCAAACGTGGGGGTTCTTTTTTTGTTTTTTCTTGTCAATCTGTTTGTTTTGTGATTTCCATCGCATGTTTTGTTTTTGGTTTCTTTGCTTTGTGGTTGCCTTTGGAGGATATCCTCTCTTGCACTTCACCGTCGTGTCTTCTAACATATATTCCTCTATTTAAAAAAGCTTTAACATACAGTCTTTTGCTTCTTGAACTTTCCTTAATAGAAATAAAGTTTGTAATTGGGAAGTTGTGTAATACCTTTGCATGTTGAAATGCCTTGTTGCTTGAACCTGTCCATTAATCATGGCATGACCAATTGGCCATAAATACACATTCTTTCTAGACTGTCATAGGGGATATTCATGCACAATAATGTTAGACTGATGTGGATTGAAAGAGTATAATCAAACTGGGCTTCTCTTCTCCCACTTCCACATCTTCTCTAGCTTGATGATACTCCTTCAGATGCTATGGCACGAAGA
Organism: Arachis ipaensis; assembly: GCF_059453495.1. Lineage (NCBI taxonomy): Eukaryota > Viridiplantae > Streptophyta > Magnoliopsida > Fabales > Fabaceae > Arachis > Arachis ipaensis. Next base: position 116,115,780 of record NC_142441.1, on the reverse strand, counting down.
ATTTCCTTTCTTCGTTTACTCCCTACAACATCCACTTTGCCGTTTCTGTGTAGACGAGGGATTAGAGCAGAAAAATTTGAAAGATTGGGGGAAGGAACGAAACGGCATCGTTTTCGTGTCTGAGGACTTATATGTCCAGTTTTCAAAAGCTTACTACCACGTGGACTCCGTAACGGACGGGTCAGTGCCACCTTTGCCAGGTCAAAGTTTTTCGTCGGGTCCAATGGCCTGAATTCAACGGAAGGACTGAAATGTCTACGTTTTACAGGGGTCAGGGACATGAATGTATTTTCCGTTCCTTGAGGACGAAAATGTCTGCGAAAAAAAAGGTCAGGGACCTATTTGTCCTTTACTCTAAAAAAAAATCCAAGTGAATCTGCTCTTGCCATCCACCACAGTAAAAAAATACATATGTCCTTCATTGGAAGGGACAGAAATAGGACCCTAGATATCCATATGAACTAAGTCAAAACAGTCTTGTATTTCAATGGTACTAAGATCAAAAGATAATTTCTTTTGTTTTGAAAATGACATGAGTCACAGGGAAGTTTTGAAGCAATACAATCTATAAAAGGATAAAACTTCTTCAGTAAAATCAATTTATGCATGGGTATGTGTCCTAATCTAAGATGCCAAATGTTGTTGTGCTCACTATGTGAAGGTGTTGTGGGATGAGTAGTAGTCGTAGTTACCGCTAATGAAGCTTGCTTTGTTGGAGGAGAGGGAAAGTGAGAGAATTATGGTTCTCTACTCATTGTATATAACTCTTCTATACACTCAGCAATGCCAATCATCTTTGATGTGGATTGATCTTGTATCTCACAACACTTATCATTGATTAACAGTTGACAATGTAAGTTTGAGGTTAATTTTGACACAGAGATCAGTTTAAAATCAAAAGAAGGAATGTATAAAACATTTTTGAGAAAAAAATTTTTAGAGAATGTGATTGTGCCAATGATGGTGCTAACAGTTTTTGTTCCATTTGGCAATATCACATTGATTGGAGCAATATTTTGAAAGCTTGCAAAATCTTTTAAGTCAAAAGTCACATGATCTGTTGCACTGGAGTCAATGACCCATAGTGCAGCTTTTGGAGTGATAATACTCATAATTCTCGCATTAAAATGTAATGCAATGGTTTTACTTGGAGTGGAGGTCTGAATAGAATTAGTTAAAATTTGATTTGCATTATGAGCTTATTGCTGCACACTTTTGTCTTTGATCAACTCTAACAAGGCAAATCTTTGCTCTGGAGTGAACCCAGATCTTGATATTCCAGTGTTCTCTTGAAGACAATTGAGCTGGGATTCCTTGTCACTGAGTATATCATCATGCCCCTCAGTGATCATGTGATTGATGGTGGTGTTATATTGCTACCGTTGATAGAAATGGGAGGAGTACCCATGCTTCTTATAGCACACATCTTCTGTGTGCCCTTGCTTGTTACAATGACAGCATGCCAATGTAGCTCCACGACCTCTACTACCTAGATTTTTTCTAGGGGGATGAAAATAGGAGGTTAATTGATATTGAATCGGACTTGTGGTGTTCTTCAAAATTTGAGATTGAAGATTTGTGAGTTGATGGAGGAGATTGGTATTGCTATGGTTGTCAAAATCACCACTCGAGGATTTGTTTACCATGTTCACCATTTTAAGAAATCAATGAATCACATAGTAATAAGGATTCAGATCTTCTTCCTTCCAACTCGTTGATCGGAATAGCTATGTTCACCAAGAAAGAATCTTGCGAAATAGCCTCTCATCAAACTCTATTGAATGAGTTTGAAAGAAGAGGTAAGAAAAGGGAAAAGGAAATGTCAAAAGAAAAATTAGGGAAAGAAAAAAAATGGCAAAATTGGCAACAATTGGATCTCAATTTACAACTTTTCAATTTGATTCACAGCTTTGTTGCTCTCCACACTCACCACACCATGAAGAAAATCTCATGTCCTAAGCTGTTCAAGCCGTGATGTTAATGGTTTGATGATGTAAGAACCGAGACTAATTAATCGTTTAAGTAAATAATTAATATTGCCCAAAATAAGATCCGAAAATTTAGAATGAGAATTGGAGGATTTAAATATGATTTTTGGACTCAGTAGATTTTTCTAAGTTAGAAAATATATTTTCTGTGAAAAACTGAGTAAAACCGCAAACCAGCAGCTGAATCGGTCGAACCAGTTTAAGTCTATCCGGTACTGTGCGAGAATAATTAAAAACAGTAGAAAACCTTAGAAAAATATTAAAAATTAAAAACCGGGCATTAATTTTAAAGGTTTAGCCCGAAATTGGGCCAAACGGGCCAAAAACGCTAACAGGTTGGACCGAGCCCAAGCCCAACATATAAATACACTTAAATGAGCTTCATTTAGCTCATTCATCACCAAACTCACACACACACCAGCTGAAAGAAAAAGAAGGAGAGGAGAGAAGAAGCACTATTCACCTTTCACTTCAATCCGCTATATCTCAAGCTACGGTGCTCCGATTCGCGTGCTGTCAGTGGCTACGCGAAACTCTAGCCGAGCCCGTTACTTTCATCTAACTTTCATAGGTAAAATTTCGAATTTGTTCTCCATTCTTGCTTCCCTAAGAATTTCGAGTTTGGTGAGTGTTGGTCTTGATTAAAATTTGTGTTTTGGTTGTTTAGGTGCTAATCATTAGTGAGAAAATGTTGGGTTCTATCCCAAATTTCAGTGAATGAGGTAAGGCTTCTCAAGAATCCTTGTACATTGATTAATTTTGAGTGTTAGGTATTGATTTATATGAAATGTATGATGTTAGTTGGAATATTGGAGCTTGTTGAAATTGCTTTGGACATTTAGGAGTCTTTGGATTTGAGTTGGTGGCTTGTTGGTGAATTGAAGCTTGTTGGAGTTCAAATTTTGGGTTTTTGGCATATTGAGAATCGGCAAAGGTATGGTTTCGGTTTCCTCTATGTAGTATATAATATTTCTAGACACTTAAGCTAGTGACCCATAGGATAGGATAGGATTGGATTGTATTGGTTGTTTGATTTGTTGAGATATGATGTATGATGAATTGATGAGTTTTGGCTATTTTAATGGATTGTGATGTTAACGTTGACGACATGATGTTGAAGAGTGAGATTGGGGTTGAATGAGTTTAATCATGATGATTGTTAGTGACATGATGATGATGTATGATTGTATGGATTGAAAAATGGTTTTAGTGTGATATATTCGATGTTTGAGGTTGATGATATTGAAATGTGAGTGAAAAATTGGTATGAAGGATGAATTATGACATAAAAGGGTAGATTTTGATGTAAATTAGAATTTGGAATGGTTTAATTTGGTTTTGGCAATATATTTCAAGGAATTGAGAAATTTGTGAATTTTGGTAAAAACAAATTTTTGGTGAACTTTGACGGATCATAACTTGAGCCTCAGTTTTCAAAGTTTGTTGAAGTTTGATATAAATTTAAGTTCATTGAAAAAATATTTAAATGAATATAAAGTTTATAGGAAATGGATTTTTGTCATGGAAGTTACGATCATTAAAAATTTGGTCTCAAAATCTGAATTTTGGGAATGCTGCAGAATTTGTGATTTCAGGTTTGTGTGCGCACGCACAGCCTTGTGCACACGCACACCCCGTGGATTTTCGAACCTGCGTGCACGCACAGCCTTGTGCGCATACACACGGGGATGTGGATACTGGTGAGAGTGCTAGCACACTCTATGCGCACACACAACCAGCGAAGTTTTACAAGCTGTGTGGACGCACATGTTGGAAGGTGCATTCTGTTGAGGGCGTTCGCACGCCTTGTGCGAGCAAACAGAATTGGAAAATTTTACACTTGTGCATACGCACACCTCTATGCGTACGCACACATTTTGAAAATCCTCCTGGGCGTGCGCATGCACACCCCTGTGCGTACGCACATGCCCTGTTTTTCAACTAAATTCTTGTTTTTAATTATTTCACCTTCCCAACAAGCTTGTAAATTTCTGTGACACCTATTTAAGACTTTTTGGCTTGTTTTTTGATGTTAAAACATAGAGAAGGTCTTGGGTGGAATTATTTGGTATTACCTTGAAAGGTTAGAGAACAGAGGCTTAGGTTTCTGGTGTACTGAGGATGGGTATAGTGGAGAGAGAAGGAAAAATAATATATGAATTGAGAAACTGATGAACTAATGAGTTCGGAGTTGCAATGAGGAATCATTGGTATACTGAAATAATGAATTTTTGAAAAAACCACTGATGTGTTATTTTAAATTAAGATTGTTGAGACGCTATGCGCCCGGAAGGGACGGTGGTTGGATCCCGCCTGTCGAGGTAGCGGCGGCGGCGTAAGGGTGGTGGTTCGTCCCGCTTACGTTGAGATGTGAGGTCCATGGAAAAAGTATCCCGCTCGCATCCCTTCAAATCACTAGAGTGTGCAGGCACAAAATCCTGGACGGTGTTCTGAGCACCATATCTCGGGGGGTTCCCATTATGATTCCGAAGGGCGACATGTCCATGGAGATATGTCGGGTTGGCAGTTGAACCGACAATGTGATATCACAGCCAATAGGATAGGCATTCATCATGTGCATCTTCTATTTGTTTGTTTGCTTTGCCGACTTGTAATTGCTTGCCTAATTGTATAACATGCCTAATTGCCTACTTGAATTACTTGCCATATATGCCTATACTTGTGTTTTACTTGCATTGTATTAATTGTGTATTCTACTAGGATTGAGGAAGTTCGGAAGGCGGTGGCAATGGATCGTATGGAGAATAGGTTGGTGAAGGCTGTGGGACAACGGAGAGTTGTTAGTTAGAAAATCCACTAAGTTAGATTACCCTTTATTATGTTATGGTCTTAATTTATGCTTTAATGTTTTAGTTATGCTTTAAGATAAATCTTGTGATGGATATGAAGTTCTAAAATTGCCTCTGGCATCCCGGAGTCTTATATCTTACATCACTGGGCACTGTTACCATACTGAGAATCTCTTATTCTCATACCATATTCTGTTGTTGTTTTTCAGATACAGGTCGCAACCCACCTCAGTGAGTTGTTTTGATGGTGATAAAGTGGAGGATCCTAGATATATATTGGAGTCTTTTTGCTTATTTGCTTAGTTCTCTCATCTTTTGTATTTACTTTTTCCCTAGAGGCTTATTTTGAGAGAGAAACTTGTATAAGCTGTTTTTAAACTTTCAAAATTCTGTATTGTCTGTATATAGCTAGCCGGCTTAAACTCCGTGAGCCGTGGCTAGATCTTTACATTATTATACTCTGATATTTTGTTATATTATATCTATATCTTGTGTGTTAAGTTTGTAGCTTCGTGTGTACGTTTTGCGCTTTTCAAATCCTGTTTTTGAGCTGTATCCTTCATCGGGCTTCTAGAGTATATTATTTCCTTCTATGTAAATATGTATAAGCTTTAGAATTGTCGTAACCTTTGATTAACCTTTGCTTTACAACGCGAGGTAAGGCTTAGGCTAATTAGGGTGTTACAGATGAACCAGAAGGGATTAAGAGATGGAGAAAAATAAGTTATTCTCATTGTTGAAGAGAATAAAAATCCCTTTAAAAATATCTGTTCAGTTATTACACTTTATATACTATGTACTCCTTATGGACTCCCATTAAAAAAAATATATAACAAATAAGCCTACATCTAATATGGATAAAAAAATAATCTAGGTAACAATATCGTTCTTCGTCTTCGCGTTCCTTCTTCTTCGCATTCTTCCTTCTTCTTCTTCGCTTTTCTTCTTCGTCGTCTTCGTATTCCTCCTCCTCCTCCTCCTCCTCCTCCTCCTCCTTCTCCTCATTCTTCTTCTTCTTTGCGTTATTCCTTCTTCTTCTTCGCCTTCCTCTTTCTTCTTCTTTGCGTTCCTTCTTCTTCTTCGCATATTTTCTCTCAATCGTCATTCTTTTATTACTGCTGTTGTTGCTGCATTTTTTCTTTTCCTCCTTTTAATTGAGGTTCATTTGGATCAAGAAATGAATTCAATGTATTTTTGTTGATGATTGAGTTTTTTTGACTGCTTGTTCAAAACTAAACTAATTTCGGTTCATTTGTGAATTAATTGAGGTTCACTTGATGCTACTGATAAATATTGACCAAATTTTTTATTCCTTAAGTAATTTCGGTTTATTTCTTAGTTTAATTGAGGTTCATTTGGATCCAGAAATGAATTGGATGTGTTTTTGTTGATGATTGAGTCTTTTTGATTGCTTGTTCAAAACTGAACCAATTTCGGTTCATTTGTAAATTAATTAAGGTTCACTTGATGCTGCTGTTAAGTATTGACCAAGTTTTTTATTCGTTAAGTAATTTCAGTTCATTTCTTAGTTTATTTGAGGTTCATTTAGATTCAGAAATGAATTCGATGTGTTTTTATTGATGATTGATTCTTTTTGACTGCTTGTTCAATACTGAACTGATTTTGGTTCATTTATGAATTAATTGAGGTTCACTTGATGTTGCTGTTAAGTATGACCAAATTTTTTATTCGTTAAGTAATTTCGGTTCACTTTGTAAGATAGAATATTTTTCTAAGTTATAAATATTTTTTATTAAACAAAAAATTATGTTCTATAAAATTTTAATTTGTAGAAGGGACATTTCTTTTAAATAATTATTTTATGTGATTCATATACAGTATTTTCTCTTACTAACATTAAAATTAAAAGTAACTATTTTAAACATGATAAAAAAAATATAATAACATACACCATTTATTTTAGTTAACACAACTCATTTTCAATCAACAAAAGAAAAAGAAAGAAAACGAAAGGAGAAAAAAAGGATAAAATTAACTGAATATTGATTGATTTTTTATTTTGGATTTATCTGATCTATATAGATATTTTTAAGCCTCATATTTCATTTAATATTGTTCTCTATTTTTTTTTAAATTTGATGCATTAACAGTGTAAAACGTTTTACATAGTTGTACAATCACATTTGCTTTTTGTATGATTATTCATGTGGCTAATGTAAAATATAATTATTTTTTCTAATATAGTGTTACATAATTAGATACACCTATAAAATTACATAACTATTGGTGAATATTATTATTATAAAGTTACCACTATGAGAGAATGAGAGAATGAAAGAGAGGGGGAAAACATAGAGTAGGGCAGAACTAGGATATCACATCATTCTAAGGATCCTAGGGGTTTGGAAATGAGAAGAGTACCATCGATTGAAAAATGAGTCTTTCTCCATCTTTGTCGACAATTTACCAGAAGATATCTTAAAGAGGGATACGTTTGTTTTCAACTGGATAGGAAGGATCAATGATATATATCTTTCTCGGAAGTGGAAAATGGGATGCTATATCTTCTTGCCTTTATACGGCACACGACGAAAGGAAGGGCCTTGAAGGCTATAGCGGACATGGATCATATGAGATTATGAGGCAAGACAATATCTGTGAGAGAGGCTATGTATAGAAGGGAAATCGGAGAGAAGCGAAGAAGGGCGCATGATGATGAATAAGGAAGGCATGAGGTTGAGAACAGCGAGCCTCGGTGTGGGGATAATATGGCTACTCATCCAGATGGGGAAGTAACGATGAAAAATACAACGAAAAAGGACCCTAACGGAAATGGATAGATGAAAAAGGATGAAGTGACAGTTGCAAAAGAGAATGTGGGTTGGCTATCAAGGAGTTTAATAGGAGGAACAACCACGGCCATAGAATTCAATGCATTAAAGAAGACAATTAACAAGATGGATAACCCAATGGTAGTGGAGGCATGTGCTATTTGGGCCATCTAATTATTGGGCCAACAATTGCAAATGGAAAAGATGGGCTAAGAGAGGGTTGTGTGAATGATGGATGCTGGATTAGAGAGGTTGAAATGGATCGGGCTGCTACAATTCGGGTTATTGCTATACCCGTGGAAGAAGGAATGCGCAGCTCCAGGTCCCCTTCGAGAAGCATTGTGTGGGAGCCATTGCATGATGAAGATTGGCATGGCGCAGCGATGCAGAACCCAAGGGCAGAGGGAGCAACGAGAGCTGGCCATCGAGGATCTCGAGTAGAGCCACCTGAGGTCCAGGCCATGAACCACGATAATGATGGTTCTGGATGAGGCTGCGAGAAGGGCGGAAGCGGAGGTGAGCCAGGTTGTCGAGACGCCGCATATGTTGATGGTTGAAGAAGAGTGCCAAGGAGAAGCTCATATGCCATTGAATCATACCAAGAAAAAAGTTCCAATTTCACAGGAGAGGATGATGAATCAAGAGTTGTGACACCAGAGGCTGAGACGGCTTATAGGGCACAGTGTGAAGATGGCAGAGGTGGTGATATCGATGAGGCTGGATTAGAAACTAAACCAGAGCATGTAAACGAGGCGGATGGTGGAAGTTTGAAGTGGGAGGAGCAGAGGAAGGGAAATGTGAAGACCTGAGAGTTAGTAGTGGAGTCTGGAGCAGAGTTATATAATGATGTCGAAGATATTATGGTAATATTACAAGCTCAGAATGAAGAAATTCTAATAGAAAAAGGAGGGCAAAACAAAAAGAAAAAGTGAGAAGGAGTAGACCTAAGAACTCCAATAAGGTGTGTAAAAATATTTTTAAATGATTTATAATTGTTGGAATATTAGGGGTTTAGGAGGTGATGAAAAGTTGAGTATGATGAAAGAACTGAAAAATAAATTTAGATTGAACATGTTAGGGTTGATGGAAACTAAGAGAGAAGTGATGACTAGGTTTGACGTAATACATATTTGGGGAAATGACATGGTGAGTTGGGAATATATGGAATCTGTAAGTGCTTCTGGAGGTTTATTATTAACTTGGGATAATATGTTGTTTAAAATAAGTAAATGTTATAAAGGGGAGCGATGGCTGTGTGTGGTGTGCATGGTTGGTATTCTTTGATAGAGCTTGGGCTATACCAAATACGATCAAAGAACTGTTTGAGAGTTGGATAGGAGGGTCTGGCAGAAAAGATGAGCAGGAAAAGTGGTTGCTTGGATTCTTTGCAATAATTTGAAATATATGGTTGGAATGTATTACGAGAACTTTTCAGAATAAAGAGAGTAGCGTTGAGGATATTAAAATGAGGTCGTTGTCGAACTACAAAGCGTGGTGTGGCACTGACCCATTTGGTTGTTGTTACCAATGCCGGAGATGACAATGGGTTAGTCGTTTTTGTGTTCCTTTTGTTTTGTTATGTGTTTGTATTTCTTTGAGTCGCTCCATTTTAGTGTGTTGAGCTTTCTTTGTTCAAAAAAAAAAATACTTTACACTATATCAAAATTAAATTATTATATTATATGACAGAAGATATAGGAACAAGTTGTAATAATTCTTTTGTAGAAAGAGAAACATTTCAGACACACTCTAACAATCGGAACGAGTAGTGATGACATATAAATTCTCTTCATTCTTCACAAAATAGACAACTTTGAATTGAAATTAAACTAGTGGAATATGCAACTTAGCTTGGACTTGGATTGTCATTACCTCTTTTGTTCTTGTATTTGGAGTTGGAATCATATTACTAATAAGAGTCACTTTTCCACTTAGAGTCACTTTCCAACCTTAGAGAATGCCAAATGTTTGGACTTTTCCTTTGATATTTACATTTGATTTGACTCATTTTACCCCTTTTCTTCCAATATATAGGATGCTTCACAAGACCACAAGTAAAGATTACCATTGAAAATGCATGAAAGAGACTTCTAATTTCAAATTAAGAAGTTACTTTCAACGTATATATTACATTATTAGTTTAATAAAACAACTTTATTCTATCAACCATTTAGATCCAATCATCCAATAGTTAAATAAAAACACCTAAATTGAGGAAAAGAAAATTATAAAACTTAAATTGTTGGTAATACAAGAAAAAAGACTTGTTGACATACTTTTTTTTGTCATGCTTTAAAAGTATTGTTGTAAGACCCAGAACTTTTGAAAACTCTTATTATGATCAAGTCTCAAATCATATAGTTATTTACAGCTTTATTTTCAGAAATTATCTTATTAAATATAATTAAAGCAAGTTTTGATTTATTGGATTTGAGATAAGTTATGATTATTATCCAATTTGATAATTATTGGATTATTTTCTATAATTATATTATAAAGTTGGTAGTTGTGAAATAATAAGGATTTTTATATGATTTGGATTAAATAATTAATATTTTAAATATTACTACTGTTACTTTGGAAAATAAAGGGTTTAATTATATTATTTCTAATTATTTTGATTTGGGCATTTTATGGAAAATAATTTGTAAGATTGATGAGCAAATAGTATTTTTCTATATACAATTAGTGTTGGATTTAATTTGGGTTTCAATTACTATATTTTTTCCAATTTTATTTGAAATTACTAAAATGCCCCTAACCCTAATTTTCAAAAATGAAACCCTAACCCAGTAACGCGTACCCGACCCGGTTTCCCCTTTTCCCTACACTCAGCAGACCTATCCCCCCTTTTCTTCAATTCGATGCACAACAGCAACAATGTTTCCCTCATCCAGCAACAGCAGCACCCCACGGTTTCTTTCCCTTTTCCATGAAAGAAATGAATCAGAAGCAGAAAGGGGGAGATGGAGCAGAGCTGCGAACAGGGGAGGGACGAGCCGCGCTACTATCGCCGGTCACCTCGCCGCCGTGCCCAGATCACGTCCAGCCCTCGTCACCGCCATTCGTCCTCAGCCTCATCGCGTTATTGTTCGACCGCTGCTGCTCCCATGTCCTCCAACGGCGCTGCTGTTGTCGCCGATAGAGCTGCCGCGAAGAGGAGGAAGGGCGCTGTTTCACGCCTCGCCACCGTCGCTCCTCTAAAAGGGGCTGTAGTGGTCGCCGTCGAGCATGACGGGTGGAAGAGAGGGAGAACTCACGTCTAAGACTGGGAAGAGGTGGGGTTTCGCCGCTGTTGGGGTCTCACCGCCACCATCCCCGTGGTGGCTGGTGTCGTTGCCGGAGAAGACCACCGGAGTTGCTGTCTACCTCTGCCTCGGGGTTCTGCCAGTTGCCAGAGCCCACTGCCGCTAGAGCTGCCCAGAACCACCGCTGTGGCTGCCGCTGGGATTGTGAACGGAAGGAGGAGACGCTGTTTCCGTTACAGCCACTCCCGGAGGAGAAGTCAACCGTGCCGCCGTACCGAGTTGCCGGAGAACCTCGCTGCCGTCGCCGGAGGACTCTTCCGGTAAGGGGTTTTAATTGAGGTTTCTGCCTTTTTGGATTTCGAGAAGGTTTTAATGCTGCGTGGTTTTTATAGTTGATCCATCGGAGCTTCTGGCCGCCGCCGGAGCTATTGCCGGGCCGGTTCGAAATCGCAGCTGCCTCATTGTGTTAATTCTGTAAGAAATTATGTTTCGAATAACCTCGCGTTAGTATTCTGTTATGCTTGGTTGTGAATTTGAGTTTTGGTAACGTGGGGTCGAGTCTTGATTATTATATGTTGCGATTAGTGTTGCTATGGTTATTGCGAAAGTGGCTGGGAGCTGAGGTCTTGGTTGCCGTCAGTTCGGGTAGAGGCAGAAAGGACTCTGTGAGACGTTTGGGTTATGGAATTTGCGTTTTGAGGTAGGGGCGCTTTCCAAAAACTATATTCTTATATATTGGAATTATTACATATGGATACTGATGTGAGAGAATGTGTATTTGGTGATTGTATCGGCCTTATGTATGGCTTGATTTGCTTTGGTTGATTATGAACGTCTGTTGGTTGAATTGTTGTGTGGTTTTATGAAACTTTTGTTTTAAAGCTGTTTTAAATGTGACAAGGGCAATGCCTTTGAATTTTACTTGAGGGTTTCAATTAGAGGAGTTTCAATGATGTTGAAAGAACCTAAATGTCTATTGACAAGTTTCATTTTGAAATGTTTTGGGAAAGGTTTTAAGTACTCTTTGAACTCTGAATTCTTGCAAGACTAAAACAATTTTGAACAGTTGAAATGTTCTAGAATTTATCATGGGGGTTGAAGTTGGTTTTGCCTAAGTAAAGGAAACAGCTTGAAAGAAGTAAATGATTACGTGACTCGGTTTGGCTTAGATCCTATTTTATTACTCAAATCGGAAAGCTAAGGTTTTAATGATTTTAAATGAATTTGGCGAAATGAGTTATGCTATTCTCCCCTAAGGACTTGGGACCTTGCCGAGAAACTTTGTTATAAAATTCCATTGTTGGATGGATGATTTTGAATGTTTCAAAATGAATATTTAACTTTCCATGGTTATGGAAGTTTTGAAAAGAGGATGCCGAGAGTGGCATGGTTTTAAAAGGGGAATTTACCTTGAGTAAAAGTGGCTTATGAGCCTGAGTTGATTTGAGAAATGAGATCTTTAAAGCCAAGGTTGAAAAAAGTTGAAACTTGATTTCAAAGTGAAATAATTTGGGAAAAAGTGATTTATGGCTTAAATGCTGATTTTATGAATTGATGATGTTGAATGTGGAAGTGCTGTTTTGTTGTGAGCCGGAATGGCTGTGTATGATTATAAATATTGGTTGGTTCTGGATTGAACCGTGAGCCAGAATGACTGTTTATGATATGAATATTGGCTGGTTCTGGACTGAACCGTGAGCCGGATGGCTGAAATGGATGTTGATCCATGGATGAGATTGAATGTATGTATATGCTGAATCATTGATAAATGTGAATGTTGAACTTCCACTATCGGAGATAAGAGTTTCCCTGGGAGAAAGCAGTGGCTAGCCACCACGTGCTCCAGGTTGAGACTCGAAGCTCTTTTGACCCTATGTCGTCAGGGTGGCCGGGCACTGTGAAAGCCCCGGATGAGCTCACCCCCATAAATATTCACCAGTGAGGGTGATGGATATGGATCATGATTATGATCAAGTTTATATTGAGTATAACTCGAGTTGGGGAGACACGACAGAGGGACAGTCCAATGGTTAGCTACCAGGACTTGTCAGGTTGGCTCTATAACCAACAGATGATATCATCAGCCACTAGGAACAGGCATGCATCATATGCATTTATGTGACATTGTTTGGGTGTGCATATTGTACTTGGTTTGCCTTTGTGACTATTTGAGATTATCTGCTAATTGCTCTACTTGCTGTAACTGTTTGTTTGTGCTTGAACCTCCTATCTGTGTTTGCAACTGGGACTCTGTTGGATTGTGGTGATTGGTTGTTGTTGGATTGTTTGGGCCTAGGGCCGTGGTTGAAATGAGATGGACCGATGGTTGGTTTCGGTTTTGTGTTTCTGATTTGGAATAGTATGAAAGGCTATCTTTGGTTTAGCATAGATGAACCTTTTGAAAGGCTTTCGAAATATTGTTTTAAATGAACAGTTTCCTCTTTCAGAAAAGGATTTCAGATTTTCTCTTTTACTGTAAACCGTTATTTTTGAAAAGAGGCATAAGTCAGTTGTAAGACCCGGTTAATTAACGGCTAATTAATCCATAAATGAGAATCTATTCTAGAAAGCCAAAAATGTTATTTTTATGGCTAAATGTGATAGAGGAGATTGAGAAGAGAATTTCGGTACCAATTTTATAGAAATCGGACCAAGATTGGACCGAACGGGCCAAACCGGTCCAACCGGACCCAAAGTGGTCCCTTGGCCCAACTAAACTAAACCAAAACCCTAGTTTTCAGCACTCTCTCTCCTCACAACACACTCAAACACGCTAAAATTGGTATGGAGGGGGGGAAAAACACTCTTTCAAGTTCTCTCCCTTGGTTGATCTTCAAACCACCATAACTTTTGATCTAGAGCACCGATTGCCGCTCTGTTTGTGGCCACGCGTTCACCGCGGAGAGCTCTACAAAAACCATACAATTAATCTTGAGGTAAGCCACGTTTTACTGTTCGAAATTCCAGCCCTTGATTTCGAGTTTCATGAGCAAAAATGTTGAGATTTTGGGTTCTTTGATGTTATAGGACCCAACTCTCTTGAAGGAGAAGGTTAATCTTGTCTCCTTGGACCTTAGGTGTGGTAAGATTCTCAACCCCAGTGTAATTTGTTGTTCTATGAGGTTTGGGCATTGAGATGTTGTGTATGGGTATGATGATTGTGGCTTAGGTTGTGTATATGTGAATATTGGAGCTTGATTGGTGATTTTGGAAAGCTTGGAAGAGGGTTTTGTGTGACAAAATCTGTTCTTGGAGGTGTTGAGACCTTGAGGGCTTGAGGAAAAGTGGTTTGGAAGTGCTCCGGTTGAGCTTGGGAAATCGGCTAAGGTATGGTTTCGGTTTCCCGTATCTAATATGTAATGTGGTAGGAAATACTTAGGCTAGAGGCCCTAAGATAGGCATTGAATTTTTGGTGTTGTTGAATGGTTGAGATATATGATGTGTTCATATATGTGATTATGAATATTGATGCCTTGATTGTGTGATATATAAGAAATGCATGTTGTGATATATGCTTGATGGATGATTAAGGTTGAATTGGTGGGTGATACCATGTTGATGGTGAGTATGATTGAATTGGTGGGTGATACCATGTTGATGGTGAGTATGATGTTGATTATGTATAGTGATTGTTGATTGGAAATGGTATTATTGGAAATTGGGATGAGGAAGGATGTATGACATGATATTGTGTTTGTCCTTTAGCCATTTGATAGAGAAGTGTTAAAATGGTTGGATGTGGTTTTGGGAATTTTGGTAAAATGTCAATGTGTGAGTTGAGGATGGCTTGTTGTTGACTTTGGTATATTTTGAATGATTTCAAAGAAAAGGGTTGAAATTGGCATGTTTTGATTGATTTTGAAAAGAGTTGAAAGTGGCTTGTTTTGAAAATGACACTTTGTGGTTTTGAATGAAAACATGGTTTTTGGGCATGCTTTGACGGGACATAACTTGGACTACGGATCTCTGATTTGTGCCAAATCTATTTAGAAATGAAATTGGATTCGGGATGTCCATGCCGTTTGAAGAACGGGTGAAAAATGATTTAAAATGAGAGAGTTATGACCGTCGGAAGATTGGGGGTTGAATTTGTGAATTCTGCAGTTTTTAACTTAGAAAATTTTTAGCAGAATGACCCCCCGCGCATAAGCGCACTTGGCGCGTACGCGCCGTTCTTCTAGGAAGCGCCATCCACGCGTGCGCGTGATGTGCGCGGGCGCGCCGAATGTGCTGCACCCAATGCCCAGCCATTTTCCAGAGAGTTGTGCCAGAGTTGTGCCAGTTTTGTGCCTGGGGCGCAAGAGTACCCACGCGTACGCGTGGCTGACGCGTGCGCGTCGTTTGGCTAATTTTCAACCCGCGCGTTCGCGCATATGACGCTTGCGCGTCGATGAGTTATAAGGCCATCCGCGCGTGCGCGTGGAGTGCGCATACGCGTGGCCCTGTTTTCATCCCAAAGTTGATTTTTGAGTTTTAAAAGCCAAATTTCATACTTCTAAGCCTCCAATCTCACCACTTATATCTTAAATCATTATGATATGCCTAGCATGAGGAAAAAGGGCTAGTTAATGTGGTAACTTGCGAGTGAAGCAAGGGAAAAAATGAATGATCATTGAGGATCAAAGATGATTATGTGAGATGCGGAGAATGGCGGTGGAAGTGCCTGTTATGCCATGGGCCGAAGGGCCATAATTGTTAATAAATTGGCTGATTATGGATTTAACCGTGAGCCAGATGGCTGGATTATGCCGTGTGACGGTGGAGCCATGTTTATGGCTAAGTATAAATGCATATATGCTGTTGATTGAATTGTGAATGTTTGCACTTCCACCATTGGAGATGAGGGTTTCCCTGGGTAGTAGCAGTGGCTAGCCACCACGTGCTCCAGGTTGAGACTCGAAGCTCTTTTGACCCTATGTCGTAAGTGTGGCCGGGCACTGTGAAAGGCCCGGATGAGCTCGCCCCCGTAAATATTCACCAGTGATGGTGATGGATAAATATTCACCAATGAGGGTGATGGATATGGATAATGATTATGATCAAGTTTATGACGAGTATAACTCGAGTTGGGGATGCACGACAGAGGGACAGTCCAATGGTTAGCTACCAGGACTTGTCGGGTTGGCTCTATAACCGACAGATGATATCATCAGCCACTAGGGACAGGCATGCATCATAAGCATGCTACATGAATTGTTTGAGATTACCTATTGACTGCATATTACTTGCTAATTGCCTAAATGCCTTATCTGTTCCTATTTGTAAATCTCTTGTCTGATATAACTGTGTTTGCTATATTATACTCCTGCTGGTGGTTGGGAGGTCTGAAGGAATTGGAAAGGGAAGTATTAGTTAGACTGAAGGATCTTTAGTCAGTTGCCACTTACGGTTTAGCTTGTTTATAAGCTTTGATATTACCTGGAGGAAGTTCTAGGATTGCCTTCGGCTTTCCTCTATTATTATGTATTATATATGTGGAAGCTGTTACCGTACTAGGGACCTCTGGTTCTCACCCATGCGGATTTTGTGGTTTTCAGATGCAGGACGTGAGGCTTCTTGTTGAGGCATGCTGGAGACTTCTGGATTAGCGAAGATCCTTTGTTCTCGGGACTCTGTTTTGGTTTATATATCTTGTTTAGATACTTTCATCTCCATTAAATAATACAAACTGTGATGACTCCTTCTAGAGGGGATTTTGGAGAATAGGTTTTATGTATTTGTGTCCCTTTGGGTTTCCTATTGGGTTTCCTTATTTTATTATATGTATATATTATTATGCTCGGACCGGTTATCTTCGCAGCCGGATTTTGAGTCTTGATATTCCCGTTTTTGACACTCCTTATATATATGATCTTGCGCTAGCTTATCCTTTGCTCGTTACGTTATCGATCAGAGTGTTGCGTTTCGAGTTACGGTTTTTGTTTACCCCCTTTTTTCTATAAGGCTCCTAGTTATAATCAATCATTCATACTACTATACGTACTAGATTTTTGTTTTAGAGGTCGTAATACCTTGCCATCTCTGAATTATGACTTAAGCATAAGACTATGTATGGTAGGGTGTTACATTATGGTATCAGAGCAGTTCGTTCCTGTAGAGCCTGAGGAATGGACTGACTATGCTTCTGTGCATTATCTGTATGTGTGTTATGTGCTGTTAGTATATCTGCTTGATATAATTGGCATAAACGTTCATGAGCATGCATTTGGGACTTTGAAGAAGTAAACTTCCGATATTGAGACTGATCAACTTAATATCGATTGTTTGGTGTGTATAGGAACCAGATGGCGCCTCGTGGACGCGGTAGAGGCCGTGGAAGAGGACATACGAATACTCGTGCGCCAGAGACTAACCCTAATGACCCGGTGAACTTTATGACTGCGTTGGAGAACATGGCTGCTGCTATGCAAGCCACTGCTGAGGCTCTTGGTCAACAGATGAACAACCATGGTAATGATGGTGGTGGAGTTCAGGGCTCGATGACACTGGTAAACTTTTTGAAGGTTAATCCACCTAAGTTCAAGGGAACCACTAGTCCGACTGAGTCCGATACATGGTTTCAAGCTATGGAACGAGCACTGCAAGCGCAGGTGGTACCTGAAGGGCAGCGTGTAGAGTTCGCTACCTATTTGCTCACTGGGGAAGCGTCGCATTGGTGGCAAGGAATCCGACGCCTCCTGCAGCAGGGTGATGATTATATCACCTGGGATGTCTTCCAAGAGGAGTTCTATAAGAAGTACTTTCCGACTTCTGCTAGGACGGCCAAGGAGCTTGAATTGTTGCAGCTGAAGCAGGGTACTATGTCCGTATCTGAGTATACTGACAAGTTTGAGGAGCTGTTCAGATTCTCTCATATGTGTCAAGGGACTCTAGTGGAATATGAGGAATGGAAGTGTGTTAAGTACGAAGGAGGACTCCGGAGCGATATTTACGGTTCGGTGGGGCCAATGGAGATTAGGACTTTCTCCGAATTGGTGAACAAGTGTAGGGTTGCTGAAGAGTGTGTGAAGAGGGCAGCCGCTGAGAAAGGAAGTCACAAAGGATCATTTCTACAGAACCGAGGGAAGAGCTTTGCACCTAGAGGTCCGTCTTTCAAGAGGGGAGGTTCTTTTAGGAGGCCCAACAACAACTACTCCCAAGGGAAAAGGTTTGGGAAGCAGCCTCAGAATGATCAAGCTTGTACTAGATGTGGAAGTCACCATCCGGGAGTACCATGCAAGGCCGGATGGGGTTTGTGCTACAATTGTGGAAAAGCGGGGCATAAAGCCACAAGTTGTCCGGAGAAGCAAAAGCAACGTGCTGGGAAAGCACAACAGACTGGTCGGGTGTTCACCACCTCAGCTGTGGGTGCAGAGGGATCCGAGACACTCATTCGAGGTAACTGTGAAATGGCTGGTCAAACTTTAAATGCTTTATTTGATTCGGGAGCATCACATTCATTTATTGCATTTGAGAAAGCCCATGAATTAGGATTGAAGATTGTAACCTTAGGTTATGACTTAAAAGTGTATAATGCTACCCATGAGGCCATGGTAACTAGGCTAGGATACCCGAAAGTTTCGTTTAGGTTCAAGCAGCGTGATTTTGTCCATAATTTAATCTGCTTACCGATGATCGGTCTTGATCTTATCTTGGGATTGGACTGGTTATCTGAGAACCATGTCCTGCTTGATTGTTCTACAAAGTCGGTGTACTTTATGCCGGAGGATACAGAAGGGCCGGTCGTGGTGAATAATTATTACTTGAATTCGATGATGGTGAACTGTTCTGGAATCGAATGTCAGGGTATCCTGTTGTTAACCGCTGGTGTTTCAGGTGATGATCAAAAGTTGGATCAGATTCCAGTAGTGTGTGAGTTTCCGGAAGTGTTTCCCGATGATATTGAGGAATTTCCACCTAACCGAGAGGTCGAGTTTGCTATTGAGTTGGTGCCTGGGGCGGGACCAATCTCAAGTGCTCCTTATAGGATGTCACCGTTAGAGATGGCCGAGCTAAAGTCTCAGTTAGAGGAATTGTTGGGTAAGAACTTTATCCGACCAAGTGTTTCCCTGTGGAGTGCTCCAGTATTACTGGTAAAGAAGAAAGATGGAAGTATGCGGCTTTGTGTGGATTACAGGCAGCTGAACAAGGTCACCATAAAGAATAAGTACCCATTGCCGAGGATTGATGATCTCATGGATCAGTTACAAGGAGCTGGGGTTTTCTCTAAGATCGATTTGCAATCCGGTTATCACCAGATAAGGGTGAGGGGTGAGAATATCCCTAAGACCGCTTTCAGGACTCATTATGGTCATTACGAGTATACTGTGATGTCTTTTGGGTTGACGAACGCTCCTGCAGTGTTTATGGATTACATGAATAGAGTATTCCGTCCGTTTCTGGATAAATTCGTTGTTGTCTTCATTGACGACATACTGATTTACTCCAAGACTGAAGAAGAGCATGCGGAACACTTGCGGACCGTGTTGCAGATTTTAAAGGAGAAGAAACTCTATGCGAAACTGTCTAAGTGTGAGTTTTGGAAGAGTGAGGTGAAGTTTTTGGGTCACGTGGTGAGTAAGCAGGGAATAGCCGTAGATCCAACTAAGGTGGAAGCTGTGATGGATTGGAGGCAACCAACCACAGTAACTGAGATAAGGAGTTTTCTGGGTTTAGCTGGCTATTACCGAAGGTTTATCAAAGGCTTTTCTCAATTAGCCTTGCCGTTGACAAAGTTAACCCGCAAAGACACTCCGTTTGTTTGGACTCCTGAGTGCAAGGAGAGCTTTCAGACATTGAAGAAAAAGTTGACCACTGCACCTGTGTTAGTGTTACCCGAGTCGAACGAGCCTTTTGAGGTGTACTGTGATGCATCGTTAAAGGGTCTAGGGAGCGTGCTGATGCAGCATCATAATATGGTGGCGTATGCCTCACGACAGTTAAGACCTCATGAAGTTAGTTACCCTACGCACGATCTGAAACTCGCTGCGGTCGTGTTTGCCTTGAAGGTGTGGAGACATTATCTCTATGGGGTTAAGTTCCAAGTCTTCTCTGATCACAAGAGCTTGAAATACCTCTTTAATCAGAAAGAGCTTAATATGAGGCAAAGGAGGTGGATGGAATTATTGAAGGACTACGACTTTGAGTTAAATTACCATCCTGGAAAGGCGAATATAGTGGCGGATGCGTTAAGTCAGAAGTCGTTATATGCGGCTTGGATGATGCTTCAAGAGGAGAAGTTGCTCAAGGGATTCGAGAGTCTAAAAATTGGTGCTTGAGAAGTATCTGGAACCTTGTGTTTGAGCCGATTAGAAATCTCGAGTGACATTAGAAATCTCGAGTGACTTTAAGTCCGAACTCCTAAAGGCTCATGAAAATGATGAAGCATTATGGAAGGTGTTACCGGCTATCGAGCAAGGAAAACAGTGGAGAGTGTCGGAGGAAAAAGATGGGTTATGGAGATTCAAGGGTAGGATCATTGTGCCGGATATTGGCACTTTGAGGCAAGATATCTTAAAGGAGGCACACAAAAGCGGATTCTCCATTCACCCGGGAAGTACTAAGATGTACCATGATTTAAAGGCGATGTTTTGGTGGCCGGGTATGAAGAATGATGTGGCGGAATATGTTTCAAAGTACTTAACTTGTCAAAAGGTAAAGATTGAACATCAAAGACCTTCCGGGATGTTGCAACCTTTAGAGATTCCGCAATGGAAGTGGGAAAGTATTGCAATAGACTTTGTGTCGGGATTGCCAAGGACTAGGACTGGTTTTGATGCTATCTGGGTGATTGTGGACCGACTGACGAAGTCAGCTCACTTTTTGCCCATTCGGATGACTTACACCCTTGAGGAACTAGCACGGTTATACATAAAGGAGATTGTGAGACTTCATGGTGTACCTGCTACTATAATCTCTGACAGAGATCCCCGTTTCACTTCGAGATTCTGGGGTGCATTTCAGAAAGCTTTTGGAACCCGATTAAGCTTGAGTACAGCTTACCATCCTCAAACAGATGGTCAATCCGAGAGGACGATCCAAACACTAGAGGATATGTTGAGAGCTTGTGTTTTGGACCAACCGGCGAGTTGGGATCGGTATATGCCGTTAGTGGAGTTTGCATACAATAATAGTTACCATGCGAGCATCGGAATGGCTCCGTATGAGGCGTTGTATGGGAGGAAATGTCAATCTCCGCTATGTTGGTATGAAGCTGGAGAGAAAGGCTTGTTGGGGCCGGAAATGATAGCTGAGACCACTGAACAAGTCAAGAAAATCCGAGATAGGATGCTTACGGCACAGAGTCGCCAAAAGAGTTACGCCGATCAGAGGCGGAAGCCCTTGGAATTTGAGGAAGGAGATCATGTTTTCCTTAAAGTTACTCCAACCACAGGAGTAGGTAGAGCGATTAAAGCAAAGAAGTTGAATCCTCGATACATTGGTCCATTTCAGATCCTGGAGAGGATTGGACCGAGAGCGTATCGGATGGCTCTACCACCTCATCTTTCGAACCTGCACGACGTATTTCACGTGTCGCAGCTTCGGAAGTACACTCCTGATGCTAGCCATGTGTTAGAACCTAAATCGGTTCAGTTAAGGGAAGATTTGACGCTTCCAGTGGCTCCAGTCAGAATTGATGATACTAGTATGAAACGGTTGCGTGGAAAGGAGGTTTCATTAGTCAAAGTGGCTTGGAGTCGAGGCGGTGTTGAGGAACACACTTGGGAACTTGAGTCGGAGATGTGAACGGATTATCCGCACTTATTCTCAGGTAATTGCATTTGAATTTTGTGGGCAAAATTCCCAATTAGGTGGGTAGAATGTAAGACCCGGTTAATTAACGGCTAATTAACCCATAAATGAGAATCTATTCTAGAAAGCAAAAAATGTTATTTTTATGGCTAAATGTGATAGAGGAGATTGAGAAGAGAATTTCGGTACCAATTTTATAGAAATCGGACCAAGATTGGACCGAACGGGCCAAACCGGTCCAACCGGACCCAAAGTGGTCCCTTGGCCCAACTAAACTAAACCAAAACCCTAGTTTTCAGCACTCTCTCTCCTCACAACACACTCAAACACGCTGAAATTGGTATGGAGGGGGGAAGAACACTCTCTCAAGTTCTCTCCCTTGGTTGATCTTCAAACCACCATAACTTTTGATCTAGAGCTCCGATTGCCGCTCCGTTTGCGGCCACGCGTTCACCGCGGAGAGCTCTACAAAAACCATACAATTAATCTTGAGGTAAGCCACGTTTTACTGTTCGAAATTCCAGCCCTTGATTTCGAGTTTCATGAGCAAAAATGTTGAGATTTTGGGTTCTTTGATGTTATAGGACCCAACTCTCTTGAAGGAGAAGGTTAATCTTGTCTCTTTGGACCTTGGGTGTGGTAAGATTCTCAACCCTAGTGTAATTTGTTGTTCTATGAGGTTTGGGCATTGAGATGTTGTGTATGGGTATGATGATTGTGGCTTAGGTTGTGTATATGTGAATATTGGAGCTTGATTGGTGATTTTGAAAAGCTTGGAAGAGGGTTTTGTGTGACAAAATCTGTTCTTGGAGGTGTTGAGACCTTGAGGGCTTGAGGAAAAGTGGTTTGGAAGTGCTCCGGTTGAGCTTGGGAAATCGGCTAAGGTATGGTTTCGGTTTCCCGTATCTAATATGTAATGTGGTAGGAAATACTTAGGCTAGAGGCCCTAAGATAGGCATTGAATTGTTGGTGTTGTTGAATGGTTGAGATATATGATGTGTTCATATATGTGATTATGAATTTTGATGCCTTGATTGTGTGATATATAAGAAATGCATGTTGTGATATATGCTTGATGGATGATTAAGGTTGAATTGGTGGGTGATACCATGTTGATGGTGAGTATGATATTGATTATGTATAGTGATTGTTGATTGGAAATGGTATTGTTGGAAATTGGGATGAGGAAGGATGTATGACATGATATTGTGTTTGTCCTTTAGCCATTTGATAGAGAAGTGTTAAAATGGTTGGATGTGGTTTTGGGAATTTTGGTAAAATGTCAATGTGTGAGTTGAGGATGGCTTGTTGTTGACTTTGGTATATTTTGAATGATTTCAAAGAAAAGGGTTGAAATTGGCATGTTTTGATTGATTTTGAAAAGAGTTGAAAGTGGCTTATTTTGAAAATGACACTTTGTGGTTTTGAATGAAAACATGGTTTTTGGGCATGCTTTGACGGGACATAACTTGGACTACGGATCTCTGATTTGTGCCAAATCAATTTAGAAATGAAATTGGATTCGGGATGTCCATGCCGTTTGAAGAACGGGTGAAAAATGATTTAAAATGAGAGAGTTATGACCGTCGGAAGATTGGGGGTTGAATCTGTGAATTCTGCAGTTTTTAACTTAGAAAATTTTTAGCAGAATGACCCCCCGCGCGTAAGCGCACTTGGCGCGTACGCGCCGTTCTTCTAGGAAGCGCCATCCACGCGTGCGCGTGATGTGCGCGGGCGCGCCGAATGTGCTGCACCCAATGCCCAGCCATTTTCCAGAGAGTTGTGCCAGAGTTGTGCCAATTTTGTGCCTGGGGCGCAAGAGTACCCACGCTTACGCGTGGCTGACGCGTGCGCGTCGTTTGGCTAATTTTCAACCCGCGCATTCGCGCATATGACGCTTGCGCGTCGATGAGTTATAAGGCCATCCGCGCGTGCGCGTGGAGTGCGCATACGCGTGGCCCTGTTTTCATCCCAAAGTTGATTTTTGAGTTTTAAAAGCCAAATTTCATACTTCTAAGCCTCCGATCTCACCACTTATATCTTAAATCATTATGATATGCCTAGCATGAGGAAAAAGGGCTAGTGAATGTGGTAACTTGCGAGTGAAGCAAGGGAAAAATGAATGATCATTGAGGATCAAAGATGATTATGTGAGATGCGGAGAATGGCGGTGGAAGTGCCTGTTATGCCATGGGCCGAAGGGCCATAATTGTTAATAAATTGGCTGATTATGGATTTAACCGTGAGCCGGATGGCTGGATTATGCCGTGTGACGGTGGAGCCATGTTTATGGCTAAGTATAAATGCATATATGCTGTTGATTGAATTGTGAATGTTTGCACTTCCACCATCGGAGATGAGGGTTTCCCTGGGTAGTAGCAGTGGCTAGCCACCACGTGCTCCAGGTTGAGACTCGAAGCTCTTTTGACCCTATGTCGTAAGTGTGGCCGGGCACTGTGAAAGGCCCGGATGAGCTCGCCCCCGTAAATATTCACCAGTGATGGTGATGGATAAATATTCACCAGTGAGGGTGATGGATATGGATCATGATTATGATCAAGTTTATGACGAGTATAACTCGAGTTGGGGATGCACGACAAAGGGACAGTCCAATGGTTAGCTACCAGGACTTGTCGGGTTGGCTCTATAACCGACAGATGATATCATCAGCCACTAGGGACAGGCATGCATCATAAGCATACTACATGAATTGTTTGAGATTGCCTATTGACTGCATATTACTTGCTAATTGCCTAAATGCCTTATCTGTTCCTATTTGTAAATCTCTTGTCTGATATAACTGTGTTTGCTATATTATACTCCTGCTGGTGGTTGGGAGGTCTGAAGGAATTGGAAAGGGAAGTATTAGTTAGACTGAAGGATCTTTAGTCAGTTGCCACTTACGGTTTAGCTTGTTTATAAGCTTTGATATTACCTGGAGGAAGTTCTAGGATTGCCTTCGGCTTTCCTCTATTATTATGTATTATATATGTGGAAGCTGTTACCGTACTGGGGACCTCTGGTTCTCACCCATGCGGATTTTGTGGTTTTCAGATGCAGGACGCGAGGCTTCTCGTTGAGGCATGCTGGAGACTTCTGGATTAGCGAAGATCCTTTGTTCTCGGGACTCTGTTTTGGTTTATATATCTTGTTTAGATACTTTCATCTCCATTAAATAATACAAACTGTGATGACTCCTTCTAGAGGGAATTTTGGAGAATAGGTTTTATGTATTTGTGTCCCTTTGGGTTTCCTATGGGGTTTCCTTATTTTATTATATGTATATATTATTATGCTCGGACCGGTTATCTTCGCAGCCGGATTTTGAGTCTTGATATTCCCGTTTTTGACACTCCTTATATATATGATCTTGCGCTAGCTTATCCTTTGCTCGTTACGTTATCGATCGGAGTGTTGCGTTTCGAGTTACGGTTTTTGTTTACCCCCTTTTTTCTATAAGGCTCCTAGTTATAATCAATCATTCATACTACTATACGTACTAGATTTTTGTTTTAGAGGTCGTAATACTTTGCCATCTCTGAATTATGACTTAAGCATAAGACTCTGTATGGTAGGGTGTTACATCAGTTATTAATCACTGGTGCGGTTTATCTTCACGTATCCTATTACAGTAATTCCCAAAAAGCCTCTACTGAGAACCCTTTCGAGGATGATGTTCTCACCCCCCCTACATTTTTCCCCTTTCAGGATATGGGCACAGAAGTCACGAAGAGTTTATTTAGTTGTTGAAATGCTCTGTATTGCTTTACATTATTACTTGTTGTACCCTCGCCTTTATCTTGATATATTCTGTAAGAGGGATAGGAATTGTACTGGTTAATGCAATATATATATATGGATGTACTCTTTATGAGTTTTTGTAAGTTGTATGGTATCTATGGATGTACGTTATCGAATAAAAGTATTTTTGGAGCGGTTTTGCGGTTTAAAATTTTAAACAGGCTCATATTTTAGTATTAAATAATATAAAAGTCGTCGTAATGTCCGAGCTATCAGAGTCGTGCAGCCGGAAGCGTGAGCCTCGGTAGTTAGGGTGTTACAATTGTCAAAAGTGGCCAACGGCCACGCTTTTATGATGGTCGATACTGATTAGTGATATGTATCTCCTGTATCTCTGAATCAGAAGATTGCTGCAAGAAAAGAATAAAGAGAAGATAGTTAGTTTACTAAAAAAAGGGGGGGGGGATATCAACCATAGCAATGCCATCTCTATACCAACTGAGTTTCGAGTGACCTCCACGTATGTAGCCGCCTCTCAGAGATAAAAAGTCTGGTGCTATAAATATTAGTAAAAATTACAAGATATTAATAAATTTAATGTTAATTTATATAATTACATGAATTCTTACTTTTATGTGTTACTAGTGCATTATCCGTGCGAACCACGAGCGATACTTAATAGTATTAGATAATATTGGTTACGAACTTACTAAAAAAACGAAATTAAAATTAAAAATAATTCAAAAAACACAAAGAATATCATATTACAAAGTCATGTGTTGCTTTCTTGAGCTAGACATCAAAGTTCAGCATATTATGCTATTTTTAAGCATAAGCACCACATAATTTTATTTATTTATTTTTATTGTAAACTAACTTACTCTTTATTCTTTTCTTACAGCAATCTTTTGATTTGGAGGTACAGAGCACGCGTCCAAGCCATAACCATGTAAGTTGGGTTTTTTTTTTTGGTATTCTGTAACTTGTATTTTAACTAAAAAAAAGGGTGGTTATTGTGTTTAATTCAATTAGATTTCAAAAACATAAGATATCTCAATATTATTTGAAACAATTATTCTAAAGAACCGTTAGGAAGATTTAATTATTAAAAAAAGACCTTTAGTATCAAAATTATTAAGAAGAATTAAACAATTTTTTATAGAAAAATAAATATCTTTAATTTTTTTATAAACATATTTTCTCTCTATTTATCTGTCTTTTTCAAACGTTATTTATACACTTTCATTTATAGTAAAAAAATTATTATTGCAAACCACGAATTGTATTAACAACTCAATTGCTATTTCTAAAGGTTACCCAACAATTTCTGTGGACAAACATCTTATCAACAATGACCTTACTCATTTAGATTTGGTCATACATAAGAGGGATATTGACAAGGGTTCGGGGTTTTATATTCCTCGGTTCCTACACCTTAATTGTGGAACTGATGAACCTTTTTAGCTTTGTTCAAATTGAGAAAAATAAAGAATTGAATTTTCAGAACGCTTTTATCATATGTTTTACTTCTATGATATGTATTGCTACAATATTTTGTAGCCTTATTTTAAACTTAATTTTACTAATACAAATTTATCTTTGGCTCCTATGTATTGTGCTATTTTTTTGTTATTGATGTGAACCAGCAGGCAGTGCTGTAAAATTATATTCATATACGATATCATTGTTAGGGTTTACAATCTTAGGAGGCTTTAGGATAGCTCTAATGATGGGTGTTATAATCTTTCTAGTATCGTTTTTACTATGATTATAATATTATATACAAAAAGAAGAAGATTAGATTTTCAAGGTATTAGTTTTACCGATAATATTGTGTTCTAAGTGTATGAATAATTGTAACATATATATATATATAGTGTAAAACCCGCGCTCCGCGCAGACCAAATGTTGATCCATTATAAAAATTTGTTGGTGTTTGTCTATTAATACTAATAATTGATACTGTTCTATTATCTGTTTTTGAGAGGCCAAATAATCTTGTTATTTTTCTATCCTATATGAACAGATTCACTTAAATATGAAATCTATTATATTTGTCAATTTAAATAATTACAAGATATTAAATTTAATGTTAATTTATATAATTACATGAATTCTTAATTTTATGTGTTCCTAGTGCATTACCCGTGCGAATCACGGGCGATACTTAATAGTATTAGATAATATTGATTACGTACTTACCAAATAAAATAAAATGGAAATAAAATAAAAAATAATTCAAAAAAGATAAAGAATATCACATTACAAAGTCACGTGTTGCTTTTCTAAGCTTGACATGAAGGTTAGCATATTATGGTATTTTTTTGTGTAAGCATCACATAATTTTCTTTCTTTTTTTTTAATTGTAAACTAACTTTTTCTCTATTCTTTTCTTGCAGTAGTCTTCTAAATTGGGGATACTGAGCACGCGTCCAAACCAGAACCATGTAGGTTGGGTTTTTTTCTTTTTGGTATTATATAACTTGTATTTTAACTAAAAAAAGGTGGTTATTGTGATTAATTCAATTACATGGCAAAAATATAAGATATCTCAATATTATTTAAAAAATTATTCAAAAGAACCATTAGGGAGATTTAATTATCAAAAAGGACTTTTAGTATTAAAATTATTAAGAAGAATTAAATAAATTTTTTACAAAAAAAAATATCTTTAGGTTATTTTTTATTTTTTTATAAATATAGTTTTTCTCTATTCATCTGTCTTTTTCAAATTTTATTTATAGCAAAAGATTATTATTTCGAACCAATAATTACATTAATAATCATTTGCTGTTTTTGAAGGTTACCCAACAATTTCGGTGGACAAACATCATATCAACAATGACCTTATTCATTTAGAAAATTTGACCGTACATAAGAGGGATAACGCCTAGGGATCGGGTTTCCAATTTCTCGGTACCCACGCTTTAATTCGGAACTGACGAACCTTTTTAGCTCTGTTCAAATTGAGAAAAATAAAGTATTGAATTTTCAGAACGCTTTTATCATAGGTTTTACTTCTATGATATGTATTGCTATAATATTTTGGAGCCTTATTTTAAACTTAATTTTACTAATACAAGTTTATCTTGGGCTTTTATGTATTTTGCTATTTTTTTGTTATCGATGTAAAGCAACAGGCAGTGTTGTAAAACTATATTCGTATACGATACCATGGTTTACAATCTTAGGAGGCATTGGGATAGCTCTAATGATGGGTTTTATAATATTTCTAGTATCGTTTTTACTATAGTTATATACAAAAAGAAGGAGATTAGATTTTAAAGGTATTAGTTTTATCGATAATATTGTGTTGTAAGTGTATGAATAATTGTAATTTCTATATAGAAATATTGTAAAACTAGCGTCACACACGGACCAAAGGTTGAACAATTGTAAAAATCCATTAGTGTTTTTCTATTAATACTAATAATTGTTACTGTTCTATTATCTGTTTTTGGAAGGCCAAATAATCTTATTATTTTTCTATCCTATATGAACCGATTCACTTAAATATGAAATCTGTTATATTTGGGTCTTTAAATAATTAAAAGATATTAAATTTAATGCTAGTTTATATAAGTACATGAATTCTTATTTTTATGTGTTCCTAGCGCATTACCTGTGCGAATCATGGCAATATTTAATAGTATTAGGTAATATTGATTACGAACTTACTAATTAAAACAAAACGGAATTAAAATAAAAAAAAATTCAAAAAAGACAAAGAATATCACATTGCAAAGTCACGTGTTGCTTTTCAGAGCTTGACATCAAAGTTCAGCATATTATATTATTTTTTAGTGTAAGAATCACATAATTTTCTTTTTTTTATTATAAACTAACTTTCTCTTTATTCTTTTGATTTGGAGATACAAAGCATGCGTCCAAGCCAAAACCAAGTAAGTTGAGTTTTTTTTTTTTGTTTTATATAACTTGTATTTTAACTAAAAAAGAGGGTGAATATTGTGTTTAATTCAATTAGATATAAAAAATATAAGATATCTCAATATTATTTGAAAAAATTATTCTAAAGAATCGTTAGGGAGATTTAATTATCAAGAAGGACCTTTACTATCAAAATTTTTAAAAAGAATTAATTTTTTTATAGAAAAACAAATATCAATAAGTTATTTGTTATTTTCTTTATAAACATATTTTCTCTCTATTTATCTGTCTTTTTCAATCTTTATTTATCCACTTTTATTTGTAACAAAAATTATTTATTGCGAACCACTAATTACAGTAATAACTCATTCGCTGTTTTTGAAGGTTACCCAATAATTTCGGTGGACAAACATCTTATCAATAATGACCTTATTCATTTCAGAAATTCGGTCGTACATAAATGGGATAACGCCAAGGGTTCGGGGTTTCATGTTCCTCGGTACCTACACTTTAATTGTGGAACTGACAAACCTTTTTAGCACTGTTTAAATTGAGAAAAATAAAGAATTGAATTTTAAGAATGCTTTTATCATAGGTTTCACTTCTATGATATGTATTGCCACAATATTTTGGAGCCTTATTTAAAACTTGTTTTTACTAATACAAGTTTATCTTGGGCTCCTATGTATTGTGCTATTTTTTTGTTATCGATGTAAAGCAGCAGGCAGTGTTGTAAAACTATATTCGTATACGATACCATGGTTTACAATGCCCAGGAGACATTAAGATAGCTCTAATGATGGGTTTTATAATATTTCTAGTATCATTTTTACTACTTTATATAGAAAAAACAGGAGATTAGATTTTCAAGGTAATAGTTTTACCGATAATATTGTGCTGTAAGTGTATGAATAGTTGTAATTTATATATATAACTAGTGTAAAATCCACGATACGCGCGGACTAAATGTTGACCCATTGTAAAAATTTGTTTGTGTTTGTCTATTAATACTAATGATTGTTGCTGTTTTATTATCTGTTTTTGATTGGCCAAATAAACTTGTTATTTTTTTAGCCTATATGAACGGATTCACTTAAATATGAAATCTGTTATATTTGTGTATTTAAAGAATTGCAATACATTAAATTTAATGTTAATTTATATAATTACGTGAATTCTTACTTTTATGTGTTCCTAGTGCATTACCCGTGCGAATCACGGGCGATACTTAATACTATTAGATAATATTGATTATGTACTTACCAAATAAAATAAAATGGAATTAAAATAAAAAATAATTCAAAAAAGACAAAAATATCACATTGCAAAGTCACGTGTTACTTTTCTGAGTTTGACATCAAAGTTCAGCATATTATGTTGTTTTTAGTGTAAGAATCACATAATTTTTCTCTTTTTTATTGTAAACTAACTTTCTCTTTATTCTTTTCCTGCAGCAATCTGATTTGAAGATATAGAGTATGCATCCAATCTAGAACCATATAAGTTTGATTTTTTTCGTATTATATAACTTGTATTTTATCTAAAAAAAAGGGTGGTTATTGTGTTTAATTCAAGTAGATTACAAAAATATAAGATATCTCAATATTATTTGAAAAAACTTTTTCTAAAGAATCGTTAGGGAGATTTAATTATCAAAAAAGACTTTTAGTTAAATTTTTTAAGAAGAATTAAATAATTTTTTAATAAAAAAATATCTTTAAGTTATTTTTTATTTTTTTATAAACATATTTTATCTCTATTTATCTATCTTTTTCAAACTTTATTTATACACCTTCATTTATAGCAAAACAATATTATTACGAACCACTAATTACATTAATAACTCATTTGCTGTTTTTGAAAGCTTCGCAACAATTTCGGTAAACAAACATCTTATCCACAATGACATTATTCATTTGAAAAATTTAATCGTACATAAGGGGGATAACACCAAGGGTTCGGGGTTTCATATTCCTCGGTACCTATGCTTTTATTGTACAATTGACGAACCTTTTTAGCTCTGTCCAAATGGAGAAAAATAAAGAATTGAATTTTCAGAACGCTTTTATCATAGATTTTACTTCTATGATATGTATTGCTACACTATTTTTTAGCCTTATTTTAAACTTATTTTTACTAATACAAGTTTATCTTGAGCTCCTATATATTGTGCAATTTTTTTGGTTATCGATGTAAGGAAGTAGACAGTGCTATAAAACTATATTCGTATATGTACAATACCATGGTTTATAATCTTAGGAGGCATTAAGATAGCTCTAATGATGGATTTCATAATATTTCTAACATTATTTTTACTATAGATATATACAAAAAGAAGGAGATTAGATTTTGAAGGTATTAGTTTTACCGATAATATTGTACTGTAAGTGTATGAATAGTTGTAATTTATTTATATAACTAGTGTAAAATCCGCGCTACGCACGTACTAAATGTTGATCCATTGTAAAAATTTGTTGGTGTTTGTTTATTAATGCTAATAATTGTTACTGTTCTATTATCTCTTTTTGGGAGGCCAAATAATCTTGTTATTTTTCTATCCTATACGAACGGGTTCACTTAAATATAAAATCTGTTATATTTGTATATTTAAATAACTACAAGATATTAAATTTAACGTTAATTTATATAATTACATGAATTCTTACTTTTATGTGTTCCTAGTGTTATACCTGTGCGAATCACGGGCGATACTTAATAGTATTAGATTATATTGATTACGAACTTACTAATTAAAACAAAACAGAATTAAAATGAAAATAATTCAAAAAAGACAAAGAATATCACATTGCAATGTCACGTGTTGCTTTTCTGAGCTTGACATCAAAGTTCAGCATATTATGCTGTTTTTTAGTGTAAGCATCACATAATTTGGATTTTTTTCTTTATTGTAAACTAACTTTCTCTTTATTCTTTTCCTGCAGCAATCATCTGGTTTGGAGATACAGAGCATGCCTCTAAACTAGAACCAAGTAACCTAGTTTTTTTTTGGTATTATATAACTTGTATTTTAAGTAAAAAAATGTGGTTGTTGTGTTTAATTCAATTAGATGACAAAAACATAAGATATCTCAATATTATTTGAAAAAATTATTCTTAAGAACCGTTAGGGATATTTCATTATCTAAAAGGATCTTTAGTATCAAAATTATTAAAAAGAAATAATTTTTGGATAGAAAAACAAATATCACTAATTTATTTTTTATTTTATTTATAAACATAATTTCTCTCTATTTATCTGTCTTTATCAATCTTTATTTATCCCCTTTCATTTGTAACAAAAAATTAATATTGCAAACCACTAATTACATTAATAACTCATTTGCACTTTTTGAAAGTTACCCAATAATTTCAGTGGATAAACATCTTATCAACAATGACCTTATTCATTTCAGGAATTTGGTCGTACATAAATGGGATAACGCCAAGGGTTCGGGGTTTCGTGTTCCTCGATACCTACGCTTTAATTGTGGAACTGACAAACCTTTTTAGCTCTGTTTAAATTGAGAAAAATAAAGAATTGAATTTTCAGAACGCTTTTATCATAGGTTTTACTTCTATGATATGTATTGCAACAATATTTTGGAGCCTTATTTTAAACTTGTTTTTAGTAAAACAAGTTTATCTTGGGCTCCTATGTATTGTACTATTTTTTTTGTTATCGATGTAAAGCAGCAGGTAGTGTTGTAAAACTATATTCGTATACGATACCATTGTTTACAATGCTCAGGAGGCATTAAAATAGCTCTAATGATGGGTTTTATAATATTTCTAGTATTGTTTTTACTACTTTATATAAAAAAAATAGGAGATTAGATTTTCAAAGTATTAGTTTTACCGATAATATTGTGCTGTAAGTGTATGAATAGTTGTAATTTATATATATAACTAGTGTAAATCCACACAACGCGCGAACTAAATGTTGACCCATTGTAAAAATTTGTTTGTGTTTGTCTATTAATACTAATTATTGTTACTGTTCTATTTTCTTTTTTTGAGTGGCCAAATAATCTTGTTATTTTTCTAGCCTATATGAACGGATTCACTTAAATATGAAATCTGTTATATTTGTGTATTTAAAGAATTGCAAGACATTAAATTTAATGTTAATTTATATAATTACGTGAATTCTTACTTTTATGTGTTCCTAGTGCATTACCCGTGCGAATCACGGGCGATACTTAATAGTATTAGATAATATTGATTACGTACTTACCAAATAAAATCAAACGGAATTAAAATAAAAAATAATTCAAAAAAGACAAAAATATCACATTGCAAAGTCACGTGTTACTTTTCTGAGTTTGATATCAAAGTTCAGAATATTATGCTGTTTTTAGTGTAAGAATCACATAATTTTCTTCTTTTTTATTGTAAACTAACTTTCTCTTTATTCTTTTCTTGCAACAATCTAATTTGGAGATACAGAGCATGCATCCAATCTAGAATCATATAAGTTTGTTTTTTTTCGTATTATATAACTTGTATTTTATCTAAAAAAAGGGTGGTTATTGTGTTTAATTCAAGTAGATTACAAAAATATAAGATATCTCAATATTATTTGAAAAAACTTTTTCTAAAGAACCGCTAGGGAGATTTAATTATCAAAAAAGACTTTTAGTATTAAATTTATTAAGAAGAATTAAATAATTTTTTAATAAAAAATACCTTTAAGTTATTTTTTATTTTTTTTATAAACATATTTTCTCTCTATTTATCTACCTTTTTCAAACTTTATTTATACACTTTCATTTATAGCAAAACAATATTATTGCGAACCACTAATTACATTAATAACTCATTTGCTGTTTTTGAAAGTTTCGTACGAATTTTGGTAGACAAACATCTTATTAACAATGACATTATTCCTTTGAAAAATTTGATCGTACATAAGGGGGATAACGCCAAGGGTTCGGGGTTTCATATTCCTCGGTACTTATGCTTTTATTGAAGAACTGACGAACCTTTTTAGCTCTGTTCAAATGGAGAAAAATACAAAATTGAATTTTCAGAATGCTTTTATCATAGGTTTTACTTCTATGATATGTATTGCTACACTATTTTTTAGCCTTATTTTAAACTTTTTTTTACTAATACAAGTTTATCTTGAGCTCCTATATATTGTGTAATTTTTTTTGTTATCGATGTAAAGAAGTAGGCAGTGCTGTAAAACTATATTCGTATATGTACAATACCATGGTTTACAATCTTAGGAGGCATTAAGATAGCTCTAATGATGGATTTCATAATATTTCTAATATCATTTTTACTATAGATATATACAAAAAGAAGGAGATTAGATTTTCAAGGTATTAGTTTTACCGATAATATTGTACTGTAAGTATATAAATAGTTGTAATTTATATATATAACTAGTGTAAAATCCGCGCTACGCAAGGACTAAATGTTGATCCATTGTAAAAATTTGTTGGTGTTCGTCTATTAATACTAATAATTGTTACTGTTCTATTATCTCTTTTTGAGAGGCCAAATAATCTTGTTATTTTTCTAACCTATATGAACGGGTTCACTTAAATATTAAATTTGTTATATTTGTATATTTAAATAACTACAAGATATTAAATTTAATGTAAATTTATATAATTACATGAATTCTTACTTTTATGTGTTCCTAGTGCTATACCCGTGCGAATCACCGGCGATACTTAATAGTATTAGATTATATTGATTATGAACTTACTAATTAAAACAAAACGGAATTAAAATGAAAAATAATTCAAAAAAGACAAAGAATATCATATTACAAAGTCACGTGTTGCTTTTCTGAGCTTGACATCAAAGTTCAGCATATTATGCTGTTTTTTAGTGTAAGCATCACATAATTTAGATTTTTTGTTTTATTGTAAACTAACTTTCTCTTTATTCTTTTCCTGCAGCAATCATCTGAGTTGGAGATACAGAGCACGCGTCTAAGCCAGAACCAAGTAAGTTAGTTTTTTTTTGGTATTATATAACTTGTATTTTAACTAAAAAAATGTGGTTATTGTGTTTAATTCAATTAGATGACAAAAACATAAGATATCTCAATATTATTTGAAAAAAATTATTCTCAAGAACCGTTAGTGATATTTAATTATCTAAAAGGACCTTTAGTATCAAAATTATTAAAAAGAAATAAATTTTTTATAAAAAACAAATATCACTAAGTTATTTTTTATTTTATTTATAAACATAATTTCTCTCTGTTTATCTGTTTTTATCAATCTTTATTTATCCACTTTCACTTGTAAAAAAAAATTACTATTGCGAACCACTAATTACATTAATAATTCATTTGCTCTTTTTGAAAGTTACCCAATAATTTCGGTGGACAAACATCTTATCAACAATGACCTTATTCATTTCAGGAATTTGGTCGTACATAAATGGGATAACGCCAAGGGTTCGGGGTTTCATGTTCTTCGGTACCTACACTTTAATTGTGTAACTGACAAACCTTTTTAGCTCTATTTGAATTGAGAAAAATAAAGAATTGAATTTTCAAAAGGCTTTTATCATAGGATTTACTTCTACGATATGTATTGCCACAATATTTTGGATCCTTATTTTAAACTTGTTTTTACTAATACAAGTTTATATTGGGCTCCTATGTATTGTGCTATTTTTTTGTTATCAATGTAAAGCAGCAAGCAGTGTTGTAAAACTATATTCGTATACGATATCATGGTTTACAATGCTTAGGAGGCATTAAGGTAACTCTAATGATAGGTTTTATAATATTTCTAGTATCGGTTTTACTACTTTATATAGAAAAAGCAAGAGATTAGATTTTCAAGGTATTAGTTTTATCGATAATATTGTGCTGTAAGTGTATGAATAGTTGTAATTTATATATATAACTAGTGTAAAATCCGTGCTACGCGCGAACCAAATGTTGATCCATTGTAAAAATTTGTTGGTGTTTGTCTATTAATACTAATTATTGTTACTGTTCTATTATCTGTTTTTGAGATGCCATATATTCTTGTTATTTTTGTAGCCTATATGAATGGAATCACTTAAATATAAAATCTGTTATATTTGTGTATTTAAAGAATTACAAGATATTTAATTTAATGATAATTTATATAATATTAGGATTTGGTTGAATTAGTCCCACATTGCTTAGGATAGCAAATGGAGTGGGTGGCCTAGGCTATAAATATGAGGCTAAGTTCTCCATTTGTTTTTGCACCAGTCAGAAACACTTTAAGCTTGTATCTGATTTTTCTTTTCCTCTGTACTCTTTGATTAGAGAGTGTTGTGAGGTGTAGTTAGATATTTTCTTTGAGAGAGTGTGGGTGTACTGGGGTGCCGGTGTTAGAGAGAAAGAAATCTATGTGTTGTAACAATTTTCACATAGTGATATTCTCTGGTTGTCATTTGACAACGGCCGTGGTTTTTTCTCCGGTAATTGGAGTTTCCACATTAAATTCTTGTGTTGTGATTGTGTCTATTTTATTTCTCTGTCAAAGGTATTTTCTCAAGGGAGAATGGTGTCTTATTCCCAACAAGTGGTATCAAGAGCTTCGGTTCGGTGGGATTTATTCTTAGTATGCTCTGTGGTTGCAGCCTAGTCTGACCTTCCACATCAGAAAAGAATTTTGTCCTGTGACCTGAGGTTGATCTTTGGTTGCTGTTGTTGTTACTGGAAGGCAGTGTGACACTGTGAGAGTACTGTTTGGAAAGATTCTGGCTAAGGAAAGACTTGGTATTTAAGTGTGTCTATTGTGACCCACCTCTCTTTCCTGGGGACCCTTCCTAGTGCACGGTACTATTCCAGTATACGGTTGCAACAATGTCAGGATATTCAAGTGCTATGAAGATTGAAATAGAGAAATTTGATGGAAGAATCAATTTTGGCTTGTGGCAAATACAAGTCAAGAATGTGTTGATACAATCAGGTTTGCACAAGGCGTTGAAGAAGAAGATCTCTGGTTGCTCTCTCTATGAGAGAAGATGATGTTCTCTAGAAGACAAGAAGTATCCTCATGGTATTACCGCACTGCCATGGATAAGGATAAGTTGTGGCAATCGGGTCCACAATTGCACATGGGCATTGGTTGGCGTTGAGATGCAAGGTGTGTGGCGGAGTTAGGTCGATGGCTGAAGAACTTCCAGGAAAAGCCAATTTGGAAGTTGCACCATGAATTTTCAGCAAGGTTTCGATCTGTACCAAGGCGAAATGCTTGGAGTGGTCTAATTCCAAGTGAGTATACTTTCATGGTGGAGTATGATAGTTCTCTGAACTATGATTGTCGGTATAGACAATGGCAGCAAAGAATTATCGGTGTTGACAATGGAAGTTGAAGATGTGTGACTATTTCAATCAAGGTGGAGATTGTTAGGATTTGGTTGAATTAGTCCCACATTGCTTAGGATAGCAAATGGAGTGGGTGGCCTAGGCTATAAATATGAGGCTAAGTTCTCCATTTGTTTTTGCACCAGTCAGAAACACTTTAAGCTTGTATCTGATTTTTCTTTTCCTCTGTACTCTTTGATTAGAGAGTGTTGTGAGGTGTAGTTAGATATTTTCTTTGAGAGAGTGTGGGTGTACTGGGGTGCCGGTGTTAGAGAGAAAGAAATCTATGTGTTGTAACAATTTTCACATAGTGATATTCTCTGGTTGTCATTTGACAACGGCCGTGGTTTTTTCTCCGGTAATTGGAGTTTCCACATTAAATTCTTGTGTTGTGATTGTGTCTATTTTATTTCTCTATCAAAGGTATTTTCTCAAGGGGGAATGGTGTCTTATTCCCAACAAGTGGTATCAAGAGCTTCGGTTTGGTGGGATTTATTCTTAGTATGCTCTGTGGTTGCAGCCTAGTCTGACCTTCCACATCAGAAAAGAATTTTGTCTTGTGACTTGAGGTTGATCTTTGGTTGCTGTTGTTGTTACTGGAAGGCAGTGTGACACTGTGAGAGTACTGTTTGGAAAGATTCTGGCTAAGGAAAGACTTGGTATTTAAGTGTGTCCATTGTGACCCACCTCTCTTTCCTGGGGACCCTTCCTAGTGCACGGTACTATTCCAGTATACGGTTGCAACAATGTCAGGATATTCAAGTGCTATGAAGCTTGAAATAGAGAAATTTGATGGAAGAATCAATTTTGGCTTGTGGCAAATACAAGTCAAGAATGTGTTGATACAATCAGGTTTGCACAAGGCGTTGAAGGAGAAGATCTCTGGTTGCTCTCTCTATGAGAGAAGATGATGTTCTCTAGAAGACAAGAAGTATCCTCATGGTATTACCGCACTACCATGGATAAGGATAAGTTGTGGCAATCGGGTCCACAATTGCACATGGGCATTGGTTGGCGTTGAGATGCAAGGTGTGTGGCGGAGTTAGGTCGATGGCTGAAGAACTTCCAGGAAAAGCCAATTTGGAAGTTGCACCATGAATTTTCAGCAAGGTTTCGATCTGTACCAAGGCGAAATGCTTGGAGTGGTCTAATTCCAAGTGAGTATACTTTCATGGTGGAGTATGATAGTTCTCTAAACTATGATTGTCGGTATAGACAATGGCAGCAAAGAATTATCGGTGTTGACAATGGAAGTTGAAGATGTGTGACTATTTCAATCAAGGTGGAGATTGTTAGGATTTGGTTGAATTAGTCCCACATTGCTTAGGATAGCAAATGGAGTGGGTGGCCTAGGCTATAAATAT
Source organism: Arachis ipaensis (assembly GCF_059453495.1). Lineage (NCBI taxonomy): Eukaryota > Viridiplantae > Streptophyta > Magnoliopsida > Fabales > Fabaceae > Arachis > Arachis ipaensis. The sequence continues at coordinate 116,076,898 of NC_142441.1, read as the reverse complement.
GAGGCTAAGTTCTCCATTTGTTTTTGCACCAGTCAGAAACACTTTAAGCTTGTATCTGATTTTTCTTTTCCTCTGTACTCTTTGATTAGAGAGTGTTGTGAGGTGTAGTTAGATATTTGCTTTGAGAGAGTGTGAGTGTACTGGGGTGCCGGTGTTAGAGAGAAAGAAATCTATGTGTTGTAACAATTTTCACATAGTGATATTCTCTGGTTGTCATTTGACAACGGCCGTGGTTTTTTCTCCGGTAATTGGAGTTTTCACGTTAAATTCTTGTGTTGTGATTGTGTCTATTTTATTTCTCTGTCAAAGGTATTTTCTCAAGGGAGAATGGTGTCTTATTTCCAACATATAATTACGTGAATTCTTACTTTTATGTGTTCCTAGTTCATTACACGTGCAAATCACGGGCGATACTTAATAGTATTAGATAATACTGATTACGAACTTACTAAATAAAACTAAACAAAATTAAAATGAAAAATAATTCAAAAAATACAAAAAATATCACATTCAAAGTCACGTATTGCTTTTCTGAGCTTGACATCAAAGTACAGCATATTATGTTTTTTTTTTTTTTTGTGTAAGAATCACATAATTTTCCTCTTTTTTATTGTAAACTAACTTTTTCTTTATTCTTTTCCTGCAACAATCTTTTGATTTGGAAATACAGAGCACGCATCCTATATAGAACCATATAAGTTTGGTTTTTTTTGTATTATATAACTTGTATTTTATCTAAAAAAAAAGGTGGTTATTGTGTTTAATTCAAGTATATTACGAAAATATAAGATATCTCAATATTATTTGAAAAAAACTTATTCTATAGAACCGTTAGGGAGATTTAATTATCAAAAAAGACTTTTACTATTAAATTTATTAAGAAGAATTAAATAATTTTTTATAAAAAACAAATACCTTTAAGTTATTTTTTATTTTTTTATAAACATATTTTCTCTCTATTTATCTGTCTTTTTCAAACTTTATTTATACACTTTCATTTATAGCAAAAAATACATTACTGCGAACCACTAATTACATTAATAACTCATTTGCTGTTTTTGAAAGCTACGCAACAATTTTGGTAGACAAATATCTTATCAACAAAGACCTTATTCAATTGGGAAATTTTATTGTACATAGGGGGGATAATGCCAAGGGTTCGGGGATTCATATTCCTCGGTACCTATGATTTTATTTTTAAACTAACGAACCTTTTTGCTAGTATTATTTTTACTATGGTTATATACAAAAAGAATGAGATTAGATTTTCAAGGTGTTAGTTTTACCGATAATATTGTGCTGTAAGTTTATGAATAGTTGTAATTTTTATATATAACTAGTGTAAAATTCATGCTACGCATGGACCATAAATTGGGTTTTTGTTTTGTATTATGTAACTTGAATTTTAACTAAAAAAATGTGATTATTGTGTTTAATTCAATTAGATGATAAAAATATAAGATATCTCAATATCATTTAAAAAATTTATTCTAAAAAACTATTAGGGAGATTTAATTATCAAAAAGGACTTTTAGTATCAAAATTATTAAGATGAATTAAATTTTTTTATAGTAAAACAAATATCTTTAAGTTATTTTTTATTTTTTTATAAACATATTTTCTCACTCTATGTATCCGTCTTTTTCAAACTTTATTTATCCACTTTCATTTATAACAAAAAAATTATTATTGTGAACCACTAATTACATTAATAACTCATTTGCTATTTTTGAAAGTTACCCAACAATTTCGGTGGATTTAATATGAAATCTGTTATATTTTTATATTTAAATAATTACATGATATTAAATTTAATGTAATTCTTATTTTATGTGTTCCTAGTGCATTACTCGTGCGAATCACAGGCGATACTTAATAGTATTAGATAATATTGATTACAAACTTACTAATTAAAACAAAACAGAATTAAAATAAAAAATAATTCAAAAAAGACAAAAAAATATCACATTACAAAGTCACATGTTGCTTTACTGAGATTGACATTAAAGTTCAGCATATTATGCTGTTTTTTAGTGTAAGCACCACATAATTTTTCTTTTTTTTTTTTATTTTAACAAACTTTCTCTTTGTTCTTTTCTTGTAGCAATCATCTGATTTAGAGATACAGAGCACGTGTCCAAGCCAGAACCATGTGGTATTATATAACTTGTATTTAAACTTAAAAAAAGGTGGTTATTTTGTTTAATTCAATTAGATGACAAAAATATAAGATATCTCAATATCGTTTGAAAAATTTATTGTAAAGAAGCGTTAGGGAGATCTAATTATCAAAAAGGAATTTTAGTATCAAAATCATTAAGAAGAATTAAATTTTTTATAGAAAAAATATCTTTAAGTTATTTTTTTATAAATATATTTTTTCTCTATTTATCTATCTTTTTCAAACCTTATTTATACTATTTCATTTATAACAAAAAATTATCATTTTAAACCACTAATTATATTAATAACTCATTCGCTGTTTTTGAAGGTTACCCAACAATTTCGGTGGAGAAACATCTTATCAACAATGACCTTATTTGTAAGAATCGCAACTAATCAACCGGTTAATTAAGTGATAATATTGCCCTAATTAGACTCCGAAAAGTTAGAGAGAAAATTTGAGGATTTAAAGGTGATTTTTGGACTCAGTGGGTCTTTTTGAGTCAGAAAATGTGTTTTTACAAAAAACCGTAAAAAACCGCAAACCGACAGTTGAACCAGTTGACCCGGTTCAAGTCTGCTCAGTACCGCATGAGAAAAAGTGAAAACAGTCTAAAACCTTAGAAAAACATTAGAAATAGAAAACCGGGTGTTAATTTTAATGGTTTGGCCCGAAGTTGGGCCAAACGGGCTAAAAACGCTAACGGGTTGGACCAGACCCAAGTTGGGCCCAAACCCAACATATAAAAGGCTCATTTAATGAACCATTCAGCCAAACACCCTAACAAACACAACACACCCAGCTGAGAAGAGAAGGAGAATAGAGACTCTATTAACACTATTCACCATCTCCTTCCCAAGCTCATATCTTGAGCTATAGAGCTCTGATCGCCGCACCGTTTGTGACTACACGTTCCTTGTGAAGAGCTCTACAAAGCCCATAAAAAAACTGGAGAGGTAACCACGAAATCTTTTCTATTCGTCTCTCCAAAATTTCGGTTCTTAGGGCTTTGGGTTAAATGCGTTTTTCTAATTTTGGATGTTTAAGTTTGCTCTAATCCTTGCTTAGCATTAGATTTTTACTATCAAATCTATTGGAGAAGGTAAGAGCCATTAAACCCTAGTGAAATTTCAAGTTTGATAAGTCCTAGGTTGAATTATTGTGAATTATGTGTGTTATAGCTTGAAGTGGTGAGAATTTGAACTTGTTGGAGCTTGTTGGTGATTGTTAGTGGCTTGGATTGTGTTGGAAAAGCCTAGATTGTGCTTAACTTTGGTTTAAGGGCATATTGGGAATCGGCCAAGGTATGGTTTCGGTTTCCTCTATGTAGTATATAATATTCATGGACACTTAGGCTAGTGACTTATAAGAGAGGTATGAATTTAATGGTTGATGAGTCGTTTGAATGTTGATGTATGATGATTTATGGTGGGATGATGATTACTGAGACTAATTACGATGATTGATAATGTTAAGATAAATGTGAAATTGATGTTAATGATATAGTTATGTGGTTTGAAAAGTTGAATGAGGATTTATGGTAGTATTGCATGATTAGTATTGATAGTTGGAGAATAGTAAAATATGATAAAAAGATTTGGTAAATGGTGAATTTTGACCCAAGAGGGTAGTGGGTGCTATAAATGGGAGGTTGGTGTTGTTTTGGTTGGAGGTGGCTTAAGGATTTGGAATATTTGGTAAATTGTGGCTTTTGGTAAAAATTGGATTTTTGCTGAATTTTGCTCGATCATAACTTTTGCCTCGGTTTTTGAAATTGATTGAAATTTGTTTAAAATTAAAGATCTTGGAAAACCCTTTAAATCGATATAAAGTTTGTGAAAAGTGAAAATTTGTAGAGGAAGTTATGATCATTCAAAGTTGGTGTTGAAAATATGAAATTCTACTAAGTTGCAGAATTTTATGATTTCTGATGTGTGCGCACGCACAGCCTTGTGTGCGCGCATAACTCTGTGAAAATCTTATTTTGTGCGGATGCACACACCTGTGCGCATGCACAGGTAGGGAAGTGCCTACTGGTTGCAGTGCTACCACAGCTGGTGCGCGCACGCATCGATGGAGAATTGCGACCTGTGCGGACGCACACCCCTGTGCACACGCACAAGTCGGGAAGGGGAGTCTGTTGGGGGCGCTAGCACACCCTGTGCGAGTGAACAGACTTTATAAAATTCAGTATCTGTGCGTACGCATACCCCTGTGCGCACGCACACTTTTAAAATCTCCCAGGCGTGCGCACGCACATAAAATTCAGTATCTGTGCGTACGCATACCCCTGTGCGCACGCACTCTTTTAAAATCTCCCAGGCATGCGCACGCACACACCTCTGTACGGCCGCACACGCCAGTTTCTCAAATTTTTCTTTGTTTTCAACTATTCTACCTTCCCAACAAGGTTGTAAGCCTCTATGACACCATTTTAAGATTTTTGGACTTGGTTTTGAGTATGAGAACATGGGATATAACCTAAGGGTTTTAGTTGGTGATTATTTGGAAAACTTAGAAAACAGAGTCCTAGGTTTCTGGCAAGCTGAGGATGGTTTGATGTCATATGAAGGGTGATTGATATATGAGATGAGAACTTATGAATTATTGATGTTCAGAAATTGAATTGTGGATTGATGGTGGTTGAGATGAGTCGAGGACTCTGAATGAGATTGATGAATCCACTTTATACTGAAAATGTTTTCTAAAAACCACTAAAATATTGTTTTTACTGAGATTATGAGACGTTATGCGCCCGGCAGGGACAGTGGTTGGATCCCGCCTGTCGAGGTAGCGGCGGCGGCGTAAGGGCGGTGGTTCGTCCCGCTTGCGTTGAGATGTGAGGTTAATAAACCCCAATTTTGTGGTTTATCTTGTGCTTCTTTTGGGGTATTTTATCACCTTTTCTCACATTTATTCAATAAAATAGCATGGTTTTGCAATTCTCCCTTGATTTGTACTTAAATGTGAAAACATGCTTTTTAGGCTTTAAAATTGGTGATTTTAATTCACTTTAATTCCATTCGATGCCTTGATGTGTTTGTTGAGTGATTTCAGGTTTAGAAGGCAAGTATTGGATGGAAGAAGTGAGGAGAAAAGCATGCAAAGTGGGAGAACTCATGAAGAAATGAAGGAACCACAAAGCTGTCAAGCCTGACCTCTTCGCACTCAAACGACCATAACTTGAGCTACAGAGGTCCAAATGAGGAGGTTCTAGTTGCGTTGGAAAGCTAACATCCGGGACTTTGAAATGATATAAAATTTGCCATGTGTTACTTTGCGTTCAGGGGTGCGCACGTGCCATGTACGCGTGCACGCCGATTGAGCACGTGGCCCACTAAAGTGAAATCGTCCCCAGCGATTTCTGAAGCATTTTGGGCCCAATCCAACTCATTTCTGATGCTATTGAACCCAAGGATTGAAGGGAGAATGAACCAAGTAGTCATAGTTTAGTTTTCATCATGTTTTAGGTTAGAATTCTAGAGAGAGAGGCTCTCTCCTCTCTCTAGATTTTAGGATAGTTTTAGTTAATTCTTCTTGGATCCAAGTTATAATTCTTGTTTTGATTTAATTTCTCCTTTTAATTTCTTGTTGTTACATATCTACTCTTCTAGTTTTACTTGTCATTTCCTTTATTTTGTCCTCTTTTATGTTCATGGATGCTCTTGTTGGATTTGATTTACATTTAATGAAATTTAATGTTTGATGTCCTTTTATTGTTAATTTGAGTTGTTGATCTTGTCTCCTTACAATTTGTAGTTGATAGATTTTACTATTTCTTGTCATTTATCATGCTTTCCTTTTAGGCCTTCCAAGTGTTTGATAAAATGCTTGGTTGTATGTTAGAGTAGATTTTGAGCATTCTTGGCTTGGAAAGAGTAATTAGGTAATCTTGAGTCATAAAAACCCAACTTATGTTGGTGATCTAGAGTTGTTAGCTAATATTGTTTCCATTGACGCTAATCTTTTGCTAATTTAATTAGTAAGTTGATTAGGACTTTTGGATTGAGATTAGCTAGTCTTATTAGACTTTCTCTCATGGAAGATAATATGATATCTTCTTCCAATGTTGGAGATGACGTAATAAGATAAATTCTTGTTTATAATTGTGACATGATTAATTAGTCTTGTTTGACTTTCTCCCTATTTGTTGTAGTTGACTAAATAAGATGAATTAATCATTGCATGACTAAGATAGAAAGCCTATATTCTCAATCCTTGCCACGAATGTCTCTCTCTTTATTACTTGCTTTCTTTAGTTACTTGCTTAATTTACTCTTCTTGTCATTTAATTTTTCTTGTTATTTATTTTATTGCCCCTTTTATCAACTAAACCCCCCTTGCATTTTCATAGCCAATAATTGAGCACTTCATTGCAATTCCTTGTGAGACGACCCAGAGTTCAAATACTTCGGTTAATTCTTATTGGGGTTTGTTAATTGTAACAACCAAAATTTTCGTATGTGAGGACTCTTTGTTGGTCTAGAACTATACTTGCAATGAGAATTCAATTGAGAAATTCTATATCAACAAAAGTTCGCTCATCAGAGGTCCATGGCAAGAGTATCCCGCTCGCATCCCTTCGGATCAATAGAGCGTGCAGGCGTTGGTACCTGGACAGTGATCCGAGCACTATACCTCGGGGGTTCCCATATGAGAATTCCGAAGGGCGATGTCTCCATGAAAATGTGTCGGGTTGACAGTTGAACCGATAATGTGATATCACAGCCAGTAGGACAGGCATTCATCATATGCATTTTCTATCTGTTTGTATGCTTTGACTACTTGAAATGGCTTGCCTATTTCTATAACATGCTTACTTGCTATTTGAATTATTTGTCTTATATGCTTCAACTTGTGTTTTCTAATGGGATTGAGGAGGCTCGGAAGGCGGTGGCAATGGGATCGCATGGAGGATCGGTTGGTGAAGGCTGTGGGACAGCGGTGTTGGTTAGAATAGAAATTCCCTAAGATAGATTACCCAGTTTATTTATGTTAAGGTTTATATAACTATGCCTAATTATTTTAGAATGTGTTAAGTTTGAAATCTTGTGATGGATATGGAGCTTAGGATTGCCTTTGGCGTACATCACTGGGTACTGTTACCATACTGAGAACCTCCGGTTCTCATACCATATTTCTATTGTGTTTTTCAGATGCAGGTCGCAACCCACCACGGTGAGTTGTCTAGTTGGTAACAGAAGCGGAGGATCCGGATTTCTTTTGAGTCTTTGTGGTTTATTTTCATAACTGTCTCTCACTTTTGTATTTTTACTTTGCCTAGAGGCTTATATTTGAGAAAACAAAATTGTATAAACTATTTTTTTTCTGTCTGATTCTGTATATCTGTATATGACTAGCCGGTTTAAACTCTGCGATTCGTGGCTAGTTTCCTATGATATTATATACTTATCTTTTGTTATATCTTATCTGTTTCTTGCACCTTACGATAGTAGCTTCGTTAGTATGTTTTGTGCTTTGAAATCCTATCTTTGAGCTATATCCCTCATCGGGCTTCTAGTTGATACTATTCTTCCTATAAATATATTATGTATGAGCTTAGATCTGTCGTAATCTCTGATTAACCTTTGCTTTACGACGCGAGGTAAAGCTTAGGCTAATTAGGGTGTTACATTTAGTGGTATCAGAGCGGTTCATCCTTGTGAGCGTGAGGGATGGACTGATTGTGCTTCATTGCATACTCTGTGTCTTTTCTTTGATGCTATTAGGTTATCTACTTGATATATGCATAGCATGCTTGTTTGTGAGTGCCTGTTTGGGATAATTAAAGCACTAGGCTTTTGATATTGAGACTGATCATCTTGATATCGATTGTTAGGTGCAAACAGGAACCCTGCATGGCTACTCGCGAGCGAGGTCGAACATGTACACGAGAAAGTAGGAATGAGCAACCAGCTAACAATCATGCCGAATTCATGGCGGCAATGGCGAATCTCGCTAATACCATGGAAGCTAATGCTGCTGCGACTCTACAAGTTGTGCAGAGGTTGGGCCAACCGGCTGGGAATGGAAATGACAATGGGAATGGCGAAGGGAATGCTAATGATAATGCCGAGGGAAACGGCAATAATGCCAGAGGAGTTCCGATGACCTTGGCGACGTTTCTCAAGGTTCATCCACCAACTTTCCGAGGATCAACTAATCCTACTGAAGCGGACCACTGGTTCCAGGCTATGGAGCGTGCTTTACAGGTGCAGCATGTTCCCATCAATCAATATGTCGAGTTCGCCGCTTATCAGCTAGCGGGAGAGGCCCAGCCCTGGTGGCAAGCAGAGTGTCGCTTGCTATAGCTTCAGAACGCTGACATTCCATGGGAGGTGTTTTAAACGGCCTTCTACAAGAAATACTTCTCTGAGTCTGCAAGGGAAGCAAAGGAGATGGAACTGATGCAGCTGATGCAAGGTTCCATGTCTGTGGCAGATTACACCAACAAGTTTGAGGAGCTTTGTAGGTTTTCTAGGGTATTTCAGGGTGCCCCAGAGACCTACGAGAGCTAGAAGTGTATCAAATACCAAAGGAGGATGAAGGACAACATTATGACTGTTGTGGCTCCTATGCAGATCCGTGTCTTCTCTGACTTAGTGAATAAGGCAAGAGTGGTGGAGGAATATGCCAAGGCCGTGGCGGCATCCAAAGACACTCATGGAGGGAGCTCTATTCGGGGGCGTGGCAAGTATTTTCATCCAAGGGGACAAAGCTTCAAGAGAGGGGGATATGCGCCTCAAGGGCAAGGAGGCTTTAGAAAGAATACCAATGATCAGATTCAGCGTGGCAAAGGGAGAGGAAATCAGAGTAAGAGTTCTTCGGATTTAGCTTGTGATCGTTGTGGATGTTTTCATCCTTATGACTCTTGCAAGATTAGTATAGGTGGGTGCTTCAACTGTGGCTTACCTGGTCATTTTGCGAGGGATTGCACATGTGGAAAGAACCTAAGTGTGGGTCAGAGTCAGCACCAGGGGTGAGTTTTTGCTGTGAATGCCAAGGATGCTTCCAAGGTGGATCCGTTGATGAGAGGTATATGTCTAATTGCTGATAAATCTTTAGTTGCATTATATGATACTGGAGCTTCGCATTCATTTATTTCATTTGCTAAAGTTGAGGAATTATGCTTGAAAGTGTCAAAGTTACCTTTTGATCTGCATGTACATACTCTACATCAGACAGTTATGACTAGGTCAGGTTGTAGACAAGTAGGTTTCAAGCTTGAGGGTAGATACTTTACGCATGATTTGATCTGTTTACCGATGGTGGAGCTAGAGATGATTTTGGGGTTTGATTGGTTATCAAAGAATTGGGTTTTGTTGGATTGCTTCGAACGGACAATTCAATTTATGCCGGAAGGAGAGAATAGAGCAGTGGGAGCTACGGGGTATTACCTGAACTCTGTAATGGTGCATTGTAGTGGGAAGGAGTGTCAGGGTTATACTCTGTTGGCTGCTAATACTTTGGGTGATGCCCAGAACTTAGGTCAGATTCCGGTGGTGAGAGATTTTCCGGAGGTATTCCCAGAAGATATCCCGGAGTTCCCACCTCAAAGGGAGATTGAGTTTGCGATTGAAATGGTGCTGAGAGCCGGACCAATGTCGATTACACCGTATAGAATGGCTCCGATAGAGCTGGCATAATTAAAGACTCAGTTGGAAGAACTTCGAACAAGAGGTTCATTCGACCGAGTGTATCACCGTAGGGAGCGCCAGTTTTATTGGTGAAGAAGAAGGATGGAGGAATGTGTTTGTGCGTGGATTACCGATAGTTAAGTAAAGTGACGGTGAAAAATAAGTACCCGCTGCCAAGGTGGTGCACGAAATTGTGATCTTAAGGGCGCCAACAACTTGGTACGTACAATTGTAATATCACTCTTCTTCACAACTTCGCACAACTAACGAGCAAGTGCACTGGGTCGTCCAAGTAATAAACCTTACGTGAGTAAGGATCGATCCCACGGAGATTATCGGCTTGAAGCAAGCTATGGTCACCTTGTAAATCTCAGTCAGGCGGATTCAAATGGTTATAGAGTTTTAATAATTAAAAGATAAATAACACGTAAAATAAAAATAGAGATACTTATGTAATTCATTGGTGAGAATTTCAGATTAGCGTATGGAGATGCGTTGTTCCTTCTGAATCTCTGCTTTCCTACCGCCTTCATCCAATCCTTCATACTCCTTTCTATGGCAAGCTGTATGTTGGGTGTCACCATTGTCAATGGCTACTTCCCATCCTCTCAGTGAAAATGGTCCTCTACGGTTTCCCGCATGGCTAATCAGCTGTTGGTTCTCGATCGTGTAGGAATAGGATTTACTATCCTTTTGCGTCTGTCACTACGCCCTACAGTCGCGAGTTTGAAGCTCGTCACAGTCATCCCATCCCAGATCCTACTCGGAATACCACAGACAAGGTTTAGACTTTTCGGATCTCAAGAATGTTGCCAATTGATTCTAGCTTATACCACGAAGACTCTGATCTCACGGAATGGAAGGCTTTGTTGTCAGGAGAAGCAACCATGCGTCGTGGACCAAGAATCCAAGAGATACACACTTTAGCTTGTTTTCATGTAGAACGGAAGTGGTTGTCAATCACGCATTCATAAGTGAGAATGGTGATGAGTGTCACATAATCATCACATTCATCATGTTCTTGTGTACGAATGAATATCTTAGAATAAGAATAAGTATGAATTGAATAGAAGAACAATAGTACCTTACATTAATACTCGAGGAACAGCATAGCTCCACACCTTAATCTATGGTGTGTAGAAAGTCCACCGTTGAAAATACATAAGAACAAGGTCTAGGCATGGCCGAATGGCCAGCCTCCCCAAATGGCATATGAATTCAAAAATAGGGAAAAAGACCCCTAATACAATAATAAAAAGTTCTATTTATAATAAACTAGTTACTAGGGTTACAGAATTAAGTAAATGATGCAGAAATCTACTTCTGGGCTCACTTGATGTGTGTTTGGGATGAGCATTGAAGCTTTCATGTGTAGAGGTCTTCGTTGGAGTTAAACGCCAGTTTGTAACTTGTTTCTGGCGTTTGACTCTGCTTTGCAACTTGTTTCTGGCGTTTAACGCCAGAATAGGGGAGAAAGCTGGCGTTAAACGCCAGTTTGTGTCATCTAAACTCGGGCAAAGTATGGACTATTATATATTGCTGGAAAGCCCTGGATGTCTACTTTTCAAAGCAGTTAAGAGCGCACCATTTGGACTTCTGTAGCTCCAAAAATTCTATTTCGAGTGCAGGGAGGTCAAAATCTAACAGCATCAGCAGTCCTTTGTCAGCCTCTGAATAAGATTTTTGCTCAGGTCTCTCAATTTTAGCCAGAAAATACCTGAAATCATAGAAAAACACACAAACTCATAGTAAAGTCCAGAGATGTGAATTTTGCTTAAAAACTAATAAAAATATAATAAAAACTAACTAAATCATACTAAAAACAATCTAAAAACAATGCCAAAAAGCGTATAAATTATCCGCTCATCACAACACCAAACTTAAATTGTTGCTTGTCCCCAAGCAACTGAAAACAAAATAGGATAAAAATAAGAGAATATACAATGAATCTCACAATATCAATGAAACTTAGTCCTAATTAGATGAGCGGGGCTAGTAGCTTTTTGCTTCTGAACAGTTTTGGCATCTCACTTTATCCTTTGAAATTCAGAATGATTGGCATCTATAGAAACTCAGAATTTTAGATAGTGTTATTGATTCTCCTAGTTTAGTATGTTGATTCTTGAATACAGCTACTTTATGGGTCTTGGCCGTGGCCCTAAGCACTTTGTTTTCTAGTATTACCACCGGATACATAAATGTCACAAACACATAACTGGGTGAACCTTTTTCAGATTGTGACTTAGCTTTGCTAAAGTCCTCAATTAGAGGTGTCCAAAGTTCTTAAGCACACTCTTTTGCTTTGGATCACGACTTTAACCACTCAGTCTCAAGCTTTTCACTTGGACCTTCATGACACAAGCACATGGTTAGGGACAGCTTGATTTAGCCGCTTAGGCATGGATTTTATTCCTTGGGCCCTCCTATCCATTAATGCTCAAAGCCTTGGATCCTTTTTACCCTTGCCTTTTGGTTTAAAGGGCTATTGGCTTTTTCTGCTTGCTTTTTCTTTTTCTTTCTTTCTTTTTTTTTTTGCTTTTTCTTGCTTCAAGAATCAATTTCATGATTTTTCAGATTATCAATAACATTTCTCTTTGTTCATCATTCTTTCAAGAGCCAATCAATTTTAACATTCATAAACTTCACTATCAAAAATATGCACTGTTCAAGCATTCATTCAGAAAACAAAAAGTATTGCCACCACATCAAAATAATTAAACTAATTTCAAGATAAACTTTGAAATCCAAGTACTTCTTGTTCTTTTGTAATTAAGCACATTTTTCATTTAAGAGAGGTGAAGGGTTCATGGAATTATTCATAGCTTTAAGATATAGACACTAGACACTAATGATCATGTAATGAAGACACAAACATAGACAAACATGAAGCTCAAAAACCGAAAATAGAAAAATAGATAGACAAGGAGATTAAGGAATGAGTCCACCTTAGTGAGGGTGGCGTCTTCCTCTTGAAGAACCAATGGTGCTTTTGAGCTCCTCTATGTCTCTTTCTTGCCTTTGTTGCTTCATCCCTAGTGATTTTGGTGCTCCTATCCTTAGTTGCTCCCAATAGTTGTGTGGAGAAAAATGTATCCCTTAAGGCATCTCAGGGATTTCTTGGTGAGGGAATTCCTCATGCTCTTGTTGAGGTCCATGAGTGGGCTCTCTTGTTGTGCAGTCAAATGCTTTACTACTGAGCTATGGACCCTTGAGATGAATCTCTCCATCTCCCATGACTCGGAGGTGGAAGCTTTTGTCTTCCCTTTCCTCTTTCTAGAGGTTTTTCCGGCCTTAGGTGCCATAAATAGTTATGAAAAAACAAAAAGCAATGCTTTTACCACACCAAACTTAAAAGGTTTGCTCGTCCTCGAGCAAAAGAAGAAAGAAAGAAGGGGAAAAAGAAGAAAATGGAGGAGATGGAGGGGGAGAGAGAGAGGTGGAATAGGTGGGAATCCTGTGGGGTCCACAGATCCTGAGGGGTCAAGGATGTATCATCCCTTCTCCTATTAGGCGTGTAAATGCCCTTGCAGTGCAATCCTGGCGTTTAACGCCAGATTGCTGCTTGTTTCTGGCGTTAAACGCCAGGCTGCAACATGTTTCTGGCGTTTAACGCCAGATTGTTACTTCTTTCTGGCGTTTAACGCCAGTCTGGTGCTTCTTTCTGGCGTTTAACGCCCAGAAAGGTGCCAGACTGGGCGTTAAATGCCCATTCTGCTACCCTTACTGGCGTTTAACCGCCAGTAAGTTGCTCCTCCAAGGTGTGCTATTTTTAATGCTGTTTTTTATTTTTCTTTATTTTTTTTGCAATTGTTTTTGTGACTCCACATGATCATCAACCTAAAAAAAAGAAAATAACATAGATAAATAGAATTGGGTTGCCTCCCAATAAGCGCTTCTTTAATGTCAATAGCTTGACAGTGAGCTCTCATGGAGCCTCACAGATGTTCAGAGCTTTGTTGGGACCTCCCAACACTAAACTTAGAGTTTGACTGTGGGGGCTTTGGTTGACTATGTATTGAGAGAATCTTTTCTTGCTTCCTCTCCATGGTTACAGAGGGAGATCCTTGAGTTTTAAACACAAGGTAGTCCTTATTCAATTGAAGGAACAACTCTCCTCTGTCCACATCCACCTGCAGAATGGTCCAATGATATCTTAGACAATTCAGACAGACCATCATAGAATATACCCAGGATGGTCCATTTTGAAAGCATGTCAGAAGGACACTTTTTGGTTAGTTGCTTGTATCTCTCCCAAGCTTCATAGAGGGATTCACCTTCTTTCTGTCTGAAGGTTTGAACATCCACTCTAAGCTTACTCATCTTTTGAGGAGGAAAGAGCTTGGCTAAGAATGCCGTGACCAGCTTATCCCAAGAGTTCAGGCTATCTTTAGGTTGAGAGTCCAACCATACTCTAGCTTTGTCTCTTACAGCAAACAGGAAAAGCATAAGCCTGTAGACCTCGGGATCAACCCCATTGGTCTTAACAGTATCACAGATCTGCAAGAATTCAGTTAAGAACTGAAAAGGATCTTTTGATGGAAGTCCATGAAACTTGCAATTCTGTTGCATCAGAGAAACTAATTGAGGCTTTAGCTCAAAATTGTTTGCTCCAATGGCAGGGATTGAGATGCTTCTTCCATGGAAGTTGGAATTTGGTGCAGTAAAGTCACCAAGCGTCTTCCTTGCACCTCCACCATTGTTATTGGTTTCGGCCATCTCTACTTCTTTTTCGAAAATTTCAGTAAAGTCCTCTTCAGAGTGTTGTGTTTTAGCTTCTCTCAGCTTCCTCTTCAGAGTCCTTTCAGGTTCCAGATCAGCTTCAACAAGAATGTTCTTATCCTTGCTCCTGCTCATGTGAAAAAGAAGAGAACAGAAAAGAAGAGGAATCCTCTATGTCACAGTATAGAGATTCTTTTATGTGAGTAGAAGAAGAAAAGAATAGAAGAATGAGAAGAGAAAAATTCGAACACAAAGGAGAAGAGAGGGTTCGAATTTTGAGATGAAGAGAAGTGTTAGTAAATGAATAAATAAATAGAAAAAGATGAGAGAGAGAGAGAGAGAGAGAGAGAGAGAGAGAATACTAACTAAAAGAGAAGAAAAATATTTTTTTATTTTAATTATTATTTAAAATTCAAAAATTAAGAGAAGAAATAAAATTAAAATTAAAATTTGAAACAATTAGTTAATTAAAAGAATTTTGAAAAAGAGGAAGGTGATTTTCGAAAATTAGAGAGAAAATTAGTTAGGTGGTTTTGAAAAAGATAAGAATTTCAAAACAAACAAAAAGTCAATTAGTTAGTTGAAAAAGATTTGAAAATCAATTTTGAAAGGATAGGAAGTTAGAAAAGATTTTTGAAATCAAATTTTTGAAAAAGATATGATTGGAAAAGATATGATTAAAAGTTATTTTGAAAAAGATTTGAAAAGGAAATTAAAAAGATTTGATTTTTAAAATTAAAATTGATTACTTGACTAACAAGAAACTAAAAGATATGATTCTAGAATTTAAAGATTGAACCTTTCTTAACAAGAAAGTAACAAACTTCAAATTTTTTAATCAATCACATTAATTGTTAGTAAAGTTTTCGAAAATTATGAAATAAAATTAAGAAAAAGATTTTGAAATTTTTTTTTTAATTTTTGAAAAACAAAAGAAAAAAATAAAAAAGATTTGATTTTGAAAAAGATTTTTGAAAAGATAAATTTTTGAAATTGAAATCTTGACTTGACTAACAAGAAACAACTTATTTTAAAAAAAATTTGACTCAGTCAACCCAAAGATTTCGAAATTTATGAGAGAAATAAGGAAAAGATATTTTTTTATTTTTGAATTTTTAATGAGGAGAGAGAAAAACACCAATTTGAAGCAAAACATAAAGATCATGAATCAAAACAACTAATGCATGCAAGAACACTATGAATGTCAAGATGAACACCAAGAACACTTTGAAGATCATGATGAACATCAAGAACTTATTTTGAAAAATTTTCAAGAAAAGAAAAACATGCAAGACACCAAACTTAGAGATTTTTCATGTTTAGACACTATCAATGCAAAAATGCATATAAAAAACAACAAAAGATACAAAACAAGAAAATATAAAGATCAAACAAGAAGACTTGTCAAGAACAACTTGAAGATCATGAAGAATGCAATGCATGAATTTTCAAAATTTTTTTTTAGAAAATTAAAAAGATGCAATTGACACTAAACTTAAAAATTGACTTTAGGCTCAAACAAGAAACACAAAAATATTTTTTATTTTATGATTTTATAATTTTTTTGGATTTTCAAAAATTTATTTTTATAAAAACGAAAACAAAGAAAAAATTTTTGAAAAATTTTTGAAAACTTTTTGAAAACAAAATAAAAGTTGAAACAAGAAGAAAATTACCTAATCTGAGCAACAAGATGAACCGTCAGTTGTCCAAACTCGAACAATCCCCGGCAACGGCGCCAAAAACTTGGTGCACGAAATTGTGATCTCAATGGCGCCAACAACTTGGTACGCACAATTGTAATATCACTCTTCTTCACAACTTCGCACAACTAACCAGCAAGTGCACTGGATCGTCCAAGTAATCAACCTTACGTGAGTAAGGGTCGATCCCACGGAGATTGTCGGCTTGAAGCAACATATGGTCACCTTGTAAATCTCAGTCAAGAGGATTCAAATGGTTATAGAGTTTTAATAATTAAAAGATAAATAGAACATAAAATAAAGATAAAGATACTTATGTAATTCATTGGTGAGAATTTCAGATAAGCGTATGGAGATGCGTTGTTCCTTCTGAATCTCTACTTTCCTACTGCCTTCATCCAATCCTTCATACTCCTTTCTATGGCAAGCTGTATGTTGGGTGTCACTGTTGTCAATGGCTACTTCCCGTCCTCTCAGTGAAAATGGTCCTCTATGGTTTTCCGCATGGCTAATCAGCTGTTGGTTCTCGATCGTGTAGGAATAGGATTTACTATCCTTTTGCGTCTGTCACTACGCCCTACAGTCGCGAGTTTGAAGCTCGTCACAGTCATCCCATCCCAGATCCTACTCAGAATACCACAGACAAGGTTTAGACTTTCCGGATCTCAAGAATGCTGCCAATTGATTCTAGCTTATACCACGAAGACTCTGATCTCACGGAATGGAAGGCTCTGTTGTCAGGAGAGGCAACCATGCGTCGTGGACCAGGAATCCAAGAGGTACACACTCTAGCTTATTTTCATGTAGAACGGAAGTGGTTGTCAATCACGCGTTCATAAGTGAGAATGGTGATGAGTGTCACATAATCATCACATTCATCATGTTCTTGTGTGCGAATGAATATCTTAGAATAAGAATAAGCATGAATTGAATAGAAGAACAATAGTACTTTGCATTAATACTCGAGGAACAGCAGAGCTCCACACCTTAATCTATGGTGTGTAGAAACTCCACCGTTGAAAATACATAAGAACAAGGTCTAGGCATGGCCAAATGGCCAGCCTCCCCAAATGGCATATGAATTCAAAAATAGGGAAAAAGACCCCTAGTACAATAGTAAAAAGTTCTATTTATACTAAACTAGTTACTAGGGTTACAGAATTAAGTAAATGATGCAGAAATCCACTTCCGGGCCCACTTGATGTGTGTTTGGGCTTTGTATTGAAGTTTTCACATGTAGAGGTCTTCGTTGGAGTTAAATGCCAGTTTGTAACTTGTTTCTGGCGTTTAACTCTGCTTTGCAACTTGTTTCTGGCGTTTAACGCCAGAATAGGGCAGAAAGCTGGCGTTAAACGCCAGTTTGCGTCGTTTAAAATTGGGAAAAGTATAGACTATTATATATTGCTGGAAAGCCCTGGATGTCTACTTTCCAACGCAGTTGAGAGCGCGCCATTTGGACTTCTGTAGCTCCAAAAATTCCATTTCGAGTGTAGGGAGGTCAGAATCTAACAGCATCAGCAGTCCTTTGTCAGCCTCTGAATTAGATTTTTGCTCAGGTCCCTCAATTTCAGCCAGAAAATACCTGAAATCACAAAAAAATACACAAACTCATAGTAAAGTTCAGAAATGTGAATTTTGCTTAAAAACTAATAAAAATATACTAAAAGCTAACTAAATCATACTAAAAACAATCTAAAAACAATGCCAAAAAACATATAAATTATTCACTCATCACAAGGATAGATGACTTGATGGATCAATTGCAAGGAGCCGGAGTGTTTTCCAAGATTGATTTGAGATCTGGTTACAATCAAATAAGGGTGAAGGAGGATGACATCCCTAAGACTTCATTTAGGACTCGCTATGGACACTACGTGTTTGCGGTAATGTCCTTTGCGTTAACGAATGCACCTGCTGTTTTCATGAATTACATGAACCGAGTATTTCGTCCCTTTTTAGACAATTTTGTTGTGATTTTCATAGATTATATCTTAGTTCACTCTAAGACGGCGAAGGAGCATGAGGAGCATTTAAGGATTGTGTTGCAAATCTTAAAGGAGCAGAAATTGTATGCTAAGTTGTCAAAGTGCGAGTTCTGGAAGGAGGAAGTGAAGTTCCTAGGTCACGTGGTGAACAAAGGAGGGATAGCCGTGGATCCTTCAAAGGTAGAAGCAGTGATGGAATGGGAAAGACCAACGACGGTGATGGAAGTGAGAAGCTTCTTAGGTTTAGCTGGATATTACCGGAGGTTTATCGAAGGATTTTCCCGGATTGCGCTGCTGATAAGAGAGAATTTATGCCAATTTGGCAAACTAGATAAAGTAATTCCGTTGTGAGTATAGTCCAAACCGGAAATGGATCCTCTCAATCAAAATTTAATTTAAGATAATGTCACAATTCAAACCAAATATAAACCGAGAGTATTTAGACTCTCGGGTCGTTCTCCCTAGGAACTAGTGACCATAAGTGCATACAATTTTGGTTGTGGAAAGCAAAGGGTGTTTTCAATAATAAAGAAGCAAGCAATAAAGAAATAAAAGAACAAGACAAAATTGCAATTAATAAAGCAATAAAGGAATAAAAGAACTACGTATGTAATATAAACAAGTAAAACTATAAAGCGATTAAAGAGTGGTTCAAAACATAAATGAGACCTTGACTTGGGATGAATTATGGAATCCCTTCCTTGCCATAACCACAACTATGATAATTATCATGAGTTAATCTCGCTTAGTTAACCCCTAACATCGTGGAGTAAGTCAAGCAAGCATAATTGACCTTAATCCATAAGTTCTAACCAACTTACCAAACTAGTTAGTAAAAGGCTAGTTTTAATGGAAACAAGAATCAACTAACTCCCCAAGAATTACTACTAAATGTTGGACATTAGGGCTCTAGTAATCTATAGACTCATTTTCCCGAAGCCAAGGGGTGGAAATCTACCCCATAACTAAGCTTGGCATTTCATCAAACACATCGAGGGCATAAACATAAAACATGGCAAAATTGGGAAAATGGTAAAAGCTATGAACCATAAATGACCAAAATCAATAAAAGCAACTCAAACAAACATATAAAAGCCATCAAACATCAAATGAAACAACTAGGAATTCAAAATTGCAAAACTATGTGAATATTGACAAGAGAGAGTAAAATATATGAAAGTGTAGAACAAGTAATGTAATTGAAAGGGAAATTAAAGAAATACTTACAATGCAATTGCTAGAATCCAAAATCAAACTTGAAGTATAAAATTCTACAAACCCTAATTAAAACCCTAAGAAGGAACAACCTAATCTACACTACTACTACTCCTATTATGTAAAACTATGGAAAATAAAATCTAAGTCCTAAAGCCTTCATATGTGGTGTTGCTCCCTTCATATAGCCCTTGATTTCAGCCTCAAGCCTTCAGAAATGGGCCAAGGAAGCCCCAAAATTCCGAGTGCACGTGCATTTTTAATGAAGGCACGCACTGGGACCTGTGCGGATGCACAGACGTGTGCGTCCGCACACTTTGCTGAAATTCCTCTTGTGCGTACGCACAGATTGTTGTGCGCACGCACACTCCGCGATGCTCTGGATTCGCTCTGCTTGGGTTCTTGTGCGTACGCACAGGTAGCTGTGCGCACGCACGCATGCTGATTTCCATTTTGTGCGTACGCACGCATGGCTGAGCTCTCCTCCTTTGTTTTCTTCATGCTTTCTCCCAATTGCATGCTCCTCTTCCATTCCCACCAAGCCATTTCTACCCTATTCATCGGAAATTACTCACAAATAACATCAAGTATCGAATGGAAGGTCAATGGAATAAAATTAGTCAAAATAAGCACAAAAGAGCATGTTTTCACATTTAGGCACAATCTAGGGATCAAGCACAAAAGTATGCTATTTTAATGAATAAGTGTGAGTTTATATGATAGAATCCATCCAATTGAAGCCAAAATATATCGTCAAATATGGACTCATCAATTCTCCCACACTTAAACAATAGCATGTCCTCATGCTAAACACATACAAAGGAGAAGGATAAAGGGGCAAACAACTTATTCAATGCAACTATCTATATGCATGCAAGTATGTATATACTATCTGTTCATACCCTGGGTCAAGCTGTCCGACCCGGGAGGTTTAGCGACATGGCGACTGACCTCTTCAGGTCCGACTAGCTGACCTCTTCTTAAAGAGATCGGCCAAACCGACAGGAGAGCCCAACAGAGGGCCCAAATAGAGGAACACGACCCGAATCCAAAGGCAATCCAAGCCTATAGAGATAAAGGCGGTTCCCTTGAAGATAAGCTGACTTCACCCAAAATAAGATAAAGATAAGATAAGATAACTAACTTATCTTATCAGAAAGGTCAGCCCACACTACTATAAATACACTGGAGCACCCAGGTATAACTCATACTCTGATTCTACATAAAACCTGCTTAATACCCGTGCTAACTTAAGCACCGGAGTCTCTTGCAGGTCCCCCCACCCTCCGGTGACCAAGGATCAGCAGTGCAGCCTGTCCAACAAGTCGGGCGCGGCGACTTCGGCCACCCTCAACAAGTCGGACACAACAGCTCCAACCAGCACAGAAGATCTCAACCGAGATCGACCTCCAGTTTCGGGTAACCCTCGGAACACTATCTATACCTATATATCTATCTATAGTGTCTATCTGACATTGGTGAAAACAAACAAGAGAATTCCCAAGCAAGTATATAGACATATAGGGCTAAGCAAAGAAGTAGCTCAATGCAAGCAAAATCTAGAGAATTGATTCAAGTTTCAAAATGAAGCAACTTGCAAGAATGCATGACAAGAGAGGTGGAAATATAGAATTGAGTGATCGAACCCTCACTAGGTGTGTATACACTCTCAACCCCCACCATGTCAGAAACATGCCAACTTTCACATCGCCCCGCCAGAAGAGCTCATCAGCGTAACTTCGCCTTGGCCGTTTGCAAGGTGGGGGCTCGACCTTCTTGGCCCCTTCCCCCAGGGATCAGAACAAGTTAAATTTCTCATAGTAGGGGTAGACTATTTCACAAAGTGGATCGAGGCAGAGCCCCTAGCCAATGCCACCGCTCAAAGAAGCCGGAAATTCCTATATAGAAACATCGTCACAAGGTTCGGGGTTCCATATTCAATAACCACAGACAATGGCACTCAATTCACAGATGCAGGCTTCAGAAAACTAGTAGCCGACTTAAATATAAAGCATCAATACACCTCCGTGGAACATCCACAATCCAATGGACAGGCCGAAGCTGCCAACAAAGTCATATTGGCCGGATTAAAACGGAGATTATAAGATACAAAGGGAGCTTGGGCAGAAGAGCTTCCACAGGTCCTATGGGCATATCGAACGACGCCACACTCCACCACGAAGGAATCCCCCTTCCGGTTAGCATACGGAATAAAGGCAATGATTCCAGTAGAAATTGAGGAAGGATCGCCTAGAGTAGTTCATTACAATGAGGGAGCAAACTCCCAACTTCAGAGGGAAGAGCTCGACCTACTACCTGAAATCCAAGAAAGAGCTCAGATCAGGGAAGAAGCTCTAAAGTGCCGAATGGCTTCCAGATATAATCAAAGGGTAGTGTCGAGAAGTTTCGCAGAAAACGATCTCATCCTAATCCGAAATGATATTGGAACAACTCGACCAGGAGAAGGAAAGCTGGCAGCAAACTGGAAGGGACCCTACCGAGTTGTAGAAGTACTCGGGAAGGGCTACTACAGACTGTCCAATCTCAATGGACGAGAGCTTCCCAGATCATGGCACGCTTGCAACCTAAGAAGGTACTACAGTTAGGAAGGTAACAAATCTCATTATTGGATGCACTCTTTTTCCTGAAAAGGTTTTTTAATAAGGCACCAAGTTGAGACCCAGACACTATCCGACTTAAAGGGATGAAAAAATTCCCACATGTATATATTTGCACCTTTACTTTGAATAAAGTTTATTTAGATAATCTACAAAGAATTCAAGACGCATTAATCTGAAGAATTCATCGTCCGATTATAAAGCGACAGGTCGGCAGAAAGTGAAAAACAATTTCACTGCACGACCACGATAAAGATAAACCGTCCGATAAAGGTGAAAGCGCGATTCACCCAAAGGACGATCCAAAGATGCCAACCACTTTCTACAAATCGGCAAAGATGAACACAGAATAATGTAAGAAGTTATCGAAAGCAATCCAAAAAAGAACCTGACGAGATCTTACGGATAGCTAAAATAATAACTTAAAGACTGGCCGACGTCCAGAAGTCGGACCAAGTCAACCCAAGTTATAAGTAAACCCTGGAAAGAGGTCTGGCCAACCCTATTAAAGAGGATTACTTTAACTTAGAAGGGCTCGACCTAACAAAGTCAGCCCAAAATAAAAAGGTTATAAAAGTAATCCCTGAAAGAGACCTGACAAAGGTCCAAGAAAGAGGATTACAAAAATAACCTAGAAAGAGATCGACCTAACGAAGTCGGTCTCCTACAAAATACGAAAAGTTATAAAAGTAATCCCTGAAAGAGACCTGACCAAGGTCCAAAAAAGAGGATTACGAAGTAACTTAGAAGAGATCGACATAAAGAAGTCGGTCTCCTACAACGGAAAGTTATAAAAGTAATCCCTGAAAAAGACCTGACGAAGGTCCAAGAAAGAGGATTACGAAGTAACTTAGAAGGAATCGACGTAAAGAGGTCGGTCTCCCACAAACCGGTTATAAAAGTAATCTCTAAAAGAGACCTGACCAAGGTCCAAAAAAGAAGATTACTTTAAATAATTGGAAAAGATCGACATCGGTCAACTACTTGGAAAAGGGCAAAGAAGTCGGGCATGGATTGCTAAATCGGATCCACGCATCGACAACAAACCAGTTCAAAGAAGCTAAGCAAACAAGCCCTCAAAGAAGCTAAGACAGGCGCAAGCAAGTGTGACATAAAAGCCTCAGGGTCAGACCAAAAGCTCAGAAGCTATTCGATTGTGTTTTTAAATAATGTTGCTAAACAAGCAACCAGAAAGAGTGTCAACAAAATAAACCAAAGAGTTTTAAAGCCCACAAGCCAGGCCAACTACAAAAATATCCAAAGTAAATCAGCTAAAGGTCAGAAGGCTTCTTAGCAGCATCAGTCTGAGGAGAAGGAGGGCGAGCCTAGAGAGGAACAGCATCCACAGTACCATCGTCCCGGTTTAAAATCTGACAGTCAGGATCAGAAGCGGGAGGGTCGACCTTGGCAGGAGAAACAGTAGGCGTTGACACCTTGGAAGAAGACACAGAGAGGGGATCGACCTCATCATCATCATCCCCATCATCAGGGACAATCTTGCCATCCCTGACAATGTTGTCCAGGCTAAAGGGAGTGAGATCGGCCTCGGGAGTAATAACCCGAACTTGCTCCTTCAAGTTCTCGTAAGCAGCAGTCACACTGCCAACGATATGACTTTGAAGCTCAGAATAATCTTCCCGGACATTGTCAAGCTCCTCCCTCAAACGCAACATCTCCCGGTAGGATGTAACGTAACTATCCTTGTGCATCATGGCTGTGTCCTCAGCCAACCTCAAAGAAGCTGCCAGTGATTGAGAACTCGCCTTCTCATTCTCTAAGTCCTTCTCCAACTTGGCTACCTTTATCTCAAGCTCCTCCTTCAACTCTCTCATCCGATCAAACTCTTGTTTTGCCTCCTCCATAAACGCTTTAGTGGCATGGAGAGGGAGATTCTGAGCAGTCCGATATATGGCAGCCGCCATATACGCCATCTTTACGTGATTTCGGGCCATAAATTCCAAGTGATGGAGGATGGACACATCATCCGTAGAGAGGGAGCCATAGGGACCGATTTGCTGATCCACAAACTCAATGGCATTGAAATCAGGAGCATCGAGGTCAAAGGGCTCGGCTGTTTTTTGTTTTTTATTGGGAGGAGCAACAGATGGAGCGGTAGAAGTAGGGTGATGATCCACCAAACGGACTCGGGGTGTAGGGACCACCTTCTTCACCCCAGGAGAGCTCGGCACTGATGGCTTCTCGCGCATTTGAGAGGACCCCTCCCCAGCCGCCTTGGCCGCAATATTCCTGGCAGAAGTCGCCCTCTGTGCCCTCTTAAAAGCTTTCATAGCTTCATTATTCTTCATTGCCTCTGCAGATAAAATAGAAATTAAGATACAAGTCGGATAAGTCGGAAAGACAGCTACAAGCAACATAAACAGATAAACACAAAATACCCAGTTCAGTTTGAAGAAGAGAAGGATTGGTTAGAAATTTCTTTGTGTCGAGATAGGGAGGATGACCCCAGCGTTCTTCCAAAACAGTCACAAAGGCTCGTTCAGCCTCATCCAACATTTCCCACGCATATCTGGAGACCCTCACATCTTTTTGCCATTCCAAGGGAAAAGCAGGTTCGTCATTTTCGTCCAGAAAAAAGGGCCGAGCTCCTTCAACAGCTCGGACTTTGAAAAAGTAGTTTTTAAAATCACGGAACGACTCATCAAACATGGAAAAGACCTTCTTTCCCTGGGTGGAACGGAAGGAGACCCAAGCCGACTTCTTTTTTACCATACTGGGCTTAGTCAAGACAAACAGATAGAAAAAGAGAGATTGGGAAGCAGGAATACCGAAACCATTGCACAACAATTGGAAAATTTTTATGAAACCCCAGGAATTGGGGTGAAGTTGAAAGGGGGCAACATTATAGGACCATAACAGATCGGTTTCAAATTGAGTAAAAGGAAGGGTGATACCCAGTGGACCGAAGAAAAAATCATAAACATAAAAGAAAGGGCGATCATCAACAACCCGGGTAGAAAAGCAGACTCTCTCATTAGAAGAGGGAGGGACAAGCTCATAGTTCTTCTCATCACTGGAATTACTACAAACACTATGAAACTGTCTAAGCTATGCACAAAACTCAGAATCAACCAAAGAGACACACATAAGAACCATCGAGTCCACCCAATCGGCTATACCCTCAGGAACCCGGGAAGGCATCTCTACAACGTTATTTCGGGAAGACATGAGGCCAACTAAACCCTACAAAAGAAAAGAAGAACGGATTACTCAAAAACATCTCGGCAGACGAATACACAAAAAAGGAAACCCCAAGACTCAAACTAAAACTCCTGGGGCATCCTTTGAAGGCAGTAACAAAGCAAGGTATCAAGGAAAATCTACTTACGTCCCGGCGTCTCGCAAACAAGAATAGAAGACCTCAAACAGCAAGCATTTTTCACAGGAGAAAGACAAAACACAAACAAAACAGAAAATCATCTTCCTACAGTCTATCAGCAAGAAACAACAGCAAATATACCAGGCAAAAATACGACCTTTTTTTCAGAATCAAACAAAACTATCATTCCAAAGCTTCAAAATCAAAATCATTTCGCAACATGCAAAAACCCTAAAGGCATCAAGCAACAAAGACCATGCAAAAGACGAAGAAATTATGAAACACACAGTGATCAGGCACAGCGGAAAATAGAAAGATCCAAACTTTCTCTAAAGAAAAATCAAAACTTAATCACAAAAGCAACGAAAGAGAAAGAAAATATGAATGGAACTCATCTGGAGAAGGAAGAAGCTTCGGAGGAAAGAAGGAGGCGTAAAAATGGAAGCTGCCCAGAAAATTCGCCGAGCGACGCAGTAATGAGAGAAAAAGCAGAAATGAGGACAAAAAACAGAGAGCGAGAGAAAAAAGGAAGAAAATGTGAAGAAGTTACAAAGGAGCGAAGAAGAGAAACCGTTTATGGGTTTTCAAAAATCAAAAGCTTCAAAGGAAAAACGGGGCAATTAATGCTAATTAATGAAAGTATTAAACCCTCACATGTTTCCAAAGCACTGATGTGAAAGCGCACGCTTTTAGAGAAAAACGTTCTACATTCAAAAGATTCTACAAAAAGGGAAAAATCGACGAAATGCTTGAGTTCGGCTCCACTATAGAAGGACCGAAGTCAAGGACTCGACCTCAAAGAAGAAGACCGAGCTCAAGCAGGGGCACTGTTCATACCCTGGGTCAAGCTGTCCGACCCGGGATGTTTAGCGACATAGCGACCGACCTCTTCAGGTCCGACTAGCCGACCTCTTCTTAAAGAGATCAACCAAACCGACAGGAGAGCCCAACAGAGGGCCCAAATAGAGGAACACGACCCGAATCCAAAGGCAATCCAAGCCTATAGAGATAAAGGCGGTTCCCTTGAAGATAAGCTGACTTCACCCAAAATAAGATAAAGATAAGATAAGATAACTAACTTATCTTATCAGAAAGGTCAGCCCACACTACTATAAATACACTGGAGCACCCAGGTATAACTCATACTCTGATTCTACATAAAACCTAACTTAAGCATCGGAGTCTCTTGCAGGTACCCCCCACCCTCCGGTGACCAAGGATCAGCAGTGCAGCCTGTCCAACGAGTCGGGCGCGGCGACTTCGGCCACCCTCAACAAGTCGGACACAACAGCTCCGACCAGCACAGAAGATCTCAACCGAGATCGACCTCCAGTTTCAAGTAACCCTAGGAACACTATCTATACCTATATATCTATCTATAGTGTCTATCTGACATTGGTGAAAACAAACAAGAGAATTCCCAAGCAAGTATATAGACATATAGGGCTAAGCAAAGAAGTAGCTCAATGCAAGCAAAATCTAGAGAATTGATTCAAGTTTCAAAATGAAGCAACTTGCAAGAATGCATGACAAGAGAGGTGGAAATATAGAATTGAGTGATCGAACCCTCACTAGGTGTGTATACACTCTCAACGCTCGGTGTTTAGGGTTTAATCACTCAAGTCTCCTCTAATCATGCTTTCAAGGATTTGCTTTTCATCTAACAATCAACAAGTATTTGATGCATGTATGCAAGTATCATGAGGTCTTTAGAAGGTTGTAATGGGGTTGGGGTAAGGGTAGGATGAGTATATGGCTAAGTGGACTAAAGGATTGAATCTTTGATTAGCTCAAGTATCCAACTCAACCTATATCACTCAACCCACAAAAAATGCATTCCAGCCACTCATTACTTCTTTTCACACACATATTCATGCTTTAGTTTCTATTCAAACACATATGCATTTGTTGTTCATTTTTTTCTTTTCTTTGGGGCAACCTTTGTCCCTTCTTATTACTATATATTATTTTTTTTCATTTCATTTTTTTCTTTTCTTTTCTTTTCTATTCCTTTTTCTTTTTCTGTGACAAATGCATATGGTTAAAGCAAATTGAAACATGAATGTGCACCCATTTTTCTCAAATTTTCAATAATTACCCAAAAAAAAAATATTTCTCTACCAATGCTTCCCAAAATTTCCCTCACACTTAAATGACACACACACCTTAACCTAAGCTAATCAAAGATGCAATTCAAGGTAATTCATGGTTTTTCGCTTAGGGTTGTGATGTGTGACAAACCCCAATTTGAGGGTTTATCTTGTGCTGATTTCAGGGGTTTTATCAATGATTCCACACACTTTCTATATGAAAATACAAGATTTTGCATTCCTTTCCTAGTTTCGCCTCATGAATGAAAACATGCTTATTTCGCACTAAAATAGATACATTTCTAATCTTCTCTTGATGCCATTCGATGCTGTGACTTGTGTGTTAAGTGGTTTCAGGATATAGAGTAGGAATGGACCGAAAGAGAGAAGGAAGACGGGTACAAAGGAAGGAAGCATGAGGATTAAGCTTTGGAAATTTCCGCATGGGCGCGTGCGCGCACTTGGCGCGCCCGCGCGGGTAGGGCAACGTGAAGCCAAACCCAAGAGCCGGCTTGAGAAGCGGCTAAGCCAGGATCTTCATGGGTGCGCACGTGTACATCACGCCTCCGCGCACATTACAAGACGTTTCAACGGCGCGTGCGCGTACCTTGCGCGTGCGCGCCGATTTGCGAATATGATTTTTTAAGAAGTCACGTGACTTAGGCGTGGAGGCAGTTAAGGATCCCACTTTTGGGAAAACACCTTAGCGGGAAAAGCTTAAGAAGACCAAAGGAGCAAGGGTTAAGGACACTTTTTAGTTCATTTTTTTAGATCTAGATATTTTTTGGGGAGAGGAGAGTTAGTTACACTTTGGGGAGAAGAAGAGGGAGATTCCAAGCTTTTCACTAGGGTTCATCCTCATCTAATTTCTGAATTTTCAATGACTTTTTGGTGAGATCCATTATAATTCTCACTCCACATTGTTCATGTCATAGATTTTCTTCTCCAATTTCAAGTAGTAGATGCAATTGATCAACTCTCATAGATCTAGAATTCAACTTTGTGATTTTGGATTTCGTCTCTATTTTGAGAATTCGATTTTCATTGCTACTCTTTGAGACTTGTTGTTAGATCCTTGTGTTGCAATACTTTCAATTCGACTTTTCTTCTCATTTTACTATGACTTTCCTTCTTGCTCATCACATGTTTGATAAAATGACAACACTAGCTATGGAGTAGAATTTTCACACTTGGCATAGGGTTTGGTCCTTGGAAGAAGTTGAATAGTTGTATCAATAGTTGATTTGGAATTAGGGATTGCTAGTTGGCTTGGAGTGCACTAAATCTAGATTCCCACAAGGTGAAGCTAGGACTTGTGACTCAAGTTGATTGCTTTCATTTGACCTCCCTCTATACCTAGGGGATAACTAAATGAAGCAAGGCCTAATTGTTGTCAACATTGAATGGACTATAAGGATAGAATTTCTAATGCCAACCCTAAGCCAAGTCTTTTGATAATTGATTGTTTGTTTCTCATTACTTTGCTAAAACCTTCAAAGAATCCCAACAAGGCTTACTAAATCAATAAGATGCACACTTTGGCAACTCCAAGGGAGAACGACTCGGAAGACTAGTACTCTCGGATATAGATTGTAGATTTGTTTGATAAAGGATTTTGCGCCGGTTTAGACTATACTACGATTGATCATTTGATAATTTCTATACCGGCAAAAATTCATTTGTCAATGTGCTAATAATTAGAACAAAGGGAATTAAAAAGCTCAAAGGGGTTAACAAAGGTAGATGCAAGGGTAAGGTTATATGGGTGAGTGAGTTTAGTTCAAATATGGCATTAATCATGCTAAATGTAATCACAACATCAAATATTGGAAATAAAGAATCAAGAAAAACCAATATTACAATCATGGAAGAGATATAGCACACAATGAACAAAAATTGTGGTTATAATGTGTAACCACTCATTAAAGCTCAAAGACTCACAAGGTATTTTGTTCTATCTCTCTTCTATGTTCCACAAAAATTCATTCAAGCAAGTTTTAAAAACAATTTTCCAAATCAATTCAATAGAATGCCCTAAAAACAAAATTCTTGGAAGATTCTTGTTATTTTTCACCAAAATTATTTCCTATATGTATGTATGACGTGATGGATGCAATTTCAAAACCTTTCCTAGTTCTTTTCCTAATTTTTAACAAGCAAAAAGTAACATGAACAATTAGGACAAAATCGAACTAGGTGCTATACTATTCACATCATCCAATCACAACTTTTATCTATAAAGTATATACCAAGAAAAAGATGCAAAAATGTAACATGCAATAGCTAGAAATAAACTATGCATAAGCTAAGATATATATACTAGAAGAAAGATGCAATGCAACAATCAAAAGCAATCTAAATATCTACCAAAAACATAATAAAAGAAAACAAAAATACAGTGCAAAGTGTTTGGAAAAGAGAGTTTACACCCCCAAAGTGACGACTCCTCCCCCACACTTAAGCATTGCACGGTCCTCCATACAGGAACACGATTCGGGGAGAATGTCTCTAAGTTCGTCCACCTTCAGCTAGTGAATGCGGGGCTCCGGGTTGCTGTATACACAAGTAAACAACAATTAAGGAAAAGATCATATGAGTGTGGTATGATGAAAGATGATGTGTGTGTTCTAAGTGTGCGCACACTTTAGAACAGACACATTAGCTGGGTAAAGCGGTATTCACACCATCGAAAGAAATAGCATACGTTCCTCAATTAAATTGCCTAGGGTGCAAGTAAAGAATAAGCAAAACTTAAGGTACAAGCAACCCTAGGTAAGCACAAAAGTGAATTGAGTATTTGATATTGGTTATTGAAGTTGTGCACATAAAAGCGCAAGATTGATATAAAATAGCACAATAAACAACAACCAACCCCATAATGAACAGAAACTCCTTATTCATCATGAAACATAATGAAAAGGTCAAATGGAAAGGTACTTGTTACAAAAAGTGATAAGCTTGATAAGAATCAAGTTAGGTCACTCAAACAAATGCGAAGCATTAACAAGGAACAAGGACTGGACATGTGATGATTTTTTTTTAATATGAAAATCATGATGAACAAGTAATTTCAACTTAAATGACTTAATCCAATGCACTTATATAATTTGCCCTAGTGGTACAATCAAAACATGAGTATTCAAATACACTAGGTACTTGCGTATTAAAGCAAAGTATAAGTGCATTGTGTCAAGAGGCAACCATATCGCTAATAAACAAACACTTGCAACTTATTTTATTAACAAATAACTAAAGAAAAACTAATATAATTACTAAAACAAAAAAACGAGATGCAATGAAAACTAAGTAAAACAAGTAGAAAAACAGAGAAAAAGCAAGAGAATAGAGGGGTGGAGGGGAAAAGAAGAGAAGAAGTAGATAGAAGAGAAGAAAAGAATAAAAGTGAGAGGAAGCAGAGGCGTGCGTACACACACAAGGCGGAATAGGGAAGGTGTGCGAGCGCACACTCTATGCGAGCGCTCCTGGCAGAAGAGGTATGGAGACGTGTGCGTACGCACAGAGTCATGCGCACTGGTGCACGAAATTGTGATCTCAGGTAACGGCGCCAGTAACTCTGTACGCACGTCTTAAATAATCATTTTTCATTCACAACTTCGATACAACTAACCAGCAAGTGCACTTGGTCGTCCAAGTAATAAACCTTACGTGAGTAAGGGTCGATCCCACAGAGATTGTTGGCTTGAAGCAAGCTATGGTCACCTTGTAAATCTCAGTCAGGCGGATATAAAATAGTTATGGAGTTTTCGAACATAATTAATAAATAGATAGAAGATAAGGATAGAAACACTTATGTATATCATTGGTGAGAATTTCAGATAAGTGTATAGAGATGCTTTCGTTCCTCTGAACCTCTGCTTTCCTGCTGTCTTCATCCAATCAGTCTTACTCCTTTCCATGGCTGGCTTTATGTAAGGGCATCACCGTTGTCAATGGCTACATCCCATCCTCTTGTGAAAATGGTCCAAATGCTCTGTCACAGCACAGCTAATCATCTGAGGTTCTCGATCATACTGGAATAGGATTCACCCTCCTTTTGCGTCTGTCACTACGCCCAGCACTCGCGAGTTTGAAGCTCGTCACAGTCATTCAATCCCTGAATCCTACTCGGAATACCACAAACAAGGTTTAGACTTTCCGGATTCTCATGAATGCCGCCATCAATCTAGCTTACACCACGAAGATTCTTATTAAGAGATCCAAGGGATACTCATTCAATCTAAGGTAGAACGGAGGTGGTTGTCAGGCACACGTTCATAGGAAATGATGATGATTGTCACATTCATCACATTCAGGTTGAAGTGCGAATGAATATCTTAGAAGCAGAATAAGTTGAATTGAATAGAAAAACAGTAGTACTTTGCATTAATCTTTAAGGAACAGCAGAGCTCCACACCTTAATCTATGGAGTGTAGAAATTCTACCGTTGAAAATACATAAGTGAAAGGTCCAGGCATGGCCGAATGGCCAGCCCCCAAAACGTGATCAATAGATCAAAATATAATCCAAAGATGTCTAATACAATAGTAAAAAGTCCTATTTATACTAAACTAGTTACTAGGGTTTACAGAAGTAAGTAATTGATGCATAAATTCACTTTCGGGGCCCACTTGGTGTGTGCTTGGGCTGAGCTTGAATGTTACACGTGCAGAGGCTCTTTCTGGAGTTGAACGCCAGGTTGTAACGTATTTCTGGCGTTCAACTCTGGTTTGTGACTTGTTTCTGGCGTTTAACTCCAGACAGCAGTGTAGAACTGGCGTTCAACGCCCTTTTATGTCATCTAAACTCATTCAAAGTATAGACTATTATACATTTCTGGAAAGCCCTGGATGTCTACTTTCCAACGCAATTAGAAGCGTGCCATTTTGAGTTCTGTAGCTCCAGAAAATTCACTTTGAGTGAAGGGAGGTCAGAATCCAACAGCATCAACAGTCCTTCTTCAACCTCTGAATCTGATTTTTGCTCAAGTCCCTCAATTTCAGCCAGAAAATACCTGAAATCACAAAAAAACACACAAACTCATAGTAAAGTCCAGAAATGTGAATTTAGCATAAAAACTAATAAAAACATCCCTAAAAGTAACTAGATTCTACTAAAAACATACTAAAAACAATGCCAAAAAGCGTATAAATTATCCGCTCATCACAACACCAAACTTAAATTGTTGCCTGTCCCCAAGCAACTGAAAGTCAAATAGGATAAAAACAAGAGAATATACTATAAATTCCAAACTATCAATGAAACATAGCTCCAATCAGATGAGCGGGACTTGTAGCTTTTTGCCTCTTGAATAGTTTTGGCATCTCACTTTATCCATTGAAGTTCAGAATGATTGGCTTCTATAGGAACTCAGAGTTCAGATAGTGTTATTGATTCTCCTAGTTCAGTATGATGATTCTTGAACACAGCTATTTTATGAGTCTTGGCCGTGGCCCTAATCACTTTGTTTTCCAGTATTACCACCGGATACATAAATGCCACAGACACATAATTGGGTGAACCTTTTCAGATTGTGACTTAGCTTTGCTAAAGTCCCCAATTAGAGGTGTCCAGGGTTCTTAAGCACACTCTTTTTTTGCTTTGGACCTTGACTTTAACCGCTCAGTCTCAAGTTTTCAC
Source organism: Arachis ipaensis (assembly GCF_059453495.1). Lineage (NCBI taxonomy): Eukaryota > Viridiplantae > Streptophyta > Magnoliopsida > Fabales > Fabaceae > Arachis > Arachis ipaensis. The sequence continues at coordinate 116,043,793 of NC_142441.1, read as the reverse complement.
TTGACACATTCACGCCACAAGCACATGGTTAGGGACAGCTTGGTTTAGCCGCTTAGACCAGGATTTTATTCCTTTAGGCCCTCCTATCCACTGATGCTCAAAGCCTTGGGATCCTTTTTATTTACCCTTGTCTTTTGGTTTTAAGAGTTATTGGCTTTTTGCTCTTGCCTCTTGGTTTTAAGAGCTTTTGGCTTTTTCTGCTTGCTTTTTCTTTTTATTTTTTTTCTCTCTTTTTTTTTCTGTAAGCTTTGTTCTTTGCTGCTTTTTCTTGCTTCAAGAATCATTTTTATGATTTTTCAGATTATCAAATAACATGTCTCCTTATCATCATTCTTTCAAGAGCCAACATATTTAACATTCTTAATCAACAACTTCAAAAGACATATGCACTGTTCAAGCATTCATTCAGAAAACAAGAAGCATTGTCACCACATCAATATAATTAAACTAAGTTCAAGGATAAGTTCGAAACTCATGTACTTCTTGTTCTTTTGAATTAAAACATTTTTCATTTTAAGAGAGGTGATGGATTCATAGGACATTCATAACTTTAAGACATAGTTACTAAATACTAATGATCATGTAATGAAGACACAAACATGGATAAGCACTTAACATAGAGAAAACGAAAAACAGAGAATAAGAACAAGGAATGAGTCCACCTTAGTGATGGTGGCGTTTCCTTCTTGAGGAACCAATGATGTCCTTGAGCTCTTCTATGTCTCTTCCTTGTCTTTGTTGCTCCTCCCTCATTGCTTTTTGATCTTCTCTAATTTCATGAAGGATGATGGAGTGCTCTTGATGTTCCACCCTTAATTGTCCCATGTTGGAACTTAATTCTCCTAGGGAGGCGTTGATTTGCTCCCAATAGTTTTGTGGAAGAAAATGCATTTGAGGCATCTCCGAGATCTCATGGTGATGAGCTTCATGTGTCTCTTGAGATCCATGAATGGGCTCTCTTGCTTGCTCCATCCTTTTCTTAGTGATGGGTTTCTCTTCCTCAATGGGAATGTCTCCTTCTATGGAAGCTCCAGCTGAGTAACATAGATGGCAAATAAGATGAGGAAAAGCTAGCCTTGCCCCAGGAGAGGGCTTTTCGGCTATTTTGTAGAATTCAAGGGAGATGACTTCATGAACTTCTACTTCCTCTCCAATCATGATGCTATGAATCATGATGGCCCGATCCACGGTAACTTCAGATCGGTTGCTAGTGGGGATGATGGAGCGTTGGATGAACTCCAACCATCCTCTAGCCACAGGCTTGAGGTCCAGTCTTCTTAATTGAACCGGCTTGCCTTTGGAGTCAATCTTCCATTAAGCTCCTTCCACACATATGTCCATGAGGACTTGGTCCAACCTTTGATTAAAGTTGACCCTTCTAGTGTAGGGGCGTGCATCTCCTTGCATCATAGGCAAGTTAAACGCCAACCTCACATTTTCCAGATGAAAATCTAAGTATTTCCCCCGAACCATTGTAATATAATTCTTTGGGTTTGGGTTCTTACTTTGATCATGGTTCCTAGTGATCCATGCATTGGCATAGAACTTTTGAACCATTAGGATGCCGACTTGTTGGATGGGGTTTGTTAGAACTTCCCAACCTCTTCTTTGGATTTCATGTCGGATCTCTGGATACTCATTCTTCTTGAGCTTGAAAGGGACCTCGGGGATCACCTTCTTCTTGACCACAACATCATAGAAGTGGTCTTGATGAGCTTTGGAGATGAATCTTTCCATCTCCCATGACTCGGAGGTGGAAGCTTTTGTCTTCCCTTTCCCTTTTCTAGAGGATTCTCCGGTCTTGGGTGCCATCAATGGTAATGGAAAAACAAAAAGCTTATGCTTTTACCACACCAAACTTAGAATATTGCTCGCCCTCGAGCAAGAGAAGAAAGAATAGATGAAGAAGAAGAAAATATGGAGGAGAAGAGGGAGTGGTGTATTCGGCCAAGAAGGGGAAGAGAGGGTTGTGTTATGTGAAAATGAAGAAGAATGGAGGGCTTTATATAGGGAAGAGAGGGGGTAAGGTTTCGGCCATATAGGGTGGGTTTTGGATGGGAAATTGATTTTAAATTTTGAAGGTAGGTGGGTTTTATGAGGTAGGTTTATGGGGAAGAGTGGATGGATGTGAGTGGTAAAGTGGTTATAGGGAAGAGAGATTGAGGTGATTGGTGAAGAGTTTTGGGGAAGAGTGTTTATGGGATTGTGTGAAAGAAGGGTGAGAAGAAGCGAGTGGAGGTAGGTGGGGATCCTGTGGGGTCCACAGATCCTGAGGTGTTCAAAGATTTACAACCTTGCACCAAATTAGGCATGCAAAATGCTCTTGCACACAACTCTGGGCGTTCAGCGCCAGATTGGTGCTTGTTCTGGGCGTTGAATGCCCATTTGTTGCCCATTTCTGGCGTTGAACACCAGAACCATGCTTGTTCTGGGCGTTCAGTGCCAGCTCTTCTCCAGGGTGCAATTCTGGCGTTCAGCGCCAGAACCATGCTCTGTTCTGGCGTTGAACGCCAGCCAGATGCTTCTTACTGGCGTTTAAACGCCAGTAAGGTCTTCCTCCAGGGTGTGATTTTTCTTCTATTGTTTTTGATTTCGTTTTCAATTTTTATATTTATTTTGTGACTCCACATGATCATGAACCTAATAAAACATGAAAGAACAAGAAAAATAAAATTAGATAAATAAAAATTGGGTTGCCTTCCAACAAGCGCTTCTTTAATGTCAATAGCTTGACAGTGGGCTCTCATGGAGCCTCACAGATGTTCAGAGCTTTGTTGAGACTTTCCAACACCAAACTTAGAGTTTGGTTGTGGCCTCCCAACACCAAACTTAGAGTTTGACTGTGGGGGCTCTGGTTGACTCTGTTTTGAGAGAAGCTTTTTATGCTTCCTCTCCATGTTTACAGAAGGGTGTCCTTGAGTTTTAAACTCAAGGGAGTCCTTATTCAATTGAAGGACTAGTTCACCTCTGTTAACATCAATCACAGCTCTTGCTGTGGCTAGGAAGGGTCTTCCAAGGATGATGTATTCATCATCATTCTTCCCAGTATCCAGGACTATGAAATCAGCAGGGATGTAAAGGCCTTCAACCTTTACTAACACGTCCTCTACTTGTCCATAAGCCTGTTTTCTTGAATTGTCTGCCATCTCTAATGAGATTTTAGCAGCTTGCACCCCATAGATTCCCAGTTTCTCTATTACAGAGAGGGGCATGAGGTTTATTCCTGAACCAAGGTCACACAGAGCCTTCTCAAAGGTCATGGTGCCTATGGTACAAGGTATTAAGAACTTTCCAGGGTCCTGTTTCTTCTGAGGTAATCTCAGTTGATCCAGATCACTTAGTTCATTGGTGAACAAGGGAGGTTCATCTTCCCAAGTTTCAATACCAAATAATTTGGCATTCAGCTTCATGATTGCACCAAGAAACTTGGCAGCTTGCTCTTCAGTAACATCCTCATTCTCTTCAGAAGAGGAATACTCATCAGAGCTCATGAATGGCATAAGGAGGTTCTATGGTCTCTAGATGAGTCTCAGATTCCTTTGGTTCCTCAGAGGGAAGCTCCTTATTGATCACTGGACGTCCCAGGAGGTCTTCCTCCTTGGGATTCACGTCCTCTCCTTCCTTCACAGGTTCGGCCATGGTGATTAATTCAATGGCCTTGCACTCTCCTTTTAGATTTTCTTCTGTATTGCTTGGGAGAGTACTAGGAGGGATTTCAGTAATCTTTTTACTTAGCTGGCCCACTTGTGCCTCCAAATTTCTAATGGATGACCTTGTTTCATTCATGAAACTCACAGTGGCCTTAGATAGATCAGAGACTAAGTTTGCTAAATTAGAGGTATTTTGTTCAGAGTTCTCTGTCTGTTGCTGAGTGGATGATGGAAAAGGTTTACTATTGTTAAACCTATTTCTTCCACCATTATTAAAGCCTTGTTGAGGCTTTTGATCCTTCCATGAGAAATTTGGATGATTTCTCCATGATGGGTTATAGGTGTTTCCATAAGGTTCACCCATATAATTTACCTCTGCTATTGCAGGGTTTTCAGGATCATAAGCTTCTTCTTCAGAAGATGCCTCTTGAGTACTGTTGGATGCAGCTTGCATTCCATTCAGACTCTGAGAAATCATATTGACTTGCTGAGTCAATATTTTGTTCTGAGCCAATATGGCATTCAGATATCAACTTCAAGAACTCCCTTCTTCATAGGCGTCCCATTACTCACAGGATTCCTCTCAGAAGTGTACATGAACTGGTTATTAGCAACCATGTCAATGAGTTCTTGAGCTTCTGCAGGCATTTTCTTTAGGTGAATGGATCCACCTGCAGAGGTATCCAATGACATTTTAGCTAATTCAGACAGACCATCATAGAATATGTCCAGGATGGTCCATTCTGAAAGCATGTCAGAAGGACACTTTTTGGTCAGTTCTTTGTATCTCTCCCAAGCTTCATAGAGGGATTCACCTTCTTTCTGTCTGAAGGTCTGAACATCCACTCTAAGCTTACTCAGCTTTTGAGGAGGAAAGAACTTGGCTAAGAAAGTCTTGACCAGCTTATCCCAAGAGTTCAGGCTATCCTTAGGTTGAGAGTCCAACCATATTCTAGCTCTGTCTCTCACAGCAAAAGGGAAAAGCATGAGCCTGTAGACTTCAGGATCTACTCCATTAGTCTTAACAGTATCACATATCTGCAAGAATTCAGTTAAGAACTGAAAAGGATCTTCAGATGGAAGTCCATGGAACTTGCAGTTCTGCTGCATCAGAGAAACTAGCTGAGGTTTCAGCTCAAAATTGTTTGCTCCAATGGCAAGAATGGAGATGCTTCTTCCATGTAAATTGGAATTAGGTGCAGTAAAGTCACCAAGCATTCTCCTTGCATTATTGTTGTTGGGTTCGGCTACCATCTCCTTTACTTGTTCGAAATTTTCAATAAGGTTGTCTCTGGATTGTTGTAATTTAGCTTCTCTTAGTTTCCTCTTCAGAGTCCTTTCAGGTTCTGGAGTAGCTTCAACAGGAATGCCTTTTTCCTTGTTCCTGTTCATAAGAAAGAGAAGAGAACAAAAAAAGAAGAGGAATCCTCTATGTCACAGTAAAGAGGTTCCTTATTGTTAGTAGAAGAAGAAAAGGAATAGGGGTAAAGAAGAATGAAGAATCCAAACACAAGGGTAAGGATAGGAGCAGTGATGTGAGATGAAGAGAAGTGTTAGTAGATGAATAAATAATTAGAAGGAGATGAGGGAGAAGGATTTTCGAAAATTATTTTTGAAAAAGGGTTAATGATTTTCGAAAATAGTTTTTGAAAAAGGTTAGTAGTTTTCGAAAATTAAAATCAAAAATTAAAATAATTAGTTAATTAAAAAGAATTTTTGAAAAAGAGGGAGATATTTTCGAAAATTAGAGAGAGAGAGTTAGTTAGGTAGTTTTGAAAAAGATAAGAAACAAACAAAAAGTTAGTTAGTTAGTTGAAACAAATTTTGAAAATCAATTTTGAAAAGATAAGAAGATAAGAAGTTAGAAAGGATATTTTGAAAATCAAATTTTTGAACAAGATAAGATAAGAAGATATTTTTGAAAAGATATGATTGAAATTAGTTTTGAAAATATTTGATTTTTAAAATCATAATTAATGACTTGATTCACAAGAAATCACAAGATATGATTCTAGAACTTAAAGTTTGAATCTTTCTTAACAAGCAAGTAACAAACTTGAAATTTTTTGAATCAAAACATTAATTGATGATGTTATTTTCGAAAATCATGTGATAAAGATAAAAAAAAGATTTTTGAAAAAGATTTTTGAAATTTTTGAAAATAACTAAGAAAATTGAAAAAGATTTGATTTTTGAAAAAGATTTAGAAAAAGATAAGATTTTTAAATTGAAATTTTGATTTGACTCATAAAAACAACTAGATTTTAAAAATTTTTGAAAATGTCAAATCTAATTTTCGAAATTTTAAGAGAGAAAAAGGGAAAGATATTTTTTTGATTTTTTTGAATTTTTATGATGAGAAAGAAAAACACTAAAAATGCTCAATGCATGGAATTTTTAGATCAAAACAATGAATGCATGCAAGAATGCTATGAATGTCAAGATGAACACCAAGAACACTTTGAATGTCAAGATGAACATCAAGAACTTATTTTTGAAAAATTTTTAATGCAAAGAAAACATGCAAGACACCAAACTTAAAAATTTTTCATGTATAGACACTATGAATGCAAGAATGCATATGAAAAACAAGAAAACATCAAGATCAAACAAGAAGACTTACCAAGAACAACTTGAAGATCATGAAGAACACCATGAATGCATGAATTTTTTTCGAAAAATGCAAGATGAATATGCAATTGACACCAAACTTTCAACTTGACTCAAGACTCAAACAAGAAATACAAAATATTTTTTTATTTTTATGATTTTATGATTTTTTTGTATTTTCTTTTAATTTTTTTTCGAAAATCATTTTGAAAAAGAAAAATAAGGATTCCAAAATTTTTAATATGAATTCCAGGAATCTTATGCTCTTTAGTCTAAAGCTCCAATCAAAGGGTCAGGCATGGCTTAATAGCCAGCCAAGCTTTAGCATGAATATGAGTGTAATTCATTCAATTTTAGGCCAAAACCTCAGTCTAAAAGAATTTAGACATGGTTTTATAGCCAGCCATGCTTCATGAAACACTAGAATTCATTCTTAAAAATTCTGAAGAAAAATATATTTTTGAAAACATTTTTATTTTAAAAAAAGAAAATTTTTTCGAAAACAAAGGAGAAATTTTTTTGAAAGATTTTTGAAAAATTTTTGAAAATAAAACAAAAAGAAAATTACCTAATCTGAGCAACAAGATGAACTGTCAGTTGTTCAAACTCAAACAATCCCCGGCAACGGCGCCAAAAACTTGGTGCACGAAATTGTGATCTCAGGTAACGGTGCCAGTAACTCTGTACGCACGTCTTAAATAATCGTTTTTCATTCACAACTTCGATACAACTAACCAGCAAGTGCACTGGGTCGTCCAAGTAATAAACCTTACGTGAGTAAGGGTCGATCCCACGGAGATTGTTGGCTTGAAGCAAGCTATGGTCACCTTGTAAATCTCAGTCAGGCGGATATAAAATAGTTATGGAGTTTTCGAACATAATTAATAAATAGATAGAAGATAATGATAGAAACACTTATGTATATCATTGGTGAGAATTTCAGATAAGTGTATAGAGATGCTTTCGTTCCTCTGAACCTCTGCTTTCCTGCTGTCTTCATCCAATCAGTCTTACTCCTTTCCATGGCTGGCTTTATGTAAGGGCATCACCGTTGTCAATGGCTACATCCCATCCTCTTGTGAAAATGGTCCAAATGCTCTGTCACAGCACGGCTAATCATCTGAGGTTCTCGATCATACTGGAATAGGATTCACCCTCCTTTTGCGTCTATCACTACGCCCAGCACTCGCGAGTTTGAAGCTCGTCACAGTCATTCAATCCCTGAATCCTACTCGGAATACCACAGACAAGGTTTAGACTTTCCGGATTCTCATGAATGCCGCCATCAATCTAGCTTACACCACGAAGATTCTTATTAAGAGATCCAAGGGATACTCATTCAATCTAAGATAGAACGGAGGTGGTTGTCAGGCACGCGTTCATAGGGAATGATGATGACTGTCACGTTCATCACTTTCATGTTGAAGTGCGAATGAATATCTTAGAAGCGGAATAAGTTGAATTGAATAGAAAAACAGTAGTACTTTGCATTAATCTTTGAGGAACAGTAGAGCTCCACACCTTAATCTATGGAGTGTAGAAATTCTACCGTTGAAAATACATAAGTGAAAGGTCCAGGCATGGCCGAATGGCCAGCCCCCAAAACGTGATCAATAGATCAAAATATAATCCAAAGATGTCTAATACAATAGTAAAAAGTCCTATTTATACTAAACTAGTTACTAGGGTTTACAGAAGTAAGTAATTGATGCATAAATCTACTTCCGGGGCCCACTTAGTGTGTGCTTGGGCTGAGCTTGAATGTTACACGTGCAGAGGCTCTTTCTGGAGTTGAACGCCAGGTTGTAACGTATTTCTGGCGTTCAACTCTGGTTTGTGACTTGTTTCTGGCGTTTAACTCCAGACAGCAGCGTAGAACTGGCGTTCAACACCCTTTTATGTCGTCTAAACTCGTTCAAAATATGGACTATTATATATTGCTGGAAAGCCCTGGATGTCTACTTTCCAACGCAATTGGAAGCGTGCCATTTTAAGTTCTGTAGCTTCAGAAAATTCACTTTGAGTGTAGGGAGGTCAGAATCCAACAGCATCAACAGTCCTTCTTCAACCTCTGAATCTGATTTTTGCTCAAGTCCCTCAATTTCAGCCAGAAAATACCTGAAATCACAGAAAAACACACAAACTCATAGTAAAGTCCAGAAATATGAATTTAGCATAAAAACTAATAAAAATATCCCTAAAAGTAACTAGATTCTACTAAAAACATACTAAAAACAATGCCAAAAAGCGTATAAATTACCGCTCATCACGCACGCACAGTAGTTTTTTTTTTTTAACTTGAGGACAAAAATCATGCGTGTGTGCGCACGCACAGAGGCCAAAAATGGGGGAGATTGAGCACGCGCACAAGCTGTTCCCTCGCTCCCACCAGAGGGGCTATCAAGTTGTGTGCGGGCGCACACGTCTGTGCGGTCGCACAGATGAAGTATGAGAGGGGATGTGTGCGTACGCACGCAGTTGTGTGAACGCACAGATCAGAGAAAGCAAGGCAGCGCGCACGCACAAGCTGTTCTGGCGCTGCGACTAGAGGACATATTAAGTCGTGTGTGGACGCACAGGTGCGTCCGGCCGCACAGGTAGCGAAAAACACAGTTTTGTGCGCACGCACAGGTTGGTGCGTACGCACAGATGTCCTGTCTCAGAAAATTCTTTTCTCTTCAAAACTATGGTTCCTACCCTTAGCATATCAACATATCAACCCTAAATCATTCAAACAAACACACTTTTATGGTCCACAAGTACTTTAACTTATCTAAACTCAAATTTAAACTAATCCTAAGCTAACTGAGGCAACCAAATATGCAATAAACTAAGACTATAAACAAAGAGAAAGGATAAGAAAGATGTTACCATGGTGGAGTGTCTCCCACCTAGCACTTTGGTTTATAGTCCTTAAGTTGGACTTGTTGAGGAGACTCTTGCTAGGGTGGCTTGTGTTTCCACTCCTCCTTGAATCTCCATCCAAGCTTGCACTTTGAGGCTCCTCCGGAATCCCATATTCTAGGCATCCGGTCACCTTCTTGTTGATTTCTATGCTCCAAGCCGGATGGACAAGCTCTCATTCTACCCTTGAAGTACCCCAACATTCTCCGAAAATCACCCAATTGTGCTCTACACACCACTTGAACTCCAATTCTTGAATTGTTCTTCTTGAAGGGCCTTGGATTCTCTTGGCGACCAATACCCCTTCCTCCACCACGTACCAACCCAAGAAGGACCTTGAGTTGGTAATCCGTTTCCAAGATAGCATATTGATGGGGCCAATGAAGCTCATAGGTGAACCTGCCACCCACTTAATATGTTCTTGGACCGGAATTGCTTCCTCACCAACTTCCTCTTCCCCATCACTCAAATCATAACAAAGAGGATGTGAGAAGTCTACCTCCATGTCTCTCTCAAACTCAATGGGAAGGGGCTCATTAGGATCATTAAGGGGATTGACCAAGGAGGACAAAAAATCATGAATGATTGAATCCTCATCTTGATCAATCTCCCTCACATCTCTCTTTCTCTCCTCCGGTTCACATACTCCACTTTCCCCCTCTTGTTTCACTTCATGCTCTATCTCTTGTTCTTCCCTTGTGGCTCCATGCTCTCCTCTTCACTACACCCTTTAATTGCTCCTTCACACTCTTCAAGAGGAGTGCCTTGATCGGATGAGCGTAGCGAAACCAAGCGGTTCACCGCTTCGGCTATGGTAGCCATGAATTGCCTTCGTGTGCTTCGGAATCCTTCTTGCTCTTGGAGAAAGGCTTGAAGGTCTTGTTGGTCTTGGGCCAAGGGTTGGAAAACTTCATATTGTGGTGAAAATTGAGGTTCATAGTTTGGGAGAAAGGTTGTATATGTGGGAGGTGGCTCATATTGGTAAGTGTTTTGAGGTGGCATGTAAGAAGGTGATGGTGGTGGTGGTGTGGTATTTGAAAATGTGGTGATTGAAGGTTATGTTGGGGGTATGGGTCATAGGCATATGGTGGTAGAGGTGTATAATCAAAGTGAAATCCACCATATCCTTGGGTTGGGTATGTGCATTGGGAAGGGTATGGCTCATTGTAATATAAAGAAGGTGGCTCCTTCCAAAATTGATGCTCCAATCCCATGATGCAATCGAAAATTGAGGTTATCAAGCCCTACAAAATAAGCACAACCAAACTCCAAACCAAGAGGGTGATAACTCATAGAAAAAATTGAAAATAACAACTAAAGACATCAATTAACAAAATAAACAAAATCCTAATTACCAACAAAAGCAAACAAGATACCAAAAAGTATCTATTCACACTATGGACATATTTACAACAACCAAAATATCACACTCATGACGCTAGCTCCCCGGCAACGGCGCCAATTTGATAAGAGAGAATTTATGCCAATTCGGAAAACTAGATAAAGTAATTCCGTTGTGAGTATAGTCCAAACTGGCAATGGATCTTCTCAATCAAAATTTAATTCAAGATAATGTCACAATTCAAACCAAATATAAACCGAGAGTATTTAGACTCCCGGGTCGTTCTCCCTAGGAATTAGTGACCACAAGTGCATACAATTTTGGTTGTGGAAAGCAAAGGGTGTTTTCAATAATAAAGAAGAAATCAATAAAGAAATAAAAGAACAAGACAAAATTGTAATTAATAAAGCAATAAAGGAATAAAAGAACTACGTATGTAATATAAACAAGTAAAACTATAAAGCGATTAAAGAGTGGTTCAAAACATAAATGAAACCTTAACTTGGGATGAATTATGAAATCCCTTCCTTGCCATAACCACAACTATGATAATTATCATGAGTTAATCTCGCTTAATTAACCCCTAACATCGAGGAGTAAGTCAGGCAAGCATAACTGACCTTAATCCATAAGTTCTAACTAACTTACCAAACTAGTTGGTAAAGGGCTAGCTTTAATGGAAACAAGAATCAACTAACTCCCCAAGAATTACCACTAAATGTTTGACATTAGGGCTCTAGTAATCCATAGACTCATTTTCTCCAAGCCAAGGAGTGGAAATCTATCCCATAACTAAGCTTGGAATTTCATCAAACACATAGAGGGCATAAACATAAAACATGGCAAAATTGGGAAAATGGTAAAAGCTATGAACTATAAATGACCAAAATCAATAAAAGTAACTCAAACAAACATATAAAAGCCATCAAACATCAAATTAAACAACTAGGAATTCAAAATTGCAAAACTATGTGAATATTGACAAGAGAGAGTAAAATATATGAAAGTATAGAACAAGTAATGTAATTGAAAGGGAAATTAAAGAAATACTTACAATGCGATTGCTAGAATCCAAAATCAAACTTGAAGTATAAAATTCTACAAATCATAATTAAAACCCTAAGAAGGAACTACCTAATCTACACTACTCCTACTCCTATTATGTAAAACTATGGAAAATAAAATCTAAGTCCTAATGCCTTCATATGTGGTGTTGCTCCCTTCATATAGCCCTTGATTTCAGCCTCAAGCCTTCAGAAATGGGCCAAGGAAGCCCCAAAATCGCGAGTGCACGTGCATTTTTAATGAAGGCACGCACTGGGACCTGTGCGGATGCACAGACGTGTGCGTCCGCACACTTCGCTGAAATTCCTCTTATGCGTACGCACAGATTGTTGTACGCACGCACACTCCGCGATGCTCTGGATTCACTCTGCTTGGGTTCTTGTGCGTACGCACAGGTAGCTGTGCGCACGCACGCATGCTGATTTCCATTTTGTGCATACGCACACATCCTTGTGCGTACGCACGCATGGCTGAGCTCTCCTCCTTTGTTTTCTTCATGCTTTCTCCCAATTGCATGCTCCTCTTCCATTCTCACCAAGCCATTCCTACCCTAGTCATCTGAAATCACTCACAAATATCATTAAGGTATCGAATGGAAGGTCAATGGAATAAAATTAGTCAAAATAAGCACAAAAGAGCATGTTTTCACATTTAGGCACAATCTAGGGATCAAACACAAAAGTATGCTATTTTAATGAATAAGTGTGAGTTTATATGATAGAATCCATCCAATTCAAGCTAAAATATATCGTCAAATATGGACTCATCAGCTGCCGATGACGAAGTTAACAAGGAAAGAAGTGCCATTTGTGTGGACGTCAGAGTGTGGTGGCTTACCCATCGCATCAGCTAAGACCGCATGAGGTGAATTACCCCACTCATGACGTGGTATTAGCGGGAATTATGTTTGCATTGAAGATTTGGAGACACCACTTGTTCAGAGTAAATTTTAGCGTCTTTTCTGATCATAAGAGTCTCAAGTACATCTTTGATCAGAAAAGAGCTAAATATGCGCCAGAGAAGGTGGATGGAGTTGCTTAAAGATTATGATTTCAAGTTGAGTTATCACTCTGGAAAAGCGAATGTGGTAGTAGACGCTTTGAGTCGGAAGTCCTTAACGATTGCTTGGATGAGAATCAAGGAAGAGGAGTTAGTGGATAAGTTCGTGGATCTTAAGCTGGATATCGGTGAAGTTGCAGGAAGGGTTTGTTTGAACCAACTATAGATCTCAAGCACGTTTAAGACAGTAATTCAAAGGGCTCAGCAAGATGAGCAGAAGCTTCAGCAATTGTTTCAACCAGTTGGTGATAAGAGGCGTGAATAATTCACTAAGGATGGTGAAGGATTATGGAGATACAAAGGAAGAATTTGTATACCGGATGTCGGAAGTTTGAGATAGAATTTGTTGTCGGAAGCTCACAACCTGGAAGCACGAAGATGTATTATGACTTGAAGAAGATGTTATGGTGGCCTGGAATGAAAGGTGATGTAGCAACGGTGGGATCCAAGTGCCTAACGTGTTAGAAAGTAAAGATAGAGCATCAGAAGCCGTCGGGAATCTTGCAGCCACTCAAGATTCCTCAGTGGAAGTGGGAAGGAATTGTAATCGATTTTGTGACCGGTTTACCGAGGACTAGGTCGGGATTTGATGTGGTTTGGGTGATCATAGATCGCTTAACCAAATTCGCTCATTTTCTGCCTATCCGAGTAAACTGTTCTATGGAGGAGTTGGCAAGATTGTATATCAAAGAGATAGTAAGGTTGCATGGTGTGCCATCGAGCATAGTGTTGGACCGTGATACCGATTCACATCAAGGTTTTGGGGAGCTTTCCAAAGAGCTTTCAGTACGAAGCTATGTCTCAGCACTGCATATCATCTGCAAACTGATGGGCAGTCGGAAAGGACTATTCAGATATTAGAAGATATGCTGAGAGCATGTGTTTTAGATCAACCCGGAAGTTGGGATCGTTACATGCCATTGGTGGAGTTTGCGTACAACAACAGCTTTCATGCGAGCATTGGGATGGCTCCGTATGAGGCCTTGTATGGACGGAAGTGCCAATCTCTACTCTGTTAGTATGAATCCAGTGAAGCAAGCATTTTGGGTCCTGATTTGATAGCAGAGACTACTGAGAACATTAAGAAGATTCGTGCAAGGATTCTAACTGCTCAGAGTCGACAGAAGAGTTATGCAGATCAGAGGAGGAAACCATTAGAATTCGAAGTGAGAGAGCACGTATTCCTCAAGGTTACACCGACAACTGGGATCGGGAGAGCTATCAAAACTAAGAAGTTGAACCCAAGATATATAGGACCATTTGAGATTCTGAAGAGATTCAGACCGGTGGCGTATCAAGTAGCTTTGCCACCTCATCTGTCTAACCTGCATGACGTATTCTACGTGTCACAGCTTCGTAAGTACACATCGGATGTGGCTCATGTGTTGGAGCCTGAGTCGGTTGAGTTGAGGGAGAAATTGACTTTCCAAGTAACGCCAGTGAGAATCGATGACACCAGCGTGAAGAAGCTACGAGGAAAGGAAGTTTTATTGGTTAAGGTTGCTTGGGAGCGAGCCGGAGTTGAAGAGAATACTTGGGAATTGGAGTCCGAGATGCGAAAGGATTATCCCGAGCTATTCTCAGGTAATTCAAATTTTGAGGGCAAAATTTCTTATTTGGTAGGGAGAATGTAAGAACCGCAACTAATCAACCGGTTAATTAAGTGATAATATTGCCCTAATTAGACTCCGAAAAGTTAGAGAGAGAATTTGAGGATTTAAAGGTAATATTTGGACTCAGTGGGTCTTTCTGAGTCAGAAAATGTGTTTTCTGCAAAAAACCATGAAAAACTGCGAACCGGCAATTGAACCGGTTGAACCAGTTCAAGTCTGCCCGGTACCGCACGAGAAAAAGTGAAAGCAGTCCAGAACCTTAGAAAAATATTAGAAACAGAAAATCGGGCGTTAATTTTAATGGTTTGGCCCGAAGTTGGGCCAAACGGGCTAAAAACGCTAACGAGTTGGACCGGACCCAAGTTGGACCCAAACCCAACATATAAAAGGCTCATTTAATGAACCATTCAGCCAAACACCCTAACAAACACAACACTAGGGGTGTGCATGGGACGGGTGAAACCGGGTTTGATGTGACCCAGACCCGGCCCGAAATATATACCGGGCCTATTTATTAGACCCGAACCCGGTCCTAGACCCGATGAAACCTATACACTTTCGGGCCACGGTTATGCCGGGTAAAAATCGGGCCATTAACATTACATTACCTTGATACCTTCTTATAAGCTAGCATGTGAAAATATCCAAATTTCCAAGACTCCAACCATTATTTGACATGGTAAAATTCAATTAGAAAAATATAACAATAACCAACTCTTCTCTAAAATTAAACCATAATCATAATCAATACTAATATTGTCTAATAACACCAAATATTTGATTCAATACAAATAACACAATATTATGTATTAGTCTAAAATCTTATGCATTTTAAATATAAAACATTAACTTATAGTCTTATAATAACTAATAACACAATATTAAGGTTTACAATACTTAAATTTCACATAAGAATAGCCATCATCCATCACTAATAACACAAAATATTAATTGTGTATGATGACCGGGCCACCGGGCCGACTTTGGGTGACCCGAGCCATGGCCCGGACCCAACCCGAAATAATGACCAGGTCTATTTTTGAGACCCTTACCCGACCCTAAACCCGGTGAAATCACACCAAAATAGCTCCTAAAGTGTTTGGGATCGGATCGGGTCTTCAGGCTGAGCCGGGCCATGCACACCCCTACACAACACACCCAGCTGAGAACAGAAGGAGAAGAGAGACTCCATTAACACTATTCACCATCTCCTTCCCAAGCTCATATCTTGAGCTATAGAGCTCCGATCACCGCACCGTTTGCGACTACGCGTTCCTTGTGAAGAGCTCTACAAAGTCCATACAAAAAACTGGAGAGGGAACCACGAAATCTTTTGTATTATTCTCTCCAAAATTTCGGTTCTTAAAGCTTTGGGTTAAATGAGTTTTTGTGATTTTGGATGTTTAGGTTAGCTCTAATCCTTGCTTAGCATTGGATTTTTGCTATCAAATCTGTTGGAGAAGTTAAGAGCCATTAAACCCTAGTGAAATTTTAAGTTTGATAAGCCCTAGGTTGAATTATTGTGAATTATGTGTGTTACAGCTTGAAGTGGTGAGTATTTGAACTTGTTGGAGATTGTTGGTGATTGTTGGTGGCTTGGATTGTGTTGGAAAAGCCTAGCTTGTGCTCAACTTTGGTTTAAGGGCATATTGAAAATTGGCCAAGGTATGGTTTTGGTTTTCTCTATGTAGTATATAATATTTATGGACACTTAGGCTAGTGACTTATAGGATAGGTATGAATTATAATGGTTGATGAGTCGTTTGAATGTTGATGTATGATGATTTATGGTGGGATAATGATTACTAAGACTAATTACGATGATTGATAATGTTAAGATAAATGTGAAATTGATGTTAATGATATGGATATGTGGTTTGAAAAGTTGAATGAGGATTTATGTAGTATTGCATGATTAGTATTGATAGTTGAAGAATGGTAAAATGTGATAGAAAGATTTGGTAAATGGTGAATTTTGACCCAAGAAGGTAGTGGGTGCTGTAAATGGGAGGTTGGTGTTGTTTTGGTTGGAGGTAGTTTGAGGATTTGGAATATTTGGTAAATTTTGGCTTTTGGTAAAAATTGGATTTTTACTGAACTTTGCTCGATCATAACTTTTGCCTCGATTTTTGAAATTGATTGAAATTTGTTTAAATCTAAAGATCTTTGAAAACCCTTTAAATCGATATAAAGTTCGTGAAAAGTGAAATTTTGTAGAGGAAGTTATGATCATTCAAAGTTGGTGTTGAAAATCTAAAATTCTGCTAAGTTACAGAATTTTATGATTTCTGATGTGTGCGCACGCACAGCCTTGTGCGCGTGCACAACTCTGCAAAAATCTTATTCTGTGCGGACGCACACACCTGTGCGCACGCACAGGCAGGGAAGTGCCTACTGGTTGCAGCGCTAGCACAGCTGGTGCGCGCACACATCAATGGAGAATTGCAACCTGTGCGGACGCACACCGCTGTGCGCACGCACAAGTCGGGAAGAGGAGTCTGTTGGGGGTGCTAGCACACCCTGTGCAAGTGAACAGACTTTATAAAATTCAGTATCTGTGTGTAAGCACACCCCTGTGCGCACGCTCACTTTTAAAATCTCCCAGGCGTGTGCACGCACACACCTTTGTGCGGCCGCACACGCCCTGTTTCTCAAATTTTGCTTTGTTTTCAACTATTCTACCTTCCCAACAAGGTTGTAAGCCTATATGACACCATTTTAAGATTTTTGGGCTTGGTCTTGAGTATGAGAACATGGGATATAACCTAAGGGTTTTAGTTGGTGATTATTTGGAAAACTTAGAAAACGGAGTCCTAGGTTTCTGGCGAGTTGAGGATGGTTTGATGTCATGTGAAGGGTGATTGTTGATGTCCGGAAATTGAATTGTGGATTCATGGTGGTTGAGATGAGTCGAGGACTCTGAATGAGATTGATGGATCTACTTTATGCTGAAAATATTTTCTGAAAACCACTGAAATATTGTTTTTACTGAGATTATGAGACGCTATGCGCCTGGCAGGGACGGTGGTTGGATCCCGCCTGTCGAGGTAGCGGCGGCAGCGTAGGGGCGGTGGTTCGTCCCGCTTGCGTTGAGATGTGAGGTCTGTGGTAAGAGTATCCCGCTCGCATCCCTTCGGAACAATAGAGCGTGCAGGCGCCGGTACCTGGACAGTGATCTGAGCACTATACCTCGGGGGTTCCCATATGATAATTCCAAAGGGCGACGTCTCCATAGAGATGTGTCGGGTTAGCAGTTGAACCGACAATGTGATATCACAGCCAGTAGGACAGGCATTCATCATATGCATCTTCTATCTATTTGTATGCTTTGACTACTTGAAATGGCTTGCCTATTTGTATAACATGCTTACTTGCTATTTGAATTATTTCCCTTATATGCTTCAACTTGTGTTTTCTAATGGGATTGAGGAGGCTCGGAAGGCGGTGGCAATGGGATCGCATGGAGGATCGGTTGGTGAAGGCTGTGGGACAGCGGTGTTGGTTAGAATAGAAATTCCCTAAGATAGATTACCCGGTTTATTTATGTTAAGGTTTATATAACTATGCCTAATTGTTTTAGGATGCGTTAAGTTTGAAATCTTGTGATGGATATGGAGCTTAGGATTACTTTTGGCGTCCCGGGGTCTTATATCCTGCATCACTGGGCGCTGTTACCATACTGAGAATTTCTGGTTCTCATACCATATTTCTGTTGTGTTTTCAGATGCAGGTCGCAACCCACCACGGTGAGTTGTCTGGTTGGTGACAGAAGCGGAGGATCTGGACTTCTTTTGAGTCTTTGTGGTTTATTTTGTAACCGTCTCTCACTTTTGTATTTTTGCTTTGCCTAGAGGCTTGTATTTGAGAGAACAAAATTGTATAAGCTGTTTTTTTACTGTCTGACTCTGTATATCTATATATGACTAGCCGGCTTAAGCTCCACGAGTCGTGGCTAGTTTCCTATGATATTATATACTTATCTTTTGTTATATCTTATCTGTTTCTTGCACCTTACGATAGTAGCTTCATTAATATGTTTTGCGCTTTGAAATCCTATCTTTGAGCTATATCCTTCATCGGGCTTCTAGTTGATACTATTCTTCCTATAAATATATTATGTATGAGCTTAGATCTGTCGTAATCTCTGATTAACCTTTGCTTTACGACGCGAGGTAAAGCTTAGGCTAATTAGGGTGTTACATTACATTATTCGTTTGGAAAATTTAGTCTTACATAAGGGGGATAATACCAAGGGTTCTGGAGACGCTTTAATTGTGGAACTGACGAACTTTTTTAGCTCTGTTCAAATTGAGAAAAATAAAGAATTGAATTTTGAGAATGTTTTTATCATAGGTTTTACTTCTATAATATGTATTGCTACAATGTTTTGCAGCCTTATTTTAAATTTAATTTTACTATTACAAGTTTATCGTGGGTTCCTATATATTGTGCTATTTTTTTTATTAACGATGTAAAGCAGCAGGCAGTGCTGTAAACAGGGACGGATCTACTACCTAGTATAATGAGGGGGCACTTGCCCCACTCTTATTTTATTTTTTTTAAACATACATATATAATATGCCTCCATTTTAAATTTTAAATGATCCCACTACAAATAAACTTAGTCCAATTATTTAAAGTTTTAAATTCATTTTATTTTTCTATCATTTTAACTATTAGTTAACCTAATCAAATTTAGTTTTCTCCTATTTTTAAATTCTAACCGTCATCTAGGGACGGACCTACATACATTAAAGAGGGGCATTTGCCCCCACAAAATTTTAAAAAAAAATACTTATATATATATATATATATGGACCTACATACATTAAAGAGGGTCATTTGCCCCCACAAAATTTTAAAAAAAAATACTTATATATATATATATATATATGTTTACCCAAAATAAAATATAAATAATTTATTGTGTTTTATGTTAAAAAAATTTTTGTTAAACTTAACATATAATAATAATAATTATTATATTATTAAATTTGAGTTAGTATAATAATAAAAAAATAAATAAATAAACTCAAAAAATAGTGATAATTAACTTCATTATATTAGTTAATTAGTTAATAATTAAATTAAAACTTAGTTTTCTAATTAAATATAACTTAAATTATTAGTAATTTTTTTAAAAGATGATTTAAAATAAAAAATATATTATCTATATATTAATATATTGTATTAATATTTATTATTAAAATAATTTTGATTATAGTAATTACTTTAGTTAAAAAATTTTATTTATACTATAAAGACTATAATAAATAGACTTAACAGTTAAATACGAGATAATAAAAAATAAACTAAGTTTTTAAGAATATAGATAGAAAAATAATATTGTCATGTTAAAAATAAAAAAAAAAAGCCAATTACTATTGTGTGTATATTTTTAGTTTTTATCTATATGTTTTGATAGTTATAATTTAAAATTTTAAATATATCTAAACCAATTTGGATTGGTCGAGTGATCGTCGTCCTCTTAAACAAGTGTTAGGAATTCGAATTCCATCTTGTATGTGTAGCAACTCATTAGCCAATTACATACTCTTAAATATCAAATTCATAACGGATTAGTCCTTAACTTGTTGAGTATTGTGGAAAGCCAAAAAAATATATATATACACCTAAATTTTATTATTTTTTTGCCCCCATTGCAAAATTTTTCTAGGTCCGTCACCGGCTGTAAAATTATATTCATATGCAATACTATTATTATGGTTTACAACCTTAGTAGGTATTGGGATAGCTCTAATGATGAGTTTTATAATATTTTTAGTATCATTTTTACTATCGTTATATAAAAAAAGAAGGAAATTAGATTTTTAAAGTATTAGTTTTACTGATAATTTTTTGCTTTAATTGTATGAATAGTTGTAATTTATATATTTAACTAGTGTAAAACCCGTGCATGTTGATTCATTGTAAAAATTTGTTGGTATTTAATTATTTATCTATTAATACTAATAATTATTACTGTTCTATTATCTGTATTTGAGATGCCAAATAATCTTATCATTTTTCTAACCTATATAAATGGATTTACTTAAATATAAAATCTGTTATATTTGTGTATTTAAATGAATGTTGTTACACTTTATTACTATTACACAATTCTTAAAAATTAAAATTTTATTAAAAATAATTTATATTGTAATCATACAATTAACAAATACTAACTTTAATAAAATTAATTTATACTGACTCTAGTGTGAAAAATATAAATCAATTTGTGGGTACATATCTAATTTGAAGGATTATATTTTTTTTTCTTTTTCTATTTCCAAATTTGGGCTAGCTAGATGCGTCTCTTTGCCCTTTGTGGTATTCACAATTTTTTTTATTGTAATTAATCAATTGACATTTGATCATTTATGTCCTTTTATTAGAAATAAGATGGGTTGCTACATGCACAAGATGGGATTCAAACTCCCGATATTTATTTCAGCGAACGAGTAAGCTGATTACTCAACCAATCCAAATTGGTTTCAACTTTTCATCCATTAGTGGCCTCACTAAGTTTTTTTTCTTTTTTTTTCTTTTTTGGTCAGAGCCTCACTAAGTTTTAAACTCGAATGTACTTGTTGTAAGATAGATATCATCACTATTAGACTAAGGTCATGCTGCTTTTTATTTTTTTGGTATTTAGGTCTTGCTGCCTTTATTTTCTCTTCTCAAGATTTTTTCGGTTCAAGTATCAAGAGTCCTTTTTACAAAATGAGTAAATTCTTTTTATATGTAACGGAGCCAAAATCCCAAAGTGAGTACAATATCTATCACATTAAAAAATGATTGGGTTTGATCATGATCCTGGGCTGGGCAAATTTCAGACACTGGCGGTTAATTGGTCACCTCTCTATTTTCCTGGCGGTTAATCGGTCACCTCTCTATTTTCCTGGGCCAGCCAAGAAAATCAGACATTAATATAAGCATATTTCACATGTGTGCCAAAATATTATGGAACTATGAGACGCTTCAGAGGAAACTTTTAAAGAGGCAATTCTCATCCCCTACAAATATTGTTATGTGAACAAGTGATGTTCAACTGCATATTTCCTTTGCCTTGTTCATTTAGTTTAATTGATATTTACTCCCATCAACGTTATGCTGTTTCATAATTTTGATTCTAAAAATTAACAAATGACCTTTTACATTGGGTGAGGGTAGAGGGTTTAACAAGTGACTGTTTTATAAAAACAATCAGCTTAATCCAACTCGGAGTTTACAATACCAGCCGGAGTTTAAAATAGAATTATACTTGTGTTCACACCCCTCTATATTGATCGCTATTGTACTTGATCAACGAGCAATAAAAAACAAGTAACAAAGTATGGCAACACCTTTTGATGGTGTTAATGGAATATCTGCAATGCTCCCACCTATAAAACTCAAAATACAAAGTCAAATTGAGGTTATGATAAAATAGTAGTATAGTACAAAATAAGATGGGGCAGTCACATAATTTCAAGTGTATTGGTCCATAAGAGTTAAAATAAACTATGGATAAATTACACTCACGTTCCCTGAAGTTTGTCAAAATTATACACATAATACATTCACATCCCCTATAGGAGCAGCAGAGTGGTGAAAAGCTTGCGGAGCGGAGCCAGACATGTTTTTTTTTTTTTTTTTGAGTCACTTAGATAAAAACGGTTAAAACGTTTTTTTTAAAGATATTTTTTAATAATTAAAATTTAATATATACAATTGATTAAATCGCATTATTTTTATCAAACTTAGGTCAGACAAATTAATTTGACCAAAAAAATAATGAATCAAATTTTGAAATGATCTAAATTAATATTATTTTTTTATAAAAAATTACTATAATATCTTTATTATAAAAATGATTAAAATACTTCTATTATATATATTAATTTTGAAAATTCTAAAATCTAACCCTTTATTTCTTTGCCATCATAGGATTAGAATTTAGAGTTTTCAATATATATATATATATATATATAATAGGAGTATTTTAGTCATTTTCTATAATAAGAGTATTGTAGTCATTTTTTATAAAAAATAATATTAATTTAGACTGGTTCAAGATTTGATTTACCATTTTTTCGATCAAAATAATTTGTCTGGTCTAATTTTAACAAAAATAACATGATTTAATTGATTATATATGTTAAATTTTAATTATTAGAAGATATCTTTAAAAAAAGACGTTTTAGACATCTTTATCTGAGTGGCTCCCTACAGAAAAACCCGTTTATATAAAAAAACATTACAGAAAAACTGATGTAGAAGTCAAACTCTTTATGTGTCTGTTACCATGTTAAATTAGACCATTAGCAAAAAATTTAAAAACAAACAAATTTTAACATAATATTTAGTTGTCCATATCAATACTTTATTAATATTTTTGTGTCAAAAATTATTTTAAAGACTAATGCAAGTCATGTTTATAAAATTTGGAGACTAAAAAAAGTCAATTAAAACCTCAAGAACTAAATTAAAATTTGCTTGTAAGATTAGGGATCAAATTGAGTATTAAGTCCTCTTTGCTTTCTGCTTCTTCTCACCTACCACCATTTTTATTTCTTTTGGAAATTTCAAAACCTTCCCCTCCTTATGAATTTGTTTAATAATTTTGGATTTGTTCAACTATGTAAGAGAGTTTAGTAGTGACATATGATCGAGGATAACTACTGATCCATAAAGATTGCAATGTTGTTTGTCATGGGGCGGTTATATTGGTTGCCCTTTCAATTTTTTAAGAGTTTTTCGTGTTTCATTCTTATGGTTTGTTCATCATATTCTTGAATCATGCAAACTCTTGAGTCTCAACTTCTTCATGATGAGGAACATCAAGTCCTAATGAGGATCAAGCATTACTTTGAAGACCCTTCTTTTCTCAATCATTGGACTCTATCAAACTCCTCTCATTGATCTTGGCCTGAGATTTCTTGCACCAATGGTTCTGTCAAAGGACTAACTTTGGTTAATCTTAACATCAATCAAATAGTGTCACCTTTCATTGTGATGTCAACAATCTCACACTTGTTGATTTCATCAACAATTCAATTTCTGGGGTGTTCTCAAATTATCTCTATATAATTGTTCTAAGCTTGGTATCTTAATCTTTCTATGAACTATTATATTGGTGAAATACCTCATGATATTGATACTTTATCCAATTTAAAGTACCTTAACCTTAGTTATTCCAATTTCACTGGTGACATTCCTTTCAGTGTTGGAAATGCAAGATTGTCTATTCAATGGTACTCTTCTTGATGAGATTTGAAACTTGTCCAATCTCCAAACGTTGGATTTGTCCATGAATTGCTTCTGGCTTTGAGGTTGCTGTTGAGCTGGACTAAGTTGAATAAGTAAGCTGAAAGTGTAGGACGACTTTTGGTTTTTTCAGTTGCATACAAGGTTTGTAAACATTTAGGTTAAGCAAGTTATACCTTCTTATGATGCATATATTGTAGAAAATCAAATTTTCATTTAAGTATATAAGCTGTTTACAAACATATTTGGTGCTTGAAGATTAATTAGCAATGTTTACACGACATAAAGATTAAAGTTGTACACATAAAATATGACTTTCTTTTCTGTTGAGCCTAATTAGAGTTTAATATACCCAAAGAGAGGGGACATTAACACAACGGAAAATCAAATTTGAACGCTATCAATATACGAATTATGTTCTGTGCGATGCCCATACCATTTTTAAAGGCATCCTTTGAAGTTAGATTCTTCGGTGGTTGATTACAACAATATTTACAAAAAAATATGCACATTTTTTGTTGGCCAGAAATAAAAAGGAGGAGGAGGTTCTAAAATTTCTAAAAGAAATGGAAATGGTTGTGAATGAGAAGAGGTAGACGAAAGAGGTATGATGATACGTGATCACGAGAATATTTTCGTCATTTTAGAGATAAGGTACAGAATGGTAATCTTGTAATGTTCAATTATCTAAATATTTAAAGAATTACACTATATTAGCATTGAATATCAAGGAGAACAAAATTTCATCTCAAAAACAATGGTGTTGACTTGGCAGCACTCATATATAAAGTAATGCACCAATTGTTAGTCAAGGAAGAGAAGATAAGGTTCATTGACCTAAGTGAAGACATCGAAAAGCCCAATAATTCTTTTTAGGGTTAAGTATGATTTCGGTCCCCAACTTAGAAGCCGAAAATCGATTTTGTTTTCAATCTTTTTTTTTTTTTTGCTACAAAATGGTCCTCAAAGTTTCAGTTTGTTTTAAAATTATCTTTTTTACCAATTTTATTTTTTTATTACCAAATCATCCCTCATTAAAATAATTATAAAATAAAATAAATATAAAATAAATAAAAAGAAAGAAAGAAAGGGATACAGAGAAGGGGGTTGGGGCGCGAGAAAGGGAGGGGGGAAGGGGGAGGGAAGGGAAGGGAAGCCACACCGCCGCATCGCCATACCACCGCACCACCGCACCGCCGTCCTGCCACCTGTGATCCGTCACTGCTCCCTATACTAATGGCAAGAGAGGAGAGAGCAGAGGGAGAGAGAAAAAGAAGAGAGGAACGAAGCCCTCCACAGCGCCGCAACCCCTCCTCCTCCACCACCGCTGCAACCCCTCCTCCTCCACATCGTCATTCACTGCTGCAGCCCCTCCTCCACCACCGCCGCTGCAACCCTTTCTCTCTATTTCAATTTTTTATTCTTTTTTCTTTAATTTTTCAGATTTAAAGGATTCTATTGTTGTTGTTGTTGATGCTTATGATAGCTTCTGTTTATTCTTTTTATTCCATTGTTGTTGTTGATGCTTTGGTTGCTTCTGTTTCTGCTGCTTTTATTTTTGTTTCTATTTCTGATTTTGTTTTTGTTGTCGCTCTAATTCCATTATCCATTGTTACTGTTGTTGTTGTTCTGCTGATTGTTATCCATTGTTGCCTGTTTTTGTTTATGCATTTGTGCATCTGCTTCTGCTTCTGCTTCTGGTTAATGTTGAGGAAGAAGAGGGGTGTTGAAGAAGAAGAGGGGAGGGAGGGGTATTTTCGTTCGAAAGACGATTTTAAAATAAACTGAAACTTTGGGGACCATTTTGTAGCAAAAAAAAGGCCAGGGACGAAATTGATTTTCGGCCTCTACGTTGGAGAGCAAAATCATACTTAACCATTCTTTTTAAGTTTATTAAGAGGTACAAAATTCGAATTTATTTCATTAGAATTAAATTTAATTTGTTGTAAGGATTTGTCAAAAGATTTGATTTTATTTTGATTATTTATTTATTAGTATCTTTTGGTGTTTAAAATCTAAATTTAATCTAATCCAATCTATTAAAATCAAATCTAATTTAAATTGATTATTATATCTTTAATTAGGTATTTAATATTTAAATCAAATATATATGATCTAATCCATAAAGATCAAATATGATTTAAATTAATTAGATTTAATTTTGGAGTCGTATCTTTTATTTAATTTCAGATTTTATAGTTTTATTCTAATATGATTTGACCCACTTTTAAAATGCTCAATTAGAGGTCTATTTAAACACGTTTATAAGACATCTGTTATATAACTTTTTATGAATAAACTTTTTAGGACTTATGATGCACGAATTTCTATGTGTATTTAAGTAAAATGAGTGATTTACTTTACTTAATGTATAACAAAATTGAAGAATTTAGTCAAAGATAACTCTTAGTTTTAATTCTTTTATTTTCGTTCTTTTGATATAAGTTGTCAAGTACAAATTCTTTAAAAATCTAGTATGAAAAACCTTTTGGTAATCTAAATTGCTAAGAATAGATTTCATAGAAGTTTAGCAAAAAAATTATCCAACTTTATCTTTTATCATTATCTTTTTGTTTTTACTGTGTCTTCTCTTCCTCGTTTCTTTTTTTTTTTTTTTTATTTTATCATAGGAACCTACATGTCTTATTATTTTTTGGGGACCTATTTATTCTCGAATTTTTTTTCAACTGTCCAACTTAGTGTTGTAACAGATACGTGGATAGTCTGATTTCCATGTTAACTCTTTTGTTATGTTTTCTACTAGCAATTAGACAAAAGGACCTTTTTGTCAAGCGTTTGAATACGTGAGAAATGAATTTATATTTTTCAATTGTGAGAGACTAATTTATTTCTGCAAAGAAAATTCAATGACTTATTTGACTTTTTTTTTAAATAATTAGTGTATGTATCTATGTTCTGCACAAAAAATTGTAAAAAAAACATAAAGTATTTATATTTTTTAATATTAAAAAACACACAAAATAATTACTATTTGCTAAAAATTTTACAGATCACTATTAAAATCAAAGTTTAACTTGAGATTAGTGAGTAGTCACTATTTTACACTTTTTTGAACTGAAATAATTATTTATTAATTTCAATATACAATTTAAAATTAAATTAAAATATTTACATTAAAATTCTATCTTTTCAAAAATTTTTCTATAAATAATATTGATAGTCAGGGACGATTTCAAGTGCATTGATGTGGGGGCAAGTACCCCCACTACAATTTGGAATTTTTTTTAGTAGTATATGATAATAATATTTATTTGCCCCTATTAGATTATTAAATTTGACCCCACAATAATTTTTTACTTAACTTTTGGTACTTAATTGTCAATTTAAAATTTTTATATTAGGTATTCGTTAGAATGATCAATTCTCAGATTTAAACGAAATTAGTGTTCTTTTTTAAAAATCAACTCAAAAAAATATTATTTATCTTCTTTTTAAATTAGCTTTAACTTTTGCCTAACAACTATATTAATTGAAAGAACTTTTTTAACTATGAATATCAATAAGAATCTGCTTCTAATTGTATTGGGAAGTGAATTTTTAAATAATTATTTAGTAATATATATGGAAAGAGAGAAATTTTGATAGTAGTGTTAAGAGAAAAATTACTTAATTTTTTAAAATTATAAAACCTAAAAGAATAGAATTTTAAATTATATATTATTATTTAAATTACTATTTTAGTGTTTTAATTTATATATTAGATATTTTGAAGGCTAATAATATTTTACAATAACAAAATATAATCATAACAATAATCATGTTATATGTACATAAAAAATAATTATCTATATAAAATATATATTAAAATATAAAATATATATTAAAAATAAATTAAACAATATATGTATTTATACACAGATATATAGTGGTTAATAGATAGTTTAATATTTAATTTTTTATACACATATATTATTTTTATTATAAAAATTATTATCATGTTATATAAATTTTGTCCCTACTACTAAACTTTTTTGAATCCGTCACTGTTGATAGTTGAATTTATAGATATTTATACGTAATTTATGAGTAAAATTTTTAAATTATTCTAATTCTTAACTCTTAAAAGTATCACATATAATTAATTATATATAAAAATTAATCTAAACAAATACAATTTCACATATGATAATTTTTTTTCCTGACACTTATTAATTACATAAAGATCTAATTTAGAATGAATCATGTGAAGATGAAATGTTTTTTTATTCTCACCTCCACTATCTTGAAAAAAAAAAGGTTCACATATGATACTTTTAATTAGTTGGATACTAATAAAAAATTTATTTTCACACAGTAATCAAATTTTAATGTCTCTAAATTAAAGTCATCATATCATTCATATGTATCCGTTTATTATCTATTTACCTTAAAAGAATATATAAAACAAAGAAATTCAAAACCATCAGACATGAACCATGTTAAAAGTATGCTGGTTGATTTAGCACCTATCTATCATTATCCTAACCAACTTGGGTTGGTCGAGTGGTCAACTCGCTCGTCCGCTTAAACAAATGTCAGGGTTCGAATCTCGGCTTGTGCATGCAGCAATTCATTGGCCAGCGACAAACCTTTAAATAGAGCTCCAGTCCACGACGGATTAGTTATTGGCCTGTCGGGCTAAGAGATACCGTGTGCAACCAACAAAAAAAACTATCATTATCCTCTTGTAATTAAAAATAAAATCTAATGGAAAAAAGATTTTTAATTAATTTTCTTTCCCAACAATAAGAATATCACTCTGCATGTACTATTGCATAATAGTTTAAAAAAAATTTGGATCACAAACTAACAAAATAATCCAAACTTTTGCGACTTTTATTACTCTAATCAAAATAAAAAAATTTTCATAATTGAAATTTGGAAAAATCATTTGACATAAACATAAGAATACACATAAATTACTCTGTCAAAATAAACATTAACAAATCAAAATAAATAAATGCAAATTAATATTAACAATTATCTATTTACTGTATTAAAAACTTAAACTATATACAGTCCTTTGGTTTAGCGTATAAGCTACCTAATTTTATTATAATATGGATAGTGATAAATCGAATTAACTAATTTTAATTTAGTAAAAAAATGCATTGAATTTGACTTGTTTATAGTAAATCGAAACAAAGAGATTCGATTTAAGACCCATAATAAATTAAAACGATTAAATTCGATTTATCAGTTCATAGTAAATCGAATTAATTGAATTCGATTTATAGAAAAAAGAGACAAAGGTAAATCAAATGAGGTAGATTTAATTTACTATTCGTATACTTATATATACAAATCGAATTCACTTGCTTCAAATTGTAATAATTTCTTCTCCCTCCAAAACCCACGCAAGAGAGAAAAGTGAGGCCACAATACGACAAGATTTAAAACTGTAGACATAGAAGATGACCTAGATCGATTCGCATCAATGAAGAGGTTAGTGATAAAATTTCTTTTCTTTAAGATAGTTTAGAAATGTTAGCAATATTAAAACACTTAGAGTATTTGATTATAAACGTTAGTTAGAATTTTTAAACTACAAATATTAGTTAGAGGAGTGATTTAGTAGTTTGTTAAAATTTTGAAATTACAAACGAAATTTAGAGTAGTGATTATAAATTTTAATTAGAGCAGTGATTAGAGATTTTGTTAAGATTTATAAGTATAAATGTTAGAATAATTAGTGGGTCTGTCTAAAATCAGCCAAAGCGTTTTGAGCTTATTTGATGCACCATGAAATCTGAACCATTAGATTAGATTGATAAGCAATCTGATGGTTAGAATTTAATTTATAAATAACTTATTAAGAATTACACTAAAAGATAACAAGTTTTTTGATATTTTAAAATTGTCCCATATAAAATTTGAGACCCAAACTCTCGTTTCTGCAATTCTGCTGCTTGCTGCCGGAAGACCTTCGTGACCCTGGTGTTTCTTGCTCTACGCTCTTCTGCACCAGGTGCCTTCCTGTTTAAACCCAATTTCTCGTTTTCATCTAAATTCTCCTGATTCTCTGCTTTTTTCTTCTGATTCCATCGAATTCCTTTGAATTCATTTCAGACGCAGTGCCTCTTCAGTTCTTCCGAGATCCTCCTCTGCGCCATGATTCTCCCTGCACGTCTACTCTCCACTAGCTCAGATCGAATTTCCAGATTTTAATGAGGTAAAATTGTTCAAATAGTATCTACATTTATGTGGTTGTTTAATATTTTCTGTTATTAGTTTTATAATGATTTTGTTTTCTAGATTGTGGCTCCAGTAACTCTGGCTGATGAAGAGATTAGCCTTGAACGAGGTGGAAGTCAGTCGGATCGCATGTCATCATTATCTATGCAGAACCCTGACATCCTAAGTGTTAATAAACTTTTAGAATTGGTAAAAGTTTATACACTTTTATATTTAGGGCTAGATGATTGGCTATTTGATTGTTTTTTCTACTGTTAAAGATATGCTAAGAGAATTATCGTATGGGCAGGTTTTGGAAACTGTACGGCAAGTGGCAAGTCTCTCCATTTCTTCAGCTCCAGTACCTTATGACCAAATGAAGAACTAATGTGAGGCACTTGTTATAGGAAACAACAGAAGATGTCAGTTCTTCAAAGTTTCAAACACCAGTAAGAGACTAGAGCGCTTGTTCTTTCAAGTGATTATGAAATAAAAGTTCCCCCTCTGGCAACTAAGGATAGGATGTTTTACCATAATGCGAAAGAACAAAGTTTTCTTCAGAATTTATTGCTGAATGTTCTCATTAGTGTTTTGGTAGCTTTAGAGTATGTGCTTCATTATCAGGATTCACACCCAATGAGAAAACTTTCTATGCATTTAGATGATGCTCTTAACTTAGTATTATTTAAAGTTTTAACTGATCCAATTAATTAAGAGATAATTTATACAAAGTTAATTGAGGTATATGTAGAGGTCATGAATATTCTATAGACATGATTCACAATAGGATAATATGGTGTCATGTGATGGCCGTATCTACTTAGTGGAAGGTTTTGGTTTTATTGTTGTATAGGTGCAGTCGCCAATAGGCAAGACATGTAGTTAATTTATTTATTTATTGCTGTTATGTGTTGTGTTTCTAATATCAAAATAATTGTGTGTATATATTTAATTTGTAGGACAACAATCAAATCATTGATCTTTCATTTTTAGTACTCTTTTCATTATATATGTGGTTTTTTGGATCGAATATTGAGAATATATTCTGCAGAATGATTAGATTTACCATAGATAAATTTCTGATGTATACTTAATCTATTGAAACTAATTTTTAAACAAGAATGCTTGTCTTGGGGAAGCATTTTTGAAAAGAGCCACTATTATATGTTTTCAACTTATCAGTATCACTCCACCCAAGTGTATTATTTTATTCCTATGCACTTCATTAAAAAAGAAAAGCCTTTTTATTCATGGTCATAGTAGTTCTACACTTCGCAAATAATATTAGTTATATCACCGATGCAAAGATAACCAAGATATTGAAATTGTTGGTTTTCAAAATCAAGATGCCTATTTAGCCCCTTATTGGTTTAACACTTCAATGGATTATCAATTCCCAGTTTCCTTAGGACATCTTCTACCTCAGTAATCACTAAAAAGAAACAACACTCTTTTACACAAAATTTGATTCTTCATTATTGTCTACAACCAAATCTGTCATAAGATATTGAAAATAACAGTTAAAAATTTTGAAAATGATGTTCTTCGTTATAATTCCCTCTGGCTTCCATTCACTCCATTAAAGTATTATTCCTTCATTAGTTCCCTGTTTTCCAGTGCTTTGCTTATTTTGACCATGACCATGGGAAAAAAAAGAGAAGCTTCCACACATGCAGTAGTCATGACCAAATAGATAAATATAAAGTATGTGTTGTACACTTCCTAAATTTCAGAGACTAAGAACTTATTATATCACAAGATGTATGAGTACCTCATCTTAGTCTTAATTCTTATGCACATTACAATGTGCATAATTTCAATTTTCGTAATTATATTATTAAAAATGCATGCATGTCCAATTGAGAGTTTTCAATTTTCTGTAGTTTCATCTTTCTATAAAATTAACTAAACAAAAATTCCGGCAATATGCTAATACCATATGGGCTTGTAAGCAAGTCATTTATGATTATTGTGAACAATGCATAAACTTCTTGAATAGACAATCAATGGAGTGTGTACATTTCATTTTTTGAGAAGTAATAATAAACAGCATCAAAATACAAATGAAATTCATATATATTAGAAAAGATATGATGGGTACATCAAATTCTAGACGTTAATAGTAAAAAAAAACTAGTAACTGCTATTAATAATTGGTCTGAATTGATGATGTTTCTAACCGCATTGTTAGATTTTCATCTTCCAGATCATATTATCAACACTGCAATTATGAAATTTCTCCAATGCTTAACTGACAGAACTTGATCTGCTTGACAAGTAAACTAATCTCAAGCAATAAGTTAAGTTTTCCTACTAAGATGTCTCACAGCTTCAGCTGACAACTTTTCATGCTTCAATGTGGAACATATTCTCATGTTTTCATGATCACTTATTCCTACATGAACTTATGGATTGTATCAGCAAAAGTCTTTAATTAAGCATCAAAGTGAATTCAACCAGGAACAACATCTTAATGAACACAATTCAAGCAAAAACTAAAGTACCTTTAGAAAAATATCCATGGCAATGTATAACTGATCATGAGATTCCCTTGCAGCATCTGGAACCACTCTAATCAATGCTTCAAATTCACAAGGTTTGAAATGGAGATCAGGAGCGAAATTGGCACCCAATTGTCCAAGAGCTTGTCCTAAGAGGCCAGCTGCCTCACCAACTGGTTGTTTCCAATCATTAAGTGGCAACACCATTTTGGTGCCACTGGGAAGGTTCCAAATAACATAAAAGGAACAAAAAAATGAAATCAATGAAGCAGATTCATACAAGAAGAACATAAAAGGAAAAAAAAAAAAGAAATCAATGAAGAAAATTTATACTTGAGGCTGAGACTCCATTGGAACTTTGGAAGTGGAGGATAAAGGGGGAAGACTGAGCACCACGGCGCTGACGTCGACGCTCAACTCGCTGAGATCCACGCCACAGCTCGATGCCTGCTAAGGATGACGCCGCTGAGGAGTGAGAACGACGACGCCCGCGGGTGCCACGACGACGGTAGAGAGAACGATGGTGTACTAAGGCTAATAACGAACGACTCGAAGAGAGAAGAGGGATACTACGAATGAACGACGAGGAGAGAGAGGCTAAGAACGATGTCGGGAGATGGGCGGAGATTGGTAGCGAGTGCTGGGCTGGACGGTGACAGCGACGGCGAAGATCAGAGAAGAGTGGAGTAGGTGGTGGTGGTCCTGTGGATAGAGAGGGGAGTGTAGTGAGTTTACAGGAAAAGAAATTAGGGTTTTATTGAATTTTAAAAATATGTGTGGTAAAATATAAAAAAATAATAATTATTATTAAACCCCTATATGGGTCATATTCATAAATAATTTATTGTGCATATTTGAAAAGCTCAAAAGACTTGAGCTTACTAAAGATAGACCCATAATTAGTGATTAGAAGTTTAGAGAAGAGTCTTCTTTCATTTGCTTCTTTAGAAAGAGTCTTCGTACTTCATTTCAAGGATTTAAGTCTCTTGGAAAAGAATTTGAATCTAACCAGGGTTTTATGATCACTTGAAAAAATGAATTCACGAAATCAAGCTTGAAAACTCTTTCTCCCGATTCTTGTGATTCTAGAGTTGGATTTGATAACGTGACATTTAATCAACCAACATCTAGATTGTGTGGCTCTAAATTAGAGAACATGTTTCATCTCTTCTCATGAGTAATTGGATTAAGAAATTGGCAATTGATCAAGTCAAGAGAGATTGAACTACCAAGAAATTCAAATTCAATCACTTATGATTTGCCAAGAGATCAATGATTGCATGATTGAAGTTAAGATGAAAACTATTTGATCCAGAGAATTCAATATCTCTGTACCCCAATGATCCTCCCATTCTTCTCTTATCCTCTTGCTTTATTAATTTCTTTCAATTAATGTTCATCTCTTCTGCTTAATTTACTTCCTTGCACTTTACTATTCTTACACTTTACTTTCTAGCAATTTACATTCTTACAACTTTATATTCCAGTAATTTAAATTCCAAGTTATTTATATTTCTATCATTACATTCTTGTCATTTTATAACTTTTATTTACTTCTTTCTTAAGTCATTTAAATTACATGTTTCTATTGTCAATTTTCTCCATCAAATTGTGAATTGTCTAACTAGAATACTCAATCAATCATTGCTTTCCTAACTCCTTAATCTTTGTGGGTATGATAACCCACTCATCGTAGTATTATTTGATGCGATCCAGTGTACTTGCCGGTAGTTTTGCGAAAAATTCCATATCACTAGTCCTCGAACAAATCTCTTGACTCTCATGATATCCAGAGTCACTAAGTGCTCAGCATATCTAAAATGCTCAGTGAAACGATTACCATACTGCATCATAGACATACAAAGAATTTGCCTTAACTTCTCAAAATCAACAGCATTTTTTTTCTTTATACTAGTAGGAAGGAATCTTTTCAAAAAGATCTCAACAAACTCATCCCACAAAAGAGGTGGCATTCGGCGTGCAAAACATAAACCAAACAAGTAGAAAAAAATACACAATAATATAGTATCAAATTAAAAATATAGATAGTAAAAACAAAATTTAAGAATCTAGATGCTGCATAATATAACTGCAGTGACCGTGAGACACCAAGGCGCAAGCCACCAATTAATTGCAAGTGAATCTCAAGAATGACTTACCCACATTATTATTATTACTCATCTTATAGCATCTTCAATAAGAAGACCCATAGTAAAAATTATTTAAATTTTTTTTCAACAGTAACAAAGAGCAATATCCTAATTCAATTATGCATCAATATACACAAATATAAATCATTCAATTATTCAAACATCAGCAACAAAAAATAATATCACAATTCACACAATCTTTGTCGAAATCAAATTCTTATTATTAAATAAGATAAAATCAAATTTTACTAAACAAAATACCAAATCCAAGCAATAAAGCAAGTGGATTAGTGAATGTACCAACTACCAAAGTCCATGACTCCAGTTTCTTAGAAAGCAACAGCCAACAGCGGTACAACGCCCAACATATAGTAGGGACGAAAAGACTTGAGAAGTTGAGGTGTGGTCGGTGCACGAAACGGTTGAAAATTGGAGAGGCGAGACTCGAGACTCAAGAGACAATGACAGAGTGGCGAGAGACGATGACAAAGTGGTCAAGTGGTGAGAGAGTCAGAAACACAGAAACGATGATGGAGTGGCAAACTGGTGAGAGACAATGATGAAATGGAGACAGAAATCGGCAAAGAGGAATGCATAACAAATGGTCAGACGCGGATAATGGAGCAGCCGAGCAGCGACGCAAGGAGAAAGGCTGCATTGCTTGGATTCAATGACGCGAGATAGGTGGGCGGCAACAGTAACTCGAGTCTGGAGAGTAGAGAAAAAAATTGAAAAGATGAAGAAGGGTTAAGGATATGAAGAGTGCGGTCAAAATTAATGATGTAACAAGAGCAATTAACCTTTCAAATTAAAAGCTACTCAGTCATTTTTAAAATTTTACTCTAGACACTTGTCTTCACCTATGATACTCGGAGATTGACACATTCATGGGACACAAGGATACATGAATTTAAAATTCTTATAAGATAACATGACACGAAATATATATAAAATATAAAGTATTTTTAAATAAATTATAATAATATTTTAAAATTTTATTAATATTAAAATATAAATTAATTTTTCAATTATGTTTAATATTTTTTAATTATATAAAGTATTTAAAATATTTTTTGTTTTAATAATTAATAATATATACTATTTCTAAATTTATTTCAAGAATATATGTTAAGAATAAGGTTAGATATGCTGACGTGATGGTATTTAAGTGTGTTCAAGCATGTTTGAAAAAAAAAATTTATTTTTTATTAAAACACAACTAAACACAAAAGACATACATCTCAATAAATATTATGTCTAAAATTTATAAGACACGACAAATAAAAATAGTGACCGTATTTCATAAGTCCTCACTAACTAATGAATACATTCTTCTTTTCAATTAAATAATTTGAAAAGACAAACCTATAACAAACTTTAGTTTAGAGCAATTGAATTATTTAATTGGTAAATTCTATGATGTCTTTGTTGTGATGTCTAAATTAAATTGCCAAACTTATTTTTTAAAATAAAAAATAAAAAATAAATTATTTAAAATTTATTAAATCCTTGTTTCATAGGGGTACTTTCGCACTTGCCGTTTGCAATGGGAAAAATGGAAATCTCTCAAAATAATCCATCCATTCAAACAAATTAATTTTTTTTTGGTGTAATTTACATAAATAAAATAAGGAGGAATATGAAAGAAATGATGGGATAAAGGCATAGTTGTAAGAACCGGACGGTCCGGTTCGACCAAAAAGGCATAATTGTAAGGAATGCTACCAAGCTAGTGTGTTCATTTGAAAATTTATGTGCTAATTATTCTATATATTATATACATACACAGCTAAATTATTTTATATTTATTTAATTTAATTTTTGTTTTATACTCATTTTTTTAATTCTTTAGAATTTATAGAATTATTAAAATAAGTATCAAATATTTTAATATTTACATTTACAATATAAAATGTTAGTAAAGATATTTATTTTAAATTTTTTAGAGTATTAAGTTAGTAGATCTTCGAAGATTTCTACTTAAGACTAATTAGTAGGGACATCTAAGCATCACCACTAAATTTCACATGAAAAATTAATGGAGGGACGTAATGTGTTCATCGTTTACTATCTTGAAGGACTAAATTAATATTTTATTTTTTTCAAGGGCTAATGAATTTGAAGTAAAAAATTTTAAGGATAGACCTAATTGTCACTTTATTCAATTTTTTTCTATTTTATATTTTTTATTTACGTACGACCGGTTCTATCGGTTTAACCAATGACCCACTGATTGAACCAATAATCCAGTGACCCAATAACTTGACCGGTTCGGTTCTGACAACTATGGATAAAAGAATAAAAATATCTGACAACACAAGTTTGGTGTGATTCCAAATCTTAAAACCCTAGTCCCCAATTTGCACCTTTCTTCGCACTCTTCAGTCTTCTGTCTTCACCTCTCTTTCAAAGTCGATCCACCACCAGCACCACCATCATGGGCAAGAAGCGGAAGGTTGCACCCAAATCATCTCAAACCGTTGAGCCCCCGCCCAAGCAGCACCAACCTGAACCTCAACAGGAATACGAAGAGGTTGAGGAAGAGGTAGAAGAAGAGGTCGAAGAAGAGGAGGAGGTAGAGGAAGAAGAGGAAGAGGAGGAGGAGGAAGAAGAAGAACAAGAAGGAGGTAACGAACAAAAGCAACAACAAGAGGACGAAGACGACGAGCCCATACCGAAGCTTCTAGAACCTTTTGGTAAGGACCAGATCTTGAGTCTTCTCTGCGAAGCGGCCGCCAAGCACCGTGACGTGGCCGATCGAATCCGTCGGGTGGCCGACGAGGACGCTGTCCACCGGAAGATCTTCGTCCACGGCCTTGGTTGGGACACCACCGCCGAGACCCTCATCAGTGCGTTCCGCCAGTACGGCGAGATCGAGGACTGCAAGGCCGTCACCGATAAGATCTCCGGCAAGTCCAAGGGCTACGGATTTATCCTCTTCAAGACCCGCCGCGGCGCCCGCAATGCCCTCAAGCAGCCGCAGAAGAAGATCGGTAACCGCATGACAGCGTGCCAGCTGGCATCCATAGGCCCCGTCCAGCAGCCGGCACAGCAGCCTGCTGCCGCGGCCGCCTCGTCAGGGTCGGCAGTCTCCGAATACACGCAGAGAAAGATCTATGTGAGCAACGTTGGGTCCGAATTGGACCCGCAGAAGCTGATGGCGTTCTTCTCGAGGTTCGGTGAGATCGAGGAAGGGCCATTGGGGCTCGACAAGGTCACTGGGAAGCCAAAGGGGTTCTGTTTGTTCGTTTACAAGAGCGTTGAGAGTGCGAAGAGGGCGTTGGAGGAGCCTCACAAGGAATTTGAGGGACACGTGTTGCATTGCCAGAAGGCCATTGATGGACCCAAGCAAGGGAGGATGCAGCTGCAGCACAACGTTCCAAGGACGCAGTTTCAGAGAAACGACAACGCAGGGTTTGGTGCTGGTGTTGGTGGTGGCATTGGTAACAATGTGCAGGGGCATTTGATGGCGCCCGCGGCTGCCGCAGCCACCCCTTTAGGGGTGAACCAAGCAGCTGTGCCGCCGCTGAATCCGGCACTTGGGCAGGCATTGACGGCCCTGCTTACTCAGCAGGGTGCTTCGTTGGGGCTCACCAATTTGTTGGGAGGTTTGGGATCAACTGCAGGGGCTGTTAATTCAGGCGTTCCAGCGGCAGCAGCAGCAGCACACACGATGCAGGGTGGTTACAGTACTCAGCAGAATATAAGCCCTGGTGTTATGAGCGCGTACGGGAGTCAGGTAGGGCTGCAGGCGGCTTATCCGAACCAGCAGGTCGGGCAGGGTGGCAGCTCTGGAAGAGCGCAACCTGGCGTTGGGCAGTATGGTGGTGTTGCTCCTTACATGGGGCACTAGGTTTGTGTTGCAGGTATGGTGTTTGTGCTGATATTCTTTGATTCGCTGGTAGTTTCTTTTTGATTGAGCTTGTTGTTTTGGCTGTTTATTGGGTGCTGTGTTGCTTGGTTGTTGAAGAGAAATAGGGAAGGTTTCACAATAAGTGAGAATTATCTAGCTAGCTTCTTTAGGATGTAATTAGGAGTTGAGGTAGCTGCAAACACAGTAAAAGTTGAACCATGTGGAATGTTGATCTCTGCATTGGAGGCTTTTGCTAAATCTTTTGAATTGGTGTGTGAACCGTGATAGATAAAGGTTAGTTGCCTTTTAGGAATGATTTGTGAACTATTGTTCGAAGCTTCTTTTGCATTATTTCTGCCCAGATTTGGACTAACATTAATAATCATATGTTCTAATATGGCTGTCCATCGATGAACAAGTCGTGTCCATGGTCTCTTTAATTCTTTCCTGGAATTATTGTTTTTCAAACTGCAGCTCACTATTTATTGCCTTATATTTAGTTTATCAGTGGTCTTCTCAGATTTACAACAAAATCTTTTTAGTATAATAAACTTCTAGTTTGCAAGACAGCTATATGATTTTCCCTTCTGCTGTAATGCCTAATCAAAATTGTTTTTTGCTTTGTGCTTGACTATAAAATGCTCTAAACCAATTTTGCTAAAACTTTGATTTGGGACCCTTCCTTTCTTTTCCGTTTGCTTTGAAATTGTTTTTCATGCTTCTTTATTCGTTTTGCAGATTACACCTAAGTGAATCAGTATTTTATTACTGGCCTGGTGATTGTTCTGAAGTGTAAGGAGCTGATGCAATTGGCGTATTTATAAAGAAATGTTACTTTCTACAATGATCAGAATG
The DNA here is from genome assembly GCF_059453495.1 of Arachis ipaensis. Lineage (NCBI taxonomy): Eukaryota > Viridiplantae > Streptophyta > Magnoliopsida > Fabales > Fabaceae > Arachis > Arachis ipaensis. Next base: position 116,004,768 of record NC_142441.1, on the reverse strand, counting down.
TTTAAATTTTCAAATGGAGTTCTGTTTTCGCTACCTGCTTTTTCGTATTTGCTTCCATTTCAAAATAGTGTAGTATTTTGCCTTTTATTTAATCTTTAAAAAAAAAAAAACGATGGAACTATTTTAGTGCAATGAATTTTAGTTTTATTTGTAGTATTTGGATTTTCAGATTCTGAGCCAAACATACTTTGAAATATATAATTGTGTGGATTATCATGCTTCAATTTTCCAGTTAATAGTTGTTTGATAGTGTTTTGTCTGGTTTTCTGGTACCCTTCCTCTTTTAGTGTTGTTATTGTTATTATTTTTATCTCTTACATATTTGACACGCCTTTTTCTTATTCAGAATGATTGAAGTGATCCCTACATGATATTTTAAGTGCCTTTGTCATTAATATCACCTCCTTGAAAACATTGGCTACAAACATGTAGTGGTTTACTTCTGCTGGAAGTGTGTGCCTAATTTTGTGCAGTTATCTTGCAGGTTTGACAGCCATACTAACGTAAATATCTGCCAATAATGAAACCAGTCTATATATTGTTTTGAAGGGGGAAATTTTATATATATAACACTATCTTGATTTGGACCTGCCTGATATTTTTCTACATTTGGTGAAATCTTTTGTAGGGCTTGTTTGAAAAAGATTCTAGTGATGTTTTTATTTTTTCCCCAAAAAAGACCAGGGTTTTAGAAATCTATTGTCTAATGTTAGATTCAGTATTAAAAATTATTATTATTATTATTATTATTATTATTATTATTATTATTATTATTTCATGTTAATAAAAGATACTTTCTTGGAAATATAGCTTTTAAAAGAATTATAAAGATATCTCTTGGTACCCATTTCTAATGGTGGAATTTTTGCAGTTAATAAACAAAAAAAAAATATGCTGAAAGGAATGTGAAATTACTTATCTTCTTTTGATAAATAAATTATGTTTCGTTCTTTTAAAATTCACAACTTATTGATTGATTCTTGGCGAATGGTGATGTTCACTTTAAACAAATCCAAGTTTTGTCCCAAAATCTAAGATGTGTTTTGTGGGGGGTTTAATTTTCAATACAAATAGTTTTCCAAAGTATGAGGTAAGCCATTGTGATAATGGAGTTGATGCTTGCTGGTTGTCCTCATAAGTTGGTGGCTTTCATGTGCTGTGGAAGGTAAGCCATAGTTTATATTTCTAGTTTATTATCTTTGCTTTTAGGGTTAGTTTTAAAGTGATAAGTGGTCAGTATAGTCTTCGAATGGAGAAATTTGCAGTCTAAATAATGTGATCAATTACCAACGGGAAACAGTTGCCCTTAGAAAGGAGTAAGGTTACTGAAGTCTGGATTCCTTGGGATTTTAAAACTGGTTTCTATGTTGTTTCTCTCTTCATTTCTTTTAGGGATGACCAAAATTCTGATACATTCATAGCTTGAGATGACTGAGATTGGCTCTCATGTCCATAAGGTTCTAATATAACACGTGATATTGGTATGCTGTGTGGTACAAAGTGCAATTGATACTTCAAGGAAAATGCGAGGTTGATGTCTAGATCTCATAAGCTGGATTAATACGTGGCCTGTTAACTGCCCCGAGTTTTGCAGCTTAAAGTTGGTTGGTTTCATAATTGTTAGATTTTGCAATTCACGTTGTGCATGTTGATGTTAAGTTTCTGGAGGAGTACGGGTTCCAACAGAGACCTAAGAAAATAGTGAGAACTGAGAAAACATGTATGCTCCGGAAGCTTTGTCAACATGGAGACTGAGAGTTGTGTTAGGTATATTGGTTACCTACATGAAAAATCCTTTGGATAAGCACAAACATCAGGCACACTCACAGTTGAAGTTTGTGGATACAAGATTACAATATGTACTCTGCTGAAACTCTTGTTTGAGTTTATCTAACTGCGAGTTGTTAGCTGTGTTTATGCAAAAATTTATCATTCTTTGGCTCGTGGGCATGTTTGAAATCCCAAATGGGACAATGTCCATGTAAAGGAGAAGGAAAGAGTTTATGAAGTGTAACTGTGATTTTCTTTTATTCTTTGTTATTCGAATTTTTTTGCCATGGGAGAATAATTGTCCCATCCCCATTTTCCGGGCACCATTCTTCATCTCTATATTAATAATTTATATGGAAATTCTAATGAAAAATAAAAAGAAAACACCATTATTACAACATAAAAATGTATATAGTCTTAAGATTACAAATTCAAAAATATAAAATAACATATTATACTCATAGTTCATAAAACAATTTTAAAATACAACCTTCAATCTGAAAAAGGCTGTAAAACAAAGTTTTTAACACTTAATATTTTTTACTAGAGTATAATTTCCAACAAGCAACTTTATGTTTTTTGTTAAAACAACATAATATATAAATATGTTAACATACATCATAAACAAGAATATCATATATTAAATAAAAATTTGACATAATTAAAAAATAATTACCAAAATTTTTAAATTTTTCATATCCATCTCATAATCTCAAAGATTTGGAATTTTTCATCCTGATTTATATGTTATATCAATTAATAATTCACGAGTTAAATTTGACATGAAATTAAATTTTGATACCAAATAAAAACTTGAGTTATTAGTACTTTTACTTGAGTGTATTCAATTCGACCACTGGTATTAAAAGCAGATTTTGAGACAATAGTAGAAATGAAAATGACTAAAAATTTTATTGAAAGGTTGGATATTTTACTCCAATATTTTTTCAGTAGTCAAAAATATCAAAATTTTTAAATTTGTTTTATCTACCAAACACTCTCTTTCAAGTAGATAGAACTAAAATTTCTCTTTAAAGACACTTCATATCCAACATTCAAAGTTCAGAAGCTAAACCATCATCATTTGGAGCTCTTCTTCTAACCCTAGTCTTAAGTTGATATTTACACTCATTCTTCCATCATTTTCTTGACCTTACTCAATTGATTCTCGCTTTGAAATCTATATATTTTAGGGAAAAAAAGTTCAACAACTTCATCTTATATATAGGATCTAAAATAGCTCCCATAGCCATGGTTACATTAATTTGATCCCAATACTTTTCAAACTTGCTAGTTATATTTATTGCCATTTCATGAATCATGACATTAGGACTAAGCATCCATTCATTCCATGTCAATCTCATTTCACACACCTTGAAAAAATGTAAATTTGTGGTTAGATAAGTGCTAGAGAACAACTCAGTCACACCATAAAAGACTGATGGTTATTAGTGGCTAAGAGAAGGGGGGTTGAATGTTGGCCTTCTTTTCTGCTGAGTTAAACTTTCGCTTTTAATTAAGAGAACTTAGGAGATATTTTGTTTTTGTCTCCTATCGAGTTAGAAGATACTTTCCTTTTTGTCTCATGAATTACAGAAATAATAAAAGAGCAGAGAAGAGAGAGTGACACCCAGAAGTATCTTGGTTCAGCTACTCAGTGCAATGTAGCCTACATCCAATCTCCATCACAATTATGATGGAATTTCACTATCTTTTTCACAAGGTACATACACCAATCTTTCCCTAGGATCTACCCAATCCTATCTAGGACAAATCCAGATTCTAACCCAATCTGAATTTGACTAGACCTCAATCTAGCTTTCAACAGCCAAGTGCTAACCCAACTTGCAAGGAAATCCCTACAGGATCATGAAACAAAATAGAAAGATGTACAAAGAAAATTGAGACATCTTAAGGCTTTTTCTCCAAGTTTACCTCACTGCCTTTTACCTCCCATTGGCTTTTTCTTACAAACCTCACCATGTTTTTCTTTTTCAATGAGACTCAGACAGACTAAACTGAGAAAAAGAAACTACTAAATGAGAATCATGAAGGAGAAGAACTCAACAAGCTTAGGAAGCTATGAGAACCAAACTCTATGCTTAGTTCTTACTCTCTTGCCTTCAACCCTTGGCCGTTCACCGTTATAATAGAATAGTGAAGCTTCCAAGGTTGAAGTTAGTTTACGGTCCATTCTGTCTTCTTCTCCTTCCTCTGAATTCGCTGCGGCTTCATCAGTGATGAGAGAGAAGGCCGAATCAGTTGCATGCAACTTTCGCACTCTCTCTCATCCCTTTTCTTCAAGCTTCCTCAATCTTGACCGTAGAGCTTTGCTTTGGCTCCAAGTTTTGATTTGGACCGTAGATCTTTTGCTATCCAGATTTGACTTTGATTTCTCCATGGTTGCTTGATTCATGCTTGAGATTTTGTTGATTTCTTCTTGGTTTTTCGGTATAGCACAAATGAGGAAATATACTTTTGATGTGCTCTGACCGTATGAAACTGGATACTTAGTTGTAGCCCTTTCTTCTTGCTTGATTTTGGAAACAAGCTTTTTGTTCTTCAACCCACCATAGCTTCTACTCTTTCCTTTTCTTTCTTTCTTCCTTAGAATGACGTGATCGAAGTGAAAGGAGAGAGGAGAGAGAAGAAAGGATTTGGCTTTCGGTGAAAGCTTCAAGAAAATTAATTGAAATGAATTTGGGGTTCAAGTATCTGAAAGTGGGAAGCACAGGTCACCGAGTGGGCTTGAAGGATTTGGGCCATCTATCTTTCTTTTGGTTCATTGATTTGTGATAGGGCTTGGCTTAGTTATGGTGGACCAATGTATCTGTTAGTATGGGCTCAATCATTTGTTCCTTGGGCCAAGATGTTTAGTTTATTTTTCTGCATACTTAACCAAATAAATTACACAAATAATTGATAAATAGCTTATAATGTTTGTTCATTACAGAAATTAGTTTCCAAACTCAACAATCTCTCCCTTGATGACAAACATTATAAAATGAATTGAAAGGAAATGAGAGGAGTTTTTAAATACTTGCTTTGTCATTAATCTCCCCTCTTTTTTTATCACCGTGCTCCCCCTTATTGTGTACTTTGATAAACCTGATTTGAATATTTATTCATAGAAATAATGCCTATATTCAAGCAATAAAGTGCTCCTTTGATCAGGCAATAAGTAACCCGATTTAAAAGGATCAAGGCAAGGTTTCCAAGAATTGTAGATCCTTAAACAGAGCAAGATTTTAACAATTAAAAGCTCATAAAGCCAATCATGATAGGGGAACATGTACCCCATGTTCTCACTCAGATCCAAGGCTTAAACAAGAGACATAATAAAACAAATCAGAGCAGAATATTCCAACAAACTAAAAACAAAACTGAAACAGAACTTAAAACCAAATCAGAGCCACAAAATAGAGTACAAAACAGAGCATAATATTCTGTTTTTAATTCAATTCATTTTCATCCTTTCTCCCCCTTTTGTTATCAAGGAGGAAACCTGCAAGCACAAAACAACAATAAACAAAGCCAAAATAGCAAATCATGCATACCAAATAGAGTGTAACGCAGTTAAAGTTATTACAATCATGCAAGTAGAACAGAGTTCAAATGAAATTAGAAGTGTATCAAAGTTCCAAAATTAGAAGCAGCAAAATATAAGTTCATAGGCAGCAGAGAGCAAGACTAGGCATCAGAATCATCTTCCTCAGTGTCCAAGGCATCTTCATCTTTGTCTGACATAACTTGGTCCTCATCAAGCGAATCAAGATGTTTCAGAAACACCTCGATCCTATCATGAGAATTCATCAAGGATTTTTCATTTTGTAGTGCAATTTTTTGCTGTTCTTTTACTTGATCTGACCATCTGTTTGGTCATATAGACGAATTCTTGAAGAACGTCTTTAACAATCCCAGTGATCAAGTATTTGTGTGAATCGGAGGTACCAACAACTAAGGGAGAGGGTAAGCTTTCATCCTCACTTTCAGACATTACCAAAACCTTGGTACCTTTGGTGCCTTTGCTTTTAGCTTGTTTAGTTATACCATCGCCTTTGAGAGTAGATACTTTATTTTCAACTGGCTCATTACTCAAATCAATAGAAAAATATTCAAACAGACAGGTAAAAAATATTCCATAGGGAAGAGAACTCTTTTTCTCACTTTTGACACAATCCCACATATGGCAAATCATGAGGTCTGCAAAAGATATAGAAATAGAGTTCAGAATAGCATAAAGCACAAGAGTGTCACAAACTATTACCCTTTGATATGACCCGCTTTGAGGCATAATTATGTGAGTTATAATGCGATGCAACTGAGTCCTAACAGGACCTAGGGTCATGTGAGTGAGAGTTGTGGCATCCATAGATGAGAAATTTGTACATATTCTGACCAGATCTTCTTGGTGAGAGATACCAACATGGTCATCCCATTTACCAAACATATAGACACGCACCCTGTGTCTTGATAGTCAAGGGCTTCACCAATGGTGCTCGGATTCAAAACAAACTGAGTATTTTTGACAAAAGAATGAAGTTCTCCTTCATGAAAGAGCAGGCTTGCATAAAACTCCCGCACAAAGTTCGGATACACTGGCTTTCTAATTTTGAAAATGTTATCTCATTTCAGATCATGAAAATTTCTTTTGAAATCAATTCCTTTGTCAGATAATGCATCAATATCAACAACAAAGAAAGAACATAGTGTGCAGTTTGAAATGACTTGCTTATGGAATTCATAGTCAGAACAACAAGAGAAACGATGAGGATCATAATGGGAGTGGGATGATTTACCATACTTGAGTTTGAAATCTAGAGAGTCAAGGTGTGGAGGCTCCCTGGTATTGTGAAGTATGGATCTTCGTGGACCTTTAAAGGAGCGGTTGGTTGGAACAGAACGTCCGGAGGGATGAGGAATAGAGCGATGAGGTGGTGATGTTGGACGGTCTTCTTCTTCATGCATGGGGCTTTTCCCCTTCCATATTTCCCACAGAGGACTCAACTTCCTTACAAGCAAAGGGAGCTCTAGGATGAATGGTTTTCTTTGCCATGGGTTCGGTTAGTTGAGAGGAATGAGATGAAAATGAATGGAAGTGAATATAAATGTGTGTGTGAGATTGTGTTTGTTTGGAGTGAAGAGGATTTCGAGGAGGGATGAATGCATCAGTGCTTCTTCTTGTGGCTATTTTCTTTCTCATATTGAAAAAGGGAAGGAAGATTAAAGGGAAGAGGTAGCGTCGAAGAGGGGTAGTGAAGAAGAGAGAAGTTAAAGAGAAACCGTCAGTAATGCTTAATGGAAAAATTTTCTTTTAAAGCAAGAATATTTAATGAAACAGTTTTAAAATTTTTGAATTTTAAAACAATGCAATTTCGAATTGACAAGACATGAAGGAAGATAAACGTTTCTGATTGACATGACTTGAAATGGAATAGAAAGAGAAAGACTTGAACCCAAGAAAATTATTAAAAAATTTATGATATTAGTATGAAGCCCATATCATTTAAACAAAGTTTGTCTTACATAGGCCCAAAAGTTGTAAAAGCAGATTGGGCTATATGAACCAGATCTCGAGTTTCTTATTCCAGAAATTTTCTGGGCCTTGTTCAAGCCCTTTTGAGGAGTTTATCACGTGTCCAGTTTTGTCTCCCTACTACCTGCGAGACAAAACAACTTAGAGCTTGTTTGGAAACCATTTAACATGAAAAAAGAATTCTATTTCCTTTAAGAAAAGAATTCATTTCTATTTGAAATTCAATTTCATGATTTGGAATAACTATAATATATTAATGGAATAGAATTCAAGTTTAAAGAGTGTGAGAGTTGATTTGGAAATCAGACCCTTTTTGGTCTGATTTACAAATGAAGGAAAAATAGGAATTGGAATTCTCAAAGGAATTCAAATCATTCATTTTCAGTTGTTTCAAAGCAAGAACCAGAATTCAACTCTTGAGTGAATTCTAATTCCTAGCATTCCAAACAAACTCTTAGAGAGAAGAGAAACACAATTACTCCACAGAATTAATGTCAATTATTCCCAGTGCAGTTCTTAGTTTGAAGAATCTTTCTTCACACAGTGGCTTAATGAAGATATCAGCCAATTGTTCTTCCGATTTAACAAATTGAATTTCAATAGTTCTCTTTTGTATATGTTCCTTAATAGAATGATATCTAACCTCAATGTGCTTAGTTCGTGAGTGCAACACAGGATTTTTAGAGATATTTATTGCACTCATGTTATCACAAAGTAAGGAAATACTATTAATTTTTAGTTTGTAATTGGCAAGTTGAGGTTTAAGCCAAATTAGTTGTGAACAACAAGCAGAGGCTGAAATATATTCTGCTTCAGCCGTGGATAAAGCAACAGTGGCTTGCTTTTTACTTGACCAAACATTTAGGAATTTTCCAATAAAGCAGCACATCCCAGAGGTGCTTCTTCTATCCACACGATCCCCCGTAAAATCTGTATCACAATAACCAACTAAACAAAATTCATTAGTTCTAGGATACCATAAACTAAGGTCAGATATGCTTTTTATGTACCTAATGATTCGTTTTACAGCTGAAAGATGTGATTCTTTAGGGTGAGATTGAAAACAAGAACATACACCCACACTTTGAACTATGTCTGGCCTAGAAGATGTTAGATACATTAATGATCCAATCATACCTCTATACCGAATTTCATCAACATCTTTTCCATTTTCATCCTTGCCAAGTTTTGTATTTAGATGCATAGGAGTACCCATTGGTTTGGAGTTTTCTAAACCAAATTTCTTTATTAACTCTTTGGAATTTTTTTCTTGGTGAACAAAAATACCACTAGGAGTTTGCTTGTTTTGAAGTCCAAGGAAGAATGTTAGTTCTCCCATCAAACTCATTTCAAACTCACTAGTCATTAGATTTCCAAACTCTTTACACAAGGATTCATTTGCCAATCCAAACACAATATCATCCATATACACTTGGACAAGGAAGAAATCATTATTAGATTCTTTGATGAATAAAGTAGTGTCAGTAGTATCCCTTAGAAAATTATTTTACAACCAGAATGCACTAAGTCTTTCATACCAAGCTCTTGGAGCTTGCCTAAGGCCATAAAGAGCCTTGGATAGTTTAAAAACATGCTTAGGAAAATCTTTGTTTTTAAAACCGGGGGATTGAGTTACAAATACTTCTCTATCAATAAATCCATTCAAAAAGACACATTTGACATCCATTTGAAATATTTTAAAACCCTTGTGGGCAGCATAAGCAAGTAGCAACCAAATTGCTTCCATTTTTGCCACCGGAGCAAATGACTCATCAAAGTCAATGCCCTCTTCTTGATCGTAACATTGGGCTACTAATCTAGCTTGTTACGAACCACACTACCATCCTCACCCAATTTTTTCTAGAAGTCCACTTGGTACCGGTTACCTTCTTACCATTAGGGTAAAGTACAAGAGTCCAAACTTTATTCTTTTTGAATTGGTTTAACTCCTCTTCCATGGCCTTCACCCAAGAGGGATCTTTAAGAGCTTGCTTTACATTTTGACGTTCTAACTGGGATAAGAAAGTAACATTATTGGTTTTGAATTTCTTCTTGCTTGAGGATCTAGTAGTAACTCCATGGGATAGATCTCCAATAATGAACTCGTGTGGGTAGTTCTTCAAGAACTTCCACTCTCTAAGATTTTGAGATGAGATTTCGGCTTGGCTATGACTTGGTTAAGCTTCATTCATCGTTCCTCTCTAGCTTCATCAGGAGACAAAACAGAAATGTCTCCTTCATTTTGAGGAGCAGGTTCAGAACTGACATTCTCCATAGAAGGACCTGATTTGATATTTTCTTGATTCACTTGTGGACCCCCTCAGCTTCATTTCCTGCATCATCATCTAAGACCGCACTTGGTATGAAGTTAGTATCACAAAAAGATACATGTATAGATTCCTTAATAATTCTATGTTCTTTGAGGTAAATTTTATAAGCTTTACTAGTGGTTGAGTATCTAACAAATAAACCTTCATACGATTTTGGATCAATTTTTCTAAGATTATCTTTGTTATTTAACACAAAGCATTTGCATCCAAATATATGAAAGTACTTAAGATTTGGAGGAGTTCATTTCCATAGCTCATAAGGGGTTTTCTTTAACCCTTTTCTAATGATTGTTCTATTTAGGATATAGCAAGCTGTGTTTACTGCTTCGGCTCATAAGAATTTAGGAATTTCATTTTCACAAAACATTGCCCTAGTCATTTCTTGTAAACTTCTATTTCTTCTTTCAACAGCCCCATTTTGTTGAGGGGTTCTAGAACATGAAAAATTATGAGAAATTCTAAGCTCATCACAAAAGATTTTAAAATCTTGATTTTCAAATTATTTTCCATGATCACTTCTTATATGGGCAATTTTCAATTTTTCATTTTGAATCTTTTTACAAAGAGAAGAGAAGGTATAGAACGCATCATTTTTGTGAGCTAAGAAAAGAACCCATCCGTATCTAGAGTAGTCATCAACCACTACCAAGTCATAATGCTTTCCTCCCAAACTTTGAGTTCTAGTGGGACCAAAAAGATCAATGTGTAACATTTCTAATGGCCTTTTGGTATAGATTCTATCTTTGGTCTTAAAAGAAGATTTTGTTTGTTTGTCCAATTGACAAGCATCACAAGTAATATCCCTGTCAAACTTTATATTAGGGATACCTTTAACCAAATTTTTCTTAACAAGTTTAGAAATTTGGTATATGCTAGCATGTCCCAATTTCTTATGCCAAAGCCATTTTTCAGATTTTCTTGAGGTAAAACATGTCACATTTTGATCTTTTACGTCCTCTAGAGTGAGTCCATACATATTGTTACATCTTTTTCCCTCAAATAAAACTACAGTGAATTTTTCACAAATAACTAAGCAGTCCAATTTTCTAAATATAACCAAATATCCAAGATCACATAATTGACTAATGCTTAGTAAGTTGTGTTTCAATCCGTCAACAAGAAAAACATCATTTATGACAGATGTGAAATTTTTACCTACTTTACCTATGGCCACTATCTTTCCTTTACCATTATCACCAAAAGTTACAAAGCCTCCATCATACTCATCTATCTTGATGAAGAATGTCGACTTTCTGGTCATATGCCTAGAGCATCCGCTGTCCAAGTACCACATGTTGTCCTTTCTTTTGGATGCTAGGCACACCTGATCGGTTTGATCGACCATGAGACAGGTTTGAGATTTGTTCTCTGATTCTTCCTTTTCGTCTGAATCGTTTTCCAGATCCTCCCAAGAGGCCAAGAGCCCCTTCTTCCTTTCCTTCTTTGTCTTATCTTCTTTCTTCAGCTTTGAACAGTCAAACTTGTAATGTTCAACTTCTTTGCAGTTGTGACAGACGATCTTGCTTAAGTCCTTCTTTGGTCTTCTTGAGCTGCCTCCCTTGCTTCTTTCTTTAAGCTTCATCATTTTCCTAAATTTTTTTTTTTTTGCGAAAAGAACAAACTCGTCATCAGATAAATTGTCACTAGATTCATCATCTAGGGACTCAGTGAATGATTTGAGAGCAATTCATTTCTTTTTTGTGTCCTTTTTCAAGTAAGGAGTCTCAAAAGCAAGTAAATTTCTTCTCAGATCATCATATGTCATTTGATCAATACCACTGCTCTCAGCTATAACTATAGCCTTAGTTTCCCACTCTTTAGTGAGACTTCTTAGTACTTTCCTCACAAGCACAGGTTTAGAGTGAGTAATCCCCATAGCATCTAAGCCATTGATGATGACGTTGAATCTTTCAAATATTTTATCAATAGATTCTCCTTCCTCTATAGAGAACATTTCGTATTCTTTGTTCAACATGTCTATTTTGGTCCGCTTAACTTGGGTAGTGCCTTCATGTATGACTTGGAGCTTGTCCTAGATTTTTTTTGCTGTTTTGTATCTTGATACCTTTTGGTATTCCTCGAAGCTGATTACACAGTTGAGCAAGTTGACAGCTTTGGCATTGAGCTCTATCTTCTTTTTATCATCGTCATTCCATTCGGCCCTAGTCTTGGAAACAACTACACCATCAACTCCTATTTTGGTTGGGACTTGGGGACCGTTCAAGATGATCTTCCATATGTTGTAATCTACTGATTGAACAAAAAACTTCATTCTCTCCTTCCAATAGATGCAATTCTTTCCATTGAAGAACGGAGGTCTGTTATTGGATTGCCCTTCTGTCAGAGTGTATGCCACCATATTGGAACCATTGTTGTTCGCCATCATGATCTTTCCTCCAAGATGCAAAACTTGATCTCTTTGAGACCAAGCTCTGATACCAATTGATGGTTATCAGTGGCTAAGAGAATGGGGATTGAATCTTGGCCTTTTTTTTCTGCTGAGTTAAACTTTCGCTTTTAATCAAGAGAACTTAGGAGATATTTTGTTTTTATCTCCTGTCGAGTTAGGAGATACTTTCCTTTTTGTCTCCTAAATTATAGAAATAATAAAAGAGCAAAGAAGAGAGAGTGACACCTAGAAGTATCCTGGTTCAGCTACTCAATGCAATGTAGCCTACATCCAGTCTCCATCACAATTATGATGGAATTTCACTATCTTTTTCATAAGGTACATACACTAATCTTTCCCTGGGATCTACCCAATCCTATCCGGGACAAATCCAGATTTTAACCCAATCTAAATTTGACGAGACCTCAATCTAGCTTTCAACAGCCAAGTGCTAATCTAACTTGTAAGAAAATTCCCACAGGATCATGAAACAAAATAGAAAGATGTACAAAGAAAACTGAGACATCTTAAGGCTTTTTCTCCAAGTTTACCTCACTACCTTTTACCTCTCATTGGTTTTTTTTTTTACAAACCTTACCATGTTTGCCTTTCTTCAATGAGACTCAAACAGACTAAACTGAGAAAAAGAAACTACTAAATGAGAACCATGAAGGAAAAGAACTCAACAAGCTTAGGAAGCTATGAGAACCGAACTCTGTGCTTAGTTCTTACTCTCTTTCCTTCAACCCTTGGCCGTTCACCTTTATTATAGAAGTGTGAAGTTTCCAAGGTTGAAGCTAGTTCAAGGTCCATTCTATCTTCTTCTCCTTCCTCTGAATTCGCAGCGGCTTCATCATTGATGAGAGAGAAGGTCGAATCGGTTGCATGCAACTTATCCACTCTCTCATCCCTTTTCTTCAAGCTTCTTCAATCTTGACCGTAGAGCTTTGCTTTGCCTCCAAGTTTTGATTTAGATCGTAGATCTTTTGCTATTCATATTTGACTTTGATTTCTCCATAGTTGCTTGATTTGTGCTTGAGACTTTGTTGATTTCTTCTTGGTTCCTCGGTATAGCACAAATGAGGGAAGATACTTTTTGATGTGCTCTGACTGTATGAAACTAGCTACGTTGTAGCCGTTTCTTCTTACTTGGTTTTGGAAACAAACTTTTTGTTCTTCAACCCACCATAGCTTCTGCACTTTCCTTTTCTTTCTTTCTTCCTTGGAATGACGTGACCGAAGTGAAAGGAGAGAGGAGAAAGAAGAAAGGATTTGACTTTTGGTGGAAGCTTCAAGGAAATTAATTGAAATGAATTTGGGGTTCAATTATTTGAAAGTGAGAAGTACAGGTCACCGAATGTGCTTGAAGGATTTGGGCCATCTATCTTTCTTTTGGTTCGTTAATTTGTGATGGGGCTTGGCTTAGTTACGGTGGACCAATGTATGTGTTAGTATGGGCTCAATCATTTGTTCCTTGGGCCAAGATGTTTAATTTATTTTCCTGCACACTTAACCAAATAAATTACACAAATAATTGATAAATAGCTTATAATGTTTGTTCATAATAGAAATTAGTTTTCAAATTCAACAAAGACTTTTTTCAACAAGTTTATTTGCCATTTTTTACTCATTATCAGATGGTACACATTTATACAGTGATTCATGTTGTCTTAAACGCTCAAAAAATTTCTCTATATGGCAATGGAGAAGCAAACATTAAATAAGTTAAATTCCATCCAGTTCTACAATCAAGTGCAAGCTTTCTCCTATAATTAATATTCAATTGCCTATAAGTCTCTTCAAATTTTTCTTCCCTCTTCTTTGTTGCAACCCAAAATCAAACACACTCTAATTTTTTCAATTAAAACATATATTACATTGATGCCATCTTTCAAAATGAAATTAACAATGTGAGTACAATAACACATGTGAAAAAAATTCTTCTCTCTTAATAAAGTTAGATGGTGAAACCTTATCAAGTATAAGATCAATCATGACATCATTTGTACTACAATTATCAACCGTTAAAGTTGACAATTTTCTATTTATGTTCCAATTATACAAGAAATTCACTAAAGCATCACTAAGAACATCAGTAGTATAGGGCACAGGTACGTATGCAAACCTAAAGTAATGTAAATATAATAAACAATTATGACATTAACAATTCAAATATATAAAAGATACTAAAAGCACAAATAAATTAAATGATACCTCACAAGTTGAGATTGTAAGTTCTAATCATCATCAATAAAGTGAGCTGTAATTGACATATAACATTTGTTTTGACAATCAGCACTCCACATGTCAGTAGTTATAGCAATACGGCTTGAATTTTTTTCAACAATTTTATAACCTTTACCTTTTCAGCTTCATACATCTTCACAATATCATTTTTTTCAATGTATTTCTTGTATAAAATTTGAACAAAGGTTGAGTCTCAGCCATAAGCTTATGAAAATTCTCTTGCTCAACAAATGTTATAAGATGCTCGTGCTTAATAACCCATCTTGCAAGTCCTCATCGTGCTGCCTCTTGACTAAATGTGAAGTTTCCAACCAAAAGTGAATCCGTTAGCCTTTTCGTTCCTATAGAATGAAAGAACTGAAGATTGATGGTTTAGAAGTTATAATAAATACTCGTTGTAAGTATAGTTACTAAACCAAGCAATCAACCTTTCTTACAAAAGTTCTGGTTGTCACAAGTAACAAACCCCTTTTTAAAATTGATAACCGAGTATTTAAACCTCGGGTCGTCTTCTTAAGGAATTGCAGGGAGGTATGTTCTTATTATTGGTTATGAGTCTTGTAAATTGGGGGTTTGAAAGTAAGGAAGCAGTATGTTGAATGATAATAAGAATAAAATAAATAACTATAAAATAGACTCTTGGCAAGGTATAAAAATTGGAAGTCCTATCCTGGTTATCCTGATCAATTGTAATGAGAATTGGATTTTTCTCCCACTTTGTTAATCTCTAACTATGAAGGTAAGTTAAGTGGATGAATTAATTCTAATTCCTCAAGTCCTAGTCTTTCCTTGGGAAAAGTTAGAGTTATTGGAACCCAAATTAATTCTGGAAGAATTCTAATTTTCAATCAACCATGAGTTTGATAACTCAAGCGTCTCCAATGACTCAACCAAAGCCAAAAAGGGAAAAATCTAAATTATTTATATAAATAAAAGGAAGCAATCATAATTCTGAAATACCTCAAATTATATTAAATAAAGAAATCAATTCTAACATAGAGTTCATAAGCCAATTAGGCAACATAACTAATACAAGCATTAAAGCATCTGAAAGTAAAAGAGAAATATAAAATAAAAGGAATATTGAACCTGTGACTGAAGATGAGTTGAACTAAACTAATAGAAATTCTAAAATCCTAAATCCTAAGAGAGAGGAGAGAACCTCTCTCTATGAAAACTACATCTAAAACTAAAAATTATGAATTATGAAAGCATTGTATGAATGGATTCATTCCCTCACTTTATAGCCTCTAATCTGTGTGTTCTGGGATGAAAACTGGGTCAAAAACAGCCTAGAAATCGCTCTCAGTGATTTCTGTTACGTTCAGGTCACGGGAAGGTGACGCGAAGGCGTCGTCCATGCGTCCGCGCGGATTGAAGTTCGCAGATGCAACGCGGGCGCGTCATTCACACGTTCGCATCGCCTAACTTCGGAGAAGATATGGCAAATTATATATCAAATCGAAGCCTCGAACGTTAGCTTTTCAACGCAACTGGAACCGCATCATTTGGACCTCTTTAGCTAAAGTTATAGCTGTTTGAGTGTGAAGAGGTTAGGCTGGACAGCTTAGCAATTTCTCCAACTTCTTGTATTCCTTCCACTTTTGCATGCTTCCTTTCCATCCTCTAAGCCATTCCTGCCCTGTAATCTCTGAAATCACTTAACACACATATCAAGGCATCTAATGGTAATAAGAGAGGATTAAACATAGGAAACTTAAGGCCAAAGAAGCATGTTTTCAATCAAAGCACATAATTAGGAAGGCAAATGTAAAACCATGCAAATAGTATGAATAAGTGGGTAAAGAGTTGATAAAAATCACTCAATTGAGCACAAGATAAACCATAAAATAGTGGTTTATCATAGAACCTAATGATTGTTGCACTGTTTTTAATATTGATTGTTTTAAGATTTCTGCGATTCGGAGAGTTTTGCCATCCCTACTCACAAAATGACAATTTATATTTAAAAATGCATCACCTTATAACACTTTAAATTTATGGCCAAATTGTGCGACTCTTATTTATTTCACTAAGTAGAGATATATGTCCAAATGCAGTATAATAAATTATCATAGAAGTTCCTAACAACCATGATATTTACATAGTCTATTTATTAGTTAGCTATCTTAAATATTTATAAAAGCTTTGAATTATCTATGATGATTTTATAAAATTTCACATAAATATTTTCAAAATGTACCAAAGAATTTTGTTGTGTATTTATGTGACAGTGAACATCTAACATTGCTTAAGATATGTCATATCACGAGACGTTCTCTTATTGGCCTATACTCATTCGTTGGGTTTCGTGATGAAACCAGCAATTGTTCTTCTTAAACAACTGAATTATATTCAAATATATATGCCTTATAGTAACATAAAAAGAGAAGGCTTTATTTAGTAGTGAAAAGATGAAGACTACTGCAGAAGGCTCTAAATTATTATTTAGCACCTCTTTGCTTTTAGTGATGTCAGGTTTATATCTCTCTTTTCTTCTCTTTCAATGCCATCTACATTATTCAGCATATAACTAACATATCTATTAAATAAATGTAGGACTTAGCATCCATTCCTTACCTTATGATTATTCTGCTATTACTGAGGCAAGAACACATAAAGTCTCATGAATAAGAATCATATACTAAAATAATGAAACTAGAATACTAGAAAGTATTTTTTCTAATCTACTAAATATTTGTATATGTTCATCATTTGTTTCTGAGGTTCAAGAATACATGATAATTTAAAAATACAACTTAAACCAGATAAATACTTGAACCATTTATGTGATAGTTTCTGTAAACCATTAATACATAGGCGGTTGTTGAATGTTGATAATGCCTTGATGAAGCAGTGTGTGGCAGAAACACCAAGAGCTCAATATGGTGGAGGCATTATAATAAATCCAGGATTTGATCACAACATAGATGGTCGGATAGTATTGGAAAATGGTTCTATCGAGGAACGAATATCTAATGCAGGCAATAGATTCAATGTTGAGCGAAACAGGACTCAACCATCAGATAGTTTCTCCCAGAAGGTCCGACTTAAGAAAGGAATGCTATGCAGCTTTACTAGTAACTTACACTTTGAAGTTTGAACTTTGAAGACAGCATTCTCATACATACCATCTATGTTTTAGACTTGTTATTATCTCTAATATCATGTGACGTGTACCCTATAAATTCGACAACAACATCAACAATCAAAACCGACCAAATAATCCGAAAACAATCAACCACAATTTGACTAGAGTAACAAACGAGTCAAACGTCACCATCAATCTGTTATCAATAACGGCAACCATCTCTTAAACCAAAATATCGGAACACACAAAGGGAAGCTAAACGCTTCACTCGTCTATATAAACAGACTCGGCAACTCAGTAGAAGGCAGGTCACAAATACATTTCATTCTCTTATTAGTATTACTTTCTCTATATCTTGTTTTGACTTGAGCGTCGGAGTGCTTTTTGCAGGTGCTCCCGCCGCCGTGTTTCGCATTGCCGAGGTTTTCTGCCATTCTCCCCAAAACGACGTATAGCCCTCCACAAGGCCGAGCAGTCGTGAACGGAGTTTTATACCTCGGTTGAACTTGAACGGAACATTTGGCACCCATCGTGGGGTCCGAAATTCATCTAACCCCACTATTTCCTTTACCAAGCTCTTTATTCTCCTCTTTTACAGGATCTCCGATCCGCAAGGATGGCTGATAATGGGGTCCATCAACCCATACAAGCAGAGTTCCTAGCTTAGATTGTTGAACTCCAGGCGAAAGTCCGAAGGATAGCTGAGCTGTCCGTCCATAACAACGCCGGAAAGAACGAGGAAGGAAACTCCAAAGGCTCAGCACAAAGCCACATAGACCCATTGAGCATCAATCTGCCAAAAGAGAAGCTGACCTTAGACAACCTATTCTCCAAAGAGATCACCAACTTTCAGATGCCAAAAAATTTCGTGTTGCCTACCACTCTTGAGCCATACAAGGGGATTGGTGACCCCCGTGCTCATGTTAAAAAATTCCAATCCATGATGTTTTTCAATGGCGCTAACAATGAACCTGTACTTTGTTGAGCCTTTCCTACTTATCTTGATGGTGCTGCATTACTTCGGTTTTCTAAATTGTCTGCAGGTTCGATCTCCTCATTTGAAGAGTTAGCAAGGTCCTTCATCAACTACTTCGCAGCTTCAAGGATATACGTACACGGATAAGATTACCTCGGCACCATCAGACAAGGACAACATGAAATTTTTAAGGAATACATGACTCAGTTTGCCGAAGCAACCATGGAAATACCAGATCTAGACCCAGCAGTCCACTTGCACATCCTCAAGGCCGGCCTCCGACCCGGTAAGTTCCGGGAGACAATCGCGGTTACTAAATTGAAGACGCTCAAGGAATTCCGAGAAAGGGCAGCGGGACAAATGGAGATTGAAGAACTCCGTAAGGCTCAGAAAATGGACAGACAACCACCCAGGAAAAAAGAAGATAAGATTATAAGATCGCCAAACAATAAGGAAACAAGGAAGCCATTCAAGCTCACCCCAAAATCTGATAATTACACCAGATTCAACACAAAGAGAGAAAAAATAATTAAAGAAATCCTCAACGCCAAAATAATAAAACCCCCACCCAAGCAGGAAGTTACCAGGATCAATGATTCGTCGACAAAAACAAATACTGTGCTTTTCATCAGAAGTATGGGCACACGACGGACGAATGCATAATCGCCAATGACCTATTAGAAAGGTTAGCCCGGAAAGGCCTCCTGGACAAATACATCAAAGGAAGAAGAAGCAAGGAAAACATTCGAGACTGAGAAGGGCATCAGCGAACCTCGGAAGAAAAGGATGACAGTAGATGGTCCAACCCTAACCCACCAAAGCGAAGTTACCGAGCAATGCTGGCAATCGAAGTAATAGTACCACAAAGGAACAAGGATACAACAGATATCAAAATTACCTTCAACCAGGCCGACATAGTGTCGTCTATCCCAAACTTAGACGATCCGGTGATGATTTCCATCCAAGCAGGCAGATTATTGGTAAGAGAAGTCCTTTTGGACCCAGGTAGTAGTGCAGATGTCCTTTTTTATTCTAAATTCCAAGAAATGAAATTATCTGAAAAAGCCATGCAACCTTCATTCGGAGAACTAGTAGGGTTCTCCGGAGAGAGGGTCCCAATAAAAGGCTACATATGGTTAAAAATAACAATGGGGGAGACACCATTATCACGGACCATTGATAACCAGTACCTTATAGTCGACTGCCCTAGTCCTTACAATATTATTCTCAGAAGACCTGCTCTGAACATATTCAGAGCAGTAGTGTCTACCTTACATTTATGTGTTAAGTTTCAGGCACAGGATGGTAGGATAGCAACAGTCCACTCAGACCGCCAACAAGCTCGGCAGTGTTACAATGCAAGCTATAAAGATCCGACATGAGGGACAAATATCAAAAAAAGGTCAAGGCTATCCATGGCACAAATGAAGTATTATCCCTAGCAGAACTCGATCCTCGGGAAGATTCCCAAGAAATATCTCAGCCGGCAGACGAACTCTAGAAAGTTCCCCTGACCTCAAAGATAGAACAATTTACTTACATTGGCCGAGCTCTTGAAGGAGAGGAACGAATAAAACTCATAAAAGTACTACAAGACAACGCCGACTTGTTGCCTGGACCCCGGCAGGCATGCCAGGAATAGTCCCAAACGTCATTTGCCACAATTTCACCATCAATAGAGCGATCCGACCTGTGGCTTAAAAGAAAAGGAACCTTGGAGCAAAAAAGGTAAACGCAGCTCTGGAAGAGACTAAGAAGCTCCTCAGTGCCAACTTCATTAAAGAAATCCGCTTCAGCACGTGGCTCTCAAACATGGTAATGATAAGGAAAAACTCGGGTAAGTGGCGCATGTGCGTCAACTTTACAAACCTTAACAAGGCATGCCCAAAGGATGCCTACCCACTACCGTGCATTGACAAACTGGTAGATAATGATTCAGGATTCAAAAGCTTAAGCTTCATGGATGCATACTCTTGTTACAACCAGATCCTTATGCATCCAGAAGACCAGAGCAAAACAACTTTCATAACTAAACATGGAAATTTTTGTTATAGAGTAATGCCATTTGGTCTAAAGAATGCAGGTGCAACATATCAACGACTAATGGACAAGGTATTCCACCAACAAATAGGTCGGAACATGGAGATCTACGTGGATGACATGGTCGCCAAGACTACACCAGAAAGATCGCACTGCAATGACCTCAAAGAAATATTCAATCAGATCCGAGCATATAATATGAGACTCAATCCAGAGAAATGTGCTTTCGAGGTACAAAGAGGCAAGTTCCTCGGCTTCATGCTGACTTCACGTGGAATCGAAGCTAACCCTGAAAAAGGTTAGGCGATACTTAGTATAGCAAGTCCAAAAATAATAAAGGAAGTACAACAACTAGCAGGGAGAGTGGCCGCATTGTCACGATTTCTGCCCGCAGTATCAAACCGATCATATCATTTTTTCCAGACGATATCCAAAAGTAAAAAATTCGAGTGGCCAAAGGAATGTGAGACAGCATTCGCCGAACTTAAAGCCACCCTGTCTTTGCCACCAGTACTACAGAGCCCAGAAGTCGGTAAACCCTTATATTTATATCTATTTGTTTCCAATTATTCTATAAGCTCGGTTCTTGTCACTAAGGCAGGAAAAACACAAAAACCCGTATACTTCATCAGTAGAGTCATGCAGCCAACAGAAAAAAGATATCCCAGAATAGAACAACTGGCCTTGGCACTAGTAACAACAGCAAGGAGGCTAAGACATTACTTCCAGAGCCACACAATAATCGTAAGGACGAATCAACCACTAAGGAAAATACTAACAAAACCAGAACTGGCAGGACGACTGACCAAGTGGTCTATCGAACTTTCTGAGTTTGATATTCATTTTTAATCAAGACCGGCCCTGAAGTCATAAATCCTGGCAGACTTCGTTTTCGAGCTTACACCTGACGAGCATCACTACGAGCAGACTTGGGAGTTACATGTAAATGGCGCATCAAACCGAGAAAGAAGCGGAGCCGGGATAGTATTAAAGGAGGGAGAAACAGTAATGGCCGAGCAATCCTTACAATTCCACTTCTCGGCAAGTAATAAGCAAGCCGAATATGAGGTGCTCATAGCAGGTCTCAAGCTCGCCCTCAGCTTCCAAGTACAAAGCCTGATAGTACGTTGTGACTCCCTCTTAGTGGTCCAACAAATTAAAGGAGACTTCCAGGTAAAAGATCCTTTGTTAGAGCGGTATTGGCTCATAGTAAAGGATCTTATTTCAAAATTTGATAAATTTACTATATCACATGTGCATAGAGAGAACAACACTAGAGCGGACATATTATCTAAGCTTGCCGCTACTAGAGCAAGCACACACACATCGGCACTATCACAACTTACACTAGAAAAACCTAGCATCGAATCATTGTGCATAATGAACATCACTCATACAAACGACTAGAGAATACCTTTTCCTGAATATGTTAATACATGAGTCATACCCAGCAACGAGACCAGTCCTCAAAACTTTAGATGAAAGGCAAGTTTTTTCACAACTGTAGCAGGAGAACTATACAGACGTGGTTTCTCACACCCATTACTAAAATGCCTCGGCAAAAACGAAGCAAATGAAGTCATGAACGAGGTCTACGAGGGCGTATGTGAAAACCACATAGGAGGACGAGCTCTGGCGGCCAAGATTATCTGAACAGGGTATTACTGGCCGACAATGAAGAGGGACTGTATAGCAAAGGTCAAAATATACAACAATTGTCAAAAGCATGCCACCATCTCAATGCAGCCAGCGTAGGTAATGTACAGTATGGAGGTAAGTTGGCCTTTCTACAGATGGGGCCTCGATATCCTCGGCTCATTCCCAATAGCGCCAGGTCAGGTAAAATTCTTCTTAGTATCAATAGATTATTTCTCAAAATGGATAGAAGCACAACCACTAGCAAGAATAACGACTAAAAAGGTACGATCTTTCATATGGAAAAACATTATATGCCGATTCGGAATACCCAAGGAAATAATATCGGATAACGGTAGACAGTTTACAGATAACAAACTTGCATCCTTTTTGGAAAACTTTAACATACAACATCATTTTAGCTCGTTCGAACACCCACAAACAAATGGGCAGGCCAAAGCTGCTAACCGAGTAATCTTGCAGGCAATGAGAAAAAATCTCAATGATGCTAAAGGAGAATGGGCAGACTTGATCCCAGAAATACTGTGGAGCTATAACACGACAATACAAAATACAACAGGTGAGACTCCATTCAAGTTAGTCTATGGAACAGAGGCACTGATACTGATCGAAGTCGGCATCCCCACATTAAGGACCGAGCTATACAATCATAACCATAATATCGATACAAGGAGGGCCGAGCTAGACCTCGTGGAGGAAGACAGAGACATCGCCGCCATCAAACAAAGAGCGATAAAACAACTAGTAGAAAGAAGACACAATAAAAAAGTAGTACCCAGGACATTCAGTGAAGGAGACATAGTCCTCAGGAGGACAGAGGAAGCAAGATGACCCCCATCGCACGGCAAACTCGCCGTGAATTGGGAAGGACCATTTCGGATTTCAAAAGTGCTCGGAATGGGAGCTTACCAACTCCGAACACTACAAGGCGACTCACTATTAGGAAATTGGAATATCTCTTCATTAAAGTTGTATAGATCATGACTTGTACAATCCGCAGATGAAGGTACTCTTTTTTCCCCTTAGAGGTTTTTTCCCAAATAAGGGTTTTACCTAAGGAGGGTTTTAACGAGGCCGGACGCCCAATTTGTCAAAATTATCAAATTCAGACAGTTCATGAATCACCGATCTATTCCTATTTTCTCTTCTATCCTACTTTCAAATGCAAAAATATTTAACCAAACAGTTATATATATATATATATAATATTATCAAAATACTAAAATTGTCAAACTGACCCAAACTTAGTCAGCACAAACAAAGAGTCACTTCTGTTCACAAAAAAGACAACCAAAATATCAAAATAGACAAACCACAGAAATATACATAAGTTAAGAAGGGGGGGACGTTCTCACCATGGTCCTCCACAGTCCCATCCACAACAAGCTTCCCACTAATAACTATCTTGGTCACATCAAGTCGGCCGCAATCAAACTCGGGAGCTAACACAGCAATTTGACTAACAGCACGGTTAAATCCGGATGAAAACATCTCCATCCCCTCTTCTTCCAATTCATGAACCCTAGAGGTCAGGTGGCCTTTAGAGATATCACCCTCTTTCATCTTGGCTTGCAGCAGCCGAATCTGATCCCGCAAATGAATAACTTCCTCTTCAGATTCCTTTATCTTTGCCGTAACATTAACAATAACTTCATCCTTCTCTCTGGATAACTTTTCTAGTTCAGCAACTTTGTCCTTATACGACCTCTCCAGATCCGAGATCTTATCCACTGCCACCTGCTGTTCAGCACCAAGCAGTTCAGTCGTCCGACCAACGCACATCAGCCGCGAAGCAACAATCTACAATACATTCAACATGCAAAGCATAAGACATCAAACAGTACAAGCAAAAAAGAAAAAGAGAAAAGCAAAATACACCAACCTGAATAAACTTCTCCATCCCCTCCATGCCAATCCGACGAGTCATGAGCATGTCACCAGGATACTGAGAGACCCTATCAGAAAGATCGGCAAATGGAAATTGATCGCTCTACAAGGAGTGAGGACTGGTACCAGGGACGAAGCCATGAAGCCTTTTTTTCCTGTCAAAGGCAGACTTACCAGCACCAATAGCTTCCTTGTCACCTTTAGATATAACCTCCAGGGATTTCTCGGTGTCATCCCTTTTTCTCTTAAAAGAAGACGCCGGCTGAGCAGCTGACTGAGCAGCATCGCCACCACCCTCCCTCACGGTCCCAGAGCCACTAGCACCCTTCTCCTTCTTCGTTTTCAAGAATGACTGAAATCGTGAAGGATCAAGAAGAGGAACTCGCCCACCTACAAACACAAAGCAAAAAAATCAAAGAAAATAAACACATGAAAGAAAAAACAAACAGCCAAGCATTACCTATGTAAGTTTTCAAACCCTCACTGTCACCAGAATCATGAAAGTGAAGAACTTTGGGTATGGATAAACACTCTCCATTAGCAAAACTCTCTATCAAAAAATCTAACAAACAATCTTCTTCCTCATTCCGCTCAGTAGCCTCAAGAATTTGGATCGGCTCCGAACACCGATATAGGGGAAACGTCTCTATAAGCTCGTCATCCAAATAGAAAGGATACTCAGACTCTACCGGCCGCACTTTAATAAACAATGAGTTAAAGTTTTTAAAAGAGGATTTATATAACAGGAAAAGGGAACGCCCAGGAAAGCTGCTTAGACAAACCCATAACCCCTTCCAAACCCCTTTAGACTGAAACAGTGAGAAAAACACAGACAGAGAACAAGGAAAAGAAAGGAAATCCATCAGACACTAGAAAGCACAAAAAAATGCCCATGAATTAGGGTGTAACTGTGAAGGCGCACAATTTAGTTGAGTCAAAACAT
This sequence comes from Arachis ipaensis, assembly GCF_059453495.1. Taxonomy (NCBI): domain Eukaryota; kingdom Viridiplantae; phylum Streptophyta; class Magnoliopsida; order Fabales; family Fabaceae; genus Arachis; species Arachis ipaensis. Next base: position 115,979,903 of record NC_142441.1, on the reverse strand, counting down.
CGCACTCAAAAGTAGAAAATGGAAATCTAACACGCAATTCAGTAAGACAGGGTGTGTAAATGTAGAAGTATTGCCAGTCCCCCCTCCTCTCATAAACCCTATCCTCGCCAGAGCAGTGGAGAAGCTCAACAGCCGTACCCAAACCCTCCTTCACTACCTTCAAACCCTTAAGCTCGCACATTGATTCGACATCAATGTACGATGAGGAACGAGTCCTCACGTCGTCATGTACCCAATGGTACGGGTTATCCTTCTTCTCTTCAATCGCTTTCTGCTTTTCTTTCTCTTTCTCTCTCGCCATTTGCAAAAAACAAAAAATAGAGAAAATACCTTAGGAGAAAGAAACTAACCTTTAGAAGTCATGCTACTTTCAATCGGGAGGAAGAATTTGAAAGAACAAAACGGCAATTCCAAAACAAACAAGCTATTATTACAAGCCCACTAAACATCGTGGGTAGCACAAGTGGAAGAATTTGAAAGAACAAAACGGCAATTCCAAAACAAACAAGCTATTATTACAAGCCCACTAAACATCGTGGGTAGCACAAGTGATAACCACTAAGCAACATCGAAAACTCAAACGGTGAGAAGGAACATTAATTGCGACATGAGTCACAAGGCAAAAAGTCTCTTGTGTTTTTCTCACTCTCTTCTGAATTTCCTCTTTGTTTTTTAACAATTGAGTGCAACCCATGGAAGGCCCAAGATCGCAAAAAAATAAAAATGATCAAACCAAAACGCGCGGGAAAAAACACACATAGGGACAGAGCACGTTAAAAGCTTGTCCGTTGCTTTTGCACAAAGACCAGACAAGCTTGGGGGCTATGACGTGTACCCTATAAATTCGGCAACAGCATCAACAATAAAAACCGACCAAATAATCCAGAAACAATCAACCACAATTTGACTAGAGTAACAAACGAGTCAAACGTCACCCTCAATCTGTTATCAATAATGGCAACCATCTCTTAAACTAAAATATGGGAACAAGCAAAGGGAAGCTAAACGCTTCACTCGTCTATATAAATAGACTCGGTAACTCAGTAGAAGGCAGGTCACAAATACATTTCATTCTCTTATTAGTATTACTTTCTCTATATCTTGTTGTGACTTGAGCATCGGAGTGTTTTTTTCAGGTGCTCCTGCTGCCGTGTTTCACATTGCCGAGGTTTTTCGCCAGTCTCCCCAGAATGACGTATAGCCATCCACAAGGCCGAGCAGTCGTGAACGGAGTTTTATACCTCAGTTGAACTTGAATGGAACATCATGAGTTCTGTTTCAACCAGAAATTCGTGACCTTGTTTCCATATTCAGTTTGGTTTCAGCTCAGTTAAAGAAGCACACTGTGTCAGTTACATTTAAAATGAATGCAACTGAGCTGATTCAAGGAGGTCAGGCGATAGCAAAGCATGGATCTTGGACTCTACTAAAAGGTAGCATAGTGGCCAACCACTCAAGCCCTGCTGAGATTCTTTTTGAGGTCTAGTGAATTACTTTCTAGACTTAATACCTGAATGTTTCTCAGCTTTAAGAACATGAAAGAAATAGTCAAATGCTCAAATGGTTCTGGTTTTCTTTTATTTAGACATCCTTCAAATTTTGTGAAGTGAAACTGATTCAACTATGCAAACCAAGAACTCAAAGGTGGAAATATGGACTGATAGTGTTTTCTTACAATCATTCACCAAAGAGCAACGGAGGTCACATCAAGATGAAAGCATTGAGAGGGTAAGCAAGTGCATACCCTTTTGATTTTTTAGTTAAAAGTGTGCATACCAAACATGAAAGTTTATGCTTCTGTTCTACTTCCATCAAGACTAAGTGTTTGAATTAAATATGTAGGTACATAGAAGTAAGGTGAGCTTCCAAATAATACATATAAATGAAACATTATTAGAAGGAGCAAGTGTCACCATCAAAAAAAAAAAAAAGCCTCGGATTAGTATCTAAATCGGACCGATCAACGGTAGGTAAACCCGCTAAAAATCGGCCATTTTGTGTCAAATTGCTCTTCACCCTTGCGTTTTTGGAATTAATTCTAAAATAGTACCACGAGGATACGAACCTACAACATGAAAGATTAGCACGCATAGCCTAAACATTGCACCAGCTTTGCATTTGCTTTTGTATGAATTAATTAATATATATATTACGTAAAAATTTTATATATATATAAACCCGGGTCTAAGACAAACCCATTACCTAAAATCTTAAATTAAATGTTATGTTTTATATTTATTTAATTTTAGTTTTACTTTTATTAATCATAACATATCTTCTTTATTTATAAAATTATGATATCTATTATATTATTTTTTCAATAAAAATTTAAAATATAATAAATATAAATTAATTAATAAATTATTTAAATATAAAATAAGTATAAATTTAATAAATAAAATAAAAAATATTTATTATGAGAATAAAATATATAATTTTATATAATTATTTAATTATGACTGGATTTACCGATTTAACCAATCAGCTAATAGTTGAACCAGTAATCCGATAACTTAGTATTTTGGTTGGGTTAATTATCGGTTCGATTCTGATCACTATGGAAAGCAGTATAAAAAAGAATAAATTCTTTGGTTTCAAGGTATGAAGGTGAACTCATTGCATGGAATGCGGTGAATGAGAATCTCCGTCCACTTCAGCTTCTGAGGACCATCTTGGTGAAAATGCTTCAGATAGAGTATTTTTCTAAAACTTACCAGCTTGATTCAAAACTGTTGTTGTTCATGAATAAGTATTACACTATTGAATATAGTGGTGATAGAGCTGCCAGCCAATTATATTGCAAAAAAGGCGAAGATTCGTTCATTTCCAGGAAATGAACGAATATCAACAGCAATAGGGCTACAAGGCCATTTTAATGCTGGCCAGCCAAATCTTGCTTACATGAGAGCTGCTTTTGATGTTTTTGATACTACTTCACTTCCAATATGGCTCACAGAAGTGACTGTGGATTCAGATCCAAATCAGGCCTTTCTAAATTCTAGACAATGTTTAAAATATGAAAACATATGCTAATTTGATTAGTGTCGTCCTTAAAATTTGATAGAGATGATTTTAAAATTTTAGAATAAAGTTGTACTACTTTAATTAACTATAGCTTATGACTTAATGATAAGACATCAAATTATATTCTCATTCTTGATTTTTGCATGGGAAGCACGCAGAGCACTTGGAAGAAATTCTAAGAGAAGGATACTCTCATCCTTCTGTTGAAGGGATCATCATATTTGCCGGTGCGGTAATAGCTGGTTTCAAGGACATGGCTCTCACTGGTTACATGCTAGCCAAAATTTAATAAAGTTGCTGGCCCCCTAGACTTTTCCTTTTAAATAATATTCCTGCCGATGACGTTGTGGACAAGCTCATCAGTGAGTGGCAAACTGAGTCTCAGAAAGCCATAGTAGACAACATTGGATTTGTATATTTTTCACTGCATCATGGAGATTATGATGTAACTGTGACACATCATCTTGCCCACTCCTAAAAGCCACTGAATTTAAGCGTAAGGAAAGATTCTACACAACAAACCTTCCATGTCAAAATGCATTCATAAAATCTACAGCAAACATGTACACCGTAAAAGATCCTGATAAAATATTATATAATATTATTTTTGTTAAAATTTGATTTTTAATACACGAACGACCAAAGTGGATTCCCTCACTCTAGTGATATGAAACAAACACTCAATATATTTGAATATACTTATTGAGTTTAAATTGTAAAAATAAAAAAGAAAAAAAATATATTTTCTTAAAGTATAATGCTTAGAACTTTGAAGTTCGGCACATTTTCACTTTCCTGACACTGAGTTCTACTCTGTTTTAGTGGTGCATTCATGCTTAAATGATGACTTTCCAGATGTTTTTTAATATTCACATTTGTCTTATACATCTCTTTCCATATGGACAAAAGATGATAATAGTAATACTGGAAACCATTTCATTAAGATCTTTCAACTTTGTACATGTTTGATAACTTCTAGGTATGCATTTTGACCTGAATCATTTGTTGTGATGACTCTTGTTAAATTAAGATTGTGTGTTTAGAGTTGTGGCAAACAAGATGTGCTATAGTAACATTGTAATCTCAACAATCCACAAATTTCAGATTCAAACTTAATAACACATATTAATTCAACATTAAGAATTAACATCTTACAAAGTGCTGTCACTATTAGCATAATCTGAGTACCAGTAATCACTATTAAGGGACTTTTCAGAAAATATATTATACGAGATCAAATTAAAAAAAAAGGAGTGGTCTTAGGCTTCTGAAGATTATTTTACAGAAGCCAATAAGTAGAATCAGATTGCATAAGATGATTCTTAACAGCCACAATAGTGTACCAAAAGATAGATAAGTGAGCCTTAAATTTCAATAGATCCTATAAATTAGATGGTTCAAACTAAAATTGTACCTTTGTTTTGGTCAAAAGTGCAAAATATTTATGTATCATGTGATCCCACAAAACCGTTTGGTATTATCCTCCTAGTCCAGAACAGACAAAAGTAAAATACAACAAAGTTCTAACAGCTAAGTGAAAAGTTCTGATCTTTGATTAAATGAAAGGAAAGATTTACTAACTAGTTACATAAACTACAAAAATGTAGAAAGAGATTAGAGTTGATCATTCTTTCCATTCGCATCATCTGTTGTGTGTTGGATTCGAGTTGCTTGAAGGATCCTTCTTCAAACTCAGCTCTACTAATTTCTGAGAAGCTTCATATAATCTTTTCAATTTATTTACACTTGTAGAGAAGGAGGCACGAGCTAGCAGCTTCCGCGTCACCAACCTAACTATTAGATTACTTCTATTCTCACAATTGACTAAAACTATATAGCACATGATTAAATGTATGATGATAACCAGAGTGAAGAGACCCTTATCAAATTTCATACTTACTCTGACATTTCTACAATCTTTACATCACATGCCAATTTGTATCATGTGACGAGTCCTCATGATATAAAATTGCTTTTCTTCATTCTTAACAATATTAATTTGAATTATCGCTCTTAACCCTAACTAAGTGTGACGGTCACAGCTAAACTTGACAGGCAAGACCACTTTCCAGGAACACGAAGTACAAATGTATTTCGGCGATCTGCATGTAACAAACAAAACAAACGAGTTCATTATACTCCTAAAGTGGTAAGCATTTCCATAGAAATCAATAACGAAGTGCCAAAACACAATGTTTATGTAAGATAAATTTATGTGTAGAATTGTATCAGTGCCATCTTTTTCGGGAACATACAACTTTGCATGAGTAGCACCATTTGCTCTATAATTGTAAGAATGAATTTGTCACAGTAAAATAAGAAAGAATAAAAGCAAAAATAGAAGTTATACAACTATTTCTTTGCTAAAATACTTTCATCTCATTCGGTTCCATCAATAACTACTGAAGCATCCTCTTTCTAGATAAGGTTATCATAACCAAATATTCTTGCAAAACAAGAAATTAACTGCTCCTGTATTATTTCTTCAGGTGGAAAAATAGAATCTGTCTCCCTTCTCAGTGATGTAACTTATTTATCAGCAATTCCACAGGGAACAATGTGCCTAAAATAGGTTAAATCAGGATTAATGTTGAATGCCAAACCATGAGAAGTGATTCCATTTGATATCCGGACACCAATGGCACCTATCTTCCTTTCTCCAACCCACACACCTGTCTCACCAGCTTGTCCAAGACAAGCCTTCACACCGTATTGAGCTGCCATTTCAATCATAGTTAGCTCCATTTTTTCCACATAACTTCGAGCACCGATTCCCATGTCACGAAGTGATATGATAGGATATAAAATGGCTTGGTGTGGACCATGAAATGTAATGTCTCCTCCCCGTTATGTGTAGTGAAGTTCAGCTCCAATTTGTTCCAATTCTGACTGTGGGATTAATAAATTGTGAACAGTTTGTCTCTTGCCAACAGTGTATGTAGGTGGATGTTGCAAAGACAGAAGAGTATCCCATATCCTATGAGATTTTCTATCCAAGACCAGCTTTTCTTGCAGTTTCAAGGCATCCAAGTAGTTGACAACTCCCAGTTTCAAGACCTCAAGGCTTCTTAAAACCCTCATTCCCTGTTGGCTAACGAACTTATTAATCATGCAATCTGCTTTATTAACATTCCAATTCTAAAAAACATTTGGTCATACCATATGTTTGAAAATTAGATAGTTTAAGTCATATGTATATCTTAGTATCATTCACCAGAATTTTGCATCTACACAAACAGGTCTAAGAAACATTTCAGCAAATAGTTCAAGGGCATTCAGAGCAAAGCTACAAAATATAAATATACCAGCTTTATTTGAAGAAAATTATTACTTTTACTTAAATGTGTTTTTCACAGAATAAGAAAGAAAAGATCAATGTAAACAAGCAAAATGCCCAGAGGTTAAAAATGACCATACTTTTAACTACATGTTGGTTCAATTGAGATAAAAGATTTTTTCCTCATTTTAACTAATTGAGATTGTAATGAGTATATTGGATATGGAGTACATGATGGATGTAAATTGAAAGATGGAGGATTGGAGCAGAGTCTGGCACGATGTTTACTATTGGTGCGACAATGGAGAAACTCAATATGATGTTGAAAGAGGCGGTATTGTTGAAGGTGCTTTTGGAGAAGAGCTTGCAAGTGTTTGTGTTGATAAGAGAGTAAGGAAGCTCAAGTTGATGACGTTGCATAGAATGTTAGAATCTCTGCATCTACATTTCAAAGATAGAATGATGATGCAATATGACAAGTGAAGACACACAGTGTCAAATAATAGTTATTTTTTCTTTTGGTCCAAAAATATATAATAACACACTATAGTCATAGTCTACAAAACAAAATCTTAAAAATACAACTTCCAATCTAAAAAAGGCAAGGTTGCGAGAACTAAACCGATCATTGAACTGGTTGAGTGACTGGTTCGATGGTCTAACCAGAGTCGAACCGTGATTGAACCAATTTAATTAAATATACAATAAAATTATTAAAAATTCAATATATAATTTCAGATATTCAAATTTAATAATTTCTAAACTAATTTTAAAATTTCACAATGTCCATAATTTATCACTGAAAATTTACAAAATAAACAAATTTCATTAATTTCTAAGTTCAAATCAAGTAGTTAGCAATAATACTTATCACATCACCGAAAAAAATTCAGAACAAAAAGTTTAACAATAAGAGCATCATTTCTATTTACTGAATAGTAAAAATCCTCAAACCAAACATCATACAATTGTAACACAAAGTTTAATTCAATTACAAATTTCTGCTGAATATAACACAAAGTTCAATTCAATTACAAATTTCTGCTGAATATAAGAGAGCCAAAGCATATAATCATATTTAGTTTTGGGGATTCTAATCCATTAATCAGCAACATTGTTCTGACTTCTGAATCCAAATTAAACTGAAAACATATCAGCAACAAAAACTAAATTGAATCCAGTTCCAAACTCAGAATTCAAATTAAATTTGAATTCAGAATCACACCAACCTTCAACAAATTAAATAAATAATCCAATTCCAAACCCAGAACACAAACTCAGTTCACAATCTTAAAATTAATGGAAAAAAAGATGAACCCAAAATTAATTTAACAGTAACTGAAGAACCCAGGGCGATGATATAGGGAGTCAGGGAGGAACGAAAGGTTAGAGGCGAGGAGCTTGCCATCGACGAAATTGAAGAAGCAAATGGCAACACATTATCACTCGCGGCGGAGAACTGAGACACGAGCAGAGAGGCGATTTGGGCGGCGAATCGGCGACAGAGACAAAGTAGACGAACCGTGAAGTAGCAAGGAGAGGGACGCGGGTGAGGTGACCAACACTGGTTGTGTCAACGACGGCGACAACAACCGAGAGAAGAAGCACTAAAGAAGCATTGAAGATTGAAGAATAAATCAATAAAATTTTTAAAAATAAGCAAGCAGCAAGCAGTGGCTAGTGAGGGAGGAGCCGAGGAGTGCTTACTGTTGAGGTGAGTAATGGCGAGGTGACCGAAGAGGCGAGCGACAAGATGAGCGACGTGCGACGGTGAGGTGGGCGACGCAAACAAATTGCAATGTGTCCGAACAGAGATTCCACGGTGAGAAGAGGGCGAGTGGCAGCTGGTGAATGGTGATGGCTGGAGCCTTTGTCTGTGATAGGACTTTAGCAAGCGGTAGGATTCAGTTTGGGAAGTGTGTGTGAGAGAGAGATGGGGGTTTGTTTTTATTTTATATATATAATTTTAGAAACCGGAAATCTTTAAAAAAAAATCGGCCGGTTCAATCGATTTACCGATTAACTGTCAGTTCCCTGGTTCTTTTATTGATTATTTGCCAAATGGTTTTTTGCTTCGATTGAACTGGCTAGGTGACTAATTTTCAGTTAATTCGGTTAAATTAGTTGATCCGGTTCAGTTTTTAAAACTATAAAAAAAGCCATAAAACAAGATCATCAACATCAAATATTTTTTCATTGTCAGAATACAATTTCTGATAAACAATTTCATATTCTCTGCTAAAAAAAATACATAAATATGTTAACATATATCATAAACAAAAATACCATATATTAAATAAGTATTTGTCATAATAAAAAGATAATTACCAAAACTCCTAAATCTCCCATATCCATCTCATAATCTCAAAGATTTAGAAATTTTCACCCTAATTTACATATATTATATTAATAAACAATTTACGTGAATTAAATTTGACATGAAATTGAACTTTGATTCCAAATAAAAACTTGAGTTATTATTACTTTCACTTGAAGAGTGTATCAAATACTGAGTGCAAATTAAACACATCAACAAGTTCATAATGCAACCTATTGCGATGTGAATGTACAATTTGACCATCGATATTAAAAACAGACTCTGAAACAATAGTAGAAATAGAAATGGCTAAAAAATCTCTTGAAATATTTTGTAAGGTTAGATATTTCACTCCAATGTTTTTCCAATAGTCCAAAATATCAAAATTTTCCAAATTTGTTTTAACTATCATAACACTATCTTTCAAATAGAAATTTAATTCAGTTTTCATATATATCTTCTACAAATTGTAAGTAAATAGAACTAAAATTTCTTTTTAAAGATCCTTCATCATGTCCAACATTCAAAGTTTAAAGTAGAAGCTAAACCATCATCATTTGGAGCTCTTCTTCTAATTCTAGTCTTAAGTTGATATTCACATACTAATTCTTCCATCATTTTTTTTACTTTACTCTATTAATTCTCACTTTGAGATTCATATATTTTAAGGAAAAGAACTTTAACAACTTTATTTTATATCTAGAGCCTAAAATAACTCCCACAGCCATGACTCTATTAATTTGATACCAACACCTTATAGTAACAATTGGATTGTATCTCTTTTTTCCCCTCGCTTTCAGTGCCATCTACATTGTTCACCATATAACTAACTAACATTTCTATGAAATAAATGCTGCACCTGACATCCATTTCTTACCTTATGATTATTTTACTATTACTGAGGCAAGAACATATAAAGTCTCATGAATAAGAATTATATACTAAAATAATGAAAATTAGAATACTAGAAAGTGTTTTTTTTAAGATACTCAATATTTGTATATATTCACCATTTGCTTTTGAGGTTCAAGAATACATGATTATTAAAAAATATAACTTAAATTAGACAAATACTTAAACTATTTATGTGATAGTTTCTATAAACTATTGATACATAAGCAGTTGCTAACAATGCCTTGGTGAAGCAATGTGTGGCAGAAACACCAAGAGCTCAATATGATGGAAGCATTATAATAAATCCAGGATTTGACCACAGCATAGATGGTCAGATAGTATTCGAAAATAGTTCTATCGAAGAACGAATATCCAATACAGGCAATAGGTTTAATGTTACACGAAACAAGACTCGACCATTAGATAGTTTCTCCCAGAAGATCCAACTTAAGAAAGGAACGCTATACAATTTTACTGGTAACTTACACTTTGAACTTTGAAGACAATATTTTCATACATACTATCTATGTTCTAGACTTGTTATTATCTCTAATATCATGAGTTATGTTTCAACCAAAAATTTGTGTCTTTATTTCCATATTCATCTTGGTTTTGGCTCAGTAAAGGAAGTGACATTGTATCAATTACATTGGAAATAAAGATAACTGGGTTGATTCGAGGAGGCCACGTGAAAGCAAAGCATGGATGCTTTTTAAGGTGAAGTGAGATACTTTTTAGACTTAATACATGCATATTTCTCAGCTTTAAGAACATGAAAAAAAAGTTAAATGCTCAAACAGTTCTGATTTTCTTTTATTATCTTTTGAATTTTGTGAAGTGAAATTGATTCAACCATGCAGACCAAGAATTCAAAAGTGGAAATATGGGCTGATAGTGTTTCCTTACAACTATTCACCAAAGAGCAATGGAGATCACATCAAGATTAAAGCATTGAGAGGGTAAGTAAGTGCATACTGTTGGGTATATTATTATTATGAGAAGATGACAAAATCTTATATTTGTGTAGTGGTTTCAAAGCACGATTAGATCGCTTTTTTTAGAGAGATATTTGTCCCCACACTTAGTTGCTATAGGGTTGATGACAATACTCTTTCATGATACAATGAAACCTAAGAATTTCTTAATTAGCAATAGTAAGAAATTTTCAACTCTCTTGAACAAAGAAAATCTCTTAATAATTGATTAAAATGTACACTTAGTACTTCTATATATGAAATAGTGGACAAGGACTTATTTATACATATTGCACGTAGCAATTATGATTAGTTACGTATACAAATGGTTGTGTCTTTTCTATTGCCAATAGATACAATATTTTGAACATACACAATTCTTAAAGAGTTGTGTCCCTTTAGCCAATAGACACAATGTTTTGAACATACACAATCTTTAAAAGGTTGTGTTCCTTCAACCAAATGGTACTAAACGGTTAGTAACCATTTATTAATATTAATAATATCAATAATATTAATAATATTAATTAATCAAATTTGTAAATACCCTTCAATTCCCTACTATTTGCAAAATTTAAATGTCATACAAGTATATGCATAAAGAATGTGTCACTAAGATTAAACATTCTTTTAGTGTAAATTTTAAAGTTCTAACGAAGTAATAGGTGTCTAATCGATTAAACTTATACTCCATATGCTAGTACCAAAAATCACACACATTACTTATACCCTCTAAGTTCAAGAGTTTACAATTTTAAGCACTTATATGACCTTGTGCTCATCCTGGTTTCATGAATATTTACAAGAATAAAACCTCTAAAAGATAATATTATCATTCCATTAAGAGTTTAAACTCACCCTCCTAATTTATTGTAAATAGCACTAAATCCTATACCTTGTGCTCCAATTGCTAAATAACTTGTTATTACCCATTAAAACTTGAAACTAGTGGTCTACTAGAATAAGGTTGGGTTCCCATCATTTAGCAATAATAGGTTTTAATCCCATTTTAGCAGTAGTTTCTTTGATTTTATCCCTTGACAAACCTTTAGTCAAAGGGTCTGCTAAATTTCCTTGAGATCTTACATAAGTGATGGTAATTACACCATCATCTATTAGTTGCCTCACAAACTTATGTCTCAAACTTATATGTCTAGACTTTCCATTATAAACCTTATTATATGCTCGAGACATTGTTGATTTACTATCACAGAAGATTGAAATGGCTGTTGTCTGCTGTGGCCACAGCTTTATATCATACAACAAATTTCTTAACCATTCTGCTTCTTTACCTGCGGCTGATAAAGCTACAAACTCAGCCTCCATAGTAAAATGTGTAATACATGTTTGTTTCTTTGAGGCCCAACTTATTGCTCCACCACGTATGGTGAAAATCCATCCTGAAGTGGATTTGTTGTCACTAAGATGTGTAATCCAACTTGCGTCGGAATAACCTTCTAAAACTGCGGGATAATCACTATAATGTAATCCCAAGTTTATGGTTTTCTTGAGATAACCAAGAACTTTTGTTATAACTTTCTAATGTTGATTGCTAGGCTTTTCTGTAAACTTTGATAATTTGCACACAGCAAATACTATATCAGGTCTAGTACAATGCATTGCATACATTAAACTTCCTATAGCACTAGCATATTCTAATTGTGCTATAGGTCTTCCCATATTTCCTTCTAATTTAAGATTAGGATCATACGGCATATTGGATTCTTTAATTGTGAGATGATCAAACTTTTTCAATACCTTTTTGATATAATGAGATTAACTTAAAGTAAAGCCAACTTCATTCTTATGCACCTTTATGCCTAATATTGTATCAACTTCATTCAAATCCTTCATCTTGAATTTAGAAGTTAGATACTCCTTCATTATACGAATTCCTTCTAAATTTGTTTCGATGATTAACATATCATCAACATATAAACAAATGATTACTCCATAATCTTTAGTAAATTTTGAGTAAATACATTTATCTGCACTATTATGTGAGAAGCCATTTGATAACACCACTAAATCAAACTTCTCATGCCATTGTTTAGGCGCTTGTTTTAGCCCATACAAAAACTTAATTAATTTGCAAACTTTATTTTCATTTCCAGATAGCACATAACCTTCTGGTTGCTCCATATAGATTTCTTCATTAAGATCTCCATTTAGAAAAGCCGTTTTAACATCCATTTGATGTATATGAAGCTTATGTATGGATGCTAATGCTATAAGAGTTCTAATAGAAGTCATTCATGCCACAGGTGCGTAAGTATCAAAATAGTCTAGACATTTTTGTTGTCTAAACCCCTTGGCCATTAACCTTGCTTTAAAGGTTTGTAATGAATCACCAGTGTTATACTTTCTTCTAAATACCCACTTACATCTTATAGGCTTTAATCCTGGAGGCAAATCAACCAAGACCCAAGTATTGTTAGATAATATTGAGTCCATTTCATCATTTATTGCTTCTTTCTAAAAAGCAGAATTCCTTGAAGCCATAGCCTGTTTGAATGTTTGAGGATACCCTCTATGTTCATAACAATAGAAATCTTGTTTGTTACAGAATTCCTAATTCCTTCTACCAAAAAGGTGATAGCCTGAGAAGAAATAAAATCTGGACCCAGGTCCTTTTCTTTTCTTACTCTCAAGCTCTTCCTTGGTTCAATCAACTCTTTGTCGCTTAGACATTTATTATTTTGATTATTTATTTCTTGTGAAATATTAGTATCATTTTGGGGATACCCTGAATTAGAATTTGAATCATTGATAAATTTATTTTCAATAAATTCTACTTCTCTTGATTCAACAACTACAATAGACACTAAGTCTAATATTCTATATGCTTTAGAATTTTGAGCATATCCTATAAAATTCCCTTTTATGGCTCTTGGCCCCAATTTGGTTCTCTTTTGATCAGGAACTCGATAAAAGGATAAACACCCCCACACTTTAAGATAATTTAAATTAGGTTTCCTTCCTTTCTAAATTTCATAAGGAGAAACCTTTCTATGTCTTGATGGTATCCTATTATGGATATGACATGATGTCAATAATGCTTCACCCCACAAATTGTAAGGCAATTTTGCATTTAGTAACATTGAATTAACCATATCCACTAAGGTACGGTTTTTCCTTTCCGCCAAACCATTTTGTTGCGGAGTATATGGAGCGGAAGATTCATGCACAATACCATGTAATTCACAAAAGTGATCGAATTCATTAAAAAAATATTCTCTACCTCGATCACTATGAAGAAGTTTTATTTTCTTATTATGCATATTTTCTACTTCCATTTTATATTTCTTAAACATTTCGAAAGCTTCATCTTTATTTCTAAGCAAATACACATAAGTAAATCTAGAACAATCATCAATAAAAGTTATAGAATATCTTTTTCCTCCTTTAGTAATATTGCCATTTAGTTCACAAATATCACTATGAATCAACTCCAATAAATGTGTATTTCTTTCAACTTTAGGAAAAGGCTTCTTAGTAATTTTGGATTGTATGCAAATATCACATTTCTTATTAAAATCCTTGTTACTAAGATCAATATAGTTATTCTTTTACATATATTCAATTGATTTGTAATTTAAGTGTGCTAATTTACTATGCCATAAATCACAAGAATCAACAATATACAATGAAACATTCACTTTATTAATACTAAGTTTAAACATTCCTTCAGTACAATATCCTTTTCCTACGAATACATCATTCTTAAGTAAGATCACTTTATAAGATTTCATTACAACTTTGAATCATTTCTTACACAAGAGACTAACAGAAACTAAATTTTTTCTCAAATCTGGAACATGAAGTACATTTATTAAACTTAATTTCTTTCCATATGTAAAATTCAATTCCACAGTTTCTTGACCACAAACTTTGGCTGAGTTGTCATTGCCCATTAAGACCTCTCTATTGTTCACTTCTTCATATGTTTTGAATTGGTTGCGATCATTGCAAACGTGAACAGTAGCCCCTGAATCTAACCACCATTCAAGTGATTTTCCTTGTGTTGCTATGTTAACTTCTGTAACCATGCCAATATGCATGTTTTGTACTTTTTCTGCAACCATAGCAATTAGATTCTTCTCTTCTACTAAGTTGGTCTTTGGTGCTTCCTTTTTCAGAAGTCTACATTCTTTGATATAGTGTCCTTTCTTGTGACAATGATAACACTCTCTTTGTCTCTTCTTATCTTGCTTTGAATCTTTAGAGAACTTTCTTTTCTTCTTATTGGTGTTGTTTTCACCAATATGATTCACTTTAGAACTTTGAGAAAGATACACAGCATCACGTTTTCGAGTTTCCTCCTCTATACGTATATGCCTTAGTAATTTCTCAATTGTGAAGTCCTCACCGAGATGTAAAAGTTTCTTCCTATAACCATTTTAAGATGAAGGCAATTTTGAAATAATTACTCCAACTTGTAATGATTCAGGGATCACCACTTGTAGATCACGAAGTCTACTTACAAGGATTTGTAATTCATAAATTTGATCCATGACAAGCATAGTATCATTCATAATAAATTCAAAATAATTCATCATAATAAACTTATCTGTTCCTTGTTGTTCGGTATTGTACTTTTCTTCCAAAGATTTCCAAATATCTAATGGTGATTGAATTGACAGGTAGAGATCATAGATTCGGTAAGATAAAGTATTGATAATATGACCTCGACATGCAAAAGTATCTTCATCACGTTACTTCTTTAATTGAACAATCTTTTCTTTCTCTTTCGGTGTAGAATTTTCAGCGGCATCGGCAATTGGTGTAGTCTTTGGGTCAATCACATATGCAAGATTGAGAACTGAAAGAAGAAACATCATCTTGTCTTTCCAATGGTTGAAGTTCGTTCCATCAAAGCAATCTTATTTGACGAACTCTTGATTCATGACCTTGAACGTAGTGTTTTGATCTTGTGCCATCTTCAAGAAATATCTCTCTAAAATTGTTGGGTATATTATTATGAGAAGATGACAAAATCTTATATTTGTGTAGTGGTTTCAAGGCACGATTATATCGCTTTCTTTAGAGAGATATTTGTCCCCACACTTAGTTGCTATAGGGTTGATGACAATACTCTCACAGGATACAATGAAACCTGAGAATTTCTTAATTAGCAATAGTAAGAAATTCTCAACTCTCTTGAACAAAGAAAATCTCTTAATAGTTGATTAAAATGTACACTTAGTACTTCTATATCTGAAATATTGGACAATGGCTTATTTATACATATGGCACGTAGCAATTATGATTAGTTATGTATACAAATAGTTGTGTCTTTTCTATTGCCAATAGATACACAATTCTTGCGTCCCTTCAACCAAATGGTACTAAACGGTTAGTAACCGTTTATTAATATTAATAATATTAATTAATCAAAATTGTAAATACCCTTCACATACCCTTTTAATTTTTTAGTTAAAAATGTGCGTACCAAGCATGAAAGTTTTATGCTTCTGTTCTACTTCCATCAACACTAAGTGTTTGAATTAAACCTGTAGGTACGTAAGAGAAACTCCAACGGTCCAGTTCTCATTATACTTTTTTTGACATAAGGAGGGCCAATCATTGGAGAGAAGAGAAAAGAGTTCCTGCACATATTTTGAGAGGAGAGAGTCCCTCTGAATGGAAACTTGTATTACCCAATAATAACTTACACATGACAAGTTATTATAAAAATAAATAATTATACAAAATTTTAATTAAATAAGTAATTATATTAAATAATTATATTTCTATTTAATTAATAATTTATATTAATTATTTAAATAATATTTAATTAAATAATTAAATTTCTATTTAATTAATAATTTATATTAATTATTTATATCATAATCAATATTGAATATTATTTATATTATAATTAATTAAATTTATTTACATAAAAAAATAAATTTAATTTTTATACCTTACAAAATAAATTTTGGTTGGGTTGATTATTTTTATTTATAAAATTTAAAATGCTAACCACATGATTAAAATTAGCCGTTGCAAAATTAGCCGTTACAAAATTAACAGTTGGAAACTAGCTGTTACTATGTTACCGTTATTATTAATAAATTTATATTTTATTACTCTATATATATTACTTACTTACACTTCTATTCTCACACTTTCTTCTACTCTTCTTCATCTTCTTCCAAGTTTACGAAATCAAAGTTCTACTGATATTTTTTTTTTCGAAAAATGGATCCAAACTAACTCAACTCTTTTTTCAATTATTTACAAAACTTTTCTCAAAATCTAAATACCCAACAATCTCAAACCTCAAACTCTCAAGTTCCAAATCAAAATTTCACACTACCAAATACATTTCAAAATCCAAATCTACAAAATCTTCCTAATTTCAATTTTCAAGCTCCTTATGATAATCAATTTCCTATATTCCAACCACAAAATCAAAATTCACAAAAACCTTTCCATTTTCATCCATATTTAACCCCTCTATCAGAAATATTACTCCAACATCCTTGTCGTTTTCAACTCAATTCAGTGCATCAAGACATAACTCATCTGGTGTTGGTGGCTCTTCTAACCCATCCTCTCAGAGTCCGATACAATCTAGTCCAAATTCGTAATATTCAGATTTTTCCAACCCTCATGGATTAGATGCTATTGATCTCGATGATGATATTAAAAATCGGAGACAAGATAGTATTCAACACTGGCATTGGAAAGAGGATGAGATGTTGATCAGTGCATGGTTAAATGTTTCAATTGACCCTATAGTTAGTACCGATCAAAAGGACAAAACATTTTGGAGTCAAATTCACATCTACCGTGTAGAATTTTGTGCTAACATGACAAAGGGGGTAGTTACATATAAGAAATGATGGTATAAGATCGACAAGGTTGTTGCACAATTTGCTGGTTGCTACGATCAAGCTAGTCAAAACATAAGAAGTGATTTGAATGCTAATGATATAAAGGAGTTGGCCTATAGACTTTATTCTACAAATTATGGTCAAAGATTCACTTTTGAGAGGCATTGGAATATGCTTCATTTGGAGTAAAAATGGAGAAGTCAACTACCTATACAGAGTGGATGCTCAAAGAGAACTAAGATTAGTGCAACTGGACCATACTCATCCTCATCAAATCCAGAAATACCATGATTGACGAAACCGGTGTGGACTCTCCCATTCGCTAAAAAGGATCAAAGAAGAGCAAGAGAAAAAGTAAGAGAAAATTACAAATGTCTGAAGATCTTAGCAAAAAGAAATCATCGGTTGTTAAAAAACTATCTCTCATGGAAGATATTAAGAATGTTGGAGAAAAGAAACTAATGGATAGGGTAAAAGAAAGAGAAAAGGAAAGGGAACATATAGCAAAGATCATGGCAATCAAAGAGAAGGAGTTACAAATGCAAGCGGCAATGAAAGAACAAGAATTACAAACTCAGAGATATATTAAAGAAATGGAGATAAATGAAAAAGAAAGGGAAATGGAAAGGATAGCTAAGGAAAGGGAAAGAGAAATGGATATGCAAATACTTAATACTGACACGTCTACAATAAGTGAAAAACGACGAGCTCTTCATGAGATTGCATGTGAGAAAATAATTAATAAGTGGTTTACTTAATGGTTCCTTGTATTAAGGTTAATTAGTATATTTTTATTTTTATTGCGTATTACTGGTATGTGATGTAGTCTGTTTTATTCATTTTTGATGTAACTTTTTAAATTAGTCAATATTATTGTGCCATTATTGTTTATGAAAGTGACTGTTGCAAAACTAGCCGTTTTAAACTTAGACAAGAAAAAGTAGCCGTTGTAAAACTAGCTATTGAGAAGTAACTACTTATTGCGAACACACTTATAAATATCAACTATCAATAATTCAGCAACTCTATTTCAACTCTTATTTCTCACCTCAAAAGAATACTAAAAAATACATCTCAAGATATGGCTAGAAATTTTGATGATATAAGTAATGATGCTTTATATGGTAAAAGAAGACGGCAAGATAACACACTCATGGATAATTGGATCGACGAGTGTTTATTTGATGATTCAGAAGAAGAAGATATTGATAGAAACTCTATCCTAACTCCTCGTAGATAGATCAACAGAGATCGAAAAGTAGGACATGATCGCCTTTTCCAAGATTACTTTGCAGATGAACCGGTGTATAATGCTGACATTTGTTGACGGAGATTTCGAATGAGAAGACATGTGTTCCTTTGGATAGTGGACACTCTCTCAAACGTCTATCCGTATTTCCGACAGAGGGTCGATGTAACTAGAAGAAGAGGCTTGTCACCACTCCAAAAATGCACCACTGCGATACAGATGTTAGCATATGGCGCAGCAGCTGATGCTATTGATGATTATGTGCGCATAGGCGAGAGCACTATAATTGAATGCTTGGAAAATTTGTTGAAGGTGTCATTTCGGTCTTCGAGGATGAATACTTGCGAAAACCAAATCCAAATGATGTACGACACTTGCTACAAATGGCAGAAGGTCGTGGCTTTCCTGGTATGTTGGGTAGCATTGACTGCATACATTGGCAATAGAAAAATTATCCAAAGGCGTGGAAAGGTATGTACATGAGTGGTTATCGTGGGGTTGCAACCATAGTACTTGAAATTATAGCATCTTCAGACCTTTGGATATGGCATGTGTTCTTTGGAGTTTCTGGTTCAAATAATGATATCAACGTGTTAGATCGTTCTCCAGTGTTCGATGATATTCTAAATGACTGTGCTTCGGAGGTAAATTATACTATTAATGGTAATAATTATACTATGAGATACTATTTAGCATATGGTATTTATCCTGAATGGGTCACATTTATCAAATCAATCTCAAAGCCACAACGAGAGAAATGCAAGTTATTTGCATAATACCAAGAAGGGCAAAAAAAGATGTCGAGCGAGCATTTGGAGTGTTGCAAGCATGCTTTGCAAATTATACATGGTCTAGCTCGCTTTTGAGAAAGAAGAAGCTTGCAAACATAATGAGAGCTTGTATTATATTGCATAATATGATTGTTGAGGATGAAAGAGACACTTATGCAGAAAAATTACGCTCAAGGCTTAGAGTATGACAATGTCGAAAATGGCTTATCACAATCTCAGCTGGGAGAGAGAGATTTTGCACCATACCATCAATTTTTCCAAAGAAAAGCCCAACTTCGAAATAGGCAGCAACATAAACAGTTGAATTAGGACTTGATTGAACATATATGGTAAGTTCACAATGCTTGTCGTCAACTATAGAGCTTAACTATGTTTTTATTTGTATTAAGTAATTTTACAAATTGATGTAATCCTGAATTATATATTGTGTATTATTGTTATATATGAATTTTTTTAATATTAATATCTTTTAATAGTGAATTATTTTTGAATTTATAAATTTAAATAATATTATTAAAAAATAGTAACTACATTAATTTTAATTATTTTAATTAATTAATTAAGTGAGATCACAATAAGGACTAAAGTTAGTTCCTCCTAATGGAGAAGAGATAGATGCTTTGAGTTCCTATTTACTGTTTACTGTTTATGACGTAAAAGCTGATGTGGAGTTAACTTTTTATGACAGGTGGCTGATAAGCCACAGATACCGTC
Source organism: Arachis ipaensis (assembly GCF_059453495.1). NCBI lineage: Eukaryota > Viridiplantae > Streptophyta > Magnoliopsida > Fabales > Fabaceae > Arachis > Arachis ipaensis. Next base: position 115,959,821 of record NC_142441.1, on the reverse strand, counting down.
GGTAAGGAAATTCACAAGAAATTCGCGTTGCAAGTATAGTCCTCAACCAACAAATAGTCCGCATATCAAATTTAGAAGGAATTGGTTGTCACAAGTTCAACCCCAAATAGAAATAACCGAAGTATTCAAACCTCGGGTCATCTCACAAGGAATGGGCAAACATATGCATCAATATTGGTTAGAAATCCGGGGTTACAAGTCATGAGCAAGAAATTAAACTCGGAATCCTAACAAGCAAGCAATCTTGAAGTGCAAGAAACTAATTCAAATGACTAAAGCAAGATGTGAGCAATTCTAAACTAATAAGATAACATCCAATGTAATTCTACAACAAACTAAACAACTAATTATAACTAAGACAAAGTAATCAAGATTTTTGGTTTTTCAAATAAGAATGATAAAAGCAACTCTTGGCTAGGCATGGGAATTGAGATCGCTATCCTTGCCTCCATATCAAACATTGACAATTATGAGGTACCAACCCACTAAGTCTACTTCTCAAAAGCCTTAAGTACGTATTGTCTACTCCTAGGCTTGAAGTACGTCAAGTAGGTTTGATCACATCAACCCATAAGTCCCAACCTATCTACTAATTAGATTAGTAGTGGGTTAGTGTTAATGGGTATCAAGTTGATCTCCAAGGACTCTCAAATCACCAATTCAATGAGACCTAATGACTCAAGGTCATTCAATTCCCTTAGCTTATGCCAAGAGTAAAGAAAACTACTCCATAATTAAAGGGAACATTTCGTCAAACACATGGTAAGCATTAGTTAAAGACATTTCCAAAAAAAAATAATTAAATTGAAATTAACAAATACCCACTAACAATTATCAATATAGAATCATTCAAACAACACAATTAACCATGAAAATCATCAATGCAACATTAACAAATCAAGATCTACAAGATTCATGAAATGGGTATAAAATGACAATTGACAAGTAAACATAAAACTAACACAAGATCAAAACAAAATTATACTAAGGAATTCAAGTTAAACAATCAAAACTAGTAATTAACAAGATCCAATTCAGAATTCAACAAGGGAAGATCAAATTAAAGCTAGATCTAGAGAGGAACAAGGGTTTCTCTCTCTAGAAGAACAAAGAACCAAAAACTAGCTAAAAATTGTGTCTAAGTGTGAATGAATGATCCCCCCCTTTCCCCTTAGCATCCTTGGGTCTTTTTTCATGCAGAACCAGCTTGAAATTGGGCCTCTTGAGCCTCAGAAATCGCTAGGCACGATTTCCTTTAATGAAGTCACGTGCAGCTTGTGGCGCGTACGCGCCATGTACGCGTGCGCGCTGATTGACTTTGTGATCCACGCGTGCGCGCCAAGTGCGTGTGCGCGTCGGTGGGCTTTTACTGATCCGCGCGGAAGCGCCAATCCATCCGCGCCGCTTCTAGCTATCCGCATCCACGCATGCACGTGAAGTGCGCGTGCGCGCCCATGCTGAAGTTTCCAAAATCCAAATCTTCATGTTTCTTCCTCTTGTGCATGCTTTCTTTCTCTCTTCTAGGCCATTCTTACCCTATAATTCCTGAAATCACTCAACAAATACATCACGACATCGAATGGCAATAAAAGAGGATTAAAATATGGCAGTTTTAAGGCAAAAGAAGCATGTTTTTCATCATGAAGCAATATTAGGAAGAGAACACAAAACCATGCATTTCTTGTGAATAAGTGTGGAAAATATTGACAAAACCCCCTAAATTCTACATAATATAAACCACAAAATTAGGGTTTATCAAACCTCCCCACAATTAAACTAAGCATGTCCTCATGCTTAAGAAGAAAAATAAAAAGGCCAAGAATTATGGTAAGAAAGGGTTTATGAAGTGCAAACTACCTAAGTGAATGCATGCAACTAACGTGAAAGCATCTATCTACTTGGTCAAGGGTAAACCTATCCTCCAAGAACACATATGAGTATACAAGGTGAAAATGATATATAGTGCATGAATCCTACCAATTTGAACATCAACATGAAGTGCATACAACTTGCTAAATGAACGCTCGTGAAAGCCGGGAACAAGGAGTTGAGTATCGAACCCTCACTAGAAGTGTATCCGCTCCATTCGCTCAAGTGTATAGGGTTCGTCACTCAATCCTCTCCTAATCATGCTCTCCAAGATTTGTCTTTCATCTAACAATCAACAATTACTTAATGCATGCATACAAGTATCATGAGGTCTTATTCATGGGTTGTAATGGGGGTAGGTGAAGGTAAGGATGCATATGGTCAAGTGAGCTTAAACTTGAATCCTTGATTAACCTGAGTTTTCACTAAACACATAGAACAACCTATACAACTCTAATACAATACCTAGCTACCCATGAGTTTCACTTTTTTGCATACTCATGCATTCTTTTTCAATTCACATCCCATATGCATTGTTATTATTACTTTGTCTTGGGGCATTTTTGTCCCCTTTCATTGCTTTCACTCTTTTTTTTTTTTATTTTTGTTTCTTCTATTTTTCTATTTCTTTTTCTTACATTCTCATATATACACATAAAAAAATTTTTCCTTTTGGTCCCCTTTTTCTTGGGGTTTCATGTACAAAAGTTTCAATGCATATGGTTCAATCATTCAATACATGAGTATGTTCCCAAATCCCATAAATTTCAATTACAACTACAAATACACACCTCTATATCTACCCAAGTTCCCAAGTATACCCTCCCAATTGAATGATACACACCCTCACTTACCCAAGCTAATCAAGGATCCAAATTTATGGATATTCATGGTTTTTCACTTAGGGTTGTTGATGTGCTCTATTTAAGAACAAAAAGGGTTTATCATGGGCCCAAAATTAGTTAGCAATGGTAGATAAAAGGGTTAAGGCCATTTGGGAAAAGTGACTATTGAAATGATGGCCTCAATCATGTAAATGCATTCATACACAAGTAATGGACATATAGAATCAGACAAAGTAAGGATTACAATCATAGAGAGAGAATAATGCACACAAGAATGGGAATTAGTGGTTAGAAGATATAACCATACAATAAGCTCAAAACTTACATGCTTGTGTTCTTAGCTCAATCTCTATGTTCCAAAATACATTCTTAAAGCAAGTTTACCGCAAAATTTTTTTCAAAAATTGGTAGGGTACCCCAAAATCACAGTTTCTTGGGGAGGAATTCATTATTTTGACCAAGTAACTCTATAAAGACTAGCTATCATGCAAGGAATATTTACAAGCAAGACTAACTATGCATGCAATGTACTAACTACTAAGCAATAGATAGATCCATGGGTGTTGAAAGGAAGAGATTGTTACCCATGGAGATCGGTCGAATGACCTCCCCACACTTAGAATTTAGCACGGTCCTCCATGCTACTAACAATGCACAAAGGGCGGTCGGGACCGGACCGTCACTATCCCCTTCATCAGAGCTCCCATCACTTGGGTTTGAGGTGAATGTGAATATTTCGAGTTCCTCCATGCTAGGGGTAACACAACGCAAAAGCTTCCTGATGTAAGTGTATCGGCGGTGGTTATGCCGCTCATATCTATCAATCTTCCAGTGTAGATCTTCTAACCTTTGATGGGTGGATCTTTGTGGCGGTGGTGATGATGAGGTAGAAGGAAAAATGAGTGGAGGGTCCATGTCAAGGCTGGGGTTGTTCATGGGAAGCTGTAAATATTTTCCGCTTGGGACAACATCGTCCTTAGCCGGAATTATAGCCTTCGTGTCCGTGGCCTTCCACGGAATACCCACAGCAGCAAATAAATCAGATACCAATGCTGGAAATGGCAAATTCCCCCCGAGCGTGGACTTGACTCATCGCTTGCTTGACAAGAAGCGGGATGTTCACCGGTCTCTCCGTGAGAACACACCAAACAAGCAAGGTGAGATCCGCCGTGAAGGACGACTTGTGGGTGCTAGGTAGTACATAGTGGGATAGGATCTGGGCCCAAGCTCTAGCTTCTACAGTGAGGGAACGTGCGTCAATGCACTTGGGCCACATCCGGAGTCGACCTTGGGTCCAAAATGTCTCTGGCTCAGCAATGACTCGGAGAATCGAGTCCCAATCAAACCCAAACTCTTCTCGCTGATGTAAGACTTCTTGGTAGCCATCCATGTCACTTGGTATCGGTAGGACATTAAGCACTTGCTAAATAGCCTCTTCTGAAACTGGGACTTGCTTCCGGCACACATTTACCGATTGAAGAGAGGGAAGATGATAGTTAGTGTAGAATTCTACCACCCAAGAGAGGTTGATCTCCTGTGGTTTCCTCAAAAGAAACTCCCATCCTCGCCATTCAATGCGGGGTAGAATACAATGAGCGACCTTGTCCGGCGGAGTGAGTAGATGCTCAGGATAATAGTTCCTCACAACCATGGAGGGGAACACAAGTTCACAGAAGCGGTTGGGGAACCTTGAAGAATCCTTTGCCGGTTTGATCTTCTCTTTTTCATCAATAGGAGTGGGTGCCTTTGCCTTCTTGGATAGGGGTTTGGCTCCTAGTGTAGGGTGCGCCTTAGAGGTTGACTTTTGGGGTGCCCTTTTTGTGGCCGGTCTCCTTTGAGCTTTCTCCTTGCCTTTCTTGATGGCCATCCTGAAAAAGGAATGGGAAGAAGGAAAATATTAAACCCAAAGAGTCATTTTGATGAAAACATGCAAGTGAGAAGTAGTGCCCAAAAGGAGTTGTTCAACAAAACAATTATAGAGGCATGGGTCACAACAATTGACATGGGATGCAAGAGGAAATAAAGCATGCAAGATGGCATGAGAAGTATAAGCTCAAGCATCCATCACAAAGAGCAAGTTATATTCAATGAGTATCTTATTGGCATGCATAAAGCAAAATGAACTCAACACACGTAGAAAAGAGCAAGTGATGAGCGGATATTTTATACGCTTTTTAGGTTAATTTCATATAGTTTTTAGTATGTTTTAGTTAGTTTTTAGTTTATTTTCATTAGTTTCTAGGAAAAATTTATATTTCTGGATTTTACTATGAGTTTGTGTGTTTTTCTGTAATTTCAGGTATTTTCTGACTGAAATTGAGGGAGCTGAGCAAAAAATCTGATTCAGGCTGAAAAAGAACTGCTGATTCTGTTGGATCCTGACCTCTCTACACTCGGAATGGAATTTCTGGAGCTACAGAAGTCCAATTGATGCGATTCCAATTGCGTTGGAAATTAGACATCCAGGGCTTTCCAGAAATATATAATAGTCCATACTTTGCTCAAGGATAGACGACGTAAATTGGCGTTCAACGCCAATTCTATGTTGCAGTCTGGCGTCCAGCGCCAGAAACACGTTACAAGTTGGAGTTCGACGCCAGAAACAGGTTACAGCCTGGCGTTGAACGCCCAAAATAGCCCAGGCACGTGAGAAGCTTTAGTCTTAGCCCCAGCACATACCAAGTGGGCCCTAAAAGTAGATTTCTGCACTATCTATCATAGTTTACTCATTTTCTGTAAACCTAGGTTACTAGTTTAGTATTTAAACAACTTTTAGAGATTTAATTTTCATCTCATGACATTTTTAGATCTGAACTTTGTACTTTTTGACGGCATGAGTCTCTAAACTCCATTGTTGGGGGTGAGGAGCTCTGCTGTGTCTCGATGAATTAATGTAAGTATTTCTGTTTTCCATTCAAACATGCGTGTTCCTATCTAAGATATCCATTCACGCTTAATTATGGAGAAGGTGATGATTCGTGACACTCATCACCTTCCTCAATCCATGAACGTGTTCTGACAATCACCTCCGTTCTACATCAGATTGAATGAGTATCTCTTAGATTCCTTAATCAGAATCTCCGTGGTATAAGCTAGATTGATGGCGGCATTCATGAGAATCCGGAAAGTCTAAACCTTGTCTGTGGTATTCCGAGTAGGATTCTGGGATTGGATGGCTGTGACGAACTTTAAACTCGCGAGTGCTGGGCGTAGTGACAGACGCAAAAGGATAGTAAATCCTATTCCAGTACGATTGAGAACCTGCAGATGATTAGCTGTGCGGTGACAGCGCACCTGGACCCTTTTCACTGAAAGGAAGGATGGTAGCCATTGACAACGGTGATCCACCAACACACAGCTTGCCATAGGAGGACGTGCGTGCGTGAACAAGAAGACAGAGGAAAGCAGAATTTCAGAAGACAAAGCATCTCCAAAACTCCAACATATTCTCCATTACTGCATACAAGTATAATTTGTGTTCTGCCCTTTTTACTTTTTACAATTCAAACTAAAAATTATTATTGATATTATATCCTGACTAAGAGTTACGAGATAACCATAGCTTGCTTCAAGCCAACAATCTCCGTGGGATTGACCCTTACTCACGTAAGGTATTACTTGGACGACCCAGTGCACTTGCTGGTTAGTTGTGCGAAGTTGTAAGAGAGTAATGTGAACATTGACATCACAATTTTGTGCACCAAGTTTTTTGGCGCCGTTGCCGGGGATTGTTTGAGTTTGAACAACTGACGGTGAATCTTGTTGCTTAGATTAGGAAATTTTTGTCTTTTGGGTCAGAGTCTTTTATTTTCTTTTCAAAATCTTCTTTTTCAAAAATAATTTTTCTATTAAATCTTGTGCCAAACTTTAAGTTTGGTGTTTTCTTTTTTATTTTCCTTTGTTTTTAGAAAATTTTAGTTTGGTTTTCTAAAAATTTTAAGTTTGGTGTTCCTTCTTCATATTCTTGTTGTTCTTGTGAGTCTTCAAGGCGTTCTTGAGTTTTCCCTGTGTCTTGATCTTAAAATTTTTAAGTTTGGTGTTCCTTGGTATTTTTCCTCCAAAATTTTCGAAAACAAGGAGCATTAAATCTAAAAATTTTAGATCTTGTGTTATTTTATTGTTTTTCTCTTTCCTCATTAAATTCAAAAAATATCTTTTCCCTCTATTTTAAAGCAATTTTTCGAAAATCAATTTTAAAATTTAGATTTTTTTATTTATTTTTATTTATTTATTTCAAAATTTAAAACTTTTTAAAAAAATCATATCTTTTTTAAAACTTCCTAACCACTTTCTCTCTCCTCATTTTTTCGAAAATCTTCACCCATTTTTATTTATTTTATTTTAATTTATTTTATTTTTGAAATAAATAAATAATTAAATAAATAAAAACATTTCTTCTCTATTTTACATCATCTCCCTTTCTCCATCATGGATCTAAGTGGAAATGAACAGTCCAGAAAGACTCTGGGGTCATATGCTAACCCCTCTACTGCTTCATATGGGAGTAGTATCTGCATACCCTCCATTGGAGTCAGTAGCTTTGAGTTGAATCCTCAGCTCATTATCATGGTGCAGCAAAGCTGCCAGTATTTTGGTCTTCCACAGGAAGAACCTACAGAGTTTCTGGCACAGTTTTTACAAATTACTGACACAGTACATGATAAGGAAGTAGATCAGGATGTCTACAGATTATTACTATTTCCATTTGCTGTAAAAGACCAAGCCAAGAGGTGGTTAAATAACCAACCTAAGGCTAGCATAAAGACATGGAAACAGCTGACAGAGAAATTCCTGAATCAATACTTTCCTCCAAAACGGATGACACAGCTAAGGCTGGACATCCAAGGCTTTAAACAAGGAGATAATGAATCTCTTTATGATGCCTGGGAGAGATACAGAAAGATGCTAAGAAAATGCCCCTCTGAAATATTTTCAGAGTGGGTTCAGTTAGACATCTTCTATTATGGGCTTGCAGAAAGAGCTCAGATGTCTCTAGATTACCCAGCTGGTGGATCTATCCACATGAGAAAGACAATTGAAGAAGCTCAAGAGCTCATTGACACCGTTGCCAGAAATCAGCATCTGTACCTAAGCAGCAAATCTTCCATGAAAGAAGAGGCTAAAACTGTGACTACTGAACCCAGTCCTGCTGAACAAGCTACTGAATTCAATTAGCAATTGGACTTTCTAACACAGCAGTTAGCCGAATTCAAAGATAGACTACAAGAGACAAGGATGGCTAATATAAATATGGAAGAACAATTGAAGCAAACAAAGCAGCAGCTGTCAAAACAAATAATAGAAGAATGCCAAGCAGTGAAGTGGAAAAACATTAAATACCCCACCTCAAGGCAGCAGGAAGCCAAGAAATGAGCAAACCACCCAAAATCCATCTGAGGACAGTAAGAGTCCAAGGAAAGATAATTTTGGCGTTAAAACGCCCGAAATTGGGTGGAAGGCTGGCGCTGAACGCCTAGACTATGCTCAGGATTGACGTTCAACGCCATAAACAAGCAAGGAACTGGCGTTGAACGCCCAAAAGAAGCACAGTTCTGGCGTTCAGACGCTAGGAACAGATGAGGAGTTGGCGTCTAACGTCACTCTAGCTTCTAACTCTGGTACTCAAATGCCAGTGAGGGATCAGACACACACAAGTGCTGATGACAACCCCTCTAAAAAGGCTTCTTCAACCATTTCTGTAGCAAATAAACCTGCAGCAACCAAGGTTGAGGAATATAAAACCAAGATACCTTACCCTCAAAAACTCTGCCAAGAGGAGCAGGATAAGCAATTTGCTCGCTTTGCAGATTATCTTAGGACTCTTGAAATTAAGATTCCGTTTGCAGAGGCACTTGAGCAAATACCTTCTTATGCCAAGTTCATAAAAGAGATCTTAAGTCATAAGAAGGATTGGAGAGAAACTGAAAGAGTTCTCCTCACTGAAGAATGCAGTGCAGTCATTTTGAAAAGCTTTCCTGAAAAGCTTAAAGATCTCGGAAGCTTTCTGATACCATGCATATTAGAGGGTAATTGCACCAAGACAACCCTATGTGATCTTGGGGCAAGTATCAACCTAATACCTGCATCCACCATCAGAAAGCTTGGTTTAACTGAAGAAGTTAAACCAACCCGGATATGTCTCCAACTTGCTGATGCCTCCATTAAATACCCATTAGGCGTGATTGAGGACATGATTGTCAGGGTTGGGCCATTCGCCTTTCCCACTGACTTTGTTGTGCTGGAAATGGAGGAGCACAAGAGTGCTACTCTTATTCTAGGAAGACCTTCCTAGCAACTGGACGAACTTTCATTGACGTCCAACAGGGGGAAATAACCCTGCGAGTCAATGAGGATGAGTTTAAGTTGAATGCTGTCAATGCCATGCAGCATCCAGACACACCAAAAGACTGCATGAAAGTTGATCTCATTGACTCTCTGGTGGAGGAGATCAACATGGCTGAGAGTCTCGAATCAGAGCTGGAAAACATTTTTAAAGATGTTCCGCCTGACCTAGAGGATTCAGAGGAATTGAAAGAGCCTCTGAAATTTCCTCAGGAAGAGGAAAAACCTCCTAAACCCGAGCTCAAACCATTACCACCATCCCTGAAATATGCATTTCTAGAAGAAGGTGATACTTTTTCAGTGATCATAAGCTCTGCTTTAAATCCACAAGAAGAGGAAGCACTAATTCAAGTGCTAAGGACACACAAGACAGCTCTTGGGTGGTCCATAAGTTACCTTAAGGGCATAAGCCCAGCGAGATGCATGCACAAAATCCTGTTGGAGGATGATGCTAAGCCAGTGGTTCAACCACAGAGGCGGCTAAATCCAACTATGAAGGAAGTGGTGCAGAAAGAGGTCACTAAATTACTGGAGGCGGGGATTATTTATCCTATTTCTGATAGCCCCTGGGTGAGTCCTGTTCAAGTTGTCCCTAAAAAGGGAGGCATGACAGTGGTTCATAATAAAAAAAAAATGAACTGGTTCCTACAAGAATAGTTACAGGGTGGCGCATGTGTATTGATTACAGAAGGCTCAATACAGCCACCAGAAAGGATCATTTTCCTTTACCATTCATAGACCAGATGCTAGAAAGACTAGCAGGTCATAATTATTACTGCTTTTTGGATGGCTATTCAGGCTACAACCAAATTGCAGTAGATCCCCAGGATCAAGAGAAAACAGTATTCACATGTCCATCTGGAGTATTTGCTTACAGAAGGATGCCTTTTGGGTTGTGTAATGCGCCTGCAACCTTTCAGAGATGCATGCTCTCTATTTTCTCTGATATGGTGGAAAAATTTCTGGAAGTCTTCATGGATGACTTCTCAGTATATGGAGACTCATTCAGCTCCTGTCTTGATCACCTGACACTGGTTTTGAAAAGATGCCAAGAGACCAACCTGGTTTTAAATTGGGAAAAATGTCACTTTATGGTGACTGAAGGGATTGTCCTTGGGCATAAAATTTCAAACAAGGGAATAGAGGTGGATCAAGCTAAAATAGAGGTAATTGAAAAGTTACCACCACCTGCCAATGTTAAGGCAATCAGAAGCTTTTTGGGGCATGCAGGATTCTATAGGAGGTTTATAAAGGATTTTTCAAAAATTGCAAAACCTCTAAGCAACCTGCTAGCTGCTGACATGCCATTTGTGTTTGACACAGAGTGCCTGCAAGCGTTTGAAACTCTGAAAGCTAAACTGGTCACAGCACCAGTTATCTCTGCACCAGACTAGACATTACCATTCGAATTAATGTGTGATGCCAGTGATCACGCCATTGGTGCAGTACTGGGGCAGAGGCATGACAAGCTTCTGCATGTCATTTATTATGCTAGCTGTGTTTTGAATGATGCCCAGAAAAATTACACAACCACAGAAAAAGAATTGCTTGCAGTGGTTTATGCCATTGACAAGTTTAGATCATACTTAGTAGGATCAAAAGTGATTGTGTACACAGATCATGCTGCTCTTAAATATCTACTCACAAAGCAGGATTCAAAACCCAGGCTCATAAGATGGGTGTTGCTTCTGCAAGAGTTTGATATAGAAATAAGAGACAGAAAAGGGACAGAGAACCAAGTGGCTGACCATCTGTCCCGGATAGAACCAGTGGAAGGGGCGTCCTCCCCCTCTATTGAGATCTCTGAAACCTTTCCGGATGAGCATTTGTTCGCCATTCAGGAATTACCATGGTTTGCAGACATTGCAAACTAAAAAGCTGCAAGGTTCATTCCCAAGGAGTACAGCAGGCAACAAAAGAAAAAATTAATTACTAATACAAAGTACTACTTGTGGGATGAATCCTATCTCTTTAAGAGATGTGTAGACGGAATAATACGTAGGTGTGTGCCTAGAGAAGAAGCACAGAGGATCCTATGGCATTGCCATGGATCATAATATAGAGGCCATTTTGGAGGAGAGCGAACAGCCACCAAGGTCCTCCAATGTGGTTTCTACTGGCCTACACTCTACAGAGATTCCCGAGAGTTTGTGCGTAACTGTGACAGTTGCCAGAAAGTTGGTAATTTACCTCATAGTTACGCCATGCCTCAACAAGGAATCTTGGAGATTGTGTTGTTTGACGTATGGGGAATTGATTTCATGGGACCTTTCCCACCATCATACTCAAACACTTATATTCTGGTGGTAGTTGACTATGTATCAAAATGGGTAGAGGCCATTGTCACACCCACCAATGATACTAAAACAGTACTGAAATTCCTCCAGAAACATATATTCAGTAGATTTGGTGTCCCTAGGGTACTAATCAGTGATGGGGGCACTCACTTCTGTAACAAACAGCTTTACTCCACCATGGTCCGGTATGGGATTCGCCACAAGGTGGCAACTCCATATCATCCACAGACAAATGGGCAAGCTGAAGTTTCTAACAGAGAACTGAAAAGAATCCTGGAACAGACTGTAAGTACCCGTAGAAAGGATTGGGCACGAAGCTTGGATGATGCTCTGTGGGCTTACAGAACAGCATTCAAGACTCCTATAGGGACCTCTCCGTACCAACTTGTGTATGGTAAAGCTTGTCACCTGCCCGTGGAACTGGAACATAAGGCCTACTGGGCAACCAGATTCCTAAACTTTGATGCCAAATTAGCTGGAGAAAAAAGATTGCTCCAGCTGAATGAGCTAGAGGAATTCAGATTCACTGCTTTTGAAAATGCCAAGCTGTATAAAGAAAAATAAAAAAGGTGGCATGACAGAAAGCTGTCATCTAGAGTCTTTGAACTAGGACAAAAGGTTCTGCTATTTAAATCTAGGCTTAGGCTATTCTCCGGGAAACTGAAATCCCGGTGGAGGGGACCATATGTGAGTACAAGTGTATCACCATATGGTTTTGTGGAGCTTCAAGACATTGATTCTGATAAGAATTTCATTCTTAATGGACAGAGAATCAAGCACTATCTTGAAGGCAATGTTGAGCAAGAGTGCTCAAGGCTGAGGCTAGATTAAAAACTCAGCAAGGTCCATCTAAAGACAATAAAGAAGCGCTTGCTGGGAGGCAACCCAGCCATGGGGCATCACTTCCTCTAAGCATTTTGCCCTATTCTTGATTTTATTTGTTTATATAAAGTTCATTGATACTAAGGTAAAGAAGCAATTGTATAAGTTCACAGGGTTACAGAAGGATCCTGCACACAAAACAGAGAAAAAGAGCTCACTAGCAAGAAAACACCAGTAAAAGTCTGTTTTGGGCGTTCAACGCCCAAAAGAAGCATCCACTGGGCGTTGAACGCCAGTAAGGATAGCCATCTGGGCGTTAAACGCCAGAAAGAATCATCTTCTGGGCGTTGAACGCCAGAAAGAAGCTCCTTCTGGGCGTTTAACGCCAGATTTACAGCGTCCTGAGCGTTCAGAAAAATGCCCAGTGACAAAGGAGTTCCTGGCGTTCAACGCCAAAAAGAAGCAACAGCTGAGCGTTGAACGCCCAGGAGAAGCAGCAGTTGGGCGTTGAACGCCCAAAACATGCAGCGTTTGGGCGTTCAAACGCCAGGATGGTGGGGAGGAGGTAATTTCGTTTTTACTTCATATTTTTCATTTTAATTTTAATTTTCATGTTTCAATTTATGATTTCTTGCATAAACATGTTACAAACCCTGATTTCTAAAATCCCTAATTTCTAAAAACCCTACTTTAAAAATATCAAATGTATCTTAATCCATAAGCACAAATCCTTTTTTCAATCCAATTCAACTCTTTTTTCAAATTTTCAAAACAAATCTATCTCTTTTCATTCTAAAATCTTTTCAACTAATCAATATCTTTTTTTAAATCTCCATATTATCTTTTTCAAAAATTCAAATTTATCTTTTTCAAATATCTTTCATATCTCTTCAATTTTAAATTATATCTTTTCTTATCATACTTATTTCTTTTTAAATCATATCTTCTATCTTATCTTTCTCCCTATTTTCGAAAACCCACCCCCTCCCAAAAACACATTCGGCCTCCCTCCTCTCATCCACCATTCAACACTCGCTCTCCTTCTATCCCTCTCCTTTCTTTGTTTTGCTTGAGGACAAGTAAACCTCTAAGTTTGGTGTGTTTATCCGTGATCACTAAACCATACCCACTAAGATCATGGCTCCTAAAGGAAAACAACCCACTCCAAGAGGCAAGAAAGAGAGTGTTCCAAAACCACTTTGGAATCAAGGGAGGTTCTTAACCAAAGAACATTCAGACCATTACTACAAAATAATGGGTCTGAGATCAGTGATCCCGGAAGTCAAGTTCGATCTGAAAGAAGATGAATATCCAGAGATCCAAGAGCAGATTTGAAACAGGAACTGGGAAGTCCTAGCTAATCCTGAAACGAAAGTGGGAAGGAATATGGTTCAGGAATTCTATGCTAATCTGTGGCAAATAGACAGGCAGAGAATATCTGGAACTGCCCTCTATGACTATCGAACTTTGGTCAGAGGAAAGATTGTTCACATCCACCCTGACAAAATCAGGGAGATCTTTAAGCTACCTCAGCTGAAAGATGACCCAGACTCCTTCAATAGGAGAATGATGAGAACAAACAAGGGCCTGGATAAGATTCTAGAGGATATATGCATCCCTGGAGCCAGATGGACCACCAGCAGCAAGGGTGTCCCAAATCAACTCAAGAGAGAAGATCTCAAACCAGTCGTCAGAGGATGGCTGGACTTCATTGGGCGTTCTATATTGCCCACAAGCAACCGTTCTGAAGTTACTGTTAAAAGAGCAGTAATGATCCATTGCATCATGTTGAGAAAAGAAGTAGAAGTCCATCAACTGATCCCATCTGAATTTTACATACTCGCAAACAAGAACTCCAAGGATGCCAGGTTGGCTTATCCAAGCCTAATCTCTATGCTCTGCAAAGATGCTGGAGTAAAGATGGGAATAACAGAGTATATCTCAGTGGAGCAACAATCACTAAAATCACAATGGAAAAACAACAAATGCAGGATGACCACACCAAGAGGAGGGCGCAAGAATTCCTCCCAGAAGTCCCTCAATTTGAATATTGGGAACAGCTTGAAGCATCTGTTACCAAGTTGCAAGAAGCAATGGACCAAATAAAAGAAGAACAGCAAAATCAACATAGCATGCTCTGCAAACTGCTCAGGGAACAAGAAGAGCAAGGGCGTGACTTCAAGGAACTGAAGCATCAGAAGTTATCTCTTGAAGGACCAAGTACCCCACAGAGTAGAGGAACATCCACTTCCCAACCTCAAGGTTGTTGAGTTCTAATCTTAGCCTTAACCCTGTGATAATTGCTCTTATTTGTGCTTTACCTTAGAAGTTACGTATAAGTAGTAGTAATTAGTATCTATATTTTGATTTTATCTCCAATTAAGCTATAATTTATTTTTCTCATCATCATTAAACATGAATAAAATAGAAGATTTTCTTTAGAATAAGGAGGCAATATTTCTCGGGTTTTTAATACAAGAAATTATGATTAATTACATGTGGTGGCAATGCTTTCTGCCTTCTGAATGAATGCTTGAACAGTGCATATGTCTTTGGAATTTGATGTTCTTGAATGTTAAATATGTTGGCTCTTGAAAGAATGATAAACATGAGACATGTTATTGGTAATCTGAAAAATCATAAAAATGATTCTTGAAGAAAGAAAAAGCAGTGAATACAAAGCTTGCAAAAAAAAAAAAAAGCAAGCAGAAAAAGTCAATAACCCTTAAAACCAAAAGGCAAGGGTAATAAAAATGATCCAAGGCTTTGAGCATCAGTGGATAGGAGGGCCTAAGGGATTCAAATCCTGGTCTAAGCGGCTAAACCAAGCTGTCCCTAACCATGTGCTTGTGGCGTGAAGGTGTCAAGTGAAAACTTGAGACTGAGCGGTTAAAGTCAAGGTCCAAAGCAAAAAGAAGAGTGTGCTTAAGAACCCTGGACACCTCTAATTGGGGGCTTTAACAAAGCTGAGTCACAATCTGAAAATGTTCACCCAATTATGTGTCTGTGGCATTTATGTATCCGGTGGTAATACTGGAAAATAAAGTGCTTAGGGCCACGACCAAGACTCATAAAAGTAGCTGTGTTCAAGAATCAACATACTGAACTAGGAGAATCAATAACACTATCTGAATTCTAAGTTCCTATAGATGCCAATCATTCTGAGCTTCAATGGATAAAGTGAGATGCCAAAACTGTTCGGGAGCAAAAAGCTACTAGCCCCGCTCATTTAATTAGAATCTGAGCTTCACTCAAAAACTCTGAGATATTATTGTTTCTTGACTCATTTGTATTCTATTTTATTTGTCTAGTTGCTTGGGGACAAGCAACAGTTCAAGTTTGGTGTTGTGATGAGCGGATATTTTATACGCTTTTTGGGGTTAATTTCATATAGTTTTTAGTATGTTTTAGTTAGTTTTTAGTTTATTTTCATTAGTTTCTAGGCAAAATTCATATTTCTGGACTTTACTATGAGTTTGTGTATTTTTCTGTAATTTCATGTATTTTCTGACTGAAATTGAGGGAGCTGAGCAAAAAATCTGATTCAGGCTGAAAAAGGACTGCTGATGCTATTGGATCCTGACCTCTCTGCACTCGGAATGGAATTTCTGGAGCTACAGAAGTCCAATTGATGCGCTTTCAATTGCGTTGGAAATTAGACATCCAGGGCTTTCCAGCAATATATAATAGTCCATACTTTGCTCAAGGATAGACGACGTAAACTGGCATTCAACGCCAGTTCCATGTTGCAGTCTGGCGTCCAGCGCCAGAAACACGTTACAAGTTGGAGTTCGACGCCAGAAACAGGTTACAGCCTGGCGTTGAATGCCCAAAATAGCTCAGGCACGTGAGAAGCTTTAGTCTCAGCCCCAGCACACACCAAGTGGGCCCCAAAAGTGGATTTCTGCACTATCTATATAGTTTACTCATTTTCTGTAAACCTAGGTTTCTAGTTTAGTATTTAAACAACTTTTAGAGATATAATTTTCATCTCATGACATTTTTAGATCTGAACTTTGTACTTTTTGACGGCATGAGTCTCTAAACTCCATTGTTGGGGTGAGGAGCTCTGCTGTGTCTCGATGAATTAATGCAAGTATTTCTGTTTTCCATTCAAACATGCGCGTTCCTATCTAAGATATCCATTCACGCTTAATTATGGAGAAGGTGATGATTTGTGACACTCATCACCTTCCTCAATCCATGAACGTGTGTCTGACAATCACCTTCGTTCTACATCAGATTGAATGAGTATCTCTTAGATTCCTTAATCAGAATCTCCGTGGTATAAGCTAGATTGATGGCGGCATTCATGAGAATCCGAAAAGTCTAAACCTTGTCTGTGGTATTCCGAGTAGGATTCTGGGATTGGATGGCTGTGACGAACTTCAAACTCACGAGTGCTGGGCGTAGTGACAGACGCAAAAGGATAGTAAATCCTATTCCAGTACGATTGAGAACCTGCAGATGATTAGCCGTGCGGTGACAACGCACCTGGACCCTTTTCACTGAAAGGAAGGATGGTAGCCATTGACAACGGTGATCCACCAACACACAGCTTGCCATAGAAGGACGTGCGTGCGTGAACAAGAAGACAGAGAAAAGCAGAATTTCAGAAGACAAAGCATCTCCAAAACTCCAACATATTCTCCATTACTGCATACAAGTATAATTTGTGTTCTGCCCTTTTTACTTTTTACAATTCAAACTAAAAATTATTATTGATATTATATCTTGACTAAGAGTTACGAGATAACCATAGCTTGCTTCAAGCCAACAATCTCCGTGGGATCGACCCTTACTCACGTAAGGTATTACTTGGACGACCCAGTACACTTGCTGGTTAGTTGTGCGAAGTTGTAAGAGAGTAATGTGAACATTGACATTACAATTTCGTGCACCAAGTTTTTTGGCGCCGTTGCCGGGGATTGTTTGAGTTTGAACAACTGACGGTGAATCTTGTTGCTTAGATTAGGAAATTTTTGTCTTTTGGGTCAGAGTCTTTTATTTTCTTTTCAAAATCTTCTTTTTCAAAAATAATTTTTCTATTAAATCTTGTGCCAAACTTTAAGTTTGGTGTTTTCTTGTTGATTTTCCTTTGTTTTTCGAAAATTTTAGTTTGGTTTTCTAAAAATTTTAAGTTTGGTGTTCCTTCTTCATGTTCTTGTTGTTCTTGTGAGTCTTCAAGGCGTTCTTGAGTTTTCCCTCTGTCTTGATCTTAAAATTTTTAAGTTTGGTGTTCCTTGGTGTTTTCTCTCCAAAATTTTCGAAAACAATGAGCATTAAATCTAAAAATTTTAGATCTTATGTTATTTTATTGTTTTTCTCTTTCCTCGTTAAATTCAAAAAATATCTTTTCCCTCTATTTTAAAGCAATTTTTCGAAAATCAATTTTAAAATTCAGATTTTTTTTATTTATTTCAAAATTTAAAACTTTTTAAAAAAAAATCATATCTTTTTCAAAACTTCCTAACCACTTTCTCTCTCCTCATTTTTTCGAAAATCTTCACCCATCTTTATTTATTTTATTTTAATTTATTTTATTTTTGAAATAAATAAATAATTAAATAAATAAAAACATTTCTTCTCTATTTTACATCATCTCCCTTTCTCCATCATGGATCTAAGTGGAAATGAATAATCCAGAAGGACTCTGGGGTTATATGCTAAACCCTCTACTGCTTTATATGGGAGTAGTATCTGCATACCCTCCATTAGAGTCAGTAGCTTTGAGTTGAATCTTCAGCTCATTATCATGGTGTAGCAAAGCTGCCAGTATTCTGGTCTTCCACAGGAAGAACCTACAGAGTTTCTGGCACAGTTTTTACAAATTGCTGACACAGTACATGATAAGGAAGTATATCAGGATATCTACAGATTATTACTGTTTCCATTTGCTGTAAAAGACCAAGCCAAGAGGTGGTTAAATAACCAACCTAAGGCTAGCATAAAAACATGGAAACAGCTGACAGAGAAATTCCTGAATCAATACTTTCCTCCAAAACGGATGATACAGCTAAGGCTGGACATCCAAGGCTTTAAACAAGGAGATAATGAATCTCTTTATGATGCCTGGGAGAGATACAGAGAGATGCTAAGAAAATGCCCCTCTGAAATGTTTTCAGAGTGGGTTTAGTTAGACATCTTCTATTATGGGCTTGCAGAAAGAGCTCAGATGTCTCTAGATTACTCAGCTGGTGGATCTATCCACATGAGAAAGACAATTGAAGAAGCTCAAGAGCTCATTGATACTGTTGCCAGAAATCAGCATCTGTACCTAAGCAGCGAATCTTCCATGAAAGAAGAGGCTAAAACAGTGACTACTAAACCCAGTCCTGCTGAACAAGCTACTGAATTCAATCAGCAATTGGACTTTCTAACACAGCAGTTAGCCGAATTCAAAGATAGACTACAAGAGACAAGGATGGCTAATATAAATATGGAAGAACAATTGAAGCAAACAAAGCAGCAGCTATCAAAACAAATAACAGAAGAATGCCAAGCAGTTCAATTAAGAAGTGGAAAAACATTAAATACCCCACCTCAAGGCAGCAGGAAGCCAAGAAATGAGTAAATCACCCAAAATCCATCTGAGGACAGTAAGAGCCCAGGGAAAGATAATTCTGGCGTTAAAACGCCAGAAATTGGGTGGAAGGCTAGCGCTGAACGCCCAGACTATGCTCAGGACTGACGTTCAACGCCAGAAACAAGCAAGGAACTGGCGTTGAACGCCCAAAAGAAGCACAGTTCTGGCGTTCAGACGCCAGGAACAGATGAGGAGTTGGAGACGGTGGTCGTGGTCGTGGTCGTGGTAGTGCCACCAGAAGTGGTCGTGGTCGCCGGTGGGTGGCCGGAGACGGTGGTGAAGTATGGAAGAAGAAGAGGAATAGAAAAAAGGTGATGGAGAAAGAAGAAGGAGAAGGAAAATAAGAAAAGTGGTGAGAAAGAGAGACAGAACAGGGCGCGCTAGCTTTAAAACTAGTTCGCGCGACCGACGCGCGCGCAGTGCGCTGGCGCGTCGGTGAGGGTGGAGCAAGGTGCGCGTACGCGTCCAGGGCACGTACGCGTGAAGTCAGTTGGGTGCTTGGCACAAAGTTGGCACAAAGGAGGCCTAACTGTCTGGTTTTTGTACTAGAGTTGGCATGCAGCACAGGCGCGCAAACGCGCACACTGCGCGGACGCGTGCTTGATCGAGTTGGCAATCGGCACAGACGCGCCAAGTACGCCTACGTGTCAGTCGCGGGCACTAAATAGGCACAAAGAAGGCACAACTCTCTGGTTTTTGTACCAGGGAGTCCAGATTGCACGATCGGCGCGCGCGTGCACAGTGCGCTTGCACGTCAATGGCTATGTATGGAGGGGCGCATGGGTGCCTGGCATGAAATGGGCACAAGGTGGGCACAACTCTCTGGTTTTTGTAGCAGGAGTATAAAACGCACCACCGGCGCGCACGCGCACAGTGCGCTGGCGCGCGGATGCCCTATTTCCCTTTTCTTTCTTTTTTTTTTATACAACATAGAAAGAGCTATGCTAACATATTCTTGGCAGGTGTTTAAGCTAGTAGTCAAAGAGACATTCACAGTTTTATGCACTATTCAAAACAAAGCATTTTTCCTACTTCAACAATTCATCCATACCAAAATGATGAGAATATATGAACATCCTATCTATCTAACAAGGACAATAAAACTAGCATTCCTATGCAATCAACAACATCAAGAAGTCACAAAATTCACAAAAATCTAAAGCTAAAAGCAAGAAAGTATACACAAGGAAGATCTTACCACGGTGAGGTGCCTCCCACCAAGCACTTTTCTTTAACGTCCTTAAGTTAGACGGTCCTTCGCTTAAGCTTTCTCTCCTTTTGGTGCATCCTCAAGTAGGAGCACTTTCACTTCTCTTTGTGACTTGTAGCCATGGTACTTCTTCACTCTGTGTCCATTCACCTTGAAAGTTGTGTCACTTTGAGGGTCAAACAATTCCACCACTCCATAGGGCTTTATCTCTTTCACCTTGAAGGGTCCTTCCCATCTAGAACGGAGCTTGCCAGGCATAAATCTAAGCCTCGAGTTGTAGAGGAGAACCTCATCACCATCTTAAAAACCCTTCCTTCGGATGTGGTGATCATAAAAGGCTTTAGTCTTCTCCTTGTATATCCGAGCATTCTCGTATGCCTCTATCCTCAAGCACTCAAGCTCCTCTAGTTGTAATTTCCTGGCCGCACCCGCCTTGGTGAAATCCATGCTACACTGCTTTACCGCCCAATAGGCTCTATGCTCAATCTGCACCGGAAGGTGGCATGCCTTACCATAGACGATCCGAAAGGGACTCATCCCTAATGGAGTCTTGTAGGCTGTCCTATACGCACATAGTGCATCTCTTAATCGGAGGCTCCAATCCTTCCTTTGTGGATTTACCACTTTCTCCAGAATTCTCTTGATCTCCCGGTTGGATACTTCCACTTGTCCATTGGTCTGTGGGTGATAAGCAGTGGCAACCTTATGCGATACCCCATAGTGCTTGAGCAATGCCTCTACTTTCCTATTACAAAAGTGGGATCCTTGGTCACTCACGATTGCTCGTGGCGACCCATAACGGCATACAATGTTATTCCGAATGAAAGAAATGACGGTATTGGCACCATCAAGGTGGGTAGGTATTGCTTCTACCCACTTTGACACATTGTCAACCACTAACAGAATATACAGATACCCACTTGAGTTGGGAAACGGTCCCATAAAGTCAATGCCCCATACATCAAATATCTCACAAAACAACATAGGTTGTTGAGGCATCTCATCTCTTTGGGACGTGTTTCCCGACTTCTGACACTGATGGCATGACACACAGAATCGGTTAGCATCCTTGAATAAGGTTGGCCACCAGAATCCACAATCTAACACCTTTTTAGCTGTCTTCTGTGGGCCAAAGTGGCCACCACATTCGGATGGATGGCAAGCTTCAAGAATGGGTTGAATTTCAAATTCTGGGACACATCTTTGAATTATTTGGTCCACTCTCCTCTTCCACAAGTGAGGGTCATCCCAAATACAGTATTTGGAATCACTCCTCAACTTGTCCCTTTGGTTTTTAGAAAAGTTGGGAGGGAAGATTTTGCAACCAAGTAGTTTGCCATTGGTGCAACCCAAGGAAAGCTATCTAACACAGCATGCAAACTATCCAATGGGAATGAGTCATTGATCAGAAATGGATCAAATTTTAAATTCTCAAGGCGGCTTAAATGATTCGTAACCAAGTTTTGAGATCCACTCCGATCCCTAATCTTAATGTCGAATTCTTGCAAAAGCAAGATCCAACGTATAAGTCTAGGTTTTGACTCATTCTTTGTCAATAAGTACTTTAAAGCTGCATGATCTGTGTATACCACTATCTTGGATCCTAGCAAATAAGATCTGAATTTATCTAGAGCATGAACAATAGCTAGGAGTTCCTTTTCTGTAGTGGTATAGTTGGATTGTGCTGCATCCAATGTTTTAGAAGAGTAAGCAATGACATAAGGAAGTTTACCATCGCGCTGTGCAAGCGCGGCACCTACAACATGGTTTGACATATCGCACATTATCTCGAATGGTAGCGTCCAGTTGGGTCCTCGCACGATCGGTGATGTGGTCAAAACTCTCCTTAACTCTTCAAATGCATTCACACATGCACTGTCAAACTCAAAGTCCACATCTTTTTGGAGGAGGCGCGACAATGGCAAAGCAATCTTGCTGAAATCCTTAATAAAACGCCTGTAAAAGCCTGCATGTCCCAAAAACGAGCGGACCTCCCTCACAGATGAGGGGTGAGGTAAAGTGGTGATAACATCGACCTTGGCCGGGTCTACAGAAATACCTTCACAAGATACTACATGCCCTAACACTATACCTTGCCTTACCATAAAGTGGCATTTTTCAAAGTTTAAGACAAGATTAGTGTCAACACATCTAGCTAGGACCTTGGCCAAGTTCTCTAAGCAACAATCAAATGAAGTTCTATAAACACTGAAGTCATCCATAAAGACTTCCAGACAATTCTCCATTAGATCGGAAAAGACACTTGTCATGCATCGCTGAAAAGTAGCAGGTGCATTGCATAGTCCGAATGGCATCCTTTTATAGGCAAAGGTGCCAAAAGGACAAGTTAATGTGGTCTTTTCTTGATCTTCAGGGGGCAATATGAATCTGGAAGTAACCAGTGAATTCATCAAGAAAGCAATAATGGGATTTACCCGCCAAACGGTCTAACATCTGATCGATAAAGGGCAAAGGGTAGTGGTCCTTCCGTGTAGCGGCGTTCAATCTTCTATAGTCGATGCACACTTGCCACGCATTTTGTACTCTCTTGGTGACCACTTCACCATCATCCTTTTTAACCGCAGTGATGCCCGATTTCTTGGGAACAACCTGGACCGGGCTCACCCACTCACTGTCAAAAATTGGGTATATGATACCCGCATCAAGTAGTCTAGTGACCTCCTTCTTTACCACATCAAGGATGGTTGGGTTGAGCCTCCTTTGCGGTTGCCTAACCGGCCGAGCTCCCTCTTGGAGAAATATTCGATGCATGCACTTGTGGGGGTCAATCCCCACAATATCGGCTAGGCTCCAACCTATTGCCTTCTTGTACTTTCTTAGAACATCTAGGAGCTTCTCTTCTTCTTCACTAGAAAGCTCACTAGCAATAATGACCGAAAACTTTTGATTGTCCTCTAAGAAAGCATACTTTAGATGAGATGGAAGAGGCTTCAGTTCACTCTTTGCCTCAAGCTGAGGTTCCTTTTCATCAAGCTCACGGAGTTCATTCTCAACAACTTTCTCTTGTTCATCCTCTTGGATATCCGTCTCCTCATCAATGGGGTAGCACAACTTGTTGTGGTCTTCTTTCCGCACTTCCGCTACCACTTCATCAATTACATCACATCAGAGAACGGAATATTCTTCGGGAGGATGCTTCATGGCTTCTTCCAAATTGAACTTGTAGTTTTGTCTCCGACCTCAAAGGAATATATGCCGGTAAAGGCATCTAACTTGAATTTAGAGGTCTTGAGGAAGGGTCTACCAAGTAGAACGGAGGATGAGCTTCTATTTTCTGTTGGGGTAATTTCAAGGATGTAAAAGTCAACTGGAAAGAACAAGTCCTTGATCGCCACAAGTACATCTTCTGCTATTTCCATCACAGTGATCACACTTTTATCGGCCAAGGCAAACTTCGCCGCCGATTTCTTCAAAGGAGCTAAATTCAACCGCACAAAAATGGAGAGCGGCATGATGCTTATGCAAGCCCCTAGATCACACATACAGTCATGAAAAATGCGTCCACCAATACAACAAGACACCAAACAAGGTCCAGGGTCACCATACTTTTTTGGAATAGGTTCCATCAAGGAAGAAATTGAACTACCCAAGGATAATGTCTCCAGCTCTCCTATCCTATCCTTATGAGTACACAAGTCTTTCAGAAAATTTGCATACTTCGGAATTTGTTGGATAACATCAAGAAGTAGTATGGTTACCTCAACTTTCTTGAACACTTGAAGCATGTTTAAATCGAATTTCGGAGACTTCTTCGCTTTCTTCACCAAGGAAGGGAATGGGATAAGAATGGACTCATCCACTATAGCTTTTCTCTTGGGTTCCTTAAGGCTTACTCCTTCTTTCTCATGCCTTTTATCTACCACCTCTTCCTCATGGATATCTTCCATGACCCTAGGAGGTATCTCCTCCAATGTATTCTCTGACCGTAGAGTGATGGCATTGAGGTTGTCCTTGGAGTTTGGATGGGGTTGGGAAGGAAGGTTAGAAGAGCTTGAGGGTTGGTTGGTGTTGTTGGAGGAGGACATGGCCATCTTTGAAATCATGTTAGTGAGATGGGCCAATTGAGCACCCATGGTATCGAATTGAGCCTTGTAGCCCTCATCTCGTTTCTCCATAGCGGTTCTAAGCTCATCAAATTGATTGGTGGAAGATGAAGAGGGTTGGTTGGATTGTTGTCTATGGTGTGGTGCTTGGTATTTGGTGTAGTTACTTTGGTTTTAGTTGTGGTGATTTTGGTTGGCTTGGTGGTTGTTGTTGTTATGGTGGTATTGAGATGAAGATTGGTTGTTGTTGTAGTGAGAAGAAGAGTTGTTTCATCTTTGGTTTTGATTGCTCCCTTGTGCATTATCCCTCCTCCCTTGATTTTGATTACTACCATGTGAGTAGTTGTTTTGGCCTTGAGAGGGTAAGGCGGACGGTTGTTGTAATTCACATTAGCTACGACAAGGGCATGCTCCTCTTGAATTTGATGGCATTGATTGGTGTAATGTGTGGTGCTAGAGCACAAACCACAAATTCTAGGAGGGCCTTCAAGTTGAGCAAATTGGGGGTGGGGCTTGAATGGCTTGGATGGAGTAGTATTCCTTTTGATCTTTTTGTATTTGCGTGAGGATAGTAGTCATATCCCCAAGCGCCTTGGTCAAGCTTGCTTCGGATGGTGATGGTTCTACTACACCCTTGAGAGGATTACTTCTCACCCTTACGTGTTGTGTAGCTTCGACAACATTATTTATCAAGCTCCAAGCTTCTCCTTCTGTCTTGTTTTTTGAAAGGGAACCGCCACAAGAAGCGGTGAACAATCTTCTATCTTCTGCACAAAGACTTCCTCCGGTGAAGTAAGTAATGAGCAAGTGAGTGTTCAACCCATGGTGTGGACAAGATTCCAATAGTCTCTTGAACCGAGTCCAATACTCATACAAACTCTCTTGGTCCTTTTGCATTATACCCGAGATTTTCTTCCGGATGTAGTCGGTCTTCTCCGGTGGGAAGAATTTATCAAGAAACTCTCTTCTCAAGAAATCCCAATTGGTCACAATCTCATCTGGTTGTGAATAAAACCATGTCTTTGCTTGCCCTTTAAGAGAGAAAGGGAAGGCAAAAACCATGATAGCCACCTCATCGGCTCCATGCCTTCGAGCCGTAGAACAAGCAACTTGAAAATCTTTTAGATGTCTGATGGGGTCTTGACCCGGCAACCCATGATACTTAGGAAGTAGATTTATCAAGCTACTCTTCAACTCAAAGTTTGGATCAAGGTTGGGATACCTTGCTTGCAAAGGTTGAAGTATGATATCCGGAGCTCCTTGCTCATGCAAAGTGATCCGTCGTGGCTCCGCAATGTATGGCTCACTTGTAGGATGCAAAGATGTATTAGTAGTGCCAACAGAAGAATAGGAAGTAGTGGACTCCAAGTCACTCTCAGTACCGTCTAGTGATTCGGTATGTTCCTCAAAAGAGGCCGAAGTACTAGCCGTATAATCCAACCGCCGTCTAGCTTGCCGAGTGTGCAACAAAGTTCTTTCAATCTCAGGGTCAAACTCGGCTAAGCTAGAATTCGGTTGAGACCGAGTCATCAAACTTGGGAGTCATAGCACAAATATAAAAGAAATCTAAACTATAGCTAAGTATTGAAAGCAAGTAAACTATCTACAATATTCACATATTCACATAACCAATACCTAGGCATATGTTGCAACCATTCCCCGGCAACGGCGCCAAAAATTTGATAAGCCACGGATACCATCGGTAAGGAAATTCACAAGAAATTTGCATTGCAAGTATAGTCCTCAACCAACAAATAGTCTGCAGATCAAATTTAGAAGGAATTGGTTGTCACAAGTTCAACCCCAAATAGAAATAACTGAAGTATTCAAACCTCGGGTCGTCTCACAAGGAATGGGAAAACATATGCAACAACATTGGTTAGAAATCCGGGGTTGCAAGTCATGAGCAAGAAATTAAACTCAGAATCCTAACAAGCAAGCAATCTTGAAGTGCAAGAAACTAATTCAAATGACTAAAGCAAGATGTGAGCAATTCCAAACTAATAAGATAACATCCAATGTAATTCTACACCAAACTAAACAACTAATTATAACTAAGACAAAGTAATCAAGATTTTTGGGTTTTCAAATAAGAATGATAAAAGTAACTCTTGGCTAAGCATGGAAATTGAGATCGCTATCCTTGCCTCCATATCAAACATTGACAATTATGAGGTATCAACCCACTAAGTCTACTTCTCAAAAGCCTTAAGTATGTATTGTCTACTCCTAGGCTTGAAGTACGTCAAGTAGGTTTAATCACATCAACCCATAAGTCCCAACCTATCTACTAATTAGATTAGTAGTGGGTTAGTGTCAATGGGTATCAAGTTGATCACCAAGGGCTCTCAAATCACCAATTCAATGAGACCCAATGACTCAAGGTCACTCAATTCCCTTAGCTTATGCCAATAGTAAAGAAAACTACTCCATAATTAAAGGGAACATTTCGTCAAACACATGGTAAGCATTAGTAAAAGACATTTCCAAAAAAAAAAACAATTAAATTGAAATTAACAAATACCCACTAATAATTATCAATATAGAATCATTCAAACAACACAATTAACCATGAAAATCATCAATGCAACATTAACAAATCAAGATCTACAAGATTCATTAAATGGGTATAAAATGACAATTGACAAGTAAACATAAAACTAACACAAGATCTAAACAAAATTATACTAAGGAATTCAAATTAAATAATTAAAACTAGTAATTAACAAGATCCAATTCAGAATTCAACAAGGGAAGATCAAATTAAAGCTAGATCTAGAGAGGAACAAGGGTTTCTCTCTCTAGAAGAACAAAGAACCAAAAACTAGCTAAAAATTGTGTCTAAGTGTGAATGAATGATCCCCCCTTTCCCCTAGCATCCTTGGGTCTTTTTTCATGCAGAACCAGCTTGAAATTGGGCCTCTTGAGCCTCAGAAATTGCCAGGCACGATTTTCTTTAATGAGGTCACGTGCAGCTTGTGGCGCGTACGCGCCATGTACGCGTGCGCGCCGATTGACTTTGTGATCCACGCGTGGGCGCCAAGTGCGCGTGCGCGTCGGTGGGCTTTTTCTGATTCGCATGGAAGCGCCAATCCATCCGCGCCGCTTCTAGCTATCCGCATCCACGCGTGCGCGTGAAGTGCGCGTGCGCGCCCATGCTGAAGTTTCCGAAATCCAAATCTTCATGTTCCTTCCTCTTGTGCATGCTTTCTTTCTCTCTTCTAGGCCATTCTTACCCTATAATTTCTGAAATCACTCAACAAATATATCACGGTATCGAATGGCAATAAAAGAGGATTAAAATATGGCAGTTTTAAGGCAAAAGAAGCATGTTTTTCATCATGAAGCAATACTAGGAAGAGAACACAAAACCATGCATTTCTTGTGAATAAGTGCGGAAAATATTGACAAAACCCCCTAAATTCTACACGATATAAACCACAAAATTGTGGTTTATCAGTGGCCCATAAATAAAGACTGGGATAAGTTCTCTACTGGAGATGGTCTAAGAGAAAAGCCAGCTTCCAAATAATACATACAAATGAAACAACATTAAAAGGAGCAAGTGTTACCATAAAAAGTCTATTTTCCCATTTGGATGTGGAATGAACTTCCATATCATCACAAACAGTGACTACCAGAACTGGTCTGCATCGAGATTCAAATATACAACTTTCACCAATTCCATGAAATGGTATAGCACAGAGAAAATTCAAGGTTAAGAGAACTATACCATATTAGATGCCATGATAGATTTCACCAAAGAGAATGACATTAGTGTCAGAGGCCATAACATTTTCTAGGACAATGAAAACATGTAGCTTAAATGGGTCAATTCCTTATCTCCTGATGAGTTAAGGGAAACAGTGGAAAAAAGAATAAATTATGTGATTTCAAGATATGAAAGTGAACTTATTACATGAGATGTGATGAATGAGAATTTCCACTTTAGCTTCTCTGAGGACAATCTTGGTGAAAATGATGCAGCATAGTATTTTTCGAAAACTTACAAGCTTGATTCAAAACCATTATTGTTCAGGAATGAGTATAATATTATTGAATATAGTGGTGACAGAGCGACCATCCCAGCCAATTATATTGCAAAAAAGGCAAAGATTCGGTCATTTCCAGGAAATGAAGGAATCAGCAGCAATAGGGTTGCAAGGCCATTTCACTGCTAGCCAGCCAAATCTTGCTTAAATGAGAGCTACTCTTGATGCTTGATGCTGCTTCACTTCCAATATGGCTCACAGAAGTGAGTGTGGATTCAGATCCAAATCAGGTCTTCCTAAACTCTAGACAATGTTTAAGATATGAAAACATATGCTAATTTGATCAGTGTCATTCTTAAAATTCGATAGAGACGATCTTCTTAGAATTTTAGAATAAAATTGTACTACTTTAATTAACTATAGCTTATGACTTAATGATAAGACACCAAATTATATTCTCATTCTTGATTTTTGCATGGGAAGCAGGCAGAGCACTTGGAAGAAATTCTAAGAGAAGGATACTCTCATCCTTTTGTTGAAGGGATCATCATGTTTATCAGTCTGGCAATAGCTAGTTTCAAGGACATGGCTCTCATGCTGAGGAAAATTTTCATAATACTCCGGCCGATGACATTATGGACGAGCTCATCAATAAGTGGCAAGTTGAAACTCAGAAAGCCACAAAAGACAGCATTGGAGTTGTACATTTTTCACTGGATCAAGGAGATTATGATGTAACTGTGACACATCCTCTTGGCCACTCCTAAAAAACATTGAATTTAAGTGTAAAAAAAAGATTCTACACAACAAACTATCCATGTCAA
Organism: Arachis ipaensis; assembly: GCF_059453495.1. NCBI lineage: Eukaryota > Viridiplantae > Streptophyta > Magnoliopsida > Fabales > Fabaceae > Arachis > Arachis ipaensis. The sequence goes on along the minus strand of NC_142441.1, from coordinate 115,930,970 downwards.
AATGCATTCATAAAAGCTATAGCAAACATGTACATGTTAAAAGATCCTGATAAAATATTATATAATATTATTTTTGTTGAAATTTGATTTTCAATAGTCATGCAAACGAATGATCAAAGTGGGTTTCTTCACTCTAGTATTATGAAACAAGCACTCAATATATTTGAATATACTTATTAAGTTCAAATTTTAAAGATTAAAACAAAAAAATAATATATTTTCTTAAAGTATAATGCTTTGATCTTATACATCTCTTTCCATATGGAAGAAAGATGATAATTGTAATACTATAAACCATTTCAATAAGATCTTTCAAATTGTACATATTTGATAACTTCTAGGTACGCATTTTGACCTGAATCATTTGTTGTGATGACTCTTTAGTTAAATTAAGATTATGTTTTTTAGAGTTGTGGCAAAGAAGATATACTATATTGATATTATAATCTCAACAAACCACAAATTTTAGATTAAAACTTAATAACACATATTAATTCAACATGAATAATTAACATCTTACAAAGTGCTGTAACTATTAGCATAATCTGAGTACCAGTAATCACTATTAAGGAACTTTTTAGAAATATATTATACAAGATCAAATTAAAAAAAAAGGAGTGGTCTTAGGCTTCTGAAGATTATTTTACAGAAGCCAATAAGTAGAATCAGATTGCATAAGATAATTCCTAAACAGCCACAATAGTATGCCGAAAGATAGATAAGAGAGCCTTAATTTTTAATAGATCCTATGAATTAGATGGTTCAAACTAAAAGTGTATCTTTGTTTTGGTCAAAAGTGCATAATATTTATGTATCATGTGATCCCACAAAAGCTTAGATGGTTTGATATTGTCCTCCTAGTCCAGAACAGACAAAAGTAAAATACAACAAAGTTCTAACAGCTAAGTGAAAAGTTCTAATCTTTGATTAAATGAAAGGAAAGATTTACTAACTAGTTACATAAACTACAAAAATGCAGAAAGAGATTAGAGTTGATCATTCTTTCCGTTCGCATCATCTATTGTATGTTGGATTCGAGTTCTTTGAAGGATCCTTATTCAAACTTGGCTCTATATATTTTTGAGAAGCTTCATATGATCTTTTTAATTTATCTACACTTGTAGAAAAGGAGGCACGAGCTAGCAGCTTTCGCGTCACCAACCTATCTACTAGATTACTTTTATTCTCACAATTGACTGAAACTATAAAGCACATTATTAAATGTATGATGATAACCAGAGCGAAGAGACCCACCAGAGCTCGCTAAGTGGCAGCTTTCATGACAGATTTTATTTGAAACAACAATTGACAACAGTTATTATAAGAGAATTCTGGTATTCGAAACTACGCCATTGGAGATTTGGAAGGCATGTTTGTGTTGTAATTTATGGCTAAGGTAGAATTGGAATACACAAGTGTATCTAAAAGTGAAAAGGATGTTGGTGGTTAAAGATTTTTGTGGAAAATAAAGAATTTAAAACGTTTGAGTCATGGACTCTGGTAAAGGACAATTCATTTTTGTTTTTCGGTGGTTTAAAATGTCATGTGATCCTTATCAAATCCCATAACTTACTCTGACATGTCTACAATCCTTACATCACATACCAATTTGTATCATGTGACAAATCCACATGATATAAAATTGGTTTTCTTCATTTGCTGATATTCTTGACAATATTAGTTTGAATTATCGCTCTTAACCTCGATTAAGTGTGATAGTCACAACTAAACTTGACAGGCAAGAACACTTTCTAGGAACATGAAGTACAAAATGTATTTTGGTGATTTACATGTAACATAAACAAAACAAACGAGTTCATTATATTCCTAAAGTTGTAAGCATTTCCATAGAAATCAATAATGAAGTTATCTGCCAAAACACAATGTTTATGGGGGAATGGATCCTCTCAATTCTTTTTAACAATTGAGAGAGTAAACTGTGATCTCTCACTATTAATTTTATAAGTGGGACCAAGAAAATCAATGAGAGAGAGAGAGAGCAATGAAGGTTAGAGATCACATTTTTTCTTCAATTTTTTTTAACAATTGAGAGGATTCATTCCCTGTTTATGGAAGATACATTTATAATATGTGTGGAGTTGTATTCAATGCAATCTTTTTAGGGAACATAAAACTTTGCATAAGTGGTGTAACACCCTCACTATCAGAATGTCACGCTTCCGACTACGCCATTTTGATAGCAAAAATTATTACGACTACTTTATGTACTTAATAATAAGGTATGAGCCTCTACGCGTAAATCTACCGATGGTTTCGCTAAACACTTAAAATTTTTCCAACAAAAGCAAACAACATATATTCACATACTTAATGTTTATAATACATTATGGTATTACGTACAAAACCAATTACAAAACCTACCCCTCTAAATAAAACTCTAACTAACAAGTTGAAAGAAAAATAAATTCTAACAACCCAACTTGTAAACATACTTTTCTTTGCTCCTATAGCTCCCCTCTAAATCTTCACACCTGCAGTTAAAAGGGGTAGAAAAAGGGGATAAGAACTGGGGTGTGTAGTTATGTTCATTTTATTACCATAGCCAATAGCAACGAGCAGTAGAATACATTTAGACTTAGCAAATAAAGGAGACAGAAATTAAACAATCATATAGTACACCCACAATCACAAGAAACACACTCACAAACCTTCAAAACCATTTCACTTAGAACCAATTTTTTTTCCAAACTCAACTCTTCTTTCAAAAGATAAAAGAATAATCATTTATTAGTTAAACCCCTCGACAAAGCTTCTAGACTTTTAGGGGGACGACAACCAATCTCATTTTAAAACCAAATCATTTAAACTCAAACATAATTCATTCTTTCCTTAAATAAATCAAAATCAAATAAAATAATTCTTCAATCCAAATTAACTAAAATAAAACTTCTCAAAATTCTTCTAAAACTTTTGGCAGCACCTCTCCTAAATCTCGGACTTTGCACCCTTCTCGAGTCTCATCCAAACCATTTCCAACAGCAAAATCATTTACAAAATCGAACCAATCCTAATATTAAATCTCTTTCAAAATCAAACCAACTCAAAATCCAACCGCTTCCAAAATCAAATCTTTTTTTTTAATAATTCAAAATTTAGCTAGTATAATTCTTAAATTTTTTGAAAATTCATTTTGATCTCCAAAGTTTTTAGAAATTGCACTTTTATCATTAAACTTTTAGAAATTCTATTTTAACTCACAAACTTTTTTTATTTAACTTTCAGCCCCAAAACACTTTCTTAATTATATTTTAGCCACAAAATAGTCAAAACATGAGGATTTTTTATTTTTCAAAGAACCAAATTAAACTCATCCAAAGTTCATAAAAAATACTTGATTTTTAACTAGTTTTTCAACGGTTTCGATAACTGATTTTTCACAACTTTTAATTTAATCTCACAGTCATCAAACATTATCAAATTTATCTTGAAATACCACATCACAATAGTCCCAAAATAATCAAAACACCCCAACTGGCTTTTTATACATAGTTGAACCAAAATCTCAAGCAAACAACAATAATTCAACAATAATTCAATATAAACTTAATCAAACTCAAACAATAATAAATCAAACCAACATTCACTTATCAAATTCATATTTAATTATTATAAAATTACCAAACCTTACCTCCATACGAAATCAAAACAACGGAAATTTCAGAGAAGCTTTTTGACCGAGCTGCTGAAAAAAAATATCAGAAATTGTCTATGCCTCCTAGAACTCCAATTGGCCGAACTCAAGGGAAAGGAAAGATACATCACCATCAACTTCTACCAAACAAAAGTGACACTAATATGTAAAAGAAGAGGATACAAACACTTTTATCTGATTGGATTTTTTATTGGAGTTACAGATCTCAAGAAATCGAAGTCGGAAGCTCTCGGGTTCCATGAATTTTACATTCCCTCTCTCTCTCTCTTTTTCCTTTCTTCTTGTAACGTTAAAGGAAGAAGATGAGATGCTGATGATGGTGATTAATAATGATGAGAATAGTTTTGAATGGTTTGGTGACACGTAGGGGGTTGGGTGTCACAAACCAAGCTGTTGAGTCAGCGATTCAAGTTATAAATATCCTAAACAGATAATTATGAAAAGTGGATATATTAAAACACAAATAATAATAATATATATGAGTTACTAATATAAATAACATTAGCAACATAATGATAAAAGATATACGGTGAAGCATTAACAAAGTTAAGTTTTTCCCTTTTCGTCCTTTTCAAGCTTGTTCATGTCATTGATGTTTGGTTGGTGAGACAAAGCTACCCAATTCATACAACTGGGTCTAAAAAAAACCTTCTAATTTTTCTTGTTTCAGACTTTAGAGGACCGTGTTGTACACTAGTGTTCTTGTTTCTCCAATTCTATTTTTGTCTATGAGCTCAAAAGACAAGATCCCTCTTTTGATTTTGATTTTTTTTTTGGTGGGTGGGTAGGGGTGTTCTGTGACAAGTTCTGAACTAAGTTTTGTGTAGGACGATGAAGATATTTTATGAGTCATTCTCAATTGGTTGTGATCTTTTGCTTGTTATTTACTAGATCCTGTTGCCTTGTTTTAATTTGTTGTAGCAACTTACTAATAAGTTGAGATCCCTTGAGTTTGTTGGAAAAATGAAAATTTTAAAAATTGATTATTTTCTATGCAGTCAAAAGGATTTCATTTATTTATTTATTTTCAATATGTAGTGATGCCAATGCTTTATATTTACAATAAGTAGTAGTTTCAAGTTGGATAGTGAGACATATGTGTACATACACTCATTCACATCTACATGCAGAACACAATTGATTATCTACTTTCTCTGCTAGATCAGCCATATGTCAATAGATTTCTTGGTGCATATAAATTCTTGTAGAATAATTTAAGATGAGAGCAATTAGAATGGACCTGAGAATGCAGCACATTTTTTGTCAAAGGGCTATTACTATGCTTGAATAGTAGATGGTACTTTTTTATTTTTAACAAAAGTATAATAAAACCTGATTTTTCTCTTATTGAAGTAGAAATTATATCTATTTTTTCTTCAAGTTTCTTATATGCTATATTGATTAACGCTCAATAAAAACATATATTGTGGATATTTATAGATACAGTAGTTTCATATTTATTTGTTGGTAAAATAATTTTTTGAAGGTTCTGATGCCTTTCTTTTATCAAGAACCTGCATTTGCTTGGTGATGTTTGTAAAAATAATATCTGGTGATGGTTAAAAGTTTAAAACTCATGAGGCTGTTGATTTTTGTGGTTTTAGATCAAATTACACATCATTGCAATGCATGAATGATGTGAATACACAAAAGAAGAAGGATTTTCTGAGGGCTTTGATGCTCACTTCAATATTGAACAGATTAACAGAACTTTGGTTAAATTGTTTCAGATGTACGATGATCACAAAAAAAAAAAAGGAATACTTGTGCCTACTAAAAAAGAGTTTCGAGACTATTATGCTCTCCTTAAATTGGATAGGCATCCTGGTTATAAAGTAAGTTGTCCTTGTTTGTTCTCTTATCTTTAATGTTTCATTGGCAATAGAAAAACCTAAGAAAATAAGTAAGTTATCCTTGGTTTAATCTACAGAACTTTTCCTTAATCTCGCTAAGATGACTCTAGAGATAAGGCAGACTCCAGAAGTTCTACTTGTCTGTGATGTAGCATGGTTTGTAATTTCAAATGGAAATTGGCTACTTTTTTTTACTTTTCTTAATTTGATTATTATTAGGGGTATAGTAATTTCATTTGATTTTGACTTTACCTGGATTATTGGGTCTTTATTAATTAATTCAAGACAATTAATTTTGTTCTGTTCTTGATTTTCTCTGTTCTTGTTATGGTTTGTTGTTCTTCACTGCTCTTTATTTGTTGTTCTTGGCTTCTTGCTATTGTTCTTGATTTTCTATTCTTAATTTGTTGTTCTTCGTTGTTGCTAATTTTTTGTTGATTTTTAATTTGTTGTTCTTCACAGTTGGCTGCTTCTACTGTTATTTTTATTTTGAATTTGTTAGTTATTAATTTTAATTTATTGATTCTATTATTTTTTGTTCTTGATTTTAATTTTTTTATCTTCACTGCTGTTTTAATGGCTGCTATTTTTTGTATTTAATTTATTGTTGATTAAATAATTTATTGCTATTCTGTTTTTTATTTTGATTCACTGATGCGCTATTATTTACTGATATTATTTTTTTGTGATATTTTTTTTTAGTTTGATCACAGTATAAATGACAATATTGGTGAAATTAAAGGTGGAATTGGTGGACATGTTCTTTGTGCATTTGATATGCCAAGTCTTAGGTGTTGTTCGTATTTTTTATTTTTTTTTTAAATTTTCAATGTGCAATGAAGAATCAAAATGTGTAATGTATAATAAATTTTATAAAAGCAAGAACACATTTATGTAACCAGATTGAAATATCTCTAAAGAAGTAAGTAAATACTTACTTTTACATGATATTGTAAGTGAGCATTTTTCTTTGTTAGTTTACTAATTAAGTCATGTTATTTAGAGCTATTGAAAAGATAGAGGAGGCATTTGATCAAGCCTAAAGGCTTGGTTATTATCAGGTTAAGCTTTGTTAGAATATAATTAGGATCAATTAGGATCAGTTAGTATTATTTAGTATATCTAAATAATACTAACTGGTCCTAATTGATCCTAATTATATTCTAACACTAAATAATACTAACTAATCCTAATTGATCCTAATTATATTCTAACAAGCTTCAATACTTAATTTCTTGAAACATGGTTTGAACTTTTTTAAATATGTATGATTTTGATAAACTAATTATTCTATATGTGATATAATTTTTTTAGTTCAATGACTAAAATAAAAAAATAATATGAGGTTTATTTTAGTTTAGCGACATACTCGCGATTGATGATGGTGAAAAATTAAAGACTCTATTCCAACTGAAACATTTGTGAGATACCTATCGATTTGTTACTAGCTTAAAAGGAATTTGCGATGACATTTGCGATAGTATTAGCGACTACTTCGTAACTTTGCTTTCTCATTTAGAATAGATTTGGTTTAGTGACAAAATTTCTACAAATTTAATTAAGAATTTTCACATATTATTTATAGATTTGCTACAAAATGTGATAGATTTGCGATCATATTAGCGGACAACTTGCGACGAGTTAGATTTGGAAAAATTTCTCGCTAATTGGCATCAATTAAACATTCTATTTTGTCTATGAAGTTAGCTTGAATTTAGCGATGAGTCAGATGCAGTAGAGTTTGTCGCTAATTAGCGACTACCTTTTAGTCTATTTTTTCTATGGAATTAGCTTTTGATTTAGTGATAGATTTGTGACTATCTATTCGGTCGCGAAAAAATTTTCTGATAAATTAGCAACTGTTGTGTTTGGCTCACTGATCTGCGACTTGTAATTAGCGAGGAAAGCATTGGTTGCTAGGCGGTAGCTAATCTATCACAAATTATATTTTGCGTCAGATTAGTGATGATTTTTTGACTATTTTTGTGGTAGCTAATCGGCCTTATTCTTATAGTGGAGGGTGGTAACTTAAAAGTGAAGAAAATTTGTGAAGTGATTAAGTATGGTTGGGAAGTGCTGTAACACTGAATATGTGATGAATATTGGCTAAGATGAAAAAGAATAATTGAACATGAATGAATTTTTGGCTTGAGCATTTCTTTTTATCCGAGATACGAGTTTTCCTGGGTAGATGCAGTGGCTTGCCACCACTTGCTCCAGGTTAAGACTCGATATTCTGCTGACCCTACGTCGCGAGGTGTGGCCGGGCACTTTAACTCCCCAAAAATTCCCCCAATCAGCTGAATTTGATATACGATGGATTGAAAAAGCTATGCATAGACCCCTTGGGATGCGCGCACGGAGGAACTGTCTAGAGTTAGCTACCAGACATGTCGAGTTGGCTTTATAACTGACAGAAGAGACTCATCAGCCATAGGATAGGCATATATCATATGCATATGTTTGTCGTGTTTGATGGTGCATTATTTAGGTTTGCCAATGTGTTTCACTATGGTTATTTGCTATATGTTCTACCTCTTGTACCTGCTTTCTGTTGTATTTTCTTTATCTGTATTGTTTATCTGTGCAATTGAAAGGCCCCTTGTTTGGCGGAGGAGTGACGAGGACAGTTCCACCAAAGTTTTAGAGGATCGGAGGTGGTGTGTGCGTACACAAAACCCCCACATCTTTTCGTACGGTAGGCAGTACCAGCAAGTGCACTGGATCGTCCAAGTAATACCTGAGCGAGTCAGGGTCGATCCCATGAGGATTGTGGCTTGAAGCAAGCTTATGTTTTGTCTTGCAAGTCTTAGTCAGGCGGAATCAGAAGGTTTATGTTGGATAAACTTTGAATACTTTGAGAGTTGGAGTTGCTTTGTCTTCTGAAGTAACTCTGGTACTACTGTCTTCTTTGCTTATGAGTGATTTCTTCAATGGCAGGCTGTATGTGATTGACACTGGTTTGAGCAGCTGCCAATACTCCTCCGGATCTAAATCCCAGGTTTAGTGTGGATCCATCTCTACTTGAGGGTGAAGCATGTACAATCCATTCTCCTTTATGATCCTACTCAAAACACCACAAACACGGTCGGATCTTCCGGATCAGAGAATGCTGTATTTGGGTTCTAGCCTCTACCACAGAGACCCTAATCTCCCCGAAAATCGGCTAAACTGATGTCTCGAGAAGTCTCCAACGAAGTCGTGGATTAGCCGTCTGAGAGAAGTATATTCAAGCTGTTGTTCATCACTGTCCGGTGAAAGACGCGTTCTTAATCCAAGTAGACGCGGGTGTTTGTTAGGCACGTTCATATTAATATGATGAATAGAGCTAATTGGTTAGATCATCCTATTCACCATGATGAAGTACGAATAAACATCTTAGAATTAATCACGCACGGATTGAAGAAGAAACAATAGTACTTTTATTAATTCATAGGACTCAGCATGGCTCTTCCCCTCAACCTAGGAGGTTTAAAAACTCATACTGAGGTAGAAGACAATAGACAAATGTGAATGATGAGAAAAGTGATGTAAGTTACATAGATTTAATCCCTTAAATACTAAACAGATGACTAGTAAGGGTGAAACAATCTATTTAGTGCTAAAATATACTTCTTAGGCCCACTTGGTGAGTGTTTGGGCTGAGTTTTGATGAGATCCACATGCGATGAGGCTCCTTGGGTGTGCAATGCCAGCTAGGGGTTCCTCTCTGGGCTTTTTGTGACACCCTACCACACAGAGCCTTATGCTTAAGTCATAAGACAGAGGTGGCGAGGTATTACGACCTCTAAAAATAAAATTTAGTACATATAGTAGTGTGAAAAATGTTTATAACTAGGAGCCTTTGAAGAAAATGGATAAAACAAAATTGCAACTCCAAAAGCGCAACACTCCGATCGGTAAAATAATGAAATAGATAAAGGATAAGCTAAACGCAAGAATATATACAAAGAGTGCCAAAGATACGAATATCAAAACTCAAGGCCCGGTTTGCGAAGATAACCGGTCCAAGCATAAAAGTATATATATTTACATACATAAAGTAAGAAACCCAAGGGAAACCCCAAGGACAAACTATCAAAATCTATTCTCCAAAACAACCTCTAAGATGAGTCAAAACATTATGTAATTATTTAGTGGAGATAACAAGTATCTAAGCAAAAACATAAAACCAAAATAAAGTCCCGAGAACCAAGGATCTTCGCTAATCCAGAAGTCTCCAGCATGCCTCAGTGAGGAGCCTCACGTCCTGCATCTGAAAACCATAAAATCCGCATGGGTGAGAACCAGAGGTTCTTAGTATAGTAACAGTTCCCACATATCTAACATGTAATGTCCTGGAAAAGCCGAATACAATCCTAGAACTTCTAACAGATAATTCAAAGCTTATTAATAGACTAAACCATAAAGGGAAAATGACTAAAGATATTTAGTCTAACTAATATTTCCCTTTCCAAATCCTTCAGACCTCCCAACCACCAGCAGTGATCTAATATGGCAAACACAGTTATATCAGACAAGGAGATATACAAATAGGAAACAGATACGGCCTTTAGACAATTAGCAAGTATTTATGCAGTCAATTAGGCAATTCCAAACAATCCACATAATATGCATATGATGTATGCCTGTCCTAATGGCTTATGAGTCTCATCTGTCAGTTTTAAAGCCAACCCGACAAGTCCTGGTAGCTAACCATTGGACTGTCCCTCTGTCGTGCATCCCCAACTCGAGTTATTCACAACATAATTCATAATTCATATCCGACACCTTCACTAGTGTATATTCACGGGGGCGAGCTCATCCGGAACTTTCACAGTGTCCGGCCACACTTACGATATAGGGTCAGCAGAGTATCGAGTCTCCACCTGGAGCACATGGTAGCTAGCCACTACTTTCTCCCAGAGAAACTCGTATCTCAGATAGTGGAAGTGCAACATTCACATTTCATTCAATAAGCATATATGCAATCATACTCAGCCATAGTTCAATAATAGCTCAGCCATAACTCGACAATATCTCAGCCATTCGGCTCATAATATAATCCATAACCAGCCATTCGGCTCATGGCATATCAAGCACTTCCACATTCATCCTCCGTATCTCATACAATGATCTTTGATCATCATTCATCATTAATTCTCCCCTTTCTTCATCCACAAGTTACCACATTTGCTAACCCTTCTCATTGCTAGGCATATCATCAAGTTTTAAGACATAAGGGGGAGATCGGAGGCTTAGAAGTCTGAAATTTGGCTTTGAAAACTCAAAAATCAACTTTGGGGTGAAAACAGGGTCACGCGTGCGCGCTGCCTACGCGCACGCGTGGAAGGCAGCAAGATACAGTGATGCATACGCGTCCCCCATGCACACACGTGGATGGGAGAAAATCCAAGTGACGCCTGCACGTCAGCCACGCGTACGCGTGGGTGCGTTTTATGCCCCACGCACAAAACCAGCACAATTCTCGCACAACTCTCTGGAATTTGGTTGGGCAACTGAGTTAACACATCGACGCGTACTCGTCGGCCATGCACACGCGTGGGTAGTGAATATTTGAAAATGACGCGTGCGCGTCGGCCACGCATACGCGTGGGAGTGCGTTTTGCCAAAAATTTTACTAAGTTAAAAAGCTGCAGAATTCACAGTTTCGAACCCCAATCTTCCGACGGGCATAACTTTTCCGTTTCAAATAATTTTTCACCCGTTCTTCAAACGGCATAACCACCCCGGATCTAATTTCATTTCTAAATAATTTTGGCATAAATCAGGGATCCAGAGTCCAAGTTACGCTCTGTCAAAGTATACCCAAAAACTACATTTTCATACAAAACCACAAAGTGTCATTTTCGAAACAACCCAATTCCAACCCTTTTTAAAATCAAAGAAAACATACCAAAAATCAACTCAAGCCTCCTTAACTCATACATCAACATTCTTATCAAGTTCACAAACAACATCCCACCATTTTAACCCATATCAATCAAATAGCCAACATCAAACACATTATCATGTCATATATTCTTCCTTACCCCAATTTCCAACAACACCATTTCTAATCAACCATCATTACATACACTCAATACCATCCCCACCATCAACATGGTTTTACTCACAATTCAATCTCAACCAATCATCAATCATATATCAAAGCATGCATACCTCTCATACATTATACCATCAAAACATCAATATTCATGATCACATATATGACCACACTATATATCTCAACCATTCAATAACATCAACATTTTAATTCTTATCTTAGGACCTCTAGCCTAAGTTTTCACACCACATTATGTTTTAGATACAGGAAACCGAGACCATGCCTTAGCCGATTTTCCCGCTCAACCCGGAGCACTTCCAAATTACTTTTTCACAAGCTCTCAAAGCTTCAACACCTCCAAGAATAGATTTTTAGCACACCAAAGTCCTTTTCCAAGCTTTCCAAAATCTCAATCAAGCTTCAATATTCACATACACACTACCTAAGCCACAATTATCACATTCAAACACAACAACTCAATACCCAAACATCATAAACCCACAAATTCTACTAGGGCTGAGAATCTTACCACACCTAAGGACCAAGGAGACAAGATTACTCTTCTCGTTCAAGCTAGTTGGATCCTATAATATCAAAGAGCCCAAAATCTCAACACTTTCATCCAAATTTTTGAAATAAAATCTGAAACTTCAGAGGGGAAAACGTGGCTTACCTAAAGAACAAATAGTGGGTTTTGTAGAGCTCGTCGCGGTGAACGGCTGGACGCAAATGATGCGGAAATCGGAGCTCCGGATCAAAAGTTATGGTGGTTTGAAGATCAAATAAGGGTAGAACCTTGGAAGAGTGTTCTTCCCTTCCCTTTCATCATTTTCAGCGTGTGTGAGGTTTAGTGAGGAGAGAGAGTGATGTTTGTTAGGATTTTAGGTTTTTTTTGGTTGGACCAAGGGCCTAATATGGGTTCGATTGGCCCGGTTTGGCCCGTTCGGTCCAATCTTGGGCTGATTTCTATAAAATTGGTATCGAAATTCTCGTCTCAATCTCTTCTATCATATTAAGCCATAAAAAAATCAAATTTTTGTCTTTCTAGAATAAATTCTCATTTATGGGCTAATTAGTCATTAATTAACCAGGTTTTACACCTTTGGACGTTGGTCTCTGCTCTTTGGGCGCTGGACACCTGGAAGGGGGCAGGAAGCTAGCTTTGGACGCCAGTTTTGGGCCTTATAATCTGAAGAAAAGAATAGACTATTATATATTTTTGGAAAGCTCTGGAAGTCAAATTTCCATAACCGTTGAGAGCGCTCCATTTGGACTTCTGTAGCTCCAAAAAAACTCTTCCAAATGCAGGTAGGTCAGATCTGGACAGCATCTGCAGTGCTTTCTCTGTCTCTAAATCAGATTTCTGATCCAGCTCTCTAATTTCAGCCTGAAAATACCTAAAATTGTACAAAAACACATATTAGAATCCAAAAATGTGAATTTAACACTAAAACCTATAAAAAATTAATAAAAGCTACTAAAAACTATATGAAAGTGATGCCAAAAAGCGTATAAAATATTTGCTCATCACAACACCAAACTTAAACCGTTGCTTGTCCTCAAGCAACTAAAAACACAGTAGGATAGAAAAGAAAATTAAGATACAATAAATTTCTAAGTTTCAAATGAAGCTTAGTTACAATCAGATGAGCGGGACTTAATAGCTTTTTGCTTTTGAATAGTTTTGGCATCTCACTATCCATTGAAACTTAGAATGGTTGGCATCTTTAGGAATTTGGAATCTAGATAATATTATTGACTCTCCTAGTTAAGCTTATTTTGATTCTTGAACACGACTTTCTGAGTCTTGGCCGTGACCCTAAGCACTCTGTTTTCCAGTATTACCACCGGATATATTCATGCCACAAACACTTTAACTGGGTGAACCTTTTCAGATTGTGACTTAGCTTTGCTAGAGTCCCCAGATAGAAGTGTCCAGAGTTCTTAAGCATACTCTTTTTTCTTTGGACGACGACTTTAACCGCTCAGTCTCAAGCTTTTCACTTGATACCTTCATGCCACAAGCACATGGTTAGGGACAGCTTGATTTAGCCGCATAGGCCATGATTTTATTCCTTTGGGCCCTCCTAACCACTGATGCTCAAAGCCTTGGGCCCTTTTACCCTTGGCTTTTGGTTTAAAGGATTATTGCCTTTTTCTGCTTGCTTTTTATTTTTTTCTTTTTATTTTTCACCATTTTTCTTTTTTTTTCCGCATGCAAGCTTCTGCTTTTTCTTGCTTCAAGAATCAATTTTTTAGATTTTTCAGATTACCAATAATACTTTTCCTTTTTCCTTATTCTTTCTAGAGCCAACATTCTAAAGTCACAACTTTAAATATGCACTGTTTATTTCATACATTCAGAAAACAAAAGCAAATGACACCACATCAAACTAATTAAACTAATCTTATTTTAAACTTTAAACTTATGCATCTCTCAATTTTTTTCAAATAAAATTTTTCTTTTAAGCAAGGTGAGAGATATATGGAATATTTTACAATTGTAAGACATCAATGCAAATGATCATGCAATAGGAACAAGAGAACAGATAAATAAACAAACAGAAAAATAGAAAAATTAATAGGAAAAGAGTAAAAGAGAATGGATCCACCTGAATGATGGTGGCCAGTGCTCCTCCTTGAGGGTCTCATGTAGTGCTTGATCTCTTCAATGTCACTCCTTTGCCTGTGTTGAGGCTGCTGCACAGGATTATGTGCATGCTTCCTAGTTTGCTCCATCATCTTCTTCTATACTTAAGAGTGGTAGAAGTCACAAAACAAGGCTTTTGCAACACCAAACTTAAGAGTTTTTCTCGTCCTCGAGTAAATATGATCAATGGAAACGAAGAAGGGGGTAGGTGGAGCTTCCGTGGGACCTCTTGGTCCTGAGAGGCTAAGGAATTCCAGATTCCCTACTTCTCTGCATTGGCATTTGAATGCCCAAGGGCTGCTCCCTGGCTGGCATTCAACGCCAGCAATGCTCCCCTCTTGGGGCGTTGAACACCAGTAGGGATACCCTGGTTGGCGTTTAACTTTAACACTCCATCTGGAGTGTTCTGTTTTTACTACTGTGGATTCTATCTCTTGACTGATGCACATGATCATGACCCTAAGAAAAATAAAACAAAATAAATAAAATAAATAAATAATTAAGGTTGGGTTGCCTCCTAACAAGCGCTTCTTTAATGTCATTAGCTTGATGGACAGCTCCTTTCAAGGAGGAAGATAGTCATAGAGGAACAAATCCTCACTCCTTACTGGGAGCTTCCTTCCTGTGCTCTCATGGAATAGCATAATACGCTCAAGAGACAGAATTTTGTTCACTGCCTGAGGCAGGGTTGGGCTTGCAGCGGTATGCTAGTGTCCCTTTTTATCACTTCCCTCTTCCATGGTGAATACCATGATGAGATAAGTGAATATCACCATCTTCCATGGTGAAAAGCCCTCAGTAGGGATATTTTTGTCTTTCCAATCCCTAGGTATCTTCCTTTTGGGGCCTTCCTCCTTTGTGGATAGTGTACATCCAACACCAAACTTACGTTTGGTCTTAGGAGGGATTGAATTAGTTCCATCCAAGGGAGGAAGCTTGGATGCTGAATCCTTTATACAAGTGCCTCCCTTGTCAGGGGGTAATGGAGGGCCAAGGACCTTAAATATCATCCAGTCCTTATGCAACGTAACCTCTTGGATTCCTAGCTTCTCCATTACTATACTTTACCCTAGGTCACATAGAGCCTTCTCGAAGGTCATAGTGCCTATGGTGCAAGGAATTAGAAAATGTCCAAGATCTGGAAGCTTCTGAGGTAGCTCTTGCTGAACCAAATCATAGAGTTCTTTGGTAAGCAGTGGAGGTTCTTCCTCCAAAGGCTTTGTACCAAACAATTTGGTATTCAGCTTCATAAGAGCTCCTAGGTACCGAGCAACTTGCTCCTCCCTAGTGTCTTCATCCTCATCCAAGGATGAGTGTTCATCAGAACTTATGCACTGTAGAAGTACATGCAAAGGAACCTCTATGGTCTCTATATAAGCCTTGACTTCCTTTGGTTTTGGGATAGAGGGTTTTTGAATAGGACTGAAGCACTCAAAGGGTGTGCTTTCACTGGCGTTCAATGCCAGCTCTGTGAGCTTATTGGGCATCAAATGCCCATGCTAGGCACCCTTACTGGCGTTGAACGCCAGTCCCTCTATGCTTTTGGGCATTAAACGCCCAGCAGGGATGTCCTTACTGGCGTTCAATGCCAGCTTCCCTAGGTGTATGGGCGTTGAACGCCCAATGAGGGCTTCCTCACTAACGTTCAACGCCTTCACATTCTCTCCAGACTTGGCCTCTGCCTCAATGAAAAGTATCAGATTTAAACTTAAGCCAAGATCATACAGAGCTTTGTCAAAAATGATCTTTCTAGTAGTCCATAGGATCTGAAAGGTCCCTGGATCTGGCATCTTTCTTGGCAGCTCATGCTGAATTAGGATACTGTACTTCTTAGTAAGTATCTCTATTTCATCTCCCCTTAAGTCCTTCTTTTCAAAAAGAATGTCTTCACCACAAC
Organism: Arachis ipaensis; assembly: GCF_059453495.1. Classification (NCBI taxonomy): domain Eukaryota; kingdom Viridiplantae; phylum Streptophyta; class Magnoliopsida; order Fabales; family Fabaceae; genus Arachis; species Arachis ipaensis. The sequence goes on along the minus strand of NC_142441.1, from coordinate 115,914,851 downwards.
ATTTTGGGTCTATGGCCACGGTTTTTTTGGTCATGACAAAAAACCGTGACCATAGACCCTCTATGGTCACGATTTTTTACCGTGACAAAAATAAAGCTATGGTCACGGTTTTTACAAAATGGGTGACCACAGAGTACCTATGGTCACGGTTTTCTAAAAAGGATGGTCTAAAAGGGTCTATGGTTTTGGGGGGATGACCTAAAGGGGTCTATGGTCACAATTTTTCAAAAAAGGGTGACCTAAAAGGGTCTATGGTCACGGTTTTGGGGGGTGACCTAAAGGGGTCTATGGTCACGGTTTTGGGTGGTGGCCTAAAAAGATCTATGGTCACGGTTTTACGAGTGACCTAAAGGGGTCTATGGTCACGATTTTTTACAGTGACCAGAAAGGGTCTATGGTCACTGTTTTTCAAAAAAGGGTGACTTATAAGGGTCTATGGTCACAGTTTTGGGGGGTGACCTAAAGGGGTCTATGGTCACGGTTTTGGGAAGTGGCCTAAAAGGGTCTATGGTCACGGTTTTAGGAGTAACCTAAAGGAGTCTATGGTCACAGTTTTTTACAGTGACCAAAAAGGGTCTATGGTCACGGTTTTCCAAAAAAGGTGACCTAAAAGGGTCTATGGTCACGGTTTTGGCGGGTGACCAAAAGGGATCTATGGTGCCACGGTTTGGGGGTTGCCTAAAAAGGTCTATAGTTACGGTTTTTCGAAAGGGTGACCTAAAAGGGTCTATGGTCACGGTTTTAGAGAGTGACCTAAAGGTATCTATGATCACGGTTTTGGGAGGTGACCTAAAAGAGCCTATGGTCACGGTTTTTTAAAAAAGGGTGACCATAGAGTATCTATGGTCACGATTATTAGGGGTGGCCTAAGGTGGTCTACGGTCACGGTTTTCTTTTTTAATTTCATTTTTTCTTTTTTTTTTAATTATCCCCCCAAACACAGTCGTTTCCCCCCTCCCTCCCAAAATCCCCATTATTCCCTTGTAACTTAGGAAAAAAAAGAACCCTAGCTAACTCGTGTGTGCCATTTCGAGCTTCTTCTTCTTCTACCTCCTTCCTGCGCCGTTTCCCTTCCTCTCTTCACTGTGCCGTTTTCCTTCCTCCCAGCCCCCACCATTGCCGAGCTCAACTCAGCCTCACCTCATTGCAACGTATTCCTTCCTCCCAGTTTCCACCATCGCCGTTTCCCTTCCTCTCAGCCCCCATGATGAGAGAAACTTTTGCGTGGTCTAGAAAATTGCAGATAAATCCTCGTTACAAGTATAGTTTCTAAACCTTCAAAAGTCCTTTCATACAAACGTTTTGGTTGTCACAAGTAACAAACCCCTTTAAAATTGATAACCGAGTATTTAAACATCGGGTCATCTTCTCAAAGAATTGTAGGGAGGTATGTTCTTATTATTGGTTATGAGTCTTGTAAATTGGGGGTTTTGGAGCTTGGGCAATGAGCACAGATATATTTAAATGACAAATAAAATAAATAAATAACTATAAAATAAACTTTTGGCAAGGTATGAGAAATTAGAAGTCCAAATTAGTTACCCTTCTCAATAATAAAGAAAATTGAATCTTAATTCCACTTAGTTAACCTTTGCTAAAGCAAAGGAAAGTCAAAGGATTAATTAGTTTGACCTTCGAATCCTATTTATTTCCTAAGAAAAGATTGGGATTATTGAAAGTCAATTCAATTAGCAAAGATAACAGTTATCAATTATGTTGAGCTAAGATAACTCCTGAGTTACTGATTTCTTAACCAAAACCAAAAGGAAAAAAAGTAAATTTGCTGGAATAAAAATGCCTTCAGATGTAACAGTAACATAAATTAAAGGGAGCAATCATAAGTCTGAAATACCTCAAAATATATTAAATAGAAAATCAATCTAAACATAAAGAGTCATAAACAAAATTGAGAAAATAAATAAAAAGAACATTGAACCTGGGATTGAGAGTCACTCCTAAAACTAAGAGAAGTCCTAAATCCTAATCCTAAGAGAGAGGAAAGAACCTCTCTCTCTAAAAACTACATCTACTCCTAAAATTATGAATATGAGAGCCTGTCGATGAATGGATGTATTTTTCCACTTTATAGCCTCTAATCTATATTTTCTGGGCCGCAAACTGGGTCAGAAATAGCCCAGAATTCGCTGGTTGCGAAATCTGCCACGCTGGTTTTTCGTCACTGCAACGCGGCCGCATGGATCACGCGATCGCGTCACTTAGCATCAGAAAAACTATGGCATATTATATATCAAATCGAAGCCCCGGATATTAGCTTTCCAATGCAACTGGAACCGCGTCGTTTGGACTTCTGTAGCTAAAGTTATAGCTGTTTGAGTGCGAAGAGGTCAGGCTGGACAGCTTAGCAGTTTCACCAACTTCTTGTATTCCTTCCACTTTTGCATGCTTCCTTTCCATCCTCTGAGCCATTCCTGCCCTGTAATCTCTGAAATCACTTAACACACATATCAAGGCATCTAATGGTAATAAGAGAGGATTAATATTAGCAAAGATAAGTCCAAAGAAATATGTTTTCAATTAAAGCACATAATTAGGAAGGCAAATGTAAAACCATGCAAATAGTATGAATAAGTGGGTAAAGAGTAGATAAAAACCACTCAATTGAGCACAAGATAAACCATAAAATAGTGGTTTATCAACCTCCCCACACTTAAACATTAGCATGTCCTCATGCTAAGCTCAAGAGAAGCTATAAAGAAGTGAAGAGGAATGGTAGAATGCATGAAATGCAACCTATGAATGTAACTATATGCAGAATGTTTCTACCTACTTAGTTAAAAGTAAAAAAATCCTTCAAGAAGAAATATGAACTGGATTTCACTAATTCAAATCATAAAAATGAAGTACAAATAGACTTGTAGAAGAAAATAGCTCATGAAAGCCGGGAATAAGGAATCGAGCATCGAACCCTCACTGGTAGTATATACACTCTTAATCACTCAAGTGTTTAAGGTTTGATTCTCTCAATTCTCTACTAACCTTTCTTTCTAAGGCTTGCTCTTCATCTAACAATCAACATAAATTTAATGTACAAATACACAAATCAAGAGGTCTTTTAAGGGTTGTAATGGGGTTAGGGTCAAGGTAGGATTGTATTTGGTCAAGTGGACTAAAATCTGAATCCTTAATTAACTTACCTAACTTAAACAATCCATGTAATCACAATACCACCCTTAACTATCCATTAACCATGTTTCCACATATTCATTCACTACTTACTTTGGGGCATTTTGTCCCCTTTTTCTTATTTGTTCTTTTTCTTTTCTTTTTCTCACTTCTTTATATATATATATATATATTTTTTTTTCTTTTATTTTTCTCAATGCATATGATTAAATTATTGGATGCATGAATCATGTCCTAAACAATTTTTTTTCACATTTTCAGAAAATTCTAACATACTCAATTTTCAAACCAATTGTTTCCAAATTCAATTTTCCCATACTTAAATCATAAGCATCTCACTAGTCTAAGCTTACCAAGGATTCAAATTAAGGACATTATTGTTTTTCGCTTAGAGTTAATGATGTGCTAAATAAAAAGAACAAAGGGGTAAAATAGGCTCAAAATTGGTTTGCAAGGGATAATGAAAGGTAAGGCCATATGGGTATGTAAGCTCAGTGAAACAAAGGCCTCAATCATATAAGTGCATGCATACATCAAACCATGGAAATATAGAATTAAGCAAGACAAAGATCACAATTTTAGAGAGAAAAATACACACTAAAACAAAATTTTTGGTTGATAAAATGCAACCAATTCAAATAGGCTCAAAATCTCACAGGTTTTGTGTGTTCGAGCTCTAAACCATGTTCCAGTATAATATTTCTTCAAACAAGTGTAACATTAAATTTTATACAAATCAGTGAAATGCTCTAAAGGTTTCTTGAAAAAGAAAATATTACTTCAACCAAGTGGTAAAATATGCACAAAATTAAACAAATATGCAATCAAACATGCAAATGCAACAATGAACAAACAAATAAAATAAAAATTTTGGTGTTGAGTTAGGAAATAACTAACCCATGGAGATCGGTATCGACCTCCCCACACTTAAAGATTGCACCGTCCTCGGTGCATGCTAAGATATACAAATGGACGGGTTGTTTCAACTTTTGCTTTTCTCGAAGGATTGTGCAGATAGACTTGTCCGTCTCCCCATGTAAACGTCTTCCGCTTCCCTTCCGGGTGGCCATCCTGAAAGAAAAAGGGAAGAAAAGTAACCCAGAAATAAAGATAGAAAAATAAATACAGTATGGGTGGGTTAATGCCAAATAATAAGGGTCTCAATTACATGGTAGCTACAACATGCAAGTGAGAAAACAATAAAAGCCATGGCATGCCAATGGTACAAAATGTACAACAATGGGGAAGAGAGTGGGGAATGAGAGATAATATAAATTCATGTCAATGCAAAAGTAATATCAGTAATATAAAAATTTAGCATTGATTTAAATAATATTACCCAATCAGAATAAAATAAGTCATGAAGCACCAAAATAATACCAGAAAAAATATAACAGTTGAATAAGAACATTTGAACACCAATGCAAAAATAATAAATTTAGAAAAGAAAATAAAAATATACAAAATTAAAATGCAATGAATGAAAGTATGCAAATAAATAAAATAAAATAAAATGGAAGTGAGAGAAAATAAGAAAGGAAGAAGAAAGAAGTAAGAAAAGATAAGAAGAATAAGGATTCGGAGAACAAAAGATAAGAAAATTGGCACTAATCTGGATAGGTTGTGCGACGCTGGCGACGCGGTCGCGTGACTCGATTTGTGCTAGTGGCGCGAGTGCAGCCTCGTGGTCGCACAACTCTCTGTTCAAAACTTAGTATTGCCAAAATCCAAAGTGACGCGGTCGCGTGGTCGACGCGATCGCGTGAATCGCCTTTCTTTTGAAAATGACGCGGACGCGTGGGGCATGCAGACGCGTGGGAGGGCTTGGGCTTCCAGCACGAGTCCAGCCCAACTCCAGCTCAACTTTCTGCCATACACCCTTTTTACGCCGATTTCAGGTCACGCGGCCGCATGGGTGACGCGGTCGCGTGGGAGGCATGTTTCTCATATGACGCGGACGCGTCAGCGACGCTGCCGCGTCGCGTGCATGCTTCTCTTTTTTTTTATGCAAAATGCAGACTGCAATGATTAATGTGAATGTTATGCATGATTCCAGGTTCAATAAAATAAAATAAAATTCAAAAATAAACAACATGAAATAAAATTGAAAAAAAAAATGATCATACCATGGTGGGTTGTCTCCCACCTAGCACTTTTAGTTAAAGTCCTTAAGTTGGACATTTGGTGAGCTTCCTGTTATGGTGGCTTGTGCTTGAACTCATCCAGGAATTTCCACCAATGTTTGTAATTCCAATGGCCTCCGAGATCCCAAACTAGGCACGTAAAGCCTTTTAGCAGCTTCAAACAGATTCTTAGGCTCCCGGGGTATTGGATGTCAGAACAGATCCCAGGATCCCAAACCTTGCTATTGCACCCGTCTTCTTGTTGATCATCATGATTCCATCCGGGTGGCAAGCAATCTAAATTCTCACTAAAGCAGCCAACCAACTTCCTAGACCCATTCAGTTGAGCTTTACACCAACCTTTGCGTTTAAACTTAAAGCTTCTAACCATAATGAACCTTGTAGGACAATTCTTACCACTGACCATCTTCCTCTTACTCTTAATGTTACAAAGAGCTCTAAGTTGACCATCTGTCTCCAGTAGCCCATATTCAAGTGGGATTAGAAAGCTAAGGGATATGAATTTTACCCACTTGAATGTTGTGAAGGATGATGGCAACTTAGGGGGAGGGGTCTCCACTAACTTTGGCAAGGTGATTTCAAGCTCCACTCCCTTGTGCTCTTTGACAACTTCCACCTCTTTGCAAACTTCTTTGATTTCAACCTCTTTCTCTTGAATCTCCGTCTCTTGATCAACCTCTTCCAAGTCCTTAACCATGACATGCCTTGGAGGTTGTACACCCTCCTCAACATCAAATGCAACCGTCTTGGAAGGAGGTTCTATGTCTTGACTTTCCCATGGAGGTTCAGCATCTCCTAAATCTTCAACCACTTTTTCCTCTTCAATAATTACTGCTTTGTCCAGTAATTTTAATATAAAATCATACTCATCCTTGATAATTTTCTCTCCATGACAACTCCTTTCAACTACTCTTTCATCTTCAAGGGTCTCTCCTACCCTTACCCGTAGGGCCTCCTCTAGCTCTTTATGAAGTATGGATTCGCGAAGATGATTCCTTCTTTGCTATTCCATATGAATAGCATAATTGGGATCATCTTGCTCTTGGATTGATGGATGTGGGTGCTCTTCCATGGAGGGTGGTGATGGGATGAAAAAATCATTATGTGGTTGAAAAGGAAGTGCACTAGAGCTTGAGGGTTGAATATTAGAGGTAGAGGGTTGGTTCATGCGGGATATAAGATTTTGGAATGTAGAGGTGAGACCAATGATGTTAGAGATGAGTGTATTATTATCCAATGGAGGTTGGGGTGGATCTATGTATGGTTCATTTGGTTCATAGGGTGGTTGGTATGGTGGATGTGGGTTAGGGTCATATGGTGGTGTTTGGTGGTGAGGGGCTTGTGAGTATGGTGGTCCAAAGTCATGTTGAGGAGAGGGTTTATAGGCATATGGTGGTGGTTGTTGATAGTCCATTGGAGGTGGTTGTTGCCATGAGGGTTGATCAAATCCTTGTGGCTCCTCCCATCTTTGATTGTTCCAACTTTGATGCCTGTTCTCATTGTAATTTCTTCTTCCTACAACATAATTGTAACTATACTCATAGCCAAAGGGGTGAGAGTTCATAGTATCAAATAAAAATTAAAAATGAAAATAAAAACAAATTTAAATTAAAAGGTTATTTAAATTTTGAATTTGAAAATTAAATTTTGAAATTTTGAATTTTAAATTTTTGAATTTTGAATTTTCGAAATTTGAAATTTTTAAATTTTTAAATTTGAATTTTGAAATTTGATTTTTGAAATAAGATAAGATAAAATAAAAATTTTAAAATAAAAACCAATAACCTCTTAACTTAAGAAAAAGCAAAAATAAAAACAAAAATAAAAACAAATAAACAAGCAAAAATAAAATATTTACAATAACCAATAATAAGGCACACGTTTGCAATTCCCCGGCAACGGCGCCATTTTGATGAGAGGAACTTTTGCGTGGTCTAGAAAATTGCGGATAAATCCTCGTTACAAGTATAGTTTCTAAACCTTCAAAAGTCCTTTTATATAAACGTTTTGGTTGTCACAAGTAACAAACCCCATTAAAATTAATAACCGAGTATTTAAACCTCGGGTCGTCTTCTCAAGGAATTGCAGGGAGGTATGTTCTTATTATTGATTATGAGTCTTGTAAATTAGGGGTTTTGGAGCTTGGGCAATGAGCACAGATATATTTAAATGACAAATAAAATGAATAAATAACTGTAAAATAAATTTTTGGCAAGGTACGAGAAATTAGAAGTTCAAATTAGTTACCCTTCTCAATAATAAAGAAGATTGAATCTTAATTCCACTTAGTTAACCTTTGCTAAAGCAAAGGAAAGTCAAGGGATTAATTAGTTTGACCTTCGAATCCTATTTATTTCTTAAGAAAAGATTGGGATTATTGAAAGTCAATTCAATTAGCAAAGATAACAGTTATCAATTATGTTGAGCTAAGATAACTCATGAGTTACTGATTTCTTAACCAAGACCAAAAGAAAAAAAAAGTAAATTTGCTGGAATAAAAATGCCTTCAGATGTAACAGTAACATAAATTAAAGAGAGCAATCATAAGTCTAAAATACCTCAAAATAAATTAAATAGAAAATCAATCTAAACATAAAGAGTCATAAACAAAATTGAGAAAATAAATAAAAAGAACATTGAACCTGGGATTGAGAGTCACTCCTAAAACTAAGTCCTAAATCCTAATCCTAAGAGAGAGGAGAGAACCTCTCTCTCTAAAAACTACATCTTCTCCTAAAATTGTGAATATGAGAGCCTGTCGATGAATGGATGCATTCCCTCACTTTATAGCCTCTAATCTGTGTTTTCTGGGTCACAAACTGGGTCAGAAACAGCCCAGAATTCGCTGGTTGCGAAATCTGCCACGCTGATTTTTTTGTCACTGCGACGCGGCCGCATGGATCACGCGGTCGCGTCGCCTAGCGTTAGGGCAACTATGGCATATTATATATCAAATTGAAGCCCCGGATGTTAGCTTTCCAATGCAATTGGAACCGCGTTGTTTGGACCTCTGTAGCTAAAGTTATAGCTGTTTGAGTGCAAAGAGGTCAGGCTGGACAGCTTAGCAGTTTCTCCAACTTCTTGTATTCCTTCCACTTTTGCATGCTTCCTTTCCATCCTCTGAGCCATTCCTGCCCTGTAATCTCTGAAATCACTTAACACACATATCAAGGCATCTAATGGTAATAAGAGAGGATTAATATTAGCAAAGATAAGTCCAAAGAAACATGTTTTCAGTTAAAGCACATAATTAGGAAGGCAAATGTAAAACCATGCAAATAGTATGAATAAGTGGGTAAAGAGTAGATAAAAACCACTCAATTGAGCACAAGATAAACCATAAAATAGTGGTTTATCACCCCACCATCGCTGAGCTCAACTCAGTCTTTCTTCACTGCGCCGTTTCTGTTCCCCCCACCCCCAACCGTCGTCGAAGGTAGAAACCCCACCATCGCCGAGCTCAACTCAGTCTCTCTTCACTGTGCCGTTTCCCTTCCTCACATCCCCCACCATCGCCGAAGGCAAAAACTCCACCATCGCCGAGCTCCTAAGGTGTTTATGCCACTGTGAAGCTTATTATTGGTTAGAACTTAGTGTCATATAGGGTGTATGAGTTAGTATTGTTGGCTGAAATTTTAGGGACTTTTTTATCAACTTCAAACCCTAAGGTCTAACTTGTGCTATTTGGGATATGTTGTTCTGTGCTTGTAGCTATTTATTTCACTTAAACCATATGGAGCCAATATTTTTCATTTAAAGCAAGGGAAATAATAGATCATGATTTAATTTGTTGTGTCAAAGTATGTATTTATAGAGCCATAATTTTTGCTCCATAAAGATTTTGGCATTACTAGAATATTTTTGATTGCTTAACTACTTGATACTTAATAATATCGTGGTTCTTAATTCTTTTTGTTTGGCATAGGACATAGTGCATAGGTAATTTCTTCAAGAGGTAGATAGAACATTTGGTTTGTTTCTATTTGAGAAATTGGATATATGTTGTACTTTAGTCAAGATTATAAAGGATATTCACTAGCCCTTTCTCTAGTTTCATGTTCTTCTCTTGTTGTCACTGTCTGGCTTAGCCGTTTAGGATTACTCAAACTGTTGCTTGATTTGGCTGATATCTTATGCAAGAGTTTGCAACCATGCTTTTTACTTCCGTTGCATAAGCAGATTGCTCAAGACCCGTCAAGTTTGCCCTCTAGGTACATATCTGGTTTCATTTCACCTCACTTTTTCTGTCTCACCGCGAGCTCACCAGCAGAAGCGTTGCTTCCTGTCAATTAATTTTTAAGATTTTGAGAATTTTTAAGATTTTGAATTTTTGTTCTGGGTTTCGAATTGAATTATTTATTTAATTTGTTGAATGTTGATGTGATTCTGAATTCAATTTAATTTGGATTATGAGTTTGGAATTGGATTCAACTTAGTTGTTGTTTCTGATGTATTTAATGTGGGAGAAGCAGGGGTTGCTATTGTTGAAGAAGAAAAATGCATCATCACATTATATGTTAGGGTTAGGCCACTCAGTTAATCCAAATAGCATTGATCCAACACGTGTTGTCCAGATCTCATGGCAACCAATGTCAGGTACTTTCTACTCTGTACAACTTTTTCTCCACTTGAAGCATTCTCATTTTTTCATGCCTTAGGTATTCAGTAAATCTTTTTGCTTTTATTATTTTTTGTTATTATTTTAAATGCATTTGAATGATCTATTATGTTATAGTTTAATTTGTATGCACTAATCCAATTGGGTGCTGGTAGGTAGATTAAAATGGTTTCTTTTGTCTAATGACAACTGTTAATTGAATGCTAATGCATAGAAACTAAACTCATTTTATTATGTGCTCTAATTTGTTTTATTATTAAAATTTGATGATATTGTATCTGTTACTATAGAGTCTTTCTATGTAGAGTTCTTGTCTGCCAAGGAGTATGACTACCTTATTAAATTTCATTTTTTGGAGTTTACTGATTTTGTGGATTTAGTTTGAATCCAGTAATTGTGGTAAACTTAGTTTGATCTTACTGGTTGTGTGAGCTGATGGGTTGAACTTATAAGTAGTTGATAGATTTGGTTTGAATAACTCAATGAAATTAATTTTTGTAATTAGTTTGATTATAATAAAAATTTTACCATAATTTTTGATAGAATCTGTCTCGTTGCACTTGAAAGTTTAATCATGATATATGATTATGTTATTCTCAATCTTTTCTCTGTTTCAGTTTTGTTTATGAAAGTGATGACACAAAATATAAAAAATTTCCCACATAAATTTAATTTTACACTAAGAACCAAAATGAGTTAAAATTATTAAATGTCTTTGATTCAACTTCTTCTCAAGATTTAGAAAAACTTGAAGACATGTTTTTAAAATATGAAGTTACAATATAAATATTATAACTCTTTTGTCATGTGAAAAGTATAGAATAACTATGCTAACTTAATACAAGTACAAGTAATAATAGAAGTCGCCCAACAATCTCTGCCTGACATGAGTAGTGCACCAAATGATGCGCGGTGAAGCATTCCTCCTTCACTTGGATCGAACCATGTATCAAAGGATATGGAAGTAAGTACTGTTCAAAATTAGCAGTTAAATTAATAGTATGCTTTTGATAAATGATCATGGTTTTGAGTTATATTTAAGGTTCTAGGATTGTGAATCATGTATACTTATATATGGAAACCGGCTGTAAAATTGAAACAAACACATACTCAAGACAAGACTAGGCTTTTCATAGTGAAAACAATTGCTTGGCCTTTCAATTTGTGATGTATGTGGATGTCTCACTGGTCATGCGTGTTTTTTATCTTCCCCCTGTATTAACAATGGAAATGAGTTCTTTTCTATTATTTATTTATTTTGATCAATGAAGAAACTCAATGAGTTACTGCAGCAAGTATAACTTGCAAAGTTCCAAAAGCAAGAAACTAAATAAACATAGTTTCTCTTATAGCCTTATTTTGTTGTATATGTACTACATCATCAAAAGCATTTTTGCTCTGTTCTAACATGTTTATTTCTTTTGCTAGCAAGAAGACATGATGTGATGAAGAAAATATGTTCCAAATCAAATATGACATGGGATGGGTCTTACAATGACCTTCGTTATCTAAATGCAATATTTTGATGTGTTTTAGCTACTTTTTGAAAAGAGACTTTACTCCGTATTATATGTAATTGGATAAATTACACTCTATTTTGATTTGTGTTGTTTAGATTAAAAATTAAACATATCTAGCTTATAATGAAATTTTTATGATTTAGATTTCTTGAATTTCTTATTTTTAGATTTATTTTGTGATTATCATCTTTTGTGATGTGATTATACTTTAAAAAAATTAAATCTCATAAAATAAAGCAGGCTATAGTCACCATTTTAAAATACATTTTAAAATAGGGTGACCATAGATAAGGCTATGGTCACGATTTTAATGAAGGGTGACCATATATAAGGCTACGGTCACGGTAAAAACTGTGACCATAGATAAGGCTATGGTCACGGTTTTAAAGAGGGGTGACTATAGAGGCTATGGTCACGGTAAAAACCGTGACCATAGATAAGGCTTGGTCACGGAAAAAACCATGACCATGACCATAGATAATGCTATGGTCACGGTTTTAATGAGGGGTGACCATAGATAAGGCTATGGTCACGGTTTTAAGGAGGGGTGACCATAGAGGCTATGGTCATGGTGAAAACCATGACCATAGATAAGGCTATGGTCACGGTTTTAAGGAAGGGTGACCATAGATAAGACTATGGTCACGATTTTCAGGAAAGGTGACCATAGATAAGGCTATGATCATGGTTTTAAGGTGGGGTAGGCCAAAACTGTGACCATAGATAAGGTTATGGTCACGGTTTTAAGGAAGGGTGACCATAGAGGCTATGGTCACAGTTTTAAGGTGGGGTGACCATAGAGGCTATAGTCACGGTGAAAACCGTGACCATAGATAAGGCTATGGTCACGATTTTCGCCGTGACCATAGATTAACCTATGGTCGCGGTTAAAAACCGTGGCCTAAAGTGTCAGAATTTGAAAATTGTAATCGTGACCATAGATAAAAAAAGGTGACCATAGACCTATGGCCACGCCAGAATAGGCCATGGTAAAAAACCGTGACCATAGGTCCAAAACTGTGACCATAGATCTATGGTTACCCTTTTCACTAGCTATGGTCACAGTTTTTTACCAAACCGTGACCATAGGACCTTTTTTTGTAGTGCTTTTAGACAGGTCGTATAGGGGGTCCTTTTTCCCAATACCTCTGTAAAAGAGATATTGACTTGCATCCTTTTGGATGCTGCTTGGAGATGAGCCAGTTGCTCATCTTCTGGTTCTGTTTGCATGCCTAGGAGAGATAGCTCCTGAGGTTCTTTGACCTCTGTACGGGCATGCTCCCTGGCATTCTCAGGATCCTCCTGGTCCTTGATTGCCTTAAGTCCATCAGTAGCATGCTTCTGAGGTTCGGCCTCCTCGGTACTAATGAGGGTCAGACACTCTTCTCTTGGATTCACTTCTGTGGCTCTGAGAAGAGTGTTAGGGTGTCTTTGCAGTTTCTGAGGAAGGTTCCTTTGAATGACTGCATTGCACTCCTTAGTGAGAGCTATTGTCTCTACTTCCCTCCAGTCTCTCTTGTTGTTCAGTATTTCCTTCATGAACTTAGCGTATGAAGGCATTTGTTCAAGAGCCTCTGCAAAGGGAATTTTGATCTCCAGCTTCTTAAAAGCTTTTGAGAATTTGGTAAATTGCCTATCCTTTTTTGCTTTCTAGAGTCGTTGAGGGTATGGTAACTTGGTCTTGTACTCATTAATCTTGGTTGATGAAGGCCGAGTACCTTGTGTATTGGAAGGGGGGTTACTAGCTTGCTTAGGAGGGTTGTTATAATTATGTGACTGGCCGCCCTTGCTTGGGCGTTCAACGCCCCTGCTGCTATCCCCTTGGAGGTTTGGATGCCGAATCTCTGCCCTTTCCTGGCGTGCAACACCAAGAGGGATACCTTTCTGGGCATTTAAACTCACAGAGTCCTGTTGCGCAGAGACCTGGCTATCCTCTATGGACTTTTCGTTTTTATTATACTGAGGTTGGGTTTTTAAAGTTTTCCCACTCCTCAGTTAGATAGCCTGGCACTCATCTGTTATCTGCTTAGTTAACTGTTGATGTGTTTGTCTCAATTGGGCTTCTACATTTCTATTAGAAGCTTGAGTTTCTCTTAGAGCCTCTTGCAGTTCCAGCATTTGCTGGGCAAGGGTGTGCAGTTGCTGAGTCAATGGGCCATCCTACTCTGGAGGGTTAGGTTCAGCAACTACTGCCTTAACCTCTCCTTTTATAGAGGCCTCATTAGATGAGTACAGATGCTGATTAGTGGCAACTGTCTCAATAAGCTCTTGAGCCTCTCCTATGGTCTTTCTCATGTGTATGGAGCCACCAGCAGAGTGGTCCAAAGATATTCTGTCCATGTCTGAAAGCCCATAGTAGAAGATGTCTAACTGTACCCATTCTAAAAACATTTCAGTGGGACATTTTCTTAGCATCCTCTTATACCTCTCCCAGGCATCATAAAGAGATTCACCATCTCTTTGTTTGAAGCCTTGGATGTTCAGTCTCACCTGGTTCATCTTTCTTGGGGAAAAGTATTGGTTTAAAAACTTGTCCCCTAACTGTTTCCAAGTTTTTAAACTAGCTTTAGGCTGGTTATCCAACCACCTTTTTGCTTGATCCTTTAAAGCAAAAGAAAAGAGCAATAACCTGTAAACCTCTTGGTCTACTCCCTCACTATGTAATGTATCAGCTATCCTTAAGAAATCTGCAAGGAATTCTGTAGGTTCTTCCTGAGGAAGCCCAGAATACTGGCAGTTCTACTGCAGTAGAGTAATTAGTTGAGGATTTAATTCAAAGCTACTAGCTCTGATTTGAGGTATGCTAATACTTCTTCCATAGAAGTCAGTAGTGGGAGTTGTATAAGATTCCAGAGTTCTCTTGAACTCTTCATTCCCACTTTGGTTTATGATTAAGAAATGTAGAAGATGAAGAAGGAGAGGATAGAAAAAGAAATCTCAAGAAAGCTTTTTGATCCACTTGGATCAAAGAGCTTCCAGTGAGATGTGAAGAAGAAAGGGGAGAAGATAACGAATTGTAGGCAAAGAGTTGAAAGAAGTGGAGTTGAATGAATAGAGATGAGAAGAGAAGAAATAAAAAGTGAATAAGAATTAAAATATTTTTGTTTTTATTTATTTAATTAATTAATTAATTTTTGAAAATATGGTTAATAATTTAAAAAGATTTTAAAATTGGTTAGTGAATTTTTGAAAATAGAAAAGAGAGAAGAGAGAGAAATTTTCGAAAATTTAAGAGAGAAGAGAGTTAGTTAGGTGGTTTTGAAAAAGAAGAGAGAGAAGATAAGATATTAATTAAGAAAAATTTTTAATTTAAAAATAAAATAGAAGATAAGATAAGAAAAGATTTGAAATCAAAATTTGAAATTAGAAAAAAATAAGATAAGAAATTTAAAAGATTTGAAAAAGATTGAATTTTAAAATTGGAAGTTAGAGAAGATAAGATGAGAAATTTAAAAGATTTGAGAAATATTTTAAAAAGATAAGATTTTGAAATTTGATTTTGAAAAAGATTTCATTTTAAAATTTGAAATGTTAATTTTGAAATTTAAAATTTTGAAAAAGATAAGATAAAATTTTTGAATTTTGAAGAAGATATGATAAGATTTTGAAAAAGATAAGATTTTAAAAAAAAAAGATATGATTTTTATTTTTGAAATGATTTGATTTTTGAATTTTAAAATTAAGATAAGATAAGATAAAAAATTTTAAAATTAAAATATGAATTTTTTTATAAAATTTCGAAAATTTAATAAAAAATAAAAATAGAAAAGATATTTTTTTGATTTTTGAATTTGATGAAGAGAGAGAAAAACAAGTAAAAGATACCAAACTTAAAATTTTTAGATCTAGTGTACCCAATTTTTGAAAATTTGGAGGGAAAATACAATGGGACACCAAACTTAAAAATTTTAAGATCAAAACACAAATAAAACACAAGAACACTTTAAAGACTAACAAGAACACGAAGAACAATACTCAAAGAAATTTAAAGAACCCAAGAACACATAAAGAACACCAAACTTTAAATTTTTAGAAAACCAAACATAAATTTTTGAAAAATTAAAGAAAATAAACAAGAAGATACCAAACTTAAAGATTAAAAACAAGATTTAAACAAAGAAAAATTATATTTGAAGAATTTTTGAAAGGAAGATACCAAAAAATCGAAAATTGCAATAATGGGCAAAAACAAGGACTCAAAGAAACAAAAATTTACCAAGAATATAAACAAAAAGACTTGGATAAAAAGATCAAGATTAATGCCAAAAAGAAAATATTTTTGAAAGATTTTTGAAAAGAAAACAAAAGACTCTAACCAAGAACAAAGACTAAACAAAGAAAACAAATTAATCAAGGAAAATAAAAAATATTTTTGAAGAATTTTTTAATTTTTTTCGAAAATTAGAGGAAGAAGAAAACAAAAATAAAGGATTCAAATAAAATAAAATAAAATACCTGATCTAGGGAGCAAGACAATCCTTCAGTTTGTCCAAACTAACAATCCCCGGCAACGGCGCCAAAAATTTGGTGCGTGCGTACGCAAAATCCCCACACCTTTTCGTACGGCAATCAATACCAGCAAGTGCACTGGGTCGTCCAAGTAATACCTGAGCGAGTCAGGGTCGATCCCACAAGGATTGTGGCTTGAAGCAAGCTTATGTTTTGTCTTGCAGGTCTTAGTCAGGTAGAATCAGAAGGTTTATGTTGGATAAACTTTGAACACTTTATATGTCATAAATGCTTGGATGCAATAATGGGAACAGGGTTGAGAGTTGGAGTTGCTTTGTCTTCTGAAGTAACTCTGGTACTACAATCTTCTTTGCTTGTGAGTGATTTCTTCAATGGTAGGTTGTATGTGATTGACACTGGTTTCAGCAGCTGCCAATACTCCTCCGGATCTGAACCCCAGGTTTAGTGTGGATCCATCTCTACTTGAGGGTGAAGCGCGTACAGTCCATTCTCCTTTATGATCCTACTCAAAACGCCACAGACAAGGTCGGATCTTTCGGATCAGAGAATGCTATATTTGGGTTCTAGCCTCTACCACAGAGACCCTAATCTCCCCGGAAATCGGCTGAACTGATGTCTCGAGAAGTCCCCAACGAAGTCGCGGATTAGCCGTCTGAGAGATGTATATTCAAGCTGTTGTTCGTCACTGTCCGGTGAAAGACGCGTTCTGAATCCAAGTAGACGCGGGTGTTTGTCAGGCACGTTCGTCTTAATGTGATGAATAGAGCTGATTGGTTAGATCATCATATTCACCACGATGAAGTACGAATAAACATCTTAGAATTAATCACGCACGGATCGAAGAAGAAACAATAGTACTTTTATTAATTCATAGGACTCAGCAGGACTCCTCCCCTCAACCTAGGAGGTTTAGAAACTCATACTGAGGTAGAAGACAATGGAAAAAGCGTGAATGATGAAAAAAGTGATGTAAGTTACATAGATTTAAACACTTAAATACTAAATAGATGACTAGTAAGGGTGAAACAGTCTATTTAATGCTAAAATCCACTTCTTGGGCCTATTTGGTGAGTATTTGGGCTGAGCTTTGATGAGATCCACGTGCGATGAGGCTCATTAGGGGTGGAATGCCAGCTAGGGGGTCCTCTTTGGGCCTTTGGACGCTGGGCTCTGCTCTTTGGGCGCTGGACACCTGGAAGGGGGCAGGAAGCTGGCTTTGGATGCCAGTTTTGGGCCTTATAATCTGAAGAAAAGTATAGAGTATTATATATTACTGGAAATCTCTGGAAGTCAGCTTTCCATAGCCATTGTGAGTGCTCCATTTGAACTTCTGTAACTCCAAAAAAGCTCTTACAAATGCAGGCAGGTCAGATTTAGACAGCATCTGTAGTGCTTTCTCTGTCTCTGAATCAGACTTCTGATCTAGCTCCCCAATTTTAGCCAGATAATACCTGAAATTGTACAAAAACACAAAAACTCATATTAGAATCCAAAAATGTGAATTTAATACTAAAACCTATAAAAACTTAATAAAAACTAAATAAAAGCTACAAAAAACTATATGAAAGTGATGCCAAAAAGCGTATAAAATATCCGCTCATCAGGAGGAATGGCTGAACGTTGAGGGGTTAAGTTAGAAATTGGATTAGAATCTAAGCGCCTTAGATAGATTACCTTGTTATGGCTTTAAATTATAACTTTAAGTTTTAAATCTGGGTATCAAAGTTCTAGGATCGCCTCTGCCTTTTCTGGGACTTATATATTATGTATGTGGGTACTATTACCATGCTGAGAATTCCTAGTTCTCATTCCATACATATATTTGTGATTTTCAAATGTAGGTCGAAAGGCACCTCGTTAGGCGTCTAAAGTTCCTGTTGCAGTGAAGATGGGAATTTGGATTTTTTGTGTTTTGTTATGTATGTGTATATATATGCTTAGACTTTTCATTTTATATGCTTCACTTTTGTGCCTCACAAAGGCTTGACGGAGAATTAGGGTTCATTTTGAGTATTATGGAACTTGGGATTGTGTATATGTATGTAAATATTCTCCGACCAGCCTTAGTTTTGCAAGTTGAGCCTGGAGCTTAAATATTTTGTATCCTTAACACTCCGACCTTAGTATATGCTTAAGTCCTTCTTTCTTCGTACGCAAGTAACCGTTATCTTGAGCGTTGCGCTTTTATTTTTCACGAATTGATTAAACCAACTTTCAAGACTCCTCGAATATTATATCCTTTCAATGATTATATGTAAGTATATTTTATTTTAGATGTCGTAATACCACATCACCTCTGTTTTACGGCTTAATCGTAAAGCTATGTGTGGTAGGGTATTACAGCTTATTCCTGTGTATTTTTATGTACTCCTCTGTACTCTTGGAGATGATGATAATGATTGTCATAGCCGTCGACGATGTTAAAGAAGCCATACTTATTATCTGTCTAGTATTCAACTCTCTAACTTTCTTTCTCACTCAAATTAAACCAAATTAGAATTTTTCAAAATTAAGAGTTTTGATCATAGTATATATTTTTTCCAAATTAAAAGTATAGAGGCGATTGTGAAGCTTAGGAATTTGAAGTTCGTCGGGGGTGTGACAAATTTGCTTCCACCTAAAAAAAATGAATCTCGAAAATTAAAGTTTTAATAATTTTTTTGAAAAATAAAGGTTTTGCTTTTAATTTTACAATAGAAAAAATCCGGTGTTTCGTACCCGGAAGGGCCGAAGGCAATGGAATAACATTTTTTTTTTACTTATATTAGCTCATACCAATTCAGTAGTTAGTGTAACACAACATGCATAACATGTACAATATTCAAGTAGTGATTGCGTGTCTCTCATGTTTTGAAACTAGGAAAAGTATAGGGAGCCAAGTGTCCACAAGCTAAGAATTGAACAACTCAATTAATAATGATTAATTTTAAATTATTTTTTTAAATTTAAAATTTGATTAATTGACATTAATGACATTTTTGAATCAAAACTTACCCTAATTTATTTTCACTTCCACTCACCATTCACTACAAAACCACAAATCATAATCCCTCTTCCCAATGTCCCACACTGCTGCGGTTTTGTCCTCGCGCGCCATCGCTGGTCGTCCTTGCATCGTTCTCCGCCAACTCATCTGTCGTTCGCGCAGAAAAAACAGCCACCATCATGCTTCTACTTCACCCTCCTCGCATCCCATCGCAACTCCCTATCGCTCGCCCGACACACCCTTGCCGCTCGCGACTCCCCATTGCTCGCCACTCGCACCCCACGACTCTCCATCTGTCACGACGCAACCACCACCAGGTCCCCATTTGCGACGTGCGATCAACTACTATAATCCATGGCGACTCCTCCACTCGTCGCAACACGCCACCGCGAGTCCCCCCACTGTCCACGCAACGCCGTCCAAGACGTCGTCGCCGGCCACCCTGCGGCTCTTCTTCTTCTCCTCCTATTTGGTTTTGAATATTTTTTTAACTAGTTTTTTATGTTTCTTTTTTCTATATTTCGAATGATTCTTTTTATTAATTTTTGGATGATTTTTTCCTATGTTTTGTATATTTTTTTCTTAGGATTTAGATGATTCTTTTTATTAGTTTTGGATGATTCTTTTTTCTATGTTTTGTATGTTTTTTTCTTAAAATTTGAATGATTCTTTATCTTATATTTTGGTGCTTTTTGCTTTTGAAGTTTTGAAGTTTTTTTGGAAAGAGAAATTAGTGTTTGCGTAATAAACGGTAAAAAGTAAATTAGAGTAAGAAGAGGCAATTAATAATTATTAATTTTGTATCTTTTAAAAAAAATTAAATAACCATTAATTAATGACAATTAATGTTATTAATTAGTATAGAATATAATTCAAAAAAATTTATTGACTTATTGTTGGCTAAATCCCTCTTGATTCTCTAGCGGGATTCTATCTTTTATACAAGTTGAGAAGCTATATTTTCTCAATCTATTTTTTCTGTAAATTACTCGTTAAAGACAGTTACTCTTTTTGTTGTATATGGTATATACATGATAGGTTCCAAATAAATAAGAGTTTATCGGTATGAACAATTGGTGATATATTTTTTCTAAAATTTCCAAAAAATGTACATAAATAATGTAATTCGTATATCGTAAATGCCTTCCTTCCTCTATATCGTAAATTCCTTCCAAAAAATGTACATAAATGCCTTCCTTCCATTCCTCTATATCGCCAAATGTCAATCCGTTCAAAAAGATAATCTTTATTCTTCCCTTGGTAAGGTTAATAACAATGGGAAGGTTAATAATAATATCCATTGATTTAAATATAACAAATGTCACCATTTTATTATCCATTTGTATGTATGTAGTGAATGGAACCCACATGTAGACCTGATGTCTAAAAAATTTTATTAATAATCTTTTATTGAAACATGCAATATTACTCTTAGGCCCACACACACCAAAACATGCTATTCAAGGACGTTAAAAAAAATCTCATGTGCTATTGGTAAATTACTTCTTTAGTAAAAGTGTGACAAAAGAATTGGAATGATTATCAATTGGGCTCTTTCACCTAAATATGAAACTTGATATTAGAACTTTAACACATGAATCACTCCAATAATCTAAAATTCTTAAAAAATATTATGAGCCTTAATGTTTTAAAATCTACCTGTAATGACATAAAAAGTGTATATAAATATCTAATTAATGATGCACCTATCTATTATTTAGTTTTACGTGCAACACCTAAAGAAAAAAGTCAAACCATTTTCATTATGTTCATTATTACAATACCTACTCCATTAGTGTAATAATATAACCGACTCTTCTAATTCTGGCAAATAATACCAACCACCGTATTGTGCATTGAATAAGATTAGGTTCATATTAAAATAAAGCTTCACCAACACCTTTACCATGTAGCAACATCATTCAACTGGCACTTAGCGGGTTCACCAACTGTATAAGGTGAAGAAAAAAAATGACTCAAGTTTGTAATTCAAAATTACAACAAACAAAATAACTGCCTCTGCTGATTGCCTTAAGTTATACAAAGTATTCCATTAAGCAGTAGCTCTTTAAATGGAGGTGATTCACCGTGGCAAGAAGCATTGTTCCAAAGATTGACACCTGATTGATGGTGAGGTCCTCTGATTCTGCACACCTTGGGATGGTTGATTAGATTCCTCTATGGATAGCCCCAAATTCATCACAAGTGAAGCTGTTCCAACTCAAAAGAATGCAAATCTATGAATAAAAAGGTAAATCAAAATAATAAACATGTTTGATTAAGCTAAAAGTGTTTGTTAAATCTTATTACTTTATTTTTCACTGAAACATGAATCCATGTTAATCTGATTTTAGGGATTTCTATTTCAAAATGTGTTAACTTTCCCTTCTCTCAATGTCTAATTTTACCTCTTTAGAGATCTGGGCATCAAAATCGATTGAGTAAATAAATTTGTCTTTGTGTTCCATTCTATTAAATTAATTGAAATAACGATATGCCATGTTTTGAGATACATCTATTTATGGATAGTAAAAGAAAAAAAATTTATAGAATATGGAATCTATTGTGACAATTGATGTATATATTCTGAATGATTAACTTGCTCATTCCTTTCGTAGCTGTAAACTAAGTTGAAATGAATATCACAAATAACAACCATAACCTTCAGTGTAATGAGAACAGTCCCATTTAGTATGTTAAACATTGGTTAAATCGGCAATCAATAGGGAGCATAAACTGGCTTTATGTAGGGTTAGACTCTTGAATGATTTTTCTTATGGAACTTGAACTTGGTTTTACCTGTCATAAGTTAACAGTAATAAATTGATAGATAACTCAAATGTAGATAGAGACAAATGAAGAAGCTATGTTTTTTGTTTTCGCAGTTGATTACGCTTTGATTATTAATACAATTTGATCGGATTAAACCTATTGTGATTTTCTTGTTTAAACTTAAACAATGCTGATCTCTTCACATGATAAAATTTATATATATGTGTTGTTTGTGGCTGTATGGTAGCATCTTACGCATATACAATCTTGGAATATATTGATATTCTTTAGTTTTTAGTATTTTTTAACAGGTAAAACCAATATTGAACTTTATTGTAGATATAGGTGTTAAAAATATAATTACTGTCTCTGGTTGGCATTTTTTTGTTTGCTTTGTAGTTACCTCATTTATAAATTTCAGATTCAATGATTTTTACAGACCTTCATTTGTATTGGTATTTATTAGGACTTAAAGGTTTTAGTGAAGATTCATATTAGCTCCTAATCAGGAGAACTTGTCGTCACATGCCGAGGTGAGTTTTTTTAGTTATGAGCAAATACTCTTATGTTTGTAATTAATTCTTCTAGCTCATTTGACACTCATTTATAAATCAACATGATGTCCTATAGAACAATGTTATTTTTTGCTTATCTGCTGTGTTAGTTTTTTTCATATATCATAGCTTTTTTGAAGAAGTGTGCTTATTGGCAACTGATTTAGTAATACCTTTTTATATTAAATAAATTATCTATTACTTCCAATTAGTATGTGTTGATGTCATAAAATAAAGAAAAAAGAAAAAGAAAAAGCAGAGCTAGCAGAAAAGGTATTACCTGGATCAAATCGGCTTTATTGCAAAAAATGTGCAGAATATGAGAATGTAGTTGATACTGCAGCTTAAGTATACTTGTTCATATAACATTTCTAAACACCTCTTTAAAAACAACGTTATCTGTCTCTGTACGATTTTTCTCACCATGACATAAAAGTATCTTAAGCCCTGCCCTCTGTGTCATCCTAGATGCTGCAACATATAGTTGACCATGTGTGAATACAGGTTTTTTAAGTATTAAACCAACCTTTGATAGTGATTGACCTTGACTTTTGTTGATAGTCATCACATATGATACAATTATAAAAAACTGTCTTCGTTGGAACCTGAATGGTATTCGATGATCGGATGGGCTTAGAGTCATTCTGGGAATAAAAACCTTCTGACCTTTGTTCCTTCCAACACTGCTATGTGCTTTTATTATGTGTTTCCCAAGCTTAGTCACAACTAAGCATGTACCATTGTACAATTCTATTGCGTGGTCAATGTTTCTTAAAAGCATGATAGGAGTTCCGACCTTTAATGTCAACTCATGATTAGGCACTCCTGAACATCTAATTGTATTCAAAAATTTAGGAGTGTGAATGGATGCCAATAGGTCATTATAAGACTCGGTTGGGCATGCCTTGTTTAAACTATAGTATGTTTGTGCTTCAGCCGGATTTAAACTCATTATGGTAGCGTTTGTTTGAGGTACTGAGACAGAGACTGAGAGACTGAGACTCAGTATCGTGTCTGTTAGTTCAGAGACGGGTACTAAAATTTCTGTCTCTGTCTCTAAAATTTCAATATTTCAGTACCTCCAAAAAGTAGGGACACAGGGGACTGAAATTTTTAGAGATGGAGACTGAAACTTTAATAACATTTTATACCTAAAATACTTTCATTTCAATTAATTAATTCCAATTTTACCCTTTGTGCAAATTAAATTAGAGTTTCATTCTTATTTCAATTCCTGTCTCCCATTTTATACCAAACAGAATACTGAGATTTATTTCAATCCCTGTCTCTTAGTCTCTATCTCTCAATCTCAGTCTTTCCGTCTCTGTCTCTCCACCAAACGCTACCTATGAATTGGTTTATTTCATCTACTAATTCCAATGTTGGTGTAAGTATTGCTCGGTCTTCAAGTTTTTCATCAATAATGGTTCCATCAAAAAGTTCAGGATAAGTTACCTTACAAATAGCCTCAATAGGGTCATCCCAGTCTTTAACCAAGATGTCGTCTGGTATAACAATCTTTTGGCACATATCTAGTGCAGTTCCGTGACTCCCATCGCCAATACTAAGTATCCAATTGATGCCAAGGCATCTTAGTCTAGTTTCACTAGCCTTTTTTTGTTTTCATTAGGTTTTATGCTCTTTCTTGAGTCATAAGTAAGTATTTGGATATGAATTTCATGCATCTCTTGATTCAATCAAACTTGGTTGTTTATGTGCTTTTCATAAGGTTTTTATGCAAATTTTGCTTGATGATTGAATGATGCAAATATCTTGTGAAGTATAGCAAACTTTGATGCAAGTGTTTGATTGATGATAGGTGAAAAGGAAGCTAAGGAAGGGAGAGCAAACAAGCAACAAAAAGGGGCCATAGAAAGGATCAAAGGGAAGCAACATTGGTGGCCAAAGCTGGCTCACCAACGTTGCCTCAAACGTTGAGGAAAGAAGAAGAGACCAACGTTGGAGCCAAAGTTGGTGCTCCAACGTTAGGTCCAACGTCCATGCTTAAAGAGGTGCAAAGTTGGAGCCAAAGTTGGCTTCCAACTTTGCCCCAAACGTTGGCCAAGAAAAGTGCATAGTTGGAGCCAAAGTTGGACTCCAACTATGCCTCAAACTATAAGCAAGAAGGCAACATTTGAGCCCGAAGTTGGACCTCAAACGCTACCTCAAATGTTGGCCAAGAGAAGGGTGCATAGTTGGAGCCAAAGTTGGACTCCAACTATGGGTCCAACATTGAGGTAGAAAGGTGCCAACGTTGGAGGAAACATTGGTGGTCCAATGTTACCTCCAACGTGCTCGAAAAATTTCAAGTTTTGGAGAGTGGGAAAATGTGCAACGACGCGTACGCGTGGATGTGCTTTTTAGCCAATCGGCACGCACGCGTAGGTCACGCGTACGCGTGGATAGGCAGATGTTGGTGGTCCAATGTTGGGGCCAACATGGAGTCCAACGTGCTCAATAAACTTCCAAACCAAATTGTGAAGGGACGCGTACGCGTGGTTCACGAGTACGCGTGGATGAGTAATTTTGCCAATTGACGTGCATGCGTAGGCGACGCGTACGTGTGGATAAGCAAACGTTGAACTCCAACATGAGGTCCAACGTTGAGTCAAACGCTGGGTTAAACTTCAGGGCCAACGTCCCAGCCTTGTTTGGCAAAGTTTGACCCAACGTTTGAGCTCAAACCTTGAACTCCAACGTCAACCCAACTTCAATACAAAAACGCACCCAGGGAGAGTATGAACGTTAACTTTTAAACGTCCTCATCAAACGTCACTAAAGGCCACTCTCAACTAGCTTCAACAGAGTCCAAAGGGCCCAGTCCAAGTACTTGAAGATTGAATGAAGAAAGTGTATAAATAGATTAGAGTTTAAGTTAGAAAGGGGGGTGCTTACACACTGAGTGCTGTAACTCTGCCCAATTTTATTCTGCAAATTTTAGTTTACTTTGAATGTACTTTTTCATTCCAACTTCCATTCCCAGAGCTATGAACAACTAAACCCCTTTCATTGGGTTAGGGAGCTCTGTTGTACTTCAATGGATCAATAGTAGTTTCCATTCTTTTTCTTCTTTCTTTTCTCTTGATTTTGCTAGAAAGCTTTCGGTCTTAATTCAATTGAGCAGTTGGCTCGACGTAGAAGCTGTTCATATTTGGATTTTCTTTGAGCCTCGAGAGAGGGATGAGGAAATCATGCTAGAAATGCTTTCTCATGTTGGACTGGATTGGGGGTTGGATGGATATAGTGCATGTAATCCTACCAATACTTTGATCTAGAAAAACATGTGGTATAATCAGTGACCATACTTCATCTCTTCCCATGAACAATTAAACCAAGACATTGGGCAATTGTTCAAGCTTAGAGAGATTGGTGAGGCAAGACATTAGAATCCAATTACCTAAGATTGCCAAGAAAATCAATGAGTGTCTTGATTGAGGAAGAGATGAAGATGAACTTGATCCGGAGAATGCAACATCTCCTAAGCCCAATGAATTCTCCATCTCTGATCTACCCATTCTCTTTAATTTCTGTTATTCATTTTTATGTTTAATCACCCCATTCCCATTTATTTTTCTGCACTTTAATTTCTTCTCTCTACCTTCTGCAGTTTACTTTTAGTCAATTACATTCTTTGCAATTTACTTTTCCCGCCATTTATTTTTCAGCAATTCCATATTCAAATCTGCCTAGTTCAACTAGAACACTCCTCCAATTAAAGTTGATCAACCAATCAATCCCTGTGGGATTCGACCTCACTCTATTGTGAGTTTTTACTTGACGACAATCCGGTGTACTTGCCAGTGGAAATTTGTCGAGAGACAAGTTTTTGAGCATCAAGTTTATGACGTCATTGCCGGGAATTGATTTTGTATTGACAATGATTAAATTGGAGGATAACTAGATTGAGCAATTTTCTTTTCTTTTGTTGTTTACAATTTCCTTTTGCACTTTCATTTATTTTTCTTTGTTCTTTTACTTTTCAGCTCAACTAATTCACTAACTCCACTAACTGTTTGATTAATTACTCTAACCACATTTTTTATTAACTATGAGTTTTCCACTTGCTGTTTGCCTTTGTTTGCTGAGTGCATGACAGGTAGACGAGGTGAGACTTCAACATCTTTTGACAGTGTACCCGAAAGAACCTTCCTTAGATTAAGGAGGGAAGCAAGAGGCAAGGGAGTAGTTGGAGAAGAAGAGTTGGAAGAAGATCTAGACATTGTTATGGAGGAAGAGGTTCATAACCATGCTGGAGAAGGTGCTGGTAATCATGCACCACAAGAGAGGAGAGTGCTAGGCTCATACATTAACCCCAACCCTGGGAATTGTGGGAGCAGCATTCTAAAGCCAACCATCCATGCCAACAATTTTGAATTAAAGCCACAACTCATCACCCTAGTTCAAAACAATTGTTCTTTCGGAGGGAGTGTCCAAGAAGACCCCAACCAATATCTAACCACCTTCCTGAGAATATGTGATACTATGAAGTCTAATGGTGTTCATCTTAACACCTATAGATTGCTCTTGTTCCCATTCTCTCTCAGGGACAAGGCATCTAAGTGGCTAGAGTCATTTTCTAAGGAGAGCCTCACAACTTGGAAAGATGTGGTAAACAAGTTCTTGGCAAGATTTTATCCCCCACAAAGATTTAATAGGCTGAGAGCAGAGGTTCAAACATTCAGACAACAAGATGGGGAGACGCTTTATGAAGCATGGGAAAGATATAAAGACTTGACAAGGAAGTGTCCCCCGGATATGTTCAATGAGTGGGTGCAACTACATATTTTATATGAGGGACTGTCATATGAGTCGAAAAATGCTCTAGACCATTCTTCTGGAGGCTCTCTCAATAAGAAGAAGACCATTGAAGAGGCTATTGATGTCATTGAAACAGTGGCTAATACTGAGTATCTCTATGCCTCTGAAAGAAGAAACAATAGAGGAGTGATGGAGCTGAATAACATGGATGCAATTCTGGCTCAAAACAAGATGATTGCTAAGCAACTAGCTTATCTAACCAAGCAAATAGAGAAGAATCAAGCTACAGCAATCCACACTTGACCATCAACACAAGAAGAGCTCAATGCAGAGGAAGGGGAAGATTGGGAGCAAGCCAACTACATTGGAAATTCATCAAGACAACCCCATGACCCATACTCAAAAACCTACAACCCTGGTTGGAAGAACTACCCAAACTTTGGGTGGAAAAACCAATATAACTAGAGCCAAGACCAAAGACCTCACAACTCCAACTACCACAACAACTCAACCTACCAACAACCCAACCAGAGATCATACCAACCCTCATAAAACACCTATCCCCAGCCTCCATATCAAGTCCAAAATAGTCACTCTCAACCCCCAAATTCTAACCCACCACCACCATTAGAGGATAGGCTGTCCAAGATTGAAGCCTTGTTGGAAAATCTTTGTAAAGACGTTCAAGACAACAGAACATTCAAGGAGGAAGTAAGGGCTAGTATGAAAAGTCGATGAGAGACTATCAAGAATCTTGAATCCCAAGTAGGATATTTGTTTCAACAAATCCCTAAGCCCACTGACAGCTTTCCAAGTGACACTGAGAAGAATCCAAGAGGAAAAACAAAAAAAGTGAGATGGGAAGAATACAAGGCAACTACCCTTGCAAGTGAAGATGATATGGAGGAAGAAATTAGCAGGCCATCAGAGCATACCCAAGGAGTTCCAGAAGGGAAGATGGAAGAGGCAGAACAAATGACTAGCCCTGAACAAAAAAAGGAATCAAAAGAGAAAGAAGTCCTTCAACCTTATGTGCCAAAAGCACCATTCCCTCAAAGACTCAGGGATGGTGAGAAGGAGAAAACATACACTAGATTCCTGGATGTATTTAAGTCTCTTCAGGTCAATATTCCCTTCCTTGAGGCCCTTCAACAGATGCCCACATACATTAAATGTATGAAAGAGTTTCTGACTAAGAAGAGTACCCTGAAGGGAGGACAGACAGTAGTGCTGAATAAGGAATGTAGTGCTCTCATCCAGAAGAACATGCCTACAAAGAAAAAGGATCCAGGAAGTTTTCATATTCCCTGTACCATAGGAGATATAATGATTGACAGAGGATTTTGTGATCTGGGAGCAGCATAAATGTAATGCCTTTATCTCTCATGAAGATGCTGCAAATTAATGAGTTGAAACCCACAAATGTGATCCTTCAATTGGCTGACAAGACCTAGAAACAAGCACTAGGAGTAGTGGAAAATATAATGGTAAAGGTTGGGAAGTACTTCCTTCCTACAGATTTTGTTGTTCTTGAGATGGAAGAAAGCTACCTCCATCTAATCATTCTGGGGAGACCTTTTTTGGCAACTGGCAGAGCACTTATAGATGTTGAGCAAGGCGAGTTGATATTGAGGATACATGATGAGCAATTCACCTTCCATGTCTTCAAACCCTCACATGATCTAGATCAAGAGAAGGAATGCATGAAGGATGATCTTAGTGATACAAACCTGAAAGAAGCACCCATTGAACCATCCCCAGAGAATCTGAAGTCACACCTAAAAGAGAAGGAAGAAGTAAAGGTGACGTTACAGACTAAGGAAATTAAGGAGGAATTAGGGTCACAACTCTCACATGAGACAAGAAAGAAGGACCCTCATGACACTGGCACTGGAGTATTACTTGAAGAAGGGAAAAGAGTTGGAAAGAAGACACCAAAGGGATGGAAGAATAAGAAGATCCCTACAGAGGATTTTTTTTCCTAGGGACAAGGTGATATCATGGTTCTAAAAACCGAACTGGACCGGTCGATTTAACCAGAATAATCGGAAACCGGTCACCTAGCCGTCCGGGTAAGCTCAGAAACTGCCTGGCAAAAAACCGGTAAAAAAACTGGGTGAATCGGCGGTTAACCGGTGAACCGGGAGAACCGTCCGATTTTTTAGCAATTTTTTGTTTGAAAGTAAAAGTGCTAAACGGCGTCGTTTTGTCTCTTAAAAAAAGAAAGAAAGAAAAGAAAGGTTAAACGCCTAACGAAGCCCTAATCAGTAATCAGAAATCACCTCGAAGCCAGAAGAGGAATCAGCAGTTCAGCACCCACAGCAACTAGCTCTCTCCTCTTCGCAATCGCATTGCCACCACCACCAATCGAGCAGCCACCGCCATCGCCACCGCATCCCGCAGCCACAGCAACGACGGCGTTGACCACCGCAACCACCACCTCCTCCTCGTTGGTCGTCGCCGAGCTTGCCTCCTCTTTCGTCGTCGCCGAGCTCGCCTCCTCTTTTGTCGCCGTTACTCGCCGCCAGTAATATTCTCGGTTATTCCTCCTCACTGCCTTCTGATTTTCTGTGCTTGATTTTATGATTTATTTGTTTGCGATTTTGATTTATTTGTTATCTGTTCATGATTTGTTTGTTTGCTGGATTCATGATTTTGATTTTTGATTTTCTGAGGTTATTTGTTCATGATGAATTTGTTTGCTGCTTCATGATTTTGGTTGCTGAATTATTTATTTGTTCATAGTTTTCTGAAGTTATTTTCTGGTCTTTGATTTTCTGATTATTACAGATGAAACAATCACAAAGTAACCCACAGCCACAAGATAATGCTGTTCAAGATTCTCAAACTGGTTCATCTAGAGGTAAATCTGATCTAGCTTGGCAATATTTTATAGTGAAGTATGACAAAAATAACAAGGCTCAATATACATGTATTTTCTGCTTGAATACTTACAATGGAGGGGGGATATATAGAATGAAATATCATCTTGCAAAAATTCTTGGACAAATTAAAGTTTGTAACAAAGTAACTGAAGATGTTAAACTTCAATTCAAAAGGCTTTTAGAGGAAAACAAAAAAATAAGACAGAAAAAAGAAAATTTATAGCTGATTGTTATGATGTGGAAAGTGAAACACAAGTGGAAGAAGAGTGTGAAACGCCTAATCCTGTACAACCTCCGGCTCCTGCAACAATGGGAGACAAAGGAAAGAGAAGAGCGATTGCTGCTACTCCAATTAGAAGTTATTTTAAGGGAAGGACTATGCCAGGCTCTCAACCAACTTTGAAAAGTGTCTTGGCCAGTAAACAAGTTGTGCACAAGGTTAAGTTGGGGCTTGCAAGATGGATCATTGATGCACGGATTCCATTCAATGCATTTCAATCGCCTTACTTTCAACCTGCCTTGGACGGCGTTGCTACAATTGGACCTGGTTTCAAGGGACTGTCATATGATGAAATGAAAGTTCATTTGCTGGCCGATCTTAAGAAGGAGTGTCAGTTGCTTGTTGAAGGTTATAGGAGCTCGTGGAAAAGCACTGGTTGTACACTGATAGTAGATAGCTGGACCGATCAAAGGCAGCGTACGTTAATTAATTTTCTAGTTTATTGTCCTGCTGGTATGTCATTCGTTAAGTCTGTTGATGCTTCTAATATGATAAAAACTGTCGATACCTTGTTTAAATTGTTTGCTGAGGTTATTGAGTGGGTTGGGTCTAGTAACATTGTGCATGTGGTTACTGATAATGCTGCAAATTATGTATCTGCTAGAAAACTTATTCATGAAAAGTATCCAAACATTTTTTGGTCTCCTTGTGCTGCTCACTGCATAAATCTTATTTTGAAAGACATAGCAAGTATTCCTCACATAGCTGATCTTGCCTCTCGTGCTTCAAAAGTGACTGTGTTTGTTTACAATCAATGATTTTCTTGTCATGGCTTAGAAAAAGAAAAGATTGGAAAGAAATTGTTCGACCAGGAGTTACACGTTTTGCTACTATTTTCATTACTTTGAAAAGTATATATGATCATAAAGAAGACTTGCAATCATTGGTGGTGGACAAATATTTCACTTTTCATAAATTATCCAAGAGTGTCAATGGGAAGATGGTTAGCTCAATTATCTTGGATAGTAAGTTTTTGGAGGATTGTATTACTACTGTTATGCTTGTTGGTCCTCTTATTAAGTTATTGAGGCTTGTTGATGCTGATGAGAAACCTTCTCTGGGTATCGTGTATGAGGGCATGCAAAGAGCCAAAATTGCTATCAAGATAATGTTTAGAAATAGAAAATCTGCATACACACCTTATACAAGTATCTTAAAAATGTGGTGGGATAAGCATTTGAAGCGTGACCTCCATGCAGCAGCATACTTTTTTAATCCAGATTTCTTCTATAGTGAGGGGTTTGTTGAGAAGCCAAATATCTTGAAGTCTTTGCTTGATTTATTTAATATTGAAACTCTTTGCGATGACTCAGTTACCGCAATGCAAGAGATACAGTTGTATCGAGATCGAAAAGGAAGTTTCGGAAGGAAAAGTGCTTTGAAAGCAATTAAGAGACTTGAACCTGGTAAGTTGTTATATTTCTATGTTCAATTTACTTTGAAAATGGTTCGGTTGGGACCCGAAAAGGATGACAAAGTCCAACTTTAAGGGAAAATACTGTCCAATTTTTGTAAAAATATATGAAAAGTGATTTCATTTTAAAAATCTGATTTATAAGCTTATTTTTGAGAAATTATTGATTTGATTTGTTAATAATTTTTTGTCTGACTTAATAACACAATATTTGAAAGGTCTTAATTTTATTAAAATAAAAAGTGGCTGAGCTTCAAAGAAAATTTTTTAATTACTAAAAACTATTTGATTTCAATTTATTACAGAAAATCTTATTTTTAGCTTTATTTATTAAGAAAATATAAGGTTTAACATTCAGTTTTTGAGAATGGATTTTGTTTCAAGTTATGTCTTGAACTCGGTTTATTAAGTAAAAGGACCTTTGCCACAGAAGAGCAGAGAGCAGAAACTGAAAAGATATTGAGTATTGTTGGGCCTTAGTGCCAAGTGTCTAGTGAGGACGGCGATACGTAACGCTCACTGGAAGCCGTGGGCCTTGTGTGTGAATTATTGTGCGAGGACGCCCGTAAATATAGAATGGCTTTCAGGAAAAAGGGTCACATGCTTCAGCTGGGGAATCAGCGCCTGTAAGTACTTGCAGAGATCATGTTCGACATACTTCAGCTGGAGAATCAACGCCTGCATGAAGTAGAAACTTGAAGAGGTTATGTCGCTGGAATGCCTTATCCGATTACGAGTTGGATTGCGTCGGGTGCAGGTCGAAACCGACAAATGAGCTCATTACCTGCAATAGGAATAGACATGCATCATACTTGTTTGCGCATATTTGTTTGTGAGTGTGTTTCCTGTGATTGTGGGTGTGCTAAATGGCTGTTTGAATTATGTGTTCTATAATTATTGAATTGAATTGTCTCTTGTTGACTGTTATTGCTGACCAAGTCTATATAAAATGAGCTTAACTTCTAACCCCAACCCTACTAAGAACTTCCTAGTTCTTACCCCTATCTCCACCCCTTTCAACTACAGGTGTGAAGGATTAGTGCGGAATTACAAGAGCATAGAAGATTGAGTTTGTGAGTTAAGTTCTTAGATTTTATTTTTTCCCTCGTCATTTATTGTTTTTAGTTTTAGAGGGGATAGGACTTGTATTCGAGTATCTTGAAATAAGTCTATGTAAATAATGCTATGTGAATATATATCTTTGTGATTAAGTAATTAAAGTGAAAACTTTCCATTTTCTTAACTGAAGTTTCAATTTGTATTCACGAAAACTCAATATTAAATAAACATAGTATACAATTAAAAGAATTGAGGTAAGTAGCGCTCGAACTTTTAGTGCGATCATGAGGTGCTAAAAGTTAGGATGTTACACAAGTCCCCACGTGCTGAGTTAATGAAACACGTACATCCTCATGTTTTGGGCTTTCCAAAAACCGCAATAGCCATTTTCTGAAACTATTTTAAAGCAAAGATGAAGGGACAGAGAGAACACACACATTCATACCATTTCTTTACATTTTTCTTAGTTTTTGTTCATAATATTAGTGAGAAAAGCTCCCACTTCTCTTTAAATTTTTCTAGGATTTAATTCAATTTTGTTTTTAGTTTTGAATTTCAATCTTATTAATTTGTAATTTTGAGTTTATTTACTTTTTTCTTTTTTTACACTATTTGGTTTGGATTTCTTGTTAAGTTTATTTTGTTTCATTTTTCATTTTGATGACTATGTAAATTCTTAATTTTCATAAATGTAGTCAATGTTTTAAGTTTTATATATGCTTGTTTAAGTTATTAGTATTAGTTTCTTGTATTAATTAGTTGTGTTCTTTATTAATTCTTGTAATTTATGATGATTTTCATTCATGTTAACTAAGGGTTTAATAAAATATTTATATTGATTATGGAGTAGATTTTCTCTTTCTTAGCTGAGGTTTGTAAGACCCAGGACTTTGAAAAGTCTTTTTATGATCAAGTCTCAAATCATATAGTTATTTACAGCCTCAATTTCAGAAATTATTTTATTAAAGATAATTAAGGCAAGTTTTGATTTATTGAATTTGAGATAAGTTATGGTTATTATCCAATTTTACAATTATTGGATTATTTTCTATATTTAAATCATATAGTTGGTAGTTGTGAAATAAAAATGATTTTTATATGATTTTGGACTAAATAATTAATATTTTAGAATATTGATATTACTATTTTGAAAAATGAAGAAATTAAGTATATTATTTCTAATTTTTAGATTTGGGCATTTGTATTGAAAATAATTTGTGAAATTGATGAGCAAGTAGTATTTTCTATATATAATTAGTGTTGGATTTAATTTGGATTTCAATTATTATATTATTCCCAATTTTATGTGAAATTACCAAAATGCCCCTAACCCTAATTTTATTCAAAAACCCTAACCTTGAAACCCTAACCCAATGACCCGTACCCGACCCGGTTCCCTTCACACACACAGCCGCAGCAGCAGACAACCCCTTTCATCCCTCCTTCCCCAAAACAGCAGCAAACACACAAACCCCTCCAATGGAAACAGAACAGAGAGAGAGGGGCTGAGTCGCGGATGAGGAGAGGAGGAGGGAAGCTCGTTGCGCCGCGCGCTGGGCTCCGCCGCCGCTAGAACCGCGCGAGTGACAGAGGGCAGCTCACCGCGTTGCGCCGCCTCTGCAGTCCATGCCGGCCTGGTACCACCATCGCCAACGCATCCTTGCCCAGCCGCGTTTCTGTCACCCATCAACTGTTCCGTCGCTGGAGGAGTATCACGAAGGCGAGAGAGAGAGAGAGAGGGAGGGCGTCGCGCCTGTCACGAGTTCGCCGCCACCACCGCGCCATCGCCAGAAAGAGCAGAATCGACATGGGGTTGGCTCGCGAGTGGAGGTGGTCGCGAGCTTGGAGCCGTCGCGCCATCGTCACTACTGCGTCCACGCTGGTTGTCGCCGCCGTGATGCACTCGAGGGGAGAGAGGTCGCGCTGGAAGGTTGGCTGTCAGGGGCGCTGTTGCTGCGAACCAGCCGCCGCCGTGCATCCTCGTTGCCGCCACTGACCGGCCAAGTCGCCTCGCCATGGTCACCGTCGTGGGTTTTGCTGCTGGTGAGGAAGGGACGCTGCCTTGTGACATCACGGCGTGCTTGGGCACTGTTGCTGCAAGCGCGCCATTACCGAAGCTGGGTGGTTGCTGTCATGGGAACCGTGAAAGAAGGAAGGAGAGGACGTGTTATTGTTCTGGCCGCCGGAGCTTCTGGCTGCCCTTGCCGTCGCCGGAAAAGTCTATCGGTAAGGGTCTTAAGTTGGTTCCCCTTTCCGTTGAGTTTCTGGAAACCTCACTGTCACTGCATATGGTTCAGGTCATCGCTGCCACTTGAGGTGGCTGCCGGGCTGCCGCCAAATCGGTTCGGAGACCGCCGCTGTTTCGGTTCAGCCGTTCCTTCTTCGGTTCGGTAAGCGTTTAGATTTGAAAGCCTTTTAGTTACCGTTCTGTTATCATACGCTGAGGTTTGTGGCGTTAATTGCTATAGGATTGAGTTTTGGTTGTTGTATGTTGCGATTCGAGTTGTTGAGACTGTTGCGAAAGTGGCTTGGAGCTGAGGTTTTGGTTGCCGTCAGTTCGGGTTGAGGCAGAAAGGACTTGATGGGGCGTTTGGGTTATGGAATTGCGTTTTGAGGTAGGGGCGCTTTCCAAAAACTAAGTTTTATGTATTGGAATTATTACATATGGATACTGATGTGAGATATTGTGTATTTGGTGATTTTATCTGTCTTATGTATTATTTGACTGACTCGAATGATTATGGATGTTGGTTTGGCTGAATTGTTGTGCGGCTTTGTGAAATGTAATGTTTTAAAGTTGATTCTTTAAAGATTTGAAATCTGAGTTTAATCCGCTGAGGATTGATTTGATTTGAGTTAATCGTTTTGATGATTTGCAAAGTCGAATGCACTTTTGAATTCAGCCTGGTTTACTTTAATTGATTTGGTTTTGGACAAATGATTTGTTATTGAGCCGTTTCTTTAAAGCTTTGGAAATGAGTTAAATCGGTTGATATTGAGTTGATTTTGAAATGGTTTTCTTGAAATATGCCACTGAGGCGACTGTTGGATTTAGCTTGCCTTGAATTGATTTCTGGTTTTGAGCTGTTGAAAAGGAATGAGAAACGGTTTAGTTGGGACCCGAACCGGGTGGCAAAAGTCCAAGTTTTAGGGGAGGTGCTGCCGAAATTTCTACAAAATCCTACACTTGTTTGTAAGTTGTTTAAAAAGGGTTGGATTTGAGAAATTGTATTATTTGATTTATTAAGAGAATATTTATGTTTTCAAGCTTAATTTATTTAATGAACTTTATGCGTTGAGTTCGGCTTATTTAGAAATGAACTATTTGTACAGTTTGAATCACTGAAGGAAAGAATGACGCTCTAATATTGATTTCAATATAAAAAGGAGCTTTTAGTGATTTTAAAAGAATCTAGACTTTTGATTGAGTAATCAAGTTTGATGCATTTTGGAAGAGTTAGAAAAATGGGTTCCAAAAAGAAACCTGAAAGTGGGTTGATTCCAATGAACCGGTTCTGTTTCAAATGAGTTGATTTTTGGACCGGGTTGGAACTTGTGATTTTGTATGATCGGTTTCATAATAAAGCCAGTTTTATTTACTTGAACCGAGAATCTATGATTTTAAGAGTTTCAATGAATGTTAAGGAATTTATATAAGTTGACCTTCCCTAAAGACTTGGGACTCTGGCGAGGAACTTTTGTTATAAAATTCCATTGTTGGATGGGTGATTTTGAATGTTCGCAAAATGAATCTTTAACTTTCCATGGTTTTGGAAGTTTTGAAAAGAGAATGCCGAGAGTGGCTTTGTTTTAAAAAGGGAACTCACTTTTAGAAAATTTGGCTTATGAGCCTGAGATGATTTGAGAAATGAGATCTTTAAAGCCAAGGCTGAAAAGAGTTAAAATTTGATTTCAAAGTGAAATGGCTTGAGAAAAGTGATTTATGGCTTAAATGCCGGTTTTATGAAATTGATGATGTTGGATGGTGGAAGTGCTGTTTTATTATAGGCCGGAGTGGCTATGTATGATTATGAACATTGACTGGTTTTGGATTGAACCGTGAGCCGGAATGGCTGTATATGATATTGATTTATGGCTGATTGTCGAATGAATTATGGGCCGTAAGGCTGACTATGAATTATGAATTTAAGCCGGATTGCTGAGATGGATGTTGATCCATGGCTGGGACTGAATGAATATATGTTTGAGATACCTGGGCAGTAGCAAGGGTTGTGGTTCGTCCCACTTGCTCCAGGTCAGAGAATGTGACGCCTGGGTAGTAGCGGTAGTAGTGGTGAATCCATTCGCTCCAGGTTGAGCTTTTAAACACCCGCCTGGGTAGTAGCCGCAGTAGTGGTTATTCCACTGGCTCTGGGTTGAGCGGGTAGTAGCAAAGGGGTTGTAGCTCAAACTTACTTGCTCCGCGATGGGTGTTTCTGTCCATGGTTAGCTACCAGGATGTGTCGGGTTGGCTATATAACCGACAGATGATATCATCAGCCACTAGGGACAGGCATGCATCATATGCATTTGTGTGACTTTGGTTGGGTGTGCATATTATACTTGGTTTGCCTATGTGATTAACTGCTAATTGTTCTACTTGCTGTAACTGTTGTTTGTGCTTGAACTTCCTATCTGTGTTTGCAACTGGGACTCTGTTGGATTATGGTGATTTGGTTGATGGTTGGATTGTTTGGGCCTAGGGCCGTGGTTGGATTGTTTGGGCCTAGGGCCGTGGTTGGAATGAGATGAACTGATGGTTGGTTTCAGTTTTATGTTTCTGATTTGGAATAAAATATGAAATGCTATTTTGTTTCAGCATAGATAAACCGTTTTGAAAGACTTTTGAGTTTTTGAGAATTGAATGGTTCCTCTTTCAGAAAAGATTTCCGACTTTACTTTTATTGTAAACCGATGTTTTTGAAAAGAGGCATGAGACGGTTATTAATCACTGGTACGGTTTATCTTCAAGTATCCTATTACAGTAATTCCCAAAAACCCTCTACTGAGAACCCTTTCGAGGATGATGTTCTCACCCCCCTACATTTTTCCCCTTTCAGGATATGGGCGCAGAAGTTACGAAGAGTTTATTTAGTTGTTGATGAGATGCTTGTATTGCTTTAGTATATTTTTTTGTACCCTCGCCTTTATCTTGATATATTCTGCAAGAGGGATAGGAATTGTATTGGTTAATGCTTGTAATATTATATATGTATATGTATATATATGGATGTACTTTGTATGAGTTGTTGTAAGTTGTATGGTATTTATGGATGTACATTATCGAACGAAAGTATTTTTGGGAGCGGTACTGCGGTTTAAAGTTTCAAACAGGCTTATATTTTAGTATTAAATATTATAAGTGTCGTCGTAATGTCCGAGCTATCAGAGTCGCACAGCCGGAAGTGTGAGCTTTGGTAGTTAGGATGTTACATTATGGTATCAGAGCAGTTCTTCCTGTAGAGCCTGAGGAATGGACTGGCTATGCTTCAGTTTCATACTTTGAGTGTCTGTCGTGTATTAGGTCTTGTCGAATGACGAGAATTAGAGCTTTATGCACATGACGGTCTATTGATTAATGTTGTTAGTCTTGCATTGCATGATTCTTGGAATTAAGTTTGGGCGGCTTAATACTAGTGAATTATGTATATGAAAGCACTGATGGGTTATCATAGATGATATACGAGTTTTGAGTAAAGCGAATCGCGGGTTTTGGGAACGTTGGAAATTATTTCTCGAGGCTATTCAGTTGTGTGTCTTGAATCCTGTTTGAGTCAACCTGTTCTTTCATATCCTAACTTGAAGTTCTTGTTTGCTATTCCTTTCGAAAAGTAGTTTGATTTTTCAACTCTATTCCTCTATCCATATGCATTCTTGTTTGATCTCAATTGCATATGCTTGTTTGGGATCCTTGTTGCATCTGTCTTTCTCTGTTTGAGTTCTTCCTGATTCCCATATTCCTTGATATAGCTTTGAACTCGCCTTAATGCGCTGTGCCTTTTAACTCCAAATTCTGAGTCCATTCTTTGAGAAATTGTTGATTCAGTTTTACTCTTATTTGACAGTGATCGCAGCCAAATTTTGAGATTTTTATAAAAAATTGCTGTTGAATAGACATATACTTATCTATATATGAAACTTTGAAGATTTCTTACACATTTTAACAACTACTTATTTCTAATACCTCGCTCGTGTTTTCACTGGTTTGCAAAACTACATTTACCTTAAAATTAAATTGCCTTCTAGTAGTTCTACTATAGCTCCAATGCACATCTTCATTTGATTATGTATTTGAATATTTTTCAAAATTTTGAAAGGAAAGGATTTACCACTTTTGTCTCGTTTGAGTTTCGTTTGATAAGCTTTACTTAACTTATTTTGAAATGAGTTTGGTTTAGCATGCTTCATGGTTTATGCTATTGTTGTTCTTTTGAAAATGTTGGACTCATAGCTTTCCTCTTATGAACGGACTCGTTCCTTCTTAAGCTTTTCTCCTCTATGAAGGTCATACGTGACTCTGTCTTTAACTAATCTTTTACATCTTGAAAACATTACCATTGATCTTGGTTTGTCCTCTCTTGTGGATCTCATCCTTATGTGAGTCAGTTTGATTCGTTTCAATTTAGTGCATTATTTATTCTCCCATTATTTCTACAAGAGTTTTTAGTCAAAGATTTATCATTGGGAAATTACAAATGATTGAGTTATCTTTTTCTATGACTTTTGTATTCTTTTGGTTCAATTGAAAGCTTATTTGATGCCCCATGCCTAGTGGATCTTATTTGAACTATTTAAGATCCTTTCTTGCAAGGCTTGACTCATTTTTAGTACATCTTAAACTTCTTGAATGTTCTTCTGAGATGGTGATTTTAAGAACACTTTTGGGAGTCTTGTTCTGAACTTTTTAAAGAAGTTTTGAATTCTCTTTGAAGAAATTCTAAACGGAATTTATTTTCTGTTGCTTGATTGAGATTGAAATCATTGTTCAATTTTGACGAAATTAATTTAAATTTGGCATGCGCTATTTTAAATGAAGTTTTGAAAAGCTTCCTTGTTTAGTGGAAATCGGTTTGTTTGTAACGCACCACCTATTTCCTTACCAGATTGTGTGCAAATTTTTACCTTGGAGTTTCTTTTCTAAAAGGAGTTTAATTTTCTCTTTCATCCTTGCTACGAATGTTATACACACTTGTTTGAATATGAACTTTGAGAATTTTTGAACAAGCCTTTGATTTCTCTCCCGAGTTTTATGAACTGCTTTTGGTTAAGTTGTGCATCTAATTATCTTTCTAAAATATTTGAAGAAATATTTTAGCCTTTAACCAAACCCGTGTGCACCTTGTTTTTAGAACTCGACAAAATCTATTTCAACATGAACTTGCATTAAAGCAAAGCCACGATTATGCTTTTGTTACTCTCTTGAAGAATGTTGTTAATTAACCTTTCTTTTAGATTGCGAAGTGGTTTTTCCGCAAGTTTCGGTTCCTTTATGAACAATGTATTTAGAAGTACTTTTAATCTTGCTCTTGAGTTTTGTAAGCTTTGTCTTGGGTTTGATATTCCTTTTTGTAAACCTCCTACTTCTTCGACTCAACTTGAATTTGTTTCGAACTAAGGCGCTGGTTCTCTTTTGATTGGTTCTATTGGATTTCTTGGATCCAAGTGTTTTCTTTGGAGTTGTCAATCGATTTATTTCTAGCAAACTCCTTTGCTTGGACATCTTTGTCTATCCGGGGATTGGATACATTCTCACGAATCTATGAGTATTACCCTTGACAATTGTCTCTCCGTTCTAAATCTGGTATCCTTCTGAGTAGACTCGAGACTTGTTTTGATATCACGTGCGACTTGTAGACGTAGTAACACGATGCGTTAGTTCTTTAAGACGTGATACGTGTATATGGAAGGTGAAACGGTAGGTGTACCATGTTATGAGTTGTGGATGCTTTGTTCCATGCTAATGGGTTTGCGGTTGTTAGGCTTATGATTGGCCATGAGGTTGTAAAATGACTGGTGGAGTTGGGAGGTTGAGGTTCTGAAGTAAGAACGAGATTTGTCGGCGAACATTGTGGCCGTTGTTTTATTACCAACCTGCTTTGGTAGCCTTTATGTCACATTGATACCGCCTTGTTTTGTGAACGCCTATCTTGGTTTGCACCCTATTTTGTTACCTCAAGTTTTTGTAAAAGTCTTGAGATTATGTGACCTTGTGCATTGAGCCTACCTTGTAACGTTTGCTTTGCAATCACACTCCTACCTTTGCACCCTTATGCATATGACAATCAAAGTATTTGAAAATCGTATATATGATTATATTTTGAGATACTTTTGCTTCTTCCTTAAATGTGTTCAAAGGTGAACTGTTATGGAATTTCTTTCATTTTGTATCAATTTTCGAGGGCGAAAATTTTTATAAGGTGGGTAGAATGTAAGACCCAGGACTTTGAAAAGTCTTTTTATGATCAAGTCTCAAATCATATAGTTATTTACAGCCTCAATTTCAGAAATTATTTTATTAAAGATAATTAAGGCAAGTTTTGATTTATTGAATTTGAGATAAGTTATGGTTATTATCCAATTTTACAATTATTGGATTATTTTCTATATTTAAATCATATAGTTGGTAGTTGTGAAATAAAAATGATTTTTATATGATTTTGGACTAAATAATTAATATTTTAGAATATTGATATTACTATTTTGAAAAATGAAGAAATTAAGTATATTATTTCTAATTTTTAGATTTGGGCATTTGTATTGAAAATAATTTGTGAAATTGATGAGCAAGTAGTATTTTCTATATATAATTAGTGTTGGATTTAATTTGGATTTCAATTATTATATTATTCCCAATTTTATGTGAAATTACCAAAATGCCCCTAACCCTAATTTTATTCAAAAACCCTAACCTTGAAACCCTAACCCAATGACCCGTACCCGACCCGGTTCCCTTCACACACACAGCCGCAGCAGCAGACAACCCCTTTCATCCCTCCTTCCCCAAAACAGCAGCAAACACACAAACCCCTCCAATGGAAACAGAACAGAGAGAGAGGGGCTGAGTCGCGGATGAGGAGAGGAGGAGGGAAGCTCGTTGCGCCGCGCGCTGGGCTCCGCCGCCGCTAGAACCGCGCGAGTGACAGAGGGCAGCTCACCGCGTTGCGCCGCCTCTGCAGTCCATGCCGGCCTGGTACCACCATCGCCAACGCATCCTTGCCCAGCCGCGTTTCTGTCACCCATCAACTGTTCCGTCGCTGGAGGAGTATCACGAAGGCGAGAGAGAGAGAGAGGGAGGGCGTCGCGCCTGTCACGAGTTCGCCGCCACCACCGCGCCATCGCCAGAAAGAGCAGAATCGACATGGGGTTGGCTCGCGAGTGGGGGTGGTCGCGAGCTTGGAGCCGCCGCACCATCGTCACTACTGCGTCCACGCTGGTTGTCGCCGCCGTGATGCACTCGAGGGGAGAGAGGTCACACTGGAAGGTTGGCCGTCAGGGGCGCTGTTGCTGCGAACCAGCCGCCGCCGTGCATTCTCGTTGCCGCCACTGACCGGCCAAGTCGCCTCGCCATGGTCACCGTCGTGGGTTTTGCTGGTGGTGAGGAAGGGACGCTGCCTTGTGACATCGCGGCGTGCTTGGGCACTGTTGCTGTAAGCGCGCCATCACCGGAGCTGGGTGGTTGCTGTCATGGGAACCGTGAAAGAAGGAAGGAGAGGTCGTGCCGCTGTTCTGGCCGCCAGAGCTTCTGGCTGCCCTTGCCGTCGCCGGAAAAGTCTATCGGTAAGGGTCTTAAGTTGGTTCCCCTTTCCGTTGAGTTTCTGGAAACCTCACTGTCACTGCATATGGTTCAGGTCATCGCTGCCGCTTGAGGTGGCTGCCGGGCTGCCGCCAAATCGGTTCGGAGACCGCCGCTGTTTCGGTTCAGCCGTTCCTTCTTCGGTTCGGTAAGCGTTTAGATTTGAAAGCCTTTTAGTTACCGTTCTGTTATCATACGCTGAGGTTTGTGGCGTTAATTGCTATAGGATTGAGTTTTGGTTGTTGTATGTTGCGATTCGAGTTGTTGAGACTGTTGCGAAAGTGGCTTGGAGCTGAGATTTTGGTTGCCGTCAGTTCGGGTTGAGGCGGAAAGGACTTGATGGGGCGTTTGGGTTATGGAATTGCGTTTTGAGGTAGGGGCGCTTTCCAAAAACTAAGTTTTATGTATTGGAATTATTACATATGGATACTGATGTGAGATATTGTGTATTTGGTGATTTTATCTGTCTTATGTATTATTTGACTGACTCGAATGATTATGGATGTTGGTTTGGCTGAATTGTTGTGCGGCTTTGTGAAATGTAATATTTTAAAGTTGATTCTTTAAAGATTTGAAATCTGAGTTTAATCCGCTGAGGATTGATTTGATTTGAGTTAATCGTTTTGATGATTTGCAAAGTCGAATGCACTTTTAAATTCAGCCTGGTTTACTTTAATTGATTTGGTTTTAGACAAATGATTTGTTATTGAGCCGTTTCTTTAAAGCTTTGGAAATGAGTTAAATCGGTTGATATTGAGTTGATTTTGAAATGGTTTTCTTGAAATATGCCACTGAGGCGACTGTTGGATTTAGCTTGCCTTGAATTGATTTCTGGTTTTGAGCTGTTGAAAAGGAATGAGAAACGGTTTAGTTGGGACCCGAACCGGGTGGCAAAAGTCCAAGTTTTAGGGGAGGTGCTGCCGAAATTTCTACAAAATCCTACACTTGTTTGTAAGTTGTTTAAAATGGGTTGGATTTGAGAAATTGTATTATTTGATTTATTAAGAGAATATTTATGTTTTCAAGCTTAATTTATTTAATGAACTTTATGCGTTGAGTTCGGCTTATTTAGAAATGAACTATTTGTACAGTTTGAATCACTGAAGGAAAGAATGACGCTCTAATATTGATTTCAATATAAAAAGGAGCTTTTAGTGATTTTAAAAGAATCTAGACTTTTGATTGAGTAATCAAGTTTGATGCATTTTGGAAGAGTTAGAAAAATGGGTTCCAAAAAGAAACCTGAAAGTGGGTTGATTCCAATGAACCGGTTCTGTTTCAAATGAGTTGATTTTTGGACCGGGTTGGAACTTGTGATTTTGTATGATCGGTTTCATAATAAAGCCAGTTTTATTTACTTGAACCGAGAATCTATGATTTTAAGAGTTTCAATGAATGTTAAGGAATTTATATAAGTTGACCTTCCCTAAAGACTTGGGACTCTGGCGAGGAACTTTTGTTATAAAATTCCATTGTTGGATGGGTGATTTTGAATGTTCGCAAAATGAATCTTTAACTTTCCATGGTTTTGGAAGTTTTGAAAAGAGAATGCCGAGAGTGGCTTTGTTTTAAAAAGGGAACTCACTTTTAGAAAATTTGGCTTATGAGCCTGAGATGATTTGAGAAATGAGATCTTTAAAGCCAAGGCTGAAAAGAGTTAAAATTTGATTTCAAAGTGAAATGGCTTGAGAAAAGTGATTTATGGCTTAAATGCCGGTTTTATGAAATTGATGATGTTGGATGGTGGAAGTGCTGTTTTATTATGGGCCGGAGTGGCTATGTATGATTATGAACATTGACTGGTTTTGGATTGAACCGTGAGCCGGAATGGCTGTGTATGATATTGATTTATGGCTGATTGTCGAATGAATTATGGGCCGTAAGGCTGACTATGAATTATGAATTTAAGCCGGATTGCTGAGATGGATGTTGATCCATGGCTGGGACTGAATGAATATATGTTTGAGATACCTGGGCAGTAGCAAGGGTTGTGGTTCGTCCCACTTGCTCCAGGTCAGAGAATGTGACGCCTGGGTAGTAGCGGTAGTAGTGGTGAATCCACTCGCTCCAGGTTGAGCTTTTAAACACCCGCCTGGGTAGTAGCCGCAGT
Organism: Arachis ipaensis; assembly: GCF_059453495.1. NCBI lineage: Eukaryota > Viridiplantae > Streptophyta > Magnoliopsida > Fabales > Fabaceae > Arachis > Arachis ipaensis. The sequence continues at coordinate 115,870,344 of NC_142441.1, read as the reverse complement.
AGTAGTTATTCCACTGGCTCTGGGTTGAGCGGGTAGTAGCAAGGGGGTTGTAGCTCAAACTTACTTGCTCCGCGATGGGTGTTTCTGTCCATGGTTAGCTACCAGGACGTGTCGGGTTGGCTATATAACCGACAGATGATATCATCAGCCACTAGGGACAGGCATGCATCATATGCATTTGTGTGACTTTGGTTGGGTGTGCATATTATACTTGGTTTGCCTATGTGATTAACTGCTAATTGTTCTACTTGCTATAACTGTTGTTTGTGGTTGAACTTCCTATCTGTGTTTGCAACTGGGACTCTGTTGGATTATGGTGATTTGGTTGATGGTTGGATTGTTTGGGCCTAGGGCCGTGGTTGGATTGTTTGGGCCTAGGGCCGTGGTTGGAATGAGATGAACCGATGGTTGGTTTCAGTTTTATGTTTCTGATTTGGAATAAAATATGAAATGCTATTTTGTTTCAGCATAGATAAACCGTTTTGAAAGACTTTTGAGTTTTTGAGAATTGAATGGTTCCTCTTTCAGAAAAGATTTCCGACTTTACTTTTATTGTAAACCGATGTTTTTGAAAAGAGGCATGAGACGGTTATTAATCACTGGTACGGTTTATCTTCAAGTATCCTATTACAGTAATTCCCAAAAACCCTCTACTGAGAACCCTTTCGAGGATGATGTTCTCACCCCCCTACATTTTTCCCCTTTCAGGATATGGGCGCAGAAGTTACGAAGAGTTTATTTAGTTGTTGATGAGATGCTTGTATTGCTTTAGTATATTTTTTTGTACCCTCGCCTTTATCTTGATATATTCTGCAAGAGGGATAGGAATTGTATTGGTTAATGCTTGTAATATTATATATGTATATGTATATATATGGATGTACTTTGTATGAGTTGTTGTAAGTTGTATGGTATTTATGGATGTACATTATCGAACGAAAGTATTTTTGGGAGCGGTACTGCGGTTTAAAGTTTCAAACAGGCTCATATGTTAGTATTAAATATTATAAGTGTCGTCGTAATGTCCGAGCTATCAGAGTCGCACAGCCGGAAGTGTGAGTTTTGGTAGTTAGGATGTTACAAGGTTCAATAGGTTGAGAAATTAGATGACTTTAAGTCATTAATGTCCAATATTAATTGATAATGTAGAGTTGTTAGTTGATTTTATTTTTATTAATGCTAACCTTTTGCTAAACTCAATTAGTAAGTTAGTTAGAATTTGTAAATTAAGATTAATTATGCCTACTTGACTTTTTTCAATATTTAGAGGTTGATGAAGTGGAATTAACTCTTAATAATCGTCATATTTATAGTTAATGACAAGCATAGAAATCTTTAACTCTGGACTCTAGCTAAGACCCTTTAAGAACTTGAATTTCACCCCTTTCTTAGTTCATTGTCTTAATCATTTCTATCTCACTTTAGTTACTTTATAGTGTAGTTGTTGTTTTAATTGTTGTCTTTTATTTCATATTTGCTTAGTTTATTATTTACTTGCTCATTAATTTTATTTTTTTATAATTTATATGTTACTTGCTCTTTTAATTTTGGTCGATTTACATTTTTGTAATTGCGTTCAAATTCCAATTTTTATAACTAATGATGTACATTTTATTGCAAGTCTAAAAAAAATAATTTAATATTAAATTTTTAATATTTAATTTGAATTGTGATCTTTTTTATTAAATTTTAATAGTGTTAGTTACCAGTTTAGAACTATATTTATAATAAATGTTATGCTTTAACCTGTAAATTTTTTAAACTGATCTTTCTTTAACGTACGTTAATGCTGCCATTTAGCAATTTGAGATATAGACGCAGTCTTATTTGTTTTTTTTCCCCTTGCACACCCAAAACAAATGTGTAAAAAATATAAATCAATATATGATTCAATTATTATATCAAACTTTAGTTCATATATATTTTGTAGTTAAACAAAATACAATTAGATAATGGTTTATTAATAAGTGGGGTAATTGACACAAAAATGAAAGATCTTTATTTAGGAAAAAAAAAATAAATACATAAACGATTAAAAGTAAATCGCTTTTGTAAACTGATTCCTGAACGATACGTTAGCTAGCGTCCATTGCTAAAATAGAATAAGTCCAAAATGAGCACAATATTTATCTGTATTATATATTATTAGATTTTATTAAATAATTATATACATCATTAGATTTTATTAAATAAAAATTAAAGATTAATATAAAAAAAATATTGATAAAATTTAATAAGTACAAAATATTTTAGTACATAAATAAATATTTTTTAATTTATAATACGTTAAATAATAATATAATTTTTTATTTTTAAATAAATAAATATAAAATATATAAATATAAAAAGATAAGTATTTTTTATTTATTAAAATTAAGATAAACTGTCAAAAATGTACCTGAATAATTTTGTCGTTGACATAAATACATTCGAATTTTGTTATCGACAAAAATATCTAATATTAAATATGTATCTTCAAAAAATGTTTTAGAGATTAAATCTTGATGTGAGTTTTTTCAAGTATGATTAAAAAATGAGATATTTTTATTTTTAAAATTTGGTAATTTTTCGTTAAATATATATATTTTTTGTGACTTTTTTGTCAACAACCAATAATACTTTTTAAAAATCACAAAAAATATATACTTAACAAAAAATCACCAAATTTAAAGAATAAAAATATCTCATTTTTTTAATCATACTTGTAAAAATTCGCATCAAAATTCAATCTCTAAAGTATTTTTTGAAAAAAATATATTTAAAGTTAGATTTTTTATCGTGTTTTAAATTATTTAAGGGTATTTTGGTCGATAGAAAAATTTGAGTGTATTTTTGTTAGCGATAAAATTATTCAAATGAATTTTTGGTAGTTTACCTTAAAATTAAATATTATGCAAGAAAAGTTTTATAATATTAAAAATTATATTAAAAGATATTAATTTTTTTTAAACAGCAACATAAAAATATAAAATACATCAATTTTATTTTATATTATTTGAAGAATAATTATATTATTATATTCTAATTTATTAACTAATTATTTTTGTTAAATATATTATTATATAATATAATTTTCTATCAAAATATTGTAAAAAATATAATTTATTTAAGAATTATATATAATACATAAAAATATTAAATTTCTTTTGTTTTTTCAATATTTTTAAAAAAACTGAATAAATAATACATTTTTAAATGGATGTTTATTAATTATATTCACTTATATTAGTAGGATTTAAATTAATAAAATTTATGTAATTAAAAATATCAAAAATTATATACAAAGTTAGGCCATTAAAAAAATATAATTACACAAATATATTGGTTTTTTTATACATTTTCTAAAATAATATATATATTATATGCTATATACTATCTGAATTAAAATACAAATCAGTTATTGTATGTAATTATACTTATATATATGAAGTTATCTAAAAAAATTGAAAAAAAAAACAAATTATATTATTTGTTTAGCTTTTCTAAAAAAACATTGGAAAAAAAATTAATATTTCTGTGTATTATATATAATTTTTTAAATAAATTATATTTTTACAAATATTTTATTAAAAAAATATATTATATAATAATATATTTAATAAAAGTAGTTAGTTAATAAACTTTTAAAAATAATAATTTAATTATTTATTAAATAATATAAAATAAAATTTAATTATTTTATATTTTTATGTTATAATTTAAAATATTATTTTAATATATTTTTTGAATTTATATAATTTTTGAAACAAAAGTTTTTTACCTTCGTATAATAAAATAGGTGATAATCTTTCTAACAAGTATAATATCTATTAATTTTTTATATATTAAATAATTATAATAATAATATAATAATATTAAATCAGATAATATATTATGTTTTACTCTTAGATTTAATAAAATATATTTTTAATAAATTATATATAATAAAAAATATTTTATAAAAAATATTTGTACACCAATAAATATATATATATATATATATAAATAAAAGTTTAGTCGAGTTAAAGAATAAAAAGTTTAACTAGCAAAATAAAAAAATTGGAAATAATAGAAAATAAATTATGGTCTTATTTTATATTTTTTAATTATAACTGAAATAATGGGATGATATTAAATGTAATAAATATTTAATTATAAATATTATATATAAAACTATAAATATTAAATTTAAAAAATAATTTTAAATTATTATTTATTTAATATTATCAAAAAATAAATAAGAATAAGAAATATTAGGAGAGAGAGTCATGAGATAGCATATATATTAGAGAGTTTGAAAAATAAAAGAATATATACCAGTCACTATTATATATATACATATGATACATATACGTAATTGATACATATTATTTATTTATTTTTCTAAAATATTTAAAAAAAATTAATATTTTTATGTATTATATATAATTTTTAAATAAATTATATTTTTACAAATATTTTGATAAAAAAACCTATTATATAATAATATTTTTAACAAAATAGTTAGTTAATAAATTTTGAATATAATAATCTAATTATTCGTCAATTAATATAAAAAAATTTATATATTTTATATTTTTATGTTGTAGTTTAAAATATCTTTTTAATATAATTTTTAATATGATAATCTTTTTTGCATAATAATTAATTTTAATGAATAAAAACTATTTATATTTTTTATATTTATATATTTTATATTTATTTATCTAAAAATAAAAGATTATGTTGTCATTTAAAATATTGTATATTAAAAGATATTTATTTATATATTAGGATATGTTTTGGTTTTGACGCATTTCATGTAACAGGATAGTATGATCTTGGGATATGGGGTCCGATCCTTATGGTCTAACCGAAAGGGTTCAATCCGTAAATCCCACATGGGGTGTAGAAGGTTTTGATCCTTTTATTCCGGGGGAATAGCCTCTCATCATATTGCAGCAGGGACATTGGGCATATTCTGTATTTATTAGAATCCATTAATGTTCTTCTTTTATATTAACCTTTGATTTTTATTTAATGAAATCTAATGGTGTATATAAATATAACGCATCCAATACATGCATAATTATTGTGTTTATTTTAGTCATACCCACTAAAATGTAAAAAAGTAAAAATCCATCAAAATATTGTGTAGCATAGCAAGAACCAAGAAAATAACCAACAAAAAGAATTAATGTTGTATATTGAGGCAAAGTTTAGTGTAGATTTGTATTCATACTTGTAAGTAGAATTGAGATTTTAATTTACCACGTTAAAGTTTATAATAACAACCATGTTAGAGTTTAAAAAAGAATGAGCTAAGTCTATATAATTACACTGACATAATATATACTTCATCTGTTTGTGATGGAAATGTGAAATAAAACAAAAGAAAAAAGAAATGCAGAAGCCACTCTTTATCAGAGCCAGGTTTCGATCCTGGGACCTGTGGGTTATGGGCCCACCACGCTTCCGCTGCGCCACTCTGATTTGTTGGTATAAATTACATCTAAAATTTTATATCAAATAAAAGTATGGGCTGGGCTCTTGTATTACAAGTCCTTGTAATATTATCAGTTTATATACTCAACGGGTTATGTTTTTATTATTGTGATAATTTAAAATTGTCGTAATTACCAACATGTAAATTTTTCCATGTTAGATTTTTTATTTTTAAATTGGCAAAAGTAATTGCAGTAGTTTATGCATATATTTTAATAGCTCAAGTACAAATTCGATTGTTCTTTGCAAAAGAAAACTATGTGCAGCGCTACCAATAAAGTTCTGTTTTGTTTAAACCGAAGTCAGACAGCAATGCAATTATTCAAGACACGAGATATAAAATTGGCTTATACGTTGTCAGATATATAGTTTTGTTCTCAATAAATGCTTAGAGAGGCATGTACAAAATACAAATTATTTACTAGGAAGACTAGCAAGAGAATAATGGAATGAGATCCAAATTATAATAACAATGTGTTAATGAAATGCCAACTTAGATAAGCAAACTATGTTAACAACAATGTAATAATTCTGAACAATTAACCTTAGCCTATGAAACTTTTCCTTTTGCTTAACGTAAAACACGTGACATTTTCGTCTCTTTTAATTAAAGGATTGACGCATATGAGGATTATGTTGTTATATATTGACAGTTAGCCCTTTTTACTTAGGTTGGACCACTTTACTAATCATTCAAAGTTGATGTATAGGAAAACAAATATTGGAATATGATGTTTATTGGTATGAAAAGATTGTCAATTTTATTTTTGTCATTTAGCAACTATTATAATGACCAAATAACCCTAACTGAAGAGTTAATTTTTCTACAAAAACCAACTAAAACACATGGTTACTGGCTTAAAAAGTTCTGTAGGCTGTAGCAATTCTTTATTTGCTGCGCCACAAACTTGCATTCAATATATTGATTTTTTATATTTTTAATATATTAAATATAACAAAAATAAAAAATTATTATTACACTATTAAAATATATTTTTAAAATATAAGATAGATAAATATATATAGTTTTGACGACGATTAAAAAAGGAATGTATTAAATAATTTAGGTTTTTTACTAAAATAAAATAAAAAATCTATATTTATCAAATTGTTTTAAACCAAAATTTATCAAGTATATATATTTTTTTATAATTTATATAAATTGTTATAGGATACGTAATAAATGTACTATTTGTTCATAAATCATATTTTATTACCACAAATTACCAAGTTTATTATATTGTCTTTTAATACATAAATTATGTTATTCTACTACTATTTAATTACTTTCAAATTTAGTATTGTCAATTAATACATAATAATAATAATAATAATAATAATAATAATAATAATAATAATAATAAATTTTTAAAACTCTACATAAAATTTACTAGTCTAACACGATTTACGAATAAATAACCAAAAATCTAATACATCAAATTTTATCAAATAAAAATAAAACAAAATATAAAAATATATATTAAAAAAATCATTCCTAAAAAAATAACATTCATAAATCTATAATAACAAAATATTAAACATAAAATACAAAGTTTAAATGAAAAAAATCATTATATATATATATATATATATATAAAATACCAATGCTTCATTTTTAAACAAAATTAATGAAAAATACTATAATTTCTTGTAAATTAACATTTAAAAGATATTTTTTGACTAATGAATATTTCTAATATGTTTGACCATATTTGTAAATAGAAAAAATTTCATCATGTTCGTAGGATCTTAATTTAAAAATAAATCGTAAAATTTTTCTAATAATAATACTTGGTATTATAGTAGTTCGAAAAGACGCCGCGAAATGCAAACCTGATTGAAATATAGCGGCGGTTCGAGAAAAATCGCCGCTAAATGTCGGTTTGATTGCAGCCCCAACCCCTAACCGCCGCTATATGCGCCGCAGGTTGTCGTTTCGCGGCGGTTTCACACAACCGCCGCAAAACAACCGTCGTTATCTTAAGGAATTGTTGTAATATATAGTGCTCTTAGTCTAAGCAAAAAATAATACACTCAAATGTAACCAAAAAAGTAATTAGACAAATTACAATTTGTTTAATAATGTATTAGTTTGTGAGTAATTATAATATTTTTATTAATTCTGTCAAAAAAATACAACATTAACATTAGGATCAAAATTTTCATATATATATATATATATATATATATATATATATATATAATATTTTTATCAAATGTATTATGATTTTTTTATAGGGCGATTTTTTTACATTATTAATTCAAATTTTGTATTATCATTTCATATTTTATTATTATAAAAGTATTAATATTAATTTTTTATAAGAATATTATTCATAACATATATTTTTTTATAATTTATTTTATTTTTATCGAATAAAATTTGATGTGTTAGATTTTGGTTATTTATTATATATGAATAAATATTTAAATTGATTTTTAAAGAATTTTAGATTGGATATTTTTTTTTAAAAAAAATTATTTTTTAGAAGTCCTCATTTATTACTCCCATCATATAGATTGGTCTCTCTGTTGTTTTTTTTTTAAAGGAATCTAATTTGTCTTACAGCATATTTTTTTTGGGAACTTAACTATTTTATAATAAAATTTATTAAAAATTTATTTGTTTAACAAATATATTAAAAATTTAATTTAAAATAACAAAAAGATCAATTTATCATTTAAATCCTTTAGAGTCTTTTTATCAGTCATATCATTTAATGTTATTTTTGTCGGCGATATAAACTTTAGGATCCCATTTTATAATTTATTCTAAAACATAAATTGGATAAATGATATGCTTAAACAAATTATGACATTTATTGCTAAAATATAATTATGTGTAATTTATAAAAGAAGTTTATAGAAATAAAAAGAAGTCTGACTTGCATGTTGTAACACTCTAACTATCAAATCAAAAACGTTTTCAGCTGCGCCACTCTGATAGCTCGGGTATTACGACGACTCTTAAATTATTTAATAATAAAATATAAGACTATTTAAAACTTAAACCATGTAACCACTCAAAAGACGTTTTAATAGATAACATATATCCATACTTACCATGCAAATATCAATACTTACAAAGGATATATATATATATATATATATATATATATATATATATATATATATATATTAATTTTTACAAGTATTACATAATCAAAATCCTATATCTCTAACAAAAACGTGTAAGAATAAAGGCGAGGAAAAAAGTAACTAGTACAACACAGCACAGCATTTAAACAGAAACAAAATAACTAAGCTTTTCCGAACTTCGTCGTCCATAATCTGAAAAGAAAATACCTGTAGGGAGTGAGAACATCGTCCTCACTGGTTCTCACTATAGGGTTAGAGAATTACTATAATAGGATACATAAAAATAAAATTGTTTCTAGAATACAGTGATTAGTAGCCGCTTTATGTATCTTTTCAAAACCAAAGATTTAATATAAAAAATCTGAAATCCTTTTTAAAAGAGAAAACTGTTAATTCTTCAAAAATCCAAAAGCCTTTTTAAAAGTTTTTCCTAAACAGTATGAATGACCAAGCTGTTCCAAGCATAGGTTCATTAAGTCTACGTTAAAACAGTTTAGTTTTTCATACTCTTTTAAACCAAAAACTCAAACCAAACATAGCCTTCGGTCCATCTCATAATCAACCACGGCCCTAGGCCCAAACAACTCAATCCACAGCCAATCCATCACAATCCACCCAATTTTCAATCACAAACACAAGTAAGGTTCAAGCACAATCAAGCAGTTACTTCAAGTAAAGTAGTTAGCAATTAAACATGGTTATTCATATAGACAAACCAAGTATAATATACACACCTAAACAATGTCATATAAATGCATATGATGTATGCATGTCCTACTAGCCGTGTTTGGTTTGAGTTTTTGGAGTATATATTTAGGATCTTATTATCCACCCAAACATCGTTCTTATTATTGACCTATCATTAATTGATGTGTGAATTTCATATTTTATTTGATCCATTAAGTTCTCTTGCACATCAATCAATGTCTATTAATTATCCATTTCATAATTGCTTGATTATTTGCTTGAGTGCTTGAGTACTTCTTTGTTGCTTGTTTGTTTGTCTTAACATACAAGTTTTTTTTTAAGATATCTCAAGTACACTAAAATGAGCGAAGTGTCTGCTTTTTTTATGTAATTGTGACATAGCTTTCAATGTTTGTGTGTATTCTAAACCGCGCGCAAACTTAGAATTCTGATGACATGTCAATCATGTCATGTTTTTTTATGCTTTTTCATACAAGAAAGTGATGATTAGTGCTTAAATATTGAATGTTTTTGTGCTTAAATGGTATATTTCTTTGATCTTTTGATTTTATAAACTTTGCAGGAAATAAGAAGAAAAAGAAGCAAAAAGCACAAAATAAGCTAAAAAGGAGAAAAGAGGAATTATGGGGTACACTTTGAAGTTGGAACACACTTTGATGTCTTAGGCCACGCTTTTAAAAGCGTGGCCCATAAAAAAAGCAAAGAGAGCGCTCATTTGCAAAGAAAGCGCTACGTTTACTTACTGAGCGTTTTCGGGAAAGTTAAAATTTGGAGGCAAAGTTTTGCAAATGACGCTCACGCGTGCTTGACGCACACGCGTCGAAAGTGCAACTTTGGAAGACCACGCGTACGCATAGATGACGCGTACGTGTGGGATAGCGTTGTCAAAGCGAGCGCTACGTTCACAAAGTGAATGCTGTATGGACGCGCGGGCATATGGCACGCTTACGCGTCAGAAGTCCAATTTTTGAAGGTCACGCATACGCGTGGGTGAAAAAGCGTTCCGCTCACTTAATAAATGCTACGCTCTCCTGGAAGCATTACTTCTGCTCAATTTATCTGATTCCAAGCCCAAGTGAAATTCAAAGCAAGAAGAGCCCAATTGACATCACTCAAAGGCACAAAGATCATCTAGAATAGGAATTTTGCATTTAATTGTAATTTGTTTTCCATTTTGAATTTCATTTGTAATTTAAGAATGCCTATAAAAAGACTTTAGTTCTGTTAGGAAAGGAGGAGCGCACAGTAGGAGTAGGATTAGAATAGGAAGCTTAGGCTGGAGGATTAGAGACTCCAGCTCTTGGAGGATTAGAGACTCCAGAGAGCTTAGCATAGTTGATACACTTTTACATTTCAGTTATATTGAATTCAGTTTATGCAATTTAAATCCTCTGCTACAATTTCCTTTCCTGCAATTTTAACTTTCTGTTCCTATTGCTTCCAATTTACTTTCATGCAAGTTTATTTTTCTACAATTGCTCTAAGTTCTAATTTACTGCTTCATTTAATTTTCCAGCACCCAATTCCCTTTACATTTACTGCAATTTACATTCCTTGCTCTTTAAGATTCTGTCAAATTTACTTTCTACAATTTATAATTCTTGCAATTCACTCTCTGTTAGTTTAATTTCATTCAATTCACCACTGTCTGCTTGACTAGACTGATCACTCACTAAAGTTGCTTGATCCATCAATCCCTGTGGGATCGACCTCACTCTTGTGAGTTATTACTACTTGATGTGACCCGGTACACTTGCTGGTGAGTTTGTGTGGAAATCTAATTTTCTCCTCATCTAATTTTTGGTGCCGTTGCCGAGGATTGATATAGATCGACAATGATTAAGTGGGTGAGAAGTCTAGATTAAGCATTTTTCTTTGTTTTTGCTCTTTTAATTTTCTGTTTTCTGCTAAAACCAAGGTGTTTGTGTTATTGCCTCACTAAGAAATTCTTCTCTTTGACATGAATTTCAGTTTTCACTGGTGTTGTGTTTTACAAAATTTAAATGGAGTTCAACTCATCTTGTGATCAAACAAATCATATGGGATATTACCCACCATCACCAATTGACTATTCTAATGGTGGCTGGAAATATCACCAAGAAATTACAAATTCTGAGCACTCCAATCAATGGAGATATGATTCAGAACCAAAAGATGAGCAAGAGAATCATATGGGATACTACCCACCACCACAAAATTATTCATATCAGTATCCTAATGGTGGCTGGAAATATCACCAAGAATTAACAAAGTCTGAGCAACCCAATCAATGGGGATATGCTTCAGAAAATGATCAAGACAATTTCATGAGATATTGCCCACCACCACAAGATGATTTAGGTCATTATCCTCATGGTGACTGGGAATATCAACAAGGAATGAAAGAGTATGAACAATAAAGTGAAATGAACTACTTCCCAGAGTCACAAAGTGACTCAAACTGTTATGACACGCACACAAATGATGGCTAGGAAGGGAATTTCAAGGATTCACATTCACAGACATTATCACTTGATTATGCTGCCAGTACAAACATGAAAGATTGTTCCTCCATGCCACAAAATAATTCACACTGTGATGAATTCAACAATCACTCAAGTTGTGGGTGGGAGGATCAAAACCAGAGAGCACTCAATGTGTCATACTCCATTAATCAAGAGCCATCATCACTTGAGCAAACCTTCGACTCATTTATGCAAAGTTGTCCAACTTCACCTCTCCATTTTTCATTTGAAAATCCTTCATCACTTGACTATACCTCAACACACAGCTTCCTCTAAGATCCATACAATTTATTTCACCAACCACAAGACACACCTGATTACTCACAAAATTCATTTCATATCCCTCAACACAACTTCCCCGCAATACCCACAAACCCACAAAATCCACCCCCAATCTGTTTCTCTCTTGCTACAAGCAGAACAATGCCTGCAAAGTGCCATAGACTCTAGGGAAAGACAAGAACAATCCTGGAAAGAGCAAGAGATCCTCTTCAAGAAGATGGATGGGTACTTAGAGCAAATGAGGAGAAACTTAGAACTGCTGAGCAAGGAAGATGAAGACCAGTTGGTGGATGTGAAGGAGGAAGTGGAAGAGCAAGAAGAAGAGGCACCTGTGTCAAGCAAAATTTCAATGAAGAATGAGGTGGTGGAGGTATTTGAAATTGAAAATGCATATCTACAGAAGCCACTTGAGATGACAAGGGAACATAAAAACTCACAACCCCCACAAACTTTCCTAAACCAAAGATTCTCAACACTTGAATCTGTGATTGAAAAATATAAAGAGAAGATGAAGAAATCTTGGGAAGAACAACAAACCTCCTCCATGAAAGTGCTATTACGTCAAATGTTGAGTACAAAAAAGGAAGTAGAGAAACAAGAAAGTGAGAAAGACAATCAAGAAAGTCCAAACTCAAGTGAAGCAGAAAGTTGCACAGAAGAAGGGCTCATTGAACCACCAATTCAAAAGGCTTTTGATGAAGATAAAGCTCCAACAATCACACAGCAACCATGTCTTGATATCCAAGGAGTGAAGGAAACTAACAAGAGCACCGAGAAGAGGATTGTGACCAAGATACCAATGACAACATTCAAGAAAAGGTCAACTGCAAACAATCCTACCCCTGATCCAGCAAGCAAGCTCAAACAAGCAACATACAAAAGGAAGCTTGCTGAGGAGAGACCAAAACAAGGACAATAGCTGAATCTTCTCCCCCCTTGAGGTCATTTCTCTTAACAAACTGGAAGAAGAGGAAGAAAATGAAGAACAACATGTCAAGCTAATGACACTAAAAGAGCGCTTGTTGGGAGGCAACCCAACCGTAGGTAACATTTCATTTCTTTGCTTTGTTTACTTTCTCTGTTTGCTTCGTTTAATTTCAATAAATTGGCATATGATTACACTCTAAGTTTGGTGTTGCCTTGTAACAATTTGTTTTCAATCCTTCTGGATGATTGCATCAAATCAAAAATGAAATTGTCACACTAAGATTCTAAGTTTGGTGTGCCACTTATTTTCTATGCAATTTATTCAGCAACACCACTTGTCTGCATAATCATAATGCCTTTGCAGTGTTATATTTCTTTTAGTTAGACAATTTTAGTTTTCTCTTTGTTTTAGTCATTTCCCTGTTTTTAATGCTTTCTTTCATTAACTGTTTTTGTTAATACCTCACCAAGAATTCCCTATTCATGACAGATTATTCGCTTGGTGATTGTATTTAACATATAACAGTTCCCTTTGTTTAGTTTTAGTTTAAATAAATTGACATATGGTTGCATTCTAAGTTTGGTGTTGCTATGCAACAAAATTTATTTCTAATCCATACTGGATACTTGCATCAATTCCAAGTGAAAGTGTCACACTAAGTTTGGTGTGCCACATATTTTTTATGCAATGTATCATGCACACCCTCTTATGTTTGCAATCACAATGTCTCTGTTTCCTGTGCTTTGATTGTTATCTTTAATTTTGCTTGCTTAAACACATGTATTACTAACATTTTATTGTGTAAGACTTCATGGTCCATTTTAGACCCCACCACCATTGTTCTAATTGTTGCTTGAGGATGAGCAAGCATTCTGAGTTGGCAGGGGAATGGGAAGAATAGGAGGAAAAGGACAACAACAAGGAAGATGAACTACAAGATGGTAATGCTCCTTTCTCCCCCTACTTACTTCCAGCACTGTAAATTGCATGATTGTCCTTATCTTCTCTGTATGCATGTGTGTTATGAATAAGCATAGTTTGATTACTAATTTTTAACATCTTGGTGTGACATTATAACTACCAACTTGAATTTTGTGAGTTCAAAAGCAATAAAGCATCATGATCATAAACAAACAAGGTCATTAAAGAAGAACTTAGCATGGGCATATAAGTATTGGAAGGCTAATATAGTTAATTGTTGCTCAATTGCATTAGATTTTATTTAATTGAAGTTTTCATCTAGGACATTTTATGAAATTTTTGAAATCATGAAAACCTTGAAAAAAATTACAAATAAAGGCAAGAAAAGCAAAAGGGAAAGAATGAGAAAGCTGAAGGCTCTGAGTACCAATGACAATTCAATTGTTAAATACTTGTGGTGTTTATGTATCAAGCAAAAAGCTTGAAAACAAAACACTTAGAGTCAAGGCTAGGCTCAAGTGCAAAAGCACTTCCTCAAAGCTCAAGGCTCTGAGCATCAATGATTAGAGAGTCAAGAAAATAAACAAATGAGCTTAAGGAAGTCCTCTAATTAAATGCTTGTGGTGCTTATGTATCAAGTGGTAATACTTAAAAACAAAGCATTTAGAGTCGTAGCTTTGTTATCAACTCATGGGGCAAAGCACCCAAAAGAAGAAGCTAATAAGAAAATCAAAAGCTTGTTTCAAGGAAGAAATATAAAGAAAAAGATTTCATAAAATGAGCTAGATAGAAGCATCAATCATTTACATCTCTTTTGTGATTGTAGCATGCATAGAAAAGCTAGCCAACCATGAACATTGAGTTGCTATTCTTCTTACCTTGGATTGTCAATCTTTATTGCATGATTCTTTTCTTGCCTGGGGACAAGCAAGGTTTAAGTTTGGTATTGTGATGACATGTCAATCATGTCATGTTTTTCAATGCTTTTTCATATAAGAAAGTGATGATTAGTGCTTAAATATTGAATGCTTTTGTGCTTAAATGGTATATTTCTTTGATCTTTTGATTTTATAAACTTTGAAGGAAATAAGAAGAAAAAGAAGCAAAAAGCACAAAATAAGCTAAAAAGGAGAAAAGAGGAATTATGGGGCACACTTTGAAGCTGGAGCACACTTTGATGTCTTAGGCCACGCTTTTAAAAGCGCGGCCCATGAAAAAAAAAAGCAAAGAGAGCGCTCATTTGCAAAGAAAGCGCTACGTTTACTTACTGAGCGTTTTCGGGCAAGTTAAAATTTGGAGGCAAAGTTTTGCACACGACGCGCACGCGTGCTTGACGCGCACGCGTCGAAAGTGCAACTTTGGAAGACCACGCGTACGCATAGGTGATGCATACGCGTGGGACAGCGTTGTCAAAGCGAGCGCTACGTTCACAAAGTGAACACTATATGGACGTGCAGGCATATGGCACGCTTATGCGTCAGAAGTCTAATTTTTGAAGGTCACGCGTACGCGTCGATGGGAGAAAATGCAAAAAGTACGCGCACGCACAGAGGACGCGTACGCGTGGGTGAAAAAGCGTTCCGCTCACTTAATGAACGCTACGCTCTCCTGGAAGCATCACTTCTGCTCAATTTATCTGATTCCAAGCCCAAGTGAAATTCAAAGCAAGCAGAGCCCAATTGACATCACTCAAAGGCAAAAGGATCATCTAGAATAGGAATTTTGCATTTAATTATAATTCGTTTTCCATTTTGAATTTCATTTGTAATTTAGAAATGCCTATAAAAAGGCTTTAGTTCTGTTAGGAAAGAAGGAGCGCACAGTAGGAGTAGGATTAGAATAGGAAGCTCAGGCTGGAGGATTAGAGACTCCAGATCTCTCTTGGAGGATTAGAAACTCCAGAGAGCTTAGCATAGTTGATACACTTTTACATTTCAATTATATTGAATTCAGTTTATGCAATTTAAATCCTCTGCTACAATTTCCTTTCCTGCAATTTTAACTTTCTGTTCCTATTGCTTCTAATTTACTTTCATGCAAGTTTAATTTTCTGTAATTGCTCTAAGTTCTGATTTACTGCTTTATTTAATTTTCCAGCACGCAATTTCCTTTACATTTACTGCAATTTACATTCCTTGCTCTTTAAGATTCTGTCAAATTTACTTTCTGTAATTTATAATTCTTGCAATTCACTCTCTATTAGTTTAATTTCATTCAATTCACCATTGTCTGCTTGACTAGACTGATCACTCACTAAAGTTACTTGATCCATCAATTCCTGTGGGATCGACCTCACTCTTGTGAGTTATTACTACTTGATGCGACCCGGTACACTTGCCGGTGAGTTTGTGTGGAAATCTAATTTTCACCCATCAAATTCACACACTTATTTTCATCCATGTCATGCACTGATTCACTCACTCCATTTTAATGATCATCACCTCATTCCAACAATCTATACTTCCTTTCTTTTGCATTTACTCATCTTACTATCCTGTTTTCTATCTTGCAGGATGATTCACCATTAGCAAAAAGGGAAGCAGAAGAAAGAACATACAGCAGCTGGTTGATCCACCAGTTGAAAGTGGCAATCCGTGTAGTCACTGTACCCTCTTGCTCATCTTCGAATGCACCGAGGACGGTGCAAACTTTTATGTGTGGGGAAGTCATCCGACCAATCAATCGATTTTTGGGTGAAAAATTTCTAATCTAAACACTTTCACATTTCATTTATTTTTCTTTTATTACTAGGTCTTTTAGAATTTTTAGTTGCATTTTCTTGGTTTGCATATATATAATAAGCTTAGTCAAAATAATAAAATTTTTCAAGGAATTTACCATTAAAATAATTTTTCATTGAAACTTGCTTGAATTATATAATGTGGAACATGTTTTTGAGCCAAGAACACACAACCATATGAGTTTTGAACTTTTAATGTGTGGTTATATCATATAACCACTATTTTTCTTCTTGTGTGTTATTCTCTCTCTATGATTATAATATTTGATTTGTTTAATTTTTTATGTCCATTATATTTTGTGTATGAATGCATTTATACGATTGAAGCCTTTATTTTATTTGACCTCACTATCCAAATAGCCTTACCCTTTTATCCACATTTGTTAACTATTTTTGGGCCTGTTTAATCCATGTTGTTCTTAATTTTAGCACATCACTATCCCTAAGTGAAAAATAATAAATGTCCTTAATTTGGATCTTTGATTAGCTTAGGCTAGTGAGAGTGTGTATCATTTAAGTGTGAAAAGTTTGGGAATATTGGTTGAGATAAAAGTGTATTTTTGAGTTTTCATTAAAAATCTTGGAAGTTTGGGTACATACTCATGCATTGAATGTCAAACCATATGCATTAATCATTTTGTATATATTATGTTATTGAAAAAAATGGAATGAAAAAAATATAAAAAGAAGAGAAAAAAAGAAAAAGGGAAAAAGAAAACAATAAAAAGGAGAGATAAAATGCTCCAAGAAAATTAATAAGAACAATGCATATGGGATGTGAATTAAAAAGAATACATTAATGTGTGAAAAAGTGAATAACGGGTAGCTAGTTTTGCATTAGAGTTAAATAGGTTGTCATAGGTTAGGTTGGAAGTTTAAGTTAATCAAAGATTCAAATTTCAATCTCACTTGACCATATGCATCCTTACCTTTATCCTAGCTTCGTTACAACCCTTGAAAAGCCCTCATGATGTTTGTATGTATGCATTGAATAATTGTTGATTGTTAGATGAAAAACAAATCTTAGAAAACAAGATTAGAAGAGAATTGAGAGAATCAACCCTATACACTTGAGCGATTAGAGCTTATACACATCCGGTGAGGATTCGATTGCTCAATTCTATGTTTTTACCGATTATCATCTCCTTCTTGCCACTACTACATTTCACACATTTAGTAACATTTATCTTTTAACATTTATTAAAATGTTAGTAATTATAATAAAATTAAATATTAAGTAACATTTTTAATAAAATGTTAGTAAATGAGTTTAATTTTTATAAAAAGTTTACAAAAACTGTCACCTATTCCTAATTTCATAAATAAAAAAAATTCTTAGTACTCTGAAATCGAATCCACCATCACTCTCAGTCTCATTCTCAGTGCTCTGAATTTTTCAATTTCGCTCTGCCTCCTCAATATCTCAGTTCTCTGAATCTCTCGATCTTGTTCTACCTCCTCAATTTTTTTTTTGCCTCTTCTCGATCTCTCGCTCTGCCTCGTCGATCTCATGCATGATTCAATCGCAGACTCAATCTCATTCCAGTAAGGTAAGATTTGAAATCATAGGTGATTCTCTTCAAATTCCTAGGGTTTGATTTTCATAGTTGTAGCTGATTCTTCAAATCTCTTCAAATCGGAAGAGTCTGAGTTTAGTAAAAATGAACTAATTCTCTCTTCAAATCTGTAGAAGTTTTAATCCAATTAGCTCCGTGAGAGTTGAATAGCTAATTAATCTTAATGAATTTGTTGACTCGTGATCTAGCAGGTCAAATTAAAGGAGATGTTTAATTTGAGGAGGTAGGAACCCTAAAATTGATTGCGATGGGGCGAGGAAAGATTGGGATTCGAAGGATCGACAATTCAACGAGCCGGCAAGTAACATTTCGAAGAGAAGAAATTGATTGCTGAAGAAAGGTAAAGAATTATCCATTCTCTCTGATGCTGAAGTTGGATTGATTGTGTTCTACAACACTGGCAAGCTTTATGAATATACAAGCACCAGGTAATTAATTAATTAATTAATTAAAACTATTAATTAAATATCTATAATTACTTAGTCTCCTTCTTTTCTCTTTGATTTGTGGATTGAGTGTGCTTAGTTATTTTATTTATTTGGTGATTTCCACAGGAACTTCCATTATTGATTTTTTGGTGATTTTAGGATCCAGTGACAGGAATTCCGACTTGGCATCAAAAGGCCACAATCTCTTCTAGTAATGTAAGCGCGGACACAATTCAAAATTTGTCTATCAATTAGCTTTTGATACAGAATACTTGAGTTTTGATACAACTTGATGATAAAAAACCTTTAAATTGTATATTTGTGTGATACATACATTTAAGTGTCTTTTGAATGGCTGTGCAATACTAGATCTGATTTTTGTGTTGGCTGGGTACATTGTTCAATAGGTATGGGTTTAGTAAAGAAGTTGTTGAATGCCCTGGTATGTTTCTCATACCAAAAAGATCTTTAAACTTTTAAGAGAAAAAATATTGTGATTAATTCTTCATTATTTTGTTACTGAGAAATGCAATGTACTTAAGGTGAGTAAAAAAATATATATTCTGCTAAAGAAGAGGAATATACAAAGAAAATAAGGGAACTGGCCCATTGACATCAGATGCATTTGAGACGTAAGGCTTTTCTTGATGATCATTTCTTTTTTATTTCAATTTTGGGACATAAATAAAGTTTTTATTTTATTTTTTTAATTTTCTTTTAAATGATCAAGAAATCTGCCATATTTTAAATAATGCAGAAGATATGTGATGTTACAGTCATAGGTTATTTCCTTGCAGTTTGTCATTATTTCTATAGTTTTGTTTTAGCTAACTTTATTGCACCTTCTTAGGTACAAAAGGAGGAATATCAAAGAATTGCATAAAGCGTTGCACAGGTGCCATGATCAACTGCAGCAGTTCAGTCATGTAAACAAGAAAGCGCTTGACCGGTATATAAATTTTACAGAACAACGAGAGGAACTTCAGAAAAGGCAAGCTGAACTTGATGCAGGAGATGAGGTAATTGTCTGGCCTTTTGGTTGAAATGGTTCTTTATAATTCACATTAAGGTGGGTGATTACCTGACAGCTAAATGCTTGATATACATTGCTAGTTCCTGTTCTGCACTATAGCATCTGAAAGATTTGGTACAACTGATCTTTCATGGCATCTGATTGTTGATATTTTTATTTCTCCCTGAAAATGGTGGTGATATTTTGATTTGTCCATGAAAAAGGTGTTGTTAACCACTTGCATATATATGAAATAAATTTTTTCCCTTTTTATATTTTTGACTGCTTTTATTTTCTTATGGGAGTTGTATTCCAGTACTAAGGTTCATTTTGAATGTGAAACATCCAAACCCAGCTTTTGCATTTTTTTTTTGACACTGGTCTATACAGCATCACTAAATTATTTTAGTTCTCTGTCACTGGTATTGAGTAATTGCAGAAAATTAGAGAGCTAATATCTGTACTTGATCAACGGAAGGATGAATCAATAGAGCGCACTTTCAAAGGTGTTGCTAGGCATTTTCGAGAAGTGTTTTCTGAACTCGTACCGAGGGGTCATGGTCATCTGGTTATGATGAAGAAGAAGGTTTGTGATTGTTAAATCTTTATCTGGTTTGTGAAAGGATCTTGCTTTCTAGCGTGTTATATAGGATCATGCTTTTATCTCAAAGTGATTTCTTACTTTCTCTTGTTCGGTGCTTGATTATCAATTTTTTATGTGAAATTTGTGAGAAGTGAACTATCTCAATTGAAGTTATTTTTTTCTTTTTTGGTTATTGTAACTGATATTTTGTATCCATTCCTTTCCCTTAGGATGGTGGTCACGATGATGACGAGGATGATGAAGATGGTCCTCGTAAAGCAAACCCAAAGGGTAGAGTAGAAAAGTACATTGGAGTGAAAGTGAAGGCAAGTGCATTTCTGCTGTGCCCTTTTTACTTATGATTTAAATATTTTTGCCAGTTCATTTATTGGTCTAACATTGCAGGCAAGTGTACAAATTTTTTGTTTGATGTGCATCAGGTGAACTTGGTTGACTGGTTTGAGGGAATAGTAATAAGTCATCACAGCGATGAGCTAGTCAAACGGATAAATACATTTTTCTAGGATTAGTATAAGGACTAAGTTCTTTATGTATATAGTATATTTTTTCTTTTCTTTTTTATATGGAATGTTTATAAAGTTTAAGTGTTATAAGTATTTTTTCTTTTTCCATTTTATTTACATCATAAAGAAAATTTGTACAATGATTATTGATTAATGAAAGTGGCTATAAAAATTTTATTTTGTGAATTTATGAATTTAATGAAATATTTCATGTTGTAGTAATTAATTTTAGTATATTTATATTATATATAATATAAAATAAAAAATAAAAAATAGTATAATATAACTAAAAAAATGTTATTAAAGATCTTTTGTAACATTTTTTAAGTGTTACAAAAAATATCTATGGTAATATTTTTTGAAGTGTTACAAAAAATATCTATGGTAACATTTTTCTAAATGTTATATAAAATATCTATTGTAACATTTTTTAAGTGTTACAAAAAATATCTATGATAACATTTTTCTAAGTGTTACAAAATATATCTATCGTAACATTTTTTAAGTGTTACTAAGAAATGTCTATTGTAACATTTCTCATAATATTACTATAGAAGATCTATTGTAATATTTTTATTAAATGTTATTAAATCTTTAGAAAAATATTAGTGAAACTATTTAGTAACATAGGGTATATTTAACATTTGTTAAAATGTTACTAATATACATAGCTAACATTTTAATATGATTTGGTAACATTTTTTAAATGTTAGTAAAAGTCAATTATCTAGTAGTGTGCAAGTTGTTAAATTCTTTTTAATAATTCAATTCAATTGTGGATTTGATTTGATTGTGATTACTTTAGCCCTTATGTTTATACATATTTTCTTGGGAATTGATTTATTTTGACCAAGTAGTTGCATGCATGTAGATATGTTGCATTTAGATAGTTTACATTGAATAAATGTTGATACCCCTTTCTTGTCTTTCTTGAGTTTACCATTAGGACATGCTATTGTTTAAGTGTGGAGAGGTTGATAAACAATTTTAGGATTTATCTTGTGTTGAATTTAGTGAATTTTATCAACTTATCTCACGTTTATTCAATGAAATAGCATGATTTTGAGAATTTCTCCTAAATTGTGCTTAAGATTAAAACATGCTTTTTAGGCTCTTAAATTGCTAAATTTAATTCACTTTAATTCCACTCGATACCTTGAAGTGCTTGCTCAGTGATTTCAGGCTTAGAAGGCAAAGATGGGATCGAAGAGTGAAAAAAAAACATGTAAAGTGGAGAATTCATGAAGAAATGAAGTTTTGGAAATCTGTCATGTGGCGCGTATGCGTGACCTTGCGCATACGCGTAACCTGGAAAATCGCAATATGGTGAGTACGCATGACATGCATCACGTGACTCAATTAAAGAAATCATGGCTAGCGATTTCTGAACTCATCCAAGTCCAAATCCAACTCATTTTTAAAGTATTTGAGGTCAAATTCATGAAGGAACAAGGAGGGAGCAATTAGTGTAACTTAGTAACTATGCTTTAGGTCATTTTCTAGAGAGAAAAGTTCCCTCTTCTCTCCGGAATTTAGGGTTTTTAGTTTAATTTCCTCTTAGATTTAGGCTTTAATTCTTGTTTGGATCTAGTTTCTTTTACTTTTCCTTATTCTATTGCCTTAATTTTCTTAGTTTATCTTGTTAATTCTTTATTTGTGCCACTTTTTAGTTTATAAACACTATTGTTAATTTCAATTTCCTTTAATGCAATTTTATGTTTTATGTTCTTTTAATGCTTGTTTGAGTTATTGTTGTTATTTTCTTGCATTTGGTAGTAGTAGATTTCATTATTATTGCAATTTAATATGCTTTTCTTTTTATGCATACCAAGTGTTTGATAAAATGGTTGGCTTAGTTTTAGAGTAGTTTTTTTTAGCATTCTTAGCTTGGAAAGAGAAATTAGATAATCTTGAGTCATTAACACCTAACTTAAATTGGTGATCTAGAGTTGTTAGTTAATCTTGTTTTCATTGATACTACTTATGGATTGGGGTTAACTAGGCTTAATTGATCTTCTCCCAATTTGGAGATAATGTAATATGCTTAACTATTGGTAATTATTATGTTATAATTAATGATTAGGATAGAAGACCTTAATTCTTAATCCTTACCATGAATGCCTCTTTAGTATTTGTTATCTTTAGTTGTTTGCTTTAATTTCTTGTTATTTAGATTATTGTCTTCTTATCTGCAAACTACCTCATAAATCTCATAACCGATAACATGCATATCTTACTGCAATTCCTTTGAGAGACGACATGAAATCTAATACTCTCGGTATTTTTATTGGTTTGCATCTATGATAAACAAAATTAAATTTTAATGTAAGAATAAATTGTCGGTTTGGACTATACTTGCAACGAAATGATTCTTTTATTAAAAAAAAATTCCGAACCCATGTTTGACCTATCATCAAGGATCCATTCTCTTCTAAACCTCTATCCCAATAAAAACCCACTATCTCCAAGCTCCTATCCTAACCTTATTCCATTGTCTCTAAACCCCTAACTTAGGAAATTTGTCACAATATCTACAAGCAAGAGACTATGTATAAAGACGATTATTGAAAATGACGGTAATTCCTCTTACTCATGAATGCATAGGAAAAATTATACAATGACATTTGTTCCTTAAATTTAAAGACTCATAGGCAGGTGCATCCAAGCCCCCCAAAAAAAAGAAAAAAATGTCAACAAATGAGAGAAAAACATGGATAAAGATAAGCGGTAATTAAAAATGTCAATGAAAAAGAAAAAGACCAGGATAAAAGTAAGCCATAATTAAAAAACGCAAAATAAAATAATTTTAAACTACTTTAATTTAGACTGATTTTTTATTATTTTTTAAACATTTTATTTTATTTTATGCTACGATGTAGATGTACCTAATTAAAATAAATTTACAGTACCCATTAAATGTGTGAAGTATTGTTTGATAAGAAGCCTAGTTATTGGCATTTGAATAACCCGAAGGTATAAATTAAGAAAGATGAGTGGGTCAATGGATTCAAAGAGTAGACATGCCCATTTAAGTTGTCTAACTTTTGTAAACCCCCTGTTAATTCGATAAAGAAAGATTCATACCAGATACATACATTAAGCTACATGTGTGAGGGTATGGCTAAAATCAGCCCAACTATTTTATGTGTATTAGATGAACTATTAAATTTTATTAAATGAAAATTAAAGAATGTTATAAAAGAAGAGTAATGATAGACTTTATAAATATAGAATATATTAGTATATACATACATAAATATATTTTAATGCAGAATATTTTAAAAATGACAAGTATAATCTTTTACTTTAAAATAAATATAAAACATATAAATATGTAAAAAATATTTTTTATTTATTAAGATTAATTATTATACAGTACTATATTTAATTACATAGTATAAAAAATTAAATTATTTTATATTACTTTAAAATAATTAAATTATTTTATATTATTTAAAAATGATTAGATTATTCATTAAAAATTATTTATTAATAATTAATTTTATTAAAAATATATTATTATATAACATAATTTTTTTAATCAAATATTTGTAAACATACATTTTATTCAAAATAGTATATATAATATTATTTTAACAAAATTAATTATTATATAATATTTGAAAAAAAAAGTATAATATTTATATGTATTATATATATTCTGAAAAAAATTAATTTTAAAAATTTTAAACGTATAATATTTTTATGTATTATATATCACAATAAATATGAAAACAATAAATGTGTAATATCACAATAAAAATTTAAAAAAATAAAAAAGTTCATATTTTTATATAGAATATAAAATATTTTAAATCAATTTTATTTTTATAAATATTTTGGAAAAAAATTATATTGTATAATAATATATTTATATTTCTGTTACGTTAAACTATTTCAATTTATATTACGTTAAAAACTATTTTCATTCTTTCCAATTTATATTAAAATTTTATTATATAATAATTTAATTATTTATCAAGTAATATAAAATAATTTTTATATTATAAAAATATAAAATAATAAATTTTGAATATAATAATCTAATTATTTGTCAAATAATATAAAATAAAATTTTAATTATTTTATATTTTTAAGTTACAGTTTAAAATATTATTTTAATATAATTTTTTAATATTGTAAAAGTTTTTTCATAATAATTAACCTTAATGAATAAAAAACATTCATATATTTTATATTTATATATTTTATATTTAATTATTTAAAAATAAAAGATTCTGTTGCTATTTAAAATATTGTGTATTAAAATATTATTATTTAAAGTATTTAACTATGTAATAGGATATTCTGTATTTATTAGAGTCCATTAATTCTCTTCTTTTATATTTATTAGGATTAATTATTATGCAAATTTTTTTCTAATATTAAAAATAAATTAAAATAATATGTTAAACTATAATATAATTTATAAAATAATTAATTTTATTTTATATTACTTAATAAATAATTAAATTATTATATAATATAATTTTAATATAAATTGGAAAAGAAAGAGTTTTTTAACGTAATATAAATTGTTTAACGTAATTTTTTAATGTAACAGAAATATAAATATATTATTATATAATATAATTTTTTTAAAAATATATATAAAAAAATTCATTTAAAATATTATATATTATACATAAAAATATTAATTTTTTTTTTGTTTTTTCAAATTTTTATTGTGATCTAGGAAGCACCGATACGACACGCGATACAGACACGACACAACACGGATACGCCGACACGTTCTTTTTATAAAAAATTGGATACGACACGTTTAGGATACGTTGTGAATTAAAATTTAAATAATATATTAAATTAATAAAATATCATATTGTAAATATAAGAGGAAATATAGTTGCATAAAAAAGTCTAAAAATTATGCAATTATTAAAAAAAAATAAAAAATTTTAATCTACTCTTGCCATCTCGCTAACAGAAAATGTATCAATTTCTTCTCCTCCAAGTCCATCATCCGCAAATACCACAGCTTCTATGTTTGATTCATCTAAAGATAAATACGAAACCTCACTCAGATTTGGACTGTTGTCATCAACTCTGCTTCTATTAATTATTTTATTTTTAAATTTAAATTTTGATTTGTTTTTATTTTAAAATATTTTAAAATGAAAAAAAAAATCGGTTAATTGGGCCATAAAACCACAAAATCGGGTCGAACTCGTTCGGATTCGTGACAGCTTCACTAAAATTCTGCACCGCAAAAAAAACACGTTACTGATACGCTCGTTTGAAGTATCCGTCGAATGTCGGTGTCGGATTTGTGTCCGACACGGATACGCCGGCACCATAGGAGAATCCGTACTTCATAGATTGTGATATTACATGTTTATTGTTTTTATATTTATTGTGATATATAATATATGAAAATATTATACGTTTAAAATTTTTAAAATTAATTTTTTTTAAATTATATATAATACATATAAATATTACACGTTTTTTTCAAATATTATATAATAATTAATTTGTTAAGATAATATTATATATACTATTTTGAATAAAATGTATGTTTACAAATATTTGATTAAAAAATTATGTCATATAATAATATATTTTTAATAAAATTAACTACTAATAAATATTTTTTAATGAATAATTTAATTATTTTTAAATAATATAAAATAATTTAATTACTTTCAAGTAATATAAAATAATTTAATTTTTATATTATGTAATTAAAAATAGTACTGTATAATAATTAATCTTAATAAATAAAAAATATTTTTGTACGTATTTATATATTTTATATTTATTTTAAAGTAAAAAATTATATTTATCATTTTTAAAATATTATGTATTAAAATGTATTTATATATGTATATACTAATATATTCTATATTTATAAAGTTTATCAGTACTCCTCTTTCATAATAACCTTTGATTTTCATTTAATAAAATCTAATAGTTCATAAAAAGTGGCGTATCTAATGCGCACAAAATAGTTGGACTGATTTTAGACACCCGTGTGAAGCTTGTAAAATAGGAAAATTAATAAGATAGATGACGTAAACAAGTTGGGTTATGAGCCAAAAGCATCTTCATTAATTAATTCATTTGAATTAGTTTCCCTTTCCAGGTATGGCTTGTAGCTTTAGTATAAAATCTGAGATCAGAGATATATTTTTAATGTTATATATATTATATTATATAAGAAAATAAAAATTATAGCCCCACTTTACCATTGGCAGTTAATTACTTAATTTTACAAGAGGGTTAGAATATAGCAATATTTTAAATGTTGATCACTTTAAAATTTAAATTACCCGCATTGAAAATATTCGCCACTCTGAGGTAGCAGCGAAGAAAAGATAACGTACGAATATTTTAATTGAAAATTTATTTGAAATATATTGATTTCAAATATAGCGATTTATTCAAAAAAATTTATGGTTTGTACACACAATGATATGATCATTTGTCACGATTTGAAAAAGAGATCAATGGCTCTATTTTTTTTTTTTTTTTTTTTATGAAATCGTCTATCATCACTAAGGTTGCGAGAACCGGACTGGTCAATAAATCGGTAAAGTCACTGGTTTAATGGTTTACTGGTTCGACTGGGGTTCGACCGGAGTTCAACCGGTTTAATTAAATATTAAATAAAATTATTAAAAAACTTAAAATAATCTTAAGTATATAAATTCAATAATTTCTAACTTAATAAAATTTAATATTTCACATAATAAATTATCCATTACTTAATATTAGAGGTTTACAAACAACTTCAAACATCAAAGTTTATAACTAAACAAAAAATAAAACGTACATAATGACAAACCCATAATGTTCTACATTCAAAAGATACAATTACTAGCAAGTTTTTAACTAATCAAAGGTGCAACTCATCAAAAATCATAATTATCATTAAGTGTTCCAACATCTCCATCATAAACAGGTAATCCAAAGCCACCATCATCAGAAGTACCACCAAAAGAAGCTGTATTTGAAGAATCAGCAACATTAGGAAAATCCACATCAAGTTCCACATCTCCTCCATCTAATAAAATAAAATAGAAAACCAAGAAAAAATTAAAGTTAGAATTTTACATCAGATATTGAGAGGAAATGAAACAAGTTTTGCTATTTCAATAACCTGTAGGATATGAAGGCATAGCATTATCCGTATAAATTAAATTTTCAATGCCTTCGATGTCTCCATTAGTAAATTCAGGATCATCTTCATCCGGCATTACCCAAAAATCTACTGTGTTAATGCTTTGAATGTCAATTGGATCATAATTCTTCTTCTTGCGATGCATTCTAGATTGAAGGCGTAGATTATAAGTGACATAAACAATGTCACTTAGCCTTTGATGCTCTAATCGGTTCCTCCTCTTTGAATGGATTTGTTCAAAGAGGCTCCAGTTCCTCTCGCAGCCGGATGATGAAGATGTTTGATGAAGAAGACGAATTGCCATTTTTTGCAAGTTAGGAGCACTCCCACCGTGTAGCCTCCACCATTCACCTACCAAAATATAAAATTCAACCATCAATTCTCATTCAATATTTAAAAAAAATTCAAAGTAAATTGAACATAGAAATATAAATACTTACCAGGTTCAAGTCTCTTAATTGCTTTCAATGCACTTTCTCTTCCAAAACTTCCTTTTCGATCTCGATACAATTGTATCTCTTGCATTGCGGCAACCGAGTCATCGCAAAGAGTTTCAATATCAAATAAATCAAGCAAAGACCTCAAGATATTTGCCTTCTCAACAAACCCCTCACTATAGAAGTAATCTGGATTCAAAAAGTATGCTGCTGCATGGAGGTCACGCTTCAAATGCTTATCCCACCGCATTTTCAAGATACTTGTACAAGGTGTGTATGCAGATTTCCTATTTCTAAACATTGTCTTGATATTAATTTTGGCTCTTTGCATGCCCGCATACACGATACCCAGAGAAGGTTTCTCATAAGCATCAACAAGCCTCAATAACTTAATTAGAGGACCAACAAACATAACAGTAGTAAAACAATCCTCCCAAAACTTACTATCCAAGATAATTGAACTAACCATCTTCCCATTGACACTCTTGGATAATTTATGAGAAGTGAAATATTTGTCAATCACCAATGATTGCAAGTCTTCTTTATGATCATATATACTTTTCAAAGTAATGAAAACAGTAGCAAAACGTGTTACTCCTGGTCGAACAATTTCTTTCCACTCTTTTCTTTTTCTAAGCCATGACAAGAAAATCATATGATTGTAAACAAACACAGTCACTTTTGAAGCACGAGAGGCAAGGTCAGCTATGTGAGGAAGACTTGCTATGTCTTTCAAGATAAGATTGATGCAATGAGCAGCACAAGGAGACCAAAAAATGTTTGGATACTTTTCATGAATGAGTTTTCCAGCAGATACATAATTCGCAGCATTATCAGTAACCACATGCACAATGTTACTAGACCCAACCCACTAAATAACCTCAGCAAACAATTTAAACAAGGTATCGGCAGTTTTTATCATATCAGAATCATCAACAGACTTAACAAATGACATACCAGCAGGACAATAAACTAGAAAATTAATTAACGTACGCTGCCTTTGATCAGTCCAGCCATCTGCCATCAGTGTACAACCAGTCCTTTTCCAGGAGCTCCTATAACCTTCAACAAGCAACTGACACTCCTTCTTAAGATCGGCCAGCAAATGAACTCTCATTTCGTCATACGACGGTCCCTTGAAACCAGGTCCAATTGCAGCAACGCCGTCCAAGGCAGGTTGAAAGTAAGGCGATTGAATTGCATTGAATGGAATCCGTGCATCAATGATCCATCTTGCAAGCCCCAACTTAACCTTGTGTTTAACTTGTTTACTGGCCAAGACACTTTTCAAAGCTGGTTGAGAGCCTGGCGTAGTCCTTTCCTTAAAATAACTTCCAATTGGAGTAGCAGCAATCGCTCTTCTCTTTCCTTTGTCTCCCATTGTTGCAGGAGCCGGAGGTTGTACAAGATTAGGCGCTTCACCCTCTTCTTCCGCTTCTCTTTCACTTTCCACATCATAACAATCAGATGTAAATTTTCTTTTTTCTGCCTTATTTTTTTTTTTGTTTTCCTCCAAAAGCCTTTTGAATTGAAGCTCAACATCTTCAGTTACTTTGTTACAAACTTTAATTTGTCCAGCGATTTTTGCAAGATGATATTTCATTCTATATATCCCCCCTCCATTGTAAGTATTCAAGCAGAAAATACATGTATATTGAGCCTTGTTATTTTTGTCATACTTCACTGTAAAATACTGCCAAGCTGGATCAGATTTACCTCTAGATGAACCAGTTTGAGAATTTTGAGCAGCATTATCTTGTGGCTGTGAGTTACTTTGTGATTGTTCCATCTATAACAATCAGAAAATCAAAGACAAGAAATCAACTTCAAAAAACCATGAAAATAATGAAGCAGCAAACAGAACAGGCAGCATAGAGAATAAAAAACTATTTCCAGCAAACAGAACAGGCAGCATAGATCAACTTCATGCAGCTTGACAGTCACAGAAATCAACTGATTCAGGTAAAATAAAAATTTAAAACTATTTTCATTCAGAAGCAACAAAAAGCAGAAGCAAACAGAATGGTAGAGCATAGAGCAAACAGAAGCATAGAGCATATTCATGAACCAACAAACAGAATCAGCAAACAGAACAGGCAGCATAGAGAATCAAAAACAAAAATTAAGATCAGAACATATTCAGGCAGCATAGAGCATATTTAACTGGATTTATATGTTATTTTTTTTAACTCAGATGTCCTGTTATTTTTTTTTTCAAACAGAACAGGCGAGCTAGAAGGAAGCATGTTCAAAATCAAGAAGACAAGAAAATCAGTCTTACCGGCGAATGAGAGGCGGGCTCGGCGAGCTCGTCGAGGTTCGGCGACGAGGAGGCGGGCTCAACGCGGTGGTGGTCGCGGCTGCTGAGGAGCGTTGCTGGGTGGCGAATGAGGAGCGCTGCTGGAATCTGGAGCTTGGTGGGCGGTGGCAATGGTGGCCTTGGTGGATGAGGGGGGAAGAAAGGGGAGGAGGCTGGGAGCTTGGGTGATTGGTGGGTGGCTGATTGATTAGTGATTAGAGTTAGGTTGGTTAACGCGTACGCCAGTTTCTTTTTTTTTTTTTTTAAATAGCCAAAACGACGTCGTTTGGCTTCTGAATTTCCAAACCACTGAACCACCAAAAAACCAGACGGTTCTTCCGGTTCACCGGTTAATTGCCGGTTCGACCGGTTTTTCCATCGGTTCTTTGCTATTCGGTTTTTTGAGGTTACCCGGACCGGCTAGGTAATCGGTTCCCGATTTTTCTGGTTGAACCGGCCGGTCCGGTCCGGTTTTCAGAACCATGATCATCACCACTTCATTGTTTTAAATTTACGATTGTTAGAATATAATTAGGATCAATTAGGATCAATTAGAATTATTTAGTATATCTGAATATTTATTATAGAATATTACGTCTTTATTATTACGATTTTCTTAGCACCTATAAATACCCTTCTATATTGTATCATTTCAAACAACTTGAATATATTCAATAATACACAAATAGTCTCCTGTTTCTAACAATAATTTTTTATTGGTTTAATTACTCTGTTAGTCCCTATACTTTCACCAAATTTTTAATTAGGTCCCTATACTTTTTTTCCTTTCAATTGAGTCCCTACACTGTTTTAATTTTGTAATTAAGTCCTTCCTAGTGTAAAAAATATTAGAGTTAACTGAACATTTCTTCGCAAATTGAAGGTATTTATAATTAAAAACTCGATTAAATTTTTGACCGCATGTATTTTGGTAAAAATATTATGTTAATTTTAACATTTTTAACATGAAAAGGATGTAATTATAAAATTAAAAGCAGTGTGGGGACCCAATTGAAAGGAAAAAAAGTATAGGGACCTAATTAAAAATTTGGTGAAACTATAGGAACCAACAGAGTAATTAAACCTTTTTTATTTTCATCGCTATTAGTGATTTGTTTTCAAAGAAAAATTTAGAAATTAATTTTAAATGAAATAGTGAGTCAAAACAACACTAATGATTTGTTTTTTCTTATAACAAATTCCATATTTGTTAAATTTAACAAAACATACCCATATTTAAAAAAAAAAAAAAACCATAACGGTCTCATATTAAAAAATATTTGCCATAAGGCATTTTCTATTCCTAATTCTATTTCTTCAATAAAACATTAATCATACTTCAAAAGTTGCAAGCTATAGTTTAAGAAACGCATGTCATAGATGTATAATTATAGTGTGCTATTATATACTGCTATAATAATTTAATTATATATTATTAAATCATAAAATAGTAGTAGTATTATTATAATTTAAAATTTTTCATTAAATTACTTTAACACATATTATTAATAGGGGAGAGTTAGGTAAACAATGATTATTTTAATAATACTTAATTAAATTTAATCAGATGTATCATAACATTATCCAAGAACTGAATTATATGTCTTTTTCCCTCCCTAAAAAACTATGAAGCATCATTGCATCAATCACACTTACCTTCAAATTTCGTATAACCATGGGACTCATACACCTCATGGACGCAGTCATACATATGATAAAGTACAATACCATTTTATATAATACATTAATATTTAATATTTTGAAGACTATGATTTTGAGACGAAAAGGTTTGTGTTGATGAGAATGGGAATCTCTAGTATCTGCCGCCAGCCGCTAACACTCGTGCTCATATGCCTGACACACAAGAGTGGCCTCCAACTCACTCAAGTTAGACAAGTGTGTGACTTTATCTCTTCATTTATTTGTTAAAAATAGAATGAAAAAGTTGTAGACACATACATTGCAGTTTGCAGGCAATCCTTTCTCTCTAAAGTGATGTTATTTACATTTGGTACTAATAGAATAAAAGTAAAGTACTATAACATTACGTATTTATGTAAATTTTAAATTTTAGTTAGGTTGTGTATTTATTTTGTTGTAATTTATTCTGGAAATGTTGACTTTTTTGTTTCTATTCGACTATCCTCACCAGGTATCTATGAACCTTCAATTATCAACCTTTTTTTTTTTTGATGAATTTTGATGATCATCACTTCATCAGTATATGTGTATGAAATTTTAATAATTAATTAGAAAAAAAAACTACATAGGAAGAATTGAAAAATAAAATCAACAAGGTAAGAGCGAGCCAATAAAATATCTAACAAAATCTTGTTGAAATCTAAACTGGTTTATTCCAAGTTGTAAGTATAAATCATAATCAATCTCCACATTCGTGCCAAGGGTACGGCTTTGAAATTAATTTATCAAATGGCTTCATACCAAAGATTATTAATAATAATATATTAAGACAGATAGCATACCTAGAACTAATGCAACATGGCATCACAGATCAACAGAAATATATACTCAGCGTGATAAAGAAAAAGAGGTTAAATTTTTTTAATATTGGATGATATTTAGTGTAATGCGTGATTATGATGCAGTTGTGTGTTTTACTATAATATTAGAGATTAGCATAAATCGCTCCCTGAGATTTGTAGACAGTAGTAAGAAGTAGTAAGAAGACAAAAAAAAATAACAGAAAAGAAAAAAATGGAAGAGATAACTAGAAGTATGGTGGAGACTGGGATCGATTTATGAGAAAAATGACAAAATTTGAGACATAATTATAGTCGCTGAAGTTCAAAATTTTTTTTATCTTTCTCACAAATTATATCCACCAACCACCATACATCAAATTGCGCTACCATATTTCTAGTTACCTCTATTTTTTTTTTTTGGCGATATTTTTTGTCTTTCTCCCACTATATACAAATCACAGGAAGTGATTACTGTAGCCTCTAATATTATAGTAAAATATACAACTGCACTATAATCATGCATTACATCAACTGACAACTAATATATAAAAAAAAAAAATCGGAGAAAAAGAGAGAACAATATATAGATGAGAGAGCACGCCATTATCATATTATTTAATAGTGGTGATGAAGTGATGATGGTGAATCCTAGGAGGAGATTGGACTAGGTTTTGTTCAATCCTAGTTGTGTTGTGAATGTGTTGATTATGGAAGAAGCTAAGGAATGAAGAAAAAGAACAGGTGCACGTGGGAGAGGGTCCTCGGTGGAATGCACGCGCGGATTCTTATGCATAAAATACATGTGCCTTTGAATGAGTTTGTCCGTTTCCTCACATGCTTATGCAGTTATGCTGCTTCCTCTCTTCACATTCCCATAACCTCTCCTCTTCAGCTCTTCTTTACAACCTCCACACTCTCACAACCTTCATTAGCTTATCTCACGTATTTATTTAAAAGATTAAAACTTCAATTTGGTTTTTTTTTTTAAAGTATTCTATTTTAATTTTAAAATTTTTAAGTATCAAATATATATATGGGTAAACCATAAAAAATATACTTAAATAATTTTATCGTTAACAAAAATGTACCCAAATTTTATTATCGATAAAAGTATCCTTAAATAATTTTAAAACGCGACAAAAATATCCAACATTATATATGTATTTTTAAAAGTTTTAGAGATTGAATTTTGATACAATTTTTTACAAGTATTACTTAAAAAATAAGATATTTTTATCCTTAAAATTTAGTAATTTTTTGCTAAATATATATTTTTTTGTGTATTTTTTATCCGGTTATCTAAATATTCATATAGAATTTTGGATCAAATGCATAAGTAATTTGTCAAATATAAAAGTAGTTTATCATTTGTAAAAAAAATATTTTTTTAGATATTTTTATCGCAATTTTAAATTATTTGACAGAAGTTTTGTCAATAACAAAATTTGAATAAATTTTTATCAACAATAAAATTATTTGAGTGTATTTTTAATATTTTACCTATATGATATTTTATAGGTTAGTTTTTTATCAATCATGTGTTAGTTAATTGTTAGTGTTTCACTAACATATTATGTTCCTAGAAGATTAATCGGCACTTTAACATTATTGCGGCTAACACAAATTGTATTTATGGGTATTTAAGCGAGTTAATACTCAAAATAGTCCTTGAAATTTGACCCTCTAATTTAATTTAGCCCTCAAAATTTTAATTAACTCTAATTGTACTCTGAAAATTTGACCCGTGTCTTAATTTGGCATTTTCATCGTTTTCTGTCACCGAAAAGCTGACCTGACAATTTTAAATTACACCTGACACTATAACGGCTAGATGACGTGGCCAAATATTTCAAGGGTTCAAATTTACCCCTCACAATGTATGAAAATAAAACCTAGCGTAGCCCCAATTTTTTCAAATCGTAAAAATCGTTCCAAGAATTGGGAAAGATGTTGGGGAGCAGCAGCCAAGACTCAGGTAGTTCTAGCAGAGCTCGTTCGCATGGTGGCTGGGTGAAAAACGCACACCGTAACTGAGGTGGAAAGGTTCCGCATTGGTGCGGTTGTGGGTCGCGTCCTATTATTCGGTGGTTTGGGACGGATTCCAATCCCTAACTATAATGTGAGTTGGTTGAATTGCTACAAGTTGATTGTGTGTCTTATTTCTCAAATTTTTGTTGGTTTTGTAGTCGTTCTTTGTCTCAATTTTTTTTTATTTTTGGTATTGTAGACTGCTGGTAAGAGATGGTGCGATTTTTTTAAATAGACAGATGTTGAAGAAGAAGAATCCATAGTTGGCAGAAATGAAATCTCAGTTAGTGAAGACCATTGGAAACTTTTTCTGGATAAAAAATTATTGCAGTTAAAGCTGAAATTAGAATCTTAAAAACTTGAAATATTATGTTGTTTGTATTTGTTATTATTTTTGGATTTGTGATTGTAGCTTATGAATTAGGTGGGATGAAATATATGTAATTTGGATATCAGTTATGTGAATGAAACATTATTATGAATGTAATGATAAAATAGAAATGGAATTTTATGTTCTCTTGGGTAATGATGTATCCTGTAAAAGTTTTTAAAATTGAAATTATATAAAAGAGGAGGTATAAAATTTGACCAAATAAGTTATTAAAAAACAAAAGATAGTCATTCATTTAGTAATTTATAGTCATTAATCATTATCAATATCACAGCATTAGCAATAGCAGTATCTGTAATATACTTTAAATATCCTAGATAACATAGTTTCAAAAAAACCCAAGCCAAAACAAATTACCCTACATAACAAAACATCAAAATAGCAAAAGAACATAGTCTGATCAAATGCTCTCTACAAAATATGTCCTACACAACTGATAGGCAACATTACAAAGCATTTTCTATTTTTTTGTTGGTGGTTTGAATCAGGGGTCGGGATGAATTTTATGAACACTGCCAAGTGTGTAGCTGTTCCAGAAGTTGCTCTTTGCATTAGGTCCATCTTAAAAGTTATTTTCCTCTTAGTTTGCAGCTTGTCAGGCCTTGTCACCTGTTGTGGAGGTGGAGGTAGGTCTGATGGAAAGACCTAATGAAATTATTAACAGAATTAATAACTAATACAACCCAATAAAAATCAATCAATATATAAGCAAATAGTATCAATCAATTGGATCTAACCAACATTTAATCGATTAACCAATACAAATCAGTCAACAGTTAATCAAATATTAGAAACCAATCACTATCTATTTTTTTATTTTCTGGCTATGAGTAAGTGGATTGGGTGAGTACAATCTCTGAAGCGTGTGCATCATCAACAGCTTAAGGTGGTGCTAATGGAGCATTTTTATTAATTTCAGCAGCTTGTGTGTCAGCAGTAGTAACATTTGCTGGGTCTGTAGTCTCCCTAGCCTTGAAACCTTTTTCTTTTGTAACAATAGCTGTGGCTGCATTAGCAAGGACACTAGCAAGCAGTGACGGACCCAGAAAATTTTAGAAGTGAGAAAAAAAATATATATTCAAAAATAAAATTTGTTAAATATTATTAATTATATAAAGATATAAAAATTAAACAAGTTAGTGAACACTTTTATTTTTAAAATATTATTCATTATATATAATTTATAAAAAATATTTTTTTTTTATTTTTAAAACTTGAACTTAAAAATAATTTAATTAAATTATAAAAAATTTTCTATCTTAATTAATTTTTTATACATATTTAATAATAAAAGATTAAATTAATTAGCACATTAACTGCTAATGATACACTAGTATTTATAATTTAAAATTAGAATTATTAATGAATACTGAAAAAATTAAATTTGTATATAAAGAATATGTTTATATAAAATAATAGAAACATAATTTATAATTTTTTTTCTTTCTTTTTAAAATAATTAAATTTGTTATATTTTTTAATTAATTTAATTTTGATATAATGTTAGATGAAAGATTTTATGCATCTATTTAATTATGTGTTGTAATTTAAATATTTTTTATTATTATTTCTAAAAATAAAAAATATATTCTAAAATTAGTAAATTAATCAATTCATTTTAAAATTTTATATGCAACATAGGTACATATAATAGAACAAAAGACATAAAATAAGTAATAAGAATGAATAAATTGAGAATAAAATAAAATATATAAAGTCATGAAGAAAATAAAATATTAGATTAATATCTAAATTATAATTGTTTGAATTAAAATTTGCAATTAAAAATTTTAAAAAGCAAATCAATGAAATTGAAAAATACATAGAGTCATAGAGAGCTATATAAAAAAAACATAAAGAATTTAAAATTTACTTTTTGATAAAGAGAGGATAACCACTAAACAAAGAATAGAAAAAGAAGGTTAAAAATATAAAAATAAGAAAATGGTTTAAAGAAATAAAAGAGTGATGACCTAAAAACTAAATTTGATTAGATTAAATAATAGTTAAAATAATAAAAAATAAAAAAAATAAATTTAAAATTTTGGCCAATTGAATTTAATTTACTTGTAATGGAGTCATTTAAAATTTAAAATAAAAATATATTATATATAACTATTTTAAAAAAAAATGAAAATACAGTGGGGGCAAGTGCCCCCTCATGCTACAAGTTGGGTCTGTACCTGCTAGCAAGGTCATCAGCCTTCTTATGAGCACAACTCCTTTTTGTATGTCCTCTCGTACCACAGTAAGTACATGTGAATTCTTTGTATTTTCTCTTCAACTTGGTTACATTTTTTGACTTCTTAACACCAGAGGGCTCTTCATGCTACAAAGGAAACGGAAAATTGCGACGCTTTTTGGAGTGATTTGCGGCGGTTTTAAGCCACCGCGAAACGGAATTCCAGTAGTTCGTTAAGCGTCGCCTATTAGGGGTGGTTATATAATTTAGCGGCGGTTCTAAGGAACCGCTGGCACAACCGCTACAAATCAGATAATTGATTTTGCAGCGATTTTGAAACCGCCACTATTTGGTCAGTGGATTTAAAAAAAACTACGGCGGTTTTAAAACCGCCCCAAAACTGTGAGGTTTTTTAAAAAAATGCACAGTTTTAAACCGCCACAATTTCATACATGTGCTTTAAAAAATGACTAATTAAATTGTTTAGGCCATTTTTCATTAACTCTGTCACGTTATCAATACTTCAAAGCCACACATAAAAATAAATATAAATAATGTTGAAGAAATATCCTCCTGGATCTTGTCTCACTCAAATAAGAGTAATCAATTAAGTTCACTAAAATGTTCAACATCATCAATCTCGGGAACAGATTTAGCTGAAAGTTAAAAATTTATGTAAATAGTAATTAAGCAGATGACAACCTCACACCATGTCCAGAATTTTTGAGATTGGAGACAGCAACAACTCCATCAAAAATTCACAAGCTTTACGAATGGTTGGGGAATCACTATAACTCTTTCCAGAAGCAATCAACTCATTTATCCCAAACCATGTGGCATAGGTGAAGCAAACTCCCCATGAACCATACATGTTAAGCAGATTTGAGTGGTTTAAAGGTCTACTAAACTAACAAAGTTCCATTCATGCTAAAAGCAAGAGAGCAAAATCACAACATGCATAACTCAACTATAACAATAGAAAAACTTGAAAATAGTGGTTTCCAAAAAGGGAGTAGCAAACTATGAACCATCCGAAGCTTGAACGCTTTCAATATATACAGTGGCTTTTTTAATTCAGCATATTTGCACCAACATAAATCTTCACTTCTTCCGTAATGCCATCTTCTGATCTATCATGGATTCCTGTGACAAGCCTTTTGGTTACTTATTGAATTTTTAAACAAGTGAATCGATAAGAAAGTGGTACTAGCATACTATCTTGTTGAAGAAATCTCACTTACTACCAAAGAGTAGTCAAATAAAAAAGTAAATACTGAGAGAAACATCAAATAAGTCTTTGAGGCATCTACTTCCTCACTTTCTTTACTCTCCTACTTCTTACAGTCTTAATATTAAATTTTACCAACAAAAAATAAGTGCCTTTCATTCCTTGCGGCCCTTGGCTTTCTTCCTGAAGTTATAATAGATCAGATGCACAATCATATGTAAACTCAATCCTCAATTAAAGATAAGGATGAACTTTCACACTTTTCTTATTTGGAAGATGGAGTTTCCTTTTATGTTTTTCTTAAAAAAAAGATAAAAAGAAACATTAAGCAATTCATTCATGGATTTAGTTGAAATGGCAAGAAACTTTAAGGCAAAGCTGAAGCACTTGAAACCCTAAATTCTAACTCCATAAATTCCTATCAAAACTTAAAGATGGGTAAAAAGATGTATTGCACAGGATCAGTTGTTACCTGTCATATACACTAAAAAATGCTCCACATATGTCACACACGTGTAGCTTCTGATCAGTCTGAGTAGTTATATATGAATAAGAAAACATAAGAATCAATTGATATAATATAAGGAAAGCCATTCACATCGAAAAAAAAAAAAAAGAAAAATGCTCATGAGTACAAGTTGCAGTGAAATGGTTGGATGCAAGAATATGGAAAAAGACTTGACATTACACATTTTATTTATTTTGATGCATCATTTGAAATGTAATCGAAATATGAGTGCATATTATCTCATTAAAGTTATAAAACACAGGAAATCTACTCACAATCCGCACATCAGTAGCTGTATATTTTGAAGAATTTGAATTATCCACTACAGGCTCCTGCCTTGTCGGAAGCTGACACAAAATCAGATTATTAACACACAGATAAAAATTAACAAGAAAAAATCACAGTAGGTATATATGAACTCTTCGATTTAAATAAGCAAACAGTACCCGAAATGATTTCAATAGCAAGACAAACAAAACCATATTAAAAAAGTGAAGGACCTTCTTCAGTGCTTCGGCTTCTTCCAATGCTTTTTGCGCCTCATCAACCTTTCCTTGCTCGCCTATTCATTAATCCAAAATAATTAAAGGGCTTTTTTCTTAAAGAGGGCATCTCTCCTCAGTCTACCAATGAGCTAAAGAATATCATATCAGTGGCTTACCAAGGTCCTCGGCTTTCTTCAACTTCTCATTTATCATCTCTTGTGTTCAAGGGTCAGGAGTAGCAACAGGAATGGGAGCCAAAAGAGGTGGATTTGGCAGAGGTTGAGGTAAAAATGCCTTGTCTTTGTTAAAGGCATCTAACAGGAGCATGGACTATTTGGAAATTGTTAGAAAGTCAAAAGAATTATTAGTATGCTCCTCTAAAATAGTGATCAGACAACTATCTTAATAGTTTAATAACAAAGGAAAATCAACAAAAGAAAAAAGGTCAAACAATGATCCAGAGTTTACAATACTGACAAGACACATGGATCTTAGCATTTAAGGGTGATAACTAATAAGCTTCTCTGCTTTTAGTTCTAAGTTCTTCCACAACCTCTAAAGTAAGAATCTTGAGATCTGTCTTGCCTTCAAGATCTGCATCCAAAATTTTTTACATGGTGGAAAGATAAATAAAGACTTAAGTTTTCATCATGGAATACACGTATCAAAATATAACATCTCATATAATTCCATGCTCATTAAAAGGGGGGAATATAAAAATATCAAGCGTACACAAATGTTCAAATCCTAAACACTACAAATATTTTTAAAGTCTCATAACCAGCTTTGGTGAAAGGAATAAACCCTTTCAACTGATGCAATTTTACATGTAATTAAACTTGAAAATATATGTTATGAATAGATGTAGGCTGCATAGCCATATTAAACAGGATGAAGGTAAATAAAGTTTCGTAAACAAACCTCCTAAATATACCACCAAGGATGAAATGGAAAATGACACCATGGCAATAAAATAAACTTGTTTCGTCCAATAACTAAGTGGAATTACTAAAAGCGATTCAATTAGGCAAACCTGGGAAGAAGAAAAGCTACCACAGGGAGTCCAGGTACGAGTAAGATCACTAACACAAAACAAACGCAACTCACAAGACAAAACTCAGTAACAGCAAATAGAAAATGGATAAAAGAAATTGCAATAACAGAAATTGATAGAGATATTACACGAATAGAGGGCTAGGTTGGAACACAATCGATGTTTCTAGACCAAGAATAGGGATTGAAACAGAATAGTGGTTGAATCAGGATAAAGTCGAACAAAAGGCAGAAGATAAAGGGATGAAATTGGAGCAAAATTAGTAGAACAACAAGCAAATAAATTAAATTGGGACAAAGGGATGAAATTAGAACAACAGGGCAAGGGAGGAACGAACCAGTGAGAAGGGAGAGGGTGATCGAGTAGCGCACAATAGGGCAAGGGAGAAGGATGAAGAAGACAACGACCACAACACCAAGACGGATGGGCAGCCACGCGACTCCACGACGACACAGATGAGCACGGCAGAGGGAAGAACGATGGTTTCGCGCCCTTCCAGTTCCCTTTCTCACTCGGGAACTAAACGGCGGAGAAGCAGATCAGTGATGGGGATGGACGTAGCAGCTGAAGGGAGCTACATGCCGGCAAGGGTTCGAGAGGGAGATTCACGCCTTTGCTCCCTTTGGGTTCACAAGAAACGAGAAGACTGGCTCCCAAATGTTGAAGGCGAGGGGTTTTTATTCAAATCGACAAAATGTTATTTGCTGCTGTTGGGATACCAAACAGGCGCTATTTTGACCGATTTACAACGGAGCTTAAAAATGCTAATAGAACCGCTGGTATCCCACCAATTCATAGCGGCTCAAGAAATGGCTGGCAATTTTCGGTTGCAATTTCCCGTGTGTTGCAATATCATTAGCGTCCTTGCATCTTTTTTTGGTTATTGGCCCTGGCTTTCTCTTCATTTTGGGTGCATGAGGTCTATTGTGTTCACTTCTCTCCCAAAGATCCTGCCCTAGTATTGGATTGAGAGAGTGCTTGTAGGTATTCTTATAGGCATCCATGCTCAGCTAATAATGACAAAAATCCTCAGGATATGGTATAAATATTAGAGACCAGTATTACTACTTAAGTATGCCCTGGTCCATACTTGTTTAGGCCACTTATCCAAGTATGCCCAAGCTCCCTCGTTGAGTCTTTTTAATCTATCCATCTTCTTATCAAAATCATGGCGAGTTGTTTCCCTAAATTCAATATGTCTCATGCAATCCTTAATCATTCCAACACAAATTAATTCTATAAATATAATTTATAACTTGCTGCCAATGAAACTTAAAATGCAAAGTTGAACATTGATACAAATTTATCTTATACAACAAATCCATATACCAAGGTAAGAATATAGAAATGAATAAAGTAAGAGGGGTAAGTTATGAAAGCAAACTCAATTTCAGCATAACAAAACAATACGATTCTCATCAAAGAAACATTAATGAAAAGCATATTGCAAAACATGAAATTTTTATTATTTTAACAAAAGAAATAGAAACAAGTTGTAAGAAAGTAGCACATAACTGAACCCTAGTAATTAATCTTTCATTTTTTTGGTATATATTAACCTTTTATATTTAGTAGCAAATTAAACAATAAAAACATAAAAGAAAAATATATCAACACAAGTAGAAACTAAATCAACGAATCTAAATATCCAAAAGAAAAAAAAATCAATGAATATGATACAATTAAGTTCTGAAAGTAACACACAACAAAGTAAAAAAAGCAGTATAAAGTCAACAGCAAACTTATTTTGATCCCACTACAAACACCAAAATAGAATATTAAAATAGAAATTAAAATCATGCTTTGACATAAACACAAGAAAAATCAAGATCTTAGCTAAATCATGAGTTTCTTCTGAAATGAATCCATAACAACCAAAAAAATCAAAATCAATCATAATCATCAAAAAGAAGAAAAAGAAGAACATCAATTACAAAGAAAGAATACCAAATTTCATAAAATTATTCTCTATTTTTTTCTATTCATCTTACCAATAATATTTTCATGACTACTAAATGCATCAATTAGAAATATATAATGAACAATCCACATATTTTTCCGCCTTAAATTATCAAAAAATTTAACAATGTCACTGTATATCGAGTAGCATAAAAAAATAGCTTTAAAGAATAACAGGCTTTCTTGTTTTGTGTAAGGTCCCACATCGGTTGGGGAGGGGAACGAAGCATGCCTTATAAGGGTATAGATACCTCTCCCTAGCTTGACGTGTTTTGATGAGTGAGTGTGGGGGTTTCGGCTATCATCCCTTTCGTCAAAGGCAAAACTATGAGGCCTTGTGTGCCAAAGCGGACAATATCGTGCTAGCGGGTGGTTTGGGCTGTTACAGATGGTATCAGAACCGGAGCCCAGATCGATGTGCCAGTGAGGGCACTGAGCTCCCTTAGGGGGTGGATTGTAAGGTCCCACATCAGTTGGGGAGGGGAACAAAGCATGCCTTATAAGGGTATGGATACCTCTCCCTAGCATGACGCATTTTGACGAGTGAGTGTTGGGGGCTTCGACTATCATCCCTATCGTCAAAGGCAAAACTGTGAGGCCTTGTGTGCCAAAGCAGATAATATCATGCTATCGGGTGGTCTGGACTGTTACAGCTGGTATCAGAGCAGGAGCCCGAATCAATGTGCCAGCAAGGGCGCTGGGCTCTCTTAGGGGTTAAATTGTAAGGTCCCATATCGGTTGGGGAGGGAAACAAAGCATTCCTTATAAGGGTGTGGATACCTCTCCCTAGCATGACGTGTTTTGACGAGTGAGTGTGGAGGGTTTCGGTTATCATCCCTATCGTCAAATGCAAAACCGTGAGGCATTGTGTGCCAAAGCGGACAATATCGTGCTAGCGGGTGGTCTGGACTGTTACAGATGGTATCAGAGCCGGAGCTCGGATCGATGTGCCAGTGAGGGCGCTGGGCTCCCTTAGGGGGTGAATTGTAAGGTCCCACATCAGTTGGGGAGGGAAACGAAGCATAACTTATAAGGGTGTGGATACCTCTCCCATGAAGCATGCCTTATAAGGGTGTGGATACATTTCCCTAGCATGACACGTTTTGACGAGTGTGTGTGGGGGCTTCGGCTATCATCCCTATCGTGAAAGGCAAAACCGTGAGGCCTTGTGTGCCAAAGCGGACAATATCGTACTAGCGGGTGGTCTGAGCTGTTATAGATGGTATCAGAGACGGAGGCCGGATCGATGTGCCAGCGAGGGCGCTAGGCTCCCTTAGGGGGTGAATTATAAGGTCCCACATCGATTGGGGAGGGAAATGAAGCATGCCTTATAAGGGGTGTGGATACCTCTCTCTAGCATGACGCGTTTTGACGAGTGAGTGTGGGGGCTTCGGCTATCATCCCTATCGTCAAAGGCAAAACCATGAGGCCTTGTATGCCAAAGCGGATAATATCGTGCTAGCGGGTGGTCTGGGGCTATTACATTTTGTTATTACCAAGTATTAAAAAATTGATAAGCACTGAACTAAACAGGGAGATAAAATATATGTAGTTATACTATTAGAGAAACATGAAAGAATAAGATTGTCCTTTTAAATTGATCAAGGAGTAATACAATTTTTCTAACAATGGTTGCTCTAATAAATAAATATATGTAATTTCAACCGAAAAATACTAGACAGATAATTAAATTAAAATGGGATATGATGGAGTAAGATTGTGATTTTAAAATGGAATATGAAGAATCAATGATTGCTCAAACGGACAAAGAATTGAAAGATTCAGTTGATCACAACCATATACATGCAAAAAAATTAAACTCTAGCATATAAGACCTCTACCATCATCGACAATCATAATCAACCACAGTCCCCCAAAGTTTTACTGATGAAGTAGAGCGAAAAAATGAAGAACAACCCA
This sequence comes from Arachis ipaensis, assembly GCF_059453495.1. NCBI lineage: Eukaryota > Viridiplantae > Streptophyta > Magnoliopsida > Fabales > Fabaceae > Arachis > Arachis ipaensis. The sequence continues at coordinate 115,825,460 of NC_142441.1, read as the reverse complement.
CAACCAACATTTTACAAAAAACAGAGTATCGTATGTTGAGAGAAACGATTTTTTTACTAACCTATTTTTGAAGAGATGGTGATTCCCAGATAATTAGTCTTCACAATTGGGGGTGAAATAAGTAAGAAAAGCTTCAAACCTCAGTTACTGTGACAACCATGGTTCTTCTCTGAAGGTACGTATACGAGGAGAGGAGGAGGAAGAAGAAGAGTCAATTGGGGTTTCACTTTTTAAGTGGATAATATTTGGGTTTTGGTTTAACTCCTTTCTCATATCACACGATGTCGTTTCTAAGTATTTTCGGCGCCAAGAGTTAAACGACGTCGTTTTGACAGTGTCAGGTGTCATTTAAAATTGCCAGGTGTCATTTAAAATTGCCAGGTCAGCTTTTCAGTGACGGAAAACGACGGAAGGGCCAAATTGAGGCACGAGTCAAAATTTTAGAGTACAATTAGAATCAATTGAAACCTTGAGAGCTAAATTGAGTCGGAGGTCAAATTTTAGGGCCAATTTAAGTATTAACTCGTATTAAGCTGTTTCAATTTGGTTGGAGTGGGTTATCAACCTAATTCACAACAAAATGAGTAGGATTTGGTTTGAATGATGAGCTAACTCTATGTCTGTATCCATTCGACCTATATCTTTAATATATGATGTAAATATTTTAATATATAATGAGTGAGTAAATATTTAAATTCAAATTTTTGTTTTTTTATAAATACTTGCTGCTACTAAATTAATAATTCAATTTACTAATTATACATAAATAATACTTGATATAATGAAATGTGAAAGAACTAAGTGTTGTCTTTGAATGAAAATAAACATGTTTTTGTAAGTTAAATAAAGTCGGGTTGCCAAATTCAAAATTTGGTTACAATTTGCGTTGAGGATTTTAAACTTATAAATAAGATTAAAATAAAATTTAATTTTATATATTTTATTTTTTTTATTCATGGTCACTCTCTATGAAGCACAGATACTTTGCTGAGTTGCCGTGTCTGCGTGTCGGACACATTTCGGACACGACACTCATCAACACTCGTCCGACACGCGTGTCTGCTGTGTCTAAACCGTGTCTCAATAAAAAATAAAAAATTCTTCTCCGGACACACTTGGACAAACCTAAATACCATCGCGTGTCAGCGTGTCCGGTCTTATTCTTAATATATATTCTTAAAATAAATTTAGATATAGTATATATTATTATTTATTAAAACAAAAAATATTTTAAATACTTGATATAATTAAAATAAGATATTAAAAATAATTTAAAAAATTAATTTATATTTTAATATCAATAAAATATTAAAATATCATTACGGTTTATCTAAAAAATACTTTATATTTAATATATATGCGTGTCTCCGGGTCATGTAAGATTTTAAAATTTGCGTGTCAGCGTGTCCCGTGTCGTGTCGTATCCCGTGTCCGTGTCAGTGTCCGTGTATCATAGGTCACTCTTAAACATGAGAGGTCATATCATTATCACAATTTAATAGCAAATAATAAATTAGCTAGTAATTGACATGTCACGAATCAAAATGATATACCAAATATAATTTTATACTTTGAGATTTTAAGAACAAAAATAAGTATATATATTATGATATTAGAATTTTAATTTTGATAAAAATAACTATATATATAATGTATTATTTATGTTTTAAATTTAAAATAAACTCTTACTTAAAGAAATATTTATTTGGTCACATCACACCAAAATACAATTAGAAGTTTCCAAAAGAAAATTATTATATTACTTTTACTTCACAAAAAGTTGGGAACACTCAACACTTTATGACACAAAGTCACAAAGGAAGCAGAAGGAAGATTGATGGAGACTTTACGAATTATGACAACAATTTATCTGATTTTGAAGACACGTATTAAATTTAAGAGTGAATAAAATAAAAATATGTAAAAGTCAAAATATAATTAAATAAATATTTATAATCTAAGTTTCAAAAAATAAACACTAAATTATATATAAATAACACTACTGTTTAAATAAGTAATGTTCGAATAATATAACTATTTTCAATATGTTCATCCTTCTGGAATTTAAGTCATATTTATTATTTGTGTATTTTTATGTATTTTTATATATTATTTGTAGATTTATATACTCTTTTAAAAAAGATAATATGAATTAAAACGTGTGTTTAAAAAATTTTAAAGAGAATTCGAAAAAAGATAAGACGAATTCAGGAGTTAACGCGAACTTGCTAATTCTCAAATACTAAAAAAAATTGTATTCGAGAAATTAAAATTCAAAAATCGTATTAAAAAAAATAATAAATTTTTTTATTTTATAAATAAAAAAATCCTCATCTTTCCCAATAATTAAGTGCTTAGGTATGCAGAGATTTTTGTAAAAGCGTTTTTTTTTGTTTATATAATATAAGGGATGAACTATATATTCGGGAATTTTTGATTCGCCTGTTTAATTATATACAAGTGTTCTATGTGCAATTTCTTACTATTTTATTTTTTAATTATTATTGTTATGAGTGTTCTACATATATTGTACGGTATTTTATAACAAAAATCTACGTATCAGGAACGAAATTAGATAAAATATTAGAAGAAGGTTAAAATTTTTTATACAATAAAATAAGATAAATAAAATTAAAAAAAATTAAATTAAAATTTATATATAATTTATATATAAAAAAATTAAAATTAAAAAAATCATTTTTTTTATGTAGTTCCGCCCTTGCCATGAATTCTATATTTCTAGGGAGCACAGTGAACCACATTTAAGTTGGTTTACCTTAAAATGAATCCCATCAATATTTTGTATATTTATAGTTATAACTATGCTAAGTATATAAAATACATATGCTAAGTATATATTAAAATTAATTATTAATTAAAATATAATATATATTAAAATATAAAATACATATTAAAAATAAATTAAATTATATATATTTATATATAAATATAAATATATAATGACTAAATTTAATAATTAATTTTAATATATAAATAATATTTTTATTATGGTTATTCTATTTTAAACGTTCACTCTAATTTTATTTTTTGTATTAGGAATAACAATGGGGATCCATAAGAACAGAGAGTCCGCTCCCACCCGTAATCCCATAAGAGAAATGCCTCTCGTCTTCGGCCAATTTTATATTTATTGATATCTAAAATTGTTTGATGGATGATTACATATTATTATTAGGTTTAATTATTTTATTAATTTTTATAATTTTATTAAATTTATAATTAATTTTTTATATTTTTTATTAAATTTTTTATTATTTTTAATTTTGTAATTAAATTACTTTTATATTATAAATATTAAAATTAATAGAATATTTTTTCAAAAAGATATATGATCAAAGATCTATTATATTTTTAATTATAAATACTTTTATCTACAGAAAAATATTCAGTTAATTTTAATATTTTTTAGAGTAAAGTATCGTTTTTGTCCCCAACGTTTGGGGTAAGTCCTATTCGTGTCCATAACGTTTAAATCGTCCTATTTGTATCTCTAACGTTTATAAAAGTGATTCAATGTTATCCTACTATCAATTATACCAACAAATCAGATTATATTTTTCAATTATTCTCACTTGGATGCATTCATTCTCAATTAGGTCTCATTTGGATGTGTTCGATTTTAATATTATACCCACTATTTGTGTTTAGATTCAATTATGTCCCTAGAAAAGTAAATTATGTAAATGTTGTAGGAATTAGTTTCAACCTTTGATGAGCTATTTTTCGAAGTGGATCATCGATTCTATCCCAGACATTTGTATTCTAACTTCAAGAAGAGATTTTTAAAACTCAAACTAAAGCGTTCATGATGTGTAATTGACGGCAGGATAACATTGAATCACTTTTACAAACGTTAGGGATACAAATAGGACGATTTAAACGTTAGGAACACAAATAGGATTTACCCCAAACGTTGGGGACAAAAACAATACTTTACTCTATTTTTTATATTAAAAAAATTTAATTATAAAATTTTAAAAAATATAAGAAACTAATTGAAAATACGGTAAAACTATAAGAACCAACAGAATAATTAAACATTGTTAATATTATTATTAATCATTTTCTCAGAAAAAATAAAAGATTATTAAATCATAAAAATCACAAAAAATAAATTTATTTTAATATCTTTTTACACCAGTATACAAAAAAATACGGAAAAAAAAAATGAAAGAGCATAAGCCATGTCATAAACAAGATATTTACTAAGAAGAAAGGCTGCATGCAGATCTTAAAAATATAGCGAACGTGTGTTGTTACTTTAAAAATCTTAACAGAAACATGTGTGAAGAGATCTTTAATTCATGCTGATTGAACTATATTTTCTCTATAAACACTACAGGACAAGCGGTGAATGGCGGCGGTTTATCTGCCGAATTGCGGCGGTTTTGAACTGCCGCTAAACAGATTGCCAGCGGAGCATCATCCGCAGTGCATAAGGGCGCGGGTGTTACATTTTGCGGCGGTTAGCAGCAACCGCTGGCATAACCGCCGCAAATAAGCGGTTTTGCGTCAAACACCTAAGTAGCGGTTTATAACCGCCGCAGTTTTAATGTTCGTATTTAATGAAATTGATTTGCGGCGGTTTTAGAACCGACGCTATTTGAGGCTTCGTTTTTTTAATATTTTATTCCCGGCGGGTTGAAACCGCCGCTATTCCGACCTTTTTTTTTTCGTAATTTTACAAACCTGGCCCTTTTTTTCTAAACTAATTTTAATTTAAAGATTCTTAACGTTACTTAATTTTTGTTATTTTTTATATTTTATATATTTTTTCCCATCTTTCTTAATTAAAGAATATTAAACTTTTTTTTTTATAAAAGTCTGCACTATGAAAAAAAAAACTCTAATTATATTTATCTGCAAAGCAATCTAACATGTCTATTTTAATAATGTCAATAACGTATTTCAATAGTCATCCAAAAAGGTAAAGTACTTGGCTAATACTAAATGCCCCATATTTAACATAATCAAAACATGTATTGAAAATCTAAGTATAACCTAAATCCTAATATCTATGTTCCTCCATATCTGTCCAAAGAATTCATCCGTGCAGCGATGTCTGGAGGCAGCTCCCCACATTGCTGTTGGACCAGATAACTCAGCACACTCTCTATTTCCTGCCTCTTTGTCTTCTCTGCTGCTAATTCATCCTCAATTGCTTTCGTCTTCAATTTTTCGGTCGTCATCTCCGCTTGTAGTTCACACAGCATCCTTTGGGTCTCTTCTACTTGAGCTCTATCCACCGGTGGCTGCGAACTCGGACGGAAGAGTTGACTTGGTGTCGGCCCGTGTCCCATCCCACGCACTCTACCCGGGTGCTCTTTGCCCAGAGCTTGGGCAAGGGAATCATTCTCTGACAATATTCTTGTAGATTCATCCAGTTGCTCAAGCTCAGATATTTTTTCCTGCAGGCATAAACATAATTACACAATCACACCAGGCTAATAGCATACTCAAGACATTTCAATTGCTAAACCCAACATGTTACAACATATATGACTAAGTGTACTTACACCAATCCTCCGAGCTTCTTCATGTATATAGCTGCCATCAGATCTTTTGTGCTTTAGGATCCATAGTTCTCCCCTACCAACAGTCCTTCCTTGTAGTTGTGACTGTGAGAATTAAATTTATCCCATGAATTTCACTTCTATAAATTTTTTCAATACTTCTAACATTGTTTACTGTATGAATAAATCAACACTAAAAGCCACTTATTCTCTATTACAAGTTTATATTACCTCTTCTTCTGTAGCCCTTGCCAAGCTTTTAGATCCGTCAGTGTGCGTGTAAAGTTGCTTCTTTCGATTCAGCGCGTTCTGCTTGCACTTCGCCTATTAAAAATCAACAATATGCTTGAATTCAATGAAGTACTAAAACTTAGTATAGTATACATATATCTTACGTTGCAAGAGACTCAAAATATTGGGGGATTAAGTATACTAGTGTGGAATTTGAGTAAACTGTGCGTATTCTAAATTTAAGTGTTGCTTTAACAAAAAGAATAATTACACGGATGCAGTCCCTATTTACATATAAGAAGTTAACAATATTATTTTATTTCTAATATGCAAATGCCACCCATAACTCATACCACAACTAACGGAAAAAACATTTAGCAGCCCATGTGAGATAGTCCAATTACAATCATATAGTATAAATTATAATAATAGGGGTACTCAAATTAAATTAATTGTCTTATATGGTAACCTACAACAAATAAGGTTCTAATAAGGAAGAATGGTGTTAACCAATCTCAGCATCATGCATGTATATATTAAGATCTTAGTCAAATAGCCTGTGCTGGGAATTGATGTATTAAATTGAATTAATCATGTATACTAATCAACATGGTTCAAATTCAGCTCAATCGGAATAAAATCTATTTATTTATACCAAATCATATCAACAAAACAAACGGATTACATTTTTTGATTTCAAGGAAATTCATTTTTTTAAAAATTATATGTATTAAATGAATGGGGTACCTTTGTTGCAGGATCATTACGATACTCAATGAACCACTTCCAATGCTCTCTAGGAATTCCCTCCGGGCGCTGCTCAAGATTCTGCTCAAGTGTCCTTGTTGGTTTGTAATGCGAGTCAAACAGCCTCCCCCTTGTGTCCTTCCAAGACTTCCCCATTTGTTTCAAAAATGATTTCTTGATTAAACCACCGCTATCCTGGAAGTGGAACATCTCCTGCGACGACAATGTCTAGCTGTAAGTAATTGCAAGTTATTTGTTTGATATGATTAAACAATAAGAAAATGAATTACCTTTATACAATCGTCATAAACCCTGTCTTTGCCCCGCACCTTTGCCCAACTCTTTTCACATATAGGAAATTTACTGTAATCCGAACCCAACGCTCCTAGAATGCCACTCAACAGGCCAACTCCATCTCCCACTGCCTGCAGTTCCTCATTGAACCTCAGGATGATCTTGCTACCATTAAGAGATCGCTCCATAGCCTCTCTCACACTCATTTTAGCTTGCTTGATTATTCCTTCAGAATCTAACAATAAAGAAGAAAAAATGTAATTTATGTGCTCAATGTGCCCCACATGTAAGGAGCATAACAAAATCATAAGCTGATCAATTAAAAAGATTTTAAGTTCAACACTTGTTACCAATGAGATCAACATCCCAAAACTCAGTAGTCTTTCGTCATTTGCGCTTTGTAGCATCAGAAGCAGCAAACATCCTGTCAATGTGTTCCTCAAACGAATCTGCCTCGTTCGCCTCAGGGCCAATGGCTTCATTGCACGGTTCCGTCACTCGTGAATTGTTAGCGGCCTGTGGCTCAGGTCTTGTTTCGCTCCTGGACGGACGAAAGGGTTGCAGAATAGCCGCTGCGGAGACACCACCATTACTGGGGGGCGGAGGGATGAGCCAGTCATCGTCATCGGATGGTGAAGACACAGAAGGTGCAGCTGGAGGCTGCTGATGCGGTGGCTCCACTCTTGTGCCTTTCTTGAAGCGAGCTTTCCTGGGCATCTTACAGTCCTAGTAAAAACACATGTATCATGCAAAAAAAAAAATTAATTCCTCATGAAAGAATAGTATAATTAACCAACAAATATCATTACTCACACTTTAACTATGTAACATCATATCAAAAACCAATCTATATATGTACATATAGTGAGTATATAAATAGAATCTATTTTTTCCAAATGATCCAACTATATGTAAATTAAAAGAATCTAATGAAATTTCGTGGGGAAAGCTGTTAATGGACGAGGACACTAATAAAGCCATAGAATTTTCTGTACAGAAATGACACCTTATATACAGAATTATTAATTAAGGTACTATGATTAAAATTACCATTTTTAATATTCTTATTTATCACAAGTGTATTAAAGTCCAGTTATTTTTAATTAACGTACTATGATTAAAATTAACATCCATCATTAATAATCATTACCAGAATAAATTAAGAAATCATAGTTAAAATTAGCATCCATTATTAATAATCCTAACAGAATTAATTAAGAAAATATGAATAAAGTTAATATTCCCAAATTTGCATGAACAATATCTACTCCATTAGATTCACCATTCCCGTTATCAATGTGCGTATTCATAGCAGTTGTGCCATTCGCAATTTTTTTTAATCAAGAAAATGTTTTTTTACTTAATATAATTAACTTAGAAATTAGAAGGAACTATCAGTGGCCATATTCTTGCACCCTTTTTTACAGTTACATTGAAGAATAGAACATGCAACCCCCCAACGACTTATATTTCATCTGTGAATGTTCATACCCACATAGAATTCAAGTTAAAGTTAAGTTAATGGAAAAAAAACAGATTGATTGCATGCAATTAGAACCGGTCATCATCTCATTTAATTTGTACTTGTGGCCAGTGGATGTCAGGCAATGTGGTTTCTTCCTAATTGCATTGATACATAGTGCACGAACTCAACTAAAAATGCTTAGCTCACAACATAGATAACTGACCCAATATGAGCAACATAACTATGAGCATGACAGAGCTAGAACTTGTTACCTCAATGAGCACGACAACCGGGTGGAAGAAGATGTGACTGATGACCGCGAGAGAGGCAAGGGCGCACCAACGATGACTACGCTTCTCAAAACCAACCACGGGGAGAGTATGGTTATAGAACCCTTGATTGGTCAGCCAGTTTGGATACGTACCGAAATTAGTTCAGTAGGCGCCCTACTAATAGCTGTACCTATGTGCCTGTGTGCGGAGAATGCATCCAACCATGATCTAATAGACGAATTGTTGAACCATAAATCTCGAGCGAATGAAATTGCGTGCTCAAGTGAAGAGAACGGAGATGCCTCTTGCATCGAGCGGACGAAAAAAAAGCTGGTGGCACACATAAAGAGATCATTCTCTTCCAATGTCCCTGCTTAGTCCCAATACATAAAAGGGTGAGCAAGAGAACTCTAAGTATCCAGGTCTTGCATATTAAATCTCAAGATACATACACTTAAAAAAGGAAAGTTTAAATAAGATCAAAGTCGATCCAGACGACTGATTTTTATTATTATCCTATTTGCTTATAAATGAAATTTCAAGAGTATAGTAAGGGGAAAAGTACAAGTGTGCATGTCATATATTGCTATCCAAATATATCTAGGAATCAGCAGCGTCTTCAGCGGTTTCGATTGCGTCAGGATTGGGTTCTTCTAAGTTGCCATCCCTTGTCAACGATATACCTTCAACATCACGCTTAGACAAATCAGTCAGATTTTGTTGGAAGAAAAGTTCGACCTCACAGTGTTCATTGTATTCACCCATGTCAAACAAATCTCTCGGCTTCACATGGACCACTACGCTCCATTTCTTATCGACTTCATCGTCCACATAGTATACAAGGCGAACCTCGGAAGCAAGAATGTACGGCTCGTCATCTTCACGATCACCAGTGTGAATCGGATTGCTAAAGTTAACACAGGTGTGTCCCAAAATGTCTTGCTTTATGCCTCTACCGGACGTGGTGTCTGCCCAAATGCATCTAAACAGGGCCACAGAAAATTGCCCACTGTAATTCAGCTCGATGATATCTACTAATCTTCCATAATAGGAGACGCCACCAACAACCATGTTACTGTCACGAGCGCTTGCATAACTTCTAGTGTCAGAAGTGACACAAACCCCGCTATTCTGGGTTCTCATTCCATCCTCTCTTGATAGGGTTCTAAACCTGAATCCGTTGACATTGTACGACTTAAAGTGCTTTGCCTGAATATTAGGGCCACATGCGAGCCACTGTAGTTCTCTCGGGTGCATCAAACTTCCCAGTGGTATCTACCAATGAATTAAAGATTATCAGAGTTGAGTGGGAGAAGGCAAGATATTAACGAAAATATAAATGGAAGAGCCATACAGAAGATTCACCTCATTCTTGAACCACTCGGCGAATTCTCTATGGACAACCCTGTCAATGTAGGCTTCGTTTCTTTTGCCAATACTTCGTAGCTGTCTTTTTGTACTAGCCCTAAAATCCCTGAGCATACCATGTGGATCTACTGTTAAAGGTATAAACAAATATTGCCATCGGGTACAATACGATTCTAAGTGTAATAACTGCACTTACTCTAAGAAATTCTCCACAGTTGCGCAATTGACCAATACGTGACGATGTGCTTGAAGTCTCTCAGTTGGTGACAGATTCAAACTCTCGGAAGCCCCTACCGCTTTGCCAATCAGTGGGAACATGCTTGTCGCGTTATTAGTCGCACCTTCGCTCGGTCGATCATCAACACGCAATGGTTGATTGATCATGCTTTCAACGTTATCTAGATATCTGGAACAAAAAGTGAGAATCTCAACGGATAAGTAGCCCTCTGCAATTGATCCTTCCGGTGCTGCCCTATTACGCACGTACTGCTTAAGACGACCTAGGTACCTTTACAAGCGAGATATGTGTTAGGTTGTTAGCTTATGAAATAACTCAAATGTAAAATTAGTCGTATAGTTACCTTTCAATTGGATACATCCACCTATAATGGACCGGGCCCCCTAGGCGTACCTCTTCGACCAGATGCGCGGTTAGATGTACCATGACTGTGAAGAAAGATGGTGGAAAAATTATTTCCATTTGACAAAGAGTGAGGATCACATGTTCCTGTAGGAGAGGAAGTTGTTCAGGGTCTATAGATTTACTGCATAGTCGTCTAAAGAAAGTTGACAAATCAGCCAGGACGCTGCCACTGGGGCTTCCAATACATTCCTGATAGCTATTAGGAGAAGATGTTCCATGAGAATGTGGGAGTCGTGACTTTTCAAGCCGGATATTTTTCGCTGTTGTAGGTCAATACAGCGAGATATGTTGCTTGAATGACCATCTGGAAAGACGACATTCTTTAAGTTCCTAAGAAAAACGTCCTTCTGTGAATTCGATATGGAAAATATTGTAGTGGGATACTTTCCATCTTTTCGTGGCCAGAGTTCATGCCTAATTTCCATCAGCTGGAGGTCTTTTCGAGCTTTGAGGTTGTCCTTGGATTTACCACTATCGTTCAGTATCGTGTAGATAATGTTGTCGCACATATTTTTCTCTATGTGCATCACGTCCATATTGTGACGCAACAAATTATACTCCCAATATGGGAGTTCAAAGAATATACTCCTTTTTTTCCAAGAAGACTCGTCTTGTAATGCAGCCTGTTGTCCGCGCGCTCTTTTACCGGCTTCCGTTTGCACCTTGCCAAGCTTGACATGCACATTATCCAACTGTCTCAAAATATCTCCACCCGACAATGTTACAGGCGGACCTCTGGCCTCTACCTTCCCATCAAATCTGACCCGGTCCTGCCGAAATCTGTGGCCTTGTTTCAGAAAGCGCCGATGACCCATGAAACACCATTTCTGACTAAACGTGAGTCGCTTAGACTCGGCATCCAGGTTGCACGTAGGACATGCTCTCCCACCGTACGTATTCCACCCAGATAAGTTGCCCAACCCTGAAAAATCGCTGATTGTCCACATCAACGCAGCATGCAGCTTGAATGTTTTTTTCTCACTAGCGTCGTACGTATCAACACCACGCCACAGCTGCTTCAACTCATCTATCAACGGCTATAAATAGACATCTATGTCATTACCAGGCATCTTGGGACCGGGAATAATCATAGACAACAAGAAAGAGCTGGGTCTCATACAACTCCATGGGGGCAGGTTGTAGGGGATGAGAATCACGGGCCAGATCGAGTACCTTGAGCTGAGATTTTCGAAGGGATTAAAGCCATCGCTAGCTAAGGCTAAGCGAACGCTGCGTGGATCACCACTGAAGTGAGTATATCTTCTATCAAATGCCTTCCATGCCTCTCCGTCTCGTGGGCGCCTCAAAAAACCATCCGAGTTAGGACCTTTCTTGTGCCACAACATGTCAACAGATGTCTTACTGGACATGAACATCCGCTGCAGTCGTGGAACAAGGGAAAAGTACCGAAGAACCTTCGCCGCCTGCGGCTTCCCTTTCTTCTTAACAACCACATTGATCCGGATAATGGAATTCCTCCTAGTCTTTTGCTTCCATCTCGAGGTCCCACATATCTTGCACCTAGACAGTACTTGATCGCTGCCCTGATATAGCATGCAGTCATTCGGACATGCATCTATCTTCTTGTACGCAATACCGAGCTTTCGTATGATCCTCTTGGCATCGTGCAGTGAAGCCAGAATCTTTGCGTGCTCAAAGGCCTCACACAGTAACTCTAGTATCATTCCGAATGCCTTGTCGCTCACGCCGCACATGCACTTTATATGGTATAGCCTGACCAAGAAAGCCAACTTCGAGAATTTCGCACAACCCGGATACAATTCCTGCTCTCCATCCTCAAGCAGCTCATCAAAATGACAGGCCGCCTGACTAGGTTCGCTGTACAAATAAGGCAACTCTTCGGCATCCCCCTCAAAATCTTTGTTGCTCGAGTCATCTTCATCGACAACAGAATCTGGAAAGTTGAATGCCTCACGAACCATGTCGCGCATTGGATCTCGATAGACGCTACCAGGGTCAGTTTCATGTGTCTCAGTAGAACTCTCTCCTACGTGTCTCTCCCCGTGATGTAACCGAAAAGTATACTTAGCAGGAAACGGTTTTAACAGCAAGTGATCGTAAGCATCCTCTCTAGTTTGGAATAGCCGGAACCCACACGAAGGACATGGACAATGTATCATCCCATCGGATGATGCATTCGCAAATGCGAAATCCAAAAATTTGTTCAACCCGGCCTTGTATTCAATACTACCTCGTGGCCTTGAGATCCAACTCTTATCTATATCTATTTTTATGATGTTCATATAAATGAATGAATAAAACTTTAATAAGGAAATACAAATAGAAAATAATAAAAAAAAAATTTCGGACGTACTGTCCAACGGGATATATTAAAGGGAAAATTTTTCTTAAGAACCGTTAGGAAGATTTAATTATTAAAAAGGACCTTTAATACCAAAATTATTAAGAAGGACTAAATCTTTTTATAATGTTTAAGATGTAGAATCAAATCTTTTATAATATTTTTTATTTTTGTGATCTTTACCCAACGAAAAAAAAGACAAAAGATCATAAAAGTAATAACTAAATAAATAAATAAATAAATAAGTAAATAATAAAATTACTAAAAATTTTAAAAATATAAAAATAATTAATTTAAAAATAATAAAAAAATAAATAAACAGTTAAAAATTAATATTTTAATAATCAAATCTCCCTGACAATCTTTTAGACTAAATTTTTTAAAAGTAATTAACTTATTAATCTCAAGTGAATTTTCATGCATATCTGTATAACGTTAAGAATCAAACAACATATATTAAAGATTTTAAAAATTAAATAAAAGTATAGTTAAGAATATATTTATTTCCTTATAATAAGATTTGAATATTCTTCTTAAATATTATAAAAAGATTTGGTCTTTTTTAATAATTTTAGTATTAAAGATCCTTTTTAATAATTAAATCTTCATAACGGGAGAGTAATATTCGATATTAATTCAGTAAGTAATACAAAAGAGAGAACGGGAGAATAACCCGAAAATGAAACATAGATAAAGGTACTTGTATCCGGGATAATAGATAGAATATAAATGGTATTAGAAAAGTTGCTTACTCATGGTCTAATTCTGCACTTTTAAGAAATTACTGAAAGAAAGAATTTCTGGTTCCGAAGCCAAAAAATGAAATGGAAAAGACGAACTTCCTTATCACCTAAAGAAAAGGGGGCAGGAAAAAAAGTTAGAGTGTAACGATATAAAACACAAAAGTATAAATAACAGATCACAGTGCACAAAAAAACAAGAAAGTCTTTGAATCTGTTCATGTCGAGAGTGAAATAAATTGAAAAATGTTTTGGTGAGCATCTCTTCCCACACCTCCAGCACTTGTTTCCCATCTTCCAAGTTGCCTTTTCATTTTGCCTGATCCTTATTTATTAGATTTTCAGTGATACATCATTATTTATCTTTCATTTATGATCATTTTTATATATACATTAACGGTACATGTCAGTGAGATAAATCAAGGTTCCTGATTTGAGAAATGTAACGAATTCATCATACAAATCATTAATCATAGTAAACAATATAAGGAAATGGCTAATGCATGTGGGAAGTGAGATCCGAAAAGAAATTGTAGCCACTGTATGTTACATAAAGAAAGCCATCTTCATCCTTCTATTCATATATGGTTTAAATAATTGCTCCTGTAGGAGGAAGTACATTGTCCACTAAAATGAAGATGGCCTTTTCAGCACTTAACTATTGATATTATTACCAAAAGAGTATAACTAATACTCCACCTTAAATTTGTCATTTATCAGCTGGATAAAGAAAATCAATGACCATGATCATTGGCTAAGAACTAAGATGTAAATACACAATTCAGATGCAGTTCAATAAGAATTAATTCAGGTCCTATCACAATAACCTATCACAATATAAAGAAACATATCAAGTGAAGAAAAATATGGTAAGAAGCCTAATCGGCAGCTTTATTATATCATGGTGCATATATTAATATCAACCAAAGTTGATGTTAAATATTTCATTGAAAGTAGCATATCGCTGTACTATCCTCATTTATTATCATTAGAAAAACGACAACAGTTGGTCATAAAAGTGAACACAATTTGATTAGTATACCCCAAAACAACTCCACTAGTCATATTATATACATCTTGCTATGTTATTTTTAGACCAATCCCTCAAAAGTTCCTCACTATCAACTTATTTTAAGACTACATAAACAGCTCTACTAGTCATTTCATATTACCAACACAAAGATTAATACTAAAGCAAACCAAATAGTAGAAATCAAAGTAATCATGAACCAATTTGAAAAATAATAAGTGCTAGAATCCCAACACAATCTTAGGGAACAAACTCGGTCAGTGAAGTAACAATAAAGAGAAACTCAGTAATGTCTTGAACAGAGCACTTTTTTTGTGTGCTAAGGTCTTAAACAGAGCAAGAGGAAACAAAAATGTGATTAACAAAGCACAAAAGCTAAACTTAGTAACTAAGAATTCTAAAAAAAATGAAACTTTATAAGTAAACACGCAGAGTCCATATATAATATCTCCATTGTTTTTCATACTTGGAAGATTGACCAAAATCCTATCTTATGTAAACCAAGTTCTCTATCAATAATTAGTATCTAAACCAGCCAAGCTAGCTAACTGAGGAAACTAATTAAGTACTAATTTCAAGTTTCACATAAATAATAATACAAAGGAAACCTCTAATTATTTTTTGAAAAAAATTAAACTAATTAAAATAAGTACATAAATAATTATATCTCTAATTGATATTTATTAAGTCAAATTTCACTTCCTACTATTACTATTACCTAAAAACTCTAAGTGCATTTTATCCTCGTTGATTAATCGTTATGTATACATAGTTATATACTGTTTTAATTTATTTAATATATAAACTAAAAGAATGGTCAATCATCCATTCATAGGAGACATATATGAAATAATATGTGATTAACAATTGCTTCTCTTCTAGTGACATGTAAACATAAAGAGCATGTCATATATATTCTGATTTAACTGCCCCCTCTCTATCTCTCTCTGATCTGTTTCCTTTTATAATAATATATAGTAGAAACTAGGCCTTGCAGCTTGTATTATGGCATAACAGCAGACAAAATGAGACAGCATAAAACATGCAGGGTGAAACCAGCAGCTATGTCTGAGTATATGAATCAACGACTGACATAACATGGAGAATTTCTATAGACCACAGCTAGATAAAACTTAGCTCGTTCAATCTTCTGTCCAGGCACAGGCAGAGAAATATATAATAAATGAATAAATGTATTAATAATTCTGTTGAAATCTGTTGAACATAACAGGTACCAATCAGTCCAACTAAAAATGGAATAAAGACTCATGTATCTATATGTTTATTATAACTTAGTAACTCCTAATCATATCAACAGTTAATTCATTAGTCAGAGTTTTTAGAAATTAGAATGTCATCAAATATACTATATTATCAGTTATCCAAGATTTTCCAAAACTCACATAATATTGCTTATTCGAATTTAATTTTACTATTAATAGGCAAAAGATGCAGTGGTGAGACGTTGTCAATGCAGGTAAGTATTGGTTATAACACATAGACAATATTATGGTTACATCAGGATCAAATCCTTCTTACTATAACCCTTTCCTAACTAGGAGAATGATCAATTCTACTACTCACATATGCAAAAGATGAATGGATGCAATATTGCTAAATAAAATTTATCATAGTGGATTCAATAGTTTATACATTCAAAATTGTTTACTCCTCTTCATCTTAATTCTCTGAGGTCACTTTCTTGCTGTCTTCATCTATCTTCAATAGTTTAACCAAATTGAATAAAGTATGAAATAATCAAATAGATCCAAACTTAAAAGATCAAATATTAGTGTTACAAGTTCAAATACCATAATTTGAGAAAGGAGGAAGAGGAGGGGAGGCAACAATTACATGTTCCAATGGTTTGTTTAGCATAAAAATTTATTAACATGGTTTTAAACTGTAAAACCTAATTAAAAATCAAATAAAACTAGAGAAAAGTCAATGACTACCCTATATACATGTGGCCACCTCTTTAAACATTTTTTTTTGTTTTTTTACCGATTCATGTCTCTAACGTGGAGATTAGAAATGGTTGGTTAAGACAAATTGACTTTAAATAAAGACGACTTGGCAGCACATGCTGCATGCAGCAACTTGCTATACTTTTGTTCATTCTAATATTATCTTACTTTAGTTATGTCCAGAAACAATAAGCCTTTAGCACAATTCGATCGAGTTCACTAATACTCAATCTGATGAGGGCCTATTATTCACAAGAGATCATTGTTTTGGGAAACAAATCAGACAAGCCAGTTGAACTGAAAAAAATTCTAAAATCGATGCCTATAGTAATTAGAGTTGGGAACAGATTTGTTTGAAGAAATATAATTTTTTACAATAATGTTTGAGAAGCAATAAAAAATTAATCGCACTGAATGAAATCCCTAACTCGAAACCGCTTCAATTAGCCACAATTTATAGAAGATATAGACAAATACATGTTCAGAACTCTGAACCAATAATGAAAACCAGAAGAAAAGCTCAATGTGGAAGAACAAACCGGTGAAAGGGGGAGGCAGCGATAGCTAGGATTCGCGCACGGTGGAGGACGGTGTCGGGGTTTCACGCACTACCGATGATATGCTCAACTTCGTCGCCGGTGATGGAACCACAGTTGGTCGCTGCGCGATTCGACGGCGAACACGAAAGCGCCGGGTGGAGCAGATGGTACGCGGCTCTATTCCCGCTCGTGTTTGGCGCGCTACCAAAATGAAGTGACGGGTTTCTGCAAATTTGGGGGGAGGGGGGTTTCAATTAATAGCAGTAAAGTAAAATGGGGAATTGAATTAAGGAATTGAAACTCACCTGGCGGAGTTTCTGGGTGTACTCGCGGGTAGGTTGCGCTAGAGGGAGGTTGGGTGCTCTTCGCGCCTCTGCTCGTGCTTTCGTTTGCGCCAAGAGGCTAAGTGAAATCAGCATGGTTAGTTGAAGATATATACACCAAATTCGAAGCGGTTCGGATTGCACGGCCGATATCCAGGGAGGTTTAGCGGTACCTGCCACACCGCCGCGGATCTCTGCCAGGATCTTGTAAACTAGCGGCGTTTTTAGCTAGGGCCGTTGTTTCTCCGTCGCTAGACTCCGCATTTGCTGTAGTGAAATATCAAGATAAATAAGTATTTAAGAGATCAGAGAGAAAAACTTGAAAAAATAATAATGCAAGAAAATTTTTTAAAAAATTAAAAGAAACAAAAGAAGGAGGAAGTTGAAAACATTTACAAAAAAATTCAAAAAAAAAGTCTAGAGTGATCATTTAGTAAAAATTTCAGAAATAGTATATTAAAATTTCAGTACATAAAAAAAAAATCTCCAGAAACTTATTAAAAAATTTTAAGAAACCAATAAAACTAAATATTTCTAGTATAAAAATTTCTTCACTGTTTTATTTTAAATTTTCTTTTAGAGTTAATATATAAATTTTATCATCCTATAATTTAATTTAGTTCGGCACATTAGCATTAAAAAATTGAACCAAAAAAAAGTAGTAGAAGCATACCTTAACCAGAGAGAAGAAATGTTCTCTGAACAATGATGATGGTTTGTGCAAGAGTTTCCACTAAGCTATCACACATTCTTGTGCATTAATACGAATTTATTTTTATATATATACATATAGATACACACATACATACATATACATACACATTATAATCTATTCAACTACTTTAATGATTGTTATGATTAAATAAAAAAATAATGTAATACATATTTTTAAATTTTATTCTTTATGTTTTTCAAGGAGTATTCTTGTAAAAAACAAACGATATGGTGCTAATACCTTTTTTATTTTTAATCGACCCCGACCTTAAATTCTAGTATAACAGACTTTTTTATTTGTTGACATCAACCATTTTATTTTTATAGAAAATTGATTAGTAGCGATTCCAAATCTTATAACACAATTTTTTTTTTCAAAAAAGCGATGAATATCTTTTTTTTTTTTTTTTTTTTCCACAGTCACCTACAAGTTGTACCGTCCTGAACAGGAACGTTGCGATTAGTGCTGACAATTTATACTTTATCTGTAGGTACTCAATCCAAACCAATCCGTTCAGGTAGAGTTGTCTATCGTATCCGCTGCGAGTAGGGTAGGGTGCAGTATGAGTTCACCTGCGGTGATAATTTATATCCTACCTGTAGGTACCCAATCCAGACCAACCCGTTCGGATAGAGTTGTCTACCCTATCCGTTGCGGGAAGGATAGAATGCGGTATGAGTTCACTTGCGGGTAGAGTAGGATACGGGTTCAAGGTATACCTATCCTTCTCTATCCGCACCCCTAATATATTATATAATATATATGTAAAAGTTATGTATGTAGTGAAGAAAGTGAGTGTTGAACCCACAATCTTTCTCTTATAAAAATTTGAAATAACTACTAAACTAATTGGTGATCATATTATTTATAATTTTATGTTAGATTTTTTTAAGATTTTATTATTTTTTAATTTTAATTTGAACTTAATTTTTTATTTTCTAATTTATTCATATGTATGAAATTTGGAATGGTTGAATTTTATATTTGCTTGAAATTTTTTTTTTATTTTTCTGCACATAGGATCGGATAGGATAGGGTTTAGAACTTTATGGTGCAGGTAAAGTTAGGATTAGGGTTGAGAAATTTTCAACCCGCGGATAGGATAAAATAGAATTTTAAAAAAGTTTTCAATATAATCCGCAAGTAGGGTTAGGATAGAGTCCAAACCCTACCCTACCCTACCCATTGCCAGCCCTAATTGCGACAATACCCATTATGAATCTCTATTTATTTGTCTTTATAAAAAATATGAATATATTAACAAGTATTTATGAATATTAATTAAAAAATTAAAAGAAAATCTAACAAAAATCATAACATAAACAAATCTAACATAATTTAATATACACACTAAAACCTCATAATACATTTATGATTTATTATAAAAAATGTCACAATTTAAAAAAAAATAACGTAAAGTCCTATTTCCATCCATGTCATTTCAATTTCAAGCATTCAAGGGCAATGGTAATTTAACACGTTGTAAGGATTTTATGGATTTCCATAGAGCGAGTACTTCTACCACACACGATTCTCATCCCATTTATTTGTGAGGGTGAGCCCATTTTTGTGATTGCGAATCTCCATTTAATTTTTTCTTTTTCGTCGCAGATAATTTATACAGTATTCATTTCGACGGATTGTTTTGCTATTTTTTTTAGTGTTTTTTAAAATTGTAAAAAGTATATAAATAAACGGAAAAGCTCTACATACAAGCTATTAAGACTTGTAAGCATTACAAGTCAATTAACCCCTAACCCTTCAAAACACGCTGCAAGTACTACGTCCCTTACACGTGCTATATATAATTACCAAATTTAAAAGATTTGTTTCCTTCTTCGTTCTCCTTCTTTCCAAATCTGCTCGTTCTTCTTCTCGCGCGTCTTTCCTTGCTTTTTCAATCGTTCTTTTCTCCTCCTTCCTCACTGGTTTGTTCTTCGTCATTGACGTTAGTTCCTCTCTCTGTAACTCCAGCTTCGTTTTCTTTTCGATTTTCTGGTATCTAAAATCAAAGTTTGAACTCGTTTGAAGATAATGGATGATTCAACCTCAGATTGTCAGCTGAATCAGGGCGAAGTGGATTATGAATTTGAATCTAACATAGTTCCTGAGGTTTGATTTACATATGATTACTCTGAATTTTGTTGCAGTTATTTGTATAACATTGTGTAGCTGAATAATTCGTGAACATTGACTGTGAAACTAACACGTGAACATAAATCTGTGGATTGAATCTAATGTATTAGTTTTGATTAATTATCTGCAATTTATAGCAGACGATCGTGTATAGATCAGAACTTTTTTTGGTGTATTTTTGCGGGAAGTGTGGGTGTATTTACAGTTTACTGCTTTTTTTGTTATTTTAACTGAGTTGTTGTCGATCGGGTGTATTAGATCAGACATGATTGGGTGTATTTTTTGTTTTTGACATGGTGTATTCTGCAGCCTCTCTCTGTTGATGACCAGTTTGTTCCCAAGGTTAGAATGACCTTTACCACCCTTGAAGATGCTGGAAAAGTTTACAGGAACTACGCCAAGGCTGTAGGATTTTCTACAAGAGTTCGGAGCACAAATAGGAAGGGAAACGAGATTAAGAATCAATTGATTACATGTAGCAGAGAGAGAAAATAGAAATCTAAAATATCTCAAACAGCACAGGGAACTAAGCATGTCCATTCATCGTACAATAGAGAATAACGAGGAGGCTGGTATTAGACCAAGCAAAACTTACCAATCATTTGTTGCGGCTGCCGGGGGTCATCGCAAGTTAAATTTTATTGAAAAGGATGTGAGGAATTACATTACGAGAGAAGTGCAAGAAGCGTGGGTGTGCTTAAAGACTCATTTGATAGGAATTGGAATGATTTTCTGCTGAATTTTGGTCTTGTGGACAATAAGTGGCTTTCAGGTAATGTTTGTTTAAAATCTGCAGTAGAGGTGTAAATTTAATTTTTTTCGGGTGTATTTATAGTCTGTGTTTGGGTGTATTCTGCAGATCTCTATGAAGACCGTCATATATGGATTCCAATCTATCTGGATCACCACTTCTGGGCAGGGATGAGAAGCACACAAAGGAGCGAGAGCATGCATTCTTTTGGGTGTAAAAGCAGTGTTCTTTTGGGTGTATTTCTGAATTTTCTTGTATTTCACATTTTACATATATATATACTTCAGAATCTTGTTTTTATGTTATAAAATACTGTTTGTTTTTTTTTACAACGGTTTAAGGGTTTTAGGTATTAGGGTTTAGGATTTTAGGGGTTTACGGTTTAGGTTTTAGGGTTTACGGGTTAGGGGTTAAGGTTTAGGTTTTAAGTGTTTAGGGTTCAGGGTTTTAGGGATAAAGCATCAGGGGGATAGATTTTTTGGTGTATATTCAACTTTCTTTGGGTATAAAAAATGGCAGGTTATTGGTGTATATTTAGTTTGATGTTTTCCTTCATATTATAGTACCTGTAATTCATACATTTTGAATACAGTAGAGAAAGTTTAATTATTGAAAGAAATTTTACAATAAACTGGATTATAATTGGAAAATTTTTACAGCATGTGTTCAATTTGTTACAGGACTATATAACATTTACATTAATCAATGTCAATATCCTTAGAATCTATCTGACAATTTGGTGATGCACCCTTAGCGGCGGGATGTGCATTAGGCCACCAAATCCCAAATCCCTAACAATTGTTTTCTTCTCCTCGCTCATGTTTCTGAATTTCTCACTTAACAAATGTGTTGCACACTTAAGGTCTTTGATTTGCTGTAAACAAAGCAAAATTATAGTCAGATATATTTCTATTATATAAAACTGATTTCATCTAAGACGTATATTTGTTCTTACATTTTTTTCAGCTTGGTTTCTGCCTGCCATTTTTTCTGAAATGAAAAATACACACATAGATATCAGTAAAATACACCCATAGATATGAGTCAGATACACCCATAGATATCAGTCAGATATCACTCAAACATGCATTAATATACAAGGTCAAGCAACATTACAAGGTCAAGCAATATACACCCATGGACAAGCAAATATTAGAACAGTTGCAACTGTTGACTATATTACAGTATATCAGTTCAGAAATATACACCCAACAAATTATGCTATATACACCCAACAAAATACTCAATATACACCCACCAAATCACGCAATATACTCCCAAAAATCAGTTACCAGAAGAACTAGAACAACAAGAACAGTAACACCTAGAACAACTAAGAAGAACAGAATAACCTAGAAGCAAGAATAACAGTAAAACCTAGAACAAGTAGAACATTAAAAACTGTAAAATGAGACCTAGAACAAGAAGAACAGTAAAACCTAGAAGAACGTAGAAGAACAGTAAAACCTAGTTCTTCGTTTTTGAAATATGGAAAATATACAATATGAGTAAAATAGTAACGTAACGTACCTTGAGTATTATAACTTCCTTTTTTCTGGAGATTGTTGATCGAGAGTTCTATGTTGTGTTGATGGAGAGTTCTAATCTTCGCGACGAGTCCTATCTCTGCAGTTTGGAATGTTGCTCGAAAACGGACGATTTGTGTTTTCTTCGAAGGGCTTGGAGAAGTGGAAGAGTGCGCCATTAAGGAGCGCTATTTTGCGAAGAGCAACCGTTGAGTGGGGCGCGTGTAGTTTACGTTCCATTCAAAGAGAGATGAGTGCGCGTGTGAATGAAGTGTGGACTGGGAACTTGTAAAACTTGTAGGGCCTTTTTGCTTGTATGTGTAGCAGGCCCAATAAATAAAAGGATTCGATTTTTATATCTTAAATTTTTTATTTTTTTAATATAAATCAGACAAGCTGATTTTTGTATCTCTCACAAATTAAATAGTCCGATTTCCGTACCTTCACAAATCGAATAGTCCAATTTTTGTACCTCTAACAAGTTGGATGTTCCAATTTATACTTCTTTAATTAAACGATTTTACATTTGAGAATAACACCCCAACCGTTTACATTTCAAAAAATTACTATTAACACTCCAATATCAAAAAACAAAAAGTTCTATACACTAACCTTCTTACAGAATCTTTTCTAGACTAGAAATAAAAAAGAGTAAGCCACAAAAAAATTGTCAATTTATTGAATTATTGATACAATACTAATCAAATTTATTAATGACAAAAATATTATTAAAATATAACAATAATTATAAATATTAAATAATTTTTATATTTGGCAAATAAATTGTATATTTGAAAATAAATTTTATAAAAATATTTAAATAACTATTTGAAAAGAGAATAAAAAGACTTGGATTGAAATTTCATCTTATTTTTTATATTTTTTAAAAATATTATTGCCTATAAAAATCACAAAAAATCCACTAGAACACTAAAATGAACAAATTTTAAAAATAATAATATCTCAATTTTCTAATTACACTTGTAAACAAATCTAAATTTAATTTATAAATTTCTTCTTGAGCATATATATATATATATATATATATATATATATTTGTTGAGAAATTATATATTTACTTTTGGTGATAATAAGCATTGATAGTTAGTTGGATTGAAAATCTAAAATTGTTTGAAATGTATTTTATTCTGTAGACCCATAATAAAGAAGATGAGTGATTAATATGTTAAGAATATTGAGCTAAACTTTGGACATTAAATAAAGTAACAAGATACTACTTGGTGCGGAATTTCTACCCACAAACTAACTGGTAAGTGTATCGGGTCGTACCAAGTAATACCTCAGGTGAGTGAGGGTCGATCCCACGAGGATTGATGGATCAAGCAACAATGATTGAGTGATAGACTTAGTCAGGCAAACAGAAAGTAATGTTTGGGAGTTTAAAAGACATTAAACAATATAAAGAATATTGAAGAAAGGCAAGTAAATAAATTTGGAATAAAATATGAAGAAGGTAGTTAAGGTTTCAGAGTTATCTATTTTTCCGGATTAACTTTTCTTACTAACTATTTTAATAATGTAGGATTTAATTTATGGCAAACTATATGTGACTAGACCCTAATTCCTTAGACCTTTCTAGTCTCCTCTAAAATTCATCAACTGCCAATTCCTTGGTCAATTAATTCCAATTAGAGGGTGATGATCAAATTCCAGTTTATATGCCACAAAAACTCTAATTACCCAAAAATAAAAGGATTATATGTCACGTATCCCGTTAAATCCAGATAATTAGAAGTTTAGGAGAATTTGTTTTCAAGCTGTTGTTCAAGTAAAGAGCTTTTCCAAGTTATACAAGAACTCAAGTAGAAAGAGGGTCATACTTTCGTTCCACCCAAATTCGTAAGATAAAGAGCGAAAATAATTCTTAAATTGTAAATCCATACATGAATTAAAATAGAAAAAGCAATAACATCAATCCATACAAATAGATAGAACTCCTAACCTTAACAATAGAAGATTAGTTGCTCATGGTTCAGAGAGAAAACTGTAAAATACAGAATGTAAATTCGAATAGAATCCCCCTAGGGAAGAAAAGTTTCTTCCTTTTATATCTAATCCTAATAATTTAAAATCTAATTTCTAAAACTAAAATCATATCTTTTCCTAAAAATAATAATTGAATTTAAATTAGAATTAATTAACAAGTCTTTAGTTGATGGGTGGGGACCACTTGTTTTGTCCATTCTGCAGCTTCTAATTTGCGTTTTCTGGGCTGGAAACTGGGTCAAAACAGCCCAGAAATCGCCCCCAGCATTTTTCTGTGTTTTTTGCACGTGGCGCATATCACGCGTACGCGTCGATGGTCTTATTCGCGTGTCACGCATACGCGTCGCTGAGCAAATCTTCAGATCACGCGTACGCGTCAGTCACGTGCACGCGTCGCTCCTCACTGCCATCTCCTTTGATTCTTGTGCTGTAGAAACTCCATCAAATCCAGCCGAATGCTACCTAAAATAAATAAAATTGTACAAGACTCAAAGTAGCATCCATATTGGCTAAAAGATAATTAATTCTTTATTAAACTCAACAAATTAAATGCAAATTCACTAGGAAAAGATAGGAAAGATGCTCACGCATCACAACACCAAACTTGAATTGTTGCTTGTCCTCAATCAACCAAAACTAATATAGGCTTAGGATGTGAATTTGCATGAGAATGAGAGTTCGATTAAGCTCAGGTCTCTTCCTATAGTGTGGTTTACAACTGTAATCTTAAATAGTTTTGGCATCTCACTCTCCTTTGAATTAGAAGAATGTTACTGTCATCTGGAATTAGAATCCGGATAATATTATGAACTCTCTGATCTTTTGTAACTCAATTTAACCCTTGAACACAACAATCTTTCTTTGGTCCTTTGCACCTTGAGCCTAACCGTGACTTTAAATGTTGTCTCAAGCTTTACTTGACACAGAAACACCACAAGCACTTAACTGGAGAACTCTCTTTACATCATCATCATCATCATCATTATTATTATTATTATTATTATTATTATTATTATTATTATTATTATTATTATTATTATTATTATTATTATTATTATTATTATTATTATTATTATTATTATTATTATTATTATTATTATTATTATTATTATTATTATTATTATTATTATTATTATTATTATTATTATTATTATTATTATTATTATTATTATTATTATTATTATTATTATTATTATTATTATTATTATTATTATTATTATTATTATTATTATTATTATTATTATTATTATTATTATTATTATTATTATTATTATTATTATTATTATTATTATTATTATTATTATTATTATTATTATTATTATTATTATTATTATTATTATTATTATTATTATTATTATTATTATTATTATTATTATTATTATTATTATTATTATTATTATTATTATTATTATTATTATTATTATTATTATTATTATTATTATTATTATTATTATTATTATTATTATTATTATTATTATTATTATTATTATTATTATTATTATTATTATTATTATTATTATTATTATTATTATTATTATTATTCCCAGACAGTGATGCTCAAAGCCTTTGGCGTACTCTGTAATTGATCTCGACTCTAAATGTTTTGTCTCAAGGATTACTTGACACAAGAACACCACAAGCATGTGACTAGGAAAATAACTCTTTGAGCTTTTAATCATGTCTTACCTCCCTAGTCATTGATGCTTAGAGCCTTGGACCTTGCTCTTATTTTTTTTTACTGTTTCTTTTGCTTCAAGAATTAAACTTTCATTAATTTCGGAGAAATCATAATACTTCTCTAAATTCCTATTCCTGTACATCAACATTCTTTTATTCAAATTTAAATATGCACTGTTCATATCACGCATTCAGAATTACAATTAATACCACTGCATTTAAGTAAATAAGACTACTCTTAAAATTAACTCAATTTCTCATGCATTACACCCCTTTTCTTCTTTCTTTTTGATTTCAAGCTCAGCGGGCAATACATGAGGCATCTTTCAGAATTAAAGCAAATTAACAGAAAACTAAACTAAAATCTAGGAATCTAACTAATAAAGGATCATGCAGTAAACAAAGCAAAATAGCAGAAAACCGAAACATAATATAGTAAAAGCGGGAAGGAATATAGAATGAAAGGAACTCAACCACCTTAGTTATCCTAGCGGTCGTTTTATTCTTCAGGTTGTGCTCCTCCGTGAAGATGATTCGCCTCCCTTTTGGGTATTATAAAATTAGACAGCAAAACTCTAAGCGAAGCGTCAACACCAAACTTAATAGTTTGCTTGTCCTCAAGCAAAGAAGGATTGAAAATAAAAAGAGACAATTATTATGATGAAAGAAAAATAAAAGGATAAAAGAACAGGAGAGAATTAGGATTGGGAGAGAGAGAAAGAAAATTAAAACTACGCGGCGAACTAGTGTAGTTGTGCGGCGCAGGCGACGCGTACGCGTGGATCGCAAATTTTTCTTAATAACGCGTGAGCGTAAGGCACGCGTCCGCATGCCCTTGGTTTTGTGCGATTCACGCAAAGCCAGCCGCGCGCACGCACAACTCTCTGTTCGCGTGGCTTGGGAACCAATATTTTTATACGACGCGTGCATGTCATGCACGCGTGGATTGCCATTTGTGTAGATGACGCGCACGCGTCAGGGACACGTACGCGTGACCAAATTTGTGCCTCTAGCACACTTCCAGCCTCAAGCCAGCACAACTCTCTGTCCAATCACTCATTTACGCCGATTTTCAAGGTCACACGTACACGTCAGTGACGCACACGCGTGGAGGGCGAAAAGTGCAAACGACGTGCACACTTGGGTTATGCGTACGTGTGATGTGGCTTGTGCTTCCAGCATACTTCCAGCGCTACTCCCGCTCAACTCTCTGTCAAATTTTATTTTTTTTCGCACATGCATATGACGCGTACGTGTCAGCGACGCTTGCGCATCGTGTGCTCTCTTTTTTTTTTCTTTTTTTCTTTTTTTTTTTTTAAATTTTTTTGGCTCCTATTCTAAGATAGCTGCATGATCTAAAAAACAGTAAAAATTTAGTAAAAATCAAATAAGGAAGAAAACTACTACTATGAAAAGTAACTAAGGATATGAAATTATCGGGCTGCCTCCCGACAAGCCCTTCTTTAACGTCACTAGCTTGACACTTGATTATTGAAGTTTCTTCCTCTTCTTCCAGTTTGTTAAAAGGGGGGGGGAGGTGAAAACTAGTGCCCCCTGATATAAATTCCTCCTAACAAGCTTTCTTTTATTGTGATTAGCTTGATTCACCTTGCTTGTTGGTGTAGAGGTTGGATTATTTTTTTCTGACCTTTTCTTTTTCATTGATTTTTTCTTCTATTTTTTGGTCACAATCCCCTTTTCAGTGCTTTCCTTGGTTGCCTTCACTTCTTTGATTTCAAAATGTGGGTGTTGTGTGATGGTTAGAGTGTACCCTTCATCAAGAACTTCTTGAATTGGTGGTTCAATAAACTCACCCTCTATGCCACTCTCTGCTTCATTGGGGTGTAGATTCCCATAATTGTTTTCATCCCTTGCAACCTCCTTTGTTTGTGCATCTTCCTTCTTTGTTGGTGCATCTTCCTCTTTTATTTTTGCATCTTCCTCTTCTTCCATGTGTGAGGATGGAAAGTTCTCTAATTCATTGGAGTATAAACTCATTTGATTGATTTTCTCACTTTCTTCCATAGGATCTTGCATTATATCTCTTGGAAAGGAATTTGCTTGCTCCTCTTTCTGTGACTTAATAATCGACTGCACATGTTTCTCTACATTTTTTACACTCGTCTTTATATCATGTAAGAATTCTTTCATGAGAAGCTCAATATCTGATGGTATTTGAGATGAATAAGAAGGAGGTGGCTCTTGATATGAATAAGAAGGAGATGATGGTTCTTGATAGGTGTAAAAAGAGGATGGTTCTTGGTATGAATAGGTAGATAGTGGCTCTTGATATGGGTAGAAATATGATGGTTCTTGATATGGATAGAGAGGTGGTGGTTCTGGGTATGAATATGGAGATGGTGGTTCTTGATAGTTGGAACATGGAGCATTGAAGTTTCTTTGGTTTTGACTTTGCCAACCAAAATTCGGGTAGTTCCTCCATCCACAATCATATGAATTACTACTTGGGTAGGAGTAGTAACCCATGTGATCTCTCTCCATTATTTTTCTTAGCACAAAATACCAAAAAGAATTAAACGCACCATGTGGTAAACAGGAAAGCAAAGAAGAAAGAACAGAATTCTAAAAATTAAAATGAGAAAAATTAACATAAAACTAACTAGGAAACACCAAACTTAATTTCAGAAATTAAGAGAAAAATATTAGTGCTATATAAAAAGAAATAAAAAAAATTAAATAAAATGAAAACTAAAATGCCTAATCTAAGCAATCAAACAACTGATAGTTGTTAATCACTATCAATCCCCGGCAACGGCGCCAAAAATTTGGTGCAGAATTTCTACCCACAAACTAACCGGCAAGTGCACCGGGTCGTACCAAGTAATACCTCAGGTGATTGAGGGTCGATCCCACGAGGATTGATGGATCAAGCAACAATGATTGAGTGATAGACTTAGTCAGGCAAACAGAAAGTAATGTTTGGGAGTTTAAAAGACATTAAACAATATAAAGAATATTGAAGAAAGGCAAGTAAATAAATTGGGAATAAAATATGAAGAAGGCAGTTAAGGTTTCAGAGTTATCTATTTTTCCGGATTAACTTTTCTTACTAACTATTTTAATCATGTAGGATTTAATTTATGGCAAACTATATGTGACTAGACCTTAATTCCTTAGACCTTTCTAGTCTCCTCTAAAATTCATCAACTGCCAATTCCTTGGTCAATTAATTCCAATTAGAGGGTGATGATCAAATTCCAGTTTATATGCCACAAAAACTCTAATTACCCAAAAATAAAAGGATTATATGTCACGTATCCCATTAAATCCAGATAATTAGAAGTTTAGGAGAATTTGTTTTCAAGCTATTATTCAAGTAAAGAGCTTTTCCAAGTTATACAAGAACTCAAGTAGAAAGAGGGTTATACTTCTGTTCCATCCAAATTCGTAAGATAAAGAGCGAAAACAATTCTTAAATTGTAAATCTATACATGAATTAAAATAGAAAAAGCAATAAAATCAATCCATACAAATAGATAGAGCTCCTAACCTTAACAATGGAAGATTAGTTGCTCATGGTTCAGAGAAAAAACTGTAAAATACGGAATGTAAATTCGAATAGAATCCCCTTAGGGAAGAAAAGTTTCTTCCTTTTATATCTAATCCTAATAATTTAAAATCTAATTTCTAAAACTAAAATCATATCTTTTCCTAAAAATAATAATTGAATTTAAATTAGAATTAATTAACAAGTCTTCAGTTGATGGGTGGAGACCACTTGTTTTGTCCATTCTGCAGCTTCTAATCTGTGTTTTCTGGGCTGGAAACTGGGTCAAAACAGCCCAGAAATCACCCCAGCATTTTTTCGCACTTTCTGCACGTGGCGCATGTCACGCGTACGCGTCAGTCACGTGCACGCGTCACCGTGGAAATCTCCAAATCACGCGTACGCGTCAGTCACGCGCACGCGTCGCTCCTTGCTTCCATCTCCTTTGATTCTTGTGCTACAGAAACTCCATCAAATCCAGCCGAATGCTACCTAAAATAAATAAAATTGCACAAGAGCATCCATATTGGCTAAAAGATAATTAATTATTTATTAAAATTAAAAAATTAAATGCAAATTCACTAGGAAAAGATAGAAAAGATGCTCACACATCACTACTCCTTTTGGCCTAACAAAGACATTCAAAAAAGGTCTATTGCTGTTGGTTATTGGACAAAAGAATTTGAAGCTGAATTATGCCCAATGTTGCTGAACACTAATCAAGACTTAGGAACTTCACTAGCAAAATAAGCAAGTTCGTAATTAGTTCAAGTTGAAATGAAAAAGGCTCAAATATCATTGTGCAGCCAAATAATGAAACTAAGTGTCTGAGCCATAGCTACTTGGAATAAGCCTCCAGTCTAGTCCATTGCCATTCTTGACAGGAAGAGCATCTTCCTGCTAATGGTGTTATGTTGTCTCAGTAAGGCACAAAGAAGAAAGAGAAGTTCACTTTTTCACTAAGCACAAAAAGAAAAGGAAAGAAAAGCAATTATATTTTAGAAGAAACAAAGTAAAAGTTTTTTATTAATGGAGCTTTAAATCAACTCAAAAGGATGATCTATTTTAGAAGAAAAAAGTAAAATTTTTTCATTAATAGACAAGTAAATTACTTATAGACTTCATTTTCCTTCTACACATGCAATTCGAAAAACAAAAGGAAAAATGAAGGTTACTTTAATCTGCTGTGAATCAATGGCTATTATTGAAATTTGGGGCAAAAGCACAAAATGAAGATTTTGGATTTGCAAACCTATTGAGGAAGTAAATTGCTGCTGCTCATCTCTCTGCTGCTGTGATTAATTTTGATATCAAATCCTTGATATTTTGGTCTGAGAAAAGAAAAAGGAAGGGAGACTTCAACTGGTTACAGATTTAAGGAGCTAATTTTTTAAAACAAGTCCTAGGTATAAAAATAGAATTCAATACAAAAAAAAAAATAAACTTCATTTCTATTCAAGGAGAGAGAACTCAAATCAGAGAAGAGAGAAACCTCATAAATTAAAGTTTGAAATCTTGGAAGTATTGCACCTACACAAAAAGGAAGATTCCGCCAGGATGAATGGCAACGTTTGAGAGTTCAAAAATTGGGTTTAGCGTATAGAGTTTGAGTTGTTCAATATCATCTCCTTCATGGTTTATCATTAAATATTTTGTTTGTATGTTGTATCTTTTTTTGTTTCTATTCAGTGGTAAAAGGCATACCGGTGAGGCATTAAGAAAAAAGCATTGAGAAAAACAGCTAAGAAAGATACTTGGAGAGAAAAACCAAGATTTATTTCAAATCTCCTTTGATTGTATTTCTATTTTGTATCTTGTATCTGAGGTATCCCTTGCTATGTTGGGTGAGCACTTAGTGTGTTGAGAGTCTAGGAAGTAACCTAGCCAAGTCAAGCTTATGTTAAAGCTTGGTTTGTCTTTGATAGGATTAGGTTGAATACTTGGAAATTGATATATGTAATACTTGAAAAGATAGTGAAAATTTCACCACTATTGTGTTGGAGACTGAATGTAGGTTGCATTGCACAAGGCAGCTGAATAAGGATATATGCCTACGTCATCTTCTTCTTCTCTGTTCTGATTCTTTTTTTCACGATTTATGAGACAAAATAAAATTATCTCCTGCATAATCAATGTCGCAGACTAAATAGAAGCAAATTTTTATTTTCTGGTTTGAGGACTTATCATTCATAATTAAAAGAGGACCATAGATTTAACCCCCTTCTCTAAGCCATCAAGAACCTTCAATTGGTATCAGAGCTAGGTCTCAAGAATCAAGTTTTACAGTTTAGAGAAATGGTCCAATGGCTAATAATTTGGATTCAAATGTTGTGGTCTACACTCTAACAGAGGTCAGTCAAACAACAAACTTTCTTTCTTTAATGGGAAGAACTATACCTAATGGAAGAAAAGGATTGAGATCTTTATTCAATTCATTGACTACAATATATAGAAGATCATTGTGAATGGTCCTCAAGTTCCTACCAAGACTAGTGCTGAAGGAGTGGTGACTCCAAAGGAAGAAGATGAATGGAATGATGAAGACAAGAAGAAGGTGGAGTTAAATGAAAAAGCCATCAACATAATGCACTGTGCTATCAGCTTCGAGGAATATCGGAAGGTATCTAGATTCAAGATGGCAAAAGAGATCTGGGATAAACTCCAAGTCACACAAGAAGGTACCAAACACGTCAAAGAAACTAGGATTGATATGCTGTAAAAAAGAGTATAAAATGTTTTCCACGAAGGATGAAGAAATCATCGATGAGATGTTTGAGAGGTTCTCAATCATCATAAACAGCTTGGATGCTATGGGTATGACCCACATTGAACAAACACTTGTGAGAAAAGTCCTTAGAAACCTATCAAAAGAGTGAAAAATAAAAGCCACTATTGTGGCCAAAAGCAACAACCTGAGTCTTTTAACCTATGATGAGTTGAGAGGAAAACTTCTAGCATATGAAACCACACATACCAGCTAAGACACAAAAAGAAAAAGAGTGATCCTAAAATCAAAAGTTGAGTCATTGGATGATGAAATTATTTTATTTTATTTTTTTCTAGGAGATTGAGAAGGCTAATGAGGTGTAAAGGCAAGTACAAGGGATCAAGTTCAAAGAAGCAAAAGAGAGATCTAAGTAAAGTCATCTGTCATCACTGTAAGGATGCTGGATACTTCAAGTTTAACTGCCCTAAACTCAAGAAAGAGGACAAGGCAAAGAAAGAAAAAACGAAAGTGCTCATGACTTCATGGGAGGATATAGAAAACGACTCTAATGAATATGAAGATTCTGAATATAAAGCACAATCTGTCTAATGGCTAGTCATGATCAATTAGATGAGATAAATTACTTTGACTTGTTCATTGAAGATTTACATGTTATTATTGATGATCTCACTTATTATTCTAAAAAATTGCTGAATAAATATAATAAATACAAGTCTAAAAATGAAGTTTTGAAAGCAAAAAAAAAATTTGAAAGCAGAAAATAATTTTTTGAAAGAAAAAGTGAAGAAAACCGAATGTGATATTGATCTTGTTGAAGAAAACAGATTTTTAAATTTTGAAATTGAAAATTTTAAAAGAAAGCACTCGGTTGACGCTTCACAAGAACTCATTGCTGAAAATGAAAGATTAAATAAAATGATTAAAGGTTTGAATAATGATTTAGCAAAATTTGTACATAACTCTAGAAACTTGGATAAATTACTTGCTAATCAAAGACCATTATTTGAAAAATCTGATATAGGTTATGTAACAAAATATGATGCAGTTTTTAAAAAATCATTTGCTAAAACCAAGGCATCAACCTCAAGAACAAAACCCTCATTTAAAAATTCTGATTTAGGTTACTTCACCAACTATGATGCTACCTTTGAAAAACCACACCTTGATAATAATGCATCATCATCTTAGACCAAACTTTTGCAAAAAATTTTAGATTTGGGCTATGTTGTAAAAAATGGTGCTATTGCTAGAAATTGATTTGTCAAAAGAGATGCACCTAACCCAAAAACCAGAAATTTTAAAATCTTTAATTACTTTCAATATTATGCACACAGAAATCATTGTTCTACTTGCAATAAACTGGGTCATTTCTCTTACCTATGCTTTATTGTCAAAAGAATAGTGGAAAAC
Organism: Arachis ipaensis; assembly: GCF_059453495.1. NCBI lineage: Eukaryota > Viridiplantae > Streptophyta > Magnoliopsida > Fabales > Fabaceae > Arachis > Arachis ipaensis. Next base: position 115,791,526 of record NC_142441.1, on the reverse strand, counting down.
AACACATACAAGGTTGTTTGTGATTTCAATACTGTTGGACAACCAAGATGGATTAACTTCAAAGAATCTAAATTAGTTTGGATATCTAAGGTTACTTAAGAATGTGTGTAGATTTGTCTAGAATCCAAGAAGAAGGAAGACATGTGATATTTAGATAGCGGATGCTCTAGGCACATGACAGAAAAGTCAACATTCTTTGGCAAACTCAACAAGTATGATGGAGGATTTGTGACTTTCGTAGATGATGGTAAAGAAAAAATCATTGCTATTGAAAAAGTTGGTAAAGATCTCTCTACTTTCACTGATAATATTTTTTTGGTTGATGGGTTGAGATACAATCTTTTGAGTATTAGCCAATTATGTGATCTTGGTTCCTTGGTAATTTTTAAAAGATTAGAATGCCTTGTTGTGAATGAAAAATCTGATTTAGTGTTGTTTGTGGCAAAACGTTGTGATAATGTATATGGCCTCACTTTAGATGAACTTAAAAGTCAAAATGTAACTTGTTTCCATTCAAAAAATTCTGAAAAATGGCTATGGCACAAAAGATTGGGTCACGCTAGTATGTTTCAAATTAACAAGCTTGTAAGAAGGGAATTAGTGAAAGGTCTTCCTAATATCAAGTTTGACAAAGATATTGTAAACTCCGAGTAATTAGTAAATAATTAACCAATAAATTAATTATTATTTAAATAAATTAAAAAAATAAATTTTATAGTTTAATGAAGTAGAAATAATTAAAATATAAATTTTGACACTAATTTAAAAGATTTTGATCTAAAATTAGGCCAATAGATCGAATCGATTGAATCGGATCCAAACTGGACCTAAGGCCCAACCTATTAAGCCCAAAGAACGAGCTTTCCTCCTTCATTTTAGCACTGGACTCACGTTGAGGAAGAGAGAATCGGGAGAGAACCCTAACCTCTTCGAATAATTCAATTTCACGTAACTTTCAATCCGGAGCTCCGATTGATGAGCCGTCAGCGGTCACGTGTTCGTATCAAAATTTTCTTAAATTATATTCCAACAAAGTGATAAGAAATTAGCATTTCTCTCTCATTTCTTTCTCTCCTCAATTTTGTGATTTTATGGTTTGGGTATTGAGAAATTAAATGATTTTGATGGTTTAGGTGAACTCTAACAGCAGATAATCAATGGATTTTGTCTAATAGATATGTGGCTAAGATAAGAAATTTTTAAACCCTTGTGAATCATTAAATTAGTAAATTCTATGATAATTATAGTGAGATTATGTGAAATAGATTGTGTTCTGGTTGATCTGAAGTTCAATTTGGCAGTTTGAAACGAAATCCAGGTGATTAAATTTGAGAAATTGACATTTAGAAGCTTGGAACTTGTGAAAGGATATGTTTTTGAGGAGTTCCGAGCTTAAGGAGGAATCGGCCAAGGTATGATTTTAGTTTTTCGTATATAATATATAATGTTTTGTGAAAACATAGGCTAGATAACCATAGGATAGGTTAAAAATGTGGGAATATGTTAAAGCTAGTAACCTTGATGAAAATGTGAAATTATATTGTGAATGAGTTGAATGATGATTTTGTTGAGTTGGTTGTATGAATTGTGTTAATTAATGTTGTTAATGGGAGTTGATGAATGATTACTGATGAATGCATGTGAGTATTGATGATGAAAGAATATAAAAGAATAGAAGAACAATTACAAACTCCTGAAATACAAAATAAAATAAAAGAAATTGAAGAAAAAATAAAAAAAAACTATGCAAAATTTTTCATCATAGAAAATTACATGAGATATCTTTACCATATGAAGATGGGTTTAATGAAAAAGATATACCGACAAAGGTAAAACCAATACATATGAATAAAGAATATCTAGAATATTGTAAAAAAAAAATACAAGAATATCTGGATAAGGGACTAATAAGGCCTTCGAAATCACCATGGATCTGTACAGGCTTCTATATAATGAAAGTATCTGAAATAGAAAGAGGTGCTCTCAGATTAGTCATCAATTATAAACCTCTTAACAAGGTACTAAAATGGATTAGGTATCCCTTGCCAAATAAAAACGATTTAATTAAAAGACTAAATAAAGCAAATATCTTTTCAAAATTTGATCTAAAATTAGGATATTATCAAATTACAGTAATAGAGGAAGATAGATATAAAATAATTTTTATAGTACCCTTTGGACATTATGAATGGAATGTAATGCCCCAAGGATTAAAAAAATACTCTAAGCGAGTTCCAAGAAATAATGAACATAAAATTTACTATAGTATATCTTGATGATGTGTTAATATATTCAAAAGGAATAAATCAGCATATATATCATCTAGAAAAATTTATGAATATTACAAAAGAACAAGGATTAGTCCTATTAGAAAAGAAAATGAAAATTTTTATAAACAAAGTAAGATTTTTAGGATATGAAATCTATCAAGGGACTATAGTACCTATTAAAAGAGCCATTGAATTTGTCGATAAATTTCCAAATGAAATAACTGACAAAAAATAACTACAAAAATTTTTAGGATGTTTAAATTATGTAGCAGAATTCTTACCAGGAATAAAAGTCATGTGTGAACCTCTTTATAAGAGATTAAGAAAAAATCCACCTCTATGGACAGAAGAAATGACTTCTATAATAATAAAAATAAAGAACACGATAAAAGAAATACCCTGTATAAGTATACTAGATCCATTGGCTAAACTAATTGTAGAAACAGATGCATCAGAATTAGGATATGGAGGAATTCTTAAACAAATACCTCCTAATAGCTCAAAAGAACAAATAGTAAAATACCATTCAAGAATTTAGAACCAGACTCAAAAGAATTATGCAACAGTTAAAAAAGAAATACTTACTATAGTATTATGTGTTTCGAAATTTCAAGAAGATTTATTTAATAAGACATTTATAATAAGCACTGATTGCAAAGTAGCCCCAAATATTTTAAAAAATGATGTTAAAAATCTAGTTTCAAAACAAATATTTGCAAGGTGGCAGGTTGTTCTATCATGTTTTGATTTTACCATTGAACATATAAAAGGCAAATTAAATTCACTTCCTGATTTTCTTACTAGAGAATTTTTGCAGGGAAAGAATGGATCAAAAACCAGCCTCCAGTGAAGACTATGGTCAACCTTTTGACCAAATAAAAGAGAGAAAATTATTAATTACTCCTGTACCAGCAAAAATATTATCATTAAGACCTATGACTATGTCAGAGATTGTAAAAGAATCATCATCATCATCACCTTCTAAGAGCTTTTTAATTACTACAAATAATAAATTCACATTACTACAACCATCTGACTTTTATAGCACTCAACCCTTGAAAGAACAATTTTCATATTATGAAAAACCCAATCCTATCAAAATATTATCCATCGAAAAAGAGTGGTTCAAAAAAGATAGAAAAACCCTATACAAAACTATTTTTCCAAACACTTTTCATTATATTCCTGTTAACCCACAAAAAATCAAAAAATTTTATGAATTCATATTAGTAGACACCGGATCCATTAAATTAACACATTATAGGGATCCCAATACCAAATAACCCATTTATTCGAAAATAAAAATCATGAAAATATTATCCATACAAGAGTGGAAATTACTCCCATATCAGTCTAAGAACTTCTCATTAAAATTTGAACCTCAGAGTTATACTTATTATGACTACCAAGAAGCATGGAATCATACATTATTCCTATCACCAAGTCCCCATTCCTGGTTCATTTAGTTCAGAAAGGGGATATCATTACAATTTCCTAAATGGTTCCAATCATGGTTTTAAACCTTTGGACCATTAGAAGCCTTTTTCCCAAAAGAGGCTAGCTTGGCCTATAAATATTTTAAAAGCAAGTCATCATTTTTACAAGAATATAAGTTCATTTCGTTTATAGCAGCCATAGGAATAAGCTGGGTTATGACCTGGGGTATGATTCAGCAGCCTATGAAGAATGCTCAAGTATACAATACTTAGTAAGAGTAATAAAAATAAAATGGTGGAATAAATATGATATAAATTTGCTAAGAAAAGTAGCTATCGGCCAATGGTTAACGGCATCACAAAAGCGTCCAGCAATAACAGCTTTAAGCACTACTAATGAACAAATATCATATAAAAAAGAAACCCATTTCTAGCTCAGAAGCGAGAAATTATGGCAGCTCTAGCAGCAGCAACATCAGAAGAAGACATCCAAAACTCACTACAAGTAATCTAAGCCATACCTCTTGGAGAAGATGAAGAAGTTCAGTCTAATCCCACTCATTATTTTCAAGATTCTCAAGACCCTTTTGAAATGTAATAGCACTAAGAACAGTATATCAGCTCTAGGTAAAAGGCCAGTTAAAAAGAGAATGATCTCTGTAAAAAAAAAGTCGGCAAACAGTAAAAGCAAATAGTAAATGTTAGCAAAACAGTAAATGTCAGCAAACAGTAAAAGCAAACAGTACTGTCGGCAAATAGTAACCAAATAATAATCATTTGAGGTCTATAAATACTAAAGGCCTTATTCATATCAAATCATTAAAAACTTGAAAGCTCTAAAGCTCTCTTTACTCCCATATCTTCTTACTTCATAAAGTTCTCTAAATATTTGTAATCATCTTTAAGATTGTATCAAATTTATAATAAATAATAGTATAAATTCATCTCTATAAGTTTATTATCTTACTCCTTCTTTTGTTATTATTTATCTTAGTTGTTATTTATGCTCTTATAATATGAAAGAATTTTCAGAAAAGGCCCATAAATCTAAAGAATGTTAGAAGAAATAAAAAGATTAGACTATTAACATTAACTAAAAAATACATAGACATAGCAACTGAATATTCTAAATTAAATCAAGAAATAGAAAAAATAAACAAGAAAATAATTAGAATTAAAAAGTTGTTAAAAAATATTAAGACCATAAAGTCAATAGAAAGTGTTAAAGAAAGTACAAAAAATAGATCAATCTACCATATTCGAAGGCTACATTTCCTTCATAGAAGGAATATGGTGTGTGTGTGTGTGAGAGAGAGTTGGAAATGATTTTGATATTGGATTAGTTTGGCTTGTTGGAAGTGATTTGAAAAGGATTTGAAAGATGGTTTGGTTGGGATCCGAGAAGGGTGGCAAAGTCCGAATTTTAAAGGAGATGCTACGAAATTTTTATAAAAATTGGAGATATGGTTTAAAGTATTATTTAGACAAGTATGAATAAAAGAATTATATTATTTGACTTCAATTTAGAAAGAAAAGAAATGGATTATGTTTTGGAACTAGATTTATTAAGAAAAGTATTATGTTTTAAGTTTTATTTAGTTAAGGAAAAGAATTATACTATTTTGAATTCGATTTATCAAGGAAAGGTTTGATTTCTTTGAGAAGAGAATTATGTTTTGAGTGTGAATTATTGATGAACAGAATGAGATGTGTGATGATGATAATTGTTGAATGAATTGAATGACAATGAGATAGATGTGATCGGGTAAGAGACAATGGCACTGACCACTCGCTCCAGGTATATGTTAAGGAAGTGCAAAAATGTTGAGAAATGTATGGGAGATGAATTAATGATTGAATGATTATGAATAAATTGGAATGATAATGAAAATAAGAAGTTTGAATTTGATTGTAATATGCCTCCAGATAAGATGTAGTGGTGTTATTCGCTTGCTCCTGGTAAGAGGCGAGAATGCCGGGTAAGATGCAGTGGTATTATCCACTTGCTCCGGTTAAGAGTTCGAAACTCCGGGTAAGATGCAAGGGTAGAATTCTGACGCCGCTTGCTTCGGGTTGAGAACTATAACACCACTTGGGTAAGAGGCAGGGTGAAGTTGTCCCTTGCTCTGGGTACGCGGGTAAGATGCAAGGGTTGCGTCACTGTCCCACTTGCTCCGTGTTTGGTATTCTGTCCAAGGTTAGCTACCGGACATATCGGGTTTGACTTTATAACCAACAGATGAGACTCATCGGCTATAGGGCATGCATACATCATATGCATATGTGTGTTTTATTTGATCGTGCATTAATTGGGCTTGATATGTGATTATTATGCTTACCTGCTATATTTGCTACCTGCTGTATTTGTATCCTACTTGTATTTGCTTTGTCTATATTACTTTTCTGTGCACCAAAGTTTCAGAGGATTGGAGGAAGGTGAAAATATCAGGGATTAAGTTAGAAAATAGAATTGAGTTAAATTTAAGAGTCTTAGATAACTTACCCTGCTTATGGTTTTCCGTTTTAAATTTTTAAGCTTTAAATCTGGGTGTCGGAGTTCTAGGATTGCCTCTGACTTTTTTGAGACCTTACATATTATGTATGTGGGCACTATTACTATATTGAGAACTTCTAGTTCTCATACCATATATATGTTGTTGTTTTCAGATACAAGTCGGGATGCACCTCGGTGAGCGTCTGAGATCTTTGACAAGCGAATCTATTTTGGGATTTTATATTTTGATATCATATGATGTATTTATGATTTATAATTCTCTTATATGTATATATAGCTAACTATGTCTCTCTTAGAGGTTGACGATGGAGAAGCAGGTTGTTTATTTTGTATTTTGGGGATTCTTTTGGGTTATGACTATATGTATGTATATACACACTTATACTCCGGCCAGTCTTTACTTTGCGGGGTGAGTCAGGAGTTTGCTATTCTGTATTTTGATCCTCCACTTCTTATTGTGTAGTTTACGTTTTATCCAGTTGCACTTTTCCGTGTGCGATGCATTTTATTTTTGCGATTTTTTGTTTAAACCTTCTTTCAAGACTCCTAGTTATGAATTTCTTCAACTATATTACATACATATTTTCTTTTAGAGGTCATAATACCTCACAACCTCTATTTTACGACTTAAGTGTAAACCTCTATGTAATAGGGTGTTACAGACATCACTTGTGATGCTTGTCAAATACAAAAACAAACCAAGAGTTCTTTTAAACCAAAGGAAGATATTTCTACTAAAAGACCTCTTGAATTGCTACATATTGACCTCTTTGGTCCAACTAGAACTTAAAGTCTAGGTGATAAATACTATGGCTTAGTAATTGTGGATGATTATACAAGATTTGGTTGGGTTCTATTTTTTGCACATAAAAATGATGCATTTTCAGCCTTTGAAGTTTTTAGCAAAAGAATTCAAAATGAAAAGGATTAGAAGTGATCATGGTAAAGAGTTTGAAAATTAATTTTTTGAATGCTTTTGTGATGAACTTGGAATTTCACATAATTTCTCTTATCCAAGATCACCCAACAAAATGTTATGGTGAAAATAAAAAATAGAAGTCTTCAAAAAATGGCTATGGTCATGTTATGTGAAAGTGAAGTTCCTAAGTTTCATTGGGTTGAAGCCATAAATATGGCATGCTACATATTGAATAGAACAATCATTAGGAAGTTTTCGAAAAAAACTCCTTATGAATTTTGGAAAGGAAATCCACCAAATTTAAATTAATTTCACATCTTTGAATGCAAATATTTTATTTAAACACCAAAGAAAACTTAAAAAAATTTGATCCAAAGGCTTATGAAAGTATTTTTGTTGGTTACTTCACAACTAGTAAAGCCAATAGAGTTTACCATCAAGAAGCTAAAATTATTGAAGAGTCTATACATATTTTATTTTGTGATTCTAATATTGTTTCAAGTGTTTTAGAAGATAGTGATGCAGGTAATCTAGTGGAAGGCAACATGAATAAAGTCCAAGATCAAGAAAAATCTGAAACTGTGCATCTTATTCCTGACTCAGCTGCTGTAGAAAATTCTGTAGGAGATAATCTCATTTTATCTCCTGCAATTGGTGAAATTCATGGAATACCAGTACCAATGAACCAATCAAGCCCGAAGCTGTTCATAAATCACCAACACTCCATGAATGAAGATTTCTAAAGAACTATCCACAAGAGTTCATCATAGGGGATCCATCTTAAGGTGTCACCATAAGATCCTCTTCAAGAAGAGTAATAGAGGAAAATAATTTGGCTTTTTTCTCTCAAATTGAGCCACAAAATGTAAATGAGGCTCTTGGTGATCCTTCTTGGGTCAAAGCCATGGAAGAAAGTGACGGGTACTAAGTGACGAACACTTATATCTGATCCAATTAGAAAGAAAGTGACGGGTACTAAGTGAATTTTTAGGAACAAATTGGGTGAAGATGGAAGCATAGCAAGGAACAAAACAAGATTGGTGGCTCAGAGATATGATCAAGAGGAAGTACTAGATTTTGATGAATTCTTTGCACTTATGGCCCGAATGGAAGCTATAAGCCTTCTCCTTGCATATGCTGCCCATTGTGGTTTTAAATTTCTTCAAATAGATGTGAAATGTGTATTTTTGAATGGTATCATTGATAGAGAAGTGTATGTGGATCAACCTCCAGACTTTGAAAATAAAAAGTTTTCAAACCATATTTTCAAGCTTTCAAAAGCACTTTATAGTTTCAGAGCTCTAAGAGCTTGGTATGAAATGTAAGACCCAAGACCTTTGAAAAAGGGCTATCATTAGCTAATTTCAAATTCAGTGTTTCTGTAGCCTTAATTTCGGAAATCATTTTATTAAAGATAATTAAGGCAAGTTTTGATTTATTGGATTTGAGACGAGTTATGATTATTATCCAATTTTATAATTATTGGGTTATTTTCTATATTCAGATTATAAATTTGGCAGTTATGAAATAAGAGGGGTTTTACATGATTTGGATTAGATAAGTAATATTTTAAATATTAATACTACTGTTTTGAGGAAATAAAGGATTTAATTATATTACTCCTAATTATTTGATTTGGATATTTTATTGAAAATAATTTGCAAAATTGGTGAGCAAATAGTATTTTCTATATGCAATTAGTGTTGGATTTAAAATTGGATTTCAAGTACTATATTATTCCCAATTTTATGTGAAATTGCCAAATTACCCCTAATCCTAATTTTACTCAAAAACCCTAACCCTAAAACCCTACCCGGTTACCTGTTGCTCCCTCCCTGTCCCAGCAGCCAAACATACACGGTTCCCCCTTTCCCTTCCATGAAAGAAAGACACAGGAGCAAAAAGAGAGGAAGAGAAAGGAATCTGCGTCAGTGGCACTGGGAAGGCTGTCGCCTGTCCTCATTGCGAGTCATCGTCCCTGAGCTGCAGCACCATGGAGCCAGCTTCGTCGCACTGCCTCGGCCGTCTGTGCTATCGCCGCCGCCGCTGGTTCACCTGGCGCCGCCGTCGAAGTTGAAGCACGGGGAGAGAGGGTTCGCGAGTGAGGGGTGATGGCCTGGATCTGCCGCGCCTAGTCTCTTCTGCGAAGTTACCGTCGTCGTCCAAGCACGTCACCGCCACTCGCATAGTTGCCGTCTCTGCCCAGCGCCGCCGCAGATGATAGGTCGCCGGGAACCACCACTGAAGCTCGTGTAGTCATCATCCTTGCCAACAGTGAGAGAGGAGCAAGATGAACCCTTCTGTCTCTGTTGTTCTGGTCCGCTGAGAAAGGAAAGATGCTGCCTTTGTACTTCACGCGTCGCCGACGAGCACGGAGAAGAGGAGCTGTGTCCGCGTCACTGCCGTTTGAGGGGCTGTGCGTGGCCGCCGTTGTACCGCCCTGCTTCACCGTGACTGAGCTCTGTCACTCCCTGCTCTTTGGGCTTGTGATGTTGTTGCGGAAATTGCTACAGGAAGAGGAACAGGCTGAGTCACCGTGCTTTGGGCCACCGGGAGTGGTTATGTGGCTTCCGGGATCACCGCCGGAGCTCCGGGCTGAGCTTCTGCCACTTGAGACCCTGCTGCCACTGTGTTCCACCGCCGGTAAGAGTTTTGAGTTCGGTTTCTGCTCTTTCGGAATTCCGGAAAGGTTATTAATGCCATGTGATTGTAACAGTTGCCGTCACCGGGGCTTTTGCTCGCGATTGTCACTTGGGGTTACTGATGGAGCCGCTGCTGGGTTGATATGGAACTGCGGCTGCTTCGTTTTGTTAATTCAGTGAGTGTTTATGTTTCAAAAAGTCTCGCGTTAGTATTCGTATGTGTTTGATTAATGAATGAGTTTTGGTAACGTGGGATCGAGTCCTGATTATTATATATTGCGAATAGTGTTGCTATGGTTATTGCGAAAGTGGCTGGGAGCTGAGGTTTTGGTTGTTGATTTCGGACTGAGGCGGAAAGGACTCTGTGAGACGTTTGGGTTATGGAATTGCGTTTTGAGGTAGGGGCGCTTTCCAAAAACTATAGTTTATTATTGGAATTATTACATATGGGTACTGATGTGAGATATTGTGTATTTGGTGATTGTATCTGCCTTATGTATTATTTAATTGACTCGAATGACTATGGATGTTGGTTTGGCTGAATTATTGTGCGGCTTGTGAAATGTAATGTTTGAAGTTGATTCTTTAAAGATTTGAAATGAGTTTAATCCGTTGAGGATTGGTTTGAATTGAGTCAATTATTTTGATGATGTGAAAGATAGAATACTCTTGAAATTCAGCCTGGGTTGCTTTAATTGATTTGGTTTTGATAAATGACTTATTGCTGAACTGATTCTTTAAAGCTTTGGAAATGAGTTAATTCGGTTGATATTGGTGTGATTTTGAAACGGTTTCTTTGAGATATGCCAATGAGGCGACTGTTGGATTTAGTTTAATTTTGAATTGATTTTGGATTTTGGGCGGTTGGAAAAGGATTGTGGAATGGTTTTGTTGGGACCCGAACCGGGTGGCAAAGTCCAAGTTTTAGGGGAGATGCTGCCGGAATTTCTATAAAATCCGAGTCTTTATTGAAAGGTTGTTTGGAAAAATGATGAGTTAAAGACTTCTGCTATTTTATTTGAATTATCAAGAAAAGGATGATTCATGCTTTCGAAATGAGTTAGTAAAGAGGGAATTTTGATTTAGTCTTGCTTCTTAAGAAAGGCATTGTATCTCTTTCAAGAGAACGTTATTTAGATGAAACTTGTGTTTTAAAGCTGTTTGAATGCGAAAAGGGTTTATGCCTTTGGATTTGACTTGGGGGTTTCAATTAAAGGAGTTTCAATGACTTTGAAAGAACCTGAATGTCTATTGACAAGTTTTATTTTGAAATGTTTTGAGAAAGGTTTTAAGTACTCTTTGAACTCTGAACTTTTGTAAGACTAAAACAATTTTGAACAGTTAAAATGCTTTAGAATTTATCATGGGGGTTGAAGCTGGTTTTGCCTAAGTAAAGGAAACGGCTTTGAAAGAAGTAAATGATTACGTGACTCGGTTTGGCTTAGATCCTATTTTATTACTCAAATCGGAAAGCCAATGTTTTAATGATTTTAAATGAATTTGGCGAAATGAGTTATGTTATTCTCCCCTAAAGACTTAGGACTCTGCCGAGAAACTTTTGTTATAAAATCCCATTGTTGGATGGGTGATTTTGAATATCTCAAAGAGGCTTTTAACTTGCCATGATTATGAAAGTTTTGGAAAGAGGATGCCGAGAGTGGCATTGTTTTAAAAGGGGAATTTACCTTGAGTAAAAGTGGCTTATGAGCTTGAGATGATTTGAGAAATGAGATCTTTAAAGCCAAGGCTAAAAAGAGTTGAAACTTGATTTCAAAGTGAAATGAATTGAGAAAATGATTTATGGCTTAAATGCCGATTTCATAAATCTGATGATTTTGAATGGTGGAAGTGCTGTTTTATTATGAGCCGGAATAGCTATGTATGATTATGAATATTGACTGGTTCTGGATTGAACCGTGAGCCGGAATGGCTGTGTGTGATTATCAATATTGGCTGGTTCTGGACTGAACCGTAAGCCGGATGGCTGAGATGGATGTTGATCCATGGATGAGAATGAATGCATGTATATGCTGAATTATTGATAATTGTGATTTTTGCACTTCCACTATTGGAGATGAGGGTTTTCCTGGGTAGTAGCAATGGCTAGCCACCATGTGCTCCAGGTTGAGACTCGAAGCTCTGTTAACCCAATGTCGTAAGTGTGGCCGGACACTGTGAAAGGCCTGGATGAGCTCGCCCCCATAAATATTCACCAGTGATGATGATGGATAAATATTCACCAGTGAGGGTGATGGATATGGATCATGATTATGATCAAGTTTATGATGAGTATAACTCGAGTTGGGGATGCACGACAGAGGGACAGTCCAATGGTTAGCTACCAGGACTTGTCGGGTTGGCTCTATAACCGACAGATGATATCATCATCCACTAGGGACAGGCATGCATCATATGCATCTATGTGACATTGTTTGGGTGATATTGTACTTGGTTTGCCTATGTCATTAATTGCTAATTGTTCTACTTGCAATAACTGTTTGTTTGTGCTTGCATCCTCCTATCTGTGTTTGCAACTGGAACTCTGTTGGATTGTGGTGATTTGGTTGAGGGTTGGATTGTTTGGGCCTAAGGCCGTGGTTGGATTGTTTGGGCCTAGGGCCGTGGTTGGAAAGAGATGAATTGATGGTTGATTTCGGTTTTGTGTTTCTGGTTTGGAATAAAATTATGAAAGGCTATTTTGGTTCTGCATAGATAAACCGTTTTGAAAGGCTTTTGAGTTTTTGAGCATTGAATGGTTCCTCTTTCAGAAAAGATTTTCGACCTTACTTTTACTGTAAATCGTTGTTTTTGAAAAGAGGCATAAGACGGTTATTAATCACTGGTGCGATTATCTTCACGTATCCTATTACAGTAATTCCCAAAAACCCTCTACTGAGAACCCTTTCGAGGATGATGTTCTCACCCCCCCTACATTTTTCTCCTTTCAGGATACGGGCGCAGAAGTTATGAAGAGTTTATCTAGTTGTTGTTGAGATGCTCCGTATTGCTTTAGATTATTATTCTTGTACCCTCGCCTTTATCTTGATATAATCTGTAAGAGGGATAGGGATTGTATTGGATTATGTTTGTAATATTACTTATATATGTGTACGTATATATATAGATGTACTCTTTATGAGTTTTGTGAATTGTATGGTATTTATGGATGTATTATATCGGATGAAAGTATTTTTGGATCGGTATTGCGATTTAAAGTTTTAAACAGGCTCATATTTTTGTATTAAATAATATAAAAGTCGTCGTAATGTCCGAACTATCAGAGTCGCGCAGCCGGAAGTGTGAGCTTTGGTAGTTAGGGTATTACATTATGGTATCAGAGCAGTTCTTCCTGTAGAGCCTGAGGAATGGACTGACTATGCTTCAGTTGCATACTCTGAGTGTTTGTCATGTATTAGGCCTTGTCGAATGACGAGAATTAGAGCTTTATGCACATGACGATCTATTGATTAACGCCATTAGTCTTGCGTTGCATAATTCCTGATATTAAGTTTGGCCGGCTTAATACTAGTGAATTATGTATATGAAAGCACTAGTGGGTTATCATAGATGAAATTCGAGTTTTGAGCAAAGCGAATCGCGGGTTTTGGGAACGTTAGAAACTATTTCTCGAGGCTATTCAGTTGTGTCTTGAATTTTATTCGAGTCGATCTGTTCTTTTATACCCTAACCTGAAGTTCTTGTTTGCTAATTCTCTTGAAAAGTAGTTTGATTTTCTCGACTCTATTCCTCTATTCATATGCCTTCTTGAATGATCTTAAGTGCATATGCTTGTTTGAAATCCTTGTTGCATCTCTCTTCCTCTGTTTGAGTTCTTCTTGATTCAAGTATTCTTTGATATAACCTTGAACTTGTCTTAATGTGCTGTGACTTTTAACTCCGGGTTCTGTGTTCATTCTTAGAGAACTTGTTGATTCAGTTTTCCTCTTATTTGATAGTGATTACAGCTAATTTTGAGATTTTTATAAAAATTGCTGTTGACTAGATATACACTTATCCATATGTGAAACTTCGAGACTACTTATACAGTTTAACAATTATTTATTTCTAATGCCTCGCCTGTACTTTTACTGGTTTACGAAATTGCATTTACTTTAAAAGTAAATTGACTTTCTGGTAATTTTACTATAGTTCCAATGAACATCTTCATTTGATTATGTATTTGGATATTTTTCAAAATTTTGGAAAGGAAAGATTTTTCACTTCTATCCCGGTTGAGTTTCGTTTGATAAGCTTTACTTAATTTATTCTGAATTGAGAGTGGTTTACCATATTACATGATTTATGCCATTGTTGTTCTTTTGAAAATGTTGGACTCATAGCTTTATTCTTATGAATGGACTCGTTCCTTCTTAAGCCTTGCACCTCTATGAATGTCATACGTGACCCTGTTTTTAACTAATCTTTTACATCTTGTGAAATTACCATTGATCTTGGTTGTCCTCTCTTCTGAATCTCATCCGTATGTGAGTCAGTTTGATTCGTTCCAAAATAGTGCATTGTTTATTCTCTCATTATCTCTACAAGAGTTTTAGTCAAAAATTTATCATTGAGAAATTACAAATGATTGAGTTGTCTTTTCTATGACTTTTGTATTCTTTTGGATCAATTTAAAACTTGTTTGATGTTTCATGTCTAGTGGCTCTTGTTTGAACTACTTTAATTTAAGATCCTTTCTAGTATGGCTTGACTCCTTTTAGTGCATCTTAAACTTCTTGAATGTTCTTCTGAGATGGTGATTTCAAGAACACTTTTGGAGTCTTGTTTTGAACCTTTTAAAGAAGTTTTGAATTCTCTTTGAAGAAATATTAAACGGAATTTATTTTCTGTTGCTTGATTGAGATTGAAACCATTGTTCAATTTTGACGAAATTAATTTAAAGTTGGCATGTGCTATTTTAAATGAGGTTTTGAAAAACTTCCTTGTTTAGTGGAAACCGGTTCGTTGTAACGCACCACTTATTTCCTCTACCAAGTTGTAAGCAAATTTTTACCTTGGAGTTTCTTTTCTAAAAGGAGTTTAACTTCCTCTTTCATCCTTGCTATGAATGCTATACACGCTTGTTCGAATATGAATTTTGAGAATTTTTGAACAAGCATTTGATTTCTCTCCCGAGTTTTATGAACTGCTTTTGGTTAAGTTGTGCATCTAATTACCTTTCTAAAATATTTGAGGAATATTTTAGCTCTTAGCCAAAGTTGTGTGCATTTTGTTTTTGGAACTCTACAAAATCTACTTCAACATGAAGTTGTATTGAAGTAAAGCCACGTTTATGGTTTTGTTGCTCCCTTGAAGGGTGTTTGTTGTTTAACTTCTCTTTCAAACTACGAAGTGATATTTTTACAAGTTTTCGACTCTTTCATGAACAAAGTATTCGGAAGTACTTTTAATCGAGCTCTTGAGTTCTGTGAGCTTTGTCTTGGGTTTGAAATATTCTCTTCCGTAAACCTCATACTTCATCGACTCGGTTTGAGTTTGTTTTAAACTGATGCGCTGTTTTTCTTCCTATTGATCCTGTTGAACTTCTTTGATCCAAGGGTTATCTTTGAAGTTGTCAATTGATTTATTTCTAGCAAACTTCATTGCTTGCGCGTCTTTGTTTGTCTGGAAATTGGATACATTCCCTTAAATTTATGAGTATTACCCTTGACAATTGTCTCTCCGTTCTAAATCTGGTATCCTTCTGAGTAGACTCGAGAATTGTTTTGATATCACGTGCGATCTGTAGATGTAGTAACGCGATGCGTTAATTCTTTAAGACGTGATATGTGCATACGAAAGTTGAAACGGTAGGTGTACAACGCTATGAGTTGTGGATGTTTTGTTCCTTGCGAACGAGTTTGCGGTTGTCAGGCTTGTGATCGAGTATGGGGATTGTAAAGTGCTTGATGGAGTTGGAAAGTTGAAACTTTGAGGTTGATATGAGATTAGTGTGCGGATGTTAATCACGTCGTTTTAACCCCATCATGTTTTATAGCCTTGATGCTTTGCCCTTCTATCACATGATTGACCCATGTTATCTTCTGCATTGAGCCTACCTTGTAATGTTTGCTTTGCAATCACACTCCTACCTTTGCACCCTTATGCATATTACAATCAAAGTATTTGAAAATCGTATATATGTTTATATTTTGAGATATTTTTGCTTCTTCCTTAAATGTATTCAAGGGTGAACTGTTACGAAATTTCTTTCGTTTTGTATCAATTTTCGAGGGCGAAAATTTTTATAAGGTGGGTAGAATGTAAGACCCAAGACCTTTGAAAAAGGGCTATCATTAGCTAATTTCAAATTCAGTGTTTCTGTAGCCTTAATTTCGGAAATCATTTTATTAAAGATAATTAAGGCAAGTTTTGATTTATTGGATTTGAGACGAGTTATGATTATTATCCAATTTTATAATTATTGGGTTATTTTCTATATTCAGATTATAAATTTGGCAGTTATGAAATAAGAGGGGTTTTACATGATTTGGATTAGATAAGTAATATTTTAAATATTAATACTACTGTTTTGAGGAAATAAAAGATTTAATTATATTACTCCTAATTATTTGATTTGGATATTTTATTGAAAATAATTTGCAAAATTGGTGAGCAAATAGTATTTTCTATATACAATTAGTGTTGGATTTAAAATTGGATTTCAAGTACTATATTATTCCCAATTTTATGTGAAATTGCCAAATTACCCCTAATCCTAATTTTACTCAAAAACCCTAACCCTAAAACCCTACCCGGTTACCTGTTGCTCCCTCCCTGTCCCAGCAGCCAAACATACACGGTTCCCCCTTTCCCTTCCATGAAAGAAAGACACAGGAGCAGAAAGAGAGGAAGAGAAAGGAATCTGCGTCAGTGGCACTGGGAAGGCTGTCGCCTGTCCTCATTGCGAGTCACCGTCCCTGAGCTGCAGCACCATGGAGCCAGCTTTGTCGCGCTGCCTCGGCCGTCTGTGCTATCGCCGCCGCCGCTGGTTCACCTGGCGCCGCCGTCGAAGTTGAAGCACGGGGAGAGAGGGTTCGCGAGTGAGGGGTGATGGCCTGGATCTGCCGCGCCTAGTCTCTTCTGCGAAGTCACCGTCGTCGTCCAAGCCCGTCACCGCCACTCGCATCGTTGCCGTCTCTGCCCAGCGCCGCCGCAGATGATAGGTCGCCGGGAACCACCACTGAAGCTCGTGTAGTCATCATCCTTGCCAACAGCGAGAGAGGAGAAAGATGAACCCTTCTGTCTCTGTTGTTCTGGTCCGCTGAGAAAGGAAAGATGCTGCCTTTGTACTTCACGCGACGCCGACGAGCACGGAGAAGAGGAGCTGTGTCCGCGTCACTGCCGTTTGAGGGGCTGTGCGTGGCCGCCGTTGTACCGCCCTGCTTCACCGTGACTGAGCTCTGTCACTCCCTGCTCTTTGGGCTTGTGATGTTGTTGCGGAAATTGCTACAGGAAGAGGAACAGGCTGAGTCACCGTGCTTTGGGCCACCGGGAGTGGTTATGTGGCTTCCGGGATCACCGCCGGAGCTCCGGGCTGAGCTTCTGCCACTTGAGACCCTGCTGCCACTGTGTTCCACCGCCGGTAAGAGTTTTGAGTTCGGTTTCTGCTCTTTCGGAATTCCGGAAAGGTTATTAATGCCATGTGATTGTAACAGTTGCCGTCACCGGGGCTTTTGCTCGCGATTGTCACTTGGGGTTACTGATGGAGCCGCTGCTGGGTTGATATGGAACTGCGGCTGCTTCGTTTTGTTAATTCAATAAGTGTTTATGTTTCAAAAAGTCTCGCGTTAGTATTCGTATGTGTTTGATTAATGAATGAGTTTTGGTAACGTGGGATCGAGTCCTGATTATTATATATTGCGAATAGTGTTGCTATGGTTATTGCGAAAGTGGCTGGGAGCTGAGGTTTTGGTTGTTGATTTCGGACTGAGGCGGAAAGGACTTTGTGAGACGTTTGGGTTATGGAATTGCGTTTTGAGGTAGGGGCGCTTTCCAAAAATTATAGTTTATTATTGGAATTATTACATATGGGTACTGATGTGAGATATTGTGTATTTGGTGATTGTATCTGCCTTATGTATTATTTAATTGACTCGAATGACTATGGATGTTGGTTTGGCTAAATTATTGTGCGGCTTGTGAAATGTAATGTTTGAAGTTGATTCTTTAAAGATTTGAAATGAGTTTAATCCATTGAGGATTGGTTTGAATTGAGTCAATTATTTTGATGATGTGAAAGATAGAATACTCTTGAAATTCAGCCTGGGTTGCTTTAATTGATTTGGTTTTGATAAATGACTTATCGCTGAACTGATTCTTTAAAGCTTTGGAAATGAGTTAATTCGGTTGATATTGGTGTGATTTTGAAACGGTTTCTTTGAGATATGCCAATGAGGCGACTGTTGGATTTAGTTTAATTTTGAATTGATTTTGGATTTTGGGCGGTTGGAAAAGGATTGTGGAATGATTTTGTTGGGACCCAAACCGGGTGGCAAAGTCCAAGTTTTAGGGGAGATGCTGTCGGAATTTCTATAAAATCCGAGTCTTTATTGAAAGGTTGTTTGGAAAAATGATGAGTTAAAGACTTCTGCTATTTTATTTGAATTATCAAGAAAAGGATGATTCATGCTTTCGAAATGAGTTAGTAAAGAGGGAATTTTGATTTAGTCTTGCTTCTTAAGAAAGGCATTGTATCTCTTTCAAGAGAACGTTATTTAGATGAAACTTGTGTTTTAAAGCTGTTTGAATGCGAAAAGGGTTTATGCCTTTGGATTTGACTTGGGGGTTTCAATTAAAGGAGTTTCAATGACTTTGAAAGAACCTGAATGTCTATTGACAAGTTTTATTTTGAAATGTTTTGAGAAAGGTTTTAAGTACTCTTTGAACTCTGAACTTTTGTAAGACTAAAACAATTTTGAACAGTTGAAATGCTTTAGAATTTATCATGGGGGTTGAAGCTGGTTTTGCCTAAGTAAAGGAAACGGCTTTGAAAGAAGTAAATGATTACGTGACTCGGTTTGGCTTAGATCCTATTTTATTACTCAAATCGGAAAGCCAATGTTTTAATGATTTTAAATGAATTTGGCGAAATGAGTTATGTTATTCTCCCCTAAAGACTTAGGACTCTGCCGAGAAACTTTTGTTATAAAATCCCATTGTTGGATGGGTGATTTTGAATATCTCAAAGAGGCTTTTAACTTGCCATGATTATGAAAGTTTTGGAAAGAGGATGCCGAGAGTGGCATTGTTTTAAAAGGGGAATTTACCTTGAGTAAAAGTGGCTTATGAGCTTGAGATGATTTGAGAAATGAGATCTTTAAAGCCAAGGCTGAAAAGAGTTGAAACTTGATTTCAAAGTGAAATGAATTGAGAAAATGATTTATGGCTTAAATGCCGATTTCATAAATCTGATGATTTTGAATGGTGGAAGTGCTGTTTTATTATGAGCCGGAATGGCTATGTATGATTATGAATATTGACTGGTTCTGGATTGAACCGTGAGCCGGAATGGCTGTGTGTGATTATCAATATTGGCTGGTTCTGGACTGAACCGTAAGCCGGATGGCTGAGATGGATGTTGATCCATGGATGAGAATGAATGCATGTATATGCTGAATTATTGATAATTGTAATTTTTGCACTTCCACTATTGGAGATGAGGGTTTCCCTGGGTAGTTGCAATGGCTAGCCACCATGTGCTCCAGGTTGAGACTCGAAGCTCTGTTAACCCAATGTCGTAAGTGTGGCTGGACACTGTGAAAGGCCCGGATGAGCTCGCCCCCATAAATATTCACCAGTGATGGTGATGTATAAATATTCACCAGTGAGGGTGATGGATATGGATCATGATTATGATCAAGTTTATGATGAGTATAACTCGAGTTGGGGATGCACGACAGAGGGACAGTCCAATGGTTAGCTACCAAGACTTGTCGGGTTGGCTCTATAACCGACAGATGATATCATCAGCCACTAGGGACAGGCATGCATCATATGCATCTATGTGACATTGTTTGGGTGTGCATATTGTACTTGGTTTGCCTATGTGATTAATTGCTAATTGTTCTACTTGCAATAACTATTTGTTTGTGCTTGTATCCTCCTATCTGTGTTTGCAACTGGAACTCTGTTGGATTGTGGTGATTTGGTTGAGGGTTGGATTGTTTGGGCCTAAGGCCGTGGTTGGATTGTTTGGGCCTAGGGCCGTGGTTGGAAAGAGATGAATTGATGGTTGATTTCGGTTTTGTGTTTCTGGTTTGGAATAAAATTATGAAAGGCTATTTTGGTTCTGCATAGATAAACCGTTTTGAAAGGCTTTTGAGTTTTTGAGCATTGAATGGTTCCTCTTTCAGAAAAGATTTCCGACCTTACTTTTACTGTAAATCGTTGTTTTTGAAAAGAGGCATAAGACGGTTATTAATCATTGGTGCGATTATCTTCACGTATCCTATTACAGTAATTCCCAAAAACCCTCTACTGAGAACCCTTTCGAGGATGATGTTCTCACCCCCCCTACATTTTTCTCCTTTCAGGATACAGGCGCAGAAGTTATGAAGAGTTTATCTAGTTGTTGTTGAGATGCTCCGTATTGCTTTAGATTATTATTCTTGTACCCTCGTCTTTATCTTGATATAATCTGTAAGAGGGATAGGGATTGTATTGGATTATGTTTGTAATATTACTTATATATGTGTACGTATATATATGGATGTACTCTTTATGAGTTTTGTGAATTGTATGGTATTTATGGATGTATTATATCGGATGAAAGTATTTTTGGATCGGTATTGCGATTTAAAGTTTTAAACAGGCTCATATTTTAGTATTAAATAATATAAAAGTCGTCGTAATGTCCGAACTATCAGAGTCGCGCAGCCGGAAGTGTGAGCTTTGGTAGTTAGGGTGTTACATGAAAAACTTAACTCTTTCTTTTTGAAAAATGGTTTTCAAAGAGGCACCACTGACACTACTCTCTTCATTAAAAATTCTAATGATTCTTTCATCTTAGTACAAATTTATGTTGTTGATATAATTTTTGGTTCAACCAATGAGTCCCTTTGTGCTGATTTTGGTAAACTCATGACTAGTGAATTTGACATGAGTATGATGGGTGAACTCAATTTTTTTTTTGGGCTTCAAATAAAACAAACTTCTAATAAAATTTTTATTTATCAAGAGAAATATGCCAAGAAATTAATTAAAAAATTCGGAATGGAGAATGCCAAACCTATGGACACTCCAATGCATTCGAATTTACGGTTGGAAAAGGATAAAACTGAGAAAGATATTGATGAAACTAGGTATAGAGGAATGATAGATTCTCTTATGTATCTTACATCCTCTAGACCTGACATTGTGCAAAGTGTTGGAGTTTGTTTAAGATTCCAACACAACCAAAAGAATCACATCTTTCTGCGGTTAAAAGAATCATTAGATATGTTCATGGCACATCCAACTATGATTTATGGTATCTCATGTCTGATAATGTTTTTGCAGTTGGTTATTGTGATGCAGATTTTGCTGGAGATAGAGTGGATAGGATAAGCACTTTAGGAATTTACTATTTTTCTGAGCAAATCTTTAAATTTTTTGCCAAGTAAAAAGCAGTCCATAGTAGCCCTTTCCATTATCAAGGTCGAATACATTGTTGCCTCATTTTGTTGTTCTCAATTGTTATGGTTAAAAACTCAATTAACCGATTACAAATTAAAAACTGAAAATATTCTTCTATTTTGTGATAACATGAGGGCCATTAATATTTTTAAAAATCCTATTTTGCACTCAAAAACCAAAAATATTGAAGTGAGATTTCACTCAATAAAAAAACATGTTCAAAATGGGAATATTGATATTCAATTTGTTAAATTAGAGGAACAACTGGCTGATATATTCACAAAACCTTTGGTTGAAGACATGTTCTGCAAATTAAGAATAAATTTGGGCATACTTAGTTATGAATCTTTGTTTTAAATATTGTTGATGTGGTGTTTGATGTTTTTGTCTCATATGTCGAAATGAGAGATTTCTGGTCAGATGAAGGGCTTTCAACATAGAACGTTGACTCTTGTCTTTAATTTTGAATTAAATTCAAGTGGACCAAATATTTTTTTTCAGATATAACAAGTGGTCTTTTGTGTTTCCTTAAACATAACCATCTTGGCCGCAACATGAGTTTATTTGTTTGAAAGTGGGCCTCATTGCTTTTGTCATACATTAAATTTTTTTTAATTTTTTGTCTTTTTAGAATTTTAAATTATTATTTTAAAATTAAAATTACTTTTTCAATGTTGGGTCAAATCTTTTTCAAATCAATTCTTCACAGGGTTCTGAACTTTTCTTTTTTCAAAAACACTCTTAATTTTCTGTAGTTGCAAATCTCTTCATATATCTTGCATGTCTCTTCACATTTCTCATACTTATCATTTCAATTTTTTTAGAAAATCTGTAACTTCTATTTTGATCTTGCTAATGTCTTATTTGAGTATTTTGTTTCACAGGTCAAAGAGACATTTGTTGAATAAGTAATGAGTGATCTTATTTTTTAAGTGTAGAAAAAAAGACATGGACCATACTTGAACCTTAATATATATGTTGTTCCTTTTATTTTCTAAAATCTTCTTTTTGGGTAATATGAGTTTTTACCAAGGATTGGTCCTTCATCATCTTTTAAACTTTTTACATATCTTGATTTTATCTTTCTGACAGCTTTGTTTGGTACTGGTAATACAAATTTGCTACAGCTATAACGTTGTTTTTCAAGAATACAACCTTTGATTTTCACATGCCTCTAACATATAGGTTCTATTCTTTGTTTTATGTTTTTTACCCACTTTGATGACAAAAGGAGGAGAAAAATATATATTGAGGCTTGATAAGGCATAAGGCTTACTGAGAATATTGGTTATTAATATTAGTTTTGTTTAGTCTTGTGATGTGAACTGAACTTGTTTGACGTTAAGTCTTTTGAATTTCATGGATACTTATGTTCTTTTGATTATGTTGTACTTAGGTGCTTTTGATTATGTTGTGCTTATACTTGTGCTGTTGAATTGTTATTTCTCACGCTACCATACAAGATTTTTTTTTGTAATAGCTTGCAATATTTGCTTGTATGGATTATTATACTTTTGTGCAATCATGATGTAGCATGTATATACATTGGATTATTTTGTTAGAATTATTGTTTGTGCCCTCAGGTTAAGCGATAAGCATACATTAAGCGGAGTAAG
The DNA here is from genome assembly GCF_059453495.1 of Arachis ipaensis. NCBI lineage: Eukaryota > Viridiplantae > Streptophyta > Magnoliopsida > Fabales > Fabaceae > Arachis > Arachis ipaensis. The sequence goes on along the minus strand of NC_142441.1, from coordinate 115,768,515 downwards.
CCTTATGGAAGAATGGGGGAGCAACTCTTGTGAAAAAGAGGGAGAGCACATCAAGTTAATCTGGTATCATCAAAGAAAAGTCTCTAAATTTGTTCTATTTGAATTCCTTTGATTAATCCTCATATATTATATTTGTCATCAAGGGAGAGATTATTGAGTTTGACAAATTATATATTAACTTTTAGTGATGACAAACAATAATAGTTAGTTGGGTTGAAAGCCCAAAGTTGTTTGAAATGTGTTTTATTTTATAGACTCGTAATAAATAGGATGAGTGATCAATATGTTAAGCATGTTGAGCTGAACTTTGAACATTAAGTAAAGCAACAAGTTGCTGCTCTTCTTTTGCCCAACAAAGACATTCATGAAAGGCCCATTACTATTGGTTCTTGGGCAAAAGAATTTGAAGCTGTACTATGCCCAACATTGCTGAACACTACTTCACTAGCAAAATAAGCACGTTCTTAATTAGTTCAAGCTGCAATGAAAAAGGAACAAATGTCATTGTGCAGCCCAAATAATAAAACCAAGTATTTGAGCCATAGCTACTTAGACTAAGCCTCTAGTCTAGCCCATTGCCATTCTTGAAAGGAAGAGCATCTTCCTACTGGTGGTGCTATGTTGTTTCGGGTAAGACACAAAAAAGAAAGAGAAGTTTATTTTTTTCACTAAGCACAAAAAAGGAAGGAAAGAAAAGTAAATCTTGGAAGTTAGGTCAAATCCATAGAGCTTTAAACCAACTCAAAAGGTTGGTCTATTTTAGAAGAAAAAAGTAAAAGTTTTTCATTAATTGGCAAGTAAATTACTTGTGGACTTCATCTTCCTTCTGCATATGCAACTCGGGAAACAAAAGGAGTGGAGGCTACTTTAATCTGCCGTGAACTAATGGCTATTATTGAAATTTAGGGCCAAAACACAAGATTAAGGGTTTGGATTTGACAAATCCATTGAGGAAGCAAATTGCTGCTGCTCATCTCTCTGCTACTATGATTAACTTTGATATCAAATTCCTGATTTTCTGGTCTGAGAAAAGAAAAGGGAAGGGAGACTTCAGCTGTTCAAGATTCAAGGAGCTGACTTTTGAAAATAAGTCCTAGGTGTGAAAATAGAACTCAATACAAAAAGAAAAATCAACTTCATTTCTGTTCAAGGAGAGAGAACCCAAATCAGAGAAGAGAGAAACCTCACAAATTGAAGTTTGAAGTCTAGGTATTTCACCTACACAAAAGGGAGTATTCAGCCAAGATGAATGGTAACATTTGAGAGTTTAAAAATTGGATTTAGCATATAGAGTTTAAGCTGTTCAACATTATCTCCTTCATGATTTATCATTGAATATTTTGTTTGTATGTTGTATCTTTCTTTATTTCTATTCAGTGGTAAAAGGCATATAAGTGAGGCATTAACAAAAAACCATTGAGAGAAAAGGTCAAGTTGGAGAGAAAAGTTAATGCATCCATATCTTTAGTTGTTTTTTCTGTAGAATTTCATTCAATAAGCTAATGATTCTTGTTAGAAAAGCAATGATTTCATGATTTAATGAGCATTACTTTGAGTTAGTTTGAATTCATTTGTTATAGGAGAAGTTGGAGGAGAATTAGCAAAGATCAAGGAGGAATAAGGGGCTAGAAATCATCACAAAGAAGAGGCATAAGAAGGAGAATCAAACTGAGACCTCTCTGGACTAAACAGAGAGCTCTCTGGATAAGAAATCACCAAAGTTGGCCATGCGTTCAACGTGGGGCTTGGTGTGTTGCACGTGAAGAGAAAACTGAGGTAAATTGCACCAAAATCTAACCATGCATGCAACGTGGGAGCCCATGAGTTGCACTTGAAGATGAAACAGGGGCCAATTATGCTATTGAGCCTACATTGCACGTGGAGGATGGTGTGTTGTACTTGGGGCATCAAACAGAGACTAACTGGTGCAAAGGAAAGGCATGCGTTTCATGTGGGACTCCATGCATTGAACTTGAAGAACAAATAGAGGGCAATTGCACCAAGGAAAGCTATGCGTGCAACATGGGACTCCATGCGTTGCATTTAAGGCATTAAAATAGAGGCCATCTATGCTAAGGAAAGGCAATGCGTAGCATGCATGAAGGGGTGCATTCCACGCACCAAATGAGCCACTCCCAGGGGCCTTAATTACTCACCAAATTCTTTAATTCTTCAAATATTTAAGTGGGTAATTCAAGACTTAACATAAGTTCATGAAGTCAACCATTAATTACCAATTGTGGAGAAGATTAGGAAAGCTTATCTTGAAGGAAAAACTCTAAGAGAAAACTTAATTACTGAGATTTGATTTGATTTAGTTTTCTTTTTGAAATTATTTTTGAATTCTGAATTTGCTTTAGGGTTAGTATAAAAAGAAAAGGAGCCACATATGTGGTTTTCTTCTTTTGGCCATTTTACAATTTGAATTCTAGGTTTTCTTTGATCATGAGAAACTAATCTACTCTTGTTAAGGTTAGGAGCTTTGTTTATTACTATGGATTAATGTTACTACTTTTCTATTCTTGATTTATGCATTGATATTTTCTTAAGAATTTAGCTTTCGTTCTTCATCACAAGGGTTTGAGTTTATTGAAAAATAGCTTGAATCTGAATTGAATTCTATATGCATCTTGGAAAGGATTGTTTAATAGAATTAGGTTTGAAAACCTCTTCTCTCAATTCTAAAAGTTTTAAACTTAGTTTGATAAGTGACATTGAATCAATTGGGTTTAAATCTTAAGAATTACGTGGCTTATGAATCAATACGTATGTTTATCTTTTATCATAATTGATTGATCAAGGAATTGACGATTTGTTGAGTTAAGGAAAACTGGATTACCAAGGGATTGAGGTTTAGTTAATTAAATTTCGCTGTAAGATATATCTATGCATGATCAAGATAGATAGCGAAAAGCATTTTTCTTAAAGTTTTAAACATCTCCGAAACCTTAGCATTCCATTCATACTATTTTCTCAACAATTTATAAATTGCTTTCATTTAATCTTCTGCTTTTGCTATTTGATATTACTGAAACCCTAATTTACAATTGTCTAGTTAGAACAATCAATTAACTCTTGTGTGCTTAGTCTGTTATTCCTCGTGAGAATGATAACCCACTCCTGTGGTATTACTTGATACGATTCGGTGCACTTACTGAGTTGTGGTTTTGTAAAATTCTGCATCAAAAGCCAAGATTTATTTCAGATCTTCTTTGATTGTATTTTTGTTTTGTATCTTGTATCTGATGTATCCCTTTCTAAGTTTAGTGAGCACTTAGTGTGTTGAGAGTTTAGGAAGTAACCTAGCCAAGTCAAGATTATGTTGAAGCTTGGTTTGTCCTTGATAGGATTAGGTTGAATCCTTAGAAATTGGTATATGTAATACTTGAAAAGATAGTGAAATTTTCACCACTATTGTGGTGGAGACTGGATGTAAGTTGCATTAACAAGGTAGCTGAACAAAGATATATGCCTGTATCATCTTCTTTTTCCCTGTTCTGATCCTGTTTTTCCTAATTTATGAGACAAATAAAATTGTCTCCAGTATAATCAATCTCGCAACTAAATAGAAGCAAAGTTTTATTTTCTGGTTTGAAGACTTATCATTCAAAATTAAAAGAGAGCCATAGATTCAACCTCCCTTCTCTAAACCATCAAGAACCTTCAATATTTTATATACATAACTAATTTGATGAGTGCAAATTTTTTGTAGTATATTTATTGACGAGTACAAACATTAATCTTATTATTTGTGCATATAATATTTTTAAAAATTGAATAAACTAGACTAATCCAAATTCATTCAAAAAAATGTTTATAAAAAACTCATTAATTTTAGTACAAATTATTTGTAGGTACCCTCTTCTTTCCCAATTTTTTCTTATTCTTTCCAAAACTTTTTTTGTCCTCATAATAGCAGTTCTTTGTGTGAGAGTGGATTAAAGTTGGTCAAGGTTGAATTTTATTTGTAGTTGTTCTGCAGGTCGTCCATCTGAGTGGTGACAGGTGTGTATAGTAGAACCTGCAGGTCATCCAACAACCTAGTTAAAAATACGCATATAACCCAAAACAATGAATCCTCGTATATAATGTTGGATTAATTGTTATCGAGCAATAATTTTTTTATCTAGTTATTTTAAAAAAAAATCCTAGATTTTTATCAGTAAATTATTTAATTTATAAATAATTAATACAAACTCAAAAATGCAATTCGTCGCTTAGTCTCGCATTTATGTATCAGGCTTAGCTCTTCATAAATCGTGATAGAAATTTCACGGTATACGTGTAACTAATGTCTCTTAATAAATCGTGACAGGGATTCTACGATTTATGTGTAAATGTGCAAATCGTTGAAGAGATTTTACGATTTATATAGAATCGAAATAGGACACATATATAATCAGTTTAAAATTATTGTATTTGCGTAAATATAAACTCTAATTCTTTTATTTAAATAAATTGTGCTATCAGAGTTGAGTATTTTTTTTCTTTTGCATTTAAAATATTTTGAGGGTATATTTATGGTTAACAAATTTACATTTTTTATGATTTCACCCCAAAAAAAAAAGTTTAGATATATTTTAGATTAAAAATGTTATGCGTATAATAAAAATTAATCATTACATTAATTATTATATATTTATGTATCGATATAATATATATATTATTTTATACACTTTTATGTATATATATATATATATATATATATATATATATATATATTAGTCACTGATTTTTATTGTAAGAATAACATTATTAATTCTAGAAATAAGGGAGGAAGGAATCATTATTTAGAATAATTATTTCTCACTGGTTTTGCATCCCTTCACATTGATATTCAATCATCAAAAAATTAGAACATGTTCTCAAATTTAATCAACATTATTAAGGATATTTATAAGTTGTCTATTAAAAAAGTTTTCGTTCCTAGCTAACATGTTAAAAGGCTAAAATATCCACATTTTAATAGAACCTATGTATTAAGTTTTCAGATAGAAAACAATAAGTATTTTCCCATTGAAAATAACTATATTTGACATTCGAGATGTTCCATCTGGCATCATTTCAATTTACCAGCATCGCGATTTTTTAAGTTTAATACTCAACTTTAAAATCAATGATTTAAAAAATCAGAAACATCTATCACTAACTACAATAAAAAATAAATTTCGACAAAGTATCTTTACATAACAATATTAGTATAAATCATTAGATAATTCAATCAAATATATTCAATTAAATAAATTAATTTATCTAAAAATTTACAATATCATATTCACACTAGAATATAATCACTGAGTGTATCCACTTCACTACAATAAACTATACGTTAGTACATTCAAAATATTTATGACCAATAAGAACAAATTAAAGTATCTTGTCCGGCTACCACATGGTTACTTAAAGGTATTTGCTTGACATGAAACTGCCGGAGAGGGTCATTCAAACATGCACATTTGCACATTCCCCAAACATTCATACTTGAGAGTGCAATTACAAACGCCAGCTTCTAATTGGTGTTACCCTCAAAAGATATTCGTGCACAGCGCCAATATTATAGGAATCCTTCGTTGTCTCGACAGCCAGGGAACAATGAAACTAATATAATGGTTCACTCATGGAGTCATGGTAGGTGTTAAGCTTCAAATTCTATTGACAATATCATTTCTAGTGCTTTCTTATCACATCTTGCTGAGGGATATATATACTTTTTTTTTTTTTTGTTTTTTGGGAAACGTCAACTCTTGTCTTTGTGTCCACCAAATTCTAGATGCCTGCGAATAACTTTCCAGGAAAATAACCTATAAACAAAATATAAAAAAGTTTTTTTTTTTAGAACTTTCATAAATTCTTTATTATAGAGATATATTATTTATATATTTTTTGTATTAATTTAAATTTTTAAGATAAATAATTTATAATATAATATTAGTAGAACTTTTATAGCAAAAAGATTTAGGATTCAAAATATTTTTTAAATATGTTCTTGGTAATAAAAAAGTTATGAAGTCTATAATAAAGTGCTTATCTGATCTTGCAATTTTTTTTTCCAATAAAAGGGACAAAAAATTAAACAAAAGTGTTAATATTCATTGTCTTTTTCATCATATATAATTTAAAAATAAACATAAGGAAATAAAAACTTATTTATTGACATAAAAAATTAACCACCAATATTTTTTTTATATTTATGTATAAAGTTAAATACACGTCTATAACAAAGTAAAAATTAATCATATTATAACACGATAATCAAATTCTTTTAGAGAATTAATTTTTTTAATGAATATGAAATATATATTCCTATGCCAAATATATATTAAACTTTTTTTTCTTTTTTACTAAAGATAGGAAGACCCGCGACCTCTTAGTTAAGTATAGAGAAATTATGCTATTTGAACTATAATTCATTGGTAATATATATTAAACATTGACTAATGGATAAATAATTTTTTTTTATCCATGTGACATGAATAACATGATTAGAAATAAATATCAACAAAGTAAAAACCAATGAAAGCAAATTAAAATTCTTGTCCCACGTAGAAAAAACTTGATAAGTATATCATTATTAAGAATTAGAAAAAGTATAGGTAAATAATTTTTAATTAGTCAATTTTAAACAACTGTAATTAATAATTAATAATTTTGTATTTTAAAAAAATAAAATTTAAATAATTATTAGTTAGTGACAATTAATTAATATAAAGTGTAGTTCAAATACGCTTGTTAACTTCTTGTTGGTTAAATTCTTGTTAGTCTTTTAAGGAGATTGTAAGAATTATATTTTCAAACATGTTATTAATGAATAGAGTAAACATTTAATTAAATATTTATTATTTTTTTTTAAAGTACATCCCTTAATCTAACCACATTCCAAATTGCCAATCAAACTATAATCCCATCCTACCACTCCACACACTTCACTTGCATGATTGCATCCATTGTCACCTCACTTCTCCTTTCCTCACCGCACCGGCAAGGGAAAAACACTTGGGGAGAGAGAGAGAGAGAGTAGTGGGAGCAATGACATCAGAACACGGAACAAAACAATGGTGGTGGGAGGAATGAGAATAATGGTATCAAAATAAGGCAGGATAGAGGCGGTTACATTAGTAGCACCCATAATAATGGAGAAAGTTGTAGTCATATCCCCCAACTACAATAGCCTTAAACAGGGGAGGCAGAACAATGATGCAAGGTAGAACAAAATCTATGAACAAAAAATTTTAGGATTAATGTAGCAATAATTTTAAAAGGACAATTTTTGATACAAGTAAGCCGCACACAATTATCAAGCATTATAGTTTAGTTGAATTGATTTTAAATTTGTTGAAAATTAGCTATCACAAATATAATTAATGCAGATAAAAAAATTTTTAAAATAAAATTAAAATAAAAAACCTAAAAATATTTTTAAAACTTTTAACAAATTTTATCGATAACAAATTTACGTTATCCTATCTATAATTTGCAATTGAGGAGTGCGATTTCATTGAAGGAGAAGGGGTGATCATAACATCACAAAAAATTCAAAAGTGGACGGAAAGAATAAAAGGCTAAGCTGGAAATACAATTTCAGGAAAAATAAATTCTCAAAAGTAAAAGCTTATTTCCAAAATTTGAAGATTCATTATAAAGCTCATAGTGAGTTCAGGTAATGAAGCATATGGAAAGAAAGAACTTACAAGTTCAAGATGTGATTATTGGACTGAGAGATGCTAAGACCATCTCCAGTAGGGAACTCATTCCAGTTTCTATTTGTGGCCCACCTGTCATAAAAAATAACTCCACATCAGCTTTTGCGTCATAAACAGTAAATAGGAACTCAAAGCATTTCTCTCTTCTCCATTAGGAGGAACTAACTTTAGTCCCTGTTGTGGTCCCACTTAATTAATTAATTAAAATACTTAAAATTAATGTAATTAATTTTTTTCAATAATATAATTTAAATTTATAAATTTAAAAATAATTCACTATTAAAAGATATTAATATTAAATAAATTCATATATAACAATAATACATAATATATAATTCAGGATTACACTAATTTGTAAAATTACTTAATACAAAAAAAAATATAATTAAGCTCTATAGTTGACGACAAACATGGTAAAATTACTATATGTGTTCAATCAAATCTTTTTTCAATTGTCTATATTATTATTTAAATAATTAATATAAATTATTAATTAAATAAAAATATAATTATTTAATATAATTAATTATTATTTAATTATTTAATATAATTATTTATTTAAATAATAACTTGCCAAGTTGCTCCCAGTCCCATTCAGAAAGACTTTGTTCCATCGACCCTTGTGCAAGGACCCATTCCATTTTACTTCAATGGTGAGGAATTCATTTGTGTAAGAAAAAGTTAGTAAGATCCTCGCAGTTGGAAATTGTCTAATAGTATGAGTGAGCAAGTAGAAGTAAATTCTGACGAAATGGTGACAATTGCTTATGAACCAAATTAAGCAATCTTTTTAAAAAATTGTGTAGCATATTTTGTAATCTTTTTACTAAATGGGTCAAAATATAAAGCAAACTTAAAAAGAAAAAAACGTTTCCTTATTTTGCAGCCGTCAATGACGTTTTCAATATCCTTTTTGAAATCGTCGTGAACAATTTTATAGTGATGGAAATTTAAGTGCAGTCAACTTCACGTGAAGTTAATAGTTAAGAGCGGTTAGATAATTTGACTGATTTGACTAAATTTTTATCTAACAGTTCTCAGTTATCAACTTTACGTGAAATCGATTCTACCTTATTTTTATGATTGATTAAATATTATTTACCAGTTAAAAAGGAAGGAAGATTAGAAGAAGAAAAGAGAAATATTTCTAAACTAAACATTCATCATATTCACTCTTCAATTTTTTATGAGTTAAGAAGATTACACTCCACTTTCGATTAAAATAATAGCAAAAACTTGCTTACTTTATACGTAATATGAGCATTATCCAAGAGAATGTAGGACCTTTTCCATCTTTATTATATTAGACATTAGATATTTATTCATATATCAATATCTTTTTTTTGTAAATTTTTAATACTTTTGTCCTTGCTTGGTCTGGGTTAGTGCTCATACCCCCAAAGGAAAAATAAAATAAAATTAAAATGACCAACTTGTTTTTAAGATTTCAGATTTGGATCCTACAGGACTTGGTACCCTCGATTTCGTTTTGTTTCTAACCGAGGTAGTCAGAAGAGTCTATTCTTTAAACAGTTTCGAAAAATTTCTTTATCCATTTAACCATTTTTATAAATTATTCCCACCTTTCTTTTAATTATATTTTCCCTTTAAAGTGAAAACTTAATCATTCTTTTGGTTACTGTAAGCTATTTCCCCCTATAGGTTGGTTTTTGCAGCCACCAGTTTGGCAGTTTCCATGACCAAAAAAATAGTACTATTTATGCTGAATGTTCTTGCTATTTGCTGGATTAATTTTGGGGTTTTGTTCTTTGATGCACTTTGGTGATTATAGTATACAAATAACATGCATGATAAGTTATTGGTAATTTTTTGTCTTATCCTTTCATTTATCAACCTGTGTTGTTATTTTGTGACATTACTGTTTTTTCCACAATAATCTCCTTTGATTGCTGAATCCGGGTCAACTTCTTTTCTCGTCTGGGTCAAATTTCCACTCACCCCATTTTACACGGCATGCCTTGTGTTTGAGTAAATGTCACAGTGAGACCAATCTCAAAGTTCAGCACAAATTGGTTGTATTTTGGGGTATGTTCTCTTTCTTTTTCCTCTCTTGTTTCAAGTTTGGTGCCAAGTTTGTTCCTTTGGATATAAAATAATCACTGCAAAAGCTACTCTACTTTGGGTTTTTCTTGCCTGCTTGAATAGAGATTGAGGTGCTTTCTGGGGTGTTGGAATTTGGAGGAGATGAAACAGATAGGGTTTTAGGTTGTTTTTTTCACTTGGGGGTTTCAGAAAAATGGGTTCTCAAGGTGGGGCAGTCCAAGAGGCACAGAGTGGTGGCTCTGGCTCCTTGGCTAGGCAAGGGTCATTGTATAATCTCACACTTGATGAGGTTCAAAACCAGCTTGGAAATTTGGGGAAGCCATTAGGAAGCATGAATCTTGATGAGCTTCTAAAGAGTGTGTTTACGGCTGAGGCTGGAGGTTGTGGTGGTGATGGTGGTGGTGGTCAAGCCTCTTCTGGATTGGGTTCTGGGACTGATGCTAACATTCAGCAGCAGCATGCTCAGTTAGCTTCGGTTTCATCCCTGAATCGACAAGGGAGCCTAACTGTTTCTGGAGATCTTAGCAAGAAAACCATTGATGAGGTTTGGAGAGATATGCAGAAAAAGAAGAGTGGTGGAAACAGTAATAATAATGATAAGAAAACTCAGGAGACACCGCCGACATTTGGCGAGATGACCCTGGAGGATTTCTTGGTGAAAGCAGGAGTTGTTGCAGAGTCTTTTGCTACTGAGGATAATGCTATGTCAAGGGTTGATTCCAATGTGGCTTCTCAGCACAATGTTTCTGATCAAGTACATTGGATTCAATACCAAATCCCATCAGTGCAGCCGGCACCGCATCTCCAGCATAATCAGCATCAGAAGCAGCAGAATAATATGATTGCTGGTTATATCGCTGGCCCTGTGGTTCAGCAGTCTTTTCCTGTTGTGGTGAATCCGGTTCTGGATGCTGGATACACTGAGACAATGGTGACTATGTCGCCATCTTCTTTGATGGGTACATTATCAGATACCCAGACTCCGGGTCGGAAAAGGGTTGCCTCTGGTACTGTTGTTGAGAAAACTGTGGAGAGGAGACAGAAGAGGATGATAAAGAATAGGGAATCTGCTGCGCGGTCGCGTGCTAGAAAACAGGTTATTTGTTTTAACTTTGAAGCCTCTTTTTCCTCTTGATAGTTTTGTAATTTGTATTTGAGACAAGAATACATCTATGTCAATGGACAGGCTTACACACAAGAACTGGAGAATAAAGTTTCCCGTTTAGAAGAAGAAAATGAAAGGCTTAGAAGACAGCAGGTAGGTTTCGATTCCTTTTTCAGTATGCATTATTTTATACTAGCGGCTCCACAGGCACTGCATGTCTATTGTTGTTAAGTTGCATTATTATCTAAAGGCTAAGAGTAGCATAAACTAGACGAGCTTCAAAAGGCTTCCCTTACATTCTAGATGACCTCGACGTTTCTTCCATATAGCTCTCATCATACAATTTTAGAAGGCTTCCATTTGTCTCCTGTGTATTTCTCATTTTGGTCGGTCTTTATTATTCTACTGAACCTTAGCATTCCGTAATTTGAGAGATTGGTGCTTTGAATTTTGTTTCTATAATGGCCTCTGTATTCTGCTTATTTCACTTCTGTCCTACTTCATTCATCATTCTGAGTGGTCTTAATTTGATAACTCCTCGTTATTCTCTATCACTAATTTCTTGGAAATGCTAGAAAACGTGCAGATTTTAGAATATGCCTAATTTGACTGGCTTGATAAATTCATTGATTACTGCGTCTTTAGAAAAAAAAAATTAGATTAATAGATCACGGTTTTTTGAAGTTAAAAATGTGAGATATGCTACAGAATAAGATTTGCCATCAAATCAGGTAATCAAAAGAGCCTTATGGAGAATGTAGTTTGAGCAGGCTCCTCTAGTGCCTATATTGCTGTGCCAAAAAAAGGGACTCGCAATTGGGACTATAGATTTCCGAATTTGTTTTCTGTCTCTTGATTAGAAGTAATTTCATGAAAAAACCTCTCATAAGATTTCTCAGAATTTGATGTTACATACTATCTCTAAAGATTTGAGTTGTTTCAAAACTTTGTGAATAGGATTTGACCTTGCTCCGTTTGTTATTATGTTTAAGGAAAAGTATATGGAACCAAAAGGTGATCAGCCAAAAAGTAAACAAAACCGTTTAATTAGAATCACTTTTGAATAATATGTTTGAAAACTGCTCCTGGGATCACGGAGCACAAATCAAAACCCAATTTTTCGTGGAGCCCAAACACATTTTGGCTGGTTTTTAGCTGATATGCTTTTGGTTTCCTAGTTGTTCTCTATGTTTAATAGGAGATACAATGATTTCACATACAATATGGTGTAAGATACCCATAGAAGTAACCTAACAATCTAATATTGCAGTACCTTGCAGCTTCAGGGTTTCTCTTTCTCCAACCATTTTATGTGCAGTTTTACTTACTAACTCATTTCAAGCCAATGCTGTAAGAATCATTAGGAAATCAAGAACCTATAGTTTGTGCTATTTAATGAAATAAGCTATCAGAGTAATAAACTTGAATAGTACTGTTCAAGAATTTGGATTCACCTCAATTTTGTAGTGAATATAAAAGATGAATAACTGCATATTTTGCAGCACATTCTTAACAGTGTATAAATGGCTTAAGTTTTATATCCATATTGCATCTTTTCTATCTCTATTCCTTTCTATATTATTTTCAATCGTTCTATGTATTCTTTCATCCAATAGAGTTACACTCAGATGAGTCCTTCATCATAATAGTGCCCTTTCTAAAGTTGGTTCTAGATGGTTCATCTCTGCTCATAGTAACTTATGAATGTTTTCTTGCAGGAGATAGAGAAGGTGTTGCCAAGTGAGCCACCACCGGAGCCCAAGCGTCAACTTCGCCGGACGAGTTCGGGACCCCTTTGAATGCCCTCACTGTGTTCTCATTTGCAAAATATATATATTCGACACTATAGTTTGCACAGTTAGAAGGGTGGTTTTGTCATTATGGTAGTTCTGCTGTTAGTTCTCCTAAGCATGCTCATTTGTAAGAGTGTTTTTCTTGAATGTACATTTCATATAAGCCAAACTTTAATTTACCAAGCACTATAAAATATACTTTACTCTAATTTTGGACACATTGTGGCAATGTGACTTCACAAAAAAAGGTTTCTTTCTTTGTTATCTTTGTGTTGTGTGTGGTGCAAATTATAATCAATATATAGTTGCATTTTGTTTAAACCTGTAATCTTTTGGTTTTTGAAACTGATTCCATGTAGAGTGTACTTTTTCCTGCTAAGATTTGTTTCTAATTTTCTGTCAAGTTAGGAATTCTACATGTCCCGTGGTAAATGCAATGATCTTGGCCTATTAATAAGGTGTAGTTAATAATTATGAGATTTTAAAAATTAGTTTGGAACTAAGGGATTTAAAAGCGAGAAGGGGACCAGTGTAATATCTAAGGGTTGCAAGGAAGTTACATTTTATTTTGATGGCTGAGCTGTTGGAGAAGCATTCCATTAAAATAACTCAATAGGAACATAAAAATCAAGACACAATAAATAGCACAATAGTAGGGAAGAATTAATTAGCTTATGTGAATTGGCCAAGGCGTGTTAACAACTTTATTGGATTTGCTCAAGGGAACTCAAAATCATGATGTGTTTGGTAATCCTCTCCTTGTGTTCTTTTCTGTCCAACTCTAATCTTTGCATTAGTGCTATTATACTATTAGAAAGTTTTCACATATGCCAGTCAGTTTTACGGGCACTTTTTTAGTCAGCTTTACTGGCACTTTGCTATGTCATGCTGCAGTACTGTTGAGATATATAGTTAAAAATGTTGATGGTGTAGATTTATTAAAATTATTATGTGCTAGAATCATAGACAAATGGTGTAAGCTGTTCCGTAAATCCGTTGAAAGTTTGACCTGAATAGCAACAATGGTATTGACATTGAAGGCACTTGTCGTATGTTTTGTCAATTTGTGGAGCCGCAACGTTGAACTCAGCTCACAAGTGGAGCCGCTGGAGTGAGTGAGGTTTTTTTTTTTGGTACTAAAAAGTATGGGCCTTTGATTTGTTTTACAAGTCATGAGCTTAGTTGGGCTATGTGATGTTTAAGTTTTGATCGTTCTTTCAGTAGTAATGCTGTGGACAAAAGTATTACTAAATAAAAATAAGGATTCTCATTTACCAAAAACGTAAAATTATTCTCCAGAAATTAATAGTGCCATTTTGCCATAGTGATATGCGGTGCTGAATCCCAGCGAAAGTGATTTGGAAGGCATGATTTTTTAAAACTAATATTACATATATATATCCAATTATATATTATTAAGATAATAAAAATAATTATTATTTATGTATATTTACTGTTTAAATAGTCATAAAAAAATAAGTTAATTTATTTATCAAAATTTTCAGAGTTTGTAATTAAATAAAAGTTTTTTCAAATTTAGATATATATTTTGATGTAATACTTTTAAAAGATGAAAATAAAAATAAATATATATAATATTTAAGTATACTTAATTTTTTTAAATAAATAACGTATATTTTTTATATTTTTTTATCAAAATAATATTATAGTCATTGATTTTTGAATTATTTATTTTTCAATAAAATAGATATATGTTAGCTGTGTACTTTTTATAGTTAATGTTTTAAAAGTATCTAATTTTTTAGTGATTTTATTTTTTTTAAAAATAGTGATGTGAATAAGGTCACGATAATATTAAAAAATAAAAAATATATATATAATAAACAAATTAGAGGATAAATAATATATTAAAAAACAAAATTAATTTTATAAAAACTAAAAAATAGCGGTGGAACATAAATTTTGTATCTATTAGAATTATACATGAAGATCAAGAGTATTTTGAATAAGAATTTTTAAATTTGTTTTAAATTAAATAGAATTAAAAAAATAAATTAATAGTTATAACATTTATAAATAATATCAGTAAATTTATATGGATATTTTTGTATATAATAATAATGTTGCCCTTAAGATAAATAGGTGGTCCCATACATTTATCAGTTACTCTAATCTAAATAAAAAAACTTCAATTTCACCGTTAACAGTAACTCATATTCGTCTATCTCATTTTTATCTATATTTTCAGTAATAGTTATAGAAAAAATTACGTACAATTTTGGTCTTTAAGGTATAAGTTAAAATATTTTTTCGTCTCGAATTTTTTTTGCATACAAAATCATCCCTAGATAATAATAATAATAATATTATTATTATTAAGTCTGACTTTTGTCAATATAAATAATTATCGATATTTTTTGATGAGTTTAAAGATGCTAATACTTCATCAAATATCTTTCATCCTCAAACTATTAATGTCATTTACATTAGTAATTCATATATATATATATATATATATATATATATATATTTTAATATATTTAATTTTCATAAATATTCATTTAAAATATTTATAACTTGAACCGTTGACTCAGTAACACATAAATGCAACATCCAACCCTTCATTAATGGAACTATCACACCTTAATTAATATTATTATTTAATAATAATTTTCTTGATTCCTTTCTTTGGCCTACCTTTCTTTGGCCTAAGCCATTAAGAAAACAAAAATCAAGAAAGCCAAACGTGGCTTGTTTATATATATATATATATATATATATATATGGTGAATTCTACTCAACCTTTTTTAAAATAACATGTAACTTACTTTTTGTTATGTGTCAAATTTTAATTGGTCATCATCTTAACCATAGTTAGATTATTTTGTAATTTATTATTTGAGATGGATAATGATATAATTTCTTAAAATATCAAAACCCACTTCCGTTAATTGAAGCACCTTTCCACTCCTCTATTCTTTCTTCATCGCGTAGCTTCCGTCCTTTCAAGTATCGCCGTCGTGACAAGAACCGCCAACGTCGTCGTCATCATCTCGACGTCTTTAAATTCTCGTCGTAATTTTACTGTCCTTTCCAATATAGCCAGTGCTGACCTTATCGCTATCTTCTATCCTCTCATTCCATCTCTTTTTCTGCGCATCACTCTTTATCAACATAATTAATAGTTTGGTTATTAAATTTTTTTATTAAAAAAAATATCTTTATTTTTTTTTGGTGACTTTTTTTGGTGACTATATCTTTATTTAATTACATGATAGAACATATATTCGTATGTAAAATATAATATAATAAAATAAATCTATTCAGAGAATTTAAAACGTATAATTAAAATCAGGAACATACAAATATAATAATAAAATTTATATTTTAAACAAATAAATATATCTTTTATCATACATAAATTATTTAAAAAAAATGAATAAATTGTTAAAATTAATAACAAAAGTTTAAAATGATAAAATCTAACTTTTTTACAAGTATTTTTATAGTATTTTTATTCTTTTAAATTTTAATTTATTAGTACTTTATTATTTATTTAATAATCAAACAAATTATTTTCATGAAAAATTATTTTTTTGTATTATTTTAAAGAAGAGATCAATATAATAGTTTAAAAAATAATGTAAAAATAATATTTTAAATAAAAATAGTTAATATTAAAATTTTTAAATGCAAAAATAAATTTTATAGAGATTTAAGAGATAAATATGAAATACATGCCTAAAATAAATAAAACAGACAAAAATAATTCTCTATTTCTCAAGAGTAGTTCTATTTATATATTTTATTTATTTTAGGCATGTATTTTATATTTATCTGTTAAATATTTATACAATTTATTTTTGTATTTAAAAATTTTAATATTAAATATTTTTTATTTAAAATATTATTTTTACGTTATTTTTTAAACTGTTATATTAGTCTCTTTTTTAAGATAATACAAAAAATAAATTTTCATAAAAATAATTTGTTTAATCATTAATGAAATAATAAAGTACTAATAAATTAAAAATTAAAAAAAATAAAATATTATAAAAAATACGATAAGAAAGTTGGATTTTATCATTTTAAATTTTTGTTATTAATTTTAATAATTTATTCAATTATTTTTAAATAATTTATGTATGATAAAGCATATGTTTACTTGTTTAAAGTACAAATTTTACTATTATATTTATATGTTCATGATTTTAATTATATTTTCAGTACCTTAAATAGATTTATTTTATTATATTATATTTTATATATGAATATATATTCTATTATATAATTAAATAAAGATATATTTTTTTAATAAAAAAATTTAATAACCAAATTAACCATTAATTATGTTAGTAAGGAGTGATCCACAGCAGAAAGAGGAATCGAGTGAGACATGAGATAGCAATGATATCGGGGCTGACTATACTAGGAAGAAAGAGAAATTGCGTGAGAATGTAGTAGAGGACGACGAACATTAGCGCTTCTTGTCACGACGGCAATACAAAATAACCCAACTATGATTAAGATAATGACCAATTAAAATTTAACACATCATAAAAAATAACTTACATATTATTTTAGAAGGGTTGGATAACATTTACCGTCTATATATATATATATATATATATATATATAATGTGACACATATCCCCTTTATTTCATTAATCACCTATTCCCTTTAATTTATTAGTCACTATCATCATCCTTCATTTCTTTTCTTATCAGCACCGAACCCAAAAGAAAGGAAATAAGGAAGAGAGAGATCGAAGCTTGCATGGGAGAGAACCGTAACTCCCACCGAAATTTCGGCTTCAATTTTTGCGATTCGTAATTTTAATAAAAATTTTAATCTGATAAAAGTATTTATATCCTCCTCTTTTACATGTTGGCATTATTTTTGTTCGATAGAAATTGACGGTAATATAACTCTTTTTTTTTTAAGTTTGGCTCTTTGGTGTTCTTGACAGATGAATCGATTTCTGATGTTTTCTTCTTAAGTTGTTCGATCAAAAGGTTTTTCTGGAGTTTCGAGTATTTTGATTTTGTACGGAAGAAAGATTTTGGTAAATTCTCAATGATTAAATATGTATTGAATAGGTGATTTGATGTTGTGATTGATTATTGATTGAGTTCGATTGAATTTATATTGAATTTTTGCAATATATTGATGTATTTGTGAAGTTCATGGCTTAGCTGTGATGAAACTAGCAGAGACCGAACTGTTTTGAAAAATTTTTTTTAGGCTGGAATATCATTGAGGATCAAGTAAAAATATGTGAGGTTTGATTCCCGAGAGATTAAAATAAAAGTTACGAAAAATCGGTGACTAAAAAACTCGAAAATAGATTAAAATACAAGTAATATTTTGAAAGAAAACGGTTAAGAGTTTCGGTTTTGATATAAGTGGAAGATTAGTAATTAAATTTTATTTTTAAAGGATAACATTATTATATTTGTACATAAAAATCAAGATAAAATTTGTAATTATATAAATTTTCGGGTATTTTAGATACTAAATAAAGTACAGAAATAAAAATAAGTATTTTGTAAAATTTCAAGGTTGCTTTTATAAATATTGAGATAAGTGAGGTATCAAATATAATTTTATAAAAATATTGGGTTAAAAATGAAATATTTAAAAGTTTGAAGTTTAAAACGTAAATAATAAGAGTTTAAGAATAAAAGCTTTACGAAGCTAAGCTTTTAAGAAAATATATAAATATTATTTGTTTATTATTTAAATTATTTTATTTATATTATTGTTAATATTTTATTAAGAATATTAATTAGTAAAAATATTATTAATATTATTATAAGTCAAAGAAGAGCAAATAGAGTGATCTTAAAAGCTTTAGGGAACACCGACTTAATTAAAGAATCTTATGTTTCTCTCTCTATAAAATATTTAGTGGATGGTGAGAGAATAGTGTGAAAATAGTTTGAATTATTAAGGATAATTAAGTGAAGGACTGAAGAAAGAGAAAAGATAAATCGGCACGTGTGATTATGAGAATGATTGAAAGGTCGCGAAAGGGTGATGGAAAGTAAATAGTTATGGTGCCGATGTGAAAATGTTAAGCCGTGGGCTTTGTATGTGAAAGATTGTGCGGAGACGCCCATAAATATGGAATTGCTTCCAAGAGAAGGGGTCACATGCTTCAGCTGAAGAATCAACGCCTGCAGGTACATATAGAGGTCATGTTCGATATACTTCAACTGGAGAATTAGCTCCTGCAAGAAGTAAAAACTTGCAGAGATTATGTCGCTAGAATGTCTTATCCGACTTGTGAGTTGGATTGCGTCAAGTGCGGGTCGAAACCGACAAATGAGCTCATTACCTGCGATAGGACTAGACTTGCATCATCCTTGTTGCGTATTTGCATTTTACTTGATACTGTGAAATTATTTGTAATTGTCTTCTTGTGTTTATGCATTCTTTAATGTTATTTTGAATTATTGTGTCTAAATATTTTTCTGTGACACTTGTATATTTGGTTGTGAATTAATTGTACTGTGATAATCCTGACTTGACTAACTACCCCCGACCCTACTAAAAACCCCCCAATTCTTACCCCTATCCTTCCTCCCCTTCAAATGGACCCTCCCTACATATATGAGGATCTTGTACAACATTGGTTTTATGTAGTAGCTGCAGAGATTATGACTTGTATGTACATTCTGCGCGACTACCCCTTCCGTCATCCAATTAACACTCCGCACTTTAACCTTGATATGCCTTATGAGTTTCCGTTGCATTGGCTCTACTCGGATGCTCTGTTTTACCCCTTCCTTGATGTGCCTGTACCTCATCAGCATCCCGATCAGCCTTAGGATTAGGTGGACCCTGAGCCTGAGCCTATGGATGAGCATATATCAGAGCCTATACTTGAGGAGGATATTCCTGTAGAGATAATCTCAGTATCTTTGTTTGAGCCGTCATCTGAGGAGCCGCTCACCACCTCCATTAATGGATCGACGAGTGTTGGCTAGACCAGTAGTACGAGTGCCAGGGCCCCTTCTGAGATTGTTGAGATTTCTGATGATGAGGACGAGGACCCTGAGGAGTGTTCAGACAGGATTGTGATTTTCTCTGACGACGACAGTTGATGCCTGGGAGTTGAGGATGTGCCTTTTGTTAGTTTTTTGTGTTAGCCTTGCTTTTGTGTTTAGTGTCTTACTTTTGATTAGACTCACTGAGAGAGTAGGGTGTATATAGTTGACTAGGCTAGTTTCGGGCGCCAGCTTAAGGACTTCCTATATGGACCAGGGCCCGGAGTGTTGATTATGTATATAGGAGCAAGTTGTGAAGGGTTGTACGCTAACTTATGATATATATGACAGTACCTTTATATGTATGTATGACGTATGATATATGTTATATTTATATATAATGTTGGCCTTGAGTATATTTTACTTAATTCCTTTATATGGTTTGTGAATGTTTAATTAGTTGCCCTCGCAAATCTTTTTATAAAGAAAAGGTTTTCTCAAAAATTCTATTGTGCGCTAATACAATTACAGGCTTAATAATAAATAGTTAAAATTTTAGGTAAGCAAGTTGGTGACACTCGATTTTCAGTATGATCATAACGTACTGGGAATTGGGTCATTACAATTTGGTATCAAAGCAGTTCATTCCTATTAAAGCCTAGGAAAATGGACTGAATTATGCTTCATTGCATACTCTGAGTTGTGTTTCATGTATATAGGATATCCTTGTAGTATGAATTGCATGATTGTCACTGTGTATCCATTTTAGAAACTATTCACACTTTGCCTAAAATGTTAAGACTGATCACCTTAATATTGAATGTGGGGTGTGAATAGGGTCTTGATGGCTGTACGGGGACGAGAACATGGTAGGTGTGGTGCGAACCATGTAGATGATCCGATGAGAAATGCGAATGCTTTTATAGCTGCGGTAAACACCATGGCTGAGGCTGTGCGTGAAACCGCAATTGCGACGACGCAAGCAATTGACCGTTTTGAAGAAAGGAATGGAGATCGTAACGGGGGATGTAATGGTGAGCGTAGTGGAGATGGTAATGGTAATGAAGGCGTTGGAAATCACGATAACTCTATGACGCTGGCAACTTTTCTAAAAGTAAATCCACCCAAGTTTAGAGGAACACTGGTGGCTACTGAAGCTGATAACTAGTTCCGCAGTATCGAAAAGTCGCTGCGAGCGCAACATGTACTAAAAGAACAACACGTGAAATTTGCAACCTATATGCTGGAGGGAGAAGCTGAACACTGGTGGCATGAAGTGCAACGCTTGTTGAGACAGGAGGTGGAAGAGATTGTATGGGATACTTTTAAGGAGGAATTTTACAAAAAAGTATTTTCCTAAATCCATTCGTGATGCTAAAGAGATGGAATTGATGCAGTTAAAACGGGAGAATATGTTAGTGGCAGAGTATACTAAAAAATTTGAGGATCTGTGCCGATTCTCTAAGATCTGTCAGAAAAATTCAGATGATTTTAGGGCTGTCAAACGGGCTAGCCCGGCCCATTTAGGTCTGACCCGTTAAACCCATGGGTTAAATGGGCTAGACCGTTTAAGCCCGCTTTATTCCTAAGCCATAATTTTTCAACCCGGACTGTTTATGGTCAGCCCGTGGGTTAAATGGGGCAGCCCATTTATTTTTTTATTTTATTTTTCAAAAAATATTTTGACAAAAAATATTATTTTTAGGTCAAAAACCTTTATAAAATAATTTTTTTTAGTTGATGGGTCAGATTTTTGGGTTGGATCGAGAAAAATATAGACTAAAAGTGCTATTTTTTTAAAACATGTAAAAAAATTAAACGGGCCACCCGTTTAGCCCACGGGCTAGCCCGTTTAACCCGTCATTTTTTTCGGGTTAATTGGACTCGACTTGTTTAGCCCGAAATTTAAATGGGCTTAATTTTGGAAGGAAAGCTCGCCCATTTAAATGGGTAAACGGGCTGGCCCGATGGGTTTGACCCATTTTGACGGCCCTAGATGATTTTGAAGAATGGAAGTGTTTGATGTACGAAGGAGGACTTCGTGATGAACTGATACATTCTTTGTACCATTGGAAATACAAAATTTTGCGGAGCGTGTTAATAAGAGTCAGCTGATAGAAGACTGTGAAAATAAGATGGTAGCATCAAGGATGAGTCATCCGAGCTTACCACCAAGAAATCTTAATAATTTTCATAGGCATACAGTACAGCGAAAGGTTGATTTTAAGGCACCAGGAATACCTAATGCGAAAAAACCAACAAGTTAAAAACTTTCCTACACGCTTTACTGCTGGAAATAGAAATAGGCTAAGACAGAACACCGGTAAGCAAGCTCAGCAGATTTAAGAAGGCCCGATGTGTAAGCAGTGTGGAAGGGGTCACACTTGTAGGCCTTGTTATTTTGGAATGAAAGTCTGCTACAACTGCGGTGAACCAGGGCATATAGCGAGTAATTGTCCAGAGAAGTCGGTATAACAAGTAGCTAGATTGCAACAACCAGGAAGAGTATTTACAATGATTGCTAAAGATGCTCGTACTCAGACTCCCTGACCTAATGTCAGTATTGTGTCAAGACTCGCTTCCTAACTGCACTTTACGATTCTGGTGTATTGCACTCTTTTATTTCTTTAACCGTTATACGTAAATTGGGACGAGATGAGAAAATTTTGAAGGCC
Source organism: Arachis ipaensis (assembly GCF_059453495.1). Lineage (NCBI taxonomy): Eukaryota > Viridiplantae > Streptophyta > Magnoliopsida > Fabales > Fabaceae > Arachis > Arachis ipaensis. The sequence goes on along the minus strand of NC_142441.1, from coordinate 115,746,224 downwards.
AAATTTTCTTTTAAGGGGTAGAATGTAACAACTCTAATTTTTGCACTAAGGCGAGTTTTTCTTAAAATAATATTTTAAAGCAATTAGTTTTATTTTGACGAGTTGACTTCGAACCCCGAAGTAAAATAAATAATAATATAATTTTATTATTATGTTATCTATTTATTTTACTTTCTCTAATTATAATTTAGCCTAGATAATAATAATAATATTATTATTATCAAGTTTTATTTTTGCCGATATAAATAATTATCGATATTTTTTTATGAATTTAGAGTTGCTAATACTTCATCAAATATCTTTCATCCTCAAAGTACTAATGTCATTTACATTAATAACTCATATATATTTAATCCTATATATATTATTATTTGTGTTTTAATATATTCAGTTTTCATAAATATCTATTTAAAATATTTATAACTCGAACCGATGACTCAGCAGCACATAAATGCGACACCCAACCCTTCATTAATGGAACTATTACACCTTAACTAGCATTATTATTTAATAATATTTTCCTTGATTCCTTTCTTTGGCCTAAGTCATTAAGGAAACAAAAATCAAGAAAGCCAAACGTGACTTGTTTACATACATACATACATACATACATACATACATATATAAAATGTGATACCGATCTCCTTTATTTCATTAATCACTTATTCTTTTTATTTCATTAATCACTATCATCATCCTTCATTTCTTTTCTTATCACCACCGAACCCAAAAGAAAGGAAATAAGGAAGAGAGAGACCGAACCTTGCATGGAAGAGAACCGTAACTCCCACCAAAATTTCAACTTCAATTTCTTGCGATCCGTAACTCCAATAAAAAATCTAATCCGATAAAAATGTTTGTATTCTCCTTCTCTATGTGCTGGCGTCATTTTTATTTGATAGAAGTTGATAGTGACGTAACTCCTCTTTCTCTTGAAGTTTGGTCCTTTGGTGTTCCTGGCAGATGAATCGATTTATGACGTTTTCTTTTTAAGTTATTCGGTCAGAAGGCTTCTCCGGAGTTTCGAGTATTTTGATTTCGTACAGAAGTAGAATTTTAGTAAATTTTCAATGATTAAATGTAACACCCTAACTATCAAAGCTCACGCTTCCGGCTGCGCGACTCTGATAGGTCGGACATTACGACGACACTTATCTTATTTAATACTAAAATATGAGCCTGTTTGAAACTTTAAACCGCAATACCGCTCCCAAAAACTTTCATCCGATAACATACGTCCATAAATACCATACAACTTACAAAACTCATAAAGAGTACATCCATATATATACAAAAATATATATATATAATATTACAAACATAATCCAATACAATTCCTATCCCTCTTACAGAATATCTCAAGATAAAGGCGAGGGTACAAATAATAGTCTAAAGCAATACAGAGCATTTCAACCACAACTAAAAGAACTCTTCGTAACTTCTGCGCCCATATCCTGAAAGGGGAAAAGTGTAGGAGGGTGAGAACATCATCCTCGAAAGGGTTCTCAGTAGAGGGTTTTTGGGAATTACTGTAATAGGATACATGAAGATAAACCGTACCAGTGATTAATAACCTTCTTATGCCTCCTTTCAAAAACACGGTTTTCAATAAAAGTAAAGTCGGAAATCTTTTCGGAAAGAAGAACCGTTCAATTCTCAAAACTCAAAAGCCTTTCAAAACGGTTTATCTATGCGGAACCAAAATAGCCTTTCATAATTTTATTCCAAACCAGAAACACAAAACCGAAATCAACCATCAGTTCATCTCTTTCCAACCACGGCCCTAGGCCCAAACAATCCAACCAACAACCAGTCACCACAAATCCAATAGAGTCCCAGATGCAAACACAGATAGGAAGTTCAAGCACAAACAAACAGTTATTACAAGTAGAACAGTTAGCAATTAATCACATAGGCAAACCAAGTATAATATGCACACCCAACCAATGTCACACAAATGCATATGATGCATGCCTGTCCCTAGTGGCTGATGATATCATCTGTCGGTTATAGAGCCAACCCGACAAGTCCTGGTAGCTAACCATTGGACTGTCCCTCTGTCGTGCATCCCCAACTCGAGTTATACTCATCATAAACTTGATCATAATCATGATCCATATCCATCACCCTCACTGGTGAATATTTACGGGGGCGAGCTCATCCGGGCCTTTCACAGTGCCCGGCCACACTTACGACATAGGGTCAACAGAGTATCAAGTCTCGACCCGGAGCACGTGGTGGCTAGCCACTGCTACTACCCAGGGAAACTCGTATCTCAGATAGTGGAAGTGCAACATTCACATTTATCAATGATTCAGCATAAACATGCATTCAATCTCATCCATGGATCAACATCCATCTCAGCCATCCGGCTCATGGTTCAGTCCAGAACCAGCCAATATTCATATCATACACAGCCATTCCGGCTCACGGTTCAATCCAGAACCAACCAATATGTATAATCATACACAGCCATTCCGGCTCACAACAAAACAGCACTTCCACCATTCAACATCATTAAATTCATAAAGTCGGCATTTAAGCCATAAATCATTTTCTCAATTCATTTCACTTTGAAATCGAGTTTCAACTCTTTTCAGCCTTGGCTTTAAAGATCTCATTTCTCAAATCATTTTAGGCTCATAAGCCACTTTTACTCAAGGTAAATTCCCCTTTGAAAACAATGTCACTCTCGGCATCCTCTTTCCAAACTTCCATAACCATGGCAAGTTAAAGATTCTTTTTGGAAACACTCAAAATCATCCATTCAACAATGGAATTTTATAACAAAGTTTCTCGGCAGAGTCCCAAGTCTTTAGGGGAGAATAACATATCTCATTTCGCCAAAATCATTTAAAATCATTAAAACATTGGCTTTCTGATTTGAGTAAGAAAATAGGATCTAAGCCAAACCGAGTCACGTAACCTTTACTTCTTTCGAAACCATTTCCTTTACTTAAACAAAACCGGCTTCAATTCCATAATTAAATCTGAAGCGTTTCAAACTGATAAGAGAATCATTTTTGTTGTGTTAAACTAGAGTTCAAAAGATACTTTGAATCTTATTTAAAACGTCAAAATAATGAGGCTCATCAATCGAAATCCAATTCCTTTTAAAATCACGAAAACTCTCCCAAGGGACAATCTTTGTGTTTAATAGAGAAAAACATAAACCCGCTTTACCTTTTAAAACAGCCTCAAAGCAAAATTCTCTTTCAAATGACTTGTACCCAAAGACATACTGTTCTTCTTGGAAAATAAGGATAAATCATGATTCTCTTTTCAATAATTCTTTCAAAGCATAACTTCATTGCTTTCTTAATTGCTCTAAGTAAAGGTAATAAAGAAGCCATAATTTCACAATCCTCAAAATAGATAGGAAAGGCATTAAACTCAAAATTCCCCAATTAACATTTCAAATAAGGACTCGGATTCTATAGAAATTTCGGCAGCACCTCCCCTAAAACTTGGACTTTTGCCACCCGGTTCGGGTCCCAACTAAACCGTTTCTCATTCCTTTTCAACAGCTCAAAACCAGAAATCAATTCAAAAGCAAGCTAAATCCAACAGTCGCCTCAGTGGCATATCTCAAGGAAGCCATTTCAAAAATCAACTCAATATCAACCGATTTAACTCATTTCCAAAGCTTTAAAGAATCGGTTCAGCAATAAATCATTTATCAAAACCAAATCAATTAAAGCAACACAGGCTGAATTTCAAGAGTATTCTATCTTCCACATCATCAAAATAATTGACTCAATTCAAACCAATCCTCAACGGATTAAACTCATTTCAAATCTTTAAGGAATCAACTTCAAACATTACATTTCACAAGCCACACAACAATTCGGCCAAACCAACATCCATAGTCATTCGAGTCAATCAAATAATACATAAGGCAGATACAATCACCAAATACACAATATCTCACATCAGTACCCATATGTAATAATTCCAATAATAAACTATAGTTTTTGGAAAGCGCCCCTATCTCAAAACGCAATTCCATAGCCCAAAAGTCTCATAGAGTCATCTCCGCCTCAACCCAAAACCAACTGCAGCCAGCAACTTGGCTCCACTTGCGTTCTCAACAATCTCAGCAACTCTAATCGCAACATACAACAACCGAAACTCAATCTCATAGCAATTAATGCCACAAACCTCAGCTTGAGATAACGGAACAATAACAAAAGGGCTTTCCAATTGAAACGCTTACCGAACCGAAGAAGAAACGGCTGAACCGAAACAGCGACGGTCTCCGAACCGGTTCGGCGGCAGCCCGATAGCCACCTAAAGCGGCAGCGGTGACCTGAACAACATGCAGCAACGATGAGGTTTCCGGAAACTCAACGGAAGGAGAATCAACTTAAAACCCTTACCGACAAATTTTTCGGCGACGGCAGTGGCATTCCCGGCTGCCAGGCACGGCGGCGCGACTGATTTCTCCCCCGGGAACGGCTGTGACAGGACCAGCGTCTCCTTCTTCCGTTCAAAATCCCAGCGGCAACCACAGTGGTGGTTCTGGTCAGCTCTGGTGGCAGTGGGCTCCGGCAACTTGCATAATCCCGAGGCAGAAGCAGACAGCAACTCCGGTGGTCTTCTCCGGTGACGACACCAGCTACCACGAGGACGGCGGCGGTGAAACCCTAATAGCGCCGGCGCTGCACAGCAGGGACGAGGATGGAGCTTCTTCTCGGTCAGTGGTTCGCAGCTCACGGTAATGCGCGAAACACCTCCTTTGGCGGTGACTGCTCCACTCTCCACTGCGGCGGCGTCGAGGATCCAAGATGGCGACGCGATCTCAACCCCACGGACAGGACGGTGGTGATGGCAGTTCTATTCACTCACCTCCATCGCGTCTCACTCTCGACATCTCTCCTTCACCCCTCTTCGACCGGCACCAAGGTGGACTTACACGTAACGGCGGCGACGAGCGTGCAGGGCGCGGCGACTCCGGCAGTCACGGCGACGGCGCGGTGGCAGAGAAGCCCAGCGCGCGGCGCAGTCTCTTTCCTCCCCTCCTCTCCTTCTTCTCCTCCACGAATCTGTTTCTCCCTTCCCTCTCTTTCTTTCTTTCATTTTTGCAGATGTTGCTGCTGGCTGAAATGGGGAAGGTTGCGGCTGTGTGTGTGCTTAGGTTAGAGGGGCAGCAGCTGCTGCTGCTGAATGTGAGTGAAGGAAACCGGGTCGGTGAGCGGGTTACTGGGTTAGGGTTTCATTTTCAAAAATTAGGGTTAGGGACATTTTAGTAATTTCACTTAAAAATAGGGATAATATAGTAATTAGAAATAAATTCTAATCCAATAATAATAATATATAAAATACTATTTGTTCATCAACTCTACAATTATTTTCAATAAAATGCCCAAATCAAATAATAAGAAATAATATACTTAATTTCTTCATTTTCCAAAATAACAGTATTAATATTTAAAATATTACTTATCCAACCCAAATCATATAAAATACTTATTATTTTATAATTATCAACTTTATAATTCAAATATAGAAAATAATCCAATAATTATAAAATTGGATAATAATCATAGCTTATCTCAAATCCAATAAATCAAAACTTGCCTTAATTATCTTTAATAAAATAATCTCTGAAATTAAGGCTATAAATAATTGTAGGATTTGAGACTTGATCATAATAAGACTTTTCAAAGATTCTGGGCCTTACATTCTACCCACCTTATAAAAATTTTCGCCCTCGAAAATTGATACAAAATGGAAGAAATTCCATAACAGTTCACCCTTGAACACATTTAAAGAAGAAGCAAAAATATCTCAAAATATAACCATATATACGATTTTCAAATACTTTGATTATCATAAGCATAAGGATGCAAAGGTAGGAGTGTAACTGCCAGGCAAACGTTACAAGATAGGCTCAATGCAAAAGATAACATGGGTCAATCATGTGATAGTAGGGAAAGGCATCAAAGGCTAGAAAACAGGATGGAGTTAAAACGATGTGCTCAATATCCGCACACTAATCTTATATCAACCTCAAGGTTTCAACTTTCCAATTCCATCAAGCACCTTACAAACCCCAAATTTGATCACAAGCCTGACAATCACAAACCCGTTCGCAAGGAACAAAATGCCCACAACTCATACGTTGCACACCTACCGCTTCAACTTCCGTATACACATCACATCTTAAGGAACTAACGTATCGCGTTACTACGTCTACAAGTCGCACGTGATACCAAAACAATTCTCGAGTCTACTCAGAAGAATATGAGATCTTAGAAAGGAGAGACGGATGTCAAAGACAATAGTCATAGATTTGAAAGAATATATCCAATCCCAGATAAACATGGATGTTCAAGCAATAAAGTTTGCTAGACATAATTCAATTGACAACTTCAAAGATAACCCTTAGATCAAAGAAGTTCAATAGGATCAACAAGAAGATAACCAGCGCATCAGCTTGAAACAAACTCAAACTGAGTCGATGAAGTATGAGGTTTACAAAAGAGAATATCTCAAACCCAAGGCAAAGCTCACAAAACTCAAGGGCATGATTAAAAATACTTCTGAATACATTGTTCTTAAAAGAATCGAAAACTTGCAGGAAAATCACCTCGCAGTCTAAAAGAAAAGTTAAGCAACAAATGTCCTTCAAGAGAGTAATAAAAGCATAAATGTGGCTTTACTTCAATACAATTCCATGTTGAAGTAGATTTTGTAGAGTTCCAAAAACAAATGCACACAACTTTGGCTAAGAGCTAAAATATTTCCTCAAATATTTTAGAAAGATAATTAAATGCACAACTTAACCAAAAGCAGTTCATAAAAACTCAGAAATAATCAGATGCTTGTTCAAAATTCTCAAAATTTCATATTCAAACAAGCATGTATAACATTTATAGCAAGTACGAAAGAGGAAGTTAAACTCTTTTTAGAAAAGAAACTCCGAGATAAAAATTTGCTTACAATCTGGTAAGGAAATAAGTGGTGCGTTACAAACAAACCGGTTTCCACTAAACAAGGAAACTTTCCAAAACCTCATTTAAAATAGCGCATGCCGATTTTTAAATTAACTTCATCAATATTGAACAATGGTTTCAATCTAAATCAAGAAACAGAAAATAAATTCCGTTTAAAACTTCTTACAAGAGAATTCAAAACTTCTTTAAAAAAAGTCCAAAATAATACTCCAAAAGTGTTCTTGAAATCCCCATCTCAGAAGAACATTCAAGAAGTTTAAGATGTACTAAAAAGGAGTCAAGCCTTGCAAGAAAGGATCTTAAATTAGAGTAGTTCAAACAAGATCCACTAAGCATGAAATATCAAACAAGTTTTAAATGGATCCAAAAGAATACAAAAGTCATAGAAAAGACAACTCAATCATTTGTAATTTTTCAATGATAAATCTTTAACTAAAAACTCTTGTAGAGATAATGGGAGAATAAACAATGTACTATCCTGAAACGAATCAAACTGACCCACATAAGGATGAGATTCACAAGAGGGGACAAACCAAGATCAATGGTAATGTTCACAAGATGTAAAAGATTAGTTAAAAAAACAGAATCACGTATGACATTCATAGAGGTGAAAAGCTTAAGAAGGAACCAGTCCGTTCATAAGAAGAAAGCTATGAATCCAACATTTTCAAAAGAACAACAATGGCATAAACTATGTAGTATACTAAACCAAACTCAATTCAAAATAAGTTAAGTAAAGCTTATCAAACGAAACTCAACCGGAATGAAAGCGAAAAATTCTTCCTTTCCAGTATTTCAGAAAATATCCAAATACACAATCAAATAAAGATGTCCATTGGAACTATAGTAAAATTACTAGAAGGTCAAAATTTACTTTTAAAATAAGTACAATTGCGTAAACCAGTAAAAGTACAGGCAAAGTATTAGAAAGAAATAGTTGTTAAACTGTATAAATAATTTCAAAGTCTCATATATAGAAAAGCATATATCTAATCAACAGCAATTTATAAAATCTCAAAATTGGCTGTGATCACTGTCAAGTAAGAGAAAAACTGAATCAACAATTTCTCAAAGAATGGACTCAGAATCCGGAGTTAAAAGTCACAGCACATTAAGACAGGTTCAAGGCTATATCAAAGAATACTTGAATCAAGAAGAACTCAAACAGAGGAAGATAGATGCAACAAAGATCTTAAACCAGCATATGCACTTAAGGTCAAACAAGAATACATATGGATAGAGGAATAGAGTGAAGACATCAAATTACTCTTCAAAAGGTCTAGCAAATAAGAACTTCAAGTTAGGATATGAAAGAACATGTCAACTCGAACAGAATTCAAGACACACAACTGAATAGCCTCGAGAAGTAGTTTCCAACTTTTCCAAAACCCGCAATTCGCTTTACTCAAAACTCGTATAACATCTATGATAACCCATCAGTGCCTTCATATACATAATTCACTAGTATTAAGCCGGCCAAACTTAATATCAGGAATTATGCAACGCAAGACTAACAGCGTTAATCAATAGATCGTCATGTGCATAAAGCTCTAATTCTCATCATTCGACAAGACCTAATACATGACAAACACTCAGAGTATGCAACTAAAGCATAGTCAGTCCATTCCTCAGGCTCTACAGGAAGAACTGCTCTGATACCATAATGTAACACCCTAACTACCAAAGCTCACGCTTCCGGCTGCGCGACTCTGATAGGTCGGACATTACGACGACACTTATCTTATTTAATACTAAAATATGAGCCTGTTTGAAACTTTAAACCGCAATACCGCTCCCAAAAACTTTCATCCGATAACATACGTCCATAAATACCATACAACTTACAAAACTCATAAAGAGTACATCCATATATATACAAAAATATATATATATAATATTACAAACATAATCCAATACAATTCCTATCCCTCTTACAGAATATCTCAAGATAAAGGCGAGGGTACAAATAATAGTCTAAAGCAATACAGAGCATTTCAACCACAACTAAAAGAACTCTTCGTAACTTCTGCGCCCATATCCTGAAAGGGGAAAAGTGTAGGGGGTGAGAACATCATCCTTGAAAGGGTTCTCAGTAGAGGGTTTTTGGGAATTACTGTAATAGGATACATGAAGATAAACCGTACCAGTGATTAATAACCTTCTTATGCCTCCTTTCAAAAACACGGTTTTCAATAAAAGTAAAGTCGGAAATCTTTTCGGAAAGAAGAACCGTTCAATTCTCAAAACTCAAAAGCCTTTCAAAACGGTTTATCTATGCGGAACCAAAATAGCCTTTCATAATTTTATTCCAAACCAGAAACACAAAACCGAAATCAACCATCAGTTCATCTCTTTCCAACCACGGCCCTAGGCCCAAACAATCCAACCAACAACCAGTCACCACAAATCCAACAGAGTCCCAGATGCAAACACAGATAGGAAGTTCAAGCACAAACAAACAGTTATTACAAGTAGAACAGTTAGCAATTAATCACATAGGCAAACCAAGTATAATATGCACACCCAACCAATGTCACACAAATGCATATGATGCATGCCTGTCCCTAGTGGCTGATGATATCATCTGTCGGTTATAGAGCCAACCCGACAAGTCCTGGTAGCTAACCATTGGACTGTCCCTCTGTCGTGCATCCCCAACTCGAGTTATACTCATCATAAACTTGATCATAATCATGATCCATATCCATCACCCTCACTGGTGAATATTTACGGGGGCGAGCTCATCCGGGCCTTTCACAGTGCCCGGCCACACTTACGACATAGGGTCAACAGAGTATCAAGTCTCGACCCGGAGCACGTGGTGGCTAGCCACTGCTACTACCCAGGGAAACTCGTATCTCAGATAGTGGAAGTGCAACATTCACATTTATCAATGATTCAGCATAAACATGCATTCAATCTCATCCATGGATCAACATCCATCTCAGCCATCCGGCTCATGGTTCAGTCCAGAACCAGCCAATATTCATATCATACACAGCCATTCCGGCTCACGGTTCAATCCAGAACCAACCAATATGTATAATCATACACAGCCATTCCGGCTCACAACAAAACAGCACTTCCACCATTCAACATCATTAAATTCATAAAGTCGGCATTTAAGCCATAAATCATTTTCTCAATTCATTTCACTTTGAAATCGAGTTTCAACTCTTTTCAGCCTTGGCTTTAAAGATCTCATTTCTCAAATCATTTTAGGCTCATAAGCCACTTTTACTCAAGGTAAATTCCCCTTTGAAAACAATGTCACTCTCGGCATCCTCTTTCCAAACTTCCATAACCATGGCAAGTTAAAGATTCTTTTTGGAAACACTCAAAATCATCCATTCAACAATGGAATTTTATAACAAAGTTTCTCGGTAGAGTCCCAAGTCTTTAGGGGAGAATAACATATCTCATTTCGCCAAAATCATTTAAAATCATTAAAACATTGGCTTTCTGATTTGAGTAAGAAAATAGGATCTAAGCCAAACCGAGTCACGTAACCTTTACTTCTTTCGAAACCATTTCCTTTACTTAAACAAAACCGGCTTCAATTCCATAATTAAATCTGAAGCGTTTCAAACTGATAAGAGAATCATTTTTGTTGTGTTAAACTAGAGTTCAAAAGATACTTTGAATCTTATTTAAAACGTCAAAATAATGAGGCTCATCAATCGAAATCCAATTCCTTTTAAAATCACGAAAACTCTCCCAAGGGACAATCTTTGTGTTTAATAGAGAAAAACATAAACCCGCTTTACCTTTTAAAATAGCCTCAAAGCAAAATTCTCTTTCAAATGACTTGTACCCAAAGACATACTGTTCTTCTTGGAAAATAAGGATAAATCATGATTCTCTTTTCAATAATTCTTTCAAAGCATAACTTCATTGCTTTCTTAATTGCTCTAAGTAAAGGTAATAAAGAAGCCATAATTTCACAATCCTCAAAATAGATAGGAAAGGCATTAAAATCAAAATTCCCCAATTAACATTTCAAATAAGGACTCGGATTCTATAGAAATTTCGGCAGCACCTCCCCTAAAACTTGGACTTTTGCCACCCGGTTCGGGTCCCAACTAAACCGTTTCTCATTCCTTTTCAACAGCTCAAAACCAGAAATCAATTCAAAAGCAAGCTAAATCCAACAGTCGCCTCAGTGGCATATCTCAAGGAAGCCATTTCAAAAATCAACTCAATATCAACCGATTTAACTCATTTCCAAAGCTTTAAAGAATCAGTTCAGCAATAAATCATTTATCAAAACCAAATCAATTAAAGCAACACAGGCTGAATTTCAAGAGTATTCTATCTTCCACATCATCAAAATAATTGACTCAATTCAAACCAATCCTCAACGGATTAAACTCATTTCAAATCTTTAAGGAATCAACTTCAAACATTACATTTCACAAGCCACACAACAATTCGGCCAAACCAACATCCATAGTCATTCGAGTCAATCAAATAATACATAAGGCAGATACAATCACCAAATACACAATATCTCACATCAGTACCCATATGTAATAATTCCAATAATAAACTATAGTTTTTGGAAAGCGCCCCTATCTCAAAACGCAATTCCATAGCCCAAAAGTCTCATAGAGTCATCTCCGCCTCAACCCAAAACCAACTGCAGCCAGCAACTTGGCTCCACTTGCGTTCTCAACAATCTCAGCAACTCTAATCGCAACATACAACAACCGAAACTCAATCTCATAGCAATTAATGCCACAAACCTCAGCTTGAGATAACGGAACAATAACAAAAGGGCTTTCCAATTGAAACGCTTACCGAACCGAAGAAGGAACGGCTGAACCGAAATAGCGACGGTCTCCGAACCGGTTCGGCGGCAGCCCGATAGCCACCTAAAGCGGCAGCGGTGACCTGAACAACATGCAGCAACGATGAGGTTTCCGGAAACTCAACGGAAGGAGAATCAACTTAAAACCCTTACCGACAAATTTTTCGGCGACGGCAGTGGCATTCCCGGCTGCCAGGCACGGCGGCGCGACTGATTTCTCCCCCGGGAACGGCTGTGACAGGACCAGCGTCTCCTTCTTCCGTTCAAAATCCCAGCGGCAACCACAGTGGTGGTTCTGGTCAGCTCTGGTGGCAGTGGGCTCCGGCAACTTGCATAATCCCGAGGCAGAAGTAGACAGCAACTCCGGTGGTCTTCTCCGGTGACGACACCAGCTACCACGAGGACGGCGACGGTGAAACCCTAATAGCGCCGGTGCTGCACAGCAGGGACGAGGATGGAGCTTCTTCTCGGTCAGTGGTTCGCAGCTCACGGTAATGCGCGAAACACCTCCTTTGGCAGTGACTGCTCCACTCTCCACTGCGGCGGCGTCGAGGATCCAAGATGGCGACGCGATCTCAACCCCACGGACAGGACGGTGGTGATGGCAGTTCTATTCACTCACCTCCATCGCGTCTCACTCTCGACATCTCTCCTTCACCCCTCTTCGACCGGCACCAAGGTGGACTTACACGTAACGGCGGCGACGAGCGTGCAGGGCGCGGCGACTCCGGCAGTCACGGCGACGGCGCGGTGGCAGAGAAGCCCAGCGTGCGGCGCAGTCTCTTTCCTCCCCTCCTCTCCTTCTTCTCCTCCACGAATCCGTTTCTCCCTTCCCTCTCTTTCTTTCTTTCATTTTTGCAGATGTTGCTGCTGGCTGAAATGGGGAAGGTTGCGGCTGTGTGTGTGCTTAGGTTAGAGGGGCAGCAGCTGCTGCTGCTGAATGTGAGTGAAGGAAACCGGGTCGGTGAGCGGGTTACTGGGTTAGGGTTTCATTTTCAAAAATTAGGGTTAGGGACATTTTAGTAATTTCACTTAAAAATAGGGATAATATAGTAATTAGAAATAAATTCTAATCCAATAATAATAATATATAAAATACTATTTGTTCATCAACTCTACAATTATTTTCAATAAAATGCCCAAATCAAATAATAAGAAATAATATACTTAATTTCTTCATTTTCCAAAATAACAGTATTAATATTTAAAATATTACTTATCCAACCCAAATCATATAAAATACTTATTATTTTATAATTATCAACTTTATAATTCAAATATAGAAAATAATCCAATAATTATAAAATTGGATAATAATCATAGCTTATCTCAAATCCAATAAATCAAAACTTGCCTTAATTATCTTTAATAAAATAATCTCTGAAATTAAGGCTATAAATAATTGTAGGATTTGAGACTTGATCATAATAAGACTTTTCAAAGATTCTGGGCCTTACATTATATGTATTGAATAGGTGATTTGATGTTGTGATTGATTATTGATTGAGTTCGGTTGAATTTATGTTAAATTTTTGCAATATATTGATGTTTTTGTGAAGTTTATGGCTTGGCTGTGATTAAACCAGCAGAGACAGAACTGTTTTGGAGATTTTTTCTGGAATATCGTTGAGGATCAAGTAAAAATATGTGAGGTTTGATGGCCGAGATATTAAATTAAAAGTTACAAAGAATCGGTGACCGAAAAATTCGAAAATGGATTAAAATGCAAGTAATATTTTGAAAGAAAAAGGTTAAGGCTTTCGATTTTAGTATAAGTGAAAGATTAGTAATTAAATTTTATTTTTGAAGGACAATATTGTATTTGTACATTAAAATCAAGATAAAATTTGTAATTATATAAATTTTTGGGTATTTTGGATAATAAATAAAGTACAAGGGTAAAAACGGGTATTTTATAAAATTTCAGGGTTGCTTTTATAAATATTGAGATAAGTAAGGTTTCAAATATAATTTTATAAAAATATTGGGTTAAAAATAAAATATTTAAAGTTTGAAGTTTAAAACGTAGATAATAAGAGTTTAAGAATAAAAGTTTTATGAAACTAAGTCTTTAAGAAAAGATATAAATATTATTTATTTATTATTTAAATAATCTTGTTGATATTATTGTTAATATTTTATTAAGAATATTAATTAGTAAAAATATTATTAATATTATTATAAATCAAAGAAGGACAAATAGAGTGATCTTAAAAGTTTTAGAGAACACCGACTTAATTAAAGAATCTTATGTTTCTCTTTATTCCATAAAATATTTAGTGGATGATGAGAGAATAGTATGAAGATAGTTTGAATTATTAAGGATAATTAAGTGAAGGACTGAAGAAAGAGAAAAGATAAATCGACACGTGTGATTATAAGAATGATTGAAAGGTTACGAGAGGGTAATGGAAAGTAAATAGTTATGGTGCCGTGGGCTTTGTATGTGAATAATTTTGCGAAGACACCCGTAAATATGGAATGGCTTCCAAGAGAAGGGGTCACATGCTTTAACTGGAGAATCAGCGCCTGCAAGTACTTACAGAGGTCATGTTCGACATACTTCAGCTGGAGAATCAGCACCTGCAAGAAGTAGAAACTTGCAGAGGTTATGTCGCTGGAATGCCTTATCCGACTTGTGAGTTGGATTGCATCAGGTGCGGGTCGAAACCGACAAATGAGCTCGTTACCTGCGATAGGACTAGACTTGCATCATCCTTGTTGCGCATTTGCATTTTACTTGATACTGTGAAATTGTTTGTGATTGTCTTCTTGTGTTTATGCATTCCTTAATGTTATTTTGAATTGTTGTGACTAGATATTTCTCTGTGACACTTGCATATTTGATTATGAATTAATTGAACTGTGATAATCCTGACTTGACTAACTAATCCCGACCCTACTAAGAACCCCCCAATTCTTACCCCCTATCCTTCCTCATATATCTAATTTTTAAAAATGTCAGGAACTTAAAATTATTTTTAAATCGTCAGGGGCGAAAATATTCGCGAAAAAAATGGTTAGGAACCTATTTGTCCTTTTTTCTAATCCAAAAGTGTAATTAAGGATAAGACCTACTTTAGTCCAATTAATTTCAGAGACTAAAATGACTCACTTAATACAGCATTTGAGACTAATTTGATCCACCTACAATAGTGATATGATAGATGACACACGAGCAAATAGTGTTGACACATGGTACAAGTTGACATGTCATGAGTCACTGACCGATCTCTCGTATTATTGCACATGGTCAAACCATGATGTGGCACGTGTCACTAACCGTCTACGCCATCAAAATATGTTAGCATATCATTAATAGAAAATGGGTCAAAAACTAACATCGTACGCTTTTATCAATTTTAGAGACATAATTGATAATTTGGTGCAATTTAAATTTCAGGAACGATTTTGATATACGATATCAATCTCAAAATAAATATAAAATAATTGTTTATAATATTTTGATCCTGAAATTTTGCCCATTTTATACATTATAGTTAAATTGGTGTGACCAATTAAGCCTAACAAAAAAATATGTGTAACACGCGTTGAAACCATATGAAGCAATTGTTTATAATATTTTGATCCTGAAATGTCATGATTTATAGCCAAGAATGCATGCACTGTGTAAGCCATTTGGCTGCAAATAGGAGTCACATTGAAGCTCTCATTCCACCAAATACAAACCAATAAAGCAGTAATAAACCAATCCAAGGCTTCTTGCGTAAATTGTGAGTGAGATTTCTCTTATAATATAATGTTTCAGAGTATGTAGTAAATTTCTGAATATCGAGTGATATATACTAGAATTTAATGATATTTTTATTATTCACTAGGTATTATAAATTATAATAGAAGAATGCCATATTATATATAATTTATTATATTATAATTACAATTAAATATAGTAAACATTTTTTATTTTATTTCCATAACTTTTTCGTTTAATTTAAGAAATTTTTATGTTAAAATATTAGTGTTTCTCTTCCTCTTTAACTTATTTTGTTCGTACATTAAATCCGTTACTTTTCACGTAAATTATTTGGCTTGATCTCACTCCAACTCTCATTGATTCGTAACAAAGGAAGAAAAGAGAGTGGAGGATGCAATGGCCCCAAATTGTTAGCAAGAGAATTAGAATTTTGAAAGAGGAAATACCAAATGAGAAAGTATAAGGAAATAATGATGATTGAAAAAATAATGTGAATAATAGATTAAAAAAAAGGTAAAATTAAAATTAAAAATTAAATTATTAATTATTTAATTTAAATTTTAAATTTTAAAAAATTAGGATTAACAATTAAATACATTCACATTACATACGGTTATTTATAATCTAACCATAATTTCTCAATCTCTATGCACGCCGCCGCAGCCTCATCCTGCGTCGCTGCCCCCTTTCGGCGGCCGTACTGATGCTGTTGCTGCCTCCCGCCAACATCGCCAAAGCCTTACCATGCACCGCTGTCTCTCCGTAGCAAAGGAAGATCCCATATTAGTCGCACTCGTGCATTTTCGTTGCTGCTGCACCTCCCGTTGGCCTTGCCGACGCCACTATAATATATCATGCATAGCAGTAGGAGAAAATAGCATCGCATGTCATTAATATTCCCCATTGACTTACCGTTGTGTTGTTTTACACATTCACCATCACCATTGCATATTCGCATGTATAGCACCATTTGCATTGTTCTCGTTATCCTTTTTCCTTTTTTTTTTTTGTGCTCACTAGATATCTGAATCTATTTTCTCGCGCCACCCTCATCACGAACAATGCCAGATTCAGCCTGGGATTTTGGTCCAGTATGAGCCCGTCGTTTATTATCTGGTATGATGCCTCCTTGGGTTATGTTAGTAGGTATGTAGATGTTTATTTTAATTCTTATGTGTCAGATGGTAAGTTTAGTAGGCATGCAGATTGTTATTTTAATTCTTATATGGATGGTTATTTGATTGGAATGGGTTTAGTTAGATACAATTAAAATATGTTGGATGTTCAATTTACTAGGTATGCAGATGATTATTTTTATCCTTAAGTGAATGGTTATCCATAAGTGTCGATGAGGGTCCTTGTTGACGAACCAACGGTGGTGAGGAGGATCCCAACGACGACGAGATGGCTGGTTAGCGACCAAGCGACAGCGTGAAGAATCCAGGAGACAATGATGATGTCCGATGAGGGATAGAGTGACGCTGGCGAAAGGCGTTGGTTTGTGAGGCGGCGACGACAGAGGGTTTGGGGAGAAGCTGGTGCTTTGGTAAATTAGGGTATAATGGATGGTTAAATTTTTTGAATTATGAAATTTTTTTGTTGGGTAATTTGGATGGAGTGTTTTTTTTTTAATTTTATTGGGCCAAATTTTCAGTTTGTTATTCTCGTTGTTTAGATTTTCTATTGTCTATCTAGCAGAGCCAATACCAAATAGGATAAAGTAATGAGAAAAAAGTATTTATTTAGTCAATTTTGTTTAAAAATTAAAATTGAAACGTTCTGAAATATTTAATATAAAATAAAATAAAATAAAATAAAAAATATAAAAATAAAATTAAAAATAAATATAAATATAAATATTAGAAGTATAAAATATAAATTTTTGGATAAAGTATAGTTTTTGTTCTTAAAATTTGTTAAAAAATTTAAAAATATTTATAAGTTTTATTTTGTTTTAATTTTGTCTCAAAAGTTTTTGATTTGCATCAAATATATCGAGTTAATACTCAAAATAGCTCTTGAAATTTGGGGACAAACTCAATATGGCCCCTAAAATTCTAATTGACTCAATTTGAACCTCCAATTTTTAGTAAGTGACTCACATTAACCCTTCTATTAATCTTTATTAACGGCACACTTATCTAGAACGTTAAGTGACATGTGGACCCATTACGTGGCCTGAAAAACTTTGCTGACACTGAAAAAAAATTTTTAGACTCAATTTAACCCCTTTTAATGAATATAAAACCCTAACAAGTGTCAAATTTCCAAATTGATATCGTTGTTTAGGTGTTGAAGAAGATGATGAGGAGTACCAGCCAAGGTTCCAAAAGCTGCAACAGGTCTCATTCACATGGAAGTTTGGGAAGGAATCCAAATCGAGCTAGAGTTGAAAAGGTTCCACGCTGGTGTGGTTGTGGGATGTGTCCCATTCTTCACTAATTTGGAACATATGCAAATTTAGAGAGACCATTTTTTGGATGTCCAAACTATAATGTAAGTTCTTGAATTGCTTCCTTCTTGAATTTACATCTTCTTTTTTGTAATACATGCATAATTTATTTTGTAGTTCTTGTTGTGACAAAGCTCTGGGAATAGATGGTGTGGACTTTTTGTGCGGGCAAATGGTGAGAAAGAAGAAGACATAACTGGGAGATATGAAAATGAAAATAACATTGAGCATTGGAAGATAAATGTGAGTTGGAGGATTAGTGCAATAGAAGCTGAAATTAGGATTTTAAAAGTATGGAATAGTATTTTGAGTTTTTCTCTTGTTTTGTTTGTAGTTGTAGTAATTGGGTATGGCTTGAGTGTAGAAAAGTAACGAATGAAATTAAATTAATATCACTACAATTATGTTTTTTTAATACAAATATATTTTGTAAGTTGTAAGTTGTGCTTAAACCTACGAATTTAGTGAGGATATTACAAATATGTACGATTCTGTAAATTGGAAGTTGTGACTAAACCTGTAAAAGTAAAATGGTAAGGATAAACAAGAGACTGATCAAGTATATTACAAATCTACAAATAACATTAATGAACTAACTTGTCATATATATTCTAAATCTCTAAATTGCAAAATAAATTATAATAATAAACTTTGAATTTGATTTCATAGGTCAACCATAGTCATGATAATGACCATTGTAACACATGATAAACAAAGACTAATGTCTAGAGTATCATCATTACAGACACAAAATAAAAGGACTATTTAAAAGGTTCCAAAACAATGCCCTGTACAAGACATGATAAAAGACATAAACAATCACTGACACAAATTTTAGCCACAAAACAGTCACAAAACAACCTCAAAACACACAACTTCGGATTAAATTTATCAATTCATCCATAAAAGATAATATAATTTAATCTCTATTTCTTCCTTGGTGCTTTAAAGTCTGGAGTGGGGAAAAATTTCATAAATTATGTCAACTTTGACGTTATCCCAAAACTAGCTCCTTGCATTGGGTCCACACTCGGAGTTGCTCTTCTCTTATGCGGTAGCTTATCCAGCCTTGTGAGTGAAGGTGTAGGTGGAGGCATCTACATGTAATTGGAAGTATTTGATAGTTTAAGAATAAACATGATATTTTCATAAATGTAATTAATTAATATATTGTATAATGTTACCTACTCTATAATTCTGGCTGTGAAACAGTGGGGTTGAGTGATGTCAATCTCTGAAGCCTGTGGAGCATTCACAGTTTGTATATCAGCAGTTGTCGCAGCATCATTGGGTGCATTTGCGTTAGTTCCATCTTGAGATTTGGATTTAGCTACAACAGCTGTTGCTGCAGCAGTAAGAGCACAGATAATATCATCAGCTTTTATATGAGCACAGTTTCTTTTAGTATGTCCTTTAACACCACAGTAGGTACAAGTGAATTTTTTGTAGACTCTCTTTAACTTTGTTGCAGTTTTAGACTTCTTACTGCTCGAAGACTCCTTATCAGCGTCCTTTCGCCTTTTTTTAAAGTTTCCTGACCTTTTCCTAGTTTTAGGTGCTTGGGGCTTGTTGTATTCAAATTTTTTTCACAGTTTTTCACCCGGTATTGGATTTAAGGAATACATGTATGTAGCCTTATATACCTCTATAGTCAACCAATGATGACAAAGGTCTTCAGGATTTATCCTTGAAATTGCTACACATGCATGGACACATAGCATGCCTACAGATTCAAATTTTAATTAGTCATAATTTAAAACTCTTAAATGCACAAGTTAAAAATGTTAACTAAGAAATCATGTTGGACCTGTTATCTGTCAGAATCTACAAGTGCTGATGTTTTTGCTTAAATCAACCGTCATGTTAGTAGGCCAACCGTGAATTTTAAACATCATCTCCACACCATATAGGTGTCCATTTTTGCGAGTCTTTTCTGATCTTCTAAGCCGGCTTTGTTGGATTGGGGCAGCTTGCCAATATGGTGAGATAATTTCACTCTGTTTTTAGCAATTGACCTCATTGCAAACATCCAAACCTCCTCTAGTAGTGTGATAATTGGCTTCGCTCTGAACTCTTTGATTATTAAGTTAAATACCTCACAGCCATTGTTACAAATGTTGTCCATCTTTGGTCCATGACTAAAAAATGCTCTTTCCATGGATTTGGTTGAGGTGGGCTGGGTTTAGATAAGTTTTGCTTGGCTTGTGGATTAGGTTGGGCCTGGGTTGGTGATTCAGATTGGGCCTAGGCTGGTGAATCTCCTTGGGCCTGGGCTAGTGCTTTGGGCTGGGCTTTGACTGCTGGTTCTTCATTGGATTTCGTAGCTGAGACATCATTTGGGCTTCCTATTGAATTTGGTGTGGTGATAGGTGCATCCTTGTCTTCTTCAGGAACAATGGGAGTAAACTCTATTAACTCAGGTACTTCATCATTATGGAGTTGGGAAACTCCATGCTCAAAATATAAGTGGACTCTTCCTTAGTTTATTCTTGAAAGATAGCACATCTCTAACAATTCCTTATCATGTGAAAGTGCTCTCAGTCCACTCTTTAATGGTCTATCAGGAATAAGCCACCAACATTCAACAATGTCAGCATAATCGAGCTCTTTGTAGTAATTCCTCAGTGAAAATACATCCAATTTATCTTCTTCTAGTCCAATTAATTCATCCGTATTGTCTCTTTTGTAAACTACACTGTCATCATTCTTTGTAACAAAGCTGCCTCCGTGATTATAGACAATGGTTATCAAATCACCCATCTACAAATATAATTCAAATAATTAACAACTTAACTTCAACATCCAAGGCCTTTTATATCATGCATCAACTGACTCTACATTAACATGCCAAGCAATCTTTTTTTAGAACAGAAAATGTAAAAATTCATATACAAAAGTGATCCCTGTAACAACAATAGCTACACAATTTTTTGCTATCTATAATTAACAGCTATGCATTATCACATTGACAAACATACTCTATTTACTCATTCATGAATTTCTCATTTTATATTTTCAAAAAAAAATCATTATAGAAAACTTAACCAAGTTATTTGTCCAAAAAACACCGTTAACACTAATCACAGTAAAAGCTCAGCTATTGAAATTATCTATAAGGAGAAACTGGTACATAAAGAAGTGGTAAACTTTACTAACTTGAATGTGCTTTCTTCTCTGTAATACAGTTAACATTAATCATAACTAGTCTTTTAAAAAAAAAAGATCCTTAACAGAAGAGGATTAATAACTAAAACTATCTACTTTCACAATGCACCCAATCCATTTGAGCATCAAATAGAGCACAAATTAATGGCCTGTAAATCCCAATCAAGAGAAGACACAAAATATAACATTGAATCCAAACATAGAGTGCTTGTGTTACTAACCTTTTTGGGAGAAACGGTGGTGTACAGGTTCTTCCTCGTCCTAGCAAACGGGAACGCGTGCGACGAACTTTGCTGGCGACCTACACTAGCAGCGACATTGATCTTCCATAGTATGGTTCATGCGAGAGAATGAAGAAGGAAAAGAAGAGTTTCCCTATTTAAATGGTTTGATAATTGGTAATGAAGTGTTTTTGAATTTTAACCCCAAAATGGCTAAAACAATGTCGTTTGAAGAGAGACTACGCGCCAAGAAAGAAACGATGTCGTATAATAAGACTAGGTGTCAGGCCCGCGTGTCACTTAACATTTCAGGTAAGCGTGCTGTTAATCTTATGAAGATTAACAGAAGGACTAACATGAGTCACTTATTAAAATTGGGGATTCAAACTGAGTCAATTGAAATTTCAAGAACTAAATTAAGTTTGTCCTTAAATTTCAAGGACCATTTTGAGTATTAACTCAAATATATCCTTGGTGGTTAATTTTTAAAAAAATTTAGGATAAATTTAACAATAATTTCACAATAACAACCTTCAATATATACAAATCTATTACTAGATTGATCCTAAACTATCTAAATATTCAACTATTAGGAATATAACAAATCAAAAAGTTCAAGAACAAAATTGAAACAAAATAAAATTTAAGTGTATTTTTAAAATTTTTGTCAAACTTTAAGGAAAAAAATTATTCTTTACTCTAAATTTTTTATTTTAAAAAATTGAGAAACAACTTTTTTTTTTGGATTAAAGGATAAGTTATCAGCAAGTAAGCCTGAATTGAAGTATTATTCGAATAAAAATTAACAAAATGAAATTAGGAGAAATGTTAGAAAAGGCCTTACATATCCTTTTTCTGTTGTGCTAAGGGTATATTGCAAACTTTTGTTTTGCCCATCTAATGTTTTAGAGATTTCACTTTTTATAATATAAAGGTACACACAACCGGCCTCTTGGCCTCCAATGTACAACAAAAAAAAGGGTACACAACCAGTCAACCACCGAGAGATGAATCTAGAAAAATATTTGACATTGACAAGTAACTCTCTAAAGAATATCAAATTAATGTCAAATCTGAAGGGAACTTTGCAACAACCAAGCCTAGGGCTTGGCTTATCCGACTGGAATCACTGGATAGTGTTGAGCATTCACTCATTCACTAGGTAAGCCATAGTTTTGATATGGACCACACCACCACAATAACATTCATATGTTATGCAGAACCACATGTATGATTTCCCTTGAGTGAAAGCAGTGTTTGACTTCCACAGCAGGAGACAAGAATGCATCTACTATATCTATATTAATATATACAAATGGATTGCAATAAATATAATTTACACATGGATGATTTGCATCTCCTAAGAGAAAAATATACTAGACAATGCAATGAGACCAATGTTGACAATACAATGGAACCTACTTACTGTTCAGTCACCTTATCTTCTTACTTTTTGGTCTCCGAATTAAATCCAAACCCATCCTCATTTTCATGAGTCCATCCTCTTTTAGGGGGGTACATTTCCGTTGCTGCTGCACCCCCCGTCGGCCTTGCCGACGCCACTATAATATATCATGCATAGTAGTAGGAGAAAGTAGCATCGCATGTCATTAATATTCCCCCTTGACTTACCGTTGTGTTGTTTTACACATTCTCCATCACCATCGCATATTCGCATGTATAGCACTATTTGCATTGTTCTCGTTATCCTTTTTCTTTTTTTTTTTTGTGCTCACTAGATGTCTGAATCTATTTTCTCGTGCCACCCTCATCACGAACAACGCCAGATTCAGCCTGGGATTTTGGTCCAGTATGAGCCCGTCGTTTATTATCTGGTATGATGCCTCCTTGGGTTATGTTAGTAGGTTTGTGGATGTTTATTTTAATTCTTATGTGTCAGATGGTAATTTTAGGAGGCATGCAGATTGTTATTTTAATTCTTTTATGGATGGTTATTTGATTGGAATGGGTTTAGTTAGATACAATTAAAATATGTTGGATGTTCAATTTACTAGGTATGCGGATGATTATTTTTATCCTTAAGTGAATGGTTATCCATAAGTGTCGATGAGGGTCCTTGTTGACGAACCAACGGCGGTGAGGAGGATCCCAACGACAACGAGATGGCTGGTTAGCGACCAAGCGACAGCGTGAAGAATCCAGGAGACAATGATGATGTCCGATGAGGGAGAGAGTGACGCTGGCGAAAGGCGTTGGTTTGTGAGGCGGCGACGACAGAGGGTTTGGGGAGAAGCTTGTGCTTTGGTAAATTAGGGTATAATAGATGGTTAAATTTTTTGAATTATGGAATTTTTTGTTGGGTAATTTGGATGGAGTATTTTTTTTTTTAATTTTATTGGGCCAAATTTTCAGTTTGTTATTCTCGTTGTTTAGATTTTCTATTGTCTACCTAGCAGAGCCGATACCAAATAGGATAAAGTAATGGGAAAAAAGTATTTATTTAGTCAATTTTGTTTAAAAATTAAAATTGAAACGTTTTGAAATATTTAATATAAAAATAAAATAAAATAAAATAAAAAATATAAAAATAAAATAAAAAATAAATATAAATATAAATATAAATATTAGAAGTATAAAATATAAATTTTTGGATAAAGTATAGTTTTTGTTCTTAAAATTTGTTAAAAAATTTAAAAATATTTATAAGTTTTATTTTGTTTTAATTTTGTCTCAAAAGTTTTTGATTTGCATCAAATATATCGAGTTAATACATAAAATAGCTCTTGAAATTTGAGGACAAACTCAATATGGCCCCTAAAATTCCAATTTACTCAATTTGAACCTCCAATTTTAGTAAGTGACTCACATTAACCCTTCTGTTAATATTTATTAATGGCACACTTATCTAAAAAGTTAAGTGACATGTGGACCCATTACGTGGCCTGAAAAACTTTGCTGACACTGAAAAAAAATTTTTAAACTCAATTTAACCCCTTTTAATGAATATAAAACCCTAACAAGTGTCAAATTCCCAAATTGATATCGTTGTTTAGGTGTTGAAGAAGATGATGAGGAGTACCAGCCAAGGTTCCGAAAGCTGCAACAGGTCTCATTCACATGGAAGTTTGGGAAGGAATCCAAATCGAGCTAGAGTTGAAAAGGTTCCACGCTGGTGTGGTTGTGGGATGTGTCCCATTCTTCACTGATTTGGAACATAAGCAAATTTAGAAAGACCATTTTTTGGATGTCCAAACTATAATGTAAGTTCTTGAATTGCTTCCTTCTTGAATTTACATCTTCTTTTTTGTAATACATGCATAATTTATTTTGTAGTTCTTGTTGTGACAAAGCTCTGGGAATAGATAGTGTGGACTTTTTGTGCGGGTAAATGGTGAGAAAAAAGAAGAAATAACTGGGAGATATGAAAATGAAAATAGCATTGAGCATTGGAAGATAAATGTGGGTTGGAGGATTAGTGCAATAGAAGCTGAAATTAGGATTTTAAAAGTATGGAATAGTATTTTAAGTTTTTCTCTTGTTTTGTTTGTAGTTGTAGTAATCGGGTATGGCTTGAGTGTAGAAAAGTAACGAATAAAATTAAATTAATATCACTACAATTATGTTTTTTTAATACAAATATATTTTGCAAATTGTAAGTTGTGCTTAAACCTACGAATTTAGTAAGGATATTACAAATATGTACGATTCTGTAAATTGGAAGTTGTGACTAAACCTGTAAAAGTAAAATGGTAAGGATAAACAAGAGACTGATCAAGTATATTACAAATCTACAAATAACATTAATGAACTAACTTGTCATATATATTCTAAATCTCTAAATTGCAAAATAAATTATAATAATAAACTTTGAATTTGATTTCATAGGTCAACCATAGTCATGATAATGACCATTGTAACACATGATAAACCAAGACTAATGTCTAGAGTATCATCATTACAGACACAAAACAAAAGGGCTATTTAAAAGGTTCCAAAACAATGCCCTGTACAAGACATGATAAAAGACATAAACAACCACTGACACAAATTTTAGCCACAAAACAGTCACAAAACAACCTCAAAACACACAACTTCGGATTAAATTTATCAATTCATCCACAAAAGATAATATAATTTAATCTCTATTTCTTCCTTGTTGCTTTAAAGTCTGGAGTGGGGACAAATTTTATAAATTCTGTCAACTTTGACGTTATCCCAAAACTAGCTCCTTGCATTGGGTCCACACTCAGAGTTGCTCTTCTCTTATGCGGTAGCTTATCCAGCCTTGTGAGTGGAGGTGGAGGTGGAGGCACCTACATGTAATTGGAAGTATTTGATAGTTTAAGAATAAACATGATATTTTCATAAATGTAATTAATTAATGTATTGTATAATGTTACCTACTCTATAATTCTGGATGTGAAACAGTGGGGTTGAGTGATATCAATCTCTGAAGCCTGTGGAGCATTCACAGTTTGTATATCAGCAGTTGTCACAGCATCATTGGGTGCATTTGCGTTAGTTCCATCTTGGGATTTGGATTTAGTTACAACAGCTGTTGCTGCAGCAGCAAGAGCACAGATAATATCATCAGCTTTTATATGAGCACAGTTTCTTTTAGTATGTCCTTTAACACCATAGTAGGTACAAGTGAATTTTTTGTAGACTCTCTTTAACTTTGTTGCAGTTTTAGACTTCTTACTGCTCGAAGACTCCTTATCAGCGTCCTTTCGCCTTTTTTTAAAGTTTCCTGACCTTTTCCTAGTTTTAGGTGCTTGGGGCTTGTTGTATTCAAATTTTTTTCACAGTTTTTCACCCGGTCTTGGATTTAAGGGATTCATGTATGTAGCCTTATATACCTCTATAGTCAACCAATGATGACAAAAGTCTTCAGGATTTATCCTTGAAATTGCTACACATGCATGGACACATAGCATGCCTACAGATTCAAATTTTAATTAGTCATAACTTAAAACTCTTAAATGCACAAGTTAAAAATGTTAACTAAGAAATCATGTTGGACCTGTTATCTGTCAGAATCTACAATTGTTGATGTTTTTGCTTAAATCAACCGTCATGTTAGTAGGCCAGCCGTGAATTTTAAACATCATCTCCACACCATATAGGTGTCCATTTTTGCGAGTCTTTCCTGATCTTCTAAGCCGGCTTTGTTGGATTGGGGCAGCTTGCCAATATGGTGAGATAATTTCACTCTATCTTTAGCAATTGACCTCATTGCAAACATCCAAACCTCCTCTAGTAGTGTGATAATTGGCTTCGCTCTGAACTCTTTGATTATTAAGTTAAATACCTCACAGCCATTGTTACAAATGTTGTCCATCTTTGGTCCATGACTAAAAAATGCTCTTTCCATGGATTTGGTTGAGGTGGGCTGGGTTTAGATAAGTTTTGCTTGGCTTGTGGATTAGGTTAGGCCTGGGTTGGTGATTCAGATTGGGCCTAGGCTGGTGGATCTCCTTGGGCCTGGGCTAGTGCTTTGGGCTGGACTTGGACTGCTGGTTCTTCATTGGGTTTCGTAGCTGAGACATCATTTGGACTTCCTATTGGATTTGGTGTGGTGATAGGTGCATCCTTGTCTTCTTCAGGAACAATGGGAGTAAACTCTATTAACTCAGGTACTTCATCATTATGGAGTTGGGAAACTCCATGCTCAAAATATAAGTGGACTCTTCCTTAGTTTATTCTTGCAAGATAGCACATCTCTAACAATTCCTTATCATGTGAAAGTGCTCTCAGTCCACTTTTTAAAGGTCTATCAGGAATAAGCCACCAACATTCAACAATGTCAGCATAATCGAGCTCTTTGTAGTAATTCCTCAGTGAAAATACATCCAATTTATCAAATCACCCATCTACAAATATAATTCAAACAATTAACAACTTAACTTCAACATCCAAGGCCTTTTATATCATGCATCAACTGACTCTACATTAACATGCCAAGCAATCTTTTTTTAGAACAGAAAATGTAAAAATTCATATACAAAAGTGATCCCTGTAACAACAACAGCTACACAATTTTTTGCTATATATAATTAACAGCTATGCATTATCACATTGACAAACATACTCTATTTACTCATTCATGAATTTCTCATTTTATATTTAAAAAAAATCATTATAGAAAACTTAACCAAGTTATTTGTCCAAAAAACACCGTTAACACTAATCACAGTAAAAGCTCAGCTATTGAAATTATCTATAAGGAGAAACTGGTACATAAAGAAGTTGATAAGTTTGGAAAACTCTAATTTAATTTTGATGATGAACAAACATTATTAAAATATTTAAATTACAAAATTATTAATTTGATTTTCACATAACATATGTTAATTAATAATTTTGTGATGCAGGTTTTTAATTGGGCCGGAAAATAAAAATGTTGCTAGCCCAAATTAAAACCAACAATCAGCCTTGCTACATGTTTCCTATTATGTGGCTGAATTGTTGTATTAATGGGCCAAGCTCAATGTTATTGCAACCAAGCCCATATTTAATTTTGATGAAAGTTTCCTATGCTTGATCCGTTCCAAATTTTATCAGGAAAGCAAATGTTATTATTGGGCCAGAAATTTAATAATTATAGCAACCAAGCCCAATTCTATTTGAGATGAGAGTTCCTCATGCTTTGTCCGAATCCATGAAGCAAAGAAAAAGCCTCAATGCTTCCAACGGATTCCATTACACCTCTTGGAAGGATTTCAAAGCTAATTTAAGCATTGGGAATATAAGCAAGTGAGAGAAGATTGATTTGACTAAAGGCATCATTGCTACACGCCAACTAAGGGAAGCAAAAGCAAGCTATTTTCAATTAATTAGTTTAACCACTTTGAATTGCTTTTCTTCAGATTCTTTCTTCTCTCCCATCTCTTTCTCTCTTCGGTTATTACACAGAAAATATTGACAGCCATGGGAGCAAAAATGAGCTACCGAAAGGAAGAGAAAGCAAGCCTAAAGACCATCACAATGATGGCAAGAAAACATACTAAAATAAAAATGAGCTGTGACTGAGATTATCACTATATTTGGATAGATTTGGTGAGGTAATCTTGGCTTCTCCATGCTCAAAAAGGAAGAAGAAGATCTCGGCCAGCAGGGTGAGATTCTTGGAGGATGGCTTGTCTTTGATTCTGCTCAACCACCACAGGAAGTAGCTAGAGTGGCGAAGTGATGGTAGAGACAGAGATTGAAGCAGATGAAGTCATCATCATCATGAAGCATCAAGGGCCAGAAATCCATCTTGGAGAGCAAGCCAAGGATGGAGAGCTCGGATTGATGAAGAGTGATGACCAAGGAAGGACTAGAGGTAATTGCATGTTGGTTATTGCATGGTTATCTCTTCTCTCTGTGTGTGGCCGAACCGGTTTCTTGAAGGAAGAAGAAGTTGGCTTGGGTTTTTGGCTTCAAGTGTGGAGGCTTCTCTCTTCTATAAAAAGGGGGAACAGCCATTGGTTGGAGCAAGGAGTTAGAAGTAAGCATTGAGAGTGCAAGGCACAGGATTCTCAGAGCTACCTAAGCTTACAGATTTTCTTCTCCTTCAATGTATTCTGTTTAATTTTGTCATGTCTTGAGTCTCATGGAAAAAGGCAAACAGTGAGGTTTGTATGAAAAAGCCATAGAGCGGAAAAAGGCAGAGAGTGCAAAATTAAAAGAAAAAGCCATAGATGTCTTAGAGTTCCTTTGTTCATCTATGTTGTGTTTCATGATTCTGTGGGAATCCCCTTGTAAGTTGGGTTAGCACTTTACACTTTGTAATCAGGTTGATTATAGTAAAATTCCATCATTGTTGTGATGGAGACTGGATGTAGGCTGCACTGCACTTAGCAGCTGAACCAGGATATATCTGGGTGTAATCTTTCTTCTCTCCTACTCCATTTCTGTTTTCTACTACACA
Source organism: Arachis ipaensis (assembly GCF_059453495.1). Lineage (NCBI taxonomy): Eukaryota > Viridiplantae > Streptophyta > Magnoliopsida > Fabales > Fabaceae > Arachis > Arachis ipaensis. The sequence goes on along the minus strand of NC_142441.1, from coordinate 115,717,026 downwards.
GGAGCAAAAACCAAAAATGTCTCGTGCCAAGTGACGAGACAAAACGAAAAGGTCTCGTGGCTAGGGACGAGCTAAAAACAGAAAAGTCTCCTCTAATTTCAGCAAGTGTTAGCAAGCAAAAAGGGGGGCTAAGATTCAACCCCCCCTTCTCTTAGCCACTGAAACCATCAATTGGTATCAGAGCTTGGTCTCAAAGAGATCAAGCTTTGCAGCTTGGAGTAAAGATCCTCATGGCAGAGAACAGTTGCGTAAATGTGGTGTCCTATAATCTGACTGAAGGTCAATCAAGCAACAGACCTCCTCTTTTCAATGGAAAAAATTATACCTATTGGAAGGAGAGGATGAAGATATTTGTACAAGCAGTGGATTACATACTTTGAAAGATTATCCTGGAAGGGCCTCAATTTCCAACTACCACAAGTGCAGAAGGAGTAGTCTCTCTCAAACCAGAAGCAAGATGGACCGAAGAAGATAGGAAGAAAATAGAGTTAAATGCTAAAGCAGTAAACCTGCTCAACTGTGCTATCATCTTTGAGGAGTACCGACGGGTATCAAGATGCACAACGGCAAAGAAAATCTGGGACAAATTATAAATCACCCATGAAGGAACCACCATTGTAAAGAAGACTCGGACAGACATGTTGAATAGAACCATCATAAGTGGTAAACTTTACTAACTTGAATGTGCTTTCTTCTCTGTAATACAGTTAACATTAATCATAACTAGTCTTTAAAAAAAAAAGAAAGAACCTTAACAGAAGAGGATTAATAACTAAAACTATCTACTTTCACAATACACCCAATCCATTTGAGCATCAAATAGAGCACAAATTAATGGCCTGTAAACCCCAATCAAGAGAAGACACAAAACATAACATTGAATCCAAACATAGAGTGCTTGTGTTACTAACCTTTTTGGGAGAAACGATGGTGTACAGGTTCTTCCTCGTCCTAGCAAACGGGAACGCGTGCGACGAACTTTGCCGGCGACCTACACTAGCAGCGACATTGATCTTCCATAGTATGGTTCATGCGAGAGAATGAAGAAGGAAAAGAAGAGTTTCCCTATTTAAATGGTTTGATCATTGGTAATGAAGTGTTTTTGAATTTTAACCCCAAAATGGCTAAAACAATGTCGTTTGAAGAGAGACTACGCGCCAAGAAAGAAACGATGTCGTATAATAAGACTAGGTGTCAGGCCCACGTGTCACTTAACATTTCAGGTAAGCGTGCTGTTAATCTTATGAAGATTAACAGAAGGACTAACATGAGTCACTTATTAAAATTGGGGATTCAAATTGAGTCAATTGAAATTTCAAGAACTAAATTAAATTTCTCCTTAAATTTCAAAGACCATTTTGAGTATTAACTCAAATATATCCTTGGTGGTTAATTTTTAAAAAAAATTAGGATAAATTTAACAATAATTTCACAATAACAACCTTCAATATATACAAATCTATTACTAGATTGATCCTAAACTATCTAAATATTCAACTATTAGGAATATAACAAATCAAAAACTTCAAGAACAAAATTGAAACAAAATAAAATTTAAGTGTGTTTTTAAAATTTTTGACAAACTTTAAGGGAAAAAATTATACTTTACCCTAAATTTTTTATTTTAAAAAATTGAGAAACAACTTTTTTTTTTTTTGGATTAAAGGATAAGTTATCAGCAAGTAAGCCTGAATTGAAGTATTACTCGAATAAAAATTAACAAAATGAAATTAGGAGAAAATGTTAGAAAAGGCCTTACATATCCTTTTTCTGTTGTGCTAAGGGTATATTGCAAACTTTTGTTTTGCCCATCTAATGTTTTAGAGATTTCACTTTTTGTAATATAAAGGTACACACAACCGGCCTCTTGGCCTCCAATGTACAACAAAAAAAAGGGTACACAACCAGTCAACCACCGAGAGATGAATCTAGAAAAATATTTGACATTGACAAGTAACTCTCTAAAGAATATCAAATTAATGTCAAATCTGAAGGGAACTTTGCAACAACCAAGCCTAGGGCTTGGCTTATCCGACTGGAATCACTGGATAGTGTTGAGCATTCACTCATTCACTAGGTAAGCCATAGTTTTGATATGGACCACACCACCACAATAACATTCATATGTTATGCATAACCACATGTATAATTTCCCTTGAGTGAAAGCAGTGTTTGACTTCCACAGCAGGAGACAAGAATGCATCTACTATATCTACATTAATATATACAAATGGATTGCAATAAATATAATTTACACATGGATGATTTGCATCTCCTAAGAGAAAAATATACTAGACAATGCAATGAGACCAATGTTGACAATACAATGGAACCTACTTACTGCTCAGTCTCCTTATCTTCTTACTTTTTGGTCTCCGAATTAAATCCAAACCCATCCTCATTTTCATGAGTCCAACTGATCAACACTACAATCAGTCTTTTGTGAAGTCTTTGTTGTCACCTGAGAAACAGCAAAGCCATCCTTTGAACCATCATCGATTCTCTGTTTTTTGAGTGGAGACATGGAATCTGCGATGGCATCGCTTGATCCAGAAGGCTCTGACGGGGGATTATTTTGCTTATCGTGGGACAATGGCAATGTGTCTGAATTTGTCAAGGTACTCCCTAATTTCTGCTGTTCCTCTATGATCTTCTGCAAGTATTTCCCCTGCGCTTCGATTCTCATTTGTAACTGCTTTTGCACCTGGAATATCATATAAGCCACAAAGAGCTTCACCATTACCAGAAGTTTCCACAGCTGATGGAGGGAGAAAGAACAAGGCACAATGCTAACGAAATAAAAAATGGATAATTCAACTATCACATGCAGAATTTGAGGCTAAATATATTGTTATTCTTCTTCAGAAGTTAAAACTGCAAATACATAGTCGGTTTATCCAGCCAGCAAAGATGTAGAAGTTTTAAATACAAGAAGAATATATAGTTGGTATACTTCAGAAGATTACAAAAAGTTACGGGAAAAATACAACAGCACAATCAAAGCCTTTCTGATTAGCCCATCATACCTAGGTTATTATATGAAAAGTTTCTAGTCTATTTCAACCATTAAGGTATAGTTGGACCCATCTCTTCAAATTACAACAGCAACATTTTAATGATATATTGCAAATTTAACCTTGACCTATATATGTCACATGGTAAAAATTATCTATCATAAAAAGGAAAATATCCGATATTGTAGAGCAATAATAAACAGATGAAGGAGGTATAATACCCACATTCGACACACAATAAATGAAATCAGATTTTCTGTGAACCAAGCTGAAAAAGCTTCCATTATAGCATGAACTGAAGTCTCTAAAAGGAATAAGAGTGATCCGATACTAGCATTAGGGAGTTACACAAACCATGTCATTTTTCCTTTCATAAATTTCTATTTTCCATCTTTTATATTTGCCATTTCTCTTTTGGAAGGGGTTGGTTATGGTTATGGTTATGGTTATGGCTAAATGCCTAAATCTGGTTCTGTTCCACCAAGAGAAATAAAGCAAGGTCAGTTACCAAACCTCAAGCTGTTCATGAAGACGTTTCTGAACCTCCATCTGCATTCTTAGAGCATCATTGATTTGCAACCCCCTGAACAGCATATGTTACAAGCAAAGTTGACAGTAAAGAACATACATCTAAGGAATTGTAATTTACTTAAACAGCTAAGATACTCACTGAGAAGAATCTATGCCAGTAACAGTGTCTCCAGGTGTCCTTTTTTCATCTTTAGAGTCTACAAATCAAGAAGTAAACTTCCTAGAGTCAATTTAAAGTAAAAATAACACGGCATTTTGTTTCAGGAAAGTTGAAGAAAAAGAAAATCAAGGCACCTTTACCATCAGCTGGAGAATCAGGCAAGTACTTTGCAAGACGATATTTCTACATAAAATAATATGAGAGATTAGAACCAACACCAAACTAGCAAAACAAACTTCAAATTTTACATGCCTATATCTAAAATTTTAGATCAGATGACAACACCTGTAAATGGCTTTTAACATGATAAATAGTAAGTCCAGGTACACCCATCACTCGCAGAACACCTTTTGGCGTTGCTCCTGTCATGAATGAATGAAAATTAGCAAGATATTTGGACACCATCATGATAAAGAAGTAGAAGACCAAAACATAAGAGAAAGGGAAACCACTCAGAAAAGGATATCACTTCCAAGCAGTTGATGTTAACCTACCTCAACTAAAAATAATCAGCCATTTAACTATTAATAATTCAATCAACTTCTGAACATAATCATACTGTTCCCACCTTGGTGGCAAGCATAAAAGTAAGACGAAACAACAGTGACAACTTTCATCCAGCATACATTGCTAGCTTTTGTTTCACTCAAGAATTTGTCTTATCTGATTAGGTTTTATTTAAAGCAAATTGAGATTCAAGCAAAACAAAAACTCTAGGTCACATATGATTAATTGTAAGCCTGTGAAACTAACCAGCTTTCCTAAACTTGATCTATATACGGAAAAACATTTAACAAAAGCACCTCAAACAGTTAATATTGTTTTCGAAATATAGATATAGCATTTCGCTATTATTAAACTAGCACTAACTCTAATATTTAATCCATTTAAATTGAATTCAACCAATGCACTCCAAAATTGTACAATTGCCTATCAGTGTTTGTAATTCAAAGTAATCATTGGGCCACAAGTAACAAACTAATCAATACCTTGAAAGCTACAGTAAAATAAAGAATAATAATTAAAAAAACAGCCGTCAAATGTTAACCTACGCGAAAGAGAAGCATCTCCTAAATAGTATTCTCTATCCTATGTTACTCAAAGATCATGTAAATTATATATGCACACATAGATATTCACAACTTTACCGTAAAAGTTTCAGTAAAATTACCAAATCATGATGACTAACTACGCATTATGATAACTACCTACTATTGATTTGTTACTGGTTGACAGTACATAGAAACTCTTGTTTTCTTCATCTTCTTTTTTTCTTTTTCTTTTTATTCTTTTATAAGGAATGTGTTATAATGTCTATTGAAAAGAAGTACGCACTATCTGGTCCACCAAGTTGCGTAATGGCATCCACAAAACGATCATGAAGATCAGATGTCCATCGCAAACGCTGCTTCCCATTTCCACCAGAACTAGCAGGTCCCGCATTCCTCACCGCAGATCCATCCAAAACCCCAACATTTCCAACTTGTTCGCCACCACCTTGAGGTTTATGCGGCACCATCGTTGCAGACGAGAACTTCTTCGCGTGATACATAGTTGCTTGCAATCACTACAATTAATTCACAAGAGAAATCAAATATCATAAAAACAAAATAAAAATGGAAGAATAATTAAAAAGGGAATTTTTGGTGAATTGTCTACGAACATAGAGATTAAATCATCAAATTCGATCCAACTAATTTATAAAACCTAAGTCAAACACTCCTCAAAAGCAAGTTAGATTAACTATGAGTAGCATCCTAATACTCAATTTGCGAAGACTGCGACAAAACAGAAACCTAACAACGCAGAAGAAATAATTTACCTAGAGACTCAAAATTGTAGAAGCGAATCCGAGCGCGGAGGGGATTTAAGAGGGTTTGAGGAGAGATCGAAGAAAACCGATAAACAAGAGCTGAAAGAGCAGAGCGCAATCATTCCTCAACACGAAATCGAAACATCCAGAATCCAACGAAGACGAATCGAATCGCCCGAGGAGGGAGGAGGAGCTTCCGAAGTGTGAAGAGCTGTGTCACCAATTTTGGGGAGAAAGTCGAGGGAAATTCTAGATTCTACGGCTACGAGTGTGTGAAATGGAAACGCGTGTTTTCTTAAGTCGTTTTTGTCTTTCAGGAAATGATTGGAATCGAGAGAGAGAAAAAGAGAGCAAGCTGTTGAGGAGCCTCAGCGTTGAACAGACGGCGGCGTTTCAAAACGGACGTTGTCGTTACCCTACGTGTTGGATCCCACCCGTGTGGCACGTGTGGTGCGAACACCTTTGTCAACATCTTTTAGATAGCTTTTAGCGGATAAAACACTCACATAAACTAAATCAATATCCACCATTTTGGGTTGGTCGAGTGGTCTTACTCGTCCGCTTATTAGCCCGCGACGAACTCTTAAATGGAGTTTGGATCTGTGACGGATTAGTCCTAAATATTTCTAATTATATTTTTATATAAATCAAATTAAACTAATTTAAATTACACAATATAATAGTAAATCGAAATACATAAATTCCAATTATATAAAAATATTATTTTAAATATAAATAAAAAACTAGGAGCTAGAGTTTTCTATTAATAATGGTGGAACTAAACATAACCCAAAACTGTTTTGAATTTGATGGCTTGCTGGAATTAGTTTTGAAAAAGAAGATGTTAGTTTATTATTATTAGTGTTGGTTGTTATTATTTGTGTTACAGCATATTTCTTCAAAAATTCAACGATGGAAGCTTTCCTGCAATGACTTGTTCTTTGGCCAAAATTTAATAGTTTGGATATTTCATTTTGTATATTTTGAATGTTTTTATTTCATAAATTTTGAATTTTTTTTTTGTGTTTTAGATATTTCTTATTAAAAGTTTTGGATTTTTTGGTATTATACATTTGCAGAGAAAAAAATAAATAAATAAAAGGAAAAAGACATCTGAAAATTAATTTTTAGATGAGTTTTTTATAAGTTGTAATTTGTACTTATGTTGTACAATTAAAGGTTGATGTAACGAATTTTGATTCTTAATATTTTTTATGATGTATAATTGGGTTTAGGATTAAATGACTTTTATTCTTGAGGATTTGTTATATTATTATTTTACATAGTAATTTTTAAACAAAAAATCATTTCAATTATAATTTTTGTACTCATGTATTTTGAGGTAATGCCAATTCATTGTGAAACTTTGCTTGGCTATGTAGTTCATGTTGAGTGAAGTGTGAACTCATATCACAGCAAAACTGTGTTTTTAATTTTATTTATTTACAAGGCTCAAAACTTTAAAGTAATTTAAGAAGAAATTACACCGTTATTTTGGTAATTGTTATCTTTGGTTACCTTTATTATTTTGTTCTCTAAAATATTGCATGTGTAGGATCAAATTTGTTATTTCACATTCAAATAGTAGTAATTTATTTCTTTTACATAATCTAAATACGGTGTAAGTTATTAAAAAATATTATTTTGATTTATTCACTTCTAAATGAATAAACAGGTCACAATTTGGAGTTTATGGCTCTTCGTTACACAACAAATCATGTTCTAACATTGAAAAAGACTTTTTTTTTATAAAAAAAAAAAGCTTGTAATGATTGGAATAGATGAAAATACTTAAAATAAAACTAATTGTAAAAACAATTTAACTCGCTTCCAAGTTGGGTTTAAGTTAAGCCATTTAGACTAAGGGGGATATTCATTTTACTATGATTGCGAATGGTTCTTTCCATTCTAAAGTGGATGGTTATTTTTGTAATACCCTAATTACCATAAGCCTTACATCTAGCTGTAAGGTAAATGTTAATTAAAGGTTACGATAATTCTAAGGCTTATACGTATTTATATAGAAGGAAATAATATATTCTAGAAGCCCGATGAAGGATTAAACTCAAAAACAGAATTACAAAAGCGCAAAGCATTCACACGAAACTAACGCAGAAGATACAAGGTATAAATGCAAGAGAATAGAACATATATATAGATATAAGAGTATAATAATCATAGGGCAACTAGCCGCAGCTTGTGGAGTTTAAGTCGACTAGTTACAAACAGAAAAATACAGAGTTTTGGAATTAAAACAGCTTATACAACTTAGCTCTCAAGTAAGCCTCTAAGGCCATAAAGTCTAAAACAAAAGGGGTGAGAGAAAGTACTACAACAAAAATAAAACAGAAATAAACCAGGAAGAAACCATACTCTGCTCTGCCACCATGTCCGTAATTTCACCGAGGTGAATTACGACCTGCATATGAAAAATAACAACAAAGTATGGAATGAGAACCGGAGGTTCTCAGTATGGTAACAGTGCCCAACATGTAAGATGTAAGGCTCCGGGACGCCGAAGGCAATCCTAGAACTTCACATCGAATACGGATATTCAAGCTTAGCAAAAATAAATAACTTAAACCATTAACAATATACAGGGTTATCCAAACTTAGGAGATTTCTAACTAAAACTAGTCACCGCTGTCCCACAGCCTTCACCAACCTACCCTCCGTGCAATCCCATCGCCACTGCCTACCTAACCTCCTCAGCACCAGGCAAACACAGATAATGCAAGTAAGGAAAACACAGGTAGTATTCAGATATATGACAAGTAATTCAAGAAGCAAGTAGGCATGTTATACAATTAGGCAAACTCATGTAATCAAAGCAAGCAAGCATATAGAAGATGCATATGATGAATGTCTGTCCTATTGGCTGTGATATCACATGTCAGTTATAGTGCCAAACCCGACACAAAATCTAGACGGCAACTCCTGGATTAGTCTCTCTGTTGCGCATACTTAGGAGGAACAATTCTGAGGGATAAGTGCCCTACCACCTTCTCCTTTCAGAGGAAAACGTTCCGAGGGAGAGTGCCCTACCACCTTCCTCTGGATGCCGCATGATTCCGTGGGTTAGTGCCCTACCACCTTGCAACCAGAGAGAAACCCATGCTCAGGAAGAATAATTCTGAGGGATGAGTACCCTACCACCTTCTCCTTTCAGAGGGAAACGTTCCGAGGGAGAGTGCCCTACCACCATCCTCTTGAGCAATAAAAATGAGTGAGAAGCCCAGCTTCAAGCCTCACATTCAAACGTAGGTGGGAGACTACCACAGCCCCTACGACGGAGAACAATGCATATCATAATCACAATCTCACTCTCAGAGATCACTTTCAATTATCAATTCTCAACATTCCAAGTATATAGTGCCTGGCACACTTTCCACATCCAACAAATCCATCGACCTCAAAGCATCACCAGTCATCACCAATTCTCATCTTAATTTACTTTCAATTATCATTTCTCAACATTCCAAGGATATAGTGCCTGGCACACTTTCCACATCCAACATCCATCAAACTCATAATAACCATCATCATTTCTTAATTTCATTCCGAACTCGTTAGTGCATCAGTTTCTCAATTCATGATCAGTAATCACCAAATTCACTACTCTTCCTTCTCTCTCAACCAAAATCATCCTCAATACACCAAAAATCTAAACCTCCATTCTCTAACTTTTCAAGGTAATACCCAACTAATTCCATCCAAGACCTTCTCTATGGTTAACATCCAAAACAAGCCAAAAAGTCTTAAATAGATGTCACAGAAGTTCACAAGCTTGTTGGGAAGGTGAAACAGTTAAAAACAAAAGTTTAGTTGGAAAATAGGACATGTGCGTACGCACAGGGGTGTGCGTGCGCATGCCCAAGGAGATTTTCAAAAAGTGTGCGTACGCATAGAGGTGTGCATACGCATAGAGATGTGCATACGCACAAGTGTAAAATTTTACAATTCTGTTCGCTTGCACAAGACGTGCGAACGCCCTCAACAGAATGCACCTTCCAACGTATGCGTGCGTATAGGCTGTACGTGTGCACAGCTTGCAGAACTTCGTTGGTTATGTGTACGCACAGGGCATGCTAGCGCTCCCATTAGTAAGCCTTTTCCTATGTGTGCGTGCGGACAGGGCTGTGCATGCGCACAGGTTCAAAAACTCACAGGGGTGTGCGTGCGCACACAAACCAGAAATCACAACTTCTGCAGCATGCATAAAATTCAGATTTTGACACCAAACTTTGAATGATCATAACTCCCTCTACAAAAATCCAAATTTTGCAACTTTATATCAATTTAAAGATTTTTCCATGAACTTTAATTTAAAGCAATTTCCAACAAATTTTGAAAACTAAGGCTCAAGTTATGATCCGTCAAAGTTTACCCAAAATTTGTTTTTACCAAAAGTCTCAAAACCCAATTTAACCAAAACTTCCAATCCAAAACCAAACTAATCACAACCCAAACAATACCAAAACAGCATAGAAGTCCATACCCTTCCTCTCCCAACTCAACCATCCATAATACCCTAATTACACCATTCAACACCATCAAAACCCTTAATTATCAACGTCCAAAATCTTCATAAATATTCATAATCATCATCAATCAATAACAACATCAACAACCACTACAAATCCTCATCAATCGCAATAATCATCTCCAAACAATATCTAACATTACCCAAATTCATCAAAATGTGCATTCCTCACATTATTTTCATAAACTCACATCCTTCACCCATTTGTCATCAAACATTAATATTCATACTCCTCCACAATTAATTTCAACATTAGCAATCATTATCAACATTCACTTTTCCACAATCCTCATAAACAATAATAAATCACATCATTCACTATTAATCTTCATAGTCATTAATTACCAACAATCAACATCAAAATTCACATATTCCACATTCCAAACTCTATATCATCATTTCCACCATACAACTTATCTTCAAACATCAAAATCACATACAATTAAACATACACCCAAACATCCAATCCTATCTTAAAGCCAATAAGCCTAAGTTTCCAGAAACATTACATATTACATAAAAGAAACCGAAACCATACTTTGGCCGATTTCTAATATGCGCAAACACCAAAATCTTGGCTCCAACAAGCTTCCATCAAGCTCCAAACTACCAAAGCAAAACCAAAAGTCACAACCAACTCCAAAAACAAGCTTCATACATACAACATAACCATGCATCAACAACTAAAGTTCACACTACACTAAACCACAAGGATATAGAGGTTCCTTACCTTATCCAACAGTGATTGGGGCAAAGTCTGACAATTACCCGCTACTAGAGGTCACCTAAACAAGCAAAACTACAAAACTTACTTAAAAACCAAACCCCAAAAATACAGAAAGTTAGGACAGGAAACTGGGGCATGAGTTTCGAGTTCTTACCAGATTTTCTTAAATAGAAATAAAGAGCTCAACGAGAGCTTCGTATGGCTACAAACGACTCGTCAATCGGAGTTTCGTAGCTCAAGTTATAGCTCCCGGAGGTGATGATGAATAGTAACATCACCTCTTCTCCTCTCTTCTCTCAAACCGCGCCTCTCTCTTTCTTTGGGCTGGAAAATGAGCTCAAAGCTTATTTAACTCACTTATATATGTTGGGTCTTAGGTCTGGTTTGGGTCCAATTCAACCCGTTAGCATTTTAGGTCCGTTTGGCCCACTTTGGGGCAAAACCTTTAAGATTAGTGCCCGTTTTTCAATTTTAAATTATTTTGATCCTTTCAAAACAATAAATCAATTTTCAAAAATCTTATTTTCCAAAACACGCAGTACTAGACAGACTAGAGCCGGTACTGCCAGCTTTAGCACCAGTACACATTTTTACAAAAATTTTTCGAAAAAGATACATTTTTCAAACTCAGAAAAATTCATCGAAATCGAATTTCACCTTTCTATTTTCAAATTAAAACTTCTAAATTTTGAATCTACTCCGGGCACTTAAAAATTATTATTTTATTAAAACGGTTATGCCGGTTCTTACATTCTCCCCTCCTAATAAATAAATTTTCACCCTCGAAAATTCGAATCACACGATATATCTTCCTCAAAGCGTCCTACCGTGTCGATGTTCCCTCTCACCTTCCGCTGCGTCACTCTGATTTATCGTCATTAAGCATCCGAAATTTTCCTTAAAACCAATACCAATTTTTGTAACATTTTTCTAAAACCTTCAAAACAAATTTATTCTAAACCAGTTCATTGTTGAGCTTTCTTAAAAGAGTAAAAAATTATTTACTCGGAAGTCGATTACTTTAAATCATGATTTTCTTAAATAAAAATTTTTCAATTTGAATCCCTTTCGATAAGATAAATTGGAAACCAAATTTACAAATAAACAAAATCATAGAACTCACTTTTCTTTTAAACCGTATCATTTAAATCAAGAGTTCTGACTTACTTTCAAAACTAAATCATTTAAACCAAAGTTCCAAACCAAATTTGAAAATCATTCTAAACCTCAAAAAATTTTTCAACATGATTCAAGACTATACCAGTTAGAAACTGAAGATCATAGTTAAAAACCACAAAAGTATCCGTCGTTACTTCCGTTGCCACTAGTGCTGAGCCGCACCCATCAACCGATATGCCGCAAACTCCACAAATTGGTCCCCTTGAACATGTTGATCTCGTAACGCATAGGCTAGGTTAATCATTCTCACTATCTCTCCGTTAACGTGATTGACCTCATCCGTGAGTTTCTATTCGGATTTTCTTTCCACACCAAACAATCGATATCAAGGTGATCAGTCTCAATATATCAAAAGTCTAGTGCTTCGATTATCCCCAAGGGCACCCACAAACAAGCATGCTATGCATATCAAGCAGATAACCTAAATAGCGAGTTAAACCCCAAAATGGCCCTGAGATTGGCGTCGTGCACTAAAATAGTCCCTGAGATTCTAATTGCACCAATTACGTCCTTGAGATTGAAAAAAAATGCACCATATTAGTCCCTGACCTATTTTCCATTAACGACGTGATGACATAGCATGATGACGTGGACTCTAAGTAACACGTGTCACTTCATGATTTGGCCACGTGTAATGGTATGCTGATGTGGTGACCAGTGACACGTGGCATGCTGACATGGATGGTTGTGCCATGTGTCACAATGTTATTTGGCCACGTGTCCGTTTGTGTTACGTGTCGCAACAGTATTCGTCCACATGTCATCCATTATGTCATCGTTGTATATGCACCAAATTAGTCACTCACTTTGCATTAAGTGACTCATTTTAGTCCCTGAAATTGAATGTCGTGCACCAAACTAGTCCCTGAAATTGAATGGTTGGGTTTCAGTTACGCCATTTAAACATGGTGCATGAGTGGTATTTGTTGGTCAATTTGTTAGTTGTTTCTTATCAACTAATGCGGATGTTCATTTTACTGTGTATGTGGATGGTTCTTTTCTTTCTAAAGTGAATATTTATTTTAGGTATACTATTTTTCCTTTACTTGATTTCCTGAATTCTGTATGCACATGCTTCGCATGTATCTTTTATTTTATGGTTTGGGAATTAGGGATAAAAATATGATCCCTGTAAACATTAATTTTGCTTAATTTTTCTTGATAGACACATCAAAGTTTAAAAAAAATAAAGCATCTATAAATTTATACCAAAAAATATCACACTATGTCTATATAAAAAAACTCTAATTATTCAACAAATAAAATATACATTTGGATTGTACTAGACAACTTTCTTTTGCTGATGTTTTTCTCCATTGTCATTCTTTTTTGTAGATAATCCTTAAACTCGTTGAATCATGATTTTCATGCTTGGTACTATTAAGAACCGACAATGGGTTAGGTTTCACACAAGTAGAATATACAGTGTAATTCAAAATCAAACATCCACGAGTAATAGAATAACCACACAATATAATTAGAAAAATATATTGGATTTATACTATTGTACCAAATTTAATTAGGTAAATTCAAGCACAATTATACTAAGTTTTAACTAATTATTTAATTAACTCCCAAACCATATAGGAAACTAAGCAAAAGGCTAATGACATAACCCAAACAAATATACACATACAAGGTAAAATGAATATCTTCCTTAGTGTTTCAGTAACAACCAACTCATTGGCCAAAATATCACCTGTGAATCTGGTCTAAATAACTCAAATCAAACCCAATTTCTATTCAAGCATAATTAAGCTAAATCAATTCCAAAGCACATAACAAAATAAACATGCAAAGCAAGTGCATGTCGAAGCTAGCAACTCAAGTAACAGAGCAATGGTACTAAATCAAATAAACATGCACTTCTCAGATAAAAGAACCAACCGCATGGCAAAATGAATATTCTCCTCAATTTTTAAGGAACAACTATCAAATTTGCCGAATTATCACTTATGCATCCGATAAATCAGTTGAAACCACATATTCACACATATAAAATGGCTTAAAAGAAGAATAAGCATCAACAAATTCAAATAAAATCTCATTCGAACATCTGTACATACTACCTGAGCACTAGATTCACACCAAATATCAATTCAACAAAGACCAAGCTGAGTTGCAAATTTTTTTTCTTTTTTTTTCAAAATTTTCAAACCAAAATGAGAAACATATAGTATCAAAAAAATAAAACCAAACAAATTAGTAACAGTTACTTTTTTTCATTGAAACCGATTATCCAAGCATTTAAAATGGTTTACAAGAAGAAAAATTCACTCATTTAACCAAATTGAAGAACATCACATTCGAACCACTATAACTAGTACCTGAATCCTAATACATAGCAGAAATTTATACTGCATTCATACTGTTGTAACAAATTTGTTTAGGTAAATTCAAGCACAGTTAGACTAAATCTTAACTAATTGTTTAACTAACTCCTAAATAAAAAATGTAATCAAGCAAAAATACAATCACATAATCTAAACAAACATCCATTTTTAAATGAAAAGAACCATCCACATACATAGTAAAATCAATATCCGTCTTATTTTTAGTATGTAAAGTAACAACGCATTAGCATATGCATGGAGTAAATCAATTGAAACCAAATATTCACGCATATAAAATGGTTTAAAATAAGAATAAGCATTCACTAGTTCAACCAATTCAAACAACATCTAATGTGAACATCTGTACATACTACCTGAATCCTAGATTAACACCTAATATCAATTCAACCAAACCAATATGAGAAATATATAGTATAGAACAAAATAGAAACTAAGCAAATCAGCAACAATCACATATTTTTTTCAGTTGATACCAGCAATTAAAAGACCTAAAATTATTTACATGCAGAAGAGAAACCCACTAATTCAACCAAATCAAAGAATATCTAATTTGAATAGCTGTAACTAATACCATAGACCTAATACATAGCATAAATATCCTATAAAAAAAATAAAATCCTAATTATCAACTAACCTCTTGCAGACCAATGGGTGAAGAAGCACAGCGACATGGTGGGTAAGCCGTGCGTTTTCTTGTCAACGATCTTACTACAGCTGGCGGCGACGGTGCAGTATAGCCGGCGGTGGAAACTGACCCAGGGCTTCTTCCTTTTGCTGCTTCAGCTCGGTCTATGGTGGAAGGCAGTGGCGCTGCGACGTGCGTGGGAGCGTGGAGGAGAGAGAGTATGGGAATGGTGACAAAGGAGGAATGCCGCGTCTGGCAGGGAGGTTGGCACAACACCCGACGAAGGTAGTAGGGAAGAGAATCGACAATGCTAAGGCTTGCTGGAGAAGCAGGGAACGATGGCGCTACAAGGGCATTGTGAGAGATAGTGCTGTTTTAAGAAGGGTTAGAAGGTGGATGTGAAATTGTAAGAGTAAAATTTTAAAATTTTGTTGTCTATCTAGCGGAATTGTTTTATAAATTCTACGTGTAAGAGTAAAATTTAACTTATTGGAAACATTTCAGGTGCTCTAGTGTATTTTACTGGAAGTCTGGTATGCCATGTACATTCCAGTAGCAAGGTTTGAATTTGTCATAGAGTGAAGCTCGCAATGACACTTGTAGCCTTGAAACAACAAAGAAAAAGACTATAATGGGCAGGTAAAGAAATGGAGAATGCACAACTATGAGGGTGGAAAAAGTATATGCAGGTCAGCTTTAAGTGTGTGATGTGTGTGTGTGCGCAATCAAGATTGGGAGGTGAATAGAGATTAGAAGAGGGTCCTTCTGTGTATTAGCTGGGAAGAGTAAAGACCAGGCTGTGAAAAAGGGTGCTATGAAGAGTAGGTGTGTTATGTACATTTGTGGGGCAGATCGAAGGAGGGTGTGAGTGTGTGTGGCACGCACGGTGGCTGCACAATGGTTATAGGCATCACCGGCATGAGCGTATGGACATTCCGCAAGTGCCAGCAAATTAGTGCACTGAACCTGGGCCAGATCTGTGCCAGTGAAAATCATAAGCTATCTCATTTGGGTAGAGGGAATAATATTACCACCATCCACCATTAAAAATGAAGCAACCAAAACAACTAATAATAAAAGGTTCTGCATATTTTACTTAATTTAATTAGCCAGAAATTATGTATTTAGAAAAAGAGTTAATTAAATTATATCAGTCATGCTACACATCCATGTATCCATGTATCCAAGTTGGCCCAAGCCCAAATCCACTCACGCTTATTAATGAAGCGTGATTACACGTACCCAAAACCCCTTGTTACTGATTCGTGCTCATTATGAAAAAACGTTACTTCTTCCTCAACACAAAACCACTACACGAAACCGCTCCTTCTCTTTGAATCTCTCTCAAAATCACTCAAACTTCACTCACGCTCTCTGTGAAAATCACTACTGGAGAAGAATCGCGAGAAGATTTCACAAGGAACTAGCAAAAACAAACAAAAACAACAACAGAGACTGACAAAGGTATGAGAAAAACTACTGTTCATTTGAAATCTTGTAATGTAGCATTTCTCCTAGTTGCATTTTAGTTTTACTGAATTGATTTGCTTCGTTTAGTAGATCGACGTATTCTGATTGCATTTTTACAATGTAACTAGGGCTTTGAATAAAATTTGTTCTTATTTTCATTCAGTTCAGTGGATAGAGTAACTAGGGCTTTGAACTTGATTATTACTCTGTTCAGTTCTTGTTTTGCATGGAAAAATACTATTCTTGATGATTGAAAGCTTATAACGATTTATTCACCACATGAATTATGTTCGGTTCGGTGGCCTTGTTGATTTTCATTTACTTGATATTTAGTGTGTTTAGGGTTTAGAGTTTAGGGTTTTTTCTGATTGCATTTTTACAGTATAACTAGGGTTTTGAATGGAATTTGTTCTTATTTTTATTCAGTTCAGTGGATAGCATAACTAGGGCTTTGAACTTGATTGCTACTCTGTTAAGTTGACTTCTATTGCATGGACAAATACTATTCTTGATGATTGAAAGTTTATAACGATTTATTCACCACATGAATTGTGTTGGGTTTGATGGGCTTGGTGATTCTCATTTACTTGATATTTAGTTTGTTCAGGGTTTAAGGTTATTATGATTGCATTTTTAGAGTGTAACTAGGGCTTTGAATGAAATTTGTTCTTATTTTTATTCAATTTAGTCATAGTGTAGCTAGGACTTTGAACTTGATTTTTACTCTGTTAAGTTGACTTCTATTGCATGGACAAATACTATTCTTGATGATTGAAAGTTTATAATGATTTATTCACCACATGAATTATGTTCGGTTCGGTGGGCTTGGTGATTCTCATTCACTAGATATTTAGTTTGTTTAGGGTTTAGGGTTATTTTGATTGTATTTTTAAAGTGTAACTAGGGCTTTGAATAAAATTTGTTCTTATTTTTATTCAATTCAGTGGACAGTGTATGTAAGTAGATAGTGTATGTTAATTTCAACTTGGTTGTTACTCTGTTGAGTTGACTTCTTTTGCATGGAGAAATACTATTCTTGATGATTGAAAGTTTATAACGATTTATTCACCACATGAATGTTGTTCGGCTCGATGGCCTTAGTGATTTTCATTCATTTGATATTTACTGTGTTCAAGATTTAGGGTTATTCTGATTGCATGCAACAATGCTTTTCTAGCTGTTTCATTATTTATCATGTTTTATTCAGTGCATCAAGGGGGTTTGGTTCAGTGGGCTGGGACATTTTAATTGACTTGATTAAGATATGCATGCTTGTTCTTGTCAGTGTATTGAGTGAAGTATTGACCAATTTTTTTCATTACAACAAAACGCAACAAGAGAATGGTGACAAAGAAGGAGAAGCCACACTATAACGTAAGCACATTAAATATATTTATCCGCTTTCATTCGAATAACATCTATTTTGTATTATCAATATATCATCACGTTCTATTTCAAAACTTGCAGAAAACTCATGATTGCAGATGCCAAACAATGGCAATAGCAACAGTGTTCAAGAATATTGATGAGTGGATATTTTATATGCTTTTTGACATCATTCTCATACAGTTTTTAGCATGTTTTGTTTAAGTTTTATTATTATATTTTCATAGGTTTTAGTGTAAAATTCACATTTTTGGATTCTACTATGAGTTGTATTTTATGGTGATTTCAAGTATTTTCTGGCTGAAATCTAGGAGTTTTAACAAAGTTTGATTCAGAGGCAAGGAAAGCGTAGCAGATACTATTAGGATCCGACCTCCATGCACTAAAACAAGCATTTCTGGTGTAACACCCTACCACACAGAGCTTTACACCTAGGATGTAAAACAGAGGTGGCGAGGCGCTACGACCTCTAAAAATAAAATTACATATATAATATAGTGAAGAAGACTTATATCTAGGAGCCTTTGAAGAAAGGGATAAAGCAAAAATAATTCAATTGAAAAGCGTAACGCTCACGAAGCGATAAAGCAGACGACGCAGGATAGAACAAGCTAAGGAGTTGATGTGCCAAGAGTTCCAACATACATATAACAAAACTCAAGACTCGGATCGCGAAGATAAACCGGCCCGAGCGAATAAGTGTATATATACATATATAGATATATAGTAAAACCCAAAAGAAAACCCAAAATACAGAGTTACAAAGCCTGAGTCTCCAAAATCACCTCTAAGAGGAATTAATACAGCATATATATAATAAGTGGAGATAATAAGTATCTAAGCAAATACAAATAACCAAAATAAACCCAAAAAGCTAAAGATCTTCGCAACATCAGAAGCTTCCAGCATGCCTCAGCGAGGAGCCGCCTGTCCTGCATCTGAAAACCACAAAACCCGCATGGGTGAGAACCGGAGGTTTTCAGCATGGTAATAGTGCCCACATATCTAACATATAATGTTCTTGGAAAGCCGAAGGCAATCCTCGAACTTCCAACAGATAATTAAAGCTTAAAACATAGCTAAACCATGAAATTAAAATAGGCAACTAGCTAAGGGTCTTCAGAACTATCTAAAACTCCCCTTTCCAACTCCTCCGAACCTCCCAACCACCAACGGAACCAAATGCAACAAACACAATTATTACAAACAGAGAAAATCACAAATAGGATTCAAATATAGCAGATAATTAAGTAGCATTTAAACATGCAATCACTTAGGCAATCCAAACAAGACATATAGATGCATATGATGCATGCCTGTTCTAGTGGCTGATGAGTCTCATTTGTCGGTTATAGAGCCAACCCGACAAGTCCTGGTAGCTAACCATTGGACGGTCCTTCTGTTGTGCATCCCCAACTCGAGTAATTCTCAATCATAAACATAATCATAGTCATAATCATAATCATACAACACCCACACTGGTGTTTATCACGGGGGCAAGCTCATCCGGACCTTTCACAGTGTCCGGCCACACCTACGACATACGGTCAGTAGAGTATCGAGTCTCAATCTGGAGCACATGATGGCTAGTCACTGTTTTCACCCAGGAAAACTCGTGTCTCAGATAATCATTTCACATCCATTCATACACATTCCATAATCATTCCTTATGACCATATCATCACTCATCATAACCCGGGGCAAGTGGAACGAAACCACAACCTTTGCATCCACCCGGGGAGCCTCTATACTAACCAACCTGGAGCAAGTGGGGCGAAACCACAACTCTTGCATCTACTCAGGAGGTACGTTCTCATATGCCCAGGAGGAACCAAGGAGGGAATCCTATCCTCCCACCATCTCACTGGGGGCGATTTTACAATACCAGGAGGAACAAGGAAGGGGATCTTCACCTTCCACCATCTCTCTGGGATCGCACTTTCGAGAAAGAGAGCTCAAGATAAAACAATCATTCACATTCACATATTCCTTTCTAGCCATAAATCATAATTTATCATAGCCATCCGGCTCATAACATAATCCAAAACCAGCCAATAATCATTATTAAATATAGTCCTTCGGCTCACGGCCTACGCCGTACTTCCATCATCACCCTCAGCAACTCATACAATCGTTATTAATCATAATTCATCATTAACTCTCCCTGTACTTCCCCCTCAAGCTACCACCATTCCTAGCTTCCTCTCATTACTAGGCTTACTAGAAGGATTTAGGACTAAAAAGATAAAAATGGAGGCCTAGTAGTTTAAAAATTCAGTTTTTAAAAACACAAGAGTCATATTTGCTGAAAACAGGGTTACGGAAGGTTACAAACTTGTTGGGAAGGTAAGAGACTTGAAAGAAAAGGTTTTATAAGAAAACAGGGTCGCGTGCGTACGCACAGGAGTGTGCGTGCACACGCCTAGAAAAATTTTTCAAAATGTGTGCGTACGCATAGAGGTGTGTGTATACACAGGTATAAAATTTTCCAGTTTTATTCGTTCACACAAGGCGTGCCAACACCCTCAACAGAACAACCTTCCCAATGTGTGCGTACGCACAAGGCTGTGCGTACGCACAGCTTGCAAGACCTTATTGATTGTGTGCACGCACAGGGCATGCTAATGCTCTCAGCAGCAGCCACATCCCTGTGTGTGTGTACGCACAAGAGTGTGCGTGCGCACAGGTTTAAAAATACAGGGTGTGCGTGCGCACACAAACCAGAAACCACAAATTTTGCAGAATTCACAGAACTCAGATTTCAGGCTCCAACTTTCAACGATCAAATCTCCTTCCACAAAATTTAGATTTCAACTAAATTTAAACCATTTTAAATCTTGTGAAATTATCTTTCATTTGATGTAAAAAGCATCCAATTCTGAAAACAATAGCTCGAGATATGATTCGTTGAAGTTCATCAAAATTTCATTTTTACCAAAGTTCATAAACTTCCAATTTCCAAAACCTACACTTCCAAATTCATTTTCAAAACAAACTCTTCTCAAACCTCTTTTAATTCAACCAACACTTTATCGAATCAACCTCAACTACATTCCAACTTTCTCATATAATCTACAACCTACTAAATTTATTCACTTTAATCAATCTCAAACTCAATATTTCAAGTACAACAATATACAATACACATTCATCACCTTACCAATTCCCCATTTTCATCAAATTCTAACCCAATACTTCCAATTCCACAATATTTAATATTCAATATACAATATCAAATATCCATATCAAGCCTAATCTTAACTTCAAATCAGCATACCAATCATCATCATCATATACAATTCACAAGCACCAACAACAAAACATCATTTACACCCTACAAAACCAATAATCACATAATCATACAACAATTCCAACAACCAATCAACCATCATCACAAATTCAATTCCTATCATATGGGTCACTAGCCTAAGTTTTCACAATCACATTACATTTTAGATACAGGAAACCGAAACCATACCTTGGCCGATTCTCTGCTCAATTTGAAACACTTCCAATTTCACTTTTTTCTCAATTTTCAAGGTTCCAACACCCTCAAGGTCAGATTTTCAGCTTGAAACTCTACTTCCAAGCTTCCAAAATCATCAACAAGCTTCAACAAGCATCAACATTCACATACACACTACCTAAACCACAATTATCACATCCAAACACAACAACTCAATACCCAAATGCCTAAATTCAGAAATTTCATTAGGGTTTGAGATCTCTTATCTTTACCCACTGATCCTTGAGCAATACCACAAGGAAACAAGTCTAGTGGACCCCTAAAACATGAAAATCATTAAGGAATTGAGTTCCTCAAACCTTAAATCCAAAATTAATATACCAGCAGAAATGGAGCTAAGCAAAAGCGATTCACTTACAATTTTATTTAGATAGAATTGAAGAGCTCGACGAGCTCGACACATAGCCGCAAATGGCTCGTCAATCAGAGCTCCGGATCAAAAGTTATGAGGATTTGAAGTTAAAAGTGAAATTGGGTTAGGGTTTGGTGTTTCTCCTTTGAAGCTCAGCGTGTTTCACCAAAAGGGAGGGGTTGAGTGGCTGATTGCTTAAGTTGGGTCAATATATATGTTGGGCCTTGGGCTCAATATGGGCCCGGTTCAACCGGTTTGGCCCGTTTGACCCAATCTTAGGCCAAATTCCATGAAAATCACATTTCCCATTTTCTAGAATATATTTTAATTTACGGGTTAATTAGTCATTAATTAACCGGGTTTTACATCTGGAGCTACAGATATCTAAATAGAGCGTTCTCAACGCCTATGGAAGGCTAACATCTAGGAATTTCCAGCAATATATAATAGTTGATGAGCGGATAATTTATACCCTTTTTGACATTATTTTTAGGTAGTTTTTAGTATATTTTAGTTACTTTTTATTATATTTTTATTAGTTTTTATTCAAAGTTCACATTTCTGGGCTTTACTATGAGTTTGTGTATTTTTCTGTAATTTCAGGTATTTTCTGGTTGAAATTGAGGGACCTGAGCAAAAATTTGATTCAGAAGCTGAGAAAGGACTGCAGATGCTGTTAGATTCTAACCCTCCTGCACTCGAAATAAATTTTCTGGAGCTACAGAAGCCCAATTGGCGCACTCTTAATTGCGTTGGAAAGTAGACATCTTGGGATTTCCAAAAATATATAATAGTCCATACTTTGCCCGAGATTTGATGGCCCAAACTGGCGTTAAAAGCCAGTGATGAGCGGATAATTTATACGCTTTTTGGCATTGTTTTTAGTATGTTTTTAGTAGGATTTAGCTACTTTTAGGGATGTTTTCTTTAGTTTTTATGTTAAATTCACATTTCTGGACTTTACTATGAGTTTGTATGTTTTTCTGTGATTTCAGATATTTTCTGGCTGAAATTGAGGGACTTGAGCAAAAATCTGATTCAGAGGTTGAAGAAGGACTGCTGATGCTGTTGGATTCTGACCTCCCTGCACTCAAAGTGGATTTTCTGGAGCTACAGAACTCGAAATGGCGCGCTTCTAATTGCGTTGGAAAGTAGACATCCAGGGCTTTCCAGAAATGTATAATAGTCCATACTTTGGCCAAGAATAGACGACGTAAACTGGCGTTCAACGCCAGCTTTCTACCCAAATCTGGCGTCCAGCGCCAGAAAAGGAGCCAAAACCAGAGTTGAACGCCCAAACTGGCACAAAAGCTGGCGTTCAACTCCAAGGAAGACCTCTACACGTGCAACACTTAAAGCCCAGCCCAAGCACACACCAGGTGGGCCCCGGAAGTAGATTTATGCATCAATTACTTACTCATGTAAACCCTAGTAGCTAGTTTATTATAAATAGGACCTTTTACTATTGTATTAGGCATCTTTGGTCTCAGTTTTAATCCATAGTTCATCTTTGGATTACCTTATGATCCTTTGATCACGTTTTAGGGGGCTGGCCATCTCGGCCATGCCTGGACCTTCACTTATGTATTTTTAACGATAGAGTTTCTACACTCCATAGATTAAGGTGTGGAGCTCTGCTGTTCGTCAAAGATCAATGCAAAGTACTACTGTTTTCTATTCAATTCATCTTATTTCGCTTCTAAGATATCCATTCGCACCCAAGAACGTGATGAAGGTGATGATTATGTGTGACGCTCATCACCATCTCCCCTATGAACATGTGCCTGACAAACACCTCCGTTCTACATGAAATAAGCTAGAATGAATATCTCTTAGATCTCCTAACCGGAATCTTCATGGCGTAAGCTAGAATGATGGCGGCATTCAAGAGAATCCGGAAGGTCTAAACCTTGTCTGTGGTATTCCGAGTAGGATTCAATGATTGAATGACTGTGACGAGCTCCTAACTCGCGATTGCAGGGCGTTAGTGACAGACGCAAAAGGATAGTAAATCCTATTCCAGCATGATCGAGAACCGACAGATGAATAGCCGTGCCGTGACAGGGTGCGTGAGCATATTATTCACTGAGAGGATAAGATGAAGCCATTGACAAGGGTGATGCCTCCAGACGATTAGCCGTGTCGTGACAAGGCATTGGATCATTTTCCCGCGAGATGACCGAAAGTAGCCATTGACAGTGGTGATGTATCACATAAAGCCAGCCATGGAAAGGAGTAAGACTGATTGGATGAAGATAGTAGGAAAGCAGAGGTTCAGAGGAACGAAAAGCATCTCCATTCGCTTATCTGAAATTCCTACCAATGATTTACATAAGTATCTCTATCCCTATTCTATTATTTATTATTCGAAAACTCCATGATTATTTTATATCCGCCTGACTGAGATTTGCAAGGTGACCATAGCTTGCTTCATACCAACAATCTCCGTGGGATTTGACCCTTACTCACGTAAGGTATTACTTGGACGATGATGCCAGGGCATCATAGGCTAGTTTCACTAGCATTTTTCTGTTAGTTTTAGTTGTTTTATGCATTTTCTTGAGCTTTAAGTAACCAAGAAGGGTTAAAAGAGTAACAAAGCAATGAACCATCCAAACAGTATGATTTTGATGCAAATTCCATGAGTTTTTAGTTATATTACTTGAATGCTATGAATGGAAGATTTCTCATGAAATTTTGCAAGACTTTGATGCAATTGTTTGGATGATTTCAGGGAAGAAGAGGCTAGGCAAGGAAGCAACAAAATCAATAAAGGAAGCTTGAATATCACATGTGGAGTTTAAGTTCCAGTTTAAGCCTAAACTGGAGCTTAAACGCCAAAAATCATGAAGGATAAGAAATGCTGGAATTGAAGTTTAACCTCCAGTTTGACCTCAAACTGGAGGTTAAACGCCAGAATGAGTATGCCATCCAGGGAGGAGTTCCACGTTTAACCTCCAGTTTGACCTCAAACTGGAGGTTAAACGCCAGGAGTGGGAAGAGCACCAGGGAGCCATTTCCACGTTTAAGCTCCAGTTTGACCTCAAACTGGAGCTTAAACGTGTTCGACCAAGAACTCTCCTCCAGGGTTGCTCTCTCCATTTCCACGTTTAACCTCCAGTTTGACCTCAAACTGGAGGTTAAACGTGTTCGACCAAGAACTCTCCTCCAGGGTTGCTCTCTCCATTTCCACGTTTAACCTCCAGTTTGACCTCAAACTGGAGGTTAAACGTGTTCGACCAAGAACTCTCCTCCAGGGTTGCTCTCTCCATTTCCACGTTTAACCTCCAGTTTGACCTCAAACTGGAGGTTAAACGTGTTCGACACCTCCAGGGCGTGTTCGACCTCCAGGATGCCTCCTTCCTTTTCCACGTTTAACCTCCAGTTTAACCTTAAACTGGAGGTTAAACGTGTTCGACCTCCAGGGCTGCCCTTCCTATTTCCACGTTTAAGCTTCAGTTTAACCTTAAACTGAAGCTTAAACGTGTTCGACTACATTACTCTCCAGGGCTACCTTCTTCCATTTCCACGTTTAAGCTTCAGTTTAACCTTAAACTGAAGCTTAAACGTGCTTCTACAAAAGGCCTCACTGGAAGTATCTGGCGTTTAAGCTGCAGTTTAAGCTTAAACTGCAACTTAAACGCCACTCTTGGAAAAGGTTTCTGGGCCAATAATCTTGCGGTTTAAGTTACTCTTTGAGCACAAACAATAACTTAAACTTACTCTGGTATGAAACCCAATTGAATATCATGGTTTATGGATTGGGCCTGAAGGATTGATGAGTTTGAAATCTCAATTTATTGAGTCATGTGTCATTATTTGATTATCACTAAGTTGGCTCAATGAAATGTTACAGAATTTGGATCAACAACCTCATCAAGATTATGGATCATAAACCCAAGGCAAAAGGAAAGCAAGGAGAGGCCTCAAAGCCCAAGAAGCACAACTGAAGCTCAATATAGAAAGTGTATAAATAGGATAGAATTTAAGTTAGAAAGGGGACGCTTTGGAACTTTTACTTCACTTTTAGCTAGTTTTCCTTTTCTTTGTAATTGAATTCAGAGCTATGATTCACTAAACCCCCTTTCATTGGGTTAGGGAGCTCTATTGTAATTCAATGAATCAATAATAGTTTATCTTCTTCTTCAATCTTTTCTCTTGAATTTTGTTAGAAAGCTTCTCGATCTAATTCCATTGAGTAGTTGTCTTGGGAAAGAAACTACTCATACTTGGAATCCTTCGGAGCCTTGGGAAAGGAATGGAGGATTCATGCTAGAGAGGCTTTCTCACAGTGAATTGGATTGGGGTTTGGATGGATATTGTGACATGTAATCCTACCAAATTGTGGTTCATGAAATTGTGTGGTATAATCAGTGATCAAGCATCATCTCTTCTTATGAACATTTAAACCAAGGGATTGGGAATTTGTTTGTTTTTAGAGAGAATTGGTGAGCCAAGGGATTGGGATCCAATCATATAAGATTGCCAAGCAAAATTCAATGAACGCATTGGTTGAGGAAGAGATAAACATGTTTTGATTCGGAGATCTCAATATCTCCTATAACCCAATGAATTCCCCATTTCTGATTTCCACTTTCTCTTTACATTCTGCAACTCAATTCTTGCAATCACCCCCATTCCCTTTTAATTTCAGCAATTTACATTCTGCTCTTTAATTCATGCAATTTAAGATTCCGCCATTTAATTTTCTTGTCATTTACTTTTCCCGCCAATTTTACATTCCGCAATTCTCATCTCAAATCTTGATTCCGCTCAACTAGAACACACTTCTAATCCGAATTGCTCACTCAACCAATCCTTGTGGGATTCGACCTCACTCTATTGTGAGTTTTTACTTGACGATAACCGGTGCACTTGCCGGAAGGAATTTTGCCGATCGTGCAATTTCCTAAATCGTAGCATAACTAGTTTATGTGCATCAAGTTTATGGCGCCGTTGCCGGGGATTGGTTTTCGATTGACAATTCTCAAATTGGAAGCTAACTAGATTGAGCAATTTTCTCTTGCTTTGTTAATTCTGTTCAAGATACTTGTTGAATTTTAGTTTCTGCACTCGGTTACATGCTTTCCTTCTTTATGCCTTTAAATTCATGCAACTAACTCACTGACTCACTAACTGTTTGAATTAATTCCTCAATTGATCTAACCATACTCTTCCATTAACCAAGAGTATTTCACTTGTTTGTGTTTGAGCTGTGTTCTTGTATGACAGGTAGGAGAGGAGAGACATCAACTCCTCCATATACCGAACCAGAGAGGACCCTTCATAGACTTAGAAGGGAAGCAAGAGGGAAGAGAGTAGTGGGAGAAGAGGAATCTGAAGGAGAATCTGAGGACAATTTTGAGGAAGCTTTAGATCTCAACATGGATAGAGAAGTTCACAACCATGAGAGAGCTGATGGAAACGATGCCATTCCTGAGAGGAGGGTTCTTAGTTCATACATAAACCCAACCTCTGGGAATTGTGGTAGTAGCATCCAGAAACCACCCATTCAGGCCAACAATTTTGAGCTCAAGCCACAGCTAATATCACTTGTGGAGAATCATTGTTCCTTTGGAGGAAGTGCTAATGAAGACCCAAACCAACATCTCACAAAATTCCTGAGAATTTGTGACACTGTGAAGTCCAATGGAGTCCAGGAAGATGCCTATAAACTGCTTTTGTTCCCATTTTCACTTAGGGACAAAGCAGCTAAGTGGCTGGAATCATTCCCAAGGGGGAGCCTAACAACATGGGATGAGGTGGAAAGCAAGTTTCTGGCACGTTTCTACCCTCCACAAAAGGTCAATAGGCTTCGATCTGAGGTTCAGACTTTTAGACAACAAGATGGTGAAACTCTCTACGAGGCATGGGAGAGATTCAAGGACTTGACAAGGAAATGCCCACCAAACATGTTCCATGATTGGGTGCAATTGCACATCTTCTATGATGGGCTCTCTTATGAATCAAGGAAGGCTGTAGACCATTCATCAGGAGGTTCATTGAACAGGAAAAAGACTGTGGAAGAAGCCATTGAAGTGATCGAGACAGTGGCTGAGAATGAGTACTACTATGCATCAGAGAGGCACAACACTAAGGGAGTCATGGAGCTGAACCATGTTGATACAATTCTAGCCCAAAACAAGGTGTTTGCCAAGCAACTAGCAGAGCTTACCAGGCAATTAGAAACAAAGCAAGTGGCTGCAATACACACACAAGATCAAGAGGAAGTAAGCATTGAAGGAGGTGATTGGGATGAGGCTAACTATGTGGGAAACCAACAAAGGCAATCATATGATCCACATTCCAACACTTACAACCCAGGCTGGAGAAACCACCCAAACTTTGGGTGGGGAAACCAACAAACCCAACCACAAAACCACAAACCTTACAACCACAACCAACATAACAATTCCACATACCAAAACTCCAACCAAAGATCATACCAAGCCACACAAAACACTTACCCCCAACCATCATATCATGGCCAAAATAATCAACATACCCAACCTAATCCGAACCAACAATTTCAAGATCAATTAAACCGGATAGAAGGAATGATGGCAACCATGAGTCAAGACATAATTGAATTGAAGAGCTTCATGGATGATGTGAGAACTACCTTAAGAAACCATGGTGAAAAACTCAAGAGGATGGAATCTCAAGTAGGAGAGCTATCTCAACAGACACCCAAATCAACTGCAGTGTTCCCTAGTGACACAGAAAAGAATCCTAAAGGGGAACAAAAGAGAGTAAGATGGGAAGAATGCAAGGCCATCACCATATTGAAGGAAGTCTCAGAAGAAGAAGGAATCAGGCCCTCAGAGCAGGAACCAGAAATCTTGAAGGAAGGTGTGGAAGAAGTTAAGCAGGAAGGTGGAACTGAGCAAGCCAAGGAACTGCAAAAAGGCATGATGGAAATATACCAACCAAAAGCACCATTTCCTGAGAGGATAGGAGGAGGTGAAAAAAGGAAAACCTATTCAAGGTTTCTAGAGACATTTAACTCTCTTCATGTCAATATTCCCTTTCTTGAGATTCTTCATCAAATGCCCACACACATCAAGTATTTAAAGGAATTGTTAAGCAAGAAAAGAGTTTTGAAGGGAGGACAAACGGTAACAATGAACAAAGAATGCAGTGCTCTCATCAAGAAGGACACACTCTCTAAGAAAACTGACCCAGGAAGTTTTCATATCCCTTGCATCATAGGGGAAACAAAAATTGACAGAGGACTCTGTGATCTAGGAGCTAGCATAAATGTGATGCCTCTAACTCTTATGAAGAGGCTACAACTGAATGAGGTGAGATCCACTGATGTAATCATACAACTGGCTGACAAAACTCAGAAGCAAGCTGAAGGGGTAGTTGAAAATGTGCTGGTGAAAGTGGGGGATTATTATTTCCCCACAGACTTTGTCATTGTGGACATGGAGGAAAGCTACTTACACCCTATAATTCTGGGCAGACCATTTCTAGCCACTACTAGAGCGCTCATAGATGTAGAACAAGGAGAGCTAATTCTGAGAATACATGATGAACAGCTCATTTTCAAAGTTTTCAAAACTGCATCTGAGCCTGAACCAGAACCTGAAAAGCTTAAGGATGATAGTAGCCATCTGTGTCTGGAGGAAAGTAATCCAGCAGCTGAAACTCTAAAACAGTTCTTGGAAGGCAAACAAGAGCTGCAAGAGTTAAAGCCACAAGAATCAGTGGAAACAGATCAGAAGGATCCTCCTGACATAAGGGTCAATGAAGAAATCCTCAAGCGAAAGGGAAGAGTGATAGGGAGATTGCCAAGAGGGTGGAGAAACAAGAAAATTCCCACTGAAGGTTTTTCTCCGGGAGATAAAGTGATATCAAGTCATTATCTGGAAATTCCACCTGACCGCAAAACCATTCCTTCCCAGCTCCCTCAAGTGTTCACAATCAGGAAAGTTCTTTCTATGGAACATTTAGAGGTCATGAATGAATCAAGTGGGGACGTCTTCATAGTAAGAGGAGAAGACGTCAAGCACTACAATCCACCCTAACAAGGGACAACCGTCAAGCTAGTGACGTTAAAGAAGCGCTTGTTGGGAGGCAACCCAACCTGAGGTAATACCTTGTTGCTGTTTCTTTTATTTGTTTCAATAAAAAGGGTGAAGTAGTTTCTGTGCATTGCAAAGAATTAAGTTTGGTGTTTCACACCAAACAATGAATTCATGGATCAATAATTCAAAGGGGAATGTGTGACTCTAAGTTTGGTGTTCCACCATAAAGATCAACTGAACACAACAACCTTTGAATTATATGAAAGGAACAACCATTCTAAGCAATCACAGAAATGCTTAAAATCCTTAGTAGCAACTTCATTCCAAAGAGAACTCAAGGATTCAAAGAACAGAGGAGCAAGTAGGAGACTAAGTTTGGTGTTCACACACCAACTTAAGACTCAGACACCTACCCATACTTAGTTGAGCTAACCACTCAAGTGCTTGAGAAGCAAGCAACTTCATCACTCTTTGCAGGAAAGGAAACAAGGATCTTTAAGCATGAAGCAACAACTAGGAAAAGAAGGAGAAATCAAACTGTCTCCTGACAACAAGGAGAAAACAAGGAATTTCACAAGGTGGTGTTGTTCCTTGATAATTCTTTAAAAAGGGCAAACAAAAGCATGATTGTTCTGGTTTAAACTGTAATTGTTGAATCTTTCTGGAATGTGAAGTTTTTAGTATATTTGTCTGTTTATTGCTTGAATAAAGTGAATGCCTAGATGTTTGGATATAACTTCACCTTCTTAAACAAGTGCTTGCCATGCTTGTTCTGTTTCCAAAAATAAAAGAAATATTTGAACAAAAGTAACTTGGCTAAATTAGTGACAAATCAAGTAGAATTAAGTGGTGGTATGCATGCTTGATTGTTTAGTCAGATCACTGGAATTAGAGTGTAGAATTATCATTTTTTAGAAAGTGAAAATTGTCTATGGATCTTAATGAATAAATGTCTTTGGCCATGAAAAAGAAAGAAAAAGAAGAAGAAAAAGCCAAAGGGCAACCAAAAAGCAAAAAAATTGAGAAAATAAGCTAGGTACCAATGGTTTGAACTTCTGAGACAAATGCCTGTGGTGTTTATGTATTAAGGATATGCTTGGATGAATAGGTTCTGAGGAGTGTTTCAACACTTGGTAACTTGGGTTAACTAACCCGGGATTATCAACCAAAAGTCCATTATCAAGAGCAACCTAAATACAAAACATTTAGTCACACAAAGAGGTGCTGGGCACCAATGTCTCAAGAAGAAATGTGAACTAAAATGCCTAAAGTGGATATGTGTAGTGCACTGATGAGAAAAAAAAAAATGCCAAAGGCTTGTGCAACACATGACACTAAGCTAACAAGGAGCAAATGAGCTCTAAGAAAAAGAAAAGAAAACAAAGAAGAGAAAAGTGCCAAAGACATAAGAATAACAAGAGGCCATAGCAATGTTTGATGGATGCAATGAAAAAGTGATAATCTTACCTGATAAGTATGAAAAAGTGATGCTGCAACTTTCTGCATAAAACCCTTCTGATGAACTTCAAATGCTTGCTAATATAGCCAATGTAATTGCTTTCTGTTTCATACTTTCTTCTCAAATAATTCAGGACTTGCTTAGGGACAAGCAAGTATTAAGTTTGGTGTTGTGATGCCAGGGCATCATAGGCTAGTTTCACTAGCATTTTTCTGTTAGTTTTAGTTGTTTTATGCATTTTCTTGAGCTTTAAGTAACCAAGAAGGGTTAAAAGAGTAACAAAGCAATGAACCATCCAAACAGTATGATTTTGATGCAAATTCCATGAGTTTTTAGTTATATTACTTGAATGCTATGAATGGAAGATTTCTCATGAAATTTTGCAAGACTTTGATGCAATTGTTTGGATGATTTCAGGGAAGAAGAGGCTAGGCAAGGAAGCAACAAAATCAATAAAGGAAGCTTGAATATCACATGTGGAGTTTAAGTTCCAGTTTAAGCCTAAACTGGAGCTTAAACGCCAAAAATCATGAAGGATAAGAAATGCTGGAATTGAAGTTTAACCTCCAGTTTGACCTCAAACTGGAGGTTAAACGCCAGAATGAGTATGCCATCCAGGGAGGAGTTCCACGTTTAACCTCCAGTTTGACCTCAAACTGGAGGTTAAACGCCAGGAGTGGGAAGAGCACCAGGGAGCCATTTCCACGTTTAAGCTCCAGTTTGACCTCAAACTGGAGCTTAAACGTGTTCGACCAAGAACTCTCCTCCAGGGTTGCTCTCTCCATTTCCACGTTTAACCTCCAGTTTGACCTCAAACTGGAGGTTAAACGTGTTCGACCAAGAACTCTCCTCCAGGGTTGCTCTCTCCATTTCCACGTTTAACCTCCAGTTTGACCTCAAACTGGAGGTTAAACGTGTTCGACACCTCCAGGGCTACCATTCTAAGCTTCCACGTTTAACCTCCAGTTTGACCTCAAACTGGAGGTTAAACGTGTTACACCTCCAGGGCTACCATTCTAAGCTTCCACGTTTAACCTCCAGTTTGACCTCAAACTGGAGGTTAAACGTGTTCGACCTCCAGGATGCCTCCTTCCTTTTCCACGTTTAACCTCCAGTTTAACCTTAAACTGGAGGTTAAACGTGTTCGACCTCCAGGGCTGCCCTTCCTATTTCCACGTTTAAGCTTCAGTTTAACCTTAAACTGAAGCTTAAACGTGTTCGACTACATTACTCTCCAGGGCTACCTTCTTCCATTTCCACGTTTAAGCTTCAGTTTAACCTTAAACTGAAGCTTAAACGTGCTTCTACAAAAGGCCTCACTGGAAGTATCTGGCGTTTAAGCTGCAGTTTAAGCTTAAACTGCAACTTAAACGCCACTCTTGGAAAAGGTTTCTGGGCCAATAATCTTGCGGTTTAAGTTACTCTTTGAGCACAAACAATAACTTAAACTTACTCTGGTATGAAACCCAATTGAATATCATGGTTTATGGATTGGGCCTGAAGGATTGATGAGTTTGAAATCTCAATTTATTGAGTCATGTGTCATTATTTGATTATCACTAAGTTGGCTCAATGAAATGTTACAGAATTTGGATCAACAACCTCATCAAGATTATGGATCATAAACCCAAGGCAAAAGGAAAGCAAGGAGAGGCCTCAAAGCCCAAGAAGCACAACTGAAGCTCAATATAGAAAGTGTATAAATAGGATAGAATTTAAGTTAGAAAGGGGACGCTTTGGAACTTTTACTTCACTTTTAGCTAGTTTTCCTTTTCTTTGTAATTGAATTCAGAGCTATGATTCACTAAACCCCCTTTCATTGGGTTAGGGAGCTCTATTGTAATTCAATGAATCAATAATAGTTTATCTTCTTCTTCAATCTTTTCTCTTGAATTTTGTTAGAAAGCTTCTCGATCTAATTCCATTGAGTAGTTGTCTTGGGAAAGAAACTACTCATACTTGGAATCCTTCGGAGCCTTGGGAAAGGAATGGAGGATTCATGCTAGAGAGGCTTTCTCACAGTGAATTGGATTGGGGTTTGGATGGATATTGTGACATGTAATCCTACCAAATTGTGGTTCATGAAATTGTGTGGTATAATCAGTGATCAAGCATCATCTCTTCTTATGAACATTTAAACCAAGGGATTGGGAATTTGTTTGTTTTTAGAGAGAATTGGTGAGCCAAGGGATTGGGATCCAATCATATAAGATTGCCAAGCAAAATTCAATGAACGCATTGGTTGAGGAAGAGATAAACATGTTTTGATTCGGAGATCTCAATATCTCCTATAACCCAATGAATTCCCCATTTCTGATTTCCACTTTCTCTTTACATTCTGCAACTCAATTCTTGCAATCACCCCCATTCCCTTTTAATTTCAGCAATTTACATTCTGCTCTTTAATTCATGCAATTTAAGATTCCGCCATTTAATTTTCTTGTCATTTACTTTTCCCGCCAATTTTACATTCCGCAATTCTCATCTCAAATCTTGATTCCGCTCAACTAGAACACACTTCTAATCCGAATTGCTCACTCAACCAATCCTTGTGGGATTCGACCTCACTCTATTGTGAGTTTTTACTTGACGATAACCGGTGCACTTGCCGGAAGGAATTTTGCCGATCGTGCAATTTCCTAAATCGTAGCATAACTAGTTTATGTGCATCAGACGACCCAGTGCACTTGCTGGTTAGTTGTATCAAAGTTGTGACAAAGTATGAATGTGTAATCACGATTACGCGTACCAAGTTGCTCACGTGCCAGGAATAGTTTGAGCCTGGACATCACAATTTCGTGCACCAAGTTTTTGGCGCCGTTGCCGGGAATTGTTCGAGTTTGGACAACTAACGGTTCATCTTGTTACTCAGATTAGGTAATTTTCTTTATGTTTTGTTTTCAAAAATTTTTCAAAAATATTTCTAAAATTTTCTCATCTGTTTTCGAAAAAAAAAAAATGTTTTCAAAAATTTTATTCAAAATTTTTAAGAATGAATTCTAGTGTTTCATGAAGCATGTTGAAGCCTGGCTGGCTGTAAAGCCATGTCCTATTCCTTTGGGAATGAGTATGTCAGGCGTGTCATGTCTGAATTACATGCTGAAGCTTGGCTGGCCATTGGCCATGTCTAGTGTTTTGGACCGGAGCTTTCATTGAAAGCTTGGCTGGCTAGTGAGTCATGTCTAATTCCTGGACTGAAGCTTTAGACTAATATGGCAAGATTCCTGGAATTCATATTAAAAATTTTGGAATCCTTATTTTTTCTTTTTCATATAATTTTCGAAAAAAATCCAAAAAAATTTAGAAAATCATAAAAATCAAAAAAATATTTTGTGTTTCTTGTTTGAGTCTTGAGTCATATCATAAGTTTGGTGTCACTTGCATATGCATCCTGCATTTTTTTCGAAAATATCATGCATTCATAGTGTTCTTCAAGATCTTCAAGTTGTTCTTGGTAAGTCTTCTTGTTTGATCTTGATGATTTTTTGTTTTGTGTCTTTTCATGTTTATCATATGCATTCTTGAATTCTTAGTGTCTAAGCATTAAAGAATTCTAAGTTTGGTGTATTGCATGTTTTCTTTGCATTAAAAATTTTTTAAAATTGTGTCTATGATGTTCATCTTGACATTCAAAGTGTTCTTGGTGTTCATCTTGACATTCATAGCATTCTTGCATGCATCACATGTTTTGATCTAAAAATTTCATGCATTGCATCTTTTTAGTGTTTTTCTCTCTCATCATAAAAATTCAAAAATAAAAAAAATATCTTTCCATTTTTCTCTCATCAAATTCGAAAATTTGAGTTGACCTTTTCAAAAATTTTTAAAATCAAGTTGTTTCTTATGAGTCAAATCAAATTTTCAATTTGAAAATCTTATCTTTTTCAAAATCTTTTTCAAAATTCTTAGTTATTTTCGAAAATTCAAAAAAAATTATTTTTCAAAAATCTTTTTCCTATTTTTATACCAAATTTTCGAAAATAACATAAACAATTAATGTTTTGATTCAAAAATTTGAAGTTTGTTACTTGCTTGTTAAGAAAGTTTCAAACTTTAAGTTCTAGAATCATATCTTGTGATTTCTTATGAATCAAGTCATTAATTGTGATTTTAAAAATCAAATCTTTTTCAAAAACTAATTCCTATCATATCTTTTCAAAAATATCTTCTTATCTTATCTTTTTCAAAAATATCTTTTCAAAATATCTTTTCTAACTTCCTAACTTCTTATCTTTTCAAAATTTGTTTCAACTAACTAACTAACTTTTTGTTTGTTTCTTAACTTTTTCAAAACCACCTAACTAATTCTCTCTTTCTAATTTTCGAAAATATCTCCCCCTTTTTCAAAAATTTCTTTTTAATTAACTAATTATTTTTATTTTTATTTTTGATTCCAAAAATTTTCGAAAAAAATACTAAACATTTTTCAAAAACTATTTTCAAAAATCACTAACTCTTTTTCAAAATAATTTTCGAAAATTTTCCCTCCCCCATCTTACTCTATTTATTCATTCATATCCTAACATCTCATCTCACATCTCTACCATCCTCACAGTTGTGTTTCTTCCATTATATTACATTCCTTATCTCCCCCTCTTCTTCTACTCACACAGAGATCCCTATACTGTGGTATAAAGGATCTCTATTATTATTATTATTTTTCTGTGCCTTCTTCTTTGTCATATGAGCAGGAGCTAGGATAAGAACATTCTTGTGGAAGCAGATCCAGAACCTGAAAGGACTCTGAAGAGAAAATTAAGAGAAGCTAAATTACAACAATCCAGAGATAACCTTTCAGAAATTTTCGAACAGGAAGAGGAGATGGAAGCCGAAAATAATAATAATGTAAGGAAGATGCTTGGTGACTTTACTGCACCTAATTCCAATTTACATGGAAGAAGCATCTCCATTCCTGCCATTGGAGCAAACAACTTTGAGCTGAAACCTCAATTAGTTTCTCTGATGCAGCAGAACTGCAAGTTTCATGGACTTCCATCTGAAGATCCTTTTCAGTTCTTAACTGAATTCTTGCAGATATGTGATACTGTTAAGACTAATGGAGTAGATCCTGAAGTCTACAGGCTCATGCTTTTCCCTTTTGCTGTAAGAGACAGAGCTAGATTATAGTTGGATTCTCAACCCAAAGATAGGCTGAACTCTTGGGATAAGCTGGTCACGGCTTTCTTAGCCAAGTACTTTCCTCCTCAAAAGCTGAGCAAGCTTAGAGCTGATGTTCAAACCTTCAGACATAAAGAAGGTGAATCCCTCTATGAAGCTTGGGAAAGATACAAACAGTTGACCAAAAAGTGTCCTTCTGACATGCTTTCAGAATGGACCATCCTGGATATATTCTATGATGGTTTATCTGAGCTATCAAAGATGTCACTGGACACTTCTGCAGGTGGATCCATTCACCTAAAGAAAACGCCTGCAGAAGCTCAAGAACTCATTGACATGGTTGCTAATAACCAGTTCATGTACACTTCTGAAAGAAATCCTGTGAGTAATGGGATGCCTATGAAGAAGGGAGTTCTTGAAGTTGATACTCTGAATGCCATATTGGCTCAGAATAAAATATTGACTCAGCAAGTCAATATGATCTCTCAGAGTCTGAATGGAATGCAAGCTGCATCCAACAGTACTCAAGAGGCTTCTTCTGAAGAAGAAGCCTATGATCCTGAGAACCCTGCAATAGCAGAGGTAAATTACTTAGGTGAACCTTATGGAAACACCTATAACTCAACATGGAGAAATCATCCAAATTTCTCATGGAAGGATCAAAAGCCCCAACAAGGCTTTAATAATGGTGGAAGAAACAGGTTTAGCAATAGCAAGCCTTTTCCATCATCAACTCAGCAACAGACAGAGAACTCTGAACAAAATGCTTCTAATTTAGCAAATCTAGTCTCTGATCTAGCTAAGGCCACTATAAGTTTCATGAATGAAACAAGGTCTTCCATTAGAAATCTGGAAGCACAAGTGGGCCAGCTGAGTAAAAGGATCACTGAAATCCCTCCTAGTACTCTCCCAAGCAATACAGAAGAGAACCCAAAAGGAGAGTGCAAGGCCATTGACATAAGCACCATGGCCGAACCTGTAAGAGAAGGAGAGGACGTGAATCCCAAGGGGGAAGACCTCCTGGGACGTCCAGTGATCAATAAGGAGCTTCCCTCTGAGGAATCAAAAGACTCTGAGGCCCATCTAGAGACCATAGAGATTCCATTGAACCTTCTTATGCCTTTCATGAGCTCTGATGAGTATTCCTCTTCTGAAGAGAATGAGGATGTTACTGAAGAGCAAACTGCCAAGTTTCTTGGTGCAATCATGAAGCTGAATGCCAAATTATTTGGCATTGATACTTGGGAAGTTGAACCTCCCTTGTTCATCAGTGAACTAAGTGATCTGGATCAACTGACATTGTCTCAGAAGAGACAGGATCCTGGAAAGTTCATAATACCCTGCACCATAGGCACCATGGTCTTTAAGGCTCTGTGTGACCTTGGTTCAGGAATAAACCTCATGCCCCTCTCTGTAATAGAGAAACTGGGAATCTATGGGGTGCAAGCTGCTAAAATCTCATTAGAGATGGCAGACAGTTCAAGAAAACAGGCTTATGGACAAGTAGAGGACGTGTTAGTAAAGGTTGAAGGCCTTTACATCCCTACTGATTTCATAGTCCTGGATACTGGAAAGGAAGAGGATGAATCCATCATCCTAGGAAGACCTTTCCTGGCCACAGCAAGAGCTGTGATTGATGTTGACAGAGGTGAAATATTCCTTCAATGGAATGAGGACTCCCTTGTGTTTAAAATTCAAGGATCTCCCTCTGCAACCATGGAGAGGAAGCAGAAAAAGCTTCTCTCCAAGCAGAGTCAACCAGAGCCCCCACAGTCAAACTCTAAGTTTGGTGTTGGGAGGCCACAACCAAACTCTAAGTTTGGTGTTGAACTCCCATATCCAAACTCTAAGTTTGGTGTTGGAGAGTCTCAACAAAGCTCTGCACATCTGTGAGGCTCCATGAGAGCTCACTGTCAAGCTATTGACATTAAAGAAGCGCTTGTTGGGAGGCAACCCAATGTTTATCTAATTCTTATTTTTATTATTTTTCATGTTTTCTTAGGTTCATGATCATGTGGAGTCACAAAATAAATATAAAAATTGAAAACGGAGTCAAAAAAATAGCAGAAGAAAAATCACACCCTGGAGGAGCATCTGTCTGGCGTTCAGCGCCAGAACAGAGCATGGTTCTGGCGCTGAACGCCCAAAATGGGCAGCTTCTGGGCGCTGAACGCTAGAACAGGCATGGTTTTGGCGTTCAACACCAGAAATGGCACACAAATGGGCGTTGAACGCCCAAAATGGCCACCAACCTGGCGCTGAACGCCCAGAGTTGGGTACAAAGGCATTTTTACATGCCTAATGGGTGCAGGGATGTAAATCCTTGAACACCTCAGGATCTGTGGACCCCACAGGATCCACTCAGGATCTGTGGACCCCACAGGATCCCCACCTACCTCCACTCACTCCTTTTCACCACTCTCTTTCATACAACCCCATAAACACTCTTCCCCAAAAACCCTTCACCAATCACCTCAAACTCTCTTCCCCATCACCTCTTCACCACTCACATCCATCCACTCTTCCCCATAAACCTACCTCATAAACTCTACCTACCTTCAAAATTCAAAACCAATTTCCCACCCAAACCCACCCATATGGCCGAACCTTAACCCCCCCTCCCTTCCCTATATAAAGACCTCCATTCTTCATCAAATTCACACAACACACCCCTCTACACTCCTCTTGGCCGAAACCACATCTCCCTCTCCCTCTCCATATTTCTTCTTCTTCTTCTTCTATTCTTTTGTTTATTGCTCGAGGGCGAGCAATATTCTAAGTTTGGTGTGGTAAAAGCATAAGCTTTTTGTTTTTCCATTACCATTGATGGCACCTAAGACCGGAGAATCCTCTAGAAAGCGGAAGGGGAAGATAAAAGCTTCCACCTCCGAGTCATGGGAGATGGAAAGGTTCATCTCCAAAGGCCATCAAGACCACTTCCATGATGTTGTGGCCAAGAAGAAGGTGATCCCCGAGGTCCCTTTCAAACTCAAAAGAAATGAGTATCCGGAGATCCGACATGAAATTCAAAGAAGAGGTTGGGAAGTTCTAACAAATCCCATCCAACAAGTCGGCATCCTAATGGTTCAAGAGTTCTATGCCAATGCATGGATCACCAAGAACCATGATCAAAGTAAGAACCCGGATCCAAAGAACTATGTTACAATGGTTCGGGAGAAATACTTAGATTTTAGTCCGGAAAATGTGAGGTTGGCGTTCAACTTGCCATACATGGAAGAGAACGCACGCCCCTACACAAGGAGAGTCAACTTTGATCAAAGGTTGGACCAAGTCCTTATGGACATATGTGTAGAAGGAGCTCAATGGAAGGTTGACTCCAAAGGCAAGCCGGTTCAACTAAGAAGATTGGACCTCAAGCTTATAGCTAGAGGATGGTTGGAGTTCATTCAATGCTCAATCATTCCCACTAGCAACTGGTCTGAAGTTACTATAGACCGGGCCATCATGATCCATAGCATCATGATTGGAGAAGAGGTGGAAGTTCATGAGATTATATCTCAAGAACTCTACAAGGTGGCTGACAAGTCCTCCACTATGGCAAGGTTAGCCTTCCCTCACCTCATTTGCCATCTATGTTACTCAGCTGGAGCTTTCATAGAAGGAGACATTCCTATTAAGGAAGAGAAGCCCATCACTAAGAAGAAGATGGAGCAAGCAAGAGAGTCCATTCATGGAGCTCAAGAGGCGCAAGAAACTCATTACCATGAGGTCCCGGAGATGCCTCAAATGCACTTTCCTCCACAAAATTATTGGGAGCAAATCAACACCTCCCTAAGAGAATTGAGTTCCAATATGGGACAACTAAGGGTGGAACATCAAGAGCACTCCATCATGCTTCATGAAATAAGAGAAGATCAAAAAGCAATGAGGGAGGAGCAACAAAGACAAGGAAGAGACATAGAAGAGCTCAAGGACATCATTGGTTCCTCAAGAAGGAAACGCCACCATCACTAAGGTGGATTCATTCCTTGTTCTTCTTTCTCCTGTTTTTCGTTTTATATGTTATGTGCTTATCTATGTTTGTGTCTTCATTACAT
Source organism: Arachis ipaensis (assembly GCF_059453495.1). Lineage (NCBI taxonomy): Eukaryota > Viridiplantae > Streptophyta > Magnoliopsida > Fabales > Fabaceae > Arachis > Arachis ipaensis. The sequence goes on along the minus strand of NC_142441.1, from coordinate 115,676,678 downwards.
GATCATTAGTAGTTAGTAACTTTGCCATAAAGTTATGAATGTCCTATGAATCCATCACCTCTCTTAAATGAAAAATGTTTAATTCAAAAGAACAAGAAGTACATGAGTTTCGAATTTATCCTTGAACTTAGTTTAATTATATTGATGTGGTAACAATGCTTCTTGTTTTCTGAATGTATGCTTGAACAGTGCATATGTCTTTTGAAGTTGTTGTTTAAGAATGTTAAATATGTTGGCTCTTGAAAGAATGATGACTAGGAGACATGTTATTTGATAATCTGAAAAATCATAAAAATGATTCTTGAAGCAAGAAAAAGCAGCAAAGAACAAAGCTTGCAGAAAAAAAAATAGGCGAAAAAAAAAATAGAAAGAAAAAGAAAAAGCAAGCAGAAAAAGCCAATAACCCTTAAAACCAAAAGGCAAGGGCAAATAAAAAGGATCCCAAGGCTTTGAGCATCAGTGGATAGGAGGGCCTAAAGGAATAAAATCCTGGTCTAAGCGGCTAAACCAAGCTGTCCCTAACCATGTGCTTGTGGCGTGTAGGTGTCAAGTGAAAACTTGAGATTGAGCGGTTAAAGTCAAGGTCCAAAGCAAAAGAAGAGTGTTCTTAAGAACCCTGGACACCTCTAATTGGGGACTTTAGCAAAAGCTGAGTCACAATCTGAAAAGGTTCACCCAATTATGTGTCTGTGGCATTTATGTATCCGGTGGTAATACTGGAAAACAAAGTGCTTAGGGCCACGGCCAAGACTCATAAAGAAGCTGTGTTCAAGAATCATCATACTGAACTAGGAGAGTCAATGACACTATTCGAAATCTGAAGTTCCTATAGATGCCAATCATTCTGAACCTCAATGGATAAAGTGAGATGCCAAAACTATTCAAGAGGCAAAAAGCTATAAGTCCCGCTCATATGGTTGAAGCTATGTTTCATTGATAGTTTGGAATTTATAGTATATTCTCTTCTTTTTATCCTATTTGATTTTCAGTTGCTTGGGGACAAGCAACAATTTAAGTTTGGTGTTGTGATGAGCGGATAATTTATACGCTTTTTGGCATTGTTTTTAGTATGTTTTTAGTAGGATTTAGCTACTTTTAGGGATGTTTTCTTTAGTTTTTATGTTAAATTCACATTTCACGACTTTACTATGAGTTTGTGTGTTTTTCTGTAATTTCAGGTATTTTCTGGCTGAAATTGAGGGACTTGAGCAAAAATCTGATTCAGAGGTTGAAGAAGGACTGCTGATGCTGTTGGATTCTGACCTCCCTGCACTCAAAGTGGATTTTCTGGAGCTACAGAACTCGAAATGGCGCGCTTCTAATTGCGTTGGAAAGTAGACATCCAGGGCTTTCCAGAAATGTATAATAGTCCATACTTTGGCCAAGAATAGACGACGTAAACTGGCGTTCAACGCCAGCTTTCTACCCAAATCTGGCGTCCAGCGCCAGAAAAGGAGCCAAAACTAGAGTTGAACGCCCAAACTGGCACAAAAGCTGGCGTTCAACTCCAAGGAAGACCTCTACACGTGCAACACTTAAAGCCCAGCCCAAGCACACACCAGGTGGGCCCCGGAAGTAGATTTATGCATCAATTACTTACTCATGTAAACCCTAGTAGCTAGTTTATTATAAATAGGACCTTTTACTATTGTATTAGGCATCTTTGGTCTCAGTTTTAATCCATAGTTCATCTTTGGATTACCTTATGATCCTTTGATCACGTTTTAGGGGGCTGGCCATCTCGGCCATGCCTGGACCTTCACTTATGTATTTTTAACGATAGAGTTTCTACACTCCATAGATTAAGGTGTGGAGCTCTGCTGTTCGTCAAAGATCAATGCAAAGTACTACTGTTTTCTATTCAATTCATCTTATTTCGCTTCTAAGATATCCATTCGCACCCAAGAACGTGATGAAGGTGATGATTATGTGTGACGCTCATCACCATCTCCCCTATGAACATGTGCCTGACAAACACCTCCGTTCTACATGAAATAAGCTAGAATGAATATCTCTTAGATCTCCTAACCGGAATCTTCGTGGCGTAAGCTAGAATGATGGCGGCATTCAAGAGAATCCGGAAGGTCTAAACCTTGTCTGTGGTATTCCGAGTAGGATTCAATGATTGAATGACTGTGACGAGCTCCTAACTCGCGATTGCAGGGCGTTAGTGACAAACGCAAAAGGATAGTAAATCCTATTCCAGCATGATCGAGAACCGACAGATGAATAGCCGTGCCGTGACAGGGTGCGTGAGCATATTATTCACTGAGAGGATAAAATGAAGCCATTGACAAGGGTGATGCCTCCAGACGATTAGCCGTGCCGTGACAGGGCATTGGATCATTTTCCCGCGAGATGACCGAAAGTAGCCATTGACAGTGGTGATGTATCACATAAAGCCAGCCATGGAAAGGAGTAAGACTGATTGGATGAAGATAGTAGGAAAGTAGAGGTTCAGAGGAACGAAAAGCATCTCCATTCGCTTATCTGAAATTCCTACCAATGATTTACATAAGTATCTCTATCCCTATTCTATTATTTATTATTCAAAAACTCCATGATTATTTTATATCCGCCTGACTGAGATTTGCAAGGTGACCATAGCTTGCTTCATACCAACAATCTCCGTGGGATTCGACCCTTACTCACGTAAGGTATTACTTGGACGACCCAGTGCACTTGCTGGTTAGTTGTATCGAAGTTATGACAAAGTATGAATGTGTAATCACGATTACGCGTACCAAGTTGCTCACGTGCCAGGAATAGTTTGAGCCTGGACATCACAATTTCGTGCACCAGCCAGCCAAAAACTTTATGGCGTAAAACACCAGAACTGGCATAGTTTTCGGCGTTAAACGCCCATTTTGGCACCCAGGGTGGCGTTTAACTCCAATATGAGGCATATCCACGTGGAAGCTTGAAAGATCAGCCCAAACACTCACCAAGTGGGCCCCGAAAGTGGAATTTTGCACTATCTACACCTAGTTACTCATTTTTTGTAACCCTAAGTTACTAGTTTAGTATAAAAACTACTTTTAGAGATTTATTTAGCACCTCATGACAATTTACACTTCATATTGTATTTTCTACGGCATGAGTCTCTAAACCCTATAGGTGGGGGTGAGGAGCTCTGCTGTGTTTCAATGGATTAATGCAATTACTACTGTTTTCTATTCTAAGATACTCATTCGTACTTCAATATAGAGAATATGATGATCCGTGACACTCATCATTATCCTCAACCTATGAACGGGTGCCTGACAACAAATCCCGTTCTATCTGAGCTCAACATAGTCATTGGGCGATAGTTTGAGTGCGTATCTCTTGGGTTTCTAATCCATGGACCGAGTCCAGAGGTTAGAACCTTCGTGGTATAGGCAAGAATCATTGGCAGTATTCCTGGGATCTGGAAAGTCTAAACCTTGTCTGTGGTATTCTGAGTAGGATTTGGGAAGGGATGACTGTGATGAGCTTCAAACTCACGAATGTTGGGCGCAGTGATAGTGTGCAAAAGGACAAGGGTCCTATTCCGATGCTAGTGGGAACCGACAGATGATTAGCCGTGCGGTAGTGGTACATGGTATTTTTCATCCGAGACGAGAAATCCGACAGCTGATTAGCCGTGTAGAGATCGTACCTGGTATTTTTCATCCGAGAGGATCATAAAGCTTGCCATTGAAGGAAGCCATGCGTGTTTGAAGAAGAAGACAGTAGGAAAGCAGAGATTCAGATGACAGAGCATCTCCGGAACCTCAGCCTGTTTCTCATTACTGAATCATAAGTACTATTTATTCCATGTTATTTATTTTTCATAAATACACTCAATCTCATCATTAATCTCCTGACTAAGATTTACAAAATAACCATAGCTTGCTTCAAGCCGACAATCTCCGTGGGATCGACCCTTACTCACGTAAGGTATTACTTGGACGACCCAGTGCACTTGCTGGTTAGTTGTGCGGAGTTGTGAAAAGTGTAATCACAATTTCCCACAACAATAGTCCATACTTGTCTTTTGAAATGAAGGCCAAAAACTGACATTCAACGCCAGCCATCTACCCCAGTCCTGGCATCCAACGCCCACAGAGAGGTGGCCATCGTTCAATGTCCAAAGGGGAGTCCAAAGGAGGCATTCAACGCCCAAGGAGCCTACTAGCACGTGGAGACACCCTTAGCTCAGCCCAAACACTCACCAAGTGGGCCTCGGAAGTGGATTTTCGCACTACAAGCCTAAGCCTATCATATTTCTGTAATCCTTAGTTATTAGATTAGTATATATAGGAGAAGATCAACCATGTTTAGGATATCTCTCCAGCATATCATATTTTCGAACACCATTTTATACAGTATGAGCAACTAAACCTCCTAGGTTTAGGTTAGGATTTCTGCTGAGTTTTATGGATTAATAAAAGTACTACTGTTCTATTTCAATTTGTGTTTGGTTCTCTCCTAAGATTTATCTTCGTTCTTCAACCTTATGAATAAGTTGAACCGTCAAAAGTTATCTCTATTCTACATGGGTTCAGCGAGCGTCTTTCATCGGATATCAATGAACTACTAGCTTGAGGATACGTCACTTAGACAACTAATCCACGACTTCGTTGGGGACTTCTCGAGACATTAGTTCAGCCGAGGTATGGGGAGATTAGGGTCTTTGTGGTAAAGGCTAGAATCAAGGCGCAACATTCTCTGATCCGGAAAATTTGACCTTGTCTGTGGTATTTTGAGTAGGATCACCAATGGGATGAACTACAGGAGCTTCACCCTCATTCAGATTGGATGCCCACTAAATCGGGTGTTTAGCCTAGAGGAAGATTGGCAGCCGCTCAAACTGGGTCGATCACATACAGCCAGATATAGAAGAAATCATTCACAGTTGGAGTAGACAGTAAGAAATTATTGATCCAGAAGAACAAAGCACCTCCAAAGCCTTAACCATATTCTTATCATTGAATTCACAATTACTGAGTAACATTATCTTTATTTTACTTTTATGTGCTAAAACAACTAAACAACTTTTCTATCCGCCTGATGAGCGGATATTTTATACGCTTTTTGGGGTTAATTTCATATAGATTTTAGTTTGTTTTAGTTGGTTTTTAGTTTATTTTCATTAGTTTCTAGGCAAAATCCATATTTATGGACTCTACTATGAGTTTGTGTGTTTTCCTATAATTTCAGGTATTTTCTGGCTGAAATTGAGGGAGCTGAGCAAAAATCTGATTCAGGCTGAAAAAGGACTGCTGATGCTGTTGGATTCTGACCTCCCTGCACTCAAAATAAATTTTCTGGAGCTACAGAACTCCAAATGGCGTGCTTCCAATTGCGTTGGAAAGTAGACATCTAGGGCTTTCCAGAAATATATAATAGTCCATACTTTGCTCAAGGATAGATGACGTAAACTGCCGTTCAACGCCAGCTCTCTGCCCAATTCTAGCATCCAGCGCCAGAAACAAGTTGCAAGTTGGAGTTCAACGCCAGAAAAGGATCCAAAGCTGGCGTTAAACACCCAAAACAGCCCCAGGCACGTGAGAAGCTTTAGTCTCAGCCCCAGCACACACCAAGTGGGTCCCAGAAGTGGATTTCTGTACTATCTGTTATAGTTTACTCATTTTCTATAAACCTAGGTTACTAGTTTAGTATTTAAACAACTTTTAGAGATTTATTTTGCATCTCATGACATTTTTTAGATCAAAACTTTATACTCTTTGACGGCATGAGTCTCTAAACTCCATTGTTGGGGGTGAGGAGCTCTGTTGTGTCTCGATGAATTAATACAAGTATTTCTGTTTTCCATTCAAACATGCGTGTTCCTATCTAAGATATCCATTCGCGCCTAACTATGGAGAAGGTAATGATCAGTGACACTCATCACCTTCCTCAATCCATGAACGTGTGTCTGACAATCACTTCCGTTCTACATCAGATTGAATGAATATCTCTTAGATTCCCTAATCAGAATCTCCGTGGTATAAGCTAGATTGATGGCGGCATTCATGAGAATCCGGAAGGTCTAAACCTTGTCTGTCGTATTCCGAGTAGGATTCTGGGATTGGATGGCTGTGACGAACTTCAAACTCGCGAGTGCTGGGCGTAGTGACAGACGCAAAAGGATAGTAAATCCTATTCCGGTACGACTGAGAACCTGCAGATGATTAGCCGTGCGGTGACAGCGCACCTGGACCCTTTTCACTGGAAGGATGGATGGTAGCCATTGACAACGGTGATCCACCTACACACAGCTTGCCATAGGAGGACGTGCGTGCATGAATCAAAGGACAGAGGAAAGCAGAGATTCTGAAGACAAAGCATCTCCAAAACTCCAACATATTATCCATTACTGCATAACAAGTAACCTTTAATCCATGCTCTCTTGTTTATTCGCAACTCAACTGTTAAATATAATTGACTTCCTGACTAAGAATTGCAAGATAACCATAGATTGCTTCAAACCGACAATCTCCGTGGGATTCGACCCTTACTCACGTAAGGTATTACTTGGACGACCCAGTGCACTTGCTGGTTAGTGGTACGAGTGTGAAAAGTGTGATTCACAATTCGTGCACCAAGTTTTTGGCGCCGTTGCCGGGGATTGTTCGTGTTTGAACAACTGACGGTTTATTTTGTTGCTTAGATTAGGAAAATTTTTCTTTTTGGTTTAGAGTCTCTTATTATTGTTCTTGGTTAAAATTTTATACTTCTTCAAAACAAGTGTTACATTTACTGCCCAATTGGCTAGAGCGTTGGTCTAAGTCCGTGGCAGTTTGGTATACTCTTTTTAAAAATCTTTTTCAAAAATAATAATTTCTCTATTAAATTTTGTGCCAAACTTTAAGTTTGGTGTTTTCTTGTTGATTTCCCTTTTGGTTTACAAAAATTTTAGTTTAGTTTTCTAAAAATTTTAAGTTTGGTGTTCCTTGGTGTTTTTCCTCCAAAATTTTCAAAAACAAGGAGCATCAGATCTAAAAATCCTAACTCTTGTGCCATCTTATTATTTTTCTCTCTCCTCTTTAAATTCAAAAATATATTTTCTCTCTATTTTAAAGCAAATTTTCGAAATTTACCTTTAAAAATTCAGATTTTTTTTTAAAATTTAAAACCTTTTTCAAAAATCATCATATCCTTTTTAAAACTTCCTAACCACTTTCTCTCTCCTAATTTTTTCGAAAATTTTCCACCATTTTTGTTTATTTTATTTTAATTTATTTCATTTTCGAATTAAATAAATAAATAAATAAATAAAAATAAATTTTTTTATTTGACATCATCTCCCTTTCTCCATTATGGATCTAAGTGGAAATGAACAGTCCAAGAGGACTCTGGGGTCATATGCTAACCCCTCTACTGCTTCATATGGGATTAGTATCTGCATACCCTCCATTGGAGTCAGTAGCTTTGAGTTGAATCCTCAGCTCATTATCATGGTGCAGCAAAGTTGCCAGTATTCCGGTCTTCCACAGGAAGAACCTACATAGTTTCTGGCATAATTTTTACAAATTGCTGACACAGTACATGATAAGGAAATAGATCAGGATGTCTACAGACTATTACTGTTTCCATTTGCTGTAAAAGATCAAGCTAAGAGGTGGTTAAATAACCAACCTAAGGCCAGCATAAGGACATGGAAACAGCTGACAGAAAAATTCCTGAATCAATACTTTCCCCCAAAACGGATGACATAGCTAAGGCTGGATATCCAAGGCTTTAAACAAGGAGATAATGAATCTCTTTATGATGCCTGGGAGAGATACAGAGAGATGCTACGAAAATGCCCCTCTGAAATGTTTTCAGAGTGGGTTCAGTTAGACATCTTCTATTATGGGCTTGCAGAAGGAGCTCAGATGTCTCTAGATTACTCAGCTGGTGGATCTATCCACATGAGAAAGACAATTGAAGAGGCTCAAGAGCTCATTGATACAGTTGCCAGGAATCAGCATCTGTACCTAAGCAGTGACCCTTCCATGAAAGAAGAGGTTAAAACAGTAACTGCTGAACTCAGCCCTGTAAAACAAGCTGCTGAATTCAATTAGCAATTGGACTTTCTAACAAAGTAGTTAGCCGAATTCAAGGATAAACTACAAGAGACAAGGATGGCTAATATAAATATGGAAGAACAATTGAAGCAAACAAAGCAGCAGCTGTCAAGACAAATAACAGAAGAATGCCAAGCAGTTTAATTAAGAAGTGGGAAAATATTAAATACCCCACCTCAAGGCAGTAAAGAGCCAAGGAATGAGCAAACCACCCAAAATTCACCTGAGGATAGTAAGAGCCCAGGGAAAAGTAATTCTGGCGTTAAAACGCCAGCAATCTGGTGGAAGGCTGGCGCTGAACGCCCAGACCATGTCCAAGACTGGCGTTCAACGCCAGTAACAAGTAAGGACTGGCGTTCAACGCCAGAAACAAGCAAGGATCTGGCGTTGAACGCCCAAAATGGGCACAGTTCTGGCGTTCAGACGCCAGGAACAGACAAGGAGTTGGCGTCTAACGTCACTCCAGCTTCTAACTCTGGCACTCAATTGCCAGTGAGGGATCAGACACACACAAGTGCTGATGACAACCCCTCTAAAAAGGCTCCTTCAACTACTTCTGTAGGCAATAAACCTACAGCAACTAAGGTTGAGGAATATAAAGCCAAGATACCTTATCCTCAAAAACTCCGGAAAGAGAAGCAGGATAAGCAATTTGCTCGCTTTGCAGATTATCTCAGGACTCTTGAAATAAAGATTCCATTTGCAGAGGCACTTGAGCAAATACCTTCTTATGCCAAGTTCATGAAAGAGATCCTGAGTCATAAAAAGGATTGGAGAGAAACAGAAAGAGTTCTCCTCACTGAAGAATGCAGTGCAGTCATTCTAAAAAGCTTTCCTGAAAAACTTAAAGACCCTGGGAGTTTTCTGATACCATGCATATTAGAAGGTAATTGCACCAAGACAGCTTTATGCGATCTTGGGGCAAGCATCAACCTAATACTTGCATCCACTATCAGAAAGCTTGGCTTAACTGAAGAAGTTAAACCAACCCGGATATGTCTCCAACTTGCTGATGGCTCCATTAAATACCCATCAGGCGTGATTGAAGACATGATTGTCAGAGTTGGGCCATTTGCCTTTCCCACTGACTTTGTAGTGCTGGAAATGGAGGAGCACAAGAGTGCTACTCTCATTCTAGGAAGACCCTTCCTAGCAACTGGACGAGCCCTCATTGATGTCCAACAAGGGGAAATAACCCTGAGAGTCAATGATGATGAGTTTAAGTTGAATGCTGTCAAAGCCATGCAGCATCCAGACACATCAAAAGACTGCATGAAAGTTGATCTTATTGACTCTTTGGTAGAAGAGATCAACATGGCTGAGAGTCTCGAATCAGAGTTGGAAGACATCTTTAAAGATGTTCAGCCCGATTTGGAGGATTCAGAGGAGATGAAAGAGCCTCTGAAATTTCCTCTGGAAGAGGAAAAACCTCCTAAACCCGAGCTCAAACCATTACCACCATCTCTGAAATATGTATTTCTGGGAGAAGGTGACACTTTTCCAGTGATCATAAGCTCTGCTTTAAATCCACAGGAAGAGGAAGCACTTATTCAAGTGCTAAGGACACACAAAACAGCTCTTGTGTAGTCCATAGGTGACCTTAAGGGCATAAGCCCAGCTAGATGCATGCACAAAATCTTATTGGAAGATTATGATAAACCAGTGGTTCAACCACAGAGGTGGCTAAATCCAGCCATGAAGGAAGTGGTGCAGAAAGAGGTCACCAAATTACTAGAGGCTGGGATTATTTATCCTATTTCTGATAGCCCCTGGGTGAGCCCTGTCCAAGTCGTCCCAAAAAAGAGAGGCATGACAGTGATTCGTAATGAAAAAAATGAACTGGTTCCTACAAGAACAGTTACAGGGTGGCGCATGTGTATTGACTACAGAAGGCTCAATACAGCCACCAGAAAGGATCATTTTCCTTTACCATTCATAGACCAGATGCTAGAAAGACTGGCAGGTCATGATTATTACTGCTTTTTGGATGGCTACTCAGGCTATAACCAGATTGCAGTAGATCCCCAGGATCAAGAGAAAACAGCATTCACATGTCCATCTGGAGTGTTTGCTTATAGAAGGATGCCATTTGGGCTGTGTAATGCGCCTGCAACCTTCCAGAGATGCATGCTCTCTATTTTCTCTGATATGGTGGAAAAATTTCTGGAAGTCTTCATGGATGACTTCTCAGTATATGGAGACTCATTCAGCTTCTGTCTTGATCACCTGAAACTTATCCTGAAGAGATGCCAAGAGACCAACCTAGTCTTATACTGGGAAAAATGTCACTTCATGGTGACTGAAAGGATTGTCCTTGGGCATAAAATCTCAAACAAGGGAATAGAGGTGGATCAAGCAAAAATAGAGGTAATTGAAAAATTACCACCACCTGCCAATGTTAAGGCAATCAGAAGCTTTTTGGGGCATGCAGGATTCTATAGGAGGTTTATAAAGGATTTTTCAAAAATCACAAAACCTCTAAGCAATCTGCTAGCTGCTGACACGCCATTTGTGTTTGACACAGAGTGTCTACAGGCGTTTGAAACGCTGAAAGCTAAGCTGGTCACAGCACCAGTTATTTCTGCACCAGACTGGACATTACCATTTGAGCTAATGTGTGATGCCAGTGATCACGCCATTGGTGCAGTATTGGAACAGAGGCATGACAAGCTTCTGCATGTCATTTATTATGCTAGTCGCATTTTAAATGATGCCCAGAAAAATTACACAACCACAGAAAAAGAATTACTTGCAGTGGTTTATGCCATTGACAAGTTCAGATCATACTTAGTAGGATCAAAAGTGATTGTGTATACTGACCATGCTGCTCTTAAATATCTACTCACAAAGCAGGATTCAAAACCCAGGCTCATCAGATGGGTGTTGCTTCTGCAAGAGTTTGATATAGAAATAAGAGACAGAAAAGGGACAGAGAACCAAGTGGCTGATCATCTGTCTCGGATAGAGCCAGTAGAAGGGACGTCCCTCCCCTCTCTTGAGATCTCTGAGACTTTTCCGGATGAGCATTTATTTGCCATCCAGGAAACACCATGGTTTGCCGATATTGCAAATTATAAAGCTGCAAGGTTCATACCCAAGGAGTACAACAGGCAACAAAAGAAAAAATTAATCACTGATGCAAAGTACTACTTGTGGGATGAACCCTATCTCTTTAAGAGATGTGCAGACGGAATAATCCGTAGGTGTGTTCCTAGAGAAGAAGCACAGAGGATCCTATGGCATTGCCATGGATCTCAATATGGAGGCCATTTCGGGGGTGAGCGAACAGCCACCAAGGTCCTCCAATGTGGCTTCTATTGGCCCACACTCTATAGAGATTCCCGAGAGTTTGTACGTAACTGTGATAGTTGCCAAAGAGCTGGTAATCTGCCCCATCATTACGCCATGCCTCAACAAAGAATCTTGGAGATTGAGTTGTTTGACGTATGGGGAATTGACTTCATGGGACCTTTCCCACCATCATTCTCAAACACTTATATTCTGGTGGCAGTTGACTATGTATCAAGATGGGTTGAGGCCATTGCCATACCCACCAATGATACTAAAACAGTGCTGAAGTTCCTCCAGAAACATATCTTTAGCAGGTTTGGTGTCCCTAGAGTACTGATCAGTGATGGGAGCACTCACTTCTGCAACAAACAGCTTTACTCTGCCATGGTTCGGTATGGGATTCGCCACAAGGTAGCTACTCCATATCATCCACAAACTAATGGGCAAGCTGAAGTCTCTAACAGAGAATTAAAGAGAATCCTAGAATGGACAGTAAGTACCCGTAGAAAGGATTGGGCACGGAGCTTGGATGATGCTCTGTGGGCTTACAGAACAGCATTCAAGACCCCTATAGGGACCTCTCCATACCAACTTGTGTATGGTAAGGCATGTCACCTGCCCGTGGAACTGGAACATAAAGCCTACTGGGCAACCAGATTTCTAAACTTTGATGCCAAATTAGCAGGAGAAAAAAGATTGCTCCAGCTAAATGAGCTAGAGGAATTTAGATTCACTGCTTTCAAAAATGCCAAGCTTTATAAAGAGAAATAAAAAAAGTGGAATGATAGAAAGCTGTCATCTAGAATCTTTGAACCAGGACAGAAGGTTCTGCTGTTTAACTCTAGACTCAGGCTATTCCCCGGGAAACTGAAATCCCGGTGGAGGGGACCATAAGTGATTACAAGTGTATCACCATATGGTTATGTGGAGCTTCAAGATATTGATTCTGATAAGAAGTTCATTGTCAATGGACAGAGAATCAAGCACTATCTTGAAGGCAACGTTGAGCAAGAGTGCTCAAGGCTGAAGCTAGATTAAAAACTCAGCAAGGTCCAGCTAAAGACAATAAAAAAGTGCTTGCTGGGAGGCAACCCAGCCATGGGGCATCAATCCTCTAAGAATTTTGCCCTATTTTTATTTTTATTTGTTTATATAAAGTTCATTAATAACAAGGTAAAAAAAAATCAATTGCATAAGTTCATAGGGTTACAGAAGGAATCTGCACACAAAACAGAGAAAAAGAGCTCACTGGCAAGAAAACGCCAGTAAGAGCCTGTTTTGGGCGTTCAGCGCCCAAAAGAGGCATCCAGTGGGCGCTGAACGCTAGTAAGGATAGCTATCTGGCGTTCAACGCCAGAAAAGGGCAACAACTGGGCATTGAACGTCCAGGAGAGCAGTATTTGGGCGTTGAACGCCCAAAACAGGCAGCGTTTAGGCGTTTAAACGCCAGGATGATGGGAAGGAGGTAAATTCGTTTCTTCTTCATATTTTTCATTCTAATTTTAATTTCCATGTTTCAAATCATGATTTCTTGCATACACATGTTAAGAACCCTGATTTCTAAAATCCTTAATTTCTAAAAATCCTACTTTAAAAATATCAAATGTATCTTAATCCATAAGCACAAATCCTCTTTTTCAATCCAATTCAACTCTTTTCCAAAAAATCTTTTCAACTCATCAATATCTTTTTCAAATCTCCACATTATCTTTTTCAAAATCTAGATTTATCTTTTTCAAAAATTTTTCATATCTTTTCAATTTTAAACTATATCCTCTCTTATCATATCTTCTATCTTATCTTTTTCAAATCAATCTTTTTTATCATATCTTTTCTAAATTTTCGAACCCACCCCCCTCCCTTTAAATATGGGTTCGGCCTCCCCCCCTCCATCAACAATTGCACCTAGCTCTCCTTCTATCCCTCTCCTTTCTTTTCTTTTGCTTGAGGACAAGCAAACCTCTAAAATTCGAATCAGGAACTAGGAGGTCCTAGCTAATCTTGAGATGAAAGTGGGAAGGAATATGGTCCAGGAGTTCTATGCTAACATGTGGCAGACAGACAAGCAAAAACTATCTGGAACTGCTTTCTATGAATATCGGACCGTGGTCAGAGGAAAGATTGTTCATACAAACCCTGACAAGATTAGGGAGATCTTAAAGCTACCTCAGCTGAAAGATGATCCAGACTCTTTCAACAGGAGAATGATAAGAACAGACAAGGGCCTGGATAAGATTCTAGAGGATATATGTATCCCTGGAGCCAGGTGGACCACCAGCACGAAGGGTGTCCCAAATCAACTCAAAAGAGAAGATCTCAAACCAGTCGCCAGAGGATGGCTGGACTTCATTAGGCATTCTCTGCTGCCCACCAGCAACCGTTCTGAAGTCACTGTTAAAAGAGCAGTGATGATTCATTGCATCATGATGGGAAAAGAAGTGGAAGTTCATCAACTGATTTCAACTGAATTCTACAAAATTGCTAATAAAAATTCTAAAGAGGCCAGGTTGGCTTACCCAAGCTTGATTTCTCTGCTCTGCAAGGATGCTGGAGTAAGGATGGGAATAACTGAGTATATCTCAATTGAAAAACCAATCACCAAAGCATCAATGGAAAAACAACAAGCACAGGATGACCCCATCAAGAAGAAAACACAGGAATTTCTCCCAGAAATTCCTCAATCTGAATATTGGGAGTATCTTGAAACATCAGTTACCAAGATGCAAGAAGCTATGGAACAAATAATAAAGGAACAGAAGGAACAAAGTCAAATTCTTTGCTATTTGATTAAAGAACAGGAAGAGCAAGGGCGTGACTTGAGGGAATTGAAGCGCCAGAAGTTATCTCTTGAAGGACCAAGCACCCCACAGATCCGAGGAATATCCACTTCCCAGAACAAAGGTTGTTAAATTCCAATTTCTGCTTTAACTCTGTGATAGTTGTCGTTATAAGAGTTTACCTTAGGAGTCATATAGTAGTAATTAGTGTCTATTTTGATTTTACCTCCAATTAAGTTATAGTCTATTTTTCTCATCATCAGCAAACATGAATAAAATAGTAGATCTTTTGAATAAGAGGCAATAAAATTCGAGATTTTAATAAGAAAAATTCTAATTAGTAACATGTGGTGGCAATGCTTTCTGTCTTCTGAATGAATGCTTGAACAGTGCATATGTCTTTTGAATTTGTTGTTTAAGACTGTTAAATATGTTGGCTCTTGAAAGAATGATGAACATGAGACATGTTATTGATAATCTGAAAAATCATAAAAATGATTCTTGAAGCAAGAAAAAGCAGCAAAGAACAAAGCTTGCAAAAAAAAAAAAAAGAGAAAGAGAAAGCAAGCAGAAAAAGCCGAAGCTCTTAAAACCAAAAGGCAAGGGTAATAGAAAGGATCCCAAGGCTTTGAGTATCAGTGGATAGGAGGGCCTAAAGGAATAAAATCCTGGCCTAAGCGGCTAAACCAAGCTGTCCCTAGCCATGTGCTTGTGGCGTGAAGGTGTCAAGTGAAAACTTGAGACTGAGCGGTTAAAGTCAAGGTCCAAAGCAAAAAGAAGAGTGTGCTTAAGAACCCTGGACACCTCTAATTGGGGACTTTAGCAAAGCTGAGTCACAATCTAAAAGGGTTCACCCAATTATGTGTCTGTGGCATTTATGTATCCGGTGGTAATACTGGAAAACAAAGTGTTTAGGGCCACGGCGAAGACTCATAAAGTAGCTGTGTTCAAGAATCATCATACTGAAATAGGAGAATCAATAACACTATCTGAATTCTAAGTTCCTATAGATGCCAATCACTCTGAGCTTCAATGGATAAAGTGAGATGCCAAAACTGTTCGGAAGCAAAAAGCTACTAGTCCCGCTCATCTAATTAGAATCTGAGTTTCACTCAAAAACTCTGAGATATTATTGCTTCTTGACTTATTAGTCTTCTATTTTATTTGTCTAGTTGCTTGAGGACAAGCAACAGTTTAAGTTTGGTGTTGTGATGAGCGGATATTTTATACGCTTTTTGGGGTTAATTTCATATAGATTTTAGTATGTTTTAGTTGGTTTTTAGTTTATTTTCATTAGTTTCTAGGCAAAATCCACATTTATGGACTCTACTATGAGTTTGTGTGTTTTTCTGTAATTTCAGGTATTTTCTGGCTGAAATTGAGGGAGCTGAGCAAAAATCTGATTCAGGCTGAAAAAGGACTGCTGATGCTGTTGGATTCTGACCTCCCTGCACTCAAAATGCATTTTCTGGAGCTACAAGACTCCAAATGGCGTGCTTCCAATTGCGTTAGAAAGTAGACATCCAGGGCTTTCCAGAAATATATAATAGTCTATACTTTGCTCAAGGATAGACGATGTAAACTGGCGTTCAACGCCAGCTCTCTGCCCAATTCTGGCGTCCAGCGCCAGAAACAAGTTGCAAATTGGAGTTCAACGCCAGAAAAGAATCCAAAGCTGGCGTTGAACGCCCAAAACAGCCCCAGGCACGTGAGAAGCTTTAGTCTCAGCCCCAGCACACACCAAGTGGGCCCCAGAAGTGGATTTCTGTACTATCTGTTATAGTTTACTCATTTTCTGTAAACCTAGGTTACTAGTTTAGTATTTAAACAACTTTTAGAGATTTATTTTGCATCTCATGACATTTTTTAGATCAAAACTTTATACTCTTTGACGGCATGAGTCTCTAAACTCCATTGTTGGGGGTGAGGAGCTTTGCTGTGTCTCGATGAATTAATGCAAGTATTTCTGTTTTCCATTCAAACATGCGTGTTCCTATCTAAGATATCCATTCGCGCCTAACTATGGAGAAGGTGATGATCAGTGACACTCATCACCTTCCTCAATCCATGAATGTGTGTCTGACAATCACTTCCGTTCTACATCAGATTGAATGAATATCTCTTAGATTTCCTAATCAGAATCTCCGTGGTATAAGCTAGATTAATGGCGGCATTCATAAGAATCCAGAAAGTCTAAACCTTGTCTGTGGTATTCCGAGTAGGATTTTGGGATTGGATGGCTGTGACGAACTTCAAACTCGCGAGTGCTGGGCGTAGTGACAGACGCAAAAGGATAGTAAATCCTATTCCGGTACGACTGAGAACCTGCAGATGATTAGCCGTGCGGTGACAGCGCACCTGGACCCTTTTCATTGGAAGGATGGATGGTAGCCATTGACAACGGTGATCCACCTACACACAGCTTGCCATAGGAGGACGTGCGTGCATGAATCAGAGGACAGAGGAAAGCAGAGATTCTGAAGACAAAGCATCTCCAAAACTCCAACATATTATCCATTACTGCATAACAAGTAACCTTTAATCCATGCTCTCTTGTTTATTCGCAACTCAACTGATAAATATAATTGACTTCCTGACTAAGAATTGCAAGATAACCATAGATTGCTTCAAACCGACAATCTCCGTGGGATTCGACCCTTACTCACGTAAGGTATTACTTGGACGACCCAGTGCACTTGCTGGTTAGTGGTACGAGTGTGAAAAGTATGATTCACAATTCGTGCACCACCGCCTAACTAAGATTTACAAGATAACCACTATTTGATCCAAGCCGACAATCCTCGTGGGATCGACCCTGACTCACGTCAAGTATTACTTGGACGACCCAGTGCACTTGCTGGTTCAGTTGTGCGGGGTAAGTTTTTGGCGCGGTTACTGGGGACTGTTTGAGTTTGAACAAACTAACGGATTATTTTGTTGCTTAGATTAGGTATTGTTTTTTATTTTATTTGAGTCTTTTATTTTCTTTTTTAAAAAAAAATCAAAAAATCAAAAAATTTTCAAAAATCTTTTCTTTTCTTTATTAATCTTTATCTTTTGTTTGAGTCTTTTGTTCTTGTTCTTGTTAGAGTTCGAACTTTCTTGAGGCTTTTTCCAAAAATTTTCAAAAATAGTGTCTTTTGTTGGAGTCTAGTGTCAAATATTAAGTTTGGTGTCCATTGCATGTTCTTTAATTGCTTTGAATTTTTTGAGTTTTGTTCGTGGTGTTCTTCTTGATCTTCAAATTGTTCTTGTTTTTCTTTCTGTTTTGATCTTTAAAATTTTTAAGTTTGGTGTCTTTAGGTGTTTTTCTTTAAAATTTTCGAATTCGAGTGTCTTTAGATCTAAAAATTTTAAATTTGGTGTCTTTTGGTTGTTTTTCCCTTTGTTCATTAATTCAAAAAATCAGAAAAAAAAATCTTTTCTATCTTTTTTATCTTAATTTTCGAAAATATAAAAAAGATTTCAAATCTTTTCAAAATCAAATATTTTCAAAAATCAAATCTTTTTCAAATTACTATCTTATTTTTTTATCTTTCTTAAAAATTCAAAAATCTTATCTTATTTCAAATTCAAATTTTAAAATTCAATTTCAAAATTTAAAATTTAAAATTTCAAAATCAAATCTTTTTTCAAAAGTCAAATTTCAAACCTTATCTCTTTCAAATCTTTTTCAAATCTTTTCAAATTATTATCTTATATTTTCTAATTTCAAATTTCAAAATCAAATCTTTTTCAAATCTTTTCAATTTCAATCTTATATTTTCAATTTTCAAATTTTAAATTCAAATCTTTTCTAATCTTGTATCTTATCTTGTTTTCAATTTTTTTTTAATTAGCTGTTTTCTCTTTCTTCTTTTTCAAAACTTCCTAACTAATTCTTCTCGCTTCTAATTTTCGAAAATATCTTCTCTATTCTCTCTCTTCTTTTTCGAAATTCATTATTTAAATATTTTTAGTTAATTAGTTTTTATCTTTGAATTTAATTAATAAATAAAAATAAAAATAAAAATATTTTCTCTTTTTACTTCTAACTTTCAAATTCTTCTTCCCTTTTATTTGAATTCTTCTTCTCTCTTCTCTATCTTCATTCTTCTTTCTTCTTCACATCTCACAGGGAGTCCTTTGTTCTTGAACATAGAGCTCCCATTCTTCTTTCTTTCATTGCTTTCTTTTCTTGTTTATGAGTAGGAACAAAGATAAAGAACCTCTCTTTAATCTTGATCCTGAACCTGAGAAGACCTTAAAGAAGCATTTACAACAAGCTAAAGCACAACATTCTGAAGGAAATCTCACAAAGATTTTCAAACAAGAAGTTGCAAGCATGGCAGCTGAGCCTAACAATGGAGGAGATGCAAGAAAGCTTCTTGGTGAATACACCATACAAACCTCTGATTTCTATAGAAGAAGTATCTCCATACCTGCCATTAGAGCAAACAACTTTGAGCTTAAGCCTCAATTAGTCTCTCTAATACAACAGAATTGCAAGTTCCATGGACTTCCATTGGAAGATCCACATCAGTTTCTATCTGAATTCTCATAAATCTGTGACACTGTTAAGACCAACAGAGTGGATCCTGAGGTTTACAGGCTTATGCTCTTTCCCTTTGCGGTTAGAGATAGAGCTAGGATATGGTTGGGCTCTCAACCTATGGAAAGCCTAGACTTTTGGAAAAAATTGGTCAATGCTTTCTTGGCCAAGTTCTTTCCACCTAGAAGATGAGCAAAATCAGAGTGAAAGTTCAAACCTTCAGATAAAAAGAAGGTGAATCCATCTATAAAGCTTGGAAAAGATATAAGCAACTGATCAGGAGATGTCCTTCTTCCATGCTCTCAGAATGGTCTATCCTAGGCATCTTCTATGATGGTTTGTCTGAGATGTTCAAAATATCATTGGACAGCCCTGCAGGTGGATCACTCCACTTGAAGAAAACAACTGCAGAAGCAAGAGAACTCATTGAGATAGTTACAAACAACCAATTTATGTACACTTCTGAGAGAAACCCTGTGAATAATGGGGTAACTCAGAAGAAAGAATTTCTTAAAGTAGACACTCTGAATGCCATATTGGCTCAGAACAAGATCTTGACCCAACAGGTTAATATGATCTCTCAGCATTTGACTGGAATGCAAGTTGCAATTGGCAGCACTTAAGAAGCTTCCTCTGAAGGAGAAGCTTATGATCTTGACCAACCCATGATGGAGAAGGTGAATTACGTGGGAGAACCCTATGGAAATACCTATAACTCCTCATAGAGGAATTATCCTAACCTTTCATGGAAGGATCAACAGAAGCCTTAGTAAGGCTTCGATAATAATCAAGGTGGAAGAACCCAGAGTAGGTTCAACAATAGGCCACCATTACCATCTTCTCAGGAACATATGGAGACTCCTAGGCAGAGCCTTTCTGACTTAGTCACTATAGTGTCCAACCTCTCTAAGACCGCTCATAGTTTCATAACTGAAACAAAGTCCTCCATCAGAAATTTGGAGGCACAAGTTGATCAACTGAGTAAGAGAATCCCTGAGACTCCTCCAAACACTCTTCCTAGTAACACTGAAGTAAACCTAAGAGAAAAGTGCAAGTCCATCACTACTGAAGTTGAGGCCGAATCTGAAGGGAGTAATCTGGCATTGAACACCAATGATGAGATCCCTAATGGGCGTTCAACGCCCAAGGCTACACCTTTAATGGCGTTGAACGCCACGAAAGAGGTCTCTCCTGGGTGTTCAACGCCCAAACTGACACAGGAGCTGGCGTTGAACGCCAGTAAGGAGGACCTTACTGGGCATTCAATGCCCAAATTGGCAGAGAAGCTGGCATTAAACACCAGTGAAGATGTCCCCATTGAGCATTCAATGCCCAAAAGGCCATAAGAGGTGGAGTTGAATGCCCGTAAAGGTGTTCCTACTGAGTATTCAACACCCACTGATGAAATCCCTATCCAAGAATTAAAGGAAGCCAAGGCTCATGTAGAGACCATAGAGGTCCCCTTGCAAGAACTCTTGTAATTCATGAGTTCTGATGAATACTCATCCTCTGATGAGGATGAGGAAACTAGGAAAGAGCAAATTGTTCGATACCTAGGAGCTCTCATGAAGCTAAATACCAAGTTATTTGGAGTAAGGACATTGGAGGAAGAACCTCCAGTGCTTGCCAAAGAACTCAATACTTTGGTTCAGCAGAAGCTGCCTCAAAAGCTTCCGGATCCTGGACGTTTCCTAATTCCTTGCACCATAGGCACCATGACCGTTGATAAGGCTCTGTGTGACCTAGGGTCAAGCATAAACCTCGTTCCACTCTTTGTGATGGAGAAGTTGGGAATCTTTGAGGTACAAGCTGCAAATATCTCACTGGAGATGGCAGACAAGTCAATGAAAAAAGCATATGGCTTAGTAGAGGATGTCTTGGTGAAGGTTGAAGACCTTTACATCCTTGCAAACATCATAATCTTAGATACTGGAGAAGATGAGGATGAATCCATTATCCTTGGAAGACCTTTCCTAACCACTGCCAATTCTATCATTGATGTAGCAAAGGGAGAATTGATTTTACAACTAGGGGAGGAGCACATCTTGTTCAAGATGCTTCACCCCAACTCTCCCTCTGAGAAAAAAGAGATAACTGTACAACACTTATTGTTCTAACCATCTCTCTCAGTGCAGAGCTTTACTAAGCCACCAGACACCAATTCTAAGTTTGGTGTTGGGCAGCCATCAACAAACACTGAGAACAGAGGTTCTAAGAAGAAAATACTTAAGGCTGGAGGGACAAAAAGATCCCCACAAAAGGCCTCTCACCATGCATGAGAGTTATCTTCACCAAGAAATCAGTCATACCACATACAGTGAGTCGTATCTTTTCTCTAGAGCATGTGGAGCTCATTCATGAGAAGACAGGAAGAAATTTCACCGTAAGGGGTGAAATTCTGAGCCCATATCCATCTCCGTAAGGAGCTAACCGTCAAGTTAGTGACGTTAAAGAAGTGCTTGTTGGGAGGCAACCCAACCACAGTTATTATTTATGTTTTTCTTTGAATTTGTTTTTCTTAATTATTTTCTTTAGGTTCATGATCATGTGCATTAGTCAGAACAGAGAAAGAAACGTTCAGAAGTGGAAACAGAATACCCTGGAGTACATGTCTTGCTGGCGTTGAATGCTAGACAAGAAGGCAGGAGTGGGCGTTCAACGCCCACAAAAGGGTAACATTACTGGCGTTGAACGCCAACCAGGGAGCAAAGGATGGGCGTTCAATGCCCAAAAGAAGTAGAAGACCTGGCATTGAATGCCAGGAAAAAGGTCCTTCTTGGGTGTTCAACGCCCTAAGTGGAGCAGCAAGCTGGCGTTCAACGCCAGCAATAGAGCATGAGCTGGGCGTTCAACGCCCATGAGGGATCAGGGAATTTGAATTCCCCAGCCTCTCAGGACCAGTGGGTCCCACAATATCTTCACCTATCCCACCTTTTTCTCTCTTTTTTTCACACTTTCCCACACACTTTTTCCTATAAGCTCTCAACCAATCACATCCATACCTCTTCCCCAAAACCATCATAACTCCCACCAACCTCCACCCACTAAAATTCAAAATTTTCCACCCATATTTCCCTCCCTCCACTAATTTGAAACCCAAATCCCAACATCCCTATAAATACTCCTCTCATTCCACTCATCCCACACACTGCTCATACACCTTTAGCCCTCACTTAGCCGAATCGCTTTTCTCCCTCCATCTCCATCTATTTTCTTCTTCTTCTACTCCATTATTCTCTTTTTTTTATTTTTGCTCGAGGACGAGCAAAGTTTTAAGTTTGGTGTTGGAAAAGCCTTAGATTTTGCTTTCCATTCCCACTTATGGCACCCAAGGTCAGAAAACCCTCTAGAAAGTGGAAAGGAAAGCCTGTAGCCACCACCTCTGAATCTTGGAAGATGGAGAGATTCATCACCAAAGCCCATCAAGACCACTTCTATGTAGTGGCAAAGAAAAAGGTGATCCCTGAGGTCCCTTTTAAGCTTAAGAAGAATGAGTATCCAAAGATCCGACATGAAATCTAGAGAAGAGATGGAAAGTCCTAATCAATCCCATCCAAGAGGTTGAGATTTTAATGGTGCAAGAGTTCTATGCTAATGCATGGGTCACGAAAAACCATGACATTAGTGTGAACCCACGTCCTAAAAATTGGAGCACCATGGTCCGAAGAAGAATCTTGGACTTTAGTCCTGAAAGTGTGATGTTGGCGTTCAACTTGCCTTTGATGTAAGGAGACCCACATCCTTACACTAGAAGGGTCAATTTTGATTAAAGGTTGGATCAAGTGCTCTCAGACATCTATGTGGAAGAAGCACAGTGGAAAATAGATTCCCAAGACAAGCCTATCCAACTAAGAAGGTCTGACCTCAAGCCCATAGCTAGAGGATGGTTGGAATTCATCTAACGCTCCATCATCCCTACTAGCAAACTGGTCTAAAGTGACCATAGACCGAGCCATCATGATCCATTGCATCATGGTCGGAAACGAGGTGAAAGTACATGAGGTGATACCTCAAGAGTTGTACAAAGTGGCGGACAAGCCCTCCACCCAAGCAAGGGTAGCTTTCCCTTATCTTATCTGTCACCTATGCAATTCAACTGGAATTGTCATAGAAGATGGCACTCCAATTGAGGAAGACAAGCCCATCACTAAAAGAAGGATGGAGCATACTAGAGAGCCGTCACATGAACCATAACATGAGCATGTGGAGCCACCTCAACATGAGATCCCTGAGATACCTCAAGGGATGTATTTTCCTCCTCAAAGCTATTGGGATCAATGGCATACTTCTATGGGAGAGTTAAGCTCTAACATGAATCAGCTGAGGATGGAGCATCAAGAGCATTCCACCATCCTCAATGAAATTAGAGAAGATCAAAGAGCTATGAGGGAAGAACAACAGAGACAAGGGCATGGCATTGAAGACATCAAGCGCTCAATTGGTTTCTCTAGAGGAAGTGGTAGTCGCCGTCATTAAGGTGGTCCCGTTCCATCACCCCTTTCTTTTCTGTCATTTTTCTGTTTTCCATTATGTTTTGTTGTCTGTTCTCGTGTTCTCATTGCATGATCATTTTCATTTATGTCTTAAAGTTATAAAATGTTCCATATATCTCTCACCTTACTTTAAATAAAATTTTATTTGAAAAAAATTAAGATGCATGAGTTTCAAGTTTTACCTTAAGAATAGTTCAATTATCTTGATGTGGAGGCATTGCTTTTGTTTTCTGAATGTATGAATAAACAGTGCATTTTTGAAACTGGAATTAAGAATGTTAGCTCTTGAAAGAATGATGAAAAAGGAGAAGTATTATTGGTAATTTGAAAAATCCAAAAATTGATTCTTGAAGCAAGAAAAAGCAGCAAAAAAGCAATATATGCGGAAAAAATTGCGAAAAAATATAGCAGAAAAAGAAATAAAAATAGAAAAAGCCAATAGCTCCTTAAACCAAAAGGCAAGAGCAAAAAGCCAATAACCCTTTAAATCAAAAGGCAAGGGTAAAAGGATCCAAGGTTTTGAGCATCAATGGTTAGGAGGGTCTAAAAGAAACAAAATCTTGGCCTAAGCACTCCAAAGGAACAGTGTCCCTAACTATATGCTTGTGGTGTGAAGGTGTCAAGTAAAAAGCTTGAGACTGAGTAGTTAAAGTCATGATCCAAAGCAAAAAGAGTGCGCCTAGGAATTCTGGACACCTCTATATGGGGATTCTAGCAAAGCCGAATCTCAATCCAAAAGGGTTCACCTAGTTAAGTGTCTGTGGCATTTATGTATCCGGTGGTAATACTGGAAAATAAAGTGCTTAGGGCCACAACTAAGACTCTAAAAGCTGTGTTCAAGAATAAAAAAGAACTGAACTAGGAGAGTCAATAATATCATTTGGATTCTAAGTTCCTAAAAAGGCTTACACTTCTGAGTTTCAATGGATAGTGAGATGCCAAAACTATTCAGAAGCAAAAGGCTACTAAGTCCCGCTCATCTAATTAAAACTGAGCTTCATTGAAAACTCTGAAATTTGCTGTATCTTAACTCTTCTTTTTATCCTACTTTATTTTTAGTTGCTTGGGGACAAACAACAGTTTAAGTTTGGTGTTGTGATGAGCGGATATTTTATACACTTTTTGACATCGTTTTCATACAGTTTTTGCATGTTTTGTTTAAGTTTTATTATATTTTCATAGGTTTTAGTGTAAAATTCACATTTTTGGATTCTACTATGAGTTTTTTGTGTTTTATGGTGATTTCAGGTATTTTCTGGCTTAAATTTGAGAGTTTTGACAAAGTATGATTCAGAGGCAAGGAAAGCATAGCAGATGCTGTTAGGATCTGACCTCCGTGCATTCAAGCAAGCATTTATGGAGCTACAGATATCCAAATGGAGCGTTCTCAACGGCTATGGAAAGCTAACATCCAGAAATTTCTAGCAATATATAATAGTCTATACTTGTCTTTCAAAATGAAGGCCCAAAACTGGCATTCAACGCCAGCTATCTACCCCAATCTTGGCGTCCAACGCCCACAGAGAGGTGGCCAGCGTCCAATGCCCAAAGGGGGCGTTCAATGGCCAAGGAGCCTACTAGCACGAGGAGTGTAACACCCTAATTAGCCTAAGCTTTACCTTGTGTCGTAAAGCAAGGGTTAATCAGAGATTACGACAGTTCTAAGCTCATACATAATATATAAATAGAAAGAATAATATAATCTAAAAGCCCGATAAAGGATATAGCTCAAAAACAGGATTTTAAAGCGCAAAACATACTAACTAAGCTACTATCTTAAGGCACGAAAAACAGATAAGATATAACAATGATAACTATATAATATTATAGGAAACTAGCCACGACTCATGGAGTTTAAGCCGGCTAGCCATATATAGACCATACAGAAACCTGACAGTTTAAAAACAGCTTATACAAGTTTTTCTCTCATAATACAAGCCTCTAGGAGAAGACAAAATACAAAAGGAGAGATGTATAAATAACATAAACCAAAAAGACTCCAAAAGAATCCAAGATCCTCCGCTTCTGTCACCATTCAAAGCAACTCATCGAGGTGGGTTGCGACTTGCATCTGAAAAACACAACAGAAAATATGGTATGAGAACCGGAGGTTCTCAGTATGGTAACAGTGCCCAGTGATGTAGGATATAAGACCCCAGGATGCCAAAGGCAATCTTAAGCTCCATATCCATCACGAGATTCAAACTTAAAGCCTTCTAAAACAAATAAGCATAATTATAACAACATTAATTTAAATAAACCAGGTGATCTATCTTAGGGGATTTCTACTCTAAGCAAACAATGCTATCCCACAGCCTTCTCCAACCGATCCTCCATGCGATCCCATCGCCACCGCCTTCCGAACCTCCTCAATCCCAGTAGAAAGCACAATTAATAACAATGCAAGTAATTCACAAGTAAAAGTATACAAGGCAAGTAGATCAAGTAAGCAAATAGGCATGTTATTCAATTAGGCATACAATTACAAGTCGACAAAACAAACAAACAGATAGAAAATGCATATGATGAATGCCTGCCCTACTGGCTGTGATATCACATTGTTGGTTCAACTGCCAACCCGACACATCTCCATGGAGACGTCGCCCTTCGGATTTTCTCATATGGGAACCCCCGAGATATAGTGCTCGGATCACTGTCCAGGTACCGGCGCCTGCACGCTCTATAGATCCGAAGGGATGCGAGCGGGATACTCTTGCCTCAAACCTTACATCTCAACGTAAACGGGATTAACCACCGTCCTTATGCCGCCGCTGCTACCTCGACAGGCGGGATTAACCACCGTCCCTGCCGGGCGCATAGCGTCTCATAATCTCAGTAAAAACATTATTTATGTGGTTTTTAGAAAGCATTTTCAGTATACAGAGATCCATCATCTCAATCCGAGTCCCCGACTCATCTCAACCACTATCCATTCGTATCTCGGTTCCAAACTCAATAGTTCCTCAATTCTTATCTCATACATCAACCATACATCACATAACACCAAGCTGTCCTCAGCACGCCAGAAACCTAGGCCTCCGTTTTCTAAGTTTTCCAAATAGTATCATTTAATATCCCTACATTCTTTCCCAATGTTTTAAAAGTCTAAAACTAAGCCCAAGAGTCTAAGAATAGTGTTAAAGAAGTTTACAACCTTGTTGGGAAGGTAGAATAGTTGAAAACAAATAAAATTTTGAGAAACAGGGCGTGTGCGGCCGCACAGGGGTGTGTGCGTGCGCACGCTCCGAAGAGTTTTAAAATGTGTACGTACGCACAGGGGTGTGCGTACGCACAGGTGGCAAAACTTACAGAATCTGTTCACTCGCACAACCTGTGTCAGCGCCCCCAACAGACTGGCCTTCCCAACGTGTGCGTCCGCACATGCCTGTGCGTCCGCACAGGTTGAAATTCTTCCTTAGATATGTGCACGCACAAGCTGTGCTAGCACTGCAAATAGAGTGCATTTCTCCGCCTGTGCGTGCGCACAGATGTGTGCGTCGCACAGATCAAAATTTTCGCAAGTTGTGCGTGCGCACATATCAGAAATCATGAAATTCTTCAACTTTGCAGAATTTCAAATTTTTAACACTAACTTTGAATGATCATAACTTCCTCTACAAAATTCCAATTTTCACAAACTTTATATCGATTTAAAGGGTTTTAAAAGATCTTTAATTCTAAACAAATTTCAATCAATTTCAAAAGTCGAGGCAAAAGTTATGATCGAACAAAGTTCATCAAAATCCCAAATTTACCAAACTTCACTATCTACATAATTTCTTACCATACACATTCCAAATCATACCAAACCATTCAAAAACTCCATCTTTCATCAAAATTAACCTGTTGTACCATAATACATCAACATTACCACATTTCCTTTCACATCTCATCATCTTCAACATCAACACCAATATATCACATTTTTACAACCAAAATGCCAAATCATCAAATTCAACATCACTTACATCATCATTATGCCTTTTCAAGTTACACAATCAATCAACATTATAATATTACCATCATTCATCATACTTAAACCCAACAATCATTAATTCATCATAAATCACCACATATCATCATTTAACAACTCAACAACCATTTAAATTCAAACCTATCCTATGGGTCACTAGCCGAAGTGTCCATGAATATTATATACTACATAGAGGAAACCGAAACTATACCTTGGCCGATTCCCTATATGTCCAAAAATCAAAATTGAGCACCAGAGAGCTTTCAACCAAAATCCAAGCTTTCACTTCCACTCCAATAAGCACAATTAAGTTCCAAAAGCTCCCAAAGCCACAATAATCAAACTATATACATATAAATCACCTCAAATCAACCTAGGGTTCCAATTAAACATTAGTTTACAAGGATTTAATGACTCTTACCTTTTTCCACAGATTTGGATGTCAAAACCCTAATGCTAAGCAAGGATTAGAACAAATCTAAACATCCAAAATCACAAAAACTCACTTAATCACAAATCCTAAGAACCAAAATTTTGGAGAGAATAATAGAAAGGATTTTGTGGATACCTCTCTAGTTTCTTGTATGGGTTTTGTAGAGCTCTTCACAAGGAACGCGTAGCCACAAACGGTGCGGCGATCGGAGCTTTATAGCTCAAGATATGAGCTTTCAGAAGAAGATGGTGAATAATGCTTCTTCTTCCTCTCTTCCCCTTTCTATTTCTGGAGTGTGTGGGTGTGTTTAATGGTGTTGTGGCTGGTTTGGTTCACTTAATGAGCCTTTTATAAGTTGGGCTTGGGCCCAACTTGGACCCGGTCCAACCCGTTAGCGTTTTTAGCTCGTTTGGCCCCACTTCGGGCCAAACCTTTAAAATTAACATCCGATTTTCCATTTCTAATGTTTTTCTAAGGTTTTTACCGGTTTTCACTTTTTCTCATGCGGTACTGGGTAGACTTAAACTGTTTCAATCGGTTTAACTACCGATTTGCGGTTTTTTACGGTTTTTCGCAGAAAACACATTTTCTGACTCAGAAAGACCTACTGAGTGGTGTGGTAATTTATAACCCACAGACTAACTGGTAAGTGCACCGAGTCGTACCAAGTAGTACCTCAGGTGAGTGAGGGTCGATTCCACAAGGATTAATGGATCAAGCAACAATAATTGAGTGATAGGCTTAGTCAGGCAAACAGAAAGTAATGTTTGGGCAATATAAAAGATATTAAACAATATAAAGAATATTGAAGGAAGGCAAATAAATAATTTGGGAAGAAAATATGGAGAAGATAGTTAAGGTTTCAGAGTTATTCATGTAGGATTTTATTTATGGCAAATTATATGTGACTAGACCCTAATTCCTTAGACCTTTCTAGTCTCCTCTAAAATTCATCAACAGCCAATGCCTTGGTCAATTAATTCCAATTAGAGGGTGGTGATCAAATTCCAGTTTATATGCCACAAAAACTCTAATTACCCAAAAATAAAAGGATTATATGTCACGTATCTTGTTAAATCCAAATAATTAAAATTTAGGAGAATATGTTTTCAAGCTGTTGTTCAAATAAAGAACTCTTCCAAGTTATACAAGAACACAAATAGAAAGAGGGTCATACTTCTGTTCCACCCAAATTCATAAGTTAAAGAGTGAAAACAATTCTTAAATTATAAATCCATGCATAAATTAAAATAAAAAAGCAATAAAATCAATCCATACAAATAGACAGAGCTCCTAATCTTAACAATGGAAGTTTAGTTGCTCATGGTTCAGAGTCAAAAACTAGGATTACGGAATGTAAATTGGTATAGAATTGGAAGTCCTCTCTTGGGAAGAAAAGTTTCTTCCTTTTATATCTAATCCTAATAATTTTAAATCTATTATCTAAAACTAAAATAATATCGTTTCCTAAAAACTAATATTTGAATTTAAATTAGAATTAATTAACAAGTCTTCAGTTGATGGGTGGGGACCACTCGTTTTGTCCATTCTGCAGCTTCTAATCTGTGTTTTCTGGGTTGAAAACTGAGTCAAAACAGCCCAGAAATCGCCCCCAGCATTTTTTTGCGTTTTCTGCACGTGGCGCATGTCACGCGTATGCGTCAGTCACGCGTACGCGTCGATGGTCTTCTTTGCGTGTCACGCGCACACATCAGTCACGCGTACGCATCACTGAGCAAATCTTCAAATCACGCGTACGCATCAGTCACGTGCATGCGTCGCCATGGAAAGCTCCAAATCACGCGCATGCGTCAGTCACGCGTATGCATCGCTCCTCGCTGCCATCTCCTTTGGTTCTTGTGCTGCAGAAACTCTATCAAATCCAGCCGAATGCTACCTAAAATAAATAAAATTGCAGAAGACTCAAAGTAGCATCCATATTGGCTAAAAGATAATTAATTCTTTATTAAACTCAACAATTTAGATGCAAATTCACTAGGAAAAGTTAGAAAAGATGCTCATGCATCACAACACCAAACTTGAATTGTTGCTTGTCCTTAAGCAACCGAACTAATATAGGCTTAGAATGTGAATTTGCATGAGAATGAGAGTTAGATTAAGCTCATGTCTCTTCTTATAGTGGGTTTTACAACTGCAATCCTGAATAGTTTTGTCATCTCACTCTCCTTTGAATCAGAAGAATGTTAGTGTCATTCGGAATTAGAATCCGGATAATATTATGAATTTTCTGATCTTTTGTAGCTTAATTTAACCCTTGAACACATCAGTTTTTCTTTTCTTTGGTGCTTTGCACCTTGAGCCTAGCCGTGACTTTAAATATTTTGTCTCAAGTTTTACTTGATACAGAAACACCATAAGCACTTAGCTGGGGAACTCTTTTTGGAGTTTTGATTTTTCTTTCAGCTACTTCCAGACAGTGGTGCTCAAAGCCTTTGGCATACTCTTCTAATTGCAATTGATCTCGACTCTAAATGTTTTGTCTCAAGGATTACTTGACACAAGAACACCACAAGCATATAACTAGGGAAACAACTCTGAGCTTTTAATCATCTCTGACCTCCCTAGTCATTGATGCTCAGAGCCTTGGACCTTTTTTTTCTTTTTTTTTTCTTTTTTTTTGCTGTTTCTTTTGCTTCAAGGATTACAATTTTTTTGTTTATTTCAGAGAAATCATAATAATTCTCTAAATCCTTGTTCTTTATACATTAACATTCTTTGATTCAAATTTAAATATGCACTGTTTATGTCATGCATTCAGAATCATAAAAAATACCACCATATCTAAGTGAATAAGACTATTCTTCAATATAAACTCAATTTCTCATGCAATACATCACTTCTTTTTCTTTTTCTTTTTAGATTCAAGTTTAGTGAGCGGTACATGAGACATATAACAGAATGAAACTAATTCTAAACACTAAAAGTACTGAAGATCATGCAAGCAATCAAAGAAACAGAAATAAAAAAATAATAAAATAAGAATGGAAGAGAAATAGAATGAAAGGAACTCAACCACCTCAGTTATGCTGGTGGTCATCTCATTCCTCCATGAAGAACGTTCATCTACCTTTGGTGCCATTAAAATAAGCAGAAAAGCCATAAGCGTAGTGACAACACCAAACTTAAAGGTTTGCTTGTCCTCAAGCAAAGAAGAACCGAAAAAGAAAATAAATAGTAAGATGAAAGTAGGATAAAAGGATAAAAGAACAAGAGAGAATTAGGATTGCGAGAGAGAGAAAGAAAATTAAAACTGGGCGGTGAACTAGTGTAATTGTGCGGCGCAAGCGACGCGTCTGCGTACGGCACGCG
This sequence comes from Arachis ipaensis, assembly GCF_059453495.1. Taxonomy (NCBI): domain Eukaryota; kingdom Viridiplantae; phylum Streptophyta; class Magnoliopsida; order Fabales; family Fabaceae; genus Arachis; species Arachis ipaensis. The sequence continues at coordinate 115,645,814 of NC_142441.1, read as the reverse complement.
TACGCGTGGGGTGCGAAAATTTCATAATGACGCGTGAGCGTCAGGCACGCGTCCGCGTGCCCATGATTTGTGCGATTCGCGTGAAGCCAGCCGCACGCACGCACAACTCTCTGTTCGCGTGGTTTGGAAACCAATAATTTCTTGCGACGCGTGCGCATGCATGACGCGCACGCGTGGATGGCCATTTGTGCAGATGACGTGCACGCGTCAGGAACACGTTCGCGTGAACAAGTTTTGTGCTTTTAGCACAATTCCAGCCCCAAGCCAGCACAACTCTCTGCCCAAACACATATTTACGTCGAATTTTAAGGCCACGATGACGCGTACGCGTGGAGTGCCAAAATCATGAATGACGCGCACGCGTGGGCTTATTTGTGCGAAAGGCATCATTCCTGCGCCACTTCCGCGTAACTCTCTGTTCATTTTATTTTTCACGCAAACCCATCTGACGCGTACGCGTCAGCGACGCTTGCGCGTCAGGTGCTCTTCTCTTTTTTTTTATATCTGTGTGTGTGTCGCCTGGAGTGTTTGGTTCCTGTTATAAAATAACTGCATGATTAGAAAAACAGTAAAAAATCAATAAAAATAAAATAAGTACTAAAACTACTACTACAAAAAATAACTAAGGATACGAAATTATCGGGTTGCCTCCCGACAAGCGCTTCTTTAACGTCACTAGCTTGACGGTCAATTCTGCTAAGTCAGCAGATGAGCGGACCTCTGGCGATCGATCTCGCCCCCAAGATAGTGCTTCAACCTCTGGCCATTCACTGTAAATTTTTTGTCAGAATTCTCTTCCTGTATTTCCACATAACCATATGGTGAAGCTCTGGTAACCACAAATGGTCCTGACCACCGGGATTTCAGCTTTCCGGGAAAGAGTTTGAGCCTTGAATTATACAGAAGCACTCTCTATCCTGGCTTAAAGATTCTTATGGCAATCTTCTTGTCATGCAGTAGCTTGGTTCTCTCCTTATAGAGCTTGGCATTCTTATAAGCTGAATATCTGAATTCATCAAGCGCATTCAACTGAAGCATTCGCTTAATTCCTGCAGTTTCTGAATCAAGATTCAGATACCTGATTGCCTAGTAAGCTTTGTGCTCCAGCTCAACTGGCAAGTGGCAAGCTTTGCCATAGACCAACTGATTAGGCGACATGCCAATGGGAGTCTTATACGTTGTCCGATATGCCCAGAGAGCATCATCAAGCCTCCTAGACCAGTCCTTTCTTGAAACACTAACGGTCTTCTCTAGAATCCTCTTAAGTTCCCTATTAGAAACTTCAACCTGTCCACTTGTCTGAGGGTGATAGGGGGTTGCCACTTTATGACGGACTCCATATCTCTGCAAAAGAGAGTCCAGTTGTCTGTTACAGAAGTGACTGCCTCCATCACTAATGAGTGTCCTTGGGACACCAAACCGACTAAAGATGTACCTCTGAAGAAAGCTCATTACCACCTTGGCATCATTGGTGGGTAGAGCTACAGCCTCCACCCACTTGGACACATAATCAACTGCCACTAGAATATAGTTGTTTGAATGTGAGGGTGGGAAAGGTCCCATGAAATCAATACCTCACACATCAAACAACTCAACCTCAAGAATCCCCTGTTGTGGTATTTCATGGTTGGCAGGAAGATTCGTGGCTTTTGCACATCTGTCACAATGCTTCAAAAATTCTCTTGAATCTCTGAAGAGAGTAGGCCAGTAGAACCCGATCTGAAGGACCTTTGTAGTTGTCCTTTCACCACCAAAGTGGCCTCCATATTCAGAACCATGATAGTGCCAAAGAATCTGCTGTGTTTCTTCATCTGGGACACATCTCCTGATTATACCATATGAACACCTTTTAAAAAGGTATGGTTCCTCCCAAATGTAGTACTTTGCATCAGTCAATAGCTTCTTTACTTGTTGCCTGCTGTACTCCCTTGGAATAAAATTCATGGCCTTATAATTTGCAATATCTGCAAACCATGGAGCTTGCTGAATGAGGAATAATTGCTCATCAGAAAACGTCTCAGTCACAGGTGTGTGTGGTTGTACTCCTGCTTCAGGCTCAATTCTGGAGAGATGGTCAGCTACTTAATTTTCTGACCCTTTCTTGTTCTTTATCTCAATATCAAACTCCTGAAGGAGTAACACCCATCTGATTAATCTTGGTTTAGAATCCTGTTTGGTTAGAAGGTACTTCAAAGCAGCATGGTCAGTATAAGCAACAACCTTAGAACCAAGTAAATAGGACCTAAACTTATCAACAGCATACACAACGGCTAATAATTCCTTTTCTGTAGTGGTGTAATTCTTTTGGGCATCATTTAACACACGACTGGCATAGTAAATGACATGCACAAGCTTACCATGCCTCTATCCTAAAACAGCTCCTATAGAAAAATCACTAGCATCACACATTAATTCAAATGGTAAATCCCAGTCAGAAGGAGCTATAATGGGAGCAGAGGTAAGGTTTGCTTTTAGAGTTTCAAAAGCATGCAGCCAATCAGAATCAAAGATGATGAGCGGATAATTTATACGCTTTTTGGTAGTGTTTTTACATAGTTTTTAGTATGATTTGATTAGTTTTTAGTATATTTTTATTAGTTTTTAAATAAAAATCACATTTCTGGACTTTACAATGAGTTTGTATATTTTTCTGTGATTTCAGGTATTTTCTGGCTGAAATTGAGGGACCTGAGCAAAAATCTGATTCAGAGGCTGAAAAAGAACTGCAGATGCTGTTGGATTCTGACCTCCCTACACTCAAAGTAGATTTTCTGAAGCTACAGAAGTCCAAATGGTGCACTCTCAATTGCGTTGGAAAGTAGACATCCAGGACTTTCCAGAAATATATAATAGTCCATACTTTGCCGAGTTTAGATGACACAAACTGGCGTCCAACGCCAATTCTCTGCCCTATTCTGGCATTAAACGCCAGAAATAGGTTACAAGCTGGAGTTAAATGCCCAAAACAGGTTACAACCTGGCGTTTAACTCCAGAAACAGCCTAGGCACGTGTAAAGCTCAAGTCTCAGTCCCAGCACACACCAAGTGGGCCCCGGAAGTGGATTTCTACACTATCTATCATAGTTTACTCATTTTCTGTAAACCTAGGTTACTAGTTTAGTATTTAAACAACTTTTTTAGAGATTTATTTTGATCATCATGACATTTTCACGTTTTACATTGTATCTCTACGGCATGAGTCTCTAAAGCCCATGGTTGGGGGTGAGGAGCTCTGCTGTGTTTCGATGAATTAATGCAATTACTACTGTTTTTCATTCAATCACGCTTGTTTCTATTCTAAGATATTCACTTGTACTTAACCGTGATGAATGTGATGATCCGTGACACTCATCATCATTCTCAACCTGTGAACGCGTGCCTGACAACCACTTCCGTTCTACCTTAGATTGAGTGTGTATCTCTTAGCCTCTTGGTTCATGATCAGAGTCTTCGTGGTATAGGCTAGGATTATTGGCGGCATTCCTGAGATCCAGAAAGTCTAAACCTTGTCTGTGGTATTTCGAGTAGGATCTGGGATGGGATGACTGTGACGAGCTTCAAACTCACGAGTGCTGGGCGTAGTGACAAACACAAAAGGATCAATGGATCCTATTCCAACATGAGTGAGAACCGACAGATGATTAGCCGTGCGGTGACAGCGCATTTGGACCATTTTCACTGAGAGGACGGATGGTAGCCATTGATAACGGTGATCCACCAATATACTGCTTGCCATGGAAGGAGACCTGCGTGCGTGAAGAAGAAAACAGTAGGAAAGCAGAGATTCGGAAGACAGAGCATCTCCAAATCATCAATCTGTTCTCCATTACTGCGTAACAAGTAACCTTTATTTCATGTTATTTAGTTTTCATAAACAAAAGTAATTTTTATTATTTATCTCCTGACTAAGATTTACAAGATAACCATAGATTGCTTCAAGCCAACAATCTCCGTGGGATCGACCCTTACTCACGTAAGGTATTACTTGGACGACCCAGTGCACTTGCTGGTTAGTGGTACGAGTTGTGAAAAGTGTGATTCACAATTTGTGCACCAAGTTTTTGGCGCCGTTGCCGGGGATTGTTCAAGTTTGGACAACTGACGATTTATTTTGTTTCTTAGATTAGGAAAAATTTATATTTTTAGTTTAGAGTCACTAAAATTGCGTCTTCTATTATTGTTTTTGGTTGAATTTTTTTAAATCCTTATTTTCTCTTTTTAAAATTTTCAAAAATTTTTATAAACTAATAATTGAGTTTTTCTGTTTGAGTTTAAATTCATATTTTAAGTCTGGTGTCAATTGTATGCTTTTATTTTCCTTTAAATTTTCGAAATTTGTGTTCATTGTTCTTTCTTGATCTTCAAGTTGTTCTTGCTATTTTTCTTGTTTGATCTTTAGTTTTTCTTATTCTGTGTCTTTTCTTATTTTTCTTGTGCATTTTCAAATTATCAGTGTTCAAAAATTTATATACATTAAATACTTTTTTTAAAAAAACACTTTAAATTTATAACTCAATTGGCTAGAGCATTGTGCTTATGTTCTTGGTAATTGGGAATCCTCCTTTTAAAACTTTTTCAAAAATAATTTTTCTTTGATTAAATCTCATGTCAAACTTTTAAGTTTGGTGTTCTCTTGTTATTTTTCTTATTTATTTTTCGAAACTTATTTTCAGTTTTCTAAAAAGTTTTAAGTTTGGTGTTCTTTTTATGTTCTTGTGAGTCTTCAAGGTGTTCTTGAGGCTTCTTTGTGGTTTGATCTTAAAATCTTTAAGTTTGGTGTTCCTTGGTGTTCTCCCTCCAAAACTTTCGAAAAACAAGGAGCATTAGATCTAAAAATTTTAAGTCTTGTGTCATTTTATTATTTTTCTCTTTCCTCATTAAATTCAAAAATATCTTTTCTCTTTATTTTAAATTGAATTTTCAAAAATCACTTTTGAAAATTCAGATTTTTATTTTAAAAATCAAATCTTTTCAAAATTCAAAATCTTTTTCAAAAATCATACCCAAAGTTTTTCAAATCTTCTTAATTAAGCAATTATTTTCATTTTCAAATTTATTTTTCTCTTGGTTTTCGAAATTTACATTTTAATTTCTAAATATTTTATTTTATTTTATCTTATTATTTTTATTTATCTTAATAATTTGGTTTGTCCTACTTAAATAAAATAAAAACAAAAATATATTTTCTTTGCAATTCATATCAATTCCATTTTATCCATCATGGATCTAAGTGAAAATGAACAGTCCAGAAGGACTTTGGGGTTATATGCTAATCCCACTACTGCTGCATATAGGAGTAGTATATGTATACCTCCCATCAAAGTAGGCAGTTTTGAGCTAAATCTTCAGCTTATTGTCATGGTGCAGCAAAAATGCTAGTATTCCGATCTTCCACGGGAAGAACCTACTGAGTTTCTGGCACAATTCTTACAAATTGCTGACACAGTACGTGACAAGTAGGTAGATCAGGATGTATACAGGCTGTTACTGTTTCCGTTTGCTGTAAAAGATCAAGCTAAAAGGTGGTTAAACAACCAACACACAGCAAGCATAAGAACATGAAAACATTTATCAGACAAATTCCTGAATCAATATTTTCCTCCAAAAAGGATGACACAGCTAAGGATGGACATCCAAGGCTTTAAACAAGAGGATGATGAATCCCTTTATAATGCCTGGGAGAGGTACAGAGGGATGCTAAGGAAATGCCCCTCTGAAATGTTTTCAGAGTGGGTGCAATTAGACATCTTCTACTATGGGCTTACAGAAAGAGCTCAGATATCTCTAGACCACTCAGCTGGTGGATCTATACACATGAGAAAAACTATTGAAGAGGCTCAAGAGCTTATTGATATAGTTGCCAGAAATCAGCATCTGTACATAAGTAGTGGGTCCTCCATAAAAGAAGAAGCCAAGGCAGTGTCTACTGAACCTGGTCCTCCAGAACAAGTTGCTGAACTCAATCAACAATTGTGTTTTCTAACAAAACAGTTAGCAGAATTCAAGAAGATGCTACAAGACACTAAAAATACTAATAAAAATATGGAAGCACAATTGAATCAGACAAAACAGCAGTTATCAAAGCAGATAACAGAAGAGTGCCAGGCAGTTCAATTAAGAAGTGGGAAAATATTAAATACCACACTTCAGAGCAGCAGAAAGCCAAGAAAAGAACAACTGACAGAGGAGGAGTAAAATATTATCCAAAATCCCTCTGAGGACAGTAAGAGCCCAGAGAGGAACAACTCTGGCGTTCAAATGCCAGAAAAGGATGCAAAGTTGGCGTTAAACGCCCATCCCGCGTGCAGTTCTGGCGTTCAAACGCCAGAAACAGGCAAGGAGCTGGTGTCAAGCGCCCAATGGAAGCTCAGTTCTGGCATTCAAACGCCAAAAATAGGTAAGAAGTTGGCGTCCAACGCCAATCAAGCTTCTAACCTTGGCATTCAAACGCCAGTGAGGTATCAGACACACACAAGTGCTGATAACAACCCCTCTAAAAAGGCTTCTCCAACCACCTCTGTAGGAAATAAACCTGCAGCAACGAAGGTTGAGGAATATAAAGCCAAGATACCTTATCCTCAAAAACTCCGCCAAGAGGAGCAGGATAAGCAATTTGCCCGCTTTGCAGACTATCTTAGGACTTTTGAAATAAAGATTCTGTTTGCAGAGGCACTTGAGCAAATATCCTCTTATGCCAAGTTCATGAAAGAGATCTTGAGTCATAAGAAGGATTAGAGAGAAACTGAAAGAGTTCTCCTCACTGAAGAATGCAGTGCAGTCATTCTGAAAAGCTTCCCAGAAAAGCTTAAAGATCCCGGGAGCTTTATGATACCATGCATATTAAAGGGTAATTGCACCAAGACAGCTTTATGTGATCTTGGGGCAAGCATCAACCTAATACCTGCATTCACTATCAGAAAGCTTGGTTTAACTAAAGAAGTCAAACCAACCCGGATATGTCTCCAACTTGCTGATGGCTCCATTAAATACCCATCAGGCGTGATTGAAGACATGATTGTCAGGGTTGGGCCATTCGCCTTCCCCACTGACTTTGTAGTGCTGGAAATGGAGGAGCACAAGAGTGCTACTCTCATTCTAGGAAGACCTTTCCTAGCAACTGGACGAATTCTCATTGATGTCCAAAAGGGGGAAGTAATCCTGAGAGTTAATGCGGATGAGTTTAGGTTGAATGCTGTCAAAGCCATGTAGCATTCAGACACACCAAAAGACTGCATGAAAGTTGATCTTATTGACTCTTTGGTAGAGGAGATCAACATGGCTGAGAGTCTCGAATCAGAACTGGAAGACATCTTTAAAGATGTTCAGCCTGATCTGGAGGAGTCAGAGGAATTGAAAGAGCCTCTGAAACTTCCTCAGGAAGAGGAAAAACCTCCTAAATCCGAGCTCAAACCATTACCACCATCCCTGAAATATACATTTCTGAGAGAAGGTGACACTTTTCCGGTGATCATAAGCTCTGCTTTAAATCCCATGGAAGAGGAAGCGCTACTTCAAGTGCTAAGGACACATAAGACAGCTCTTGGGTGGTCCATAAGTGATCTTAAGGGCATCAACCCAGCAAGATGCATGCACAAGATCCTATTGGAGAATGATGCTAAGCCAGTGGTTCAACCACAGAGGCGGCTAAATCCAGCCATGAAGGAAGTGGTGCAGAAAGAGGTCACCAAGTTATTGGAGGCTGGGATTATTTATCCTATTTCTGATAGCCCCTGGGTGAGCCCTGTCCAAGTTTTCCCCAAAAGGGGGGCATGACAGTGGTTCATAATGAAAAAATGAACTGGTTCATACAAGAACAGTTACAGGGTGGCGCATGTGTATTGACTACAGAAGGCTCAATACAGCCACCAGAAAGGATCATTTTCCTTTACCATTCATAGACCAGATGCTAGAAAGACTAGCAGGTCATGATTATTACTGCTTTTTGGATGGCTATTCAGGCTACAACCAAATTGCAGTAGATTCCAGGATCAAGAGAAAACAGCTTTCACATGCCCATCTGGAGTATTTGCCTACAAAAGGATGCCATTTGGGCTGTGTAATGCACCTACAACCTTTTAGAGATGCATGCTCTCTATTTTCTCTGATATGGTGGAAAAATTTCTGGAAGTCTTCATGGATGACTTCTCAGTATATGGAGACTCATTCAACTCCTGTCTTGATCACCTGACACTGGTTCTAAAAAGATGCCAAGAGACTAACCTGGTTTTAAACTGGGAAAAATGTCACTTTATGGTGACTGAAGGGGTTGTCCTTGGGCATAATATTTCGAACAAGGGAATATAGGTGGATCAAGCTAAGGTAGAGATAATTGAAAAATTACCACCACCTGCCAATGTTAAGGCAATTAGAAGCTTTTTGGGGCATGCAGGATTCTATAGGAGGTTTATAAAGGATTTTTCAAAAATTGCAAAACCTCTGAGCAACCTGTTAGCTGCTGACACGCCATTTGTGTTTGACACAGAGTGTCTGTAGGCGTTTAAAACTTTGAAAGCTAAGCTGGTCACAGCACCAGTTATTTCTGCACCAGACTGGACATTACCATTCGAACTAATGTGTGATGCCAGTGACCATGCCATTGGTGCAGTATTGGGGCAGAGGCATGACAAGCTTCTGCATGTCATTTATTATGCTAGCCGTGTTTTAAATGATGCCCAGAAAAATTACACAACCACAGAAAAAGAATTGCTTGCAATGGTTTATGCCATTGACAAGTTTAGATCATACTTAGTAGGATCAAAAGTGATTGTGTACACTGACCATGCTGCTCTTAAATATCTACTTACAAAACAGGATTCAAAACCCAGGCTCATAAGATGGGTGTTTCTTCTGCAAGAGTTTGATATAGAAATAAGAGACAGAAAAGGGACATAAAACCAAGTGGCTGATCATCTGTCCCGGATAGAACCAGTAGAAGGGGCATCCTTTCCCTCTATTGAGATCTCTGAAACCTTTCCGGATGAGCATTTGTTCGCCATTCAGGAAACACCATGGTTTGCAGACATTGCAAACTATAAAGCTGCAAGGTTCATACCCAAGGAGTACAGCAGGCAACAAAAGAAAAAATTAATTACTGATGCAAAGTACTACTTGTGGGATGAACCCTATCTCTTTAAGAGATGTGCAGACGGAATAATCCATAGGTGTGTGCCTAGAGAAAAAGCACATAAGATCTTATGGTATTGCCATGGGTCACAATATGGAGGCCATTTCGGAGGTGAGCGAACAGCCACCAAGGTCCTCCAATGTGGCTTCTACTGGCCTACCCTCTATAGAGATTCTCGAGAGTTTGTACGTAACTGTGACAGTTGCCAGAGATCTGGTAATCTGCCTCATGGTTACGCCATGCCTCAACAAGGAATCTTGGAGATTGAGTTGTTTGATGTATGGGGTATTGACTTCATGGGGCCTTTCCCACAATCATACTCAAACACTTATATTCTGGTGGCAGTCGACTATGTATCCAAATGGGTAGAGGCCATTGCCACACCCACTAATGATACTAAGACAGTGCTGAAGTTCCTCTAGAAACATATCTTCAGCAGGTTTGGTGTCCCTAGAGCACTAATTAGTGATGGGGGCACTCACTTCTGCAACAAACAACTTTACTCTGCTATGGTCCGGTATGGAATTAGTCACAAGGTGGCAACTCCATATCATCCACAGACAAACGGGCAAGCTGAAGTCTCTAATAGAGAACTAAAAAGAATCCTGGAACGGACTGTAAGTGCCCGTAGACAGGATTGGGCGAGAAGCTTGGATGATGCTCTGTAGGCTTACAGAACAGCATTCAAGACTCCTATAGGGACTTCTCCATACCAGCTTGTGTATGGTAAGGCCTGCCATCTGCCCGTGGAACTAGAGCATAAGGCCTACTGGGCAACCAGATTCCTAAACTTTGATGCCAAATTAGCTGGAGAAAAAACATTGCTCCAGCTGAATGAGCTAGAGGAATTCAGACTCACTGCTTTCGAAAATGCCAAGCTTTACAAAGAGAAAGCAAAAAGGTGGCATGACAAAAAGCTGTCATCTAGAGTCTTTGAACCAGGACAGAAGGTTCTACTGTTTAACTCTAGGCTCAGGCTATTCCCCAGGAAACTGAAATCCCAGTGGAGGGGACCATATGTGATTACAAGTGTGTCACCATATGGCTATGTGGAGCTTCAAGACATTGATTCTAATAAGAAGTTCATTGTTAATGGACAAAGAATCAAGCATTGTGTTGAAGGCAATGTTGAGTAAGAGTGCTCAAGGCTGAGGCTAGAATAAAAGCTTAGCAAGGTCCAGCTAACAACAATAAAGAAGCGCTTGCTGAGAGGCAACCCAGCCATTAGCAAAGCTTTTTATTTATTTATTTTTTATTTATTTTTATTATATAAGTTTAACATAAATAATCTTCAAGGTAGAGAATCAATTGCATAAGTTCACAGGGTTGCAGAAGGATTCAGAATACAAAACAGGGAGAAGGAGCTCACTGGCAAGAAAATGCCAGTAAGAGGTATATTTGGGCGTTAAACGCCCAAAAGAAGCATTTACTGGGCGTTTAACGCCACACCTGCAGCATCCTGGGCGTTCAGAAAAACACCCAGTGACGAAAGATTTCTGGCGTTTAACGCCAGCCAGAAGCAACAGCTGGGCGTTAAACGCCCAAAAGAGGCTACAGATGGGCGTTAACGCCCAAAACAAGCAGCAGTTGGGCGTTTAACGCCAGGATTGTGGAGGGGAGGAAGTTTTTGTTCCCAACTTGATTTTTTTTCAAAATTTCATATTTCCATCCATTTTTCTTAGATAAACATGTTCCCATACTTTCATTTTTCAAACTTTATTCAAAAAATTTTTTTTTAAATATCTTAATCCTAAAATTAAATCTTTCTCAAATTCTTCTTCAACCTCTTCTCAAATCTTTTTCAAAACAAATCTATCTTTTTCAAATTTTTTTTCAAACTCATCAATATCTTTTTCAAATCTTCACAATATTTTTAGAACAAATCTATCTTTTTCAAATATCTTTCATATCTTTTCAATTTTAAATTACATCTTTTTCTATCATACTTATCTTTTCCAAATCACATTTTCTATCATATCTTTTTCAAAAATTTTCGAAAACCCACCCCCTTCCCTTTAAATCCTCGTTCGGCTTCCCCCCCTCTTCCACAATTCGAACGTGGCTCTCCATCTATCTCTCTCCTTTCCTTTTTTTTGCTTGAGGACAAGCAAACCTCTAAGTTTGGTGTGTTTATCCGTGATCACTAAGCCAATACCCACCAAGATCATGGCTCCTAAAGGAAAACAGACCACCTCAAGAGGCAAGAAAGAGAATATTCCAAAACCACTTTGGAATCAAGGGAAGTTCTTAACCAAAGAACATTCAGACCATTACTACAAAATAATGGGTCTAAGGTCAGTGATTCCGGAAGTTAAATTCGATCTGAAAGAAGACGAATATCCGGAGATCCAAGAGCAAATTTGAAACAGGAGCTGGGAAGTCCTGGCTAATCCTGAAACAAAGATGGGAAGAAACATGGTTCAGGAATTCTACTCTAATCTGTGGCAGACAGACAGGCAGAGAATAGTTAGAACCGCATTCTATGACTATCGAACTCTGGTCAAAGGAAAGATTGTTCACACCCACCCTGACAAAATAAGGGAGATCTTCAAGCTGCCTCAACTGCAAGATGACCCAGACTCCTTTAATAGGAGAATGGTGAGACCAAATTAGAGCTTGGACAAAATCCTAGAGGACATATGCCTCCCTGGAACCAAATGGACAACCAACACAAAGGGTGTCCCAAACCAACTCAAAAGAGGAGATCTCAAACCATTCGCCAGAGGATGGCTGGACTTCATTGGGCGCTCTATACTGCCCACTAGCAACCGTTCTGAAGTCACCATCAAAAGAGCAGTGATGATTCATTGCATTATACTGGAAAAAAAAGTGGAAGTTCATCAGCTGATTTCTTGTGGGCTTTACAAAGTTGCAAACAAGAACTCCAAAGATGCCAAATTGGCTTATCCAAGCTTGATCTCCCTGTTATGTAAAGATGCTGGAGTAAAAATGGGAGTAGATGAGTATATTTCAGTTGAGCAACCAATCACCAAAAAGTCAATGGAAGGACAAGTGCAGGACGACCCCATCAAGAGGAGAGCACAGGAGTTCCTCCCAGAAATTCCTCAATTTGAATACTGGGGTGCCTAGAAGCATCTATCACCAAGTTGCAAGAAGCTATGGATCAACAAAAGGAAGAACAGCAAAATCAAAATAGCATGCTCTGCAAACTGCTTAGGGAATAAAAAGAGCAAGGGCGTGAACTGAAAGAGCTGAAGCGCCAGAAGCTATCTCTTGAAGGGCTAAGCACCCCACAGACTAAAGAGGCATCTACCTCCCAAAGCAAAGGTTGTTGAGTCCTAACTCTGTGATAACCTTTTATCTATTTTAAGAGTATATGAGTATTAAAATTAGAGTCATTTGTCTTTATGTCTTTAGTTTCTTTTCTTTTATTGCTAAGTGTCTGCTTTTATGCCTAATTTATATTATTTCCATTAAATAATAAATAAAGATTAGAGTCTATGCCTTAAAGTTATGAACATCCTGTGAATCCATCACCTCTCTTAATTGAAAACTATTCTAAAAACAAAAGAACAAGAAGTACATGGTTTCGAATTCATCCTTGAAACTAGTTTAATTATTTTGATGTGGTGACAATACTTTTTGTTTTCTGAATGAATGCTTGAACAGTGCATATGTCTTTTGATATTGTGATTTATGAATGTTAAATATGTTGGCTCTTGAAAGAATGATGAAAAAGGAGAAATATTATTGATAATCTGAAAAATCATAAAATTGAATCTTGAAGCAAGAAAAAGCAGTGAATACAAAAGCTTGCGAAAAAAACGAGAAAAGAAAAATGGCAAAACAAAAAGGGGAGAAAAAGAAAAAGCAAGCAGAAAAAGCCAAAAGCTCTTTAAACCAAAAAGCAATAGCAAAAAGCCAATAGCCCTTAAAACCAAAAGGCAAGGGTAATAAAAAGGATCCAAGGCTTTGAGCATCAGTGGATAGGAGGGCCTAAAGGAATAAAATCCTGGCCTAAGAAGCTAAACCAAGCTGTCCCTAACCATGTGCTTGTGGCGTGAAGGCGTCAAGTGAAAACTTGAGACTAAGCGGTTAAAGTCAACGTCCAAAGAAAAAAAAAAGAGTGTGCTTAAGAACCCTGGACACCTCTAATTGGGGACTTTAGCAAAGCTGAGTCACAATCTGAAAAGGTTCACCCAGTCATGTGTCTGTGGCATGTATGTATCTGGTGATAATACTGGAAAATAAAGTGCTTAGGGCCAAGACTCATAAAGTAGCTGTGTTCAAGAATCAACATACTAAACTAGGAAAATCAATAACACCATCTAAAATCTAAGTTCCTATAGATGCCAATCATTCTAAACTTCAATGGATAAAGTGAGATGCCAAAACTATTCAAGAGGCAAAAAGCTACTAGTCCCGCTCATCTGATTGGAGCTAAGTTTCAATGATATTTTGGAATTTATAGTATATTCTCTTCTTTTTATCCTATTTGATTTTCAATTGCTTGGGGACAAGCAACAATTTAAGTTTGGTGTTGTGATGAGCGGATAATTTATACGCTTTTTAGCAGTATTTTTACATAGTTTTTAGTATGATTTGATTAGTTTTTAGTATATTTTTATTAGTTTTTAAATAAAAATCACATTTCTGGACTTTACTATGAGTTTGTGTGTTTTTCTGTGATTTCAGGTATTTTCTGGCTGAAATTGAGGGACCTGAGCAAAAATTTGATTCAGAGGCTGAAAAAGGACTGCAGATGCTGTTGGATTCTGACCTCCCTACACTCAAAGTAGATTTTCTGGAACTACAGAAGTCCAAATGGCGCGCTCTCAATTGCGTTGGAAAGTATACTTTGCCTGAGTTTAGACGACGCAAACTGGCGTCTAACGCCAGTTCTCTGCCCTATTCTAGCGTTAAACGCCAGAAACAGGTTACAAGTTGGAGTTAAACGCCTAAAACAGGTTACAACTTGGCGTTTAACTCCAGAAACAACCTAGGCACATGTAAAGCTCAAGTCTCAGCCCCAGCACACACCAAGTGGGCCCCGGAAGTGGATTTCTGCACTATCTATCATAGTGTACTCATTTTCTGTAAACCTAGGTTACTAGTTTAGTATTTAAACAACTTTTAGAGATTTATTTTGATCATCATGACATTTTCACGTTTTACATTGTATCTCTACAGCATGAGTCTCTAAACCCCATGGTTGGGGGTGAGGAGCTCTGCTGTGTTTCGATGAATTAATGCAATTACTACTATTTTTCATTCAATCACGCTTGTTTCTATTCTAAGATATCAACTTGTACTTAACCGTGATGAATGTGATGATCCGTGACACTCATCATCATTCTCAACCTGTGAACACGTGCCTGACAACCACTTCTGTTCTACCTTAGATTGAGTGTGTATCTCTTAGCCTCTTGGTTCATGATCAGAGTCTTCGTGGTATAGGCTAGGATTATTGGCAGCCATTCCTGAGATCCGAAAAGTCTAAACCTTGTCTGTGGTATTCCGAGTAGGATCTGGGATGGGATGACTGTGACGAGCTTCAAACTCACGAGTGCTGGGTGTAGTGACAGACACAAAAGGATCAATGGATCCTATTCCAAAATGAGTGAGAACCGACAGATGATTAGCCGTGCGGTGACAGCGCTGATGGGATATTTTTGTGGAAAAACGAATTTCTCCAAAACACCCAAAACTAACCGGCAAGTGCACCAGGTCGCATCAAGTAATAATAACTCACGGGAGTGAGGTCAATCCCACAGGGATTGAAGGATTGAGCAATTTTAGTTTAGTGGTTGATTTAGTCAAGCGAATCAAGATTTGGTTGAGAGATTTGTGATTTGCAGAATTTAAATTGCATAGAAAGTAAAGGGAATGGGTAATTGGCATGAAATTAAAGAGAACTGAAATTTAAAGTGCTGAATCTTAAAGAACAAGAAATTAAATGGCAGAAACTTAGAACGCAAGAAATGTAAATTGCAGAATCTTAAAGTGCAAGAAATGTAAATGGCTTGAATTGTAAAGGGAATTGGGAATTGGATTTGCAGAAATTAAACAAGGAAAAGTAAAATTGCAACAAGCAGAGAAGTAAAGGATGACTGGAATTGAACCAGATCTTAAAACAGGAATATAAATGAGCTTGAAAGCAGTAAACAGAGGATGTAAAATTGGAATTCAGATCTCAGGACCCAAGAGACTAGATAACCAAGTCTAGATCTCAATGCCTTCCTAGATCCAACAAGAACAATTGCAAAGAAATTGTAAATTGCAAAGAAAGTAGATGAAGAAGCAATTAACCGAAACTGAAATTCAATTAAGCAGAGAATTAAACAAGATCCCAAGGTGAGATTGAAACAGAAGTTCTTCAATTCTCCACCCAAGATCCGAAGCAAGAAAATTAAAGAGTGCTGGGCAAGAATAAGGAAGAAGAGAGATCAATTCTCCTCCCCAATTCTCTTGAATTAAAACAACAATGCTAGAATGTAAAAGTGAATTCCCAATCAAAACCAGAAAAGAAAGCTCTATATGAAAACTAAAAAGGGAAGCTCTATATGAAAACTAAAAAGGGAAGCTCTATATGAAAACTAAAAAGGGAAGCTCTCTTAAAAACTTAAATCCTATGCTATTTATACACTTTCTTTAAATGGTCTTCAAGCCTTCAATTGGGCCTTTGCTCTTGATGGAATTGGGTTGATAGAGGCCTTGGTTGATTGCTCTTAGAGTTTGGAGAAGAATCGAATTGAACCGGGTTGGAATCATGAAAGCTTGAGTAAAAGTTGGAGTAAAAGTTTGAGGCTAACTTTTACTCCAACTTTTCACATCAGCCAACCTCTTTTGCTGATACCAACGTTGGGACAAAAGTTAGGGGTCTAACTTTTGCTCCAACGTTGGCCTCCCCTTGCACACTCATGGCGCCAACGTTAGCCAAAAAGTTAGAGGCTAACGTTGGCGCAAACTTTTGCTCTCCAGGGTATGTTTTTCATGCGCCAACGTTAGCCAAAAAGTTAGGGGCTAACGTTGGCACAAACTTTTGCTCTCCAAGGTGTTGATTTGTGATGCCAAAAGTTAGCCAAAAAGTTTGAGGCTAACTTTTGCTCCAGCTTTTTGCTCCCTGGTTCATTTTCAATTAATCCAAAAGTTTGAGCTAAAGTTTGAGGCAAACTTTTGCTCAAACTTTTTGTCCTCTCTTCCTCCTAACCATTCCTTCTTGCTTCAACCTTTCTCCAAGCTTTCTTCACCTATCATTAATCAACCAAACACATCAAAGCTATGCTCAAAATCATGAGATATTCATTCTTTCATAATATGTGACAATTATAGCATAAAACCTCATGAAATAGCATGAATTCATACATGATTGATTAAATCAAAGGAAACATGAAAATCTACCCAATTGGCTTGCTTATGGCTCAAGAAAGTGCATAATTCAATTGAAAACTAAAGAAAAAGGCTAGTGAAACTAGGCTAAGATGACTTGTCATCAAGCGCATTTGGACCATTTTCACTGAGAGGACGGATGGTAGCCATTGATAACGGTGATCCACCAATATACAGCTTGCCATGGAAGGAGACCTGCGTGCGTGAAGAAGAAGACAGTAGGAAAGCAGAGATTCGGAAGACAGAGCATCTCCAAATCCTCAATCTGTTCTCCATTACTGCATAACAAGTAACCTTTATTTCATGTTATTTAGTTTTCATAAACAAAAGTAATTTTTATTATTAATCTCCTGACTAAGATTTACAAGATAACCATAGATTGCTTCAAGCCAACAATCTCCGTAGGATCGACCCTTACTCACGTAAGGTATTACTTGGACGACCCAGTGCACTTGCTGGTTAGTGGTACGAGTTGTGAAAAGTATGATTCACAATTTGTGCACCAAAAGAAAAAAGAAACATCAACAACCAGCAGGTTGCTTAATGGTTTAGCAATTTTAGAAAAGTCCTTTATAAATCTTCTATAAAATTCTGCATGACCCAAGAAACTCCTTACTGCCTTAACACTAGTTGGTGGTGGTAATTTTTCAATTACCTCCACCTTGGCTCTATCAACCTCAATTCCCTTACTTGAAATCCGGTGTCCAAGAACAATACCTTCTGACTATAAAATGACATTTTTCCCAATTTAAAACAAGGTTTGATTCTTGACATCATTTCAAGACAAGAGATAAATGCTTAAGGCAGGATTCAAAAGAATTACCAAAAACAGAAAAGTCATCCATAAATACCTCAATGAACTTTTTAACCATATCAGAAAAAATTGAAAGCATACACCTTTGAAAAGTTGCTAGAGCATTACAAAGTTCAAAAGGCATTCTCCTATAGGCAAATACTCCAAAGGGGCATGTGAATACTATCTTCTCTTAATCTTGAGGGTCCACTGCAATTTGGTTATATCCAGAATATCCATCTAGAAAATAGTAAAAAGCATGACCAGCTAACCTCTCAAGCATCTGATCAATGAAAGGCAAGGGGAAATGATCCTTCCTGGTAGCAGTGTTGAGCCTCCTATAGTCTATACACATTCTCTAACCTGTGACTATTCTTGTAGGAATAAGCTCATTCTGTTCATTCTTGATCACTGTCATCCCTCCTTTCTTGGGAACTACCTGCACAGGACTTACCCAAGGACTGTCAGAAATAGGGTAAATAATACCTGCTTCCCATAATTTCATTATCTCTTTTTGGATCACCTCTTTCATAGTTAGATTGAGTCTCCTTTGTAGTTGCACAACTGGTTTAGCATCATCTTCAAGGAGGATCTTGTGCATACACTTGGTTGGACTAATCCCCTTCAAGTCACTAATGGTCCACCCAAGAGCTATTTTATGGCTCCTGAGCACTGAAATAAGCGCCTCTTCCTCTTCAGACTTTAAGGAAGAGCTAATAATCACTGGATAGGAATCATTTTCACCCAAGAACACATATTTCAGAGAAGAAGGTAAATCTTTGAGCTCAAGCTTGGGGGCTTCCTCCTCTGTTTTAGGCGTGTGAACTAGTGCCTTCTGAGGTGGTGAATCATCAACTTCAACTAATTCATACTCAGAAATAGGATCCAGAATGTCATCAAGTACCTCAGCTTCCAGTACTTGTTGAACAAGTGGTTCAACAACATCAATTCTCATACACCCTTCAGAATCATTAGGGTGCTTGAGAGCTTCAAAAACGTTAAGGACCACCTGTTCTTTATTGACCCTCAAGGTTAATTCACCCTTTTGCACATCAATCAGAGCTCTACCTGTAGCTAAAAAGGGTCTACCAAGAATAATAGAGGATTTGACATCCTCTTCCATGTCTAATATAACAAAATTACCAGGAAAAATAAAGGGTCCTACTTTCATAAGTAAATCCTCAACAACACCCACAGGTAATTTAATAGAAAGATCAGCAAGTTGAAGAGAAATATGAGTGAGTTTTACCTCCTCAATTTGAAGCTTTTTTATCACTGAAAGTGGCATGAGATTGATGCTAGCTCCAAGATCACATAAAGCTCTCTGAATGTTGACATCTCCAATGGTGCAAGGAATCACAAAACTCCTTGGATCTTGTATTTTCTCAGGCAGTTTATGTTGAATAATAGTACTGCATTCCTTGGTTAACACCACGGTTTCTTGCTCCTTCCAGTTCTTCTTGTTAGTTAACAATTCTTTCATAAATTTAGCATAAAGGGGCATTTGCTCAAGAGCCTCAGCAAAAGGAATGTTGATCTGTAGCTTCTTAAAGACATCTAAAAATGTAGAGAACTGCTTTTCCTTGGAAGCCTTTTGAAGTCTCTGAGGATATGGCATTTTTGGCTTGTATTCAGGAGCCTTTGGTAATGTAGGATAAGTGTCAAGGGAGTCAGGAAACGGGTTATTTGCACGTTTAGGGGGGGGGGGGGCGTGCTCTACATCTCTTTTCTTTTCCTCTGGAGCTTCCTTTTCAACTAGCTCTTCATTGGCCTTGGTCTCAGAGCCAACTACTTTACCACTTCTCAATTGAATAGCCTTGCAATCTTCTCTTAGGTTCACCACTATATCACCTGAAAATGTACTTGCAGACCTCTCAGGTATTTGCTTGTTTAGTTGGCCCATTTGCACTTCTAAGTTTCTAATAGAGGCTCTGGTTTCCTACATAAAACTCCTCATTATCTCATAATTAGAATCTTCTTGGGACTTAGAGTTTGCCTGCTGAGGTGCTTATTGCTGCTGAGACTGAAATTGGCGGTTATTGTAATTGTTCTATTGGAAACCGCCCTGAGAACTATTGTTGAATTTTTGAGGTCTCTGAGGTTGGTCCCTCCATCCAAAATTTGGGTGATTCCTCCACCCCTGATTGTATGTCTTAGAATATGGATCATTGTTGGGATTCCTAGGACCACTCCCCATGTAATTGACCTATTTAGAAGAGGGTTGAGCATAATCATAATTATCATTTTGCACAAAATTACCTGCCATGTCATAAGAATAAGAGACTTCCTGTGGTGGATTTTGGGTGTTGATAGCTAAGACTTCCATGCCACCCATCTGTTGAGTAAGTAAATTTATTTGCTGAGACATAAGCTTGTTCTGAGCAAGAAGAGCATTAACAGCTTCTACTTCTAACACGCCTCTCTTCTGAGGAGCGTCAGAGTTCACAAGATTCCTGTTAAATGAGTATAAATATTGGTTACTAGCAACCAATTCAATCAGCTCAATGGTCTCCTCCGGTGTCTTCTTCTTGTGTAATGAACCACTCGCTGAATTATCTAAGCACATCTTGGTGCGGTAATTTATAACCCACAGACTAACCGGCAAGTGCACCGGGTCGTACCAAGTAATACCTCAGGTGAGTGAGGGTCGATCCCACGAGGATTGATGGATCAAGCAACAATAATTGAGTGATATGCTTAGTCAAGCAAACAGAAAGTAATGTTTGACCAATATAAAAGACATTAAACAATATAAAGAATATTGAAGGAAGGCAAGTAAATAATTTGGGAAGAAAATATGGAGAAGATAGTTAAGGTTTCAGAGTTATCTATTTTTCCGGATTAACTTTTCTTACTAACTATTTTAATCATGTAGGATTTTATTTATGGCAAACTATATGTGACTAGACCCTAATTTCTTAGACCTTTCTAGTCTCCTCTAAAACTCATCAACAGCCAATGCCTTGGTCAATTAATTCCAATTAGAGGGTGGTGATCAAATTCCAGTTTATATGCCACAAAAACTCTAATTACCCAAAAATAAAAGGATTATATGTCACGTATCCCGTTAAATCCAAATAATTAAAATTTAGGAGAATATGTTTTCAAGCTGTTGTTCAAATAAAGAGCTTTTCCAAGTTATGCAAGAACACAAATAGAAAGAGAGTCATACTTTCGTTCCACCCAAATTCATAAGTTAAAGAGCGAAAACAATTCTTAAAGTAATAAAATCAATGGAAGTTTAGTTGCTCATGGTTCAGAGTCGAAAACTAGGATTACGGAATGTAAATTGGTATAGAATTGGAAGTCCTCTCTTGGGAAGAAAAGTTTCTTCCTTTTATATCTAATCCTAATAATTTTAAATCTATTATCTAAAACTAAAATAATATCTTTTCCTAAAAATTAATATTTGAATTTAAATTAGAATTAATTAACAAGTCTTCAGTTGATGGGTGGGGACCACTCGTTTTGTCTATTCTACAGCTTCTAATCTATATTTTCTGGGCTGAAAGTTGAGTCAAAACAACCCAAAAATCGCCCCCAGCGTTTTTCTGCGTTTTCTGCACGTGGCGCATGTCACGCGTACGCATCGATGGTATTCTTCGCGTGTCATGCGCACGCGTCAGTCACGCATACGCATCGCTGAGCAAATCTTCAAATCACACGTACGAGTCAGTCACGCGCACGCGTCACCTTGGAAAGCTCCAAATCACGCGCACGCATCAGTCACGTGTACGCGTCGCTCCTCGCTGCCATCTCCTTTGGTTCTTGTGCTGCAGAAACTCCATCAAATCCAGCCGAATGCTACCTAAAATAAATAAAATTGTAGAAGACTCAAAGTAGCATCCATATTGGCTAAAAGATAATTAATTCTTTATTAAACTCAACAATTTAGATGCAAATTCACAAGGAAAAGATAGGAAAGATGCTCACGCATCACTGAGTCCAAAAATCACCTTTAAATCCTCAAATTCTCTCTCTAACTTTTCGGAATCTAATTTGGTCAACATTAATTACTTAATTAACCGGTTGATAGTTGCAGTTTTATATGGAGACACCCTTAGCTCAGCCCAAACACTCACCAAGTGGGCCCCGATATTTCTGTAATCCTTAGTTATTAGATTAGTATATATAGGAGAATATCAACCATGTTTAGGATCTCTCTCCAGCATATCCTATTTTCGAACACCATTATGTATAGTATGAGCCACTAAACCTCCTAGGTTAAGGTTAGGAGCTCTGCTGAGTTTTATGGATTAATAAAAGTACTACTGTTCTATTTCAATTCATGTTTGATTCTCTCCTAAGATGTATCTTTGTTCTTCAAACTTATGAATGAGTTGAACCGTCAAAAGTTATCTCTATTCTACATGGGTTCAGCGAGCGTCTTTCATCGGATATCAATGAACCACTAGCTTGAGAATACGTCTCTTTGACAGCTAATCCACGACTTCGTTGGGGACTTCTCGAGACATCAGTTCAGCCGAGGTATGGGGAGATTAGGGTCTTTGTGGTAAAGGCTAGAATCAAGGCACATCATTCACTGAGCCAGAAAATTCAACCTTGTCTGCGGTGTTTCGAGTAGGATCACCAAAGGGATGAACTGCAGGAGCTTCACCCTCATTCAGACTGGATGCGCACTAAACTAGGTGTTCAGCCTAGAGGAAGATTGGTGACCACTCAAACTGGCGTCGATCACATACAACCTACTACAGAAGAAATCATTCACAGTTGGAGTAGACAGTAAGAAAGGATTGATCCAGAAGAACAAAGCACCTCCGAAGCCTTAACCATCTTCTTATCATTGATTTCACAATTACTGAGTAATGTTATCTTTATTTTACTTTTATGAGCTTAAACAACTAAACAACTTTTCTATCCACCTAACTAAGATTTACAAGATAACCACTGTTTGATCCAAGCCGACAATCCTCGTGGGATCGACCCTGACTCACCTCAGGTATTACTTGGACGACCCAGAGCACTTGCTGGTTCAGTTGTGTGGAGTGTGGGAATCCGTGCACCAAGTTTTTGGCACTGTTGCCTGAGATTGTTTGAGTTTGAACAAACTAAGAAATTATTTTGTTGTTTAGATTAGGTATTGTTTTTAATTTTTTTAGCCTTTTATTTTCTTTCTAAAAAAAATTCAAAAAATAAAAAAATTTTTAAAAATCTTTTCTTTTCTTTATTAATCTTTATCTTTTGTTTGAGTCTTTTGTTCTTGTTCATGTTAGAGTTCGAACTTTCTTGAGTCTTTTTCCAAAAATTTTCAAAAATAGTGTCTTTTGTTTGAGTCTAGTGTCAAATCTTAGGTTTGGTGTCCATTGCATGTTCTTTAATTGCTTTGAATTTTTGGAGTTTTGTTCTTGGTGTTCTTCTTGATCTTCAAATTGTTCTTGTTTTTCTTTCTGTTTATATCTTTAAAATTTTTAAGTTTGGTGTCTTTAGGTGTTTTTCTTTAAAATTTTTGAATTCTAGTGTCTTTAGATCTAAAATTTTTAAGTTTGGTGTCATTTGGTTGTTTTTCTCTTTCTTCATTAATTCAAAAAAAAAATATCTTTTCTATCTTTTATATCTTAATTTTCGAAAATATAAAAAAGATTTCAAATTTTGATTTCAAAATCATTATCTTATCTTATCTGAGTTTTAAATTTCAAATTCAAATCTTTTCAAATTCAAATCTTTTCAGAAATCAAATCTTTTTCAAATTACTATCTTATCTTTTTATCTTTCTTTAAAATTCAAAAATATTATCTTATCTTATTTCAAATTCAAAATTTAAAATTTAAAATTTCAAAATCAAATATTTTTCGAAAGTCAAATTTCAAACCTTATCTCTTTCAAATCTTTTTCAAATCTTTTCAAATTCTTATCTTATCTTTTCTAATTTCAAATTTCAAAATAAATCATTTTCAAATCTTTTCAATTTCTATCTTATCTTTTCAAATTTCAAATTTTAAATTCAAATATTTTCTAATCTTCTATCTTATCTTGTTTTCAAATTTTTTTAATTAGTTACTTGTTTTCTCTTTCTTCTTTTTCAAAAATTCCTAACTAATTCTTCTCTCTTCTAATTTTCGAAAATATCTTCTCTATTTCTCTTTCTTATTTTTTCAAAATTCATTATTTAAATATTTTTAGTTAATTAGTTTTTATTTTTGAATTTAATTAATAAATAAAAATAAAAACAAAAATATTTTCTCTTTTTACTTCTAACTTTCAAATTCTTCTTCCGTTTTATTCAAATTCTTCTTCTCTCTTCTCTATCTTCATTCTTCTTTCTTTTTCACATCTCACAGGGAGTCTTCTATTCTTGAACATAGAGCTCCCATTCTTCTTTCTTTCTTTGCTTTCTTTTCTTGTTTATGAGCAGGAACAGAGATAAAGAATCTCTCTTTAATCTTGATCCTGAACTTGAGAAGACCTTAAAGAAGCATTTGCAACAAGCTAAAGCACAACACTCCGAAGGAAATCTCACAAAGATTTTTGAACAAGAAGATGCAAGCATGGCAGCTGAGCCTAACAACAAAAGAGATGCAACAAAGGTTCTTGGTGAATACACCATATAAACCTTTGATTTCTATGGAAGAAGTATCTCCATACCTGCCATTAGAGCAAACAACTTTGAGCTTAAACCTCAGTTAGTCTATCTAATGCAACAAAATTGCAAGTTCCATGGACTTCTACTAGAAGATCCACATCAGTTTCTGTTTGAATTCTTGCAAATCTGTGACACTGTTAAGACCAATGGAGTGGATTCTGAGGTCTACAGACGTATGCTCTTTTTCTTTGCGGTTAGAGCCAGAGCTAGGATATGGTTAGAATCTCAACCTAAGGAAAGCCTAGACTCTTGGAAAAAATTGGTCAATGCTTTCTTGGCCAAGTTCTTTCCACCTCAGAAGATGAGCAAAATCAAAGTGGAAGTTCAAACCTTCAGACAAAAAGAAGGTGAATCCCTCTATGAAGTTTGGGAAAGATACAAGCAACTGATCAGGAGATGTCCTTCTGCCATGCTCATAGAATGGTCTATCCTAGGCATCTTCTATGATGATTTGTCTGAGATGTCCAAAATATCATTGGACAGCTCTGCAGGTGGATCACTCCACTTGAAGAAAATGCCTGCAGAAGCAAGAGTACTCGTTGAGATGGTTACAAACAACCAATTCATGTACACTTCTGAGAGAAACCCTGTGAATAATGGGATAACTTAGAAGAAAGGAGTTCTTGAAATAGACACTCTGAATGCCATATTAGCTCAGAACAAGATCTTGACCCAACAGGTCAATATGATCTCTCAGTATTTGACTGGAATGCAAGCTACAACTAGCAGCACTCAAGAAGCTTCCTTTGAAGGAAAAGCTTATGATCCTGACCAACCCATGATGGAGGAGGTGAATTACCTGGGAGAACCTTAAGGAAATACCTACAACCCCTCATGGAGGAATCATCCTAACCTTTCATGGAAGGATTAACAGAAGCCTCAGCAAGGCTTCAATAATAATCAAGGTGGAAAAACCCAGAATAGGTTCAATAATAGGCCACCATTCCCATCTTTTCAGGAACATATGGAGACTCCTAGGCAGAGCTTTTCTGACTTAGTCACTATAGTCTCCAACCTCTCTAAGACCACTCATAGTTTATAACTGAAACAAGGTCCTCCATCAGAAATTTGGAGGTACAAGTTGGTCAACTGATTAAAAGAATCCCTAAGACTCCTCCTAACACTCTTCCTAGTAACACTGAAGTAAACCCAAGAGAAGAGTGCAAGGCCATCACTACTGAAGCTGAGGCCGAATCTGAAGGGAGTAATCTGGCGTTGAATGCCAATATTGAGATCCCTAATGGGCGTTCAACGACCAAGGCTACACCTTTAATGGCATTGAACGCCAGGAAGGAGGTCCCTCCTGGGCGTTCAACGCCCAAACTGGCACAGGAGCTGGCGTTCAACGCCCAAATTGGCAGAGAAGCTGGTGTTGAACGCCAGTGAAGATGTCCCCACTGAGCGTTCAACGCTCAAAAGGCCACAAGAGGTGGAGTTGAATGCCAGTAAAGGTGTTCCTACTGAGTATTCAACACCCACTGATGAAATCCTTATCCAAGAATTAAAGGAAGCTAAGGCTCATGTAGAGACCATAGAGGTCCCCTTGCAAGCACTATTGCAATTCATGACTTCTGATGAATACTCATCCTCCGATGAGGATGAGGAAACTAGGGAAGAGCAAATTGCTAGATACCTAGGAGCTCTCATGAAGCTAAATTCCAAGTTATTTGGAGTAAGGACATTGGAGGAAGAACCTCCAGTGCTTGCCAAAGAACTCAATACTTTGGTTCAGCAGAAGCTGCCTTAAAAGCATCTGAATCCCGAACGTTTCCTAATTTCTTACACTATAGGCACCATGACCTTTGAGAAGGTTTTGTGTGACCTAGGGTCAAGTATAAACCTTGTGCCACTCTCTGTGATGGAGAAGTTGGGAATCTTTGAGGTACAAGCTGCAAATATCTCACTAGAGATGGCAGATAAGTCAATGAAAAAAGCATATGGCTTAGTAGAGGATGTCTTGGTGAAGGTTGAAGACCTTTACATCCCTGCAAACTTTATAATCATAGATACTGTGGAAGATAAGGATGAATCCATCAACCTTGGAAGACCTTTCGTAGCCACTACCAATGCTATCATTGATGTAGCAAAGGGAGAATTGATTTTACAACTAGGGGAGGAGCACATATTGTTCAAGATGCCTCACCCCAACTCTCCCTCTGAGAAAATAGAGATAAATGTGCAACACTTAGTGTTCCAACCATCTTTCTCAGTGCTGAGCTTTACTAAGCCACCAGACACCAATTCTAAGTTTGGTGTTAGGCAGCCATCAACAAGCACTAAGAACAAAGGTACTAAGAAGAAAGTACTAAAGGCTAGAGGGACAAAAAGATCCCCACAAAAGGCCTCTCACCTGGCATGAGAGTTTTCTTTACCAAGAAACCAGTCATACCATATACAGTGAGTCGTATCTTGTCTCTAGAGCATGTGGAGCTCATCCATGAGAAGACAGGAAGAAAGTTCACTGTAAGGGAAAAATTTCTAAGCCTATATCCATCTCCATAAGGAGCTAACCGTCAAGCTAGTGATGTTAAAGAAGCGCTTGTTGGGAGGCAACCCAACCATAGTTATTATTTATGTTTTTCTTTGAATTTGTTTTTCTTAATTATTTTCTTTAGGTTCATGATCATGTGCATTAGTCAAAACAGAGACAAAAATGTTTAGAAGTGCAAACAGAATACCCTGGAGTACATTTCTTGCTGGCGTTGAACTCCAGACAAGAAGGCAGGAGTGGGCGCTCAACGCCCATAAAGGGTAACATTACTAGTGTTGAACGCCATCCAGGGAGTAAAGGCTGGGCGTTCAACTCCCAAAAGAAGCAGAAGACCTGGCGTTAAACGCCAGGAAGGAGGTCCCTCTTGGGCGTTCAACGCCCTGAGTGGAGCAGCAAGCTGGCGTTGAACGCCAGCTATAGAGCATGAGCTGGGCGTTCAACGCCCATAAGGGGGGGCAAGGAATTTGAATTCCCTAGCCTCTCAAGACCAATGAGTCCCACAGCATCTTCACCTACTCCACCTTCATCTCTATTCTTTTCACACTTTTCCACACACTCTTCCCTATAAACCCTTAACCAGTCACATCCATACCTCTTCTCCGAAAACCATCATAACTCTCACCAACCCCCACCCACTAAAATTCAAATTTTCCCACCCATATTCCCCCCCCCCCCACTTATTTGAAACCCTAACCCCAACATCCCTATAAATACCCCTCTCATTCCACTTATCCCACACACTACTCATACACCTTTAGCCCTCACTTGGCCGAATTGCTCTTCTCCCTCCATTTGCATCCATTTTCTTCTTCTTCTACTCCATTCTTCTCTTTTGTTTATTTTTGCTCGAGGATGAGCAAAGTTTTAAGTTTGGTGTTGGAAAAGCCTTGCTTTTTTCTTTCCATTCCCACTTATAGCACCCAAGGTCGGAGAACCTTCTAAAAAGAGGAAAGGAAAGGCCGTAGCCGCCACCTCAGAATCTTGAAAGATGGAGAGATTTATCACCAAAGCCCATCAAGAACACTTATATGAAGTAGTGGCAAAGAAAAAGGTGATCCCTGAGGTACCTTCTAAGCTTAAGAAGAATGAGCATCCAGAGATCCGACATGAAATCCGAAGAAGAGGTTGGGAAGTCCTAACCAATCCCATCAAGAGGTTGGGATCTTAATGGTGCAAGAGTTCTATGCTAATGCATGGGTCACAAAAAACCATGACATTAGTGTGAACCTACATCCTAAAAATTGGCGTTCAACTTGCCTTTGATGCAAGGAGACCCACATTCTTACACTAGAAGGGTCAATTTTGATCAAAGGTTGGATCAAGTACTCTCAGACATCTGTGTGGAAGAAGCACAGTGGAAAAGAGATTTCCAAGGCAAGCCTATCCAACTAAGAAGGCCTGACCTCAAGCCCATAGCTAGAGGATGGTTGGAATTCATCCAACGCTCTATCATCCCTACTAGCAACCAGTCCGAAGTGACCATAGACCAAGCCATTATGATCTATTATATCATGGTCAAAAATGAGATGGAAGTACATGAGGTGATACCTCAAGAGTTATACAAAGTGGCAGACAAGACCTCCACCCAAGCAAGGGTAGCTTTCACTCATCTTATCTGTCACTTATGCAATTCAGCTGGAATTGTGATTGAAGGTGACACTCCAAATGAGGAGCACAAGCCCATCACTAAAAGAAGGATGGAGTATACTAGAGAGCCGGCACATGAACCACAACATGAGCATGTAGAGCCGCCTCAACATGAGATCCTTGGGATACCTCAAGGGATGTATTTTTCTCTTCAAAACTATTAGGATCAATGGCATACTTCTATGGGAGAATTAAACTCTAACATGAATCAGTTGAGGATGAAGCATAAAGAGCATTCCACCATCCTCAATGAAATTAGAGAAGATCAAAGAGCTATGAGGGAAGATGATAAACCATTATTTTATGGTTTACATTGTGTTTAATTGTGTGGTTTTATCAAATCTTTACCCACTTATTCATTAAATAAGCATGCGTTTATCATTCCTTCCTAAAAATACTTTATGGTTGAAAACTTGCTTTCTAGAGACTTTTAATGTTTGTATTTTAATTCTCCTTTATTCCATTCGATGTCGTGATCTATGTGTTAAGTGTTTCAGGTTTTATAGAGCATGAATGGCTTGGAGATTAGAAAAGAAGCTTGCAAAAATAGAAGGAACACAAGAAATTAAGGAGATGACCAGCGAGAAGTGATGCGGGCGCATGGCTCACGCGACCGCGTGACATAGAAGAAATTGCAGTGACGCGGACGCATGGCTCACGTGACCGCGCGGATTGGAAACTGCACCAGTGACGCGAAGGCGTGGACGATGCGCACGCGTGGCAAGGCAAAACGCTGGATGACGCGAACACCTGGATGACGCGATCGCGTGACATGCGCGATCTGCAGAATCTACAGAATTCGCTGGGGGCGATTTTGGGCCCTGTTTTGACCCAGTTTTTGGCCCAGAAAAGCAGATTAGAGCCAGGAAACATGCAGAGACAGAGAACGACATTCAATCCGCATAATTTTTAGTTTTAGATCTGATTTTACCTCTCCTCTAGGTTTTCTCTCTACACATTCATAGTTCTTAGGATTTGATTTTATTGCTTTTTGGATTGGGATATTGAGAAGAGTTATTACCTCCGTCAAGACTTCGTCATTCTAGTTTGTTTCCTTACTTGTCACTTACTCTTTCATGTCCTTTATTTACTCAGAGTTACTCTTGGATTATTTCTAGAATTTATTTATACAATAACTATTTCTATTTTTAATTGATCCTTTTGATTATTATTTATTATGTCTTTCAGTATTTCTCTTTCTTATTTTGAGAAATTTACATTCATAATAAGCGAGTAGTTCCCTAACTTGATTGGGAGATGATTGAAAGGAAACCTTGAGTTGGATTACTCAAGAGAAAAATTGTAATTGGGTTTATTGTTGGATCGCCCTCTAGTTATTGACACTAGTCCTTCCCAAGGGAGAGGATTAGGACTTGTGACTAGAAATAGCTTTCCAACTTGCTTGACTTCCCTCTACCTAGTAAAGGGTAACTAAGCAGAACAACCTTCAATTATCAATTAATCTCGAGAGTACTCCAACAAGAATAGGGCTTCCAACTAATCTACTCCCAGTCAAGGTTTTTATTTAAAATTACATAAATTCTCTAATTTAATTTTCTGTTTATCAACTCAAACCATTTTTTGAAAACATCTGATTAATAAAATAGCACATCTTTCTGCAACTCGTTGGGAGACGACCTGGGATTCATACTCCCAGTATTTTAATTTTAATTTTCATTTTGTGACAACCCTTCTAAATTGATAAGTTAATTTTCGGTTGGTTAAGAACTATACTTGCAACGTAACTCTTATAATAATTTCTTAACTCGCCAATTTCTGCCCCGTCAATTTTTGGCGCCGTTGCCGGGGAGTTGCAATAGAGTGCTAAGTTATTGATTGGAATTTATTTATTTATATTTTATTTTATTTTTGATACTATGAGCTACATGTTTCTTTCATTAAATGACGCGTTCAATTCCTAATCCAAGCTTGCCAGTATTTGATCCTGAGATTGAAAGAACTATCTCACGAATAAGGCAAGCTCGGTATCGGTTAGTCCTCTCTGAGAGCGAATCTGAAACGTCACTTGAGGAAGAAACAAGCTCCTTTTCTGCTAATTCGGTTGATTTACGTGTAGGTGACATGGCAGCACCTAGGAGAATTACTATCCAAGAGGCTGGAGCCCCTGATTTTACAATGCAACCGTTTTAAGTGCATCACCCAGCAGTGACTACAGACTTTGAAATAAAGACTGCACTGCTCAATTTGATGTCTAAGTTTCATGGCTTACCTGCTCAAGAGCCTATCAAGCACCTGAGAGATTTCCAAGCAGCCTGTTCTACTGTCAGGCGTGATGGTGCAGATAGAACTTCAATTTTGTTAAAAGCCTTCCCATTCTCTCTTGAGGGAAAGGCGAGAGAGTGGTACTACACTCAACCCGCAGCAACTGTTTCTGAATGGGATACGCTCAGAAGAGAATTTTTGGAAAAATTCTTCCCAGCTGAAGTTACGGACAAACTACGGAAAGACATTTTCATGATTGTTCAGGACAAATCCGAGACTTTCTATGAATACTGGGAGTGCTTCAACAATCTTCTGGAAGCATGTCTACACCATATAATTGACAAGATAGTGTTGCTCGGCTACGTCACACAGGGCATGAGGCCCCAAGATAAGACCACATTGGAAAGTGCTAGCAATGGGTCTATGAAAAAGTACAAGACCACTGATGAGGCATGGCAATTAATCAGCAACTTAGCTGAATCTACTCAGAATCACAGGTAGAAACAAGGCCGTTCAAAAATTGTTGCAGAAGTATCCTCTAGCAGAGAGACTGCTGATCTAACTCAGAGTATCTGTGAAATGACAAACTTACTAAAGCAGATGCAATTGAATCAACAACAAGCTCAGCAAGCTCAACCTTCTCCACCACAGCAAAGCCAACAGTTAGTCCCACAGAGAGTGTGCAAAATCTGTGCTGATTATAGCCATTACACTGATGAATATCCGCAGCTCCAGCAGAAAGACAACACTGTGGCAGCCACTCATAACTTCTATGACCACCCCAACCAAGGGTACAATCAAGGTGGTAGTTACAGCCATAGATGGCAGGACAATTCTAACCAGAATTGGAGAGTTAATTCTAACCAGAATTGGAGGGACAATAATAACAGAGGAGGCAGAGACAATCAGAGAAATCAGAGGTGGAATAATAACAACAACATGCAGTAGAACCAGAACCAGCCTTACAGAGCACCTCACCTGAGGTAATTCCAAGGATCACAGCACAACCAATAGCAGACCTCTCAGATCACTTGTCCTTCTTCATCTTCTAATGATGAGTTACTACAATCTATTGATCGGAGACAACAGGCCATGGAGAACAACCTTACTTCTACTCTAAATGGTCTGAACTCTACCTTGCAAGCTCTTGTCTCACAGATTGGATTAATGAATAACTCCAATAACCAGCCTTTGAGCTCCAGTGGAATCCCCTCTCAACCATTACCCAATCCAAAGGGTGGCATTAATGCCATCACCCTAAGGTCCGGAGCCACATTGCAAGAGAGGAATCAGGAGGAGCCAAGCCCACCAGAACACGCCTCAGCTGAAGAGATAATGGAAATAGAAGATGTTGAGGAGGAAGAGGACATACAGGACATGGATGAAGAAGAAGAAGCTCAATCACAGGAAGAAGCACCGAAGGGCGCAGACACTGTAGAAAACGCCATTCCTATTCCCTTTCCACAACTTGCAAGGAAGCCCAGGAAGCAGTTGGAACCTGATCCCAAAATGGTAGAAATATTCAAAAAGGTTGAGGTAACTATTCCCCTTTTTGATGTTATTCAACAGGTACCTAAATACGCAAAGTTTCTAAAAGATTTATGTATACATAAAGACAAAATTAATGAATTAGAGACTATTTCTTTAGGTAGTTCTATATCTGCTTTAATGGGAGGTATACCTGAAAAGTGTAGTGATCCAGGTCCATGTATGGTTAATTGTACTATTGGTGGTGTGGTATTTTCTTACTGCATGTGTGATTTAGGAGCATGTGTGAGTATAATACCTTTGTCTATATATGATATTTTGAGGCTCCCTCCCCTAAAAAGGTCGGCAGCTCGTTTTGTGTTAGCAGATAAAAGCATTATTACAGTGGCTGGAATTGCTGAAGATGTATTAGTGGGCATTAAAGGGCTCACCTTTCCCATTGATTTTTATATCCTGGAGATGCTCCAAAATGACTCAGAGAAGCCATCATCAATCCTACTTGGAAGACCTTTCCTGAAGACCTCGAAGTTCAAATTGGATGCTTTTTCAGGAACATACTCTTTTAAAATAGACGGCCAAGTAGTAAGCTTCAATCTGAACGGAGTAATGAAGCACCCTCCAGAAGATCATTCTATCCTCCAGTGTGACATCATAGATGAAACCGTAGCTGAAATTCACCAGGAGGAGTTAGCAGAGAAGTACATAGGACAAGGTCCGAGTGTGGGGACACTTTCTGAGGACAATGAAAGTACTTTACCATTGTCACCAACTCTAGACAATCCAGAGCCTGACCATGAGTAGAAGCTAGAATTAAAACCCCTCCCTCCACACCTCAAATATACTTACCTTGAGGACAAGCAGAAGTTTCCAGTTATCATTGCACGGGAACTCACTTCTCAACAAGAAGAGCAGTTACTTAGTGTGCTGAGGAGGCATAAGAAGGCAATTGGATGGAGTTTGGCAGACATAGTAGGCATCAACCCTCAAGTGTGTGCGCACAAAATATTTTTAGAAGAGGGAGCTAGGCCTGTTCGTCAACCCCAGAGAAGACTGAATCCCACTATCTTAGAGGTTGAAAAAAAGGAAGTGACCAGACTACTAGAGGCAGATATCATCTACCCCATCTCAGACAGTGAATGGGTAAGCCCAGTACAAGTGGTCCCCAAGAAGTCTGGAGTCACTACAGTGAAGAATGAGCATGGAGAGCTCATAGCAACCAGAGTACAGAACGCCTGGAGGGTCTGCATTGATTACAGGCGCCTAAACCAGGCCACTCGTAAGGATCACTATCCTCTTCCATTCATTGATCAAATGCTGGATCGCCTGTCAGGTAAATCGCATTATTGCTTCTTAGATGGTTACACAGGTTATTTCTAGATTCATATAGCTCCTGAAGATCAGGAAAAGACTACTTTCACCTGTCCTTTTGAGACTTATGCTTATAAGAGAATGCCCTTTGGCTTATGCAATGCACCAGCTACTTTTCAAAGGTGCACGATGAGTCTTTTCTCTGACCTTATTGAGGACTGTATGGAGGTTTTTATGGATGATTTTAGCGTTTATGGTGATTCTTTTAGCCTTTGCTTGGATAGCTTATCTAGAGTATTAGATAGATGTGTCAGTACAAACCTTGTATTGAATTTTAAAAAATGTCACTTTATGGTTAAACAAGGGATTGTACTAGGACATGTTGTATCTAATACTGGCATTTCTGTAGATCCAGCAAAGGTGGATGTTATTTCTAGTTTACCTTACCCCTCCTCTATGAGGAAAGTCCGTTCGTTCCTTGGCCATGCAGGTTTTTATCGGAGATTCATTAAGGACTTCAGTAAGGTAGCACTTCCTTTATCCAGATTACTGCAGAAAGATATTGAGTTCGAGTTCAGTGAGGATTGCAAACAAGCGTTTGATAAGCTGAAGACTGCCCTGACTCAAGCTCCAATTGTGAGAGGAGCTGACTGGAGCCAGCCATTTGAGATCATGTGCGATGCTTCCAACCATGCAGTAGGAGCAGCGCTGGCTCAGCGTGAAGGTAAGGACCCCTTTGTAATTGCTTATGCGTCTAAGACCTTAGACGCCGCTTAGTCTAATTACACTACTACTGAGAAAGAGATTCTTGCTATTGTTTTTGCTCTAGATAAATTCTGAGCCTATTTACTTGGTACTAAAG
Organism: Arachis ipaensis; assembly: GCF_059453495.1. NCBI lineage: Eukaryota > Viridiplantae > Streptophyta > Magnoliopsida > Fabales > Fabaceae > Arachis > Arachis ipaensis. The sequence continues at coordinate 115,611,927 of NC_142441.1, read as the reverse complement.
TAGTAGTGTATTCAGACCATGCAGCTCTTAAGTATTTATTAGCTAAAAAGGAATCCAAACCAAGTTTTATATGTTGGATACTGCTACTACAAGAATTTAATTTAGAAATAAAGGATAGGAGTGGAAACCAGAACTTAGTGGCAGACCACTTGAGTCGCCTTGAGCACATTAAGGATGACTCCACTCCTATAGTTGATAATTTCCCATTTGATAACCTGCAAGCAGTATCTGAGGTAGTCCCTTGGTATGCACCTGTAGCTAATTATCTAGTTAGCTGCACTTTTCCTCCAAACTTTACTAAGCATCAAAGAGACAAGCTGAAAAGCGAGTCTAAATATTATATATAGGATGACCCATATTTATGGAGATGTGGCGCTGAACAGGTAATTAGAAGGTGTGTACCTCAATCAGAATTCCAGTCCATCTTAGAGGCCTGTCACTCATCTGAGAGTGGAGGACATTTTGGCCCTCAAAGAACAGCTAGAAAAATCTTAGACTGTGGATTCTGGTGGCCTACTCTTTTTAGAGACGCTGCTGAATTTTGTAAATCTTGTTTCCCATGCCAAAACTTTGGTAATATATCCAAGAAGGATGAGATGCCTCAACAAATTATGCTTCTCTGTGAAATTTTTTATGTTTGGGGCATTGACTTCATGGGTCCATTTCCAAATTCTAATGGTTATTTTTATATATTGTTAGCTGTAGATTATGTTTCCAAATGGGTGGAAGTAATTCCTACCCGCACTGATGATGCTAACACTGTTGTTTCCTTTGTGAGAAACCACATTATTTGTCGCTTTGGATCACCACGAGCAATCGTGAGCGATCAAGGCACCCATTTTTGTAACAGGAGACTAACAGGATTACTGAAGAAGCATGGGATAATTCATAAAGTAACAACAGCCTACCATCCTCAGACTAATGGGCAAGCCAAGGTGTCTAACAGAGAGATAAAGCGTATATTGCAGAAAATAGTCGAACCTCATAGAAGAGACTGGAGCACCAGGCTACAAGATACACTTTGGGCATACAGAACAACATACAAGACACCCATTGGGATGAGTCTCTTTCGCTTAGTTTATGGAAAAGCATGTCATCTCCTAGTTGAGGTAGAGCACAAAGCCTTTTGGGCAGTAAAGGAGTGCAACATGGGATTTGAAAAAGCCGGAGCTGAAAGGAAGTTGCAATTGCAAGAATTGGAAAGCCTTCACCTAGAAGCTTATGAGAACTCAAGACTGTACAAGAAAAAGATGAAGGCTGTACATGATCAGCACATCAAGAGGAATGAGTTCCAACTTGGGGACTTAGTCCTCCTTTACAAATCCAGACTAAGGCTCATGCCAGGCAAGTTGAGATCAAGATGGGAAGGTCCATATCGAGTAGAGAAGGCTGAGCCGTACGGAGTTTTTCACCTAAGTCACCCTTCAAGATCTGAACTCATCAAAGTTAATGGACATCGTTTGAAGCTATATCATGGTGAGAAGGTGACGAAAAACAAGGAGTTAGATATCTTCCTCTTGGAGGATCCACTCACAGCAGAAGACTGAGCTAGTGGAGCGTCCAACTTACGGACGTTAAAGCAAAGTGCTAGGTGGGAGACAACCCACCATGGTATGATCGTTCCTTTCTTTATTCTTAGTTTTCTTATTCAATAACTCCTCTCTTTATTAGCACATTTAGTTTGCATCTGCATTTTCATATTTTTACTTAAAAAAAAGAGAGGGAGAGCCGCGACGCGACAGCGTCGCCGACGCGTCCGCGTCACAGGTGGCTCAGAGAGAAGAATAAATCGAACAGAGAGTCACACGGGAACGTGGCTGGAGGCGTGCCCCTGGCATAAATCACCTCACGCGACCGCGTCGCCGATGCGTCCGCGTCACATGGGAAATATGCCTCCCACGCGTCCGCGTCACTCACACGGCCGCGTGACTTGTAATTCGACGTAAAAAAGGGTGCACGACCGAAAGTTGTGCAAGAGTGGTTCTGGACTGGTTCTGAACACACAAACCCTACCACGCGGACGCATGGCTCACGCGTCCGCGTCATACCCCCATAATGGCCACTCACGCGATCGCGTCGATCACGCGACCGCGTCACCCTGAATTTTGGCAATACTAAGTTTTGAACAGAGAGTTGTGCGAGCGCGAGGCTGCCCTCGCGCCAATAGCACAAAACGCGTCACGCGTCCGCGTGACCGACGCGACCGCATCAATTAATTTAAGCGCAAGTCGTGCGAACGCGTCCCCCATGCGTCCGCGTCGCTTGCGCTGCACAGCTTATCCTAATTTGCCAAATATCTTATCTTTCTCTTCCCCAAATCCTACTTTTTCTTTTCCCTCTTCATTATTTTCTTCCCCTTTCTTCCTTCTTCCTTCTTTCTCACTTTCTACTTTCTCTCTCTCATCACCATTAACAAGGTTTTTCTTTTCTTTCCCCCTCTTTTTTTCTTTTTATTTTCATTATTCATGTTTTCTTTTTCTTTCTTTTTTCTCTTTTAATTGGTGTTAGATATTTAGTAAGGGTCGTTATTATTCCTTATGTTTGCTTGTGGATTGTTGCAACATTGTTTGGCAATTATCTATCAATTTTTAAAGGGTTTCTTGCATGTTCAATTTCTTATTTTGAATAGCTTACCTACCATGCATGCTTTGTGTTTGTGAAAAAGCCCATATGGCATTATGCACTATTTTTGAATCCTGTTATTTTCCTACTCTCAATGCTTGCTTTTCATAAAACCATTTTTCATATCATATTAATTTAATATAATTGTCATTACAAACAGATTGTTAGTATGAAAGACCTGGTAATCTAACTTGGACATTGAATGCTTGATTTATGCTACTCATACCTTTGCCTGCATGCCAATAAACACCTTGCATTTAATTGTCCTCATATGCACTCATTATATTTCCATTGCTGATTTTCCACATGTTGTCATGACCATGTGTTAACATTATTCATTTTATTAATGTGCATTGATTACCAGCTTTCCCGTTCTCTTACTTTCTCTATCCCTTGACATTTTGACATACTTTCTTTTTTCTCCCTTTCAGGATGGCCACCAAGAAAGGCAAGGAGAAAGCTGCTCCCAAATCAACAGTAAGGAGAGGAATAACATGAGCATTAGTAGCAGAGCCTTCTTCAACTGTAGTTAAACCCTCAACAAAAAGAATTAAGAGGATTATAAAGGTTGATAATAAAGAAAAAGCCTTCCCAGCAAAGGACACTGCACGATTTACCAATCGCTACTGTGAGCAGATGTTCTCCATCCTGGCAGAAAGAAGTTACAACAACGAATACCTTCTTATCCTCCCGAACCATATTGCTGAATTTGTTGAACCACAAATTGCATGGAGACAGTAGGGTTTCCTATAGAGACAGCCACGGCAGGTTAATCTTTCCTGGGTAGTCGAGTTCTACTCCAACTTCCACCTGCCAACCCTGCAGTCTGTCTATGTCCGTCAGAAGCAAGTCTCCATTACAGAAGAGGCCATTCAATGAGATTTAGATCTTCCCCCTACTCCAGAAGGAGTGGACACATTTCAAGAAGCCGCACTCAAGTGCCAGATGTACCAATTTAACTGGGACGCTGTTCTCAGAGTTATCGCACTACCTGGCAGCAGATGGATCTACGGATACCATCGTTCCCGTCCTAAGGGAATATCGGCTTCTGCACTTACCTTGGAGGGTCGAGTATGGGCACAGATTATGTCCCATTACGTTTTTCCGAGTACTCACGAGTCCTCCTTCACTGCAGACATGGCCGTTCTACTATGGTGCATCCCTACAGACCAGCCTCTGAACCTACCAAGACACATCCGGAGTGCTATGGGACACGTACAAATTGCGGACAACTTACCTTTTCCCGCCTTGGTTTCAGATCTCGTCTCAGCCGCCAGAGTCTCCTACAGAGCTGGGGACACCAAAGCCATGCTTCCACGGGAAGATCAGTATGTCCCTAACGGGAAATATATCAGACCTCCAACAGCCACTACCAGCCAGCCTACTGAACCGGCTGAAGAGATTCCTCCTTCAACACCACAAGCACCTACAACCACTCAACTGCTCCATCAGATACTTGAAAGGTTGGATTGGCAGGAACACAAAGCAAAGCTAAGAGAGCGCCGTAACAAGCACCGATTCACATACCTCAAGGAGCTACTTAAGGGAAAATACAGAGACTCAGACACCCCAGACTCAACTTCCTTTACCAGCACTGGGAGCCATGACGGTCCCGAATGTGGAGATACTACTACCAGCCCACCTTTGTTCCTGACAGATGGCACCGAGGACGGTGCAAAGCCTTAAGTGTGGGGAGGTCAGTCAGTACCTGACTTCCGGAGGTAATTTCTCTTCCCTAACACAAAAAAATAGGATATTTAGTTAGTTTTTCTTTTGTAGAATAGGATAAATTGCATAGTAATAGATTAGTTGCATGCATGTTCTACTTGATTGAAAAGACAATAATTTTCTTCTAAGACCCTATTTTTAGAACAAAATTTCACTAATTTTAATTTAAACTCTTGTGTTAAATTTGCTTCAAGTTATATTTGGAACGTAGTTTTTGAGCTAAAGAACACACAGCCTGTGAGACTTTGAGCCTTTATACATGGTTACATTATTTAACCATAATTATTCTGTTCTTGTGTGTTTACTTCTCTATGATTGTAATTTATATTTTGTTTCATCCTATATGTCCAATGTTTAATATATTTATATGCTTGCATATGATTGAGGCCATTATTTGTTTAACTCACTTATCCAAATTAAGCCTGCCCTTTCAATTACCTTTGTTAGCCACTTTGAGCCTTTAAATCCCATTTGTTCTTTATTTTACCATATTACTAGCCTTAAGCGGAAAAACAATTATACATCCCAATTGAATCTTTGGTTAGCTTAAGATAGAATTGTGTGTGTTAATTAAGTTTGGAAAATTGTGGGAACAAAAGATAATAAGGGAATATGTCATGATGATATAATGGGAATCTAGGTACCTACTCATGTGAAACTACAAGAATTAGAAATCTATGTGCATTGATAAGCTATGTTTATTTTTATGTTATTTTATTTTAAAAAAAATAGTAAAATCCAAAAATATTCTATAATTAAATAAGGGGACAAAATTACCCCAATGTTAAGTTACGAATTCAAAGATCAATGCATGTATGATAAAATTAAAATAAAAGTTGATACATGAGTAAGGAATGTGAAAGGAAAATTTTGGGTAGCTGGGTATGAAATTTAAGTTATATAGAATGTACATATGTGTGGGTTAAAGCTTGGGTTAATTAAAGATTCAATTTATAAGCTTACTTAACCATATATGTATCCCTACCCTTACCTTGGCCCCATTACAACCTTGAAAAGACCTCATGGTGTTTGCATTAGTATATTAAATGTTGTTGATTGGTTAGGTGAAGAACAAAAATTAGAAAGCATGATTAGAGAATGATAGAGTGATTACCCTATACACTAGAGAGATTAGAGCATACATACATCATCAGTGAGGGTTCAATGCTTAAATTCTATGTTCCCTGCTTTCATGAGCTACATTCTTGTATTTTTATCTGTTCTTACAGTATAAGAATCGAATTAGTGGAATTTGATTTGTGATTGTCTTGAAGAGCTTATTCACTTTTAACCAAGTAGACAAAAATCATATAGTTGCATTCACATATATAGGTTGCATAGCATTGTATGAGCTTTACATGTTCCTACTCATTTATTTTATCTCCTTCAACTAAGCATGAGGACATGCTAATATCTAAGTGTTGGGAGGTTGATAAACCATTATTTTATGGTTTACATTGTGTTTAATTGTGTGGTTTTATCAAATCTTTACCCACTTATTCATTAAATAAGCATGCATTTATCATTCCTTCCTAAAAATACTTTATGGTTGAAAACTTGCTTCCTAGAGACTTTTAATTTTTGTATTTTAATTCTCCTTTATTCCATTCGATGCCGTGATCTGTGTGTTAAGTGTTTCAGGTTTTATAGGGAATGAATGGCTTGGAGATTAGAAAAGAAGCTTGCAAAAATGGAAGGAACACAAGAAATTAAGGAGATGACCAGCAAGAAGTGACGTGGGCGCATGGCTCACGCGACCGCGCAACATAGAGGAAATTGCAGTGACGCAGACGCATGGCTCACACGACCGTGCGGATTGGAGACTGCAGCAGTGACGTGAAGGCGTGGACAACGTGCACGCGTAGCAAGGCAAAACGCTGGATGACGCGATCGCGTGACATGCGCGATCTACAGAATCTGCAGAATTCGCTGGGGGCGATTTTGGGCCCTGTTTTGACCCAGTTTTCGGCCCAGAAAAGCAGATTAGAACCAGGGAACCTGCAGAGACAGAGGACAACATTCATTCCGCATAATTTTTCGTTTTAGATCTGATTTTACCTTTCCTCTAGGTTTTCTCTCTACACATTCATAGTTCTTAGGATTTGATTCTATTGCTTTTTGGATTGGGATATTGAGAAGAGTTATTACCTCCGTCAAGACTTCGTCATTCTAGTTTGTTTCCTTACTTGTCACTTACTCTTTCATGTCCTTTATTTACTCAGAGTTACTCTTGAATTATTTCTAGAATTTATTTATACAAGAACTATTTCTATTTTTAATTGATCCTTTTGATTATTATTTATTATGTCTTTCAGTATTTCTCTTCCTTATTTTGAGAAATTTACATTCATAATGAGCGAGTAGTTCCCTAACTTGATTGGGAGATGATTGAAAGAAACCTTGAGTTGGATTACTCAAGAGAAAAATTGTAATTGGGTTTATTATTGGATCGCCCTCTAGTTATTGACACTAGTCCTTCCCAAGGGAGAGGATTAGGACTTGTGACTAGAAATAGCTTTCCAACTTGCTTGACTTCCCTCTACCTAGTAAAGGGTAACTAAGCAGAACAACCTTCAATTATCAATTAATCTTGAGAGTACTTCAACAAGAATAGGGCTTCCAACTAATCTACTCCCAATCAAGGTTTTTATTTAAAATTACATAAATTCTCTAATTTAATTTCCTGTTTATCAACTCAAACCATTTTTTTGAAAACATCTGATTAATAAAATAGCACATCTTTCTGCAACTCGTTGGGAGACGACCTGGGATTCATACTCCCAGTATTTTAATTTTAATTTTCATTTTGTGACAATCCTTCTTAATTGATAAGTGGATTTTCGGTTGGTTAAGAACTGTACTTGCAACGTAACTCTTATAATAATTTCTTAACTCGCCAATTTCTGCCCCGTCAGAAGAACAACAGAGACAAGGGCATGACATTGAAGATATCAAGCGCTCAATTGGATTATCTAGAGGAAGTGGTAGCTGCCATCATTAAGGTGGTCCCGTTCTATCACCCCTTTTTTTTATGTCATTTTTCTGTCTGTTCAATTATCTTGATGTGGCGGCGTTACTTTTGTTTTCTGAATGTATGAATAAACAGTACATATTTGAAATTGAAATTAAGAATGTTGGCTCTTGAAAAATCCAAAAATTTATTCTTAAAGCAAGAAAAAGTAGCAAAAAAGCAATATATGTGAAAAAAATGCGAAAAAAATAGCAGAAAAAGAAATAAAAATAGAAAAGTCCAATAGCTCCTTAAACCAAAAGGCAAGAGAAAAAAGCCAATAACCCTTTAAACCGAAAGACAAGGGTAAAAGGATCCAAGGCTTTGAGCAACAATGGTTAGGAGGGCCTAAAAGAAACTATATGCTTGTGGTGTGAAGGTGTCAAGTAAAAAGCTTGAGACTGAGCAGTGAAAGTCGTGATCCAAAGCAAAAAGAGTGTGCTTAAGAACTTTGGACACCTCTATCTGGGGATTCTAGCAAAGCTTAATCACAATCCGAAAGGGTTCACACAGTTAAGTGTTTGTGGCATTTATGTATCCGGTGGTAATACTGAAAAACAAAGTACTTAGGGCCACGGCCAAGACTCTAAAAGCTGTGTTCAAGAATAAAAAAGAACTAAATTAGGAGAGTCAATAATATCATCTGGATTCTAAGTTCCTAAAAAGGCCAACACTTCTGAGTTTCAATGGATAGTGAGATGCCAAAACTATTCAGAAGTAAAAAGCTACTAAGTCCCGCTCATCTAATTGAAACTGAGCTTCATTGAAAACTCTGAGATTTGTTATATCCTAACTCTTTTTTTTATCCTACTTTATTTTTAGTTGCTTGGGGACAAGCAACAGTTTAAGTTTGGTGTTGTGATGAGCGGATATTTTATACACTTTTTGACATCATTTTCATACAGTTTTTAGCATGTTTTGTTTAAGTTTTATTATATTTTCATAGGTTTTAGTGTAAAATTCACATTTTTGGATTCTACTATGAGTTGTTGTGTTTTATGGTGATTTCAGGTATTTTCTGGCTGAAATCTAAGAGTTTTGACAAAGTTTGATTCAGAGGCAAGGAAAGCGTAGCAGATGCTGTTAGGATCCGACCTCCGTGCATTCAAGCAAGCATTTCTGGAGCTACAGATATCCAAATAGAGCGTTCTCAATGGCTATGGAAATCTAACATCCAAAAATTTTCAGCAATATATAGTATTTCATACTTATCTTTCAAAATGAAGGCCCAAAACTGGCGTTCAACGCCAGCCATCTATCCTAGTTCTGGCGTCCAACGCCCACAGAGAGGTGGCCAGCGTCCAACGCCCAAAGGGGAGTCCAAAGGGGGTGTTCAATGCCCAAGGAGCCTACTAGTACATGGAGACACCCTTAGCTAAGGCAAAACACTCACGAAGTGGGTCCCAGAAGTGGATTTTCGCACTACAAGCCTAAGCCTATCATATTTCTATAATCCTTAGTTATTAGATTAGTATATATAGGAGAAGATCAACCATGTTTAGGATCTCTGGTGCGGAGTTTACAACCACAAACTAACCGGCAAGTACACCGGATCGTACCAAGTAATACCTCAGGTGAGTGAGGGTCGATCCCACGAGGATTGATGGACTAAGCAACAATGGTTGAGTAATTTACTTAGTTAGACAAACAAAAAAGAGTGTTCTGATTTTCAAAAACATTAAATAGTAAATTCAGAGTTTGAAGACAGGCAAGTGAATAAGTTAGGAATATAATATGGAGAAAGCAGTTAAGGTTTCAGAGTTATCTATTTTTCGGATTGACTTTTCTTATTAATTATTTTAATCATGCAAGATTTAATTCATGGCAAACTATATGTGACTAGACTCTAATTCCTTAGACCTTTCTAGTTTCCTCTAACTTTCATCAACCGCCAATTCCTTGGTCAATTAATTCCAATTAGGGGGTGAAGTTTAATTCTAGTTATTATGCCACAGAAATCCTAGTTATCCAAATATAAGAGGATTATATGTCACGTATCCCGTTAAGTCTAGATAATTAGAAATTTAGGAGAATATGTTTTCAAGCTGTTGTTCAAGTAAATAAAGAGCTTTTCCAAGTTATACAAGAACTCAATTAGAAAGAGAGTTATACTTCCGTTCCACCCAAATTCATAAGATAAATAACGAAAATAATTCTTGAATTATAAATCAATACATGAATTAAAATAAAGAAAATAATAGAATTAATCCATACAAATAGACAAAGCTCCTAACCTTAATAATGGAGGTTTAGTTTCTCATGGTTCAGAGAGAAAATTAGGATTGTAAATTGGGCTGAGGTGGAATGAATAGTTTTCTAATTCTAATCTTCCTTTTATATCTAATCCTAATTAATTTAAAATCTATCTTCTAAAACTAAATATAATATCTTTTCCTATTTTAAAATTAAAGTTTAAATCAGAATTTAAAATCAACATTTTCTGCACTTCGCGCTTGTCACGTGTATGCGTCAGTCACGCGTACGCGTCAATGGTCTTCTTCGCGTGTCACGCGTACGCGTCAAGTACGCGCACGCGTCGCTGAGCAACTTCACTTTTCACGCGTATGCGTCGGGTACGCGCACGCGTCGCCATGGAAAGCTCCAAATCACGCGCACGCGTCAGGTACGCACACGCGTCACTCCTCGCTGTCATCTCCTTTAATTCTTTTGTTGCAGAAACTCCATCAAATCCAGCCGAATGATACCTAAAATAAACAGAATTGCACAAGACTCAAAGTAGCATCCATAGTGGCTAAAAGATAATTAATTCCTAATTAAACTTAACAATTTAAAGGCAAATTCACTAGGAAAAGATAGGAAAGATGCTCACGCATCAATCTCTCTCCAGCATATCATATTTTCGAACACCATTATGTATAGTATGAGCCACTAAACCTCCTAGGTTAAGGTTAGGAGCTTTGCTGAGTTTTATGGATTAATAAAAGTACTACTGTTCTATTTCAATTCCTGTTTGATTCTCTCCTAAGATGTATCTTCGTTCTTCAACCTTATGAATGAGTTGAACCGTCAAAAGTTATCTCTATTCTACATGGGTTTAGCAAGCGTCTTTCATCGGATATCAATGAACCAGTAGCTTAAGGATACGTCTCTTAGACAGCTAATCCACGACTTTAATAGGGACTTCTCGAGACATCAGTTTAGCTGAGGTATGGGGAGATTAGGGTCTTTGTGGTAAAGGTTAGAATCAAAGCGCAGCATTCTCTGTGGCATTTTGAGTAGGATCACCAAAGGGATGAACTGCAGGAGCTTCACCCTCATTCAGACTGGATGTGCACTAAACCTAGTGTTCATCCTAGAGGAAGATTAGCGGCCGCTCAAACCGGCGTCGATTACATGCAGCCTGCTATAGAAGAAATCATTCACAGTTGGAGTAGACAGTAAGAAAGGATTGATCCAGAAGAACAAAGCACCTCCGAAGCCTTAACCATCTTCTTATCATTGAATTCACAATTATTGAGTAACGTTATCTTTATTTTACTTTATGCACTTAAAGAACTAAACAAATTTTCTATCCACCTAACTAAGATTTACAAGATAACCACTGTTTGATCCAAGCCAATAATCCTCGTGGGATCAATCCTGACTCACCTCAGGTATTACTTGGACGACCTAATGCACTTGCTGGTTCAGTTGTGCAGAGTGTGAGAATCCATGCACCAAATATAAGTCAGGAAAAGAAAGATATATTTGAAGAAATGGGATTCGGTGTCCTAGCACATGTCCCAGAAATGAATGTCTCTCATGCCCTCTTGAGAGAATTGATTTATTGCTATAATGAGTATCATGGATACCTAAAAACTCTCTATGGGAAAATATACATAACTCATCACAAGGTAGCAGCTGCCCTGGGCATAAGTAATGACGGTAATACACTTTCCACTTCCCTGCTTATTTTTGGTTCATTGGTGTATGGAAAATTAAACTGAGCCTTTTGGTTGATTTGTTGCTATTAAAATATTGTAGGGAATCATTTTGCTAAAAAGGTTGATTACGACAAATTAAATCCAGAAGACAAGGTCTGTGCTGGATATGAGTGTTGAACGGGAGGAGAACTGGCAAAAATTTAAGAAGACTTTTGTCATCTTCGTACAGAAGTGCTTCTTGCTGCCGACGATGGTAAGCGTAGCCTCCCCAATCCATGAGTCGCCTGTCTTTCTTGTGGACAACATCTGAGAGTGGGATTAGGAAAAACATGTTCTCAACTTCTTGAGGAAAGGAATTGAAAACGAGAAAAAGGAAAATAAACAGTCTGTTGACGGCTATGTTTTTGTTTTGATGCTGATATACTTCTATGAAACCAAGTTTCCTCGTCCGTTCAGACCTGATGCTCCACTGGCATTGTGGGTGGCCCATTGGACAAAGCAGATGATGCTCGACTGGATTTTGGAGGAAGTAACGGATACTTTGGTAAATTAAACAAAAAATTCCCCCTAAAATTTCATTTCAAATGCTTCTAAAATACTCTGCTAACTAAAGAAGCTTCTGTTTTAGGTTATAATTAATTTATTTCTCCTACTTGCAATTGTTAGTGTGTTCATTTGAATCTTTGTGCATGCAAAAATAATTTCTTGATGATTAAAAGTTTGTCACGTTTATTCACCATATAAATCTTGTTCGGTTCGGTGGGCTTGTTCCCTTTGGTTCAACTGATTGTTAATGTGTTCATTTCAATCCTTGTGCATGCAGAAACATTTTTCTTGATGATTAAAATGTTTGTCACGTTTTATTCACCATATGAATCTTGTTTGGTTCGGTGGGCTTGCTCCCTTTGGTTTAACTGATTGTTAGTATGTTCAATTGAGTCCATGTGCATGCAAAAATATTTTTTTGATGATTAAATAATTATCACATTTTATGGCATTTTATTTAGCACATTAGTATTTTTCGGTTCAATGGGTTGCTCATGTTGATTCAGTTGATTGTTAGTGTATTTCTCATTAAATAAGTTTCTATTTTAGGGACTTCTGTGCAGAAAGCAAATAAAGAAGGAAAAAACAAAAACAAAGAAGTTAGAGAAGAAAGAAAAAAAGAAAATTGTTGATCTGGATTCTTCTTCGGAAGAAGACAGATTTTCCGAATCTGAATCCGAATCCAACAAAACACCACCAGCAAAGAGAACAAGACAACAGAGGGTGGTTAAAAAATAAAAGATTGTTGAGACAAATTCAAAAATAACAACACAAACTGAAAGCAGTCCCACGGATTCAGAATGCAAAAGTGAAACCGAACACTAGTATGTTTGATCTTCATATTGATTTCATTTAACTTGTATTTGCTTAAAGTTGTTCTTATGCACTTGTTTTTATGTATTGCAGAGAAGAAGAAATTGAAAAAATTGCCACAAAAAAGAAAAAAATCACAGAAGGTGGTTAAAAAACAAAGCTAAAAAAGGAAGCCTGTGCCGACAGATTCAGAGAGCACAAGCAAATCTGAAAGCTAGTAAGTATTATGTATGCTTGTTAAGTAAATTACAAATGTGATATTGTTCAGTTGAGTTCTTTTTAATCTAGAAATGTTTTTCTTGATGATTGAATGTGTATCATGTTTTGTTCAGCACATGAATTACTTTCGGTTCAGTACTCTTACTAATTTTCGTTCACTTGATTGTTTGCGTCTTCACTTCTCCCTTTGTATACAGAAATATTTTTCTTGATGATTGAATGTGTATCACATTTTATTCAGCATATTAATTGAGTTCGGTTCGGTGGATTCTGTCAGTTTCATTCACTTGATTGTTAGTGTCTTTTTCTTGCTTATATTTTTCTCCGGTATAAATTCGATGTGTTTGTTTGTGTTGCAGAGAAAAAGAAATCGAAAAAAGACCCATAGTAAAAAGAAAATAACCACAGAGGGTGGCAAAAAAACAAACCAAATCTGACAAGGAGTAAGTTTCTGGAATCATATTTTCTTTTATTGATGCTTTCGTTTTAGGTTCCTTGATACTTATTTTATAAACTTTCAGAACTGAACAAGTAAAAGACAGCACTGCGGAAAGAAGAAGACAAGTATTGGAGACGATAAGAGAAAAGAGATCAAAGAAAAAAAATGATGGAGCTCAGATAGCAAATGTTGCTCTGGATCAGTTTGACTCGACAGAGGCGCAAAATGATTTCTCTGAGACGTAAGATTCGGTTTCTTATACCGGGTTATTTTTTTTTTCTTTGCTGACTTTTGCTAGAACCTTTTCTAATTCCCCTGGATTTAATTACTAATATTTATTTATCTTGCTTAGACTGCCGACTGTAAATCTGGGCAACAAACCTCTCTTACAGACTCAGGCAAGCTCCACACCGTCTGTAAAGGCCCCGAAAAATACCAAGTAAATTGGTTCATTGCAGGCTTTACTTTCAGTTCAGTGGTTTCAAAAATAAATTTCATGTGTTTCTAGACCTCTTCTTTTAATCTTGGTTTATAATTTTAATTTGTTATCTTTTTTTTTAGGAAAAATACCCGGAAAGCTCGGTAAAATATTTCAGAAAAAAGAAAATCCATCAAAGAAAGAGTTCTAAAACTCCACTAGTGTAAGTTAAAAATATTTATGTTACTCTTTTAGATTTAGGTAATAATTTTTGTTTAATTAATCACACAGAAAAAGGGTTTAAATGTCACTAGTGCTAAACTTGATTCTGAGCTACAAATCATTGAGGTTCGAGAAACTCGTTTTGAACCTTTGGAAATGTAAGTTTTTCAATGTGAAAATTTTCGTTTCTCAGAACCAATTCTAATTATTCAACATTAACTTCTTCCTTGTTTACATTTCTTAGAGCTCCTATTGTGTTGTCTCTTCCAAGTTCTCTTAAGGAAGAGTTGATGAAAGATGACTTTGTCTATGTCCCTCTGGAAAGTCAAACACAAGAAATTTTTGATAATGAGTAAGTTGCACATAAAATTCTTTTTATTAATTTTAATGGAATACGATAACAATTTGGGAAAATTATTGAACTATTTTCTGTTTAATGTAGCAGCCCTTTCGAACCGCAACAGCAGCCATGCAAAGAAGCACCAGCACAACAATCGGAATAACAAAAGCAGGCTGCTGAGGAATCTTCCCTAAGGAATATGGAGTAAAAACCTCCAATGAATGTGTAAGTTTTAATTAATATCATTTTTTATAATCTTCTGGTCTAGCTGGTAATTAGAATTCTTTTTATTAGTTTTAATGGTACAGCATAATAATTTTGCGTCGTTACTGAACTTTTTTCTGTTTAATGCAGTTGTCCTCCCAAACAACAATAGCAACAAGAAGCTCCGGTGGCACGACAATTAGAAGAAAAAGCACAACATGATTTGTAAGTTTTATGCTTGTTCATATCCGGATATTTTCGGTTCACCACGTTGATTAATTCCAGTTCACTACATTATTTAATATCATTTTTGTTTAATATCATTGTTTAATATCTCTATCGTCTTGCAGTGTTGCTCATCCTAGGCAATGGAAAGATGATGTGTATTCCTTTAGCCTTGGAATAAGTCCCCCAACATCTCAACAAGCTCGCCCCTCTCAACCAACTCAGCCCTGTGAGCTGACTGTTTCACAGCTTGAAATCCTGTAAGAGGCGGTGGTAGTTGTTGGGGTGATGGCAGCATTGAAGTTTGCTGAAGCAACAACTGCCGAGCCAACCTTCACAGCTGTTGAAGTTTACAAAACTCCGGAGAAAAATAAGGAAATCACAGAGGAGTTGATCAAAAAGTGTTATCATTAGATGACACATGTCAAACAAACCAAAGATAGTAGCAACGAATATGACGCCATATTCGTCTTGAAGCATGAGGCATGTTACGAGGGGGTTAGACAACATTTCATGTCTCCAATGCCGAAAGAACAAGTGGAAAGCATGGTAAATTATTTACCAATTGCGTTAACGTTAATGATTTTTCCAAAGACTCTTATACATTATATCTAATAAATTTTCTTCCTGTATATCGTCACCATACATAGCATGATTTTTAATGAAATAAAAGGTCACCGGATTCAGGAATAAATATACATTGTGCCGCTCGATATTGTGGTAAGATAAATTCCTTACTCTGCATGATTGAATGTTTATCGCATTTCATTCAGCATATGAATTGTGTTCAGTTCAGTAGTGTTGGCTAATTATATTCACTTGTCTGGTCATTTATGATTTAACTGATGTTCGTTTTGCAGATGTTTATGTTGGGAAACCATGGCGTGGACTATATTAATCCAAGGACCAAGAAGGCCTACCGGTTTGATATCAATCAGTATGTCGACCATCGCCGTTTCCTTGACAAAAGAAAACTAGCATCACATCCATTTGTAAGTTGTCATTTCTAAAAATTCTTCGATAATTCTCTCATTTGCTATTGTTTCGACTGAAATATTCTATCAATTTACCAAACTTAACTGTTTGTGCCGATTTGCAACGGAGGGCATTGGTGGTTATGGATTGCCGATGTCTAAAAAAAGAAATTCTATGTGCTTGACCCTATCAATAAGAAGAAAAAAGATATACCTGAATTAAGAATGAAACTGAACAAATTTGTTGTAAGTTATTTTGTTGTAAATTATTCAAATTATTTAGTACATGAAAGGAGTTCGGTTCATTGTTGTTGCTTCTCTTTATTCACCATTTGTGACCCTTTCAGGGATTAATAATTTCCTAGATGAGGGTTTACGCTGGGATGGAACCCATAATGGAGGATGGAGAGGGAGAAGAAGCAGAGTATATCATGTTGAACGGTCAACGTACAGAGTAAAAATCTTTCTCTTCTATAGTGCTATTTTTAATGTATTTTATTTTGTATACTATTAACCGTATTTTATTGATTTCTTGCTTAGCTATGATTGTGGCATATACGTCATGAAATGGCTCGAAACAATTGATCCTCGAAAGATCAAACCTGGGAAGAGGTATCAATATAAAGCTTAGACACAAGTAAGTACTTTCTAAATTAATAGTGTATGTAAATTTGAACTTAGTTATTACTCGGTTAGGTGGGCTTTGTGATTTGCATTCACTTAATATTTGGTGCTTTTCTAGTTGTTTCATTATTTATCATGTTTTATTCAGTGCATCAAGGGTGTTCGATTCAGTGGTCTGGAACATTTATCATTTCAGTTCTTTCGTTTATCATTTCAGTTGGGCTCATTTCTTATGTAACTAATTCCTTTCAACTGAAATGTAGGAAGAGATTGATGGCTTCAGGCACGAATATGTTCTGTATATTCTCTTGCACGTAATGAACAAAATCAAAGACCAAGTGATTCGGGCATTTGAAGCAATAAGACTCCCGAAGCCATTTGCTGCCCTCTGTAGCCCTTATTGTAAATTCACATCTGGAGATTTAGAGAGTAAATAGGATATACTATGATTGACTGGTTGTAATTAACAATATTTTGTTTAACTTGTTTAAAAAAGCAAACAATGTATATATCTAATGTATTCATGTGAATATTAATGTAAATGTTAATCTATATATCTAATCTTAATATCAATGTATATATCTAAAGTTAGTATTTTTATCTGATTCAAGATGGATTATTCCTTGTCCCGTTGGTCAAAGATGTTAATTTATATATCTGTTGGAACTGTCTGGCTGTTGTTTTGTTCCAAGTTCACAGTGAATGGAATCAGGATATTTATCAAGATATTAAGAACCCCCAAAAATACAGTGAACTAAAATTAATACACTGGATGAACCGAAAAATTGCATATTATCAATATAGCAGAGAGCTAATTATAAAAAAAATATTTCTATCAGTATTCAGTTTCAGAAACACCTGAACTCTCTGACATAGCTCAATAAGTTGACTATTCAAAAAAGAAAAAAAGTAGCTTTTGAATAAAGAATTTCACAAAAGCTAATATCAAAACCAAAAAGTTAATATTCATTAAAGACTAACAATAGTCAGAAATTAACCCTCCTATGGCATCAGTGAACCAAAATTTGAACATGGATCAAAAGAAATGTGAATTAATAAAAACTAAAACTCGTATAATCCTCTTTGGGATAATTCATATCCAGTGCATTATAAAGGCTGGAGTTTGACTGAATCTTTGATCTGCCGTTTAAAAGGTTCAATTGCAAAAGACATAATAAATCGTATATTAGCAAAATGCACAAATGAATTTTTCCCAAATCGAAAGCAAATCAATTTTACCTCGCTTGGAGCTGTCTTTTTCTTTTTCTTTGTGGCATTTGAGATATTTTTTTTTCAGGTTTGATCCAAGTCTGTTCTTGGGCCGGCCTCTTGTTTTGATGCGTGGCAGGCTTTGAAGGTCGTTCACGTCGCTTCTTTGTGAGATAACAAACTTCTTCCTTTGTTTCTCTCTTGATATTCTTGCATCTCGGCCATGACCTTGTCAAATGCCTAGTGCAGAATTCCAGTCAGCTCCTCGGACTCGGATGCAAATTCGCATATATTGTGCGACCGAAACACTAAATTGTCGAATCTCTTGCTTCTCGACTCCAGTAAAGGCTCGTCTTGGCTGCTCTTGATGTTTGTGTGCCTCCTCTTTATGTTCTTGCTCCAGCATTCCAGTATGTATTTCAGTGCCACGTTATCCACTCACTCGAAGATTAGGACGCTCAGGGAATGATGGCACAGTATGCCCCTTGACTCGAACAGCAAGCACTGGCACTTTACCTCCCGTGATACTGCATTGTAGGTGACAAAAAATTTGTTGAATGTGGAGTTAGAAACCTTCTCTACAACTTCGTATGTTGTGAAACCTAAGGTGGAATGCATTAATCTTGTGATGCAGTTCACTTCACCTCTGAATTGTGCATGAACTTCCCTGAACTTCTCGTGGGTATACACGTGCTGAAACTGGGCCTCTATTGCTGATTTTGTTGCACACGGTATCACGGAGTGAAAATCTACAGTGTTGAATTCTGTCTCTCTTTGCTCTCTGCTTGCTAGGCAATTGTTGTATTGTTTCACGAATTGTCTCAGGGAGCTGTTGCGTGTGATGAACTTATTGAAAAATACATGTATGCTCTTACTCCTTTGTGTGCTTATCATTCCGGCCCAGAAGTAGTGATCCAGGTAAGTTGGAATCCATAAATGCCGATCCTCGTACAGCTCTGTAGAATGAAACCAAAAAACATGGGCTCCAGTGAACCGAAATGTGTGCAAGTTTAAACAAAAAGTAACAGCATGAAAATAATTTAAATTGAAACCTCGGATACCTGAGAGCCACTTGTTGCCTCAAAGGCCGTACTTTGTGAGGAAATCATTCCAGATTCTATCGAATCCATCTTTCGTGTACGAGTTCCAAACAACATGGCTCATCTCTTGTTCAATTTTTTTGTGTCCCTTGTAGCCATTTAGTTTGTTTGGGATCTTCTTCATGATGTGCTAGATGCACCACTGGCGAATTATTGTTGGCATGCACAGCTCAATTGCCCTTTGAATCAACGCAGATTGGTCGGTAAGAATGCCTTTTGGTGCCTTTCCTCCCATGCAACGGAGCCAACACTCGAATAGCCATTTGAATGATTGGATGTCCTCATTTTTCATCAGCGCGCATCCAAGAAGTGTCGACTGACCGTGGTGATTCATGCCCACAAAAGAACCTAAAACCAAATTGTACCTGCATAAATAGACGCACCCAGACTGTGATGAACCGAAATTTGTAAATTCACTGAACCTAAAACTATATGTGACTGAACGGAATACCTGTTTGTGCTGTAGGTGGTGTCGAATGAAACCATGTCTCTGAAATACTAACATGCGGCCCTGCTTCTTGCATCGGCCAGGAATGCATGTTTGATGCAGTGATCGCCTTCGAGGTTGAGATCGAAGAAGAAATTTTGGTTCTTCTCTTTCATTCTTTGTAGGTACTTCCCAAATTCTTTGGCATCATCTTGTTCGAAAACATTCCGTACTTCCCTTGTGATGTAATTCCTTACATCTTTTTCTATAAAACTTAGTTCACGGTAGCTGTCGGCTGTTGCCACAAATGATTGGTAAGTTTTGCTCGGTCTGTGGTGCGGAATTTATAAACACAAACTAACCGGAAAGTGCACCAGGTCGTACCAAGTAATACCTCAGGTGAGTGAGGGTCGATCCCACAAGGATTGAGGGACTAAGCAACAATGGTTGATTAATTTACTTAGTTAGACAAGCAGAAAATAGTGTTTGAGAGTCCAAAAGCATTAAACAGTAAATTCAGAATATCAAAAGACAGGCAAGTAAACAAGTTGTAAATAATATATGGAGAAACAGTTAAGGCTTCAGAGTTATCTATTTTCTGGATTGACTTTTCTTATTAATTTATTTTAATCATCCAAGATTTAATTCATGGCAAACTATATGTGACTAGACCCTAATTTCTTAGACCTTTCTAGTCTCCTCTAACTTTCATCAACCGCCAATTCCTTGGTTAATTAATTCCAATTAGGAGATGAAGTTTAATTCTAGTTATTATGCCACAAAAATTCTAATTACCCAAACATAAGAGGATTATATGTCACTTATACTGTTAAGTCCAGATAATTATGGCATCTTCCTTGGCAAGTTATTTTGAATTATGGCACTACATTCCTTAGTCAGGACCACTGTCTCATCTCCCTTTAAAGGCTTCTTCTTTGACAACAATTCCTTCATGAATTTGACATAGAGAGGCATTTGCTCCAAAACCTCAGCAAAAAAAATATTGATTTGCAACTTTCTAAAGACTTCTAAGAACTTTGAAAACTGCTTGTCCTTGGTCTCCTTTTGAAGTCTCTGAGGATATGGCATTTTAGGCTTGTACTCAGGAGCCTTTGGCAATGTAGGATAAGTGTCAAGAGAGTCTGGGAATGGGTTGTCCACATGCTTTGGAGGGACGTGCTCTACTTCTTCTTTCTTCTTCTATGGAGCTTCTTTTTCAACTGGCTCCTCATTAACTTGTGCTTCCATACTTGCCACTTGTCCACTTATCAAGGTGATAGCATTGCATTCCTCTCTTAGATTTGGAATTGTGTTACCAGGAAGGCTATTAATGGTCCTCTTATCAATTTCATTAACTTTTGTGGCTAATTGACCTATCTGAATCTCCCAGTTTTGAATTGTATTTGCAGACTTTTCAGGTATTTACTTGCTCAATTGGCCCATTCGCACCTCCAAGTTTCTAATGGAGGCTCTGGTTTCCTGCATAAAACTCCTCATCATCTCCCAATTAGAATCTTGTTGGGATTGAGAGTTTTTCTGCTGAGGTGGTTGTTGTTGATGAGACTGAAATTGGCGGTTATTATGATTGTTCTGTTGGAAACTGCCCTGAGAATTATTGTTGAAATTCTGAGATCTCTGAGGTTGGTCCATCCACCCAAGATTGTATGTCTTAGAGTATGGATCATTATTGGGATTTCTAGGACCACTCCCCATGTAATTTACCTGTTCAAAAAAGGATTGAGCATAATCATAATTCTCATTTTGTACAAAATTACCTGTCATGTCATAAGAGACCTCTTGAGGTGGATTTTAGGTGTTGATAGCTGAGACTTGCATGCCACCTATATGCTGAGTAAGTAAATTTATTTGCTGAGACATAAGCTTGTTCTGAGCAAGAATAACATTAACAGTTTCCATTTCCAACACACCTCTCTTCTGAGAAGTCTTTGAGTTCACAGGATTCTTGTTTGATGAGTATAAATATTGGTTGCTAGCAACCAACTCAATAAGCTCAATAGTCTCCTCTGATGTCTTCTTCTTGTGCAGTGAACCACCTACAGAATTATCTAAGCACATCTTGGACATTTCACCTAAACCTTCATAAAAGATATCTAGTTGGGTCCATTTGGAGAACATGTCCGGAGGGCATTGCCTAGTCAGTAGCTTGTATCTCTCCCAAGCTTTATAAAGAGTTTCACCATCCTTTTGCCTCAAGGTCTGAACCTCTACCCTAAGCTTAGTCAGCTTCTTTGGTGGGAAAAATTTAGTAAGAAACTCAGTAACAACCTTGTCCCAAGTATTCAAACTCTCCTTGGGTTGGAAATCTAGCCATAGCTTTACTCCATCCCTCAGAGCAAACGGGAAGAGCATGAGTTTGTACACCTCAGAATTCACTCCATTTGTCTTTACAGTATCACAAATCTGCAGAAAATTAGAAATAAATTGATTTGGGTCTTCGTGGGGAAGACCATGATACTGGCAGTTTTATTGCACCAGGGGGACCAATTGTGGCTTTAACTCAAAGTTGTTCACAGCTATAGGAGGCACCACAATGTTTTTCCCATAAAGATCTGCAGTAGGAGCAGAGTAAGACCCAAGTACTCTCTTTTGTTGCTCATTCCCATCGGATTTGCCACATTGGCATTAACAGCATTATTAGGATCCATAGTGGACTCTGCAGCCTTGTAAAGTCTTGCTTGTTGCAAACGCCGCCTGAAAGTCTTTTCAGGTTCAGGATCAAAGTCTAAAAGATGTTTCTTGTCTCTGTTCTTGCGCATAAACAGACAGAAGACAAGAAAAGATGGAACTCTCTACGTCAGAGTACAGAAAATTTCCAGTGAGGTAACCTGTGTAAACAATTAAAATAAAAATACTAAATAGAATAAATAAATAAATTTAGATATTTGTAGGCAAAATTAGGACAGAAATATTCGAAATTAACAAGAAAAATAAACAGGAAAAAATGAAATAAAAATAACTAGGGGACACCAAACTTAATTTCAGAAATTAAGGAAAAATATTAGTGATATTTATTTATTTATTTTTTTTGAAAATACTAAAGCAAAATTTAAATAAAATTAAAACTAAAATGCCTAATCTAAGTAATCAAACAACCAATAGTTGTTAATCACTATCAATCCCCGGCAACGGCGCCAAAAACTTGGTGCGGAATTTATAACCACAAACTAACCGACAAGTGCACCGGGTCGTACCAAGTAATACCTCAGGTGAGTGAGGGTCGATCCCACAAGGGTTGAGGGACTAAGCAATAATGGTTGATTAATTTACTTAGTTAGACAAGCAGAAAATAGTGTTCCGAGAGTCCAAAATCATTAAACAGTAAATTCAGAATATCAAAAGACAGGCAAGTAAACAAGTTGTAAATAATATATGGAGAAACAGTTAAGACTTCAGAGTTATCTATTTTTCGGATTGACTTTTCTTATTAATTTATTTTAATCATTCAAGATTTAATTCAAGGCAAACTATATGTGACTAGACCCTAATTCCTTAGACCTTTCTAGTCTCCTCTAACTTTCATCAACCGCTAATTCCTTGGTCAATTAATTCCAATTAGGGGGTGAATTTTAATTCTAGTTATTATGCCATAAAAATCCTAATTACCCAAATATAAGAGGATTATATGTCACGTATCCCGTTAAGTCCAGATGATTAGAAATTTAGGAGAATATG
Organism: Arachis ipaensis; assembly: GCF_059453495.1. Lineage (NCBI taxonomy): Eukaryota > Viridiplantae > Streptophyta > Magnoliopsida > Fabales > Fabaceae > Arachis > Arachis ipaensis. The sequence goes on along the minus strand of NC_142441.1, from coordinate 115,589,230 downwards.
TTTTCAAGCTGTTGTTCAAGTAAAGAGCTTTTCCATGTTATACCAGAACTCAATTAGAAAGAGGGTCATACTTCCGTTCCACCCAAATTCATAAGATAAAGAATGAAAATAATTATTGAAATATAAATCAGTGCATGAATTAAAATAGAAAAATAATAGTATCAATCCATACAATAGACAGAGCTCCTAATAACCTTAACAGTGGAGGTTTAGTTGCTCATGGTTCAGAGAGAAAATTAGGATTCTGGTAAACTGTAAATTGGGCTGAGGTGGAATGATGTTGGAATCCCCCAGAAGAGAAGTTTCTTTTACCTTTTATATCTAATCCTAATTAATTTAAAATCTATTTTCTAAAACTAATAAAATATATTTTCCTATTTATAAAATTTAAAGTTTAAACCAGAATTAATTATAGCAATTAGCGTTCTCTGCGTTTTCTGCACGTGCCGCATGTCACGTGTACGCGTCAGTCATGCGTACGCGTCGATAGTCTTCTTTGCGTGTCATGCGTACGCGTCAGGTACGCGCACGCGTTGCTGTGCAAATCTCCAAATCACGCGCACGCGTCTGGTATGCACACGCGTCAGGTACGCGCACGTGTCGCTCCTCGCTGGTCATCTCCTTTAATTCTTGTGCTCCTTCCATTTGTGCAAGCTCTCTCTATCCTCTATGCTATTCCTGCCCTATATAGCCTTCTTCTCTTTTTCTGCGGAAGCTCCATTAAATCCAACCAAATGCTACCTAAAATAAACAGAATTGCACACGACTCAAAGTAGCATTCATAGTGGTTAAAAGATAATTAATTCTTGATTAAACTCAACAAATTGATGCAAATTCACTAGGAAAAGATAGGAAAGATGCTTACGCATCAGAACACCAAACTTGAGATGTTGCTTGTCCTCAAGCAACCAAAATAAGTGCAAGATTAAGATGTGAATTTGCATGAGAAGTGGTGCGTGGCAGAAGTTAGACCAATTAAGAGATTTTTTTAAAAAGAGAACAGCGTTGCAAGTATAGCCCTTAACCAGCTAAAATCCGCCTCACCAATTTAAAAAGGGTGTCACAAAAAATTTAGAATAAAAATACTGGGAGTATGAATCCCAGGTCGTCTCCCAACGCGTCGCTACATTTTTTTCATTCCGCGCGCTCGCGTGAGCCATGTGCACGCGTCAGTCTTCGTTGGTCATCTCCTTACTTTCTTGTGTTTCTTCTATTTTTGCAAGCTTCCTCTCCATTCTCTAAGCCATTCCTGCCCTATAAAGCCTGAAACACTTAACACACGGATCACGACATTGAATGGTATAAAGGAGAATTAAAATATACTAATTAAAGATCTCTAGGAAGCAAGTTTTCAACCATAAACAATACTAGGAAGGAATTATAAAATCATGCAATTAGTATGAATAAGTGGGTGATGACTTGATGAAACCACTCAATTAAACACAAGATAAACCATAAAATAGTGGTTTATCAACCTCCCCACACTTAAACATTAGCATGTCCTCATGCTTAGCTTAAGGAGATAAAACAAATGAGTAGGGAAAAGTAAGACTCATGCAATGCAATGCAACCTATGTATATGAATGCAGCTATATGATAAAATAATTTTGTCTACTTAGTTAAAAATAAATAAGTTCTTTCAAGAAAAAAATAAATCAAATTCCACTAACTCAAATTATACAATAAAAGCAAGTAAACTCGTAGGAAGACAGCTTATGAAAGCAGGGAACATAGAATTAAGCATTGAACCCTTACTGATGGTGTATATGCACTCTAGTCACTCTAGTGTATAGGGTAATCACTCTACTCTTCTCTAATCATGCTTTCTGATGAGCGGATAATTTATACGCTTTTTGGCATTGTTTTTAGTATGTTTTTAGTAGAATCTGGTTACTTTTAGGGATGTTTTCATTAGTTTTTATGCTAAATTCACATTTCTGGACTTTACTATGAGTTTGTGTATTTTTCTGTGATTTCAGGTATTTTCTGGCTGAAATTGAGGGACTTGAGCAAAAATCAGATTCAGAGGTTGAAGAAGGACTGCTGATGCTGTTGGATTCTGACCTCCCTGCACTCAAAGTGGATTTTCTGGAGCTACAGAACTCAAAATGGCGCGCTTCCAATTGCGTTGGAAAGTAGACATCTAGGGCTTTCCATCAATGTATAAGGGCATTTGAACGAGTTTAGATGACGTAAAAGGGCATTGAACGCCAGTTCTACGCTGCTGTCTGGAGTTAAACGCCAGAAACAAATCACAAACCAGAGTTGAACGCCAGAAATACGTTACAACCTGGAGTTCAACTCCAGAAAGAGCCTCTGCACGTGTAACATTCAAGCTCAGCCCAAGCACACACCAAGTGGGCCCCGGAAGTGGATTATGCATCAATTACTTACTTCTGTAAACCCTAGTAGCTAGTTTATTATAAATAGGACTTTTTACTATTGTATTAGACATCTTTTGATCACTTTTAGATCTCTAGACCTCCATGGGAGGCTGGCCACTCGGCCATGCTTACCCTCTATTCACTTATGTATTTTCAAACGGTAGAGTTTCTGCACTCCATAGATTAAGGTGTGGAGCTCTGTTGTTCCTCAAAGATTAATGCAAAGTACTACTGTTTTCTATTCAATTCAACTTGTTCCGCTTCTAAGATATTCATTCGCACTTCAACCTGAATGTGATGAACGTGACAATCATCATCATTCCCCATGAACGCGTGCCTGACAACCACTTCCGTTCTACCTTCGATTGAATGATTATTTCTTAGATCTCTTAATCAGAATCTTCGTGGTGTAAGCTAGATTGATGGCGGCATTCATGAGAATTCGGAAGGTCTAAACCTTGTCTGTGGTATTCTGAGTAGGATTCTGGGATTGAATGACTGTGACGAGCTTCAAACTCGCGATTGCTGGGCGTAGTGACAGACGCAAAAGGAGGGTAAATCCTATTCCAGCATGATCGGGAACCTCAGATGATTAGCCGTGCTGTGACAAAGCATTTGGACCATTTTCACAAGAGGAGGGGATGTAACCATTGACAACAGTGATGCCCTTGCATAAAGCCAGCCATGGAAAGGAGTAGGATTGATTGGATGAAGACAGCAGGAAAGCAGAGATTCAGAGGAACGAAAGCATCTCTACATGCTTATCTGAAATTCTCACCAATGAATTACATAAGGGTTTCTATCCTTATTTTTTGTTTAATTAGTATTATTTTCGAAAACTTCATAATCAATTATTATCCACCTGACTGAGATTTACAAGGTGACCATAGCTTGCTTCATACCAACAATCTCCGTGGGATCGACCCTTACTCACGTAAGGTTTATTACTTGGACGACCCAGTGCACTTGCTGGTTAGTTGTATCGAGGTTGTGACAAATTATGAATTTAGATTAGAGCACCAAGTTGTTGGAGCCAATACCAGAGATCACAATTTTGTGCACCAAGTTTTTGGCGCCGTTGCCGGGAATTGTTCGAGTTTGGACAACTAATGGTTCATCTTGTTGCTCAGATTGGGTAAATTTCTTTTCATTTTCTTTTCAAAAATTTTTCAAAAAAAAAATCTTTCAAAAATTTCTCCTTTGTTTTCGAAAAAAAATGTAACTTTTTTAAAATAAAAATATTTTCAAAAATATATTTTTCTTCAGAATTTTTAAGAATGAATTCTAGTGTTTCATGATGATTTGTTGAATCCTGGCTGGCTGTGAAGCCATGTCCAAATTCCTTTGGACTGAGGATTCAATTAATCACTTCAGTGCATGTAATTACATACTAAAGCTTGGCTGGCTAATAAGCCATGCCTGACCCTTTGATTGGAGCTTTAGTTTAAAGAGCGTAAGATTCCTGGAATTCATATTAAAAATTTTGGAATCCTTATTTTTCTTTCTCAAAATTATTTTCGAAAAAATTAAAAGAAAATACAAAAAAAATTCATAAAAAAAATTCATAAAAAAATCAAAAAAAAATATTTCATGTTTCTTGTTTGAGTCTTGAGTCAAGTTGAAAGTTTGGTGTCAATTGTATATTCATCTTGCATTTTTCGAAAAAATTCATGCATTCATAGTGTTCTTCATGATCTTCAAGTTGTTCTTGGTAAGTCTTCTTGTTTGATCTTGATATTTTAGTGTTTTGTGTTGTATGGTGTTTTTCATATGCATTCTTGAATTCTTAGTGTCTAAACATGAAAGATTTCTAAGTTTGGTGTCTTGCATGTTTTCTTTGCATATAAAAATTTTCAAAAATATGTTCTTGGTGTTCATCTTGACATTCATAGCATTCTTGCATGCATTCATTGTTTTGATCTAAAATTCCCATGCATTGAGCATTTTTAGTGTTTTTCTCTCTCATCATAAAAATTCAAAAATCAAAAAAAAAATATCTTTCCTTTTTTCACTCATAAATTTCGAAAATTAGATTTGACTTTTTCAAAAATTTTAAAAATCTAGTTGTTTTCATGAGCCAAATCAAATTTTCAATTTGAAAATCTTATCTTTTTCAAAATCTTTTTCAAAAATCAAATCTTTTTCAATTTTCTTAGTTATTTTCAAAAATTTTAAAAATATTTTTCAAAAATCTTTTTCTTAATTTTATATCATAATTTTCGAAAATAACATCATCAATTAATGTTTTGATTCAAAAATTTCAAGTTTGCTACTTGCTTGTTAAGAAAGATTCAAACTTTAAGTTCTAGAATCATATCTTGTGATTTCTTGTGAATCAAGTCATTAATTGTGATTTTAAAAATCAAATCTTTTTCAAAACTAATTTCAATCATATCTTTTCAAAAATATCTTCTTATCTTATCTTTTTCAAAATTTGATTTTAAAATATCTTTTCTAACTTCTTATCTTCTTATCTTTTCAAAATTTATTTTCAAATTTGTTTCAACTAACTAACTAACTTTTTGTTTGTTTCTTATCTTTTTCAAAACTACCTAACTAACTCTCTCTCTTTCTCTAATTTTTGAAAATATCTTCCCTCTTTTTCAAAATTTCTTTTTAATTAACTAATTATTTCAATTTTTGATTTTTATTTTCGAAAATTACTAACCTTTTGCAAAAACTATTTTCGAAAATCACTAACTCTTTTTCAAAAATTATTTTTGAAATTTTCCCTCTCTCATCTTATTCCATTTATTTATTCATCTACTAACATCTCCTCACCCTTGTGTTTCTTTTCTTACATTACATTCTTTGTCCCCTTCCTTTTTTTCACTCACACAGGGACCTCTATACTGTGGTATAAAGGATCCCTATTATTATTATTATTATTATTATTATTATTATTATTATTATTATTATTATTATTATTATTATTATTATTATTATTATTATTATTATTATTATTATTATTATTATTATTATTATTATTATTATTATTATTATTATTATTATTATTATTATTATTATTATTATTATTATTATTATTATTATTATTATTATTATTATTATTATTATTATTATTATTATTATTATTATTATTATTATTATTATTATTATTATTATTATTATTATTATTATTATTATTATTATTATTATTATTATTATTATTATTATTATTATTATTATTATTATTATTATTATTATTATTATTATTATTATTATTATTATTATTATTATTATTATTATTATTATTATTATTATTATTATTATTATTATTATTATTATTATTATTATTATTATTATTATTATTATTATTATTATTATTATTATTATTATTATTATTATTATTATTATTATTATTATTATTATTATTATTATTATTATTATTATTATTATTATTATTATTATTATTATTATTATTATTATTATTATTATTATTATTATTATTATTATTATTATTATTATTATTATTATTATTATTATTATTATTATTATTATTATTATTATTATTATTTCTGTGCCCTCTTCTTTGTCATATGAGCAGGAGCAAGGACAAGAATATTCTTGTTGAAGCAGATCCAGAACCTGAAAGGACTCTGAAGAGGAAACTAAGAGAAGCTAAATTACAACAATCCAGAGATAACCTTTCAGAAATTTTCGAACAGGAGGAGGAGATGGCAGCCGAAAATAATAATAATGCAAGGAGGATGCTTGGTGACTTTACTGCACCAAATTCCAATTTACATGGAAGAAGCATCTCCATTCCTGCCATTGGAGCAAACAACTTTGAGCTGAAACCTCAGCTAGTTTCTCTGATGCAGCAGAACTGCAAGTTTCATGGACTTCCATCTGAAGATCCTTTTCAGTTCTTAACTGAATTCTTGCAGATCTGTGATACTGTTAAGACTAATGGAGTAGATCCTGAAGTCTACAGGCTCATGCTTTTCCCTTTTGCTGTAAGAGACAGAGCTAGAGTGTGGTTGGACTCTCAACCCAAAGACAGCCTGAACTCTTGGGATAAGCTGGTCAAGGCTTTTTTGGCCAAATTCTTTCCTCCTCAAAAGCTGAGTAAGCTTAGAGTGGATGTTCAAACCTTCAGACAGAAAGAAGGTGAATCCCTCTATGAAGCTTGGGAGAGATACAAAGGACTGACCAAAAAGTGTCCTTCTGACATGCTTTCAGAATGGACCATCCTGGATATATTCTATGATGGTCTGTCTGAATTGGCTAAAATGTCATTGGATACCTCTGTAGGTGGATCCATTCACTTAAAGAAAATGTCTACAGAAGCTCAAGAACTCATTGACATGGTTGCTAATAACCAGTTCATGTACACTTCTGAGAGGAATCCTGTGAATAATGGGACGCCTATGAAGAAGGGAGTTCTTGAAATTGATACTCTGAATGCCATATTGGCTCAGAATAAAATATTGACTCAGCAAGTCAATATGATTTCTCAAAGTCTGAATGGAATGCAAGCTGCATCCAACAGTACTCAAGAGGCATCTTCTGAAGAAGAAGCTTATGATCCTGAAAACCCTGCAATAGCAGAGGTAAATTATATGGGTGAATCTTATGGAAACACCTATAACCCATCATGGAGAAATCATCCAAATTTCTCATGGAAGGATCAAAAGCCTCAACAAGGCTTTAATAATGGTGGAAGAAATAGGTTTAACAGTAGTAAATCTTTTCCATCATCCACTCAGCAACAGACAGAGAACTCTGAACAAAATACCTCTAATTTAGCAAACTTAGTCTCTGATCTGTCCAAGGCCACTGTAAGTTTCATGAATGAAACAAGGTCTTCCATTAGAAATTTGGAAGCACAAGTGGGCCAGCTGAGTAAAAGGATCACTGAAATCCCTCCTGGTACTCTCCCAAGCAATACAGAAGAAAATCCAAAAGGAGAGTGCAAGGCCATTGAATTAATCACCATGGCCGAACCTGTGAAGGAAGGAGAGGACGTGAATCCCAAGGAGGAAGACCTCCTGGGACGTCCAGTGATCAATAAGGAGCTTTCCTTTGAGGAACCAAAGAAATCTGAGACTCATCTAGAGACCATAGAGATTCCATTAAACCTCCTTATGCCATTCATGAGCTCTGATGAGTATTCCTCTTCTGAAGAGAATGAGGATGTTACTGAAGAGCAAGCTGCCAAGTTTTTTGGTGCAATCATGAAGCTGAATGCCAAATTATTTGGCATTGCAACTTGGGAAGATGAACCTCCCTTGTTCACCAATGAACTAAATGATCTTGATCAACTGACATTGCCTCAGAAGAAACAGGATCATGGAAAGTTCTTAATACCTTGTACCATAGGCACCATGATCTTTAAGGCTCTGTGTGACCTTGGTTCAGGAATAAACCTCATGCCCCTCTCTGTAATAGAGAAACTGGGAATCTATGGGGTGGAAGCCACTAAAATCTCATTAGAAATGGCGGACAATTCAAGAAAACAGGCTTATGGACAAGTAGAGGACGTGTTAGTAAAGGTTGAAGGCCTTTACATCCCTGCTGATTTCATAGTCTTTGATACTGGGAAGAATGAGGATGAATTCATCATCCTTGGAAGACCCTTCCTAGCCACAGCAAGAGCTGTGATTGATGTGGACAGAGGAGAATTGATCCTTCAAATAAATGAGGACAACCTTGTGTTTACAACTCAAGGATCTCTCTCTGCATCCATGGAGAGGAAGCATAAAAAGCTTCTCTCAAAGCAGAGTCAAACAAAGCCCCCACAGTCAAACTCTAAGTTTGGTGTTGGGAGGCCACAACCAAATTCTAAGTTTGGTGTTGAACTTCCATATCCAAACTCTAAGTTTGGTGTTGGGAAGTCTCAACAATACTCTGAAGATCTGTGAGGCTCCATGAGAGCCCACTGTCAAGCTATTGACATTAAAGAAGCGCTTATTGGGAGGCAACCCAATTTTTATTTATCTAACTATATTTTTCTTAGTTATATGTCTTTATAGGTTCATGATCATGTGGAGTCACAAAATAAATATAAAAATTAAAAACGGAATCAAAAACAGCAGAAGAAAAATCACACCCTGGAGGAAGACCTTACTGCGTTTAAACGCCAGTAAGAAGCATGTTTTGGGCGTTCAACGCCAGAACAGAGCATGGTTCTGGCGCTGAACGCCAGAAATGCACCCTGGAGAAGAGCTGGCGCTGAACGCCCAGAACAAGCATGGTTCTGGCGTTCAACGCCAGAAATAGGCTACAAATGGGCGTTCAACGCCCAGAACAAGCACCAATCTGGCGCTGAACGCCCAGAGTTGTGTGCAAGGGCATTTTGCATGCCCAATTTGGTGCAAGGTTGTAAATCCTTGAACACCTCAGGATCTGTGGACCCCACAGGATCCCCACCTACCTCCACTCACTTCTTCTCACCCCTCTCTCACACAATCCCATAAACACTCTTCCCCAAAACTCTTCACCAATCACCTCTTCACCACTCACATCCATCCACTCTTCCCCATAAACCTACCTCATAAACTCCACCTAAATCCCACCCAATCCCACCCTAAATGGCCGAAACTTACCCCCCTTCCTTCCCTATATATAACCCTCCATTCTTCCTCATTTTCACACAACACAACCCTCTTTTTTCTTCTTGGCCGAAACACACCTTCCCCCTCCTCTCTATATTTTCTTCTTCTTCTTCATCTATTCTTTCTTCTCTTGCTCGAGGGCGAGCAAAATTCTAAGTTTGGTGTGGTAAAAGCATAAGCTTTTTGTTTTTCCATTACCAGTGATGGCACCTAAGACTGGAGAATCCTCTAGAAAAGGGAAAGGGAAGATAAAAGCTTCCACCTCCGAGTCATGGGAGATGGAAAGGTTCATCTCCAAAGCTCATCAAGACCACTTCTATGATGTTGTGGCCAAGAAGAAGGTGATCCCCGAGGTCCCTTTTAAACTCAAGAAAAATGAGTATCCGGAGATCCGACATGAAATTCAAAGAAAAGGTTGGGAAGTTCTAACAAACCCCATCCAACAAGTCGGCATCCTAATGGTTCAAAAGTTCTATGCTAATGCATGGATCACTAGGAATCATGATCAAAGTAAGAACCCGAACCCAAAGAATTATCTCACCATGGTTCGGGGGAAATACTTAGATTTTAGTCCGGAAAATGTGAGGTTGGCGTTCAACTTGCCAAACATGGAAGAGAATGCACGCCCCTACACAAGGAGAGTCAACTTTGATCAAAGGTTGGACCAAGTCCTCATGGACATATGTGTAGAAGGAGCTCAATGGAAGATTGACTCAAAAGGCAAACTGGTTCAACTAAGAAGACTGGACCTTAAGCCTGTAGCTAGATGATGGTTGGAGTTCATTCAATGCTCAATCATTCCCACTAGCAACCGGTCTGAAGTTACTATAGACCGGGCCATCATGATCCATAGCATCATGATTGGAGAAGAGGTGGAAGTTCATGAGATTATACCTCAAGAACTCTACAAGGTGGCTGACAAGTCCTCTACTATGGCAAGGTTAGCCTTTCCCCACCTCATTTGCCACCTATGCAATTCGGCTGGGATTGACATAGAGGGAGATATCCTCATTGAAGAGGACAAGCCCATCACTAAGAAAAAGATGGAGCAATCAAGAGAGCATAGAAAAGCTCATCATCAAGAAATCCCTGAGATTCCTCAAGAGATGCACTTCCCTCCACAGAACTTTTGGGAGCAAATCAACACCTCCCTAGGAGAATTAAGTTCAAACATGGGATAATTAAGGGTGGAACATCAAGAGCACTCCATCATCCTTCATGAAATTAGAGAAGATCAAAAAGCAATGAGGGAAGAGCAACAAAGGCAAGGAAGAGACATAGAAGAGCTCAAGGACATCATTGGTTCCTCAAGAAGGAAACGCCACCATCACTAAGGTGGACTCATTCCTTGCTCTTACATTCTCTGTTTTTCGTTTTCTCTATGTTAAGTGCTTATCTATGTTTGTGTCTTCATTACATGATCATTAGTATTTAGTAACTATGTCTTAAAGTTATGAATGTCCTATGAATCCATCACCTCTCTTAAAATGAAAACTGTTTTAATTCAAAAGAACAAGAGTTACATGAGTTTTGAATTTATCCTTGAACTTAGTTAAATTATATTAATCTGGTGACAATGCTTCTTGTTTTCTGAATGAATGCTTGAACAGTGCATATGTCTTTTGAAGTTGTTGTTTAAGAATGTTAAATATGTTGGCTCTTGAAAGAACGATGATAAGGAGACATGTTATTTGATAATCTGAAAAATCATAAAAATGATTCTTGAAGCAAGAAAAAGAAGCAAAGAACAAAGCTTGCAGAAAAAAAAATAGGCGAAAAAAAATAGAAAGAAAAAGAAAAAGCAAGCAGAAAAAGCCAAAAGCTCTTAAAACCAAGAGGCAAGAGCAAAAAGCCAATAACCCTTAAAACCAAAAGGAAAGGGCAATAAAAAAGGGATCCCAAGGCTTTGAGCATCAGTGGATAGGAGGGCCCAAAGGAATAAAATCCTGGTCTAAGCGGCTAAACCAAGCTGTCCCTAACCAAGTGCTTGTGGCGTGAAGGTGTCAAGTGAAAACTTGAGACTGAGCGGTTAAAGTCAAGGTCCAAAGCAAAAGAAGAGTGTGCTTAAGAACCCTGGACACCTCTAATTGGGGACTTTAGCAAAGCTGAGTCACAATCTGAAAAGGTTCACTCAATTATGTGTCTGTGGCATTTATGTATCCGGTGGTAATACTGGAAAACAAAGTGCTTAGGGCCATGGCCAAGACTCATAAAATAGCTGTGTTCAAGAATCATCATACTGAACTAGGAGAATCAATAACACTATCTGAACTCTGAATTCCTATAGATGCCAATCATTCTGAACCTCAATGGATAAAGTGAGATGCCAAAACTATTCAAGAAGCAAAAAGCTACAAGTCCCGCTCATTTAATTGGAGCTATGTTTCATTGATAGTTCGGAATTTATAGTATATTCTCTTCTTTTTATCCTATTTGATTTTCAGTTGCTTGGGGACAAGTAACAATTTAAGTTTGGTGTTGTGATGAGCAGATAATTTATACGTTTTTTGGCATTGTTTTTAGTATATTTTTAGTAGAATCTGGTTACTTTTAGGGATGTTTTCATTAGTTTTTATGCTAAATTCACATTTCTGGACTTTACTATGAGTTTGTGTGTTTTTCTATGATTTCAGGTATTTTCTGGCTGAAATTGAGGGACTTGAGCAAAAATCAGATTCAGAGGTTGAAGAAGGACTGCTGATGCTGTTGGATTCTGACCTCCCTGCACTCAAAGTAAATTTTCTGGAGCTACAGAACTCAAAATGGCGCGCTTCCAATTGCGTTGGAAAGTAGACATCCAGGGCTTTCCAGCAATGTATAATAGTCCATACTTTGAACGATTTTATACGACGTAAAAGGGCGTTGCACACCAGTTCTATGCTGCTGTCTGGAGTTAAACGCCAGAAACAAGTCACAAACCAGAGTTGAACGCTAGAAATACGTTACAACCTGGCGTTCAACTCCAGAAAGAGCCTCTGCATGTGTAACATTCAAGCTCAGCCCAAGCACACACCAAGTAGGCCCCGGAAGTGGATTTATGCATCAATTACTTACTTCTGTAAACCCTAGTAGCTAGTTTATTATAAATAGGACTTTTTACTATTGTATTAGACATCTTTTGATCATTTTTAGATCTCTAGACCTCCATGGGAGGCTGGCCACTCGGCCATGCTTACCCTCTATTCACTTATGTATTTTCAAACGGTAGAGTTTCTACACTCCATAGATTAAGGTGTGGAGCTCTGCTGTTCCTCAAAGATTAATGCAAAGTACTACTGTTTTCTATTCAATTCAACTTATTCCGCTTCTAAGATATTCATTCGCACTTCAACCTGAATGTGATGAACGTGACAATCATCATCATTCCCCATGAACGCGTGCCTGACAACCACTTCCGTTCTACCTTCGATTGAATGATTATCTCTTAGATCTCTTAATCAGAATCTTCGTGGTGTAAGCTAGATTGATGGCGGCATTCATGAGAATCCGGAAGGTCTAAACATTGTCTGTGGTATTCTGAGTAGGATTCTGGGATTGAATGACTGTGACGAGCTTCAAACTCGCGATTGCTGGGCGTAGTGACAGACGCAAAAGGAGGGTGAATCCTATTCCAGCATGATCGGGAACCTCAGATGATTAGCCGTGATGTGACAGAGCATTTGGACCATTTTCACAAGAGGAGGGGGTGTAACCATTGACAACGGTGATGCCCTTGCATAAAGCCAGCCATGGAAAGGAGTAGGATTGATTGGATGAAGGCAGCAGGAAAGCAGAGATTCAGAGGAACGAAAGCATCTCTACACGCTTATCTGAAATTCTCACCAATGAATTACATAAGTGTTTCTATCCTTATTTTCTGTTTAATTAGTATTTTTTTCGAAAACTCCATAATCAATTATTATCCGCCTGACTGAGATTTACAAGGTGACCATAGCTTGCTTCATACCAACAATCTCCGTGGGATTGACCCTTACTCACGTAAGGTTTATTACTTGGACGACCCAGTGCACTTGCTGGTTAGTTGTATCGAGGTTGTGACAAATTATGAATTGAGATTAGAGCACCAAGTTGTTGGAGCCAATACCAGAGATCACAATTTCGTGCACCACTTTCTAAACCTTGTTCTTCACCTAACCAATCAACAAGTATTTAATGTACCAATTCAAACATCATGAGGTCTTTTCAAAGTTGTAATAGGGCCAAGGTAAAGGTGAGGGTATATATATGGCTAAGTGAGCTATAAATTGAATCCTTGATTATCCTAAGCTATCACCTAACGTATATACTCTTCTTTTCTTCTTAAAGCATCCTTAACTTACCCAAAATTCTCCCACTTTTGTTTTACATACTCATGCATCAACTTTTCTTTTAACTTGTATCACATATGCATTAATTTTTGAACTTAATTTAGCATTGGCGTATTTTTGTCCCCTTATTTATTTATCTAATTACTTATTTATTTGATTTTTTTTGAAGCATAAAAAAATAAACATAACATTGCCAATGCACATGGATTTTTAATTTTTCTAGTTCCACATGAGTAGGTACCCAAATTTCTAATATTTTAAAAATATGACACATTCCCTTATTAACCGATGTTCCCACAATTTTCCATACTTAATTGATACACAATTTCTATCTTAAGCTAACCAAAGATTCAATTTGGGGTATTACTTGTTTTTCTGCTTAAGGCTAGTAATGTGGTAAAATATAGAACAAATGGGATTAAAAAGGCTCAAAGTGGCTAACAAAGGTAAATGGAAGGGTGGGCTAATTGGGGTAAGTGAGTTAATAAAATAATGGCATCAATCATATGCATACATATAACACATTAAATATTGGACATATAGGATGGAACAAAATATAGATCACAATCATAGAGAAGTAAACACATAAGAATAAAATATTCATGGTTAAATAGTGTAACCATTTCATTAAGCTCAAGTCTCATAGGTTGTGTGTTCTAGCTTTTAACTATGCTCCAAATACAACTTCCAAACAAGTTTAACACAAAAATTTTGGTTTAAATTAGTGACTTTTTTTTCAAAAATAGGGTCTCAAAAAGAAACTTATTATTTTCTAACCAGATAGAACATGCATGCAAATAACCTATGCAATTTATCTTATCCTAACAAAAAAAATTAACTAAATATCCTATTTTATTGGTGTTTTAAGGAAGAAAAATTACCTCTGGAAGTCAAGTACTGACTGACCTCCCCACACTTAAAGCTTGGCACCGTCCTCGGTGCCATCAGTCAGGAACAAAGGGGGCTGATAGCAGCATCTCCACAATCGAGACCGTCATGGCTCCCTGTGCTGGTAAATGAAGTGGAGTCCGGGGTGTCTGGGTCTTCTCTAGGTGGATGGTGACCAACAAGTAGCTCCTTGAGGTATGTAAATCAGCGCTTGTTATGGCGCTCTCTTTGCTTTCCTTTCCGGTCAAGCCGGTCTAGGCTCTCAATTATCTGATGGAGTAGTTGGTTTGTTGAAGGTACTTGTGATGTGGAAGGAGTAGGAATATCTTCGGCTGGTTCTGCAGGCCGGCTAGCAGTGGCTGCTGGAGGTCTGATATACTTCCCATTAGGGACGTGCTGATCATCCCGTGGAATCATGGCCTTGGTGTCTCCAGCTCTGTAGGAGACTCCGGCGGCTGAGACTAGATCTGAAACTAAGGCGGGAAAAGGTAGGTTTCTCGCAATCTATACGTGTCCCGTAGCATGCCGAATGTGTCTTGGTAAATTGAGGTGCTGGTCTGTAAGGATACACCAGAGTAGAACAGCCATGTCTGCAGTGAAGGAGGACTCGTGAGTGCTCAGAAAGACGTAATATGACATAATTTGTGCCCATACTCAAGCCTCCAAGGTGAGTGCTGAAGCCAATATGCTCTTAGGTCGAGATCGATGGTATCTATAGATCCATCTACTGACAGGTTGTGCTATAACTCTGAGAATGGCGTCCCAGTCAAATTGGTATGTCTGGCATTTGAATGAGGCTTCTTGGAATGCGTCCAGTCCTTCTGGTGCAGGGGGAAGATCTAAAGTTTGTTGAATGGCCTCTTCTGTTATGGGGACTTGCTTTTGACGGATATAGACAGACTGCATGGTTGGCATGTGAAAATTGGAGTAGAATTCAACTACTCATAAAAGATTAACCTGCCGTGACTGTCTCCGTAGGAATCCCCATTATCTTCGTTCAATTTGCGGCTCAACAAATTCAACAATGTTGGTCGGGAGGATGAGAAGGTACTCATTGTTATAATTCCTCTCTGCCAGGATAGGGAACATATACTCACAGTAACGATTAGAGAACCGCGCAGTGTCCTTTGCTGGGAAAGCTTTCTCTTTTTCATCGACCTTGATGATCCTCTTGATTCATTTTGTTGAGGGCTTTACTGCTGTTGAAGATGGTTCTGCCACTAGTGCTCTCTTTGTTCCTTTTCTTGCTGGTTGTTTGGAAGTAGCTTTCTCTTTACCCTTCTTGGTGGCCATCCTGAAAAGGAAAAAAAGAAAGTAATATGTAAAGCTAAGGGTTCGAGCAAGGAAGGGGATAGTATAGGTGATAATCAATGCACGGTAAAGAAGGATGTTGTTAACACATGGTCATGACTACATGTGAAAAGTTCATCAATGGAAATATAGCAAGTGCATGTGATGGAAATTAAATGCAAGATGTTTATTGGCATGCCGGCAAAGGCATGAGTAGCATAGATCAAGCATTAAATGTCCAAGTTAGATTATCAACCCTTTCAAACTAACAATCTGTTTGTATTGACAATTATATTTAATCAATAAAATATAAAAGGGGTTTTGTGAAAAAAACAGGCATTAGAGTAGTAGAATAGAGTAATATAAAAATAATATACAATGCCATACGGGCTTTTTCACAAACACATAGCATACACGGTAAATATGTTATTGAAAGTATTAAATTGAACATGCAAGCAACCTTTAAAGAAGTAATATTAATTGTCAAACAATTCCACAATAACTCACAAGCAAAATATAGAAGAAAATAAACACCTAATTAAATTTCTAAACCAATTAAAGGAATAAAAAGAAAGAAAAAAAATATAGATAATGAAAGTAAAAAGAAAAAGAAAAAGAAGAAGAAAACATAAATAAAAATAAAAAAAGTAAAGAAAGAAAGAAAAGAACCTTGATAATGGATGTGAAAAATAAAGGAGGAGGAAGTAAAAAGTGAGAAAGAATAAAGAAGGAAGAAGAGAGAAGAAAGAAATAAGAAAGGAAAAGAAAAGATTTAGTTTTGGGAAAGAAAAGATAAGATATCTTGGCTGATCTGGATAAGCTGTGCGTCGCATGTGACGCGGACGCGTGGAGCACGCGATCGCGTGATGGGCGATAAGTTTAGGTGATGCAGACGCATGGGTCACGCGATCGCGTGGCTTGATTTGTGCTATTGGCGCAAGTGCAGCCTCGCGTACGCACAACTTTCTGTTTTATACGCATTTTGCCAAAAATCTGGGTGACGCGGACGCGTGTGGAACGCAATCGCGTGAATGGCCATATTTTGAAAACAACGCGGACGCGTGGGGCACGCGTTCACATGATAGGGTTTGTGCTTCTAGCACCATTCCAGCCCAGCTCCTTCATAACTTGCTGCCATATACCTCTTTGCGTCGATTTTGCAAGGGCACGCGGTCGCGTGGGTGACACGAACGCGCGGGAGGCTATTTTTCAAAATGACGCGGGGGCGTCAGTGATGCGTTCACGTGGGCATGCTTGTGGCTAAGGCACGCCTCCAGCCACGCTCTCGCGTGACTCTCTGCTTCTTTTCTTCTCGTAGCCAAGGCACCTATGACGCGGACGCGTCGCGTGCTTTTTTTAAATGCAGTATGCAAATGCGAATGCAGGTTATATGCAGCTATATGCAGAGATTATGAGAAGAGTCATTAAAAAAATAGAATAAAGTAAAATAAAACTAAGACTGAAACTGAACGATCATACCATGGTAGGTTGTCTTCCACCTAGCACTTTGCTTTTACGTCCTTAAGTTGGACGTCTTCAGGCTCATTCTGCTTCTGTTGGTGGGTCTTCCAAAAGGAAAACCTCTAGTTCTTTGTGATCCTTCATCTTCTCTCGATGATAAAGCTTCAGGCGATGTCCATTGACCTTTAGGAATTTAGAGATAGAAGGATGACGCAGGTGAAAAACTCCGTATGGCTCTGCCTTCTCTATTCTATAGGGACCTTCCCATTTTGATCTTAGTTTGCCTGGCATAAGCCTCAGTCTGGAGTTATAAAAAAGAACTAACTCCCATGGTCTGAATTCTCTCCTTTTTATGTGTTTGTCATGGACAGCCTTCATCTTCTCTTTGTATTGCCTGGAATTGTCATATGCTTATAGGCGAAGATTTTCTAATTCTGCTAGTTGCAGTTTTCTTTCAGCACCAGATTCTTCAAAATTCCTATTGCATTCCCTTACAGCCTAGAAAGCCTTGTGTTCCACCTCTACTGGAAGGTGACAAGCCTTTCCGTATACTAAGCGGAAGGGGCTCATCCCGATGGGTGTTTTGTATGCTGTTCTATATGCCCAGAGTGCATCTTGTAGCCTTGCACTCCAGTCTTTCCTATGGGCTTTACTATTTTCTCCAGAATGTGTTTAATCTCCCTGTTAGACACTTCTGCTTGTCCATTGGTCTGGGGATGGTAAGCGGTTGCTACTTTGTGAACTATCTCATGCTTCTTCAGTAAGCCTGTTAGTCTCCTATTACAAAAGTGAGTGCCTTGATCGCTCATGATTGCTCGTGGTGATCCAAAGCGACAGATAATATGGTTTCTAACAAAGAAAACAACAGTGTTAGCATCATCAGTACGGGTAGGAATCGCTTCCACCCATTTAGAAACATAATCTACAGCTAACAGTATATAAAGGTAACCATTAGAGTTTGGAAATGGACCCATGAAGTCAATGCCCCAAACATCAAAAATTTCATAGAAAAGCATAATCTGTTGAAGCATCTCATCCCTCTTGGATATATTACCAAATCTTTGGCATGGGGAACAAGATTTACAAAATTCAACAGCATCTTTCAAAAGAGTAGGCCACCAGAATCCACAGTCTGTGATTTTTCTAGCTGTTCTTTGAGGGCCAAAATGTCCTCCACTCTCAAAAGAGTGGCATGCCTTTAAAATGGACTGAAATTCTGATTTTAGCACACACTTTCTAATTACCTGGTCAGCACCACACCTCCATAGATATGGGTCATCCCATATATAATATTTAGACTTGCTTTTCAGCTTGTCCCTTTGATGTTTAGTAAAATTAGGAGGGAAAGTATGGCTAACTAGATAATTAGCTACAGGTGCATACCAAAGAACTACTTCAGATACTGCATGCAAGCTATCAAATGGGAAAGCATCATTTATAGGAGTGGAGTCATTCTTAATGTGCTCAAGGCGACTCAGGTGGTCTGCCACTAAATTCTGGTTACCACTCCTATCCTTAATTTCTAAATCAAATTCTTGCAGCAGCAGTATCCAACGTATTAACCTTGGTTTGGACTCCTTTTTAGCTAATAAATATTTTAGAGCTGCATGGTCTGAGTATACTACTACCTTAGTACCAAGTAAATAGGCTCGGAATTTATCCAGAGCAAAAACAATAGCAAGAAGCTCTTTTTCAGTAGTAGTGTAATTAGATTGAGCAGTGATAAACCACTATTTTATGGTTTATCTTGTGCTCAATTGAGTGATTTTTATCAACTCTTTACCCACTTATTCATACTATTTGCATGGTTTTACATTTGCGTTCCTAATTATGTGCTTTGATTGAAAACATGCTTCTTTGGCCTTAAGTTCCCTATGTTTAATCCTCTCTTATTACCATTAGATGCCTTGATATGTGTGTTAAGTGATTTCAGAGATTACAGGGCAGGAATGGCTCAGAGGATGGAAAGGAAGCATGCAAAAGTGGAAGGAATACAAGAAGTTGGAGAAATTGCTAAGCTGTCTAGCTTGACCTCTTTGCACTCAAATAGCTATAACTTTAGCTACAAAGGTCCAAACGATGCGGTTCCAATTGCGTTGGAAAGCTAACGTCCGGGGCTTCGATTTGATATATAATATGACATAGTTGCTCTGACGCTAGGCGATGCGACCGCGTGATCCATGCGGCCGCATTGCAATGACGAAAAATCAGCGTGTTTAAATTCGCAACCAGCGAATTCTGAGCTGTTTCTGACCCAGTTTGCGGCCCAGAAAACACAGATTAGAGGCTATAAAGTGGGGGAATGCATCCATTCTTCAATAGGTTTTCACATTCACAATTTTAGGAATAGATGTAGTTTTTAGAGAGAGAGAGGTTCTCTCCTCTCTCTTAGGATTAGGATTTAGGATTTCTCTTAGTTTTAGGAGTGACTCTCAATCCCAGGTTCAATGTTCTTTTACTTTATATTTATCTCTTACTTTCAGATACTTTAATGCTTATATTAGTTATGTTGCCTATTTGGCTTATGCTACATTCATGTTATGATTTTCTTAATTAATATTATTTGAGGTATTTCAGATTTAAGATTGCTTTGCTTTATTTATATGAATGCTTTTAAATTAATTTAGATATTTCTCCTTTTTGGCTTTGGTTAAATAATTGGAGACACTTGAGTCATCAAACTCATTGTTGATTGAAAATTAGAATTCTTCAAGAATTAATTCGAGTTCCAATAACTCTAACTTTTCTCAAGGAAAGACTAGGATCTGAGGAATAAAAATTAATTCATCCACTTAACTTACCTTCATAGTTAGAGGTTAACAAAGTGGGAGAAAAATCCAATTCTCATCACAATTGATAAGGATAACCAGGATAGGACTTCCAGTTCTTATACCTTGCCAAGAGCTTTGTTATTTATTATTTTAACGACTTGTTATCTTACATTACTTGCTCCTTCTTTCCAAAACCCCCAATTTACAAGACTCATAACCAATAATAAGAACACCTCCCTGCAATTCCTTGAGAAGATGACCCGAGGTTTGAATACTTCGGTTATCAATTTATTTAGGGGTTTGTTACTTGTGACAACCAAAACGTTTGTAAGAAAGGTTGATTGCTTGGTTTAGTAACTATACTTACAACGAGTATTTATTATAACTTCTAAACCATCAATCTTCCATCTTCTTCAAGCAGCATCTAATGTTTTAGATGCATAAGCAATTACGAAAGGGTCCTTACCTTCGCGCTGAGCCAGTGCCGTGCCTACTGCATGGTTGGAGGCATCACACATAATTTTAAATTGCTGACTCCAGTCTGGTCCTCTCACAATTGGAGCTTGAGTCAGGGCAATCTTTAACTTATCAAACACTTTCATACAATCCTCACTGAAGTCGAACTCAATATCTTTCTGCAGCAGTCTGGATAAAGGTAATGCTACCTTACTGAAGTCCTTAATGAATCTCCTGTAAAAACCTGCATCGCCTAGGAACGAACAGACTTCCCTCACGGAGGAGGGGTAAGGTAAACTAGAAATGACATCCACCTTTGCTGGATCTACTGAAATACCAGTCTTAGAGACAACATGTCCTAGAACAATCCCTTGTTTTACCATAAAGTGACATTTTTCAAAATTCAATACAAGGTTTGAACTAACACACTTGTCTAATACTCTAGCTAAACTATCCAAGCAAAGGTCAAATGAATCACCATATACGCTAAAATCATCCATAAATACTTCCATATAATTCTCAATAAGATTTGAAAAGATACTCATCATGCATCTTTGGAAAGTAGCAGGTGCATTACATAAGCCAAAAGACATTCTTTTATAGGCATACGTTCCAAAGGGACATGTAAAAGTGGTCTTCTCCTGATCTTCAGGGGCTATATGAATTTGAAAGTAACCTGTATAACCATCTAAAAAGCAATAATGGGATTTACCTGATAGGCGATCGAGCATCTAATCAATAAATGGAAAGGGGTAATGATCCTTGCGAGTAGCTTGGTTGAGACGCCTATAGTCAATGCAAACCCTCCATGAATTCTGCACTCTAGTTGTCAGGAGCTCTCCATGTTCATTCTTTACTGTTGTGACTCCAGACTTCTTGGGCACCACTTTGTACTGGACTGACCCATTCACTGTCTGAGATGGGGTAAATGATATCTGCTTCAAGTAGCCTGGTTACTTCTTTCTTGATAACTTCTAAGATGGTTGGATTCAATCTTCTTTGGGGTTGACGGACAGGTTTCGAGTCCTCTTCTAAATATATTCTGTGCTCACAAACTTGAGGGCTGATGCCGACTATATCCGCCAAGCTCCATCCAATTGCTTTCTTATGTCTTTTCAGCACACTAAGCAGTTGTTCCTCCTGTTGAGAAGTGAGTTCTCTTGCAATGATAACTGAAAACTTCTGATTATCCTCAAGGTAAGCATACTTGAGGTGTGGAGGAAGGGGCTTTAATTCAAATTTCTGCTCATGGCTAGGTTCTTGATCATCCGGGGCTAGTGGTAATGGTAAAGTGTTGTCATGATGTTCAGAAGGTGTCCCCACACTTGGACCTTGCTCCATGTGCTTCTCTTCTAATTCTTCTTGGTGAACTTCAGTTATAGTTTTATCAATGATGTCGCACTAGAAGATAGAATGATCTTCTGAAGGGTGCTCCATAGCTTCATGTAAACTGAAACTTACTATTCTGCCATCTATTTCAAAGGAGTAAGTTCCTGAGAATGCATCCAGCTTGAATTTTGAAGTTTTCAGGAATGGTCTTCCAAGCAGGATTGATGATGGTCTTCCTGAGTCATTAGGAGGCATTTCCAGGATATAGAAGTCAATGGGAAATGTGAGCCCCTTAATGCTCACTAATACATCTTCAGCAATTCCAACTACTGTAATAATGCTTTTATCTGCTAACACAAAACGAGCTGCCGACCTTTTTAAGGGAGGAAGCCTTAAGGTATCATATATAGACAATGGCATTATACTAACACACACTCCTAAGTCACACATGCAATCAAAAAATATTACACCTCTAATGGTACACTTAACCATGCATGGACCTGGATCACTACATTTTTCAGGTATACCTCCCATTAAAACAGATATAGAACTACCTAAAGGAATAGTTTCTAATTCATTAATTTTATCTTTATGTATGCACAAATCTTTCAGAAACTTTGCATATTTAGGTACTTGCTGAATAACATCAAAAAGGGGAACGGTCACCTCAACCTTTTTGAAAATTTCTACCATTTTGGGATCAAGTTCCATCTGCTTTCTGGACTTCCTTGCAATGTGTGGGAATGGGATAGGGATGGCGCCACTTGTAGCCTCTGCATCCTTTGGTGCTCCATTCCTTGGCTGAGCCGTTTCTTCTTCAACCTTGTCTTGTACTTTATCTTCCTCTTCAGCATCTTCCATTTCAGCATCTTCTACTTCTATCACATCCTCAGCTGAGGTGTGTTCTATTGGGCTTAGTTTCTCTTGATTCCTCTTTGGTAGTGTGGTTCCGGATCTCAAAGTGATGGCATTGATGCCACCCTTTGGGTTAGGTAAGGGTTGAGAAGGAATTCTACTGAAGTTTAAACGTTGGTTAGTGGAAGTAGGTAATGAATCTATCCGGGCGGCGAGAGCTTGTAAAGTGGCGTTCAGACTATTTAGAGTAGAGTTCAGTGTAGTCTGCATATCTTGTTGTCCTTGTGCAAGAGAACGAAGCATCTCATCATTTGATGAGGAAGTAGGATAAGTGATATGTGGTACTTGTTGTTGGTTTTGCTGGGGTCCTTGTGATTGTCTTAAGTAAGGAGCTCGATAAGGTTGGTTTTGATTCTGCTGTCTGTTATTGTTATTCCACCTCTGGTTTCCATAGTTGTCTCTGCCTCCTCTGTTATAGTTGTCCCTCCAGCCATGGTTGAAGTTATCCCTCCAACCTTGGTTGGAGTTGTCCTGCTATCCTTGGTTATAGTTTCCACCTTGGTTGTGGTTGCCGCCTTGTTGATTGTATCCTTGATTCGGGCAGTCATAGAAGTTATGAGTAGCTACCACAGTATTATCTTCTTGTTGGATCTGCAGACATTCATCAGTATAATGACTATAGTCAGCACATATGTCGCATACTGTTTGGGGAACTAACTGTTGGCTTTGTTGTGGTGGGGAAGGCTGAGCTTGTTGTTGTTGATTCAACTGTAATTGTTTCAGTAGGTTGGTCATTTCACATATGCTCTGTGTAAGGGCAGAGGTCTCAGTGCTAGAGGAAATTTCTACAACAGCTTTTGAGTGGGTGCTCATATGCCTATGATTCCTGGTGGATTCAGCTAAGTCGCTAATTAGTTACCATGCTTCATCTGCGGTCTTGTACTTCTTCAGAGAACCATTACTAGCACCATCTAGTGTAGTTTTATCCCGAGGCTTCATGCCTTGAGTAAAATAGCTGATTAACACTAGTCTGTCAATCATGTGATGGGGGCATGCATCCAGAAGGTTCTTAAAACGCTCCCAGTACTCGTAGAGAGTTTCTGATTCACCTTGAACAATGCATGAGATCTCTTTCCTTAGTCTGTTTGTGACTTCAGCTGGAAAGTATTTCTCCAAAAATTTTCTCCTGAGCGTGTCCTAGTTGGTAACAGTTGCTTCAGGTTGAGAGTAGTACCACTCCCTCGCCTTTCCTTCAAGAGAAAACGGGAAGGCAGTTAACAGAATAAAAGTTTCATGCGCACCCTGACGCCTAATAGTAGAACATGCTGTCTGAAAATTCCTGAGGTGCTGGATGGGGTCCTGAGCAGGTAAGCCATGAAACTTGGGCATTAAGTTGATTAGTGTAGTCTTCAGTTCAAAATCTGCAGCCAGAGTTGGGTGATGCACTTGATATGGCTGCATTGTAAAATCTGGGGCTCCAGCATCCTGGAGAGTAATCCTCCAAGGTTTTGCCATTCTATCTTCACGTGAATCAACTGAATCAGTAGTAAAGGAGCTTGTTTTGCTCTCGGATGACGGTTCAGATTCACCCTCAGATGAGACTGGTGAATCGATAACAATCACTTCACCACCCTCAAAGGCTAACCGACGTCGAGCTCGCCTAATACGTGAAATAGTCCTTTCAATTTCAGGATCAAACGCGGCTAAGCTCAGATCAGGCAGTGAACACGTCATTCAAGGAAAGAAATATATAGCTCATGGTAAATAAAAAATAAAATATGCAAATAAAAATAAAAATATGTACACTAATTAATAATTTAGAACACAATTGTAACTCCCTGGCAACAGCGCCAAAAACTGGTGCGTGGCAGAAGTTAGACCAATTAAGAGATTTTTTTTATAAGAGAACAGCATTGCAAGTATAGCCCTTAACCAGATAAAATCCGCCTCACCAATTTAAAAAGGGTGTCACAAAAATTTAGAATAAAAATACTGGGAGTATGAATCCCAGGTCGTCTCCCAACGAGTTGCACGAAAGGATGCTAATTTATTAATTAGGAATTTTCTGAGGGTTTTGAGAGTTGAATAATGAGCAATTAAATAATTGTAAATTAAAGCGATAAGACTAATAATGATTATTAATATTCTAAATAAAGAGCCTTGACTGGGGGAATGATTAATTGGAAGTTCTATCCTTGTTGGGGTCTCTTAAGTGTAGTATTAAAAAGGTTGTTGTTTTCACTTAGTTAACCCTTACTAAATAAAGGAAAGTTAAGTGATTAAGCTAACCCTTTTTCGCAAATCCTAGTCCTCTCCCTTAGGAAGGTCTAGCATTAGTAAATACAGAACTAGCCAACAATTTCCAATTTAATCAACACTTAAGCCTTCCAACTCAAGTGTCTCCTTTTAATCAACCTCCATGTCAAGTATGGAGTCTACTCCATTGACATGAATATAACGCTCATAAAAATATAAGAAGAAGACATGATAAATTAAATAAAATTAATTAAAAGTAAAAAGTAATCTTTTGCATTAACAATCCATGAAAATAATCCAATTACTACTTTAAACAAGAATTAAGAATATAGAATAAATAAAATAGTAAGAAAAGAAACAAACTAGAATAATGTCTTCAACGGAGGTAATGACTTCTTCAATATCCAAAAGCATAAAACGATAAACTGGGAATGTAAAGAGAACCTAGAGGAAGAGTAATCCTCTCTAGATTCAGATCTAAAAACCTAAAACTATCCTAATGAGAATATGTCTATTGTGTCTAAGATGTGTAAAGAGATCTCTTGATTCTCTGCATGTTCCCTGGCTTTATTCTGTGTTTCTGGGCCAAAAACTGGGTCAAAACGCGGCCCGAAATTGCCCCCAGCATTTTCTGTTAATTCTGCAGATCACGCAGGTCATGGGTACGCGTCAGTCATGCGTTCACGTCATTCAGCGATTTTCCTTGTCACGCGTACGCGTCGTCCACGTGTTCACGTCATTTGTACAGACTCCAATCCGCGCGTACGCGTCAGGCACGCGTACGCGTCAGGCACGCGCACGCGTCGCTGCATTTTTTTATTCCGTGCGCTCGCGTGAGCCATGCGCGTGCGTCAGTGTTCGCTGGTCATCTCCTTAGTTTCTTGTGTTCCTTCCATTTTTGCAAGCTTCCTCTCCATTCTCTAAGTCATTCCTGCCCTATAAAGCCTGAAACACTTAACACACGGATCACGGCATCGAATGGTATAAAGGAGAATTAAAATATACTAATTAAGGATCTCTAGGAAGCAAGTTTTCAACCATAAATAATACTAGGAAGGAATTATAAAATCATACAATTAGTATGAATAAGTGGGTGATGACTTGATGAAACCACTCAATTAAACACAAGATAAACCATAAAATAGTCGTTTATCAAGAAGTGAGAGTTTAGTTATGCTTGTTGATGAGCGGATAATTTATACGCTTTTTGGCATTATTTTTACATAGTTTTTAGTATAATTTAGTTAGTTTTTAGTATATTTTTATTAGTTTTAAAATAAAATTCACATTTCTGGACTTTACTATGAGTTTGTGTATTTTTCTATGATTTCAGGTATTTTTTGGCTGAAATTGAGGGACTTGAGCAAAAATCTGATTTAGAGGCTAAAGAAGGACTGCAGATGCTGTTGGATTCTGACCTCCCAGCACTCAAAGTGGATTTTCTGGAGCTACAAAAGTTCAAATGGCACGCTCTCAATTGCGTTGGAAAGTAGACATCCAGGGATTTCCAGCAATATATAATAGTCCATACTTTGCCGAGTTTAGATGATGCAAACTGGCGTTCAACTCCAGCTCTCTGCCCTATTCTGGAGTTAAACGCCAGAAACAGGTTGCAAAGCAGAGTTAAATGCCAGAAACAGGTTACAAACTGGCATTTAACTTCAAGGAAGACCTCTACATGTGAAAGCTTCAATGCTCAGCCCAAGCACACACCAAGTGGGCTCGGAAGTTGATTTCTGCATCATTTACTTATTTATGTAACCCTAGTAACTAGTTTAGCATAAATAGAACTCTTTACTATTGTACTAGGGGTCTTTTTCCCTATTTTTGAATTCATATACCATTTAGGAAGGCTAGCCATTCGGCCATGCCTGGACCTTGTTCTTATGTATTTTCAACAGTAGAGTTTCTACCCACCATAGATTAAGGTGTGGAGCTCTACTGTTCCTCATGAATTAATGCAAAGTACTATTGTTTTTCTATTCAATTCAAGCTTATTTCTTCTCTAAGATATTCATTCGCACACAAGAACATGATGAATGTGATGATTATGTGACGCTCATCATCATTCTCACTTATGAACGCGTGCCTGACAAACACTTCCGTTCTACATGCAAACAAGCTTGAATGCATATCTCTTAGCCTCCTGATCTACGATCAGAGTCTTCGTGGTATAGGCTAGAATTATTGGCGGCCATTCTTGAGATCTGGAAAGTCTAAACCTTGTCTGTGGTATTCCGAGTAGGATCTAGGAAGGGATGGCTGTGACGAGCTTCAAACTCGCGAGTGCTGGGCGTAGTGACAGACGCAAAAGGATTATTGAATCCTATTCCAGTATGATCGAGAACCGACAGATGATTAGTCGTGCGGTGATAGCGCATTTTGGACCATTTTCACTGAGAGGACGTGATATAGCCATTGACAACGGTGATGCCCTACATAAAGCTTGCCATGGAAAGGAGTAGGAATGATTGGATGAAGATAGCAGGAAAGCAGAGGTTCAGGAGGAACAAAAGCATCTCTCTACGCTTATCTGAAATTCTCACCAATGAATTACATAAGTATTTCTATCCTGTTTTACGTTTTATTTATCTTTTAATTATTAGAACTCTAAAACCATTTGAATCCGCCTGACTGAGATTTATAAGGTGACCATAGCTTGCTTTAAGCCGACAATCTCCATGGGATCGACCCTTACTCACATAAGGTTTATTACTTGGACGACCCAGTGCACTTACTGGTTAGTTGTGCAAAGTTGTGACAAAGAATTAAGATTATGAACGTGCGTATAAAGTTTTTGATGCCGTTACCAAGGAATGAACGATCACGATTTTGCATACCAAGTTTTTGGCGCCGTTGCCGGGGATTGTTCGAGTTTGGACAACTGACGGTTGATCTTGTTGCTCAGATTAGGTAATTTTATTTTAATTTTAAACTTTTTATTTCTTATTTTCGAAAAGTTAAAAAAAAAATTTTTCTTCTTTTTCATTTTTCCCAAAATAATTTTCGAAAAAACCAAAAAAAATTAATAAAATCATAAAAACCAAAAATATTTTGTATTTCTTGTTTGAGTCTAGTGTCAAATTTTAAGTTTGGTGTCAATTGCATGTTTTAATTTTTCTCAAAAAAAATTTTCGAAAATCCATGCATTGAGTTTTGTTCTTCATGATCTTCAAGTTGTTCTTAATAAATTTCCTTGTTTGATCTTTGCATTTTCTTGTTTTGTGTCTTTTCTTGTTTTTCATATGCATTTTTGAATTCTTAGTGTCTAGCCATTGAAAATTTCTAAGTTTGGTGTCTTGCATGTTTTTCTTTTCTTAAAAAAAAATTTCAAAAATAAGTTCTTGATGTTCATCTTGATCTTCAAAGTGTTCTTGGTGTTCATCTTGACATTCAAAGTGTTCTTGCATGCATCATGTGTTTTGATCTTGAATTTTTATGTTTTGCATCATTTTTATGTTTTTCTCTTCCCTCATTTAAATTCAAAAAAAATATAGTTTCCTTATTTTGCTCATAATTTTTGAAAATTTGAATTGATTTAGTCATAAAGTTTTAAAATTCAATTATTTCTTATTAGTCAAGTCAATTTTCAATTTAAAAATTCTATCTTTTTCAAATCTTTTTCAAAAATCAAATCTTTTTTATTTTTTTCCAATATTTTCGAAAATCTCACTAACATTTAATGTTTTAATTCAAAAAATTTTCAAGTTGTTACTTGCCTATTAAGAAAGGTTCAATCTTTAAATTCTAGAATCATATCTTTTAATTTCTTATTAGTCAAGTAATCAACTTTAATTTCAAAAATTAAATCTTTTTAAATTTCTTTTCAAATTTTTTTTCAAATTAAATTTTCAACCATATCTTTTTCAAAATCAATTTCAAAATCTTTTCTAACTTCATATCTTTTCAAAAATTGATTTTCAAATCTTTTTCAATTAACTACTTGACTTTTTGTTTGATTTTAAAAGTTTTCTATTTCAATCATATCTTTTTCAAAAACTTCTAACTACTTTTCTCTCTCCAATTTTTGAAAATCACTAACCTTTTTTTTTTAATTCTTTTTAATTAACTAATTGTTTTAAATTCCAATTTTATTTTATTTCTTTTTATATTTTCAAATTCTAATTAATTAATTTCATAAAAAACAAAAATATTTTCCTTTTATTTTAATTTGAAATTCGAATTCTTCATTTTCTCTCTTCTCCATTCTACTCTCCTATTCTTCTCCTCTTCTACTCACATAAAGGAATCTCTATATTATGATATAGAGGATTCCTCTTCTTTCTGTTCTCTTCTTTTTTATATGAGCAGGAACAGGGATAAAGACATTCTTATTGAAGTTGATCCTGAACCTGAAAGGACTCTTAAGAGGAAACTAAGAGAAGCTAAGGCACAACCCTCTGGAGAGGACCTGAAAAAAATTTTCGAAAAAGAAGGAGACATGGCCGAACCTAATAACAATGGTGGAGATGCAAGGAAGTTGCTTGGTGACTTTATCGCACCCTCTTCTGACTTCTATGGAAGAAGCATCTCAATTCCTGCCATTGGAGCAAACAACTTTGAGCTTAAGCCTCAATTAGTTTCTCTAATGCAACAGAATTGCAAGTTTCATGGACTTCCATTGGAAGATCCTCATCAGTTTTTAGCTGAATTCTTGCAAATCTGTGACACTGTCAAGACCAATGGAATTGATCCCGAGGTCTACAAGCTTATGCTTTTCCCTTTTGCTGTAAGAGACAGAGCTAGAACATGGTTGGATTCACAACCTAAGAAAAGCATGAACTCTTGGGAAAAGCTGGTTAGTGCTTTCCTGGCCAAATTCTTTCCACCTCAAAAGATGAGCAAGCTTAGAGTGGAAATCCAAACCTTCAGACAGAAAGAAGGTGAGTCCCTCTATGAAGCTTGGGAAAGATATAAGCAATTGGTCAAAAGGTATCCTACTGACATGCTTCTAGAATGGAGCATCATATGTATATTCTATGATAGTCTGTCTGAGTTGTCAAAAATGTCATTGGACCATTCTACAGAAGGATCTCTTCATCTGAAACCCCTGCAGAAGCTCAGGAACTCATTGAAATGGTTGCAAATAATCAGTTCATGTACACCTCTGAGAGGAGTCCGGTGAACAATGGAACGCCTCAGAAGAAGGGAGTTCTTGAAATTGATACTCTGAATGCCATATTGGCTCAGAACAAAATATTGACTCAGCAAGTCAATATGATTTCTCAGAGTCTGAATGGATTGCAAGCTGCATCCAACAGTACAAAAGAAGCATCTTCTGAAGAAGAAGCTTATGATCCTGAGAACCCTGCAATGGCAGAGGTGAATCACATGAGAGAACCCTATGGAAACACATATGATCCTTCAGGGAGAAATCATTCAAATTTCTCATGGAAAGATCAACAAAAGCCTCAACAAGGCTTTAATAATGGTGGAAAAAACAGGTTTAGGAATAGCAAGCCTTTTCCATCATCTACTCAGCAACAGATAGAGAATTATGAGCAGAGTCCATCTAGCTTAGCAAATATAGTCTCTGATCTATCTAAGGCCACTCTAAGTTTTATGAGTGAAACAAGGTCCTCCATTAGAAATCTGGAGGCACAAGTGGGCCAGCTGAGTAAAAGGGTCACTGAAACTCCTCCTAGTACTCTCCTAAGCAATACAGAAGAGAATCCAAAAAGAGAGTGCAAGGCCATTACCTTACTTGGTGTGGCCGAACCCAGAGAGGAGGAGAAGGACGTGAATCCTAGTGAGGAAGACCTCTTGGGACGTCCATTGACCTATAAGGAATTTTTCTTTGAGGAACCAAAGGAATCTGAGGCTCATCTAGAGACCATAGAGATTCCATTCAACCTACTTCTGCCCTTCATGAGCTCTTATGAGTATTCTTCCTCTGAAGAGGATGAAGACATTACTGAAGAGCAGGTTGCTAAGTATCTAAGAGCCATCATGAAGTTGAATGCCAGTTTATTTGGTAATAATACTTGGGAGGATGAACCCCCCTTGTTCACCAATGAACTGAGTGCATTGATAAGGCAGACATTGCCTCTGAAGAAACCAGATCTCGGAAAGTTCTTCATACCTTGTACCATAGGCACCATGACCTTTGAGAAGGCTCTGTGTGACCTTGTGTCAGGGATAAACCTCATGCCACTCTCTGTAATGGAGAAACTGGGAATCCTTGAGGTACAAGCTGCAAGAATCTCACTAGAGATGGCAGACAAATCAATGAAACAGGCTTATGGATTAGTAGAGGACTTGTTAGTAAAGGTTGAAGGCCTTTACATCCCTGCTGCTTTCATAATCCTAGACACTGGGAAGGATGAGGATGAATCCATCATCCTTGGAAGACCGTACCCTTCCTAGCCACAGCAAGAGCTGTGATTGATGTGGACAGAGGAGAGTTGGTCCTTCAACTGAATGAGGACTACCTTGTATTTAAAACTCAAGTTTCTCTTTCTGTAACCATGGAGATGAAGCATGAAAAGCTTCTCTCACTACAGAGTCAACCAAAGCCCCCACAATCAAACTCTAAGTTTGGTGTTGGGAGGCCACAACCAAACTTTAAGTTTGATGTTGAACCCCCACATTCAAACTCTAAGTTTGGTGTTGGGAGGTCCCAACAATGCTCTGAATATCTGTGAGGCTCCATGAGAGCTCACTGTCAAGCTATTGACATTAAAGAAGCGCTTGTTGGGAGGCAACCCAATGTTATTTAACTATATTTAATTATTTTCCATTTCTATTTTATGTTTTCTTTAGGTTGATGATCATGTGAAGTCACAAAAACTACTGAAAAATCAAAAACAGAATGAAAAACAGCATTAAAAATAGCTCACCCTGGAGGAAGAACTTACTGGCATTTAAACGCCAGTAAGAAGCATCAAACTGGTGTTTAACGCCAGAAAGAAGCATCAAGCTGGCGTTAAACGCCAGAAACAAGCACCAGACTGGCGTTTAATGCCAGAACAGAGCATGGAAGTGGCGTTAAACGCCAGAAACAAGCAGCAATCTGGTGTTAAACGCCAGGATTGCACTCTAAGGGCATTTACACCCCTAAATAGAGCAGGAATGATAAGTCCTTGACCCCTCAGGATCTGTGAACCCCACAGGATCCCCACCTACCCCACCTCTCTTCTTCTCTCCTCCTCACACCTTTCCATAACACTCTTCCCCAAAATAACCTCCACCAATCACCTCCATTACTCCTCCAAAACCATCATACAACCCACCTACACCCATCCACTCAAATTCAAACCATCACTCCTTCCTTTTTTCACACATCATAACCACCTAAAACCCCCTTGGCCGAACTACTCACACTCATTTTTCTTCTTCTTCTACTCCCTCTTCTCTTCTTTTGCTTGAGGATGAGCAAACCCTCTAAGTTTGGTGTGGTAAAAGCGTTGCTTTTTGTTTTTCCATAACCATTTATGACACCTAAGGCTAGAGAAACCTCTAGAAAGAGGAAAGGGAAGGCAAAAGCTTCCACCTCTGAGTCATGGGAGATGGAGAGATTCATCTCAAAAGCTCATCACTAAGAAAAGGATGGAGCAAACAAGAGATCATGGACCTCAACAAGAGCTTGAGGAAATTCCTCACCATGAAATCCCTGAGATGCCTCAAGGGATGCACTTCCCTCCACAAAACTATTAGGAGAAAATCAACAATTTCCTAGGAGAATTAAGTTCCAACATGGGACAACTAAGGATGGAGCACCAAGAGCACTCCATCATCCTCCATGAGATTAGAGAAGATCAAGGAGCTATGAGGGAGGAGCAACAAAGACAAGGAAGAGACATAGAGGAGCTCAAAAGCACCATTGGTTCTTCAAGAAGAGGAAGATGCCACCCTCACTAAGGTGGACTCGTTCCTTAATCTCCTTGTTCTTATTTTCCTGTATTTCGGTTTTTGAGCCTTATTTTTTATTTATGTTTGTGTCTTTACTATATGATCATTAGTGTTTAAGTGTCTATGTCTTAAAGCTATGAATGTCCTATGAATCCATCACCTCTCTTAAATGAAAACTGTTCTAAAAATAAAAGAACAAGAAGTACATGGTTTCGAATTCATCCTTGAAACTAGTTTAATTATTTTGATGTGGTGACAATACTTTTTGTTTTCTGAATGAATGCTTGAACAGTGCATATGTCTTTTGAAATTGTGGTTTATGAATGTTAAATATGTTGGCTCTTGAAAGAATGATGAAAAAGGAAAAATGTTATTGATAATCTGAAAAATCATAAAATTGATTCTTGAAGCAAGAAAAAGCAGTGAATACAAAAGCTTGCGAAAAAGAAAAAAAAGAGAAAAGAAAAATGGCGAAAAAAAGAAAGAAAAAGAAAAAGCAAGCAGAAAAAGCCAAAAGCTCTTTGAACCAAAAGGCAAGAGAAAAAAGCCAATAGCCCTTAAAACCAAAAGGCAAGGGTAATAAAAAGGATCCAAGGCTTTGAGCATCAGTGGATAGGAGGGCCTAAAGGAATAAAATCCTGGCCTAAGCGGCTAAACCAAGTTGTCCCTAACCATGTGCTTGTGGCGTGAAGGTGTCAAGTGAAAACTTGAGACTGAGCGGTTAAAGTCAAGGTCCAAAGCAAAAAAAAGAGTGTGCTTAAGAACCCTGGACACCTCTAATTGGGGACTTTAGCAAAGCTGAGTCACAATCTGAAAAGGTTCACCTAGTTATGTGTCTGTGGCATGTATGTATCCGATAGTAATACTGGAAAACAGAATGCTTAGGGCCACGGCCAAGACTCATAAAGTAGCTTTGTTCAAGAACCAACATACTGAACTAGGAGAATCAATAACACTATCTAAATTCTAAGTTCCTATAGACGCCAATCATTCTGAACTTCAACAGATAAAGTGAGATGCCAAAACTATTCAAGAGGCAAAAAGCTACTAGTCCCGCTCATCTAATTGGAGCTAAGTTTCATTGATATTTTGAAATTTATAGTATATTCTCTTCTTTTTATCCTATTTGATTTTCAGTTGCTTGGGGAAAGCAACAATTTAAGTTTGGTGTTGTGATGAGCGGATAATTTATACGCTTTTTGGCATTGTTTTTACATAGTTTTTAGTATGATTTAGTTAGTTTTTAGTATATTTTTATTAGTTTTTAAATAAAATTCACATTTCTAGACTTTACTATGAGTTTTTGTGTTTTTCTGTCATTTCAGGTATTTTCTGGCTGACATTGAGGGACTTGAGCAAAAATCTGATTTAGAGGCTGAAGAAGGACTGCAGATGCTATTGGATTCTGACCTCCATGTACTCAAAGTAGATTTTCTGGAGTTACAAAAGTCCAAATGGTGCGCTCTCAATTGCGTTGGAAAGTAGACACCAGGGCTTTCGAGAAATATATAATAGTCTATACTTTGACTGAGTTTAGACGACGCAAACTGGCGTTCAACGCCAGCTCTCTGCCTTATTCTGGAGTTAAACGCAAGAAACAGGTTGCAAAGCAGAGTTAAATACCAGAAACAGGTTACAAACTGGCGTTTAACTCCAAGGAAGACCTCTACACGTGAAAGCTTCAAACGCTCAGCCCAAGCACACACCAAGTGGGCCCGGAAGTGGATTTCTGCATCATTTACTTATTTATGTAACCCTAGTAACTAGTTTAGCATAAATAGAACTCTTTACTATTGTACTAGGGGTCTTTTTCCCTATTTTCGAATTCATATACCATTTAGGAAGGCTGGCCATTCGGCCATGCTTGGACCTTGTTCTTATGTATTTTCAACGGTAGAGTTTCTACACACCATAGATTAAGGTGTGGAGCTCTGCTGTTCCTCATGAATTAATGCAAAGTACTATTGTTTTTCTATTCAATTCAAGCCTATTTCTTCTCTAAGATATTCATTCACACACAAGAACATGATGAATGTGATGATTATGTGACGCTCATCATCATTCTCACTTATGAACGCGTGCCTGACAAACACTTCCGTTCTACATGCAAACAAGCTTGAATGCATATCTCTTAGCCTCTTGATCTACGATCAGAGTCTTCGTGGTATAGGCTAGAATTATTGGTGGCCATTCTTGAGATCCAGAAAGTTTAAACCTTGTCTGTGGTATTCCGAGTAAGATCTGGGAAGGGATGGCTGTGACGAGCTTCAAACTCGCGAGTGCTGGGCGTAGTGACAGACGCAAAAGGATTACTGAATCCTATTCCAGTATGATCGAGAACCGACAGATGATTAGCCGTGCGGTGACAGCGCATTTTGGACCATTTTCACTGAGATGACGGAAAGTAGCCATTGACAACGGTGATGCACTACATAAAGCTTGCCATGGAAAGGAGTAGGAATGATTGGATGAAGACAACAGGAAAGCAGAGGTTCAGGAGGAACAAAAGCATCTCTATACGCTTATCTGAAATTCTCACCAATGAATTACATAAGTATTTCTATCTTATTTTACGTTTTATTTATCTTTTAATTATTAAAACTCTATAACCATTTGAATCCGCCTGACTGAGATTTACAAGGTGACCATAGCTTGCTTCAAGCCGACAATCTCCGTGGGATCGACCCTTACTCACGTAAGGTTTATTACTTGGACGACCCAGTGCACTTGCTGGTTAGTTGTGCGAAGTTGTGACAAAGAATTAAGATTATGAACGTGCGTATAAAGTTTTTGACGCCATTACCAAGGAATGAACGATCACAATTTTGCATACCACTTGTGTCTCTTCTTAAAGTGGGATTTATCTATTGCAATTCTGAACAGTTTTGGCATCTCACTCTCCTTTGAATCGGAGGAATGTCAATGTCATGCGAAATTAGAATCCAGATCATATTATGAGTTCTCTGATCTTTATACCCCAGTTAAATCCTTGAACACAGCAGATATCCCATAATTCTCAATTAACTGGTGCTTTGCACCTTGAGCTTAGCCGTGACTTTAAATGTTCTGTCTCAAGGGTTAATTGACACAAGAACACCACAAGAACTTAACTGGGGAACTCTTTTGAAGTTCTGATTTTTCTTTCAGCTATTCTCAAACAGTGGTGCTCAAAGCCTTTGGCATACTCTACTAATTGCAATTGATCTCAACTCTAAATGTTCTATCTCAAGGATTACTTGACACAAAAATATCACAAGCATATGACTAGGGAAACAACTCTTTGATCTTTTAATCATGTTTGACCTCCCTAGTCATTGATGCTCAGAGCCTTGGACCTTGCTTTTATATCCTCTTTTTTTTTTTGCTGTTTCTTTTGCTTAAAGGATTAACTGTCACTAATTTTCAGAAAATTCATAATACTTCTCTAAATTCCTTTTCCTTATACGTCAACATTCCTTGATTCAAATTCAAACATGCACAGTTTATGTCATGCATTTAGAATCACAGAAAATACCACCACATTTGAATAAATGAGACTACTCTAAAAATTAAACTCAATTTCTCATGCACTACATCTTTTCTTCTTTCTTTTTGATTTCAAGCTCAGTGGGCAATACATGAGGCACCTTTCAACATTAAAGCAAATAACAGAAAATTTCAAAATAGTAGAACTAAACTAGAACCTAGGAATTTATCTAATAAAGGATCATAAAATAAACGAGACAAAATAGCAGAAAACCGGAACATAACATAGTAAGAGCAGGAAGGAATATAGAATGAAAGGAACTTAACAACCTCAGTTATCCTAGCGGTCGTTTTATTCTCCAGGCTGTGCTCCTCCGTGAAAATAATTTGCCTCCCTTTGGTACCATAAAAATAAACTGAAAAGGCATCAGCGAGCGACAACACCAAACTTAATGGTTTGCTTGTCCTCAAGCAAAGAATAACTGAAAACAGAGAGGAACATAAAAAGACATATGGAAAAATAAAAACAAATAGTATGATGAAAGAAGAATAAAAGGATAAAAGAACAAGAGAGAATTAGGATTTGGGAGGGAGAGAGAATGAAAACTGGGCGGCGCACTGGGTAAGTGATGCGGCGCGATCGACGCGTACGCGCACAGCGTGCGTACGCGTCAGGGACGCGGACGCGTGGGTTGAGTCGCGCGGCTAGCACAGTACCAGCGCAAGACTAGCACAACTTTCGGCCATGCACCCATTTACGTCGATTTTTCAAGGCATGCGTGCGCGCCATGTGCGCTCCCGCGTGGATTGCCGAGAACCAGAGTGACGTGTACACGTCTGGGATGCGTATGCGTGGGTGAGCTGGTGTGCGAGGCATAGTTCTTGCACAACTCCAGCGCAACTTTCGGCCCTTTTTTTTATATAGTGTTCGGTTCCTGTTCTAAAATAGCTGCATGATCAGAACACACTTAAAACGAAAGAAAAACAGTAAAAACTCAATAAAAATCAAATAAATAAGAAAATCACTACTACAAAAAATATCTAAGGATACGAAATTATCGGGTTACCTCCCGACAAGCGCTTCTTTAACGTCACTAGCTTGACAGTCAACTCCTCTAAGGAGGAGGATCATAGGGGCTCAGCTCTTCACCCCTAACTTTGAACTTCTTCCCTGTGTCTCCATAAAGTAGCTCAATATGCTCCAGAGAGAGGATTTTGTTTACTGTATAAATCCACACTGGATTGCTAGTCAACACCACTTTTATTCCTGGGGAGAAACCTTCAGTGGGGATCTTTTTTTTTCTCCATCCTCTGGGTACTTTCTTCTTTTTGGGAACCTCCTCCTTGGTGGATGATGCATTCCCAACACCAAACTTAGGTTTGATGTCAGGAGAAATTTTATTGACTGTCACTAAAGGAGGTTTGAGCTGCAGATTCTACTGTGCATCATCAGGGGGTTCCTGAAGGTTTAGATTAATAAGCTCAGTCTGCATGCACCTCTCTTCTTCACCTACTGAATGTATATCTTTGAGGACATGAAAGATCAGTTGCTTATTATGCACTCTAAGTACTAATTCATCCACTTCTACATCAATTAGAGCTCTCCTAGTGGCTAGAAATGGTCTACCTAGAATTATAAGGGCATTCTCATCCTCCCCTGTGTCAAGAATCACAAAATCTGCTGGGAGGAAGAACTTACCCACTTTGACCAAGATATTCTCCACTAATCCCTATGCAGGCTTTATAGATTTGTCTGCCATCTGTAATGCTATCCTTGTGGGTTGTGCCTCTTGGATTTGCAGCTTCTTCATCACAGACAAGGGCATTAAATTGATGCTTGCTCCCAGATCACATAACGCTTTCTTAAAGGTTGTGCTCCCAATGGTGCATGGAATTTGAAAGCTCCCTGGAGGGCAAGTTATTCTGAATTATGGCACTACAATCCTTAGTCAGGACCACTGTCTCATCTCCCTTTAAAGGCTTCTTCTTTGACAATAATTCCTTCATGAATTTGACATAGAGAGGCATTTTCTCCAAAACCTCATCAAAAGGAATATTGATTTGCAACTTTCTGAAGACTTCCAAGAACTTTGAAAACTTCTTGTCCTTGGTCTCCTTTTGAAGTCTCTGAGGATATGGCATTTTAGGCTTGTACTCAGGAGCCTTTGGCAATGTAGGATAAGTGTCAAGAGAGTCTGGAAATGGGTTGTGCGCACACTTTGGAGGGACGTGCTCTACTTCTTCCCTCTTCTCCTCTGGAGCTTCTTTTTCAACTGGCTCCTCATTAACTTGTGCTTCCATACTTACCACTTGTCCACTTATCAAGGTGATAGCCTTGCATTCCTCTCTTGAATTTGGAATTGTGTTACCAGGAAGGCTATTAATGGTGCTCTTATCAATTTCATTAACTTTTGTGGCTAATTGACCCATTTGAATCTCCAATTTTTGAATTGTATTTGTAGACTTCTCAGGTATTTGCTTGCTCAGTTGGCCCATTTGCACCTCCAAGTTTCTAATAGATGCTCTGGTTTTCTGCATAAAACTTTTCATCATCTTCCAATTAGAATCTTGTTGGGATTGAGAGTTTATCTGCTGAGGTGGTTGATAAACCCATAGTTTATGATATATTTTGTGCCTAATTTAAGTGATTTATTAAGTCCTTCACCCACTTATTCATGTTAATTGCATGGTTTTACTTTCCCTTCCTTATTATGTGATGTATGTGAAAAACATGTTTTCTATG
Organism: Arachis ipaensis; assembly: GCF_059453495.1. Classification (NCBI taxonomy): domain Eukaryota; kingdom Viridiplantae; phylum Streptophyta; class Magnoliopsida; order Fabales; family Fabaceae; genus Arachis; species Arachis ipaensis. The sequence continues at coordinate 115,550,617 of NC_142441.1, read as the reverse complement.
CTTTAAAAGTAATTATTTTAATTACCCTTTACTTCCATTCGATGACGTGATTCGTGTGTTGAGTAGTTTCAGATCTTCTAAGGCAGGAATGACTTAAAATATGAAAGGAAACATACAAAAATGGAAGAAAAGCACAAAACGGAGTTTTTGAAGAAACTGGCAGTGACGCAATCGCATAGACAACGCGATCGCATGCCAGCGCGAAACGGTAGTGACGCGATCGCGTGAATGACGCGATCGCGCGCCTTGAGCGAAACGCATATGACGCGGACGCATGATTGAAGCGACCGCATGGCAAAGAAAACTCCAATTGATGCGACCGCGTGACCCACGCGGACGCGTAACAGAGGCCACGCACCAGAAGTTACAGAAAACACTCCCAGCGATTTCTGAAGCCCTTTTTAGCCCAAATCCAAGTCCAGAAGGCACAGATCAGAGGTTATGAAGTGTGGGAATGAATCCGTTCAAAGGAGAGTCTCCAATTAGTTACTTTTTATGATTTAGATTTAGTTTTGAGAGAGGTTCTCTCCTCTCTCTTTAGGATTATGATTTAGATTTAGGATTTTATTCACTTTCAGGATTATCTCTTTTTATCAGGTTCAACATTCCTTTTTAATTACTTGCTTTCTTAATTTAATTTATGAATTCTTCTATGTTACAGATTACTCTTTGAATTAATGTTATTTGAGGTATTTCAGTTTATTATTGCTTTCTTTTATTTATATTACTGTTGCTTCCAATCTAAAGACATTTTTATTCCAGCAAATTTATTTTTTCCCTTTTGGTCTTGGCTAAGAAATCAGTAACTCAGGAGTTATCAACTCAAACATGATTGATAATTGTTATCTTTGCTAATTGAATTGAACTTCAATAATCCCAATCTTTCCTTAGGGATTAACTAGGATTTGAAGATCAAACTAATTAGTCACTTGATCTTTCTTTACTTTAAGTAAAGACTAACTGAGTGGAATTAAGATTCAATCTTCATCATCATTGATAAGGATAACTAGGATAGGACTTCTAATTTCTCATACCTTGCCAAAAGTTTATTTTACAGTTATTTATTTACTTTACAGTCTTTTACTTATTTCACGGCATCGAATGGTATAAAGGAGAATTAAAATAGACTAATTAAAGATCTCTAGGAAGCAAGTTTTCAACCATAAACAATACTAGAAAGGAATTATAAAATCATGCAATTAGTATGAATAAGTGGGTGATGACTTGGTGACTGGATAAGCTGTGCGTTGCATGTGATACGGACGCGTGGAGCACGTGATCGCGTGATGGGCGATAAGTTCAGGTGACGCGGACGCGTGGGTCACGCAATCGCGTGGCCTGATTTGTGCTATTGGCGCGAGTGCAGCCTCGCGTACGCATAACTTTCTGTTTTTTACGCATTTTGCCAAAAATCTGGGTGACGCGGATGCGTGGGGGACGCGATCGCGTGAATGGCCATATTTTGAAAACGACGCGGACGCGTGGGGCACGCGTTCGCGTGATAGGGCTTGTGCTTCTAGCACCATTCCAGCCCAGCTCCTTCATAACTTGCTGCCATATACCTCTTTACGTCGATTTTACAAGGGCACACGGTCGCGTGGGTGACGCAGACGCGTGGGAGGCTATTTTTCAAAATGACGCGGGCGCGTTAGCGACGCGTTCGCTGGGGCATGCTTGTGCCTAAGGCACGCCTCCAGCCACGCTTTCGTGTGACTCTCTGCTTCTTTTCTTCTCGTAGCCAAGGCACCTATGACGCGGACGCATCAGCGACGCTTATGTGTCCTGTGTTTTTTTTTTAATGCAGTATGCAGATGCGAATGCAGGTTATATGCAGCTATATGCAGAGATTATAAGAAGAGTCATTAAAAAATAAAAATAGAATAAAGTAAAATAAAATTAAGACTGAAACTGAACGATCATACCATGGTGGGTTGTCTCCCACCTAGCACTTTGCTTTTACGTCCTTAAGTTGGACGTCTTCAGGCTCATTTTGCTTCTATTGGTGGGTTTTCCAAAAGGAAAACCTCTAGTTCTTTGTGATCCTTCATCTTCTCTCTATGATAAAGCTTCAGGCGATGGCTATTGACCTTTAGAAATTTGGATCTAGAAGGATGACGCAGGTGAAAAACTCCATATGGCTCTGCCTTCTCTATTCTATAGGGACCTTTCCATCTTGATCTTAGTTTCCCTGGCATAAGCCTCAGTCTGGAGTTATAAAGAAGAACTAACTCCCCTGGTCTGAATTCTCTCTTTTTTTATGTGTTTGTCATGGACAGCCTTCATCTTCTCTTTGTATCACCTGGAACTGTCATATTGGAAAATGTGAGCCCCTTAATGCTCACTAATACATCTTGAGCAATTCCAGCTACTGTAATAATGCTTTTATCTGCTAACACAAAACGAGTTGCCAACCTTTTTAAGGGAGGGAGCCTTAAGGTATCATATATAGACAATGGCATTATACTAACACATGCTCCTAAGTCACACATGCAATTAGAAAATATTACACCTCTCAATGGTACAGTTAACCATGCATGGACCTGGATCACTATATTTTTCATGTATACCTCCCATTAAAGCAGATATAGAACTACCTAAATGAATAGTTTCTAATTCATTAATTTTATCTTTATGTATGCACAAATCTTTCAGAAACTTTGCATATTTAGGTACTTGCTGAATAACATCAAAAAGGGGAACGGTTACCTCAACCTTTTTGAAAATTTCTACTATTTTGGGATCAAGTTCCATCTGCTTTCTGGACTTCCTTGCAAGGTGTGAGAATGGGATAGGGACGGCGCCACTTGTAGCCTCTGCATCCTTTGGTGCTCCATTCCTTAGCTGAGCCGTTTCTTCTTCAACCTTGTCTTGTACTTTATCTTCCTCTTCAGCATCTTCCATTTTAGCATCTTCTACTTCTATCACATCCTCAGCTGAGGCGTATTCTATTGGGCTTGGTTCCTCCTGATTCCTCTCTGGTAGTGTGATTCCGGATCTCAAAGTGATGGCATTGATGCCACCCTTCGGGTTAGGTAAGGGTTGAGAAGGAATTCCACTGGAGTTTAAAGGTTGTTTAGTGGAAGTAGGTAATGAATCTATCCGGGCGGCGAAAGCTTGTAAAGTGGCGTTCAGACCATTTAGAGTAGAGTTCAGTGTAGTCTGCATATCTTGTTGTCCTTGTGCAAGAGAACGAAGCATCTCGTTATTTGATGAGGAAGTATGATAAGTGATCTGTGGTACTTATTGTTGGTTTTGCTGGGGTCCTTGTGATTGTCTTAAGTGAGGAGTTCTGTAAGGTTGGTTTTGATTCTGCTGTCTGTTGTTATTCTACCTCTATTTTCCATAGTTGTCTCTGCCTCCTCTGTTATAGTTGTCCCTCCAGCCATGGCTGGAATTATCCCTCCAACCTTGGTTGGAGTTGTCCTGCCATCCTTGGATATAGTTTCCACCTTGGTTGTGGTTGCCGCCTTGTTGATTGTATCCTTATTCGGGCGGTCATAGAAGTTATGAGTAGCTGCCACAGTATTGTCTTCTTGTTGAAGCTGTGGGCATTCATCAGTATAATGAATATAGTTAGCACATATGCCGCATACTCTTTGGAGAACTAACTGTTGGCTTTGTTGTGGTGAGGAAGGCTGAGCTTGTTGTTGTTGATTCAACTGTAATTGCTTCAGTAGGTTGGTCATTTCACATATGCTCTATGTAAGGGCAGAGGTCTTAGTGCTAGAGGAAATTTCTGCAACAGCTTTTGAGTGGGTGCTCCTATGCCTGTGATTCCTGGTGGATTCAGCTAAGTCACTGATCAATTGCCATACTTCATCTGCGGTCTTGTACTTCTTCAGAGAACCATTACTAGCAGCATCTAGTGTAGTTTTATCCCGAGGCTTCATGCCTTGAGTAAAATAGCTTATTAACACTAGTCTATCAATCATGTGATGGGGGCATGCGTCCAGAAGGTTCTTAAAACGCTCCCAGTACTCGTAGAGAGTTTCTGATTCACCTTGAACAATGCATGAGATCTCTTTCCTTAGTCTGTCTGTAACTTCAGCTGGAAAGTATTTCTCCAAAAATTCTCTTCTGAGTGTGTCCCGGTTGGTAACAGTTGCTTCAGGTTGGGAGTAGTACTACTTCCTCGCCTTTCCTTCAAGAGAAAATGGGAAGGTAGTTAACAGAATAGAAGTTTCATTCGCACCCTGACACTTAACAGTAGAACATGCTATCTAAAAATTTCTGAGGTGCTTGATGGGCTCCTGAGCATGTAAGCCATGAAACTTGGGCATTAAGTTGATTAGTGCAGTCTTCAGTTTAAAATCTGCAGCCAGAGTTGGGTAATGCACTTGATATGGCTGCATTGTAAAATTTGGGGCTCCATTTTCCTGGAGAGTAATCCTCCTAGGTTTTGCCATTCTATCTGCATGTGAATCAACTGAATCAGTAGTAAAGGAGCTTGTTTCGCTCTCAGATGGTGGTTCAGATTCGCCCTTAGATGAGACTGGTGAATCGATAACAATCACTTCACCACCCCTCAGAGGCTAACCGACATCGAGCTCGCCTAATACGTGAAATAGTCCTTTCAATTTCAGGATCAAACGTGGCTAAGCTTGGATCAGGCAGTGAATGCGTCATTCAAGGAAAGAAACATATAGCTCATGGTAAATAAAAAATAAAATATGCAAATAAAAATAAAAATATGTACACTAATTAATAATTTAGCACATAATTGCAACTCCCCGGCAATGGCACCAAAAACTGGTGCATGGTAGAAGTTATACCAATTAAGAGATTTTTTTAATAAGAGAACAGCGTTGCAAGTATAGCCCCTTAACCAGCTAAAATCCACCTCACCAATTTAAAAAGGGTGTCACAAAAATTATGAATAAAAATACTGGAGTATGAATCCCAGGTCGTCTCCCAACGAGTTGCACGAAAGGATGCTAATTTATTAATTAGGAATTTTTTGAGGGTTTTGAGAGTTGAATAATGAGCAATTAAATAATTGTAAATTAAAGCAATAAGACTAAGAATGATTATTAATATTCTAAATAAAGAGCCTTGACTGGGGGAATGATTAATTAGAAGTTCTATCCTTGTTTGGGTCTCTTAAGTGTAGTATTAAAAAGGTTGTTGTTTTCACTTAGTTAACCCTTACTAAATAAAGGAAAGTCAAGTGATTAAGCTAATCCTTATTCGCAAATCCTAGTCCTCTCCCTTAGGAAGGTCTAGCGTTAGTAAATACAGAACTAGCCAACAATTTCGAATTTAATCAACACTTAAGCCTTCCAACTCAAGTATCTCCTTTTAATCAACCCCCATGTCAAGTATGGAGTCTACTCCATTGACATGAATATAACGCTCATAAAAATATAAGAAGAAGACATGATAAATTAAATAAAATTAATTAAAAGTAAAAAGTAATCCTTTGCATTAACAATCCATGAAAATAATCCAATTACTACTTTAAACAAGAATTAAGAATATGGAATAAATAAAAGAGTAAGAAAAGAAACAAACTAGAATAATGTCTTCAACGGAGGTAATGACTTCTTCAATATCCAAAAGCATAAAACGATAAACTGGGAATGTAAAGAGAACCTAGAGGAAGAGTAATCCTCTCTAGATTCAGATCTAAAAACCTAAAACTATCCTAATGAGAATATGTCTATTGTGTCTAAGATTTGTAAAGAGATCTCTTGAGTCTCTGCATGTTCCCTGGCTTTATTCTGTGTTTTTGGGCCGAAAACCGGGTCAAAACGCGGCTCGAAATTGCCCCCAGCATTTTCTGTTAATTCTGCAGATTGTGCAGGTCATGCGTACGCATCAGTCACGCGTTCACATCATTCAGCAATTTTCCTTGTCACGCGTATGTGTCATCCACGCATTCGCGTCATTTGTGCAGACTCCAATCCGCGCGTACGCGTCAGGCATGCTCACGCGTCGCTACATTTTTTTCATTCCGCGCGCTCACGTGAGCCATGCGCGCGCGTCAGTGTTCGCTGGTCATCTCCTTAATTTCTTGTGTTCCTTCCATTTTTGCAAGCTTCCTCTCCATTTTCTAAGCCATTCCTGCCCTATAAAGCCTGAAACACTTAACCCACAGATCACGGTATCGAACGGTATAAAAGGAAAATTAAAATATACTAATTAAAGATCTCTAGGAAGCAAGTTTTCAACCATAAATAATACTAGTAAGGAATTATAAAATCATGCAATTAGTATGAATAAGTGGGTGATGACTTGATGAAACTACTCAATTAAACACAAGATAAACCATAAAATAGTGGTTTATCAGTGCCCACACGCGAGCCTCTAGGGTGAGTGACTGTGTTGAGATGCTCTTAGGTCGGGTCCTATGCTGTCCGTAGATCCACTTGCTGCCAGGTTGTGCTATGACACCAAGAACGTTATTTCAGTCAAACTGGTATGTCTGGCGCTTGAAAGAGGCCTCTTGATAGGCGTCCCATCCCTCTGGACTAGGTGGAAGGTCCAATGCTCTCTGTATGGCACTCTCGGAGATAGGAACCTGCTACTGACGGACGAAGACAGTCTGCAGAGTAGGCAAGTAAAAGTTTGAGTAGAACTCAATGACCCATGATAAGTTGGCCTCTCGCGGCTGTCTTCTCAAAAATCCCCACTGTTTCCTCTCTATGATAAGTTTGAGTAGAACTTTTTACTATTATCTTTGGATATCTTTGGATTGTCTTTTGATCCTTTGATCACGTTTGGGGGCTGGCCATTCGGCCATGCCTGAACCTTCATCACTTATGTATTTTCAATGGTAGAGTTTCTACACACCATAGATTAAGGTGTGGAGCTCTGCTGTTTCTCACGAATTAATACAAAGTACTATTGTTTTTCTATTCAATTCAAGCTTATTCCGATTCTAAGAAATTCATTCGCACCTCAATATGAATGTGATGATCGTGACAGTCATCATCATTCCCAACTACAAACGCGTGCCTGACAACCACTTCTGTTCTACCTTAGATTGAATGAGTATCTCTGGGATTCCTTAATCAGAATCTTCGTGGTATAAGTTAGAATCCATGGACGGCCATTCTTGAGATCCGGAAAGTCTAAACCTTGTCTGTGGTATTCCGAGTAGGATCTGGGAAGGGATGGCTGCGACGAGCTTCAAACTCGCGAGTGCTGGGCGTAGTGACAGACGCAAAAGGATCAATGGATCCTATTCCAGTATGATCGAGAATCGATAGATGATTAGCCATGCAGTGACAGCGCATTGTACCATTTTCACTGAGAGGACAGGATGTAGCCATTGACAACGGTGATGCCTAACATACAGCTTGCCATAGAAAGGAGTATGAATGATTGGATGAAGACAATAGGAAAGCAGAGGTTCAGGAGGAACTAACGCATCTCTATACGCTTATCTGAAATTCTCACCAATGAATTACATAAGTATCACTATCTTTATTTTATATTTTATTTATCTTTTAATTATTAAATCTCTATAATCAATTGAATCCGCCTGACTGAGATTTACAAGGTGACCATAGCTTGCTTCAAACCGACAATCTTCGTGGGATCGACCCTTACTCACGTAAGGTTTATTACTTGGACGACCCAATGCACTTGCTGGTTAGTTGTGCGAAGTTGTGACAAAGAATTAAGATTATGAACGTGCGTATTGAGTTTTTAGCGCCGTTACCAAGGAATGGAACCGTCATGTTTGATCCGGCAACAATACCAAGTTTTTGGCGCCGTTGCTGGGGAGGGAACGAACAACAATTTCGCATTTGTTTCCGGCAACAACAGTACCATGTTTGATCCGGCAACAACACCAAGTTTTTGGCGCCGTTGCCGGGGATTGTTCGAGTTTGGACAACTGACGGTTCATCTTGTTGCTCAGATTAAGTAATTTTATTTTAATTTTAAAGCTTTTTATTTTCGAAAATTTTTCAAAAAAAATAAAATAAAATAAAATATTCTATGTTCTTCAAAATTTTTAAGAAGGAATTCTAGAGTTTCATGAGATATGTTGAATCCTGGCTGGCTGTTAAGCCATGTCTAATCTTTTGGACCGAGGTTTCACTTATCCTCAAGAGAAGAGCTTCTTTGTCTTCTTCAGCAATTCAGTTGTTGTATGTCTGATTTGTATCTGCTAAAGCTTGGCTGGCCATTGACCATGTCTAGTGTTTTGGACCGGAGCTTTCACTGAAAGCTTGGCTGGCTAGTAAGCCATGTCTAATTCCTGGACCGGAGTTTTAGACTAACATTGCAAGATTCCTGAAATTCCTATTAAAAATTTTGCAATCCTTATTTTCCTTTTCAAAATAATTTTCGAAAAAATCCAAAAAAATTTATAAAATCATAAAACCAAAAATTTTATGTTTCTTGTTTGAGTTTAGTGTCAATTTTTAAGTTTGGTGTCAATTGCATCTTTTTAATTTTTCTTGAAAATTTTCGAAAAACTCATGCATTGCATTCTTCATGATCTTCAAGTTGTTCTTGGTAAATCTTCTTGTTTGATCTTTAAAATTTCTTGTTTTGTGTCTTTTCTTGTTTTCCATATGCATTTTTGAATTATTAGTGTCTAAAGTTTGAAAATTTCTAAGTTTGGTGTCTTGCATGTTTTTCTTTTCTTCAAAATTTTCAAAAATAAGTTCTTGGTATTCATCTTGACATTCAAAGTGTTCTTGGTGTTCATCTTTGCATTCAAAGTGTTCTTGCATATTTTTTCTGTTTTGATTCATAATTTTCATGTTTTGAGTCTTTTTGATGTTTTTCTCTTTCATCATTAAAAAATTCAAAAATAAAAAAAATATCTTTCCCTTTTTCTTCTCATCAAATTCGAAAATTTGAGTTGACTTTTTCAAAAATTTTTAAAATCTAGTTGTTCCTTATGAGTCAAATCAAATTTTCAATTTAAAATTATATCTTTTTCAAATCTTTTTCAAAAATCAATTCTTTTTCATTTTCCTTTCATAATTTTCGAAAATTTCAAATTGATTTTCAAATTTTTTTTCTTATTTTGTTTCATAATTTCAAAATCTTTACTAACAACTAATGTGATTGATTCAAAAATTTTAAGTTTGTTACTTGCCTAGTAAGAAAGATTCAATCTTTGAATTTCAAAATCATATCTTTTTAGTTTCTTGTTAAGTCAAGTAATCAACTTTGATTTCAAAATCAAATCTTTTTAAATTTCTTTTTCAAATCTTTTTCAAAATAAGTTTCAATCACATCTTTTCAAAATCAATTTCAAAATCTTTTCTAACTTCTTTTCTAACCTCTTATCTTTTCAAAAATTGATTTTCAAATCTTTTTCAAACTAATCCTATCTTTTTGTTTCAATCATATCTTTTTCAAAACTACCTAACTAATTCTCTCTCTAATTTTCGAAAATCACCTTCCTCTTTTTCAAAATTTCTTTTTAAATCAACTAATTGTTTTAAATTTAATTTAATTTGATTTAATTTTTCCTTTCTTAATTTTCGAATTTTTAATTTTAATTCTAATTTAAATACAAAAATACTTTTATTTTATTTTATCTAATTTTTGAAAATTCTTCTCCTTCACCTCCTTCTATTTATTTATTTATTTACTAACACCCCTCTTCATCTAAGAATTCGAACCTACTCCTCACCCTTGTGTTTGGATTCTCCTTCTTCTATTCATATCTTCTTCTACTCACATAAAGGAATCTCTATACTGTGACATAGAGGATTCCATATTTTCTATTCTCTTCTTTTTCATATGAGCAGGAACAAGGACAAGAACATTCTTGTTGAAACTGATCCTGAACCTGAAAGAACTCTAAAGAGGAAGCTAAGGGAAGCTAAAGCATAACTCTCTGGAGAAAATCTGACAGAAATTTTCGAAAAAGAAGGAGACATGGCCGAAAATAACAACAATGCAAGGAAGATGCTTGGTGACTTTACTGCACCTAATTCCAATTTACATGGAAGAAGCATCTCAATCCCTGCCATTGGAGTAAACAATTTTGAGCTGAAACCTCAATTAGTTTCTCTGATGCAACAGAACTGCAAGTTTTATGGACTTCCATCAGAAGATCCTTTTTCAGTTCTTAGCTAAATTCTTACAAATCTGTGATACTGTTAAGACCAATGGGGTTGATCCCGAGGTCTACAGGCTTATGCTTTTCCCATTTGCTGTAAGAGACAGAGCTAGAATATGGTTGGACTCTCAACCTAAAGACAGCCTGAACTCTTGGGACAAGCTGGTCACGGATTTCTTAGCCAAGTTTTTTCCTCCTCAAAAGCTTAGTAAGCTTAGAGTGGATGTTCAAACCTTCAAACAGAAAGAAGGTGAGTCCCTCTATGAAGCTTGGGAGAGATACAAGGAACTGACCAAAAAGTGTCATTCTGACATGCTTTCAGAATGGACCATCCTGGATATATTCTATGATGGTCTGTCTGAATTATCAAAGATGTCATTGGACCATTCTGTAGGTGGATCCATTCACCTAAAGAAAACGCCTGCAGAAGCTCAAGAACTCATTGACATGGTTGCAAATAACCAGTTCATGTACACTTCTGAAAGGAATCCTGTGAATAATGGGATGCCTCAGAGGAAGGGAGTTCTTGAAATTGATACTCTAAATGCCATATTGGCTCAGAATAAAATATTGACTCAGCAAGTCAATATGATCTCTCAGAGTCTGAATGGATTGAAGGAATCATCCAACAGTACTAAAGAGGCATCTTCTGAAGAAGAAGCTTATGATCCTGAGAACCCTACAATAGCAGAGGTGAATTACATGGGTGAACCCTATGGAAACACCTATAATCCCTCATGGAGAAATCATCCAAATTTCTCATGGAAGGATCAACAAAAGCCTCAACAAGGCTTTAATAATGGTGGAAGAAACAGGTTTAGCAATAGCAAGCCTTTTCCATCATCCACTCAGCAACAGACAGAGAATTCTGAGCAGAATCCATCTAGCTTAGCAAATATAGTCTCTGATCTATCTAAGGCCACTGTAAGTTTCATGAATGAAACAAGGTCCTCCATTAGAAATTTGGAGGCACAAGTGGGCCAGCTGAGTAAAAGAGTCACTGAAACTCCTCCTAGTACTCTCCCAAGCAATACAGAAGAAAATCCAAAGAGAGAGTGCAAGGCCATTAATTTAACCATCATGGCCGAAGCTACAAGGGAGGGGGAGGACGTGAATCTTAGTGAGGAAGACCTCCTGGGACGTCCAGTGACCAATAAGGAGTATCCCTTTGAGGAACCAAAGGAATCTGAGGCTCATCTAGAGACCATAGAGATTCCATTGAACCTCCTTCTGCCCTTCATGAGCTCTGATGAGTATTCTTCCTCTGAAGAGGGTGAAGACATTACTGAAGAGCAAGTTGCTAAATACCTTGGTGCAATCATGAAGCTGAATGCCAAATTATTTGATAATGAGACTTGGAAAGATGAACCTCCCTTGCTCACCAATGAACTAAATGCATTGGATAGGCAGAAATTACCTCAAAAGAAACAGGATCCTGGTAAATTCTTAATACCCTGTACCATAGGCACCATGACCTTTGAGAAGGCTCTGTGTGACATGGGGTCAGGAATAAACTTATTGCCACTCTCTGTAATAGAGAAACTTGGGATCTTTGAGGTGCAAGCTGCTAGAATCTCATTAGAGATGGCAGATAACTCAAGAAAATAGGCTTATGGACAAGTAGAGGAAGTGTTAGTAAAGGTTAAAGGCCTTTACATCCCTGCTGATTTCATAATCCTAGACACTGGGAAGGATAAGGATGAATCCATCATCCTTGGAAGACCCTTCCTAGCCACAGCAAGAGCTGTGATTGATGTGGACAGAGGAGAGTTGGTCCTCCAACTGAATGAGGACACCCTTGTATTTGAAACTCAAGGATCTCCTTCTGTAACCATGGAGAAGAAGCATGAAAAACTTCTCTTACTATAGAGTCAACCAAAGCCCCCACAGTCAAACTCTAAGTTTGGTGTTGGGAGGCCACAACCAAACTCTAAGTTTGGTGTTGAACCCCGACATTCAAACTCTAAGTTTGGTGTTGGGAGGTTCCAACCTTTCTCTGATTATCTGTGAGGCTCCACGAGAGCTCACTGTCAAGCTATTGACATTAAAGAAGCGCTTGTTGGGAGGCAACCCAATGTTACTTAAGCATATCTATTTTATTTTCTTTTTGTTATTTCGTATTTTATTAGGTTGATGATCATGTGAAGTCACAAAAACTACTAAAAAATCAAAAATAGAATGAAAAATAGCATTGAAAATAGCACACCCTGGAGGAGAGCAGTCTGGCATTTAAACGCCAGAAACAAGCATCTGTCTGGCGTTTAACGCCAGAAATAGGCACCAAGCTGGCGTTTAACGCTAGAAACAAGCATCTACCTGGCGTTAAACGCCAGAAACAAGCTACATTTGGGCGTTTAACGCCAGAAACAGGCAGCAGTCTGGCGTTAAACGCCAGGATTGCACAGCAAGGGCATTTTACACGCCTGATTGGAGCAGGGATGTTAAGTCCTTGACCCCACTTGATCTGTGGACCCACAGGATCCCTACATCGTATTCTCTCCTCTTCACACCTTTTCATAACTCTCTTCTCCAAATACCCTTCACCAATCACCTCAATCACTCTTTCCCATCACCTCTTCACCACTCACATCCATCATCTCTTACCCATAAACCCCACCTACCTTCAAAATTCAAAATATTTTCCCTCCCAAACCCAACCCTAATGGCCGAACCCTATACCCCCCCTCACTCCTATATAAACCCCTCACTCCTTCTTCATTTTCACACAACACAACCCTCTCTTCTTCTCCTTGGCCGAATACGTCTTCATCCCCCATCTCCTCCATTTTCTTCTTCTTCTACTACTTTCTTTCTTCTTTTGCTCGGGGCCGAGTAAACATTTTAAGTTTGGTGTGGTAAAAGCATAGCTTTTTGTTTTTCCATAACCATTTATGGCACCTAAGGCCAGAGAAACCTCTAGAAAGAGGAAAGGGAAGGCAATTACTTCCACCTCTGAGTCATGGGAGATGGAGAGATTCATCTCAAAGGTCCATCAAGACCACTTCTATGAAGCTGTGGCCAAGAAGAAAGTGATCCTTGAGGTTCCTTTCAAGCTCAAAAAGAATGAGTATCCAGAGATCCGACTTGAGATCCAAAGAAGAGGTTGGGAAGTTCTCACCAACCCCATTCAACAAGTCGGGATCCTAATGGTTCAAGAGTTCTATGCAAATTCATGGATCACTAGGAACCATGATCAAAGTGTGAACCCGAATCCAAAGCATTGGCTTACCATGGTTCGGGGAAAATACTTAGATTTCAGTCTGGAAAATGTAAGGCTAGCGTTCAACTTGCCAATGATGGAAGAGAACGCATGCCCCTACACAAGAAGGGTCAACTTTGATCAAAGGTTGGACCAAGTCCTCATAGACATATGTGAGGAAGGAGCTCAATAGAAAATTGACTCAAGAGGCAAGCCGGTTTAACTAAGAAGGCATGACCTCAAACCAGTGGCTAGGGGATGGTTAGAGTTTATTCAACGCTCAATCATTCCTACTAGTAACCGGTCTGAAGTTACTATAAACCGGGCCATCATGATCCATAGTATCATGATTGGAGAGGAGGTAGAAGTTCATGAGATTATACCTCAAGAACTTTACAAGGTGGCTGACAAGTCCTCCACTTGGGCAAGGTTAGCCTTTCCTCACCTCATATGCCACCTCTGCAATTCGGCTGGAATTGACATAGAGGGAGACATCCTCATTGAAGAGGACAAGCCCATCACTAAGAAAAGGATGGAGCAAATAAGAAATCATGGACCTCAACATGAGCATGAGAAAATTCCTCACCATGAAATCCCTGAGATGCCTCAAGGGATGCACTTTCCTCCACAAAACTATTGGGAGCAAATCAACACCTCCCTAGGAGAATTAAGTTCCAATATGGGACAACTAAGGGTGGAGCATCAAGAGCACTCCATCATCCTTCATGAGATTAGAGAACATCAAAGAGCCATGAGGGAGGAGCAACAAAGGCAAGGAAGAGACATAGAAGAGCTCAAAAGCACCATTGGTTCTTCAAGAAGAGAAAAACGCCACCCTCACTAAGGTGGACTCATTCCTTAATCTCCTTGTCTATTTATTTTACTGTTTTTCGATTTTTGAGCCTTATATTTTAATTATGTTTGTGTCTTTACTATATGATCATTAGTGTTTAAGTGTCTATATCTTAAAGTTATAAATGTCCTATGAATCCATCACCTCTCTTAAATGAAAAATGTTTTAATTACAAAAGAACAAGAAGTACAGGGTTTCCAATTCATCCTTGAAACTAGTTTAATTATTTTGATGTGGTGACAATACTTTTTGTTTTCTGAATGAATGCTTGAACAGTGCATATGTCTTTTGAAGTTGATGTTTATGAATGTTAAATATGTTGGCTCTTGAAGAATAAGGAAAAAGGAGAAATGTTATTTGATAATCTGAAAAATCATAAAAATGATTCTTGAAGCAAGAAAAAGCAGTGAATACAAAAGCTTGCAGAAAAAAATGCGAAAAAAAGAGAGAAAAAGAAAAAGAAAAAGCAAGCAGAAAAAGCCAATAGCCCTTAAAACCAAAAGGCAAGGGTAAATAAAAAGGATCCAAGGCTTTGAGCATCAGTGGATAGGAGGGCCTAAAGGAATAAAATCCTGGCCTAAGCGGCTAAACCAAGCTGTCCCTAACCATGTGCTTGTGGCGTGAAGGTGTCAAGTGAAAATTTGAGACTGTGCGGTTAAAGTCAAGGTCCAAAGCAAAAAATAGTGTACTTAAGAACCCTGGACACCTCTAATTGGGGACTTTAGCAAAGCTGAGTCACAATCTGAAAAGGTTCACCCAGTTATGTGTCTGTGGCATTTATGTATCCGGTGGTAATGTTGGAAAACAAAGTGCTTAGGGCCACAGCCAAGACTCATAAAGTAGCTGTGTTCAAGAATCAACATACTGAACTAGGAGAATCAATAATACTATCTGAACTCTGAGTTCCTATAGATGCCAATCATTCTGAACTTCAATGGATAAAGTGAGATGCCAAAACTATTCAAGAGGCAAAAAGCTACAAGTCCCGCTCATTTGATTGGAGCTAATTTTCGTTGATGTTTTGGAATTTATAGTATATTCTCTTCTTTTTATCCTATTTGATTTTCAATTGCTTGGGGACAAGCAACAATTTAAGATTGGTGTTGTGATGAGCGGATAATTTATACGCTTTTTGGCATTGTTTTTACATAGTTTTCAGTATAATTTAGTTAGTTTTTAGTATATTTTTATTAGTTTTTAAATAAAATTCACATTTCTGGACTTTACTATGAGTTTGTGTGTTTTTTTGTGATTTCAGGTATTTTCTGACTGAAATTGAGGGACTTGAGTAAAAATCAAATTCAGAGGTTGAAGAAGGACTGCAGATGCTGTTGGATTCTGACCTCCCTACACTCAAAGTGGATTTTCTGGAGCTACAGAATTCCAAATGGCGCGCTCTCAATTGAGTTGAAAAGTAGACATCCAGGGCTTTCCAGCAATATATAATAGTCCATACTTTGCCTGAGTTTAGACAACACAAACTGGCGTTCAACGCCAGTTCCATGCTGCATTCTGGAGTTAAACGCCAGAAACAGGTTGCAAAGTGAAGTTAAACGCCAGAAACAGGTTACAAACTGGCATTCAACTCCAAGAGAAGCCTCTACACGTGTAAAGCTCAATGCTCAGCCCAAGCACACACCAAGTGGGCCCCAGAAGTGAATTTCTGCATCATTTACTTCTTCAGAGAACCATTACTAGCACCATCTAGTGTAGTTTTATCCCGAGGCTTCATGCCTTGAGTAAAATAGCTTATTAACACTAGTCTATCAATCATGTGATGCGGGCATGCATCCAGAAAGTTCTTAAAACGCTTCCAGTAGTCGTAGAGAGTTTCTGATTCACCTTGAACAATGCATGAGATCTCTTTCCTTAGTCTGTCTGTAACTTCAGCTGGAAAGTATTTCTCCAAAAATTCTCTCCTGAGTGTGTCCCGGTTGGTAACAGTTGCTTCAGGTTGGGAGTAGTACCACTCCCTCGCCTTTCCTTCAAGAGAAAATGGGATGGCAGTTAACAGAATAGAAGTTTCATTCGCACCCTGACGCTTAATAGTAGAACATGCTATCTAAAAATTTCTGAGGTGCTTGATGGGCTCCTGAGCAGGTAAGCCATGAAACTTGGGCATTAAGTTGATTAGTGCAGTCTTCAGTTCAAAATCTGCAGCCAGAGTTGGGTGATGCACTTGATATGGCTGCATTGTAAAATCTAGGGCTCCATCTTCCTGGAGAGTAATCCTCCTAGGTTTTGCCATTCTATCTGCATGTGAATCAACTGAATCAGTAGTAAAGGAGCTTGTTTTGCTCTCGGATGGTGGTTCAGATTCGCCCTCAGATGAGACTGGTGAATCGATAACAATCACTTCACCACCCTCAGAGGCTAACCGACGTCGAGCTCGCCTAATACGTGAAATAGTCCTTTCAATTTCAGGATCAAACGTGGCTAAGCTCGGATCAGGCAGTGAACGCGTCATTCAAGGAAAGAAACATATAGCTCATGGTAAATAAAAAATAAAATATGCAAATAAAAATAAAAATATATATACTAATTAATAATTTAGCACACAATTGCAACTCCCTGGCAACGACACCAAAAACTGGTGCGTGGTAGAAGTTAGACTAATTAAGAGATTTTTTTAATAAGAGAACAGCGTTGCAAGTATAGCCCCTTAACCAGCTAAAATCCGCCTCACCAATTTAAAAAGAGTGTCACAAAAATTTAGAATAAAAATACTGGGAGTATGAATCCCAGGTCGTCTCCCAACGAGTTGCACAAAAGGATGCTAATTTATTAATTAGGAATTTTTTGAGGGTTTTGAGAGTTGAATAATGAGCAATTAAATAATTGTAAATTAAAGCGATAAGACTAAGAATGATTATTAATATTCTAAATAAAGAGCCTTGACTGAGGGAATGATTAATTAGAAGTTCTATCCTTGTTGGGGTCTCTTAAGTGTAGTATTAAAAAGGTTGTTGTTTTCACTTAGTTAACCCTTACTAAATAAAGGAAAGTCAAGTGATTAAGCTAACCCTTATTCGCAAATCCTAGTCCTCTCCCTTAGGAAGGTCTAGCGTTAGTAAATACAGAACTAGCCAACAATTTCCAATTTAATCAACACTTAAGCCTTCCAACTCAAGTATCTCCTTTTAATCAACCCCCATGTCAAGTATGGAGTCTACTCCATTGACATGAATATAACGCTCATAAAAATATAAGAAGAAGACATGATAAATTAAATAAAATTAATTAAAAGTAAAAAGTAATCCTTTGCATTAACAATCCATGAAAATAATCCAATTACTACTTTAAACAGGAATTAAGAATATGGAATAAATAAAAGAGTAAGAAAAGAAACAAACTAGAATAATGTCTTCAACGGAGGTAATGACTTCTTCAATATCCAAAAGCATAAAACGGTAAACTGGGAATGTAAAGAGAACCTAGAGGAAGAGTAATCCTCTCTAGATTCAGATCTAAAAACCTAAAACTATCCTAATGAGAATATGTCTATTGTGTCTAAGATGTGTAAAGAGATCTCTTGAGTCTCTGCATGTTCCCTGGCTTTATTCTGTGTTTCTGTGCCGAAAACTGGGTCAAAACGCGGCCCGAAATTGCCCCCAGCATTTTCTGTTAATTCTGCAGATTGTGCAGGTCATGCGTACGCATCAGTCACGCGTTCGCATCATTCAGCAATTTTCCTTGTCACGCGTATGTGTCGTCCACGCATTCGCGTCATTTGTGCAGACTCCAATCCGCGAGTACGCGTCAGGCACGCGCACACGTCGCTACATTTTTTTCATTCCGCGCGCTCACGTGAGCCATGCGCGTGCGTCAGTGTTCGCTGGTCATCTCCTTAATTTCTTGTGTTCCTTCCATTTTTGCAAGCTTCCTCTCCATTTTCTAAGCCATTCCTGCCCTATAAAGCCTGAAACACTTAACCCACAGATCACGGCATCGAATGGTATAAAATGAGAATTAAAATATACTAATTAAAGATCTCTAGGAAGCAAGTTTTCAACCATAAACAATACTAGTAAGGAATTATAAAATCATGCAATTAGTATGAATAAGTAGGTGATGACTTGATGAAACTACTCAATTAAACACAAGATAAACCATAAAATAATGGTTTATCAGTGCCCACACGCGAGCCTCCAGGGTGAGTGACTGTGTTGAGATGCTCTTAGGTCGGGTCCTATGCTGTCCGTAGATCCACTTGCTGCCAGGTTGTGCTATGACACCAAGAACGTTATTTCAGTCGAACTGGTATGTCTGGCGCTTGAAAGAGGCCTCTTGATAGGCGTCCCATCCCTCTGGACTAGGTGGAAGGTCCAATGCTCTCTGTATGGCACTCTCGGAGATAGGGACCTGCTACTGACGGACGAAGACAGTCTGCAGAGTAGGCGAGTAGAAGTTTGAGTAGAACTCAACGACCCATGATAAGTTGGCCTCTCGCGGCTGTCTCCTCAAAAATCCCCACTGTCTCCTCTCTCTAATGAGTTTGAGTAGAAGTTTGAGTAGAACTTTTTACTATTATCTTTGGATATCTTTGGATTGTCTTTTGATCCTTTGATCACGTTTGGGGGCTGGCCATTCGGCCATGCCTGAACCTTCATCACTTATGTATTTTCAACGATAGAGTTTCTACACACCATAGATTAAGGTGTGGAGCTCTGCTGTTTCTCACGAATTAATACAAAGTACTATTGCTTTTCTATTCAATTCAAGCTTATTCCGATTCTAAGATATTCATTCGCACCTCAATATGAATGTGATGATCGTGATAGTCATCATCATTCCCAACTACAAACGCGTGCCTGACAACCACTTCTGTTCTACCTTAGATTGAATGAGTATCTCTGGGATTCCTTAATCAGAATCTTCGTGGTATAAGTTAGAATCCATGGACGGCCATTCTTGAGATCCGGAAAGTCTAAACCTTGTCTGTGGTATTCCGAGTAGGATCTGGGAAGGGATGGCTGCGACGAGCTTCAAACTCGCAAGTGCTGGGCGTAGTGACAGACGCAAAAGGATCAATGGATCCTATTCCAGTATGATCGAGAACCGACAGATGATTAGCCATGTAGTGACAGCGCATTGGACCATTTTCACTGAGAGAATAGGATGTAGCCATTGACAACGGTGATGCCTAACATACAGCTTGCCATAGAAAAGAGTATGAATGATTGGATGAAGACAATAGGAAAGCAGAGGTTCATGAGGAACGAACGCATCTCTATATGCTTATCTGAAATTCTCACCAATGAATTACATAAGTATCACTATCTTTATTTTATATTTTATTTATCTTTTAATTATTAAATCTCTATAATCAATTGAATCCGCCTGACTGAGATTTACAAGGTGACCATAGCTTGCTTCAAACTGACAATCTCTGTGGGATCGACCCTTACTCACGTAAGGTTTATTACTTGGACGACCCAGTGCACTTGCTGGTTAGATGTGCGAAGTTGTGACAAAGAATTAAGATTATGAACGTGCGTATTGAGTTTTTAGCACCGTTACCAAGGAATGGAACCGTCATGATTTCCGCACACCATAGTTCTCTCAGCTAGGATGGGAAACATCTATTTGCAGTAACGGTTAGTGAACCGCGTGGAGTCTCGGGCGGGAAAAGTTTTCTCTGATTCATCAACCTTAATGATCCTCTTCACCCGCTTTGTTGGTGGCTTTACACTAGTAGATGGAAGTACTTTTGCCAGTGTTCTCTTAGTTCCTTTCCTTGATGGTGTCTTGTCAGTGGCCTTCTCTTTTCTTTTCTTGGTACCCATGCCTAAGGAAGAAGAAAAAGGATAAGAGTTTGAAATATAGATAACTAAGACCGAAAGGGAGAAAGTTCCAAGTGATAATGAATGCTAAAGGAAAGATGATAGCCTAACTACATGGTAGCTACAACATGTAGGTAAGACATCAATTAAGAACAAGAAGGCAAGTCATATTAATTAGATGCAAGTGGTTAAAAGCATGCAAGTAATAAATGTGCCAAATAAAAGAGCATTTGTAATGATGACAATTGTGAATAATAATCTCAAATACATGTAGAGAACAAGTGTTGTGAAAAAGAGGCATTAACGTGTAAGAGTAAAAGAAAATAGGATTCAAAGTGTCATAAAAGCTTTTCACAAACACGTGGTGTGCAAGGTATAATAGGAATGAAAATAATGTAATCCAAATGTATAAGAGAGCCAAATTAAAATAGCAATTGTCAAATCACTCCTCATAATATCCACAAACTCAAAGGTAATAATATATGACCTAAATAAGGCTCCAACACCAACATAAAAATGCATGAGAAAGGAATGAAAAAGAAACCATAAATAATGAAGCTAAAAGAAAATTTAGAAGCAAGGAGAAGTAATTAAATGCAATAATTAAATGAAGAATGAAACAGTAGAGGGGAGAGAGAAAAGAAACCTAGTGAGGAAGATGAGAAGAGGAGGAAGAAAGAAGTAGAAAGTAAGAAGTTAGAAGAGGGAAGGAAGAAGAAAGAAGAGAGAAGTAAGAAAGAAGAAGAAAGAAGAAGAAAGAAAAAATAATTAGGATTGAAAAGAATTAGGATTTCAGGGGTGGAAGATTTGAAATCAGGCGCTGAGGTGTTTTAGTTGTGCATCGCAGGCGACACGTACTCGTGCATGATGCGTACGCGTGCATGTCGCGTACGCGTGGATCGCTCTATTTTCAAGCGACGCGTACGCGTCAGAAATGCGTACGCGTTACATGGGTTGTGCAATTGGCGCGGAGGTAGCCTCGAGCACGCACAACTCTCTGTCCAATACGCACATTTGCAAAAATTTTAAACGACGCGTGCGCGTCATGGACGCACACGCGTGGATGGCTTGGATGGGAAAACGATGCGTACGCGTCAGGGACGTGTACGCGTGATAGGACTTGTACTCCTAGCACAGTTTCAGCCCCATACCATCACAACTCTCTGCCCAAATACTCAATTATGCCGATTTCATCATCCACGCATGCGCGTTCTGGACGCGTACGCGTGGAGGGCCAAAATTTTAAATGACGCGCACGCGTCATGGACGCGTACGTGTGAGCATGTTTGTGCGCAATGCACCCTTCCTGCGCCACTCCTGCGCAACTCTCTGTTAAATCTTTATTTTTCACGCACACACATATGACGCGTACGCGTCGTGGACGCTCGCGCGTTTTTTTTATGCATAATGCAGTATGCAGTTAATTTTGCAGAAATTATTAATGGCTACTGAGAAAAATAAAATAAAATAAAGCTAAGAATAAAAATGAAAGATCGTACCATGGTGGGTTGTCTTCCACCAAGCACTTTTCTTTAACGTCCTTAAGTTGGACGGTCCACTAGCTCAGTCTTCTGCTGTTGGTGGATCCTCCAAGAGGAAGATCTTCAACTCCTTGTTTTTCTTCATCTTCTCACCATGATATAGCTTTAAGCGATGTCCATTAACCTTGATGAATTTGGAGCTTGAAGGATGACTTAGGTGGAAGACTCCATATGGCTCTGCCTTCTCTACTCTGTAGGTACCTTTTCATATGGATCTCAGCTTGCCTGGCATGAGCCTCAGTCTGAAGTTGTAAAGGAGAACCAACTCCCCAGGTTTGAACTCTCTCATTTTGATTTTCTTGTCATGCACAACCTTCATCTTCTCTTTGTATAGCTTGGAGTTATCATATGCTTCTAGGCGAAGGTTCTCTAGTTCTTGTAGTTGCAGCTTCCTTTCAGCTCCGGCTTTCTCAAATCCCATGTTGATTTCTCTTAATGCCCAGAATGCTTTGTGCTCTACCTCTACTAGGAGGTGACAAGCCTTGCCATAAACCAGGCGAAAGGGGCTCATCCCTATAGGTGTCTTGTATGCTGTCCGATATGCCCAAAATGCATCTTGTAGCCTGGTGCTCCAGTCCTTCCTATGAGGCTTGACTATCTTCTCCAGGATACGCTTTATCTCTCTGTTAGACACCTCTTCTTGTCCATTAGTCTAGGGATGGTAAGTTGTTGCTACCTTGTGAATAACGCTATGCTTCTTCAGTAGAGCGGTCAATCTCCTGTGACAAAATGGGTGCCTTGATCACTCACGATTGCTCGTGGTGATCTAAAGCGACAAATAATATGGTTTCTAACAAAAGAGACAACAGTGTTAGCATCATCAGTACGGGTAGGAATTTCTTCCACCCATTTAGAAACATAATCTACAGCTAACAATATATACAAGAAACTGCTAGAGTTTGGAAACGGACCCATGAAGTCAATGCCCCAAACATAAAAAATCTCACAGAACAACATAATTTGTTGGGGCATCTCATCCCTCTTGGATAGATTACCAAACCTCTGGCATGGAGAACAAGATTTACAGAAGGCAGTGGCATCTTTAAAAAGAGTAGGCCACCAGAATCCACAGTCTAAGATTTTTCTAGCTGTCCTTTGAGGACCAAAATGTCCACCACTCTCAGAGGAGTGGCAGGCCTCTAAAATAGACTGGAATTCTGATTGAGGCACACACCTTCGAATTATCTGGTCAGTACCATACCTCCACAAATATGGGTCATCCCATATATAATATTTGGATTCGCTTTTCTGCTTGTCCTTTTGATGCTTAGTAAAATTGGGAGGGAAGGTATGACTAACTAGATAATTAGCTACAAGTGCATACCAAGGAACTACTTCATATACTGCATGTAAGCTATCAAATAGAAAATCATCATTGATAGGAGTGGAGTCACTCTTAATGTGCTCTAGGCAAATCAAGTGGTCCGCCACTAAATTCTGAGAACCACTCGTATCCTTAATTTCTAAATCAAATTCTTGGAGCAGCAGTATCCAACGTATTAGCCTTGGTTTGGACTCTTTTTTAGCTAATAAATATTTTAGAGCTGCATGGTCTGAGTACACTACCACCTTAGTACCAAGTAAATAGGCTTGGAATTTATCCAGAGTAAAAACAATAGCCAGAAGCTCTTTTTCAGTGGTAGTGTAATTAGATTGAGCAGTGTCCAAGGATTTGAGGCATAAGCAATTACAAAAGGATCCTTACCTGCGTGCTGGGCCAGCGCCGCTCCTACTGCATTGTTGGAGGCATCACACATAATCTCAAAGGGCTGGCTCCAGTCAGGTCCTCTCACAATCGGAGCTTAAGTCAAGGCGATCTTCAGCTTATCAAACGCGTCCATACAGTCCTCACTCAGCTCAAATTCAACATCCTTCTGCAGCAGTCTGGATAAAGGCAGTGCTACCTTACTGAAGTCCTTGATAAATCTCCGGTAGAAACCTACATAACCAAGGAACGAACGGACTTCCCTCACGGAGGAGGGGTAAGGTAGACTAGAAATGACATTTACCTTTGCTGGATCTACAGAAATACCAGTATTAGAAACAACGTGTCCTAGAACAATACCTTGTTTAACCATAAAATGACATTTTTCAAAATTTAAAACAAGGTTTGAACTAACACACCTGTCTAATACTCTATATAAACTATCCAAGCAAAGGCTAAAGGAATCACCGTACACACTAAAATCATCCATGAAAACTTCCATACAGTCTTCAAGAAGATCTGAGAATATACTCATCATGCACCTTTGGAAGGTAGCCGGTGCATTACATAAGCCAAAAGGCATCTTTTTGTATGCATACGTTCCAAAGGGACATGTAAAAGTAGTTTTCTCCTGATCTTCAGGAGCTATATGAATTTGAAAATATCCTATATAACCATCTAAAAAGCAGTAGTGTGATTTACCTGACAAATGATCAAGCATTTGATCAATAAATGGCAGGGGGTAGTGATCCTTGCGAGTGACCTAGTTGAGGCACCTGTAATCAATGCAAACTCTCCAGCCGTTCTGCACTCTAGTTGCTATGAGCTCTCCTTACTCATTCTTCACTGTAGTAACTCCAGACTTCTTGGGCACCACCTGTACTGGGCTGACTCATTCGCTATCTGAGATTGGATAGATGATATCAGCTTCTAGCAGTCTGGTCACTTCCTTCTTGACAACCTCCAAGATGGTGGGATTTAGTCTTCTTTGGGGTTGATGGACAGGCCTTGCTCCCTCTTTTAAAAATATTCTGTGCTCACAAACTTGAGGGCTGATACCTACTATATCCGCCAAGCTCCACCCAATTGCTTTCTTGTGTTTTCTCAGCACACTAAGCAGCTGCTCCTCCTGTTAGGAAGTGAGTTCCCTTGCAATGATAACTGGGAGCTTCTGATTATCCTCGAGGTAAGCATACTTGAGGTGGGGTAGAAGGGGATTTAACTCCAATTTCTACTCATGGCTAGGTACTTGATCATCTAGAGCTAGTAATGATGGCAAAGTGTCTTCATTGTGGTTAGGGGGTTTCCCCACACTTGGACCTTGCTCCATGTGCATCTCTTCTATTTCTTCTTGGTGAACTGCAGCTACAGTCTCATCCAGATTGAAGCTCACTGCTCTGCCATCTATCTCAAAAGAGTAAGTTCCTGAGAAGGCAGCCAATTTAAACTTTGAAGTCTTCATGAATGGCCTTCCAAGCAGGATGGATGATGGTCTTCTTGAGTCATTAGAGGGCATCTCCAATATATAGAAATCAATGGAAAATGTGAGCCCCTTAATGCTCACTAGCACGTCTTCAGCAATTCCAACAACTGTAATGATGCTTTTATCTGCTAAAACAAAATGAGCTGCCGACCTTTTTAAGGGAGGAAGCCTCAAAGCATCATATATAGACAAAGGCATAATACTCACGCACGCTCCTAAATCACACATTCAGTCAGAAAATATTACACCTCCAATTGTACAGTTAACCATGCATGGACCTGGATCACTACATTTTTCAGGTATATCCCTCATTAAAGCAGATATAGAACTACCTAAAGGAATAGTTTCTAATTCATTAATTTTATCCTTATGCATGCACAAATCCTTTAGAAACTTTGCATATTTAGGTACTTGCTGAATAACATCAAAAAGGGGAACATTTACCTCAACCTTTTTGAAGATTTCTACCATTTTAGGATCGAGCTCCATCTACTTCCTGGGCTTCCTTACAAGGTGTGGAAATGGAATAGGGATGGCGTCTCTTGCAGCTTTAGCTTCCTTTGGTTCTCCATCCCTTGGTTGAGTTGCTTCTTCTTCAACCATGTCTTGCATTTCATCTTCCTCTTCAACATCCTCCACTTCAACCATGTCCTCAACTGGGGCGTGTTCTTGTGGGCTTGGCTCCTCATGATTCCTCTCTTGCAGTGTGGTTCCGGACCTCAAAGTGATGGCATTGATGCCACCCTTGGGGTTGGGTAAAGGTTGAGAAGGAATTGCACTGGAGCTTGGAGGTTGATTGTTGGAAGTGTTCTGTTTGATCCAACCTGTGAGGCAAGAGCTTGTACAGTAGAGGTCAGACCGTTTAACATGGAGCTAAGCGTGCTCTCCATGGCCTTTTGTCTATGATCAATAGACTGAAGAAATTCGTCATTAGAAGAAGAAGGGGGGTAAGTGATCTGAAGGGCCTGCTGTTAGTTGTTCTGAGACGCTTGGTACTACCTTAGGTGAGGTGCTCTATAAGGCTGGTTTTGCTTCTGCTGATATCGGTTATTCTGATTGTTGTTATTATTCCACCTCTAATTTCCCTGGTTGTCTCTGCCTCCCCTGTTATAGTTGTCCTTCCAGCCTTGATTGGAATTATCTCTCCACCCCTGGTTGGAGTTGTCTTGCCAACCTTGGTTATGGTTCCCACCTTGGTTATAGTTGCCGCCTTGTTGATAATATCCTGGATTCGGGCGGTCATAGAAATTGTGAGTAGCTGCCAAGGTGTTCCTTCTTGTTGGAGATGCGGACACTCATCAGTATAATGACTATAGCATGCACATATCCCACACACTCTCTGAGGAACCAGTTGTTGACTATGTTGCAGTGAGGAAGGTTGAGATTGTTGTTGATTCAGTTGTATCTATTTTAGTAAGTTGGTCATCTCACACGGAGACTGTGTAAGAGCAGTAGTCTCAATGCTAGAGGAAACTTCCGCAACAGCCTTGGGATGGTTGTTCCTGTGCCTAGCATTCCAAGTGGACTCAGCTAGGTCGCTGATCAGTTGCCACGCTTCATCCGCGGTCTTGTACTTTTTCAGAGAACCATTACTAGCACCATCCAATGTAGTCTTATCCTAAAGCTTCATGCCTTGTGTGAAGTAGCTGATCAACACCAATTTGTCAATCATGTGGTGGGGGCATGCGTCTAGAAGATTCTTGAAGCGCTCCCAATACTCATAAAGAGTTTCTGATTCACCTTGAATAATGCAAGAGATCTCCTTCCTCAGTTTGTCTGTAACTTCAGCCAGAAAGTATTTTTCCAAGAATTCTCTCCTGAGCGTATCCCAGTTGATAACGACTGCCTCAGGTTGAGTGTAGTACCACTCTCTCGCCTTTCCCTCAAGAGAAAATGGGAAGGCGATTAGCAGAATAGAAGTTTCATCTGCACCATGACGCCTAACAGTAGAACAGGCTGTCTGAAAATCCCTGATATGCTTTATAGGCTCCTGGCAGAAAATTTCCGATTAAGAATTTATAGAGAAAACAGCGTTGCAAATACAGTTCTCAACCGACTAGAATTCGCTTATCAATTTAGAAAAGAGTTGTCACAAAATTAAGAACAAAATACTAGGAGTAGAAATCCCAGGTCGTCTCCCAACGAGTTGAAAAAAGAATGCAGCTTATTGGTCAGAGGTTTTCCAAGAGATTTTTGAGTTTGAGAAATAGGAAAATAAATAATTGTAAATTGAAGCAATGGAAATTAACGAGATAATTTATATAATTCAAATAAAAGCCTTAACCGGGAGAAGATTAATTGAAAGTTCTATCCTTGTTGAATTTTCCCAAGTGTAATAATAAAAGGTTGTTGTTCTACTTGGTCATCCCTTACTTAATAAGGGAAACTCAAATAACTAACTAACCAACTCTATCACCCAAGTCCTAATCCTCTCCTAAGGGAGGATTAAAGTCAGAGACTAGAGAGTCAGCCAATAACTTCTAATTAAGATTAACACTTGAGTATTCCAACTCAAAGATTTCCTCTTAATCAACTCCCAAGTCAAGTTGGGAGTCTACTCCATTGAAATGAATATAATGTTCACAGACATATAAATGGAATAAGAAGAAGACATGATAAATTAAATAATAACTGAAAATTAATTAAAAATAAAAATAGTACTTTCCATTAATAAATCCCAAAATCATAAACATACTTATCCAAACAGGGTTAATGGGCAATGAAAGAGTAAAGGAATAAGAAAATAAACTAGAATAATGAAACTTCAACGGAGGTAGTGATTCTTCTCAATATCCAAAGCAAAAGTAATAAACTCTAAAACTATGAATGTGAAGAATCCTCGAGGAAGGAGTAGAATTCTCTCTTAGATTCCAAAACTAAACTAAAACTATGCGTAATGTGAATGCCCCTTGAGTCTCTGCTGTCCCCTGGCTCTAGTCTGTGTTTTTGGGCCGAAAACTGGGTCCAAACTCAGCCCAAAATTGCTCCCAGCATTTTCTGTCTTTTCTGCACATTGCGCATGTCACGCGTACGCGTCAGTCACGCGTACGCGTCGATGGTCAATTTCGCGTGTCACACGTACGCATCAAGTACGCGTACGTGTCGCTATGAATTTCTCCAAATCACGCGCACGCATGAGCCATGCGTGCGTGTCGATGCTCGCTGGTTGTCTCCTTTATTTCTTGTGTTCCTTCCATTTTTGCAAGCTTCTTCTCCATCCTTTAAGCCATTCCTGCCCTATAAAGCCTGAAAATACTTAACACATGGATCACGGCATCGAATGGTATAAAAGGGAATTAAAATACACAATTTAAAGGCTTAGAAAGCAAGTTTTCAATCATAAAACAAAACTAGGAAGGAACTGTAAAATCATGCAAATAGTATGAATAAGTGTGTAAAGACTTGATAAAAGCTACTCAAATCAGCACAAGA
The DNA here is from genome assembly GCF_059453495.1 of Arachis ipaensis. Lineage (NCBI taxonomy): Eukaryota > Viridiplantae > Streptophyta > Magnoliopsida > Fabales > Fabaceae > Arachis > Arachis ipaensis. The sequence continues at coordinate 115,522,585 of NC_142441.1, read as the reverse complement.
TAAACTATAAAATAGTGGTTTATCATGTCCTAGTAATAATAGAAGACTAGTGAAGGAAAAAGAGTATGCTGTCTTGTAATATGTTAGGTAGCTATCTCGTTAAAAACTTTACCAGGAAAAACCCAAAGTGGGATAAAAACCATGGTTAAGAAAAAGAGTACAGCCCGTATTACTCTCCCTAATAATTACATCACTTGATATCTCTTAGTCGGCGCATTCCTATCTTGTATACTAGCTTCTCAAATGTTGAAGTAGGTAGTGCTTTAGTGAACATATATTATCATTGGAACGGATTTGTTGAACGTCTATATCACTACTTTGTTGAAAATTATGAGAGTAGAAGAGCCTTGGTGAAATGTGTTTTGTTCTATCTCCTTTGATGTATCATTTTTTTAATTGATGTATGCAAGTAAAGTTATCTTCGTGTATGACTATTCACATTTTCTTCATAGGTAAGCCACACATATCTTGGACATGTTGGGTGATTGACTTAAGCCAAACACATTCTCGAGTTGCTTCATGAATTGCTAATATTTTTGCATCATTTGAGGATATTGCAGCTATAGTTTGCTTTGTTGAGCGCCAAGATATAGTTGTGCCTCCACATGTGAATAGATAACCTGTTTGTGATCTACCTTTATGCGGTTCAAAAAAAAATCTGCATCTGCATATCCAACTAATTGAAACGTTAATTCATTGGAGTAAAATAAACCCTTATCAACAGATCCTTGAAGATATCTTAGTATATGTTTAACACCATTCTAATGTCTTCTAGTTAGACAGGAGCTAAATCTCGATAACAAGTTTATTGAAAAAGCTATATCTGGTCTTGTATTGTTAGCGAGATACATTAGTGCGCCAATAGCACTAAAATAGGGTACTTTAGGACCAAGGAGCTCCTCATTATTTTCACATGGTTGAAATGGATCTTTATTCACATCTAGTGATCTCACCACCATTGGAGTACTCAATGGGTGTGCCTTGTCCATGTAATTTTTTTTCAAAAGTTTCTCAATATAAGTTGACTGATGGATGAATATACCGTCTTTCAAGTATTCAATTTGTAAACCAAGATAAAATTTTGTTTTACCAAGATCTTTCATTTCAAATTCTCTTTTTAAATAATCCACAGTTTTTGAAATCTCTTCAGGTGTCAATTATTTCAACTAAATAAATCTTTATTATTAATTGAAAAATTCACGTTAAAATTGGTTGCTTGTATCATTAACCGTTTCTCCTTTTTTGGATGAGAGGAACTTATCATGAATCCACTGATTGCTGCTGCTTCCATTGTTGCTGCTGGATTGGTTGTAGGGCTTGCTTCTATTGGACTTGGGGTTGGCCAAGGCACTGCTGCAGGACAAGCAGTAGAAGAGATTGCACGACAACCAGAGGCAGAGAAAAAATACGGGGTACTTTATTGCTTAGTCTAGCGTTTATGGAAGGGTTAACAATTTATGGGTTGGTTGTAGCATTAGCACTTTTATTTGTGAATCCCTTTGTTTAATTCTAAAAAATAGAAAAATATAAATACATATCTGTTTTTACGTGTACTTGATTTGCTACTTTTGCTTTTTAGAATTATATTATTTTGATTTCACCTCAAAAATTCTTTTTTCATTTGTCCAAGAATGCAGTGCAGGAGAAGGACTCTTTTAAGGTAAAGTTGAGAAATTAACATACTGCTTACCTTATTCCTTCCCTTTTTAGCACAATGTCACCCTTTTTATTATTATTAAAAAATCTTTTTAGAAAGTGTTTATTTATTAAAATAAAACAACTAGAGATTTTGCAATTGAAAAAAAAACTAGCTAAAAAATATGATGTTTAAATAATTAACATATACTACAATAATAACAAATTTGGATTTAGATTTTTTTTATGAACACACATGGGCATCGATCGTTTATGTATCCATCTTTCAATAAGTACTCACTGAGACGTTTATACCACAAAAGTCCAGATTGTTTGAATCCATACAAGGATTTTTTAAGTTTTACTGAATAAATCTCTGGAGAATTATTGTATGCTTCAGGCACTTTGAGTCCTTCAGAGACTTTCAAATAAATTTCTTTATCAATTGAGTTGTATAAATAGGCTGTAACAACATCCATTAGGTACATGTCAAATTTTTTATGCACAGCCAGACTAATCAGATATTTTAATGTTATTGAATCCACCACAGGAGAATATGTTTTCACATAGGTAGTACCAAGTTTTTGTGAGAACCCTTATGCTACTAGTCATGCTTTGTATCTTTCTATTTCATTTTTCTCATTTTGTTTGTACACAAAAATTCACTTATATCCCACTGGTTCTAAACCTTCAGGGGTTTTGACTATAGGACTAAAATCTTCACGTTTTCTAAGTGAAGTTAATTCAGCGTGAATTGCGTCTTTCTATTTTGGCCAATCATCTCTCTATCTGCATTCTTTGACAGATTTTAGTTCATAATCCTCATCTTGCTTTGCTATTTCTACAGCAATATTATAAGCAAAAATGTTGTCGACAACAGTATTCTTTCAGTCCCATATTTTTCCAGTAGTGACATAACTTATCGAAATCTCTTCATTTTCAGGTACCTGAACCTCTTCGGAGATTTCATCAATAGTTATATCTTCGGATCTCCTTTGAGTATTTGCTTCCATATTGTGACCATTATGATTGATTATCTCTCTCCTTTTTCGGGGATTTTTATCCTTTGAACCGATTGGTCTTTAACACTTTAGGCGTGGATTGCTTTTATTTGCACTAACAATTTGACCTTCTAAAATATTTATTTTTATTGGTGTATTTACAGCTAGAATGTGAAATTTTGTTACTCTCTTTAGGTCAGTAAATGCGTCTGGCAATTGGTTTGTAATATTTTGCATATGAATTAACCTTTGTAATTCTATTTCATATTGTCTAGTGCAAGAATCTAAATATAATAACAACAATGTATTCCAAGTAATTTTCTTTTCCAACTGCTTATTTTCTCCCCCTTAATTTTGAAAATTTTGTTTCATCGAAGTGACAATCAGAAAATCTTGCCTTAAATAAATTACCCGTCGTGGATTCAAGATATTTTATAATTGACGGGGATTCATAACCAACATATATCCCCAATCTTCTTTGGGTCCCATCTTTGTATGTTGTGGTGGAGTAATTAGGACACAAACTGCACATTCAAATATTCTAAAATGAGAAATATTTGGCTCCTGACCAAAAGCCAGTTGTAAAGGGAAAGATTTTAGGTAACTTGTTGGTCTTAAGCGTATAAGTGCTGCAGCATGCAAAACAGCATGCCCCCATGCTGAAATGGATAGTTTATTTCTCATAAGTAATGGTCTAGCTATTAATTGAAGGCGTTTAATCAATGATTCTGCTAGACCATTATGAGTGTGCACATGAGCAACAGGCTCTTCTATAGTAATTTCAGTTGACACACAATAATCATTAAATGATTGTGACCTAAATTCACCAACATTATCAAGGCGTATTGCCTTTTATAACATGGTTTGGAAAATGAGTTTTTAATTTATTTATTTGAGCTAACAATCTCGCAAACGCCATGTTGAAAGTTGATAGTAAACAAACGTGGAACCATCGTGAATATGCATCTATTAAAATAATGAAATATTTAAATGGTCTACATGGTGGATGAATGGGCCCACATATGTTACCATGAATGCGTTCCAAAAAAGATGGTGATTTGATCCCAATTTTTTTTTAGATGGTCTTGTAATTAACTTTCCATGAGAACATGCAAACACATGAAAATTCATTAAATTTGAGGATTTTATGTTCTTTTAGAGGATGACCAGATGAATTCTCGATGATTTTTCTCATCATAATTGAACTCGGATGAGCTAACCGGTCATGCCAAATTGTAAATATATTTGTATTTGTAAACTTCTGGTGTACTATGGCATGTGATTCCACATTGCTAATAGTGGTGTAGTACAAACCTGAAGAAAGAGCGGTAGTTTCTCTGACATGCATTTTTCTTCTGATCTCATAGTTGTAATATAAAGATATTCGTTGTTTTCTTCTCTTGCAGTTTCTACATGGTATCTATTTTGGCGGATATCTTTAAAACATAGTAAGTTTCTATGAGACTTACTTGAAAGTAGTGCATTATTTATGAAGAACTTAGTTCCTTTAGGTAATACTATAGTAGCTCTTCCGGAGCCTTCAATCATTTTTGCACTACCTACAATCGTACTTACATTTGCTTCCTTTGTAACAAGAGAGACAAAATATCTTTTGTCTCTAAGTATTGTATGTGTTAAAGCACTGTCAGCAAGACATACTTCTTCATTGTTGAATTTGAGCAAAGTGTGAGAAATATCCATATATTCATTACGAAAAAAATAAAAATTACCATTAATGGAAAAGATTAAAAAAAATTAAAAGAAAACTTGAAATTACAATCAAAGAGAGAAAGGAAAAAAATAGCTAAAAAGATTATCTAAAATGAAAGATTTCTTGATTAATGTTCTTCTAAAAATAAAATTGCATCATCCAAAAAAAAATGTCATTGCTTGGGCCACTAAAATCAAAGGTTAATGAAGTCATTGATGAGGATAAATGTTGGCTTAGAAATTTTCAAAGGATTTTCAACTCAATATCGCAAGTATAGCCTAAACTGACAAGTGATCCCCAATCGAAGTTTAGAAGAATGTCATAACAATCAAATCAATTACCGAGAGTAGAATCTCGGGTCGTTTTCTTTAGAAATTGCAATAGGATGCACATCATTGGTTAGGAGTTTTTGGGGATTTTTTAGTTGAATGCGGAAAAAGTAAAGTGACTAGAATATAAAAGTAATGATAACTAACAATTAAATTGAAACAACTAGAACTATCAATCAAACAATTAATTAACCAACAAGCATGCAACAAAAGGATAGCAATAATAGTGGCATATAACTAAATGTAAGGAATCAAGCTAAGAAAGATAAGAAATCAAAGTCAACAACAGAAATGACAAAAGATCAATATAAGAAACTTTGGCTAGGGGTGAGAATTAGAATTTATATCCTTATTGTCTTCCTCAAGTGTGACAGTAAATACCTTTTGCTCTCACTGGTGTGCGAAAACTGAACTCGCACAACTTCACCAGTAAGTGCACTGGATCGTCCAAGTAATACCTCAGGTGAGTGAGGGTCGATCCTACGAGGATTGTTGGATTGAGCAAGTAATAGTTGTCTTGTAGGCCTTAGTCAGGCAAATAGAAAGAGAGTTGTTGTTGTTGAATTCGCATAAACAAGAAAGTAAAGAAAAGCAATTAAAGATTGGTAAAGAGATAATATATGAAAGCAGTTAAGGCCTCGGAGGTGCTTATCCTTCCGGATTAATCCTTCTTACTCACTATTCCAACAATGAGTGATTCATTCCATGGCAAATCATTGATGATTAAAACCTAATTTATTAGCGAGTTAATCTCCCCTAACCTTACTAAAACGCCACAAACAAGGTCAATTCTTTCAGATTAGAGGGTGAAGCTCAGAAATCTAGTTTAGCGCCACAAAAACCTCAATTACCCAAAGCTAACCAGATTATATGTCACATATCTAATTAGCCCAGATAAATTGCGATTTAGGAGGAGTGCTTTCAAGCTGTAGCCCAAGCGAGATAACTTTATCGAGAATCATAAGTGCTCATGTAGAATAAGGGATCATACTGTCATTTCACCCCATATTTATAGGATTAAGAACGAAAACAACACCTTAGAATTGAATCAAACATTAATTGAAATAGAAGAGTAATAGTATTAATCCATAGAAATAAGTAGAGCTCCTAACCTTAACCAGGAGGTTTAGTTACTCATGCCTTAGAAAAGTAAAAGATGATCTGAAAATAATGTTCAATGCTTCGCTAAACCTTAGTGATATCCTCTTTAAAAAGGAAATTCCTACCTTAAAATATGTTAATGTAAATACAAAAGTTATAAAGATAAAATTAGATAAGTTAAGGAGTGCTAAAATCCACTTTGTGCCCACTTTGGTTGTGTGCTTCGGTCAAGCCTGGAGTTCAACTTGGGATATGGGTGTTAAACACCCATTAGGGGGTGAGCTCGCTGGTCTTCTACTCCCTGGTTGGCGTTGAACGCCAGTTTTGGGCGTTCTACTTGGGAGGTCAGTCCTTCTTGGGCGTTAAACGCCAGGTGTGAACGTTTAACGCCAGTTTTGGCAGTCATTCTGGACAAAGAGTATACACTATTATATATTGATAGAAATCTCTAGAAGTTAGCTTTCTAATGCCGTTTAGATTGTGCCAATTGGACCTCCGTAGCTCAAGATATGCTTGTTGGAATGCACGGAGGTCAGGATTGACAGCATCTGCTATACTTTCTTTGTCTCTAAACAAGATTCTGCCAAATTCGCCCAAAAATCACCTAAAATAATAGAAATAACACAAAAACTCAATGTAGCATCCAAAAGATAAATTTTGCACTAAAACATACTAAAACTTAATAAAATATAACCAAAAACACTAAGAAAATGCTATGAAAAAGGGTACAAAATGCTCAGGCATCACAACACCAAACTTAAAATGTTGCTTGTCCTCAAGAAACCAAAAATAAGATAGGACTAATTGGGAGAGAAAAATACATCAGGTTTCAGAGTTGTCAATGAGCTCAGTTCTAATTACTGAATGGGGCTATTAACACATTATTTCTGAACAGCTTTAGCATCTCACTTTCCTTTGAAGCTCAGAAATATTGGCACCTTTTGGAACTAGAATTCGAATGATATTATTGATTCTCTTCTTTTTAATTTTTCTTGATTCTTGAACACAGCTTTTTCTTTTGGTGCTTTGCACCTTTTGAGCCTAGCTGTGACTCCAAGCGTTTTGTTTTCAAGTATTACCACCTAATAGATAAATGCCACAAGCACTTAACTGGGGGGAATCCTTTAGATTCAAATTTAGCTTTGCTTAAATTCCCAGACAGTGGTGCTCAGAGTTCTTAAGCGTACTCTGTATAGCTTTGGATCACGACTTTAAATGCTCAATCTCAAGTTTTTCTTGACACCTTCACACCACAAGCATATTGTTAGGGATAGCAACTCATTTAAGCTTTTTAGGCCAATGTTAACCCTCCTAACCATTGATACTCAAATCCTTGGACCCTTGTTCTTTCAATTTTTTTCTTTTTCTTTTTGTTGTTTCTTTTTCTTCAAGAATAAATCTTTTTGATATTTCAGAGAATCAATAATACTTCTCTAAATTCACTGTTCTTCAAGAGTCAACATCCTCAACCTCAATATCAATTATGCACAGTTAATTCATACATTCAAAAAATAAAGGTAAGGCCACCACATCAAAGCAATTGGAATAACATATGATATTACTCGAAACCTTGTGCATCTTTTCTATTCCTTTTTCAATAAATTTTTCTTTTAAGCTTGATGTGAGATACATAAAGCAACTTAAAATGAAACAAAGAAAAGAAAATAATATTAGAAAAGAATGAAATTCTAAATGTGATCAAGCTCTCGAATAGAAAACAGATAATAAAGTAAAGTACAAAGAAAACGGAGATATAATAGGTAAAGGGAGAATGAAACTTGACCACCTCAGTGATGGTGGTCACTGCTCCCTTCGGAGAATCCTCTGGAGTGTTTAAACTGCTCAATGTCGCGCACCTATCTCAGCTGCTCCTCTCCATGCTCCTTTGATCTTCCATCATCTGATGGAGGATGGCAAACTGGTCTTAATGTTCTATCCTCAGTTGATCAAGAGATGAAGTCAATTCCCCTAGAGATGTGTTCAATTAATCCCAATAGTCACGGAGAGGGAAGTACATCCCTTGAGGCATCTCTGGGATCTCCTGTGGAGGTGACAGAATGGGCTCTTGCTGTGGTCCGTGTGCAGCCTCCCTGACGTGCACTGATGATCGGACTTTTGCTAGTAAAGAATTCACAATAAATTCTCGTTGCTAGTATAGTTTATAAACTAACAATAATCCTTTCATACAAAAACTTGTTTGTCACTTAAGCAAATCCAATAAAAATAAACCGAAGTATTTAAACCTCGGGTTGTCTCTCAAGAAATTGCAGGGAGGTGTAGTTATTATTGGTTATGGAAAAGTATCTTTTTGGGGTTTTGAATAAGGAACAAGAAAAGTAAATTTCAAGGTAAATTAATAACCAGAAAAGCTCTTGGCAAGGTAAGAGAACTAGACGTCCTATCCTAGTTATCCTTATCAATTGGGATGAGAATTGTCCATTGCTCCCACTTAGTTAACGTCTAACTATGAAGAAAAGTCAAGTGGACCAATCAATTTGATTCCTCAAGTCTTAGTCAACTCCCAAAGAAAGACTAGCTTTAGAGGGATCCAAATCAACCATCAACGTTCAATTATCAATCAACAAAGGAGTTTGATAACTCAAGAGTCTCCAATTACTCAACCAAGGCCAAGAGCATAAAAATCTAACTTAAAACCCTCCCAAGCATTTTATCTAACACTTGGAAGGCACAACATAAAAATATAGAAAAGTAATAAGAGATAATAAATTTCAAATAACCAATTGAAAGCATCAATAACATAAATTGAAGAAAGCAATCATAAATATGAAATACTTCAAATTGTATTAAATAGAAAAGGAAATCTAACATGAAGAATTCATAAATTAAATTAGGAAAATAAATGAACCAACAAGAGAAATAGATAAACTAAAGGACTAAAACAAATAAGAGTAGAAGAAAAACTTAATTAAAGGAACATTGAACCTGAAATTGAGAAGAAATAAACCTAAAACTAAGAGAAATCCTAAGACCTAGAGAGAGGAGAGAGCCTCTCTCTCTCTCTAGAAACTACATCTAAAACCTAAAATTATGAATTATGAATATTGTGTGAATGAATGATTCCCCCACTCCGCAGCTTCTAATCTGGGTTTTTCGGGCTTGAAACTGGGCCAAAAACAGCCCAAAAATCGCAGGGGGCGAATTCTGATACACTGACTTTTTGCAGATGCACACATGTACGTCGCTTATCTTCAGAGAAACTATGGCAAATTATCTATCATTACGAAGCTCCGAATGTTATCTTTCTAACTCAACTGAAACCACCTCATTTGGACTTCTGTAGCTCAAGTTATGATCGATTGAGTGCGAAGAGGTCAGGGCTGACAGCTTAACAATTCCTTCAGTTTTCTTCTATTCCTGCCCTATAAACCCTGAAATCACTTAACACACATATCAAGGCATCGAATGGTAATAAGAGAGGATTAAACATAGCAATTTTAAGGTCAAAGAAGCATGTTTTCAATCATAGCACAAAATTAGGAAGGAAAATGTAAAACATGCAAATTCTATGAATAAGTGTGAGAATAGTGGATAAAATCCACTCAATTAAGTACAAAATGTACCACGAAATAGTGGTGCATTATGTACCATACCCCTTCTTGTGATAGGTCTTTCCTTATCAATTAGGGTATCCCCTCCTCTGCGAACTCCAGCTGCATTGCATAGGCAATAAATGACGTGAGGGAACGCTAGCTTGCTTGGGTGGAGGCTTTTTTGGCTACCTTGTAGATTTCCTGAGGTATTACCTCGTGCACCTCCACCTCATTCCTGAGAATGATGCAGTGGATCATCATTGCTCTCTCAATTGTAACCTCAGAGTGGTTACTTGTGGGGAGGATGGAGCGTTAGATGAGCTCCAACCATCTTCTGGCCACGGACTTAAGGTCAAGCCTACCTAGTTGGTAGGGCTTGCCTTGTGTGTCCCTCCTCAATTGAGCTCCAGCCATACAAATATCAGCAAGAACTTGCTCCAGTCTTTTGTCAAAGTTGACCCTTCGAGTGTAAGAGTGCGGGTCACGTTGTGACCGAGGCAATTGCAGCGCCAATCTCACACTCTCAGGGCTAAAATTTAGGATTTGCCCCCTGACCATGGTGTGCTAGTTTTTGGGCTTTGGGTTCATACTAGTGTCATGTTTTTTGATGAATCAAGCATTGGCGTAGAATTCTTGTACCATTAATACTCCCACTGCTGAAATGGGATTGGCCAGAATTTCCCAATCTCTTCTCCAAACTTGGTGTAGGATCTCCGGATACTCATCTTCCTTAAGCCTAAAGGAGACCTCAGGTATCATTCTTTTCTGCCTCACCACGTCAAAGAAGTGGTCTTGATGTGCTTTGGTGAAGAATCTTAAATTTTCCCAAGGTTTGGAAGCAGAAGCGGGGGATTTTCTTTTTCTCTTTCTTGAGGATTCTCTGATTTTTTGTGCCATGGAGATTAGGAATAGAAAGCAAAAAGCGGAGCTTTCCAACACCAAACTTAATAACTTTTTTCGTCCTCGAGCAAATAGTAATAAAAGAAAAGAAAAATAGCAGAAGAAGGAGAGGGGTGGGTTCGGTCATATAGGAGGGAAAATAGAGGGGGAGGGGGAGTTTGGATTTGAAGTGGATGGGATTGGTGGAAAAAGAAAGTGATATGATTTATGAATGGGTATTGGGAAGAGAGAAAGTGGGTTGCGAGAATCAAGGAAAATGATGGGGATGTGATGGATGAATGGGGATGGAATATTGGGTGTAAGAGGAGAGAGAAAGAAAGGAATGAATGAAAGGTAGGGTAGGTGGAAGTTGGGTGGGACCCACTGGTTTCTTAAAGCTTCGAATTTGAATGCCCATGCTCCCTCCCTGGGTGTTCAACACCAGGTTTGGGCGTTGAACGCCAGGGGTAGACCTCTCTTTTTTTAATGTATGGTGGGGCGTTTAACGTCCAAATGGGACCAAAAATTTGGCCCTGGGTGCTCCTGAATGGGCGTTGAACGCCCTTGCTTCCTCCCCTTTCTGGTGCTAGGTGCCAGTTTTGGCATTCAATGCTAGTAAAAGGTACCTCTAGGGTGTTCTGTTTTCACTCCTATGCATTTCTGCTTCTATTCTAGGTGCTACACATGATCACAAACGTTAAAAAGAAGAGGAAAACTATGGAAATTAATAGAAAATAAAATAATATGAAATCAAGCTAAAATGAAAGAAAGAAAAAGTACTATACGTATGGTTGGATTGCTTCCCAACAAGTACTTCTTTACCGTCATTAGCTTGACGGACAGCTCCTTTACGGAGGTTGATAGGGGCTCAAAGCTTCACCCCTCATGATGAACTTCCTCCCTGTTCTCTCATTGATCAACTTAACATGCTCCAGAGACAGGATCCAGTTCATTGTATGTGGAATGACTGGACTTCTAGTGAAGACAACTCGCATGCCAGGTGAGAAGTCTTCAATTGGGATCTTCTTGTTCCGTCAGCCCTTGGGTACTTTCTTCTTAGTACCTTCCTCCTCAGTGGTTAGTGGTGGCTGCCCAACACCAAACCTAGGTTTGATGTCTGGGGGCTCTGTAAGGCTCTGCACTGAGAGAGAAGGCTAAAATACTAAGTGTTGCACAGTAGTACCTCATTTATCCAAGAGAGAGTGAGGGTTGGGAATCTTAAACAGGATATGATCCTCCCAAAGCCTCAGAATCACTCTCCTTTTTCTACATCAATCAAGGCCTTTGCAGTAGCTAGGAAGGGTCTTCCAAGGATGATGGAGTTATTCCTGTCCTCCCCAGTGTCAAGTATCATGAAGTCTACAGGGAGGTAAAGGCCTTCTACCATTACAAGGACGTTTTCACCAAGCCATATGCCCGTTTCAGGGACTTATCTGCCATCTCCAGATTCTGGTGGGCTGCACCTCTTAGATCCCCAGCTTCCTCATCACAGAGAGGGGCATAAGGTTGATGCTTGAGCCAAGGTCGCACAATGCCTTCTCAAAAGTGATGGTCCCTATAGTACAGGGAATAAGGAAGCTTCCGGGATCTGACAGCTTTTGAGGCAGCTTCTTTTGGACTAGGGCGCTGTATTCCTTAGTTAGCACCACCATCTTATCTCCCTTCAGGGCCGTCTTTTCAGAGATAGCACTTTTCAGACAGGCCATATAAGGGGGTTTCTTCTCCAACACCTCATCAAAAGAGATATTGACTTGCAACTTCATGAGGACTACCAAGAACTGAGCAACTTGCTCATCCTCAGGCTCCTCTTGCATGTTTGGAGAGGGTTGTTCTTCAGGCTCCTCCATCTTCATAGGGACGTGCACGGTGACACTCCCAGTCTCCTTCTGAGCCTTGATCTCCTTCAGTTCCTCAGTAGCAGGTTCCTCCTTGGGTTCGGCCTCAGCTTCCATAGTGAAGGCCTTGCACTCTTCCCTTGGATTCACCTCAATATTACTTGGAAGAGTGTTGGAGGGTGCCTCGGGTATCCTCTTGCTCAACTGACTGATCTGTATCTCTAAATTCCGAATGGAAGACCTAGTTTCTGCCATAAAATTATAAGTGGTCTTGGAGAGGTTAGAGACTATGGTAGCCAGGTCAGAGAGGCTCTGTATGGTCGTCTCTATCTACTGCTGAGAGGGTTGGAACTGTCTATTGTTGAACCTAATCTAGTTAGTTCCTCCCTGATTATTGTTGAAGCCTTGTTGAGGCCTCTGCTGATCTCTCCACCCGAAGTTGGGGTAATTCCTCTATTTCTGATTGAAAGTATTCGAATAGGGATTGTTATTGGAGTTTCTGGAGGAATTTTCCATGTAGTTGACTTCCTCCATGGTGGTCCAAGCGTTGTCACCAGCGTCCCCTTCATAAGCTGCCTCTTGAGAATTGGTAGCTGAGCTCTGCACTCCACTCAAGTACTGGGAGATCATGTTGATCTGCTGGGACATGAGCTTATTCTGTGCCAAAATGATATCCAGAGTGTCCACCTCCATGACTCCTCCCTTCTGAGTAGCCCAGTGTTCACAGGATTCCTCTCAAAAGGGTACATGTATTGGTTGTTGGCAACCATTTCAATGAGCTCCTGCACCTCCTCAGGCGTCTTCTTCATGTGGTGTGAGCTACCAGCCGAGTGGTCCAGTGACATCTTAGACATCTCAGAGAGGCCATCATAGAAGATATCCAACATGGTCCATTCTGAGATCATGTCTGAAGGGCATCTCCTGGTCAGCTGCTTATACCTCTCCCAGGCTTCATAGAGGAATTCTCCCTCTTTTTGTCTGAAAGTTTGGACCTCCACCCTAACCTTACTCAGCTTCTGAGGTGGAAAGAACTTGGTCAGAAATCCATTGACCACCTTCTCCCATGTGTCTAGGCTCTCCTTAAGTTGAGAATTCAGCCATAGCCTTGCTCTATCCTATACAGCAAAGGGGAAGAGTATAAGCTTGTAAACCTCCGGGTTCACTCCATTAGTCTTGACAATATTACAGATTTGTAGGAAATCAGATATGAACTTGTTGGGGGTCCTCCTGCAGGAGTCCATGAATCTGGCAATTCTGTTGTACTAGAGTGACCAGTTGAGGCTTTAACTCAAAGTTGTTTGCACCAATGGCAGGGATGGATATGCTGCTCCCATAGAAGTCAGATGTGGGTACAGTATAAGAGTCAAGGACCTTCCTTACGTCTCCTCTATCGTTTGGATTATCTGCCATTGCTGTATCTTCAGCTTCTTGCTCAAGAGATTCCGTAAGATTTCTTCTGGCTCTGCTATCTTGAGCTTGTTGCAAACGCCGCCTCATGTTCCTGCTCATAAACAAGAAGAAACAAACCAAGAAAAGAGAAAGAAGGGAGTTTCTATGTCAGAGTATAGAGGGCTCCTTGTTAGAATACTTTAATAAAAATATCAAATGAGATAAAGTATTGAGAATAGAGATGGGAGGTTTTGTTCAAAAAGTTTTTTTTAAAGAGTTTTCGAAAATAAAAGAAAAAGAAAAGTTAAGAGATTTTTCAAAAAAGAAAAAAAGAAAAGAAAAATTAAAGAGACACCAAACTTTTAAAATTAAAATAAGATAAAGCATGATTTGAAATTTAAGATGCAATTTTAGAAAATTAAAAAATCAATTAAAGATTTTGAAATTCAAAAATTAGGAAGAAAAAGTCAAGAGAAAGAAATAAGATATGATAAGAAAATCTTTTGAAATTCAAATTTGAAAGAAAGAAAAACTAAAGAAACGCCGAACTTAAAATTAAAACAAGATAAAAAAATAATTAATTAAAAAGATTTGAAGATAAAGATAGAAGATTTGGTTTTAAATTTTTTTCAAAAATTAAAAGGGAAATGTTAAATAAAGATTTTGAATTTCAAAATTTAAGAAAGAAAAACTAAAGAGACTCTAAACTTTAAAATGTGAATTTAAAATAAAGATAAGATAAGATAATAGAATTTGAAAATCAAAGAAAAAAAAGGAAAAAAATAAAGATCAAAGATTAAGAAAGATAACAAGATGTGATTAAAAAAATTAGATTAAATAAAAAAATTACTTACGGGACACCAAACTTAAAATTTGAAATCAAGATAAGAAAAAGATAAAGAAATTTTCAAAGAGTCAAAGGAAAAAATTTTTTGAAATTCGAAAAGAAAAAGAAAACACTAAAGAAATACCAAACTTAAAAATTTTGAAATCAAATAACACTAATTTTGAAAAAAAAATTGAGAGAGAAACACTAAAAGAAACTAAACGTAAAACTTTAGAAATCAAACAAGGGAAAAACACCTAAGAAAAAAATCAAACAAAAGAAAATAAAAGGTAAAAACAAGATAGAAATCGAAAGTTCAATAAGGAAAACAAGATCAATTTTTGAAAATCAAGAAGAAATAATTAAACAAAAGCGAGTAAAAGTACCTAATCTAATCAACAAGACGACCGGTAGTTGTCAATCACGAATAATCCCCAGCAACGGCGCCAAAAACTTGGTGGGCAAAAACTAAACTCGCACAACTTCACCGGCAAGTGCACCGGGTTGTCCAAGTAATACCTCAGGTGAGTAAGTGTTGATTCTACGAGGATTGTTGGATTGAGCAAGCAATAGTTGTCTTGCAAGACTTAGTCAGGCGAATAGAAAGAGAGTTGTTGTTGTTGTTGTTGAATTCGCATAAACAAGAAAGTAAAGAAAAGCAATTAAAGATTGGTAAAGAGATAATATATGAAAGCAATTAAGGCCTCTGAGGTGCTTATCCTTCTGGATTAATCCTTCTTACTCACTATTCTAACAATGAGTGATTCATTCCATGGCAAACCATTGATGACTAAAACCTAATGTCTTAGCGAGTTAATCTCCCCTGACCTTACTAAAATGCCACAAACAAGGTCAATTCTTTCAGATTGGAGGGTGAAGCTCAGAAATCTAGTTTAGCATCACAAAAACCTCAATTACCCAAAGCTAACCAGATTATATGTCACATATCTAATTAGCCCAGATAAATTGCGATTTAGGAGGAGTGCTTTCAAGCTGTAGCCCAAGTGAGATAACTCTGTCGAGAATCACAACTGCTTGTGTAAAATAAGGGGTCATACTGTCATTCCACCCCAGATTCATAGGATTAAGAATGAAAACAACACCTTAGAATTGAAACAAACATTAATTGAAATAGAATAGTAATAGTATTAATCCATAGAAATAAGCAGAGCTCCTAACCTTAACCAGGAGGTTTAGTTACTCATGCCTTACAAAAGTAAAAGACGATATGAAAATAATGTTCAGTGCTTCCCTAAACCTTAGTGATATCCTCTTTAAATAGGAAATACTAATCCTAAAAGATGTTAATTTAAATTTGAAAGTTACAAAGATAAAATTAGATAAGCTAAGGAGTCCTAAAATTCACTTTGGGCCCACTTTGGTTGTGTGCTTCGGTCAAGCCTGGCATTCAACTTGGGATATGGGCGTTAAACGCCCATTAGGGGGTGAGCTCCCTGGCTGGCGTTGAACGCCAGTTTTGGGCGTTCAACTTGGGAGGTCAGTCATTCTTGGCCGTTAAACGTTAGCTGTGAATGGCAGTCATTTTGGACAAAGAGTATACACTATTATATATTGATGAAAAGCTCTAGAAGTTAGCTTTCCAACACTATTGAGATCATGCCAATTAGACCTCTGTAGCTCGAGATATGTTTGTTGGAATGCACGGAGGTCAGCATTGACTGCATCTGCTATACTTTCTTTGTCTCTGAACAAGATTCTGCCAAATTCGCCCAAAAATCACCTAAAATCATAGAAATAATACAAAAACTCAAAGTAGCATCCAAAGGATGAATTTTGCACTAAAACATACTAAAACCTAATAAAATATAACCAAAAACACTGAGAAATTGCTATAAAAAAAGGGTACAAAATGCTCATGCATCACTCAATTAGTTATTTTCTAACAATTGAAGGAAAGTTAAGTGAGCACAATTAACTCTAGTCCATAAGTCCTAGTCAATTCATGGTGAAAGACTAGATATAGTAGAGTTCATGCTAATTAGCAACCTTCAATTACCAATCAACACTAGATTCTTACAATTCAAGAGTCTCTAATTACTCAATCCCAAGGCCAAAAAAGAAAATCTACTCCATAATTATAACATTTTCTCAAATACTTGGTGCGCAATGATAAAAGACATCATGAAATTGAGAAAGCAATCCAAATTAAAGCTACCCACTATCAACAATCAACAATAACAAATCAAATAACACAAATGAAACATGAAAAATATCAATACATTATTAGAAATTAAATCCAACAAGATCCAAAATCATAACCCAAAATAACTAAGGTTACAAGAGTGCTAAGTAAAATTAGAGAAGAGGAACTACAATTATAATCATAAAAACTGAAATTAACAATGGTCTAATCCATGGATTGAAATAAAAGTGAACAAAGAACACTAAAACCTAGAGAGAAGATGGAGTTTCTCTCTCTAAAAGTCAAAACTATGTAAAAATCTAACTAATGGAATGTTGTGTTCAAGCTTCCTTCACCCCTCAGCCTCTAATCTTCGGATTGGGCTTGAAACTGGGCCAAAAAGAGCTCAAAAATTGCCCCCAACTTCATTTTTTCATGATTTTCCACTCTTTCTTGCTTATTTTTCCACTTTTTTCAATCTATCCTTGATTCCTATAATCTGAAATCACTTAACAGGCATATCAAGGCATCGAATGGAATTTAAGGAAATTAAAATTAGCATTTTTAGAGCCTAAAAAGCATATTTTTATAATTAAGTGCAATTTGGAAGAAAATCACAAAGGTATGCTATTTAAGTGAATAAATGTGAGTTTATGTGATAAAATCCATTCAATTCAAAAAAAAAAATTATCATCAAACATGGATTCATCAGTCATCAAGATCTGCATAGATATCATTAGTGGATTTCAAATTCATTTCAACACCGTTAGCTTTAACTTCATCTCTTTGAATAGTCAAATTGGTCTCTTATTTTTGCCCTTTTCTCTTGATAGAGATTTGATATAGCTTGACAAAATGTTCAGGAGTACGACATGTACGTGACCAATGATCTTTTAATCCGCATTGATAGCACAAATTTTTTACATTTTGTGAATTGTTGCTCGGAGCACGCTTTTCATGTTTATTCCACTTTCAATTATGGGTAGGAACCCTATTGTTCCATTTGCCATGCTCACGCCCACGTCTACAGTTTTGACCAATATTTTGATTGTGATTTCTTTTATGTTCACGAAATGCCGCATTCAATTCAAGGAAAGCGGTTGAGCCAGTAGGACAGATTTCATGGTTCTACATTAATAATTTATGATTTTGTTCTGCTAATAGAAGATAACTTTTTAGATTAGAATACCTTTTAAAATTCTTTTCACGGCATTGTTGTTGCAACAGCACGTTAGAAGTGTAGAATGTGGAATAAGTTTTTTCTATTAAGTCCTCATCTGTGACATTTTGGCCACACAATTTCAGTTGAAAACTTATTTTGAAAAGTGTAGAATTTTATTCACAGACTATTTTAAAATTTTGCAACCCTAAGTGTATCCACTCATAACGGGCTTTAAGCAACAATACAGTTTTTTGGTGCTCATATCTCTCTTTCAAATTTGTTCATAGTTCTTGTGGACTTTTAACAGTCAAGTATTCTACTTTCAATCCCTCATGGAGATGATGACACAAAAAATTAGTGCCTTAGCCTTATCTTTACTTGACGATTGTACCTCTTTTTTTTTGGTATCTCCAAACTTTTTGGACCAAGTGGGTTTCAACATCAAGCACCCATTCTAAATCATTTTTACCAGTTAAATAAAGAGAGGCAAATTCAAGCTTTTGAAAATTTGACATGATAGCTCTATAAAAACAAGTAAATAATTAAGAATAATAATATTAATAATACATATAAAAAGAAAAAAAGATAAGTAAAATGATAAATAAATAAAAAAATAAATAAATCAATTTTGCTTCAAAAAATTGATAAAATGTATTATTTCTTTTAAGATAGTAAAAATAATTTAAATAAACTATTAAAGTTATACATTCATGGCTGAAAATGTAAATAAAATTGTGATACTAGCACTACGAATGCTATATCTTTACTTAAAAGAATATTTATGTTTATGATTCAATTCGGGAAATGATTATGTTTATAATCAATTATTATTCACCTCTAAAAATAATTTTGTATATAATTAATTATCATTCACTTCAGGAAATGATATTAATATTAAATAAAATGTTATATTTATACAAAAAAAATAAATAATATAAATAAATCAAATAAGAATAATAATATAACAAACTAAAGAAAAAATGAAAAATTATCAAAAAAAAAGAAAGGAAAAAAATGGCATATATATATATATATATATAAAAGCATATGTATATAATTTTTTTATAAATGCGTTTTTCTTTTTTTTTTATTTTAATCCATATATACATATGCTTTTATTTTGAATTCATATATATATATATATAATTAATTAACAATGATGTTTAAGAAAATGAGAGAAAATAAAGTGAGTAGTCAGAAAAAGATAATTATTTAGTCATAGAGTAGAACTCGTGTTGATAACATGTTATGAAATAAGGATTAGGGTTTGAGAAAAGGAGGAAAGAGAATAGAAAAAATGATAGGTAATTCTATTATTGATTGTGTAAATTAGAAAACATGAGAGGGACTATTGATAGCCAAGGATCCAATTCTTAGCCAAGAGCCTAACGCCTTGCTAGGGCATCCACAATAAATATATTTAAAACAAATCTATTTTAAATAAAAATATGTTTTGAGTATGTATTCAATATATTTATTATTTAATTTAGTTTAAAATTATATAATTTTGAGTATATATATTGTTCTAGAACTATTTAAATATTTGAGAAAAGGACAAATAAGTCCCTGACCTTTTACCCCACAGACATTTTTGTCACTAACCATTGAAAAATATATTTAAATCCCTGACCTCCTTAAAAATAGGACGAATCAGTCCCTGCGTCAAAAAGCCACCGTCAGACCCAACGAAAAAGTCTGACGTGGCTCCCCTTCTGCTTACCTGGTATGACGGCTGCCAACGTGGCACGTTAGGGAGATGGAGCATTTGGAAAGTGGATAAATAAGTCTCTGGAGCCCAGAACGACGTCGTTTATATCGCTGCCTCTTATATACACTGTTACTCCTTTACTTATGTACAATGTCCATAACACCCACACAGTTGAGAGAGAATAACATTAAACCCTAAGAAGACCAACGATCAAACGCAAGACTCTGTTTCTCCCTCCAAAATCACTACCCAGACTGAGAAGTTTCCAGTGCGCATTCATTGTCGAGGAGGGAGAACCATTCAATGTTGTCTGATTTGCCGTCTTCGTCACCGGAGGTAAGAATCCATTGCGCTGCTTAGTGAGTCGATTTTCAGGTTCAATGGTTATGGAAGTATAAACTGTTTTGTGAAAGGATTGTCTGTGCATAGTGATAGTAGTGGTTAAAAAAGTATGTGCATGATTCCCGTGAGAGTGATTGAATGTTAGGGCAAAAAGAAGTTCTTGGTTGATTTCTATTTTCGTATTTTGTTTACGGACATTGCTGTTTGAGTGTACGCTTATTTGATCATTGATTTTTGTGTTTTTATTTTTGAAGATGGTTGATGTGTTTGTGGTGCCAGTTTTTCACTATGGAGGTAGTTTTGTTAGAACGAGTAATGGAACCCTTGTTTATCAAAATGGGAAGGTAGAGAAGTTTCCTGAAATGGACCTAAATTTTGTGAATTTTAGGGACTTGATCGCACTATTCAAAGGCTTGGGGTACCAATCATACAATGCAGTTTATTTGTATGATCCAATGAGTGCTGATGTTGAGTTGAGATTGCATATTTTGACGGGGGATGCAGGTATTAATGCCATGCGTGAGAACAAAATGAAGAATACAAAGACGAATGAGTTTTACCTGTACTTTGACCACCCTGTTGATGAGCCTGAGATTGTGGAGGATGGTGGAAACAAAGGTAAGAGTCCTGTGTTAGAAGAGGTTCAGAGTTCATCTTCGAATGATGGGTATGAGAGTACGGAGGATGAGCCCTACAAACCTCCACCACCCGGATTTGAAAGTGATAGTGATGATAGTGCTGCTGACAGAGGAGGCAAGAGGATTAGTAAGAGAAAGGAAAAATTTGTGTCTCCAAGTAAGGCATCTAGAAAGAAGCCAGTTGCAAAGAAGACAGGTGTGAAAAGGAACAAGAGAAGTTGGGTAAAGAAGGGACAAAACAGTAGAATGGGTGCATCTGAGGTGAAGAGAAGGCAGCAGGGTAGAACTGGGCCCAATGAGAAGCAGGCCAGGACTGGGCCCAATGAACAACAGCCCAGAAGTGATGTTGGGCCGGGCCCTAACGAAAAGCCCAACAGAGATGCATAGCCCAACATAGATCCAACTTTGAGGTTTTATGTGAGTGGGTTCCAAGATGATGATGATGATCCCATATATGACTACTATTCTGAGGATTTACACACTCCTATATCATCAGATGATGAATCCAGTAAGCAAATATTTCCTGAGTTTGATGATGAATATGCTTTTGGAGAGGGACAACTTGAATTAGGGACTAGGTTTGCAACCATAGACAAATTTAAGAAAGTTGTGAAAGACTCATTCATTGCTGAGGGTAGAGAGCTTAGGTGGATTAAGAATGACAAGGAGAGAGTTAGGGTGGGATGCATGGATGATGAGTGCCCGTGGTTAGTTCATTTGTCATACAACAAGTCATTGCAATGCTATCAGGTGAAGACTTATAAAAACGAGCACACGTGTGCTCGGGACCTGGGTAGTAACGCGGCTGATCAACATTGGATTACTAAGAAGGTGGAGAAGAAAATGAGTACACAGCCCCACATGAAAAAAAATGAGGCCGTTGACTTTCTAAGAGAGGAATTCTCACTCACTGCACATCCAAAAATGGTCTATAGAGCAGTTAAAGAGGCGAGGGAAAAGATAATGGAAAATGAGAGGGAGCAGTATAATAATGTTAGGGATTATTTGTTTGAGATTCTGAGAAGCAACCCTGGGTCCAGGGCAGAACTCTGTGTAACATCTATTCCTCAATCCCCTCCTGTGTTTGATAAGCTTTATATAGGGTTAGAGGCATGCAAACAGGGTTTCAAGAGTGGATGTAGGCCTTTGATCCACCTTGATGGTTGTTTTCTGAAGACATACTATGGTGGACAACTCCTAACAGCAGTGGCCCAAGACGCGAATAATCAATTCTATGTTGTTGCTTATGGAGTTGCAAGGTCTAAAACAAAAGAGTCTTGGAAGTGGTTTATGACTCTACTTCAGGAGGATTTGGGTGATGTGCAGACTCACAGGTGAAATTTTATATCCGACCAACAGAAGGTAACATTCATAACTCTTTACTTAGTTGGTTAATAATGCAACTGATTAGTTATTACTGGTTTCTGATTAATAATGTTTAGTTCTGCTTGCTTTTATGATTTATTCACTGATAGGGTGTGGTTAATAATGCAACTGAGTAGTGATTACTGGTTTCTGATTCATAATGTTTAGTTCTGCTTCCTTTCATGATTTGTTCACTTATAGGGTGTGGTTAATAATGCAACTGATTATTAATTATTGGCTCTGATTAGCAATGTTGAGTTCTGCTTCAGTTGGAGAGTTAGGCACTCATTAGGGTATGATTAATAATGCAACTTATTACGCATTACTGGTTCTGATTAGTGAAGATTTGTTCATGTATTGTGTTAGGGATTGCTGCCTACATTGAAAGAAGTTATGCCAAATGCCCATCACCGAAACTGTGTGATGCACATTTAGAAAAACTTTATCAACCGGTTTAAGGATTTGTATATTCGGGAGGTGGTTTGGGAATGTGCAAAGTGCACTACCATACCCAAATTCAAAGAACAGATGGAAAGACTCAAAGGCATTAATCAGGGAGCATGGGAATACCTATCTAAATTTGAGCCAGCTACCTGGATGAAGGCATATTTCTCACACGGACCAAAGGTGGACAACCTCACAAATAACATGTGTGAGGTGTTCAATGCAAAGATTGTCAACTATAGAAGCAAGCCTATCCTCACAATGTGTGAAGAAATTAGATGCTATCTGATGAGGAGGATGGTTAAGCATAAAGATCTGCTTGGCAATTATACTGGAAAGCTCGCACTTGTTCAGCAGAAGAGGATGGAGCGTCTAATAAGGCCTAGCAATAAATGGCGTGCAGACTGGACTGGTGACGAAGAACGTAAGAGGTTCGAAGTAAGTCGTAAAGCTACAAAGGTGGACATGGACCTCATCAGGCAAACTTGCTCGTGCAACAAATGGCAGCTCACTGGTTAGTGTTAATTTATTGTTAGGCATTATATCAATGCATGTCCATTATGCTTTAATTGCTGGCTGAATGACTTGTGGTCCATGATGTTAGTTATTTATGGTTGATTCTATTCTGGTTGTAAGGTTTGGTGATATTCTGGCTTTAATTACTGTTATCCTGTGTTAGGCATGCCATGTATCCATGCCATTGCAGCAATAAGAAAGAGGCATGATCATCCGGAGGATTATGTGCATCCATGATTATGCATGGAGTCAATCCACAAGATGTATGCTCATTGTATTCAGCCTGTCCCAAGTCAGGAATTTTGGACAAGGACTAAGTATTCAAGGCCGGATCCTCCCATCATAAAGAGACCAATAGGCAGGCCAAAAGTGCACAACAGACAGAAGGATCCAGCTGAGCCAATGATGCAGTAGGGTGAAAAGCTGAAGAGGTCATTCAAAGTTACTTGTAGTAAGTGTGGTGCAACGGGGCATAACTACAAAACTTGCAAGGGGGCTCCATCTGACCCCAACTAGAAACCTAAGAAAAAGAAGGCTAAGAAAGGTTTCACATCTCAGGCATTGACAGTCCTCTCACTGTCACAGTCAGCTCCAACTGATAGTGTAAGTAAACTGTTGAAGGACTAATATGTCTTATTAATTTATTGTCAGGGATTTATGTGTCATATTTCTTAGTGTTTAGCTATATCATGTGTCTGATTTTTGTATGCTAAGGACTGTCTGTGTCTAAATGTTTGGACAGGATGCTCCATCTAGTCAGGTTCACAGTATACCTACTCAGCAACCCATGCCTGATGTCACCCCAGGTCCTTCTAACCCTGTGGCAGCAACATCAGTAGCACCCCAAGTCAAGCCAGGTCCAGTAACAAGAAGGATACAGTTTAGGCCTCCACTCCAAGTTCCATCCACAACCCACCAAAACGCTCAAGCAACTCCATCAAAGATGAGGCCCAAGCAAAGGATATTCAGGCCACCAGCTCCACTAAACCCCAGTCCACTCCCACCTCAAAGTCAGCCTGGCCCACATCCTCCTCAAGTCATCCCAGGACCAAATGCAGCAGCTACCCAGGAGACATTAGCAGCAGCAAGCACGACTACAACTGGCATGTTCAAATTCATCCCTAATCCACCTTTCATGGTGCCAAAGAAGTGAAAAACTGTGTGACTTTGGGCATTCTACTATGCCTTGTATTAGCTTTTAGTAAACTTGCTTTTGCATTTTGGCTGAGTTTTAAGATGTGTGATGTTATGTTTGTGAGGCTGACTTTTGATTTGTCATGTTTAGCTTCATCTTCATCAAACTCTGTACTTTAGGAGACTATATCATTTTGGAAAGCTTTAGGAAACTCTTTATGTTATTGAACATCAAGTTTCATGGATTATGTATGCTACTTTTAAGCCTAATTCTTCAGCGTTTCATTGTGTATGTACTTATTCAAAACATAATTTGAACATACTCATATTATAACTACAGTTGCATTTAGATTACAGGATGCATAACTTGCCAAAATAGCATGATTCAATACACAATAAAAAACTTTGCACATCCCTTTCTCTATCATGATGTTAATACTTCATCTCTCAAGCAACAGATACATAAAAAGCAACAAATACAGCACATATAATCACAATAATACACCAAGCTAATGGGTTCTTCTTCTTCTCTAAAGCAACAATCTTCTCTTCCAAAATAGCCATTCTATGATCTAATTCCTCTTCCTCTTCCTCTTCTATATCTTCACCATGTTTCCTGTCACAGATGCAACAATTGCTTCCTATTCTGGCAAGATGCTCATCGACCCAAACAAAAAATTTGCAATGACCTTCCTTTTCCTGTCAAAATTCCCAAAATCAGATACTATCTGCAACCATCTCACATCAAACCAAAGCCAAAATTCCTTAACTTACCTTATAGAATGGACAACCCAAGAAGATTCTGTTAGGGTTGCTAACGGTCTTCGACATATACATTATTGCATAAACTCTGCAGAAACACCTCGGGGCGACGGCATCGTTTCCATCTCCAGCATGAAGCGCAAATGGAACTGAGCTTGAACCAGACTTCTCTTGTCTAACTCCACTTACGCTTCTTCTTGAGGTTGATGATGCCCCCTTCGTAGCCATTGTTAACATACGTGGAACTCTTCTCCTCACCACCAGCCACCAGCCTGAACGAAGAACCCAAACGAATTTCAGGCTTAGGGCAGCGATGTAAACGACGTCGTTCTGGGCTCCAGGGACTTATTTGTCCACTTTTCAAATGCTCTATCTCCCACACGTGCCACGTTGGCAGCCGTCATGCCAGGTAAGCAGAAGGGGAGCCACGTCAGACTTTTTCGTTGGGTCTGACGGTGGCTTTTTGACGCAGGGACTGATTCGTCCTATTTTTAAGGAGGTCATGGATTTAAATGTATTTTCCAATGGTCAATGACGAAAATGTCCGCGGAATAAAAGGTCAGGAACTTATTTGTCCTTTTCTCTAAATATTTATACTTGTCGAGTGAGGTTACTGGGCTCGTTGTGTAGATCTGGAAGCTTCAAATTCGCTGCGACGCCTCAGCTTTTTTTAAGTTGTCTTCGTTTTTTCCGCCTTAGTATTCCATGTGCATACAATTATACTATTGCGCTTCCATGTTTGCTCTCCTCCTTCGGTGGAACTTGTAAATGGCTCTCACGAATAAGTGAGTACCCTTGTAACTGAAGCTATATATATACTAATGATAGTATTACAAATATTAATGATAGTATTACAAGTTAGCCTATGTAATTATCTAAATTAAGTTAGTATTTGACCTTTTTAATTAGGTATTTTTTAGGTATTTTTTAAATATTCTAATGTATATAACTTATTAGAATAAGTTCATTTGAGTTTGGGTATTTGATACTTTATGTAGTAAGTAAAAATGTATATAACAACAACAATAATAACAACAATGTTAGATTTTATAAACAAATTTGAAGAGGAAAATGCACAATGTCACACGCTCTAAAAAGGCATCTAAAAATTAAAATTTGAACTGCTATTATAATTTGCTTTGACATGGTCATACCTTGTTTCATTCAAAATAACTCAGTCTAAGAACAGTATTTTGACATTCGTTGCAGGATACTATATTTTACGTCCAAGAACTTTCTTTGCCATGGAGAAAAGACGAGTTAGTAGACATTCTGCTATTTTTTTACCTTTATAAGGTGGTATTGACTATAATAAATCTACTAATGATTATTTAGTAGTAGCAGTATGAGGTGACGAACATAAATAGAGACTTCAATGGGATTATTTCTCTCTTAGAATCCATTCCTGAAAAAATATTGGAAAAGGAAACATGAGAAAAGTGAAATGAGGGATCAAAAATGGCTATTTAATCTACATTAATAATAGAATTATAAGTTAGCATATGTAATTATCTAAATTTAGTTAATATTTGACCTTGTTAATTAAGTATTTTTTAGGTACTTGTCCATACTCTAATATATATAGCTTATTAGAGTCAGTTCATTAAGATTTGGGTATTTAGTACTTCATGCAATGAGTAAAAGTATATATATATATATATATATAGTCACCAAAAAAAATATTTATTATATTATTATATACTATATGTATTTATTGAGAAAATAATATTAATAAATATCATATAATCATAAAAAGAATAATTAAAAGGAGGTTACGTATCTCATTATTTATCTATCTATCTATCTATCTATCTATCTATCTATTTATTTATTTATCTATCTATCTATCTATTAAAGCTTTGAAAAATGGTACAATATTAATGTGTTTCATGTTTGCAGTGACGAGGTATTGGCGACAACAAACAAGTTTAGTAAAATTTGTGACAACTTCAAGTCATTAATTTTCAAGAAATAGGTACATGAGGATGTAAGTGCATAATTAAACTAATATCTCTAGCATAATTTCAATTCTTAATAAATTTATTAATTACCACATAGGTGTTAGATTTGGTGGCTACCGTGAAGGAGAAAGGAATAGAATGTCAAACACACTGGTATTTGCCAGCTGTATTTTCGGTACATCATGGCTTTTTCAAACTTGTTATAGTTTTTATTTATTTTATCTTATTGTATAATTGGTGTCACTGACTTAGTCCCTAACTATTAAATTCAGCAATTCATACTGGAATGTGATACCAAAATTAAAATTTTATTGAAATATTATAAAAAAAAATTCATGAAAAAAGTTGATGAAAGTCTAAAAAAATATATGATTTAGTGTATTTTTTTATTTTTTCATTGTTTAATGGCCTTTATCTTTATGAATTGATCTATACTTTTTATTTAAAATTTTTTGTATCTATTAATATTCTAATACGTGAAAGTTAGTATTAGATTTTTTTTACCTGTCAACGAGAACAACACACATTGGTATCTAGTTATTTTTTATTTGTGCAATCATCAAATAATTCTGCTAGACTCCCTACCAATTATTTCAAATAAAGAGAGAAAGAGATCGAGGATTGTAAAGTTGGCAAATTAACTTTTCTCATCTTCACTTTTATGACATTTTTTTAAAGGCTTCAAATATCATCATTTATTTAATTTTTTTTATATGAATAGGCAAAATATCTTAAAGATATGCTCAAGTATGACTCATTATATAAATACAACACTCCATTTAGGCGACAGATACTTGATTTTGCATTTGTGGATACGCTAGAAATAGGAGAACAAGCTCCTGGCTCATAAGGAATATCTGTATTTGTGTTTTCCTGTTTGAAATATTTATCTGCATAAGTTAATCACATTTTATTTAACACAGTAATGATTATGGAGTATAGGTGGCAACGTGGATGACAAACTACAAAAAGATGTATAGTTATACAATAAATGTAATTTTCTTTTGCTTAAAAAAATGGTACCTCATTTACTAATGTGTATGTATGGTTTTGTTGGTAATCTAAAATATTTATATTTTTTAGGTTAATGATGGTATAAGGATACGACTTGCGTTGGATTTGATTCTAAGGCCTCACAACTTGATGTTGCATAATGTCATTACCTCTGCAACCAAGAATTACAATAAGTATAAACAAAAAGATTCAAACAAAAATTAAAAATTCGTAATTGTCATATAGTCATTTGATTTATATTAAGAGTTGTTAGTTTCATCTTTTTTACTTAAAAAAATTATTATGCACTATATTTTCTATAAATTCTTTTGAAAATTTATGTTTCTATTTTTAGTTCAATTATATTTGAATTTAGATGAGACTTAATTTTTACTCTAGCATTTCTATTCCTTGAACCACTTCTACGTTGTAAGCTAGGCAAGTTCTCATATTTGGAATAATATTGAAAGTTACTAGTAAAGGGTAAAACTCATTCTAATAGAGATAAAATTTATGAATCTCATCAATTTAAAATCTAAAGTGAGACATATCTGAATAAATGAAGGCTTCACTTTACACCCAAACTGTAACACCCTACCATACAGAGCTTTATGCTTAAGCCATAAAATAGAGGTGGTGTGATATTACGACCTCTAAAATAAAATATACATATAATAATATTAAAAAGGATACAGTATACAAGGAGTCTTGAAAAATGGATAAAACAAAATTGTAAAATAAAAAGTGAAATGCTCGGGGAACAAGATTTCTTGCGTGCGAAGAAAACTAAAGATTCACAAGCGTAAATAAACAGAAAGTAGGAATAGATGGTCAAGAATACAAAATAACAAGCCCCTAACTCAGCCTGCGAAACTAAGGCTGGCCGGAGAATATTTACATGCAATATATATATATATATATATATATATATATATATATATATATATAACCCAAAGTCCAAAATACATATATAAAACCCTAATTCTCCATAAACCTCTAAGAGGTACAAAATAACACAAGTATATATATGAGGAGAGTCTACACACATATAGCAAAAGTCCAAAAGTAAAATCCCAAAATTAATCCACTTCGCTGCAGAAGCTCCAGACGCCTACCGAGGTGCCTGTCGACCTGCATTTGAAAAATAACAACATAGTATGGGATGAGAACCAAAGGTTCTCAGCATGGTAAAGGTGCCACGCACATAAGATATAAGCTCCTGGGAATGCCAGAGGCAATCCTAGAACACCGACACTCAGATTATAAAACTTAAAGAACTAAAGTAGAAACCATAAGTCAAGGTGGTTTACTAGGGATTCCTAACTTAACCAAGTCTTAAGCCTAACTAAATCCCTAACTTGTCTGCCTTTCTTCCGTTCCTCCAACTCCGGTGAATTTACAGAGATAAACAAATAAACAATGGCAAACACAGATAGAATACAAGTAATACAGATAGCAAGTATAACAATTAGCATATTAAAATCATTTAGGCCATCCCAATTAATGCACAAGCAAGCAATTTAAACAATATACACATGATGTATGCCTGTCCTATGGCTGTTGATATCAACTGTCGGTTACATAGCCAGCTGGTGCGGAATTTAAATTCCACAAACTAACCGACAAGTGCACCGGGTCGTACCAAGTAGTACCTCAGGTGAATGAGGGTTGATCCCACGAGGATTGATGGATCACGCAACAATGATTAAGTGATTGGCTTAATCAGACAAATAGAAAATGGTGTTTTGAAAGTCCAATTGCATTAAACAGTAAATCAGAGAATCAGGAAAGTAAGCAATAAACAAGTAGTGAATAATATATGGAGAAACAGTTAAGGCTTCAGAGATATCTATTTTCCGGATTGACTTTTCTTACTAACTATTTTAATCATGCAAGATTCAATTCATAGCAAACTATATGTGACTAAACCCTAACTCCTTAGACCTTTTTAGTCTCCCCTAACCTTTATCAACCGCCAATTTCTTGGTCACTTAATTCCAATTAGAGGGTGAAGTTCAATTCTAGTTATATGCCAAAAAACTCTAATTACCCAAATATAAGAGGATTATATGTCACGTATCCCGTTAAATCTAGACAATTAGTGATTTAGAAGAATATGTTTTCAAGCTGTTATTCAAGTAAAGAACTTTTCCAAGTTATACAAGAACTCAATTAGAACCACGGTCATACTTCCGTTCCACCCAGATTCATAAGATAAAGAATGAAAACAATTCTTGAATGATAAATCAGTACATAAATTAAAATAGAAAAATAATAGTATCAATCAATACAATAGACATAGCTCCTAACCTTAACAGTAGAGGTTTAGTTGCTCATGGTGCAGAGAGAAAATTAGAATTCTGAAAACTGTCAATTGCGGAATGAGGTAAGAGAAGAGAGGAGCCCGAAGGGCTGGTTCTTTTTCCTTTTATATTTAATCCTAATAAATGTAAAATATATTTCCTAAAACTAAATAATATCTTTTCCTAATTATAAAACTAATAAAAGTTTAAATCAAAATTAATTTAATTGATTCACGTATGCCTATAGACGAATTAGGGACCACTTGACACATTAAGGTTGACGCCGAACTTGAAGAACTTCAAGTTTGGCGTGGAGGAGACAGCGTTGCTTTCTCTTGCTTTCCTTGAGTTGACGCCGAACTTGAGAAAACTCAAGTTCGGCGTGGAGATGGCAGTGCGATTTCTCTTTGGAGGCTTTGCTGGAGCCAAACTTGAATAAACTCAAGTTCGGCATGGAGATGGCAGCGTGCATTCTTCCTTGGGGCTTCTTGGTGGCGCCAAACTTGGAAGGATCCAAGTTTTGTATGGAGGTGGCCGTGCGAAATAGAAGAAAAGGGTATACTATTATATATCGTTGGAAAGCTCTGAAAGTTAGCTTTCCAATGCCGCTAAAATCACGTCAATTGGACCTCTGTAACTCAAGTTATTTTTGTTTGAGTGCAAGGAGGTTGGGGTTGATAGCATTATTCGCTTTCTTCCTTTTCTGCTACAAAATTCCATCAAATCCATCCGAATGCTACCTGAAATAAAGAGAATTGCACACAACTCAAAGTAGCATCCATAGTGGCTAAAAGATATTTAAATCTTGATTAAACTCAACAATTTGAATGCAAATTCACTAAGAAAAGATGGAGAAGATGCTCACACATCACCAGCCCAACATATCCTGGTAGCTAACCGTAGACAGTCCCTCTGTACGCGCATCCCTAAGCTCAAAAATAAACCATGGGACAGAAACCAAGCTAGCATGGGGGAGACAACACCTCAAGCTCAATAATATTTCATCGGATAAATCCTAAGCTGACATGGGGGAGACAACACCCCAAGCTCACAATTATATATATATGCATGCCGATGGGGGAACCCAAGGAGTTAGAGTGTCCGGTCACATCTTACATACAGGGGTTAGCGAATGTCTCAATCATATTCAATTATAATTATATTACATCTTTTATTCATTCATTAACTCGTATGTGCACCTCTGACATACTCACAACATTATCGCACCTCATCAATAAATCATAATCATTTAATAATCAATCATATTTAATTGCTCTCAATATTGCCTGATCTTCTTAACAGCCTCATACATTACTTTTATTATCTTATTAACTCAAGTGCGCTCTTCTAACCACAAGTTATATTTCCTAAATCTTTCTTCAAAGCCAAGTTAACTACTTCTCCATAGCTTAACCTCTTCACCATACTTACAACTAAGGTGTAGGGTCTAAAGAGTAAAAATAAAGATTTAGAGGTTCAAAATTAAGTTTTAAAACATAAAAATCCACTTTGCTAAAAACCGAAGTCACGCGTACGCCTGGGCCACGCATACGCATGGGAGTGCATTACTGAAAGGTCACGCATGTACGTGGGCCACGCGTAAGCGTGGGCGTACAATTTTCTACGCTCGTGTACGCAAGCACCCTACTCTCGTTCGAGAGATACCCAAGCCGAGTAGGTTGGTCACATCGCGTGTAGTGGTCGCATACCCAAGTTATGCAGAATAGCAAAAATGCTGAATGTTGCAAAATTTTTAGCTTTGCACTCCAAACTTCCGATGTGCATAACTTTTTTGTTTTAAAACATTTTTCATCCGTTCTTCAAATGGCGTAAACTTCACGAATCCTATTTTTATTTGAAATAAATTTAAAATAATTTGGGAATCCAGAAGCCGAGTTATAACTCACCGATGTTTGGCCAAAAATCATATTTTTCACAAAATCCTTAAATCTCTATCTTTACCAATTTCTTTTACCAAACTCAAACCTTTACCACTCAAATAACACCAACCACATCCAACACAGCCCATATCCTATCACAACCATTCAGACCTCAAATTAATCATACTTATTCCCAAAATCTCAATTATACACACACAATTCTGACTTTATCAATATTCATGTATTCTTATTCATTTTTCTCATTCATCACCATCGAAATCATCATTCAAAAAATTATTTCACAACATCAACTACATTCATGCCATAAAACCAACCAATTTATCATTCCTCATCAAATCAAATATACATTGTCAACTAAATCACCAATTAAATTCCAACACTTATAATTCAATGTATCCTAAGTCGTCTTGCCTAAGTTTTCACAAGACATTATGTATTAAATACGAGAAACCAAAACCATATCTTGTATGATTTCTCTCCTAAGCCAAAAACACCCGAATTGGCGAGGTCACAAGCCTCTAACACCGAAACCTCAGCACTCAAGGCTTAAACAAGCATTCAATCTCTTCAATTGAGTTCCAATCTCACATATACACTACCTAACACATATTATCACATTCATGTGCACCAACTTAATGCTCATTCACAATTAACCAAGGGATTCACTAGGGTTTGAGCATCCTTACCTTGTATGTGCCTTAATCAAATAAGAGCCCGCTAATTCTCTAAGTTAGATCGACCCTAGAACATCAAATTCACCAAAACCTCAACCTCTAAGCTAATAAATTTTGAAATTAAGAAGAGAGAAATTAAGAAAGAAAACGTGACTTCCTTACCCTACAACGTACTGGGCTTTGTAGAGTTCGACGCTGTGGTCGCGTGGCCGCAAACGATGTAGCGACCAGAGTTCTGGATCAAAAATTATCTTGATTTGATTTGAGGGTTAGGATTTGTAAATTCTCCTTCCTCTCTTCCTGTGTTTTCAGCGTTCTTCAATGAAGAAAGAAAGGGATGAGCTGAAGCTCATTTATGTTAAGGGATTGGGTTGGGCCTTGGGCCCAATACAGGCTCGGTTCGCCCGGTTCGATTTGTTCGGTCCAATCTTGGGCCAAATTCTTTAAAATTAGTGTCAAAATTCTTATTTTAATTAGTTCTATTTCATTAAACTACAAAAATTCATATTTTAAATTTCTATAATTAATTATTAATTTATTAGCTAATTACTTATTAATTTCTCGAGTTTTACACAAACTACTTCATTAAGAATTAATAAATAATTGACTCATTCTGTTCAGCGAAAAAATATCAAAGATTATGGAGAGCAGAAACTATTTTCAACAAAAATCAAAGATACATGAAATAACCAAAGTTGAAATTTAGAAGTAACATCAAAGTGAAACTACTATAATTTTCATTTCAACATTTGCCTTCAATATCAATTAAGACATAAATCACTTTTAGTCAGGTATATTTAAGTTATGGCATGAATAACACAAAGGTTATGATTTATGACATCAGCAATCAAGGATGATGACATAGTGAAATCATATCTAAAATGGATTGCATAACTGAATTTGAGCATCTACTATTTTTAATTGCAATAGAAGGGGGAGATAGTATGCATTTATCCATCATAGTTAAATATCTTAGTGAACCTCCATCTCTATCAGATGTGCAATCATTGTCTCTGAGGTAGCAAGTCTTTCTCTTATCTTTCATATCTACTTCCATATTTATGACTTAGACCTGAGTTTTCTCTATTCAAAATTGCTTTCATCTAATTCTTTATATAATGAGCTGCCTCAGTTGTTATGCTCAACCTCTAATAATATTGACCTGGAACGTCTTCTATTGTGATGGTCTGATTTTTTATCTTTAATATCACCCAAAGTAAACAGACTTGGATTTCTATTTTGTTTTTTTTCTTCAATTTCAGGTCTATAAATTATCAGTTTCTTACTTATTTCAGCAGCTCAGGCTGTCGCTAACTCTATTGTAGACTTCATGGTGGCCGCTTTATTGGCAGTCTATTGTACAGTCATGGTTTGTTGTATAAGCAAAGCTTGCTGGAATTGCATCTGTTGCATTGCCAAAACTTACTGCATCATCAAAGAAAGAGATGATGAAGCAAGGGAAGAATTCACAACAGATGATTTTCGCGGAAGAGATTTTGCCATCTCAATATTCAAAGATCGGCCACTGACATCTATGTTATTTAATGCCAAATCAGCAGTTGCTTCTTTAGGTTTTGAATATTCTATATAAGCAAAATTCTTTGAATCAGCAATTGTGCATTCAACAACTGTGCCACAGAAGCCAAAGAGTTGTTTTAGCTATCCAATAGTGAGAAGTGGACTCAGATTGCTAACTTGGAGAGTTTTCTTCAATGCATCATCATTACTAGCTTTTTCAGGTGAGGCTGATTAAGTTACCATAGATGATAAGAATAAAGCAAGAAATACTTAAACAAAAAATAAGAACAACATAAAAAAATGTAACTACCGAACATGACAAAAAGTCACCAACAGAGAGCACTTCTTGTATAAGAGCTTTGTAATACCAAACACAGCAACAAACAAAATTAACACGCCACAACATACCAGCGGAATCTTTTACTGACTGAGCTTGCACCTGAGCTGTATGGGCTTGAAGTGCTTGGGCAACGACTATTGCCTGTACAGCAGCCATTGCAGCAGCAGATGGAGCCATAGGAGCTTGGCTAAGTGTTCCCATTGAGGTCGTTGCAGCTAATGCAGTCATTAGCAAATTATGAGGTGGGTGATTCAACTTACAATCGACTTTTATACAGCGCCCATTAAGATAATCACGGCAAACTTCCCTTAATGAGGTCCCAATTCCAAGCAAAATAGCACCCTCAGAAGCTCCAGCAACAATCCCTTAAATTGATGCTTAAGTTTTTCATTTTATCAAAATTAACAACTAATATAAAATCACATAAATCAAATCAAATTACATTAATTACAAAGATCATAATAATGCTATAATAATTAAAATCACAGAAATCACAGAGAGGATGTTATCAGAAGGGAAAGGCTGACAACGGTGATAAAAAATGAGAAAGACAGCAACGCTCTCTGGAATGAGAAAGATGACAACGCGCTCTGACCCGACGACGTTCTACTCAGCTGGGTGAGGCGCGCGCGAATGCTGCGGTGACCTTGGCAGGGCACCTTGGAGGAAGAGACGAGTATGAAGAGAAGAGAGGGAGTTGAATGAGAAACCCACGATAACAAAGAACAAGTGATATTTTTTTTTAGATTTGTTTATTTTTCTTGATATGAACAATTGATTAGGGTTCATGGAGGATGTCAATAAAATTAAAATAATCTCTTTTAGTATAGATAAATAATTAAATGTGTTTTTGTTTTTGTTCTTTAAATTATTTAAATTTTGACACGGTAAGATTAAACAATTTAATTAATTTTAAAAGGTTATTTTTGTCTAATATAAAAAAAAGGATATTTAAATATTTTAAAAAAATTAAATAAAAATATTTTTTATTTTTATTAAATTATAAGGATGTTTTAGTAAAAATGGTAATATAATATATATTTTTTTAAAAAAAGATTAGATGCTGAAAAATAAATTTTATATGACTTATTATTATTTGTCTATATTTTAAACGTATCGATACATATAAATTTATCATCGTACCAAAATAAACATCAATAGAAATTAAATTTGATTTTAAAGCGCATCAAGTTTTATACAATAATAAGTTATAGCGAATGTTATTTAAGAAAATGTATCATAAAATGTTGCAAACTCGAAATAGAAAACCGGAAAAAATTTGCTACTCATAATATATATTTTTAATAATAACATCTCCAATTTCATAATTTGACTACACTTCTACTTAGATCAATAAGATTACTAATATAAACTTTAATTATGACGTACAACGCACATTACACATGTATGTAAAATAAATATAGATGCACTTGTATACTAAACGATCCTCCACTCCACGTTGACAGGCCTTATTGTTATTATATTATATAGTATATGATATTAGTCGAGTTCTAATATACTTAAAATATAGGTGCAGTCAACTTTACGTGAAGTTGATAACTGAGAGTCGTTAAATGATTTGATTAATTTGACTAAATTTTATCTAACGGCTCTCAACTATCAATTTCACGTAAAGTCGATTGTACCTGAGTTTTCGTCTTATGATAATTATAGTGATTATGAAAAGTTGTTAAAATTAAAATTTTTTTTTAATTTTTTTATATTTTAATAATAGCTATAGTTTTTTTGACAATATTTTTTAAAAAAAGTTCTTAAATAATAAAAAAAATATTATTTTAATTTTAATAATACGTTTTAAAATATTATAAACATTGTAGTTACCGTAGTATCTATGCACTAAAATGATCTAATATATTAATATTATGATATATGATTACAGATGCATTCTTATTCATATTATACTGGTAATATTTCAGGGATAGTGCTCCTTATTTATTTGTATTTTCTTTATCATACTATATGGCTAAATGCCTAAATTTAAAACCAGCAAACAACGAAACGCGCTAACCAATGACTTGAGAACAGCACCAACGATTACTTCGACGACAACATGGGCTACAAGAAATCCTGTTGGAGCAAAATTAGGGCAATCAAGAATTGGGAGAGTCGTATACACTATGCATCTACCAGCTACCATATCAAGAAATAAATCACCATTGAGAGTCGAGTTTTCGACTGTAATGTTGAAGGATCCGATTTGATCCGTTATGGAATTGGCCATGTCGGTTAAATTTGTGCCTTGCCCGCATGACAAGGTTACATTCACACCAGCTGCGCCGCCGCTACTTCCGCCGTTGCAGGGCACCTGACCGCTAACTCGTACTTCTTGAATCAGAGTTGGAATTAGATCTTGAGCATGGCCTGTTGATGCTGCAGAAGCTAGCAGCAGCGCAATGAGAAGCAAGTATGGCGAAGAAGAAGCAGCAGCAGCATTACTTTTCATTATCATCGCCATGTATAAAACTGAAAGTGCTCAGTTATAGAGCAGTATGGAGTATGGACTTGGAGCTGTACGTATGCCGTTATTTATAGAGCATTCAATAGTTATTTATTTTTATAATCTTTTTAATAAAATTTATTGTTGGATTAAAATCTTTAGATCTCAACGATTATTGTCAATGGAATGAAATTTTCTGGTTACTATAATTAAGAAAATAAAAATATTCTTTTACAGTAACTAACAGTGAGAAAGTATTTAAATGTATTTTTTTGAGAAAATTCTACTCCCCTTTCGTGCAAGATGCTAAAATGATACTCCTTCTCCTCTATTTATAAAATGTACATTTCCCTCACTTATAATTTTTAAAGAAAAATTTTTTTTAATCCATTTTAATTTTTTTGTGTTAACTAATGTTAATTTTATCCATTTTTCAAAAAAAAAATATTTTTTACAAAAATACCCTTTAACAAAAATTATTTATTATCATTAAATTTTACTTACCAAAATATTCTTTAATAAATTATTTTTTTATTAATTAAATTATATTTTTATCAAAATATTTTTTAAAAAATTTAATAATTAAATTATTTTTTCTAAGATACCCTTCAATAATTTTTTAATTATTAAATTATAATTTTACCAAAATTTTTATTAACATTTTTTTATATTTTGTTATTAATTTTTCGATATCAATATATATTATTTTAATATTAAAAAAATCTTGATAGGATTATTTTTCAATATTAATATCAATATATATTAATTGTTATACATATTAACAATGGTCAGATTTGTTTATTTAATGTTAAAATAATATACATTGATATTAAAAAAATTAATAGTAAAATATAAAAAATGTTAACAAAAATTTTGATAAAATTATGGAAGGATATCTTAGAAAAAAATAATTTAATTATTAAATTTTTTTAAAAATATTTTGGTAAAAATACAATTTAATCAATAAAAAAATTATTAAAAAATATTTTGGTAAGCAAAATTTAATGACAAAAGAATAAAATTTTTGCTAAAGGGTATTTTTGTAAAAAATAATTTTTTTTCTTGAAAAATGGATAAAGTTAACATTAGTTAACACAAAAAATTTAAAATAGATTAAAGACGAGGTTTTCTAAAAATTATAAGGGAGAAAAATATACATTTTATAAATAGAGGGGAGGAGAATGTCATTTTAGCATCTCGTAGAAGAGGAGAGTGAAATTTTCTCTATTTTTTTATCGAAAAATAACAATAGAACAAATAAGAAAGAGAAAATAAAAAATAAAAAACTGCTTAATAAGTAAAATAGTCTCACTGAATGTAACTCTCAAATTCTTTTTAAAGTAACGAGAGCTCCACTTGGTGAGTATGAGTCCTCGTTGCTATCTTTATCATGATGTCTGCCACTTTGTTTGCATCTCTCAAGATCAACCAGAGGTCAACACGTCACTTTCAAGACCAGAGTTATCCTGAAATTATTGACAAGAATAAGGATATTTACACAATCTATTTTACAAATAACATCTCTTTAACCCAAGTCCCAGGCTAGAAGATATCATCTCCAAATAGCAAATAACTCTCCTTGCAGAAAATTACGACTCTCAATCATTTCCAAACAGCCTCGTTGCCAAATTCCATTCCAATCTCTGCTAACACAGACAAAACCAACACGATCATCAGTACTAGGATAACTTGCATCATAATTAATCTTAAAAGGACCCACCGAGGGGGGAATTCATGAGCCACTAATGATATAGGAGATAGAAACTCGTTGCAACTCAAAAAATTTCGAAGCTCCTTTTCCAAGGATAAAGTCATATTAGTCATCTTATTCAGGGGACAAGACTCGTGTGGATGAAAGATCTCAGTATTCCTGGAATGCCAAATTTACCAAAGACTAGAAAAGAATCTAAAAGGGCGCTCTTTGCTATGAAGGAAGAACTAGTTCATCAAATCCAAAAGTTGATTAGAAATATCCAAAGCCTGCCAAACTAGCTGAATTTTTGGACAATTCCGAATACAATGAACAATTTATTCCTGACCAGAAAAACATCACAGAGAGCTATCCGTCAGTGGGATATCTCTCCTGAAATGAAAAGCAGCAGTGGGCAGAGCCTTCCTAAGACAAAGCCAGGCCAAGAATTTATATTTTTTTGGAACAAACTGACACCAAAGCCAAAGTCAATTTCCCTGGTCCTCCCAAGCAAACTTCTTTTTACTGAGCCACAAGTAATCACTACGAGAGTCATAAACCTTTGACATCGCACTAGACCAAAACCATCCTACCACTGAACCTACTTGCACTTCCGGATTATAGGAAAGAATGTCGCCTTGCAAAAACTGGTTTAGAGGAGAATAGATATTTTGAAGGTATCACTGTCCAGATGACTAAAGATCTAAGATCCATATATCTGAATCAGAAATGTGAATATTATTCATCTTATGACAAAGTTGTCCCTCTTTTCTCCAATTAGAAAACCAAAAGTTCTGGTTTAGATCCCTAATGCACCAAACAAAATCATCCTTTAAGAGATCCCAAGTTTTACATATACTCTTCCAAACATAAGAGTCTGCCTCTCGAGACTGACTGAAATAGTCTCCGAGAGAGGAACAATATTTTTTTGCCAACAATTGAATCCATAACTTATTTGGATGATGAAAAAATTGCCAAACTAGTTTTTCAAGAAGAGTAACGTTAGCACAAAACGGATCTCGAATTCCCAAACTACCAAACTTTTTAGGGGTGACTAACACCTTCCAACTAACCAGATTCATGCATCTACCATCAGCTTGACCTTTCCAGAAAAAGCTCCACATGATAGATTCCATCTTATTGAATATCCCTTTAGAGAAAAAAGATACTTGCATGCGGTAAGAAAGAATCATAGCCACTGCTAAATTGATCAAACATAGTATTCCTGCCTTGTTAAGCAATATCCCTTTTCAGCTGGCCAGCCTCCCCCTGAATCTGGTCCAGAACATCATTGAACACTATTCGCGTCACCTGAGAGTGACTAAGGGTAACCCCTAGATACTTGCCCAAGTTTTGGACGAATCTGATGGATGATACCCTAATGAAATTTTCTTTCTTTGTCGCTGAGACATTCTTGGAGCATAGCGCTTTAAATTTTTTCATATTAACCTTCATCTCAGAGGCTCTGCAGAAGTTATCCAAAGCAACCATTATATTTTGAACTTGCCATTTTCAGCTTTATAGAAAAGAAGCAAATCATCGATGAACATCAAATGAGAAATTCTTGGACCCCCTCTAGAAACAGCAACCGGCTTCCACAAGCCCCTATCAACTTGATGATTAATAAAGTAGGGCAATCTCTCCATACATAACACAAATAGATATAGTGACATCGGGTCTCCTTTTCTGAGTTCCCAGCTAGGAGTGAAGCTATTTAATCTCTCGTCATTCCTCAGGATAGACAACGAAGAAGCAGTGACACAACGCATAATCAGATTGATTGTAGTGTAAGAAAAGCCAAAACTCACAACTCACAAAGGTATGTTTCAGAAATCTCGTCCAATCAACTCTATCATAGACTTTTTTCAGATTAATCTTAAAGGCCAAAGTGCCTTTCTTGGACTTCATTTTCTTCATGAAGTGGAGAACCTCTTGCGTAATAATGATGTTGTCAGGGGTTCTTCTTCCTAGAATAAAACTTTTTTGAAGGGGCCCAACAATGTCTGTGAGATGAGGATGAAGTCTATTGACCAGGACCTTCATTATAACTTTGTAAACTACATTACAGAGATTGATATGTCTGAAATCCTTCATGGAAATAAGGATTTCTACCTTCGGAATAAGAATCAAGAGAATTTTCATCATTCTAGATCAATATCCATACCAGAGAATGCTTGACTAACCATAGTCCAAACATCAAAATCAATAATCTCCTAATATTCTTTGAAGAAAAAAGCCGGAAACTCATCGGTACCCGACGCCTTAAAAGAATGCGTACTAAAAATAGCCAACTTAACTTCCTCCAATGTAACTGGCACTACAAGGTTACAACATGCGTCCTCATTCAAGGAAAGAAGTGGCACTTCACCAAGACATCCCAAATCCGCATCCTCTGATTAGTGGAATAAGCTTT
Organism: Arachis ipaensis; assembly: GCF_059453495.1. Taxonomy (NCBI): domain Eukaryota; kingdom Viridiplantae; phylum Streptophyta; class Magnoliopsida; order Fabales; family Fabaceae; genus Arachis; species Arachis ipaensis. Next base: position 115,481,863 of record NC_142441.1, on the reverse strand, counting down.
TAAAAAAGGACTCAACTTCCCTAAAAAGGACATCTGGATTTGTTTTCCACACCCCAATCTGGAGAAAGAGACCATGAATTTTGTTATGCTTCCTTTACACTAGAGTCTGAACATGAAAGAAATTGGTATTTCTATACCCGAATTTTACCCACTGCTCTCTAGATTTCTAAAACCACAGAAGTTCCTCTTGCACAAGAGTGCTATTGTAATCCTCAATCAACTGTCGCTCTTTTTTTTCGGATAGAAGAATCTTCCATCGCTTCCAGCCGCTTCTGTAGAAAATTAATTTGGCGCTCCAACTCGCTTTTTCTAACAAAAATATTGCCGAACACTTTAGAATTAACTTCTAGAGAGTTCTTCTGCACTTCCAAAAGCTTTTCATGCACCTTTCTATAGCCAGACCACCATGATTGAGTCATAATATCTCTATACCCCGGATGGGTAGTCTAAGCCGCAATAAACTGGAAAGGTCTATTCCCCTTTCGGCTAGGGCTTTCCTTTACAGCGAACTAGGATGTGACAATGATCAGACTGAAGTCTATTTAGTATTTTTGCATAAGCCTCAAGAAATAGAGATAACTATCCACTATTGACACAAATCCGGTCAAACTTTTTCACCACCTCAACATAATTTTTCACCCTTCTGTACCAAGAAAATTGTCTCGGTAGTCTTTAAGTCAAATAGATTGCTATCCCCTAATGAGGCAGCAAACCAATCTGCGCGTCGACTCAAAAAAAGACAACTCTTAGATTCATGAGAGAAGAAGACTTCATTAAAATCACCAAGAATGATTCATGGCCCACGAAAAGATGAAGACTAAGTCACAAGATAATTCCACAAAAGAACTCTGGTATTAAAATGAGGACTACCATAAATACCACTACACCTCTAAATTACATTATTTAACTGAACTTCCACTGTAACACACTGATCAAAAGCATCTACCCACTTGTAGCAAGCATCCGGTATTGTAGAAAGGAATTAGATACCCCCTTATGCCCTGTTGCTTCCACTATACCAATAGAATGATAACCAAGCCTTTTTCTGAACAGTTTCAAGTGTTGAAAATGACAATGAGTTTCACCCACAATAAAAAAGATAGGTTTAAATTTCCTAACAAACTTTTTGCGATTCACCCTGGCTAACTTATTAGATGCACCCCTAATGTTCCAAACTATTATACTTAAACTACCCATAATATAAAAATAGAATAATAGAACAGCAGTGAATATAAAATTAGTTCACCAACCTCAAGACGTAAATTACAGGACAGACTCCTTTATCTCTGCCTTCCCTCGTTGCATCATTTGACATCGAGATTTTCATCCTGGTGGTACTGCTGCTGTAGCAACCTTCGCGGAAGTATCCACTACCGTGATTTCATTCTACTCCGTTGGCGAACTCTGCAAGGATGGCAGTCTTGACCGTTTTCAGAGGAAGGAGCCGCGGGGCGCTGGGGTCTAGTGAGAACGCATCTCCATTCCTCACACGCTACCCACGCTGTTGGAGAATGGTTTGAGATCTGATCTTAGCTCGTGAAGAAGCAGACCCGTCAACAAGAGGAGCATGTAACATGGGCCTTACTCTTCTATCCAAACCTTTACTTGAGTATTCCCTTCATTGGGCCTTAAAAATTTGCTTTTGGCCCAACTTATATTTTTTCTTCCTTAATACTTGCTCCAATCCCAACCCACCTCTTCATTCCTGCATGCCTCTTCAACGTGAACCTCATGCAACTTATCATCCCATGAATCATCATTCATATTAAGTGCTTGTTTAGACGCCATTAAATCGATAAAAAAGATCTTTTTATTTTTTAATGTGTTTGAAAAATTTCTAATAGTAAAAATAAAAGCACTAGAAAAATTAAAAAAAAAATCTTTTTTTTCTTAAATAAAAGATGTTTTTCACATAATAAATGAACAAAAAAAATACTTTTATCTTATTTTACCTAAACATAATTGATAGATAAAAAGATCTTTTTACAGAGATATCCAAATATAAAATCACTTTTACTTTTCTAAAAAATCTTTTAAAAAAATATCATTTTTAAAAAAAATTGAGATTAGTGTCCAAACAACCCCTAAGTCCGTGATCCTCGCCAACAACCATGCCTATCACAACATCATCTGCTGCATTTTATTTTTGAATTTTTTTATCATTAATTGGCTTTGACTTTTTACTAACCTTGGTCTTGGCAGTGCCAAGATCGACACCCTTCCCTTCCGTGGTGATTCTACCTAAGCATTGTGCCTTATCATGGCCATAACGTGCACAAGAAGCACATATCAGATTTAGACGATCATACTCCACTGCATGAGTTATCCCTTTCACAATAATATTCTTGATCACTAGCAATTCCAGATTTATTTGAACACATTGATGAGCGGATAATTTATACGCTTTTTGGCATTGTTTTTACATAGTTTTTAGTATGATTTGATTAGTTTTTAGTATATTTTTATTAGTTTTTAAATAAAAATCACATTTCTGGATTTTACTATGAGTTTGTGTATTTTTCTATGATTTCAGATATTTTCTGACTGAAATTGAGGGACTTGAGCAAAAATCAAATTCAGAGGCTGAAGAAGGACTGCAGATGCTGTTGGATTCTGACCTCCCTGCACTCAAAATAGATTTTCTGGAGCTACAGAAATCCAAATGGCGCGCTCCTAATTGAGTTGGAAAGTAGACATCCAGGGCTTTCCAGAAATATATAATAGTTCATACTTTGCCAGAGTTTAGACAACGCAAACTGGCGTTCAACGCCAGCTTTCTGCCCTATTCTGGAGTTAAACGCCATAAACAGGCTGCAAAGCAGAGTTAAACGCCAGAAACAGGTTACAAACTGGTGTTTAACTCCAAGGAAGACCTCTACATGTGAAAGCTTCAATGCTCAGCCCAAGCACACACCAAGTGGGCCCGGAAGTAGATTTCTGCATTATTTACTTATCTCTGTAAACCCTAGTAACTAGTTTAGTATAAATAGGACTTTTTACTAGTGTATTTAGAGGAATCTTGGGATTATCTTTTGATCATTTGATCACGTTTAGGGGCTTGGCCATTCGGCCATGCCTGGACCTTCATCACTTATGTATTTTCAACGGTAGAGTTTCTACACACCATAGATTAAGGTGTGGAGCTCTGATGTTCCTCATGAATTAATGCAAAGTACTATTATTTTTCTATTCAATTCAAGCCTATTTCTTCTCTAAGATATTCATTCGCACACAAGAACATGATGAATGTGATGATTATGTGACGCTCATCGTCATTCACACTTATAAACGCGTGCCTGACAAACACTTCCGTTCTACATGTAAACAAGCTTGAATGTGTATCTCTTAACCTTCTGATCTACGATCAGAGTTTTCGTGGTATAGGCTAGAATTATTGGTGGCCATTCTTGAGATTCGGAAAGTCTAAACCTTGTCTGTGGTATTCCGAGTAGGATCTGGGAAGGGATGGCTGCGACGAGCTTCAAACTCGCGAGTGCTGGGCGTAGTGACAGACGCAAAAGGATTACTGGATCCTATTTCAGCATGATCGAGAACCGATAGATGATTAGCCGTGCGGTGACAGCACATTTTGGACCATTTTCACTGAGAGGACGGGATGTAGCCATTGACAACGGTGATGCCCAACATACAGCTTGCCATGGAAAGGAGTATGAAGGATTGGATGAAAGCAGTAGGAAAGCGGAGATTCAGAAGGAACTAAGCATCTCTATACGCTTATCTGAAATTCTCACCAATGAATTACATAAGTATCTCAATCTTTATTTTACGTTTTATTTATCTTTTAATTATTAAAACTCTATAACCATTTGAATCCGCCTGACTGAGATTTACAAGGTGACCATAGATTGCTTCAAGCCGACAATCTCTGTGGGATCGACCCTTACTCACGTAAGGTTTATTACTTGGACGACCCAGTGCACTTGCTGGTTAGTTGTGCGAAGTTGTGACAAAGAATTAAGATTATGAACGTGCGTACTAAGTTTTTGGCACCGTTACCAAGGAATGAACGATCATGATTTCGTGCACCAAGTTTTTGGCGCCGTTGCCGGGGATTGTTTGAGTTTGGACAACTGACGGTTCATCTTGTTGCTTAGATTAGTTAATTTTATTTTAATTTTAAGTTTTTGTTTTTATTCTTTTTATTTTCGAAAAATTTTCAAAAAAAATAATAATAAATTATTCTCTGTTCTTCAAAATTTTTAAGAAGGAATTCTAGAGTTTTTTCATGATCTGTTGAAGCCTGGCTGGCTGTCAAGCCATGTCTAAATTTTTGGACTGAGGCCTCCACTTATCATGGCAAGAGCCCTTGGACTCTCATCTAATCAGCTGTTATATGCCTGATTTGTATCTGCTGAAGCTTGGCTGGCCATTGGCCATGTCTAGTGTTTTAGACCGGAGCTTTCACTGAAAGCTTGGCTGGCTAGTAAGCCATGTCTAATTCCTGGACCGGAGCTTTAGACTAAAATTGCATAATTCCTGGAATTCTCATTAAAAATTTTGAAATCCTTTTTTTCTTTTTGCAATTAATTTTTGAAAAAAAAATTCAAAAAATTTTTAAAACTATAAAACCAAAAATAATTTTGTGTTTCTTGTTTAAGTCTTGTGTCAATTTTTAAGTTTGGTGTCAATTGTATCTTTTTAATTGTTCTTTAATTTTCGAAACTCATGCATGGTGTTCTTTATAATCTTCAAGTTGTTCTTGATGATTTGCTTTGTTTGATCTTTGCATTTTTATGTTTTGTGTCTTTTCTTATTTTTCATATGTATTTTCAATTTGTTAGTGTCTAAAGTTTGAAAATTTCTAAGTTTGGTATCTTGCATGTTTTTCTTTTCTTAAAAATTTTCAAAAATAAGTTCTTGGTGTTCATCTTGACATTCAAGGTGTTCTTGGTGTTCATCTTGACATTCAAAGTGTTCTTGCATGCATCATGTGTTTTGATCTTGAATTCTCATGTTTTGAGTCTTTTCATTGTTTTTCTCTTGCATCATTAAAAATTCAAAAATAAAAAAAATATATTTCCCTTTTCTTCTCATAAAATTCGAATATTTGAGTTGACTTTTTCAAAAAATTTTAAAATCTAGTTGTTTCTTATGAGTCAAATCAAATTTTCAATTTAAAAATTCTATCTTTTTCAAATCTTTTTCAAAAATCAAATCTTTTTCATTTTTTCCTTCATATTTTCGAAAATTTCAAATTGATTTTCAAAAATCTTTTTCTTATTTTGTTTCATAATTTCAAAATCTTTACTAACAATTAATGTGATTGATTCAAAAATTTTAAAGTTTGTTACTTGCCTATTAAGAAAGGTTCAATCTTTAAATTTTAAATTCATATCTTTTAGTTTCTTGTTAGGCAAGTAATCAATTTTAATTTCCAAAATCAAATCTTTTTAAATTTCTTTTTCAAATTTTTTTTCAAAATAAATTTCAATCACATCTTTTTTAAAATCAATTTCAAAATCTTTTCTAACTTCTTACCTAACTTCTTATCTTTTCAAAATTGATTTTCAAATCTTTTTTTCAATTAATCTTATCTTGTTTGATTCTTATCTTTTTCAAAACTACCTAACTAATTCTCTCTCTCTAATTTTCGAAAATTACTAACCTCTTTTTCAAAATTTCTTTTTAATTAACTAATTGTTTTAAATTTTAATTTAATTTAATTTCGTTTTTCTTCTTAAAATTTTTGAATTTTAACTGTAATTTTTATTTTTATTTTATTTAATTTTCGAATTCTTTCATCTCTCATCTCCTTCTAATTATTTATTTATTTACTAACACCCCTCTTTCACTCAAAAATTCGAACCCACTCTTCTCCTCTGTGTTCGAATTCTTATCTTTTCCTTCTTCCATTCTTTTTTTCTTATACCTACATAAGGAATCTCTATACTGTGACATAGAGGATTCCATATTTTCTTTCCTGTTCTCTTCTTTTTCATATGATCAGAAACAAGGATAAGAACATTCTTGTTGAAGCTAATCCGGAACCTGAAAGGACTCTGAAGAGGAAGCTAAGGGAAGCTAAAGCACAACTCTCTGGAGAAAATCTAACAAAAATTTTCGAAAAAGTAGACATGGCCGAAAATAATAATAATGGTGGAGATGCAAGGAGGATGCTTGGTGACTTTACTGCACCAAACTCCAACTTACATGGAAGAAGCATCTCAATCCCTGCCATTGGAGCAAACAATTTTGAGCTAAAACCTCAATTAGTTTCTCTGATGCAACAGAATTGCAAGTTTCATAGACTTCCATCAGAAGATCCTTTTCAGTTCTTAACTGAATTCTTGCAGATCTGTGATACTGTTAAGACCAATGGGGTTGATCCCGAGGTCTACAGGCTTATGCTTTTCCCATTTGCTGTAAGAGACAGAGCTAGAATATGGTTGGACTCTCAACCTAAAGATAGCCTAAACTCTTGGGAAAAGCTGGTCACGGCCTTCTTAGCCAAGTTCTTTCCTCCTCAAAAGCTTAGCAAGCTTAGAGTGGATGTACAAACCTTCAAACAGAAAGAAGGTGAATCCCTCTATGAAGCTTGGGAGAGATACAAGTAACTGACCAAAAAGTGTCCTTCTGACATGCTTTCAGAATGGACCATCCTGGATATATTCCATGATGGTCTGTCTGAATTATCTAAGATGTCATTGGACCATTCTGCAGGTGGATCCATTCACCTAAAGAAAATGCCTGCAGAAGCTCAGGAACTCATTGACATGGTTGCAAATAACCAGTTCATGTACACTTCTGAAAGGAATCCTATGAGTAATGGGACGCCTCAGAGGAAGGGAGTTCTTGAAATTAATACTCTGAATGCTATATTGGCTCAGAATAAAATATTGACTCAGTAAGTCAATATGATTTCTCAGAGTCTGAATGGATTGCAAGCTGCATCCAACAGTACTCAAGAGGCATCTTCTGAAGAATAAGCTTATGATCCTGAGAACCCTGCAATAGCAGAGGTGAATTACATGGGGAACCCTATGGAAATACCTATAATTCCTCATGGAGAAATCATCCAAATTTCTCATAGAAGGATCAACAAAAGCCTCAACAAGGCTTTAATAATGGTGGAAGAAACAGGTTTAGCAATAGCAAGCCTTTTCCATCATCATCTCAGCAACAGACAGAGAATTCTGAGCAGAGTCCATCTAGCTTAGCAAATATAGTCTCTGATCTATCTAAGGCCACTCTAAGTTTCATGAATGAAACAAGGTCCTCCATTAGAAATCTGGAGGCACAAGTGGGCCAGCTGAGTAAAAGGGTCACTGAAACTCCTCCTAGTACTCTCCCAAGCAATACAGAAGAGAATCCAAAAAGAGAGTGCAAGGCCATTACCTTACTTGGTGTGGCCGAACCCAGAGAGGAGGAGAAGGACGTGAATCCTAGTGAGGAAGACCTCCTGGGACGTCCATTGACCTATAAGGAGTTTCCCTTTGAGGAACCAAAGGAATCTGAGGCTCATCTAGAGACCATAGAGATTCCATTCAACCTGCTTCTGCCCTTCATGAGCTCTGATGAGTATTCTTCCTCTGAAGAGGATGAAGACATTACTGAAGAGCAAGTTGCTAAATACCTTGGTGCAATTATGAAGCTGAATGCCAAATTATTTGGTAATGAGACTTGAGAAGATGAACCTCCCTTGCTCACCAATGAACTGAATGCATTGGATAGGCAGAAATTACCTCAAAAGAAACAAGATCCTGGTAAATTCTTAATACCCTGTATCATAGGCACCATAACCTTTGAGAAGGCTCTGTGTGACCTGGGGTCAGGCATTAAGCTTATGCCACTCTCTGTAATGGAGAAACTGGAAATCTTTGAGGTACAAGCTGCAAGAATCTCACTAGAGATGGCAGACAATTCAATAAAACAGGCTTATGGATTAGTAGAGGACTTGTTAGTAAAGATTGAAGGCCTTTACATCCCTGCTGATTTCATAATCCTAGACACTGGGAAGGATGAGGATGAATCCATCATCCTTGGAAGACCCTTCCTAGCCACAGCAAAAGCTGTGATTGATGTGGACAGAGGAGAGTTGGTCCTTCAACTAAATGAGGATAACCTTGTGTTTAAAACTCAAGGATCTCCTTCTGTAACCATGGAGAGGAAGCATGAAAAGCTTCTCTCACTACAGAGTCAACCAAAGCCCCCACAGTCAAACTCTAAGTTTGGTGTTGAACCCCCACATTCAAACTCTAAGTTTGGTGTTGGGAGGTCCCAACAATGCTCTGATCATCCGTGAGGCTCCATGAGAGCTCACTATCAAGCTATTGACATTAAAGAAGCGCTTGTTGAGAGACAACCCAATGTTATTTAATTCTATCTATTTATTTTCTATTGTTATTTTATGTTTTTTTTAGGTTGATGATTATGTGGAGTCACAAAAACTACTGAAAAATAAAAAAACAGAATGAAAAACAGCATTAAAAATAGCTCACCCTGGAGGAAGAGCTTACTGGCGTTTAACGCCAGAAAGAAGCATCAAGCTAGCGTTAAACGCCAGAAACAAGCACCAGACTGGCGTTTAACACAAGAACAGAGCATGGAAGTGGCGTTAAACGCCAGAAACAAGCAGCAAGCTGGCGTTTAACGTCAGACTTGCATTCTAAGGGCGTTTTGCACGCCTACTTGGAGCAGGGATGTTAAATCCTTGACCCCTCTGGATCTGTGGACCCCACAGGATCCCCACCTATCCCACCTCCTCTTCTCTCCTCTTCACACCTTTTCATAACTCTCTTCCCCAAATACCCTTCACCAATCACCTCCATACCTCTTCCCTATATAAACCCCTCAACACTACTCCATTTTCACACATTACAACTACCATTTCTCCCCCTTGGCCGAATACACACTTTTCCCTCCATCTCCTCCATTTTCTTCTTCTTCCACTACTTTCTTTCTTCTTTTGCTCGGGGACGAGCAAACCTTTTAAGTTTGGTGTGGTAAAAGCATTGCTTTTTGTTTTTCCATAACCATTAATGGCACCTAAGGCCAGAGAAACCTCAAGAAAGAGGAAAGGGAAGGCAATTGCTTCTACCTCTGAGTCATGGGAGATGGAGAGATTCATCTCAAAGGTCCATCAAGACCACTTCTATGAAGTTGTGGCCAAGAAAAAGGCGATCCCTGAGGTCCCTTTTAAGCTCAAAAAGAGCGAATATCCGGAGATCCGACAAGAGATTAGAAGAAGAGGATGAGAAGTTCTCTCTAATCCTATTCAACAAGTCGGGATCTTAATGGTTCAAGAGTTCTATGCAAACGCATGGATCACTAGGAACCTTGATCAAAGTAGGAACCCAAATCCAAAGAATTGGCTTACAATGATTCGGGGGAAATACTTAGATTTCAGTTCGGAAAATGTAAGGTTGGTGTTCAACTTGCCAATGATGCAAGAAAACGCACGCCCCTACATTAGAAGGGTCAACTTTGATCAAAGGTTGGACCAAGTCCTCATGGACATATGTATGGAAGGAGCTCAATGGAAAGTTGACTCAAGAGGCAAGCCGGTTCAATTGAGAAGACCGGACCTTAAGCCTGTAGCTAGAGGATGGTTGGAGTTCATCCAACGCTCAATTATTCCTACTAGCAACCGGTCTGAAATTACTGTAGACCGGGCTATCATGATCCATAGTATCATGATTGGGGAGGAAGTGGAAGTTCATGAGATTATACCTCAAGAACTCTACAAGGTGGCTGACAAGTCCTCCACTTTGGCAAGGTTAGCCTTTCCTCACCTCATTTGTCACCTCTGCAATTCAGTTGGAATTGACATAAAGGGAGACATCCTCATTGATGAGGACAAGCCCATCATTAAGAAAAGGATGGAGCAAACAAGAGATCATGGACCTCAACAAGAGCATGAGGAAATTCCTCACCATGAAATCCCTGAGATGCCTCAAGGGATGCACTTCCCTCCACAAAACTATTGGGAGCAAATCAACACTTCCCTAGGAGAATTAAGTTCCAACATGGGACAACTAAGGATGGAGCACCAAGAGCACTCCATCATCCTCCATGAGATTAGAGAAGATCAAAAAGCTATGAGGGAGGAGCAACAAAGACAAGGAAGAGACATAGAGGAGCTCAAGAACACCGATGGTTCTTCAAGAGGAAGAAGACGCCACCCTCACTAAGGTGGACCCGTTCCTTAATCTCCTTGTTCTTATTTTTCTGTTTTTTGTTTACTATGCTTTATGTTTATTTATGTTTGTGTCTTTATTACATGATCATTAGTGTTTAAGTGTCTATGTCTTAAAGCTATAAATGTCCTATGAATCCATCACCTCTCTTAAATGAAAATTGTTCTAAAAACAAAAGAACAAGAAGTACATGGTTTCGAATTCATCCTTGAAATTAGTTTAATTATTTTGATGTGGTGACAATACTTTTTGTTTTCTGAATGAATGCTTGAACAGTGCATATGTCTTTTGATATTGTTGTTTATGAATGTTAAATATGTTGGCGCTTGAAAGAATGATGAAAAGGAGAAATATATTTGATAATCTGAAAAATCATAAAAATGATTCTTGAAGCAAGAAAAAGCAGTGAAGAACAAAGCTTGCAAAAAAATGCGAAAAAAAAGAGAAAAAAATTGGCAAAAAAAAATAATAATAAAGAAAAAGAAAAAGCAAGCAGAAAAAGCCAAAAGCTCTTAAAACCAAAAGGCAAGAGCAAAAAGCCAGTAACCCTTTAAGCCAAAAGGCAAGGGTAAAAGGGATCCAAGGCTTTGAGCATCAGTGGATAGGAGGGCCCAAAGGAATAAAATCCTGGCCTAAGCGGCTAAACCAAGCTGTCCCTAACCATGTGCTTGTGGCGTGAAGGTGTCAAGTGAAAACTTGAGACTGAGCGGTTAAAGTCGAGGTCCAAAGTAAAAACAGAGTGTGCTTAAGAACCCTAGACACCTCTAATTGGGGACTCTAGCAAAGCTGAGTCATAATCTGAAAAGGTTCACCTAGTTATGTGTATGTGGCATTTATGTATCCGGTGGTAATACTGAAAAACAAAGTGCTTAGGGCCACGGCCAAGACTCATAAAGTAGTTGTGTTCAAGAATCAACATACTGAACTAGGAGAATCAATAACACTATCTGAATTCTGAGTTCCTATAGATGCCAATCATTCTGAACTTCAAGGGATAAAGTAAGATGACAAAACTGTTCAAAGGCAAAAAGCTACTAGTCCCGCTCATCTGATTGGAGCTAAGTTTCATTGATATTTTGGAATTTATAGTATATTCTCTTCTTTTTATCCTATTTGATTTTCAGTTTCTTGGGGACAAGCAACAATTTAAGTTTGGTGTTGTGATGAGCAGATAATTTATACGCTTTTTGGCATTGTTTTTACATAGTTTTTAGTATGATTTGATTAGTTTTCAGTATATTTTTATTAGTTTTTAAATAAAAATCATATTTCTGGACTTTACTATGAGTTTATATATTTTTCTATGATTTCAGGTATTTTCTGGCTGAAATTGAGGGACTTGAGCAAAAATCAGATTCAGAGGCTGAAGAAGGACTGCAGATGCTGTTGGATTCTGACCTCCCTACACTCAAAATAGATTTTATGGAGCTACAGAAACCCAAATGGCGCGCTCTTAATTGCGTTGGAAAGTAGACATCCAGGACTTTCCAGCAATATATAATAGTCCATACTTTTCCTGAGTTTAGATGACGCAAACTGGCGTTCAACGCCAGCTTTCTGCCCTATTCTGGAGTTAAACGCCAGAAACAGGTTGCAAAGCAAAGTTAGACGCCAGAAGCAGTTTACAAATTGGCATTTAACTCCAAGGAAGACCTCTACACGTGAAAGCTTCAATGATCAGCCCAAGCACACACCAAGTGGGCCCGGAAGTGGATTTCTGCATCATTTACTTATCTTTGTAAACCCTAGTAACTAGTTTAGTATAAATAGGACTTTTTACAATCTTGGGATTATCTTTTGATCCTTTGATCACGTTTAGGGGCCTGGCCATTCGGCCATGCCTGGACCTTCATCACTTATGTATTTTCAACGGTAGAGTTTCTACACACCATAGATTAAGGTGTGGAGCTCTGATGTTCCTCATGAATTAATGCAAAGTACTATTATTTTTCTATTCAATTCAAGCCTATTTCTTCTCTAAGATATTCATTCGCACACAAGAACATGATGAATGTGATGATTATGTGACGCTCATCGTCATTCTCACTTATGAACGCGTGCCTGACAAACACTTCCGTTCTACATGTAAACAAGCTTGAATGTGTATCTCTTAACCTTCTGATCTACGATCAGAGTTTTCGTGATATAGGCTAGAATTATTAGTGGCGATTCTTGAGATTCGGAAAGTCTAAACCTTGTCTGTGGTATTCCGAGTAGGATCTGGGAAGGGATGGCTGTGACGAGCTTCAAACTCGCGAGTGCTTGGCGTAGTGACAGACGCAAAAGGATTACTGGATCCTATTCCAGCATGATCGAGAACCGACAGATGATTAGCCGTGCGGTGACAGCACATTTTGGACCATTTTTACTGAGAGGACGGGATGTAGCCATTGACAACGGTGATGCCCAACATACAGCTTGCCATGGAAAGGGGTATGAAGGATTGGATGAAAGCAGTAGGAAAGCGGAGATTCAGAAGGAACTAAGCATCTCTATACGCTTATCTGAAATTCTCATCAATGAATTACATAAGTATCTCTATCTTTATTTTACGTTTTATTTATCTTTTAATTATTAAAACTCTATAACCATTTGAATTCGCCTGACTGAGATTTACAAGGTGACCATAGATTGCTTCAAGCCGACAATCTCCGTGGGATCGACCCTTACTCTGTAAGGTTTATTACTTGGACGACCCAGTGCACTTGCTGGTTAGTTGTGCGAAGTTGTGACAAAGAATTAAGATTATGAACGTGCGTAATAAGTTTTTGGCGCCGTTACCAAGGAATGAACGATCACGATTTCGTGCACCACACATGCACGAGCATATCTCCTTTTTTCTTTGCCAATTTAGTGGCCATGTCTATTTTGATCGGAACACCTATCGCAGAAGCAATACGCATCACAGCCTACTCTAGGTAGCACCATATTGAAAGTCTCGAAACTCGAATCCATACAAATGTCAACCTAAAGGACTCTTCACATGGCCAAAAATTTATATCCCATGGTTTTACAGCGACATAATGCCCTTTTATCAACCACGAGCCACCAAGCATGACTTTATCACGATCCTCAGTAGCAACAAATTTCACCAAAATATACCCAAATCCCACGTTTAGAAAATCGAAGCCACCTTTAATGCGTTAGACCATTTGAAACTTATGTGAAAGAACTGTGTAACTGTAGTTTTTGTCCAAGACCTTGACCACTAAGGCATCTTTATAAGGTTCTGCCAAGCAGAGTTTTACCTCTTTTGTGAAGCTAACAAACGGAGGTTAGGAATCACTTTGCTTATCTATTACTGTCGTTATACCATCCCCAGATAGAAATCCTACAAGTGAAAGGGTCTTAGATTTCTTTGCACCAATAACTTTATCTCTAAAGGAGGCCTTTGAAGCCTTTGAAAATTTCTCTGAGAAAAACTCTCCTTGACACTGGATGCACACTGATAAACCACTATTTTATGATTTATCTTGTGCTCAATTGAGTGGATTTTATCAATCTTTCATACACTTATTCATACAAAATGCATGGTTTTATAATTTCCTTCCTGATTTTGTGCTATGATTGAAAACATGTTTCTTTGGTCTTAATTTAGCTATGTTTAGTCCTCTCTTGTTACCATTAGATGCCTTGATATGTGTGTTAAGTGATTTCAGGATTTATAGGGTAGGAATGGCTTGGAGAATGGAAAGGAAGCATGCAAAAGTGGAAGGAATACAAGAAGTTGAAGGAACTGCAAAACTGTCAGCCTGACCCTCTCGCACTAAAACGGTCATAACTTGAGCTACAGAGGTCCAAATGACGCGGTTCTAGTTGCGTTGGAAAGCTAACGTCTGGTGTTTTGATTTGATATATAATTTACCATAGTATCCGTACAGCTAGGCTATGTGAACGCGTGCCCCACGCGGACGCGTTGCAGTGACGAAAATCAACGTGGCAAATTTCGCCCTCGGCGATTTCTGGGCTGTTTTTGACCCAGTTTTCGGCCCAAAAAATATAGATTAGAGGCTATAAAATGGAGAAATCCATTCATTCATAAATCATGTTTTCATATTCATAATTTTAGGTTTTAGATGTAGCTTTTAGAGAGAGAGGTTCTCTCCTTTCTCTTAGGATTTAGGATTTAGATTTTTAGAATTAGGATTCCTTTCAGTTTATGGTTATTTCTCTAGTCACAGGTTCAATATTCCTTTAATTTATTTTCTACCTTTATTGATTCTATTACTTTAATTGTCATTTATCTTTTCAATTTGGCTTATGAACCATTCATGTTAGGATTTTCTTAATTAATATATTTTGAGGTATTTCAGATTTGATTTTGCTTTAATTTATTTATGAATGCTTTTAATTTAATTTAAGATATTTTCTCTTTTTGGCCTTAGTTGAGTAATTAGTAACACTTGAGTTATCAAACTCAACTGTTGATTGAAATTGGAATTCTTTGCTGGTTAATTTGTACTCCAATAACTCTAGTCTTTCCATAGGAGTTGACTAGGACTTGAGGATCAAATTAATTAGTCCACGTGATCCTTCTTTGTTTAGCAAGGGTTAATTAAAGTGAGAGCAGAATCCAATTCTCATCACACCTGATAAGGATAACTAGGATAGGACCTCAATTTCTTACCTTGCCAAGAGATTTTATTAATTATTAATTTATTTTTCTTGTCATTTAAATTACTTGTCCCTTATTTTAAAAACCCAAAAATATACAATTTTCCATAACCAATAATAAATCATACCTCCCTGCAATTCCTTGAGAGACGACCCGAGGTTTAAATACTTCGGTTATAAATTTTATTGGGTTTTGTTACTTGTGACAACCAAAGTTTTTGTATGAAAGGATTATTGCTTGGTTTAGAAACTATACCTGCAACGATAATTTATTGTAAATTCTAAACCATCAATCTTCAGTTCATCACACACCCACCTTCACTCTTCTCCTTATCTCTTTTGACAGCATGATTGTCATCCTCTATGTGTTTCGCTTTTAAATTCTCGCTCCCGCTCTTTCCTTCACTTATTTTCTCTAAAAGAAAACTATTAATAAAGTATTCAAATGTATATGTTTCTGATGTAATAACGGTCAACAAAACTTTTAAAAACTACTTTTGTAATTTGAGAAAATTTCACTCCTCTCTCTTGCGAGATGCTAAAATGACACTCCTCTCCCCTCTATTTTATAAATGTACATTCTCCTCCCTTCTAACTTTTGAAAAACTTCCTCTTTAATCCATTTTAAATTTGTGTGTTAACTAATATTAACTTTATACATTTTTTAAGAAAAAATAAATTATTTTTTAAAAAAATACCCATTAACAAAAATTTTATTTTTTATCATTAAATTTTGCTTACCAAGATACTCTTTTGATAAATTATTTTTTTCTAAAATACCTACCCTGCAATAATTTTTTAATATCAATATATATTATTTTAACATTAAATAAAAAAATCTTACCACTGTTAATATATATAATAATTAATATATATTAATATTAAAAAATAATCTTACTAAAATTTTTTATTTAATGTTAAAATAATATATATAAATATCAAAAAATTAATAGTAAACTATAAAAAAATTATTAATGAAAATTTTGGTAAAATTATAATTTAATAATTAAAAAATTATTGAAGGGTATTTTAGAAAAAAAAATTATATAATTATTAAATTTTTTAAAAAATACAATTTAATCAATAAAAGAATAATTTATTAAAAGATATTTTAGTAAGCAAAATTTAATGATAAAAAATAAAATTTTTAATAATGGGTATTTTTTTTAAAAAATAATTTATTTTTTCTTAAAAAATAGATAAAGTTAACATTAGTTAACACAAAAAGTTTAAAATGGATTAAAGAGGAGGTTTTTTAAAAGTCAAAAGGGAGGAGAATGTACATTTATAAAATAGAGGTGAGGGGAGTGTCATTTTAGCATCTTATAGAGAAGAGAAGTGTAATTTTCTCTTGTAATTTTTAATTAGAAAATCAGAAAGTTAGAGAATCAACTTTTAAGTAGTAAATATTAGTTAATTTTATGTTAGGATTTATAATTAATCATTAAAATCAGTTATTAATATAAAATATATATTATAATACAAAATATATATTAAAAATGAGTTAAACAACATATATATTTATACATAAATATATTAATGGTAGCTAATTTTAGTATATAAATAATATTTTTGTTATAATTTAAAAATTTAAAATTTAAGATAAAAATAATTTTTAAAAAATTTACTGATATCATTAAAAAAATTAATTTTCTGATATTACTCTTATAAAAAAACCCTAAAAATTAGATTTTTGTAGCCATAAAAAATGCTTAATTTTCCTTCAGTATGGTACACATTAAGCAAATCCATTTTCTTTGAACTCTATGAACTCGAGCCTTTTCCTAGTACATTAGAGTCAAGTAGAGTAGGAAGTGACCTTATGAGTTAATTCATCAATACAAATTGTAAGTTAATTCATCGATAAGTTTCACCATATTAATCTGTTGCGCCATATTTCATAAAACTTGTAAGCAACATCATATTTTATTATACTTTTTTCCTTCGGTCGAGATCATATACCTTTATTTTAATATATTATATTTTAAAAATATAAGTAATTTACTATATATATATAAATTTTTTAGGTTTGATTAACTTAATTATATAGATAATATAATACAATTGAACTGTTTATTGACGCAACTATTTTTAGATAGGTTGAAAAATATTATTTATTATTAAAGCTCGCCTAACCTCAAAAAATATGGAGGAAATCATTTTGGCTAGAACCTAGAATAACTTCACCAACTTGGAAAGTCAATGGTTCAATGTAGCAGAAATTATTACTAGATAGTTTGAATATTAGTAAATACGCAAAATAATTCCTGAAATTGTATCTTGAATTGACTTTTAAAATTTCTAATTAACATAATTTAAAACCTTCTAAATTTTTATTTGCCACTCACATTAGCCTTTGGATTTATCTCCGTTAATGACGAGTTGAGTTGGCACGTTAAGTTGTCAACTTGTCATAGCATACTTATGAAAATGTTGTCGTTTTGCGAGAGTGAAGAAATTACATAAAATGACCTGTGAAAGATAGGCAAAGGTAGAGTAATAGTCGAAGGGTTTTTGTGAAAATTCACTTTAGGAAAATATATCATTTAACCGTTATGAATGTGATGTTGCATTTTTTTTTTTGTCTTATTCACAAAGTCACAAAACGGTATTTCTATTTATATAGAGTGGTAACTTAATTTTTCCTGTTCATTGTTAACAGAAATGAACCTAAGAACTAACATAGTCACGAATTAAAATTTAGAAGTTCATATTGATCTAATTCAAGTTTAAAAATGCTATTTGTACACCAAAATCAGTCACTAAAATCAGCTATCAAAGTATTTGTGTATAAATACATGTGTAGGTATATATCAAGAGGGACTTCAATTGCAAGTGGATAATGGAACTAAAACCAAATTCTAGCACGACCTTTAGGTACAGGAAGGTAGATTGAAAGAGGTATTCCCGAGTCTTTACAAAGTGACGCTGAACAAAGAGTGCTCAATCCGTGAGTGTGGCATTTGGGATGTTATATTTGGAGATGGAGCCTACACTGGAAAAGAGCTTTATGGGAATGAGAGGAACAAGACCTTGTAAAGCTTCTTGTAATTTTGTCAAAAATCGGAATTAGACAAGAAGAGGTAGACACTTTGAAATGGAAGCATGACAAGCAAAGTAATTTTTCTGTTAAATCTTTTTTAGATGTGGTATATAAGAATAAGGAGATAGGAGTGGAACCCAATATGTATAATTTCACGAAACAATTGTGGAAAAGTATTGTGCCTCCACGGATTGAGTTGCTGATGTGGTTTGTAATTTTGGAAAGATTGAATACTAGAGATAGATTATGTAAGTTTAAGATTGTACCAGAAGTGGAATCCTGTTGTGTCTTATGTAAGGATAGGTTGGAGACGGTACATCATTTGTTTTTTTCATGTGATCGTATATGGAAGTTGTGGGGATCAATTTTGGTGGATTGGAGTGTGATTTGGGTTTGGTCAGGAACCACCAAAGAATGCTTTGAGGTGTGGATGGATAGAAAAATAAGGAAAGATATGAAGGAAGTACGGATGGTGTTATTTTTCTCTGTAATATGGTGCACATGGAAATGTAAAAATAACATTGTCTTTAATAATGGAGTGTTGGTATTAGAGAAGTTAAAGGAGGAAGTTGTAGAATGCACAAATCGATAGTGTCAAGATCGACAATGTAGGAGTAATTGATGTACTTATGAGTGCAAATATCAAGTCTAAGGGGAATAAGAAGACATATGAAGTTGGTCTTTGATGCATGATTTACTGATCTATGGAAAAGGCAAATAAGTTGGAAGGAGTATGATCATGATTTGATGTTGTATATCTGATCAGGTTCTTTTTTAAGTGTCTTGAGAGGAGCTAAAATCATTATTTTCTTTTGCTTCCTATTTGCTATTTAATGCTAGTTTTTATGTTTTCTTTGTAGTTGTTGTCCTATTTTTGTTGCTGTTTTTTGGAACTACGCCAACTTTATTTGGAGTTGGGTGAAGATGTAATTATCTAAAAAAAATACATGTATAGTTTAATTTATTTTTAGTGTATATTTATATTTCAGCATGTATTTTATACTAGTAGCTAATTTTGGTAGCTGATTTTAGTGTACATGTAGCATAACTCGTTAAAGTTTTGAGTCAATTTGAGGCACAATGCAAATTTTAAAGGTGATTTTGGACAGTCACTTGTTTGAACATACATGAAATGTATTTAGGACGTGCTTCAAGAGTTTATGCTACAATTAAACCCCAAGTCATAACCAGCCTTGAGGAAAACATTCCTCTAAGCAAGCCTACGATATTTTCTTCTTTTTGTTTTTGGTCAGCAGCAATTCACAAAAATAACAAAGTTTTCCTCTCAGAATAACAAGGTGATATATTTCGGCCTAAGCTTGGTTGAATTACATACAAAACACAACTGTTGAAGGTGCAGAGACCGAGGTAGTGAGAGTGCAAGTTAATGAGAAGAGCTGAGAGAAAGGACTGAAGGGGAAAAATTATGTACTAACTTGGACTAAGGAATCACACTTCTTACACTCGCATAATCCTGCTTATATAGTGAAGCAATCCGGCTCAACAAGCTGCTAACTAACTGCTTTCTATAATTAGCAATCTAACAAACTGACCAATTGAACTAACAAATTGAACTCCTAATCTGCGAAACTAACTAAATTGGATAGACGACACCTTACAAACATGCACATCAGGCAATCTGACTAATTGAGCTAACAAAGCCTTTTTCTTTTTCAAAAAAAAAAAAAAAAGAATAAAGTTCCAAGTTTATAACTCATTCCACTTATTGTATAATGTATCTGCAGTTAAACACTTCCTAATAAAAATAAAAATTGCATCCATATCCGGTTTCCTTTTCAGGACCATTTCTTTTTGAAAAATACTGAAAATTACATAAAGAAGTATCAAACTGTCAATCATAAACTGTCTGATATAATCAGATTCAACGCTTATCGAAATTTGGGAAAAACAATCTTCCCTTATTAAATTAAGACTAAAATATGGATAAGCAACTAGCAAGGTAAACATAAATTTGTATCTAAATCATTAATTTGCAGAAGGAACCAACTTCACAGGCTCACAGCATACAAAGAATCCTCTCAAAAGCCGAATAAATATCTGTTGCCGCAGACTACTAGCAATTTGCAGTACATGGAAACAATTCTATGTTCACAAGGAAAATAAGTAGACAATGGATAATTGTAGCAGCACCGGGAACCAATAACCGAAAGGAGTTTCTTGAAAGCGATGGCGTGCACCGCTAATATCGATTTCTCCTCCGAGATGCTGCATCCCGCAACTCCCATGCTGGCTTACTCTCGTTCTGGATGTCATTCTGGATCAGTCCTTCTATTGGCTTCATGACAAAGAAATACTGCAGACGGAGAAAGAATTAAAAAATGAGAGCGCATCGCTTCTCTGCAAGTGTAAAGAGGAAACAAGAAGGAAAATCTATTTGACTGGAGCACCATTCCTGTTTTTGCATGTTAAATAAAAGATTTCGGGGTAAGCAAGATCTACTCTACTCGAGATGAAACTTACGAAAATTTTTAGAGGAATTTCTCTCAATAAGTTGAGAAATTGTTCTATTGTGGTGCTAAAATAGACAACTGGAAAAGTTCAAAGCTTACTTGGAGAGCAAATATAAGAGGAATCCACAATTTTCCCCTTTGATTAGGATTTGGCCCTTCAATCAGCTTCTTGTCGACATGAACAGACTCATTTTTGTTTAATGCGATTTCTGTGATTGTTTGCACTAGATGAGGAATCCAAGCAATTCCATTTGGAAGAACCTATCACCATGAACCATTCATTGTCTAAACAAGATTGACAAGTAAAAAGAGAAGATATTATGCTATGAACTAAATCTCCGACCTTTTCATCACTATCGTTCTTGTTGCATCTCCCACTGTTCTCGACCAAAACAACAGGAACGCCAGCAGCCTAAGATACCCAAAAACGAGGGGGAAATATAAGCATGATTTTAACAATTATCTTCTTTTATGACAGAAAACAAATAAATAAAAGAGACACAAGAAAAGAACAAGCGAAGAAAGCAACAAATATATTGGAGTGAAAAGTAATTTACAAATTAGATCATTAGAATGATGCTCTAAAAACCCAGAGTATATACCACAGAGAAGTCAAAAACCAAGCATTTAGAGATTTATAGTCCAGAATGAAGGTAAAGCAACAAATTTTCTGTCTTAGCAATATTCCCTTGAAATTAGATACATTCACTCCCATAAGATATAACATACATTAGACTACAACAAGTTTTCTCTTGACTCGCTACAACATCTACAAACATGTATGTAGGAAATACAACATAAACCTAAAGGAGTCAGTATGTAAAGGTCAAATGGCAATACAATAAAGCAGGCTACTTGTAGAAATAAACCCACTTATGAACAAACACAGTGAAAAAGAAGTCGCACCAAATTTTCAGGCTATTCCTCCGTGGCAATGTTTTTATAAAACTGGGCCAGTCTTTCAAGTGTCCAAATGAGAAGATCAAGTTTTCAAGAATAGACAAAGTTTGAATGAACAAGAGCCTCCATATATTTATGTATATTTAATAAAACAAATAGAAAAATATTAACATGTATCTAAATATACTAACTCCATCATATGGATCACACTAGAGAAGTGAGGGAAGGGAAAGGGGGGGGGGGGGGGGATATAGGGATAGCTCAGTGGCAGGCTAGATATCACCACTAATAAACTCATTACCTCAAAAGGTCATACCATAATAAAATAATTCAAGCTGTAAAGATAAAAGACAGCATTCACATGCTGGTTGAACACCAGCCTACAAAAGCACCGCAGCCGGGTTCAAATCCTAGATTACTCTATTTGTGCAGAATCAACCATAAATTGTACTGTTTCTATGGGCCAAGCAACGTATCTGTTTTACTAAGATTTAAGGCTTAATTGGACCAACTGGTAGATCAATTCATGGTTAACCTTGACTGACCAGCTAGGTAAAAAGCACTTACATCATAAAGACATACATATAAACTGGTCAAGTTGCATAAATCGAATAGTGGGAAAACTACACTTCTCATTGCAAAACTAAGAAAACAGATTCCGAGATGAGGAGGGAATGCCTAGGGAAAACAAAGAATCAACTAAACGGAGGTCTTGCCATTCAAAGATCATAGTTCCTTGACAGTTTTAAGACCTAAATACATAGGCAAATACCTGAAAGGCATCTTTCTTTATCCGGGCACCCAATCTAACAACTTTCAATAGAGCCTCAGATCTTTTCGAGAAGAATTCATCATAAGCCAAACCATCTGGTGGAGAGAACTGAGCATGTGTTAGAGCTACTATAGCCTTACTCCATATTGCTTTGCCAAAACTATCTGTTATAGCTTTGACGATCAACTTGTCCAAGTTGTCCACTCTGTACGCATCCAAGCGATCCACGTAAAGCAGAACATCTATGGTCTTGTTCAAAAGGAAACTGCTCAGGCACACAAAAGAGAAAGGGAATGAGAAAGAATAACACGAGTCAAGAAAATAAAATGACCAAAACAATCCTTGCAAGTGGAATGCCATATGGGAAACATAAGCTTACCGTTTTATTATATCAAGCGCCATATCATTGATGTATCCCCCTTCAATTAGACCAGGAGTATCAATAATGTTTAACGTAAAACCCGCCCTTGATCGCGATATCATCATCGGCCGTGGACTTTCCGACTTTCCATGAAAATTAAAAAACATTGAATCAGAATTAAACATTAACAGCCAATTATAGCGGAAAAACAACTGAAGCACAATTGCATACCTGAAATGGGCTAATAGAAACTAATCTTTCCCCAATGATGGAATTGACAGTTGAAGATTTCCCAACACCACCTTTCCCCATCACAAGTATGGTCAAAGAGTTCACATTCTACACCAAAACAACCATACAAATTTTCACTACGCTATGCAAACAACAATAGTTCAATTAAACTAACCAGCATGAGTAATTGTCTTTATCAAACACATAATTTTAGCGGGAAAAATATCAAAAAATAAAATAAAAAACAGAACCTCTTGTTTAAGCTTTCCCAAGAGCTCAAGCAACTTTGTCTGGGTAGCAGGCGCAAAGGTATTGATTCCTGTCCACTCACGCGTGAATTGGGGCGCCATGGAAGGATGTTTCACTAAATCAACATCGAAAATGAGACAATTATCAAAAAGTAAATTGAACAAGACAAGATTATTATTATGTTATAGTGCGAATTCCACAAGACAGTGACAGAAACCTAGTACTACTCGAAACAACAATAGACACTGTTACTAAGCATTGATTCAGCAAAATTGGGAAACGTATTTGAACAAGCCAGTGCAATAACCACAAAACCTCTTAACAATCCATGATTAGAAAAGGTAACTAAATATAGTTTAAAAAGAAAAAAACAAGGATAACGATGGAAATGATAAAGAGAGACAAAGGAGTAGAATTGCGGAGAAGAAAAGTTGGGTGTTTAGTTTACCTGAGTGAAGGAGGAAGAGAGAAATGGGAAACGGTGGGAATAGAATGAATGAGGTAACCGCCTCCCTTATCCGACTAATCCAGCTTTTAAACAGCACAGTGCGTCTGTCCTGTCTCTCATGTCTTGGATTGGCCCCTCTTACCTCTTAGCTATATTGAGATAGACAAGTGTTATTTATACTATAGTAGACATCTAAATTAGTAAAATAAAAAAAAATTAATTGAACTCTTTGATCTTCAATAAATATGTATTATTCTAGATTCTAGATTCAAGCCTATACATTGTAGATTATATTTATATAATTTTATATTTTATATTAATCTAAAACTATTTGACGACAAATTTTTTTTACAGAAAAGTTTATGATAAGATAAAATTTTAAAATATACATAAATGTGAGTTGTTAAATTATAGTTTTATTGATGTTCAAAATTTACAGTGTTTTGTAACAATAATCATCATGATAAATAAGTGTAATTTAATAATTATATAAATAAAATTAAATTTTAGGATATAACCTATATAAATTTTTCTTAAAATGTCATGGGTAAAATTTTATTAGCAGCATATTAGTTGAATTTAGTGTCTTTTAAAGGATGTAGAAGTCAAAGATATTTATTGAAATAAAAATAAAATTTTTAAATTTTTAATAGTTTTAAATACTTAAATTGTGTTTGTTTCTGAGAATAAGATAAGATAAGACACTAAAAATAAGATATAAAAGATAAATATATAAAATTTAATGTTTTTTATTCTATTTGGTGATAAAGTAGAACAGATTATAAAAATTTAATTTATTTTTATTTTTTTATTTAAAAAATTTGAGAAAAAAATATAATAATAAAAAGTATAATTATGAAAAATTAACAAAAATAATAAAAAAAATAAAAAATAAGTTGTGTTTCTTGTTAGTGTCTCTGTATCTTTTTTGTCAGGATTGACACAAAATACACTAATTCAGTGTCTTGAATACAATGTCTCTAATCATGTCTCATCTGTCAAATATGATTCTGTGTTTCTGTGTCTCTATCTCAGTGTTCCGTCCCTGTAAATAAATACAACCTTAAAATTTTTAATTAAAAATATTTTATCTTATTAAAATTTACATTTATGACAACTACTTCAAGTGGTCTAGGAACGAAAAAGTTAAATAATATACCATTTTTTAATTTAAATATGATTGTTAAAAAGAAAAAATAAATTAGAGTAAACTACTAAATTGGTATTTAAAAATTTATATTACTGACAAAAAAATTTTAAAAGATGTTAATGATAAATAAGTCTCCGTAAGATATAAAATCGCAATAAAAAATATTTTAGAAGTCAAATTTTGATACAAATTTTTGCTATCATTATAAGAAAAATAAGATATTTTTATCTTTAAAATT
Source organism: Arachis ipaensis (assembly GCF_059453495.1). Taxonomy (NCBI): domain Eukaryota; kingdom Viridiplantae; phylum Streptophyta; class Magnoliopsida; order Fabales; family Fabaceae; genus Arachis; species Arachis ipaensis. The sequence goes on along the minus strand of NC_142441.1, from coordinate 115,457,229 downwards.
TGGTAATTTTATGTCAAGTGAATTTTTTAAAAAATTAATTATGAATGACCATATTTAGTTTGAAAAATAAAAAGAAAAATACAGAGATCAAATTTTGCTCCGAATTCTTTTGTACACCTTCTCAATATTTATTCAAATATTGTCACAAAAATTCGGATCAAATGGATAAGTTGTTTGATGAATATGCAAGTTTTTTATCGTTTACAAAAAAATAATATTTGTTGATTTTTTTTGTCATATTTTTAAATAATTCAAAAACTATTTTGTCGATAACATCTTTTAAAGATCTTTTTGTCAGCACTAATTTTTTTACATACTGAATTGGTAGTTAACCCAATAAATTGTTATTGTAATACTTATTAGAATCATATTATATATACACAAAAAATTAATTATCGAATCAATTATTTGTATAAAATATATATTTAAAGTAGCACATGTATTTAGGCAATTTGTCATGAACATCTCTCCAAATGAAAATTTTTATTTTCAATGGTAATTGTAACCCTAAATCAATTTCTAGATTGTTGGATTCCTCATCACTGTCGGGAGGTGATTAACCGAAGCATGAGAAAACGCATAAGTAACCCAGTATCCGAAGGCAATATCATATTGTTTGTGCTTGTTTGAGACACATTGGAGCTTATCAATCTCATTTCATTCAGTGACAAGGAAAGAATGCAAACGCTGACATTCGTAGAAAAAAAGGCGTTTACTAAATCAACATTCGATCTATGATCCACTATAAATAAAATTTTCACAAAATCGATACTTGTTATTGAACTGCTGTTGCTATAATCTTGAATAAGTATGGAAGGAGTAGCCAGGAGCCCTGCTAAATCTGTACATTTATCCCAGAATCAATACTCCATCTTATGCCCTTTTTTACAACTTTTCTTCCCTCTAGTAAACTCTGCTAATCACATGAGTTGAGCCCATTTTTCTTTAAAGAAGGGATTAGTATATCTGTAATATCTACCTTTTAACATATGGGCCAGCAATGAAGTTAGATTAATACTTATATATCAAAATTGTTTACCTAACAAGAGAAGATTTCGGGTTCAGAGATCTTTAAACCCTAAATCCTCCTTTCTTTTTGGTTTAGTCATAATATTCCAATTAATCCAAGCCAACTTTCTTTTCTACCCTCTTTGTTCCCACAAAAATTCCTCATGATTTGGTGTATCTCTTTTAATAGGGAGTCAGGTAATTTGAAACAAAAAAGAATATACATTAGAATTGCCTCTCTAATAGCTCTATTTAACACATATCCATCACCTGCAAATAATAGATTTCTCTTCCAAGCATGGACCTTTTTTCTGGACTTTATCCTTAATAGTTTCAAACGTAGTCATTTTAGATCTTTGAACCACTAATAGAAGCCGCGCCCCAGTTATTTGTCCTGAGCTCCTACATGATCTATGTTAAGAGTGGTTGGTAGTTACTGTTTGATATGAATAGGAGTATTCTGACTAAAAAAGACTGCTAATTTATGAGGATTAACCTTCTGAGCACTAATCATTTCATAGTCACATAGTAACATCAAATATTAGAGCATGATTTCTTAGTTACCTTACTAAATAGGATAGAGTTGTCAGCAAAAAGTAAACGGTTAACTGTCAGAGATCATCTGTGAATCTGAATCTCCTGAATAACCCTATTTTGCTCAACCTTATATAACAGATAGAATAGTTCTTCCGCACAAAATAAAAAAAGATAAGGTGACAAGAGATCTCTTTGACGAATATCCCTTGTTAGCTTAAAATAGCCATAAGATTGTCCTTCCACAAGAACTGAACAAAAAATAGTAGTGACTAATTCTTGGATCCAAAAAATCTACCAATCCTAAAACTCATTTTTTCCATAATAACCCATAAAAAATTTCACTCGATTCTATCATAAACTTTACTCATATATAATTTAGTAGCCATTTCATCTGAAAAATCATGTTTTTTTTTTGTCTTAAAATAGTGCATATATTCACGAGCTATAAGAATTGTCAGAGATAAGTCTAACTTTTAAAAATGTATTCTATTTAATTTAAAAAAAAAAAGATAAATCTTAATTATTTATACTAAAATCACTTTAGTTAAGAGGAAATATGTAACTAATACTTTGGTTGCCTCTCACGTAAATAAATTTTATTTTCTTTGAGTTTCTATCCAATTAATTTTAGATTTTTGTGAAATAAAATAAAAATATTATTATTTTTCATAACAAATTTTTTTATCTTTACTTTTTAACATATACTTTTTTGTTTGATGTAGCAACAAATTCGCCCAACAACAAGTTCACTCAATCATCAACAAACTTGTAGATTAATATTAAATTTGTCTATTACATCGATAAACTTCGTGTAAAATGACAAATTCGCCGACTAGTACGACGAATTTTGAGTAAACTATAAAACTTGTGATCCCTTCATTTTTTACACCGATTTAAAAAAAAAAAAATCCTCTTCTTTTCACTTTCATTTTCTCTCCCAGTATTTTACTTTTACTCTCCTCTTTTCTCAAGACAACTAGTTAAGTTTCAAACAAGTTTTTAAATCACTCCTTTGTTTTTAAATTATTTTTTTGTTATGTTATTTTTTTAAGTTTGGAATAGATATTTTGTAATAATTATTTAGTGTTAGATATTAATATAGAGATAATTATTTAGACATAATTAGTTAAAATATAGAGATAACTATTTAGAGTTAGTTATTTAGAAATATAAAATTAATTATTTTGAGTTAATAATGTAAAAATATAGAAATAATTATTTAGAGTTAATTATTTAAAAAAATCTTATAATTATTTTGACTTAATGATTTAGAAATATAGATAAAACTATTTAGTATTAATTATTTAGAAATATAGAGATAATTATTTAGAATTAATTATTTAAAAAATATAAAAATAATTATTTAGAGTTAATTATTTAGAAATTAGTGTAATAGTTATTTAGAATTAATTATTTTGAAATTAGAGTTAATAAGTGAATGAGATATTTTGTTAAGGATTTAAAATAATGTATTAGATAACTTAGTGTATAGATTTAATATGCTCTAATTTGTGTGTTTTGTAATCTTAATTATTCGGAGATGTATGTTGATATTAATTATTTTAGTATTTCGAATAAATTTTTGTACTTTTTATTGTTAATTAATTAGAGTTATTTATTCATATGTGTGTTGTAAAGTATATATGTTAGCTGAAATTTATAGATATTTATTTTGTAAATATTTTATTTTAATTATTTTAATGAATCAAGACTTACTAGATTATGAGAATACCTTATATATATTAGGTCATGCAGAATATATTACTGACAGATTTGGCAAGCTAATATAACGTTTAAGTTATGTTTTTAATAAATAAATAAATTGGATTATTTCAAGCATGTATTTGGCATAAATTGTTTTTTTTAGTCTAATAGTGTGTTATGGACATATTAAAATTTACTTACGAGATCCAACAAACATATTAAGATACATTTTAGATGGGCTAGTTTTGAGCATGTAGTCTATATAGTTGAGTGGAACCATGATTAGACTTTAGTATTCGCGTTGGTCAAGAGATAACAACCAGAGTCTTATACCTTTCACATGCCATGTGAAAAGATGACGATTATCCTACAGGATGTGTTATATAAACTAAAAACCCTTTAGTGATTGCATTGGTGGATGAGAGTAATTATACGATGGACATTCTATGAAAGACTTATGTCGACAATTATTAGGATATGTATTAGACCCGAAACACATACAGGAATAGAATAAGTGAACCGTCAATTTATCGTAGTTTTGGATGTGGTGGGTTTAATATAATGGAGGAGTAATTACTTCAATACACCTAGAGATAAATTATGCATACCTTAATTTTATATCCTTACTTCAATCTACATATTTTTCATTTTATGATATTTAAATTGCTTTTTTTTAAAAAAATTATTTACCAATTTAAATTGAGATACATAAATTTATTAATTTTTATATTTAGTTTCATTTTTACAGTCAAAAAGTAGCAAAAATCATATCTGTATGATTTTTGATGTACACAATAAAAATATAAAAGATTTAATTTCCTATTTTCACACATGTTACCAGCAAAAATAGTTTATTTTTTTCTCTCACATTTATTCAGTTACTACTAGCAAAAAATACAAAAGCCAAAAAAAAGAGAAATATCTTTTTTCTAGTTTCTTCTACGTTAAATATCTCTTATTTTTTGTTATTTTTTGCTGGCAATGATCGAGAAGATGTAAAAAAAATTGATCTATTTTCGCTAGCAATATGTGCAAAAATAAAAAATTAAATCTTTCATACTTTATTAACACAGTCACCAAAAATTATATAAATCTACTTTTTGTAGTCTTTAATTACAAAAATAAAATTAAATATACAAATTAATATATTTTTTGTATTTTGATTTAAATTAGTAAACAAAAAATTTTATTTAAATAATCTAAATTTTGAACTTACAATTACAAATATAGATCATCATAGAGAAGAGAATTGGTACATGTTTTTTTTTTGTCTAAAATTTGATTTTACTATTTTTAAACTTTGAATCAATTTTTTTTAGGTTGAATATAACTATAAAATTTTGTTATCTTGTGTCCTATGAAAATAGATTAAGTATACCATAAAAAAATATTTTAATATTATTTATTACTTCTATGCATTGAAAATGTAAAAAAAATTATTTTTACAATAAATAACATTAAAATAATTTTTTATGGTATGCTTAACCTATATTCTTAGGACATAAGATACCAAAATTTTTTTTGATAAATATATTAATATCTAATACATTAATACATATAAATATATATAATTGTTGTAAAATAAATAAATAAGGATGAAAAAATAAATATAAAATAAAAAAATATAAATAGAGGACTCTAGTATTAATAATTCACCAATATTATTATCCCAATATAATAGAGATAATAATATATAAAACTCTTTCTCTATTTCTCTCTCTCTCTATATATATATATAAATAGAGAGAGAGAGTTTTATATATTGTTATTGTGTGTGTATTTTGTCTGAGGCTTGCTTTCTATTTATACACCTACCAAGTTCACTTTTTCAAACTTCATTAAACTCAATCTCTCTTGATAACATGAGCCTCCCAATCTTGAAAAATTCAGCCTTCCATGGACATCCATATTACAACACTCCCCTTGGATGTCCATTTAGGATTATGCCTCATTAAAATCTTACTAAAAAAAACCCAATGAAAAAAAAAACTTTAGTGAAGAAAAAATAGTACAATATCCTTTGTGACGGAGACTATCTCGTTAAAAACCTTGTAAAAAAAATCCAATAGAGAGAAAAACCTTACCAAGGAAAAAAGAGTACAGTCTCCCCCCTCTTGTTGATATTATTTAATATCTCGAAATCGACGCATTTCAATCTGATGTACCAATCTTTCAAAGGAGGATTTTGGAAGTGACTTTGTAAATAAATCTACCAGAATATCGCTTGAGCGGATCTGTTGGACATCAATTATTTCTTAATTTTGAAGGTCATGAGTGAAGAAGAATTTGAGAAAAATATGTTTTGTTCTATCACATTTGATGTATCCACCCTTAAGTTGAGCAATGCATGATGTGTTTGCAAAACCCAGATAAACGATATATATTTAATTGCAAAAAAATGTGTATCGGCGTTACAACTAGCTGTACTAGCTTAAGTCTATCTGATATTGCGTGTGAGAGAATTAAAAATATGGAAATGACGATAAAAAGATTTAGAATAGAAAATCGAACACTTATCTTAAAAGATTTGGCTCACGATAGAACCAACGGACCAAAAATTACCAAATGGGCCCATCTTGGGCCCAAAGCCTAAACCCAAGGCACAAAACCCCCCACACTTAGCGAACATTTCAGCCATTCACCCTTAATGAGAGGGAGAGAACGGATAGAGAAGAGAGGAAGAGAGTTGGAACCCTAAGCTACTATTCATCTCTCACTTCAAACCCACATAATTTTCAATTCATAGTTTTGATCAAAGACCCGTTTACAGCCACGCATCGTTCTCGTCACGCTCTTCAATTCTATCTAACTATTGCGGTAAGAAATTTTAAAATCCTTTCCCCATTCTTTATTTCTCTTCAATTTTGTATTTTTAGTCTGGGTATTGTGGAAATTTTAGTTTTTCAATGATTAGGGAAGGTTCAATCTTGAGTTTTAATGGAGTTTTAACCCAAGGTTATATGAGATAAGTTAAGGAAGCTCAATCCCCTCATTATCCCTAATTTTAAGTAAAAATCCTAGTATTAATGTTGAATAAATTGTTGTGGTTAGATTATATAGACTAGCTTGGCTTGTTTGATTGAATTGGTGCGGTTGAAGTACGTAGTGTAGTTTCAGAACAATTGGTCAAGGCTTGGAGGAGTCGATTGAGGCTTGATTTCAGTCGGGAAGGAAGTTTAAGTGTTGGAAAACCACCATTTAAGAGGTATGAATTTTAGTTTCGAGTAGGTATTATGTAAAGTTATGTGAAAACCTAGGCTAATTGCCTTAAGATAGGATTGAATGAAATTGGTTGATCTTGTGTTTAATTGGTTGTGATATGTGAATTGAGTGGTCATTGAGTGATATAAATGTGCATATGAATGAATTAAATTGAATATGAGTTATGGTATGATTGATTATGATGGTGATTGATGTGAAAATTGGGTCAGAAGCTGTGATAGGGTGAGGAATCTCCTATTTAGTAAGTTGAGGTAAGTGGATGGTGTATTGTAATGAATTATGTTATAAACGGTTGAAAATTTGATTTACTAGGTATTGAATGGTTAGAAAGGGTAGAGAGTTGACAAATATATGTTGAGAATGTTTAAAAATGGTGTTTGAATGGTTTTGAATTGAATTGAATAGAGGAGTTAGTGAAATTGGTGATTTTGTAAAAATTGTTAAAAATGAGTTTTTGACCAACTTCGACGGGGCATAACATGGTGCTCAGAGTTTAGAATTTGATGAAATTTATCTTAAATTAAAGATAGTGATGAGAGCTTTAAAACGGTTTAAGAATGGAGGAAAATGGATAATTATAGCAAAGTTATTAATATTTGAAAATCGGGGTGAAAAACTAAATTATACAGAATTGCAGAATTTATGGCAAAACTAATTGTTGTGCGTACGCAGAGGTCATGCGTATGCATAAATGTGAAACATAATTAAAATTGCGCGTATGCACAAGGCGTGCGTACGCATGATGTGCAAACAGAATTGAAATCGTGCGTACACACGAGGCATGCATATGCACGATTGCCTTGTTTTTCAGAAAGTGCTGATTTTAATTGTTTTAGCATATCCAACCAGCTTTTTAGCCCCTCTAACCCCCAATTAAAATTCGATAGCTAGTTTTTAGAATTTGGAATAAGTGTGAGTATATGGAATGAATTGAATTGATATATATTGGATGAGATTGTGGATTTGAGGGATCGAATGTTAATGATTATTGACGAAAGCTTATGGTTAATGAATATATTGAATATAAATCTGATTAAAGAATTTACTGTGAACTAATTGAGATTTGAATTACTACAATGGCAAGGACGATGGTTAATTCCGCTTACTCGTGGTTTACTGTGATTAGGCAAGTTGAGGATGAAGGATTTTCTCTCTTGTGTTATGATTGTGTTTGAGATTTTGTGTGTGAGGCTCAGTGAAGACGGCGATATGTAACACCCACTTGAGACCAAAAGGAGGGTCCCCCCATGAGAATGGCGATATGTGACGCTCATGGAGGGACGAACCTTGAAGTGGGGACGACGATACGTAACACCCACTTAAGACTGTGAATATGGCTTAGTGAGCACGGTGATACGTAATGCTCACTTGGAACCAGAAGAATGAATGATCTCCCATGAGGACGGTGATACATAACGCTCATGGAGGGATGTTTTCTGAGATAGGGACGGCGATACGTAATGCCTATCTCAGGGATGTTGTCGGGTGCAGGCAACCAACCGACACGTGAGTTCATGACCTATTTAGAACTAGACATACATCATATGGATCTATGTGAAATTATTTGGGTGTGCATATTATATTTGGTTTACCTAAGTGAATATTCTGTCCAACTGCATATTTGTTGTAATTGTTCTTGATTGTATTTGAACCCTATTACTTGTGCTTGCTACTGCTGAATAAACTCCTGAACCATATACTGGTTGGCTGTGATACTGAAAGAGAGAGATGCTGAGATATGTTGTGAAGGACTGAGGATATGGATCACTGTTATAGATAAGGACTTAGTGTGTTTACCTTGTTTAGTTTAGTAAAATCCTAGGCTTGAATATTGGGTGTTGAAGTTTAGGATTGCCTAGCAGGTTCGTGTAGTATTACATCATCTCTATTTGAAACTATTATCCTATTGAGAACCTTTGGGTTCTCACCCGCTGCGGATTTTGTTATTTTTCAGATACAGGACGTGATGCACCTCGCTGACTGTGCTAGATTCTCTTCGACAATGAAGACTCATTTATATTTTGTATTTTGTACTTAGTACTATTTATTTCTCCACTTTTGTATATGTATATGTATATCCCTCTTATTAGAGGTTGATTTTGGAGAAACGGGATTGTATTTTGTTGAACTTCTGGTTCTGTAATATATTTTCTAGCCGGCTTTTTCTTCGCAGGTCAAGACTAGTACTTAATATGTATCTCCTGGTTTTCTGTATATCGACGCTTTTACCTTTAACGCTATGCGTGTGATGACGTCTCACTTTTGTTTTATCCTTCTTTTCACAGGCTCCTAGTTAACTTATATTTCTTCGAATACTATGTATATACTTTTCCATTTTAGAGGTCATAATACCTCGCCACCTCTGATTTATAACTATAGCGTAAGGCTTTGTGTGGTAGGGTGTTACAGTATTATCTTCAAACAGAACAGTTAGAGCTATTTTTCTATCAATTAGTCCACATGTTGATAGAATATATTAGATTAAACTCCTGAGCCAAAAACACTCGTGACTTGTTTCATGTATTACTAGTATTTCAGCATGATTAGAGGATGTTGCTGCTATCGTCTGTTTTGTGGACTTCCATGCTATCCTGTTTGAGATCTTTCTTTGTGTGGATCAGACAAGTATCATGCATCTGCATAGCCAAATAATTGTGACTTGGATTTATATAGATAAAACAATCCCTTATCAACTATTTCATGAAGATATTGAAATATTTCTTTGATTCCATTCCAATATCTTCTAGTTGGAGAGGAACTATACCTGCTAGTAAATTCACAGCAAATGATATATCTGGTCGTGTACTATTAGCAAGAATGACACTGAGATATGGTACTTTAGGACTAAGGATATTTGCATTTTCTTCTTTAGGATAGAAATTAATCATTTTTCACATCCAAAAACCTTACGATCATTGGGGTACTTAATGAATGTGACTTATCCATATAAAATCTCTTCAAGATCTTTTCTGTGTATGCTGTTTGATGAATAAATATCCCATTTTTTGTATGCTCGATCTGCAGGTTGAGACAAAATTTAGTCTTTCTAAGATCTTTCATCTCAAACTCTTCTTTTAGAACTTTTATAATTGTTGGAATCTTTTCAAGGGTTTTAATAATATTTAAATTATTAACATACACACTAATTATAATGAATTCAGATGCAGATTTATTTATAAAAACACATGGGCAAATATTATCATTCTTGAATCTATTTTTGGCCAGATACTCGTTAAGACGATTATACCACATTCGTCTAGATTGTTTTAGACTATATAAAGATCTTTGTAATTTGACTGAGTATAACCCTTGTGAATATTTATTGGATGATTTAAATATCTTTAGTCCTTCAAAGATTTTCATATAGATATCACGATCTAATAATCCGTATAAATAAACTGTTACCACACCCATTAGATGCATATATAGTTTATGGTATGCGAATAAACTAACCAAATAATGCAATGTTATTGTATCTACTACAGGGGAATATGTTTCTTCATAATCTATACCGAGCCTTTGTGAAAAATCTTGAGCCACAAGTCGAGCTTTGTAGCGTACAACTTCATTTTTCTCATTTCATTTTCTCACAAATACCCATCTGTATCCAACAGGTTTTACATCTTCTTGTGTACAGATTACAGGTCCAAAGACTTCATGTTTTATAAGTGAGTCTAACTCAACCTTCATAGCTTCTTCACATTTTGGCCAATCATTCATTTGTCGACATTCTCGACTGTTCTTGGCTCAAGATCCTTACTTTTATCCATAATGTGTAATGCCACATTATATGCAAATATTTTATTGAAAATTATTTTATTTCGGTTCTATTTTTCTCCTGTAAAAACATAATTTATCGAGATCTCATCATTTTCACAATTTTCATAATTTTCAGGTATCTAAATGTCTTCTAGCGTCAATACTATATCAGAATTTTGGACACTTGTTGGTATATTTTTTATGTCTTTATCCTTTTCAATAGGAGTACTTGGTAATATCAAATGCCTCTTTTCTTTTCTGAGGATTTTTATTCTTGGAACCAATTAGTCTACCGCGCTTTTGGCGTGTACTCGTTTCAGTAGTTATTTGTCCAACTAGAGCATCAATTCGAATTGGGATATTTTTAGTTGCTATGTAAAATTTGGTTATCTTCTTTGTATCAAAAATGCATCAGGCAATTCATTTGCTATTTTTTGCAAATGTATAATCTTTTGAACTTCTAGTTCACATTGTCTTGATCGTAGGTCCAGATGCATTAACGATGATGCATTCTAAATAAGTTCTTTATCAAGTGGCTTATTTTCTCCCCCAATATTGGAAACATTGATTTATTAAAATGACAATCTGCAAATCGAGCTTTAAACATATCTCCTATTTGTATCTCAATATACCTCACTATAAAGGAAGAATCATATCCCATATAAATCTCCAATTTTCTTTGGGATCTCATTTTTATGCGAGAAGGTGGGGAAATTGGAACATATATCTTACACCCAAATATTCTCAAATGGGAACATTTAGCTGCTGACTAAAAGCTAATTGCAGAGAAGAGAATTAATGGTAACTTGTTGGCCTCAAACGAATAAGTACCGCAGCATGTAAAATTGCATGTCTCCAAACAGAAATAGGGAGATTTGTTCTCATAAGTAAGTGTCTGGCAATTAATTGGAGGTGTTTAATAAGTGATTCTGCTAATCCATTTTGTGTGTGAAAATTATTTTGATCGGATTTTGTGGAAAATATACTTTTAATTGAATAATTTGAACAAGTAATCTTGCAAACTCCAGGTTGTAAGATGACAAAAAGTACATATATAACCATGTTGAAGATGCGTCTAAAAGGACCATAAAAAAAATGACCCAAAATAATTCATAAAAAAATGTGTCAACTTCTATAATAATAATAATAATAATAATAATAATAATAATAATAATAATAATAATAATAATAATAATAATAATAATAATAATAATAATAATAATAATAATTCATTGTTTCATTCAGCAACAAGAAGGTAAAAAATTAGTTTAGAATATTTTTTAAATTCTTTTTCTTAATACTACTGTTGCAGGAGCACATTTGAGGCATGAAAGATCAAGAAAGTTTTCTTTAACATTTCAATATCAGTTATCTTTTCCCCATATAATTTCATTCGTGAGGTTATTCAAAGCATTGATGAATTGTATTCATTTATGGATTTAAAATCCTGTAGACGCAAGTGTGTCTACTCATATCGGGTTTGAGAAAGTATTACTATCTTTTGATGATTATACCTTTGTTCAAGGTTCTTCCACAAATCTGCATGATCTTTTAGTGTGAGATATTCAATTTTCAATCTTTCATCAAGATGACGACGAAGGAAAATTATGACTTTAGCTTTATCTTTCTAGGATGCTTTATTTTCAACCTTAATTAGGGATGTTCATGGTTCAGTTTTTTCATAAACTAAACTGAAACTGCACTAAACCATTTTAAATGGTTTAGAAACTGAACCAAACTACTTTGTCAAATAAGAAACTGATTTTAAACCAGTTTACAATACAGTGCACCAGTTTAAACCAGTTCATAAAAATAAAACCAGTTTTAATTGAAAAAACCAGTTTAAACTGGTTTATAGGCTAAAACTAGTTTTAAGTTTTAATATATATATAATTAGTTTTTACATTTTCTCTCTCCCCCTCTCTCTCCCACTCTCTCTTCTTCTCTCCCTCTCTCTCCCCCCTCTCTCTCTCCCTCTCCCCCCTCTCTCTCTCCCTCTCTCTCTCCTTCCGTTCTCCCCCCCTCTCTCTCTCTCTTCTTCTCTCCCTCTCTCCCCCTCCTTTCTCTCTCTCCCACTCTCTCTCTCCTTCCCCTCTTCCTCTCTCTCTTCTTCTCTCCTTCTCTCCCTCTCTCCCCCTCCTTTCTCTCTCTCCATCCTCTCTCTCTTTTCCTTTTCTCTCTCTCTCCCCCTCCCCTCTCTTTTTCTCTCTATCTCTCTCTCCCTCTCTTACATTCTCTCTCTCTCTCCTAGCCCTCTTCCTCTATCTCTCTCTCTCTCCCTCTTCTCCTTTCCTCTCCCCCTCCTCTCTCTCTCTCTCTCTCTCTCTCTCTCTTTCTCTCTCTTAATATATATAAAATTAGATTTTACATTCTCTTTCTTTCCCTCTCTCCCTCTCTCTCTCTCTTTCTCTCCCTCTCTCTCCCTCCTTTCTATCTCTCTCTCTCTCTCTTTCTCTCTCTCCTTTTCTCCCTCCTCTCTATCTCTCTCTCTCTCTCTTTCTCTCTCTCCCTTCTCTCCTCTCTCTCTCTCCCTCTTCCTCTCTTTCTCCTCTTCTCTCCCTCTTTCTCTCTCTCTCTCTCTCCTTCTCTCCATTTCTCTCTCTCCTTCCCCTCTCACTCTTCCTCTTCTCTCTTTCTCCCCTTTTCCTCTCTTTGTCTTCCTCTCTCTCCCCCCGTTTTTCTTTTCTCTCTCTCCCCATCTCTCTTCTTATCTTCCTCTCTCTTCCCCTCCTCTCTTTCTCCCCTGCCCCTTTTTCTCCCCTACCCTTTCTTTCTCTCTCCCTTTTCTCCCTCTATCCCTTTCTCTCATTCTCTCTCCCCTATCCCTCTTCCTCTGTATCTCTCTCTCCCTCTCTCTCCTTCACTCTTCCCCTCCTCTCTCTCTCTCTATCTCTCTCTCCTTTCTCTTTCTCTCTCACTTTCTCTCCTTCCCTATTCCCCTCTTCTCTCTCTCCCTCTCTCTTTCTCTCTGTCTCTCTCACTTTCTCTTCCTCTCTCTCTCTCTTGTGCTGTTTTTTTCCCTCCCTTCTCTCTCTTTGTCTCTCTCCTCCTCCTCCTCGCTCTCTTTTTCCTATCTCTCCTTCTCCCTTATTTTTTTCTTTTTTCTCTCTCCCTCATTTCTCTCATATTTTAGAAAAAAGAGGGGGGAGGAGAGAGAAGAGGGATATAGAGTGAGAGAAGGTTGAGAGAGAAAGAGAAAAGAGAGAAAGGAAGGGAAGAAAGAGGAGAAAGAGAGAGGAGGGCAAAGAAAAAGAGAGAAGAGGAGAGAGAAAGAAGGGAAGGGGGAGAGAAAAATAGGAAAGAGAAAGAGAGAAAAGGGAAAAAGAGAGAGAGAGAGAGGGAGAGAGAAATAGGAATAAAGAAGGGAGGAAGAGAGAGAGAAACAAAATGGAAGAGACAGGGAAAAGAGGGAGAGAGAGAGAGAGAGAGAGAGAGAGAGAGAGAGAGAGAGAAGGGGAAGGGAGGGAGAGAGAGAGAGAGAGAGAGAAAGAGAGAGAGAAGGGGGAAGGGAGGGGGGCGAGGGAGAGGTGAGAAAAAAGAAAGAGAGGTAGAGAGAGGGAGAGGAAAAAGAGAGAGAGAGGAGGGGAAGAAAGAGAAGAAGGAGAAAGAGAGAGAGAGAGAGGAAGAAAGAATGGGGAGAGAGAGAGGTGGGAGAGGAGAGAGAGAGAGGGAAATGAGAGAGAGAGAGAGACAGAGAGAGAGAGAGAAAGGAAAAGGAGAGAGAGAGAGAGAGAAGGAAAGGAGAGAGAGAGAGAGAGGAAGAGAGACGGAGAGAGAGAGAGAGGGGGAAAGGAGAGAGAGAGAGAGAGAGAGAGAGAGAGAGAGAGAGAGAGAGAGAGAAGGAAGAAAGGGGAAAGAGAGAGAGAAGGGAGAGAGGGGGGAGAAAGAGGAGAGAGAGAGGAAGGGGAGAGAGAAAGTGAAGTGAGAGAGAGAGAAATAGTATGTAAAAACTAATTTTAGAGTTTAAATAAAACCAGTTTTAATTTGGTTTAAAACTAAACTGAACCATAAAAACTGGTTTTTAATAAACTGGTTTTCATAAAAATTATGATTTCAGTTCAGTTTTTTATTTAAAAAAACTAGTTTATTTAAAACAGTTTCAGTTCAGTTTCAGTTCAGTTCAGTGAAACTAGTTTTTTTGCACACCCCTAACCTTAATGGTATTGATAAACTACTATTTTATGGTATATTTTGAGTTGAATTGAGTGGATTTTGTCAACTATTCTCACATTGATTCATGTAAATTGCATGTTTTTGAGATTCCTTCCTAATTTGTGCTTAAGAATAAAAACATGCTTCCTAGGCCTTAAAAATGCTAATTATTAATCCTCTCTTATTACCATTCGATGTTGTGATGTGTTTGTTGAGTGATCTCAGGTTTATAGGATAGGAATGACTTAGAGGATGGAAAGGAAGCATGCAAAAGTGGAAGGAACACAAAGAATTAAAGATTTGAGAAGCTTGTCCCGACACGTACGCGTGGCTAACGCATGCACGTGACCAGGAGCATCGTCCACCGACGCGTACGCGTGACATTATGCAAAGTTCGACGACGCGTACGCGTGGCTGACGCATACGCGTGACAAGCATCACGTACCTCACTTAAGAAAACACGCTGGGGGCGATTTCAGGCTGATTTCTAGCCTAGTCTGGAAATTAGAGGCTGGGAGTAAATGAGGATAAGACATTACAACACACATAAGTTTTAGTTTTAGAGAGATGTCGAATTCTAGAGAGAGAAGCTCTCTCCTCTATCTAGGTTTTAGGGTTCTTATTTCAATTTCTTCTTAGATCTAGATTTTATTCTGACTTCAATTTAGTTTTCTTTTACTTTTATTTGTTCTAACACTTTAGTTTATCTACTTCTCTTGTTAATTTCTTTATTTTGTCAATTTAGCTTATGAACTCTTTTGTCAATTTCAATTTTCTTTGAATGTAATTTTATATTTTCATGTCTTTTGATGTTTACCTTAGTTGCTATTGTTGATTTCTTGCTTATATTAGTTATGCCCTTTATATTTTTTGCATTTTATGATGTTTGCCTTTATTGCATTATAGGTGTTTGATGAAATGTTTCTTTTAGTTATGAGTTAGATTTTCCTCTTCTTGGCTTGAGTTGGTTACTTGGGTGACCTTGAGTTGCTAATGTCCAAGTGATTGATAGTTGGTGTCCATTAACACTAGTCTTTACTAATTCAATTAGTGAGTGGCTAGGACCTATGGATTAGGATTGATTAAGCTCATTTGACTTTCCTTCAATTGTTAGAGGATGACTAAATGGGATTGATCCTTGCAATTATCATGTTGTGGTTAGTAAAGAGGATAGAGATCCTTAACCATCAACCCTTGCCAAGACATTTTTATCATTTGATTTCCTTTTCTTTATTAGTTAATTGTCATTTACTTTCTTGTTATTTACATTTCTTGTCAATCACTACCTCAACCCCCAAATTTCCCTTCATAGCTAATAAAAGAGCACTTCATTATAATTTCTAGGGAGAACGACCCGAGATTAATACTCACAGTTATTTTGATTTGTATTGTGACAAACCTTCTAAACTTTGATTGGTAGATAAATTGTTAGTTTGGACTATGCTGGTAACGAAATTCCTTTGAGAAATTCTAGACCAACATTTATTCCACATCAGGTATCTCTAAGATCCATTGAATCAAGATGAATTTCGCCATCTAATATCCATGATAAGTAATTGCTTCTAGATATATCAAGAGCATTAAATTCAAAATGAGAGTTTTGACATAATAAAAATTTAACACCCAAGTCTTCCTAAATTTTGTCCAGAGTCTCGTATTGATAACGTGTTGTAAAATAAATAAATAATGAAGAGAAAATAAATATAAAATAAAAAAGTTTAAATATAGGACTCTATTATTAATATTTACCAATATTATCTCAATATAATAGAGATAATTCATATATATATTTACTAAGAGAGAGAGAGAGAATAGTGTTTTATATATTATTGTTGTGTGTGTATTTTGTCTCAGGTTTGCTCCCTATTTATACACCTACCAAGTTTACTTTTTCAAATTTCATTAAACTCAATCCCTCTTAAAAAACATGAACCTCCCAATTTTAAAAAATTCAGCCGCCTATAAATATCCATATCGCAATAATAAATAGTGAAGAGTCCCGTGCGATGCACGGATATGATAAGTTTAATGAAAAATATTTAACATTAAGATATTATTAGATTAAATATTTAACATGGACCTTTTATATTAAATTAGTTCATAAGAATAAAGATATATAATTTTACTTTTTTGAAGAATGTAAGAATATATAAGATAAAAGTTAATAATTGTATAATAAAAATTGTAAACAAAATAATTTAATATTAACGTCCTATAAAAATTTTAACTATAAAATTAAAAGTTTAATAAACAAATTAATAACCCGTGCCATGCACGGAAAATACTTATTTAAGTTAATAATTTTTTTATGAACATATTAAAAATAGACGTGAATTTTTATAGGCTTCCATCAAATTTGAAAATGAATATGATCATATACAACAATAATTTTCCATGATTCTATTCTATAATTTTTTTTAGGTACGAAATTCTATCATATAATTACATATATGATAGAATTTATAAAATTTAACAAATTTTTTAATTAACAAAACAAAAAAATTAAAATGCTACGAAAAAATAAATTTTTTTTATAACTCTTGTGGAAAAAAATTAATTTAACCATTAGTCGAATATCATTAGAAACAGATAAAAGATGGGATGTTATCTGAACGTAAAAATTAAAAAGTCTTTTTGTATGGAACGAAAATAAATTAATGTTTTAGCGATAAATTAAGCGGTATTTTAAAATCATTGAATTCGAATAGCCAAAGATAACTTTAAAATAGCCAAAGATAACTTTAAAATACCCAAATTGTTTAACAAAGATTAAAATCTTCATAGATTTGTTAATTCTTATATATTCGTGTTTTTAATTGAGAAGAGAGTTAAATAATAAGAATATTAAAGTATTTAATGAAAAAACTTATCAATTGTTAATCATAAACCACCTTTTTACTATTAGATCTAGTTACAAAATTTATGCAATAATAGCAGAATGGATAGTTATACATCATGATGATGACAATAAATTGAACATAATAACAGATCCAAAAATAACAAACTACTATTCTTTAAAAACTACCAAGGCCTGAGCATAACAATCAACAAAAATCATATTCTAAGCTATAAACCATGTGAAGAATGATTAATGAAATTATTTCCACCCACTCCAAAGCCTCTTCTTTCACTACACCAACTATTTTACTCATCTTTCTACATAATAACAACAAATCAAACTCATTAACAAACAATAGCAACTAATATCAGAATCTATTTTAGAAGTAAAAAATAAATTACAAAGCTTCATTACCATAGTTGTAGCAGCTTTTGCCGCCACAAATCCTGCCGTACCTACCTCGGCATCCGCCTCCTCACTGGTTGCAATCCTTGACCCAGCCCACCATGGTTATAGCATGCACAACCGTCATCGCATCCTCCACCTTATCTACCATTACCATAACGACCATCACTCTACTATGACCACTGGTCCCATCGCTGCCTTAGATTTTTCGACCACCATAGCCGCCGCCGCAACCTCATCTACTGCCGTAACCCCTGCCACAACTGCTGTTGTCCTTTTACCGTGACAGGAAATAAATAGATCTCACCGCTCTGTTCTTATTGTCACCGCCGCTGCTGTGCTCTCCGCTTGCTTAGTCTTACTGCATGTGCTTTCTGTGGCAGCCGTTCAGTTTTTTTACTGATCTACTCTCTTTCACTGCTTCCTCCTCCGTATCCACTACCATGACGTCGATAACACTACACACTTGGCATGACATCACGAAATGACGGAGAAAGGTTATTCGGTGACAAAGATATCTAAAAAGGAGGAGGAGGAGGAGGAGGAGAGAAAAATAGAGAAAGATAATGAGAAAAAATGTAAATGATAAGAATATTTTTTTTAATTTTGATTTTGAATTTAAAATTTAAAATTTAAAATTTTACGGGAGTGCATACATGCAAAAGTAAACCGAAAAAGAAAGATTAAAAAATCAAATATGGTCATAAAAATTGTGGTGTAATGAGAATGGTTTGATGTAGGGATGTTATTGTAATAAAAGTTATGATCATGAAAATTGTGGTTAATGAGAATAATTTGATTTAGAAATGTTATTGTAATAATAGATGAATACATGTAATAAAAATTAAGAATGAACCTAATAAATGACAAGTAAAAATTTCACTATGGGAATAACCTTTTTTTTTTAATGTATAACATCTCGAATTTTTAAAAATTAAATAATTAACTATTTATAAGCTAAAATATTATATTGAGATGTGGTTTTTAAAAAAATTATTTTTAACAAAAATAATTAAATAAAATTTTATGATTATTAAAATTTAATTTAATTATTATTTATTCTATTAAATTTAAATTATTTATCAAAAAAATAATGTAATAAAATAAAAATTAAATTTTTTATTATTATTATTATTATTATTATTATTTTTTTTTTCCCATGGCCGAAGCCTTTAAAGAAACAAAAGAAAAAAAAAAATGGAACTTATGCATGTATACACATATTTAAAACCAAGCCACGTTGCCTTTATATATATAAAACACAAATGACTCATGTTTCCTTACTTCCATTAATCAACACTTATACTTCATTCATTTCTTCCTTAACCACCGAAAGGAGTGACCGAGAGAGAAGAGAGAAACCATGAAAATCCCTTGAGTTTTCGGCTTCGATTTCTTGTGATCCGTAACTCCAATAAAAAATCTAATCCGGTAAAAGTATTTGTATTTTCTTCTTTTACACATTGGCGTTACTTTTGTTCGGTAGAAGTTAATGGTGATGTAACTCCTCTTCCCTTTGAATTCGACCAATTGAAATTATAGAAAGTACAGATGATTTTTGACGTTTTCATTTTCAGCGGCTCGGTCAAAAAGTTTTTCTGAAGCTTCCGTTGTTTTGATTTCGTATAGAGGTAAAGTTTTGGTAACTTTATAATAATTAAATGTGAATAATATATATATATATATCTTTGTGATTAAGTGAGTAAAAGTAAAACCTTTCCGTTTTCTTAATTAAACTTTCGGTTCGTACTCGCGAAGGTTCGATATTAAATAAACATAATATATAATTAAAGGAATAGAAGTAAGTAGTGTTCAAACTTTTAGTGCGATCATGAGGTGCTAAAAATTAGGGTGTTACACAATGTATGTTATAGGATTATATATTAATATGAATTTAGCTAACATGAGTCCTAAGAACACATGTTAAAATTACAAAAGTAAAAAACTTTTATTGAAAATATAAAAAATTTAAGTTTTTAATGTATTTATTTTGCTTGTATTAAATGAAAATATTTAAAATTTTTTACTAATAGTAGACTTATCATACATTTTTAAATCAAATGTTAGCTAAATTCTAATAATATATTTTTTA
Source organism: Arachis ipaensis (assembly GCF_059453495.1). Lineage (NCBI taxonomy): Eukaryota > Viridiplantae > Streptophyta > Magnoliopsida > Fabales > Fabaceae > Arachis > Arachis ipaensis. The sequence continues at coordinate 115,437,511 of NC_142441.1, read as the reverse complement.
GAAGAGAAAGTATAGGGAGCCAATGACCTAAGCGTACAATGCGTACAATGAAGGTTTAGAAAGTATTAGAGATATGATTATTAGTGTTATATTGTCCTGTCAAGTTACGTTTTTGGGATGAGTGGTTTCAGGACATGGCATTAGAGTTCCATATTCAGAAGGTCAAGAGTTCGAACCTTGGTGAACCCAAAATTAGTTTTTTATAATATGAGATGTTTATTATCCCTTGGTCATTGTACACATTGTACGTTTAGGCCATTGACTCCCTAGCACTACAGAATTACATAATATTTTTTAAACAAAAGACAATAATTGAAAAATAAAAATAGATCATTTCAATTTTTCAATTAATATTATTACATATGAATTTTTATTATATAATATTTTTATATTTTTCCTAATCCTACTTAAAAAGTACATTATAAAATATCACATTTTATCTTAAAAAAATAAATAAATAAAAAATATTATAAAACTAATATAATTTATTATTTTTATTCAATAATTAATCAATAATATCTATAAATATTAATTAAAAATATAATATTAAACTATTAAATTAAAAATATTAAATTATTCACTAAAAATACTGACCAAGATAAATTAAAATCAGTGTCTTGAGCTTTTCTTTTAATAAATAACCAGAGCAACAATACCGAAACGGGATCACCAACAATCCAACATACACAGGCCAACACTAGACACCTTCTATTGCAAACTCTATCCAGTATCCAGATTCCACAGGCCGAACCCCAGCAAGGAAGCAAGCACAAAACGGTGGTTTCGACTTTCGACGACCAAAAAAAAAAAAAGAAACCGAAGGAAGAGGATCTCTCCCACGCAACCATTTCCAACACACACAAAACTGAAACGAGACATGAGAGGGCCAACTGAGAGGAGCCCCACCACTGCCACCAACACCAACACCAGAAGGTCAGTCTACATCAACACCGCCGCCCTTGCAGGTCCATCCCTGGACCCCACTGCTGGGTTCCACCAGATCCGTCCCCCTTTCCACGCCACACTCCCTCACTTCCTTCAGAAGCCGCAAGCTCTTCCCTTCCTCCTCTGCTTCCTCCTCATCCTCACATGGATCTCCTTCACCATCCACCATTCCTCTTCTTCCTCCTCCGCCCGCCTCCAACGCTTTCCGTCGCCGCTAACGGAATCAACCCGCGAAGCCGATAGAATGGCCAACCTTGTTAGGTTCAGCTCCTCCGTCCCCTCCCCCGTCGCTAAGGACACCCGCGGTTGGCTCCTCGACCCTATCTCGCTAGCTCGAGCTTCTGGCATTTTAGGTTTTTTCTTTTTCCCCTCTAACTTCGGTGTTTCTCATCATTGCCTTTTTAGTTAGAGATCGGCATGTCAAATTGTATCGTAGTTTTTAATTGAATATCGTTGAACATGTATTTAGCCATCTGTTTGGTTCATAGATTGGAGATTAGCATATTTATAATGTGATTATGCGAAGGAGCAAGGTCAAATTGAAGTTGAGAATTTTTGGGTGGAGTAATTTGGTGTCTCGTTCATTTTGAGAATAGTTTGCATTTTAGGTTTTTTTTTTTTTAATGAGGATTTTGCATTCTTGTTATGATCTGTTTCCTAGTTTAGTGGATTTGTTGATGTATTTGAGTGTTTTAACGGAGACTTAGATGTACGATGTGAATCTATGTTTTGTGGCCATTGGAATTTGAAAGGGAAACGGTGGTTGGTTCTCTGCAGGTGGAGCTCTCACTTGTGCTTCGGTTCATATAGGAGAGATTCGGCCTGGCAGGTTGAGAGGGAATCATAGGCATCATGATTGCAACGAGACATTTGTCCTTTGGGGTGCCCTAACCAAATTTAGGGTAAGCTTTATGGGATTCTATATTTCTATTATTTTATTAACATTTATTTGTACTTCATATGTCTTGAGATATTTCTCACTATTTATTGTTAAGTATAGCAACTCTTGCAGCGAGTAAAGGAGTTTTAACAGCATGATGTAATTAATTATTAGTTGCAATTGCAATTCTAAAAAATCTCGGAGGGAAAAGCTCTAAAAAGGATGAAAGAAAAAGGAGGGTGGGAGTGTTAATTGATGAGGCTGCCATAGTTCCATTGCTCTGGGTTGAAAAGTATTTCATCTGACACAATTTGTTGATGTTGCATCAGGCTTAAATGAAGAATTGCATTGCATCTGCAGAACATTTCATTGTTTACTTTGTGTTTTTGTTTGTTGGGTATAAGAGAATCAGCGATTCCTTGTTTAACACTGCAATCACTATTTGTTGAGCATCGGGTTAGATTGGTTGTTTTACACTGCAATTACTATTTTCCAATTTTTACCACCAAAGTGTACTTGATCCCTAAATGTGTCCTGTGGGGCATTTCTAACGCAAGGCCAATGATGGATGCGAAGAATTTCTGAAAATTAAACCCACTCCCATACTATCACATGGCTGAGATTGGTGGAAAGGACCTAATGATGTTCACAGGTTCTAATTCTCACTGTCTACACCAGAGTCCTAATCCCTAGTTTAGTGCAGAATTCTAGTTTCAGGAAGTAGCATGGTGTGTGAACAAGATGTTGGCATTCACATTTCTTTGTATTATTTATAACTTTTTACTTCTGAATATAATTCCCATTCATGACTTGCAAGTCTAAACCTGTCTGCAGTTGGAGAATAGTGAGGTAACTGATACTGGTTACGCCGAAGTGATCATTGGTGCAGATGATATTGTTGTTGCTGCCAGCCCCAGTAATACGGCACATGCTTTGGTGAACATAGATCCGGTTCGGAGTACATTCTTTATAGGATGCCAGGACAACACTATAAACTATAATGCTTCAAGTACCGACTTCAATGTTTGGAAAGATCTTTAAGACGCCTCACTTCATGAAAATCATGAAGATGAAACTCTAAAATGAATGTGAGGATTACTTTTAGTGGGACATTACTGCACAGAATGAGAGAGTTAGCCTTCAAGTTGTTTTATGTATTTAAAAGTGTACATAGCTCTGACACAAAATCACTTGGTGAATGTGAGGTTTTTACAGGGTACAAGCTAGTCAGATAAGAGAATTGAAAAGGTACAGTTTTTGAATTTTCTGTGTTACATATTTTCCCCTCAGGGTTGGTACATGGATTTATTACAATTTTCCCCGAACAACCATATACATTTTGGATGTTGGCCAATTTACAGACTTCCATTATACATGTTCCTTCAATGTAAATAAAGTGTTCCTTCCATTATGTTTTTTTTTTTTTTGTTTCTCCATGGGAAACCTGATTTGGTTATTCCCAAATGAGGGCACAGAATAACTGTCTGAGCTGTTTACATGATTTGGAGCTAATTAATTTGGTATAATTAAACGGGAATAGATGTTCTCACCCTTTTTTTTAACAATTGTGAGAATAAAGTGTGATCTCTCACTAACCAAGAGAAAACATGAGAGAAAAAACATTGAAGAGTTAGAAATGACATTTTATTCCCTCAATTGTTAAAAAAATTTGAGAGGATTCATTTCCTAATTAAACAACTATGTTTAATACAGTAAAATTAGTTACTAAAATTAATCACTAGTATAAAATACATGTTGAAATATAAATTACATATTAAAAATAAATTAAGCAACAAATGTATTTATATGCAATTACATGGTAATTAATTTTTGTATATACATAATTTAAATTAAAAATTTGATGTTAAAATATGATCTATTTAAAATACTTTCGGCCTGTGCACACGTTTTTCTCTTCTCTATCTTCTTTCTTTTTCCAACAACCTAAATCAAAATAAAGGAAGAGTAAAATAAAAAATAAAGGATTCAATTCATTATTAGTTGTATCTCAAATTTCGCTTCAAAATCCTTGTTGATTTATAAATAAAATCAATTTTGGGGAAATTACACACTGGGAGTTAAACTGACTTTGAAATCATCGTTAGTTTAAGGTATGTGCATGTAAAAATGTAGTTAAACACACTAATTCAGGTGCAGGTTTGGCATAGCCTAATTTGAAGCTTTCAGGGATGAAATTGCTTTTTTCTAAAGATTTTCACAACATTTGATTACAGAAATGCTGATCGATCAGAAAATTTGCCAGAACTTGGCATGCAATTAGATTACGTAACACATAATATCAGTCTTTGCCTGTCACATTTTCAAAATTTCAGTTTATTTTCTGTTGATGTCAGGTGTTTATGTATTACTTTTGATTTGATTGTAACCATTTTGGATGTCACTACTCACTACCATGTTATGTTGTTATACATCTTGTAGCGGCGTTCTAAACATGGACACTGATTGAGATAATCATTTCAAATCCTATTCATTATAACGAATTTTAATTAAGATTAAGAACTGATCGCAGTCTCAAATCAAATCAATTTTGAGAATTGTGTTATTGATTTCAAGATGGAACTTGCTAGTGCATTATCACGTGCAAGACAAGAACTTATCGTGTCCCGATTAGATAGAGACATTTCATTCTATGGTATATTACATAGCCTATTACCCGATATAAGATGCTAAAAATATTTTTTTATTAAAATATAAATCACATTTTAAATAAAAATAATACTTTTTAATATCAAAATAAATTTTATAATTTATTATCTAATGATTAAAATAAAATTTTACATACACAGTTTAACTACACATTTAAATATTTTTGAAAATCAAATCCAATTAAGTTGGTTCAAACTTATCAAAAATCACTTTCATCACACCAGCATGTACACACGTGTGTATCAATAACGCAAAACATATCATTTTTCGTCTTTTCCTCCTCATCTTCCTCCTCCTTTCAAATTTGCGCATGTAGGTTCTTCTTCCCTTCTTGCACGCATGTTCTTCTTCTTCTTCTCTTTTGTTATCATTATCACCAATAACACCAATATTTTACTAACATTTTAATTAGTTTTGGTGCCATCTGTAAGAACTAGAGTTTTCACGTAAAACTATTTTAATAAAATAATAATTCTTAAGTGCCCGCAGTAGATTCAAAATTTAGAAGTTTTAATTTGAGAATAAAAAGATAAAATTTGATTTCAATGAATTTTTCTAAGTTGGAAAATGTATCTTTCTCGAAAAGTTTTTGTAAAAAAATGTGTACTAGCGCTGAAGCCGGCAGTACCGGTTTTAGTCAGTCCAGTACCCCGTATTTTGGAAAATAAGATTTTGAAAATTGATTTATTGTTTTGAGAGGACAAAAATAATTTACAATTGAAAACGGGACACTACTCTTAAAGGTTTTGGCCCAAAGTGGGACAAACGGACCAAAAACACTTAGCGGGTTGGACCGGACCCAAGTGGGCCCAAGTCCAACATATAAATGCCCTAACTAATGAGCTTTCAGCTCATTTTCATCACAAAGAGAGTGAGAGGTGCGGATTGAGAGAGGATGGAGAAGAAGAGGGGAGAGGGGGGGGGGAGGGGAGACACTATTCATTGTCACCTTCCGGGAGCCATAACTTGAGTTACGGAGCTCCGATTGACGAGCCGTTTTCGGCCACGCGAAGTTCTCGCCGAGCTCTTTGTTTCTATTTATGCCTTACTAGTAAGAACTCTCATCTCAAGTTCCAGTATTCTGCCCTAACTTTTCTGCATTTTTGGGTTTGGTTTTTGAGTAGCTTTTGTGATTGTGCTTGTTTAGGTGATTTTTAGTAGCGGGTAATTGTCGGGCTTTGCCCCAATCATCGTTGGATAAGGTAAGGAACCTCTATATCCTTGTGGTTTGGTGTAGTGTGAGCTCTAGTTTTTAATGCATGGTTATGTTGTATGTATGAAGCTTGTTTTTGGAGTTGGTTGAGGCTTTTGGTTTGGCTTTGGTGGTTTGGAGCTTGGTGGAAACTTGCTGGAATCAAGTTTGGTGTTTGAGCATATTGAGAATCGGTCAAGGTATGATTTCGATTTTCTTTGTGTAATATATAATGTTTCTGGATACTTAGGCTAGTTGACTTTAAGATAGGATTGAATTGAATGTATATGTTACTTGAATGTGAAATGTGATTTAGTGGTTGATATAATGTTGTATGGAGTGGATATGGTTGAGGAGTAATATTATATGTTGATGGTTGTTGACATTGAGCAATTTGATAATGAATGTTGAGATTTATTATGGTTGTTGAGAATTGTTGGTATTGTGGATGATTGATGATGATTTATGAAAATGTTATTAATGAATGAAGAGAATTAGGAGTGGTTATGATGATTTTAGATGTTGAAGAATAATGATTTCTATGGTGTGGAATAGTGTAAATGGGAGGTTATTGATGGTTGAGTTTGAGGAATGAGTGGTATGGTCTTTTGTGTTGTTTTGGTAGTGTTTGGATTGTGAGTAGTTTGATTTTGAATTGAGAGTTGGTTAGAATTGAGATTTAGAGATTTTTGGTAAAAATAGATTTTTGGTGAACTTTGACAGATCATATCTTGAGCTACGGTTTTTGAATTGAATGATTTTTATATCAAATTAAAGATAATTTAAAGAGCTTTAAAATGGTATAAATTTTGTAGAAATCAGAATTTTTTAGAGAAAGATATGATCGTCGGAAGTTGGAGCCAGAAATCTGAATTCTGTGATGTTGCAGAATTTATGATTTCTGGTTTGTGTGCGCTTGCTCTAAACAGTGGGTACACTTTGACTTGTGCGTACGCACAACCTTTGTGAATTTTTTAAACCGTATGTATGCACACTCTCATGCGCACGCACACACAGGGAGATGCCTACCGTTGGGCACGCCAGCACACTCTGGTGCGCACGCTCACCTTACGAATTTTGAAAGTCATGCGCACGCACACGCTGGAAGGTGCATTCTGTTGAGGGCGTTCGCATGCATATGTGCGTGTACGCTGAATGGAAACTTTTGCTTACTGTGCGTACGGACACCTCTATGCATACGCACACTTCTTGAAAATCCTTCTGGGTGTGCATACGCACACTGCCCTGTTTTTCAAAGAAAATCTTATTTTTAACTGTTTTACCTTACCAACAAGCTTGTAAACTTTCGTAATGCTTATTTTAGGATGTCTTAACTTGTTTTTAGGCTTTGGAACATAGAGACTACCAAGTGAGTTTAGCTAGATATTTTCTGTATGAGTTTAGAAGATGGCGACTTAGGTTTCTGAAGTTGTGGGTGAACTAGCGAAGTGTTTTATTGGCAATGGTTTGAGAACTTGTGAATGGATGGTAACTTGTGGAATTAAGAACTGATGATGGTTATGATGAGCTTAATAGATATTGAAGGAGAGTGTGCCAGGCACTATATCCTTGGAATGTTGAGACTTGAGGATTGAAAGTGGATTGAGATGAGAAAATGGTGATGACTGGTGATGATTTGAGGTTGATAGACTTGTTGGAGGTGGAAAGTGTGCCAGGAACTATATCCTTAGAATGATAGTGTGTTAGGCACTATATCCTTGGAAAGATTTATGATGTACCATATGTTGTTGTTGCTTTTCTTCTCTGCCCAAGAGTGTGCCAGGCACTATATCCTTGGAGCATGCAAGTGTACCAGACACTATATCCTCGAAACGATATAAAAGCGTGCCAGGCGCTATATCCTCAGACGTGGTAGAAAGGTGACATCCAAAAGGGTGTGTCGGGTTGGCATTTATGGACTGACAAGTGATATCACGAGCCAATAGGACAGGCATTCATCATGTGCATCTTCTATGTGTTTTGTTTGCTTTGCCTAATTACATCTCGTGCCTAAATGAATAATATGCTTATTTGCTAGTTGTTTTACTTGCTGTACAAGTATATTACTTGTGTTTTACTTGCTTGTATTATTTTGATTGAATGGTATTGAGGAGGTTAGGTACGCGGTGGTGATGGGATCGCATGGAGGGTAGGTTGGTGACGGCTGTGGGATACAGCGATATAATTTGATATTAGTTAGAAATTTCCTAAGCTTAGATAACTCTGTTTATGGGTTTATGGTTTAAGTTATTTATTTTTGTTAAGCTTGAAAATCAGTATTGATGTGAAGTTCTAGGATTGCCTTCGGTGTCTCAGAACCTTACATCTTACATATTGGGCACTATTACCATACTGAGAACCACCGGTTCTCATACCATATGCTGTTGTTATTTTTCAGATGCAGGTTGTAACCCACCATGGTGAGTTTGAAGATGTGGTGACAGAGCGGAGTATGATCTTCCTTAAGTTTTCTTTCATTTTACTTTTGTTATAGTACTATCACCTTTTATATATTTAACGTTGTTGCCTTAGAGGCTTTGTTTCTGAAAAACTTTGAGAGATAGGTTGCTGTTGTTTTAAACTTCAAACTCTGTTGTATTCAGTTTGACTGGCCGGCCTAAACTCCGCAAGCTATGACTAGTCTCTTTTTGCATATCATACTTATATATATGTCTTGTTTAATTTAAGTATTACCTTGTGTATCTTGGAGCTATCTATAAGGTTTTTCATATATTATGTCTTGTCTGTTCGTACCTATATGTTTAGTTTTCATGTGTGAATGCTTCGTGTTTCGTAATTCTGCTTTACGCAAATTGAGCTTTTATTCCTTCATCGGGCTTCTAGTATTACTATTTCTTTCTATATATGTATATATAATATTATATGAGCCTTAGAACTGTCATGATACTTTGTTATCCTTTGCTTTACGGCACGAGGTAAGGCTTAGGATAACAGGGTGTTACATTTAGTGGTATCAGAGCGGTTCGTCCTCGTGAGCCTGAGGGATGGACCAATTGTGCTTCGTTACACACTCTGGGTCATTTTTCTTTCGTGCTATTTAGGATATCTGTTTGATATGCGTAGCATGCTTATTTTTGAGTGCCTTTGGGGATAATTGAAGTACTGATCTTGAGATATTGAGCCTGATCACCTTGATATCGATTGTTTGGTGTGGAAAGGAAACCTGAATGTCAACTCGCGGACGATGTCAATCATGTTAACGGAGAGGTAGTGAGGATGGCTAACCTAACCTATGCGTTACGAGCTTAACATGTTCCGAAAAACCAATTCTTGGAGTTTGCAGCATATCAGTTGATGGGTGAGGCTCAGCACTGGTTGCAGGGGAAGTGTCGACTGATGCAACTACAGAATGAGGGTGTATCGTCAGAAGGACCGACTGATGTCCTTGCGGTTTTTTATTAAGATTTTCAATTTCTAACCGATTTGGCTTTGAATCATGTTGAAAAAATTTTTAAAGCTTAAAATGATTTTAAAATTTGGTTTGGAACTTTTGATTTAAATAAATTAGTTTGAAACTACGTCAGAAATTCTTGGTTTAAATGATACGGCTTAAAAGAAAAGTGAGTCTTATTTTATGATTTTGTCAATTTGTGATTTTGTTTTGTAATTTAACTCATCGAAAGGGATTCAAATTGAAAAGCTATGATTTGAGGATTTTAACGAATTTATGAAAATAATGCTTTAAAGTGATTGATTTAAGAATAAATTATTTTTAAGTCTTTTGAAAAAGCTTTAGCATTGAACTCGTTTAGATTGAACTTGTTTTAAAGGTTTTGGAAAATATTATAAAAATGGTATTTGGTTTAAAGGAAAATTTTTATCTGATGTAGTGGAGTAATTCGAGTTATTAGTGACGGATAATCAGAGTGACGCAACAGAAGGCGAGAGAAAACATCGACACGGTAGAACGTTTCGGGGAGAATATATCGCGCAATTCGAATTTTCGAGGGCGAAAATTTTATTAGGAGGGGAGAATGTAAGAACCAGAGTTGTCACATAAAACTGTTAAAATAATAATTCTTAAGTGCCCGCAGTAGATTCAAAATTTTGAAGTTTTAATTTGAGAATAAAAAAGATGAAATTTGATTTCAATGAATTTTTCTGAGTTGGAAAATGTATCTTTTTCGAAAAGTTTTTGTAAAAGATGCGTACTGACGCTTAAGCCGGCAGTACCGTCTCTAGTCTGTCCAGTACCGCGTATTTTGAAAAATAAGATTTTGAAAATTGATTTATTGTTTTGAAAGGGCAAAAATAATTTAGAATTGAAAACTGGGCACTAATCTTAAAGGTTTTGGCTCAAAGTGGGCCAAACGGACCAAAAGCACTTAACGGGTTGGACCGGGCCCAAATGGGCCCAAGTCCAACATATAAATGCCCTAACTAATGAGCTTTTAGCTCATTTTCATCACAAAGAGAGTGAGAGGCACGGATTGAGAGAGGAAGGAGAAGAAAGGGGGTGACACTATTCATTGTCACCTTCTGGGAGCCATAACTTTAGCTACGGAGTTTCGATTGACGAGCCATTTGTGGCCACGCAAAACTCTCATTGAGCTATTCGTTTCTATCTAGGCCTTGCGGGTAAGAACTCGCATCTCAAGCTCCAGTTTCCTGTCCTAACTTTTCTACGTTTTTGGATTTGGTTTTTGAGTAGATTTTGTGATTGTGCTTGTTTAGCTGATCTTTAGTAGCTGATAATTATCGGGTTTTGCCCCAATCACCGTTGGATAAGGTAAGGAACCTCTATATCTTTGTGGTTTAGTGTAGTGTGAGCTATAATTTTTAATGCACGGTTATGTTGTATGTATGAAGCTTGTTTTTGGAGTTGGTTGTGGCTTTGGTGGTTTGGAGCTTGGTGGAGGCTTGTTGAAATCAAGTTTGGTGTTTGAGCATATTGAGAATCGACCAAGGTATAGTTTCGGTTTTCTTTGTGTAATATGTTATGTTTCTAGACACTTAGGCTAGTTGACTTTAAGATAGGATTGAATTGAATGTATATGTTACTTGAATGTGAAATGTGATTTAGTGGTTGATATAATATTGTATGGAGTGGATATGATTGAAGAGTGATATTATATGTTGATGGTTGTTGATGTTGAGCAATTTGATGATGAATGTTGAGATTTATTATGGTTGTTGAGAATTGTTGGTATTGTGGATGATTGATGATAATTTATGGAAATATTATTGATGAATGAGGAGAATTAGGAGCGGTTATGATGATTTTAGACGTTGAAGAATAATGATTTTGATGGTGTAGAATACTGTAAATGGGATGTTATTGATGGTTGAGTTTGAGGAATGAGTGGTATGGCCTTTTATGTTGTTTTGGTAGTGTTTGGATTGTGAGTAGTTTGGTTTTGAATTGAGAGTTGGTTAAAATTGATATTTAGAGATTTTTGGTAAAAATGGATTTTCGGTGAACTTTGATAGATCATATCTTGAGTTACGATTTTTGAAATTGAATGATTTTTATATCAAATTAAAGATAATTTAAAGAGCTTTAAAATGGTATATATTTTGTAGAAATAGAAATTATGTAGAGAAAGATATGATCGTCGGAAGTTGGTGCCAGAAATCTAAAATCTGTGATGTTGCAGAATTTGTGATTTCCGGTTTGTGTACACACGCACACTACTGTGCGCGTTCTCTAAACAGTGGCTACGCTTTGACTTGTGCGTACGCACAACCTTGTGCACATGCACACCGTGTGAATTTTTGAAACCGTGCGTACGCACACTCTCGGACGCACGCACACACAGGGAGATGCCTACTGTTGGGCGCGCCAGCACACTCTGGTGCGCACGCACACGCTGGAAGGTGTATTTTGTTGAGGGCGTTCGCACGCATCTGTGCATGTACGCAGAATGGAAACTTTTACTTGCTGTGCATACGCACACCTCTATGCGTACGCACACTTCTTGAAAATCCTTCTAGGCGTGCGTACACACAATCCTATGCATATGCACACTGCCCTGTTTTAAAAAAAACCTTGTTTTTAACTGTTTTACCTTTCTAGAAAGCTTGTAAATTTCCGTAATGCTTATTTTAGGATGTCTTAACTTGTTTTTAGGCTTTGGAACATAAAGACTACCCCAAGTGAGTTTAGCTAGATATTTTCTGTATGAGTTTAGAAGATGGCGACTTAGGTTTCTGAAGTTGTGGGTGAACTAGCGAAGTGTTTTATTGGCAATTGCTTGAGAACTTGTGAATGGATGGTAACTTGTGGAATTAAAAACTGATGATGGTTATGATGAGCTTGATGGATATTGAAGGAGAGTGTGTCAGGTACTATATCCTTGGAATGTTGAGATTTGAGGATTGAAAATAGATTGAGATGAGAAAATGGTGATGACTGGTGATGATTTGAGGTTGATGGACTTGTTGGAGGTGGAAAGTGTGCCAGGCACTATATCCTTGGAACGATTTATGATGTACCATATGTTGTTGTTGTTTTCCTTCTCTGCCCAAGAGTGTGCCAGGCTCTATATCTTTGGAGCATGCAAGTGTGCCAGGCACAATATCCTCGGAATGATACAAAAGTGTGCTAGGCGCTATATCCTCGGATGTGACAGAAAGGCGACATCCGAAAAGGTATGTCGGGTTGGCATTTATGGACTGACAAGTGATATCATGAGCCAATAGGACATGCATTCATCATGTGCATCTTCTATGTGTTTTGTTTGCTTTTCCTAATTGCATCTCTTGCCTAAATGAATAGTATGCTTATTTGCTAGTTGTTTTACTTGCTGTACATATATATTACTTGTGTTTTACTTGCTTGTATTATTTGTGATTGAATGGTATTGAGGAGGTTAGGTAGGCGGCGTCGATGGGATCGCGTGGAGGGTAGGTTGGTGACGGCTGTGGGATACATCAGTGTGATTTTATATTAGTTAGAAATCTCCTAAGTTTAGCTAACCTTGTTTATGGTTTATGGTTTAAGTTATTTATTTTTGTTAAGCTTGAAAATTACTATTGATGTGAAGTTCTAGGATTGTCGTCGACATCCCAGAACCTTACATCTTACATATTGTGCACGAATTGTAAATCACACTTTTTACAACTCGTACCACTAACCAGCAAGTGCACTGGGTCGTCCAAGTAATACCTTACGTGAGTAAGGGTCGATCCCACGGAGATTGTTGGCTTGAAGCAATCTATGGTTACCTTGTAACTCTTAGTCAGGAAAACAATAAAATAATTCACTTATCAAATTTGATTGCAAGGAATAAAAGGGCATGGAACAAATACTTGTTACTCAATAATGGAGAATATGTTGGGGTTTTGGAGATGCTTTGTCTTCTTTATTTCAATTTTTCTCTTGTACTCCTCTTCACACATGCAAGGCTCCTTCCATGGCAAGCTGTATGTAAGGTGTCACCGTTGTCAATGGCTACTTCCCGTCCTCTCAGTGAAAATGGTCCAAATGCTCTGTCACAGCACGACTAATCATCTGTTGGTTCTCGATCATGTCGGAATAGAATCCCTTGATTCTTTTGCGTCTGTCACTACGCCCAACAATCGTGAGTTTGAAGCTCATCACAGCCATTTAATCCTTGAATCCTACTCGGAATACCACAGACAAGGTTTAGAATTTCCGGATTCTCATGAATGCCGCCATCAATTCTAGCTTATACCACGAAGATTCTGATTAAGAAATCTAAGAGATACTCATTCAATCTGATGTAGAACGGAGGTGGTTGTCAAGCACACGTTCATGGATTGAGGAAGGTGATGAGTGTCACGGATCATCACCTTCTTCATAGTGAAGCGTGAATGAACATCTTAGATAGGAACAAGTGTGTTTGAATGGAAAACAGAGATAATTGCATTAATTCATCAAGATGCTGCAGAGCTCATCACCCCCAACAATGGAGTTTAGAGACTCATGCCGTCAAAGAGTACAAAGTTCAGATCTAAAAATGTCATCCGGTACAAGACAAGTCTCTAAAAGTTGTTTAAATACTAGACTAGTAACCTAGGTTTACAGAAAATGAGTAAACTATGATAGATAGTGCAGAAATCCACTTCTGGGGCCCATTTGGTGTGTGCTAGGGCTGAGACTAAAGCTTCTCACGTGCCTGGGCTGTTTTGGGCGTTCAACGCCAGGCTGTAACCTATTTCTGGCGTTGAACTCCAACTTGTAACGTGTTTCTGGCGCTGGACGCTAGACTGCAACATGGAACTGGTGTTGAACACCAGTTTACGTCGTCTATCCTTGAGCAAAGTATGGACTATTATATATTGCTGGAAAGCCCTGGATGTCTAATTTCCAACGCAATTGAGAGCGCGCCATTTGGAGTTCTGTAGCTCCAGAAAATCTACTTTGAGTGCAGGAAGGTCAGAATCCAACATCATCAGCAGTCCTTTTTCAGCCTGAATCAGATTTTTGCTCAGCTCCCTCAATTTCAGCCAGAAAATACCTGAAATCACAGAAAAACACATAAACTCATAGTAAAGTCCAGAAATGTGATTTTTAATTAAAAACTAATAAAAATATCCCTAAAAGTAACTAGATTCTACTAAAAACATACTAAAAACAATACCAAAAAGCGTATAAATTATCTGCTCATCAAAACACCAAACTTAAATTGTTGCTTGTCCCCAAGCAACTAAAAACAAAGTAGGATAAAAAGAAGAGAAAATACAATGAATTCCAAAAACATCTATGAAGATTAGTGTTAATTAGATGAGCGGGGTTATTAGCTTTTTGCTTCTGAACAGTTTTGGCATCTCACTTTATCCTTTGAAGTTCAGAATGATTGGCATCTATAGGAACTCAGAATTTAGATAGTATTATTGATTCTCTTAGTTCAGTATGTTGATTCTTGAACACAGCTACTTTATGAGTCTTGGCTGTGGCCCTAAGCACTCTGTTTTCCAGTATTACCACCGGATACATACATGCCACATACACAAAACTGGGTGAACCTTTTCAGATTGTGACTCAGCTTTGCTAAAGTCCCCAATTAGAGGTGTCCAGGGTTCTTAAGCACATTCTGTTTTTTGCTTTGGACCTCGACTTTAACCGCTCAGTCTCAAGTTTTCACTTGACACCTTCACGCCACAAGCACATGGTTAGGGACAGCTTGGTTTAGCCGCTAAGGCTAGGATTTTATTCCTTTAGGCCCTCCTATCCACTGATGCTCAAAGCCTTGGATCGTTTTTATTACCCTTGCCTTTTGGTTTTAAGGGCTATTGGCTTTTTGCTCTTGCCTTTTGGTTTAAAGAGCTTTTGGCTTTTTCTGCTTGCTTTTTCTTTTTCTTGCTCTCTTTTTTTTTTTCGTATTTTTTTTTCTGCAAGCTTTGTTCTTCACTGCTTTTTCTTGCTTCAAGAATCATTTTTATGATTTTTCAGATTATCAAATAACATTTCTCCTTTTTCGTCATTCTTTCAAGAGCCAACAATTTTAACATTCATAAACAACAAATTCAAAAGACATATGCACTGTTCAAGCATTCATTCAGAAAACAAAAAGTATTGCCACCACATCAAAATAATTAAACTATTTTAAAATTCGAAATTTATGTACTTCTTTTTCTTTTTCAGAAAACAATTTTCATTTAAGAAAGGTGATGGATTCATATGACATTCATATCTTTAAGACATAGACACTTAGGTACTAGTGATCATATAGTAAAGACACAAACATAATTAAACATGAAGCATAGTAAACGAAAAACAGGAAAATAAGAACAAGGAGATTAAGGAATGGGTCCACCTTAATGAGGGTGGCGTCTTCCTCTTCTTGAAGAACCAATGGTGCTCTTGAGCTCCTCTATGTCTCTTCCTTGCCTTTGTTGCTCTTTCCTCATAGTTCTTTGATTTGCAGTCAATTTCTCTACCACTAAATTATGGAAAAACAAAAGCAATGCTTTTACCACACCAAACTTAGAAGGTTTGCTCGTCCTCGAGCAAAAGAAGAAAGAAGTGGAGAAGATGGAGGAGATGGAAGTGCGTGAATGGGTGGGTTTGGGAGGGGAATGGTTTGAATTTGAATGGTGAGGTAGTGGGGATCCTGTGGGATCCACAGATCCAGTGGGGTCAAGGATTTAGCATCCCTGCTCCAATTAGGCGTACAAAATGCCCTTACTGTGCAATCCTGGCGTTTAACGCCAGACTGCTGCCTGTTTCTGGCGTTAAATGCCCAAATGTAGCCTGTTTCTGGCGTTTAACGCCAGACTGATGCTTGTTTCTGGCGTTAAACGCCAGACAGATGCTTGTTTCTGGCGTTTAAACGCCAGAATGATCTTCCTCCAGGGTATGCTGTTTTTCATTCTATTTTTGAATTTCCATTTGTTTTTGTGACTTCACATGATCATCAACCTAAAGAAAATATAAAATAGCCATGGAAAATAAATAGATATAATTAAATAACATTGGGTTGCCTCCCAACAAGCGCTTCTTTAATGTCAATAGCTTGACAGTGAGCTCTCATGGAGCCTCACAGATAATCAGAGCAAGGTTGGGACCTCCCAACACCAAACTTAGAGTTTGAATGTGGGGGTTCAACACCAAACTTAGAGTTTGGTTGTGGCCTCCCAACATTAAATTTAGAGTTTGACTGTGGGGGCTTTGGTTGACTCTACAGTGAGAGAAGCTTTTCATGCTTCCTCTCCATGGTTACAGAAGGAGAACCTTGTGTCTTATAGTTTGCAATGTCTGCAAACTACAGAGCTTCCTGAATAGCAAACAATTGCTCATCCGAAAAGGTTTCAGAGATCTCAGTAGGAGGGAGGGATGCTCCTGCTACTGGTTCTATCCGGGACAGGTGATCAGCTACTTGATTCTCTGTCCCTTTTCTGTCTCTTATTTCTATATCAAACTCTTGCAGAAGCAACACCCATCTTATGAGCTTGGGCTTTGAATCCTGCTTTGTGAGTAGATATTTAAGATCAGCATGGTCAGTGTACACAATCACTTTTGATCCTACTAAGTAGGATCTAAACTTGTCAATGGCATAAATCACTGCAAGTAATTCTTTTTCTGTGGTTGTGTAATTTTTCTGGGCATCATTTAAAACACTGCTAGCATAATAAATGACATGCAGAAGCTTGTTATGCCTCTGTCCCAATACTGCACCAATGGTATGGTCACTGGCATCACACATTAGTTCAAATGGTAATGTCCAGTCTGGTGCAGAAATAACTGGTACTGTGACCAGCTTAGCTTTCAGGGTCTCAAACGCCTGCAGACACTTTGTGTCAAACACAAATGGCGTGTCAGCAGCTAGCAGATTGCTCAGAGGTTTTGCAATTTTTGAAAAATCCTTTATAAACCTCCTATAGAATCCTGCATGCTCCAGAAAGCTTCTGATTGCCTTAACATTGGCAGGTGGTGGTAATTTTTCAATTACTTCAACTTTAGTTTGATCCACCTCTATTCCCTTGTTTGAAATTTTATGCCCAAGGACAATCCCTTCAGTCACCATAAAGTGACATTTTTCCCAGTTTAAAACTAGGTTGATCTCTTGGCATCTTTTCAGAACAAGTGCTAAATGGTTAAGGCAGGAGCTGAATGAGTCTCCAAATACTGAAAAGTCATCCATGAAGACTTCCAGAAACTTCTCTACCATATCAGAGAAGATAGAGATCATGCACCTCTGAAAGGTTGCAGGTGCATTACACAGACCAAAAGGCATCCTTCTGTAGGCAAACACTCCAGAAGGACATGTGAATGCTATTTTCTCTTGGTCCTGAGGATCTACTGCAATTTGGTTGTAACCTGAATATCCATCCAAAAAGCAGTAATATTCATGACCTGCTAGTCTCTCTAACATCTGGTCTATGAATGGTAAAGAAAAATGATCCTTCCTGGTGGCTGTATTGAGCCTTCTGTAGTCAATACACATATGCCATCCTGTAACTGTTCTTGTAGGAACCAGTTCATTCTTTTCATTATGAACTACTGTCATTCCTCCCTTCTTAGGGACAATATGGACAGGGCTCAACCAGGGGCTATCAGAAATAGGATAGATAATCCCAGCCTCTAGTAACTTAGTGACCTCTTTCTGCACCACCTCCTTCATGGTGGGATTTAGCCGCCTCTGTCGTTGAACCACTGGCTTAGCATCATCCTCCAATAGGATCTTGTGCATACATCTGGCTGGGCTAATGCCTTTAAGATCACTTATGGACCACCCAAGAGATGTCTTGTGTGTCCTTAGCACCTGAATTAGTGCTTTCTCTTTCTGTGGCCCTAAGGCAGAGCTTATGATTACAGGAAAAGTGTCACCTTCTCCCAGAAATGCATATTTCAGGGATGGTGGTAGTGGTTTGAGCTCGGGTTTAGGAGGTTTCTCCTCTTCCTGAGGAGTTTTTAGAGGTTCTTTTATTTCCTCTGGTTCCTCCAGATCAGGCTGAACATCTTTAAAAATATCCTCCAGCTCTGATTCGAGACTCTCAGTCATATAGACCTCTTCCACCAGGGAGTCAATAATATCAATGCCCAGGCAGTCGTCTGATGTGTCTGGATGTTGCATAGCTTTGACAACATTCAACTTAAACTCATCCTCATTGACTCTCAGGGTTATCTCCCCTTTTTGGACGTCAATGAGGGTTCGTCCAGTTGCTAGGAATGGTCTTCCTAGAATGAGAGTTGCACTCTTGTGCTCCTCCATTTCCAGCACTACAAAGTCAGTAGGGAAGGCAAATGGCCCAACCTTGACAATCATGTCCTCAATTATGCCTAATGGGTATTTAATGGAGCCATCAGCAAGTTGAAGACAGATCCGGGTTGGTTTGACCTCTTCAGTCAAGCCAAGCTTTCTGATAGTGGATGCAGGGATTAGGTTGATGCTTGCCCCAAGATCACATAGAGCTGTCTTGGTACAGTTACCCTCTAATATGCATGGTATCATAAAGCTCCCGGGATCTTTAAGCTTTTCTGGGAAGCTTTTCAGAATGACTGCACTGCATTCTTCAGTGAGGAGAACTCTTTTAGTTTCTCTCCAATCCTTCTTATGACTCAAGATATCTTTCATGAACTTGGCATAAGAGGGTATTTGCTCAAGTGCCTCTGCAAACGAAATCTTTATTTCAAGAGTCCTGAGATAGTCTGCAAAGCGGGCAAATTGCTTATCCTGCTCCTCTTTGCGGAGTTTTTGAGGATAAGGTAACTTGGCTTTGTATTCCTTAACCTTAGTTGCTGCAGGTTTATTTCCTACAGAGGTAGGTTGAGAAGCCTTCTTGAGGGATTTATTATCAGCACTTGCAGGTGTCTGATCCCTCACTGGCATTTGAAAGCCAGGGTTGGAAGCTGGAGTGGCGTTAGACGCCAACTCCTCATCTGTTCCTGGCGTCTGAACGCAAGAACTGTGCTTCCTTTGGGCGTTCAACGCCAGTTCCTTGCTTGTTTCTGGCGTTGAACGCCAGTCCTGAGCATGGTTTGGGCGTTCAGCGCCAGCCTTCCACCCAATTTCTGGCGTTTTAATGCCAGAATTATTTTTTTCTGGGCTCTTACTGTCCTCAGATGAATGTTGGGTGGTTTGCTCATTTCTTGGCTTCCTGCTGCCTTGAGGTGGGGTATTTAATGTTTTCCCACTTCTTAATTGAACTTCTTGGCATCCTTTTGTTATTTGTTTTGACAGCTGCTGTTTTGTTTGCTTCAATTGTTCTTCCATATTTATATTAGCCATCCTTGTCTCTTGTAGTCTATCTTTGAATTCGGCTAATTGTTGTGTTAGAAAGTCCAATTGCTGATTGAATTCAGCATCTTGTTCTACAAGACTGAGTTCAGCAGTTACTGTTTTAACCTCTTCTTTCATGGAAGGGTCACTGCTTAGGTACAGATGCTGATTTCTGGCAACTGTATCAATGAGCTCTTGAGCTTCTTCAATTGTCTTTCTCATGTGGATAGATCCACCAGCTGAGTAATCTAGAGAGATCTGAGCTCTTTCTGTAAGCCAATAATAGAAGATGTCTAACTGAACCCACTCTGAAAATATTTCAGAGGGGCATTTTCTTAGCATCTCTCTATATCTCTCCCAGGCATCATAAAGAGATTCATTATCTCCTTGTTTAAAGCCTTGGATGTCCAGCCTTAGCTGTGTCATCATTTTTGGAGGAAAGTATTGATTCAGAAATTTTTCTGTCAGCTGTTTCCATGTCTTTATGCTAGCCTTAGGTTGGTTATTTAACCACCTCTTGGCTTGGTCTTTTACAGCAAATGGAAACAGTAATAATCTGTAGACATCCTGATCTACTTCCTTATCATGTACTGTGTCAGTAATTTGTAAAAACTGTGCCAGAAACTCTGTAGGTTCTTCCTGTGGAAGACCAGAATACTGGCAGCTTTGCTGCACCATGATAATGAGCTGAGGATTCAACTCAAAGCTACTGACTCCAATGGAGGGTATGCAGATACTACTCCCATATGAAGCAGTAGAGGGGTTGGCGTATGACCCCAGAGTCCTTCTGGACTGTTCATTTCCACTTAGATCCATGATGGAGAAAGGGAGATGATGTAAAATAGAGAAAAATATTTTTATTTATTTAATTATTTATTTATTTCAAAAATAAATAAATTAAAATAAAATAAATAAAAATGGGTGAAGATTTTCGAAAAAATGAGGAGAGAGAAAGTGGTTAGGAAGTTTTGAAAAAGATATGATTTTTTTTAAAAGGGTTTTAAATTTTGAAATAAAAAATCTGAATTTTAAAATGGATTTTCGAAAAATTGCTTTAAAATAGAGGGAAAAGATATTTTTGAATTTAATGAGGAAAGAGAAAAACAATAAAATAACACAAGATCTAAAATTTTTGGATCTAATGCTCCTTGTTTTCGAAAATTTTGGAGGGAAAACACCAAGGAACACCAAACTTAAAAATTTTAAGATCAAGACACAAGGAAAACTCAAGAACGCCTTGAAGACTCACAAGAACAACAAGAACATGAAGAAGGAACACCAAACTTAAAATTTTTAGAAAACCAAGCTAAAATTTTCGAAAAGCAAAGAAAAATCAACAAGAAAACACCAAACTTAAAGTTTGGTACAAGATTTACTAGAAAAAATTATTTTTTAAAAAAGAAGATTTTGAAAAGAAAATACCCAATTACCAAGAACATAGACCAACGCTCTAGCCAACTGAGTTATGGATATAACAATTGTTTTGAAGGAGTAAATTTTTTTTTATTATAACTAAGAACAAAAATTTTTTTGAAAATTAATGTTTTGAAAAGGCACAAGAAAAACAAGAAAAGAAACAGAACAAGAAAAATTAAAGATCAAACAAGAAAAATAATATTTTTTTTTGAAAAATTTTTGAAAAGAAAATAAAAGACTTTGACCCAAAAGACAAAAATTTCCTAATCTAAGCAACAAGATTCACCATCAGTTGTTCAAACTCAAACAATCCCCGGCAACGGCGCCAAAAACTTGGTGCACGAATTGTAAATCACACTTTTTACAACTCGTACCACTAACCAGCAAGTGCACTGGGTCGTCCAAGTAATACCTTACGTGAGTAAGGGTCGATCCCACGGAGATTGTTGGCTTGAAGCAATCTATGGTTACCTTGTAACTCTTAGTCAGGAAAACAATAAAACAATTCACTTATCAAATTTGATTGCAAGGAATAAAAGGGCATGGAACAAATACTTGTTACTCAATAATGGAGAATATGTTGGGGTTTTGGAGATGCTTTGTCTTCTTTATTTCAGTTTTTCTCTTGTACTCCTCTTCACACATGCAATGCTCCTTCCATGGCAAGCTGTATGTAAGGTGTCACCGTTGTCAATGGCTACTTCCCGTCCTCTCAGTGAAAATGATCCAAATGCTCTGTCACAGCACGGCTAATCATCTGTTGGTTCTCGATCATGTCGGAATAGAATCCCTTGATTCTTTTGCGTCTGTCACTACGCCCAACAATCGCGAGTTTGAAGCTCGTCACAGCCATTTAATCCTTGAATCCTACTCGGAATACCACAGACAAGGTTTAGAATTTCCGGATTCTCATGAATGCCGCCATCAATTCTAGCTTATACCACGAAGATTCTGATTAAGAAATCTAAGAGATACTCATTCAATCTGATGTAGAACGGAGGTGGTTGTCAGGCACACATTCATGGATTGAGAAAGGTGATGAGTGTCACGGATCATCACCTTCTTCATAGTGAAGCGCGAATGAACATCTTAGATAGGAACAAGCGTGTTTGAATGGAAAACAGAGATAATTGCATTAATTCATCAAGACGCTGCAGAGCTCCTCACCCCCAACAATGGAGTTTAGAGACTCATGCCGTCAAAGAGTACAAAGTTCAGATCTAAAAATGTCATCCGGTACAAGACAAGTCTCTAAAAGTTGTTTAAATACTAGACTAGTAACCTAGGTTTACAGAAAATGAGTAAACCATGATAGATAGTGCAGAAATCCACTTCTGGGGCCCACTTGGTGTGTGCTGGGGCTGAGACTAAAGCTTCTCACATGCCTGGGCTGTTTTGGGCATTCAACGCCAGGCTGTAACCTATTTCTGGCGTTGAACTCCAACTTGTAACGTGTTTCTGGCGCTGGACGCCAGACTGCAACATGGAACTAGTGTTGAACGCCAGTTTATGTCATTTATCCTTGAGCAAAGTATGGACTATTATATATTTCTGGAAAGCCCTGAATGTCTACTTTTCAACGCAATTGAGAGCGCGCCATTTGAAGTTATGTAGCTCTAGAAAATCCACTTTGAGTGCAAGAAGGTCAGAATCCAACAGCATCAGCAGTCCTTTTTTAGCCTGAATCAGATTTTTGCTCAGCTCCCTCAATTTCAGCCAGAAAATACCTAAAATCACAGAAAAACACACAAACTCATAGTAAAGTCCAGAAATGTGATTTTTAATTAAAAACTAATAAAAACATCCCAAAAAGTAACTAGATTCTACTAAAAACATACTAAAAACAATGCCAAAAAGCGTATAAATTATCCGCTCATCAATGCTATTGGATTCTGACCTCCCTGCACTCGAAATAGATTTTCTGGAGCTACAGAAACCAAATTGGTGTGCTCTCAATTTCATTGGAAAGTATACATTCTGGGCTTTCCAGCAATATATAATAGTCCATACTTTTTCCAATTTTTGATAACGCAAACTGGCGTTTGAACGCCAACTTTCTACCCTATTCTTGCGTTAAACGCCAGAACTGGCATAAAAGCTGGAGTTAAACGCCCAAACTGGCACCAAAGCTGATGTTTAACTCCAAGAAGAGTCTCTACACGTGAAAGCTTCAATGCTCAGCCCAAGCACACACCAAGTGGGCCCCAGAAGTGGATTTCTGCACTATCTGCACTTAGTTACTTATTTTCTGTAACCCTAGCTACTAGTTTAGTATAAAAACTACTTTTAGTGATTTATTTTATATCTTTGATCAGTTTTATGCTATCATAGATCATATTGTACACGTTTTGGGGGCTGGCCATTCGGCCATGCCTGGACCATTATCACTTACGTATTTTCAACGGTGGAGTTTCTACACCCCATAGATTGAGGTGTGGAGCTCTGCTGTTCCTCATGAGTTAATGCAAAGTACTATTGTTTTTCTATTCAATTCAAGCTTATTCTTATTCTAAGATATTCATTCGCACACAAGAACATGATGAATATGATGATCAAGTGACACTCATCACCATTCTCACTTATGAGCGCGTGCCTGACAAACACTTCCGTTCTACATGAAAACAAGCTTGAATGCATATCTCTTAGCCCTTTGGTTCATGATCAGAGTTTTCGTGGTATAGGCTAGAATTATTGGTGGCCATTCCTGAGATCCGAAAAGTCTAAACCTTGTTTGTGGTATTCCGAGTAGGATCTGGGAAGGGATGACTGTGACGAGCTTCAAACTCGCGAGTGTTGGGCGTAGTGACAGACGCAAAAGGATCAATGGATCTTATTCCAACATGAGTGAGAACCAACAGATGATTAGCCGTGCGGTGCAGTACATTTGGACCATTTTCACTGAGAGGACAGACGGTAGCCATTGACAACGGTGATCCCCCAACATACAGCTTGCCATGGAAAGGAGTACGAATGATTGAATGAAGACAGTAGGAAAGCAGAGGTTCAGAAGGAACAAAGCATCTTCATACGCTTATCTGATATCCCACCAATGAATTACATAAGTATTTCTATCTTATTTTATATTTTATTTATGTTTTAATTCCCAAAACCTCATAACCATTTAAATCTATCTGATTGAGATTTACAAGATGACCATAGCTTACTTCAAGCCGACAATCTCTGTGGGATCGACCCTTACTCACGTAAGGTTTATTACTTGGACGACCCAGTGCACTTGCTGGTTAGTTGTGCGGAGTTGTGAAAAAGAGTTCAGATTACAATCGTGCCTACCAAGTTTTTGGCGCCGTGTTAGAGATCACAATTTCGTGCACCAAGTTTTTGGTGTCGTTGCCGGGGATTGTTTGAGTTTGGACAACTGACGGTTCATCTTGTTGATCAGATTAGGTAATTTTATTTTAATTTTAAGCTTTTTGTTTTTATTATTTTTATTTTCGAAAAATAAAAAAAAAATAAATTATTCTATGACTTCAGAATTTTTAAGAAGGAATCCTAGAGTTTCATGATGATCTGTTGAAGTCTGGCTGGCTGTTGATGAGCGGATATTTTATACGCTTTTTGGGGATAATTTCATATAGTTTTGAGTATGTTTTAGTTAGTTTTTAGTATATTTTTATTAGTTTTTAGAAAAAATTCATATTTCTGGACTTTACTAGGAGTTGTGTGTTTTTCTGTACTTTCAGGTATTTTTTTGGCTGAAATTGAAGGAGCTGAGCAAAAATCTGATTTAGGCTGAAAAAGGACTGCTGATGCTGTTGGATTCTGACCTCCCTGCACTCAAAGTGGATTTTCTGGAGCTGCAGAACTCGAAATGGCATTCTTCCAATTGAGTTGGAAAGTAGACATCCAGGGCTTTCCAGCAATATATAATAGTCCATATTTTGCACAAGGATAGATGACGTAAACTGGCGTTCAACGCCAGTTCTCCGCCCAATTCTGGCGTCCAGCGCCAGAAAAGGATCAAAAGCTGGAGTTGAACGCCCAAACTGGCATAAAAACTGGCGTTCAACTCCCCAAATGGCCTCTGCACATGAATTGATTAAGTCTCAGCCCAGCACACACCAAGTGGGCCCCAGAAGTGGATCTCTGCATCATCCATCATAGTCTACTCATATTTTGTAACCCTAGGCTACTAGTTTAGTATTTAAACAACTTTTAGAGACTTATTTTGTATCTCATGACATTTTAGATCTAAACTTTGTATTCTCTAACGGCATGAGTCTCTAAACCCCATTGTTGGGGGTGAGGAGCTCTGCTGTGTCTCGATGAATTAATGCAAGTATTTCTGTTTTCCATTCAAACACGCTTGTTCCTATCTAAGATGTTCATTCGCGCTTAACTGTGATGGAGGTGATGATCTGTGACACTCATCACCTTCCTCAAATCATGAACGTGTGCCTGACAACCACCTCCGTTCTATATACGATTGAATGAGTATCTCTTAGATTCCTTAATCAGAATCTTCGTGGTATAAGCTAGAACTGATGGCGGCATTCATGAGAATCCGGAAAGTCTAAACCTTGTCTGTGGTATTCCGAGTAGGATTCAAGGATTGAATGACTGTGACGAGCTTCAAACTCCTGAAGGCTGGGCGTTAGTGACAGACGCAAAAGGATAGTAAATCCTATTCCAACCGGATCGAGAACCAACCGGTGATTAGCCGTGCTGTGACAGAGCGCGTGAGCGTAGTTTTCACTGGAAGGATGGAAGGTAGCCATTGACAACGGTGATCCACCAACACGCAGCTTGCCATAGGAGGACGTGCGTGCGTGAACAAGAAGACAGAGGAAAGCAGAGATTCAGAAGACAAAGCATCTCCAAAACTCCAACATATTCTCCATTACTGCATAACAAGTAACCTTTAATCCATGCTCTATTGTTTATTTGCAATTCAACTGATAAACATAATTGACTTCCTGACTAAGATTTACAAGATAACCATAGATTGCTTCAAACCAACAATCTCCGTGGGATTCGACCCTTACTCACGTGAGGTATTACTTGGACGACCCAGTGCACTTGCTGGTCAGTGGTACGAGTTGTGAAAAGTGTGATTCATAATTCGTGTACCAAGTTTTTGGCGCCGTTGCCGGGGATTGTTCGTGTTTGAACAACTGACGAATTGTTTTGTTGCTTAGATTAGGAAAATTTTTCTTTTTGGTTTAGAGTCTCTTATTATTGTTCTTGGTTAAAAATATCCTTCTTTAAAACAAGTGTTACATTTACTGCCTAGTTGGCTAGAGCATTAGTCCAAGCCCGTGGCAGTTGGGTACACTCTTTTTAAAAATCTTTTTCATAAATAATATTTTCTCTATTAAATCCTGTGCCAAACTTTAAGTTTGGTGTTTTCTTGTTGATTTTCCTTAAAATTTTCGAAAAATTATTCTGGTTTTCTAAGAATTTTAAGTTTGGTGTTCATTGGTGTTTTCCCTCCAAAATTTTCGAAAATAAGGAACCTCAGATCTAAAAATTTTAAATCCTGCGTTATCTTATTGTTTTTCTCTCTCCTTCAAAAATTCAGATTTTTATTTCAAAATTTAAAACCTTTTTCAAAAATCATCATATCTTTTTCAAAATCTCCTAACCACTTTCTCTCTCCTCACTTTTTCGAAAATCTTTTACTCATTTTTATTTATTCTATTTTAATTTATTTTATTTTCGAAATAAATTAATAAATAAATAAATAAAAATATTTTTTCTATTTTACATCATCTCCCTTTCTCCATCATGGATCTAAGCGGAAATGAACAGTCCAGGAGGACTCTGGGGTCATATTCTAACCCCTCTACTGCTTCATATGGGAGTAGCATCTGCATACCCTCCATTGGAGTCAGTAGCTTTGAGTTGAATCCTCAGCTCATTATCATGGTGCAGCAAAGCTGCCAGTATTTCGGTCTTCCACAGGAAGAACCTACAGAGTTTCTGGCACAATTTTTACAAATTGCTGACACAGTACATGATAAGGAAATAGATCAGGATGTCTACAGACTATTACTGTTTCCATTTGCTGTAAAAGATCAAGCTAAGAGGTGGTTAAATAACCAACCTAAGGCCAGCATAAGAACATGGAAACAGCTGACAGAAAAATTCCTGAATCAGTATTTTCCTCCAAAAAGGATGACACAGCTAAGGCTGGACATCCAAGGCTTTAAACAAGGAGATAATGAATCTCTTTATGATGCCTGGGAGAGATACAGAGAGATGCTACGAAAATGCCCCTCTGAAATGTTTTCAGAGTGGGTTCAGTTAGACATCTTCTACTATGGGCTTGCAGAAGGAGCTCAGATGTCTCTAGATTACTCAGCTGGTGGATCTATCCATATGAGAAAGACAATTGAAGAGGCTCAAGAGCTCATTGATACAGTTGCCAGGAATCAGCATCTGTACCTAAGCAGCAACCCTTCCATGAATGAAGAGGTTAAAGCAGTAACTGCTGAATTCAGTACTGTAAAA
The DNA here is from genome assembly GCF_059453495.1 of Arachis ipaensis. NCBI lineage: Eukaryota > Viridiplantae > Streptophyta > Magnoliopsida > Fabales > Fabaceae > Arachis > Arachis ipaensis. Next base: position 115,410,291 of record NC_142441.1, on the reverse strand, counting down.
CAAGCTGCTGAATTCAATCAGCAATTGGATTTTCTAACAAAGCAGCTAGCTGAATTCAAGGACAGGCTACAAGAGACAAGGATAGCTAATATACATATGGACGAACAGTTTAAGCAAACAAAGCAGCAGCTATCAAGGCAAATAGCAGAAGAATGCCAAGCAGTTCAGCTAAGAAGTGGAAAAACATTGAATACCCCACCTCAAGGCATCAAAAAGTCAAGAAATGAGTAACCCACCAAAGATTCACCTAAGGACAGTAAGAGCCCAGGGAAAAATAATTCTGGCTCTAAAACGCCAGAGAATTGGTGGAAGGCTGGCGCTGAACGCCCAGACCATGCCCAAAACTGGCGTTCAACGCCAGAAACAAGGCAGGATTGGCGTTCAACGCCAGAAATGGGCAAGAATCTGGCGTTGAACGCCCAAATAGGGCAGAATCCAGTGTTGAACGCCCAAAATGGGCACAGTTCTGGCGTTCAGACGCCAGAAGCAGACAAGGAGCTGGCGTCCAGTTTCACTCCAGCTTCTGACTCTGGCACTCAATTGCCAGTTAGGGATCAGACACACACAAGTGCTGATAACAACCCCTCTAAAAAGGCTTCTTTAACTACTAAGGTTGAGGAATATAAAGCCAAGATACCTTATCCTCAAAAACTCCGGAAAGAGGAGCAGGATAAGCAATTTGCTCGCTTTGCAGATTATCTAAGGACTCTTGAAATAAAGATTCCATTTGCAGAGGCACTTGAGCAAATACCTTCTTATGCCAAGTTCATGAAAGAGATCTTAAGTCATAAAAAGGAGTGGAGAGAAACAGAAAGAGTTCTCCTCACTGAAGAATGTAGTGCAGTCATCCTGAAAAGCTTTCCTGAAAAGCTTAAAGACCCTGGGAGTTTTCTGATACCATGCATATTAGAAGGTGATTGCACCAAGACAGCTTTATGCGATCTTGGGGCAAGCATCAACCTAATACCTGCATCCACTATCAGAAAGCTTGGTTTAACTGAAGAAGTTAAACCAACCCGGATATGTCTTCAACTTGCTGATGGTTCCACTAAATACCCATCAGGAGTTATTGAAGACATGATTGTCAGGGTTGGACCATTCGCCTTTCCCACTGACTTTGTTGTGCTGGAAATGGAGGAGCACAAGAGTGCTACTCTCATTCTAGGAAGACCCTTCCTAGCAACTGGACGATCCCTTATTGACGTCCAACAGGGGGAAATAACCCTGAGAGTCAATGATGATGAGTTCAAGTTGAACGCTGTCAAAGCCATGCAGCATCCAGACACATCAACAGACTGCATGAAAGTTGATCTTATTGACTCCTTGGTAGAAGAGATCAACATGGCTGAGAGTCTCGAATCAGAGTTGGAAGACATCTTTAAAGATGTTCAGCCTGATTTGGAGGATTCAGAGGACATGAAAGAGCCTCTGAAGTTTCTTCTAAAAGAGGAAAAACCTCCTAAACCCGAGTTCAAGCCATTACCACCATCCTTGAAATATGTATTTCTAGGAGAAGGTGATACTTTTCCAGTGATCATAAGCTCTGCTCTAAGTTCACAGGAAGAGGAAGCACTTATTCAAGTGCTAAGGACACACAGGACAGCTCTTGGGTGGTCCATAGGTGACCTTAAGGGCATAAGCCCAGCTAGATGCATGCATAAAATCCTATTGGAGGATAATGCCAAACCAGTGGTTCAACCACAGAGGCGGCTAAATCCAGCCATGAAGGAAGTGGTGCAAAAAGAGGTCACCAAATTACTAGAGGCTGGGATTATTTATCCCATTTCTGATAGCCCCTGGGTGAGCCCTGTTCAAGTCGTCCCAAAAAAGGGAGGCATGACAGTGATTCATAATGAAAAAAATGAACTGGTTCCTACAAGAACAGTTACAGGGTGGCGCATGTGTATTGACTACAGAAGGCTCAATACAGCCACCAGAAAGAATCATTTTCCTTTACCATTCATAGACCAGATGCTAGAAAGACTAGCAGGTCATGATTATTACTGCTTTTTGGATGGCTATTCAGGCTATAACTAGATTGCAGTGGATCCCCAAGATCAAGAGAAAACAGCATTCACATGTCCATCCGGAGTGTTTGCTTATAGAAGGATGCCCTTTGGGCTATGTAATGCACCTGCAACCTTCCAGAGATGCATGCTCTCTATTTTCTCTGAAATGGTGGAAAAATTTCTGGAAGTCTTCATGGATGACTTCTCAGTATATGGAGACTCATTCAGCTCCTGTCTTGATCACCTGAAACTTGTTCTGAAAAGATGCCAAGAAACCAACCTAGTTTTAAACTGGGAAAAGTGTCACTTCATGGTGACTGAAGGAATTGTTCTTGGGCATAAAATCTCAAACAAGGGAATAGAGGTGGATCAAGCAAAAATAGAGGTAATTGAAAAATTACCACCACCTGCCAATGTTAAGGCAATCAGAAGCTTTCTGGGGCACGCAGGATTCTATAGGAGGTTTATAAAGGATTTTTCAAAAATCGCAAAACCTCTAAGAAATCTGTTAGCTGCTGACACGCCATTTGTGTTTGACACAAAGTGCCTGTAGGCGTTTGAAATGCTGAAAGCTAAGCTGGTCACAGCACCAGTCATTTCTGCACCAGACTGGACATTACCATTTGAGCTAATGTGTGATGCCAGTGATCATGCCATTGGTGCAGTATTAGGACAGAGGCATGACAAGCTTCTGCATGTCATTTATTATGCCAGTCGCGTTCTAAATGATGCCCAGAAAAATTACACAACCACAGAAAAAGAATTACTTGCAGTGGTTTACGCCATTGACAAGTTCAGATCATACTTAGTAGGATCAAAAGTGATTGTGTATACTGATCATGCTGCTCTTAAATATCTACTCACAAAGCAGGATTCAAAACCCAGGCTCATCAGATGGGTATTGCTTCTGCAAGAGTTTGATATAGAAATAAGAGACAGAAAAGGGACAGAGAACCAAGTGGCTGATCATCTGTCCCGGATAGAGCCAGTGGAAGGGACGTCCCTCCCTTCTCTTGAGATCTCTGAGACGTTTCCTGATGAGCATTTATTCGCCTTTCAGGAAGCACCATGGTTTGCCGATATTGCAAACTATAAAGCTGCAAGGTTCATACCCAAGGAGTACAACGGGATACAAAAGAAGAAATTAATTACTGATGCAAAGTACTACTTGTGGGATGAACCTTATCTCTTTAAGAGATGTGCAGACAGAATTATCCGTAGGTGTGTGCCTAGAGAAGAAGCACAGAGGATCCTGTGGCATTGCCACGGATCTCAATATGGAGGCCATTTCGGAGGTGAGCGAACAGCCACCAAGGTCCTCCAATGTGGCTTCTATTGGCCCACACTCTATAAAGATTCCCGAGAGTTTGTACGTAATTGTGACAGTTGCCAAAGAGCTGGTAACCTGCCTCATGGTTACGCCATGCCTCAACAAGGAATCTTGGAAATTGAGTTGTTTGACGTATGGGGAATTGACTTCATGGACCTTTCCCACCATCATACTCAAACACTTATATTCTGGTGGCAGTTGACTATGTATCAAAATGGGTTGAGACTATTGCCACACCCACCAATGATACTAAAACAGTGCTGAAGTTCCTCCAGAAACATATCTTTAGCAGGTTTGGTGTCCCTAGAGTACTAATCAATGATGGGGGCACTCACTTCTGCAATAAACAGCTTTACTCTGCCATGGTTCGGTATGGAATTCGCCACAAGGTGGCCACTCCATATCATCCACAAACCAATGGGCAAGCTGAAGTCTCTAACAGAAAATTAAAGAGAATCCTGGAACAGAGAGTAAATACCCGTAGAAAGGATTGGGCACGGAGCCTGGATGATGCTTTGTGGGCTTACAGGACAGCATTCAAGACCCCAATAGGGACATCTCCATACCAACTCGTGTATGGTAAGGCATGTCACCTGCCCGTGGAACTGGAATATAAGGCCTACTGGACAACCAGATTCCTAAACTTTGATGCCAAATTAGCAGGAGAAAAACGATTGCTCCAGCTAAATGAGTTAGAGGAATTCAGATTCACAGCTTTCCAAAATGCCAAGCTTTATAAAGAAAAATAAAAAAAAATGGCATGACAGAAAACTTTCATCTAGAATCTTTGAACCAGGACAGAAGGTCCTGTTGTTTAACTCTAGACTCAGGCTATTCCCCGGGAAACTGAAATCCCGGTGGAGGGGACCATACGTGATTACAAGTGTGTCACCATATGGTTATGTGGAGCTTCAAGATATTGATTCTGATAAGAAGTTCATTGTCAATGGATAGAGAATCAAGCATTATGTTGAAGGCAACATCGAGCAAGAATGCTCAAGGCTGAAGCTAGATTAAAAGCTCAGCAAGGTCTAGCTAAAGACAATAAAGAAGCGCTTGCTGGGAGGCAACCCAGCCATGGGGCAACAATCCTCTAAGCATTTTGCCCTATTTCTATTTTTATTTGTTTATATAGAGTTCATTGACAACAAGGTAAATAATCATTTACAGAAGACCTCGGCACACAAAACAGAGAAAAAGATCTCACTGGCAAGAAAACGCCAGTAAAAGAACATTTTGGGCGTTCAACGCCCAAAATGGGCATCCACTGGGCGCTGAACGCCAGTGATGGCAGCAGCTGGGCGTTCAACGCCAGAAAGGGGCACCCACTGGGCGTTGAACGCCAGTAATGGCAGCAGCTGGGCGTTGAACGCCCAGGAGAGCAGCAATTGGGCGCTGAACGCCCAAAACAGGCAGTGTTTGGGCGTTCAAACGCCAGGAAGGCAGGGAGGAGCCAAATTCATTTTTTCCACACGTATTTTCATTTTAATTTCAAATTTTATGCTTCAATGCATGATTTTTACATGAACATGTCAAGAACCCTGATTTCTAAAATCCTTAATTTCTAAAAATCCATCTTTCCAAATTCAATCCAACTCTTTTCAAATCTTTTCTGAAAACAAATCTATCTCTTTCACTCAAAAATCTTTTCAACTAATCCATATCTTTTTCAAATCTCCATATTATCTTTTTCAAAATTCAGATTTATCTTTTTCAAAAATCTATCATATCTTTTCAAAATTAAACTATATCTTCTATCTTATCTTTTTCAAACTCAATCTTTTTATCTTATCTTTTCCAATTTTTCGAAAACCCACCCCTCCCTTTAAATTTGGGTTCGGCCTCCCTCCTCCTCTATCAACAATTGCACCTAGCTCTCCTTCTACCCCTCTCCTTTCTTTTCTTTTGCTTGAGGACAAGCAATCCTCTAAGTTTGGTGTGTTTATCCGAGATCACTAAGATCATGGCTCCTAAAGGAAAACAACCCACCCCAAGAGGCAAGAAAGAGAGCATTCCAAAACCACTTTGGAATCAAGGGAAGTTCTTATCTAAAGAACATTCAGACCATTATCTTAAAGTAATGGGTCTGAGATCAGTGATCCCGGAAGTTAGATTCGATCTGAAAGAAGATGAATATCTGGAGATCCAGGAGCAAATTTGAATCAGGAACTGGAAAGTCCTAGCTAATCCTGAAACGAAAGTGAGAAGGAACATGGTCCAGGAGTTTTATGCTAATATGTGGCAGACTGACAAGCAAAAACTATCTGGAACTGCCTTCTATGAATTCCGGACCATGGTCAGAGGGAAGATTGTTCATACCACCCCTGACAAGATCAGAGAGATCTTAAAGCTACCTCAACTAAAGGATGATCCAGACTCCTTCAACAGGAGGATGATGAGAGCAGACATTGACCTGGATAAGATTCTAGAGGACATATGTATCCCTGGAGCCAGGTGGACCACCAACACAAAGGGTGTCCCAAATCAACTCAAGAGAGAAGATCTCAAACCGGTCGCCAGAGGATGGCTGGACTTCATTGGGCGTTCTCTGTTGCCCACTAGCAACCGTTCTGAAGTCACAGTTAAAAGAGCAGTAATGATCCATTGCATCATGATGGGGAAGGAAGTGGAGGTTCATCAGCTGATTTCAACTGAACTCTACAAGATTGCTAACAAAAATTCAAAAGAGGCCAGGTTGGCTTATCCAAGCGTGATTTCTCTGCTCTGCAAGGACGCTGGAGTAAGAATGGGAATAACTGAATATATCCTAATTGAAAAGCCAATCACCAAAGCATCAATGGAAAAACAACAAGCACAGGAGGATCCCATCAAGAAGAGAGCACAGGAATTCCTCCCAGAGATCCCTCAAGCTGAATACTGGGAGTATCTTGAGACGTCCGTCACCAAGATACGGGAAGCTATGGAGAAAATAATAAAAGAACAGAAGGAACACAGTCAAATGCTGACCTATATGTTTAAAGAACAAGAGGAGCAGGGGCGTGACTTAAGGGAACTGAAGCGCCAAAAGTCTTCTCTTGTAGGACCAAGCACCCCAAGGATCAGAGGAACCCCCGTGCCCCCAGAATAAAGGTTGTTAATTTCCAATTTCTGCCTTAACTCTGTGACAGTGTCCTTATAAAAGTTTACCTTAGAAGTCATATAGTAGTAATTAGTATCTATTTTGATTTTATCTCCAATTAAGCTATAGTTTATTTTTCTCATCATCAGCAAACATGAATAAAGTAGTAGATCTTTTGAATAAGAGGCAATAAAATTTCGAGTTTAATAAAAGAAATTCTAATTAGTTAAATGTGGTGGCAATGCTTTCTGTCTTCTGAATGAATGCTTGAACAGTACACATGTCTTTTGAATTTGTTGTTTAAGACTGTTAAATATGTTGGCTCTTGAAAGAATGATGAACATGAGACATGTTATTGATAATCTGAAAAATCATAAAAATGATTCTTGAAGCAAGACAAAGCAGCAAAGAACAAAGCATTCAAAAAAAAAAAAAAGAGAGCGAGAAAAAGCAAGCAGAAAAAGCCAATGACCCTTAAAACCAAAAGGCAAGGGCAAATGAAAAGGATCCCAAGGCTTTGAGCATCAGTGGATAGGAGGGCCTAAAGGACTAAAATCCTGGTCTAAGCGGCTAAACCAAGCTGTCCCTAACCATGTGCTTGTGGCGTGAAGGTGTCAAGTGAAAACTTGAGACTGAGCGGTTAAAGTCAAGGTCCAAAGCAAAAAGAAGAGTGTGCTTAAGAACTCTGGACACCTCTAATTGGGGACTTTAGCAAAGCTGAGTCACAATCTGAAAAGGTTCACCCAGTTATGTGTCTGTGGTATTTATGTATCCGGTGGTAATACTGGAAAACAAAGTGCTTAGGGCCACAGGCAAGACTCATAAAGAAGCTGTGTTCAAGAATCATCACACTGAACTAAGAGAATCAATAACACTATCTGAATTTTAAGTTCCTATAGATGCCAATCACTCTGAGCTTCAATGGATAAAGTGAGATGCCAAAACTGTTCAGAAGCAAAAAGCTACTAGTCCCGCTCATCTAATTAGAATCTGAGCTTCAATCAAAAACTCTGAGATATTATTGCTTCCCAACCTATTAGTCTTCTATTTTATTCATCTAGTTGCTTGAGGACAAGCAACAGTTTAAGTTTGGTGTTGTGATGAGCGGATATTTTATACGCTTTTTGGGGATAATTTCATATAGTTTTGAGTATGTTTTAGTTAGTTTTTAGTCTATTTTTATTAGTTTTTAGGAAAAATTCATATTTCTGGACTTTACTATGAGTTGTGTGTTTTTCTGTAATTTCAGGTATTTTTCTGGCTGAAATTGAAGGAGCTAAGCAAAAATCTGATTTAGGCTGAAAAAGGACTGCTGATGCTGTTGGATTCTGACCTCCCTGCACTCAAAGTGGATTTTCTAGAGCTACAGAACTCGAAATGGCATGCTTCCAATTGCGTTAGAAATTAGACATCCAGGACTTTCCAGAAATATATAATAGTCCATACTTTGCACAAGGATAGATGACGTAAACTGGCGTTCAACGCCAGTTCTCCGCCCAATTCTGGCGTCCAGCACCAGAAAAGGATCAAAAGCTGGAGTTGAACGCCCAAACTGGCATAAAAACTGGCGTTCAACTCCAAAAATGGCCTCTGCACGTGAATTGATTAAGTCTCAGCCCAGCACACACCAAGTGGGCCCCAGAAGTGGATCTCTGCATCATCCATCATAGTCTACTCATATTTTGTAACCCTAGGCTACTAGTTTAGTATTTAAACAACTTTTAGAGACTTATTTTGTATCTCATGACATTTTAGATCTAAACTTTGTATTCTCTGACGGCATGAGTCTCTAAACGCCATTGTTGGGGGTGAGGAGCTCTGCTGTGTCTCGATGAATTAATGCAAGTATTTCTGTTTTCCATTCAAACACGCTTGTTCCTATCTAAGATGTTCATTCGCGCTTAACTGTGATGGAGGTGATGATCTGTGACACTCATCACCTTCCTCAAATCATGAACGTGTGCCTGACAACCACCTCCGTTCTATATACGATTGAATGAGTATCTCTTAGATTCCTTAATCAGAATCTCCGTGGTATAAGATAGAACTGATGGCGGCATTCATGAGAATCCGGAAAGTCTAAACCTTGTCTGTGGTATTCCGAGTAGGATTCAAGGATTGAATGACTGTGACGAGCTTCAAACTCCTGAAGGCTGGGCGTTAGTGACAGACGCAAAAGGATAGTAAATCCTATTCCAACCGGATCGAGAACCAACCGGTAATTAGCCGTGCTGTGACAGAGCGCGTGAGCGTAGTTTTCACTGGAAGGATGGAAGGTAGCCATTGACAACGGTGATCCACCAACACGCAGCTTGCCATAGGAGGACGTGCGTGTGTGAACAAGAAGACAGAGGAAAGCAGAGATTCAGAAGACAAAGCATCTCCAAAACTCCAACATATTCTCCATTACTGCATAACAAGTAACCTTTAATCCATGCTCTATTGTTTATTTGCAATTCAACTGATAAACATAATTGACTTCCTGACTAAGATTTACAAGATAACCATAGATTGCTTCAAACCAACAATCTCCGTGGGATTCGACCCTTACTCACGTGAGGTATTACTTGGACGACCCAGTGCACTTGCTGGTCAGTGGTACGAGTTGTGAAAAGTGTGATTCATAATTCGTGCACCAGCTGTGAAGCCATGTCTAATCTTTTGGACCGAGGTTTCAACTTTTCATCACAAGAGCTTGTTGATTTCTATCAATCTTGCTATTGAATGTAATGATCTGCTAAAGCTTGGCTGGCCATTGGCCATGTCTAGTGTTTTGGACCGGAGCTTTCACTGAAAGCTTGGCTGGCTGGTAAGCCATGTCTAATTCCTGGACCGGAGTTTTAGACTAACATTGCATGATTCCTGGAATTCTCATTAAAAATTTTGAATTCCTTATTTTTTTTTCCAATTAATTTTCGAAAAATTACAAAAAAATTTATAAAACCATAAAATCAAAAATAATTTGTGTTTCTGGTTTGAGTCTAGTGTCACATTTTAAGTTTGGTGTCTTGCATATTTTTAATTCTCTTGCATTTTTCGAATATATGCATTATGTTCTTCATTAATCTTCAAGTTGTTCTTGATGATTTACTTGGGTGTGATCTTTAAATTCTCTTGTTTTGTGTCTTTTGTTGTTTCTCATGTGTATTCTCAAGTCGTTAGTGTCTCTAATATGAAAAATTTTTAAGTTTGGTGTCTTTCATGCATTGTTTATCTGATCTTAGTTTTCCATGATTAGCTTCATTTTGTTGTTTTTCATCATTAAAAATTCAAAAAAAATTTCAAAATTTTGTCTTCTCAAGTTAATAATACAGAGAATTGAAGATTCAGAACATACAACAGAGGAATCGCAGAGAAAAAGCTGGGCGTTCAAAACGCCCAATGAAGAAGGAAAACTGGCGCAGAATGGATACCATTCTGGGCGTTTAACGCCAGGATAACACAAGGGAGGTAAGTTAGTTTTTAATTCAAATCTTTTTCAAATTTTCATAATTTTTCAAAATAAAATCTTTTCCAAATCATTTTTTTTAGCATATCCTTTTCAAAATCAAATCCTTTCCATTTTTTCTCACTATTTTTGAAAATCCTTGCTACCAATTAATGACTTGATTCAGAAATTTCAAGTTTGTTACTTTTTTGTTAAGAAATGTTCAATATTTGAATTTTAGAATCATATCTTTTAAATTTCTTGTTAGCCAAGTCATTAATTTTAAAAATCAAATCTTTTTAAATTGTTTTTTAATCATATCTTCTCAATCACATCTTTTCAAAATAATTTTCAATCATATCTTTTAATTGCCAATTTCAAAATCTTTTTCAAAATCACTTAACCACTTTCTCACTTTTAATTTTCGAAAACCTTCATCCACTTTTTCAAAATTCTTTTTAATTGTTTTAAAATTTTTAGTTTTATTTAAAAATTTGTTTTTGAATATTTTTCCCTCTTTTCACCTTTTTCTATTTAAGACTAACACTTCTCCTCTATTAGCAATTCGAACACTCCCTCTCTATAAGTTCGAATTCTCCTCTCTACCTTATTCTTCTATTCTTCTTTTCCTCTGACACATTAAGGAATCTCTATACTGTGACATAGAGGATTCCATACTTTCTTTATCTTCTTCTCTTTCATATGAGCAGGAACAAGGACAAAAGCATTCTTGTTGAAGCTGATCCTGAACCTGAAAGGACCTTGAAGAGAAAGCTAAGAGAAGCTAAAGCATAAAACTCTGAAGAGGACCTAACATAAATTTTCAAAAAGGAAGCAGACAAAACAAACATGGCCGAACCCAACAACAATGGTGGAGATGCAAGGAAGATGCTTGGTGACTTTATTGCACCCTCTTCTGACTTCGGTGGAAGAAGCATCTCAATTCCTGCAATTAGAGCAAACAACTTTGAGCTTAATCCTCAATTAGTTTCTCTAATGCAGCATAATTGCAAGTATCATGGACTTCCAAAGGAAGATCCTCATCAGTTTTTAGCTGAGTTCTTGCAAATCTGTGACACTGTTAAGACTCATGGGGTTGACCCTAAGATCTACAAACTTATGCTTTTCCCTTTTGCTGTAAGAGACAGAGCTAGGACATGGTTGGACTCACAACCTAAGAACAGCCTGAACTCTTGGAAAAAGCTGGTTAATGCCTTCTTGGCAAAATTCTTTCCACCTCAAAAATAAAGTAAGCTTAGAGTGGAAGTCCAAACCTTCAGACAGAAAGAAGGCGAATCCCTCTATGAAGCTTGGAAAAGATACAAACAATTGATCAGAAGGTGTCCTTCTGGTATGCTTTCAGAATGGAGCATCATATGCATATTCTATGATGGTTTGTCTGAACTGTCCAAGCTGTCATTGGACAACTCTGCTGGTGGATCTCTTCATCTGAAGAAGATGCCTGAAGAAGCTTAGGAACTCATTGAAATGATTACAAATAACCAATTCATGTACACTTCTGAAAGAAATCCTGTGAATAATGGGACAACTCAGAAAAAAAGAGTTCTTGCAATTGATAATTTGAATGCCATATTGGCTCAGAATAAAATATTGACTCAGCAAGTCAATATGATTTCTCAGAGTCTAAATGGATTGCAAGCTGCATCCAACAGTACTAAAGAAGCATCTTCTGAAGAAGAAGCTTATGATCCTGAGAACCCTACAATGGCAGAGGTGAATTACATGGGAGAACCCTATGGAAATACCTATAATCCTTCATGGAGAAATCATCCAAATTTTTCATGGAAAGACCAACAGAAGCCTCAACAAGGCTTCAATAATAATGGTGGAAGAAATAGGTTTAGCAATAGCAAGCCTTTTCCATCATCTTCTCAGCAACAGATAGAGAATTCTGAACAGAGCCATTCTGGCCTGGCAACCATAGTCTCTGATCTATCCAAGACCACACTAAGTTTTATGAATAAAATAAGGTCCTCCATTAGAAATTTGGAGGCACAGGTGGGTCAGTTGAGTAAGAAGATTACTGAAACTCCTCCCAGTACTCTCCCAAGTAATACAGAAGAAAATCCCAAGAGAGAGTGCAAGGCCATAACCATGACCAACATGGCCGAACCTGGAGAGAGTGAAGAGGACATGAGTCCCAGTGAGAAAAGCCTCATGGGATGTTCTCTGGATAGAAAGGAGTTTCCCTTTGAGGAACCAAAGGAATCTGAGCCTCATACAGAGACCATAGAGATTTCATTGAACTTCCTTCTGCCATTCATGAGCTCTGATGAATATTCTTCCTTTGAAGAGGATGAAGACATCACTGAAGAGCAAGTTGCTAAGTATCTAGGAGCAATCATGAAGCTGAATGCCAAGTTATTTGGTAATGAGACTTGGGAGGATGAACCCCCCTTGTTCACCAATGAACTGAATGCATCAATGAGGCAGACATTACCTCAGAAGAAACCGGGTCCCGAAAAATTCTTCATACCTTGTACCATAGGCACCATGACCTTTGAGAAGGCTCTATGTGACCTGGGGTCAGGGATAAACCTCATGCCACTCTCTGTAATGGAGAAACTGGAAATCTTTGAGGTACAAGCTGCAAGAATCTCACTAGAGATGGCAGACAAATCAATGAAATAGGCTTATGGACTAGTAGAGGACGTGCTAGTGAAGGTTGAAGGCTTTTACACCCCTGCTGATTTCGTAATCCTAGACATTGGAAAGGATGAGGATGAATCCATCATCCTTGGCAGACCCTTCCTAGCCACAGCAAAAGCTGTGATTGATGTTGCCAAAGGAGAGTTGGTCCTTAAGTTGAATGAGGACTACCTTGTATTCAAGACTCAAGGTTCTCCTTCTGTAACCATGGAGAGGAAGCATGAAAAGCTTCTCTCAATACAGAGTCAAACAAAACCCCCACATTCAAACTCTAAGTTTGGTGTTGAGAGGCCCCAACCCTGCTCTGATTATCTGTGAGACTCCATGAGAGCTCACTGTCAAGCTATTGACATTAAAGAAGCGCTTATTGGGAGGCAACCCAATGACATTTAATTATATCTATTTATTTTCCATTATTATTTTATATTTTCTTTAGGTTGATGATCATGTAAAGTCATAAAAACAACTGAAAAATAAAAAAACAGAATGAAAAATAGCATTAAAAATAGCTCACCCTGGAGGAAGAGCGTACTGGCGTTTAAACGCCAGTAAGAGTAGCATTCTAGGCGTTTAACACCAGAAATAGGCACCAGACTGGCGTTTAACGCCAGAACAGGGCACCAAGTTGGCGTTAAACGCCAAAAAAGGGAGAAAAGCTGGCGTTAAACGCCAGAAATAAGCAGTAATCTGGCATTTAACGCCAGAATTGCACTCTAAGGGCGTTTTTCACGCCTAAATGGAGTAGGGATGCTAAGTCCTTGACCCCTTAGGATCTGTGGACCCCACAGGATTCTCACCTATCCCACCTCTTCTTCTCTCCTCTTCACACCTTTCCATAACACTCTTCCCCAAATACCCTTCACCTATCAAATCTTACCCTCTTCCCCAAATATCCTTCACCAATCACCTCATTCACTTTTCCCTAGAACACCACCTACCTTCAAATTCAAAACTCTTTTTTCCTCCCAAACCCAACCCCAAATACACGAACCTAACCCCCCCACTCCTATATATACCCCTCATCACTCCTTCAATTTCACACATCACAAACACCTTATACCCCCTTGGCCGAACTCACCCTCACCCTCTATCTCCTCTATTTTCTTCTTCTTCTCCTTCATTCTTTCTTCTTTGCTCGAGGACGAGAAAATACTTTAATTTTGGTGTGGTAAAAGTATTACTTTTTATTTTTTCATAACCATTTATGGCACCTAAGGCCGGAGAAACCTCTAGAAAGAGAAAAGGGAAGGCAAAAGCTTCTACCTCCGAGTCATGGGAGATGGAGAGATTCATCTCAAAGGTCCATCAAGACCACTTCTATGAAGTTGTGGCCAAGAAGAAGGTGATCCCTGAGGTCCCTTTCAAGCTCAAAAGGAGTGAGTATTCGGAGATCCGACATGAGATTAGAAGAAGAGGATGGGAAGTTCTCTCCAATCCTATTCAACAAGTCAGAATCTTAATGGTTCAAGAGTTCTATGCAAATGCATGGATCACTAGGAACCATGATCAAGGTATGAACCTGAATCCAAAGAATTGGATTACAATGGTTCGAGGGAAATACTTAGATTTCAGTCCGGAAAATGTAAGGTTGGCGTTCAACTTGCCAATGATGCAAGAAAACGCACGCCCCTACACTAGAAGGGTCAACTTTGATCAAAGGTTGGACCAAGTCCTCATGGACATATGTGTGGAAGGAGCTCAATGGAAAAGTGACTCAAGAGGCAAACCGGTTCAATTGAGAAGATCGGACCTTAAGCCTGTAGCTAGAGGATGGTTGGAGTTCATCCAACGCTATATCATTCCTACTAGCAACCGATCCGAAGTAACTGTGGATCGGGCCATCATGATCCATAGTATCATGATTGGGGATGAAGTGGAAGTTCATGAGATTATACCTCAAGAACTCTACAAGGTGGCTGACAAGTCCTCCACTTTGGCAAGGTTAGCCTTTCCTCACCTCATTTGTCACCTCTGCAATTCGGCTAGGATTGTCATAGAGGGAGACATCCTCATTGAAGAGGACAAGCCCATCACTAAAAAGAGGATGGAGCAAACAAGAGAGCCCACTCATGGATCTCAACAAGAGCATGAGGAAATTCCTCATCATAAAATCCCTGAGATACCTCAAGGGATGCACTTTCCTCCACAAACTATTGGGAGCAAATTAACACCTCCCTAGGAGAATTAAGTTCCAACACGGGACAAATAAGGGTGGAGCACCAAGAGCACTCCATCATTCTTTATGAGATTAGAGAAGATCAAAGAGCTATGAGGGAGGAGCAACAAAGGCAAGGAAGAGACATAGAGGAGCTCAAGTGTTCCATTGGATCTTCAAGAGGAAGAACTAGCCGCCATCACTAAGGAAGAACTAGCTCTTATTTTTCTGTTTTTTTTTCAAAAATTATGCTTTATATTTTATTTATGTTTGTACCTTATTACAAGATCACTAGTGTCTAAGTGTCTATGTCTTAAAGCTATGAATGTCCTATGAATCCATCACCTTTCTTAAATGAAAAATATTTTTAATTACAAAAGAACAAGAAGTACATGATTTCGAATTCATCCTTGAAATTAGTTTAATTATTTTGATGTGGTGACAATACTTTTTATTTTCTGAATGAATGTCTGAACAGTGCATATTTTTGAATTTGTTGTTTATGAATGTTAAAATTATTGGCTCTTGAAAGAATGATGAAAAAGCAGACATATTATTTGATAATCTGAAAAATTATAAAATTGATTCTTGAAGCAAGAAAAAGCAGTGAAAAACAAGGCTTGCGAAAAAAAATTGGCAAAAATAAAAGAAAAAAAAGAAAAGAAAAAGCAAGCAGAAAAAGCCAAGAGCTCTTTAAACCAAAAGGCAAAAGCAAAAAGCCAGTAACCCTTTAAACTAAAAGGCAAGGGTAAAAAGGATCCAAGGCTTTGAGCATTAATGGATAGGAGGGCCCAAGGGAATAAAATCCTGGCCTAAGCGGCTAAACCAAGCTGTCCCTAACCATGTGCTTGTGGCGTGAAGGTGTCAAGCGAAAAGCTTGAGACTGAGCGGTTAAAGTCATGGTTCAAAGCAAAAAGAGTGTGCTTAAGAGCTCTGACTGAGCGGTTAAAGTCGTTGTTCAAAGCAAAAAGAGTGTGCTTAAGAGCTCTGGACACCTCTAATTGGGGACTCTAGCAAAGCTGAGTCACAATGTGAAAAGGTTCACCCAGTTATGTGTCTGTGGCATTTATGTATCCGGTGGTAATACTGAAAAATAAAATGCTTAGGGTCACGGCCAAGACTCATAAAGTAACTGTGTTCA
This sequence comes from Arachis ipaensis, assembly GCF_059453495.1. Taxonomy (NCBI): domain Eukaryota; kingdom Viridiplantae; phylum Streptophyta; class Magnoliopsida; order Fabales; family Fabaceae; genus Arachis; species Arachis ipaensis. The sequence continues at coordinate 115,394,480 of NC_142441.1, read as the reverse complement.
AGAATCAACATACTGAACTAGGAGAATCAATAACACTATCTAAATTCTGAGTTCCTATAGATGCTAATCATTCTGAACTTCAAATGATAAAGTGAGATGCCAAAACTGTTCAGAGGCAAAAAGCTACTAGTCCCGCTCATCTAATTGGAGCTAAGTTTCATTGATATTTTGGAATTTATAGTATATTCTCTTCTTTTTATCCTATTTGATTTTCAGTTTCTTGGGGACAAGCAACAATTTAAGTTTGGTGTTGTGATGAGCGGATAATTTATACGATTTTTGGCATTGTTTTTAAGTAGTTTTTAGTATGTTTTGGTTAATTTTTATTATATTTTTAGTAGTTTTTAAATAAAAATTACATTTCTAGACTTTACTATGAGTTTGTGTGTTTTTTTGTGATTTCAGGTATTTTCTGGCTGAAATTGAGGGACCGGAGCAAAAATCTGATTCAGAGGCTGAAAAGGGACTTCAGATGTTGTTGGATTTTCTGGAGCAATAGAAACCGAATTGGTGCGCTCTCAATTGCGTTGGAAATTAGACATCCTGGGCTTTCCAGCAATATATAATAGTCCATACTTTACCCGAGTTTTGATAACGCAAACTGGCGTTTGAACGCCAACTTTCTACCCTATTCTGGCTTTAAACGCCAGAACTGGCATAAAAGCTGGAGTTAAATGCCCAAACTAGCACCAAAGCTGGCGTTTAACTCCAAAAAGAGTCTTTACATGTGAAAGCTTCAATGCTCAGTCCAAGCACACACCAAGTGGACCCCAGAAGTGGATTTCTGCACTATCTGCACTTAGTTACTTATTTTCTGTAACCCTAGCTACTAGTTTAGTATAAAAACTACTTTTAGTGATTTATTTTATATCTTTGATCAGTTTTATGCTATCATAGATCATATTGTACACGTTTTGGGGGCTGGCCATTCGGCCATGCCTGGACCATTATCACTTATGTATTTTCAACGGTGGAGTTTCTACACCCCATAGATTAAGGTGTGGAGCTCTGCTGTTCCTCATGAGTTAATGCAAAGTACTATTGTTTTTCTATTCAATTCAAGCTTATTCTTATTCTAAGATATTCATTCGCACACAAGAACATGATGAATGTGATGATCAAGTGACACTCATCACCATTCTCACTTATGAGCGCGTGCCTGACAAATACTTCCGTTCTACATGAAAACAAGCTTGAATGCATATCTCTTAGCCTCCTAGTTCACGATCAGAGTCTTCGTGGTATAGTCTAGAATTATTGGCGGCCATTCCTGAGATCCGGAAAGTCTAAACCTTGTCTGTGGTATTCCGAGTAAGATCTGAGAAGGGATGACTGTGACGAGCTTCAAACTCGCGAGTGTTGGACGTAGTGACAGACGCAAAAAGATCAATGGATCCTATTCCAACATGAGTGAGAACCGACAGATGATTAGCCGTGCGGTGACAGCGCATTTGGACCATTTTCACTGAGAGGACGGACGGTAGCCATTGACAGCAGTGATCCCCCAACATACAGCTTGCCATGGAAAGGAGTACGAATGATTGAATGAAGACAGTAAGAAAGCAGAGGTTCAGAAGGAACAAAGCATCTTCATACGCTTATCTGAAATCCCACCAATGAATTACATAAGTATTTCTATCTTATTTTATATTTTATTTATGTTTTAATTCCCAAAACCTCATAACCATTTAAATCTGTCTGACTGAGATTTACAAGATGATCATAGCTTGCTTCAAGCTGACAATCTCCATGGGATCGACCCTTACTCACGTAAGGTTTATTACTTGGACGACCCAGTGCACTTGCTGGTTAGTTGTGCGGAGTTGTGAAAAAGAGTTGAGATTACAATCGTGCGTACCAAGTTTTTGGCGCCGTGTTAGAGATCACAATTTTGTGCACCAAGTACCCTCACCTTTTATATATTTAACATTGTTGCCTTAGAGGCTTTATTTCTGAAAAACTTTAAGAGATAGGTTGCTGCTGTTTTAAACTTCAAACTCTATTGTATTCAGTTTGACTGGCCGGCCTAAACTCCGTAGGCTATGACTAGTCTTCTTTTTGTATATCATACTTATATATATGTCTTGTTTAACTTAAGTATTACCTTGTGTATCTTGGAGCTATCTTCAAGGTTTTACATATATTATGTCTTGTCTATTCGTATCTATACGTTTAATTTTCGTGTGTGAACGCTTCGCGTTTCGTAATTCCACTTTACGCAAATTGAGCTTTTATTCCTTCATTGGGCTTCTGGTATTACTATTTCTTTCTATATATGTATATATAATATTATATCAGCCTTAGAACTGTTGTGGCACTTTGTTATCCTTTGCTCTATGGCGCGAGGTAAGGTTTAGGGTAACGGGGTGTTACACCATCATTAAATAATTTCAGTTTATTTTTTAGTATATTTCGGTTTATTTGTGAATTAATTTCGATTCATTTGTGTGTTAATTGAAGTTCACCTGATGCTGCTGATAAGTATTGACCAAATTTTTTATTTTTTAAATAATTTTGGTTCATTTCTTAGTTTATTTGAGGTGTATTTGGATCCAGAAATGAATTCGATGTGTTTGTATTAATTGAGGTTCACTTGATGCTGCTGATAAATATTGACCATATTTTTTTGCAAAGAAGAATGAAATTATTCATTATCACTTTATTCAATTGCATTAGATTCTACTCTATTCCATTCAATTAGTTCAGATTTGAATAAGCAGTAAAAAAAATGCAATCATCAACAAAAACACATTAAATTCATTTTTGGATGTAAATGAACCTCAATTAAACTAAGAAATAAACCGAAATTACTTAAAGAATAAAAAATTTAGTCAATATTTATTAGCAACATCAAGTGAACCTCAATTAGTACACAAATGAACTAAAATTAGTTTTGATTTGAACAAACAGTCAAAAAGACTCAATCATTAACAAAAACACATCGAATTCATTTTTGAATCCAAATGAATCTCAATTAAACTAAGATATAAACCGAAATTACTTAACGAATAAAAATTTTGATCAATACATATCAGCAGCATCAAGTAAACCTTAATTAACACACAGATGAACCGAAATAAATTAAGAAATGAACCGAAATTATTTAATGATGTCAGTAGAGACAATTAGAACTAATAAAGATGTTTGCAAAATGTTGGTGTTATTGGAGATGACGATAACGAAAAAGAAAAAAGAAAAAGAAAAAAAAGAAAAAGAAGAAGACACAACATTGGAGGAGGAAAAAGAGGAAGAGAAGAAGAAAGGAAGAAAAAAGAACCTGCGTGCGCGAATTTGGAAGAAGAAGAAGAAGAAGAAGAAGAAGAAGAAAAAAGAGGAGGAGAAGGAAAAAGAAACAGAGAAAGAGAAGAAAAATGAGAAAAAAACGGAGAAGGAAAAGGAGGTGCGTAATTTAAAAAGTTATTATAACAATTTGGTTAGATTTGGTTAAGTATTTTGTTTGAATGTAGAGTTTTATTGTAAAGATAATTATATAATTCATTAAGATAATTATAGAATCCATTAGAATATCCACCATATTATATAAACATAATAAAAAATTTATTGCTTTATAAATTGATATATAAATGATGGATATCCGGTGGGAACATCCCAAAAAATATGCGGTTTGCTTGCACGCAAGGACCGTTTCAATGGCCAAGCTAATTAAGAACTCGAAGTCACTGCGATTTTATGAACAGAACATATCAAAATAATAATAAATAATAATAATGAAATAATGATAATATTTTATTTTGATCAAAATAAATTTAGAAAGCTTATCTTAGTTAGGTTGGACCTAGATATGGAATGAGTGGATGAGTTGTGGGCAAGTATAAATTAATCGTTAGCTTAAGCAAGTTCCATGTGACCATGTGTTGCTTCAGATTATTAGCTTAGATAAAATATAATTTTTCAATTGGTTGATTATTCTCATACGTCAAGACTCTACTAGAGGTTCCCATGACTTAGGCCAAACTTTCAAGCCACTATGTATTGTTGGATCAAAATTCAAGTCGTGTATGGGTAATTCGGTATATGAATAATATATAGTTTTATTTTTAGGCACACAGTGAAGAATCATATGTTATTATATGCCTAATAAAGAAAAAAGAAAGTCACATTTTTCTCTTCCATTCCATTTACCCAATGAAGTTAAAACCTAATCTTCCCCAGTCACAATCTTTAACATATCAGTATAGTCTTGCCCGAAAGTAACAATATAAATTTCTAATCATAGGTTGATTAACAAACTCTTTTACACTTACAAAATTTTCTTTATTTAATACTTCTTAAAAAATAATAATTTCCCTCGCTTGAAAGACAACAATACAAGAGGTAGAAGATTGCTTGCATCAAATTCAAAGCCAATGAACAATGCTACTCCAAGAACTATAAATCCACTCCATTGGAAGGATAATGGACATGAATCAATCATCTCTCTAGGCGCATACACTAAGAAATTAAAACACTCGATTAAACCACCAGAATCAGAACTCTAAAATATGGAGGGAAAGAGCAAGAGGCAAGCTGTTTTGGTGGGGTGCAATTACTATAACACCCCTAACGAGTTGCATGGCTGCATAAACGATGTGCTGGCTATGAGGGACACACTAGTGAAGCGCTTTGAGTTTGAACCTGCGAACATTGAGGTCCTAACCGATGCACCCGGCTCATCTTTGCCTTTGCCCACCGGTGCCAACATCAAGCTGGCGCTGGCTCGCATGGTGGATGCAGCCAAAGCTGGGGATGTTCTGTACTTTCACTACAGTGGACATGGAACCAGGATCCCTTCAAAGAAACGTGGCCATCCATTCCGCCAAGAGGAAGCAATTGTGCCTTGTGACTTCAATCTTATCACAGGTATGTATTATCAATTTTTACGTGTATATAAAAAATTAAAAATCCGTACATAAGACATATTGAAAATGAAAAAAATAATAATAAAATATATATATTTATAAACAAATATACGATAGTTAATTTAGTGACTAATTTTTTTTTTTTGCGTAAACATGATATTTTTGTTCATTAAATTGTTTGCAAAATCATATAATCAAAAGATGCACTAATTAGATCACAATTAAGGTGTATTTGACTTTTATTTAAAGTTCGTATTTTTTAAATACCACCTTATTTCTGTTTACTATATATTTTTCATGGTTTTCCGATGGAAAATTTGAAATAACAGATATAATTTTTTTTATACTTGGAAATATTATTTTAAAAAAAATTCTAAAAATAGAAGAAATAAAATTAAGAGACAATAATTAGAAAACGAAAATGGCCATTTTTTTAGATAAATAATGTTTATATTAAATTTGGCAAGTCATTTTCTAATGGATTTCTTATAGCAGGAGGTACTAACTTTCATATAGAATAAGGTTAATCTATCAAAAGCTTAACAAGCTAAATACTCTTTTACTTCTTAATGTTTAGATTAAATTTTAATTTCATATTAACGTTTAAAATTATCCCAAGTGTTTTATTTATTTTATTTTTGTTATTTGGACAAAATTAAAACCTTTCTTTTAAAAAATGTCATGTTTTTCTATAGTAATTTTGATTAAAAAATTAAAATAAGATAAAATAAAACTTTTAAAAAGAATACATTTTTTTGAAACTTAGAGAGAAAATTAGGATCGAAGCTATAGCTAGAAATTAAAATAATCCTTTACATTGTTATTCAATAAATTTCAGTTATGTAACTCAAAAACTAAACTAAAAAAAGCAGGGCAGGATACGTGGTCTAAACTAGATCACATGCCTTGTAATTACGTTTTAAACCGTAATAGCCATCTTAATAAAGGTAACATGTTAGTTATTGAACTAATTCCTTCACTATTGTTGTCAATTAATATAGATTTGGATTTTCGGCAACTGGTGAACCGGCTGCCTAGTGGCGCGAGCCTGACAATCCTGTCAGACTCATGCCACAGCGGCGGCCTAATCGACAAAGAGAAGGAACAAATCGGGCCATCATCAGTAATCTCCAAAAGTGAAGCACCGAAAAATTACACTTACACCCCAAAGACAATTCCCTTTGAGTCCATATTGCAGCACCTTTCATCGCTAACAAAAATAAACACCACTGACATTGGAACACACTTGTTAGAATCCTTCGGTGAGGAAGCCAGCCTGAGGTTCCGGCTTCCCCTGCCGGATCCTGAATTGTCCACACCGCTTCGGGCGGACAACGGCGTTCTGCTGAGTGGCTGCCAGCCTGACGAGACATCTGCCGACATGAGGCCGAACGAAGTGAGTGCAAAGGCTTATGGTGCATTCAGCAATGCCGTTCAGATGGTTTTGAAGGAGAATCCTGGTATGATAAGTAACAGAGAAGTTGTGATTTTAGCTAGGAAGTTGCTTCAATCACAGGGGTTTCAGCAGCATCCTTGTCTCTATTGCAGTGATGAGAATGCAAATGCTACTTTCTTGTGGCAAAGTTAATTAAAGCTCTGAGATTGTTATTGTTGATTATTTGATGTGTGTGTCGGTGTGACTCTTGTTATTGTTGTGTTAATTTTTATTTGGAATAAGTGAAAACTGAAAAGAACTATTTATTCTTTTGCGAAAATATATATCAACTTGAGTTGTGTGAGACTTGTGCTTTGCTGCATGAAGGCACCTCTAGACTCTCTGTATTTCGTTCTACTTCTCATAAAATTGATTTTGGGTGAAATTAATTAACTTGTGGGCTATTGAAGTTTGCTTTAGTTGCATTATGTTTCAATCCTAACAAATTTTGTTTTGAAGTTAGCTAGATGTGTTTGGCCAAAAGATGTTCTTTTTAGGAATGGAATCTAAATTTATTCAGAATTATAATGTGTTTCTATCACTAAGCTAACTTTGGCCACAAATGGTTTTCAGGACTAAATTAAAAGGGCAACACCACCCAATATATTGATCGTTATAATTTGGAGTAAAACATTTTGATAAAAAAATCAAGCGTCGAGTAAAACATCAAATTGATCTTTTAAAAAATGGTCATACATGACATGATAAAAAATAGTTATTGGTGTATAATGATGTGTTAATTTCTTTTAGGATTTTGTAAGAACACTTGTTAAGGTTATTTAAAAGTTGATATTTTAAAAATATTTCTAATATATGCATTATAAAAGTTTTGAAACTTTAAATTTCTAGATTTTCAATAAAAGTTTTGGGACCTCGAATTCAAATTTGCAATAGGGTCTATTGCAATAGCACTGAACGTTTTTATTAGAATTCATCTGAATTTAGTTTAAGATTAACATTTTATGGACTCAACATCATAATATTTTAACAAATCGATTGACGTTGGAGTACCCTTTTTGTAGGACTAAATTAATACCCTACCCTTCTTTTGTTTAGCGGTTTAATTGCTTGGTCTAACTTCTGTTGGCAATGACATTAGGGAAAGGAAAAACCTTTATTGTCACAAAAAGCAGCCTTTTGTTAAAAATCGGGGCCCTGTTTAATTAATTATAACCATAAACCGGCTGAATCCTTACATAAATTTCAGAATTAACAAATTAATACTTTTGTAATTTATGTGACAACATCATTTGTATATAGTTATTTTGTTCATTATTATTATTGGAGCCACTTTGATATCCGAATTGTATTTTTTCATTCCTTTTGGGATAGGACCATCATGGCAATTAGCATGGCAAATTTGACAAAGTCAACATTTGTTGGAGCTGGGATAGATCCTCCTCATTGCTCAAAAACATTGAGGTCATCCATTACTTAATCTCAACCTTTCATTTATAGTACCGATGATTATTAGACTAACTTTTATGACATTGTCTCCATTCACTATGGCCTCAAATGATTTTCATTTTTTTTTATTAAACGAGAGACCATACAGTAACAATTGAAAAAAAATTAATATACTTCTAACTATGTTATATTGTGCGTGATATATAATAACAACTAAGATGCATAGAGAAAAAAAAAAACTCAAATTAATCTTTCAACTTGTAATTCAATTTGGTCCTTAAAATTTTAATTTATTTAAATTAGTTTCCAACTTAAAATCTATGACTCATATAAGACCTTGATTTTATTTTCGTTTCAAAATCATTAACGCTGTATTGAGCTGTATTGAGACGAATTGATGGCTACCTTACTAAATTTTCTAATAACTATCGAAGTGACGATTGAAATTTTTTACTCAATTTACTCTTTAAGAAGTCTTTAAAATTTACAAGTAAAATGAGAATTAAGATTTTAAATGCTTTGTAGAGAGTAAATTGAAGTAAAAAACTTTTAATTACCACTTTAAATAGTCATTAGGATGTCTAGCCACTACTACACAAACAAAAAATAGCGACGAAAAATCGGAAACCATTTTTAAAATCGCCACAAATTAAAAAGATAACAGTGGCTCAATCTGCACTTATAAATGTGCAGTAGAATCTGATAAGTTAGTGGTGGTTTTGTGGACAACCGCTACTAAATCAAACACTTTCTTAATAATATAATTAACATATGCATATATGGAGGCATCATTTAGACCCAACTCATTCTCAAATCTCAACATTAGACCCGTACACAAAAGCAAAGTAGAAGTTTGTGAAACCATTATTCTTTCTTCTACCTTGCACATCTGTGTGTCGTTGTGGAGTTGCATGGCCGCCAATCCATCCTGCTATAGTCGGTGCATCCTTTTCTTTTACCTCGTTGTGTGCTACTTTATCGTTTCATCTGCTCTTTCACTGATTTGTTCTTTTACCTTGCTCTCTCTTTTTTGTTATGATTTTTGACGACTTACAAAATTTGAGTCTTATTTTCATCAAAATTTGTCCAATTTTTTTAGTTCAGATTATACTTTCTATTAATTTAGTTTGGAGAAAAAGAGTGATAATAATTTCATTTTTACAGACTCAAATAATGAATTTTCCCCTTATCAAGTATTTGCTAGAAGTATTGCGTTTAATTTCTTATAGTTTTGTTATTATTATTATTATTATTATTATTATTATTAATAATAATAATAATAATAATAATAATAATAATAATAATAATAATAATAATGAATACTGATTGTATTTTGATACTAGGAATTTAAGATGTTTAGAAAGCTCGTTTTCACGAAAATATCAAAATTAGAAATAACATGTCAGCAACTTCAAACGGGATTTTTTGCGGCTTCATCCTTCCATCATGATGCCTGTCTAATTCCCCTACCCTGTAGTGGTGGTATTCCCGCAGCTACATCTTTCCGTCCATTCCATCCACCCCGTAGCAAACTAAGTCCTATTCACAAACCTGTATAGATATGGTGTTCAATTCGGAACTAGGCGATAAAGACTTGGATCTAGAGGTAAATTCTTTTGAATAATACATTGACAACCTTTCTGCTACATATGAAGCTCAAAAGCACAAAGGACACAAGAATACAAAATTTTGGAATGTTAATATCATTGGTAACGAATCTTGAATCTTTTATACCCAAAATGATTTAGCATCTGTTTTTCTATTTTTCTCGCATATTGGCCACAATGATTACATATATAAGGTTCTATTTTTTATAGATTCTGATGGCACAATCAAGCAAGCTCATTTAAGTGTGAGGGAAGCTATGAAATCACATAATGGTAGAAAAATATACTAAAGTTAAACGAGAAACTGCGATCAATTGGAGATGCATCTGGTGTATTAAGTGGCATATTTGGATTGCTAGATCTTGACTATGGTAAATTTTTTATCTGTGAAAAAAGTTGAAGAAAGATTAGCACCAAGGACAAGGTTTATAATGATTTTGTAAAGGTACAAATTTATATGTTGCTAAATTAAATCAATTTCATTTAATAATTACTAACAATTTAAACTTATCATTGTAGAAAATGTTCCACTTTGATAAAGATAATAGAGGAAGTATCAAAAGTACCATATTAATAAGTATAGGCAAGTCCTAGAAGGATACAAGAAACATGTTGTATCACGAGTATTATGACTCAACAAAGATGCTTGAACAATGTTGAGGAACACTCGCCGAAAATTAATAAAGAGCATTAGAAATAGTTCCTTGCATATTGCAATAAGGCTAACACATAGGTAATCTAATTTGAATTCTCATAAATAAATAAATAAATCTATTTATGGAATAATAGAAAACATGTAGAAAAAAAGCTGTGAATCGATCGAAACAAGTATACACTCACACTGGATGTTCAAAAAGCGTGGCAAGGCATTAAGAAGAAGAGGTAATTTACTTTTGAATTTACTTTTTAAACTATATCTTCATCTACATATTTTTTATTTGGGTGGAATATAATATGGTGATGGTATAAACTATATTGTTACAGTCGGAACTACAAGGCAAGAGAGTTAGAAGAGGATAGATATCAAACTTAGTGCACAAACGAAGTGATTGCTTTTATATCCATGAAGAAGCTCGGGCCATTAGTTTAAGTACAACGTTGAGATTCTTTATGTTATTTTCTATTGGTTTTAATTACAAAATTGTGTTGAAAGTCTATTCGATTATGCTTTAGTCCATAATTGCTTATATTTGCTTATATATGTCTGTAGAAAAGAATTGTGGAGATTGAGTAATGTGATAAATCCCCTAGAGTGTTCTCAAAATGATTCGCTTTCTCAAACTCTCAGAAGAAAACACTCAGGTAGGGTTTTGTGGTGTGAGTTTCAGATCGACCCCTAGCCAACTCTTTGGTCCGAATCACAATAGCCGAGAGATGGAGCTCAAATAAAGTAGACCTCAAGGGTGCTACTTGAACTACAGGCAGAAGTGGCAACTGAGATTTTGAAAAGGAAGGCAGTAGAGGATGAAGTAGCATTAGAGAAAATAAAGATGCAGACAATGGAGAGTACTTTAAGATATCTAATTCAACAGCAAGGTGGAAAATTACCACCAGACATCACTGTAGCCTGTAGGGATGAATTTCTTAGAGAAACAAATTGAAAATAGATATTAGGACTGGATGTTATTTTATTTGAAGTATACATTTTTTAAGTTGATTATGCAACTCTTAATTAGAGATATACTCTATTGATATTCATATAAATATATTAATTTGATTCGCAATTATATTTTCATGAGTTTTCGCTATCAATATTACATTTTTAGAGGGAAAAATAATAAGAATTTTAATATTTTAAGAAAAACAATGGTGATTTGTGCTATAAAATATAATATTTTTGTGACAGTTTAGAATGGGGTCTAGCGATGGTTATAAATGGACAAAAATAAATTTGAAAATTGTGTGGTTTCAGATAGTGGCGGTCAGTTACCGCCCCAAAAAAATTGTAAAAATTGATAGCTCCAGATAGCGACGGTTTATGAGCATCAAAAAACAATAACAAATTCTTGGATGTGCATATTTCTGCAATTTTAAACCGCTGCAAAATAATTTGACACAATATACTAGATGAGCGGTGGCTATACTATTGGTTCCAAACCCTAATTCCCGAGCTCTAAAAGATGCCTGTAATGTAAGTAGTTCTGCGGCGGTTTGAAACTGCTGCATTTTCCATAATAAACCGCCGCTATTTCGTGCCTACGTTGTAGTGAGCGGAGTAACTGTCAGTTCATATCAGTACGCCAAAAAGAGTAAATAAGCATTTATAACCGTCAAAGATTTAAACGCTGACAAAATTAACTACGGAAACATTAAATTAATTTTATACCCATGAAAAATAATTTTTTGACAAAATTATCCAACTGCTAAATTTAAAGTTGATTTTATTAGTTTTTGTTTTAAAAGTACCAAATTATCCTTTTATCATCTTCTCATTTCCAACACTTCAAGTTTTTAATCCCTAAACCATGGAAACCCTACCAAAATATAAATCAGAACCAGGATTAATCCTAAATAATGGAAGGTGGAATTACACCCTAACAACAGTCTCAAAAATCTCATAAGCATTCTCTCCATAAGATTCATAGAACTTGTCCCACATTTCATTCTCCAAATCAATGGCATCCTTATTAGGTTGAACAAATGAGGAGCATTACACTACCTATCTGCACCTACACTGAATTTTGCATCACGCTGTCAGGAGAAAAAAAAGACTCTTCTTTGTTAAAGACCGGTGGCGACATATTAGAAGCAAATCAGAAACAGGGGAGAGAGAGAGCTTGTTTGACGGCAACAGCAGCCATGGTCCCCTCCGCCGTTGCCCTATCCTCTTCCCCTTCTCCTTCTTTTTCCTTTAATTTTCCTTCAATTCTTTTTTGTATCTTCTTCACTTTGTTTCTCATTCCCTCGTCTCTATCTCTCTATTTTTTACTGCAACAGTGACAGAGGCTTACAGCCTCGCTCGTCGGCTGCACCTCCCTTTCTTTTCTTCTTTTCTTCTTTTCTCTATGTTTAGTGCATTTCAAAAGATTAGGACAAAAGAAAAAAGAATCTAAGAATTAGAGAAAGGCAACAAAGAGAAAATGAGTAACAAGCTAATCCTAGGGAAGAGACCTCCCTACGCATGATTGTGTTCTAGCCTTATTTCAGTTTAAAATCGAACATTTTTTGTTCAAACTATGTTCTATATTATATTGTTTTTACTGTATTTTTTTGTTCTACTTGTTTATGTTTTTTATTTTTTGAAAAATAAAAATCCAATCTTTTTTTCTAAGAAATTATTAGCTGGTTTATAAAGTAGCAGCAACTAGAAAGTATTGGAAAGAAAGAACTATTACTTTATTTTCTTGGCTTTACCCCCTTTTTTTTTTTATCAAAACCAAGAGCTTGAAGATGATAACTGTTACGGTGGGTAACCAGAGATTAATGGGCTGGACTTGCTGGGTTGGCCCAATCATCTGCGAAAGGAAGCCTCCGAGCAAGGTCGCGCCTTGGGGCCTCCGTCCGACTTGTATGTATAAGAGAACGAGAGGGTGGTACATGCAAAGATACTCCGATGCTTAAGTTAGCAAGGGTGTAAGCAGGTCTAGAGAGTATTGGGACTTAGTGATACTTGAGGGGTGTCAGTGTATTTATAGTGGTGAACCAATAACCACCGTTGGAGTAGTTCCTCCTTTAAAGGAGGATAACCGTCTCTTTATCTTAGGAAAGTTGGGATATGGCTCCTGGAAGTGGGTTGAGAGATTTTAGGGGCAGTTACTAATTTGAATGAGTGTTATCTGCCATCTAATCTTCGTCCCGACTTCTTTGGACCAAGTCGTTGTTAAGACCGACTTCTTGAGAGAAGGTCGGTGTTGAGTGAAAGCCAATCCTTTGGATTGGATCTTTCATTTGGGCCTGGACCTTAGCATTGGGCCAGGACATGAACAGTGCCCCTAATCGAGCATAGTCTTAGTGGAGAGTTGGGCTCGAGTATTTTGACTTGGGCTTACAACCGACCTGTTGAGGAACCGACGTGATTTTTCTAAACTGACGTGCTCCTAAGTTTCCCAACAGTCATGTCTAATCAAACGTCGCGTTGGTTAGGGATTTGCGTATTTACACCTAGGAAGCGGTTACATTGGTAACGGCGCACCTCATTAATGAATGCCTCTGTTTTTACTATTATGCCCCTAGTGTATTTATAAATATTTTCCCTCTCTTTCTTTGTTTCGTTTCTGAGAACTGTTGCATTTGCACTCCCTATTTCGAAAAAGCTTTTGTTCGAAGGGACTCCTCTTTTCTTCAAGCCATTACTACCTCTACCCTTTTTTTAAGCAAAGGTTAGCTCTTTTTTCTGCTCTCTCTCTTTTTTACAAATGCTTTTGTTTGCATGCTTTTTCTTTGAGAAGAATGTTGGCTATTGGGTTAGTGACTCTGTTTTGTTGAGGATTTGACTCTAGGCCCCTTAGAGACCCTATTTTTTTATCCTTTTCCTTTTTCCTTTGTAGGTTTCGCCATCCTTTTTATATAGGGAGAAATGTCTGCTCTAGAGTCCCTTGCTCAGTGGGTGGATGTTACGGTTCTTGGGAAGAATCTTTGGTAGATACCGACTACGTTACTGATCTTCGCACGCACCATAGGATTTGTGCTTTTGATGAGGACAAGCCAAAATATGAACTGATTGCCCCAGATCCGGAAGACCGGGTTTGTTTTGGGAGGGCTTCTGAGGAGGACCCTTATTTCTTTTTTATGTATGAGAGTCTTTTCACTTGATTGGGAGTGTTTTTGCCTTTTTCTGCCTTTGAGGTTTCTGTCCTGCACCATTGTCGTGTCGCTCCTACTCAACTCCATCCCAATTCTATGGGTTTCTTGACGATTTACCGACTTATTAGTCAGGCCTTAGATTTTCCGACCTCTTTGAGGATTTTATTTTATCTTTTTCATATGACCAAGCCCTTTAGTGGGCAAAATAATAAACAACAGTGGGTGTCTTTTCGAGCTATTCAAGGTCGGAGAGTTTTCAATCTTTTTTATGAATCCTTCCATGACTTCAAAAATTTCTTTTTTAAAGTTCAAGCTGTAGAGGGTCACCACCCCTTTTTTCTGGATGAAAATTTTGTTCCTCGTTTCCCTTTATATTGGTCGGAGGCTTCTCTTGTGGAGAAGTATGGTTTGGATGATTTAGACGAGGTCGGAGAGGCTGTTGTGGGGTTTCTCCGAGAAGTTTGAGGGAGAGCCCCTTATCTTGATACAAAAAAGTTCCTCCAAGGGTCTCCGACCTTTGTACGGACTCAATTAGGTATATATGGTTATTTTTTTTATTTTGCTATGATTTGTTTGATTTTGCTCCGACTTGTTTTAATTATTTCTGATTTTGGGATTCCGACTTCCTTGTAACTTGATTTTTCTGTCTTTTCCTTTTTCAGAAATGGTGAAGAAAGCTTCTGCCTCTTCTTATCAAAAAGTTCAAGATGCCAAGAAATGATCTCGGCGAGGGCCACTGGCAATCTTCCTTCTCCTCCTCCCCCTCCTCATCCTCCTCATAATTTGGGGACTTCCTCTCATCCCCTTGTGGTATCCTCTTCCTCTACTTCTTCTCTTCCTTCTCCTCCTCTGCCCCGATCTTCTCCTGAACCCAAGAAGAAAAAGCGAAGGACTTATGGCTCTTCTTTCGAGGCGACATTCGATGGTCCCCAATTTTTCCGAAACTATATTTTTCCTCATTCATCTATTAATATGGATGATGCTATAGTTTGGAACCATTTGAATGTTATAGTTCAGGGGAGCATCTGGGTGGCTGGGGTGTGTACGAGACTCCTGGATATTTTTGAACATACTTCCCTTATCTCTTTGGGTTCTTCCCTAAAGGTTGAGGAACTTGAGGGGAGAATTTTCTTATACCAGGAGGAGGAGAAGAAGTTGAAGGAGGAGGTTACCAGATTGAAGGAGGAGAAGGATCGGATTCGAGAGAGGGAGAAGAAGTTGATGGGCCGGTGTGCCATGGCAGAGGGCCTTAAGGAGAAGGCGGAGCAGAATTATATCAGGCTATTTACGGAGAACTTAGACCTGAAGAAGGAGCTCTCTGGGTGTCGGGACTCTTTTCAGAACTTGGAGGATTCAATTGTTGAGGGGGCAGAGGAGGCATGGAGGATCTTTAAGGAACAAGTCGGAGTCATCGCCCCCGACTTGGACCTTTCTCCCTTGGATCCTGACAAGATCGTGGTGAATGGTGCAATTGTCTCCCCTCCCCGACCTGAAACCGACTCCGAGTTGAAGACTCGGGGCCAAAGGATGATAGAGTCTCCTCTTCGGGGTGACGTTCCGAGTTCCTCGAAGGTTCCTTCTGAAGGTCCCGACCAGCCTGCTCTAACTCCTTCTGATGCCGCTCCGACTTCTCTCCCTGGTCCTGGTGGTGATGGCCCTTCTCTGGGTGGTAGTGATCTTCCTCTTTCTTGACTGAACGTGGCTATAAGGGAGTCCGGCCTGTGGGCCCCCCTGTTTTTTAAACAATTTTTATTTTGTGTTATTGTGGTGGTTGGCGCTGAACATTTTCTGGCCTTTATGGCCGTAAACAAAAAATATTTTAAAAATATCCTTTTTGGATAAGGATTTAGGTTATCCTTTGCGTGTATGCTTTTTGTTTAGGTTTTTTCAAAAACCCTTTTAATCTTGTTCTTTTTGAACAATCCTTTATCCTGGCTGGCTATTTTCGGTCTATATTTTTCCCTAAGACTTGGGATAGCCTATGCCTTTGGTTTTTGTTGGATTTTTCCCTTTCTCTTTTCATATTCCCTTATGCTCAATTTTGGTTTATTGAGCGTATGTGACTTAGGTTATTTCTGCGATGCATTCCGTTTCTCCTCGGTTTTTCCGACTTGTAAGTCGACTAATTTCCGAGTTCTTTTATGATCTACTTATATAACCTCTTTACACCGACTTGTACCTCGTCATTTTATCCTGACGACCATCTAGGTCGTTCATGGGATTTTCACGTTTTGTCAAGCTTAAGTCGGCACGTTTCGTAGAAAGAGTAAAAAGTGAAAATGAAAATAGATATTGAAAAAAGATCTTTATTTATTTGCAAAGGTACTTTATTGCTACTAAGGGTTTTTTGATAATTTGCAGTCTCTTAGCCTCCATTTTGATGCCTCGCTAAAAACCCCCCTTCAGGAAAACTCTTTGGAAAAAAACCATGAAGTTGAGAAAAGAGTACATCAGGGAATAGAGTTCGCTTTTTACTATAGTACCTTTTCATATTACAAGCATGCCACGATCTAGGTAGCTCAGTGCCGTTTAAGTCGGTCACCTTATAGTAGCCTTTTCTTAAGGCCTCACTAATTTTGTATGGTCCCTTCCAATTAGCAGCGAGTTTTTCCTCCCCAGATTTATTGACTCCAATGTCGTTTCTGATTAAAACCAAGTCGTCTGGGGTGAAACTTCTTCGAATGACTTTTTTATTGTATCTGGTAGTCATTCTTTGTTTCAATGCTGCCTCTCTTATCTGAGCTTGTTCTCGGATTTCAGGGAGTAGTTCAAGTTCCTCTTTGTGCCCTTGTATGTTCCCGACCTCGTCGTAGAAGATCACCCTTGGACTTTGCTCGTTGATTTCTAATGGTATCATGGCTTCCACGCCATAGGCAAGTTGGAAGGGTGTTTCTCCTGTGGCAGACTGAGGAGTCGTCCGGTAAGCCCATAGTACTTGGGGGAGTTCTTCAGCCCAAGCTCCCTTTGCATCCTGCAACCTTTTCTTTAATCCTGCCAGTATAACTTTGTTGGCTGCCTCGACTTGTCCATTTGCTTGTGGATGTTCTACTGAGGTGAACTGGTGTTTGATCTTCATACTGGCTACTAGGTTTCTGAAGGTTGAGTCGGTGAACTGAGTGCCATTATCCGTGGTGATGGAGTGAGGTACCCCATACCTTGTGATAATGTTTTTGTAGAGGAACTTCCGACTTCTCTGGGTAGTGATGGTGGCCAATGGTTCTGCTTCTATCCATTTTGTGAAGTAGTCTACTCCCATTATTAAGTATTTTACTTGTCCTGGAGCTTGGGGAAAAGGTCCTAATAGGTCCAATCCCCATTTAGCAAAGGGCCAAGGAGAAGTTATACTTATGAGCTCCTCGGGGGGAGTGACGTGGAAGTTTGCATGCATTTGACATGGTCGACATCTCTTCACGTACTCGGTGGCATCTTTCTGTAGAGTCGTGATAAACCCATATTTCATGAGTTCTTTTGTGCTTAATTAGAGTGATTTATTCAACTCTTCACCTACTTATTCACATTAATTGCATAGTTTTACTTTCCCTTCCTTATTATGTCATATAATGAAAAACATGTTTTCTAAGCTTTAAAAATTAAATATTTTAATTACCTTTATTTCCATTCGATGCCGTGATTAGTGTGTTGAGTAGTTTCAGATTTTCTAAAGGCAGAATGACTTAAAAGGATGAAAAAGGAAACATACTAGAATGGAAGGAGGAAGCAAAACGGAGCATTAAAGAAACTGGTGTCCACGCGATCGCATGGATGACGCGATCGCGTGCCAAGCACGAATCAGCAGCGATGCGGCCGCATGCCTGACGCGTCCGCGCGCCTCAAACAGAATACACATGACGCGGTCGCATGACTGACGCGACCGCGTGGCAAGAAAAAGCTCCGAATGACGCGACCGCGTGACCCACGCGGACGTGTGACAGAGGCCACGCACCAGAAATTACAGAATACGCCCCCAGCAAATTCTGAAGCCCTTTTTGGCCCAGATCCAAGTACAGACAGCATAGACCAGAGATTATAAAGTGTGGGAATGCTTCCATTCAAAGAGAGCTCGCATATTTTTTCACCTTTCAATGATTTAGATTTAGTTGAGAGGGAGATCTTCTCTCTCTCTCTCTCTCTCTCTTTTAGGATTTAGGATTTCTTCTTGTTTTAAGAGTAACTCTGGATCCAGGTTTAATGTTCTTTTAGTATTACTTCTATTTATTTATTCCAACATTTGAATTGATAATTATTATAAATTGATCTAAGAATTCTTCCATGTTACAGATTTCTAATTGAATTAATGATAATTTGAGGTATTTTCAGTTTATGATTGTTCTCTTGATTTAAGTTGCCATTGCTTCCCATCTAAGGACACTTTTATTATTTCAGCAATTTACTTTTTCCCCTTTTGGTTTTGGTTAAGAATTCAGTAACTCAACAGTTATTAAACTCAACATAATTGATAATCGTTATCTTGCTAATTAAGTTGAACTTAAATAATCCCAACCTTTTCTTAGGAAATAATTAGGATTCAAAGGTCAATTTAATTAGTCCCTTGACTTTCCTTTGCTCCGGTAAAGGTTGACCAAGTGGAATTAAGATACAACTTTCATTATTGTTGAGAAGGGTAACTAAGTTGGACTTCTAACTTCCCTTATCTTGCCAAAAGTTATTTTACAGTTATTATTTATTTTTACTTGCCATTTAATTCACTCGTCATTTAAATTACTTACTTCTCACCTTCTAAACCCCGATTACAACCTTTATAGCCAATAATAAGAACACACTTCCTCGCAGTTCCTTGAGAAGACGACCCGAGGTTTGAATACTCGGTTAACAATTTTTAAAGGGGTTTGTTACTTGTGACACCCAACACGTTTGTAAGAAAGGTTGATTGCTTGGTTTAGTAACTATACTCACAACGAGAGTTTTTATACCCTCTAAACCATCAATCTTCTGCCCTTTCAAAATGGCGTCGTTGCCGGGGAGGTGCTAACGTGTGCCTTATTATTGGTTATTGTAAATATTTTTCTTTTGCTTGTTTAATTATTGTTGTTTTTCCTTTTTCTCTTTATTTGCTACTATGAACTCTCACCCCTCTCGCTTTGAGTTTGGTTCTAATATTGTTAAAGGAAATAGAAGTTATAGCAGGAATGTGCATCAAGGTCAGACCAATCAAGGATGGATGGAACCAAGAGGATCTAATCAACCCTTTTGGTGGCAACACCCTCCGAGATATCCTGGACAAAGACCATTCTACCGTGCATACCCAGCTGTAAGACATGGTGGACAACCTTGTAACTACCAACAAGCCCCACCTCGTGCATATGAACCATCCTTTCAACATAACCTCGAACCACCACACTCACAAGCTTCTCTTCACCATTCGCCATCATATGATCCTTCCTTACCCCAATACCAATCCAATCGTTCCTAATCATCACCACTTTCCTTTGTATCATGTCCAAGTCTGGCAAACCGCGAAGCAAAGGATCGCCTGAAAGAAACAATGATTAAATTTCAAACAAACATTCAACAACTGGAGCAAGCACTAATTCAATGGGCCACTAGGCGCTCAAATATACAAGGATCAACCACAGCTCCATGTGGACAGCCCAATGAAGAGCGTAGCATGAAAGAAATACTAGAGACTCCAGTGGACAAGACAGAAAATGAATTCGTACTAGAACAAGTGGAAGTAGCTGTCATTGTTCAAGAAGAAGAGTTGGTTGAAGATCTAGGCGATGCTGAACTTCCTTGGGAATCTAGAATTGAGGAAAACTCCGTCCGAGATGCCACAGTTGATGCTAAGGAGGATACCGTACAATCTCCAAGGCAAGTCGTTTACGAAGAATTAGACGGAATAATCCAAGAAGCAAATTTCCTTGATGATGATATTCACAAGTCTAGTGCTCCTAGTGATGAACTTGCGTCCGCAAGTGAATTCTCTGAGATCGAAGAATCTTCCCCAAGTGAATATGAAGATGATGCAGAGGTAGATTTCTCTCAACCTCCAATCTATGACTCAAGTGATGAGGAAGACGCAGAAGACTTTGACCAGAATACAGATACAATTGAAGATCTTTGCAAGGAAGTGGAAGAATTCACAGAAGAGCACAAGGAAACGGAACTCGCAGAACCACCAAAAACACCTATCCCAAGGCCATTACCACCCAATACAAGCTTCAAGTGGGTACAATCCTTAACTTATAATTTTACTTATTCACTTGAATATGGTTTGCTTGAAACAGATGGCCAGCTTAGAGCTCTCTGCGGCTTTAAGAGTAAGAGGGAAATGGCTCGTATTCAGAGATGGTGCACCAGGTTCAATAAGGTTCCACGCTTCACCTCGAAGTACACAGATTGGTATCGTGCTCAATTGCATGGATCACGGAGAACGTTTGGTCGCCACAGTGAGATTCTACTCTTTAACCCGCCCGAATGGAAACTTACAAATTAAAACGGAGGCAGATCTAAAAACACAGCTTGGGATCATGGATTATGTTCTGACATTCGTCATCCCGGGAGGCTGGATATCTGTTTAAAGCTGCGCAGAAGCTTTACATGCCTAGTTTGGGACCCCGGAGGCTATTGGCATTCCAAGCACTGGTGGAGATTTTTGGACGAATTTAAACACAAGCCACCATAACAGGATACTCTTCCAATGTCCAACTTAAGGACTTTAACTAAAAGTGCTAGGTGGGAGACAACCCACCATGGTATGGTCGCTTCTTTTTCAATTTATTTCTTGTTAATCGCTTTCAATTTTTCCTTTTTCATTTTAATTTATTAAACCTGGAATCATGCATAAGCATCCATGATAGTCATTGCATTATGCACTTTTCATGCATAAAAAAAAGTGGTTGCACGACGCGACCGCATGCCCCATGCGATCATGTCATATCGCGAAAAATACCACCCATGCGACCGCGTGACCCACGCGGCCGCGTGATATATATATCGGCGTAAGGATCTAACGAACAGAAAGTTGGGCTGGAATCGTGCGGCCCTTGTGCGTTTCGCACAAATTGGCCCACGCGATCGCATGCCCCATGCGATTGCGTCACTTACCCAATACCAATCCCACGCGACCGCGTGAGCGACGCGATTGCGTCGCATGAATTATACATCGCCCCAAAAGGAGACAGAGAGTTGCGCTAAAACGGCGCTGGAGTCGTGCGTTTAGCACGACTTCCAGCGACGCGATCGCGCGACCCATGCGATCGCGTCACCCTTCTTTCCCCCTCGCATGCGATCGCGCACCCCACGCGATCGCGTCACTCCCATTCTCGTCCCAACCACGCGACCGCGTGCCCCACGCGGCCGCGTGGATTCGAAAATATAACCCCCCAGCCCGCGAACCCTATCAGTCGCGCAGCCCTCACCCCCAACCCTCTTCCCCTTCTCTGCCTCCTCTCCCTCCAACCACCACCCACCACCTTCCAGCCGCCACCGCACCATCACCCAGACGCCGCCGCTGACCCGCCACCGCCGCCGTACCACCCTCTCCCCTACTCTCTCCTTCCTTCTTCCTCTCTCCTCCCCTTTCCACCGCTGCTCGCCGCCACCACCGCCCACCACTGCCGGCCATCCACCGCGCCCCACCCCTTCAGCCAGCAACCCCAACCCCCACCTTCCACCCCTATCCTCTCCCTCCAACCACCACCCACCACCTAAACCCTTTCTCCGACACCAACCCCCTCCGCCGCCACCACCGCGTCGCCGTGCACCACCACCGTGCCGGACGCCGCCGGAGCCACCTTCTTCCCTGTTCCACCCCTTCCGCTTACCAGGTTCCGCAACACGCAACCATTTTTTTTATCTGTTCGTCACTTTTCTATATTTTTTATTCCGTTTATGTTCATAATTAGGATAGTTAGACTTGCATGTTGTAGTGGATTTTTAGGTTGTTAGGTAGCTTAGGCTGTGGTTAGTGGACCTAGGTCTGTTTACTTGCACTGTTCTTACTTTTGTTTTACCCTATGTGCAAATCTGTTGCTGCTATAATCATGATTCATATGCTGCTTTCTTGTATGTTGCTGCTGTTTACATTGAGTTTTTATGTTTATTTTATATCTATGTACATGCGGCTTGATTTTTTTAATTCATATGAACTGATTAAATTGCTGTTTATTTTTCGGGACAATCCAATTTTAGCCGGAATGCTGCCCAAATTTTTTTTAAATTATTTTCATTCATATTTTGGTTTGGCATTTCTGAAATCTGTTTTACTTTGCTTTACCCAAACCTTTACATGCATGCTATGGCAGACTTTCTCATCCTTTTTGATTTCCTGGTTCATAAACTGCTTGTTCAATTATGAGTACTTCTATTCTTACCTATGAATCTTTGTTATATGGAATTTTTCTATGCCACTTACCTTCCTAACTCACTAATTTTAAATTACTAATTTCTTTTTCAAATCCTAACCATACTAACCCTTTTGGTCTCTTTTCTGATTATTTTCACTTTCCTCTAACTTTCTAACCATGGCATATTGCTTATTTTTTTTCCATTTAACATAAATTCAATCACATTTCAATTACTCATTTTCCTTATTCTATTTCTCCCCTACCGCTTTGAGTTTTCTTTGTTTAATTGCCTATTTACTTTCCTATTTTTTTTTATCCATTCCTGATTTTCTGTTTTTCAGGATGTCTGCCTCACACAGGAAAGGTAAAGGCAAGGCCACTGGCAAGCGCAAGAGAGGAGATTCCTCCCAGTCCATCATTTCTCTAATGCACGATACCTCATGGCGGGAGAAGAACTTCACACCGCAGGAGAAAGCTAACCAGCTGCTTCCTGCAAATGATCCTATAAAATTTGCAAACCGGTACTGTGAACTGAAGTACCCAGCTTTTGCAAACTCCAGAAATCTATACCTAGAACGTACCTTGAAGATTCCAGAAGCCCTCCAGCAGTACACTACTGAGCAAATCAAGCAAAGGGGCTAGTACTTTCTGGAGAGACCACTGACAGAGGTCAATGCATCTTGGGTCCGGAAATTCTATTGCAACTACTACCTTACTACCATAGATGCAGTGAACCTGAGGGGAAAGCAAATTCTGGTCACAGAGGAAGCCATAGAGACCATTCTCCAGCTCCTAGCCAAGTCCGATCAGCCAGATGGTTTTGCACAGGCTGAGGAGGACATGGGCCAGATGCAGTTTGACTGGGATGCCGTAAAGGCACGGATAGCTCTCGACCCTGCTGTTCCTTGGGAGATGGGTCAGAACACTACTATGCCTAGAGGGATCAAGAGAGTGTACTTAAATGATGAGGCTCGGCTATGGAATCATATCTTGAGTAATTTTGTGATGCCGAGTACTCACGAGACGGAGATCCCGGCTACCATGATCACCCTCCTTTGGTGTGTGCTGGAGGGTAAGGAGATATACTTACCTCGTTTTATCTGGCATTATATGGCCAGGCCCCACGTACGAGGCACCCTCCCCTTTCCTTACCTGGTTACACGGCTAGGCCGTCAGGCTGATGTGCCTTGGGAGGATGCCGATGAGCGACCACCAGCAGCGGACTGCAGGAAGATCATCCCGCACAGCAGGAACTTCCTTGCTTTGGGCTACAGACCACCACCTGTCACTGCTACTGATGAGACAGCCCCTCTGTCTGCTGGACCCTCTTCATCCACAGCTATCCCTGCTGCCACCACTGCACCTCCACCCGCCTCTGAGCCGGTCTATCGCCTCGTGCACCGTCTATTCCGCCAGCTTGATCAGATGGAGTGCCGTAACAGGCGCCGGAATGAGAGATTAGACCGCCGCAGCAGGCGACGCTATTCCCATCTGAAGCTGATGATCAGACAGGGCGCCGACATCCCCTCCGAGCCCGACACCCCTTCAGAGCCATCAGAGGATGAGCACGAGGAGGAGCCTCATTTCCAGGCAGAGACTCATCAGCAGGCAGCCACAGAGCAAGCTGCCCCGCATCAGGAGGTTATGCCCCAGATAGAGGCCGCAGATCCGGAGATCCCGCTCCAGTCCATCCCAACTCCACAGCAGCCAGACCCTCAGCCCACCACCACCACGGAGACCCCAGCTACCATCCCTACCATTGATGACACTCCTTCACACCAGGCTTGATTGAGCATCGAGGACGATGCTTCATTTTAAGTGTGGGGAGGTCGCCATCTCTGGCGTTTATTTTGGTGAACCACTACATACTTTTTCTTTTATTTTGGATATTTTTCTGTATTTTTCTCTTTTTCTTTTATTGTTATTTTCTGAGTACTTATACATTGCTACTTGTGTATTTTACTCTATGTGATGCATTTTGCATCTTTAGTTCATACTTTAGCCATTTAATTTATTTTAGTTATTTAGTTTAGTTTGCAATTCTGATTTATTAGTGGATTAATTAGTATAGTTTACCCTTTTTAGCATAAGATAGTATAGTTTAAATAGAAAAATATAAAAAGGAAGTAAACTAGAAACTTTAACAGAATCAAAACAACCCACACCTTGTATATATAGCATTACATGTTAGTTGACAACATTTCATCAAGGAGGAACATTAAAACTTTAAAAGCTACCCTAAATAATTTTTTTTCAAGAGAATAATGGGAATTTTTAACTAAACCTGGATACAATATATGAATGATATATGATGCTTGAGATAGAGAACACACAGCCTGTGAGTCTTGAGCTTAAATTGTATGGTTGCATTCAAACCATAATTTTATTTCTGTGTGTCACATTTCTTTTTATTCTGATGTTCTTTACTTTGCTTTAATCTATATGTCCAATTATAGAATATAGAATAGATACATACCAAGAGAATGATTGAGGCCATCATTTGATTTTAGCTCACTCACCCCAAATTAGCCTATCTTTTACATTACCTTTGTTAGCCCCCTTGAGCCTTTTAAAACCCCTTTATTCTATTTAGCCAAATTACTAGCCTTAAGCAGAAAAACAAAATAAAATCCCAAGTGAATCCTTGGTTAGCTTAAGATAGAAAATTATAAATAGAGTTAAATGTGGGAAACCTTTTGGGAACATGGATGATAGAAACAAAAGGTAGAGAAGTTAAAAGGAATAAAATAAAATTTGGGAAGCATGCTCATGAGAAAATCTAAATGATTCAATTATCATGTGCATTCAAAAAAAAAAGTTAATTTTTTCAGCATTTAAATAAAAGGGGATACAAAAGAAATTCTCCAATGCAAAATAAAAACAATGCACATGGGATAAAAAAATGATAAAAAGTGAAACATGAGCATGTAACAATAAGTGGGAAATTATGGGAAAATAGGTAAAGAAGTTTTATCTTGCTGAATATGTATGTTAGGTGAGATCTTAGTCTAATTAAGGATTCACTTATTAGCTCACTTGACCCTATACATAAATTCTTACCTTTACCTTGACCACATTACAACCTTAATTAAGACCTCAGGACTTTTTGGTATGACTATATTCTATAATTGTTGATTGGTTAGATGAAAAACAAAGCTGTAGAAATTAAGAATAAAAAGAAAAATAGAGTGAATAAACCCAATAAACACTGAGTGACTAGAGAGTAAACACAAAATCCAGTGAGGGTTCAATAACTCATCAACATATATCTGTGCTCAAAATTTACTAATTGTTTTGCAAGTTTGTACAATGTTTTCTTTCCCATCTCATTTGCTAAAGTACTTTATTATTTAAGGGTTGGCTATATATATATATATATACATAACCCCTTGAGAATGTGAATTAACTTAGCTACATGTAAACTTTATATATGAGTGGATGAATTAGAAATTGCATGACTCATTAGGAAGATGCATTTAGCATAGGTTGCATTTCATAACATTCCATCACTTTAACCTTAATTATTTACCTTGGATTTAGCATGAGGACATGCTAGTGTTTAAGTGTGGGGAGGTTGATAAACCCATATTTTATGAGTTCTTTTGTGCTGAATTAGAGTGATTTATTCAACTCTTCACCTACTTATTCACATTAATTGCATAGTTTTACTTTCCCTTCCTTATTATGTCATATAATGAAAAACATGTTTTCTAAGCTTTAAAAATTAATTATTTTAATTACCTTTATTTCCATTCGATGCCGTGATTAGTGTGTTGAGTAGTTTCAGATTTTCTAAAGGCAGAATGACTTAAAAGGATGAAAAAGGAAACATACTAGAATGGAAGGAGGAAGCAAAACGGAGCTTTAAAGAAACTGGTGTCCACGCGATCGCATGGATGACGCGATCGCGTGCCAAGCACGAATCAGCAGCGACGCGGCCGCATGCCTGACGCGACCGCGTGCCTCAAGCAAAATACACATGACGCGGTCGCATGACTGACACGACCGCGTGGCAAGGAAAAGCTCCGAATGACGCGACCGCGTGACCCACGCGGACGCGTGACAGAGGCCACGCACCAGAAATTACAGAATACGTCCCCAGCAAATTCTGAAGTCCTTTTTGGCCCAGATCCAAGTACAAACAGCACAGACCAGAGGTTATAAAGTGTGGGAATGCTTCCATTCAAAGAGAGCTCGCATATTTTTTCACCTTTCAATGATTTAGATTTAGTTGAGAGGGAGATCTTCTCTCTCTCTCTTTTAGGATTTAGGATTTCTTCTTGTTTTAAGAGTAACTCTGGATCCAGGTTTAATGTTCTTTTAGTATTACTTCTATTTATTTATTCCAACATTTGAATTGATAATTATTATAAATTGATCTAAGAATTCTTCCATGTTACATATTTCTAATTGAATTAATGATAATTTGAGGTATTTTCAGTTTATGATTGTTCTCTTGATTTAAGTTGCCATTGCTTCCCATCTAAGGACACTTTTATTATTTCAGCAATTTACTTTTTCCCCTTTTGGTTTTGGTTAAGAATTCAGTAACTCAACAGTTATTAAACTCAACATAATTGATAATCGTTATCTTGCTAATTAAGTTGAACTTAAATAATCCCAACCTTTTCTTAGGAAATAATTAGGATTCAAAGGTCAATTTAATTAGTCCCTTGACTTTCCTTTGCTCCGGTAAAGGTTGACCAAGTGGAATTAAGATACAACTTTCATTATTGTTGAGAAGGGTAACTAAGTTGGACTTCTAACTTCCCTTATCTTGCCAAAAGTTATTTTACAGTTATTATTTATTTTTACTTGCCATTTAATTCACTCGTCATTTAAATTACTTACTTCTCACCTTCTAAACCCCGATTACAACCTTTATAGCCAATAATAAGAACACACTTCCTCGCAGTTCCTTGAGAAGACGACCCGAGGTTTGAATACTCGGTTAACAATTTTTAAAGGGGTTTGTTACTTGTGACACCCAACACGTTTGTAAGAAAGGTTGATTGCTTGGTTTAGTAACTATACTCACAACGAGAGTTTTTATACCCTCTAAACCATCAATCTTCTGCCCTTTCAAAATGGCGTCGTTGCCGGGGAGGTGCTAACGTGTGCCTTATTATTGGTTATTGTAAATATTTTTCTTTTGCTTGTTTAATTATTGTTGTTTTTCCTTTTTCTCTTTATTTGCTACTATGAACTCTCACCCCTCTCGCTTTGAGTTTGGTTCTAATATTGTTAAAGGAAATAGAAGTTATAGCAGGAATGTGCATCAAGGTCAGACCAATCAAGGATGGATGGAACCAAGAGGATCTAATCAACCCTTTTGGTGGCAACACCCTCCGAGATATCCTGGACAAAGACCATTCTACCGTGCATACCCAGCTGTAAGACATGGTGGACAACCTTGTAACTACCAACAAGCCCCACCTCGTGCATATGAACCATCCTTTCAACATAACCTCGAACCACCACACTCACAAGCTTCTCTTCACCATTCGCCATCATATGATCCTTCCTTACCCCAATACCAATCCAATCGTTCCCAATCATCACCACTTTCCTTTGTATCATGTCCAAGTCTGGCAAACCGCGAAGCAAAGGATCGCCTGAAAGAAACAATGATTAAATTTCAAACAAACATTCAACAACTGGAGCAAGCACTAATTCAATGGACCACTAGGCGCTCAAATATACAAGGATCAACCACAGCTCCATGTGGACAGCCCAATGAAGAGCGTAGCATGAAAGAAATACTAGAGACTCCAGTGGACAAGACAGAAAATGAATTTGTACTAGAACAAGTGGAAGAAGCTGTCATTGTTCAAGAAGAAGAGTTGGTTGAAGATCTAGGCGATGCTGAACTTCCTTGGGAATCCAGAATTGAGGAAATCTCCGTTCGAGATGCCACAGTTGATGCTAAGGAGGATACCGTACAATCTCCAAGGCAAGTCGTTTACGAAGAATTAGACGGAATAATCCAAGAAGCAAATTTCCTTGATGATGATATTCACAAGTCTAGTGCTCCTAGTGATGAACTTGCGTCCGCAAGTGAATTCTCTGAGATCGAAGAATCTTTCCCAAGTGAATATGAAGATGATGCGGAGGTAGATTTCTCTCAACCTCCAATCTATGACTCAAGTGATGAGGAAGACGCAGAAGACTTTGACCAGAATACAGATACAATTGAAGATCTTTGCAAGGAAGTGGAAGAATTCACAGAAGAGCACAAGGAAACGGAACTCGCAGAACCACCAAAAACACCTATCCCAAGGCCATTACCACCCAATACAAGCTTCAAGTGGGTACAATCCTTAACTTATAATTTTACTTATTCACTTGAATATGGTTTGCTTGAAACAGATGGCCAGCTTAGAGCTCTCTGCGGCTTTAAGAGTAAGAGGAAAATGGCTCGTATTCAGAGCTGATGCACCAGGTTCAATAAGGTTCCACGCTTCACCTCGAAGTACACAGATTGGTATCGTGCTCAATTGCAAAGATCACGGAGAACGTTTGGTCGCCACAGTGAGATTCTACTCTTTAACCCGCCCGAATGGAAACTTACAAATCAAAACGGAGGCGGATCTAAAAACACAGCTTGGGATCATGGATTATGTTCTGACATTCGTCATCCCGGGAGGCTGGATATCTGTTTAAAGCTGCGCAGAAGCTTTACATGCCTAGTTTGGGACCCCGGAGGCTATTGGCATTCCAAGCACTGGTGGAGATTTTTGGACGAATTTAAACACAAGCCACCATAACAGGATACTCTTCCAATGTCCAACTTAAGGACTTTAACTAAAAGTGCTAGGTGGGAGACAACCCACCATGGTATGGTCGCTTCTTTTTCAATTTATTTCTTGTTAATTGCTTTCAATTTTTCCTTTTTCATTTTAATTTATTAAACCTGGAATCATGCATAAGCATCCATGATAGTCATTGCATTATGCACTTTTCATGCATAAAAAAAAGTGGTTGCACGACGCGACCGCATGCCCCATGCGATCGTGTCATATCGCGAAAAACACCACCCATGCGACCGCGTGACCCACGCGGCCGCGTGATATATATATCGGTGTAAGGATCCAACGAACAGAAAGTTGAGCTGGAATCGTGCGGCCCTTGTGCGTTTCGCATAAATTGGCCCACGCAATCGCATGCCCCATGCGATTGCGTCACTTACCCAATGCCCTTGTCAAATGCTGGTTTGAAGAGGATGTCGGCTGAGCTTCCCTGATCTACCAGAGTTCTATGAAGATGGGCATTGGCCAGGATCATGGTTATCACTACCGGATCGTCATGTCCAGGTATGATTCCTTGTCCATCTTCTTTGGTAAAAGAGATAGTGGGGAGGTCGGGAGTCTGGCCTCCGACCTAGTAGACTTCCTTCAAATGTCTTTTGCGAGCCGACTTTGTGAGGCCGCCTCCCCCGAACCCACTGACATTAGGATTTTTGCCAGTAAAGAATTTCATAAAAACAGTCGCGTTGTAGATATAGTCTCTAAACCAACAAAAATCCTTTCGTACAAACGTTTTGGTTGTCACAAGTAACAAACCCCTTTTAAAATTGATAACCGAGTATTTAAACCTCGGGTCGTCTTCTCAAGGAATTGCAGGGAGGTATGTTCTTATTATTGGTTATGAGTTTGTAAATTGGGGTTTTGGAAGTAAGGAGGGAATATGTTATATGACAAGTAAAATAAAATAATAATAATAAAATCTCTTGGCAAGGTATAAGAATTGGAATTCCTATCCTAGTTATCCTTATCAGGTGTGAAGAGAATTGGGTTTTAATCCCACTTGATCAGCCTTTATTAAACAAAGGAAGGTTAAGTGGGCTGATTAGCTTGATTCTCAAGTCCTAGTCAACTCCTGTGGAGAGACTAGTGTTAGAGCAATCCTAGCTCAAGCAGAATCTGCCAATTTTAATCACTTGCTGAGTTTGATAACTCAAGTACTACCAATCACTTGACCAAAGCCAAAAGGGAGAAAAATATCTAAATTAAATTAAAAGCATCAATATAAATAAAGTAAAGCAATCTTAAATCTGAAAATACCTCGAATTGCATTAACAAAAGAAATTAAATCTGGCATAGATGTTCATAAATTAAATTGAGAAAATAAATAAAAAGAACATTGAACCTGGGATCGAGAGTCACTCCTAAAACTAAGAGAAATTCTAATCATAATCCTAAGAGAGAGGAGAGAACCTCTCTCTCTAAAAACTACATCTAAATCCTAAAATTGTGAATATGAAAGCATGTTTATGAATGGATGCAATCCCTCTACTTTATAGCCTCTAATCTGTATTTTCTGGGCCGAGAACTGGGTCAGAAACAGCCCAGAATTCGTTGGTTGCGAATTCAAACATGCTGAATTTTCGTCACTGCGACGCGTCCGCATGGAGCACATGGTCGCGTCACCTAGCGTCAGAGAAACTATGGCATATTATATATCAAATCGAAGCCCCAAATGTTATCTTTTTAACGCAACTGGAACCGCATCGTTTGGACCTCTGTAGCTAAAGTTATAGCCGTTTGAGTGCGAAGAGGTCAGGTTGGACAGCTTTGCAGTTCCTTCAACTTCTTGTATTCCTTCCACTTTTGCATGCTTCCTTTCCATCCTCTGAGCCATTCCTGTCTTGTAATCTCTGAAATCACTTAACACACATATCAAGGCATCTAATGGTAATAAGAGAGGATTAATCATAGGGAATTTAAGGCCAAAGAAGCATGTTTTCAATTAAAGCACATAATTAGGAAGGCAAATGTAAAACCATGCAAATAGCATGAATAAGTGGGTAAAGAGTTGATAAAATCCACTCAATTGAGCACAAGATAAACCATAAAATAGTAGTTTATCAACCTCCCCACACTTAAACATTAGCATGTCCTCATGCTAAGCTCAAGAGAAGCTATAAAAATGAAGAGGAATGGTAGAATGCATGAAATGCAACCTATCTGTATGAATGCAACTATATGCAGAATGTTTCTACCTACTTGGTTAAAAGTAAACAAATCTTTTAAGAACATACATGAACTGGATTTCACTAATTCAAATCATAAAAATGAAGTACAAATAGACTTGCAGAAGAAAATAGCTCATGAAAGCCGGGAACAAAGAATCGAGCATCGAACCCTCACTGGTAGTGTATACACTCTAATCACTCAAGTGTTTAAGGTTCGATTCTCTCAATTCTCTACTAACCTTGCTTTCTAAGGCTTGCTCTTCATCTAACAATCAACATAAATTTAATGCACAAATACACAAATCAAGAGGTCTTTTAAGGGTTGTAATGGGGTTAGGGTCAAGGTAGGATTGTATTTGGCCAAGTGGACTAAAATCTGAATCCTTAATTAACTTAAACTTGCCACCTAACTTTAGACAATCCATGTAATCATAATATAATATCTAACTATCCATTAACCATGTTTTCCATATATTCATGCATTCTAATTTCAAGTACAGTACATATGCATTGCTTTCACTTACTTTGGGGCATTTTGTCCCCTTTTTGCTTAATTGCTCTTTTTCTTTTCTTTTTCTCTTTTTCTTCTTTTATATATATATATATATATATATATATATATATATATATATATATATATATATATATATTTTTTTTCTTTTGTTTTTCTCAATGCATATGATTAAATTATTGAATGCATGAACATGTCCTAAACATTTCTTTCACATTTTCATAAAGATATATAACACCCAATTCTTAAACCAAATATTTCCAAACCCACTTTTCCCCACACTTAATTCATGAGCACTTTCACTATTCTAAGCTAACCAAGGATTCAAATTAAGGACAATATTGTTTTCCGCTTAGAGTTAATGATGTGCTAAAGTAAAGAACAAAGGGGTAAAATAGGCTCAAATTGGTTTGCAAAGGATAATGAAAGGTAAGGCCATATGGGTATGTAAGCTCAGTGAAACAAAGGCCTCAATCATATAAGTGCATGTATACATCAAACAATGGAAATATAGAATTAAGCAAGACAAAGATCACAATTTTAGAGAGAAAAATACACACTAAAACAGAATTTTGGTTGATAAAATGTAACCAATTCAAATAGGCTCAAAAATCTCACAGGTTTTGTGTGTTCGAGTTCTAAACCATGTTCCAGTATAATATCTCTTCAAACAAGTGTAACATTAAATTTTATTTAAATTAGTGAAATTCTCTAAAAATTTTCTTGAAAAAGAAAATATTACTCAACCAAGTGGTAAAATATGCAAAAAATTAAACAAATATGCAATCAAACATGCAAATGCAACAATGAATAAGGAAAATAAATCATTGGTGTTGAGATAGAGGAGTAACTAACCCATGGAGATCGGTATCGACTTCCCCACACTTAAAGATTGCACCGTCCTCGGTACATGCTGAGATGTGCAGGTGGACGGGTTGCTCCAACTGACGCTTGTAGATGGAGGTGCCTTAGTTGGAGATCTCTTGGTTCCTTTCCTTGCTGGTGTCTTGTCAGTGACCTTCTCTTTTTCTTTTTTGGTACCCATGCCTAAGGAAGAAGAAAAAAAGAAGAGTGTAAAATATAGAAAACTAAGACTGGAAGGGAGGAAATTCCAAGTGATAAGGAATGCCAAAGGAAAGATGATAGCCCAACTACATGGTAGCTACAACATGTAGGAAAGATAACAATAAAGATCAAAAAGGGGCAATTCAAAATAATAAGATGTAAGAGGATAAAAACATGCAAATAATAGGCATGAGAAGCATAGCTCAAGCATCAAGTAATAAATGTGCTAAATTAAAGAGCATGTGTAATGATGACAATTGTGAATGATAATCCCAAATACATGTGGAGCACAAGTGTTGTGAAAAAGAGGCATGCCATAAAAGCTTTTTCACAAACACTGGGTGTGCAAGTTAAAATAGGGATGAAAATAATGTAATCCAAATGTATATGAGAGCCATGAATAAATGTCAATTGTCAAATCTCTCCTCAGAATAGCCACCTGCTCAAATAAATTAAGGCACTTATCCAAATAAAACTCCAACACCAACATAAAAATGCATGAAAAAGAATTGAAAAAGAAAAAAAAAAGAACAAATAAATGCATTAAATTAAAGAGATAGAAGAGTAGAGGGGAAGAAGGAGAGAAAGAAAGAAGAAAGAAGAGAGAAGAAGAAAGAAATTAGAATTTGGGGAAGAAAAGATAAGATATTTTTGGCTAATTTAGATAAGTTGTGCGGCGCAAGTGACGCGGTCGCGTGAGGCACGCGGTCGTGCGACTTGCGCTTAAACTGAATGATGCGGTCGCGTGACCCGTTTTAGGCTAATGGCGTGAGGGTAGCCTCACACTCGCACAACTCTCTGTTCAAAATTATATTAGTGCCAAATTTTAAGTGACGCGATCGCGTGGGGCATGCGATCGCGTGAGTGGGCTTTAGAAGGATATGACACGGTCGCGTGGGTCACGCGGCCGCATGGGAAGGATTATGCGTTCAGCACCAATCCAGCACCACTTTCGCACAACTTTCGGTCGTGCACCACTTTGACGTCGAAATCCTGGTCACGCAGCCGCGTGGGGCACGCGGTCGCGTGGGATGATTTGTGCCATTGGCACGCCTCCAGCCACGTTCCTGCGTAACTTTCTGTTCGTTTATTATTTCTCCCATCTCCTTGCGACGCGGACGCGTCACTGAAACGGTCGCGTCGCGTGAATTTTTTTTTATAATGCAGAATGCAATGCTAATATGAATGTTATGCAAAACTCCAGGTTCAATAAAATAAAATAGAACTCGAAAATAAATAAAATAAAAATGAAAAAGGAACGATCATACCATGGTGGGTTGTCTCCCACCTAGCACTTTTAGTTAAAGTCCTTAAGTTGGACATTTGGTGAGCTCCTTGTTATGGTGGCTTGTGCTTGAACTCATCCAGGAATCTCCACCAATGTTTGTAATTCCAATGGCCTCCGGGATCCCAAACTAGGCACGTAAAGCCTTTGAGCAGCTTCAAACAGATTCTTAGGCTCCCGGGGTTTTGGATGTCAGAACAGATTCCAGGATCCCAAACCTTGCTATTGCACCCGTCTTTTTGTTGATCATCATGATTCCATCCAGGTGGCAAGCAATCTGAATTCTCACTAAAGCGGCCAACCAACTTCCTAGACCCATTCAGTTGAGCTTTACACCAACCTTTGCGTTTAAACTTAAAGCTTCCAACCATAATGAACCTTGCAGGACAATTCTTACCACTGACCATCTTCCTCTTACTCTTTATGCCACAAAGAGCTCTAAGTTGACCATCCGTCTCCAGTAGCCCATATTCAAGTAGAATTAGAAAGCTAAGGGATATGAATTTTACCCACTTGAATGTTGTGAAGGATGATGGCAACTTAGGGGGAGGGGTCTCCAATAACTTTGGCAAGGTGATTCCAAGCTCCACTCTCTTGTGCTCTTTGACAACTTCCACCTCTTTGTAAGCTTCTTCAATTTCAACCTCTTCCAAGTCTTCAACCATGATATGCCTTGGAGGTTGTACACCCTCCTCAGCATCAATTTCAATTGCTTTGGAAGGAGGTTCCATAACCTGACTTTCCCATGGAGGGTCAGCATCTCCTAAGTCTGCAACCACTTCTTCCTCTTCAATAATTACAGCTTCCTCCACTTGTTCCAGTACAAAGTCATGCTCCGTACTGTCCACTGGAGTTTCTAATATCCCCTTCATGCTACGTTCTTCATTAGATTGCCCACATGAAGCCATGGGAGCACTTTGAGTGTCCGAGCGTCGGGAACCTAATTGACTTATCGCTTGATTTAGTTGATATAGAGTTGCATGAAATCGATCCGCTGCTTCCTTGAGATGATCTCTTGATTATTCCTTCACTAATTCTTCAACCACTCCTTCGACTTCAAGGGTTTTTACTACATTCACCCTTAGGGCCTCCTCTAGCTCCTTATGAAGTATGGATTCGCGAAGATGATCCCTTCTCTCTTGTTCCATGTCAATAGCATCATTGGGATCATGTTGCTCCTGGATTGATGGATATGGGTGCTCTTCCATGGATGGTGGTGATGGGATGGAGAGATCATTCTGTGGTTGAAAAGGAAGTGCACTAGAGCTTGATGGTTGATTGTTGAAGGTATTTGGTGGTCTGATTTGGGCGACGAGAGCTTGTATAGTAGAGTTTAGATCAGTAAGTGCTTTCTCCATGGAGGTTTGGGGTGGATAGGAGGGTTCATTTGGCTCATAAGGTGGTTGGTATGGTGGATACGGGTTAGGGTCAAATGGAGGTGAATGGTGAAAAGGGGCTTGTGAGTATGGTGGTCCAAAGTCATGTTGAGGAGAGGGTTTATAGGCATATATGGTGGTGGTTGTTGATAGTCCATTGGAGGTGGTTGTTGCCATGAGGGTTGATCAAATCCTTGTGGCTCCTCCCATCTTTGATTGTTCCAACCTTGATGCCTGTTCTTATTGTAATTTCTTCTTCCTGCAACATAATTGTAACCAGACTCATAGCCAAAAGGGTAAGAGTTCATAATAGCAAATAAAAATTAAAAACAAAAATAAAAACAATTTTAAATTAAAAGGTTATTTAAATTTTGAAATTTAAAATTAAATTTTGAAATTTGAATTTTAATTTTTGAAATTTGAAATTTTAAAATTTGAATTTTAAATTTTTGAAATTTGAATTTTTGAAATTTGAAATTTGAAGATTTTTAAATTTGAATTTTGAAAATTTTTTAAATTTGAATTTTGAAATTTGATTTTTGAAATAAGATAAGATAAAAATTTTAAAGTAAAAACCAATAACCTCTTAATTTACGAAAAAGAAAAAATAAAAACAAAAATAAAAACAAGTAACAAGAAAATATTTACAATAACCAATAATAAGGCACACGTTTGCAATTCCCCGGCAACGGCGCCATTTTGACGTTAGGATTTTTGCCAGTAAAGAATTTCATAAAAACAGTCGCGTTGTAGATATAGTCTCTAAACCAACAAAAATCCTTTCGTACAAACGTTTTGGTTGTCACAAGTAACAAACCCCTTTTAAAATTGATAACCGAGTATTTAAACCTCGGGTCGTCTTCTCAAGGAATTGCAGGGAGGTATGTTCTTATTATTGGTTATGAGTTTGTAAATTGGGGTTTTGGAAGTAAGGAGGGAATATGTTATATGACAAGTAAAATAAAATAATAATAATAAAATCTCTTGGCAAGGTATAAGAATTGGAATTTCTATCCTAGTTATCCTTATCAGGTGTGAAGAGAATTGGGTTTTAATCCCACTTGGTCAGCCTTTATTAAACAAAGGAAGGTTAAGTGGATTGATTAGCTTGATTCTTAAGTCCTAGTCAACTCCTGTGGAGAGACTAGTGTTAGAGCAATCCTAGCTCAAGCAGAATCTGCCAATTTCAATCACTTGCTGAGTTTGATAACTCAAGTACTACCAATCACTTGACCAAAGCCAAAAGGGAGAAAAATATCCAAATTAAATTAAAAGCATCAATATAAATAAAGCAAAGCAATCTTAAATCTGAAAATACTTCAAATTGCATTAACAAAAGAAATTAAATCTAGCATAGATGTTCATAAATTAAATTGAGAAAATAAATAAAAAGAACATTGAACCTGGGATCGAGAGTCACTCCTAAAACTAAGAGAAATCCTAATCCTAATCCTAAGAGAGAGGAGAGAACCTCTCTCTCTAAAAACTACATCTAAATCCTAAAATTGTGAATATGAAAGCATGTTTATGAATGGATGCAATACCTCTACTTTATAGCCTCTAATCTGTATTTTCTGGGCCGAGAACTGGGTCAGAAACAGCCCAGAATTCGCTGGTTGCGAATTCAAACATGCTGAATTTCTGTCACTGCGACGCGTCCGCATGGAGCATACGGTCGCGTCACCTAGCGTCAGGAAAACTATGGCATATTATATATCAAATCGAAGCCCCAAACGTTAGCTTTCCAACGCAACTAAAACCGCATCGGTTGGACCTCTGTAGCTAAAGTTATAGCCATTTGAGTGCGAAGAGGTCAAGCTGGATAGTTTTGCAGTTCCTTCAACTTCTTTTATTCCTTCCACTTTTGCATGCTTCCTTTCCATCCTCTGAGTCATTCCTGCCCTGTAATCTCTGAAATTACTTAACTAACATATCAAGGCATCTAATGGTAATAAGAGAGGATTAATCATAGGGAATTTAAGGCCAAAGAAGCATG
The DNA here is from genome assembly GCF_059453495.1 of Arachis ipaensis. NCBI lineage: Eukaryota > Viridiplantae > Streptophyta > Magnoliopsida > Fabales > Fabaceae > Arachis > Arachis ipaensis. The sequence goes on along the minus strand of NC_142441.1, from coordinate 115,356,916 downwards.
TTTTCAATCAAAGCACATAATTAAGAAGGCAAATGTAAAACCATGCAAATAGCATGAATAAGTGGGTAAAGAGTTGATAAAATCCACTCAATTGAGCACAAGATAAACCATAAAATAGTGGTTTATCACCCACCCGAGATCATATGTATGTGCCTTTCTGGGGTTTGTGGGGGTGGATCTCTCCGGTCCTCGTCGTCTCGCTTCCTTTTCCCCTGATGGTCCGACCTTTCCATGAGATATCTATCGAGCCGACCTTCTCTGGCCAACTTTTCTATCACATTTTTAAGGTCGTAACAATCATTTGTTGAGTGACCATATAGCTTATGGTACTCACAGTAGTCGCCACGACTTCCTCCCTTTTTGTTTTTGATGGGTCTAGGGGGAGGTAGTCTTTCAGTATGGCAGATTTCTCTGTAAACATCAACTAGGAAAACTCTCAAAGGAGTATAAGAGTGATATCTCCTAGGCCTTTCGGGATTGACTTCCTCTTTTTTCTTGGGCTCTCTCTCTTTTTCATTTGATGAGTTAGAGTGCCCAGGTTGCCAACTCGGTTCTCGCAATCTGGCATTTTCCTCCATGTTGATGTACTTCTCAGCTCTTTCTTGTACATCGCTCAAGGAGGTGGGGTGCCTTTTAGATATGGACTGGGAGAAGGGGCCTTCTCGAAGTCCATTTACTAGCCCCATGATAACTGCTTTTGTGGGCAGATCTTGAATCTCCAGACATGCTTTGTTGAATCTTTCCATGTAGTCCCGTAAAGACTCCCCGACCTCCTGTTTTACCCCTAGGAGGCTCGTTGCGTGCTTTACTTTATCTTTCTGGATGGAGAACCGCATTAAGAACTTCCGCGAGAGGTCTTCGAAGCTAGTGACCGACCTTGGAGGGAGGCTGTCGAACCACTTCATTGCTGCTTTCGACAAGGTGGTCGGGAAAGCTTTACAACGAGTAGCATCAGAAGCGTCAGCCAGATACATCCGACTTTTGAAGTTGCTTAGATGATGCTTCGGATCAGTGGTTCTATCATAGAGGTTCATATCAGGGCTTTTGAAGTTTCTTGGAACTTTTGCCCTCATTATGTCCTCACTAAACGGATCTTCTCCTCCTAGGGGGGAATCTTCTCGGTCGTTGCAGGAGTTCCGACTTTTGAGGGCGAATTCCAGCCTTGAGAGCTTTTCTTCTAGCTCTTTTCGTCACGCTATCTCGTTCCTCAAGTTTCTCTCCGCCTCCCGCTGTCGTTCCAGTTCCTGCTCCAGTTGTTCCAAACGCCCTTGGTGGCCGTGGAATAGCCCCATGAAGTCGGTTGCATGGGGTTGTCCGTCCTTTCCAGACTCGCGCCCATCAGAAGAGTTTGCTTTTGGATCTTTCAATCCTGAAGTACCCTCTCTGTTCTGATCGGCGCCACTTTGGTGGGCGGCCACATTCGCATCATTGTTTCCAGCGTCGAGATTCTCTTGCTCAGAATCGGACGCGTATGACCATCTTCTGGTGAATTGTCCGTCATTATTGGTTGATCTCTCGGGTCCCTGACAACGGTGCCAATATTACTGTGGGTAACCGGAGATTAATGGGCTGGACTTGCTGGGTTGGCCCAATCATCTGCGGAAGAAAGCCTCCGAGCAGGGTCACGCCTTGGGGCCTCCGTCCGACTTGTATGTATGAGATAATGAGGGGGTGGTACCTGTAAAGATACTCCGATGCTTAAGTTAGGAAGGGTGTAAGCAGGTCTAGAGAGTATTGGGACTTAGTGATACCCGAGGGGTGTCAGTGTATTTATAGTGGTGAACCAATAACCACCGTTGGAGTAGTTCTCCTTTAAAGGAGGATAACCGTCCCTTTATCTTAGGAAAGTTGGGATATGCCTCCTGGAAGTGGGTTGAGAGATTTTAGGGGCAATTACTAATTTGAATGAGTGTTATCTGCCAACTAATATTCGTCTCGACTTCTTTAGATCAAGTCGTTGTTAAGACCGACTTCTTGAGAGAAAGTCGATGTCGAGTGAAAGCCAATCCTTTGATTGGATCTTTCATTTGGGCCTGGACCTTAGCATAATTAAAGAATTTAATATACTTTTTTAATAGAGTCAACAAAAATTTATCGATTAATTATTTTGTCAAAAAAATATATTTTTATAGGTAGAAAGTTTGTTTAATCTTTTTGTGGTTTATTTTGTCAGTATTCAAATTTTTTTTATAATTAAAAATAATTATTTACTCATGTCAAAAATTAAGAACAAGAATTAACGTAAGTCATAAATATTAAATTAGAAAATTAAATTGAATATATCAAAATTTTGAATATCAAATTGAGGCGCAAATATAATTTCAAAAACCAATATGAAACAATATATTCTTCATATAATTAATGCATAGTAGTAGTTGTTTTCCGATACTAAAAAGAGTCTCGTAAATTGATTTTAGAGTTAATATCATTATAGCCAATAGTAATGTAATAAAACTCACAAATTTAGTAATTAGTAATTCTAGACAATTAAATTTTTTATGTAACTAATTAAGTCTAACTAAATCATCACATATATATTTTTCTTTTTTTTTTTTGTTTTTTGTTTTTTTTCTTCTCTTCCATTATCATTATTATTGGTATCGTTCTTCTTTTTTTTTTTTATATATTATTTTTGTTCTTATTCAACTTTTTTGTTTGTTTATTTATTTGTATATTTTTAAAAATTTCAAGAAAGAGAAGAATAAATAAAACAGCACACAAAAATAATGATGATGAGAATGACATCAGATTTTTTAATATGAAATACACAAATAAAATAAAAATAATACCAAATTTGTCATATAAAACATATAAGTTTTATCACAATAAATACATGATTTAAATTGATCTCGACATTACATTGCAAGTCAGTTTATTGTTTAAGATCTAGGAGTAAAGATTATATCAATAATAAAACATGAAAAAAAAAACATATTAGGAGAAAAAAAAAAGATAAAATATGAAGAAAAAGAAGTAAAAGAAGAAGACATATTGGAAAAAATTTCAACGTCAGGATTAAGAAATTTCGATACTATTTTTAAAAAATTTCGGTGCTTTTTTTGTTTTTGATAACTTCTAATTAGTTAAAAAATTTTATGTGTCATCGTTAAAAAATTTTGGTGTTAATTCAAAAATTTTCTATCAAGCAAAAATAATTTTAGTGCTATTTTTCTAATAAATTATACACAAGTCAAAACTCAATTATTCCTTTTCTTTATCATCGTCGTCGTCTTTTTTTCTTCTTTTTTTTTCATCTTCTTCGTCTTGTTTCGTCTTTATATAATTATTCTTGTTTTCACTTTCTTAAAAAGAATAAAAATAAAAAAATTAAACAAATAAAAAAATACAATAACAACTAATTCACATATATAAAGAAAAAAAAATCTAATCATAAAAATAAACAATTTTAAAAAGTATTACAAGTCTGTAAAGTTTGGAATTTATGTTATTGTCAAATACAAAGAACACGACATATACTATGTAGTTTTTTAATTTTTAAAATTTAGTCCAGAAAAGCGATACATTGGGTGTAGTACATATTCTATCCAAAAATACAAAGAACACTACACTTTAGGTATCGCATAGTGTTCCATTTGTAAAAAAGAAAAGGTTATTAGTTAAATACAATGTTAAAATTAAGTTATAATTCATCTTTTTGTATTTTTGGCAAGAAATAATAATAATTACCAGTTTACTACAAAGAAAAACTACATGATGCATGTAGTGTTTAATAATTAATACAATAAACTAGGGGTGTCCGCGGATCGGATCGGATCGGATCGGATATGGCCGAAAATTCGATTCGATCTGCACAATTTCTATCGGATCGGATCGGATATGATATTCGCACTTTTTAGTGCCGGATCCGATCCGATCCGATCCGATCCGCAAATATCCGATCCGATCTGCACATTTGCGGATCGGATCGGATCGATATCGGATATATCCGCATAATTAAACCTTCTCTTTTTAATCATATTTCTATGTAAAATAATTCGATAAAAATATTTCTTTCATACTTTTAAACTTATTTATTCCTAAAATATTTTTAATCAAACTCTCTCTAAATAACAAAAATAAAATAATACAATATATGAATAATAATTACTAACTAAAACATGCAAACAAATAAATATAATACCAAACATATATATTTATTTTTTTTATTTATTATAGTGCGGATCTGTGGATCTGCGGATCGGATACGCGGATGTAGAGCAGATATCCCCGATCTGATCTGCAAAGGGTGCGGATCGGATACGGATATTTACCGCGGATCTGCGGATACGATCTGATCTATGGACACCCCTACAATAAACTGACACTTTTGTATAGAAAGCGACAAGGTACATGTATTATTCAGTATAATTTTGGAAACTTAACCTGATCATTGACGTGTCTCGTTTTATATTTTTTAACTTAAGGAGGACGTATATATATTGATATGAATTAATAATATCGTATAATGTATGAATATTCAAAATTTTCAGTCAATGTAACATCGACATATAATTAAGAAGTAATTGGAAGAAGAATACAGAACAAGAAAAATATATTGATAGAAATTGTAAAACCAAAGGAATAGTTGTGAAGTCAAGCCATATAGTCAATTATGAGTGCTGGATAATGAATTAAGAAGAGAATAAAGAGTTGAGAGAGAAGAAAGCACATCAAAAATATCAGGAGAAAAGGAGTACCACATCATGCTGCCCTCTCATAGCTTTCCAAGCGAGTATTTGTAGTTCTAATTCTCTCACTTCTTCTTGGTCCTCGATGCAGCGGGTCATTCTCCACATATCTCTTTTTCTGTAACTAACTTTTTTCCAATTGAAATACTTGCATTCACCATTCCATCATCCTTTTGTTTTACGTGGTCTGCTATGGGTGCTGCTCCTTTATTCATACACGTAACATCACCCTTCCCATTGAGAACAACCTTGTCCTCAAGGCTGAATTGAGAAAAAACTCTGACAAAAGTGTCAGCATTCTCCTAAGTTGAGATACACGCCTTCCCTTCACCCTATTGGACCAAGATCTCATAGTTCTCGTGACCATCCTTGATTATTGTTCGTGCCTCAAGTATTGCATGTGGCTATAATGTGGGACCAACCTCATTGGACTGAAGTGGTAGTGGCAAGTATGGAGGGTTTGGCTCTCCACGAAACTTCTTTAAAGCAGAAATGTGAAAAGCATCCTGAATCTTCACCACCGGTGGCAAGTCCAACTTATATGCGACATCACTTAGCTTTTTCTTGATCAGGAAGGGTCCATAGTAGCGCATTCCCAATTTTCGGTTTTTTCGTAAGGCCACCGAGTGTTGCCGATAAGGCTGCAACTTGACCAGCACCAATTCGCCTTCAACAAACTCTTCCTAACGACAATGACAATTAGCAAATTGCTGCATAAAATGTTGTTCACACGACAAGTGCATCTTGAAAAAATCTAAAAGCTTGTTCCGCTATAATAACAATTCCTGTAGTGAAGGTTCATCCTCGACGGAGAATTCATAGCTCACAAGAGCTGGGGGTTACGGTCAAACAAGGCTTTAAATGGAGTCATCTTTATGTTACTATGGAAGGATGTATTATACCAATATTGGGCCAAGAAAGCATCTCCAACCATCTCTGAGGTTGATTGGAACAGAGGCAATGCAAATACATCTCAAGGGATTTGTTGAGAACTTCACTTTGGCCATCGGACTAAGGGTGGTAGGCCGAGCTCATTGCCAGTGTCGTACCTTGAAGTTTGAATAGTTATTGCCAAAAGTTACTCATGAAAACCTTGTCCATTTCTGATACAATTGATTTTGAAAACCCATGAATCTTCACTATATTCATGATAAATGCTTCAGCCATTGTCCTGCTAGAGAAATCATACTTATGTGAAATAAAATGGGAGAATTTTGTCAAACGGTCAATGATTACCATGATAACCGAGTAGCCATTAGCTGGAGGCAGAGCCACAATAAAGTCCATGACTATATCCTCCCAAACTTGTGACGGAATTAGTAGTGGTTGTAGCAGCCCAACCGACAACTTGGTATCCACCTTAGCTCGCTGGCAAATGGAGTAGGAAAGAACATAGCGGCATATATCGCGCTGCATATTTGGCCAATAAAAGGAGGAACAAATACGCTCAACTGTCTTAGCTATCCCAGCATGACCTCCTAGTATACCGTCATGATATTCCTTGAGAATTACTTGAATTAAATTGCTGTTGGCAGGCACAACTACCTAGTTACGCCAAAGAAGCTCCCCATTCTTCAAAGAATAATTATGATCACTCAGAAAATTAGTATGGCATTGTCGCAGAATCTCTTATAGTGCTGCATCTACTTCAACCTCTTGATTTAAAATCTTCAACCAATCAAACTTAGGTGTAGACCAAGCCCCAAAATAGCAACACGAAAGAGCATCAATAGGGATATTCTCTGGTGCTGGTTTATACTGAATTTCAAAATCAAAATTCAGCAGCTTATAGAGTCACTTGTGTTGCTCAGGTGTATGCAGATCTTGTTCTAGCAAGGACTTGAGACTCCTTTGATCAGTTCGGATCACAAATTTCTTACTAAGCAAATAGTGGCAAAATTTTACCACGGCTTCAGTAATTGCATAAAATTCCCTAACATATGTTGACTGCCTTTGCATCAATGGGGACAGCTTCTTGGAGAAAAAAGCAATAGGATGTTTGCCTTGTGAGAGTACTGCATCTATTCCTATACCTGAAGCATCAGTTTCTAGTTCAAAGGGCAGATCAAAGTTTGGCAACGCCAAAATAGTCTTGAAGAGATGGCCACTTTGAGTTTCTCAATGGCTTGAGCTGTAAGAGAAGTCCAATCAAATGCGTCTTTCTTTAATAAATCAGTTAAAGAGGCTGCTAAAGAAGTATATCCCTAAATAAATTGTCGATAATATCCAGTCAATCCCAAAAATTCTCAAAGCTATTTAGGATTAGAAGTTGTTGGCCACTCATTGATTGCACGAACCTTTTTCAGTTCCATGTGAACTCCATCCCCTAAGATTGTGTGACCCAAATAATCCACCGTAGACACCCTAAAAAGACATTTTGAGAATTTTGCAAACAAGCATTCTTACTGAAGAAGCTGCAACACCAGCTTCAAATGATGCAAATGAGCCTCCCATGTTGAACTATATATTAAATATCATCGAAGAAAACCAGCACGAATTTCCTCAAGTAAGGACAAAAAACATTATTCATAAGACTTTGAAATATAGCCAGAGTGTTTGTTAGACCGAAGGGCGTGACCAACCATTCGTAGAGGCTTTGGTGGGTCCGGAAAGCCTTCTTAAAGTAATCTTCTAGTCTAACCCGAATTTGATGATATTCGGAACGCAAATCCAGCTTCAAAAACACAGTAGCTCCGAACAATTCGTCCAATAATTCATCTATCGTTGGGATAGGGAAATTGTCCTTAATTGTGATTCTGTTCAAGGCACGATAATTGATACAAAAGCACCATGATCTATCTTTCTTTTTCACCAATGGGCTAGGATGTATAATGCCTTCCTTCAACATATCTTGCATCATAAGTTCAATTTCTGCCTTTTGATTGTGGGAATATCTATAGGCTCTTGCCTTAACAAGTTCAGCACCCTTAACCAACAGAATGGCATGATCATGGGATCTTAGAGGAGGTAGGCCCAAAGGTGTATCTAATACAGCAGCATGTGAATACAGTAAGGCTGCTAAGTCAAGTTGCATGTCACTAGGCAATTTCAAGCCACTTTTCTCCTCTTGATTAGCATGTTGGACCTGCAATGTCAAGCATTCTACTATAGCATCAGTATTCACGAATCTTCTAATGTGATGATATTGTGTTTGTATAAGTGTGGGATTTTTGTCACCATAAACTGTGAGAAACTTTTCTTCATACAAAAACTTAATGAAAACCGCGTCATAGTCGACTATGTGAGCTCGAAGACGCTTCAACCATGTAGTGCCCAATACCAGATCACCCCCAGCAACATTAAGGACATATACATCAGGAACAATCACAGCATAGCCGCGAAAATCCGCCTCCAAGGAAGGGATTCGCCCCTCCACTGTCTTAACGTCGAAGTTACCCACGATCACCTTAAATCCTGAAGCAGGTTTGACAGCCAGGTTTAGAAAGTTTGCTATTCGGGGTTGAATAAAGATATCAGAGCTTCCCCCATCTAAAAGCACTTGAATCGGCAGTCCATTAATCGAAGTTGTCATTCTAATAGTAGCAGGGCCAGTAGGAAAGGTGATGCTCCAATACTAGTTGTTCCAACTGTGCCATAGTATCGTCAGAAGTTGGAACCTCTACCAGCATGTTCGCAACTGGAAGATCCTCATCTTGATCTAATTACAAAATCATGAGCTGACAATTTGAGCAACGATGAGAAGCCAAAAACCTTTCATCGCACCAGTAATATAACCCTTTGTCATGCCTACTCTGCATCTCTGTGGGACTTAGATGGAGAATAGGGGATTTGGTAGGTGATTGTATCGGATGCTGTGGCGGAGATAGTAACAAAAGTGGCAAGGTACTACGCGTTGGAACCCGAGGCAGAGCCAGAGTTGGCGGGATGCGTGATAGTTGGCAGGTCTCGTAGTGGCTCTTGGCATTGTCACAAACTTATCCTCATAGAAGCGGGCTAAGGTGAGTGTGCGCATCAGTGATGGCAGGCACTGAGCCTTAACCTCATGGTGAATCTCCTGTCGTAATCCACTAATGAAACAATCGCGCAAGGCCTCAGTTAGCTCTATACTAGTACGATTGGCCAGAGACAAATTCAACATAATACTCGCCTACTGTAGCCATTTGTTGTAATTTGAATAAGAGTTCCCTGAGTGATTCAAAGAGAGAAGACCCGAATTCCAGTTTTAGAGCTCTCTTCAGTTGATTCCATGAACGAAATTGAGCTGTGCGCTGAGACATTTGGAACCAAGGGATCGCTGGTCCTACCATGTGAATTGCAGTGATGCCAATTAGCTCTTCCTCTGGTATCCTAAAAAAATTGAAGTACTGATCCATGGAGAAGATCCACCCCAATGCATTTGAACCATCGAATTTGGGAAGATCAAAATTCACCCTCTGATTCAACCCCACACGAGTTTGCCAGTCAGCCTCCGAGTTCGAACCATAGGTGTGCTCTTGCGAAGGGGAACGGCTACGAGCCCGATCTTGTAAAAGCTGAGTCAATGATGAATGGATCTCATCAAATTTGATTTTTGCCACCTCATTAGCGAGAGCACGTTCGGCTCTGTTCTCATCGCGTGTCGCTTCGATCATGTGAAACAAATTCTTGACCTCAGCCTCTAAACTCTTCATGCGAGTGTTATCGGCGACAGCCATGGTGGAATGAAGGCACCAATTGTAAGGAGGATGAAATATACGTATATATATTAATATAAATTGGTAATGTGGTATAATAAATATTTAAAATTCTCAGTCAAAGTAACAGTAACATATACTTGAGAAGTAATTAGAGAAAGAAAACAGAATAAGAAAATATATTGACAGAAATTATAGAACTAACGGAATAATTGTGAAGTCAAGTCATAGAGTCAATTGTGAGTGCTAGATACATGAAGAGAATAAAAAAGAAGGAATTAAAAAGAGAATAAGGAGTTGAGAGAGAGGAAAGCACAATAGAAATATCAGGAGAAAAAGAGTACCACATCACAATGCCTTCTAGCCTTCCAAGCGAGTATTTGTAGTTCTAATTCTCTCACTTCTTCTTGATCCTTAATGCAGCGGGTCATTCTCCACATGTCCCTTTTCCGTAACTAACTTTTTCTCAATTGAAATGCTTGCATTTACCATTCCATCTTGCTTTTGTTTTGCGTGACTTGCTATGGGTGTTGCTCCTTTATTCATACACGTAACAGTAGTATTTATGTTTGGTAAACTAAATTAAAATTAACTTTTAATAAGCACAAGTAACAACAAGTGTCTTTGGTAAAGTAATTTTTAAATTTAAAAATACTTAATAGACATTAATATAAAAATTAAATTTGGATATTGATTAAGGTACGAAGTTATATTAAACTTTTTAATTTTGATAAGCACAAGTAAACTTTTAACTAAAAACTCTCTTAAATTTTTTTAGAAACATCTCTAATTTTTAAAAATTACAAGCATAATAAATACATAAACTTTTTGATTTATCAAACATAAAATAAAGTGCTACATCTTTAAAAAATTTTACTAAACCAAACCTAACACAAAACAAAAAAAGTATGAAAAGAAAAGACTAATATAAAAAGATTGAGAGAGATAGAGAAGAACACTTTTTTTTAATATAATATTGTTCAAATTTAATCTATTAAGATTTTTTAAACTAAGTTTGTGAGTATAAAATGGTATAAGTACAGATAAAAAAATTAATTATTTGTATAAAATATATATTAAAAATAAATTAAATAATATATATTTATATATAAATAGATGACTAATTTTTTGTGTTGAATAATTTTTTATATTAAATTAGAAAAAGAAAGGAGATACTAATAAGTAAAAGAATCAAAGTTGAACGTCAAAGCAATGATGGTAGATAGATAGGGACGAGATCCAACAAACACATCACTTTTGAAAATGCAAAAGCGCAACCGTGTATAAGGGCATTTGCGTCGAAGCGAAGAGAAATCGATCTTGTCCCGCAACAAACAATGGCAGTGTCACATGCACCAAAGCCAAATTGATATGATGAATAAAAGTTGTATATCCAGGCCAGGATATGGGTGGACATAGAGTTAGGATCTTCCATTCAAAGTGAAAAATCTGGGTCTTGTAGGGTTCGTTGCATTTGCTGTCATTAACAGTGGCCAGTGGCCACTTTAGTTGGAGTACTGCACCTGTAGATGAGGCATTGCAAATGCTTTGAGACTCAGAAAAAGAGAACCCTTTAATTTCTTGCTGCTGGTGGATGTCGACAACGATGTTTCATTCCTTTTTAACTAAAAAGAAATAAGGCTCCTCAATGTCTTTTTTTCCCCCTCATCGAAACACTCAATGTGAAGAATCAAATTATCAATGAAATAAATAAACACTCCCACTTGATAAAACTCTTAAATCTCTCTAAAGTTATAACACCACTATCTTACTAAAAATAAATCTTTGACTCTATTTTTTAGAGCTCAAACTTCACCAGTATCTCTTCTTATTCTTAATGAACTTACGTTGATGAGACTAATATACACGAGACCCATAATCAAGTGTGAATTAATGAATTATCTTTGGCACGCATTGTTATCAATAAAACTGTAATTCTAATAATACATACATATATACTATCACGGATGATTTCATATAAAAACATAATCTTTACTCTTTTTATAATTAACATCATTAACAAAAATTGACTTACTCTCAGATGAATAGATTAGTGTATCTATTATTTTTCCCCCTTTATTTTACTTGTAGAATCAGTGACTTTAGATCTAAGCTACATAACAATCATGGGAGAAAACAAAAAGCATTCAATAATAATCATTGCATTGTATATTTAGATAACTATAATTCTTCATCATGCATTCTCCGGAAGAGGACAAAACCATATACTATTTCAATTTGTCAAAGCTATTATTATTCATAACTCCAAGTTCCAATTTTGTAATTGAGAGAGAGAGAGAGCGCGCGCATTTAATTAATTAAAAAAAAAGCTCAGTTTGATTGAAAAATAACCGTATGATGTACATTATCATTAACTACAACATCAGGGTAATGTTGCCTAAAAATAATTTAAATTTCATAATGAACAAATTGAACACATTTGTTTAGACTATGTCAAAAAGGTTTTTAAGGTAATTGAAGAGAAATCATTCATGAGCAAATTAAGTAGATCAAAGATGTATATAAAAAATGAGGATTGATGATCGAAACAGTGTTTTGGGAGTTACCTGAAACCGGGAGTTTGATCTCGGATGAGATCTTCTGGTTTGATCAAGGCTGCCGCGTCCGACTTGTTGGAGTAGGAGGCGCTGCTAGTTCTCGATTCATCGAGGGGTGGTGGTACCTGCAAGAGATTCCGATGCTTAAGTCAGTATGGGCTTTAGGCAGATTTTATGTAAAATTGGAGTATGAGTTATACCTGGGTGCTCCAGTGTATTTATATTAGTGATAGACGATCTTTCCTTAAGATAAGTTTGTTATCTTATCTTATCTTTTGTGAGTTAGATCGTCTTTTTGGGCCAACCACCTTCTAGCAGTCGGTGGTCCTTTTATTGGGCCTCTGCGAGGGTCTTCCGAGCTCTTTGGTGAGAGTTCCTTTGTAATGGGCCAACCTTTAAAGAGGTCGGGCCTTTGTCTTCGCGCAACCCGGATCCTTGTAGCTCGATCCATGGTATGAACAGTGCCCCTACTTGAGCTTCGACCTTTCCATGAGGTTGTGCTTCCGAGCTTCGACCTCTTTGGGAAGTCGTGTTCAAGCATTAGTTCGATTGCGCCTGGTTCGCTCCTTCTCATACGAGCTTCGTGCCTTTAAATATTATTTCAATAATGCGAAGCATTTTTGCTTTCGCTCCTTAATTGCTGCGTCGTTTTTCGAGGGCGTTATTTTCTTGGAAGCGTTCGAGCGCTTTTAAAGTCTATTGATTGGGCTTTTATTCCTTTTGCCGTTTCTTTTCTCTGTTTGTTTTTTGTTTGAAATCAAAGAAGGGGTTTTTATTCTCTTCATCTTCCTTTGTTTCCTCCTGCTTCATTTTTGCTGCTCGCTTCTTTGCGAAAAACCTTTTCGTCTGGTTCCTTCGTTTTTGCCCCAAGCTTTCTTCTCATTTGAAGACTTCGCTTGTGGATCGTTCGTGTTTTGCTGTTCATCTGTTTGTTACTGCTCCTCTCTCATCGCAGGTTGGTACTCCGTTTCATGGGCTTTACGTTCTCTTTATTGGTTATGATTTCTCCATTTTGGTGCTTTATTTCTGCCGCATGCTCCTGTTTTCTTTTCAAAGTTTTGATCTTGCCTTACTTTTCAAAAAGGTTAAAGTTTTTTTCTTTGACTTTGCGCTTTTCTTGTTTGTTGGGAAAAAATGTTGGCGCTTGGGTTTTGATTTCTTGCGTCTTCTCCCTTTCTGTATCTGTACTGCCTCCAAAGGGTGCTCCCAGGTTTCAATGGTAAACTTTAGCTTTTGCGAGCCTTGGGGGCCCTTTTCGCTGTTATATTTTATTGTTTGCTGGTTGCTTTTTTGTTTTCTGATTCTGCCTGAGTTACTTTGGTAGTGAAGCTTCTTTCGTTTTCTTGCTGTAGGTGTAGTTTTCTATATCTTCTCGTAGGAAAATTGTTGAGATGTCCACAAAGGTCTCTCCTGGTATGGATGACTGGTTAGATTCCATAGTGTTAATGTGTGTGACTGTAGCAGACCCAGAGTACTGTGAGAAGTTTAGGAGGTTCCATAGGATTTACGAGAATAGGGAGGATGAGAAGAATTACGAGTTGTTGTTGCCCGACCCTGAGGAGAGGATCAGTTTCCCTCCCTTAGGTCGGGCAGAGCGTCCCTTTTTTTATACTTATGACTGCTTTTTTACCAAATTAGGTATTACCCTTTCTTGTTGTTTGTTTTTTATCCCTCCATTGCATAACTGTTTATGTGGTCTCTTTCTTCTTTTTCAGAGATGGTTGTCAGTTCTGATTCGATGAAAGTCCTCAGGAAGACCAAGAAAATGGTGGCCACCCAAAACGTCCAGAAGAAGACGTTGGGAGAGGGTTCTAGCCAGGTTCCTCCGAAGAAGCCAGAATCTGATCCTCAGGGTCCGAGGAAGGTCATCCCGACCCCTCGAGTTCGGGCGGTCTCTACTGATCCTCCCTTGGCGACTTCTGGTGCTGCCTCCTCTCCTACTTCATCTGGCCTTCCTCCCAAGAGGCCGAGGACTGCCGGGACCTATGATCTTAATGATAGGGACTTCGACGGCGCAGCTTTTGCTACAGAGCTTATCGCTCCTCATGGCAAGGTTCCGACTGATGATGTGTCCATCCTCCACCACCTCGACTTTATATCCAGTAATAGTATTCGGATGGCTAATCTCAGTGCTGCTTTGTCTTGGGATTTCAAGAAGTCCCCTATCCACGCTACTAGTGCTTTTCTTGAGAAGGCCAAGGCTGATTATGATAGGGTGGAGAGTTTGAGGCTTGAGTTGGAGGCAAAGAATGTTGGGTTGGAGCTCGCTGCGGAGAGGGAGAAGGCCCGGGCTACTGCTGTGGAGGCTGCTACCAATTTGGCTGAGGATATGGCAAAAAAGGCTAAGGAGAGTTACACCCGGACCTATGGTGAGCTTTTGGAGGCCAAGGAAAAACTCCAGTTTTCTTATGACGATTACACTGAGCTTCAGGGCCATGTGGTGAGTGGTATGACTGCTCTGTATAAAAATTTGAAAGCTTAGGCTCGTGTTCTTGCTCCAGATGCCGATCTTACCTTGTTTAGTATAGACAACATTGTTGAGGACGGTAAGATCGTGCCTGCTCCTGATGATGATAAGATTCCTGTGCCGGATCCCTCCGCCAAGTCTTCTGCAGCCCCTTCTACCGAGGCGCCCCGACCTGAGGCTAATCTCGAGTTGGAGATTTTGAATGGTCCGGATGGTGTTGTCAGACCTGTTCTGATCTCAGTCATCCCTCCTACCCCTCAGGATGCAGCGACCGGAGCGAAGATGGACCCTTTGTGATTCCCTCTTTTATTTCTCTTTTTTTTGTATTGATGTGGTCCGACCTGTGGACCTTTTGAACTTTTGGTTTTGTGACTTATTTGGATAATTCTCTGACATTTCATAGTTGCTTCTTAGCAACTTTTGGTTTAATCAGAACACTTTTACTCCTGGGTTGCCGTTGGGTAACCTTTGAGTTTTTTGATGTTTTAACTTTTTATGTTGACTACTTCTGGTGGTGTGCTGGCCGACTTTTGGCGAGATGCTCTTATCTTTAGGTCGTTTTCTCAACCTTTTATGGCCTTTTGTCTGGGGATGGCGCCCTTTCATGGGTTTTCCATGCCTTAGGGTTGGGTGTTTTAACTCCCTGGGTCAGCATCCTTTCGGGCGATCTTTGAGGTAGTGTTCGTTCTATGAACTTACTACCTTTTCCTTTTGGACTGTGCCTTTTCTTAGTTGTATTGACAACTTTGCTTTTCCTTTGGCGATGTTGTCCTTGCAACTTGTTGGTTGGTGTAGTAGGTCGGTGTCTTTTTAACGATCTCGTGGTAGTGTTCTTTTGTGAACTTCTACCTTATTCTAGCTTCGTGTGAGTTTAGTGTTACTCCATTTTTGGACGTTCTTAGTCCTCTCACAGCTCGACCTTTGTAGGCTTTTAGTTGAATTGGACGACTTTTGGAGTCTTTTTTTATTTCGTGATTGCTTTTGCTTTTTAAGTAGTGTCCTTTTTTGGGACGCCTACCTTTTTAGCTTGGCAACTTTGGCACTAGATTTTTCGACCTTTTTGGCATTTACGTGGGGTTGTTCCCTTTTTAGTGATCCTTTAGCTGGTCCGACTTCTCTGTCGGGCCTTTTCTAGTTATTTTTAGTAACTCCGTTTTTTATCCGACCTCGTCAGGTCACTTTATACGGGTTACCTTCATAACTTCTTCATTAATTTGAGTTTTGTCGTTTCACCTTGCCGACCATTGTGGTCGGGCGATGAATTTTGCGTTTTGTTGAGGCTAAATTAATGCGCCTTGGTAGGAAACTTTTTAGGGAATCTGTAATTTTACTAAAAATAAAAAGTAGTGAGAAAAATATAAACAAGAGTATGTACATGTGTGGAGTTACCCTTTAAGTCAGGCTGCCTTCAAGTCTTAGACTGGAGCCTCATTAAAAAACCCTTTAGTGGGAAAAAGAGTGCACCTTACCTTGGCTCAAGACCCTACTTAGCTTCTAGTGGTAGTACCTTCTTAGGTTACATGCGTGCTAAGACCTCGGGAGCTCTCGCCCTTGGAGGTCGGCCACTTTATAGTAACCTTTTTCAAGTATGTTTGTAACTCGGTACAGTCCTTTCTAGGTAGCCGCTAGCTTTCCTTCTCCTGACCGTCCTGCCCCGATGTTATTTCGGATTAGGATGAGGTCGTTGGTAGTGAAGCTTTGTTGTATTACCTTCCGGTTGTACCTTGAGGCCATTCGACGCTTCAGGGCTTCCTCTCTGATCCGAGCTTTTTCTCGGACCTCTGGAAGCAGGTCGAGTTCTTATTTTTGGACTTGGGAGTTGGTGTCCTCGTTGTAGAAGATCACCCTAGGGGATCTTTTGTCTACTTCTATGGGGATCATTGCCTCCACCCCATAAGCAAGTCGGAAAAGCGATTCTCCGGTAGTGGAGTGTGGCATTGTCTGGTATGCCCATAGGACTTGCGGGAGCTCTTCAGCCCAGGCTCCTTTTGCGTCCTGCAGTCGACATTTTGACCCGGCCAGTATGACTTTGTTGTCGGCTTCCGCCTGTTCGTTGGCTTGTGGGTGTTCCACTGAGGTGAACTGGTGCTTGATTTTCATATCAGCTACCAGGTTCCTAAAGCCTGTGTCAGTGAACTGAGTCCCATTTTTTGTGGTGATGGAGTGGGGAATCCCAAACCTTGTAACAATGTTTCTATATAGGAACTTTCGACTTCTTTGGGCGATGGCAGCAGCCAATGGCTCTGCCTCGATCCACTTTGTGAAGTAATCTATTCCTACAATGAGGAATTTGACTTGCCCTGATATTTGGGGGAATGGTCCGAGAAGGTCGAGCCCCCACTTTGCGAACGGCCAGGGTGAAGTGACGCATATGAGTTCCTCAGGTGGGGCAATATGAAAGTTGGCGTGTTTCTGACATGGGGGGCATGTTTTGACGAACTCTGTTGCTTCCTTCTGTAAGGTCGGCCAGTAAAAGCCGGCTCGGAGTACCTTTTAGGATAGAGCTCGTACCCCGAGGTGATTGTCGCACATGTCGCTGTGGACTTCTACTAGGACTTCCATTGTGGCGGAAGTCGGGACGCATTTTAGGAGGGGTGTTGAGATCCCTCTCATGTATAGGACGTCGTGCACGATGGTGTAATATTGTGCCTCTCGTATGAGATTTTTTGCCTCTTTTTTATCTGTGGGGAGTGTTTCGGACTTGAGGTAGTTGATTATGGGAGTCATCCACCCTTGGTCCTGGTCTGATATGTTTAGGACCTTCTCTTCCTCCGAGGTTGATGGGTTTTGTAGGGTTTCTTGGATAAGGCTTCTATTATTTTCCCCTGGTTTGGTGCTGACTAGTTTTGAAAGTGCGTTGGCTCGGGTGTTTTGTTCCCAAGGTATATGTTGAAACTCATATCCCATGAATTTCCCGAGCTATTCTCTGGTTTTTTCTAGGTATTTTTTCATGGTGGGATCCTTTACCTGGTAGCTTCCTTCTATTTGTGAGGTGATTAATTGTGAATCGCTGAAGATGGTAAGCTTTTGGGCTCTGACCTCCCTAGCCAGCTTCAAACCAACCAGTAGGGCTTCATACTCGGCTTGATTATTTGAGGCGGGGAACTCAAACCTTAAGGAGAGTTCGAGTTGGGTCCCTTGGTCACTTTCCAGGATAACGCCGGCTCCACTCCCGGCTTTGTTTGATAAGTCGTCAATGTAGAGGTTCCAGTCAATGGGGGTTCCTGGGATGTCAGTGTACTCTGCGACGAAGTCGGCCAGATACCGGGACTTGATGGCCGTCCGATCTTCGTACTTGAGGTTGAATTCGGATAGCTCAATTGCCCATTGTAGAATTCTTCCAGTCAAGTCGGTTTTCTGTAGGATGCCTTTCATGGGTTGGTTAGTCCGTATTCTGATGGTGTGGGCTTGAAAGTATGATTGAAGCCGTCGTGAAGTAAGTATGAGGGCGTAAGCGAAATTTTCTATCTTTTGGAAGTTTAGTTCAGCACCTTGTAAAGCCTTGCTGATAAAGTAGATGGGTTGTTGTCCGTTGTCGTCTTCTCTGACTAGCATTGACGCTATCGCCCGACTTCCAACGGCGAGGTATAGTATCAGTTCTTCTCCTTGTCGAGGTCGGGTCAGGATAGGTGGTTGCCCCAAGAATGTTTTGAACTCTTGGAAGGCTTGTTCGTATTCTGGGGTCCTGATGAGCGGATAATTTATACGCTTTTTGGCATTGTTTTTACATAGTTTTTAGTATGATTTAGTTAGTTTTTAGTATATTTTTATTAGTTTTTAAATAAAAATCACATTTCTGGACTTTACTATGAGTTTGTGTGTTTTTTTGTGATTTCAGATATTTTCTGGCTGAAATTGAGGGACTTGAGCAAAAATCTGATTCAGAGGCTGAAGAAGGATTGCAGATGCTGTTGGATTCTGACCTCCCTGCACTCAAAGTGTATTTTCTGGAGCTACAGGAGTTCAAATGGCGCGCTCTTAACTGCGTTGGAAAGTAGACATCCAGGGCTTTCCAGCAATATATAATAGTCCATACTTTGCTCAAGATTAGATGACGCAAACTGGCATTCAATGCCAGCTTTCTGCCCTATTCTGGCGTAACAAGTTGCAAAGCAGAGTTAAACGCTAGAAACAAGTTACAAACTGGCGTTCAACTCCAAGGAAGACCTCTACACGTGAAAGCTTCAATGCTCAGCCCAAGCACACACCAAGTGGACCCGGAGGTGGATTTCTGCATCATTTACTCATTTCTATAAACCCTAGTAACTAGTTTAGTATAAATAGGACTTTTTACTATTGTATTAACATCTTTGGACGTTTAGTCCTTAGACAGTTTTGGTCATTCTGGTTCCCTCTCTGGGGCCAAAGCCAATGAACACTATTATCACTTATGTATTTTCAACGGTAGAGTTTCTACACACCATAGATTAAGGTGTGGAGCTCTGCTGTTCCTCATGAATTAATACAAATTACTATTGTTTTTCTATTCAATTCAAGCCTATTTCTTCTCAAAGATATTCATTCGTACACAAAAACATGATGAATGTGATGATTATGTGACGCTCATCACCATTCTCACCTATGAACGCCTGCCTGACAACCACTTCCGTTCTACATGCAAACAAGCTTGAATGTGTATCTCTTAGCCTCCTGATCGTGAAATCAGAGTCTTCGTGATATAGGCTAGAATTATTGGCAGCCATTCTTGAGATCCGAAAAGTCTAAACCTTGTCTGTGGTATTCCGAGTAGGATCTGGGAAGGGATGGCTGTGACGAGCTTCAAACTCGCGAGTGCTGGGCGTAGTGACAGACGCAAAAGGATTACTGAATCCTATTCTAGTATGATCCAGAACCGACAGATGATTAGCCGTGCGGTGACAGCGCATTTTGGACCATTTTCACTGAGAGGACAGGATGTAACCATTGACAACGGTGATGCCCAACATACAGCTTGCCATGGAAAGGAGTATGAAGAATTGGATGAAAGCAGTAGGAAAACAGAGGTTCAGAAGTAATAAAAGCATCTCCATACGCTTATCTGAAATTCTCACCAATGAATTACATAAGTATCTCTATTTTTATTTTATATTTTAATTATATTTTAATTATCAAATCTCCATAACCAATTGAATCTGCCTGACTGAGATTTACAAGGTGACCATAGCTTGCTTCAAGCCGACAATCTCCGTGGGATCGACCCTTACTCACGTAAGGTTTATTACTTGGACGACCCAGTGCACTTGCTGGTTAATTGTGCGAAGTTGTGACAAAGAACTAAGATTATGAACGTGCGTATAAAGTTTTCAGTGCCGTTACCAAGGAATGAACGATCACGATTTCGTGCACCAAGTTTTTGGCTCTGTTGCCGGGGATTGTTCGAGTTTGGACAACTGACGGTTCATCTTGTTGCTCAGATTAGGTAATTTTATATTAATTTTAAGCTTTTTATTTTTATTATTTTTATTTTTGAAAAATATTCAAAAAAAAAATAAAAAAATTATTAAATTATTCTATGTTCTTCAGAATTTTTAAGAATGAATTCTAGAGTTTCATGAGATATGTTGAATCCTGGCTGGCTGTTAAGCCATGTCTAATCTTTTGAACCGAGGTTTCAACCATCTTGAGAAGAGCTTCTTTATCTTTCTCAGCAAATTAGTTGTTGTATTTAATGTTCTGCTGAAGCTTAGCTGGCCATTGGCCATGTCTAGTGTTTTGGAACGGAGCTTTCACTGAAAGCTTGGCTGGCTAGTAAGCCATGTCTAATTTCTGGACCGGAGTTTTAGACTAATATTGCATGATTCCTGGAATTCTTATTAAAAATTTTGAAATCCTTATTTTTCTTTTTCAAAATAATTTTCGAAAAATCCAAAATTTTTTTAATAAAATCATAAAACCAAAAATAATTTGATGTTTCTTGTTTGAGTCTTGTGTCAAGTTTTAAATTTGGTGTCAATTGCATGCTTTTTTAATTTTTCTTTAAAATTTCAAAAACTCATGCATGTGTTCTTCATGATCTTCAAGTTGTTTTTTATGATTTTCTATGTTTGATCTTTAATTTTTCTTGTTTTGCATCTTTTCTTGCTTCTCATATGCATTTTCAATTTGTTAGTGTCTCAACATTAAAAATTTTTAAGTTTGGTGTCTTGCATGTTTTTCTTTTCTTAAAAATTTTCAAAAACATGTTCTTGATATTCATCTTGACATTCAAAGTGTTCTTGGTGTTCATCTTAACATTCAAAGTGTTCTTGCATGCATCATGTGTTTTGATCTTGAATTTTTATGTTTTGCATTATTTTTATGTTTTTCTCTCTCTTCATAAAAATTCAAAAATCAAATAAATATCTTTCCCTTATTCTCTCATAAATTTTCGAAAATTTGGTTTAATTTAGTAAAAAATTTTTTAAATTTAATTGTTTCTTATGAGTCAAATCAAATTTTCAATTTAAAAATTCTATTCTTTTCAAATATTTTTTTCAAAAATCAAATCTTTTTCATTTTTCTTTTATGATTTTCGAAAATTTCAAAATGATTTTCAAAAATATTTTTCTTATTTTTATCTCATATTTTTTAAATTAATACTAACTATTAATATTTTGATTCAAAAATTTCAAGTTGTTACTTGTCTATTAAGAAAGGTTCATTCTTTAAATTTTAAAATCATATCTTTTTGTTTCTTGTTAGCCAAGTAATCAACTTTAATTTTCAAAATCAAATCTTTTTAAATTTCTTTTTCAAATCTTTTTCAAAATAAATTTCAATCACATCTTTTTTTTTTTAATTTCAAAATCTTTTCTAACTTCTTATCTTTTCAAAATTGATTTTCAAATCTTTTTCAATTAATCTTATCTTTTTGTTTGATTCTTATCTTTTTCAAAACTACCTAACTAATTCTCTCTCTCTAATTTTCGAAAATCACTAACCTCTTTTCCAAAATTCCTTTTTAATTAACTAATTATTTTAAATTTTAATTTAATTTAATTTCATTTTTAGTTTATTTTCGAATTTTAACTTTAATTTTAAATTAAAAACAAAAATATTTTTATTTTATTTTGTTTAAATTCTTCCCTCTCTCATCTCCTTCTAATTATTTATTTATCTACTAACACTTCTCTTTCACTCAAAAATTTGAACCCACTCTTCTCCTCTGTGTTCGAATTCTTATCTTTTTCCTCTCCCATTCTTCTATTCCTATACTCATATAAGGAATCTCTATACTGTGACATAGAGGATTCCATATTTTCTTTTGTGTTCTCTTCTTTTTCATATGAGCAGGAATAAGGATAAGAACATTCTTGTTGAAGCTGATCCTGAACCTGAAAGAACTCTGAAGAGGAAGCTAAGGGAAGCTAAAGCACAACTCTCTGGAGAAAATCTGACAGAAATCTTCGAAAAAGAAGGAGACATGGCCGAAAATAATAACAATGTAAGGAAGATGCTTGGTGACTTTACTACACCAAATTCCAACTTACTTGGAAGAAGCATCTCAATCCCTGCCATTGGAGCAAACAATTTTGAGCTAAAACCTCAATTAGTTTCTCTGATGCAACAGAATTGCAAGTTTCATGGACTTCCATCAGAAGATCTTTTTCAGTTCTTAACTGAATTCTTGCAGATCTGTGATACTGTTAAGACCAATGGGGTTGATCCCGAGGTCTACAGGCTTATGCTTTTCCCGTTTGTTGTAAAAGACAGAGCTAGAATATGGTTGGACTCTCAACCTAAAGATAGTCTGAACTCTTGGGATAAGCTGGTCACGGCTTTCTTAGCCAAGTTCTTTCCTCCTCAAAAGCTTAGCAAGCTTAGAGTGGATGTTCAAACCTTCAAACAGAAAGAAGGTGAATCCCTCTATGAAGCTTGGGAGAGATACAAGCAACTGACCAAAAAGTGTCCTTCTGACATGCTTTCAGAATGGACCATCCTGGATATATTCTATGATGGTCTGTCTGAATTATCAAAGATGTCATTGGACCATTCTGCAGGTGGATCCATTCACCTAAAGAAAACGCCTGCAGAAACTCAGGAACTCATTGATATGGTTGCAAATAACCAGTTCATGTACACTTCTGAAAGGAATCCTGTGAGTAATGGGACGCCTCAGAGGAAGGGAGTTCTTGAAATTGATACTCTGAATGCCATACTGGCTCATAACAAAATATTGACTCAGCAAGTCAATATGATTCCTCAGAGTCTGAATGGATTACAAGCTGCATCCAACAGTACTAAAGAGGCATCTTCTGAAGAAGAAGCTTATGATCCTGAGAACCCTGCAACAGCAGAGGTGAATTACATGGGTGAACCCTATGGAAATATCTATAATCCCTCATGGAGAAATTATCCAAATTTCTCATGGAAGGATCAACAAAAGCCTCAACAAGGCTTTAATAATGGTGGAAGAAATAGGTTTAGCAATAGCAAGCCTTTCTCATCATCCACTCAGTAACAGACAGAGAATTCTGAGCAGAATCCATCTAGCTTAGCAAATATAGTCTCTGATCTATCTAAGGCCATGCTAAGTTTCATGAATGAAACAAGGTCCTCCATAAGAAATTTGGAGGCACAAGTGGGCCAGCTGAGTAAAAGGGTCACTGAAACTCCTCCTAGTACTCTCCCAAACAATACAGAAGAGAATCCAAAAAGAGAGTGCAAGGCCATTACCTTACTTGGTGTGGCCGAACCCAGAGAGGAGGAGAAGGACGTGAATCATAGTGAGGAAGACCTCCTGGGGCGTTCACTGACCAATAAGGAGTTTCCCTTTGAGGAACCAAAGGAATCTGAGGCTCATCTAGAGACCATAGAGATTCCATTAAACCTCCTTTTACCATTCATGAGCTCTGATGACTATTCATCTTCTGAAGAAGATGAAGACATTGTTCAAGGGCAAGTTGCCTAGTATTTAGGAGCAATCATGAAGCTGAATGCCAAGCTATTTGGTAATGAGACTTGGGAGGATGAGCCTCCATTGCTCATTAATGAACTAAATATCTGGGTTCAGCACACTTTGCCTCAAAAGAAACAGGATCCTGGTAAATTCCTAATTCCCTGTAACATAGGTACCATGAACTTTGAGAAGGCTCTGTGTGACCTGGGGTCAGGAATAAACTTAATGACACTCTCTGTAATGGAGAAATTGGGAATCTTTGAGGTACAGGCTGCCAAGTTCTCATTAGAGATGGCAGACAAATCCATGAAACAGGCCTATGGATTAGTAGAGGATGTGTTAGTAAAGGTTGAAGGCCTTTACATCCCTGCTGATTTCATAATCCTAGACACTGGGAAGGATGAGGATGAATCCATCATCCTTGGAAGACCCTTCCTAGCCACAGCAAAAGCTGTGATTGATGTGGACAAAGGAGAGTTGGTCCTTCAACTGAATGAGGACTACCTTGTATTTAAAACTCAAGGTTCTCCTTCTGTAACCATGGAGAGGAAGCATGAAAAGCTTCTCTCACTGCAGAGTCAACCAAAGCCCCCACAGTCAAACTCTAAGTTTGGTATTGGGAGGCCACAACCAAACTCTAAGTTTGGTGTTGAACCCCCACATCCAAACTCTAAGTTTGGTGTTGGGAGGTCCCAACATTGCTCTGAACATCTGTGAGGCTCCATGAGAGCTCACTGTCAAGCTATTGACATTAAAGAAGCGCTTGTTGGGAGGCAACCCAATGTTATTTAATTATATCTATTTATTTTCCATTGCTATTTTATGTTTTTTTAGGTTGATGATCATGTGGAGTCACAAAAAGCTACTGAAAAATAAAAAACAGAATGAAAAACAGCATTAAAAATAGCACACCCTGGAGGAAGAGCATTCTGGCATTTAAACGCCAGAAACAAGAATCTGTCTGGCGTTTAACGCCAGAAACAAGCACCAAGCTGGCGTTTAACGCCAGAAACAAGCATCAACCTGGCGTTAAACGCTAGAAACAGGCTACATTTGGGCGTTTAACGCCAAAAACAGGCAGCAATTTGGCGTTAAACGCCAGTATTGCATACAGAGGGCGTTTTGCACGCCTAAATGGTGCAGGGATGAGAAATCCTTGACACCTCAGGATCTGTAGACCCCACAGGATCTGTGGACCCCACAGGATCCCCACCTATCCCACCGCTTCTTCTCTTCTCTTCATACTTTTTCATAAATCTCTTCCCTAAATACCCTTCACCAATCACCTCCATACCTCCTCTTCCCCATAAACCCCACCTACCTCCAAAATTCAAATTCTTTTCCCTCCCAAACCCAACCCTAATGGCCGAAACCTAACCTCCCCCCCACCCCTATATAAACCCCTGAACACTACTCCATTTTCCCACATTACAACCACCACTTCTCCCCCTTGGCCGAATACACCTTCTCCCTCTATCTCCTCCATTTTTCTTCTTCCTTTACCACTTTCTTTCTTCTTTTGCTCAAGGACGAGCAAACCTTTTAAGTTTGGTGTGGTAAAAGCATTGCTTTTTGTTTTTCCATAACCATTTATGGCACCTAAGGCCGGAGAAACCTCTAGAAAGAGGAAAGGGAAGATAAAAGCTTCCACCTCCGAGTCATGGGAGATGGAGAGATTCATCTCAAGGGTCTATAGCTCAGTAGTAGAGCATTTGACTGCAAACAAGAGATCATGGACCTCAACAAGAGCATGAGGAATTCCCTCACCAAGAAATCTCTGAGATGCCTCAAGCGATACATTTTCCTCCACACAACTATTGGGAGAAACTAAGGATAGGAGTACCAAAATCACTAAGGATGAAGCAACAAAGGCAAGGAAGAGACATAAAGGAGCTCAAAAGCACCATTGGTTCTTCAAGAAGAGGAAGACGCCACCCTCACTAAGGTGGACCCGTTCCTTAATCTTCTTGTTCTTATTTTCCTGTTTTTCGGTTCTTGAGCCTTATGTTTTATTTATGTTTGTGTCTTTACTATATGATCATTAGTGTTTAAGTGTCTATGTCTTAAAGCTATGAATGTCCTATGAATCCATCACCTCTCTTAAATGAAAAATGCTTTTAATCACAAAAGAACAAGAAGTACATAATTTCGAATTCATCCTTGAAATTAGTTTAATTATTTTGATGTGGTGACAATAATTTTTGTTTTCTGAAGGAATGCTTGAACAGTGCATATGTCTTTTGATATTGTTGTTTATGAATGTTAAATATGTTGGCTCTTGAAAGAATGATGAAAAGGAGAAATGTTATTTGATAATCTGAAAAATCATAAAATTGATTCTTGAAGCAAGAAAAAGCAGTGAATACAAAAAGCTTGCGAAAAAAAAAGAAAAGAAAATTGGCGAAAAAAAATGAAAGAAAGAAAAAGAGAAAGCAAGCAGAAAAAGCCAAGAGCTCTTTAAACCAAAAGGCAAGAGAAAAAAGCCAGTAACCCTTTAAACCAAAAGGCAAGGGTAATAAAAAGGATCCAAGGCTTTGAGCATCAGTGGATAGGAGGGCCTAAAGGAATGAAATCCTGGCCTAAGCGGCTAAACCAAGCTGTCCCTAACCATGTGCTTGTGGCGTGAAGGTGTCAAGTGAAAACTTGAGACTGAGCGGTTAAAGTCGAGGTCCAAAGCAAAAGAAGAGTGTGCTTAAGAACCCTGGACACCTCTAATTGCGGACTCTAGCAAAGCTGAGTCACAATCTGAAAAGGTTCACCCAGTTATATGTTTGTGGCATTTATGTATCCGGTGGTAATACTGGAAAACAAAGTGCTTAGGGCCACGGCCAAGACTCATAAAGTAGCTGTGTTCAAGAATCAACATACTAAACTAGGAGAATCAATAACACTATCTGAATTCTGAGTTTCTATAGATGCCAATCATTCTGAACTTCAAAGGATAAAGTGAGATGCCAAAACTGTTCAGAGGCAAAAAGCTACTAGTCCCGCTCATCTAATTGGAGCTAAGTTTCATTGATATTTGGAATTTATAGTATATTCTCTTCTTTTTATCCTATTTGATTTTTAGTTGCTTGGGGACAAGCAAAAATTTAAGTTTGGTGTTGTGATGAGCGGATAATTTATACGCTTTTTGGCATTGTTTTTACATAGTTTTTAGTATGATTTAGTTAGTTTTTAGTATATTTTTATTATTTTTTAAATAAAAATCACATTTCTGGACTTTACTATGAGTTTGTGTATTTTTCTGTGATTTCAGGTATTTTCTGGCTGAAATTGAGGGACTTGAGCAAAAATCTGATTCAGAGGCTGAAAAAGGATTGTAGATGCTGTTGGATTCTGACCTCCCTGCACTCAAAGTAGATTTTTTGGAGCTACAGGAGTCCACATGGTGCGCTCTCAACTGCGTTGGAAAGTAGATATCCAGGGCTTTCCAGCAATATATAATAGTCCATACTTTGCCCAAGTTTAGACGACGCAAACTAGCGTTCAACGCCAGCTTTCTGCCCTATTCTGGCGTTAAACGCTAGAAACAAGTTGCAAAGCAGAGTTAAACGCTAGAAACAAGTTACAAACTGGTGTTCAACTCCAAGAAAGACCTCTACACGTGAAAGCTTCAATGCTCAGCCCAAGCACACACCAAGTGGGCCCGGAAGTGGATTTCTGTATCATTTACTTATTTCTCTAAACCCTAGTAACTAGTTTAGTATAAATAGGACTTTTTACTGTTGTATTTACATCTTTGGACGTTTAGTCCTTAGACAGTTTTGGTCGTTCTGGTTCCCTCTCTGGGGCCGAAGCCAATGAACACCATTATCACTTATGTATTTTCAACGGTAGAGTTTCTACACACCATAGATTAAGGTGTGGAGCTCTGCTGTTCCTCATGAATTAATGCAAAGTACTATTATTTTTCTATTCAACTCAAGCCTATTTCTTCTCTAAGATATTCATTCGTACACAAAAACATGATGAATGTGATGATTATATGACGCTCATCACCATTCTCACCTATGAACGCGTGCTTGACAACCACTTCCGTTCTATATGCAAACAAGCTTGAATGTGTATCTCTTAGCCTCCTGATCGTGAGATCAAAATCTTCGTGGTATAGGCTAGAATTATTGGCAGCCATTCTTGAGATCCGGAAAGTCTAAACCTTATCTGTGGTATTCCGAGTAGGATCTGGGAAGGGATGGCTGTGACGAGCTTCAAACTCACGAGTGCTGGGCGCAGTGACAGACGCAAAAGGATTACTGAATCCTATTCCAGTATGATCGAGAACCGACAGATGATTAGCCGTGCGGTGACAGCGCATTTTGGACCATTTTCACTGAGAGGACGGGATGTAACCATTGACAACGGTGATGCCCAACATACAGCTTGCCATGGAAAGGAGTATGAAGGATTGGATGAAAGCGGTAGGAAAACAGAGGTTCAGAAGGAATAAAAGCATCTCCATACGCTTATCTGAAATTCTCACCAATGAATTACATAAGTATTTCTATCTTTATTTTATATTTTAATTATATTTTAATTATCAAATCTCCATAACCAATTGAATCTGCCTGACTGAGATTTACAATGTGACCATAGCTTGCTTCAAGCCGACAATCTCCATGGGATCGACCCTTACTCACGTAAGGTTTATTACTTGGACGACCCAGTGCACTTGCTGGTTAGTTGTGCGAAGTTGTGACAAAGAACTAAGATTATGAACATGCGTATAAAGTTTTCAGCGCCGTTACCAAGGAATGAACGATCATGATTTCGTGCACCAGGTCCATTCAAACCTCTTTCTATTCCTTAGGGTTGCATAGAATGGGAGAGATCTTAAGGCCGATCCGGCTAGAAACTTAGACAGGGTTGCTAGTCTTCCGTTCAGCTGTTGTACCTTCCTGACGCAGGTGGGGCTTTTCATGTTGAGTATAGCTTGGCATTTGTCTGGGTTTGCCTCAATCTCTCTCTGGGTGAGTGATGAATCCATATTTGACGACATATTTTGGTTTGATTTGAATGGATTTCATCATATAAACCCACATTTATTCATCCAAATAGCATGCTTTTGTGTTCTTTCCCTTAATTGAGCCTAATTGTGAAAACATGCTATTTTGTGCTTATTTTACTCACTTTTATCCCACTTTTATCCCATTTGATACCTTGATGGTTTTGATGACTGATTTTAGGTGTAATAGCTTGGAATGGCTTGATAAGAGTGGAAGAAGAGCATGCAAGAGGGAGAAAACATGAAGAAAACAAAGGAGAAGCACACATTAGAGTGTGCATGCGCACAACCCACTTTGCGTACGCACAAGAACCACAAAGCCATGTGTGAGCGCGCACAACATCCTGTGCGTGCGCACAAGAAGAAATTCAGCATGTGTGCGTACGCACACACCTGTGCGTACTCACACGTCCCAGCACGTGACTCACTTAATGGAAATCGCTGGGGGCTATTGCTGGGCCTCCAGAGCCCAGTTTTTGGACTTTCTAAAGCTGATTCTTCCTATATCAAAGGGCCTCACTCCATGTGGAAAAGGGGGAGAGAAATTAGGGTTAGTTTAGCATTATGTAGGTTGTTTTCTAGAGAGAGAAGCTCTCCCTTCTCTCTAGAACTAGGGTTTTTTAGTTTAATTTCTTGTAATTTCTATTTTTAATTCTTGTTTTCATCTAGTTTCTTCTATCTTTTTTTATTTTATTGTCTTAATTTTCTTATGTTATCTTGTTAATTTCTCATTTTCCTTGCCTTTTATGTTTATGCACACTCTTGTTATTTTAATTTACATATAATGCAATTTATGTTTTCATGTCATTTATTGCTTTGTTGAGTTGCTATCTTTACTTTCCTTGCTTGGTAGTTGTAGAATTTATTATTTCTTGTTATTTTACCATGCTTTATTTTCATGCTCACCAAGTATTTGATAAAATGCTTGGTTGGGTTTTTGCTTAGTTTTTCCCACTCTTGGTTGGGAAATTGGGTGATTGGGTGAAATTGAGTTGTGGATGTCTATTCTGGATTATGTGAGGATTGTTAATTGGTTTGGTTTCCCTTGACTCTAAGTGACCCACTAGTATTGATTAGGACTTAGGGTTTGGAATCAATTATGCCCTTTTGACTTATCCTCGATGTAGGGTTGACTAATTGGGATTAATTCACACATAATTACCATGTTTGTGGTCCACAACTAGGATAGGAATCCTTAATTACCCACTTCTTGCCAAGAGTCCTCTTTATCATTTAATTTCCATTTTCATTGCTTTTACTTGCTTTCAATTTAATTTCATGCTTGTTTCATTTAGTGCCATTTTAATTTCTTGCCTCTTACAATAAAAAACCCCAAAAATCCTCATAGCCAATAATGATGACATTTCATTGCAACTCCTAGGGAAGACGATCCGGGAGTTAAATACTCTCGGTTAATAATATTTGTTTTGTATTGTGACTATCTTTAGGATTTAAACTTTGATTGTGAGAGTTTATTGTTGGTTTGGACTATACTATTAACGAAGTGATTTTTATTATGATCAATTCTAGATCAACGATAAATTCTCATGAAATCAAAATTGGCGCCGTTGCCGGAGAGTTGCAATGGTGTTGTTATTGGCTATTGTACATATGTAAATAGTGTGAATAGCTTATTTTTGGTTGATTGTACATATGTTGCTTGCTTTTGGTTAATGTGAATATGTTTTTCTTGTTTGCTTTTTATTTTTCTTGTTGGGAGCTCATAGCTTGTTGGACACTCCATCCAAGCTTGGTACAATCAATTGAGAATTTTGGAGATTCAAGCATTGTTGGAAGCTCCAAGATGAATATAAGCACAAGTCTCCATTAGAGCTCTCCATAAGTCCAACTTAAGGACATTAAACCAAAGTGCTAGGTAGGAGACACCCCACCATGGTAACATTGTTTCAGCCCTCCTCTTTATTTATAATTTGCCTTAATTGCATGTTTGCTTGCTTAAGTTAGCTTAGAATTAGTTTAATTTTGAGATTTGTTAGGTTAATTTTAGGTTGGATCATGAATTTATGGGTTCTTGCATGTTTTGATGTTGAGCTTTTGTTGAGTTAAGGCTTAGAGCCTTAGATTTTGAAAGAAAAATTTTTGAAAAATAGGGGATCTATGCGTGCGCACACAACTTCTATTTTCTGCATTTTCTGCGTGCGCACAGACCTGTGCACATGCACACTCATGGTATTGCCCCCTATTCACAGCGCTAGCACGCCTTGTGCGTGCGCATTCCCCTGTTTTCTGCGACCTGTGCGTGCGCACCTGCTTGTGCGTATGGACACATTCCCTTTTTCGCACTCTCTGTGCGATCGCACAGGCTTGTGCGCTCGCACGCCAACTTGTATCCCTTTCTGGTGGGAGCGTTGGCATAGCCTATGCGCATGAACCCCTGCACTTCTCATTCCTGTGCGTGCGCACGGACCTGTGTGCGCACACACACATGATCCAACCCATGAAAAAAAAACCTACTTGTGCGTGCGCATAGCCCTGTGCGCATGCACAACCCTCAGCAACCCCTCTGCTCGCAGCACATGCACCCCTTGTGCGTGAGAACATCTCTTCTTTTCCCTTCTGTACGTTCGCACACGCCTCTGCGCATGCGCACAGACCCTTTTGTCTCTTCTACTCGGAGCACTCGCATAGAATGTGCGCTCGCACACCTTTTCCTTTTCCACCTAGTGTGCGTACGCACACGTACCTGTGCGTACGCACACCCCTGTTTTCTCACCACTATACCTCTCTTATTCTCTTCTCTTTTTTTCCCCTCCACCCCTCTCTTCTCTTACTTTTGCCCTATTTTTTACTTATTCTTGTTAGTTTTCATTGCATCTCATTTTTGTTTTAGTGATTATATTAGTTTTAGTTTAAGTATTTGTGATTAAATAAATTGCAAGTGTTTGATTGATGTTGAATGGGTTGCTTCTTACTTAAGTCTTGGTTTAATTGTTAATGAATATGTGCACTGAGCATTAAGCCTTTGTTTGATTGCCTAATTGAATTGTGAGTTTGATTCATATGTTGTCGCAACCATATGTGTTAAACTTTATCCTTATTTGGTATCTTAATCATGAATTGTGCACTTTTACTTTAGTGAATTGAGTTGAAATTACTTGTTCATCATGATTTCCATATCAACTCCGTCACATGTTCGGTACTTGTTTCTTGTTAATGCTTTGCATTTGTTTAAGTGACTTGACTTGATTCTTATCTAACTTGTCACTTTTTGCAACAAGTACCTTTACCATGTGAGTACTTTATTATTTTTCATGATAAATAAGTAGTTTCCCTTTCTTTATTGGATTGGTTATTATTGATTGTGCCATTTTTTATTCACCTTGCGCTTTCACTTGCACAACTTCAATATCCAATATCAAATGTTCAATTCACTTTAGTTGTAGTCGCCTAGGTTTGTTTGTGCCTTAACTTTTACTTATTCTTTACTTGTAACCTAGGCCACGTAATTGAGGAATACATACTTTTCTCTGTTGATTATGTGGTTACCTTTTTAACTAACCAATGTGTTGTATTTTAAACCATGCACATTTAGAATACGTACATTGTCTTCTATTATACCACATTCATATGACCTCTTCCTCAATTCATGTTTACTTGTTTATATAGCAACCTGGAGCCTTAGTGCCCACCAGCTGAAGGTGGAGCCTCACATCTCTTCACCCCCGGATTGAGTGCATACACGGAGGACCGTGCAACGTTTAAGTGTGGGAGAGGATCTGCAAATTTTGGGGTGTACATTTCTCTTTCTCAACACTTTGCATTATTTTTAGTTTTTAATAGTTATATTTTTGTGAATATTTGTTAGTATTTTATTGCACTATACTTTGTTTAGTTTTCTTGTATATATCTTAACCTGCTTATAGTTTTATTTTTGGTAAATATTTGTATGTTACCTAGTATAGGAAATAAGTTTGGTAAAACAACAAAGAATTTTTAAGAAATCTCTCTTAGGGTGTTCCATTGATTAGATTTGAAAACTTGTTTTTGAACTTGCATGAAGTATTCTTTGTTATGGAACATAGAAAAGAGCTTGAACAAAAGACCTAGTGAGATTTGAGCTTTAATGGATGGTTGCACATTTTCAACCACAAAATTTTGTTCTTGTGTGTGTTATACTCCTTTTATGATTGTGATCTTAGATTTGCTTGAAGTCTATATGTTCTATATTGGTGTTTTGTATGCATTTAGTATGATTGAGGCTATTTTTGAATTGAACTCACTTAACCCATATGGCCAACCCTTATATCTACCTTTGTAACCACTTTTGATCCTTTTAATCCCCCTTTGTTTTAATTTCAAGCACATCATTCACCCTAAGTGAAAGACCATTATGTCCATGAACTGTATCTTTGATTAGCTTGGATTTGAGTGTGTGTGTTAATCAAGTGTTGGGGGGGGGAGAAATTTGTGGGACACATTGGTAGAAAGTTAGTTTGGGTTTTCAGTATGAAATTTTGAAAAAAAAAAGGTAAACACTCATGCATTGATTACTTAAAGCATATACATCTCTTTTTGTTGATAAAAGAAAAATTTTGGTGTATATACCTTTTGAAAGAAAAAAAAAGAGAAAAAGGAAAAAAATGAAAAGAAATGACAATAAAAGCCCAGCACATGACTCACTTAATGGAAATCGTTGGGGGCGATTTCTGGGCCTCCAGAGCCCAGTTTTTGGACTTTCTGAAGCTAATTCTTCCTATATCAAAGGGCCTCACTCCATGTGGAAAAAAGGGGAGAGAAATTAGGGTTAGTTTAGCATTATGTAGGTTGTTTTCTAAAGAGAGAAGCTCTCCCTTCTCTCTAGAACTAGGGTTTCTTAGTTTAATTTCTTGTAATTTCTATTTTTAATTCTTGTTTTCATCTAGTTTCTTCTACCTTTCTTTATTTTATTGTCTTAATTTCCATATGTTATCTTGTTAATTTCTCATTTTCCTTGCCTTTTATGTTTATGCACACTCTTGTTATTTTAATTTACATATAATGCAATTTATGTTTTCATGTCATTTATTACTTTGTTGAGTTGCTATCTTTACTTTCCTTGCTTGGTAGTTGTAGAATTTATTATTTCTTATTATTTTACCATGCTTTATTTTCATGCCCACCAAGTACTTGATAAAATGCTTGGTTGGGTTTTTGCTTAGTTTTTCCCACTCTTGGTTAGGAAATTGGGTGATTGGGTGAAATTGAGTTGTGGATGTCCATTCCGCATTGTGTGAGGATTGTTAATTGGTTTGGTTTCCCTTGACTCTAAGTGACCCACTAGTGTTGACTAAGACTTAGGGATTGGAATCAATTATGCCCTTTTGACTTATCCTCGATGTAGGGTTGACTAATTGGGATTAATTCACACACAATTACCATGTTTGTGGTCCACAACTAGGATAGGAATCCTTAATTACCTACTTCTTGCCAAGAGTCCTTTTTATCATTTAATTTCCATTTTCATTGCTTTTACTTGCTTTCAATTTAATTTCATGCTTGTTTCATTTTGTGCCATTTTAATTTCTTGTCTCTTACAATCAAAAACCCCAAAAATCCTTGATAAACTCCAATTTTGTGGTTTATCTTGTGCTCAATTTGGGGGATTTTATCAACTTTTCTCACATTTATTCAATGAAATTGCATGGTTTCGCAATTCTCCCTTGATTTATGCTTAAATGTGAAAACATGCTTTTTAGGCCTTAAAATAGCTAAATTTAATTCACTTTAATTCCATTCGATGCCTTGATGTATTTGTTAAGTGATTTCAGGTTCATAGGACAAGTATTGGATGGAAGAAGTGAGAAGAAAAGCATGCAAAGTGGGAGAACCCATGAAGAAATGAAGGAACCGTAAAGCTGTCAAGTCCGACCTCTTCGCATTCAATCAACCATAACTTGAGCTACAGAGGTCCAAATGAGACGGTTCTAGTTGCGTTGAAAAGCTAACATCTGGGGCTTCGAAATGATATAAAATATGCTATATGTTGCTTCACGTTAAGGGGCGCGCACGCGCCATGTACACGTGCGCACCGATTCTGCCGTGGCCCACTAATGTGAAATCGCCTCCAGCGATTTGTGAAGCACTTTGGGCCCAACCCAACTCATTTCTAATGTTATTTCATGTAGAATTCAAGCTTGGGCAAAGGGAGGAGCAATTAGTTTAGCCAATATGAGCCTTTAGTTAGATTTCTAGAGAGAGAAGCTCCCTCTTCTCTCTAGAATTAGGTTAGGTTAATCTCTTCTAGATCTAGGTTTAATTACATGTTTTCATCTTGTTTCTTTTATGATTTCTTGTTCCTACTACTTGATTCTCTTAGTTTTCATGTTAATTTCTCTTTTATGTTCATGGATTCTATTGTTGGATTTGATTTACTTTTAATACAATTTAATGTTTAATGTTCTTTTAATTGTTGATTTGAGTAGTGATTTACTTTTCTTGCAATTGATAGTTGGTAGATTTTACTATTTCTTGCTCATTTATTATGCTTTCTTTTTATGCCTTCCAAGTGTTTGACAAAATGCTTGGTTGGATGTTAGAGTAGATTTTGAGCATTCTTGGCTTGGAAAGAGTAATTAGGCAATCTTGAGTCATGAAAACCCAACTCATGTTGGTGATCTAGAGTTGTTAGCTAATATTGTTTCCATTGACACTAATCTTTTGCTAATTCAATTAGTGAGTTGATTAGGACTTTTGGAATATTGTTTCCATTGACGCTAATCTTTTACTAATTAAATTAGTGAGTTGATTAGGACTTTTAGATTAAGATTAGCTAGTCTTGTTAGACTTTCTCTCATGGAAGATAACATATATCTTCTTCCAATATTGGAGATGACGTAATGAGATAAATTCTTGTTTATATTTGTGACATGATTAATTAGTCTTGTTTGACTTTCTCCCTATTTGTTGGAGTTGACTAAATAAGATGAATTAATCATTGCATGACTAGGATAGAAAGCCTATGATCTCAATTCATTGCCATGAATGTCTCTCTCTTTATCACTTGCTTTCTCTTATTTACTTGTCTTCTTTAAATACTTGCATGATTTACTTTTCTTGTCATTTATTTTCTTGCCCTCTTATCAACCAAACCCCCTCTTGCATTTTCATAGCCAATAATTATACACTTCATTGCAATTCTTTGTGAGACGACCCGGAGTCTAAATACTTCGGTTAATTTTCATTTGGGGTTTGTTATTTGTGACAACCAAATTTAATTTTATGCGAGAGTTGTTCGTTGGTTTGGAGCTATGCTTACAACGAAATTATTATTTCTACAAGAGAAAATCTAGACCGACGACAATTTTTGCTATCAAATTAATGGCGCCGTTGCCGGGGAGTTGCAATGGTGTTGTGTTATTGGTTATTGTATATATGTGAATATTGTGAATAGCTTGATTTTTGGATTGCTTGTTAGTTTTTGCTAGTTTTAGGACTTTGTTTCATTATTTCTTGT
Source organism: Arachis ipaensis (assembly GCF_059453495.1). Classification (NCBI taxonomy): domain Eukaryota; kingdom Viridiplantae; phylum Streptophyta; class Magnoliopsida; order Fabales; family Fabaceae; genus Arachis; species Arachis ipaensis. The sequence goes on along the minus strand of NC_142441.1, from coordinate 115,321,233 downwards.
TAGCTTTTATTTCTTATTTTCACTTTTCACCATGAATTCTCACTTTGGCTATGAGTGTGATTACAACTATGTTGTAGGAAATGGAAACTTCAATGAGGATGTGTATCAAGGATGGGACAATCAAAGGTGGGAGAAGCCATATGCATATGATTAATCCTCTTGGCAACAACCTCCACCAATGCACTACGAAGAGGAGCCATTCTATGATGCATATCAATCCAATGGCTATGGTGAATCCTCTTGTGACATTCAAGAACCACCACCATATGCCTATGAGCCATATCCCCAACATAGTCATCAACCATACTCACAAGCCACCTTTCACCAACCATCTTCATATGACCCTAATCCATATCCACCATACCAACAATCATATGAGCCATATGAACCACACATAGAGTCACCACCACTCCAACATCAATATTTTCAAGAGCAACCCCCTCCATACTATTACCAAGAAGAACCACCTCTAACGCATGAAAATTTTCAACCACAAGATGAATTCTACTTTTCGCCACAACCACCTTCCGACTATAATACCTTCCCCTCAAACAATGAACCCTCTCTTCCACCATCACCCCCCCGATGAAGCCTCTATGCTAGAATTAAGGGATCTTGAATCTCATATCTTAAGGCAACACGAGGAGGATGAAAAGAATTTTGAGGAGTTAAGATAAAAAATGGCTATCATGGTAGAAGCCATTGGCAACATAGTCTCATCCCGCCTAAGCCTATGCGATAAAGGTACTTCCATTGTGGAATGTGGAGAAGCAACAAAGGAGCTTAGTGAGGGAGTGAACTTGAAGCTCCAAGGTGAAGAAGATGAGTTAAAGCAAGAAATGCAACAAGAGGATGACGTAGAGATTATTGAACAAGAGGAATAAGTGGTTGAAGACTTAGGAGATGCAAAACCACCTTGGGAATCTAGGATTGAAGAAAACCCCTTCAAAATGATTGAAATTGATGCTAGGGAGGAAAGTGCACACCTTCCAAGGCATATCCCTTATGAAGAATCAGATGGGATAGAGCAAGAATTGAGTTCCCTTGGTGAGGAAGATCAAGCACCAAGTCTTAGTGGTGAAGAATCCTTTGAACATGAAGAACTTTCCCCCATTGGATTTGAAAGCAATGTGGAGGTAAATGTCTCTCGTCCTCCCATTTGTGATTTGAGTAAGGGAGAATGTTTAGATAAAATTGTTGAACAAAGGATTGAAATTAAGAGATCTTGTGGAGAGGTGGAAGTCCTTAGAAAAAGGAGGATGGGAATTGAATACGCTTTGTCAAGACCCTTGGAATCACCTTTACCTAGGTTGCCATCTACACCTTCATTTGAGTGGATGAAACTCATTTCTATTATCTTTATTATCCCACTCGAATATGGCTTGCTTGAAACGGATGGTCAACTTAGGATGCTTTGTGGGATGAAGCGTAAAAGAAAGATATTTTGTGGTTGGCGTTGCAAATCAAGGCTCATTATGGTTGAAGCTTCAAAGAGTAAGGGTTGGACTAGTGCTCAATTGGATGGGTCTAGGAGGATAGTTTGGTGCTTCCATGAGAATTCATCTCTCTTGCCACCCGGAGGAAATCACCATGATCAACTCAAGGACGGGTGTGAAAACAAAGTGTGGGATCTCGGATCGTGCAAGGAAGATCAACTTTGGGAGCCTATGGTTTGTGAAGAACTCCATCAAAGCTTGGAGTTATTAACTTTGAATGATGAAGCACAATGGAAGTCCAAGCATTGGTGGATATTCAAGGATGGATTCAAGTACAAGCCACCTTGATAAAGAGCTCCCCATAAGTCCAACTTAAGGACAATAAACAAAAGTGCTAGGTGGGAGACACCCCACCATGGTAACATCTTTTCATCTTTCCCTTTTGTACATATTGGTAAAATAAGTTTAATTTCATGTTTTGTTTGATTAGTTGAGTTTAATTGGGAGTCTAGTAGGTTAAATAAGGTTTTATGATGTTTTGATAGTTGTTTGGAGGTTTGAAATGCTTGGTTTGATGCAAAAGCATAGAAAAATTTTGAAAAACAGAGCACCACCCACGCGCACGCACACTCCCCACGTACGCGTGAATCAAGCAATTTCGGACATCCACACGAACGCGCCATGTACGCGTACGCGTGGATTGAATTTTTCCACTTCCCATACATTCACCCGAGAGTTGTGCCTGAAGTGTGCCAACTTGGTGCCCCAGGGCACGCGAACGCGTACCTTGCGCGTCCGCGTCGACTCTCTGCTTTGCCATGCACGCATACGTACGCGTCGCTTCCATTTTCATCAATCCACGCTTACGCGCACATGACGCGCACGCGTGGATTGCCCTCTTTCAATACACTTCCTTTCTTCTCTTCTTTCCATTTATTTCCTTCTTCTCTTATCTCTTCTTTTCTTTCCACTCTTAAAACATCATCCAACACTACCAAGCATCATGTAACACCATTTTTTTTCAGTTAGTTAGTTAGTTTAATTTTTGTTTTCCATTATAAGTGTTGGATTACTAATGTTGTTTACTGTTTGCTGCTGCTTATTGATAGGATGTTAGTTTAACATCATTGTTGTTAATTGTACTTGTTGGATTTCTTTGTTGAGGTTACATTTGGTTACTTGGTTTGGAATTTTTCATATTTAACACTTTTGAATACCAAGTACTGGTTACATTGCCTTCATGCATCTTAACTCTTTGAATTGCATGTTTTGACCACCATGCATTCATCATCTATTGTTAGGCAATTGTACATTATCAATATATTTTTTTTAGGATCCTTGTTCTAATTGATCATCACCTATTTCATGCATTGAGATTGTGAAATTGTGAAATTGGATCAAAGCTTACCTAGCGACATATTTTTGAGCTTTGTAAAGCTTTGTGGGACATGCTTGCTATGTGATTAATTTCCACTTCTATCTTCTTTTTCCTAAGTTCCATAGCATCCATGTGTTTCGTGATGAGCGGATAATTTATACGCTTTTTGGCATTGTTTTTAGTATGTTTTTAGTAGAATCTAGTTACTTTTAGGGATGTTTTCATTAGTTTTTATGTTAAATTTATATTTCTGGACTTTACTATGAGTTTGTGTGTTTTTCTGTGATTTCAGGTATTTTCTGGCTGAAATTGAGGGACTTGAGCAAAAATCAGATTCAGAGGTTGAAGAAGGACTGCTGATGCTGTTGGATTCTGACCTCCCTGCACTCAAAGTAGATTTTCTGGAGCTACAGAACTGAAAATGGCGCGCTTCTAATTGCGTTGGAAAGTAGACATCCAGGGCTTTCCTGAAATGTATAATAGTCCATATTTTGGCCGAGTTTAGATGACATAAAAGGGCGTTGAACGCCAGTTCTACGCTGCTGTCTGGAGTTAAACGCCAGAAATAAGTCACAAACCAGAGTTGAATGCTAGAAATACGTTACAACCTGGCGTTCAACTCCAGAAAGAGCCTCTGCACGTGTAACATTCAAGCTCAGCCCAAGCACACACCAAGTGGGCCCCGGAAGTGGATTTATGCATCAATTACTTACTTCTGTAAACCCTAGTAACTAGTTTAGTATAAATAGGACTTTTTACTATTGTATTAGACATCTTTGAACATCTTTGGACACCTAGTTCTTAGATCATGGGGGCTGGCCATTTGGCCATGCCTGGACCTTTCACTTATGTATTTTTAACGGTAGAGTTTCTACACTCCATAGATTAAGGTGTGGAGCTCTGCTGTTCCTCATGAATTAATGCAAAGTACTACTGTTTTTCTATTCAATTCAACTTATTCCGCTTCTAAGATATTCATTCGCACTTCAACCTGAATGTGATGAACGTGACAATCATCATCATTCCCCCACGAACGCGTGCCTGACAACTACTTCCGTTCCACCTTAGATTGAATGAGTATCTCTTGAATCTCTTAATCAGAATCTTCGTGGTATAAGCTAGATTGATGGCGGCATTCATGAGAGTCCAGAAAGTCTAAACCTTGTCTGTGGTATTTCGAGTAGGACTCTGGGATTGAATGACTGTGACGAACTTCAAACTCACGAGTGCTGGGCGTAGTGACAGACGCAAAAGGAGGGTGAATCCTATTCCAGTATGATCGAGAACCTCAGATGATTAGCCGAGCTGTGACAGAGCATTTGGACCATTTTCAGAAGAGGATGGGATGTAGCCATTGACAAGGGTGATGCCTCCAGATGATTAGCCATGCAGTGACAGCGCATCGGACCATTTTTCAGAGAGGATTAAAAGTAGCCATTGACAACGGTGATGTGTCCTTACATAAAGCCAGCCATGGAAAGGAGTAAGATTGATTGGATGAAGACAGCATGAAAGCAGAGGTTCAGAGGAACGAATGCATCTCTATACGCTTATCTGAAATTCTCACCAATGAATTACATAAGTATTTTTATCCTTATTTTCTATCTATTTATTATTTATGTTCGAAAACTCCATAACTATTTTATATCCGCCTGACTGAGATTTACAAGGTGATCATAGCTTGCTTCATACCAACAATCTCCGTGGGATCGACCCTTACTCACGTAAGGTTTATTACTTGGACGACCCAGTGCACTTGCTGGTTACTTGTATCGAAGTTCTGAATGAAAAACGATTTATTAAGACGTGCGTACAGAGTTTCTGGCGCCGTTGCCTGAGATCACAATTTCGTGCACCAAGTTTTTGGCGCCGTTGCCGGGGATTGTTCGAGTTTGAACAACTGACGGTTCATCTTGTTACTCAGATTAGGTAATTTTCTTTTTGTTTTATTTTCAAAAATTTTTCAAAAATCTTTCAAAAATTTCTCCTTTGTTTTCGAAAAAATTTTAAAATAAAAATGTTTTCAAAAATATATTTTTCTTCTGAATTTTTAAGAATGAATTCTAGTGTTTCATGAAGCATGTTGAAGCCTGGCTGGCTGTAAAGCCATGTCTAATTCTTCTGGATAGGGAATGTCAGGCGTGTCATGTCTGAGTTACATACTAAAGCTTGGCTGACTATTAAGCCATGCCTGACCCTTTGATTGGAGCTTTAGACTAAAGAGCATAAGATTTCTGGAATTCATATTAAAAATTTTGGAATCCTTATTTTTCTTTTTCAAAATGATTTTCTAAAAAAATTAAAAGAAAATACAAAAAAACCATAAAATCATAAAAATAAAAAAAAATATTTTGTGTTTCTTGTTTGAGTCTTGAGCCAGATTTTAAGTTTGGTGTCAATTGCATGTTCATCTTGCATGTTTCGAAAATTCATACATTCATAGTGTTCTTCATGATCTTCAAGTTGTTCTTGGTAAGTCTTCTTGTTTGATCTTGATGTTTTCTTGCTTTGCATCTTTTCTTGTTTTACATGTGCATTTTCGCATCCATAGAGTCTAAACATGAAAGATTTCTAAGTTTGGTGTCTTGCATGTTTTCTTTGCATATAAAAATTTTCAAAAATATGTTCTTGGTGTTCATCTTGACATTCAAAGTGTTCTTGGTGTTCATCTTGACATTCATAGCATTCTTGCATGCATTCATTGTTTTGATCTAAAGATTTCATGCATTGCATCATTTTCATGTTCTTCTCTCTCCTCATTAAAAATTCAAAAAATCAAAAAAGATATCTTTTCCTTTTTCTCTCTTAAAATTTTGAAAATTAGATTTGACTTTTTCAAATTTTTTTAAAAATCTAGTTGTTTTTATGAGTCAAATCAAATTTTCAATTTAAAAATCTTATCTTTTTCAAAATCTTTTTCAAAAATCAAATCTTTTTCATTTTTCTTAGTTATTTTCGAAAATTTTAAAAATATTTTTCAAAAATATTTTTCTTAATTTTATATCATAATTTTCGAAAATAACATCATCAATTAATGTTTTGATTCAAAAATTTCAAGTTTGCTACTTGCTTGTCAAGAAAGATTCAAACTTTAAGTTCTAGAATCATATCTTGTGATTTCTTGTGAATCAAGTCATTAATTGTGATTTTAAAAATCAAATCTTTTTCAAAACTAATTTTAATCATATCTTTACAAAAATACCTTCTTATCTTATCTTTTTCAAAAATTTGATTTCAAAATATCTTCCCTCTTTTTCAAAATTTCTTTTTTTTATTAACTAATTATTTTAATTTTTGATTTTAATTTTCGAAAATTACTAACCTTTTTCAAAAATAATTTTTGAAAATCACTAACACTTTTTCAAAAATTATTTTCGAAAATCCTTCTCCCTCATCTCCTTCTATTTATTTATTCATCTACTCATACAGGGACCTCTATACTGTGGTAAAAAGGACCCCTATTATTATTTTGCTGTCCCTCTTTTTCATATGAGCTGGAGCAAGGACAAGAACATTCTCGTTGAAGCAGATCCAGAACCTGAAAGGACTCTGAAGAGGAAACTAAGAGAAGCTAAATTATAACTATCCAGCAAGCACCTGTCAGGAATTTTCAAACAAGAAGAGGACATGGCAGCCGAAAATAATAATAATGCAAGGAGGATGCTTGGTGACTTTACTGCACCTAATTCCAATTTACATGGAAGAAGCATCTCCATTCCTGCCATTGGAGCAAACAATTTTGAGCTGAAACCTCAGCTAGTTTCTCTGATGCAGCAGAAATGCAAGTTTCATGGACTTCCATCTGAAGATCCTTTTTAGTTCTTAACTGAATTCTTGCAGATATGTGATACTGTTAAGACTAATGGAGTAGATCCTGAGTCTACAGGCTCATGCTTCTCCCTTTTGCTGTAAGAGACAGAGCTAGAGTATAGTTGGACTCTCAACCTAAGGATAGCCTGAACTCATGGGATAAGCTGGTCACGGGTTTCTTAGCCAAGTTCTTTCCTCCTCAAAAGCTGAGCAAGCTTAGAGTGTATGTTCAAACCTTCAGACAGAAAGAAGGTGAATCCCTCTATGAAGCTTGGGAAAGATACAAGCAACTGACCAAAAAGTGTCCTTCTGACATGCTTTCAGAATGGACCATCCTGGATATATTCTATGATGGTCTATCTGAATTGGCTAAAATGTCATTGGACCATTCTGTAGGTGGATCCATTCACCTAAAGAAAATGCCAGCAGAAGCTCAAGAACTCATTGACATGGTTGCTAATAACCAGTTCATGTACACTTCTGAGAGGAATCCTGTGAGTAATGGGACGCCTCAGAAGAAGGGAGTTCTTGAAATTGATACTCTGAATGCCATATTGGCTCAGAATAAAATATTGACTCAGCAAGTCAATATGATTTCTCAGAGTCTGAATGGAATGCAAGCTGCATCCAACAGTACTCAAGAGGCATCTTCTGAAGAAGAAGCTTATGATCCTGAAAACCCTGCAATAGCAGAGATGAACTACATGGGTGAACCTTATGGAAACACCTATAACCCCTCATGGAGAAATCACCCAAATCTCTCATGGAAGGATCAACAAAAGCCTCAACAAGGCTTTAATAATGGTGGAAGAAACAGGTTTAACAATAATAAACCTTTTCCATCATCCACTCAGCAACAGACAGAGAACTCTGAACAAAATACCTCTAATTTAGCAAACTTAGTCTCTGATCTATCTAAGGCCACTGTGAGTTTCATGAATGAAACAAGGTCCTCCATTAGAAATTTGGAAGCACAAGTAGGCCAGCTGAGTAAAAGGATCACTGAAATCCCTCCTAGTACTCTCCCAAGCAATACAGAAGAAAATCCAAAAGGAGAGTGCAAGGCCATTGACATAGTCAACACGGCCGAACCTGGAGAGGAAGGGTAGGACGTAAATCCCAGTGAGGAAGACCTCCTGGGACGTCCAGTGATCAATAAGGAGTTTCCCTTTGAGGAACCAAAGGAATCTGAGACTCATCTAGAAACCATAGAGACTCCATTGAACCTCTTTATGCCCTTCATGAGCTCTGACGAGTATTCATCTTCTGAAGAGAATGAGGATGTTACTGAAGAGCAAGTTACCAAGTACCTTGGTGCAATCATGAAGCTGAATGCCAAATTATTTGGTATTGAGACTTGGGAAGATGAACCTCCCTTGTTCACCAATGAACTAAGTGATCTGGATCAACTGAGATTGCCTCAGAAGAAACAGGATCCTAGAAAGTTCGTAATACCTTGTACCATAGGCACCATGATCTTTGAAAAGGCTCTGTGTGACCTTGGTTCAGGGATAAACCTCATGCCCCTCTCTGTAATAGAGAAACTGGAAATCTATGGGGTGCAAGCTACTAAAATCTCATTAGAGATGGCAGACAATTCCAGAAAACAAGCTTATGGACAAGTAGAGGACATATTAGTAAAGGTTGAAGGCCTTTACATCCCTGCTGATTTCATAGTCCTAGATACTGGGAAGGATGAGGATGAATCCATCATCCTTGGAAGACCCTTCCTAGCCACAGCAAGAGCTGTGATTGATGTTAACAGAGGTGAACTAGTCCTTCAATTGAATGGGGACTCCCTTGAGTTTAAAACTCAAGGACATCCTTCTGTAAACATGGAAAAGAGGCACAGTAAGCTTCTCTCAAAACAGAGTCACCCAAAGCCCCCACAGTCAAACTTAAGTTTGGTGTTGGGAGGCCACAACCAAACTCTAAGTTTGGTGTTGAACTCCCATATCCAAACTCTAAGTTTGGTGTTGGGAAGTCTCAACAATGCTCTGAACATCTGTGAGGCTCCATGAGAGCCCACTGTCAAGCTATTGACATTAAAGAAGCGCTTGTTGGGAGGCAACCCAATTTTTATTTATCTAATTTTATTTTTCTTGTTCTTTCATGTTTTATTAGGTTCATGATCATGTGGAGTCACAAAATAAATATAAAAATTGAAAACGAAATCAAAAACAACAGAAGAAAAATCACACCCTGGAGGAGGATCTCACTGGCATTTAAACGCCAGTAAGAAGCATCTGGCTGGCGTTCAACGCCAGAACAGAGCATGGTTCTGGCGCTGAACGCCCAAAATGGGCAGCATCTGGGCGTTTGAACGCCAGAATTGCACCCTGGAGAAGAGCTGGCGCTGAACGCCCAGAACAAGCATGGTTCTGGCGTTCAACGCCAGAAATGGGCAACAAATGGGCATTCAACGCCTAGAACAAGCACCAATCTGGTGCTGAACGCCCAGAGTTGTGTGCAAGGGCATTTTGCATGCCTAATTTGGTGCAAGGTTGTAAATCCTTGAACACCTCAGGATCTGTGGACGCACAGGATCCCCACCTACCTCCACTCACTTCTTCTCACCCCTCTTTCACACAATCCTATAAACACTCTTCCCCAAAACTCTTCACCAATCACCTCAATCTCTCTTCCCTATCACCACTTCACCACTCACATCCATCCACTCTTCCCCATAAACCTACCTCATAAACACCACCTACCTTCAAAATTCAAAATCAATTTCCCACCCAAACCCACCCTATATGGCCGAAACCTTACCCCCTTCCCTTCCCTATATATAGCCCTCCATTCTTCCTCATTTTCACACAACACAACCCTCTCTTCCCCTTCTTGGCCAAATACACTCTCCCTCTTCTCCTCCATATTTTCTTCTTCTTCTTCATCTATTCTTTCTTCTCTTGCTCGAGAGCGAGCAACATTCTAAGTTTGGTGTGGTAAAAGCATAAGCTTTTTGTTTTTCCATTACCATTGATGGCACCCAAGACCGGAGAATCCTCTAGAAAAGGGAAAGGGAAGACAAAAGCTTCCACCTCCGAGTCATGGGAGATGGAAAGATTCATCTCCAAAGCTCATCAAGACCACTTCTATGATGTTGTGGCCAAGAAGGTGATCCCCGAGGTCCCTTTCAAACTCAAAAGAAATGAGTATCCGGAGATCCGACATGAAATCCAAAGAAGAGGTTGGGAAGTTCTAACAAATCCTATCCAACAAATCGGCATCCTAATGGTTCAAGAGTTCTATGCCAATGCATGGATCACTAGGAACCATGATCAAAGTAAGAACCCAAACCCAAAGAATTATATTACAATGGTTCGGGGGAAATACTTAGATTTTAGTCCGGAAAATGTGAGGTTGGCGTTTAACTTGCCTATGATGCAAGGAGATGCACGCCCCTACACTAGAAGGGTCAACTTTAATCAAAGGTTGGACCAAGTCCTCATGGACATATGTGTGGAAGGAGCTCAATGGAAGATTGACTCCAAAGGCAAGCTGGTTCAACTAAGAAGACTGGACCTCAAGCCTGTAGCTAGAGGATGGTTAGAGTTCATCCAACGCTCTATCATCCCCACTAGCAACCGATCTGAAGTTACTGTAGATCGGGCCATCATGATCCATAGCATCATGATTGGAGAGGAAGTAGAAGTTCATGAAGTCATCTCCCTTGAACTCTACAAAATAGCCGAAAAGCCCTCTCCTTGGGCAAGGCTAGCTTTTCCTCATCTTATTTGCCATCTATGTTACTCAGTTGGAGCTTTCATAGAAGGAGACATTCCCATTGAGGAAGAGAAGCCCATCACTAAGAAAAGGATGGAGCAAGCAAGAGAGCCCATTCACGGATCTCAAGAGACGCATGAAGCTCATCACCATGAGATCCCGGAGATGCCTCAAATGTATTTTCCTCCACAAAACTATTGGGAGCAAATCAACACCTCACTAGGAGAATTAAGTTCCAACATGGGACAATTAAGGGTGGAACATCAAGAGCACTCCATCATCCTTCATGAAATAAGAGAAGATCAAAAAGCAATGAGGGAGGAGCAACAAAGACAAGGAAGAGACATAGAAGAGCTCAAGGACATCATTGGTTCCTCAAGAAGGAAACGTCACCATCACTAAAGTGGACTCATTCCTTGTTCTTACTTTCTCTGTTTTTCGTTTTCTCTGTTAAGTGCTTATCTATGTTTGTGTCTTATTACATGATCATTAGTAGTTAGTAACTATGTCTTAAAGTTATGAATGTCCTATGAATCCATCACCTTTCTTAAATGAAAAATGTTTTAATTCAAAAGAACAAGAAGTACATGAGTTTCGAATTTATCCTTGAACTTAGTTTAATTATATTGATGTGGTGACAATGCTTCTTGTTTTCTGAATGAATGCTTGAACAGTGCATATGTCTTTTGAAGTTGTTGTTTAAGAATGTTAAATATGTTGGCTCTTGAAAGAATGATGACAAGGAGACATGTTATTTGATAATCTGAAAAATCATAAAAATAATTTTTGAAGCAAGAAAAAGCAGCAAAGAACAAAGCTTGCAGAAAAAAATAGCAAAAAAAATAGAAAGAAAAAGAAAAGCAAGAAGAAAAAGCCAAAAGCTCTTAAAACCAAGAGGCAAGAGCAAAAGCCATTAGCCCTTAAAACCAAAAGGCAAGGGTAAATAAAAAGGATCCCAAGGCTTTGAGCATCAGGGGATAGGAGGGCCTAAAGGAATAAAATCATGGCCTAAGCGGCTAAACCAAGCTGTCCCTAACCATGTGCTTGTGGCGTGTAGGTGTCAAGTGAAAACTTGAGACTGAGCGGTTAAAGTCAAGGTCCAAAGCAAAAAAAGAGTGTGCTTAATAACCCTGGACACCTCTAATTGGGGACTTTAGCAAAGCTGAGTCACAATCTGAAAAGGTTCACCCAGTTATGTGTCTGTGGCATTTATGTATCCGGTGGTAATACTGGAAAATAAAGTGCTTAGGGCTACGGCCAAGACTCATAAAATAGCTGTGTTCAAGAATCATCATACTGAACTAGCAGAATCAATAACACTATCTGAACTCTGAGTTCCTATAGATGTCAATCATTCTGAACTTTAATGGATAAAGTGAGATGCCAAAACTATTCAAGAGGCAAAAAGCTACAAGTCCCGCTCATTTAATTGGAGCTATGTTTCATTGATAGTTTGGAATTTATAGTATATTCTCTTCTTTTTATCCTATTTGATTTTCAGTTGCTTGGGGACAAGCAACAATTTAAGTTTGGTGTTGTGATGAGCGGATAATTTATACGCTTTTTGGCATTATTTTTAGTATGTTTTTAGTAGAATCTAGTTACTTTTAGGGATGTTTTCATTAGTTTTTATGTTAAATTTACATTTCTGGACTTTACTATGAGTTTGTGTGTTTTTCTGTGATTTCAGGTATTTTCTGGCTGAAATTGAGGGACTTGAGCAAAAATCAGATTCAGAGGTAGAAGAAGGACTGCTGATGCTGTTGGATTCTGACCTCCCTGCACTCAAAGTGGAATTTTTGGAGCTACAGAACTCAAAATGCGCGCTTGTAATTGCGTTGGAAAGTAGACATACAGAGCTTTCCAAAAATGTATAATAGTCCATACTTTGGCCGAGTTTAGACGACGTAAAAGGGCGTTGAACGCCAGTTCTACGCTGCTGTCTGGAGTTAAACGCCAGAAACAAGTCACAAACCAGAGTTGAACGCCAGAAATACGTTACAACCTGGCGTTCAACTCCAGAAAGAGCCTCTGCACGTGTAACATTCAAGCTCAGCCCAAGCACACACCAAGTGGGCCCCAGAAGTAGATTTATGCATCAATTACTTACTTCTGTAAACCCTAGTAACTAGTTTAGTATAAATAGGACTTTTTACTATTGTATTAGACATCTTTGAACATCTTTGGATGCCTAGTTCTTAGATCATGGGGGCTGGCCATTCGGCCATGCCTGGACCTTTCACTTATGTATTTTTAACGGTAGAGTTTCTACACTCCATAGATTAAGGTGTGGAGCTCTGCTGTTCCTCATGAATTAATGCAAAGTACTACTGTTTTTCTATTCAATTCAACTTATTCCGCTTCTAAGATATTCATTCGCATTTCAACCTGAATGTGATGAACGTGACAATCATCATCATTCCCCCACGAACGCGTGCCTGACAACCACTTCCGTTCCACCTTAGATTGAATGAGTATCTCTTGGATCTCTTAATCAGAATCTTCGTGGTATAAGCTAGATTGATGGCGGCATTCATGAGAGTTCGGAAAGTCTAAACCTTGTCTGTGGTATTCCGAGTAGGACTCTGGGATTGAATGACTGTGACGAACTTCAAACTCGCGAGTGCTGGGCGTAGTGACAGACGCAAAAGGAGGGTGAATCCTATTCCAGTATGATCGAGAACCTCAGATGATTAGCCGTGCTGTGACAGAGCATTTGGACCATTTTCACAAGAGGATGGGATGCAGCCATTGACAAGGGTGATGCCTCCAGACGATTAGCCATGCAGTGACAGTGCATCAGACCATTTTCCAAAGAGGATTAAAAGTAGCCATTGACAACGGTGATGTCCTTACATAAAGCCAGCCATGGAAAGGAATAAGATTGATTGGATGAAGACAGCAGGAAAGCAGAGGTTCAGAGGAACGAATGCATCTCTATACGCTTATCTGAAATTCTCACCAATGAATTACATAAGTGTTTCTATCCTTATTTTCTATCTATTTATTATTTATGTTCGAAAACTCCATAACTATTTTATATCCGCCTGACTAAGATTTACAAGGTGACCATAGCTTGCTTCATACCAACAATCTCCGTGGGATCGACCCTTACTCACGTAAGGTTTATTACTTGGACGACCCAGTGCACTTGCTGGTTAGTTGTATCGAAGTTGTGAATGAAAAACGATTTATTAAGACGTGCGTACAGAGTTTCTGGCGCCGTTGCCTGAGATCACAATTTTGTGCACCATTTCGCCTCTATGTCACTTAGGTATTGCAACATCTTTAACATGTGTCATTGATTGTTGTGTGAGTTTCATATACCATTTTTGTTCACTAAGTCTACCTACACATCAATCAATGTCCATACATTATCCAATTTCACAATTACTTGATTAATTGCTTGAATGCTTCCATGCCTCTTCACTACTTGTGTGGTTGACTTAACCTTCAAGTCTTTTAAAGTATCTCAAGCACACTAGAATGAGTGAAGTGCATGTTTTATTTTGTATAATTGTGGCATGATTTTTAAATACTAGGGTGTGAGTTCTAAACCGCATGCAAGTTAGGACCCACACACTTATTTTTCATTAATGTCACACTAATTCACTCACTCATTTCTAGTGATTTCCCTCATTCCAAAAATCCATGCTTCCTTGCTTGTGCATTTACTTGTCTTATTATCTCCTGTTTTCTATGTTCAGGATGAATCAGCATAAGCAAAAATAGAAGCGGGAAGGAAGAACACGCAGCACCGATTGACCTACCAGCTGAAGGTAGCAACTCGGAAAGTCGCCGTACCCCCTTGTTCATCTTTGGATGCACCGAGGACGGTGCAAACTTTTAAGTGTGGGGAGGTCGTCCGACCGCTCGGCATTTTCGGGTGTCAAGTTTCTAATCCCAACACTTTTGCATTTCATTTTAGGATTTTTAGTTGCGTTTTCTTATTTTGCATATGTATATATTAAGCTTAGTTAAAATCATGATATTTTCCAAGGATTTTATCTATTGGGTACCCCACCCCAATTGATTGAAAATTTTTTTTTTTAGAACTTGCTTGAATTATATACTTTGTGGATCATGTTTTTCAGCTAAGAACACAAGCATGTAAGTTTTGAGCCTTAACTGTGTGGTTACATCATATATGACCACTTATTTTCATTCTTGTGTGCATTATTCTCTTCCTATGATTGTAATCTTTGATTTGTTTAATTCTATATGTCCATTATTTTTTGTATACATGCATTTATATGATTGAGGCCATTGTTCAAATAGCTCACTTACCCAAATAAGCCTACCTTTTATCTTCCATTGATAACCAATTTTGAGCCTATGCTTAACCCATTTGTTCTTAATTGTAGCACATTACAAGCCTAAGTGAAAAACAATAAATGCCCCTTGTTTGGATCTTTGATTAGTGGTGCGCAGAAATTGTGATTAAACTTTGATTATGTAAAATTCATCGCTCTTTCTTTCCCTGGCAATGGCGCCAAAAATATGATGCCAATACCATGGTTCACAACTTCGCACAACTAACCAGCAAGTGCACTGGGTCGTCCAAGTAATACCTTACGTGAGTAAGGGTCGAATCCCACGGAGATTGTTGGTATGAAGCAAGCTATGGTCACCTTGTAAATCTCAGTCAGGCGGATATAAAATAGTAATGGAATTTTCGAATAATAATTAAATAAACATAAAATAAAGGATAGAAACACTTATGTAAATCATTGGTGAGAATTTCAGATAAGCGAATAGAGATGCTTTCGTTCCTCTGAACCTCTGCTTTCCTGCTATCTTCATCCAATCAGTCTTACTCCTTTCCATGGCTGGCTTTATGCAAGGGCATCACCGTTGTCAGTGGCTACATCCCCTCCTCTCAGTGAAAATGGTCAACGCACCCTGTCACGGCACGGCTATTCATCTGTCGGTTCTCGATCATGCTGGAATAGGATTCACCCTCCTTTTGCGTCTGTCACTAACGCCCAGCACTCGCGAGTTTGAAGCTCGTCACAGTCATTCAATCATTGTATCCTACTCGGAATACCACAGACAAGGTTTAGACTTTCTGGATTCTCTTGAATGCCGCCATCATTCTAGCTTACACCACGAAGATTCTGATTAAGAGATCTAAGAGATACTCATTCAGTCGAAGGTAGAACGGAAGTGGTTGTCAGGCACGCGTTCATAGAGAATGATGATGATCGTCACATTCATCACATTCAGGTTGAAGTGCGAATGAATATCTTAGAAGCGAAATAGGATGAATTGAATAGAAAACAATAGTACTTTGCATTAATCTTTGAGGAACAGCAGAGCTCCACACCTTAATCTATGGAGTGTAGAAACTCTACCGTTAAGATTACATAAGTGAAAGGTCCAGGCATGGCCGAGATGGCCAGCCCCCAAAACGTGATCACAGGATCAAAATACGATCCAGGATGTCAAATACAATAGTGAAATGTCCTATTTATAATAAACTAGCTACTAGGGTTTATAGAAGTAAGTAATTGATGCATAAATCCACTTCCGGGGCCCACTTTGTGTGTGCTTGGGCTGAGCTTTAACTTTCTACGTGCAGAGGCCATTTGTGGAGTTGAATGCCAGGTTTTGATCCATTTCTGGCGTTCAACTCTGGTTTTTGATCCATTTCTGGCGTTGAACTCCAGAATTGGGCAGATAGCTGGCGTTAAACGCCAGTTTACGTCATCTATCCTCGAGCAAAGTATAGACTATTATATATTGCTGGAAAGCCCTGGATGTCTACTTTCCAACGCAATTGGAAGCACACCATTTTGAGTTCCGTAGCTCCAGAAAATCCATTTTGAGTACAGAGAGGTCAGAATCCCACAGCATCAGCAGTCCTTTTTCAACCTCTGAATCTGATTTTTGCTCAAGTCCCTCAATTTCAGCCAGAAAATACCTGAAATCACAAAAAAATACATAAACTCATAGTAAAGTCCAGAAATGTGAATTTAACATAAAAACTAATGAAAACATCCCTAAAAGTAACTAGATCCTACTAAAAACATACTAAAAACAATGCCAAAAAGCGTATAAATTATCCGCTCATCACAACACCAAACTTAAATTGTTGCTTGTCCCCAAGCAACTGAAAATCAAATAGGATAAAAAGAAGAGAATATACTATAAATTCCAAATTATCAATGAAACATAGCTCCAATCAAATGAGCGGGACTTATAGCTTTTTGCCTCTTGAATAGTTTTGGCATCTCACTTTATCCATTGAGGTTCAGAATGATTGGCATCTATAGGAACTAAGAGTTCAGATAGTGTTATTGATTCTCCTAGTTTAGTTTGATGATTCTTGAACACAGTTATTTTATGAGTCTTGGCCGTGGCCCTAAGCACATTGTTTTCCAGTATTACCACCGGATACATAAATGCCACAGACACATAATTGGGTGAACCTTTTCAGATTGTGACTCAGCTTTGCTAAAGTCCCCAATTAGAGGTGTCCAGGGTTCTTAAGCACACTCTTTTTTTTCTTTGGACCTTGACTTTAACCGCTCAGTTTCAAGTTTTCACTTGACACCTACACGCTACAAGCACATGGTTAGGGACAGCTTGGTTTAGCCGCTTAGACCAGGATTTTATTCCTTTAGGCCCTCCTATCCACTGATGCTCAAAGCCTTGGGATCCTTTTTATTTGCCCTTGCCTTTTGGTTTTAAGGGTTATTGGCTTTTTGCTCTTGCCTCTTTCTATTTTTTTTTCGCCTATTATTATTTTTTTTTTCTGCAAGCTTTGTTCTTTGCTGCTTTTTCTTGCTTCAAGAATCATTTTTATGATTTTTCAGATTATCAAATAACATGTTTTCTAGTCATCATTCTTTCAAGAGCCAACATATTTAATATTCTTAAACAACAACTTCAAAAGACATATGCACTGTTCAAGCATACATTCAGAAAACAAGAAGCATTGTCACCACATCAATATAATTAAACTAAGTTCAAGGATAAATTCGAAACTCATGTACTTCTTGTTCTTTTGAATTAAAACAGTTTTTATTTAAGAGAGGTGATGGATTCATAGGACATTCATAACTTTAAGACATAGTTACTACTACTAATGATCATGTAATGAAGACACAAACATAGATAAGCACATAACATAGAAAACGAAAAACAGAGAAAGTAGGAACAAGGAATGAGTCCACCTTAGTGATGATGGCGTTTCCTTCTTGAGGAACCAATGATGTCCTTGAGCTCTTCTATGTCTCTTCCTTGTTTTTGTTGCTCCTCCCTCATTGCTTTTTGATCTTCTCTTATTTCATGAAGGATGATGGAGTGCTCTTGATGTTCCACCCTTAATTGTCCCATGTTGGAACTTAATTCTCCTAGGGAGGTGTTGAATTGCTCCCAATAATTCTGTGGAGGAAAGTGCATCCCTTGAGGTATCTCAAGGGTTTCTTGATGATGAGCTTCTTCATGTGCCTGTTGAGATCCATGAATGTGCTCTCTTGTTTGCTCCATCCTTTTCTTAGTGATGGGCTTGTGAGATGAATCTTTCCATCTCCCATGGCTCAGAGGTGGAAGCAATTGTCTTCCCTTTCCTCTTTCTTGAGGTTTCTCTGGCCTTAGGTGCCATTAATGGTTATGGAAAAACAAAAAAGCTATGCTTTTACCACACCAAACTTAGAATGTTGCTCACCCTCGAGCAAAAGAAGAAGAAGATATGGAGGAGATGGAGGGATGTGTGTATTCGGCCATATGGGTGGGATTGGGTAGGAAAAAGCTGTTGAATTTTGAAGGTAGGTGGGTGTATGGATGTGAGTGGTAAATGGAAAACAGAAGGGATGATCATGAATGGAAAGAGAGATGATGAGGTAGGTGGGGATCCTGTGGGGTCCACAGATCCTGAGATGATCCTGTGGGGTCCACAGATCCTGAGGTGTTCAAGGATTTACAACCTTGCACCAAATTAGTCATGTAAAATGCCCTTGCACACAACTCTGGGCGTTCAGCGCCAGGTTGGTGCCCATTTTGGGCGTTCAATGCCTATTTGTTGCCCATTTCTGGCGTTGAACGCCAGAACCGTGCTTGTTCTGGGCGTTCAGCGCCAGCTCCTCTCCAGGGTGCAATTCTGGCGTTCAGCGCCCAGATGATGCCCATTTTGGGCGTTCAACGCCAGAACCATGCTCTGTTCTGGCGTTGAACGCCAGGCAGGTGCTTCCTCCAGGGTGTGATTTTTCTTCTGCTGTTTTTGATTCCGTTTTTAATTTTTATATTTATTTTGTGACTCCACATGATCATAAACCTATAAAGACATATAACTAAGAAAAATATAGTTAGATAAATAAAAATTGGATTGCCTCCCAACAAGCGCTTCTTTAATGTCAATAGCTTGACAGTGGGCTCTCATGGAGCCTCACGGATGTTCAGAGCATTGTTGAGACTCTCCAACACCAAACTTAGAGTTTGGATATGGGAGTTCAACACCAAACTTAGAGTTTGGTTGTGGCCTCCCAACACCAAACTTAGAGTTTGACTGTGGGGGCTTTGGTTAACTCTGCTTTGAGAGAAGCTTTTTCTGCTTCCTCTCCATGGATGCAGAGAGAGATCCTTGAGTTGTAAACACAAGGTTGTCCTTATTTAATTGAAGGATCAATTCTCCTCTGTCCACATCAATCACAGCTCTTGCTGTGGCTAGGAAAGGTCTTCCTAGGATGATGGATTCATCCTCTTCCTTTCCAGTATCCAGGACTATGAAATCATCAGGGATGTAAAGGCCTTCAACCTTTACTAACACGTCCTCTACTTGTCCATAAGCCTGTTTTCTTGAATTATCTGCCATCTCTAATGAGATTCTAGCAGCTTGCACCCCATAGATTCCCAGTTTCTCTATTACAGAGAGGGGCATGAGGTTTATTCCTGAACCAAGGTCACACAGAGCTTTAAAGATCATGGTGCCTATGGTACAAGGTATTATGAACTTTCCAGGATCCTGTCTCTTCTGAGGCAATGTCAGTTGATCCAGATCACTTAGTTCATTGGTGAACAAGGGAGGTTCATCTTCCCAAGTATCAATGCCAAATAATTTGGCATTTAGCTTCATGATTGCACCAAGAAACTTGGCAGTTTGCTCTTCAGTAACATCCTCATTCTCTTCAGAAGAGGAATACTCATCAGAGCTCATGAATGGCATAAGGAGGTTCAATGGAATCTCTATGGTCTCTAGATGAGTCTCAAATTCCTTTGGTTCCTCAAAGGGAAGATCCTTATTGATCACTGGACGTCCCAGGAGGTCTTCCTCCTTGGGATTCACGTCCTCTCCTTCCTTTACAGGTTCAGCCATGGTGCTTATGTCAATGGCCTTGCACTCTCCTTTTGGATTCTCTTCTGTATTGCTTGGGAGAGTACTAGGAGGGATTTCAGTGATTCTTTTACTCAGCTGGCCCACTTGTGCTTCCAAATTTCTAATGGAAGACCTTGTTTCATTCATGAAACTCACAGTGGCCTTAGATAGATCAGAGACTAAGTTTGCTAAGCTAGATGGGTTCTGCTCAGAATTCTCTGTCTGTGGCTGAGTGGATGATGGAAAAGGCTTGCTATTGCTAAACCTATTTTTTCCACCATTATTAAATCCTTGTTGAGGCTTTTGATCCTTCCATGAGAAATTTGGATGATTTCTCCATGATGAGTTATAGGTGTTTCCATAAGGTTCACCTAAGTAATTCACCTCTGCTATTGCACGGTTCTCAGGATCATAAGCTTCTTCTTCATAAGAAGCCTCTTGAGTACTGTTGGATGCAGCTTGCATTCCATTCAGACTCTGAGAGATCATATTGACTTGCTGAGTCAATATTTTATTCTGAGCCAATATGGCATTCAGAGTATCAATCTCAAGAACTCCCTTCTTCATAGGCGTCCCATTATTCACAGGATTCCTTTCAGAAGTGTACATGAACTGGTTATTTGCAACCATGTCAATGAGTTCTTGAGCTTCTGCATGCGTTTTCTTTAGGTGAATGGATCCACCTGCAGAGGTATCCAATGATATCTTAGATAACTCAGACAGACCATCATAGAATATATCCAGGATGGTTTATTCTGAAAGCATGTCAGAAGGACACTTTTTGGTCAGTCCTTTGTATCTCTCCCAAGCTTCATAGAGGGATTCACCTTCTTTCTGTCTGAAAGTTTGAACATCCACTCTAAGCTTGCTCAGCTTTTGAGGAGGAAAGAACTTGGCTAGGAAAGCCTTGACCAGCTTATCCCAAGAGTTCAGGCTATCCTTAGGTTGAGAGTCCAACCATACTCTAGCTCTGTCTCTTACAGCAAAAGGGAAAAGCATGAGCATGTAGACTTCAAGATCTACTCCGTTAGTCTTAACAGTATCACATATCTGCAAGAATTCAGTTAAGAACTGAAAAGGATCTTCAGATGGAAGTCCATGAAACTTGCAGTTCTGCTGCATCAGAGAAACTAATTGAGGTTTCAGCTCAAAGTTGTTTGCTCCAATGGCAGGAATGGAGATGCTTCTTCCATGTAAATTGGAATTAGGTGCAGTAAAGTCACCAAGCATCCTCCTTGCATTATTATTATTTTCGGCTGCCATCTCCTCTTCCTGTTCGAAAATTTCTGAAAGGTTCTCTCTGGATTGTTGTAATTTAGCTTCTCTTAATTTTCTCTTCAAAGTCCTTTCAAGTTCTGGATCTGCTTCAACAAGAATGTTCTTGTCCTTGCTCCTGCTCATATGAAAAAGAGAGAACAGAAAAATAATAATAATAATAGGGGTCTTTTTTACCACAGTATAGAGGTCCCAGTGTGAGTAGAAGAAAAGAAGAAGAAGAAATTCGAACACAGATGGAAGAGGGGGTTCGAATTTGGGTGAGATGAAGTGTTAGTAGATGAATAAATAAATAGAAGGAGATGAGAGAGAAGGGGAATTTTCGAAAATAATTTTTTTGAAAAAGAGTTAGTAATTTTCGAAAATTAATTTTGAAAAGGGTTAATAGTTTTTCGAAAATTCAAATAAAAAAATAAAATGATTAAAAAGAAATTTTGAAAAAAGGGGGAGATATTTTCGAAAATTAGAGAGAGAGTTAGTTAGGTGGTTTTGAAAAAGATGAGAAACAAGCAAAAAGTTAGTTAGTTAGTTGAAACAAATTTTGAAAATCAATTTTGAAAAGATAAGAAGTTAGGAAGTTAGAAAAGATATTTTGAAATAAAAAATAAGAAGATATTTTTGAAAAGATATGATAGAAATTAGTTTTTTTGAAAAAGATTTGATTTTTTAAAATCTCAATTAATGACTTGGTTCACAAGAAATCACAAGATATGATTCTAGAACTTAAAGTTTGAATCTTTGTTAACAAGCAAGTAACAAACTTAAAATTTTTGAATCAAAACATTAATTGATGATGTTATTTTCGAAAATTATGTGATAAAGATAAGAAAAAGATTTTTGAAAAATATTTTTGAAATTTTCGAAAATAACTAAAAAAATGAAAAGGATTTGATTTTTGAAAAAGATTTTGAAAAGATAAGAATTTCAAATTGAAAATTTGATTTGACTCATAAGAAACAACTTGATTTTAAAATTTTTGAAAAAGTCAACTCAAATTTTCGAATTTGATGAGAAGAAAAAGGAGAAGATATTTTTTTTATTTTTGAATTTTTAATGATGAGAGAGAAAAACATTAAAATGATGCAATGCATGAAATTTTTAGATCAAAACAATGAATGCATGCAAGAATGCTATGAATGTCAAGATGAACACCAAGAACACTATGAAGAACATGATGAACATCAAGAACATATTTTTGAAAAATTTTTAATGTAAAGAAAACATGCAAGACACCAAACTTAGAATTCTTTAATGCTTAGACACTAAGAATTCAAGAATGCATATGAAAAACAAGAAAAGACACAAAACATGCAAATGCAAAGATCAAACAAGAAGACTTACCAAGAACAACTTGAAGATCATGAAGAACACTATGAATGCATGAAAATTTTCGAAAAATGCAAGATGAGTATGCAATTGACACCAAACTTATAACATGACTCAAGACTCAAACAAGAAACACAAAAAATATTTTTGATTTTTATGATTTTCTAATTTTTTTGTATTTTCTTTTAATTTTTCGAAAATCATTTTGAAAAAGAAAAATAAGGATTCCAAAATTTTTAATATGAATTCCAGGAATCTTGCCATGTTAGTCTAAAGCTCCAATCTGAGGGTTAGACAAGGCTTAATAGCCAGTCAAGCTTTAGCAGAACTTTACATTCAGCAGCCAATTTGCTAAGAAAGATAAAGAAGCTCTTCTCTTGAGTCCAAAAGAATTGAGGTATGGCTTTACAGCCAGCCAGGCTTCAACATGCTTCATGAAACACTAGAATTCATTCTTAAAAATTCTGAAGAAAAAAAAATATATTTTTGAAAATATTTTTATTTTAAGATTTTTTTTTTTCGAAAACAAAGGAGAAAATTTTTTAAAAAATTTTTTGAAAAAATTTTTGAAAAGAAAACAAAAAAAAATTACCTAATCTGAGCAACAAGATGAACCGTCAGTTGTCCAAACTAGAACAATCCCCGGCAACGGCGCCAAAAACTTGGTGCGCAGAAAATGTGATTACACTTTGATTATGTAAAATTCATCGCTCTTTCTTTCCCTGGCAATGGCGCCAAAAATATGATGCCAATACCATGGTTCACAACTTCGCACAACTAACCAGCAAGTGCACTGGGTCGTCCAAGTAATACCTTACGTGAGTAAGGGTCGAATCCCACGGAGATTGTTGGTATGAAGCAAGCTATGGTCACCTTGTAAATCTCAGTCAGGCGGATATAAAATAGTAATAGAGTTTTCGAATAATAATTAAATAAACATAAAATAAAGGATAGAAACACTTATGTAAATCATTGGTGAGAATTTCAGATAAGCGAATAGAGATGCTTTCGTTCCTCTGAACCTCTGCTTTCCTGCTATCTTCATCCAATCAGTCTTACTTCTTTCCATGGCTGGCTTTATGCAAGGGCATCACCGTTGTCAGTGGCTACATCCCCTCCTCTCAGTGAAAATGGTCAACGCACCCTGTCACGGCACGGCTATTCATCTGTCGGTTCTCGATCATGCTGGAATAGGATTCACCCTCCTTTTGCGTCTGTCACTAACGCCCAGCACTCGCGAGTTTAAAGCTCGTCACAGTCATTCAATCATTGAATCCTACTCGGAATACCACAGACAAGGTTTAGACTTTCCGGATTCTCTTGAATGCCGCCATCATTCTAGCTTACACCACGAAGATTCCGATTAAGAGATCTAAGAGATACTCATTCAGTCGAAGGTAGAACGGAAGTGGTTGTCAGGCACGCGTTCATAGGGAATGATGATGATTGTCACGTTCATCACATTCAGGTTGAAGTGCGAATGAATATCTTAGAAGCGAAATAGGATGAATTGAATAGAAAACAATAGTACTTTGCATTAATCTTTGAGGAACAGCAGAGCTCCACACCTTAATCTATGGAGTGTAGAAACTCTACCGTTAAGATTACATAAGTGAAAGGTCCAGGCATGGCCGAGATGGCCAGCCCCAAAACGTGATCACAGGATCAAAATACGATCCAGGATGTCAAATACAATAGTGAAATGTCCTATTTATAATAAACTAGCTACTAGGGTTTACAGAAGTAAGTAATTGATACATAAATCCACTTCCGGGGCCCACTTGGTGTGTGCTTGGGCTGAGCTTTAACTTTCCACGTGCAGAGGCCATTTGTGGAGTTGAACGCCAGGTTTTGATCCATTTCTGGCGTTCAACTCTGGTTTTTTATCCATTTCTGGCGCTGAACTCCAGAATTGGGCAGATAGCTGGCGTTGAATGCCAGTTTACATCATCTATCCTCGAGTAAATTATGGACTATTATATATTGCTGGAAAGCCCTGTATGTCTACTTTCTAACGCAATTGGAAGCGCGCCATTTTGAGTTCTTTAGCTCCAGAAAATCCATTTTGAGTGCAGGGAGGTCAGAATCCAACAGCATCAGCAGTCCTTTTTCAACCTCTGAATCTGATTTTTGCTCAAGTCCCTCAATTTCAGCCAGAAAATACCTGAAATCACAGAAAAACACACAAACTCATAGTAAAGTCCAGAAATGTGAATTTAACATAAAAACTAATGAAAACATCCCTAAAAGTAACTAGATCCTACTAAAAACATACTAAAAATAATGCCAAAAAGCGTATAAATTATCCGCTCATCAATTAGCTTAGGCTAGTGAGAGTGTTTATCATTTGATTTTGGGAGTGTTGGGAACATTGGATAGAGATAAAAGTATGTTTTTGTAATTGTGTTGAGAATCTTAGGAATTGGGTACATACTCATGTATTAATCATGTGTAAACCATATGCATTGATGCTCTTGTATATATTTTAGTTTGAAAAGAAAAAAAAAATGAGAAAAACAAAAAGAAAAAAAAATATATATATATATAAAGAAAAAAAAAGAAAATATATAAAAAAGAAAGAAAAAGAAAAGCAATAAAAAGGGGACAAAAAATACCCCAAAGTCAAGGTTCAATAAAGGTCAATGCATGTGTGTGGTAATCAAAAGAGAATGCATGAGTGTGTGAAAAAGTGAAGAATGGGTAGTTAGGTTTGTTTAGAATTGTATAGGTTGTCATAGGTTAGGTGAGAAGTTTAAGTTAATCAAAGATTCAAATTTCAAGCTCACTTGACCATATGCATCCTACCTTGACCCTAACCCCATTACAACCTATGGGAAGTCCTCATGATATTTGTATGCATGCATGAAGTAATTGTTGATTGTTAAATGAAAAACAAAATCTGAAAAGCATGATTAGGGGAGAATTGAGTGAATCAACCCCATACACTTGAGCGACCAGAGCGGATACACATCCAGTGAGGGTTCGATTGCTCAATTACATGTTTCCACCCATGATCATCTCTTTTCTTGCAAGTTTGGAAAATCTTTTTAATAATTCAATTCAATTGTGGGTTTGATTTGATTGCTATGACTTTAGCCCTTGTACTTAAATATGTTTTCTTGGAAGTTGACTTGTTTTGACCAAGTGGATGCATTCATGTAGATAGATTGCATATAGTTAGTTTGCATTGAATAAATGTCGATACCCCTTTGCTTATTTCTTGATTTTAGCATGAGGACATGCTTAGTTTAAGTGTGGGGAGATTTGATAAACCCCAATTTTGTGGTTTATCTTGTGTTCAATTTGGGGAATTTTATCAACTTTTCCCACATTTAATCAATGAAATTGCATGGTTTTGCAATTCTCCCTTGATTTGTGCTTAAATGTGAAAACATGCTTTTTAGGCCTTAAAATAGCTAAATTTAATTCACTTTAATTACATTCGATGCCTTGATATATTTTTTGAGTGATTTCAGGTTCATAGGGCAAGTATTGGATGGAAGAAGTGAGGAGAAAAGCATGCAAAGTGGAAGAACCCATGAAGAAATGAAGGAACCGTAAAGTTGTCAAGTCCGACCTCTTCGCATTCAATCGACCATAACTTGAGCTACAGAGATCCAAATGAGGCGGTTCTGGTTGCGTTGGAAAGCTAACATCCGGAGCTTCGAAATGATATAAAATATGCTATATGTTTCTTCGCGTTAAGGGGTGCGTACACGCCATGTACGCGTGTGTGCCGATTCTGCCATAGCCCACTAATGTGAAATCGCCCCCAACGATTTCTGAAGCACTTTGGGCCTAACCCAACTCATTTCTAATGCTATTTCATGCAGAATTCAAGCTTGGGCAAAGGGAGGAGCAATTAGTTTAGCCAATATGAGCCTTTAGTTAGATTTCTAGAGAGAGAAGCTCCCTCTTCTCTCTAGAATTAGGTTAGGTTAATCTCTTCTAGATCTAGGTTCAATTACATGTTTTCATCTTGTTTCTTTTATAATTTCTTGTTCCTACTACTTGATTCTCTTAGTTTTCATGTTAATTTCTCTTTTATGTTCATGGATTCTATTGTTGGATTTGATTTACTTTTAATGCAATTTAATGTTTAATGTTCTTTTAATTGTTGATTTGAGTAGTGATTTACTTTCCTTGCAATTGATAGTTGGTAGATTTTACTATTTCTTGCTCATTTATTATGCTTTCTTTTTATGCCTTCCAAGTGTTTGACAAAATGCTTGGTTGGATGTTAGAGTAGATTTTGAGCATTCTTGGCTTGGAAAGAGTAATTAGGCAATCTTGAGTCATAAAAACCCAACTCATGTTGGTGATCTAGAGTTGTTAGCTAATATTGTTTCCATTGATGCTAATTTTTTGCTAATTCAATTAGTGAGTTGATTAGGACTTTTGGAATATTGTTTCCATTGACGCTAATCTTTTACTAATTAAATTAGTGAGTTGATTAGGACTTTTGGATTGAGATTAGCTAGTCTTGTTAGACTTTCTCTCATGGAAGATAACCTATATCTTCTTCCAATATTGGAGATGACGTAATGAGATAAATTCTTGTTTATATTTGTGACATGATTAATTAGTCTTGTTTGACTTTCTCCCTATTTGTTGGAGTTGACTAAATAAGATGAATTAATCATTGCATGACTAGGATAGAAAGCCTATGATCTCAATTCATTGCCATGAATGTCTCTCTCTTTATCACTTGCTTTCTCTTATTTACTTGTCTTCTTTAAATACTTGCATGATTTACTTTTCTTGTCATTTATTTTCTTGCCCTCTTATCAACCAAACCCCCCTTGCATTTTCATAGCCAATAAAATTATACACTTCATTGTAATTCTTTGTGAGACGACCCGGAGTCTAAATACTTCGGTTAATTTTTATTTGGGGTTTGTTATTTGTGACAACCAAATTTAATTTGATACGAGAGTTGTTCGTTGGTTTGGAGCTATGCTTACAACAAAATTCTTATTTCTACAAGAGAAAATCTAGACCGACGACAATTTTTGCTATCAATCCTCATAGCCAATAATGATGACATTTTATTGTAACTCCTAGGGAAGACAACCCGGGAGTTAAATACTCTCGGTTAATAATATTTATTTTGTATTGTGACATCTCTTTAGAGAATTTAAATTTGATTGTGGGACTTAGTTGTTGATTTGGCTATACTTGCAACGAAGATATTCTTACTTTGAGAAATTCCGAATCAACAACAAATTCTCGCTTATCAGTGAGCATGAACCCTAGGAATTTGCCAGCTTCTACCGCGAAAGTACATTTTGTGGGATTTAGTCTCATCCCGTGCTTTCTTATGGTGCTGAATACTTCAGCGGGGTTGGGTAGCAGCATTTCTTCGCTTTGGGTTTTTACCAGCATGTCGTCTACATAGACTTCCATCAGCTTCCCAATGTGGTCGGCGAATACTTTGTTCATCAACCTCTGATATGTAGTCCCCGCGTTCTTAAGTTCGAACGGCATGACTACGTAGCAGTAGTTTGCTTTCGGGGTTAGGAACGAGGTCTTCTCTTGGTCAGGTTGATGCATTGGGATCTGGTTGTACCTCGAGTAATCGTCCATGAAGGAGAGGTACTTGTATCCCGACAAGACGTCGACTAGGGTGTCGATATTCGGGAGGGGGTAAGGGTATTTTAGGCAGGCTTTGTTGAAATCGGTGTAGTCGACACACATCCGCCACTTTCCATCTGGCTTTTTAACCAGTACGACGTTGGCCAGCCATAGTGGGTATTTGACCTCCCGTATGAACCCTGCCTCTAGTAAGGCCTGTATTTGTTCCTCCATGACTTGTGACCTTTCCCGAACGAGCTTTCTGCGCTTTTGTTGCACTGATCGAGATCCGGGGTACACTGCCAGTTTGTGGCACATTAATCCAGGATTTATGCCGGGCATGTCCGCGGCTTTCCATGCGAAAAGGTCGGAGTTTTTCCTTAGGAATTTTATTAGTAGCTCCTTTAGGTATTCTCTTAGGTTTGCACCTACGTTTGTTGTTTTACCTCTGCTGTCTCCGATTTGGACCTCTTCGGTCTCGCCTTCTAGTTGGGGGCGAAATTCTTCGCGAGCCCTGGTTCCCCCGAGTTCAATGGTATTGGCTTCTTTTCCTCTGGGGTCGCCTTTAAAGTTTAGACTTTCGTTATAACAGCGTCGCGTGAGCTTTTGGTCTCCTTTTATGGTGGCTATCCCCTCCGGAGTTGGAAACTTCATGCATAGGTGTGGAGTGGAGACTACTGCGGCGAGCTGGTTTAAGGTCGTCCGACCTATAAAGGCGTTGTACGCGGAGTTCACATCAACCACGGTGTAGTCTATGCTCAGTGTTCTGGACCGGGTTCCTTTTCCGAAGGTCGTGCGCAGTGGGATGTACCCGAGGGGCTGGATCAGAGCGTCTCCTAGCCCGAACAGGCTGTTGGGATATGCTCTGAGCTCCTTTTCTTGTAGTCCGAGCTTTTTGAAGGTGGATTTGAATAGGATGTCCGTGGAGCTTCCCTGATCAACCAGTGTTCGGTGGAGGTTGGCATTAGCTAGTATGATGGTAACGACCATGGGGTCATCATGCCCAGGGATGATGCTTGCGGCGTCTTCTTTGGTGAAGGCGATAGTAGGGAGGTCGGGTGACCTGTCCCCTTCTCCGACATGGTATACTTCTTTAAAGTGTCTTTTGCGAGATGATTTGGAAATTTTCCCTCCTGCAAATCTCCTGTCGATCATATGAACGTGCCTTTCCGGGGTGTGAGGGGGACGTTCGGCTCGTCCGCCCTTCTTTATCCCTCCTTCTCTTTTTTGGCTCATCCGTTCTGTTGGCTAGGAATCGATCTAGTCTTCCTTCTCGGGCCAGTTTTTCTATGACATTCTTCAAGTCGTAGCACTCGTTAGTGGGGTGTCCGTAGATCCTGTGGTATTCGCAGTATTCGGTTCGACTTCCTCCCCTTTTGCTTTTAATTGGGCGAGGAGGTGAGATCTTTTCTGTGTTGCATATTTCCCGGTAGACATCCACTAAGGATACCCGGAGAGGGGTATAGTTATGGTATTTCCTGGGCTTCTCTGTGGATTGGTCTTCCTTTTTCTTTGACTCCTTATCTTTGTGCCGAGATGGGTAGGAAAACCCGGCTTTAGAGGTTTCTCCTAATCGGGAGTTTTCCTCTATGTTGATGTATTTCTCAGCCCGTTCCTGCACTTCATTCAGGGATGTATGTGGGGGTGTTTCTTAGATATGGAGTGGCTGAAGGGCCCCTCAAGCAGACCGTTGATGAGTCCCATGATGGCTGCTTCTGTGGGGAGGTTCTGTATGTCGAGGCATGCTTTATTGAATCTTTCCATGTAGCTGCGGAGGTTTTCCTGGTCTCCATGTTTGATCCCTAGCAGGCTTGGAGCATGTTTGGCTTTGTCCTTTTGTATGGAGAACCTGGCTAGGAATTTCATAGCGAGGTCCACGAAGCTTGTGATTGATCTTGGGGGCAAGCTGTCGAACCACTTTATTGCCGTTTTGGTCAGGGTGGTAGGGAAGGCCTTGCAACGAGTTGCATCCGAGGCATCCATGAGGTACATCCGACTCCTAAAGTTGCTGAGGTGATGACTTAGGTCGGACGTACCATCATATGGGGTCATGTCGGGAGTTTTGAAGTCCTTTGGGACTTTAGCCTTCATCATTTCCTTCGTGAACGGGTTTTGGTCCTTGTTAGGGCTAGTTTTGCGGTCGGATCGGCGGTTTTAGCTTTTAGGTCGGCTTCAAGTTTTAGGAGTTTTTCCTCCAATTCCCGACACCGTCTTGTTTCTCTCCAGAGGTCTCGCTCGGCTTCTCGTTGTCGTTCGGCCTATTGTTTGAGCTGTTTGAGGCGATCTTGCTGTTCACGGATGGCATCTAAGATTTTTACGCTCTGGGGTTGCTTGTCTCCCTTGGAGTGGTTTGCCTCCTTTGGAGATGGTGGGGCACATCCGTGTTTTTTGTTGGTGTGCCGTCTTCTAATCCGGAGGTGTGGTCGTTGTGAGGAGGGTTGTTTACCATGACGGTGAGATGACTTCCAGGTTCTCCGGCAATGGCGCCAATGTTCCGGGGGTTACCTGAAACCGGGAGTTCGATCTCGGATGAGATCTTCTGGTTTGATCAAGGCTGCCGCGTCCGACTTGTTGGAGTAAGAGGCGCTGCTAGTTCTCGATTCACCGGGGGGTTGGTACCTGCAAGAGACTTCGATGCTTAAGTCAATACGGGCTTTAGGCAGGTTTTGTGTAGAATTAGAGTATGAGTTATACCTGGGTGCTCCAATATATTTATATTAGTGATAGACGATCTTTCCTTGAGATAAGTTTGTTATCTTATTTTATCTTTTGTGAGTGAGATCGTCTTTTTAGGCCAACCGCCTTCTAGCAGTCGGTGGTCCTTTCATTGGGCCTCTACGGACCTTTGCGAGGGTCTTCCGAGCTCTTTGGTGAGAGTTCCTTTGTAATGGGCCAACCTTTAAAGAGGTCGGGCCTTTGTCTTCGCGCAACCCGGACCCTTGTAGCTCGGTCCATGGTATGAACAAATAGGGAGGCCAATAATTAAGGCAGTCGAGGACAATTATCACATTATTGTTGTGGTTTAAACAGTTATGTTTGGTTTTCTTGTATGTGGAGCACGTGAAGGAATTTTGATTGGTTGAAAATGGCTATATATAGACATAGCTTGGAAGGAACATGGGTTGGAATTCGTTTTCAGAAAAAGCTCTTGCAATATCACATCCCCAGAGACTTTTTGATCTTGTTCAGAGTTCTTTTTTCTGTAGGATTTCTTCCCATAGTCTTCACTTTCATTTTAATTCTCCTTGCAAATTTCCTTTTCAGCAATTTATTTTCTCTACAAAGTCTTTTATTTTCTTTCTTTGATTTCAATGTATTTGTATTTTAAAGTTCTTTGATCATGTCAAAGGCGATTTATTACTTTCTTTAAATTTAGTCACTTATTTTATTTCTCTTGCATCTTTTTCATTCCAAACTTTGTAGGTTTTATCTTTCGTTTCTATGTTCTTTCTTTTTCTCACTCGTCCAACAGGAGTCTTTGATGCCCAATTAAAAACTGGAATCCTTAAAGACGAGTAGGTTTGCTCCCAAATGATTAGATATCGAACCAACCCAAATTTGCTAAAAATCTGCATAACAAATTGGCACGTTTTTTAAAAAGTGTGTCAAAAATTTTTGTAATGATCAAGTATGCAACTTAGAAGTGGAAGAATTATACATATGGTGGACGAAATTTCTAATACTAATAATGTATCATCTGTAAATGATAATGTTCCTATAGTTGTACAAAATTCTGTAGTGTTGACATCGCATATGGAAGGTAGTATGTTGGAAGAAAATGCGACGGTTAACGATTCCCCTGTTGGAAATAGTGGGCATAATTCATGCCCACAAATTGCTCCAACACAAACACAATCGCCAGTAACTACAGGTTGGCCTCTTTTCAGCCTTCCTTCGAGTTATACTCTACTAATGGGTGGTTACAGGCCTCCAATTAGATTTGGAAATGCATCAGAAGCAGTTAACAATCAACCACCTTTAGATCATCCTAAGTTTTCTCGTGATTATTAGGTGGGTTCAACATCGAATGGCATTGGTTCGATAGCAGCGTTTCAACAGCATGTCGATGAAAGTCATCATGATTTGGTCAATTTATTGACTCAGCGGATGACTACTATTTTGAATTCTATGATGGTTGATCACGAGACAAAATTTGAACATCTTGCTAGACAAGTTGAGTGGATTGCTCGAATTGTTGATTATGACAAAGGTGATCGACAAAATGTTGATGTTTCAGAGGATTTAGAAAACATGCCTAGAAATAGGGATGGTGATATACGTTTGGGTGGAGATATCCCTCGAGTAGTTTAACACGATCAAAATGTAGATGAAGTGTTAGCTCGAATGCGAGTTAATCAACGTGGTGAATGTTATCAAGTTATAAGAATTATTGAAGATGTTCTTAACAGGGTCGGATTCAATGTGGGTTTTATGAATTGACCATAATTTATTTCTGTATTTTCTGCTATCGTGCAAATGGCAGAAGTACCTAGGAGTGTGAAAAACCTAAGATAATAATAAAGTTTGCAGGAGAGGTTGGTGAATCGACTACTAAGCATATCATTCGATATACGGTCGAATTAGGCAATTTAGCAAATGATGAAAATTTGAAAATAATTTTTTTTCTTTCTTCTTTAACCAAGAATACTTTTACTTGGTTTTTGGATCTCAGGCCTAATTCAATTGTAACTTGGGCACATTTGAAGAATGCTTTTCATTCCCTATTTTATAGAGGAGAATTGAATGTAACAATCACTAATTTAGTGGCTTTGAAGCGCAATGATGGGGAGTCGATTGATGACTTCATGATTCATTTTAAGAATGCTCGGAGTCGATGTTATGTGTCACTTTCCAAAAGTAAAGAAGTGAAAATAGCAACTAAGGGTTAGGTTTTTATATGTGTCAAAAGTTGCTTAATGTGCATATACCTGATTTAGCTCATTTGGCTGAAAGGGTTCATTAGGTAGAAATTCTTTGAAAAGAAAAAGAAAATTTTAAAGCGAGAAAAATAAAACAATAAAATCTTTGCTTAAAAGGAAAAGGTTTCGTATGTTGAAATGGAGTCCTCGAGTGAGGAATCTGAAGTTGAATTTCCTAAGTCGATTTGGCTGAGTTAAAGAAAGGTCCACCTTATATTTGTTCTTTGCTTAAGAAAATCACAAGTGTTGATAGAGCTAATGATATGAAATATAAGAGTGGGAAAAGTATAGTTTTGATATTTCAAAATTAGATCAAATATTTGATGCGTTGTTTAGAGATAAACAATTGGCTTTGTCAGAAGACAACTCATTGTTTTCGATAAAAGATTTAAAAGAGAAACCTTATTGTAAAATTCATCAAGCAACTAGCCATTCGACTAATAATTGTGTCTGTTTTAGGGACTTGATCCAAAAAGGAATTATAGAAGGGAGATTGAAGTTCGATGATGGCAAAAAGGATATGAGAGTTGACACTGATCCTTTCGATGTTGGAGTAAATTTGCTTAGCCTATTTTCTTAGGGATCAACATGGTCGGCTTTACTTATGAATTTGACACTACTTTGGGAGATTTTGAAACTAATGTTCGATTGGTATACCCTGGTGATGGTGAGGGGCTGTTGGAGTTTCTAATGCAGCAGAGATTAAAGGATCGAAATGTGTCTTTGTGCCCTCGATCTAACGTTGTATTTGATGCTGAGGCTGCGGTAATATTTGAAAAGGAAAAAATGAAGGAGCTAGCTCATAAGGAGGAACAGATTCGTCAGAGGCACCCCCTCGATGACAAGATGGACAGAGTTTGTGAAGTTCTCAAGAAAATTTTGTTCCTCCACTTAATCGTTCACAAGCTTTAGGAGTCCAGTTGATCAAGAATTGTCAAGAGTTTTGGGATCATGAAATGTCTCAATATCTCCAATGTCAATTCCAAAGGAGTTATAGGGGTTTTAATCGAGGTCGATATCCATACCCCCGAGGAAGGGTAAGAGGTAATCGATCGAGGTGGACGATTTGCACATCAACTGGTGCCAAAAAAGTCATCGACTTCGACAGGCAAGGGGCAACTCTTTCCGTTCATTTACGAATAATTTTTCCTATTGATGGATAAACTCATCCTAAAGGGATTGCTTTAGCTAAAAATTAGAAAGGGAAGTCCATCGAAGTTACCCCGATTAAAACTGATGAGAAAGATGCTGATCTTAATGAGAAGTATTTCGATGAAGGAGATGAGAAAATAGTGAGTACCGTCTCCATTATCCCTACAAAATTTTTGGGAGAATATGAAGGGAATCTGAATGAGGATTATGATGTGGAATATGAAGAAGCTTTTGGTTTTATTCGTGAAAATGAAGAATTGGGATGTTTCTAGAAGCCAACAGAAAAGCATAAGTCACATCTTCGACCTTTACACATTACCACTTGTATGAGTGGTATTTGTGTTAATAAAGTATTGATTGATGGTGGCGTGACAATTAGCTTGTTGTCAGAGAGGATGCTAATCAAAGTGGAAAAACATTTCGATGACTCTATACCCACAAATATTTCAGTGACTGATTATAGTGGAGTATCAACACCTGCAAAAGACTTGGTAACTTTTCAAGTGCAGGTAGGGTCATCATCTCGGACCACAGTTTTTGTGGTGATTTCTTCAAAGGCAAGTTATAATGCCTTACTTGGTCGAGATTGGATTTATGGTGTTGGGGCTATACCTTTGACTGTGCATCAAAGTATTCTTCTTTGGACTGATGAAGGAAAGTCGGAAGTAATAAAGGCAGATTCAAGTCTTAATGTTGAGCAAATGCATGTAGGGGTGGCAACGGGGCGGGTAGGGACGGGTTTTTGCTCTACCCGACCCCCCCCCGCTCTACAGAAAACCCGCATCAAACCCGCCCCGCCCTACCCGCGGGTTGTAAAATGTTAAACCCTAACCCGCTCCTGCGGGTACCCGCCCCGCCCCTACCCGCCCTTATAATTATTAAATCCAATAAATAAAATTAAATTTTAAAAATTATATAACCACCATTTACATACATAATATAAATTAAAGTAAAAATTTATATATAATATAATATTATTAATCATTTTACTAATTATTTTATATACGTTACATATATTATATATTAAAAATATATATATTTACATATATATTATATATACCGGGGCGGGTAGGGGCGGGTTCAACCTAAACCCGACCCCGCCCTGCCCCGCCTAAGAACCCGCCCCGTTAAAACCCGCCCCGGTGCGGGGGCGGGTAATTACCCGCCCCGAGTGGGTAGGGGCGGGGTGGGTACCCGCGGGTTCGGGTAGTGTTGCCACCCCTAAATGCATGTTGATTTCAAGGTGTATAATGATAAGCTGAAACCTCTTGATGTTGACAGGATGCTCAATTATTATAATTGTGAAGGTTATTTTTTAACTTCAGAGGGACTTAGTGTAAAGCTTTGACACCCGGTACTTGATTATACTCCTACTGGATAGGAGTGATTCTGTTCAGTATGAGAGTTCGATTTGATTTTGTCATGACTAATGGACAAGATGTAATTTAGGCTCTTTAAGAAATTATCTATGTAGTTTTAATTCTACAAAAAGTGTTTCATGTTCTAAAAACGATTCTTCTGATGGAGTTGAATCGAATAGGGATTTCAATTCAGTTCTTTCAATTCCTAGTACAGCTTCGATTCCTGAAATCGAATATGGTCATAATTTTGATTTCGCATGTATTTTAATTCCTAGGGGTTATGTTATTGACCATTCTTGCGTCGAAGTATTTTGAATTCCTAGCTTTGTAAGAGAATCGATTGCTAATTCGGTTGATAATAAAGTTTGTTTTTCCTCGCATGATTCAATAGATCTTTCTTTCAATTGTATTTATGATTTGGAAATTTTAAGTTTTGAAAAATCTTCAGTAAATGATGATCATGATGAAAGAGGCTTTGAATCTCAATATCCTCTTGAGGAAATCAACTTGGGATTTGATGATGATGTCAGACCCACTTATATTTGCAAAAATATCGATGTGCAATTCCGATAAAATTTGATCAATCTTTTGACTGAATACAAAGATTGTTTTGCTTAGGATTATGATGAGATGCCTGGACTTGACCGATCTCTGGTAGAACATCAACTGGCGTTAAAACCATTTTCTCGACCGGTGAAACAAGCGCATCGATGTTTTGCTTCTGAGATCAATCTTAAGATTGAAGAAGAGATTGAAAGATTGATTAATGCAAAATTCATTCGAATGGCTCGTTATGTTGACTGGGTATCGAATATTGTGCCAGTTATGAAAAAGAATAGAAAGTTACGTATTTGTATTGATTTTCAGGATCTAAATAATGCTACTCCCAAAGATGAGTATTTTATGCTTGTGGCGGATATGTTAATCAACTCAGCAACAAGTAATAAAGTTTTAAGTTTCATGGATGGTTGTTTTGGCTATAATTAAATCTTTATAGCTGAGAATAATGTATCGAAAACTGCCTTTCAATGCCTTGGGGCTTTGGGAACTTATGAATGGATAATGATGCTTTTTGGTTTAAAAAATACTGGAGCAACGTACCAATGTACCATGAATATTATCTTCCATGAATTTATAGGAAAATTTATGGAGGTGTATATCGATGATGTGATGGTAAAGTCAAATTCGATGGATCAATATCTTGGTTACTTATGTCAAGCATTCAAAATGATGCGACAGAAGGGTTTAAAAATGAATCATCTAAAATGTGCATTTGAAGTATTTGTAGAAAATTTTTTAGTATTCGTGGTATAAAAGAAAGGAATTGCTATTGATCAAAACAAAGCAAAAGCAATTCTAGAATTGCCACCTCCTAAATCGAAAAAAGAGGTTCAATCGTTTTTGGAAAAAAGTTAATTTTTTTCGTTGATTTATTTCTAATTTATCTGGTCGAACACGCGTCTTTTTGACCTTGATCAAACTTAAAAATGAGTCCGAATATGTATGGACACACGAACATAAAAAAGCATTTGATTCGATTAAGGATTATTTGTCAAGAGCACCAGTAATGGCAACGATACGTCCTTTTGAGCCTTTAAAATTATATATTGTGGCTTCGACAAATACAATTGGGTGTATATTGGCTCAAGATGATGAGGAAGGATAGGAAAGATCAATTTATTATTTAAGTTACATATTATTTGATATCGAGGTAAGATATTCTCCTATTGAGAAATTGTGCTTGTCCCTCTATTATGCTTGTACAAAACTGAAATGTTATATAGTTGAAAAAACTACAAAATTAATTGCTCAGACGGATTTGATAAAGTATAGGTTATCTTATCCAATGTTAAGAGGTCGAATAGAAAAATAGATGCTCGCCTTGATGGAGTTTGATTTGCAATATGTCCCAGCCAAAGCTGTTAAAGGTCGGGTCATTGCAGATTTTCTAGTTGATCGACCAAATAATCTCAATGACCAGGGGACAAATATTATTAAGGTCAACTTCGAACTTTGGAAGTTATACTTTGATGGATCAAAACACAAGGATGGTGTTGGTATTGGCATTTTGATTATATCTCCAGAAGGTATCCCATCAGAATTTTTGTTCAAATTAAAATACACATGCTCGAACAATATAGCCGAATATGAAACTTTGATTTTGGGGTTAGAAATTTTGATTGACAAGGGGTATTAGATGTCCAAATTTTAGGGGATTCTCAATTGGTTTTAAAATAGTTGTCGAAAGAATTCAAGTGTAATAATGAAAAATTGCAAAAGTATTTGTCGATATCATAGGAGTTATTAGTGTCATTTTGAAAAGTATCATTAGTTCATATTCCAAGAATTCAAAATAAAATTGCTAATGAATTGGCTCAAATTGCATCAAAATATAAGGTTCTTCTCGAGACTTCAAAAAAAATTAGCAAAATTCCAACAAATTCTTGTGCCTATTGATGAAACAGAGGTTTTGGTCATAGATGAGTGGGATGATGATGATTGGAGAAAACTAATTACAGAATATATGAGAAATCCTAATTTCTAGGATGATCGAAAGTCAAATTAAAGGCAATGAATTTTGTGTTGATATGCAATGAATTGTATAAAAAAGGCATTAAAGAAAGCCTCATCAGATGTTTAAGTCAATCTAAGATAGCTATTGCTCTTGGTGAAGTGCATGAGGACTATGTGGTGCTCATTAAGCTGGTGAAAAAATGAAATAGGTACTTTCAACGTGATCGAGTGTATTGGCTGTCTATGACCAAAGATTGTATTGATTATATAAAAGTATGTCAAGAGTGTCAAAAACATGGAATAATACAAAAATTTCTGCTTCTGAGTTGCATTCGATTATAAAACATTGGCCATTTAGAGGATGACTCTTGGATTTGATTGGAATGATTCATCCTCCATCATCTAAAAATCACAAATATATTTTGGTGGTTATCGATTATTTTACAAAATAGGTCGAAACTATTCCTTTAATAGAAGTTGGCCAGAATGAAATTATCAATTTCATAGAAGAACATAAAATTCATCGATTTGGAATTTCTCAAACTTTGAGCACTGATCAGGGTACTATATTTACTGGCCACCGTATTAAAAATTTTGCAACATCAAGAAATATAACTATGGTGACTTCGACCCTATATTATGTACAAGCAAATGGCTAAGTTGAGGCTGCAACTAAAATTTTAATCCATCCGATTAAGAAACGAATTGGTCAAAGACCTCGAACATGGCATGAAAATTTAAGCCAAATATTATGGGCTTATCGAAATTCACCAAGAGAATCGACGAACACGTCTCCTTATAAATTGGTTTATGTCTATGATGAAATTTTACTCTTGGAAATTAATTTTAACACCACAAAAGTAATGAGACAAGATGAGTTTTTAGTTGAAGATTATTAGAATGCGATGTTTGATGAATTGAATAACTTAGACAATGAACGCATTTTAGCACTCGATAATCTTATTCGCCAAAAAAAGAGTATAGCTTGTATCTTTAATCGACGAGTTAAGGGAAAGATTTTTGACAATGGCAACTTAGTTTTAAAAGTTATTTTGCTAATCGATAAAAAATCTAGAGTTTATGAAAAGTGGTTCCCTAATTGGGAGGGAACTTTTCAGGTGATCAATTTGTATACAGGGAACGCATATCGAATTAAACATATTGATATTAAAATCGAGATAAAATCGATAAATGGAAAGTATTTGAAACGTTATCGATGTCAGAAAGATAATAATTAAAACCAAATTTAAAACCAAGTGTAAATTCAAAGTAATGAATTTAATAGGAACTTCAGTTACAAAAAAAACTTGCCATCCCAAGCCTTCAATCTTCATAAAGTTACAAGAGTTGATCCAATTGTTCTTTTATCTCAATGCGATCTTGTGCAAGTGATTCAAGCTCTTGAAGACGCTCTTTTTCTACAGTCTGATGTTGGAGAGTTTGACCATCCAAATCATCTTTTTTCCTTTGATAAGGAAAAGACCACTTTGTCAAGCAGATGTTTTATATTTTGAAGTTTGTCAAGAGACTTTTGGAGAAGAGTTTTGTTTTATCCGATTTCAGCAAGTTCTCTTTCAAGCTCTTTTTTCTGGTGATTAGTTGATTCATTTCGACAGAGGAATCAGTCAGATGAGCTTCATAATCTAATACCTTCTTTTTCTTGTCAGCCAAAAAAACTTCAATTTTGACACTTTAATCCTTGACTTCTTTGATTCCTTTTAGATGAAGTTCAAGCTCATTTTGACAGGAGAAGAGTTTTTTGGTGAGATTAATAAAATACATAAGTAGTTTGACATTGTCAGAGAGATCTTGAAGTGAAATGTTAGAGCTTAAAATCTGGTTAAGTGCAGCATCAAGACCATCTTGTGAAAACCATGCTTTGACAAGGTTGACAAGGAGAAGTTTCAGTTTTTGAAGAAGATAAAAAAATATCAGGATCGATGGGATTTCTTGTTACATTTTGATCATGTGTACCTTAAGGAGGATTAGGAACTTGTGTGCTCTGATCCAAATAAATTGATTTATTCTCAGAACTTGATAGCCTAGCTTCTTTGCCTTTTGATATTTTCGAGATAACTCCAAGAAGCTCACTCACAATGTCATCACTATGACTAGGATCGATAGATTCTTCTCTTTGGTTATTGATTTCTGTAACTTTAGTTTGGAGCAGATGAGGAATGGGATCTTATGCAAGAGATGTGGGCTCGACCTCGTCGATAGGAGCATTCACAATGATATCATTTGTGGTCGATAGTGGATTAACAACTTTTCAGCTTGCAAAAAACTAAGTTCATCATTCTTTGTTTTCTCCGGTCCAACATTGATTGTTGGAATCAAATTAGTACTAGAGTATGTAAAAGACAGCTGATGAATGGTTGGGCTAGCATTGGCTTTCCTTGGAGGAGGAGATGCTTCTTGTATACAAACCTTTTTGGTAAAAGGGTTGTACTTTTAAAAAATAATAAACACAAATAATAATAATGAAATACCTTAGTGACTTTAGAATTTGCTACATTGTAAGAACTTGGAGAGACATCTTCAGAATTAGCTTCGAAATTTCCAGAGTTTGGTGGAGAATTTTTGGTGCTTGAATCTTTTGATGAAAAATCGACAGACTTGCTTGTATGCTGTTTGGCCTAAAATTTTTTCTTGTTTAATTACAGTATTTGATATGTGAAATGTAGAAAGCTATATAGATCGTTATGTTACTTCCGCTAAACTTAATGCTGCGAAAGAGCCTTTTGAGGACTTCGATTTCTGTTTTGGAGCTTTCGAGGACTATCTTTCTGCTTCAAAGTAGCTATGGTAGCAGGCTTCTACTCATAGTCAGACAAACCCTCAGCATACCTTGAATAATTTCTTCAAGACTGTGATTATATTGTGAGTAATATTTTTTCTAGCAAATAAGGAAAGACTTAGTCACATATCGACTGGGAATGAAGTCGATAGCTTCATACTCAGATCGACGACCTTTATTGTGCTTCACTTCTCGAGCTATAAGTGACATGGAATTATAAATTTTTTGGCCAAGTTGGCTTGATAATTTGGAACCAAAAGGAGTTGGCAAAGCTTGAGAAAATGCTATCCGTCGAGCCACAAGATGAGGAGCATGCACAGTGACTCGATATTGATCCTTTTTGTACATTGGGATGCCAGTGGTGAAGACTTGAATGACACTATAGTTGCTCCAAGTTTTGTCAGCTGAGCATTGTACCTTTTCACTTTTATGTTTTGAAATTTTTGGTGCTCAAAACCATGTTGGACCATATTTGCGATCGATAAAGGGTGCAAAGTTAAATTCTTCATTCTGAAAGGAAGTTGCATGGTAGAATTTGGTGAAAACGGCCTAAAAAGATCTCCAATTTTTGGACCAAGAAAAGTTGGTTTCAAAGATACAAGACGGATGCCTTTGATGGGTTATCTAGATGAAATTGAAAAATCATCGATTTCCATGAATTTGTCAAGGACTGCATTTAATCATAATTAAAGGAGCCAAAGTGGTCCTTCAGCACTAAGAGGAGATCGATTTTGAAGACTTGTGACCATATGGCCAAGCTCATTATACAAATTACCCAAGAGTAATTTAGAAAGACATAAGGTCGATTCACTTTCATGGATCAAAGTTGCAAGAGGTTGATAAAGTCTTTGTATGGTGACACTTTGAGAGCAAAAGACTACAACATTCAACCAAAGCATAAGAAAGCCACATGTTCGTCGTCGAAAGCAGGATCGTTCCCTTGACCCATGTTATTTTTTTGGGGAAATATCGATTCCAGAAGGGAGTATTTCTGTGATGGGTCGAAAAGGGTTAGTCCGACCATCCCACATGGTAGATGTAGATTCTTAGTTGATCGACTCTAGAAATATAAGGCGGCTTTGATCATCCAATGATAAGTGGTGAGTTGGTACTGAGATAATCGAAGTAGGTCGTATATACTACGCCAAGCCCATAAATCTTTCTTTTCTCGTTCGACCTTTTTAAACCAAGCTATATAGTTGACACGTTTGAAAGAAGTCTTAAGGTTATTTCGAAATCCTTTGGTATGGTTATCGAAAGGAGTCATATACATGTCCTTCTTTATCAATAATTTCTTATCAGGGAGAGAAGGAAAAAAGAAAAGAACTTGATCAATTTCAGAAGGCCGGAGAAAGTAGAGAGCTAAAAAAACAATGCATTTGGTTATCAACTGTGAAGGGGAAGAGGATTTTTTGCGCATTGACGGCATTAACAGGATCTTCAATAATGATATCATGGTCTTGAACTATGATTTAGAGGTTCATGCATGGATTTTATTCTACTGTTTCTTTTCCTTTCATGAAAGGAGAATGGTTGCTGCTGATTGCCATGGAAGTTCTGGAAAATTTAGAATAATAGTATGAGTGAAATGAAAATTTTTTTTTTTTTGTAAATACGGATTCACCTAAATGATAACATAAACGTATTTGATGAATAGATGAAAATACCTTGATGAAGAAGAGTTGGTAAAGCTGAATCTTACGAACGGTAAGAGATTTGTAGAAAAGGAGATTCTTGTTTACAGAGATCGTTCAGAAAAGGTGAAGTGATATCACGATTGAGAAGACAAGAATACATAGTGAAAAAGTTTCTGAAAAAGTTCAATGATTTAGTAAGGTAAAGTATTTATAAAAGATATTGAAAGGGTTTAACTGGAAAGAAGTTAAACGTCCAAAATTAATAGAGAAGTGTGCATGATGGGACGCACATTTAATGGATATGACGAAGTAGAGTGGTTTTCAAAATTTGGTGTGAGTTGGAAATCCAAACGTTTTGGGTTTAAATTTTGTTTTCTTAAAATTTTAATAAAAAAGAAGGAAAGTTTTATTGAATCGACACATTCTTTGTTTTAGAAAAAGGAATCGTCGATTCAAGGGGACAATTTGTTGACTAAAAATAATTTAAAGTTGATAATGAACAA
This sequence comes from Arachis ipaensis, assembly GCF_059453495.1. Classification (NCBI taxonomy): domain Eukaryota; kingdom Viridiplantae; phylum Streptophyta; class Magnoliopsida; order Fabales; family Fabaceae; genus Arachis; species Arachis ipaensis. The sequence continues at coordinate 115,278,506 of NC_142441.1, read as the reverse complement.
ATCGAAAATATTTGTCTGGACTATATCGAGAAGGTGCTCAACGTGATCGAAGAGTAAACTAAGTAGATCGAAGATGCATGTCAAAAATGAGGATCGATGATCGAAGCAATGTAGAAGCTAGTAATTGAAGCAGTTGAAGACGGTTATCGATTGTTGTGGCGGGAACAGTTACGTTTGGTTTCCTTATATATGGAGCACGTGAAGGAATTTTGATTGGTTGAAAATGATTATAAATAAACATAGTTTGGAAGGAATAAGATTCTTGCAATATCACATCTCCAGATACTTTATGATCTTGTTCAAAGTTCTTTTTTTTTTTTTTTGTAAGATTCATTCCGTAGTCTTCACTTTCATTTTAATTTTTCTTGCAAATTTCCTTTTCCACAATTTATTTTCCCTATAAAGTCTTTTATTTTCTTTCTTTGATTTCAATGTATTTATATTTTAAAATTTTTTGATCATGTCAATGACGATTTATTATTTTTTTTTAAATTTAGTCATTTATTTTATTTCTCTTACATTTTTTTCATTCTAAATTTTGTAACTTTTATTTTTTTTTTTATGTTTTTTTTTTTACTAGTCCAACAAAAATTTTTGATGTATAACTAAAAACTGAAATTCTTAAAAAAAATAAATTTCATTTTCAAGTGATTAGACATCGAAATAATTTAAATTTACTAAAAATCTGCGTAACGGACAGAAAAATCCTTCTTCAAGAGCAGCATAATATGCTACCAAGACTGGCATAGGGATGGGTTGAATTCATTTCATTTCATTTCATAATGAGTTTCATGCTTAGTTGGATGCCAAATTAAAGCATTCATCGATCATCAATGACCATTATTTTCTTTCTTTAATTTTTTCCCTTTTAACGAGTCCTTCACAGTTGCTACCTTTTCCTTTATCGGCGTGTCATTCATCGAGATCCCGTGGTGTAAGTGGAACAAATTAAACTTCGCTGCTTTCTCACAGTCATTTACTATTTCACTGCATATATATGGTCCTCCACAAAACAACAATGAAACATGAACAAATCGATCTCAAGACCAAATACACAAAGTTAAAGAAATAAATAAAATGTTACGTACCATAATTCCGAATTCTCCCAAAAAATTTAAAAAGAAATTGACAAGGAAGAGAAAGAATGAAATATTTTTGTTATTCAATTCACTTCTAACTAGCTCCTTTTTTTATATTATTTTTATGCCAATTAATAATAATAAATATTGGTTTATTTTAGAAAAGTAGTATCAAGTATATAAGTGAGTTTCAAACAAGTTTTTAATCAATTTTAGTGTTAAAATAACACAAAATTTACTATGTCTCAATAATAAAATGTAAAAAAGTGAAACGTAATTGGAATTTGGCACAAAATATTCTTTCAGAACTTTTATCATTTTAGAAGCCTCCGTATTTTTTGTAAATTCAAGGTATGATATCATTTTTTTATCTTTCAAAAGCCAATGCAACCATAACAATAATGATTTTAAAAGTTAATTATATTAAATCTAATTGCTATAAGAATTAAGATTGACTACATTTTTTCTCTGAAAAAAAAAAAAGAAAAGTTATGCATTCATGTATTTTTTACATAGTTGTTAACCAAGTAATTTCCTCCACACGCGCGTCCCCCACTCCTCAGTCATTTGTTATATACGCGCTACATATAACGTATTGCAACCTAAAGTTTTGCTCAACGTAAACCTTTTGCTGCAACGTAAACCTCCTCCTTCTTCTTCTCTGCTTGCGTTCTTCCTTATTGATCTGCATTGCCTTCGTCGTTCTCCTCTGGTCACGTTCATCTTCTCGTTTTCTTATTTCGATCTGGTTGCATTTATCTTCTTTCTATTCTTTTTCTTTTCTTCTTTGATTTGCACTTCTGAATCGAAAAAATAAATGACTCAACTTCAAATCAAGAGAGCAATTTGGATTATTCTTCTGAAACGAATTAAACTGACGAAATTTGGATTATTTAATTTTGAATCGAATTGAAAGGAATACAATTGCTAATTTGAATTGAATTAAATGGATGGAGGTGTGCTGATGAATTGAATTGAATTGAATTAATTGATAATACGTAAATTGTAAGCAGAGTTATTTGAATTTAATTTTATATAATAGATTATGTTTCTTTCACTCAGTACTATACAATTGTTTCACCATGAGTACTGTGTTCGGTTCACCATGAGTACTGTGTTCGGTTCATTCTGCAGAAAGCTGTTTGAATTTAATTTTATATAATGGATTATGTTTCGTTCACTCAATACTATACAATTGTATTGTGTTCGGTTCACCATGAGTACTGCGTTCGGTTCACCATGAGTACTGTGTTTGGTTCATTCTGCACTATTCAAAACTCTTCTTTCTCACCTTCTACTGCTTCTTCACCAGAGAGAGAAGGAAAAAAGATAAAAAAATACAGCAGCAACAACAACAAAAGAATGACGATAAGGTTTTAGGATTTAGGGTTTAGGGTTTATGGGTTCAGGGTTTAGTGTACAGGGTTCAGTGTGTTTCAAACTTTCGATTCGCCCCATGTATTAATTTCGGTTCACCGTGTTCATGGTTGAGGGTTTAGGGTTTAGGGGTCTAGGGTTTAGGGTTCAAGATTCAGGGTTTAGGGTTTAGAGTTTAGGGTTTAGTATTCAAGGTTCAGAGTTCAGTGTTCAGGGTTCACGTTCAGGGTTTAAGGTTTAGGGTTTAGCGTTCAGAGTTTAGAGTTCAGAGTTCAGGGTTCGGGTTCAGGGTTCAGGGTTTAGGGTTTAGGGTTTAGGTTTTAGGGTGCAGGGTTTAGGGTTTAGGATTTAGGTTTTAGGTTTTAAGGTTTTAGGGATTTAGGGTTTATGGGTTCAGGGTTCAGTGTTCAAGGTTCTGGTTTTAGTGTTTAGGGTTTAGGGTTTAGGGTTTAGTGTTTAGGGGTTCATAATTTTTTGGTAAACAGGAGAGCGATTTGGATTACTCTTCCGAAACGAATTAAACTGACAAAGTTTGGATTATTCAATTTTGAATCGAATTGAATGCAATGCAATTGCTAATTTGAATTGAATTAAATGGACGGAGGTGTACTGAATTGAATTGAATTGATAATATGTAAATTGTAGGCAGAGTTATTTGAATTTGATTTTATATAATGGATTATGTTTCGTTCACTCAGTACTATACAATTGTTTCACCATGAGTACTGTGTTCGGTTCACCATGAGTACTGTATTCGGTTCATTCTATAGAAAGCTGTTTGAATTTGATTTTATATAATGGATTATGTTTCGTTCACTCAATACTATACAATTGTATTATGTTCGGTTCACCACAAGTACTATATTCGGTTCACCATGAGTACTGTGTTCGGTTCACCATGAGTACTATGTTCGGTTCATTATGCACTATTCAAAACTCTTCTTCCTCCTCTTCTACTGCTTCTTCATCAGAGAGAGAATGAAGAAAAGACAAAAAAATATAGCAGCACCAACAACAAAAAAAATGACGATAAGGAGAAAACATGCGAAGAAGAAGGAACGCAAAAAAAGAGGAGAAGGAGGAGAAGGAGGAACGCGAAAAAGAAGGCAAAAAAGAAGAAGACGCTCCGTGTGTAAACGAGCGTGAAAAGAAAAAGAAGAAAAAGCGCGGGAGAAGAAAAAGAAGCGTGGAGGAGAAGAAGCGTTGAATAAGAGCGATTTTGTGTGTGTTGAGCGCATGTATTTCACGTTTCATTTAATGATATTAGAATTTTCTAGTGTTGGACCAATTTAGTTACATGGATGTATAACATCCTTAGAAAAAAAAAATACATCTTTAATTAACAGTACTTTCCGTAAGATATAGTTGTGGATCCCACTCATTTATTTAAAGGTGAATTATCCTCAATCAATTTCACATCTAAAAAGAAACTAACCAAAGAGCATCTTCATTTTTTTTTTTTAATATTTCTTTTGACGAGTAGCAACAATAATAACTCTGCACGTGCAGTTTGCTTTAACTTGCATTGTTCTTGCGATAACCGTTAACCCTTTACACAACCTCCATCCCCAACACACAGTGTTGTGAATGAAACAACCCTCACAGAGAGAGAAACGAGTAGAGAGACAGTGATGAAGAGGCAAACCAGCGCAGTGTCACCGTCGTCATCCCGGCGAGAAAACGCGCCGGAAAAAATCCACGCCAAGACCATCGGCTGCATGTCTGGCATTCTCCACCTCATCTCCCGTTCCAACAGCCGCCGCCAACGCCGCTTCCTCACCTTCGGTCCGTTTAACATTCTCCTGTAAAACACCAAAATCCTTTTCATTCTTCGCTAAATTTTTTATCGTTCACATAACTAATCGTTTCTTTTTCTTTTTTAATTTCACCTCATTATCAGGAAACAAGAAGAATCCTAGGAATAATTCTTCTTCCGCCGTTTCCTCTATCGCCGCCGGAGAAATATCAAAAGAGGAGAAGACTTCCGAAGTTGCCGCTGGCCGAAAATCGATATCGCCGTGCGAGGTGCCGAGAAGCCCGACGTTACCCGCGGAGATTCGCCGGTCTCGTGCGACAAAGCCTCAATCGCCGACGGCGGAGAGTCGCCCGCCGGCTTTGGTGGCGAGGTTGATGGGACTGGAGGAAGCATCGGAAGCTGCGCCGTCGGAATCGGTGGCAGAGAAGAGGCGGCAGCTTCTCGGAGCGCTACAACGGTGTGATGAGGACTTGAAGGCGCTGAAGAAGATTATCGAGGCGGTTCAGTTGACGGATCCGCTGCCATCGGCTGAGCCCGAGGAATCTAAAACTGCCGGCGAGTTCGATGGTAAGATCAAAACGGTTTCGGAGGTGAAGTGTACAGTGTTTAACGGCGAGCAGCAGCAGCCGAGTCCAGTGTCCGTACTCGACGAGTTCACTCGTTCACCACTCAGTCCGAGTTGCCATTCGGGAAGACATTCATTCGGTAAGTCCCTCCCTTACTCTTCTCTGCAGTCTGTATCAATGATCAACCTTTGCATTTTAATTCTCATTATTTTTACTTATAATTTTATTTATTTATTTATTTTAGCTGTGGGGTATATTTCTCTCAGTTATCTTGAATTTTGTTTTTTTAATCTCGGTGGTGAATCCGCGTATAATAGCAATATTAATGGTTTACAAATTCTGGTAACGTCTGGAAAGTCCATTATTATTTAGGTTTCCTTAACATGTTCGTTATTTCCCCGCCCCGCCCCCACGAAAGAAAAAATGCTTATAGTCATAGATAGGATGCTTAATTATCTCCACTTTAATTTGAATGAATATATTAACAATTTAACATATGCTGCATGGATGTGTCACATGCATGATGATATATGAGTGTTCTTTGCTTAATATTATTCTAGCCCATTTTATGGCTTTGAATGCAAACTAATTCAAATTAATTTCACATATTAATATACGTGACTTTGTTTATGGGCAGAATATTCTTTACTAGAGTTCCGGAGCAAGATTTTTATTAGATGAATTATCTTGAGGGGAATAAAAATTAGGTTTTTGTCTTTCCTTTTGTAATATAGATATATGGACGCATCTTGAATCTCTCTCTTTTTCTTGGTCTCTGCACTTTAGTAAATATTAGAGTAACTTTCAAAAGTAGTCTATCTTCTGTGGCCCTTAATTAGGTACGAAATGACTAAAGTGGAGAAAAAGAATGTGGCAACATCGATAAATTTCCTTTCTTATTTCATTATGGTGATTGATATAATATTTAAAAGGTGGGGTTTAATTTATTAAAAACAAGTTAAAAATTAATCTTTAATTTAAAAATATAAAAATAAATTATTTTTAAATATTTAAAATTTATTATAAAAAATAAATTAAGTAAAAGTGAAACACTAAATAATAAATATTATAGAATTGATTTTCATTAATTACTAAAAGTAGTCTTATCTTTTTTAACTCTATTTTTTAGTTTTATACCTTTTTAGTTTTTTTTTATTATTATTTTTTTATAGTATATAAGACAGATCTTTTATCTTCTGTCACTTCTTATTTATTATTTTTAATATCAAAATTAAAAATATATAAAAAATTATAGATACTTTTCAGTTACCTTATAATATTCACATTAAAATTTTTCTTCCTTTATTTTAATATTCTTTTGGATTATTATTAATTATATTACTCAAAGGCAAAGGGAAAGTAAGTAAACTTATCTCGATATAGGCTTAATCCGTAGGTTCATCCCTTTTCACCACAATAAAAAACCTCAAGTTTTAAGAAAGTTACTTATTTGTGACTAATGAAATAGTAGCACTAATGTTTAGAATCTCTAAGCTAGAAAGATGCATATATAGTTAGCAATACCAAAGTAAAGTTCTATGCATCTGTATAAATTTTAAGGCCAAAGAGGAGACACATGCATACATACGATGATGGTATTTGATCCAAAAGCACCGCTATCTCTATCAATGAGCTTTAGGATTCCCAAGTCTAAGAAGGTGTAGTAACTAGTAAAGTAACCATCATGTCCATCATAGTGGGAGACAAATTGATTTCTTCTCCCCCCACACCCAATTCAACACAAAGTGATTTACAGCTACCACTGTATCTGTTATGATGAAAACAATGAATGATTCCTCTTTTAAAATCTTCCAATTATTTTTTTTTTTTGGGTGACACTTTAAAATCTTCCTTTGAATGTATTCGGCTACTGATGGTACATCTTGACATAGAGAAAAAAAAAAGTTCCCATATTCCCTTCCCAACAATTATTATAGTTTCTCGGTAGAAACCAAAATTAAAGAGAAGCCCAAATGTCCGTTTTATTCTGATAGGAAAAATAAATTACACGGAACTTTTGGCATATGGATCATGGACCACAATTTTGTACCGTGAGAAATCAAATATGTCTCATGAGTCAGTCAAAAGATGTTCAAAAGAAAAAGGGGGGAGAGAGAGAGAAACTTAAAGAAAGAAAAGAGAGGGCACACAAACCTTTGATGAAGTTTTACCTGCCACTTCTGCCCCCATGCAGAAACCCACCTTTTCAGGGATCGGTTAATTTTTCTACCCCACACCCAGGCCACAGCCCTCTTCCCCCAACAACCAAAGTGCCCTTGTGCTTTTCATGCCTGTGCATGAAACAGCAATTTGCATTCATTCGTGCGGTGCCTTTGAAGATGACATTGTCTTTGCTCAGAGTGTGTTAGAGGGAACATGAGTTATTGTTATATCATTGTGGTCATCTCCATTGCATGACTCCGTCAAAATGTTCATTAATTGGGTCTAGACATATCCTCGGTCATAAGGAATAGGGATATCCTTGACTCCTTCTCTTCTTGTTATTATAAGGATAGATACTTCATTTATGGTTGCGTTTTAATCATGAATAATTGCACATAATTATAGTAGAAAATAATCTTCAAATTTAATCATCTTAATTACTATGAATATATAATAACATCAATCATCAATAATGAACATGGTTGTCACAAACAAAATGGTAGACTTCCTGCCCAAAGAAACACTAAGAGAAAGAAAAAGAAAAATTTTTTTATTTGTATTCAAAATATATTAATTCAATATACAAAAGAGTGTATATATCGAGCAACTTGTTTATTCCCTTATACTTAATTTGCATTAAATTTTTCATCTCAGCATCGACTGAAATTGCTTAACAATGACTATATATATATAATCTGAATTCTGAAATAAACATTGGAGTAAAAATTATTTAATATTCATTAATGTGACATATCTATAGTTATTATAAATTGATGTTCAAAATGTGGTGTAATTGGCACATGTTTATGCGCAGGGCGAATACAGCTGCAACAGAAGCAACAGCAGTTATTGAAGAAGCCTGGAGAGGAAGAAATCAGCAGCACATACATCTATGAAAGAATGACAAGTGAGTTGGTACATAAAAAAGTTATCGAAGATGAAGATCATCATTCAGTTATGTGGAGTAGCAAAGCCATGATAAAAAGTGTGGAGGAAGTGTGTAGGGACATTGCTTGGGGAGAAAAGCGAGAGCTTGGAAGAATAGGCTTGGCTTTGCAAGATCATATCTGCAAGGATTTGATTGAAGAGGTTGTTAGAGAATTAGGTTGCTTTTACACATTGCCTTTTCAGGCCTGTAAGAGAAGACTATGCTTCTAACTATACCCATCCTCTTTTTCAACATGTTAATTATATCAGTTAAACTTACATATATTGGCCTTACAGATCACATTCGACTCAGAATATTATTTGTGCTATAAAGATGTACAACACATCATTTATATATACTTGCTGGCTGTACGTGTTCACTATGGATTCAAATCTTTTATTTTGTTTATAGGGTAAAAAGATAAAATAAAGAAAACAAACAGCAATTTATTTTTTGAGAAAAGAAGAATTAACAGGAAACAGCATTTAGTACCTCAGTTACAAAATTTACCAGTTCTACAAAATTTGTGATGATATTAATTTAGTAATTATTTGTGAAATAATTTTATGTACTAAATTCATTTTACACTTATATGTCCATCAACTCCTGAATCAATGATATATTTGGTATTGATATGTATGCTCTTGTTTGCATGTGTTGGTGGTTGAGATGTTAGTGTAACAGTGCGATCGTTCATGTGGTCATGGACCTTAAGAAAACAAACCTTTGAGTAAGACTGTAAGAGTCATTACACATTGAATTTAAAATTGAAGAGGATAATTAGATAATAAATAGATTTAAAATGACATTTTTCTAGTCATTATAAATGCTCAAGATAGAATTGGCTACAATTAAACGTATAAAATTCAAAATCAAAGCAAACAATTCAATCATAGTAGCAAAGCCTAGCTAGCTCAAAGACAAAATGAACTGCTTATAAAGTACGGATGGTTTAGCCGCTTAGTGCTTTATAACCTCTAATGCGCTTAAACTATATAATTGATATATATTGAAAATTAATATTTTGGCTTTTATCAAATACAAATTAAAATTGTTATTCTGCTTACCATTCCTAAAATATGTATGATTATGGCTATTTTTATATTCTCACATATATAAAGTAGTCACATATATAGCTTCAGCAAGGAGGCGGAATAATATAATTGATACACTGGTAATTAATGACAGAATTGTAAAAAATCAAGTTAGAATAAAGATTGCTATCAGAGAGTTCTACAAGGATTTATATCACCAGGAACATTCTCTTATGGTGGGATTCAGGGATGGACTGGTGGATAGGATAGATCAGGAAGATTCTGTGAATTTGGAGGTTATGACGTCGGCTGAAGAGATCAGAGAGGCTGTGTGGGACTGCGAGTCATCTAAGGCACCAGGTTGTGACGGATACAACATGAATTTCATTAAGCGGTGTTGGGATGAAATTGGATCTGAATTCACGGCAGCAGTTATGGAATTCTTTCAAATAGCCAGGTTACCAAAGGATACCAATATCACTTGGGTGGCGCTAGCACCTAAGTTCATTGGTGCGAAGAAAATTAAAGATCTACGGCCTATTAGTATGGTTGGGTGCGTCTACAAGGTTATCTCGAAGGTGCTAGTTAGGAGGATGAGAACAGTGATGTCAGCATTAGTAGGGAAAACTCAAAGCGCTTTTGTAAAGGGAAGGAAAATTCATGATGGGACACTTATCACGTGTGAAATAGTTAACTGGCTTAAACTGAGGAAAAAGGAGGCAGCAAAAATCAAGTTAGATTTCCAAAAAGCATACGACAGAGTTAAGTGGAGCTTTTGTGGACTTAGTACTGGAAAAGATGGGGTTTGAACACAGGTGGAGATCGTGGGTCATAGAGTGTGTGGCCACAGCGTCTATGTCGATTTTGATAAATAGCTCGCCATCTAAGCCGTTCAAGATGGAAAGAGGCTTGAGACAAGGTGACCCGCTTTCTCCTTTCTTGTTTGTTTTGGTTGTGGACGTGTTACATCGAAAGATTGGAGAAGCAGTCAGGAACGGCCGTATATCCCCATTGTCAATTGGGAGGGATAGTATAGAGCTGTCGCATCTTCAGTTTGCTGATGATACAATCCTCCTATGCCCACCGAAAGAGGAGACTATTAAGAATTACAGGCGGCTTCTGAAATGCTTTGAGTTGATGTCAGGACTAAGTATTAATTTTGACAAGTCGAGCTTGATACAAATAAATTGTGATGATCAGTGGGTCCAGCGTATGTGTAGCTTGTTGGGTTGTAAGGGAGAAACACTTCCAATTAAATACCTTGGAATTTTCTTAGGAGCTAATCCAAGGTTGGTGAAGACCTGGAAGCCTATAATAGACAAGGTGGAGGAGAAGCTCAGTTTGTGGAAAGCTAAAGTATTAAACAAAGCTGAAAAGTTGGTGCTAATCAAGTCAGTGTTAAATAATCTGCCAGTATATTATCTGAGTTTGTTTAAGATGCCAAAAGTTGTTGCTGAGAAATTGATTTCACTGCAGAGAAGGTTTCTGTGGAGTAAGGAAGATGGTAGTAATGGGATGTCATTAGTCAGATGGGAAGTAGTGCAGGCCCTTAAGAAACTAGGGGGTTGGGGTTGGAGATGCCATGATTCGTAACACAGCTCTGCTGTTTAAGTGGTGGTGGCGGTTTGCAAAGGAAGAATGCCCGTTGTGGAAGAAGGTGGTATATTCATGTCATAATCTAAACCTTAATGAGCGGCTGTCAACTCAAGTGCTGCCTACTTGAGGAGGATTATGGAAGGATATTTGCCAAATACAAATAACGAATCAACATATAAGAGATAAGATGATTACAGGATTGTCCATGGAAATTGGTGACGGGCGACATACTCGATTTTGGGAGGATGTGTGGTTACTATGTGGGTCTCTAAAGGATCGGTTCCCCAGGCTTTTCTCGGTTTCTAACCAATGTGGATCTGTCATAGGGGATTGTGGGTTCTGGGACGGCTTAGAGTGGATTTGGAACTTCCAATGGAGGCGAGAGCTATTCCAATGGGAGTTGGAACTTCTGAGTGATTTACATGAGGCGTTGAGACCTATGAAGTTAGTAAATAACAGAGAGGATAGAGTGGTGTAGAAATATGATAGACAATGTATTTTTTCAACTAACTCATGTGTGCAAGTTTTGCAGGAGGAAGTACTCCCAGAGGAGGTTACTAGTTACAGCTACACTAAGAATATTTGGAAAGGGTTAGTCCCACCAAGGGTGAAGCTGTTTTCGTGGTTTGCCTTAATAGGTAGGGTGAATACAAAAGAAAGGCTAAGCCGGTTTGGGATTATTAACCAGGAAGATAATGTATGTGTTTTATGTAATAATGATGTGGAACATGTACATCACTTGTTTCTCAGCTGTAAATTTGCTTGGCAGGTGTGGAGTGTGTGGATATCGGTGTTTGGCCGTCAATGGTCTTTTCCAGGTTCAATGAAAGAACACTTCCTATGTTGGACAGAAGAACCGAGGAGAAAGGAGGATAGACAGCAGCAGCTAAGATGCTTCTGTGCAATTCTTTGGAACATCTGGTTAGAAAGGAATAAAAGAATTTTTTAGAATAAGAGCAAAGGAGTTGAAGAGATTATCAACATGACCGTCATGAGCTCTAACGAGTGGAAATGTGTGAATCCCTTTAGTTGTTGATGGCTATGACGAAGATGACATGGGATTTTCTTCTTTGTGTTGTGGATTTATGTGTTTTACATTAGACTGTAGTGTTTTTTGTTTCTGTCTGCTCCACCTTATTATGTTGAGCTTGTACTTTCAAAAAAAAAAAAAAAGTAGTCACCTCTAGTAGCGGAACCAAAATTCAGACATTAGAAAGACTAAATTCTTATAATCAATTTTAATTTTTAATTTATAATATTTTTAACTTTAACTTTTTAATTATAATTAAATTGTTAATATTTATAAAATTATTATCTAAAAAATAGATAAATTTATACTAAAGTTACGTACTTACGTTCAATAATTAAGAAAAAACATAAAAACAAATAACAATTATATATATTACATAAATTCAATTTACATCACTTGTACAATTGTGATGAATTAGAATTGAACTGGTTATATATAAAAAAATATTTAAAAATAAAATAAAGAATTTTAATATACATTAAAACCAAAAATTTTAATAAAAAATTTTAATATACAAAAATGCAAAATGAAAAATTGAACTGAAAAAAAAAACTAAGTTATTGACTCAGAAAGACTTGTCTACGGATAATAACGTCAAATGTTTGCGGCATTTCATGACCTCGGTATCATGGTGCCGTTGAGCCACTCCAGTTTATAGGCTCCTTTTTTTTATTACGGATTTAATTTAGTTGGGTTTTTTTTCAGTTGGGAGTTAGTTTCCTCTCTCCTGGTGTGGGAGGACCAATATCATTTTATCGTAAAATCAGGTTTCCTTACTTGAAATCTCACTTCACGACATCTCGGTTGTACCTCAGACTTATCCTTTGTCTCAGGGTAAGTTCTCGCAGGTGGGCTATGCTCCTAACCTCCCTACGAGGTCTCGTTCTGCCATTTCGTCATGCCCTCCGATGGTCCTCCAGGGTTGGGTTCCCCGATCTCCACAAGAATAACGGCTTCTGGGCTGTATGTTAGCCTGAAGAGGGGTTTTCTACTTGAGCTTTAGCGTGACGTTTGGTATGACCAGAGCATTGAGCCGAGCTCATCAGCCTACATTCTTTTAGTTTTGTCTAGTTTTTTTTTTAGCCCTTTCAAGATGATCTTGTTGGCTGCTTCTACTTGACCGATGGTCTGTGAGTGTTCTACCGAGCTAAACTTCTGTGAGATGCCAAGTCCCTCTAGGAATTTTCTGAAATGCTTGTCAGTGAACTGGGTCCTGTTTTCTGAGATTTTACGATTTTTGGGATTCCGAATCGGGTTATGACTTGTCTCTAGAAAAAATTTCGGCATCGAGTGGCCGTGATTGTTTCCAATGCTTCGGCCTCGATCCACTTGGTGTAGTAGTCAATGGCGACTATAAGAAATCTAAGTTGCCCTGGTACCATGGGGAAGGGTCCTACGAGGTCGATTTTCCAAGTTCCGAAAGGACGGTCTGCCGATATCGTACTGAGTTGATAAGGGGCTGTCTGGTGGAGTCGGCATGCACTTGGCACTGCCTGCAGCTTTTGACCAGCTGGAGAGCATTCCTGATGATCGTAGGCCAGAAGTATCCAGCTCAGATGACTTTCTGAGCTAGGATTTTGCCTCCGACGTGATGACCGCAAGATCCTTCGTGAATTTTACGTAGTATGTAGTCTATTTCATTGGGTTCTTTGCACTTGAGGAGGGGTTGGGACATTCCTCATTTATACAACTGTACCACTAACATGGTGTATTTCACAAATTCCCACTTCACACATTTCGCTTCCTTTAGGTCCTCAGGTAGGTCCTCGTTGGTGAGGTACCTGAGGATCGGGAAGGTCTATGAATGTTGACTGGACAAGGTCAGGTTTATCAAGGATATATGTGGCCGCAACGGAGGGTGCTTTAATGACTTCTTGGATTAGTGAGCGATTTTCTGAGACCGACTTGGTGCTCGCTAGCTTTGAAAGTAGGTCGGCTCCCACGTTCCCCTCTCTGAGGATCTGTCGGATAGACACTTTGTTGAATTTGGCAATTAGCTCCTTAACCTTGGATAGATATTGTTGCAGAAGAGAGTTCCATGTTTGGTAATCCCCATTTATTTGGGAACTAACTATCTAGGAATCGCTGCAAACCTCCAGTGTTCTTGCGCCGACTTCATTAGCTAATGTTAGTCCGGCTAAGAAAGCTTCATACTCTGCTTTATTGTTGGAATTCGGAAAGTTGTATCGAATTGATTGACTGATGGTGATCCCATTCTCATTCTCTGATATTATCCCCTCTCTGCCAGAGCTATTATTTGACGAGCCAACAACATTGAGTTTCTGTAGTTTGGGAGCTTCACTTCCAGGGGTCATCTCCATGACGAAATCTGCCACGGCCTGAGCTTTGATCGCGCTTCTGGGCTCGAACTGAATTTCATACTGGGAGAGTTCCACTGACTAGGAAAGCATTCGCCCCGCCAAGTCTGGTTTTTGGAGGACTTGCTTGACAGCCTGATCACTTTAGACCGTGATGGAGTGGCTTTGGAAGTATTGTCAGAGCCGTCGAGATGCTGTGAGTAATACATAGGCGAGTTTTCTTAAGCCTGGAATAACGCATCTCGACGTTCCGAGACACTTTACTTATGAAGTATATTGGTCCTTGTGTTTTCTGTTCGTCTTCCTGAATTAACGCCGCTGCTAGTGCTTCTTCCATTATAGATAATTAAAGATACAACGTTTCTCCCGCTATAAGCTTTGAAAGCACAGGGAGTTCCGCCAGCACCTTTCAAAATGTTGGAAAGTCTCTTCGCAGTCTGATTCCCACTTAAAACTTATACCCTTTTCATCAGTTTGAAGAAGGGGATAGCCTTCTGAGTCGAGGCTCTGAAGAAGCATGAGAGGGTGGCGAGTCGTCCAGTCAATCTTTCAATGTCCTTGAGATTTGTAGGACTATTCATCTCGAGGATGGCCCGGAATTTTTCTGGGTTTGCTTCCACTCCTCATTGAGTGATCATGAAGCCCAGAAATTTTTTGGACTTCATTCTACATTTGGCCGAATTAAGACACATCCGGTGTTTCTTCAGGGTGCCCAATATAGTTTTGAGATTGGCGATGAGCTCTTCGCTCGTTTCCATTTTGGCTAGCATATCGTCAATGTAAACCTCCAGTTTGGTTTCTGAAGGGTCTTTGAAGATTTTCGTGACAAGCCTTTGGTAGGTGGCTCTGACGTTCTTCAATCCGAAGGGCATGACTATGTAGCAGTAAGTGCCTTCGGGGGTTATGGGCATCTGGTTGCATCCAAAGTGTGCATCAATGAATCTGAGATACTAGTGTTCCAAGGCGGCGTCTACCAGTCCGTCCATGTTTGGCAGGGGAAAGGCGTCCTTTGAATAAGCTTTGTTCAAGTCCATGTATAGTCAATGCACATTCGCCATTTACAGTTTGTCTTTCTTACCAACACACTGTTGACTAGCCAAGTCGCGTAAGGGACTTCCCAAATGAAGCCAACCTCGAGCAAGGTCTTGACTTGCTTTTTTACTTCGGTTTCTCAGTCAGCGAAAATCTTCCTTCTCCTCTGATCTACCGGCTTGGCCTTTGGGTTTATAGCTAGCCGGTGAGACATCAGGTTCGAATCTATTCCTAGCATATCGACGAAAGAGTAAGCGGAGAGGTCTCTGTTTTCCTTAAGGAGCTCTGCGAGTTCACCTTTTAGGTTAAAAGGTAGGTTCTTGTTGATGAGGGTGAATTCATCCTTGGTTTTCCCTATTTTTAACTTTTTCATGTCTCCCTCTAGTTTTGGTCGGGTTGTTCATCTTGTCGTGCAATCAGATCAGCTAGGAAGATCCCCTGCCGCCTTCTGGGACTATTTTCGGAGGGCTAGGATAGTGTTGTAGCATTCCACTACGACTTCCTTGTCACTGTGTTTGGTTCCTATGGTTCCACATCCGCTTGGAACTTCATGATTAGGAGCTTAGTGAATATGGCGGTGGATAGGTCATTGATTGTCTTTCTTCCCAGGATGTGTTGTAAGTCGTGGAGTCCTTTAGAACCACAAACTTAGAGAGTATGGTATTCTTCTGGCTTCCATTTTCGATGGTGACCGGTAGTACTATAAAACCGTCTAGCTTGGGAAAGTTGTATCCGAGTATAGTTATTCTGTTAAGGTGACTTTGTAGGTTTTTGTTTCGAAGTCCTAGCTTGTCGAAGGCTCCTCTGAAGAGGATGTTGGAATCGGCTCCGGTGTCTACCAGTATGCGTTTTACTAACCCGGTTCCGACTCGAGCCGAGATGATGAAGGGGGCGTCTTCCGCCGAAGTGCCATTCTATCAATCATCAGGGGAGAACGTTATCATCATCGGAAGGGAGGGGGTTCTTCATTTGTCTATTATGGCTAGCACTCGGAGATTCTTTTTCAATGTGGATTTGGATTTTTTTAGACGCATCTTTCTCAATGATAACATTTACTATTATCTTTGGGTCGGTTTTCGGGCTTTCGTGGTGCGCCGTCTCACCATTCTGGGATTTTGTCCTTTCTGCTCTGGTGACCTCTCCCTTTCGACCTTTTTTGGCTCTCGAATTATTTTTGCCAACTCGGGGAGTTTGTCGTCTCGGATGGCTTGTTCTATGGTGTCTTTGAGGTCGAAGCAGTCTTGAGTCTTGTGTAGATATCCTCTATGGTAGTCGCAATACAGAATTTTGCTATCGTCTATTCGTTCTTTTAATTGTCTGACCTTTGGGATGATGCCCCACTCTGATATTTGATGATAGATCTCCGTGATCAGGACCGGTAGGGGGCGTAGCTCGTGAAATTTTCCACTCTGGAAGGCCAGTTTAGGGAGGCGGTTTTGAAATGCTCCTTTGGGGTTTCTTTGGGTGGCAGGTTATGTCGAGGGACTAGGTTACCGTGGTGCCACTTATTGGCTACCACGACTTGGCTTACCTCTTCGTTGTTTATGTACTCCCTTGCAACGTTCTAGATTTTATGCATAGTCTAGACCAGTTTGGTTGTGAGGTGTTTCTGAAAATCTTCATTCATGAGCCCATTGGTCAGGCATAAATTGGTCACAGAGTCTATTAGCCCGTCAATCGAGTAGGCTGATCGGGTGCTTCGCTTTATAGCGATCCTAGTGGTAAATTGTGCCATGAATTATTTCTTGGAGATGTCATCGAAACAGGACATGGAGCCATTTGGGAAGGTATTGAACCACTTCATTGTTGGGCTGGCTAGGGTTACCAGTAAAGCCCTGCACCAAACTGCGTTGGCCGCCCTTTCTAAGTTTATCCTAGCTTCGAAGGTCGTTAGGTGCTCCTGCAGATCCTTGGAGCCATCGTATTTCATGTTAGTCGATTTGTCAAAGCCTTTCCGCAGCTTGGCCTTCAGGATTCTCTCGGTGAATGGGGTAGCTCCGATCCCATTATCATGTGTTCGCTCCTTCTTCGCTTGGGATCTCCCTAGTATCTTCTTTCATCATTCTCATATTGTCATTCGACTTCTCGGGACCTACTGCGATTCCGACACCTGCCGTGTTGTTGATTTGGCGATCTCTCATGTCTTGCATTTCTCTGCGACACAGTTCGGGAGACTGCTTCGCTGGTATGTTCTAGTCGGTATCGTGTTTTAGAGGTGGTCTGGCCTTCCAGACACTGTACTCGCTGGTGTAGCTTTTAGATTTACACTCCCAGGCCGTCACTTGCCCTGAGTTCACCAGATCGGCGTTCATCCATTCGTGGTTGCTGATTATTGGTTGGTTGCACGTGGATGATGCCGGTTATCCTCCCGTGGGTGGGAAATTCGGCGGGTTTGGTTCGTGATGGTGGTTTGAGAACTGTTCGTCAAGTTCGCCCATCACTCTACCAAGGTTTGGCCAGTCCCTATAGATGGCGCTAATGTACGAGACTTTGCTGGTACAAGTTGGGAGAATGATCAGAGACTCGCGGGCCTTGGTGGTGACGTGATCGGACTTCTGGAGCTGCATAGGGTGGTACCTGCAAAGACACTACGACGCTCAAGTTAAAATGGATCTAAGAGGTATAGATGAAGGTTTTGAGGGAGCCTCTTGTTCCCTTTATATAGTTTGTGTTGTTATCTTATGCATTGTCATCTTATCTTATTCCACTACAAGAAAATGAAGCATTTGTAACAATAATTAGTTATTGTTACAGAAGAAGAATATTTTGTAACAATAAAAAAAATTGTTACAAAATATTTCAATATTTTGTAACAATGTGATTTTTTTGTTACAAATTATGTTGGCTTTTGTATCGAAATATTTTTTTGTTGCAAAATATTATAATGTTTTGTAACAAACGATTATATTGTTACAAAAATTTAAAATATTTTGTAACAAAATATCTATTTGTTTCAAAAGCTCTAAATATTTTATAACAAAGAGTTAATTTGTCACAAAATACAATATTTTTGTAACAAGTTATTTATTTGTCACAAAATTTTAAATTTTTTTGTAACTAATAAAAAATGTTATTTCAAGATATTAAATATAAGATCTTGAATTTTTAAAAATTAAAATAATGAGTTATTTATGATTTATTATATTTATTTAGAATTTTATATTCATAAAATTATTTTACTAAAAATATAAAATTAATGATATTTTGAGTTTAAAATTATTTTTGACTTATATAAATTTTATAATAATTGAATATTTTTTATTTAAAATTTAAAATATTAATAATTAAAAAATCATAAAAATTTGAAAATTTAATTTAAAAAATTTAAAATTTATAATTTAATTTTATAAACTAAAAAAATAATTAAATTATTTATAATTTTAAATTAAAATATTAATTAAAATTAATTAGTAAATTATTAAATAATTTTAATAAATTAAATTTAATTTTCAATTACTATTTCATACTCTAATTTTATGCAAATTTTTGTGTTATCCTTATTCCTCTTAACTAACCCTAATCCTAATTTTAGTATTTTACTAATTTACCCACCCCCACCATCTCTCATCCAGCCGACACACAGCACTCTCACTCGGAAAGAAAAAAGAAAACAGAGAAGAGAGAGTGAGTGAACGAGGGTGAAGGAAGAAGAAGGGAGGAAGGAGGGAAAGGCACCGCCATGTCTAGTCCGCCGCTTCTGCACCGCGTCGTCGTCATTGCGTCTGGTCCATCGCGTCCGCACCGCTTCGCCGTCGTCGTA
Organism: Arachis ipaensis; assembly: GCF_059453495.1. Taxonomy (NCBI): domain Eukaryota; kingdom Viridiplantae; phylum Streptophyta; class Magnoliopsida; order Fabales; family Fabaceae; genus Arachis; species Arachis ipaensis. The sequence goes on along the minus strand of NC_142441.1, from coordinate 115,259,867 downwards.
AAGCATCTGTTTGGCCCTTGTTTGCGAAGCTTCCGCCTTTGTTTTGCCGAGCTTCTGCCTCTGTTTTGCCGTGCATCCGCCGCCGTTTTGCCATGCTTCTGCTGCTTCTTCAACCATCGTCTTCCAGCCTCTGCTTAGCCTTGATTCCGTCGCGTGTTAGGTAATAAATTGATGTATTTGTATTGTATTTCTGTTTCGGTTTTTCTCATTTACAGGAGTACTAAAATGGTGACAATATGCTATCTAAAGGACTCAAGAATATTTTGATTTATAGAGACACTAATCTATGTTAGACTTTTAACTTTTGATTGAACTTATGTAAGAAATATAATTTGTAGAACTAATCAATGTAGATATTAATGTTATTTTATTTTAAAACAATTTTAGTTAAATGAAGCATGTTTGAATTATCTATGTTTTTACATATTATATAAATGTTGACTTGTTCAGTAAAATAGTTAATATATCAATTAATTAAAAAATAAGTTGATAAATTATGTATGTAAATTATATTAAAAAAAATTTGATACAAAATAAATATTGTGCTTTTGTAACTAAAGAAAATAAAATTTTATAAAATCAAATTATATTTTGTAACAAAATTTTATGATAAGAAAAAATATATTGTCACCAAAAATATTTTGAAGATCAAAATTTGTTATCACTTTTGTAACGAATTTTGATTTTTGTATCAAAAAAATTTATTACAAAATATTACTTTGAATTGTATCAGTTTTATTTTTTGTTACAAAAATTTTTTGTAACAAAACATACTGCAACAGTTCTTTTTTTTTTTTTGTTACAATTTCTTTTTATTTCAAATTTTTGATTTTTTGTAACAATTTTTTTGGTTACAAATATTCTTTTTTTTTGTAGTGTTGGCTAAGATAAGTGAGATATTCGAATTTGAATGTTAGTTCTTAGTCAATTTAGACAGGGTCTCGATCTAAAAAACCGAGTTGTTATTACTCGACCGTTTTAGGGGATCTGATAACCGAATCCAAAACAAGTATATTAGTTTGAAAACCATTTTTCTTAATAAAAAAATTTAAATATAATCCAACAAGTAAACGAAGAATGAGTGGTTTAATTTTCACCGAAATCCTAATAAGCATATTGAACAAGTTGGATGTTTAATTACAAATGTTAACCAAAGAGGAACTTGATCGAGCTCAACATGTACGCCAGCGATTATCCGTTGTCCTGTGGCCTAATCACTTCTGATCAGTCCTCCTCTCCTCTCTAACTAACTTTCCTCTTCTGTTCTCGCAGATTATACTCCACACGCATTGTACTGCTTCCTCCAATACAGGTGCATTATTACAGGTTGAATTTCTTGAAAAAAATTATACACCATTATTTTGTCGCTCATTTGGGAGCCATGACCACGCACGCTTATTAGTAATAGGATTTTTTATTTAATTTCAAAGAAACATACATACATTTCCCTTAACATTACATCGATCAATTGTCTATCTTAGCAGATCAAGAGATGTAACTGAATAAGGAGGAAGTGTGACATCCATGTCCTTATTTGCATTCAACAGCAAGGTGTGTTGTGGTACAATCTGCAATTATCATAAACATATTAAAAAAAATATATCTTTTAGCATAAGAAAAATATAAAATTAAAGTATATATTATAGCTTAATTAGAAAAACTACCTTCTTTGGCTCAGAGAAAGAATTCTCTTCCATTACATTAGGTGCTGTGAGCACCATCATTTTCGATCCAGATTGTTGAACATTTGAAGTCAACCCATTTATTGAAATCTTCAGATTCTCGGGGTCATCTCCAAAGTTCACAGCCTATATAAAAAACTCAACAATATTAATACCAAAATAACAAATATTTTTCTTTACGTTATTATATTTCAATTTTACATGCATTCTTAATAATAAATTAATTATTAACATAATTTGTATGCCACACCTTTATTCTAATATATGTCTTATTATCTTCAGTATTATTAAACTCAATTGCAGATGCTACGAGTTTAGTGGAAGAAGTTTGAAGCGTTGAATTGAGCCAAGTTGCTCCACTAGATTCGGAAAATAGTTGTTGATTCCAATAGCTTGGAGTTCCATAAAGTTGATGCGAGTTAAACACAATTGCATCTGGGCTCCACCTATAATTAATTAAAAAAATCAATCGCAAATTATTATTCAAAATGAATAATATTCAAATGAAGCTTAAGTATTAAAAAAACAAAGGATTCAAAAGATTAAAGAAAATTACATCCTGTCGTTGTTATTGACAAAAAGTGGTGCATAGCTAACCATGTGCACAAGATCACTGCCACAGACACACAAGAATAAATTAAAAGAGTAATTACCAATTAGGAGGAAATATTATATATAAGATGATTATTAAGAAACTAAATTAAAAAATAAAGTGAAATTCAACCTGTTCCTCTCCAATCCAATAAGGAATGCAGCTTCAGCCACTGCAGATAAAAGTGTTCCATCGCGGGCATCATCCTTCCAAACAGCGTATTCACTTACAAATGCCTAATGAAAAATAAATATATAAAAGTAATAATATAGTCACAATTGAGTTTAAAATTTATTTGATTTATAAGTGAATTATTCATGAATACTTTATGGAAAAATAAAATAATAAAAAAAATTAAACCTTTGGTCCAGATCGTGGTGCAGCATCAAACTTGGTATTCTTATAAAACATATCTTCAGCGTTTGTGTAAATCTAACAAAAGACAGTATATGTTAGGGAAAATAACATAAAAATAATTTTAATGAAAAAATGTCTTGGGATTATTTATATGAAGCTGTTACATGAAAATCATAGAAATCTGCAGGCATGTCTAAGTTCTGCCCAGAACCATCACAGTTTGTGATAATCTGAATATCTGGATAAGAACGCTTTATCGCTGCATAGAACTTCAGGTAATTTCCTGCTCAATTTATGAATAAGAATAATAAAAATCAAATATTGAAATATATATTATTAATTTTTTTTGGTGACTAATATATATTATTAATTAACATAACTTATTAACCAATTCTCACATGCAAAATTAAAATAAAATTCCATTGATTTTAACATAAAATATACCCATAGTTTTTATAAAAAAATATTAGGAGTTAACACTTTTTATTTTTTAACATAAAATAGATTATTGCATATAGAAAATAGAATTCAAATTCTAACGTTCGATAAATTCAAGTTGATTGCTAACATTTTTTATTAATCTTAATTAATACCTTATTTTCATATTTTTAAAATATAAAATATAAAATTTATAATTTATATTTAATTTTTAATATTTAGAGTTAATCAAATATTAATAAAAATGATAAATTTTATTAGTCATATAAAAGTATATAATACAAAAACTTTGAAAAAAAAAATATATAAAATAAAATAGAGATGCGTACCTAGATAGTTTGGCATGCCACATTCTTCATTTCCAATGGCAACAAATCTCAAATCAAATGGTTGAGGATGCCCCATTGAAGCTCTAACAGAACCCCAAGTTGAATCGGGAGAGCCTCTTGCAAACTCAATGCCATCAAGGGCTTCCTGTTAATTAACGATGATCAAAAGTTTAAGTTATTTTTTATAAATAATAATAAATATAATTAAATTTTAAAGCTACATACTTGCACAAATGGTAGAACCGCAGATGTATCCACGGCGTCATGAAGGCCGATACCTAACAAATGATATAATCGATTAATTTTATATTTTTGATTAAAAAAAATCAATTATACTAAATGAACGGAAATAAAAAAAATCAACTATCAATTAACTATAAAAAAAAATGAATGAATATACCATTGTTAAATACCCATACTGGCAATGCACCAACGTCCTCTGCAAACTGGTAAAAAAAAAAAAAGTTTTTAAAATTAATCCATGTTTTGTGTAACTAACTAATAATTAGAAAGGTAGAAAAAATAGGAACCTGGAGACCCTCAAAGAAACCAAAACCATCATCAGTCCAATAATGCCAAACATCATTAAAGTGACCAGCTCTCTCCTCCCATGCTCCAACACTGTCTTTCCAACGGAATGCATTTCTTAGATAACCTCCTTCCACATAGCAACCACCTATATAATAAATTATTAAACACTTCAAATTTACATTGAATTAATAATTATTAACCATTGTTAATATTCCATATATATTCTCTCGTTCTGTTTTGCTAATTTACCCGGAAATCTGAAAAATTTTGGCTTTAAATTTGCAACCATCTGAAACAGGTCCTTTCTAAAACCATGACCCTGTACGAATTGAAGAATAAAATATTAAACAATGATTAATAATAAGCAAACATTGTTATGTGTGCGCTACAAACCTTGTGTGTGTCTAAGGGCATAGCTGAGACTTGGTCTAGCCATATAACACCTCTATGATTTGTGGTAATTTGAAGGCTTGAATTATGATTTGTAGCATTGGCTTCCAATGTTGTCTCCATTCTCCTCCACTTATAAGCATAACTTCCATACCCTCTGCCAATTAATTAATTAATTAGATAAAATCGTCATTATTATATATTACAAAATAAATAGATAAAATTACCCGACTTGAGTTGAAGCAACACTGACACCATCATCTCCCACTAACGAGACCTTTAGATCAAGTGGTCCAACTCCAAGTGCCCTAGCATAGAAGATAACTCTGTACTTCTTCCCTTCCTCAATGTTCTATATGTAGTTATACAAATTATTAGTTGAATAATTAGTATTTTCTCATAAAATTTGTTTAATTTAATATAACAATGCGGGTATGCGCAATGATATGTTGCCTATTAAGGAAAGAAAAAGAAAATTAAATATAGGCTCACCATGCCCCAGAATCCAGAGTTAGAGATTCCAACACCATTGTTAGGGCATGACTTGGCATTGCAAAGAACTTCCATACGAAGTGCAATCTTGTTTCTTTCAAAGCAAGAAGTGCGATCAGTTGACACAAGAATGGATGATTCATCTCCAATAATTGTCCATGGATAAATATTTGATGGAACATTTGCACCTCCGGCTTCAAACCCTAAAACACATAACAATAATAATATTATAGATAGAATGAACTAACATTCAAATTAAAGCAATAATGAAATGAAATGAAATAATGCAAGTATTAACCTCTGTTTCTAACCATTTCTGCCCAAAGTCCTCCTGCCCCAGCATGATTAATTTCCTGAATAAGAAAATAATATTCAATTAGTTTATCATTTTCTAGCTAAGATATATCTATATATAAACTATATATAATTTATTACTTCAAAGAATGCTCCAAAGAATGTATCTGGAATTTGTCTTCCAGAACCCTTGGATCCATCAACAACTAACGTTGATGTATGATTAACTCTAGCATTGGCATTAGATAGAAAACACAATGCTAGCAAAGAAAGTAGAAAAAAGATGTAGGTGATTTTAAAAAGTGAAGTCATAATGTTTGAAGATCTTATCCCAATTTGAGAAACTCTACTGTGAGTGTTCGATTGTGTCATATATATTTATAGTCAGAAATGATTAACAGAATCTACCGGATAAGATTAAAGTTGATGAGATTTGTTAACAAACTACATCTGGTTTTGAAAAAAGAAAAATTCAAAATTGAATAGCTGCAGGTTTTGAAAAACAAAATTAAAATTTGATAGGTACACATGAAACTGACGCACAAACTTGTAGTATATCAAGTAATTTGGGTTTTAGAATCAATCTATTTATTTTCTTTTTTTTTTTACCAAAGATAGGAGACTCGAACCCGCAACCTCTTAATTGAGTATGGAGAGACTATGCCATTTGAGCTATAACTCATTGGCAATCAATCTATCTATTTATTCTACCTATATAATACTATAATTATAACATATGTAATATGAACATTAATAATGTTTAGAAAAGATAATAAAAATCAACTAAATAGTTTAAAATTATTTTATTCATTAATTATTATTAAAAAATTAAAAAAATTTAATTTAATAAATATATAATTATAAATATTATATGTATAAAATTATACCTATTAAATTAAATAAGATAACTATAAAAATTATGAAAAAATACGGTCAAAAGTCAATATGCTGTCAATATGCTATGCTAGAATTTTTATGTCATTAAGGTCAATATTTTTTACACATATTACAATTTTATTTTTAATTCAGAGTCATCATATAATGCAGGTTCTTTTTCACCTTTTTCTCTTGGCATTACTTTCCTGAATCATGGTAGAAAGTGGAAGGAATTTAATTGGCTCTGTTCTTTTGAATAATGAGAAAAAAGATGATGTAATACAATTATAACAGAAGGATATAAAACAGGCTATTCACAACTACATTAATAGTCTGGTTAAAAGACTTTTTGCTGATAAATCCTTTTCAACTGGAATCATGGATGGAGCACTTAAAGCAATTTAGGAAATACCAATAGAGTTTTGAGTAAAGGAGATTGATCAAAATCAATTTCAATTATTCTTTGATAATGAGTGGGATGTTATGAGAATTGAAAGAAGCTCCCCATGATTTTTCAAGAACTATGCTCTCTATGTTCAGCATTGGAAAGAGGGAGTGTGCATTGGAGAACAACTACCAATTTTGGGGGTTTTCTGAAATTTTTAAGATACTGGACGTTGCTACAAAGCTTGGTGAAGGGTTCAGTAAGGTGATGAATGTGAGATTGTTTGATGTTAAAGGGAGAGAGACATGTATCATCAAAGCAAGGGTAGTTATTGATGGAAATCGAGCTGTGAAAGACTTTCTTAAGGTCACTGGTCTTGATAAGTCTCCAATTGGAGTGGCGGTTAGGTATGAAACGCTATAGACAATGTGTATGTACTGTGCAACTATAGGCTATGACCACAAAATATGTGTTGTGTTTTTGGAGGATATAAAGGAAAATAGGTTAAGGAATGATAAGATAGGAGAATGGATCAGAGCTGATCAAATTGATATAAGTGTGGAGACTAAGGAGGATGAAGGGAGAAAGGGAGAAAAGAGCTTTCGAGCAGGTTAGCCCCTTGGCAGAAAGAAACCGCTCCCAAACTGCCTGGTAGATGGATTTTTAAACTTGAGTGTCAAGAACAAAAAATGTACGATCAAGGAGTCAAGAGTCCTATCAGAAACGAAAGACGTGATGAGAAAGAAAAAAATAAAAGATGCTATGGTTATAAGCTTAAACCAGATACAGTTAGGAGGAACAAGTAGTTTTCAAACGAAACATGCTAACACAGGGGGGTCCTAACTGAAAACCGCATGCCAATTACTCTTGCTGCTGAATACTCCGTCAAATAAAAAAGGCTAAAATAGATGGCTAGATCAAACCATGAAGGGATGGAGATGCTGTCCGGGACAACAAAAAATGGGTGAAAGATGAACTGGAGGAGTTGCTGGAGATATAGATCAAGAGATGGTGGAGGGTGCCAGCCGTTCAGTGGCACCCAATGCACCATGAGATTCCTAATGTAGAACTATCGGGATTTGGAGAGACCTCTGACAGTCTACAATCTTAAAAGAATGTGCTAATCCCACTCTCTCGAGGTGATTTTTTTCGATGAAACTAAAAATCAGTCTCGAATGGTGGAACGTAAAGTCAAATAATGAGAATATCAAAGTTTCACATTAGTGGACTCAAATGAAACATCAGGAAGAATGGCTCTAGCATGGAAAGATCATGTGGAGGTACACATTCTGTTTCAAAACTCTTTTTCCCATAATTGCTTCAGTTAAGGATGAGAATAAGAATGTGAGTTGGGGGTTGGTTGGAGTTTACTTGAGTACTAATGAGCTAACTCGAATCAATCAATTCGAAGAACTCTATTCTTGACTTCAGCAATTTGAAGGAAGCTTTATCATCTTGGGTGATTTAAATGCAATTACAAATTATGGAGAAAATGAGGAAGGAAATATGTGGTATAATGCCTCCATTGAAAATTTCAATGGTTTCATTGACGATAATCAATTAGTTAATCTTGGGATGATAGGACAGCGGTTCACATGGTCAAATAGAAGGGCTAGAGAGATGTTAATTTGGGAGAGGCTTGATCGTTTTATGGCTGAAATGGCTTGGAGGGAGACTTATGTAGATGTGGTGGTAAAAAAATTATCAGAGAATAGTTCAGATTACGCTCCTCTCTTACTTGATTTGGATCCTCCAAGATGGTCTACCAAAAGAAGATTTAAATTTCAGGATCAGTGATGCGAGATAGAGGATATAAGGACACTGATAGCGAAAGTTTAGAGTATGAAAGTTAATGACTCACTTATGTATGTTTTGGTACAGAAATTGAAGTGTTATAGACACCGTCTAGTGCAATGGCAGCAGCATAATAAATTTAACTCTAAAAAAGTAACTAAAGAACTAAATCTTAGGTTGGAATAGTTGAGGGCAACGGGTTATTCTGGTGGGTCGAAGGTTTTAAAGGTAGAGAAAAAATTAGATGAGGAATTATCAAAAGAAAAAAATTTTTGGAAGGAAAAATCAAGATGCAAGTGGCTGAAAGAAGGGATAGCAACACAAAGTTCTTTCATCAGAAGTTCCAAACTAGAAACCAAAAAAAATAAAATTTGGGGGCTAGTTCGGAATGATGGTGAGATAGCTTCAGAATCACAGAATATTGCTCTGGTGGCTGAAAATTATTTCAAGAAAATATTTTTATCCGCTAACCCATTAGAACCTGATGACATATTCAGCAATTTTAGTCCTCCAGTTATAGCTTTCATAAACTGGAGGCTAATGAGACCAATCTCTATGGAGAAAAATAAGAGATCCACTTTCAGTGTTTGTCCTCAAAGTGTTCCAGGTGAAGATAACTTCATAGTACGGTTATTTCAGTTTTATTGGGACATTGTGGATGGTGATATTTTTAAGACGACTCGTAGCTTCTTTGGTGGAGGTAAAATGTTCAAAGCGTTTATCCATACACAAATTTGCTTGATCCCTAAGATCCCGGATATTAGAGACATGTCACATATCAGACCTATTAGCTTATCCTCAATCTTTTATAAGATTATTTCCAAAATTTTGGTACATAGACTTCAAGAGTTTATGAATAAGTTAATAAGTCTAAACTAGAGTGCTTTTTAAAAAGGTAGATTAGTTTCTGACAATATTCTAGTAGCTCATAAATGTATGCACTACCTCAAAAATAAGAGGTACGGATTTGAATGTGAAATGGATATTAAATTGGATATGAGTAAAGCATATAATAGAGTTGACTGGAGTTTTTTATGGTTCATCATGGAGAAAATAGGTTTTAGAACCAGATGGATCTTTTGGATCAGAGAACTAGTCACTATTATTTCTTACTCTGTTCTTGTGAAAGTTTAACCTTATGGCTTTTTTAAGCTAACAAGGGGTATTTGGCAAGGAGATTCGTCCGACCGATCTCCATGGGTAACAATTTCTTTCTTTCAACACCAATTCTTAAATTTTGTCTTTGCTAGTAGTTGTTGCATTACATGATAGATTGCATGTTAGTTAGAATTTGTACATATTTCACCATTTCTTTTTATGTTAGGACTACTTAGTTAGGGTGATGATATCTTTTCCAAGAAAAAAAATTGTTTTAGGGCACCCAACCAATTTCAACACACAAATTTTTTCAAATTGGTTGGTGCCCTAAAACAATTTTTTTCTTGGAAAAGATATCATCACCCTAACCAAGTAGTCCTAACATAAAAAGAAATGGTGAAATATGTACAAATTCTAACTAACATGCAATCTATCATGCAATGCAACAACTACTAGCAAAGACAAAAATTAAGAATTGGTGTTGAAAGAAAGAAATTGTTACCCATGGAGATTGGTCGGACGACCTCCCTACACTTAAAAATTTGCACCGTCCTCAGTGCATGCAAAGAAGAATAAAGTGGACGGGTTGCTACAATTGATGAGCTCCTCCAAAAGATTGTGCAGAAGGACTTGTTTGTTGCCCCATTTAGAAGCTTTTCCTTTTCCTCTTTCAGTGGCCAACCTAAAAGGAAAGAAAAAGAAAGAAAATTAAGCCTACAACAAAGATATCAAAGCAAATAGAACATTGGCGAGGGCTAATGCCAAATAAGAGTAAGGTTCTCACTACATGGTAGCTACAACATGTGAGTGAGAAAACAATATAAGCTAAGGCATATTAACTAACACTTGATGCAAGAGTAAAGTCAAAGCATAAAGAGCACTCACAAGCATCAAGTTCAAATAGAAAGAGTGGGTGATGAAAGGCATGCAAGTTCATATCAATGTACAAAGAATATATGAGTCATACAAGATTAAGCATTGTTTTAAAAGTTTCATCACCCAACAATATCAAACAAGTCAAGAAGCACCAAGATTAACCAAGAAATTCTCAACAATTAAGTAAGAGCATTCAACACCATTATTAAAATAAGAAACTCGAAGAAAACTAAAGTAAAAATAGGCTATAAAAACAAAATAAAAATGTAAAAAATAAAAGTATGCAAATGCAATGGACAAAAGAAAATGGAAGATGAGAAAAAAACTCTTTTTTTTTACCGGCACGGACGCGCACAGTGCGCGGGCGCCTGTCTTATGAAGGTGGCGATCGGCGTGGAGCGTGAAGTGCACCTGCGCGTCAGTTGTGGGCACGAAATAGGCACAAAATTGGCATAACTTTCTGGTTTTTGTACTAGAGGGGTAGGTGACCATATCGGCGCGCACGCGCACTGCATTGCGCAATTAGCATCAAGGACGCGTACGCACCAGGGGCGCGCACGCATGGGTGGTTTGTGCCTCAGGCATGGTGCTGGCGCAGTGTATGCACAACTCTCGGGTCAATGTATGGAGGGATAAATTTTTGCATCCACGCGTACGCGTACATGGCGCGTCCGCGTGGATGGATGAAAATGCTTAATGCACGCGTACGCGTGCAGTGCACGTATGCGCAGATGGTCCTCTGTTTTTCAAAATTTTTCTATGTTTTTGCACCAATCTAAGCATTCCGAACCTCCAAATAGCTACCAAAACACCTTCAAACCTTATTTAACATACTAAACTACCAACTCAACAAGACATGAAATTAAACTAATTACCAATATGTACAAAAGAGAGAAATGAAAAGAATTTACCATGGTGGGATATCTCCCACCTAGCACTTTTATTTATTGTCCTTAAGTTGGACTTATGGGGAGCTCCTCTTAAGGTGGCTTGTGCTTGAAGCTATCCTTGAACATCCACGAATGCTTGAATCTCCAATAAGCTTTAGTCTTCAGAGATGATAACTCCAAGCCTTGATGGAGTTCCACACAAACCATGGGCTCCTAAATTTGATTTTCCTTATGCGATCTGAGATCCCACACTTTGTTTTGACACCCATATTCAAATTGATCATCATGATTCCAATTGGGTGGCATGACCTTAGAATTCTCAATTAAGCATCCAAACATTCTCCTAGACCCATGCAATTTGGTTCTACACCAACCATTGCTATTCAACTTCGAACATGCAACCATCATGAACTTAGAGTGATATGTCCAACCACTACACAACTCTCTCCTACTCTTAACTCCACAAGGAGCTCTAAGTTGACCATCATTTTCAATCAAACTATATTCAAGTAAGAAAGTAAAGCTTAAGGATAAGATTTTACTCACTTGAATGTTGTGTTGGATGGCTACTTAGGAAGGGGTGATCCCAATGATCTTGTAAGCTCCACTCCCTTGTGCTCTTCCTTGACTATCTCTACCTCTTTACAACTTTCCTCAACTTCAACCTCTTCCTCTTGGTGGCTCTCTTCCAATTCAATCTCTTCTTCATTGCTCACCAAGGGCATGAGAGGTTGTTCATCTTCTTTCTTGACCTTAATTTCAAGCCCAATGGGAGAGGATTCAATTGTAGATAGGAACTCCTCAATGATTGAATCCATCTCTTGATCAACCTCTTCAAAGTCTTCAATCAAGATATGCTTTGGAGGTTGTACACCCTCCTTAACATCAACATCAAGCATCTTGGAAGAGGACTCTCTAATTCTACATTCCCATAGACTTCCAACATATCCTATGTTTTCAACCACTTCTTCCGGCTCATTTATCTCAACTTCTTCTCCTTGTGACAATTCTTGCTTCAACTCCTCTTCTTCACCTTGAAGCTCTAAGCTCACTCCCTCACTATGCTCCTTAATTGCTTCTCCACATTCAACAATGGGAGTTCCTTGATCGCGTAGTCTTAGGTGGGAGGAGACCATATTGCTAACGGCTTCCGCTAGGATAGCCATCTTGGCTTCTAGCTCCTTAAACTCCTTTTGGTTCTCTTCTTGCCTTCGAATGTAAGAACTAATACATTTTTGGAGAGGATCATCCATTGGAGGTGGTGTGAAAAAAGAAGGTTCATTGTTTGGGAAGGAGGTTTCATAATTGGAAGTTGGTTTATCTTGGTAAGGGTATGGAGATGGTGTATATTGAGGTGGTTCTTGAGAGTAATTGTGTTGGAATGGTGGTGGTTTCATGTGTGGTTCATATGGTTCATAAGGTGGTTGGTATGATGGATAAGGATTAGGGTCATAATGAGATGTTTGGTGGTAGGGGGCTTGTGAGTAAGGTGGTTCAAAGTCATGTTGAGGGGGTGGTTCATAGGCATGTTGTGGTGGTTGTTGACAATCACAATAAGGGTCACCACATCCATTAGATTGATATGCATTAGGATTAGAATTATACCCATAAGAAACCGGAGGGGGTTGTTGCCAATAAGGTTGATCAATCCCTTGAGGCTCCTCCCATCTTTGATTCCCAAATCCTTGATGCATGTTATCATTGTAGCTTCCATTCCCTACAACATAATTTGAGCCAAACTCATAGCCAAAGTGGTGAGAATTCATAATAGCAAATAAAAACAAAAGCTAACAAAAATAAGCAACAAAGCCCTAAAGCTAACAAAAACTAACAAATAAGCAAAAGGCAAGCATATTCACAATATTCACAATAGACAATAATGTAACACCATTGCAACTCCCCGGCAACAGCGCCATTAATTTGATGCAAGGATTTATACCAGTTCAGAATTCCACAAAATAATTCCGTTGTTAGTATAGTCCAAACCAATAGTCAATCCTCAAATCAAATTAAATTTGGTTTTGTCACATGTACAAACCCCAATGAAAATTAACCGAAGTATTTAAACCTCGGGTCGTCTCACAAGGAATTACAATGAAGTGTTTAATTATTGGCTATGAAGATGCAAGGGGGTTTTGATTTTTATATTGTTGCAAGAAATTAAATGACAAGAAAGTAAAATGACAAGAACTAATAAAATAAAGGAAAAGAACTCTTGGCTAGACATAGGTAATTGAGATCACCATCCTTGTCTACAAACCAAATATTGATAATTATGAGAGGCCAACCTATTAAGTCTACTTCCAAAGCCTTAAGTACACAATATCTACTCCTAGGCTTGAAGTACGTCAAATAGGTTTGATCACATCAACCCATAAGTCCCAACCTATCTACTAATTAGATTAGTAGTGGGTTAGTGTCAATGGATATCAAATTGATCACCAAGGGTTCTCAAATGACCAAATCATTGAGACCCAATGACTCAAGGTCACTCAATTCTCTTAGCCTAGGCCAAGAGCTAAGGAAAACTACTCAAAAACTAGAGGAAACATTTTATCAAACACTTAGTGTGCAAGAAAAGTAAACATCATAAAATGCAAGAATTAAAAGAAATCCATAACCAACATAAACAAAAAATCAACAATAACAATCAAGATCAACATAAAAGAAACATGGAAACATAAAGTTGCATTGAAAGAAAAAATAGAAACCCAACAAGAGTGTATGAACATAAAAGTGACATGAAAAGGAAATTAACAACAAGAACTAGAAGAAAAAAGGTGTAATATCAAGAAATTAACAAGAAAAAATTAAATCAAAACAAGAATTGAAAGTGGATCTAAGAAAATTGAACCTAAACTACCCTAAATTCTAGAGAGAAGGGAGAGCTTATCTCTCTAGAATTCTACCCTAAAATATGATGAAAACTAAATTATGACTACTTGGTTTATTTCTCCCTCAATTCTTGGGTTTAATAGCATCAGAAATGAGTTGGATTGGGCCCAAAATGAGCTAGAAATTGCCCCCAACGAGTTGCCCAAAGTGGACCCATGCTGCTCCATCGGTACGCACGCGTACAGTACACGTGCGCGTCCCTAGACGTTAAGCAACTTTGGCAAATTTTATATCATTTCGAAGCTCCGGATGTTAGCTTTCCAACGCAACTAGAACCACCTCATTTGGACCTCTGTAGCTCAAGTTATGGTCAATTGAGTGCGAAGAGGTTAGGCTTGACAGCTTTACGGTTCCTTCATTTCTTCATGAGTTCTCCCACTTTGCATGCTTTTCTCCTCACTTCTTCCATCCAATACTTGCCTTATGGACCTGAAATCACTCAAAAAACATATCAAGGCATCGAATGGAATTAAAGTGAATTAAAATCACCAATTTTAGGGTCTAAAAAGCATGTTTTCACATTTAGGCACAAATCAAGGGAGAATTGCAAAACCATGCTATTTCATTGAATAAATGTGAGAAAATGTGATAAAATCCCCCAAATTAAGTACAAGATAAACCACAAAATTGGGGTTTATCAGAGATCCCTTGTCACTTTATTTATTTCTATTCTATGCGGAAGGATTATCCTATCTATTACACAAGGCAGAGCATAACAGGTCTATTCAGGGGATTCAGATTTACAAAAGGTCTCCAATAATAAATTATCTTAGCTTCTCTTTGATGATGACTGTATCTTATTTGGGAAGGCTAATGAGGAATCATGCAACTATCCTATGTTTACTCAATAAATATGAGATGCTTAGCGGATAGAAAGTTAACCTCCACAAATTAGTAATTTTTTCAGTCAAAATACCCCACTTGTCAAAAGGCAACAACTAGCAAAGTTACTTAACATAGAGCATGTGGGAGTCCAAGATAAATATTTAGGTTTTTCCTCCATTATTCAAAGATCTAAAAAGGCTATATTCAGTGCAACAAAGAATAAAATTCAAAAAAGAGTTCAGCCTTGGAAGATGAATCTGTTATCAGCAGGTGGCAGACATGCTTTAATTAGAGCTGTCAGATAAGCTATTCCAATATATACGCTTTTATGTTTCAAGCTTCTAGATTCTCTAGTGGAAGAAATACACAGTATTATAAGACAATTATGGTGGGATTAGAAGGAAATGGAGAGAAAGATGGCTAAGGTTAGTTGGAATTGTATGACCAAACCCAAAAAGAAAGGCAGATTGGGATTTCAGGATCTCAAAGTCTAGAACCTAGCCTTGCTGGATAAACAGTTTTAGCAAATTACTACTAAGCCAGATTCGTTACTTGTGCGTATACTCAAAGAAAAATACTATAGATACAATAACCCCCTTTTTGGCAGATAAAAGAAACCAACCTTCTTGAGATTGGCAAAGTATACTGGAGGAAAGAAAAATGGTAGAAAAGGGTTTGAGATGGAGTATAGAATCTAGCTCAAATGTTCATAACTGGAAGGACCTATGGTTACCCCCCACCTTACCCTTTTAGACTCAGTAACAGTTATCAATTGGGTACATGATTTATTTACAGTGGATGGAAGATGGAATAAAGAGTTAGATGAAGTAGTTTTTTCTCCTAAGCTCAGTCCGCGAATTTTCTCTGTGCCACTAAACGACGATAGTGAAGACAAACTTGAATGGGCCTGGAACAAGAGAAAGCAGTACGATGTGGCATCGGGATACTGGGTTGCTTATGATTTTTTTTCATGCGCCAATTGAGGACCGTCAAATGGTAATGACAAATTCAATGCTCTGAAAATTAATTTGGAGGTTAAAATTACCATCCAAAGTAATATTTTTTCTATGGAGAGCAGCCCATAAAAAATTATCTGTACTCAATTTGATCAACCAGAGATTCTCAAATACTTCAGCAATGTGTCCAAGATGCAAAAATGGCAACGAAACAATTCTTCACACCTTAGTGCAATGTGATCCCATGTTTGAGATTTGGTCTTCCTCTCCCTTTGTGAATGCTATAGCGCAAAATGGAACCATAAAATTTGCAGTCTAGTGGCAAACGGCAAGTAGAGACAATGGAAGAGGACAACCTTCTTTGGCCTTCCTTGCATCTCTGTGTTGGACGTTGTGGAAGGTGAGAAATTTGGAGGTGAGAAGCTGGCGACAATAGTAATTGTGAAAATAGTAAGGAAGCACCAGTAAAAAATAACTCAAGTTATAGAGTACCATTTTTTGTGAATCTCCAATCTCTTTTATTAGTTTTTCTTTTATTAGTATTTGGTGTTTATTAAAGTAGGAGATTCCCTTTTTTCTTTTATCTTTGTCTCTATAATAGACAATGTATTTTTTTTTTACAAAACAATGCAATAAAGTATTTAAAAAAAATTCAGCCAATACCACTACACACTACTATGGACTATATGTCTTATTTTTCAGGGATCCCTTCACACAACATAAATCTCAAAGATGAAGAATATCAAGGAACACTTAGGCATTGATTTTCTTTTCGTAAATTTCTCCAAGAACCAAATGTTAGTGGTCAAGGCAACTCCACCCAATATTCAATACATATCGGAATGTGAAGTAAGTACTTAGAGCTTTTTTTCATTGTCTTTTTTAATTTCTTCCTCCGATCCTTTTGAGTTGTGGTTTATCCCAATGTTAGTAACTTCTAAATATGTGACGAAATACGTGAAGTAATTTCTACAATAAAATTCGATGAAACTCTTTCATTTGCAAGGCCAACTACATATATATTATGGAGGCATGCTGTAAGTGGACATAGTACTTAGGTTTTCTCTGGTTTTAATTAGGGTTAGAAGTTAGTCAAGTCATCTCATGAATCAGTTTAAATTCTATTCGTTAATAGCTTGATAAGCTGAGTTTATGAGTTTGCGAGTCAAGTTCGAACTTGAATTTGAGCTCTTATATTAAATGAGCCGAACTTAAACTTGGATAAGCTCAGTTCATTAACTCGTGAGTTGGCTTGATTATATATATATATATATATATATATATATATATATATATATATATATAATATATATATATATAATATTTGTATATAATTATTATGACAAATAACATAAATTATAATTGATATAGATATACATTTTTATTTATATATAATTATAGATCATGTTTATGTTATTTGAACTAGCTTAGCTTGTGAGTTTGAGCTAGCTTATTAACTTTAAGTGAGTCGAGTTTGAACTTTATAAATAAATTTGATTGTTAATGAATTGAGCTGTAAGCTGAGTTCAATTTTTATGAGTTGAGTTTGAATTTAGTCTAGTACAACTTAATTCATCTCACTTCTAACCCTAATTTTAAATATAGTGAATATGTCTATTTTTAATATATATTTCTTTTTATGTAGTTCAATAGAGTGTAGTAATTGAAAAACTAAGACATATATAGATATTCGGTTCATGAAAACACATCATTTATTTAATTTAACTTATTCTGTCATGCATATGAGTGGATGGACTATAAATATTGTTAGAATTAAAAAAGTAATTTTAAAGAGTGTATTGTTGAGTGTGTTTCAAAAATACAATACATAAGGATATATATAAGTGTTAGAAGAATCAAACTAATAAAAATATACAATTTTATAATTAATATATAGATATGCTATATAAATATAGAAAAGTTCTTTGGTGGCCAAGAGTGACCAAGTTTTGACTGCCCTGTGTAAGAAGGACAAATGACAATACTATTGAAATTGCTTTGACTAATAATAATCATGAATGATTCCATTAGGTGGGTGAGTGCCGTAACAGAAATTCGCCGCAGGATACATCCGTAATTACATTTTCAAAAAAGTTCTCTATGTGTATGGACTTTATATGGACAAAGACAAATATCAAACAATTGCTACACTTTATTTTAAAAAAAATTTTGATCTAATATAAGGTGTTATCTAATTCTTAACAAAATATTTTCTTAAATTATTAAAATTATCTTTTTTTAAAAAAATTTATTATTTAAGTAGGCAAAATGTAATTCAAAAATAGAAATTCAACTAAAGTGATGAGAGTCGATTTAATGGTTGCGTACGTAATTACTATTTACTATTAATTAGAAAATATTAACTAGGCATTTGTATTATATATTTTAAATTATAAAAAAGATAAATATGAAATATGCGTAAACAATTCTTTATTAAATATACCAGATCTTGTTATAAAATTGTTCTACAATTATTCACATTATTTTATTAAATTATGCTATTATTTTTGTTAGAGAAATATTAAGGGGTTATCAAAATTTTATTATTTTTAACTATTATTTAACTATAAATTCAATTTCTTTAGTCTAATTTTTTTAGTCTAGTAATCTAACAACATACTTTATCTCATTCTTTTTAAGTATTAATGACTAAATAATGACAAAAAATAATAAATTTTGATAGTCTTCTAACATTCTTCTTCTCATTATTTTATTCTGAAAATTAAAAAAACCAAAAGTGCAATTAAAATTTTAAACAAAATAAAGAAAATTAAACCTTTTAATTTTTTCGACAAAATAAAATAGTAGATGTATATGAAGCAATAAAATTTATTAGTTTAATGAATAATTTGTTCTTTCTTTTTTATTTCTTTTTTTTTTTTGGGGTTGGATGCAAATGGTAATAATTCATGTATGCAAAATTTTGGTAAACATAGCTGCAAACTATATGCTTATTATGTGTAAAATCTCTGTAAATATGAGTACAAATTATTATCGGTTAATTGCTGACCAAAAATAATAATACTTGTTGGCCATGTAGCATTGTTCTTATTAAAAATATTCATAATAATTTTTTTAATAAGATTTACTTTTTCACTTTGTCAATCCACTAAAACTGATATCCGTAAATCTTAAATTCAGAATGTCATATATACCTTTGATAATTGGCTTAAATAAATTAGTTGAAAATAATCCTACCAGATTGTCTTAAAATTAGATGCACTGTTAATTTTTTTTGTCCTCTCAATATTTATATAAAGCATGGTCCCTTGTACAAGATTTTAAAAAAACAAATATAATATAAAACCTGCAAAACTACCACGACTTGTGAAGTAAATTTGTTAACTTTTTTTTAGATTTTTTTCATTACATAAAAGTAATTTAGGAATAATATATAATTATTGAATTAGTTTTATCCAAATATAAAAAAATATCTTACAAATTATTTTTTGTAATTACATTTTTGATATGACAATTACATAAAAGAGACAATTATATCAATAATACATTATTAAATTATAAAATATCAAAAATTTAAAGTGTATTTAGTTACAAGATTATTAATTAAAATTATTTGAAAATAAATCATAAATTATTAATTATTTAAAAAGCATAGCACTCTTAATACGTTTTTTTTAAAATACATTTTTTTTACTTTATGTGCCTTGTTACTAGGGTTTTTTGAGTGCTCTGTTAGGGTTTTTGAGAAATTTTAATTGTGAAATTTTCACCCCGTGTGATCAATTGAATGGCAACAATCGCTGCTCCCAGACTGGATTACAGCCATGCACCAGGATCTGAGGAGGATCATATAGTGCAATTTATTGATGAAGACATAAAAGACGGTATCGAGAGATGTTCAAGGAGCTTGGTTGAGACTTTAGAAGCTGCCTTATTTGCAATATGGAGACAATTAGAGGGATTCAAGGTAATTGATCACGGAAGAAACCTTTTTCAATTTTTCTTTGGTAGTGAAATTGATCTTCTAAGAATTGAGAAAGGCGCTCCATGGCTATTCAAGAACTACATTCTTAATTTAAAGAGGTGGAACGATGAGACTGCAATTAGAGAGGAAGAATTTATCCACGTTCCCATATGGCTGCAACTATGGGGCTTCCCGAGCACTGTAAAACAAGCAGTTTGGGAAGAAGAATAGGAAAATCATTGGGGAAAGTTCTAAATTCAGACTTGTTTAAAATGAGAGGACAGGAGAAAAATGTTCTGAAGATCCAAATTATGATGGACATTACCAAACCGCTGCGTCGATCACTTAAAATTGCAGGCAGCAATGGAAAAGTGATAGAACTCAAACTCAAATATGAGCGCATTGGTAATTTTTGTCATTATTGTGGTCATATAGGACATGAAATTTGAGCTTGTAATTTGCATTTGGAGGATTCGGCGGGAGGCAATGTCTGGGAAGAACAATGGGGACCGTGGCTAAGGGCTAAACAAACTGGTTGGAGAATTGCAAGCGTGAAGAGAATAAAAACCCTAACAATGTTGAGAGGGAAGAGAATAGGAGACAAAAGCAGAAAAAGCCTACGCCAGTCAGCTTAATAAGAAGTTTAGCGAGTCTTTCGGTCCAAGACAATAATTCTCAAACCAGGGGGACTGACGTGAAAGGAAAAAAGGAAAATCTGAGGTATGGAGGAGAGGTGGTAGGCGAGGAAGTGGCTGATAGTGGAGGTACTATAGGAAAAGGAAGGAAAGATGGTGGAGAAGAACATGTCCTTCAATTTTCTATTGGGAGTTCAACGGAGGTGATCAGCAAAAAAGAAGGCAAAAGGCAAAGCTTGAAGCAGTTGGCGAGGAGGGGGTTTAAATCAAAATCAGTCTCAGGAGTAAAAAGAGTTTCGGAGGATTCAGGAAACCCAAGTAACAACAAGAAATTTTACCAAGAAGACAACACATCAATTGTAAAGGGAGAGGGTGCCACCCAAAAAGAGGCACCGAAGGAGATATGAAGATGTTGATGTGGAATTGTCGGGGTTTGGGGAAACCCCTGACAGTTCACAACATCCAAGGGATTATTAAATCCCATTCTCCCGAGGTAATGTTCCTTTGCGAAACTAAGAACAATGCCTTGTTAGTGGAGGGTGTGATGAAGAAAGTTGGTTTTCAGTTTTGAAAAACAGTAGATCCTAATAGCCTCTTGGGTGGACTGGTGGTGGCATGGAAAGCAGGGGTGGAGGTGCAGATTTTACGTCAAGAAAGCTTCTTTATTCAATTCTCTTATAAGAGTCAACAAGGTGGACAACAATGGGAGGCTCTAGGGGTATACTTGAGCACAGAAGAGCGAAAAATGGAGGAACAATTTCGTCAACTAATGGAAGTCATGGAAAACAGCAGGGATAATATTGCAATTCTTGGTGATTATAATGCCATACTAGCTAGCCATGAAAAGGAAGGAGGTAGACCTAAATCGAATACATTTATCCAAGCTTTTAATGATTTTATTAATGAGGGTAGACTATTGGATCTGGGTTATGAGGGGGAGAAGTTCACTTGGTGTAATAGACAATTTGGCAGTAACTTGATTAGAGAAAGACTTGACAGAGTGTTGGTGTCTAAAGATTGGAGAGAAGAATTTTCCAATGCTTATGTCTCTCATTTGAACGATATTGGGTCTAATCAGAGGCCTTTACTCCTTAGCACAGAGAGACTCGAAAGAAGATCAAAGAGGAGATTCCGGTTTTAGAAAAGGTGGTGCGAAAAATCTAAAGTGGTGAATTTGATAAAGAGCTATTGAAAACATACAATAATAGGGTCTCCCATGTTTAGACTAGCTGAAAAACTCAAGTTATGCAGACACAAGTTGGTGGTGTGGCAGCAACATTCTAATTCCAATTCCCAAAGCAAAATCTCTGAGTTAAAGAGACGATTAGAAAATGAGAAAGAAAAAGCTGACCAAGCCAATCCAGTGACAATCCAGTGTTTAGAGGCAGAAATAGAAGATGAATTAGAAATGGAAGAGAGATACTGGAAAGAGAAATCAAGAGTTCAATGGCTTAACTGGGGGGACCGCAACACTAAATTCTTTCATTCTAAGTTCAAGAAAAGGAATTGTAAGAATAAGATCCATATATTAGAGGATGAAGAAGGGCATATAGCAACGGATACAGAGGGAATAGCTTCTATTGCTCAGAATTACTTCACAAAACTATTCTCAACCAGTGAACCGAGGGACCCCGTAGAAGAGATTCGTGATATTTCACCTAAGATCAATACTACCACCAACCGTATGTTAACCAGGCCAGTCACAGAACAAGAGGTTAAAGCTGCTGCTTTTTCTATAAACCCATTCTCAGCCCCTGGTGATGATGGTTTCACGGCCAAGTTTTTTCACTTCTTCTGGGAAACAATTAAGGAGGATGTGGTACAAGCGGTCAAGAGCTTTTTTGCTGGAGGTAAACTTTTAAAAGCTTTTAATCATACAAATATCTGTCTTATTCCAAAGATTGAAAATGCTACCTCTATGACACATATTAGGCCCATAAGCCTTAGTAGTGTTTTCTACAAAATTATTTCTAAAATTCTGGTGCACAGATTTCAGTTGGTCATGAACAGAGTTATTAGTGATTCCCAAAGTGCTTTTATCAAGGGTCGTTTGATCAGTGATAACGTTTTGATAGCACATGAATTTATGCATTTTCTAAAGAATAAGAGATTTGGTCAGTATGATTTGGCTTTGAAACTGGATATGAGCAAAGCGTATGACAGGGTTGAATGGTCTTTTCTCTGGGAGATAATGAGAAAATTTGGATTTTGCAACAAATAGATGGATTAACTGGATCAAGAAATGTGTGATGACGGTTTCTTACTCTGTTACTGTGGATGGACAACCTCATGGTTTTTTCAAACCATGTAGGGGATTGCGACAAGGCGACCCCCTCTCCCCATATCTATTCCTTTTTTGTGCAGAGGGACTATCCCATCTGCTCCACAGAGGAGAAGAGAGACACGAATTTTATGGATTGAGACTAAATCACAGCTGTCCAAAACTCAGTCATCTATTTTTTGCAGATGATTCTATCCTTTTCTGCCGAGCCTCTGAGGAAGATTGTCATAGTCTTATCAGAATACTGAAGACATATGAGGAAGTGAGCGGTCAAGTGGTGAACCTGAATAAATCATCTGTGTTCTTTAGTCGGAATACCCCGGGACCTACTCGAGATCACCTAGCTAATATCCTTCGACTGCCTCATGTGGGAAACCAGCACAAGTATCTCGGACTCCCAGCGGTGATTCAGAGGTCAAAAAGAGCTACTTTTAACTATATCAAAGACAAGGTAAACCAGAAACTCCAGCTATGGAAAAGGTCTCTCTTGTCTTCTTCTGGTAGGAAAATCCTAATTAAAGCTGTCACAACAGCGATTCCGATTTACACCTTAAGCTGTTTCAAGCTACCAGACACTTTACTAGAAGAGATTCAAAAAGCTATTATGCAGTTTTGGTGGGGACAAAAAGGTAATGAACGGAGGATGCATTAGGTGGGGTGAAAGATAACGTGTAGACCGAAATCACAAGGTGGACTCAATTTTAAAGACATGAAAGCTTTTTAACCTTGCAATGCTTGCAAAGCAAGGATGGAGGCTTTTAACAAGACCTCATTCGTTAATCTACAAGGTCCTAAAAAGAAAATACTTTAGATTTTCCACATTTTTGAGTGCTGAGACAGGAACAAACCCCTCTTGGGGATGGCGTAGCATCATAGAAAGCAGAAAGGTGTTGGAATTCTCTGGAGAGTTGGAAATGGCAGATCAATTAGAATTAAGGAAGATTCTTGGGTCATGAACTTTGTGGCTATTACTCCTAATCCTACCCCAACCTCAGATCATGCTCCAAAATGAGTGTCTGAACTAATTCAATCAAATGGCCAGTGGAATCAACAAAAAATAACAGAGACATTCAGCCCAGCAGTAGCAACAGCTATTTTACAAACAAATATCCAGGAAGGAGAAGATAAGGTTACCTGGATGATGAACCGAACTGGTGCATACACGGTTGCGTCTGGGTACAGCATTGCTTTCCAATTCAATCATCTGCCGCTTGAGTTTCTTCCAGAACAATGCCACTCGAAACCCGTTTGGTCTAGCATCTGGAATTTGAAAAGCCAACAAAAAATTAGAAGCTTTCTTTGAAAATTACTACATAATGCCTTACCGGTAAAGCTCAAAATTAGTACCAGAATTGAAACAGTGAACTCGACCTGTCCTAGGTGTGGTTCGGCGGAAGAGTCAGTCCACCATTGTCTGTGGTTCTGCACTGATTCGTTGGAAGCTTGGCACTTAGTAAATTTCCCCATCCCAAACCCAAATAAACACCCTTGGCGATGTTGGAAAGAAGTTACAGAGAAAATGGAAGCTTTCAGTGACAAATAAGATCGAATGGAGCTAGCGGCTAACCTTCTATGGCAGCTTTGGAAGGCCAGAAATCGCTTCATCTTCGATGGGTACAGGAAGCCTCCTCCCTTTGTGTTGAAGAAGCCCGTACTATGCAACAAGAACGAATGGGGATGAACTGACTTTACCAATTCTTCATACTTCTTTAATGTAATAAACTGTAATTAAATTCATTTGGTGAAACTTTTCCTTATATACCCCCCTTAGTGCATGTAAGTCCTTAATGGACCTTTTTCTAGTAATGAAATTACTATCTTAGAAAAAAAAAAGCATAGTACTCTTATAAAATATAACATACCAATATCAAAATAAGACGATATTTTAAAATTAGATATATTAAGATAAAAAAGTAAGGTAAATTTTTTTGCTTTAAGAATGTAAAATTAAAAGAAAACTGAATATTTTTTAAAAAAAAAGAATATCTAAGGTACATAATATAATTACCAGAATATAATTCTATAAGTCATTACTAATATTTTATATAATAATAAAAATGTTAAATATGTTAATATTAAAAGAACAAATAATTTTTCTTAAAAATAAATATAGAGATGAATATATAAAAATTAATTTGAAAAGTTTTAAATTTAGATAGTTAATAACTAAATTAATAAATTAAAAAATGTGTGACAAAAAATTTAGCTTAAACAGTTGGACAACATCTACTCCAGCATTTAAACTCTAAATTAATAATTATGTAGTTAACAACTTAATTACCACATCATGATAAATGCATTCGTAGAATTATTAATTACTATCAATGATCTGTTCCTAATGATATAAATTATATTCTAGTTCTTGGCATGTTACCTAACCATGCAATACACATATAGAATTACATAAATATATATATATTAATTTTGAGAATTCTAAATTCTAACCCTTCTCTTTTTTATGTACTATTATAAGGTTAAAATTCAGGATTCTCAAAATTAGTATATATGTAATAGAATTATTTAAGTCATTTTCTATAATAAGGATATTGTAGTCATATTTTATAAAAAAGAATATTAATTTAGACAAGTTTAAGATCTGATTCATTAATTTTTCGGCTAAATCGATTTGTCCAATTTAATTATAATAGAAATAATATAGTTTAATCGATTACATATGTTAAATTCTAATTGTTAAAAAATATCTTTAAAAGAATGTTTTAGCTATTTTTTTTCAGTGACTCCTTTTTTGATAATGTGATCTTGAATAATTAAGTATTTCATTTACTTATTTATGTATTTTTTTTTTTTGCTTAATAAAAAAGGTTTAGTGTATTTCCTTCGAGAGGGTTTGAATCGAAAGCCATGACCAAAGTTTGTACTTCAATTTCCACTAACAAAGTTCACATTATTGCATATTTATGCGAGTTTATTTCCATATATACACCCATGAATATATATATATATATATATATATATATATATATATATATATATATATATATATATATATATATATAATCGAATCAGTCAAATTTACTGATTTATTGATTCAACTGATACGTTATTGGTTAAATTGGTAAAATCGATCTTACGTAAATAAAAAATATAAAATAGTCCAAAATTTAAAATTAAAATTTAAAATATATATATTTTTATTAATATTTTTTATTTTTATAGTAAAAATACATGTTTTTTTAATTTTATAATACATATTTTTTTTTTAGATGTAATCAATTGATCGGTTCAAATGATGACCCAATGTGATTATTGTCAAGAAGAATATTTTTTTATAAATCACGATATTTGATCTAAAATGTTGTAAGAATATTTGAAAAAGTATTTAGAATATATACATAAAAAAAAGGATAAAATTCAACTTATAAAATTCTTTTTCATTTTCTTCAGGTCGTTAACAAAAATAAATTCTAAGAGGTAAAAGTATTAAGCGTAAAATTGCCAAAATTTAAGAATAAAAAATTCTTATTTTTCTAATCATACTTGATATAAATATTACATCAAAATTAAATGCCCAAATTATTGTATGAGAATGTAATTAATGTTGGATCTTTTTTTCGCCTTTTAAAATATTTTAAAGGCATGTTTATCATTAATAAGAATAAAAGATTTTTTTTTTGCAGTGTATCAGAGAGTCAGGTTGATTTTAGTAGATTATCCTAAAGGATAAGATTCAATTAGCAGTTATTTGTGTTGTATTTTCCAACAAATTTTTTTTATATATTATTAACAACGTTATTTTATATTTTCAATACGTGAATTATAACAAAAAAAAATGTAAATTTTTTGTTGCAATATAGCAACTACATATGTTGAACCCTTATATAATAAAAATTAATTAAATTTGTTGTAATAGATACTATTAATTTTAATATAAAAATATACAGATTTAAGATGAATTAAGAATATTGTATGCATTCAGTGGCAGAGCTTGAAACAAAATTTTGGGGGGTAAGATAGAAAATAATTGTCAAGATGCTTTTGATATGGACCCATTTAAAATAAGATTGTCTAACTTTATCTCTCTAATTTGGGTGATATTGTCAAATTTAAAGCCGTTTTCTAGGGTCTCGTTCTAAAGAATTAAGGTCAAACTCATCAGATGCAACTCTTTGAACTTTTGAAGGTTGTATTTCACTTTTTTCGTGATTCATTAAAGTAGAAGAACTATCTATAGGTGTTGATATTGTAAAGTTATATGTTCTCCTTCTTGAATATTAGCCTTCCTTTTAAAAATGTATCAATTCTTTGATTTTTCATGATTATTTTGTATAAAAAATTGAATATATATCCTATAAAATATGTAAAAAAAAATTAGAAGGACAAATATTAAAATTTATAATATTTATTGAATTTTTTTATCAATTTATACAAATACAATAATATCAATACTTATTGAATATTCTAATATTTTTTATCATATAAAAAATTAAATTAAATAAACAGTAAAATATAAAATAATATTAAATTACATAAATAAAAAATACCTAATATTTTATATTTGAACTCAAAGGTAGAGGGAGTGTTGCTTATTGAATAGAGAGCTGCGAAATGCGAATACACTCAATTCAGTCCAAATCCGACAAGGTTTGAATGTTTAAAACTAAAAACTATTGTGCAATAAAAGCAAGAGATGAAGATTGAACTTTAGTATTTTAAGTCATAGTAAAATATTTGAACCAACTAAATTATTTTTTATTTTTTGAAGAAGTACTACTAATTTTTTTAACAAGTTGGGGGGCTATGGCCCCCTTGTTTTAATTAAGCTCCGTCCTTGTATGTATTTAATAATTTTTGCCTATTTCAGTTTTAAAATAATCTCATCTGAAATATAATTGTGTATCTTGATATGAATTATATTATCTTAAAGTAATACTTGAAGCATATATTAATTATTAAGGGCAAAGAGGATTCAAATAGGTTTAAAAAATGATTGCACTCATGGATGACCACAGTGCCGTATCCAAGTTGAAAAAATTCACATCGGAGATGGAGTCTCTAGACTTCCTTGTGGTTGGTTGTGTAGTATGGTCATGTCGTGTGTCACGATGACACTTTCAAGAGGGGAAAAAAACGGACTTCTCGCCCACAAAATTAAAGCAATGCCCGAATGGTCGATGTATAGGAAGCACACTGGAGATTTCTAATTTTTCATTTTTTAGCATACCATAAACACATCAAACTGGTTTACCTTCTGCACCTTTTCGTAGTGGTGGCCATGAAAGAAATTCAAACACCAATGTGACACCGGTATCACCCCAGGAAAAAAGTATCTGATCTAACTTTGGCATTTCCACAGTTTAGAAGAATTCTATTAGGCCACTTCTAGTAAAGTATGCTCTCCACACCACCTGAAAAGTACCAAAAGTACCAATGTTAGCATCAAAGATAACCAAGTTGCATGTCAGAAATCTAGCCGTCTCTGATTCCTATTCAAGATCACTTGCATGAAACTATTACTCTTTCAAATGTTGCCTACATTGTATTTTTAATATGCTGTCTGAAATATTAGGATGAAAAGATGGAATCCTATTTTCATGGAAAATTCCAACTAAAACTTTCTTTCCTTCTTGGACATCTATTTAGTTAACATTTTAGCTTTAGGTAAATCCTTTTTCAAATTCACCAAACTCCCACTTGATAACTTTTTATATCTGCATTTTGTCTATTTTTACGTGATCCAAGTAGTCGCATTCCGTGAGTTTTTATTATCTGGGAAAGTTCTTTAATGTAGAATTACAATTTTTTTAAAATTAACGAATTAGTTTGCACTCTGTACGTACTTAGCAAATTGAAAATTTTGTGACATCGATATGGTTTTAAAATGGGTCTCCTAATTAGAGTACTTCTTATTTTATTTTTCATTGTCCCTACCTAACACGGTGGGCCAACCAATATTGTTTCCATCCACAATTTCAAAATATTATAAACTTTGGGCTTAACAAAAACAACTGCCAAATCACATATACATTCATTCGTAACCTATGGCATGGAATTGGTTGAGACCGCTGTTACATTACGTAAAAAATGAAGTAGCCTTGGATTGATAAAAAAAATAAAAAAGCCCACTACACGAACATCACAATCTGATGAAATTGCATATGTCTAATGACATTATGACCTTTAACCCTAAACCACCTGATACCGCCATCAATTCTTCCTCCCACTGCCGTTGTCCCCGAACGAAGACAATGAAGCAATTCCATTGTGGGGATCCTTCACGGGCAGGAATTCTGTTATTTTACATGCTACTATTTATGCAAGCTTTTATTGCTACCTCCGTTGAGCTAAAGTTGCAGGCATGGAGGCACCAAACCACAGACCGATTCAGATATCTTCGGCAGATCAAACGAAGGACTTTGGGGACAGTCCAACTCTATCTTGTGACTCTGCATAAAGGCATCACTCGGGTCTCCAACAGCCAATTCTCTGCAATCGTAAGTACTACTGAGTCTTACAATAATCTATATTGATGCTCCACTTACATGAAAACTCTTATTTGCGTGTCTTAGGATTTAGTCCCATTTTTAAAGTTTGTTATGCTGCTACTATGTTGTTATAGTTCAATTGACTAAAACTCATCGGTTGTGCTAAAGTTGACTTTTTTAAACCCACGTAGGGATGGCGAATTTGCAGCCAAGATTGCGTAGGAGACGCTCTCATCGTTGGTTCGGAAAATGGATGGTATCCAGGGTTAGATTGGCAACCTAAAGAAGTTTATCGAAACGCAAAAGTGTCTCATGATTGGATAGTGTTGGCTTCTTTTAGAGTCTGTATGGAAAGCATTAATGTGAGGTGAGAATTTTACTTATGGTTATAATTCAATTTCGTATTCATGTGTTTCCGACAAGCAGTTCATGTATTCGTATGAGGATTTCTAATTCTATTGAAAGTTGAGATTCATGTGAGAATTTTAACCTCAAGGTGTTCCACCACTTGCTAGTGCTAAGTTGCTTGTATATGAATTAAATCTGTATGGTGTTTCCATATTAGCTGGCCACAACCTACTAATGGATGTCATTTGTAGTAAGCTGCTTGTTCCTAACCCTCACTGTGCCGTCACACGTGGGGCACTGAGGACCCTTGAGCCCGGAAAGCCCATCGTGGATGATGTAAGTCTCCATTTCCATATAACCATGTATCATTGCTATGAATTTGTTGTTCAATCCATTAAAAATATGGTGCTGCCTAATAGGTTTTGATACTGCTTGCCTCAATGCTTACTTGAAGCTTGAGTAGAGTTCAATGGTTCTTGTCAACAATCCTCACGGTCAGTTTTGTACTTTGTCTCCCTCTATACCTGTGTAGGACAATGTACGACACCAATTTATCAGTGTTGTGTTCTAGGGTAATTTAACTGATGTCATTGTGTCTGTTGAAAGTTGTCGTCACCGACAGTGGCGGATCTTGAAAAAAATTTTGTGGATACCAAATATATATTTACGTACTAATAAGAGGTAAAAGTATTTATATTTAAATTAAATGTCAATTCTTTTATTTTTCAATCATCATAAATTCTAATTATAAGACCGTGATAAATTATAAAAAAATTACAATTTTATAATTATCAAAATAGCATTTTGAATTATAGTTGTTGTTTGTCGACATTACTTTTCATTAAATATTAAAGATAACAAAACATAAAATGATAAATATATATTTTGACATGACATTGAAAACTATAAAACTAGACTTATTTAAATAATATATATTGCTTATCTAACAAATCATGTCCAATTGATTTATGTATTTTATAGTTTATTTATTATTTCCTAATTGTATTATATTTATTGAAATCATCATGATTTAATGAAATTAGCTTATCCTTCTAATTATAAACTGGAAAAATATTAACGTATAATTATAATATGAAATCAAGATATAAATAAATATAAAAAATAAACATTTGATTTCATTAAACGAAAGAGAACAAAAATATATCCCCAGTTGATGATAAAAGAAGGTCCATACGGTTTAAGTTAGAATTAAACCTACGACAATAGCAATGTTAGGAATTGTGAAATGTATCAACACCAATCCAAAAACTTCATATATATGATTTGACTGAAAATTATTTCTTTTATAAAATTGTCGGGGGGCATGGACCCCATTGTCCTAGCTAAGCTCCACCCTGGTCACGGGTGGAAATTAACACCAGCTGTTTGTATTCTGCAGCAAATTGCTATTGGTCGCGGACAAATACCATGGACGACTATGGAGGCTATACACAAAGACTTCATGGGGATGGCTAACATCGTGTGCAAGGTATGAAACTTCAAAAATATCTGTATTACGCACGCCCATGGTGTTTGAGTTGGTTATGTTTGCGTTTGTGTGTAACAAAATTCTAAATTTAAACTAGTTTACCATTATTTTTTTTTGAAAACGTCAAAATCTTCATGATGACATTACCCTCTACTTTCTCTCTTATTCACCGTGGCAGCCACTCACCTTGATCTCTCCTTGTTAATTTCATATATCAAGTTACATGTATATTATATATTGTGAAATACGTCTTTTGTTGTTTGAATTTGTAGTGTATTATGAAAATGGAATTCTAAATTGCATTTGGTTGTAGAGTTTTTTTTTTTCTTTTGAAGTAAAATGAGAATCAGGTGACTGGAAGAAGACGACGAGTTGGATTTGAACTTGAATAATTTTTTATTATGTTACGGCTGAACTAGAGTATTCATGAATCGTTTTCGTGTTTGTATTCTTGTCTCTGTGCCGATTTCTTTATGTTTCTGTCTTTCCGTACGTGGGACATCTACCAGGTGTAACCTAAATACATTGTTGACGAAAAAAGTATTTTACAGATATTCGCCCCAATTTGGTCCGACAACCACTGGTTCCTGCTGGTCGTGGACATTGTTAGAAAGGAGCTAGTGTATCTGGATTCCCTGAAAGCTGCTGCCTGAGTTAGGGTTAGAAGGATTAGGCAGATTAGGAAGTGGTACAAAATGTATTCCTTCTGCATTCTCTTTGTGACTTATTTATTGTTTATAATTTTTCGTGTATTCTTAATGTAGTAACGACTCTACTTATGATTTTTTACGTATTTAGGCCATTTTCTTGGAAGAAATTCTTGTTGACGAATCATGGTATAAAAGCCCAACTGATGAGAGGTTACTTAGAAGTGAGTATAAACTTTATGAGCCAAAGGTTGTCGAATAAGACCATCGAAGGTATGAGATAAGTCAATGTCAGTTATTCATCACTATCACGTAATTAATTTATTTAAGTCGATACACGAGTTCTTCAAGTTTGTTTTACACATGAATCCTAAAATTGCAATGTTACAACAATTATTGTGGAATGTATGTGGCTCAGTGGATGATATTGTACCACTTGTAGAGCTCTTACGACGTTATGGTAAGCGACGTTATTGCATAAACTGTTTTGTCCGGTACCATACCACTGAACAATGTATTGAAATTCATTTGAAATATGCTCTATAAATGTAATTGTGATGCAGAAGATGAGCTACTATTGCAGGATGAGGCTTGCCATTGACATGGTTCTTAAGTACCACAATGAGAACCGCATGGCTGTGATAGAATTGGCGATAGAGTATTGGAAGACCTTCAAAAGGGATCCTCCGATTATGAAATGAACCCTAAGTCGTCGACTTAACTCTTTTTGGGAGTAGCTATGATAATATAAGGCCGAACAAATGGATCCATTTTGGTAGTACTTACTTTTGTAGTCCACCGCCTCCAACTGTGATGGATGAGCCCTCGCACACTAAGATATGAAGATATAACACGCTAAATATTTTGCCAAGGTTTAGATCCCATGCACATGAAGGTACTACTAAAAGTATGGCCAAACGATTCTGAGTGACATTATGTGCCCCCCCTCCTGTTTAAATTCAGGAGAAGGTTATTTTTTGGTTTTATTGAGGTTCTCATCCACCCTTTTGTTATCTTCAGGTTGACCATTGAGGCCGCTGTTAATAGGTATCCTTGTCGAAAGACATAAGAAGGCAGTAGCATTTGTGATTGTCACTGGAAAACGGAGCAGCGTCCCTTGCATTTCCAGCAAGGTTGGGTGCATAGTTCACTATCCTACCCTCTTCCCTACAATTCGATTTCCTAGTGGAAAAAATGACTAATTAATGTTCAGACTTGTGTTTTGTGACTTTATTTCAGACTTAATTCTAATTGAACTCCTGCTTGATGTAGAGTGCTAAACAATTGTAGGCACATTTTATGTTTTCATACTTGATGCACTGAAGCTTATTGAGTAAACTTTCTCGTTTAAGAAAAATGCTATTTTTACACTATACAAGGGCTTCGTTCCATCTGCTTTTCAATTCTCGTCGGGTAGGAAAAAAAATAAACAAATTTATGGGGTCTGTGTTTCCTTTATCTCATTTCAGTTTGTCTTTGTTTTATTTGACAATTTGTACGAGTTGAGTGTGATCATGAGCTTCTCCTACTCCGTTGCTTCTAGATCTCCACACACGCACGAATATAGTTAGATAATAAAGATTCACAGAAATAAATTCATTAGCATAAGAATAATAAAAGCTGAAAATTAGTGTAGATTAATTAATGAATGAAAAATAGATTATTTTTAATTACAATTTTTGGAGGGGACTACTACTACATACTAAGAATAAAATAATTAGTTAGAAACGCAAAGAATTAGCAGTTGCCTTATTTGTTTCTAAATTGGTGGTTTCATAAAAAGGAAGCTCTTCATTGAATCTAATTCCAGCAGTTGATGATCCAATAAGGTGATCAAACTCAAACAAATCTAAACTTGAACAACTCATACCACCACCACCACCACCATCATCATCATCATCATCATTATCATCATCATCATCATCATCATCATCATCATTATTCTCTGTACTGTTGTTGTTCTTTTTGAAACTAGGCAAATGCAAAAGGCTAGGATCATTCTCGTAAATACTCTTATGACCACATGGTTGAGAATTGATGCACGAAATTATGATTCACATTTTTCACAATTCCGCATAACTAACCAGCAAGTGCATTGGGTCGTTCAAGTAATACCTTACGTGAGTAAGGGTCGATCCCACGGAGATTGTCGGCCTGAAGCAAGCTATGGCTATTTTGTAAATCTTAGTCAGGAGATTAATGATGAGAGTGATTGTATTTATGAAAAATAACCAACATGAAATAAAGGGTACTTGTGATTCAGTAATGGAGAACAAGTTGAGGTTTTGGAGATACTTTGTCTTCTGAATCTTTGCTTTCCTACTGTCTTCTTCTTCACGCACGCAAGGCTCCTTCCATGGCAAGCTGTATGTTGGTGGATCACCGTTGTCAATGGCTACCATCCATCCTCTCAGTGAAAATGGTCCAAATGCGCTGTTATCGCACGGCTAATCATCTGTTGGTTCTCACTCATGTTGGAATAGGATCCATTGATCCTTTTGCGTCTGTCACTACGCCCAGCACTCGCGAGTTTGAAGCTCGTCATAGTCATCCCTTCCCAGATCCTACTCGGAATACCACAGACAAGGTTTAGACTTTCCGGATCTCAAGAATGGCTGCCAATAATTCTAGCCTATACCACGAAGACTCTGATCTGAATCAGGAGGCTAAGAGATATGCACTCAGTCTAAGGTAGAACGGAGGTGATTGTCAGGCACGCGTTCATAGGTTGAGAAAATGGTGATGAGTGTCACGGATCATCACATTCATCAAGTTGAAGTGCAAGTGAATATCTTAGAAGAGAAACAAGCGTGATTGAATGGAAAACAGTAGTAATTGCATTAATTCATCAAAACATAGTAGAGCTCCTCATCCCCAACCATAGGGTTTAGAGACTCATGCCGTAGAAGATACAAGTTCGAATGTAAATTGTCATGAGGTACAAAATAAATCTCTAAAAGTGGTTTATATAATGAACTAGTGACCTAGGGTTACAGAAAATGGGTAAGCTAGAATAGTTAGTGTAGAAATCCACTTCTGGGACCCACTTGGTGTGTGCTTGGGCTGAGCATTGAAGCTTTCACATGTAGATACTTTTCTTGGAGTTAAACGCCAGCTTTTGTGCCAGTTTGGGCGTTTAACTCCAGCTTTTATGCCAGTTCTGGTGTTTAACACCAGAATATGGTAGAAAGTTGGCGTTCAAATGCCAGTTTGCATCATCAAAACTCGGGAAAAGTATAGACTATTATATATTGCTGGAAAGCCCAGGATGTCTACTTTCCAACGCAATTGAGAGCGAACCAATTGGGCTTCTATATCTTGAGAAAATCCATTTCGAGTGCAGGAGGGTCAGAATCCAACAGCATCTGCAGTCCTTCTTTAGCCTCTGAATCAGATTTTTGCTCAGGTCCCTCAATTTCAGTCAGAAAATATTTAAAATTACAGAAAAACACACAAACTTATAGTAAAGTCCAGAAATGTGATTTTTGAATAAAAAATAATAAAAACATAATAAAAACTAACTAAAATATACTAAAAATAATGCCAAAAAGCGTATAAATTATCCGCTCATCACAACACCAAACTTAAATTGTTGCTTGTTCCCAAGCAACTGAAAATAAAATAAGATAAAAAGAATAGAATATACTATAAATCCCATAATATCAATGAAGCTTATGTCAAATTAGATGAGCGGGGCTAGTAGCTTTTTGCTTCTGAATAGTTTTGGCATCTCACTTTTTCCTTTGAAGTTCAGAATGATTGGCATCTATAGGAACTCAGAATTCAGATAGTGTTATTGATTCTCCTAGTATAGTATATTGATTCTTGAACACAGTTACTTTATGAGTCTTGGCCGTGGCCCTAAGCACTTTGTTTTCTAGTATTACAACCGGATACATAAATGCCACAGACACATAACTGGGTGAACCTTTTCAGATTGTGACTTAGCTAAAAGTCCCCAATTAGAGGTGTCCAGAGTTCTTAAGCACATTCTTTTTGCTTTGGATCACGACTTTAACCACTCAGTCTCAAGCTTTTATTCCCTTCGTGCCACAAGCACATAGTTAGGGACAGCTTGATTTAGCCGCTCAGGCCAGGATTTTATTCCCTTTGGCCCTCCTATCCATTAATGCTCAAAGCCTTGGATCCTTTTTACCCTTGCCTTTTGGTTTAAAGGGTTATTGGCTTTTTCTGCTTGCTTTTTTCTTTTTCTTTCTTTTTCTTTTAATTTTCACCACTCCCTTTTTTTTTCAAGCTTTCTCTATTCACTGCTTTTTCTTGCTTCAAGAATCATTTTTATGATTTTTCAGATCATCAATAACATTTCTCCTCTTCCATTATTCTTTCAAGAGCCAACAATTTTAACATTCATAAACAACAAATTCAAAAATATGCACTGTTCAAGCATTCATTCAGAAGACAAGAAATATTGCCACCACATCAAAATAATTAGACTAATTTCAAGATATAATCTAAAATTCATGTACTTCTTGTTCTTTTGTGATTAAAAACATTTTTCATTTAAGAAAGGTGATGGATTCATAGGACATTCATAGCTTTAAGACATAAACTTTAAATTTTATTAATCATGAAATAAAAATAAGACTCAAAAATAAATATAAGAGCAGACCAATAATAATAGAAGATAGAAAATTAAAAAAACAGAAATATAAATGACACTTAAAATAGATTCCTAATAATAAAGGTTATCATAGAGTTAGGACTCAACAACCTTGATTTTGAGAAGTGGATGCTCCTTCAATCTGTAGGGTGTCTGGTCCCTCAAGGGAGAGCTTCTGGCGCTTCAGCTCATGTAGCTCACGCCCTTGCCTCTCCTGTTCCTTAAGCAGCTTGCAGAGCATGCAATTTTGATTCTGCTGTTCTTCCTTAAGTTGATCCATAGCGTCTTGCAGCTTGGTGACAGATGCTTCTAGGCGGGTCCAGTAGTCAATTTCAGGGATTTCTGGTAGGAACTCCTGCGCCATCCTTTTGATGGAGTTATCTGCACTTGTTGTCCTTCCATTGACTTCTTGGTGATTGGGTGTTCGATTGGGATGAATTCATCTACTCCCATCCTTACCCCAGCATCTTTACATAGCAGAGAAATTAAGCTTGGGTAAGCCAGTTTGGCTTCAGTGGAGTTCTTGTTTGCAATTGTGTAAATCTCACAAGAAATCAGATGATGAATCTCCACTTCGTTTCCCAGCATAATACAATGAATCATCACTGCTCTTTTGACAGTGACCTCAGAGCGGTTGCTAGTGGGCAGTATAGAATGCCCAATGAAGTCCAACCAGCCTCTTGCGACTGGTTTGAGATATCCTCTCTAGAGTTGATTTGGGACACCTTTTGAGTTGGTTATCCACTTAGTTCCAGGGAGGCATATGTCCTATAGAACTTGGTCCAACCCCTTATCTACTCTCACCATTCTCCTATTAAAGGATTCTGGATCATCTTGTAGTTGAGGCAGTTTGAAGACCTCTCTTATTTTGTCCAGGTGGAAGTAAATAATCCTCCCTCTGACCATAGTTCGGAAGGTATGAAAGGCGGTTCCAGTTATTCTCTGCTTATCTGTCAGCCACAGATTTGAGTAGAATTCTTGAACCATATTTCTTCCAACCTTTGTCTCAAGATTAGCTAGAATTTCCCATCCTCTGTTTCGAATTTACTCTTGGATCTCCAGATATTCGTCTTTTTTCAGATCGAATTTAACTTCCGGGATCACTGACCTCAGACCCATTATTTTGTGGTAATTGTCTGCATGTTCTTTGGTTAAGAACCTCTCTTGATTCCAAAGATTCTTTGGAGTATTCTCTTTCTTGCCTATTGAGTTGGTTTGTTTTCCCTTAGGAGCCATGATCTTAATGAGTCTTAGCTCGGTGATCACGGAAAAACACACCAAACTTAGAGGTTTGCTTGCCCTCAAGCAAAAGAAAGGAAAGGAGAGAGATAGGAGGAGAGGCAAATTCGAATGGTGGAGAGATGGGGATGGCCGAATGTGTATTTATAAGTGGAGGGGAGGGATTTCGAAAATTTGAAAAAGATATGATATAAAGATATGATTGGTGAAAGAAAAAAATAGAATCATGATATGAAAAAGATGAGATTTTTAAATGAAAAAGATATAAAGGAGTTAAATCTGAAAATTTGTTGATGCATCTAAGAATTAAAAGATGATATGATGAGTTGGAAAAGATTTGGAAAGAAATTGAGAAGATAATTGAGTTTTTGAAAATTGAAGGTGAATGATGAAAATTTGTAACATGTTTATGCAGAAAATTATGAATCAAAACATGAAAGTTTGAAAAATTTTGAAGTGGAAAACAAAATCTTCTCCCCTACCTTTCTAGCGTTTAATGCCCATATATTGGCCATTGTGGACGTTAAACGCCAGAAACCCTTTGTCACTGGGCGTTTTTCTGAACGCCCAGGATGCTGCAAGTATGGCGTTAAACGCCCAAAATGGTATATTTACTGGCGTTAAACGCCCAGAATGGTATCCATTCTGGCGTTTAATGCCCAAAATACCCCTTACTGGCATTTTCTTGCCAGTGAGCTCCTTTTCTCTGCTTTTTGCACTGAATCCTTCTATTACTCTGTGAATTCTTACAATTTGATGATTAACCTTGAAGGCAATTTATATCAAACTCCTAAATATTATTTGAATAACAAATAACTTGCTAATGGCTGGGTTGCCTCCCAGCAACCGCTTCTTTATTGTCTTTAGCTGGACCTTGACTGAGCTTTATTCTAGTCTCAGTTTTGAGCATTCTTGCTCAAAATTAATTTCAAGATAATGTTTGATTCTCTGTCCATTGATAATAAACTTTTTGTCAAAGTCAATATCCTGAAGCTCAACATATCCATATGGTGACACACTTGTAATCACATATGGTTCCCTCCACCGGGATTTCAATTTCCCGGAGAATAGTCTGAGTCTAGAGTTAAACAGTAGAACCTTCTGTCCTGGTTCAAAGACTCTAGATGACAGTTTCTTGTCATGCCACCTTTTTGCTTTCTCCTTATAAATTTTTGCATTTTCAAAAGCATTGAGTCTGAATTCCTCTAGCTCATTCAGCTGGAGCAATCTTTTCTCTCCAGCTAACTTGGCATCCAAGTTTAGGAATCTGGTTGCCCAGTAGGCTTTATGTTCCAGTTCCACGGGCAGATGACAGGCCTTGCCATACACAAGCTGGTATGGAGAGGTTCCTATAGGAGTCTTGAATGCTATTCTGTATGCCTACAGAGCATCATCCAAGCTTTTTGCCCAATCCTTTCTACGAGCAATTACAGTCCATTCCAGGATTCTTTTTAGTTCTCTATTAGAGACTTCAGCCTGCCCATTTATCTGTGGATGATATAGAGTTGCTACTTTGTGGCTAATTCCATATCGGACCATAGTAGAGTAAAGCTGTTTATTGCAGAAATGAGTGTCCCCGCACTGATTAGTACTTTGGGAACACCAAACCTGCTGAAGATATGTTTTTGGAGGAACTTCAGTACTCTCTTAATATCATTAGTGGGTGTGGCAATTGCTTCTACCTATTTAGATACGTAGTCTACTGCCACTAGAATGTAAGTGTTTGAGTATGATGGTGGAAAAGAACCCATGAAGTCAATACCCCATACATCAAATAACTCAATCTCTAAGATCTCTTATTGAGGCATGGCATAACCATGAGGTAAGTTACTAGCTCTCTGGCAACTGTCACAGTTACGCACAAACTCTCGGGCATCTCTATGGAGAGTAGGCCAGTAGAACCCACATTGGAGGACCTTAGTGGCTGTTCGCTCACCTCTGAAATGTCCTCCATATTGTGATCCATGGCAATGCCATAGGATCTTCTGTGCCTCTTCTCTGGGCACGCATCTGCGGATCATTCCGTCTGCACATCTCTTAAAGAGATATGGTTCATCCCATAAGTAGTACTTTGCATCAGAAATTAATTTTTTTGTTTGCTGCCTGATGTACTCCTTGGGTATGAACCTCACAGCTTTATAATTTGCAATGTCTGTAAACCATGGTGCTTCCTGAATGGCAAAGAGTTGCTCATCCGAAAAGGTCTCAGATATCTCAGTAGGAGGGAGGGACGCCCCTACTACTGGTTCTATCCGGGACAGGTGATCAGCTACCTGGTTCTCTGTCCCTTTTCTGTCTCTGATTTCTATATCAAACTCTTGCAGAAGCAACACCCATCTTATGAGCCTGGGTTTTGAATCCTACTTTGTGAGTAGGTATTTAAGAGCAGCATGGTCAGTATACACAATCACTTTTGAACCTACTAAATAGGATCTAAACTTATCAATGGCATAAACCACTGCAAGCAACTCTTTTTCTGTGGTTGTGTAATTTTTTTGCGCATCATTTAAAACACGGCTAGCATAGTAAATGGCGTGCAGAAGCTTGTCATGCCTCTGTCCCAATACTGCACCAATAGCATGGTCACTGGCATCACACATTAATTCGAATGGTAATATCCAGTCTGGTGCAGAAATGACAGGTGCCGTGACCAACTTAGCCTTCAGAGTCTCAAAGGCCTACAAACACCCTGTGTCAAAGACAAATGGTGTGTCAGTAGCTAGCAGATTACTCAGAGATTTTGCGATTTTTGAAAAATCCTTTATAAACCTCCTGTAGAATCCTGCATGCCACAAAAAGCTTCTGATTGCCTTAACATTGGCAGGTGGTAGTAGTTTTTCAATTATCTCTACCTTAGCTTGATCCACCTCTATTCCCTTGTTCGAAATTTTGTGCCCAAGGATAATTCCTTCAGTCACCATAAAGTGATATTTTTCCCAGTTTAAAACTAGGTTAGTCTCTTGGCACCTTTTCAGAACAAGTGCTAGATGGTCAAGACAGGAGCCGAATGAGTCTCCAAATACTGAGAAGTCATCCATGAAGACTTCCAGAAAATTTTCTACCATGTCAGAGAAAATAGATAGCATGCACCTCTGAAAGGTTGTAGGTGCATTACACAGAACAAATGGCATCCTCCTATAGGCAAATACTACAGATAGACATGTGAATGCTGTTTTCTCTTGGTCTTGAGGATCTACTGTAATTTGATTGTAACCTGAATAGCCATCCAAAAAGCAGTAGTATTCATGACCTGCTAGTCTCTCTAGCATCTAGTCTATGAATGGTAAAGGAAAATGATCCTTTCTGGTGGCTGTATTGAGCCTTCTGTAGTCAATACACATACGCCACCCTGTAACTGTTCTTTTAGGAACCAGTTCATTCTTTTCATTATGAACCACTGTCATACCTCCCTTCTTGGGGACAACGTGGACATGGCTCACCCAGGGGCTATCAAAAATAGGATAAATAATCCCAGCCTCTAGTAACTTAGTGACCTCTTTCTGTACCACCTCATTCATGGATGGATTTAGCCACCTCTGTGGTTGAACCACTGGCTTAGCATCATCCTCCAATAGGATCTTGTGCATGCATATTGCTGGGCTAATGCCCTTAAGATCACTTATGGACCACCCAAGAGCTGTCTTGTGTGTCCTCAGCACCTGAATTAGTGCTTTCTCTTCCTGTGGATTTAAAGCAGAGCTTATGATCACCGGAAAAGTG
Organism: Arachis ipaensis; assembly: GCF_059453495.1. NCBI lineage: Eukaryota > Viridiplantae > Streptophyta > Magnoliopsida > Fabales > Fabaceae > Arachis > Arachis ipaensis. The sequence continues at coordinate 115,218,819 of NC_142441.1, read as the reverse complement.
TCACCTTCTCGCAGAAATGCATATTTCAGGGATGATGGTAGTAGTTTGAGCTCGGGTTTAGGAGGCTTATCCTCTTCCTAAGGAGTTTTCAGAGGTTCTTCCGTTCTCTCTGGTTCCTCCAGATCAGGCTGAACATCCTTAAAGATGTCCTCTAGCTCTGATTCGAGACTCTCAGTCATATTGATCTCTTCTACCAAAGAGTCAATAATATCAGCACTCATGCAGTCATTTGATGTGTCTGGATGATGTATAGCTTTGACAGCATTTAACTTGAACTCATCCTCATTAACTCTCAGGGTCACTTTCCCTTTTTGTACATCAATAAGAGTTCGTCCAGTTGCTAGGAAAGGTCTTCCTAGAATGAGAGTTGCATTCTTGTGTTCCTCCATTTTCAGCACTACAAAGTCAGTGGGAAAGGAAAATGGCCCAACCTTGACAATCTTGTCCTCAATTATGCCTGATGGATATTTAATGGAGCCATCAGCAAGTTGAAGACATATCCGGGTTGGTTGACTTCTTCAGTCAAGCTAAGCTTTCTGATAGTGGATGCATGTATTAGGTTGATACTTGCTCCAAGGTCACAGAGCTGTCTTGGCACAAGCACCCTCTAATGTGCATGGTATCATAAAGCTTCCTGGATCTTTAAGCTTCTCTGGTAAGCTTTTCAGAATGACTGCACTACATTCTTCAGTGAGAAAAACTTTTTCAGTTTCTCTCCAATCCTTCTTATGACTTAATATCTCTTTCATAAACTTAGCATAAGAGGGTATTTGCTCAAGTGCCTCTGCAAACGAGATCTTTATTTCAAGAGTCCTGAGATAGTCTGCAAAGCGGACAAATTGTTTATCCTGTTCTGCTTGGTGGAGTTTCTGAGGATAAGGCATCTTGGCTTTATATTCTTCAACCTTAGTTGCTGCAGGTTTATTCCCTACAGTGGTGGTTGGAGAAGCCTTCTTAGAGGGGTTATTATCAGCACTTGCAGGTATCTGATCCCTCATTGGCGTTTGAATGCCAGGATTGGGTGCTGGATGGCCATTTAACGCCAGCTTCCCACCCTTTTCTGGCATTTGAACGCCAGAACTGGGCAAGGAATGGGCGTTTAACGACAACTTTTCTCCCTTTTCTGGCATTTGAACGCCAGAAGTGGGCATCCACTGAGCGTTTGACGCCAATCTTTCACCCTTTTCTGGCGTTTGAACGCCAAAATTATTCCTCTATGGGCTCTTGCTGTCCTCAGAGGGGTTTTGGACAGTGGTTTGGTCATCCTCTGTCAGTTGTTCCTTTCTTGGCTTTCTGCTACTTTGAGCTGAATTATTCAATGTCTTCCCGCTCCTTAGTTGAACAGCTTGGCATTCTTCTGTTATCTGTTTAGATAGCTGCTGTCTTGTCTGATTCAATTGTGCTTCCATATTCTTGTTAGCATTTTTAGTGTTTTGGAGCATCTCTTTAAATTCTGCTAATTGCTTCGTCATAAGGAGCAATTGCTGATTAAGTTCAACAATCTGTTCTTGAGGATTAGGATCAGTAGTTACTGCCCTAGCCTCTTCTTTTATGGAGGACTCACTGCTTGAGTACAGATGTTGATTTCTAGCAACCGTATCTATGAGTTCTTGAGCCTCTTCAATCGTCTTTCTCATGTGTATAGATCCACCAGCTGAGTAGTCTAGGGATCATTGAGCTTTTTCTGTAAGCCCATAGTAGAAGATGTCTAACTGTACGCACTCTGAAAATATTTCGGAGGGGCATTTTCTCAGCATCCCTCTGTACCTCTCCCAGGCATTATAAAGGGATTCATTATCCTCTTGTTTAAAGCCCTGGATGTCCAGCCTTAGCTGTGTCATCCTCTTTGAAGGGAAAAATTGATTCAGGAATTTGTCTGATAACTGTTTCCATGTTCTTATGCTTGCTGTGGGTTGGTTATTTAACTACCTTTTAGCTTGATCCTTTACAGCAAATGGAAATAGTATTAATCTGTAGACATCCTGATCTACGTCCTTATCATATACGGTGTCAGCAATTTGTAAAAATTGTGCCAGAAACTCAGTAGATTCTTCTTGTGGAAGATCGGAATACTGGCAATTTTGCTGCACCATGATAATGAGCTGAGGGTTTAGCTCAAAACTGCTGGCTCTAATGGGAGGTATACAGATACTACTTCCATATGAAGCAGTAGTGGGGTTAGCATATGACCCCAGAGTCCTTCTGGACTGTTCATTTCCACTTAAGTCCATGATGGAGAAAGGGAGATGATGTGGATAAAATATTTTATTCTTTTAGTATTATTATTATTTATTTTTTTTGAATACCGAAATTAAAATAAAATAAAATAAAATAAAATAATTGAAAAATTGAATATAAGTTCGAAAATTAGAAGAAAATAAAAGCAAATTGAAAACTAAATTAATTAATTAATTAAAAAGATTTTGAAAAAAGAATGCTTAGTTAATTTCGAAATATGAAAGAGAAAAGTAGTTAGGTGATTTTTTTAAAAAGATTTTGAAATTAGCAATCAAAAAGATATGATTGAAAATTATTTTGAAAAACATATGATTGAGAAGATATGATTGCAATTTATTAAAAAAAAGATATGATTGAAGAAATTAAAAAGATTTGATTTTTGAAAAAAATTTGAAAAGATCAATTTTTGAAATTAGAATTTTGACTTGACTAAAAAAAAGATATGATTTTGAAAATCTTTGACTAATTTAATGCAAAGTTTCAAAATTTATGAGTAAAATAAGGAAAATATATATTTTTTAATTTTTTGAATTTTAATGAGGAAAGAGAAAAACAATAAAATGACACTAAACTTAGAAATTTTAGATCAAAACAAAGAGAACAAACAAGAAATCTTTGAATGTCAAGATGAACACCAAGAACACTTTGAAGATCAAGATGAACACCAAGGATAAATTTTTGAAAAATTTTTAAGTAAATAAAAGCTCATCACAACACCAAACTTAAAATTTTTAGAAAATCAAACACAAATTTTCGAAAATTTAAAGGAAAACACAAAGAAGACACCAAACTTAGAATTTTTAAAGATCAAGAAAGAACTAAGAACATGCAAATTCGAAAAATTGAAAGAAAATAAAAGCATGCAATTGACACCAAACTTAAAATATGAAACTAAACTCAAATAAAAGACTCAAATTTAGTGACTCTAAACCAACAAAAATAAATTATTCCTAATCTAAGCAACAAGATAAACCGTCAGTTGTCCAAACTCGAACAATCCCCGGCAACGGCGCCAAAAACTTGGTGCACGAAATTGTGATTCACACTTTTCACAATTCCGCACAACTAACCAGCAAGTGCACTGGGTCGTCCAAGTAATACCTTACGTGAGTAAGGGTCGATCCCACGGAGATTGTCGGCTTGAAGCAAGCTATGGCTATTTTGTAAATCTTAGTCAGGAGATTAATGATGAGAGTGATTGTATTTATGAAAAATAAACAACATGAAATAAAGGGTACTTGTGATTCAGTAATGGAGAACAAGTTGAAGTTTTGGAGATACTTTGTCTTCTGAATCTTTGCTTTCCTACTGTCTTCTTCTTCACGCACGCAAGGCTCCTTCCATGGCAAGCTGTATGTTGGTGGATCACCGTTGTCAATGGCTACCATCCGTCCTCTCAGTGAAAATGGTCCAAATGCACTGTCACCGCACGGCTAATCATCTGTCGGTTCTCACTCATGTTGGAATAGGATCCATTGATCCTTTTGCGTCTGTCACTACGCCCAGCACTCGCGAGTTTGAAGCTCGTCACAGTCATCTCTTCTCAGATCCTACTCAGAATACCACAGACAAGGTTTAGACTTTCCGGATCTCAAGAATGGCTGCCAATAATTCTAGCCTATACCACGAAGACTCTGATCTGAATCATGAGGCTAAGAGATATGCACTCAGTCTAAGGTAGAACGGAGGTGGTTGTCAAGTACGCGTTCATAGGTTGAGAATGGTGATGAGTGTCACGGATCATCACATTCATCAAGTTGAAGTGCGAGTGAATATCTTAGAAGAGAAACAAGCGTGATTGAATGGAAAATAGTAGTAATTGCATTAATTCATCAAAACACAGCAGAGCTCCTTACCCCCAACCATGGGGTTTAGAGACTCATGCCGTAGAAGATACAAGTTCGAATGTAAATTGTCATGAGGTACAAAATAAATCTCTAAAAGTAGTTTTTATAATGAACTAGTGACCTAGGGTTACAGAAAATGAGTAAGCTAGAATAGTTAGTGTAGAAATCCACTTCCGGGGCCCACTTGGTGTGTGCTTGGGCTGAGCATTGAAGCTTTCACATGTAGAGACTTTTCTTGGAGTTAAACGCCAGCTTTTATGCCAGTTCTGGCATTTAACGCCAGAATAGGGTAGAAAGTTAGTGTTCAAACGCCAGTTTGCATCATCAAAATTCGGAAAAAGTATGGACTATTATATATTGCTGGAAAGCCCAGGATGTCTACTTTCCAACGCAATTGAGAGCAGAAGGGTCAGAATCCAACAACATCTGCAATCTTTCTTCAGCCTCTGAATCTGATTTTTGCTCAGGTCCCTCAATTTTAGCCAGAAAATACCTGAAATCACAGAAAAAAACACAAACTCATATTAAAGTCCAGAAATGTGATTTTTGAATAAAAACTAATAAAAACATAATTAAAACTAACTAAAATATACTAAAAACATACTAAAAACAATGCCAAAAAGCGTATAAATTATCCACTCATCAAGAATCTTCACCAAGGATGACATTAACAAGGTAGAATCTCACAACCTTTTCACACCACCATTCTTGTTGTTGTTGTTGTTGTTGTTGTTGTTGTTGTTGCTAGTTTTCACTTTCGAAGATGGAAGAGGAGGAGTAGTAGTCTTGTTGGCACACAGATCGTTTTCACTCGTTGGAGTATGCCATACCCAATTGTGAGGTATTTAAATCCAAACTGTTGAAGCAGGCCACAATATGGTTGGATGAAAACATAAAAAATCATTTCAGCTGAATACAAACCCTTAGGGGCACGAAGCTAATAGATTAATTTCATTGAAATAGCAATAACATGTTACGCATTAAACGTGCATAATTTAAACATGCCAAATGGCCAACCCAACTCGAAATGAATTTATCATTCACAAATAAATCAAAAAGACCTATTTACAATTTTTCTTCCAAAAGTCCCGTATCTTTGTTTTGTAACTAATTTGCATCAAGTTTAATTATATTTTTGTCCAAAAGTGAAATAACATGACAAATATAGAAGAATAATATCTTGAACTGTAAATATTATTCTTAACAAAATATATTCTAACCCGAGAAATTATGTTTATATTAAAAATAACATTGGAATTCAATTTTTTTTATAAATTCATTGACATGCCCCTAATTTAGATGAACTTCGTCTAATTTTTATCAATTAGAAAATACTTTCACCATGCAAGACATGCTTTTCACCATGCCCTAACTCAAACTGTGACAATGAAAACTATACCAAGATACTAAATAAAATTAACCATAATTATGGTCTAATTCGACTAAACATGGGAGGAAATAATTAAAATAATAAACCTTCTAATTAGCTTAACCCAAATAAGTAAGGTTTGAGAACATGAGAATTTTACAAGATATGCCCACACTTAGCATTTGTAAATTCTCCGAAACTGTTTCGAAGAATCGAACCACATACGCCATAGCTATCAAAAAGACAAAATACCTCTTCAACTTCAAAATAAATGTTCAACATATACAAGTCTTTTCCTCAGTACCCGTAAAAACAAATACACTTACGTTATCTTGAATGACAATTGTGTGTTTGGACTTTGACTCATGCTGAAATTTTGAGGCCACCGAATGCCTTTTCTTTGTTTAGTTGTTAATTTTTGAAGCTCCCTAATCATGCAAAAATGTTGTCCTGGCTAACCCCACAATTTTTTGGCACGGCAATATCTTTTCCCGCCATGCTGACTTTGTCCCAAACCTGACCCTGATGGCTGCACAACAAGTTATGACACAGATTTCTTCTGTACTCAGTAATGCAAAAATGAAATAGTAAATTCACAGGCCGTAACACTAACACTAATGAAATTAACAACTTTGAATTTAACACTAACCTCATCAGATATGTCGTCTTTGTTTGCTGTGCAATTCCGTCGGCCATGTCCAAAACCGTGGCGGCGCCTGCACCACCTACCCATTTTGCCATTGCCACTTGACCACGGTGCACCTTTTGACTTGATAATCTTTGGATCCAAAATATCGCAACCATCTGTAGTAGCTTGCTTGAAAGTTGAACTGTTACCCTTTGAAACTTCTGCTTCAACCTCTTTTAATAGCTGCGCTATCTTTACAGCAGCGTACTCATACATAGTAGGCTGTTGGGCTGCTAACAAACACATAGGGAGGCAAGCAGTCCACAACGAACCATACCATCTCCGAAATGCTCTATTATGATCCAAACCTCCATCAGAGTCGTGGAATGATCTAGACTTAGCATCTTTGCACCACCTTTTCAACACCAACCCCATCGGCAACACATCATTCTCTAGCTCTTTCAAAACAAAGATGATATAGCTGCATGGAATCCCTATGCTGTTCCAAAGTTTGCAGGAACACTCATACCTCTCAGAGTTGCTTTAATAGAGTACAGAGTAAACCCAATGGGGTTTTCGAAACTTTCTAAACATGAACTATCAAGGCAGCCACACATTCGATATGTTTTTTAACCTCGAAGAATATCTCTTTGGTGTAGATTTGTGACATGGCCCGTTCAATTGATTCCAGTGCTATAGTCATGACCGTTTCCGAATATAGAGATTTGTAGTCCGCAATAAACTCATTGTTCCTGTAGTCCTTAACTACACACTCAAGATTCTCCACCAACTCCAACAAGCAATTCGAGGACTTGATAAGCCTTTTAACTGATGCATTAATACCCTCTCATCTTGATGTCATTCTCAACCCAGCACAAAACTTGTCGCATAAATACACATTCGCCCAATGTACCCTCTTTCGTACGTTGTCCAAATCCATTCGTTCTCCTCTAACACAAAGGCAGCAACATGTCTACCCAATACTGGTCAAACTCCTCCACCTCAAAATGACCATACACAACAGTCTTAAATGCAGCACAAAAATCATTATCCTTGATATTTAAAACAGCATTTCGCGCTAGGTGCCAGGTGTAAAGTCGATGTGTGGCATTAGGGAATTCTGCCCTAATAGCCTCCTTCATTGACTCATCTCTGTCTGTAACCACAACTTTGGGCTATTTTTGATGCATTACTTCAAGGAAAATACCTAGCAGCCATTTATAAGATGGAATTTTCTCGTCCTCCAGCAACCCGAAACCAAAAATTATTGTCTGTCGATGGTGATTAGTGCCAGAAAATATTACCAAAGGCCGGTTATATAGATTCTTCCTATATGTCGAATCAAAGGCCAACACATCCCCAAAGCACTCATAGTCATACTGCATTGCCCCGTCCGACCAAAACAGGTGACTAAGGTGGTTTTCGGGACAATATGTGTACATCACAACAGCTAATGGATCCACCTCAGTTTTCCCCTTAAGATAAATGATTGCTGCTGTGCATCTCGCTGAACGATCCGAGAGTGACGTACATCATCGATATAGTTGTAAAAGTCCTTCTTTATGAAGTGCACGTTTCGATAACCACCGGACAGATATGGAAAGATCCCCTTGATCTGACTGGTTTGGAATCCTGCTTCATGCATGCTATGAATGTGGGCTTTATCACCTTCATTGATGTTGCAGTGGGCTAGCATGACATTAGTTAAAGCAGGCAATGCCAAATCATGATTGTGATCTTGAACAAAGGTCTTCATCCTCCACTTGCCACTCTGTTTGTCTAAGAACACAACGAACTTCGCATTGCAGTTGGTCGTAATCTCTGTCTTATGTGCCCTCTTCCTATCCACCTTTTCATAATGCTTCTTCTCCCGCAAGCCGTGTCGATTGCAATAGAAAAATTTCCTCACAACATTGCCTTCATCATCTTTAATGGAATCACTTTTTCGAATAGCAAATCCAGTCGCCTTTTCATACACCACATATATTGCATAAGCCTCTTCAACCCCATGAAATTCGGCATCATCCAATGCAACCACGTTTGAAAGCATGGAAGTTTTCACATAATCACTTATTTGATCGCCTGAACCACTTAGTGACTCCGATGAAGGCACTGTGCCACCCTCGTCCCTTAAACGAGATACATCAACTCTCTTTACCGGCTCTCTTTCCTTGCTCACTCATGATGGTGAATCTAACCCCTTCCAGACCTCTTCCTCGTCGGAGTCACTACTCCATCCATCAGTCCATTGACCCGAAAAGTTTGAGTTCCCTTCGCTCCCACTATCCATTCCAAGGTGTTCTTAAGTACCAGCATTACACAATTCAAAATTAAACACACTGACAACACCGAAGATAACATAAAACTCCAACATTTGATTCACAACATGGATGCCAATTCAAAAAAGTATAATATTCAATTCTCATGAGAATTTCAATTCTCTTCAAACTAAATCAGAAAAATAACAGAGTACTAATCGGCTTTCCTAATGCTTTGAAGATAATATAAAGCCTTTAATACCTGTAGGACTAATTATACAAAAAGCAACAACTTTATACATAAGGGAATAAATTCAACAAAGAAAGGTACATGTCTTTTATTTGCCTCATCAATTCTTGTGATGGGTCTGGTACCCCAACCCTTCCACAAGAAGAAGGAGAGAAAGAAGATAAATAGGAAGATTTATTTGAACTCAGATATTGCAGAAGAAAGAGTACTAGTAGAACTAAAGCATAATTCAAAAGTAAAACGTTAATTTTGTGCGAAAAAATTGAAAATCAAAATAAAATAAAATAAAGAAAGCTCAAATAGATACATTAGATCATAGCTTGCTGTGGCATTTATGGATAAGTCTTCAAATCTCCTTCGACCCTTCCAACAAAAAAAGATAAACAGGGAGTTAATTTGAACCCAGGATATCAGACAAGAAAGATTACTAGTAGAACTAAAGCATAACTTGAAAGTAAAAGATTTATTCTTTGCGAAAAAAAATTGAAAATCGAAATAAACTAAAATAAGAAAAATTAAAATATATACATTAGACATAGCTTGCTGTGGCATTTGTGAAAAAGTACTCAACTCTCCTTTAACTCTTCCAACAAAACGAGAAAAAGAAGATAAACAGGAGTGTGTATTTGAGTACTATGCTGGGTTCTTATTGATACATTACAATTTTGGAGGTAAACTTTAATTACTTCTAATGCTTTTATTTATTCTTAAACATTCGTTTTCAAAGGGCCTAAGTCAACACCTTTTATATATTAGTCGAGCATATTTTAGCAAGGAACCTGCATTTCATTAGATGATCACACTAAGTAGAGAAGTAAAACTAGCTATCAGTAATTCAAAGGTTTTGTTCTAGATATGGCTTTGATGAGCTCTCTCCTAGTTTAGTGATCTCAGCAGTGGACTATGCTGTTGATGTTAGCACATCAAGATTCTTTGATCCTGAACCACTAGGACTACGGAACAACAAAGAGTTCTTGACCAATTTCTCAAAATGATTGATGTTCTTCTAACTTATGATGAGGTTTCAATTATAGCTTTCCTCACATATAGAAGACATATATCCTTAATACTGTTATGATGGTCTCTAGTTATTATTTTTAGCTTGTGCTCTACAATTTTGGATATGATGTTAACATTGTTTTCCTTGCTTTATAAATTGTGGGAACTCTACTTCTGCTTGTACATCTATCTTTTGTGCTATATTATGTTTTACACTTTTCTTTTGGAGGCTGACAAAGACTCTATATTATTACTATCTTTAGTTTCTTATTCTAAAATTAAAAAATTAATATTCATATTGTGGAGAAATACTCAAATCTTCTTCAACCCTTTCAACAAAAAAATGAGAGAAAGAAGATAAACATGGGTTTATTAGAACCCAGGATATCGAAAAAGAAAGAGTACTGTTAAAACTAAAGCATAACTCGAAAATAAGTAAGGTCTGAGTTGTGCGAAAAAATTGGAATTCAAAATAAAAGAAACTAAAAATATTCAGATAGATACATTAGATCATAGCTTGCAGTGGCATTTGTGGAAAAATACTCAAATCTCCTTCAACACTTCCAACAAAAGGAGAGAAAGAACATAAAAAGTAAAAGGTTTATTTTGTGCGAAAATAATTTGAAATTGAAATAAAATAAAATAAGAAAAACTCAAATAGATACGTAAGATCATAGCTTGTAGTGGCATTTGTGGAGAAGTACTCAAATCTCTTTCGACCCTTCCAACAAAAGTTTCTAAAACGAAAACTTTTTATGGCTAATGACTCTCTCTAAACAACTAATGTAAAGGCATGAGCCATATAAGTAAATGGTATGATACATGCATCTTCCCGACAGCAACAAGCTAACCAACCTAACCAATAATACTTTCAAAAGATAGGAACAAAGTGAGGAAAAAATTCGATTTATGAATGCTGAAAAATATACACACATTATTGTTAAACTTTTCCTACAATTACATGACATATCTTGGTACTCTATTGAATTTATCCATGTTGGAAACCAAAAGAAATGGGCACTTTCATTGAAGTTTCAATAATAATCTAAAAATGGCCAAGTAACATGCTTCTAAGATCCATACTTATTCAACATACTAACAACAAAAATAGAGGGCTCAACAAGAATGGCAGGGGAAAATGGAAAAAGGATGATAACATACCTATGAATGTAGTGACTGCCAATGCCACTGATATACCCGTTGCACCAACCTGCTCCTGACACATTATGTTCAAATCCACGCGCACAACCTTTTTCAATCTGTGCCTAACAGGTGGGACGCCAACGACCCACGACGCTTGTTTCCCGATTTCACCTCCGAAAAGCTCCATTCAACGCCACCCATGATATAGCCCCCACTTCCGACACCTTGATCGAAGAATTCATGCAAATCACCTTCTCCGATCAATGCTTAACAGGTGTCATGCCAACGACCCAAAACGATTGTCCTGGATTTCACCAGACGACCGCCGGCCACACAAGGAGGTCAAGAGCCTTCAACAACAACCACTTCATCTGACTCACTACACCACCCTTAGACTAAGTCCTCTATTTGAAGTTGGAACCCTAACTGTATCTTTCAATTTTTTTTTATTTTTTCCAATAAATTTTTCTCTAAACAGAAATTTCAATTTCCTGATTTTGCCCTCCATTCATATTACCAACTATTATTATTTTTACTGTAGTTAGTAAATTCACTTGGTCGTAATGTTGGTCAACCCCAAGTTTTCACTGCACGTGTGTACAAAAAACACAACACACATCACAAGGTCATATTAGCTACCTTAACTTCTTGGCCACCAAAGAACTCCCCTAAATATAAATAATACTAATTTATCTAAATTGATTCTAATTATTCTCTTAAAAAATATATAAAAACATTTAAAATTTGGTTATTGTGAACTGAGTTATAGAGATATGTATTTAGTTTTTTGTAATTAATTCTTAACAACAACAAAAACCCTCAACATATATCTTTTATTTTTTTTTCTTTTCATGAATTCAATTCCTCAGCATGTAGAGAAAATATATTGATTTCAAAAGAGGTAAATACCTACTTTGTAATATTCAAATTCAAGCAACATATATTGGTTATCTTTTACTTTACATCATAAATTATAAGGCATTATAGTAAATTGTTGCACACAATACCCATTGCATGTAATGGAATAGACCAAACATTCATGAACAAAATTTAAGCATTTGCCTCTTAAATATCATACCTAAGGTGTGGCCACATACATGTCAAAATAATATAGATCACTAGCACATTTTATATTTTTACGGAAAATATATATTCACACACACATGTAAATGGTAAAAAAGATATTAAAATTAAAAACTAAAATTAAAATCAATAATTTAAATGTTTCAAATTACATAATTTTTAAACCAATTCAATCTAAAACATACAAAAACATATGCTTATATGCTTATATTAATTTTAAAAAGCGTTTAATTCCAAAAATTGAAAACGCATGTATAAGCGCCCTTTCCATTATTTCAAATAAAAAATTGTGTATAAGCACCATTACCAGTACTTTAAATCAAAAATTGAAAATTTCATTATCTCTATAGTAATTCTATTACAAAAAATCCTCTAGGGTACGCAGCCACGCACACCCCTAGCGCACAAGGCAAGGAAGGCAACCATAGTAACCACACAGCCCTCTTCTCTTAGTATGCACTCGACGGGGATGCAGCCACGCACCCTTCCCCTCACGAATGGCGCTGCCACCCTTCCTTTCTCATCCATCTCTCTGTCTCTCACCAACCGTTGTCACCCTTTCCCTCTCAGCACTTTCTCTGTCTCTCACTAGCCACCGTCATGGCTCTCATCACCACTCATCAGCCTCAAAGTCACGACAGTACTGCACTGCTTCTCGCCTCTCAGTGACGACGACCATCAACAACGACAACTGCTTCTCCCCTCACGGTCACAATGGTGCTACCCCCGGTCGTCCTCTTCTTCTCTAACCTCTGCTCGAGCTCCGGCAAATAATTATTGGAACATTTGATTAGGGACTTTGATTATTGGAACTTCTGATTAGGGATTTTAATTATTGTTTTGATTAGGTGTTTATTATTCTTCCTGTTTTAGTATTTGATTATTGTTCTGATTAGGTATTTATTGTTCTAATCATAATTTTTATTATTGTTCTGACTCTTCATTATTGGAACTCTTGATTAGGTGTTTATTATTCTTCTTGTTTTAGTGTTTTGTTTTGATTTTGTTCTGATTAGATATTTATTGTTCTAATCAGAATTTTGATTATTATTCTGACTTTTAATTATTGGAATTATTGATTAGGTGTTTATTGTTCTTCCTGTTTTAGTATTTGATTATTGTTCTCATTAGGTGTTTATTGTTATAATCAGAATTTTGTTGTTGATTTTTAATTTGTTGTTCAACACTACTGTTGGTTGTTGCTACTGTTATTTTTATTTTGAATTTGTTAATTGTTATTGATTTTAATTTATTTGTTCTATTATTTTTGTTCTTAATTTTAATTTTTTTTTTATCTTCACTACTGTTCTGATGGCTGCTATTCACTTGGTTAGGAAGTTGTGATGTTCTATTTTGTTTCTTTCTGCTTATGTTTATTGAAAGATACTCTCATCAACTTAAGTATATTTGTTAGATATATTTACTATCAAGATAAACAATACTTCTAGCCATTGAAAAAATTCAACCATTCCTTTATTCTGGAATCAGTTAAATTTGCTGATTTGGAACTCAATATTTTAGTTGTATCCAGAGATGGAGTTTGATCATAAAGTATACCCTCTAGAACTTCTTCCAAATATTGGTGTAGTAGTTGGTGTTTCTCAGAGAATATCATTTCCAGCTGGTTTAGAATTTCCATGTTTTGAGCTCAATCCTCAAGCACAAACAATATTGCACTATTTGTTATGTCTTCTTCTTTAGGTATTATAGTTATTCATACTAAGAATTGATAAGTAAGGTGAACTGTACTCCAATTGGCCTATTGCCTTCCTGTTATTTCCCATCTTTGTAGCATTCTATTCCCATTTGTTATGCTTAATATCCCTTTAAATTAGTTAACAAAAAGTTAGTGATTACATGCTACACTTGTGTAGATGCATTCTTATACACTATACACTTCATCTGTTTCATCCATCAATCTTTTTTGTTGTCAAGAATTCCTATGTATTTTGAAACGATAGACTTCTTCAGTAAAATGAATTTGATGTCTCTGAATGATAAAATGCATGTGGAATCATTTATCTTGTGTTTTGTCCTGCTATCCATTTTTGAAAACCAAAAGATAATTTCTTACAAGACACAAGGCTTGCATTTTAATTTAGCTTATATGCCCCATTTTCAATTTAGTCATTCTAGGGTTAGCGAATTGAATTGCAAAGAAAGTTTTTTTTTCTTGGGTTGGGTGCACGAGATGAAGTTGTTTGCTTTTGACAGGTGATTTATGATAAGATGAGTGGAAGAAGTAGGGGGCGTTGGTTTCGTGACCATGTCTTCGATTGAGGAAGCTGAAGCTGCTAAACAAAAATTCGATGGCTATGTAAGTTGGTCGTATTATGATTGATGATAGCACATCTTACTGTTTATATTTCTTTCTGATTATTACATCTTTTATTCTGTGAAGTTATTTATGTTAAAATTTGACAGTGCTAAGAATGAGGGTTCCCATTTCAGATTTTATTCTAGGGTTGATTTTTCTTCGGATAACAAAAACCGTGTTCATGTTGATAATCTTGAGGGGTGTTGACCACTTAGCATTTGAGGACTTGTTTCGTGAACAAGGAATATTTTAGAGGCCAAGGTAATCTCTGACAGGAAAAGTGGAAGATCAATAGGCTTTGGATTTGTGACTTACAACATCTCTGAAGAGGTCAGCAATGCTATTGAGTCCATAGATGGTGCGGTAAGCATGCAAATCTACTCGTAGTATCTCGTTTGCTAATAACAAATAACAATTTAATGAGTTTGAACTTGTCCATTTGTATATGTTACATTGTAAGTGCAACGGGTTGCCGTGGCAGCTAGTTTCCATCATATCATTGTTTGATTATTTTGTATTTAGTTATTTATTCTTTTGTTCTTGAAAACATATGAAAAAGCTAATATTTCTACATTTTCTTATTGCTATATGTATATACTTTTCTTCTATTGTTCTTTAGAATCATGAGCTTCCCCTGACATATGATTTCTCCAACTATATGCTTCGAAGCATGGATGATGAATTTCGTGATATTGTTGGTGTTAGGTAATTGCTCTAAGATGCATTTGGAGCCTTTCTTTAATGAGCCTTTCTCTAAGATGTTATTTTTCTTTGATATTTTTGTAGTTTGATCATAGTATAAGTGACAACATTGGTGAAACTGAAGGTGAAACTAGTGACATGTTCTTTATGCAATTGATATGTCAAGTCTTAGGTGTTGTTTGTATTTTTTATTTTTCTATTTTCAATGTGCAATAAGAAACTGAGATGTGTAATGTATAATGAATTTTATAGAAGCATGATCACATTTGTGCAGCCAGATTGAAACATCTCTAAAGAATTGAGTGAGTACTTATTTTTACATTATATTATAATTGAGCCTTTTTCTTTGTTAGTTTATTAATTAAGTCATATTTTCTAGAGCTATTGAATAGATAAAATAGCATTTAATCAAACTCAAAGGCTTGGTTATTATTGGGTTAAGCTTTAATAATATTTTTAAACATGATTTGAATTTTTTTTAAATATGTATAATTTTGATGAACTAATTTTATTTATATGCGTTATAATTTTTTAGTTAAATGACTAAAATAAAAAAAAATAATGAGGTCTATTTTGGAATAGCGACAAAATTGGTATTCTAACTAATATTCTGGGAAATATTAACGACATATTTGCTATTGATGATGGTGACAAATTAAAGACTTCATTGCGACTGAAATATTTGTGAGATATCTATCAATTTATTACTAGTTTAAAAGGAATTTGCATGATATTTGTGATAGTATTGCAACTAATTGACTACATATTATTTCCTACTAAATTAGCGACTACTTTGTAACTTTGATTTTTCAAAACATGGATGTCAACTTTAACATGTATGTGGATGGTTTTCAAATTTATTGCGAATAGTTGTAATTTAGTTGACTCTACCGATACATGGTTAATTGGGTTGTATGTGGTTTATTATGAATTGAAATCTAACTACACAATTACAATTGATGCAGTTATCTAAACATGGTGAATCGGGACTCGTTTTTTCTCTCTAATTTTCAGATATTTCTAATCACATCAAAAGGAGGTTCGTTTTACTATGTATGCAAATAATTATTTATCTGATTTTGTGTATGTTGCATTTTATGGCAACATAGTTAAAATTTATTTGATTATTTTTGTACAAGTTCTTGTAGGGTGTGTTCTATAGGTGATTTAATTTTGTTGAATTGCTAAATGTTGTTGTCTAAATTAAATGTATAGGTTTAAGTGTCTGTGCTGCATATGTTCATTTAAAATTGCAGCATCAACAGAGATTACATGTAACTAGCGATTGGATGTTGCTATTGTAAACCCCGTTAAATCAGTAGATAATTAGTCAATAAATTAGTTTTTAATAAAGAATATTAGAAATGCGAATATGATATTAAATTAGGATAGAACTCATCGAAACGAGAATTTTGACACTAATTTCAAAGAAAACGGTCTAAGATTGTACCGAACCGCTTGAACTGGGCCCAAATCGGGCTGTGGGCCCAACCGAGCCAGCCTTTCAAATGAGCCCAATGCCCTTCTCTTCATTTCAGCTGAACATTGCTGAAATCTCCAAGGAAGGAGAAGAACACCATAACCCTTACGGTGATTTCAAAACACCGTAGCTCCTCCGTCCGAGCTCCAATTGACGCACCGTTTGCAGCCACGCGACCACCACGTCGAACTCTACATTTATACTGGAAAAATTTTATAGGTAACTCTTTTTTTATTCTCAGCCTCTTCTTCCCCAATTTTTGGAAATTTGAGTGGAGGTATTGAATTTCTTTGTTCTTTGATGTTTTAGGATCCAATTAGTTTGAGAAAAACGTTCACTCTTGCTTATATGAAGCTTGGGTAAGGTGAGGATATAATAATTCTATTTTAATTTTATTGAATTTATGTTTTGGATATTAAAGTGGGTATATATGTGTTATAAATGTGTATTAGGTTGTGAATAAATAATTGGAGCTTGAACCTGTGGATATTAGAATTTTGGTGGAGGCTGAACATTAGTATTTCGATTGATCTTTGTGGCTGTGATTGTGTTGGGTAAATTGCTTTGGTCACTACGTGGGAATCAGCCAAAGTATGGTTTAGGTTTCTTGCATTTAATATATAATGTTCTGTGAAAACTTAGGCTAGATGACCTTAGGATAAGTGGAAACGCGTGGAAATGTATAATGTTTAGTATTCTTGAAATTTATGGTGGAAGTTAGATAGGTGATTGTAATTGTGAATGTATGGACAATAATATGATAATTATTGAGTTGATGATGATGTTTATGTTTACATTGATTAAATGTATAGAGAGATTGTTAAGGTGTGGAATTGATCTATGTTGTTGTGTGTTGGATGATAAGAAATGGCAAGAGCTTATGTTGCTGGGGTGTAGCATGTAATAGGGTTGATACCAAGTGTAAATTGGTTAATTTGTGATTGAAAGAGAACAATGAAATGGAGGTTAAAGAGTTTTGCAAAATTTGGTTTTTGGCTGAACTTTGGCGAGGTATAACTTGGCTTTCGGACCCTCAATTTGCTTCTAACTTGTTTTAAAATGAAAATTGGGACTATGAAGTTTATAGCGTTCGAAGAACAGGTGAAAAATATTTTAAATCAAAGAAATTATAGGTGTTGGAAGATTGGAACTCAAAACAGATTTTTGTTTTAATTCTGCAGCTTTGCCACTGAATCTCTTTGTTTTAAAGAACATACACCACACGTACACATGACCCACATGTACACATGACCTACACGCATGTGTGACATGAAGTTTTCACCCACGCGTACGCATGACAAAGGGACGTGTACGCGAGCTGCAGTTTTACACTCCCACGCGCACGCGTGGCCCCTATTTTAGCAAACATGATTTTTGGAGTTGTAAATTTTATTTCAAACCTCTAGACCTCTATTTTCACTCTTTTAGTTATTAATAATAGTATTAAACCTAGTATTCAGATGAAGTTAGGAAATGGGGATAACTTGGAGGTGAAGTAAAGTTGAAAAGTGATGAATTGACTATGAAATGTTACGGATGATCATGTATGAAACTTGGCTTGATAATAAAATGAATGAGCATGTATGATATTTGGATTGAATGATTAAATAATCTAAGATACGAGATTCCCTGGGTAAAGTACCGTGGCTTGCCACCATGTGTACCAGCTTGAAAGCTCGATACTCTGTTGACCCTACGACGCAAGGGTTACCGGGCACTTATAAATTCCTGGGAATGTTAACCCCCATTGATCAATATTAATTATTTGAGAAAAAGCTATGCATAAACTCTTGGGGATGCACGTCGAGGGACAGTCTAAGGTTTTCGGACTTGTCGGGTTGGCTGGATAACCGACAGATGAGCCTCATCAGCTATAGGATAGGCATGCATCATATGCATACTACTTGAATTACTTGTTTGTGTATTAACTGGGTGTGCCTAACTGTACTTGCCATGCTAAATGTATATTTGCTACCTGCAGTATTTGTAACATTCTTGTGCTTGCTTTTATCTGTTTATTTGTTTGTGAAATGCTGACAGAGATGGAGGTGTGGAGGAATGGCAGTACGAGACTTAGATTTTAAGGTTAAGTTAAGTTCGGCTTAGATACTCTTAGAAAACCACCTTTTATGGCTTCTGTTTAATACTTTAAGCTCTATAATCCGAGTGTCGGTGTTCTAGGATTGACTGTGGCATTCTCAGGACCTTATATATTATGTGTATAGCACCTTTACCATACTGAGAACCTCTGGTTCTCACCCCATACTATGTTGTTGTTTTTCAGATACAGGTCGAGAGGCAACTCGTTAGGCATCTGGACTCTTGGAGCGAAGTGGTTACTGGGTTATTTTGTTTTATCCACTTTTCAAGGCTCATAGTTTATTATATTCATTCTGCTATTATATGTATACATTTTATCTTAGAAGTCGTAGCGCCTTGCCACCTCTGTTTTACATCCTAGGTGTAAAGCTATGTGTGGTAGGGTGTTACATTATGGTATCAGAGCAATTCATTCCTATAGAGCCTAAGAGACAGACTGATTATACTTCTGTGCATACTCTGTGTGTGCTTCCTAGGATATCCGACTGGTATGTGTAGCATACATGTTCATGAGCATGTATTTGGGACTTTAAAGCATTAAACTAGATATTGAGACTGATCACCTTAATATCAAATATTTGGTGTGAATAGGGACCAAATATCATCTCGCGGATCCGAGCGAGGTGCCTAGAGGGAAAATCTTAGGACCGAACCAATGCAAAGACCTCGAGATGGAAGCTCGGGTGCTGGTACAAGCAATGTAGGTCAATACTACAGGTCTATGAACCTTGCTAATTTCCTCAAGAATGGTCCACCTTAGTTTAATGGAAATGGCAATACGTTGGAGGCTGATCGGTGGTTTCCAGATGTGAAAAGGTTTTTGTACACTCAGCACGTTCCTGAAGTACAGTCAGTGGAGATAGTGACCTATATGTTGGAGGAGAATGCTCAGAAATGGTGACAGGAGTTATATCATGCCTTGCAGATGGAGTTAACAGATATCCCTTGGAATAGATTCAAGACGGAATTTTACGGGAAATATTTCTTGCTTGTGCTGCGCACTGCAAAGGAGTTAGAGTTAATGCAGCTGAAGCAAAAGAATATGTCTGTGGCTGATTATACCCGTGAATTCGACAACTTGTGCCGTCTCTCAATAGTTTGTCAAGGAAATCCAGCCAACTATGAGGAGTGGAAGTGTGCTCAGTATGAGAAATGACTTAGGAGAGACATCTTTAACTACGTATATTCGCAAAGGTTAACGAATTTCACTGAACTGGTTAACAAGTGTCAATTCGTAGAAAATTACTCCATGAAGTGGGTAATACTACAGGAAGGCTATGGAGAGATGATAAACCACTATTTTATGGTTTATCTTGTGCTAATTTGAGTGGTTTTCATCAAGTCTTTGCACACTTATTCATACAATTTACATGATTTTACAATTCCTTCCCAATTTTATTCTATGGTTGAAAACTTGCTTCCTAATCTTTTAAATTGTGTATTTTAATCCCCCTTTATACCATTCGATGTCGTTATCTGTATGCTAAGTGTTTTCAGGCTATATAAGGCAGAAATGGCTTAGAGGATGGAGAGGAAGCTTGCAAAAATGGAAGGAGCACAAGAAATAAAGGAGATAACCAGCGAGGATCGACGCGTGCGCGTACCTGACGTGTACGCGTGACACACGAAGATGACCATCGACGCGTACGCGTGACTGACACGTACGCGTGACGTGCGCCACATGCAGAAAATGCAGAAGACGCTGGGGGCGATTTTGGGCTGAGTTTGGGCCCAATTTTTGGCCCAGAAACACAGACTAGAGCCATGGAACAAGCAGAGACTCGAGACATATTCACATTCGCATAGTTTTTAGTTTTTAGTTTTTGAATCTTAGAGAGAAACACTACTTCCTCTAGGTTCCTTCACATTCATAGTTTTAGAGTTTTATGCTTTTGATTTGGATATTGAGAAGAGTTACTACCTTCGTTGAAGTTTCCATTATTCTAGTTTGTTTCCTTATTCTCTTACTCTTTTAATCACCCATTAACCCTGTTCAGATATAGATGTTTATGGTTTTGGAATTTATTAATGTAAAGAACTATTTTTACCTTTAATTGATTTTTAGTTATTATTTTATTTAGTTTATCATGTCTTCTTTTTATTCCCTTTATATGCCTGTAAAAGTGGTATTCATGTCAATGGAGTAGACTCCCAACAAGACTTGGGAGTTGATTAAAAGGAGACCCTTGAGTTGGAATACTCAAGTGTAATTGGAAACTGGAAGTTGTTGGCTGGCTCTCTAGTGACTAACGCTAATCCTTCCATAGGAGAGGATTAGGACTTGTGAATTGGAGCTGGTTCAGTTACTTGACTTTCTTTTATTCGGTAAGAGATAACTAAGTAGAAACAACAACCTATTACCATTACACTTGGGAGAATCCAACAAGGATAGAACTTCCAATTAATCTTCTCCCAGTCAAGGCTTTTTATTTTAAATACATAAAACCTCTTGTTAATTTTCAGTGCTTTAATTAATAATTATTTTAATTTCCCGTTCTCCAACTTTAAAAATTCTCAGAAAATTCCTGACTAATAAAATAGCACTCTTTTGTCAACTCGTTGGGAGACGACCTGAGATTTCTACTCCCAGTATTTTATTCTTAAATTGTGACAACCCTTTTAAATTGATAAGCGAAATTTTTGTCAGTCAAGAAATGTACTTGCAACGCTGTTCTTATTATAATTTCTTAATTGGTAATTTTGCACCACGTCAATTTTTGGCGCCGTTGCCGGGGAGTTGAAATAGTGTGCTAAATTATTAGTTGGTGTAAATATTTTTAATTTTACATATTTGCATATTTTATTTTATTTTATTACCATGAGCTGTATGTTTCTTTCATTGTATGACGCGTTCACTACCTGATCCGAGCATAGCCATGTTTCATCCTGAAATTAAAAGAACTATTTCACGTATTAGGCGAGCTCGGCGTCGGTTAGCCTCTGAGGGTGGTGAAGTGGTTACTACCAATTCACCAGTCTCCTTTGAGGGCGAATCTGAAGCGCCATTTGAGGAAGAAACAAGCTCCTCTTCTATTGATTCTATTGATTTACGTGCAGGTAATATGGCGGATCCCAGAAGGATTACTCTCTAAGAGGAAGGAGCTCCAGACTTTACACTGCAATCGTATCAAGTGCGTCACCCAAATCTGGCTGCAGATTTTGAACTGAAGATTGCGCTAATCAACTTACTGCCCAAGTTTCATGGCTTACCTGCTCAAGAACCTATTAAGCACCTCAGGGATTTTTAGACAGCCTGCTCAACTACTAGGCATCATGGTGCAGATGAGACTACTATTTGGCTATATGCCTTCCTGTTTTCTCTGGAGGGAAAGGCAAGAGAGTGGTTCTACACTCAACCTGAAGCAGTCGTTACTAATTGGGATCTGCTCAGAAGGGAGTTCCTGGAGAAATACTTTCCAGCTGAAGTTACAGATAGACTGAGGAAAGAAATTTCCTGCATTATCCAAGGCGAATCAGAGACCCTTTATGAATATTGAAAATGCTTCAGGAATCTCCTAGACTCATGTTCCCACCATAAGATTGATCAGTTGGTGTTGATTAGCTATTTCACACAAGGCATGAAGCCTCAAGACAAGACTACACTAGATGCTGCAAGTAATGGTTCTCTGAAAAAGTACAAGATGGCGACAAAAGCTTGGCAACTGATCATCGATCTAGCTGAGTCTACCCAGAATGCAAAGCATAGGAACAACCATCCCAAGGCTATTACGGAGGTTTCCTCTAGTAATGAGACTGCTGCTCTCACACAGACTCTGGGAGAGATGACCAACATACTGAAGCAGCTACAGCTGAATCAACAACAACTTCAGCCTCCCCCACAACAACAGTGTCAACAGTTGGTTCTTCAGAGAGTGTGCGGAATATGTGCCTGCTATACTCATTACACTGATGAGTGTCTGCAGCTCCAACAAGAAGACAACACCTTGGCAGCTACTCATAATTTCTATGACCGCCCGAATCAAGGATACTATCAACAAGGCGGCAATTATAACCAAGGTGGGAACTACAATCAAGGTTGGCAAGATAGCTCCAACCAAGGCTGGAGAGACAATTCCAACCAAGGGTGGAGAGATAATTCCAACCAAGGATGGATGGACAACTACAACCGAGGAGGCAGAGACAACAATGGAAATCAGAGGTGGAACAACAACAACAACAGACAGCAGAATCTTCCTTACCAACAGCAGAACCAAAACCAGCCTTACAGAGCACCTCACCAAAGGTAGTCCTAAGTGCCTCAGAACAACCAACAGCAGGCCCCTCAAATTACTTACCCCACTTCTTCTTCTAATGACAAGATGCTTCGCTCTCTTACGTAAGGACAACAAGACATTCAGAATACACTTACCTCTACCATAAACGGTTTGAACGCTACCTTACAAGCGCTCGTCTCCCGAATGGAATCATTATCTACCCCCAACAATCAACCTTCAAGCTCCAGTGCAATTCCTTCTCAACCTTTACCCAACCCAAGGGTGGAATCAACGCCATCACTTTGAGGTCCGGAACCACACTGCAAGAGAGGAGTCATGAGGAGCCAAGCTCAAAGGAAGGCATTCAAGTTGAAGACATTGTTGAGGTAGAGGATATTGAAGAGGAAGAGGAAGTACATGACATGGTTGAAGAAGAAGCAGCTAAACCAGGGAATAGAGCACCAAAGGAAGATGAAGTTACAAGAGAAGCCATTCCCATTCTATTTCCATACCTTGCTAGGAAATCCAGGAAGCAGATGGAGCTAGACCCCAAGATGGTGGAGATCTTCAAAAAGGTTGAGGTAACCATCCCCCTTTTGATGCCATTCGCCAGGTACCTAAGTATGCTAAGTTTCTAAAATATTTATGAATGAATAAAGATAAAATACAGAATTTAGAAACTATTCCTCTAGGTAGCTCTATTTCTGCTTTAATGGGTGATATACCGGAAAAATGTAGTGATCCAGGTTCATGCATGGTTACTATTACTATAGAAGCTGTAAAATTTTCTGACTGCATGTGTGATTTAGGTGCGTGTGTGAGTATTATGCCATTATCTGTATATGATGTCTTGAGGCTCCCTCCCTTAAAAAGGTCGGCAGCACGTTTTATTTTGGCAGATAAAAGCATAATCTCGGTGGTAGGAATTGCTGAGGACGTGCTGGTGAGCATTAAGGGGCTCACATTCCCTATTGACTTCTATATTTTGGAGATGCCCCCTAATGACTCAGGAAGACCATCATCCATCCTCCTTGGAAGGCCATTTCTGAAGACTTCAAGGTTCAAATTGGATGCATTCTCAGGAACTTACTCCTTTGAGAGAGATGACAGAGCAGTGAGTTTCAACCTGGATGAAGCTATGAAGCACCCTCCGGAAGATCATTCCGTCTTCCAGTGCGACATCATTGATGAAACTGTAGCTGCAGTTCACCACGAAGAAGTAGAAGAGATTCACATGGAGAAAGATGCAGGTGTGGGGAAGCCCTCTGAACAAGATGAAGACACCTTGCCACCATCACTAGCTCCAGATGATCAAGTGCCTAGCCATGAGCAGAAAATGGAGTTGAAGCCTGGTGCACGAGTTGTGAATCACACTTTTCACAACTCGTACCACTAACCAGCAAGTGCACTGGGTCGTCCAAGTAATACCTTACGTGAGTAAGGGTCGAATCCCACGGAGATTGTTGGTTTGAAGCAATCTATGGTTATCTTGCAATTCGTAGTCAAGAAGTCAATTGTATTTATCAGTTGAATTGCGAATAAACAAGGGAGCATAGGTTGAAGGTTACTTGTTATGCAGTAATGGAGAATATGTTGGAGTTTTGGAGATGCTTTGTCTTCTGAATCTCTGCTTTCCTTTGTCCTCTGATTCACGCACGCACGTCCTTCTATGGCAAGCTGTGTGTTGGGGCATCACCGTTGTCAATGGTTACATCCCCTCCTCTTGTGAAAATGATCCAAATGCTCTGTCACAGCACGGCTAATCATCTGAGGTTCCCGATCATGCTGGAATAGGATTCACCCTCCTTTTGCGTCTGTCACTACGCCCAACACTCGCGAGTTTGAAGCTCGTCACAGTCATTCAATCCCTGAATCCTACTCGGAATACCACAGACAAGGTTTAGACTTTCTGGATTCTCATGAATGCCGCCATCAATCTAGCTTATACCACGGAGATTCTGATTAAGGAATCTAAGAGATATTCATTCAATCTGATGTAGAACAGAGGTGATTGTCAGACACACGTTCATGAATTGAGGAAGGTGATGAGTGTCACTGATCATCACCTTCTCTATAGTTAGGCGCGAATGGATATCTTAGATAGGAACACGCATGTTTGAATGGAAAACAGAAATACTTGCATTAATTCATCGAGACACAGCAGAGCTCCTCACCCCCAACAATGGAGTTTAGAGACTCATGCCGTCAAAGAGTACAAAATTCAGATCTAAAATGTCATGAGATACAAAATAAGTCTCTAAAAGTTGTTTAAATACTAAACTAGTAACCTAGGTTTACAAAAGATGAGTAAACTATGATAGATGGTGCAGAGATCCACTTCTGGGGCCCACTTGGTGTGTGCTGGGGCTGAGACTTAAGCAATTCACGTGCATAAGGCCATTTTGGGCGTTCAATGCCAGGTTTGGACCCATTTCTGGCGTTGAACTCCAACTTTTAATCCTTTTCTGGCGCTGGATGCCAGAATTGGGCAGAGAACTGGCGTTGAACGCCAGTTTACATCATCTATCCTTGAGCAAAGTATGGACTATTATATATTGCTGGAAAGCCCTGGATGTCTACTTTCCAACGCAATTATAAACGTGCCATTTCGAGTTCTGTAGCTCCAGAAAATCCACTTTGAGTGCATGGAGGTCAGAATCCAACAACATCAGCAGTCCTTTTTCAGCCTGAATCAGATTTTTGCTCAGCTCCCTCAATTTCAGCCAGAAAAATACCTGAAATTACAGAAAAACACACAACTCATAGTAAAGTCTAGAAGGATAAATTTTTCCTAAAAACTAATGGAAATAAGCTAAAAACTAACTAAAACATACTAAAAACTATATAAAATTAACCCCAAAAAGCGTATAAAATATCCGCTCATCACAACACCAAACTTAAACTGTTGCTTGTCCTCAAGCAACTAGACAAATAAAATAGAAGACTAATAGGTTGAGAAGCAATAATATCTCAGAGTTTTTGAGTGAAGCTCAGATTCTAATTAGATGAGAGGGACTAGTAGCTTTTTGCTTCCGAACAGTTTTGGCATCTCACTTTATCCATTGAAGCTCAGAGTGATTGGCATCTATAGGAACTTAGAATTCAGATAGTGTTATTGATTCTCCTATTTCAGTATGATGATTCTTGAACACAGCTATTTCATGAGTCTTGGCCGTGGCCCTAAGCACTTTGTTTTCCAGTATTACCACCGGATACATAAATGCCACAGACACATAATTGGGTGAACCTTTTAGATTGTGACTCAACTTTGCTAAAGTCCCCAATTAGAGGTGTCCAGAGTTCTTAAGCACACTCTTCTTTCTGCTTTGGACCTTGACTTTAACCGCTCAGTCTCAAGTTTTCACTTGACACCTTCACGCCACAAGCACATGGTTAGGGACAGCTTGGTTTAGCCGCTTAGGCCAGGATTTTATTCCTTTAGGCCCTCCTATCCACTGATGCTCAAAGCCTTGGGATCCTTTTTATTACCCTTGCCTTTTGGTTTTAAGGGCTATTGGCTTTTTTTTTTGCTACTTTTTCTTGCTTCAAGAATCATTTTTATGATTTTTCAGATTATCAATAACATGACTCATGTTCATCATTCCTTCAAGAGCCAACATATTTAACAGTCTTAAACAACAAATTCAAAAGACATATGCACTGTTCAAGCATTCATTCAGAAGACAGAAAGTATTGCCACCACATGTAACTAATTAGAATTTCTCTTATTAAAACTCGAAATTTTATTGCCTCTTATTCAAAAGATCTACTATTTTATTCATGTTTGCTGATGATGAGAAAAATAAACTATGGCTTAATTGAAGATAAAATCAAAATAGATACTAATTACTACTATATGACTCCTAAGGTGAACTTCTCTAATGACATTATCACAGAGTTAAAGCAGAAATTGGAATTTAACAACCTTTGTTCTGGGAAATGGGTGTTCCTTTGATCCGTGGGGTGCTTGATTCTTCAAGAGATAACTTCTGGCGCTTCAATTCCCTTAAGTCACGCCCTTGCTCCTCTTGTTCTTTAAACATATAGGTTAGCATTTGATTGTGTTCCTTCTGTTCTTTTATTATTTGCTCCATAGCTTCTTGGTGACAGATGTCTCAAGATACTCACAGTATTCAGATTGAGAGATTTCTGGGAGAAATTCCTGTGTTTTCTTCTTAGTGGGATCATCCTGGGCTTTTTGTTTTTCCATTGATGCTTTGGTGATTGGTTTCTCAACTGAGATATACTCAGTTATTCCCATCCTTACCCCGGCGTCCTTGTAGAGCAGAGAAATCACGCTTGGATAAGCCAACCTGGCCTCTTTAGAAGTTTTTGTTAGCAATTTTGTAGAATTCAGCTGAGATCAGCTGATGAACTTCCACTTCTTTTCCCATCATGATACAATGGATCATCACTGCTCTTTTAACTGTGACTTCAGAACGGTTGCTAGTAGGTAACAGAGAATACCCAATGAAGTCCAGCCATCCTCTGGCGACTGGTTTGAGATCCTCTCTCTTGAGTTGATTTGGGACACCCTTTGTGTTGGTGGTCCACCTGGCTCCAGGGATACATATGTCCTCTAGAATCTTATCCAGGCCCTTGTCTGTTCTCATCATTCTCCTGTTGAAGGAGTCTGGATCATCTTTCAGCTGAGGTAGCTTTAAGATCTCTCTGATCTTGTCAGGGATGGTATGAACAATCTTTCCTCTGACCATGGTCCGATATTCATAGAAAGCAGCTTCAGATAGTTTCTGCTTGTCAGTCTGCCACATATTAGCATAGAACTCCTGGACCATATTCCTCCCTACTTTTGTTTCAGGATTAGCTAGGACTTCCCAGTTCCTGATTCGAATTTGCTTCTGGATCTTCGGATATTCATCTTCTTTCAGATCGAATCTAACTTCCGGGATCACTGATCTCAGACCCATTATTTTGTTATAATGGTCTGAATGTTCTTTAGATAAGAACTTCCCTTGGTTCCAAAGTGGTTTTGGAATGCTCTCTTTCTTGCCTCTTGGAGTGGGTTGTTTTCCTTTAGGAGCCATGATCTTAGTGATCGCGGATAAACACACCAAACTTAGAGGTTTGCTTGTCCTCAAGCAAAAGAAAAGAAAGGAGAGGGATAGAAGGAGAGCTAGGTGCAATTGTTGATGGAAGGGGAGAGAGGCCGAACCCAAATTTAAAGGGAGGGAGGGTGGGTTTTCGAAAAAAGAGATAAAGATATGATAAAAAAGATTGATTTGGAAAAGATAAGATAGAAGATATGATAAGAGAAGATTTTTAAAAAAGATAGATCTAGATTTTGAAAAAGATATTGATGAGTTGAAAAGATAGATTTGTTTTTTAAAAAGATTTGAAAAGAGTTGGATTGAATTTGCAAAGAGGGTTTGTGCTTATGAATTAAGATATATTTGATATTTTTAAGGTAGGGTTTTTTAGAAATTAGGGATTTTAAAAATCAGGGTTCTTAACATGTTTATGCAAGAAATCATGAATTGAAGTATGAAAATCAAGATTTGAATGAAAAAAATATGAAGAAAAATGAATTTTGCCTCCTCCCCATCATCCTGGCGTTTGAACGCCCAAACACTGCCTGTTTTGGGCGTTCAACGCCCAAATGCTGATCTCCTGGGCGTTCAACGCCCAGTTGTTACCCTTTTCTGGCATTGAACGCCAGATTGCTATCCTTACTGGCGTTCAGCGCCCACTGGCTGCCCCTTTTGGGCGCTGAACGCCCAAAATAGGCTCTTACTGGCGTTTTCTTGCCAGTGAGCTCTTGTTCTCTGTTTTGTGTGCAGATTCCTTCTGTAACCCTGTGAACTTATGCAATTGATTCTTTACCTTGTCATCAATGAACTCTATATAAACAAATAAAAATAGAAATAGAAATGGGGCAAAATGCTTGGAGGATTGATGCCCCATGGCTGGGTTGCCTCCAAGCAAGCGCTTCTTTATTGTCTTTAGCTGGACCTTGCTGAGCGTTTAGTCTAGCTTCAGCCTTGAGCACCCTTGCTCAACGTTGCCTTCAAGATAATGCTTGATTCTTTGTCCATTGACAATGAACCTCTTATCAGAATCAATATCTTGAAGCTCCACATAACCATATGGTGATACACTTGTAATCACGTATGGCCCCTCCACCGGGATTTCAATTTCCCGGGGAATAGCCTGAGTCTAGAGTTAAACAGCAGAACCTTCTGTCCTGGCTCAAAGATTCTAGATGACAGCTTTCTGTCATGCCACTTTTTTTATTTTTCTTTATAAAGCTTGGCATTTTCGAAAGCTGTGAATCTGAATTCCTCTAGCTCATTTAGCTGGAGCAATCTTTTTTCTCCTGCTAATTTGGCATCAAAGTTTAGGAATCTGGTTGCCCAGTAGGCTTTATGTTCCAGTTCCACGGGCAGGTGACATGCCTTACCATACACAAGTTGGTATGGAGAGGTTCCTATAGGGGTCTTGAATGCTATTCTGTAAGCCCACAGAGCATCATCCAAGCTCCGTGCCCAATCCTTTCTACGGGTACTTACTGTCCGTTCTAGGATTCTCTTTAATTCTCTGTTAGAGACTTCATCTTGCCCATTAGTTTGTGGATGATATGGAGTAGCCACCTTATGGCAAATTCGATACCGAACCATGGCAGAGTAAAGCTGTTTATTGCAGAAATGAGTGCCCCCATCACTGATTAGTACTCTAGGGACACCAAATCTGCTAAAGATATATTTCTAGAGGAACTTCAGCACTGTTTTAGTATCATTGGTGGGTGTGGCAATGGCTTCAACCCATTTTGATACATAGTCAACTGCCACCAAAATGTAAGTGTTTGAGTATGATGGTGGGAAAGGTCCCATGAAGTCAATTCCCCATACGTCAAACAACTCAATTTCCAAGATTCCTTGTTGAGGCATGGCGTAACCATGAGGCAGATTACCAGCTCTTTGGCAGCTGTCACAGTTACGTACAAACTCTCGGGAATCTTTATAGAGTGTGGGCCAATAGAAGCCACATTGGAGGACCTTGGTGGCTGTTCGCTCACCTCCGAAATGGCCTCCATATTGAGATCCATGGCAATGCCACAGGATCCTCTGTGCTTCTTCTCTAGGCACACACCTACGGATTATTCCGTCTGCACATCTCTTAAAGAGATAAGGTTCATCCCACAAGTAGTACTTTGCATCAGTAATTAATTTCTTCTTTTGTATCCTGTTGTACTCCTTGGGTATGAACCTTGCAGCTTTATAGTTTGCAATATCGGCAAACCATGGTGTTTCCTGAATGGCAAATAAATGCTCATCCGGAAAGTCTCAGAGATCTCAAGAGAGGGGAGGGGCATCCCTTCTACTGGCTCTATCCGGGATAGATGATCAGTCACTTGGTTCTCTGTCCCTTTTTTGTCTCTTATTTCTATATCAAACTCTTGCAGAAGCAACACCCATATGATGAGCCTGGGTTTTGAATCCTGCTTTGTGAGTAGGTATTTAAGAGCAGCATGATTAGTGTACACAATCACTTTTGATCATACTAAGTATGATCTGAACTTGTCAATGGCATAAACCACTGCAAGTAATTCTTTTTCTGTGGTTGTGTAATTTTTCTGGGCATCATTTAGAATGCGACTAGCGTAATGAATGACGTGCAGAAGCTTGTCATGCCTCTGTCCCAGCACTGCACCAATGGCGTGATCACTGGCACCACACATTAGCTCAAATGGTAATGTCCAGTCTGGTGCAGAAATAACTGGTACTGTGACCAGCTTAGCTTTCAGCGTTTCAAACGCCTGCAGGCACTCTGTGTCAAACACAAATGGCATGTCAGCAGCTAGCAGATTGCTTAGAGGTTTTGCGATTTTTGAAAAATCCTTTATAAACCTCCTATAGAATCCTGCATGCCCCAGAAAGCTTCTGATTGCCTTAACATTGGCAGGGGGTGGTAATTTTTCAATTACCTCTATTTTTGCTTGATCCACCTCTATTCCCTTGTTTGAGATTTTATGCCCAAGAACAATCCCTTCAGTCACCATGAAGTGACATTTTTCCCAGTTTAAAACTAGGTTGGTCTCTTGGCATCTTTTCAGAACAAGTTTCAGGTGATCAAGACAGGAGCTGAATGAGTCTCGATATACTGAGAAGTCATCCATGAAGACTTCCAGAAATTTTTCGACCATATCAGAGAAAATAGAGAGCATGCATCTCTGGAAGGTTGCAAGCGCATTACACAGCCCAGATGGCATCCTTCTATAAGCAAACACTCCAGATGGACATGTGAATGCTGTTTTCTCTTGATCCTGAGGATCTACTGCAATCTGGTTATAGCCTGAGTAGCCGTCCAAAAAGCAGTAATAATCATGACCTGCTTGTCTTTCTAGCATCTGGTCTATGAATGGTAAAGGAAAATGATCCTTTCTGGTGGCTGTATTGAGCCTTCTGTAGTCAATACACATGCGCCACCCTGTAACTGTTCTTGTGGGAACCAGTTCATTTTTTTCATTATGAATCACTGTCATGCCTCCCTTTTTTGGGACGACTTGGACAGGGCTCACCCAGGGGCTATCAGAAATAGGATAAATAATCCCAGCCTCTAGTAATTTGGTGACCTCTTTCTGCACCACTTCTTTCATGGCTGGATTTAGCCGCCTCTGTGGTTGAACCACTGGTTTAGAATTATCCTCCAATAAGATTTTGTGCATGCATCTAGATGGGTTTATGCCCTTAAGGTCACCTATGGACCACCCAAGAGCTGTCTTGTGTGTCCTTAGCACTTGAATAAGTGCTTCCTCTTCTTGTGAATTTAAGGCAGAGCTTATGATCACTGGAAAAGTGTCACCTTCTCCCAGAAATGCATATTTCAAGGATGGTGGTAGTGGCTTGAGCTCGGGTTTAGGAGGTTTTTCTTCTTCCAGAAGAATTTTCAGAGGCTCTTTCATGTCCTCTGAATCCTCTAAATCAGGCTGAACATCTTTAAAGATGTTTTCCAACTCTGATTCGAGACTCTCAGCCATGTTGATCTCTTCTACCAAAGAGTCAATAAGATCAACTTTCATGCAGTCTTTTGATGTGTCAGGATGCTGCATGGCTTTGACAGCGTTCAACTTAAACTCATCATCATTGACTCTCAGGGTTATTTCCCCCTGTTGGACGTCAATGAGGGATCGTCCAGTTGCTAGGAAGGGTCTTCCTAGAATGAGAGTAGCACTCTTGTGCTCCTCCATTTCCAGCACAACAAAGTCAGTGGGAAAGGCGAATGGCCCAACTCTGACAATCATGTCTTCAATCACGCCTGATGGGTATTTAGTGGAGCCATCAGCAAGTTGGAGACATATCCGGGTTGGTTTAACTTCTTCAGTTAAGCCAAGCTTTCTGATAGTGGATGCAGGTATTAGGTTGATGCTTGCCCCAAGATCGCATAAAGCTGTCTTGGTGCATTGACCTTCTAATATGCATGGTATCAGAAAACTCCCAGGGTCTTTAAGCTTTTCAGGAAAGCTTTTCAGAATGACTGCACTGCATTCTTCTGTGAGGAGAACTCTTTTTGTTTCTCTCCAATCCTTTTTATGACTCAAGATCTCTTTCATGAACTTGGCATAAGAAAGTATTTGCTCAAGTGCTTCTGCAAATGGAATCTTTATTTCAAGAGTCCTGAGGTAATCTGCAAAGCGAGCAAATTGCTTATCCTGCTCCTCTTTCCGGAGTTTTTGAGGATAAGGTATCTTGGCTTTATATTCCTCAACCTTAGTTACTGCAGGTTTATTGTCTACAGAAGTGGTTGAAGAAGCCTTCTTAGAGGGGTTGTTATCAGCATTTGTGTGTGTCTAATCCCTCACTGGCAATTGAGTGCCAGAGTTAGAAGCTGGAGTGAAATTGGACGCCAGCTCCTTGTCTGTTCCTGGCGTCTGAACGCCAGAACTGTGCCCATTTTGGGCGTTCAGCGCCAGATCTTCCCCATTTTGGGCGTTCAACGCCAGATCCTTGCCTATTTCTGGCGTTGAACGCCAGTCCTGCCTTGTTTCTGGCGTTGAACGCCAGTCCTGAGCATGATCTGGGCGTTCAGCGCCAGCCTTCCACCAAATTTCTGGCTTTTTAGTTCCAGTATTACTTTTCCCTGGGCTCTTACTGTCCTCAGGTGAATTTTGGGTGGTTTGCTCATTTCTTAGCTTTTTGCTACCTTGAGGTGGGGTATTTAATGTTTTTCCACTTCTTAGTTGAACTGCTTGGCATTCTTCTGTTATTTGCCTTGACAGCTGTTGCTTTGTTTGCTTAAACTGTTCGTCCAGATGTATATTAGCCATCCTTGTCTCTTGTAGTCTATCTTTGAATTCGGCTAACTGCTTTATTAGAAAGTCCAATTGCTGATTGAATTCAACAGCTTGTTTTACAAGACTGAGTTCAGCAGTTGCTGTTTTAACCTCTTCTTTCATGGAAGGGTCACTGCTTAGGTACAGATGCTGATTCCTAGCAACTGTATCAATGAGCTCTTGAGCTTCTTCAATTGTCTTTTTCATGTGGATAGATCCACCAGCTGAGTAATCCAAAGACATCTGAGCTCCTTCAGTAAGCCCATAATAGAAGATGTTTAACTGAACCCACTCTGAAAACATTTCAGAAGGGCATTTTCGTAGCATCTCTCTGTATCTCTCCCAGGCATCATAAAGAGATTCACTATCTCCTTGTTTAAAGCCTTGGATGTCCAGCCTTAGCTGTGTCATCCGTTTTGGGGGAAAGTATTGATTCAGGAATTTTTCTGTCAGCTGTTTCCATGTCCTTATGCTGGCCTTAGGTTGGTTATTCAACCACCTCTTAGCTTGATCTTTTGCAGCAAATGGAAACAGTAATAATCTGTAGACATCCTGATCTATTTCTTTATCATGTACTGTGTCAGCAATCTGTAGAAACTGTGCCAGAAACTCTGTAGGTTCTTCCTGTGGAAGACCAGAATACTGGCAACTTTGCTGCACCATGATAATGAGCTGAGGATTCAACTCAAAGCTACTGACTCCAATGGAGGGTATGCAGATGCTACTCCCATATGAAGCAGTAGAGGGGTTAGAATATGACCCCAGAGTCCTCCTGGACTGTTCATTTCCGCTTAGGTCCATGATGGAGAAAGGGAGATGATGTAAAATAGAGAAAATATTTTATTTATTTATTTATTTATTTCGAAAATAAAATAAATTAATAAAATAAATAAAAATAGGTGAAGATTTTCGAAAAAATGAGGGGAGAGAAAGTGGTAAGGAAGTTTTGAAAAAGATATGATTTGGAAAAGGTTTTAAATTTAAAAAAAATCTGAATTTTTTTTTAAAAATAATTTTCGAAAATCTGTTTTAAAATTAGAGAGAAAAGATATTTTTGAATTTAGTGAGGAAAGAGAAAAACAATAAAATAGCGCAAGATTTAAAATTTTTAGAACTCCTTGTTTTCGGAAAATTTGGAGGGAAAACACCAAGGAACACCAAACTTAAAATTTTAAGATCAAGACACAAGGAAAACTTAAGAACACTTTGAAGACTCACAAGAACACAAGAACATGAAGAAGAACACCAAACTTAAAATTTTTAGAAAATCAAACTAAAATTTTCAAAAAACACAGAAAAATCAACAAGAAAACACCCAACTTAAAGTTTGACACAGGATTTAATGGAAAAATTATTTTTTTTTTGAAAAAGATTTTAAGAAAAGGAAAATAAGGATTCTAAGATTCTAACACGACGACAATAAGAGACCCAAAACAAAAAAAAAAGAAATTTTTCCTAATCTAAGCAACAAAATAAGCCGTCAGTTGTCCAAACTCAAACAATCCCTGGCAACGGCGCCAAAAACTTGGTGCACGAATTGTGAATCACACTTTTCACAACTCGTACCACTAACCAGCAAGTGCACTGGGTCGTCCAAGTAATACCTTACGTGAGTAAGGGTCGAAACCCACGGAGATTGTTGGTTTGAAGCAATCTATGGTTATCTTGCAATTCTTAGTCAGGAAGTCAATTGTATTTATCAGTTGAATTGCGAATAAACAAGGGAGCATAGGTTGAAGGTTACTTGTTATGCAGTAATGGAGAATATGTTGGAGTTTTGGAGATGCTTTGTCTTCTGAATCTCTACTTTCCTTTGTCCTCTGATTCATGCACGCACGTCCTTCTATGGCAAGCTGTGTGTTGGGGCATCACCGTTGTCAATGGTTACATCCCCTCCTCTTGTGAAAATGATCCAAATGCTCTGTCATAGCACGGCTAATCATCTGAGGTTCCCGATCATGCTGGAATAGGATTCACCCTCCTTTTGCGTCTGTCACTACGCCCAGCACTCGCGAGTTTGAAGCTCGTCACAGTCATTCAATCCCTGAATCCTACTCGGAATACCACAGACAAGGTTTAAACTTTCCGGATTCTCATGAATGCCGCCATCAATCTAGCTTATACCACGGAGATTCTGATTAAGGAATCTAAGAGATATTCATTCAATCTGATGTAGAATGGAGGTGATTGTCAGACACACGTTCATGAATTAAGGAAGGTGATGAGTGTCACTGATCATCACCTTCTCCATAGTTAGGCGCGAATGGATATCTTAGATAGGAACACGCATGTTTGAATGGAAAACAGAAATACTTGCATTAATTCATCGAGACACAGCAGAGCTCCTCACCCCCAACAATGGAGTTTAGAGACTCATGCCGTCAAAGAGTACAAAATTCAGATCTAAAATGTCATGAGATACAAAATAAGTCTCTAAAAGTTGTTTAAATACTAAACTAGTAACCTAGGTTTACAAAAGATGAGTAAACTATGATAGATGGTGCAGAGATCCACTTCTGGGGCCCACTTGGTGTGTGCTGGGGCTGAGACTTAAGCAATTCACGTGCATAAGGCCATTTTGGGCGTTCAACGCCAGGTTTGGACACATTTCTGGCGTTGAACTCCAACTTTTAATCCTTTTCTGGCGCTGGACGCCAGAATTGGGCAGAGAACTGGCGTTGAACGCCAGTTTACGTCATCTATCCTTGAGCAAAGTATGGACTATTATATATTGCTGGAAAGCCCTGGATGTCTAATTTCCAAAGCAATTGGAAGCGCGCTATGTCGAGTTCTGTAGCTCCAGAAAATCCACTTTGAGTGCATGGAGGTCAGAATCCAACAGCATCAGCAGTCCTTTTTCAGTCTGAATCAGATTTTTGCTCAGCTCCCTCAATTTCAGCCAGAAAAATACCTGAAATTACAGAAAAACACACAACTCATAGTAAAGTCCAGAAGTATGAATTTTTCCTAAAAACTAATGGAAATAAGCTAAAAACTAACTAAAACATACTAAAAACTATATGAAATTAACCCCAAAAAGCGTATAAAATATCCGCTCATCAAAGCCCCTTCCATCCCACCTCAAGTATGCTTACCTTGAGGATAATCAAAAGCTCTCAGTTATTATTGCAAGGGAACTCACTTCCCAACAGGAGAAGCAACTGCTTAGTGTGCTGAGAAGACACAAGAAAGCAATTGGGTGGAGCTTGGCGGATATAGTAGGCATCAGCCCTCAAGTTTGTGAGCACCAGATATTTTTAGAAGAGGGAGCAAGGCCTGTTCATCAACCTCAAAGGCGGCTGAATCCCACCATCTTAGAAGTTGTCAAGAAAGAAGTGACCAGGCTGCTTGATGCTGACATCATCTATCCAATCTCGGATAGTGAATGGGTCAGCCCAGTACAAGTGGTGCCCAAGAAGTCGGGAGTCACCACAGTAAAGAATGAGCATGGAGAGCTCCTGACAACTAGAGTGCAAAATTCCTGGAGGGTGTGCATTGATTATAGGCGCCTCAACCAGGCTACTCGCAAGGATCACTACCCCCTGCCATTCATTGATCAGATGCTTGATTGCATGTCAAGTAAATCACACTACTGTTTTTTAGATGGTTACACTGGCTATTTTCAAATTCACGGAGCTCCTGAAGATCAGGAAAAAACTACTTTTACATGTCTCTTTGGAAAATTGCATACAAGAGGATGCCTTTTGGCTTATGTAATGCGCCGTCTACTTTCCAAAGATGCATGATGAGTATTTTCTCAGATCTTATTGAGAGCTGTATGAAAGTTTTCATGGATGACTTTAGTGTGTATGGTGATTCATTTAACCTTTTCTTGGATAGTTTAGCTAGAGTATTAGACAGGTATGTCAGTTCAAACCTTGTATTAAATTTTGAAAAATGTCATTTTATGGTAAAACAAGATATTGTTCTAGGACATGTTTCTAATACTGGTATTTATGTGGATCCAACAAAGGTAGATGTAATTTCTAGTTTACCTAACCCCTCCTCCGTGAGAGAAGTCCATTCATTCCTTGGTCATGCAGGTTTCTACTGGAGATTTATCAAGGACTTCAGTAAGGTAGCATTGCCTTTATCCAGACTGTTGCAGAAGGATGTTGAGTTCGAGCCGAGTGAGGACTGCATGGAAGCGTTTAATAAGCTGAAGATTGCCTTGACTCAAGCTCCGATTGTGAGAGGACCAGACTGGAGCCAGCCATTTGAGATTATGTGTGATGCCTCCAACCATGCAGTAGGATCGGCGCTGGCTCAACGCGAAGGTAAGGACCCTTTTATAATTGCTTATGCTTTTAAGACCTTAGACGCTGCTCAGTCTAATTATACTACCACTGAAAAAGAGCTTATGGCTATTGTTTTTGCTCTGGATAAATTCCGAGCCTACTTACTTGGTACTAAGGTGGTAGTATACTAAGATCATGCAGCTCTTAAATATTTGTTAGCTAAAAAAGAGTCCAAACCAAGGTTAATACGTTGGATATTGCTGCTGCAAGAATTTGATTTAGAAATCAAAGATAGGACTGGTTCCTAGAATTTAGTGGCGGACCACTTGCGTCGCCTAGAGTACATTAAGAGTGACTCGACTCCTATCAATGATGCTTTTCCTTTTGATAGCTTGCACGCAATATCTGAGGTAGTTCCTTGGTATGCACCTATAGCTAATTATCTAGTTAGTCATACCTTCCCTCCTAATTTTACTAAGCACCAAAGGGACAAGCTGAAAAGCGAGTCCAAATATTATATATGGGATGATCCATATTTATGGAGGTACGGTGCTGACCAGATAATTAGGTGTGTACCTCAATCAGAATTCCAGTCAATTTTAGAGGCCTGCTACTTCTCTGAGAGTGGTGGACATTTTGGCCCTCAAAGAACAGCTAGAAAAATTTTAGACTGTGGATTCTGGTGGCCCACTCTTTTTAAGGATGCCACTGCCTTCTGTAAATCTTGTTCCCCATGCCAAAGGTTTGAAAATATATCCAAGAGGGATGAGATGCCCCGACAGCTTATGCTATTCTGTGAAATTTTTTATGTTTGGGGCATTGACTTCATGGGTCCATTCCCAAACTCTAATGGTTTCTTATACATATTGTTAGCTGTAGATTATGTTTTTAAATGGGTGGAAGCAATTCCTACCCGTACTGATGATGCTAACGTCATTGTTTCTTTTGTTAGAAATTATATTATCTATCGCTTTGGATCACCACGAGCAATCGTGAGTGATCAAGGCACTCACTTTTGTAACAGAAGATTAACAGGTCTATTAAAGAAACATGGCATTGTGCACAAGGTAGCAATAGCTTACCACCCTCAGACCAATAGGCAAGCAGAGGTGTCAAACAAAGAGATAAAGCGCATCCTGGAGAAGATTTTCAAGCCCATAGGAAGAACTGGAGCACCAGACTTGTAGATGCGCTCTGGGCTTATCGAACAGCATACAAGACACCCATCAGGATGAGTCCCTTCTGCCTAGTATACGGAAAGGCTTGTCACCTCCCAGTGGAGGTGGAACATAGGGCTTTCTGTGCTGTAAAGGAATACAACATGGGATTTGAGAAGGCTGGTGCTGAAAGGAAGCTGCAACTAGCAGAACTGGAGACCCTTCGACTCGAAGCATATGACAACTCCAGACTATACAAAGAGAAGGTGAAGGCTGTGCATGACAGGCATATCAAGAGAAGAGAGTTCAGACCTGGGAAGCTAGTTCTCCTTTACAACTCAAGATTGAGGCTCATGCCAGGCAAGCTGCGTTCAAGATGAGAAGGCCCCTATAGAGTATAGAAGGCAGAACCATATGGAGTCTTCCACCTGCGTCATCCCTCAAGCTCTAAATTCATCAAGGTCAATGAACATCGCTTGAAGTTGTATCATGGTGAGAAGATGAAGCACAACAAGGAGCTGGAAATATTCCTCTTGGAGGATCCACCAACAGAAGAAGACTAAGCTTATGGACCGTCCAACTTAAGGACGTAAAAGCAAAGTGCTAGGTGGGAGACAACCCACCATGGTATGATCGTCCCTTTTCATTCCTAGTTTTATTTTGTTTTTTACAGTACTCATTCATAATTTCTGCATAATTATCTGTATTCTGCATTCTGCATTCTGCATTCTGCATAAAAAAATAAAAAAAGGGGGTGTTCGACGCGCAAACGTCCCTCACGCGTGCGCGTCATGCGTGATTTCGCACCACCAAGGAATTGACCCGAGAGTTGGGCAGGAGTGGCGCTGGAAGTGTGCTTTGCGCACAAGCAAGCCCACGCGTACGCATCCCTCACGCGTGCACGTCACTTGCGCTTTCAGCAGCCCACGCGTAAGCGTCCCTGACGCATACGCATGACCCTGGAAATCGGCGTAAATGGGTGTTTGGCCAGAGAGTTGTATTGGTGTGGGGCTGGAACTATGCTAGAAACACAAACCCCACCACGCGTATGCTTCCCTGACACATGCACGTCATTTTCAATTAATGACCATCCACGCGTGCGCGTGCCTGACGCGCACGCGTCGCATGCGATTTTGGCCCCCATCCCAGAATGAACAGAGAGTTGTGCGTGCGCGTGGCTGCCTTCGCGTGATTCGCACAATCAAAGGCACGCGCACGCGTGCCCGACGCTTACGCGCCATTATCAAATTCGCGCGACCCACGCGTACGCGTGCCGTACGCGTACGCGTCGCATGCAACGCACAATTAAAGTAGTACGCCGCCTGATTTCTATTCTTCCCTCCCCCAATCCTAATTCTTTTTCATTCCTAATTCTTCCTTCTTTCTTCTTCCTTCTTTCTTCTTTATTCCTTCTTCCTTTCTACTACTTTCTTCCTCCCTTTTTCATCCTCTACATCAAGTTCTTTTCTTTTCTCCTCTACTCTTTCATTCTTCTTTCAATTATTGCATTTATTTATTTTTTTTCTTCTAATTTTTTCTTTTATGCTTAGTTATTTATGGTTTCTTTTTCATTCTTTTTTTTCGTGCATTTTTATGTTGGTATTCGAGTTTTATTTGGGTAGTACCTTATTATAATTAAGCTTGTGGATACTATGAGGAGTAATTTGACAATTGACATTTAATTTTGGCTCTCATATACATTTGGATACATTATTTTTATTCCTATTTTAACTTGCATACCAAGTGTTTGTGAAAAAACTTTTATGGCATTTTGAATCCTATTTTATTTTACTATTACACTTTAATGCCTCTTTTTCACAACACTTGTACTCCACATGTATTTGGAATTATCATTCACAGTTGTCATCATAACAAGTGTTCTTTCCTTGGCATATTTAATATTTAATGCTTGAGTTATGCCTCTCATGCCTATTACTTGCATGCTTTTACCCTCTTGCATCTAATTATTCTGAATTGCCTTCTTGATCTTAATTGATGTCTTACCTACATGTTGTAGCTACCATGTATTTAAGCTATTATCTTTTCTTTGGCATTCATTATCACTTGGAATTTTCTCCCTCCTGTTTTTAGTTATATATATATATATATATATATATATATATTTAACAATCTTCCTCTTACTTTCTTCTTTAGGCATGGGTACCAAGAAAGGAAAAGAGAAAGCCACTGATAAGCACCAGCAAGGAGAGGAACCAAGAGAGCACTGGCTAAAGTGCTTCCATCTACCAGCGTAAAGCCGCCAACAAAGCGGGTGAAGAGGATCATTAAAGTTGATGAATCAGAAAAAGCCTTTTCCGCACGGGACTCCACATGGTTCACTAACCGCTACTGCGAATAGATGTTCCCCATCCTAGCCGAGAGGAACTACAATAATGAGCATCTACTTATTGTTCCAACACACTTTGTTGATTTTGTGGAGCCCCGCATAGAGAGGAGACAGTGGGGATTTTTGAGGAGGCAGCCGCGGGAGGTCAACTTATCAAGGGTAGTTGAATTCTAATCCAACTTCTACTCGCCTACCCTGCAGACTGTCTATGTTCGTCAACGACAAGTCCCTGTCTCCGAGAGTGCCATACAGCGAGCACTGGATCTTCCACCTAGCCCAGAGGGATTGGATGCATATCAAGAAGTCTCTCTTAAGTGCCAGATGTATCAGTTTGACTGGGATAACGTCCTTGGAGTTATAGCCCAACCTGGCAGTACCTGGATCTATGGGCCGCATCAGTCAAAACCCAAGAGCATCTCAGCTCAGTCACTTACCTTGGAGGCTCGCATGTGGGCACAGTTTATGTCCCACTATATCTTTTCGAGCACTCACGAGTTGACCTTCACAGCAGACATGGCTGTTCTCCTCTGGTGCATCCTGACAAAGAAACCCTTCAACCTGCCCCGACACATCCGGTAAGCCATGGGACACGTATAGATTGCGGGTAACCTACCTTTCCCTGCCTTGATTTCAGATTTAGTCTCTGTAGCAGGTGTGTCATATCTGGCAGGAGACACGAAGGTCATGATCCCTAGGGCCGACCAGTATGTCCCGAATAGAAGGTACATCAGGCCATCAGTTTCCTCTACGAGCCGGACTATGGGCCCATATTTGGACACTCCCCCTTCTTATACTCCACCATCATCCACACCACAAGCACCATCCACCCATCAGATGTTCCTTTAGATCCTTGAGAGGTTCGATCGGCAAGACCGGCGGATGGAGCAATTGGAGCGCCGCAACAAGCACCGATACAACTATCTAAAGGAACTCATAGTTGGTACTAACCCACCTCTAGAATAAAAAGACACCCCGAACTCTCCTTCATCCAGTAGCACAAGGAGCCATGGCGAACCAGACAGCGGAGGCGATGCTTCCAGCGCTGTCTTGCTCCTTACTGATGGCACGGAGGACAGTTCCAAGCCATAAGTATGGGGAGGTCAGTCCTTGACTTCTGGAGGTAACTTCTCTCTCTTAAACACCAACATTTTAGTTTTTCTTTTATTAGGTAGGATAGATTGCATGATAATAGTTGTTTGCATGTATGTTTTGCTTGGTTAAAGTAATGAGTTTCTTTTCAAGACCCTATTTTATAATATTTCACTAATTTAAATTAAAACTTTTTGTTAAACTTGTTTGAAGATTATAATTTGGAACATGGTTGATAGCTAAGAACACACAACCTGTGAGATTTGAGCTTAATTATATGGTTACATTATTTAACCATGATTTTTTTTTCTTGTGTGTTTTCTTCTCTATGACTATAATCTATAGTTTGTTCCATTCTATATGTCCATTGTTTAGTATATTTGCATGCATACATATGATTGAAGCCATCATTTGTTATTAGCTCACTTATCCCAAATAGCCTACCATTTCAGTCAACCTTGTTTGCCACCTTGAGCCTTTTAATCCCCATTTGTTATGTATTTTACCACATCACTAGCCTTAAATAGAAAAACAATTAATTACCCCAATTGAATCTTTGGTTAGCTTAAGATAGAGATTGTGTATCAATTAAGTGTGGAAAATTGTGGGAACTTGGGTTGATGAGAAAGTGTTGAGTTTTATTGACAAGATATTGGAAATTTGGGTGCATACTCATGTGAGACCAGAAAAACCATGTGCATTGATATGTTATGTTTGCTTTCATATTTCTAATTAAAATAAATAAATAAATAAATAAATATATTAAATAAATAAATAGTACAATATAAATAAATAAATAAATAAATAAATAGGGGATAAAATCACCCTAATGTTAAGTTTAATAAAAGATCAATGCATATGTGATGAAATTAAAGAAAATTTGATACATGAGTATGTGAAATATACAAAAGTGGAAATTTTGGGTAGATAGGCATGATATTAGAGTTACATAGAGTGTGTGTGTGTGTGTTATGTGTTAGGCGAGAACTTAGGTTAGTCAAAGATTCATATTATAGTTCAATTGGTCATACGTATATCCTCACCCTTACCTTAGCCCCATTACAACCTTGAAAAGACCTCATGGTGTTTGCATTGGTATACTAAATATTTGTTGATTGGTTAGATGAAGAACAAAGTTTTAGAAAGCATGACTAGAGAAGAGTAGAGTGATTAACCCTAGACACTTGAGTAATTAGAGTGCATATACACTACCAGTGAGGGTTCAATGCTTGATTCTATGTTCCCTACTTTCATGAGCTATCTTCTTACAAGTTTACTTGTCTTTTATTGTGTGATTTGAATTAGTGGAATTTGATTTATGTTTGTCTTGAAGAACTTGTTTACTTTCAACCAAGTAGATAGAAACATCTTAGCATATAGTTGCATTCACATACATAGGTTGCATCTCATGAGTCTTACTTTCCCCCATTCATTCTTTTATCTCCTTTACCTTAGCATGAGGATATGCTAATGTTTAAGTGTGGGGAGATTGATAAACCACTATTTTATGGTTTATCTTGTGCTAATTTGAGTGGTTTTCATCAAGTCTTTGCACACTTATTCATACAATTTGCATGATTTTACAATTCCTTCCCAATTTTGTTCTATGGTTGAAAACTTGCTTCCTAAGCTTTTAAATTGTGTATTTTAATCCCTTTTTATACCATTCGATGTCGTGATCTGTGTGCTAAGTGTTTTCAGGCTATATAGGGCAGAAATGGCTTAGAGGATGGAGAGGAAGCTTGCAAAAATGGAAGGAACACAAGAAATAAAGGAGATAACCAGCGAGGATCGATGCGTGCGCGTACCTGACGCGTACGCGTGAATTGGATATTTGCAAAGCGACGCGTGCGCGTACCTGATGCGT
Source organism: Arachis ipaensis (assembly GCF_059453495.1). NCBI lineage: Eukaryota > Viridiplantae > Streptophyta > Magnoliopsida > Fabales > Fabaceae > Arachis > Arachis ipaensis. The sequence continues at coordinate 115,175,205 of NC_142441.1, read as the reverse complement.
ACGCGTGACGTGCACTACGTGCAGAAAACACAGAAGATGCTGGGGGCGATTTTGGGCTGAGTTTGGACCCAATTTTTGGCCTAGAAACACATACTAGAGCCAGGGGACAAGCAGAGACTCGAGACACATTCTCATTCGTATAGTTTTTAGTTTTTAGTTTTTGAATCTTAGAAAGAAACACTACTTCCTCTAGGTTCTTTCACATTCATAGTTTTAGAGTTTTATGCTTTTGATTTGGATATTGAGAAGAGTTACTACCTCCATTGAAGTTTCTATTATTCTAGTTTGTTTCCTTATTCTCTTACTCTTTTAATCACCCATTAACCCTATTCAGATATGGATGTTTATGGTTTTGGAATTTATTAATGCAAAGAACTATTTTTATCTTTAATTGATTTTCAGTTATTATTTTATTTAGTTTATCATGTCTTCTTTTTATTCCCTTTATATGCCTGTGAAAGTGGTATTCATGTCAATGGAGTAGACTCCCAACTTGACTTGGGAGTTGATTAAAAGGAGACCCTTGAGTTGGAATACTCAAGTGTAATTGGGAACTGGAAGTTGTTGGCTGGCTCTCTAGGACTTGTGAATTGGAGCTGGTTCAGTTACTTGACCTTCCTTTATTCGGTAAGGGATAACTAAGTAGAAACAACAACCTATTACCATTACACTTGGGAGAATCCAACAAGGATATAACTTCCAATTAATCTTCTCTCAGTCAAGGCTTTTTATTTTAAATACATAAAACCTTTTGTTAATTTCCAGTGCCTTAATTAGCAATTATTTTAATTTCCCATTCTCCAACTCTAAAAATTCTCAGATAATTCCTGAATAATAAAATAGCACTCTTTTGTCAACTCGTTGGGAGACGACCTAGGATTTCTACTCCCAGTATTTTATTCTTAAATTGTGACAACCCTTTTAAATTGATAAGCGAAATTTTCGTCGGTCAAGAACTGTACTTGCAACGCTATTCTTATTATAATTTCTTAATCGGTAATTTTCCGCCACGTCAAGAGACTACTCCAAATGAGCCGTATAGAGCCGAGTTAGGTGAATGCTACGAGTGCAGGAAGCCGGGGCATATGGCTCGAGACTGTTCGCACAGGAAACGCTGGGATGCAGCCGAATCCGATTCTCAGACCCGAGATAACCATAAACTAGCAGTTGAATTTCGAACTTCCTTGCATATTATCAATATGTGATATTCATTCGTAATATATGACGTGCATTGATAATTGTAAAGCCCAAGTTGATGGCTGATCGAAGGCTATTAGTTGTTAAGACGGAGTAATGTTTACTTAACTTAGAAGGGGGATCGGTTTAGAGTGATGTTAGGTTTAAAATAGATAAGGATTAGAGATGAAGATGTTCCAAAAATTGCATTCAGGACACGTTATAATCATTATGAGTATACGGTGATGTCTTTCGGGCTAACTAATGCTCCAGCAATATTCATGGATTATATGAACAAGACTCTCCAGCCGTATCTGGACAAGTTTGTTATTGTCTTTATTGATGATATTCTTGTTTACTCTAAGACTAAGGAGGAACATGCTGATCACTTGTAAACTGTGCTACAAATTCTAAGAGACAGGAAGTTATATGCTAAGTTATCTAAATGTGAGTTTTGGAAGAATGAGGTGAAGTTTCTTAGTCACGTAGTGAGTAAGCAGGGAATAGCTGTGGATCCTGCTAAGGTGGAAGCAATAATGAATTCGGAGCGATCAACTTCAGTGACAAAGATCATAAGTTTCCTAGGTTTGGCTGGGTATTATCACAGATTTATTAAGGGATTTTCATAGCTTGCTCTACCTTTAACTAAGTTGACTAGGAAGGGTACACCTTTTGTCTGGACTTCGGAGTGCGAAGAAAGTTTTCAAACATTGAAGCAAAGGTTGACTTCTGCACCCGTGTTGGTATTGCCTGAGCCAAGTGAACCATTTGAAGTGTACTGTGATGCGTCATTAAAGGGTTTAAGGTGCGTTCTGATGCAGCACCAAAATATTGTAGCATACGCCTCACGGCAATTAAGACCGCATGAGATAAACTATCCGACTCACGGTTTAGAACTTACTGCTATTATGTTTGCTTTGAAAACCTGGAGGCATTATCCCTATGGCATGAAGTTTCATGTCTTCTCAGATGATAAGAGTTTGAAGTATCTCCTTAGGCAAAAAGAGTTGAATATGCGTCAGAGAAGGTAGATGGAGCTTCTAAAGGATTATGATTTTGAATTGAATTACCATCCAGGAAAAGCGAATGTTGTGGCGGATGCCCTGAGTCAGGAGTCTTTGTATGCAGCTTGGATGATGTTATAAGAAGAAGAGTTACTAAAGGCATTTCAAGGTTTGAACCTGGAAATTAGGGAAGAATCTGGAATTCCGTGTTTGAATCAGTTGCAAATTTCAAGTGATTTTAAATCAAAACTTCTGAAGTCTCATCAAAATGATGAAGCATTACGTAAGGTATTGCCAGCAATTGAACAATGAAGACAGTAGAGAGTGTCAGAAGATAAGGATGGTTTATGGAGGTTTAGGAACCGGATTGTTGTGCCAGATGTTGGAGGTCTGCAACAGAGTATCTTAAAGGAAGCTTATAAGAGCGGGCTTTCAATTCATCTAGGAAGTACCAAAATATACCAAGATTTGAAAGTGATGTTCTGGTGGCCAGGAATGAAGAATGATGTAGCATTGGATGTATTTAAATGTTTAATGTGTTAGAATGTTAAGATTGAGCATTAGAGACCATCAGGAACCCTCCAGCCTTTAGAGATTTCATAATGGAAATGGGAGAGTATCGTAGTGGACTTTTTGACAGGTTTGCCTAGAACTCGGACTGGTTGTTGACCGATTAACAAAATCAGCTCACTTTCTCCCCATCCGAATAAGTTGCACAATGGAAGAATTGGGTCGAATGTATAAGAAAGAGATTGTCAGGTTGCATAGCGTGCCTTTCACCATTGTATCTGACAGAGATCCTCATTTCACATCAAGATTCTAGGGAGCCTTTCAGCATGCATTTGGGACTCAGTTGAGTTAAAGTACTGCGTATCACCCTCAAACAGATAGTCAATCAGAGAGAACTACCAGACCTTGGAGGATATGTTAAGGGCTTGTGTTTCAGACCAGCTGGCAAGCTAAGATCGGTATATGCCATTAGTGGAGTTTGCTTATAATAATAGCTACCATGTGAACATCAGAATAACTACATATGAGGCTCTATATGGCAGGAAATGTTAATCTCCGCTATGTTGGTATGAAACTGGAGAAAGAAGTTTATTAGGGCCTAAGATGATAGCTGAAACTACTGAGCAGATAAAGAAGATTCATAGACGAATGCTTATAGCCCAAAGCCATCAAAAGAGCTATGCTGATCAAAGGCGGAAGCCTTTCGAGTATGAAGAAAGAGAGCATGTCTTTCTGAAGGTTACACCAACTACGGGAGTGGGAAAAGCTATTAAGACTAAGAAACTAAATCCCCGTTATGTTGGACCGTTTGAGATCCTGAAAAGAATTGGACCAATGGCTTACAGAATAACCTTTCCGCCATATCTTTCGAATTTGCACGACTTGTTTCATGCATCACAACTTCGGAAGTATACTCCTGACGCAAGTCATGTACTGGAACTGAAACCAATTCAAGTGAGAGAAAATCTAACACTTCCAGTAATTCCAGTGAGAATTGATGACACCAGCATCAAACGATTATGCAAAAAGGAAGCGTCATTAGTAAAAGTAGCTTGGTGTCGAGCTGGTATTGAGGAACACACTTGGAAACTCGAGTCAGATATGTGGAAGAACTACCCAAAACTCTTTTCAGGTAACTATATCTGAATTTTGAGGGCAAAATTCTTTGTTAGGTGCGTAGGATGTAAACCCTGTTAAATTAGTAGATAATTAGTCAATAAATTAGTTTTTAATCAAGAAGATTAGAAATGCAAATATGATATTAAATTAGGATAGAGCTCATCGAAACGAGAATTTTGACACTAATTTCGAAGAAAACGGTCCAAGAATGGACCGAACGGACCAAACCGGTTGAATCGGGCCCAAATTGGGCCGTGGGCCCAACCGGGCCAGCCTTTTTAAATGAGCCCAATGCCCTTCTCTTCTTCATTTCATCTGAACATTGCTGAAAGCTCCAGGGAAGGAGAAGAATGCCATAACCCTTACGGTGATTTCAAAACGTCGTAGCTCCTCCGTCCGAGCTCCGATCGCCGCACCGTTTGCAGCCACGTAACCACCGCGTCGAGCTCTACATTTCTACCAGAACAATTTTATAGGTAACTTGTTTTTTATTATCAGCCTCTTCTTCCCCAATTTTTCAGAAATTTGAGTGGAGGTATTGAATTTCTTTGTTCTTTGATGTTTTAGGATCCAATTAGCTTGAGAAAAACGTTCACTCTTATATGAAGCTTGGATAAGGTGAGCATATAATAATTCCATTTTAATTTTACTAAATTTATGATTTGGATATTAAAGTGGGTATATATGTGTTATAAATATGTATTAGGTTGTGAATAAATGATCGGAGCTTGAAATTGTGCACGTTGGAATTTTGGTGGAGGCTGAACATTAGTATTTTGATTGAGCTTTGTAGCTGTGTTTGTGTTGGAAAAATTGCTTTGGTCGCTACGTGAGAATCGGCCAAGGTATGATTTAGGGTTCTTGCATTTAATATATAATGTTCTGTGAAAACTTAGGCTAGATGACCTTAGGATAAGTGAAAACCCATGGAAATGTATAATGTTTAGTATTCTTGATATTTATGGTGGAAGATAGATAGGTGATAGTAATTGTGAATGTATGGACAATAATATGATAATTATTGAGTTGATGATGATGTTTATGTTTACATTAATTAAATGTATAGAGAGATTGTTAAGGTGTGGAATTGAGCTATGTTGTTGTGTGTTGGATGATAAGAAATGGCAAGAGATTATGTGGCTAGGGTGTAGCACGTAATAGGGTTGATACCAAGTGTAAAATGGTTAATTTGTGATTGAAAGAGAACAATGAAATGGAGGTTAAAGAGTTTTGCAAAATTTGGTTTTTGGCTAAACTTTGGCAAGGCATAACTTGGCTTTCGGGCCCTCAATTTGCTTCTAACTTGTTTTAAAATGAAAATTGGGACTATGAAGTTTATGCCGTTTGAAGAACGGGTGAAAAATATTGTAAATCGAAGAAATTATAGGTGTTGGAAGACTGGAACTCAAAACTGATTTTTATTTCAATTCTGCAGCTTTGCCACTGAATCTCTTTGTTTTAAAGAACGTACGCCCACGCGTACACGTGACCCACGCGTATGCGTGGCATGGAATTTTGGCAATACGTACGTGTGACCCCGCGCACGCGTGACATGAAGTTTTAACCCATGCGGACGCGAGCTGCAATTTCACACTCCCGCCCGCACGCGTGAGCTACGTGTACGCGTGGCCCCTATTATAGCAAATATTATTTTTGGAGTTTAAATTTTATTTCAAACCTCTAAACCTCTATTTTTACTCCTTTAGTCATTAATAATAGTATTAAACCTAGTATTCAGATGAAGGTAGGAAATAGGGATAACTTGGAGGTAAAGTAAAGCTGAAAAGTGATGAATTGACTATGAAATGTTACGGATGATCATGTACGAAACTTGGCTTGATAATCAAATGAATGAGCATGTATGATATTTGGCTTGAATGATTAAATGATCTGAGATACGAGATTCCCTGGGTAAAGTATCGTGGCTTGCCACCACGTGTACCAGGTTGAAAGCTCGATACTCTGTTGACCCTACGACGTAAGGGTTACCGGGCACTTATAAATTACTGGGAATGTTAACCTCCATTGAGCAATAGTGATTATTTGAGAAAAAGCTATGCATAGACTCTTGGGGATGCACGTCGAGGGACAGTCTAAGGTTTTCGGACTTGTCGGGATGGCTGGATAACCGACAGATGAGCTTCATCAGCCATAGGACAGGCATGCATCATATGCTTACTACTTGAATTACTTGTTTGTGCATTAACTGGGTGTGCCTAACTGTACTTGCCATGCTAAATGTATATTTGTTACCTGCAGTATTTGTTACTTTCTTGTGCTTGCTTTTATCTATTTATTTGTCTGTGAAATGCTGACGGAGATGGAGGTGTAGAGGAATGGCAGTACGGGGCTTAGATTTTAAGGTTAAGTTAGGCTTAGATACTCTTAGAAAACCACATTTTATGGCTTCTGTTTAATACTTTAAGCTCTATAATCCGAGTGTCGGTGTTCTAGGATTGCATGTGGTATTCCCAGGACCTTATATATTATGTGTATGACACATTTACCATACTGAGAACCTCTGGTTCTCATCCCATACTATGTTGTTGTTTTTCAGATGCAGGTCGAGAGGCAACTCGTTAGGCCTCTGGACTCCCGGAGCGAAGTGGTTACTGGTTATTTTGTTTTACTCACTTTTCAAGGCTCCTAGTTTATTATATTCATTCTGCTATTATATGTATACATTTTATTTTAGAAGTCGTAGCACCTCACCACCTCTGTTTTACATCCTAGGTGTAAAGCTCTGTGTGGTAGGGTGTTACAGCTATCATTAGATAACAGATGGTTTTCTAAAAAAAATAAACTCTATCGCATTCAAAAAGTGTGTCACACGGATATGTTGTAGGCGATAAATTCTCATCCCTGTATAAAAAAATCCAGCACACGTGGCCATCAACAAATAGTACCAAAGATGAATAAGCACTGAACTCCACAATTTTGTATACAGCTGCGCTATGGAAACGGAATCAGATAGGATAGAGTTTAGAAAACATTTCATACTAGTGGTCCTAAAAATGTTCTTGTGCCCAACAATACAATAGGTAATTTTGCCATGGCACATTTATCCCGTCCTGGATGTTTCTTATCCAAGGACATTCAATTGGCCATTGCATACTCTAAAGTGATTGGACATGGGAGTCGAGAAATATAAGCTTAAAAGAAACAAAACCTGTAAATGCTGCATGTTCGTCATGCTGGTTGCATTGAATTAGTATTAGTAGATTGAGCATATTATTTACGTTGCAGAGCATAATTTGTATCAATCTTCTGTCTAGGTACTATACTTTCAGCGACTTAAGCACGGTCTGCTGGATAACTATTATGAGGCAGACCATGGATCGCTGCATAAACTACCGAAAAACTAGAAAAGAAGGTGACATATATCCTTTCCAAGGTACTCACTTATGCGAGTGTTTCTTTATGTTGAACTGTGAAACTCTCCACCGACATCAATAACATAATTCTGGTATTTAACATGTTTTGCCATATGTATCTTATGCATGGATCTTAATATAACTGACATTCATGAAAGTTTGTTGTGGATAATTTATTTTTATGCAGGATTGGTACTTGTTGTTTCTTTTAGCAACAAACTGGATGTTATTTCTTATTTATAAGTTAGATTTTAATTTCCTAATTCATTGGATGTCTTAAATCAGGGATGTCTCATAGCGAGAGAGGAAAAAAGTGAAGACCTTAAAGGCCAATCACGTCAAGCTGCAAGAAAAACAACTTCCAAAAAAATACAGCCGAAGCACGGAGTAAAAGCTTTAGTTGCTCCAAAGGTAAGCACATATTTTAGTTGATGGCGGCATTCATAAGAGTCCGGAAAGTCTAAATCTTGTCTGTGGTATTCCGAGTAGGACTCTGGGATTAAATGATTGTGACGAGCTTCAAACTCGCGAGTGCTGGGCGTAGTGACAGACGCAAAAGGAGGGTGAATCCTATTCCAGTATGATCGAGAACCTCAGATGATTAGCCGTGCTGTGACAGAGCATTTGGACCATTTTCACAAGAGGATGGGATGCAGCCATTGACAAGGGTGATGCCTCCAGACGATTAGCCATGCAGTGACAGCGCATCGGACCATTTTCCAGAGAGGATTAAAAGTAGCCATTGACAACGGTAATGTCCTTACATAAAGCCAGCCATAGAAAGGAGTAAGACTGACTAGATGAAGATAGCAAGAAAGCAGAGGTTCAGAGGAACGAAAGCATCTCTATACACTTATCTGAAATTCTCACCAATGATATACATAAGTGTTTCTATCCTTATTTTCTGTTTAATTAGTATTATTTTCGAAAACTCCATAATCAATTATTATCCGCCTGACTGAGATTTACAAGGAGACCATAGCTTGCTTCATACCAACAATCTCCGTGGGATCGACCCTTACTCACGTAAGGTTTATTACTTGGACGACCCAGTGCACTTGCTGGTTAGCTGTATCAAAGTTGTGAATGAAAAACAATTTATTAAGATGTGTGTACATAGTGTTTGGCGCCGTTACCTGGGATCACAATTTCGTGTACCAAGTTTTTGGCGCCGTTGCCGGGGATTGTTCGAGTTTGAACAACTGACGGTTCATCTTGTTGCTCAGATTAGGTAATTTTCTTTTTGTTTTATTTTCAAAAATTTTTCAAAAACCTTTCAAAAATTTCTCATCTGTTTTTGAAAAAAAAATTGTTTTCAAAAATATAATTTTCTTCAGAATTTTTAAGAATGAATTCTAGTGTTTCATGAAGCATGTTGAAGCCTGGCTGGCTGTAGAGCCATGTCTAAATTCTTTTGGACTGAGGTTTTGGCTTAAAATTGAATGAATTACTCTCATATTACATACTAAAGCTTGGCTGGCTATTAAGCCATGCCTAACCCTCAGATTGGAGCTTTAGAATAAGTGTGCAAGATTCCTGGAATTCATATTAAAAATTTTGGAATCCTTATTTTTCTTTTTCAAAATGATTTTCGAAAAAAATTAAACGAAAATACAAAAAAAAATCATAAAATCATAAAAATCAAAAATTTTTTTTTGTATTTCTTGTTTGAGTCTTGAGTCAGATTTAAAGTTTTGTGTCAATTGCATGTTCATCTTTCATTTTTTGAAAAATTCATGCATTCATGGTATTCTTCATGATCTTCAAGTTGTTCTTGGTAAGTCTTCTTGTTTGATCTTGATGTTTTCTTGTTTTGCATCTTCTCTTGTTTTTCATGTGCATTTTTGCATTCATAGTGTCTAAACATGAAAGATTTATAAGTTTGGTGTCTTGCATGTTTTCTTTGCATATAAAAATTTTCAAAAATAAGTTCTTGATGTTCATCATGATCTTCATAGTGTTCTTGGTGTTCATCTTGACATTCATAGCATTCTTGCATGCATCACATACTTTGATCCAAAATTTTCATACATTGCATCATTTTTCTTGTTTTTCTCTCTCATCATTAAAAATTCAAAAATAAAAAAAAATATCTTTCCCTTTTTCTCTCTTAAAATTTCGAAAATTGGATTTGACTTTTTCAAAAAATTTTAAAATTTAGTTGTTTCTTATGAGTCAAATCAAATTTCAATTTAAAAATCTTATCTTTTTCAAAATCTTTTTCAAAAATCAAATCTTTTTCACTTTTCTTATTTATTTTCGAAAATTTTTGAAATATTTTTCAAAAATCTTTTTCTTATCTTTATCACATAATTTTCAAAAATAACATCATCAATTAATGTTTTGATTCAAAAATTTCAAGTTTGTTACTTGCTTGTTAAGAAAGATTCAAACTTTAAGTTCTAGAATCATATCTTGTGATTTCTTGTGAATCAAGTCATTAATTGTGATTTTAAAAATCAAATCTTTTTCAAAACTAATTTCAATCATATCTTTTCAAAAAAAAATATCTTCTTATCTTATCTTTTTCAAAAATTTGATTTCAAAATATCTTTTCTAACTTCCTAACTTCTTATCTTTTCAAAATTTGTTTCAACTAACTAACTAACTTTTTGTTTGTTTCTTATCTTTTTCAAAACTACCTAACTAACTCTCTCTCTCTCTCATTTTCGAAAATCCCTTCCCTCTTTTTCAAAATTTCTTTTTAATTAACTAATTATTTTAATTTTTGATTTTAATTTTCGAAAACTACTAACCTTTTTCAAAAACTATTTTCGAAAATCACTAACCCTTTTTCAAAAATAATTTTCGAAAATCCTTCTCCCTCATCTCCTTCTAATTAATTATTCATCTACTAACACTTCTCTTCATCTCACATCACTGCTCCTATCCTTACCCTTGTGTTTGGATTCTTCATTCTTCTTCACCTCTATTCCTTTTCTTCTTCTACTAACAATAAGGAACCACTTTACTGTGACATAGAGGATTCCTCTTCTTTTCTTGTTCTCTTCTCTTTCTTATGAGCAGGAACAAGGAAAAAGGCATTCTTGTTGAAGCTGTTCCAAAACCTGAAAGGACTCTGAAGACGAAACTAGGAGAAGCTAAATTACAACAATCCAGAGACAACCTTATTGAAAATTTCGAACAAGTAAAGGAGATGGCAGCCGAACCCAACAACAATAATGCAAGGAGAATGCTTGGTGACTTCACTGCACCAAATTCCAATTTACATGGAAGAATAATCTCCATTCCTGCCATTGGAGCAAACAATTTTGAGTTGAAACCTCAATTAGTTTCTTTGATGCAACAGAACTGCAAGTTTCATGGACTTCCATCTGAAGATCCTTTTCAGTTCTTAACTGAATTCTTGCAGATATGTGATACTGTTAAGACTAATAGAGTAGATCCTGAAGTCTACAGGCTCATGCTTTTCCCTTTTGCTGTAAGAGACAGAGCTAGAATATGGTTGGACTCTCAACCTAAAGATAGCCTGAACTCTTGGGATAAGCTAGTCAAGGCTTTCTTAGCCAAGTTATTTCCTCCTCAAAAGCTGAGTAAGCTTAGAGTGGATGTTTAGACCTTCAGACAGAAAGAAGGTGAATCCCTCTATGAAGCTTGGGAGAGATACAAAGAACTGACCAAAAAGTGTCCTTCTGACATGCTTTTAGAATAGACAATCCTGGATATATTCTATGATGGTATGTCTGAATTAGCTAAGATGTCATTGGATACTTCTGCAGGTGGATCCATTCACCTAAAGAAAATGCCTGCAGAAGCTCAAGAACTCATTGACATGGTTGCTAATAACCAGTTCATGTACACTTCTGAGAGGAATCCTGTGAGTAATGGGACGCCTATGAAGAAGGGAGTTCTTGAAATGGATACTCTGAATGCCATATTGGCTCAGAATAAAATATTGACTCAGCAAGTCAATATGATTTCTAAGAGTCTGAATGGAATGCAAGCTGCATCCAACAGTACTCAAGAGACATCTTCTGAAGAAGAGGCCTATGATCCTGAGAACCCTGCAATAGCAGAGGTAAATTACTTAGGTGAACCTTATGGAAACACCTATAACTCATCATGGAGAAATCATCCAAATTTCTCATGGAAGGATCAACAAAAGCCTCAACAAGGCTTTAATAATGGTGGAAGAAACAGGTTTAGCAATAGCAAGCCTTTTCCATCATCCACTCAGCAACAGACAGAGAACTCTGAACAAAATACTTCTAATTTAGCTAACTTAGTCTCTGATCTATCTAAGGCCACTGTAAGTTTCATGAATGAAACAAGGTCCTCCATTAGAAATTTGGAGGCACAAGTGGGCCAGCTCAGTAAAAGGATCACTGAAATCCCTCCTAGTACTCTCCCAAGTAATACAGAAGAAAATCCAAAAGGAGAGTGCAAGGCCATTGAATTAATTACCATGGCTGAACCAGTAAGGGAGGTTGAGGACGTGAATCCCAGTGAAGAAGACCTCCTGGGACGTCCAGTGATCAATAAGGAGTTTCCCTCTGAGGAACCAAAGGAATCTGAGGCTCATTTAGAGACCATAGAGATTCCATTAAACCTCCTTATGCCATTCATGAGCTCTGATGAGTATTCCTCTTCTGAAGAGAATGAGGATGTTACTGAAGAGCAAGTTACCAAGTACCTTGGTGCAATCATGAAGCTGAATGCCAAATTATTTGGTATTGAGACTTGGGAAGATGAACCTCCCTTGTTCACTAATGAACTAAGTGATCTGGATCAACTGACATTGCCTCAGAAGAAACAGGATCCTGGAAAGTTCGTAATACCTTGTACCATAGGCAACATGATCTTTGAAAAGACTCTGTGTGACCTTGGTTCAGGGATAAACCTCATGCCCCTCTCTGTAATAGAGAAACTGGGAATCTATGGGGTGCAAGCTGCTAATATCTCATTAGATATGGCAGACAATTCAAGAAAACAGACTTATGGACAAGTAGAGGACGTGTTAGTAAAGGTTGAAGGCCTTTACATCCCTGCTGATTTCATAGTCCTAGATATTGGGAGGGATGAGGATGAATCCATCATTCTTGGAAGACCCTTCCTAGCCACAGCAAGAGCTGTGATTGATGTTGACAGAGGTGAACTAGTCCTTCAATTGAATGAGGACTCCCTTGTGTTTACAACTCAAGGTCATCCTTCTGTAAACATGGAAAGGAAGCACAGTAAGCTTCTCTCAAAACAGAGCCAACCAGAGCCCCCACAGTCAAACTCTAAGTTTGGTGTTGGGAGGCCACAACCAAACTCTAAGTTTGGTGTTGAACTCCCATATCCAAACTCTAAGTTTGGTGTTGGGGAGTCTCAACAATGCTCTGAACATCTGTGAGGCTCCATGAGAGCCCATTTTCAAGCTATTGACATTAAAAAAGTGCTTGTTGGAAGGCAACCCAATTTTTATTTATCTAATCTTTATTTTCATTGTTTTTCATGTTTTATTAGGTTCATGATCATGTGGAGTCACAAAATAAATATAAAAATTAAAAACGGGATCAAAAACAGCAGAAGAAAAATCACACCCTGGAGGAGGATCTCACTAGCGTTTAAATGCCAGTAAGAAGCATCTGGCTGGCGTTCAACGCCAGAACAGAGCATGGTTCTGGCGCTGAACGCCCAAAATGGGCAGCATCTGGGCGTTTGAACGCCAGAATTGCACCCTGGAGAAGAGCTGGCGCTGAACGCCCAGAAATGGGCAACAAATGGGCGTTCAACGCCCAAAACAAGCACCAATCTGGCGCTGAACGCCCAGAGTTGTGTGCAAGGGCATTTTGCATGCCTAATGGGTGCAGGGATGTAAATCCTTGACACCTCAAGATCTGTGGACACCACAGGATCATCTTAGGATCTGTGAATCTCACAGGATCTCCACCCACCTCACCCTCTCTCTCTCCATTCATGGTCATCCCTTCTGTTTTCCATTCACCACTCACATCCATACACACATCCCTCCATCTCCTCTATATCTTCTTCTTCTTCTTCTATTCTTTCTTCTTTTGCTCGAGGGCGAGCAACATTCTAAGTTTGGTGTGGTAAAAGCATAGAGCTTTTTTTGTTTTTCCATTACCATTAATGGCACCTAAGGCCAGAGAAACCTCAAGAAAGAAGAAAGAGAAGACAATTTCTTCCACCTCTGAGCCATGGGAGATGGAAAGATTCATCTCACAAGCCCATCACTAAGAAAAGGATGGAGCAAACAAGAGAGCACATTCATGGATCTCAACAGGCACATGAAGAAGCTCATCATCAAGAAACCCCTGAGATACCTCAAGGGATGCACTTTCCTCCACAGAATTTTTGGGAGTAATTCAACACCTCCCTAGGAGAATTAAGTTCCAACATAGGACAATTAAGGGTGGAACATCAAGAGCACTCCATCATCCTTCATGAAATAAGAGAAGATCAAAAAGCAATGAGGGAGGAGCAACAAAGACAAGGAAGAGACATAGAAGAGCTCAAGGACATCATTGGTTCCTCAAGAAGGAAACGTCACCATCACTAAGGTGGACTCATTCCTTGTTCTTACTTTCTCTGTTTTTCGTTTTCTCTGTTAAGTGCTTATCTATGTTTGTGTCTTATTACATGATCATTAGTAGTTAGTAACTATGTCTTAAAGTTATGAATGTCCTATGAATCCATCACCTCTCTTAAATGAAAAATATTTTAATTCAAAAGAACAAGAAGTACATGAGTTTCGAATTTATCCTTGAACTTTGTTTAATTATATTGATGTGGTGACAATGCTTCTTGTTTTCTGAATGAATGCTTGAATAGTGCATATGTCTTTTGAAGTTGTTGTTTAAGAATGTTAAATATGTTGGCTCTTGAAAGAATGATGACAAGGAGACATGTTATTTGATAATCTGAAAAATCATAAAAATGATTCTTGAAGAAAGAAAAAGCAGCAAAGAATAAAGCTTGCAGAAAAAAAAATGGCAAAAAAAAAATATAAAGAGAGAAAAAGCAAGCAGAAAAAGCCAAAGCTCTTAAAACCAAGAGGCAAGAGCAAAAAGCCAATAACCCTTAAAACCAAAAGGCAAGGGTAATAAAAAGGATCCCAAGGCTTTAAGCATTAGTGGATAGGAGGGCCTAAAGGAACAAAATCCTGGCCTAAGCGGCTAAACCAAGCTGTCCCTAACCATGTGCTTGTGGCGTGAAGGTGTCAAGTGAAAACTTGAGACTGAGCGGTTAAAGTCAAGGTCCAAAGCAAAAGAAGAGTGTGCTTAAGAACCCTGGACACCTCTAATTGGGGACTTTAGCAAAGCTGAGTCACAATCTGAAAAGGTTCACCCAATTATGTGTCTGTGGCATTTATGTATCCGGTGGTAATACTGGAAAACAAAGTGCTTAGGGCCACGGCCAAGACTCATAAAATAGCTGTGTTCAAGAATCAACATACTAAACTAGGAGAATCAATATCACTATCTGAACTCTGAGTTCCTATAGATGCCAATCATTCTGAACCTCAATGGATAAAGTGAGATGCCAAAACTATTCAAGAGGCAAAAAGCTACAAGTCCCGCTCATCTGATTGGAGCTATGTTTCATTGATAGTTTGGAATTTATAGTATATTCTCTTCTTTTTATCCTATTTGATTTTCAGTTGCTTGGGAACAAGCAACAATTTAAGTTTGGTGTTGTGATGAGCGGATAATTTATACGCTTTTTGGCACTGTTTTTAGTATGTTTTTAGTAGAATCTAGTTACTTTTAGGGATGTTTTCATTAGTTTTTATGTTAAATTCACATTTCTGGACTTTACTATGATTTTGTGTGTTTTTCTGTGATTTCAGGTATTTTCTGACTGAAATTGAGGGACTTGAGCAAAAATCAGATTCAGAGGTTGAAGAAGGACTGCTGATGCTGTTGGATTCTGACCTCTCTTCACTCAAAGTAGATTTTCTGGAGCTACAGAACTCAAAATGGCGTGCTCTTAATTGCGTTGGAAAGTAGACATCCAGGGCTTTCCAGAAATATATAATAGTCCATACTTTGGCTGAGTTTAGATGACGTAAAAGGGCATTGAACGCCAGTTCTACGCTGCTGTCTGGAGTTAAACGCCAGAAACAAGTCACAAACCAGAGTTGAACGCCAAAAACACGTTACAACCTGGCGTTCAACTCCAGAAAGAGCCTCTGCACGTGTAACATTCAAGCTCAGCTCAAGCACACACCAAGTGGGCCCCGGAAGTGGATTTATGCATCAATTACTTACTTCTATAAACCCTAGTAACTAGTTTAGTATAAACAGGACTTTTTACTATTGTATTAGACATCTTTTGATCATTTTTAGATCTCTAGACCTCCATAGGAGGCTGGCCACTTGGCCATGCTTACCTTATATTCACTTATGTATTTTCAACGGTAGAGTTTCTGCACTCCATAGATTAAGGTGTGGAGCTGTGCTGTTCCTCAAAGATTAATGCAAAGTACTACTGTTTTTCTATTCAATTCAACTTATTCCGCTTCTAAGATATTCATTCGCACTTCAACCTGAATGTGATGAACGTGACAATCATCATCATTTCCTATGAACGCGTGCCTGACAACCACTACCGTTCTACCTTAGATTGAATGAGTATCTCTTGGATCTCTTAATCAGAATCTTCGTGGTATAAGCTAGATTGATGGCGGCATTCATGAGAGTCCGGAAAGTCTAAACCTTGTCTGTGGTATTCCGAGTAGGACTCTGGGATTGAATGACTGTGACGAGCTTCAAACTCACGAGTGCTGGGCGTAGTGACAGACGCAAAAGGAGGGTGAATCCTATTCCAGTATGATCGAGAACCTCAGATGATTAGCCGTGCTGTGACAGAGCATTTGGACCATTTCACAAGAGGATGGGATGCAGCCATTGACAAGGGTGATGCCTCCAGACGATTAGCCATGCAGTGACAGCGCATCGGACCATTTTCCAGAGAGGATTAAAAGTAGCCATTGACAACGGTAATGTCCTTACATAAAGCCAGCCATAGAAAGGAGTAAGACTGACTGGATGAAGATAGCAGGAAAGCAGAGGATCAGAGGAACGAAAGCATCTCTATACACTTATCTGAAATTCTCACCAATGATATACATAAGTGTTTCTATCCTTATTTTCTGTTTAATTAGTATTATTTTCGAAAACTCCATAATCAATTATTATCCGCCTGACTGAGATTTACAAGGTGACCATAGCTTGCTTCATACCAACAATCTCCGTGGGATCGACCCTTACTCACGTAAGGTTTATTACTTGGACGACCCAGTGCACATGCTGGTTAGTTGTATCAAAGTTGTGAATGAAAAACAATTTATTAAGACGTGCTTACATAGTGTTTGGCGCCGTTGCCTGAGATCACAATTTCGTGCACCAGGTTGATTCACTCAATTCTCCCCTAATCATGCTTTCCAAGATTTGTTTTCATCTAACAATCAACAATTATTCAATGCATGCATACAAATATTATGAGGACTTTCTCATAGGTTGTAATGGGGCTAGGGTAAAGGTAAGGATGCATATGGTCAAGTGAGCTTGAAATTCGAATCTTTGATTAACCTAAGCTTCCCACCTAACCTATGTAACAACCTATACAATTCTAATACAATACTTAGCTACCCATTTTTTCACTTTTTTCACACACTCATGCATTCTCTTTTTTTATCACAACCCATATGTATTGATTATTATTGAACTTCACTTTGGGGAATTTTGTCCCCTTTTTATTGGTTTCTTTTTCTTTTTCTTTTTATTTTTCTATTTTTTCTACATTTTTCCTTTTTTTTCTTTTGTTTTTCTCTTTTTCTTTTTGATGAATTATATACAAAGGTACCAATGCATATGGTTTAAACATTTAATGCATGAGTATGTACCCAATTTCCAAAATCTCAACAAAAATATAAAAACATACTTTTATCTCTACCCAATGTTTCCAACTCTTCCATAATTAAATGATAAATACTTTCACTAGCCTAAGCTAATCAAAAATCCAAACAAGGGACATTTATTATTTTTCACTTTAAGGCTTGTAATGTGCTAAAATTAAGAACAAAAGGGGTTTAGCATAAGCTCAAAGTTGGCTAACAATGGAAGATAAAAAGGTAAGGCTATTTGGGTAAGTGAGCTATTTGAAACGATGGCCTCAATCATATAAGTGCATTCATACACAAAATAATGGACATAAAGAATCAAGTAAATCAAAGATTGCAATCAAAGAAAGAGAATAATACACACAAGAATGAAAATAGTGGTTATATGATGTAACCACACAATTAGACTCAAAACTCACATGCTTATGTGTTCTTAGCTCATACATCATGTTCCACAATGTATAGTTCAAGCAAGTTATAAAAAAAAATTTTCTCAAATCAATTGGGGTGCCTATAGATAAAATCCTTGGAAAATTTTATTATTTTGACTAAATTTATTATATATATATATACAAACTAAGAAAATGCAACCAAAAATCCTAAAAGACCTAAAAATGAAATGCGAAAGTGTTGGGAATAGAAACTTGTCACCCAAAAATGGCTGATCGGTCGGACGACCTCCCCACACTTAAAAGTTTGCACCATCCTCGGTGCATTCAAAGATGAGCAAGGGGGTACGGCGACTTTCTGGATTGCCACCTTCAGCTGGTGGATCAACCGGTTGCTGCGTGTTCTTTCTCCCGCTTTCGTTTTTGCTTATGATGACTCACCCATGAAAGATAGAAAATAGCACAGTAAGATGAGAAAATGCAAAAGCAAGGAAGCGTAAATTATTGGAATGAGGTGATGATCACTAGAATTGAGTGAGTGCATTAGTGCGACATTAAGGAAAAATAGTGTGTGAGTTCTAATTTGCATGCGGTTTAGAACACACACACTAGCATAGAGAGCCATGTCACAACTACACAAAAAAAGCATGCACTTCACTCATTCTAGTGTGCTTGAAATACTTCAAAGAAAACTTAAAGGTTAAGACAACCAAACAAGCAATAAAGAAGCATAAAATCATTCAAGCAAATAATCAAGCAATTGTGAATTGGATAATGAATGGACATTGATTGATGTGTAAGTAAACTTAGTGAACCAAATGAAATATAGAGCTCACACATCAAACAATGGCACATATTGAAATTTGTTTGCAACACCTAAGTGACATAGAGTGGAAGACATGAGTGCTACGGAACTTAGGAAAAGAGGTATGGAAATTAAAACTAATCACATAGCAAGCATGGTCCATAAAGCTTTACAAAGCTCAAAAATATGTCACTAGGTAAGCTTTTGATCTAATTTCACAATTCCACAATCTCAATACATGAAATAGGTGATGTCAATAAAACTCAATCATAAACAAGCATCACCTAACAAAAAATGTATTGACAATACGCAATTGCCTCATCATGTATAATGAATTTAAATCGCATGGTGGCCAAAACATGCGATTCAAAAGATTTAGAAAGCTTGAAGGCATTGTCATATGTACTTGGTATGAACAAAATTAAGCATTAAGAACTCAAAACCAAGCGACAATTTATAACCTCAATAAGAAAATCTAACAATGAATATCACAAAAAGTTATGCTAAAATAGCATCAAGTTAATAATAAGCAGCAATAAACAGTAAACAAAATTAATAATCCAACACTTATCATGAAAAATAGAAAATTAAACATAAATCAAACTAACTAAATAACTAACTAACCAACTAATAACTAACCAACTAAAGAAAATAATGGTAGATGGTGGATGGTAGTGTTGGATGATGGTTGAAGGGTGGAAAGAAAAGAGGAGAAGAGAGAAGAAAGAAAGAAATGGAGAAAAGAGAAGAAAAGAAAGGGGTGGATGATGGTTGAGGTGCGACGCATATGCATCGGCGATGCGTACGTGTGAGTGAAGAGAGAGATAGGTGACGCGTACGCGTGGGCCAGAATTGTGCTAGAGGCACAATTTCGGCACACTATGCGTGCAACTCTCTGGTTTTTGTACTGGGCATGGAAAATTTGGGGATCACGCGTATGCGTGAGGGGTTGAAATTCTTGGAGTCACGCATACGCGTGGGTGACTCGTACGCGTGGCTAGGTGCTCTGTTTTTCAAAATTTTCCAATTTCTAGCACCAAACCAAGCATTCCAAACCTCCAAACAGCTACCAAAACACCATAAAATCTTATTTAACATACTAGACTACCAACTAAACTCAACAAACTAAAATAAACATGAAATTAAACTAATTTACCATTATGTACAAAAAAGAAAAAAGAAAAAGATTTTACCATGATGGGGTGTCTCCCACCTAACACTTTTATTTATTGTCCTTAAGTTGGACTTATGGGAAGCTCTCATCAAGGTGGCTTGTGCTTGAATTTATCCTTGAACATCCACCAATGCTTGAATCTCCAATAGGCTCCATCATTCAAAATTAATAGCTCTAAACTTTGATGGAGTTCTTCACAAACCATGAGCTCCCAAAATTGATCCACATCTTGTAATCCAGGATCCCAAACTTTGTTTTCACACCCATCTTCAAATTGATCATCATAGTTTCATTCGGGTGGTAAGAAAGCCGAATTCTCACTTAGGCACTAAACTACTCTCCTAGACCCATTCAATTGAGCACTAGTCCAACCCTTGCTCTTCAGTGTTGAGCTTCCCACCATAATGAGCCTAGATTTACAATGCCAACCACTAAACATCCTTCTCTTACGCTTCATTCCACAAAGCGTCCTAAGTTGGCCATCCGTTTCAAGCAAGCTAAACTCAAGTGGGATAATAAAGCTAAGTGTTATGATTTTCACCCACTCAAATGAAGGATTATATGGTAACTTAGGTGAAGGAGTTTCTAATGATCTTGACAAGGCGAATTCCACTCTCGTCCATCCTCTTCTAGGGGCTTTCACCACTTGACAAGGTGCTTCATACTCTATCTCTTGCCAAGCTTCCTCAAGTTCACATTCTTCCTCACCAATTTCTTATAGCTCCTCCCCATCACTCAAGTCATAAATAGGAGGTTGAGTGAACTCTACCTCAACATCAATTCCAAGTTCAATGGGGAAGGATTCATCAACCTCAAAAGGATCATATGTTGATGCAGAATTATCATAAATAGGGGGAATTATTGCTTGTCCCACTTCTTCCAATTCTTCAATCATATTATGCCTTAGAGGTTGTGCACTAGCCTCCTTAACATCACTTCCAAACTCCATGGAAGTTCTTCAACTTGAGATTCCTATTTGCATTCAACATCTCCTAAATCCTCAACCACTTCTTCCTCTTTTTCAACAATCTCGGCTTCCTCCTCTTGTTGCACTTCTTGCTTCAACTCCTCTTCTCCACCTTGAAGCTCCAAATTCTCCTTCTCATTCTGCTTATCAACTAATCCTCCACATTTAATAATAAGGGTGTCTTGGATAGTTGAGCACAATGATGCTAATTGGCTCATCACTTCGGTTAAGCTAGCCACGATTTCTCCCTTGCTTTTGGCAACGTGTTAGAAGTTCTTATTGTTCTTGCATTAGGGGGTGGGAGAGATTGGTCCAATGAAGGTAGTGGTGGAAGAGAGGGTTCATTGTTTGAGGGAAAGGTATTGTAGTTGGAAGGTGGTTCATCTTGGTGAAAGTCTTGAGGTGGTGTATATGGAAATTGTGGTTCTTGGAACGGAGTATTGGTGTTGGACATGTGGTGATTCTAGGTATGGTTCATATGGTGGTTGGTATGATGAATATGGATTAGGATCATATGGAGGTGAATGGTGGTATGAGGCTTGTGAGTAGGGTTGTTGAGGGCAATGTTGAGGGAAATAGTCATATGCATATGGTGATTGTCGTTGACACCCACAATGAGGGTCACCACATCCATTAGGTTGATATGCATTAGGAGTTGGATTAAACATATAAGAAACCGGAGGAGGTTGTTTGATAAACCATTATTTTATGATTTATATTTTATGATTTATATTGTGTTTAATTGATTGGTTTTATCAAGAATTTACCCACTTATTCATATGATTAGCATGATATTACAATTCCTTCCCAAAATTATTCCATGGTTGAAAACTTGCTTCTTAGAGATCTTTTAATTATGTATTTTAACTCTCCTTTATCCCATTCGATGCCGTGATCTGTGTGTTAAGTGTTTCAGGCTTCATAAGGCAGGAATGGCTTAGAGAATGGAGAGGAAGCTTGCAAAAATGGAAGGAACACAAGAAACCAAGGAGATGACCAGCGAACAATGACGCGAGCGCATGGCTCACGCGAGCGCGCGAAAAGAAGAAATCGCAGCGACGCGAACGCGTGCCTAACGCAAATGCGTGGATTGAAGTCTGCACAAATGACGCGAATGCGTGGATGACGCGAACGCGTGACAAGAAAAACCGCTGAATGACGCGTATGCGTGACCTGCGCGATCTACAAAAATAACAGAATACGCTGGGGGCGATTTCGGGCCACATTTTGACCCAGTTTTCAGCCCACAAACACAGACTAAAGCTAGGGAACATGCAAAAACTCAACAAGCATCCAGACACATTCAGATACATCGAGATTAGGATTACTCTTAGTTTTAGATCTGAATCTAGATTAGTTTTATATTGATAGTTTATGCTTTTGCTTTGGATTTTGGATGCTGAAGAATCATTACCTCCGTGAAGACATTACTTTAGTTTGTTTCCTTATTCCTTTACTTTTATTCATTGCTCATTGACCCTATTCAATTAAGTATGTTGCATTTTGTATTTATTAATATATAGAGTTACTTTTAATTTTAATTCTCTATTTTATTTTATTTAGTTTATTATGTCTTCTTATATTTTTATGAATATTAATTCCATGTCAATGGAGTAGATTTTCTACTTGACATGGGGGTTGATTAAGAGGAGACACTTGAGTTGGAACGCTCAAGTGCTTAGTTAATTTGAACATTGTTGGCTAATTCTATATCTACTAACGCTAGACCTTCCCAAGGGAAAGGACTAGAATCTGCGGATAAGAATCAATCCAGTCACTTGATTTTCCTTTACTCAGTAAGGGTTAACTAAGTAAAAACAACAACCGCTTCACATTACACTTGAGAAGATATCAACAAGGATAGAACTTCCAATTAATTAACTCCCCAGTCAAGGCTTTTTATATTAATAATAATTCTTAGTTTTATTAATTTAATTTACAATTATTTTAATTACTCATTATCCAATTCAAACCTTCTGGAAAATTTCTAATTAATAAATTAGCACTCTTTCCTGCAACTTGTTGGAAGATGACCTGGGACTCATACTCCTAGTATTTTTAATTTTAATTTTTGTGACAACCCCTTTTAAATTGAGAAGGCGGATCTTAGTTGGTTAAGAACTGTACTTGTAACGCAATTCATTTATTAAATTTCTTAACTGGTCGATTTCCGCCACCATCAATTTTTGGCACCGTTGCCGTGGAGTTGCAATAGTGTGCTAGATTATTAATTAGTGTACATATTTTATTTTATTCGCATATTTTGTTTTTATTTTGTTACCATGAGCTATATGTCTTTCTCATTGAATGACGCGTTCATTGCCTGATCCAAGCTTAGCCGCTTTTGTTCCTGAAATTGAAAGAACTCTTTCACGTATTAGGCGAGCTCGACGTCGGTTAGCCTCTAAGGGTGGTGAAGTGATTGTTATCGATTCACCAGTCTCATCTGAGGGCGAATCTGAACCGCCATCTGAGAGCGAGACAAGCTCATTTACTACTGATTCAGTTGATTCACGTGCAGGTAACATGGCAGCACCTAGAAGGATTACTCTCCAAGAAGCTGGAGCCCCAGATTTTACACTGCAATCGTATCAAGTGCGTCATCCAAATCTGGCTGCAGATTTTGAACTGAAGACTGCACTAATAAACTTGATGCCCAAGTTTCATGGCTTATCTGCTCAAGAGCCTATTAAGCACCTTAGGGATTTCCAAACAGCCTGCTCTACTGTTAGGCGTCATGGTGCAGATGAAACTTTTATTCTGTTAATCGCTTTCCCATTTTCTCTTTAGGGAAAAGCGAGGGAATGGTACTACACCCAACCTGAAGCAACTGTTACTAACTGGGATACGCTTAGAAGAGAATTTTTGGAAAAATACTTTCCAGCTGAAGTTACTGATAGATTGAGGAAAGAGATTTCAATGATTGTTCAGGGTGAATCTGAGACCCTCTATGAATATTGGGAGCGCTTCAATAATCTACTGGACGCATGCCCCATCACATGATTGATAGACTGGTATTGATCAGCTACTTTACTCAAGGCATGAACCCCCAGGATAAGACTACACTGGATGGTGCTAGTAATGGTTTCCTAAAAAAGCACAAGACCACAGATGAAGCATGGCAACTGATCAGCGACTTAGCTGAGTCCACTAGGAATCACAGGCAGAGGTGTAACCACTCAAAAGCTGTTGCAGAGATCTCCTCTAGTGTTGAAACTACTACTCTTACCCAGAGTATATGTGAAATGACCAACCTACTAAAACAGATGCAGTTAAACTAACAATAAACACATAAAGCTCAGCCTTCCCCACCACATCAAAGCCAACAGTTGGTTCCACAAAGAGTGTGTAGGATCTGTGTTGATTATAGTTATTATACCGATGAATGTCCGTAGCTCCAACAGAAAGATAACACTGTGGCAGCCACTCATAACTTCTATGACCGCCCAAATCAAGGATACAATCAACAGGGTAGCAACTACAACCAGAGGTGGAATAACAATAATAACAACAGACAGCAGAATCAGAACCAACCTTACAGAGCACCTCACTTAAGACAGCCCCAAGGACCCCAGCACAACCAACAGCAGGTTCCTCAGATCACTTACTCCAATTCCTCATCAAATGACGAGATGCTCCGTTCTCTTGCACAAGGGCAACAAGACATGCAAGCGCAGCTGAACTCTACTTTGAATGGTATGACTGCCACTTTACAAGCTCTCGTCTCCCGATTAGATTCATCACATAATTCCACTAACCAACCTTCAAGCTCTAGTGGGATTCCTTCTCAACCCCTACCTAATCCAAAGGGTGGCATCAATGCCATCACTTTAAGGTCTGGAACCACATTACAAGAGAGGAACCATGAGGAGCCAAGCTCACCAGAACACGTCCCAGCTGAGGATGTGGTGGAAGTGGAAGATGCTGAAGAAGAAGATGACGTGCAAAACATAGTTAAAGAAGAAGCAGCTCAACCACAGAATGAAACATCAAAGGATGCAGAAGCTGCAAGTAATACCACCCCTATCCCATTTCCACACCTTGCAAGGAAGCCCAGAAAATAGGTGGAACTTGATTCCAAGATGGTAGAGATATTCAAAAATATCGAGGTAACTGTTCCCCTTTTTGATGTTATTCAGCAGGTACCTAAATATGTAAAGTTTCTAAAAGATTTATGCATACATAAAGATATAATTAATGAATTAGAAACTATTCCTTTAGGTAATTCTATATCTGCTTTAATGGGGGGTATACCTGAAAAATGTAGTGATCCAGGTCCATGTATGGTTAACTGTACCATTGGAGGTGTAATATTTTCTGACTGCATGTGTGACTTAGGAGCGTGTGTTAGTATAATGCCTTTGTCTATATGATACTTTGAGGCTCCCTCCCTTAAAAAGGTCGGCAGCTCATTTTGTATTAGCAGATAAAAGCATTATTACAGTAGTTGAAATTGCTGAATATGTATTAGTGAGCATTAAGGGGCTCACATTTCCCATTGACTTCTATATCCTGGAAATGCCCCCTAATGACTCAAGAAGACCATCATCAATCCTGCTTGGAAGACCATTCCTGAAGACTTCAAAGTTCAAGCTAGATGCATTCCCAGGAACTTACTCCTTTGAGATAGATGGAAGAACAGTGAGTTTCAGTTTAAATAAAGCTATGAAGCACCCTCCAGAAGATCATTCTATCTTCCAGTGCGACATTATTGATGAAACTGTAGTTGAAGTTCACCAAGAAGAAATGGAAGAGAAGGACATGGAGCAAGGTCCAAGTATGGGGACACTTTCTGAAAACAATAAAGACCCTTTACCATTATCACCAGCCCCAGATGATCCAGAGCCTAGCTACGAGCAGAAATTAGAATTAAATCCCCTCCCTCCACACCTCAAGTATGCTTACCTTGAGGATAATCAGAAGTTCCCAGTTATCATTGCAAGGGAACTTACCTCTCAACAAGAGGAGCAACTGCTCAGTGTGTTGAAAAAACATAAGAAAGCAATTGGATGGAGCTTGGCGGATATAGTAGGCATCAGTCCCCAAGTTTGTGAGCATAGAATATTCTTAGAAGAGGGAGCAAAGCCTATCCGTCAGCCTCAAAGAAGATTGAATCCCACCATCTTAGAAGTTGTCAAGAAGGAAGTGACCAGGCTACTTGAAGCAGATATCATTTACCCCATATCAGACAGTGAATGGGTCAGCCCAGTACAAGTAGTACCCAAGAAGTCTGGAGTCACAACAATAAAGAATGAGCACGGAGAGCTCCTGACAACTACGGTGCAGAATTCATGGAGAGTTTTCATTGACTATAGGCATCTCAACCAAGCCACTCACAAGGATCATTACCCCTTGTCGTTCATTGATCAGATGCTTGATCGCCTGTCAGGTAAATCTCATTATTGTTTTTTAGATGGTTATACAGGATATTTTCAAATTCATATAGCTCCTGAAGACCAAGAGAAGACCACTTTTACATGTTCCTTTGGAACGTATGCTTATAAGAGAATGCCTTTTGGCTTGTGTAATGCACCTGCTACTTTCCAAAGATGTATGATGAGTATCTTTTCAGATCTTATTGAGAACTGTATGGAAGTTTTTATGGATGATTTTAGCATATATGGTGATTCATTTAGTCTTTTCTTGGATAGTTTATCTAGAGTATTAGACAGGTGTATTAGTACAAACCTTGTGTTAAATTTTGAAAAATGTCACTTTGTGGTAAAACAAGAAATTGTACTAGGATATGTTGTGTCTAATACTGGCATTTCTGTAGATCCAGCAAAAGTGGATGTTATTTCTAGTTTACCTTACCCCTCCTCCGTGAGGGAAGTCTGTTCGTTCCTTGGCCATGCAGGTTTTTACAGGAGATTCATTAAGGACTTCAGTAAGGTAGCATTGCCTTTATCCAGATTGCTGCAGAAAGATATTGAGTTCGAGTTCAGTGAGTATTGTATGCAGGCATTTGATAAGTTGAAGATCACTTTGACTTAAGCTCCAATTGTAAGAGGACCATACTAGAGCCAGCTATTTGAAATTATGTATAATGCTTCCAACCATGCAATAGGCCTTTTGTAATTGCTTATGCATCTAAGACTTTAGATGCTGCTCAATCTAACTATACTACTACTGAAAAAGAGTTTCTTGCTATTGTTTTTGTTCTGGATAAATTCTGAGCCTATTTACTTGGTACTAAGGTAGTAGTGTACTCAGACCATGCAGCTCTAAAATATTTATTAGTTAAAAAAGAATCCAAACCAAGGCTAATACGTTGGATACTGCTGCTGCAGGAATTTAATTTAGAAATTAAGGATA
The DNA here is from genome assembly GCF_059453495.1 of Arachis ipaensis. NCBI lineage: Eukaryota > Viridiplantae > Streptophyta > Magnoliopsida > Fabales > Fabaceae > Arachis > Arachis ipaensis. The sequence continues at coordinate 115,148,501 of NC_142441.1, read as the reverse complement.
GGAGTGGTAACCAGAATCTAGTGGCAGACCACTTGAGTTGCCTTGAGCACATTAAGGATGATTCCACTCTTATAAATGATAATTTCCTATTTGATAGTTTGCATGCAGTATCTGAGATAGTTCCTTGGTATGCACATATAGCTAATTATCTAGTTAGCCACACTTTTCCTCCAAACTTCACTAAGCATCAAAGAGACAAGCTGAAAAGCGAGTCTAAATATTTTATATGGGATGATCCATATTTATGGAGGTGTGGTGCTGACCAGGTAATTAGATGGTGTGTGTCTCGATCAGAATTCCAGTCCATTTTGGAGGCCTGCCACTCATTTGAGAGTGGAGGACATTTTGGCCCTCAAAGAACAGCTAGAAAAATTCTAGACTGTGGATTCTGGTGGCCTACTCTTTTTAAAGACGCTGCTGAATTTTGTAAATCCTTTTCCCTATGCCAAAGGTTCGGTAATATATCCAAGAGGGATGAGATGCCTCAAAAGATTATGCTTTTTTGTGAAATTTTTTATGTTTGGGGCATTGACTTCATGGGTCCATTTCCAAATTCTAATGGTTACTTTTATATACTGTTAGCTGTAGATTATGTTTCTAAATGGGTGGAAGCAATTCCTACCTGTAATGATGATGCTAACACTGTTGTTTCTTTTGTTAGAAATCATATTATTTGCCGCTTTGGATCACCACGAGCAATCGTGAGCGATCAAGGCACTCACTTTTGTAACAGGAGACTAACAGGATTACTGAAGAGGCATGGGATAATTCACAAAGTAGCAACAGCATACCATCCCCAAACCAATAGGCAAGCAGAAGTCTCTAACAGAGAGATAAAGCGTATTCTGGAGAAGATAGTAAAACCTCACAGGAAGGACTGGAGTGCCAGGCTACAAGATGCACTCTGGGCATATAGAATAGCATACAAGACACCTATTGGGATGAGCCCCTTCCGCCTAGTATACGAAAAGGCTTGCCACCTTCCAGTAGAGGTGGAACACAAGGCTTTTTGGGCTGTGAGGGAGTGCAACATGAATCTTGAGAAAGCTGGTGCTAAAAGAAAGCTGTAACTAGCAGAACTGGAGAATCTTCGCCTAGAAGCATATGACAACTCCAGGAGATACAAAGAAAAGATGAAGGCTGTCCATGACAAGCACATAAAAAGGAAAGAATTCAGACCAGGGGAGTTAGTTCTTCTTTATAACTCCAGACTGAGGCTTATGCCAGGTAAACTGAGATCAAGATGGGAAGGTCCATACAGAGTAGAAAAAGCAGAGCCATACGGAGTTTTCCCCCTGCGTCATCCTTCTAGCTCCAAATTCTTAAAGGTCAATGGACATCGCCTGAAGCTTTATCATGGTGAGAAGATGAAAAATAACAAAGAACTAGAGGTTTTCCTCTTGGAAGACCCACCAACAGAAGCAGAATGAGCCTAATGAGCGTCCAACTTAAGGACGTAAAAGCAAAGTGCTAGGTGGGAGACAACCCACCATGGTATGATCGTTCCGTTTCAGTCTTAGATTTATTTCACTTCATTTCTATTTTTATGGTGTTAATGACTCTTCTCATAATTTCTGCATATAGCCTGCATTCACATTTGCATTAGCATTCTGCATATCTTAAAAAAAACACACACACACACACGCACGCGACGCGTAAGCGTCGCTGACGCGTCCGCGTCATATGTGCGTTCTGAAGAAAAAAAAATTGAACAGAGAGTCACGCGAAAGCGTGGCTGGAGGCGTGCCTTAGGCACAATCATGCCCGTGCGATCGCGTCATTTTGGAAACGAGCCTCCCATGCATCCGTGTCACTCACGCGAACGCGTGCCCCTAAAAATCGACGTAAAAGAGGTGTATGGCAGCAAGTTATGATGGAGCTGGGCTGGAATGATGCTGGAAGCACCAACCCCATCACGCGACTGCGTTCCCCACACGGCCGCGTCGTCCTCAAAACATGGCCATTCACGCGATCGCGTCAACCACGCGATCGCGTCACCCTAAAATTTGGCAAAATGGGTTTTAAACAGAGAGTTGCACGAACGCATGGCTGCCCTCGCACCATTCGCATAAATCAAGTCACGCGACCGCATGACCCACGCGTCCGCGTCACTTGACAAATATCACACACCACGCGACCGCGTGACTCACGCGTCCGCGTCACATGCGGCGCACAAATTATCCACATCAGCCAAAATATCTTATCTTTTCTTCCCCAAATCCTAATTTTTCTTTTCCCTTATTATTTCTTTCTTCCCCCTTCTTCCTTCTCTACTCATTTTCACTTTTTAATTTCTCCTCCCTTATTTTTCTCATCCATTATCAAGGTTCTTTTCTTTCTTTCTTTACTTTTTACTTTTCCTTTATTATTTTTATTTATGTTTTCTTCTTCTTTTTCTTTTCACTTTCATTATCTATATTTTTCTTTTCTTTCTTTTTCTTTTCTTTTTATTCCTATAATTGGTATTAGAAATTTATTTGGGTGATTGTTTTCTTCTATATTTTGCTTGTGGATTATTGTAGAATTGTTTTACAATTAAATATTACTTCTTAAACGGTTGCTTGCATATTCAATTTAATATTTTCCATAACATATTTACCATGCATGCTAAGTGCTTGTGAAAAATCCCGTATGGCATCATGCATTACTTTTATGTCATTCTACTACTCTAATGCCTGTTTTTCATAAAACTCCTTTTATATTTTATTGATTAAATATAATTGTCAATACAAATAGGTTGTTAGTTTGAAAGAGTTGATAATCTAACTTGGACATTTAATGCTTGATCTATGCTACTCATGCCTTTGCCAGCATGCCAATAAACATCTTGCATTTAATTGTCATCACCTGCACTTGCTTTATTTCTAGTGATGAACTTTTCACATGTAGTCATGACCATGTGTTAACGATATCCTTCTTTACCGTGCATTGATTATCACGCATCCTGCTCTTCCTTGCTCTAACCCTTAAAGTTTTAAAAGTACTTACCTTTTCCCTTTCAGGATGGCCACCAAAAAGGGTAAAGAGAAAGCTACTCCCAAACCACCAGCAAGGAAAGGAACAAAAAGGACACTAATGGCAGAGCCATCTTCAACAGCGGTGAAACCCTCAACAAAACGAATCAAGAGGATCATCAAGGTCAATGAAAAAGAGAAAGCCTTTCAGCAAAGGAGACTGCACGGTTCACTAACCGCTACTGTGAGCAGATGTTCTCCATCCTGGCTAAAAGGAATTATAACAATGAGTATCTTCTTATCCTCCCAACCAACATTGCTGAATTTGTTGAGCCCTGCATAGAGCGAAGACAATGGAGATTCCTACAGAGACAGCCACGGCAGGTTAATCTATCATGGGTAGTAGAGTTCTACTCAAATTTTTTCTTGCCAACCATGCAGTCTATCTATGTCCGTCAGAAGCAAGTCCCCATAACTGAAGAGGCCATTCAAGAGGCTTTAGATCTTCTCCCTACTCCAGAAGGATTGGACGCATTCCAAGAAGCTTTACTCAAGCGCCAGACATACCAATTTGACTGGGACGCCGTTCTCAGAGTTATCACACAACCTGGCAGCATGTGGATCTACGGATACCATCGTTCCCGACCTAAGGGCATATTGGCTTCAGCACTTACTTTGGAAGCTCGAGTATGGGCACAAATCATGTCCCATTACGTCTTTCCGAGCACTCACGAGTCCTCCTTCACTGCAGACATGGCTGTTTTACTCTGGTGTATCCTTACAGACCAGCACCTCAATTTACCAAGACACATTCGGCATGCTATGGGACACGTACAGATTGCGGGCAACTTACCTTTTCCCACCTTGGTTTCAGATATCATCTCAGCAGCCGGAGTCTCCTACAGAGATGGGGACACCAAGGCCTTGATTCCACGAGATGATCAATACGTCCCTAACGGGAAGTATATCAGACCTCCAGCAGCAACTATCAACCAGACCACAGAACCAGCAGAAGATATTCCTTCTTCTTCCACACCACAAGCACCTTCAACAAACCAACTGCTCCACAAGATCCTTGAGAAGCTAGACCGGCTTGAACAGAAAGGAAAGCAAAGAGAGTGCCGTAACAAGCGCAGATTTACATACCTCAAGGAGCTTCTTGTTGGTAACCAACCACCTAGAGAAGACCCACCCCGGACTCCACATCATTTACCAGCACAGGGAGCCATGACGGTCCCAATGGTGGAGATACTGCTACCAGCCCCCCTCTGTTCCTGACAGACAGCACCGAGGACGGTGCAAAGCCTTAAGTGTGGGGAGGTCGGTCAATACCTGACTTCCGGAGGTAATTTCTTTTCCTTTAAACACCAATAATATAGGATATTTAGTTAATTTTTTTTTTTTGTTTAGGATAGGATAAATTGTATAGTAATAATTAGTTGCATGCATGTTCTACTTGATTGAAAAAAATAATAAGTTTCTTTTTAAGACCCTATTTTTGAAAATTTTCACTAATTTAAAATAAATCTTTTGTGTTAAACTTGTTAGAAGTTGTAATTGGAACATAGTTTAAAAAGCTAAGAACACACAACCCGTGAGATTTTGAGCCTAATTACATGGTTACACTATTTAACCATAAATATTTTATTCTTGTGTGTTTACTTCTTTATGATTGTAATCTTTATTTTGTTTCATCCTATATGTCCAATGTTTAATGTATTTATATGCATGCATATGATTGAGGCCATTAACTGTTTAGCTCACTTATCCCAAATAAGTCTAGCCTTTTAATCATCCTTGTCAGCCACTTTGAGCCTTTTAATCCCATTTGTTCTATATTTTACCACATTACTAGCCTTAAGTAGAAAAACAATTAAATATCTCAATTGAATCTTTGGTTAGCTTAAGATAGAAATTGTGTGTTAATTAAGCATGGGAAAATTGTGGGAACATGGGTTAATAAAGGAATATGTTATTTTCTTACCTTAATAAAATAATGGAAATTTGGGTACCTACTCATGTGAAACTACAAAAAAATTAAAAATCCATGTGCATTAATAAGCTATGTTCATTTTCTTAGTAAAAAAAAAGTAGTAATTAAGTAAATAAATAAGGGGGCAAAATTACCCCAATTATAAGTTAAGTTAAGTTCAAAGATCAATGCATATGTGATAAAAATTTAAGGAAAAGTTAATACATAAGTATATAATGCAAAAGTGAAAATTATAGGTAGCTAGGCATGATTCTAGAGTTATATAGAGTGTATGTATGCTAGATAAGAGCTTAGGTTAGTCAAAGATTCAATTTATAGCTCACTTAGCCATATGTATACCCTTACCCTTACCTTAGCCCCATTACAACCTTGAAAAAGACCTCATCATGTTGCATTGGTACATTAAATATTGTTGATGGGTTAGGTGAAAAACAAAGTTTAGAAAGCATGATTAGAGAAGAGTAGAGTGATTACCCTATACACTTGAGAGACTAGAGTGCATATACACCATCAGTGAGGGTTCAGTGCTTAATTCTATGTTTCCTGCTTTCATGAGATGTCTTCTTACAATGTTACATGTTTTTACTATATAATTTGAATTAGTGAAATCTAATTTACATTTGTCTTGAAGAGCTTGTTTCCCTTTTAACCAAGTAGACAAGAATCATATAGTTGCATCCATATATATAGATTGCATTGCATAGCATGATTTTTACATTTCCCTACTCATTCATTTTATCTCCTTAAAACTAAGCATGAGGACATTCTAATGTTTAAGTGTGGGGAGGTTGATAAACCATTATTTTATGATTTATATTGTGTTTAATTGAGTGGTTTTATCAAGTCTTTACCCACTTATTCATATAATTAGCATGATATTACAATTCCTTCCCAAAATTATTCCATGGTTGAAAACTTGCTTCCTAGAGATCTTTTAATTATGTATTTTAACTCTCCTTTATCCCATTCGATGCCGTGATCCGTGTGTTAAGTATTTCAGGCTTCATAAGGCAGGAATGGCTTAGAGAATGGAGAGGAAGCTTGCAAAAATGGAAGGAACACAAGAAACCAAGGAGATGACCAGCGAACAATGACACAAGCGCATGGCTCACGCGAGCACGCGAAAAGAAGAAATCGCAGCGACGCGAACGCGTGCCTGACACAAACGCGTGGATTGAAGTCTGCACGAATGACGCGAACGTGTGGACGACGCGAACGCGTGACAAGGAAAATCGCTGAATGACGCGAACGCGTGCATGACGCGTACGCGTGACCTGCCCGATCTGCAAAAATAACAGAATATGCTGGGGGCGATTTCGGGCCACATTTTGACCCAGTTTTCGGCCCAGAAACACATACTAAAGCTAGGGAACATGCAAAAACTCAACAGGCATCCAGACACATTCAGATACATCGAGATTAGGATTACTCTTAGTTTTAGATCTAAATCTAGATTAGTTTTACATTGATAATTTATGCTTTTTCTTTGGATTTTGGATGCTGAAGAATCGTTACCTCCGTGAAGACATTACTTTAGTTTGTTTCCTTATTCCTTTACTTTTATTCATTGCTCATTGACCCTATTCAATTAAGTATGTTGCATTTTGAATTTATTAATATATAGAGTTACTTTTAATTTTAATTAATTTTAATTCTCTATTTTATTTTATTTAATTTATTATGTCTTCTTATATTTTTATGAATATTAATTCCATGTCAATGGAGTAGATTTTCTACTTGACATGGGGGTTGATTAAGAGGAGACACTTGAGTTGGAATGCTCAAGTGATTAGTTGATTTGAACATTGTTGGCTAATTCTATATCTACTAACGCTAGACCTTCCCAAGGGAAAGGACTAGGATCTGCGGATAAGAATCAGTCCAGTCACTTGACTTTCCTTTACTCAGTAAGGGTTAACTAAGTAAAAACAACAACCGCTTCACATTACACATGAGAAGATTCCAACAAGGATAGAACTTCTAATTAATTAACTCCACAGTCAAGGCTTTTTATATTAATAATAATTCTTAGTTTTATTACTTTAATTTATAATTATTTTAATTACTCATTATCCAATTCAAACCTTCTGGAAAATTTTTAATTAATAAATTAGCACTCTTTCCTGCAACTCGTTGGGAGACGACCTGGGACTCATACTCCCAGTATTTTTAATTTTAATTTTTGTGACAACCCCTTTTAAATTGAGAAGGCGGATCTTAGTTGGTTAAGAACTGTACTTGCAACGCAATTCATTTATTAAATTTCTTAACTGGTCGATTTCCGCCACCATCATTGTTGCCAAAAAGAGTGATCAATTCCTTGATGCTCTGGTGTGGGAAATCGTGATTCACACTTTTCACAACTCCGCACAACTAACCAGCAAGTGCACTGGGTCGTCCAAGTAATAAACCTTACGTGAGTAAGGGTCGATCCCACGAAGATTGTCGGCTTGAAGCAAGCTAAGGTCATCTTGTAAATCTCAGTCATGGTTTTGAGGTTTTGATAATTAAAAGATAAATAAAACATAAAATAAAATAGAGATACTTATGTGATTCATTGGTGGGAATTTCAGATAAGCGTTTGGAGATGCTTTGTTGCTTCTGAACCTCTGCTTTCCTATTGCCTTCTTCCAATCATGCGTGCTCCCTTCCATGGCAAGCAGTATGATCCTCTCGGATGAAAAATACCAGGTACGATCTCTGCACGGCTAATCAACTGTCGGATTTCTCGTCTCGGATGAAAAATACCAAGTACAGCTACCGCACGGCTAATCATCTGTCGATTCCCGCTAGCGTCGGAATAGGACCCTCATCCTTTTGCACACTGTCACTGCGCCCAACATTCGCAAGTTTGAAGCTCGTCACAGTCATCCCTTCCCAGATCCTACTCGGAATACCACAGACAAGGTTTAGACTTTCCGGATCTCAGGAATGGCTGCCAATGGTTCTAGCCTATACCACGAAGATACTAATCTCACAGACTTGGTCCGTGTATTAGATACCCAAGAAATACGCACTCAAGCTATCGCCCAATGACTACGTTGAGCTCAGATAGAACGGAAGTGGTTGTCAGGCACGCGTTCATAGAATTGAGAATAATGATGAGTGTCACGGATCATATCATTCTCCAGATTGAAGTACGAGTGAGTATCTTAGAATAGAATCAAGCGTGATTGAATAAAAAATAGTAGTAATTGCATTAATTCATGAAGAACAGCAGAGCTCCACACCTTAATCTATGGGGTGTAGAAACTCCACCGTAGAAAATACATAAGTGAAAATAGTTTAGGCATGACCGAATGGCTAGCCTCCCAAATGTGAAGAATGGTCTCAGCTCCAAAGTATGAAAACTGGATCCAGATCTTTGAATACAATAGTAAAAAGTGCTATTTATACTAAACTAGTAACTTAGGTTTACAGAAAATGAGTAACTAAGTGCAGATAGTGCAGAAATCCACTTTTGGGGCCCACTTGGTGTGTGCTTGGGCTGAGCATTGAGCTTTACACGTGCATAGGCCATCCTTGGAGTTAAAAACCAGCTTGGGTGCCAGTTTGGGCACTTAACTCCAGTTCTGGTGCCAGTTTGGGCGTTTTACTCCAGAAAAGGGTCTCAGGTGGGCGTTTAGATGCTTGTTTGGGCCATCAAATCTCAGGCAAAGTACGGACTATTATATATTTCTGGAAAGCCTAAGATGTATACTTTCCAACGCAATTGAGAGCGCACCAATTGGGCTTCTGTAGCTCCAGAGAATCCATTTCGAGTGCAGGAGGGTCAGAATCCAATAGCATCTGCAGTCCTTTCTCAGCCTCTGAATCATATTTTTGCTCAGGTCCCTCAATTTAAGCCAGAAAATACCTGAAATCACAGAAAAATACACAAACTCATAGTAAAGTCCATAAATGTAATTTTTGCATAAAAACTAATAAAAATATAATAAAAAGTAATTAAAACATACTAAAAACTATGTAAAAACAATGCCAAAAAGGGTATAAATTATCCGCTCATCAAGCTCCTCCCATCTTTGATTGTTCCACCCTTGATGTACGTTGTCATTGTAGTTCCCATTTTCTACAACATAGTTGTAACCAAACTCATAGCCAAAAGGGTGACAATTCATAGTGACAAGAAAAAATAAAAACAAAAGCTAATAAGAAACAAAGAAAACTAAATCCTAAAACTAGCAAAAACTAGCAAACAAACCAAAAACCAAGCTATTTACAATATTGACATATATACAATAACCAATAACAAGCACACATTGCAATTCCCCGATAACGGCTCCAAAAACTTGAAAGAGCATAACCATCGGCTTAGAATGTCTTCTCGGTAAAAGAGAAATAACTTCGTTGCAAGTATAGTCCCAAATCGACAAATAATACTCAATCAAAGTTTAATTTTGGTTGTTACGAGTACAAACCAATAAAAATACCAAGAATATTAGATCTCGGGTCGTCTCTCAAAGAAATTGCAGTGAGGTATGCATATTATTAGTTATGGTATCCATGGGGTGGTTTGAAAATAAGGGGACAAGAAATTAAAAAGGCAACAAATATAAATCAAGCAACTAAGGAAAGCAATTACTAAAGAGAGACATTCATGGCAAGGATTGAGAATATAGGCTTTCTATCCTAGTCATTAATTATCATATAACAATTATTAACAAGAGCTAATCCTATTTAGTCATCTCCAACATAGGAAGAAGGTATAATGTTATCTTCACTTGAGAGAAAGTCAAATAAGAGTAGTTAATCTCAATCCAAAAGTCCTAATCAACTCACTAATTGAATTAGCAAGAGATTAGAGTCAATGGAAACAATATTAACTAACAACCCTAGATGACCAACATAAGTTGGGTATTAATGACTCAAGATTGCCCAATTTCTCATTCCAAGGCAAGAATGCTCAAAAACTACTCTAACATCCAACCAAACATTTTATCAAACATTTGGAAGGCATAAAAGGAAAGCATCATAAAATTGCAAGAAATTTAAATTCTACAACTACCCAATGCAAGAAAAGTAAGAATAACAACTCAATTAAACAATAAAGAAACATAAAACATGAAGTGCATTAATAGAAAATCCAAATCCAACAAGAGTTCATCAACATAAAAGCAACAAAATAAAGGGAATAACAAGTAAAACTAGAAGAGCAAAGATGTAGCAACAAGAAATTGAAGGAAAATGTAAATCAAAACAAGAATTAAACCCTAGATCTAAGATGAAATTAACCTAAAAACGCTAATTCTAGAGAAAAGAGGGAGGTTCTCTCTCTAGAAAACTACCCTACATGGTCCTAAGCTAATCTAATTGCTCTCCCTTTGACCCATCTTGAGTTCTGCATCAAATAGCCTCAGAAATGAGTTGAATTTGGGCCTGGAAAGCTCAGAAATCACCCCCAGCGAATTCACTTTAATGAGTTCACGTGATTAGCGTCACGCGTGCGCGTCGCTGGCAGATTCTCTCCTCACGCGTATGCATGGGTGACGCGTGCGTGCGGCTTGAATATCCTCTTCATCCATACGGGTGAGTGATGCGTGCGCGTGGCCTTGATTCCTCCAAATGCTCATTTCTTCATGAATTCTCCACTTTGCATGCTTTTCTCTTCACCTCTTCCATCCAATACTTTCCTTATGAATCTGAAATCACTCAACAAACATATCAAGGCATCGAATGGAATTAAAATGAATTAAATTTAGCTATTTTAAGGCCTAAAAAGCATGTTTTCACACTTAAGCACAAATTTAGAGAGAATTACAAAACCATGCTATTTCATTGAATAAATGTTAGATAAGTTGATAAAATCCCCTAAATTAAGCACAAGATAAACCACAAAATTGGGGTTTATCAAATAACTTTAGTACACAAAGCCCCTACAAACCATGATACCGAGGAGTCCATCTTGCCATACACCTAGTCCACTGAGCCCCCACATCTTCCCCGAAATGACTTAGATGGCAAAGATCCCTACTCAGTACACTCCTATATCGGTGCATCCATTGCTAAAGGGTCAAAAGCTCGACGAGAACGATGAGCAACGAGTCCAACAATGGGCTGTCAATGCATCATTGGGAAAAAAGCAGACCGTGGTGTTGTATGAAGGTAGGCCACATCTAGTACTACTCAGGGAGGACTGATAGGGCAGAAATTAGCCAATTAAGAATTTATGATAAGAACAGTATTGCAAGTACAGTTCTTAACCAACAAAAATCCGCTTATCAATTTAAAAGGGTTGTCACAAATTTAGAATAAAAATACTGGGAGTAGGAATCCCAGGTCGTCTCCCAACGAATTGACAAAAGAGTGCTATTTTATTAATCAGGAGTTTTCTGAGAAATTTTAAGAGTTGAAGAACAGGAATTTAAGTAATCGTAAATTAAAGCAGTATAAATTAAAAGAGGTTTTATATAATCAGAATAAAAAGCCTTGACCGAGGGAAGATTAATTGGAAGTTCTATCCTTGTTGGATTTTCCCAAGTGGAATAGCAAGAGGTTGTTGTTTTCACTTAGTTAACCCTTACTAAATAAAGGAAAGTCAAGTGATTGAGCTAACTCTTATTCGCAAGTCCTAATCCTCTCCTTATGGAAGGATTAGCGTTAGTAAATAGAGAATTAGCCAACGACTTCCAATTGAACTAATCACTTGAGTATTCCAACTCAAGGGTCTCCTTTTAATCAACCCCCAAGTCAAGTTAGGAGTCTACTTCATTGACATGAATGTAACTTTCATAAATGATAAAAAGGAATAAGAAGAAGACATGATAAATTAAATAAAATAATAACTGAAAATTAATTAAAGGTAAAAATAGTTCTTTGCATTAATAAACCCCAAAATGCAACATCCTTATCTGAATAGGGTTAATAGGCAATAAAAAAAGTAAAGAAAAAAGGAAACAAACTAGAATAATAGCAACTTCAACGAAGGTAATGACTCTTCTCAATATCCAAAGCAAAAGCATCAAAAGCATAAAAACTAGAACTATGAATGTGAAGAAAAACCTAGAGGAAGAGTGATTTCTCTCTAAGATTCCAATCTAAAACTAAAAACTATGCGAATGAGAATGTGTGTTGAGTCTCTGTTTGTTCCCTGGCTCTAGTCTGTGTTTCTGGGCCAAAAACTGGGTCTAAACTTGGCCCAAAATCGCCCTCAGCATTTTCTGCGATTTCTGCAGGTAGCGCATGTCACGCGTACGCGTCAGTCACGCGTACGCATCGCTGGTCATTTTCGCGTATCACGCATACACGTCAGACACGTGCACGCGTGAGCCATGCGTGCGCCGTGCGCGTCACTTCTCGCTGGTTATCTTCTTTGTTTTTTGTGCTCCTTCCATTTTTTGCAAGCTTCCTCTCCATCCTCTAAGACATTCCTGCCCTATAAATCCTGAAAACACTTAACGCACAGATCACGGCATCGAATGGTATAAAGGGGAGTTAAAAATATACAATTTAAAGGCTCAGAAAGCAAGTTTTCAATCATATAACAAAATTGGAAAGGAATTGTAAAATCATGCAAATTGTATGAATAAGTGTGCAAAGACTTGATAAAACCACTCAATTGAGCACAAGATAAACCATAAAATAGTGGTTTATCAATCTCCCCACACTTAAACATTAGCATGTCCTCATGCCAAGCTCAAGGAGATACAAAGAATGAATGGGGAAAGTAAGACTCATGAGATGCAACCTATGAATGCAACTATATGCTAAGATCATTCTGTCTACTTGGTCAAAAGTAAATAAGCTCTTCAAGACAAAAATAAAACAGATTCCACTTATTCAAATCATACAATAAAAGACGAGTAAACTTGTAAGAAGATAGCTCATGAAAGCAGGGAACGTAGAACCAAGCATTGAACCCTCACTAGTAGTGTATATGCACTCTAATCGCTCAAGTGTCTAGGGTTAATTCACTCTACTCTTCTCTAGTCATGCTTTCTAGACTTTGTTCTTCATCTAACCAATCAACAAAAATTTAGTATACCAATGCAAACATCATGAGGTCTTTTCAAGGTTGTAATGGGGCTAAGGTGAAGGTGAGGATATATGTATGGCCAAGTGAGCTGTAATATGAATCTTTGACTAACCTAAACTCTCACCTAACACACACACTCTATGTAACTCTAAATTCATGCCTAGCTACCCATAATTCCCATTTTTGCATCACATACTCGTGTACCCAATATTTCTTTAGTTTCACCACATGTGCATCGATCTTTTATTGAACTTAGCATTGGGGTAATTTTGTCCCCTTATTTATTTATTTATTTATATTGTAATGTATCATTTTTATTTTTATTTTTTTATTTTTTATTTTTTTTTTTTTTTTGTGAATCATAAAAGCAAACATAACATATCAATGCACATGAGTTTTTAATTTTTCTGGTCTCACATGAGTATGCACCCAAATTCCTAATACTTTTGTCAACAAAACACAGCACACTTTCATCACCCCAAGTTCCCACAGTTCCCCACACTTAATCAATACACACTCTCTAACTTAAGCTAATCAAAGATTCAGTTGAGGTAATTAATTATTTTTCCACTTAAGGCTAGTGATGTGGTAAAATATAGAACAAATGGGGATTGAAAGGCTCAAGGTGGCTAACAAAGGTTATGAAAAGGGTAGGCTATTTGGGATAAGTGAGCTAATAACGAATGATGGCCTCAATCATATTCAAGCATGTAAATACACTAAACAATGGACATATAGAATGGAACAAAGTATAGATTGCAGTCATAGAGAAGAAAACACACAAGAATAAAATATTATGGTTAAATAATGTAACCATGTAATTAAGCTCAAATCTTACAGGTTGTGTGTTCTTAGCTATACTTCATGTTCCAATTTACAGTCTTCAAATAAGTTTAACACAATTTTTCAATTTAAATTAGTGGAATGCTATAAAAAGGGTCTTGAAATGAAACTCATTACTTTAACCAAGCAAAACATACATGCAAACAATTATTATCAAGCAATCTATCCTATCTAACAAAGGAAAAAGAGTTAAATGTTGGAGTTAAGAGAGAGAAGTTACCTCCGGAAGTCAAGGACTAACCTCCCCACACTTAAGGTTCGGCACTGTCCTCCGTGCCATCAGTAAGGAGCAAGGGAGGGCTGGAAGCGTCGCCTCCAGTGTCTGGTTCGCCTTGGCTTCCTGTGCTACTGGATAAAGGGGAGTCCGGGGTGTCCTTTGGTTATGGGGGTGGGTGTGTACCAACTATGAGGTCCTTCAAATAGTTGTATCGTCGCTTGTTATGGCGCTCCATTTGCTCCATCTGCCGGTCTTGCCGGTCGAACCTCTCAAGGATCTGAAGGAACATCTGATGGATGGATGGTGCTTGTGGTGTGGATGATAGTGGAGTAGAAGTAGGAGGAGTATCCAAAGTTGGGCCTGCAGGCCGGCTCACAGAGAGAACTAGTGGCCTGATGTACTTCCCATTCGGGACATACTGGTCGGCTCTAGGGATCATGACCTTCGTGTCTCCTGCCCAATAGGACACACCTACTGCAGAGACTAAATCTGAAATCAAGGTGGGAAAAGGCAGGTTACCCGCTATCTGTACGTGTCCCATGGCTTGCTGAATGTGTCGGGGCAGGTTGAGGGGTTGCTCTGTCAGGATGCACCAGATGAGGACAGCCATGTCTGCTGTGAAGGTCGACTCGTGAATGCTCGGAAAGACATAGTGGGACATAATTTGTGCCCACACGCAAGCCTCCAGGGTGAGTGACTTGGCTGAGATGCTCTTGGGTTTTGAACGATGCTGTCCGTAGATCCACTTGCTGCCAGGTTGGGCTATAACTCCAAGGATGCTATCCCAGCTGAACTGAAACATCTGGCGCTTACGAGATGCTTCTTGATATGCATCCCATCCCTCTGGACTAGGTGGAAGGTCCAGTGCTCTCTGTATGGCACTCTCAGAGACAGGGACCTGATGCTGACGAACATAGACAGTCTGCAGAGTAGACGAGTGAAAGTTTGAGTAGAATTCAACTACCCATGATAAGTTGGCCTCTCGCGACTGCCTCCTCAAAAATCCCAACTGTCTCCTCTCAATTCGGGCTCCACAAAATCAACAAAATGTGTTGGGACAATGCTCATTGTTGTAGTTCCTCTCGGCTAGGATGGGGAACATCTGTTCGCAATAACGGTTAGCAAACCATGTGGAGTCTCGGGCGGAAAAATCTTTCTCTGATTCATCAACCTTAATGATCCTCTTCACTCGCGTTGTTGGTGGCTTTACACTAGTAGATGGAAGTGCTTTTTTCTAATGTTCTCTTGGTTCCTCTCCTTGCTAGTGTCTTGTCAGTGGCTTTCTCTTTTTCTTTCTTGGTACCCATGTCTAAAGAAGAAAAAAAAAGAAGAATATTAAAGATAGATTACTAAAGAACCGGAAGGGAGAAAAGTCCAAGTGATAATGAATGCCAAAGGAAAGATGTTAGCTTAAATACATGGTAGCTACATCATGTAGGTAAGACATCAATGAAGATCAAGAGGGCAATTCATAATAAATAGATGCAAGAGTGTTTATGGCATGCAGAAACAAGCATGAGAATCATAGCTCAAGCATCAAGTAGTAAATGTACCAAATTAAAGAGCATGCGTAATGATGACAATTGTGAATAATAATCCCAAATACATGTGAAGTACAAATGTTGTGAAAAAAAGGCATTCAAGTAAAAGGGTAAAACAAAATAGAGTTCAAGATGCCATAGGCCTTTTCACAAATACTTGGTAAGCAAGTTAAAGTAGGAATGAAAATAATATAATCCAAATGTGTATGAGAGCCAAATTAAAATATCAATTGTCAAATCACTCCTCATAATATCCACAAGCTTCATTATAGTAAGGTAATACCCAAATAAAACTCTAATACTAACATAAGAATGCAAGAAAAAGAAAAGAAAAAGAAACCATAAATAATTAAGTTAAAAGAAAAATAGAGAAGAAAGAAACATAAATAGATGCTATAATGAAAGAGTACATGGGAGGGAGAAAAGAAACATGATGAAGATGATGAAGAGGGAAAGAAGAAGGTAAGAGATATGAAGAAAGAATAAGGAAGAAAGAAAGAAATAAGAGATAATGAGGATTGAAAAGAGTTAATATTGGGGGAGAGGGAGAATTAGAATCAGGCACTGAGGTGGTTTAAGTGTGTGTCGCATGCGACGCGTACGCGTGGGTCGCGCAATTCCCAAGCAACGCATAAGCGTCAGGGACGCGTACGCGTGATATGGGTTGTGCAATTGGCGCGAAGGCAACCCTGCGCATGCACAACTCTCTGTTTGATACGCACGAGAGCAAAAAATGCATATGACGCGTGCGCGTCAAAGATGCGCACGCGTGGATGGCCATTGTGAGAAAACGACACGCACGCGTCAGGGACGCGTACGCGTAGGGGGCTTGTGCTCCCAGCATAGTTCCAGCCCCACACCATCATAACTCTCTGGTCATACACCCATTTACGCCGATTTGCAGGGTCACGCGTACGCGTGGGGGACGCGTACGCGTGGACTGGTGAAAACGCAAGCGACGCGTACGTGTGAGGGACGTGTACGCGTGGACTTGCTTGTGCGCAAGGTACGCCTCCAGCACCACTCCTGCCCAACTCTCTGTTCAATTTTTATTTTTCACGCACACACATATGACGCGTACGCGTCAGCGACGCTTGCGCGTCGTGTGCTTTTTTTTATGCAGAACGCAAAATGCAGCATGCAGATGAATATGCAAAAATTATGAATGACTACTGCGAAAATTAAAATAAAATAGACTTAGAATGAGAAGAAACGATCATACCATGGTGGGTTGTCTCCCACTAGCACTTTGCTTTTACATTCTTAAGTTGGACGGTCCATAAGGTCAGTCTGCTTCTGTTGGTGGGTCCTCCAAGAAAAGGACCTCTAGCTCTTTATTTTCCTTCATCTTCTCACCATGATAAAGCATTAAGCGATGTCCATTGACCTTGATGAATTTGGAACTTGAAGGATGACTCAGATGGAAGACTCCGTATGGCTCTGCCTTCTCTACTCTGTAGGGGCCTTCCCATCTGGATCTCAGCTTTCCTGGCATGAGTCTCAGTCTTGAGTTGTAAAGGAGAACTAGCTCCCCGGGTCTGAAATGTCTTTTTTTGATATGCTTGTCATGCACAGCCTTCACCTTCTCCTTATATAGTCTAGAGTTGTTATATGTCTCGAGTCGAAGGGTCTCCAATTCTGCTAGTTGCAGCTTCCTTTCAGCACCAGCCTTCTCAAATCCCTTGTTTCATTCTCTTACAGCCCAAAAAGCCTTGTGTTCCACCTCCACTGGGAGGTGACAAGCCTTTCCGTACACTAAGCGGAAGAGGTTCATTCCTATGGGTGTCTTGTATGCTGTCCAATAAGCCCAAAGCGCATCTACAAGTCTGGTGCTCCAGTCCTTCCTATGAGGCTTGACTATCTTCTCCAGTATGTGCTTTATCTCTCTGTTAGACACCTCGGCTTGCCCATTGGTCTGGGGATGGTAGGCTGTTGCTACTTTGTGAACAATTCCATGCTTCTTTAGTAGACCTGCTAATCTCCTGTTACAAAAGTGAGTGCCTTGATCACTCACGATTGCTCGTGGTGATCCAAAGCGACAGATAATATGGTTTCTAACAAAGGAAACAACAGTGTTAGCATCATCAGTGTGGGTAGGAATTGCTTTCACCCACTTAGAAACATAATCTACAGCTAACAATATATATAAGAAACCACTAGAGTTTGGGAATGGACTCATGAAGTCAATGCTCCAGACATAAAAAATTTCACAGAATAGCATAAGCTGTTGGGGCATCTCATCCCTCTTAGATATATTTCTAAACCTTTGGCATGGGGAACAAGATTTACAGAAGGCAGTAGCATCTTTAAAAAGAGTGGGCCACCAGAATCCACAGTCTAGAATTTTTCTAGCTGTTCTTTGAGGGCCAAAATGTCCACCACTCTCAGAGGAGTGGCAGGCCTCTAAAATGGACTGGAATTCTGATTGAGGCACACACCTTCTAATTATCTGGTCAGCACCATACCTCCATAAATATGGGTCATCCCATATATAATATTTGGACTCGCTTTTCAGCTTGTCCCTTTGATGCTTAGTAAAATTAGGAGGGAAAATGTGACTAACTAGATAATTAGCTATAGGAGCATACCAAGGGACTACTTCAGATATTGTGTGCAAGCTATCTAATGGAAAAGCATCATTGATAGGAGTAGAGTTATCCTTAATGTACTCAAGGTGACTCAAGTGGCCTGCCACTAAATTCTGGGAACCACTCCTATCCTTAATTTCTAAATCAAATTCTTGCAGCAGCAATATCCAACGTATTAGCCTTAGTTTGGACTCTTTTTTAGCTAATAAATATTTTAGAGCTGCATGGTCTGAGTACACTACCACCTTGGTACCAAGTAAATAGGCTCAGAATTTATCCAGAGCAAAAACAATAGCCAGAAGCTCTTTTTCAGTGGTAGTGTAATTAGACTGAGCAGCATCTAAGGTCTTAGAAGCATAAGCAATTACGAAATGATCCTTACCTTCGCACTGAGCCAGCACCACTCCTACTGCATGGTTGGAGGCGTCAAACATAATCTCAAAAGGCTGGCTCCAATTTGGTCCTCTCACAATCGAAGCTTGAGTTAAGGCAATCTTCAGCTTATCAAATGCAATCATGCAGTCCTCACTCAGCTCGAACTCAACATCCTTCTGTAGCAGTCTGGATAAAGGCAACGCTACCTTACTAAAGTCCTTGATAAATCTCCGGTAGAAACCTGCATTACCAAGGAATGAACGGACTTTCCTCACGGAGGAGGGGTAAGGTAAACTAGAAGTCACATCTACCTTTGCTGGATCTACAGAAATCCCAGTATTAGAAACAACATGTCCTAGAACAATACCCTGTTTAACCATAAAATGACACTTTTCAAAATTCAATACTAGGTTTGAACTAACACACCTGTCTAATACTCTAGCTAAACTATCCAATCAAAGGTTAAATAAATCACCATATATGCTAAAATCATCCATGAAAACTTCCATACAGCTCTCAATAAAATCAGAGAAAATGCTCATCATGCACCTTTGAAAAGTAGCCGGTGCATTACACAAGCCAAAAGGCATCCTTTTGTATGCATACGTTCCAAAGGGACATGTAAAAGTAGTCTTCTTCTAATCTTCGGGAGCTATATGAATTTGAAAATAGCCTATATAACTATCTAAAAAGCAGTAATGTGATTTACCTGACAGGCGATCAAGCATCTGATCAATGAATGGCAGGGGGTAATGATCCTTGCGGGTAGCCTGGTTGAGGCGCCTGTAATCAATGCAAACTCTCCATGAATTTTGCACTCTAGTTGCCATGAGCTCTCCATGCTCATTCTTCACTGTTGTGACTCCAGACTTCTAGGGCACCACTTGTACTGGATTGATCCATTCACTGTCTGAGATGGGGTAGATGATATCAGCTTCAAGCAGTCTGGTCACTTCCTTCTTAACAACTTCTAAGATGGTAGGATTCAACCGCCTTTGAGGTTGATGGACAGGTCTCGCTCCCTCTTCTAAAAATATCCTGTGCTCACAAACTTGAGGGCTGATGCCTACTATATCCGCCAAACTCCACCCAATTGCTTTTTTGTGTCTTCTCAGCACACTAAGCAGCTGCTCCTCCTGTTGGGAAGTGAGTTCCCTTGCAATTATAACTGGGAGCTTCTGATGATCCTCAAGGTAAGCATACTTGAGGTAGGGTGGAAGGGGCTTTAACTCCATTTTCTGCTCATGGCTAGACACTTGATCTTCTGAAGCTAGTGAAGGTAGTAGTGTGTCTTCATCTTGTTCAGGGGACTTCCCCACACTTACACCCTGCTCTATGTGCCTCTCTTCTACTTCTTCTTGGTGAACTGCAGCTACAATTTCATCTATGATATTGCACTGGAAGATGAAATGATCTTCTGAAGGATGCTTCATGGCTTCATCCAAGTTGAAGCTCACTGCTCTACCATCTATCTCAAAGGAGTAAGTTCCTGAGAATGCATCTAACTTGAACTTTGAAGTCTTTAGAAATTGCCTTCCAAGCAGGATGGATGATGGTCTTCCTGAGTCATTAGGGGACATCTCCAAAATATAGAAGTCAATAGAAAATGTGAGCCCCTTAATGCTCACCAGCACGTCCTCAGCAATTCCAACCACTGTGATTATGTTTTATCTGCCAAAACAAAATGAGTTGCCGACCTTTTTAAGGGAGGGAGCCTCAAAGCATCATATACAGACAATGACATAATGCTAACACATGCACCTAAGTCACACATGCAGTCAGAAAATGTTACACCCCCAATGGTACACGTAACCATACATGGCCCTGGATCCTCACATTTTTCTGGTATGGCACCCATTAAAGTAGATATAGAGCTACCTAAGGGAATAGTCTCTAGATCCTGTATTCTATCCTTATGCATGCATAAATCTTTTGGAAATTTTGCATATTTAGGTACCTGGCTAATGGCATCAAAAAGTGGAATGGTTACCTCAACCTTTTTGAAGATCTCCACCATCTTTGGGTCGAGCTCCATCTGCTTTCTGGACTTCCTAGCAAGGTGTGGAAAGGGGATAGGGATGGCGTCACTTGTAGCTTCAGCCTCCTTTGGTGCACTATTCTCTGGTTGAGCTGCTTCTTCTTCAACCATGTCTTTTACTTCTTCCTCCTCTTCAGCATCTTCTACCTCAACAACATCTTCAACTTGAATGTTCTCCTTTGAGCTTGGCTCCTCATGGTTCCTCTCTTGCAGTGTGGTCCCGGACCTCAAAGTAATGGCATTGATGCCACCTTTGGGGTTGGGTAAGGGTTGAGAAGGAATTGCACTGGAGCTTGAAGGTTGATTGTTTGAGGCAATTAGTGAATCCATCCGGGAGATGAGAGCTTGTATGGTGGAGTTAAGACCATTTATGGAAGAGTTAATTGAATTCTGAATGTCTTGGTGTCCTTGCGTCATAGTGCGAAGCATCTCATCATTAGAAGAAGAAGGGGGGTAAGTGATTTGAGGGGCTTGCTGTTGGCTGTTCTGAGGTGATTGGGACTGCCTTTGGTGAGGTACTCTGTAAGGCTGGTTTTGGTTCTACTGTCTGTTGTTGTTGTTCCACCTCTGATTTCTGTTGTTGTCTCTGCCTCCTCTGTTGAATTTGTCCCTCCATCCTTGGTTGGAATTATCTCTCCATTCCTAGTTGGAGTTGCCTTGCCAACCTTGATTGTAGTTTCCACCTTGGTTGTAATTGCTGCCTTGTTGATTGTATCCTTGATTCGGGCGGTCATAGAAATTATGAGTAGCTGCCAAGGTGTTGTCTTCTTGTTGGAGCTGCAGACACTCATCAGTGTAATGAGTATAATCGGCACATATTCCGCATACTCTTTGAGGAACCAACTGTTGACTCTGTTGTGGTGGGGGAGGCTGAGGTTGTTGTTGATTCAGCTGTAGCTACTTCAGTATGTTGGTCATCTCTCCCAGAGCCTGAGTGAGAGCAGCAGTCTCACTGCTAGAGGAAACCTTCGTAACAGCCTTGGGATGGTTGTTCCTGTGCCTGACATTCCGGGTAGATTCAGCTAGATCGGTGATCAGTTGCCACGCTTCTGTCGCCATCTTGTACTTCTTCAGAGAGCCATTACTTGCAGCATCTAATGTAGTCTTATCCTGAGACTTCATCTCTTGTGTGAAGTAGCTGGTCAATCTTGTGGTGGGGGCATGAGTCTAGAAGATTCCTGAAGCGTTCCCAGTATTCATAAAGGGTCTCTGACTCGCCTTGGATAATGCAGGAAATCTCTTTCCTCAGTCTGTCTGTAACTTTAGCTGGGAAGTATTTGACCAAGAACTCCCTTCTGAGCAGATCCCAATTGGTAACGACTGCTTCAGGTTGAGGGTAAAACCACTCCCTTGTCTTTCCCTCAAGAGAAAATGGGAAGGCAGACAGCAAAATAGTAGTTTCATCTGCACCATGACGCCTAACAGTTGAGTAGGCTGTCTGAAAATTTCTGAGGTGCTTGATAGGCTTCTGAGCAGGTAAGCCATGAAACTTGGGTATTAGGTTGATTAACGCAGTTTTCAGTTCAAAATCTGGAGCCAGATTTGGGTGACGCGCTTGATACGGTTGCAGTGTAAAGTCTGGAGTGCTTGCTTCCTGGAGAGTAATCCTTCTGAGCTCCACCATATTACCTGCACATAAATCAACAGAATCAGTAGAAAATGAGCTTGTTTCTTCCTCAGATGGCGCTTTAGATTCGCTCTCAGATAAGACTGGTGAATTGGTAGTAACCACTTCACCACCCTCAGAGGCCAACCGACGCCGAGCTTGTCTAATACGTGAAATAGTTCTTTCAATTTCAGAATCAAACGCGGCTAAGCTCGGATCAGGCAGCGAACGCGTCATTCAATGAAAGAAACATACAGCTCATGGTAATAAAATAAAATAAAATATGTAAAAATTAAAAAATTAAAAATATTTACACCAACTAATAATTTAGCATGCTATTGCAACTCCCTGGCAACGGCGCCAAAAATTGATGGGGTAAAAATTAGCCAATTAAGAATTTATGATAAGAACAGCATTGCAAGTATAGTTCTTAACCAACAAAAATCCGCTTATCAATTTAGAAGGGTTGTCACAAATTTAGAATAAAAATACTAGGAGTAGAAATCTCAGGTCGTCTCCCAACGAATTGACAAAAGAGTGCTATTTTATTAATCAGAAGTTTTCTGAGAAATTTTAAGAGTTGAAGAACAAGAATTTAAGTAATCATAAATTAAAGCAGTATAAATTAAAAGAGGTTTTATATAATCAGAATAAAAAGCCTTGACCGGGGGAAGATTAATTGGAAGTTCTATCCTTGTTGGATTTTCCCAAGTAGAATAGCAAGAGGTTGTTGTTTTCACTTAGTTAACCCTTACTAAATAAAGGAAAGTCAAGTGATTGAGCTAACTCTTATTCGCAAGTCATAATCCTCTCCTTATGGAAGGATTAGCGTTAGTAAATAGAGAATTAGCCAACGACTTCCAATTGAACTAATCACTTGAGTATTCCAACTCAAGGGTCTCATTTTAATCAACCCCCAAGTCAAGTTGGGAGTCTACTCCATTGACATGAATGTAACTTTCATAAATGATAAAAAGGAATAAGAAGAAGACATGATAAATTAAAATAAATAATAACTGAAATTAATTAAAGGTAAAAATAGTTCTTTGCATTAATAAACCCCAAAATGCAACATCCTTATCTGAACAGGGTTAATAGGCAATAAAAAAAGTAAAGGAATAAGGAAACAAACTAGAATAATAGCAACTTGGTGCACGAATTGTGAATCACACTTTTCACAACTCGTACCACTAACCAGCAAGTGCACTGGGTCATCCAAGTAATACCTTACGTGAGTAAGGGTCGAATCCCACGGAGATTGTTACATCCCCTCCTCTTGTGAAAATGGTCCAAATGCTCTGTCACAGCACGGCTAATCATCTGAGGTTCCCGATCATGTTGGAATAGGATTCACCCTCCTTTTGCGTCTATCACTACGCCCAGTACTCGCGAGTTTGAAGCTCGTCTCAGTCATTCAATCCCTGAATCCTACTCGGAATACCACAGACAAGGTTTAGACTTTCCGGATTCTCATGAATGCCGCCATCAATCTAGCTTATACCACGGAGATCCTGATTAAAGAATCTAAGAGATATTCATTCAATCTGATGTAGAACGGAGGTGATTGTCAGACACACGTTCGTGGATTGAGAAATGTGATGAGTGTCACTGATTATCACCTTCTCCATAGTTAGGCGCGAATGGATATCTTAGATAGGAACACGCATGTTTGAATAGAAAACAAAAATACTTGCATTAATTCATTGAGACACAGCAGAGCTCCTCACCCCCAACAATGGAGTTTAGAGACTCATGCCGTCAAAGAGTACAAAGTTCAAGTCTAAAATGTCATGAGATACAAAGTAAGTCTCTAAAAGTTGTTTAAATACTAAACTAGTAGCCTAGGTTTACAAAAAATGAGTAAACTATGATGGGTGGTGCAGAGATCCACTTCTGGGGCCCACTTGGTGTGTGCTGGGGCTGAGACTTAAACAATTCACGTGCATAGGCTGTTTTGGGCGTTCAACGCCAGGTTTGGATCCATTTCTGGCGTTGAACTCCAACTTTTAATCCTTTTCTGGCGCTGGACGCCGGAATTGGGCAGAGAACTGGCGTTGAACGCCAGTTTACGTCATCTATCCTTGAGCAAAGTATAGACTATTATATATTTCTGGAAAGCCCTAGATGTTCACTTTCCAACGCAATTGAAAGCGCACCATTTTGAGTTTTGTAGCTCCAGAAAATTCACTTTGAGTGCAGGGAGGTCAGAATCCAACAGCATCAGCAGTCCTTTTTCAGCCTGAATCAGATTTTTGCTCAGCTCCCTCAATTTCAGCCAGAAAAATACCTGAAATTACAGAAAAACACACAACTCATAGTAAAGTCCAGAAATATGAATTTTTCCTAAAAAATAATGGAAATAGACTAAAAACTAACTAGAATATACTAAAAACTATATGAAATTAACCCCAAAAAGCGTATAAAATATCCGCTCATCACAACACCAAACTTAAACTGTTGCTTGTCCTCAAGCAACTAGACAAATAAAATAGAAGACTAATAGGTTGAGAAGCAATAATATCTCAGAGTTTTTGAGTGAAGCTCAGATTCTAATTAGATGAGCGGGACTAGTAGCTTTTTGCTTCCGAACAGTTTTGGCATCTCACTTTATCCATTGAAGCTCAGAGTGATTGGCATCTATAGGAACTTAGAATTCAGATAGTGTTATTGATTCTCCTATTTCAGTATGATGATTCTTGAACACAGCTATTTCATGAGTCTTGGCCGTGGCCCTAAGCACTTTGTTTTCCAGCATTACCACCGGATACATAAATGCCACAGACACATAAATGGGTGAACCTTTTAGATTGTGACTCAGCTTTGCTAAAGTCCCCAATTAGAGGTGTCCAGAGTTCTTAAGCACACTCTTCTTTCTGCTTTGGACCTTGACTTTAACCGCTCAGTCTCAAGTTTTCACTTGACACCTTCACGCCACAAGCACATGGTTAGGGACAGCTCAGTTTAGCCGCTTAGGTCAGGATTTTATTCCCTTAGGCCCTCCTATCCATTGATGCTCAAAGCCTTGGGATCCTTTTTATTACCCTTGCCTTTTGGTTTTAAGGGCTATTGAATTTTTTTTTTTTTTGTTGCTTTTTCTTGCTTCAAGAATCATTTTTATGATTTTTCAGATTATCAATAACATGTCTCATGTTCATCATTCTTTCAAGAGCCAACATATTTAACAGTCTTAAACAACAAATTCAAAAGACATATGCACTGTTCAAGCATTCATTTAGAAGACAAAAAGTATTGTCACCACATGTAACTAATTAGATTTTCTCTTATTAAAACTCGAAATTTTATTGCCTCTTATTCAAAAGATCTACTATTTTATTCATATTTGCTGATGATGAGAAAAATAAACTATGGCTTAATTGGAGATAAAATCAAAATAGATACTAATTACTACTATATGACTCCTAAGGTGAACTTCTCTAATGACACTATCACAGAGTTAAAGCAGAAATTGGAATTTAACAACCTTTGTTCTGGGAAATGGGTGTTCCTCTGATCCGTGGGGTGCTTGATTCTTCAAGAGATAACTTCTGGCGCTTCAATTCCCTTAAGTCACGCCCTTGCTCCTCTTGTTCTTTAAACATATAGGTCAGCATTTGACTGTGTTCCTTCTGTTCTTTTATTATTTGTTCCATAGCTTCCCGTATCTTGGTGACAGACGTCTCAAGATACTCCCAGTATTCAGATTGAGGGATTTCTGGGAGAAATTCCTGTGTTTTCTTCTTGGTGGGATCATCCTGTGCTTGTTGTTTTTCCATTGATGCTTTGGTGATTGGTTTCTCAACTGAGATATACTCAGTTATTCCCATCCTTACCCCGGCGTCCTTGCGGAGCAGAGAAATCACGCTTGGATAAGCCAACCTGGCCTCTTTAGAATTTTTGTTAGCAATTTTGTGGAATTCAGCTGAGATCAGCTGATGAACTTCCACTTCTTTTCCCATCATGATGCAATGGATCATCACTGCTCTTTTAACTGTGACTTCAGAACGGTTGCTAGTAGGCAGCAGAGAATGCCCAATGAAGTCCAGCCATCCTCTGGCGACTGGTTTGAGATCCTCTCTCTTGAGTTGATTTGGGACACCCTTTGTGTTGGTGGTCCACCTGGCTCCAGGGATACATATGTCCTCTAGAATCTTATCTAGGCCCTTGTCTGTTCTCATCATTCTCCTGTTGAAGGAGTCTGGATCATCTTTCAGCTGAGGTAGCTTTAAGATCTCTCTGATCTTGTGAGGGATGGTATGAACAATCTTTTCTCTGACCATGGTCCGATATTCATAGAAAGCAGTTCCAGATAGTTTCTGCTTGTCAGTCTGCCACATATTAGCATAGAACTCCTGGACCATATTCCTTCCCACTTTCGTTTCAGGATTAGCTGGGACTTCCCAGTTCCTGATTCGAATTTGCTCTTGGATCTCTGGATATTCATCTTCTTTCAGATCGAATCTAACTTCCGGGATCACTGATCTCAGACCCATTATTTTGTTATAATGGTCTGAATGTTCTTTAGATAAGAACTTCCCTTGATTCCAAAGTGGTTTTGGAACGCTCTCTTTCTTGCCTCTTGGAGTGGGTTGTTTTTCTTTAGGAGCCATGATCTTAGTGATCGCGGATAAACACACCAAACTTAGAGGTTTGCTTGTCCTCAAGCAAAAGAAAAGAAAGGAGAGGGATAGAAGGAGAGCTAGGTGCAATTGTTGATGGAAGGGGAGAGAGGCCGAACCCAAATTTAAAGAGAGGGAGGGTGGGTTTTCGAAAAAAAAAAGATAAAGATATGATAAAAAAGATTGATTTGGAAAAGATAAGATAGAAGATATGATAAGAGAGGATATAGTTTAAAATTGAAAAGATATGAAAGATTTTTAAAAAAGATAGATCTAGATTTTGAAAAAGATAAAGTGGAGATTTTGAAAAAGATATTGATGAGTTGAAAAGATAGATTTGTTTTTTTAAAAAAAGATTTGAAAAGAGTTGGATTGAATTTGCAAAGAGGGTTTGTGCTTATGAATTAAGATATATTTGATATTTTTAAGGTAGGGTTTTTAGAAATTAGGGATTTTAAAAATCAGGGTTCTTAACATGTTTATGCAAGAAATCATGAAGTGAAGTATGAAAATCAAGATTAGAATGAAAAAATATGAAGAAAAATGAGTTTGCCTCCTCCCCATCATCCTGGCATTTGAACGCCCAAACACTGCCTGTTTTGGGCGTTCAACGCCCAAATGCTGTTCTCCTGGGCGTTCAACGCCCAGTTGTTGCCCTTTTCTGGCGTTGAACGCCAGATTGCTATCCTTACTGGCGTTCAGCGCCCACTGGCTGCCCCTTTTGGGCGCTGAACGCCCAAAATGGGCTCTTACTGGCGTTTTCTTGCCAGTGAGCTCTTTTTCTCTGTTTTGTGTGCGGATTCCTTCTGTAACCCTGTGAACTTATGCAATTGATTCTTTACCTTGTTATCAATGAACTCTATATAAACAAATAAAAATAAAAATAGAAATGGGGCAAAATGCTTGGAGGATTGATGCCCCATGGCTGGGTTGCCTCCCAGCAAGCGCTTCTTAATTGTCTTTTTTCTCCTGCTAATTTGGCATCAAAGTTTAGGAATCTGGTTGCCCAGTAGGCTTTATGTTCCAGTTCCACGGGCAGGTGACATGCCTTACCATACACAAGTTGGTATGGAGAGGTCCCTATAGGGGTCTTGAATGCTGTTCTATAAGCCCACAGAGCATCATCCAAGCTCCGTGCCCAATCCTTTCTACGGGTACTTACTGTCCGTTCTAGGATTCTCTTTAATTCTCTGTTAGAGGCTTCAGCTTGTGGATGATATGGAGTAGCCACCTTATGGCGAATTCCATACCGAACCATGGCAGAGTAAAGCTGTTTATTGCAGAAGTGACTGCCCCCAATCACTGATTAGTACTCTAGGGACACCAAACCTGCTAAAGATATATTTTTGGAGGAACTTCAGCACTGTTTTAGTATCATTGGTGGGTGTGGCAATGGCCTCAACCCATTTTGATACATAGTCAACTGCCACCAGAATATAAGTGTTTGAGTATGATGGTGGGAAAGGACCCATGAAGTCAATTCCCCATATGTCAAACAACTCAATTTCCAAGATTTCTTGTTGAGGCATGGCGTAACCATGAGGCAGATTACCAGCTCTTTGGCAACTGTCACAGTTACGTACAAACTCTCGGGAATCTTTATAGAGTGTGGGCCAATAGAAGCCACATTGGAGGACCTTGGTGGCTGTTCGCTCACCTCCGAAATGGCCTCCATATTGAGATCCATGGCAATGCCACAGGATCCTCTGTGCTTCTTCTCTAGGCACACACCTACGGATTATTCCGTCTGCACATCTCTTAAAGAGATAAGGTTCATCCCACAAGTAGTACTTTGCATCAGTAATTAATTTCTTCTTTTGTATCCTGTTGTACTCCTTGGGTATGAACCTTGCAGCTTTATAGTTTGCAATATCGGCAAACCATGGTGTTTCCTGAATGGCAAATAAATGCTCATCCGAAAAAGTCTCAGAGATCTCAAGAGAGGGGAGGGGCGTCACTTCTACTAGCTCTATCCGGGATAGATGATCAGCCATGATGAGCGGATATTTTATACGCTTTTTGGGGTTAATTTCATATAGTTTTTAGGATGTTTTAGTTAGTTTTTAGTCTAATTCTTTTAGTTTTTAGGAAAAATTCATATTTCTGGACTTTACTATGAGTTGTGTGTTTTTTTGTAATTTCAGGTATTTTTCTGGCTGAAATTGAGGAAGCTGAGCAAAAATCTGATTCAGGCTGAAAAAGGACTACTGATGCTGTTGGATTCTGACCTCCCTGCACTCAAAGTAGATTTTCTGGAGCTACAGAACTCGAAAAGGCGTGCTTCCAATTGCGTTTGAAAGTAGACATCCAGGGCTTTCCAGCAATATATAATAGTCCATACTTTGCACAAGGATAGACGACGTAAACTGGCGTTCAACGCCAGTTCTCTGCCCAATTCTGGCGTCCAGCGCCAGAAAAGGATCAAAAGCTGGAGTTCAACGCCAGAAATGGATCCAAACCTGGCGTTGAACGCCCAAAACAGCCTTATGCACGTGAATTTCTTAAGTCTCAGCCCCAGCACACACCAAGTGGGCCCCAGAAGTGGATTTCTGCACCATCTATCATAGTTTACTCATTTTCTGTAAACCTAGGCTACTAGTTTAGTATTTAAACAACTTTTAGAGACTTATTTTGTATCTCATGACATTTTAGATCTGAACTTTGTATTCTTTGATGGCATGAGTCTCTAAACTCCATTGTTGGGGGTGAGGAGCTCTGCTGTGTCTCGATGAAGTAATGCAAGTATTTCTGTTTTCCATTCAAACACGCTTGTTCCTATCTAAGATGTTCATTCGCGCTTAACTGTGATGAAGGTGATGATCCGTGACATTCATCACCTTCCTCAAACCATGAACGTGTGCCTGACAACCACCTCCGTTCTATATCCGATTGAATGAGTGTCTCTTAGATTCCTTAATCAGAATCTCCGTGGTATAAGCTAGAACTGATGGCGGCATTCATGAGAATCCAGAAAGTCTAAACCTTGTCTGTGGTATTCCGAGTAGGATTCAATGATCGAATGACTGTGACGAGCTTCAAACTCGCGAGTGCTGGGCGTTAGTGACAAACGCAAAAGGATGAAGAATCCTATTCCAGTATGATCGAGAACCGACAGATGATTAGCCGTGCTGTGACAGAGCATGTGAGCATATTCTTCACTGAGAGGATGGGATGTAGCCATTGACGACGGTGATCCCCTACATACAGCTTGCCATAGGAGGACGTGCGTGCGTGAATTAGAAGACAGAGGAAAGCAGATATTCAGAAGACAAAGCATCTCCAAAACTCCAACATATTCTCCATTACTGCATAACAAGTAACCTTTAATTTATGCTCTCTTGGTTATTCGCAATTCAACTGATAAACATATTTGACTTCCTGACTAAGATTTACAAGATAACCATAGATTGCTTCAAACCAACAATCTCCGTGGGATTCGACCCTTACTCACGTAAGGTATTACTTGGACGACCCAGTGCACTTGCTGGTTAGTGGTACGAGTTGGGAAAAGTGTGATTCACAATTCGTGCACCAAGCCACTTGGTTCTCTGTCCCTTTTCTGTCTCTTATTTCTATATCAAACTCTTGCAGAAGCAACACCCATCTGATAAGCCTGGGTTTTGAATCCTGCTTTGTGAGTAGATATTTAAGAGCAGCATGATCAGTATACACAATCACTTTTGATCCTACTAAGTATGATCTGAACTTGTCAATGGCGTAAACCACTGCAAGTAATTCTTTTTCTGTGGTTGTGTAATTTTTCTGGGCATCATTTAGAACGCGACTAGCGTAATAAATGACGTGCAGAAGCTTGTCATGCCTCTGTCCCAACACTGCACCAATGGCGTGATCACTGGCATCACACATTAGCTCAAATGGTAATGTCCAGTCTGGTGCAGAAATAATTGGTGCTGTGATGAGCTTAGCTTTCAGCGTTTCAAACGCCTGTAGGCACTCTGTGTCAAACACAAATGGCGTGTCAGCAGCTAGCAGATTGCTTAGAGGTTTTGCAATTTTTGAAAAATCCTTTATAAACCTCCTATAGAATCCTGCATGCCCCAGAAAGCTTCTGATTGCCTTAACATTGGCAGGTGGTGGTAATTTTTCAATTACCTCTATTTTTGCTTGATCCACCTCTATTCCCTTGTTTGAGATTTTATGCTCAAGAACAATCTCTTCAGTCACCATGAAGTGACATTTTTCCCAGTTTAAAACTAGGTTGGTCTCTTGGCATCTTTTCAGAACAAGTTTCAGGTGATCAAGACAGGAGCTGAATGAGTCTCCATATACTGAGAAGTCATCCATGAAGACTTCCAGATATTTTTCCACCATATCAGAGAAAATAGAGAGCATGCATCTCTGGAAGGTTGCAGGCGCATTACACAGCCCAAATGGCATCCTTCTATAAGCAAACACTCCAGATGGACATGTGAATGCTGTTTTCTCTTGATCCTAAGGATCTACTGCAATCTGGTTATAGCTTGAGTAGCCGTCCAAAAAGCAGTAATAATCATGACCTGCTAGTCTTTCTAGCATCTGGTCTATGAATGGTAAAGGAAAATGATCCTTTCTGGTGGCTGTATTGAGCCTTCTGTAGTCAATACACATGCGCCACCCTGTAACTGTTCTTGTAGGAACCAGTTCATTTTTTTCATTATGAATCACTATCATGCCTCCCTTTTTTGGGACGACTTGGACAGGGCTCACCCAGGGGCTATCAGAAATGGGATAAATAATCCCAGCCTCTAGTAGTTTGGTGACCTCTTTCTGCACCACTTCTTTCATGGCTGGATTTAGCCGCCTCTGTGGTTGAACCACTGGTTTAGCATTATCCTCCAATAAGATTTTGTGCATGCATCTAGCTGGGCTTATGCCCTTAAGGTCACCTATGGACCACCCAAGAGCTGTCTTGTGTGTCCTTAGCACTTGAATAAGTGCTTCCTCTTCCTGTGAATTTAAGGCAGAGCTTATGATCACTGGAAAAGTGTCACCTTCTCCCAGAAATGCATATTTCAAGGATGGTGGTAGTGGCTTGAGCTCGGGTTTAGGAGGTTTTTCTTCTTCCAGAAGAATTTTCAGAGGCTCTTTCATGTCCTCTGAATCCTCTAAATCAGGTTGAACATCTTTAAAGATATTTTCCAACTCTGATTCGATACTCTCAGCCATGTTGATCTCTTCTACCAAAGAGTCAATAAGATCAACTTTCATGCAGTCTTTTGATGTGTCAGGATGCTGCATGGCTTTGACAGCGTTCAACTTAAACTCATCATCATTGACTCTCAGGGTTATTTCCCCCTGTTGGACGTCAATGAGGGATCGTCCAGTTGCTAGGAAGGGTCTTCCTAGAATGAGAGTAGCACTCTTGTGCTCCTCCATTTCCAGCACAACAAAGTCAGTGGGAAAGGCGAATGGCCCAACTCTGACAATCATGTCTTCAATCACGCCTGATGGGTATTTAGTGGAGCCATCAGCAAGTTGGAGACATATCCGGGTTGGTTTAACTTCTTCAGTTAAGCCAAGCTTTCTGATAGTGGATGCAAGTATTAGGTTGATGCTTGCTCCAAGATCGCATAAAGCTGTCTTGGTGCATTAACCTTCTAATATGCATGGTATCAAAAAACTTCCAGGGTCTTTAAGCTTCTCAGGAAAGCTTTTCAGAATGACCGCACTGCATTCTTCAGTGAGGAGAACTCTTTCTGTTTCTCTCCAATCCTTTTTATGACTCAAGATCTCTTTCATGAACTTGGCATAAGAAGGTATTTACTCAAGTGCTTCTGCAAATGGAATCTTTATTTCAAGAGTCCTGAGATAATCTGCAAAGCGAGCAAATTGCTTATCCTGCTCCTCTTTCCGGAGTTTTTGAGGATAAGGTATCTTGGCTTTATATTCTTCAACCTTAGTTGATGTAGGTTTATTGCTTACAGAAGTGGTTGAAGAAGCCTTTTTAGAGGGGTTGCTTTCAGCATTTGTGTGTGTCTGATCCCTCACTGGCAATTGAATGCCAGAGTTAGAGACTGGAGTGACGTTAGATGCCAACTCCTTGTCTGTTCCTGGCGTCTGAACGCCAGAAATGTGCCCATTTTGGGCGTTCAGCGCCAGATCTTGCCCATTTTGGGCGTTCAACACCAGATCCTTGCCTATTTCTGGCGTTGAACGCCAGTCCTGCCTTGTTTCTGGCGTTGAACGCCAGTCCTGAGCATGGTCTGGGCGTTCAGCGCCAGCCTTCCACCAAATTTCTGGCGTTTTAGTTCCAGAATTACTTTTCCCTGGGCTCTTACTGTCCTCAGGTGAATTTTGGGTGGTTTGCTCATTTCTTAGCTTTTTGCTGCCTTGAGGTGGGGTATTTAATGTTTTCCCATTTCTTAGTTGAACTGCTTGGCATTCTTCTGTTATTTGCCTTGACAGCTGCTGCTTTGTTTGCTTAAACTGTTCGTCCATATGTATATTAGCCATCCTTGTCTCTTGTAGTCTATCTTTGAATTCGGCTAACTGCTTTGTTAGAAAGTCCAATTGCTGATTGAATTCAGCAGCTTGTTTTACAGAACTGAGTTCAGCAGTTGCTGTTTTAACCTCTTCTTTCATGGAAGGGTCACTGCTTAGGTACAGATGCTGATTCCTGGCAACTGTATCAATGAGCTCTTGAGCTTCTTCAATTGTCTTTCTCATGTGGATAGATCCACCAGCTGAGTAATCCAAAGACATCTGAGCTCCTTCTGCAAGCCCATAATAGAAGATATCTAACTGAACCCACTCTGAAAATATTTCAGAGGGGCATTTTCGTAGCATCTCTCTGTATCTCTCCCAGGCATCATAAAGAGATTCATTATCTCCTTGTTTGAAGCCTTGGATGTCCAGCCTTAGCTGTGTCATCCGTTTTGGGGGAAAGTATTGATTCAGGAATTTTTCTGTCAGCTGTTTCCATGTCCTTATGCTGGCCTTAGGTTGGTTATTCAACCACCTCTTAGCTTGATCTTTTACAGCAAATGGAAACAGTAATAGTCTGTAGACATCCTGATCTATTTCTTTATCATGTACTGTGTCAGCAATCTGTAGAAACTGTGCCAGAAACTCTGTAGGTTCTTCCTGAGGAAGACCGGAATACTGGCAACTTTGCTGCACCATGATAATGAGCTGAGGATTCAACTCAAAGCTACTGACTCCAATGGAGGGTATGCAGATGCTACTCCCATATGAAGCAGTAGAGGGGTTAGAATATGACCCCAGAGTCCTCCTGGACTGTTCATTTCCGCTTAGGTCCATGATGGAGAAATGGAGATTATGTAAAATAGAGAAAATATTTTATTTATTTATTTATTTATTTATTTCGAAAATAAAATAAATTAATAAAATAGAAAAAAATAGGTGAAGATTTTCGAAAAAATGAGGGGAGAGAAAGTGGTAAGGAAGTTTTGAAAAAGATATGATTTGGAAAAGATTTTAAATTTTGAAAAAAAATATGAATTTTTTTTTTAAATAATTTTCGAAAATTTGTTTTAAAATTAGTGAGAAAAGATATTTTTGAATTTAGTGAGGAAAGAGAAAAATAATAAAATAGCGCAAGATTTAAAAATTTTTTAGATCTAATGCTCCTTGTTTTCGAAAAATTTGGCGGGAAAACACCAAGGAACACCAAACTTAAAATTTTAAGATCAAGACACAAGAAAAACTCAAGAACACTTTGAAGACTCACAAGAACACAAGAACATGAAAAAGGAACACCAAACTTAAAATTTTCGAAAATCAAAGGGAAATCAACTAGAAAACACCAAACTTAAAGTTTGGCACAAAATTTAATAGAGAAAATATTATTTTTGAAAAAGATTTTAAAAAGAGTGTACCAAACTGCCACGGACTTAGACCAACGCTCTAGCCAATTGGGCAGTAAATGTAACACTTGTTTTGAAGAATGATATTTTTAATTAAGAACAATAATAAGAGACTCTAAACCAAAAAGAAAAATTTTTCCTAATCTAAGTAACAAAATAAACCGTCAAGTGTTCAAACACGAACAATCCCCAGCAACGGCGCCAAAAACTTGGTGCACGAATTGTGAATCACACTTTTCACAACTCGTACCACTAACCAGCAAGTGCACTGGGTCGTCCAAGTAATACCTTACGTGAGTAAGGGTCGAATCCCACGGAGATTGTTGGTTTGAAGCAATCTATGGTTATCTTGCAATTCTTAGTCAGGAAGTCAATTGTATTTATCAGTTGAATTGCGAATAAACAAGAGAGCATGGGTTAAAGGTTACTTGTTATGCAGTAATGGAGAATATGTTGGAGTTTTGGAGATGCTTTGTCTTCTGAATCTCTGCTTTTCTTTGTCCTCTGATTCACACACGCACGTTCTTCTATGGCAAGCTGTGTGTTGGGGCATCACCGTTGTCAATGGTTACATCCCCTCCTCTTGTGAAAATGGTCCAAATGCTCTGTCACAGCACGGCTAATCATCTGAGGTTCCCGATCATGCTGGAATAGGATTCACCCTCCTTTTGCGTCTATCACTACGCCCAGCACTCGCGAGTTTGAAGCTCGTCTCAGTCATTCAATCCCTGAATCCTACTCGGAATACCACAGACAAGGTTTAGACTTTCCGGATTCTCATGAATGCCGCCATCAATCTAGCTTATACCACGGAGATCCTGATTAAGGAATCTAAGAGATATTCATTCAATCTGATATAGAACGGAGGTGATTGTCAGACACACGTTCGTGGATTGAGAAAGGTGATGAGTGTCACTGATTATCACCTTCTCCATAGTTAGGCGCGAATGGATATCTTAGATAGAAACACGCATGTTTGAATAGAAAACAGAAATACTTGCATTAATTCATTGAGACACAGCAGAGCTCCTCACCCCCAACAATGGAGTTTAGAGACTCATGCCGTCAAAGAGTACAAAGTTCAAGTCTAAAATGTCATGAGATACAAAGTAAGTCTCTAAAAGTTGTTTAAATACTAAACTAGTAGCCTAGGTTTACAAAAAATGAGTAAACTATGATGGGTGGTGCAGAGATCCACTTCTGGGGCCCACTTGGTGTGTGCTGGGGCTGAGACTTAAACAATTCACGTGCATAGGCTGTTTTGGGCGTTCAACGCCAGGTTTGGATCCATTTCTGGCGTTGAACTCCAACTTTTAATCCTTTTCTGGCGCTGGACGCCGGAATTGGGCAGAGAACTGGTGTTGAACGCCAATTTACGTCATCTATCCTTGAGCAAAGTATAAACTATTATATATTGCTGGAAAGCCCTGGATGTCTACTTTCTAACGCAATTGGAAGCGCGCCATTTTGAGTTCTGTAGCTCCAGAAAATCCACTTTGAGTGCAGGGAGGTCAGAATCCAACAGCATCAGCAGTCCTTTTTCAGCCTGAATCAGATTTTTGCTCAGCTCCCTCAATTTCAGCCAGAAAAATACGTGAAATTACAGAAAAATACACAACTCATAGTAAAGTCCAGAAATATGAATTTTTCCTAAAAACTAATGGAAATAGACTAAAAACTAACTAGAATATACTAAAAACTATATGAAATTAACCCCAAAAAGCGTATAAAATATCCGCCCATCACAACTTCAACGGAGGTAGTGACTCTTCTCAATATCCAAAGCAAAAGCATCAAAATCATAAAAACTAGAACTATGAATGTGAAGAAAAACCTAGAGGAAGAGTGATTTCTCTCTAAGATTCCAATCTAAAACTAAAAACTATGCGAATGAGAATGTGTGTTGAGTCTCTGCTTGTCCCCTGGCTCTAGTCTATGTTTCTGGGCCAAAAACTGGGTCCAAACTTGGCCCAAAATCGCCCCCAGTGTTTTCTGCGATTTCTACAGGTAACACATGTCACGCGTACGCGTCAGTCACGCGTACGTGTCGCTGGTCATTTTTGCGTACGCGTCAGGCACGCGCACGCATCATTGTCGAACTCCAATTCACACGCACGCGTGAGCCATGCGTGCGCGTCACTTCTCGCTGGTTATCTCATTTGTTTCTTGTGCTCCTTCCATTTTTTGCAAGCTTCCTCTCCATCCTCTAAGCCATTCCTACCCTATAAAGCCTGAAAACACTTAACGCACAGATTATGGCATCGAATGGTATAAAGGGGAGTTAAAAATATACAATTAAAGGCTCAGAAAGCAAGTTTTGAATCATATAACAAAATTGGAAAGAAATTGTAAAATCATGCAAATTGTATGAATAAGTGTGCAAAGACTTGATAAAACCACTCAATTGAGCACAAGATAAACCATAAAATAGTGGTTTATCAAGGACTTATGCATGCTGCAAGCCCATTGTTGGGTGAATAACAAAGTAAGTAAAACAGACTAAATTGTGCATTTTTAATATATATTGTTTCTTAAAAAGGTAGCATAATGATAAAATGAACATTCACCATGCTGATCGTTCAATGGATGTGTTACACATTTAACGACTCGGCATCAGCACAATTCAAGCGTGACTTCTACTACGTTTCTTCAGGGATTTTGATATGCATACTATAGTGGACTTTTAGTGTTTAAAATTTGTGCGAGCATACCCAACAGTGTTGTTTTAATAGGAAACAATTATACACAAGAGGAATTTAGATTCTTTTTGGGAGGGACCAACTCTTAGTTATGTGGGTTTGGGTCCTCATTTCAATACCGATACCAGATATTTTGACAAGGTAGAGACTTCAAAGAGACAATGGATAAGTCAATCTGCTAGTTGACTAAAAACTGTATGTTTCTTTTCTCTTATTTTAGATGTTTGATTACATGAATTAAACTGACCCTTGCAAGTTACTAGTTCTATCTGATCTGTTCAGTTTCTCACGATCATGTGAGGCAATGTCCTTATTTTGTTGTGCGAGCTATCATATTTTGTATATTTTGATATGTGTGTTTTTCATCACAGTGGTTTTTCCACGTCTATCGTTATGGTCATTGGTGGCTGTATGCCTTTAAGGTCGCATGAAAGAGGTTATTGGCACTAGAACGTCTATCGTTATGGTCATTGATGGCTGTATACGGTAAGAATATATGACCCACATACCATACATCAATCATTAAACTTGTAACATACAATAGCGATCCAAATATACCTGCTTTTCAGGCGAAACTTATTAAAGATGTTGGTAAAGTGTCAATAAACTTATTTGTACAAGTCGACGGAGAATGGCCTGCCTTGTGCATATGCTAGCATCCCCAAATAACCAAACCGGTGAGTTGCATCAAAACTTATCAATAAACTTATTTGTAATTCACTTGATATCCCTACTTAGTCTCGTGATAAAACATAATCTTTCTATACATGTAGTTGTGATTGTAAGGTCTACATCATAAAACTGATGGAGTGCTGGAGTGAAGCCAAAGATCTACTGTGTTGGGACCAAGTCAATTTAAAAATCCTATTACAATTAATGTTTACATCTTTCAAACTAATTGCTTTTTCGCTTCTAAAACTCTCGCTAACAACCGATTCTGCCATTCAGGACATCCTGAAGGAATTCTGAAAGAAAATAATGCTCGAAATAGTTATGGGTCTTAAGATTTCACTCATTGAGCAAGCTCTGAGGCGGTGGACGATCATCCTGTATGCCACAACCAGCCGAGAAACAAACGTAAGGAGATGACAACCCCCTTCGCAGCGCCGAGCACGAAGACCATACTGTATTGGGCGAGGTTACCTACAAAAAATCCAAGTAAGGGGGAAGACAACAGAAGAAGAAAGATGCCTACAAAATTCATGATAATGTATACATGTGATGCTATCACTGTTTGAGACACTTTTGATACTGTTTCGAGAGTTTTCTTGTGTTAGATTTGTGGGTGTTTATAATTCTTTAAGGTTTTTAATGTCTTTTCTTTTTTAAGTCATACACAACATGTTTTTGTGCAGGTAGTTGAATATTTTTGTGAATATCTGCTGGATGTAGCTTCTGTTAGGCATCAACATGTTTCTTTTGTATACTGAATGGATGTTTCTTTATATTCGAGTTTTCCTGTGTTAAGCAGTTGTGGATGTCTTTATTTCTTTAAGAAGTGAATGGCTTTTCTTTTTTTACACATTCCTTAGCAGGTTTCTTAGTGTATGTACCATATTGTTTTTGCCAAAATATAAGTGAATTTACGTTCTGTTAAACAGCAGCATGTTTTGTTTTCTTACTAAATGGAAGGTTCTTTATGTATCTTACTAAATGGATGTTTCATTAACAAAAAACCATGTAAGTGACATAGCAATTAGCTATCCCACGTAAGTGAACAGCAAACCAACAACACAAGTAACATTGCACGCATGTTAGTCAAAAAACCACGCTATCCAACTAAAGAAGGGAAATCACCCACACAAAATACATGTACAACCCAACCATAGAAACACTAGCTATGCCCAAAAAGGTTTAACAGGGACACAAATCTGCCACTATTTGATACATTCTAACTAGTAGCATCATCGTATCCTTTTTTTCCAAATGCATCGTAATCATTATCTCTCTGAAGGTCAACAACATCATGAAAAAAATGCACAAAAACAAAAAATAATACATATGAAATCAACAACACTATCTCAACAAATGATCAAATATACCTCGGTCTAGAACATACTAGATACGAATTTCTCTTTTTTTCTCATAGATTTCTTAATTGACTTGTCCAACTCTGCTCCAAGCCTCTTATTCTTCGGCCGACCTTTAGTTGCAACTCTTGAAGGGCCCTACATGTCACACCAACACCTCCTGCGCTCTGTGTGGGCATGCTATTCTGAGTCGTAGCAACAGTTTTGGAATGCATGATAGCGCGATCTTGGACTTTGCATCCCAAAAAGCCGATCAGAATTTCGCTGCTTCCTCATCACAAGTAACGAATTCTTGAGCAACATTATAGAACTCTAAACACAGACCCCTGAACAAGATGTGGCTTTCATCAGAATGATCCACATCATGACTACTCTTAATGTAGGTGTGCTTGTATAGTACATTATTACTCCATCGAGAAAGAACATATCAGCTTGGTACTTTATCAACTATGTAGTATGACAACATAGCAAGGGTGTGGCAACACAATATACGAGTGGATTCAAACATGTTGCACTCGCCCCAAACCTCGTGAGTTAAAGGGTCACAATCAACTCTGTATGTACGCACATGGTCTTCTCCTAAACTATCTTCTACTCGTCTGCTTTCACAGAAATAGAATCACCTTGGTGTTCATTTGACCGAATAACGCAATCAGATTTTTTCCTTAACTCCAGTTGAATATCCCTGAACATATTACTGGTGTATTTCTGCTGAAATTGTCTCTCGATTGCAGTGCTCGATACATCTGTGATGACTCCTTTTGAATCCGCAGCATCATCTTCCAGCTCCTTCTGCTCCTTGTTCCCAAGTACATTGTCGTATTCATGGACAAAATGAACCAAACTACTCTTGCAATGTAGAAATCCCCCGAAAATATGTGCATACTTTTACTCCTTTGAAACTCCTCATACCAGCCTAAAATTCACCCCTAAAAAAATATTGGAACCCACATTCGTCAATTGTCATAAAGGTCTACACTAAAACAACTCAGAAAAGATTTACACTTAGACACAATCAGATAACCACATTCGTATATCCTAGAATAAAAAAGATATGAGAAACAAAAATAGAAAAATATCCAGTTTACGAATGGAAAAAACATTCATTTCTTCTTAAAAGAAACATTCATTAATAAGATAAAAAGAAAGTAGCGACTACACTCCTAATATAAAACAACAACCAAGATATAACATAAAATATCCCATAACTAAATAAAGAAACATGCAAGAACTCAATAAACTATAAGCAACAAATAAACATGAAGTAAGTTAACGATGACGAACCTGATAACCATCTGTTGTGACCTAAGTCGAAATCTTTGATGAATTCATCCCAATCAACATCAAATGAGTCCACAGAAGGAGAATTCCACACAATGTCGCTCATCTTAGAATTCAATTCTCTGTATCGAGCGTAACCACCGAGCTTTATAGGTGTCTTCTTCAGGATATGCCTGATGTACCATCGGTGGCGAGTATTTGCTAGGACCTTCCTATTAGCACCAAACATGACCTTGCACTGGTCCGTGATAATCCCCGTGGTGCAGTTTCCACGCATCTCACCCATTGTGTGAATACTTACTCAAAACTAGGGATCTCGGCGTTAACCAAGAAGAGTAGACTTTCCATGGTGGTTGACACCAACAAAGGATGCAAACGGTAGTCCATACCTGCAAAAACACCAGCCACAATTACGAATGCAAAACATTCAAAACATAGTATCTTTCATAATTGACCCATAAGTACAT
This sequence comes from Arachis ipaensis, assembly GCF_059453495.1. NCBI lineage: Eukaryota > Viridiplantae > Streptophyta > Magnoliopsida > Fabales > Fabaceae > Arachis > Arachis ipaensis. The sequence goes on along the minus strand of NC_142441.1, from coordinate 115,107,455 downwards.
ACACCTTTCAAATGACACCACATCTCCATAATATTCATACGAAGCCTTGCACCTTGGATCTACCCAGAGTGCGCTCCTGAACTTGTTAGCATCATCAACATCTATCGCATAAAGAAGTTTAGGTTGATCTCTTTTATTCGCACGAAATAATTCAGCATCTCCTAAAATCCTCATTCTCGTTGGCACAACACAGTTGCTTGTGATGTAATTCCTGGCATCCTTTTCTAAAATACTCAAGTTCGAAGACCCACCAGCCTCATTAGCCAGTGCAAGGTATGTCTTGTTGGGTCTTATGACAGTCACGTCGTTATCCGAAATCACACACTTAGCATACATGGTCAACTCCCTGTACTTATAATAGTGGACCAATTTCTTAGCAGAACAATGGTGGGAATGCCTCAATTCTAATCTCGACACCATCCAACTTTCCTTCTCCCTATCCACCATGACATATATCCTTACTCTGCATCTCGTGGCTATTATTCTATTTATCCAAGATGCTGCTTTCACCCGAGACTCCTGATAACCTTCTCGATTGCAATGAAGTGATTGATTAATGGGTATCTTGAAATCCTTCCTCGTCTTCTCAAAATTTGTGTTCCTGACTTTAGTTATGAACCCAATTTTCTTTGCATAATTTGCATAAAACTTATGTGTCAGAGGCAACGAATCAAAACACATTTCTATGCTTAGGATTTCGTCTTTACTGATCCCACTATGATTCATCAACTGTAAACTAATTGACAAAACCAAAGATTTAATGGCACTACCAATTAAAACTAGCCTAAAATCACTCATTATCTAGTATTAACAACAACAAAGTAGAATTCAAGCCTCATGACTCAATTCCAACTCATCATTTTTCAGCAAAATCACATCCGTAACTTCGTTGACCTTCAATCAAGCACACCCAAAAAAACCTTTATCAACTTACGATTATTAATATATAACAATCTACTTCGTAAAAAAAAATAAAAAACAGTACAAACACATATGGAAGTTGAGAAAATAGTTATTCAAAGATTTATACCAAGAGATATCCACTTATACCAGAATATAAACATACGTTAACTAAATTAAAACAAAAAAATACATTAGTTGAAAAGAGTTTAACTCACTTTAATAGAAAAAAAGTTATTAATTAACAAGAACAAAGAAAAAATCCAACTGCGTAATGAACAAAATAGGTAATATATTCAAGAAAAGAAAAACTTCTTCATTAATCTCTCAGTTAACAACAATACCATATCAGAAACATCCAAATAATTGAAAAAAAAACATCCAGTTAGCATACATAAGAAACATTCACATAACATATTGTCATATAATCCACTTGAATACAAAAAAAATAAAAAAAAAATAAACCCAAAACAGCCACCCTCTCCCCCAACGTACATTGGCCCCTGTTGAATAGCAACATCACTCACACTCAAATGTTCATTACCTTCCGTTGAATTATTATCACCCACATCAAACAATATGCTATTCAATCCTCCTTCCGAAATTGAATGTTCCATGGACAATACTCTCTACCGGAAACCTTGCACTGTGACGGCAGCTTCTTTGTGTACAACAGCTCGGCATGATGGCCTTTGCGGCGGAACGGCGACGTGATCGGACAATGAACAACACTCGCACCACGCTCACGAACGACAACGCTAATGGTAGCACGAACGGCGGAGCACCGAGGAGGCAACGACGCAGTGGTTATGGTGTTGAGATCGTCGGCGCAGTAGATTAGTGCCAACAAGCGCTCAATGCTGGGAAGAAGATGGTGATGTAATAGAGACCGTGATAGACGTTATTCATGCGTGGTGTTATTACCTAATTTTTCAAAATCTATAATTAATGTCAATTATTCAAATTATAATTTGTTAAAATAAATTAAAATTATTATAATCAATTAAGTTGTTCAAGTTCGCTGATTAAAAAGTTGATTTCTTATGCTTTTTCTTTGAATAAACTACTTGAATTACACTATAACTACATTAATTATGGTGTAATTTGGTGGTTAGTGTGTAAGCTAGCTTCTTACCAAAATATCTTTTATTATTTAGTATTTACAATTTATCTAAATAAATTATTAGGAAATTGATTTAGTTTTAATATATTTTATAAGTATGTACGATTATGTGAAAAATATTTGATTAAATTTACTTCTTCAAGAATAATTAGAGGTGTATTCATTTTTCCTTTTTTAAAAGAAGAATGGTTACATATTTTTTTTTCCTGGTGCAATTCGCACCCCTTTGAAACTATATATTATTCCACATGATATAATTGATTTGAGATTATTTTAATTTTATCACATTCTTTAATTTGTTCTAAAGTTGGTGATAATTTTGAGGTAAACTACTAAAAATGTATTCGAATTTTTTTAGTACGGAAAAAAATATTTTAAAATTTTGTTATTGATAAATATCTTCAAATAATCAAAGAATGTATCAAAAATATTCTTCTATAAAAAAATCTATTCTATTAACTTAAAGATACAGCATGACTCACTTGATAATGCAAAAGTCTCACTTGTCACATAAAAAATTTTATTTACCATAACAGTTTTTTACGTTGATGTAGAACGTCTTGATTTATTACGGGTGTGTATTTTTATTATGTTTTTTGATAATTTAAATATATTTTGTCAATAATAAAATTTAAAAATATTTTGTTGGCTCTAAAATAATTTAAATGCATTTTTAGTAGTTTAACTTAATTTTGATATTGTTGTCTAACGAAATATGTATAAATAATTCATTTAAGGATTATTTATGCGAATAATATTGTAATGTAATTTTATTTTCTAATAATGATAAAATGCGTGCCAAATTTAAGGATTAATTTTTTTTTTTTTTCCTTCTGAAAGGTGTACGTAAATAGAGTTACACTAGACAATTAAAAATTGTTTGAGGCTGAAATATTTAACTTAAGAAGGGAACATATGGTGAATTCATAGGTTAAAGATTTGATTTACTACAAGTATTATTTTGTGAGAAATCCAGACGACGTTTGAATGGTCAAATAAACAAACAAGTCAAATTTATTTATTTATGGTAAAGATTAAGAGTGGAATCAGTGTTGATTAATGGCATCGACATATTAAGAAGGGAGGATTTGTCGGACCCAGTTTGAAAGCCCTTCGTACGTTTTCTTCCCTTCGCTTTTCTTTCTCACGCGCCCCACACACTCTTTCTTCGGACAAACAACAAAGAAAGAAAACAAACACAGAAAAAAAAATCATCAACTCCAAAGAAAAGAAAGAAAAAAGAAACGAGAGAAACTCACAATGGCAGATCAACTCACCGATGAACAGATCTCTGAATTCAAGGAAGCCTTCAGCTTGTTCGATAAGGACGGCGATGGTTCCTTCTCTCTTCCCCTTCTCTCTTATTCTTAGATCTATCGTTAATTTATTCCTTAGATCTCTTCTTCAACTTTGATTTTCTTTTCTGTGGATGTGCCTTTCCTAATTTTACGTTTGTTAGTGTATTGATCAATTTATAAAGATTTATTTATAATTAGAACATAGTATGATAGCAATTGAAAGAGAATTTCAAGTTATGATTCATGTTTGGAGTATGCGATTTGTTGATGTCTCAGCCCAACCCACCTGGAAATTACATTCTAGGGCATCTGTTTGGGAAATTCGAGTATGAAAAGCTATTCTTAGAACTAAATAATTTGATAATATAAGCCACTGTGAGCGAGTTAGGGATGAGCAATTTTTCGGGTAGTTTGAACGAAATCATGGACAATACATAGGTTATTTATATTGTTCCTTGTGATAAGATTTAATTATTTTTTGAAAGAATGGAAGCAGCAAGGATCAAATTCAAGATCTCTTTGTCATAATAGCTCCCGGTATCATGTTATAAAGTAATATGGACTTTCTTTCTCAAACATAAGTTATTGGGTAAAAGCCCTACCTCTAATGGTGAATTACTTAGTGATCATGTGCTGAATTTTGATTTGGAGTGCTACAATATGAAAGAAAGTGTACCAAATCTTGAACTATATGGTAATATGGCAATATGTAGAATGAAAAAATTGCTGACCCAAAGCATGTTCATTGGATGGACAAGTTGGCCCATGTTCAGATTTTCATCTGGAATTGATGCTTTTATTCGAATCATGGTTCCGAGAATTTTAAACAGACAACCAAATATGCTATAAGTTGTGTTTTCAACTGTAGATTGTTAGCATGACTGGGACATTCTTGTTTGATTTGAACATGGTGTTACAGGTTGCATCACGACCAAGGAGCTTGGAACTGTTATGCGGTCACTAGGACAGAACCCAACCGAGGCAGAGCTCCAAGACATGATCAATGAAGTAGATGCCGATGGCAACGGCACCATTGACTTCCCCGAGTTTCTAAACCTTATGGCCAGGAAGATGAAGGACACTGATTCTGAGGAGGAGCTGAAGGAGGCATTCCGCGTCTTTGACAAGGATCAAAACGGGTTCATTTCTGCTGCTGAGCTCCGCCACGTGATGACCAACCTTGGTGAGAAGCTCACTGATGAAGAAGTCGATGAGATGATCCGCGAGGCTGATGTTGATGGTGACGGCCAAATAAACTATGAAGAGTTTGTTAAGGTGATGATGGCTAAGTAATCACAAACTCTTCCACCACAAACTGAATGAAATATGGTTATTTAAAAAGAAAAAAAGAAAAGGCAAAAAGAAAGATTTAGGACAAGGTTGACTTGTATAACAGTACACCAAATCCTAGGCTCCTAGCTCAATGTCTTGTTTCTTCATTTTTATTTGGTTGGTTCTGAGTTCAGCAATTTATGACATTTTTGTGGTAAATGTGCTGCTAATGGTTGTGATGGAATTGATGTATTTGTAGTTTGTTTTGTGACTGTATCCCACGTTTTAATGTTTATTTTCAAGTCGCTTTAGACCACTCCTCAGTTTTGGTGTCTCTATGGAACTATGCTCCTTTGTGAATGCAATCTTTAATGCTGATCAAGGTCAAATCTCACATGACTATGAATATGTTCCATTTATGTTTGGGATTGAGGATATTGTTGTCACCAAATACAGAGAATCAGGTATCCCATAGCCATGATTCAGTAGCATTGCATGAATCATGGCTAGTTGATGGAGAATGGATCATCCAAATTTGGGTCTTAGAAATTCTTCTTTTGGTTTTATGTTTCATTTAAAAATAATCGACCAAAGTTGATAATCTCGCCGGTTCCTGTTAAACAGCAAGAATTTTTATTGTCGTCCTGCATGTTAACCATTAAGGAAGATAGATGCTTGCCTTACTCGAGTGAGTCAATAATTATATATAAACATTTTATTGTGGCGGTGCAATGAAAACTTTAGTCTAACCGACAAAAAGAAAAAACAAACTCTAAGAATAATATCCTCCCAAAAGGGGAGCTAATAGCCTGATACTATAATAAAGCTTCAAAGGTATCAATTTAATTCAATCATCTAACTTGATGTTGGTTCATGTTCCGTTTGCAGAATTGGATCTATCAGTCTTTTTTTCTCGTTTAAAGGGATAAAATACGATCCTTCACCGTATATTTTATAAATAAAATTAAAAAGAATATGAGAAAACATTATTAAATAGTTCAATATTATACTTTAATATCCTTGATTAAAAAAATGAGAAAATTCATTCCTCGTATTTGCAGGTTGGAGAGCTAAATGAACGGTGACAAGCGTGGAGACCACGCTAATCTTGCAAGACAATAAATTCTATCAAACACCGAAGAAAACTCTGCACAAAGCACCAAAATAGTCCAATGATATATATTATCTTAACACCCAACAAATCAATAATTTCTATTCAATCTACACCACTAAGTTAAATATCTCTTACATGAGCAAATCTAAAAGGAATGCATCTAGTACTCATTTTAAAATTCAGATTCAGCTTATATGTTCATATTCAATAGGCTTTATTATAGACATAATAGTTGGAAAAAATGGTGAAGAATTAAGAAAAAGGTTTTAAAAAAATGGCGTAACTACAAGAAAATAGAGAAAGTGTGTGCTGTTCAGGATAATCCAAGACAGACAACAGTTCAACTTCCATCCATTAAAAATTTCAATGTAAATTAACTCAAATCCATTTTACCCTTTTCTTTTCACTATCAAATAGAATAACTAAGCCACAAAGAAAAGTTCAATTATTGAACAACATTACAATCTTTTCAAACTCTTCTTTCTGGCATCTATCTTCTTCTTGTCTGCCTGAGCTTTTGCCACTCCACCTTCCCTCTTTAGTGGTGCTGAAGCAGAAGAAACTGCCTTACCGGTGGCGGCAGAACCATTGACAGTAGTCTCAGTCACCACAACTGCTGCCTGTTCTTGACTGTTTCCTCTTGTCGTGGTGGTTGAGGAGGATAAAGACTGCAATGGCAGGGCTGCACTTGATGGAGCGGTTTTTATTTCAGCGTTAGGCACTGAGGTGTTTGTTTGATCAACATTTAGGGCGGTTGTCGATTCAGAAATAGCTCCACTTTTAAATTTGGGTTTTGCTTTTGCATGAATTCCAGTGTAAAGCCTAAATATAAAACCACAAGTGGAACATGCATAAGAGGGACATTTTAACATGTTATGTCAAACAAATCTTGTATGAAATAACTAAACGAGTCAAATAGACATAAATAAGCATGGCTTTAACCAAGTCATGAAGCTCATAGAATGTTTAGATTGGTGTTTCTGCCACCAAACCTCCGTTTTCTTTTATGGAAAGTTGTGCCACAAATGTTTGAATTTTTTTCCAGGTTGATATTTTTCAAACAATTTTAAAGCCAAGCCCGAGTCTTTGCCAAAGCAAATTCACATGGGTTGCGGACACCAGTTACCCTCAAATTACAAAAGATAAAGGGTCTGGTATTCCAGAAGAATGTAAAGCCTTTCGCATTAAATTTCAGAAGGCCCAGAAAACAAAATAAACCAGTGTAAATAGCACTAATGGCTAGGCTTAACTTACCTGGCAAGTCTAGCATATTCCTCATAATTTTCAAGCAGCAGCTTGCCAGCCTGCTCATTTAGAGCTGATTCTGGAAAGGGTTCAATCAATAGACATCTAACAACCTATCATTCATTATAGGAATCAGCATTAACAAATAAGAATATCTTAATAGCCATCCTGATTTAACAACCTATAAACAGATATGTCAAAATAGTTAAATGGATTTTTATCACGAAGGACAGGCATAACACATTAACACTTACAATAAGAACATGGCGTAACCCAAGGCTCGGGTTCCAATCTTTTTTAAGCGTGTTCACACAAATCTCTCCATTGGTTGCAATATTTGGATGAAAAATCTTGGTCATGAAGTAACCTATGACATCAAATTCAAGTCAAGTTTAACAGTTACACAAATAGACACCAGAGTGTATGTGATTATTTCATGGCAAGTAAAGCAACAAAGTATAGCATGACTCTAGAGTAATTACAATGTAAACATGTCATTCAATAAAATGTTTGCAGTTGCACGACTTTTGAGATAATGGATAGTTAAACTAAAAAAAATTGTTGATGTAGCAATGCATACTTGTAAATCAGTGAAATATTTTGTTAATAATAACTCTAAACACAAATTAACTCCTTAAAGATGTTCAAGGAAAAAATTACTTTTCTTAAGACAAATGGAAACAAAGTTCAGTTATAAGAACACAAGTCTCATTGCAATGTAACTAGAAGGTCTAAACACACCTTTAGGTGGAGAATGCGGAAAATCATGGGACAGTAACAACTTCATGCGGAAAACTCCATTCTCATAGGGAGTTCCAGCTGCAAGAATGCAAGAGTCTGATTTAGCTTGAGCTCTTTGCACAAAGATCAACCAAAAATTAGACACTAGGTACATAATGTTACTTGCCTGGACCATCAATATCGGCATAAATGATTGAAAAATCATCATCATTTACCACAACCTTAATCCCTTCTGGCGGGGATTCATCAAGATTTTTGAGCTCTTTGGCAAGTTGCTTTATTACATTTGGGGGAAGATTCTCGTTAGTTGCCTACAACAAAAAGTACCATGCAACAATGTAAGAATATTAAACACCAAAAAAATAGTTAAACAACAATGCTAAATCTGTTCACATACATTGGCAAATGATACATTTGCAATATCGACATGGAAGTAGACACATAAGTAAAAGAAACACTTACCATCAGTGCAGAACAACTGACAGTATTTTATTATTATCACTGAGTAGTAATGACCCTTCTCAAACAATTAATTCTCAAATTTGTTGCTCACACAGTAGAGGATGCTATCAAAACAAAGCATAAGCTCCTGGAAATGAGAGGGAAAAAAACGAGAAAAAAAAACTCTGGTTAGGTAAAAGTTACAATTTTTTTGCATAAACCAGCATACAGCATAAAACAACAATTTAACATCTGAATGCGCTACTTAGCTACACCAACCTAAGAGTTTCTTTTCTTTCACTTCCAATCCACCATAAAGCCGATAACAAAATTCTTTAAATAAAAGAAACCACTAAAAGATGTCATAACAATAAATGTCTTCTTTTCTATAACTGTCCAATAGAATGGAGGATGAACCCATTAGTATAAAGATTTTGATCAACTCCAACATAGTTGTCTTTTTCCAAGCTAAGAATGGGATAGTTGAGATGAGTTAATTTTAAGTTCCCAACGGACAGATAACAAAGTCTTGGCACATCATATTAAGCAAGAACCAAATAAAGTACAGCAAAGAATCATATATTAATGAGACAAGTTCTGTAACTATAAGTTGTAAGCACAGAGCCTTGGATCATTTTCACAACTTATGATTGCACAAACTCAATCGAGAAACTATGCTTGAATCTGCAGTAGAAAGATCTGTGGATGTAAACACACCACTCACTTCAAGATTCAAGTGAATCAACAATCTCAAATAAATAACCAAAACCAATTTCTTAAGAGAAAAACCAACTTAACTCAAAACTGGAATGGCATATGCCACCCAAACACATTTTGCACCACAAAAGACCAAACTTTATTTGACGCGTTTCTCTAAGCCCCCCACACCCTTTACCGTTAGTTCCCCTTTGCAGACACTACCACACATCAAGAACATAAAAGTTATAAAATTTGAGCACCCAACATGATTAAGAACTAGAAGCTAAACAGAAAAAGCAACCCAAGAAAGAAAAACGCTCATCTATTAATATACACAGAATGACAGAACTAAGAAAGCAAGCAACTCACATAGAGCATATCATTCCAAAATTAATCGCATCTGCCAAAACTAAAGACCCTAAATATACACTGAACAATAGACAATCACTTTTCCCCCGAACAATAAAAAAAAAAAACTATCTTTGAAACAAAAAGGGACCCCGATCAGCGGGGCAAAACCCTAACGGGGGAAATAAAAACCCCAGAATCTCAATTTCCCTAATCTAACATTAAAGAAATAACACAACTTTTACTTTTTTATTGTTGAAAAATAGAAGACCTTGTGATATAGGAAAAGCATCATTCACAGTGCACGGTATTGGAATCTAGGGTATCATCAACGCAAAATTTGATGAAAAGGAACAAATTTGGTGAAGAAGTTCTACACAAAATGCGAAACGCACAAAAGCAAGACCATGAAGTGCAAGACACAGATGAGGAATTCACCTTCACAATCACAAAGCAGAAGCTTTAGGCTTTAGGGTGCACGGAGAGAGAGAGAGAGCGAGAGAGAGAGAGAGGAGTGAGAGAAGAGAGAAAAAGGAAATAGAGATCCCTCCTTGGAATGAATGAATGATTGATTGATTGGTGGAACTTTGAGGACACCAAAGAAAGTTTAAAATATTTATTTCGTAAGGTAGGAATTAAAATGAAGACGCCATTAATTAAAAGGTTTAGTTAACTCTCTTAAAGTTATAAATAAAAAATATTTTATTAAAAATGTAAAATATTTAAATTTTTAATATATTTATTATATATTTATTTAAAAAAAATTAAAAAATCCATTAATAATAATAATCTTAACCTATGCCCCAACGGCTAAACCCTTAAAATATGGATTCGTTAGTTAAATTAATTAATATTCGATTAATTGATTAATCAGAAAATTAGGTTCGAAACTTATGGACATGAAATGACGTGTTCGTTGCACAAATCTTTCAGATTTATAGACGTTGGATTCCAAATGTCTACCTCCTAGCAGAAGAGTTCCCACGCGCTATACGTGTGCGTGAACCTCACCTTTCGTTTAGAATTATTGTAGTTGTTAGTTATGTACCCTATGGGTTTGATTATTTGATTTAACGGTGCAGTAATTTGAAATGAAACAATATAGCAGTCCGTTGTAGCTTTTACTCAGGATGGTTTAGTAATTAATTTTAGGATTTAGTATGAAGTATCTTAAATGTATTCATTAATTAATTAATTATGAAAGTGAAATAGAAAATTTTGGTTCTTATAGTATATTTAGTAACTTTTTTAATTTACATTCTTTAGAAAAAATCTCTTTAATTTAAGCAAGTTATGTTGAGGTAAAAGTAAATCAATAATGTCAAATGTTATTATTTTTAGGATTAGTTTAGGTTTTGATTTTTAGATCAAATTAGCAGTGTCAAACATTTTATACAATTAACTAATTAATTTATTTTCTTTTAACTTTTGGATAACTCAAATAATGAGGTTTACCAATTGTAATTTTCTTGACATAATAACATGTAATTTGTTAGTATATTTGAAATATTTATACGGTTAAGCCATCAATATTAAATCTTTTTAAAAAATGAGACCATATTTTTTCAATCATATTATATATAAGCTTTCAATCATATTATATTTTGTGTAATCCAAATTTTTATTTTTATTTTTATTCTAAATTTATTTTTACATTTTATTTTAGTTCAATTAAACAAAAAGTATTAATATTAGTTTTGATTTTTAACTTTTAGGATAAATAAAAAGATGTGATCTTTTTATAAAATAAATGATTAAAAAATACTTATTAATAAAAGAAGTTAAATTTATTTCTTGGTTATAGAAGTACATATGATTTACTTTTAAATATAACTAAAATAAATATAGATTTGTTTAATTTTTTAAAATTTATATTAATTATTAAAATTATGATGTGATAGATGTATCTCTCTAAAAATATAAAAATGACTCGATAGCTATTTTTTTGTGTTTGTAAAAAATATGACTCGACAACTATAAAATCTAATTTAAACAATCATAAATAAGTAAAATAAGTAATAAAAAAACAGATATAAAATTTAACTATTTTGTTATATGGTACAAAAAAAGATATAATATAATAGATCATATTGTTTTTTATATAAAATGACATAAAATTTAATATTATTCTTTTCTAGAGTCTTTTATTTTTCTTGGCTTTTATGCTTTTTTTACTTTATTTTAATTTTATTAAACTAAAAGTACTAATATCATTTAACTTTAATTTTTAATTTTTATCATAAATGAAAAGACAATTAAGTTGGGTACTTTGGCAGAGACGGATCTAGAAATAGTATCATGGGGGGCTAATAACATATATAATATTAAAAAATTATACAAAAAAATTATATAATGTAAAATGCATTACAAAAATATACTGATAGAGAATATATTTTAAAGTACAAAAAATATATATGTACTTTTTATTAACGAAGTGGTCGATTCCTCGTTTCATAAAATTCATCGATAATAGAATTTGTGTCAAATTTTTCTGCAATTTTCTTTTCAATATAATTAAAAGACAATTAGTAAGAAATTTATCTTTCATTTTGTTTCTGACTTATTCTTCACAATATTCATAGCTGAAAAAGAACTCTCAGTTGTAGTAGTTAAAATAGAGAAAATTAATAGCAAATGAATCAAGAAAGACGCTCACAAGAAAAAAAAATCTACTTTATGGGAATTGAAAATTTTTATTTAATTAAAAAATATTAGTAATAATATCTTTTCATATTTTTTTAATATTGTTACTTACTTTTTAGATATTAGAAATCATTAATATTTAGGTTAGCCTGAATTTTTATTTATATTAGACTAAATACTAAATAAATTTTTAAAAAAATTAAATCGTACTTAATAACTTATTACTATTAATCTTTTTTTAAAAAAGTTGGGGGGCCGAGGCCTCCACTCGCCCCCCCTAAGTCCGTCCCTGTACTTGGGTTGGTCTAGTAGCTAACTCACTAGTAGTCCGCTTAAATAAGTGTTGGAAATTTGAATTCCGTCTTACTCATGCAGCAACCCATTGGCCAATGATAAACCTAAAGATAATAAAATTTTAAAAAAATTTAGCTATTAAAATTATACGAGAAAAAGAGTGCTTTAAATATAAATTTTTATATCTACTTCAAATTAAATAAGATTGAAAAATAAATAAATTTATAAATAATTATAAATTTTTATCTTGATTGTTACACATAATAATAATATAATGATTTTAGTATTATACCTAAATTAATTCAAATTTAATTATTTTATACAATAAAAAATATATAACTTATAAAAAATTATTTTTAGTTTTTATTTATCAATAATTTATTATTTATTATTTTTTTAATTTTTATCTCAAATTTATAATTTAAAAATATAAAAATTAATTTTCTAAACATATTAGAAAAAAACTAACAATATAGTAGTTGCTATTCTATTTTAAAATTAAACAAAACTTTAAAAATTTTATTATTTGGATAAATAGAAGTTGAGATATTAGATCTAGAGAAAGATTAAAAATTATTATAAATAGTGTTGAGAGTAGAAGAGTTACTCAATAATGTCAACTTTTTTATAGGTCAATTATATATATTAATAGAAGTTAAAATAGTAGTGTTCATATAATATTATTCTTTTATAAATATAATATATTTGACATTATTTTTTATAATTATTATCTTTATAATTATTGACCAATTTTGATCATTTGAACAAAAATTTTAAATACTTGATATCTTAAATTTCTTCTTAAAATGATAAAATATAACTTAACAAGCAAATATGAAAACTAAATAACTATATAATAGTTATGTATCTAGATATTTAAATAAAAAAAATAGCAAATCTTCAACAACTCAAAAATTAACATGTACAATGGGTAGTTATGAAGCGAAAAATAAAAATGAGAGTTGCGATCATGGTACAGTGATAATTAATTATGGTGGGGTGAATAAAAAATCGAAAAAAATAAAGAAAGAGAATAAAACAAAACAACATAATAGTGACGGTGAGACAATAATAGTTATATATGTATAAAAAATAATAAGAGAAAAAGATAGGGTATAATATGATAAGATGATATAATCAAAATAAAAATTAATAATTTTAAAAAATAATAAAATTAAAGTATAAGATTGAAGAAATAATTTTTATTTATTATTAAATTTTATTTAGTAATTTATTTATATTCAAAACATTTTTTATTTTTATGTATAAGATCCATTTCACCCCAAGGACGGCATCATTTGTCCCTGTCTAAGCCACAACAACCTCAGCCATCCCTCCAATCTAGACCTCATCCTCCTTGGAAACCAGGAAACTTTTTTAGAGACGAAACATCTCCCAATGTCCCTATGAAAAAATAAATAAATTTAATAATATCTATAAATTACTAATTTGTAGATAATGTTAATAAATTTTTATCTTGATTTTGTTACATATAATAACAACGTATTCTTTTTTAAGCTTATTTTTCTAATTCAAATTTATTTATTGCATACGTTCTACATGTTAAATAATTTAAGAAATTTAATTTTTTATAATTTATTTTTTACTTATTGATATTAAATTTATAATTAAAAAATAAAAATATAAAAATAATTTCTTAAACTCAATAAAAAAGCAACTGAGTTATAATAATACTTGTTGAGTCACTAATATTATATAAACACAATAAATCAATCATCAATCAACCACCATATAAAATTGGTGAATTCTATGATGTAGAAATAATTTTTTTCTACACATGAAGAAATGAACGTGGCATAAGTTTAGGAGTGACACCTATCTTTTGCTATTATTACTTTATTCATATGTAATAAGACAAATGCATCAAATTTCAGATTTTGTCCTTTTTTTAATTAAATATTAATACTAATAAAACTTTAATTACAGATATATTTTTGTTGTATTGGACAAAAAAATTGGGCCAAAGAAAAACAATAATTTTTGAATTGTAATGGATTACTATTAAAGATATATATTTTATTGCGTTTACTTTATCAATAAAATTAATTAGTTTTTATTAAATATTTAAGTATGCATAAATAATATTAAATACTACAAACAATAAATATTAAAAAATAAATATTTAAATTCAAAATTTAGTCTCTAAATTATTGTGTATAATACTAAATTTTTCTTATATTTTGTATAAGAAATTAACAAGTGTTATTTTTATTTTGTGAGAGTACCTTTAAAAAAAATTTGTCAATAATATTAAATTTTTCTTACATTTTGTATAAAAAATTAACAAGTGTTAATTTTTTTTTGTGAGAATACCTTTAAAAAAAATTTGTCATTTGAGTTATGAATTAGTTAAAAAAATTCTTTAGTCCATGAATTATTTACTTTTTAAATTAATTTATAATATTTTGATTTATAGTATGAATGATAATTTATTTAAAATTATAAATATAACAACAAAGTTAAATTTAAAAAGATGAGGAAAAAAACTTAAAAAACAAATCTGAAGTCTGAAATATAATCCAAATTATTTGGTACGTATGAATATTTTTTTAAATGTTCAATATTAAAAATTATTTTATATGTATGAATATTTACTTATGTTCCAATTTTGCATATGAATATTTTTTTATCTTTTTAAATTTAACTTTGTTGTGATATTTGTAATTCTAAAATAAATTATCATTCTTACTATAAATCGAAATATTATAAATTAATTTTAAAAAATAAATAATTCATGGACTAAAGAGTTTTTTTTAACTAATTCATAAATCAAATGACAAATTTTTTTAAAGGTATTCTCACAAAATAAAAATAACACTTGTTAATTTTTTATACAAATTATAAGAAAAAATTAGTATTATTGACAATTTTTTTTAAAGATATTCTCACAAAATAAAAATAACACTTGTTAATTTCTTATACAAAATGTAAGAAAAATTTAGTATTATACACAATAATTTAGAGACTAAATTTTGAATTTAAATATTTATTTTTTTAATATTTATTGTTTGTAGTATTTAATATTATTTATGCATACTTAAATATTTAATAAAAACTAATTAATTTTATTGATAAAGTAAACACAATAAAATATATTTTTTTAATAGTAATCTATTTAATAGTAATCTATTACAGTTCAAAAATTATTGTTTTTCTTTGGCCCAATTTTTTTTTCCAATACAACAAAAATATATCTGTAATTAAAATTTTATTAGTATTAATATTTAATTAAAAAAAAAGGACAAAATTTGAACTTTGATACATTTGTCTTGTCACATCTGAACAAAATAATAATAGTAAGATATATGTGTCACTCTTAAACCTATGCCACGTTCATTTCTTCATGTGTAGAAAAAAATTATTTCTACATCATAGAATTCACCTATAAAATTATATATTTGTTCATAAAAATTTTGAATATGTTACTATAAAAAATTTGATTATTTTACTATTTCAAGTTATTTTAGTAATTGATTGCTTTGTTGAAAAAGTATATAAAGTAACATGTACAAATATATAGTAGATAATTTAGTGATTATTTTTTGTATTAATGAAGTATTTTTATTATTTCTCTTATTTTTAATTGAAATATTAGAAAAAATTTGTTTAACTCAACTGTTCACTAATTTTGAAATCTTATATAAATACCAAGAAAATTAAAAGATGATGCCAATGAATAACAAATAAATCATAAAGATATACGTGAATAATAGATACATATATAATTATAAATAAGATTACTTAAGAGGTCATTATTGTCTAAATGGCATTAGTGTAATAGACTAAGGTGTTGCCGTGTTGCTGTTGGTAAACTAATAAGGATACCTTCTAAAGATCTAAAATTAGAAATATTCAATAACATTAAACGACTGAAGAATTGAAGTATTTTAATTTTTGGTAATGATCATAAAGATAAATTTAAAGGGTTTTGACTGAGTTTTTACTGTTCCTTTGATATTATTGTTTTAACTTCTAAGAGAAAATAAAAATATTACGATGTAAATGAGATATGTTTATAATGATCTCATTTATATTATAAATGAGATAAGATTAAAAAGAAAAAGTATACAGAACAAACTCCAAATCAGTCAAAAATAGAATAATTTAATTAATTATAAATTAGTAATTAGTTTTATTTATTTATGATTTAAAATATTGGTTATTAAATATTTTACCACCTTTAAATTAGGAAGAGATACGTTTAGTATCATTGCAACGTGAATCACGAAAATTGATTCAATTAGCTTCCGTCTCTTCATCCTCCTTCCCTCTCCAAATGCCTAAAACATGATAAATCAAAAAATAAATTCTGAACCATCCAATTTACAAAGAAAAGAAACATCCTAATGTCTAACATAAACACCATCTACATAGAAGTTTTGAATTTACTCAAAGATATTTAGCTGATTTTTTGCTGGAACCATCTTAATTCCCTAACATGCATTGTTGGACTAAAAAATATATTTTTATAATAATTTTTATAATTATTTATTTCAATAAATAAAGTAATTATTTAAATAAAAAATCCAAAATGAGAGGGATTTTGCATTGGAATAATTCCCCTGCAGGTGGTGGTGATGACCGTTGGGATGTTGCATTCCCTTCCCTAACTAGCCGTTGCTTCTTGTTTGCCTATGCGTGCAAGGGAGCGTCCTTTGCATGTGGGATGGCTAAAAGATTAGTTTTTTATATATAATGTTGAACGATTAAATTTAGAGTAAATTTCGTTTTTGTCCCTAATGTTTGGGGTAAATCTTATTTGTGTTCCTAACGTTTAAATCGTTCTATTTATATCTCTAACGTTTGTAAAAGTGATTCAATGTTATCCTGCCGTCAATTACACATCATGAGTGCTTTAGTTTGAGTTTTGAAAATCTCTTCTTGAAGTTAGAATACAAATGTCTGGGATAGAATCGATGATCTACTCCGAAAAATAACTCATCAAATGTTGAAACTAATTCCTACAACATTTACATAATTCACTTTTTTAGGGACATAATTGAATCTAAACAGAAATAGTGGGTATAATATTAAAATCGAACACATCCAAGTGAGACCTAATTGACTAATTGAGAATGAATACATCCAAGTGAGAATAATTGAAAAATATAATCTGATTTGTTAGTATAATTGATAGTAGGATAACATTGAATCATTTTTATAAATGTTAAGGATACAAATAGGACGATTTAAACGTTAGGAACACAAATAAGATTTACCCAAACGTTAGAGACAAAAACGATACTTTACTCTTAAATTTATCAGTGAAACTCTAAAATTACTCCACAAACTTTTATTTTTTCAATTATTAATTTTATTCTTTGATATTTGGTTATTAGTCTTCAGTCTCTAAATTTTTAGATTTTTTTATTAGTTGTTAGTTTCTCTTTTTTTTTTTTTTAATTAAAGATTTTATAGTTTAGAATTGGAGACTAATTTTTTAAATATTATCATAAATTTAGTATTTTTCAAAAATATTTGATGATTTTCGTACTTTACACATATGTAGAAGGATCTAACACATACAATTCTAATATTAAGTTGTGATTTATCAAATTTTTTAATTTAAAAAAAAATACAAAATGGTAATGCTGTATTATAAAAAAATAATTTTTTATTTGACTAAATATAATTTGTGAGTGCCATATTGTATAAAAAATTAATTTTTATTAATAACGCAAATTGGCAATGCCGATTTGTCAATAAATATTTTCTTTTTGTTTTACAATGACAAAACAATCGATTTGTCAACTCCCATATTGATGTTTATCACAAATCTGAGGACATGTATTTGGATTATGTTCGGTAAGTCGGTTACCGATCGGCTCGGGTGAAGATCTTGGGTGATGATAGGGGCTCGTCAAGTCGTGAACTGCCGCCGGTCAGAGATGCACGAGGTCCCGAGTACTTCTTGCGGAAAACAGGGGGGTGCCACCTGCAAAGACACTCCGACGCTCTTGTCAGTAAATGCGCAAGCAAAAAGGGGGTGATATGATATGTGACGTACCTCTTGGGGAAGAGCAAATCTTCCCCTTATATACCGTCAGAGGTGGGCCCTGTAAAGGCAGGCCCACTATTTCCGAGGCGCTCCCTTCACAGCTGTGGATGAGCTGTTACGGACGCGTGCCCGGGTCGGCGATGGAGCGCCCTATCCCTGACCGCCCGGGTCGGGTGGAGCTCGGGTCGGCCCAAGCCAGCAGAAGGTTTGGGCCAGGCCGTAACAGTGCCCCACGCGCCAGTGGTAGCCGTGAGGACTATTGGTGGCGCGTTCTCTCTTTCTTCATACGTCGTCGCCAGATCGGCCGCCCGTGGGGGGAACGTGCCCCCTGCGCGCGTGTCTTTTGGTTACTGAGGTAACCGTTCAGCGCTTCGTTCTCCGTGCTGAGCATTGAATGCTCATAATGGGTTGGGAATCCCCGTACGCAAAGACTATTTTGCCCCCAGTCTTTTGCGCTTGGTGCACGAAATTGTGATCTTTGGTAATGGCTCCAAAAAAACTTGGTGCTCTTATCTCAATTCATAATTTGTCACAACTTCGATACAACTAACCAGCAAGTGTACTGGGTCGTCCAAGTAATAAACCTTACGTGAGTAAGGGTCGATCCCACGGAGATTGTTGGTATGAAGCAAGCTATGGTCACCTTGTAAATCTCAGTCAGGCGGATATAAAATGGTTATGGAGTTTTCGAAAATAAATAATAAACTAAGGATAGAAACACTTATGTAATTCATTGGTGAGAATTTCAGATAAGCGTGTAGAGATGCTTTCGTTCCTCCGAATCTCTGCTTTCCCGCTGTCTTCATCCAATCAGTCTTACTCCTTTCCATGGCTGGCTTTATGCAAGGGCATTACCGTTGTCAATGGTTACATCCCCTCCTCTTGTGAAAATGGTCCAAATGCTCTGTCACAGCACGGCTAATCATCTGAGGTTTCCGATCATGCTGGAATAGGATTCACCCTCCTTTTGCGTTTGTCACTACGCCCAGCAATCGCGAGTTTGAAACTCGTCACAGTCATTCAATCCCAGAATCCTACTCAGAATACCACAGACAAGGTTTAGACCTTCCGGATTCTCATGAATGCCGCCATCAATCTAGCTTACACCACGAAGATTCTGATTAAGAGATCCAAGAGATAGTCATTCAATCGAAGGTAGAACGGAAGTGGTTATCAGGCACACGTTCATGGGGAATGATGATGATTGTCACGTTCATCACATTCATGTTGAAGTGCGAATGAATATCTTAGAAGCAGAATAAGTTGAATTGAATAGAAAAACAGTAGTACTTTGCATTAATCTTTGAGGAACAGCAGAGCTCCACACCTTAATCTATGGAGTGTAGAAACTCTACCGTATGAAAATACATAAGTGAAAGGTCCAGACATGGCCGAATGGCCAGCCCCCAAAACGTGATCACAGGATCAAAAATACAATCCAGGATGTCTAATACAATAGTAAAAAGTCCTATTTATACTAAACTAGTTACTAGGGTTTACAGAAGTAAGTAATTGATGCATAAATCCACTTCCGGGGCCCACTTGGTATGTGCTTGGGCTGAGCTTGAAGTATACACATGTAGAGGTCAATCTTGGAGTTGAACGCCAGCTTTTGTGCCATTTTGGGCGTTGAACTCCACTTTGCAACTTGTTTCTGGCGCTGGACGCCAGAATTGGGCAGAGAGCTGGCGTTAAATGCCAGTTTGCGTCATCTAAACTTGGGCAAAGTATGGACTATTATATATTGCTGAAAAGCCCTGGATGTCTACTTTCCAACGCAATTGAAATCACGCCATTTTGAGTTTTGTAGCTCCAGAAAATCCATTTTGAGTGCAGAGAGATCAGAATCCAACAGCATCAGCAGTCCTTCTTCAACCTCTGAATCTGATTTTTGCTCAAGTCCCTCAATTTCAGCCAGAAAATACCTGAAATCACAGAAAAACACACAAACTCATAGTAAATTCCAGAAATGTGAATTTAACATAAAAACTAATAAAAACATCCCTAAAAGTAACTAGATTCTACTAAAAACATACTGAAAACAATGCCAAAAAGCGTATAAATTATCCGCTCATCACAACACCAAACTTAAATTGTTGCTTGTCCCCAAGAAACTGAAAATCAAATAGGATAAAAAGAAGAGAATATACTATAAATGCCAAACTATCAATGAAACATAGCTCCAATTAAATGAGCGGGACTTATAACTTTTTGTCTCTTGAATAGTTTTGGCATCTCACTTTATCCATTGAAGTTCAGAATGATTGGCATCTATAGGAACTCAGAGTTCAGATAGTGTTATTGATTCTCCTAGTTCAGTATGATGATTCTTGAACACAGCTACTTTATGAGTCTTGGCCGTGGCCCTAAGCACTTTATTTTCCAGTATTACCACCGGATACATAAATGCCACAGACACATAATTGGGTGAACCTTTTCAGATTGTGACTCAGCTTTGCTAAAGTCCCCAATTAGAGGTGTCCAGGGTTCTTAAGCACACTCTTTTTTTTTGCTTTGGACCTTGACTTTAACCGCTCAGTCTCAAGTTTTCACTTGACACCTTCACGCCACAAGCACATGGTTAGGGACAGCTTGGTTTAGCCGCTTAGACCAGGATTTTATTCCTTTAGGCCCTCCTATCCACTGATGCTCAAAGCCTTGGGATCCTTTTTATTGCCCTTGCCTTTTGGTTTTAAGGGTTATTGGCTTTTTGCTCTTGCCTCTTGGTTTTAAGAGCTTTTGGCTTTTTCTGCTTGCTTTTTCTTTTTCTTTCTTTTTTTTTTTTCTTCTGCAAGCTTTATTCTTTGCTGCTTTTTCTTGCTTCAAGAATCATTTTTATGATTTTTCAGATTATCAAATAATATGTCTCCTTGTCATCATTCTTTCAAGAGCCAACATATTTAACATTCTTAAACAACAACTTCAAAAGACATATGTCCATGAGGACTTGGTCCAACCTTTGATTAAAGTTGATCCTTCTAGTGTAGGGGCGTGCATCTCCTTGCAGCATGGGCAAGTTAAACGCCAACCTCACGTTTTTTGGACTAAAATCTAACTATTTCCCCCGAACCATGGTGAGATAATTCTTTGGGTTCGGGTTCTTACTTTGATCATGGTTCCTAGTGATCCATGCATTGGCATAGAACTCTTGAACCATTAGGATGCCGACTTGTCAGATGGGTTTTGTTAGAACTTCCCAACCTCTTCTTTGGATTTCATGTCGGATCTCTGGATACTCATTCTTCTTGAGCTTGAAAGGGACCTCGGGGATCACCTTCTTCTTGGCCACAACATCATAGAAGTGGTCTTGATGGATTTTGGAGATGAATCTTTCCATCTCCCATGACTCGGAGGTGGAAGCTTTTGTCTTCCCTGTCCCTTTTCTAGAGGATTCTCCGGTCTTAGGTGCCATCAATGGTAATGGAAAAACAAAAAGATTATGCTTTTACCACACCAAACTTAAAATATTGCTCGCCCTCGAGCAAGAGAAGAAAGAAGAGATGAAGAAGAAGAAGAAATGGAGGAGAGGGAGAGAAAGATGTGTTTCGGCCAAGAAGGGAAAGAGAGGGTTGTGTTGTGTGAAAATGAGGAGGAATGGAGGGCTATATATAGGGAAGGGAGGGTGGGTAAGTTTCGGCCATATGGGGTGGTTTGGGTGGGAAATTGATTTTGAATTTTGAAGGTATGTGGAGTTTATGAGGTAGGTTTATCGGGAAGAGTGGATGGATGTGAGTGGTGAAGTGGTGATAGGGAAGAGAGATTGAGGTGATTGGTGAAAAGTTTTGGGGAAGAGTGTTTATGGGATTGTGTGAAAGAGGGGTGAGAAGAAGTGAGTGGAGGTAGATGGGGATCCTGTGGGGTCCACAGATCCTGAGGTGATCCTGTGGGGTCCACAGATCCTGAGGTGTTCAAGGATTTACAACCTTGCACCAAATTGGGCATGCAAAATGCCCTTGCACACAACTCTAGGCGTTCAGCGCCAGATTGGTGCTTGTTTTGGGCGTTGAATGCCCATTTGTTGTCCATTTCTGGCGTTGAACGCCAGAACCATGCTTGTTCTGGGCGTTCAGCGCCAGCTCTTCTCCAGGGTGCAATTCTGGCGTTCAAACGCCCAGATGCTGCCCATTTTGGGCGTTCAGCGCCAGAACCATGCTCTGTTATGGCGTTGAACGCCAGCCAAATGCTTCTTATTGGCGTTTAAACGCCAGTAAGGTCTTCCTCCAGGGTGTGATTTTTCTTCTGCTGTTTTTGATTCTGTTCTCAATTTTTATATTTATTTTGTGACTCCACATGATCATAAACCTAATAAAACATGAAAAACAATGAAAATTAGATAAATAAACATTGGGTTGCCTCCCAACAAGCGTTTCTTTAATGTCAATAGCTTGACAGTGGGCTCTCATGGAGCCTCACAGATGTGCAGAGCTTTGTTGAGACTTCCCAACACCAAACTTAGAGTTTGGATATGGGGGTTTGACACCAAACTTAGAGTTTGGTTGTGGCCTCCCAACACCAAACTTAGAGTTTGACTGTGGGGGCTTTGTTTGAATCTGCTTTGAGAGAAGCTTTTTATGCTTCCTCTCCATGGATGCAGAGAGAGATCCTTGAGTTGTAAACACAAGGTTGTCCTCATTTATTTGAAGGATCAATTCTCCTCTGTCCACATCAATCACAGCTCTTGCTGTGGCTAGGAAAGGTCTTCCTAGGATGATGGATTCATCCTCATCCTTCCTAGTATCTAGGACTATGAAATCAGTAGGGATGTAAAGGCCTTCAACCTTTACTAACACGTCCTCTACTTGTCCATAAGCTTGTTTTCTTGAATTGTCTGCCATTTCTAATGAGATTTTAGCAGCTTGCACCCCATAGATTCCCAGTTTCTCTATTACAGAGAGGGGCATGAGGTTTATTCCTGAACCAAGGTCACACATAGCCTTAAAGATCATGGCGCCTATGGTACAAGGTATTAAGAACTTTCCAGGATCCTGTTTCTTCTGAGGTAATGTCAGTTGATCCAGATCACTTAGTTCATTGGTGAACAAGGGAGGTTCATCTTCCCAAGTTTCAATGCCAAATAATTTGGCATTCAGCTTCATGATTGCACCAAGGTACTTGGTGACTTGCTCCTCAGTGACATCCTCATTCTCTTCAGAAAAGGAATACTCATCAGAGCTCACGAATGGCATAAGGAGGTTTAATGGAATCTCTATGGTCTCTAGATGAGTCTCAGATTCCTTTGGTTCCTCAAAGGGAAGCTCCTTATTGATCACTGGACGTCCTAGGAGGTCTTCCTCCTTGGGATTCACGTCCTTTCCTTCCTTTACAGGTTCGGCCATGGTGATCAATTCAATGGCCTTGCACTCTCCTTTTGGATTTTCTTCTGTATTGCTTGGGAGAGTACTAGGAGGGATTTCAATGATCTTTTTACTCAGCTGGCCCACTTGTGCCTCCAAATTTCTAATGGAGGACCTTGTTTCATTCATGAAACTTACAGTGGCCTTGGACAGATCAGAGACTAAGTTTGCTAAATTAGAGGTATTTTGTCCAGAGTTCTCTGTCTGTTGCTGAGTGGATGATGGAAAAGGTTTACTATTGTTAAACCTGTATCTTCCACCATTATTAAAGCCTTGTTGAGGCTTTTGTTGAGTAGGATGAACATAGTTTCTGGGCGTTTTCCAGGCTCCCGATCTCATAGTCTAACGGAGTGGTACCCCGCTGTAGGTATGCCTCGTGTTGTCGCTCGGACTTCTACTTCTGCCGCAAATTACGACCCTTACGCTTGGGTGATCTCGGACATAAAGGACTCGCCTAACCAGATGGATCTGGAAGAGCTGACGGAATTCCGGCAAGCCAGGTACTTATGTGGGGGGACGGACGAAGAGACTAACTATGAGACCTTCGTTCCTGCCCCCGACGAGCGGTTGTACGAGATCAACCTCCGTTCTTCCCGGGTTGCCGACTGGATCTGGTTTTACAAGGCCATGTTCACCCAAGTCAGCGTTCGCCTACCCTTCTCTTACTTTCAGATGTCTCTCCTTGGTCGGATATCCGTGTCGCCGTCGCAGCTCCATCCGAACAGCTGGGCTTCTATCCACTGTTTCGAGATGGTCTGTGAATATCTCGAGCTGCCGGCATCAGTGGATGTCTTCCTCTTTTTCTTCAACCTCACTAACCCCTCCAAACAAGGGAAGGCGAGAAAAGGGTTCCTTTCTTTCCGGTCTGCCCAAGGTCGGAGGATATTTGGTCTGTTCGAGGACTCTTACCATGGGTTCAAGGACAAATTCTTTAAAGTTCGCCCTGCTAAAGGTCGCCATCCCTTTTGGTTATCGTTAGAGGGGGAGCGCCTCATCCCAACTTATTGGAGTTTTGGGGCGGGGTCTAATTCTTTTATTAAGGTGACGTACAAAGGGATGTCCCCTGTAGATAAGAAAATAGCGGATGTGTTGTTTGCCCTCTTTGGGAAGAACCCCGTGAACCCCCATCTTCTCATGGGTGAACGGGAGGCCGCCAGGAGCTATATCCGTGAGTCGTTTTGTTTTGTAGCGTACTGTTTATCATTGCTTGTTTTTCTTGATCTGACGACTGATGTATTTATCTGTTTGCTGCAGTGGAGATGTCTGCCTCAGTAATAGGGCTTGAAAATTTGATGAAGACCTTCTTCGAGGACAGTGATGAAGAGAAGGCCGAAGAGGAAGATGCCGGGAAGTCGGGGGGCCCTTCCGGGGAGAAGGAGGGTCAAGCTGTGCCCTCTCCCCATGATACCGGTATGTCGGAGAAGAATCCAGCAGGGGCGCAGGCTTCCCCCCTTTCCGAGGAGGTGGTCGTTGGTGGGCATTCGTCCTCCACCCATCAGGAAGATGATGATGTGGAACTCATCCACACCCCTAAGAGGCGGAGGGCGTCTGCCAGCCCGGAAGGGACTCTCACGATTATGGAAAGAAATTTTGATGCTACAAAGTTTATTGACTCCCAGCTGATCCCTGGGACGGAGGAGCATTTTCATGGAACCGACCTGGCTGGACAGGCGAGATGGATGTACCGGACTTTGCTCCAGGGGGCCGTGATAGCTCGAAAGGCTGAGTTCGAGTTGTCGGGAATGCAGGCTCTCTGGAGGAAACTCGAATCCTCTGTCAAGGCAAACAATGATTTCAAGGTGCAAGTTGAGCTGCTTCAGAGCCAGTTGTCTGAGATGGGGGAGAAGCTCAAGGCCTCTGAGGAGAAAACGACATCTACCGAGGAGAAATTGAAGGCTTCCAACGAGACGGTGGCCCGTTTAGCCGAGCGGGAGATGACCCTGGAGAGCCAGCTGAATGCCGCTCAGGGTCGGGTGGCGGTCTTGGAGCAGGAACGTGACCAAGCCGTTTCGTCGGTTAAAGCTGCTAAAGCCGAGGTTGAAGAGCTCAGGAAGAAGCTGAAAGCAACCAAAGAGCAAGGGAAGAATGCGATCTCCATGACTGAGGACGCCCTGAAGGCTCAGGTAAAGATCGTGGCTCCCGATTTTGACACATCGGCTATTGGTGTCTTCAAAATGATCCAGGACGGCAAGATTGTCGATATGCCTAGAAAGTGATTTCTTGTAACTTTGGGTTAGTGTGGATTTGTTGAACATTTTTTTGTGAACTTATTACTTTTATGCTTAGTTGGTCGCTTGGTCGTCTTGTCGTTATTGTTGTTTATCTTGTTTGGCGTTTTATTTTTGTTACCGCCTTTTGGGGCGGGCTTATTGCTTGTGCCCGTTTTTCCGTTTGCGCTGGTAATCCGATTAGAACCGTCGTAGTTTTGTTTGCAAAGCCGCTTGGTATGGCCATGGTTCCGTTGGCTTCCTGGGGTGATCAGTCCCGGGTTGCCGTTTACGAGTACGATATCGTGAATTACGCATCGAAAGATAAAAAACAGAAGAATTTGGACAAGTAAGAATTAGTCGTTAGCTAGACAAGTTTATGAACACAATAGGCATTTGATAAAAGTAAGCAATTGAGAATTGACATTTGATCAAGGCAAAACTCTACCCAGCTTATCAGGCCGCTTGGTCGGTAAGCCCAAGCTACGAGTAGAATCTCCTCAGGTTACCTGCGTTCCAAGTTCTCGGGATCTCCCTACCATCGAGTATTTCCAGCTTGTAGGCACCTTTACCGAGCACTTCTTTGATTCTGTAGGGGTCTTCCCAATTTGCCGCGAGTTTTCCTTCTCCTGGGGTCGGTAGACCGACGTCGTTGCGTCGTAGGACGAGGTCTCTTTCCTCAAAATCCCTCCTGAGGACTTTAGTGTTGTAGCGCAGGGCTATTCTTTGTTTTAATGCCGTTTCTGACAATTGGGCCATCTCTCTGGTCTCTTCTACCAGGTCCTTTTCTACCGCTTCGTCAACACCTGCAAGTAATAGCCGTGGGCTCGGTTCGCCGATTTCGACGGGTATCACTGCGTCGACCCCGTATGTTAGACGAAAAAGGGGTTTCCCCTGTAAAGCTTTGTTTGGTTGTTTGGTAGGACCAGAGGACCGACGCGAGTTCGTCGGCCCAAGCACCTTTTTTGTTGTCTAAGCGCTTCTTGAGGCCGAGTAGGACCACTTTGTTTGCGGCCTCCACTTGCCCGTTTGTCTGGGGATGTTCCACCGAGGAAAACTTCTGTTTTATTCCTAGGCCGGTGAGGAACTCCGCGAACTTCTTGTCAGTGAATTGCATCCCGTTGTCCGAAATGACGACCTCCGGGATACCGAAACGGGTTATCACCTGTCTCCACATGAACTTTCTGTAATTGGAGGAAGATATGCTGGCTAGTGGCTCAGCCTCTATCCATTTGGTGTAGTAGTCGATGGCGACTATGAGATATTTGACTTGTCCTGGGCCAACCGGGAAAGGTCCTAAAAGGTCAACTCCCCATTGAGCGAAAGGTCGCGTAGACGTCAGCAGGCTCAACTCGGAGGCCGGCGCCTTATGGAAGTTGGCGTGTTGTTGACACTTTACGCACTTTCTGACAAATTCCCTGGAGTCTTTCATCATTGATGGCCAGTAATATCCAGCTCGGATGAGCTTCCTCGCTAGGGCCTTGCCCCCGATGTGGTGGCCGCAACATCCCTCATGGACTTCTCTAAGTACATAGTCCGTCTGGTCGGGGTGTAAGCACTTCAACAGGGGTTGGCTGAGCCCCTTTCTGAACAGTTGCCCTTGTATGATTGCGTATCTGGCTGCCTCCCTTCTCAATGTTTTGGCCGCCTTCTCATCGTCAGGTAACTTGCTGAGTTCTAGGAAGTTCGTGATCGGGTCCAACCAGGAGGGGCTTGACTCCGCCAAGTGGAGGGCGACGGTCGGTTCCTTCACCATGCCCTGGATGAGAGATCGGTTACCCGCTCCTGGCTTCGTGCTTGCTAGTTTGGACAGGAGGTCTGCCCGTGTGTTCCTTTCTCTTGGAACGTGTTGGACCGTGACCTCTTGGAAATCTCTTGTCAATTCTCTTACTTTTTCCAAATATTTTTGTAGAAGGGGGTCCCTTGCTTGATAGCTTCCGTTTACCTGTGAGGTGACGACTTGTGAGTCGCTGCATACCTCCAGTCTTGTTGCCCCGATTTCCCGAGCTAACGTCAGTCCTCCTAAGAGGGCTTCATATTCTGCTTGATTGTTCGACACAGGGAACTCAAACTTGGTTGATTGCTCGTATATGACTCCCGCTGGGCTTTCTAAGATGACCCCGGCTCCCCCGAACGTCTGGTTGGAGGCCCCGTCTACGTGGAGCCTCCATCGTGTGCCCGTTTCCTCGGGGGGATCACCGGTCACCTCTACCAAGAAATCTGCCATTGCCTGTGCCTTAATTGCATGCCGGGGCTCATACTACAAGTCGTATTGGGAGAGCTCGATGGCCTAGGTCATCATCCTGCCGGCCGAATTGGGTTTTTGGAGTACTTGGCGAATTGCTTGGTTCGTCCTCATGACTATACGGTGACCCTGGAAGTATTGCCTCAACCTTCGGGAGGAGGTTAGGAGTGTCAGCGCCAGTTTTTCTAGTTTGCTGTACCTCAGCTCTGCTCCTTGTAGTGCCCTGCTCACGAAGTAAATCGGTTGCTGAGCTTTCGCTTCTTCTCTTACGAGCACTGCTGCAAGTGCTTCCTCTGTTACTGCTAGGTAGAGGTAGAGTGGCTCTCCGTCCTTGGGCTTTCCGAGCACCGGAGGCGTTACTAGGATCTTCTTGAAGTGGTTGAATGCTTCCTCACACGCTGGGGTCCATTCGAATGCTATCCCCTTTTTCATCAGATTGAAGAAGGGTAGGGATTTTACTGCTGATGCGCCGAGGAAGCGGGATAACGCCGTCAGCCTTCCTACCAACCGTTGGACATCTTTGATACAACCCGGGCTTTTCATCTGGAGGATCGCTTGGCATTTTTCAGGATTGGCCTCTAATCCTCTCTGGGTGATCATGAATCCCAGGAACTTCCCGGCCTCCATGGCGAAGGCGCATTTGAGCGGGTTGAGCCTCATGCCGTGTTGTCGGAGGGAGGCGAACACGCTCCCCAAGTCGCTCAGGAGATCGTCGGGCCGTGCAGTTTTCGCGAGGATATCGTCCACGTAGACTTCTACTGTCTTGCCTATGAGTTCATTGAATATCTTGTTCATCAGTCTCTGGTATGTGGCGCCAGTGTTTTTCAGTCCAAATGACATCACCCTGTAACAATAGATCCCTCCTGGCGTTATGAACGCCGTTTTGTCCTTGTCGGGTCGGTGCATCGGTATCTGATTGTACCCAGAGTAGGCGTCCATAAAGCTCAGATACCGGTACCCCGCTGCTGCGTCGACGAGTGCATCAATGTTGGACAGGGGATAGCAGTCTTTAGGACATGCCTTGTTGAGGTCAGAATAGTCTACACACATTCTCCACCTCCCACTGTGTTTTTTCACCAAAACCACGTTCGACAGCCAAGTTGAGTAGTCCAGCTCTCGGATGAACCCTGCTTCAAGTAGGCTGGCCGTCTGCCTGGCCACCTCCTCTGCCCTTTCCTGTGACATCTTCCTCCTCCTCTGGGCCACTGGCTTGGCCTCCGGCTTGACGGCCAGATGGTGTGACATGAGTTGGGGATCTATCCCTGGCATGTCGGCGGGTGTCCAGGCGAAGAGGTCGGCATTAGCTCTGATCATCTCCATCAAGGGTTCTTTTAATTCATTGGGGAGGTTTCTGTTTATGAATGTGAACTTCTCGTCCCCGTCACCGACCCTAAATTTTTCCAGGTCCCCTTCTGGCTCGGGTCTGGGCCTGTCATCTATCCTGGCGTCCAGGTCGGCAAGGAAATCCCCCGTTGCTTCTTTGGACTTTTTCCTGAGAGAGAGGCTGGCGTGGTCGCAAACGACTGCCGTTTCTAAGTCTCCTCTGATGGATCCTACGGATCCGTATCAGTAACAAACTTCATTACAAGAAGCTTCGTACTGATCGCCGCCCCAAGGTCGTTAATGGTTTTTCTCCCCAGGATGATATTGTAAGCTGTGGAGTCTCGTAAGACAACAAAATCGGCTATTATCATCCTTCGTCTCTGTCCTTATCCCAGGGAGGTCGGGAGTGAGATGATCCCATATGGCTTGATGAAGTGGTCTCCCAGCCCTACCACGCCGTGCTGGTGGGTCGCCAGATCGGCATCACGCAGTCCCAAGGCATCAAAAACGTTGCGAAACATGATGTTCGAGTCCGCTCCCGTGTCTACTAGGATCAGTTTGACGAGTCCGGTTCCGACTCTGGCCGTGATAACCATGGGGAGACTTTCCGGTACCTCGTCGAACCATTGGTCCTCGGGGCCGAAAGAGATTGATGGGAGTCCCCGGGAACTTCTAGCGGATGAGGAGGAGACCGCGAGGATCTTGGCGTCTTTTTTCTGCGCCGATTTCGACCTCGGGGCGAAATTTCTCGCTGTTACTACGTTCACCACCGTGAGACCGTGGTTGTCCCCCTCGGGTTCTTGACGTCGTCTTATTGCCCGGGACCTGTCCTTGCTATCCTGATCCCGATTTCGTCTCCTCGGTTCCCTTATGAGGTGGGAGAAGTCGGCGAGCTTTCCATCCCTGATTGCTTGCTCCAGGGCATCCTTTAGATCGAAGCAGTCTTGGGTCTTGTGCCCGTATCCCTTGTGATATTCGCAGTAAAGGCTCTTATTTCCCCCCGTCCTGTCCTTCAGAGGTCGGGGTCTTGATAGTATCCCTTTCTCGGCTATCTGTTGGTAAACTTCCGTGATCGGAGCCGTAAGGGGGGTATAGTTGGTGAATTTCCCGACTCGGGGAAATGGCTTTGGCGCTTTGCTCGGACCGCCGTCCCTGGCGTGTTTCTTCTGTTTTTCTCCACCCTCGTAGTGTCGGGCTTGGTTGTAGGGGGGTTGCCATTTATTGGCAGCCACGACCCTGCTGACTTCTTCGTCGTTAATGTACTCCTTAGCCACGCACTGGATCTCCTGCATGGTCCGTACCGGCCTCGTGATAAGGTGCTTTCTGAAGTCTTCATTCAGGAGCCCATTCGTTAAGCACAAGCTCGCCACTGAGTCCGTCAGCCCGTCAATTTCCAAGCATTCATCGTTGAAACGATCTAAGTATTTCTTGGTCGGCTCCCCGGCTCTCTGGGTCACTCCCAGCAAATTGATCGGATGCTTGGCTTTGGCGATCCTGGTCGTGAACTGAGCCAGGAAGGCGTGGCTGATGTCGGAGAATTGGGTTACCGAGCCCTGCAGGAGGTTGTTGAACCACCGTATTGCAGGTCCAGCGAGGGTGACCGGGAAAGCGCGGCACCTTACCTCGTCTCCCACTCCTTCTAGGTTCATCCTGGCCTCAAAGGCCGTGAGGTGTCCCAGTGGGTCTTGTGTTCCATCGTACCTCATGTTCGTTGGCTTGTCAAAGTGTTTTGGCAGCCGGACTTCGAGTATGGAACGGTGGAATGGGGTCGCTCCCATTATTACGGGTCCCCGTGTTCCCGTCGTTCTTCCTTCGTCGCTTTCTCGACGAGTGTCCTCGTCTCCGCGGTTCCTGGTACGCTGTCCCTCGTGTCTGGCGTAAATGACGGGGTCACGACGTCTTCTCGCACGCCCTCTCCCCCCGGTGCTTTCGAATTCATCTTGGGGGCTAGGCGTACGTCTGGAGCGACTCCTGGAGCGAGAGCGGGAGTGACTCTGCTCTGGGGTGTGTTGGTCGCGTTCCCTATCTGCTAGCCGGCGCTCCAAGTCTTGCATTCTGTGGCGTAGCTCTTGCATTATTCTGGCGTGGTTGTCTCCGGTCCCCCAAAGGGGCGTCTCTCATGTGATTGGGTTGCGTCCCTGGGGGGACCTTGGATGTTGTCGGGTTTCCGTCCCGGCGGCGTCGCCTCCGGGTACGGCCTCGCGGCCTGTCTCCGTTTCAAACTTTTAAGTGTGGGGAGGTCGTCCGACCGGTCGGCGATTTTGGGTGACAAATTTCTAATCCCAACACTTTTGCATTTCATTTTAGGATTTTAGGATTTTTACTTGCATTTTCTTATTTTTTCATATGTATACACAATAAGCTTAGTCAAGATAATGAGAATTTTTCAAGATTTCTATCTATAGGGCATGTCAATTGATTTGAGTGAAAACTTTTCATAGAACTTGCTTGAATTATATATATTGTGGAACATATTTTGAGCTAAGAACACAAGCTTGTGAGATTTGAGCCTAACGGTGTGGTTACATCTTACAACCACTTATTTTTCCTTCTTGTGTGCATTATTCTCTTTCTATGATTGTAATCTTTGATTTGTTTGATTCTTTATGTCCATTATTTTGTGTATTCATGCATTTATATGATTGAGGCCATCATTTCATTAGCTCACTTACCCAAATGGCCTTACCTTTTATCTTCCTTTGTTAGCCAAATTTGAGCCTACGCTTAACCCATTTATTCTTTAATTTAGCATATTACTAGCCTTAAAGCGAAAAACAATAAATGTCCTTAATTTGGGTCTTTGATTAGCTTAGGCTAGTGTGTGTGAGTATCATTCAAGTGTGGGAACCTTGGGACATTGGGTGAATAAAAGAGTAGTTTTGTAATGTTATTGGAAATATTGGGAATTGGGTACATACTCATGTATTGATCAAATGTAAAACCTTATGCATTGAGGTTCTTGTATATAAAAAGAAAAAAAATAAGAAAAACAAAAGAAAAAGAAATAAAAGTGAAAAAGAAAAATAATATGGAAAAGAAAAGAAAAAAATAGAAAAAGAAAGAAAAAAAGAATAAAAATAATAAAAAGGGGACAAAATGCCCCAAAGTGAAGCTCAATAAGATCAATGCATAAGTGCTGTGAAATGAAAAGAAAATGCATGAGTATGTGAAAAAGTGAGAAAATGGGTAGTTAGGTTAGAACTTAATTGTATAGGATGTCATAGGTTAGGTGGGAAGTCTAAGTTTATCAAAGATTCAAATTTTAAGCTCACTTGACCAAATATGCATCCTACCTTGACCCTAACCCCATTACAACCTAAGAAAAAGACCTCATGATAGATGTATGCATGCATGAAATATATGTTGATTGTTAGAAGAAGAACAAATCTTAGAAAGCATGATTAGGAGAGAATTGAGTGAATCAACCCTAAACACTTGAGCGAATAGAGTGCAAACACATCCGGTGAGGGTTCGATGCTCGATTACATGTCTCCACCTATGATCATCTCCTTTCATGCAAGTTTGTGAAAATATTTAATAGCTCAATTCAATTGTGGATTAGACTTGCTAGTCCTTAGCCCTTGTGCATATATGCTTCTTGGGAATTGATTTATTTCGACCAAGCAATTGTATTCATTTAGATAGTTGCATTTAGGTAGATTGCACTTAGTTAGTTTCCATTAAATAAATGCCATGCCCTTTACTTCATTCTTGGTTTAAGCATGAGGACATGCTTGGTTTAAGTGTGGGGAGGTTGACAAACCCTATTTTGACGGTTTATCTTGTATTGATTTTAAGGGATTTTATCACCTTTTACCCACATGTATTCAATGAAATAGCATGGTTTTGTGATTGTCTCCTTATTTGTACCTAGATGTGAAAACATGCTTTTAGACCCTTAATTTGATGGTTTTCATTCACCTTTGATTCCATAAGATGCCTTGATATATTTGTTAGTGATTTCAGATTGAAAAGGCTAGGAATGGATCAAAGGAGTGAAGAGGAAAGCATGCAAAGTGAAGAAATCATGGAAAGTCAAACAAGTTGAACTCGCCCATGGACGCGCGCGCGCACCTGGCGCTTGCGCACCTTGCGAATTACCCCATGGATGCGTACGCGTGATGTGCGCGTACGCGTCGGTGTTGGTTCATGATTTTTTTTAAAGAAAACGTGGCCAATGAATTCTCAAGGGTTGTGGGGCCCAATCCCAACCAACTTTGGTGCCAAAGATGCTATTTAAAGCCAAGGATTGAAGAGCAAAGGGACATTAGTTCATTTTCACTCATTAGGATTAGTTTAGAAGTAGTTTCTAGAGAGAGAAGCTCTCACTTCTCTCTAGAATTAGGATTAGGATTAGGTTTAGTTCTTAGATCTAGGTTTTAATCTTTTCTTTCTTCCACTTCTATCTCTCAATTCTTTGTTGCTACATTCATCTTCTTCTATTCTTTTGTTGTAATTTCCTTTATGTTGTTCTTATATTTTGTTGTAGATCTAGTATTGTTCCTTCTACTTTCTTCCAATTCAATAAGAGGTAATTCATGTAGGTCTTGTTTCCTTTAATTGTTGTTGTTAATTCTTTACATTTGATTGTTGTTAGAATTAATTCTTGTTGTTGATTTACTATGATTTTCTTTTGTGCCTTCCAAGTGTTTGAGAAAATGCTTGGTTGGATTTTAGAGTAGAGTTTTATGTTCTTGGCTTGGAAAGGTAACTTAGGAACTCTTGAGTTACTAATGTCCAAGTAATTGATGATTGGGATCCATTGACTCTAGTTCTCACTAATTGAATTAGTGGAGAGTTAGGACTTATGGACTAGGATTGACATAGCTCATTTGACTTTCCTTTACTACTAGTTAGAGGATGATTTAATGAGATTAATCCTTGCCAATTCTCATATTGTGGTTAGTGATTAGGATAGAGATCCTTGACCACCAACCCTTGCCAAGACCTTTTTAGGCCTTAGTTTACTTTCTTGCCATTTATCTTTCATGTTTCTTATTAAAACCCCAAAAATAACTCACAACCAATAACAAAACACTTCATTACAATTCCTAGGGAGAACGACCCAAGGTTTGAATACTTCGGTTATTAATTTTAGGGGTTTGTTACTTGTGACAAACAATTTTTTGTATGAAAGG
Source organism: Arachis ipaensis (assembly GCF_059453495.1). Taxonomy (NCBI): domain Eukaryota; kingdom Viridiplantae; phylum Streptophyta; class Magnoliopsida; order Fabales; family Fabaceae; genus Arachis; species Arachis ipaensis. Next base: position 115,073,051 of record NC_142441.1, on the reverse strand, counting down.
ATTATTGTTTGGTTTAGGAACTATACTTGCAACGAGAATTCATTTGTGAAATTCTAAACCGTCAAAAATACAATCATCAAAATGGCGCCGTTGCCGGGGAATTGCAATGGTGTTATGTTATTGGTTATTGTATATATGTGAATAGTGTGAATATGTGTGCTTTTGTTAGCTCTTGCTAGTTTTAGGATTTAATTTTCTTGCTTCTTATTTGATTTTGTTTTCATTTTCCTCTTGCTATCATGAATTCTCACTTTGGCTATGAGTGTAGTTACAATTATGTTGTAGGTGATGAGGACTATAATGAGAATGTGTATCAAGGATGGGATAACCAAAGGTGGGAGGAGCCATATGCTTATGATCAATCCTCATGGCAACAACCCCCACCAATGCACTATGAAGAAGAGCCATTCTATGATGCATATCAATCCAATGATTATGGTGAATCACCTTGTGACTTTCAAGAACCACCACCATATGCCTATGATTCATACCCACAACATAACTCCCAACCATACTCACAAGCCCCTTCTTACCAACCATCTTCATATGACCCTAATCCATATCCATCCTACCAACAACCATATGAGCAATATGAACCACACATAGAGCCACCACCACGCCAACATCAACATTTTCAAGAGCCACCTCCTTCACATTATTACCAAGATGAACCACCTCCAATATATGAGAATTTTCAACCACAAGACGAATACTACTTTCCACTACAACCTCCCATGGAAGGATACTCATATCCATTGATCCAAGAGCCACATGATCCTAATCATATTATTCAAGAGGAACAAGAGTCAAGGGATCGTCTCAAGGAAGTATTGGATCAATTTCAAGCAACCATGGAGTGTGTTGTGCAACAAGTGGAAAGAGTGGAAAACATAGAACCACCACAACTCTACCAAGAAGAACCACCTTCCTACTATGAACCCTCTCCCCAATTTAATGAACCCTTCCACCCACCCCAATCTCTAATGGATGAAACCCTTGGTGTTCTTGTTCAAGGGCAAGAAGAGATGAAAAGGGATGTGCAAAATTTCATGGCCACCTTGGATGCGGTAACAAATCAATTAGCCTCCCAATGCTTGAACACTCAAGGAACTCCCATGGCTACATGTGGATAATCAAATGAAGAACATAGCATGAAGGAGAGATTGGAAACTCCGGTGGGAAATGAGGGAAGTTGCTTTGTATTGGAACAATTGGAGGAAGCTTTAATTGTTGAAGACAAGGAAGAAGTGGTAGAAGACTTAGGAGATGCGGAGCTTCCATAGGAACATAGAGTTGAAGAAAACCCCTCCAAGATGATTGAAATTGATGCTAGGGAGGAAAGTGCACACCTTCTAAGGCATATCCCATATGAAGACTTGGATGGGATAGAGAAAGAATTGAGTTCCCTTGGTGATGAAGATCAAGCATCAAGTCTTAGTGGTGAAGAATCCTTTAAGCATGAAGAACCTTCTCCGGTTGGATTTGAAAGCGTTGATGAGGTAAATTTTTCTCACCCTCCCTATTATGATTTGAGTAAAGGAAAAGGTTTAGATAAAATTGTTGAACAAAGGATTGAGATTAAGAGATCTTGTGAAGAGGTGGAAGTCCCTAGAAATAGAAGAACGAGGGTTGGTTATGCTTTGTCAAGATCTTTGGAAGCATCTTTGCCTAGGTTGTCGTCTACCCCTTCACTTGAGTGGGTAAAATTCATTTCTATTAGCTTTATTGTCCCACTTGAGTATGACTTGCTTGAAACGGATGGTCAACTTAGAATGCTTTGTGGGATGAAGCGTAAGCGAAAGATGTTTCGTGGTTGGCGTTGCAAATCAAGGCTCATTTTGGTTGATACTTCAAGAGTTGAATACAAAGGTGGGAATAGTGCTCAAATAGATGGGTCTAGGAGGATTGTTGGCCACTATATAGAGAATTCACCTTACTCACCACCCGGTTGGACTAATAATGATGACCAACCTCAAGACGGGTGTGAAAACAAAGTGTGGGATCCCGGATTACAAGAAGAGGATCAACTTTGGGAGCCCCAAGCTTGTGAAGAACTCCATCAAGACTTGGCTCAATCCATGAAGAATCTTGGGGCACAATGGAGAACCAAGCATTGGTGGGAGTTCCAAGATGAATACAAGCACAAGCCACCTTGATGAGGAGCTCCCCATAAGTCCAACTTAAGGACAATAAACAAAAGTGCTAGGTGGGAGACAACCCACCATGGTAAAATCCTTTCATTTTCTCTTTTGTATATATTGGTAGAATTAGCTTAATTTCATGTTTTGTTTAGTTAGTTGAGTATGTTTGGTAGTTTAAGTATGTTAAATAAGGTTTTATGGTGTTTTGGTAGCTGTTTGGAGGTTTGGAATGCTTGGATTGGTGCAAAAACATAGAAAAAATTTTGAAAAACAGAGCACCATCCACGCGTACGCGTACATGGCGCGTACGCGCACTTCCAGCATTCTCGACCATCCACGCGCGCGCGCCTTGCGTGCGTACGCGCGGATTGAGAAGTTCCAACCTCCATACATTTTCCAGAGAGTTGTGCCTGCGCCGCGCCAACGTTGTGCCTCTGGCACAAACCCCACTTGCGCACACGCGCACATGACGCGTACGCGCCACTGTCGAAATAAGCCAACGACGCGCGCGCGCCATGTGTGCGTATGCGCAGATTTCTTTCTCCCATCCACTTTTCTTTTCTTCTCCTCTTTCCAATTCTTTCCTTCTCCTTTCTTCTTCCCTTCTCCTACCCCTCATCCAACACTTCCAAACACCATGGATAACCATTTATTTTAGTTAGTTAATTAGTTAGTTGGTTAGTTGATTAGCTAGTTTTAGTTTAGTTTTCATTTTATTTTCTCTCTTTTCATCATAAGTGTTGGAGTATTGACTTTGTTTATTATACGTTGCTGCCCTTGTTGCCTAAATGCTATTTTAGCATGAATGTTTTTAGATAATCTTTGTTGGATTCTATGATTGAGGTTATATTTTGTTACTTGGTTTTGAGTTCTTCATGCTTACCTTTTGAAAAATACCAAGTGATGAGAATTGTCTTCGAGCTTATAACTCTTTTGAATTGCATGTTGTAGCTAGCCATCATGTGATTTGGATCCTTTTCCCTCGATTAGGCAACCTCTTGATGGATGATGTTGTGCATTTACCTCAATGCATTGTATTTCATGATTATATCCATCCATATGTTTGACTTGAATGCTTTCATGCTTCTCTAATGCTTGTCTTACCTTACAAGCTTACTTAAAGCATCTCAAGCACACTAGGATAAGTGAAGTGCATGCTTCTTTTGTGACATAGCTTTTATGCTAATGTGTATTCTAAACCGCGCAATTTAGAATTCACACACCTAATATTTCTTAATGTCACACTAATTCACTCACCTCATTCTAGTGATTTACCTCATTCCAACAATGTATGCTTCCTTGCTTTTATATCTTCTCATCTTATGGTGTTATATTTTTGTTTTTCATAACGAATGCACCACAAGCAACCATGGAAGCGGAAGAAAGAACACATAGCAATCTGGAGAGTCGCCGTACCCCCTTGCTCATCTTTGAGTGCACCGAGGACGGTGCAAACTTTTAAGTGTGGGGAGGTCGTCCGACCGGTCGGCGATTTTGGGTGACAAATTTCTAATCCCAACACTTTTGCATTTCATTTTAGGATTTTAGGATTTTTACTTGCATTTTCTTATTTTTTCATATGTATACACAATAAGCTTAGTCAAGATAATGAGAATTTTTCAAGATTTCTATCTATAGGGCATGTCAATTGATTTGAGTGAAAACTTTTCATAGAACTTGCTTGAATTATATATATTGTGGAACATATTTTGAGCTAAGAACACAAGCTTGTGAGATTTGAGCCTAACGGTGTGGTTACATCTTACAACCACTTATTTTTCCTTCTTGTGTGCATTATTCTCTTTCTATGATTGTAATCTTTGATTTGTTTGATTCTTTATGTCCATTATTTTGTGTATTCATGCATTTATATGATTGAGGCCATCATTTCATTAGCTCACTTACCCAAATGGCCTTACCTTTTATCTTCCTTTGTTAGCCAAATTTGAGCCTACGCTTAACCCATTTATTCTTTAATTTAGCATATTACTAGCCTTAAAGCGAAAAACAATAAATGTCCTTAATTTGGGTCTTTGATTAGCTTAGGCTAGTGTGTGTGAGTATCATTCAAGTGTGGGAACCTTGGGACATTGGGTGAATAAAAGAGTAGTTTTGTAATGTTATTGGAAATATTGGGAATTGGGTACATACTCATGTATTGATCAAATGTAAAACCTTATGCATTGAGGTTCTTGTATATAAAAAGAAAAAAAATAAGAAAAACAAAAGAAAAAGAAATAAAAGTGAAAAAGAAAAATAATATGGAAAAGAAAAGAAAAAAATAGAAAAAGAAAGAAAAAAAGAATAAAAATAATAAAAAGGGGACAAAATGCCCCAAAGTGAAGCTCAATAAGATCAATGCATAAGTGCTGTGAAATGAAAAGAAAATGCATGAGTATGTGAAAAAGTGAGAAAATGGGTAGTTAGGTTAGAACTTAATTGTATAGGATGTCATAGGTTAGGTGGGAAGTCTAAGTTTATCAAAGATTCAAATTTTAAGCTCACTTGACCAAATATGCATCCTACCTTGACCCTAACCCCATTACAACCTAAGAAAAAGACCTCATGATAGATGTATGCATGCATGAAATATATGTTGATTGTTAGAAGAAGAACAAATCTTAGAAAGCATGATTAGGAGAGAATTGAGTGAATCAACCCTAAACACTTGAGCGAATAGAGTGCAAACACATCCGGTGAGGGTTCGATGCTCGATTACATGTCTCCACCTATGATCATCTCCTTTCATGCAAGTTTGTGAAAATATTTAATAGCTCAATTCAATTGTGGATTAGACTTGCTAGTCCTTAGCCCTTGTGCATATATGCTTCTTGGGAATTGATTTATTTCGACCAAGCAATTGTATTCATTTAGATAGTTGCATTTAGGTAGATTGCACTTAGTTAGTTTCCATTAAATAAATGCCATGCCCTTTACTTCATTCTTGGTTTAAGCATGAGGACATGCTTGGTTTAAGTGTGGGGAGGTTGACAAACCCTATTTTGACGGTTTATCTTGTATTGATTTTAAGGGATTTTATCACCTTTTACCCACATGTATTCAATGAAATAGCATGGTTTTGTGATTGTCTCCTTATTTGTACCTAGATGTGAAAACATGCTTTTAGACCCTTAATTTGATGGTTTTCATTCACCTTTGATTCCATAAGATGCCTTGATATATTTGTTAGTGATTTCAGATTGAAAAGGCTAGGAATGGATCAAAGGAGTGAAGAGGAAAGCATGCAAAGTGAAGAAATCATGGAAAGTCAAACAAGTTGAACTCGCCCATGGACGCGCGCGCGCACCTGGCGCTTGCGCACCTTGCGAATTACCCCATGGACGCGTACGCGTGATGTGCGCGTACGCGTCGGTGTTGGTTCATGATTTTTTTTAAAGAAAACGTGGCCAATGAATTCTCAAGGGTTGTGGGGCCCAATCCCAACCAACTTTGGCGCCAAAGATGCTATTTAAAGCCAAGGATTGAAGAGCAAAGGGACATTAGTTCATTTTCACTCATTAGGATTAGTTTAGAAGTAGTTTCTAGAGAGAGAAGCTCTCACTTCTCTCTAGAATTAGGATTAGGATTAGGTTTAGTTCTTAGATCTAGGTTTTAATCTTTGCTTTCTTCCACTTCTATCTCTCAATTCTTTGTTGCTACATTCATCTTCTTCTATTCTTTTGTTGTAATTTCCTTTATGTTGTTCTTATATTTTGTTGTAGATCTAGTATTGTTCCTTCTACTTTCTTCCAATTCAATAAGAGGTAATTCATGTAGGTCTTGTTTCCTTTAATTGTTGTTGTTAATTCTTTACATTTGATTGTTGTTAGAATTAATTCTTGTTGTTGATTTACTATGATTTTCTTTTGTGCCTTCCAAGTGTTTGAGAAAATGCTTGGTTGGATTTTAGAGTAGAGTTTTATGTTCTTGGCTTGGAAAGGTAACTTAGGAACTCTTGAGTTACTAATGTCCAAGTAATTGATGATTGGGATCCATTGACTCTAGTTCTCACTAATTGAATTAGTGGAGAGTTAGGACTTATGGACTAGGATTGACATAGCTCATTTGACTTTCCTTTACTACTAGTTAGAGGATGATTTAATGAGATTAATCCTTGCCAATTCTCATATTGTGGTTAGTGATTAGGATAGAGATCCTTGACCACCAACCCTTGCCAAGACCTTTTTAGGCCTTAGTTTACTTTCTTGCCATTTATCTTTCATGTTTCTTATTAAAACCCCAAAAATAACTCACAACCAATAACAAAACACTTCATTACAATTCCTAGGGAGAACGACCCGAGGTTTGAATACTTCGGTTATTAATTTTAGGGGTTTGTTACTTGTGACAAACAATTTTTTGTATGAAAGGATTATTGTTTGGTTTAGGAACTATACTTGCAACGAGAATTCATTTGTGAAATTCTAAACCATCAAAAATCCAATCATCACATACTCATCTTAGAATTCTCATGTAAGCACCCAAACATCCTCTTAAATCCTATCAATTGAGTAGCACAACAATCCTTGCTCCTAAACTTTGAGCTTCCAACAATAATGAACCGTAAATTATGATGTCAACCACTAATTATCTCTCTTCTACTCTTTACAAAACATCCTGAGTTGACCATCCGTTTCAAGCAAACCGTATTCAAGTGGAATAATAAAGCTTAAGGACAAAAATTTTATCCACTTGAATGATGTAATGGATGATGGTAACTTAGGAGGAGATGCTTCCAACGGTCTTGATAGGGCAATTTCCACTCCCGTTCGTCCTCTTTGAAGGGTTTCCACCACTTGACAAGATGCTTCAAGCTCTACCCTTGTCAAGCTTCCTCAAGTTCACATTCTTCTTCACCAACTTCTTCTAACTCTTTCCCATCACTCAAATCATATCTTGGGGTTGAGTGAAATCTACCTCAACATCAATTTTAACTTCAATGAGGAAGGATTCATCAAACTCAAAAGGATCATATGTTGATGCAAAATCATCATAAATAGGGAGACTTGTTGCTTGCCCTATTTCTTCCAATTCTTCAATCACAATATGCCTTGAAAGTTGTGCACTATCCTCCTTAACATCACCTTCAAACTCCATGGAAGAAGGCTCTACAACTTGAGATTCCTCTTTGCATTCAACATCTCCTAAATCTTTAACCACTTCTTCCGGTTCAATTATCTCTACTTCCTTCTCTTCTTGCAATTCTTGCTTTAACTCATTCTCTTCTTCCCCTTGAAATTCCAAGTTCTCCTTCTCATTTTGCTCCTCAATTAATCCTCCATATTTAACAAGAGAGGTGTCTTGGATAATTGAGCACAATGATGCCAACTGGTTCACCACTTCAGTTAAGCTAGCCACAAATTCCCCTTACTTTTGGCAACGAGCTAGAAGTTCTTGTTGTTCTTGTATTAGGGGTTGGAGAAATTCGTCCAATGAAGGCGGTGGTGGAAGAGAGGGTTCATTGTTTGGAGAAAAAGTGTCGTAGTTGGAAGGTGGTTCATATTGGTGAAAGTATTGAGGTGGTGTATAAGGAAATGGTGGTTCTTGGGAGTATTGGTATTAGAATGATGGTGGCTCTAAATATGGTTCATATGGTGTTGGTATGGTGGATATGAGTTAAGATCATATAGAGATGAATGGTGGAATGGGGCTTGTGAGTAAAGTTGTTGAAAGCTATATTGAGGGAAGGGATCATATGCATATGGTGGTTGTGGTTGACACCCACAATGAGGGTCACCACATCCATTATGTTGATATGCATTAGGAGTTGGATTGTACCCATAAGAAACCAGAGGAGGTTGTTGCCAAAAAGATTGTTCATAGGATTAAGGCTCCTCCCATCTTTGATTTTCAATGCAAATCCTCATTGAAGTTTTTATTTCCTATAACATAGTTTGAACCAAACTCATAGCAAAAAAGGTGAGAATTCATAATAGCAAGAGAAAATAAAGACAAACTATTAAGAAACAAAGAGACAAAATCCTAACTACTAACTCAAACAAGCAAACAAACAAAGAGCAAACTATTCACAATATTAACATATGTACAATAACCAATAACAAGCACACATTGCAATTCTCCAGCAACGACGCCAAAAACTTGATAAGATAATTTTATGTCGATCTAGAATTCCTCAATAAATTGAATTACTTCGTTGCAAGCATAGTCTAGATCAACAATGGATCCTCCATCAAAGTTTAGTTTGGTTGTCACAAGTTCAACCCAATAAAAATAATCGAGAGTATTATTCTCGAGTTGTTCTCCCTAGGAATTACAATTGAGTGCCTAATTATTGGTTATGAGATCAAGTGGGTTGATGATAAGAAGCAAGAAATTTAAAATAGACAAGAAAATAAATCAAACAACTAAAGATGACAATAATAAAGAGGCATTCATGGTAAGGATTGAGAATCAATGTTTTCTATTCTAATCATTAATTATAATACAAATGTTATCAAGAGCTAATCCTATTTCGTTATCTCCAACATCGAGAGAAAGTCAAATAAGCCTAGTTAATCCCAATCCATAAGTAATGTTAATGAAAACAAGATTAACTAATCACTCTAGATCACCAATCTAAATTAATAACTTAAGATTGCCTAATTTCTCTTTCCAAGCCAAGAATGCACAAAATCTACTCTAAACCTAAGCCAAGCATTTTATCAAATACTTGGTGTGCATAAAAATAAAAGCATATTAAATTGTAATAAAAATAAAATCTAAATTACCAAATACAAGAAAATAAAAACAATAACTCAAGCAAGCAAGAAAAGAACATAAAATATAAAATTGTATTAAATGAAATTAAAAGTAACAAGAGTGTTCACAAACTAAAATATAAAAGAGAAATTAACAATGTAAACTAAGAGAACAAAGATGTAGGAACAAGAAATTGCAAGAAAAACTAATTAAAAATAAGAATAAAACCCTAAATCTAAGAGGCAATTAAACTAAGAACCCTAATTTCTAGAGAGAAGATGAAGTTTCTCTCTCTTAAAAACTACCCTAAAACATGGTTCTACCTACACTAATTGCTCCCCCCCTTTTCTTCCTTCTTGATTTTGTCCTCAAATACTTCAGAAAAGAGTTGGATATGGGCCTCAATGAGCTCAGAAATCGCCCCCAGCGTGTTTCTTTAATGAGGTCACATGACAAGTGTCACGCGTACGTCACATGGTAGATTTCTAAAACTTTATTTCTTCATGAATTTTCCATTTTACATGCCTTTTTTTTTCACTTCTTCAATTTAATATTTGCCTTATAAACTGGAATCACTCAACAAACATATCATGGTATTGAATAGAATTAAAGTGAATTAAATTTAACAATTTAAAGGCCCAAAAAGCATACTTTTAACTCTTAAGAATAAATTAGGAGAAATTCACAAATCATGCTATTTCATTGAATAAATATAAGATAAGTTAATAAAATCTACTAAATTCAATACAAGATAAACCACAAAATTGGAATTTATCAATAACCTATAAACTGTGTTTATTGGGATACATATTTATATATTTCCATTTTCTTATTTGAATTTAGATCTTCTAAATTTTAGATTTTTACTTTAGAGGATAAAGTGAGATTTCTTACCATTGAATATTCTCTCTCTCATATTTTTTCTTGGTCCCATTTATAAAATAAATGGTGATAGATAATACTTTACTCTCTAAAGTGAGATTCAAAATTTAGAGGATCCAAATTCTTAGAATTTGGCCTCTTGTACCTAAAGAGGAGAGCATTCTATTTCATGTATGCAATCTTATGAAGCGTGTGTTGGTTGGGATACATATTTATATATTAAGGTGAGAAGAATTCTTTAAAAATTTAAAATTGGGGTGAGTTAACCTTCTTGCGGCATTACAGTCCAGACCACTATGTTTATATAAAGATGGAAGAGAAACCAAATTCGTGAGCAAAATGTGAAGCAATGAGTGATGATACTTCAAGAATTCATGTTCATCTGCACATTAATATTGTTATGGTGATGCCATGCATACGAATAACCAAGTAGGAAAAAAAAACAAGTTGTACAAATGTATTCGACTATTCATGTAAATTAGCTGATATACAAATATCAAATTGCTATAATTATCGTGCATATTGTTTGTTTATGTTGTGAATATTACGCACAATAATGATTGTTAAGGTAGGATTTTTGTGTTTCGGTGTCTCAATTTATTTTACAGCTATTCAAGCAAGTAGCTTTTTTATGGTCGCACCCGTGCAACTCTCAGATTCACACACTAGTTAATATATTATATGGTTGCAATGTTTATTTTATCAAGTTCATTACACCCCCCAAAAAATGATAATAAATTAAAAGCCAAAAGAACAAAACTTGTGGAGCTCCGGTTTCTTTCAAGATTTCATTGAAAGAAATTGGGAAATAAAAATAGAACTACCATCACTTTACATGAATCCTTAAAAGTAAAACATTAGCAACTTAAATAATTAGTATCTGTCGTATCTTATTGACCAATAACACTAAACATTTAGTAAAGAAGTGTATGGTAAAGTAACTATTCTGCTTAAATAAAATTTAAAATATTTATTTTAAATTTTTTAAAATATGCCTTCAAAATAAAAATTTCCCTTTTATTAAAAAAAAAATAGAAAGAAAAGACAAGAAAAGAAAAAAAAAGACGAGAATACCACTGATGATTCTGTTAAATGATGCACAAAGTTCATGTTCCCCACCATGCTAGAAATGTGCTTGGGCCTTTGCTATTGAAGAGGAATTCATGAGCCTGATCTAAATATATGATGTTTTTGTCCTGTATTAAGCATAGCCTCCAGTTCTTATGGAACTGATGATAATTATGTGGATGAGTAATTAATCTGGGAAATGGCTTGGTTACAAATAAAAGAGGAAACAGAGGCGCTCAGTTGTCCGGCGCTGTAGATTTGAGAGGGTTAATGGTGATGGCCATGTTGCATACTTTCTGATGTAACTTCACCAGGACCTTTCTCAGTTTCTTGGTCTGCAACTTCTTTAACTACCAAGCAAAAATATTTGCATCCAGTTCGAAATTCCGTCAATTTCTTCATACGAAACCCTTGTTTATTTAAAGGGTTGATCAAAACAAGAATGAAGCAATTTATTATTTATTTTTTTCTTAGCAAGAAAAAGAAAGCATACCAACAAAGAATAAAATATTTTTACAATTTATCAAGGTTGGCAACAAATAACAAGAGTCGCAAAATCACCAAAAAATTAAGTAATCCCAAAACAAAAATTTAATTGAACCATAATCCTATAAGATTTGGTCAAAAGATTTGAGATACAAGGCAATTTTCACTCTTCCTAAGGAAACTCCTTTGTGGCCAACTTACTTTCTCTCATACAATTATTTCAAGCTTTCAAGACAACAAAAGAAAAAGGCAAGCTCCTCAACTATAAATCATGAAGACAAATCATACCTCAGATCCTGGAACCTCTTCAACAAGCTCAACTTGAATTTCTCAACTTCTGCATCCTCAAGTGAATTTGGTGCAGACCTAATGATTGAAATGGCCCCAGCATTGTGCAGGGATGCAAGAACTTTATCTACAATGAAGTTTATTATCTCAATCAAATAATCAATGGAAAAATGAAAACAAAGTAGAAGACTAGTGAAGCAGAATTGATTTAGTTGTACTCTTGCATATCTTTCAACCTCAGCTGTAATACCCGTTACACTTGAGTTCATTCTTTTCCTTTTTTTAAGGTATTAAAAATGGGATTAATAATAATAAGTAGATTGACACAGAAAAATGAGATGTTATGCACTATGCTTATGACATTCCAATGTGTAACAAAGCCTTTTGGCTTCATTAAGTTCAAGTTTCATGCTACTGAAGAAATTGATATAGGATGCTTCTTCCCTCAAGGTTTAGAAAAAGGAAATTTTCATATTTCAGAACCTAACAACATTTAGGACAAGCATCCATTCCCAACAAAACCACATGAATGTACGAATATAAGCTTTTAATTAATCAATGGACAGATTGTCTTCCTCCCTACATACTCATATCAGTTGAATAACTTCAAACAAAATTAGTAGATGGCTGGAAATTGGTAGTTTAAGAGAGTTAAGACCACAAAAGTATGATTCATCTTTAATAAGATAGGAATACCTTTCCAATGGCATGGTCATAATATTTTTTTCCCTCAAAAATAACGTTAAAAAGAAATCCAGGTGATAACTAATGAACAAATGAACCCATGAATAACACATTTAGAATAAGACTTTAAAGTAGAACCTGATTGTGACAGTGCAGCAAGAGCCTCCAAAGCTGCTTTTCGTGTGCGGTCATCCTTAGCCGTGCTTAACATATTTAAGAGCTCTTCAGCTCCACCCATCTTGAGTATCTTCATCCTTCTTTCATCTTTCAGAAAATAGGAAGTGAAAATTTTTTTTGTATGAACTTATGCAGTAGGTAGTGAAGATCCAAGAAAATAATGCATCATAGGATACTATTCTAAATCAGTTTCATGAGCATCATTATTCACTGCCACATTGCAAACTATGGATAGATAATTGCAAACATAGAATACTCAATAAAGGTACAAACAAGCAAAAAGTGTCAACTGTTAAGACAATTTCTCAGTTATTGAGCAAAATTCAGTTTTGAATAACTGAAACATATGTCTTTACTCAAGAAAAATATACAAATAAAAATAGAGTAGCTCTTTCACCTATAAGACCAGCCACTGAAGATCGGTAAAAATCTTAGTAACTATGCATAATCAGTTCAAAAGAAATCCATAACACTGTTCTCAACCAATTCAAAGTCTCATAAACTCTTCCCCATAATACAAAGCACAAGGACAACAAAAGTATGCTAGTCGCGAGTTATAAGTCGTAAGAAATGGAATCTACTCGGCAAAAACATTTAACCCTATAGAAAAAAAGAAGGCAAATACACCACGAATAGCTTCCATTTATTTCCACATAAATGTGTCATAAAATATTAATCGCAAGCAATAGAGAGGTATATAGATAGTAGAAAAATTACCATCTATTGCGAATCGAGTCAACCTAGAAGCTCCCATCCTTTTATACAAGGGATCCCTGACGCGCAAAAGTGAAACTGACTGCTGCATCAAGTTCTCTCCTGATTTTCCATTTTCAAAATTTTAACCACAATGTCAGCAGGTTTGAACCACCACGAGTAAATGAATGCCTGATTACAATTTGAAAATAGTTGCAAGATAAAAAAAATGCTGGTAGTCTACTAAAAATGATACCCATATAAGGAAAGAACTGGTATCCTGCGGCTGCAGCTGTGGCGAAAAATATCGTCTTTAATAGCCATCCAACTTTTCTCTCAGCTTCTTGTTCAATAGATAGCTCATCTGGAAATCCAAATAGCAAGTGAAGAAGTTATGCAACATAATTGCAGCTAACAAAATGAAACTAAACCAGTCCGTGTATATTATACAATCTAGATTTGTTCCTCTCACTCTAATATGAAACCATTCCTCTCGGTGTATACATCCCTAGATACATAAGCCCAAAATCAGCAATTCAGCAGGAAAAGCATATATCTATCCAGATGTGATATATGCAAACCATTTTTTAAACTCTCAACCCTAAACCCTAAATCCAAAATCAACATGAAACCATATATCCGTTTCTACAAGAATTAGTACCTATAGCTTTCTCTATAAAGCAAAAATACCGATAAAATAGAAACTCATACCTTTGCCACTATATGATGAAAAATTACGAGATTGAACACTGATCACAGGTCTCCTCTTACATAAATACTACCAAACAAAAAAGAGAAATAAAATGAATTAGCTAATGAGTAGCTATTAAGCATTAAAAAGAATTGGAGAATAGAAATGGCAAAAATGAAGGTTAAGATTGGAGGTTACGTTAGAAAAGCGAGCAGCTACGGCGCGCATGGTTGCAAAACGTGGATAAGCTGAAGCTCAGAGGTTACAGTGTTCCCTTTCAAGGTAGCGAAGATTGCGTTAAAATCGCATCCTTCCGCATCGGCTGAAATCGCCGTCCAAGAATGGTGATGGCAGCGTGCGCCGGCGACCTTCAAAGGAGCAACAGAGCTTCGTCCAGATTCCAAAATTGAAAGCTTGAGACGAGAGTTTCGACTTCAGAGCTCAGCCTTCAGAGGCGGAGTCTGAAGGATCCATATCCGAGTTTGTTATCCGGTTCGGATCCAGTACCCATGCCCGAATAAAGCCCACGAACTGCACTAGAAAACATATCATTGTGAATTTAATAAGCCCACCTTCTCCCACAGCGGCCTTCTACAACGTGATTTGGTGACCAGGCCCAATATTATATGCCGAAAAAGGAAAGACAAGAACCAAAAATTTAATGTTCCAAAAAAAAAAAAGAATCTATAGTTGGATAGACATGCTAATTTGGAGGAATGTTATTTTCATATTATATATTTTAGGGTAGATTGTTATTTCAGTGTCAAATCTTTGTGTCAAGTCTTAATTTGATCTATAATATTTTAAATATTTTATTTCAATCCCAAAATAATTTAAACGAATTTAATATTGTCTCATAGTTAAATTTAACACTAACAATTAGTATATTAAAGAATTAATAACGTTTAATATTCAATACATAATCAATTTACTAATGATTATCTGTATAAAAGGTTTTTTTTTATTCTAGAGACCAATTGATGGATAGAATTTGAGATTTTGTATAAAAAAAACAAAAAAATAGAATGTTAAAAAAGATTTTGATATGTTTTTTTATAGAATAAGAAGAGATGACTTAACTAATAATATTAACGTTCCTGTCAATCATTTTATTAATTATTTGTGTCAAATTTATTAGTCGGATAATATTAATCTCGCTTGAAAATTTTTGAGATAAAAATAAGACATTAAAAAGGTTAAAAAATAAATTAGGATCTCACAAAAACGTAAAAATTAAAATAATATTTTATCTTATGTTTTAATTTAATATTTTTTCAGATTGGGCCAGGGTGAGTTATTCCTTTGGTCTCATGGCATCGGTTGTAACCGCAAAAAGGCATCAAATTAAATTAAAGCGAGCTTTTCAGTGTAGATATTAAGATTTCATCTACACATGTAGATAAGTGTTGGTAGTTTTTAAATGTGACAAGTGTTGATAGAGTTTAGACATTTTATGCACACTTGCAGGTTGTTGTAGTTGTTGCAGACATACTTAAAGGGTTTATACAGTAATTAATAACTTATCTGATAATAATTATGCCTTGGTAACATAGACTTCTTTTGTATTGTTTATTGTTTGAAATGCATAGTATTAGGCCCATTGAAAAAAGGATACAACTAATATTTTTAATTAAAAGTATTAGTGGTAGTATTTTTTTAATGGGCTTAATACTATGCATTTCAAACAATAAACAATACAAAAAAAATTCCATATTACCAAGGCATAATTATCATGAAGATAAATTATTAATTACTGTGTAAACTTTTTAAGTATGTACCTTGCAACAACCTGCAAGTGTGCAGAAAATGTCTAAACCTTATCAGCACTTGTCGCACTTAGAAACTGCCAACGCTTATCTACACATGTAGATGGAATCTTATTATCTACACAGGAGAACTCACCTTAAACTAAATGATACAAAACGTAACTATCTCTTTACCTTTCAAATGCAATGTCTTTGGAAATGAGGCTTGGAAAAGACCTAATAATCACTAATCAGCACAGAATTTTCATTCGGCAGATTTTGCACGTTGCAAGGAATTAAAGAGATACCATGAGACAAAACATGTGTCAATGTCCTATAATCTTTTTTTTTAGATTAAAGTGACAATTAGATCCTCAAAGATGTTGACTTTGGATTAATTTATTTTTGAAGAAAAAAAAGTATCAATTAAGTTCTCTAAGATAGCAAATGGTAGACATGTATCTCCTTCTATCAATAAATAGTACGAAATAAAACTGAATTATCCATGTATTTCGTTATTTATAACGGTAGACATTTTTTATTTCTTCTTCTTCTTTATTTGAGTTCTTTCTCTTCTTTTTTGTTTATATTCTTGTTAAGATGATGAAATAAGAAGAATTATGAAAGGGTGATGATGATGATGAAGAAGAAGAGGAGGAGAGTTTTTGAATTGTATATAATTTATCAGAAAAATAGCACCAAAATTTTTTAATTGTGATAAAAAAATTTCTTAATTTTGACACTAACTTTTTAACCATGACACATGTTCTTGTTAAGAGGGTAATACAAGATGATGATGATGATGATAAAAGAGGGTAAAACAAGATGGAGGAAAACTTTTTAATTGTGACATAAAAAATTTCTTAATTTTGATACCAAAATTTTTTAATTATGACACAGTAATTTCTTAATTGTGTTATTTCTAATTAAATAATATATTTTTCTTATCATTGAACTAATTGAGTGGCATTAAATTCATATATAAGAGGTCTAGTCATTTCTGTATTATTTGTAACAAATAAATATATTTTTTTTAATTCTAAAACTCATTTGAATAGTTGGTCTAGTGAGTTTATGTTTTGGACTTGTGATTCTTTAAAGATTTCTTATTTCATTTACTGAAAATTTCTGTATAAGTTTTAACTAAATAATTTGTTTTTATTACCACTGAATTGATTGAGTAGTATTAAATTAATATATAAAAGATTTAGCTATTTATGTGCCATTTGTAATAATTTAATGTGTCTTTTGATTCTAAAATGCATTTAAATGTATTTTGTTAGTTGAGTGAGTCAATTTTGAATTTGTGACGACCCTTTAAAGATTTTTTATGCCATTCAACAAATTTTTTATATCTACCAAAAATTCTTATGTCATTATAAAAAATTTTGGTGTCATTTATAACTAAATGATGTGCTTTTGTTATTATTAAACTAATTGTATGACGATGATGATGATGGAAAAGGATGAAAAATAAAGAAGAGAAAAAATTAAATGAGAACAGAAGAAAAAAGAGAAAAAAAAATCAAATAAAAAAAGAAGGAGGAGGATGGAAAAGAAGAGGAAGTGGTGGTGGTGGTGACAATGACGACGATAATAATGATGACGATAATGAAGAAAAAAAAAAGAAGAAAAAGAAGCAGGAGAAGAAAAAAAAGAAGAAGCAACAATAGCACATACACAATGAGTTGATTAAATTTGGTTTAAAAAATTATTTAATTATCTAACTTTTTTGCGTCCTTAAACCTTTAGAATTTATTAACAATTAATAAACTAAGTATAATAAAATAATAAATAAAATATAAATAAACACATTGAAACATAATTATAATCTAATATAAATTTTAAAATATCATCTAAATTAAAAGAATTAGATCAACCACAATATTATAATATCATTCAAATATAAACTCAAAAGTCAAATAACAAAAAAAAAAAACAACTAAATATAAAATACCAACATCAAAATTTGCCATCAATCATCAAAATACCCAAATACATAATCTAAGATCAAACAGCAACCCAATGACAAGAAGTCAAGAACAATGAATTAGTCAAGAATAATGAATTACATTGATTGATACTATCGTCTAGCCAATAACAAAATTTAGTTAACAACAACCAATGACAAACAACAATAATAAGATCAAAATTAAGAACAACAATCCACAACAAAAATAATTTACCAAATTATCAAAATGTCAAGAACAGCACAACATCCTAACAATCACAAGTTATCAAATTAACAAGTGAATAAGATCAACAACATAACAAAACAAGTTAACAAATACAAGTTAATCCAATTGAAACAAGAACTGGAACTGCAACCTACTAATTAAAACAACAACCAGCTAAAATAAAAACTGCAACCTCCATCCAGTCATCCTTTCAAAGCATATATGGTTCTGTGCAATTATCCCAAATTTAACCAAATGCCCAACTAAGTGATTCCGCTGCACCAAAAAAACTAAGCAAGATCTTCAATGAATAAATTAAATCATACTAATCTAACCAAGCAAAGGAGGGAAGGAACGTCTCTGAATCTGAACAACAAATGAACAAAAGAAAAAGCAAGAAAACAACCATTACTTTTGGTATGAGACTCTGAGCAGTGAGCAATGAGCAGAGTTTGAGGGAGGCGAAGCAAGGTTCACAGATTATTCAACAATTATTCAACCCAGTAACAACAGCAAGGTTCACAGATTAACTAATAATAATTACCCAAATTATCCACAATCCTAAAAAAAAAATCACAGCTCACAGATTAACTAGCAAGAAGAAAAATTAATAGTTCACAGTTCACAAAATTAACAACATAAAAAATTAATAGTTCACAATTAACAAAATGAAAAATTATTCAATTATAGTTACAAAAAAAATTTTTGAATACCGGGGACTGGGAGTGCAGAACAGGGCAGAGCTGGCGCAAGAGGGGGACAGGGAGCAGTGGAGCACGATCGAAGGCTGAAGGTGGAACAGAGCTGGCGCCGGCGGGACGACTGCATGACGAAGGCTTCGACGTTGCGACTATGGCTGCACGATGGAAGGGAAGGAAGTTGCGACGGTTGCTGCGCGACAGAGGGGAAGGAAGATGCGACGCCGCGACGGTGGCTTCCAAGTTCGCAGTTGCGTCGGCAGTGATAACAGGCGGTGGCTGGACTGAAGTGACGTTGGAGCAGGAGCTCGATGGGAGGAGCTCGGACTGGCTGAGCGTCAGAGAGGCAGGAGCGCGTTTTCGTTAGGGGGCAGGGGCTTAGGGCTGGGGCTGGTAAGGGTTACCTACCTTGCCCTAATGTGCTACAAAACAGCGCCGTCTAAGCTTAATTCAAAAAACCGGCCAGTTCACGATTCAGTTCGACCAACCGGTTTTCAGCCAGTTTGACGGTTCAAGAGCGGTTTTTGAATTTTCCGGTTTTGGCATTTGACTGATTTGCTTTTCCCTTCGGTTTGCGGATTTGAAGATCTTGCTTAGTTTTTTTATTTGGTGCAGAATCACTTAGTTGGGCATTTGGTTAAATTGGAGATAATTGTGTAGAACCATATATGCTTGAAAGGATGATTGGATGGAGGTTGCAGTTCTTATTTTAGCTGGTTGTTGTTTTAATTAGTAGGTTGCAGTTCTAGTTCTTGTTTTGATTGGATTAACTTATTTTGTTATGTTGTTGATCTTATTAACTTGTTAATTTGATAACTTGTGATTGTAGGATGTTGTCCTGTTCTTAACATTTTGATAATTTGTTAATTTGGTAAATTGTTTTTGTTATGGATTGTTGTTCTTAATCTTGATCTTATTATTGTTGTTTGTCATTGGTTGTTGTTAACTAAATTTTGTTATTGGCTAAATGATAGTATCAATCAATTTAATTCATTATTCTTGACTAATTCATTGTTCTTGACTTCTTGTCATTGGGTTGCTGTTTGATCTTAGATTATGTATTTGGAAATTTTGATGATTGATGGCAAATTGAGGTTGGTATTTTTTATTTGGTTTTTTTTTTTTGTTATTTGACTTTTGAGTTTATATTTGAATGATATTATAACATTGTGGTTGATCTAATATTTTTAATTTAGATGATATTTTAAAATTTATATTAGATTACAATTATGTTTTAATGTGTTTATTTATATTTTATTTATTATTTTATTATAAAACAGTTATTTCAGTTGAACCATCGGTTGAACTGATTGAAGCAATAAACTAGTGAACCAATAACTAGAACGGTTTGATGACAAGTTAGGTTTTCAGAACCTTTGGATATCACAAAGATTAAAGAGCTCCAACTGAATTTAATCAAACTTAATTAGACGTTGTGTTTTCACCTCATAAAGAGAGGCAAAAATCCAAGGTTCTGAGAACCGGACCAGTTATCGAACCGCTCTAGTCACTAGTTCACTAGTCTAATCGGTCCAACCGTGATTTAACCAGAAAATCGTTTTAGAATAAAATAATAAATAAATTATCAATAAACATTCTAAAATAAAATTATAGTCTAAATATAAATCTTAAAATATCTTCCAAATTTAAAACACTACATGAAATGTTATCTTCCAAATTAATAATTTACAAATTTGTTATCAAACTTTACACAAAGTGTATTCCAGAAGATCACTGACTTCAATACTAAAGAATGATATTAGAGGCTAAAAAAACATCATAAATACAGTTTCATACCCTCTAATATATGCATGCATTATTGCATTTACGCAGTTTTCCTATCATCTTTGTTTCTTTTTATTATGGCAGTCATTTCTTTTTGCTTGTTATTTGTGATTTGTTAGAAAACTCAAGTTACAAGTGTATTGAATACATTAATATAATTAGGGGTGGTAAAGCTGGGCTTTCTCATTGTCAAATAGATATGACAACTCGAACCGGAGAGGAAAGCATATATATAATACACAATATTTTATTATTAAATCAGAGCAGCAGCAGCATAGCAGAGCCAAATATCAAATAATCATTCAACAAATAATAATCTGTAATTGAAATCAATAAATCAACGTCACAGTAAAAAACAGCAGCTCTCGTTAACACAATCAAAAATACCAGCCGCACAACAGAACCAGAAATCAAATAAATCATCAACAAAAATTCAAAAACAGCAACAAATAATCAACAAAAACCATGAAATCAATAAATCATCAGCAAAAAATTAAAAACAACAGAGCCACAAATTCAAAAACAGCAGCAGCACAGCAAAGCCATTTTTTATCAATAATTTTAACAAAAACACAAAACTCCTGTAATCTTATCCATTATTTCAATTTCAGAAACAGAGTTAATCAACTAAGAACAAGAACAAGCCAGTAATTGAGTTAAAATTCATTATCAAGCAGTGAACAAACCTAATCAACCAAGAACATGCCAGTAACAGAGTTAAAATTCATTATCAACCAGTGAGCAAAGCCAATCATCCAAGAACAAGAGCTGAACAATTCTAGTGCATCCGAGGCATTACCGTCGGCGAGGGCAGGGAGCTGAGATTTGACGGAGATCGACGGACGACAGGAAGCTGGCAACGAACACTGGCGAGCTGGCGACAGATGACGGGAGCTGGCGACGAACTCTGGCGAGCTGACGAACCCGACGGACAGACGACGAGCGAAGAGCTACGGAACAGGACCTGGAGACGCTAGCGTTGGACGAACGCGAGGAGGGCCTTCGAGCACGACAAACCAGGAGGATTGGCAAACGACCACCACGAACCAAGCAGCGACGGTGAGACGAGCGGTAGCGCTATGGAGGCTAGGGTTTTCAAGGAAGACTTGGATGGAACTATGGAGGTTAGTGGGTGGACGGAGCAAGTGATGCGATTCTGAGGGAGTGAGGGAGGACTGAGGAGCTCGAGAGGAAGGAAATGCTGCTGAAGAGGAGGCTAGGGTTAGGCTTAGTTTGGTAAAGCTTTTACTTTTCAAAAGTAGCTTATAAAAGTTAACTTTTAAAAGATGGTTTTTTAAAAGTTGTAGCATTTATGTTTGGTAAATCAAATCAAAAATAGCTTTTAATAAACATAAGCAGGTTGATTTTTTTAGATATGATTTGGGGGTGTGAGTTATGCTGGGATATGATTATTACAGGTGATTTACACTGTTATGACGGCGTTGGTTTTTTGGAATTTTGGGGGAAGAAATCGGAGCCACCGATTTCAAGAGGGAGGAATCGGTCCCACCGATTTGTGTGAGGGAGAGGTTGATGGATATGAAATCGGTGCCACCGATTTGTGTTTGAGAGAGGCTGACGGGTATGAAATCGGTGCCACCGATTTGTGGTGCAAGAAAACGTTAGCTAAGAGTGCAATAATCGGTCCCACCGATTACTGGAGGCAGAGAATTTTATTTTAATACGGGGTGCACCAATCGGACCCACCGATTTGGGGGTGCAACGGTCGGTCCGTCCGATTTGCCATTAGTCCATACAAAAAGCGGATGGTGGAAGCCCCATTTTTTCCTCGCCAGTCTCAGCTAATGTTCATCCTCTCTTCCTCCTCTCTGTTCTCTTCTCTGATTCTTCTCCTTCATTTTTGTAAAAAAAATTCGTGTGAGGTTGAGAATAGTTAGTGTTATGGATGATAGAGTTGTATTGAAGATTTATTATTACGGGTAGATTTTATTGCAAACATATGAGGGAGTTCAATTTGTGTGTGAAAATCTATTAGATGTTGTTATTCCGTTCACGTTGTCATTTGAGGAATTGAAAGGTGTGATTTGTGAGAAGATAGATTCTCAAAGTTGTAGGAGAGTATCGTGTATTTTGTACAGGTATCCTTTACCTGTGTTTGGTGGGTTTGTTCAATTTCAGACCAAGTATGTGATGGACGAAGCGAGTATGCATGAAATGTTTTCAATGTACATGGAAAATCGCGACCGAATGTCGTGCATCGAGTTATATATTGAGTTTGAGCAATCTGAAGCGGACCGTAACATTGAATTGGAAGATTATAACAGTGAAAGCGAAGATGAATTTGAAAGTAACTATGAGATCATCGGTCAAGGTGAGGACAAAGAAGAAGCTGGCGGCGCCATGAACGCAGATGTGGCGGAAGTTGCAAATGCACTAGCAAACCCGCATCCATTTCAGGAGCCTTCTTTCATGCGGTCGTTGGATTTGGAGGCTATGCACGCACCGGAGTTTCCGCAATATATGAATGCAGGTGCGTAAACCTAGGTAGCTATGTGAATCTCTGAAGTAGCAGATCGATAAGTCGGATGAGTAATGTATGTGATATGTGACCAGGCATTTGTCACCATAGCGTTTGATTTCTTTATTAATTAATAGTTCTTTGTTGTGAATGATATTTAGTTGTTGTTTACGTAGATGGAATAACGAAAAATAAGACTATAACGATCTTACATAGTATAGTGTGATTGTTAATTGAGTTGTAATGAAAGACTTCTTACTGAGTACATAATGAAGCATTTATTACTTTTGATGTATGCAGCCCCTGCTGTTGTGGCGGATGGTGAGTTCATAGTGGGGATAGAATTCAGTTCAAGGGAGGCAGTAATTAAGGCAATGAAAGATTATACCATCCGGAGAGGTGTGGACTATCGGGTATATGAGTCGGAATCGACGACATTCTATGCCAAATGTACAGAATATGGGAATGGTTGTGACTGGTTGATAAGGGTAACGAAAATGCAGAAGAAGTACTGTTGGGAGATAAGGAGGTACAATGGAAGTCATACTTGTACCAGGTCTACTATTTCTCAAGACCATTCGAAGCTGGATTCTAAGACAGTTGCAGAAGCAATCAAGCCGTTGGTAGAGGTTGACTCGTCTATAAAGGTGAAATCAGTAATTGCTGATATCCAGTCAAAGTTTAACTACACCATCAGTTATCGCAAGGCTTGGTTAGCAAAGCAGCAGGCGGTCAAATCAATTTTCGGAAGTTGGGAGGCATCGTATGAAGCTTTGCCGATATGGTTTGAGGCAATGTGCCACAAAGAGCCATCAGCAGTGGTTCACTTTGAAACAATGCCAGCTTACCAGGAGGATGATTTGGTTCCTGATATACGTGTTCTACATAGAGTCTTTTGGAGTTATTACCCCTGTATAAGGGCCTTCAGACATTGCAAGCCAGTGGTGCAGGTGGACGGGACTCATTTGTATGGAAAATACAAGGGTTGTTTATTGGTTGCAGTCTCACAAGATGGTAATAACAACATCGTGCCTATTGCATTTGCCATAGTGGAGGGAGAGACTTCTGATGCATGGCACTTTTTTCTGAGCAACCTGCGTCAACATGTGGTGAAACGTGATGGTGTCGGACTTATCTCTGATCGACATGATTCGATTAGATCAGCTATTGAACGAAGTAATGGGGCGTGGTCTCCTCCTAGAGCTTTCCATATGTTTTGTATCCGGCATATTGAGTCCAACTTCTTGAGGAAGTTCAAGGCACCTTACCTGCAGAAGCTTATCGTCAACATTGGTAAGTTTGAATAGAATGAACTTTGAATTTATTGTAAGTACGATCAAATAGAATGGTGTTCATAGTTGACTGAATGTTTTTCATAGGATACTCGAGGACGACCAAGGAGTACCAGATGTGCTATGAACGATTAAAGGAACGGGGTGAGGCTTACACCAACTGGCTTGATCGGATCCCTCGTGAGCAGTATGCTTTGGCCTTTGATGGTGGTTACCGATGGGGTCATATGACCACCAATCTTGTGGAATGTATCAACTCCGTCTTAAAGGGTGCACGCAATCTTCCAGTCACTGCACTTGTTAAGGCTACATTTTACAGACTGAATGAGTTGTTCACTAGGAAAAGAGCCGAGGCTGAAGCTCGAATCAGTGCTGGACTTGTGTTCTCTGAGATGGTAACAACCAAGCTGCATGCAAATCAACGAGCATCAGGTAACATACAGGTTAGCTGTTTTGATAGAGAAAATGAAGTCTTCGAAGTACGCGAGATGCCTAGTGGGGTTGAGTATGCAGTTGACCTACGCCACCATCGGTGTGACTGTGGTGAATTCCAGGTTGACTGAATTCCGTGTCGATACGTGTTTGCGTGTTGTGCAAATCAGAGGTTGGATTGGCAAGTGTACGTTAATGACGTTTACAAGATGGACCAAGTTTGACGAGTATACAGAGCTAGATTTCGACCACTGGGAAATCCGACAACGCGGCCTGCTTATCATGGACCTAGATTCATTGGAAACCCGTTCCTCAGACGGGTAGCCAAAGGCCGGCCAAAGATGACCCGCTTCTTGAATGAGATGGACACTCGAATGTTGCGTCGCCCGAGGCGATGCAAGCAATGCGGGGCCGAGGGCCATAGTCGCAGTAGATGTCATCAAAGTGGTGGACCGAGTGCAGGTCCAGCCGAAGAGTAATTGTTACCTTTTTTTACATTTCGTTTGGATTTACATTTATGTACGACATTGACATTTGAATTGACCAACCGGTGCTTTTATTCATTTCAAATCTGATTAACATACACGATAGAGAGTGGGCTTAACAACCTAATTAACATATTAGATAGGCAAAAAGTAATAACAACGTACGTAACATACTCAATAAGTAACTACTAATAACCAAATTAACATAGTCAACGATAACAACCTAGTTAACATACTCAATAAGTAAATAGTACACATTATTTCTTAAATAGTAGTAAGAACCTAATAAACATTCTCAACAATTAAATAGTTACAACGTCACTTCCTCGGTGCCCACCTCATATCTTTGTATAACTTTCTGCACTTCTTTGCAATCCTGTTAAAGGCGGATGGTGTATACCGGTTTGCACTCCGACGTGGAGGATCAGCTCTGAGGTTGTAACCTTTACCTTTTTCACTTGTGGCCGTACCTATGAAAACACAACAAATACAAATACAAGTTCATTGTCGAATACAAATACGAATATAAATATAAATACAACAAATACAAATACAAGTTCATTGTGGAATACAAATACAAATATAAATAGAAGTTCACCATGAAGCTACTAATAGAAATTCAAGCCCTAAATCATTACTAACAGTTTATTTTACCTGCACTAGGCGCTGGATCCTCGTTAGCGGCATCGTCATCCTCATCATCACCCTCATCCTCTTCCTCATCCTCATCCTCATCCTCATCATCATCCTCATCCTCATCCTCAGCCTCATCCTCTGGATGGTCGACTAAGTAGTTATCAGTTTCCTCATGAGGAAGAGTAATCGGAATACGTCTAGGGTTTCCACTTTGTATGATCCCTCCCGCCGCTTCAGTACTTCTACTCGAGTCAACAGACATTCTGACACCAGAATTATCAGATGAAGTGCGAACCCGAGATCTCAAATCGAATGACCTCCTAGCTGGAGTAATACCACCCAAATGTGCTTGATGGTCGGTGGGAATGTCAACATAATTACCTGAATATGTGTGGTGCGACCCTGATGCCATGAAACCAAGCAGCTGATTGAATGAAGGTTGCTCTCCATACTCAAAATGTGGACCACCCCAAAATTGTTGATGTGACGGGACTGGCACTGAGTAATAATCAGACGGATGCGTGTTAGGAACATATGGTGCAAAATACTCAACCCCTTGTTGAGGCGGTTCCGGTGGCGGTGGTGGTGGAGGTACGGCTGCCGGTTCCGGTTCCGGTTCTGGTGCCGGTGGTGGTGGTGGAGGACCTTCTGGATTCTCTTCAAAAACAAGGTTCGACAATTGCAAGGGGTCACCATATGCATCTCGGTACCAATGCATGTAAATTTCCAACGGATAATGTAAATGCTCCAAGTCTTCAGATAGAATGTGACTATATCGATTGGTCCATTGCATCACCCAACGCGAGTGGGTATTGGCCCAATCTTGATTCTTAGGCCCAGTTAGAACTTCGCCGTGTGATGCACCTAGATCCCGCTCTTCACTAGGAACACCCTGTGTCAATCCAAATTGCCTCCTGACTCTATCAGTTGCATGCCACTCGATGCATTCAAAAGATATAAGTGGCACTGTGGCACTCCACATAACCGAATTATGACGGATGGCTAAAGGAATTACGTCCGGGTCGATGTACCCAATGCCATAAGCCTGCCAAACTAACTGGACACATCGAACCAGTCAGATGATTACACAACAACTACTTCACTTAAGAAGTTACATAAGGTACTTGTATTTTACACAATACCTGTCCTTCTTGTAGATCATCCAACAACCTCCTGTAGTGCGCAAGCGTTTTATATCGGTAGGCATAGTTTTGACGGTCCCAGTTATGCCACCTGCAGACGGACAATCCATTTGTTAACTTATCTTACCATAAACAGAATACAATTTCTATCAATTCTTTCAATGCATACTTTAATCAAAATGACCTGTTTGCAATTGGGAACACTCGGGGATTGCCAGGAATCGGCGCTAGAAATGGTAGCCGGATCCAAGCCCAACTGACCAACAGTGTCAGTGGACCGTCCATCTCCTTGCAGTCGACACGAGTTGCCCTACACAATGATCTATACAAGTGTGCCAGGCATGCCGAACCCCAACTAAACTGTATGATCCCACCGAAGTTACGGAGCAAAGGTAAAAATTTTCAGTGCACCGTTGCACCTGACTTATCTGCAAACAGAATTTTCCCAAATAACAACATTATGTGACACTTTACATACATCTGCATGTGCACATCATCATTCAACACTATACGATCTCTCACACCCCTAAACCACGTTAATTTTATAAAGCTCCCTCTACAGTCATTTTTGCTGGGTGCAACTCCAAATTGGTGCAAGCACTCGGCTTCCAATGCCTCGAAGCTACTCATGGTCGGACCTGTAACCGGAAGACCATTTGTTGGCAGGCCGAGAATTACCGCCACATCCTCCAAGGTCACGGCACACTCACCAACCGGAAAATGAAAAGTATGAGTCTCGGGCCGCCATCTCTCAATCAGAGCATTAATCATTGCTGACTGGCCTTTAATAACTCCAATTTGGGATACATAATAAAATCCAGTCTCGCATAACTGTGCCTCAACAATTTGGTTATATGGATCCGGCGAGTGTAAATGATCGCACATCAACATCCTCAAAGCCTACAATACCACATTTTCCAATATAAGAACAAGTATAATATAACTATATTATTCAAAAACACAATTATGATTAACATGTCCATTAAAACTAATTCCCAGCATAATCGCAATTCAAACATACACATTAAATCTGTTATACAAAAATTCTTCAATCATATGCATTACCTTATAACAGAAATCAATTAACCTTACACAGTAAATCAGCCTCTATTATTATTATTATTATTATTATTATTATTATTATTATTATTATTATTATTATTATTATTATTATTATTATAAACAAACAGCATACTAATCTTTCATTATTATTAGTATCATTATTATTATTATTATTATTATTATTAATTATTATTATTATTATTGTTATTATTATTATTATTCATATAAACAAACAGCATACTAATCTTTTATTATTATTATTATTATTATTATTATTATTATTATTATTATTATTATTGTTATTGTTATTATTATTATTATTATTCATATAAACAAACAGCATATTATTATTATTATTATTATTATTATTATTATTATTATTGTTATTATTATTTTTATTCATATAAAAAAACCTACTAATTAATTATTATTATTATTATTATTATTATTAATTATTATTATTATTATTGTTATTATTGTTATTATTCATATAAAAAACCAGGATACTAATTTTTCATTATTATTATTATTACTATTATTATTATTATTATTATTATTATTATTCAAATAGCATTCTAATTCTAACTAACTTTTCTGTTATTATTATTATTATTCAAACAGCATATATACTAAATTTTTCTATTATTATTATTAGTATTATTATTATTGTTATTATTATTATTATTCATATAAACAAACAGCATACTAATTTTTTATTATTATTATTATTATTATTATTATTATTGTTATTATTATTATTAATTATTATTATTATTATTGTCATTATTATTATTATTCATATAAAAAAACAGCATACTAATTTACTATTATTATTATTTTTATTATCATTATTATTATTATTATTATTATTATTATTCAAATAGCATACATACTAATTTTTCTATTATTATTATTATTATTATTATTATTATTATTATAAACCAAACAACATACTAATTTATTATTATTATTATTATTCAAACAGCATACACTAATTTTATTATTAATCATAATAATTAACGATCATAACTAAAATAATTAATAAAATTTTTATTATTAATCATAATAATTAATTTAATTCAATTACTAATACTGATAATAACAACAACAATATATCAATATCTCCCTATTCCAATCTAATATGTACAGATCTTATTTTTTTTTTCTCTTTCATTCATTATTTTTTACAAACACTTATTTTTTCTTTTTTTTTTTAAATAATATACATAAAAAAAAAACCCAGTTCATCCTCCCACACCGGTACAAACATTCATCTTCATCTTCATACATACATACAAGGTTTATTCCTATTTTTATTTCTATTTCTAACCACCTAATAATAAAATTATACATACATACATGTTTAATTTCTAATTTCTACTTAGTGCCATTATAATATATATAGTTAATAAAATCTAAAATTATCACTATTATTATCATTAAATAAAATTATTAAAAAAAAAACTTACATAATTTGGATCTCCAAGATAATTAACAATATGAAGTTTCGATTGATTTACTTCCTTGGTTTTCCTTTTTTTTGGCATTTTTATTGAAATTTTTCACTGAGATAAAGGTGGTCCAACAATGGTGAAATGGTGGGGTTGAGAGTAAGCAGAAAGGGAAAGTTATTGTGAGGAGTGAAAGAGATAGTGTTGGAGGGTGAAAGAGATAGGGGTATCCGGTTTTGAGTGGGTGAAACGCATAAGGAGTCACGGGCCACCCAAGAGCTACCTGCATGCGCGACGCGTGGCAAGGGGGTCACTAATCGGTGCCACCGATTTGCGCACCTCTCCCTCCCTGAAATCAGTCCCACCGATTTCCTTACCCCCGTCGGTGCCACCGATTTCTTCAACAACGCCGTCACATCTCCGTCAAACACCCCAAAAGCCCATAACGCTGCCAAACACCAGCACCTTCCCCATATCAAAATTAAAAAACTCACATAAGCAACATCAATTGTATTTGGTAAAATAGTTTTTAAAATTTAGAAATACTATAATAGACATAAACGCAAACATTAAATTTGAAAATTAGTTAACATATGAGGTTATATTAGACTTTTAAATTTTGAAAAGCACAAGCCAACTTTGAAAAGCTCTATCCTAGGTGCTTTCAAAAGTACCCCGATCTTTTAAAAGCTACAAGCACAAGCACATAATCTTTTTTATTTACCAAATACAAAATGAGGAGCTTGAGCTTTTAAAAAGCACAAGCACCTCTCCAAAAAGCTTTACTAAACCAAGTCTTAGTGGGTTACCGTTTCTCCTTCCTTTTTTTCTTTTTAAGAACGAAACAGCGTCGTTTCCATTCAAAAGGTGAAAACCGGTCTTATTGCGGTTCGGTTCGACCGACCAATTTTCAGCCGGTTCAATTGTTCAAAAACGGTTTTTAAATTTGGCGATTATAACTTCTAACCGAACCGTAATTCTTGTCCTCCCGGTTTTCATAACCTGAACTAATCCATCAATAGAAATTTTAAAATTGAACTCATCCATATTCTTAACAAATCAAGTCAATAATATTCAATAAGAATAAATTTCTACCTCAAAGTCATAACTCTAACCAAGTCTAACCAAGTATTTTAAATTTACGTGCACATGTTCACTGTCGTCGCTTCTATTTTAAATTCATGCGCGCACGTTCACTACGGTCGCTTCGCGCACGCATGTTCTTCTTCTTCCCGATGTTGCTTCTTCTTATTTTCCCTTTTTGTTATCTTTCTCTTTTATTATCGTCATCACTAACAACACCAACATTTTGCTATCATCTTTATTGGTTCTGATTTTCTCTAGTGTCATTATTAAATAATTTCGGTTCATTTTTTAGTTTATTTGAGGTTCATTTGGATCCGGAAATGAATTGGATGTGTTTTTATCAATGATTGAGTCTTTTGATTGCTTGTTCAAAGCTGAACTAATTTCGATTCATTTGTGTGTTAATTGAGGTTCATTTGATACTGCTGATAAGTATTGACCAAATTTTTTATTCCTTAAGAAATTTCGGTTCATTTCATAGTTTAACTTAGGTTCATTTTGTTTCGTCTCACTTGAATTTGTTGAACTTGTTCATGTGTGGTTGTTTAGTTAGTTTTTGTTCAAATCTGAACTAATTTCGGTTCATTTGTGAATTACCTGAGGTTCACTTGATGTTGTTGTTAAGTATTGATTAAATTTTTTATTCCTTAAGAATTTTCGGTTCATTTTTTAATTTAATTTAGGTACATTTGGTTTCGTTTCGCTTGAATTTGATGAACTTGTTCATGTGTGGTTATTTAGTTGGTTTTTGTTCAAATATGAACTAATTTTGGTTAATTTATGAATTAACTGAGGTTCACTCAATACTGTTGTTAAGTATTGACCAAAGTTTTTATTCCTTAAAAAATTTCGGTTCATTTCTTAGTTTAATTTAGATTCATTTGGTTTTGTTTGGCTTGAATTTCTCCTCCTCATCTTCCGCTTCGTCTTCTTCTTTTTCATTTTTTTTTCTTCATCTTATCCTTCTTCTTTCATTTTCTCAAAATTTTTCTTGATTTACTCTTTTGAGAGGAATAAAACCAAGAAGAAAGACCGCGAAGAAGAAGGAGGAGGAACATGAAGAAGAAGGAAGATGAATGCGAAGAATGAGGAGGAGAATGAGGAGGAGAAGGAGGAAGAGGAGAGAAATGTGGAAATGTTTACATAGTTAGAGCATGTATTCACGCTCCACTGATAAAATTGATTTTTGTTGGGTTTTGGCAAACTTGGTTGGATTTGAGTGCCAAAAAAACTTAGATGGGTAGCAGCTCTCTCACATGTTGCAGCCTTGCCGACATTACATAGCTACGGAGACGGTAGAGAGAGAACAGATAGCACCAGCCACATTGAAGAGGTGAGAGTGATGCAGGACAAAAAACGGGCTGTCGTTCTCGTCTATCGGCAGGTAAGTGAATAGAGATTGGGCTGTGGCCCATACTTATCAGTACCGAACCGGTAATTAACGGATATATGACTGGACACCGATCACTAATTCAACCGATAGATGACTGATTCATTCAATTAATTCGGTCATAATTAAATAAAAATATAAAATTATAAAAAAAATTAAAAGTGAAATTCTTGGAAACTAATAATTTTTAGTATTTTTGATAATCATTTGATTAGTATAAACACTAAATTATCTTTAACAAATAAATTTTACTAATTTATGTGTGCAAACTATAAAAAAATGTGAGTACAAACTATATTTATTACTCTGATAAATATAGGTACACATTATATACTTTTTGTATATAAAATTTTTATAAATATGAGTAAAAGTTATTATCAAATACTGACAAAAAATAATAATATTTACTGATTATATAGTATTACTCAAATTAAAATACATATCTTCACATATATATTAATAACTATCAGGAATCAAAAGTTAAAATGTTTATAGACGATAAAAATCTAACAATTTTCTCTGTGAATAAACAAAAAATCTGAATCACAAATTATTATGTTAATAAGATTCACCTCCTTGTTTTAGGTGGAAATGAAAAAGAGAGCAAATTACAGGTGTCTCGAGAAGTCCCCAATGAAATCATGGATTAACCGTCTGAGAGATGTAAATCCATAACTATTGGTTCATGCTTTCCGGCCAAGTATTCACATGAACCCAAATAGACGCGGGTGTTTGTTAGGCACGTTCATCTTGGTGTGATGAACAGATCTGATTTGTCAGATCATCCTGTTCGTCACGATGAAGATCGGGATATACATCTTAGAGATAGATCAGACACGGATCGAAGAAGAAGAAATAGTACTTTTATTAATTCATAGGACTCAGCAGGGCTCCTCCCCTCAACCTAGGAGGTTTAGAAACTCATACTGAGGTGTACAACAATGGTGAAAACGAAAATAAAGAGAAAAGTGATGATAAAGTGTTGATGATGCCATTAAAAGTCTCTTAAATACTAAACTAGTAACTAGTAGGGGTATAACAGTCTTTTCAGTGCTAAAATCTACTTCTAAGGCCCACTTGGTAAGTGTTTGGGCTGAATTTGATGAGATCCACATGCTATGAGATCTTTTGGATGTGAAACGCCAGCTAGGGAGTCACTTCTGGGCTTTTGGATAATGGGCTTTGCTTCCTTGGGCGCTGATGCTAGAAAGGGCAGGAAGCTAGTGTTGGATACCAGTTTTGGGCCTTCTAATCAGAAATAACATATGAACTATTATATATTACTGGAAAGCTCTAGAAGTCATCTTTCCATAGTCGTTGAGAACGCTCGATTTGGACTTCTGTAGCTCTAGAAAATCTCTTCCGAATGCGAGCCAGTCAGATTTGGACAGCATCTGCAGTGCTTTCTCTGTCTCTGAATCAGACTTCTGCTCCATCTCCTCAAATTCGGCCAGAAAATACCTAAAAAGGTACAAAAACACACAAACTCAAAGTGGAATCCAAAAATGTGAATTTAACACTAAAACCTGTAAAAAATTAATAAAAATTAAATAAAACATATTAAAAACTATATGAAAACTAAGCCAAAAAGCGTATAAAATATCCGCTCATCACAACACCAAACTTAAACTGTTGCTTGTCCTCAAGAAAATAAAAATAAAATAGGATGAAAAAGAAGAGTAGGATGCAATAAATTTCTAAGTTTCAATGAAGATCAGTCAATTAAATGAGCGGGTTTAGCAGCTTTTTGTTTCTGAATAGTCTTGGCATCTCACTATCCATTGAAGATCAGAATGGCTGGCATCTTTAGGAACTTAGAATCCAGATGATATTATTGACTCTCCTAGTTCAGCTTATTTTGATTCTTAAACAAAGCTTTTTGAGTCTTGGCCGTGACCCTAAGCACCTTGTTTTCCAGTATTACCACCGGATACAATAATGCCACAGACACTTTAACTGGGTGAACCTTTTCAGATTGTGACTTAACTTTGCTAGAGTCCCCAGATAGAGGTGTCCAGAGTTCTTAAGTACACTCTTTTTGCTTTGGACCACGACTTTAACCGCTCAGTCTCAAGCTTTTCACTTGACATCTTCACGCCACAATCACAGGATTAAGGACAAATTAGTTGTGCTGCTTAGGCCAGGATTTTATTCCTTTAGGCCCTCCTAACCACTGATGCTCAAAGCCTTGGGCCCTTTCACCCTTGCCTTTTGGTTTAAAGGATTATTGGCTTTTTCTACTTCTTTTGCTTTTTCTGTATACTCTTTTTTTTTGCTGCTTTTTCTTGCGTCAAGAATTAATTTTTTTTTAGATTTTTTAGATTATCAATAATATTTTTCCTTTTTTCTTATTCTTTCAAGAGCCAGCATCCTAAAATTCAACTTCAAATATGCACTGTTTATTCTTTCATTCAGAAAATTTAAAGTAATGTAACCTAATCAAATTAATGTAACTATTCTTTATTGGAAAGCTCAAAAATCTATACATCTTTATTTCTTCTAAAAAAATCTACTATTTTATTCATGTTCAATGATGATAAGGGGAATAATTTATAGCTAATTGAAAAAATTAAAATTAATTAATTACTACTGATGCTTATGTAATCCTAAAAATTAAAAAAACATAAAATTTAAATAAAATTAAAAACTTAATTACTACTAGTGATCATGCAACTCTAAATTAGGATAGAAATACGTGAGACAGAAAAACAAGAATTAGATTAACCACAGAGTTGAAACTCAACAACTTTCAGCTTAGGGGATGTTGTTTTCTTCAGGCTGTGGGACACCTGGCTCTTCAACTTGAAAGGCGCATGGTTCTTGAGCTGGAGGGGCGCTGGGCTCTTTAGGGGAAAGCTTCTGTCGCTTCAGCCCCTCAAGATCACGCCCTTGCATCTCTTGCTCTTTGATCAGTTTGCAAATCATGCTAGTTTGATCTTGCTGCTCCTCTCTGAGTTGATCTAGTGTGCTCTGTAAGTGAATTACAGATGCCTTCAGATGGTCCCAGTACTCCATTGGAGGGATCTCTTGGGATGCCTCTGGTGCCTTCCTTTTTAGGTTATCATCTTCTAGTTGGGAGCTCTCCATCACCTGCTTGGTGATTGGTTTTTCCACTCCCTGCTGTCACCATGGGCGTTCAGACGCCCAACAGTCTACCTTTACTGGCATTTAAACGCCAGTAAGCTTCTTACTCCAGGGTATTCTGTTTACTGTTCTATATCATTTTGTCTTTGTTTAAGCACTGTACAAGATCACTGACACTAAAATTAATTGAAAACATAATTAAAACAAATTAAAAAGAAAATTAATGAGAATGAAAATAACTAGATAAATTAATAAAGTATGAGTATTTATTGGGTTACCTCCCAACAAGCGCTTCTTTAATGTCTTTAGCTGGACTTCACTGTACTTAACTTAGTAACAGTGTTGAGCCTCCTGACTCTATATCTCCTTCAAGGTAATGCTTAACCCTCTGTCCATTGATAGTGAACCTAGTTTCTTTACCTTGAAGTTCTACATACCCGTATGGTGATACCTTAGTAATCACAAACGGTCCTGTCCAACGGGATTTGAGTTTTCCAGGGAACAGTTTGAGTCTTGAATTGAACAGCAGGATTTTCTGTCCTGGTTCAAAGACTCTGGAAGCTAGCTTCCTGTCATGCCACCTCTTTGCCTTTTCCTTATAGATTTTTTCATTTTCAAATGCTTCTAAGCGGAATTCATCCAACTCATTTAGTTGGAGCAGCCGTTTCTCCCCTGCTGCTTTAGCATTAAGGTTGAGGAACCTAGTAGCCCAATAGGCTTTGTGTTCTAGTTGCACTGGCAAATGACAGGACTTCCCATATACTAACTGATATGGTGAAGTTCCAATGGGGGTTTTGAAAGCTGTTCTATATGCTCACAGAGCATCATCAAGCTTTCTAGCCCAATCCTTTCTAGAGGCACTTACTGTCCTCTCTAAGATTTGCTTCAGTTCTCTATTTGAGACTTCAGCTTGCCCATTAGTTTGGGGATGATACGGTGTTTCTATTTTATGGCGAACTCCGTATCGGCTTAAGACAGAATCTAGCTGTCTATTGCAGAAATGAGTTCCTCCATCACTGATTAGTGTCCTGGGGATACCAAACCTGCTGAAAATATTCTTCTAGAGGAACTTCATTACTACCTTATTGTCATTAGTCGGGGTTGCTATTGCTTCAACCCATTTAGACACGTAATCTACTGCCACAAGGATGTAGGTGTTTGAGTATAAGGGCGGGAATGGTCCCATGAAATCTATGCCCCATACGTCAAACAACTCAATCTCTAGGATTCCTTGTTGAGGCATGCTGTGACTATGAGAGGAAGTTTGCCAACCCGCTAGCAACTATCACAGTTATGGACGAACTCTCTAAAATCTTTAAAGATAGTAGGCCAGTAAAAGCCACTTTGGAGTACTTTAGTGGCTGTCCGCTCACCTCCAAAGTGTCCTCCATAGTCAGAGCTATGACAATGCCATAGAATTCTCTGTGCCTCTTCTTCAGATACACAGCATCGGATTATTCCATCCAAACATCTCTTAAAGAGATATGGTTCATCCCAAAGGTAGTATTTTGTATCATGCATAAGTTTCCGGGCTTGCTACCTGGAAAACTCTTTGGGAATGAACCGTATAGCCTTGTAGTTTGCAATGTCTGCAAACCAAGGTACTGTCTAGATGGCATAAAGTTGCTCATCTGGAAAGGATTCAGATATGTTAGTAGAGGAAGAAGAAGCCCCTGCTACTGGCTCAATCCGGGACAAGTGATCAGCTACCTTGTTCTCTGTCCTTTTTTCTGTCTCTAATTTCTATATCAAACTCTTGCAGGAGTAATACCCATCTTATAAGTCTGGGTTTAGAATTCTGCTTAGTGAGCAGATATTTTAGAGCAGGATGGTCAGTATAAATAATGACCTTAGATCCTACTCTGAACTTGTCAATGGCATAAACCACTGCAAGTAGCTCCTTTTCTGTAGTAGTGTAATTTTTTGTGCATCATTCAATACGCGACTAGCATAGTAAATGACATGCATAAGCTTGTCATGTCTCTGACCTAGGACTGCGCCAATTTTATCTTTTTTGCTTGTGAATAATCTTCTTCTATGGCAGGCTATAAGTGATCAAAGCTACACCATTGGTCTTTGATCTCCTCTGCTACAGAATGAACGTTAGGTACCTTGATCATTCAATCCAATGGAGGGTGAAGCACTTAGCAAGTCATTCTCCTGGCGATCCTACTCAAAACTCCACAGACAAGGTAGAATCTTTCGGATCAGAGAACGTTGCTTTTTGGATCTAGCCTATAGCACGGAGTCCTTAATCTCCCTGGAGATCAGTTGAACTGGTGTCCCGAGAAGTCCCCAACAAAATCGTGGATTAACTGTCTGAGAGATGTAAATCCATAGCTATTGGTTCATACTTTCTAGCCAAGTATTCACATGAACCCAAATAGACGTGGGTGTTTGTCAGGCACGTTCGTCTTGGTGTGATGAACAGATCTAATTTGTCAGATTATCCTGTTCATCACGATGAAGATTGGGATATACATCTTAGAGATAGATCAGACACGGATCGAAGAAGAAGAAATAGTACTTTTATTAATTCATAGGACTCAACAGGGTTCCTCCCCTCAACCTAGGAGGTTTAGAAACTCATACTGAGGTGTAAAACAATAGTGAAAATGAAAATAAAGAGAAAAGTGATGATAAAGTGTTGATGATGTCCTTAAAAGTCTCTTAAATACTAAACTAGTAACTAGTAGGGGTACAACAGTATTTTTAGTGCTAAAATCTACTTCTAAAGCCCACTTGGTAAGTGTTTGGGCTGAGATTTATGGGATCCACATGCTATGAGGTCTTCTGGATGTGAAACGCCAGCTAGGGAGTCATCTCTGGGCTTTTGGATAATGGGCTTTGCTTCCTTGGGCGCTGGATTCTAGAAAGGGTAGGAAGCTGGTGTTGGACGCCAGTTTTGGGCCTTCTAATCTGAAACAACATATAAACTATTATATATTTCTGGAAAGCTCTAGAAGTCAGATTTCCATAGCCATTGAGAATGCTCCATTTGGACTTTTGTAGCTCCAGAAAATCTCTTCCTAATGTGAGTAGGTCAGATCTGGACAGCATCTGCAGTGCTTTCTCTGTCTCTGAATCAGACTTCTGCTCCATCTTCTCAAATTCAGCCAGAAAATATCTGAAAAGGTACAAAAATACACAAACTCAAAGTGGAATCCAAAAATGTAAATTTAACACTAAAACCTGTAAAAACTTAATAAAAATTAAATAAAACCTATTAAAAACTATATGAAAACTAAGCCAAAAAGTGTATAAAATATCCGCTCATCAGGCAACGAAAAGGAATAATACATGATGCTCATGGATTATGCTGATCAGATCCTCAGTAGCAATCCAGGTTCAACAGTCAAATTGGAGCTCATGCCAATTCCATAAGCTCCTCCTGTATTTGATAAACTATATATATACTTAGATGCTTGTAAGCAAGGATTCAAATCTGGATGTAGGCTTTTGTTACATTTAGATGGTTGTTTTCTTAAAACATATGATGGGGGTTGGCTTCTAGCAGCAATGGCACAGGATGCAAATAACCAGTTTTACGTTGTTGCATATAGGGTTGTAAGGGCTGAAACCAAGGATGCCTGGAAGTGGTTCCTCACAAATATTCAAGAGGACTTAGGAGATATTGCAAATCATGGTTGAAACTTTATGTCGGGCCAACAAAAGGTAGAGTTTAATCTTGCATATGTTATGTTTACTTTACACATGATATTTTTGCTTTATATTCTGATTGCTTTGTGAGTGGCTGGCTGAAATTTTTTCCTGCTCCTCTTCAACGTAAGGTTTATTGCCTACTCTGAAGGAGGTCATGTCATATGCAAAGTTACGCAATTATGTGATGCTCATTTGAAAAAATTTCATCAACCGGTTCAAAGACTTATACATCAAAGAGGTTGTTCGGGAGTGTGCTAGGTACACTACTGTACCGAAATTCAAGAAATTCATGAAAAAATTGAAGGAAGTTAATCAAGGTGCTTGGAAATACCTCAGTAAGTTTGAGCCAGAAACATGGGTAAAGGCTTACTTCTCGCATGGGTCAAAGGTAGATAACCTCACAAATAATATGTGTGAGGAGTTTAATGCAAAAATTGTGAACTACAGATGTAAGTCTATCCTAACTATGTGTGAAAAAACCAAGTGTTACCTAATGAGGAGGATGGTGAACCACAAACAAGTACAAAACCATCCTGGAAAGCTAGCACTAGTTCAGCAAAAGAGGATGGAGAGGCTGCTCAATATTAGCACTAAGTGGATGGCGGAATAGGTTAGTGACAACAAATGGAAGAGGTTTGAGATGAGCCGCAAAGCTACCAAGGTGGATGTAAATCTCATTAAGCATACTTCTCATGCAACAGATGACAATTGACTGGTACCTACTTTACTCACTTTATCAAATGTAAACCATTTCATTATTTTCTTTTGTTACTATTATTTGATTTTTCTTCATTACTTCAAGCATGCCTTGCATACATGCACTTGCTGTCATTAGGAAAAGACGTGATTTGCCACAAGATTATGTGCACCCCTGGCTATGTATGGAGTCAATCAAAAGGACGTATACACATTGCATTAAACCTTACCAAGTGCAAAATCTCACAGCCAGATCTGAACTCTTACAGCTAAATCCATCCATCATCAAAAGACCAATTGGATAGCCTAAGGTGCACAATAGGCAGAAGGATCCTGCTGAGTCGTTGATGCAAGGAAAAAAATTGAAGAAATCATTCTTTGTGTCTTGCAGCAAGTGTAGTAAAAAGGGTCACAACTACAAAACTTGTAAAGGAGCTCCTTCCAATCCCAATTGGAAGCCAAAGACAAAGAGGCTTAAGAAAAAAGGGAGCTAGCACCTCCTAATCACTGGTGGTACTTCCATTGTCACAATTATCTCCCCTACTAGATGTAAGTTTACTTTAATGATTATAGGTTTTTTGTGTCTATATCATAAATACTTAGGAATTAAATTGCCTTAGGACAATATTCATGAGGGATTAAATTGTCTTAGTACAATATTCATTAGGGATTAATCTGTCTTAGTATAGTATTCATTAGGGATTATATTGTCTAAATTCAATATACAATAGGTAATAATCTGTTACACTTCTATGCCCAGGATACTTCTAACAGCTAACTAGGCAGCTCAACAAGACAGCAATAATAGCCTACTATAATGATACATTTGTTTGTCATTGTCATTGTTTGATAAATTTATTGATTAACTTATTGTGACATGAATTGTTTTATCATATTTTGGTGTTTGTAATTTTGGTTTTGAATGTGGCAGCCCCAAGTCCTCCAAATATTACACCAAGTCCAAGAAAAACAACAACGACCACACTTGTGATAGCACCACCAGAGCCAACAGTTACTCAATCCAGGCCATTGGTGCAGAGAATTGTGATCACACTTTTCACAACTCCGGTACAACTAACCAACAAGTGCACTGGGTCGTCCAAGTAATAAAACCTTACGCGAGTAAGGGTCGATTCCACAGAGATTGCCAGCTTGAAGCAAGCTATCGTCATCCTGTAAATCTTAGTCAGGCGGATTCAATTGGTTATGAGTTTTGATAATTGATAAGTAAAACGTAAATTAAAATAAAGGTACTTATATAATTCATTGATGGGAATTTCAAATAAGCGTTTGGAGATGCTTTATTGCTTCTGAACCTCTGCTTTCCTATTGTCTTCATCCAATCATGTGTGCTCCCTTCCATGGCAAGCTGTATGTTGGTGGATCACCGTTGTCAATCGCTACCATCCGTCCTCTAAGGGAAAATGGTCCAGGCACGGCTTCTGTACGGCTAATCATCTGTCAGATCTCTTGTCTCGGATGAAAAATACCAGGCACAGCTACCGCACGGCTAATCATCTATCGGTTCTCACTTGTGTCGGAATAGGATCTCTCTATCCTTTTGCACACTATCACTGCGTCCAACATTCGTGAGTTTGAAGCTCGTTTATTCTAGCCTTTACCACGAAGGTTCTGATCTCTGTGAGTTCGACTGCTCTGTTGTCAGGAGATGCAAGTCAAATTCACGAACCAGAGGCCTAAGAGATTATACTCTAGCTATCATCCAATGACTACGTTGAACATCATGTAGACCACTTGTGGTTGTCAGGCACGCGGATCTTGGCTAAGCAAGTAATGAAGATAGTGGGTGATTGTCACGGGTCACCCCTTCATTCGGACTTAACTGAATTAAGAACGAGAGTATATCTTGGAGAAGAGACATGCGTGAATTGAAAGAGAAACAATAGTACTTTCATTAATTCATGAAGAACAGCAGAGCTCCGCACCTTAATCTATGAGGTGTAAAAACTCCATCGTAGAAAATACATAAGAGAAAAATGTCTTGGCATGGCCGTGTGGCCAGCCTCCAAATGTGAAAAGTGGCATAAGCCTTGAATACAATAGTAAAAAGTGCTATTTATACTAAACTAGTTACTAAGGATTACAGAAAATAAGTAACTAAGTGCAGATAGTGCAGAAATCTACTTTTGGGGCCCACTTGGTGTGTGCTTGGGCTGAGCATTGAGCTTTACACGTGCATAGGCCTTTTCTAGAGTTAAACGCCAGCTTGGATGCTAGTTTGGGCATTTAACTCCAGTTCTGGTGCCATTTTTGGCGTTTTACGCCAGAAAAGGGTCTCTGACTGGTGTTGAACACCAGTTTGGGCCATCAAATCTCGGCCAAAATATGGACTATTAGACATCGTTGGAAAGCCCAAGATGTTTAATTTTCAACGCAATTGAGAGCACGCTAATTGGGCTTCTGTAGCTCCAGAAAATCTACTTCGAGTGCAAGAGAGTCAGAATCCAACAGCATCTGCAGTCCTTTCTCAGCCTCTGAATCAGACTTTTGCTCAGATCCCTCAATTTCAGCCAGAAAATACCTGAAATTACAGAAAAACACACAAACTCATAGTAGAATTCAAAAATGTGAATTTTTTCATAAAAACTATAAAAATATACTAAAAAGTAACTAAAACATATTAAAAACTATGTAAAAATAATGCCAAAAAATGTATAAATTATCCGCTTATCACAACACCAAACTTAAATTGTTGCTTGTCCTCAAGCAACTAAAAAAAATAGGATAAAAAGAAGAAAAAATACAATAAATTTCAAAATATCAATGAAGCTTAGTTCCAATTAGATGAGCGGGACTAGTAGCTTTTTGCTTCTGAACAGTTTTGGCATCTCACTTTATCCTTTGAAATTTAGAATGATTGGCATCCATAGGAACTCAGAATTCGGATAGTGTTATTGATTCTCCTAGTTTAGTATGTTGACTCTTGAACACAGCTACTTTATGAGTCTTGGCCGTGACCCTTAGTATTTTGTTTTCCAGTATTACCACCGGATACATAAATGTCACGGACATATAACTGGGTGAATCTTTTCAGATTGTGACTCAGCTTTGCTAGAGTCCCCAGTTAGAGGTGCCCAGAGTTCTTAAGCACACTCTTTTTGCTTTGGATCACGACTTTTACCACTCAGTCTCAAGCTTTTCACTTGGACCTTCGTGACACAAGCACATGGTTAGGGACAGCTTGATTTAGCCGCTTAGGCTAGGATTTTATTCCTTTGGGCCCTCCTATCCATTAATGCTCAAAGTCTTGGATCCTTTTTACCCTTGCCTTTTAGTTTAAAGGGTTATTGGCTTTTTGCTCTTGCCTTTTGGTTTAAAGAGCTATTGGCTTTTTCTGCTTGCTTTTTTCTTTTTCTTTCTTTTTCTTTATTTTTTGCCATTTTTTTCGCAAGCTTTGTGTTTTTCACTGCTTTTTCTTGCTTCAAGAATCAATTTTATGATTTTTCAGATCATCAATAACATTTCTCTTTTTTCATTATTCTTTCAAGAGCCAACAATTTTAGCATTCATAAACTTCACTATAAAAAATATGCACTGTTCAAGCATTCATTCAGAAAACAAAAAAGTATTGCCACCACATCAAAATAATTAAACTATTTTCAAGATAGAATTTGAAATTCATGTACTTCTTTTTCTTTTTCAGAAAACATTTTTCATTTAAGAAAGGTGAAAGATTCATGGAACATTCATAGCTTTAAGACATAGACACTAAACACTAATAAAATAAGATTGGGTTGCCTCCCAATAAGCGCTTCTTTAATGTCAATAGCTTGACAGTAAGCTCTTATAGAGCTTCACAGACACTCAGAGCATGATGATGACCTCCCAACACCAAACTTAGAGTTTGAATGTGGGGGCTCTGCTTGACTCTGTATGGAGAGAATTGGATGAAGCTTTTCATGCTTCTTCTCCATGTTTACAGAAGAAGATCCTTGAGCCTTAAACACAAGGTAGTCCTCATTCAATTGAAGGACTAACTCTCCTCTGTCCACATCAATCACAGCCCTTGCTGTGGCTAGGAAGGGTCTTCCAAGGATGATGGAGTCATCCTCATCCTTTCCAGTGTCTAGGATTATGAAGTCAGCAGGGATGTAAAGGCCTTCAACCTTCAGTAAGACATCCTCTACAAGTCCATAAGCCTGTTTCATTGATTTGTCTGCCATCTCTACTGAGATTCTTACAACTTGTACCTCAAGGATCCCTAGTTTCTCCATTACAGAGAGTGGCATGAGGTTTATACCTGAACCTAGGTCACACAGAGCCTTCTCAAAGGTCATGGTGCCTATGGTACAAGGTATTAAGAACCTTCTGGGATCCGGTTTCTGCTGAGGTAATTTTTGCTGAACCAAGGCATTCAGTTTATTGATGAGCAATGGAGGTTCATCCTCCCAAGTCTCATTACCAAATAACTTGGCATTCAGCTTCATGATTGCTCCTAGATACCGAATAACTTGCTCTTCAACAATATCTTCATCCTCTTCAAAGGAAGAATACTCATTAGAGCTCATGAATGGCAGCAGTAAGTTCAGTGGAATCTCTATGGTCTCTGTATGAGCCTCAGATTCCTTTGGTTCCTCATTAGGA
Source organism: Arachis ipaensis (assembly GCF_059453495.1). Classification (NCBI taxonomy): domain Eukaryota; kingdom Viridiplantae; phylum Streptophyta; class Magnoliopsida; order Fabales; family Fabaceae; genus Arachis; species Arachis ipaensis. The sequence goes on along the minus strand of NC_142441.1, from coordinate 115,029,334 downwards.
AACTCCTTAGTGGTCAGTGGGCGTCCATTGAGGTCTTCCTCACTGGAAATCACTGCCTCTTCCTCCTCTATAGGTTCGGCCACTTTGGATATATTGATGGCCTTGCACTCTCTCTTTGGATTCTCTTCTGTATTGCTTGGGAGAGTACTATGAGGGATTTCAGTAACTCTTTTACTCAGCTGACCCACTTGTGCCTCAAAATTTCTGATGGAGAACCTTGTTTCAGTCATGAAACTGAGAGTGGTCTTAGGTAGATCAGAGACTATGATTGCTAAGTTATAGAGGCTCTACTTAGAATTCTCTGTCTGTTGCTGAGAAGATGATGGAAGAGGCTTGCTATTGCCAAACTTATTTCTCCCACCATTATTATTATTGAAGCCTTGATGATGCTTCTGTTGATCCTTCCATGAGAAATTTGGATGATTTCTCCATGAAGGATTATAGGTGTTTCCATGAGATTCTCCCATGTAATTCACCTCTTCCATTGCAGGATTCTCAGGGTCATAAGCTTCTCCTTCAGAGGAGGCTTCTTTAGTACTGCCGAATGCAGCTTGCATTCCAATCAGATTCTGAGAAATTATATTGACTTGCTGAGTCAATATTTTATTCTGAGCCTATATGGCATTCAGAGTATCAATTTCAAGAACTCCTTTCTTCTGAGTCATCCCATTATTCACAGGATTTCTTTCAGAAGTATACATCAACTGGTTATTTGCAACCATTTCAATGAGTTCCTAGGCTTCTGCAGATGTTTTTTTCAGATGAAGAGATCCACCAGCAGAGTGGTCCAATGACATCTTGGACAATTCAGACAGACCATCATAGAATATACCTAAGATGCTCCATTCTGAAAGCATGTCAGAAGGACACCTTCTGATCAATTGCTTGTATCTTTCCCAAGCTTCATAGGGGATTCACCTTCCTTTTGTCTGAAGGTTTGGACTTCCACTCAAAGCTTGCTCATATTTTGAGGTGGAAAGAATTTGGCCAAGAAAGCATTGACCAACTTTTCCCAAGAGTTCAGGCTTTCTCTAGGTTGTGAGTCCAACCATATCCTAGCTCTGTCTCTTACAGCAAAGGGGAAAAGCATAAGTCTGTAGACCTCGGGATCAATCCCATTGGTCTTAACAGTGTCACAGATTTGCAAGAATTCAGCTAAGAACTGATGAGGATCTTTCGATGGAAGTCCATGAAACTTGCAATTCTGCTGCATTAGAGAAACTAATTGAGGCTTAAGCTCAAAGTTGTTTGCTCCAATTGCAGAAATTGAGATGCTTCTTCCATAGAAGTTGGAAGTTAGTGCAGTAAAGTCACCAAGCATCTTCCTTGCATCTCCACCATTGTTCTCAGGTTTGGCTGCCATGTCTGCCTCTTTTTCAAAATTTGCTGTAAGGTCCTCTCTGGAGTGTTGTGCTTTAGCTTCTCTTAGCTTCCTTTTCAGAGTCTTTCAAGTTCAGGATCAGTTTCAACAAGAATGTCTTTATCCCTGTTCCTGCTCATATGAAAAAGAAGAGAACAAAGAGAGAATGGGAATTCTCTATGTCATAGTATAGAGATTCCTTTATGTGTCAGAGGAAAAGAAGAATAGAAGAATGAGATAGAGAGCGAATAAGAAGAATTCGAACACAGAGAGAGGGAGATGGTTCGAATTATTAGATGAGAAGTGTTAGTAAATAAATAAAATAAATAGAAAGAGATGAGAGAGAGTATTCAAATTTTTTTAAGTAAAATAAAAGAAAAATATTTTTGTTTTATTTTAATTATTTAGTTAGTGTTCGAAAATATTAAAAGAAATAAAATAAAATTAGAATTTAAAATAATTAGTTAATTAAAAAGAATTTTAAAAAAGTGGTTAGTTGTTTTCGAAAATGAGAAGTGAAAAAGTAATTAGGTGGTTTTGAAAAAAGATAAGAAATAGTAAATTTGTAAAATTAAAACAAACAAGTCAAGTAGTTAGTTGAAAGAGATTTGAAAATAAATTTTGAAAAGATAAGAAGTTAGAAAAAGATTTTGAAATTAAAATTTTCAAAAGATATGATTGAAATTTATTTTGAAAAAGAATTAAAAAAGAAATTAAAAAGATTTTATTTTTAAAATTAAAGTTGATGACTTGACTAACAAGAAACTAAAAGATATGATTCTAGAATTTAAAGATTGAATTTTTCTTAACAAGAAAGTAACAAACTTGAATTTTTTTAATCAAAACATTAATTGTTAGCAAGGATTTTCGAAAATATGAAATAAAATTAAGAAAAAGATTTTGAAAAATTAGTTTTAAAATTTTTGAAAACATTAAAAGAAAAATAAAAAAGATTTTGAAAAATTTTAAGAATGAAATTCGAAAAATGAAAAAGAATTGATTTTGAAAAAGATTTGAAAAGATAAAGTTTTTAAATTGAAATTTTGACTTGACTAACAAGAAATAACTAAATTTTAAAAATTTTTGACCACGTCAACTCAAAATTTCGAAAATTATGAGAAGAATAAGGAAAATATATTTTTTTTTTTACTTTTGAATTTTTAATGAGGAGAGAGAAAAACAACAAAATGAAACAAAACATAAAAATTTAAGGTCAAAACAAGTAATGCATGCAAGAACACTTTGAATGTCAAGATGAATACCAAGAACACTTTGAAGATCATGATGAACATCAAGAACATATTTTTGAAAATTTTTTAAGAAAAGAAAGACATGCAAGACACCAAATTTAAGAACTTTTGTACTAGGGACACTAACAATTTGAAAATTCATATGAAAAATAAGAAAAGACACAAAACAAGAAAATGTAAAGATCAAACAATGAAAATCATCAAGAACAACTTGAAGATCATGAAAGACATAATGCATGAATTTACGAAAATTTTAAGAAAATTAAAAAAATACAATTGACACCAAACTTAAAATTTGACACAAGACTCAAACAAGAAACACAAAATTTTTTGGTTTTTATGATTTTATTAAATTTTTTTGTATTTTTTTCGAAATTATTTTGAAAAAAGAAAATAAAAAAATTCAAAATTTTTAATAAGAATTATATGATTCATGCAATGTTAGTATAAAGCTTCGGTCCAAAAGAATTAGATATGGCCAAATGGTCAGCCAAGCTTTAGCACAGAATTATAAATGAGAATCCAAAGGCTCCTCTAATAGCTGCAATGATAAGTGGAAGCTTTAGTCCAAAAGATTAGACATGGCTTAATAGCCAGCCAAGCTTCAACATATCATCATTGAGCTCTAAGGTGGAATTCATTCTTAAAAATTTCGAAGAACATTTTTTTCGAAATTTTTTTTTTGAAATATTTTTAAAAACTTTTTGAAAAGAAAATAAAGGCTGAAACAAGAAAGAAGGTTACCTAATCTAAGCAAAAAGATGAACCGTCAGTTGTCCAACTCGAACAATCTCCGGCAACGGCGCCAAAAACTTGGTGCACGGAATTGTGATCACACTTTTCACAACTCCGGTACAACTAACCAGCAAGTGCACTGGGTCGTCCAAGTAATAAAACCTTACGCAAGTAAGGGTCGATCCCACGGAGATTGCCTGCTTAAAGCAAGCTATGGTCATCCTGTAAATCTTAGTCAGGCGGATTCAATTGGTTATGAGTTTTGATAATTGATAAATAAAACGTAAATTAAAATAAAGGTACTTATGTAATTCATTGATGGGAATATCAGATAAGCGTTTGGAGATGCTTTGTTGCTTCTGAACCTCTGCTTTTCTATTGTCTTCATCCAATCATGCGTGCTCCCTTCCATGGCAAGTTGTATGTTGGTGGATCACTGTTGTCAATGGCTACCATCCGTCCTCTCAGTGAAAATGGTCCAGGCACAGCTTCTGTACAGCTAATCATCTATCGGATCTCTCGTCTCGGATGAAAAATACCAGGCACAGCTACCGCACGACTAATCATCTGTTGGTTCTCACTTGTGTCGGAATAGGATCTCTCTATCCTTTTACACACTGTCACTGCGCCCAACATTCGTGAGTTTGAAGCTCGTTTGTTCTAGCCTTTACCACGAAGGTTCTGATCTCTGTGAGTTCGACTGCTCTGTTGTCAGGAGATGCAAGTCAAATTCACGAACCAGAGGCCTAAGAGATTATACTCCAGCTATCGTCCAATGACTACGTTGAACATCATGTAGACCGCTTGTGGTTGTTAGGCATGCAGATCTTGGCTAAGCGAGTAATGAAGATAGTGAGTGATTGTCACGGGTCACCCCTTCATTCTGACTTAACTAAATTAAGAACGAGAGTATATCTTGGAGAAGACACATGCATGAATTGAAAGAGAAACAATAATACTTTCATTAATTCATGAAGAACAGCAGAGCTCCGCACCTTAATCTATGAGGTGTAGAAACTCCACCGTAGAAAATACATAAGAGAAAAATGTTTTGGCATGGCCGTGTGGCCAGCCTTAAAATTTGAAAAGTGGCATAAGCCTTGAATACAATAGTAAAAATTGCTATTTATACTAAACTAGTTACTATAGATTACAGAAAATAAGTAACTAAGTGCAGATAGTGGAGAAATCCACTTCTGGGGCCCACTTGGTGTGTGCTTGGGCTGAGAATTGAGCTTTACACGTGCATAGGCCTTTTTCTAGAGTTAAATGCCAGCTTGGATGCCAGTTCCGGCGTTTAACTCCAGTTCTGGTGCTAGTTCCGGCGTTTTACGCCAGAAAAGGGTCTCTGACTGGCGTTGAACGCCAGTTTGGGCCATCAAATCTCGGCCAAAGTATGGACTATTATACATCGTTAGAAAGCCCAAGATGTCTACTTTCTAACTCAATTGAGAGCGTGCCAATTAGACTTCTGTAGCTCCAGAAAATCCACTTTGAGTGCAGGAGGGTCAAAATCCAACAGCATCTGCAGTCCTTTCTCAGCCTCTGAATCAGACTTTTGCTCAGATCCCTCAATTTTAGCCAGAAAATACCTGAAATTGCAGAAAAATACACAAACTCATAGTAAAATCTAGAAATGTAAATTTTTTCATAAAAACTATAAAAATATACTAAAAAGTAACTAAAATATATTAAAAATTATGTAAAAATAATGCCAAAAAGCGTATAAATTATCCGCTCATCAGCCACCAGCCCCCACATCAACCCGTCCATTTAAACCTCCAAGAAAAACTCCATCCGTGGTCAATGACAACACTCGACCAAAATAATCAAAGTTTAGACCAAAGTAGAAAGAGCCATCAGCTCCACTTGCCATCTGACACAACATGCATCACAGAGTCAGGATGCTTCACCAACAACATTACCAAGTGCATCAACATCCAAAAATACAAAGGAATAAAGAGTTGTGCCATTATGTTGTTTTGGGCTAAATGTGTGCTTGTTGTAATAGTTTATGGCAAATTCCAGATACAATTGCCCTTTTTTGTTACTTGTTTTGTGATATTGGTTTTTCATCAGAGTAAACTTGATAATGGTAACATGCCATATAGTCGTATACATTACTGGCAAACTGGTTTCCTTTTTCTTTGTATCAGTTCTAGACTTTGATGTTTAATTTCAAAACTTTAATGTCAGTTCATGAATGTTTGTTTAGTTGTTGTTTTTCCAACTTTAATTTCATACATACATTGCAATATACAGGCTATCACTGATATAGGGTATTCAAATCATTTATACAAACGGCATGTTTCATTTGTCTTGCAAGAAATTAGCACATTTATCTTGTTCAATCATTGATCAATTACTACACTTTAAAATAGCTACACTCAAGACAATTAAAACAACACAGATACACCATCCTATTAGGTTTTTTTTCTCTCTAAAGCTACCATCCTCTTCTCCAAACATATGATTCTGTTTTTCATGTCTTTCTTCTCGTGATGCTCTACAACATCCTCAGTATCCTTCTCTCCCAGATACTTTGTATCAATGATCCCAAGTCTTGCAATGTGCTCATCAAGCCACAAAAAAATTTGCAATATAGTTGTCTTATTTACACATCAGTCCACACAACTCAAAAATAATCTGGTATTTGAAGATAAACCCTAATACAAACACATATAGTTGCTATACTTACCTTATAAAATGGACACCCAGAAATAATCTGTTAGGGTTGCTACTTGTCTTCGACATGAACATGATTGCATATATTCCACAAAAGCACTTTGGTGAGATGCCATCTTTCTCATCTCTTGCGTTAAGTCCCGAGCTCACATCGGACTGGTCTTGTCTTCCTTCACATCCACTTCTTCTTGAGCTTGATGATACTTCGTCGGATGCCATGGGACGAAATGCTGCCCCCTCTTCGTTCACCCACTTCCCCGTTTCTATACATTCGAATGATTAGGGCTGGTAAATTTAAAAGATTGAGGCTCTTGGTGAAACGGCGTCGTTTTGGAGCGGGAGGACGAATATGTCCTATTTAGAAAGGTCAATGCCACGTATGCTCCTGTAACGGCCAGCTCAGTGCAACGGGAGCCACGTCAGATTTTTTCGTCAGGTCCAATGGATTCACTTCAACGGAGAGGTAAATTTGTTCAGGTTTTAGAGGGGTCAGAGACAGAAATGTATTTTCCAATCCTTAGAGACAAAAATATCCACGGAAAAAAAGGTTAGGAACCTATTTGTCCTTTTCTCATAACTTAATATATATACTGATACGGTTAGGTTTTCTTTTTTTACTATATTTTTCGTTCACAAAATAATATTTAAACTCTTCAACAGTTGTTTAAAATTTTAAATAGATGAATGAGCTGGTCACTCTATCATTATTTTTTTTTGGACAGGACAACTCGACCAACCTAAATTTCAAATATCACAATGATCAAGCATGGACTAAAAGTCCAAAACTAGCAACGGACCAAGTTTTTTTTTTTTGGACTTGGCCTACCCAGCCCACACAACTAAAACCGAACCCGACCCACATCTGTACCCCCAAATTAACCCGCCAACCCACCTAGATCTCAATTCTTCTCTTCCACATTCTTAGTCTCTGAAAAAACCAATGCTACCGAAGCTTCTTCACATGAATCAAGAAGACTATTGCATGGAGCTGAGACCTAGTTCCTCCACTCTCGCCGATGGCCTAAACCCGAGTTTGATGAAACAGCCTGTATAGGTCTGCTATTGTCGCCGATCGCAGCTGCCGTAACTCCCCCGATTTGAATAGCTTGTTTCTTGTTCTCAATGGATGCCCCTTGTGATTCCTCGAATTGAATCCGACCTATCGCCCATTTGCATGTGGTTGTATTCTTCTTGGACCGTATTGGCCGATGCATTGAAGAAGATCCTACTCGAGTGTTGTGACGGCTCCGATCCTCTCCTCCTGCGGTGCTTCATAGCATGTGTGTTGAAGCTCTCGGTGACCGCCTCCATATCCCCTCCTCCCTTCCTCTTTTGGCTTCTCATTGTTCCCAATTGTACTCCCCTGCGTTGCTGATGGATGACCCTATGTCTCAACTCTAGTTTCATCTTTATCCCCTGTTTCTGCTTTCCCTCTTCCCGATAAATCCTCTTCTCTTTGATGTCTTTGTTGGTTGGTTGAAATTAAACCCATATTGATATGATTCAGTATATTATGACTTTGCTTAATTGATGCGAACCCTGCTTCTGCTCTGATTGTTTTCAAAATTTGAACCGGCGGATTAACTGTCCCCTGCCTCTGTAGTCCATTCTCCACTGCCATCGCTACCAGTTGGTGAGCTAAATTGTTGCCGTCTTTTGGAGTCCAAGTAGCTCCCATGTCCGAAGTATCATCCAACAATTGGAGAATGTATCTAATAACTGCATCTACTTCTGCCACTGGTACCTTTGCCTTAATTGCTTGAACTAGAGGTAAGCAATCTGATTCAATTATGCATTTCATTAGTTGAAGAGCCTCTCTGTATGCTTGAGCTTTTGCTACTAATGCTGACACTATCTTGAATATTGTTGTTGACCCAGTGATAATTTTTCTTTGTCAATCTCTGACAACCACTGTTGCAGCTGCCGTGCGTGTTTCCTTTTGGAAAGCCGCATCTGTATTCACCTTCAACCACTCTTTGGGCGGAGGCCTCCAGGTAACTCTCTTTCTCACACCGCTCTTGCCTACTCCTAATCTATTATCATTAGAACCGCCTTCTGTTGCATTATAGGATTCTGTTGTTAGGCACTCTGAATTGACTATTACTTTTTGTGGTTTCATGTTTGATTGCTGAAATATGTGTTGATTCCTTTCTTTCCATATGCACCAGCACACACATCCCAATTTACACAAAATTATTGACTGATCCATCCCGGTCTCCCTCTTGATCTTTTCTGTTGTATCCATCATCCATCTCCCAAAAAAACTCACATTATAGATCATAGGCAAAATTTGTAGACTAGATCCGAACCACACCGTTCTAGTCCACGGACACAACAATAAAGCATGTTCGATAGTTTCATCTGCTTGTTGGCATATGCTGCATGTGGGTGTTTTTGCTATCCTCCTTTGATATAAGTTTGCATTTGTTGGTAGAATTCCTTACATTGCTTTCTATAAAAATATTTTTTTTTCCTTTTATGGCATCGGTAGCTTCTACAGTGTTTCCCAAACCTCCCTCAAATTCTGACTTGTTGAGACTTTGCTGAGATTTCTCTCCTCCCTGGCATCCTTCTCCCCTTTCGCGAAGTGGTAACCCATTCTCACTGAGTACTGTCCATCACTCTTATATGGCCAAATGAAATGATCCCTTTTATTGATCAAACTGATTGGTGTTTTGAGTATTAATTCAGCTATGTTACCAGGAAATATATCATGAATTTTATCCGCCTCCCAACCCTCCCAATCTCTTATCAAATCGCTCACTTTTCGAAATCTACAATCTCCACATCTTTCTGGTTTTCCTTTTTTTGCCACCCCGTTATCCTACTAAATTTCTATCTCCAATCCATTCTCTACACTCCAGTTGCCCTTCCTTTTGAGGAAGTCTCTTCCCTCCAACATACTTTTCCACATCCAAGATGTATTTTTTTCTTCTATTGCCTCCCATAGGCTGCAATTAGGATAATAAATGGCCTTTAAAATCCGCATCCATATAACATCTTCCTCTTTTAGTAGCCTCCAAACTTGTTTAGGCAAGTATGCTAAGTTTTGACATTCTAGGTCTTTAAAACCAAGTCTCTGCTCTTTTTGTTCCTTGTCATTTTTACCCAACTCTTCCAATGAATGCTTCTTTCCTTTCCATTATTCGACCACCAAAATTTGGCAATCGCTGCTTTGATTCTTTTGCAGAAAGATTTTGATAAAAATTTGATAACATTCATGGCATAGACCGGAATCGCCTGTATGACTGCCTTTATCAATACCTCTTTTCCAGCTTGATTTAATAATTTTTCCTTCCATCATTGTATTTTGTTGAGCATCTTATTCTCTATCCACTCCAATGCTCTTTTCTTTGATCTTGCCCAACTCGCTAGCAACCCTAGATATCTTCCGGGATCCTCCCACGTCGCCATGCCAGTGATCTCTTCTATGTTCACCCTACTCTAGATAGATACTTTACTTCCAAAAATCAGCCCAAATTTCTTAGTGTTGATTCTTTGACATGATGCCTCTGTATATTTGTTAATTATCTGAATGAGTTGATAAACATCATCTTCTTGCACCCCGACAAAAACAATACAATCATCAGGAAATAATAAATGAGTAATAACCGGGGCTGTGGGAGCTAATCTAATTCCTAAAATTATATTATCCCTTGCTGCCTTTTCCATGAGAATAGTAAAGCTCTCAGCAGCCAAAATAAAGAGATAGGGTGATAGATGATCTCCCTGTCTAAGTCCTCTTGGGAATTGATCTTGTTGGACAACTTTTCATTTATTTTGAACCTATAACTAGCACTTTCACACAACTCATCATCAACTTCACCCACTCATTACTAAAATCGAACTCTTCCAGAATCCTTTCCAAAAAATTCCATTCCAGTCTTTCATACGCTTTATTCATGTCTAATTTAATGGCTATGTCATTGCTTCCAAGACTTTTTTTTGTTTAATTTGTGAAAAGCTTCTTGTACTATTACTATATTATCCTGTATGAGTCTTCCTTTTACAAAAGCACTTTGAACTGGAGATATGATAACATCTAGCACTCTCCTTAACCTCCCCACCAAAGCCCTCGTTATAATATTTTACACAAAATTATAACAGCTTATGGGTCTAAGATGATTAAGCTTTCCGGTTGACTAATTTTGGGAATCAACACAACATTTAACAATTCCACACACTTCCTTACTCAAAATATCCCAGTGTTTCTGAAAAAATAACCCATTTAATCCATCTGGATCCGGAGCCTTTAAGTCACCCATACTAAAGGCCGCTTTCTTAATTTCCTCCTCATTGATCCTTGCCATAAGCTCCTCATTCGTCTCCCTATTGACTCTCCTAGGTATTTCTCTTATGCAGTCCTCCAAATTTCTAACCCCAGTAGAGATAAACAACTTGGTGAAATATATTTCCACTAATCTCATCATATTTTTCTCTCCTTGTATCCACTGTCCTGACTCATTTCTTAATTTTTCTATTCTATTCCTAATCCTTCTCTGAATTATTGTTGCATGAAAAAAGTTGTATTTACCATTTCAGCCTTGATCTTTGTCCACAATACTTCTCTTCCTGCTTCTATAGTTCTGAGATTTTCCTTTTCAGTTCATACTCTCTCCTCTTATCTCTTTCTGACATATCATATTTCTGAATGTGTTGCAACTCTATTTTCTTTCTTTCAAGTTCTTTGTCTACTCTCTTAAACTTCCTTCTACTCCACTCTATCAACTCCCTCTTGCATCTATTTCTCTTTCTCATGAACTAATTCCAACAAATTCTATTTCTGTCATCCAAAAGCCAACTCCACTTGATCACCTCTTTGCATTCTTCATGTTCTACCCAAAAAGTCTCAAACCTAAAATCCTTTCTTGTTCGAATCAACGGCTGTGTTTCAAGAATTAAAGCACAGTGATCTGAACTTACAGCTGGAGAAGCTTTTAAAATAGCATTCTGGAATATTTGCATCCATTTCTAGTTTACTAACACCCTATCTAATTTTTTCCTAGTGATAAAGTTATTTCTTGGATTACTGAACCATGAAAACTTGTTACCTTTGAGATCAACATCCATTAAACTATTCTCATTTACAAACATTCTAAAAGTTTCTAAATAAATCCTTGGTTGTGGATGAATGCCCACCTTTTCCTCTTGACTTAAGATATCATTGAAGTAACCCAAATAAGCCTGAGGTTCTTCCTTATTCTTATTACTTACCGTTAGCTTCTGCCATAGTTTCCTTCTCTTTTGGAAAATCGGATTTCCATACACAAAAATACCCTGCCATCTCAGTCCATTATTAATATTAATACTAGCCTTAATGTAGTTATCACACCACTCATAAACATTAATATTAGCATTAGCTTTCCATAACAAACATAGCCCACCGGACAAGCCCCGGAGTTCTACACAAAATATATTATCAAAATAGAGCCTTCTTTTTATCCTAAACATCTTTTCTTATTTAGCCCTAGTTTCCATCAGAAATACTATGAGCGACTTTACTTTTTTACATAGATCAAACAACTCGGATATTGTCGGGGTAGTCGCTATTTCCCGACGATTCCAGCTAATTATACTCATGGCTGAGGGTGGGGCATGTTATGACTCCCCTCCTCAGCCATTAGTATTCCCTTATACTGACTAGAAGCATACAGAGTTAAGTCATACTCTCCTGTATCCAGAGCATAACTGTTGTCCTTTAATTTCTTAGGCACCATGTCCTCTTGTTCCCCCTTCCATTCCTCATTAGTTAGCATTAGCAATTGTCTGTTTTCTCTTTTTCTTTTCAAGTTCAACTCCAATTCCATCTCCTTTGCTTGTTGTGCTTCCCATTTAGTAGGCTCTTTCCTTCCCACCTCTTTATCTTCATCTTCTTCGTTACTAATTCTGCATAGTAAACGTTCTCATCTGAGTCTTTCTTTTGCTCCCCCAATGCATTTTCTCTGCCCTGTACCTCCATGGATAGCTTCTTGAATTTTTCTTCCGTTCCTCTCTTCACCATTCCTTGATGCTCATTTATCCTTTCTCTTTCAACAATCTCGTAATCTTCCTTCCTCTTAGCTGTCATGAGCCTTTTTAGTTCCTGGCCAGTAGTTTTCTTCTATGCTTTATCTCCTTGGGCAGCCTTCCAGACCTCTTTTTTGTTGCTGTTCACCTCTCCTTCTTCTATTGTGTACAGATTCATTCCATCTTCTAATTTTTGTGTGTTTTTTCTAGGCCTTCCACCTATCTTGTATTTATCCTCCCTTCCAATCCCAACTTGTAATTGATCTGCCAGAATATTGGACCTACCATTCTTATTTGGCCTGTATATACTCACCTGCTGTGCATCTTTACCGTTTTCTCCCTTTTGGGCTTGTTTGATGTAAGTCCATTCATTGTTCCTTTCTCTTATCTCCCTTATAAGGCTTTTAAATTTATAGGCTGCCTTTAGGTCAAGCAGCATATCCTCATCTCCCTGAAAATCATGGATTTCTTGTACTTCTCCCAACTGCTCTCCTGCTTCAGCCATCACATTCTCTCTTCTTGTTTGGTTTTTCCGTACACTTTTCTCCCTTATTTCCTACTGCAAATTTTGTTTAGCCCTAATTCTGCTTTCTTTAGTGCTTTGTTCCTCCCTACTCTCTCTTCCAAGGTTTTGTTGATCACGCACCTGCTCTTCCTCTTCTTCTCTCCATCTATGTTGCTTTGACCCTCCTCCTCCTATGGCTAAAATTGGACGAACTTGGCTAACTCCTAGTCCTGGTGAGTACTTCTTCTTGGTTGGATCCCAGCATGTCATGGCTGTTGGATTCTTGCATGTTTTCTTCTCGTGTCCCAATATTTCACAGTTAAAGCAGTAGTTGTCTGGCAGCCTTTCATATTTAAAGAAAACTCATAATGGTGGCATCTCCTCTCTTTCTAACCAGAAACCTGTAGACAGAGTCTTGGTAATATTGATGCTAACTCTAATCCTTAAAAAAGATCTCCTAAGAACGCCATCCACTTTTGGGTCTTCAGCCTCTGCCAAAACTTTCAACATTCCTCCTATAAGAATTTCGGTCTCCTTATTCATGTGATCAAGTGGAATGCCATGAACTTGAATCCAGAACTCCATGAAGTCATGATCAACCTTAAAAATTAATTCACCCTCCATCCATAATGTGAGATTGACCAGATTTCCTCTGACATTCTAAGGACCATTTTGAATAATCTGAAGTCCTCTTTTCCTATCTTTAAAGCTGAATAACATCTTCTTTAACCTAATGTTAGTAACTGCAACTCCTTGTGGGTTTTTTCACATTTTCAATAATGCATTTTTGCTTGTTTCATCTCTTTATCACTTATTATCTTTCCCATCACATTCAAGCAATCCTTTTTGTTTCCCAGCTCTCTGAACTTGTTGAGTTTGATGACTTTTTCTTCTATGTTATTCATATTGTTAGTTGCTAATCTTTTAGTCTTTGTATATTTCAGGTTTCATAGTGATTTTGGTAGATTAGATGGAAAGAAAATAGTGTGAGAATACGAGTTATAAAATTTAAACAGGTTGAAAAAAACTCCCTATTGAAGAAGAACCAATGTTGACTAAATCCCCATAGTGGTCCTCCAGATTCAGCCCGTGCACCAATTTTGTCCCTGAGATTCCAATTGCACTGTTTATGTCCCTCAGATTCCAATTCGAGCACCATAATGGTCCTTCGAAGATTTTCCGGCGTGACTCAGCGACGGCGTTGCTTATGTGGCACAGCCACTGCCACGTTGGAGAGTCAGAACGACGTCGTTTCATGGGGCAAAATGATTGAAAGCCCACACGTCGCCGTTTTGATCACAGTGAGAGTAGTAGTAACTTGGGCAAAGGGTTTGGTATTCGTTACGTCTTCTCCTCCATATTTTCTCACCTCTCTCAACGCTTGGTCTCCTCCTCCATAAGCAGTAGCGACAGGCAAGGGCACTGCTGCCTGGTTTCTTAACATTGCTGTACTGAACTTGGGGGAAGGTTCGTGGTTCACCATTGAAGCATCGACTGAAGAACCGTTTAAGCTAGCTTCAAGGTACAAATTTTATTATATTTTTTTGAATTTTTTGGATCATGTTTCATTCCTGATATGGCCGATTGTTAAAGTTACTTGAACATGATGCATGTAGTTTGTGTTAGAATCCACTGCCTGTTAGGATTTTAGTGTTTTCCTTCTTCAAACCAGTAATGCATGCTCTGTTTCTTGTGAAAAGAACAGGGGTTAATCTCTGGTGGTGTGTAATATCTAAGTTAATTGTTGTTTATGTGTTGCATGCGTGGTGAATTTTAAGCATTTCCTCTGTTATGTTGCAGATGAACGCCGAATTGTTAGACATAATGTTTCATCATGGGAAAAATTTTGAGAGGGGGAAGGATGGGAAATGGACATACACACCTGACAATAGGCATTGTTTGGGTGATCTGGATGTGGACAGGTTGGATGTATTCTACCTGAGAAATTACTTTAAAGAGCTAGGCTATGAGACCATGAAGGAGGTTTGGTGGCAGGTCCCTGGGATGAGCCTGGAAGTAGGTTTGAGGCGTTTAGACTCTGATAATGAGTTGAGAGAGCTGTGTTCTCATGGTGGAAAGAACAATGGGGTAGTGGATGTCTACATTGAACATGGCATTTCAGAACCTGAAATAGTACAAGGAGAGGATGTTGTTGTGCATGTTGATGACGAGGTGAAGGATCTTGGAGAGCAAGCCAAGTCAAATGCCAGGATGGTGAAAGACCCCCTGTCAAACCTACCACCGAGAAGGACCCTCCTAGGAGTTTAAGCATGGTAACATACAAGCCCCAAGCTAAAGAGGCGTTACTGAAGAAGAGCAATGTGAATTCTAACATGGAGTCCCAGCCTAAGCCTAACTCAAAGTGTAAGCCTAAGACAGTTCCCAAATCCAAATCCATGCCCAGACAGAACAATGTAACTAGGACTAGGAGATATTGTCTAAGGTCTGTAGGGAAAGGTATTTCAAAAGCAAAGGAAAATGCTAGTGATCATGTTCTTTTATCCTCTGACTCAAACTCTCATGACAGCTACGAGAGTGCTGAGGATGAGGCCTATAAGCCACAAGAGCCGGATGATAGCTCAGATGAATCGGGCATTGGATATACTGTTCCTTCACAGAAGAAGAAAGTCAAGAAACCCAATGCAAGGAAGAAGGTCCAGGCTGAGAGTGGAAAGGAAAAAGGGAAGGCCAAGGTCTGTGTTGATGATGATGGATTTGTGGAAGACGTTTCTGATGAAGATGTGGACATTGAATTTGTGGGGGGAGGTATAAAGGGGGATAACCATGATGCTTTTGATCCGGGGTCAGAATCGGATGGTGGCAATTCGTGGCACTCTTTGGAGATGAAAACACCACCTAATTCAGAGGATGAGCTGGTTGGAGAAGAAAGTTCAGATGAGGTATTTCCGGTGTTTAGACAGGGTGCTAGGTTCGGGGAACTACATTTAGAAGTCGGGATGAAGTTCAATACTAAGTGGGAGTTCAAGGAGGCAGTGAGGGAGTTCACTATACAAGAAGGGAGACGGATGAGGTTTAGGAAGAACGATGGTAAAAGGGTGAGGGCAGTATGTAAGGTGAAGGATTGCAAGTGGGTTGTATACGCATCAAGGGACCACGAAGACAGTTGCTGGCAAGTTAAGACTTTCTTCAATGACCACACTTGTCCACGAGAGGATAAAAACAGGGCAACAAATAGAAATTGGGTTGCAGGTAAGTTGGTAAAAAAACTAAGGAAATATCCCAATTTCAAGAACTGTGAGGCTACAACATATTTCAAGACGAAATATGACTTGTCACTCAATAGGAACTCTATATCACGGGCACTGTGTGATGCTAGAAATATAGTCTATGGGGATGCCAAGGAGCAATATGCTATGCTTAGGGACTATGGTGAAACACTATTGAAAACAAACCCGGGATCAACTGTTCAGATATGCACAAAGCCACAGCCTAGTGGTGAGGTCATATTTGAGAGGATGTATGTCTGCTTGAGTGGCTGCAAGTCAGGTTTCAAGGCTGGCTGTCGTCCGTTAATTGGACTTGATGGGGCTTTTCTAAAAACTGTTTTCGGGGGGCAAATTCTATCGGCTGTTGGACAAGATGCTAATCATCATGTCTATGTCATTGCCTGGGCAGTTGTGGAAGTGGAGAACTTTGAGAATTGGAAGTGGTTTCTAGAGTTGCTACATGAGGATCTTGGAGACTACAAGACCCATGGGTGGAACTTCATCTCTGATATGCAAAAGGTAATTTCTTACTGAAACCTTAATCAAAGTTAGGGACTATTATGGTGAAGGATTGGCAAAGTTAGGGACTATTATGGTTATCGTTATTCAAAGTTAGGGACTATTATGGTGATCGATTTTCAAAGTTAGGGACTATTATGGTAACATAATGCTTGATATCTTCAGGGATTACTGCCTGCTATGAAAGCCGTGATGCCTAATGTGGGACACCAATTCTGTGTCTGGCACTTGTGGCAAAATTTCAATAAGCAGTGGAAGGACCTGGAGCTTAGGGGACTGTTATGGGAGTGTGCTAGAGCTACAACATTTCAAGAGTTTAAGGTACATAAAGCCACTTTTGTTGAAACTGGAGTTAGCTTACATGGACTTCTTTCCCAACTATTAACTGTTGAATTTCAGGAATACATGGATATGATAAAGTGGCTGAACGAGGACGCATGGAAGTATCTTGACAAGTGGCCAAGGGAGGCATGGACGAGGTCACAGTTCAGGCACAACCCGAAATTGGACTCAATTTGCAACAACACCTGTGAGGTTTTCAATTCAAAGATCAAAGAAGCAAGGGAAAAGCCTATACTTACTCTTCTAGAAGAGGTGAGAATGTTTGTCATGCGGACTATGGCTAAGAACAAGGTTAAGTTGGACAATCACCTGGGGCTGTTACCACCGTAATCAAAAGTAGGTTAGAAAAGGTGAGGAAAGAGTCCAGACATTGGCATGCTATATGGTCTGGAGATACTGGATATGAGAAGTTTGAGGTTCATGGGCGTCCAACAAACCATGTGGTAGACCTGGGGAAAAGATTATGTACCTGCCAGTTCTGGATGTTAACAGGTTATTCTCTCCCATCCACTTACCTTTGCTCATTTAATTTTACACTAGTGTTATAAATAATTTTTGATTTAACCTAAGCTGGAAGTAAATGGGACTTGTAGGGATTCCATGCGTTCATGCTTGTGCAGCACTGGCCAGAGTCAACAAACACCCAGAGGATTTCTGCCATAAGTTGATAACCATGGAGTCTTACAAGGAAACATACAAGTACCACATCAATCCTATACCTGGCCAAGCCTTCTGGGAACAAAGTCAGTTTAACAAGCCATTGGCACCACCAATCAAGAGGAAGCCAGGGAATCTTCAAACAAAGAGGAGGAAGGACTCAGATGAAGTCTCAAGTTCTAGCAAGAAATCTAAGCCAGTAACAGCCTTGAAAAGACAGCTTCGGCCTTTCACATGTAAGTACTGCTTGCAAAAGGGTCACACCAAGAGAGGATGTGAAAAGAAAAGAGCAGCTGATGCTGCTCAAGCTGCAGCTGATGCTGCGGCTGCTGCAAAGGCAGCAGAGGCTGCTAAAGACCCTAAAAATGCTAGTGCACAAGCAACTGCAACTGCCCAGGCCACCACAACTGACACTGCAATTGCCTCTGCATCTGCCAGTGCCACTGCAACTGCTACTCCAAATGCAACTACTACTGCTACAGCTACGGCTAATGCTAATATTACCATCAATTCTGCTCCTATTGGTCAAGCATCAGAAATTGATCTGTCACAGCCAATTTGTTCTGAACCAGAAGACTCTCAAAAGGTACAATTTTAATTCTATAATAAGCCTTTGTAATTCATGGAGTAAAAACTCTGAAAAAGGTTTACTGAGTGGCAATGTTTGGTATTTATTTCTGGTTTGAAATTTGTGTAGTTCACTGAAGTAACCGGAGAACCAGCCACAAGACCTGCCAAATTGCCTACTAGAAGAAGGTCACCTCCAACAACCCCTTCTACAGCACTGGACCCAATGAAGGGTGCGAGTTCTGCCACTGCTTCACGATTCACAAATTTTCTGAAGTTTGTGCCGACTCCTGGATTTAAGCACCCCCAAAAGAAGTGAACTTTCATATTAGGACATTAGGACATTTTGCTTGTCAAGTGTTTGTTTTTTGTTAAAAGATACAGTGACTGCGCTCACTCTAAACAATGGTTCATTTTGTTGATTACTAATCAAGTATGTCATGCTACTTGTTCAATTACTTATGGTTGTAATGTGTTAAAACTATGAATGGTTTGCCATATTTTGGTATTGATCAATTAATACTGTCCATGGTTTGTATCAATCTTGCTGTTACTTATTTACAAGTTCTTTTACTTCATCCAACAGGATATTATATTATATCAAAGTAAGATGATTTACACAAACCTTGTTATGTTACCACATAACAGTTTCATTCATTAATTTGGGAACTGCATTACATTGACATGTTCTCAACCCTTTAATAGCACCAATCCTACAAAAACAACAATTACTAAGAACCCAAATCCAAGAACATGAGTTATGAATTTTAGATTCCTAATGTCTGCCTCCATCTTGCCCATCCGCCATGCAAAGTTCATCTTCCTGTCACCATCATCATCTCCTGCAACAGCTCCTTCAGACAACTCCTCTTGCACAGAATCAGCCCAGACGAATAACCCACACCATGTTTTTCAATCTGCTATAAATTATTAAACTTTACTCACATTATAGTTGGGGCAACCAAAGAAGGGCTTGTTAGGATGCGACTCCGTCCCAGACCACCTTAGCACCGGGCGACAACCACAGCCGCACCAGTCCGGAACCCGTCCATGCCTGCTTCACGTCGTGCTTCTTCTCCAGTTCTCCGTCGACGATGACCGGTTGGAACTTCCTGCAACATGGCTCCCACTTCCTCTCATGGGGGACAGCTATCGGTGTACAGAAGAGATGCAGAAGAAGACGTTGATGGAGAGAACCTCAATGGGAAGGCCAACGAAATTTTAGGGTTTAAAAATGAGGACAGGGACTACATTAGGAAATTTTATCACACATTCCACGTCATATGTACACTACGGCGTCTAACGTGGCAGTGGCTGTGCCACATAAGCAACGCCGTCGCTGAGTCACGCCGGAAAATCTTCGAAGGACCATTAAGGTGTTCGAATCGGAATCTGGGGGACATAAACAGTGCAATTGAAATCTCAGGGGCAAAATTAGTGCACGGGCTGAATCTGGGGGACCCTATGGGAATTTAGTCAACCAATGTTCTTAGAGTACTTTCCTGTTGAGAGGAGAAGAGTTCCCTATTGGAGAAGAAGTTACAAATCAATTCATATTTCTCTTTTCAGCAAGGGACCAAGTTTAAATGATTTTGGTTAACAATTGATGGACTATGTTCTTTTTTGTAAGTGTTTTGATGGACCATAAGAATGCAAAACGAAGGCCCCATGAAAATCAAGATTCTTGGAGCAGCCCATAAGCGCAAAGCTTGTAAGTTTGCACGTGCAACACCAACCTGCCACCGTTAAGTAGATGGAGAAATCATAAACAAAAACAAAAATAAAGGTAGGTAGAGAAATTCAGTAAGTTTAAGCGTTGAACACTAGCCAAAATTCCAAAAAGGACGAAGCTTCGGTTTAACAATCTTGTCCATTTAATAATAATAATAATAATAATAATAATAATAATAATAATAATAATAATAATAACTATTACATATAATTATTATTATAGCCACAATTTATATAAGAGTACAATTAGATGATAATTTAATATATTAAAATTGAATCCATTTATTTATATTTTGTTACAAAAACAAAATGATAATATATGTTGCATAACCAACCAACCTCCCGCTGTGTGATGCAATGGGCTGTTGGAAGTTGACTTCATTGAATGTGAAGTAGGTAGGTACCAAGTACCAACGTGCACACTTCTCAGTCCTTACAAATAGCATCTTGTGGTGGTGGTGAAAGTGAAATAGCCATGGAAGGAGAAAATGGAAAGAAGATGAAGATCCTGTGCCTCCATGGGTTCAGAACTAGTGGGAGTTTCTTGAAAAAACAAATAAGCAAATGGGACCCTTCTCTATTTTCAAAATTTGACATGGTAAATTGGTAAACATGCTTCTTTCATGCTGTTCAAGTAGCAAGAGATTAGGCTCTCATCAAAAGAGTTTTGTAATTTAATTTTTTTATATAATTCTTTAATTAAAAAAATGATATGAAATAAAGCTGTTTATATATGCATTTTGTGACAGGATTTCCTAGATGGTAAATATCCTGCTGGAGGGAAGTCAGATATAGAAGGAATCTTCCCTCCACCCTACTTTGAATGGTTTCAATTCAACAAGGTAATGTAAGGATACTGTCTCTGTATCCTTTTAATTGTTTCATTTGAGATAATATGTAGCTGAAAAGAAAAATGATTATTATGCACAACACAATTCTTGTTCAGGAATTTACGGAGTATACTAATTTGGAAGAGTGTATATCATACTTATGTGAATACATCACAGCCAATGGCCCCTTTGATGGCTTCCTTGGCTTCTCACAGGTACAATTACATTCATATTCACAACTTGTGGACTCTATATATGATTAAATAATCTGAATGCATGCCAAAGAGGTGAATAAAGGACCTCAATAGGGATTAGGGAGGTTCTGAGTTCGGGTCAAGAAATAACATGCTTTTTTCACTCTATAAACCGTTGCTCACGTTATTCAATATTTATACTATTTACCTATACTTTTTTATAAACAAAATATTATGTGCATATTAAAAATCAGTTATCAAATTAACTATTATATGTTTGTGTATAAATAGATATGTTATTTAATTTATTTTCAATGTGTATTTTATACTAATAATTAATTTATTTGTTAATTTTTTATATATACATAACATAATTAAAAAGTATTAAATTTAGCTAACATATATTTTAAAGAGATATGATAAAATTACCCATTAGCAAAATTTTATAAAACAATATGTAAAATTTAGATATTTATTTATTTATTGTGTATTTATATAAGAGTTTAATTTTGAGTACTGACAGTGTAAAATGTTCAATCTTATCCATCTTTAAGGATGATCATTCATGCAGTCAATAAAAATAATAGTTATTTTTTTATGATATGGTATTACGTAACTAATACCCATGACAGTACATCAAAATTAAATTTTATATAATAAATATAAAATCTTCTATTAATAATAACCTTAAGATGTGTCCTACTGTCTCACTCGGATTGACTCCTTTTCTGTTATTAGGGCGCAACGCTTTCAGCACTTCTAATAGGTTACCAAGCACAGGTAAGCTACAACTAGTAATTTGATTTATAAATAAAAACTAAAACTAAACCAATCTCTTTTTCAAACGAAGAATATAAAGGTAGAATATTTGATTAATGAACATGAAATCCACAGGGGAAGTTGTTGAAGGAACATCCACCGATAAAGTTGTTTGTATCAATATCTGGATGCAAATTTAGAGATCCAAGCATATGTGATGTAGCCTACAAGGAACCCATAAAAGCAAAATCTGTTCATTTCATTGGTGACAAAGATTGGCTTAAATTGCCTTCTGAGGAGCTCGCCTCTGCTTTTCAAAATCCCCTCATAATAAGGCACCCTCAAGGTCATACCGTCCCACGGTTAGGTAGCCTCTCACCAAATGTTTTTCTTCAATACCCTTTATTGTATGTACATTTTTTTTAAATATCTTTATCATATATATATTTACAAAAACATCTTTTGTTATCTGTAGAACTTAAATCCAGAACTTTTGGAATAGAGTTATAGTATAAAGTAGTTATTATCTTGACTAATTTTATATTTTTTGTTAATAAATACAATTAATAAATAAGAAGGATGAATTAGTACTAATTAATATATTAGTTTATGTAATGTTTTACTATTGTGATTGAACTTTCCTTTAACTATCACAAACAGATGAAATGGCCACCAGCCAGCTACAAAATTGGGTTGAAGAGGTACTAAGCCACAGAAAAGTTGGTATCTCGGAATATGACAAGAAATTAGAAAGTGAAGTAAATAAGTCAGATGCAAAGGTGCTAGAGGCATGTAACGGGGTGGCTCAAGCCTAAATGTTAGAGCTTATAAGAGGAAGCAGAAGCACCTGAATTTAATACAGATTATATTATTACTATGTATTGAAATTCATCCACTATTGAATGCCTTATATGTGTTGTCTTTATATCAACGAAATTGTGACAAATACAGCACACATATTTAGCACGGAAATGGTTAGTCTTTCAGTGTTTTGGTCCTGCTAGTTCTGTATTCAACTAGTGGTTAGCAGAGCCAAATAAGAATGAGAGTGAGCATGACGAGTGCTTTGTGCTTCCCTTGCCAACCATCTTTAACCGCGACCTTAAGTGCTGCTAGGTAGGCTATTTGTGATTCTGTTTTCTTTCTCTTTTATTTGATGTTCACTTGTATTTTAACTTTTGAATGTTTAATGGGAGAATACTGAACAATTATTCGTGTAATTCTGTTATTGTTGATGGTCCTCAATAAAAAAACAATGGTTTAAATCATGTTTGAGCATCAGTGGATCACGGATTTTAGTTGGAGACAACTTTGGCAATAAAAAGCTTAACAAGTTAATAATCATGCAGTAAAATGGAAATGCAATGAACATTAACAGGGGTGTGGAGCCTTCGTGTTATAGAAGGGGGCTGTTTGTATCTTAGATGTGGTTATCATGTATTGTTTGCTTTTCCTGTAAACTTGTCACCTAGTCCATTATATATTTAATATTTATCTTATTAATTTTACAACTAAAATATATCATATAGCACTCTAATTATAACTAAAATATATTTCACAACTGACGATTGACTAGCAACTATTGACTTACCAATCGACTGCCCCATCACCGATGCCAGTTAACCGATCAATAGACCGACTCTCCTACCAACCTACCCTTACAAACCAACTATCCATTGACATAAACACTATAGGTCGAGATCACCTTGTGATCAATGCTAATTAACAGAACAATCGTCTGCGGACCTAACCTAACCAGCCGAACAAATCGACCGATTACCCTGTGACTAGATGTTGGCTAGCAGAACGACTGCTTGATTGACTCGCATACCAACCTCAAAAATGCTGAAAAAACTTTGCTTTGAAACCATTTTTTCCTAGAGCAATTGACGCATTAGTAGAAACATTTCTCTTTTTTGGTCTACGAACGGCAAAGATACCCGTGAAAGCAGGTACCCACGGGGATTACTCACGATAGGAGACTAACTGTAAAATTTTCACAGGGGCAAGGACCCGCCCTCGCGAATAAATGGGACAGGAACATGAGTAGCTCTACCTGTCCCATGAAGATCTTTGAAATCTCCAAGAAGAGGGAATTTACTAAAATGCCCTCACTAATATATAAAAGTTATATATTACCATCTTGGTATTTATAAAGAAAAATTCTACTCCCACCCTTAACCATTTTATGAACTCCCACTCCGCACCTCAGTAATTAGAAAATGATATTGCGATTTCTAACCACTAATTTTGACCTTCCGCCTCCTTCGTTAGTGTCTCTATCCAAAGCTAACCGATCTTGTCTACATAGATCGTTAAGTCAACACATGTCAAGCAACAATTTAAAGAGACAAATCACCCCTCGACCTTCTTCTTCTCTTTTTTCCTCTCCTCCTCTTCACGAACCAGAACAGCACTAGGTCAACTCCTTTTTCTTTTTCTTTTCTCCATCATTTTTTGTCACCATCATCACCAACATCCAGCACTATTCTCTGCATTCTCTCATTCTCCTCTCCACCATTTTTGGCCACCATCATTCTCTGTTTCCGCTGCACTGTTCCACTACCATGATTCTTCTTCTTCTTCTGACCGCACCAAAAACACAAAGCTATATCTCTCTCCTTACTTCTCTATTCACTGCTGGCAACCACAGCGCAATCACAGCTACCCTCTCACCCTTTTTCTTCTCCTTATCTTTACAATCTCTCTCTCTTACTAGTTTGTCCCTGTCTTTATTTGGTTTTACACTAAATCCCAAGTAAAGAACCTTACATAAAATAAGATAGTGATTTTTCATGGACCAACAACTACTTGACTGCAAATATCACTAATACACCAATTCAAATACTGACACATTCTATAATCACCAAATTACTCTTTCACATAAAAATTGATACTTTAAATAGATATACGTATCCAATAATCAAAATCCAAAAAAGGACAACTCGTAAGACCATATCCCAAACTAAATTTAAATATTTAAACAGATAAAATTACTCAACTGAAAAAGAAGAATAAGAAGAAAAAAAAGGAGGAGGTGACAGTAGGGTTGTGCAGTGAGAACAGAGAATGGTGGTGCCGTGAATGTGAATGATGATGGTGGCCAAAAATGGTGAAGAGGAGACGGAGAGAAGAGAGTTGGTTCGGTAGTGATCTGGTCGTGAAGAGGATGAGAGGAGAAAAGAAATATGGCATTAAGTTATGGTTGAACAACGAAAGAAAGAAGAAGAAGTAAAGTGTTCTTGAGCTCTCCAAAACGACGACGTTTTGTTAATTGTATAGGGGGCGATTTGTCCCTTTAAATTATTGCTTAACATGTGTTAACTTAACGGTCCACGTAAGTAAGATTCGTTAGCTCTGGACGGAGATATTAACGGAGGAGGTGGAAGGTTTGATAGAGTTAGTGATTAGGGACTGCAATGTCATTTTCTAATTGATGAGGAATGGAATGGGGTTCATGAAATGGTTAAGGCCCAGGGTGGGATTTTCCTCTATTTAATATGTGTATTAGATTATGTCAAATTGAGTTTGAAACTTTAGATTGTATTATCTTATGTTAAATTTTGTTGAACTTTTGAATCACTGTGTTATGAATTTTTTTTTTAACTTTTTAAAATGAAATACCAGCAGATACCTACGAGTATCTGTCATGGACAATTAAATGAAAATCTATAACAGAAATAACAGAAATTCTTTGCATACAAGCGATTAGGGCTTGTAAGCCTTACAAGTCAATTAACCACTAACGCCCAAAAATGCGCTCCTAGTGTTACGTAGCTTACACGCGCTATATAACAGATCCCGCGAATATATAACTACCAATTTTAAAAGATTTATTTCCTTCTTCATTCTCCTTCTTTCCAAATTTCTTCGTTCTTCTTCTCGCACGTCTTCCCCTGCCTTTTCGATCGTTCTTTTTCCCTCCTTTCTCACTGGTTTGTTCTTCGTCATTGACGTGAGTTTCTCTCTCTGTAGCTCCAGCTTCATTTTTTTTCGATTTTCTGGTTTCTGAAATCAAAGTTTGAACTCGTTTTGAAGATAATGGATGATTCAACCTCAGATTGTCAGCTGAATCAGGGTGAAGTAGATTTTGAATTTGAATCTAACGAAGTTCCTGAGGTTTGATTTACATTCAGCTAATTACGATTACTCTGAATTTTGTTGCAGTTATTCGTATATCATTGTCTAGCTGAATAATTCATGAACATTGACTGTGAAATTAACGTGTGAACATAAATTTGTGGATTGAATCTAATGTATTAGTTTTGAATAATTATCTGCAATTTATAGCAGACGCTCGGGTGTAGATCAGAATTTTTTGGGTGTATTTTAGGGAGAAGTGTGGGTGTATTTACAATTTATGGATTTTTTTGTTATTTTAGTTGAGTTGTTGTCGTTTGGGTGTATTAGATCATACATGATTGGGTGTATTTTTAGTTTTTGACATGGTGTATTCTGCAGCCTCTCTCTGTTGTTGATGACCAGTTTGTTCCCAAGGTTGGAATGACCTTTACCACCCTTGAAGATGCTGGAAAATTTTACAGGAACTACGCCAAGGCTGCAGGTTTTTCTACAAGAGTTCGGAGTACAAATAGGAAGGGAAACGAGATTAAGAATTAATTGATTACATGTAGCAGAGAGGAAAAATGGAAATCTAAAATATCTCCGACCGAGAAGACAAATCTGACAGCCGATTTAAACTATCCTGCAAGAATTTATATACACACATTGAAGGATGTTGGTGCTTGGATCATTTCAAAGGTTGTGCTGGATCATTCACACCCTTGCTGTCCAAGTAAAGCAAAGATGCTCAAACAGCATAGGGAACTAAGCATGTTGTCGTACAATAGAGAATAACGAGAAGGCTGGTATTAGACCGAGCAAAACTTACCAATCATTTGTTGCGCCTGCCGGGGGTCATCGCGAGTTAAATTTTATTGAAAAGGATGTGAGGAATTACATTACGAGAGAAGTGCGGAATGTTTCTGAACAAGAAGATACAAAGGAATTCGGGAAATATTTGTTAAGAATGAAAGAGAAGAATCAGAATTTCTTTTTTGAGCTTGAACTCGAGGAGGATCAATCGATTAAGCTGGCTTTTTGGGCCGATGCAAGAAGTAGAGCTGCCTTTGATTATTTCGGAGATGTTATTTCATTTGACACCACCTACAATACAAACAGGTAATAAACTGCCCCTGTTTATGATGCTAAATTAATATTTTTTTATGAATCTGCCGCAGAGGTGTATATTGGGTGTTTTTGGGTGTATACAAAGTATTTGTTGGGTGTACGTAATGATTTTTCATTCTGCACTATGGTAATTTATTTCAGGTATAATTTGGTTTGTAGTTCTTTTGTCGGGGTGAATCATCACGGTCAGTCAACACTTCTTGTATGCTCTTTGATGAAAAACGAAGAAATTGAATCATTCAAATGGTTATTTCAATGTTGGCTTCGTTGCATGGGAGGAAATGCTCCGAAAGGGTTTCTCACCGATCAATACGCATCAATGAAAAGGGCTTTAGAGGCTTGTATGCCAACAACAATTCACCGTTGGTGTATTTGGCACATCATGAAGAAGATTCTAAGCAAATTAAACGGGTACAAGGGACATGCAAAAATTGAACAAGAAATGAGCCAAGTTGTTTGGAACTCTCATAGTAAAGATTCATTTGATAGAAATTGGAATGATTTTCTGCTGAATTTTGGTCTTGTGAACAAAAAGTGGCTTTCAGGTAAGGTTTGTTTAAAATCTGCAGCAGAGGTGTAAATTAAATTTTTTTTGGGTGTATTTATAGTCTGTTTTTGGGTGTATTCTGCAAATCTCTATGAAGACCGTCATATATGGGTTCCAATATATCTGGATCACCACTTCTGAGCAGGGATGAGAAGCACACAAAGGATCGAGAGCATGCATTCATTTTTTAACAAGTTTATTACCCGGAACAGCTCGCTTATTCAATTTGTCAAACAATATGATAATTGCCTCGGAAGCAGGGAGCAAGCAGAGAGAGAATCAGATGCTGCAAATTTTCATACGGTCATACCGTGTGCAACCAAATCCTCCATTGAAGCTCAGTTTCAAGATGTGTACACTCATCAAAAGTTTAGGAAAGTCCAAACACAATTTAGAGGAAAGGAGAATTGCATCACTAGATTAACGAATTCCGCTCTAGGCTATTCAGTATACGAAGTTGGAGAACAAGTTTCCAGCTCAATATTCAACAAGTTTGTGGTTACTTACGACTCAGTAGCAGCCGAGGTAAAATGTAAATGCTTATTATTTGAGTCAAGAGGGATATTGTGCCGTCACGCACTAAGCGTGTTAAGCTTTGAACGAGTAAGCCAAGTGTCACCTAGATATATACTGGAACGATGGAGCAAGAAGGTAAAGAGGCGATACACACACATCAAGAGCAGTCACGACGAGCCACTGTTGGAGCCAAGAAGCAAGAGGTTTGACCAATTGGTTTTTCGTTCGCAAAATATTTGTGAATTTGCATCAGAATCGGAGGAGCTGACTGCAATTCTGCATCGTGCGTACGATAACGTCATGGTTGAGATGGAATCATTGAAAGCCAAAAGGAAGGGGACATCTTCTTTATCTCACGAAGACACCAACTTGGAATCCGTTAACGAGCTTCAAAGCCCTCCAAGGATTCGAACAAGAGAACGTCCAAAAAATAGGCTAGGTTCAAAGTTGGACAAACAGATTGCAAATACCACAAAAAAGAAGAAAACGAAAGCTTTAAACGAGGTAAAAGTGATGTTCTCTAAATATGTGGTGATTGAGTTTAATTTTCTCGTTAATAGTTTAGCTAATATGTGAGTTTGTTATATTCAGTTAAACCTCTTTGATGCTACATCAGTGGTGCATTCAAATTCTAGCCAATATCAAGGACATATTATGAATTATCAGTTCAGGGTACCAGCAGCAGCGGATAACTCTTTGGGTGTATAGTTACAGAATATAGGTGTAAAAGCACTGTTCTTTTGGGTGTATTTTTGTGAATTTTCTTGTGTTTCACATTTTACATATATATACATATATATATTTCACAATATGATGTTTATGTTATAAAATATTGTTTGTTTTTTTTTATTACGGTTTAAGGGTTTAAGGGTTTAGGGTTTTAGGGGTTAGGGTTTTAGGTTTTAGGGTTTAGGGTTTAGGGTTTAATGGTTTTGGGGTTTACGGTTTAGGTTTTAGTGTTTAGGATTTAGTGTTTAGGGTTTAGGTTTTAGTGTTTAGGATTTAGGGTTTAGGATTCAGGGTTTTAGGGATAAAGCATCAGGGGGATAGATGTTTGGGTGTATATTCAACTTTCTTTGGGTGTAAACAATGTGAGGTTATGGGTGTATATTTGGTTTGATATTTTTCTTCATATTATAGTATCTGTAATTTAGACATTTTGAATACAGCAGAGAGAGTTTAATTATTTAAAGAAATTTTACAATAAACTGGATTATAATTGGCAATTTTTTACAGCATGTGTTCAATTTGTTACAAGACTATATAACATTTACATTAATCAGTGTCAATATCCTTAGAATCTATCTGACAATATGGACTCAATAACAATGAGGATGGTTTGGACAGTCTTATTGCATTACTTCCCCTAATGGCTTCAGCTTTGTCTTGATTTATTTCATGGAATAGAATCCGGAAAGCATATTCTACTCTAAAGTGGTCCACCTCGTCCTACAGTTAAAAAGAATATTCTGTTTAATCAACCATGTTAATTGAGTAATGTAATACAGAGTTATTTAGTTTTAAACACATTTACCTGGGTCCAATTGTCCCACTCATACTTCTGCCTTTTAATGTTTTCGGGCTGAAATATCTCAAGCCACTTCATTACGTAGATAGCACAGTCATAGCTGAAAACAAAGAAAATAAATTACAAATTATATATAAGAAAGTTTAATTTTCAGAGTGAAAGATTTATACCTTGTCTTTTGGCCCAAGATGTTAAGGTATGGTGGTTCAATTTTCTTGTCCTTGTCCCTTGTCTTCAGAGGTGCCCCCAGCATATACTTTAATTCGTGAAATTACATATCCCTTAAAACACAAAACAAATCAGTAATACATGAATAATTTCAATAAAGGGATACACCCAAAGGAGCACAAAGTTACACCTTATATTGAACAGAAATACACCCAACTATTAAAATACAGAACACAGAACCAACTTACAATGAATGTATTCAGGGCAGTTCTCTCATCGGATGGAGATTTCATGTGATATGGGTCGACTATATAAAATTTCCGCTTTCTTGTATCAGCCAACCATAACCACCAATGTTGTGAATGGCAAACAGGTGCAAAAATCTGAAATATGTTCAGATTGAACACTGTTTTAGTTTATTTGGCACATAACTAAAAAATGGTAATAAGAAGTTCTAGAAATGAAAACTTACATAACGATGTGATGCTAATTTTTTAAGGTCCAAGAAGGGTATAAACATTGGGTAGTCTTCCACCATGAATGGCTTATTATTTTTAGACTGTAAGAATACCCCTTGTGGATGATTTCCAAGGGCCATGTTCTGCAAAAATTGCGAACCACAAAATAAATACAGAAAATACACCCAAACGAATCCAGAAAATACACCCAAATGAATAAACAACTTACACCTAATTTAACACAAAAAATATACCCAAATGAACACATAAAATACACCCGATTTAAGACAGAAAATACACCCGAATGTATGCAGAAAATACACCCAAAATTCGTTGAAGCAACTCATACCACAATATCAGGGGGAGACAGTATACTTCTTCTTGAAACCTTTTAATCTTTTGCTGGTTTAGGATGAAGCACATGGCAGAGACAATCTAGAAAAAGATGCCGAAATCAATTTTACATCAATCAGGATTGCAGTTAATTTTGGTGATAAAAACATTAATGTTAATGTAATATTACCTCAGCTTCTATATGCGTTTCAGGTGCGAGTGATGCAAGGTGGAGTTTTGACAAAATATATCTATCTTGGGCTTGGAGTGTGCAGACGGTGTCAAACTCATTAGTTAGTCCATTTGCGTATTTCTTCACTCGTATGGCCCAGAGGTAGCATTTCTTTTTCATGTCATAAGTACGTTGATTTGTCCTCGCAGGAGTTTCAAACTTCTCGAAACTCTCTGCGCCACTCTCCTTTGGAATCTGTGGACTTTTTTCTTTTGTTGTCATCCCACCACTTGCAATTTTTTGTACCAGATCCCCTAATTGTTCTAGCAGTTTTGGGATTTCTGGAGTTTTTGCCCTCCCTCCATCTTGCGTTGACGCCCCCTCCTGTGTTGCTGCTTCTTCTTGGCTTGAATCAGTCAAGCCAATGCTGAATGATGGCATCGGATCTGTTTTAGGAACATACGATGCTGTCCGTGCCATCATCATCAGCGCAGCAGTGTCTTCTGGGGCTGGATTACTGCGTGATCATGTATAACGTATTATAAGAATAAGAATATACAAATGATAACCAAACATTGATTTTACTCTAATGAACTTACATTTTAGATGGAGCTGGGGGAAGTGTGGGTGTGCTTTCTTCAAGTTGTTGGGGGGTTCAGGAGTGCTGCACGGTTACATAAA
This sequence comes from Arachis ipaensis, assembly GCF_059453495.1. Classification (NCBI taxonomy): domain Eukaryota; kingdom Viridiplantae; phylum Streptophyta; class Magnoliopsida; order Fabales; family Fabaceae; genus Arachis; species Arachis ipaensis. The sequence continues at coordinate 114,998,374 of NC_142441.1, read as the reverse complement.
ATTAATCATGTTATAAAAAAACTAGTCAGGGATCAATCGTGAAAATATACACCCCAACAGGTGCAATATACACCCAAACTGTAACCAAATACACACCCAAGACTATTTCTTACCCTTTTGTAGTTCCTTCAATTTGTAGCACAGGGGTTGGTTCATTTTCTGTCTCAGGTGTTTCTTCAATTTCCGGCATAATGGTTGTTTGGGACAGTGGTAGACAAACTTGAATCGGAACTCTAAACAAGATGAAAAATAAAAGGTTAACAAAGCCTCCGAAAATAAAAAGGTTATAAGGTTGAAATTTTCTTGAAAAATTCACATTGCAAGCGCTTCAGACTGTGTCTCTTCCCTCACAACCATCATATTCTCTTCAGCCAGCTCACTGGCTGACTCTTCAACCAGACTCAACCTAAAATACACCCTAAGAAAGTCAAAAATACACCCGAAGCATTCAAAAAAAAAAGACAGGCTTTGTTTTTTGAGAACTTACATACTTGCAGTTTTTGCTTTTTTTTTCCTGCCTTTTTTTTCTCGAATAAAACAATAAAGAGTTTTTTTCTAAAAAAAATATATACAAAATTAGAAGTAGAAGGTAATAAAAGAACAGAAGCAACGGTTATTTGAAATAGAAATTACATGCTCTCTGCCGGTTTGTTTGCACTACTTTGGTCTGTGTGTCCTTGAGAGGAAGGATCATCACTTCCCAAGTTTACGTCCGGTATTCTAAACATAATAGATTACATGTTATTCCCAAAAAATACCATACTGTTAAATCAAGATAATAAGATTTTATTAAATAAAGCTTCTTACGTTTCAGATGAGACATAGTGACCTTCCGTGATCGCAGGTCAGCTTCCTTCTCCCTGCGAAACAAGAAACAATTATTAGCAAAGAAAACACCCTAAAATCTGAAATATACACCCCAACAAGACATACCCCTGTGCAGCAGATTTTTCATTATTTTCCCTTAAGAATTCATCTAAATCTTCAGTTCCAATTTCAGATCTGATAGTACATGCATAAAAGAACACGTTAACAAATATAATTTTGATGATAGACGGTGATATAGCTTAGAGAGTACTGTACCCATGATAGGATTGAGCTTGCTCAGGAGATGAATCCTCAACAATGACCTTTTTCTTTTTGGATTGTGTTCTAGGGGAAAAAAACAAGTATGAATCAGAAATACAAAATTAATTTAATCACAAAATACTATCCAAAGAAGTGCTTACTTTTTCTTTATTTTTTGCTTCTCCACTGGTGATGATTCTTCGCTTCTATAAGTTAATAAGAGACACTCTGTTAATACATGAAATCTTGATAATAAACCCAAAGGAAAGGAGTAATAATTTCAGAACATTACTCATCAGTTGATTCAGATTCTGAATCAGAATCCTCCGGAATCTTCTTTCTTTTTTTGGACTCAATTCTGGAAGGCAAACAATCATTATTTAAAAATATACTAAAAGGGATAAAATACACCCAAATGAATGTACAAAATACACCCAAATAAATGCACAAAACACACCAACTTGATAAACAAAATACACCCAACCGGATAAACAAAATACACCCAACTTGATAAACAAAATACACCCAACTGGATAAACAAAATACATCCAAGTATGTTACTTACTTTTTGGCTTTTTGGCTGGGTTATTTTCTTGGTAAATCCTCTGAGTCTTCTTCTGTCTCAGACTCAGAGGTAGAATGGTCACTATCAGTTGTTTCAGTCTCAGATGATGATGTTGAACTTGCCTTCCTTTTTTTTGTTTCTTTTTTTTCTTTTTTCTTTATTTTTTTCATTTTTTCCTTTGTTTCCGCCATCTTTACAATCCCCTGAAATATTAGAAATTTTAGTTTGCAGTATTCAGGTAAATAAAATACACCCAAGATATTTTGTTCACTTACCATATGTTCCTCCATTTCTGCCCTCATTCTTTCGACCAACTGCTCTCTAGTCCAGTTGGCAATCCAGGGTTCTGGAGGACTTTCTGCCCTCTTCTTGTCTTTATTTTTGGATAGATAAAAGTAAACTATCATCAGGGCAAACAAGCAACCGTCAATTGACTTTTTCTTTTTCAGATTGTAATCTGTTATGCCCTTGATGATAAAATTCAAAACATGTGCTCCCCAATTCCGCTCTGTTATTGTGTCCATTTTGAAAATTGGTGCCAGGTGCACAGGTGAGATTTTGTTTATTGTTGTTGGTAACAGGAATGCCATCTGTATATAGAGGATGAAAATCCTCTTGAACATGAGGCGATCCTGTTCATTATCAATGCCAATAGTCATCATCTCATCCGTCAGATTTTTGAGGGTCTTACCCTGAAATCTTCTAAAAATTTGTTTGTCGTCTTCAGAAAGATCCTTATAATTGACTTTCTGAGGAGACAGATCTCATACAAAAATGAAAACAACATAGTATGAAAATCAGTTCAAATACACCCAAGCATCAATTGAAATACACCTGAATATGGTTCATATACACCCATGTTTGTAGCAAGTTACCTGACGCGTTGATGCCAAGCGCAGCCCCTATTGTTTTTTGTCTTACTTTAAAAGAACCGTAGTCAGTTTCAAGTCTGTTTTCTCCTAATTTAAAGGAGTTAGCCAACTCCCTTAATATTTGGTGATGCACCCTTAGCGGCGGGATGTGCATCAGGCCACCAAATCTCAAATCCCTAACAATTTCTTTCTTCTCCTCGCTCATATTTCTGAATTTATCACTCAACAAATGGGTTGCACATTTAAGGTCTTTGGTTTGCTGTAAACAAAGCAAAATTAGAGTCAGAGATATTTCTATTATGAAAAACTGATTTCATCTAAGACATATATTTGTTCTTACATTTTTTCCAGCTTGATTTTTGCCTGCCATTTTTTCTTAAATGAAAAATACACCCATAGATATCAGTAATATACACCCATAGATATCAGTCAGATACACTCATAGATATCAGTCAGATATCACTCAAACATGCATAAATATACAAGGTCAAGCAACATTACAAGGTCAAACAATATACACCTATGGACAAGCAAATATTAGAACAGTTGCAACTGTTGACTATATTACAGTATATCAGTTCAGAAATATACACCCAACAAAGTATGCCATATACTCCCAACAAATTACTCCATATACACCCACCAAATTACGCAATATACTTCCAAAAATCAGTTACAAGAAGAACTAGAACAAGAAGAACAGTTGCACCTAGAACCACTAAGAAGAACAGTAAAACTTAGAAACAAGAAGAACAGTAAAACCTAGAACAAGTAGAACATTAAAAACAGTAAAATGAGACCTAGAACAAGAAGAATAGCAAAACCTAGAAGAACGTAGAAGAACAGTAAAAGCTAGTTCTTCGATTTCGAAATGTGGAAAATATACAAGATGAGTAAAATAGTAACGTACCTTGAGTAATATATATTCGTTTTTTCTGGAGATTGTTGATCGAGAGTTCTATCTTGTGTTGATGGAGAGTTCTAATCTTCGCGACGAGTTCTATCTCTGCAGTTTGCAATGTTGCTCGAAAATGGACGGTTTGTGTTTTCTTCGAAGAAGGAGAAGTGGAAAAGTGCGCCATGACGAACGCTTTTTGCGAAACGCAACCGTTGAGTTGCGCGCGTGTAAATGACGCTCCTTCAAAGTGAGTGAGTGCGCATGTATTTTTGATGGGCTGGGCCAACTTGTAACACTTGTAGGCCGTTTTTGTTTGTATGTGTAGCAGGCCCGCAAAAATAAAATGAAAACGACGAGCATTTCATAAATGAGGATGGGGCGAGAGGGGTACTTGCCCTGCGAGTATCCATTGTCATTCCTATACCCATCTAATTCATTTGGGGGATTGAAATAAGAGAATAACCCGTTGCAAATTTTTTTTTTTAAATCACTGATATTTTGTAAAGAAGAGACTCAAACACCTTGTTTGTTGTCTATAACCTATATTTTATTTGAGTATTGCTATGGTGAAAAAAAAAAGTTTTGGTAAATAATAAAAAAAAAAATTAAAATAAAAGAAAGCCTATTAAAAAATTACCATGTGTATGCACATTATATTCTATCTAAATTAAGTAAAAATTTCACTCTTAAACAAATTTTACTCTTTATTAAAGGAATTTTCATTTTATTTTTTCTATTTTCGTTTAGAACTTGGTACGAAAAAGAAAACGTGTATTCTGATCACCACTCTTGAGCCAATTAACGCTGGATTTATCATTGCAATATAGCTTTCTTCCATTTGTAGTTCCTATAGTAATGGTCTCTCTAATTGTATGATGATTTCTAACCATCATTGTTATTTTGACCTTTAAGTTCTTCTATATTTGCTTACAACGCTACTTTTTTTCTTCAATTCTGATTTCATTTCTTTGCCAATCACAATAGTATGTCTGACACGCTTTTGCTTTCGTGTCAATTTATACATGACTGAACAATCAATGTTGAGTTAATATTTAAATTCTTAAAAAAATAACTTATTTTTGAAAAATAAGTTAATATTTTGTTTCGTTTTTTTGGGATTATAAATTTCTGTTTATATAAAGAGTAAACCACTTAAAATGTACCTGAATAATTTTATCGTTGACAAAAATGTACTCAAATTTTGTTATTAACAAAAATATTCTCAAATAATTTAAAAATGCGATAAAAATATCCAACATTAAATACATATTCTCAAAAAATATTTTAGAGATTAAATTTTGATGCGATTTTTTGCAAACATGATTAAAAAAATGAGATATTTTTATGCTTAAAATTTGGTGATTTTTTACTAAGTATATATATATTTTTGTGATTTTTTTGTTAACAACCAATAATACTTTAAAAATAAAAAAAATATTATCAATTTTTTTGCTAAATATTTCTATAAAATTTTGGATCAAATGCATAAGGAGTTTGTCAAATACAAAAGTCATTTGTCACTTATAAAAAAATAATATTCTTTTTAAATATTTTTAGTCAAATTTTTAAATTATTTGAGAGTACTTTTATCAATAACAATTTAGATGCATTTTTGTCAATGACAAAATTATTCACGTGCATTTTTAGTAGTAGCCTCGGATGAATTATGATAGGAGTCAAGTTTTCGATCCAATCCTCTTTTTTTTCTTCAAATCTTGACCACCCATTTTGTATGATTGATTAAAGATATTCAGCGGCTTTTTTTTCTTCAAATCTTGACCACCCATTTTGTATGATTGATTAAAGATATTCAGTGGGCTTGTTATGGACTTCAGCTATTTAAGTTTTTCAAATAGAGCAGGTTAAGATACTTGTCACGGTCTTGGACACACTCCAACGCTATCGTGCCGGCACTCAGATTCACTCAACCTCTTGAGCTAAGACCAAGTCAACCTAACCCTCAATACTTAGCAAGAAAGCTAAGAATACTTCCACCAAAGCTTTCTTTCTCTTGTGTTCTCTTGTATTCTTAGCTTTCTTGCTAAGTATTGAGGGTTAGGCTGACTTGGTCTTAACTCAAGAGGTTGAGTAAGTCCGAGTGCCGGCACGGTAGCGTTGGAGTGTGTCCAAGGCCGTGACATACTGCTGAGCAAAAAAAGAAAAAAAGAAAAATAGAAACACACCCCCACAAACAATAAGGAGAAAGCAGAGGTTTGGTCGTAGTGAAGCTGTGAAGGTTTAATACTTCTTTTTTCGCCAACTGAAAGAATTTTAAAATGCCTTTTTCTTTCTTTCTTTGTCCCCACCCCCCAAAAATTAGTTCAATTTACAATCTGAAATCCTTTTAGCATGCTTGCTTGCTAAGGCAAGGCATCAGTGTTCTTAGTCACGGTGAAACCTAGAAAGGCCATCACTCATCAGGAGGGTATTATGTTTGTGGCCAGTCCAACATTGATGGGAGTTTACCTTCAACAATATTTTAAGCGGCACCAATCTCTTAAAAGATTCACCTCACAAGTAACACAAACGATACGATAAGAATAGTAACTCCTTGTCTCTATCGCTGATTGCCAAAAGAAAGCTATAACAAATCTAAAAAACCATCCACATTTTATTTTCATATAATATATAATTATATATCGACACCGGTTGCAGCATTATACTTTACTAAACGACGAATAAATTGGAACAGCGCTCAGGGAGCATCAAACCCTTCTACACAACCTTGAACACCTTTAAAATTGTTACCAAATAAAGTAAAACATGAATCACAAGTTGCATTTTCACTTTGGTTCCCACTATTTGTAACACTTTCCTAACTCTGCATATTAGAAGCTAAGTTAAATTCACATGACAAAACTGCATGCTGAAGCAACAATACAGATATCCCTTTCCACCACACACCAAGGTCTAACCTCTATTGCTGATTGTTTGATAGAGAGATTTTAGCTGTGTGTTCCATTTGTCTATGGCAGTGTATTTTTTCATTCCTTTCGACCTGAACCGTGTATATTCAATTAATACCATAAAATAGCAGATTATAAACAGAATAAAGTTGAAAAAATTGAAATAATTACAATATATATAAACAGACCTATCAGAACGTTCCAAGAGCCTGTTCACTTGATCAATGTGTCCTTGAATTCTATTATCCAGAATCAGTGACACAAGCAGCTGCTCAACATCATGTTCGGGAACGTTCAGTTCCTGTAAATTAGTGGTTTTATCAAATAAAAAAGAATTACAATTAAGTTGGCCAAACCATACCTTAACCTCTCATAATTCAAGTTAATAAATATGTATTACTTGCATTAAGAGGAAGCAATAAAAAAAATTACAGCAGAACCCTTCACTTAAACCAGTTAACCAACTATGAGGTAATTAATAATAATAATAATAATAATAATAATAATAATAATAATAATAATATCTATAAGCTGTCGAGATAAATTTTGGTATTTACTTTCCTTCTTTAGTTCCACTAATTTCTTTAGTTCCTTCTTTAGTTCCACAAGAATTTAGGAGTACAATTACCTGAGATATAAATGGTATCCTTATCCTTGTATATGGTTTGATGAGCTTAAGCAAGACTTGTGTTCTGATATTCTTCAGCAGATCCTCAATGTAATTTCTGATAAATGGATCATCCATGATGGTTCTTCTGTTACTCTGGAAAGCAAAATACCCAGAATCCATTTAGAACCAATAATAGGTGAAGAGAAATGAGACTAACTAAAAGTACCTTCAGTATTTTCTCAAATTCCAATATTTCATTCCGTTGATAGGCTGCTATCAAATTTGTCATTGCCAAAATTTCCGGATCATTCTTGTATCTGCAATACATAATTTATGAGATGTAAAGTCAGAATGGGAAAACAACCAGGACTCAATAGGAATGAAAAATGGGTGGAGCAGACAAATAAAATGCACATCACTTACGGCTTAGCCTCCTGTCCATCAAAAGGATTCACTTCAGACTCCATCAACATGTTGGCAAGAACAAGGTACCTGGTGCATATAATAACAATAACAATACATATTAAAAACAAAGCTAAAATTCTTTACTCAGCAGTCAAGCTGAAATGTATCCGAGGGAAAGATTATGAATTTTAAAAGTAACAATCTCATCCTAAAATTGATGACTCGTGATGAATTTCATTTCATAAACACTGCAATCTATCATTAATCAAATGTTTCGAACTAATAAGTAAAAGTAAAATGAATTCCATGCTGCTTACTTCAAGCATTGGATCCGCCTATGATTCCCAGCTTCATCATAATTCTTAAAAGCTTCAAAGAAGTCAGTAGCTGCTTCTGCCCACTGGCGCTCTGCCATATGCATTTTACCCCCACATTCATGGATTATCCCCATTATTCTTGGATGGGGAATAGCTGACTTAATAGTAAGTGCTTTCTGGTAAAGTTGCTGCATTTAAGACCAGGAGACACTGTTAAACAAACTTTCCTAAAAACTAATGACTAATCAATGAATATAAAATAATTCTGAGGCTGCCAGATTCAAGAGATTCTCAACAGCATTAGGTTAACTACAAGCCAGGTATTGAGATGGTGTTTGGAATTGAAACAACTTTTTTAATACAGGGACCAAAACCACAGTTCACAACATTCACAACAATTGAAAGATATTTAAGCCTATCAAAATTTATTACTAGAGATAGTCCATTAGGTTATGATAGCTCAGTTATCCATGCTCAACCACAATGACACCCCCACAAATACTCACTTTGCTTAAGCATCAGTATCCAGCCACAGGTCACTGCCCATACATCAAATATTTTTTTTTCCCACAGATTACAAGATCTAAATTACTAAAAACAGTTAATTAAAAAGAAAACAGGAAATTGTGAAGAATAACGAAAATGACTATAAAAATTCGAAAACAAGCAAGGTACTGAGATACCAATGTGTTTAAGCAACTCCATCTTTCATCCAGAGAGATACAGTTAGTTCTTATTGAATGAAACTTACATAAATATTAAGTGTTAGAGAATTCGACAATTCGTTCTAAACCAACAAACATTAAGTGAAGTCTGATAGATAATTGAAAGCAAATTCCAGAATAAGCAATAATAAATTGGTGAGGTAGATAGTTAGATGTTAGGTACACAACAGTAATTTTCTAAAACAAATGCTGACCTTGAGTTTTTTGTTGTTCTTGGTCTCTGTGTACATCTGGATTTCTATTGCATAAACCTCCAACAGTTGGGTTCCTTTCTTATGGTCATCTGTGCCATCTTCTCTTTGACAAGATTTGTGAAGTTCCTTCAAGATCTGAAAGGATTCAACAAATCCTTAAATTTTTACTATGAAAAACACTAGACACCAATAGAATCATACAGACACATTCAAATTATGTCGGACAGCAAATTAGACATTTACCTTGCTCATTCGTCCATATTCACCAATATCAAAGAAAATCTTACAAAGCTTCAGGTTTGTCTTAAACCACAATCTCTGCCAATTGAATAATACAAAATTAAACATAAGATTGCATTAATGGGAAATGCAATGACATGAGTTGCAACCAAGATAAAGTCTACAGGATTAACCTCATTCTTTGCTTCTTCAAGGGCTTTCAGAGTTGTCTGGTAGAATTCTTGCAGAAGACCAAAGTTCTGGCTAGCTGAACCTGAGACATAGTCCATAATGCTGTTTATGCATTTTTCACTGTAGTTACGAGTCACTGCAGACTTAATATAAGTCAACATCTCCCTGTAGGCTTCCATCATCTCTTTATACCTCCCAAGTCGATAGTAGAGCTTGACAGTTTGTTTTAGAGCTTTAAATCCCCTGGTAAAATGTAAAATAAATATCACATGAAATACATAATAGTTTCTTCGTACCATCAAAAGATAAACACAAATATCGCAATGCATGATCCAATTCATCAAAGAATACCAAAAAGAAGGGAAAAATCAGTCAACAAATATATTAGCTGTATTTAGTATTTACTGAATGGCCAACTAGAAACAAAACATTAAAGAAAAGAAAGAAAATAAAATGAAATGAAATTTAAAAAAAAAAAAAAGCACAAGCAGGATCAGATCACTGAATTATTAATGATACAAAAAATTGCAACAGAAGATACAAAAGTATATTATCATTTAAGTCCAGTGTCCATATGTTTATTATTATTATGCAGCACTCAGATAATAGGGTTCTTACCATTCAGCCTTTTCTTGTTCCATGCGCACTACCTCAGCAAAACCAGAAAGTGCACCTTCTGGATCAGTTTCAACCAAACCTACATACAAACAGCAGCATCTTAGGAAATTAGTGTGGAGGATGGAATCATCAATTTAGAACCACAAATTATGAGAACCTAGATCTCATGGTGTTGTAAATGAAGATTCCCCCCTTTCAAAATATCTGTCCTTAAAGGCATTTGCACAATGACTAAGAACTCAACAGCAAAGCTTTTCTCCTACTAGTTATGGTTGATTTCACGAATCACACTATTATTACATTGTATCATAAACCATATCTACAGGGAAGCAAATTGAATATAAGCCTTTCTTAATGACTTTATCTACAATTTTTCTAGGTTTTTTATACCTACACTTATCGAGCTACCTTCCATCTAATTTAGTTTTCTTATCAAGGCTTCTACAAGCCTTCTATTCACAAGACGTATTGTAATTATATTACCCTTCCCTAAAATACTCAAAAGTTTAAAATAATATATAAAATTCCACTAATGATCTCCCTCATTGCATTTAGTGCACAAGAGAATGAAAAAGATAATCTTTACACCAACTTATCGTGCTACCAAAGTCTGAAACGCAAACCAAACAATCAGTAAAAATCTAAATGATTTTATTTCTTTAACGGTTTCACCTATAGTTTCTCGCAATATTTTTTATTTTTTAATGGTTTTACCAATAGGTATTGTGTACCATTCATCCAATCTACCCATCTTACTGAGGTTTATAGAATAAGAAACTGGGAAAAAATAATCATGATTAACTTCTATCAACTTGCACAAAAAAGGATAATTAAGATTAAGAAATTAAAAAGAATAAGTTTTCTGGCGTGAAAGATAGTTTGAACCAGAGGGAGTATGAGTTAATCAATATATACCTTTCTTCCAAAAGGATAATTGAATTCAAAACAAGCTAATGAATCAAACTTCTAGTTCCAACAATGATGCCATTGATGAATGATCATAAGAAAGTGCAAAAATACTTTTGAACACCAAGTTAAATTTGAGCAAACTAGTATGTAGCCGAAAAATAAAACTAACCTATCCAAACTCATTACATTGAAAAGAAGTGAATGTAAGCATAGGTGCTATAAATACCTTTCGAATTGTAATATTGATTCTCAATATCAACATCTTGCTCCTCTTGCTCCTCATCAGAGTACTCAAATCCATAGTCCTCCATATCAGCATCTACATTATAAAAACATAATGCAAACACTTAGTGCGTGTAACTAAATCAGAAAAAGTTAATCAACTATTATAATTATATATATTTCAACATTAAAAGCATAGGACATTCAATGTTGTAAAATATGAATACTTCAAAGAAGCATAAGTGGCAAATTTGTAGTGCAAATAACATGAAATTAAATATTTAACAACCCTGTTGAATTGCCATTCCTTCTACAGTTGGGATTTCAAACCATTAGATTTGTGATTAAACCATGCCACAAAGATTCAAAAAGGATTCTTTTTTCTTAAGTCAGCTAGCTTGGGACTAGCTTAACAGGATTAAAAGCATTCACTGGATGCAGATGAAGTTCTAATTAAACAATTATATCACATAAGCAACAGTATTATTATAGTACATAAACAATGATTGTGAAAATCCACATTTGAAAGGCATTACTCAGCTTCACGATTTTTTCATGAATTTTGACATTTGCTGAAACTGGTCAAAACAATAGCATCGTCACAGACACGCTCAAAAACACACATACACATTCAACAATTACAAGAAAGTGCTTCATTGCTTAGTTCAGATAGGGTTTTCAATGCACTAAAATAAAAAATAATAATCCAAGCTTATTAAAATTGAAAAAATAGATTAGAAAAATAAGTAGGAGGAGGTGATTACCGGAAGCCATGTTGTAGGGTACGGATTCGAGTTAGGGTTTTGGTTGGAATCGGTGAGTCAGTGGAACTCTGAGATAAATCAAGAACTGCAAACAATTACATGCAAGGCAGTGAGGCACTTATTACATTGTGTTTAATGAAGATGGATTAGTGAACCTAAATGGCAAGCAAAACAGAAGCAAATTAAGGCTGTTAATTAGTTCATTCTTTCACAAAGTAACAAGGTTTAATCATACACAAGCAAATTAACAATCTATTTGGACAGAACTGATCACAAAGATTAATGAGCTCCAGCTGAATTTAATCAAGCTTAATCACACACTGGATTTTCACCTTATAAAGAAGGAAAACCAGCAGTAATCTAATAAAATAGAAATTTAAAAATTGAAATAATCCATATTCTTAACAGATAAACTCATCAATATTCAACAATCAATTAATTAGAAAACGAGATATCGAGAGAGGCACACAAAAGTAGAAGAGAGCAGACCGGTGGAGAGATCTGATCGGCGGCGAGAGAGAGTACAGAGGAAATTACCGAGATTGGGTGAGCAAAGAGCACAACAGCGACGGAGAGAGGCACATAACACCAGAGAAGAGTAGATCGGCGACAAGGTCACAGGTTGCAGCCTCGGTGGAGAGACATTACATAGCAACAGCGATGGTGGAGAGAGAAGACGTAGCAGCAGCCGCAGTGAAGAGATGGGAGTGATGCCGGAAAAAGGAATGGGCTGCCGTTGTGGTGTTTGACAGAGTGAGAGACTGACGGGGTTCTGCCGGAGAAGATTAGGGATTTTGGAGTAGTGAGTGAATAGAGTGTGGGGTGTTGTACGTATTGGTAAGGGTATTTTGGGATTTTTATCACTAATTTACTAATTTTGAATATTTAATATTTTTGTTAATAATTTAGTGATATTAATATTAAAAAATAAAATTGACAAAATTTAAGAAATTAAATTGAAATAATGTAAAGATAAATCGTAAGTTCAGTCACTAACTCACTATAAACCTTTTTCCTGACCCTTTGTAAAATGAATATTTTAATCAAATTACTTTTCTTTATCAAGAACATTGTTTTTTTACTAACGTTTTATATTTATTAACTTAAAATATAAATAAAAATGGTTCACTTTTTGTAATTATTAGAGAATATACACAATTCATTAATATTTTCTGTATCTAAATTATTTAATTTTGTTATTAATAAAATTATAATTCATTCTATTTTTATTTTACGCTTAGAAATGGTAAAGACTTTGTGTTTTTAAATAGTGGTATTTAGATTAGTGTTTAGGGTATAGAAATTAAGTTTTAAATAAAAATATTTAATTATTTGGGATAATTAGAAATTATAATTAACTAAATTTTAAGGGCAATTTACTCATTTAAATTGTTTCTCCAAAAACATTACCAGATTACAATTTTTGAAATCACTCAACGCAAATGCAACTTCTTAAATTATATGTAAACCGCGATAGGGTACCACGATTTAGGATTGCACGTAAACCTGTAGCGGTTTACGTTGATTTGCGTGACTATAGAATCCGCCAGCAACGTGAGCAATGTCGTTGAATCAGTACAAGCGCTCTTCATCCGCCATAGTTTCCAATTGAAGAGTGTTCTAAGAAACTCAAACTAAACCAAATTTCTTCTCTCTACCTTCTCTCTACTTTCTCTCTTTATCTCACTTTCAAAATCTTCAAATGTAGCAGTTTGTGCACTTGCGCCATTCAACGTAAACCACGACAGGATATAGCGGTTTGCGTGTGTCCTAATCCGCGGCATGGTATCGCAATTTATATATAATTGGAAAAGTTGCATTTAAGTCTGATACTTTGAAAAGTTGTAATCTGATAACGTTTTTGGAGAAACAATTTAATTGAGTAAATTGCCCAAATTTTAAATTTATTAAGTTGATAATTTTAGAGTAGAATTGTATAAGATCAAAGGTTTTTGAGCCTATCTAATTTCAATAGCATACCACCTATAACAAGGAGTGATCGAATAAATACGTTTGTGAATAAATATGGTTAAAATTTTTTAAGAACCTGTTAGTCCTTTCTCTCAGACCTGCAAATCCAATGTAAAATTTCCTAAAAACTTCCTTAATACTTTTTTGCTAACATAAATCCGTCACAAAATTCTTGATTGCCTTTTGTTTGGATAATAAGAGAATCCGCGCAACCTCTATGAGACAACTTTAAATGGAATCAAAGAATTTCTACATTGACATAATGGCACGCAAAAAGATAAACTGGTAGCATATCAACTGTATCTATCAAGCTAGAATATAAATGTACCCTTTTGTCATCAACAGCAGGAAAGTTTCAAAAAATGAAAGTGAATGCCCCAACTAGAACACTGATTTACAAGATATCATTATATGCCTTATAAAAATGTAATCAGAAGAGCAGCGAACTCCACAATACCTATTATCTTTACAAACGAATGATTGATGTTATCAATACAACTTACTTTGATGAGAAACTAAACTCCCCACAACAAAAATGGCAGGAAAAGAAAACTGTTAAAAGTGGTGTTTTGACTCCTCAAAATGAAGGAATGACTATTCTTCATATACCCAAAGACACCACCAATCAAGTAGTCTACAGATTTACATACGCTAGACCAGCGGAACCGATAGCAACAGGAAGAATCATTACCATGCTCCTTTCATGGACCACAAACTAACCATTTCCCAGAACCAATATAAATTGTGAGCACCAGAGAGTGTACCATTCCATGCTTTATTTGCACCAGACAAGAAACACCTTTAAGATGGATGATCTAGAGTTTTCTCTTTCTGGAATAGAACTTAGTTTTAAAGGTCTAGCCTGTTGCATCAATTTCCTTTCCATGATCTTCTTGGTGAATATTTCGCCTCAACCTTCTCAGCCATATGTCATAGTCCATGGGATATGGTGTACCACATAGGCTGTCGACATAATCGGCAAAAGCTTTTAGCACAGTAGAGATATCGCCAAGTTTCTGTTGAATTAATCTCCTTGACCAAGATGTCTCTCTCCATTGGAGTGCTCCCTCAACTGAATCTAACTCAGGAAAAACCCCACCACAAGAATAATAAAGCATATAAACAAGGCTTTCTGCGTCGGAAGCAGAGCATAGCTTTCCTTCCTGAAGTGCATAAGTAGATGAGAAATGAAGATTCATAGCAGGACGATCCCTATCTTCAAGAATAGCATGGCCCCATCCAATCAGCACAAAATAAGGGTGTCTAGCACCAGATTTTACACAGATGACATTCTCAGGCCGGATGTCTCCATGCCGAATTCCAGCAGAGGCAGCAGCTGAAAGTGCTGATAAGCAATCATGACAACATTTGATAGCCTCATCTGAACCAAATTGGCCTGTGTGTACCATTTCAGCTACTGTTTCGCCAACTGGACTTGTCACAAGAATAGGGGTCCCACACCAAGGGTGGTCACAATTTCCACCCGAGCTGGGCCTTTGACACTGACCTGGGTGTATGATCCTGCCAGAGGCACTAAGCTCAGGTAAATATTTACTTGAAAGACCTTTCTGCTTCATTATTGTCATTACTTTGGTCTGCCTCTGAACCTGATACCATAAATTCATATCTTCCCATGCTGGTTCCAGCTGGGAGGGATGAGAGCCCACATATAGGAACAGATTTTTTCCTGGGTCTTCAACATATGATGCAATGTAGTATGTCAATTCACCAGTACTTATTACCTCTTTTATTTGGTAACCCTTCTGCCAATCTGAGTCCTCCAGCCATAACATGGATCCAGCTTCTAATTTCATTGGCTCTCTGGAATTGACTTTGACAGAATCCTCCTGAACTTCAACAATTTCAGGGGAAACACTACGTTGCTGGTATCGGAATAGACCATTTCCATTCACATTATTTTCTCCTAATTGCCTCTCAACCCTTCTGGTTTGGAGGCGTGAACTATGATCAGCAGCCAAATCCTCAATCGAGTGCTTGGGCATTCCAGCGTACTGCATAATGCAGTGGAAGGTTGCAAAGAGTACCTGTAAAGCACCTATATCCCCCCAGTTAGCATTTCCAAGTTTGTTCCATATCCTATCAATTGGAGAAACAGAAATTCTTGAATGATTTTTCACCCATTCAGCAGCACATTCATAAACATTATTCACATCAAAATTGAGCTTATTTACATCTCCTTCAACCTTAACCACTCCCCCATATTGAGAATCAACCAGAAGAACAAAGACCATGCTAGGATCTGGAAAGAAAGAAAGTCCACTCAAACTCCTTGCCAATAGCATTCGAAGAGCATAAAACAAAGCATCTCCTAAAACTGATGGCGAAGGCCGTCGATCACTGCCAACAGTGAGACCTCTGATATCAGACCTTAGAAGTGCCAATTCAAGAACATGATCCCATTTTCCATGAGGATGTCTCGGATTATTGAGCAATATACCAGTGGCGGAAAGACTTCCAAGCCTCCCACTAGCAATAGCTTTTTCTGCCTGATAAAACTTCAAGTTAGAATTATACAGGCATGCTACAGAAAAAGGCATGGGCTCATCCTGACTCCAAAATGCCTCCCACAAGCCCTTTACACTTGCATGTAGAAAATCTTCAATAGCAAGGTAAGCTGTAGCTTCAACAGCATCAGATGTGGAAGCATGAACAGCATTAGGCATGCGAATCATCTGCTGAAAAGAAATCCCTTCCAACGCATAATCAAATTTTTGAAGGTCAATCAATTCAAATGGAACGTCAAATGCTTCCCTTTTCAATGCACACTTTTCTGTAAGCGATTCAAACCAGTCTACAAGTTTAGCAGTCAAGCCATCACTTTCAACAAATTTGTAGAAGAACTCCTTTTGACTCCGAGGCCTACTTCCAGATGATACACTAGACCTCTTTGTCCCAGACCCTACAGATTCCTGGTCTGGGGATCTACCTGTAAACAATTATCCAAGTCTTAAGATCACCAAAACAGTTCTTCATTATAGCAAAAATATTTTAAGTTGCAAAATAGAAAGTTATTATATAATCTAATAGTTTCACTGATTGATGCAACAGAAAATGACAGCAAAAATATCAATCCAAAAAACGTTCATTCCTTCAATGTGACTAAAAGATAAATAATAAATCAAAGGCAAGACTAATTCAGGTTTCAATAACTACTCGGCCTCTATGCTCATTGAGTTTTAAGTTGTCAAAGCCTATTACAGTCAGAAAAATACTTCAAAAGTGACATTTAATTCAGAATACGTAACGGTTGCACACAGATTTCTATGTTAAACAAAGTAAAATACTTTTAAACATTACAACCTTACACATTGATGTTCCAGCACCACTGCACTACAGCAATATGAGAATTATAAATCAAACAGGCAGGCCTTGTTTATGAAATGGAAAAAATGGCAATTCATTTATCCCTGTGATAAAGTGTTTTATTACCGAAAATTAAATTGAATATCTGATTCACTTCCCTTCATGTGGGCCTCCCATTATGCAAATGTAATTTTATCCAGTTAAGAAAAGAACTATGAAGGACAGTTGAGTAATTTAAGAGCACAACATAATCCTTATCTCCATATATTGGTATACAATCACACATTAGTTGATGTTTGACACGACATGGATATGAAATGCACCATATTCTTAAAATAGCAAGATATGGACAAATGATAAACCTTTCGGAGTCCATTTCAAAACACATGGAGCATTCTTGATGCATATCATCCGTCAATACTTTTCCAATGTCCATTTCAACAAAATAAAATGTACATGTTTGGTAGAATTAGCCATGTACAAGTACATATACAATAAAACATTTTAACAAATCAACTATGAAAAGATTTTCCTGCTCTGGTATGTTATTCAAGAAATGGATAATGTCCTGTCAGTGTGTAGTTATATATTGGTTGAACTTTTTAAATTTTTAAGTTAGTCTATTAAAATAAATGGGGGAAGAA
Organism: Arachis ipaensis; assembly: GCF_059453495.1. Taxonomy (NCBI): domain Eukaryota; kingdom Viridiplantae; phylum Streptophyta; class Magnoliopsida; order Fabales; family Fabaceae; genus Arachis; species Arachis ipaensis. The sequence goes on along the minus strand of NC_142441.1, from coordinate 114,980,951 downwards.
AAAGTTGCCCAAACTGTGAATTTCGACATTCACAGAAACTGTTCTCACAGACACACTGAAAAAATCCAGCACAGTAATCAATTAAACACCCCCCCCCCAAACAACAACAAAGCCTTGTCCCACTAAGTGGGGTCGGCTACATGAATCAAATGACGCCATTGTGCTCTGTCATGTATCATGTCTACAGAGAGACCGTTTACATGTAGATCTCGTTTGACCACCTCATGGATGGTCTTCTTAGGTCTTCCTCTGCCTTTCGCCCTTGGTCCATCTTCCATCTCATCCACCCTCCTGACTGGATGTTCTATCGGTCTTCTTCCCACATGTCCAAACCACCTGAGACGCGATTCAACCATCTTTTCCACAATGGGTGCTACTCTAACTCTCTCCCTTATATCTTCATTCCTTATTTTATCCAATCGCGTATGACCACTCATCCATCTCAACATCTTCATCTCTGCCACACTCAACTTATGTTCGTGCTCCCCTTTAGCCGCCCAACACTCCGTACCATACAGCATAGCCGGTCTTATAGCGGTGCGATAGAATTTACCTTTAAGTTTTAAAGGCATTTTTTTGTCGCATATAAAACCAGATGCACTCCGCCATTTTGACCAACCTGCTTGGATCCTATGATTTACATCCTGTTCAATCTCTCCATTATCCTGTATGATGCACCCAAGATACTTAAAACTTTTAACTTTTCGCAGGATGTTTTCTCCAATCTTCACCTCTATATTGGAGTTTTCCCTTCTCAGACTGAACTTACATTTCATATATTCCGTCTTGCTACGGTTTATGCGCAGACCATACACTTCTAGAGCTTCTCTCCATAGCTCCAACTTCTTATTTAGGTCTTCCCTTGACTCTCCCATAAGGACGATATCATCGGCAAAAAGCATGCACCATGGCACAGGCTCTTGGATGTGCTCTGTGAGTACTTCCAAGACTAATGTGAAAATGTATGGACTTAAGAATGATCCCTGGTGTAGTCCTATACCAATAGGGAATTCCTCTGTCACACCACCTTGAGTCTTCACACTAGTTGTGGCCCCATCATACATGTCTTTAATTGCCCGAATATATGCGATCCTTACTCTCCTCTTTTCTAAAACCTTCCATAAGACCTCCCTTGGTACCCTATCATACGCTTTTTCCAAATCAATAAACACCATGTGTAGATCCCTTTTATTACTACGATACCTCTCCATCATCCTTCTTAATAGGTATATCGCTTCAGTGGTAGATCTGTCTGGCATAAATCCAAATTGGTTCTCTGTTACTTGTGTCTCTTTTCTCAACCTCCGTTCTATCACCCTTTCCCATAACTTCATAGTATGACTCATAAGCTTAATCCCTCTATAGTTTCCGCAACTTTGTATATCCCCCTTATTCTTGTAGATAGGTACCAAGGTGCTCTTTCTCCACTCATCAGGCATCTTCTTTGACCTTAAAATCTCATTAAAAAGCTTGGTTAACCAGTTGATGCCTTTTCCTCCAAGACCCTTCCAAACCTCAATCGGGATATTATCAGGTCCTACTGCCCTGACATTTTTCATCTGCTTTAGAGCCTCTTTTACCTCGAAGTCTCGAATCCTTCGATAGTAGTTAAAGTTTTGATTTTCTTCCCTTGTGCATAATCGACCAAGACTCGGAAGAGTCTTCTGTCCCTCATTAAATAACTCGTAGAAGTAGCTCTTCCACCTTTCATTAATCTTCTCTTGAGCCAACATCTCTCCATCCTTATCCTTTATGCATTTAACCTGATCCAAATCTCTCGTTCTTCTTTCCCGACTCTTTGCGATTCTATATATACCTTTTTCTCCTTCTTTCGTGCCCAAAGACTGGTAGAGACCCTCATATGCTCTTGTTCTTGCTTCACTTACAGCCACTTTTGTCTCTTTCTTAGCCGCCTTATATTTTTCCCAGTTATCTGCATTGCGGCATAAAGACCACTCTTTAAAGCATTCCCTTTTTATCTTTATCTTTTCTTGTATACTCGCATTCCACCACCAGGACTCCTTGTCTCTTGGTCCTATTCCTTTAGATTCACCAAAACTTTCTTTTGCTGTTCTTCTAATAACTTCTGTCATCTCCCTCCACATTTCTTCCGCGCTTCCATTCCCACCCCACTTTGCCTCTTCTCCTACCCGTCTTAGGAAGCTTCTTTGTTCCTCCCCTTTCATCCGCCACCACCTCGTCCTTGGGTTCTTCGTATGATGTCTTTTCCTCAACTTTTGCTCAACGCGAAAATCCATGACGAGCACCCTATGTTGTGTTGTCAAACTCTCTCCCGGGATAATTTTACAGTTAATGCAAAATTTCCGGTCAACTCTCCTCAACAAGAATAAGTCGATTTGAGAGCTTGTCATGCCACTCTTATAGGTTATAAGATGTTCGTCTCTCTTTTTAAAACATGTATTTGCGATGAGAAGATCCAAAGTTGAGGAAAAGTCCAAAATAGTTTTACCCTCGGCATTGATCACCCCGAAACCATGGCCTCCGTGAATACTCCCATATCCAGTCACTTCTCTCCCAACATGGCCATTTAAATCTCCTCCTAAGAAAATCTTATCTCCCAAAGGTATGCCTTAAACCAAACTCTCTAGATCCTCCCAAAACCTTATCTTGTGTTGTTCGTCCGAACCCACTTGCGGTGCATAGGCGCTAATCACATGGAAAGCACCTCCCTCCACCACCAGTTTGATAGAGATGATCCGATCTCCCACCCTCTTGACATCCACTACGTCTTTCTTCCACTGCTTATCCACAATTATTCCAACCCCATTCCTATTCTTCACCTTTCCTGTATACCAAAGTTTGAAACCAGAAGTATCCAATCCCCTAGCCTTTGCACCAACCCATTTCGTTTCTTGTAGGCACATAATGTTAATCTTCCTCCTTGTCATGGTGTCCACCACCTCCATGGACTTTCCTGTTAGAGTGCCTATGTTCCATGTCCCAAATCTCAACCTTCTGTCGCTTCGACCTTTACCTTTTCCTTTGTGAACTAGCTTATTTACCCTCGTCCGTTCACGAAAACGCGATAACCCTTGCGCATTTAACACTACATCCGGGCACCGATGCAGCGGCTCTTGCTTCGACACCGTACTCGAGCCATACAGCGCGTTGCTTCCGGGCAACGACCTAGCTTTAGCGCAATAATGTCTTTGATTCATGTCATGGGAGTTCGGCTATATTTTTATGTTGGTTGCCGAAGACCTAACACAACCCTCCTCCTTTATCCGGGCTTGGGACCGGCTATGTACCACAAGTGTAACCCCCCACAAAAAAGAAAAAAAAAAAAAACAAACAAACACACATTCAACAATTACAGAGTAGAAAAAGTAGGAATTGAATTCCCTCCTTGAATAAACGAAAGATCAAGTGACAGAAAGAAGATAATTGCGAGGCACTGATGGTGGAGGAGGAGGTGACTACCAGAAGCCATGCTGTAGGGAATTGATCCGAGTGAGGGGTTTTGATGGTTGGAATCAGTGAGTCAGTGAGACTGAGATGGTCTAAAAAAAAAGTGACTAATTATGCATTAATGCTACTAACTGATTAAGTAAAAAGAACAGAAGCACCCAACTCCACTTACACCAACAAGCTTCCCATAGATTCACGAATAAGGTCTGAAATGATAACCATACCCACAATTTCAACCACCACGATCCTCAAGGGGAAAAAACAGACAAGTTCTCTCTCTCTCTCTCTCTCTCACACACAAGAAGAGCTCATAAAATCCCAAACTCCTAAGCTTTCATTTTGCTTGCGGTTGAAGCACACAAGGGTTCAACTCATCATTGAATTCTCAAACCAGAACTCCCCACCACAATTTTCAAAAGCAGATTCAGCGCCCACTATCACAGAATTGAATTCATATAATGCAAACGCAACAACTCTAACATATCTACAGAAACTGAAGACCCAAAATTCACAAAATATAAACTTTGCAGAATGTTTTTTTTAATGAAAACAAGAGGAAACCAGCAGAAAATAATGTGAAACAAGCAGAGTAAATATCAGCACAGTAGAAGTGAAATTGAGTAAAAATAAAGGGACTTTATGGTTCACAATATGAAGAACATTTAATTAAAAAAAAAATAGTGTTGAACATACCTTGCATTTTCTTTTGAGTAATAAGTTGGTTACAGTTAAGCTTTCAGATCTTCGCCTCACTCACTCTTTCTACATATATATTTCTTAATTTTTAATTTTCAGAACAACCACCAGATCGAACCCCTGGTTCTACTTTTGCCTCATCCAACAAATCTTTTTCTTTCTTATCTCCTTAAAATCTAGAAATGGAGCTACACGTGTCACTATATCCTTCTTCCTGATGCTTTTGTTTGCTTTCCAGTAGCTATAGGAATTGGCCTCATTTGTCAGCATGTGCTATAAATATTGGCATTCAAAAGTCACCAAATGTGATGAAAGCTGGGAAGTCCCCAAAGTCTTACCACTGGGCTGGTCACAGATGGAAATTTCAGAAGCTAATTAAAGCACCTGTTAGTTCAAAGGAAATAAATGTAAATTCAAAGAATGAAAGAAGTATGTTTGCAATTTGGACAATCTATTGTTGACAATTTTCTCCCCTACATATGCATCATTGTCTTAAACTTTATCTATAAAATACAATGATCACTCAACATAAGGGCAAATTTTTTTTGAGGAAATGAATCCAATTCACCCCTTCTTGTGTATCACCTATCTTTTTTGCATCAAATATTTTTTCATTTACCCAAGCATCATCATTATCACACTCAAACACTTCAGTGCCATTCAAACACTTTCATTTACCCAAGCATCACCATAATCACACACAAACACTTCATTGTCATTCACACAGTCACAACATATATTGGGTATCGTCAAAAGTTGTCTCTGGTACAAGTTTCAATTCCCAAACATTACAGAAAATAAATACAACGTGAGAGAACTGAAAACAGATTGTGTGTGACAAAACAGTGGAAAAAGAGAATAGGAACAAAGAGAAGGGAAGAAAAGGGAGCACAACTTCACTAACAGCTTCCATTGCCACCAACATCTGTGACTTTGTCTATTTCATCTGAGCCGCTGCTGGACATGAGGTTGCTATCTTCCGTCGTTGGTGTGAGGCCAAAAGACCTACGTGAACATACCATGGTGGTGGCAAGTCTTCAAGGAGCCACCGTTCCGCTCTCTCCCCTCTCCCCCTTCTCCCTCTCACTCTCCAGACTCTATGTAGGAAGCCCCCATTCGTTCTCATGATCAAATTCAACTCACATTAATTCAAATTCAATTCACAAACATTACAGAAAATAAATACAAAATGAGAGAACTGAAAACAGATTCTGTGTAACAAAACAGTGGAAAAAGAGAATAGGAACAAAGAGAAGGGAAGAAAAAGAAGCACAACTTCACTGATGGCTACCGTTGCCGCCAACATCTATGACTTTGTCTATTTCATCTGAGCCGCCGCTGGACATGAGGTTGCTGTCTTCCGTCTGTCGGTGTGTGACCAAAAGATCTACGTGAACATACCATGGTGGTGGCAAGTCTTCAAGGAGCCACCGTGCCGCTCTCTCCCCCTTCTCCCTCTCGCTCTCCCTCTCTATGTTGGAAACCCTCATTCGTTCTCATTATCAAATCCAACTCACATTAATTCCATGTTCCCTAATCCATGATTTCATGTACGGCCTGTAATTACTCTAATTCATTTTTTGGTTTGAATTCATAGTAGCAGTAGGTAGTGTTAGTCATTGCAATTTAACATTGAAAAAAGACTTTTCATTAATACTTCTGCAGTTCTACCTCAAGCATTGTACAGGTCCTTTGAGAACCACAAACAAGTAGTTGTTAGTGAATTGTATTTGACTATAAACTGAGTTATATTTTGATGCACTAAAGTTGAAGGAAGCAGCTAACGGTCAGAATGCCATTACGTTCAAATGCAATAATAATCAGCAACATCAGATCACATAACAATAGCGAACCCGGGATTAGTAGTGTTCCTATATAAAGGAAGTAGAGTTGAGCAACTCTAATAATTCTCACTTTCTTCTCAATATACTAATTATTTCAAATTCTTTCATTACACGTTTCCTACTTGAAAGGAAGAAGGGTGCCAAAAAAGGTATAACTTTCTTTCTCAATCACTAGCATTACCAAAAACAAGGATATGTCATTCGTTCAAGTATGTAATTTTTTCCCTATAAAAGGAGAGTCCTTCAAGCTGAAAAAGAAGAAACTTATTTTCTTAATAGTGCATATGGTGTGATCTTTGTTGGAAGAGTATGAGAGAAATCCCAAGTAGTTTTTTCCTTTGTATCATTGCTAGATAATCAAGTAAGAATTTTGGTATTGAATCAGATGCAACAATTGCAAATCAAGGTCTAAAAGCAAAAATGACAGATCGTTGAATTCATCAAATCACCATAGCACATAACAATAACAAATCAAGGGCCAAACAAATCGATCCATATTCCTCTTATGTATTATGTTTATGTCGATTGTATTGTCCAGACAATTTTCTCAAATATTGACAATTCTGAATTATAGTTAAGGTCCAAATTTAGTACAACAGCTGATCAAAGGAAAGCAAGCAATTTCAAGGGAAATAATAGATGCAGCAAATCCTTTTACACAGTGCATATATTACAAGTTGTTAGGCATTTGAAATGTCATATGTCCAAGATCCAAAATGCTGTGTTTGAGTGTGTGTCTACTTGAGACATACAACAGTGGTACATTTTATTGTTTGGTTGTTGAGACACACATTTTCAGTAGGCACACTAGTACACAAGTTGACATCAATTACAAGAATTCAGTGTTTTTCCAAATAGTTGAGACACAAAAATTAGACATGAGACAATCTTGTTTATTACAATTTTATCCCCCACAATTTTTAAAAGTCCACCTTTATCCTCACCGACACCAATAAGTTGCCACTTGCTTCTCTTCTCATTCCTCCTATTGCTGCCTCCTCCTCCTCATGCCTCAGCCTCCTCCACCATCGATCTCCATGGTTTACCGCCGCAGGGATGAAGACGTCGTCGCCGCCGCCATTCCTCGCAGAAGAGACACTGCCGCTTCCAAAACTTTCCTCTTTTCCTCTGTTTTCTTTTTTAAAATTTTTTTATAAGAATTTAAATTTGGGTTTTTGTTGCTTATTTGGGGTGCTGAAGGTGTTGGCAGTGGTTTGTGCTAACTTTGAAGGGAGTGTGAAAAAGGCAGAGGTGGTGGTGGTGGTGGTTCTGCTGTTGAAGAGATGAGGAGTGAAGGGTTATATTTTTATGTATCTATGTATATGTCTTATCTACTTCCACCCATTAACCAAACACGGCCAAAAAAGGAACAAAAGATAAATCATGAACTGCAAACAATTACATGCAAGGCAGTGAGGCACTTATTACATTGTGTTTAATGAAGATGGATTAGTGAACCTAAATGGCAAGCAAAACAAAAGCAAACTAAGGCCTATCTCCATCCATTTGTCTTTAATTAAATTTAAATGATAAGCAAAACTGAAGCAAATTAAGGCTCCAGAATGTTAATTAGTTCATTATTTCACAACGTAACAAGGTTTAGTCATACACAAGCAAATTAAGCAAATTAAGCAAATTAAGTCTCTATTTGGGAAGAACTGATCACAACGATTAAAGAGCTCCCGCTGATTTCAATGACACACTGTATTTTCACCTCATAAAGAGGCAAAACCAGAACTAATCCAATAAAACCGAAATTTAAAAATTGAACTAATCCATATTCTTAACAGATAAAAGCATCAATATTCAACAATCAATTAATCAGAAGATAAGGCATTGAGAGAGGCACACAAAACTAGAAGAGCGCAGACCGGTAGAGAGATCCGACCGACCGGCGGCAAGAGGGAGTACAGAGGAAGTTACCGATAATGGGGAAGCAGAGAGCACAACAGCGGTAACAACAGAGGAGAACAGATCGGCGACGAGGTCACAGGTCACAACGACATTACATAGCAACAGCGTCGGTGGAAAGAGAAGACATAGCAGCAGCCGCAGTGAAAAGATGGGAGTGATGCTGGAGAAAGGAGTGGACTGCAGTTATGGCGTTTGACACTTGACAGAGGAGAGACTGGGAGAAGATTAGGGATTCGGAGTAGTGAGTGGGTGGGTATTGGCAGGTAAGTGAATAGAGAGTGGGGGCGTGGTACGTAGTAGTAGTAAGGGTATTTTGGGGTTTTAACACTAATTTACTAATTTTGAAATGTTTTAGCATTTTTGCTTTTTTTTTTTTTTTTTGGATATTTAGCTTTAGCATTTTTGTTAATAGTTTAGCTATATTTGTATTTAAAGAAAAAATTGAACTCGTAATGAAACAAATATCTAAAATTTAAACAAATAAAATTTAAGAGGTTAAATTGAAATAACAAAATGGTTTCAGTATTTTTAATAATGAAATAATTTAAAAATAGCAAACTAGATATTTATAAATAATAGTCACTTTAGACATTTTTGTGATTTTGTGTAAAATCAATATTTTATTCTAAATTACTTTTTTATCAAGAAATTTATTTTTAACTAAGCTTTTATAGGTTAGTATTTATGATTTATTAACTTTGTAATTTTTCCAAATATATATATATATATATATGTAATTCATTAACATTGTCTGTATTTTAATTATTTAATTTTGTTATTAATAAAATTATAACTCGGCTTATTTTTATTTAATGCAACAAGTTTTATAAATTGAATGATTTAAAAGAGAACAATGATAAATGATGCGATAAATTATAATTTGTTATAAAATAACTAAATAAATAAATAAGTAAGGAAGAGGTAATAAAATAAAGTATAAATAGAAAAACACTACTATAAGTATTTACTGTTATGATAAGTATTGATGTGGATGCCTATTTCCAATGAAATTCTATTTACCAAAGGATGACTCTATTAAATGTAGTTTGAAAATGTTTCATTATAAATAGAGATTTAAGCCTCTGAATGGAAACACACTACAATCAATAATAAATACTATTCTCTCTCTCTTTACACAGCATCAATAATAGCAATGTTCTCTCTTATATTTTCTCTCTTTCTTTATTTTACAAGTATTTTAAATACTCCTCTCTCTTACTCTTGGCATATAATATTAGTAAATATATTAATAATTTCTTTTATATTGAGATAGTAATTGTGGTTAATATTGTTATCTAATTATATTTCTTTACTTTATGTTTGTTATATCTTCCTTATTTATTTATTTATTTAGTTATTTTATAACACGTTATCAGCACGAAACTCTAACGAAATTTTAGGAAGACTCCAGGTAACAAATTTTTATTATGTCGAAACTCTTTCATCTTGAATATAATGCTTTTGATATATTTGGAAACAATTATTTACTATGGATACTAGATGCTAAAATCCATCATGATTCAATGGATCTTGAAGATACCATTAAGGCTGAAAATAATACATCTCAGAAGAATAAAACCAAAGTCATATTTTTCCTTCATCGTCATCTTGAAGTATGATTGAAAAATGAATATCCCACATTAAAAGATCCTGCAGATCTGTAGAAAGACCTTGAAAAAAGGTACAATTATGTGATACTTCCTCAAGCCCGATATGTTAGAGAAAATTTTCTCGACCTTCCATGTCTCGAATGTGCTCCTGCAGCAGCAGTATCGAGAAAAAGAAATTAAAAATATTTTGAGTTAATTTCTTGCCTTCTTGTTGCTGAATGCAACAATGAGTTGTTTTTAAAGAAATCATGAAGCGCGCCCAACTAGCGCCGCCCCATTTCCTGAAGCAAATGCGACAAATTATAACCCCAGAAGAGGTAAATGGCAAGATTTTGATAACAAAAAAAAGTTATGGAAGGAAAAGAAATTATGTTCATAAGAAAGGATCTCACCAGAAGTGGGATAAAGAAAGAAACAATGGGCAAAATAAATCAATTGAGGATAAATGCTTCCGTTGTGGTGGAAAGGGCCATTGGTCACGTACCTGTCGTACCCCAAGGCACCTAGTTGATCTTTATCAAGTATCCTTGAAAAAGGATGACAAAGGAAAGGAAACAAATTTTGTTTTAAATTATGAAAATTCCACCACTCATTATGATGTATCTAATTTCTTTGAGGATCCTGAAGAAAATATTGTCTATTTGATCAATTATGGAATAGTTTAATATATGTATGTGTTTGTTAAGTATTCACGTGAAAAATTTTACTGTGCATGTACTTCTACTCATTTTATTATTATTATCATTTGTTTTTGAAGAAAAATGGCAAGGACATATTCTGAAGATATTTGCCTTGCGAATAGTGCGAGTCCACACACTATTCTTAAAAGTAATATATATTTTACCCATCTTGTGCCAAAAGATGAATATGTTAATACTATTATTGGCTCGGGCAATGTGATAGAAGGCTCCAGAAGAGCTATAATTTTGTTTCCCGGAGGAACAAAATTTATAATAAATAATGCACTATTATCTACCAAGTCCCTGAGGAACTTGTTGAGTTTCAAAGATTCGCCAAAATGGATATCATGTTGAGACAATGAATGAGGGAAATCATGAGTATTTATGTGTCACAACTCATGATTCAAATAAAAAAGTTATATTAGAAAAGTTACCTCACTTTCATCTGGATTGTATTATACCAAGATTAGTGCAATTGAATCACATGCCATTGTAAACCAGAAGTTTACTAGCCCAAATGAATTCATAACTTGGCATGTTAGATTGGGTCATCCGGAAACAACCATGATGAGGAGAATTATTGAAAACTCTCATGGACATTCACTAAAGAACCAGAAGATTCTTAAATCTAGTGAATTTTGTTGTGCTGCATGTTCTCAAGGGAAGTTAATTTTAAGGCCATCACCAATAAAGATTGGATTTGAGTCCCCTGAATTCCTAGAAAGGATTCAAGATGATATATGTGGACCTATTCATCCACCATGTGGATCTTTTAGATATTTTATGGTCCTAATAGACGCATCTTCGAGATGGTCACATGTGTGCTTATTATCTTCTCGCAACCTGGCGTTTGCGAGATTACTGACTCAAATTATTCGATTAAAAGCACAATTTCCAGAAAATCCAATCAAAACAATTCGTCTTGATAATGCTGGTGAATTTACTTCCCAAGCTTTTGATGCTTATTGTATGGCTAATGGAATAAGTGTTGAACATCCAGTAGCTTATGTTCACACACAAAATGGGTTAGCAGAATCACTTATTAAACGCATCCAATTGATTGCTAGACCCTTGCTTATGAGAACAAATCTCCCAACCTCGGTTTGGGGGCATGCTATTTTACATGCCGCAGCACTTATTCGTTTGAGGCCAACAAGTTATCATCAGTTCTCTCCTATGCAATTAGCTTTTGGCCAGCAGCCAAATGTCTCCCATTTAAGAATATTTGGGTGTGCGATATATGTTCCCATTGCACCACCTAATCGTACCAAAATGGGACCCCAAAGAAAATTAGGGATATATGTTGGATATGATTCTCCCTCTATAGTGAGGTATCTTGAGATACAAACTGGAGATGTATTTAAAGCCCGGTTTGCGGATTGTTATTTTGATGAATCAAAATTTACAACATTAGGGGGAGAGAATAAGCTTCCTGAAAAGGAACTTAATTGGAATGCATCATCATTGGTGCATTTAGATCCTCGATCAGGGCAATGTGAACTAGAAGTTCAAAATATTATACATTTGCAAAGAATAGCAAATGAATTGCCTGATGCATTTTTCGATACAAAAAGGATAACTAAATCTTATATACCAGCGGAAAATGCCCCAATTCAAATTGATGTCCCAGTAGGACAATTAGCCACTGAAGCAAATTCATGCCAGAAGCGTGGCAGGGCGAAAAATGCCCCAATTCGAATTGGTGTCCCAGTAGGACAAATAGCCACTAAAGCAAATTTACGCCAGAAGCGTGGCAGGCCTGTCGGTTCCAAAGATAAAAATCCTCGAAAGAGAAAAGAGGTAAATATTCCTGTTGAAAAAGACATAGTAAAGACACCTGCAGTTGTCCAAAATTCTGATATAACGCCAGAAGATGTTCAGGTACCTGAAAATTGTGAAAATGACAAGATCTCGATAAATTATGTCTTTACAGGAGAGAAATGGGACCGAAATAAGACAATTGTCAATGAAATATTTGCATATAATGTGGCATTGAATATCATGCATGAAAGTAAGGATCTTGAGCCAAGATCAGTCGAAGAATGCGACAAAGGAATGATTGGCCAAAATGGAAAGAAGCCATGAAGGCTGAGTTAGACTCACTTGCAAAACGTGAAGTCTTTGGACCTGTAGTCCGTACACCAGAAGATGTAAAACCTGTTGGATACCGGTGGGTATTTGTGAGAAAACAAAATGAGAAAAATGAAGTTGTGCGCTACAAAGCCCGACTTGTGGCACAGGGTTTTTCACAAAGGCCCGGTATAGATTATGAAGAAACGTATTTCCCTGTAGTGGATGCGATAACATTGCGTTATTTGGACAGTTTATCTGCATATCATAAACTGCATATGCATTTAATGGATGTGGTAACAGCCTATTTATACGGCTCATTAGATCGGGATATCTATATGAAAGTCCCTGAAGGACTAAAGATATCTAAACCATCCAATGAATATTCACAGGGGTTATACTCAGTTAAATTGCAAAGATCTTTATATGGTCTAAAGCAATCTGGACGAATGTGGTATAATCGTCTTACTGAGTATCTGACCAAAAACGGATTTAAAAATGATGATATTTGTCCATGTGTTTTCATAAAGAAATCCGCATCTGGATTCATTATAATTGCTGTGTACGTTGATGATTTAAATATCATTGGAACTTCTGAAGAGATTCCAACAATTATAAAAACTCTAAAGGAAGAGTTTGAGATGAAAGATCTTGGAAGGACTAAATTTTGTCTCGGCCTGCAGATCGAGCATACAAAAAATGGGATCTTTATTCATCAAGCGACATACACAGAGAAGATCTTGAAAAGATTTTATATGGATAAGTCACATCCATTAAGTACCCCAATGATTGTAAGATCTTTAGATGTGGAAAAGGTTCTATTCCGTCCTAAAGAAGAGAATGAAGATATCCTTGGTCCTGAAGTACCATATCTTAGTGCCATTGGAGCGCTAATGTATCTTGCCAATAATACGCGACCTGACATATCATTCGCGGTGAATTTACTAGCAAGATATAGTTCCTCTCCAACCAGAAGACATTGGAGTGGAATCAAACAGATCTTTCGATATCTTCATGGAACGGTTGATATGGGATTGTTTTATCCCTATGGATCCAAGTCACAATTAGTTGGCTATGCAGATGCTGGATATTTGTCTGATCCACATAAAGGGAGATCTCAAACAGGATACATATTCACATATGGTGGTACAGCTATATCATGGAGGTCCACGAAACAGACGATTGCTGCAACATCCTCTAATCATGTTGAAATACTAGCGATACATGAAGCTAGTCGCGAGTGTTTTTGGCTGAGGAGTGTGATCCAATATATTCTGTCATCATGTGGACTGATTGATCAGAAGATAGCTCCAATTGTCCTGTTTGAAGATAATACAGCATGTATTGCTCAACTTAAAGGCGGATATATCAAAGGTGATAGAACAAAGCATATTTCTCCCAAATTCTTCTTCACTCATGATCTTCAAAATCAAGGGACAATTGATGTCCAATAGATCCGCTCAAGTGATAATCTGGCAGATTTATTCACAAAGTCACTCCCAAAATCTTCTTTTGAAAGATTGGTACATCAGATTGGGATGCGCCGATTTCGAGATATAAAATAATGTCGGTAAGAGGGGGAGACTGTACTCTTTTTCTCTTGGTCAGGTTTTTTTCCCATTGGATTTTTCTTGACAAGGTTTTTAATGAGGCAGTCCCCATCACAAATGATATTGTACTCTTTTTCCTTCACTAAGATTTTTTCCCATTGGGTTTTCCTTAGTAAGGTTTTAACGAGGCAATAATCCTAAATGGGCATCCAAGGGGGAGTGTTATGATAAGTACTGATGTGATGCCCATTTCCAATGAAATTCTATTTACCAAAGGATGACTCTATTAAATGTAGTTTGAAAATGTTTCATTATAAATAGAGGCTTAAGCCTCTAAATGGAAACACACTACAATCAATAACAAATACTATTCTCTCTCTCTCTCTCTACACAGCATCAATAATAGCAATGTTCTCTCTCTTATATTTTCTCTCTTTCTTTATTTTACAAGTATTTTAAATACTCCTCTCTCTTACTCTTGGTATATAATATTAGTAAATATATTAATCATTTCTTTTATATTGAGATAGTAATTGTGGTTAATATTGTTATCTAATTATATTTCTTTACTTTATGTTTGTTATATCTTCCTTATTTATTTATTTATTTAGTTATTTTATAACATTTACCATACTATTATACTACTATAAAGATAATATATTAATATTATATTGTAATACGTGAAGAGAGTAAAGAAGTGCTTTATAAGAAAGAAAGAGAGAGGAAGTATTTGTTTTAATTGCAGTGTATTGTTTCTCGGTTGTTTCTCTATTTATAGGCAAAGAAGTTTTACATTTTTCAACTTCATTAATTTGGTTTGCCTTGAGAAGTGAAGTATTGAGAATAAAACCAGCCGCCCATATTAATGGGCATCCACCTTAACCATTTTGATCTTATCACAACACTCCCCTTGGATATCCATTTAGGATTATTGTCTTGTTAAAACCTTACTAAAGAAAAACTCAGTGGGAAAAAAGCCTTAGTGAAGGAAAAATAGTACAATATCCTTTAGTGATAGGGACTGCCTCATTAAAAACCTTGTCAAGAAAAACTCAATGGAAAAAAAACCTGACCAAAGAAAAAAAGAGTACAGTCTCCCTCTCTTGTCAACATCAGTTGATATCTCGAAATCGGCGCATCCCAATCTCATGTACTAATCTTTCAAAGGAGGATTTTGGGAGTGACTTTGTAAATAAATTTGCCAGATTGTCACTTGAGCGGATCTGTTGGACATTAATTATCCCTTGATTTTAAAGATCATGAGTGAAGAAAAATTTGGGAGAAATATGCTTTGTTTTATCACCTTTGATATATCCGCCTTTAAGTTGAGCAATGCATGCTGTATTATCTTCAAACAGGACAGTTGGAGCTATCTTCTGATCAACCAGTCCACATGATGACAGAATATATTGGATCACACTCCTCAGCCAAAAACACTCGCGATTAACTTCATGTATCGCTAGTATTTCAGCATGATTAGAGGAGGTTGCTGCTATCGTCTGTTTCGTGGACTTCCATGATATAGTCGTTTCACCATATGTGAACAAGTATCCTGTTTGAGATTTCCCTTTATGTGAATCAGACAAGTATCCAGCATCTGCATAGCCAACTAGTTGTGACTTGGATTCATATAGATAAAACAATCCCATATCAACCGTTCCATGAAAATATCGAAAGATTTATTTGATTCCACTCCAATGTCTTCTGGTTGGAGAGAAACTATATCCTGCTAGTAAATTCACAGCAAATGATATATCAGGTCGTGTATTATTAGCAAGATACATTAGTGCTCCAATGTCACTAAGATATGGTACTTCAGGACCAATGATATCTTCATTTTCTTCTTTAGGACGGAATTGATCATTCTCCACATCCAAAGATCTTACGATCACTGGGGTACTTAATGGATGTGACTTATCCATATAAAATCTCTTCAAGATCTTTTCTGTGTATGTTGTTTGATGAATAAAGATCCCACTTTTTATATGCTCGATCTGCAGGCCGAGATAAAACTTAGTCTTTCCAAGATCTTTCATCTCAAACTCGTCTTTTAGAGTTTTTATAATTGTTGGAATCTCTTCAGGAGTTCCAATGATATTTAAATCATCAACGTACACAGCAATTATAATGAATCCAGATGCAGATTTCTTTATGAAAACACAGGGGCAGATATCATCATTCTTGAATCCGTTTTTGGCTAGATACTCAGTAAGACGATTATACCACATTCGTCCAGATTGCTTTAGACCGTATAAAGATATTTGCAATTTGACTGAGTATAACCCTTGTGAATATTCATTGGATGGTTTAGATATCTTTAGTCCTTCAGGGACTTTCATATAGATATCTCAATCTAATGAGCCGTATAAATAAGTTGTTACCACATCTATTAAATGCATATGTAGTTTATGATATGCAGATAAACTGACCAAATAACGCAATGTTATCGCATCTACTACAGGGGAATACGTTTCTTCATAATCTATACTGGGCCTTTGTGAAAAACCTTGTACCACAAGTCGGGCTTTGTAGCGCATAACTTCATTTTTCTCATTTCGTTTTCTCACAAATACCCATCGGTATCCAACAGGTTTTACATCTTCAGGTGTACGGACTACAGGTCCAAAGACTTCACGTTTTGCAAGTGAGTCTAATTCAGCCTTCATGGCTTCTTTCCATTTTGGCCAATCATTCTTTTGTCGACATTCTTCGATTGATCTTGGCTCAAGATCCTTACTTTCATGCATGATATTTAACGCCACATTATATGCAAATATTTCATTGACAATTGTCTTATTTCGGTCCCATTTCTCTCCTGTAAAGACATAATTTATCGAGATCTCGTCATTTTCACAATTTTCAGGTACCTGAACGTCTTCTAGCGTTAAAATTATATCAGAATTTTGGACAACTACATGTATCTCTACTATGTCTTTTTCAACAGGAATAGTATTTACCTCTTTTCTCTTTCGAGGATTTTTGTCTTTGGAACCGACAGGCCTGCCACGCTTGTGGCGCGTATTTGCTTCGGTGGCAATTTGTCCAACTGGGACATCAATTCGAATTGGGGCATTTTTCGCTGGTATATAAGATTTGGTTATCCTCTTTGTATCGGAAAATGCATCAGGCAATTCATTTGCTATTCTTTGCAAATGTATAATCTTTTGAACTTCTAGTTCACATTGCCCTGATCGAGGATCTAAATGCATCAACGATGATACATTCCAATTAAGTTCCGTTTCGAGAAGCTTATTCTCTCCCCCTAATGTTGAAAATTTTGATTCATCAAAATGACAATCCGCAAATCGGGCTTTAAATATATCCCCAGTTTGTATCTCAAGATACCTCACTATAGAGGGAGAATCATATCTAACATATATCTCCAATTTTCTTTGGAGTCCCATTTTAGTGTGATTAGGTGGTGCAATGGGAACATATATTGCACACACAAAAATTATTAAATGGAAAACATTTGGCTGCTGGCCAAAAGCTAATTGCATAGGAGAGAACTTATGGTAACCCGTTGGCCTCAAACGAATAAGTGCTACGGCATGTAAAATAGCATGCCCCAGACTGAGGTTGGGAGATTTGTTCTCATAAGGAAGGGTCTAGCAATTAATTGGAGGCGTTTTATAAGCGATTCTGCTAACCCATTTTATGTGTGAACATAAGCTATTGGATGTTCAACACTTATTCCATTAGCCATACAATAAGCATCAAAAGCTTGGGAATTAAATTCACCAGCATTATCAAGAGGAATTGCTTTGATTGGATTTTCTGGAAATTGTGCTTTTAATCGAATAATTTGAGCCAGTAATCTCGCAAACGCCAGGTTGCGAGAAGACAATAAGCACACATGTGACCATCTCGAAGATGTGTCTATCAGGACCATAAAATATCTAAAAGATCTACATGGTGGATGAATAGGTCCACATATATCACCTTGAATCCTTTCTAGGAATTCAGGGGACTCAAATCCAATCTTTACTGGTGATAGCCTTAAAATTAACTTCCCTTAAGAACATGCAGCACAACAAAATTCACTAGATTTAAGAATCTTATGGTTCTTTAGTAAATGTCCATGTGAGTTTTCAATAATTCTTCGTATCATGGTTGTTCTCGGATGACCCAATCGGTCGTGCCAAGTTATGAATTCATTTGGGTTAGTAAACTTCTGGTTTACAGTGACATGTGATTCAATTGCACTAATCTTGGTATAACATAACCCAGATGTAAGTGAGGGCAACTTTTATAATATAACCTTTTTATTTAAATCATGAGTTGTGATGCATAAATACTCATGACTTCCCTCATTCATAGTCTTAATATGATATCCATTTCGGCGAATATCTTTAAAGCTCAACAAGTTCCTCAGAGACTTGATAGATAATAGTGCATTATTTATTATAAATTTTGTTCCTCCAGGAAACAAAATTATAGCTCTTCCGGAGCCTTCTATCATATTACATGAGCCAATAATAGTATTAACATATTCTTCTTTTCGCACAAGATGGGTAAAATATATATCACTTTTAAGAATAGTGTGCGAACTTGCACTATCCGCAAGGCAAATATCTTCAGGATATGTCCTTGCCATTTTTCTTCAAAGACAAATGATAATAATAATAAAATGAGTAGAAGTACATGCACAGTAAAATTATTCACATAAATACTTAACAAACACATAAACATATCAAACTATTCCATCATTGATCAAATAGTCAATATTTCCTTCAGGATCCTCAAAGAAATCATATACATCATAATGAGTGGTGGAATTTTCAGCATCGTTTGAAACGAAATTTGACTCTTTTTCCTTGTCGTCCTTTTTCAAAGATGCCTGGTAAAGATCGACTAGGTGCCTTGGGGTACGGCAGGTACGTGACCAATGGCCCTTTCCACCACAACGGAAACACTTATCACCTGTTGATTTATTCTACCCGATATTTCTTTCTTTATCCCACTTCTGGTGAGATCCTCTCTTTTGAATATAATTTCTTTTCCTTCCATAAATTTTCTTATTTTAAAACCTTGCCATTTACCTCTTCTGAGGTAATTTGCCGCATTTACTTCAGGAAATGGGGCGGCGCCAGATGGGCGCGCTTCATGATTTCTCAAAAGTAGCTCATTATTGCGTTCAGCAACAAGAAGGCAAGAAATTAACTCAGAATATTTTTTATTTCTTTTTCTCGATACTGCTGCTACAGGAGCACATTCGAGACATGGAAGATCGAGAAAGTTTTCTCTAACATATCGGGCTTGAGGAAGTATCACCGTCTTTTGATTATTATACCTTTCTTTAAAGTCTTTCCACAGATCTGCAGGATCTTTTAATGTAATATATTCATTTTTTAATATTTCATCAAGATGACGACGAAGAAAAATTATGGCTTTAGCTTTATCTTTTTGGGATGCATTATTTTCAGTCTTAATGGTATCTCCAAGATCCATTGAATCAAGATGGATTTCAGCATCTAATATCCATGATAAATAATTGTTTCAAGATATATCAAGAGCATTGAATTCAAGATGAGAGAGTTTCGACATAATAAAAATTTGTTATCTGAGTCTTCCTAAAAATTTGATCAGAGTGTCGTACTGATAACGTGTTATAAAATAACTAAATAAATAAATAAATAAGGAAGAGGTAATAAATAAAGTAAAAATAGAAAAACACTACTATAAGTATTTACCAAATCTAATACTACTATAAAGATAATATATTAATATTATATTGTAGTACGTGAAGAAAGTAAAGAAGTGCTTTATAAAAAAAAAGAGAGAAAAGTATTTGTTTTATTATTGCTGTGTAGTGTTTATGGGTTGCTTTTTGGTTTGTCTTGAGAAGTAAAGTATTGAGAATAAAATCAGACGCCTATATTAATGGGTATCCACTTTGACCATTTTTATCTTATCACAACATAATTCACTTATGTATGTTGGAAGAAAAAGTTTTTTAAATAAAATGAGTTATAACTTGTAAGTTTGTTATAAGATTTTTTTAAGAAAAATAAAAAATATTAGTAATGTTAAAATGTTTAATTTCAAAATAGTTGTGTTTGTTGCCAGATGTATTTAGATTAGTATTTGCGGTAAAGGCACTAAAATTTAAATAAAGATTTAATTATTTAGAAAAATTAGAGATTATAATTAAGTAAGGCTTGATTTGGTAAAATTTTTCGAAGAGGTGTTTGTATTTTTTTAAAGGTCAAGCTCCTTTGGTAAATCAAAAAGACCACGTACTTGTGGTTACACCTTTTAAAGAATTAGAGTACTTTTGAAAGCACCTAAAAATTAAAATAGAGTTTTTTAAAGTTGGTTGTGCTTTTCAAAATCTAAAAGTCTAATATAACCTTATATGTTAACTAATTTTCAAACTTAATGTTTACATTTATATCTATTATAATATTTTTAAATTTTAAAAGTTATTTTACCAAAGACAATTATTATTGTTTATGTTTATTAAAAGCTATTTTTAATTTAATTTACCAAACATAAATGCTATATCTTTTAAAAAATCATCTTTTAAAAATTAACTTTTATAAGTTATTTTTGAAAAGTAAAAATTTTACTCAACTAAACCTAAATTTAAGATTTTTTTAAGTTGAATTTAGATCTTTTAAAGTGATAATATTGGTAAAATAATAAAATAAGAGGTTAATTATAATTGAATTGATACTTTCATTATATGTGAATTTTATTATTTTAATTTAAAAATGATTAATTGTCCATTTTATTATTTTAGAGTTAACTATTAATTCGGTATCCAAAAAATTTAAGTACTAACAAAAATATTCTTGAAAGACATTATCGATAAAACAAACTCTAAATTATTTAAAATTGCGACAAAAATAACTAATAAATATTATATTTTTTTGTAATTGATAAAAACTTTTATATTTAGCAAACAACTTATCTATTTGATCTAAATTTTTAGTAATATTTGAATAAATATTTAGAAGATGAACAAAAAAATTTTGAAAAAAAATTATTCTCTAAATTTTTCTCTTCACTTTTCAAAACAATGTGGTCATTCACAATAATTTTTTTTTAAAAAAATTACTTGACATAAAAATACTAAAATTTAAAAATAAAAATATCTTATTTTTCTATATAAAAAGTTGTATAAAAATCTAATTTTTAAGTTATTTTTTAAAATATATTTAATATTTAGCTTTTTTTCATATTTTTAAAATTTTTAAAAATTTATTTGTCATTAATATTTTTTAGAGTTATTTTTGTCAGTATTATAAAGTTTCAAATACTATTTTAATAAGTTACTCTATTATTTTTCTTACTCTTTCACTTTATAAGAATTTGATCTATTTAAATTGATGCTATTATAACAGAGTTATGTAAGTTAAGAAACCTCTAAGCCTATTGATAATAAAACTTAGGACTATAGTTGCAATTATACGTTGTAGCAAGGTTTTTTTGTTGGGTTTTTTGTTTTATTTTTATTTTTTGAGAATATTTGATATGATGATATAAATATTTGTTTGATTATTGTGGCTCCGGCTCGCATAGGAGTTAAGTCCCAAAATAATATTTAAAATTAACTGCTTGTATTAAAAAGATCTTTAAACTTTTAATTACATCATAAAAGTTTTTTATATTAAAAAAATTGCACTATATTGATCTTTACCCCCTTTTCTACAAGTTGTTTGTCATGTTAGGAGCGACTTGATACATATTTTTCTATGCTAAATTAATATTTAATTTGGTAAAATTTTTTAAAAATAAAGATGCTTAAACTTTTTAAAAGTATCTTTTATTTTATATTTGATAAATAAAAAAGATTATGTACTTGTGACTATAGTTTTTAAAGATAGAGGTACTTTTAAAAATATCTAAAGTGAAGTTTTTTAAAAATAATTTGTATCAAAATTAAAAAATTTAATATAACCTCATACATTAATTAATATCTAAATTCAATTTCTACATTAATATTGATTATAGTATTTTAAAATTTTAAAAATTATTTTACCAAAAGTACTTATTGTTGTTTATATTTGTTGAAAAATATTTTTAATTTAATTTACCAAACATAAATGTTACAACTTTTAAAAAATTATCTTTTAAGAACTAATTTTTATAAGCTACTTTTAAAAAATAAAAACTTTACCAAATCAAGTCTAAATGAAACAATATTGCTTTAGTTTTGACGCTAATGTTTGATGAAACGAAATCATTTAAGTCAATAAACTACAAAACATCTTATGCCACACAAAAAATGTATGACCATTAAAATTAAATGGTCGTTTTATAAAGTAGTTAGTGCCAAAATTAAAGCAACATTATTTTGTCTAATTCAGCGTAAAAAAGATATGCTAGGTCATTCATAGGGGAAGAAAGTGGAAAAGGAGAAAGAACTAACGTAGTGCAACTTTTTTAATTTCAAGAACGTTTATATGCGACTAAATCCCCATAGTGGTCCCCCAGATTCAGCCCGTGCACCAATTTTGCCCCTGAGATTCCAATTGCACTGTTTATGTCCCCCAGATTCCGATTCGAGCACCATAATGGTCCTTCGGAGATTTTCCGGCGTGACTCAGCGACGGCGTTGCTTATGTGGCACAGCCACTGCCACGTTGGAGAGTCAGAACGACGTCGTTTCATGGGGCAAAACGATTGAAAGCCCACACGTCGCCGTTTTGATCCAGTGAGAGTAGTAGTAACTTGGGCAAAGGGTTTGGTATTCGTTACGTCTTCTCCTCCATATTTTCTCACCTCTCTCAACGCTTGGTCTCCTCCTCCATAAGCAGTAGCGACAGGCAAGGGCACTGCTGCCTGGTTTCTTAACATTGCTGTAACGAACTTGGGAGAAGGTTTGTGGTTCACCATTGAAGCATCGACTGAAGAACCGTTTAAGCTAGCTTCAAGGTACAAATTTTATTATATTTTTTTGAATTTTTTGGATCATGTTTCATTCCTGATATGGCCGATTGTTAAGTTACTTGAACATGATGCATGTAGTTTGTGTTAGAATCCACTGCCTGTTAGGGTTTTAGTTTTTTTCTTCTTCAAACCAGTAATGCATTCTCTGTTTCTTGTGAAAAGAACAGGGGTTAATCTCTGGTGGTGTGTAATATCTAAGTTATTTGTTGTTTTTGTGTTGCATGCGTGGTAAATTTTAAGCATTTTCTCTGTTATGTTGCAGATGAACGCCGAATTGTTAGACATAATGTTTCATCATGGGAGAAATTTTGAGAGGGGGAAGGATGGGAGATGGACATACACACCTGACAATAGGCATTGTTTGGGTGATCTGGATGTGGACAGGTTGGATGTATTCTACCTGAGAAATTACTTCAAAGAGCTAGGCTATGAGACCATGAAGGAGGTTTGGTGGCAGGTCCCTGGGATGAGCCTGGAAGTATGTTTGAGGCGTTTAGACTCTGATAATGAGTTGAGAGAGCTGTGTTCTCATTGTGGAAAGAACAATGGGGTAGTGGATGTCTACATTGAACATGGCATTTCAGAACCTGAAATAGTACAAGGAGAGGATGTTGTTGTGCATGTTGATGACGAGGTGAGGGATCTTGGAGAGCAAGCCAAGTCAAATGCCAGGATGGTGAAAGACCCCCTGTCAAACCTACCACCGAGAAGGACCCTCCTAGGAGTTTAAGCATGGTAACATACAAGCCCCAAGCTAAAGAGGCGTTACTGAAGAAGAGCAATGTGAATTCTAACATGGAGTCCCAGCCTAAGCCTAAGTCAAAGTGTAAGCCTAAGACAGTTTCCAAACCCAAACCCATGCCGAGACAGAACAATGTAACTAGGACTAGGAGATATTGTCTAAGGTCTGTAGGGAAAGGTATTTCAAAAGCAAAGAAAAATGCTAGTGATCATGTTCTTTTATCCTCTGACTCAGACTCTCATGACAGCTACGAGAGTGCTGAGGACGAGGCCTATAAGCCACAAGAGCCGGATGATAGCTCAGATGAATCGGGCATTGGATATACTGTTCCTTCACAGAAGAAGAAAGTCAAGAAACCCAATGCAAGGAAGAAGGTCCAGGCTGAGAGTAGAAAGGAAAAAGGGAAGGCCAAGGTCTGTGTTGATGATGTTGGATTTGTGGAAGACGTTTCTGATGAAGATGTGGACATTGGATTTGTGGGGGGAGGTATAAAGGGGGATAACCATGATGCTTTTGATCCGGGGTCAGAATCGGATGGTGGCAATTCGTGGCACTCTTTGGAGATGAAAACACCACCTAATTCAGAGGATGAGCTGGTTGGAGAAGAAAGTTCAGAGGATGTATTTCCGGTGTTTAGACAGGGTGCTAGGTTCGGGGAACTACATTTAGAAGTCGGGATGAAGTTCAATACTAAGTGGGAGTTCAAAGAGGCAGTGAGGGAGTTCACTATACAAGAAGGGAGACGGATGAGGTTTAGGAAGAACGATGGTAAAAGGGTGAGGGCAGTATGTAAGGTGAAGGATTGCAAGTGGGTTGTGTACGCATCAAGGGACCACGAAGACAGTTGCTGGCAAGTTAAGACTTTCTTCAATGACCACACTTGTCCACGAGAGGATAAAAACGAGGCAGCAAATAGAAATTGGGTTGCAGGTAAGTTGGTAAAAAAACTAAGGAAATATCCCAATTTCAGAAACTGTAAGGTTACAACATATTTCAAGACGAAATATGACTTGTCGCTCAATAGGAACTCTATATCACGGGCACTGTGTGATGCTAGAAATATAGTCTATGGAGATGCCAAGGAGCAATATGCTATGCTTAGGGACTATGGTGAAACACTATTGAAAATAAACGCGGGATCAATTGTTCAGATATGCACAAAGCCACAGCCTAGTGGTGAGGTCATATTTGAGAGGATGTATGTCTGCTTGAGTGGCTGCAAGTCAGGTTTCAAGGCTGGCTGTCGTCCGTTAATTGGACTTGATGGGGCTTTTCTAAAAACTATTTTCGGGGGGAAAATTCTATCGGCTGTTAGACAAGATGCTAATCATCATGTCTATGTCATTGCCTGGGCAGTTGTGGAAGTGGAGAACTTTGAGAATTGGAAGTGGTTTCTAGAGTTGCTACATGAGGATCTTGGAGACTACAAGACCCGTGGGTGGAACTTCATCTCTGATATGCAAAAGGTAATTTCTTACTGAAACCTTAATCCTTACTCTCACATAAGTTTAAATGTGTAAAACTGTGTTAGCTTGATGTAGTGCATATAGTGCAGTATACTGCCATATTTTGATGATACCTAAGATATAATTGTTTGATACAATTGTGATGATACCTTTATAGTATATACTGTGGTGTGCTGTTAGTGTCTGCTGCTATACTGTGAATACTGCTCTTATCTAATTGTTTGATTATGTACTATACCATGATGGTGTGCTGTTAGGTACTATTATGGTGATCGATTTTCAAAGTTAGGGACTATTATGGTGAACGATTGTGCAAAGTTAGGGACTATTATGGTGATCGATTTTCAAAGTTAGGGACTATTATGGTAACATAATGCTTGATATCTTCAGGGATTACTGCCTGCTATGAAAGCCGTGATGCCTAATGTGGGACACCGATTCTGTGTCTGGCACTTGTGGCGAAATTTCAATAAGCAGTGAAAGGACCTGGAGCTTAGGGGACTGTTATGGGAGTGTGCTAGAGCTACAACATTTCAAGAGTTTAAGGTATATAAAGCCACTTTTTTTGAAACTGGAGTTAGCTTACATGGACTTCTTTCCCAACTATTAACTGTTGAATTTCAGGAATACATGGATAGTATAAAGCGGCTGAACGAGGACGCATGGAAGTATCTTGACAAGTGGCCAAGGGAGGCATGGACGAGGTCACAGTTCAGGCACAACCCGAAATTGGACTCGATCTGCAACAACGCCTGTGAGATTTTCAATTCAAAGATCAAAGAAGCAAGGGGCAAGCCTATACTTACTCTTCTAGAAGAGGTGAGAATGTTTGTCATGAGGACTATGGCTAAGAACAAGGTTAAGTTGGACAATCACCTGGGGCTGTTACCACCCGTAATCAAAAGTAGGTTAGAAAAGGTGAGGAAAGAGTCCAGACATTGGCATGCTATATGGTCTGGAGATACTGGATATGAGAAGTTTGAGGTCCATGGGCGTCCAACAAACCATGTGGTAGACCTGGGGAAAAGATTATGTACCTGCCAGTTCTGGATGTTAACAGGTTATTCTCTCCCAACCACTTACCTTTGCTCATTTAATTTTACACTAGTGTTATAAATAATTTTTGATTTAACCTAAGCTGGAAGTAAACTGGACTTGTAGGGATTCCATGCGTTCATGCTTGTGCAGCACTGGCCAGAGTCAACAAGCACCCAGAGGATTTCTACCATAAGTTGATAACCATGGAGTCTTACAAGAAAACATACAAGTACCACATCAATCCTATACCTGGCCAAGCCTTCTGGGAACAAAGTCAGTTTAACAAGCCATTGGCACCACCAATCAAGAGGAAGCCAGGGAATCTTCAAACAAAGAGGAGGAAGGACTCAGATGAAGTCTCAAGTTCTAGCAAGAAATCTAAGTCAGTAACAGCCTTGAAAAGACAGCTTCGGCCTTTCACATGTAAGTACTTCTTGCAAAAGGGTCACACCAAGAGAGGATGTGAAAAGAAAAGAGCAGCTGATGCTGCTCAAGCTGCAGCTGATGCTGCGGCTGCTGCAAAGGCAGCAGAGGCTGCTAAAGACCCTAAAAATGCTAGTGCACAAGCAACTGCAACTGCCCAGGCCACCACAACTGACACTGCAACTGCCTCTGCATCTGCCAGTGCCACTGCAACTGCTACTCCGAATGCAACTACTACTGCTACAGCTACGGCTAATGCTAATATTACCATCAATTCTGCTCCTATTGGTCAAGCATCAGAAATTGATCTGTCACAGCCAATTTGTTCTGAACCAGAAGACTCTCAAAAGGTACAATTTTAATTCTATAATAAGCCTTTGTAATTCATGGAGTAAAAACTCTGAAAAAGGTTTAGTGAGTGACAATGTTTGGTATTTATTTCTGGTTTGAAATTTGTGTAGTTCACTGAAGTAACCAGGGAACCAGCCACAAGACCTGCCAAACTGCCTACTAGAAGAAGGCCCTTCTACAGCACTGGAACCAATGAAGGGTGCGAGTTCTGCCACTGCTTCACGATTCACAAATTTTCTGAAGTTTGTGCCGACTCCTGGATTTAAGCACCCCCGAAAGAAGTGAACTTTCATATTAGGACATTAGGACATTTTGCTTGTCAAGTGTTTGTTTTTTGTTAAAAGATACAATGACTGCGCTCACTCTAAACAATGGTTCATTTTGTTGATTACTAATGAAGTATGTCATGCTACTTGTTCAATTACTTATGGTTGTAATGTGTTAAAACTATGAATGGTTTGCCATATTTTGGTATTGATCAATTAATACTGTCCATGGTTTGGATCAATCTTGCTGTTACTTATTTACAAGTTCTTTTACTTCATCCAACAGGATATTATATTATATCAAAGTAAGATGATTTACACAAACCTTGTTATGTTACCACATAACAGTTTCATTCATTAATTTGGAAACTGCATTACATTGACATGTTCTCAACCCTTTAATAGCACCAATCCTACAAAAACAACAATTACTAAGAACCCAAATCTAAGAACATGAGTTATGAATTTCAGATTCCTAATGTCTGCCTCCATCTTGCCCATCCGCCATGCAAAGTTCATCTTCCTGTCACCATCATCATCTCCTGCAACAGCTCCTTCAGACAACTCCTCTTGCACAGAATCAGCCCAGACGAATAACCCACACCATGTTTTTCCACTTGTCTGCAACCAACCAAAATAATCAACCAAAAAAAAAATTTTCAATCAGCTACAAATTATTAAACTTTACTCACATTATAGTTGGGGCAACCAAAGAAGGGCTTGTTAGGATGCGACTCCATCCCAGACCACCTTAGCACCGGGCGACAACCACAGCCACACCAGTCCGGAACCCGTCCATGCCTGCTTCGCGTCGTGCTTCTTCTCCAGTTCTCCGTCGACGATGACCGGTTGGAACTTCCTGCAACATGGCTCCCACTTCCTCTTATGGGGGACAGCTATCGGTGTACAGAAGAGATGCAGAACAAGACGTTGATGGAGAGAACCACATTGAGGGAAGGCCAACGAAATTTTAGGGTTTAAAAATGAAGACAGGGACTACATTAGGGAATTTTATCACACATTCCACGTCATATGTACACTACGGCGTCCAACGTGGCAGTGGCTGTGCCACATAAGCAACGCTGTCGCTGAGTCACGCCGGAAAATCTCCGAAGGACCATTATGGTGCTCGAATCGGAATCTGGGGGACATAAACAGTGCAATTGGAATCTCAGGGGCAAAATTGGTGCACGGGCTGAATCTGGGGGACCACTATGGGGATTTAGTCGTTTATATGCAGTTAAAATATAGGGATTCTTTTCGGTGCAAACGTCCAATCTCAAAAATCACTTTAAGACTTAACTCTTCATATGGTGTAAAGTTGTTATTAGTTTTTCTTGTAACATTTAAGTATAATTTATTTTATTAATTATTCATTTCAAAATCATAAACTTTCATTTTATCTGAATATAATTTATTAATATTAATAAATTATTTATATTGTTGTCTTATACTTAGATTTAGGGGTGTTCGCAGTGTGATTTGGATCGATTTTAAATAAAAAATTCATTTGATCTGGACATAATTTTACTTGCAATGCGGTTTAGATTAGATATTTTTTTTTGAGAATCCAATCAAATCCGATCCAATTTCAAATAGTTTGGATTGTATTGAATTTGCGATTTTGTAAATTAATATATATATATATATATAACAAGTCTCAACATCAAATTTTAAATAACTAACAATGACATAACAAGTTCAATAATATTTGAAAAACTAACAATAACTTAACAATAGAAATAAAATTATAAGTTAGTTAAAATAAATAAATAAATGTCATTTTGAACCTAAAATATTCACTAAATAATAATAATACTTAAATAATATAAAAATATATAACAAATTGAATATATTATAAATAAAATTGTAAATATGGTAATAAAATAATAATATTTAGTACATTATGTGGTTTGAATTGGATCAAATTTAGATTGGATCGATTTTGAGAAATAAATCCAAAATCAGATCTGATCTAATCTATGCGGTTTGCCAAAAATAGAATCCAATAAAATTCAATTAGCTTCTTTAAATATGTTAAAAATCATCCCAATTTTTTGGACAAACATCTCATCAACATCACACAAAAACTGAAAAAACACAAAAAAATTATAAGCACGACACTATTATAAACTAACAAAAACACAAAAAGTGTTTGTATTCATAATCAAAGAATTTCATTAGCTCATTGTTAATGGAAATCACATAAAAGTTAAAAAAAGAACCCAATAACTAATTCCATTTAGTACTGAGTGTATAGAATAAGAACCAACAATATCAACCACAAAATCATATATCAAAGTGACCACAACAAAATATAAACCATCGAAAATAATTCTAGTTAACACCAAATTGTGTTTTAAAATACACCGAAACTATCATTAAACATAATATAAATAGATTCATTGAAACAATAATTCAAAATTTTTACATTCCATTCAAATTTAAATCTTCAATCATGAACACTGATTTTCACAAAAAAAAAAAGAAATTATTCAACTTGTAGACAAAATAACTACACAAGCATCAACTACTAATAAATTACATTAATTAAGAACGAATCAAATCTCATCCACTTGATTTGATTTAAAATAATAATTCAATTTGTCTTGATTCAACTGATCTGAACTTGCATCATTCATTATTTTTAAACACGAAAAATCTATACGAATTTGATTTTACTGCTTGATTTTACTATTTGATTGAAAACAAATTCAGATCAAATAACATTTATCATAAAAGCAAAAATTAAAAAAAAAGGAGAAAAAATATGCAGAAAATACAGAGAAATCAAAGAAGAAAACAAAATCCATAGAAAAATGTCAGAGAAAAGTTGTTTACATTAAGGCCCATTTTAGATAAATAGTTTAATTAAGTTCTTTTTCAAAAAATAGCTTAAACAATAAATGCTTATATTAAAAGTAGCTTATAAATAAATTATTTTGTATTTAGTTTTTTAGTTCTAAAAGTGCTTATTTTAAAAAAAATATGATAAAAATCTTTTTATTATGAGAGAAGTTATTTTTTAACTTCTTCATAAGCACTTAAATAGTTTCTTAAAATTCAAGGAACTATAGTTCAAATGACATAGTCTTTCCGTACTTACCTAGAGATCGTGAGTTTGAGTTTCACTCTTAATTTCAAAAAAAAAAAACACATTAATAAATGGGCCTAAAAGTTTGTTACCCGTCTATGATGCACAGACACAGAACTATCGGTAATTTTATTGTTAATAATAAATAGCGGTATCATGTAATAATATAATTTTCAAAATTTGTTATCTCATCTCTTTGTTGATCAACCTAATCTTTTTTATTATCAATTTATCCTTAGTTATTTTTTTATCAAATTTAATAAAATTTTAGAAATTAATTTATTATTACATCTTTTAAAATTTTTATGCACAATTTTTTTTAATACAATTTTAATAATTTATCTGCATATGAAATATATTCGGAAAAGCATTCAAGCACGGGCTAAAAAAGAGATTTTTTTCTTCATTTTCAACTAAAATTTTTTATTATGAATGTTTTTAAGTTAGTAAACTAATTCAATTGAAATTAGATACTAAAAGGACTTAACATCTCTGTTAATTGAATATGTAATGTATGTATGAAGAGCATTTAATTCTAAGCAGCTGCTCAGGAAAAAAAATAGAATATATACTTAAATAGTTTTTAAAGAATTTTATATTGGATATTTTTATTTTTAAAATTTTTTTATTATGTCTGAATTTTATAAAAACAAGGTATATAATTTTTTTTGTCATTAATTTTTAAAATTCATTTGTTTGAGTAAAAATAATGAATTTAATTAAAATAAAAATTTATATATTTTATTTTTATAAAATTCAATAAATATTTTTTTTTTATAAACAAAAATGTAAGACGCAAAATTTTGTAGGACCAATTTGAGTATATGCTTAACAAAATGGACTGTTTAAAGGAAGAGTCCCACTAGAAAATTGGCAACACACTTTCTCCTTCCATAAAAAGAAAATTGGCGTCCTAGAGATGAGATGAAGAGTTAAAATTGCCTGGACACGGTTTCATTTGCATCATCTATGGCCACGTCAGCGCCACCGTAGCCAAGTGGAGACGGTCGACATCGGAGATGGGAGAGCGGACGAGGCTGGTGTTGTGGGACTTTGTGCTGTCCGCGATGTGGGTGTGGTCAGGCGTTGTTGTGAGGATTCTCGTCTTCGATGTGATGCAAGTGGGTCGCCATCACGGTCACCTGGCTGCGGAGATTGTGAAGATGGGGCTCTCTGTGGCCACCATGTTCGTCTTTGCCTTCCTTTCCAATGCCACACGTGGTGGGGCCTACAACCCCCTAACCGTTTTGTCCTCTGCCTTCTCTGCAGGCTTCCGAAGCTTCTTTTACTGTGTTGCTGCCCGGATCCCCGCTCAGGTTACCTTCTTCAAAACCCTGCCCCTTAACAAAACTATTCATCAATCGCACCATTTTCACATTTTTTTCTGGATTCTTATGTTGCTTTGAATTATTTATAAGGGAAGTTAATATATATATGTTGCCTCCAGAAATAAACGAGTTTTTGCATTCAGTATATTTCTGTATGTCTCAAAAATGGATAAGTTTCTGTAAAGTGAAAAAATAAACGTTTAATCATTCTTAAACTAAAATAGACTCGTATAGTATGGAAGTTACAAATTCAATCATCAGCAACCTGTATCAGTTTAGGAATCTCCTTAGATCTTTTTCCCTCACACCCTACATGCTGTGGAAATCCATATACTCTAGTACTAATGATAGTTGTTATAATACATATCTTATCATAGTTGATTTGATGGCACACACAGAAAACCAATGATAATGTCTGATGTGTGAAGAACCAGGGGTGTTATTTGACATAACATTGCTAACTTGTGCATAATGTCACGTCTTTTGTTTAGTTGAACCATTTTGATTTTACAAAATCAAAATCAACTTGAATGGAAGATTACCATTCTAATATGCTTGGTTTCATTCTCTCCAGGTGCTTGGATCTATAATTGGAGTTAAGCTTTTAATTGATACCATTCCTGAAGTAGGACGTGGACCGCGCTTGAACACTGACATTCATCGGGGTGCCTTGACAGAAGGGTTACTAACATATGCAATTGTGACCATTTCTCTTGGTCTCACCACGAATCTTCGTGGAGGTTTCTTCATGAAAACATGGATATCCAGTCTCTCGAAGCTAACACTTCATATACTTGGCTCGGATCTTACTGGTGGTTGTATGAACCCTGCCTCTGTAAGCACACTACTCCAAAAAGATCACACTTTATCTTGTCAAGTGTAAAATTAAAAATTGCGAGAATCCTTTCGAATAGTTTTTGCTAAGAAACCTTCTATATTGTTATCTTATCAAAGATTAAAACATTGTTTGACTATGTTTCAGGTAATGGGGTGGGCTTATGCTAGAGGAGATCACATAACAAAGGAGCACATTCTTGTGTACTGGATTGCCCCCATAGAGGCAACTATATTGGCAGTTTGGACATTCAAATTGTTAGTGCAGCCGGTTAAACAAGATAAGACTGCCTCGAAAACTAAATCGGATTAAGCTTTGTTACTATTTTTGTGCTAAATGTGTGATTCTTCCTTAGCTTTCAATTAATATTTGGGTAGTCTAGTTGGTTTGGGATAAATGTACATCAAGCTTAGGTGATTAACAATCAGTATGTGTTGCGGCAGCTATTGTTTTTGTGCAATTCTAAATATTTTCTAGTGCTTGAGTTAATTGGAATCCTTGCATGCATCTCTTGGATTCTTATGCATGATTCACGCGTTGTACT
Source organism: Arachis ipaensis (assembly GCF_059453495.1). Lineage (NCBI taxonomy): Eukaryota > Viridiplantae > Streptophyta > Magnoliopsida > Fabales > Fabaceae > Arachis > Arachis ipaensis. The sequence continues at coordinate 114,948,173 of NC_142441.1, read as the reverse complement.
CTCCCACCTAACAGATTGTTGGGCATTAACAGTGTGTAAAATCCATCTTTTTTTTAATTTTTTTAAAAGACAATTTTTCTTCTCTATACTGCAAGTAATGCAAACCTTAAATTTTCTTTTCTATACAAGTAAACGGTTTCTTTTCCCATTCGATGTTTATTAAGCGATCACCCAATTGTTATAAATCAGATTTTGTGGACACAAAGCATTTCTGAATAAATCCCACAAGTTCGGTTCACCTATAACCTCAATGCATCATTCGGGAATTGTTTTGTAACACCTTTATAACCTGAGGATACATTATTATAGAGCTAGATTACGGAAAATTCTACCTTAAATTCTACGTTAAACAAAAAGATCAATGTGCAGTACTTCATAAGGGGACTTCTAATTAAGTACCTTAAATTCTACTGTTAGACCTTCCAATTTAAGATTGTAGGAAAAGGATCATATCTTATTAAGTACTTCATAAAGATACTTCTAATTTCTAGTGAACTTTGAATAAGAAAAAGAGAAATTAAAAAGTAGAAGATACGGTAGAACACATTATAACTAGAAAGGGACCTCAATAAGTCAATATTGTAAATGTTTCCTCACTGTCTAGTACAACCAACTTTTGGCAGCAATACTAATAGAACCCATAATGAACATTATGATGGAGATCAAAAGTAAATAAGGGAATTTTATGCATAACTTCAGTACACAAGCTGTGGTTCAAACTCTGCCAAATCTACAGATCCTGACTCAATGGGTGGCATTAGATATGCTGCCAAGAGTTCAGACACCAGGGCGGCAACAAGTGGAATCCTTTTCAAGTTCTTCACCACCGGAATGTCATCACTCTCACCAACGGCTAGAAGCTTCTCGTTTATCTCAACCATCCGGTCCAATTTCCGCTTGAACTCCGGGTTCTCAACATCAAGAACAGCTGGGAAAATCCGAGCTGTTGTGCGGTTGGTCTGCATAAAACAATCAAGGAATGAAGCTTGAGTAATATCTTGAAATTAATGAAGTCTAAGTTAGTTCTTTGTTGAGCAGCTCTCATTTGTAATGTGTTTTTAAGGGAACTTAAGGCTGCAAATTTCTTTCTTGCTTTTTCGCAAGTTAGTATTTATGTTCATCAGTTTGTACTGGACAATTAGTAGAAACAGATGTCGATTTCATTATGGAGAATAGAAACTTACGAACAAAAAATTAATTGAACATCAATAGTGACTACTGCTGCTAATTTGAAATTAAAAGCTAACCTCAATGATGACATGCATGTCAAATTCTTTTGTGTCGAGTCCAATGCCTTCATAGAAAGCTGTGCGTTGACAATCATTGAGATACATCGTGACATAAACCTGCATGAACAAATTCGAGAATTACATTTTAAAGATTACGAAGGATGATGAAAGATACCACAAATAAGATCTTTTTGACAGGCATAACCCGATTCATGACACAAGAAATTCATATGTGAATGAAATTATCTTGGATGTACTTGACATTGATGGATGCTATTGGGTTTGATCTACATGTAAATGTAGTGTTCCATATACACACTTTTCCCTTATAAACTCTTGATTATCTATTATATTCTATATAGCAGCTTAACCTTAAATAAATTGGAACGTATATTATGGTTACATTAAGAATCTAATTAACAATCCAAGGGTAAAAGTAAGAATCAAATTCTACACAAGCAAAAAATTACCGATAGACAGAAGAATCGAGCCCATAGTTTTGCCTTCCAGTCATTCAAAAACTGTGGCTGTGCTTTCATCAAAGCAGAGAAGAAGTCTCCATGTCTGTTCTCATCCTGGCACCAGTTCTCAAAGTACTTGAAAATGGGATAACATTGGTATTCAGGATTCTCCTTGAGATGTCTGTATATGGTTATGTATCTCCAGTATCCGATTTTCTCAGACAGATATGTAGCATAGAAGATAAACTTTGGCTTGAAGAATGTATACTTTCTAGCTTTTGTAAGGAAGCCCAAGTCCAAAGCCAAATTGAAATCAGATAAACCCTTGTTCAGAAATCTGTATAGAATCAAAAGGATAAGGCCATTCAGCATAAGACATGAAACAATAAATTGAAGGAAAGAAGAACAAATATGTAGTGTTTTCATACCCAGCATGTCTGGCTTCATCCCTAGACATCAGAGAGAAAATCTCAGCCACGACAGGATTGGTTTTCTGCGATTTCAACATCCGAAGCAATTCATCAGTCTCATAAATAGAAAGCCCAAAAGTGTACAAAGAAATAAAGACTTAGAAATGTTTTGCATGCTCATTTTACTTCCAAAACCGAGCCAATCACACTTTGATTCAGTGAACTAGTCAAAATGAGTACAAACAACACATCTCGAAGAATGCATTGGCAAAGAAAGCTCTGCTTCCTTGTAAGACAAGAATGAAACTCAAATAGAAATGGCATTCTCAAGCTTATCTTTTAAGAGTCACATTAAGCTACCCAAATAATATAGATCCAAAATCCTAGTACTAATTAGAATTTAACACCAATAGTGCACTTTTATATGCTGTATTGACAAAATTACATCGCAATTTTTTTCAATGCCCAAAACTAAAGTTCACATGGTGAATTGCATTTTCCTGGAAATAAAGAAACTAGAAAGAGCAAACACACACAGACCTTGAGCCTCCTTCCAAGCTCCTTGTAAAGGAGGAAACCAGAGAATTCAGCAGTGCAAGACCTCTCAAGGAACTCAACAAAGATCTGTCTGAGTGGACCGTCAATCTTGTCAGCAGCCTCTTTGAACTCCTTGTTCCTCACAAAGTGTGTCTGGTTGTAATCAGTCTTGAACTCCTGGAGCAGTGCCACAAACTCATCCTGGTTCAAGTTCTTGTTTATCTCAGTGTTGAACAGCATCTCCATCTCATCAAAGTCTGTTGTGTAGAATCTTGGTGTCAACAGTGTCTCCTTTATGGCAGTTTTACCCTTCTTGCTTGGCTTTGTTGAGGTTGATGCAGCTGGAGGTGTTGGTGTTGTTGTGGACATTCTTATGGTGCTGAATTTGGAGTATGAACCAATTCTTCTGGTGCCAAATTTGGGTGTGGTGTTGCTAAACTTGGAGATTGGTTTCACAAGGGCCATTTCTGCAGCCATTTTTTTTTTCTTTTCTTTGGAGCAAAATCCCAAGCAGTTGGTGTGTGTATGTGAGTGTACTTTGAGGCTGAGGAGTAACCACAGGAGTACTAAGGACAAAGAATCGAATGAGGATATAACTGTTAAGTTGCGGATGGACCGTGATAGAATCTCATCCAATGAAATCTATGAGATGTAATGGAAGGTTGACACGTGGCAGGTGTTGTGAGGTTCTTTGCGAGATGATTGGTTTATTTATTGTGATTTCAACTTGACGAGAACTTGTGGCCTTCCTTCAATTTGTATTGATACTTGTAAAATTTGTTATCTAGATTATTTTTTTATCAATAGAAGATATATAGATTTATTTGTTATAATTTTTTTTAGTGGAAGTATATAAGGACATAGTATATAAAGTGTTAATTCAACACAAAACCTAACTCAGAAGCATAATCTTCTTTATTTTTGGTTTGATTTAGTCACACCCAAGTCAGAAATGGCATTATCTTAACTCTCATTTCTTTTTCTTTTTTTTTATGGTAATGTTTCTTGGGCTTTTAATGGGTCCCTGAGTTGTTTTCTTGTCATTTTTATACATTTATTTGTTAGGGAGTTTCACCAAATTCGAAATCACAAGTGAAAGCTATGTGCAATCAGATTTGTAATGCTCATCAGGCACCAAGTTTGCAACCTTTGCCTTTTGAACATGTTCATTCAAAAGAAGCTAACATATTTGCCTGCAGCAATCTCTGTTTCCCATTTTTGGTGTAGCCAAAATAAGAAGAAACTATATGCCTTTGTCATGGCCCTTTTTTTAAAGTTAGTTTTAAGCTGATAATTTGAATATTCATAAATTTGTGATTAAAGTTAGTTTAGTTTCATTGCCTTAACTTTCGATTAAATCTAGTGTTGCAAATTGATGATGGCTTTTAACTCATCCATGAATTTTTACTCTCCAATTTCGTGGACAAGAAATTTATCATATGATTTAGTTTATGAGAAGTTTTAGTTAGTTATTGCTTCAAAATCTGGAAACTGACCTGCTTAATCTGTACTAGTTTTATCTATTATTGAACCATTATAGATCATTATTATTTGCCAAAACAAAATATCCTAACACCATCAACTAAATGGAAATACTATATAGCACATTTGCTTCTTTTACAGTTTGATCATTATTTTTAGGTGCAATAAAATAAAGAAGAGTACAAGTCTAATATTGACACCAAAGGCTCAAAAGCTAGAACTTAAGAGGGACATCAATATATTGAATAGCTTTACCTGACGCCTATTAGGAAGAAAACCGGGACAGTCATATTGAATTTTATTGCCAGTTGAATCCGCAGCCTGTATAAGAGTAGCCTTCTGCTTTGTAAGAGTAAAATCATGCCCTTTAAATTTTCTTTTTCTTAAAATTCACGCAAAGGGGGTTGCCTGAACACCTTTTCACATACATTCTTTGGATGCAATCTCTTGCACCAGTACTCTTGAATACAATGAAGATACAATTAAATATCATAGAAATTGGAACCCCAAGCAATACAAAACATGATCTTTTAGAGATCATATTATAAAAACTAATTTTTAAAGATCTTTTGGAGCTAATTTAAATTCTCAATAGGCATAATCATGAATCATATTTATCATTTTCTTCCCCCTCCTATTTTTAAAGATATAAGTGCTTGATATTGGGGTTATGTTCTCTCTTTTATTCCTTTTTGGTTACTAGTACTAATGTTACTGGAAAACAGGTGAGTGACAATGAAGACTGTAACATCAGCAGCATATTTGAAGAAGCTTGTGATTTTATAGCTTATGTTGAGCAGATTGGTCAGAGAGTTATAGTGAAGGAAGCTCTATGTTCTTAATAATGGGAGATGACTCTTCTACCGAACAGTTGGAAGAAGAAGAAGAAGAAGAAGAAGGTTGGCGTGTTGTTAGGAACCATGAAGGTTTGAATCCAGACACATATTGGAAGGCTTTTATGACAAGCTCGTGGTCTCTGTTGTTGTTGTTGCTGCATGACGAAGAAGATTCCACGAGAGAAAACAGAGCAAGGAGAATCAAGAATCTGTAAAAGAAGGGCTTCATGATGAGTTTGTTAATTAATGGAAGTTGTACCTATGGGTCGTTGACTGTTGAGCATCATGACTCATGAGCTTCAAAAATCAACCGTTTTTTTATGATCACCGCTTTCACCACATTTCCTCTTGCACCCGTTGATTGTGACCCCTTTTTTGTTTTCATTATCCCCTTTTATTTTTCAAAATTGTGGTTGTTTTCTTACAGTATTCTAACCTCATTCATGTTGGTTTGAGTAAACAATGATTTTATATTGGAAAAATATATAAAATCTTAAGATTTTTGAGTAGTGCTAGGGAGCCAATGGCCTAAGTGTACAATGTGTGGGCTAAATCTTTGGTTTATGAATCAAATGAACATCACCTATACTATGCAGAATAACCATCCGGATTCCAGAGATAACCATCCGGATACCAGGGATAATAAACATCACATGTTATAAAAAACTAATTTTGGATTCACCAAAGTTTGACCTTCCGGATCTGGAATTTTTATACCATGCCCTGAAACCACTCATCCCAAAAGCGTAACTTGAGAAGACAATGTAACACTAATAATAATATCTCTAATACTTTCCAAACCTTCATTGTACACATTGTATGCTTAGGTCATTGGCTCCCTATACTTTCTCAAGATTTTTATATTGTAAAAATAACTTGTTAATAGACAGTTTTAAATTGATTTATTTATTCAAGATTGTAATATCATAAAATTTTGATTACTTTGTGTGGAAGAAAATAGATCTAAGTTGTATTAATATAATAATAGGATTTATGGTAGTGTAACCAAATAGATTTGAAGGTGACATCACTGTGGGTTCAAAGAGATGGGGACCATTAGCTTACAATGTGTTGCAAATTGGAGTTACTCCATTAGCTAAAAAGGAACACTAATCCATATGCAGATAAGCCCCATTCAAAGTCCATCAACGTATCGATGACCCAGTGAAAAACAGACTTCATTATTCAAAGATTCAGAGCAACTACATTGGCAGCCTACATACGACTCTATCTGATTTTCATACCACTTTTAAGAGACACACAACTAGTAACTCTCAGATAAGAAAACTGATGGCTTCAATCAACCAATATTTCAAGCTATTTCTCTACAATGAATTGCAGACTTCATATTGCTTTTTCTGGAATTAGAATGGACATATCTTGGACAAGCAAAAAACTATCGTAAACTTTTTAAATAAAATTGTTATCACCTGCATTATTTTGAATGTAAAGAAATTTGAGATTCTGTAGCAGAACTTACACTAAACAAAGAAAGCTTATAATTAATTCATGTTCTGAGATGTACTTTTGGAAAAAGATTATATTACATAGTACAATAATTATGTTTGTGCTCATAGCTTGGTATATGTAAATCTAAATAACCCAACTTATCAAGAGATAACCCCACAATGACCTTTGTTAAAAAATGTATATGATCAAGACATATATACAAGGGGTAGCAAAAACATCTAAAATCTTATCATCATAAGCAAATTCGATGGACACACTTCACTGCGGTCCTTGTGTAAGTCTCTGCACCTCATTATGGTCACCAAGAGTTTCAATGAGAATGGGTGGAGCATACTGGGCTAGCCCTTGGTGCTCTTCAGAATCTTGGCCGAATGAGAGAACAATTATTTCAATTGACATCTCCACAACTGCGAAAAAAAGAGTTGCAACAATGTACCCAAGAGCCCAGGATAACTGCATTAAACAAAATGAAAAGCAAAGTGTGTGAAAAATGAAAATCACATTAAATGATATAAGACTTCTCTGTTAGCAACTACTTTTCATGCAAGATATAAGGCTTCTCCTCGACAGATACTGACCTGGACCGTCTTCTCTCTCTATTTTTAGATTTTCCATGCAAAATTTCTTCATTTTTGCTGGATTGAAGCCTATTATCATCTGAAGAAACTGATCTTAAACGTCTTTTGCTCTTTTGTTTGATTTCATCAATCTTGGGAGATGACTTACTACCTCTGTGATGACTTGGGGATCCAGAATCAGCACGTGATTCTTTCCTTCCTCTATGAGGTGAACTTTCTCTGTGATGTTTTGGAGAAATAGATCCAGTTCAATGTGATTTCCTTGAATGAGGGCTCACGCTCCTACTCCTATTCCTTCTTGAAGCAAATGAATGCCGATCAAGGTATCTATCTGAATCCTGTCTTCTGCTTCTTTCACTGTGTTCTCTGATGTCTCTATAGGACCTTCGATCCCTTTCATAGCTTGAATAATGATGGGACCTGACTGGTGATCTGGACTGACGATCCCTATTGTAGCGAGCAGGAGAGTAGGAACGACACCTTCTCCTTCTTCGATAACTAACAGGACATCTTGACTTTGATCGAGATCTTGCAAGAGGAGGAGAAGGAGACCTGAAAATGGAAATTGAATTAATGAATTCAAGACCTTTGTTAGCATATGAAAATGAAGGACAAAAAGAAATAATATACAAACAAGATTTTGTCACCACAATCATTCAGCCATATATCTTAAAGACAGATCAACGATATACAATTTTAAAACACTACGCAGAGTAATTGCACATATTGTGGGGGGAACCCTTAAGATTGATGAGAATGCATATTCACAATAAAGAGATATGCTACTCAACCTCACAGCTATGGCACATAAAACTGCAAGCTTCTATAATACAAAGGCAATTGTGTAATATATATAAAGATAAAAAAGCAATGGATGCATTGTACTCACACTAAACCCAAATACATTCAAATACCTACTGATAACAAAATGTATCTAGATATGATATACATTCAAATACATTGATTTATCAATATACCAAACCAAACAACCTTAAAAAAAAAAAAAAAAACTTCACATAAACTTCACCCCACCAAACCAAACAACCCCCCAAAACACAAGCTTCAAATGAGGATGATTTTCACTACCCTATTTTTACAAACACGAGTGGTGCATAGAAAACATAATAAGGGGTGTTTGAGCTGGGACCATATACTAGTATTAGTATTAATGATGTCGTTGTTAACATGAGAATGAGAATGAGAATCTCATGGTCCTTATAAGTTGTCGGAGGAAACAAAGAAGAATCCAAAAGAGAACAAAGAACCTGCAAAAAGTGCAGATCTTTGTTTTTTCTCTTCTCATAAAGAGGAAAAGGGTGGCATGTAGTAGAAGTAGCATAGGGACTGGGATCAAAGTAGGAATGAGTTAAAAGGCATCATCAATTTGCAACACAAGATTTAATCGAAAGTTAAGGCAATGAAACTAAACTAACTTTAATCACAAGTTTTTGAATATTCAAATTATCAGCTTAAAACTAACTTTAAAAAAAGGGCCATGACAAAGGCATATAGTTTCTTCTTATTTTGGCTACACCAAAAATAGGAAACAGAGATTGCTGCAGGCAAATATTTTAGCTTCTTTTGAATGAACATGTTCAAAAGGCAAAGGTTGCAAACTTGGTGCCTGATGAGCATTACAAATCTGATTGCACATAGCTTTCACTTGTGATTTGGAATTTGGTGAAATTCCCTAACAAATGAATGTATAAAATGACAAGAAAACAACTCAGGGACCCATTAAAAGCCGAAGAAACATTACCATAAAAAAAGAAAAAGAAAGGAGAGTTAAGATAATGCTGTTTCTGACTTGGGTGTGACTGAATCAAACCAAAAATAAAGAGGATTATGCTTCTGAGTTAGGTTTTGTCTTGAAGTACCTGATTGTGTACAAGTCTTTGAGAAGAGCTAAACAAATAGAACTCAACAACTCATTAAACAAGGAGATAATTTAGTATCTGATTGTGTCTGAGCCGTATATGACCTCCTAAGATTTTAATACACAAACCATTCTGTCAGCTTAGAGTACTCATAATTCAGTTCCAACGTGCTTGTCCTCTGAAATTTTCTATTTTTAAATTATAATTTTTTAGTTTCACAAATTGATGAACAAACTAGCTCTAATATGTATATGCATGCGTGAGAAGGATAAATAAATTCTAAAGAGACAAGAAAATAGAGGGTTAAGGAAAGGATGAATATCAACACCATCTCTTGACAAGAATTTAAAGCAGCAACATTCAACCAAATTATAGAGACTAACCTTACGGCGACGCTCTCTGAAACGAGGAAGACGGCGACGCGCTCTGGAACGAGGAAGACAGCCACGGTCTCTGCCGCACGTTCTCCTCGGCTGGGTGAGGCGCGCGCGAAAGCCGCGGTGACCTTGACAGATCGCCGTGAAGGAAGCTTCTTTGTCTTCTTTATCGGAAGAAGAGGCGATTGAAGAGATGAGAAAGAGGGGCACGGATTCCATGTGCCGTGTGTGTTTGGCGTTTCGGTGTGCATAGCACTTAATTTTGGCATATCGGTGCGCTAAAGGACGAGAGTCATTGGATCTTTCTTGTTTTTTTATTTGACGGTATAGATTTTTTTGTGACTGAACATAACACAAAGAAAAAAGATCTAAGAAAAAGGGTAGTACTCCTCTCTAATAATAATGTCTAAATTATTAGGAGGCAGTAACCACTCTAGATACACCTGCTTGTTTAAAACAGCAGTCTTAGCCATTAAATTAGCCGCTCTGTTTGCTGTTTGCTGGATGAGTACTAAAGTAGCTGTCCAATTGCATTGGAGCATCTCTTTGATTTTGTCAAGCAGATCAGAGTCATTCCTAATCATGCTGATTGTGCCTCGCGAAACAAGAAGAAACATATCAAGATTATCAGTTTCACATATGACCTCTTTGCACTCGCAATCCCAAGCCATAACAAGCCCTCTCCAAATAGCATGAAACTCATAATAGAGAATACTAGAAAGAGGTATACTGGCAGAACAACCTTTTATCCAAATTCCCATGCTGTCTCTAATAATACATCCAAAGCCAGCTAATTGCTCATTTTCAAAAATGCTTGCATCGCAGTTCACTTTACAGACATTCATTGGAGGTGGTTCCCAGTTATATTTCAAAGAAGAAGGAATAATATGTTTTTGGTTGATAATAACATTAGAGAAATCTCGAGCAGCATGTTTAACTAAGTGAACAATTTTCTCCTTACTCCATGGATCATTTTGGTGGAAGATGTCATTGTTCCTATCCCTCAAAATCCACCAAAAGGCCGCTGCAAAGAAACTCATTTTTGTTGAGGTTAGAACGAATCCAAGACACAAAATCCAAACTAGAGTCCTCAGCGGTCATTCCCAAATTTAAGCTAATCCAAATCTGACGAGCTTTTTGGCAAGTCCTAAAGCAGTGGTTAATATCCTCTAGAGCAAGATAACATCTCTGACAAAAAGCAGAAGTAGAAATACCTCTTTGAAACTGGTAACTAGCTGTGGGAACTCCGTTGTTGAGGCAAAGCCAGAGCAGACACTTTATCTTCTCCGGTATTCTCAAGCGCCAAAGCCAAAGCCAATTTCATTATCATTCCAGCCAAATTTCTTCTTCAATAGCCATTCATACCCGCTTTTAGTCGAGTAGGTGAGAGTATTTGAGTTTGTCCAAAACCAACCTGTTTTATCTCCTACCTGCTTGATAGGATCAAAGAGCATCAAATCAAGTTTAACTTCTTCCGGAATCATTGTGCAAAGAATATCCCACCGCCAATGCCCAAGGTGCCAGACATCTTCTAACTTCAAGTGAGAATCAGAAATGTGCACAAAAGGAACCAAAGGAGCTAGCGTTCCACATAGTCGCCAAGCATGATACCAAAAGGATTGAGACATCCTACCTGTACACCAATCAAAACCATCACGAAGCTTTTCTATTGTCTTATAAATCGCTCGTCAAGTGCTTGAAACATTATTAGAAAATTTGGGTGAAAAGCAAGAACTCCCAAATAAATATTTTGCCAACATAATTCTTACCCAAAACTTATCTTTATTATGCAATAATTGCCAAACAAGCTTTCCGAGTAAAGCAAAATTTATGCATTGAGTATCTCTAATTCCCAAGCCTCCATATTTTCTTGGAGTGACAACTTTGCTCCACTTGACCAAATTTAAGCAACGCTCCTCCACCTTTTCCTTCCACAAGAATTGTCTAAGCACAGAATCAATCTTTTGACAAACCGAAGTAGGAAAAAGAGTCACTTGCATCTGATAAATAGGAAGAGAAGAAGCAACAGATTTAATTAAGCAAAGCCTGCCTGCTCTGTTAAGGAGCCGACCTTTTCAACTAGCCAGCCTATTCTTGATCTTCTCTAAAGAGTCCGAAAAAATAGATCTAGCAGCTCGAGGATGATTAAGGTTCACCCCCAAGTATTTGCCTAGGTCACTAGTAAAAGGAATATGAGAAACACCAGACAACATTTCCTTCCTTCTATTAGAGATATTTCTAGAACAAATAGCTTTAGATTTTTCAATGTTAACCTTCATACCTGAAGCTTTACAAAACAACTCCAAGGTGTGCACAACATTTTGAACTTGACTTTTCTTCGCTTTACAAAAAAGGAGGAGGTCATCTGCAAATATCAAGTAAGAAACTCTAGGTCCCCCTCTAGAAACAGCCACACCATCCCAAATACCCTCGTCAACTTGTTTGGAAATGAAGCACGCCAATCTCTCCATGCACAAAACAAATAAATACGGAGAAATTGGATCTCCTTGCCTGAGCCCTCTGCGAGGTTGGAAGCTGTCCAATTTATTCCCATTCCAAAGGATGGAAAGATTTGAGGCCTGAACACAATTCATTACAAGTCGAATAATTAGAGAAGGAAAGCCAAAAGATTCAAGAGTGTGCTCAAGAAAATTCCAATCAACTCTATCATAAGCCTTTTCTAAATCAATCTTAAAAGCCATAGCTCCTTTTCTAGACTTTGTCCGCTTAAGAAAGTGAAGAACTTCTTGGGCGACAATAATATTATCAGGTGCTCCTCTACCATGAATAAACCCTCCCTGAGTTGGGCTAACAATCTCATCCAAAAATGGTCATAATCTATTAACCAGCACTTTAGTCACTAGCTTATAAATTACATTACAAAGGCTTATTGGCCGAAAATCCTTTAATCTAGTTGGAGGGTCGCACACCTCATGACCCACCACATCCCAATATTCCTTGAAGAAAAAAACTTGAAAACCATCCGGCCCAGGAGCTTTGAACGAGCTCATATTATCCAGAGCTTCTTTAACCTCCAACATTGTTACTGGTTTAGACAAATTATCACAAGCATCCTGGCTAAGAGATGGCATAGGAATTTCTCCCATGCAATTAACCTCAACAGGCTCAGTAGAACAAAAAATATTTTTGAAGAAATGAACAACCTCCCTTTGCAAAACTTCCGGATCATCAGACCAAGACCCATCACTGACTAGCAACCCATGAACCTTGTTAGATTTTCTTCTAAGGATGGTTTGCATATGGAAAAAGCTAGTATTTCTATCACCATACCGAACCCATTGATCTTTTGACTTCTGGTACCAAAGCAATTCTTCCTGGGCCAAAACTATATTATACTCAGCTCTCAATTCTTCCTCTTTGTGCTTCAGAATCAGATTATCGTCAGCTTCCATTTTCCATTGAATACGATTCAAATAACCCTCAAATTCCCTCTTTTTAATAAAAATATTGCTGAAGACCGTAGAGTTGAATTCCAACGAAGCTTCTTGGACCCCCAACAACTTTCTATGGATGCCAAAGTCTGTACTATCCCAAGATTTCTGAACAATGGCCTTGTAATCAGGATGCGTTGCCCATGCCGCTTGAAATCTAAAAGGCCGGTTTCCTTTCTTGATAGGAACTCCTTGACATCGAATAAGTAGGGGACAATGATCAGAGTGGGAACGACTGAGAACTTCAACAAAAGCTTCTGGAAAAAGAAGGCGCTACTCTGTAGTACAGCAAGCTCTATCCAATCTCTTTGTAATTTCTTTGTTTCCTTGAATTTTACGGAACCAAGTAAACCGTCTTCCAGAGGTTGTTAGATAAAAAAGACCACAAGAATCTAGAGTACTTGCAAAGATACTACTGCGATTTGAATAGAAATTACCCCCCTTTACCTCATGAACACTCAAAATATCATTAAAATCCCCAACCACCACCCACGGGTCCTGAATGCACAAACCAATATCAAGCAGATGACTCCATAATTCTACTCTATTAGTGGCTTGAGGGCTGCCATAAACTGCACTGCAGATCCATCTTCGCCCACCACCATCAATTTCCAAAGTTACACATTGATTCATAGCCCAAAGAATTTTACAAGAAAATTTTAAATTAGCAGAAAGGAACCAAATTCCTCCATTGTGTCCAACAGTATCTACAATCTCTACAGGATAATAGCCTAATCTCCCCCAAAATTCTTTCATAGTTTCAAACCCAATATGAGTTTCCACCAAAATAAAAAAAGTTGGTTGAAATTTTCGTACCAACTCCTTACAGTGCACCCGAGACATTTTATTTGACGCCCCCTAACATTCCAACTAATAATATTTAAATGGTCACAATCCATAAAAAATAAATTAAATAATTGGAATATTTAATCTTTCTACCTCACGTTGATGGACCCCTGTCTCCAAGTGTCTCCTTGTGGACTTGTACTGCAGAACCATCATTCTTCTGTTGAGGTTGGGTCTCCAAGTTTGTTGTTGCACTAACTTTATCAAGCTCTTTTTGTACTCGAGAATCCATTGACAATGCTTCAGTAGGTGAGTTTTGAAGCGAAATAGGACGCTGCCTTTTGTGCCCTGCTTTAAAAAAGGGAGTACTCTGATCCTTGAAAGCCACCTGAGTTGTTTCCAAAGAGTCAAGCGTGGATGGAGGATCTTTCTTTTCCTTGGGCCCCACCTTTGCATTTGATAAGGACTTCACCTTTGCATTTGATGAGGATCCAGCATGCATGTTATTAGACCCAAAAGAAAATTTCTTACTCACCAAATTGGAGCATATTGCTACATTGGCTTTTTTGGCACCACATTGTGGCCTTTACCCACTTTTTCCTTGCCTTTTCTACTAACTGTAACCCATTCACCTTCTTTTGCACGAGTATCCCTTTCCATACGTGAGTCTTGCAAATTATCATGCACAAGATCTGCTGCACCATGCTTCTCCATAATTGAAATTGATTTGGCATTAATTCCAAATTCAAAAGATAAATTTTGATTTTTTACTAGGATTTGACTACCTTCCACCGTTTTCTCGTTGTTATCTACAGGAAAAAGTAACGGCAAAATTTTCTCCTTCACCGTGCTTTCCTTCCCAATGCCATTGTTGTTCTCTTTCACATATTCTCTTGTGACATGTCCAAAGCAGCTACATTTTTCATAAATTAAATTCAAGTGCTCATATTCTATGTCATACATATGACCATCAACTTGAATTTTTTTTATAACTGGAAGTCCCAAGTTAATTTGCACACATGCTCTTGCATACTTTCTCCTCTCTGCAGACTTGGTGGCTAAGTCGATGCGGATCGGTTTGCCAACAGCTGACGCAATCATTTTCATGGCTCTCTCTTGATAATAGTTAATGTTTAAACCTGTGATTCTTATCCAAACCATGGTAGACCCAAAAGTGTTTTCACAAGGTCTGAATGAAGAACTCCAAGGTTTAACCGCAACATAGCTTCCAGTAATCATCCACGGTCCTCCAAGGAGAACTTTCTCTCTATCCTCTAAGAGATCAAATTTGACTAAGAAATAGCCAAAACCGACATCTAGTACCTCATATTCTCCTTTGGTTCTCCAGACGCCTTTAAGCCTATGCGTGATTGCTGTATAGCTAAAATTTTTTCCAAGAACTTTGATCACGATGGCATCTTTGTAGGGCTATGCCAATATCTCTTTTGCTTCTTCAGTGAACGTCACAGTTGGTATCTCCGAATCACCTTGCTTACCAACTACGGTAGCCATCTTATCTCTATCAAGAGAATCAGCAACCTCTAAAGCTCTCCTTGCTGAGGCACCAATAACTTTATCTCTGAACGATATCCGCTGACTTTGAGTCTTGTTACCATCTCCTTTAATCCCCACCGACATGGCCGGCTGCCTCGTTATGTGCCACCCTCGAAGACTCAGATTACTTGTTACTTTTCTCTTTTGATTGGCTACTGATTTTTTTTGGGAGATCCGAAAATTAATGGGGTTATTGTAGAAAAAATTTATGAATTCTTAAGTTGAAATTGATTACGGTTAATGATTGTGTATTTCGTTAACTAAGACTCTTTCTTCTTAATGCGGTTAAAGGGTTCGAATCATCAAGCTTCTCGCAGGGAGTTGGTCGACCCGAACGGACTGGCAGAGCGCATGCGCCATCCTATCTAGCAAGGATCGACTCTCAGAACGAGGACTCAAACCCTGCAGCTGCTAGAGAGAACATAGCCGCCGTGAACGACCACAAATCTGCCGTAACAGACTTGAACCTAGTCCACGTCAGTGGCGAAAAACGCTTCCTCCAAAGCCACTCACGATCTCCGACCTATCGCCAGCACCGATGCACGGCTCGCAGCTGCGCGCGTGGCATACCAGGAGAAGCTCTGGACCCACAATAACCTTGTAGCAACGAGAGCCAATTTCACAACAAGATCCTCTTTTTAATTCATTTGCAAAATTAAAATTAATTAATCCTTTGAAATTTTAATGAATAGTTGTGTTCGATTTGTTGGATAATTACCATTTTGAATTTTTTGTTTAACAAAAAGTCAAAAGTAAGGTTGGTCATATTCGTCTACTTGTCATTAATTTTTGAAGTTTTGATAAGAATGAAACACTTTATGAAAAAAAATCATAAATGAATTTTACATTCTAAATTAATCTTATATTCTAAACTAATTATTATAAGCTAAGTGTGTATTTAGATTAGAGTTTGCAAACAAAATTTTGTATAAAATTGATTTTATAAACTTGATTTTGATAAAAAAATGAGTTGGTGTTAACCTTTGGTAATTTTGTATCAAAATGGATTATAATAAAATGAATGTTGTTTGGATTACATTATTTAAAATTACGTTTAGACAAAAATTACTAAAAAGAACATGAATTTATATCATTCAAATTTATATTATTTTAACACTTTTTGACTATAATTACTTTTAAAAAGATTTAAATTTATGTATTAAAAATTAGTACACTTTTGTTATAATTTGTTAGTACTCTTCCTTACTACTCTTTTTGTATTTAATTATAACTTCTTAATAAAATTTATATTATAAAAATTAATAATAATAAATAAAATATAACTAATTTAAAAATACATAATAAAAAATACACAAAGTCAATTAAAAAAAAAAGTTCTATAAAAAAAATATGTATTAATAAAAATAATTAAAAAAAACATATCAATAATGAATACTAAAAATTCTATTAAAAAAATACAATGATATACATAAGTGAACATAAAAAAAATTCTAAACAAAAATATCCATACTATTAATAAAAAAATAAATAAATAATTGATAAAAATTAAAACTTAACAAAGAGTACTAATAATAATATTAAAAAAATATTTGTTTGTAAAAATAGCTATGAAAAAATTCAAGAACTCTATGATTGTTTTTGGTATTTTTTATTGTAGATGAAATTGAATAGCAAAATTGGTAGAATATCAATTAATTTTTTAATTTATGAAGTGAATGCAGAAACTAAACGCAAAAGCTATCGTTTATTGCTTCTGGTAAACGGGAGTTCAAATCCAAAATCATGTTCACGCGTTCAGAAGAAAAAAATTAGCCAAACAAAAATTACAGCATTCAAAAAGATTGAACGCACTTCTTGTGCTTCCAACGTGTTTACCAACACACCCTAAGTAATTCGGTTCAATTAATTTTATTAATTATAGTTATATGATATCGAAAATAATTTTATTAACTATAATAAGATATCATATAAAATTAGTAATTTTTTAGAATAATTGTATAAATTATAATAATATAATTTAAAAAATTAGTTAATTTTTTAGTAATTTTATAAATGATAGAAATGTGATATGAGAAATTAGTAAATTTTTAAAGTAATTTTATTAGTTATATTAATATGATATGAGAAATTAATAATTATGTTAAATTAATTTTATTAACTATAGTAATATGTCATGAAAAATTATTAATTACTAGTGTATGTTTCCGTACACTGTACGGGATAATTAATAAAAATATATAAATTTTTTTTATTAAAAGAGATTAAACAAAAAATATATATAATAATTATTATTATAAATATTTTATTAAATTATAATTAAAATCAAAGTTTAATTATTTTTATTGTTAAAAATATTAAAAATAATTAGTATTTGTCTTAATTGATTTGGAGTGGTTGAGTGACCATCTCACCCGTCTACCAAAGTAAATATTAGAGTTTCGAACCCCGCCTTGTGTATGTAACAACTCCTTAGCTAGCAACAGAGTCTTAATAAATGGAAGAAAATACAGTGAAAGAAAATAGTTTTATATACGGTATCATATTCATTCGAGAAGTCAAACAATATGATCAACGTTGTTACCAGTTAAAATGTTATATTGTATGACATGATTTTTAAGTTTCTAAACTGATAAACTTATGTCATTAACAAAAGCTATTAGATTGATTAATATTTCTTGGTAATATTACCAAAACACCGTCGTTGAGTATATTAGTTTGTGTAAAAAGAAACTATAATAACTTTTGTTATTCAATATATAATTTATTCTATTGAAAAATGAATTATTATTCTTAGATTGGTAAATATATTTTTTTCTATTTTTATATCATTTTATTTGACAATAATTACCATTAAAAAAACGAATGACTACACTATCTTATAATATGATGTACAAAATAATATTTTATTTTAAAATGAATTCTGGTTAGTAAAAAAAATTAAAAATATTTTTTTACACAAATTTAAATTCAGAATTGACTAACAACTCACCTTTTTTTTAATTTTAATAACAAAACAAAATTAGTTAGCTGGCTGCAAAATATTCAGCATTTAATAATTTCAATCATTTAAATTTTAATTACCAAAAATTGAGTTAGAAATTAATTATAACTTAATAATCAATAATATAGATATATATATATATATATATATATATATATATATATACAAATAATAATATCTAACATATAATTTAATTTTTTTAACAGAGCTAATGTATAATTTATTGAGAATTGATTTATTGTCTAAATTTTTTTTATAAACTTTGTAGTATGTGAAAATAGTAATCTTATTTTTTATTATTATTTAAAAAATTATTCATAATTTTTTATTATGTAATTAACTTAATTAATAATCTTTATTATTGTTTTTCTAAAAAAATCATGTTTATATTATTTGTATATTTTTTAATACTAATAAATATGTAGGTATTTGTACTATTATATTTATTGTCTTAGATAATGGCTTAAGTTACTTATTTTGTATGTTAAATAATATAAATTATATTTTATATATTAAATTCATCAATTTATCCATATTAAGAGGAGAAAAATTATACAATAGATCGTATGTTATAAAGATTAGTTAATTTACATATAAATTATCTTTAGAAAAATAAAAAAATAATTTATCACATATAATAATCTTTGATATATGTAGTGTCATATATATATTAGGATGATCTATTTTAATTATGTGAGTGATTATTATTATTCACTTTTTCATTAAGATAGTAAATAATATTTAAAATTAAAAAAAAAGATAATTAGAATTTTTTTAGTTTGATTATAAAATCTATTGTAAGTTTACCTAACTTTTGTATATACTAAATATAATCATATTTAATAGTATAATATTTATTATAATAATGACTCAAAATATTAACTCAAGTGAGTAAGATCAACCTAGGTCTATTGTTAGTAAAAAAAAATAAATATTATAAACTATTTTTTTTCATAAGTAACTTTTTTAAATTGTACGTTATGTTTGACATGGTTTATTTGTATATCATTTAAATTGACATTGTTTTTATAACGATCATTTATTCTTAATAATTGTTAGAGTTTTTAATGCCTTACAACAATTATCTATAAAAAAGAAACATATTATTTTTTGCCCTATTTTCACATTAAATAAATTTATTTTTTTACCCTATTTTCACAATAAAAATTTTTTTGCTCTGTCTTTTTTAACTATCATCATGTTATTATAATTATTAAATAATATTAGAAAAAAATCTTTAAAAATAGAAATAGCCATGACACTTCGAATAATTAATTCAATAGAATTAAACTTAAACGAATAAGATGATTCAATTAATTATACAGATAATAGTATATTTATAAATATTAATAACAAAAATAGTCTCATTAATATAAACAGAAAAGTTCTGGATACAAGCCATTAGGGCTTGTATGCTTTACAAGTTCATTAAGGAGTAAACCCAAAAAACATGCTGCAAGCTCTACGTCCAATACACGCGCTATATAAAGATCCCGCGTATATATAACTACCAAATTTAAAAGATTTGTTTCCTTCTTCGTTCTCCTTATTTCCAGATTTGCTCGTTCTTCTTCTCGCGCCTCTTCCCTGCTTCTTCTCGATCGTTCTTTTTCCCTCCTTTCTCACTGGTATGTTCTTCGTCATTTACGTTAGTTCCTCTCTCTGCAACTCCAGCTTCATTTTCTATTCGATTTGTTGTTTTCTGAAATCAAAGTTTGAACTCGTTTTGAAGATTATGGATGATTCAGCCTCAGATTGTTAGCTAAATCAGGGCGAAGTGGATTATGAATTTGAATCTAACGAAGTTCCTGAGGTTTGATTTACATACGATTACTCTGAATTTTGTTGCAGTCATTTGAATAGCATTGTGCAGCTGAATAATTCGTGAACATTGACTGTGAAACTAACACGTTAATATGAATCTGTGGATTGAATGTAATGTATTAGTTTTGATTAATTATCTGGAATTTATAGCAGACGCTCGGGTGTAGATCAGAACTTTTTTGGGTGTATTTTTGCGAGAAGTGTGGGTGTATTTACAGTTTATGACTTTTTCTGTTATGTTAGCTGAGTTTTTGTCGTTCGGGTGTATTATATCAAACATGATTAGGTGTGTTTTTAGTTTTTGACATGGTATATTCTGCAGCCTGTGTATTTACAGTTTATGATTTTTTTTGTTATTTTAGTTGAGTTGTTTTGTTTCGGGTGTATTATATCAGCAATGATTGGGTGTATTTTTAGTTTTTGACATGGTGTATTCTGCAGCCTCTCTCTATTATAGATGACCAGTTTGTTCCGAAGGTTGGAATGACCTTTACCACCCTTGAAGATGCTGGAAAATTTTATAGGAACTACGCCAAGGCTGCAGGTTTTTCTACAAGAGTTCGGAGCACAAATAGGAAGGGAAACGAGATTAAGAACCAATTGATTACATGTAGCAGAGAGGGAAAATGGAAATCTAAAATATCTCCGACCGAGAAGACGAATCTGACAGCCGGTTTAAACTGTCCTGCAAGAATTTATATACACACATTGAAGGATGTTGGTGCTTGGATCATTTCAAAGGTTGTGCTGGATCATTCACACCCTTGCTGTCCAAGTAAAGCAGAGATGCTCAAACAGCACAGGGAACTAAGCATGTCCATTCATCGTACAATAGAGAATAACGAGGAGGCCGGTATTAGACCAAGCAAAACCTACCAATCATTTGTTGCGGCTGCCGGGGGTCACCGCGAGTTAAATTTTATTGAAAATGATGTGAGGAATTACATTACGAGAGAAGTGCGGAATGTTTCCGAACAAGAAGATGCAAAGGAATTCGGAAAATATTTGTTAAGAATGAAAGAGAAGAATCAGAATTTCTTTTTTGAGCTTGAACTCGAGGAGGATCAATCGATTAAGCTGGCTTTTTGGGCTGATGCAAGAAGTAGAGCTGCCTTTGAGTATTTCGGAGATGTTATTTCATTTGACACCACCTACAATACAAACAGGTAACAAACTCTCCCTGTTTATGATGCTAAATTAATGTTGTTTTATGAATCTTCCGCAGAGGTGTATATTTGGATGTTTTTGGGTGTATACAAAGCATTTGTTGGGTGTATTTAATGATTTTCCATTCTGCAATATGGTAATTTGATTCAAGTATAATTTGGTTTGTGGTTCTTTTGTCGGGGTGAATCACCACGGTCAGTCAACACTTCTCGGATGCTCTTTGATGAAAAAGAAGAAATTGAATCATTCAAATGGTTATTTCAATGTTGGCTTCGTTGCATGGGAGGAAATGCTCCGAAAGGGTTTCTCACCGATCAATGCGCATCAATGAAAAGGGCTTTAGAGGCCTGTATGCCAACAACAATTCACCGTTGGTGTATTTGGCACATCATGAAGAAGATTCCAAGTAAATTAAACGGGTACAAGGGACATGCAGAAATCGAACAAGAAATGAGCCAAGTTGTTTGGAACTCTCATAGCAAAGACTCATTTGATAGGAATTGGAATGATTTTCTGCTGAATTTTGGTCTTGTGGACAACAAGTGGCTTTCAGGTAATGTTTGTTTAAAATATGCAACAGAGGTGTAAATTGCATATTTTTTGGGGTGTATTCATAGTGTATGTTTGGGTGTATTATGCAGATCTCTATGAAGACCGTCATATATGGGTTCCAATATATCTGGATCACCACTTCTGGGCAGGGATGAGAAGCACACAAAGGAGCGAGAGCAAGGTTCTAAAAACTGGACCGGACCGGCCGGTTCGACCGGTTTAACCGCGAACTGGAAATATAAGCGGTCCGGTCCTCCTTTAATAACTGTCGGATAGAAAATCGCTGAAAAACCGGTGAACCGGCAGAAAACTGGCCGGTTCGACCGGACCGGTGACTGGCCGGTTCTTATAAACGACGCCGTTTTGTAATTATTTTTAAAAAATTAAAAAAGAAACCCGACCCACCCGTGAACCACACCCCCCTTCTTCCCTCGACCCCCCATTCATTCATCTCAGTCTCAGTGAACCCTAGCCCTCTGAAGTCTGAAGCATTCCCAGCCCAGTAGCCCTCCATCGTCGCCGCGGTCTCAGGTCGTCAGCGCCACCGCCGTCGCCTGGTCCTCAGCACCAGTAGCCCTCCATCGTCGCTTGGTTCCCAGCCTAGTAGCCCTCCATCGTCTTCATCTTCTCAACACCAGTAGCCCTCTGATCGTCTTCATCGTCGCCTGGTCCTCAACACCAGTAGCCCTCCATCGAACCCAGGTGAGTGACTCGTCCCCTTCATCTTCTCTGAACTTCCTCTGCTCATCTTCTTCATTCTTCGCCTCTGGTCTTCTTCGGTCTTCTTGTTTAGTATAAGAAAAAAATAATCATAAAATTAAATTAATTCCAATTTCTATTTTATTGTATTCCAAATCCCAAATCATTCATGCACTCCCTGGAGACCTCTGAAGCAAAGCAAAACCCTAGCCCTTCATTGCCGCCGTCGTGCCCGAGGTCCTCAGCGCCGCCGCCCTCCCCAGGTCCTCAGTGATTTGTTTGTAATTGCTGGGTGAAGGTTTAGTGTTTTGTGATTATTGCATTGGTTAATGTTTTGGTTTGTTTTGTAATTGTTGTTAGCTGGTTGCTTGTTGCTGGCCCTGTTTTGTAATTTTGCTCTAGTTACTGGTCTGTTTCATAATGTACCAATGTTAGTGTAATTGCTGTTTTCTAATCGTTGTTAGCTGGTTGCTTGTTGCTGGCTCTGTTTTATAATTTTGCTCTGGTTACTTGATTAAGTTAGTTTGTGTTTGAAATAATATCCTGTAATACAAAAATTTATGACATAGCTCTTGAAAATGGTTTTTCCCCCTAAAATCTTAGGGTGTTCAAACTAAGCTAGTGTATATATGATTGTAAATGGGAAGTTTGTGTTGTAGAGTGTTGACCTATTTGAAAGTTCACTTTATTTTTCCGATTCAATTTAGGAATTCAGCTGGTAATGTAGCAACAGTGGCTGCTAGTGTTCCACAGCATCAGATCCCTTTATATTCCATTGTTACTAAAATTCTGTTTGTTGCACAATTTCTGTTTGTAGCTCAATTTCTGTTTATTGCTCAATTGCTGGCTTTGTTTGTAATTGCTGGGTGAAAGTTTAGTGTTTTGTGATTATTGGTTAATGTTTTGGTTTGGTGTTCTCTCTTTTCCAGATTTCCCTTCTCTTGTATTTCTACATGTTGCTGAATTGGTAATCAATAAATTTGCCTTTTTGCTATAAATCGGGACTTTACTAGGATTTGTTAAATTTGTTGCTTGTTGCTGAATTTGTTGCTTCCCAGTCACAGCATCAGAAGAGAAGCCGGTGAATAAGGTTTTAAACTGTGAAATCATGTGTTGTTGCTTGAATTTTAGGAGAAAGAGCAATGTAATGTATTCCTATTTATGATTCCATAAGACCAAGGTTAAATTAACAATTCAGGTGGAGTTGAGTTTTGTTTATGAGTAATTAAATGCACGAAACAAGAATAGGATTGCTAATTAAATTTGGAATTTTTGATTAGTGACTTGTTAAGGTGCTGTTGTTGTTATGCTGCTATTTTGTTATGGCACTGTTGTTGTTATGCTGCTGTTTTGTAATGGTTGTTGCTAAATGCTACTCTGTTTTCATTGTGTTGTAGTTGCTGGTTTTGCTTTGATTTATAGTTGCTGGTTGTGTTGGTTTTGCTAGCTTTGTTTGTAATTGCTGGGTGAAGGTTTAGTATTTTCTAATTGCTGGCTTTGTTTTCTAATTGCTGGCTTTAGCCGAAGAAATTGGAGGGGCTGGATGAGGAGACATTGATGCCTCAGAAGACACCACCACCATCAACATATTAATAAGATTATATGAATTTGATTGATGACATTTAATGTAGTTTTTTAAATTTGAAAACTATTTTAATACTTATGTTATACTATAATTAATTAATTATATTTTAGCATGTTTATTTATAATTTATTTATTATTTTATTTTAAAACGGTTTTTCCGGTTGAACCACCGGTTAGACTGGTTGGACCAGTGAACCAGTGAACCAGTAGCTAGAGCGGTTTGATGACCGGTCCGGTTTTCTGAACCTTGAGCGAGAGCATTTATTCATTTTTTAACAAGTTTATTACCCAGAACATCTCGCTTATTCAATTCGTCAAACAATACGATAATTGCCTCGGAAGCAGGGAGCAAGTAGAGAGAGAATCAGATGCTGCAGATTTCCATACAACCATACCGTGTGCAACCAAATCCTCCATTGAAGCTCAGTTTCAAGATGTGTACACTCATCAAAAGTTTAGGGAAGTGCAAGCACAATTCAGAGGAAAGGCGAATCGCATCACTAGATTAACGAATTCCGCTCTAGGATATTCAGTATACGAAGTTGGAGAACAGGTTTCCAGCTCAATATTCAACAAGTTTGTGGTTACTTACGACTTAGTAGCAGCCGAGGTAAAATGCCAATGTTTATTATTCGAGTCGAGAGGGATACTGTGCCGTCACGCACTAAGCGTGTTAAGCTTTGAACAAGTGAGCCAAGTGTCACCGAGATATATACTGGAACGATGGTGCAAGAAGGTAAAGAGGCGACACACACACATCAAGAGCAGCCACGACGAGCCACTGTTGGAGCCAAGAAGCAAGAGGTTTGACCAATTGGTTTTTCGTTCGCAAAATATTTGCGAATTTGCATCTGAATCTGAGGAGCTGACTGCAATTCTGCACCGTGCGTACGATAACGTCATGGTTGAGATGGAATCATTGAAAGCCAAAAGAAAGGGCACATCTTCTTTATCTCACGAAGACGCCAACTTGGAATCCGTTAACGAGCTTCAAAGCCCTCCAAGGATTCGAACAAGAGGGCATCCAAAAGATAGGTTAGGTTCAAAGTTGGACAAACAGATTGCAAATGCCACAAAGAAGAAGAAAACGAAAGCTTTAAATGAGGTAAAAGTGATGTTCTTTAAATACGTGGTGATTGAGTTTAATTTTCTCATTAATAGTTTAGCTAATATTTGAGTTTCTTATATTCAGTTGAACCTCTTTGATGATGCATCAGTGGTGCATTCAAATTCCAGCCAATATCAAGTACGTATTATGAATTATCAGTTCAGGGTACCAGCAGCAGTGGATAACTCTTTGGGTGTATAGTTACAGAATATGGGTGTAAAAACACTGTTTGTTTGGGTGTATTTCTGAATTTTCTTGTATTTCACATTATACATATATATACATATATATACTTCAGAACCTTATTTTTATGTTATAAAATACTGTTTGTTTTTTTTTACAACGTTTTATGGGTTTTATGTTATAAAATACAGTTTGCATATGGATGGTATTAAGTGTTTAGGATTCAGGGTTTTAGGGATAAAGTATCTGGGGTGATAGATTTTTGGGTATATATTCAACTTTCTTTGGGTGTAAAAAATAGCAGGTTATGGGTGTATATTTTGGTTTGATGTTTTCCTTCATATTATAGTACCTGTAATTCATACATTTTAAATACAGCAGACAGAGTTTAATTATTGAAATAAATATCACAATAAATTGCATTATAATTGTCAAAAATCAGCTACCAGAAGAACTACAAAAACAAGAACAGTAACACCTAGAAGAACTAATAAGAACAGTGTAACCTAGAACGAAGAATAATAGTAAAACCTAGAACAAGTAGAACATTATAAACTGTAAAATGAGACGTAGAACAAGAAGAACAGTAAAACCTACAACAACGTAGAAAAACAGTAAAACCTAGTTCTTCGATTTCGAAATGTGAAAAATATACAGCATGACTAAAATAGTAACGTAACGTACCTTCAGTATTATAACTTCGTTTTTGCTGGAGAGTCTCGATCGAGAGTTTTATGTTGTGTTGATGGAATTTTCGAATCTTAGTGACGAGTTGTATATCTTCGCTTTCGAATGTTGCTCGAAAATAAAACGGTTGTGTTTTCTTTGAATGGCTTTGAGAAGTGGAAGAGTGCGCCATTAAGGAGCGGAGTGCAACCGTTTGAGTAGAGCGCGTGTAAATGATGCTACATTCAATGTTATTCACTGCGCGTTTGGAAGGATTGTAGGTTGGGGGCTTGTATCACTTGTAAGGCCTTTTTGCTTGTATGTGTAGCAAGCCCGTAATATAAATGACCAATACAATAATTATATGAAAAAATAAATAATTACATAATTGCATAATTTTCAAGATCCTATATGATTGAATTTAATGGACAAATTCAAAAATATCTATACGATAATGTCCAAATATTTCAGCAATGTAAATCATACTATAATTTTATATATCATATTATAACTTTAAGTCAACTCCTTAAACACATGAAGTACACATGATAAAAGAGAATATTACAAAATAAAATTATAGTAAGATTATTTAAAAATACCGTAAAAAAGACACATCTCTTTTGTTAATCAAAAGCTCGTAGGAAAAAAATATGCACTTAATGATGAGCAACTAAAATAAACAAACAACTTTAAAAAATATAAAAAAAATGAAATGTATAAGTAATGATAAAAGAAATAAAAATAAAATAAATTACAAAAATTGTACCCTAAAGTCCTAAGCACAAGAGATCAGAGAAAGAGAGAGAGAGATCAGAAAGAGAGAGAGAGAATGAATGAATGAATGAATAAATAGAAAACACATTATGATTTCGTATAAATAGATGTCTTTGAAAAAAATAAACTAATTAAATTAATTCATGTATTTTGTTATCATATTTATTATTTACTAAAATAATTTGATATTTACTCCAATCAAATCAAATCAAATCATTAATATAATTAACTAAATTAATTAATTGATATAATTAATTATAATTAATCAATTTATATAAATTACAATAAATTGTGAGATTTGAATGTTTAATCAAATTAATTAATTGATATCATTAATTAGTTATAATTGATTTACTTTACAGAATTGAAAGAAATAAATCGAAAAACATCTTCAGAAGCATACCACGTCAACTCCATCATTAAGTGCAGAAATTCGATTTTTATATGATAGAATAGATAGATATAGAATATTAATCATAGTAAGATACTATAAAAATTAGGACAGAGAATATATAAAAAATTAGTTTTTTTAATAATTTTATTAATTATAGTAATACTAATATGATTTAAGAGATTAAATCTTTTTAAAATAATCTTATTAATTATGTTAATATGATATGAGAAATTAATTATTATGTTAAATTAAGTTTATTAATTATAAAAATATATCATGGAAGATGATTAATTATATAGAGTATGAATTATAGTAAGATGCTATAAAAATTAATAAATAAGATAAATATATTTTAATTAAGTTGAACTAGTCTAGTCATCTAGTGATTAGCTCAATAACTCCAAACTTTCAACTCTAATCCTTAACCTCTAACTCCCAAACTCTCATAATTAGTATTTTGTTTTTTTAAAAAATAAGATAAATATATTTTGCTACACAAATAAAAACCTCACATAAATTCTAAATTAGTAATTTAAAGAGTAATTTAATTAATTTTATATATATATTGAAAATTAATAATTTTATTAACTATGGTTAAATGATATAGAGAATAAATTTTTCAATTAAAATTTTTGTAATATTTTCTAAAAATTATTTTGTTTTTCACAAAATCTAATAAAAGAAAGACAAAAAAAAAAAGAGTGATATTTGTATATATAAGATAAGAGTAATATTTGATGATAGAAAACTCAAATCCAATCTCTTAAATGAGTACAGGGACATTTGAGTCATAACTCATTGTCACAAGAGTAATATTTAGATATATAAAACATATCTTTGTACATAAATCAATACAAAATAAGAAATTAATTTTAAAATATTCAGATGTGCTTACAATATTCTAATATTTGTGTCCACGTATATTTTAATATGATACCAGTATCATTTTAAAGATAATATCTAATACAAATTTTAATTTTTAATTTTAATTTATTTTAGTTATTATAAAAGTAAAAAATAATATTCAAAATTAATCCCATTAAACTGCTCAATAATTTATTTATAAAAAGATATAATTGTATTTGTATAAATGATGATTCATGGTTCAAAAGATATAATTAATGGTTAAAAATTGCCGAATCTCATTTAACACGTTTTTGACGAAATATTCTTTTAAGCTTTGACGGAATATTCGAAACCGCATTTGAGAGAAACAGGAACAGTGTGGGTGTGTGGCCATGGCGAATCAGCAGAATTTGAAGGAACGATGCAGAACATTCTAAACCAAGAAACTCTCAAATAGGTTTTCCTCGATGACAAAGGTGGTGTTGGCAAAACTACATGCAGCTCAATACTCTCATTCTTCTCGCCATTGTTCACGACTCTGCTCTCATAATCTCCACCGACCTAACTCAGTGAACTCACAATCTCAGCGATGCTTTTCAATAATGATTCACAAAGACTCCAAATTTGGTCAATAGCTTCACCAATTTCTATGCTGTGGAAGTGAATCCCACTGTTGAGCATGAGGATGTGGGCACTTCTAAAGGAATGGACGGTATGAGTTACTGAAATTTTCGGTGGAATGTGGGCAATGAATTTTAGGCGTGCTCAATAAAAGGCTGCCGAAGCCACCATGACTGAGCGGGGGAGGAGAAGGAGTTGGTAGCGCGACGAAGAAGCGAGGAGGAGAGGTCTTGGAGATTCAGTCGTTGTTGGCGTTGGAGATAATGGAGGAGGCTGTGCGCTTACGACGGCAGAAGAATGGGAGGAAGAAAACTTGGAGGAGAATGTTAATGGCAGTAATAGATAATTAAATATGAGTAATCATTTAAAAAATAAAAAAAACCCCATTATTTTATGTACAATTGCAAAAAAGACCCCAGAAAATAAATATTTTTATTTTGACATTTTTTGGCTGATCGGGGCGCCAAATACGTTTTTGGTGTTTCGGTGCTAACAGGAAGCACGTACCGAATTTGTGCCCAAGAAAGAGATACAAGTACAGAGAAGAGACATGAAGGTTGGATGAAAAATCCACCAGAATAAAGAACAAAGTGATTTTTTTTAGTATTTTTTAGATTTGTTTAATTTTTTGGTATAAATGATTGACTAGGATTTGTGGAGAGATAAATAATTTTATTAAATGTATTTTTATTTTTGTTTTGTAAATTATTTAAATTTTGAAACGATAAAATTAAATAATTTGATTAATCGAGAAGAGTAATTTTTGTCTAATATATAAAAAAAGATATTTAAATCTTTTAAAAAATTAAATAAAAAATATTTTTTATTTTTATTAAATTATAAGAATATTTTAATAAAAATAGTGATATAATATATATTTTTTTAAAAAAATTAGGTGCTGATGTGAAAAATAAATTTCATGTGGCTTGTTGTCATTTGTCTATATTTTTAACGTATGGGTACGTATGAATTTATTATCGAAGCAAACACCTTTATTTTTCTCCTTCTCTTAAATTTTTTTGTTTCATCAAACCATCAACATCACAGTTTGAATAGTTTAGAACATGAGATTTTTTCCATTGTGCAATGAGCATAAAGAGTAACAAAGCTATGAATCAAATTGAAAAAAAAATTGTGAATTGAGATCCAATTGTTGCCAATTTTTTCCATTTTCTTTCTTTTTCCTTATTTTTCTTTCGACATTTTTTTTTCACTTTTCTTACCTATTTCTTTAAACTCATTCAATAGAGTTTGATGAGGGACTATTTCACAAGATTCTTTCTTGTTGAACATAGTTGTTCCGATCAACAAGTTGAAAGAAAGAAGATTTGAATCCTTATTACTTGATTCATTGATTTCTCAAAATAGCAAACATGGTAAATAGATCATCGAGTAGTGATTTTGACAACCAAAGCAATGCCAATCTCCTCCATCAACCTACAAATTTTCAATCTCAAATTCCACATGTCTGATTCAATATCAATAAAACCCCTTTTTTTTTTCTCTAGAGAAAATCTAGATTGGGTTCAGAGCAAAGATTTGTCTTGTTAGAGTTGATCAAAAACAAAAGTGTGCAGCAACAACCCATAATGCAAATCAAATTTTGACTAATTCCATTCAAACCTTTTAATGGGAGAATTATGAGTATTATCACTCCAAAATCTGCACTATGGGTCATTGGCTCCGGTGCAATAGATCATATGACTTTTAACTTAAAAAATTTTGCAAACTTTCAAAATATTACTCTAATCAATGTGATATTGTCAAATGTGAACAAAACTATTGGCACAATCACATTCTCTAAATTTTTTTTTTCAAAAATATTTTATACATTCCTTCTTTTGATTTTAAACTTATCTCTGGGTCAAAATTAACCTCAAACTTGTATTGTCAATTGTTAATCAATGCTAAGTGTTGTGAGATACAAGATTGATCCACATCAAAGATGAGTACATAAAGAGTACATCATATATAAAGTGTAATATTTCAATAGGATTGTCGTAATATGTTCCTCCAATAAAAATTGGATTAAGAATTTTATTTCCTTTAGCACGCGCTGTTGGAGAACCAAGATTGTCCGTAACTATTTTACTCATCAGCAGTTGAATATCTTGTGGCAAATATTCGATAGCATTTCAGGTAGAGGTGAAACACTCAAATTTCTCCGTATAATTTGATAGATATGGATGATGCCAAAGTGTATCGCATAACTTCTTTATGTGGATGTATCCAACGAAAGATTCAAATCTTTTAGGGAGCTTCTAACGAATTTTCTTACAATCCCCAACAAACAGCTTCTATTATTATATATGGCAAAATTATCCCATCTAAATTCTCCTATATACGTACTTGCATTATGGAAGTTTTCAATGGCAGCCATATAGTTTAATACATAGGCTCCTAATTTGTTTTGATCAAAATTTTTACTATTCCATTTTAATTTCAAAATTTCAAAATAATCATAAACAAAATAATTTCTATTCCCAATGGAACAAAATCCTTGTCCCGATACTAAATCTTTATATAGTTGGAGAGAAATATAATATGCGTCAACCTCAATAGTATTTATGGGAGAATCGTTCACAATTTCTTTTACTTTTAATCGACCTCTTGAATTTAACCTATATTATTTTTTTTATCAATATATGTATGCTTATTTGTTATAATTTTTTTAGTAGGAGTACATAAATAGTACATCATATATAAAGTGTAATATTTCAATAGGATTGTCGTAATATGTTCCTCCAATAAAAATTGGATTAAGAATTTTATTTCCTTTAGCACGCGCTGTTGGAGAGCCAATATTGTCCGTAACTATTTTACTCATCAACAGTTGAATATCTTGTGGCAAATATTCGATAATATTTCAGGTAGAAATGAAACACTCAAATTTCTCCGTATAATTTGATAGATATGGATGATGCCAAAGTGTATCGCATAACTTCGTTCTGTGGATGTATCCAACGAAATATTCTAATCTTTTAGGGAGTGGATTAACATACTTTTGAATGGCTTTAACAGAAAAATACAAATCATATCGCTTCTTCTTTGCCCTTTATCGTGTACTGTCGGCCTCTAACGAATTTTCTCACAACCCCCAACAAACGGCTTCTATTATTATATATGGCAAAATTATCCCATCTAAATTCTCCTATATACATACTTGCATTATGGAAGTTTTCGATGGCAGTCATATAGTTTAATCCTAATTTGTTTTGATCAAAATTTTTACTATCCCATTTTAATTTCAAAATTTCAAAATATTCATAAACAAAATAATTTCTATTCCCAATGGAACAAAATCCTTATCCCGATACTAAATCTTTATATAGTTGAAGAGAAATATTATATGTATCAACCTCAATAGTATTTATGGGAGAATCGTTCACAATTTCTTTTACTTTTAATCAACCTCTTGAATTTAATCTAGATTATTTTTTTATCAATACATGTAGGCTTATTTGTTATAATTTTTTAGTAGGAGTACATAAAGAGTACATAATATATAAAGTGTAATAACTCAATAGAATTGTCGTAATAATAAAAATTGGATTAAGAATTTTATTTCCATTAGCATGCGCTGTTGGAGAGCCAAGATTGCCTGTAACTATTTTACTCATCAGCAGTTGAATATCTTGTGACAAATATTTCATAGCATTTCAGATAGAAATGAAACACTCAAATTTTTTCGTATAATTTGATATATATGGATGATGCCAAAGTGTATCAGTATCGCATAACTTTCTTCTGTGGATGTATCCAACGAAAAATTCTAATCTTTTAGGGAGTGAATTAATACACTTTTAAATGGCTTTAGCAGAAAAATACAAATCATTTCGCTTCTTCTTTGCCCATTGTTATGTAATGTCGGCCTCTAACGAATTTTCCTACAACTCCCAACAAACGGCTTCTATTATTATATATGACAAAATTATCCCATCTAAATTCTCCTATATACATACTTGCATTATGGAAGTTTTCGATGGCAGCCATATAGTTTAATACATAGACTCCTAATTTGTTTTCATCTAAATTTTTACTATCCCATTTTAATTTCAAAAATTCAAAATCTTCATAAACAAAATAATTTATATTTCCAATGGAACAAAATTCTTGTCCCGATACTAAATCTTTATATAGTTGGAGAGAAATATTATATGCGTCAACCTCAATAGTATTATGGGAGAATTGTTCACAATTTCTTTTAATTTTAATGGACCTCTTGACTTTAACCTTGATTATTTTTTTTATCAATACATGTAGGCTTATTTGTTATAATTTTTTTAGTAGGAATACATAAAGAGTACATAGTATATAAAGTGTAATAACTCAATAGAATTGTCGTAATAGGTTCCTCCAATAAAAATTGGATTAAGAATTTTATTTCCATTAGCATGCGTTCTTCAATTAAAATGTTGCAGGCCAAGATTATTAGTAACTATTTTACGCAGTTGAATATCTTGTGGCAAATACTTCATAGAGTTTATGTAGAAATGAAATACTCTAATTTCTTCATAGAATTTGATACATATGGATGATGTCAAAGTGTATCCCATGACTTCCTTTTATGGATGTATCCAAGGTAAGATTTCAATCTTTTAGGAAGTGGATTAACACTCTTTTAAATGGCTTTAGTAGCAAATACAAATCATATCACTTCTTCTTCGCCCTTTGTCTTGTAGTGTCGGCCTCTAACGATTTTTCCACAACCCCCAACAACAAACGACTTTTATTATTATATATGGCAAAATTATCCCATCTAAATTTTTCTATATATATATTTGCATTATAGAAATCTTCGATGGCAGCCATATAGTCTAATAGATAGACTCCTAATTTATTTTCATCTTAATTTTTACTATTTCATCTTAACTTTAAAAATTCAAAATCTTCATGAATAAAATAATTTCTATCCCCATAGGACAAAATCCTTGTTCCGGTACTAAATCTTTATCTAGTTGGAGAGAAAAATTATATACATCAACCTCAATAGTATTTATGAGAGAATCGTTCACAATTTCTTTTATTTTTAATGGACCTTTTGACTTTAGCCTAGATTTTTTTTATCAATACATGTAGGCTTATTTGTTATAATTTTTTTTAGTAAAAGTAAATAAGGAGTACTAACGCAATAGATATTTTTTATGAAATGTTTCATTCTCTTCAATAATGAGAATAATTTATTTTTCTCCCTCTCTTAATTCTTTTTGTTCCAATCAATGTGATATTACCAAATGAGACCAAAACTGTTAGCACCATCATTGGCACAATCACATTCTATAATAATTTTTTTCTTAAAAATGTTTCATACATTCCTTCTTTAGATTTTAAACGGATGCCTGTGTTAAAATTAACCTCAAATCTTCTGTGTTAAAATTAACCTCAAATTTATATTGTCAATTGTTAATCAATAATAAGGGTTGTAAGGTAAAAGATCGATCCAAATAAAAGATTATTGACATTGTTGAGTATATAGAATGGTTATATCCGAGTACAGAATTAGAATTTCTCATCCCACAATACCTACACACAATAAACACAACAACATTTGGCATCTTAGATTAGGACACGTACCCATGCATAAATTGATTTCATGTTACTTAAATTATTTTTTATCAATAGTAGATGTAGGCTTATTTGTTATAATTTTTTTAGTGGAAGTACATAAGGAGTATATAGTATATAAAATGTAATAACTCAATAGGATTGTCGTAATAAGTTCCTCCAATAAAAATTGGATTAAAAATTTTATTTTCATTAACACGCGCTCTCCAATTAAAATGTTGGAGGCCAAGATTGTCAGTAACTATTTTCATTATAAGTAGTTGAATATCTTGTGGCAAATATTCCATAGCATTTCATGTAGAAATAAAACACTCGAATTTTTCAGTATAATTTGATACATATGGATGATGCCAAGGTGTATCCCATGACTTGTTTCGGTGGATGTATCAAGAAAAGATTCCAATCTTTTAGGGAGTGGATTAACACACTTTTGAATGGCTTTAGCAGCAAAATGCAAATCATATCGCTTCTTCTTCGCCCTTTATCGTGTAGTGTCTGCCTTTTAACAATTTTTCCACAACCCAAAAAACGGGCTTCTATTATTATATATGACAAAATTATCACATCTAAATTCTCCTATATACATATTTGCATTATGAAAGTCTTCGATAACAGCCATATAGTCTAATACGTAGATTCCTAATTTGTTTTCATCTAAATTTTTACTATCCCATTTTACTTTTAAAAATTCAAAATCTGCATAAATAAAATAATTCCTATCCCCAATGGAATAAGAAAAAATTATATGCGTCAACCTCAATAGTATTTTTGGAGAATCATTTACAATTTCTTTTACTTTTAATGGACCTCTCGACTTTAACTTAGAATATTTTTTTATCAATACATATAGGTTTATTTGTTATAATTTTTTTTAGTTGGAATATATAAAGAATACATAATATTTAAAGTGTAATAACTCAATAGGATTGTCGTAATATGTTCCTCCAATCAAAATTGGATTAAGAATTTTATTTCCATTAAAATGTTGGAGGCCAAGATTGTCCGTAACTATTTTACTTGTCAGTTAAATATCTTGTGGCAAATATTCCATAGCATTTCATGTAGAAATGAAACACTCAAATTTCTCCATATAATTTGATACATATGGATGACACCAAGGTGTATCCCATGACTTCCTTTATGGATGTATCAAGGAAGGATTCCAATCTTTTAGAGAGTGTATTAACACACTTTTAAATGGCTTTAGCAGCAAAATACAAATCATATCGCTTCTTCTTCACCCTTTGTCTTATAGTATCGGCCTCTAACTATTTTTTCACAACCCCAACAAACGGCTTTTATTATTGTATATGGCAAAATTATCTCATCTAAATTCTTCTATATACATATTTGTATTATAGAAGTCTTCGATGGCAGCCATATAGTCTAATACATAGACTCCTAATTTATTTTTATCTAAATTTTTAGTATCCCATTTTAATTTTAAAAATTCAAAATTTTCGTAAACAAAATAATTCCTATCCCAATGGAACAAAATTCTTGTCCTGGTACTAAATCTTTATCTAGTTGGAGAGAAAACGGTTCAACTAGGTATCCTTTAAAAATCGTACAACATTCAGCCTTTTATTACAATAATTAAAAAAAATTAAAACAAACACAACTAAAAATTATGAATAGATTTATTGTCTTTTTAAAATTAAATACACATTCAAAATACAATCTAAAAAAACTGAAATTTAAAATTTAAATTTTAAATTTTTGTTTCAGATTTAATATATTTAATTATTAATATATTATAATTTAAATACATATCTAAAAATCAAATTATTCAAAATTCAAAATTTTGATTTTAAAAATATAAAATAAACCTTAAACTATCAAATTATTAATTAAACTCATACAAAACACTCAAAGAAGCAGATAAGTCACGTTTGCGCCATGTCGAAAATTCAGAGGCGCACGTGAAAAACTCAGAGGTGCACATTGAGAAGTCACGTTTTCATCCTCTTTCACGCTCATCCTCAACGCTGCCTTCCTCCTTTTCGGCGCTCATTTACAACGCTGTCTTTTTAATGTTTAAATTTAAATTTTAGATTTATGATTTTGGATGGGTTTTAAAAATATTTTCTGTATAACATCATAATTTTAGATGTGTTACAATTATTTTTTAATGTTTAAATTTAGATTTTAGATTTATGATTTTGGCTGTGTTTCAAAAATATTTTCTGTATAACTTCATAATTTTAGATGTGTTACAATTATTTTTTAATGTTTAAATTTAGATTTTAGATTTATGATTTTATATTTTCTGTATAACTTCATAATTTTAGATGTGTTTCAATTCTTTTTTAATGTTTAAATTTAAATTTTAGATTTATGATTTTGGATGTGTTTTAAAAATATTTTTTGTATAACTTAATATTTTAGATGTGTTACAATTGAAAAAGAAACTACAATTGAAAATATTTTAGTTTATGTATATAATTATATTCGACCATTCATAATTTTTAAATTAATTGTTGATTATATACTTTATTTGCAACAACTTTATTAATAAAATTAAATAAGATCAACCTTGTTCCAATTAAATCAGCAGAGTGTTTTTATATTTAAATTAAAATATAATTAAAAATGTCTAACATGATATTTCTTAACAAATTACATAAACACATGTGTGAAAAATAATGATACCTTTCACCAATGCAAAATGAGAGAGTGCTTCAGCTGGAAGGTGGTGATGGTCTTCACCAATGAAGACGAGATGGAGAATTCAGCTGGCAGCGTCCTTTTTGGTTTGGGATTCACTAATGCGTGAATATCCCGTAGAATAAGAAATTTAAAAAACTGTATGTGTTACGTGAAGTTACGAAAGTAAAGCAAAGTCACCGTAACCACCAATGAAGTGGGTTGGTTTTAAAATTTAAATTTAAATTAAAATCTAATTATAGATATGTATCTACAAAATAGGAACATGTTACACTAAAAAAATAATTAAATATTATTTAAATCTGATTAAAGGCTGATTAAAGGCTGATTAATATTGTACAACTAGCATTTCCCATATATTTTTTATAAAGAAAGTAATTTCTTTCTATTCAATAGAAAGAAAGGACAAGAAAGAAAATTTTGAGGTAAAAATTTAAGGGAAAAAAATACGATTCTAAGATTTTTATTCTTATATTATCACCACTCTGCCCAGTTACTGCTAGAAGTAGTGGTTTTGCGGTTATAGAAAAATAAAAATCTGTGTTCTTCACACCGATATTTATTTGCATACCCAACAAATTATCATTTTTATAAGTTCAAAATAAATGAATCTGACATTTAGATATTTTTATTATACAAATTATTTTTTATGGATACACAATTTTATTTATGTGGAAATAGATTTATAGATTTGCTACACATTCAAATAATATTGTCATCCAAGTTTAACCAAGTAGACCTAACACCAACAAAAATTATTCTCATTAAAAAGAGCGTGATTACACGCACACATATCATTCTTCCAACCAAGTCATTTACATTCACAGAACTTTCGTTATCCTCGTCGTCGTCTTCTTCTTCTTCGCGTTCCTCCTCTTCCTTCTCCTGCTGTCCCTTCTCTTTCTTCTTTTCCTTCTCCTTCTTTGCGTGTTTTTTCTTCATCGTCATTCTTTTGTTGCTGCTATTATTGCTGTTATTGTAGTAGAAGGTGAGGAGAAAGAGTTTTGAATTAAGCAGGACAACGAGTCCAAATGCAGCTTAATTCACTCAAAAATGAACCGAAATTATATAATGATTGCGATACAATTGACTCAGAAATGAACCAAAATTACATAATGATTGCGACACAATTAACTCAGAAAGAAAGAGAAGCAGAGAACAATGGGTAAAGAATTTGTAGAACTCAGAAATTGTGTTAAATTTGAGTAAATCAAGAAGAATTTAAAAAAATGAAATAAGAAGGAGAAGACGACGAAGAAAAAGATGAAAAAGAAGAAGAAGAAGCAGTAGAAGATGAGGAGGAAGAGGAGAAAGAGCTTTGAATTGTGCAGGGTAATAAGTCCAAATGCAGCTTAATTCACTCAGAATCGAACCGAAATTATATAATAATTGCGACACAATTAACTCAGAAATGAACCGAAATTACATAATAATTGCAACACAATTAACTCAGAAAGAAAGAGAAGTAGAGAACAATGGTAAATAATCTGCAGAACTCAAAAATTGTGTTAAATTTGAGTAAATCAAGAATAATTTTGAGAAAATGAAATAAGAAGGAGAAGATGAAGAAGAAAAAGATGAAAAAGAAGAAGAAGAAGCAATAGAAGATGCAGAGGAAGATGATAAAGAGTTTTGAATTGTCCAAGACAATGTAATACCTTACCACACAGAATTTTACGCCTAGGACGTAAATCAGAGATGTTGAGGCGCTATGACCCTCTAAGAATAAAAATACGTACAAATATGACAAGGATAATATAGTTAGGAGCCTTGAAGGAAAAAGGGGTAAGATCAAAACAAAACCAAGATGCATCGCTAACGAAAAATGATAAGACGAAAAGCTTATACGGAGACCAAAAGACAGATATATAGAGCTCCAACGGATAAATATAATCAAGCTCTAAACTCAACCTGCGAAGTTAAGACCGGCTAGAATATATATAAATATATTATACAACCCAACAGTGAACTAAAAGACAAAAATACAAATCTTAGTTCTCCATAGTCAACCTCTAAGAGGGACAAAATACAAATACAAATATAACAATGGAGAATATACATCTATATACAAACTAGAAACACAAATACCAAGTTCCAAAAGTAAGTTCTTCGCTACCAAAGAGTCTTCAGCAAGCTCAACGTGGCATCTCACGTCCTGCATCTGAAAACAACAGAATATGTATGGAATGAGAACCGGGAGTTCTCAGCATGGTAAATGTGTCCGCATAGTTATTATAAAAGGCCCCGGGAATGCCAGAGGCATTCCTAGAACTCCAACACTCAAATTTAAACTTAAGATTAATTCTAAGCCAAAAAATCTCGGTAATTTATCTAAGGGGATTCAAGTTCTCAATCTAACTCTAACTCAATATTTCACTTTTCGCCTCCTCCAATCCTCCGAAACACCGGTGGAACTACCCTCGTCACACCTCCGCCAAACGAGAGATATCTCAAATGCAAAGACAAACAAAATAGACAAAGAAAGCACAGATATAGATAGCAGTTACAGCAAGTAGAACAAGTAGTAGATAAGTAGAGATAGAACAGTTAAGCAAACCAAAACAATGCACATTCAAGTAAAACATACAAATGCACATGATGTATGTCTGTCCTACTGGCCGTGAGCTCACGTGTCGGTTACCTTGCCAGAACCCGACACATTTGGTAGCTAAACCGGATATCGTCTCTCTGACATGCTCCACACTCTTGGGATATAGTGCCCGTCACACTCTTGGGATATAGTGCTCGCCACACTCATGGGATATAATGCCCGCTGCATTTCCTGAGATAAAGTGCTCCTACACCTCTTGGGATATAGCGTCCGCCATGCTCTTGGAATATAGTGCCCGACACACTTTCCAGGGTAAAGTGCCCGACACACTCTTGGGATATAGTGCCCGACACACTCATGGATATAGTGCCC
Source organism: Arachis ipaensis (assembly GCF_059453495.1). Taxonomy (NCBI): domain Eukaryota; kingdom Viridiplantae; phylum Streptophyta; class Magnoliopsida; order Fabales; family Fabaceae; genus Arachis; species Arachis ipaensis. Next base: position 114,908,588 of record NC_142441.1, on the reverse strand, counting down.
GACGCACTTTACAATAGAGAGAAAATGATGCAACAAAATAAAACAGAACATACATTCACACTTCACATTCATAATCATTGTCTTCAAAATCGCTTTCAATCATTTTTCTTCCTTATTTCTTACCCGAAGCAAGTGGACAACGCCACTGCATCTTACCCGGTCTCCTATATCTCAATCAATCTCGTCATATCTCATTCAAAGTTCATAATTAACTCAGTTCTCCTTATTCTTCTTTCTCATAACCAATCTTATCATTAAACACCTCTCAACTCAGCTACATTTCATTATTATTATTATTATTATCTTCATTATTTACTTCTTATTCAACATTACCATGCCTCATTAATTTAGATAACACTTCGCAAAACCCTCCCAAATATCTCCTCAACTTATTTAACAGACTCATCCCGTTCTAAGACTTAAAGACTCACTAACGAACCTTAAACAAGTGTAAAAGAGGTTTGAAAAGCTAGATATTTGGTTAAACATTCAAAAAATCACATTTGGCCAAATAAGAGTTCCGCATACGCATGCTTATACTCACATACCCCCTTTTCATGCCACAATCCTATCAACATATAAACTCATTAATATAACATCATCACAACTCATAATTCCACCAAATTCATATACACATATCAAATCCCAAAAATTGCACACATACATACATACATATATTCACTAATCACATCAACAATAAAACTCAATCCAAACTTATCCTAGGGTCAATTAGCCTAAATTTTCACGTGACATTAAACATTAACTATAAGAAACCAAAATCATAACTTGGTTGGATTCTCCCTAAGCCAGAGCACCTCAAAATGCCTATATTCACAGCTCCAATTTCTAATTCCGCAAGCCCAATCACCCAAATTTTGTTCCAAACCGCCAAATTGAACTCCAAAATAACAAGAGGCACAATCTAACTCACACAATATCATAATAATCAACATGGAGCTCACTAAATCACCAATTCACAAAGGTTAGGATTTTTTTATCCACCGTTATAGTACCCCTGAACCATCAAAATCACAAAATCTCTCAAATTTCAAAACCTAACTCGCAAAACTGAAAGGGGGAATAACTGGGCACAAAATCTCAAATTTCTTACCAAATTGTTCGGTGGATTTTGTAGAGAATTTCGAGACGAACACATGATCGCTGACGGCTTGTCAATTGAAGTTCCAGAATAAAAGTTACGAGTAATTAAAATTTTAAGGTGATAACGTTTGTTTTTCCCCAAACCACCGTGCTCTCTCTTTCTCTATGTGCAAATCAGAATTGTTAACAATGGGGAAGGTTTTTTTATATAATTGGGCTTGGGTTTTTGGGTTCTTGGGCCTAATACAGGTCCACTTCAATTGATTCGGTCTATTTAATCTAATTTTGTGTCAAAATCTTTAAAATTAGTATCAAAACTCATAATTTAATTATTTCTACTTCATTAAACTATAAAATTTAATTTTTTTATTTTTTTAAATAATAATTAATTTATTGACTAATTATTTATTAATGACCCAGAGTTTACAGACAACGAGTCCAAATGCACCTTAATTCAATCAGAAATGAACCGAAATTACATAATAGATTGCGACACAATTAATTCAGAAATGAACCGAAATTTACCATAATGATTGCGATACATAAACTCAGTTCGAAAACAAGCACACAAACAAGACTGAATCATGAACAAAAACATATCCAAAATTAATTTTGGATCAGATAATGTCATTAATATGTTTCTTCTTCTTTTTTGTTTGATATTTTCTTCTCTTTTTCTTGGTTTTATTCTTCTCAAGAGAGTAAATCAAAAAGAATTTTGAGAAAATGAAATAAGAAGGTGAAGATGAAGAAGAAAAAGAAGCAGTAGAAGATGAGGAGAAAGAGTTTTGAATTATGCAGGACAACGAGTCCAAATTCACCTTAATTCACTCATAAATAAACCAAAATTATATAATGATTGCAACACAATATATATATATATATATATACTTAGCTTTCTCTCCGCATAACTTGTTCTTTTGATCCTCTTAGAGGTTTATGGAGAGGCAGGATTTTGTTTATGTACATTTGGGTTTTGGATATATATATATATATATATATATATGTGTGTGTGTGTGTGTGTGTGTGTAAATATTCTCCGGTCAGTCTTGACTTCGTGGGCTGAGTTAGGAGCTTGTTATTTTGTATCTTTGGCACTCTATTCCTACTTTTATAATCTTATGTTTGATGGTTATAACTTTCTTAGCACGCAAGTTAACTCGTTTATTGAGCGATGCGTTTTAATTTCGCGATTTTTATTTCTCCTATTCTTTAAGACTCCTAGTATATTATAATCTTTCTGCTATTACATGTACACATTTTATTTTAGAGGTCGTAATATCACACCACCTCTGTTTTACGACTTAAGCGTAAAGCTCAGTGTGGTAGGGTGTAACTCATAAATGAACCGAAATTACATAATGGATTGCGACACAATTAACTCAAAAATGAACTAAAATTACATTACAATTGCGACAAATTAACTCAAAAAAGAACCGAAATTTACCATAATGATTGCGACACGTAAACTTAGTTCGAAAATAAGCACATGAACAAAATTGAATCATGAACAAAAACACATCCAAAATCAATTTTGCCTTAGACAACGTCATTAATATGTTTTTTTTTGTTTGATATTTTCTTCTCTTTTTCTTTATTTTTTTTCCTTTCAAGAGAGTAAACCAAAAAGAATTTTAAGAAAATAAAATAAGAAGGTGAAGATTACAAGAAAAAGATAAAAAAGAAGAAGAAGAAGCACTAGAAGATGAGAAGAAAGAGGAGAAAGAGTTTTGAATTGTGTAGGACATCGAGTCCAAATGCACCTTAATTCACTCAAAAATGAATCGAAATTATATAATGATTGCGACACAATTAACTCAAGAATGAATCGAAATTACATAACAATTGCGACACAATTAACTTAGTTCGAAAATAATAACACAAACAAGACTGAATCATGAACAAAAGCACATCAAGAATTAATTTTGGATCAGAAAACATCATCACCATGGAAAAAATTTAACAATAATAATAACAACGATAACGATAACGACGATATGTATAAGAAGAAGATGATGATAACGATGACGATGACAATGACGATGACGATGACGATGAAGGAGAAGAAAAAGGAAGGAGAAGAAGAAGCAACACTACGAGGGGAGAAGAAAGCAATAAAAAAAAGCGCGTGACTCTAAATCACTTGAATGAACTTGGATGTTAAAATTACTTGGATGTAGAGAATAATTCATAGATTTATTAGCATTTTAACTTTCAAAATAAAAATGATTACTTATTTTTCATAAATAAATAATCAATTTTATTTACTCATAGAAAGTTTTATCAATATTCTAAACTTATAAAAATGATACCTAGACTAACTTATAAAAATGATACCTAGACTATTTATAAACTTTTCTATAAAGTCCCCCCCCCCCAGTGTCAAACTCTTGTAGGATTTAGTTTAAAAGTACAGCGTAATTATTTAAATTAGTTTCTAAGATTTTAGTCTTGGATACTTTAGTTTATTAGATTTCAAAATACATAAAATAATCTCTAATATTTATTTTTGTTAAATAATATAGTTTTTTTTTAATTTGATATGTTTAATTTAAAAAACTATTTTAGAATTTTAAAATTTTTCAAAATTTATTTTGTATTTTCTTTTTTGAATCAAATTGGAGGGTATTTATATTATCTAATAGAAATAAATATTATAAATTATTTTGTGTATTTTAAAATTTAAAAAATTAAAATATTTAATTTAAAAAATTTTAGAAACTAATTTAAATAATTACTCAAAAATTTATTTTTGAAACGATATATTTACTTTTGCACAAAGATAGAGTTTCAATTTTGAATAAATGAGACTATGGTTTTCTCGGGAAAAAAAAGTGCAGTTGAAAATTCTTTAATAGGATATTTAATATCCTATGTTAAAAAAAAAGGAAAAGTTAGGTTACATATAACCATGATATTAAAAGATAAATCATTTAATTAAAACCTCACTTCAAATCAAAACAAATAATATAAATTTGTTGTAGAATAAATAAGAAAGATAATATAAATATAACTAGAAGACTCTAATATTGATATTTACCAATATAATTATCTCACTATAATAATAAAAGTAATTAATATATTTACTAATATTATATATGTAGTAACGTATACTCAAAAGAAAGAAGAAAGAGAGTTTATACGAGAGAGAATAGTGTTTCTGTTTCTATTGCTTGTGTATATTCCTTTTGCCCAATACATGCTTACAAAACTTGTTTTTCAAATCTCATTAATTCTCTTCAACATAAAAACTTGTTCCTCTCAACATAGAAAAATTGAATACTCATTAATGGACATCTATTCTTATTCATTCTTGTCATAACACTCCCCCTTGGATGTCTATTTAGGATTATGCCTCATTAAAACCTTACTAAAGAAAAATCCAGTGGAAAAACTTTAGTGAAGGAAAAAGAGTACAATATCCTTTGTGATGGGCCGGGGACTGCCTCATTAAAAACCTTATCAAGAAAAACCCAATAGAAAAAAACCTGACCAAGGAAAAAAGAGTACAGTTTCCCCCTCTTGTCGACATCATTTAATGTTTCGGAATCGGCGCATCCCAATCTCATGTACCAATCTTTCAAAGGAGGATTTTGGGAGTGAATTTGTGAATAAATCTGCCAGATTGTCACTTGAGCGGATCTGTTGGACATCAATTGTCCCCTGATTTTGAAGATCATGAGTGAAGAAGAATTTGGGAGAAATATGCTTTGTTCTATTGCCTTTGATGTATCCGCCTTTAAGTTGAGCAACGCATGCTGTATTATCTTCAAACAGGACAGTTGGAGCTATCTTATGGTCAATCAGTCCACATAATGACAGAATATATTGGATCAAACTTCTGAGCCAAAAACACTCGCGACTAGCTTCATGTATCGTGAGTATTTTAGTAGGATTAGAGGAGGTTGCTGCTATCGTCTGTTTTGTGGACCTCCATGATATAGCTGTACCACCATATGTGAACAAATATCCTGTTTGAGATCTCCCTTTATGTGGATCAGACAAGTATCCAGCATCTGCATAGCCAACTAGTTGTGACTTGGATCCATATGGATAAAACAATCCCATATCAACCGTTCCATGAAGATATCGAAAGATTTGTTTGATTTTATTCCAATGTCTTCTGGTTGGAGAAAAACTATATCTTGCTAGTAAATTCACAGTAAATGATATATCGGGTCTTGTATTATTAGCAAGATACATTAGTGCTCCAATGGCACTGAGATATGGTACTTCAGGACCAATGATATCTTCATTTTCTTCTTTAGGACGGAATTGATCATTTTCCACATCCAAAGATCTTACGATCATTGGGGTACTCAAGGGATGTGACTTATCCATATAAAATCTTTTCAAGATCTTCTTTGTGTATGTTGTTTGATGAATAAAGATCCTATTTTTTATATGCTCGATCTGCAGGTCGAGACAAAATTTAGTCCTTCTAAGATCTTTCATCTCAAACTCTTCTTTTAGAGTTTTTATAATTGTTGGAATCTCTTCAGGAGCCCCAATGATATTTAAATCATCAACGTACACAGCAATTATAATAAATCCAGATGCAGATTTCTTTATAAAAATACATGGACAGATATCATCATTCTTGAATCCATTTTTGGCCAGATACTCAGTAAGACGATTATACCACATTCATCCAGATTGTTTCAGACCATATAAAGATCTTTGCAATTTGACTGAGTATAACCCTTGTGAATATTCATTGGATGGTTTAGATATCTTTAGTCCTTCAGGGACTTTCATATAGATATCACGATCTAATGAGCCATATAAGTAGGTTGTTACCACATCCATTAAAGGCATATGCAGTTTATGATATGCAGATAAACTGACCAAATAACGCAATGTTATCGCATCCATTATAGGGGAATATGTTTCTTCATAATCTATACCGGACCTTTGTGAAAAACCTTGTGCTACAAGTCAAACTTTGTAGCGTACAACTTCATTTTTTTCATTTTGTTTTTTCACAATACCCATCGGTATCTAACAGGTTTTACATCTTCAGGTGTACGGATTACAGGTCCAAAGACTTTACGTTTTGCAAGTGATTCTAACTCAGCCTTCATGGCTTCTTTCCATTTTTGGCCAATCATTCCTGTATCGAAATTCTTCGACAGATCTTGGCTCAAGATCCTTACTTTCATGCATGATATTTAATGCCACATTATATGCAAATATTTCATTGACAATTGTCTTATTTCGGTTCCATTTCTCTCTTGTAAAGACTTAATTTATCGAGATCTCGTTATTTTCACAATTTTCAGGTATCTGAACGTCTTCTGGTGTTAAAACTATATCAGAATTTTGGACAATTGTAGGTGTCTTTACTATGTCTTTTTTGACAGGAATAGTATTTACCTCTTTTCTCTTTCGAAGATTTTTGTCTTTGGAACCAACAGGCCTGCCACGCTTCTGGCGTGTATTTGCTTCGGTGGCAATTTGTCCAACTAGGACATCAATTCGAATTGGGGTATTTTCCACTGGTATATAAGATTTGGTTATCCTCTTTGTATCGAAAAATGCATCAGGCAATTCATTTGCTATTCTTTGCAAATGTATAATTTTTTGAACTTCTAGTTCACATTGCCCTGATCGAGGATCTAAATGCATCAAGGATGATGCATTCCAATTAAATTCCTTTTTAGGAAGCTTATTCTCTCCCCCTAATGTTGGAAATTTTGATTAATCAAAATGACAATCCGCAAACCGGGATTTAAATACATCTCTAGTTTGTATCTCAAGATACCTTACTATAGAGGGAGAATCATATCCAACATATATCCCCAATTTTCTTTGGGGTCCCATTTTGGTGCGATTAGGTGGTGCAATGGGAACATATATCGCACACCCAAATATTCTTAAATGGGAGACATTTGGCTGCTAGCCAAAAGCTAATTGCATAGGAGAGAATTGATGGTAACTCGTTGGCCTCAAACGAATAAATGTTGTGGCATGTAAAATAGCATGCCCCAAACCGAGGTTGGGAGATTTGTTCTCATAAGTAAGGTCTAGCAATTAATTGGAGGCGTTTAATAAGTGATTCTACTAACCCATTTTGTGTGTGAACATGAGCTACTGGATGTTCAATACTTATTCCATTAGTCATACAATAAGCATCAAAAGCTTGGGAAGTAAATTCACCAGCATTATCAAGACGAATTGTTTTTTATTGTATTTTCTGGAAATTGTGCTTTTAACCAAATAATTTGAGCCAGTAATCTCGCAAACGCCAGGTTGCGAGAAGACAATAAGCACACATGTGACCATCTCGAAGATGCGTCTATCAGGACCATAAAATATCTAAAAGATCCACATGGTGGATGAATAGGTCCACATATATCACCTTGAATCCTTTCTAGGAATTCAGAGACTCAAATCTAATCTTTACTGGTGATGGTCTTTGATGTGTATTTTTGGAAAACGAATGCCAAACACACAAAACTAACCGGCAAGTGCACCGGGTCGCATCAAGTAATAATAACTCACGGGAGTGAGGTCGATCCCACAGGGATTGAAGGATTGAGCAATTTTAGCTTAGTGGTTGATTTAGTCAAGCGAATCAAGATTTGGTTGAGAGATTTGTGATTTGCAAAATTTAAATTGCAGAGAAAGTAAAGGGAGTGGGTAAATTGCATGAAAGTAAAGAGAACTGAAATTTAAAGTGCTGAATCTTAAAGAACAAGAAATTAAATGGCAGAAACTTAGAACGCAAGAAATGTAAATTGCAGAATCTTAAATTGCAAGAAATGTAAATGGCTTGAATTGTAAAGGGAATTGGGAATTGGATTTGCAGAATTTAAACAAGGAAAAGTAAATTGCAACGAACAGAGAAGTAGAAGATAACTTGGATTGAATCGGATCTAAAAACAGAAATGTAAATGAGATTGAAAAGCATTAAACAGGGGATGTAAAATTGGAATTCAGATCTCAGGACCCAAGAGACTAGATAACCAAGTCTAGATCTCAATGCCTTCCTAGATCCAACAAGAACAATTGCAAAGGAAATGTAAATTGCAAAGAAAGTAGATGAAGAAGCAATTAACCGAAACTGAAATTCAATTAAGCAGAGAATTAAACAAGATCCCAAGGTGAGATTGAAACAGATTTCCTTCAATTCTCCAACCCAAGATCCAAGACAATTGTAATTGAAATTGAAAGCAAGAAAACTAAGAGGAAGGGAATTCAATTCTCCTTCCCCGAGACTTAGAAATTAAAATTCACTCAACACCAAAAGCTCTCCGAAAACTCTCTATGAAAACTAAAAGGAAAGCTCTCTGAAAAACTTCCACAAAAAAAAAACTCTGAAAAACTTAAATCCTATGCTATTTATACACTTTCTTCAAATGGTCTTCAAGCCTTCAATTGGGCCTTTGCTCTTGATGGAATTGGGTTGATAGAGGCCTTGGTTGATTGCTCTTGGAGTTTGGAGAAGAACCGAATTGAACCGGGTTTGGAATCATGAAAGCTTGAGTAAAAGTTTGAGTAAAAGTTTGAGGCAAACTTTTACTCAAACTTTTCACATCAGCCACCCTCTTTTGCTGATACCAACGTTTGGGCAAAAGTTTGGGGTCAAACTTTTGCTCAAACGTTGGCCTCCCCTTGCACACTCATGGCGCCAACGTTTGCCAAAAAGTTAGAGGCAAACGTTGGCGCAAACTTTTGCTCTCCAGGGTGTGTTGTTCATGCGCCAACGTTTGCCAAAAAGTTTGAGGCAAACGTTGGCGCAAACTTTTGCTCTCCAGGGTGTTGATTTGTGATGCCAAAAGTTTGCCAAAAAGTTTGAGGCAAACTTTTGCTCCAGCTTTTTGCCCAAAAGTTTGAGGTAAACTTTTGCTCCAGCTTTTTGCTCCCTGGTTCGTTTTCAATTAATCCAAAAGTTTGAGCTAAAGTTTGAGGCAAACTTTTGCTCAAACTTTTTGTCCTCTCTTCCTCCTAGCCATTCCTTCTTGCTTCAACCTTTCTCCAAGCTTTCTTCACCTATCATTAATCAACCAAACACATCAAAGCTATGCTCAAAATCATGAGATATTCATTCTTTCATAATATGTGACAATTATAGCATAAAACCTCATGAAATTGCATTAATTCATACATGGTTGATTAAATCAAAGGAAACATGAAAATCTACCCAATTGGCTTGCTTGTAGCTCAAGAAAGTGCATAATTCATTTGAAAACAAAAGAAAAAGACTAGTGAAACTAGGCTAAGATGACTTGTCATCACAACACCAAACTTAAAGCTTGCTTGTCCCCAAGCAAGAAAAGATTTATTGAGAAGAAAGAATGAAATGGAAGAGGATGTTCATGCTAGTAGAGTGTTATTGGTAGTTCATGGGGTTTTATGTGGATATGTAAACACTCACTTCTTATTGACTCTTAAGCCTAGAAAGTCTCCTTCAAGCTTCAAGTAACATACTGCTATGACCTCTCATTATTCCTTTATCCTTGGCTATTATTTTGTTCATAAGCTTTATTTGAGTGTCATGTGTAGCAAGTTCATTTTCTTTTCTTTATACTTGACACATTATTCACTATAGACACTTGGCTTACATTCCTTCTTAAAACATTGATGCTCTGCACCTCTTTGGGCTACTAAATACCTTGTAGTTAGGTTGCTCTTGATAGTGGACTTTCAGCTGATGATCCCGGGTTAGTTAACCCAAGTCACCGAGTATTGATGCACTCCAAAGAGCTTAGTGGTCCAAGCAGATCCTAATACAAAGACACCACAGGCATATATTCTAAGGTTCAAGCTATTGGTGTCCAGCTTTGTTTCTTTTTGTTTTCTTTTGTTCTGCCACTCTTTGGCTATTTCTTTTTCTCCCCTTTTTTCTTTCTTTTTGTTTTTCTTTCTAACCAAGGATTTTTATTTGATTGAGATTCATAGACAGTAGGCCACTTTCTACTTAGAGGGAGACATCCTAGTTCTCTTATTCACTAAAAGTGAGCTATCATACAATCACACATACATACCACCACTTACTTTTATTGTACTTCTGTCTAACAGAGAACTATCTCACTTCACATTTAAACATTTCTTTTATTGAATTGAAAATGCAGGGGACAAAGCATGCTTTTTGTTCAGTGAAAGTAAACACACAAGCACACACATAGACTAGCTTACTTATTTTAAGAGTGATTCTACTTGTATTAGATGAACACTTTAACAAAACACAAGTCAAAACATTTTTTCAACAGCAAGAGTTAAGTGTAAATACAACCTATTGGTTTGCAGTTCCTTTGTCCTTCCTTCTGTTGTGCCCTTTTGAGTTATGATGCATAGTGTCTTCAAATGGTGGTGAATTCCCTGCACAATTCTCAAAAGTTGCTTGCTTCTCAAGCCCTTAGATGACCAGTTAGTATGCATGAATTGAGTGTGGCTTGTGGATTTAATTTGGTGAGGGAACACCAAATTTAATTTCTTGCCACTTCTCTGGATACAGCAGGTTAACTCTAGGCAGAATCTTGTATCCTTGCTAAAGGTTATGAAGTTAAGACTCAAAAGCAGTTAAGTGGTTGAATAATCTGTTTGATTGCTTGGACTAGCAATGTGCAGGAAGTTAGAATGTGCTTTTGAATGAGGTTTTGGTGGAACACCAAACTTAGAATCCTCCATTCTCCCTTAAGTTGTTTTTGGTGTGCAACACCAAACTTAGCTCCTTGCAATACATATCAATTATTCAACATTTTTATTGAAAAAGCTATGAAAAGAAAACTACCTCAGGTTGGGTTGCCTCCCAACAAGCGCTCTTTTATTGTCATTAGCTTGACATCGATCCTCTTAGATCATGGGGGTTGAAAATCATAGTGCCTCAGCTTTTCTCCTCTTACTGTGAACTTCCTTCCGGTCTCCTTTTTGATGATCTCTAGGTGTTCAAGTGAAAGGACCCGGTTCACAGTGTAGTATTCAGATGATTGTGGGGACACCTTCATTGGTTGGGTGTTTAACACTACTTTATCCCCTGGCGAAAAGCCTTCAGTAGGGATCTTCTTGTTTCTCCACCCTCTTGGCCTCTTCTTCTTTTCTTTCTCAAAAGATACTCCCTGCCTTGGTGATTCCTTTTCTGAGATGTTGAATTTCTCATCTGGAGGTTTTGGATCTAGTTCCTCCTTGATTTCTTTGGTTTGTTGCACCATCTCTACTGCTTTCAAGCATGGATTTGGAAGTTTTGGAGCTAACTCATTGACTACCTCCTTCAAACTTTGATCTCTGGCCTTATCCTCCGTACACTCTTCTTCTTGAGTGGGCTCATGTGGGGTTTTAAAAACATGGAATGCTAGGTGCTCATCATGCACTCTCAGCAACAATTCCCCTTTTTCAACATCTATCAATGCTCTGCCCGTAGCCAGGAAAGGCCTCCCCAGAATGATGGGAGTGTTAGGGTCCTCCTCCATATCCAGGATGACAAAATCAGCTGGGAGAAGGAATTTCCCCACTTTTACCAGTACATTCTCTACAACTCCAACTGCTTGCTGGATGGATTTGTCAGCCATTTGAAGGAGTATTCGTGTGGACTTCAGCTCAGAAATTTGAAGTTTCCTCGTTAGAGACAAAGGCATCAAGTTTATACCTGCACCGAGGTCACAAAATGACTTCTCAATTGTTATGTTTCCTATGGTGCAAGGTATGTAAAAACTCCCAGGATCATCTTTCTTCTCTGGTAACTCTCTTTGGAGGATAGCACTACATTCTTTTGTCATCTCAACAATCTGTCCTTCCTTCAGGGATCTTTTCTTTGTGAGTACTTCTTTCATAAATTTGGCATATAATGGCATCTGTTCAAGTGCTTCTAAGAAAGAAATATTGATGCTGAGAGTCTTGAATATATCCAGGAATTTTGAGTATTGCTTATCCTCGTTTTCTTTTTTGAACCTCTGAGGGTACGAAAGTTTGGGGACATCTGGCTTCACTCCTTCCTTCTTCTCTTGTAGCTGTGTTTCAAGGATGTCCTCATCTTTCTTTGAGCTTTTTGCATTCTTGGTCTTTCTCTCCTCTTCACTTCTCTCTTCTGTCTCTTCTTGTGGAACTTCTCTGTTGTGTTCTTCTTGATTGATGGCTTCCTTCTCCCTAGTCTTTTCACTTCCTACTATGATTGCTTTGCACTCCTCCCACTTTGTAGCTTTTCCTTTGTCCTTTGGATTGGAGATTGTATCACTTGGGAGAACATTGGTTGGCCGTTCAGCTTGTTTGGCCAATTGTCCCACTTGTCGTTCAAGGCTCTTCATGGTAGCTTCATTTCTCTCTTGCACTTTGACCAAGCTTTGAGTGGACTGAGCAATTGCTTGTATGGCTGCCTCAAGACTTGAAATTCTACTTTCATGATGGTCTATTGGTGGTATGATGGGGGTGGAATGTGGTTGCTGGAAGTTAATATTTTAGATGTGTTACAATTGAAAAAGAAACTACAATTGAAAATATTTTAGTTTATGTATATAATTATATTCGACCATTCATAATTTTTAAATTAATTGTTGATTATATACTTTATTTGCAACAACTTTATTAATAAAATTAAATAAGATCAACCTTGTTCCAATTAAATCAGCAGAGTGTTTTTATGTTTAAATTAAAATATAATTAAAAATGTCTAACATGATATTTCTTAACAAATTACATAAACACATGTGTGAAAAATAATGATACCTTTCACCAATGCAAAATGAGAGAGTGCTTCAGCTGGAAGGTGGTGATGGTCTTCACCAATGAAGACGAGATGGAGAATTCAGCTGGCAGCGTCCTTTTTGGTTTGGGATTCACTAATGCGTGAATATCCCGTAGAATAAGAAATTTAAAAAACTGTATGTGTTACGTGAAGTTACGAAAGTAAAGCAAAGTCACCGTAACCACCAATGAAGTGGGTTGGTTTTAAAATTTAAATTTAAATTAAAATCTAATTATAGATATGTATCTACAAAACAGGAACATGTTACACTAAAAAAATAATTAAATATTATTTAAATCTGATTAAAGGCTGATTAAAGGCTGATTAATATTGTACAACTAGCATTTCCCGAGAGAAAAATTATATGCGTCAACCTCAATAGTATTTGGAAAATGCTACTTATACAACAAAATTCAGCCTTTATTTAGCCTTTAAATCTAATATTTTATTATTTTAATTTTTTAATTAATCATATTTCCTATTTTTAAGGAACCACTTTTATTTTGAATACTTATCACTGTAAAATTTGTAACCACTTGCAATACATTAATTTTTTGCAAACTAAACCATAAAACTCGTAATGACTTTTCGTGTACTAATTTTTAAAAAATTAGTGAAGTTTTCAAAATCAGTTAAACTCACTTCAATTATTTTTTTATTCAAAACATTCAAAATTCATGTCAAAACAAAAACACATCTAAAATTAAATAAACAACATAAACATATTCAAAATTATGTATTAACACATCTAAAGTATTCTCATTGTAGTTCTAAATTACATATTGAACACAGAAAAAAATTAAACTCAAATACACATCCAAAATTATAAGAATGCACTCTAAATATTTTATCAACACATCCAAAACTCATGTAAAAAAAAACTTATATATGTACATAAGAACATAATGAACAACATAAATACATCTAAAATTAAGTATTGACACATCCAAAATAGGTTAACATTACAACTCCCAAATCAAACATATGAGTGCAAAAAAAATTATAATCACAAATACATTTAAAAAAAATACAACACTTCCAATATTATACATAAATTTAAAAAAATAGAATTTTTTATTAAGCGAAAAAAAAGAATAACATATCTTCATGAATGAACTCAACCAAAATTTTTTTAGAATTTTGCAAGCAGAAATACCAGAGACAGAAGGAGTGTGACGTGGGGGAAGAGACAAGGGAAGGCGCGGGAGAAGGGGGCGGTTGTGCATGGCGCGAGGGAGGAGACCAGGGACGGAGAGGAGCCCATTGATGGAGGAGGCACGGGGAGTGCGCGTCAAGGGGAGGAACGCGTTGCCGAAGGAGGAGATCGTCGCAGAGGAGTGCCCAACGCGGGAAAAGACAAAAACGGCCACAGATGAGGAGGGAGAGGCGATGCAGCTATGGATCTTTACGGAGCGAAGATTTTACTAGTGATTTAAGATGATTTAAGGTTTATTTTAGAATTTTAAATTCGAAATTTTGAATTCTAACTAATTTGATTTTTGGATGTGTATTTAAATTGTAATATATTAATAATTAAATATATTAAATCTGAAACAGAAATTTAAAATTGAAATTGAAATTTTAAAATTTAGTTTTATTTAGTTTATATTTTGAATGTGTATTTAATTTTAAAAAGACACTAAATCTATTTATAATTTTTAGATGCATTTATTTTACTTTTTTATTTTAAATCATTGTAATAAAAGGCTGAATATTGTATAACTTTTAAAGGATATCTAGTTGAATTGAAAATATATTTGATCCAATTGACCAATTCTAGGAAAAATAAGAACATTTTCTTACACGAACTGACTAAGACGTAAACTTATAAAACCTCTAATTAAAATATCAAAATATACCAATTCTATACGGATATTTTAGATTACTCATCAAACTTTGAAAATTGGCAGATAAGCTCTAAAGAGACGTGCATTTTTTGTCTTTCCATTTTATTTATTTATTTATTTACCAAAACAAAGAGCTTACAGAGTAAAATACTAGAATAAGCATTTTTATTTTTTATTTTTTAAAAATTCTTGCTTTGTTCAAATTGTTGCTTATTTCCTTCCATTATCTTGACCAATTCTTTCCTATTCGCTGCTCCTTGCTTCAATGCCTCAATAAGGTGAATCTGATTCCACTGTACAAGTTGTTTACATCCTCGCTTGTGCGATGGTGATTTCCTCTGTTTTCTTAGTGACACTTGGAACAACGTTTGAGATGGTCACGGACTCACAGGTGAGCAAGTAGCATGGGACGAAGAGACTAAGAACAGGCAAATGTACCATGAGGGCATTTTAATGGTTCACTCAACTAACGTGCACATTATGCCTACGTTCATTATCTTGAAAAGTTTGTAGTTGCAATGCCAAAGTAAAGGTTAAAGTTAAAAAGGGGTAGATTATAGTTACCGTTTTTAGCTTTGAAGATCTGAGCATTGGATAGTTGAGGACCTAGAAATAGGAAAAGACACAGCAACTTACAAAGATTCAAAGAACAAACCAATGTACTACTTTCACATTATTCTAAATTTCTAATTTTTTCTTTTAAATAAATAAAGTCCAATCTCTATATCTCTATCTCTTAACAAAGGGACTGAATGCAAAAGATAGGCAAAACTAGAAGAGTTCCTATCACAAACTTTGGTGCCAGACAATGTTCTGCATTATTTTGTGAAAGCAAGCGTGGGAGATTTTTACAGCTTAGAATGAAACACTTGCCAGATATACTGAAATAAGAGATAAGTGCAAGGCCAGTCTCTCTCCATTTCCAACATCAAATAGTATATCAATGTGCACTTGTAATGAATACAAACCACTAAGTGCTGCAACTAATGAAGCTATCCTCAGAAAAAGCAAACAATCACAAAGGAGCAGCAGCAGACCTGAAATAAAGATCCCCGATAAGGAAGATGAAACAACAACAAAACCTTGTCCCACTAGGTGGTACAACTACATGGATCAAACCACACTATTTTAGCCTGTCAATAAAACAAATTGCATTTTTTTTTTCCTTTCTCTGTCTTTGTTTGAAATAGAACTCCATATGCTTGATATGAACTTATTATAGGATTTCATGTATCTGTACTCTAAAAAAAAAAAAAAAAAATTTTACACAAACATCCAAAATTGTTTGACTTAACCAGCAACTTCCTACAAGTTATACATGGTAATTAAACTTAACCTTGTACCCATTTGATTGGTTTGACAATGTTAAACTCTTTATTTTAATCATATTTGCATACGATATGTAGAGCCATGTTACTTAAGATCTAAGTGAGAAAGAATAAACAATTTTGAATGGCACTGATCAAAATCAAGAACATTTTATTGATGGAAAATTAGAGGCTTAGGCTAATGTTCAACAAATCTAGAAGTGGGAGAGTTAGAAGAGAACCTCTATAAATTAATATGCAAAAGTCGGCAGTGTGGTTTATCATGGGTTGTGCCTATCCCTTTCTCTAGCATGGAAACTTTCCGCAGGCTCATCATATTCACTGCTATGGAAATTTACAACTGTAGCATTAGATGTCCGAGAATCTTCATCGACACTGTAGAATGGATCAAAAGAAGGTTGTCCCTCATCATCTTCAAACTTGAGATCATCATCAAAGTTATCAAAATCAAATTTCCGCAGAAGTTCGGGAATGGGTATGCCACCTCCTTCTGCATGCATAGATCCCATTTCAATGTCGATTTTCTCCTTTGGAGTCAACATTCCGTCCATATGATTTGGACTCAAAGAGTGGGGCATATGTTCCTCCTCCACCACAAATGATCGGAACTTATTTCTTGAAGGTTGGATACGGGAGCAAAGTGTTTCTCTTAAATTTCCGCATGATCCCTTATTGTATGGATTCCCCCTCCTATCATATTGGTATCGGAAGTTCTCATAAGTTGTCTGCATTCATAACCAAAAAAATAAAACATAAAAATCAGCATGCAAAACAAAATCTATGAAAACAATGGCCATATGGACAAGTTGCCAAAGGAAAAGGATATCCAGACATTTTCTTATTGGATTTCTTATTTTATTATTATATTTTATGAAATCACTCCTTTTTTATTTGCCTTATGCTATTTTTTTCTCTTTTGGGAAATAATAAGTATCGAACTCTAGACCTTTCAATTATAGAAGGTTTGATACCATGTCATGATATCACTTTTCTCAAAAGTTTAAGCTGACAGGAAAAAGCACGTAAATGATGATTATATCTCTAACTTAATAAACGCTAAGAAGAAAATCCTCTTTATAAAGGAAAATTTCAAGGATACATTTGAGATGAATCAATAATGAAAAATGATTAAGACTTAAGAATTTAAGAAGTAAAACAGTAACCTGGTTCGTGCAAATGAGATAGAAATGGAAAACTGTGAGGCCACCAACAAACCAGACGGCTATAAAGCAATAAACTATGAGAATATCCGATACATAATCATGTGTTAATGTCCTCAATGTGCCTCTCTGGGCAATATTGATCCAAGTAAACACAAATACATACAGGCACAAAATGGTTGAAGTTGAAATAAACATGAAGAACCACCGATAGTTTCGCTGCAATATATCAACAAGCGAAGAAAACAGTTAGTTCTTGTAACATATATAACAAAGCAGAAAAGTTTGGTCCTGGTATAAATATACAATTGACATTGTTAATTCATATTATATATAACTTCCTATCAATAAATGCATTTCTAAGCAATTATGCTAGAAAAAAAGGATTATGATACACTATTAACTTAATTTCGATGCACTGTCAGTGTAAAATACTTTTATATGTAAATTCAATTACATAATGTCATGTCAACAGAAATAACTTATGTTTTTATAATGACTACGTGAATGGTCATTCAAAAGAACGGATATAATTTAATGACTATCTCCAAGAATGTTTCCTAATTCTTTTCTTTTTATTTGTTTGTTTGCAAAGAGCCAACTTACGATTCCAATGCATTGGCCAACCCAGGGACAATGATGATCAAATCTCTGGACACAGTTGTTGCATATGGAACAATGAGAGGTACGAGGAGGGCGATACAGCAAGCATGTGTCGCAGAACTTCACTTTTACTGTGTGACCATTAATGATCACATCTTTTGTTCGAGGAAGTTTCAAATGAGGGGTTGTACCATTAATCCACTCCATGGAAGGGGTAGGTATATCAAACGCCTCATCAAATTCAGGTGCTCTAGAATTTCTAGGGACAATTCCCGGATCTCTCCCAGAAGTCATGAGGAGAAATAGTAAATCCTGCATGCATGATGCCTGAAATATGAGCTTTTTACATTGCACAAAATAATCCTTGAAACAGAACAAGGATACATTAATTATGAGCTTAAAAATTATATAATTTCATTATTTCTTTGAATAAAAATGATATGATGACTATTGAGTCTGTTGGAACTTGTTAAAGTATTAGGAGATTACTATACAAGGCTAGGCGCATATACTAGTTGTACTAGATTAGTATTTAACTTTGAATACTCGTATAGAAAAAAACAGGGTAAGTAGGTTATCGTTTTGAACTTAATTTTAAGCCAGGATAAAACAGTTTTACATGTGTATCCAATTATGTGACGTCACATCAGCAAAAATAACCACTTCTTACAATTCAATGTAAATGGTCATGCAAAAGAAGGAGAAAGACAACTGTGAATAAATTCTGTAAACTGTAAAAGTCATTCATTACTGTAGAGGGTATTTACCAAAACAGTGAGGGCTGAACCCACAGCCAATACAGGAACCCACTGAGCATCGTTATCACCATTTCCTTGCCTGATTCTAAGATATATCTTAATGCAAAATGCAATTGCAGGTCCAGCAATAAGAAATGTTGTAAGAAACAAAGAAGCTACATCAGGACCAAAAACAAGCCTCCCGCCACAGAAAAATTTCTGAAAGAAAGCGAAAAGAAAAAGGAAGAATTAGTAAGGCATAAAATGCTTGTCACGGACCAGCGAATCAAACCTCAATGAAAGAAATTTTCTATTTTCAACTCAACTCAAATGCACAAAGAGTACAAGTGACACTGTTAGCTAAAGAGTTTTAAATTATTAAGACACTAAAATTTTACAATTCAGCTGGGCATACACAATAAAAATAGGAACAATAATCATGCAAGATTAGCCAAAAATTTGAAAGCATTGAATTGCGCTTGTAATTTTTCTAGAAAAGGCAAAATAGATCAACTCACGATGATAGCCTAGGATCCACAGTCCACATACATTATCAATTTTTCGACCACTATGCAAGTTTGAAAGCTCCATTTTATGATTGTAATTTTTACTATTCCAAAATTCCAATTCAAAACCTAGCATCCAGACACAAGTGATCACAAAAAAGCAATGGAAGAGAAAATAAAGGTAAACAGATCATAACCATCAAACATGTAATCCACATCATAAGCGAAACATAATTTTGAGCCATGAGAATCAAGCCACCCCAACATAAACAAAATCGAAATAAAAAGAAAAAGAAAACTAACATTGTTTCCCCTCCATGCTTGATAGACCCTCAGTGGCTTCAAATTATGGGCCGCCTTGAGAGAAGGAGGAGAAGACTCCATTTGCATCTTTCTATTCCCACCCATGGCTACCACCACCAACAACACCACCTTTGTGTCTGTGTTTTTGCGTGCGTGTCACCACAATTCTTGCCTTCCAACCTCCACAAAACCCATATCACCCTCCAATTCAACCCACAAAATTCCAAATTTCCTTCCTAGGGTTCGTTGATTCAGCTAAAGCGAAACAATGCGGATGTAAGAGAGAGAAAGAAAGAGAGAGGAAAGACAGGGTGTAAGAGAGAGAAGAGAGAAAATTGAGAAGGGATCACAGCCAATTCAAACTCCAAACTCAACAAGAAGACGTGAATTTGTACAGCTGGATAAAGAAATCAGACGACAACAATGTCCATGTCCCTTTTTGTTTCCGATCATGAAACAAAAACAAAGAGAAAAGAAAAAACAGCAATTCCTCAAAGTTTTCGAACTTATCTTGTTGCTTTTTTTTGTCTGATAATTCCAATGTTGTTGTTTCTGTTAGTTTCTGTTTGTTCCCTCTCTTTCTCTCTCTAAGGAGAACTCTCTCTTTTCTTTCTGTGTCAGAATCCAAAGTGCTGGCAGCATTGGAGCTCCTTCGGCAGATCCTACAACTTTTCGCGCTTTTTACGTGCGTAATACCTCTCTTATTTGCTGTCTCATTTTTTTAATAAATAAATTTACGATTACATCTGATTTTCACACTATATTATATCTTTTATTATCACTGGAAACAGAATATTATGCTATTTATCTTATTTGAAAACGAAAAAATTTAAATGCATCTCAGATATCTGAAGTTAGTTTATAATTTTTTATTATTAATTTATGTTAAAAATTTAGTTTTAGAATACTTTTTAAGAGTAAATAAATTATTAGATTATAGGATATGTTTAGGATCCATTTATGGTTATCATTAGCAACATTATTGTATGTTGAATTAAGTAGTTATATTTTGTCAAGTTGGCAAGATTAGTTGTAACTTTAACTCATAATTTTAGGATTGTGATGGGAATTAGATACTCAAATTTTATTAGGATGTTCAGATGTAATATTTGTGTAGGACAAATTATTTTGTAGACTATTTTATGTTATCTTGAATATATTAAATATTTTTATTCTTTTAAATGCCTTTCAAAATATAAATGTATTTTAATTATTTAAAAAATTGAGTATTTAGTTAATTATTTTAAAATATAAATAAACTGTACTTATACAAATAGCCTTATTTAAATAAATTAAGTTAAATATTAATATAAATATTTTTTGTTTACAATATCTCTCATTTCAGGTTAAAAACTAATTTGTAACAAATTTAATCTTTATTTAAGTGTTTATTACATGTTAATAAATTACTATACACATGAGACGAAATTTAAAACCCCTGACATTTGCTTAAAAGTTAAGAGGACTAATAAACTGATTATTTTTCACCAACTCAAATTGATTAAATACTAATATGAAACTAATCTCTAAAATTAAATCATCACGTAGTTGACATACAGCAAGATACAAAGGCAATAGAGTGGAGCCAGATATGTAGTCATCGTATTATAAGTTATAAGAGTATTGTCTAACGGAATACGCTATTACGCTGCTTGCTGTCATTTGGCATAACGTGCTTTGCATTCATACAACAGTCGCCAACCAAAACTTTTGCTTTAACGCCAATAAGCTTCACCAGAAATCTTAACATAGTAAAAGCGCCCCTCCTCTCCTTTTTTCCCCTTCCTTTCTCTTACTTTCTGTTTGTCTCTTTTTTCTTTTCTTTTTATGTCATTATCTATCATTTTTTCTTTTATTTGAATATATTTTATGTTATTATTATTATACCATGTATGGAAATTTTTCTTAAACAAATAAAAAAGATCTTTCCAAAAAATTTAAAACAACATTAAATATTAAAATATACTTTTTTTAAAATTGTAGAAAATTAGATAGACCTCACGTCCTCACCTAATTGGCAAATTAATAATTATGCTTGCTTTTTTTCTTCTTACATTTGTGATTGTGATTTGTTTTATTAGTTTTAAATAATAAAATATTTTATATAAATACTATGTTTAATTGTTTATATAAAAAAATAGTCATTGTGTATTTTATATATATATATATATATATGGTTTCGTGTATTATGTATATATATATGTATTGTCTCACATATTTTTAATTTATATTTTATAGGAATAACTAGTTTTTAATACATATAACATGGTCTAACTTTTATGGTTAGCAGATTGTACTTACCAAATTTAGTTTAATTTAATTAATTTATTATTAGTAAATTGTATAAGAAATGAATTAGTTGAATTAAAATGATTTTTTCTTAAATACAATTTGTTAATAACCATGAAAGTTAAATCATACTATATATAATAGTTGATTTTTTATATACATATAATATTTTGTTAAAAAAAATACCATTTAAAACTAATAAAATTATCACATGACAAATTAAAAAAAAGGAAAGAAAAAGAAACAAGCTAGCATAATAAGAATCAAAATTCTCTAAATTTAAAAAATTAATAAAATAGAAAATTAGTCACTCTTAAATTAAAATAATAAAATACATATTTTATAAAAATTATAAAATTAATAGTAATTAACTTCTTATTTTATCACTTTATTAATTTTTTTATTTTAAAATATCTAAATTCATGAAAATGGGAATGTTGGCTATTGGATGAAACTTACCCGATTTTTCTTAATCCCAAAAAAAAAAAAAAAAATTAAAATTTAATATTTAATGTTATTTCTATTATTTTTGAAATAATATTTTTTTTTTATCTATTGAACAAAAAATTCCTACTATCTAACTATTAATCGGTGGCTCTTGAGGTCAAATCAAATTATGTATAGAATAATTTTTATAACGAAGATAAAGGGGCCCAATAAGATGCATATAGAATAATGATAGCTAGAAAAGTTAAATTTTAAAAATCAGGAATATTCTCTGTCCAAAGAAAACAAATTATCTCTTTAAAAAAAAACTTTAACTACACATGTTAAAATGATTATTAGTAAAAAATTTTATAGTAAATATATAATAAATACATAAAAAAACTCAAATTTTATATGCTTTCTATAGAAGAAATAAATAAAAAATTTTAACATGTACTTTTAAATATGGTATTTAAATTCTAAAAAAAAATCAAGGGAGCATCTATTTAATAAGAAAACTAGAGGCATATATAGCTCATTGGAAAATCTATTCATGCCAGCTTGAAATAACACCATTTGGTGGAGTTGTACCCTCTTTTATCACTTTTTAATAACTTCTTTCAACTTATTGTTTTTTTATTATGGTTAATCTTTCAACTTATTCTTGATGATTACAATATAATATAAAAATAGAGTAAAAATTCTTCTCCATTTTTAACTATTTATTCAATGAACATTGTATTTTTTAACTATTATAAAAATATAAACTTATCTTCATCCATTTTTGTATTTGTTCAATCTGATTCCTAAAATCAGTTGACAGCAGGTCAATGCTGACATGTCAGATAATGTGTTTACGAAGGAGATAGAAACAAATCGCCTCTTGAGTTCCTCAACCATCTCTCTCCTTCACTTCTCCTGCTCCTTCTCTGCTGTTACCTCCTCCCTCTCCCTCTGAAACTCTCTCTCCCTCCTCTTCTCCCTCTTCTCCAACACCTCCATCAACTCCAAAACGCTAATCCTAACACTCCCAAATCTACCATATCTCCTCCTCGAAATTATTATCAAAATCATCACCACCATAATCATCATCAAAATCACCAAACTCACTCCTCCTCGTCCTCATCACAATTATCATCGTCATCAATAATTTTATCATTAGAATCTAAAAATTCAAAAACCAAAGACACAATCATACTAAAGAAGTACACTGGTCACTTGAAGAAAAAATTTATTTTTTTCAAAAAATAACAAAAAAATAAAGACTAAAAAAGAAGAGTAAGGTTTGAGTGTTAAAATAAATGAAACTCACGATGTTGTTGTGGCAGTGGTAGTAGCAATGAGTGGTGAAGAGAAATTAGAAAGTAAAAAAATACAGAAGGAGGAGAGGAGGGAGAGAGAGTTTAGAAAAATATATTTCATTAATCATCATGGATAAATGGTGGTGATGATATTATTAATGACGATGATGATTGTGAGTGCGGTGGCAAAGAGGGAGAAGGAGGAAGAAAGAGTTTCAGAGGGGGAGAGGGGGATGGTTGAATGGCTCAGGGGACGATTTGTCCCTATTACGAAGGAGACGTTACCTGACACGTTAGCGTTGACCTGCTGTCAGCCGGTTCCAGGAACTAGATTGAACAAATACAAAAGTAAATGGAGACCGATTTATGAACGAAGTTTAGCTTAATGAAAAAAGAATTAAAAAAGTTTTCAAAATTGATTTTGAAAACAAAAGTGGAATTTATGATAATCCTTGTGGTTACATTCGCCTTCTCTTAACCTTGATGAATCTTGCATACTTAGACTTTGAGAATCTCAAAAACTTATATCAGAATTGTATTATTAGAATTCTTTTGAATTTGTATGACTTGAAAGTAACTACTTCACATTTGAATTGGGTAAAGATCTTTGAGGCTGTTGACTCATAGTACTTTGTCACAAGGCAGTTCTTAATGGGCTTTCAATCGATAATCTCGGGCTAGTTAGCCCAAGTTATCGGGTGATAAAGCAACCCCCGGATCTAATTATCCAAGTCTCTCCTTGATACAATCATACCATAAGCACATAACTAGGGTTTTTATTGATCCAAACATCGATGCCTAGAGCCTCTTTAGGTTTCGTCTTAAGGCGACTCTTTAAGCGGGCTTTCAAACGATAATCCCAGTCCAGTTAGCCCAAGTTATCGGGTGATGAAGCACCCCTCTGATTTACTCGCCCAAGTCTTTTCTTGAAACAGAAACATCACAGGCACATAACTGGACCCTAATCATTGTTGCTCAAAGCCTTAAAACTTTTGATTTCCTTGATCTTTCCAAACTTTCTCTCTTCTCTCTCTTTTTTTTCACTGCTTCAAGGAATCGATGATCAAATTCTCATAATACTTCTTCAAATTTCTGTTCTCGAATATTCTTTTTCCATTTTCTCAAGATTTAAATAATCAAATTCATCAAATATAACCACCTCTTTTAAGCACCACCACTTTCATTTGAATTTATTATTCAATCTTTTCATTAAGATATCCTCCATAAAAATTAGTTACCGGAGGAACAAGCATTCAGATTTTAAGCTTTTAAAGAAAAGAAAGATAGACTATGTAATGCATGCAAAGAAGAAAATAAATAGAAAAGAAAACAAAAGGAAGAACAAAGATAAAGAAAACTAAAATCAGGAGGGAAAAACAAAAACAAAAAGGAAAGAAATAACTAACCACCATAAGAGAGGATTCATCTTACTCTAATCTTACCCAAGATTATTCATTCATCACCATTGTTTCTTTTTCATGTTCTTCATTATCTATGGTGTTACTAACACTAACTTAAAGTTTGATAGAGTTTTAGTTTTAGTGATAAGTGTAAGTCATATAAAGAAACATACGTTCATGAAAATGAAAAGAAAAAGATAAACCCTAAACAACATGATTTAAATAAAGGGGTGCCTGAATTGAAAACGCTTGGCGTTAGTTAAGGACACCGGGTGATAGAGCATTACCGTCGGTTAAGAATTTTTTCTCGGTAAGAGAAATAGCTTCATTGTAAGTATAGTTTCAAACCGACAAATAACACTCAATCAAAGTTTAATTTTGGTTGTCACAAGTTCAACCCAATAAAAATAACCGAGAGTATTAGTCTCGGGTTGTTCTCCCTAGGAATTACAATCGAGTGCTCAATTATTGGTTATGAGTATCACGGGTTGGGTTGATAAAGAAGCGAGAATTTAAATGACAATAAAATAAAGATAACAACTAAGGAAAGCAATTACTAAAAAGAGATTCATGGCAAGGATTGAGAATCTAGGCTTTCTATCATAGTCATTAATTATCATAAAATAATTGTCAAGAGCTAATCCTATTTCGTCATCTCCAACATCGGAAGAAGGTATAATGTTATCTTCACATTGAGAGAAAGTCAAATAGGACTAGTTAATCCCAATCCATAAGTAATGTTAATGGAAACAAAACTAACTAATCACTCTAGATCACCAATCTAAATTTGGTATTAATGACTCAAGATTGCCCAATTTCTCTTACCAAGCCAAGAATGCTCACAATCTACTCTAAAACTCAACCAAGCATTTTATCAAACACTTGGAAGGCATAAAAATAAAGCATGGTAAAATTGCAAGAAGCATAAATCTACAACTACCCAATGCAAGAAATCAATAACAATAACTCAAACAAGCAAGAAAAGAACATAAAACATCAAATTGTATTAAATGAAATTGAAATTAACAAGTGAGTTCATAAACTAAAAATGACATAAATGAGAAATTAACAAAAGAAACTAAGAGAACAAAGATGTAGGAACAAGAAATTGCAAGGAAAACTAAATGAAAACAAGAAATAAAACCTAAATCTAAGAGAGTTTGACCTAATCCTACCCTAATTCTAGAGAGAAGATGGAGCTTCTCTCTCTAGAAAACTACCTAAGGCATGATTCCTACACTACCTAATTTCTTCTCCCTTGTTCTCTCTTGAATTCTGCATCAAATAGCTTGAGAAATAAGTTGGATTTGGGCCTAGAAAGCTCAGAAATCGTCCCAGCGTATTCACTTTAATGAGGTCACGTGACCAGCATCACGCGTACGCGTGGTTGACGCTTGCGCGTCGATTGGCAAAGTTCTCTTTCACGCGTACGCGTGGGTGACACGTGCGCGTCGCTGGCAAATTCCCTCCTCACGCATACGCGTGGATGACGCGTGCGCGTGGCCTTGAATCCTCCAAATGCTCATTTCTTCATGAGTTCTCCACTTTGCATGCTTTTTCTTCACTTCTTCCATCCAATCCTTGTCTTATAAACCCCAAGATCACTCAACCAACATATCAAGGCATTGAGTGGAATCAAAGTGGATTAAATTTAGCTATTTTAAGGCCTAAAAAGCATGTTTTCATTCTTAAGTACAAATTAGGGAGAATTACAAAAGCATGCTATTTCATTGAATAAATGTGAGATAAGTTGATAAAATTCCCTAAATTCAACACACGATAAACCACAAAATTGGGGTTTATCGCCGGGCGTCCTTGCATGCATGCTCCCCTGGGAGCTTGCCTAGCCTAGACGCCAGGCTTCTAGTGTGGCCGCTAGGCGTGTGGTCTTCTTTGCACATGGACGCCTGGCATTTTTTTTGAGCGCCTGGTGTTCATCCTTTTTTATTTTTATTTTTGAGAAATAATGAGCGGATATTTTATACGCTTTTTGGCATCATTTTTGTATTGTTTTAGTCATGTTTTGTTTAAGTTTCATTATATTTTCATAGGTTTTAGTGCAAAATTCACATTTTTGGATTTTACTTTGAGTTGTTGTGTTTTCTGATGATTTCAGATAATTTTTGGTTGAAATTACGGAGTTTTTGCAAAGTCCAATTCAGAGGCAAGGAAAGCGTAGCAGATGTTGTCAGATTCTGACCTCCTTGCACTCAAACGAGCATTTTTGGAGCTACAGAGGTCTAAATGACACGCTCTGAATGACGTTAGAAAGCTAACGTTCAGAGCTTCCAGTAATATATAATGGTCTATACTTTTCTTTAAAGGAGCTTGCCCATATTGGGCGTTGAACGCCCAAGAACTACCCCCTTTCTGGCGTTCAACGCCCCAAAGGGAGCAAGCTGGCGTTTGGACACCCAAAAGGAATCAAAATCGGCGTCCAATGCCTCAAGAGGAGCACTAAGACGTGAGTTCACCAAAAGCTCAGCCCAAATACTCACTAAGTGGGCCCAAAAGTGGATTTTCGCCTCCTTTAGCTTAGTTTATCACATTTTTGTAATTTTTAATTATGAGTAACATCTTTTAGGTCTAGTATTTTATTATAAATAAGAGACTTACTTACTCCTGAGGATTATGCCTCCCAGGAGGGGAGAAGCACAGACATATTACATTGCACTTTCTTTAAGCATGAGCAACTAAACCTCCTAAGTTAGGGTTAGGAGCTCTGCTGATTCTCATGGATTAATAATATTACTGTTTCTATTTCAATACACGTTTGATTCCATTCTCTTGTGCATTTTCATTCTTCATCTCATGAATGGAGGATGAACCGTGACATTCATTCTTGTTCTACATGGGTTCCGTGTGAGTCCTGACCTGGATAGCATTTAACCACAGCTAGAGAATGCACTGTGGATTCCAAGAGAGTGCCTGGGCAACTTTGGATAAGTGACATAAAATTTCGTTGACCGTGGGTTGCTGAGGTCTCTGTGGCGTTAAGGCTAGAGTTTGAGAAGCAACATTCCCTGATTCGAAAGATCCGACCTTGTCTGTGGCATTTTGAGTAGGATCGCGAAGGGGAGTGGATTGTTTAGGTCTTCACCTTCGGCTATAATGGGAAGCCATGAGTTAACTTGATGAGGATGTTACATGAGTTGTTCGGATATGGTGGACTGCTATGGTTAAAAAGAGGCTAACTTGATGAGGATGCTACATGAGTTAGTCAATTATGGCTGCCATTGAATGAATAATTCATTATTGAAGTAGACAGTAAGAAAAGTCAATCTGAAAAAAATACGCATCTCCGAAGCCTTAACTGAATCCTTATCACTGTTTTCACAATCATTCTGGTATTTCGTTCTTTACTATTTTATTTATGCTTTCAAACAAACAACCATCTTTTCTAATCGCCTGACTAAGATTTACAAGATAGCCATTGCTTGCTCAATCTGACAATCTCCATGAGATTCGACCCTCACTCACCTGAGGTATTACTTGGACGACCCGGTGCACTTGCCGATTCAGTTGTGCGGAGTTCAATTTCGCGCACCAAGAACTACTTAAGCAAAAGGAAACAAAAAATGCATGCAGAAGAGACTAAGGATGCAATGTAAGGAAAAATGTGTTAAAACAAAGAAGAGAAAACAAAAACTAACCATAATTTGGTTGCCTCCCAACAAGCACTTTTTTAACGTCATTAGCTTGACGTTGAGTCTTTTGGGCTGGAAATCAGGTTGTTTCACGGCACCTTCCACCAGTGCCATACTCCATCACTGCCAATGCTTCTTTGGCTGTCATCTTTTGTAATGAACCTCCAACCATATTAGAAGTTTGAAGGTTGAAGGATCCCATCGTAAAAGAATAGGATTAGAAGCCATTCGAATAAGTCATGATGTGGACATTCTTCAAGCGGTTTTTTATATCTTTCCCATGCTTCAGGGACTGATTCACTTTATTTTTAGGAAAAGAAAACAATGTCCTTCCTTCGGACTAAACTCTCATTATCTACTACCATTCTCTCTTTCTCTTCTCCTTGCACGTAAAAACACAAAAGATCAAACATACCTTGTGGAAGAAAGAAGAATGAAATAGAAGAATCTAAACATATTTTAGAAAATACAAGGGGAGAAAAGAATAGGAACAAAATAAACAAGATCTAAGTTAGGATTTAACCGGACATAAGTTGTCAATCTCAATTAATCTCCGGCAATAGCACCAAAAATTTGATGAGCGAAAACTAGAGCTCACGGATACCGACAAGTGCACCGCATCATTCAAGTGATTCCACAGTGAGTGGATATCATTCCCACGAGGATTAATGAATTGAGGCAAACAAAGTCTAATTAAATATCTAATTAGATCGATCAAGCATGAGATTTTGGATTGTGGATCTTGGAGAATAGAAGAAACAAAAGAAAAGACTCGGAAAATGCTTGGAATCTTGGAAGTTGAGTGCTTCAGAGGCAGTGATATTGATTAAAATAAAACAATAATGTAGAGAATCAAGGGCTTTAAATATGTTTAATCCCTTAGGAAAATCAAACCTTGTTCACTTATTTTGAAGTATGTAAAGATCTTTCACGACAAATCTTAAGTAACTAATTTCCAATTCCTCAGTTCCTCAGTTTCTCTTTAATTAACCAATTGCTAATTCCTTGGTCAACCGATCAATTAAAGAGGTTAAGCACAAAAACTGATTTGGTTTCTAATAAAATTTAAAAGTAGTCCTTAGATCGAATTATATATCACTTATTCAAACTAGTCCTGTCCAGTTAAATCTTAGAAGAAAACACAATTTTCAAAGTTGTTCTAATCCGAATTATATGTCACTTATTCAAAACTAGAGTGATTGAAAATTATGTATGTGTCACACAATAATTGATCCACTATTCCTAGCCGAATTCAAAAAGTCACGTGAAAGAGTTTTCAAGCTATAATTCAGATATTAGTTTTTTTAAAGCAATAAAAGAATTCAAGAGGGACTAGCATACCTTTCGATACTATTAATCCGAATGAAGAATGAATAACTCAATCATGAAACAGATCAATGCAAGACTTCAAAATAAAATAAACTTAGATTAATGATCCATAGAAAACATAAACAGAGCTCCTAACCCTTTGACAAAGGGATTAGTTACCCATGGAGGAATGAAAAACAATTAATGAAAAGAAACTATGCTAAAGAACCGAATGTCCTTCTCTATGAACAAAGTTCACTTATTTATATCCTAATTTTAGAATTCAAATTCAGAACTATCCTAATCTTATCTCTCAGAAAGGAAGATAAGACAACTAACTACTTACTTCAAATTCAAATCAAAACAATAATTCAAATCTAATCTAGAAACAAATCCTAATAACCAAATCTTTTATCTTTCTAGAAAGAATTAATAACTAATCTTTTGGAGCCTTGAATCTTTTAGATGTGATTAAGACTTCTAGTGATGTGTATGATTGAGATTGGGCCTTAATTGTTATATCATGGGAATTGGAATTGGCTTCACGCTGGGATTGGGATTGAAAACTGGAGGGATGCCGGGCTTGCCCCCTTGGCTGCCGGGCGTGCATGGAGTCAAGGAGCATGGCCGCCAGGCATTTGGCATGGCTGCTGGGCTTGTGGTGTTGCACGCCGGGCGTGCATGTGACGATGGAGGGGATGCCAGGTGTGTATGTGATGATGGAGGGGACGCCGGACTTATGTGTGCAGCTGCCGGGGGTCCCTTAGTTTGATTCCTTAGGGCACGATTTTGTTCCTTAGGGCACGGTTTTAACTGTACTTGTGTTTTTCTTGTCAAAAATCTTTGATTCTTGTTTATTTTGAGCCGAAAACTCCTGAAAATACAAAAATACTATCCCAACTCCAAATATTTATTTATGAAATTCCATTAGAAAACATAAGAAATTTGATTAAAACCTATGAAACTGAATGAAAAAGAACCTCATAAATCACTTAAGATGACATGTCATCATTGCTCAATTGCTCGATATATCTATTTAAGTAAATTCTGTGGCCAAGATCCCCTTGGCCTTAGGGACCAGCTTTATACCATGGCCCCTACATAACAGCCTTTGATAAGAGTGGGGTCAAAGGTGCTCATATCAATATCCGGTGGTTGAACATTGGTATGATATTCTTTAAGGCTGACATTCATTTGTTCGACATAGCAAGGGCTATCGTTAGCTTCGATTTCCTCAATTCTTCCATCCTCATCCCAGAGCACCTATTTTTAATGCAATGTCAAGGGAATTTCCCCTACTCCATAGATCCAGTCTCTTCCAAACAACATGTTGAAGGTTGCCTTGGTAGGCACCACTATGAACACCGTGGATCATTCGACACTTCCTACTTTAACCCTTAGTGGGATCATTCTGAGAGTTGTTGTCAACTTGCCATTAAATCCAATAACAACCAAGTTCATTTTAATTAGATATTTGACTGTTTTCTGGAACAAAGGTAACATGCTCTCTAGCAACAGGTTAATTGCCACTCCTCTATCAACCAATACACGATTGATCACCAGTCCTTCGACTTTTGCTTTAATATGCAGCGGTCAAAGATGACCATTGGTGATCTCATCAGGTCTTTTAAACATCCTTTTTAATTATACCATTTTCGATAAATCTCATCTCCTAGAACGATGTCATCACTGTCTCCTTCAAGATAATTCCAAGGCCCTTTAGGGTTGCCCTGGAAGTCGAAAGGGAGAACAGATACTGTGGCAATATACCTAAAACCAATTTCTCTAAATATCACATCCAAATCATCCTCGAAACCAGAATCGAAATTCTCTGTCAGTGCTTCTTCTTCTTCTTCCTTCCTTTTAGGAATTGACTTAGTCAATGAAACTTCTTTTGACTTAACCTTCACTTCTTGGTCTTTACCCAAGGATACCTTTTCTCCCTTCTGTTCTTATTTTTTAGGTGACTTACTTTCTTTGCTCAACTCTAGATATAGCCCCTGTGTATTGACATAAGCATTATGTGTTTGAGCTACAGCTCTTGGAATGAAGGGAGCTCTTTCTTGAAAATTACGTTGAGACCTTGCTCGACCACTGCCTCTTCTACTTGCCTCTCATCTAGTCTGACTTGACACCTCCTGGGGTTTCTAGTCGACTGTCACCATAGTGCACATTTGTTGTTTGATAGGAGAATCTACAAAATCTCAACCTTTGCCTCTTTACTTTAGTCAAGCTCGCCTTAATTCCTCTTGATGAACACACTCTCGACTCTTTTTGTGTGATTCGAAAGCCTTAGCAGCTGAAGTGTCGAACAAGGAACTGTAGCGAGGGCATATAACCACATTTCCTTCCTTCTCTCTTTGCCTTAGCAAAAAGTCCAACAAGTCTTCTCATACTTTTGGGTAAATATACCTCTCTGCTTTGAACATATCCCGCTCAAATTGATCATCTTTTCTTATAGGTTTGATGAAAGCCATGTTAATTGAGAAGGCCGCTTCTTCTATTTCAGCAAAGTTCGACGTGACATGAAAAGGGTCAGAATCTACTTTCATCTTAGGTTTGTCAGCGAACTTCAGTCGACTGGCGTCAATAGGCATGACAATTTCCCCCAACGGGGAGGGTATCTGCGGGAATTTACCCGACAGGGGACAGATTTGGGGACCCGTATAATCTCCCTTACAGAAAATTATTTAAATGCCCTTCATATATATATATATATA
Source organism: Arachis ipaensis (assembly GCF_059453495.1). Lineage (NCBI taxonomy): Eukaryota > Viridiplantae > Streptophyta > Magnoliopsida > Fabales > Fabaceae > Arachis > Arachis ipaensis. The sequence goes on along the minus strand of NC_142441.1, from coordinate 114,876,232 downwards.
TATATATATATAGTTTCTCTATGCCTTTGTAACCCTATGCCACCTCACTCTCACAATCACTTACGGATTCACTCCCTCTCTTCGTGGAAGAACCCTAACCTTTCCAGTCCACCTCTCTTCCGTCGTCCGCTGCCCCCTAAACCCCTTCACCGTCGCGCTCCTCCTTCTCATTGCTTCCTCCTCTCACCCTTAAGATCACCGCAGCAGTCATCGGTTTGTCGCGTGCCTAAGACGCCCCTGCCGAGGAGAGCGTCACATCTTCGCGGGAGTCTCGCCATCTTCCTGGGAGCGTCGCATTCTCTGTCGCAGCAGTGAGCATCGCCGTCGCAGCAGTGAGCATCAATGTTCACCTTCTTCCGATTTTATTCTTCTATTCTATTTCTCCGTGTCAATGATCTTCTTTCGTGAAAAAAAATTCATTAGTTTTTAGGTCATTTAAAAGTCATAGACTCTATTCTGGTTAATAGGTTCAAGTTCACACCCCCTTTTAGAGAAAATGGCAGTGATTGATGAAAAAGATAATCAATTCCCCGAAGGAATGCGTGTGTTCTTGCTGTTGATGATGACTTAACATGTCTTATGGTTTTGAAGACTTTGCTCCAAAAGTGTCATTATTAGGGCACCTTCTTCTGATCTTATTCTTCTATTCTATATGTTACCAAATTTTATTTTGCTAAATTCTTTTTTATGTTCATTGTTTTTTTTATATATAAATATAATATATATTGGTACTAGATTATTATTCAGTGTAAGTTAATTTGAATCTATATGTTATTTTGTTTGGTTTTTCATGTAAAAAATTTTATCATAAGTTTTGTTTGATATGCATAATCTTTCAATTTTAAGTGTTTGCTCATCTGAAGTTATTATCGATGAAGTAAAGCAAATTCTCATATTAATAATCTTGGAAACCTTAGATAAGAAGGATCTGTCTATTATGCAATTACCTAAATTGGTTTTGGTAGTGAAAATTTTTCAATATTTTATTTTTGTACAAATTCACGGAAATCTGCGGAGCCCTTGGTCTCCAGCGGATACGGGGTCCCTATTACCCGTTGCGGGGATGGGGCGGGGACGAGGACAGGTTATGGAGGCAGGAGGCGAGGGGTATGTCCCCGCCCCCATGGGGACGCGTTGTCATCCATAGTCCTCAATAGCTTTTTGTATCAAGTTCCTAAAACGAACACAATTATTAGTACAATGTCCAGAACTTTGATGAAATTTGCAAAACATTTTTTTTAATCTCAGAAACAGATGACATTTTTTTTCTTTAGAGAGTACAAGCTGCTTATCTTTTAACAACTTATCAAAAATTTGTTTAGCTTTCTTTAGGTCGAAAGAGTAATTCTTTTCCCCATGACAAAAGGGTCTTATCTTTTACCGGATTAAGAGATCAACACACATAAGGAGGCCCATATTTCAATTCTGCAGAACACATAAGGAGGCCCATATTTCAATTAGTGTCATTGATTGCATGAGTAAGGAAACCTTTTGTTCAACTCTTCCTTACTCATGCAATCAATGAAATTCACCTTTTTATTAAATAAAGGTTTTCTTTTGTTCGACTCTAGCTCCTCTGTTTCTTTATTTAACTTTTCGATTTGCTGTGTTTTATTAGCTAACTGAGCCAAGTCAAAGAATTGTTGATTCACTAATTTCTTTCGAATATTAAAATCAAGCCTTTTGATAGCCATCTTGACTACTTCAGGTTCAGGAATAGGAGTGAAACACTTATTTCTCATATTTTTGAATCAGATGAGATAATCATCGATTGACTCAACTTTCTCTCTCTTTACTGTGAATAAATTAGACAAAGTCACCTTTATTTCTCCCCTAAAGAATAGATCATGAAAACTCCTTTCTAATTGAACCCAACTATGGATCAAATTAGGTTGCAAGTTTGAAAATCAAGTGAATGCATTTTTTGTGAGTGAAGAAGGAAAATAGCTCATTTTCAAGTATTTATTCTTGGCCAGCTCACCAATTTTGACTGTATATCAAGCAATGTGCTCTATAGTCGATTCTCCACTTTTTTCAACAAACTTTGTAAGGGATTTAAGAGTTTTGACTCCCCTCGAGAGTTCATCTTACAAGACATAATTTGGAAAGGGGGATATGAAATAAGGTTGATTTGTCACCCCTATATTCAACCCTGCTCTATTCAAGATTTGCTCGACAACTTAGGTTTTTTTTTTACCATAAATTTGAGTAGCATTATTGTCCTGGCCTCATTTAATATCCTGTTTGCGTCATCTCCCTATTTAGTATTAGAGGGGTTATTAACGTGTATCCCGCCTAGGGTGGTACAAAAGGTCGATTGATTGCTCCTACAATATCATCGACTCGTCAAGCAACTTGCTCTATTTTAGCATTGTTATTTTCTATCATGGGGTTTAGCACGGTAGCCATCTGCTGAGTAAGCATATTCACTAAATCACTATGGCTATCCTCGATTTGCTATCTAAACACAGCCAAGGATTCGACTGTATTAGGAGATGATATTCCGATAGAAATCTATCTCGACATATTTGGGAAAATGGAGGTACGTGCCCCTTCTATGGGCAACTTAGGTGCCCCTGTGCCTTGTGTCGAAGAGGCATTTGGCATCGTAGAAGTAGATTGTGGCATAGATACTGACACTAAATACGGAGGGTTATTCATCAAGTATTGGTAGATATTGTAGTTTTCCATGCCAGGATTATAATTATATATCCCCATTAGGGGATAACCTAGATGAAGCGGTACTAGATTGTACAAAGAGTTATATCTTGTGGTAGTAGCACCACCTATATATATCCTATATTAGGATTATCTAGAAGTGGAAAATAATTCAGGGGTAGCTCATATGGAGGCCATATGACGAGCACAGCCGCTGGGATTCCTTCTGTGACAATTGGGTTCATCCTTCGCCTTGAGGTGCCAGTCGATGAGACAATCTCTGTCTCAGGGCCTCTCGTGGAATTCTCAATATCATTATTTGATGTATTAGTCAAAGACGAGGCTCTATCAGACATTATTAATTTACCACTGCATAATTGCATACACAGCTTGGCACCCTGACTTAACCAGGGTCCCACCGGGCGTGCCAATTTTGCTTCACTTGATTTTTTGTAAACTCGACAGGGTGTCGAATCAATCTTGTATCAAGATCTCAATTCGGGGAGGAGATATGACTCCTCTAAAAATAGAGTGAGCTTGACCCGGGAATTATTTGGTGTTTATATCAAGAAAGAAAAATGTATTAAATTCGACCAAGTTAGATATCGAATTGAAAAAATAACCTAAATAAAATAATATAGTTGAAGTTTAAAAGAAATGAAATACTTGACTAGACAAGGAGAATGAAAACAAAGATAAATAAGTAATAAAATAACTGAGATTTAAAGTAAACAAAAATTAGTGCGCTTGAACAAGATAAATTGAAAATGACTGAACAGATAAATTTAAAATAAAAGAAACAAAAACAATAAAGGAAATAAACAAAAGGTTGACTCCAAACACTCACATGTACTTGCACTCCATCACCTTCCGTTATGTCATTGAGATTGAGAATCTTTGTAGAGTTTTGTATGATGATTTAGTGTTTTTTTCTATTGAAGTCCCTTCTATCCTTCTAAACTTGTTCTATTTATAGACCTTAAGGATAGACTTGATCCTAAAAAATCTTGACCACGACCTAGTTCTTCTTTTTCCTTAAGTCATTGATGCGTGCGCATCTTTAGTATTTTCCTTCTTAATTTCAAGTGATTTATTAAGAAATTCTATTAAATAATCAATGAATTTAAGGTTAGAATGAATATTACTTTGATTAGTTGAATTGATTGATTATAGGAAACTTTAGAAGGAAAACAAAAGAAACAGAGTGAAAAGCATGCACACAGAAAGCTTCTTGGAATAGAAGAATCATGGAAGCAGAAAGCCCTCTGGAATAGAAAACTCCTGGAAAGCAAAAAGGGAAGAATGGGCGTTGTACGTAAACAAGACTACGTACTACATGAAAGGAGGAAAAGAAAGTGTGTGTATACACACACACACCTATGCGTACGCATAACCCACAAACATTAAATGATTGACGTAGTACGTAGGCAATCTCACATACTACGCAGAAGATGTGCGTACGCACACAAGCATGCGTACGCACAAAATAGAAGAATTTGGCAAAATGCGCGTACGCACAGGTTGAATTTCAAGTAATATGTGGAGTTTCTCACGTATTACGTTAGGGCAAGCAACTTAAGAAAATTGGCTCACGTACAACGCAGCTACTTCACATTGTACATGAGCCCATAAATGACACTTAAAGAGCACACTTTCAAGTCAAGTATAACGTGAATTGAGCCATGTACTACTTGGGCCTCACTACCTCTTCCAGAACCTCAGTTCAAGACTTTCTGTTCAAAAATTTCAACTCTTGAGGATCATTCACAATTAATGTTGACAGTTATTAAAGATCACAAGAAATCAAGAAAGATATCTTCTCGGTGGAGAGTAATTAGGAAAATATTTGATTTTGTTTTAGATTTTAATTTGTTTTTGAAATTTGAATTTGAATTCTGTTTTAGCTAGGTTAGTATTTAGGGAAGAGGGTTTTAACCTCTTCGGTACTTGGTCACTTTGCAATTTTAATTTCTTAATGATTTCAAGAACAAGCATGAGTTTCTAATTCTCCTCGGTTAAGGTTAGGAGCTCTGTTAGTCTATGGATTAATGCAATAACTTTTTCTATTTCTAATTTATGCAATTGATTCTTCTTTAAGAAATGGTTTTCGTTCTTCATCTCAAAGGGTTGGAATATGTTGGGAAACAATTCCTCTATGACTTGAATTTTTTTAATCTTTTAGAAAATTGATTAATTGAATTAAGCTTGAAAACCTCTTCTCATAATTTGTAAGTTTTGAAATTAGATTGATAAGTGACATAGAATCAACTAGGTTAAACTCTTATGAATTGTGTGGTTTTTTTCTTCAACTCTTTTCTTGATTAAGTGACTAAGGGATTACTATTTAATTAGGGTAAAGAGAAATTGAATCACCAAGGATTGGGGTTTAATTACTAATGATTTTCCATAAAAGAATCATTGCATGATTAGAATAGAAAGTGAATAGTATTGATACAAACAACTAACATCTCTGAAACCTTAGCTTTCTCAATCATATTATCTTGTTCATGCTCACTGTTTGTTTCTGTTTTGCCTTGTTTAGTTTCTGTTTATGTTCAAAAGCCTTCAAAATCCTAATTTGATTGTCTGACTAGATTAATCAACTGATTTTGCTTACTTAACTCGTTAATCCTCGTGGGATCGACCCTCATTTACCTAAGGTTACTACTTGATACGACCCAGTGCACTTGCCGGTGTTTTGTAGATTGTAAAAATTTGGCATCAAGTTTTTGGTGCCGTTAATGGGATTAATTGTGGATAACCAACTGACAATCAATTGATTACTTAGATTAGACCTTTTAAATTTTGTTTATTTACTGTTTTGCTTTTTATTTCCCCTCTGAGAATTCCCTTCGGTATTGTGAAGGGAGTTCCAATTTGATTTCCTTGTTGTTTTTGTCTATGCAGAAAAACAGGGATAAAGAACCGCTTCAGTACGATCCTGAAATTGAAAGAACTCTTCAACAGCAGAGAAAACAAGCTAGAAATCAATTCGTTGAAGAAGAGACAGAAGAAGTGGTTGAGGAAGAATTATCTGAGCCACATATGGCAGAGAATAATAATGCTAATCCACCAAGGAGAACTCTCGGATAATACATTAATCCTAATCCAGATAGTTGTAGAAGCAGTATCATTGCACTTACTGTCTGAGCCAACAATTTTGAATTGAAGCCACAACTTGTCATATTGGTTCAACAGAATTGCCAATTCAGTGGAAGCCCACAGGAGGATCCGAATTTGTTTATTTCTAACTTTCTGCAAATTTGTGATACGGTCAAGACAAATGGTGTCTCGGCTGAGGTTTATCGTTTGTTGCTCTTTCCTTTTACTGTAAGGGATCGGGCTAAGCAGTGGTTAGAGAATCAGCGCAAGGAGAGCATAGCTACATGGGAGGATTTGGTCACTAAGTTTCTAAACAAATTTTTCTACCACAGAGGCTTACTAAGCTCAGAACTGATATTCATACCTTCAGATAGCAAGAAGGAGAATCCCTATATGAAGATTGGGAGAGGCTTAAAGAGATGCTCAGAAAGTGCCCTGATGATATGTTTGCTGACTAGGTCCAGCTTCAGATATTTTATGATGGGATCACTCCCACCTCACGGATGGCACTGGACACTTCAACTGGAGGATCTTTATATATGAAGAAAACCATTGAGGAAGCACAAGAATTGATTAAGATGGTGGCCAACAATCAATATCTTCATGGAGTTAGGTGCTTTGGATACTCTATTAGCTCAAAATAAGATTATGTCCTAACAAATGAATGCAATTACTCAACACCTAGGAGGAATACAAGTCTCGGCAGTAAGCTCTCAAGAGAATTCTTATGGTATGAGTAATGGATTTTCTGAAGGTAAAGGAATGGAGTATGGACAATCCTCTCTAGAGCAAGTGAATTAAATGGGCAATCCTTTAAGACAACCTCAGAATGACCCCCTACTCTAACACCTTTACTCCTGGGTGGAGAAACCACGCAAACTTTGGGTGGGAAAACCAAAATCAGAGACCAAACCAGTTTAACAACACCCACTAACCCCATCAGTTTAATAACAACCAATAGAATACCTTTAGCCATCACAACACCAGTAACCTCTCTTTAAACCATTCCCACTGATGAGCGGATAATTTATACGCTTTTTGGCATTGTTTTTAGGTAGTTTTCAGTATGTTTTAATTACTTTTTAATATATTTTTATTAGTTTTTATTAAAAATTCACATTTCTGAACTTTACTATGAGTTTGTGTGTTTTTCTATGATTTCAGGTATTTTCTGGCTGAAATTGAGGGACCTGAGCAAAAATCTGATTCAGAGGTTGAAAAAGGACTGCAGATGCTGTTAGATTCTGACCTCCCTGCACTCTAAGTGAATTTTCTGGAGCTACAGATGCCCAATTGGAGTGCTCTCAATTGCGTTGGAAAGTAGACATCCTGGACTTTCCAGCAATATATAATAGTTCATACTTTTCCCGAGATTTGATGGCCCAAACTGGCGTTCCAAGTCAGCATAAAAATTCTGGCGTCAAAACGCCAGAATTGGCATAAAAGCTGGAGTTAAACGCCCAAACTAGCACCCAAGCTGGCGTTTAACTCCAAGAAAAGTCTCTACATGTGAAAGGTTCAATTCTCAGCCCAAGCACACACCAAGTGGACCCGGAAGTGGATTTCTGTATCATTTACTTATTTCTGTAAACCCTAGGTCACTAGTTCTCTATAAATAGGACCTTTTGCTATTGTATTTTCATCTTGGAATCTTTCAATCAATCTTTTAATCATGCTTTGATGATTGAACCCTCTTTGGGAGGCTGGCCTCACGGCCATGCCTAGACCTTTTGTTCTTATGTATTTTCAACGGTGGAGTTTCTACACACCATAGATTAAGGTGTGGAGCTCTGCTGTTCTTCATGAATTAATGCAAAGTACTATTGTTTTTCTATTCAACTCAAGCCTATTTCTTCTCTAAGATATTCATTCGCACTCAAAAACATGATGAATGTGATGATTATGTGACACTCATCACCATTCTCACCTATGAACGCGTGCCTGACAACCAATTCCGATCTACATGCAAACAAGCTTGAATGTGTATCTCTTGGGTTTCTAATCTAAGATTAAAACCTTCGTGGTATAGGCTAGAATTATTGGAAGCCATTCCTGAGATCTGAAAAGTATAAACCTTATCTGTGGTATTCCGAGTAGGATCTGGGAAGGGATGACTGTGACGAGCTTCAAACTCGCGAGTGTTGGGGCGTAGTGACAGACGTAAAAGGATCAATGGATCCTATTCCAACATGATCGAGAACCGACAGATGATTAGCCGTGCAGTGACAGCGCATTTGGACCATTTTCACTGAGAGGACGGGAGGTAGCCATTGACAACGGTGAAAGCCAACATACAGCTTGCCATGGAAAGGAGTATGAATGATTGAATGAAGGCAATAGGAAAGCAGAGATTCAGAAGGAACAAAGCATCTTCATGCGCTTATCTGAAATTCTCACCAATGAATCACATAAGTATCTCTATCTTATTTTCTGTTTTATTCATCTTTTAATTATCAATTCTCCATAACCATTTAAATCTGCCTGACTGAGATTTACAAGATGACCATAGCTTGCTTCAAGCCGACAATCTCCGTGGGATCGAACCTTACTCACATAAGGTTTATTACTTGGAAGACCCAGTGCACTTGCTGGTCAGCTGCACGGAGTTGTGTGAAAAGTGTGCGATCACAATTCCGTGTACCAAGTTTTTGGTGTCATTGCCGGGGATTGTTCGAGTTTGGACAACTGACGGTTCATCTTGTTGCTTAGATTAGGTAACTTTGTTTTATTTTTATTCTTCAGAATTTTTAAGAATGAATTCTAGAGTTTCAGATGATGTTTTTATCATCACAAAAGCTGATTGATTCTCATCAATTTGGCTGTTGTATGTAATATCCTGCTGAAGCTTGGCTAGCCATGTCTAATCTTTTTAGACTGAAGCTTTAGACTAACATTGCATGATTCTTGGAATTCTTATTAAGAATTTTGAAATCTTTATTTTCTTTTCCAATTAATTTTTGAAAAATTACAAAAAAAATTTATAAAATCATAAAACCAAAAATAATCTATGTTTCCTGTTTGAGTCCAGTGTCAATTTTTAAGTTTGGTGTCCTGCATGTTTTATTTAATTTCTTGCAATTTTCGAATATATGCATTATGTTCTTCATTAATCTTCAAGTTATTCTTGATGATTTCCTTGCTCTGATCTTTAAATTCTCTTGTCTTGTGTGTTTTGTTGTTTTTCATATGCATTCTCAATTTGTTAGTATCTCTAATATGAAAATTTATAAGTTTGGTGTCTTGCATGCATTATTTGTTTTGATCTTGATTTTTCATGATTAGTTTCATTTTATTGTTTCTCATCATTAAAAATTCAAAAATTTTCAAAATTATGTCTTTTCAAGTCAATAATACAGAGAATTGAAGATTCAGAACATGCAGCAGAGGAATTACACAGAAAAAGTTGGGCATTCAAAATGCCCAGTGAGGAAGGAAAACTGGCATTTAAACGCCAGCCAGGGTACCTGGCTGGGCGTTAAACGCCCAAAAGGGTAATATTTTGGGCGTTAAACTCCAGAATGGATACCATTCTGGGCGTTTAAAGCCAGGATGGCACATGAGGGAAGATTTTGTTTTCAATTCAAATCTTTTTCAAATTTTCATAATTTTTCAAAATCAAATCTTTTTCAGATCATATCTTTTCAATCATATCTTTTCAAAATCAAATTCTTTCCATTTTTTTAGTATTTTCGAAAATCCTTGCTACAATTAATGATTTAATTCAAAATTTTCAAGTTGTTACTTGCCTATTAAGAAATGATCAAATTTTAAATTCTAGAATCATGTCTTTCAATTTCTTGTTAGTCAAGTAATCAACTTTAATTTTAAAAATTTCTTTTAAATTGATTTTCAATCATATCTTCTCAATCACATCTTTTTCAAAATAATTTTCAATCATATCTTTTTTTTTTTGTTTCTGATTTCAAAATCTTTTTCAAAATCACTTAACACTTTCTCAATTTTAATTTTCGAAAATCATCAATCAATTTTTTTCAAAATTTCTTTTAATTATTTAAAAATCTTTCAAAATTTAATTTCAAAAAATTCTTTTCCCCTTTCTCTCCTTCTTCTATTTAAGGGACTAGCACTCTTCCTCAATGTGCAATTCGGACTCCCTCTCTCTATAAGTTTGAATTCTCTCCTTTCTACCTCCTCTTTCTATTCTTCTTTTCCTCTGACATCTTAAGGAATCTATATACTGTGACATAGAGGATTTCATACTTTCTTCTTCTCTCTTTCATATGAGCAGGAGCAAGGACAAAGGCATTCTTGTTGAAGCTGATCCTGAACCTGAAAGGACCTTGAAGAGAAAGCTAAGAGAAGCTAAAGCACAAGTCTCTGGAGAGGACCTAACAGAAATTTTCAAACAAGAAGAAGCCATGGCAGCCGAAAACAACAACAATGCCAACAATGCAGGGAAGGTGCTTGGTGACTTTACTGCACCTACTCCCGACTTCTATGGGAGAAGCATCTCTATCCCTGCCATTGGAGCAAACAACTTTGAGTTGACGCCTCAATTAGTTTCTCTAATGCAACAGAATTGCAAGTTTCATGGACTTCTATTAGAAGATCCTCATCAGTTCTTAGCTGAATTCTTGCAAATTTGTGACACTGTCAAGACCAATGGGGTTGACCCTGAGGTCTACAGACTTATGCTCTTCCCTTTTGCTGTAAGAGACAGAGCTAGGATATGGTTGGATTCACAACCTAAGGAAAGCATGAACTCTTGGGAAAAGCTGGTCAGTGCTTTTCTGGCCAAATTCTTTCCACCTCAAAAATTGAGTAAGCTAAGAGTGGAGGTTCAGACTTTCAGACAGAAGGAAGGTGAATCCCTCTATGAAGCTTGGGAAAGATACAAGCAATTGATCAGAAGGTGTCCTTCTGACATGTTTTCTGAATGGAGCATCATAGGTATTGTTCCGGGGGTTACCTGAAACTGGAGGTCAATCTCGGATGAGATCTTCTGTACTAGTCGGAGATGGCGTGTCCGGCTGGCTGGTGGCGGCCAGAGCTGTTGTGTCTGACTTGTTGGACTTGCTGCACTGCTGATCTTTGGTCACCGGAGGGTGGGGGGGTACCTGCAAGAGACTCCGATGCTTAAGTTAGCACGGGTATTACGTAGGTTTTTTGTAGAATTAGAGTATGAGTTATACCTGGGTGCTCCAGCGTATTTATAGTAGTTGTAGAGTGACATTTTTAGATAAGATAAGTTAGTTATCTTATCTTATCTTATCTTTTGGCGAGGTCAGCTTATCTTCAATGGAACCACCCTTATCTCTATAGGCTTGGACTGCCTTTGGATCTGGGTTGTATTCCTTGAGTTGGGCCTATTTTTCGGGCTTTCCTGTCGATTTGGCCGAGTTCTTTTGGGAAGAGGTCGGATAGTCTGACCTAAAGAGGTCGTTCGCTTTGTTGCCGATCATCCCGGGTCGGATAGCTCGACCCAGGGTATGAACAGTGCCCCTGCTCGAGCTCGGTCTTTCTTTTGGAGGTCGAGTCTTGGTTTTAGGACTTCGATCCTTCTCGGGTGAATCCGAACTCGAGTATTTTGTCGACTTCCTCTTTTGTAGAACCTTTTTGAATGTAGAACATTTTCCTCTAAAAGCGCGCGCTTTTGTATTAGCGCCTTGTTATGGGGAACGTGCGAGGGTTTAATGCCCCAATTAATTTGGCATTAATTGCCCCGTTTCCCTTAACTTTTTTATTTTTGAACTTTACACTCAGGAAACGGTTTCTCTTCTTCACTCTTTCTTCGTAACTTCTCCCTTTACTCTCTCGCTTTCTGTTTCTGGCTTGGAGTCCATAGCTCCTTCCTACGACGCTTGCTTTGTTGCTGTTTTCGTGGAAGAGGGGTGATTTTGGATTTCGCCTTCCGTTTTTCTGCTTTCTTTTGCAGCTTTTCTCCCATTTTTCAGGTTTGGTTCTTCTTCCTTCCTTCCTTTACGCCATTTATTTTGAGAAAGTTTTGATTTTGGTTGGAGAAAGTTTGGATCTTTTTGCCTTTGCTTATGCCTGATCGTGGTGTGTTATGTAGTTTCTTTGCCTCTTTGCATGATTTTTCGCTTTTCCTGTTGCTTGCTATTTTTAGGGCTTCTGCCTGTTGTTAGTTCTTTTGGTTTCGAAGCTTTGAGTGATAATTTTGTTTGATCCTAAAAAAGGAAGTATCTTTGACGCTTTCTACTTGTCGTGCTTTGATGTTTGGGGATGCATGCTTGTTCTTTACTGATAGACTGTAGGAAGATAGTGGTTTTGATGACTTTCTGTGCTTTTTGCGTTTTGTCTTTCTCCTATGAAAATGCTCACTGTTTGAGGTCTTCTATTCTTGTTTGAGAGATGCTGGAATGTAAGCGGTAGTTTTTTCCTGAAACGGTGCTTTGTTACTGCCTCCAAAGGATGCCCCAGGACTTTGGTTTGAGTCTTGGGGTTTTCCTTTCCTTTTTGTTCTTCTGTATCATATTGGTCGAGTTGTTTCACCCTTTGTCCGAGATGCTTTTTAGTAATCCATTCTTCTTTTCTTATTGTAGGATTAGTTGGTCTCATGTCTTCTCGCAATAACGTTGTAGAGATGTCTTCCCAGGTTCCTGAGGGCATGGCCGATTGGGTGGACTCAATGGTTCTTATGTGTGTCTCTTTGGTTGATTCCGAGTTTTGTGCGTAGCTTAGGCAGTTTCATAGGGTCTGTAGTAGTGCAGGTGATGAAAAGAATTATGAACTTGTCCCTCCCTCTTCTGAAGAGAGAGTTTGTTTCTCTACTCGGGTTGTTAGAGATCGCCCTTATTTCTATGCTTATGACTTCTTCTTTGGTCAGCTGGGTATCACCCTCCCTTTTACTGAATTTGAGACCAACCTGTTATGGTCCTGTAATGTTGCTCCCTCTCAACTTCACCCTAATTCCTGGGGTTTCATGAAAATTTTTCAATTGTTGTGTGATGGTTTCGGTATTCCTGCCTCGCAATCTCTCTTCTTCTATCTATTTGTCTTGACGAAGCCTGGAATAGTAAAAAAGAAGGCAGCTTGGATCTCCTTTCGATCTTCCCAGGGGAAGAAGGTCTTCTCCATGTTTGACAAATCGTTTCGCGATTTTAAAAATTACTTTTTCAAGGTCCAAGCTGTTGAAGGAGCTTGGCCCTTTTTTCTGGATGAAAATGATGAGCCCGCCTTTCCCTTGGAATGGCAAAAAGATGTGAGAGTGTCCAGATACACGTGGGAGATGTTGGATGAAACTGAGCAAGCTTTTGTGACCGTCTTGGAAGAACACTGGGGTCAACCTCCCCATCTTGATACAAAGAAATTTTTAACCAATCCTTCTCTTCTTCAAACCGAGTTGGGTATTTTGCGTTCCTGATTTTCCCTTTATTATCTGTTTATATTGCTTGTAAATGCCTTTCCGACTTGCAGCTTAATTTCTTACTGTTGTGTTTTATTTGCAGAGGCAATGAAGAATAATGAATCTATGAAGGCTTTTAAAAGAGCACAGAAGGCGACTGCTGCTAAAAACATCTAGACCAAGGCGGCCGGGGAGGGATCTTCCCAAGTGCATGTGAAGCCGTCCATGCCGAGTTCTCCTGGGGCGAGGAAGGTGATCCCCACTCCCTGAGTTCGTCTGGCTGACCCTCCACCAACTTCTGGCGCTCCTTCTGGCGCTCCTTCCAATAAGAAACAAAAAACGGCTGAGCCTTTCAACTTTGATGCTCCCGACTTCAATGTGATCGAATTCGTGGATCAGCAAATCGGTCCCTACGGTGCTCTTCCTATGGACGATGTGTCTATCCTTCGCCATCTGGAATTTATGGCCCAAAACAGTATAAAAATGGCGTATATGGGGGCTGCTTTGTACCGAACTGCTCAGAATATTCCTCTCCATGCCACCAAAGAGTTTATGGAGGAGGCGAAGCAGGAGTTCGACCGGATGAAGGGCCTTAAAGAGGAGCTTGAGGTAAAGGTTGCCAAGTTAGAGAAGGATTTGGAGAACGAGAAGGCGAATTCTCTTGCTTTGGCAGCTTCTGTGCGGCTGGCAGAGGACACGGTACTGATGCATAAGGATAGCTACGTTACGTCTTATAGGGAGGTGATGCGTTTGAGGGGGGAGCTGGAGAGTGCCCGGGAAGATTACTCTGAGCTTCAGGGTCATCTCGTTGGCAGTGTGACTGCTGCTTACGAAAACCTGAAGAAACAAGTTCGGGTTATTGCTCCCGAGGCCGACCTTACCCTCTTCAGCCTGGATAACATTGTCAGGGATGGCAAGATTGTCCCTGATGACAAGGATGATGATGTTGAACCTCCCCCTGTGTCCTCTGCCAAAGTGTCGACTTCTTCAGCTCCTCCGATTGTAGCCGATCCGGATTGCCAGATTCTGAACCGTGAGGAAGGAACTGTGGATGCTGTGCCTATTCAGACTCGCCCTCCTTCTCCCCCTAATGATGCTGCCAAGAAGGCTCCCGATGTTTGCTGATTTCTCTCTGAACATTTGTGTAGCTGGTCCGGCTTGTGGGCTTTTAAACTCTTTATTGTTTTGTTAACTATTGACACTTTCTAGTCACTTGCCTAGCAACTTTTATTTTGGAAAACAAAGGTATCTTTCTAGCTTTTTGAGGTAGATTTTGGTGGCCTCTGAAGCTTTCTAACTTTTGTAGGTTATATCACGCTTTTTTGCATTTAACTTGGTATCTCTTCTGGTTTTTGAGTGTTGAAATCTTGCGGCTCGGCCTCTTTGGATTGCTTTGTACTTATTGTTTGTAGCTTGGATCCTTTGAGGTTGTGGTTGTGTGGGTCCAACTTGTTTTTCGGTTTTCTCGCTTTTGCTTGTATCTTTAGCACTTTCATAACCGATTTCTTTACGTTAGTCCTCTTTCCAGTTATTTTTGTAGTCCTCTTTTTTGAATCTTTGCCAGATCTCTTTTTAAGGACTACTTTTATAACTTGGTTTTTGTAGGAGGCCGACTTCTTTACGTCGTTCTCTTCTAAGTTATTTTTGTAATCCTCTTTTTTGGACCTTTGTCAGGTCTCTTTCAGGGATTACTTTTATAACTTGTTTTGTAGGAGGCCGACTTCTTTACGTCGTTCTCTTCTAAGTTATTTTTGTAATCCTCTTTTTTGGACCTTTGCCAGGTCTCTTTCAGGGATTACTTTTATAACTTGTTTTGTAGGAGGCCGACTTCTTTACGTCGTCCTCTTCTAAGTTATTTTTGTAATCCTCTTTTTTGGACCTTTGTCAGGTCTCTTTCAGGGATTACTTTTATAACTTGTTTTGTAGGAGGCCGACTTCTTTACGTCGTCCTCTTCTAAGTTATTTTTGTAATCCTCTTTCTTGGACCTTTGTCAGGTCTCTTTCAGGGATTTTTATAACTTGTTTTGTAGGAGGCCGACTTCTTTACGTCGTCCTCTTCTAAGTTATTTTTGTAATCCTCTTTCTTGGACCTTTGTCAGGTCTCTTTCAGGGATTACTTTTATAATTTGTTCATTGTAGGAAACCGACTTCGTTATGTCGGTCTCTTCTAAGTTATTTTGTAATCCTCTTTCTTGGATCTTTATCAGATCTCTTTCCGGGATTACTTCTATAACTTTTTCATTTTGGGCTGACTTTGTTATGTCGGGCCCTTCTAAGTTAAAGTAATCCTCTTTAATAGGGTTGGCTAGACCTCTTTCCAGGGTTTACTTGTAACTTGGGTTGACTTGGTCCGACTTCTTTACGTCGGCCAGTCTTTAAGTTATTATTTAGCAATCCATAAGACCTCGTCAGGTTCTTTTTCGGATCACTTTCGATAACTTCTTACATTATTCTGTGTTCATCTTTGCCGATTTGTAGAAGGTGGTTGCTATCTTTAGATCGTCTTTTAGGTGAATCGCGTTTTCACCTTTATCGGACGATTGTCTTTATCGTGATCGTGCAGTGAAGTTGCTTTTCACTTTATGCCGATCTGTTGCTTTATAATCGGACGATGAATGCTTCAGATTAATGCGTCTTGAAAACTTGTAGAATATCTAAAATATATTTTATTAAAGGAAAGTGCAAATATATACATGTGGGAATTTTTCATCCCTTTAAGTCGGATAGTGTATGAGTCTCAACTTGGTGCCTCAT
The DNA here is from genome assembly GCF_059453495.1 of Arachis ipaensis. Lineage (NCBI taxonomy): Eukaryota > Viridiplantae > Streptophyta > Magnoliopsida > Fabales > Fabaceae > Arachis > Arachis ipaensis. Next base: position 114,860,391 of record NC_142441.1, on the reverse strand, counting down.
TAAAAAACCTTTTCAGGAAAAAGAGTGCATCCGGTAGTGAGATCTTTACTTTTTTTAGCTGTAGTACCTTCTTAGGTTGCAGGCGTGCCATGATCTGGGAAGCTCTCGTCCATCGAGTTCGGACAGTCTGTAGTAGCCCTTCCCAAGTACTTCCACGACTCGGTAGGGTCCTTTCCAGTTTGCTGCCAACTTTCCTTCTCCTGATCGAGTTGTTCCAATAACATTTCGGATTAGGATAAGATCATTTTCTGCGAAACTTTTCGGCACTACCCTTTGATTATATCTGGAAGCCATTCGACGCTTTAGTGCTTCTTCCCTGATCCGAGCTCTTTCTTGGATTTCAGGTAGTAGGTCGAACTCTTCCCTTTGAAGTTGGGAATTTGCTCCCTCATTATAATGAACCACTCTAGGCGATCTTTCCTCAATCTCTACTGAAATCATTGCCTCTATTCCGTATGCTAACCGGAAGGGGGATTCCTTTGTGGTGGAGTGTGGCGTCGTTTGATACGCCCATAGAACTTGTGGAAGCTCTTCTGCCCAAGCTCCCTTTGCGTCTTGTAATCTCCGTTTTAACTCGGCCAATATGACTTTGTTGGCAGCTTCAGCCTGTCCATTGGCTTGCGGATGTTCCACAGAGGTGTACTGGTGCTTTATGTTTAAGTCGGCTACTAACTTTCTGAAGCCTGCATCTGTGAATTGAGTGCCATTGTCTGTGGTGATGGAGTGTGGAACCCCGAACCTTGTGACAATATTTCTATATAGGAATTTCCAGCTTCTTTGAGCAGTGGCGTTGGTTAGGGGCTCTGCCTCGATCCACTTTGTGAAATAGTCTACCCCTACTATGAGGAATTTAACTTGTCCTGATCCCTGGGAGAAGGGTCCGAGAAGATCAAGTCCCCATTTTACAAACGGCCAAGGCGAAGTTACACTGATGAGCTCTTATGGCGGGGCGATGTGAAAGTTGGCATGTTTCTGACATGGTGGGCATGTCTTTACAAGTTCTGTAGCTTCTTTCTGTAGAGTTGGTCAATACAATCCCGCCCGGAGTACTTTTTTGGCGAGAGCTCGTGCTCCGAGATGATTGCCGCAAATGCCGCCGTGTACTTCTTCTAGCACTTCCTTTGTGTTGTTGGTCGGCACACATTTTAGTAATGGTATTGAGATCCCTCTTTTGTACAGGATGTTGTTTATGATAGTGTAGTACTGTGCCTCCCTTTTTAACCTCTTTGCCTCCTTTTCTTCTGTGGGGAGTGTTTCTATTTTGAGGTAGTTAATTATGGGGGTCATCCATCCTTGGTCCTGACTTGTTACGGCTAGGACTTTTTCCTCTTCCAAGATTGATGGGTTCTGTAGCATTTCCTGGATGAGGCTTCTATTGTTGCCTCCTGGTTTGGTGCTGGCTAGTTTCGAGAGTGCGTCAGCTCGGGTATTTTGTTCGCGGGGTATGTGGCGGATCTTATATTCTCCGAGTTGTCCGAGTTGTTCTTTGGTTTTATCCAAATACTTTTTCATGGTGGGATCTTTGGCTTGGTAGCTCCCTGTTATCTGTGAGGTGACTACTTGTGAATCGCTGTAAATGTTGAGTTTTTGAGCTCCAACCTCTTTAGCCAGCTTCAAACCAGCTAATAATGCTTCATATTCCGCCTGATTGTTTGAGGCCGGGAACCCGAATTTAAGGGAGAGCTCAACTTGGGTTCCTTGGTTGCTTTCTATTATCACACCTGCGCCGCTTCCAGTCTTATTTGAAGAACCGTCCACATAGAGATTCCATTCTGTGGGGATTTCTGGGGCATCTGTGAATTCTGCGATGAAGTCGGCCAGATATTGTGATTTGATGGCCGTCCGAGCTTCATATTGGAGGTCGAACTCGGATAACTCGATTACCCATTGTAAAATTTTGCCTGCTAAATCTGTTTTCTGCAATATTCCTTTTATGGGCTGGTTAGTTCGAACCTTAATTGTGTGAGCCTGGAAGTACAGGCGAAGTCGTCGAGATGTTAGAACGAGAGTATAGGCAAACTTTTCTATTTTCTGGTAGTTCAACTCGGATCCCTGTAGCGCTTTACTAATGAAGTAGACGGGTTGTTGCCCATTTTCATCTTCTCTGACTAGTGCTGAGGCTATTGCCCGGCTTTCTACTGCGAGATATAATATGAGCGGTTCTCCTTTTCGTGGCCGAGATAGGATAGGTGGCCGTCCTAAGAAATCCTTGAAGTCTTGGAAGGCTTGTTCACATTCTGTTGTCCATTCGAACTGCTTTCCCTTTCTTAAAGTAGCATAAAAGGGGAGAGATCTTATCGCTGATCCTGCTAAGAACCTAGATAGGACGGCCAATCTCCCGTTGAGTTGCTGTACTTCTTTGACACAGGTTGGGCTTTTCATGTTGAGTATGGCTTGACATTTATCCGGATTTGCTTTAATTCCTCTTTGTGTGAGCATGAAACCTAAAAATATGCCCGCTTCTACTGCAAAGGTGCATTTTGCGGGATTGAGTCGCATGTCATGCTTCCTTATAGTGTCAAACACTTGAGCCAGGTCGGATAACAATGTCTCTTCACTTTGTGTCTTTATCAACATGTCATCCACATAGACTTCCATGATTTTCCCGATGTGATCTGAGAAGACTTTATTCATTAGCCTTTGATAAGTAGCTCCCGCATTCTTGAGACCGAAAGGCATCACAATGTAGCAGTAGTTTGCTTTCGGCGTTAAAAATGAGGTCTTTTCTTGATCTGGTGGATACATGGGGATTTGGTTGTATCCCAAATATGCGTCCATAAATGAGAGGTATCTTTATCCAGAGGAAGCATCGACCAGAGCGTCGATACTTGGAAGTGGGTAAGGATCTTTTGGGCAGGCTTTGTTGAGATCGGTGTAATCGGTGCACATTCGCCACTTCCCATTTGATTTTCTCACCAAGACGACGTTGGCTAGCCATAGTGGGTACTTGACCTCTCTTATGAATCCTGCCTCTAGTAATGCTTGTACCTGTTATTCCACAGCTTGGGATCACTCTGGCCCAAGTTTTCTTCGGCTTTGCTGTATCGGCCGAGATCCTGGATAGACCGCCAACTTGTGGCACATTAGCTTGGGGTCTATGCCTGGCATGTCTGCGGCTTTCCATGCGAAGAGATCGACATTATCTCGTAAGATTTGTACCAGTAATTATTTTGAGTCTCCTCTCAGGATTGTTCCGATATTAGTCGTTTTGTCCGAGGTGTCTCCGATCTGAACCTTCTCTATCTCACCTTCTGGCTGCAGACGGTGCTCTTCTCGTCTCTGAACTCCGCCAAGCTCAATTGTGTGGAATTCTTCTCCTCTGCCTCTGAGGTTTAGACTTTCGTTATAACAGCGGCGTGCCATCTTTTGATCTGCTTTTATTGTGGCTATCCCCTCTGTAGTTGGAAATTTCATGCATAGATGTGGAGTCGAGACTATTGCCCCGAGTTGATTTAGTGTGGTCTGACCTATTAGAGCATTGTAGGCTGAACTCACGTCGACCACAATGTAGTCTATTTTGAGTGTTCTGGATTGGTTCCCTTTTTCGAAGGTTGTATGTAGTGATACGTATCCTAATGGTTGTACCGGGGTATCTCCCAGTCCGAATAGACTGTTCGGGTATCCCTTAAGCTCCTTGTCTTCTAGGCCGAGCTTGTCGAAGGCAGTTTTGAATAAGATGTCGGCGGAGCTCCCTTGGTCTATTAATGTGCGGTGCAGATTGGCATTTGCCAGTATGATGGTGATGACCATGGGGTCGTCGTGTCCCGAGATGATACCGGATGTTGGGTGTTTCTTCCTTTCCCTCGACATGATATACTTCTTTGAGATATCTTTTGCGGGATGACTTGGAGATTCCTCCCCCTGCGAATCCGCCGTGTATCATGTGGACGTGTCTTTCCGGTGTACGAGGTGATCGCGCGGTTCGTCCGATATCTTCATCCCTTGGTGTCTTTCTTTGGTCGTCATCTCGGGTGGCTAGAAACCGATCTAGTTTTCCTTCCTTCACCAATTTTTCTATGATGTTTTTTAGATTGAAGCACTTGTTGGTGGAGTGCTCTCACACTCGATGATATTCGCAATATTCATTCCGGTTTCCTCCTCCTCTTTTGCCTTTGAGTGGTCGAGCTGGGGGTATTTTCTCCGTATGGCAGACTTTTTTATATACGTCGACTAGGGATGCCCTGAGGGGTGTAATTGTGGTATTTTTTGATTTTCTCTCCTTGTCGATCTTCTTTCCTTTTGGATTCCTTGTCTTTATCTCGGTAGGGGACCCCGGATTTTGAGGTTTCTCCTAACCGAGCGTTTTCTTCCATGTTGATGTATTTTTCTGCTCGCTCCTGCACTTCGTCTAAGGAGGTAGGGTACTTCTTTGATATGGATTGGCTAAAAGGTCCTTCTCGTAGGCCATTGATGAGTCCCATGATGGCGGCCTCTGTTGGCAAGCTTTGTATGTCCATGCATGTTTTGTTGAATCTTTCCATGTAGTTGCGGAGGCTCTCCCGATCTCCTTGCTTGATCCCTAGTAAACTGGGGGCGTGTTTGGTCTTATCTTTTTGGATGGAGAATCTGGCTAGAAATTTTTTGGCTAGGTCGTCAAAGTTTGAGATGGACTTTGGAGGTAGGTTGTCGAACCATCTGATTGCTGTCTTCATGAGAGTTGTTGGAAAAGCTTTGCAACGAACGACGTCTGAGGCATCGGTGAGGTACATTCTGCTTCTGAAATTGCTGAGATGATGGTTGGGATCTATGGTACCATCATACAAAATCATATCCGGGAGTTTGAAGTCTTTGGAGATTTTGGTTTTCATGATTTTCCTAGTGAATGGATCTTGCTCTTTGTGTGAACTTTCCTCGGGAGTTGTTCTGAGGGTTACCTGAAACTGGAGGTCGATCTTGGTTGAGATCCTCTGTACGGATCGGTATCGACGTGTCTGGCTGGTGGGAGACGGCCGGAGCTGTCGTGTCCGACTTGTTGATCTAGATACACTGCTGATCCTTCGTCACCGGAGGGTGGGGGGTACCTGCAAGAGACTCCAATGCTTAAGTTAGCATGGGTATTAAACAGGTTTTTAGTAGAATCAGAGTATGAGTTATACCTGGGTGCTCCAGTGTATTTATAGTAGTTGTAGAGTGACCTTTCTAGATAAGATAAGTTAGTTATCTTATCTTATCTTTATCTTTGAGTTGAGATTAGCTTATCTTTAAGGGAACCGCCCTTATCTCTATAGGCTTGGACGGCCTTTGGATTTGGGTCGTGTTCCTCTTCTTGGGCCCTTTATGGGCTTTCCTGTCGATTTGGCCGAGTTCTTTAAGAAGAAGTCAGTCCGCTTGACCTGAAGAGGTCGTTCGCTTTGTCGTTAATCATCCCAGGTCGGATAGCTCGACCCAGAGTATGAACAGTGCCCCTGCTTGAGCTCGGTCTTCTTTGTCGAGGTCGAGTCCTTGACTTCGGTCCTTCTCGTAGCGAAGCCGAACTCAAGCATTTTGTCGACTCCTTTTTGTAGCAGCTTTTGAATGTAGAACGTTTTTCTCTAAAAGCGCGCACTTTTATATCAGCGCTTTTTTTTGGGAACGCAAGCGGTTTTAATATCCGCTTTTAATTGGCATTTAATTGCCCCCACTCTCTCTTGGCTTTTATTTTGAATTTCTTGATCAAAAAAGGTTTCTCTTTTTCGCTTCTTCTTTGTAACTTCTCCTTTACTTTCTCACTTTCAACTTTCTTCTTTGATTTTTCTGAAGCCTCCGCCTGTAGCTTTCGCGTTTCAGCCCAGCGACGTTGCTTTGTGACTTTGCTTTTTCGTGGGGGAAGGGGTGATTCTGGATTTTGCCTTCCGCTTTTCTGCTTTTCTTTGCAGCTTTCTCTCATTTTCCCAGGTTTGGTTCTTCTTTCTTCCTCTCTCTACGCCATTTTTGTGTCTGTTTTGAGAAAGTTTTTATCTTAGTTGGGAAAAGTTTGGATCTTTCTACTTTTCGCTGTGCCTAATCACTGTGCGCCTCGTAATTTCTTCGTCTTTTGCATGGTCTTTTTCGCTTTTCCTGTTGCTTGATACCTTTAGGGCTTTTGCATGTTGTGAAATGCTTTTGATTTTGAAGCTTTGGAATGATAATTTTGTTTGATTCTAAAAAAAGGTTGCATCTTTGACGATTTTTGCCTGGTATGTTTGCTGTTGTTTCTTGCTGATAGACTGTTGGAAGATGACTTTCTGTTTTGTTTGTGTTTTATCTTTCTCCTATGAAAAATGCTTGCTGTTTGAGATCTTCTATTCTTGTTTGCGAGATGCCGGGACGTAAGTAGATTTTCCTTGATACCTCGCTTTGTACTGCCTCCAAAGGATGTCCCAGGAGTTTTAGTTTGAGTCTTGGGGTTTTTTCCTTTTCTGTGTATTCGCCCGCCGAGATATTTTTGAGTAATCCGTTCTTCTTTTCTTTTGTAGGATTTAGTTGGCCTCATGTCTTCCCGAAATAACGTTGTAGAGATGCCTTCCTGGGTTTCTGAGGGTATAGCCGATTGGGTGGACTCGATGGTTCTTATGTGTGTCTCTCTGGTTGATTCTGAGTTTTGTGCACAGCTTAGACAATTTCATAGCGTTTGTAGTAATTCCAGTGATAAGAAGAACTATGAGCTTGTCCCTCCCTCTTCTGATGAGAGAGTCTGCTTTTCTACTCGGGTTGTTGATGATCGCCCCTTCTTTTATGTTTATGATTTTTTCTTCGGTCAGCTGGGTATCACCCTTCCTTTTACTCCATTTGAAACCGACCTGTTATGGTCCTGTAATGTTGCTCCATCTCAACTTCACCCCAATTCCTGGGGTTTCATAAAAATTTTCCAATTGTTGTGCAATGGTTTTGGCATTCCTGCTTCCCAATCTCTCTTTTTCTATCTGTTTGTCTTGACTAAGCCCGGTGTGGTAAAAAAGAAATCGGCTTGGGTCTCCTTTCGTTCCACCCAGGGAAAGAAGGTCTTTTCCATGTTTGACGAGTCATTCCGTGATTTTAAAAACTACTTTTTTAAGGTCCGAGCTGTTGAAGGAGCTCGGCCCTTTTTTCTGGATGAAAATAACGAACCTGCTTTTCCCTTGGAATGGCAAAAAGATGTGAGGGTCTCCCGATATGCGTGAGAAATGTTGGATGAGGCTGAACGAGCTTTTGTGACTGTCTTGGAAGAACACTGGGGTCATCCTCCCCATCTTGACACAAAGAAATTTCTAACCAATCCTTCTCTTCTTCAAACTGAGCTGGGTATCTTGTGTTTCCTTTATTATCTGTTTATGTTGCTTGTAGCTGTCTTTCCGACTTATCCGACTTGTAGCTTAATTTCTGTTTTATTTGCAGAGGCAATGAAGAATAATGAATCCATGAAAGCTTTTAAGAGGGCGCAGAGGGCGACTGCTACCAGAAATATTGTGGCCAAGGCGGCTGGGGAGGGGTCCTCCCAAGTGCGCGAGAAGCCATCAGTGCTGAGTTCTCCTGGGGTGAAGAAGGTGATCCCTACACCCCGAGTCCGTTTGGTGGATCCTCACCCCACTTCTGCCGCTCCATCTGTTGCTCCTCCCAATAAAAAACAAAAAACAGCTGAGCCCTTCGACCTCGACGCTCCTGATTTTAATGCCATTGAATTTGTGGATCAGCAAATCGGTCCCTATGGCGCCCTCTCCATGGATGATGTGTCCATCCTCCATCACTTGGAATTTATGGCCCGAAATCACGTAAAGATGGCGTATATGGTGGCTGCCATATATCGGACTGCTCAGAATCTCCCTCTCTATTCCACTAAAGCGTTTATGGAGGAGGCAAAACAAGAGTTTGATCGGATGAGGGAGTTGAAGGAGGAACTTGAGATAAAGGTAGCCAAGCTGGAGAAGGACTTAGAGAACGAGAAGGCGAGTTCTCAATCACTGGCAGCTTCTTTGAGGTTGGCTGAGGACACAGCCATGATGCATAAGGATAGTTACGTTACATCCTATCGGGAGATGATGCGCCTGGGGGGGAGGAGCTCGACAATGTCCGGGAAGATTATTCTGAGCTCCAAAGTCATCTCGTTGGCAGCGTGACTGCTGCTTACGAGAACTTGAAGGAGCAAGTTCGGGTCATTACTCCCGAGGCCGATCTCACCCCTTTAGCCTGGATAACATTGTCAGGGATGGCAAGATTGTCCCTGATGATGAGGATGATGATGATGAGGTTGCCCCTCCCCCTGCGTCCTCTGCCAAAGTGTCGACCTCCTTTGCTCCTCTGGTTGCGCCTGACTCGGATTGCCAAATTCTGAATCGGGAGGATGGAACTGTGGATGCTGTGCCGATTCAGACTCGTCCTCCTTCTCCTTGTCCTGATGCTGCCAAGAAGGCTCCTGATGTTTGCTGATCTCTTTCTGGATATGTAGTTGGCCCGGCTTGTGGGCTTTTTAAAACTTTTTATTTAATTGCTGACATTTCCTGGTTGCTTGTTTAGCAACTTTTTATTTTGAAAAACAAAAGGTAGCTCGCTATCCCTTCACGGTAGGTTTTGGTGGCCTTCAGAGCCTTATAACTTTTGTAGAGTAAAAGAAGTAGTTTTTGACTTGGCATTTTTTCTGTTTTCTACTGATGTCTGAAATCTTGCATCTCGACTTCCTCGGATTGCTTTGTTTTATTGTTTGTAGCTTGGATCCTTTGAGGTTGTGATTTATGGGTCCAACTTGTTTCTCGGTGGTTCTTTTGCGCTGGTCCCCTTTTTAAGTTATTTCTGTAATCCTCTTTTTTGGACCTTTGTCAGGTCTTTTTTCGGGGATTACTTTTGTAACTTGTTTGTAGGGGATCGACTTCGTTAGGTCAATCTCTTTCTAGGTTATTTTTGTAATCCCTTTTCTTGGACCTTTGTCAGGTCTCTTTCAGGGATTGCTTTTATAACCTTTTTATTTTGTAGGAGATCGACTTCGTTAGGTCGATCTCTTTTTAGGTTATTTTTGTAATCCTCTTTCTTGGACCTTTGTCAGGTCTCTTTCAGGGACTACTTTCATAACCTTTTTATTTTGGGCTGACTTTGTTAGGTCGAGCCCTTCTAAGTTAAAGTAATCCTCTTTAATAGGGTTGGCCAGACCTCTTTCCAGGGTTTACTTATAACTTGGGTTGACTTGGTCTGACTTCTGGACGTCGGCCAGTCTTTAAGTTATTATTTTAGCTATCCGTAAGACCTCGTCAGGTTCTTTTTTGGATTGCTTTCGATAAATTCTTACATTATTCTGTGTTCATCTTTGCCGATTTGTAGAAAGTGGTTGGCATCTTTAGATCGTCCTTTGGTTGAATCGTGCTTTCACCTTTATCAGACGGTTTATCTTTATCGTGGTCGTGCAGTGAAATTGTTTTTCACTTTCTGCCGACCTGTTGCTTTATAATCGGACGATGAATTCTTCAGATTAATGCGTCTTGATTTCTTGTAGAATATCTAAATAAACTTTATTCAAAGTAAAAGTGCAAATATATACATGTGGGAATTTTTTCATCCCTTTAAGTCGGATAGTGTCTGGGTCTCAACTTGGTGCCTCATTAAAAAATCTTTTCAGGAAAAAGAGTGCATCCAATATTGAGATTTGTTACCTTCCTAACTGTAGTACCTTCTTAGGTTGCAAGCGTGCCATGATCTGGGAAGCTCTCGTCCATCGAGATCGAACAGTCTGTAGTAGCCCTTCCCAAGTACTTCTACAACTCGGTAGGGTCCCTTCCAGTTTGCTGCCAGCTTTCCTTCTCCTGGTCGAGTTGTTCCAATATCATTTCGGATTAGGATGAGATTGTTTTCTGTGAAACTTCTCGGCACTACCCTTTGATTATATCTGGAAGCCATTCGGCGCTTTAGAGCTTCTTCCCTGATCCGAGCTCTTTCTTGGATTTCAGGTAGTAGGTCGAGCTCTTCCCTCTGAAGTTGGGAGTTTGCTCCCTCATTGTAATGAACTACTCTAGGCGATCCTTCCTCAATTTCTACTGGAATCATCGCCTCTATTCTGTATGCTAACCGGAAGGGGGATTCCTTCATGGTGGAGTGTGGCGTCGTTCGATATGCCCATAGGACTTGTGGAAGCTCTTCCGCCCAAGCTCCCTTTGCATCTTGTAATCTCCGTTTTAACCCGGCCAATATGACTTTGTTGGCAGCTTCGGCCTGTCCGTTGGCTTGTGGATGTTCAACAGAGGTGTACTGATGCTTTATATTTAAGTCGGCTACTAGTTTTCTGAAGCCTGCATCTGTGAATTGAGTGCCATTGTCTGTGGTTATTGAATATGGAACCCCGAAACTTGTGACGATATTTCTATATAGGAATTTCTGGCTTCTTTGAGCGGTGGCATTGGCTAGGGGCTCTGCCTCGATCCACTTTGTGAAATAGTCTACCCCTACTATGAGAAATTTAACTTGTCCTGACCCCTGGGGGAAGGGGTCGAGAAGGTCGAGCCCCCACCTTGCAAACGGCCAAGGCGAAGTTACGCTGATGAGCTCTTCTGGCGGGACGATGTGAAAGTTGGCATGTTTCTGACATGGTGGGCATGTCTTTACGAATTCTGTAGCTTCTTTCTGTAGAGTTGGCCAATAAAACCCCGCCCGGAGTACTTTTTTGGCGAGAGCTCGTGCTCCGAGATGATTGCAACAAATTCCGCCGTGTACTTCTTCTAACACTTCCTTTGTGTGGGAGGTCGGTACGTATTTCAGTAATGGTACTGAGATCCCTCTTTTATACAGGATGTTGTTTATAATGGTGTAGTACTGTGCCTCCCTTTTTAGCCTCTTTGCCTCCTTTTCTTCTGTGGGGAGTGTTCCTGCTATGAGGTAGTTGATTATGGGAGTCATCCATCCTTGGTCTTGGCTTGTTATGGCTAGGATTTTTTCCTCTTCCGAGATTGACGGGTTCTGTAACATTTCCTGGATGAGGCTTTTATTGTTGCCCCCTGGTTTGGTGCTGGCTAATTTTAAGAGTGCATCAGCTCGGACATTTTGTTCTCGGGGTATGTGGTGGACCTTATATTCCCTGATTTGTCTGAGATGTTCCTTGGTCTTATCCAAATACCTTTTCATGGTGGGATCTTTGGCTTGGTAGCTCCCTGTTATTTGTGATGTGACAACTTGCGAATCGCTGTAAATGTTGAGTTTCCGAGCTCCAACCTCTTCAGCCAGCTTCAAACCAGCTAGCAGTACTTTGTATTCCGCCTGGTTATTTGAAGTCGGGAACCCAAACTTGAGGGAGAGCTCAACTTGGGTTCCCTGGTTGCTTTCTATTATCACTCTTGCGCCGCTTCCGGTTTTATTTGAAGAACTGTCCACATAGAGATTCCACTCTGTGAGGGTTTCCAGGGCATCTGTGAATTCTGCGATAAAAGTCGGCCAGATATTGTGACTTAATGGCTGTCCGAGCTTCATATTGGAGATCGAACTCTGACAGCTCGACTGCCCATTGTAGAATTCTACCTGCTAAATCTGTTTTTTGCAATATTCCTTTCAAGGGCTGGTTAGTGCGAACTTTGATGGTGTGGGCCTGGAAGTAAGGGCGGAGTCGTCGAGATGTTAGAATGAGAGTATAGGCAAATTTTTCTATTTTCTGATAGTTCAACTCGGATCCCTGCAGTGCTTTACTAATGAAGTAGACGGGTTGTTGTCCGTTTTCATCTTCTCTGACTAGTGCTGACGCTACTGCCCGGCTTCTTACTGCGAGATATAATATGAGTGGTTCTCCTTCTCGTGGTTGAGAGAGGATAGGTGGCTGTCCTAAGAATTTCTTAAAGTCTTGGAAGGCTTGCTCACATTCTGTCGTCCATTCGAACTGCTTTCCCTTTCTTAAAGTAGCATAGAAGGGAAGAGATCTTATCGCAGCTCCTGCTAAGAATCGGGATAGGGCGGCCAATCTCCCGTTGAGTTGCTGTACTTCTTTGACACAAGTTGGGCTCTTCATGTTGAGTATGGCCTGACATTTGTCTGGATTTGCTTCAATTCCTCTTTGTGTGAGCATGAAACCTAAGAATTTGCCTACTTCTACTGCAAATATGCATTTCGCGGGATTGAATCGCATGTCATGCTTCCTTATGGTGTCGAATACTTGGGCCAGGTCGGACAATAATGTCTCCTCACTTTGTGTTTTTATTAGCATGTCGTCCACGTAGACTTCCATGATCTTTCCGATGTGATCCGAGAAGACTTTATTCATTAGCCTTTGATAAGTAGCTCCTGCGTTCTTGAGACGAAAAGGCATTACAATGTAGCAGTAGTTTGCTTTTGGTGTTAGGAACGAAGTCTTTTCTTGATCCGGTGGATACATGGGGATCTGGTTGTATCCCAAGTATGCGTCCATAAACGAGAGATATTTATATCCGGAGGAAGCGTCTACCAGAGCGTCGATATTTGGGAGTGGGTAAGGATCTTTTGGACAAGCCTTATTGAGATCGATGTAGTCGGTGCACATTCGCCACTTCCCATTTGATTTTTTCACCAAGACAACGTTGGCTAGCCATAGTGGATATTTGGCTTCTCTTATGAATCCTGCTTCCAGTAGTGCCTGTACTTGTTCTTCCACAGCCTGGGATCGCTCTGGCCCAAGCTTTCTTCGTCTCTGCTGTACCGGCCGAGATCCTGGATAGACCGCCAACTTATGACACATCAGCTTAGGGTCTATGCCTGGCATATCTGTGGCTTTCCACGCGAAGAGATCGACATTATCTCGCAAGAATTGTATTAGTAATTCCTTTGAATCTCCTTTTAGGATTGTGCCAATGTTAGTTATTTTTTCTGAGGTGTCCCCGATCTGAATCTTTTCTATCTCACCCTCTGGCTGGGGACGAAGTTCTTCTCGTCATTGAACTCCGCCCAGCTCGATTGTGTGGAACTCTTCTCCTTTGCCTATGAGGTTTAGGCTTTCGTTGTAACAGCGATGTGCCATTTTTTGATCTGCTTTTATCGTGGCTATCCCTTTTGGTGTTGGGAATTTCATACATAGGTGTGGGGTCGAGATTATTGCGCCGAGTTGGTTGAGTGTTGTCCGACCTATGAGAGCATTGTAAGCTGAACTTACATCGACCACGATGTAGTCTATTTTGAGGGTCCTGGATTGGTTCCCTTTTCCGAAGGTTGTATGTAGTGGTATGTATCCTAGTGGTCGAACCGGGGTGTCTCCTAGTCCAAACAGACTGTTTGGATATGCTTGAAGTTCTTTTTCTTCTAAGTCGAGTTTATCAAAGGCTGTTTTGAATAAGATGTCGGCAGAACTCCCTTGGTCTATTAAGGTGCGGTGTAGGTTGGCGTTTGCTAATATGATGGTGATGACCATGGGATCGTCGTGTCCTGCGATGATGCCGGATGCGTCCTCTTTAGTGAATGTTATTACCGGGATGTTGAGTGCTTCCTCCTCTCCTTCGACATGATATACTTTTTTGAGATATCTTTTGCGAGAGGATTTGGAGATCCCACCTGTTGTGAATCCGCCATGTATCATGTGGACATGTCTTTCTGGTGTTCGAGGTGATCGTTCTGTTCGTTCGGTATCTTCATCCCTTTGTCTCTTTCTTTGATCATCATCTCGGGTGGCCAGGAATCGTTCTAACTTTCCTTCTCTCACCAATTTTTCTATGATATTTTTTAAGTTGAAACATTCGTTTGTGGAGTGTCCTCGGACTCGATGGTATTCACAATATTCCTTCCGGTTTCCTCCTCCCTTTTTGCCTTTGAGTGGCCGTGCTGGGGGAATTTTTTCTGTATGGCAGACTTCTTTGTATATCTCGACCAAGGAAACATGCTTATAGACTTGTAGAGGATGTCTTGGTAAAGGTTGAAGGCCACTACATCCCTGTTGATTTCATAATCCTAGACACTGGGAAGTGTAAGGATGAATCCATCATCCTTGGCAAACCCTTCCTAGCCACAGCAAAATCTGTGATTGATGTTGACAGAGGAGAATTGGTCCTTCAAGTGAATGAGGACTCCCTTGTGTTTAAAGCTCAAGGATCTCCCTCTGTAACCATGGAGAGGAAGCATGAAAAGCTTCTCTCAATACAGAGTCAAATAGAGCCCCCACATTCAAACTCTAAGTTTGGTGTTGGGAGGCCATCATCATGCTCTGAGTATCTGTGAAGCTCCATGAGAGCCCACTGTCAAGCTATTGACATTAAAGAAGCGCTTGTTGGGAGGCAACCCAATTTTATTTAATCATATCTATTTATTTTCCATTGTTATTTTATGTTTTCTGTAGGTTGATGATCATGTGAAGTCACAAAAACAACTGAAAAAGAAAAAACAGAATAAAAAATAGTATTAAAAACAGCACACCCTGGAGGAGAAGCTTACTGGCGTTTAAACGCCAGTAAGGGTAGCAGAATGGATGTTAAACGCCCAGTCTGGCACTATTCTGGGCATTTAACGCCAAAAATGGGCACCATACTGGCGTTTAATGCCAGAAATGGGCACAGAGCTGGCGTTTAAACGCCAAAAAGGGGAGAAAAGCTGGCGTTAAAAGCCAGAAATGGGCAGCAACCTGGCGTTTAATGCCAGGATTGGTAATCAAGGGGGCATTTACATGCCAATATGGTACAGGGATGAGAAATCCTTGACACCTCAGGATCTGTGGACCCCACAGGATCCCCACCTACCTCATCTCTCTCTCTTCTTCACACCTTCCCATAACACCCTTCCCCAAAAACCCCTCACCTATCAAATCCTACCCTCTTCTCTATAATCTATTTACCAATCCACATCCATCTACCATAGATCCCCACCTACCTCACCATTCAAATTCAAACCACTTTCCCTCCCAAACCCACCCATACATGGCCGAACCCTACCCCTCTCTCCACTCCTATATAAACCCATCTTCGCTCATTCATTTTCACACATTATACACACTACTTCTTCCCCTTGGCCGAACCACTAAACCCCCTCCATCTCCTCTATTTCTTTCTCTTCTACTCTTTTCTTTCTTCTTTTTCTCGAGGACGAGCAAACCTTCTAAGTTTGGTGTGGTAAAAGCATTGCTTTTTGTTTTTCCATAACTATTTATGGCACCAAATGCCGGAGAAACCTCAAGAAAGAGGAAAGGAAAGGCAAAAGCTTCCACCTCCGAGTCATGGGAGATGGAGAGATTCATCTCAAAGGTCCATCAAGACCACTTCTATGAAGTTGTGGCCAAGAAGAAGGTGATCCCCGAGGTCCCTTACAAACTCAAAAAGGGTGAATATCTAGAGATCCGACATGAGATTCGAAGAAGAGGTTGGGAAGTTCTCACCAACCCCATTCAACAAGTCGGAATCTTAATGGTTCAAGAGTTTTATGCCAATGCATGGATCACCAAGAACCATGATCAAAGTGTGAACCCGGACCCAAAGAATTGGCTTACAATGGTTCGGGAGAAATGCTTAGATTTCAGTCCGAAAAATGTAAGGTTGGCATTCAACTTGCCCATGATGCAAGGAGATGCACGCCCCTACACTAGAAGGGTCAACTTTGATCAAAGGTTGGATCAAGTCCTCATAGACATTTGTGAAGAGGGCGCTCAATGAAAGAGAGATTCAAGAGGAAAGCCGGTTCAACTAAGAAGACATGACCTCAAGCCCGTCGCTAGGGGATGGTTGGAGTTCATCCAACGCTTAATCATTCCTACTAGCAACCGGTCTGAAGTTACTATAGACCGGGCTATCATGATCCATAGCATCATGATTGAAGAGGAAGTAGAAGTTCATGAGGTTATATCCCTAGAACTCTACAAGGTGGCAGAAAAGTCCTCTACTTTGGCAAGGTTAGCCTTCCCTCATCTCATTTGTCACCTCTGCAATTCAGCTGGAATTGACATAGAGGAAGACATCCCCATTGATGAGGACAAGCCCATCACTAAAAAAAGGATGGAGCAAATAAGAGAGCCCACTCATGGACAAGAGCATGAGGAAATTCCTCATCATGAAATCCCTGAGATGCCTTAAGGGATTCATTTTCCTCCACGAAACTATTGGGAGCAAATCAACACATCCCTAGGAGAATTAAGTTCCAACATGGGACAACTAAGGGTGGAGCACCAAGAGCATTCCATCCTCCTCCATGAAATTAGAGAAGGCCAAAGAGTCATGAGGGAGGAGCAATAAAGACAAGGAAGAGACATTGAGGAGCTCAAGGACTCCATAAGATCTTCAAGAGGAAGAACAAGCCGCCATCACTAAGGTGGACCCGTTCTTTAATTTTCTTGTTCTTATTTTTCTATTTTTTGAAAATTATGCTTTATGTTTTATTTATGTTTATGTCTTATTACATGATCATTAGTGTCTTAGTGTCTATGCCTTAAAGCTATGAATGTCCTATGAATCCATCAACTTTCTTAAATGAAAAATGTTTTCTGAAAAAGAAAAAGAAGTACATGAATTTCAAATTTTAAAACAGATTAATTATTTTGATGTGGTGGCAATACTTTTTATTTTTCTGAATGAATGCTGGAACAGTGCATATTTTTGAATTTGTTGTTCATGAATGTTAAAATTGTTGGCTCTTGAAAGAATGATGAAAAAAAAGGAGAAATGCTATTGATAATCTGAAAAATCATAAAATTGATTCTTAAAGTAAGAAAAAGTAGTGAAAAGCTTGCAGAAAAAAATATATGCGAAAAAAAAGAGGCGAAAAATAAAAAAAAAAGAAGAAGAAAAAAGAGAAAGAAAAAACAAACAGAAAAAGCCAATAGCCCTTTAAACCAAAAGGCAAGGGTAAAATAAAAAAAGATCTAAGGCTTTGAGCATCAGTGGATAGGAGGGCCCACAAGAATAAAATCCTGGCCTAAGCGGCTAAACCAAGCTGTCCCTAACCATGTGCTTGTGGCGTAAAGGTGTCAAGTGAAAAGCTTGAGACTGAGCGGTTAAAGTCGTGGTCCAAAACAATAAGAGTGTGCTTAAGAGCTCTGGACACCTCTAATTGGGGACTCTAGCAAAGCTGAGTCACAATCTGAAAAGGTTCACCCAGTTATGTGTCTGTGGCATTTATGTATCCGGTGGTAATATTGGAAAACAAAATGTTTAGGGTCACGGCCAAGACTCATAAAGTAACTGTGGTCAAGAATCAACATATGAACTAGGAGAATCAATAACACTATCTAAATTCTGAGTTCCTATAGATGCCAATCACTCTAAACTTCAAAGGATAAAGTGAGATGCCAAAATTGTTCAGAAGTAAAAAGCTAATAGCCCCGCTCATCTAATTAAGATTGATCTTCATAGATATTTTTGGAATTTATTGTATATTCTCTTCTTTTTATCCTATTTGATTTTCAGTTGCTTGGGTACAAGCAAAAATTTAAGTTTGGTGTTGTGATGAGCGGATAATTTATACACTTTTTGACATTATTTTTAGGTAGTTTTCAGTATGTTTTAATTACTTTTTAGTATATTTTTATTAGTTATTATTCAAAATTCACATTTCTGGACTTTACTATAAGTTTGTGTGTTTTTCTGTGATTTCAGGTATTTTCTGGCTGAAATTGAGGGACCTGAGCAAAAATCTGATTCAGAGGCTGAAAAAGGACTGTAGATGCTGTTGGATTCTGACCTCCCTGCACTCGAAGTAGATTGTCTAGAGCTACAGAAGTCCAATTGGCGCGCTTTTAATTGCGTTGGAAAGTAGACATCCTGAGCTTTCCAGCAATATATAATAGTTCATACTTTGCTTGAGATTTGATGGCCCAAATTGGCATTCTAAGTCAGCATAAAATTCTGGCGTCAAAACGCCAGAACTGGCATAAAAGCTGGAGTTAAACGCCCAAACTGGCACCCAAGCTGGCGTTTAACTCCAAGAAAAGTCTCTACATGTGAAAGCTTCAATGCTCAGCCCAAGCACACACCAAGTGGGCCCGGAAGTGGATTTCTGCATCATTTACTTATTTCTGTAAACCCTAGGTCACTAGTTCTCTATAAATAGGACCTTTTGCTATTGTATTTTCATCTTGGAATCTTTCAAACAATCTTTTAATCATGCTTTGATTATTGAACCCTCTTTGGGAGGCTGGCCTTATGGCCATGCCTAGACCTTTTGTTCTTATGTATTTTCAACGGTGGAGTTTCTACACACCATAGATTAAGGTGTGGAGCTCTACTGTTCTTCATGAATTAATGTAAAGTACTATTGTTTTTCTATTCAACTCAAGCCTATTTCTTCTCTAAGATATTCATTCGCACTCAAGAACATGATGAATGTGATGATTATAGGACACTCATCACCATTCTCACCTATGAATGCGTGCCTGACAACCACTTCCGTTCTACATGCAAACAAGCTTGAATGTGTATCTCTTGGGTTTCTAATCTAAGATTAAAACCTTCGTGGTATAGGCTAGAATTATTGGCGGCCATTCCTGAGATCCGGAAAGTCTAAACCTTATCTGTGGTATTCCGAGTAGGATCTGGGAAGGGATGACTATGACGAGCTTCAAACTCGCGAGTGTTGGGGCGTAGTGACAGACGCAAAAGGATCAATGGATCCTATTCCAACATGATCGAGAACCGATAGATGATTAGCCGTGCGGTGACAGTGAATTTGGACCATTTTCATTGAGAGGACGGGAGGTAGCCATTGACAACGGTGAAACCCAACATACAGCTTGCCATGGAAAGGAGTATGAATGATTAATGAAGGCAATAGGAAACCAGAGATTCAGAAGGAACAAAGCATCTTCATGCGCTTATCTGAAATTCTCACCAATGAATCACATAAGTATCTCTATCTTATTTTCTGTTTTATTCATCTTTTAATTATCAATTCTCCATAACCATTTGAATCCGCCTGACTGAGATTTACAAGATGACCATAGCTTGCTTCAAGCCGACAATCTCCGTGGGATCGACCCTTACTCATGTAAGGTTTATTACTTGGACGACCCAGTGCACTTGCTGGTTAGTTGTGCGGAGTTGTGACAAAGAGTTGAGATTACAATTGTGCGTACCAAGTTGTTGGCGTCATTGATGATCACAATTTCGTGCACCACCCACTAATTACCATCCAACTCACAACCAACCCAACAAAATGCCCAGAGGCTTTCTAATCTTGAACTTGCCCTAGAAAAATTATCTCAGAGCACACTAGCATGCATGGAAGAAACCAGAAGCTTTAGGGAGGAAACAAGAACTAATTTCAAGAATCAAGGTGCCTCAGTTAGGAATTTAGAGGTGCAAATAGGCCAGATTGCTCAGCAATTAGAGAAAGTCACAAATGTTCTTCCCAATGACACAATTCCAAACCTAAGGGAGAAGTGGAAGGCTATTTACTTGAGAAATAGAAAGGTGGTAGGAGAAGAAAAGAAGGAAGAAGCCAAAAAAGAGGAGTTCACTGATGGGGCAAGGAATGGAGCTCCAGAGGATATTAATCTTCATGAAGAGCACGTAAAGCCCACTGTCCAGCAACCTATTCAATCCATAGAAGTCCCACCAAAAGAGAGAATCCTGATTCCTGAGTACGTGCAAAGAATTCCATATCCTCAAAGGCTTTGAAAGGAAAATAAGGAGAAGCAATATTCTAAATTCTTGGAGATATTCAAGGCTTTACACATCAACATCTCATTTATAGAAGCTCTTGAACAAATGGCCTTATATGCAAAATTCATGAAATATTTGCTGTCCAAGAATAAGTCCTTGAAGGGAGGCCAAACAGTGGTGATGACTAAGGAGTACAGTGCCATTAATCAGAGGAACTTGTCAACAAAGAAGAAAGATCTAGGGAGTTTTCAAATTCCTTGCACTATTGGCAATACTACCTTTGACAGAGCTTTATGCGATTTAGGGGTAAGTATTAATCTAATGCCTTTATGTGTGATGAAGAGGTTGCAAATTCAAGAGTTGAATCCCACTAAAATAGTTCTACAAATGGCAGACAAATCAATCAAGCATGCACATGGAGTAGTTGAAAATATCTTGGTCAAAGTGGAAAAATTTTTCCTCCCAGTGGACTTTGTCATTCTTGATATGGAGGAAGATGAGCATGCCTCAATCATTATAGGAAGACCTTTCCTAGCCACTGGAAGAGCCCTTATTGATGTTGAAAAGGGTGAGTTAATGTTGAGGGTTTAGGGTTTAGGGTTTAGGGTTTAGGGTTTAGGGGGGAATTACACTTTGCTAATGAACCAGCAAGTGCATTGGGTCGTCCAAGTAATACCTGAGTGAGTTAGGGTCGATCCCACGAGGATTATGATTTGAAGCAAGCTATGGTTATCTTGTAGATCTTAGTCAGGCGGACAGAAGAGTTGTTTGTTTGTTTAATTCGCATGAAAATAAAATAAATAAAACGTTACTCAGTTGATGGTGAATGCAATGATATGAAGATGGTTAAGGCTTGGAGATGCTTTATCCTTCTGGATCAATCCGGTCTTACTGTCTTCTTCAACTGTGAATGATTTCTTCTATGGCAGGTTGTATGTGATCAATGCCTTTCTTAAAGGATCACCAATACTCTTCCAGATCTGAACCCCAGGGTTAGTGCGAATCCAGTCTAATTGAGAGTGAAGCTCCTGCAGTTCATTCTCCTTAGTGATCCTACTCAAAACACCATAGACAAGGTCGAATCTTCCGGATAAGAGAATACTGCGCCTTTGGTTCTAGCCTCTACCACAAAGACTCTAATCTCCCCACACCTCGGCTGAACTGGTGTCTCGAGAAGTCCCTAATGAAGTTATGGATTAGCTGTCTAGGAGATGTATAATTAAATTAATGGTTCATCATTGTCCGATGAAAGACTCACCTTGAACCCATGTAGAATGAGATAATCTTGTACCAGTTCAACGCATTCATAATAATGAAGAACGGATATACATCTTAGAATAGAGAATCAAACACGTATTGAGATAGAACAGTAGTACTTTATTAATCCATAAAACTTAGCAGAGCTCCTCCCTTCAACCTAGGAGGTTTAGACACTCATACTGATAGAAAATACAATGTAAAAACGTGTAAAGTGTCAAAAAGATTCTCAAAAGTGTAAAAGTTCTCAAATAAATACTAGACTAATGACTAAGGATTACATAATAGGGGTATAATAGTCTTTTAGTGCTAAAATCTACTTCTGGGGCCCACTTTGTGAGTGTTTGGGCTAAGCTTGATTGAGATCCACGCGCTAGGAGGCGTCTAGGGCATTGAACGCTGGCTAGGGTGTCCTTTATGGGTGTTGGACGATGGTCTCTTCTCCTTTGGGTGCTGGACGCCAGAAATGGGCAGATGGCTGGCGTTGAACGCCAGTTTTGGGCCTTCACTTTTGAAGCAAAGTATAAACTATTATACATTGCTGGAAAGCTATGGATGTTATCTTTCCATAGCCATTAAGAACACTCCATTCAGACTTCTGTATCTCTAGAAAAGCTCTTTCGAGTGCAAGGAGGTCAGATTCAGATAACATCTGTAGTGCTTTCTCTGTCTCTGAATCAGACTTTTGCTCCAGCTCCTCGATTTTAGCCAGAAAATACCTGAAATTGCATAAAAACACACAAAATCAAGTAGAATCCAAAAATGTGAATTTTTCACTAAAACCTATGAAAACTTAATAAAACTAAAACAAAACATACTAAAAACTATATGAAAATGATGCCAAAGAGCGTATAAAATATCCGCTCATCAATGAATATCAAGTTTTTCATGTCTTCAAAGTCATGCATCATTCAAGTGATCAAAAGGATTGTATAATGGTTGAAGCCAAGGATCTGAACTTGAAGGAAGAACTTAATGAATCATTTCCAAAGATCCTACCTTCATGCCTAAGCAGAATAGAAGAGAAAAAGGAGGTACATCAAGCTGGAAATTCAATTGAAACTAACAAGTACTTGCAACCAAAACCTCCCTTTGAAATCAAAAAACCTTTTGACACCAGCCTTAAGTTTGGTGTTGGGTGTACATCAAATACAGAAGAGGCCCCAAAGAAGAAAGCTCCTAGAGAGTGGAGGAACAAGAAGATTCCTACTGAAAACTTCTCACCAGGAGACAAAGTAGTGTTATCTCACCACCCACTGCTGCCATACACAGTGAGTAGAGTTCTTTCCTTTGAGCATCTTAAGCTAACATATGAAGACACAGGAAGGAAATTCAAGGTGAGAGAGGAAGAGGTGAAGCACTTTCAACCTCAACTTTAGCAAGGAACAACCTTCAAGCTAGTGAAGTTAAAGAAGCGTTTATTGGGAGGCAACCCAACGTTTGGTATCTCTTTTCATTCACATCTTTTTTTGTTTTTCTTTATTGAATTCTTAGCAATGATCTATTTTACATTATGTATGAACACTAATACGAAGTTTGGTGCAGGAGATTCAAATATGGACACATGATTTCCCATTAAGTTTGGTATGGTGAAGCCCTAACGTTGTACGTGAAGGCACTGCGTACTACGCCAAAGAGGAGTTGTGCGTACACATGCATGTGTGCGTACGCAAAACTGGGAATTCTGGAGAGTGTGCGTACGCACAAGCCTGTGCGCACACACAGAAAGCCCTCACGTACAACGTGGGAATTTCACGTATAACGTGATAAAGGGGCTCGCTCCCAGGATACTAATTTTTGTGAACTATGCGTACGCACAAAAAATTTTCCACATATAACATGGAGGATCTCACGTACTACGTAAAAGCCAAACGTTTAATTTTATGGAAGTGTGCGTACACATAAAACGGATTTCACGTATAACATGAATTTTCTCACATATAACGTAATAGTGCTAACTTGCTTCAGGGAATGAATTTAAAATCACATATAACGTGAAAAATATCAAGTAGTACTTTAGGGCATAAAATCATAGCTACTTCATTCACTTCGCTCTACTGTACCATGTTCCACCTGAGCCACGATCCAATCTTCATATCTACATGCATGCTTATGCTTAAGATCATTATTCTCACACCACATCCAAACCTGAGTTTGGTGTGGTGGTATCTATGCATGCAAGATAAAGGGATACACCTCACTCTCTCCCTGCTGCATCTCATGCATAAGTCCTTCATTCTATTTTATCTTATCATACTTCTTTTTCTGGTGTTTCATAAATATTTTCCACAATAACTATCACTTGAGCTTGTTTGTATAGGCAGTATTTGTGACTACTCAAGAATTAAGGAAATCTGTGCCAGCTCCATCATCAAGACTATTGCTCCAATCAAGGTTGCATATGTGTTCATGGAATAAGTTTGGTATGCTACACCAAATTCATATACCACTAGGTACTTGACCTAGTTCACATAGATGGTACGACACTAAGTTTGGTGTTCTCATACTAATAAGTTTGGTGTTGCCACATTCACCATGCAAATACAGTAACAATGTAAGGTCCCACATTGGTTGGGGAGGAGAACGAAGCATGCCTTATAAGGGTGTGGACACCTCTCCCTAGCATGACGCGTTTTGACGAGTGAGTGTGTGTGGGGGGGGGCTTCGGCTCTCATCCCTATCATCAAAAGCAAAATTGTGAGACCTTGTGTGCCAAAGTGGACAATATCGTGTTAGCGGGTGGTTTAGGCTATTACAGATAGTATCAGAGTCGGAGCCTGGATCGATGTGCCAGTGAGGGTGCTAGGCTCCCTTAGGGGGGTGGATTGTAAGGTCCCACATCGGTTGGGGAGGTGAACAAAGCATGCCTTATAAGGGTGTGGATACCTCTCCCTAGCATGATGCGTTTTGACGAGTGAGTGTGGGGGCTTCGTCTAACATCCCTATCGTCAAAGGCAAAACCGTGAGGCCTTGTGTACCAAAGCGGACAATATCGTGCTAGCGGGTGGTCTGGGCTGTTACAGATGGTATCAGAGCTGGAACCCAGATCGATGTGCCAGCGAAGGCGCTGGGCTCCCTTAGGGGGTGGATAGTAAGGTGGTCCCACATCGGTTGGGGAGGGGAACGAAGCATGCCTTATAAGGGTGTGGATACCTCTCCCTAGCATGGCGCATTTTGACGAGTGAATGTGGGGGGCTTCGGCTATTGGTGTGGGAAATCGTGATTCACACTTTTCACAACTTCGCACAACTAACCAGCAAGTGCACTGGGTCGTCCAAGTAATACCTTACGTGAGTAAGGGTCGATCCCACGGAGATTGTCGGCTTGAAGCAAGCTATGGTCATCTTGTAAATCTCAGTCAGGCGGATTCAAATGGTTATGAGGTTTTGATAATTAAAAGATAAATAAAACATAAAATAAGATAAAGATACTTATGTGATTCATTGGTGGGAATTTTAGATAAGCGTTTGGAGATGCTTTGTTGCTTTTGAACCTCTGCTTTCCTATTGCCTTCTTCCAATCATGCGTGCTCCCTTCCATGGCAAGCTGTAGGATCCTCTTAGTGAAAATGGTCCTCTACGGTTTCTGCATGGCTAATCAATTGTCGGATTTCTCGTCTCGGATGAAAAATACCAGGCACAGCTACCGTATGGATAATCATCTGTCGGTTCCCGCTAGCGTCGGAATATAATCCATTGATCCTTTTGCACACTGTCACTGCGCCCAACATTCGCAGGTTTGAAGCTCGTCACAGTCATCCCTTCACAGATCCTACTCGGAATACCACAGACAAGGTTTAGACTTTCCGGATCCCAGAAATGCTGCCAATTGGTTCTAGCCTATACCATGAAGATACTAATCTCACAGACTCGGTACGTGTATTAGATATCCAAGAGATACGCACTCAAGCTGTCGCCCAATGACTACGTTGAGCTCAGATAGAACGGAAGTGGTTGTCAGGCACGCGTTCATAGAATTGAGAATAATGATGAGTGTCACGAATCATATCATTCTCCAGATTGAAGTACGAGTGAGTATCTTAGAATAGAATCAAGCGTGATTGAATAGAAAAATAGTAGTTATTGCATTAATTCATGAAGAACAGCAGAGCTCCACACCTTAATCTATGGGGTGTAGAAACTCCACCGAAGAAAATACATAAGTGAAAATAGTCTAGGCATGGCCAAATGGCAAGCCTCCCAAATGTGAACAATGGTCTCAGCTCCAAAGTATGAAAACTAGATCCAAAAGATCCGAATACAATAGTAAAAAGTGCTATTTATACTAAACTAGTAACTTACGTTTACAGAGAATGAGTAACTAAGTGCAGATAGTGCAGAAATCCACTTCCGGGACCCACTTGGTGTGTGCTTGGGCTAAGCATTGAAGCTTTTTCATGCATAGGCTGTTCTTGGAGTTAAACGCCAGCTTGGGTGCCAGTTTGGGCGTTTAACTCCAATTCTGGTGCCAGTTTGGGCGTTTTATGCCAGAAAGTTTTTAGCTGGCTTTGGACGCCAGTTTGAGCCATCAAATCTCGGACAAAGTATGGACTATTATATATTTCTGGAAATATCAAGATGTCTAATTTCTAATGCAATTGAGAGCGCACCAATTGGGCTTCTGTAGCTTCAGAAAATCCACTTCGAGTGCAGGAGGGTCAGAATCCAATAGCATCTGCAGTCCTTCTTCAGCCTCTGAATCAGATTTTTGCTCAGGTCCCTCAGTTTCAGCCAGAAAATACCTGAAATTACAGAAAAATACACAAACTCATAGTGAAGTCCAGAAATGTGATTTTTGCATAAAAACTAATAAAAATATAATAAAAATTAACTAAAACATACTAAAAACTATGTAAAAATAATGCCAAAAGGGTATAAATTATCTGCTTATCACAATACCAAACTTAAATTGTTGCTTGTCCCCAAGCAACTAAAAACAAAATAGGATAAAAATAAGAGAATATACAATAAATTCCAAACTTATCAATGAACTTAGTTCCAATTAGATGAGCGGGGCTGGTAGCCTTTTTGCTTCTGAACAGTTTTGGCATCTCACTTTATCCTTTGAAGTTCAGAATGATTGGCATCCATAGGAACTTAGAATTCAGATAGTTTTATTGATTCTCTTAGTTCAATATGTTGATTCTTGAACACAGCTACTTTATGAGTCTTGGCCATGACCCTAAGCATTTTTTTTTCTAGTATTACCACCGGATACATAAATGCCACAGACATATAACTGGGTGAACCTTTTCAGATTGTGACTTAGCTTTGCTAGAGTCCCCAGTTAGAGGTGTCCAGAGCTCTTAAGCACACTCTTTTTGCTTTGGACCATGACTTTAACCGCTCAGTCTCAAGCTTTTCACTTGACACCTTCACGCCACAAGCACATGGTTAGGGACAGCTTGATTTAGCCGCTTAGGCCAGGATTCTATTCCTTTGGGCCCTCCTATCCATTAATGCTCAAAGCCTTGGATCCTTTTTACCCTTGCCTTTTAGTTTAAAGGGTTATTGGTTTTTTCTGCTTACTTTTTCTCTTTTTTTTTTATTTTTTCGCATCTTTTTTTTGCAAGCTTTGTCTATTCACTGCTTTTTCTTGCTTCAAGAATTAATTTTATGATTTTTCAGATTATCGATAACAGTTCTCTTTTTTTATTATTCTTTCAAGAGCCAACAATTTTAACATTCATAAATAACAAATTCAAAAATATGCACTGTTCAAGCATTTATTCAGAAAACAAAAAGTATTGCCACCACATCAAAATAATTAAAGTAATTTCAAGATAGAATTCGAAAATCATGCACTTCTTGTTCTTTTGCAATTAAAAACATTTTTTTCATTTAAGAAAGGTGAAGGATTTATAGGACACTCATAGCTTTAAGACATAGACACTAGACACTAATGATCATGTAATAAAGACAAAAAACATAGAATTCGAAAAACAGGAAAATAAGAACAAGAAAATTAAAGAACGGGTCCACCTTAGTGATGGCGGCTAGTTCTTCCTCTTGAAGATCTTATGGAGTGCTTGCGCTCCTCTATGTCTCTTCCTTGCCTTTGTTGCTCCTCCCTCATGGCTCTTTGGTCCTCTCTGATTTCATTGAGGATAATGGAGTGCTCTTGGTGCTCCATCCTTAGTTGCCCCATGTTGGAGCTCAATTCTCCTAAGGAGGTGTTGATTTGCTCCCAGTAGTTGTGTGGAGGAAAGTGCATCCCTTGAGGCATCTCAGGGATTTCTTGATAAGGAATGTCCTCATGCTCTTGTTGAGGTCCATGAGTGGGCTCTCTTGTTTGCTCTATCCTCTTCTTAGTGATGGGCTTGTCCGCCACCTTGTAGAGTTCTAGAGGTACGATCTCATGAACTTCTACTTCCTCTCCAATCATGATACTATGGATCATGATAGTCCGGTCTATTGTAACTTCAGACCGGTTGCTAGTAGGAATGATAGAGCGTTGGATGAACTCCAACCATCCCCTAGCCATGGGTTTGAGGTCAAGCCTTCTTAATTGAACCGGCTTGCCTCTTGAGTCTCTCTTCCATTGAGCTCCTTCCATACAGATGTCCATGAGGACTTGGTCCAACCTTTGATCAAAGTTGACCCTTCTAGTGAAAGGACGAGGATCTCCTCTCATCATTGGCAAGTTAAATGCCAACCTCATATTTTCCGGACTAAAATCCAAGTAATTTCCCCAAACCATTGTGAGCCAATTCTTTGGGTTCGGGTTCATACTTTGATCATGGTTCTTAGTGATCCATGCATTGGCATAGAACTCTTGAACCATTAAGATTCTGACTTGTTGGATTGGGTTGGTGAGAGTTTCCCAACCTCTTCTTCGAATCTCACGTCGGATCTCCGGATATTCACTCTTTTTTATCATGAAAGGGATCTCGGGGATCACCTTTTTCTTGGCCACAACTTCATAGAAGTAGTCTTGATGGACCTTTGAGATGAATCTCTTCATCTCCCATGACTCGGAGGTGGAAGCAATTGCCTTCCCTTTTCTCTTTCTAGAGGTTTCTCCGGCCTTAGGTGCCATTAATGGTTATGGAAAAACAAAAAAGTGGAGCTTTTTCCACACCAAACTTAAAAGGTTTGCTCGTCCTCGAGAAAAAGAAGAAAGAAAGGAGTAGAAGAAGAAGAAATGGAGGAGATGGAGGGGGGTGAGCGGTTCGGCCAAAGGGGAAAGAATTGTTTGTGATGTGTGAAAGTGAAGGTAGTGATGAGGGGTATTTATAGGATAAGAGAGAGAGAGGGAATTTGGTCATGAAAGGGTGGGTTTGGGAGGGAAATTGTTTGAATTTGAATGGTGAGGTAGGTGGGGTTTATGATGAATGGATGTGAGTAGTGAAGAGAATATGGGGAAGAGGGTAGGATTTGATAGGTGAATGGTATTTGGGGAAGAGGTATTGATGTGATTGGTCAAGGGTATTTGGGGAAGAGTGTTATGGAAAAGTGTGAAGAGGAGAGAAGAAGAGTTGGGGTAGGTGGGGATCCTGTGGGGTCCACAGATCCTGAGGTGTCAAGGAATTCTGCTCCCTACACCATTCTGGCATTCAAACGCCCTCAGTATGCCAATTCTAGCTTTAAACGCTAGCTCTGCTACCTTTCCTGGTGTTAAACGCTAGTCTGCTGCCTCTTTCTGGCGTTTAACGCCAGCCAGACACCCTTGTCTGGCGTTAAACGCCAGTCTGTCTGCCATTTCTGGCGTTTAATGCCAGCCAGACGCTAGACACCCTTTTCTGGCGTTAAACGCCTAGAGTGCTGCCCATTCTGGCGTTTAACGCCCAGAATGCTGCCAGGCTGGGTGTTAAACGCCCATTCTGCTATCCTTACTAGTGTTTAAACGCCAGTAAGCCTGTCCTCTAGGGTGTGCTGTTTTTTATCCTGTTTTTAATTTTGTTTTAATTCTGCAGTTGTTTTTATGACTTCACATGATCATCAACCTAAAGAAAACATAAAATGACAATGGAATATAAATAAATATAATTAAATAACATTGGGTTTCCTCCCAACAAGCGCTTCTTTAATGTCAATAGCTTGACAGTGAGCTCTTAGAGAGCTTCACAGAGACTTAGAGCTTGATGATGGCCTCCCAACACCAAATTTAGAAGTTGAATGTGAGGGGCTCTGTTTGACTCTATATTGAGAGAAGTTTTTCATGCTTTCTCTCAATGGTTACAGAAGAAGATCCTTGAACATTAAACATAAGGTAGTCCTCATTCAATTGAAGGACTAACTCTCCTCTGTCCACATCAATCACAGCTCTTGCTGTGGCTAGGAAGGGTCTTCCAAGGATGATGGATTCATCATCTTTCTTCCCAGTGTCTAGGATTATGAAATCAGCAGGGATGTAAAAGCCTTCAACCTTCACTAAGACATCCTCTACAAGTCCATAAGCCTGCTTCCTTGAATTGTCTGCCATCTCTAGTGAAATTCTTGCAACTTGTACCTCAAAGATCCCTAGTTTCTCCATTACAGATAGTGGCATGAGGTTTATACTTGAACCAAGGTCACACAGAGCCTTCTTAAAGGTCATGGTGCCTATGATGCAAGGTATTAAGAACTTTCTGGGATTCGCTTTCTTCTGAGGTAATTTCTGTTGAACCAAGGTATTTAATTCATTGATGAGAAATGTAGGTCCATCCTCCCAAGTCTTACCAAATAACTTGGCATTTAGCTTCATGATTGCTCCTAGATACTGAGCAACTTGCTCTTCAACAATATCTTCATCCTCTTCAGAGGAAGAATACTCATCAGAGCTCATGAATGGCAATAGTAAGTTCAGTGGAATCTCTATGGTCTCTATATGAGCCTCAGATTCCTTTTGTTCCTCAATGGGGAACTCCTTATTGGCTAGTGGACGTCCATTGAGGTCTCCCTCATTGGAAATCACTGCCTTCTGACTCTCTCCATGTTCGGCCATGTTGGGTATATTGATGGCCTTGCACTCTCTTTTTGGATTCTCTTCTGTATTTCTTGGGAGAGTACTAGGAGGAGTTTCAGCCACTCTTTTACTCAGTTGACCCACTTGTGCCTCCAAATTTCTAATGGAGAACCTTGTTTCAGTCATAAAACTGAGAGTGGTCTTAGATAGATTAGAGACTATAGTTGCTAAGTCAGAGAGGCTCTGCTTAGAATTCTCTGTCTGTTGCTCAGAAGATGATAGAAAAAGCTTGTTATTGCCAAACATATTTCTCCCACCATTATTATTATTATTATTGAAGCCTTGATTAGGCTTCTACTGATCCTTCCATGAGAAATTAGGATGATTCCTCCATGAAGGATTGTAGGTGTTTCCATAGAATTTTCCCATGTAATTCACCTCTTCCATTGCAGGATTCTCAGGGTCATAAGCTTCTTCTTCAAAGGAAGCTTCTTTAGTACTGCCGGTTGCAGCTTGCATTCCAGTCAGACTCTGAGAAATCATATTGACTTGTTGAGTCAATATTTTATTCTGAGCCAATATTGCATTCAGAGTATCAATCTCAAGAACTCCTTTTTTCTGAGTTATCCCATTATTCACAGGATTTCTTTTAGAAGTATACATGAACTGGTTATTTGCAACCATTTCAATGAGTTCCTGGACTTCTGCAGGCATTTTTTTCAGATAAAGAGATCCACCAGCAGAGTGATCCAATGACATCCTAGACAATTCAGACAGACCATCATAGAATATACATAAGATGCTCCATTCTGAAAGCATGTCAGAAGGACACCTTCTGATTAATTGCTTGTATCTTTCCCAAGCTTCATAGAGGGATTCACCTTCCTTCTGTCTGAAGGTTTGGACTTCCACTCTAAGCTTGCTCAACTTTTGAGGTGGAAAGAATTTGGCCAAGAAAGCATTGACCAACTTTTCCCAAGAGTTCAGGCTTTCTTTAGGTTGTGAGTCCAACCATATCCTAGCTCTGTCTCTTACAGCAAAAAGGGAAAAGCATGAGTCTGTAGACCTTAGGATTAACCCTATTGGTCTTAACAGTGTCACAGATTTGTAAGAATTCAGCTAAGAACTGATGAGGATCTTTTAATGGAAGTCCATGAAACTTGCAATTCTGTTGCATTAGAGAAACTAATTGAGGCTTAAGCTCAAAGTTGTCTACTCCAATTGCAGGAATTGAGATGCTTCTTCCATAGAAGTCAGAAGTTGGTGCAGTAAAGTCACCAAGCATCTTCCTTGCATCTCCACCATTGTTGTTATTTTCGGCTGCCATGTCTTCTTCTTTTTCGAAAATTTCTGTGAGGTCCTCTCCAGAGTGTTGTGCTTTAGCTTCTCTTAGCTTCCTCTTTAGAGTCCTTTCAGGTTCAAGATCAACTTCAGCAAGAATGTTCTTATCCTTGTTCCTGCTCATATGAAAAAGAAGAGAACAGAAATGAAGAGAAATTCTCTATGTCACAGTATAGAGATTCCTTTATATGAGTAGAAGAAGAGAAGAATAAAATGAAGAAGGGAGAAGAATAAGAATTCGAACACAGAGAGAGGGGGAGGGTTCGAATGTTAAGAAGAAGAGTGTTAGTAAATAAATAAAATAAATAGAAAGAGATGAGAGAGAGAGAGTATTCGAATTTTAATTTAAAAGAAAAGAAAAATATTTTTTTTTATTTTAATTATTAGTTAGAATTCAAATTTATTAAAAGAAATAAAATAAAATTAAAATTTAAAACAATTAGTTAATTAAAAAAATTTTTGAAAAAGTTGTTAGTGGTTTTCAAAAATTAGAGAGAGAAAAGTAGTTAGGTGATTTTGAAAAAAATAGTAAACTTTTAAAATTAAAACAAAAAGTCAAGTAGTTAATTGAAAAAGATTTGAAAATAAATTTTGAAAAGATAAGAGGTTAGAAAAAGATTTGAAAAGGAAATTAAAAAGATTTAATTTTTTAAATTAAAGTTGATTACTTGACTAACAAGAAACTAAAAGATATTATTCTAGAATTTAAAGATTGATCCTTTCTTAGTAGGCAAGTAACAAGTTGAAAATTTTTGAATCAAAACATTAAATGTTGGTAATAAATTCGAAAATATGAAGTAAAAATAAGAAAAAGATTTTGAAAATTAATTTTGAGATTTTCGAAAACATGAAAGAAAAATGAAAAAGATTTGATTTTTGAAAAAGATTTGAAAAGATAGAATTTTTAAATTGAAATTTTGACTTGACTAACAAGAAACAACTAAATTTTAAAAATTTTTTCCTAAGTCAACCCAAAATTTCAAAATTTATGAGTAAAATAAGGGAAATATATTTTTTTGATTTTTGAATTTTTTAATGAGGAGAGAGAAAAACAACAAAAAGACACAAGACATAAGAAATTAAGATCAAAACAAGAAATGCATGCAAGAACACTTTGAATGTCAAGATGAACACCAAGAACACTTTGAATGTCAAGATGAACACCAAGAACATATTTTTGAAAGTTTTTAAGAAAAGAAACACATGCAAGACACCAAACTTAAAAAATTTTTAATGTTTAGACACTAAGAATTTGAAAATGCATATGAAAAACAAGGAAAGACACAAAACAAGAAAATCACAAGATTAAACAAAGAAAATCATCAAGAACAACTTGAAGATCAAGAAAGAACACATGATGAATTTTCGAAAATTTAAGAAAATTTTAAAAACATGCAATTGACACCAAACTTAAAATTTGACACTAGACTCAAACAAGAAACACAATATTTTTTTTTTTAGTTTTTATGGTTTTATTAATTTTTTTTTTGTAATTTTTCGAAAATTATTTGGAAAAAGAGAATAAAGAAATTCAAAATTTTTAATAAGAATTCCAGGATTCATGCAATGCTAGTCTAAAGCTTCGGTCCAAAAGAATTAGACATGGCCAAATGGCCAGCCAAGCTTCAGCATATCAATTACAGACATGTCCTTTCTACAATGGAAAGTAGAAACCTTGGTCCAAAAGATTAGACATGGCTTAACAGCCAGTCAGGCTTCAACATATCTTAAGAAGCTCTAGAATTCATTCTTAAAAATTCTGAAGAACAAATTTTTTTTCTTTTTTTGAATTTTTTTGAAAACTAAATTTTTTTTTTCAAAAATAAAAATAAAAAGCTTAAACATAAAAAAAAAAATTACCTAATCTAAGCAACAAGATGAACCGTCAGTTATCCAAACTCAAACAATCCCTGGCAACGGCGCCAAAAACTTGGTGTGGAAAATCGTGATTCACACTTTTCACAACTCCGCACAACTAACCAGCAAGTGCACTGGGTCGTCAAAGTAATACCTTACGTGAGTAAGGGTCGATCCCACGGATATTGTCGGCTTGAAGCAAGCTATGGTCATCTTGTAAATCTCAGTCAGGCGGATTCAAATAGTTATGAGGTTTTGATAATTAAAAGATAAATAAAACATAAAATAAGATAAAGATACTTATGTGATTCATTGGTGGGAATTTCAGATAAGCATTTGGAGATGCTTTGTTGCTTCTGAACCTCTGCTTTCCTATTGCCTTCTTCCAATCATGCGTGCTCCCTTCCATGGTAAGCTGTAGGATTCTCTCAGTGAAAATGGTCCTCTACGGTTTCTGCACGGCTAATCAACTGTCGGTTTTCTCGTCTCGGATGAAAAATACCAGGCACAGCTACCGCATGGCTAATCATCTGTCGGTTTCCGCTAGCATCGGAATAGAATCCATTGATCCTTTTGCACAATGTCACTGCGCCCAACATTCGTAGGTTTGAAGCTCGTCACAGTCATCCCTTCCCAGATCCTACTCGGAATACCACAGACAAGGTTTAGACTTTCTGGATCCCAGGAATGCTGCCAATTGGTTCTAGCCTATACCACGAAGATACTAATCTCACGGACTCGGTCCGTGTATTAGATATCCAAGAGATACGCACTCAAGCTGTCGCCCAATGACTACGTTGAGCTCAGATAGAACGGAAGTGGTTGTCAGGCACACATTCATAGAATTGAGAATAATGATGAGTGTCACGGATCATATCATTCTCCAGATTGAAGTACGAGTGAGTATCTTAGAATAGAATCAAGCGTGATTGAATAGAAAAACAGTAGTAATTGTATTAATTCATTAAGAACAGCAGAGCTCCATACCTCAATCTATAGGATGTAGAAACTCCACCATATAAAATACATAAGTGAAAATAGTCTAGGCATGGCCGAATGGCCAGCCTCCTAAATATGAACAATGGTCTCAGCTCCAAAGTATGAAAACTGGATCCAAAAGATCCGAATACAATAGTAAAAAGTGCTATTTATACTAAACTAGTAACTTAGGTTTACAGAAAATGAGTAACTAAGTGCAGATACTGTAGAAATCCACTTCCGGGGCCCACTTGGTGTGTGCTTGGTCTGAGCAATGAAGCTTTTTCGTGCATAGGCTATTCTTGGAGTTAAACGCCAGCTTGGGTGCCAGTTTGGGCATTTAACTCCAATTCTGGTGCCAGTTTGGGCGTTTTATGCCAGAAAGTTTTTGGCTGGCTTTGGACGCCAGTTTGAGCCATCAAATCTCGGGCAAAGTATGGACTATTATATATTTCTGGAAAGCCCAAGATGTCTAATTTCTAACACAATTGAGAGTGAACCAATTTGGTTTCTGTAGCTTCAGAAAATCCACTTCGAGTGCAGGAGGGTCAGAATCCAACAGCATCTGCAGTCCTTTTTCAGCCTCTGAATCAGATTTTTGCTCAGGTCCCTCAATTTCAGCCAGAAAATACCTGAAATTACAGAAAAACACACAAATTCATAGTGAAGTCCATAAATGTGATTTTTTCATAAAAACTAATAAAAATATAATAAAAATTAACTAAAACATACTAAAAACTATGTAAAAATAATGCCAAAAAGGGTATAAATTATCTGCTCATCAGCTATCATCCCTATCTTCAAAGGCAAAACCGTGAGACCTTGTGTGCTAAATCAGACAATATCATGCTAGCGGGTGGTCTGGGCTGTTACAGATGGTATCAGAGTCGGAGCCCGGATCGATGTGCCAGCGAGTGCGCTGGGCTCCCTTAGGGGGTGGATTGTAAGGTCCCATATTGGTTGGGGAGGGGAACGAAGCATGCCTTATAAGGGTGTGGATATCTCTCCCTAGCATGATGCGTTTTGACGAGTGAGTGTGGGGGGCTTCGGCTATCATCCCTATCGTCAAAGGCAAAACTGTGAGGCCTTGTGTGCCAAAGCGGACAATATCGTGCTAGCGGGTGGTCTGGGCTGTTACAAACAACCTCATTATCTTATTTTATTTGGGCATACCTTTCATTCTATTATGATTTTGATTCTTTTAATTGAATAAGCCTATGCATTAATTGAATTATTTTACTTAATAAACCTGTTTCCATCACCATTACTTTTTCTTTTCTTTTATTCTTGAGGACAAGCAATCATTCTAAGTTTGGTGTTGGAGGCTATGTTCTACATAGCCGAAAAGGTGATGAAGAAAAAGATGATGAAGAGAAAGGCATCAAGAACTAAGGTTGTCTCATTCCTTTTTAATAATATGCATGCGTATCAAATGTTTTTATCTTATATAATGCATTTAAGACTTCTAATTGTCAAGTACATATTTTCACATTTCCATCACAACACACAACTATAATTGTGCTTGCTTCTGAATGTGAGTAATTAATCATTGATGCCAGAGTATCTTGGCTAGTTTTACAAGCCATTTTTAGTATGTTTTAGGTTAGTTTAATGCATTTTCTTAGTCAATAAGCAAGCATTTGGATGAGTTATGTATGCATGTCTTGATTCAATCAAACATTGTGAATTATAAATATTTTCATGAGATTAATGCAAATAACTAATTGATACAATGAATAATACATTATCTTGTAATTATAGCAAGGCTTTGATGCACTTGTTTGATTGATTGCAGGAAAGGAAGAAGTAGAGACAAGGTGGCGTTAGTGGCTAAGTTAGGCACACTAACGCCAGCACCAACGTGGACCAACCAAGGATTGGTGGCATTAGTGGCCAAGTTAGGCACACTAACGCCAGCAATAACGTGGGCAATGGATGTCTTGGTGGCGTTAGTGGCAACGTTGATGCCACTAACGCCAGAACTAACGTGGAGAACTCAAGTAAAAGTGGCGTTAGTGGTGTCTGGTGCACGATATTGTGATCTCTGAAACGGTGCCAAAAACTTGGTACGCACGATCTTAATCTCAACTCTTTTCACAACTTCACACAACTAACCAGCAAGTGCACTGGATCGTCCAAGTAATAAACCTTACGTGTGTAAGGGTCGATCCCACGGAGATTGTCGGCTTGAAGCAAGCTATGGTCATCTTGTAAACCTCAGTCAGGTAGATTCAAATGGTTATGAGGTTTTGATAATTAAAATATAAATAAAATATAAAATAAGATAGAAATACTTATGTAATTCATTGGTGAGAATTTCAGATAACCGTATGAAGATGCTTTGCTCCTTCTGAATCTCTGCTTTCCTACTGTCTTCATTCAATCATTCATACTCCTTTCCATGGCAAGCTTTATGTTGGGGGATCACCGTTGTCAATGGCTACCATCCGTCCTCTCAGTAAAAATGGTCCAAATGCGCTGTCACCGCACGACTAATCATCTATCGATTCTCGATTATGTTGGAATAGGATCCAATGATCCTTTTGCGTCTGTCACTATGCCCAACACTCGCGAGTTTGAAGCTCGTCACAGTCATTCCTTCCCAGATCCTACTCGAAATACCACAAACAAGGTTTAGACTTTCCGGATCTCAGGAATGGCCGCCAATAATTCTAGCCTATACCACGAAGACTCTGATCATGAACCAGGAGGCTAAGAGATACACACTCAAGCTATTGCAGATAGAACGGAAGTGGTTGTCAGGCACGCGTTCATAGGTGAGAATGATGATGAGTGTCATGGATCATCACATTCAACAGGTTGAAGTGCGAGTGAATATCTTAGAATAAGAATAAGCTTGAGTTGAATAGAAAAAAAATAGTACTTTGCATTAATTCATGAAGAATAGCAGAGCTTCACACCTTAATCTATGGGGTGTAGAAACTCCACTGTTAAAAATACATAAGTGAAAGGTCTAGGCATGGCCGTGAGGCTAGCCTCCAAACGTGTACAAAGGTCTCAGTTTTGAAATATGAAAACTGGATCACTCGATCAAAAGACATAAAATAAATCTCTAAAAGTAGTTTTTATACTAAACTAGTAACTAGGGTTACAGAAAATGAGTAACTAAGTACAGATAGTGCAGAAATCCACTTCCGGGGCCTACTTGGTGTGTGCTTGGGCTGAGCATTGAAGCTTTCAAGTGTAGAGACTATTCTTGGAGTTAAACGCCAGGTTGCAGCCTGTTTGTGGCGTTTAACTCTGGTTTGTAACCTGTTTATGGTGTTTAACTTCAGAATAGGGCAGGAAGTTGGTGTTTGAACGCCAGTTTGCGTCGTCAAAACTCGCGCAAAGTATGGACTATTAAATATTGCTGGAAAGCCCTAGATGTCTACTTTCCAACACAATTGAGAACACGCCAATTGGGTTTTTGTAGCTCCAGAAAATCCGTTTCGAGTGCAGGGAGATCAGAATCCAACAGCATCTGCAATCCTTTTTCAGCCTCTGAATCAGATTTTTGCTCAGGTCCTTCAATTTTAGCCAGAAAATACCTGAAATCACAGAAAAATACACAAACTCATAGTACAGTCCAGAAATGTGATTTTTATTTAAAAACTAATAAAAATATACTAAAAAGTAGCTAAATCATACTAAAAACTACCTAAAAATAATGCCAAAAGCGTATAAATTATTCACTCATCAGTGTCGTTACCCACCCACTGACGCCAGCAATGGCAAGGGCTTCAAGGAGGAGTGGCGTTAGTGGCAACATTAGTGCCACTAACGCCAGTGCTAACGTGACAAAAAGCGGCTTTGTGGCGTTAGTGGTGGCGTTGGTTCCCACTAACGCCAGCGATGGTGTGATCAAAGGCAAATTGGTGGCATCAGTGGCAACGTTAATGCCACTAACGCCAGGAGCAACGTTGGCTGAGGCAAGGTGTGGCATTAGTGGCCATGTTAGTGCCACTAACGCCAGGGGTAACATGGATTCAAGAGGTTTTTAACGTTAGTGACCACATTGGTGTCACTAACGTCATCAAGCCGTGCAACTAAACATGACGTTACTCACACTAACGGCCACACTAACGTGACTATTGCCTCAACTAAACCCTTTTCAGAAAGCTAAGAAAGGCCCAAAGAGTTTGTTAACTGCTTCAACTAAGGCCAAGGGCCCACATTCAAATACTTGAAGACTCACCTGAGTATTAGAGAGGTAGTATATATAGGAGTAGTTTTGAACTAGAAAAAGGGGATTGAAAAATCTGGGAATCTGGAATTGTAAACACTCATTTATTCTTCTCTATAGTTAGTTTACTTTGGATGCACTTTACATTTCTATTTTCATTTCCCAGAGCTATGATCAACTAAACCCCACTTCATTGGGGGAGGGAGCTCTGTTGTAATTCAATGGATCAATAATAGTTCTTATTGTTCTTCTTCTATTCATTCTCTTTGATTTGCTTGAAAGCTTTCGCACTTCATCCAATTGTGCAATTGTCTTGGAAGAGAAATTGTTCATACTTGGATTCCCTTGGAATTTGGAAGAAGAATGAGAGAATCATGCTAGAAATGCTTTCTCATGCTGGACTGGATTGGGGGTTGGTCGGATATAGTGACATATAATCCTCCTGATGCTTTGATCTAGAAAAGTATGTGGTATAATCAGTGATCGTACTTCATCTCTTCCCATGAGCAATTAGATCAAGAAATTGGGTAATTGTTCAAGCTTAGAGAGATTAAATTGTCAAGAAATTGGGATTCAATCACCTAAGATTGCCAAGAGATCAATGAGTTGCATGGATTGAGGAAGAGATGAGAATGAACTTAATCCGGAGAATGCAACATCTCCTGAACCTAATGAGCTTCCCCATTCTCATCTTCCCATTCTCTATATTCTGTTTACTTTGATGTTCATCACTCCCATTCCCATTTAATTTCTTGCTATTTACTTTCTGCACTTTGCATTCAGCAATTTACATTCCAGCAGCTTAATTCATCTATTTACCTTTCTGTCATTTACATTTCTTGCTATTTATGTTTCCCGCCATTTAAATTTCTGCAATTTCAACTCAATTATGTTCAGTTCAACTAGACCATCCCTCTGATTAAAGTTGATCAACCAATCAATCCCTGTGGGATTCGACCTCACTCTATTGTGAGTTTTTACTTGACGACAAATTCGGTATACTTGCCGAAGGAAGTTTGTAGAG
This sequence comes from Arachis ipaensis, assembly GCF_059453495.1. Taxonomy (NCBI): domain Eukaryota; kingdom Viridiplantae; phylum Streptophyta; class Magnoliopsida; order Fabales; family Fabaceae; genus Arachis; species Arachis ipaensis. Next base: position 114,821,429 of record NC_142441.1, on the reverse strand, counting down.
ATACAAATTTTTCGTATCAAGTTTATGGCGTCGTTGCCCCAGGATTGATTTTGCATTGACAATGATTAAATCAAGAGATAACTAGATTGAATATTTTGCTTTTCTTTTGTTAATTGGTTTACTTTTAGTTAGTCACTTTAATTTCCAGCAATTTCACTTACTTTTTATTGTTTATTTACATTCTTATGCACACTAATCCACTAACTGTTTGACAATTTGAATCAATCACTCTAACCACACTCTTTTCACAAGGGTGGATTCCTTCACTGTGCTCTTTTGTATGTTGCTATCTTGTGTATGATAGGTAGAAGAAGAGGAGCTTCAACCTCTTTTGAGTCTGAACCTGAGAGGACTCTCTTTAGACGAAGGAGAGAAGTAAGAGGCAAGAGGGCTATTGGTGAAGAAAAAGAGGAAGAGGATCTGGATATAGACATGGTTGATGATATGAATAACCATCATGGAGAAGGTATTGGAAATCATGTTGGAGAAGGTGCTGGTAATCATGTAGTGCATGAGAGAAGAGTCCTAGGCTCTTTCATCAATCCCAATCCTGGGAATTATGGGAGCAGCATCTTGAAACCTTCTATTCATGCCAATAATTTTGAACTTAAGCTTCAACTCATCACCCTAGTCCAGAATAATTGCTCATTTGGAGGGAGTGCCCAAGAAGACCCCAACCAACATCTATTTACATTCCTGAGAATCTGTGACACTGTGAAAGCCAATGGTGTTCACCCTGACACCTATAGGTTGCTCTTGTTTCCCTTTTTCTTAGGGACAAAGCATCTAAGTGGCTTGAATCCTTTCCCAAGGAAAGTCTTACCACATAGGAGGATGTTGTCAACAAGTTTCTAACAAAGTTCTATCCTCCACAGAGGATAATCAAGCTGAGAACGGAGGTTCAGACAACTAGATGGAGAAACCTTATATGAAGCATGAGAAAGGTATATGGAGCTAACAAGAAGATGTCCCCCTGATATATTCAACGAATGGGTGCAACTGCACATTTTCTATGAAGGCCTTTCTAGAAAAGCAAAGAAGGCCATGGACCACTCTTCAGGAGGCTCTCTCAATACCAAAAAGACCATAGAAGAGGCCATAGATATCATTGAAACTGTGGCTAACAATGAGTACTTATATGCCTCATATCGGAGCACCAATAGAGGAGTGATGGAGTTGAGCCAGATGGATGCTCTATTAGCTCAGAACAAACTGATCACCAATCAATTGGCAGTGCTCACCAAGCAAATGGAGAAAACTCAGGTGGCAGCAATCAACACCTAACCAACAGTTCAAGAAGAAAGAAATACAGAGGAAGGATATGATTGGGAACAAGATAATTATGTTGGAAATACATCAAGTCAACTCTATGATCCCCATTCCAAAACCTACAATCCTGGTTGGAAGAACCACCCAAAATTTAGGTAGGGAGGCCAGCAAAGCCAAACCCAGGATCACAAACCACAAAACCCCAACCATTACAACAACCTCAATCATCAATCCTCCAACTAAAGACCATATCAAGCCCCACACAACACTTCCTTCCAACCTCACTACCAAGCACAAAATGGCCATCCTCAACCTTCAATTTCCAACCCAATTTCATACTCTCCTCCTGAGGACAAGCTATCAAGAATAGAGAACCTACTGGGAAAGCTTTTGGAGGAATCTAAGGACAACAACGCTTTCAAGGAGGAAGTAAGATCCAATCTACAAAATCAAGGAGCTGCCATTAAGAAGTTTGAGACACAAGTGGGATATCTTTCTCAACAGATAACCCAAACTACAAACAGCTTTTCAAGTGATACTGAAAAGAACCTAAGAGGAGAAATAAAGAACCTGAAATGGGAAGAATGTAAGACAATCACTCTAAGGAGTGAGAAGACCTTGGAAGAAGAAACTATCAAGTCAACAGAGCACAACGAAATTCCCCCAAAAGAGAAGTTGGGAGAGCCAAAACAAAGAAATAACCCTGCACAGAGGGAGGATCTAATGGAGAAGGAAGTCTTGAAACCTTACGTGCCACAAGCACCATATCCTCAAAGGCTCAAGGGTGGTGACAAAGAGAAGAAGTCCTCTAGGTTTCTAGAGATATTCAAATCCCTCCATATCAACATCCCCTTCATTGAAGCACTCCAACAAATGCCTTTATATATCAAATTCATGAAAGAGTTGCTAACAAAGAAGAATCCCTTGAAGGGTGGACAGACAGTAGTGATGACTAAAGAGTGCAGTGCCCTTATTCAGAAGGACTTACCCAAAAAGAAGAAGGATCCAGGAAGCTTCCATATCCCTTGTGCTATAGGGGATATGTTGATTTATAGAGGGTTTTATGATCTTGGAGCGAGTATAAACTTGATGCCCCTGTCTCTCATGTGGAAGCTGCAAATAAATGAATTAAAACCCACAAAAATAGTCCTTCAGTTGGCTGACAATACTTACAAGCAAGCACTAGGAGTGGTGGAAAATATGCTGATAAAGGTAGGGAAGTACTTCCTCCCTACAGATTTTGTTATTCTTGAGATGGAAGAAAGTTATCTTCAACCAATCATTCTGGAGAGACCATTCTTAGCCACAGCCAAAGCACTAATAGATGTTGAGAAAGGGAAGTTGATGCTTAGAATACATGATGAACAGCTAATCTTTTATGTCTTCAAACCCTCACATGATTTAGACCAAGAGAACAAATGCATGAAGGTTGATTATGAGAAAGTAATCTTGGAAGAAGCAATCAATAAACCACAAGCAGAGCCTCTAAAGGCACCTTTGGTGGAAAAACAAGAAATACAAGTGGTGCAACAAACTAGAGGACTCAAGGAGGAACTAGAGCTACAATCTTCACAAGGAACAATCAACAAAAGTCCTTCTGAATTCAAACCCAATGAAACACCACTTGAAGGAGAAAAGAGGCTTGAGAAAAAGGTGCCAAAAGGGTGGAAAAATAAGAAAATCCCTACAGAAGATTTCTCTCCAGGGGAAACCAACCACCAATACCACCCCATTTTCCTATGATCCCATCTCAGTTACCTCAAGTGTACACAATCAATAGAGTCTTCTCGTTGGAGCATGTAGAAATTCTCAAGGAAGGAAGTGGAAATAAATTCACCATGAGAGGGGAAGACCTGAGACACTACCATCCTCCCTGACAAAGGACAACTGTCAAGCTAGTGACGTTAAAGAAGCGCTTGTTGGGAGGCAACCTAACCAGAGGTAAACCTTTTTTTGATTCTTTTCTTTGTTTAATAAAGGGCAAGTTAACCTTTTGTGCATTGCAAGGAATTAAGTTTGGTGTTTCACACTAAAAGTGATTATCCCATGAGTCAATAATTCAAGGATGAATGTGTGATACTAAGTTTGGTGTTACACCATTAATTTCACATGAACACACTGCAACCCTTCAATTAGCATAAGAAATCACTAAATCCAAACAACCACAGAAGCCATTTGATTTTAGAATTTCTCTTAAGTTTGTTTTCTCAAAAAGACTAAAGGCACATGATGGCACATTGCATGCACACAACACATTGCATACAGAAGTAAGTAAGAAACTAAGTTTGGTGTTTACACATCAAAGTAAGTTCAGAAGCTTACAAACATACATGAATGCTAACCACTCAAGTGCTTGGAGAGCAAGCAACTTTCAATACCTTTGCAAGAAGACAGTCAATCTCTTGGAATGAATATGCACCATCATCTAAGGAGATAAAGAATGATACAAAAGCTAAAGATGGTGATGACAAAGAGGAAACAAGAGGGCATCAAGAGGTTGTATTGTAATTTGACTGTTTCTAGATTAAATTTGTCAATTGAAAGTGCAATTGTACCCCTGTTGATCAATGTCCCTTCAGTCTTTAAGTCATTGGCATTACTTTGTTTTCTTTAGGTTTGTTTTGGCTTGCTAGTTTAAGTGACCATATCATTTCACCTTGCTTAAATTGTATGCTTTGTTCTTGAGTTCAATAAAAGAAAATGTTGTGAAAAAGAAGAGTGAAGTCCAAGTTTGCAGAATAAAGTCCTAGCATTTGTGGTGGTAAATGCTTAACTAATTAGTGGTTCACCAATAAGGTTGAAGGTTAGAATATCTCTTGAAATATAAGCTTAATGTGCACTCTATGAGACTTAGATGAATAAAAAGATCATGGGAAGAAAAAGAAAATGAAAAAGAAAGAAGAGAGCAAGCAATAAAGCTAGGCACCAATAGCTTGAATCTTGAGATATGTGCCTGTGGTGTTTTGTACAAGGATATGCTTGGATGATTAGGTTCTAAGGAGTGCATCATCACTTGATAACTTGGGCTAACTTACCCGAGATTATCAACCAAAAGTCCACTATCAAGAGCAACCTTGTCACAAAGCATTTAGTAACCCAAAGAGGTGCTGGGCACCAAGGTCTCAGGGATGAATAACAAGCCATGTGCCTGTGGTGTGTATGTGTTGAGGAGATGCTTGAGTAAGTAAGTCCTCAGGGGCATTTCAACACCTAGAACCTTGAACTAACTGGTTCGGGAGTGTTGGCTAAAAGCTTATCATAAAGAGTTGCCTTAACACAGAGCACTTAGCTAAACAAAGTAATAAACCTCTAGCAAGAAAAAAAAAGAAAACAAAAAGTTAAGCTAAGGATCAAGGAATAAGAGTCTCATAGAAGGCAACAGACTGAGTATATAAGAGCATATTATGGCCTAGAAACCAGTAAGAATATGAACTTAAGTTGTCATGCATGAAACTCCATGAACTAGGATTGAAATCTCTCAATAAGGACTCATATCTCTTTATGTTTTCATTCATTCTTCTTATGTTTTATCACTTGCTTGGGGACAAGCAAGATTTAGTTTGGTGTTGTGATGCTAGGGCATCTTGGCTAGTTTTACAAGCCATTTTTAGTATGTTTTAGGTTAGTTTCATGCATTTTCTTAGTCAATAAGCAAGCATATGGATAAGTTATGTATGCATGTCTTGATTCAATCAAACATTGTGAATTATAAATATTTTCATGAGATTAATGCAAATAACTAATTGACGCAATGAACGATACATTATCTTGTGATTATAGCAAGGCTTTGATGCACTTTTTTGATTGATTACAGGCAAGGAAGAAGCAGAGACAAGGTGGCGTTAGTGGCCAAGTTAGGCACACTAACGCCAGCACCAACGTGGACTAACCAAGGATTGGTGGCATTAGTGGCCAAGTTAGGCACACTAATGCCAATAATAACGTGGGCAATGGATGGCTTGGTGGCGTTAGTGGCAACGTTGATGCCACTAACACCAAGACTAACGTGGAGAAGTCAAGAAAAAGTGGTGTTAGTGGTGGCGTTACCCACCCAGGGATGCGTTAGTGCCACTAACGCCAGTGCTAACGTGACAAGAAGAGACTTTGTGGCATTAGTGGTGGCGTTACTGCCCACTAACGCCAGCGATGGTGTGATTAAAGGCAAATTGGTGGCGTTAGTAGCCACGTTAATGCCACTAACGCCAGGAGCAACGTTGGCTGAGGCAAGGTGTGGCGTTAGTGGCCACGTTAGTGCCACTAACGCCAGAAGTAACGTGGATTCAAGAGGTTTATAACGATAGTGACCACGTTGGTATCACTAACGTTATCGAGTCGTGCAACTAAACATGACATTACTCACACTAACGGCCACACTAACGACCACACTAACGTGCTCAACTAAACCCTTTCAGAAAGCTGAGAAAAGCCCAAAGAGTTTGTTAACTGCTTCAACTAAGACCAAGGGCCTACATTCAGATACTTGAAGACTCACCTGAGTATCAGAGAAGTAGTATATATAGGAGTAGTTTTGAACTAGAAAAAGGGGATTGAAAAATTCGGGAATCCGGAATTGTAAACACTCATTTACTGTTCTCTATAGTTAGTTTACTTTGGATGCACTTTACATTTTTATTTTCATTTTCCAGAGCTATGATCAACTAAACCCCACTTCATTGTGGGAGGGAGCTCTGTTGTAATTCAATGGATCAATAATAGTTCTTATTGTTCTTCTTCTATTCATTCTCTTTGATTTTCTTGAAAGCTTTCGGACTTCATCCAATTGTGCAATTGTCTCGGAAGAGAAATTGTTTACACTTGGATTCCCTCAGAACTTTGGAAGAAGAATGAGGGAATCATGCTAGAAATACTTTCTCATGTTGGACTAGATTGGGGGTTGGTCGGATATAGTGACATATAATCCTCCCGATGCTTTGATCTAGAAAAGTATGTGGTATAATCAGTGACCGTACTTCATCTCTTCCCATGAGCAATTAGATCAAGGAATTGGGCAATTGTTCAAGCTTAGAGAGATTGAATTGCCAAAGAATTGGGAGTCAATCACCTAAGATTGCCAAGAGATCAATGAGTTGCATGGATTGAGGAAGATATGAGAATGAACTTGATCTGGAGAATGCAACATCTCCTAAACCCAATGAGCTTCCCCATTCTCATTTTCCCATTCTCTATATTCTGTTTACTTTGATGTTCATTACTCCCATTCCCATTTAATTTCTTGCTATTTACTTTCTGCACTTTACATTTAGCAATTTACATTCCAGCAGTTTAATTCAGTTATTTACCTTTCCGTCATTTACATTTCTTGCTATTTACGTTTCTCGCCATTTAAATTTCTGCAATCTCAACTCAATTATGTTCAGTTCAACTAGACAATCCCTCTGATTAAAGTTGATCAACCAATCAATCCCTGTGGGATTCGACCTCACTCTATTGTGAGTTTTTACTTGACGACAAATTCGGTATACTTACCCAAGAAATTTTGTAGAGATACAAATTTTTTGTATCAATCATGTGCTGGGAAGTTTAATAAAAGAGCAGGACAATTTGGGTTTGGGAAGCCAAACTAACTAAGAATGCTCAACATGATCTGAGCAACATTGCTTGAGGCTTTAGTCTAGAGGACCATTATGGAGTCCTTATACTTGACAAAACCTTGAAGAAGCAACAACATAAGAAATAAAAAGTAAGAAAAAGAGGTTATAAGAGAAACCAAAGGCTCTGAGCACCACTGACTAAGGAAATTGAGAGAAAAATAAGCTCAAAGAGCATCCTAGTCAAGTGCTTGTGGTGCTTATGTATCAAGCTAGAAGCTTGAAGAACAAAGCATTTAGAAGTTACGGTTAGACTTATAATTCAAAGCACCCCCCTAAAAAAAGTGAAAGCCAAAGGCTCTGAGCACCAATGGTGGGAAAGAATGAAAAGACAGAATAAGCTCAAAGAGCTCCCCAACTATGTGCTTGTGGTATTTATGTATCAAGCCAAAAGAAAACATTAAGAGTCACGGCTAAGCTCAAAGTGCAAAGCACCCAATGAACTTAAATGATGGAAAGAAAGTAAAAAAGTTTGCTTCAAGTTGATGATTCAATAAAGGATTCCATAATCTAATCCGGACAAAAGTCTTGAAAGATTCTAATCAATTGTTGAACTGTGCATAAGTGAAACGGTTGTCCAGACTTATTTAGATTGCAATCCTTTATTCCTATATCATAGGGTTAAGAATTTTGATTAAGCCATGATTCTTCGCTTGCTTGAGGACAAGCAAGATTTTAAGTTTGGTGTTGTGATGCGTGCACATCTTTAGTGTTTTTTCTTCTTAATTTCAAGTGATTTATTAAGAATTTCTGTTAAATAATCAATGAATTTAAGGTTAGAATGAATATTACTTTGATTAGTTGAATTGATTGATTATAGAAAGCTTTAGAAGGAAAACAGAAGAAACAGAATGAAAAGCATGCAAACAGAAAGCTTCCTGGAACAGAAGAATCATGAAAATAGAAAGCTCTCTGAAACAGAAAGCTTCTGGAAAGCAAAAAGGAAAAAAATGGGCATTGTACGCAAACAAGACTACATACTACGTGAAAGGAGGAAAAGAAAGTGTGCGTACGCACACACCTGTGCGTACGCACAACCCACAAACATTAAAAGGTTCACGTAGTGTGTAGGCAATCATACGTACTATGCAGAAGATGTGCATACACACACATGCATGCGTACGCACAAAATAGAAGAATTTGGCAAAGTGTGCATACGCAAAGGTTGAATTTCAAGTAATACATGGAGTTTCTCATGTACTACGTTAGGGAAAGCAACTTAAGGAAATTGGCTCACGTACAACGTAGCTATTTCACGTTGTACGTGAGCCCATAAATGACACTCCAGGAGCACACTTTCAAGTCAAGTATAACGTGGATTGAGCCACGTACAACTTGGGACTCATTGCCTCTTCCAGAACCTCAATTCAAGACTTTCTGTTCTTCAAAAATTTCAACTCTAGAGGATCATTCACAATTAATGTTGACAGTTATTAAAGATCACAAGGAATCAAGAAAGATATCTTCTCGGTGGAGAATAATTAGGAAAAGATTTGATTCTGTTTTAGATTTTAATTTGTTTTTGAAATTTGAATTTGAATTCTATTTTATCTAGGTTAGTATTTAGGGAAGAGGGTTCTCACCTCTTCGGTAGTTGGTCACTTTGCAATTTTAATTTCTTAAGGATTTCAAGAACAAGCATGAGTTTCTAATTCTCCTCGGTTTAGGTTAGGAGCTCTGTTAGTCTATGAATTAATGCAATAAATTTTTTCTATTTCTAATTTATGCAACTGATTCCTCTTTAAGAAAAGGTTTTTGTTCTTCATCTCAAAGGGTTGGAATATGTTGGGAAACAATTCCTCCCTGACTTGAATTTTCTTAATCTTTTGAAAAATTGATTAATTAAATTAAGCTTGAAAACCGATTCTCATAATTTGTAAGTTTTGAAATTGGATTGATAAGTGATATAGAATCAACTAGTTCAAACTCTTATGAATTATGTGGTTTTATAAATCAGAAATGTTCTTCAACTCTTTTCTTGATTAAGTGACTAAGGAATTAGCATTTAGGGTAAAGAGAAATTGAATCACCAAGGATTGAGGTTTAATTACTAATGATTTGCCATAAAAGAATTGCTGCATGATTAGAATAGAAAGTGAAAAGTATTGATACAGACAACTAACATCTCTGAAACCTTAGCTTTCTCAATCATATTATCTTGTTCATACTCACTGTTTGTTTCTGTTTTACCTTGTTTAGTTACTGTTTATGTTCAAAAGCCTTCAAAACCCTAATTTGATTGTCTGACTAGATTAATCAAATGATTTTGCTTGCTCAACTCGTTAATCCTCATGGGATCGATCCTCATTCACCTGAGGTTACTACTTGATACAACCTGGTGCACTTGTCGGTGTTTTGTGGATTGTAAAAATCCGGCATCAAGTTTTTTGGCGCCGTTGCCGGGGATTAATTGCGGTCAACAAACTGACAATCAATTGATTACCTAGATTAGACCTTTTTAATGTTGTTTATTTACTGTTTTGATTTTTATTTCCCCTCTGGGAATTTCCTTCGATATTGTGAAGGGAGTTCCAATTTGATTTCCTTGTTGTTTTTGTCTATGCAGAAAAACATGGATAAAGAACCGTTTCAGTATGATCCTGAAATTGAAAGAACTCTTCGGCGGGAGAAAAAACAAGCTAGAAATCAATTAGATGAAGAAGAGACAGAAGAAGTGGTTGAGGAAGAATTATCTGAGTCACACATGGCAGAGAATAATAATGCTAATTGATGAGCGGATATTTTAAACGCTTTTTGACATCACTTTCATATAGTTTTTAGTAGTTTTTATTTAGTTTTTATTAAGTTTTTATAGGTTTTAGTGTTAAATTCACATTTTTGGATTCTACTATGAGTTTTTGTGTTTTTGGGCAATTTCAGATATTTTCTGGCTGAAATTGAAGAATTGGAGCAGAAGGCTGATTCAGACACAGAGAAAGCACTGCACATGCTGTCCAGATCTGACCTGCCTGCATTCGGAAGAGCTTTTTTGGAGCTACAGAAGTTTAAATGGAGTGCTCTCAACGGATATGGAAAGCTAACTTCCAGAGCTTTACAGTAATATATAATAGTCCATACTTTGCTTTGGATTAGAAGGCCCAAAACTGGCGTCCAACGCCAGCTTCCTGCCCCCTTCCAGGCGTCTAGCGCCCAAAGAGCAGAGCCTAGCGTCCAAAGGCCCAAAGAGGACCCCCTAGCTGGCGTTCCATGCCCAAGGAGCCTCATAGCACGTGGATCTCATCAAAGCTCAGCCCAAACACTCACCAAGTGGGCCCCAGAAGTGGATTTTAGCACTAAATATAATGTTTTACCCTTACTAATCATCTGCTTAGTATTTAAAGTGTTTTACATGATTTTCAGAGACATCATACACCATTCAGCCCTATTTTCGTTTTTACTTTGTTTTTACTTTCAGTATGAGTTTCTAAACCTCCTAGGTTGAGGGGAGGAGCCCTGCTGAGTCCCATGAATTAATAAAAGTATTACTGTTTCTCTTCGATCCGTGTTTGATTAATTCTCAGACGTATATTCGTTCTTCATCAATATGAATGCGTTGAACTGGAATAAGGTTATCACATTCTATATGGGTTCAGAGTGTGTCTTTCATCGAACAATGATGAACCACCAACTTGAATATACGTCTCTCAGACGGCTAATCCACGATTTCGTTGGGGACTTCTCGAGACATCAATTCAGCTAATTTCTGGGGAGATTATGATCTCTGTGGTAGAGACTAGAACCAAAGATACAGAATTCTCTGATCCGGAAGATCCGACCTTGTCTGTGTCATTTTGAGTAGGATCATGAAGGAGAATAGACTGTACACGCTTCACCTTCAAGAAGATATAGATCCGCACTAAACCTGGGGTTCAGATCCGGAGGAGTATTGGTAGCTGCTCAAACTAGTGTCAATCACATACAGCCTGCCATTGAAGAAATCACTCACAAACAAAGGAAACAGTACTACCATATTTAATTCAGAAAGACAAAGCAACTCCAAGCCTCATCCATTACAGATATTCATCTAGGTTTTAAGATTATCATTATAATTCCATCTTCCAAATCCAATTCTTCTATCTGCTTGACTAAGACCTGCAAGATAACCATAGCTTGCTTCAAACTACAATCCTCGTGGGATCGACCTTGACTCGCTCAGATATTACTTGGATGACCCAGTGCCTTTGGTGGTACTACTGTACGGAAGTGCGGGGTTTGCGTACACGCACCACTAAATCCACCAAGGAAGACTCTCGGGTCATACATTAATCCTAATCCAGATAGTTGTGGAAGCAATATCATTGCACCTACTGTCCAAGCCAACAATTTTGAATTGAAGCCATAACTTGTCACATTGGTTCAAAAGAACTGCTAATTCAATGGAAGCCCACAGGAGGATCTAAATTTGTTTATTTCTAACTTTCTCCAAATTTGTGATACAGTCAAGACAAATGGCATCTCGGCAGAGGTTTATCGTCTGTTGCACTTCCCTTTTGCTATAAGGGATCAGGCTAAGCAGTGGTTAGAGAATCAGCGCAAGGAGAGCATAGCTACATGGGAGGATTTGGTCACTAAGTTCCTAAACAAATTCTTTCAACCTCAGAGGCTTACTAAGCTCAGAACTGATGTTCAGACCTTCAGACAGTAAGAAGGAGAATCCCTATATGAAGCTTGGGAGAGGTTTAAAGAGATGCTCAGAAAGTGCCCTGATAATATGTTTGCTGACTAGGTCCAGCTCAAATATTTTATGATGGAATCACGCCCACCTCACGGATGGCACTGGACACTTCAACTGGAGGATCTTTATATATGAAGAAAACCACTGAGGAAGCACAAGAATTGATTGAGATGGTGGCCAACAATCAATATCTTTACTCTTCTGAAAGATCATCAAAGAAAGGAGTCATAGAGTTAAGTACTTTGGATACTCTGTTAGCTTAAAATAAGATTTTGTCCCAGCAAATGAATGCAATTACTCAACACCTAAGAGGAATGCAAATCTCGACAGTAAGCACTCAAGAGAATTCCTATGGTATGAGTAATGGATTTTCTCAAGGTAAAGGCATGGAATATGGACAATCCTCTCTAGAGCAAGTGAATTACATGGGCAATCCTTCAAGACAACCTCAGAATGACCCCTACTCCAACACCTTTCACCCTGGATGGAGAAAACACCCAAACTTTGGGTGGAGAAACCAAAACCAGAGACTAAACCAGTTTAACAACACCCACCAACCCCATCAGATTAATAACAACCAACAGAATACCTTCAACCATCACAACACCAGTAACTCTCTTTAAACCATTCCCACCAATCACCATCCAACTCACAACCAAACCAACAAAATGCCCAGAGGCTTTCTAATCTTGAGCTTTCCCTAGAAAAATTATCTCAGAGCACACTAGCATTCATGGAATATGTTGGAAAACAATTCCTCTCTGAATTGAATTTTCTTAATCTTTTAGAAAATTGATTAATTGAATTAAGCTTAAAAACCGATTCTCATAATTTGTAAGTTTTGAAACTGGATTGATAAGTGACATAGAATCAACTAGGTTAAACTCTTATGAATTGTGTGGTTTTATAAATCAGAAATGTTCTTCAACTCTTTTCTTGATTAAGTGACTAAGGGATTAGCATTTAATTAGGGTAAATAGAAATTGAATCACCAAGGGATTGTGGTTTAAATACTAATGATTTGCCATAAAAGAATCGCTGCATGATTAGAATAGAAAGTAAAAAGTATTGATACAGACAACTAACATCTCTGAAACCTTAGCTTTCTCAATCATATTATCTTGTTCATACTCACTGTTTGTTTCTGTTTTACCTTGTTTAGTTACTGTTTATGCTCAAAATCCTTCAAAATCCTAATTTGATTGTCTGACTAGATTAATCAATTGATTTTGCTTGCTTAACTCATTAATCCTCGTGGGATCGACCCTCATTCACCTGAGGTTACTACTTGATATTACCCGGTATATTTGTCGGTGTTTTGTGGATTGTAAAAATCCGGCATCAATCATGACCTTGCCTTAACCCTAAAGAATCTTCATAGTGGACTCCCCACGTTTTGTCTTGCCTTGGTCTCCAAATTCCACATTCTTGCATCGTGCTCAAATTTATCCACGTAGTTTATCTAGTTTCGAACTCAATTCTCGACTCATTTTAAATCATCAAGCCCTCAACTTCGACTATCATTCCTATCGTAGTCGAAAGTGAATTTCTCTATAGTTGAATATCTGATCCATCGATCATATCCTAAATTCTTATTGATTGTAGCCGAATTTTTTCATAAGTCGAAATTCGTACCAACAATTATATATCTAGTAAAAACAAACAAGTTTACTTTGCCTCGCTTATATTTTCTTGAAAGGCAGATGATAGTTATCCTTCCTATCCATTTGAACAAATAGAATACCTATTTTTGGGAAATAGCCTCCAGTATGTTGTTCACAAATATGGAGAATAATTCTGACTCTAAACGCCTATACTTCTCTTAAATCCATATTCTAGGATCTCGTCCACGTTGTTGCAACTTCCAACCCCTACCCCTCCCTGTATCTCAAACTAATTAAATCCCCCTTCGAGATTCTAACTAAATGTTTTATTATATTATGTTGTGATTTTTTTTTTCTTATTATGTGTTATGATTTGATTAGTTTTCAATGAATTATGATAACGTGTGCGAGTACGAAACATTATGAGTTCCTTAAACTTTTTTTTCTTTTGATAGAGTTCCTTAAACATTTAGTTAGAAGTTCGAACACTAACAGACCGGTATAAGAGTTTCTTGGTCATTACTCTTCTCTCTGAGAAGTCTACGATGCAAAAGGATTTACTCATTATATTGTGTCGACAATGAATAACACCAAAAAAAATTTAAAAATGTATTGAATTGTCATTTTCCTCAAATTCAACATTATCTGTTATCATTAAAATGTAATTTTTCTTATCTTTACAAATTAAATTTGAATATGTTGCGGCCAATGAAACTCTAATACGATTGAGAATTGAACTTTGAAACCCTACTCTTGAATCCTTTATCTCATCTCTTTGATTGGTCAATGAAGATTTCTCCTTTTCATTGTCGTCGTTGCTGCAACAAAATGATTTCTACTATTTTAGAAGTTGGGAACTCATTATTACTCCTTATAAATAGAATTTAACAACAACAACAATAACAACAATAATAATAATAAATCATGAAATCACTTATGCATTGTATCCTAAAGTTTTAAATGTTAGTCTAGATATATTGCTCTGGAAAAACATAGAAACTAATCCATTAAGTTAAATCCTTGAAGAATTTAATTGATTCATGTGTGCGGTTACATATTACTAGCAAGGCTAATAAATTGTTTCTAATGAAATAGAAATAATCAAGATATGTATCATTATCTTAGATGCATTTGTTCTGTAATATACAAAGTGCAATGTAATAACGACTTACTATAACAAGTAATGAAGGAGCATGCTTAGATAGAAAACACAAATTTATGGATTGCAGACAAAAAAAACTCTAAAATCCATATTTTGCTGAGATAAAGAAGAAAGAATAGGCATCACACATCATACATTAATATAGCTGCTTCATTATTCTTTTATGTGAGTCTCCATTCCTTCCAGTGTTATCTGACGAACATGTTTTGAGCCAAGTTTTTGTAACTTAGCTTGCGAAACTTTTCTCCATCTTTGAGTAGAATGAAAAATAAATCTGAATTTGCATTTGAAATATTAACATTTGTTTACAACTTCTCATTACAAAATCATGCCACAGCTACCCTTTAATAGCCACCCCTTCCTTTGAAAAAAAAAACAACAGCCTAACCTTAAAATTCGTTGTCTATAAACATTTTCCTCTCAAGAAATTGCTCAATTGGATCTGCACAAAAAATAGTTGAAAAAATATAAGGTGATCCTAGCCATGGAATCAGTTAAGACTAACAACTGCAGATAACATAATCTGATAGATTACCCTTATCTTGGTATTTCATTAAATCTATTCTAGGAATAAAGCAAAAACATATACTAACTATTACCTTTCACTCAAAAGATAAAAAAATACGAGGTGTTAACTGCTATCCAAATTGTTCAAGTCTTCAATCTTTTGAAATAACTAAGAAATATTATAAATACTTCATTTGTTTCTCTTTCTTGTATTTAAACAATCAAACATAAGAATTATATAGAGTATATTTTTTATGGACAAATAACACTAATCGCCTACACAGTTTAGATAACATTTGTTAGGACATCCTTCTATTTGTTCAAGTTATTAATAAAGAAGATCAAGTTGATGAATTTAACCAAATCTTAGAGGTAAGTATGATTCATGATTTTTTACATGTACAGAGAGTAAAGCTAAAATCAAAATGGTACCTATGTAATCCCATGTAGGGTAACCCGAAGGAGCTATAGCTTTCCAATTTCTCCAATGTTTGCATTGGGTGCAATTTTGGGTTTCCATTGGGAATACTTTAGATCTTGATCAGCAGGAACAAAAATATCAAATGTACCATCTTTTGCTCCTACTTTCTTCTTTAGATTATCATCAATGCCACTATAATCCAAATCCTTTAGAATATTAGGAACTCGCATACTATCTTTGCCGTACATTGTTCCCATTTCCATGTCAAATTTCTGTTTTGGGTTCACAAAACCTTTATCAAACTCTGAATTATATGTCCTATAGGATTCATCTTGATAATCATCCTCTTCCACAACCCACTCTCTAAAATTGACCAATGAAGTTGGGATCCTAGCACAAGATAGTTCTTTAAAGTTTGACACTAGTCCCTTTCTATATGGATTTTCCTTCCTATCATAGCGGTACCGGAAATTCTCATAAGTTGTCTGTAATAACGCCAACAAAAAGGTGAATGTAATACAAATATATCATGTAGTAACTTCACATATTAGAAAATATATAGAGGAAACAACTTTAATAATATATAGATTAAACACCAAAGATGGACTTGGATTTTCCTAACTGAATATACAACAAGAATTTCTCATGTACAATGTTTATGTCTCGAGTCATCCATTACATCCTTGTCGTCGTTTGTAAGAAAAGGACAAAATGTCCATTCAAGAATTTGTCATTTGCTTCCATTTTCTCAAATCTTAGGATTGTATATAACAACATATACAATATAATAATAACCAATTCTACTGAAGAATTATAATAAGCTTCCAAGTTTCTAATAATAACTAATGACCAATTTTAAAATTTTCCAGGCAATGATAAATTAAAGAAAGAAATAAACTAAGAAATATTCCTATGGATTCTCAAAAGAACTAATGGAAGGGGAGAAAAATACAAAATAGAACACTAGAAATAGAAATAGAGATAGAGAAAGAGATTACCTGATTGGTAGAAATCAAATACAAGTGAAAAACTGTGAGTCCACCCACAAACCAAATGGCTATGAAGCAATATACAATGAGAGCAACTGATATGAAATCATGTGACATGGCGAACCACAAGCTACCCTTTTGCCGAACAAGGTTAACCCAAGAAAATGAAAAAACATACAAACACAACAAAGTTGATGATGATATGAACAATATGAAGAATGGATAGTTGCGCTGCAAAAACATCAATATGAGTAAAATTATTAGGTTCTACTAAAGGAAGTTGGGAAAAGATAAAGGTAGTGGATTGAAAATACAGAGTAAAGTTAAGTTAAGCAATATGGCAAAAATTAGCACTTGTCTTTCCAAATTATGATGTAGTGTGAAAAGAAAATAAAATGATGCAAGAAAAAAAGTCTACCAAGCCAACAAAAGTATTGCGAAAGGTATCGAAATAAAGCTTTAACAAAGGATGAGTCAAGTGATATAGTATTGAATCTTGCATCAAAATAAAGCTTTCTTAAAGGATGGATCAATTGGTATAACATAGAATCATGTATTAACCTTGCAAATCAGATAATTTCTTCTTCTTTTTTCTACATGTACATATTTATGGATACTATTAGAAATGAAAAACTTGGCTTCTTTTTAAGAGGTATTTGCATTTTCCATTTAGATGGATGCTTTCTTAAATCATATGACCAAAATTAGTGATGTTAGAGTCACTTTGTGCTTGAACTATTGTGCATATTTTTTAGTAGAATAATATTTTGTCTACTAATCAGCACCAAACTCAACATCTCTCATAAATATATATAACACCTTTTTATCTCAACAATATTATCATCAAACTCAACATCTCTCATAAATATATATAACACCTTTTCATTTCAACAATACACTTGACAATGACATATATTGTCCTATTCTATGTTTTAACCTAATATATGTTCAAATATTATTCCTCTTTGCAGCATTTGAAATTCAAACTAAATTAACTTACTACAAATTTATTAATTTACCTTATTTACCGATGAAAGTAAAAGGAGAGACATTAATTTTCCTAAATAAATAGTGAAAATTTTCTTGATTTCTATGAGATGGTGTGGACAACTTACTAATCCAATACATTGACCAACCCAGGGACAATGATGATCAAACTTCTGCACACAATTGTTGCAAATAGAACAATGGGAAGCACGTGGCGGACGATACAATAGGCATGTGTCACAAAATTTCACCTTTACCGTCATGCCATTTACTTTAACATCCTTAATTCTGGGTATTTTCACATTAGGGGTTTTATTGCTCATCCAGTCAAGATATGGTGTACTCAGGTCAAATGCTTCATCTTCAGGTGGACGTGAATTCCTCGGAATAATTCCTGGATCTCTACCGGATGTTAGGAAGAGAAAAATAAAATCCTGTAGTCAAACAATGAAGTGTCATGTTTACAATATCATAACCAGGCCAAGTATTTTTCATTGATTAAAATAGCTTATATATTTTTTACCAACCAAAATTGTGAGAACTGCTGCTCCAATCAGTATAGGCTGGCTAGCAATAGGATGTCCATGTTTCAATGCTACTAGCATTTTTATACAAAAGGTTATTGCAGGACCTCCAATCAGGAACGATGTTAAAAATAGAGACGATGCATCGTGACCAAAGACTAACCTTCCACCACATAGAAATTTCTAAAATGAAAAAAGAAGCTTTATCACAAATTATTTTACATAGTATTTCATATAGATTCAGACTCTAAAGCCCTGTAGAGTGGATTACGAAAGTACAATACATTTACTCTTCAAATACTTTTTATCCATTTGCCACACAATGACCATACACTATTAAATTAGCAATTTGTATGTGTTAGATATATTTAAACTAAAATAGATCATTTAAAAAAGAAAAAAGAATATTTTCTGTGAAGTTTTATTTGCTTTATTTTGGTCTTTTTGCAAGGATGAAAAAGTACGAGATAAATGTATTAAATAGATATGCCAGTATAAAATACAAAAGACTAATAAATAGATATCTCCAATCAACTTTCTTTCAATCTTCCTTTTCTTTTGTTCTCAATTTTCTATTCTCAAGCACCAATTAACACTTTGATCCAAAAATAAATGGATTAATAAAGTTGGAACAAGAAACTCAAGAAATCTATTGTGTCGGAAAGAAATATTTTAAGTTGTATATGTCTATGGTAAAGATGAATAAATTTGATATCACTTTTTCTATCCAAATTCTTACTCAACCCCCTTCAAAACTCACCTTCAATCAAGAGAACCAATTCCCCTGACTAACCACCCTCTTCTTTATTCGCAGTTTATGAAAAAAACTACGATGCCTTGAACCATTCAAAGATGAAAATCATATTCTACCAACATATCTAGCTTTTTTCTTGTAAAAGTATACCAAATTTCATAAGTCCAACTTTTGTTCTCTAACTTCACAAATCATAGTTACCTAGTGTTACTCTTCATACTGAACTTTAGCATGGTTTTAGCCATATAGATAATTAGTGTCAATACACTACTATGTTTTGCTAATTTATAAAGCACTTCAACATTGAAAATGGTTTAAACTTTCTTAAGAAATAAATTTTGGACCAAGTGTTTTCCTATTCAAACACCAAGTCATTCTTATTTCACTAATACAACTCCCATAAAAAAACACTCTTCTCTTTTATTACTATGATAGAAAACAACAAAATTACCACCATAAAAATGAAAAATTACATTTGCATAAAGAACAAACATAAAAAGAACAAAGGATACTACATCACAATCAAAAGGAGCCAACATAAAAACAAGCCTACGTTAAAATGTTGAAAACATTACTAAGATAACAATAACAATAACAACAACAATGCTTACATTGTTCCCTGGCCAAACTTGGTAAAGCCTTTTAGTTTTTGGAGGTTCGGCCGAGGCGGCTATGGAAGGGGAAGGAGTCACCATGTTCTGATTGGAGGTATTGTTCATATTACAAATGCAATGCAATTAACACAATCAATTTTTCTTTTTTCTTTAATTTTTTTTTGTTTTTGGTATTTTTTCCCAAACCTAGATCTGATTTTGATTACTCTTTCTTTCTCCTATTTCTTATGCAAATACAATAATCATCTCCTCCAATACTGTTAAAATTGCACGTATTGAAAATTTGTGCTTCTTCTTTCTCTTTTTCTTTACCTCTTTTCCTCAATTTCGTTTTTCCTTTTCTCAATTTTCCCTCGCCACTCTTGGGAGGGAGAACTAATTCAATAAAGGAAGATGAACAATGGATGGGGAAGGGTGGTAGAAGGAACAAGGAGAAGGGAGTTGAATGTCCCTTCTCAGAGGTTCCTTCGATTTCTTTTTGTTTTCTTACATTCTCTTTCTTTTTTTTTCACCTCTTTTTTGCCACACTTTCTCTCTCTATTTGTTTTTCCATTTTTTTCTCTCTCTCTTGCTCTCTCTCCATGAAACCAGTAATGTTCCAACAATTTTTCAAACTTAACCGGTATTTTCGCAAGTGCTACCAACTGTTTTAAAAACGCACGTCATTCAAATAAAGATTTTAGGTTTGTTTATTTAACTGGGTGTTTATCCAATTATCCATATGTTTTGTAGATAAAAAATGTAATCACACCATAATATCTTTATGGATTTGGATTATTTACATGCTAAGGAGGACCGAAGTGAGTTTATCTGTGTAGTAACTAAATACTCATCATAGATGTGTCATTCGAATCGTGTACAAAATTATGAATGGATCAATCCAAAAAAACCTAGGATATCGGACAAACAAATAAACAACAAAAAAAAAACATTAAGAAGTGAAAATCATAACATAACAGAGAAGTTAAAAAAAGTTGTGATTTACTCCTAAATTTTTATTTAAGTGAAAATTGTCACTGAATAGAAAAGTTAAATGCATTTTACTCCCGAATTATGATTTATACTTAGTTCGACTTTTAGATTTTTAAAATTTGACATTATAATTTTTGAAAGAATCATGTTAGTTATACATAAAAAATTTAGTTATTAATTAATTATTGCGTATAAATATACTTATTTCGTATCTCATAATTTTCATATTATACTACGGTAAATAAATTTAAAATTCATTTATTACAAATTTGATTATTATACTATGACAGATTCAATTATTTTAGGAGTTTATTATTTAATTAAAAAATATACGAATCAATATGTATAAATATAAATAAATAGATAATGGTTAACTTAGTAACTAATTTTTAGTATATATGGAAGAGTTAATATTCAATTTAGTCTTTGAATTTATATGTAAATTTTAATTTAGTCCTTAAAATTTCAATTGTCTCTATTTAATATTCAAACTTTGTAAATGTGAATCACATTAGTTCTTGAGATAATTTTTGACACAAATGTTAATGGAACGCTAACATGAATAGTAAAATGCTACACGGAAACTGATAAAACGACATTGTTTTGAGTCCAAAAATAATGCCAGATCACTTACTTTAATTTGGAAAGAAAAGTTTTAAAAAACACCATTTACGATATTTTTTTTGGGTTATTTGAGTGTCAAAACAAAAATGACGTTATTTTATAGAGTTCAATGTAACATCACTGTTTACATCAATGTGCTGTTAACATTTGTGCGTCAAAAATTATCCAAAAAACTAACGTGAATTATATTCACAAAATTTAAAAAATAATTAAAATTTTAAAAATCAAATTGAGTATTATCTTATACAGACATGAAGCATTATCGTTTTTAAAATTATTAAGGTAGATAAGATAAAGTAGAGTAATGTTGCTTGATAATAAAGTAGTATAATTTGACAAGTGATATTTTAGTTAATAATTGAATAAGTTTGACGAATTAAAAAAAAAAAAAAAAACATTATTCGTCCCTTTTTATTGGTTTACGGACATACTTCTGCAAATAATAAATACTAAAAAGAATATTAAGGCTGCCGTATAAAGAAACTTTACATTATATCTAACTATATGTCTATTTATAATAAGTTTTTTTTTTTTTTCTGGTGACTAATTATAATAAGTTTAAAGTAAAGTGTAGTGCCTCGTGTACTTTTTAATTTTAATATTGGGGAGACATATGTATATTTGTAACGTTATTAGAGTGAGTGGTGTTTTAACCACGGTATAAGGACAACTAACATCAATTTTGATAGTAAGATTCGGAGGGGAAGAAATCGAATAGTCTAGTGTCTATGTTTGGTATCCAAATCAAATTCTATATTAGACTAACTTGATTACTTAAAATAACTTGGTTATGTAATATTATCATAATTTTTATAAGTAAGTGATAGAAAAATATTAAATCACTTTTAAAATATTTAAGACACAAATAAGACAAAACATAATATTGATACTTATCCAAACATTTGAAACAAAAATAATGCTTTACCTGTATAAACTACAAATATTTATTATAAAATTTTTACGGCAAAGGTATGTCAAAATTAAAATCTAATTTTTATAACTAAATAAAAAGTTCTATTATCTTAAACGAAGTATACTAATGGCCTTTTGAACTCCTATATAATTTGGTGTTAACCATGATATAATTAAAATACAAATATTAGTGATCAATATTTATTTCTTACATTTAAATTAAATTAACATTAACCAATTTCTCATACTTTCTAAGACCCCCTAATATTTCTTATATGAAATCATATGTTTTGTTGAAAAAGTAAAACAATTTCTGTATTAGTCAACTTATATTTCTGTGTTATTCTTGTCTTATTCAACTAAAAAATATTTACATAATTCAAAATAATTTTTGTATTTTTTTCTTCTGTACTAATTTTGTATTATATTTATGTATAATTCAATTTAAAAATTACGGTTTAAATGAATTTTTTTTCTTAATGAAATTTGAACAAAAAAAATTGAAAGAAATAAACATTTGAGAAGAAGATGAGAATTTGAAAATAAAAAATAGAGGGATAAAAGAAAAAATCAACAAAAAGAAAAGAGATGAGAAGGGAGAAGAAAAAAAAAATTTGTGCTTGGAAAAAGAGAGAAGAGAAGAAAAGAAGGGAAAAAAAAAAAACTAACACCAGAGGATTAAAAAGAAAAAAAAATGAAGTCCCTTTGATTGGACTTAATTACAAAAACCATTTGATTATGTAGTATTACTGTTAATGCTTTATTTAAAAAGATAAAAAATAAAACCAAACCAAATCAAAATTCATCACAATGCGTTGATTCAGATGTTCTTTTTTATAGTCTAATGATTTCTATTCCAGCCGGAAGAGCCCAACATTTTAAAAAACCATCCATCAAGAGATGTAGTTATAAAATTCAAATTGCACATTATTTGTGGGAGTAAATCATCAACATGCCAAGCATATGCCAAAAAATAGAATAAAAAGATAAATCTTGAAAATGATGGCAACAGACTAAATAATTAAATGCTACATGTCAAGGTTCATCCTTACCAATATGGACAAAAAGCCCTACTCAAAATCCTTCCGAAGAGTGATAAAAACAGCAATCTAAAGGGAGAAAAGAAAATAAATTACATAAAAAGCTTGTGTCTTACAGTTAACTTTTTTTTAATAACTTCAACACATTAGTAAGAAAATAACCTGATATTTCTAATGCCGTTCACTACAATTGCCAAAAAGGAATAAGTTGTCTTCTAAGTTCTAACATCTTCCTATATTCCATACTTCACAAGATGAATGGATAACCAAAATGTCTACGAGTTCATCATGTAGTCTACTGAACGTTTCTTCCTTCTTTCTGCCACAGCAAGAGCTGAGAAACACCAAAACATGACATAAGTGAGACATTTCTTTCTTGAGAAAATGTGAAAGCTGGATTATCTTTATAAATGAAAAAAGGTTAAAAAGAAGTCATTAAGGCAACGTTTGGAAGAGAGACAGCGACTGAGAGACAAAGACTGAAATAAGTCTCAGTATTGTGTTTGGTGTAAAGTGAGAGACAGAGATTGAAATAAGAATGAAACTCTAATTTAATTTGCACAAAGGATAAAATTGGAATTAATTAATTGAATTAGGGGTATTTTAGATATAAAATGTTATTAAAGTTTTAGTCTCCGTATCCAAAAATTTCAATCTCCTGTGTCCCCACTTTTTAAAAGTACTGAAATACTGAAATTTTGAATACAGAGACCAATCTCTGGACCAACAAACATGATCCTGAGTCCCAGTCTCCGTCCTAGTACCTCAAAACAAAAACTACCTAACACTTGTTAAGTATGGCATCAAGAGACTCAAAGCAAATGTTCTTTATACTACATCCTTTGTTGAATAACTTCATATATTTTCATCACTAATTTTCAATTATTAAGCATGTCAGCAGTATAGTGCCATTTGCATCATGCATAAATAAGTCTGCAGAAGTAATCCATAAAGATGGATTTTTGGCATTCAAGATTCAAATTATCACTTGTCAGGGAACAAACTTGGGTTTCAATTTATGGTTGTTATCGAAAAATGATCAAAGCAAGACTAAGCATTAGTCATACATCAAATGAATTCAGAATATTCAACCCTTCTCCCATAGCTTTCTCATGTCTTAAAAGTAATTCTAACTCTTAAAATTGGCTACCACAATAACCTTGCAAATAGAGTTCCTATAACCCATCAGTCTGTCTCATAAAAAGTTCTCGAACTGACTATTTACAAATTTAAAATCTAAAGTTCATCCCTACATATTATGTGGGACACTAGGCTTACCAAATTTCTTAAGTCAATCATTTTTATAACGAGGGCCTGTTTGTTTGAGCATCTTGATTTTTGAGCTTTTTAATTAGATGATGTGCATAAAAAAAATTGAGAGGTGCTTCAATTAACATAGGCTAAATAATAATAATAATAATAATAATAATAATAAATAATCAATCAAGAGATATTAGATGATAATAATAATAATATAAACAGAAATTATCATATCAATGAATGCAACAGGATGGAATAGTGACATAATTACCTCAGAATGAAAGTTGGCTTAGATATGAAAATATTCTTCAATTTAAACAACCAAGAAAAGATGCACACAGATTATATTCCTTTTCATCCAAATTACTTGACCAATCTTTTTTCTCAAAATTCCATACATGATACACCACCTTTTGAATTTCAATATTATAATTAGAACTATCTTGTAAGTTCATATATGAGAGGCACTACCAATATAGACTGGGAAATTAAATAATCAAGGTTGCAAACTCCATAATGTCAAAAGTGAATACACAACTAAAGCCAAACCTTAATCACCATTCATGAAATACATGAGAAAGGAATGAAGAAGATAAAAACTTATTCGGTATGCTGAAGTAATTTAGAACAATGGAAACTAACCTTATCGTTTAGTCTAATTGATCAGGTGCCATCTCATCCAAAAGTCATCAGACAACTAACAAAAGTAACCCCTGCATTTCGCAGACCCACAAAAGCATTTCTTTTTCTTCTGGCCTCCTTTGAGAGGTAGAACTGTTCCATAATCATAAGTTAACTCCATCATAGGAGGAATATGTCTAATTGCATAGAAAGCAATGTGGAGATCAGATTCATTCTTATTTTCCCGTATAACTGGACGCCACAATACATTTGGGGAGCAGCTGTGATTCATAAACCGAGCCACATTCCCTTCATTTTTTGCTGATATATAGAGAGGGGAAGGGATCTTTGGAGCTTCAGTATCAGCTGGGAAAATTTCCAGTTGCGGATAAATACGAGTAGAATCGAAAATGTAATCATCTTCATTTTCACTGCTAAACTCATCAACTCTAGCATTATCTATGACTTCCCCAGCATACTCGCATATGAAAGTTCCTGCACGAATAGGATCCCAAGACCTTAGACCCCACCCTTTATCCTTAGTTTTGAACACCTCCAAACGAAATTTCAAGCCACCTTGGGAGATCCTGTTCCGGCAATTAGGAGGGCACTGACAGGAAGGACCACACTCATATATCACAGACTTCAGATCAGCAAGCATCCCATTTGCAGAATATTGGAGATAACCTCCGTTCTTTTGAATACAAGGACAGTTATGGTTGACAGCTTGGCATCCACCAGTACAAGAACATCCACCAGAAGATTCCAAAGGGGCAGTTGGCTTCAAATTCTTGACAGATGGGGAGTAAGTAAAATATGCAGGGCCTTTCTCATTATCAACATCATTCACAAGACAAACAGGTAGATTTTCTGCCCCGGAAGTAAGATCAGGCAATATAACTCCAGTTCTTGTTACAGTTTTATCAGTCCACTGTTGAATGGATTTCCATATCATATATGCTGCAGGCTGCCCGGGCAACCTAGCTAATTTATATTTGAATACATTGAAACCAGATTTTGCTTTCTCTACCCACGAATCCTGGATCTTGTAAAGGCCATCATAAACATATACCTTACCAGTTGGATGTGCTTCATCTCTCAAACCCTTAATTACTCTCACATCATTACCTCTATGCAAGCTCTTTTCCAGTGCAAGATTACCCCTTTCAAGCTTTTGGTCACTTGCTCCTTTCTCCCGATTAGCCCCACCTTGGCCACTGTAAATCAACACATCACCATCCTCTGCATTATCTTCATATCCTCCAGAAGAGACAATACTGACAGCTAGTGGTTCTTCCTCTTGACTGGTTTTGGAACCAATGTAATCAATTCCAGCCATAGATGGAGAGTGTAATCCAACGAGGCACAATTCAAATCTGAAAAAGAAGATATCCCCAATTTCAACACCAGGCACACCTCCAATACGTTTCTTGCTATTTGCCCTAATCCCCTTGGTCATCATAATGTTGCCAGCCTTCAGATCAGGCCGCTTTGCTCCAGCAATGTCCCTTGATGTCTCTTCAACTTGTCCAAGCTTTCTTCGCATAACTTCATATATCATAAGTGTATATGTAACTGCATCCCTACTACCATCAGGTTGTTTTAGAACATCAAAGACAATAGGATTAATTGAACTGAGAATATCATTAGCCACTTGATCCAGATCAACCACTGCAGTACCTCCAGGACGCCGCCCCCTTGGTTTCTTCTGTTTAGTGCGCCTCCCTTCCCCCGTTCCATCTTCAGCATCAACGTCCTGCACCTCAGCATAGGCATCTTCATCTGTTAACTGTCCACGAGTTCTGCTATTTTTTCGTGATGAACCCACATCTCCATTTGGCGTCCTAAATGAATTAATTGGAACTGCGGCTGATATTGGGCCCACACGTTGAGGAGCCGGGGTTTGTGCGGTTTGTGCATTCTGTTCAGATAGCCTCTGCGACTCCGGGGAGATGAAGAACGGGTAAAAGGGCGCAACGCCAGAGGGGAAAGGACCTGAAGGAGAAACACAAACAAAGGGTGCTCCACCTTGTGGATTTGAAGAGGAAGAGGGATTTGATGGCGAAGGAAACACAGGAACAAGAGTTCTCAGTGGCTTAACATTCAAAACCCTAGACTTATCAATAGACCCAGGTGGAGGAACATTGCCTTGACCTAGATTGTGTTCCATTGATACGATTCAGTAGCAGTGATTCAGAACCCACCAGTTTCAGTATACACAGCTAACAAGGGCAAAAGAGGAAGCTAACAACTTTTAATCTCTACTATGTTCAGATAAATCAAGGAAATGGTAGAACAGCACAAACCCGGTACAGAATCACACTACAAGAGAAAAACAGAAACAAACTTTCGAGTCAAGACTGTGAAGAACAACACATTCCTGCAACATGCAAGCAAATCCAGATTCAGATATCATAAACAGAACAACATGGAAACTAGGCAAATGCGAACAAAAAAAATTTGAAAAAAAGGTTAAGTTTGAGCTGGACGAAAACGAAACACTAAATTTTGTCACAAACAAACACCCCCCCCCCTACCTAAGAAAAAACGCAGATTAAACAAAAGAAAAATCTCAACGACAACAAAAACAAGCGACACGACCAACCTGAAGGAAATGAAAATGAAAAACGAAACGGAAAGGAGACTCGGAAATGCAAATTCTACATCATAATTCTGGGGAGAATCGAAGATTCCTCCTCGGAGCTCAGATCAGATCAAGAGGTTTCAAAAACGGGATAAAAAATTTTCAAATTAGGGTGCGAGAGCTACGAGATTAGGTTGAGAAGTTCAAAACTTTGGGGTTTAGAGCTAAGAAATGAACCAAACCATACCTGAAATGAGTCTTGAAGATTTGGCGTGAGCTTCGTTGAGCTTCGGTTTGAGTTTAGTCCCTGAAAGTTCTCTAAACCAAAGCTTCCTCAGTTCTACAGAGGAGAGAGAAAAATTAATAAAAATAAATAAGAGAAAGAAAATAAAAATGAGAGAGGGGTTTTGTGTTTCAGTATTTCTGTGTATGTATCTTTATGTAAGGTACAGTCGAAAAAAGAAATTTATGTTGAGGTGAGCATGATCACGTGTAAGTGAGCTGCACGGAGTTCATGACGTCAGGGATCAGAAAGATAACGTGGCAATATGTGATTGAATGTGACAGTGAGAGTATAGTGGTGAAGCGGAGCATGGTGATTGGGGTTGCACGCACGCTCTTCTTGGGCGAAGCCGAATGGATCAGATTTGGATGCAATGAAGCGAGAGGAAGTACAAAAAAAAAAAAAAATTCTTAATAACAAGTATTTAAGACTACATTAAAAATAAGATTTAATTATCGTGTGTTTTAAAGATATACATCACATCTAATAGTATAATAATTATAATAGACATATTAAATGTTGATACATTTAATGTATTAAAACTATAAAAAAGTTAATAACTTTTAATAAAATATCTCTTTTATAATATTTTTAAAATGAGTAACTAATCATCTCTAATTATAAAAAATTTGAACAATGCTAAAACCGACTAAAAAATAAAAATAAAATAATATTATAATTATAAAAGATTAGTTTTGTTTGATAAACATGTCAAATCATTAAATTTTTGTTGATTTTGTTAAAAATTTAATTAAATTATCCAAACTGTCAAACCACTCTTATTTTTTTTATTATCTTCAATCTTTCAATTTTCACGGCCTCTTCTTTTTCAAATATTGAGCATCACTGCTGTAATCACTTTTAGAATTAAAATAGTTACACCACTATCATTATACCATCACTACAAAAAAAATGAATATTGTCAGATTTATCGTCAGATTTAACGTCAGCTATTAGCGACGAATCTACCGATAGATCAGGAAATAAATTCATCCGATAAAGATGTTACCGTTGGATTAGATTTTTCCCTAGTAAATGTGCCGGTGATATTTGGAGGGAAGAACAGGAAATTTGGTGCATTTTGATAAATTTGCTGGTAAATCTCACTTAATGGAACACAATGTTTTGTCACACGCAATGGGTTATCGTCAGATTTATCTGCTGATAAATCCAATGGTAAAATTGGCCCTAAATTGGTATTGTGTGCCCTCTCCCCCTTATTTCGGAAGACAACTCTCTCTCTCTCTCTAAAACCACTACCCCCCCTCTCTCTTCCCCAAACCACCTCTGGCAGTCCTTCCGCCAGCGCCAGCCACCACCAACAGCCTCCAACGACTGCATGGACTAGCCGCTACCACCACCAACTTGCATCGTGTAGAATGTTGTCGTGCCGCTGCCGATTTCGTCGCTATTCGCTAGAGCTGCCTCCTTCCTCCGTCTAGGTAGGTTGTCCTCCTCCTTCTTCACATTGTATTCTATTTTATATTTGCATTTTTTAACTAAAATCCTAAATGTAGCCTCCAAGTTAGTCATTGCCGCTATCACTATGCCGTACATACTGCCACTACCATGCTGGAGAAGTTTTTGCACCTTCACTATCTCCAAGTAACTCACTTACTAAGAAATTTAGAGTAGATAAACCTTAAATCCTAATTTATGTAATTTTAATTTGTTATGTGTAGAAAATATACAATTAGGATGACAATTACTAAGTTATAAGTTGTTACTTTTTTTGGTGAATAACATGAATAGAAAGATGATGGAATAACATCGTTTGTTATATTCTATTATAAACTAATAGAATATTTTTAATTAGTTTTTAGTTTAAAACATAAGATTAATTATAAATTTTTTATGTTTAAATTTGATGAAAGTAAATAGACATTTAGGGTTATAAATTTTTACATTTCACTTACTTTATTAATTTTTTAGGTTAGATTTTTAAGTTTTGATTATTAGTTTTTAGATTTACTAACTTCATTTCTATTTTAGGATTTTTTTTTAGTCGTGTAGCTTTAATCGTGGGTTGTTCGTGCAGTACTCAAGTTAGTTTTCTATTTCTAAACGTGTATGTTGTTTATGTTTTATGCTGGACCTACTTTTCTTAGTATAGAATTTTAGGACGAAAGTGGGAGAAGGTTTCGTAGTGGCGCCTTCTCGAAATCCTTATTTGCTGGAAAATTGTGGAGTAATAAGGGGTTGCGCACTATAACAGCTAGGATTTGATGTTTTATAGAATGCGTGTTTGTTCTAATTTATGCTTATAGTTGTTCTTCTATGAAAAGTGATAAATTTATTTTGTGGATGTCTTTGAATTAAGGAGAAATTCTACCAAATTTTTGTTTAAATTGTTTTAAATATGCTTGATATGTGAAAAAATGATAATTAAATTTGGTGAGAGATTCTAATTATAGAAGAAATTCTGCCGAATTTTCTAAAAATTTTAATAACTTGTGTTGTTGGTTGAATTCTAGGGTGTTTATTGCAAAATTATTCCAAGTCATCATCTATGGATGTATAATAGGGATAACGATGGATGGGTGGCTAGGGAGGGTGATGTGTGGCAGAAGTTAACCAATTTAGAGATTTCAATTAAGAGACAGCGTTGCACGTATAGCTCTTAACCAGCTAAGATCTGCCTCACCAATTTAAAAAGGGTTGTCACGAAATTTTAGAAATAAAATACTGGGAGTATAAGTCCCAGGTCGTCTCCCAACGAGTTGCAGGGAAGAGTGCTAATTTATTAATAAAAAAATTTCAAGAAAGTTGAGTTTGATAATGAGTAATTAAAATAATTGTAAATTGAGGCAATAAAAATAAACTAAAAATAATTATTGATATTCTGAATAAAAAGCCTTGACTGGGGGAATAATTAAGTGGAACTTCTATCCTTGTTGGGATCTTCTCAAGTGTGGTGTAAAAAGGTTGTTGTTCTCACTCGATTTTCCCTTACTAAATAAGGAAAGATATGGTGATTGAACTAACTCTTACCCTCAGATCCTAGCCCTCTCCCTTGGGGAGGTCTAGTGTTAGTAAGTATGAAGTTAGCTAACAACGTCCAGATTAACCAAGCACTTGAGCATTCCAACTCAAGTATCACCTCTTAATCAACCTCCATGTCAAGTAGAAATTCTACTCCATTGACATGAAATTAATAATCATAAAAATATGAGAAGACATGATTAATTAAATTAAAATAGAGAATTAAAATTAATTAAAATAAAAATAACTTCATATATTAATAAATTCAAAATGTAACATACTTAATTAAATAGAGTCAATGAGTAACTAATTAAAAAGAAAGGAATAAGGAAACAAACTAAAGTAATGTCTTCAACGGAGGTAATGACTTTCAGCATCCAAAAATCCAAGCAAAAGCATAAAACTATCAATGTAATGTAACTCTCAAAACTCATATCTGAAACTAAGTGTAATCCTAATGTGATGAATCTCAATGTGTATAGATGCGTGTTGAGTCTCTGCATGTTTTCTAGGTTTAATCTGTGTTTCTGGGCCGAAAACTGGGTCAAAAAGCGGCCCGAAATCGTCCCCAACGTATTCTGTTATTTTTGCAGATCGCGCAGGTCACTCGTACGCGTCGTCCATGCGTTCGCGCCATTCAGCGTTTTTTCTTGTCACCCGTTCGCGTCGTTCACGCGTTCGCGTCATGCGTGCAGACTCCAATCCACGCATTTATGTCAGGCACGCGTCCGCATCGCTGCGAATTCTTCACTTCGCGCGTTCGCGTGGGCCATGCGCTCGCATCATTGCTCGCTGGTCATCTCCTTAGTTTCTTGTGTTCTTTCCATTTTTGCAAGCCTCCTCTCCAATTTCCAAGTCATTCATGCCCTATGAAGCCTAAAACACTTAACACACAAATCACAGTATCGAATGGAATAAAAGAGAATTAAAATACATAATTAAAAGTCTCTAGGAAGCAAGTTTTCAACCATGAAGTGATTTTGGGAAGGAATTGTAAATACATGCTTATCATATGAATAAGTGGGTAAAGATTTGATAAAACCACACAATTAAACACAATATGAATCATAAAATAATGGTTTATCAACCTCCCCACACTTAAGCATTAGCATGTCCTCATGCTTAGTTGAAGGAGATAAAGTAAATGAGTAGGGACATGTAAAACTCATGAAATGTAATGCAACATATATATATATATATATATATATATATATATATATATATATATATATATATATATATATATGTATGTAAATGAAACTATATGCTTCTTGTCTACTTGGTTAAAAGTAAGTAAGCTCTTCAAGACAAATATAAATTAGATTTCACTAACTTAATTCATATAGTAAATACAGGTAACATTGTAAGAAGACAGCTCATGAAAGTAGGGAACATAGAATTAAGCACTGAACCCTCACTGATGGTGTATGTGCACTCTATTCTCTCAAGTATATAGGGTAATCACTCTACTCTTCTCTAGTCATGCTTTCTAAAATTTGTTCTTCACCTAACCAATCAACAATATCTAATATACCAATGCAAACATCATGAGGTCTTTTTCAAGGTTGTAATGGGGTCAAGGTAAAGGTGAGGGTATGTGTATATGGCTAAGTGAGATTTATAAATTGAATATTTAATTAACCTAAGCTTTCACCTAACATACATACACTCTATATAACTTTAGAATCATGCCTAGTTACCCATAGTCTTCACTTTTGCATTACATACTCATGTATCAACCTTTTTTTAGTTTTATCACATATGCATTGATTTTTCATTAACTTAACATTGAGGTAATTTTGTCCCCTTATATACTCTATATATATTTGAAAAACAAACATAACCTATCAATGCATACGGATTTTTAATTTTTCTGGTCTCACATGAGTAGGTACCCAAATTCTTATCTATTTTATCATGACATATTCCCTTATTATCCCTTATTCCCACAATTTTCCCAGACTCAATTAACACACAGTTTCTATCTTAAGCTAACCAAATATTCAATTGGGATATTTAATTGTTTTTCCGCTTAAGGCTAGTAATGTGATAAAATATAGAACAAATGGGATTAAAAGGCTCAAAGTGGCTGACAAAGATAATTTAAAGAGTAGGCTTATTTGGGATAAGTGAGCTAAACAAATAATTGCCTCAATCATACGCATGCATATAACATATTAAACATTGGACATATAGGATGAAACAAAATAAGATTACAATAATAGAGAAGCAAACACACAAGAATAAAATAATTATGGTTAAATAATATAACTATGTAATTAAGCTCAAATCTCACAGGTTGTGTGTTCTTAGCTTTTTAAACTATGTTCCAAATACAACTTCAAACAAGTTTACACAAAGATTTTGTTTTAAATTAGTGAAATTTTTCAAAAAGTAGGGTCTTAGAAGAAACTTATTATTTTCAATCAAGTAGAACATGCATGTGAATAACCTATTTCTATGCAATCTATCATATTCTACAAAAGAAAAATTTTCTAAATATCCTATTTTATTAGTGTTTTAAGGAAAAGAAATTACCGATCCAACCTTTCAAGTATCTGATGGAGCAGTTGGTTTGTTGTAGGTGCTTGTGGTGTTGAAAGAGGAATGTCTTCAGCCGGTTCTGTAGGCTGGCTTGTAGTGGCTGCTAGTAGTCTGATATATTTTCCGTTAGAAACATACTGATCATCCTGGGGGAGTATGGCTTTGGTGTCCTGATAAACCACTATTTTATGGTTTATCTTGTGCTCAATTGAGTGGATTTTATCAATCTTTCATGCACTTGTTCATACAAAATGCATGTTTTACATTCTCCTTCCTGATTTTTGTGCTATGATTGAAAACATGCTTCTTTGGCCTTATATTTGCTAATATTAACCCTCTCTTATTACCATTCGATGCATTGATATGTTCGTTAAGTGATTTCAGAGATTACAGGGCAGGAATGGCTCAGAGGATGGAAAGGAAGCATGCAAAAGTGGAAGGAATACAAGAAGTTGGAGAAATTGCTAAGCTGTCCAGCCTGATCTCTTTGAACTCAAACGGCTATAACTTTAGCTACAGAGGTCCAAATGATGCAGTTTCAGTTGCGTTGGAAAGCTAACGTCCGGGGCTTCACAACGATATATAATTTGCTATATCTGCCCCGAAGCCAGGTGATGCAAACGCGTGGATCACGCGGACGCGTGACCTGGCAGAAATGCAATCCACGCAAACGCGTGGACGACGCCTCCGCGTCACTTTCCCGCGACCTGTACGTACCAGAATACGCTGGGGGAAATTTCTGAGCTGTTTTTGACCCAGTTTTTGGCCCGAAAAACACAGATTAGAGGCTATAAAGTGGGAGAATGCATCCATTCATAAAACATGCCTTTCGATCATTCACTTTTCATAGTTTAGATGTAGTTTTTAGAGAGAGAGGCTCTCTCCTCTCTCTTAGGTTTTAAGATTTAGGATTATTTCTTCTTCATCATAGGTTCAATGTTCCCTTAATTTATTTTCTACTTTTATTTTATTACTTTAATTGATATTTATATTTTCAATTTAGCTTATAAACCTTTCCATGTTAGATTTGAATTTATGTTTAAACATAGTTTGATGTGTTTCAGATTTATGATTGCTTTATTTAGCTTTTTATATTATTGGCTTTAATTGATTAACTGGAAGCTCTTGAGTTATCAACTATTCGTGATTGGTTGTTATGTCGGCTAATTGACTGGTATTCCACTAACTCTAGTCTTTCCTTAGGAGTTGGCTAGGACTTGGGAATCTAACTAATTAGTTCACTTGACTTTCCCTTACTTTCGTAAAGGTTAACTAAGTGGGATTAACTTCCATTCTCATTGGAGTAACTAGGATAGGACTTCCGAATTTTCATACCTTGCCAAGAGTTTATTTTACAATTATTTATTTATTTTATTTGTCATTTAAATTACTTGTCCCTTACTTTCAAAACCCCCAATTTACAAAACTCATAACCATTAATAAGAACATACCTCCCTGCAGTTCCTTGAGAAGACGATCCGAGATTTAAATACTTCGGTTATCAATTTCAAAGGGGTTTGTTACTTGTGACAACCAAAACTTTTGTAAGAAAGGAATTCTTGTCTGTCTAGAAGCTATACTTGCAACGAGAATTTATTTGTAGAGAATTCTAGATCGAGCGAGAGTTTCGTTCTTCAAAATGGTGCCATTGCCGGGGAATTGCAAACGTGTGCCTTATTATTGGTTATTGTAAATATTTGCTTTTTACTTGTTTATTTGTTTTTATTTTTGTTTTTATTTTTACTTTTTCATAAATTAAGAGGTTATTGGTTTTTATTTAGTTATTAAAAATTTTTTAAAAATTTGTTCTTCGTGTTCATCTTGATCTTCAAGTTGTTCTTCGTGTTCATCTTGACCTTCAAGTTGTTCGTGGTTGTTTTCTTCGTTTTGATCTAAAAATTTTAAAGTTTGGTATCATTTTATTGTTTTTCTCTTTCCCCATTAAATTCAAAAATATTTTAATTGATTTTTTTTCAAAAATTAAAAAAAAATTATATCTTTTTCAAAAATCTTATCTTATCTTATTTCAAAAATCAAATTTCAATTTTCAATATTTAAATTCCAAAATTCAAAATCCAAATTTAAAATTTTAAATTTAAAATTTTAAAAATCAAACCTTTTCAAAATTTAAATCTCTTTCAAATTTTTATCTTATATTGTTGACTTTTTCAAAATTCAAATTTCAAAATTTAAAAATTCAAATTTAAAAATTTTCAAATTTCAAATTTTAAAATTCAAATTTCAAATTTCAAATTTTAAATTTCAAAATTTAAAAATTCAAAATTTAATTTTCAAAATTTAAATTTCAATAACCTTTTAATTTAAATTTGTTTTTATTTTCGTTTTTAATTTTTATTTGCTACTATGAACTCTCACCCCTTTGGCTATGAGTCTGGTTACAATTATATTGCAGGAAGAGAAAACTATAATGAAAATAGATATCAAGGTTGGAAGAATCAAAGATGGGAGGAGCCACAAGGATTTGATCAACCCTCTTGGCAACAACCCCCTCCAACGCACTATAACCAACAACCATTCTGTGATGCATACCAAAATGATGACTATGGTGGACCCCTTATAGTTACCAACAAGCCCCGCCATATTCTTATAAACCATCTCCTCAACACAACTTTGAACCATCATACTCACAAGGCCCTTACCACCAAACACCACCATATGACCCTAACCTGTATCCACCGCACCAACCACCATATGAACCACACCCAGAACCACCACCTCAATATTCACCATCTCCATATCCTTATCAAAAAGAACCACCTGACTATTATGAACCCTCTCTCCCAACCAATGAACCCTCATATCCACCCCAACCTCCAATAGATGATAGACTTCGTGTTCTTCTTCAAGGGGAAGCGAAGATGCAAAGGAGTATACTGGAACTCACTACTGCCTTAACCGAGGTAGTAAATATAATAGCTTCCCGACATCTGAGCACTCAAAGTACTCCCATGGCTGCATGTGGAGAATCAAAAAAGAGCGTAGCATGAAGGAGACACTAGAAACTTCGGTGGACAATGAGGAACATGGCTTTGTATTGGAACAAGTGGAGAAAACCATAATAGTTAAAGAGGAGGAAGTGGTTGAAGATTTAGGAGATACAGAACCTCCATGGAAAAGTCCAGTCATAGAACCTCCTTCCAAGACGTTTGAATTTGATGTTGAAGAGGGTGTACAACCTCCAAGGCATATCATAGTTGAAGACTTGGAAGAGGTTAATCAAGAGATGGAGACTAAAGAAGTAGAAGCACAGCCTCCCATGCCCTTGGTAAGCAATGAAGAAGAGATTAAATTGGAAGAAAGCTACCAAGAGGAAGAGGTTGAAATTGAAGAAGCTTGCAAGGAGGTGGAAGTTGTCAAGGAAGAACTCAAGGGAATGGAGCTGGAAATCACCTTGCCAATGCTGTTAGAGACCTCTTCCCCAAAGCCATCACCATCTATTCCTTCATTCAAGTGGGTAAATCTTTCATCTCTAAGCTTAATTAGCTCGCTTGAATATGCTTTACTTGAAACAGATGGTCAGCTTAGAGCTCTTTGTGGCATTAAGCGTAAGAGGAAGATGGTTAGTGGTAGGAGTCATCATGCAAGATTCAATATGGTGGAAAACTCAAAGTTTAAATGCAAAGGTTGGTGTAGAACTCGATTGAATGGGTCTAGGAAGATGTTTGGGTGCTTACGTAAGAATTCAGACTGCTTGCCACCCGGATGGAACAATATTGCTCAACCAGAAAATGGGTGCAAAAGCAAGGTTTGGAATCCTGGAATCTGCTCTGACATTTAACACCCCGGAGGCTTGAGAACCTGTTTGAAACTGCTCCAGGGCTTTACATGCCTTGTTTGGGACCCCGGAGGCTGTTGGAATTCCAAACACTGGTGGAGATTTCTGGATGAATTCAAGCACAAGCAACCATAATAGGAAGCTCACCAAATGTCCAACTTAAGGACTTTAACTAAAAGTGCTAGGTGGGAGACAACCCACCATGGTATGATCGTTCCTTTTTCAATTTTAATTTTATTTCGTTTTGTTTATTTTTGAGTTTTATTCTATTTTATTTCATTGAACCTGGAATTATTCATAACATCCATATCAGCATTGCATTTTGCATTCTGCATTTTTCATGCATAAAAAAAAACACACGCACGCGACGCGGCAGCGTCGCTGACGCGTCCGCGTCACCAGTGCATTGGGAAGAAAAGAAGATTGAACAGAGAGTCACGCAAAAGCGTGGCTGGAGGCGTGCCTTTCGCACAAAATTGACCCATGCGACCGCGTCGCCGACGCGGCTGCGTCATTTGAAAAATAGCTTCCCCACGCATCCGTGTCACCCACGCGCACGCGTGACTCTGTAAAATCGACGTAAAGGGGTGTATGGCAGAATGTTGGGCTGGAACGTGGCTGGACTCGTGCTAGAAGCACAAGCCCTATCACGTGACCGCGTGCCCCACACGGCCGCGTCGTTTTCCAAAAATGGCCATCCACGCGATCGCGTCAACCACGCGACCGCGTTATCCAAAAATTTGGCAAAAAAAAGTTTCGAATAGAGAGTTGCGCGAACGCGAGGCTGCACTCACGCCAATCGCACAAATCAGGTCACGCGATCGCGTGACCCACGCGTCCGCGTCCCCTGACCTTATCGCACACCACGCGACCGCGTCACCCACGCGTCCGCGTCACATGCGACACACAGCTTAACCAGATCAGTGCCAATTATCTTATCTTTTCTTCCCCAATCCTAATTTTTCCTCCTTCCTTTCTTACTTACTTCTTCTTCCTTTCTTTCTCTTCTCATTCTTCTTATCTTTCATTTTATTTTACTTAATTTATTTGCATATTTCATTCATTGCATCTTAATTTTGTGCATATTTTTATTTTCTTTTCTAAATTAATTATTTTTCCTTTGGTGTTAAAATTTTCTTATTTAACTGTTGCATCTTCTCTTGAATTATTTTGGGTTCTTAGTGACTTGTGTTATTCTAGTTAGGTAATATTATTTAAATCAATGCCAATCTTTTATATCTGTATTACTTTTGCATTGACATGAATTTATATTATCTCTCCTTCCCCACTCTCTTCCCCATTGTTGCAAATTTTGCACCATTGGTATGCCATGTGCTTCTATTGTTTTCTCACGTACATGTTGAAGCTTCCATGTAAATGAGACCCTTATCAATTGGCATTAACCCACCCATACTTCATTTATTTTCTTATCTTTATTTCTGGGTTACTTTTCTTCCCTTTTTCTTTCAGGATGGCCACCGAGGAAGGGAAAGAGAAAGCTTCTAACTGGGGAGACAGGCAAGTCAATCTGCATAATCTATAGAGAAAGGCATCAGTTGGAGCAGCCCGTCCACTTGTACATCTTAGCATGCACCAAGGACGGTGCAATCTTTAAGTGTGGGGAGGTCGATATCGATCTCCATGGGTTAGTTACTCTTCTATCTCAACACCAATGGTTTATTTTCCTTGTTAGTTATTGCATTTGCATGTTTGACTGCATGTTTGTTTGATTTTATGCATTTAGTTACCACTTGGTTGAAGTAATATTTTCTTTTTCAAGAAATTTTTATAGTATTTCACTAATTTAAATTGAAAATTTTTTTATGTTAAAACTTGTTTGAAGTTGTATTTGGAACATAGTTTAAAAAGCTAAGACACACAACCTATGAGATTTTGAGCCTATTTATATGGTTACATTATTTAACCATAAATTTTTATTCTTATGTGTTTTCTTCTCTATAATTGCAATCTTTGCTTTGTTTCATCCTATATGTCCAATGTTTAATGTGTTACATGCTTGCATATGATTGAGGCCATTGTTTGATTTTAGCTCACTTATCACAAATAAGCCTATCCTTTAAATCATCTTTGTCAGCCACCTTGAGCCTTTTACCCCCATTTATTCTGTATTTTACCACATCACTAGCCTTAAGTAGAAAAATAATTAAATATCCCAATTGAATCTTTGGTTAGCTTAAGATAGGGATTGTGTAACAATTAATTGTGGGGAAACTGTGGGAACATGGGTTAATAAGGGAATGTGTTATGTTTTTACTTTGATAAAATATTGGGAATTTGGGTACCTACTCATGTGAGACTAGAAAAATAAAAAATCTATGTGCATTGATAAGTTATGTTTATTTTTCTATTTAAAAAAAAAAGAAAGAAAAAATATTCAATAAATAAGTAAATAAATAAGGGGACAAAATTACCTCAATGTTAAGTTAATGAAAAATCAGTGCATATGTGATAAAATTAAAGAAAAGTTGATACATGAGTATGTGATGCAAAAGTGGGAATTTTGGGTATCTAGGCATGATTCTAGAGTTATATAGAGTGTATTTATGTTAGGTGAGAGCTTGGT
Source organism: Arachis ipaensis (assembly GCF_059453495.1). Taxonomy (NCBI): domain Eukaryota; kingdom Viridiplantae; phylum Streptophyta; class Magnoliopsida; order Fabales; family Fabaceae; genus Arachis; species Arachis ipaensis. The sequence continues at coordinate 114,782,112 of NC_142441.1, read as the reverse complement.
TAGTCAAAGATTTAATTTATAGCTCACTTAGCCATATATATACCTTTACCCTTACCTTAGCCCCATTACAACCTTGAAAAAGACCTCATGATGTTTGCATTGGTACATTAAATAATGTTGATTGGTTAGGTGAAGAACAAAGTTTAGAAAGCATGATTAGAGAAGAGTAGAGTGATTACTCTATACACTTGAGAGACTAGAGTGCATATACATTATCAGTAAGGGTTCAATGCTTGATTCTATGTTCCTTGCTTTTATGAGCTATCTTCTCACAAGTTTACTTATACTTTATTTTTGTGATTTGAATTAGTGAAATCCAGTTCATATTTGTTCTTAAAAGATTTATTTACTTTTAACCAAGTAGGTAGAAACATTTTTGCATATAGTTGCATTAGATAGGTTGCATTTCATACATTCTACTATTCCTCTTCACTCCCTTATATCTTCTCTTGAGCTTAGCATGAGGACATGCTATTGTTTAAGTGTGGGGAGGTTGATAAATCACTATTTTATGGTTTATCTTGTGCTCAATTGAGTGGATTTTATCAATCTTTCATGCACTTGTTCATACAAAATGCATGTTTTACATTCTCCTTCCTGATTTTTGTGCTATGATTGAAAACATGCTTCTTTGGCCTTATATTTGCTAATATTAACCCTCTCTTATTACCATTCGATGCCTTAATATGTGCGTTAAGTGATTTCAGAGATTACAGGGCAGGAATGGCTCAGAGGATGGAAAGAAAGCATGCAAAAGTGGAAGGAATACAAGAAGTTGGAGAAATTGCTAAGTTGTCCAGCCTGACCTCTTCGCACTCAAACGACTATAACTTTAGCTACAGAGGTCTAAATGACGCGGTTCCAGTTGCGTTGGAAAGCTAACGTTCGGGGCTTCGCAATGATATATAATTTTATATAGCTTTTCCGAAGCCAGATGACGCGAACGCGTGAATCACGCGGACGCGTGACCTGGCAGAAACGCAATCCACGCAAACGCGTGGACGACGCCTCCGCGTCACTTTCCCGCGACCTGTACGTACCAAAATACGTTGGGGGCGACTTCTGGGCTATTTTTGACCCAGTTTTTGTCCCGGAAAACACAGATTAGAGGCTATAAAGTGGGAGAATGCATCCATTCATAAAACATGCCTTCCGATCATTCACTTTTCATAGTTTAGATATAGTTTTTAGAGAGAGAGGCTCTCTCCTCTCTCTTAGGTTTTAGGATTTAGGATTATTTCTTCTTCATCACAGGTTCAATGTTTTCTTAATTTATTTTCTACTTTTATTTTATTACTTTAATTGATATTTATCTTTTCAATTTAGCTTATAAACCTTTCCATGTTAGATTTGAATTTATGTTTAAATGTAGTTTGATGTGTTTCAGATTTATGATTGCTTTATTTAGCTTTTTATATTATTGGCTTTAATTGATTAACTGGAAGCTCTTGAGTTATCAACTATCCGTGATTGGTTGTTATGTCGGCTAATTGACTGGTATTCCACTAACTCTAGTCTTTCCTTAGGAGTTGGCTAGGACTTGGGAATCTAACTAATTAGTTCACTTGACTTTCCCTTACTTTCGTAAAGGTTAACTAAGTGGGATTAACTTCCATTCTCATAGGAGTAACTAGAATAGGACTTCCGAATTTTCATACCTTGCCAAGGGTTTATTTTATAGTTATTTATTTATTTTATTTGTCATTTAAATTACTTGTCCCTTACTTTCAAAACCCCCAATTTACAAAACTCATAACCATTAATAAGAACATACCTCTCTGCAATTCCTTGAGAAGACGACCCGAGGTTTAAATACTTCGGTTATCAATTTCAAAGGGGTTTGTTACTTGTGACAACCAAAACTTTTGTAAGAAAGGAATTCTTGTCGGTCTAGAAGCTATACTTACAACGGGAATTTATTTGTAGAAAATTCTAGATCGCGCGAGAGTTTCATTCTTCATGTCCCCAGCTCTGTAGGATACTCTGGCTGCCAATACGACATCTGAAACCAAGGCGCGAAAAGGTAAGTTGCCCGCTATCTGTATATGTCCCATTGCATTCCGGATGTGTCTTGGTAAGTTTATGTGCTGGTCTGTAAGGATACACCAAAGTAAAATAGCCATGTCTGCAGTGAAGAAGGACTCGTGAGTGCTCGGAAAGACATAATGGGACATGATCTATGCCCATATTCGAGCCTCCAAGGTAAGTGCTGAAGCCGATATCCCTTTTGGTCGGGATCGATGGTATCCGTAGATCCATAGGCTGCCAGGTTGTGCTATAACTCTGAGAACGGCATCCCAGTCAAATTGGTATGTCTGGCGCTTGAGTGAGGCTTCTTGGAATGCGTCCAATCCTTCTGGAGTAGGGGGAAGATCTAAAGCTTGTTGAATGGCCTCTTCCGTTATGGGGACTTGCTTCTGACAGACATAGACAGACTGCATGGTTGGCATGTAAAAGTTGGAGTAGAATTCTACTACCCATGAGAGATTAACCTGCCTTGGCTGTCTCCGTAGGAATCCCCATTGTCTTTGTTCAATTTGTGGCTCAACAAATTCAGCAATGTGGGTTGGGAGGATAAGAAGGTATTCATTGTTGTAATTCTTCTCTGCCAGGATGGGGAACATCTGCTCACAGTAGTGGTTAGGAAATCGCGCAGTGTCCTTTGCTGGAAAAGCTTTTTCTTTTTCATCGACCTTGATGATCCTCTTAATTTTTTTTGTTGAGGGCTTTACTGCTGTTGAAGATGGCTCTGCCACTAATGCTCTTTTTGTATCTCTCCTTGCTGGTGGTTTGGAAATAGCTTTCTCTTTTCCTTTCTTGGTGGCCATCCTGAAAAAGGAAGGAGAAAGTAATGTGTAAAGTGAAGGGTTCGAGCAAGGGAGCGAATATTATGAGTGATAATCAATGCACGGTAAAGAGGATGTCGTTAACACATGGTCTAGACTACATGTGAAAAGTTCATCATAGGTAAGATAGTACGTGCATGTGATGACAAATAAATGCAAGATGTTTATTGGCATGCCGACAAAGGCACGAGTAGCATAGATCAAGCATTCAATGTCCAAGTTAGATTACCAAGTCTTTCAAACTAATAACCTGTTTGTATTGACAATTAAATTAAATTAATAAAATATAAAAGGAGTTTTGTGAAAAGCAGGCATTAAGGTAGTATGATAACATGAAGGTAGTGCATGATGCCATACAGGCTTTTTCACAAACACATAGCATGCATGGTAAATATGTGATAAACCCATGTTTTATGATATATTTTGTGCTTAATTTGAGTGATTTATTCAATCCTTCACCCACTTATTCATATTAATTGCATGGTTTTACTTTCCCTTCCTTATTATGTGATGTATGTGAAAAACATGTTTTTTATGCTTTAAAACTAATTATTTTAATTACCTTTAATTCCATTCGATGCCGTGACTAGTGTGTTGAGTAGTTTCAGATCTTCTAAGGTAGGAATGACTTAAAGGATGGAAAAGGAAACATACAAAAATGGAAGAAAATCACAAAACGGAGTTTCTAAAGAAACTGGCATCCACGCAATCGCTTGGGCGACGCGGACGCGTGCCAAACGCGAAGAAGCAGCGATGCGGCCGCATGACTGACGCGACCGCGCGCCTTAAGCAGAACACATATGACACGGTCGCATGACTGACGCGACCGCGTGACAAGAAAAGCTCCGAATGATGCGACCGCGTGACCCACGCGGACGCGTGACAGAGGCCACGCACTAGAAATTGCAGAAAACGCTCCCAGCAATTTCTGAAGCCCTTTTTGGCCCAAATCCAAGTCCAGAAGGCATAGACCAGAGGTTATGTAGTGAGGGAATGCATCCATTCAGAGGGAGCTCGCCAATTTTTACTTCTCATGATTTAGATTTAGTTTTGAGAGAGGTTCTCTCCTCTCTCTCTCTTAGGATTCAGGACTTCTCTTAGTTTTAGGAGTGACTCTTAATCCCAGGTTTAATGTTCCTTTACTTTAAGCTTCCCTTTCACTTTATTCATTCAATTACTTTAGTTGATTATTTACTTTTACCATTTAATTTATGAATTCTTCTATGTTCCAGATTATTTGAATTAATGTTATTTGAGGTATTTCAGTTTATTATTGCTTTCTTTTAATTATGTCACCATTGCTTTCAATCTGAAGATATTTTTATTCCAGCAAATTTAATTTTTCCCTTTTTGGTCTTGGTTAAGAAATCAGTAACTCAGGAGTTATCTTAGCTCAATATAATTGATAACTGTTATCTTTGCTAATTGAATTGAACTTCAATAATCCCAACCTTTTCTTAGGAAATAAATAGGATTCGAAAATCAAACTAATTAGTCCCTTGACTTTCTTTTGCTTTAGCAAGGGTTAACTAAGTGGAATTATGATTCAATCTTCTTTATTATTGAGAAGGATAACTCATTTGGACTTCCAATTTCTCATACCTTGCTAAAAGTTTGCTTTACAGTATTTATTTATTTTAATTGTCATTTAAATTATTTGTCATACTTATTCCTCACTCTCAACCCCGATTTACAACCTTTATAGCCAATAATAAGAACATACTTCCCTACAGTTCCTTGAGAAGATGACCCGAGGTTTGAATACTTCGGTTAACAATTTATTTAGGGGTTTGTTACTTGTGACAACCAAAACGTTTGTAGAAAAGGTTGATTGCTTGGTTTAGTAACTATACTTGCAACGAGAGTTTACTATAACCTCTAAACCATCAATCTTTAGCTCTTTCAATATGCTTTTGAAAATATGAAGTAGACATGCAAGTAACCCTTTAAAGAGTGATAATAATTGTCAAACAAATCCATGATAATCCACAAGCAAAATATAGAAAACAAAGACCGAAATAAATTTCCAACACCAATTAAAAGGAATTAAAAAAAAGGAAAAGAAAAGGAAAAAGAAAATATAGATAAAGAAGGTAAAAAGAAAAAAAAGAAGAATAAAACATAAAAATAAGAATAATAATGGGAAAGAAAAGAGGGGAAGAGGAAAATAAAAACCTTGATAATGGTGGTGAAAAGGGAGAAGTAGAAAGTGAGAAAGAAGTAGGAGGAAGGGGGGGAAGAAAGAAATAATAGAGGAAAAGAAAAATTTGGATTTGGGAAAGAAAAGATAAGATATTTTGGCTGATCTGGGTATTCTGTGTGCCGCATATGACGCGGACGCGTGAGTCACGCAATGATGCGTGGCAGAAGTTAACCAATTTAGAGATTTCAATTAAGAGACAGCGTTGCACGTATAGCTCTTAACCAGCTAAGATCTGCCTCACCAATTTAAAAAGAGTTGTCACGAAATTTTAGAAATAAAATACTGGGAGTATGAGTCCCAGGTCGTCTCCCAACGAGTTGCAGGAAAGAGTGCTAATTTATTAATCAGAAAATTCCCAGAAAGTTGAGTTTGATAATGAGTAATTAAAATAATTGTAAATTGAGGCAATAAAAATAAACTAAAAATAATTATTGATATTATGAATAAAAGGCCTTGACTGGGAGAATAATTAAGTGGAACTTCTATCCTTGTTGGGATCTTCTCAAGTGTGGTGTAAAAAGGTTGTTGTTCTCACTCGATTTTCCCTTACTAAATAAGGAAAGATATGGTGATTAAACTAACTCTTACCCTTAGATCCTAGCCCTCACCCTTGGGGAGGTCTAGTGTTAGTAAGTATGAAGTTAGCTAACAACGTCCAGATTAACCAAGCACTTGAGCATTCCAACTCAAGTATCACCTCTTAATCAACCCCCATGCCAAGTAGAAATTATACTCCATTGACATGAAATTAATAATCATAAAAATATGAGAAGACATGATTAATTAAATTAAAATAGAGAATTAAAATTAATTAAAATAAAAATAACTTCATATATTAATAAATTCAAAATGTAACATACTTAATTGAATAGAGTCAATGAGTAACTAATTAAAAATAAAGGAATAAGGAAACAAACTAAAGTAATGTCTTCAACGGAGGTAATGACTTTCAGCATCCAAAAATCCAAGCAAAAGCATAAAACTATCAATGTAATGTAACTCTCAAAACTCAGATCTGAAACTAAGTGTAATCCTAATATGATGAATCTCAATGTGTATGGATGCGTGTTGAGTCTCTGCATGTTTCCTAGGTTTAATCTGTATTTCTGGGCCGAAAACTGGGTCAAAAAGTGGCCCGAAATCGCCCCCAACATATTCTGTTAATTTTGCAGATCGCGCAGGTCATGCGTACGCGTCGTCCACGCGTTTGTGTCATTCAGCATTTTTCCTTGTCACGCGTTCGTGTCGTTCACGCGTTCACGTCATGCGTGCAGACTCCAATCCACGCGTTTACGTCAGGCACGCGTCCGCATCGCTACGAATTCTTAACTTCGCGCGTTCGCGTGGGCCATGCACTCGCGTCATTGCTCGTTGGTCATCTCCTTAGTTTCTTGTGTTCCTTCCATTTTTGCAAGCCTCCTCTCCAATTTCCAAGTCATTCATGCCCTATGAAGCCTGAAACACTTAACACACAAATCACGGCATCGAATGGGATAAAAGAGAATTAAAATACATAATTAAAAGTCTCTAGGATGCAAGTTTTCAACCATGGAGTGATTTTGGGAAGGAATTGTAAATACATGCTTATCATATGAATAAGTGGGTAAAGATTTGATAAAACCACACAATTAAACACAATATGAATCATAAAATAATGGTTTATCAGAGGGTGTTAAAACCTGGGTTCTTTGAGGAGATTGACGTGTTTATTGCGTATGTCTTCATATAGAACCGTTTAGGTTTCAAGCGGTATCTAGATGTCTGTGCTATATGTAATGACCCAATTTCTAACATATCATTATCACACTAGAAGCTAGGTGTTACTAACTTGCTTTCTTATTTATTAACTAATATTTATTATATGTGCTTGATTAGTGTTCAAGCGCAATTGTTTTGCAGGGTAATTTTTCTTAAAAACGCGTTTGGTTTGACATGGAAAAACATTCATAAATAAAATCATAGGTAATAATAGATAAAACAGAATCATAACTTTTATGTATATACACTGGACATTGGTTAACAGCATTTAAAATAACACTTCTAGAAGTGACTAACTATTAACTATTCACATACACACACCCACACACACACACAAATATATAACATTCCCTAATTCCTCTAAATTATAAAAGTGAGGGTATAACATGGTCTTCAAAATCTTTACCCAACCTGATGCCATCAGAATCATCCATCACTCTTCCGCATGATCATACGTCTTTATTGAGCCGCTAGTGCTCTATCTGGGGGAGAGAAAGGGGGTAAGAACTTGGGAGTTCTTACTTCTTAGTAAGATTGGGATTGTTAGTTAAGTTCATTAAGACTTCGTTGCTTACTAGGAAAATAATGTACAAATAGAAAATACAGAAAATAGTAAAATATAGAAAGCAATAGACAAACAGAAAATATAAAAACATCACATAGACAAGAATACAAAAAGCACGCACAAACACACAATACATATTTAGCAGATAGGTATGCACAAATGATGAGTCCAATTCACACCCCTATTCAAAAAATGGTGAATCAGTTTTTTTGGCAAGCGCACCAAAATTATCGTCAAGTAATAACCCACAGTGGAGTGGGATCGTATCCACAGAGATTGGCAAATTTGAGCAGTTTTAATCAATTAATGAATTAGTCAAGCGGAACAGATAGATTGTGATTTGCAGAATTATAAATGACAGAAATGTAAATGGCTAGAATGTAAAGGGAAACAATAAAGTGCAGAAATGGAAATGACAGAATGTAAAGTGCAGAATCATAAATGGCTTAATTGTAAATGAGAATGGGGAATTGCAGAATGTAAAAGTAAGCTATAAAGAAAGTGGTAGATAAGAATGGGGAAATTCATTGAGATCAGGAGATGTTGTCTCTTTGGATCAATTTCAGCTTATATCCTCTTCAATCATGCAACTCATTGACCTCTTGGCAATCATGATTGATTGAGCCCCAATTCCTTGGTGACTCAATCTCTCAGATCTTGATCAATAGCCAATTTCTTGGTCTAATTGTTCATGAAGAGAGATATGCTTGGTCCCTGATTATACCACACATCATCATAGGTCCAAGTAGAGGGAGGATTATATGTCACCATATCCAAACACCAAAACCCAGATCCTACTCAAATGTGAGAAGGGATTTCAAGCATGGTTTCATGTTTCCTTTCCCAAGGTTCCCATGAAACCCATTTTGCATTCAATCTCTTTCCCAAGATAATTGAACAGTAAGCATTAGAAATGAAATTCCTTCTAGCAAATCAAAGAGAAGATGAAGAGAAGAATAATTTCACTATCATCAATCCATTAAGTACAACAGAGCTCCCTCTCTCAATGAGAGAGAATTTAGCTACTTATAGCTCAAAGAAAAGTACTCCAAAGTAAAGAAGACGATGAAGTGTAAAAGTGAATCCAAAACTAGTCTCTCTAACTGCTTAACCCCCTCTTCAGTACTTCTTGGGGGTATTTATACTACTCCTAACTCTAGAAATAAAAGAATTACAAAAGTAAAAAAGGAAAATTACAATTTAGAGGGAAAAGAAACTCAATAAGCATGACTTCCCAGCTGGCGTGTGGCTGGCGCTTTAGTGGCGTGTCACGTGCTCCTTCAATTCTGGCTTGGCGTGCCACGCCCAGTCCCTCAAGTGGCACGCTCTTCTTTAGTAACACCCCTGGCGTGCCACGCCTTCGAGCTAAAGTGGCACGCCCAGGGTCTCTTAATGCCCATGTAGCATGGCGTGCCACGCCTTCGAGCTTAAGTGGCAAGCCCTAGCCTTTTCCTCTTCTTCTTGCCTCTGGAGACTTGAACTAGTGTGGCATGCCCAGGGTATGGCGTGCCACGCCCTTATTGTACGCTTGATCAAGCTCTCTGGAAAGTTGAACTAGCGTGGCACGCCCAAGGTCTGGCGTGCCACGCCCAAGGTCTGGCGTGCCACGCCCTTTGGAGGCAAGTGATCCTTCTGTTTAGCGTGCCACGCCATAAACTCAAGTGGCACGCCCCAATGGCTCTTGCTTTCTGAATGACAATGGCGTGCCACGCCTGGGGTTCAAGTGGCACGCCTAAGTGAGGAATAGTGGGTGGCATGCCAAGCCTTCGACACCAAGTGGCACGCCCATGTGTTTGGCTTCATTCATTCTCTCTGGAAATTTGTACCAGCGTGCCATGCCTAGAGGCTGGCGTGCCACGCCCTTGATCTTGCCTTGGTTCCAGCAGCTGGCGTGCCACGCCTTCGATACCAAGTGACATGTCCAGCTCTTGCTTTGGCCTCTTTGTGCATTAGCGTGCCATGATTGGTTGCTCAAGTGGCACGCCAAAGTGAAAATGAGAGTCTGGCGTGCCACGCCTTCGATACCAAGTGGCACGCCCAGACCTATATGGCCTTCAACTCATTTCTCTGAAATTTTGTACCAGCGTGCCACGCCATACTGTTCAAGTGGCACGCCCATACAGTTGTAGACTTCTCAACCTTGGCGTGCCATTCCTGGTTCCTCAAGTGGCACGCCTAAGTGACTTTTTGGGGCTGGCATGCCACGCCTTCAATACTAAGTGGCACGCCCATGTGATGGTTCCCCCTGGAGTAGTGAGTTGGCGTGCCACACCCCTTGGCTCAAGTGGCACGCCCACAGTAGATGATGGTTTAGGCGTGCCACGCCCCTTTAGTGTCCTCCATTGTTGCTTCTCTGGAACTTTGTACTAGCGTGGCACGCCCAGGGTCTGGCGTGCTACTCCCCTTGTGAATACTTGAGACTTCCTTCTGGATTTCAGTACTGGCGTGCCACGCCAGTGCATTTTTGTGGCGTTTGCTCCAAGTGGCACGCCAGTTTCACACGCCCAGCTTCTTTACTGCTTCCTTCCCATTTTTGATGTCTTTTTCACCTGAAATTCAGCACAACTCTTCTCAAAGTAATGTACCATAATATTCATCAAATAATGCATGAATTGCAATGATCAAATGAGATTTATGCTCTTTTATGGTCCTCTTTTATGGTCCTCTTTATGCAAGAAAGAAGGGTAGATGATGTAAGTCATCAACAAATAAGTATGATGCATGTCTGCACAAACAAGTATGATGCATGTCTGCCCTATGTAGATCATGAGCTCACATATCGGCTTACACCCTGCAACTCGACATTACCTGGATACAAGTCCCAGATATGACTTTTCATATGCATACAGTTGCATATAAGCCTTATGGCCGAAACCATTACATTTGACTGTAAATTGTAATAGGCCTACACCATAGCCATTACAGTTGACTTTAAATTATATTGATTATACCTTATATCTGAAAAATAATTCTCAATTTGTAGGTGTCTCCACCAAAACACTCAAATACTGAGCAAGCAGAACGAAACCCTCGACCTTGTCAAATATTCAATCACTCGTTTAACATTCTTAGTTATTCCATTCATTATTCAAAGTTTTTATTTATCTCTTTTGTTTTCAAACTCAGTTCTTAAGTCTCATGGCCGAAACTATTTCAATTGACTTCTAACTCTTAGACTCTAGACTTCATCAATTCTCTATTTCTGTTTCCTTATATTTCATTTACTCTTTTCTTTTTTCTTTTCGTATCTTAGTTGATCCTTCTTCACTTCTTTTACCTTACTCTAGGTCTTTTGTGAAAAGAAATTTTAAGTTCTTGGCTTTAAATTCTCTTTTTACGTCTTTTATTATAATTACTGTTGTATTCTTAAAATTTTTACGTTATTTACCTTTTATATCTCTAACTCTTATTTTACTTTTTTTTTTTTATCTCTTTTAACTTTTAAATAATAATCTTTAACCTCGAGGCTAATTATTTATGTTTTCATCCCTAAATTTTAATTAATTATTTTTAATCTATTAGCTTTTAACTAATTATATTTTGAATTTTGAATTTTTTACTAAATTATATATTTTTTGATTACTTATAAAACCCAATTAATTGTACTTGACACCTGACGCCCAAACCAGTGTTTAACATCTTCGAAGTTGAAAAAAAATATTTAACACGTCACAGGCACTTAATGCTCGTTTTGACACTTAGCGTCTTCGAGCATTTGCATAGCCCAATGATTTCAAGCTCGGCACCCAAAACCAACTCCATCACTTTTGTTATATATACTAAGTTAGTACATATAATATAGGAAGTACGGATGACAAAACTTTTCGAGACGCAAGGATCCCTACGGGGATTGTCCCGAATGGAGATCCGATGGTGAAAAATTTTTCCTGCGGGGATGGGGCGTGGGGCAAAATTCTCCTAAGGCAGGCGCGGGACCCGAGCGGGGATCCCCGTCCGGTCTTCACTAATCCCCGAAATTTATAAATTTACTTAATTGTCCTTAATAGTTTATTTTTCATATATGTTTCTTAGTCATTTCACATGCCATACATATACATATATATATATATATATAGAGAGAGAGAGAGAGAGAGAGAGAGAGAGAGAGAGAGAGAGAGAGAGACTCAAAATTCCTAATCCTCATTTGCATACCACTTCTTTAATTCATAAATCCCTAGCATCGTCCATACTCCATCCAACATCTCTACAGTCACCCCTCACCACTCTCCCGTCTCACCGCATTGTCACCCCTCACCATTCCATCACCCTCACCGCATCGTTCTCTATATTCATAGTGTTCATTTCCATAACTCTATCATCGTTTTCATTCTCCTTTCTGTTGCCGCATTCCCTACCTTGTCCACTGCTCTGTGCTTTGACTCACTATGGCGTCCCCTACTGCGTCATTTTTGAAAGTCACCATCTTGTTGTTTAAACTTTTTGTATAAAATCTTGCTGTTGTTGTTCAACTCTATTCCTGTAGAAATTAATAATTAGTCAGAACTATTAGAGAGATGGGAAATGGGGATGGGGAGCAATATTCTTCCATGGCGAAAAACGGGAATGGGACGGAGAGCAAATCTGGGGGCGGAGATGGGAAGCATGGAGGCATCCCTAATAGGAAGCATTTCAGGTGCACCACCATCCTTTTCTGAAAGTTTGATACTCTAGATACGAACAAATTGTAAGTTTAGCATTTATCCTGTAGTGTGGGTGTAAATGAATATTGTATCCCCAAATTCAAAAGAAAAAAGTGGTAAGGGGCAGCTGCTATGGGATAGAGACGCAGAGTACTATTTGTGCTTGGATGTTTAGTTTTGCAGGAGAGAAAAATTTTAAATCAACCTATCTCATCACCACATTTATTTTTTCAAAAAAAAAAAATCTATTTCAATATCAAATATAGATACTACGATTAAAAAAGAAAAAATAATTTTTTTTTTAGTTTTTCTTTAAAAAATTAAAATTTATGAATTTTAATTAAATTGAAATAAAAAAAATTGAGAACCTTATTTTTTTTCTCTTACTGAATATTAAATTTAAGTATTCATATATATAACTATATTTTTTTATAAAAAATGAATGTGATCATTTTTATTTTAATAATATTATTTAAAAAAATATAAATATACAATATAAAAAATTATGTATAAAATGAAATTATCAAAAATAGAAGAACTATTATTATTTATTTTTTATGAATTATTTAGATAAAAATATTATTACATGTACTAAAAATTAACTATTAAATTAACTATTGTATATTTACGTGTGTGTATTATATATATATATATATATATATATATATATATATATATATATTCCCACTAAATAATTAGTTATGAGAGAAAATAACAAAAAAAAAACTCTATTATTAAGTATGATGACTAAGTAAATAGAAAAGAAGTTTTAAAAAAGTTCTGCCAAGAAAAATTTATTGCTTACTTATAAAAAGAAAAAATTAAAAAAAATCCAACTTCTATGTTAATATTAATATTTTTATAAAAATAGCAAGATTAATTTGGACGTGCAATGTCCTCAGAGGTGTCTTGGACAACAGTTTGGATGTCCTCTGTTAGCTTTTCTTCTTCTAGTCTCCTATTGCTCTGAGTTTGGGTGTTCAATATTTTTCCACTCCTCAGTTGGATTGTTTGGCATTCATCTTTTATCTACTCAAACAATTGCTGCCTTGTTTGACTCCGTTGGGCTTCTATATTTCTGTTGGAAGCCTGACTTTCTTGCAAAGCCTCTTGTAGCTTCAGTAACTGCTGTGCAAGGGCGTGCAGCTACTGAGTCAATGAGCCATCTTGTTCTTGAGGGTTAGACTCAGTAGATATTGCCTTAAGCTCTCCTTTTATGGAAGTCTTATCAACCGAGTACAGATGCTGGTTCATGGTAATTATCTCAATAAGTTCGTGAGCTTCCTCAATTGTCTTCCTCATATGAATAGAACCACTAGCAGAGTGGTCTAGAGACATCCTAGACATGTCTGTGAGGCCATAATAGAAGATGTCTAATTACACCCATTCTGAAAATATTTCAGTGGGGCGTTTTCGTAGCATTCTTCTGTACCTCCTCCAGGCATCATGAAGAATTTCGTTAGTCTCTTACTTGAAGCCTTGGATGTCCAGCCTTAGCTAGGTCAACTTCCTTGGGGGAAAGTATTGATTTAGAAACTTGTCTACTATCTGCCTCCATATTTTCAAGCTAGATTTGGGTTGGTTATCTAACCACCTCTTTGCTTGATCTCTTACAGCAAAAGGGAAGAGTAGCAGTCTATAAACATCCTGATATACTCCCTCAGTGCGTACTGTGTTAGCAATTTGTAAAAAGCTTTCTAGAAACTCAGTAGGCTCTTCCTGTGGAAGTCCAGAGTACTGGCAGTTTTACTGCACCAGAGTAATGATTTGAGGATTTAGCTCAAAATTACTTGCTCCAATAGGGGTATACTAATACTTCTCCCAAAGAAGTCCGGAGTGGGGGCCATGTAGGACCCCAGAGTTCTTCTGAACTGTTCATTCCCATTTAGATCCATGATAAAGAAAGGTAGGAGAGATTGGATATTAAGAAGTAAAAAAGGGAAACACGAATTAAAATATTTTTGTCTTTATTTTATTTATTAATTAAATTCGAAAATAAGAAGGAGATTAAAAGCTAACTAATTAAAAAGAATTGAAAATTAAATAGATGATTTTTGAAAAAGAAGAGAGAAAAAGAAGAGAAGAGTTTTCGAAAATAAAAGAGAGAAGAATTAGTTAGGAAGTTTGAAATTTTTTTTGTAATTTTCGAAAACATTTTTTGCAATAAAGATAAAAAATATATTTTTTTTATTTTTTGAATTAATGAAGAAAGAGAAAAATAACCAAAAGACACCAAACTTAAAAATTTTAGATCAAAAGAGTACTAATTTTCGAAAATTGGGAAAACAAACACCAAAAGACACTAAACTTAAAAATTTTAAGATCAAAACAAGAAAATAAACAAGAACAACTTGAATAACAAGAAAGAACACTTAGACAATTTTTCAAAATTCAAAGGAAACAAAGAACACACAAAGGACAACAAACTTAAAAATTGACACTAGACTCAAACAAAAGTCACACTTTTTGAAAATTTTTGGAAAGAAAGCAAAAAAGTTCGAAACTTTAACAAGAACAAGAACAAAAGACTCAAACAAAAGATAAAGATCAATAAAAAAGCAAAGATTTTTGAAATTTTTTTGATTTTTTTGAAAAAGAAAATAAAAGATTCAAACAAAATAGTAAAAAGTACCTAATCTAAACAACAAGATAATCCGATTATTTGTCAAATCCGAACAATCCTCGGCAACCGCGCCAAAAACTTGGTGCACGAAACTGACTCCGCACATTTTGCACAGATAGACCGGCAAGTATACCGGATCGTCCAAGTAATACCTCAGGTGAGTGAGGGTCGATCTCACGGAGATTGTTGGTTTGAGCAAGCAGTGGTTATCTTGCAGACCTTAGTTAGGCGGATAGAAAATATAGTTGTCACGAAAAAATGCATAAGACAGATAAATAAATAAAACGTTACTAGATAGGTGTGAAATCAATAGTATGAGAATGGTTGAGGTTTTGGAGATGCTTTGTCTTTCCAGATTAACTTTTCTTACTGTCTTCTTCAATAACTTTTTGATTCCTTCAATGGCAGCCGTAAGTGATTAACTCATGTCTTCTCATCAAGTTAACCTCCTCTACTGTAGCAATCCACCATGTTGAAGTGACTCATGTCCTCTCATCAAGCGACCTCTAGGTTTCTCATTGTAGCAGAAGATGAGCTCTAAGCAATCTACTCCCCTTCACGATCCTACTCAAGGTGCCACAGACAAGGCAAATCTTCCGGGTCAGAAAGTGCTGCTTCTTTGACTCTAGCCTTAACGCCACAGAGACCTCACTTACCCACGGTCAACGGAATTTTATGTCACGTATCTAAAGTTGCCCAGGTACTCTATTGGAATCCACAATGTAATCTCTAACTCCGGTTCAACGCTATTCGCGTCAGGACTCGCACGGAACCCAGGTAGAACAAGGGTAATTGTCACGGGTCACCCTTAATTTATAAGATGAAGAATGAGGTTACATAAGAGAATAGAATCAGACATATTGAGGTAGAACAGTAATATTATTATTCCATGAAACTCAGTAGAGCTCCTAACCTTAACCTTAGAAGGTTAGTGACTCATACTGTTTGAAAAGTACAATGAAAGGTTCGAATGGAAAAAGATCCCTAACAAGGGTGATATTTGTTGTATATATACTAATCTACTAACTAAGAATTATAGAAAATAAGATAAACTAGTCTTGTAGTGGGAAAATCTACTTCTGGGACCCACTTGGTGAGTGTTTGGGCTGAACAAAGGGTGTCTTCACGAGCTAATACCCCTTAGGGGCGTTGAACGCCAGCTAGGGACTCTCTTTTGGGCGTTGGACCCCAGCTGCTCCCCCGTGGGCGTTGGACTCTAGGAATGGGGCTGGTGGTTGGCGTTGAATGCCAGTTTTAGGCCTTCATTTCTGAAGCAAAGTATGGACTATTATATTTTTCTCGAAAGCCCTGGATGTTATCTTTCCATAGCCATTGAGAGCGCGCCATTTGAAGTTCGGTAGCTCCAGAGAAGCTCCTTCGAGTGCACGGAGGTCAGATCTTGACAGCATCTGCAATGCTTTCTCTGTCTTTGAATCAGACTGACTCAAGCTCCTCAATTTCATCCAGAAAATATATAAAATCACCATAAAACACACAAACTCAAAGTAGAATCCCAAAATGTGAATTTAGCACTAAAACCTATGAAAACATAATAAAACTTAAACAAAACAAAATGACAACTATATGAAAATGAAGCCAAAAAGTATATAAAATATCCGCTCATCAATAAGTGAAAAGAATAGATATACCGTGAGAGATAAAAGCGTGTCCTAAGCCAAAAACTGTACCAATAACGATGAATTTGACTGTCGTGTTAAATTCATCCATGGAATCTTTACTCCTATCTATTCTTAACAATCTTAGCTTAATATAGTATTATAAATTTATTTCAGAATCGAGATACTCTCTGCTATTGATTTCTTAGTTGCCGGTTGTTTAAACCGATATAGTTTGAAAATGATAATCTTACAGTTTAGTTATTGAACTATTTTCTTTCCTCTCTTTGGAAATTTGGCCAAAGCTTCAAGGAAGCTATCTTCAATCTAAATTCTTGAAGCCACTAGAAAGATTATCTAGAAGAAAAATAAAGAACCGAAATACCTAACTTAATTAAAATCTAACCAAACTTAAACCGAACCAATTTTTTCTTAACCAAACCACTCTCTAGATTAAGCCACATAATCACAATTAAACCATATTCTCTCTCTTATCTTCTTGCTGGCTGAACCTCCTCCATATATTAGCCAAGGGTGATAAATCATAGGAAGTAATTAATGATGGAACACATACATGCACTTAGACAAGTGTCTTCCCTTGATTGTTGTCACCGAACCACACCTCTTTTTAATCATCTAGCCCTTTATCATCAGATCATTCTTCATATAAGTCATGTTAGTATTAAGTGTAAACAAAAAAAAAAAGAAGAAGATATGAGAAGTGAGTTAGGGAAAGAGAGGAGTTCGAGAGTGAGAGTGAACTGAGGAAGAGAAGGGAGTTCTTCCAATCTTCACCACTTTCACATGATTCCTCAAGCCTATAGCTACACACCTTCATGTAGATGATCAAGCTAAGCAAGGAAAGTAAGGGAAAGTGAAGGATGTACTAGCCAAAGTTTGAAGTAAAGTTGACCAAAGGAGGAAGAGAAACCTAGAACCGATTTCTTGAGCAAGAGTGAACTCCATTGAGGTAGGGATTAGGCTAGTATAATTATATGTTTGTGTTTGTGTAAATGATGATTGTTGATAATGTAATGAGTAATTGCTACTAGCTATGATGTTGGATTATGCATGATAATGATGAAGATGATTAAGAGATGATGAGAAGCTTAGAAAACTGAAATAATTAGTTAGAACCTAAACCAAATTCTGTCAATATGGTTACTAAAATTAGGCAGCAACTTGCGCAAATTTTTGAAAAACATCTAGCTCCTCAAAAATCATATAATAATTTTATGGTAATCCTTGATGAGGTTAGATCATCCTCTCAAATTTTTAGAATTTTCTGATGAGTAGGTTGAAAGATAAAAATGTTTGAAAGTAAATGGTTTCTGCTAAAAAATTTGTTTTTGAATAATCCAATAGCAACTTCCAATCTACACAACTTTTAATTCTGATGAGTTTCTGAGTTACAACTAAAGAGAGTCAAAAGATTGGTATGTGAAGAATAGTGTGTCCAAATTTCAGGGTAATCCCATTTTTATAGAATTAAATATGCGATTTGCAAAATGGAAGGTTCACTGTTTCATTGACATGCAATTCTGAAACTCATTGATAATTTCAGTGACTTGTTTGAGTTACTGGTATTGATCTTAAACTCCAAATTGAGTGCAACTAATTTTTATAGAACCCTTATGATGTATGTTTTGTTCTCTCAAAAGTTTAAAATTTTAGAAGTTATGGATTAAAAGTTATAGGTTTTGACATTTTACTGCTTAGAAATGGCTAAATAGGATTTACAAACTTAGAGCAGTGATTTCCTGGATAGATATCTCCTAATGTAGAAATTATTTTGTGATGAAACTAAAACCAAATGAAATCGTATGGTGTCTACTTTATTCAGTTCAAATTTCAGAGTCATAGCTATTTTAGAAAATTAGTTATGCGCTTTGGAAGTTAACCGGTTCACCGGTTAACCAAATAGAAACCTCTCAAAATAGAATACGTATAACTTTTGTTCTTGAAATGAGAATGTTCTGAAACTTAAACCAAATGAAACTTGAGTACGAGTCTGAGTTCGTTTGTTATATTAATGATTAAATAGAAGACTGATCGTCTAGGAGGCATTAGGCTAAACAAGTCAGGAAAATGAATAAGAATATAAGTTGTCCCTATGAATGTTTAAAGTTAAAAAGCGATGTGGAGGTATGCTTAGTAACATGGTGATGCGGAGGTATGCGTATTTATTTGGTGATATGGAGGTATGACAAAAAGAAAAGGAATGAAAAACTAGAAATGAAAGGATAATGAATATTGTATGTTTGAATGGGCCTTTGTGCCAATTGCTAATGCGGAAGTACCCGCCTGACTGATATCCTAAGGTTGCTAATGCGGGAATGGCCGCCTAACTAATAGCATAATGTATGTTGAATAGGCCTTGTGCCAAACTGCTGATGCGAAAGTGTTTGCCTAACTGATAGCCTAAGATTGCTAATGCGGGAATGTTCGCCTAACTGATATCACTGTTTCTTACTGTGATGCACATTAAAATGTTATTATGATGAGGCTAACTGACACAAGTAACCGTGATGCCAAGGTGTCTAACTGGCATAATAAAGGAACCATATTTAGGGTTCACTCCGAGTAACGTCGGATTGCGGATATACAACCGACGCATGAGCTTATGGCCTGCACTAGGAACAGGCATGCATCATAAATTGTTTGTGCATTTGATTGTGATTGTTTACTATTCATTCTTTCTGCTATGTGATATCTGCTTCTTGTTAATTTTCTATTCTCTGTTTCTTGTTTGTATTTCTAGGATGATATGATTTAACTTTCTCCAAAGCTTAGAATAAGCTAATAGAGTTAGAAATAATAGTCATAGAGAATAGAGTAGGAACAACATTGATCCCAAAGAAATATGCCAAGAAATATTTATGTTAGAGCCCGCGAGTTATTACAATAGAGCCAGAACTCTAGGTTGCATGAGAGAGATGTGTTTTCACGATGTCATCTTACTGGGAACCATATAGGTTCTTACCCCTTCTTTTTCCTTTTCCTCCCAGATGGATGATTCCGACTTGATTACCGCCACTGGAGTTATATTCAGAAGGGTACCAGAAGAGCATGTGTTTTCGGACCCTACAGGAGATGCTCGAGACTAGTCCTGAGACAATGCCTGTAGACTTGTGCCCCGATGGTGAGAAGAATGTAGGATAGATGATCTTTATTTCTTAGACTTTGCTTTCTCTTACTTTTGTAGCATTTTTTTGAGAGGTAGAACTTGATATTTTCTTTTCTTTGTTAGTACGGGTACCAGTTTAGGGATTTTCTATATGAACCAGGTATTTTAGAAAGTTATCAGTTGTGTATATATATATATATATATATATATATAAGCGTGTCAAGTTTGTATGAACTAACTTAAGACGTATATATGTATGAAAGCTTTTCTGTAATCTTGTTGCTATTTTAATTTTGCTTTTTGTTTGGTGTTTATTTTATATTGTATATCTCTAAAGATGTTTATGGTTTTGCTAATAGGTTTGTTAAGAAAGACATATGATAAAAATAAGCTAACATACGCGGTTCCGCTAGTACGAAAGGCTCATATATAGTAAATATCATTGAGTCTAGAGTCTTATAGGGCTACTGAAAAGTAACACCTGATGATTGGCAATGATCTAGGCATGCCAGGAATCGGATTATTACAACTTGGTATCAGAGCAGTTCCGCCACTGGAGTTATATTCAGAAGGGTACCAGAAGAGCATGTGTTTTCGGACCCTACAGGAGATGCTCGAGACTAGTCCTGAGACAATGCCTGTAGACTTGTGCCCCGATGGTGAGAAGAATGTAGGATAGATGATCTTTATTTCTTAGACTTTGCTTTCTCTTACTTTTGTAGCATTTTTTTGAGAGGTAGAACTTGATATTTTCTTTTCTTTGTTAGTACGGGTACCAGTTTAGGGATTTTCTATATGAACCAGGTATTTTAGAAAGTTATCAGTTGTGTATATATATATATATATATATATATATATATATATATATATATAAGCGTGTCAAGTTTGTATGAACTAACTTAAGACGTATATATGTATGAAAGCTTTTCTGTAATCTTGTTGCTATTTTAATTTTGCTTTTTGTTTGGTGTTTATTTTATATTGTATATCTCTAAAGATGTTTATGGTTTTGCTAATAGGTTTGTTAAGAAAGACATATGATAAAAATAAGCTAACATACGCGGTTCCGCTAGTACGAAAGGCTCATATATAGTAAATATCATTGAGTCTAGAGTCTTATAGGGCTACTGAAAAGTAACACCTGATGATTGGCAATGATCTAGGCATGCCAGGAATCGGATTATTACAACTTGGTATCAGAGCAGTTCGTTCCTAATAGTGCATGGGAATGGACTGACTATGTTTCGTTGCATACTTTGCTTTTTGTTTTCTCATGCTGTTAGGGTATCTTCATTGATACATTTAACATGATCGTCTGCGAGCGCTTGTTCAGGAATTATTCATACTTGACCTGATATGTTAAGGCTGATTATCTTGATGTTGATTATCGGGAATGGATAAGACCTCAATGACTTGAGTAGACGAATTTATCGATATAGGATATCTCGCAACACCTGCGATTATCAGATAAACCGCCATCATAAAACTTTTAAATGCCGATGACCACATTTGTGTGGCATGCAGCTGTTGTACTTAGAAGTACGGTTGACTATTAGACCTTAGGATAGGAATAGTACGAGAATGGTAACGATGAGTCCAAGACGGACCGATGTGAGTGATGCGCTATGGAAGTGTGGTGACACGAGGCACGAATGTGGAGAGGTTTCATCGACTTCGCTTAACCTTTAGATCAAACCTTTCCTTGCATAAGATAGTTGTTGGTATAGTTAAGATAGGATCTTTTGTGATTTTTATAACCGTTAAGATATACTCGAAGTTTCGAGGATGAAACTTTTTGTAAGGTGGGTGGGATATAACACCCCGATTCTCCACAGAATTATTCTCAAAAATTCTGTGATGTGAAATTCGATAAATATCTGAGAATCACCTTATCAGAAAATAATAAGGAAGGTTTAGGCTTGATAAGTTAAAAGAATAGATATTCCGTGAGAGATAAAAGCGTGTCCTAAGCCAAAAACTGTACCGATAATGATGAATTTGACTGTCGAGTTAAATTCATCTATGGAATCTTTGCTACTAGCTATTCTTAACAACTTTAGCTTAGTAGATTCTAAATTTGATTCAGAATCGAGATTCTCTCTGCTGTTGATTTCTCAGTGGCCGGTTGTTTAAACCGATGCAGTTTGAAAACGATAATCTTACGGTTTAATTACTAAACCATTTTCTTTCCTCTCTTTGGGAATTTGGCCAAAGCTTCAAGGAAGCTATCTGATGAGCGGATATTTTATACGCTTTTTGGGGATAATTTCATATAGTTTAGAGTATGTTTTAGTTAGTTTTTAGTCTATTTCTAGTAGTTTTTAGGAAAAATTCATATTTCTGGACTTTACTGTGAGTTGTATGTTTTTCTGTAATTTCAGGTATTTTTCTGACTGAAATTGAAGGAGCTGAGCAAAAATCTGATTCAGGCTGAAAAAGGACTGCTGATGCTGTTGGATTCTGACCTCCCTGCACTCAAAGTGGATTTTCTGGAGCTACAGAACTCGAAATGGCGTGCTTCCAATTGCGTTGGAAAGTAGACATCCAGGGCTTTCCAGCAATATATAATAGTCCATACTTTGCACAAGGATAAACGACGTAAACTGGTGTTCAACGCCAGTTCTCTGCCCAATTCTGGCGTTCAACGCAAGAAAAGGATCAAAAACTGAAGTTGAACGCCCAAACTGGCATAAAAACTGGCGTTCAACTCCACAAATGGCCTCTGCACGTGGATTGCTTAAAGTCTCAGCCCCAGCACACCAAGTGGGCCCCAGAAGTGGATCTCTGCATCATCCATCATAGTCCACTCATATTTTGTAACCCTAGGCTACTAGTTTAGTATTTAAACAACTTTTAGAGACTTATTTTGTATCTCATGACATTTCAGATCTAAACTTTGTATTCTCTGACGGCATGAGTCTCTAAACCCCATTGTTGGGGGTGAGGAGCTCTGCTGTGTCTCGATGAATTAATGGAAGTATTCCTGTTTTCCATTCAAACACGCTTGTTCCTATCTAAGATGTTCATTCGCGCTTAACTGTGATGAAGGTGATGATCTGTGACTTTCATCACCTTCCTCAAACCATGAACGTGTGCCTGACAACCACCTCCGTTCTATATCCGATTGAATGAGTATCTCTTAGATTCTTTAATCAGAATCTCCGTGGTATAAGCTAGAACTGATGGCAGCATTCATGAGAATCCGGAAAGTCTAAACCTTGTCTGTGGTATTCCGAGTAGAATTCAAGGATTGAATGACTGTGACGAGCTTCAAACTCCTGAAGGCTGGGCGTTAGTGACAGATGCAAAAGGATAGTAAATCCTATTCCAACCGGATCGAGAACCAACCGGTGATTAGCCGTGCTGTGACAGAGCGCGTGAGCGTAGTTTTCACTGGAAGGATGGAAGGTAGCCATTGACAACGGTGATCCACCAACACACAACTTGCCATAGGAGGACGTGCGTGCATGAATCAGAAGACAGAGGAAAGCAGAGATTCAGAAGACAAAGCATCTCCAAAACTCCAACATATTCTCCATTACTACACAACAAGTAACTTTTAATTTATGCTCTACTGGTTATTCATAATTCAACTGATAAACATAATTGACTTCCTAACTAAGATTTACAAGATAACCATAGATTGCTTCAAACCAACAATCTCTGTGGGATTCGACCCTTACTCACGTAAGATATTACTTGGACGACCCAGTGCACTTGCTGGTCAGTGGTACGAGTTGTGAAAAGTGTGATTCGCAATTTGTGCTACCACTATCTTTAATATAAATTCATGAAGCCACTACAAATAGGGCTGGCAATGGGTAGGGTAGGGTAGGGTTTGGACCCTACCCTAACCCTACCGCGGGTAGAAAATCTCAATAAAACTCTACCCTACCCTACTCGCGAGTTGAGAATCTCTCAACCCGAACCCTACCCGCACCCTAAATTACAAAACCTACCCTACCCTACCCTACCCGCAGAAATATGAATTTTTTTAAAAATAAATATAAAACTCAATCATTCTAAATTTCATACATATTAATAAATAAAAAATAAACAACTAAATTCAAATTAAAATAAAAGACAATAAAATCTTAAAGAAATTCAACATAAAATTACAAACATACATATTGTTATATTAATAAAATAAAAAACTAAGTTTAACTTAAAATTAAAAACAATAAAGTCCTAAACAAATTCAATATAAAATTACAAATAGCATAATTATCAAGTTCTTAATAAAATTAAAATAACATAAACAAAGATAAATGTCTTCAAACATTTCTTTTAATTCCAAGTTCTTGCAACATTATTCTTCCGTCAGTTCATAAAATGCATCATCATCTTCATTAGCAGTTTGATAATCAGGTTTTCCACCTAAAAATCAAATATAACAATTTTATTATATATAATTTTAACACAATTATAAAATCTAAACAAATTAAAAAACTTGAAAACATAAATAACCTCTTTTATAATATTCTGCCCACAACCAATTTTGATTGCACATAAGAGCTTCTACCGTATCTTCATGAAGACTACCACGATGAGTAGCAATTATACGGCCACTTGTGCTAAAAGAAGACTCAGAAGCAACAGTAGACACAGGAATGGCAAATATGTCTCTTGCAATTTTCTGAAGAGTTGGAAACCTAACTCCATTTACCTTCCACCAAGCTAATATATCAAAATCAGGAGTTAAAGGATGAACATCTTCCTCTACATAGTGATCAAATTCTGTCTTCACAAATGAACATTTTTTCTTCTTCTTTTGTCTAATATACAATTGATAACCAACATCATCATCATCATCTGTATTAACCCTAAGCTCTTGTGTAGATTCCATTGACATATTGCTTGAATTAGATGTATTCTTTTGATATTCATGAAGTAACTCATAACATGCCTGTTTGATTCTCTCAACTTTCCTTGTGCATTCATTAGGATCTTCACATATCCTAGAAAACTTATATTCAAGCCCATCAAGCTTATACCTAGGATCAAGAATTGCAGCAACACCCATAATGCCATGAATTTCTTCCCAATACTTATCAAACTTTCTCTTCATCATACATGCCATGCTACTAATAACTAGGTTAGGAGAAACAGCCCATTTTTCCAATCTAACATGTATCTCACATACTTTATTAAAGTAAATATTGGCCGTTGGAACTTGAGTTCCAGAAAACAACTGAGTCACATCATAAAAAAGTTTTAATTTACCACAAATTTCTTTCACAAGTTTCCATTCCTCATTACTTGGCACACTTTTATAATTGGAGTCTTTTTGTTTTAGTCGAGCAAAGACATCTCTGTACAGCCATGCAGTTTCTAACATCACATAAGTGGAATTCCATCTAGTCATACAATCAAGAGATAGTTTTTTGGTAAAGAGAACACCTGACTTACTACACCAACTCACAAAGGTTTCATGTCTTTCACCAGTTGAAGTCTAATACACCACACTATTACGAATTTTCTCTACACTTTCTTTAACTAAATTAAAACCATCCTTCACAATTAGGTTTAAAATATGAGCACAGCAACGCATATGCAATAACTTACCCCCTAACAATAAATAATTTGAGTCTAGACGTCCCAACAACACATCAATCATAGCATCATTTGTAGAACAATTATCCAATGTAATAGTTGATAATTTTCTATCTAAGTTCCACTCCAACAAAACTTTCATTAATGCATTAGAGAGAACTTCACTTGAATGAGGAGCAGGAACATAAGTAAAGCTGAAAATTATTATAAATATATCAGATAAAAGAATATCACAAATACATCAAGCATTAGAAAGCATATCTTATACTAGAAGCAAAGTTTAAGGTATTACCTCAATACTCGCATTTGTAAATTCCATGAACTATCAATGTAGTGTGCTGTGACAACCATGTATCCTTTTTCCTGGTTGGAAGTCCACATGTCAGTTGTAATAGCCACTCGACTATCATTTGCATCCATCATCTTGTTTATGTTAAGCTTCTCCACTTCGTACATTTCCAAGATATTCTTCTTGATTGTGTTTCAGCTTGGCATCTTAAACGTTGGTTGCATTGAAGCAAATACTTCTCTTGTTGCAACATGATCCACATATGACAAAGGATACTCATGCATACAAATGGACTTGGCAATCAATTTTCTTGTGTGAGATGCATCAAATATAAAAGCATCTGAACTATTCTTTCCATGTCTTTAAAGAGATTCGGCAATTGTTGATTGTCTTGAATTTGATAATTTTATTCTCTTACAATAATGAAGCACATGTTTCTTTAAATTTGTAGTCTCATTCCTTAGATTCGCACCAAGAATAGACTTACAATGGTTGCACTTTGCCTTCTATTCTTCCCCCTCTTTATATCTACTAAAGTATTGCCAATAAACACTTTTCAATAAAGATTTGTTGCTATTTTCACCCGAGGCAGACTCGTCTGGAACAAAATTAGCAGTTTCTTCAACAGGAGTTTCTTCTTGTTGTTCTTGAGCCACTACATCCATGTTGGTACTATCCATTATTGCCTACACAATAGTAAAATAAATAATTAAATATTAAAAATTCAGGCATGCTGAAAAAAGAACAATTTTTATACATAAAAGTTATACATAAAAAACTTAGGAATACAATTTTTATACAATTCAGAAAAATCATTTATACATAAAAAACTTAGGAATCCAATTTTTATACATAAAATTTATACAAGTTTCTGTCCTTAAAAAAAAGAACAATATATGTTTTGCATAAGCTTAACAACACGTTGCAAATCAAATAAATAAAGACACAACATCATATAAAGGACTATATATGTTTTGCATAAGCTTAAACTTACACCGCTGTATCTTATTCCTCACCCTTAAGAATAACATCACATTCAAATTAAATGTTTACTTCTTGTTATTTTCGTTCATGTATTATATATGCTTTGCTTGCACACAATAACAAAAGCATCACTTCCAGTAACTATTGTAAATTGCCACAAGTGCAAGGTACTAGGAACAAGCTGATGATGAACATGAAATTCTAATTAATCAAATATCATTTTTTTCATTTTTCACTACTACATAAACTAAAATTATGTTCATTCATATCTAATAACCAGAGCCTATTATAAAAATTGAAAATTTCTTTTATGACCTAACTTCATATTGAAAAATCGTATGTGATTAAACTAATTTTCCATCAATTTTTGCCAAGTAAATCTGAAGCAACAAATTTGATCAATTCATGCATTTACATTCCAAGAAAACAAACCTGAGTTGGTTGGGTATAGGCGCACAACAAGCATTGAATAAAACGAAATAATATAGCTACTCCCCTACAGCTACCAATCACATCATCTAACCAAACTCTAGCATGAAAGACTTATGATTCACCACCAGTAAAGCCCCAATTTTCACAGATTCAAACAAAAAGTACATACCAAGAAGAACAGAGCAGCAGCGTAGAGAGGAGAGAAGGTCATGAATCAGCGGCATTGCGAGGAGAGCACAGAGGAGGAAGAAGAGTGGCGGCAATGGAGGAACGAGAAACGAGGAAGGAGAGTTGGGACAATGGAGCACTGAGGTCCGAGGCTTATGGCTTGGGAAAAAACTTGGGAAGAAAACGGCGCTACCAGAGACCAGACTACCAGCCTCCCACTTAGTCTTAGGGTTTCTAATGAGTAATGAGTGATTTTTGAATCTTAAATTATATATGATTTTTTATTTTGTTTAATTTTTATTTTATGTAACTTCATAAATATACAAACGCACTATACTATCAAAGTAAGTAGCTAGCTTAGTGGTTACTTGCTTCCTACACATGAAGGAGGTTAAGGGTTCAAGTCTCACCTCCTTCACTATGCATATAAATTTTTAAAAACATGTTATATATGGGGGTGCGGGTAGGGTAGGGTAGGGTACACCTTAAACCTGTACCCTACCCTACCTTACCCTACCCTACCCTACCCGCAGGCTTACCCGGACCACACTCTACCCTACCCGCAGCGGGTCGGGTAGTCTACCCTACCCGAACGGGTTGGGCCGGGTAGGGTACTCGCGGGTAGGGTATGTATTGCCAGCCTTAACTACAAAGATTATCTAGAAGAAAAATAAAGCACCGAAATACCTAGCTTAATTAAAACCTAACCGAACTAATTTTTTCTTAACCAAACCACTCTCTAGATTAAGCCACATAATCACAATTAAACCACACTCTCTCTCCTCTTCTTGCTGGCTGAACCTCCACCATATATTAGCCAAGGGTGATGAATCATAGGAAGTAATTAATGTTGGAACTAGGGGTGTACAAGGCCCAGTCCGACCCGAAGACTCGGCCTAGGCTCGAAGGAATTTGGAACATGTTGGCCCGACTCGAAATGGCCCGAGGCTAAACCGGGAAAAAAATATGAAGCCAAGGAAAGGTGTAAGAATAGAGACTAATTAATCGTTTAATTA
Source organism: Arachis ipaensis (assembly GCF_059453495.1). Taxonomy (NCBI): domain Eukaryota; kingdom Viridiplantae; phylum Streptophyta; class Magnoliopsida; order Fabales; family Fabaceae; genus Arachis; species Arachis ipaensis. The sequence continues at coordinate 114,754,292 of NC_142441.1, read as the reverse complement.
AATAATTAATATTACCCAAAATAGGATCTAAAAAATTTGAATGAGAATTTGAGGATTTAAATATGATTTTTGGACTCAGTAGATTTTTCTGAGTCAGAAAATGTATTTTCTTTTAAAAATCATGTAAAACCGCGAATCGTTAGCCGAACCAGTCGAATCAGTTTAAGTCTGTCGGGCAATGTGCGAGAAAGATTAAAAACAGTAGAAAACCTTAGGAAAATATTTAAAGTAGAAACTGGCTAAAAACGCTAACGATTTAGACCGGACCCAAATTGGGCCCACGCTCAACATATATATATATATATATACTCTCATTATAGGCCAAATCAGCACACCACACTCTCATAAACACAACACACACCAGCTGAAAGAAAAGAGGGAGAAGAAGTACTATTCATCATCATCATCTTCCAAAGCTCATAACTTGAGCTACGGAGCTCCGATTGCCGCACCGTTTGCGGCCACGTGATCCTCGCAGAGAGCTCTACAAAACCCATCCAAGAAACTAGTAAGAAAACTACGAAATTCCTCTTAGTTCTTTCTTCCAAAATTTCGAATTTTTAGGGTTTTGTATTGAGTGAAATTTTGTGATTTTTGGTGTTTAGGTACACTCTAGCACTTGATTCATATTGGGTTTTGACCCAATCCACATTTGGTAAGGTGGGAATACTTGATCTCTTGTGGTTTTGTGTATATATGAAACTCTAGGTTTGATTTGTGAAATTTGTGTAATTTCTAGCTTGAATTGGTGTTGTGTGGGGGTATATTGGTGACTTAAATTGCTTGAAAGTGGACTTGATGGATGGACTTGTTGATCTTGGTTGAGGATTTGGTGAATTGAAGCTTGTTGGAGTTCAATTTCGGGTTTTTGGCATATTAGAAATCGGCCAAGGTATGGTTTCGATTTTCTCTATGTAATATATAATATTTTTGGACACTTAGGCTAGTGACCCATATGATAGGATTGAACCAAATTGGTTGTTGAAATTATTGTATGATGATGTATGATGAATTGATTAGTTTTGGTTATTTTGATGAATTGTGATGTGAATGTTGATAAAATGATGTTGAAAAGTGAGATTGGGGTTGAATGAGGTTAATCATGATGATTGTTAGTGATATGATGATGATGGATAATTGTGTGGATTGAAAAATAGTTTTAGTGTGAGATATTTGATATTTCAGGTTGATGATATTATAAAGTGAGTGTAAAAATTGGTGTGAAGGGTGAATTATGACATAAAAAGGGTAGATTTTGATGTAACTTGGAGTTTGGAATGGTTTGATTTGGTTTTGGCTATATATTTCAAAGAATTGAGAAATTTGTGCGTTTTGGTAAAAAAATGAATTTTTAGTAAACTTTGACGAATTATAACTTGAGCCTCAGTTTTCAAAATTTGTTGAAATTTACTTTAAATTAAAGTTTATTGGAAAACCTTCAAATGGATATAAAGTTTGTAAGAAATGGATTTTTGTAGAGGAAGTTATGATCATTCAAAGTTTGGTGTCAAAATTTGAATTCTGTGAATGCTGTAGGATTTGTGATCTTGTGTGCGCACGGACATATTTTTGCGTACACACGCACAGGGGAAGGCTTACTAATGGGAGCGCTAGCATGCCCTGTGCGCACATACAACCAACGAAGTTTGGCAAGCTGTGCGCTCGCACAGCCCTGTGCGCACGCACAAGTTGGAAAGTACATTCTGTTGAGGGCGTTCGCACGCCTTGTGCGAACGAGCAGAATTAGAAAATTTTACACTTGTGCGTACGCACAAATTTTGAAAATCCTCCTGGGCGTGCGCACGCACACTCCTGTGCGTACGCACATGCCCTGTTTTTCAACTAAATTTGTGTTTTTAACTGTTTCACCTTCCCAACAAGCTTGTAACCTCCTGTGACACCTATTTAATACTCTTGGGCTTATTTTCGGGTATTAAAACATGGAAAAAGATCCTAGGAGATTTAATTTGGTTATACCTTGAAAAGTTAGAGAACAGAGGCTTAAGCTTTTGGTGTACTGAGGATGGGTTTGGTAGAGTGAGAAGAGAGAAATATACATGAATTGAGAACTGATGAACTAATGAGTTTGGAAAGGAAATTGTGAATTGACAGTGGTTGAGATGAGTCGAGGACTCGGAGTTGGAAATGATGAATTATTGATATAATGAAATAATAAAATTTTCAAAACCATTGATATGACACTTTTAAATTGAGATTGTTGAGATGCTATAAGCCCGGCAGGGATGGCGGTTGGATCCTGCCTGTCGAGGTAGCGGCGGCGATGTAAGGGCGGTGGTTCGTCCTGCTTGCATTGAGATGTGAGGTCCGTGGCAAGAGTATCCTGCTCGCATCTTTTCGGATCACTAGAGTGTGCAAGCACAAAATCCTGGACGGTGCTCCGAGCATCATATCTCGGGGGATCCCATTATGATTACGAAGGGCAACATCTCCATGGAAAAGTGTTGGGTTGGCAGTTGAACCGACAATGTCATATCACAGTCAGTAGGACAGGCATTCATCATGTGCATCTTCTATCTGTTTGTATGCCTTGTCGACTTGAAATTGCTTGCCTAATTGTATAACATGCTTACTTGCCTATTTGAATTACTTGATATATATGCCTATACTTGCGTTTTACTTGCATTGTAGTTAATTTTGTTTTCTATTGGGATTGAGGAGGTTCAAAAGGCGGTGGCGATGGGATTGCATGGAGGATAGGTTGGTGAAGGCTGTGGGACAGCGGAGGACTGTTAGATTAGAAAATCATCTAAGCTAGATTACCCCTTTTTAACATGTTAAGGTCTTAAGTTATGTTGTACTATTTTAGTGATTATTTAAGATGAATCTTGTGATGGATATGAAGTTTTAAGATTGCCTTTGGCGTCCTGGAGTCTTATATCTTATATCACTGAGCACTGTTACCATACTGAGAACCTTCGGTTCTCATACCATATTCTGTTGTTATTTTTCAGATGCAGGTCGTAACCCACCTCAGTGAGTTGCTTCGATGGGGACAGAGCGGAGGATCCTGGATATATTTTGGAGTCTTTTTGCTTATTTTGTTCATATCTCTCATCTTTTGTATGTACTTTTGCCTAGAGGCTTACTTTGAGAGAAAACTTGTATAAGCTGTTTTTAACTTTCAGAATCTGTATTGCCTATATATAGTTAGCCGGCTTAAACTCCACGAGCCGTGGCTAGATCTTTATACCATTATACTCTGATATTTTGTTATATTATATCTATTTCTTTTGAGTTAAGTTTGTAGCTTCGTGTGTACGTTTTGCGCTTTTCAAATCCTGTTTTTGAGCTGTATCCTTCATCGGACTTCTAGAATATATTACTCCTTCTATATATATTATATGTATAATCTTTTGACTTGTTGTAACCTTTGATTAACCTTTGCTTTACGACGTGAGGTAAGGCATAGGGTAATTAGGGTGTTACATTTAGTGGTATCAGAGCGGTTCGTCCTCGTGAGCCTGAGGGATAGACCGATTGTGCTTTAATGCATACTCTGTATCTTTTTCTTTCATGCTATTTAGGTTATCTATTTGATACATGCATAACATGCATATTTGTGAGTTCCTTTTGGGATAATTGAAGCACTAGGATTTTGATATTGAGACTGATCACCTTGATATCGATTATTTGGTGTAGACATCAACCCTAATGGCCACTCGTGGACAAGGTCATACGCATTCACGAGCAGAGAGTAGGAATGAGCAACCGGCCGATAACCATGCCGAGTTCATAGTGGCAATGGCGAATCTTGCGAATACCATAGAGGAAAATGCTGCTGTGACTCTGTAAGCTGTGTAGAGGTTAGGCCAACTAGCTAGGAATGGAAACAGAGATGGAAACGGAAATGATAATGCGAAAGGAAATGGTGATAACATGGGAGGTGCTCCGATGACCTTGGCTACTTTTCTCAAGGTTCATCCGCCAAGTTTTAGAGGATCAACCAACCCTACAGAAGCGGATAATTGGTTTCAGGCCATGGATCGTGCGTTACAAGCACAGCATGTTCTGAACAACCAGTATGTGGAGTTTGCTGCGTATCAGCTTTTGGGAGAGGTTCAGCACTGGTGGCAAGGAGAATGCCGCTTGCTACAGCTTCAAAATACCGACATTCCTTGGGATGCATTCCAGACGGCTTTTTATAAGAAGTACTTTTCTGAATCTGCAAAGGAAGCAAAGAAGATGGAACTTATGCAGCTTAAGCAAGGTTCCTTGTTTGTGGCAGAATATACTAACCGATTTGAGGAGCTCTGTAGGTTCTCTAGGGTGTGTCAGGGTGCTCCGAAGACCTACGAAAGCTGGAAGTGTATCAAGTATCAAAGGGACTTGAAGGATAACATCATGACTACTGTGGCTCCTATGGAAATTCGTATTTTTTCCGATCTGGTGAACAAGCCGAGAGTTGTTGAGGAATATTCAAAGACGGTAGCCTCGTCAAAGAACACTCATGGAGGAAACACTAGTCGGGGACGTGGCAAGTACTTTCAGCCAAGAGGTCAGAATTTTAAGAAAGGAGGACGTGCGCCTCAAGGTCAATGAGGCTTTAGAAAGAATACTTATGATCAGTACCAGCGTGGCAAAAGGAGGGAAAACCAGAGTAAGGTTTCTCCGGATTTAATTTGTGATCGTTGTGGACGTTTTCATCCATATGACTCTTGCAAGATTGGTATAGGTGGTTGCGTTAACTATGGTTTGCCTGGTCATATTGCGAGAGATTGCACTCGTGGGAAGAACCCGAATGCGGGTCAGAGTCAACACCAAGGGCGAGTATTTGCTGTGAACGCCAAGGATGCTGCTAAGGTGGATCATCTGATGAGAGGTAACTGTTTAGTTGGTGATAAAACCTTAGTTGCATTATATGATACTGGAGCTTTGCATTCGTTTATTTCATTTGATAAAGTTGAGGAGCTAGGCTTGAAAGTGTCAGAATTAGCCTTTGAATTACATGTACATACTCTGCATCAGATGGTTATGACTAGGTCAGGTTGTAGGCAAGTAGGTTTCAAGCTTGAGGGTAGAGACTTTGTGCATGATTTGATTTGTTTACCAATGTTTGGGTTGAAGATGATTTTGGGGTTTGATTGGTTGTCAAAGAATCGAGTTTTGTTGGATTGGTTTGAGTGGTCAACTCAGTTTATGCCAGAAGGAGAGAATGGAGCAGTGGTAGCTAAGGGTTATTACCTGAACTCTATAATGGTGCACTGTAGTGGAGAAGAGTGTCAGGGTTATATCTTGTTGGCTACTAATGCTTTGGGTGACGCCCAGAGCTTAGATCAAATTTCGGTAGTTAGAGACTTTCCAGAAGTATTTCCGGAAGATATTCTTGAGTTCCCTCCTCAAAAGAAGATTGAATTTATGATTGAATTGGTATCAGGAGCCAGACCAGTGTTGATTGCGCCATATCGAATGGCTCCGATAGAGATGGCTTAACTAAAGGCTCAGTTAGAAGAGCTTCTAAACAAGAGGTTCATTTGACCGAGTGTATCTCCGTGGGGAGCACCAGTTTTATTGAAGAAGAACAAGGATGGAGGAATGCGACTTTGCGTGGATTACTGACAGTTGAACAAAGTGACTGTGAAGAACAAGTACCCGCTGCCAAGGATAGATGACTTGATAGATCAACTATAAGGAGCTGGAGTGTTTTATAAGATTGACTTAAGATCCGGTTATCATCAGATAAGGGTAAAAGAGGATGACATTCCGAAAACTACGTTTAGGATGCGCTATGGACACTACGAGTTTGCAGTGATGTCCTTTGGGTTGACGAATACACCTGTTGTGTTCATGGATTACATGAACAGAGTATTTTGTCCCTTTTTGGACAAATTCATGGTGGTTTTCATAGACGATATCTTAGTTTACTCTAAGACGGTGAAGGTGTAACGACCCAATTTTCAATATGTCTAGATCATACCGGAAACTGAGAGCTACTAATTTGTCTTCCTAATTATTATCTATTATTTATCATATGAGCCTGATTCGTTGTTAAAAGCGTAGTTAATTTGCGAGGTATATTTTTTTTGAAAACATTTGGATTAATAGACGGAATCATTCATAATCAATTCACAACTGATAACAGATAAAACAGTTATAAACAACCACACATAAATACATCACAAGCAGTCAACAATATTCAGTGATCCAACTTTTATTTAAGTATAGAATTTTAATTAGAACACCCCTAGATATAGCTAGATAATAACTATATACATATATATACATACAACATCCTAGGCCCTGACCTGTTCAAGAAGTCCCTAAGCTGGCGCCCAGGCTAGCCTAGACTCTATACTCACATAGTCCCTCTAAACTACTAAAGCGAGGGAAAGTACGTTCTAAGTCTTCAAAAATCAAGTCAGGTGGAACATCAGCAAAAGGTAGAACATCATCTGCTACTCTTCTGCACGATCAAACATTGCCATAGGACGTCTCTCTGGTACCTCATGAAGTAGCCACACAACAAGAGTCTTGTACACAGGATTTAGGCTAAAGTGCGCATACGAACGGGGTGTAGACGTTGGCTGGTCTCACAGTATATACATATAAACAGAAACGGAGTTCACTCTAGACTCAGAAGACTACCTAGAGCGGAATCTTTTTTTGCGTACGATCGTCAGCAAATTACGGAAGGGAACTCATGCTTCCATCTGAAGGGGGAAGGGAGAGAGAAGGGGTAAGAACTGGGGAGTTCTTAGTAGAGTCGGGGTTATTAGTTAAGTTCATTAATTCCGTATTGTTTAGCAGATAAATAGCAGAATACCGAGAAGCAGTAGATAGAAGAAACAGATAAATAGAGAAAATAGAAAGCAAAACACAAACAAAAGAATACAAGAAAACAAAACACAGACACAGAGAATAGAATGAAAACAAAGAAAGCATACATTCAAACAACAATCATAACAGAGGAAATGCGCAACCAAGTATGATGCATGTCTGTCCTATCCAGGTCATGAGCTCACGTGTCGGTTTACATCCTGCAGCCCGACATTACCTAGGAACTAGTCCTAGATATGACTTTTTTTTCTGTAGGTGAACTTCGGCCTACAGAAATAGCACTCCCGTAAGTGAACTTCGGCTTACAGGAATAGTCTAAACACAACACAACAACTTTCTGTAGGTGAACTTCGGCCTACAGAAATAACACTTCTGTAAGTGAACTTCGGCTTACAGAAATGGTGCCCCTGTAAGTGAACTTCGGCTTACAAGAATAATATAGACACAACACAACAACTTTCTGTAGGTGAACTTCGGCCTACAGAAATAGCACTCCTGTAAGTGAACTTCGGCTTACAGAAATGGCAACTCTCTGTAGGTGAACTTCGGCCTACAGAAGCAACACCCTGAGCTACACAATTGATATTCACTGTAGGTGAACTTCGGCCTACAGGAATAACAACTTACTGTAGGTGAACTTGGGCCTACAAGACCTCTAGGGCCAATGGAAAAACAGCAGATAAACATACAATAGAATATCATGCCACAAGGCTTAATTCTTTATTATATTACTCTTCTCTCTTTGTCTTATTACTCTGTTCTGATTACTTTTTTCTCTGTATCTCTTTACTCTGCTCTGGTTTCTCTACTTAACGTATATATTTAAAGCTTATGTAAATTTCGGTATGAATAGTTAGCCTGTCCCAAGTATAGGTTCATTAAGTCTATACTGAAACAGTTTAACTTTTCATATAATACCTAACCCTAGTCGCAATTCAAGGACTAACTATGTTGCCCTAGTTTGTTCACTAATCTCTGTCTGATTTTCTATTATTAAAACTTTACAGACTTTTCTTTAGTTTTTATCTTTTCTTTAACTTTATATCTTTCCTTTATCTTTGCCTCACTAACATGTTATTACCACTCTCTAAGTGTTTTATGAAGGTAATTATGAGATTCTACGCTTAAAGTTGTCTTTCTAAAGCTTTTACAGAAAACTGTCTTTTCCACATTATTTTATTATTTTTATTAAAATATTATTTTTAATTAAATATTATTATTTATTATTTTATTGTTAAATTTTCGAAAATTACCTTGCCTTTACCTTTTAACCTTTAAAATTCACTTTTTATCCCGGTAACTTTTAATATTTCTACTTTAACCACCCTAACTTTCAGAAATTACCAAATAACCCCTCAAACACCAAAATAATTACAACCTTGCCCTTTTTAAGATCTAAAAGGTGTTCTTCAATGTTCTTCATCACACTCAAAGTGTTCTTCGTGTTCTTCGTAAATTCTTCAGATTCTTTCTCTGTTTTTACCCGTTTTTCAATCTTTTTAGCAACCGATTTTTACCAAAAGTAAAAATAAATTCCCAGCCACTAAAACCCATCTTTTCTACATGATTTTAACACAAATTAAACTCCAATTTAATCTCTAGGGTTTCGTTTTTTCAGCAGCCATAAAGAACATAATTTTAAAGTTGAATATCATCAAATTTCATCAAATTTTTACCAAAATTTCAACAAGAATCACTCATATAAATTATCAATTTCAAGTACAGCCAAACCATATCATAATCACACAACTCAAACACAATCAATCAAGATTAAATTCGTCAAACCCTACCTTGATTTGCTGCTCCAAATCCGGTTACTCTTTGAAGTGTTCTTAAAGCACTTTTTCCTCCTAAAATACATCAAGAACAACTTTAAAACTCTAAACCATCAACTAAACGAACTTCAGAAGCATCTTAGGAAGGTTATCCTCACCTTAAACGTGCAGGAAATCAAAGATCTTTGGCCCACAAGTCAAGCTAAGCAAGAGATCTAAGGAAGAACATCAAGAAAACACTTGTTTAAGCATGTTTCCTTGAAAACCGAATTGAAGAGGGAGGGAGACAGTCATCTCACCTTATTTCCAGCCTTGATAAGTCACATGGTTATGTAGAGGAAGAAGAGAGGATCATTTTGGTGAAATCGGAGTTTTGATTTGAGTTTTAGTTCAGAAGAAATCAAGCTTTGAAGATTAAGTGTTCATGAAAGTTTCTCTCTTTTCTCTCTTGTTATTTTCGGCCAAAATGATGAAATGAGATAGCCTTGGAGGTCTTGGAGATGTAGGGTGAGTTGTGATTGGTTGGCTTGGAGGTGGGTTAAAATAATATTAAAATATCTCAGGTGTATAACTACTAAAACTAGGTGTATCGAAACACTTATAAAAAATCTCTAAAAATTATTTTCTGAGCTACTAGAATAAATGACACTAGTAACATATTTATTATGATAATAAAACATGTATGATGAGGCCTTAGCGTTGCTAAAGTCATCAGAGAGTGCTGGTGCTAAGCTGCACCAGTAAACCGTAAACCTAGTTAAACCGATTTCCTGTTTTTAACTAAAATAGACCAGGTAACCTTATAATATCATTCAATCATCTTCTAATACTAATATAAAACTAATATTATACTATTATCTCTCTTCTATCATGAATCGAGTCCAGTTCGTCAAACTGAGACTATTTACGAAAAACCGAATCAAAACTCCTAACCAATACGGTTCAAAAACTAGGTTTTTCGTGAACGCGTTATCGAGCTTGCCTCAGAAAAGGTTCTAGCTTAAGGATGACATAATGATAATGAGGATTGAGATGCTTGATGATATAACAGAGGTGTTCCCTTTACTGATCTTCCGGAAAAATCCGTGCCTTTAGAAAAGATCTCGCGTACTCGAAAAATAGGGTTATTACAGAAGGAGCATAAGGAACACTTGAGAATTGTGTTGCGAATCCTAAAGGAGCGGAAATTGTATGCTAAGTTGTCCAAATGTGAGTTCTGGAAGGAGTAAGTGAAGTTCTTAGGTCACGTGGTGAGCAAGGGAGGAATAGCGGTGGATCCTTCGAAAGTAGAGGCGGTGATGGAATGGGAAAGACCGACAACGGTGACGGAAGTCAGAAGTTTCTTGGGCTTAGTCGGGTATTATCGGAGATTTATTGAAGGATTTTCCCGGATTGCACTACCGATGACTAAGTTGACAAGGAAGGAGGTGCCGTTCGTGTGGACGTCAGAGTGTGAAGAAAGTTTTTAGACCTTGAAACAAAAGTTAACTTCAGCGCCTGTTTTGATTTTATCGGAACCACATAAACCATTTGAAGTGTATTGTGATGTGTCACTGAAGGGTTTAGGTTGCGTGTTGATGCAACACCGGAATGTGGTGGCATACGCATCGCGTCAGCTGAGACCGCATGAGGTAAATTACCCAACTCATGATTTGGAATTAGCAGCGATTGTGTTTGCATTGAAGATTTGGAGAAACCAAGCGTGAGGTTTAGCGTCTTTTCTGATTACAAGAGTCTCAAGTACTTCTTTGATCAGAAAGAGCTTAATATGCGTCAGAAGAGGTGGATGGAGTTGCTTAAGGATTATGACTTTGAATTGAGTTATCACTCTGGAAAGGCGAATGTGGTGGCGGACGCATTGAGTCAGAAGTCTTTAATAGTAGCTTAGATGAGAATCAAGGAAGAGGAGTTAGTGGATAAGTTTGTGGATCTTAAGCTGGATATTGGTGAAGTTGCCGGAAGAGCTTGTTTGAACTAGTTACACATTTCAAGTACGTTTAAATCAGAGATACAGATGGCTCAGCAAGATGAACAAAAGTTTCAGCAATTATTTCAACCAGTTGGCAAGAAGAGGCATGGAGAGTTCACTAAGGATGATGAAGGGTTGTGGAGATATAAGGGGAGAATTTGTATACCGAATGTCGGGGGTTAGAGGCAAGACTTGTTGTCGGAAGCTCACAACAGTAGGCATGGTTGTCAAACTCGCGAGTTAACTTGTAAACTCATACGAGTTTACGAGTTTAGGTTGTAGAATTGAGTTAACTCGGACACAAACTCGTTTATGGGTAGACTCGGATAGACTCGGCTAGACTCAGACAGAATCGGTAAAACTCACGAGTTTAAGGGCGAGTCAGCGAGTTTGATTTGGGAGCCCATTTTCACAAAAATGGCGTCGTTTTGGGCAAAAAAAAAAAAGAAAAATGGAAAGGGCTTCGTTCATGTAAGGAAACCCTAATCCTAAATGGCCAAACCATGCTAACACACAGAACAAAGAAACACTCTCTTCTCCAAGACTCCAAGCCCTCACTCTCTTCTCCAAGCCCATCGTGCCGCCATCCACCATTGTCTGCGCCACCACGCCGGAGGCTGGACGGATCCCGCGCCATCTTCTTCCTCGTGGTGCAGTGCTGCCACCGTCGTTCATGTCTACTCCTCAGTCCTCACTTTGTCGATGAAGCTGAAGGCTGACGGCGATGCTGAAGGTTCCTCGACGCTTCACGTCACTTCTGTTCTTCCCCTCGTTCCTCCCCTTTGGTCTGCGTTCCTCGCCCTCTGTTCTGCACTTCTGTGGTTCTGCCTGAGCTGAAGGTTGCCTGAGTTGCCTCTCTTCTTATTTGGTTCTACCTGAGCTTCCTTCTCCAAAGTAATTTTTCCCCAAATGTAAATATCAATAATTTCGGTTCTGCCTGAGCTTCCATCGGTTCTGCCATTTTGGTTCTGACTTATGATATTAATAGTTTAATTTTTTTAGTTTAAATTCTGGTCATCTGGTGTGATGAATGATGAAATTAGTTATTGAAATTTGATGGAAAAAAATTAAACATGCTTTAATAAGTTAATAATGTATCAAAAATTAAACTGATGCTTTAATAGTTTAATTAGTGTTAGATACTTAGACTGTTAGTTATTTAATTAGTTATTTTTTGTTGAAGAATTTGAATATCTGAAACTGAAATACTGAAACTCTGAAATGTTAGGGTTAGTTTAGTTTGTTTTTAATAGCTGCTTCTTGTAATTTGTAGTTGTTACTTGTTAGTGTTGCTGTGTTGGTTATGAATTTATCAACTTTGATAGTGGACTAGTGGATAACTTGGCAATTGAATCCTGAAATCTGAATTTGTTATTTATCATTTATTCATTTTATCAACTTTGATAACTTTGCAACTGAATCTGAATGTTGATTTAGGGACAAAAATACAAAATGTCTGATGAAGATGGTGAAGGTGATGATGTTGATGCCATGGAAGATGAAGATGTTGGAGAATTTCAGTTTTAGTCTTTTACTTTATTAGAACATTTAATTGTTGCTTTGTTATTTTCTTTCGTTTTTTGGTTGTGTTATATGAAGTTTTGATTGTGTGATTGTGTGTTTTATGTTGAACTAGATGCATATTTGTGATTTGTGAAGGATTTGAATGTGTGATCTAGAGTACTTGTTATAATTGTAATATTATGTTAATTTATTATGTTTTTATATGTTAAAATTGTTAAGTTTGAGTGCCTATATTTGAGTAAATATATGTATTATACATGATATATATATTTTTTTATAAAAAATTTATAACAGGTAAACTCGTACGAGTTTACAAGTCGAGTTTATGAGTCGAGTCTAGGTCAGCTCCACGAGTTTACCTAGACTCGCGAGTTTGACAACTTTGACAGTGGGTTTTTCATTCATCCAGGGAGTACGAAGATCTACTATGACTTAAAGAAGATGTTCTGGTGGCCTAGGATGAAACGTGATGTAGCGACAGTTGTATCCAAGTGTTTGACGTGCCAGAAGGTGAAGATAGAGCATCAAAAACCATTGGGAATGTTACAGCCACTTAAGATTCCTCAGTGGAAGTGGAAAGGAATTGCGATGGACTTTGTGACCAGTTACCAAGGACTAGGTCGAGATTTGATGCGATTTCAGTGATCGTGGATCGCTTAACCAAATCCGCTCATTTTCTGCCTATTCGAGTAAACTATTCTATGGAGGAGTTGGCGAGATTGTACATCAAGGAGATAGTAAGGTTGCACGGTGTGCCATCGAGCATAGTGTCAGACCGTGATCCTCGATTCACATCAAGGTTTTGAGGAGATTTTCAGAAAGCTTTCGGTACGAAGCTATGTCTTAGCACCGCATATCATCCACAAATGGATAGACAATCAGAAAGTACTATTCAGACATTGGAAGATATGCTGAGAGCATGTGTTTTGGATCAACCCGGGAGTTAGGACCATTACATGCCATTGGTGGAGTTTACGTACAACAATAGCTTTCATGCGAGCATTGGAATGGCTCCGTATGAAGCCCTATATTAACGGAAGTACCAATCTCCACTTTGTTCGTATAAGACTGGTGAAGTAAGTGTTTTAGGCCCTAATGTAGTAGCAGAGACTACTGAGAAGATTAAGAAGATTCGGGAGAGGATTCTAACGGCACAGAGTCGACAGAAAAGCTATGCGAATCAGAGAAGGAAACCATTAGAATTTGAAGTAGGAGAGCATTTATTCCTGAGGGTTACACCGACAACTGGGATCGGAAGAGAAATCAAAACAAAGAAGTTGAATCCGAGGTATATAGGACCGTTTGAGATTCTGAGGCGATTCGGGCCGGTGGCATATCAAGTAGGTTTGCCACCTCACTTGTCTAACTTGTATGACGTATTCCGCGTGTCACAACTCCGCAAGTACATGTCGGATGCGGCTCATGTGTTAGAGCCTGAGTCGGTCGAGTTGAGAGAGAACTTGACATTTCAAGTAACACTAATGAGAATTCATGACACTAGTGTGAAGAAGCTGTGAGCAAAGGAAGTTTCATTGGTTAAAGTTGCTTGGAAAAGGGGCTGGAGTAGAAGAGCATACTTGGAAATTGGAGTCTGAGATGCGGAAGGATTATCCCGAGTTATTCTTAGGTAATCACTAAATTTTGAGGCCAAAATTTCTTATTTGGTGGGGAGAATGTAAGAACTGAGACTAATTAACTGTTTAATTAAATAATTAATATTTCCCAAAATAGGATCCGAAAATTTAGAATGAGAATTTGAGGATTTAAATATAATTTTTGGACTCAGTAGATTTTTCTGAGTCAGAAAATGTATTTTTTGCGAAAAATTGAGTAAAACCGCGAATCCGTCGAACCGGTTTAAGTCTGTCTGGCACTGTGCGAGAAAAATTAAAAATAGTATAAAACCTTAGGAAAATATTTAAAGTAAAAAACTTGGCGTTAATTTTAAAGGTTTGGCCCAAAATTGTGCCAAACGGGCTAAAAATGCTAATGGGTTGGACCGGGCCCAAGCCCAACATATATATACTCTCATTAAAGGCCAATTCAGCACACCACACTCTCATAAACACAACACACACCAGCTGAAAGAAAAGAGGGAGAAGAAGCACTATTCATCATCATCATCCCAAGCTCATAACTTAAGCTACGGAGCTCCGATCGCCGCACCGTTTGCGGCCATGCGATCCTCGCGGAGAGGTCTACAAAACCCATCCAAGAAACAGGAAAGGAAATCACAAAATCCCTCTCAGTTCTTCCTTCCAAAATTTCGAATTTTTAGGGTTTTGTATTGAGTGAAATTTTGTGATTTTGGGTGTTTAGGTACACTCTAGCACTTGATTCCTATCGGGTTTTGACCCAATCCACATTTGGTAAGGTGAGAATACTTGATCTCTTGTGGTTTTATGTATATATGAAACTCTAGGTTTGATTTGTGAAATTTGTGTAATTTCTAGCTTGAATTGGTGTTGTGTGGGGGTATATTGGTAACTTAAATTGCTTGAAAGTAGACTTGGTGGCTGGACTTGTTGATCTGGGTTGAGGATTTGGTGAATTGAATCTTGTTGGAGTTTAATTTTGGGTTTTTGGCATATTGAAAATCGGCCAAGGTATGGTTTCGGTTTCCTCTATGTAATATATAATATTTCTGGATACTTAGGCTAGTGACCCATAGGATAGGATTGAACTAAATTGGTTGTTGGAATTGTTGTATGATGATGTATGATAAATTGATGAGTTTTGGTTATTTTGATGAATTGTGATGTGAATGTTGATAAAATGATGTTGAAAAGTGAGATTGGGGTTGAATGAGGTTAATCATGATGATTGTTAGTGTTCCAAGAGTTACCTGAAACTCTGGGTCGATCTCGGATGAGATCTACTGCGGTGGTTAGAGCTGTCTGACGTGGCGAAAATTGATGGATTAAGAAATTAATATAAGAGGTACGTTGCAAGTACAGTTCTTAACCAACAAAAATCCACTTATCAATTTAGAAGGGTTATCACAAAATCAGAATTAAAATACTGGGAGTATGAATCCCAGGTCGTCTCCCAACGAGTTGCAGAAAGATGTGCTATTTTATTAATCAGATGTTTTCCAAAATAGTTTTGAGTTTGATAAATAAGAAATTAAATCAGAGAATTTATGTAATTTAAATAAATATCTTGACCGGGAGTAGATTAATCGGAAGTTCTATCCTTGTTGGAGTTCTCCCAAGATTAATTGATAATTGAAGGTTGTTTTGTTCAGTTATCCTTTACTAGGTTGAGGAAAGTCAAGCAAGTTGGAAGTCGACTTCTATTCACAAGTTCTAATCCTCTCCCTTGGGAAGGATTAGTGTCAGCGACTAGAGAGCCATCCAACAATAAACCCAATTACAATTTTACTCTTGAGAATTCCAACTCAAGGTTCTCCTTTCAATCAACTCCCAATCAAGTTAGAAAACTACTCACTCATTATGAATGTAAACTTCACAAAATAAGAAAGAGAAATAAAGGAAGACATGATAAATAATAATAAAAAAAAGACCAATTCAAAATAAAAATAGTTCTTGCATTATTAAATTCTAAAAATAATCCAATAGTAATTCTGAACAAATTAAGGATATGAAAGAGTAAGTGACAAGTAAGGAAAATAAACTAGAATGATGAAGTCTTGGTGGAGGTAATAACTCTTTTCAATATCCCAATCCAAAAAGCAATAAAAACAAAATCTTAAGAACTATGAATGTGTAGAGAGAAAACCTAGAGGAGGAGTAAAGTCAGATCTAAAACTAAAAATTATGCGGGATGAATCTCTCCCCTCGTCTCTGCATGTTCTCTGCCTCTAATCTGCTTTTCTGGGCCAAAAACTGGGTCGAAACATGGCCCAAAATCTCCCCCAGTGAATTCTGCAAATTTTGCAGATCGCGCACGTCACGCGATCGCGTCATCCACGCGTTCACGTCATCCAGTATTTTTGCCTTTCCACGCGTGCGCGTCGTCCACGCATTTGCGTCACTCGTGCAGTTTCCAATCCATGCGTTCGCGTCAGGCACGCGAGCGCGTTAGTACGATTTCTCCATTTCGCGCGGTCGTGTGAGCCATGCGTACGCGTCGCTTCTCGCTGGTCATCCCCTTAATATCTTGTGTTCCTTCCATTTTTGCAAGCCTTCTCTCCAATTTCCAAGTCATTCATGCCCTATAAAGCCTGAAACACTTAACACAGGGATCACGACATCGAATGGAATAAAGGAGAATTAAAATACATAATTAAAGGTCTCTAGGAAGCAAGTTTTCAGCCATGGAGTAATTTTGGGAAGGAGTTGTAAATACATGCTAATCATGTGAATAAGTGGGTAAAGATTTGATAAAACCACACAATTAAACACAATATAAACCATAAAATAATGGTTTATCAACCTCCCCACACTTAAACATTAGCATGTCCTCATGCTTAGTCGAAGGAGATAAGATAAATGAGTAGGAACATGTAAAACTCATGCAATGCAATGCAACCTATACATGTGAATTCAACTATATGATTCTTGTCCACTTGGTTAAAAGTAAATAAGCTCTTCAAGACAGTCACAAATCAAATTCTACTAAATTAATTCTTATACAGTAAGAACAGATAAAAATGCAAGAAGGTAGCTCATGAAAGTAGGGAACATAGAATTTAAGCATTGAACCCTCACTGATGATGTATGTACACTCTAGTCTCTCAGGTGTATAGGGTACTCACTCTACTCCTCTCTACTCATGCTTTCTAAAATTTGTTCTACACCTAACCAATCAACAACATTTAATGTACCAACGCAAACATCATGAGGTCTTTTCAAGGTTGTAATGGGGCTAAGGTAAGGGTAAGGGTACATATATGGCTAAGTAAGCTTATAGATTGAATCTTTAATTAACCTAAGCTTTCACCTAACATATATATATATATATTCTATATAACTCTAAATTTCATACCTAGCTACCCAAAATTTCCCTTTCACATTTCATACTCATGTATCAACTTTATTTTAATTTTATCCTATCTGCATTGATCTTTGAATTTTAACTTAGCATTGGGGTAATTTTGTCCCTTTATTTAAAATTTTTTTTGAACATGAAAATAAACATAGCTTATCAATGCACATGGATTTTTAATTTTTATAGTTTCACATGAGTAGGTACCCAAATTCCCATTATATTATCATGACACATTCCCTTATTATCTTTTGTTTCCACAATCTTCCCATACTCAATTAACACACAATTCTATCTTAAGCTAACCAAAGATTCAATTGGGATATATAATTTTTTTTCCACTTAAGGCTAGTGCTGTGGTAAAATACAGAACAAATGGGATTTAAAGGCTCAAAGTGGCTAACAAAGGTAACTCAAGGGGTAGGCTTAATTGGGATAAGTGAGCTAAACAAATAATGGCCTCAATCATATGCAAGCATATAAATATATTAAACATTGGACATATAGGATGAAACAAAATATAGATTACAATAATAGAGAAGTAAACACACAAGAATAAAATTTTTATGGTTAAATAATGTAACCATGTAACTAAGCTCAAATCTTACGGGTTGTGTGTTCTTTAGCTTTTTGAAACTATGTTCCAAATACAACTTCAAGCAATTTTAACAAAAAATTTTGATTAAAATTAGTGAAATTTTTATTCTAAAAAAAAATAGGATCTTAGAAGAAACTTATTATCTTTTCAATCAAGTATAACATGCATGCAACTAACCTATTACTATGCAATTTATCCTATTCTACAAAAGAAAAGCTAACTAAATATCCTATTTTATTGGTGTTAGGGAAGTGAAATTACCTCCGGAAGTCAGGTACTGACCGACCTCCCCACACTTAAGGCTTTGCACCGTCCTCGGTGCCATCTGTCAGGAACAAAGGTGGGCTGGCAGCAGTATCTCCACAGTCAGGACCGTCATGGCTCCCTGTGCTGGTAAAGGAAGTGAAGTCCGGAGTATCTGGGTCTTTGTCAGGTATGTGGTTGCCTGTGAGTAGCTCCTTGAGGTATTTGAATTAGCGCTGGTTGCGGCACTCTCGTAGCTCGCTTTCTGGTCTTGCCGGTCCAACCTCTCCAGTATTTGATGGAGCAGCTGACTTAATGAAGGTGCTTGTGGTGTGGAAGGGGGAATGCCTGCATCTTGTTCTGTGAACTGCCTAGTAGCGGCTGTTGATGGCCTGAGATATTTCTCGTTAGGGACGTACTAATTATCCCGTGGAAGCATGGCTTTGGTGTCCCCAGCTCTGTAGGAGACTCCGGCTGCCGAGACAAGATCTGAGACCAAGGCAGGAAAAGGTAAGTTGCCCGCAATTTGTATGTGTCCCATGGCATTTTGGATGTGTCTTGGTATGATTAGAGGCTGGTCTGTAAGGATGCACCATAGTAGAACGGCCATGTCTGCAGTGAAGGAGGACTCATGAGTGCTCAGAAATACGTAATGGGACATAATCTGTGCCCATATGCGAGCCTCCAAGGTAAGTGCGGAAGCCGAGATTCCCTTAGGTCGGGAACGATGGTATCCATAGATCCATCTGCTGCCAGGTTGTGCGATAACTCTGAGAACGGCGTCCCAGTCAAATTGGTATGTCTGGCGCTTGAGTGAGGCTTCTTGGAATGCGTCCAATCCTTCTAAAGCAGGGGGAAGATCTAAAGCTCGCTGAATGGCCTCTTCTGTATGGGGATTTGCTTCTGACGGACATAGACAGACTACAGAGTTGGCAAGTGGAAATTAGAGTAGAACTCGACTACCCATGAGAGATTAACCTGTCGTGGCTGTCTTTGTAGGAATCCCCAGTGTCTTTGTTCGATTTGTGGCTCAACAAATTCAGCAATACGGGGCGGGAGGACAAGCAGGTATTCGTTGTTGTAATTCCTTGCTGCCAGGATGGGGAACATCTACTCACAGTAGTGGTTGGGAAATCGCGCAGTGTCCTTTGCTGGGAAGGCTTTCTCTTTATCATCGACCTTTATAATCCTCTTAATTCATTTTGTTGAGGGCTTAACTGCAGTTGAAGATGGCTCTGCCACTAATGCTCTTTTTGTTCCTCTTCTTGCTGGTGGTTTGGGAGTAGCTTTCTCTTTTCCTTTCTTGGTGGCCATCCTGAAAGGGAAAGAGTAAGGATGTTAAAACTTCAAGGGTTAGAGCAAGGAAGAGGACGGGAAAGGTGGTAATCAATGCACAACAAAGAAGAATGATGTTAACACATGGTCATGACTACATGTGAAAAGTTATCAACGGAAATATAGCAAGTGCATGGGATGACAGTTAAATGCAAGGGGTTTATTGGCATGCCGGCAAAGGCATGAGTAGCATAGATCAAGCATTCAATGTCCAAGTTAGATTGCCAAGTCTTTCAAACTAACAACATGTTTGTAGTAATAATTATATTTAATTAATAAAATATAGAAAGGATCTTGTAAAAAGCAAGCAATTAGAGTAGTAGATTAAAAGAACTATAAAAAATAGTGCACAATGCCATACGGGCGTTTTCACAAACACATAGCATGCATGGTGAATAAGCTATTGAAAGTATTAAATTGAACATGCAAGCAACCCTTAAAAATTAATATATAATTATCAACCAATTCCGTAACAATTCACAAGCATATCATAAGAAACAATGACCCAAATAGATTTCCAACACCAATTAAAAGAAAAAGAAAGAAAAAAGAAAACATGGATAATGAAAGTAAAAAGAAAAAAAAAAGAAGAAGAAAACATAAAAATAAGAGGAAGAATAAAAAGGAAGGAGGGAAGAAGAAAAGAAAAACCTTGATAATGGTGGTAAGAGAGAGAAAGTAGAAAGTGAGAAAGAAGAAAGAAGGAAGAAAGGGGAAGAAAGAAATAAGAAGGGAAAAGAAAAAGTAGGATTTGGGGAAGAGAAAGATAAGATATTTTGGCAGATATGGATATGTTGTGCGGCGCAAGCGACGTGGACGCGTGGGGTACGCGTTCGCGCGAATGGTGCTTATATGAATCGACGCGAACGCGTGACTCGTTCTGTGCTACTGGCGCGAGGGCATCCTCGCGCCCACACAACTCTCTGTTCGAAACTCATTGTTGCCAAATTACAAGGTGACGCGTTCGCGTGGTGGACGCGATCACGTGAATGGCCAAGACTGGAAAACGACGCGGACGCGTGGGAGGCATTTTTCCCACATGACGTGGAAGCGTCAACGACGCGGTCGCGTCAATGACGCAGTCGCGTGGGTCAATATGTGCCAAAGGCACGCCTCCAGCCGCGCTTTCGCGTGACGCTCTGTTAAGTTTGCTTTTCTTCCTTGGGCCAATATGACGCGGACGCATCGGTGACGCTGTCGCGTCGCATGCCGCTTTCCTCCTCTCTCTTTGCTTTTTTTTATATATGCAAATGAAGATGCAAACTATATGTGCTAAGAAAGAGAAGAGTTATTGAAAAAAAAAACTAAGAAAAAAGAAAGGAACGATCGTACCATGGTGGGTTGTCTCCCACCCAGCACTTTGTTTTAACGTCCTTAAGTTGGATGCTCCACTAACTCAATCTTCTGCTATTGGTGGATCCTCCAAGAGGAAGATCTCTAGCTCCATGTTTTTCCTTATCTTATCACCATGATATAGCTTCAAGCGATGTCCATTAACTTTGATGAATTTAGAGCTTGAAGGATGACTCAGGTGGAAAACTCCGTATGGTTCAGCCTTCTCTACTCTATATGCACCTTCCCATCTTGATCTCAACTTGCCTGGCATGAGCCTCAGTCTAGAGTTGTAAAGGAGGACTAAGTCCCCAGGTTGGAACTCTCGCCTCTTGATGTGCTTATCATGCACAGCCTTCATCTTTTCCTTGTACAGCCTCGAGTTCTCATAAGCTTCTAGGCGAGGGCTTTCTAATTCTTGCAGTTGTAACTTCCTTTCAGCTGCGGCTTTCTCAAATTCCATGTTGCACTCCTTCACTGCCCAAAAGGCTTTGTGCTCTACCTCAACTGGGAGGTGACAGGCTTTTCCATAAACTAAGCGAAAGGGACTCATCCCAATGGGTGTCTTGTAAGCCGTTCTGTTTGCCCAGAGTGCATATTGTAGTCTGGTGCTCCAGTCTCTTCTATGAATTTTGACTATCTTCTGCAATATACGCTTTATCTCTCTGTTAGACATCTCGGCTTGCCCATTAGTCTGGGGATGGTAGGCTGTTGCCACTTTATGAATTATCCCATGCTTCTTCAGTAATCCTGTTAGTCTCCTGTTACAAAAATGGGTGCCTTGATCACTCACGATTGCTTGTGGTGATCCAAAGTGACAAATAATATGGTTTCTAACAAAGGAAACAACAGTGTTAGCGTCATTAGTGCGGGTAGAAATTGCTTTCACCCATTTAGAAACGTAATCTACAGCTAACAATATATAAAAATAACCATTAGAATTTGGAAATGGACCCATGAAGTCAATGCCCCAAACATAAAAAATTTCACAGAAAAGCATAATCTGTTGAGGCATCTCATCCCTCTTGGATATATTACCAAACCTTTGGCATGGCGAACAAGATTTACAAAATTCCGCAGCGTCTTTAAAAAGAGTAGGCCACCAGAATCCACAGTCTAAAATTTTTCTAGTTGTTCTTTGAGGGCCAAAATGTGCTCCACTCTCAGATGAGTGGCAGGCCTCTAAAATGGACTGGAATTCTGATTGAGGCACACACTGTCTAATTACCTGGTCAGCGCCACATCTCCATAAATATGGGTCATCCCATATATAATATTTGGACTCGCTTTTCATCTTGTCTCTTTGATGCTTAGTAAAGTTTGGAGGAAAAGTGCGGCTGCTAGATAATTAGCTACAGGCGCATACCAAGGGACTACTTCAGATACTGCTTGTAAGTTGTCAAATGAGAAATTATCATTTATAGGAGTGGAGGTATCCTTAATGTGCTCAAGGCAACTCAAGTGGTCTGCCACTAGATTCTGGTTACCACTCATATCCTTAATTTCTAAATCAAATTCTTGTAGTAGCAGTAACCAACGTATAAGCCTTGGTTTGGACTCCTTTTTAGTTAATAAATTCTTTATAGCTGCGTGGTCTGAGTACACTACTAATTTAGTACCAAGTAAATAGGCTTGGAATTTATCCAGAGCGAACACAATAGCTAAGATCTCTTTTTCAGTAGTAGTGTAATTAGACTGAGCAACGTCTAAAGTTTTAGACGCATAAGCAATGACGAAAGGGTCCTTACTTTCGCGCTGAGCCAGCACTGCTCCTACTGCATGATTGGAAGCATCGCACATAATTTCAAATGGCTGGCTCCAGTCTGGTCCCCTCACAATTGGAGCTTGAGTCAGGGCGGTCTTCAGCTTATCAAACGCTTGTTTGCAATCCTCACTGAACTCGAACTCAATATCTTTCTGCAGCAGTCTGGATAAGGGTAGTGCTACCTTACTGAAGTCCTTAACGAATCTCCGGTAAAAACCTGCATGGCCAAGGAACGAACAGACTTCCCTCACAGAGGAGGGGTAAGGTAAACTAGAAATAACATCTACCTTTGCTGGATCTACAGAAATGCCAGTATTAGACACAACATGTCCTAGTACAATCCCTTGTTTTACCATAAAGTGACATTTTTCAAAATTCAATACAAGATTCGTACTAACACATCTATCTAACACTCTAGATAAATTATCTAAGCAAAGGCTAAATGAATCACCATAAACGCTAAAATCATCCATAAAAACCTCCATATAGTTCTCAATAAGGTTAGAGAAAAGACTCATCATGCACCTTTGGAAAGTAGCTGGTGCATTGCATAAGCCAAAGGGCATTCTCTTATAAGCATAGGTTCCAAAAGGACATGTAAAAATAGTCTTTTCCTGATCTTCAGAAGCTATATGAATTTGAAAATAGCCTGTATAACCATCTAAAAATCAATAATGGGATTTACCTGACAGGCGATCAAGCATCTGATCAATGAATGGCAAGGGGTAATGATCCTTGCGAGTGGCTTGGTTGAGACGCCTATAGTCAATGCAAACCCTCCATGAATTCTGCACTTTAGTTGTCAAGAGCTCTCCATGCTCATTTCTTACTGTTGTGATTCCAGACTTCTTGGGCACCACTTGTACTGGACTGACCCATTCGCTATCTGAGATGGGGTAAATGATATCTGCTTCAAGTAGCCTGGTCACTTCTTTCTTAACAACTTCTAAGATGGTGGGATTCAATCTTCTTTGAGGTTAATGGACAGGCTTTGCTCCCTCTCCTAGGAATATTCTGTGCTCACAAACTTGAGGGTTGATGCCTACTATATCCGCTAGGCTCCATCCAATTGCTTTCTTGTGTTTTCTCAGCACACTGAGTAGCTGTTCTTCTTGTTGGGAAGTGAGCTCCCTTGCAATGATAACTGGAAACTTCTACTTGTCCTTAAAGTACACATACTTGAGGTGTGGAGGGAGGGGTTTTAATTCTAATTTCTGCTCATGGCCAGGCTCTGGATCATCCGGGGCTGGTGATAATGGCAAAGTGCTCTCATTGGCTTCAGAAAGTGTCTGATGAGCGGATAATTTATACGCTTTTTGGCATTATTTTTAGTATATTTTTAGCATATTTTAATTAGTTTTTATTATGTTTTTATTAGTTTTTATTTAAAAATCATATTTCTGGGCTTTACTATGAGTTTGTGTGTTTTTCTGTAATTTCAAGTATTTTCTAGCTGAAATTGAGGGACCTGAGCAAAAATCTGATTCTGAGGTTGAAAAAGGACTGCAGATGCTGTTGGATTCTGACCTCCCTGCACTCAAAGTGGATTTTCTGGAGCTACAGAAGCCCAATTGGTACGGTCTCAATTGCGTTGGAAAGTAGACATCCTGGGCTTTCCAATAATATATAATAATCCATACTTTGCCCAAGATTTGATGGCCCAAACAGGCGTTCCAAGTCAGCTCAAGAATTTTGGCGTTTAACTCCAAAACTGGCACAAAAGCTGGAGTTAAACGCCCAAACTGGCACAAAAGCTGGTGTTTAACTCCAAGAAAAGTCTCTACACATGAAAGCTTCAATGCTCAGCCTAAGCACACACCAAGTGGGCCCAGAAGAAGATTTCTGCATTAATTACTGATTTATGTAAACCCTAGGCTACTAGTTCTCTATAAATAGGACCTTTTACTATTATATTTTTATACTTTTGATCTTTTGATAAGTCTTATGCTATCTTAGACACGTTTGGAGGCTGGCCTCACGGCCATGCCTAGACCTTGTTCTTATGTATTTTCAACGGTGGAGTTTCTACACACCATAGATTAAGGTGTGGAGCTCTGCTGTTCTTCATGAATTAATACAAGTACTATTGTTTTTCTATTCAACTCAAGTCTATTTCTTCTCCAAGATATTCATTCGTTCTTCAACTTGATGAATGTGATGATCTGTGACACTCATCATCATTCTCACCTATGAACATGTGCCTGACAACCACCTTTGTTCTACTAGTAATGGCTTGAATGCGTATCTCTTGGGTTTCTAATCTAAGATTGGAACCTTCGTGGTATAGGCTAGAATTATTGGCGGCCATTCCTGAGATCCGGAAAGTCTAAACCTTGTCTGTGGTATTCCAAGTAGGATCTAGGAAGGGATGACTGTGATGAGCTTCAAACTCGCGATTGTGGGGCGTGTGACAGACGCAAAAGGATCAATGGATCCTATTCCGACATGATCGAGAACCGACAGCTGATTAGCCGATGTTGTGACAGAGCATCAGGACCATTTTCACTGAGAGGATGGGATGTAGCCATTGACAACGGTGATGCCTAACATAAAGCTTGCCATGGAAAGGAGTATGAATGATTGGAAGAAGGCAATAGGAAAGCAGAGGTTCAAGGGGAACAAAGCATCTTCATACGTTTATCTGAAATCCACCAATGAATTACATAAGTATCTCTATCTTTATTTTATGTTTATTTTCATCACCTTAAACTCCATAACCATTTGAATCCGCCTGACTGAGATTTACAAGATGACCATAGCTTGCTTCAAGCCGACAATCTCCGTGGGATCGACCCTTACTCACGTAAGGTTTATTACTTGGACGACCGAGTGCACTTGCTGGTTAGTTGTGCAGAATTGTGACAAAGTGTGATTCACGTTTGAGAGCTCCAAGTCTTTGGTGCCATTGTTGATGATCACAATTTCGTGCACCAGTGTCCCCACACTTAGACCTTGCCCTATGTACTTCTCTTCTAATTCCTCCTGGTGAACGTCAGCCACGGTTTCATCTATGATGTCACACTGGGAGATAGAATGATCTTCCAGAGGGTGCTTCATAGCTTCATTTAAACTGAATTTCACTATTCTGCCATCTATTTCAAAAGAATAAGTTCCTGAAAATGCGTCCAGCTTGAACTTTGAAGTCTTCAGGAATGGTCTTCCAAGTAAGATTGATGATGGCCTTCCTGAGTCATTAGGGGGCATTTCTAGGATATAAAAGTCAATGGAAATGTGAGCCCCTTAATGCTCACTAATACATCTTCATCAATTCCAACCACTGTAATAATGCTTTTATCTGCTAACACAAAACGAGCTTCCGACCTTTTTAAGGGAAGGAGCCTCAAAGTATCATATATAGACAAATGCATTATACTAACACACACTCCTAAATCACATATGCAGTCAGAAAATATCACACCTCCAATGGTACAGTTAACCATACATGGACCTGGATCACTACACTTTTCAGGTATACCTCCCATTAAAGCAGATATAGGACTACCTAAAGGAATAGTTTCTAATTCATTAATTTTGTCTTTATGTATACATAAATCTTTTAGAAACATTGCATATTTAGGTACTTGCTGAATAACATAAAAAAGGAGAACAGTTACCTCAACCTTTTTGAATATTTCTACCATTTTGGGATCAAGTTCCATCTGCTTTCTGGGCTTCCTTGTAATTTATGGAAATGGGATAGGAAGGGCGTTTTCTGCAGCATCTGCATCCTTTGGTGCTTCTTTCTGTGGTTGAGCTTCTTTTTCTTCAACCATGTCTTGTACGTCCTCTTCCTCTTCAGCATCTTCTACCTCCACCACCTCTTCAGCTGAGGCGTATTCTGGTGGGTTTGGCTCCTCCTGATTCCTCTCTTGCAGTGTGGTTTCGGACCTCAGGGTGATGGCATTGATGCCACCCTTTGGATTGGGTAAGGGTTGAGAAGGAATTCCACTGGAGATTGCATGTTGAGTGTTAGAAGTATTGGATGATCCCATCTGAGAGATGAGAGCTTGTATAGTAGATGTTAGACCGTTAAGTGAACTTTCCATGCTCTTTTGTCCTTGCGCAAGGGATTGAAGCATCTCGTCATTCGGAGAGGAATTAGAATAAGTGATCTGAGGAACTTGTTGTTGGTTGTGCTGTGGTCCTTGGGATTGCCTTAGGTGAGGTGCTCTGTAAGGCTGGTTCTTGTTCTGCTGCCTGTTGTTGTTATTATTCCTCCTCTGATTTTCCTGATTGTCTCTGCCTCCTCTGTTATTGCTGTCCCTCTATCCCTGGTTGAAATTATCTCTCCAGCCATGGTTGGAGTTGTCTTGCCAACTCTGGTTATAGTTCCCACTTTGGTTGTAGTTTCCTCCTTGTTGATTGTATCCTTGATTCGGGCGATCATAAAAGTTATGAGTGGCTGCTACAGTATTGTCTTCCTGTTGGAACTGTGGACACTCATCAGTATAATGACTATAATCAGCACAGATTCCGCACACTCTCTGTGGGACTAACTGTTGGCTTTGCTGTAGTGGAGAAAGTTGAGCTTGCTGAGCTTGTTGTTGACTTAACTGCATCTGCTTCAGTAAGTTGGTCATTTCACATATACTCTAAGTTAGAGCAGCAGTCTCTCTGCTAGAGGATACCTTTGCAACAGCTTTTGATCGGCTTTGTTTCTGCCTGTGATTCCGAGTAGATTCAGCTAAGTCGCTGATCAATTGCCATGCCTCATCAGTGATCTTGTACTTTTTCATAGACCCATTGCTAGCGCTTTCCAATGTGGTCTTATCTTGAGGCCTCATGCCTTGTGTGACGTAGCCGAACAACACTATCTTGTCAATCATATGGTGAGGACATGCTTCGAGAAGATTGTTGAAGCACTCCCAGTATTCGTAGAGAGTCTCGGATTCGTCCTGAACAATCATGGAAATGTCTTTCCTCAGTTTATCAGTAACTTCACCTGGAAAGAATTTTTCTAAAATTTCTCTTCTGAGCGTATCCGAGTTAGAAACAGTGGCTCTGGGTTGAGTGTAGTACCACTTTCTCGCCTTTCCCTCAAGAGAGAATGGGAAGGCTTTTAATAAAATAGAAGTTTCATCTGCACCATCACGCTTGACAGTAGAACAGGTTGCCTGGAAATCCCTAAAGTGCTTGATAGGCTCTTGAGCAGGTAGCCATGAAACTTGGGCATCAAGTTGAGTAGTGCAGTCTTTAATTCAAAATCCACAGCCACCGCTGGGTGATGCGCTTGATACGGTTGCAGTGTAAAATCAGGGGCTCCAGCTTCCTGGATAGTAACTCTCCTAGGTGCTGCCATGTCACCTGCACGTAAATCAACCGAATCAGTAGAAAGGGAGCTTGTTTCTTCCTTAAGTGACGTTTCAGATTCGTCCTCGGAGAGGACTAACCGACGCCGAGCTTGCCTTATACGTGAAAGAGTTCTTTCAATCTCAGGATCAAATACTGGCAAGCTTGGATCAGGAAGTGAACGCGTCATTCAATGAAAGAAACATGCAGCTCATAGTAGCAAAATAAAATAAAATGCAAATAAATAAATTCTAATCAATAAC
Source organism: Arachis ipaensis (assembly GCF_059453495.1). NCBI lineage: Eukaryota > Viridiplantae > Streptophyta > Magnoliopsida > Fabales > Fabaceae > Arachis > Arachis ipaensis. The sequence goes on along the minus strand of NC_142441.1, from coordinate 114,726,454 downwards.
TTAGCACTCTATTGCAACTCCCCGGCAATGACGCCAAAAATTGATGTGGCGGAAATTGGCGGATTAAGAAATTGATATAAGAGGTACGTTGCAAGTACAGTTCTTAACCAACAAAAATTCGCTTATCAATTTAGAAGGGTTGTCACAAAATCAGAATTAAAATACTGGGAGTATGAATTCCAGGTCGTCTCCCAACGAGTTGCAGAAAGATGTGCTATTTTATTAATCAGATTTTTTCCAAAATGGTTTTGAGTTTGATAAACAGGAAATTAAATAAGAGAATTTATGTAATTTAAATAAAGATCTTAACTGGGAGTAGATTAATCGGAAGTTTTATCCTTGTTGGAGTTCTCCCAAGATTAATTGATAATTGAAGGTTGTTCTGCTTAGTTATCCTTTACTAGGTAGAGGAAAGTCAAGCAAGTTGGTAATATACTTCTATTCACAAGTTCTAATCCTCTCCCTTGGGAAGGATTAGTGTTAGCGACTAGAGAGCCATCCAACAATAAACTCAATTGCAATTTTACTCTTGAGCATTCCAACTCAAGGTTCTCCTTTCAATCAACTCCCAATCAAGTTAGAAAACTACTCACTCATTATGAATGTAAACTTCACAAAATAAGAAAGAGAAATAAAGGAAGACATGATAAATAATAATAAAAAAAATATCAATTCAAAATAAAAATAGTTCTTGCATTATTAAATTCTAAAAATAATGCAATAGTAATTCTGAACAAATTAAGGATATGAAAGAGTAAGTGACAAGTAAGGAAAACAAACTAGAATGATGAAGTCTTGGCGGAGGTAATAACTCTTCTCAATATCCCAATACAAAAAGCAATAAAAACAAAATCCTAAGAACTATGAATGTGTAGAGAAAAAACCTAGAGGAGGAGTAAAGTCAGATCTAAAACTAAAAATTATGCGGGATGAATCTCTCCCCTCGTCTCTGCATGTTTCCTGGCTCTAATATGCTTTTCTGGGCCGAAAACTGGGTCAAAACATGGCCCAAAATTGCCCCCAGCAAATTCTGTAAATTCTGTAGATCGCGTCATCCACGCGTTTGCGTCATGCAGCGTTGTTGCCTTTCCACACGTGCGCGTCGCCCACGCATTCGCGTCACTCGTGCAGTTTCCAATCCATGCGTTCACGTCAGGCACGCGATCACGTCAGTACGATTTTTCCATTTCGTGCGGTCGCGTGAGCCATGCGTACGCGTCACTTCTCGCTGGTCATCCCCTTAATTTCTTGTGTTCCTTCCATTTTTGCAAGCCTCCTCTCCAATTTCCAAGTCATTCATGCCCTATAAAGCCTGAAACACTTAACACAGGGATCACAGCATCAAATTGAATAAAGGAGAATTAAAATACATAATTAAAGGTCTCTAGGAAGCAAGTTTTTAGCCATGGAGTAATTTTGGGAAGGAGTTGTAAATACATGCTAATCATGTGAATAAGTGGGTAAAGATTTGATAAAACCACATAATTAAACAAAATATAAACCATAAAATAATGGTTTATCACTGTCGTATCCGACTTGTTGGACCTGGTGGTGCTGCTGATCCTTGATCACCGGAGGGTGGTGGTACCTGCAAGAGACTCCGATGCCTAAGTTAGCATGGGCTTTTAGTAGGTTTTTAGTAGAATCAGAGTATGAGTTATACCTGGGTGCTCCAGTACATTTATAGTAGTATGGGCTGACCTTTCTAGATAAGATAAGTTAGTTATCAGGGGAACCGCCCTTATCTTTTTAGGCTTTAGTTGCCTTTAGATTAGGCTGTGTCCCTTCGTTTGGGCCTACTTAGGCCTCTCATGGCAGTTTGGCCGACCCCTTTTGAGAAGAGGTCGGGGCGACCCATCTGAAGAGGTCGGTCGCTTTGTCTTTAATCAGCCCGGGTCGGCTAGCTCGACCCCGGGTATGAACAGTGCCCCTGCTTGAGCTCGATCTTTACTTTTTAGGGTCGTGTTTTCAGACTTCGACCTTTTGAAAAGTCGAGCTCGAGCATTTTGCCTTTGGGTTGATCTCCAGTTGAGGCTCCTTGGATGCGAAGCGTTTATCTTCCTTTTTAATTGTAGCGTGCGTTGCGCTTTTCTTGGAAACGTGCGAGGGTTTTAAAAGCTCATAAATATCCCTTCGCCGTTTCTTTTTTCCCTCTTTGCTACTTCATTTTTAAATTTCAAAGACTTGCTTTTAGTTTCTTCTTCTCCCTTTGCTTCGTCCTTCACTAAAATTGCTTCGTTCCATCCGTTTCTCTCACGCTTTGGGGTTTTTTCTGTTTTCTTCGGCTCGAGAGTTTTCGCTCATTGCTTCTTCCTTCGCGTTTGTCTCTTCTTCCTCGACAGGTTGGTATTTTCTTTTCCTTTCATGTCGCCTTTTCATACGTCTCCACCATACTGGTGCATGTGATTTTTACTACTTTTGTCTCTAAGAATCTTGACTTCCTTTGAAAAAGATTGTGTCTTTCCTTTCAACATTCTGTTTTCATAATTTTCTGAAAAAAGGCTTGCATTTTTGTGGTGATCTCTGCATTCTTTTGCTGCGACGTTGTGCCTGGTAGTTTTTGCTTTCTTAGGGTTTTATCGTTGTTTCTATTTCTTTTGTCCTTGCATGTCCTCGTCTTTGGGTTCACTATTTTAGTTTGAACTGTTGGTAAAGAAAAGATTGTAGCTTTTGATGATTTTGTTGGTAATGATGACTTTCTTGCTGCTTTATGTGGAGTGATGTTATTAGAGAAGGATTGTGTTTTAAGAGATGTTTAGAGGATAGACTGTCGATTTCTTTCTTTCCAGGTTCTTGCCTTGTTACTGCCTCCAAAGGGTGCCCCTGGACCTTGGTGTGAATCCTAGGGTTTCCCTTTTACTGCCGTATCTGACTCTTGATGTTCATATATTATTGTCCGAGTTATTTTCTTATTTGCCCGAGCTATTTGGTAGTAACCCATTTTTTCTTTTTCTTCCTGTAGGAATAGTTGACCTATGTCTTCTCGCAAAAACATTGTTGAGATGTCCACTAAGATCCCGGAGGGCATGTCTGACTGGCTAGACTCCATTGTCTTGATGTGTGTTACTATGGCTGACTCTGAGTATTGTGTGCGACTTAAGAGGCAACATAGGATTTGTAGTGAGAGGGACCAAGAGAAGAATTATGAGTTAGTGTCACCCAACCCTGAGGAGAGGGTTAGTTTTCCTTCTTTGACTCAAGAAGAACGTCCCTTTTTCTATGCTTATGACTATTTCTTTAGTCAATTGAATATTACCATTCCTTTTACCCCGTTTGAGACCGAGTTGTTGTGGTCCTGCAATGTAGCTCCTTTTCAGCTCCATCCGAATTCTTGCGGCTTCATAAAAATATTCCAATTGTTGTGTCAGGAACTGGATATCTGACCTACCCAAACTCTCTTCCTTCATCTTTTTGTGTTGACGAAGCCTGGGGTAGCAAAGAAGAAAGCCTCCTGGTTTTCTTTCCGAGCTACACAAGAAAAAAAAGTTTTCTCTATGTATGATGAGTCCTTTAGGGACTTTAAAAACTACTACTTCAAGGTTCGAGCTGTTGAGGGAGCTCGGCCCTTCTTTTTGGATGAAAATGATGAGCCTACCTTCCCTTTGTGCTAGCAGAAGAATGTAGTAGTAGCTAGGTACTCCTGGAAAAGTCTAGATGAGGTCGAGTAGGCCTTTGTAAATGTGTTAGAGGAAAATTGGGGAGAGCCTCCCCATCTTGACACGAAGAAGTTTTTAGGAAATCCTTCCCTTCTTCGTGCTGAACTGGGTAGTGGCTGACTTCTTTATGGTTTTACTTTGTGGTTGAATTTTTACCTCCATCTGTTTGTGACTTGTTTTCTTGGTTTCTTTCTTGTAGAGATGATGAAATCTATAGAGTCCATGAAACATTTTCTCTCGGCTAAGAAAGCAACAGCTGCCCAAAACATCTCGGCCAAGTATGCAGAGGGAGAGTCTTCTCAAGCTCCTCCAAAGAAACCAACGTCGGGTGCTTCTGGACCGAGGAAGGTTATTCCAACCCCTCAAGTCCGGATTGTCCCTTCTAACCCAGTTCGACCACCTTCTGATGCTGCCTCCTCTCCTACTGCTGGTCCTCCTCCTAACAAACAAAAGACTGTTGATCCTTATGACTTGGGTGCCCCTGACTTTAATGACGTGGGGTTTGTGGATAATCAAATTGCTCCTTTTGGTCGACTTCCAATGGATGATGTGTCCGTCCTTCATCATTTGAATTTCATCACTAGTAACAGTATTCGGATGGCCCATATGGGAGCAGCTCTATTCCGTACTGTTCAGGGTTCCCCAGTCCATGTGACGAAGGCTTTTCTTGAGGATGCCAAATTGGATATCTATAGGATAAAAGGGGTGAAGGATGAACTTGATGCCAGGGTGATTAAACTGGAGTTGGATTTGGAGAAGGAGAAGTCCCGGGCTATCAGGGCTGAGGCAGCTGCCAACTTGGCAGAGGAGATGAAAAAGAAACATAAGAAAAGTTATACCCGCACTTATGCCGAGGTGTTAGAGCTGAGGGGGAGACTTGATTCTGCCCATGCGGATTACGCCGATCTCCAGGGTCATCTTGTAGATACTGTGACGGGCGCTTACAAAAATTTAAAGGCACAGGTCCGAGTTCTTGCTCCTGAACTCAACCACACTCTCTTCAGCCTGGACAATGTGGTGGAAGATGGCAAGATAGTGCCTGCTCTTGATGATGAAGATGACGGGCCTCCTCCTGCACTGCCAGCCAAAGCTTCTACAGCCACGACTTCTTCAACCCCTTCTGCTGAGGTCAACATTCCCGAACCTGATTTTGATTGTCAAATTCTTAATCGGGAGGATAGGACTATGGATGCCACCCCTATGAACATTGTTCCTCCGCCTTCAGCCACGGATGCTACTACTAGGGAAACTTTGAACCCCTTATGATTTCTTTATTTTTTCTTTACAGCCCGACTTGTGGGCTTTTGAACTCTATTTTTTGTAACTTGTTTATGGTTTGGCTCTCGTGACTTTCAGTTGCTTCTATGCAACTTTATTTGGAAAAACAAAACATTTTTAAACTCTAAGGCTGCCTCTTAGGTGGTCTTTTGAGTCTTTAAATGTTTTTATTTTGATGGGTATATTTGACATATTTGTTTATGCCTTTGCAACTTTTTGTAGATCTTTGTAGAGTGTTGGTTATTCTGCTGTCTGACCTCTTTTTTATCAGATCTTGCTTTATTTGTCTTCTGGTTGGGTGAGATGACCCTTGGGACTAACTTGTTCAACAACTTTTTAGTGTTCTTGGTAGAACCTTTTTAGTTAGTCTTTGAAAAATTTTGATAGCCTTGTTGTGGAACCGTGGCTTTTTGGGCAAAGTTACGTCCCTTTTAACGCACGCTTTTAGATGGTCCGACGTCTCTTTGTCGGTTCGAGATGTAGCTTTCGTTGGTCCGACTTCTCTTGTTGGTCTGTAGCTTTCCATGGTCCGACTTCTCTTGTCGGTCCATGCTGTAGCTTTCGTTGGTCCGACTTCTCTTGTCGGTCCAAGTCAAGTTATTTTTAGTAGTTCATTTTTAGTCAGACCTCGTCAGGCCAATTATGGATTACTTTTTATAACTTCTTGCATTGATCTATTTTAATCACTTTCACCTTGCCTAACTTGTCATGATCGAGCGGTGAATTTGGTTTTCACATTGTCGACCTTGTCGTGATCGAGCGGTGAATTTGGTTTTCACCTTGCCGACCTTGTCGTGATCAGGTGGTGAATTTGGTTTTCACCTTGCCGACCTTGTCGTGATCGGGCGGTGAATTTTTGTGCTCAGATCAATGCGTCTTGGTAGGAAACTTTTTAGGGAATCTGAAAAACTTTATTCAATTAGAAAATAGGCATATAGACGAGAATATATACATATGAGTGCTTACCCTTAAATTGGCCAATGTTGTAAATCTTGGCTCGGCGCCTTATTAAAAAACCTTTTCAGGAAAAAGAGTGCACCTTGACCTAAGATCTTTATTACTTTCTAACTATAGTACCTTCTTAGATTACAGGCATGCCATGACCTTGGTAGCTCTCGTCCCTCGAGGTCGGACACCTTGTAGTAGCCTTTTCCCAATACCTCAACAACTCGATAAGGTCCTTTCCAGTTAGCTGCTAGCTTCCCCTCTCATGATCGACCTGCTCCGATGTTATTTCGGATTAGGATGAGATCGTTGTTGGCAAAGCTTTGCTGGATTACCCTCTGATTATACCTTGAAGTCATTCGATGTTTTAGCGCTTCCTCTCTAATCCGAGCTATTTCTCGAACCTCGGGTAGTAGGTCGAGCTCTTCCCTTTGATTTTGGGAGTTGGTTTCTTCATTGTAGAGTATTATTCTGGGGGATCCTTCCTCTATCTCCACTGGGATCATTGCCTCAATTCCGTAAGCAAGTCGGAACGAAGGGTGATTCTCTTGTGGTGGAGTGCGGAGTTGTCTGATATGCCCATAGGATTTGTGGAAGCTCTTCGGCCCAAGCTCCCTTTGCATCCTGTAGTCTCCATTTTAACCCAGCTAGTATGACTTTGTTGGTGGCTTCTGCCTGTCTGTTAGCTTGTGGGTGTTCTACGGATGTAAATTGGTGCTTTATTTTCAAGTCAACTACCAAGTTCCTGAAACCTGTATCAGTAAATTGAGTGCCATTATTGATGAGCAGATAATTTATACCCTTTTCGGCATTGTTTTTAGGTAGTTTTTAGTATATTTTAATTAAATTTTATTATATTTTTATTAGTTTTTTATTCAAAAATCACATTTTTGGACTTTAATATGAGTTTGTGTATTTTTCTGTGATTTCAGGTATTTTCTGGCTAAAATTGAGGGACCTGAGCAAAAATCTGATTCAGAGGCTGAAAAAGGACTGCAGATGCTGTTGGATTCTGACCCTCCTACACTCGAAGTGGATTTTTTGGAGCAACAGAAGCCCAATTGACGCGCTCTCAATTGCATTGGAAAGTAGACATCCTGGACTTTCTAGCAATATATAATAGTCTGTACTTTGTCTGAGATTTAATGGCCCAAACTGGCACTCAACGCCAGCCTAAAACTTCCTGGCGTAAAACGCCCAAACTGGCACCAGAATTGGAGTTAAACGCCCAAACTGGCACCCAAGCTGGCGTTTAACTCCAGAAACAGCCTATGCACAAAAAAGCTTCAATGCTCAGCCCAAGCACACACCAAGTGGGCCCCAAAAGTAGATTTCTGCACTATCTGCACTTAGTTACTCATTTTCTGTAAACCCTAGTTACTAGTTTAGTATAAAAACTACTTTTAGAGACTTATTTTACATCTTTTAATCGAACGCTATCAGAGACCATTGTTCACGTTTTGGAGGCTGGCCATTCGGCCATGCCTAGACCTTTTTCACTTATATATTTTCAACAGTGTAGTTTCTACACCTCATAGATTAAGGTGTGGAGCTCTGCTGTTCTTCATGAATTAATGCAATTACTATGCTTTTTCTCTTCAATTCACGCCTACTTCGTCTCCAGGATATACTCTCGTACTTAATTCAGTTAAGTCAGAATGAAGGGGTGACCCGTGACAATCACCCAATCTTCGTTACTCGCTTAGCCAAGATTCGTGTGCCTGACAACCACAAAGCGGTCTACATGATGTTCAACGTAGTCATTGGACGACAGTTGGAGTATATTTTCTTGGATATCTAATACACAGACCGAGTCCGTGAGATTAGTATCTTCGTGGTATAGGCTAGAACAATTGGCAGCAGTCCTAGGATCCGAAAAGTCTAAACCTTGTCTGTGGTATTCCGAGTAGGATCCAGGAAGGGATGACTGTGACGAGCTTCAAACTTGTAAATGTTGGGCGCAGTGACAGTGTACAAAAGGATCAATGGATCCTATTCTGACGCTAGAGGAAACCGGCAGATGATTAGCCATGCGGTAGCTGTACTTGGTATTTTTCATCCGAGATGAGAAATCCGATAGTTGATTAGCCGTGCAGAAACCGTAGAGGACCATTTTCACTGAGAGGATCTTACAGCTTGCCATGGAAGGGAGCACGCATGGTTGGAAGAAGGCAATAGGAAAGCAGAGATTCAGAAGCAACAAAGCATCTCCAAACGCTTATATGAAATTCCCACCAGTGAATTACATAAGTAACTTTATTTTATTTTATGTTTTATTTATCTTTTAGTTATCAAAACCTCATAACCAATTGAATTCGCCTGACTGAGATTTACAAAGATGACCATAGCTTGCTTCAAGCCGACAATCTCCGTGGGATCGACCCTTACTCACGTAAGGTTTATTACTTGGACGACCCAGTGCCCTTGCTGGTTAGTTGTCTGGAGATGTGAAAAGTGTGAATCACGATTTTCGTGCACTAAGTTTTTGGCACCGTTGCCGGGGATTGTTCGAGTTTGGATAAGTGACGGTTCATCTTGTTGCTTAGATTAGGTAATTTTATTTTATGTTTATGCTTTTTATTTTTATTTTTGAAAAAAATACAAAAAAATTTCTTTTAGTTTTCGAAAAATTCAAAAAAAAAAGTGTGTTCTTCAGGATTTTTAAGAACGAATTCTAGAGTTTCATAAGATATGTTGAAGCCTGGCTGGCTGTTAAGCCATGTCTAATCTTTTGGACTGAGGCTTCCACTTCTCATTGACATGCTTGTATGTTTTATGCTAAAGCTTGGCTGGTTTTTTGGCCATGTCTAATCTTTTGGACCGAAGCTTTCACTTAAAGCTTGGCTGGCCATTTGGCCATGTCTAATCTTTTGGATCGAAACTTTAGACTAACATTGCATGATTCCTGGAATTCTTATTAAAAATTTTGTATCCTTTTGTTTTCTTTTTCCAAAATAATTTTTGAAAAATTACAAAAAATTTTTAATAAAACCATAAAAACCAAAAATATTTTGTGTTTCTTGTTTGAGTCTTGTGTCAAATTTTAAGTTTGGTATCAACTGCATGTTTTAACTTTTCTCAAAATTTTTGAAAACTCATGCATTATGTTCTTCATGATCTTCAAATTATTCTTGATAATTTTCATTGTTTGATCTTTAATTTTTCTTGTTTAGTGTTTTTTCTTGTTTCTCATATGCATTCTTGAATTATTAGTGTCTAAACATTAAAAATTTTTAAGTTTGGTGTCTTGCATGTGTTTCTTTCCTTAAAAATTTTCAAAAACATGTTCATGATGTTCATCATGATCTTCAAAGAGTTCTTGGTGTTCATCATGACATTCAAAGTGTTCATGCATGCATTTTTTTGTTTTGATCTTAAATTCTTATGTCTTGTGTCTTTTTGATGTTTTTCTCTCTCATTAAAAATTCAAAAATAAAAAAATATCTTTCCCTTATTTCACTAATAAATTTCGAAATTTTGAGTTGATTTAGTCATAAAGTTTTAAATTTCAGTTGTTTCTTGTTAGTCAAGTCAAAATTTCAATTTAGGAATTTTATCTTTTCAAATCTTTTTCAAAAATCAAATCGTTTTCATTTTTCTTCTTAATATTTTCGAAAAATTTTAAAATTGATTTTCAAAATCTTTTTCTTAATTTTATTTCATATTTTCGAAATTAGTGCTAACATTTAATGTTTTGAGTCAAAATATTTTCAAGTTGTTACTTGCCTATTAAGAAAGGATCAATCTTTAAATTTTAGAATCATATCTTTTAGTTTCTTGTTAGTCAAGTAATCAACTTTAATTTCAAAAATCAAATCTTTTTCAAAATGAATTTCAATCATATCTTTTTCAAAATTTAAATTCAAAATCCTTTTCTAACTTCCTACCTTTTCAAAATTGATTTTCAAATCTTTTTCAATTAACTACTTGACTTTTTGTTTGTTTTACTATTTCTTATCTTTTTCAAAACCACTTAACTACTTTTCTCTCTCTAATTTTTGAAAACCACTAACATTTTTTCAAAATTCCTTTTAATTAACTAATTGTTTTAAATTTAAATTTAATTTTATTTCTCTTCTTAATTTTCGAAATATAACTAATAATTAAAATAAAAACAAAAAACAAAAATATTTTTATCTTATTTTAATTAATATTCAAATACTCTCTCTCTCATCTCTTTCTATTTATTTAATTATTTACTAACACCTCTCTTCTTCTTAAAAATTCGAACCCTCTCTCTCTCTGTGTTCGAATTCATCTTCTTCTCCCTTCTTCATTCTATCTCTTCTATTCTTCTACTTACATAAAAGAATCTCTATACTGTGACGTAGAGGATTTCTCTTCTTTTCTGTTCTCTTCTTTTTCATATGAGCAGAAATAAGGATAAAGACATTCTTTTTGAAGCTGATCCTGAACCTGAAAGGACTCTGAAGAGGAAGCTAAGAGAAGCTAAAGCACAAAACTCTGGAGAGGACCTAACAGAAATTTTCGAAAAAGAAGTAGAGATGGCAGCCGAAAATAACAACAATGGTGGAGATGCAAGGAAGGTACTTGGTGACTTTACTACACCAACTTCTAACTTCTATGGAAGAAGCATCTCAATTCCTGCAATTGGAGCAAACAACTTTGAGCTTAAGCCTCAATTAGTTTCTCTAATGCAGCAAAATTGCAAGTTTCATAGACTTCCATTGGAAGATCCTCATCAGTTTTTAGCTGAATTCTTGCAAATCTGTGACACTGTTAAGACCAATGGGGTTAATCTTGAGGTCTACAGACTTATGCTTTTCCCCTTTACTGTAAGAGATAGAGCTAGGATATGGTTGGACTCACAACCTAAAGAAAGCCTGAACTCTTGGGAAAAGTTGGTCAATGCTTTCTTGGCCAAATTCTTTCCACCTCTAAAGTTGAGCAAGCTTAGAGTGGAAGTCCAAACCTTCAGATAGAAGGAAGGTGAATCCCTCTATGAAACTTGGGAAAGATATAAGCAATTGATCAGAAGGTGTCCTTCTAACATGCTTTCAGAATGGAGCATCTTATGTATATTCTATGATGGTCTGTCTGAATTGTCCAAGATGTCATTGGACCACTCTGCTGGTGGATCTCTTCATCTGAAGAAAACGCCTGCAGAAGCCCAGGAACTCATTGAGATGGTTGCAAATAATCAGTTCATGTACACTTCTGAAAGAAATCCTGTGAATAATGGGACAACTCAAAAGAAAGGAGTTCTTGAGATTGATACTCTGAATGTCATATTGACTCAGAATAAAATATTGACTCAACAAGTCAACATGATTTCTCAGAGTTTGACTGAAATGCAAGTTGTATCAGGCAGTACTAAAGAAGCCTCCCCTGAAGGAGAAGCTTATGACCCTGAGAATCCTGCAACAGAAGAGGTGAATTACATGGGAGAATCCTATAGAAACACCTATAATCCTTCATGCAGGAATCATCTAAATTTCTCATGGAAGGATCAACAGAAGACTAATCAAGGCTTCAATAATAATGGTAGGAGAAATAGGTTTGGCAATAGCAAACCTTTTCCATCATCCTCTGAGCAACAGACAGAGAATTCTAAGCAGAGCCTCTCTGACTTAGCAACCATAGTCTCTGATCTATCTAAGACCACTCTTAGTTTCATGACTGAAACAAGGTCCTCCATCAGAAATTTGGAGGCACAAGTGGGTCAGCTGAGTAAAAGAGTTACTGAAATCCCTCCTAGTACTTTACCAAGCAATACAGAAAAAAATCTAAAAAGAGAGTGCAAGGCCATCAATATACCCCATACGGTAGAGAGAGTCAAAAGGCAATAATTTCCAATGAGGAAGACCTCAATGGACGTCCACTGGCCACTAAGGAGTTCCCTAATGAGGAACCAAAGGAATCTGAGGCTCATACAGAGACCATAGAGATTCCACTGAACTTACTGTTGCCATTCAAGAGCTCTGATGAGTATTCTTCCTCTGAAGAGGATGAAGATGTTATTGAAGAGCAAGTTGCTCAGTATCTAGGAGCAATCATGAAGCTGAATGCCAAGTTATTTGGTAATGAGACTTGGGAGGATGAACCTCCATTGCTCATCAATGAACTGAATGCTTTAGGGCAACTGAAATTACCTCAGAAGAAACCGGATCCCGGAAAGTTCTTAATACCTTGTACCATAGGTACCATGTCCTTTAAGAAGGCTCTGTGTGACCTGGGATTAGGTATAAACCTCATGCCACTCTCTGTAATGGAGAAACTAGGGATATTTGAGGTACAAGCTGCTAAATTCTCACTAGAATTGGCAGACAAATCAAGAAAACAGGCTTATAGAGTTGTAGAGGATGTCTTAGTAAAGGTTGAAGGCCTGTACGTCCCTGCTGACTTCATAATCCTAGACACTGGAAAGGAAGAGGATGAATCCATTATCCTTGGAAGACCCTTCCTAGCCACAGCAAAAGCTGTGATTGATATGGAAAGAACAGAGTTAGTTCTTCAATTAAATGAGGACTACCTTGTGTTTAAGGCTCAAGGATCTTCTTCTGTAACCATGGAGAGGAAGCATGAGAAGCTTCTCTCAATACAGAGTCAAACAGAGCCCCACACTCAACTTCTAAGTTTGGTGTTGGGAGGCCACCATTAAGCTCTGAGTCTCTGTGAAGCTCTCTAAGAGCTCATTGTCAAGCTATTGACATTAAAGAAGCGCTTATTGGGAGGCAACCCAATGTTATCTAATTATATTTATTTATTTTCCATTGTTATTTTATATTTTCTTAGGTTGATGATCATGTGAAGTCACAAAAATAACTGCAAAATTAAAAGCGGAATCAAAAATAGCACACTCTGGAGGACAGGCTTTCTGGCGTTTAAACGCCAGTAAGGATAGCAGAATGGGCGTTTAACGCCAGAAAAGGGTGTCTGGCTGGCGTTAAACGCCAGAAAGGGGCAGTAGACTAGCGTTTAACGCCAGGAAAGGTAGCAAGGCTAGCGTTTAACGCTAGAATTGGCACACAGAGGGCGTTTAAATGCCAGAAAGGTGCAGGGAGCAGAATTCCTTGACACCTTGGAGTTCATCCAACGCTCTATCATTCCTACTAGTAACCAGTCTGAAGTTACCGTGGACCGGCCTATCATGATCCATAATATCATGATTGGAGAGGAAGTAGAAGTTCATGAGATCATATCTCTAGAACTATACAAGGTGGCTGACAAGTCTTCTACTTTGGCAAGGTTAGCCCTCTCTCATCTCATCTGTAACCTATGCAATTCAGTTGGAATTGTCATAGAGGAAGACACCCTCATTGAAGAGGACAAGCCCATCACTAAGAAAAGGATGGAGCAAACAAGAGAGCCCACTCATGGACCTCAACAAGAGCATGAGGAAGTTCCTCATCAAGAAATCTCTGAGATACCTCAGGGGATGCATTTTTCTCCACAGAACTATTGGAAGCAAATCAACACCTCTTTAGGAGAATTAAGTTCCAACATGGAGCAACTAAGAGTGGAGCACCAAGAGCACTCCATCATCCTCCATGAAATAAGAGAGAACCAAAAGGCCATGAGAGAGGAGCAACAAAGGCAAGGAAGAGACATAGAGGAGCTCAAGCACTCCATAAGATCTTCAAGAGGAAGAACTAGCCGCCATCACTAAGGTGGACCTGTTCTTTAATTTCCTTGTTCTTATTTTCCTGTTTTTCGATTCCTATGCTTTATGTTTTATCTATGTTTGTGTCTTTATTACATGATCATTAGTGTTTAGTGTCTATGTCTTAAAGCTATGAATGTCCTATGAATCCTTCACCTTTCTTAAATGAAAAATGTTTTCTGAAAAAAGAAAAAGAAGTACATGAATTTCGAATTACATCTTGAAAATAATCTAATTATTTTGATGTGGTGGCAATACTTTTTGTTTTCTGAATGAATACTTGAACAATGCATATTTTTGATATTGTTGTTTATGAATGTTAAAATTGTTGGCTCTTGAAAGAATAATGAAAAAAGAGAAATGTTATTGATAATCTAAAAAATCATAAAATTGATTCTTGAACCAAGAAAAAGCAGTGAAAAGCTTGCAGAAAAAAATGAGCTGAAAAAAAAGAAAAAAAAGAAAGAAAAAGAAAAAGCAAGCAGAAAAAGCCAATAGCTCTTTAAACCAAAAGGCAAGGGTAAAAAGGATCAAAGGCTTTGGGCATTAATGGATAAGAGGGCCCAAAGGAATAAAATCCTGGCCTAAGCGGCTAAACCAAGTTGTCCCTAACCATGTGCTTGTGGCGTGAAAGTGTCAAGTGAAAAGCTTGAGACTGAGCGGTTAAAGTCATGGTCCAAAGCAAAAAGAGTGTGCTTAAGAGCTCTGGGCACCTCTAACTGGGGACTTTAGCAAAGCTGAGTCACAATCTGAAAAGGTTCACCCAGTTATGTGTCTGTGGCATTTATGTATCCGGTGGTAATACTGGAAAACAAAATGCTTAGGGTCACAGCCAAGACTCATAAAGTAGCTGTGTTCAAGAATCAACATACTGAAATAGGAGAATCAATAACACTATCTGAATTCTGAGTTCCTATAGATGCCAATCATTCTGAACTTCAAAGGATAAAGTGAGATGCCAAAACTATTCAGAAACAAAAAGCTACTAGCCCCGCTCATCTAATTGGAAATGAGCTTCATTGATATGTGGAATTTATTGTATCTTCTCTTTTTTAATCCTATTTTGTTTTTAGTTGCTTGGGGACAAGCAACAATTTAAGTTTGGTGTTGTGATGAGCGGATAATTTATACCCTTTTTGACATTGTTTTTAGGTAGTTTTAGTATGTTTTAATTACTTTTTATTATATTTTTATTAGTTTTTATTCAAAAATCACATTTTTGGACTTTACTATGAGTTTGTGTGTTTTTCTCAGCCCAAGTACACACCAAGTGGGCCCTAGAAGTGGATTTCTGTACTATCTGCACTTAGTTACTCATTTTCTGTAAACCCTAGTTACTAGTTTAGTATAAAAACTACTTTTAGAGACTTATTTTACATCTTTAAATTGAACGCTATCAGAGACCATTGTTCACGTTTTGGAGGCTGGACATTCGCCCATGCCTAGACCTTTTTCACTTATGTATTTTCAACGGTGGAGTTTCTACATCCCATAGATTAAGGTGTGGAGCTCTGCTGTTCTTCATGAATTAATGCAATTACTATTATTTTTCTATTTAATTCACGCCTACTTCTTCGCCAAGATATACTCTCGTACTTAATTTAGTTAAGTCAGAATGAAAGGGTGACCCGTGACAATCACCCAATCTTCGTTACTCGCTTAGCCAAGATCCGCATGCCTGACAACCACAAAGCGGTCTACATGATGTTCAACGTAGTCATTGGACGACAGCCGGAGTATATTCTCTTGGATATCTAATACACGGAACGAGTCCTTGAGATTAGCATCTTCGTGGTATAGGCTAGAACAATTGGCAGCATTCCTGGGATCCAAAAAGTCTAAACCTTGTCTGTGGTATTTCGAGTAGGATTTGGAAAGGGATGACTGTGACGAACTTCAAACCTGCGAATGTTGGGGGCAGTGACAGTGTGCAAAAGGATCAATGGATCCTATTCCAACGCTAGCAGGAACCGACAGATGATTAGCCATGCGGTAGCTGTACCTGGTATTTTTCATCCAAGACGAGAAATTCGACAGTTGATTAGCCGTGCAGAAACCGTAGAGGACCATTTTCACTAAGAGGATCTTACAGCTTACCATGGAAGGGAGCACGCATGGTTGGAAGAAGGCAATAGGAAAGCAGAGATTTAGAAGCAACAAAGCATCTCCAAACGCTTATCTGAAATTCCCACCAGTGAATTACATAAGTAACTTTATTTTATTTTATGTTTTATTTATCTTTTAGTTATCAAAACCTCATAACCAATTGAATTCGCCTGACTGAGATTTACAAGGATGACCATAGCTTGCTTCAAGCCGACAATCTCCGTGGGATCGACCCTTACTCACGTAAGGTTTATTACTTGGACGACCCAGTGTACTTGCTGGTTAGTTGTGCAGAGATGTGAAAAGTGTGAATCACGATTTTTGTGCACCAATTATCTGTGGTGATGGAGTAAGGGACTCCAAACCTTTTAATAATATTCCTGTATAGAAATTTCCGACTTCTTTGAGCAGTGGCACTGGCTAGGGACTCTGCCTCAATCCATTTTGTGAAATAGTCCACCCCTACAATGAGGAATTTGACTTGTCCCGGTCCTTGGGAAAAGGGTCCGAGGAGGTCTAGCCCCCATTTTGCGAATGGCCAGGGTGACGTTACACTGATGAGCTCTTCTGGTGGGGCGACGTGGAAGTTAGCATGCTTCTGACATGGTGGGTATATTTTAACGAATTCTGTCGCTTCTTTTTGTAAGGTTGGCCAGAAGAATCCAGCTCGTAGTACCTTTTTGGAAAGAGCTCGTGCCCCAAGTGGTTGCCACACATGCTATTGTGTACTTCTTCCAGGACTTCCCTTCTGTTGGAGGTCGGTACGCATTTTAGGAGGGGTGTTGAGATCCCTCTTCTATATAAGATGTTGCCTACTATGGTGTAGTACTGTGCTTCTCGTATCAACCTCTTTTGCCTCCTTATCTGTAGGGAGTGCCTCTGTCTTGAGGTAGTTGATTATGGGGGTCATCCACACTTGATCCTGACTAGATATGGTTAGGACCTTTTCTTCCTCTGTAATTGATAGGCTTTGCAGTATTTCCTGGATGAGGCTTCTATTGTTGCTCCCTGGTTTGGTGCTGGCTAGTTTTGAGAGTGCATCAGCTCGAGTATTCTGTTCCCGAGGTATATGTTGGATCTCATATTTCCTAAGCTATTCTCTGGTCTTATCCAGATATTTTTTCATGGTGGGATTCTTGGCCTGGTAATTCCCTTCTATTTGCGAGGTAACTATTTATGAATCACTGAAGATGGTGAGCTTTTGAACTCCTACCTCCTTAGCCAGCCTCAAACCAGCCAGTAATGCTTCGTATTCGACTTGATTATTTGAAGCAGGGAAGTCGAATTTTAATGAGAGTTCGACTTGGGTTCCCTGATCGCTTTCTATTATCACGCCTGCGCCACTCCCAGTTTTGTTCGAAGAGCCGTCCACGTAGAGATTCCATTTTATGGGATTTCCCGGGGTATCAGTGTACTCGGCAATGAAGTCGGCAAGATACTGTGATTTGATGGCTGTCCGAGTTTCATATAGAAGATCGAATTCAGACAACTCGACTGCCCACTGTAGGATTCTTCCAGCTAAGTCTGTCTTCTGTAGGATGCTTTTTATGGGTTGGTTGGTCCGAACCTTGATAGTGTGCGCTTGAAAGTACGGGCGGAGTCGGCGAGAAGTGAGTATGAGTGCATAGGCGAACTTTTCTATCTTTTGATAGTTCAGTTCGGCCCCTTGTAAAGCTTTGCTAATGAAGTAGATGGGTTGTTGTCTACTTTCGTCTTCTCTAACTAGTGCTGAGGCTATTGCCCGATTTTCTACTGCGAGGTATAATATGAGTGCTTCTCTTTCCCGTGGTCGGGTAAGGCTGGGTGGTTGCCCCAAGAATTTTTTAAAATCTTTGACGCAGGTCAGACTTTTCATGTTGAGTATTGCCTGACATTTATCTGGGTTCACCTCAATTCCTCTTTGTGTGAGCATGAAGCCCAAGAATTTGCCAGCTTCTACTGCAAAGGTGCATTTTGCAGGGTTAAGTCGCATGCCATGCTTTCTGATGGTGTCGAACACTTTGGTAAGGTCGGGTAACAAGGATTCCTCACTTTGTGTTTTCACCAGCATATCGTCTACGTAAACCTTCATTAGTTTCCCAATGTGGTCTGCAAAGACTTTGTTCATCAATCTTTGGTAGGTAGCTCATGTGTTTTTGAGCCCAAATGGCATGACGATATAGCAGTAATTTGCTTTTGGGGTTAGGGATGAGGTCTTTTCTTGGTCGGGTGGATACATCAAGATTTGATTGTATCCCGAATAAGCATCCATGAAGGAGAGGTACTTGTATCCGAAAAATGCATCCACTAGAGCGTCTATACTAGGAAGTGGGTAGGGATCTTTTGGGCAGGCTTTGTTATGGTCGGTGTAGTCAGTGCATATCCGCTACTTCCCATTTGACTTTTTTACCAAGATAACGTTGGCTAGACATAGTGGGTATGTTACTAATAAACCACTATTTTATGGTTTATATTGTGCTTAATTGTATGGTTTTATCAATTCTTTACCCACTTATTCATATGATTGGCATGCATTTATATTTCCTTCCTAAAATTATTACATGATTGAATATTTGCTTCCTAAAGACTTTTAATTATGTATTTTAATTCTCCTTCATTCCATTAGATGCCGTGATCTGTGTGTTAAGTGTTTCAGGCTTTATAGGGCATGAATGACTTGGAGATTAGAAAGGAAGCTTGCAAAAATGGAAGGAACACAAGAAATTGAGGAGATGATCAGCGAGAAGTGACGCGGACACATGGCTCACGCGACCGCGCGACATAGAGGAAATCGCAGTGACGCGGACGCATGGCTCACGCGACCGCGCGGATTGGAACTGCACAAGTGACGCGGAGGCGTGGACGACGCGCACGCATGGCAAGGCAAATCGCCGAATGACGCGTCCGCATGAATGACGCGATCGCGTGACATGCGCGATCTGCAGAATCTGCAGAATTCGTTGGGGGCAATTTTGGGCCCTATTTTGACCCAATTTTCGGCCCAAAAAAGTAGACTAGAGCCAAGGAACATGGAGAAACGAAGGACAACAATTCATTTCAGAGAATTCTCAGTTTTAGATATAGTTTTTACTCCTCCTCTAGGTTTTCTCTCTGCACATTCATAGTTCTTAGGATTGTATTTTTATTGCTTTTCGCATTGGGATATTGAGAAGAGTTATTACCTCCGTCAAGACTTCGTCATTCTCGTTTGTTTTTTTTACCTGTCTCTTACTCTTCCATGTTCTTTATTTACTCAGAATTATCATTGGATTATTTTTTAGAATTTATTAATACAAGAACTATTTTTATTTTTAATTGATTCCTTTGATTATTATTCATCATGTCTTTCAATATTTCCTTTTCTTATTTCATGGATTTTACAAACATAATGAGCGAGTAGTTCCATAACTTGATTGGGAGATGATTGAAAGGGAACCTTGAGTTGGATTACTCAAGAGAAAAATTGTAATTAGGTTTATTGTTGGTTTGTTCTCTAATCACTGACACTAATCATTCCCAAGGGGGAGGATTAGGATTTGTGACTAGAAATAGCTTTCCAACTTGCTTGACCTTCCTCTACCTAGTAAGGGATAACTAAGCAGAGCAGCCTTCAATTATCAATTAATCTTGAGAGTACTTCAACAAGAATAGGGCTTCCAACTAATCTACTCCCAGTCAAGGTTTTTATTTAAAATTACATAAATTCTCCAATTTAATTTCCCGTTATTCAACTCAAACCATTTTTGAAAATATCTGATTAATAAAATAGCACATCTCTCTGCAACTCGTTGGGAGATGACCTGAGACTCATACTCCCAGTATTTTAATCTAAATTTTGTGACAACCCTTCTAAATTGATTAGCGGATTTCTGGTTGGTTAAGAACTGTACTTGCAACGTATCTCTTCTAATAATTTCTTAACTCGCCAATTTTTTTCACGACAATTTTTGGCGCCATTGCCGGGGAGTTGCAATAGAGTGCTAAAGTTATTAATTGGAATTTATTTATTTGCATTTTATTTTATTTTGCTACTATGAGCTTCATGTTTCTTTCGTTAAATGACGCGTTCACTTCCTGATCCAAGCTTGCCAGTATTCGATCCTGAGATTGAAAGAACTATTTCACAAATAAGGCAAGCTCGGCGTCGGTTAGTCCTCTCTGAGGGCGAATTTAAAACATCACTTGAGGAAGAATCAGGCTCCCTTTCTGCTGATTCGGTTTATTTACGTGCAGGTGACATGGCAGCACCTAGGAGAATTACTATCCAGGAGGCTGGAGCCCCTGATTTTTCAATGCAACCATTTCAAGCGCATCACCCAGCGGTGGCTACAGACTTTGAAATAAAAACAGCACTGCTCATTTTGATACCCAAGTTTCATGGCTTACCTGCTCAAAAGCCTATCAAGCACCTTAGAGACTTCCAAGCAGCCTGTTCTACTGTCAGGCGTGATGGTGCAGATGAAACTTTAATTTTGTTAAAAGCCTTCCCATTCTCTCTTGAGGGAAAGGTGAGAGAGTGGTACTACACTCAACCCGCAGCAACTGTATCCGACTGGGATACACTTAGAAGAGAATTTTTGGAAAAATTTTTTCCAGCTGAAGTTACTGATAAACTGAGGAAAGACATTTCCATGATTGTTCAGGACGACTCCGAAACTCTCTATAAATATTGAGAGCGCTTCAACAATCTTCTGGAAGCTTGCCCCCACCATATGATTGACAAGATAGTGTTGCTCGGCTACGTAACACAGGGCATGAGGCCCCAAGATAAGACTACATTGGAAAGTGCTAGCAATGGGTCTATGAAAAAGTACAAGACCACTGATGAGGCATGGCAATTGATCAGCGACTTAGCTGAATCTACAAGGAATCACAGACAGAAACAAGGCCGGTCAAAAGCTATTGCAGAGGTATCTTCTAGCAAGGAGACTACTGCTCTGGCTCAGAGGATAAGTGAAATGACCACCTTACTGAAGCAGATGCAGTTGAGTCAACAACAAGCGCATCAAAGCCAACAGCTAGTCCCACAGAGAGTGTGCGGAATATGTGCTGATTACAGCCATTATACTGATGAATGCCCGCAACTCCAATAGGAAGACAACACCGTGGCAGCCACTCATAACTTCTATGACCGCCCCAACCAAGGGTACAATCAAGGTGGCAGTTACAACCATGGATGGCAGGACAATTCCAACCAAGGTTGGAGAGATAATTCTAACCAGAATTGGAGGGACAATAATAACAGAGGAGGCAGAGACAATCAAGGATATCAAAGGTGGAATAATAACAACAACAGGCAGCAGAACCAGAACCAGCCTTACAGAGCACCTCACCTGAGGCAGTCCCAAGGGCCACAGCACAACCAACAACAAGTTCCACAGATCACTCAATCTAATTCCTCTCCGAGTGAAGAGGCCATTCAATCCATTGCACAAGGACAAAGGAACATGGAAAGTTTACTTAATGGCCTAACATCCGCCATACAAGCTCTCATCTCTCAGCTGGCACCACCCAATACTTCAACCACTCAACAGGCAAACTCCAGTGGAATTCCTTCTCAACCCTTGGTGGAATCAATGCCATCACCCTAAGGTCCAGAACTACACTGCAAGAGAGGAATCAGAAGGAACCAAACCCACCAGAACACACCTCAGCTGAAGAGGTAGTGAGAGTAGAAGATGTTGAAGAGGAAGAGGACATACATGACATGGCTGAAGAAGAAGCTCAATCACAGGAAGAAGCACCAGAGGATGCTGAAGCTGTGAAGGACGCCATTCCTATTCCATTTCCACAAATTGCAAGGAAGGCCAGGAAGCAGTTGGAACCCGACCCCAAAATGGTAGAGATATTCAAAAAGGTTGAGGTAACTGTTCCCCTTTTTGATGTTATTCAGCAGGTACCTAAGTACGCAAAGTTTCTAAAAGATTTATGTATACATAAAGACAAAATTTATGAATTAGAAACTATTCCTTTAGGTAGTTCTATATTTGCTTTAATGGGAGGTATACCTGAAAAGTGTAGTGATCCAGGTCCATGTATAGTTAATCGTATTATTGGTGGTGTGATATTTTTTGACTGCATGTGTGATTTAGGAGCATGTGTTAGTATAATGCCTTTGTTCATATATGATACCTTGAGGCTCCCTCCCTTAAAAAGGTCGGCAGCTCATTTTGTGTTAGCAGATAAAAGCATTATTACGGTAGTTAGAATAGCTGAAGATGTATTAGTGGGCATTAAGGGGCTCACATTTCCCATTGACTTTTATATCCTGGAGATGCCCCAAAATGACTCAGAGAAGCCATCATCAATCCTACTAGGAAGACCATTCCTGAAGACCTCAAAGTTCAAATTAGATGCTTTTTCAGGAACATACTCTTTTGAAATAGATGGCCGAGTAGTAATATTCAATCTGAATGGAGCTATGAAGCATCCTCCAGAGGATCATTCTATCCTCCAGTGTGACATCATAGATAAAACCATGGCTGAAATTCACCAGGAGGAATTTGAAGAGAAGTACATAGGACAAGGTCTGAGTGTGGGGACACTTTCTGAGGACAATGACAGTGCTTTACCATTGCTACCAGCTCCAGACAACCCAGAGCCTAACCATGAGCAGAAGTTAGAATTGAAACCCCTCCCTCCACACCTCAAATATGCTTACCTTGAGGACAAGTAGAAGTTTCCAGTTATCAATGCAATGGAACTCACTTCTCAACAAGAAGAGCAGCTACTTAGTGTATTGAGGAGGCACAAGAAGGCAATTGGTTGGAGTTTGACAGACATAATAGGCATCAACCCTCAGGTCTGTGAGCACATAATATTTTTAGAAGAGGGAGCAAGACCTGTCCGTCAACCCCAGAGAAGACTAAACCCCACTATCTTAGAGGATGTTAAGAAGGAAGTGACCAGACTACTGGAGGCAGATATCATCTACCCCATTTCAGACAGTGAATGGGTAAGCCCAGTACAAGTGGTGCCCAAGAAGTCTAGAGTCACTACAATGAAGAATGAGCATGGAGAGCTCATGGCAACCAGAGTTCAGAACGCTTGGAGGGTCTGCATTGACTACAGACACCTAAACCAGGCCACTCGTAAGGATCACTATCCTCTTTCATTCATTGATCAAATGCTGGATCGTCTGTCAGGTAAATCATATTATTGCTTTTTAGATGGTTACACAGGTTATTTCCAGATTCATAGAGCTCTTGAAGATCAGGAAAAGACTACTTTTACATGTCCTTTTGGGACTTATGCTTATAAGAGAATGCCCTTTGGCTTGTGCAATGCACCAGCTACTTTCTAAAGGTGCATGATGAGTCTTTTCTCTGATCTTATTGAGGACTGTATGGAGGTTTTTATGGATGACTTTAGTGTATATGGTGATTCCTTCAATCTTTGCTTGGATAGTTTATCTAGAGTGTTAGATAGATGTGTCAGTACAAACCTTGTATTGAATTTTGAAAAATGTCACTTTATGGTTAAACAAGGGATTGTACTAGGACATGTTGTGTCTAACACTGGCATTTCTGTAGATCCAGCAAAGGTGGATATTATTTCTAGTTTACCTTACCCCTCCTCTGTGAGGGAAGTTCGTTCGTTTCTTGGCCATGCAGGTTTTTACAGGAGATTCATTAAGGACTTTAGTAAAGTAGCTCTTCTCTTATCTAGACTACTGCAGAAAGATATTGAGTTCGAGTTCAGTGAGGATTGCAAACAAGCATTTGATAAGCTGAAGACCGCCCTGACTCAAGCTCCAATTGTGAGAGGACCAGACTGGAGCCAGCCATTTGAAATAATGTGCGATGCCTCCAACCATGCAGTAGGTGCAGCACTGGCTCAGCGTGAAGGTAAGGACCCCTTTGTAATTGCTTATGCGTCTAAAACTTTAGATGCCTCTCAGTCTAATTATACTACTACTGAGAAAGAGCTTCTTGCTATTGTTTTTGCTCTGGATAAATTTCGAGCCTATTTACTTGGTACAAAAGTAGTAGTGTACTCAGACCACGCAGCTCTAAAGTATTTATTAGCTAAAAAGGAATCCAAACCAAGGCTTATACGTTGGATACTGCTACTACAAGAATTTGATTTAGAAATTAAGGATAGGAGTGGTAACCAGAATCTAGTGGCAGACCACTTGAGTCGCCTTGAGCACATTAAGCATGACTCCACTCCTATAGCTAATAATTTTCCATTTGATAACCTGCAAGCAGTATCTGAGGTAGTCCCTTGGTATGCACCTGTAGCTAATTATCTAGTTAGCCGCACTTTTCCTCCAAACTTTACTAAGCATCAAAGAGACAAGCTGAAAAGTGAGTCTAAATATTATATATGGGATGACCCATATTTATGGAGATGTGGCGCTGACCAGGTAATTAGACGGTGTGTGCCTCAATCAGAATTCCAATCCATTTTAGAGGCCTGCCACTCATCTGAGAGTGGAGGACACTTTGGCCCTCAAAGAACAGCTAGAAAAATCTTAGACTGTGGATTCTGGTGGCCTACTCTTTTTAGAGACGCTGCTGAATTTTGCAAATCTTGTTTCCCATGCCAAAAATTTGGTAATATATCCAAGAAGGATGAGATGCCTCAACAAATTATGCTTTTCTGTGAAGTTTTTAATGTTTGGGGCATTGACTTCATGGGTCCATTTCCAAATTCTAATGGTCATTTTTATATATTGTTAGCTGTGGATTACGTTTCCAAATGGGTGGAAGCAATTCCTACCCGCACTGATGATGCTAACACTGTTGTTTCCTTTGTTAGAAACCACATTATTTGTCGCTTTGGATCCCCACGAGCAATCGTGAGCGATCAAGGCACCCATTTTTGTAACAGGAAACTAACAGGCTTACTGAAGAAGCATGGGATAATTCATAAAGTTGCAACAGCCTACCATCCTCAGACTAATGGGCAAGCCGAGGTGTCAAACAGAGAGATAAAGCGTATATTACAGAAGATAGTCAAACCTCATAAGAGAGACTGGAGCACCAGGCTACAAGATGCACTTTGGGCATACAGAACAGCATACAAGACACCCATTAGGATGAGTCCCTTTCGCTTAGTTTATGGAAAAGCCTGTCATCTC
Organism: Arachis ipaensis; assembly: GCF_059453495.1. NCBI lineage: Eukaryota > Viridiplantae > Streptophyta > Magnoliopsida > Fabales > Fabaceae > Arachis > Arachis ipaensis. Next base: position 114,701,781 of record NC_142441.1, on the reverse strand, counting down.
CCAGTTGAAGTAGAGCACAAAGCCTTTTGGGCAATAAAAGAGTGCAACATGGGATTTGAAACAGCCGGAGCTGAAAGGAAGTTGCAACTGCAAGAATTAGAAAGCCTTCGCCTGGAAGCTTATGAGAACTCGAGGATGTACAAGGAAAAGATGAAGGCTGTACATGATAAGCACATCAAGAGGAGAGAGTTTCAACCTGGGGACTTAGTCCTCATTTATAAATCTCGACTGAGGCTCATGCCAGGCAAGTTGAGATCAAGATGGGAAGGTCCATAAAGAGTAGAGAAGGCCGAGCCATACAGAGTTTTTCACCTAAGTCACCCTTCAAGCTCTGAACTCATCAAAGTTAATGGACATCGTTTGAAGCTCTACCATGGCGAGAAGATGAAGAAAAACAAGGAGCTCGAGATCTTCCTCTTGGAGGATCCACACATAGCCGAAGACTGAGCTAGTGGACCGTCCAACTTACGGACGTTAAACCGAAGTGCTAGGCGGGAGACAACCCACTATGGTATGATCGTTCTTTTCTTTATTCGTAATTTTCTTTTTCCATAACTCTTTTCCTTATTCGCACATTTAGCTTGCATCTGCATTTGCATATTTTTATTTAAAAAAAAAATTTTCACGCGACGCGACCGCATCAATGACGCGTCCGCGTCGTAGGTGGCTCAGAAAGAATAAGAAAGCGAATAGAAAGTCACGCGAGAGCATGGCTGGAGGCGTGCCTTTGGCACAAATCGCCCCACGCGACCGTGTGCCCCACGCATCCGCGTCATGTGAAAAATTTGCCTCCCATGCGACCGCATCACCCACACGGCCGCGTAACCTGAAAATCGATGTGAAAAGGGTGCATAGCCAAAAGTTATGCTGGAGTGGTGCTGGACTAGCGCTAGACGCACAGCCCTTACCACACGAACGCGTGCCCCACGCGTCCGCGTCATATCCCAATATTGGCCACTCTCGCGGTCGCATGACCCACGCAATCGCGTCACCCTTATTTTGGCAAAATAAGATTTCGAACAGAGACTTGTGCGAGCGCGAGGCTGCCTTCGCACCAGTAGCATAAAACGTGTCATGCGACCGCGTGACTGACGCGACCGCGTCAATCCGAATAAGCGCAATTCGCGCGAACGCGTCACCCACGCGTCCGCGTCCGCGTCGCTTGCACCGCACAGCTTACCCTGATTTTCCAAATATCTTATCTTTCTTCTCCCCAAATCCTATTTTCTCTTTTCCCTCCTTATTTCTTCCTTCTTCCTTCTTCCTTCTTTTTCACCTTCTTCTCCCTCTCTCTCATCCCCATTATCAAGGTTTTTCTTTTCTTCTTCCTTCCTTACTTTTCCATTATCTTTCTTATTTTTATGTTTTCTTCTTTTCTTTTCTTTTTACTTTCATTATCCATATTTTCTTTTTCTTTCTTTTTTTCTTTTAATTGGTGTTAGAAATTTAATTGAGTCATTATTTCTCATTATATGCTTGTGGATTGTTGCAAAATTATTTGGCAATTATATATTACTTTTTAAAGGGTTACTTGCATGTTCAAATTATTATTTTCAATAGTTTATTCATCATGCATGCTACGTGTTTGTGAAAAAGCCCATATGGCATTATGCATTTTCTACATTATTCTATTCTACTATTCAATGCTTGCTTTTCATAAATTCCCTTTACTATTTTATTAATTTACTTTAATTGTCAATACAAACGTGATGGTTAGTTTGTTACGAGTGATGACATATTTAACAAATTAAATGCTTGATCTATGCTACTCATGTCTTTGCCTGCATGCCAATAAACACCTTGCATTTAATTGTCATCAAATCCATTTTCTATATTTCCATTGGTGAACTTTTCACATGTAGTCATGACCATGTGTTAACGACATCCTCTTTACCGTGCATTGATTATCACTTATACCATCCTCTTCCTTGCTTTGTCCCTTTGAATTCATGTTACTTTCTTTTTCCCTTTTCAGAATGACCACCAAGAAAGGAAAAGAGAAAGCTACTCCCAAACCACCAGCAAGAAGAGGAACAAAAAGAGCATTAGTGGTAGAGCCTTCTTCAACTGCAGTCAAACCCTCAACAAAAAGAATTAAGAGGATTATAAAGGTTGATGAAAAAGAAAAAGCCTTCCCAGCAAAGGACACTGTGCGATTTCCCAATCGCTACTGTGAGCAGATGTTCCCTATCCTGGCAGGACGAAGCTACAACAATGAATACCTTCTTATCCTCCCGCCCAATATTGCTATCTTTGTTGAGCCGCAAATTGAACGAAGACAATGGGATTTCCTCCAGAGACAGCCAAGGCAGGTTAATCTTTCTTGGGTAGTTGAGTTCTACTCTAATTTCCACCTGCCAACCCTGCAGTCTGTCTATGTATGTCAGAAGCAAGTCCCCATTACAGAAGAGGCCATTCAACAAGCTCTAGATCTTCCCCCTACTCCAGAAGGATTGGACGCCTTTCAAGAAGCCTCACTCAAGCGCCAGATGTACCAATTTGACTGAGACACCGTTCTCAGAGTTATCGCACTACCTGGCAGCAGATGGATCTATGGATACCACCGTTCCCGTCCTAAGGGAATACCGGCTTCATCACTTACCTTGGAGGCTCGCGTATGGGCACAGATTATGTCCCACTACGTCTTTCCGAGCACTCACGAATCCTTCTTCACTGCAGACATGGCCGTTCTACTATGGTGCATCCTTACAGACCAGCCTCTGAACCTACCAAGACACATCCAGAATGCCATAGAACACGTACAGATTGCGGGCAACTTACCTTTTCCCGCCTTGGTCTCGGATCTCGTCTCAGCAGCCGGAGTCTCCTACAAAGCTGGGGACACTAAAGCCATACTTTCACGGGATGATCAGTACGTCCCTAACAGGAAATATATTAGACTTCCAGCAGCCACTACTAGCCAGCCTACCGAACCGGCTGAGGACATTCCTCCTTCCACACCACAAGCACCTACAACAACCCAACTGCTCCATCAGATACTTGAAAAGTTGGATCGGCAGGAACAGAAAGCAAAGCTAAGAGAGCGCCGTAACAAGCGCCGATTCACATACCTTAAGGAGCTGATTATGGGAAAATTCAAGGACTCAGACACCCCGGACTCCCCTTCCTTTACCAGCACAGGGAGCCATGACGGTCCTGACTGTGGAGATACTGCTACCAGCCCACCTTTGTTCCTGACAGATGGCACCGAGGACGGTGCAAAGCCTTAAGTGTAGGGAGGTTGGTCAGTACCTGACTTCCGGAGGTAATTCCTCTTTCCTAACACCAATATATTAGGATATTTAGTTAGTTTTTCTTTTGTAGAATAGGATAAATTACATAGTAATAGATTAGTTGCATGCATGTTCTACTTGATTGAAAAGACAATAAGTTTCTTCTAAGACCCTATCTTTAGAACAAAATTTCACTAATTTTAATCAAAACTTTTATGTTGGAATTTGCTTGAAGTTGTATTTGGAACATGATTTTTGGGCTAAAGAACACACAACCTGTGAGATTTGAGCCCAAATGCATGGTTACATTATTTAACCATAATTATTTTATTCTTGTGTGTTTACTTCTATATGATTGTAATCTACTTTTTGTTTCATCCTATATGTCCAATGTTTAATATATTTATATGTTTGCATATGATTGAGGCCATTACTTGTTTAAACTCACTTATCCAAACTAAGCCTACCCTTTCAATTACCTTTGTTAACCACTTTGAGCCTTTAAATCCCATTTGTTCTGTATTTTACCACATTACTAGCCTTAAGCGGAAAAACAATTTTATACCCCAATTGAATCTTTGGTTAGCTTAAGATAGAATTATGTGTGTTAATTAAATATGGGAAATTGTGGGAACAAAAGATAATAAGGGAATGTGTCATGATAATATAATGGGAATTTGGGTACCTACTCATGTGAAACTATAAGAATAAATATATTTATGTGCATTGATTAGCTATATATTTTTGTGAATGCTACAAGATTTGTGATTTCTGGTTTGTGTGCGCACGCACACTCCTGTGAGTGTTTGAACATGTGTGAATGCACAGCTTTGTGCGTACAGACACACAGGGGAAGGCTTACTGATGGGAGCGCTAGCACGCCCTGTGCGCACACATAACCAACAAAGTTTGGCAAGCTGTGCGCATGCACACGTTGGAAGGTGTATTCTGTTGAGGGCGTTCGCATGCCTTGTGCGAATGAACAGAATTGGAAAATTTCACACTTGTGCGTACGCACACCTCTATCCGTATGCACACATTTTGAAAATCCTCCTCGGCGTGTGCACGCACACCCCTGTGCGTACGCACATGCCCTGTTTTTCAAATAAATTGTTGTTTTTAACTGTTTCACCTTCCCAACAAGCTTGTAACCTTCTGTGACACCTATTTAAGACTCTTGGGCTTATTTTCGGGTATCAAAACATGGGAAAAGGTCCTAGGAGATTTAATTTGGTTATACCTTGAAAAGTTAGAGAACAGAGGCTTAGGCTTTTGGTGTACTGAGGATGGGTTTGGTGGAGTGAGAAGGGAGAAGGATACATGAATTAAGAACTGATGAACTAATGAGTTCGGAAATGAAATTGTGAATTGACAGTGGTTGAGATGAGTCAAGGACTCGGAGTTGGAAATGATGAAATATTGATATAATGAAATAATAAAATTTTCAAAACCACTGATGTAACACTTTTAAGTTGAAATTTTTGAGACGCTATGCACCCTGCAAGGACGGTGGTTGGATCCCGCCTGTCGAGGTAGCGGCGGCGGCGTAAGGGCGGTGGTTCGTCCCGCTTGCGTTGAGATGTGAGGTCCGTGGCAAGAGTATCCCGCTCGCATCCCTTCGGATCACTAGAGTATGCAGGCACAAAATCCTGGACGGTGTTCCGAGTACCATATCTCGGGGGTTCCCATTATGATTCTGAAGGGTGACATCTCCATGGAGATGTGTCATGTTGGCAGTTGAACTGACAATGTGATATCACAGTCAGTAGGACAAGCACTCATCATGTGCATCTTCTATATGTTTGTATGCTTTGTTGACTTGAAATTGCTTGCCTAATTGTATAACATGCTTACTTGCCTATTTGAATTACTTGATATATATGCCTATACTTGTGTTTTACTTGCATAGTAATTAATTATGTTTTCTACTGGGATTGAGGAGGTTCGGAAGGCGGTGGCGATGGGATTGCATAGAGGATAGGTCGGTGAAGGCTGTGGGACAGCGGAGGACTGTTAGATTAGAAAATTCTTTAAGCTAGATTACCCCCTTTTTAATATGTTAAGGTTTTAAGTTATGTTGTACTATTTTAGTTATGCTTTAATATGAATCTTGTGATGGATATGAAGTTCTAGGATTGCCTCTGGCATCCTGGAGTCTTATATCTTACATCGCTGGACACTATTACCATACTGAGAACCTCCGGTTCTCATACCATATTCTGCTGTTGTTTTTCAGATGCAGGTCGCAACCCACCTCGGTGAGTTACTTCGATGGTGACAGAGCGGAGGATCCTGGATATATTTTGGAGTCTTTTTGCTTCTTTTGTTCATATCTCTCATCTTTTGTATGTACTTTTGCCTAGAGGTTTACTTTGAGAGAAAACTTGTATAATCTGTTTAATTTGTTTTTAACTTTCAGAATTATATATTGTCTGTATATAGTTAGCCGGCTTAAACTCCACGAGCCGTGGCTAGATCTTTATACTATTATACTCTGATATTTTGTTATATTATATCTATTTCTTTTGAGTTAAGTTTGTAGCTTTGTGTGTACGTTTTGCGCTTTTCAAATTCTGTTTTTGAGCTGTATCCTTCATCGGGCTTCTAGAATATATTACTCCTTCTATATATATTATATGTATAAGCTTTAGACTTGTCGTAACCATTGATTAACCTTTGCTTTATGACGCGAGGTAAGGCATAGGGTAATTAGGGTGTTACAAAAGGTATGAAACCGGGACCGGGCCATAGCTCGGGCCACCCGGCCTGGCCTGGTGGAGGGATCAGTTTCTAATTTCCTAACTAGGGGAAGGGGTCTAGGGCACACACACACATTCACGTCTTCACTCTTCACGCAAGCTTCACTGCCTCCATGCCTACTCCGCCTCTTCCACGCACCCTGACCTTGCCACAGCAGTGCCACCCTCAGAGCTCAGTCCCCTCAGCCCTTCCCCTCAGGCCCTTCCCCTCCGCTGCTAGCCTTTCTATCGCAGCACACCATCGCACTCTTTCCCTCTCAGCCCTCTCTCTGTCTCTCAACAGCCACATTCACCACGCCAGTAACCGATCCCCATCCTCGGCTCCTAGTGACGATGGCGACAACTGCAAACGGTGACAGAGCATCTCTGACCCAGTGCACTGCTTTTGCCGCTGGTCTTCTTCTTCTCTTCTCTTCTCTAGCCCATGCTCAAGTTTAGTTTAGGTAAATAATTTGCGTTTTGAATTTCTAATTAGGGAATTGGTTAATATAATTTTTGATCAGGGATTTGACTATTGGAAGTTATGATTAGGGATTTAGGGTATTGATTATTAGAATTTCTGATTAGTATTTTGGTTAATATAATTTCTATTAGTGTTTTGTTCTGATTTAGGGTATTGATTTGGATTAGGGATTTTGGTTAATATAATTCCTGTTAGTAATTTGTTTTTCTTATGTGTTTTGTTATGATTTAGTGTATTGATTTGGATTAGGAATTTGGTTAATAGAATTTCTGTTAGTGTTTTGTTCTTCATATTAGTGTTTTGTTTTGATTTTGTTCATCCTGTTAGTATTTTGATTAAGTCGTTATTATTCTTCCTGTTATTAGAATTTCTGAGTAGAAATTTTGATTATTGAAATTTATGATTTTGATAGGATAGAAAACATAAGAACATTGAGATGGTGTTGACTGAAAAATTATGTGTTTAAAGTGTGTATTTGTCTTGTTTTCAAAATAGATTTGTGTCTTGTAATATGTATAGAAGTGATTAGATTTTGGAGTGGAAGAATACTAATGAAGATGCATCTGATGTAATGTGTCTTGTAATGTGTATAGAAGTGGTGGAGATAATTGTGTTCCTTAAAATTAGGAGAAATTTCTAATTAAGTATTGATTTTGTTTGTTTAGGATATGAACAATGGGAGGAGGAGATAATTGTGTTCCTCCACCAACCATTGAAGAGGACAAAACAATAGAAATTGAAGCTGAAAATCTTGCTGCTCCTACTCCTGCTATTGAAGCTAAAAATCTTACTGCTCCTACTCCTGCTATTAATGCACCACAAGTAGATGAAGAAAACAAAGATGCAAATAATGAAGATCCAGAAGTTTTTTCTAAGGAAAAAAAATCATATGTTTGGCAGCATTTTACTGTACTTCCGTTGACTGAGACAAAGGGACAGCATCAGGCTAAATGTAATCATTGCCAGAAAAAATATAGTTGTCACCCTACTAAACATGGCACAAATTCTCTAAATAAGCACTTAAAGAGTGCTCATAAGTAGATATTTACTAAAGTGGGAAAGCAGGGGACACTTCATGGTTATATGCCTAAAATTGATGAAGAAGGGGAACTATGCAAGGCTTTTAAGGGTTATAACTTGGAAGATTGTAAGAAGTCTGTAGCTGAGTTCGTTGTACTTGATGAAATGCCGTTTAAAGTTGTTGAGGGGATTGGGTTTCACAAAATGTTAAATCGATTTGAGCCAAGATTTACGGTCCCATCTAGGGTGACGATCTCAAGAGATTACTTTCAACATTATTTAGATGAAAAGAAAAAGCTAAAAGAATGGTTGGCAAAGTCATGTGCTCGGGTTTGCTTGACAACAGATTGTTAGACATCAAATCGGAATTATAGTTATATGAGTTTGACTACATATTTTGTTGATGAAGAATGGAAGTTACAACAGAGAATTATAATTTTTTTCCAAATTGAGAACAACAAGGGTGATACAGTAGGAAGAGAAATTGAGAAATGCTTGAGAGAGTGGGGATTTGAAAAAGTCTTCACAATCACAGTAGATAATGCAACTTCGAATGATAGAGCTATTACTTACCTTCAAAGGAAATTAGGTGCAAGAGGTGGGTTGGTGTGTGGAGGAAAGTATTTGCATGTGAGATGTTGCGCTCATGTTCTGAATTTGATAGTGAATGAAGGAATTAAAGAGCAACAAACTTCAATTGAAAGCATTAGAAATGCTGTCAGGTATGTTAGGTCCTCTCCTCAACGGACTAAAAAGTTTAAAGACTGCATTGTGGTTGAGTTGATTGAATCTAAAAGTCTTGTGTGCTTGGATGTTCCAACTAGATTAAATTCGACCTATCTAATGTTGGAACATGCCGATAAGTTTGAAAAAGCTTTTGATAGACCTTATGATGAAGAACCTGATTTTCTTAGATGGTTTGGAGAGGATAGTGGGGAAAAAAGGAAAGTTGGTCCACCTATACCACTTGATTGGCAACATGCTAGATTATTCATTGAGTTTTTGAGAATCTTTTACGAAATAACTTTGAGTTTCTTTTCTTCCTTGCATGTTACATCAAACAAATGTTTTCATGAAATTGCATCTATTACTTCTCAATTAACATCTTGGAGCCAAAATCATTTTGAATTGTTAGGGTGTATGGCATGTTCTATGAAGAATAAATATCATAAATATTGGGGACCTGTTGACAAATTTAACCCGTTGTTACTTGTTGCTTTTGTATTGGATCTTCGTTATAAACTAGATTATCTCTGTTGGTGTTTGGAGGATGTTTATGACAAGGAAGTGTCTCCTAGTATGACTGGTTTTGTTAAACTAACATTGGAGACTTTATATAAGTTTTACAAACAGGAGGCTGTAGATGATAAAGGAAGGGAGGATGGTGGAAGTTCATCTAGAGATGTCTTGGATGACAATAATAAAGTCTCAATTGGTGCTAAGGGAGTTTCTGAAAATAGAGTGAATATGTGGAAAAACAAAAAAGAGAGAAGGCTAATGCAGATAGCAAGTCAGACGTGGAGAGATATCTGGCCGAGGATACTGTAGAAGATGAGAATTTTGATATATTGGCTTGGTGAAAAGTGAATGCTTCAAAATATAGGATTCTTTCTCTCATAGCCCATGACATCTTAGGTATTCTGGTCTCAACCGTTGCTTTTGAATCATGCTTTAGCACTAATGGACGTGTGCTTGATGTCTTCCGCAGCTCTTTGTCACCATTAATGGCTGAAGCTTTGATATGCACTCAAAGTTGGTTGTGCCCTTTAAAACAAGAAGTTGGAGATCAAGATTTTGATCAATTTGATAGTAGTCAGAAGATTGTTAAAGGTACATTTATAATATTTTATTATTGTGACTTAATTATTTGAAGTAATAATATCTTATATGAAAATGAATAATTTTATATGTTTTGTAATTTGTAGGTTTTACTAATGCATCCATATCACAAGGAACAAGTTGACAATATTAATAGCAATTGATGGGTGATGAGTATTCTTCTGTGGCTAATGTTGTGTTATAAAGACTATTAGTTAAAGTTCTATCTTTAGGAAGAACAAGACTTTAGCGTAATATTTTGTGTTATTTGTATGTGACTTAACTATTTAGCGTACTATTTTGTGTTATTTTGTGTTATTTGTATGTGACTTAACTATTTTGTGTTATTTTTTAGTGAATTTTATTCTGTGAATTGTGAAATAATAGTTGGAGATTAGGTGATTTTTACATACTAAAGACCCAGTTTTCACCCGGCCAGAAGGTGTGTAGGTTTCATCAGGTCTAGGGCCGGGTTAGGGTAAAAAAATTAGGCCCGGTATATATTTCGGGCCGGGTCTGGGTTAGGCCAAACCCGGTGTGACCCGGCCCATGTACACCCCTAGTTGGAACACATACACTTAGATAAGTGTCTTCCTTTGATTGTTGTCACCGAATCACACCTCTTTTTAATCATCTAGTCCTTTATCATTAGATCATTCTTTATATAAGTCATGTTATTATTAAGTGTGAAAAAAAAAGAAGAGATGAGAAGGGAGTTAGGGGAAGAGAGGAGTCCGAGAGTGAGAGTGAACCGAGGAAGAGAAGGGAGTTCTTTCAATCTTCACCACTTCCACATGATTCCTCAAGCCTCTAGCTACACACCTTCATGGAGATGATCAAGCTAAGCAAGGAGAGCAAGGAAAAGTGAAGGAAGGACTGGCCAAAGTTTGAAGTAAAGTTGACCGAAGGAAGAAGGGAAAGCTAGAACCGATTTCTTGTGCAAGAGTGAACTCCATTGAGGTAGGGGTTAGGCTAGTATAATTATTTGTTTGTGTTTGTGTGAATGATTATTGTTGATGATGTAATGAGTAATTGCTGCTATCTATGATATTGGATTATGCATGATAATGATGAAGATGATTAAGAGATGATGAAAAGCTTAGGAAACCGAAATGATTAGTTAGAACCTAAGCCAAATTCTGTGATATGGTTACTAAAATTAGGCAGCGACTTGCGTGAATTTATGGGCAAAATCTAGCGACTCAAAAATTGTGTAATAATTCCATGGTAATCCTTGATGAGGTTAGATCATCCTCTCAAATTTTTAGAACTTTCTGATGAGTAGGTTAAAAGATAAAAAGTTTTGAAAGTAAATGGTTTCTGTTGAAAAATCTATTTTTGAATTAATCCAGTAGCAACTTCCAACCTACACAACTTTTAATTCTGATGAATTTTTGAGTTTCAACCAAAGAAAGTCAAAAGATTGGTATGTGCAGAACATTATATCCAAATTTTGGGATAATCTCATTTTTATAGAATTAAATATGCAATTTGCAAAATGGAAGGTTCACTGTTTCATTGACATGCAATTTTGAAACTCGTTGATAATTTTAGTGATTTCTTTGAGTTGCAGGTATTGATATTAACCACTAAATTGAGTACAACTAGTTTTGATAGAACCCTCATGATGAGTATTTTGTTTCCTCAAAAGTTCAAGATTTTAGAAGCTATGAATTAAAAGTTATAGGCTTTGACATTTTACTGCTCACTAATGGCTAAACATGATTTACAAACTTAGAGCAGTGATTTCCTGTATGGATATCTCCTGATGTAGAAAAACTTTTGTGATGAAACCAGAACCAAATGAAATCCTATGATGTTGGTGCACGAAATTGTGATCTCAGGCAACGGCACTAAAAACTTGGTACGCACGTCTTAATAAATTGTTTTTCATTCACAACTTCGATACAACTAACCAGCAAGTGCACTGGGTCGTCCAAGTAATAAACCTTACGTGAGTAAGGGTCGATCCCACGGAGATTGTTGGTATGAAGCAAGCTATGGTCACCTTGTAGATCTTAGTCAGGCAGATATAAAATAGTTATGGAGTTTTCGAAAATACTAATAAATAGACAGAAAATAAAGATAGAAACATGATGAGCGGATATTTTATACGCTTTTTGGAGATAATTTCATATAGTTTTGAGTATGTTTTAGTTAGTTTTTAGTCTATTTCTAGTAGTTTTTAGGAAAAATTCATATTTCTGGACTTTACTATGAGTTGTGTGTTTTTCTGTAATTTCAGGTATTTTTCTGGCTGAAATTGAAGGAGCTGAGCAAAAATCTGATTCAGGCTGAAAAAGGACTGCTGATGCTGTTGGATTCTGACCTCCCTGCACTCAAAGTGGATTTTCTGGAGCTACAGAACTCGAAATGGCATGCTTCCAATTGCGTTGGAAAGTAGACATCCAGGGCTTTCCAGCAGTATATAATAGTCCATACTTTGCACAAGGATAGACGACGTAAACTGGCGTTCAACGCCAGTTCTCTGCCCAATTCTGGCGTCCAGCGCCAGAAAAGGATAAAAAACTGGAGTTGAACGCCCAAACTGGCACAAAAACTGGCGTTCAACTCCACAAATGGCCTCTGCACGTGGATTGCTTAAAGTCTCAGCTCCAGCACACACCAAGTGGGCCCCAGCACACCAAGTGGGCCCCAGAAGTGGATCTCTGCATCATCCATCATAGTCCACTCATATTTTGTAACCCTAGGCTACTAGTTTAGTATTTAAACAACTTTTAGAGACTTATTTTGTATCTCATGACATTTTAGATCTAAACTTTGTATTCTCTGACGGCATGAGTCTCTAAACCCCATTGTTGGGGGTGAGGAGCTCTGCTGTGTCTCAACGAATTAATGCAAGTATTCCTGTTTTCCATTCAAACACGCTTGTTCCTATCTAAGATGTTCATTCGCGCTTAACTGTGATGAAGGTGATGATCTGTGACATTCATCACCTTCCTCAAACCACGAACGTGTGCCTGACAACCATCTCCGTTCTATATCCGATTGAATGAGTATCTCTTAGATTCTTTAATCAGAATCTCCGTGGTATAAGCTAGAACTGATGGCAGCATTCATGAGAATCCGGAAAGTCTAAACCTTGTCTGTGGTATTCCGAGTAGGATTCAAGGATTGAATGACTGTGACGAGCTTCAAACTCCTGAAGGCTGGGCGTTAGTGACAGATGCAAAAGGATAGTAAATCCTATTCCAACCGGATCGAGAACCAACCGGTGATTAGCCGTGCTGTGACAGAGCGCGTGAGCGTAGTTTTCACTGGAAGGATGGAAGGTAGCGATTGACAACGGTGATCCACCAACACACAGCTTGCCATAGGAGGACGTGCGTGCGTGAATCAGAAGACAGAGGAAAGCAGAGATTCAGAAGACAAAGCATCTCCAAAACTCCAACATATTCTCCATTACTACACAACAAGTAACTTTTAATTTATGCTCTACTGGTTATTCATAATTCAACTGATAAACATAATTGACTTCCTGACTAAGATTTACAAGATAACCATAGATTGCTTCAAACCAACAATCTCTGTGGGATTCGACCCTTAAGGTATTACTTGGACGACCCAGTGCACTTGCTGGTTAGTGGTACGAGTTGTGAAAAGTGTGATTCACAATTTGTGCTACCAAGTTTTTGGCGCCGTTGCCGGGGATTGTTCGTGTTTGAACAACTGACGGATTATTTTGTTGCTTAGATTAGGAAAAATCTTCTCTTTTTTTTTGGTTTAGAGTCTTTTATTATTTATCCCTTGTTAAAACACTTTAAATTTATAGCTCAGTTAATTAGAACGTGGTGTTTATGTTCATGGTAATTGGCTATCATATTTTTAAAAAAAAAAACCTTTTTCAAAAATAATTTTTCTATTAATAAGGTCCCATAACTCATTTGGCTAGAACATTAATTTGATTAGGTTAGAATATTTTATACTCTTTTTAAAACCTTCTTTTTCAAAAATAATTTTTCTATTAAATCCTGTATCAAACTTTAATAAGGTCCCATAACTCATTTGGCTAGAACATTAATTTGATTAGGTTAGAATCTTTTATACTCTTTTTAAAACCTTCTTTTTCAAAAATAATTTTTCTATTAAATCCTGTGTCAAACTTTAATAAGGTCCCATAACTCATTTGGCTAGAACATTAATTTGATTGGGTTAGAATCTTTTATACTCTTTTTAAAACTTTCTTTTTCAAAAATAATTTTTCTATTAAATCCTGTGCCAAACTTTAAGTTTGGTGTTTTCTTGTTGATTCCCCTTTGATTTTCGAAAATTTTGGTTTGGTTTTCTAAAAATTTTAAGTTTGGTGTTCTTCCTTCATGTTCTTGTGTTCTTGTGAGTCTTCAAAGTGTTCTTGAGTTTCCTTGTGTCTTGATCTTAAAATTTTTAAGTTTGGTGTTCCTTGGTGTTTTCCCTCCAAATTTTTCGAAAACAAGGAGCAATAGATCTAAAAATTTTAAATCTTGTACTATCTTATTATTTTTCTCTCTCCTCACTAAATTCAAAAATATCTTTTCAAAATATCTCTTCTAACTTCCTAACTTCTTATCTTTTCAAATTTGTTTCAACTAACTAACTAACTTTTTGTTTGTTTCTTAACTTTTTCAAAACTACCTAACTAACTCTCTCTCTCTAATTTTCGAAAATATATTCCCTCTTTTTCAAAAATTTCGTTTTTTTTTACTAATTATTTTTAATTTTTTTTTTACGAAAAAAAAATATTTTTTTCAAAATTCAAATTCTTTTTAGTTATTTTATTTTATTTAAGTATTTACTTCTTATAAAATAAAATAAATAAAAAGGTAAATCAGTCCAAGTTATATCCATAGATCCATCATGGACATCAGTGGAGATGGACAGTCCAGGAGGACTTTGGGGTCATATTCTAACCCCTCTACTGCTTCGTATGGGAGTAGCATATGCATACCCTCCATTGGAGTTAGTAGCTTTGAGTTGAATCCTCAGCTCATTATCATGGTGCAGCAAAGTTGCCAGTATTCCGGTCTTCCACAGGAAGAACCTACAGAGTTTCTGGCACAATTTTTACAAATTGCTGACACAGTACATGATAAGGAATATAGATCAGGATGTCTACAGACTATTACTGTTTCCATTTGCTGTAAAAGATCAAGCTAAAAGGTGGTTAAATAACCAACCTAAGGCCAGCATAAGAACATGGAAACAGCTGACAGAAAAATTCCTGAATCAATATTTCCCTCCAAAAAGGATGACACAGCTAAGGCTGGACATCCAAGGCTTTAAACAAGGAGATAATGAATCTCTTTATGATGCCTGGGAGAGATACAGAGAGATGCTACGAAAATGCCCCTCTGAAATGTTTTCAGAGTGGGTTCAGTTAGACATCTTCTACTATGGGCTTGCAGAAGGAGCTCAGATGTCTTTAGATTACTCAGCTGGTGGGTCTATCCATATGAGAAAGACAATCGAAGAGGCTCAAGAGCTCATTGATACAGTTGCCAGGAATCAGCATCTGTATCTAAGCAGCAACCCTTCCATGAATGAAGAGGTTAAAACAGTAACTGCTGAATTCAGTACTGTAAAACAAGCTGCTGAATTCAATCAGCAATTAGATTTTCTAACAAAGCAGCTAGCTGAATTCAAAGACAGGTTACAGGAGACAAGGATAGCTAATATACATATGGAAGAACAGTTTAAGCAAACAAAGCAGCAGCTATCAAAGCAAATAGCAGAAGAATGCCAAGCAGTTCAATTAAGAAGTGGGAAAACATTAAATACCCCACCTCAAGGCATCAAAAATTCAAGAAATGAGCAACCCACCATAGATTCCCCTGAGGACAATAAGAGCCCAGGGAAAAATAATTCTGGCACTAAAACGCCAGAAAAGGGGTGGAAGGCTGGCGCTGAACGCCCAGACCATGCCCAAAACTGGCGTTCAGCGCCAGAAACAAGGCAGGATTGGCGTTCAACGCCAGAAATGGGCAAGAATCTGGCGTTGAACGCCCAACAGGAGCACAGTTCTGGCGTTCAGGCGCCAGGAACAGACAGTGAGCTGGCGTCTAACGTCACTCCAGCTTCTGACTCTGGCATTCAATTGCCAGTGAGGGATCAGACACACAAGTGCTGATAACAACCCCTCTAAAAAGGCTTCTTTAACCACTAAGGTTGAGGAATATAAAGCCAAGATACCTTATCCTCAAAAACTCCGGAAAGAGGAGCAGGATAAGCAATTTGCTCGCTTTGCAGATTATCTAAGGACTCTTGAAATAAAGATTCCATTTGCAGAGGCACTTGAGCAAATACCTTCTTATGCCAAGTTCATGAAAGAGATCTTGAGTCATAAAAAGGAGTGGAGAGAAACAGAAAGAGTTCTCCTCACTGAAGAATGCAGTGCAGTCATTCTGAAAAGCTTTCCTGAAAAGCTTAAAGACCCTGGGAGTTTTCTGATACCATGCATATTAAAAGGTGATTGCACCAAGACAGCTTTATGCGATCTTGGGGCAAGCATCAACCTAATACCTGCATCCACTATCAGGAAGCTTGGCTTAACTGAAGAAGTTAAACCAACCCGGATATGTCTCCAACTTGCTGATGGTTCCACTAAATACCCATCAGGCGTGATTGAGGACATGATTGTCAGAGTTGGGCCATTCGCCTTTCCCACTGACTTTGTTGTGCTGGAAATGGAGGAGCACAAGAGTGCCACTCTCATTCTAGGAAGACCCTTCATAGCAACTGGACGATCCCTCATTGACGTCCAACAGGGAGAAATAACCCTGAGAGTCAACAATGACGAGTTCAAGTTGAACGCTGTCAAAGCCATGCAGCATCCAGACACATCAACAGACTGCATGAAAGTTGACCTTATTGACTCTTTGGTAGAAGAGATCAACATGGCTGAGAGTCTCGAATCAGAGTTGGAAGACATCTTTAAAGATGTTCAGCCTGATTTGGAGGATTCAGGGGACATGAAAGAGCCTCTGAACTTTCTTCTGAAAGAGGAAAAACCTCCTAAACCAGAGCTCAAGCCACTGCCACCATCCTTGAAATATGCATTTCTAGGAGAAGGTGACACTTTTCCAGTGATCATAAGCTCTGCTTTAAATTCACAGGAAGAGGAAGCACTTATTCAAGTGCTAAGAACACACAAGACAGCTCTTGGGTGGTCCATAGGTGACCTTAAGGGCATAAGCCCAGCTAGATGCATGCACAAAATCCTACTGGAGGATAATGCCAAACCAGTGGTTCAACCACAGAGGCGGCTAAATCCAGCCATGAAGGAAGTGGTGCAGAAAGAGGTCACCAAATTACTAGAGGCTGGGATTATTTATCCCATTTCTGATAGCCCCTGGGTGAGCCCTGTTCAAGTCGTCCCAAAAAAGGGAGGCATGACAGTAATTCATAATGAAAAAAATGAACTGGTTCCTACAAGAACAGTTACAGGGTGGCGCATGTGTATTGACTACAGAAGGCTCAATACAGCCACCAGAAAGGATCATTTTCCTTTACCATTCATAGACCAGATGCTAGAGAGACTAGCAGGTCATGATTATTACTGCTTTTTGGATGGCTACTCAGGCTATAACCAGATTGCAGTAGATCCCCAGGATCAAGAGAAAACAACATTCACATGTCCATCCGGAGTGTTTGCTTATAGAAGGATGCCCTTTGGGCTATGCAATGCACCTGCAACCTTCCAGAGATGCATGCTCTCTATTTTCTCTGATATGGTGGAAAAATTTCTGGAAGTCTTCATGGATGACTTCTCAGTATATGGAGACTCATTCAGCTCCTGTCTTGATCACCTGAAACTTGTTCTGAAAAGATGCCAAGAAACCAACCTAGTTTTAAACTGGGAAAAGTGTCACTTCATGGTGACTGAAGGAATTGTTCTTGGGCATAAAATCTCAAACAAGGGAATAGAGGTAGATCAAGCAAAAATAGAGGTAATTGAAAAATTACCACCACCTGCCAATGTTAAGGCAATCAGAAGCTTTCTGGGGCATGCAGGATTCTATAGGAGGTTTATAAAGGATTTTTCAAAAATCGCAAAACCCCTAAGCAATCTGCTAGCTGCTGACACGCCATTTGTGTTTAACACAGCATGCCTACAGGCGTTTGAAACGCTGAAAGCTAAGCTGGTCACAGCACCAGTCATTTCTGCACCAGACTGGACATTGCCATTTGAGTTAATGTGTGATGCCAGTGATCATGCCATTGGTGCAGTACTGGGACAGAGGCATGACAAGCTTCTGCATGTCATTTATTATGCCAGTCGCATTTTAAATGATGCCCAGAAAAATTACACAACCACAGAAAAGGAATTACTTGCAGTGGTTTACGCCATTGACAAGTTCAGATCCTACTTAGTAGGATCAAAGGTGATTGTGTACACTGACCATGCTGCTCTTAAGTATCTACTCACAAAGCAGGATTCAAAACCCAGGCTCATCAGATGGGTATTGCTTCTGCAAGAGTTTGACATAGAAATAAGAGACAGAAAAGGGACAGAGAACCAAGTAGCTGATCATCTGTCCCGGATAGAGCCAGTGGAAGGGACGTCCCTCCCCTTCCTTGAGATCTCTGAGACATTCCCTGATGAGCATCTATTTGCCATTCAGGAAGCACCATGGTTTGCCGATATTGCAAACTATAAAGCTGCAAGGTTCATACCCAAGGAGTACAATAGAATACAAAAAAAGAAACTAATTACTGATGCAAAGTACTACTTGTGGGATGAGCCCTATCTCTTTAAGAGATGTGCAGACGGAATTATCCGTAGGTGTGTCCCCAGAGAGGAAGCACAGAGAATCTTATGGCATTGCCATGGATCTCAATATGGAGGTCATTTCGGAGGTGAGCGAACAGCCACCAAGGTCCTCCAATGTGGTTTCTATTGGCCCACACTCTATAAAGATTCCTGAGAGTTTGTACGTAATTGTGACAGTTGCCAAAGAGCTGGTAATCTGCCTCATGGTTACGCCATGCCTCAACAAGGAATCTTGGAAATAGAGTTGTTTGATGTATGGGGAATTGACTTCATGGGACCTTTCCCACCATCATACTCAAACACTTATATTCTGGTGGCAGTTGACTATGTATCAAAATGGGTTGAGGCTATTGCCAGACCCACCAATGATACTAAAACAGTGCTGAAGTTCCTCCAGAAACATATCTTTAGCAGGTTTGGTGTCCCTAGAGTGTTAATCAGTGATGGGGGCACTCACTTCTGCAATAAACAGCTTTACTCTGCCATGGTTCGGTATGGAATTCGCCACATGGTGGCCACTCCATATCATCCACAAACCAATGGGCAGGCTGAAGTCTCTAACAGAGAATTAAAGAGAATCCTGGAACGGACAGTAAATACCCGTAGAAAGGATTGGGCAAGGAGCTTGGATGATGCTCTGTGGGCTTACAGAACAGCATTCAAGACCCCTATAGGGACCTCTCCATACCAACTCGTGTATGGTAAGGCATGCCACTTGCCCGTGGAACTGGAACATAAGGCCTACTGGGCAACCAGATTCCTAAACTTAGATGCCAAATTAGCAGGAGAAAAACGATTGCTCCAGCTAAATGAGCTAGAGGAATTCAGATTCACAGCTTTCGAAAATGCCAAGCTTTATAAAGAAAAATAAAAAAAATGGCATGACAGAAAGCTGTCATCTAGAATCTTTGAACCAGGACAGAAGGTCCTGTTGTTTAACTCTAGACTCAGGCTATTCCCCGGGAAACTGAAATCCCGGTGGAGGGGACCATACGTGATTACAAGTGTGTCACCATATGGTTATGTGGAGCTTCAAGATATTGATTCTGATAAGAAGTTCATTGTCAATGGACAGAGAATCAAGCATTATCTTGAAGGCAACACTGAGCAAGAATGCTCAAGGCTGAAGCTAGATTGAAAGCTCAGCAAAGTCCAGCTAAAGACAATAAAGAAGCGCTTGCTGGGAGGCAACCCAGCCTTGGGGCAACAATCCTCTAAGCATTTTTGCCCTATTTTTTTTATTTTTTTATTTTTATTTGTTTATACAAAGTTCACTGACACTAAGATAAAGAATCTTTTGCATAAGTTTACAGGGTTACAGAAGGAATCTACAAACAAAACAGAGATAGGGAGCTTACTGGCAAGAAAACGCCAGTGAAGGCCATTTTGGGCGTTCAGCGCCCAAAATGGGCATCCAGTGGGCACTGAACGCCAGTAAGGATAGCTATCTGGCGTTCAACGCCAGAAATGGGCAACAACTGAGCGTTGAACGCCCAGGAGAGCAACATTTCGGCGTTGAACGCCCAAAACAGGCAGTGTTTGGGCGTTCAAACGCCAGGATGGTGGGGAGGAGCTCTCCTTCTACCCATCTCCTTCTTTTTCTTTTTGCTTGAGGACAAGCAAAGCTCTAAGTTTGGTGTGCTTATCCGTGATCACTAAGATCATGGCCCCTAAAGGAAAACAACCCACTCCAAGAGGAGCAAGGGCGTGATTTAAAGGAACCGAAGCACCAGAAATTCTCTCTTAAAGGACCAAGCACCTCACAGACTAGAGGAACATCCACTTCCCAAACCTCAAGGTTGTTGAGTTCTAATCTTAGCCTTAACTCTGTGATAACTGCTCTTATTTTAATTTTACCTTAGGAGTCATATAGTAGTAATTAGTATCTATTTTGATTTTATCTCCAATTAAGCTATAGTTTATTTTTCTCATCATCAGCAAACATGAATAAAGTAGTAGATCTTTTGAATAAGAAGCAATAAAATTTCGAGTTTAAATAAAACAAATTCTAATTGGTTAAATGTGGTGGCAATGCTTTCTATCTTCTGAATGAATGCTTGAACAGTGCATATGTCTTTTGAATTTGTTGTTTAAGACTGTTAAATATGTTGGCTCTTGAAAGAATAATGAACATGAAACATGTTATTGATAATCTGAAAAATCATAAAAATGATTCTTGAAGCAAGAAAAAGCAGCAAAGAACAAAGCTTGCAGAAAAAAAAAAAAAAAGAGAGCAAGCAGAAAAAGCCAATAACCCTTAAAACCAAAAGGCAAGGGCAATTAAAAAGGATCCCAAGGCTTTGAGCATCAGTGGATAGGAGGGCCTAAAGGACTAAAATCCTGGTCTAAGCGGCTAAACCAAGCTGTCCCTAACCATGTGCTTGTGGCGTGAAGGTGTCAAGTGAAAACTTGAGACTGAGCGGTTAAAGTCAAGGTCCAAAGCAAAAAGAAGAGTGTGCTTAAGAACTCTGGACACCTCTAATTGGGGACTTTAGCAAAGCTGAGTCACAATCTGAAAAGGTTCACCCAGTTATGTGTCTGTGGCATTTATGTATCCGGTAGTAATACTGGAAAACAAAGTGCTTAGGGCCACGGCCAAGACTCATAAAGAAGCTGTGTTCAAGAATCATCACACTGAACTAAGAGAATCAATAACACTATCTGAATTCTGAGTTCCTATAGATGCCAATCACTCTGAGCTTCAATGGATAAAGTGAGATGCCAAAACTGTTCAGAAGCAAAAAGCTACTAGTCCCGCTCATCTAATTAGAATTTGAGCTTCATTCAAAAACTCTGAGATATTATTGCTTCTCAACCTATTAGTCTTCTATTTTATTTGTCTAGTTGCTTGAGGACAAGCAACAGTTTAAGTTTGGTGTTGTGATGAGCGGATATTTTATACGCTTTTTGGGGATAATTTCATATAGTTTTGAGTATGTTTTAGTTAGTTTTTAGTCTATTTCTAGTAGTTTTTAGGAAAAATTCATATTTCTGGACTTTACTATGAGTTGTGTGTTTTTCTGTAATTTCAGGTATTTTTCTGGCTGAAATTGAAGGAGTTGAGCAAAAATCTGATTCAGGCTGAAAAAGGACTGCTGATGCTGTTGGATTCTAACCTCCCTGCACTCAAAGTGGATTTTCTGGAGCTACAGAACTCGAAATGGCATGCTTCCAATTGCGTTGGAAAGTAGACATCCAGGGCTTTCCAGCAATATATAATAGTCCATACTTTGCACAAGGATAGATGACGAAAACTGGCGTTCAACGCCAGTTCTCTGCCCAATTCTGGCGTCCAGCGCCAGAAAAGGATCAAAAACTGGAGTTGAACGCCCAAACTGGCACAAAAACTGGCGTTCAACTCCACAAATGCCCTCTGCACGTGGATTGCTTAAAGTCTCAGCCCCAGCACACACCAAGTGGGCCCCAGCACACCAAGTGGGCCCCAGAAGTGGATCTCTGCATCATCCATCATAGTCCACTCATATTTTGTAACCCTAGGCTACTAGTTTAGTATTTAAACAACTTTTAGAGACTTATTTTGTATCTCATGATATTTCAGATCTAAACTTTGTATTCTCTGACGGCATGAGTCTCTAAACCCCATTGTTGGGGGTGAGGAGCTCTACTGTGTCTCAACGAATTAATGCAAGTATTCCTGTTTTCCATTCAAACACGCTTGTTCCTATCTAAGATGTTCATTCGCGCTTAACTGTGATGAAGGTGATGATCTGTGACATTCATCACCTTCCTCAAACCACGAACGTGTGTCTGACAACCACCTCCGTTCTATATCCGATTGAATGAGTATCTCTTAGATTCTTTAATCAGAATCTCCGTGGTATAAGCTAGAACTGATGGCAGCATTCATGAGAATCCGGAAAGTCTAAACCTTGTCTGTGGTATTCCGAGTAGGATTCAAGGATTGAATGACTGTGACGAGCTTCAAACTCCTGAAGGCTGGGCGTTAGTGACAGATGCAAAAGGATAGTAAATCCTATTCCAACCGGATCGAGAACCAACCGGTGATTAGCCGTGCTGTGACAGAGCGCGTGAGCGTAGTTTTCACTGGAAGGATGGAAGGTAGCCATTGACAACGGTGATCCACCAACACACAGCTTGCCATAGGAGGACGTGCGTGCGTGAATCAGAAGACAGAGGAAAGCAGAGATTCAGAAGACAAAGCATCTCCAAAACTCCAACATATTCTCCATTACTACACAACAAGTAACTTTTAATTTATGCTCTACTGGTTATTCATAATTCAACTGATAAACATAATTGACTTCCTGACTAAGATTTACAAGATAACCATAGATTGCTTCAAACCAACAATCTCTGTGGGATTCGACCCTTACTCACGTAAGGTATTACTTGGACGACTCAGTGCACTTGCTGGTTAGTGGTACGAGTTGTGAAAAGTGTGATTCGCAATTTGTGCTACCAAAACACTTATGTAAATCATTGGTGAGAATTTCAGATAAGCGCATAGAGATGCTTTCGTTCCTCTGAACCTCTGCTTTCCTGCTGTCTTCATCCAATCAATCCTACTCCTTTCCATGGCTGGCTTTGTGTAAGGACATCACCGTTGTCAATGGCTACTTTTTATCCTCTCTGGAAAATGGTCCGATGCGCTGTCACTGCATGGCTAATCATCTGGAGGCATCACCCTTGTCAATGGCTGCATCCCATCCTCTTGTGAAAATGGTCCAAATGCTCTGTCACAGCACGGCTAATCATCTGAGGTTCTCGATCATGCTGGAATAGGATTCACCCTCCTTTTGCGTCTGTCACTACGCCCAGCACTCACGAGTTTGAAGTTCGTCACAGTCATTCAATCCCAGAGTCCTACTCGGAATACCACAGACAAGGTTTAGACTTTCCGGACTCTCATGAATGCCGCCATCAAACTAGCTTATACCACGAAGATTCTGATTAAGAGATCCAAGAGATACTCATTCAATCTAAGGTAGAACGGAAGTGGTTGTCAGGCACGCGTTCGTGGGGGAATGATGATGATTGTCACGTTCATCACATTCAGGTTGACGTGCGAATGAATATCTTAGAAGCGGAGTAAGTTGAATTGAATAGAAAAACAGTAGTACTTTGCATTAATCTTTGAGGAATAGCAGAGCTCCACACCTTAGTCTATGGAGTGTAAAAACTCTACCGTTAAAAATACATAAGTGAAGGGTCCAGGCATGGCCGAATGGCCAGCCCCCAAAACGAGATCACAGGATCAAAAATACAATCCAGGATGTCAAATACAATAGTAAAAAGTCCTATTTATTCTAAACTAGTTACTAGGGTTTACATAAGTAAGTAATTGATGCATAAATCCACTTCCGGGGCCCACTTGGTGTGTGCTTGGGCTGAGCTTGAATGTTACACGTGCAGAGGCTCTTTCTAGAGTTGAACGCCAGGTTGTAACGTATTTCTGGCGTTCAACTCTGGTTTGTGACGTGTTTCTGGCGTTTAACTCCAGACAACAGCATAGAACTGGCATTCAACGTCCTTTTACGTCATCTAAACTCGGCCAAAGTATGGACTATTATATATTGCTGGAAAGCCCTGGATGTCTACTTTCCAAAGCAATTGGAAGCGCGCCATTTTGAGTTCTGTAGCTCCAGAAAATTCATTTTGAGTGCAGGGAGGTCAGGATCCGACAGCATCAGCAGTCCTTCTTCAACCTCTGAATCTGATTTTTGTTCAAGTCCCTCAATTTCAGCCAGAAATTACCTGAAATCACAGAAAAACACAAACTCATAGTAAAGTCCAGAAATGTGAATTTAACATAAAAACTAATGAAAACATCCCTAAAAGTAACTAGATCCTACTAAAAACATACTAAAAACAATGCCAAAAAGTGTATAAATTATCCGCTCATCACAACACCAAACTTAAATTGTTGCTTGTCCCCAAGCAACTAAAAATCAAATAGGATAAAAAGAAGAGAATATACTGTAAATTCCAAACTATCAATGAAACATAGCTCCAATTAAATGAGCGAAACTTGTAGCTTTTTGCCTCTTGAATAGTTTTGGCATCTCACTTTATCCATTGAAGTTCAGAATGATTGGCATCTATAGGAACTCAGAGTTCAGATAGTGTTATTGATTCTCCTAGTTCAGTATGATGATTCTTGAACACAGCTATTTTATGAGTCTTGGCTGTGGCCCTAAGCACTTTGTTTTCCAGTATTACCACCGGATACATAAATGCCACAGACACATAACTGGGTGAATCTTTTCAGATTGTGACTCAGCTTTGCTAAAGTTCCCAATTAGAGGTGTCCAGGGTTCTTAAGCACACTCTTTTTTTGCTTTGGACCTTGACTTTAACCGCTCAGTCTCAAGTTTTCACTTGACACCTACACGCCACAAGCACATGGTTAGGGACAGCTTGGTTTAGCTGCTTAGGCCAGGATTTTATTCCTTTAGGCCCTCCTATCCACTGATGCTCAAAGCCTTGGGATCCTTTTTATTACCCTTGCCTTTTGGTTTTAAGGGTTATTGGCTTTTTGCTCTTGCCTTTTGGTTTTAAGAGCTTTGGCTTTTTCTGCTTGCTTTTTCTTTTTCTTTCTATTTTTTTCGCTATTTTTTTCTGCAAGCTTTGTTTTTTGCTGCTTTTTCTTGCTTCAAGAATCATTTTTTTTGATTTTTTAGATTATCTAATAACATGTCTCCTTGTCATCATTCTTTCAAGAGCCAACATATTTAACATTCTTAAACAACAACTTCAAAAGACATATGCACTGTGCAAGCATTCATTCAGAAAAACAAAAAGTATTATCACCACATCAATATAATTAAACTAAGTTCAAGGATAAATTTGAAACTCATGTACTTCTTGTTCTTTTGAATTAAAACATTTTTCATTTAAGAGAGGTCATGGATTCAAAGGACATTCATAACTTTTAGGACATAGTGATGCACGGAAAACTTGTCTCTCAACAAATCTCCCTTCGGCAAGTGTACCGAATTTGTCGTCAAGTAAAAACTCACAATAGAGTGAGGTCGAATCCCACAGGGATTGATTGATCAAGCAACTTTAATTAGAAGAATGTTCTAGTTGAGCGAATCCAGAATTTGGGTTGAGAGTTGCAGAAAATAAAATGGCGGGAATGTAAATAACAGAAAAGTAAATGCTAGAATTAAAGGACTGGAAGTAAATAACTGAAAATAAATTGCAGAATTGTAAATGGGAATGGGGGATTTGCTCATAAAAGTAAATGGCAGAAATTAAAGAGAATGGGTAAGATCAGAGATGGGGAGTTCATTGGGCTTAGGAGATGTTGCAATTCTCCGGATCAAGTTCATTTTCATCTCTTCCTCAATCAATGCACTCATTGATCTCCTTGGCAATCTTAAGTGATTGAATTACAATTTCTTGCAATTCAATCTCTCAAATCTTGATCAATAGCCAATTCCTTGGTCAATTGCTCATGAGAAGAGATGAAGTATGGTCACTGATTATACCACATGCATTTCCCAAATCAAGTATTGAGAGGGTTATAGTCACATACCCATCCAAACCCAATTTGGTCCAGCATGAGAAAGCATTTCTAGCTTGATCTCTTCATTCCTCTTTCAAGGTTCAAAAGAGATCCAAGTTTGAATAGCTTCTCTTCCAAGATAACTACTCAATTGGATGAAGATTGAAAGCTTTCAAGTAAAATCAAGAGGAAAGATAGAAGAAGAATAATAAAAATTAGTATTGATCCATCAAATTACAACAGAGCTCCCTAACCCAATGAAGGGGTTTAGTTGTTCATAGCTCTTGAAAATGAAAACAAAGATGGAGAATACATCATAAAACTAGAAATTGCAAAGAAAGTAAAATACAGAGAGTAGTTCTCTTTTTCCCAGCCTCCAAAACTTCTTCTCAATTCAAAGCTACTCCTATATATACTACTCTTCTCAGCTTCTAGTGTGATTCTTCAAGTCTTGGGCCTTTGGATCTTGAGTTTGAAGCAGTTTCTTTCTTTATTTGGGCTTGGCTTTACTTGCAGAGAGAAAGTGCGAAGTGGGCGGAGACTTTAGTTCAGGACGTTAGGGGTGTTAATATTTAGTGAGAATATAAGTTCGAGAACGTTAGTGACACTTAACATTGTCACTAACGTTCCAATGCACCCCTTTGCCTCACGTTAAAACTCACGTTAACTAGGTTAGCGTGGCTTTTAACGTTGCCTTGTTAACCTTCGAGAACGTTAGTGACACTCAACATTGTCACTAACGTTCCAGTGTACCCCTTCTTGCTTCATGTTAAAGCCCACATTAACTAGGTTAACATGGCTTCTAACATGGCCCTTGCCATCCTTCGAGAACGTTAGTGACATTCAACATTGTCACTAACGTTCCAATGTGCCCCTAGGTCTCACGTTAGAGTCCACGTTAACTAGGTTAACGTGGCTTCTAATGTGGCCATCTTTAGCCATCCCAACATTAGTGACAATGTTGAGTGTCACTAACGTTGGCTCATCCTTCATTCCTCATCGTTAGCTTCTACGTTAACGTGGAACGTTGCAGGGGCATTACATAATCCAAATGGCATGCGCCTATAGGCAAACACTCCATACAGACAGGTAAATGAGGTTTTCTCTTGGTCTCTTGGATCAACCACTATTTGGTTATATCCTGAATAACCGTCGAGAAAACAATAATATGCATGCCCTGCAAGTCTTTCCAACATCTGATCCATGAATGGAAGGGGAAAATGGTCCTTTCGTGTAGCCTCATTGAGTTTTCTGTAGTCTATGCACATCCGCCATTTTGTGACGGTCCTTGTAGGTATGAGCTCATTCTTCTCATTGGTAACCACAGTGATCCCTCCCTTCTTTGGCACAACATGTATGGGGCTAACCCAAGGGCTATCCGAAATTGGGTATATGACCCCTCCTTGCCAAAGCTTCATAACCTCTTTCTGTACCACTTCCTTCATGATTGGGTTCAGCCTTCTTTGGGATTGAATGGATGTCTTAGCATCGTCTTCCAACAGTATTTTATGCATGCATATGGCTGAACTGATTCCCTTCAAGTCAGCAAGGGTCCATCCAATGGCATCCTTATGCTCCCGCAGCACCTTGAGTAGCTCGTCCTCTTGATCTTGACTGAGGGATGAATTTATGATCACTGGGTAGTTTTCATTTTCTCCTAGATATGCATATTTGAGAGTGGGTGGCAATGCTTTGAGTTCAGGTTTGGGTGCTTCTGATTTTTCGTTCCCTTCCTTTGGTGCATCTGGTATATGTATTTCTGCTGTAGCTACCTCTTCACTTGATTCAGATTCTTCCTCCACCAATCTCTCGTTCTCTTCAAGTTCATCTTCTTCAAAATTCTCCTGCACTTCATCCTCAAGTGCATCTAACCTCATGCATTCCCCCAATTGTTCCGGTGGATAACTCATGGCCTTGAACACATTGAATGTCATCTTCTCATTGTGTAATCTCAGGGTGAGGTCACCCTTCTGAACATCAATGATAGCTCCAGCAGTGGCCAAGAATGGCCTTCCCAAGATGATGGAGGTCTTGGCGTCTTCCTGCATGTCCAGTACCACAAAATCTGCTGGGAATATGAAATCTCTTACTTTTACTAGCAAATCCTCTACTATCCCGTGAGGGAATTTGAACGACCGGTCTGCCAGTTGTAGAGCCATTTTTTTTGGTTTAGCCTCCTCAATTTTCATCTTTCTCATCATAGCTACTGACATCAAATTGATGATGGCCCCTAAGTCACAAAGAGCCTTTTCTACTGTGATTTCTCCTATAATGTAAGGGATCTGAAAACTCCCAGGATCCTTCAGTTTCTGAGGTAGTTTATGCTGAATGATAGCACTGCACTCTTCAGTTAGTATCACGGTCTCATTGTTCTTCCAGCTTCTCTTCTTAGTCATTAGCTCCTTCAAAAACTTGGCATAAAGTGGCATTTGTTCTATGGCTTCAGCAAATGGTATGTTGATTTGTAGCTTCTTGAAGATTTCCAAAAATCTCAAGAACTGGTTGTCATCTTCCTTTTTCTTCAATAGCTGGGGGTATGGAGCTCTTGAGACGTTCAGTTGGGGTATCTTTTTTTCTTTCTGCAGACTTGGCGTGGGGGGTTGCATTCCATCTTGCTCTTCTTCCTTTTCATTTGAGCCTTCTTCTTGTGGTTTTTGGGGATGTTTCTTTAGTTCCTTTCCACTCCTAAGTGTGATAGCTTGACACTCCCCCCTTTTGCTTGAATGGGCATCATAGAAAAAATTGTGGTTAGGAAGCTGCTCAAACAAATAGCTGATTTGTGTCTCCAGTTTTGTGATGGCAGCATTTTGATTCTGCATGTTTGACTGCACTTCCTCTCTGAATGCTTTACTGTCTTGAATGTCTCTGCATATTCCTTCAATGAAGGTTTCGATCTTAGAGAGCTTGTCATCAATTGATGGGTGATTCGGAGAAGATGTGCTATTTTGATTTTGATAATCAAATGAAGATGTGTTGTTGTGGGGGTGTTGAGACGTCCTCTGTGTGACTTGCTTTTGATCTTGCTCACTTCTCCACCCAAAGTTTGGGTGGTTTCTCCATCCAGGGTTGTAAATCTTGGAGTATGGATCATAGTTTTTCCTTGGTGAATTCCCAATGTAGTTGGCTTGCTCCTGACTCCCCTCTGCTTCTTCATTCACTCCTTCTTGGATTGTTGATGAAGATGAGATTGCTGCTACTTGGTTCCTCTTCATCTTCTTGGTGAGGTCAGCCAGCTGCTGGGTAATGAGCTTGTTTTGGGCCAACAGAGCATCTACATTGTTTAGCTCCATTACTCCTCTTGTGTTCCCTCTTTCGGAAGCATAGAAGTAGTCGTTTTCTGCTACTGTTTCAATAACATCTATGGCTTCCTCAATGGTCTTCTTCTTATTCAAGGATCCTCTAGATGAATGGTCTACGGCCTTCTTTGACTCATAAGAGAGCCCTTCATAGAAAATGTGCAGCTGGACCCATTCGTTGAACATATCAGGTGGACACCTCCTTGTTAAGTCCTTGAACCTCTCCCATGCTTCATACAGAGTCTCACCATCTTGTTGCCTGAAAGTTTGAACCTCAGCTCTCAGCCTATTAATTCGTTGAGGAGGGTAGAATCTTGCTAAGAATTTGTTCACCACATCCTCCCAAGTTGTCAAGCTCTCCCTTGGGAAGGATTCAAGCCACTTGGCTGCCTTGTCCTTGAGTGAGAAAGGAAATAAGAGCAGTCTATAGATGTTAGGATGAACACCATTAGATTTCACTGTGTCATATATTCTCAGGAAGGTGGTCAAATATTGATTGGGGTCTTCTTGAACACCTCCTCCAAACGAACAGTTGTTCTGAACAAGGGTGATGAGCTGTGGTTTAAGTTCAAAGTTGTTGGCATGAATTGTTGGCTTTTGGATGCTACTTCCACAATTGCCTGGGTTTGGATTGATGTAAGAGCCCAAAACTCTTCTATCCTCCCCAGCATGATTTGCTCCACCTCCTCTGCCATGGTTGTGAGTCTCTTCTTCATGATGATTTTCCATGTTTTCTTCCATGTTAGGTTCAAAGTATTCCTCAAAGTGTTCCTCCTCTTCTTCAGCACCAACTACACGTTTTTCTTTTGCCTCCCTCCTTAGTCTAAGGAAGGTTCTCTCAGGTTCAGAATCAAAGGAAGTTGAAGCCCCGCTTCTTCTCCCTGTCATACAACCAACAAGTACAAGCAAAGAAAATAGGTGCAGACAGTATTTGTGTCAGAATTGCTGTTAGTTGTGGGTGATGCAATATATCAAACAGTTAGTGGGTTAGCAAACAGAATTGAAAATAACAAAGAAAAACAAAAGAGTAGAGGGGGAAGGGAAGAAGTTTAACTAACACAAAAAGTAAATCACTCAAACAGAAAAATGAAATTCACAAAATAAAAATGCTCAATCTAGTGATCTTCCAATTTAATCATTGTTGATGCACAATCAATCCCCGGCAACGGCGCCATAAACTTGATGCACGGAAAACTTGTCTCTCAACAAATCTCCCTTCGGCAAGTGTACCGAATTTGTCGTCAAGTAAAAACTCATAATAGAGTAAGGTCGAATCCCACAGAGATTGATTGATCAAGCAACTTTAATTAGAAGAATGTTCTAGTTGAGCGAATCCAGAATTTGGGTTGAGAGTTACAGAAAATAAAATGGCGAGAATGTAAATAACAGAAAAGTAAATGCTAGAATTAAAGGACTGGAAGTAAATTACTGAAAATAAATTGCAGAATTGTAAATGGGAATGGGAGATTTGCTCATAAAAGTAAATGGCAGAAATTAAAGAGAATGGGTAAGATCAGAGATGGGGAGTTCATTGGGCTTAGGAGATGTTGCAATTCTCCGGATCAAGTTCATTTTCATCTCTTCCTCAATCAATGCACTCATTGATCTCCTTGGCAATCTTAAGTGATTGAATTACAATTTCTTGCAATTCAATCTCTCAAATCTTGATCAATAGCCAATTCCTTGGTCAATTGCTCATGAGAAGAGATGAAGTATGGTCACTGATTATACCACATGCATTTCCCAAATCAAGTATTGAGAGGGTTATAGTCACATACCCATCCAAACCCAATTTGGTCCAGCATGAGAAAGCATTTCTAGCTTGATCTCTTCATTCCTCTTTCAAGGTTCAAAGGAGATCCAAGTTTGAATAGCTTCTCTTCCAAGATAACTACTCAATTGGATGAAGATCGAAAGCTTTCAAGTAAAATCAAGAGGAAAGATAGAAGAAGAATAATGAAAATTAGTATTGATCCATCAAATTACAACAGAGCTCCCTAACCCAATGAAGGGGTTTAGTTGTTCATAGCTCTTGAAAATGAAAACAAAGATGGAGAATACATCATAAAACTAGAAATTGCAAAGAAAGTAAAATACAGAGAGTAGTTCTCTTTTTTTCAACTTCCAGAACTTCTTCTCTATTCAAAGCTACTCCTATATATACTACTCTTCTCAGCTTCTAGTGTGATTCTTCAAGTCTTGGGCCTTTGGATCTTGAGTTTGAAGCAGTTCCTTTCTTTATTTGGCTTGGCTTTACTTGCAGAGAGAAAGTGCGAAGTGGGTGGAGACTTTAGTTCAGGACGTTAGGGGTGTTAATATTTAGTGAGAATATAAGTTCGAGAACGTTAGTGACACTTAACATTGTCACTAACGTTCCAATGCACCCCTTTGCCTCACGTTAAAACTCACGTTAACTAGGTTAACGTGGCTTTTAACGTTGCCTTGTTAACCTTCGAGAACGTTAGTGACACTCAACATTGTCACTAACGTTCCAGTGTGCCCCTTCTTGCTTCACGTTAAAGCCCACGTTAACTAGGTTAACGTGGCTTCTAACGTGGCCCTTGCCATCCTTCGAGAACGTTAGTGACATTCAACATTGTCACTAACGTTCCAATGTGCCCCTAGGTCTCACGTTAGAGTCCACGTTAACTAGGTTAACGTGGCTTCTAACGTGGCCATCTTTAGCCATCCCAACGTTAGTGACAATGTTGAGTGTCACTAACGTTGGCTCATCCTTCATTCCTCATCGTTAGCTTCCACGTTAACCAAGTTAACGTGAAAGTTAACGTGACTCTTGGGGGTTGTGTGGTTTCTTCAACGTTAGTGACAATGTTGAGTGTCACTGACGTTGTCGACAACTCTTCATCCCTTACGTTAGTTCCCACGTTAACCAAGTTAACGTGGGAGTTAACGTGGTACTTTGCACCATAGGCCAACGTTAGTGACAATGTTGAGTGTCACTAACGTTGGCTTCTCTTCCCCCCTTAACGTTAGAGGCCACGTTAACTAGGTTAACGTGGCCACTTATGAGTAATTGCCAACGTTAGTGACAATGTTAAGTGTCACTAACGTTGGCTCAACTTCTCTTCTCCACGTTAGAGTTCACGTTAACTTAGTTAACGTGACTCTCTAACGTGGGCATTGATGGATTTTTTTTGAGAGTGTTATTGGCAATCACTTTTCTCATTAACCTTGCAAGTTACCTCCCCTTTTCTTGCTTCCTTTTGGTCCTGAAATCAAGCAATAAAGTGCATCAAAGCTCTAGTCCAAGTCATGAGTAATGCAACATAATATTTGTCACTAAACTTATGCAAAATCTTCATGAAATTATGTAAAATGCACAATGTATGCTTGAATCAAGGCATAAGTGAATATCTACCCAAAACTAGCTTATTTCCTAAAGAAATGCATGAAACTAACCTAAAAACAGTAAAGAAAAGGTCAGTGAAACTGGCCAAGATGCCCTGGCATCACATAGTTACTAAATACTAATGATCATGTAATGAAGACACAAACATAGATAAGCACTTAACATAGAAAACGAAAAACAGAGAATGTAAGAACAAGGAATGAGTCCACCTTAGTGATGGTGGCGTTTCCTTCTTGAGGAACCAATGATGTCCTGGAGCTCTTCTATGTCTCTTCCTTGTCTTTGTTGCTCCTCCATCATTGTTTTTTGATCTTCTCTAATTTCATGAAGGATGATGGAGTGCTCTTGATGTTCCACCCTTAGTTGTCCCATGTTGGAACTTAGTTCTCCTAGGGAGGTGTTGATTTGCTCCCAATAGTTTTGTGGAGGAAAATGCATTTGAGGCATCTCCGGGATCTCATGGTGATGAGCTTCATGCGTCTCTTGAGATCCATGAATGGGCTCTCTTGCTTGCTCCATCCTTTTCTTAGTGATGAGCTTCTCTTCCTCAATGGGAATGTCTCCTTCTATGAAAGCTCCAGCTGAGTAACATAGATGGCAAATAAGATGAGGAAAAGCTAGCCTTGCCCAAGGAGAGGGCTTTTCGGCTATTTTGTAGAGTTCAAGGGAGATGACTTCATGAACTTCTACTTCCTCTCCAATCATGATGCTATGGATCATGATGGCCCGATCCACAGTAACTTCAGATCGGTTGCTAGTGGGGATGATGGAGCGTTGGATGAACTCCAACCATCCTCTAGCCATAGTCTTGAGGTCCAGTCTTCTTAATTGAACCGGCTTGCCTTTGGAGTCAATCTTCCATTGAGCTCCTTCTACACATATGTCCATGAGGACTTGGTCCAACCTTTGATTAAAGTTGACCCTTCTAGTGTAGGGGCGTGCATCTCCTTGCATCATAGGCAAGTTAAATACCAACCTCACATTTTCCGGACTAAAATCTAAGTATTTTCCCCGAACCATTGTAATATAATTCTTTGGGTTTGGGTTCTTACTTTGATCATGGTTCTTAGTGATCCATGCATTGGCATAGAACTCTTGAACCATTAGGATGCCGACTTGTTGGATGGGGTTTGTTAGAACTTCCCAACCTCTTCTTTGGATTTCATGTCGGATCTCCGGATACTCATTTCTCTTGAGTTTGAAAGGGACCTCAGGGATCACCTTCTTCTTCACCACAACATCATAGAAGTGGTCTTGATGAGCTTTGGAGATGAATCTTTCCATCTCCCATGACTCGGAGGTGGAAGCTTTTGTCTTCCCTTTCCCTTTTCTAGAGGATTCTCCGGTCTTAGGTGCCATCAATGGTAATGGAAAAACAAAAAGCTTATGCTTTTACCACACCAAACTTAGAATTTTTGCTCGCCCTCGAGCAAGAGAAGAAAGAATAGATGAAGAATAAGAAGAAATGGAGAAGAGGGAGAGAGAGATGTGTTTCGGCCAAGAAGAGAAGAGAGGGTTGTGTTGTATGAAAATGAGGAAGAATGGAGGGCTATATATAGGGAAGGGAGGGGGGGTAAGGTTCGGCCATAAGGGTGGGCTTTGGGTGGGAAATTGATTTTGAATTTTGAAGGTAGGTGGAGTTTATGAGGTAGGTTTATGGGGAAGAGTGGATGGATGTGAGTGGTGAAGTGGTGATAGGGAAGAGAGATTGAGGTGATTGATGAAGAGTTTTGGGGAAGAGTGTTTATGGGATTGTGTGAAAGAGGGGTGAGAAGAAGTGAGTGGAGGTAGGTGGGGATCCTGTGGGGTCCACAGATCTTGAGGTGTTCAAGGATTTACAACCTTGCACCAAATTAGGCATGCAAAATGCCCTTGCACACAACTCTGGGCGTTCAGCGCCAGATTGGTGCTTGTTCTGGGCGTTCAGCGCCAGCTCTTCTCCAGGGTGCAATTCTGGCGTTCAAACGCCCAGATGCTACCCATTTTGGGCGTTCAGCGCCAGAACCATGCTCTGTTCTGGCGTTGAACGCTAGCCAGATGCTTCTTACTGGCGTTTAAACGCCAGTGAGATTCTCCTCCAGGGTGTGATTTTTCTTTTGCTGTTTTTGATTCTGTTCTCAATTTTTTTGATTTATTTTGTGACTCTACATGATCATGTACCTATAAAGACATATAACTAATAAAAATATAATTAAATAAAAATTGGGTTGCCTCCCAACAAGCGCTTCTTTAATGTCAATAGCTTGACCGTGGGCTCTCATGGAGCCTCACAGATGTTCAGAGCATTGTTGAGACTTCCCAACACCAAACTTAGAGTTTGGATATGGGAGTTCAACACCAAACTTAGAGTTTGGTTGTGGCCTCCCAACACCAAACTTAGAGTTTGACTATGGGGGCTCTGGTTGACTCTGTTTTGAGAGAAGCTTTTTATGCTTCCTCTCCATGTTTACAGAAGGATGACCTCAAGTTTTAAACATAAGGGAGTCCTCATTCAATTGAAGGACTAGTTCACCTCTGTCAACATCAATCACAGCTCTTGCTGTGGCTAGGTAGGGTCTTCCAAGGATGATGGATTCATCCTCATCCTTCCCAGTATCTAGGACTATGAAATCAGCAGGGATGTAAAGGCCTTCAACCTTTACTAACACGTCCTCTACTTGTCCATAAGCCTGTTTTCTTGAATTGTCTGCCATCTCTAATGAGATTTTAGTAGCTTGCACCCCAAAGATTCCCAGTTTCTCTATTACAGAGAAGGGCATGAGGTTTATCCCTGAACCAAGGTCACACAGAGCCTTTTCAAAGATCATGGTGCCTATGGTACAAGGTATTAGGAACTTTCCAGGATCCTGTTTCTTCTGAGGCAATGTCAGTTGATCCAGATCACTTAGTTCATTGGTGAACAAGGGAGGTTCATCTTCCCAAGACTCAATACCAAATAATTTGGCATTCAGCTTCATGATTGCACCAAGGTACTTGGTGACTTGCTCCTCAGTAACATCCTCATTTTCTTCAGAAGAGGAATACTCATCAGAGCTCATGAATGGCATAAGGAGGTTTAATGGAATCTCTATGGTCTCTAGATGAGTCTCAGATTCCTTTGGTTCCTCAGAGGGAAACTCCTTATTGATCATTGGACGTCCCAGGAGATCTTCCTCCTTGGGATTCACGTCCTCCTCCTCTTTTGTGGTTTCGGCCATGATGGTCATTTCAATGGCCTTGCACTCTCCTTTTGGATTTTCTTCTGTATTTCTTGGGAGAGTACTAGGAAGGATTTCAGTGACTCTTTTACTCAGCTGGCCCACTTGTGCCTCCAAATTTCTAATGGACGACCTTGTTTCATTCATGAAACTTACAGTGGCCTTAGATAGATCAGAGACTAAGTTTGCTAAATTAGATGTATTTTGTTCAGAGTTCTCTGTCTGTTGCTGAGTGGATGATGGAAAAGGTTTACTATTGTTAAACCTATTTCTTCCACCATTATTAAAGCCTTGTTGAGGCCTTTGTTGATCCTTCCATGAGAGATTTGGGTGATTTCTCCATGAGGGGTTATAGGTGTTTCCATAAGGTTCACCTATGTAATTCACCTCTGCTATTGCAGGGTTTTCAGGATCATAAGCTTCTTCTTCAGAAGATGCCTCTTGAGTACTGTTGGATGCAGCTTGTATTCCATTCAGACTCTGAGAAATCATATTGACTTGCTGAGTTAATATTTTATTCTGAGCCAATATGGCATTCAGAGTATCAATTTCAAGAACTCCCTTCTTCTGAGGCGTCCCATTACTCACATGATTCCTCTCAGAAGTGTACATGAACTGGTTATTAGCAACCATGTCAATGAGTTCTTGAGCTTCTGCAGGCGTTTTCTTTAGGTGAATGGATCCACCTGCAGAAGTATCCAATGACATCTTAGCTAATTCAGACAGACCATCATAGAATATATCCAGGATGGTCCATTCTGAAAGCTTGTCAGAAGGACACTTTTTGGTCAGTTCCTTGTATCTCTCCCAAGCTTTATAAAGGGATTCACCTTCTTTCTGTCTGAAGGTTTGAACATCCACTCTAAGCTTACTCAGCTTTTGAGGAGGAAAGAACTTGACTAAGAAAGCCTTGACCAGCTTATCCCAAGAGTTCAGGCTATCCTTGGGTTGAGAGTCCAACCACACTCTAGCTCTGTCTCTTACAGCAAAAGGGAAAAGCATGAGCCTGTAGACTTCAGGATCTACTCCATTAGTCTTAACAGTATCACAGATCTGCAAGAATTCAGTTAAGAACTGAAAAGGATCTTCAGATGGAAGTCCATGAAACTTGCAGTTTTGTTGCATCAGAGAAACTAGCTGAGGTTTCAGCTCAAAATTGGTTGCTCCAATGGTAGGGATAGAGATGCTTCTTCCATGTAAATTGGAATTAGGTGCAGTAAAGTCACCAAGCATCCTCCTTGCATTATTATTATTTTCGGCTGCCATCTCCTCTTCTTGTTCAAAAATTTCTGAAAGGTGCTTGCTGGATTGTTGTAATTTAGCTTCTCTTAGTTTCCTCTTCAGAGTCCTTTCAGGTTCTGGATCTGCTTCAACAAGAATATTCTTGTCCTTGCTCCTGCTCATATGAAAAAGAGGGAACAGAAAAATAATAATAATAGGGATCCTTTTTACCACAGTATAAAGGTCCCTGTGTGAGTAGAAGAAAAGAAGAAGAAAAGAATGTAATGTAAAGAAAGAAACACAAGGGTGAGGAGAGCAGAGATGTGAGATGAAGAGAAGTGTTAGTAGATGAATAACTAAATAGAAGGAGATGAAAGAGAAAGAGAATTTTCGAAAATTATTTTTAAAAAAAAAAGAGTTAGTGATTTTTGAAAATAGTTTTTTTGAAAAAGGTTAGTAATTTTCGAAAATTAAAGTCAAAAAATGAAAATAATTAGTCAATTAAAAAGAAATTTTGAAGAAGAGGGAAGATATTTTCGAAAATTAGAGAGAGAGAGAGTTAGTTAGGTAGTTTTGAAAAAGATAAGAAACAAACAAAAAGTTAGTTAGTTAGTTGAAATAAATTTGAAAATCAATTTTGAAAAGATAAGAAGATAAGAAGTTAGAAAGGATATTTTAAAATCAAATTTTTGAAAAAGATATTATTTTGAAAAAGATAAGATAAAAAGATATTTTTGAAAAGATATGATTGAAATTAGTTTTGAAAAAGATTTGATTTTTAAAATCACAATTAATGACTTGATTCACAAGAAATCACAAGATATGATTCTAGAACTTAAAGTTTGAATCTTTCTTAACAAGTAAGTAACAAACTTGAAATTTTTGAATCAAAACATTAATTGATGATGTTATTTTCGAAAATTATGATGTAAAATTAAGAAAAAGATGTTTGAAAAATATTTTTAAAATTTTCGAAAATAACTAAGAAAAATGAAAAAGATTTGATTTTTGAAAAAGATTTTGAAAAAGATAAGATTTTTAAATTGAAAATTTGATTTGACTCATGAGAAACAACTAAGTTTTAAAAAGTTTTGAAAAAGTCAACTCAAATTTTCGAAATTTATGAGTGAAAAAGGAAAAGATATTTTTTTTATTTTTGAATTTTTAATGATGAAAGAGAAAAAACAAGAAAAATGATGCAATGCATGAAAGTTATGGATCAAAACAATGAATGCATGCAAGAATGCTATGAATGTCAAGATGAACACCAAGAACACTTTGAAGATCATGATGAACATCAAGAACTTATTTTTGAAAATTTTTATATGCAAAGAAAACATGCAAGACACCAAACTTAGAAATCTTTCATGTTCAGACACTATGAATGCAAAAATGCACATGAAAAACAAGAAAAGACACAAAACAAGAAAACATCAAGATCAAACAAGAAGATTTACCAAGAACAACTTGAAGATCATGAAGAACACTATGAATGCATGAATTTTCAAAAAATGGAAGATGACCATGCCATTAACACTAAACTTATAACATGACACATGACTCAAACAAGAAACACAAAATATTTTTGAAATTTTTTTTTTATTTTATAATTTTTTTTTGTATTTTTCGAAAATTATTTGTGAAAAAGAAAAATAAGGATTCCAAAATTTTTAATATGAATTCCAGGAATCCTGCAATCTTAGTCTAAAGCTCCAATCTGAGGGTTAGACGTGGCTTAATAGCCAGTCAAACTTTAGAAGATGTTTATACTTTCCATGTATAGAGCAACTAAGTGTGTGAGAATCAACAAGCTCTTGTGATGATAAGTTGAAACCCCAGTCCAAAAGATTAGACATGGCTTACAGCCAGCCAGGATTCAACAAATCATCATGAAACATTAGAATTCATTCTTAAAAATTCTGAAGAAAAATATATTTTTGAAAACATTTATTTTAAAATATTTTTTTTTTCGAAAATAAAGGAAAATTTTTTTTGAAAGATTTTTTTGAGAACTTTTTGAAAACAAAATAAGAAGAAAATTACCTAATCTGAGCAAC
The DNA here is from genome assembly GCF_059453495.1 of Arachis ipaensis. Taxonomy (NCBI): domain Eukaryota; kingdom Viridiplantae; phylum Streptophyta; class Magnoliopsida; order Fabales; family Fabaceae; genus Arachis; species Arachis ipaensis. Next base: position 114,663,088 of record NC_142441.1, on the reverse strand, counting down.
AGGATGAACCGTCAGTTGTCCAAACTCGAACAATCCCCGGCAACGGCGCCAAAAACTTGGTGCACGAAATTGTGATCTCAGGCAACGGTGCCAAAAACTTGGTACGCACGTCTTAATAAATTGTTTTTCATTCACAACTTCGATACAACTAACCAGCAAGTGCACTGGGTCGTCCAAGTAATAAACCTTACGTGAGTAAGGGTCGATCCCACAGAGATTGTTGGTATGAAGCAAGCTATGGTCACCTTGTAGATCTCAGTCAGGCGGATATAAAATAGTTATGGAGTTTTCGAAAATACTAATAAATAGACAGAAAATAAAGATAGAAACACTTATGTAAATCATTGGTGAGAATTTCAGATAAGCGCATAGAGATGCTTTCGTTCCTCTGAACCTCTGCTTTCCTGCTGTCTTCATCCAATCAATCCTACTCCTTTCCATGGCTGGCTTTGTGTAAGGACATCACCGTTGTCAATGGCTACTTTTTATCCTCTCTAGAAAATGGTCCAATGCGCTGTCACTGCATAGCTAATCGTCTGGAGGCATAACCCTTGTCAATGGCTGCATCCAATCCTCTTGTGAAAATGGTCCAAATGCTCTGTCACAGCACAGCTAATCATCTGAGGTTCTCGATCATGCTGGAATAGGATTCACCCTTCTTTTGCGTCTGTCACTACGCCCAGCACTCGCGAGTTTGAAGTTCGTCACAGTCATTCAATCCCAGAGTCCTACTCGGAATACCACAGACAAGGTTTAGACTTTCCGGACTCTCATGAATGCCGCCATCAATCTAGCTTATACCACGAAGATTCTGATTAAGAGATCCAAGAGATACTCATTCAATCTAAGGTGGAACGGAAGTGGTTGTCAGGCACGCGTTCGTGGGGGAATGATGATGATTGTCACGTTCATCACATTCAGGTTGACGTGCGAATGAATATCTTAGAAGCGGAGTAAGTTGAATTGAATAGAAAAACAGCAGTACTTTGCATTAATCTTTGAGGAACAGCAGAGCTCCACACCTTAGTCTATGGAGTGTAGAAACTCTACCGTTAAAAATACATAAGTGAAGGGTCCAGGCATGGCCGAATGGCCAGCCCCCAAAACGAGATCACAGGATCAAAAATATAATCCAGGATGTCAAATACAATAGTAAAAAGTCCTATTTATACTAAACTAGTTACTAGGATTTACATAAGTAAGTAATTGATGCATAAATCCACTTCCGGGGCCCACTTGGTGTGTGCTTGGGCTGAGCTTGAATGTTACACGTGCAGAGGCTCTTTCTGGAGTTGAACGCCAGGTTGTAACGTATTTCTGGCGTTCAACTCTGGTTTGTGACGTATTTCTGGCGTTTAACTCCAGACAGCAGCGTAGAACTGGCGTTAAACGCCCTTTTACGTCTTCTAAACTCGGCCAAAGTATGGACTATTATATATTGCTAGAAAGCCCTGGATGTCTAATTTCCAATGCAATTGGAAGCGCGCCATTTTGAGTTCTGTAGCTCCAGAAAATCCATTTTGAGTGCAGGGAGGTCAGGATCCAACAGCATCAGCAGTCCTTCTTCAACCTCTGAATCTGATATTTGCTCAAGACCCTCAATTTCAGCCAGAAATTACCTGAAATCACAGAAAAACACACAAACTCATAGTAAAGTCCAGAAATGTGAATTTAACATAAAAACTAATGAAAACATCCCTAAAAGTAACTAGATCCTACTAAAAACATACTAAAAAAACAATGCCAAAAAGCGTATAAATTATCCGCTCATCAGATGTCTACTTCATTTAGTTCAAATTTCAGAGTCATAGCTATTTTAGAAAATTAGTTATGCACTTTGAAAGTTATTAACCAAATAGAAACCTCTCAAAACAGAATAAGCATAACTTTTGTTCTAGAATTTATAATGATCTGAAACTTAAACCAAATGAAACTGGAGTTTGATACAAACGCATGGACATAAAGTTTGCACGATTCTGAGTCCGTTTATTATATTAATTATTAAATAGAAGACTGGTCGCCAAGGAGGCATTAGACTAAACAAGTCAGGAAAACAAATAAGAATATAAGTTGTCCCTATGAATTTTTAAAGTTAAAAGGAGATGTAGAGGTATGCTTAGTAACATCGTGATGCAGAGGTATGCGTATTTATTTGGTGATGCGGAGGTATGACAAAAAGAAAAGGAATGAGAAACTATGAATGAAAGGATAAATGAATATTGTATGTTTGAATGGGCCTTTGTGCCGATTGCTAATGCGGAAGTTTCCACCTAACTGATAGCCTAAGGTTGCTAATGTGGGAATGTCCGCCTAACTGATAGCATAATGTTTGTTGAATGGGCCTTGTGCCAAACTGCCAATGCGAAAGTGTCCGCCTAACTAATAGCCTAAGGTAGCTAATGGGGGAATGTTTTCCTATCTAATAGTACTATTTTTTACTGTGATGTACATTAAAATGTTATTATGATGAGGCCTCACTGACATGGGTAACTGTGATGCCAAGGTGTCTAATTGACACAGTAAAGGAACCAAATTTGGGGTTCACTACGAGTAACGTCGGGTTACGGGTAGACAACCGACGCATGAGCTCATGGCCTACACTAGAAACAGGCATGCATCATAAATTGTTTGCGCATTTGATTATGATTGTTTATTGTTCATTCTTTCTGCTATGTGCTATTTGCTTCTTGTTAATTTTCTATTCTCTGTTTCTTATTTGTATTTCTAAGATTATATGATTTAACTTTCTCCAAAGCTTAGTATAAGCTAATAGAGTTAGAAATAATAGTCATAGATAGCGTAGGAACAACATTGATTCCAAAGAAAGATGCCAAGAAAGAGTTATGTCAGAGCCTGCGATACGGAAATAGCCGAGAGACTTAGCAAGTGAGTTATTACGATAGAGCCAGAACTCTAGGTTGCATGAGAGAGATGTGTTTTCACGATGTCACTTTACTGGGAACCATATAGGTTCTCACCCCCTTTCCTTTTCCTTTTTCCCGTAGATGGAGGATTCTGACTTGACTGCCGCCACTGGAGTTATATTTAGAAGGGTACCGAAGGAGCATGTGTTTTCGGACCCTACAGGAGATGCTCGAGACTAGTCCTGAGACGATGCCTGCAGACTTGTGCCCGATGGTGAGAAGAATGTAGGATAGATGATCTTTATTCCTTAGATTTTGCTTTCTCTCACTTTTGTAGCATTTTTTTGAGAGGTAGAACTTGATATTTTCTTTTCTTTGTTAGTCTGGGCACCAGTTTAAGAGTTTTCTATATGAATCAGGTATTCTAGAAAGTTATCAGTTATATATATATATATATATATATATATATATATATATATATATATATATATATATATATATATATATATATATAATAGCTAAGCATGTCAAGTTTGTATGAACTAACTTAAGACGTATATATGTATGAAAGCTTTTCTGTAATCTTGTTGTTATTTTAATTTTGCTGTTAGTTTAGTGTTTATTTTATATTGTATATCTCTGAAGATGTTTATGGTTTTGGTAATAGGTTTGTTAAGAAAGACATATGATAAAAATAAGCTAACATGCGCGATTCCGCTAGCACGAAAGGCTTATATGTAGTAAATATCATCGAGTCTAGAGTCTTATAGGGCTACTGGGAAGTAACACCTGATGACTGGCAGTGATCCGAACCTACCAGGAATCGGGTCGTTACATGTTTGTCTTGTCGAGCTCTTCAATTTTATCTGAAACAAAGTGGTAAGAAACTTTGTATTTCGTGTCTAGTTCCCTCTTCCATTCTAAATTCGCATTTTGGTTAAGAGTATTGAGTGATTTTCATGATTTTGATGGCTTAGGTGTACTCTAACATTGGATAATTATTGGGTTTTGTCCCAATGATCCATGGGTAAGGTAAGGAATCTCTTAACCCTTGTGAATTATTTGATTAGTAAAACCCTAGTGTTGATTTTCGATGAATGTGAAACTAGATTGAATGCATGTGAATTGAAGTTAAAATTGGTGGATTGGAGTACTTCGGACAAAGCTTTGGTGGCTGGAACTCAATGGATTTGATTTGGAGTTCTTGAATTGTGGTGTTTTGAGCTTGGGAAAAAATCGGATAAGGTATGGTTTCGATTTTCTTTAGTTAATTTATAATATTGTGTGAACACTAGGTTAGTTGCCTTAATATAGCTTGAATCACATGAATTGGTTTATTAATATGATGTATGAATATTAAATGAAGTTTGAATGTGGAAGTGAATTGGTATGGTGGAATTTGTGGTGATGTTATTGAATAAGGATGATTGTGATTTTATTGATGAGTGATAAGGAATTTGGTTGGATTTTGAATGGTGGATTGAATTGGTTTGAAAATTATTGATATTGATTTGAGTGTAATTTGGGTTATTTACATTGAATATTGATGAGGATTGAATGGGAAAATTGAACTGAATTGGAGTATAGTTCTTGGTCATGCTTTGCTTGGTAATGAATGTGATAAATGAATTGGAATTGGTTTGGTTAGGCTTGGAATGGTTAGAAGTTGATGATTACATGTTTGGAAGGCTTAAAATGGTAAGGAAGTGGTTGGAATTGAATTAAATTGAGGAATTGGTCAAAATAAGTGTTTATGCAAATTTGGTAAAAATAGAATTTTTAACCAATTTCGGTGGGCCATGACTTGGCCCTCGGAGTTTAGATTTGAAGGAACTTTGTCTTAAATTGAAGATGATTATGAAAACTTTAAAATGGTTTAAAGATGAATGGAAACGGAGTTTTACAGAAAAATTTATGAACGTTAGAAGTTGGGTATAAAAACCTGAACTCCGTGATGTTGTAGAAAACCATAATTTCTTGTTTGTGTGCCCACGCACACTATCGTGCACACGCACAGAGCAGAGCGTGTGTTGAGACTCATGCGTATGCACGAGGGGTGTGTACACGCACACCCTGAGATTTTTAAAAGTTGTACGCACATGCTGGGAATTTGTTCAAGTGCGTGCGTACGCACAATATGATGCGTGCACAAGATGCCATGTTTTCACACTGAAACCATGTTTTTAGCTATTTGGCCTTCCCGATAAGCTTTTAAATATCTGTACACCCTGTTAAAGGTCCAATGGCTAGTATTTAGACTTTGGGACGAGCGAGAGTGTACTAGGTCAAATAAAAAAGGGGTATTTTCTGTTTTAAATTTAAATCCTGTGACCTAGGATTGTAGAGTACTATAGGTGGATTAACTAGAGTGCTTTGTGGAGTGTACTGAGGGGATTAAAGAGAACGTATCAGAGTATAGTGGAGTTAAGCTTGAAGAAGTATATTTTGATTTATGAAATTAATTTTTGGCATGATTGTTTCATCTGGGAACTCTTTCTCAAAAGTGCGACTCCAGAGTGATGGTGGAAGCTGAGGATTCCCTTCTTTGTTCCTCCTGGTATTGTAAAATTGCCTCCAGCGAGATGGTGAAAGGTTAGGATCCCCTCTTTTGTTCTTCCTGGACATATGAGAACGTACCTCTTGGGAAGATGTAAGAATTGTGGTTTTGTCTCACTTACTCAAGGATGGTTGGTTGAGACTCCCTGGATAGATGCAAGAGTATGGTTCACCCCACTTACTCTAAGTTATGATGATTTGAGCTTCCTGGGTAGTATCAATGCCCCACTTGATCCAGGATGGTAATTATAATTTATCTGCGTCTCCCTGGGTAAACGCACTGGCTTGCCCTTACTGCTCGAGGTTGAGATTGAGATTCCTTTGACCCTGCCAGCACGATGAACAATTGAATAATTATATATGCATATGCTTTTGAAATACGTGCCGTGGGGACTGTTTAGAGTTCGTTACCGGATATGTCAGGTTTGGCTGGATAACCGACATATGATATATCGGCCATGGGACAGTCATGCATCATGTGAATTTGTATTATTTGTTTAAGTATGCATATTTTTTGTTTGCCTAATTGTTTATCTATGACTATATGCTACATGACTTAAACGTTGTATTTGTTTCTTTAATTGTGTATTACTTGTATGCTTTGTATGTGTTTGACCTTGAGAGATTCCTCAGGTGGTGGAGCAGAGCTGAGGGTTGTTCCAAATGGTGATTGGGAGGTTTGTAGAGAACTGGAATTGAAGAGACAGTTTAGAAATTCTTAAGTAGAGTTGCCATATTTCTTATTAGTGAGGACTTTTGGTGCGGAATTTAAAATTCACAAACTAACCGGCAAGTTCACCGGGTCGTATCAAGTAATACCTCAGGTGAGTGAGGGTCGATCCCACGAGGATTGATGGATCAAGCAACAGTGATTGAATGATTTACTTAGTTAGACAGACAGAAAATAGCGTTTGGGTCTCAATTGCACTAAAACAGTAAAATCAGAAAATCATAAAACAAGCAGTAAACAAGTTGTGAAATATATATATATATATATATATATATATATGGAGCAAACAGTTAAGGCTTCAGTGTTATCTATCTTCCAGATTGACTTTTCTTACTAACTATTTTAATCATGCAAGATTCAATTCATGGAAAACTATATGTGACTAAACCCTAATTCCTTAGACCTTTTTAGTCTCCTCTAACCTTCATCAACCGCCAATTCCTTGGTCATTTAATTCCAATTAGAGGGTGAAGTTCAATTCTAGTTTATATGCCATAGAAACCCTAATTACCCAAATATAAGAGGATTATATGTCACATATCCCGTTAAGTCCAGATAATTAGAAGTTTAGGAGAAATTATTTTCAAGATGTTGTTCAAGTAAAGAGCTTTTCAAAGTTACACAAGAACTCAATAAGAACCAAGGTCATGCAAACTTAAAATAGAAAACGAAAAATAGAATGGAATACTGAAAAACTAAAATAAGATAAGGGAGAGGAGAATAAAACTCAACCACCTTAGTCATGGTGGCTGCTGCTCCCTCCAAGGAATCCTCTCTGGCGCTTCAGCTCCTCTATGTCACGCCCTTGCCTCCTCTACTCCTCCACCAGCTGGTGGAAGAGTGCAGAGTGATCCTGATGCTCTATCCTCAACTGATCCATAGATGATGTCAGCTCCCCTAAGGGTATGGTCAACTGATCCCAGTAGTCATGGGGAGGGAAATAGACTCCCTGAGGCATCTATGGTAGATCCTATGGAGGCGGTGGAACTGGTTCCTGTTGTGGTCCATGCCCGAGCTCTTTAGCGTGAACGTGCCCCATACCCTTCTTTGTGATCGGTCTATCAATGCCAATTGGGGTATCTCCATCAATGTGGGCTTCAACTGCTGCACAAAGACGGTAGATGAGGTGAGAGAAAATCAGTCTCGCAGAGGTGGAGGTCTTGTCAGCTATCCTGTAGAACTCCTAAGGGATTACCTCATGCACCTCCTGTAACACCCTACCACACAGAGTCTTATGCTTAAGTCATGAATTAGAGGTGGCGAGGTATTGCAACCTCTAAAAGTAAAAATATATATAATAATATTTGAAAGGAATTTTATAACAAGGAGCCTTTGAAGGAAAGTCTAAAACAAAAGTCGTAACGCTCACGTCAACGGAAAACTTGAGTACGAAGAAACGTAATATGTGTGTGTATATATATCAAAAACAAAATAGAAACCCAAAAGGCAAGAGTTCTTCGCTTCAAAAACTTCCAGAATGCCTCAGCGAGGTGCCTCACATCCTGCATCTGAAAACCACAAACAAATATTGTATGGAGTGAAAACCAGAGGTTCTCAGTATGGTAACGGTACCCACATAACTAACATATAATGTCTCGGGAAAGCCAGAGGCGATCCTAGAACTCCGATACTCAAATTATAAAACTTAAAGATTTAAAACGGAAACCATAAACAGGGTGGTTCTCTAAGGTTCTTCAATTTAACCAAACTCTAATTAAAACTCTCAACTACTCTCCTTCCTCCATAATCCTCCAAACACTAGTAGAACCACACAAACAAACAAAGCAAATAATGCAAGCACAAGTAGAATACAGATACAGCAGGTAGCAGATATAGCAGGTAAGCATAATAATCACATAACCAAGCCCAATTAATGTACAACCAGACAAAACAAACATATACATATGATGTATGTCTGTCCTATGGCTGATGATATCATCTGTCAATTATATAGCCAACCTGACATGTTCTGGTAGCTAACCATGGACTAAAACACCCATTGCTGAGTAAGTGGGTTTGAGCTACAACCCCCTTGCTACTACCCGCTTAACCCATAGCCAGTGGAATAACCACTACTGCGGCTACTACCCAGGCGGGTGTTTAAAAGCTCAACCTGAAGCAAGTGGAATAATCCACTACTGCTGCTACTACCCAGGTGTTACAAACACTGACTTGGAGCAAGCGGGATGAACCACAATCCTTGCTACTACCCAGGTATCTAAAACACTGACCTGGAGCAAGCGGGACGAACCTCAATCCTTACTACTGCCCAGGTTTCTCATTCAAAAATTCATTATCATATCACAATCTTCCAAACCTCTATTTTCACAAAAGTTACACTTTTCTAACAAACTACTTCAACCATATACATCCTAAATCACACCAATTATACCTCAATTCTTCATTCTCATATCAAGACATTCTTTCCACAAAATCATTAACACCAACACCAACAATTTCACCCTTTACAACCTTATTCCTCAACTTACCAACAATACTAATTCATACATCATTAATATCATCACAATATCAATCAACTCCATTCAACATTCCATATAATTCAACACATATCACAATTAACCAAAACCATCAAATATGCACTAACATATAATTCATCTTATCCTAAGTCCTCTAGCCTAAATTTTCACGACACATTATATTTTAATTACGAGAAATCGAAACCATACCTTGACCGATTCCTGCTAACGTAAGGAACACCTCAAGTATTCACCATCAACAAAAATTCACATCCCCAAAGTTCAAGCTCAAGCTCCCAACTTTGCAAATTTTCCTCTAATATCACCAAATTATTTCCAAGTACAAAATTCAATCTAAATTTTCATACGACAACACTAGAATTATCTTAGGGTTCACATATTCAGTAATTTGACAAGGATTAGGACTTCCTTACCATTACCTATGAGTCAATTAGGCAAAGTCCAACATTATCCACGAGCCAATTCGACCCTAGAACATCAAAATTACATAATCTCTCAAAATAAAAACCTTAGATTTCGAAATTAGGAAAGAGTGGCTGAGAAAGAAATTAATAGATTCTTACCAAATTGATCTATGGGTTTTTTTAGAAAATTCTAAGACGAACGCGTGGCCGCTGACGGCTTGTCAATTGGAGCTCTGGATTGAAAGTTATGGCGAATAGAAAACGGAGCAAAGGTTTGGCTTTGGCTTCTTCTCCCCCTCACCCATTTCAGCATATTTCTATTGTAAATTGAGGAGATGCACTTCATTTATATGTAAGTGGGCTGGACCTTGGGCCCATTTTCGTTCCGGTTTGACTGGTTTGGCCCGTTCGGCCCAATCTTAGGCCAAATTCTTTAAAATTAGTGTCAAAATTCTTATTTTAATTAGCTCTATCTCATTGAACTATAAAATTAAATTTTCTAATTTTTTAATTAATAATTAATTTGTTGGCTAATCATTTATTAATTTTATGGGTTTTACACCTCCACCTCGTTGTCGAGCATGATACAGTGAATCATTACTGCTCGCTCGATTGTAACCTCAGAACGGTCACTTGTAGGGATGATGGAGCATTGGATGAACTCCAACCATCCTCGAGCAACTAGCTTGAGGTCATGCCTACCCAGCTAGTATGGCTAACCTCTAGAATCCCTCCTCCACTGGGCTCTGGAGAGGCAAATGTCAGCAAGAATCTGATCCAACCTCTGGTCAGTGTTGACCCTCTGAGTGTATGAATGAGGGACCTTTCCTCTGACCATGGTACGCCAGTTCTTCGGCTATGGGTTCATGCCACTGACATGTTTGTATGTAATCCTAACATTGGCGTAGAACTCCCACACCATCAATGCTCCAACCTTAGTTATGGGGTTGGCCAGAACTTTCCAATCCCGTCACAGAATCTGGTACTGGATCTCTGGGTACTTATCCAACTTCAGATCAAAGCGGACCTTAGAAATCACCTTCTTCTTGTGCACCACCTCATAAAAATGATCCTCATGTGTCTTAGACGAGAATCGGGTGAAGTCCCATGGGTCGAAGGTAGGAGCCTTCTCTTTCCTTTTTCTTGAGGAGGATTCTCCCGTCTTGGGTACCATGGAGATAGTAGAACAAAGAAAAAAAGGAGCGCCCAACACCAAACTTAAAAGGTTTGCTTGTCCCCGAGCAAAGTAAAAATAGAAAATAAGAGAAGGAAAGAATAAAAATAAAAGAGATAAAGGAGAATAGAGGAGGGGGCTTTGGCCTGGGTTAAGAAATGGTAAGGGAAATGAAAAGTATATGGAGGGGAAGAGTGGGAAGGATGAGAGTAATTTCAGGTGTGGTGAAAGTGGAAGAGGAGTGGGATATTTATAGGTAGGGAAGAGGGGAGGGTTCGACCATGGGGTTTGGGTGTGGGGAATCGAATTTGAATTTTGGGTTGTTGGAAAGGGAAATTGATAGGATAGGTGAGAGTGGATTAAGTGGTATGGGAGGTGAGTTGAGAGAATCAACGGATTTGATGGTTGATGGGATAGATGAATGTAGATGGCAAAACTAGGTAAGGAGGAGAGAGAATGATAAGTTTGAATGGTAAAGGTAGTGTGAGAAGACTTTTGACGGTTTAGAATTCACAAATGAAAGCTCATTGCAATATAGTTTCTAAACCAACACTAATCCTTTCATACAAAAATTTATTTGTCACTAGTACAAACCCCTAAAATCTATAAACTGAAGTATTGAACCTCGGGTCGTTCTCCCTAGGAATTACAATAAAGTGCCTTGTTATTGGTTATGAGGTATGTTTTGGGGTTTTTGATAAGAGACATGAAAGATAAATGACAAGGAAGTAAACTAATAGCTAAAAAGGTCTTGGCAATGTTTGGTGGTCAAGGATCTCTATCTTAATCACTAACCACAATATGAGAATTGGCAAGGATCAATCCCACTAAGTTAACCCCAAACTAATAGTAGAGGAAAGTCAAGTGAGCTATATCAATCCAAGTCCATAAGTCCTAGTTCTCCACCAAATCAATTAGTGAGATCTAGAGTTAATGGCTCCCAATCGTCAATCACTTGGACATTAGCAACTCAAGAGTTCCTAAGTTACCTTCCCAAGCCAAGAGCATAAAATTCTACTCTAAAATCCAACTAAGCATTTCATCAAACACTTAGAAGGCATAAAAGGAAAGTAAAATTAACTAAGCAATTCAACAATAAACGAACATGAATCATAAATTGCATTGAAATGAAAATAGAAGAAACAAAAGTGCATCAATATAAAAGTAGAGAATTACATGAATTAAATGCAAAACTAGAGAGAGGAAAAGTAGAAAGAGAAGAATTACAAAGAGAAAAGTAGATCAAAGCATGAATTAAACCTAGATCTAAGAAATTCTAAGCTAGATCTAACCTAAACCTAATCCTAATCCTAGAGAGAAGTGAGTGCTTCTCTCTCTAAAACTAACTTTCCCTCCAAAAAAATTAAACTAAACTAAACTAGTGTGTAAAAGTGTGTTGATTCCTCTTCATTCCTTGGGTAAATAGCATCAGAAGTGAGTTGGATTTGGGCCTAGGAAGCCCAGAATTTGCCCCCAGCGGATTCACTTTAAGTGGGTCACGTGCGGACATCGGCGGGTACGCGTACAGTGCGCATGCGCGTCGATTGACAATTTTCCATCCACGCGTACGCGTCATGTGCGCTTACGCGTCACCATGCGACATCACAATCCGCGCGTGCGCGTCTACTGCGCGTGCGTGTCGTTGATCTTATCCCAAATTCTTGTTTTTCCATATTTCTCCACTTTGTGTGCTTTCCTCTCCATTCCTTTGGTCCATTCCTAGCCTTTTCAACCTGAAATCACTTAACAAACACATCATGGCATCCAGTGGAATCAAAGGTAAATTAAGATTAAACAATTAAGAGCCTAGAAAGCATATTTTCATACTTAAGCACAAATTAGGAGACAATCATGAAATCATGCTATTTCATTGAATAAATGTGGGTAGAAGGTCGTAAAATCACCTAAATTGAGCACAAGATAAACCCTAAATATGGGGTTTATCAACCTCCCCACACTTAAACCAAGCATGTCCTCATGCTTAAACCAAGAAGGACAAAGGGTATCAACATTTATTCAATGAAATCTAACTAAATGCAACTTAAACTATATGCAACTATCTACATGAATGTAATTGCTTGGTCAAAATAAATCAATTTCCAAGAAGCATATATGCACAAGGGCTAAGGACTAGCAAGTCTAATCCACAATTGAATTGAGTTATTAAATATTTTTACAAACTTGCATGAAAAGAGATGATCATAGGTGAAACATGTAATTGAGCATCAAACCCTCACCGGATGTGTTTGCACTCTATTCGCTCAAGTGTTTAGGGTTGATTCTCTCAATTCTCCTCTATTTCATGCTTTCTAAGATTTGTTTTTCTTCTAACAATCAACATTTATTCAATGCATGCATACAAGTATCATGAGGTCTTTTCATAGGTTGTAATGGGGCTAGGGTCAAGGTAAGGATGCATATTTGGTCAAGTGAGCTTGAAATTTGAATCTTTGATAAGCTTAAACTTTTCACCTAACCTATGACATCCTATACAATTTTAAAGCTAACCTAACTACCCATTTTTCTCACTTTTTCACATACTCATGCATTTCCTTTTCATTTCACAACACTTACGCATTGACCCTTATTGAGCTTTGCTTTGGGGTATTTTGTCCCCTTTTTATTTCTTTCTTTTTATTTGTTTCTTTCTTTTTCTATTTATATTTTTATTTTATTTTTTTCTTTTCTTTTACATGCTCTTCTTTTTGTTTCTTTTTCTTTTTCTTTTGTTTTTCTCATTTTTTTTCTTTCTTTCAAACTATATACAAGAACATCAATGCATAAGGTCTATACATTTAATCAATACATGAGTATGCACCCAATTTCCAAATATAGAAATACAAAACAAAAACTACCTTTTTATCCACCCAATGTTCCAAATTTTTCCACACTTGAATGATACTCACACTCACTAGCCTAAGCTAATCAAAGATCGAAATTAAGGACATTTATTATTTTTTCGCTTTAAGGCTTGTAATGTGCTAAAATAAGAACAAGTGGGTTAATCGTAGGCTCAAATTGGCTAACAATGGAAGATAAAAGGTAAGGCTATTTGGGTAAGTTGGCTAAATAAAATGGTGGCCTCAATCATATAAATGCATGAATACACAAAATAATGGACATAAAGAATCAAACAAATCAAAGATTACAATCGTAGAAAGAGAATAATGCACACAAGAAGGAAAATATGTGGTTATAAAATGTAACCACACAATTAGGCTCAAAACTCACTTGCTTATGTTCTTAGCTCAAAAATCATGTTCCACAATATATATATAATTCAAGCAAATTCTATGAAAAGTTTTCACTCAAATCAATTGAGGTGACCTATAGATAAATTTCTTGAAAAATTTCATTATTTTGACTAAGCTTATTATGTATACACATGCAAAAATAAGAAAATGAAAGTGAAAATCCTAAAAACCTAAAATGAAATGAAAAAGTGTTGAGATTAGAAACTTGTCACCCAAAATCGTCGAATGGTCGGATGACCTCCCCACACTTAAAAGTTTGCACCGTCCTCGGTGCACTCAAAGATGAACAAGGGGGTACAACGACTCTCCGGATTGCTACCTTCAGCTGGTAGGTCAACCGGTTGCTGCATGTTCTTTTCTTCCGCTTCCATTTTTGCTTGTGGTGTATCAATCATGAAAAGTAGAAAATAACACCATAAGATAAGAAAAGACAAAGCAAAGAAGCATACATTATTGGAATGAGGTATTAATCACTAGGATTGAGTGAGTGAATTAGTGTGACATTAATGACAAAGAGGTGTGTGAATTCTAAATTAGGCGCCTTTTAGAACACACATTAGCATAAAAAGTTATGTCACAAAAGAAGCATGCACTTTACTCATCCTAGTGTGCTTGAGATGTTTTAAGTGAACTCTTAAGGTAAAACAAGCATTAAAGAAGCATGAGAGCATTCAAGCCATAACATATGGATGCATATAATCATGAAACACAATGCATTAAGATGAATGAACAACATCCAATATCGGGAGATTGCCTAATCAAAGAATAAGGTTTAAATCACATGGTGGCCAAATCATGCAATTCAAGAAGAGTTACAAGCTCGAAGGCAATTCTCATCACTTGGTATTCTTAAAAGGTAAGCATGAAAAATTCAAAACCAAGTAGCAAAATATAACCTCAACAGTAGAATCCAACAAAGATTATAAACATAATGGTGTTAAGATAACATCTCGTTTGTACTCAGCAGTAATTAATGGTAAACAAGATTAACAATCCAACACTTACAATGAAAAAGAAAAAAAATAAATGAAAATTAAACTAACTAACTAATCAACTAACTAACTAACTAATTAGTTAACTAAAATAAATAGTTATCAATGGTGTTTGGGAGTGTTGGATGAGGGGTAGAAAAAGGGAAGAAGAAAGGAGAAGGAAAGAAATGGAAAGAGGAGAAGAAAAGAGATGTGTTGAAGGAAGAACATCCGTGCGTACGCGCACATGGCGCGTACGAGCGCGGATGGTGGTGCAATGGACGCGACGCGTACGCGCACATGGTGCGTGCGTGCGGATGGCTTATTTCGAGAGTGACGCGTACGCGTCATGTGCGCGTCCGCACGAGTTGGTTTGTGCGAAAGGCACAATGCTAGCGCAGCGTTCGCATAACTCTCGGATTTTTGGCTTGGGGGTGGAATTTCTCAATCCACGTATACGCGTACATGGCGCATCTGTGTGGGTAGGCGAAAATGCTTGAGGCACGCGTACGCGCGGATGGTGCTCTGTTTTTCAAAATTTTTGTCTATGTTTTTGCACCAATCCAAGCATTCCAAACCTCCAAACAGCTACCAAAATACCATAAAACATTATTTAACATACTAAACTATCAATTATACTCAACAAATCAACAAAAAACATGAATGTAAACTAATTACCAATATGTACAAAAAGAGAAAATGAAAAGAAGTTACTGGTAGCACAAATTGCGAATCACACTTTTCACAACTCGTACCACTAACCAGCAAGTGCACTGGGTCGTCCAAGTAATACCTTACGTGAGTAAGGGTCGAATCCCACAGAGATTGTTGGTTTGAAGCAATCTATGGTTATCTTGTAAATCTTAGTCAGGAAGTCAATTATGTTTATCAGTTGAATTATGAATAACCAGTAGAGCATAAATTAAAAGTTACTTGTTGTGTAGTAATGGAGAATATGTTGGAGTTTTGGAGATGCTTTGTCTTCTGAATCTCTGCTTTCCTCTGTCTTCTGATTCACGCACGCACGTCCTCCTATGGCAGGCTGTGTGTTGGTGGATCACCGTTGTCAATGGCTACCTTCCATCCTTCCAGTGAAAACTACGCTCACGCGCTCTGTCACAGCACGGCTAATCACCGGTTGGTTCTCGATCCGGTTGGAATAGGATTTACTATCCTTTTGCATCTGTCACTAACGCCCAGCCTTCAGGAGTTTGAAGCTCGTCACAGTCATTCAATCCTTGAATCCTACTCGGAATGCCACAGACAAGGCTTAGACTTTCCGGATTCTCATGAATGCCGCCATCAGTTCTAGCTTATACCACGGAGATTCTGATTAAAGAATCTAAGAGACACTCATTCAATCGGATATAGAACGGAGGTGGTTGTCAGGCACACGTTCGTGGGTTGAGGAAGGTGATGAATGTCACAGATCATCACCTTCATCACAGTTAAGCGCGAATGAACATCTTAGATAGGAACAAGCGTGTTTGAATGGAAAACAGAAATACTTGCATTAATCCATTGAGACACAGCAGAGCTCCTCACCCCCAACAATGGGGTTTAGAGACTCATGCCGTCAGAGAATACAAAGTTTAGATCTGAAATGTCATGAGATACAAAATAAGTCTCTAAAAGTTGTTTAAATACTAAACTAGTAGCCTAGGGTTACAAAATATGAGTGGACTATGATGGATGATGCAGAGATCCACTTCTGGGGCCCACTTGGTGTGCTGGGGCTGAGACTTTAAGCAATCCACGTGCAGAGGCCATTTGTGGAGTTGAACGCCTGTTTTTGTGCCAGTTTGGGCGTTCAACTCCAGTTTTTGATCCTTTTCTGGCGCTGGACGCCAGAATTGGGCAGAAAACTAACGTTGAACGCCAGTTTACGTCGTCTATTCTTGTGCAAAGTATGGACTATTATATATTGCTGGAAAGCCCTGGATGTCTACTTTCCAACGCAATTAAAAGCACGCCATTTCGAGTTCTGTAGCTCCAGAAAATCCACTTTGAGTGCAGGGAGGTCAGAATCCAACAGCATCAGCAGTCCTTTTTCAGCCTGAATCAGATTTTTGCTCAGCTCCTTCAATTTCAGCCAGAAAAATACCTGAAATTACAGAAAAACACACAACTCATAGTAAAGTCCAGAAATATAAATTTTTCCTAAAAACTACTAGAAATAGACTAAAAACTAACTAAAACATACTCAAAACTATATGAAATTATCCCCAAAAAGCGTATAAAATATCCGCTCATCACAACACCAAACTTAAACTGTTGCTTGTCCTCAAGCAACTAGACAAATAAAATAGAAGACTAATAGGTTGAGAAGCAATAATATCTCAGAGTTTTTGATTGAAGCTCAGATTCTAATTAGATGAGTGGGACTAGTAGCTTTTTGCTTCTGAACAGTTTTGGCATCTCACTTTATCCATTGAAGCTCAGAGTGATTGGCATCTATAGGAACTCAGAATTCAGATAGTGTTATTGATTCTCTTAGTTCAGTGTGATGATTCTTGAACACAGCTTCTTTATGAGTCTTGGCCGTGGCCCTAAGCACTTTGTTTTCCAGTATTACTACCGGATACATAAATGCCACAGACACATAATTGGGTGAACCTTTTCAGATTGTGACTCAGCTTTGCTAAAGTCCCCAATTAGAGGTGTCCAGAGTTCTTAAGCACACTCTTCTTTTTGCTTTGGACCTTGACTTTAACCGCTCAGTCTCAAGTTTTCACTTGACACCTACACGCCACAAGCACATGGTTAGGGACAGCTTGGTTTAGCCGCTTAGACCAGGATTTTATTCCTTTAGGCCCTCCTATCCACTGATGCTCAAAGCCTTGGTTTTGCCCTTGCCTTTTGGTTTTAAGGGTTACTGGCTTTTTCTGCTTGCTTTTTTTTTTTTTTTTTTTTTTGCAAGCTTTGTTCTTTGCTGCTTTTTCTTGCTTCAAGAATCATTTTTATGATTTTTCAGATTATCAATAACATGTCTCATGTTCATTATTCTTTCAAGAGCCAACATATTTAACAGTCTTAAACAACAAATTCAAAAGACATATGCACTGTTCAAGCATTCATTCAGAAGACAGAAAGCATTGCCACCACATTTAACCAATTAGAATTTGTTTTATTTAAACTCGAGATTTTATTGCTTCTTATTCAAAAGATCTACTATTTTATTCATGTTTAATGATGATGAGAAAAATAAACTATAGCTTAATTGGAGATAAAATCAAAATAGATACTAATTACTACTATATGACTTCTAAGGTACTTTTCTAAGGACACTGTCACAGAGTTAAGGCAGAAATTGGAAATTAACAACCTTTATTCTGGGGGTATGGGGGTTCCTCTGATCCTTGGGAGACTTGGTATCACAGAAGATTTTTGGCGCTTCAGTTCCCTTAAGTCACGTCCCTGCTCCTCTTGTTCTTTGAGCATATGGGTCAGCATTTGACTGTGTTCCTTCTGTTGTTTTATTATTTGCTCCATAGCTTCCTGTATCTTGTTGACAGACGTCTCAAGATGTTCCCAATATTCTGCTTGAGGAATCTCTGGGAGGAATTCCTGTGCTCTTTTCTTTATAGGATCCTCCTGTGCTTGTTGTCTCTCCATTGATGCTTTGGTGATTGACTTTTCAATTAGGATATATTCAGTTATTCCCATCTTGACTCCAGCGTCCTTGCAGAGCAGAGAAATCACGCTTGGATAAGCCAACCTGGCCTCTCTTGAATTTTTGTTAGCAATCTTATAGAGCTCTGTTGAAATCAGCTGATGAACCTCCACTTCCTTTCCCATCATGATGCAATGAATCATCACTGCTCTTTTAACTGTGACTTCAGAACGGTTGCTGGTGGGCAACAGAGAACGCCCAATGAAGTCCAGCCATCCTCTGGCAACTGGTTTGAGATCCTCCCTTTTGAGTTGATTTGGGACGCCCTTTGTGTTGGTGGTCCACCTGGCTCCAGGAATACAGATGTCCTCTCCAATTTTATCCAGGCCAATGTCTGCTCTCATCATCCTCCTGTTGAAAGAGTCTGGATCATCCTTTAGCTGAGGTAGCTTTAGTATCTCTCTGATCTTGTCAGGGGTGGTATGAACAATTTTTCCCCTGACCATGGTCCGAAATTCGTAGCAGGCTGTTCCAGATAGTCTTTGCTTGTCAGTCTGCCACATATTAGCATAGAACTCCTGGACCATGTTCCTTCCTACTTTCGTTTCAGGATTAGCTAGGACTTCCCAGTTCCTGATTCGAATTTGCTCCTGGATCTCCGGATATTCATCTTCTTTCAGATCGAATCTAACTTCCGGGATCACTGATCTCAGACCCATTACTTTAAGATAATGGTCTGAATGTTCTTTAGATAAGAACTTCCCTTGATTCCAAAGTGGTTTTGGAACGCTCTCTTTCTTGTCTCTAGGAGTGTATTGTTTCCCTTTGGGAGCCATGATCTTAGTGATTTCGGAAAAACACACCAAACTTAGAGGTTTGCTTGTCCTCAAGCAAAAGTAAAGAAAGGAGAGGGATAGAAGGAGATCGAGGTGCACTTGTTGATGGAGGAGGGGGAGGCCGAACCCAATTTAAAGGGGTGGGGGGTGGTTTTTCGAAAAATTGGCAGAGATAAGATAAAAAGATTGAGTTGAAAAAGATAAGATAGAAGATATAGTTTGATTTTGAAAAGATAGGATAGGTTTTTGAAAAAGATAAATCTGGGTTTTTGAAAAAGATAATATGAAAAAGATATTGAAAAGATTTTAGAGTGAAAAAGATAAGATAGAAGATAGAGTTTAATTTTGAAAAGATATGATAGATTTTTGAAAAAGATAATATGGATATTTGAAAAAGATATGGATTGAATTTGGAAAGATGGATTTTTAGAAATTAGGGATTTTAGAAACCAGGGTTCTTGATATGTTCATGTAAAAATCATGCATTGAAGCATAAAATTTGAAATTAAAATGGAAATACGTGTGGGATTACTGGATTTGGCTCCTCCCTGTCCTCCTGGCGTTTGAACGCCCAAACACTGCCTGTTTTGGGCGTTCAGCGCCCAAATGCTGATCTCCTGGGCGTTCAGCGCCCAGTTGCTGCCATTCCTGGCGTTCAACGCCCAGTGGGTGGCCATTTCTGGCGTTGAACGCCCAAATGCTGCCATTACTGGCGTTCAGCGCCCAGTGGATGCCCATTTTGGGCGCTGAACGCCCAAAATGCCCCTTTACTGGCGTTTTCTAGCCATTGAGCTCTTTTTCTCTGTTTTGTGTGCTGATTCCTTCTGTAACCCTGTAAACTTATACAAATGATTTTGTACCTTAGTGTCAGTGAACTTTATATAAACAAATAAAAATAAAAATAGGGCAAAAATGCTTAGAGGATTGTTGCCCCATGGCTGGGTTGCCTCCCAACAAGCGCTTCTTTAATGTCCTTAGCTGGACCTTGCTGAGCTTTTAATCTAGCTTCAGCCTTGAGCATTCTTGCTCAATGTTGCCTTCAAGATAATGCTTGATTCTCTGTCCATTGACAATGAACTTCTTATCAGAATCAATATCTTGAAGCTCCACGTAACCACATGGTGATACACTTGTAATCACGTATGGTCCCCTCCACCGGGATTTCAGTTTCCCAGGGAATAGCCTGAGTCTAGAGTTAAACAACAGGACCTTCTGTCCTGGTTCAAAGATTCTAGATGACAGCTTTCTGTCATGCCATTTTTTTTATTTTTCTTTATAAAGCTTGGCATTTTCGAAAGCTGTGAATCTGAATTCCTCTAGCTCATTTAGCTGGAGCAATCGTTTTTCTCCTGCTAATTTGGCATCTAAGTTTAGGAATCTGGTTGCCCAGTAGGCCTTATGTTCCAGTTCCACGGGCAAGTGGCATGCCTTACCATACACGAGTTGGTATGGAGAGGTCCCTATAGGGGTCTTGAATGCTTTTCTGTAAGCCCACAGAGCATCATCCAAGCTCCTTGCCCAATCCTTTCTACGGGTATTTACTGTCCATTCCAGGATTCTCTTTAATTCTCTGTTAGAGACTTCAGCTTGCCCGTTGGTTTGTGGATGATATGGAGTGGCCACTTTGTGGCGAATTCCATACCGAACCATGGCAGAGTAAAGCTGTTTATTGCAGAAGTGAGTGCCCCCATCGCTGATTAACACTCTAGGGACACCAAATCTGCTAAAGATATGTTTCTGGAGGAATTTCAGCACTGTTTTAGTATCATTGGAGGGTGTGGCGATAGCCTCAACCCATTTTGATACATAGTCAACTGCCACCAAAATATAAGTGTTTGAGTATGATGGTGGGAAAGGTCCCATGAAGTCAATTCCCCATACATCAAACAACTCTATTTCCAAGATTCCTTGTTGAGGCATGGCGTAACCATGAGGCAGATTACCAGCTCTTTGGCAACTGTCACAATTACGTACAAACTCTCGGGAATCTTTATAGAGTGTGGGCCAATAGAAGCCACATTGGAGAACCTTGGTGGCTGTTCGCTCACCTCCGAAATGGCCTCCATATTGAGATCCATGGCAATGCCATAGGATTCTCTGTGCTTCCTCTCTGGGGACACACCTACGGATAATTCCGTCTGCACATCTCTTAAAGAGATAGGGCTCATCCCACAAGTAGTACTTTGCATCAGTAATTAGTTTCTTTTTTTGTATTCTATTGTACTCCTTGGGTATGAACCTTGCAGCTTTATAGTTTGCAATATCGGCAAACCATGGTGCCTCCTGAATGGCAAATAGATGCTCATTAGGGAACGTCTCAGAGATCTCAAGAAAGGGGAGGGACGTCCCTTCCACTGGCTCTATCCGGGACAGATGATCAGCCACTTGGTTCTCTGTCCCTTTTCTGTCTCTTATTTCTATATCAAACTCTTGCAGAAGCAATACCCATCTGATGAGCCTGGGTTTTGAATCCTGCTTTGTGAGTAGATATTTAAGAGCAGCATGGTCAGTATACACAATCACTTTTGATCCTACTAAGTATGATCTGAACTTGTCAATGGCGTAAACCACTGCAAGTAGTTCTTTTTCTGTGGTTGTGTAATTTTTCTGGGCATCATTTAGAACGCGACTGGCATAATAAATGACATGCAGAAGCTTGTCGTGCCTCTGTCCCAATACTGCACCAATGGCATGATCACTGGCATCACACATTAACTCAAATGGCAATGTCCAGTCTGGTGCAGAAATGACTGGTGCTGTGACCAGCTTAGCTTTCAGCATTTCAAACGCCTGCAGGCATGCTGTGTCAAACACAAATGGTGTGTCAGCAGCTAGCAGATTGCTTAGAGGTTTTGCGATTTTTGAAAAATTCTTTATAAACCTCCTATAGAATCCTGCATGCCCCAGAAAGCTTCTGATTGCCTTAACATTGGCAGGTGGTGGTAATTTTTCAATTACCTCTATTTTTGCTTGATCCACCTCTATTCCCTTGTTTGAGATTTTATGCCCAAGAACAATTCCTTCAGTCACCATGAAGTGACACTTTTCCCAGTTTAAAACTAGGTTGGTTTCTTGGCATCTTTTCAGAACAAGTTTTAGGTGATCAAGACAGGAGCTGAATGAGTCTCCATATACTGAGAAGTCATCCATGAAGACCTCCAGAAATTTTTCCACCATATCAGAGAAAATAGAGAGCATGCATCTCTGGAAGGTTGCAGGTGCATTGCATAGCCCAAAGGGCATCCTTCTGTAAGCAAACACTCCGGATGGACATGTGAATGCTGTTTTCTCTTGATCCTGGGGATCTACTGCAATCTGGTTATAGCCTGAGTAGCCATCCAAAAAGCAGTAATAATCATGACCTGCTAGTCTCTCTAGCATCTGGTCTATGAATGGTAAAGGAAAATGATCCTTTCTGGTGGCTGTATTGAGCCTTCTGTAGTCAATACACATGCGCCACCCTGTAACTGTTCTTGTAGGAACCAGTTCATTTTTTTCATTATGAATCATTGTCATGCCTCCCTTTTTTGGGACGACTTGAACAGGGCTCACCCAGGGGCTATCAGAAATGGGATAAATAATCCCAGCCTCTAGTAATTTGGTGACCTCTTTCTGCACCACTTCCTTCATGGCTGGATTTAGCCACCTCTGTGGTTGAACCACTGGTTTGGCATTATCCTCCAATAGGATTTTGTGCATGCATCTAGCTGGGCTTATGCCCTTAAGGTCACCTATGGACCACCCAAGAGCTGTCTTGTGTGTCCTTAGCACTTGAATAAGTGCTTCCTCTTCCTGTGAATTTAAAGCAGAGCTTATGATCACTGGAAAAGTGTCACCTTCTCCTAGAAATACATATTTCAAGGATGGTGGCAGTGGCTTGAGCTCTGGTTTAGGAGGTTTTTCCTCTTTCAGAAGAAAGTTCAGAGGCTCTTTCATGTCCCCTGAATCCTCCAAATCAGGCTGAACATCTTTAAAGATGTTTTCCAACTCTGATTCGAGACTCTCAGCCATGTTGATCTCTTCTACCAAAGAGTCAATAAGGTCAACTTTCATGCAGTCTGTTGATGTGTCTGGATGCTGGATGGCTTTGACAGCGTTCAACTTGAACTCGTCATCGTTGACTCTCAGGGTTATTTCCCCCTGTTGGACGTCAATGAGGGATCGTCCAGTTGCTAGGAAGGGTCTTCCTAGAATGAGAGTGGCACTCTTGTGCTCCTCCATTTCCAGCACAACAAAGTCAGTGGGAAAGGCGAATGGCCCAACTCTGACAATCATGTCCTCAATTACGCCTGATGGGTATTTAGTGGAACCATCAGCAAGTTGGAGACATATCCGGGTTGGTTTAACTTCTTCAGTTAAGCCAAGCTTCCTGATAGTGGATGCAGGTATTAGGTTGATGCTTGCCCCAAGATCGCATAAAGCTGTCTTGGTGCAATCACCTTCCAATATGCATGGTATCAGAAAACTCCCAGGGTCTTTAAGCTTTTCAGGAAAGCTTTTCAGAATGACTGCACTGCATTCTTCAGTGAGGAGAACTCTTTCTGTTTCTCTCCACTCCTTTTTATGACTCAAGATCTCTTTCATGAACTTGGCATAAGAAGGTATTTGCTCAAGTGCCTCTGCAAATGGAATCTTTATTTCAAGAGTCCTTAGATAATCTGCAAAGCGAGCAAATTGCTTATCCTGCTCCTCTTTCCGGAGTTTTTGAGGATAAGGTATCTTGGCTTTATATTCCTCAACCTTAGTGGTTAAAGAAGCCTTTTTAGAGGGGTTGTTATCAGCACTTGTGTGTGTCTGATCCCTCACTGGCAATTGAATACCAGAGTCAGAAGCTGGAGTGACGTTAGACGCCAACTCACTGTCTGTTCCTGGCACCTGAACGCCAGAAATGTGCCCCTGTTGGGCGTTCAACGCTGGATTCTGCCCCATTTGTGGCGTTGAACGCTAATCCTGCCTTGTTTCTGGCGCTGAACGCCAGTTTTGGGCATGGTCTGGGCGTTCAGCGCCAGCCTTCCACCCCTTTTCTGGCGTTTTAGTGCCAGAATTATTTTTCCCTGGGCTCTTACTGTCCTCATGGGAATCTTTGGTGGGGTGCTCATTTCTTGAATTTTTGATGCCTTGAGGTGGGGTATTTAATGTTTTCCCACTTCTTAATTGAACTGCTTGGCATTCTTCTGCTATTTGCTTTGATAGCTGCTGCTTTGTTTGCTTAAACTGTTCTTCCATATGTATATTAGCTATCCTTGTCTCCTGTAACCTGTCTTTGAATTCAGCTAGCTGTTTTGTTAGAAAATCTAATTGCTGATTGAATTCAGCAGCTTGTTTTACAGTACTGAATTCAGCAGTTACTGTTTTAACCTCTTCATTCATGGAAGGGTTGCTGCTTAGATACAGATGCTGATTCCTGGCAACTGTATCAATGAGCTCTTGAGCTTCTTCAATTGTCTTTCTCATATGGATAGATCCACCAGCTGAGTAATCTAAAGACATCTGAGCTCCTTCTGCAAGCCCATAGTAGAAGATGTCCAACTGAACCCACTCTGAAAACATTTCAGAGGGGCATTTTCGTAGCATCTCTCTGTATCTCTTCCAGGCATCATAAAGAGATTCATTATCTCCTTGTTTAAAGCCTTGGATGTCCAGCCTTAGCTGTGTCATCCTTTTTGGAGGGAAATATTGATTCAGGAATTTTTCTGTCAGCTGTTTCCATGTCCTTATGCTGGCCTTAGGTTGGTTATTCAACCACCTTTTAGCTTGATCTTTCACAGCAAATGGAAACAGTAATAGTGTGTAGACATCCTGATCTATTTCTTTATCATGTACTGTGTCAGCAATCTGTAGAAACTGTGCCAGAAACTCTGTAGGTTCTTCCTGTGGAAGACCGAAATACTGGCAACTTTGCTGCACCATGATAATGAGCTAAGGATTCAACTCAAAGCTACTAACTCCAATGGAGGGTATGCATATGCTACTCCCGTATGAAGCAGTAGAGGGGTTAGAATATGACCCCAAAGTCCTCCTGGACTGTCCATCTCCACTTATGTCCATGATGGATATATGGATATAACTTGGACTGATTTATCTTTTTATTTATTTTATTTTATAAGAATAAAATAAAATAACTAAAAAGAATTTGAATTTTGAAATAATAAATTTTTTTTTCGTAAAAAAAAATTAAAAATAATTAGTTAAAAAAAATAGAAATTTTTGAAAAAGAGGGGAGATATTTTCGAAAATTTGAGAGAGAGAGAGTTAGTTAGGTAGTTTTGAAAAAGTTAAGAAACAAACAAAAAGTTGGTTAGTTAGTTGAAACAAATTTTGAAAAGATAGGAAGTTAGAAAAGATATTTTGAAAAGATATTTTTGAATTTAGTGAGGAGAGAGAAAAACAATAAGATAGTACAAGATTTAAAATTTTTAGATCTAATGCTCCTTGTTTTCGAAAAATTTGGAGGGAAAACACCAAGGAACACCAAACTTAAAAATTTTAAGATCAAGACACAAGGAAAACTCAAGAACACTTTGAAGACTCACAAGAACACAAGAACATGAAGGAAGAACACCAAACTTAAAATTTTTAGAAAACCAAACCAAAATTTTCGAAAATCAAAGGGGAATCAACAAGAAAACACCAAACTTAAAGTTTGGCACAAGATTTAATAGAAAAAATATTTTGAAAAAGAAGGTTTTGAAAAGAGTATAAAAGATTCTAACCCAATCAAATTAATGTTCTAGCCAAATGAGTTATGGGACCTTATTTTAAGAAAGATTATTTTTGAAAAAGGTTTTAAAAAATATGATAGCCAATTATCATGAACATAAACACCACGCTCTAACTAACTGAGTTATAAATTTAAAGTGTTTTAACAAGGGATAAATAATAAAAGACTCTAAACCAAAAAGAAAGATTTTTTTCCTAATCTAAGCAACAAAATAATCCGTCAGTTGTCCAAACTCAAACAATCCCCGGCAACGGCGCCAAAAACTTGGTAGCACAAATTGCGAATCACACTTTTCACAACTCGTACCACTAACCAGCAAGTGCACTGGGTCGTCCAAGTAATACCTTACGTGAGTAAGGGTCGAATCCCACAGAGATTGTTGGTTTGAAGCAATCTATGGTTATCTTGTAAATCTTAGTCAGGAAGTCAATTATGTTTATCAGTTGAATTATGAATAACCAGTAGAGCATAAATTAAAAGTTACTTGTTGTGTAGTAATGGAGAATATGTTGGAGTTTTGGAGATGCTTTGTCTTCTGAATCTCTGCTTTCCTCTGTCTTCTGATTCACGCACGCACTTCCTCCTATGGCAGGCTGTGTGTTGGTGGATCACCGTTGTCAATGGCTACCTTCCATCCTTCCAGTGAAAACTACGCTCACGCGCTCTGTCACAGCACGGCTAATCACCGGTTGGTTCTCGATCCGGTTGGAATAGGATTTACTATCCTTTTGCATCTGTCACTAACGCCCAGCCTTCAGGAGTTTGAAGCTCGTCACAGTCATTCAATCCTTGAATCCTACTCGGAATGCCACAGACAAGGCTTAGACTTTCCGGATTCTCATGAATGCCGCCATCAGTTCTAGCTTATACCACGGAGATTCTGATTAAAGAATCTAAGAGACACTCATTCAATCGGATATAGAACGGAGGTGGTTGTCAGGCACACGTTCGTGGGTTGAGGAAGGTGATGAATGTCACAGATCATCACCTTCATCACAGTTAAGCGCGAATGAACATCTTAGATAGGAACAAGCGTGTTTGAATGGAAAACAGAAATACTTGCATTAATTCATTGAGACACAGCAGAGCTCCTCACCCCCAACAATGGGGTTTAGAGACTCATGCCGTCAGAGAATACAAAGTTTAGATCTGAAATGTCATGAGATACAAAATAAGTCTCTAAAAGTTGTTTAAATACTAAACTAGTAGCCTAGGGTTACAAAATATGAGTGGACTATGATGGATGATGCAGAGATCCACTTCTGGGGCCCACTTGGTGTGCTGGGGCCCACTTGGTGTGTGCTGGGGCTGAGACTTTAAGCAATCCACGTGCAGAGGCCATTTGTAGAGTTGAACGCCAGTTTTTGTGCCAGTTTGGGCGTTCAACTCCAGTTTTTGATCCTTTTCTGGCGCTGGACGCCAGAATTGGGCAGAGGACTGGCGTTGAACGCCAGTTTACGTCGTCTATTCTTGTGCAAAGTATGGACTATTATATATTTCTGGAAAGCCCTGGATGTCTACTTTCCAACGCAATTGGAAGCACGCCATTTCGAGTTCTGTAGCTCCAGAAAATCCACTTTGAGTGCAGGGAGGTCAGAATCCAACAGCATCAGCAGTCCTTTTTCAGCCTGAATCAGGTTTTTGCTCAGCTCCTTCAATTTCAGCCAGAAAAATACCTGAAATTACAGAAAAACACACAACTCATAGTAAAGTCCAGAAATATAAATTTTTCCTAAAAACTACTAGAAATAGACTAAAAACTAACTAAAACATACTCAAAACTATATGAAATTATCCCCAAAAAGCGTATAAAATATCCGCTCATCAGTTACCATGGTGGGGTGTCTCCCACCTAGCACTTTTGTTTATTGTCCTTAAGTTGGACTTATGGGGAGCTCCTCTCAAGGTGGCTTGTGCTTGAAGCTATCTTTGAACATCCACCAATACTTGAATCTCCAATAAGCTCCATTCTTCAAAGTTAATATCTTCAAGCCTTGATGGAGTTCCACACAAGCTATGAGCTCCCAAAGGTGATCCTCATGTATTTCGGGATTCCATATCTTGTTCCTACACCCATCTTTGAGTTGATTATCATATTCCATTTGGGTGGCAAACAAGGTGAACTCTCAAAGAAGCCCCCAAACAACTTTCTAGACCCTTGCAATTGGATTCTACACCAATCATTACTATTCAACCTTGAACGTGCAACCATCATGAGCTTAGAATGATATTTCCAACCACTAACCATCCCCCTTTTGCTCTTAAAGCCACAAATATGTCTAAGTTGACAATCTGTCTCAAGAAAACCATATTCAAGGGGAATAATAAATCTTGAGTATAAGGAATTTACCCACTTGAATGAAGGAATGGATGGTGGTGGCTTGGGAAGAGGCATCTCCAATGTCTTTGCAAGTTCTACTCCCTTGTGTTCTTCCTTGATCACTTCCACCTCTTCACAAACTTCTTCACTTTCAATCCTTTGTTCATCAATTTCGTCTAACTCTTCTCCGTCACTCAAATCATAAATGGGAGGTTGAGAGAAATCTACCTCCACATTGCTTTCCACCTCATTGGGAGAAGGTTCTTCAAATTCAAAGGATTCACCACCAAGAAGATTAGATGTATGATCTTCATCTCTAAGGGAACTCAATTCTTGCTCCATTCTTTCCAAGTCTTCATTCAATAATTATTTTGGAGGTTGTGCACTCTCCTCCTCAACATCAAATTCAATCTTCTTAGAGAGGTTCTCTTTAACTCTAGGTTTCTAAGGAGGTTCCGCATCTCCTAAGTCTTCAACCACTTCTTCCTCTTCTTCAATGATCATAGGCTCCTCCAATTGTTCTAACACAAAGTGGCCTTCCTCTTCTTCAATGATCATAGGCTAAGGATTTCATCCATTGAGGATTGGAGTAGATAAGAGGGTTCAATGTCTTGGAGAAAGGGTTCATGATAGGAAGGCGGTTCTTCTTGGTAAGGATGTGGTGGTGTATATTGAGGTGGTTCTTGGGAGTATTGATATTGGAATGGTGGTTCCATGTATGGCTCATATGGTTCAAAAGGAGGTTGGTATGGTGGATATGGATTAGAGTCATATGGAGGTGGTTGGTAAAAAGGGGCTTGTGAGTATGGTTGATGGATATGTTGAGGATTTGGCTCATAGGCATATGGTGGTGGTTCTTGAAAGTCACAAAGATATTCACCATAGCCATTGGATTGATATGCATCATAGAATGGCTCTTGTTCATGGTGCATTGGTGGAGGTTGTTGCCATGAAGATTGATCATATGCATATGGCTCCTCCCACCTTTGATTGTCCCATCCTTGATACACATCCTCATTGTAGCCCTCATTTCCTACAACATAGTTAGAACCAAACTCATAGACAAAGTGAGAATTCATAATGAAAAGAGAAAATAAAATTCAAAAGCTAATAGAGAAATAATGAAACAAAGTCCTAAACTTAGCAAAAACTAACAAGCAATCCAAAAATCAAGCTATTCACAATATTCACATATATACAATAACCAATAACACAACGCCATTGCAACTCCCCGGCAACGGCGCCATTTTGATGAGAGGACTTTCGAAGGTTTAGAATTCACAAATGAAAGCTCGTTGCAATATAGTTTCTAAACTAACACTAATCCTTGCATACAAAAATTTGTTTGTCACTAGTACAAACCCCTAAAATCTATAAACCGAAGTATTGAACCTCGGGTCGTTCTCCCTAGGAATTACAATAAAGTGCCTTATTATTGGTTATGAGGTATGTTTTGGGGTTTTTGATAAGAGACATGAAAGATAAATGACAAGGAAGGAAACTAATAGCTAAAAAGGTCTTGGCAAGGTTTAGTGGTCAAGGATCTCTATCCTAATCACTAACCACAACATGAGAATTGGCAAGGATCAATCCCACTAAGTTAACTCCTAACTAATAGTAGAGGAAAGTCAAGTGAGCTATATCAATCCAAGTCCATAAGTCCTAGTTCTCCACCAAATCAATTAGTGAGATCTAGAGTTAATGGCTCCCAATCATCAATCACTTGGACATTAGCAACTCAAGAGTTCCTAAGTTACCTTCCCAAGCCAAGAGCATAAAATTCTACTCTAAAATCTAACTAATCATTTCATCAAACACTTAGAAGGCATAAAAGGAAAGTAAAATGAGCTAAGCAATTCAACAATAAAAGAACATGAATCATAAATTGCATTGAAATGAAAATAGAAGAAACAAAAGTGCATCAATATAAAAGTAGAGAATTACATGAATTAAATGCAAAACTAGAGAGAGAAAAGGTAGAAGGAGAAAAATTACAAAGAGAAAAGTAGATCAAAGCATGAATTAAACCTAGATCTAAGAAATTCTAAGTTAGATCTAACCTATTCCTAATCCTAATCCTAGAGAGAAGTGAGAGCTTCTCTCTCTAAAACTAACTTTCCCTCCAAAAAAATTAAACTAAACTAGTGTGTAAAAGTGTGTTGATTCCTCTTCATTTCTTGGGTTAAATAGCATCAGAAGTGAGTTGGATTTGGGCCTGGGGAGCCCTGAATTCACCCCCAGCAGATTCACTTTAAGTGGGTCACGTGCGGACATCGGCACGTACGCGTACAGTGCACGTGCGCGTCGATTGACAATTTTCCATCCACGCGTATGCATCATGTACGCGTACGCGTCGCCATGCGACATCACAATCTACGCGTGCGCGTCTGCTGCGCGTGCGCGTCGTTGATCTTATCCCAAATCCTTGCTTTTCCATGATTTCTCTACTTTGTATGCTTTCCTCTGCATTCCTTTGATCCATTCCTAGCCTTTTCAACCTGAAATCACTTAACAAACACATCAAGGCATCCAGTGGAATCAAAGGTAAATCAAGATTAAACAATTAAGAGCCTAGAAAGCATGTTTTCATACTTAAGCACAAATTAGGAGACAATCATGAAATCATGCTATTTCATTGAATAAATGTGGGTAGAAGGTCATAAAATCACCTAAATTGAGCACAAGATAAACCCTAAATATGGGGTTTATTAGGTAGGTGAGGGTTGGGGCTTAACCATTGGTCAAAACACATCCTTCATTCTTAAAATCTACACACTGGGCGCTAAACGTCGGTTCTGGTGTTTAGCGCCATCAGAGGATATATATTGTGTGTGGGGATGAGCACCCTGGCACTAAACGTCGGGGCTGGCGTTTAGTGCCCCAAAGGGGTACTAATTCTTGAAAAAAATGGTCATTTTGGGCGTTTAATGCCCAAACCATTGCTCCCCTTCTGGCGCTAAACGCCCTCTTGCTCTTCTCTTCTTCTGGACCTAAACGCCCTCCCTGGTGTTTAGTGCCCAAGCTCGTTTTGCTCCAGGGTGTTCTGTTCTTCTGTTTGAGTCTTCCTGTCCCTGTTCTAAGCATTGCACATTATCACAAACATTAGAAAACCTAAGAAAACTATGAAAACAAAAATTGAAATCTAAACAAAATTAAAACTGGAATCAAAATAGAAATAAAACAAAAATACTAAAGGATACTTATGGTTGGGTTGCCTCCCAACAAGCACTTTTTTACTGTCACTGGCTTGACGGTCAGCTCTTTTAAGGAGAGGGTCATAGGGGCTCAGATCTTCACCCTTCATTATGAACTTCTTTCCTGTACCATCGTGGATCAGCTCTACATGCTCTAAGGACAAGATTCTATTCACTATGTGAGGTATGACTAGACTTCTAGTGAACACCACCTTCATGTCAGGTGAGAAGTCCTCAGTAGGAATCTTCTTGTTCCTCCAGTCTTTGGTTACCTTCTTTTTGGGGGCTCCCTCCTTGGTGGACAAAGCACACCTAACACCAAACTTAGATTCGATGTCAAGGGAAATAGTATTGGTTCCCACCAAAGGAGGAGACTTGTGCAATGGACTCTGTATGCAAGTACCTCTTTTGTCAGAGAGTGGTGGAGGTTTGAAAACCTTGAAAACCATCCAATCCTCATGTAGCTTCAGCACCAATTCACCTCTCTCAACATCAATTAGGGCTCTATTAGTGGCTAGAAATGGCCTTCCTAGGATGATGAAGTCATTTGTATCATCTCCCATGTCAAGTATCACAAAATCTGCTAGGAGGAATAGCTCTCCAACCTTGATCAGTACATTCTCCAGTAGCCCATATGCCTGCCTCAGAGGCTTGTTAGCCATTTACAGGGTTATCCTTGTTGCTTGTTGATAGTGAACATAACCATCGGCTAGGAATTTAATCTCAAAATAAGATTGACGTTGTAAGTGTAGTTCCAAGACAACAAGTAATGCTCAAATCAAATATTCCAATTCAAAACAAAATATAACCGAGAGTACTTCAACCTCGGATCATTCTCCCTAGGATGTAATTAGAAGTGTTTCTCTTTCGGTTGTAGAGAGGACAAAAAAGGAGGGATTTTCAAGCAAGAAATGAAAGATTAAAAGAACTAAGCAATAAAAGAACTAAGGAATGATCAAAATTGTAATTAATGCAAGTAAAAGAGAAAGCAAGATCAAAACTAGTGAAAATGCTATAAATGCAATAAGAGAGCCTTGACTTTGGAATGAGAATCCAAGGAATCCTATCATCGCCATAACTACAACTATGGTAATTATGATGAGTCAATCTCGCCTAGTCAACCCTAACCATCGAGGAGTAAGACAAGCAAGCATAATTGATCTTAATCCATAAGTCCTAGCTAATTTATCAAACTAGTTGATAAAAAGCTAGCGTCAATGGAAACAAGAGTCAACTAACTACCCAAAAATTATCACTAAATGTCGGACATTATGACTCTAGTATCCTAGGAACTCAAACCTCAAGCCAAGGTGGGAAAATCTACTCAAAACTTAAAGTTGGCATTTTCACAAACACCTTGTGTGCATAAAAGTAAAGCATGAAAATTTGCAAATGAAAAATAGCAACTATAACCAACCATCAACAAAACCAAACATAAACAAGCAATCAAACATAAAGAGAGCATAAAATATTAAATTCATCAATCAAAACTCCAAGTAACACAAAATTGGAAATATGAACAAAGCACTTGAACCATAAGAAAATAAAGGCAAAAGTAATGTAATTAAAGACAAGATCAAGAGTACTTACAATTAAAGATGATCAAAATCCAAAATTAAGCTTGCTATAAAATGCTACATGAAAATGGAAAATGAAACCCTAAGAGAGCAATGATACACTACTCCTACTCCTACTCCTAATTACTCTCTAAAACTATCTAAGTGAGCTCTCTTTGATATGTGTTGAATCCCCCTTATATAGCACTCCAAATTCAGCTCCAAGCCTTCAAAATTTGAGCCAAAAGCCCTAAAAAATGCACAGCACGCGTTTCATTAACAAAATCACGTGCAGGGACCTGTGCGGACGCACAGATGTGTGCGTCCGCACACTTGGCTGTTTTGGCTCCTGTGCGTATGCACGGGTACTTGTGCGCACGCACACTTGGCTGATACGGTCTTGTGCGTACGCACGCTTGCTTGTGCGTACGCACACCTTGCTGTGTGTACTTTTCCTTGTTTTTTTCTTCATTTTTTTCTCCCTTGTACATGCTTTCTTCCACTTTTGGCTATCCACTCTTGCCTCTAAGGTCTGAAAACACTCAGTAAACATGTCATGGCATCAATTGGAATAAAAGTGGAATTAAATTGCTCATTTCAGGCATAAAATTGCATGTTTTTATATTTAGAATCAAATTGGGGACAAAACAAAAAAGTATGCTATTTTGGTGCTTAAGTGTGAGTTCATGTGCTAGAATCCATCCAAATTGAGTCAAAATATATCATCAAATATGGACTCATCACTTGTGCTTCTTGGATTTCCAGCTTTTTAATCACAGACAGAGGCATCAAATTTATGCTTGAACCAAGATCACACAGTGCTTTCTCAAAAGTAAGGTTTCCAATGGTAGAGGGATTCAGGAAGCTTCCAAGGTCTGACATCTTCTTGGGCAACTTCCTTTGAATCAGTGCACTGCACTCCTTGGTCAAGACCATAGTTTCATCTCCCTTCAACGCCTCATTCTCAGAGAGTAGGCTTTTCATGAAGCTCATATAGGGAGGTATCTTCTCCAACACCTCAGCAAAAGGAATATTGATGTGTAATCTTTTAAAGGTTTCTAAAAACTAAGTGAACTGTTTATCCTTGGTCTCTTTTTGAACCTTCTAAAGGTGTGGTACTTCAAGCTCCTGTGCCACCAATGGGGCATGTAACAATATGCTTCTACCCTTTTCTTGAGCCTTTTCTTCCTTCAATTACTCAGTAACATGCACCTCCTTAGGCTCGGCCTCTTTGGCAATGGTAAGGGCCTTGCACTCTTCTCTTTGATTTACTTTTGTGTCACCGGGAAGAGTGGTAGGAGGTCTCTCAGGTATCCTCTTACTCAACTGACCCACTTGCACTTCCAAGTTCTGATTGAAGCTCTTGTCTCTTGCATAAAATTGTGAGTAGTCTTGGAAAGTTCAGCAACTAGTGTGGCTAAGTCAGGAGTATCTTGGCTCTGAGAGGGTCTTTGTTGCTGCTGAGAAGGTTGGAACTGCCGGTTGTTAAACCTGCTCTGATTTGATCCACTCTGGTTATTGTTGAAGCTCTGTTGGGGCTTTTGTGGTTACTCTCTCCATCCAAAGTTATGGTGATTCTTCCATCCCTAGTTGAGAGTATTCGAATATGGATCATTGTTAGGATTTCTGGAGGAGTTGCCTATGTAATTAACTTGCTCAGTAGTGGGTTGAGCATGCCACAAGCGTCCCCTTGGTTGTAGCTTACATTCATGTTATAGGATGCATCTTGAGTATTGACAGATGAGACTTGCATCCCACTCAAGTGTTGAGAGATCATATTAATCTGCTAAGACATGATCTTTTTCTGAGCTATGATGGCATCCAGTGTGTCCACCTCTATGACTACCTTCTTCTGAGTAGTTCCAAAATTCACAGGGTTCTTCTCAGAAGTGTATAGATATTGGTTGTTAGCAACCATCTCAATAAGCTCATTAGCCTCTTCACGCATCTTCTTCATGTGCAAGGAACTACCTGCAGAGTTATCCAGTGACATCTTGTCCATATCAAAGAGGCCATCATAAAATATCTATAGACTGATCCATTCAGAAAATATGTCAGGAGGACACCTCCTGATCATCAGCTTATATCTCTCCCAAGCCTCATAGAGGAACTCTCTATCTTTCTATCTGAAGTTCTGGATATCCACCCTAAGCTTAGTCAGCTTCTAAGGTGGAAAAAATTTTGTCAGAAATCCAGTGACCACCTTGTCCCATGTGTCCAAGCTCTCCTTGGACTGAGAATCAAGCCACTACTTTGCTCTTTCCCTCACAGCAAATGGGAAAAGCATGAGCTTGTAGACCTCAGGATTCACTCCATTTGTCTTTATAGTATCACAGATCTGCAGAAAGTTAGAGATGAATAAGTTTGGATCTTTCTGCGAGAGTCCATGAAACTAGCAATTCTACTGCACCAAAGTGATCAGTTGAGGCTTAAGCTAAAAATTATTTCCACTAATAGCAGGTACAGCTATACTGCACCCAGAGAAGTCAGGAGTGGGTGCAGTGTATGAGCCAAGCGTCCTCCTTGCTTACTCATTAGCATTCGAGTTCCCACCATTAGCGTCCATAGCTTCCTTCTCAAAAGTTTTCCTGAGGTTCTCTCTGGCTTTGTAAGCTTTAGCTTGTTACAAATGCCATCTCAAGGTCCTCTCAGGTTCAGAATCAAACTCAAGAAGGGGTTCTTTATCCCTGTTCCTGCTCATAAACAAACAAGAGACAAAGAAAAGTGGGAGTTTCTATGTCAAAGTATAGAGAGCTCCCAGTAAGATATCCTATGTAAAAAAAAGAAATAAAAGAAAACAAAGCAAGCAATAAAACAAAAATAATTCAAAAATAAGAATGAGAAAGTGACCTAAAAATTTTCGAAAACTAAAATGAGAAAAATACTAAAAATTTTGAAAATAAAAAGAGGAAAATACTAAAGGAACACCAAACTTAAAATCAGAAATTAAAGAAAAATAAATAAATAAAATTAAAAATCGAAAATTAAAAGAAGAAGTAAATAAAAAAACTAAGAAAAATACTTAATCTAAGCAACCAGACAACTAGTAGTTGTCAATCACAAACAATCTCCGGCAACGGCGCTAAAAATTTGGTGCGCGAATTGTGAACTCGCACAACTTAACCGGCAAGGGCACCGGGTCATGCAGGTAATACCTCAGGTGAGTGAGGGATGATCCCACGAGGATTGTTGGACTGAGCAACAATGGTTATCCAATTGGCTTAGTTAGACAAATAGAAAAGGTTGTTTGTTAATTGAAATCTCATAGAACAACAAATAAGAGAGTAAACAAAGCAATTAAAAGGTTTAGTGTAAAAAGAGTGAGAGAAAACAGTTAAGGTTTCGAAGATGTTTACTTTTTCGGATTGAAAGTTCTTACCAACTATTTTAACAATGCATGATTCATTTCATGGCAAAATGTAAATGACTAAACCTTAATCTCTTAGTGATTTAGCCCCCTCTAACCTTCATTAACCGCCACTCTCGTAGTCACTTAATTCCGATTAGAAGGTTAAGTTCAAAACTAGTTTATGGCCACATATCCCAATTAGTTCATATAATTAGCAGTTTAGGAGGAAATTATTTTCAAGCTGTTGTTCAAGCGAGATAACTCTGTCGAGAATCACAAGAACTCATATAGAATATGGGTCATGCTCTCGTTCCACCCAGATTCATAAGATTAAGAACGAAAACAATCCTTGAAACTGAATCAATACATTAATTAAAATAGAAAAGTGATAGTCTTAATCCATAGAAATAAACAGGGCTCTTAACCTTAATCGAAGAGGTTTAGTTGCTCATGACTTACAGAGAAAACTAAGATTCCGAAAAGTGAAACGTGCGGAAGAGAGAAGGTCCCAGATGCCCCTTAAAGATGGAATCTTTTTCCTTTTATATCTAAGCTAATTTGATTCGGAAATAAAATAAAATAATAAATCCTAAAACTAAAAGATATTGTTTGTAAATAAAAACTACACAAAGAAAATAAAATATGACTAATAAATGCTAAATCCACTTGAGATGCCCCAAAGATAGTGAATTCGGACTGCCTGGCCTAGCGCTAAATGCTAGATGGGCATTTAGCGCCCTATGGGGACAGAGACGTTGCTGAATTTAGGGCCTTACTAGCGCTAAACGCCTAGGCGGATGCTGCCAGCTTCTCCCTTTTAGCTCAAAATCTACCAAATTGCTGCAAATTTCACCTGAAATCATAAAAAACACTCAAATAACTCAAAGTAGCATCCAAAGAGAATTTTTGCACTAAAATACTATGAAACTAAATGAAATCCGATAAAAAAAACTAGAAAATGAAGGGCAAAGGGTACAAAATGCTCACGCATCATCTGTGTGGTAGGGTATTACAAGCTACTCACCGAACCAAAGCCTCGTGGTATTAAAAAAAATAACACTTTCGAGTATCCTAAGTTGTGAACTCAACGAAGGTTCAGATATCATTAGAACTTCACCTTTTTTTTATCAATTCAATAGCATTTATACTACCTATCCAGGGTGTTTTTGAAAATTTGAAAATCATAGTACTACTCTTAGAACTAGTTGATAAGAAATTCTGCATATCGGTAAGATGATTCAGGCCCCTTTTATTTTTTTAAATATCACCATACACCCCATAAAACCTCTTAGACCTTGTTTTTTGGTAGAACTAAACTAGACACGTAAAATTTTATAATGATTTTGGTTATGCCTCTTTTGGATCAAAATTGAATTTTATACAAATTTTTAAAATGGTTGTCCTATACTAACTCAAACCTACAAAGTTCATTAACAACCTCAGGTTTCAAATTCTATATAAAACGCATTTTTGATCTATTAACTCTCAAAATTGGTACAATTCACCTAAGCTCATCTATATTTCATTCTCAATTAGTTTCAGATTGATATCAAACTTGAGGAGAGAGTGATGCATCCTATGTATTTACCTTGTTTGTGCAAAGTTTTGTTTTCAAATCAGGTAACATAACATCTTCCAAATTGCACAATTCAATCCCTAGGACTCCAACCAATGTGAAATTTGGACTGGACAAACTAGACACACAAGACTTTCATTTCCAATTTGTCACAACTGGTTCTCAATTCAGAATTGTGAGTTAAGCACATGGGAGGTTATTGGTTTGAACACCAAAATCATATTTTTACTACAGAAAAGGTTAAAATTAAAAAATTTATATCTTCCAAACCATAAATCCAACAATTCTGAAATTTATGAAAATAGATTAGGCTTATCAAAGTTTTATATAAAATTAGTTCCATGCCAATTGATGTCTGGGGTGAGATCAGTATATCCATGAAGTTGCTAAATTCTTTGTAGAATTTTTGCATAAGTCTGTTTCTGAATTTTAAAGAACTTTACACCCTAAAATTCAGTTTAGCTACTTCTAAAGGCTCTAACACAATATATCGATCATCACACATCAATAAAAGATTTTTCACATGTTAAATTACTTAAATTAGTTAGATTGTATATTTTTGCCACTTTACGAATTCTAATTTGAAGAATTGCCTGTTACGCAAGCGTAATAGCAAACACTCACTCAAATACTGATTATCTCTTTAAACATCCTCTAATACACTCTTAAGGATTTCCTATTAATTTGGGAGAGGTTAATTGATTACCTAACTCAATTTAAATCTCTCCTAATTTCCGAATTATAGAGACAAGTTTAACATACTAAGGTTATAAGTCGTACCACCAAACACAACTGCCCCACTCACTTATATATTAGCCACAAAAATATCAATCACAAAAACTATTCATACATGATAATCTCTAGCTCCTAACAGATTCTCGTACGCCCAAACATCTATCTAATCACAGATTCACAAGTTATCCGACCTTGATTGAAGCAAGAATTAGAGTAGTTATGTGTGTGTGTGTGTGATTGGTTAACTCAGCTGCAACCTTAGTAACTTCAAGCTTCTTCTCCTTCCTATGAATTCTTCTTCCTCTTCCTTCTTGGATTAGTTCAACTCCAACGAGCTACTGTAGTTGTTGTCACTACTATCACTGTTGATCTTATTGTTGTCGCTGCGGTTACCATTGTTGCTCTCCTCCTTCCTTGTTGGTGGTTGACCAAACTGAAGAAGATATAACAAGAGTAAAGCTTGTTGTTATATCTCTCTATGGCTAAACATTTTATCTCCATGGATTTGGTTAGCTATAGCGGAAGATGAATATCAACAGGAAAGGAAGAAAATTTCTCGTGGATAAGAAAAGATGGAATGATTTTCTTGGCGGTGAGAGAAATCTATTTCTTGTAGAAGAATGTTTTTGCTTATGTTTGGCGATGAGGTAAATTAATTTATGTGGGGATTTATATTCCAAAGTGTGGGGATTTGTCCCTTAAAGAAAGTGTGGTGTTTCACCGTCACAATATTTTTGTATCAGGTTTGGTATTTTCCTAGACTTCGAGTTTAATTTACTAGAGTTTTAAATTTAAACTCTAATTTTCAATTCTTTATAAATGAGTCATTAAATATTATAATTCATATAGCACACATATAATTCATAAAAGTAGAGATTCTACATGTTAATTTCTAAAGAAAAGCTTAGACGTCAAGATATAATTATTTTCGTACTAATGATTATGTTCAAATTTTTCAAAAAGATTAAATTTTACCCCTTTCTCTTAATTATCACTTCTAAATAAAGTTAAAAGAGTTAAATTTCCATTTTCAAGAGATAAAATTCTAGAATTCATCTAGAATTAGCCCTCCTAAAATTTTGGGATGTTACAAATAACATATGCCTGCAAGTGACTTTCTGTTCATCAATTGTGGTCTTCAAAATGGAAAAACTCTTAGTCTTAAGCCCTAATTATGGAAATCCAAGACAAATATGTTTGCTTCAAATACTCTGAAAACTAAAGAGATTGGTAAGACCATTTTGTAAAGCTGAAATGCTGAATTTCAGCTTGAATTTTGCTTCATCTGGAAGGTTAGGCCATTTGGATCTGCATGCTTCTAACTACTTCTTTCGGGTTTTTTTGTGTCTTCCTTCGCCTACAATACTCATCATCATCAGAGTCACTCTATTGATCATCACAATCACAATCTGGATCACACATTATGGGATTAACATCCCAGATGAAATGTACATTGATATATGATACATGGATAGGCCTTTCATTTTTATAATAGTGAACAGGAGAATCATCTCAATCATTTTTCAGTCTGCACAGAGATAAGCAAAGTTATGTAGATCTTTATAAACAAAGCTTGTATAAGTGAAGAAAATGACTGTCTTTCTATTATCTAGAACGTTGTTGATAAACCACTATTTCATGGTTTATCTTGTGCTCAATTGAGTGGTTTTTACCAACTCTTTACCCACTTATTCATACTATTTGCATGGTTTTATATTTCCTTCCTGATTTTGTGCTATGATTGAAAATATGCTTCTTTGATCTTATAATTGCTTATTATTAATCCTCTCTTATTACCATTAGATGCCTTGATATGTGTGTTAAGTGTTTTCAGATATTATAAGGCAGGAATGGCTTGGAGGATGGGAAAAAAGCATGCAAAAGTGGAAGGAATGCAAGAAGTTGGAGAAATTGCTAAGCTGTCCAGCCTGACCTCTCTGCACTCAAATGGCTATAACTTTAGCTACAGAGATCCAAACGACGCGGTTCCAGTTGCGTTGGAAAGCTAACGTCCGGCGCTTCGATTTGATATATAATATGTTATGGTTTCCCTGATGCTAGGCGACGCGACCGCGTGATCCATGCGGCCGCATTGCAGTAACGGAAATCCAGCGTGGCAAAATTCGAAACCAGCGAATTCTGGACTGTTTCTGACCCAGTTTGCGGCCCAGAAAACACAGATTAGAGGCTATAAAGTGGGGGACTGCACCCATTCATAAAAAAGGCTTTCATAATTCACAATTTTAGGAGTAGATGTAGTTTTTAGAGAGAGAGGTTCTCCCCTCTCTCTTAGGATTTAGAATTAGGATTCTTTTCACTTTATGATTATTTCATCTTTTGCGATCACAAGTTCAATGTTCCTTTTATTTATTTTTCTAATTTAATTTATGAAATCTTCCATGTTACATTTGATGTCTTTATTAGTGCTAATTTGAGGTATTTTCAGATCTATGATTACTTTCCTTTATTTAAATAATTTAGATTTTTCTCTTTTGGCTTTGGTTGATTTATTGGTAACGCTTGAGCTGTCAAATAAAGCAGTGGTTAAAATTGGGAGTTGCTCCAATAACTCTAGTCTTTCCATAGGAATTGACTAGGACCTGAGGATTAAGCTAATTGATCCACTTGATTTACCTTCATAGTTAGAGGTTAACAAAGTGGGATTAAAACCCAATTCTCATCGCAATTGACAAGGATAGGCCTTCCAGTTCTCATACCTTGCCAAGAGATTTTATTGTTATTATTTTATTTTACTTGTCATTCAACATATTCCCTCCTTACCTCCTAATAAACCCCAATTTACAACTCATAACCAATAATAAGAACATACCTCCCTGCAATTCCTTGAGAAGACGACCTGAGGTTTAAATACTCGGTTATCAATTTCAAAGGGGTTTGTTACTTGTGACAACCAAAACTTTTGTACGAAGGGATTTCTGTCGGTTTAGAGACTATATCTACAACGCGACTGTTTTTATGAAATTCTTTACTGGCAAAAATCCTAACGTCAGTTGTCTTAATAGTTCCGTCTTGATTACGGGTTACAATAGGAGGTTTTATAGTATGTACATCAGGAGCACGATGAAAATGCCTTTTCATATTT
Source organism: Arachis ipaensis (assembly GCF_059453495.1). Taxonomy (NCBI): domain Eukaryota; kingdom Viridiplantae; phylum Streptophyta; class Magnoliopsida; order Fabales; family Fabaceae; genus Arachis; species Arachis ipaensis. The sequence continues at coordinate 114,621,634 of NC_142441.1, read as the reverse complement.
ATTCATCCATTCAAGGAGTACAATAGTGGAATGTTCTTAAGTAGTGATCATTCTTGGGATGTTTACAATGATAAGTCCATGATTTTTGTCAATGAACATGAAGAGAGCATCTTTGGTGGAATTATGAAGATTGAGATCTAGAGCGTGATCTTGTACATGGTAAAGAACCTAATGATGAATGGTTGTTTGCTTGTCACTGATGTCTTGGATAAGCCAACAAGATGGATTCTCACTTTAATCCATTGTGATAAGTAGGATCCATCAATCGTATAGTAAAATTTTGGGTAATAGTGAGAATCATACTTTCATTGGATAGTGTTGTTACCAATGCTCGTATTAGAGAATGTTGGTATTCTTTAAAGTTCGTGTATATAGCATCTTGATTTTAGCAATGATTCACCAACTTTTCCTTTTGTATGGTCAAAATCAACCTTATGGCATCCAAATGAAGGTGTGTGTATCCTTAATGAAAATATTCACTAATGAGTTCTTGAGGGATCTCAATATTGACATATTGCTCAATTTTAGTGGCTTAAAGGTTACATTGTTGCATTTTGAAACTTTGAATGATCTCCTTGATAGGGGAGAAGGGTTTCAATTTATGAAATGACAGATATTATTTATGGAAGATTGTTTTTGTCAGTGACAAAAGTAATAAGGGTCAATGACAGGATATTGTGTGGCTAGGTGTGAGGGTCCTCAGGTATGAGTAAATTCTACAAGGTTTTCAATCTTGTTAGAAAGAATCTTTTTTACTAATAATGAAAGACGTTCTATAGCTAAAGTTGTATTGTGATGGATGGGTGTTTCAAAAGTTGATGATATATCCATATTAGAAAGAGTTATCGTAATTAGTCTCATTAATAGTATACTCTTCTTTATGATATATATATATATATATATATATATATATATATATATATATATATATATATATATAATTTTAGATTGAATATGTTGACTTGCATGAATGACTATTACATTACACTAATAAATGAATTTGAGGTTATTTGTAAGCCAAGGATGACAAAATAACATTTTTCATACATTTACATGTAAAAGATTAATCTTTTAATGTACTATATGGATCAATCCTCACAAAGAAAAATTGTTGAGTTTGTAACATGAAATGATCAATCCTCACCCTTATTATACGATGGATCCTTTGTACAAAATATTGCCAGAAAATATAACTTTCAAGAACCAAGTCCTTCTTTTAAAATTTGGAATATGTTCCTTGATCATGAAGACTTGACAATCCTAAACCCAACTAATAATCTTATTAAACAATGTTCAAGTTTCTTGAATGATGATTACATAAAGTCTAGGGGGCCAGCAATTTTGTTAAATTCTGGCCAGCATGTAACCAGCAAAGAAAAGTGAGCCATTGGATGAAATCACATACCAATCTCACACCATTAAAATCATCATTGATGGCTATTTGATGGCTATAAATCACAAAAATTGCTGCCCCCTAGCATTCCTCCTATGACATGTATGGGCTTGTCTTAAGTTAAATGTGGAAAGCTAAAAATTAACTGTTAGTACATTCATATTCATTCTCATGGAAAGGCTACGGTCAGATTGACGGTTGGTAAAGTCGATTGAGTGGAAAAAATATGACTCATAAACTCGTGGCAAAGCATGTAATGTGCATCTTATGATTATTGTATGATGTTATACATGATAAATTTAATATTCATTTATTGATTGAAAACCTAAGATTAAATCAGGAGTGATGGTATAAGATGTATTTCACTATTTCTCATGGGAATCACGTTCTGATTCTCACTCATGTAGTATTTTGTTTTGTATTTCTACCTGTATTTGGCTAAATAGATGGTGACACTAATAATGTTCATTGAAATATTTGAAGATGAAAAATTTGTAGTAGATTCAATGAGTACCTCTACATTTTTTTTAGATCGTTGAGTTCAATCTCGACCTAAAACGGAGAGGAGTGTTCAAAAGATGACAATTGGAAAATTAAATTCTCCTTTGTCATTGCCATCAAGGATAAATAATTAACTTAACTACCATCTAAAAACAAAAGTTACAAAGATTTCTAAACCTAAACATACCACCAGAACACAAATTAACTACTATATCAAGCTAAACAAAAAGACCATCTCAACCAAGTGTGGCACCAAGAACATGATCACCTTGCCATTATCCCATCATGCCAAACTCTATCAACACATTCACTCACTTTCAATACCTTCAATTCCCTTCCTTATATATATCTGTAGCAATACCATTTAAATTCCTCATGATTCCACCTAAACACCTACATCTCCTAGTCTAATACTTTTCTTAATATTCTTATATCATTGCTATTATATATACTAGTCAGCCGCTTTTCTATTTTTTTAAGAAATTAAATTTTTTTAATATATTATTTACTCTTTAAATTTATTAAATAAATATTTTTTATATTATTTTAATATTGACGTGATCTTATTTATATCATTTTTTTATTATAAAATTATTATAAAAAATTTTTAAAATGTTAAATTATAAAAGAACATAATAAAGAGGTAAGAAAAAATATAGTTCAAAAAATAATGATAATAATATTATCCTGATTTAAAAAGAGTATATTTAAACCAAAATACATGTTAGTTATTTATAAAAGATAATTTTGCTTAAATGTTATGGATTTTCATATTTGTCTTCATTTTTTTTAAGTGGTATGCTAAAATATGGATTTGAATCTGAATAGGCCTTTATTTCTCTATAAATAGTGAAAAAACTAAAGAAATGAGAATGCTTATTTCTTTCATTTTTAAATATCAAAATATAAGAATAATTAATAAACAAAATAGGAGAATATACTAATTAATGATAACTGCTTCGGTTGTTTTGGGTTATAGTGATAGAAGTAAAATAAAAAAAATAATTGGACACCAAACTCTTATATCTCTTTTAATTTATCAGGTAATTAATGAAATAAAACATTACTATTTACAGTATAAATTAAATTAAAAAATATTTAATCCGTAACATTATAGTAGGAGGAAATAGTTATTATGACAAAAATTAAAATTGTCAATCATACAATAGCATTGTTTTAATTCAATCATGTGAAAAGAAAATTTGAATATAAATTTATTAGGTATTAAATAAAATAAACTAAAATATTATTTTCACTATAAATTAAAAAAATACCAATACTTTTAGAATTTAAAAAATTATATTTTTAAAAATAAATAAATAAATATTTTATAAAACAGCTACTATTATACGTGGGAGTAATTGCACATAGTTTACATGACTCACTTCAAAATTTTATTATCCAAATTTAAGTTTTAATATTATTTTTTATGATAGAACTTCTCCCGTACATTTGTCAGTTACGTTACATAAAGAAATCACTTTCACGGTGAACGACAACTCATATTCTCTATCTTATTTTCATTTGTATTTCAGTAACCTCTTCTTCTTATTTTCATCTTATTTTCATCTCTATCTTATTTCAGTAACAGTTGTAGAAAAATCACGTGTAACCTCTTCTTCAATTCTTTACTCTATTAATTTACCTTTTAATTTATTTTATTTTTTTACTTCTATTTCTAATTCAAGATGTATTTCTTTGTATGGAATAATTATTATTAGAATACAAAAAATAGTCATTATGACAGAAATTAAAAAAATTAATAAATAAAAATTAATAGAAAAAATAGTTATTATGATAGAAATCAAAGTTGTCACTCATACAATGGGACTATTTCAGTTCAACCATATCGAAAAGAATAAAAAAAATTTGAATCTAAATTTATTAGATATTAAATAAAATAAAATTACATAAAATATTATTTACTGTATAAATTAAAAAATTACTAATATTTTTAAATAAATATTTTATACAACAACTGCCATACAAAACTCACTGAATAGTAAAAAAGATTTGAACATCAAACTCCTATTAAAATATTATTAGCGTTGTTAATAGTTGGGAGTTAAGTTAGTAATGGCTAGTAGTTAGTAGATGAAATATTTATGAGGTTAGTTGGTAATATCCCTATAAATAGAGTGACTATTGTATCATGTAACAACAAACTTCAATACAATAACTTCACATATATTATTATCTCCTTATTCTGTTCTTTCTCCCAGAAATTTAACATGGTATCAGAGTCATGGTATCTTCCTTGAAGTGGATAGGCCATTAGTTTTTCTGTGAAAAATCACCATACTTTTTCTTTAAACCCAGATAATCAGTCTCCATTGTCTTCTTCCTCTCTAATGGCAGAATCATCTTCTAACATAGCACAAAATCCCAGTAGCCCTTTCTATATTCATTTTAGTTGTCACCGACTCTGTTCCCTCTCCTCTAAACTAATGATCTTCTGTTTTCAATAGCTGGTGTTGTCTTAGTTATATCATTCCCTCTTTCTATTACCCAAAATTATGGTCGTTGAGACCTGCGCTTTCACGCGCCTCTCAAATTATGGTCATTGAGACCTGCGCTTTCACGCACCTCTCAAAGTTTGTTGTCATCGTCACTTTTTTTTCTCTTCTCTTCTTTTTTTTCCTTTTTCTTCGGTCAAAAAAAAAAAATCACCTCCTGTCTGTACATTTTCTTCCTCTATTTATCTATCTGTTCAAAACACTGCCGGTCGTCGCGGCGTCTCCGATGTCTCTTTTCTTCTCTCTTTTTTTTTCTTCCCTGGTTGTCTCACTTTCAAACACAGAACGAGAGAAATAGCCTTGTTTCTTCCTCTCTTTATTTATCTGTTCAAAACACTGCCGATCGTCGCGTCCCCGACGTCTCCTCCCTTTTTTTTTTGAGTTCAACATGTCAAAAATCACTGGCATTCGCCACCAAACGCGTCTTCTTCCTCTACGTCACCGCATCGCACGCATCGTCTCTTCTGCGTCACTGCGCCGCACGCATCTTCTTCCTCTACGTCACCGCGTCGCACGCATCGTCTCTTCTACGTCACTGCACGCCGCCCACAGAAGCCTGTTCCTCCCTTCTGTCATGACCAAATTACGGCACACACAGCACCACTCTTTTTATTTGTCTTCTCTGTGTCTCACGCCACACGCCTCTTCCTCTGCGCCGTATGCCTCTTCCTCAACAATCTCATCGAAACTTATCCAAGTTGGGAATTATTGACATCTTCCATCCACCAACTTGCGGGGCATATTAAAATATTATTAGCGTTGTTAATAGTTGGGAGTTAAGTTAGTAATGGCTAGTAGTTAGTAGATGAAATATTTATGAGGTTAGTTGGTAATATCCCTATAAATAGAGTGACTATTGTATCATGTAACAACAAACTTCACATATATTATTATCTCCTTATTCTGTTCTTTCTCCCAGAAATTTAACAACTCTTATATCCCTTTGTATATTGTTATTTTGTTATAGTATAAATAACAGTTTTGGAATTATCTAAATATTTTAATATAAATTATTTAATATTGTTAGAACTAAAAAATTAAGAAATAAAATTAATATTTCTTCTAAGAATGATTATTTTTAAAATTATAAATACACAATAAAAAAAATTAGAGCACATTAAAAGGTTACCATAATAAAAAATAATTCAAAAGATAAAATTACTAACTAATAGAATATATATACACAACTAACCAATATTATCATCATTCAGTATATTATTTAGACTGATTCTAGTACTAAAATATCTAAAAAATAGATTATTAACATATAAATAATATTTTTTGAATTATCTAAATCTTTTAATATAAATGATTTAATATTGTCTGGACCGAAAAGAAATTAAGAAATAAGATTAATATTTCTTCTAAGAATAATTTCATCAAAATTATAAATACATAATAAAAATCTAGAGTATATTAAAATAATACCATAATAAAAAAAATTTAAATATGAAATTAATAGTGTAAATTTTTTAAGTAAACAATTATCAATCATAATACGCTGTATTATAGATATATGTAACATATTATATTAAAAATAATTAAAAGTTTACTAATTATGAATTAAAGCTTTTAGAAAATGATAATTTATATCCACTAATATTATTGTTCTTTCTATTACTTGGATTTGGACCAATTCTACTGTTATTTTTAGTATCTGAATGTTTAAAAAGTAAATATATTATTGATATAAGATTAATGTATTTTTAAATTTTACGAAAAATAAAGTAATTTCTTATATAAATCATAGCTCCTAAGAGTAAAATATATATATATATATAATATAATATAATATAATAGTAATAATCAAAACATAGATCTAAATGAAAAAAATTATTATTTATAATTTATAATAATTAATTTAAATAGAGTACCTCAAGTAAAATATTGAAGGGCAATGGGCATGTGTCTATTTCTGTTTGTGATATTTAAAAAAAAAAGATAAATTGAATTAAAAGTAAATTAAATAAAAAAATTTCTATCTGTATTCAATAATACTAATAAGAGATGAGATGAGAAGAGAGAAAAGGATGAGAGGTGAAAGATAACGGATAAAAGTTACGTCAAGATGGCCAAGTAGTGGAGAAGTTAATAGAAAGGATAATACTGGAAAGAAATCTTGAATACTAAACTCATGTATTGCCATTATATATTGTGATGGAAATAGAGTAACTTGGTGTAATTAGCATTTCCATCACAATCTTATGCTAATTTTTGCATCTATCAATAAAAAATCATTTAATTTAATTGAAACTCCAAATGATTTACCTCTTGCATTAGGTTCCTCCACTTGTTTGTTGTTTTTCCAATTTTCCTTTGTTTTCTCTTATTGCCACTTTATTAGTTGTTGTACATCTATTTTAATCACCTATTTTCAAGTGGACCTAGATATTCTTCAAAGATGAATTATATTACCAGTTCAATGCCATTAATTATTGACAACAATTTATTCCCTGTAGAAATCAGTTCATAAACAATAATCTTCAAGTCATTGTGATATCAAGAAATATCCACCTACAGCAAAACTTTCTTTTTCTGGAATAAAATCAGAGCATAACAACCAAACTTGTTTATGTGATCCAAGACAAGAGTGTGCCCCTAATTGAAGATCCATCCCCCTAGCCTTCTCAAGTTTTCTGTCATTAAGTTTATATTTTTCCCATTCCCCAATGGTTTAAAGATTTCTTCCCATTCCTCCTCACACTGAATTTTTTTATTCTCAGAAATTCTACAGTTTCTAAATTTTCATGTAACCCATATAATAGTAAAATAAAGGTTTATCCATCTTCTCCTACCTATAATAACCTGATGAGCGGATATTTTATATGCTTTTTGATATTATTTTCTTAGTATTTTCAGTATATTTTGTTGAGTTTTATTATGTTTTAGTAGGTTTTTATGCAAAATTCACTTTTTGGATGCTACTTTAAGCTTTTATGTTTTTCTTATTATTTTAGGTGAATTTTGGATGAATTTGGCAAGTTTTGGCAAAAGTCTAATTTAGAGGCCAGGAAAGCATAGCAGATGCTGTCAGAATCTGACCTACATGCATTCAAACGAGTATTTCTAGAGCTACAGAGGTCTAAATGATGCGTTTTCAACGGCATTGGAAAGCTAACTTCCAGAGATTTTTGGAAATATATAATGGTCTATACTTTTCTTCAAATTCTCTTTTCTCTCTTGCTCGTGGCATTGTAGTCTAGAAATAGAGCTTTTGTTGAACCACTACTCCATATTGCTTCTTTAATTTCTTTATTTGTAGGCATTTTCTCCAATTCTTATCCTTCTTCTTGAGAAATATTTTGCAATAACCCTATTAGATTTTTACTTGTAGATCCTCCTCTTGAAAATATAAATTCTTGAAAAATATTTTGACCTCATGTTTTATTCTTCTTTTGTTTCTTACCGCTCTATTACTAATTCTAAGTTTTACACATGCTTCGTTCTGTTTTTGATTGTTGCCATCATGTGGAAGTATTTAGTATATTTATCCACCTCTTTTATATATTTATCTCTGGACATCTGCTTCCAATACTCTCCCTTCTTCTTTTACTAAAGATTTAGTTGTCCCTCAATCACTTTTCTTGTATTCAAATTTAACTCTGATTTCTACTTCTTCCTCCAGTTTTGCATCCACCTTGCCCAGTCTATCTTCTAGTTTTTTTATCCTTAAATTAATGTTGCCAAACACCTCTTTGTTCTACTTCTTTATGCAACTTTTGATCCTCTTCTTTTTTCTAGCTAGGGATATTTCCTTTCTGTTTTCATTCTTTCTCAATCATTAGAATAAAAGTTAGGTGTAAGAATCAAATATCCAATGATCGAAAGGATTTAGGTCCCTAATTTTTATTTTTTTTCCTTGCAAACTCAGCAGAACATGGTCTGATCTAGAGCATTTTAACACTTTGATTATTGACATTAGAAAATTTTGTAGCCATATCGAGTCTACACAAATTCTGTCTAGTCTACTTGCTTGGCATCCCCTTCTTCAAGTGAATTTCCTTCCTTGAAGAGGGATCCATGACTTTCATTTACTCCTCAAGCCATTTCTTGAAATCTGTCATACTAGTAACACTCCCCCTTCCACTATTATGTTCTTCAGGAGATAAAAGTTCATTAAAATCTCACATTACAATACAGAAAGTGCCTAATTGTTCTTTAACATTTACCATTTCTTTTCACATATTTTTTCTCCTTATGACTAAGTGATCACTGTATACTACCATTATGGCCATCTCCAAACCCAATGTCTTATACTTACCACAAATGCACACCCACCTCTTTCTTAATCCTAGTATTTTCCTCAAACACATTGCAATTCCACATACACAAAATGCCACCGCCACTTTTCACAGCATCTATTTTTTCCCATTTAAAACCTCTCTGATCCCACATATTTTTTGCACATCTAATAGTGATATTAGATGTTTTCGTTTCAACTAAGCCACAAACCATGGACTCTATTTTTTTTTATAAATTCAATATAACCCATCTTCTCACTACTCTCCAATCCTCTATAATTTCATAATAAAATTATTTAAAATATTAACATCACCAACCTGACTTTGAGGTTTTTTTTTCTTGCTTCTTGACTTTGATTTAATGCTGATGTCTTCTAGTATTCTTTTGCCCAACAAGTCTCTTCGAAGGTGCTCTAGTACCTTTTCTTTATTACAATAATGCAGATTTAATTGTGTTCTAACTTTCCATGCTTTTGCCTATTTATCTTCTATTTCATCATCTTCTGATTCTTCTTCTTCAAATCTATCTTCTTCAATATTTTTTCTTAGTATAGCTTTGTTGCCCCTATTCATACTTTCTCTTAATTTCTTTGTTTGACTCTTCTACATTTTTTTATTTTGGACCCTTGCTTCTTTCTTGTGATTATTCCCATGTTCTTCCCTGTATGCATAGACGCCTCTCTTTCTTTCCCCTTTTCAACGTATCTTTTTTCTCAATAGTACCACGGTGCCATTTAATGCAAGCATTCCCTTTTTTTTCTTGATCAATTAAAGCAAATCGGTCCATAATCTTACTTTCAAAACCTGGTGGGAGTAAGGGGCATGATTGTGATTCATTCTCTTCCTTTCCATGGGCCATGTTCTTAGCATAATATGTCTTATACTATTTCTTATAATTTGGGCTCTTTTGGTGACCCAATTGTGTTTCTTTGATTACCTGATCTGTGAATCTGTCATTTTTCAAATATTTTGTAACATGTGAATCATTAATGTGGCAAGGCTTTTTGATACTTCGCATATCTAATACTCACTCCCTTTCATTATCACTCCCCCTTTCTTGATGCATCATTAAAAATAACTAATTACTAGCTCCCTGATGACACGTCATCCTAAGTAGTTTTTTGGGTTCTTTTTCATTTGTTTTTCTTAGATTTTAATCAAATTTCTTATATTTTCTAGTGAAATTTTATAAATAATCAAGTATTTGGAATTTTATTAGTATTATTGTATTTTCAGATATTTTTATCTCAAAATAATCAATGATTAAAGCCTTTCTAGCAAAAAAACACAAATACGGTTCAAGGACGGTCCAACCAAACCCAAAAAGAGGAGAATTGGACGCTCAACCTTCATGACATGGATGCTTGGTGACTCAACACACAAGTCCAATGGCCATACATGCATGCCCGGTGGCCTTCCTCCAAATGGCATGTAAGCCCGGCGTGCCTCCTCCTAGAAGCCCGACGGCCCTCCTTGAAGGGAATACAATCCTAGCATCCCTCTTTGCTCCCAATCACATGCCAGGAGGCCATGAAGCCCTGGAGAATTACTTGGGCCAACGCCCAAGTTTGAAGACTCACGCCTGGTGTTCACAAGCCTCAACTTCTCAGAATGCAACACTTAAGACTCAAATTCAGTATACAAATCATTAGAATCTTTAATCACATCCAAAGATTGAAGATTCAATAGTTTAGTTATCATTAACCCCTTCTAGAAATATAAAGATTTGCTTGTTAGGATTTGTTCCTAGATTAGATTTGAATTTATGTAATTATCTTATCTTTCCTAAAGATAAGATTAGCGTTAATTTTTGAATTTGAATTCTAGATAGAAATTAGGATATAAATAAGTGAACAAGGTTCACAAGAGAGGCAATCGGGAGGAAGATCTTTGGATTCCAATCCAAGATCTCATACCATCTCTCATCATTAAGATTAGTTTCTTTTCTACCATGAGTCACTAAACCTCCCCTGTTGAAGGTTAGGAGCTCTGTTTGGTTTAAGGATTAATAATTTAAGTATTTTCTTTATTTTAATTCATGCTCCTTTACTTTTCAAGATTGAGTTTTGTTCTTCATCACTAAAGGTTAGAACTATTGAGAAATATTCTATATCTATCTTAGATTCTGATTTTATATTTGAAAAAATTGATTTTGGAATTAACTTAAAACTCATCTCATAATCTTCACTTATCTAGAGCTACTTCGAATAAGTCACATATAATTCGGCTAGTAATAGCTTTTGAATATTTTATGGCAATAAAATCGAAACCTTTTTTCACATATTCTCTCGATTAGTTGACCAAGGGATTGGCGATTAATTAGGTTTAGAAAAATTAAATCACTAAGGGATTGTGGTCTGATTATAAATGACTTGCTGTGAAAAGATTTTTGCATGAATTAAATAAGAAAGCATAAGCATTATTCTACCAAGAATCAAACATCTCCGAACCCTTCAATATTCTCATCTATTGATTTTCTTCCAACTTCAAGCATTCTCCCAAGTCTCCTCTTTTGTTTCTTCTTTTCTTCAAGATCCACAATTCAAAATCTAAGGTTTGATCGATCTAATTAGATATTTAATTATACATTGCTTACCTCAATCCCTTAATCATCATGAGAACAATATTCACTCGCTGTGGTATTACTTGAATGATCTGGTGCACTTACCGGTATCCGTGAGCATTAATTTTTGCTCATCACTCCCGCAACTTCATCAATATTCTCAAGACTCATATTTTTCTCAACTGCATAATCATCATTTGCATGCTTTTCAACGTTCCTTTTTCCAAAATATTTAAACAAATTGTCTCCTCTTCCCTCCATTATCGATATCTGCATCTCCACCGGCTGCCCAACCTTCAGGCACCCCAAATGCTCATTAGTTCTTGGATATGATTCTTTAACACAAACTAAAAATTTTTCTTCTTCCACGTCTATAGTTACTATATCATGGATCTTTGATGCCCATGTAGTGCCTACAAGAAGCTTGACCAAGTTGAACCCATCTTCAAAATATTGCCTCCGATCCACCTCAATAACCGTTCTCCATACTACCGCAGCCTTAAGGAAATTATCTTTGTTCCAAGCATGCAATAGCATACCACTAATCTCTAGGCAAGCCTTTCTTGTCCCATTAATTTTCCCTTTTGTTCATTCCCTTAATACACTATTGTTTTAAATTGAACATGTTAAGTATGATTGAAACCAAGAAGGAAGTGGTGTCAAAAATAGATGTAGCACTGATGAGAGGATAATTTATACCCTTTTTGGCATCGTTTTTACATAGTTTTTAGTATGTTTTAGTTAATTTTTATTATATTTTTATTAGTTTTTATTCAAAAATCACATTTCTGGACTTTACTATGAGTTTGTGTATTTTTCTATGATTTCAGGTATTTTCTGGCTGAAATTGAGGGACCTGAGCAAAAATCTGATTCAGAGGCTGAAAAAGGACTGCAGATGCTGTTGGATTTTGACCCTCCTGCACTCGATATAGATTTTCTGGAGCTACAGAAGCCCAATTGGCGCGCTCTCAATTGCGTTGAAAAGTAGACATCCTGGACTTTCCAGCAATATATAATAGTTTATACTTTGCTCGAGATTTGATGGCCCAAACTGGTATTCAAAGTCTGCCTAAAAAATTCTGGCGTAAAACGCCCAAACTGGCACTAGAATTGGAGTTAAACGCCCAAACTGGCACCAAAGCTGGCATTTAACTCCAAGAACAGCCTAAGAACGAAAAAAGCTTCAATGCTCAGCCCAAGCACACACCAAGTGGGCCCCAATAAGTGGATTTCTGCACTATCTGCACTTAGTTACTCATTTTCTGTAACCCTAAGTTACTAGTCTAGTATAAAAACTACTTTTAGAGATTCATTTAGTAACTCATGAAAATTTTATTCATTATTGTATCTCTGACGGCATGAGTCTCTAAACCCCATAGGTGGGGGTGAGGAGCTCTGCTGTGTTTCAATGAATTAATGCAATTACTACTGTTTTCTATTCAATCACGCTTGATTCTAATCTAAGATACTCATTCGTACTTCAATCTGGAGAAGATGATGATCCGTGACACTCATCATTATTCTCAAATCTATGAACACGTACCTGACAACTACTCCCGTTCTATCTGAGCTCAACGTAGTCATTGGGCGACAGCTTGAGTGCGTATCTCTTGGGTTTCTAATCCACGGACCGAGTCTGGAGGTTAGAACCTTTGTGGTATAGGCTAGAATCATTGGCAGCATTCCTAGGATCCAGAAAGTCTAAACCTTATATGTGGTATTCCGAGTAGGATCTGAAAGGGGATAACTGTGACGAGCTTCAAACTTGCGAATGTTGGGCACAGTGACAGTGTGCAAAAGGATAATGATCCTATTCCGACACTAGTGAGAACTGACAGATGATTAACCGTACAGTGACAACGCCTGGTATTTTTCATCCGAGAGGATCATATGGCATGCCATGGAAGGAAGCCATTCGTGTTTGGAGAAGAAGACAGTAGGAAAGCAGAGATTCAGATGACAGAGCATCTCCGCAACCTCAGCCTGTTTCTCATTACTGAATCACAAGTACTGTTTATTTCATGTTATTTATTTTCATAAATATAACCACTATTATCATTAATCTCCTGACTAAGATTTATAAAATAACCATAGCTTGCTTCAAGCCGACAATCTTCGTGGGATCGACCCTTACTCACGTAAGGTATTACTTGGACGACCCAGTGCACTTGCTGGTTAGTTGTGCGGAGTTGTGAAGAGTCTAATCACAATTTCATGCACCAAGTTTTTGGCGCCGTTGCCGGGGATTGTTCGAGTTTGGACAACTGACGGTTTATTTTGTTACTTAGATTAGGAAAAATTTATCTTTTTGGTTTAGAGTCGCTAAAATTGAGTCTTCTATTATTATTTTTGGTTAAAATTTTAGAATTCTTATTTTCTTTTTCTAAATTATTTTCAAAAAATTTTAAAACCAATAACTTCATAATTTAGTCTTCCGTTTGAGTTTGGTTTCATGTTTTAAGATTGGTGTCAATTGCATGTTTCTATTTTTCTTTCAATTTTTCGAATTACATGTTCTTAATTCTTTATTGATCTTCAAGTTGTTCTTGTTTATTTTCCTTATTTGATCCTTAAAATTTCTTGTTTGGTGTTTGTTGTTGTTTATCTTATAAATTTTCGAATTATTAGTGTCCAAAATATAAAAAATTTTTAAGTTTGGTGTCCTTTGTGTTTCTATTTTCTTAAAAATTTTTAAAATTTGTTCTTGGTGTTCATCTTGACATTCAAAGTTTTCTTGTTTGTTTTCTCTGTTTTGATCTAAAAATTCTAAGTTTGGTGTCATTTTATTGTTTTTCTCTTTCCTCATTAAATTCAAAAATATCTTTTCTCTTTATTTTAATTGATTTTTTTCGAAATTTACAAAAAAATTTCAGATTTTTATTTTAAAATTTTTATCTTATCTTATCTTAGTTTTAAATTTCAAAATTCAAATCTTTTTCAAAAATCATATCTTTTTCAAAATCTTATCTTATCTTATTTCAAATTCAAATTTCAAATTTCAATATTTAAATTCCAAAATTCAAATTTCAAATTTCAAAATTTAAATTTAAAATTTTAAAAATCAAACCTTTTCAAAATTTAAATCTTTTTCGAATCTTTATCTTATATTGTTGACTTTTTCAAAATTCAAAATTTATTTTTCAAATTTAAAATTTAAATTTCAAAACTTAAAAAAAAAGAGAATAAAATTTTTATTTACAATCCATATCATCTCCCTTTCCCCATCATGGACATAAGTGGAAATGAACAGTCCAGAAGGATTCTGGGGTCATATGCTAACACCACTACTGCTGCATATGGGAGTAGTATCTATATACCTCCCATCAGAGCCAGTAGTTTTGAGCTAAAACCTCAGCTCATTATCATGGTGCAGCAAAATTGCTAGTATTCCGGTCTTCCACAGGAAGAAACTACTGAGTTTCTGGCACAGTTCTTACAACTTGCTGACACAGTACGTGATAAGAAAGTGGATCAAGATGTCTACAGATTATTATTATTTCTATTTGCTGTAAAAGATCAAGCTAAGAAGTGGTTAAATAACCAACCCACAGCAAGTATAAGAGCATGGAAACAATTATCAGACAAATTCCTGAATCAATATTTCCCTCCAAAAAGGATGACACAGCTAAGGCTGGACATCCAAGGCTTTAAACAAGAGGATAATGAATCCCTTTATAATGCCTGGGAGATGTACAGAGAGATGCCAAGGAAATGCCCCTCTGAAATGTTTTCAGAGTGGGTGTAGTTAGACATCTTCTACTACGGGCTTACAGAAAAGGCCCAGATGTCTCTAGACCACTCAGCTGGTGGATCTATACATATGAGAAAGACAATTGAATAGGCTCAAGAGCTCATTGATAGAGTTGCTAGAAATCAACATCTGTACTCAAGCAGTGAGTCCTCCACGAAAGAAGAGGCTAAGGCAGTATCCACTGAACTTAGTCCTCAAGAGCAAGTTGTTGAACTTAATCAGTAATTTCTTCTTATAACAAAATAGTTAGCAGAATTTAAAGAGATGCTACAAGACAATAAAAATGCTAACAAGAATATGGAAGCACAATTGGATCAGACAAGACAACAACTATCTAAATAGATAACAGAAGAATGCCAAGCTGTTCATTTAAGGAGTGGGAAGACACTAAATGCATCAACTCAAGGCAGCAGAAAGCTAAGAAAGGAACAACTGACAGAGGATAACCAAACCACTGCCCAAAAACCCTCTGAGGACAGTAAGAGCCCAGAGAGGAATGATTCTGGCATTTAAACGCCAGAAAATGGTGAAAAAAGTGGCGTTAAACGCCCAAGGGACAACTAATGCTGGCATCCAAACGCCAGAAAAGGGTGGCAATCTGGCGTCAAATGCCCAAGCAGCCCCCAATTCTGGCGTTCAAACGCTAATAAGGGGTCAGACACCTGCAAGTGCTGATAACAACCCCCTTAAGCAGGCTTCTACAACCACTTCTGTAAGAAATAAACCTGTAGCAACTAAGGTTGAAGAATATAAAGCCAAGATGCCTTATCCTCAGAAACTCTGCCAAGCAAAGAAGGATAAACAATTTGCCTGCTTTGTAGACTATCTCAAGACTCTTGAAATAAAGATTCCGTTTGCAGAGGCACTTGAGCAAATACCCTCTTATGCTAAGTTCATGAAAGAAATCTTAAGTCATAAGAAGGATTGAAGATAAACTGAAAAAATTTTCCTCACTGAAGAATGCAGTGTAGTCATTCTGAAAAGCTTACCAGAGAAGCTTAAAGATCCCGGAAGCTTTATGATACCATGCACATTAGAGGATGATTGTACTAAGACAGCTCTGTGTGATCTTGGGGCAAGTATCAACCTAATACCTACATCCACTATCAAAAAGCTTGGTTTGACTGATGAAGTTTAACCAACCCGGATATGCTTACAACTTGCTGATGGCTCCATTAAAATCCCATCAGGCATAATTTGAGGACATGATTGTCAAGGTTGGGCCATTTGCCTTTCCTACTGACTTTGTAGTGCTGGAAATGGAGGAGCACAAGAGTGCAACTCTCATTCTAGGAAGACCTTTCCTAGCAACTGGACGAACCCTCATTAATGTCCAAATAGGAGAGATAACTCTAAGAGTTAATGAGGACGAGTTTATGTTGAATGCTGTCAAAGTTATGCAGCATCCAGACACACCAAAAGACTACCTGAGCACAGATGTTATTGACTCCTTGGTGGAAGAGGTCAATATGACTGAGAGTCTCGAATCAGAGCTAGAGGACATTTTTAAGGATGTTCAGCCTGATCTAGAGGAACCAGAGAGAACAGAAGAACCTCTGAAAACTCCCCAGGAAGAGGAGAAGCCTCCTAAACCCGAGCTCAAACCACTACTACCATCCCTAAAATATGCATTTCTAGGAGAAGGTAACACTTTTCTGGTGATCATAAGCTCTGCTTTAAATCCACAGGAAGAGAAAGCACTCATTCAAGTGCTAAGGACACACAAGACAACTCTTGGTTGGTCCATAAGTGATCTTAAGGGCATTAGCCCAGCAAGATGCATGCACAAGATTCTATTGGAGGACGATACTAAGCCAGTGGTTCAACCACAGAGGCGGCTAAATCCAGCCATGAAGGAGGTGGTGCAGAAAGAGGTCACTAAGTTACTGGAGGCTGGGATTATTTATCCTATTTCTGATAGCCCCTGGGTAAGCCCTGTCCAAGTTGTCCCCAAGAAGGGAGGCATGACAGTGGTTCGTAATGAAAAGAATGAACTGGTTCCTACAAGAACAGTTACAGGGTGGCGTTTGTGTATTGACTACAGAAGGCTCAATACAGCCACCAAGAAGGATCATTTTCCTTTACCATTCATAGACCAGATGCTAGAGAGACTAGCGGGTCATGAATACTACTGCTTTTTGGATGGCTATTCAGGTTACAACCAAATTGCAGTAGATTCTCAAGACTAAGAGAAAATAGCATTCACATACCTATCTGGAGTATTTGCCTACAGAAGGAAGCCATTTGGTCTGTGCAATACACCTGCAACCTTTCAGAGGTGCATGCTCTCCATATTCTCTGATATGGTAGAGAAGTTTCTGGAAGTCTTCATGGATGACTTCTCAGTATTTGGAGACTCATTCAGCTCCTGTCTTGACCATCTAGCACTTGTTCTAAAAAGGTGCCAAGAGACTAACCTGGTTTTAAACTAGGAAAAATGCCACTTTATGGTGACTGAAGGAATTGTCCTTAGGCACAAAATTTTGAACAAAGGAATAGAGGTGGATCAAGCTAAGGTAGAAGTAATTGAAAAATTACCACCACCTACCAATGTTAAGGCAATCAGAAGCTTTATGGGACATGCAGGATTTTATAGAAGGTTTATAAAGAATTTTTCAAAATTTACGAAACCTCTGAGCAACCTGCTAGCTGCTGACACGCCATTTGTTTTTAACACAGAGTATCTGCAGGCATTTGAAACCCTGAAAGCTAAGCTGGTCACAGCACCAGTCATTTATGCACCAGACTGGACATTACCATTTGAACTAATGTGTGATGCTAGTGACCATGCCATTGGTGCAGTATTGGGACAAAGGCATAACAAGCTTCTGCACGTCATTTACTATGCTAGCCGAGTTTTGAATGACGCACAGAAGAATTACACAACCACAAAAAAAGAGTTGCTTGCAGTGGTTTATGCCATTGACAAGTTCAGATCTTATTTAGTGGGATCAAAAGTGATTGTGTACATTGACCATGCTACTCTAAAATATCTCCTCACAAAGCAGGATTCAAAACCCATACTCATAAGATGGGTGTTGCTTCTGCAAGAGTTTGATATAGAAATAAGAGACAGAAAGGGGACAGAGAACCAAGTAGCTAATCACTTGTCCCGGATAGAACCAGTAGCAGGAGCGTCCCTCCCTCCTACTGAGATCTCTGAAACCTTTCTGGATGAGCAACTCTTTGCTATTTAGGAAGTACCATAGTTTGCAGACATTGCAAACTATAAAGTTGTAAGATTCATACCCAAAGAGTACAGTAAGCAGCAAACAAAAAAATTGATTACTGATGCAAAGTACTACTTGTGGGATGAACCATATCTCTTTAAGAGATGTGCAGACGGAATGATCCGTAGATGTGTGCCTAGAGAAGAGGCACAGAAGATCCTATGGCATTGCCATGGATCACAGTATGGAGGACATTTCGGAGGTGAGCGAACAGCCACCAAGGTTCTCCAATGTGGCTTCTACTGGCCTACTCTCTATAGAGACTCCCGAGAGTTTGTACGTAACTGTAACAGTTGTCAGAGAGCTGGTAATCTGCCTCATGGTTATGCCATGTCTCAGCAAGGGATCTTAGAGATTGAGTTGTTTGATGTATGGGGTATTTTCTTCATGGGGCCTTTCCCACCATCTTACTCAAACACTTATATTCTGGTGGCAGTAGATTATGTATCTAAATGGATAGAGGCAATTGCAACACCCACTAATGATACTAAGACAGTAATGAAGTTCCTCCAGAAGCATATCTTCAGCAGGTTCGGTGTCCCTAGGATACTGATCAGTAGTGGAGGCACTCATTTCTGCAATAAACAGCTTGACTTTGCTCTGGTCCGATATGGAATTAACCATAAAGTGGCAACTCCATATCATCCACAGATAAATGGGCAGGCTGAAGTCTCAAATAGAGAACTAAAACAAATCCTGGAACGGACTGTAAGTACCCGTAGAAAGGATTGGGCAAGAGGTCTGGATGATGCTCTGTGGGCATACAGAACCGCATTCAAGACTCCTATAGGGACCTCTCCATACCAGTTGGTGTATGGAAAAGCCTGTCATCTGCCAATGGAACAGGAACACAAGGCCTACTGGGCAACCAGGTTCCTAAACCTTGATGCTAAGGTAGCTGGAGAGAAAAGATTACTCCAGTTGAATGAGCTAGAAGAGTTCAGACTCAATGCTTTCAAAAATGCTAAAATTTACAAGGAGAAAGCAAAAAGGTGGCATGACAAGAAGCTATCATCTAGAGTCTTTGAGGCAGGACAGAAGGTTCTGCTGTTTAACTCTAGGCTCGGATTGTTCCCTGGGAAATTGAAATCCCAGTGGAAGGGACCATATGTGATTACAAGTGTGTCACCATATGGATATGTAGAGCTTCAGGATATTGACTCTGACAAAAAGTTCATTGTTAATGGACAGAGAGTCAAACATTATCTTGAAGGTAATGTTGAGCAAGAGTGCTCAAAACTGAGACTAAATTAAAAGCACAGTAAAAGTCCAGCTAAAGACAGTAAAGAAGCGCTTATTGGGAGGCAACCCAATCTTATTTATCTATGTTAATTACTTTTTCATCTCATTTCCCATTGTTAGTTTATGTTTGGTGCACAAATTGTGAATCACACTTTTCACAACTCGTACCACTAACCAGCAAGTGCACTGGGTCGTCCAAGTAATACCTTACGTGAGTAAGGGTCGAATCCCACGGAGATTGTTGGTATGAAGCAAGCTATGGTCACCTTGTAAATCTCAGTCAGGCGGATATAAAGTGATAATGTTGTTTTCGAATATTATATAATAAAATAGGGATAGAGATACTTATGTAAATCATTGGTAGGAATTTCAGATAAGCGAATGGAAATGCTTTTCGTTCCTCTGAACCTCTGCTTTCCTGCTATCTTCATCCAATCAGTCTTACTCCTTTCCATGGCTGGCTTTATGCAAGGGCATCACCGTTGTCAGTGGCTACATCCCCTCCTCTCAGTGAATAATATGCTCACGCACCCTGTCACAGCACGGCTATTCATCTGTCGGTTCCCGATCATGCTGGAATAGGATTCACCCTCCTTTTGCGTCTGTCACTAACGCCCAGCACTCGCGAGTTTGAAGCTCGTCACAGTCATTCAATCATTGAATCCTACTCAGAATACCACAGACAAGGTTTAGACCTTCCGGATTCTCTTGAATGCCGCCATCATTCTAGCTTACGCCACGAAGATTCTGGTTAGGAGATCTAAGAGATACTCATTCTAGCTTAATTCATGTAGAACAAAAGTGTTTGTCAGACACGCGTTCATAAGGGAGAAGGATGATGAGCGTCACACATAATCATCACCTTCATCACGTTCTTGGGTGCGAATGGATATCTTAGAAGCGAAATAAGAAGAATTGAATAGAAAACAGTAGTACTTTGCATTAATCTTTGAGGAACAGCAGAGCTCCACACCTTAATCTATGGAGTGTAGAAACTCTACCGTTGAAAATACATAAGTGAAGGTCCAGGCATGGCCGAGATGGCCAGCCCCCTTGGTCTAAGAACCAGGCGTCCAAAGATGATCCTAAGATCCTAAGATGATCAAAAGATGCCTAATACAATAGTAAGAGGTCCTATTTATAATAAACTAGTCACTAGGGTTTACATGAGTAAGTAATTGATGCATAAATCCACTTCCTGGGCCCACTTGGTGTGTGTTTGGGCTGAGCCAGAGTGTTGCACGTGCAGAGGCCATTTGTGGAGTTGAACGCCAGTTTCTGTGCCAGTTTGGGCGTTCAACTCTGGTTTTGGATCCTTTTCTGGCGCTGGACGCCAGATTTGGGCAGAAGGCTGGCGTTTAACGCCAGTTTACATCGTCGATTCTTGGCCAAAGTATAGACTATTATATATTGCTGGAAAGCCCTGGATGTCTACTTTCCAACGCAATTGGAAGCGCGCCATTTCGAGTTCGGTAGCTCCAGAAAATCCACTTTGAGTGCATGGAGGTCTGAATCCAACAGCATCAGCAGTCCTTTTTCAACCTCTGAATCTGATTTCTGCTCAAGTCCCTCAATTTCAGCCAGAAAATACCTGAAATCATAGAAAAACACACAAACTCATAGTAAAGTCCAGAAATGTGAATTTAACATAAAAACTAATGAAAACATCCCTAAAAGTAACTAGATCCTACTAAAAACATACTAAAAATAATGCCAAAAAGCGTATAAATTATCCGCTCATCACAACACCAAACTTAAATTGTTGCTTGTCTCCATGCAACTGAAAATCAAATAGGATAAAAAGAAGAGAATATACTATAAATTCCAAACTATCAATGAAACAGAGCTTCAATCATATGAGCGGGACTTATAGCTTTTTGCCTCTTGAATAGTTTTGGCATCTCACTTTATCCATTGAGGTTCAGAATGATTGGCATCTATAGGAACTTCAGATTTCGAATAGTGTTATTGACTTTCCTAGTTCAGTATGATGATTCTTGAACACAGCTTCTTTATGAGTCTTGGTCGTGGCCCTAAGCACTTTGTTTTCCAGTATTACCACCGGATACATAAATGCCACAGACACATAATTGGGTGAACCTTTTCAGATTGTGACTCAGCTTTGCTAAAGTCCCCAATTAGAGGTGTCCAGGGTTCTTAAGCACACTCTTTTTTTCTGCTTTGGACCTTGATTTTAACCGCTCAGTCTCAAGTTTTCACTTGACACCTACACGCCACAAGCACATGGTTAGGGACAGCTTGGTTTAGCCGCTTAGACCTGGATTTTATTCCTTTAGGCCCTCCTATCCACTGATGCTCAAAGCCTTGGGGTCCTTTTTAATTGCCCTTGCCTTTTGGTTTTTAAGGGTTATTGGCTTTTTCTGCTTGCTTTTTCTTTTTCTTTCTATTTTTTTTTCTCCTATTTTTTTTTTCTGCAAGCTTTGTTCTTTGCTGCTTTTTCTTGCTTCAAGAATTCTTTTTATGATTTTTCAGATTATCAAATAACATGTCTCCTAGTCATCATTCTTTCAAGAGCCAACATATTTAACATTCTTAAACAACAACTTCAAAAGACATATGCACTGTTCAAGCATACATTCAGAAAACAAGAAGCATTGTCACCACATCAATATAATTAAACTAAGTTCAACGATAAATTCGAAACTCATGTACTTCTTGTTCTTTTGAATTAAAACATTTTTTATTTAAGAGAGGTGATGGATTCATAGGACATTTATAACTTTAAGACATAGTTACTAACTACTAATGATCATGTAATGAAGACACAAACACAGATAAGCACATAACATAGAAAACGAAAACAGAAGAAATAAGAACAAGGAATGAATCCACCTTAGTGATGGTGGCGTTTCCTTCTTGAGGAACCAATGATGTCCTTAAGCTCTTCTATGTCTCTTCCTTGTCTTTGTTGCTCATCCCTCATTGCTTTTTGATCTTCTCTTATTTCATGAAGGATGATGGAGTGCTCTTGGTGTTCCACCCTTAGTTGTCCCATATTGGAACTCAATTCTTCTAGGGAGGTGTTGATGTGCTCCCAATAGTTTTGTGGAGGAAAGTGCATTTGAGGCATTTCCGGAATCCCATGGTGATGAGCTTCTTGCGCCTCTTGAGCTCCATGACTGGGCTCTCTTGCTTGCTCCATCTTTTTCTTAGTGATGGGCTTTTCCTCTTTGATGAGGATATCTCCCTCTATGTCAATCCCAGCTGAATTGCATAGGTGGCAAATGAGGTGAGGAAAGGCTAACCTTGCCATGGTGGAGGACTTGTCAGTCACCTTGTAGAGTTCTTGAGGTATAATCTCATGAACTTCCACCTCTTCTCCAATCATGATGCTATGGATCATGATGGCCCGGTCTATAGTAACTTCAGACCGGTTGCTAGTGGGAATGATTGAGCATTGAATAAACTCCAACCATCCTCTAGCTATAGGCTTGAGGTCTAATCTTCTTAGTTGAACCGGCTTGCCTTTGGAGTCAATCTTCCATTGAGCTCCTTCTACACATATGTCCATAAGGACTTGGTCCAACCTTTGATCAAAGTTGACTCTCCTTGTGTAGGGGCGTGCGTTCTCTTCCATGTATGGCAAGTTGAACGCCAACCTTACATTTTCCGGACTAAAATCCAAGTATTTCCCCCGAACCATTGTAACGTAGTTCTTTGGATCCGGGTTCTTACTTTGATCATGGTTCTTGGTGATCCATGCATTGGCATAGAACTCTTGAACCATTATGATACCGACTTGTTGGATGGGATTTGTTAGAACTTCCCAACCTCTTCTTTGAATTTCATGTCGGATCTCCGGATACTCATTTCTTTTGAGTTTAAAAGGGACCTCAGGGATCACCTTCTTCTTGGCCATAACATCATAGAAGTGGTCTTGATGGGCTTTGGAGATGAACCTTTCCATCTCCCATGACTCGGATGTGGAAGCTTTTGTCTTCCCTTTCCCTCTTCTAGAGGATTCTCCGGTCTTAGGTGCCATCAATGGTAATGGAAAAACAAAAAAAAGCTATGCTTTTACCACACCAAACTTAGAATATTGCTCGCCCTCGAGCAATAAACAAAAGAATAGAAGAAGAAGAAGAAGAAATATGGAGAGGGAGAGGGAGTGATGAGATATTTTGGTGAGAAACGAATCTCTCCCAAAACACCCACAACTAACCGGCAAGTGTACCGGGTCGTATCAAGTAATAAAAACTCACGGGAGTGAGGTCGATCCCACAGGGATTGAAGGATTGAGCAATTTTAGTTTAGTGGTTGATTTAGTCAAGCGAATCAAGTGTTGGTTGGGTGATTTGTGATTTGCAGAATGTAAATTGCATGAAATTAAAGAGAGCAGGAAAGTAAATTGCTGAAACTTAAAGAACAAGAAATTAAATGGCAGAAACTTAAAGTGCAAGAAATGTAAATTGCAGAAACTTAAAATGCAAGAAATGTAAATTGCTTGGAATGTAAAGGGGGTTGGGATGTGGATTTGCAGAATTTAAACAAGGAAAAACTAAATTGCATCAAACAGAAGAAGGAAAAGGGAATTGGGATTGAACCGGAACTAAAACAGAAAAGTAGATGAACATAAGAAAGCATTAAACAGAGAATTAAAATGAGAATTCAGATCTCAGGACCCAGAGACTAGAAAACCAAGTCTAGATCTCAATGCCTTCCTAGATCCAACAAGACAATTGCAAGGGAAATTGTAAATTGCAAAGAAAAGAGATGAAGAACAATGAACCGGAAATGAAATTCAGTAAATAAAGCAAAGAAACAGAGAGATCCAAGATTGAGATTGAAACAGAATTTCTTCAATTCTCAAATCCAAGATCAAAGACAAAGGTAAAATGAAATTGCAAGTAAAAGGAAACAAAGAAATTCAAGTTCACTCCGTAACAAAAGCTTCCCGAAAACTATTCTGAAAATTCTAAAAGGAAAGCTCCCAAGGAAAACTCTCCAGAAAAGCTCTTCTCCCAAAAATCTAAAAAAACTCTCAAGCTTCCCCCAAAAATCTAAAAGAAGAAGCTTCCCCACAAATTGAATTCTATCCTATTTATACACTTTCCAAAATGATCTTCAAGCCTTGAGTTGGGCCTTTGTCCTTGGTGGAATTGGGTTGAAAGAGGCCTTGGTTGATTGCTCTTGAAGATTGAAGAAGAACCGAAGTGAACCAATTGAACCGGAAGTGAAGTTAGCCAACGTTGGTCTTCAACGTTAGGGTCAAAGTTAGGGGTCTAACTTTGACCCTAACTTTTCATATCAGCAAACCACATCCTTCTGGTGTGGACGTTGGCGCCAACGTTAGGGGTCTAACTTTGACCCTAACGTTGGCAATGCTTGGTGTGATTGGTGCCAACGTTAGCCTCCACGTTAGGGGGCTAACGTTGGCGCAAACGTTGATGGCCCAGGGAGAAACTCTCAAGTTCCAACGTTAGCCTCCAAGTTAGGGGGCTAACGTTGGAGCTAACGTTGGCTACTTCCAAGGAGTGATTCACATGCCCAACGTTAGCCTCCAAGTTAGGGGGCTAACGTTGGGGCTAACTTCAAGCAACCCGGTTCAATTTTCATTTATTCCATTGTCCTCTCTTCACTCCTAGCCATTCCTCTTTGCTTCAACCTTTCTCCAAGCCTTCTCCACCTATCATTGATCAACCAACTAATCAAAGTTTTGCTCAAAATCATGAGGTATTCAATCTTCCACAATATGCAACAATTATAGCTTAAAACCTCATGAAATGGCATGAATTCACATATGGTTGGTTCAATCAAGGGAAACATGAAATTCTACTCAATTAGCTTGCTTGTGGCTTAAGAAAGTGCATAATTCTAATGAAAACAAAAGAAAAAGACTAGCTAAAATGGGTTAAGATGACTTGTCATCAGGGAGATGTGGTTTCGGCTAAGGAGAGTGTAGAGGGGTGTGTTGTGTGAATTTGGTGAAGAATGGAGGTCTTTATATAGGGAATGGAGGGGGGGTTGAGGTTCGGCCATATGGGTGGGTTTGGGTGGGAAATTGGTTTTGAATTTTGAAGGTAGGTGGAGTTTATGAGGTAGGTTTATTGGGAAGAGTGGGTGGATGTGAGTGGTGAAGGTTTAGTGGGGAAGAGAGATTGAGGTGATTGGTGAGGGGTTTTTAGGGAAGAGTGTTTATGGGGTTGTGTGAAAGAGAGTGGTGAGAAGAAGTGAGTGGAGGTAGGTGGGGATCCTGTGGGGTCCACAGATCCTGAGTGGATCCTGTGGGGTCCACAGATCCTGAGGTGTTCAAGGAATTACATCCCTGCACCCATTAGGCATGTAAAAATGCCTTTGTACCCAACTCTGGGCGTTCAGCGCCAGGTTGGTGGCCATTTTGGGCGTTCAACGCCCATTTGTGTGCCATTTCTGGCGTTGAACGCCAGAACCATGCCTGTTCTGGCGTTCAGCGCCCAGAAGCTGCCCATTTTGGGCGTTCAGCGCCAGAACCATGCTCTGTTCTGGCGCTGAACGCCAGACAGATGCTCCTCCAGGGTGTGATTTTTCTTCTGCTGTTTTTGATTCCGTTTTCAATTTTTATATTTATTTTGTGACTCCACATGATCATGAACCTAAGAAAACATGAAAAATAATAAAAATAAGAATTAGATAAACATTGGGTTGCCTCCCAACAAGCGCTTCTTTAATGTCAATAGCTTGACAGTGGGCTCTCATGGAGCCTCACAGATGTGCAGAGCTTTGTTGAGACTCTCCAACACCAGACTTAGAGTTTGGATATGGGAGTTCAACACCAAACTTAGAGTTTGGTTGTGGCCTCCCAACACCAAACTTAGAGTTTGACTGTGGGGGCTCTGGTTGACTCTGCTTTGAGAGAGGCTTTTCAAGCTTCCTCTCCATGGTTGCAGAGGGAGATCCTTGAGTTTTGAATATAAGGGAGTTCTCATTCCATTGAAGGACTATTTCACCTCTGTCAACATCAATCACAGCTCTTGCTGTGGCCAGGAAAGGTCTTCCTAGGATGATGGATTCATCCTCTTCCTTTCCAGTATCCAGGACTATGAAATCAGTAGGTATGTAAAGGCCCTCAACCTTTACTAATACATCTTCTACTTGTCCATAAGCCTGTCTTCTTGAGCTGTCTGCCATCTCTAGTGAGATTTTAGCAGCTTGCACCCCATAGATTCCCAGTTTCTCTATTACAGAGAGGGGCATGAGGTTTATTCCTGAACCAAGGTCACACAGAGCCTTAAAGATCATGGTGCCTATGGTACAGGGTATTATGAACTTTCCAGGATCCTGTCTCTTCTGAGGCAATGTCAGTTGATCCAGATCACTTAGTTCATTGATGAACAAGGGAGGTTCAACTTCCCAAGCATCAATGCCAAACAATTTGGCATTCAGCTTCATGATTGCACCAAGAAACTTGGCGGTTTGCTCTTCAGTGACATCCTCATTCTCTTTAGAAGAGGAATACTCATTAGAGCTCATGAAGGGCATAAGGAGATTCAATGGAATCTCTATGGTCTCTAGATGAGCCTCAGAGTCCTTTGGTTCCTCAGAGGGAAGCTCCTTATTGGCCACTGGACGTCCCAGGAGGTCTTCCTCCTTGGGATTCACGTCCTCTCCTCTCCTCACAGGTTCGGCCATGGCGCTTATGTCAATGGCCTTGCACTCTCCTTTTGGATTCTCTTCTGTATTGCTTGGGAGAGTACTAGGAGGGATTTCAGTGATCCTTTTACTCAGCTGGCCCACTTGTGCTTCCAGATTTCTAATGGAAGATCTTGTTTCATTCATGAAACTTACAGTGGCCTTAGATAGATCAGAGACTAGATTTGCTAAATTAGAAGCATTTTGTTCAGAGTTCTCTGTCTGTTGCTGAGTTGATGATGGAAAAGGCTTGCTATTGCTAAACCTGTTTCTTCCACCATTATTAAAGCCTTGTTGAGGCTTTTGATCTTTCCATGAGAAATTTGGATGATTTCTCCATGTTGAGTTATAGGTGTTTCCATAAGGTTCACCTAAGTAATTTACCTCTGCTATTGCAGGGTTCTCAGGATCATAGGCTTCTTCTTCAGAAGATGCCTCTTGAGTACTGTTGGATGCAGCTTGCATTCCATGCAGACTCTGAGAGATCATATTGACTTGCTGCGTCAATATTTTATTCTGAGCCAATATGGCATTCAGAGTATCAACTTCAAGAACTCCCTTCTTCATAGGCGTCCCATTACTCACAGGATTCCTTTCAGAAGTGTACATGAACTGGTTATTAGCAACCATGTCAATGAGTTCTTGAGCTTCTGCAGGCGTTTTCTTTAGGTGAATGGATCCACCTGCAGAAGTGTCCAGTGACATCTTTGATAGCTCAGATAAACCATCATAGAATATATCCAGGATGGTCCATTCTGAAAGCATGTCAGAAGGACACTTTTTGGTCAACTGTTTGTATCTTTCCCAAGCTTCATAGAGGGATTCACCTTCTTTCTGTCTGAAGGTTTGAACATCAGCTCTAAGCTTGCTCAGCTTTTGAGGAGGAAAGTACTTGGCTAAGAAAGCCGTGATCAGCTTATCCCAAGAGTTCAGGCTGTCTTTGGGTTGAGAATCCAACCATAATCTAGCTCTGTCTCTTACAGCAAAAGGGAAAAGCATGAGCCTGTAGACTTCAGGATCTACTCCATTAGTCTTAACAGTATCACATATCTGTAAGAATTCAGTTAAAAACTGAAAAGGATCTTCAGATGGAAGTCCATGAAACTTGCAGTTCTGCTGCATTAGAGAAACTAATTGAGGTTTCAGCTCAAAGTTGTTTGCTCCAATGGCAGGAATGGATATGCTTCTTCCATGTAAATTGGAATTAGGTGCAGTAAAGTCACCAAGCATCTTCCTTACATTATCATTATTTTCGGCTGCCATCTCCTCTGCCTGTTCGAAAATTTCTGAAAGGTTATCTCTGGATTGTTGTATTTTAGCTTCTCTTAATTTTCTCTTCAGAGTCCTTTCAGGTTCTGGATCTGCTTCCACAAGAATGTTCTTGTCCTTGCTCCTGCTCATATGACAAAGAAGAAGGCACAGAAAAATAATAATAATAATAGAGATCCTTTATACCACAGTATAGGGATCCCTTTGTGAGTAGAAGAAGAGGGGGAGACAAAGAATGTAATATAATGGAAGAAACACAACTGTGAGGAGGCTAGAGATGTGAGATGAGATGTTAGGATATGAATGAATAAATAGAATAAGATGGGAGAGGGGGAATTTTCGAAAATATTTTTGAAAAAGAGTTAGTGATTTTTGAAAAATGATTTTTGAAAAATGTTAGAAATTTTCGAAAAATTTTTAAATTTAAAAATAAAAATAATTAGTTAATAAAAAAAAGAAATTTTTGAAAAAGAGGGGAGATATTTTCGAAAATTAGAGAGAGAGAGTTAGTTAGGTAGTTTTGAAAAAGTTAAGAAACAAACAAAAAGTTAGTTAGTTAGTTGAAACAAATTTTGAAAAGATAGGAAGTTAGGAGGTTAGGAAAGATATTTTGAAAAGATATTTTTGAAAAAGATAAGATAAGAAGATATGTTTGAAAAGATATGATAGAAGTTAGTTTTTGAAAAAGATTTGAATTTTTAAAATCTCAATTAATGACTTGATTCACAAGAAATCACAAGATATGATTCTAGAACTTAAAGTTTGAATCTTTCTTAACAAGCAAGTAACAAACTTGAAATTTTTGAATCAAAACATTAATTGCTATTGTTATTTTCGAAAATTATGATATAAAATAAGAAAAAGATTTTTGAAAAATATTTTTGGAATTTTCGAAAATAACTAAGAAATTTGAAAAAGATTTGATTTTTGAAAAATATTTTGAAAGAGATAAGATTTTCAAATTGAAAATTTGATTTGACTCATGAGAAACAATTTGATTTTTAAAAATTTTTGAAAAAGTCAATCCAAATTTTCGAATTTGATGAGAGAAAAAGGGAAAGATATTTTTTTTTTGATTTTTGAATTTTTATGATGCAAGAGAAAAACACTAAAAAGATGCAATGCATGAAATTTTTAGATCAAAACAATGAATGCATGCAAGAATGCTATGAATGTCAAGATGAACACCAAGAACACTATGAATGTCATGATGAACATCAAGAACATATTTTTGAAAAATTTTTAATGCAAAGAAAACATGCAAGACACCAAACTTAGAATTCTTTAATGCTTAGACACTAAGAATTCAAGAATGCATATGATAAACATGAAAAGACATAAAACAAAAAATCATCAAGATCAAGCAAGAAGACTTACCAAGAACAACTTGAAGATCATGAAGAACACTATGAATGCATGATATTTTCGAAAAAATGCAAGATGCATATGCAAGTGACACCAAACTTATGATATGACTCAAGACTCAAACAAGAAACACAAAATATTTTTTTTATTTTTATGATTTTCTAATTTTTTTGGATTTTTCTTTTATATTTTTCGCATATTAAAAGGAAAAATAAGGATTCCAAAAATTTTTAATATGAATTCCAGGAATCTTGCCATGTTAGTCTAAAGCTTCAGTCCAGGAATTAGACATGGCTCACTAGCCAGCCAAGCTTTCAAAGAAAGCTCCAGTCCAAAACACTAGACATGGCCAATGGCCAGCCAAGCTTCAGCCTTTAACACGAGAGTATATTGCTCTTTGATAACAAATTGCAAGCCTCAGTCCAAATAAATTTAGACATGACTTTACAGCCAGCCAGGCTTCAACATGCTTCATGAAACACTAGAATTCATTCTTAAAAATTTTGAATAAATTTTTGAAAACATTTTTATATAAATTTTTTTTCGAAAACAGATGAGAAAATTTTGAGAATATTTTTGAAAAATTTTTGAACAGAAAACGAAAAGAAAGTTACCCAATCTGAGCAACAAGATGAGCCGTCAGTTGTCCAAACACGAACAATCTCCGGCAACGGCGCCAAAAACTTGGTGCACAAATTGTGAATCACACTTTTCACAACTCGTACCACTAACCAGCAAGTGCACTGGGTCGTCCAAGTAATACCTTACGTGAGTAAGGGTTGAATCCCACGGAGATTGTTGGTATGAAGCAAGCTATGGTCACCTTGTAAATCTCAGTCAGGCGGATATAAAGTGATAATGTTGTTTTCGAATATTATATAATAAAATAGGGATAGAGATACTTATGTAAATCATTGGTAGGAATTTCAGATAAGCGAATGGAAATGCTTTTCGTTCCTCTGAACCTCTGCTTTCCTGCTATCTTCATCCAATCAGTCTTACTCCTTTCCATGGCTGGCTTTATGCAAGGGCATCACCGTTGTCAGTGGCTACATCCCCTCCTCTCAGTGAATAATATGCTCACGCACCCTGTCACGGCACGGCTATTCATCTGTCGGTTCCCGATCATGCTGGAATAGGATTCACCCTCCTTTTGCGTCTGTCACTAACGCCCAGCACTCGCGAGTTTGAAGCTCGTCACAGTCATTCAATCATTGAATCCTACTCAGAATACCACAGACAAGGTTTAGACCTTCCGGATTCTCTTGAATGCCGCCATCATTCTAGCTTACGCCACGAAGATTCTGGTTAGGAGATCTAAGAGATACTCATTCTAGCTTAATTCATGTAGAACAGAAGTGTTTGTCAGACACGCGTTCATAAGGGAGAAGGATGATGAGCATCACACATAATCATCACCTTCATCACGTTCTTGGGTGCGAATGGATATCTTAGAAGCGAAATAAGAAGAATTGAATAGAAAACAGTAGTACTTTGCATTAATCTTTGAGGAACAGCAGAGCTCCACACCTTAATCTATGGAGTGTAGAAACTCTACCGTTGAAAATACATAAGTGAAGGTCCAGGCATGGCCGAGATGGCCAGCCCCCTTGGTCTAAGAACCAGGCGTCCAAAGATGATCCTAAGATCCTAAGATGATCAAAAGATGCCTAATACAATAGTAAGAGGTCCTATTTATAATAAACTAGTCACTAGGGTTTACATGAGTAAGTAATTGATGCATAAATCCACTTCCTGGGCCCACTTGGTGTGTGTTTGGGCTGAGCCTGAGTGTTGCACGTGCAGAGGCCATTTGTGGAGTTGAACGCCAGTTTCTGTGCCAGTTTGGGCGTTCAACTCTGGTTTTGGATCCTTTTCTGGCGCTGGACGCCAGATTTGGGCAGAAGGCTGGCGTTGAACGCCAGTTTACGTCGTCAATTCTTGGCCAAAGTATGGACTATTATATATTGCTGGAAAGCCCTGGATGTCTACTTTCCAACGCAATTGGAAGCGCGCCATTTCGAGTTCTGTAGCTCCAGAAAATCCACTTTGAGTGCAGGGAGGTCAGAATCCAACAGCATCAGCAGTCCTTTTTCAACCTCTGAATCTGATTTCTGCTCAAGTCCCTCAATTTCAGCCAGAAAATACCTGAAATCACAGAAAAACACACAAACTCATAGTAAAGTCCAGAAATGTGAATTTAACATAAAAACTAATGAAAACATCCCTAAAAGTAACTAGATCCTACTAAAAACATACTAAAAACAATGCCAAAAAGCGTATAAATTATCCGCTCATCAATGTTTTCTTTAGGTTGATGATCATGTGGAGTCACAAAAACAGCTGCAGAATTAAAGCGAATCAAAAATAGCACACCCTGGAGGACAGGCTTACTGGCGTTTAAACGCCAGTAAGGATAGTATTCTGGGCGTTCAGAAAAAACGCCCAGTAAA
This sequence comes from Arachis ipaensis, assembly GCF_059453495.1. Taxonomy (NCBI): domain Eukaryota; kingdom Viridiplantae; phylum Streptophyta; class Magnoliopsida; order Fabales; family Fabaceae; genus Arachis; species Arachis ipaensis. The sequence continues at coordinate 114,589,479 of NC_142441.1, read as the reverse complement.
GAAGGATTCCTGGGGTTTAACGCCAGTCAGGGTATCTGGCTGGGCGTTAAACCCCCAAAATGGCAGTCAAATGGGCGTTAAACGCCAGAATAGATAGCATTCTGGGCGTTTAAGCCAGGATGACACAAGGGAGGTAATTTTGTTTCCAATTCGATTTTTTTTCAATTTTTTATGTTTTAATTCATAATTTTTTGCATAAAACATATTCTAAACGTTCACTTTTTAGTTTCTATTTTCAAAAATTAATAATCTTTCCAAGTCTTTTTAGTTCTTTTTCAATTCTTTTAAAATTTCTTCCATAACGTTTTCAAAACTTATATATCTTTTCAAATTCTTTTCAACTCTTTTTAATTTTTCTTGCATACAATAATAAATTTTCAAAATTAATTGCATCATTCTTTTTCTACTCCCTTCTATTTGATTTCGCTCGAGAACGAGCAAAGCTTTTAAGTTTGGTGTGGAAAAGCTCAGCTCTTTGCTTTCCATAACCATTAATGGAACCCAAGGCCGGAGAAACCTCTAGGAAAAGGAGCAATAAAGGCAAAGAAGAGACATAAAGGAGCTCAAAAACTCCATCACTAAGGTGGACCCGTTCTTTAATTTTCTTGTTCTTATTTTTCTGTTTTTCGTTTTTATGCTTTATGTTTTGACTATGTTTGTGTCTTCATTACATGATCATTAGTGTCTAGTGTCTATGTCTTAAAGCTATGAATGATTCCATGAATCCCTCACCCTTCTTAAATAAAAAATTGTTTTTATTTGCAAAAGAACAAGAAGTGCATAATTTCGAAAATCATCTTGAAGTTAGCTTAATTATTTTGATGTGGTGGCAACACTTTTTATTTTCTGAATGAATACTTGGACAGTGCATATTTTTGATAGTGAAGTTTATGAATGTTAAAATTGTTGGCTCTTGAAAGAACAATGAAAAAGAGAAATATTATTGATAATCTGAAAAATCATAAAATTGATTCTTGGAGCAAGAAAAAGCAGTGAAAAACACAAAGCTTGCAAAAAAAATGGAAAAAATAAAAGAAAAAGAAAGAAAAAGAAAAAACAAGCAGAAAAGGCCAATAGCTCTTTAAACCAAAAGGTAAGAGCAAAAAGCCAGTAACCCTTTAAACTAAAAGGCAAGGGTTGTAGCTTTTTGCTTCTGAACAGTTTTGGCATCTCACTTTATCCTTTGAGGTTCAGAATGATTGGCATCCATAGGAACTCAGAATTCAGATAGTGTTATTGATTCTCCTAGTTCAGTATGTTGATTCTTGAACACAGCTACTTTTATGAGTCTTGGCCGTGACCCTAAGCATTTTATTTTCCAGTATTACCACTGGATACATAAATGCCACAGACACATAACTGGGTGAACCTTTTCAGATTGTGACTCAGCTTTGCTAGAGTCCCCAGTTAGAGGTGTCCAGAGCTCTTAAGCACACTCTTTTTTCTTTGGATCACGACTTTAACCGCTCAGTCTCAAGTTTTTCACTTGACACCTTCACGCCACAAGCACATGGTTAGGGACAGCTTGATTTAGCTGCTTAGGCCAGGATTTTTTTCCTTTGGGCCCTCCTATCCATTAATGCTCAAAGCCTTGGATCCTTTTTTTTCCCGCTCATCTAATTGAAACTAATCTTCAGTGATATTTTTGAGATTCATTGTATATTCTCTTCTTTTTACCCTATTTTTTTTTAGTTGCTTGGGAACAAGCAACAATTTAAGTTTGGTGTTGTGATGAGCGGATAATTTATACCCTTTTTGGCATTGTTTTTACATAGTTTTTAGTATGTTTTAGTTAATTTTTATTATATTTTTATTAGTTTTTATTCAAAAATCACATTTCTGGACTTTACTATAAGTTTGTGTGTTTTTCTGTGATTTCAGGTATTTTCTGGCTGAAATTGAGGGACCTGAGCAAAAATCTGATTCAGAGGCTGAAAAAGGATTGCAGATGCTGTTGGATTCTGACCCTCCTGCACTCGATGTGGATTTTTTGGAGCTACAGAAGCCCAATTGGCACGCTCTTAATTGCGTTGGAAAGTAGACATCCTGGTCTATCCAGAAGTATGTAATAGTTCATACTTTACCCGAGATTTGATGGCCCAAATTGGCATTCAAAGTCTGCCTAAAAAATTTCGGCGTAAAACGCCCAAATTGCCACCAGAATTGGAGTTAAACGCCCAAATTGGCACCAAAGCTGGAGTTTAACTCCAGGAATAGCCTAAGCACGAAAAAGCTTCAATGCTCAGCCCAAGGACACACCAAGTGGGTCCCAGAAGTGGATTTCTACACTATCTGCACTTAGTTACTCATTTTCTGTAACCTAGGTTACTAGTCTAGTATAAAAACTACTTTTAGAGATTCATTTAGTAACTCATGACAATTTTATTCATTATTGTATCTCTGAAGAAATGAGTCTCTAAACCCCAAAGGTGGTGGTGAGGAGCTCTACTGTGTTTCAATGAATTAATGCAGTTACTACTGTTTTCTATTCAATCACGCTTGATTCTAATCTAAGATACTCATTCGTACTTCAATCTGGAGAAGATGATGATCCGTGACACTCATCATTATTCTCAAATCTATGAAAGCGTGCTTGACAACCACTCCCATTCTATCTTAACTCAACGTAGTCATTGGGCGACAGCTTGAATACGTATCTCTTGGGTTTCTAATCCACGGACCGAGTCCGGAGGTTAGAACCTTCGTGGTATAGGCTAGAATCATTGGCAGCATTCCTGGGATCTGGAAAGTCGAAACCTTGTCTGTGGTATTCCGAGTAGGATCTGAAAGGGGATAAATGTGATGAGCTTCAAACTTGCGAATGTTGGGCGCAGTGACAGTGTGCAAAAAGATTATGACATCGTACAACTTTTTCCTTGTTGAGTTATATCTTAATTCATCTCTTATTTCACCAACTCTTACATCCCTAGTACTCTCCCTCATTACAAGATTCATCCCATCAACCTTCAACTCAAAGTCATTTTTCCTCCTTTGGTTACAACCCATATTCGGATCACTTCAAGACATGCTTTTCCCTTTTGTTAGGAATTTTTTTTGTTTAATTCTAAAAATAACCCCTCAAAAGCTTCCTGTAAAATCCAGTAAATTAATAAATAATTAACTAATAAATTAATTATGAGCCAAGGATTTTAGAAAATTAAATTTTTATAATTTAAAAGATAAAAAATATTTAGAATAAGAATTAAAATACTAATTTTAAAGATTTTGACCCAAAGTTGGGCCAACGGGCTAAACCGATTGAATTGGACCCATCCCATTCACATAATGACATATATAACCTGAAATCAGCCTTCTTCCCCCCTTCATCTTCATTATTCATGTTGAGGAAGAGAAGAGAAGACCAAAACCTAACCCCAAATTACTTCCAACTTTAATTTCTCATAACTTTTAGTCCAGAGTTCTGATTGATGAGTCGTTTGTGCCCACACGTGCGTTTTGGAATCCTCTCAATTTTGTTTGAAAAAAGTGGTAAGAAACTTTGAATTTTGTGTCCAATTTCCTCTTCCATTCTGATTTTGCATTTTGTTTATGGTATTGATGAGCGAATATTTTATACGCTTTTTGGCATTATTTTCATATAGTTTTTAGTATGTTTTGTTTAGTTTTTGTTAAGTTTTCATAGGTTTTAGTGTTAAATTCACATTTTTGGATTCTACTTTGAGTTTGTGTATTTTTGTAAAATTTCAGGTATTTTCTGGTTGAAGTTGAGGAGTTGGAACAATAGTCTGATTTAGAGATAGAGAAAGCACTGCAGATGTAGTCCAGATCTGACCTCCTTTCACTCGGAAGAGCTTTTCTGGAGCTACAGAAGTATAAATAGCATTCTTAATGGTTATGAAAATTTGATATCCAGAGCTTTCCAGAAATGTATAATAGCTCAAACTTTGTGTCAGATTAGAAGCCCCAAAACTGGCGTCCAACGCCAGCCTCTTGCCCCCTTTCAGGCATCCAGCGGCCAAGGAGAAGAGACCATCATCCAAACGCCCAAAGAGGACACCCTAGCCAGCGTTCAACACCCTAGAGGCCTCTTAGAACGTGGATTTCATCAAAGCTCAGCCCAAACACTCACCAAGTGGGCCCCGGAAGTGAATTTTAGCATTAAAAAAACTGTTTTACCTTTACTAGTTATTAGTTTAGTATTTAAAGAAGAATATCACTCTTTCTTAAGGATCTTCGACTATCATTTACCATATTTTCATTTTACACATTGTATTTTCTATCAGTATGAGTTTCTAAACCTCCTAGGTTGAGGGGAGGAGCCCTGCTGAGTTTTATGGATTAAAAAAAGTATTACTGTTTCTCTTTAATCTGTGTTTGATTCTCTATTCTAAGATGTATCTTCATTCTTCATCAATATGAATGTGTTGAACTAGCAAAAAGTTATCACATTGTACATGGGTTCAGAGTGAGTCTTTCATCGGACAATGATGAATGACGTGGCGGAAATTGGTGAGTTAAGAAATTATTATAAGAGATACGTTACAAGTACAGTCCTTAACCAACCGAAATTTTGTTTATCAATTTAGAAGGGTTGTCACAAAAATTAGAATTAAAATACTGGGAGTATGAATCCCAGGTTGTCTCCCAACGAGTCGTAGAAAGATGTGCTATTTTATTAATCAGATGTTTTCAAAAATGGGTTGAGTTGATAAACAGGAAATTAAATTAGGGAATTTATGTAATTTAAATAAAAACCTTAACCGGGAGTAGATTAGTTGGAAGCCCTATTCTTGTTGGAGTACTCTCAAGATTAATTGATGATTGAAGGTTGTTCTGCTTAGTTACCCCTTACTAGGTTGAGGAAAGTCAAGCAAGTTGGAAAGCTATTTCTATTCACAAGTTCCAATCCTCTCCCTTGGAGAGGATTAGTGTCAGTGACTAGAGGACAATCCAACAATAAACCCAATTAAAATTTTTCTCTTGGGCATTCCAAATCAAGGTCTTCCTTTCAATCAACTCCCCATCAAGTTATGGAACTACTCGCTCATTATGAATGTAAACTTCATAAAATAATAAAGAGAAATAAAGAAAGACATGATAGATAATAATCAAAAGATCAATTAAAAATAAAAATAGTTCTTGTATTAATAAATTCTAAAAATAATCCAATAATAATTCTGAATAAATTGAGGACATGGAAGAGTAAGAGACAAGTAAAGAAAACAAACTAGAATAATGAAGTCTTGGCGGAGGTAATAAGTCTTCTCAATATCCCAATCCAAAAAGTGATAAAAAGGGAATTCCTAAGAACTATCAATGTGTAGAGAGAAAACCTAGAGGAGGAGTAAAATCATATCTAAACTAAAATTATGCGGAAGGAATGTTGTCCTTGGTCTCTGCATGTTCCCCGGCTCTAATCTGCTTTTCTGGGCCGAAAACTGGGTCAAAACAGGGCCCAAAATCGCCCCCAGCGAATTCTACAGATTCCACAGATCGCGCATGTCATGCAATCGCGTCATCCACGCATTCGCGTCATCCGGCATTTTGCCTTGCCACGCATGTGCATCGTCTACGCCTTCGCACCACTTGTACAGTTTCCAATCCACGCGGTCGTGTGAGCCAGGCGTCCGCGTCACTGCAATTTCCTCTATGTCGCGCGGTTGCGTGAGCCATGCGTCCGCGTCACTTCTCGCTGGTCATCTTCTTAATTTCTTGTGTTTCTTCCTTTTTTGCAAGCTTCCTTTCCAATCTCCAAGTCATTCATGCCCTATAAAGCCTGAAACACTTAACACACAGATCACTGCATCGAATGGAACAAAGGAGAATTAAAAATACAGAATTAAAAGTCTCTAGGAAGCAAGTTTTCAACCATGAAGTATTTTTAGGAAGGAATTATAAATGCATGCTTATCATATGAATAAGTAGGTAAAGATTTGATAAAACCACACAATTAAGCGCAATATAAACCAAAAAATAGTTGTTTATCAATGAACCACCAGCTTGATTATACATCTCTCAGACGGCTAATCCACGACTTCGTTGGGGACTTCTCGAGACATCAGTTCAGCCGATTTACGGGGAGATTAGGGTCTCTGTGGTAGAGGCTAGAACCCAAGGTGCAGCATCCTCCGATCCGGAAGATTCGACCTTCTCTGTGGCATTTTAAGTAGGATCACCAAGGAGAGTGAACTGTAGGAGCTTCACGCTCAATAAAAATGGATCCGCACTAACCCTGGGGTTCAAATCTGGAGGAGTATTGGCGGCTGCTCAAACCAGCGTCAATCACATACAGCCTGCCATAGAAGGAATCATTCACAATTGAAGAAGACAGTAATACCAGAGTTAATCCAGAAGGACAAAGCATCTCCAAACCTTAACCAATTCCTTATCCCTGTTTACATTCCTATTCACAAAGTATTTTATACACTTTTCTTTATTCATTTAATGCAATTAAGCCTCAATCCACCAATTTTTCTATCCGCCTGACTAAGACCTGCAAGATAACCATAGCTTGCTTCAAACCACAATTCTCGTGGGATCGACCCTGACTCACTCAGGTATTACTTGGATGACCCAGTGCACTTGCTGGTTCAGTTGTACGAAGCATGGGGATTCGTGCACCAAGTTTTTGGCGCCGTTGCCGGGGATTGTTCGAGTTTGGACAACTGACAGATTATCTTGTTCCCTAGATTAGGTATTTTATTTAATTTTGTTTGAATCATTTATTTTTATTTTCTTTTTCTCTATTTTTGAAAAAAAAACTTTTTCAAAAAAAAATTTCTTTTCTTTGTTTAATCTTTGTTTTTGGTTTGAATCTTTTGTTTTGTTCTTGTTGAGTTTTTTGAAAATTTTGAGTTTTTCTTTCTAAAAATTTTCAAAAATAGTTTCTTTGTTTAAATCTTGTGTCAATCTTTAAGTTTGGTGTCCTCTTGTGTTTTTCTTTTAATTTTTCAAAAATTTTATGTTTGGTTTTCAAAAATTTTAAGTTTGGTGTTCTTTGTGTGTTCTTGTGTTCTTTGAGTTTTTTTTAGTCTTGTTCTTAGTGTTCTTCTTAATCTTCAAAGTGTTCTTGTGTTTTCTTTTTATTTTGATCTTAAAATTTTTAAGATTGGTGTCCCTTTGTGTTTTTCCTTCAAATTTTAAAAAACTTGGGGTCCTAGATCTAAAAATTTTAAATTTTGTGTCTTTCACTTGTTTTTCTCTTTCTTCATTAAACTCAAAAACTTTAAAAAAAATAAATATATTTTCTATCTTTATTTAAAACTTATTTTCGAAATTTTTAATTAAAAATTCAGATTTTAATTTCAAACTTTTTATCTTATCTTATCTTAGTTTTAAAATTCAAAAATCAAACCATTTCAAAATAAAAAATCTTATCTTTTTTAAAATCTTATCTTATCTTTTTCAATTTTAAAATTTAAAATTCAAATTTTAAAATCAAATCTTTTTCAAAATCAAATTTCAAATGTTATCTTTCTTTTAAATCTTTTTCAAATTTTTTCTAATCTCAAATTTTAAAATCAAATCTTTTTCAAATCTTTTTAATTTCTTATCTTATCTTTTCTTATATTTTTTAATTTCAAATTTTAAATTCAAATCTTTTCTTAATTACTCATCTTCGCTCTTCTTTTTCAAAACTTCCTAACTAATTATTCTCCCTTCTAATTTTCAAAAATTCTCTCCTTCTTCTCTCTCTTCTAGTTTCGAAATTCACTAATTAATTTTCAATTCTTTTTAATTTATTAACCTTAATTTTCGAAATTAATTAATAAATAAAATAAAAATAAAAATATTTTAATTCTTATTTATCTTTTCTATTTATAATTCTTCTCATTTCTATTTATATTATTCGAACTCTTCTCCTCTCCCATCCTCCATCTTCACTTTTCTATCTTCCTCTTCTTTCTTAACATCTCATTGGGAGCCTTCTATACTCAAATCAAACATAGAAGCTTCCTTTCTTTCTTTTCTTCTTTTCTTGTTTATGACCAGGAACAGGGATAAAGAACTCTTCTTTAATCTTGATCCTGAACCTGAAAGGACTTTAAAGAAAAGCTTACAACAAGCTAGAGCACAACACTCTGGAAGAAACCTTTTAGAAAATCTTGAACAAGAAATTGAGGACACATGGCCGAACCTGAGGGAGATGCCAGAAAGGTTCTTGGTGACTTCACCATGCCTACCTCTGACTTTTATGGCAGAAGTATCTCTGTACCTGCCATTGGAGCTAACAATTTTGAGCTCAAGCCTCAGTTAGTCTTTCTTTTGCAACAGAATTGCAAGTTTTATGAACTTCCAATGGAAGATCCACATCAGTTTTTAGCTGAATTCTTGCAGATCTGTGATACTGTTAAGACCAATGGAGTAAATCCTGAAGTCTACAAGCTTATGCTCTTTCCCTTTGCTGTAAGAGACAGAGCTAAGATATGGTTGGATTCTCAACCAAAAGAAAGCTTAGACTCCTGGGAAAAGCTGGTTAATTCTTTTCTAGCTAAATGCTTTCCCCCTCAAAGGATGAGCAAAATTAGAGTGGAAGTTTAGACCTTCAGAGAAAGAGAAGGTGAATCCCTCTATAAAGCTTGGGAAAGATACAAGCAATTGATCAGGAGATGTCCTCTTGACATGCTCTCAGAATGGTCTATCATAGGCATGTTCTATGATGGTCTGTTTGAGATGTCCAAAATCTCATTGGACAGCTCTGCAGGTGGATCACTCCACTTGAAGAAAACGCCTGCAGAAGTAAGAGAACTCATTGAAATGGTTGCAAACAACCAATTCATGTACACTTCTGAAAGGAATCTGTAAACCATGGGGCCTCTCAGAAGAAAGGAGTTCTTGAAGTTGATACTCTGAATGCCATATTGGCTTAGAACAAGATCTTGACCCAACAGGTCAATATGATCTCTCATCATCTAACTGGAATACAAACTGCAGCTGGCAGTACCCAAGAAGTATCTCCTGATGTAGATGCTTATGATCCTGATCACCCCACCATGGAGGAGGTGAATTATATGGGAGAATTCTATGGAAACACCTACAACGCTTCATGGAGGAATCATCCTAACCTTTCATGGAAGGATCAACAGAAACCTCACCATGGTTTCAATAACAATCAAGGTGGAAGGAACCAGAATAGGTTCAACAATAGACCACCATTCCCATCTTCTCAAGGGAATATGGAAATCTCTAAGCAGAGTCTTTCTGACTTACTCACTCTGGTTTCCAGCCTCTTTATGACCATTCATAGTTTTATAACTGAAACAAGATCCCCCATTAGAAATTTGGAAGTGCAAGTTGGTCAGCTAAGCAAGAGAATCCCTGATACTCCTCCTGACACTCTTCCAAGCAACACTGAGGTGAACCCAAGAGAAGAGTGCAAGGCCATCACAATGGAGGCTGACGCCAAAACTGGAGATACTGGGAAGGCCTTGAACGCTAGTGAGGAAGCCCTCACTGGGCATTCAACACCCAATCATGCAGCAAAACTGGCGCTGAACGCCAGTGAGGAACCCCTCACTGAGCATTCAAAGCCCATCCTGGTAGCAGAGCTGGCATTGAACACCAGCCAGGGAGCACTGGCTGTGCGTTCAACACCCAAACAAGCAAGAACTTTGGTGCTGAACGCCAGTGAGGAACCCCTCATTGGGCGTTCAATGCCCAACCAGCCAGGGAAGCTGGCATTGAATGCCAGCAAGGACACCCCTACTGGGCGTCCAACGCCCAAAAGGATAGAGGAACTGGTGTTTAACGCTAGTAAGGGTGCACAGCAAGGGCATTCAATGCCCAAAGAGTTATCAGAGCTGGCGTTGAATGCCAGTAAAAGCACACCCTCTGAGTGCTCAATGCCCACTCAAGAAACCCCTATCCAAGACCTAAAGAAAGCCAAGGCTCACATAGAGACCATAGAGGTTCCTTTGCATGCACTTCTGTTGTACATGAGTTCTAATAAATACTCATCCTCTGATGAGGATGAAGACACTAGGGAAGAGCAAGTTGCTCGGTACCTAGGAGCTCTCATAAAGTTGAATGCCAAGATTTTGGTACAAGCCTATGGAGGAAGAACCTCCACTGCTTACCAAAGTACTCAATGCTCTTGTTCAGCAGAAGCTACCTGGTGCACGAATTGTAAATCACACTTTTTACAACTCGTACCACTAACCAGCAAGTGCACTGGGTCGTCCAAGTAATACCTTACGTGAGTAAGGGTCGATCCCACGGAGATTGTTGGCTTGAAGCAATCTATGGTTATCTTGTAACTCTTAGTCAGGAAAACAATAAAATAATTCACTTATCAAATTTGATTGCAAGGAATAAAAGGGCAGAACACAAATTATACTTGTATGCACTGATGGAGAATATGTTGGAGTTTTAGAGATGCTTTGTCTTCTGAAATTCTGCTTTCCTCTATTTTCTGATTCACATACGCACGTCCTCCTATGGCAAGCTATGCTTTGGTGGATCATCGTTGTCAATGGCTACCATCCATCCTTCCAGTGAAAAGGGTCCAGATGCGCTGTCACCGCACGGCTAATCATCTGCAGGTTCTCAATCGTACCGGAATAGGATTTACTATCCATTTGCGTCGGTCACTACGCCCAGCACTCGCGAGTTTGAAGTTCGTCACAGTCATTCAATCCCTGAATCCTACTCGGAATACCATAGACAAGGTTTAGACTTTCCGGATTCTCTTGAATGCTGCCATCAATCTAGCTTATACCACGAAGATTCTGATTAAGAGATCTAAGAGATATTCATTCATTCTACGGTGGAACGTAAGTGGTTGTCAGGCATGCGTTCGTGGAGGAATGATGATGATTGTCACGTTCATCACATTCATATTGAAGTGCGAATGGATATCTTAGATAGGAACATGCATGTTTGAATAGAAAACAGAAATACTTGCATTAATTCATCGAGACACAGCAGAGCTCCTCACCCCCAACAATGGAGTTTAGAGACTCATGCCGTCAAAAGGTACAAAGTTCAGATCTAAAATGTCATGAGATGCAAAATAAATCTCTAAAAGTTGTTTAAATACTAAACTAGTAACCTAGGTTTACAGAAAATGAGTAAACTATGATAGATGGTGCAGAAATCCACTTCTGGGGCCCACTTGGTGTATGCTGGGGCTGAAACTTAAGCTTCTCACGTGCATGGGCTGTTTTGGGCGTTCAACGCCAGGTTGTAACCTGTTTCTGGCGTTGAACTCCAACTTGTAACCTGTTTCTAGCGCTGGACGCCAGATAGCAACATGGAACTGGCGTTGACCGCCAGTTTACGTCATCTATCCTTGAGCAAAGTATGGACTATTATATATTTCTTGAAAGCCCTTGATGTCTACTTTCCAACGCAATTGGAAGCGCGCCATTTGGACTCTTGTAGCTCCAGAAATTCCATTCCAAGTGCAGAGAGGTCAGAATCCAACAGCATCAGCATTCCTTTTTCAACCTGAATCAAATTTTTGCTCAGCTCCCTCAATTTCAGCCAGAAAATACCTGAAATTACAGAAAAATATACAAACTCATAGTAAAGTCCAGAAATATGAATTTTGCCTAGAAACTAATGAAAATAAACTAAAAACTAACTAAAACATACTAAAAACTATATGAAATTAACCCCAAAAAGCGTATAAAATATCCGCTCATCACAACACCAAACTTAAACTGTTGCTTGTCCTCAAGCAACTAGATAAATAAAATAGAATACAAATAATTTAAGAAACAATAATATCTCAGAGTTTTTGAGTAAAGCTCAGATTCTAATTAGATGAGCGGGGCTAGTAGCTTTTTGCTTCTGAACAGTTTTGGCATCTCACTTTATCCATTGAAGCTCAGAGTGATTGGCATCTATAGGAACTCAGAATTCAGATAGTGATATTGATTCTCCTAGTTCAGTATGTTGATTCTTGAACATAGCTACTTTATGAGTCTTGGCCGTGGCCCTAAGCACTTTGTTTTCCAGTATTACCACCGGATACATAAATGCCACAGACACATAATTGGGTGAACCTTTTCAGATTGTGACTCAGCTTTGCTAAAGTCCCCAATTAGAGGTGTCCAGGGTTCTTAAGCACACTCTTCTTTTTTGCTTTGGACCTTAACTTTAACTGCTCAGTCTCAAGTTTTCACTTGACACCTTCACGCCACAAGCACATGGTTAGAGACAGCTTGGTTTAGCCGCTTAGGCCAGGATTTTATTCCTTTAGGCCCTCCTATCCACTGATGCTCAAAGCCTTGGGGTCCCTTTTTTTTTATTACCCTTGCCTTTTGGTTTTAAGGGCTACTAGCTTTTTGCTCTTGCCTTTTGGTTTTAAGAGCTTTGGCTTTTTCTGCTTGCTTTTTCTTTTTCTTTCTCTATTTTCTTTTTTTTTTCTGCAAGCTTTTGTATTCACTGCTTTTTCTTGCTTCAAGAATCATTTTTATGATTTTTCAGATTATATATAACACATCTCATGTTCATCATTCTTTCAAGAGCCAACATATTTAACAGTCTTAAACATCAAATTCAAAAGACATATGCACTGTTCAAGCATTCATTCAGAAGACAGAAAGCATTGCCACCACATGTAAATAATTAGAATTTATCTTATTAAAAACTCAAAAAATATTGCCTCTTATTCTAAAGAAATTCTTCTATTTTATTCATGTTTAATGATGATGATAAAATTAAATTATAGCTTAATTGGAGATAAAATAAAAAATATAGATACTAATTACTACTATATGACTCCTAAGGTAAAACTAAAATAAAAAAAGTTATCACAGAGTTAAGGCTAAGATTGGAATTTAACAACCTTTGTTCTGGGAAGTGGATGTTCCTCTAATCTGCGGGGTGCTTGGTCCTTCAAGAGATAATTTCTGGTGCTTCAATTCCCTTAAATCACGCCCTTGCTCCTCCTGTTCTTTAAGCAAATAGCAAAGAATGCTACTTTGTTCCTTCTGTTCTTTCTTTATTTGTTCCATAGCTTCTTGCATCTTGGTAATAGATGTTTCAAGATACTCCCAGTATTCAGATTGAGGGATTTCTGGGAGAAATTCCTATGTTCTCTTCTTGATGGGGTCATCCTGTGCTTGTTGTTTTTTCATTGATGCTTTGGTGATTGGTCGCTCAACTGAGATATACTCAGTTATTCCCATCCTTACTCCAGCGTCCTTGCAGAGCATAGAAATCAAGCTTGGATAAGCCAACCTGGCATCTTTGGAATTCTTGTTTGCAATTTTGTAAAATTCAGTTGAAATCAGTTGATGAACTTCCACTTCTTTTCCCATCATGACGCAATGGATCATCACTACTCTTCTAATAGTGACTTCAGAATGGTTGCTAGTGGGCAGCAGAGAATGCCCAATGAAGTCCAGCCATCCTCTGGCGACTGGTTTGAGATCTTCTCTTTTGAGTTGATTTGGGACACCATTCGTGCTGGTGGTCCACCTGGCTCCAAGGATACATATATCCTCTAGAATCTTATCCAGGCCCTTGTCTGTTCTCATCATTCTCCTATTGAAGGAGTCTAGATCATCTTTCAGCTGAGGTAGCTTTAAGATCTCCCTGATCTTGTCAGGGTGGGTATGAACAATCTTTCCTCTGACCAAGGTCCGATAGTCATAGAGAGCAGATCCAGATAGTCTTTGCTTGTCTGTTTGCCATATATTAGCATAGAACTCCTGGACCATATTCCTTCCCACTTTCATTTCAGGATTAGCCAGGATCTCCCAGTTCCTGATTCGAATTTGCTCCTGGATCTCCGGATATTCGTCTTCTTTCAGATCGAATCTAACTTTCGGGATCACTGATCTTAGACCCATTATTTTGTAATAATGGTCTGAATGTTCTTTAGTTAAGAACTTCCCTTGATTCCAAAGTGGTTTTGGAACACTCTCTTTCTTGCCTCTTGGAGTGGGTTGCTTTCCTTTAGGAGCCATGATCTTAGTGGGTATGGTTTAGTGATCACGGATAAACACACCAAACTTAGAGGTTTGCTTATCCTCAAGCAAAAGAAAAGAAAGGAGAGGGATAGAAGGAGAGCTAGTGTAGGAAGGTGGATGAGAGGAAGGAGGCCGAATGGGTTTTTAAAAGGGAGGGGGGTTTTCGAAAATAGGGAGAAAGATAAGATAGAAGATATGATTTTAAAAAAAATAAGTATGATAAGAAAAGATATGATTTAAAATTGAAAAGATATGAAAGATATTTGAAAAAGATAGATTTGGATTTTTGAAAAAGATAGTATGGAGATTTGAAAAAGATATTGATTAGTTGAAAAGATTTTTGAATAAAAAGAGATAGATTTGTTTTGAAAATTTTGAAAAAGAGTTGAATTGGATGAAGAAAAAAAGGATTTGTGCTTATGGATTAAGATACATTTAATATTTTTAAAGAATGGTTTTTTAGAAATTAGGGATTTTAGAAATCAGGGTTTGTAACATGTTTATGCAAGAAATCATGAATTGAAACATGAAAATTAGGATTAAAATGAAAAATATGAAGAAAAAAATGAATTTACCTCCTCCCCACCATCCTGGCGTTTGAACGCCCAAACGCTGAATGTTTTGGGCGTTCAACGCCCAAATGCTGCCTCTCCTGGGCGTTCAACGCCCAGCTGTTGCTTCTTTCTGGCGTTGAACGCCAGGAACTCCTTTGTCACTGGGCGTTTTTTTGAACGCCCAGGACGCTGTAAATCTGGCGTTAAACGCCCAGAAGATGCTTCTTTCTGGCGTTTAACGCCCAGATGGCTATCCTTACTGGCGTTCAACGCCCAGTGGATGCTTCCTTTGGGCGTTGAACGCCCAAAATAGACTTTTACTGGCATTTTCTTGACAGTGAGCTCTTTTTCTCTGTTTTGTGTGCAGAATCCTTCTGTAACCCTGTGAACTTATACAATTGACTCTTTATCTTAGATCAGTGAACTTTATATAAACAAATAAAATCAAGAATAGGGCAAAATGCTTAGAGGAAGTGATGCCCCATGGCTGGGTTGCCTCCCAGCAAGTGCTTCTTTATTGTCTTTAGCTGGACCTTGCTGAGCTTTTAATCTAGCTTCAGCCTTGAGCACTCTTGCTCAACATTGCCTTCAAGATAGTGCTTGATTCTCTGTCCATTAACAATGAACTTCTTTTCAGAATCAATATCTTGAAGCTCCACATAACCATATGGTGATACACTTGTAATCACATATGGTCCCCTCCACCGGGACTTCAGTTTCCCGGGGAATAGCCTGAGCCTAGAGTTAAACAACAGAACCTTTTGTCCTGGTTCAAAGATTCTAGATGACAGCTTTCTGTCATGCCACTTTTTTATTTTTCTTTATAAAGCTTGGCATTTTCGAAAGCAGTGAATCTGAATTCCTCTAGCTCATTTAGCTGGAGCAATCTTTTTTCTCCAGCTAATTTGGCATCAAAGTTTAGGAATCTGGTTGCCTAATAGACTTTATGTTCCAGTTCCACGGGCAGGTGGCATGCCTTACCATACACAAGTTGGTATGGAGAGGTCCCTATAGGAGTCTTGAATGCTGTTCTGTAAGCCCATAGAGCATCATCCAAGCTTCGTGCCCAATCCTTTCTATGGGTACTTACAGTCCGTTCCAGGATTCTTTTTAGTTCTCTGTTAGAGACTTCAGCTTGCCCATTTGTCTGTGGATGATATGGAGTTGCCACCTTGTGGCGAATCCCATACCGGACCATGGCAGAGTAAAGCTGTTTGTTGCAGAAGTGAGTGCCCCCATCACTGATTAGTACCCTGGGGACACCAAACCTGCTGAATATATGTTTTTGGAGGAATTTCAGCACTGTTTTAGTATCATTGGTGGGTGTGGCAATGGCCTCAACCCATTTTGATACATAGTCAACTGCCACCAGAATATAAGTGTTTGAGTATAATCGTGGAAAAGGCCCCATGAAATCAATACCCCATACATCAAACAACTCAATCTCCAAGATTCCTTATTGAGGCATGGCGTAACTGTGAGGTAAATTACCAGCTCTCTGGCAACTGTCACAGTTGCGTACAAACTCTCGGGAATCTCTGTAGAGTGTAGGCTAGTAGAAGCCACATTGGAGGACCTTGGTGGCTGTTCGCTCACCTCCGAAATGACCTCCATATTGTGACCCATGGCAATGCCATAAGATCCTTTGTGCTTCTTCTTTAGGCACACACCTACGGATTATGCCATCTGCACATCTCTTAAAGAGATAGGGTTCATCCTACAAGTAGTAATTTGCATCAGTAATTAATTTTTTTTTGTTGCCTGCTGTACTCCTTGGGAATGAACCTTGCAGCTTTGTAGTTTGTGATGTCTGCAAACCATGGTGTTTCCTGAATGGCAAACAAATGCTCATCAGGAAAGGTCTCAGAGATTTCAAGAGAGGGGAATGACGTCCCTTCTATTGGCTCTATCCGGGACAGATGGTCAGCCACTTGGTTCTTTGTCCCTTTTCTGTCTCTTATTTCTATATCAAACTCTTGTAGAAGCAACACCCATCTTATGAGTCTGGGTTTTGAATCCTGCTTTGTGAGTAGATATTTAAGAGCAGCATGATCTGTGTACACAATCACTTTTGATCCTACTAAGTATGATCTAAACTTGTCAATGGCATAAACCACTGCAAGTAATTTTTTTCTGTGGTTGTGTAATTTTTCTGGGCATCATTCAAAACACGGCTAGCATAATAAATGACATGCATAAGCTTGTCATGCCTCTGCCCCAGTACTGCACCAATGGCGTGATCACTGGCATCACACATTAGCTCAAATGGTAATGTCCAGTCTGGTGCAGAAATAACTGGTGCTGTGACCAGCTTGGCTTTCAGCGTTTCAAATGCCTGCAGACACTCTGTGTCAAACACAAATGGCGTGTCAGTAGCTAGCAGATTGCTCAGAGGTTTTGCGATTTTTGAAAAATCCTTTATAAACCTCCTATAGAATCCTGCATGCCCCAGAAAGCTTCTAATTGCCTTAACATTGGCAGGTGGTGGTAATTTTTCAATTACCTCTATTTTTGCTTGATCTACCTCTATTCTCTTGTTTGAAATTTTATGCCCAAGGACAATCCCTTCAGTCACCATAAAGTGACATTTTTCCCAGTTTAAAACCAGGTTGGTCTCTTGGCATCTTTTCAGAACTAGTTTCAGGTGATCAAGACAGGAGTTGAATGAGTCTCCATATACTGAGAAGTCATCCATGAAGACTTCCAGAAATTTTTCCACCATATCAGAGAAAATAGAGAGCATGCATCTCTGGAAGGTTGCAGGCGCATTACACAGCCCAAATGGCATCCTTCTATAAGCAAACACTCCAAATGGACATGTGAATGCTGTTTTCTCTTGATCCTGGAGATCTACTGCAATCTGGTTATAGCCTGAGTAGCCATCCAAAAAGTAGTAATAATCATGACCTGCTAGTCTTTCTAGCATCTGGTCTATGAATGGTAAAGGAAAATGATCCTTTCTGGTGGCTGTATTGAGCCTTCTATAGTCAATACACATGCGCCACCCTCTAACTGTTCTTGTAGGAACCAGTTCATTCTTTTCATTATGAACCATTGTCATGCCTCCCTTTTTGGGGACAACTTGGACAGGGCTCACCCAGGGGCTGTCAGAAATAGGATAAATAATCCTAGCCTCCAGTAATTTGGTGACCTCTTTCTGCACCACTTCCTTCATGGCTGGATTTAGCCGCCTCTGTGGTTGAACCACTGGTTTAGCATTATCCTCCAATAAGATTTTGTGCATGCATCTAGCTGGGCTTATGCCCTTAAGGTCACCTATGGACCACGCAAGAGCTGTCTTGTGTGTCCTTAGCACTTGAATAAGTGCTTCCTCTTCCTGTGGATTTAAAGCAGAGCTTATGATCACTGGAAAAGTGTCACCTTCTCCCAGAAATGCATATTTCAGGGATGGTGGTAATGGTTTGAGCTCGGGTTTAGGAGGTTTTTCCTCTTCCAACTCTGATTCGAGACTCACAGCCATGTTGATCTCTTCCACCAAAGAGTCAATAAGATCAACTTTCATGCAGTCTTTTGATGTGTCTGGATGCTGCATGGCTTTGACAGCATTCAACTTAAACTCATCGTCATTGACTCTCAGGGTTATTTCCCCCTGTTGGACATCAATGAGAGTTCGTCCAGTTGCTAGGAAGGGTCTTCCTAGAATGAGAGTAGCACTCTTGTCCTCCTCCATTTTTAGCACTACAAAGTCAGTGGGAAAGGTGAATGGCCCAACTCTAACAATCATGTCTTCAATCACGCCTGATGGGTATTTAATGGAGCCATCAGCAAGTTGGAGACATATCCGGGTTGGTTTAACTTCTTCAGTTAAACCAAGCTTTCTGATAGTGGATGCAAGTATTAGGTTGATGCTTGCCCCAAGATCACATAAAGCTGTCTTGGTGCAATTACCTTCTAATGTGCATGGTATCAGAAAACTCCCAGGGTCTTTAAGCTTTTCAGAATGACTGTACTGCATTCTTCAGTGAGGAGAACTCTTTCAGTTTCTCTCCAATCCTTCTTATGACTCAAGATCTCTTTCATGAACTTGGCATAAGAAGGTATTTGCTCAAGTGCCTCTGCAAATGGAATCTTTATTTCAAGAGTCTTGAGATAATCTGCAAAGCGAATAAATTGCTTATCCTACTCCTCTTGGTGGAGTTTTTGAGGATAAGGTATCTTGGCTTTATATTCCTCAACCTTAGTTGCTGTAAGTTTATTTCCTACAGAAGTGGTTGAAGAAGCCTTTTTAGATGGGTTGTTATCAGCACTTGTGTGTGTCTGATCCCTCACTGGCAATTGAGTGCCAGAGTTAGAAGCTGGAGTGACGTTAGACGCCAGCTCTTCATCTGTTCCTGGTGTTTGAACGCCAGAACTGTGCTTCTTTTGGGCGATCAACGCCAGATCCTTGCATGTTTCTGGCGTTGAACGCCAGTCCTGAGCATGGTCTGGACGTTCAGCACCGGCCTTCCACCCAACTTCTGGCGTTTTGGTGCCAGAATTATTTTTTCCTGGGCTCTTACTGTCCTCAGATAGATTTTGGGTGGTTTGCTCATTTCTTGGTTTCTTGCTGCCTTGAAGTGGGGTATTTAGTGCTTTCCCACTTCTTAATTGAACTGCTTGGCATTCTTCTGTTATTTGTTTTGACAGCTGCTGCTTTGTTTGCTTTAATTGTACTTCCATGTTTATATTAGCCATCCTTGTCTCTTGTAGTTTATCCTTGAATTCAGCTAGCTGCTTTGTTAGAAAATCCAATTGCTGATTGAATTCAGCAGCTTGCTCTGTAGGACTGAGTTTAGCAGTTACTGTTTTAGCCTCTTCTTTCATGGAAGGGTCACTGCTTAGGTACAGATGCTGATTTCTAGCAACTGTATCAATGAGCTCTTGAGCTTCTTCAATTTTCTTTCTCATGTGGATAGATCCACCAGCTGAGTAATCTAGAGAGATCTGAGCTCTTTCTGTAAGCCCATAATAAAAGATGTCTAACTGAACCCACTCTGAAAACATTTCAGAGGGGCATTTTCGTAGCATCTCTCTGTATCTCTCCCAGGCATCATAAAGAGATTCATTATCTCCTTGTTTAAAGCCTTGGATGTCCAGCCTTAGCTGTGTCATCCATTTTGGAGGAAAGTATTGATTCAGAAATTTTTCTGCCAGCTATTTCCATGTCCTTATGCTAGCCTTAGGTTGGTTATTTAACCACCTCTTGGCTTGGTCTTTTACAGCAAATGGAAACAGTAATAATCTGTAGACATCCTGATCTACTTTCTTATCATGTACTGTGTCAGCAATTTGTAAAAACTATGCCAGAAACTCTGTAGGTTCTTCCTGTGGAAGACCGAAATACTGGCAGCTTTGCTGCACCATGATAATGAGCTGAGGATTCAACTCAAAGCTACTGACTCCAATGGAGGGTATGCAGATACTACTCCCATATGAAGCAGTAGAGGGGTTAGCATATGACCCCAGAGTCCTCCTGGACTGTTCATTTCCACTTAGATCCATGATGGAGAAAGGGAGATGATGTAAAATAAAAAATTTATTTTTATTTATTTATTTATTTATTTCGAAAATAAAATAAATTAAAATAAAATAAATAAAAATAGGTGAAGATTTTCGAAAAAATGAGGAGAGAGAAAGTGGTTAGGAAGTTTTGAAAAAGATATGATTTGAAAAAGATTTTAAATTTTGAAAAAAAAAATCTGAATTTTAAAAATAAATTTTGAAAATTCGTTTTAAAAATAGAGAGAGAAAAGATATTTTTGAATTTAAAGAGGAAAGAGAGAAACAATAAGATAGCCCAAGATTTAAAATTTTTAGATCTAATGCTCCTTGTTTTCAAAAATTTTGGAGGGAAAATACCAAGGAACACCAAACTTAAAAATTTTAAGATCAAGACACAAGGAAAACTCAAGAACACTTTGAAGACTCACAAGAACACAAGAACATGAAGAAAGAACACCAAACTTAAAATTTTTTTAGAAAACCAAAATAAAATTTTTGAAAATAAAAAAAATCAACAAGAAAACACCAAACTTAAAGTTTGGCACAAATTTATTCAAAGAAAAATTATTTTTGAAAAAGATTTTAAAAAGAGGATAGCCAATTACCAAGAACATAAGCACCACGCTCTAGCTAATTGAGTTATAAATTTTAAAGTGTTTTAACAAGGTATAAATAATAAAAGACTCTAAACCAAAAAGAAAAATTTTTTCTAATCTAAGCAACAAAATAAACCGTCAGTTGTCCAAACTCGAACAATCCCCGGCAACGACGCCAAAAACTTGGTGCACGAATTGTAAATCACACTTTTTACAACTCGTACCACTAACCAGCAAGTACACTGGGTCGTCCAAGTAATACCTTACGTGAGTAAGGATTGATCCCACGGAGATTGTTGGCTTGAAGCAATCTATGGTTATCTTGTAACTCTTAGTCAGGAAAACAATAAAATAATTCACTTATCAAATTTGATTGCAAGGAATAAAAGGGCAGAACACAAATTATACTTGTATGCACTGATGGAGAATATGTTGGAGTTTTGGAGATGCTTTGTCTTCTGAAATTCTGCTTTCCTCTATTTTCTGATTCACATACGCACGTCCTCCTATGGCAAGCTGTGTTTTGGTGGATCACCGTTGTCAATGGCTACCATCCATCCTTCCAGTGAAAAGGGTCCAGATGCGCTGTCACCGCACGGCTAATCATCTGCAGGTTCTCAATCGTACCAGAATAGAATTTACTATCCTTTTGCGTCGGTCACTACGCCCAGCACTCGTGAGTTTGAAGTTCGTTACAGTCATTCAATCCCTGAATCCTACTCGGAATACCACAGACAAGGTTTAGACTTTCCGGATTCTCTTGAATGCTGCCATCAATCTAGCTTATACCACGAAGATTCTGATTAAGAGATCTAAGAGATATTCATTCATTCTACGGTAGAACGTAAGTGGTTGTCAGGCACGCGTTCGTGGAGGAATGATGATGATTGTCACGTTCATCACATTCATATTGAAGTGCGAATGGATATCTTAGATAGGAACACGCATGTTTGAATGGAAAACAAAAATACTTGCATTAATTCATCGAGACACAGCAGAGCTCCTCACCGCCAACAATGGAGTTTAGAGACTCATGCCGTCAAAAGGTACAAAGTTCAGATCTAAAATGTCATGAGATGCAAAATAAATCTCTAAAAGTTGTTTAAATACTAAACTAGTAACCTAGGTTTACAGAAAATGAGTAAACTATGATAGATGGTGCAGAAATCCACTTCTGGGGCCCACTTGGTGTGTGCTGGGGCTGAGACTTAAGCTTCTCACATGCATGGGCTGTTTTGGGCGTTCAACGCCAGGTTGTAACCTGTTTCTGGCGTTGAACTCCAACTTGTAACCTGTTTCTGGTGCTGGACGCCAGACAGCAACATGGAACTGGCGTTGAACGCCAGTTTACGTGATCTATCCTTGAGCAAAGTATGAACTATTATATATTGTTGGAAATCCCTGGATGTCTACTTTCCAACGCAATTGGAAGCGCGCCATTTGGACTCTTGTAGCTCCAGAAATTCTATTCCGAGTGCAGAGAGGTCAGAATCCAACAGCATCAGCAGTCTTTTTTCAGCCTGAATCAGATTTTTGCTCAGCTCCCTCAATTTCAGCCAGAGAATACCTGAAATTACAAAAAAACACACAAACTCATAGTAAAGTCCAGAAATATGAATTTTGCCTAGAAACTAATGAAAATAAACTAAAAACTAACTAAAACATACTAAAAACTATATGAAATTAACCCCAAAAAGCGTATAAAATATCCGCTCATCACTACCTCAGAAGCTTCCAAATCCTGGACGCTTCCTGATTCCTTGTATCATAGGTACCATGACCTTTGAAAAGGCTCTGTGTGACCTAGGGTCAAGTATAAACCTCATGCCACTGTCTATAATGGAGAAGCTGGGAATTCTCGAGGTGCAAGCTGCAAACATCTCACTAGCGATGGCAGACAAGACAATGAAGAAGCCATATGGCTTAGTAGAGGATGTCTTGGTAAAGGTTGAAGACCACTACATCCCTGCAAACTTCATAGTCTTGGATGTTAGAGAGGATGAGGATGACTTTGTCATCCTTGGAAGACCTTTCCTAGCCACTGCAAATGCTATCATTAATGTGGCTAAGGGAGAACTGACTCTACAACTAGGGGAGGATCACATCTTGTTCAAGATGCCTCACCCCAGTTCTCCCTCTAATAAAAGAGAGATAATTGTACAACACCTAGCATTCTAACCCTCTTTTTCTGTGCAGAGCTTTGCAGAACCCCCAAACATCAATTCTAAGTTTGGTGTTGGGCAGCCATCAACAAGCCCTAAGCACAAAGGTACTAAGTTGAAAGTACCTAAAGGCTGGAGGGACAAGAAAGTCCCAACTGAAGGCCTCTCACCTGGCATAAGAGTTTTCTTCACTAAGAAATCAGTCATGCCACATACAGTGAGTCGTATCCTGTCTTTAGAGCATGTGGAGCTCTGATGAGCGGATAATTTATACGCTTTTTGGCATTATTTTTAGTATATTTTTAGTAGGATCTAGTTACTTTTAGGGATGTTTTCCTTAGTTTTTATGTTAAATTCACATTTCTGGACTTTACTATGAGTTTGTGTGTTTTTCTGTGATTTCAGGTATTTTCTGGCTGAAATTGAGGGACTTGAGCAGAAATCAGATTCAGAGGTTGAAAAAGGACTGCTGATGCTGTTGGATTCTGACCTCCCTGCACTCAAAGTGGATTTTCTGGAGCTACAGAACTCGAAATGGCGCGCTTCTAATTGCGTTGGAAAGTAGACATCCAGGGCTTTCCAGCAATATATAATAGTCCATACTTTGGCCAAGAATTGACGACGTAAACTGGCGTTCAACGCCAGCCTTCTGCCCAAATCTGGCGTCCAGCGCCAGAAAAGGATCCAAAACCAGAGTTGAACGCCCAAACTGGCACAGAAACTGGCGTTCAACTCCACAAATGGCCTCTGCACGTGCAACACTTAAGCTCAGCCCAAACACACACCAAGTGGGCCCCGGAAGTGGATTTATGCATCAATTACTTACTCATGTAAGCCCTAGTGACTAGTTTATTATAAATAGGACCTTTTACTATTGTATTAGGCATCTTTGGACGCCTGGTTCTTAGATCAGAGGGGCTGGCCATATCGGCCATGCCTGGACCTTCACTTATGTATTTTTAACGGTAGAGTTTCTACACTCCATAGATTAAGGTGTGGAGCTCTGCTGTCCCTCAAAGATTAATGCAAAGTACTACTGTTTTCTATTCAATTCTTCTTATTTCTCTTCTAAGATATCCATTCGCACCCAAGAACGTGATGAAGGTGATGATTATGTGTGACGCTCATCATCCTTCTCCCTTATGAACGCGTGCCTGACAAACACTTCTGTTCTACATGAATTAAGCTAGAATGAGTATCTCTTAGATCTCCTAACCAGAATCTTCGTGGCGTAAGCTAGAATGATGGCGGCATTCAAGAGAATTCGGAAGGTCTAAACCTTGTCTGTGGTATTCTGAGTAGGATTCAATGATTGAATGACTGTGACGAGCTTCAAACTCGCAAGTGCTGGGCGTTAGTGACAGACGCAAAAGGAGGGTGAATCCTATTCCAGCATGATCGAGAACCGACAGATGAATAGCCATGCCATGACAGGGTGCGTGAGCATATTATTCACTGAGAGGAGGGGATGTAGCCACTGACAACGGTGATGCCCTTGCATACAGCCAGCCATGGAAAGGAGTAAGACAGATTGGATGAAGATAGCAGGAAAGCAGAGGTTCAGAGGAACGAAAAGCATCTCCATTCGCTTATCTGAAATTCCTACCAATGATTTACATAAGTATCTCTATCCTTACTTTATGTTTTATTTACATAATATATTGTAGCCCATATGAGTCAACTTAACTGAGATTTACAAGGTGACCATAGCTTGCTTCATACCAACAATCTCCGTGGGATTCGACCCTTACTCACGTAAGGTATTACTTGGACGACCCAGTGCACTTGCTGGTTAGTTGTATCGAAGTTGTGACAAATTATGAATGTGACATCACAATTTCGTGCACCAAGTTTTTGGCGCCGTTGCCGGGGATTGTTTGAGTTTGGACAACTGACGGTTCATCTTGTTGCTCAGATTAGGTAATTTTCTTTTTGTTTTCTTTTCAAAAATTTTTCAAAAATATTTTTCAAAAATTTCTCCTTTGCTTTCGAAAAAAAAAATGTTTTCAAAAATAAATTATTCTATGGCTTCAAAATTTTTAAGAATGAATTCTAGTGTTTCATGGAACATGTTGAATCATATCTGGCTGTAAAGCCATACCCAAACTACTTTGGGATTGGTATTCAACTAATCACTCCAGCCCATGTAATTATATGTTGCAGCCTGGCTGGCTGTAAAGCCATGTCTAAATTCATTTGGACTGAGGCTTGCAATTGGTTATCAAGAGCAAGCTAGTTGGAGCTAATCCACCTGCTACTGTTCCTGATCTACCCGCTGTTGATCCACGATCACCTGCTGAAGCTTGGCTGGCCATTGGCCATGTCTAGTGTTTTGGACTGGAGCTTTCATTGAAAGCTTGGCTGGCTAGTGAGCCATGTCTAATTCCTGGACTGAAGCTTTAGACTAACATGGCAAGATTCCTGGAATTCATATTAAAAATTTTGGAATCCATATTTTTCCTTTAATTTTCGAAAAATATAAAATAAAAATCCAAAAAAATTAGAAAATCATAAAAATCAAAAATATTTTCTGTTTCTTGTTTGTGTCTTGAGTCACATTATAAGTTTGGTGTCACTTGCATATGCATCTTGCATTTTTCGAAAATATCATGCATTCATAGTGTTCTTCATGATCTTCAAGTTGTTCTTGGTAAGTCTTCTTGTTTGATCTTGATGATTTTCTGTTTTGTGTCTTTTCATGTTTATCATATGCATTCTTGAATTCTTAGTGCGTAAGCATTAAAGAATTCTAAGTTTGGTGTCTTGCATGTTTTCTTTGCATTAAAAATTTTTCAAAATTATGTTCTTGATGTTCATCTTGACATTCAAAGTGTTCTTGGTGTTCATCTTGACATTCATAGCATTCTTGCATGCATCACATGTTTTGATCTAAAAATTTCATGCATTGCATATTTTTCATGTTTTTCATAAAAATTTCAAAAATCAAAAAAATATCTTTCCCTTTTTCTCTCATCAAATTCGAAAATTGAGTTGACTTTTTCAAAAATTTTTAAAATCAAATTGTTTCTTATAAGTCAAATCAAATTTTCAATTTGAAAATCTTATCTTTTTCAAAATCTTTTTCAAAAATCAAATCTTTTTCAAATTTCTTAGTTATTTTCGAAAATTCTAAAAATATTTTTCAAAAATCTTTTTCTTATTTTTGTACTAAATTTTCGAAAATAACATAAACAATTAATGTTTTGATTCAAAAATTTGAAGTTTGTTACTTGCTTGTTAAGAAAGATTCAAACTTTAAGTTCTAGAATCATATCTTGTGATTTCTTATGAATCAAGTCATTAATTGAGATTTTAAAAAATCAAATCTTTTTCAAAACTAACTTCAATCATATCTTTTCAAAAATATCTTCTTATCTTATCTTTTTCAAAAATATCTTTTCAAAATATCTTTTCTAAACTTTCTAACTTCTCATCTTTTTCAAAAATTTGTTTCAACTAACTAACTAACTTTTTGTTTGTTTCTTAACTTTTTCAAAACCACCTAACTAACTTTCTCTCTCTCATTTTCGAAAATATCTCTCCCCTTTTTCAAAATTTCTTTTTAATTTATTAATTATTTTAATTTTTAAAACTTAATTTTCGAAAATTACTAACAATTTTTCAAAAAAACCATTTTCAAAAATCACTAACTCTTTTTCAAAATAATTTTCGAAAATTATCCCTTCCCCATCTCATTCTATTTATTCATTCATGTCCTAACATCTCATCTCACATTCCAATCCTCACAGTTGTGTTTCTTCCTTTACATCACATCCTTTATCTCCCCCTCTTCTTCTACTTACAAAGGGATCCCTATACTGTGGTATAAAGGATCTCTATTATTATTATCATTTTTCTGGCCATTCTTCCTTGTCATATGAGCAGGAGCAAGGATAAGAACATTCTTGTGGAAGCAGATCCAGAACCTGAAAGAACTCTGAAGAGAAAATTAAGAGAAGCTAAAATACAACAATCCAGAGATAACCTTTCAGAAATTTTCGAACAGGCAGAGGAGATGGCAGCCGAAAATAATAATAATGTAAGGAAGATTCTTGGTGACTTTACTGCACCTAATTCCAATTTACATGGAAAAAGCATCTCCATTCCTGCCATTGGAGCAAACAACTTTGAGCTGAAACCTCAATTAGTTTCTCTGATGCAGCAAAACTGCAAGTTTCATGGACTTCCATCTGAAGATCCTTTTCAGTTCTTAACTGAATTCTTGCAGATACGTGATACTGTTAAGACTAATGGAATAGATCCTGAAGTCTACAGGCTCATGCTTTTCCCTTTTGCTGTAAGAGACAGAGCTAGATTATGGTTGGATTCTCAACCTAAAGACAGCCTGAACTCTTGGGATAAGCTGGTCACGGCTTTCTTAGCCAAGTACTTTCCTCCTCAAAAGCTGAGCAAGCTTAGAGCTGATGTTCAAACTTTCAGGCAGAAAGAAGGTGAATCTCTCTATGAAGCTTGGGAAAGATACAAACAGTTGACCAAAAAGTGTCCTTCTAACATGCTTTCAAAATGGACCATCTTGGATATATTCTATGATGGTCTGTCTGAGTTATCTAAGATTTCATTGGATACTTCTGCAGGTGGATCCATTCATCTAAAGAAAATGCCTGCAGAAGCTCAAGAACTCATTGACATGGTTGCTAATAACCAGTTCATGTACACTTCTGAAAGGAATCCTGTGAGCAATGGGACGCCTATGAAGAAGGGAGTTCTTGAAGTTGATACTCTGAATGCCATATTGGCTCAGAATAAAATATTGACTCAGCAAGTCAATATGATTTCTCAGAGTCTGCATGGAATGCAAGCTGCATCCAACAGTACTCAAAAGGCATCTTCTGAAGAAGAAGCCTATGATCCTGAGAACCCTGCAATAGCAGAGGTGAATTACTTAGGTGAACCTTATGGAAACACCTATAACTCAACATGGAGAAATCATCCAAATTTCTCATGGAAGGATCAAAAGCCCCAACAAGGCTTTAATAATGGTGGAAGAAACAGGTTTAGCAATAGCAAGCCTTTTCCATCATCAACTCAGCAACAGACAGAGAACTCTGAACAAAATGCTTCTAATTTAGCAAATCTAGTCTCTGATCTATCTAAGGCCACTGTAAGTTTCATGAATGAAACAAGGTCTTCCATTAGAAATCTGGAAGCACAAGTGGGCCAGCTGAGTAAAAGGATCACTGAAATCCCTCCTAGTACTCTCCCAAGCAATACAGAAGAGAACCCAAAAGGAGAGTGCAAGGCCATTGACATAAGCGCCATGGCCGAACCTGTGAGGAGAGGAGAGGACGTGAATCCCAAGGAGGAAGACCTCCTGGGACGTCCAGTGGTCAATAAGGAGCTTCCCTCTGAGGAACCAAAGGACTCTGAGGCTCATCTAGAGACCATAGAGATTCCATTGAACCTCCTTATGCCCTTCATGAGCTCTGATGAGTATTCCTCTTCTGAAGAGAATGAGGATGTCACTGAAGAGCAAACTGCCATGTTTCTTGGTGCAATCATGAAGCTGAATGCCAAATTGTTTGGCATTGATGCTTGGGAAGTTGAACCTCCCTTGTTCATCAATGAACTAAGTGATCTGGATCAACTGACATTGCCTCAGAAGAGACAGGATCCTGGAAAGTTCATAATACCCTGTACCATAGGCACCATGATCTTTAAGGCTCTGTGTGACCTTGGTTCAGGAATAAACCTCATGCCCCTCTCTGTAATAGAGAAACTGGGAATCTATGGGGTGCAAGCTGCTAAAATCTCACTAGAGATGGCAGACAGCTCAAGAAGACAGGCTTATGGACAAGTAGAAGATGTATTAGTAAAGGTTGAGGGCCTTTACATACCTACTGATTTCATAGTCCTGGATACTGGAAAGGAAGAGGATGAATCCATCATCCTAGGAAGACCTTTCCTGGCCACAGCAAGAGCTGTGATTGATGTTGACAGAGGTGAAATAGTCCTTCAATGGAATGAGAACTCCCTTGTATTCAAAACTCAAGGATCTCCCTCTGCAACCATGGAGAGGAAGCTTGAAAAGCTTCTCTCAAAGCAGAGTCAACCAGAGCCCCCACAGTCAAACTCTAAGTTTGGTGTTGGGAAGCCACAACCAAACTCTAAGTTTGGTGTTGAACTCCCATATCCAAACTCTAAGTTTGGTGTTGGAGAGTCTCAACAAAGCTCTGCACATCTGTGAGGCTCCATGAGAGCCCACTGTCAAGCTATTGACATTAAAGAAGCGCTTGTTGGGAGGCAACCCAATGTTTATCTAATTCTTATTTTTATTATTTTTCATGTTTTCTTAGGATCATGATCATGTGGAATCACAAAATAAACAAAAAAATCAAAAACAGGAACAAAAAATAGCAGAAGAAAAATCACACCCTGGAGGAGCATGGTTCTGGCGTTCAACGCCAGAAATGGCAGCAAAGGGGCGTTGAACGCCCAAAATGGGCACCAACCTGGCGCTGAACGCCCAGAGTTGTGTGCAAGGGCATTTTACATGCCTAAATTGGTGCAGGGATGTAAATGCCTTGACACCTCAGGATCTGTGGACCCCACAGTATCCCCACCTACCTCATCATCTCTCTTCCCATTCATGATCATCCCTTCTACTTTCCATTTACCACTCACATCCATACACCCACTACCTTCAAAATTCAACATCTCTCTCCCACCCAATCCCACCCATATGGCCGAATACACATTCCCATCCATCTCCTCCATATCTTCTTCTTATTCTTCTATTCTTTCTTCTTTTGCTCGAGGGCGAGCAACATTCTAAGTTTCGTGTGGTAAAAGCATAGCTTTTTTGTTTTTTCCATAACCATTGATGGTACCTAAGGCCAGAGAAACCTCTAGAAAGAGGAAAGGAAAGACAAAAGCTTCCATCAAGGGTCTATAGCTCAGTGGTAGAACATTTGACTGCAAATCAAGAGATCCCTGAGATACCTCAGGGGATACATTTTCTTCCACACAATTATTGGAAGCAACTAAGGGTGGAACATCAAGAGCACTCCATCATCCTTCATGAAATCAGAGAAGATCTAAAAGCAATGAAGGAGGAGCAGCAAAGACAAGGAAGAGACATAGAAGAGCTCAAGGACATCACTAAGGTGGATTCATTCCTTGTTCTTATTTCTTCTGTTTTTCGTTTTCTATGTTATGTGCTTATCTATGTTTGTGTCTTCATTACATGATCATTAGTAGTTAGTAACTTTGTTTTAAAGATATGAATGTCCTATGAATCCATCACCTCTCTTAAATGAAAAATGTTTTAATTCAAAAGAACAAGAAGTACATGAGTTTCGAATTTATCCTTGAACTTAGCTTAATTATATTGATGTGGTGACAATGCTTCTTGTTTTCTGAATGTATGCTTAAACAGTGCATAAGTCTTTTGAAGTTGTTGTTTAAGAATGTTAAATATGTTGGCTCTTGAAAGAATAATGACTAGGAGACATGTTATTCGGTAATCTGAAAAATCATAAAAATGATTCTTGAAGCAAGAAAAAGCAGCAAAGAACAAAGCTTGCAGAAAAAAAAAAGGGGCGAAAAAAAAAAGAATAGAAAAAAAAATAGAAAGAAAAAGAAAAAGCAAGCAAGAAAAAGCCAATAAAACCAAAAGGCAAGGGCAAATAAAAAGGATCCCAAGGATTTGAGCATCAGTGGATAGGAGGGCCTAAAGGAATAAAATCCTGGTCTAAGCGGCTAAACCAAGCTGTCCCTAACCATATGCTTGTGGCGTGTAGGTGTCAAGTGAAAACTTGAGACTGAGCGGTTAAAGTCAAGGTCCAAAGCAAAAAAAAAAGAAGAGTGTGCTTAAGAACCCTGGACACCTCTAGTTGGGGACTTTAGCAAAGCTGAGTCACAATCTGAAAAGGTTCACCCAATTATGTGTCTGTGGCATTTATGTATCTGGTGGTAACACTGGAAAACAAAGTGCTTAGGGCCACGGCCAAGACTCATAAAGAAGCTGTGTTCAAGAATCATCATACTGAACTAGGAGAATCAATAACACTATCTGAACTCTGAGTTCCTATAGATGCCAATCATTCTGAACCTCAATGGATAAAGTGAGATGCCGAAACTATTCAAGAGGCAAAAAGCTATAAGTCCCGCTCTAAAAGTTGTTTAAATACTAAACTAGTAACCTAGATTTACAGAAAATGAGTAAACTATGATAGATGGTGCAGAAATCCACTTCTGGGGCCCACTTGGTATGTGCTGGGGCTGAGACTTAAGCTTCTCACGTGCATGGGCTGTTTTGGGCGTTCAACGCCAGGTTGTAACCTGTTTCTGGCGTTGAACTCCAACTTGTAACCTGTTTCTGGTGCTGGACGCCAGACAGCAACATGGAACTGGCATTGAACGCCAGTTTACGTGATCTATCCTTGAGCAAAGTATGAACTATTATATATTGTTGGAAATCCCTGGATGTCTACTTTCCAACGCAATTGGAAGCGCGCCATTTGGACTCCTGTAGCTCCAGAAATTCTATTCCGAGTGTAGAGAGGTCAGAATCCAATAGCATCAGCAGTCTTTTTTCAGCCTGAATCAGATTTTTGCTCAGCTCCCTCAATTTCAGCCAGAGAATACCTGAAATTACAGAAAAACACACAAACTCATAGTAAAGTCCAGAAATATGAATTTTGCCTAGAAACTAATGAAAATAAACTAAAAACTAACTAAAACATACTAAAAACTATATGAAATTAACCCCAAAAAGCGTATAAAATATCCGCTCATCACTACCTCAGAAGCTTCCAAATCCTGGACGCTTCCTGATTCCTTGTATCATAGGTACCATGACCTTTGAAAAGGCTCTGTGTGACCTAGGGTCAAGTATAAACCTCATGCCACTGTCTATAATGGAGAAGCTGGGAATTCTCGAGGTGCAAGCTGCAAACATCTCACTAGCGATGGCAGACAAGACAATGAAGAAGCCATATGGCTTAGTAGAGGATGTCTTGGTAAAGGTTGAAGACCACTACATCCCTGCAAACTTCATAGTCTTGGATGTTAGAGAGGATGAGGATGACTTTGTCATCCTTGGAAGACCTTTCCTAGCCACTGCAAATGCTATCATTAATGTGGCTAAGGGAGAACTGACTCTACAACTAGGGGAGGATCACATCTTGTTCAAGATGCCTCACCCCAGTTCTCCCTCTAATAAAAGAGAGATAATTGTACAACACCTAGCATTCTAACCCTCTTTTTCTGTGCAGAGCTTTGCAGAACCCCCAAACATCAATTCTAAGTTTGGTGTTGGGCAGCCATCAACAAGCCCTAAGCACAAAGGTACTAAGTTGAAAGTACCTAAAGGCTGGAGGGACAAGAAAGTCCCAACTGAAGGCCTCTCACCTGGCATAAGAGTTTTCTTCACTAAGAAATCAGTCATGCCACATACAGTGAGTCGTATCCTGTCTTTAGAGCATGTGGAGCTCTGATGAGCGGATAATTTATACGCTTTTTGGCATTATTTTTAGTATATTTTTAGTAGGATCTAGTTACTTTTAGGGATGTTTTCCTTAGTTTTTATGTTAAATTCACATTTCTGGACTTTACTATGAGTTTGTGTGTTTTTCTGTGATTTCAGGTATTTTCTGGCTGAAATTGAGGGACTTGAGCAGAAATCAGATTCAGAGGTTGAAAAAGGACTGCTGATGCTGTTGGATTCTGACCTCCCTGCACTCAAAGTGGATTTTCTGGAGCTACAGAACTCGAAATGGCGCGCTTCCAATTGCGTTGGAAAGTAGACATCCAGGGCTTTCCAGAAATATATAATAGTCCATACTTTGGCCAAGAATTGACGACGTAAACTGGCGTTCAACGCCAGCCTTCTGCCCAAATCTGGCGTCCAGCGCCAGAAAAGGATCCAAAACCAGAGTTGAACGCCCAAACTGGCACAGAAACTGGCGTTCAACTCCACAAATGGCCTCTGCACGTGCAACACTTAAGCTCAGCCCAAACACACACCAAGTGGGCCCCGGAAGTGGATTTATGCATCAATTACTTACTCATGTAAACCCTAGTGACTAGTTTATTATAAATAGGACCTTTTACTATTGTATTAGGCATCTTTGGACGCCTGGTTCTTAGATCAGAGGGGCTGGCCATATCGGCCATGCCTGGACCTTCACTTATGTATTTTTAACGGTAGAGTTTCTACACTCCATAGATTAAGGTGTGGAGCTCTGCTGTCCCTCAAAGATTAATGCAAAGTACTACTGTTTTCTATTCAATTCTTCTTATTTCTCTTCTAAGATATCCATTCGCACCCAAGAACGTGATGAAGGTGATGATTATGTGTGACGCTCATCATCTTTCTCCCTTATGAACACGTGCCTGACAAACACTTCTGTTCTACATGAATTAAGCTAGAATGAGTATCTCTTAGATCTCCTAACCAGAATCTTCGTGGCGTAAGCTAGAATGATGGCGGCATTCAAGAGAATCCGGAAGGTCTAAACCTTGTCTGTGGTATTCTGAGTAGGATTCAATGATTGAATGACTGTGACGAGCTTCAAACTCGCAAGTGCTGGGCGTTAGTGACAGACGCAAAAGGAGGGTGAATCCTATTCCAGCATGATCGAGAACCGACAGATGAATAGCCGTGCCGTGACAGGGTGCGTGAGCATATTATTCACTGAGAGGAGGGGATGTAGCCACTGACAACGGTGATGCCCTTGCATACAGCCAGCCATGGAAAGGAGTAAGACAGATTGGATGAAGATAGCAGGAAAGCAGAGGTTCAGAGGAACGAAAAGCATCTCCATTCGCTTATCTGAAATTCCTACCAATGATTTACATAAGTATCTCTATCCCTTTTATTGTTTATTTTAATCTAATAAAATATCATGTTTAAATCCGTCTGACTGAGATTTGCAAGGTGACCATAGCTTGCTTCATACCAACAATCTCCGTGGGATCGACCCTTACTCACGTAAGGTATTACTTGGACGACCCAGTGCACTTGCTGGTTAGTTGTATCGAAGTTGTGACAATTATGAATTAAGATCAAAGCACCAAGCTTTGGAGCCATTACCAGGGATTGTTCGAGCCTGGACATCACAATTTCGTGCACCAAGCTCATTCATGAGAAGACAGGAAAAAAAATTCACTGTAAGGGGAGAAAATCTGAGCCCATACTCACCTCTGTAAGGAGCTAACTATCAAGCTAATGACGTTAAAGAAGCGCTTATTGGGAGGCAACCTGATGTGCGGAAAATGATCCGACACAAAACTCACCGGCAAGTGCACCGGGTCGCATCAAGTAATAATAACTCACGGGAGTGAGGTCGATCCCACAGGGATTGAAGGATTGAGCAATTTTAGTTTAGTGGTTGATTTAGTCAAGCGAATCAAGATTTGGTTGAGTGATTTGTGATTTGCAGAATTTAGATTGCATGGAAAGTAAAGGGAATGGGTAAATTGCATTGAATTTAAAGAGAACTGAAATTTAAAGTGCTGAATCTTAAAGAACAAGAAATTAAATGGCAGAAACTTAGAACGCAAGAGATGTAAATTGCAGAATCTTAAAGTGCAAGAAATGTAAATGGCTTGAATTGTAAAGGGAATTGGGAATTGGATTTGCAGAAATTAAACAAGGAAAAGTAAAATTGCAACAAGCAGAGAAGTAAAGGATGACTTGAATTGAACCGGATCTTAAAACAGAAATGTAAATGAGCTTGAAAGCAGTAAACAGAGAATTGAAAATGGGCAATCCGGATCTCAGGACCCAAGAGACTAGATAACCAAGTCTAGATCTCAATGCCTTCCTAGATCCAACAAGAACAATTGCAAAGGAAACGAAGAATTGTAAATTGCAGAGAAAGTAGAAGACAGAAGCAATTAACCAAATGGAAATTCAATTATGCAGTAAAATGAAACAGAAAGATCTTAGGATGAGATTGAAACAGAATTCCTTCAATTCTCCAACCCAGGATCCAAGACAATTGTAATTGAAATTGAAAGCAAGAAAACTAAGAGGAAGGGAATTCAATTCTCCTTCCCCGAGACTTAGAAATTAAAATTCACTCAACACCAAAAGCTCTCCAAAAACTCTCTATGAAAACTAAAAGGAAAAGCTCTCCCAAAAACTTAAATCCTATGCTATTTATACACTTTCTTCAAATGGTCTTCAAGCCTTCAATTGAGCCTTTGCTCTTGATAGAATTGGGTTGATAGAGGCCTTGGTTGATTGCTCTTGGAGTTTGGAGAAGAACCGAAGTGAACCGGATTTGGAATCATGAAAGCTTGAGTAAAAGTTTGAGTAAAACTTTGAGGCAAACTTTTACTCAAACTTTTCACATCAGCCACCCCATTTTGCTGCTACCAACGTTTGAGCCAAAGTTTGGGGTCAAACTTTTGCTCAAACGTTGGCTCCCCCTTGCACACTCATGGCGCCAACGTTTGCCAAAAAGTTTGAGGCAAACGTTGGCGCAAGCTTTTGCTCTCCAGGGTGTGTTGTTCATGGCGCCAACGTTTGCCAAAAAGTTTGAGGCAAATGCTGGCGCAAACTTTTGCTCTCCAGGGTGTTGATTTGTGATGCCAAAAGTTTGCCAAAAAGTTTGAGGCAAACTTTTTCTCAAGCTTTTTGCCCAAAAGTTTGCACAAAAGTTTGAGGCAAACTTTTGGTCAAGCTTTTTGCTCCCTGGTTTGTTTTCACTTATTCCAAAAGTTTGAGCTAAAGTTTGAGGCAAACTTTTGCTCAAACTTTTTGTCCTCTCTTCCTCCTAGCCATTCCTTCTTGCTTCAACCTTTCTCCAAGCTTTCTTCACCTATCAATAATCAACCAAACACATCAAAGCTATGCTAAAAATCATGAGATATTCATCCTTTCATAATATGTGACAATTATAGCATAAAACCTCATGAAATTGCATTAATTCATCTATGGTTGATTCAATCAAAGGAAGCATGAAAATCTACCCAATTGGCTTGCTTATGGCTCAAGAAAGTGCATAATTCAATTGAAAACAAAAGAAAAAGGCTAGTGAAACTAGGCTAAGATGACTTGTCATCACAACACCAAACTTAAAGCTTGCTTGTCCCCAAGCAAGGAAACTAATTATGCTCAGAGGTTCTTTCAATTAAGATGGATTGAAGAACAACTTGTCAGGTCCTGTGAGTGAAGTGATCAAGTAACAGTGGGTGAACTCTAAATTATATGCTCATACAAGGGCTTCAGTGCTTACCAGTCCTCACATATTGGGAGTCTTAGGTCTTAGGATTTTCATCCAAATGGTATCATGGAGATCTCTTTATATGTAGTCACCTTGAAGTAGCTTAGAGTTTCTGTGCTTTGGCCTCGACTCTAAGTGTCATTTCTCAAAGCGGCTCTTTAGATAAGCTTTCAATCAATACTCCTAAACCAGTTGGTTTTAAGGTATTAGGTGTTAAAGCACCCCTAAGGATTTACTTGCTCAAGCCTCTTTCTTTGACACAACTCAACCACAAGCATTTACTAGGCTAACAACTCTTTGAGTTTTGTTTCTTCTTTCTTTTTCTGCCTAGTAATTGATGCTCAGAGCCTTGGGCCATGTTCTTTTTGCTTTTGTATTTTCTTTATTTTCTTTTGTTTTGTTTGCTGCTTCTTGGATCAATAGATTTTTGAGAATCTCCACAATACTTCTTTGAACTTCATGTCCTGCCTATGAGCTCCCATGCAAGTTTTCACAAGCATGCAACCTCAATACATAATCATACAACTAGAACCACCACTTCTCCTAATCTTTTGCTTGCCTCAAAATTGTTTGATTCCACAATCCTTCTTTTCAAAGAACTTTCATGTGATGCATTTTTTTGAAATATTGAGTGCAAACAAGTTTTGGAGAGTATAGTGTTGTAAATGATCAAGCATCTTGCTTATTGAATTACAGAAAAACTATGCTATGCAGGCAGGCAGGGGTATTATGTAACTTTCAATTTAGCAGCATCTGATACAAAATAATCACTGAACAATACAACCTTTTGGAGTTCGCTTGCTTTCCTATTCCTCATCATCATTACCGATCTTTACATTCCTCTCTCTTCCTTTTGATAGATGATGCTAAATCTTTCCAAAAGTTTGTATGGTACCCTGCAGTGATATTGAAAGTTGCTTGTTCCCCAAGCACTTAGAGACAATGGTTAGTCTGCATGATTTATTTGTGGGCCTTTGTACTTACTTTGGTGTGGGAACACCAAACTTAGTACCTTGCCAATGGTTCTTGTTCATCAAACTAACCAGATGTGAAACTCTTTTTCTTTGCTAAAAGTAGTAAAACTGAAAACTAGAAAACAGCAAAATAGTTAACTAGTTTATCTAAATGCTTGAAGCTAGCATGATGCAGAAGGTGAAAATATGTTTTATGATGAAATTTTGGTGGGACACCAAACTTAGAATCCTTCATTCTCCCTTATATTGTTTTAGTGTGCAACACCAAACTTAGCTTCTTGCAATATAGATAAAACTAATTAACCTTTTTATTAAAATAGCTATGAAAAGAAAACTACCTCACGTTGGGTTGCCTCCCAACAAAGCGCTTCTTTATTGTCACTAGCTTGACATCCTTCATTCTTTGATCATGGAGGCTGAAAATCATAGTGCCTCAGCTTTTCTCTTCTTACTGTGAACTTCCTTCCAGTCTTCTCTTTGATGATCTCTAGGTGTTCATGTGGAAGGATCCGGTTCACAGTATAGTACTCAGATAATTGTGGAGGCACCTTCATTGGTTGGGTGTTTAATATCACTTTATCCCCTGGTGAGAAACTCTCAGTGGGGATTTTCAGAATCCCAGCATTTCTCCCCTCTATCTCTTGCCTCTTTCCTTAACCTCCAAAATGTTTCAGGATCAAAAGGAGTGGATTCATCGCTCTTTCCTCCTATCACAAAATCCGAAACACAAATAGAACCAGAAACTAAAACAGAGCACTCTGTAACTTGAGTGCAGTTAGAATTAGTAGAGACAAAGTCTCGAACAGTTAGTGTGCTAGTTCAAAAATTTGAGAAACAGAAAATAAAAATGCTAGATCTAGATCACCACCTCACTTAATCATTGTCAATCTAATCAATCCCCGGTAACGGCGCCAAAAACTTGATGTGCGGAAAACGATCCGACACAAAACTCACCGGCAAGTGCACCGGGTCGCATCAAGTAATAATAACTCACGGGAGTGAGGTCGATCCCACAGGGATTGAAGGATTGAGCAATTTTAGTTTAGTGGTTGATTTAGTCAAGCGAATCAAGATTTGGTTGAGTGATTTGTGATTTGCAGAATTTAGATTGCATGGAAAGTAAAGGGAATGGGTAAATTGCATTGAATTTAAAGAGAACTGAAATTTAAAGTGCTGAATCTTAAAGAACAAGAAATTAAATGGCAGAAACTTAGAACGCAAGAGATGTAAATTGCAGAATCTTAAAGTGCAAGAAATTTAAATGGCTTGAATTGTAAAGGGAATTGGGAATTGGATTTGCAGAAATTAAACAAGGAAAAGTAAAATTGCAACAAGCAGAGAAGTAAAGGATGACTTGAATTGAACCGGATCTTAAAACAGAAATGTAAATGAGCTTGAAAGCAGTAAACAGAGAATTGAAAATGGGCAATCCGGATCTCAGGACCCAAGAGACTAGATAACCAAGTCTAGATCTCAATGCCTTCCTAGATCCAACAAGAACAATTGCAAAGGAAACGAAGAATTGTAAATTGCAGAGAAAGTAGAAGACAGAAGCAATTAACCAAATGGAAATTCAATTATGCAGTAAAATGAAACAGAAAGATCTTAGGATGAGATTGAAACAGAATTCCTTCAATTCTCCAACCCAGGATCCAAGACAATTGTAATTGAAATTGAAAGTAAGAAAACTAAGAGGAAGGGAATTCAATTCTCCTTCCCCGAGACTTAGAAATTAAAATTCACTCAACACCAAAAGCTCTCCGAAAACTCTCTATGAAAACTAAAAGGAAAAGCTCTCCCAAAAACTTAAATCCTATGCTATTTATACACTTTCTTCAAATGGTCTTCAAGCCTTCAATTGGGCCTTTGCTCTTGATGGAATTGGGTTGATAGAGGCCTTGGTTGATTGCTCTTGGAGTTTGGAGAAGAACCGAAGTGAACCGGGTTTGGAATCATGAAAGCTTGAGTAAAAGTTTGAGTAAAAGTTTGAGGCAAACTTTTACTCAAACTTTTCACATCAGCCACCCCATTTTGCTGCTACCAACGTTTGAGCCAAAGTTTGGGGTCAAACTTTTGCTCAAACGTTGGCTCCCCCTTGCACACTCATGGCGCCAACGTTTGCCAAAAAGTTTGAGGCAAACGTTGGCGCAAGCTTTTGCTCTCCAGGGTGTGTTGTTCATGGCGCCAACGTTTGCCAAAAAGTTTGAGGCAAACGTTGGCGCAAACTTTTGCTCTCCAGGGTGTTGATTTGTGATGCCAAAAGTTTGCCAAAAAGTTTGAGGCAAACTTTTGCTCAAGCTTTTTGCCCAAAAGTTTGCACAAAAGTTTGAGGCAAACTTTTGGTCAAGCTTTTTGCTCCCTGGTTCGTTTTCACTTATTCCAAAAGTTTGAGCTAAAGTTTGAGGCAAACTTTTGCTCAAACTTTTTGTCCTCTCTTCCTCCTAGCCATTCTTTCTTGCTTCAACCTTTCTCCAAGCTTTCTTCACCTATCAATAATCAACCAAACACATCAAAGCTATGCTAAAAATCATGAGATATTCATCCTTTCATAATATGTGACAATTATAGCATAAAACCTCATGAAATTGCATTAATTCATCTATGGTTGATTCAATCAAAGGAAGCATGAAAATCTACCCAATTGGCTTGCTTATGGCTCAAGAAAGTGCATAATTCAATTGAAAACAAAAGAAAAAGGCTAGTGAAACTAGGCTAAGATGACTTGTCATCACAACCCAACTTTAATTAATTATTTATTATTTTTATTTCTTAATTTTATTTTTCTTCCAAGTTATTTTCTTAGATTCATGATCATGTGAATCAGTCAGAACAGAGACATAAATGTCAAAGTAGTGAAAATATAACACTCTGGATGGAGTGTTGTTGAAGTTGAACGCCAGCCAGGGAGCAGACCCTGGGCGTTCAACGCCCCCAAATGGGCAGCATTGTTGGCGTTGAACGCTAGCCAGGGAGCAGCCCCTAGGCATTCAAACGCCAGTGCAGAGGGCAGGTAATCTAAATTTCCTAGCCTCTCAGGACCAGTGGGTCACACAGCATCTTCACCTACCCTACTTACTTTTACACTTCCCCATACACACTTTCCTATAAACCCTAGCCCAATCACATCCATATCACTTCCCCAAAACCATCATAACTCCCACCAATCCCCACCTACTTTAAAATCAAATTTTCCTCCTATTTACCCACCCATGGCCGAACCCAACCCTACCCCACTCCTATAAATACCCCTCTTCATAACCCTTCATACACACATCTCTCATACACTCATAAACCCCACTTTGCCGAGCCCTCTCTCTCCCTCTATCTCCTTCTATCTCCTTCTATTTTCTTCTTCTTCTACTCCATTCTTCTCTTTTCTTTATTTTTGCTCGAGGACGAGCAAAGTTTTAAGTTTGGTGTTGGAAAAGCCTAGCTTTTTTTCTTTTTATTCCCATTCATGGCACCTAAGGTTAGAGAATCCTCTAGAAAGAGGAAAGAAAAGGTAGTAGCCCCCACCTCTGAATCTTGGAAGATGGAGAGATTCATCACCAAAGCCCACCAAGACCACTTCTATGAAGTAGTGGCAGAGAAGAAATTGATCCCTGAGGTCCCTTTCAGGCTCAAGAAGAATGATTATCCGAAAATCCGAAGAGACATCCGGAGAAGAGGTTGTAAAGTCCTAACCAATC
Organism: Arachis ipaensis; assembly: GCF_059453495.1. Lineage (NCBI taxonomy): Eukaryota > Viridiplantae > Streptophyta > Magnoliopsida > Fabales > Fabaceae > Arachis > Arachis ipaensis. Next base: position 114,548,923 of record NC_142441.1, on the reverse strand, counting down.
CCATTCAAGATGTTGAGATTTTAATGGTACAAGAGTTTTATGCTAATGCATGGGTTACTAAAAACCATGACACTAGTGTGAACCCAAATCCAAAGAATTAGAGCACCATGGTCTGAGAGAGAATCTTAGATTTCAGCCCAGAAAGTGTAAGATTTGCGTTCAACTTACCTCTAATGCAAGGAAACCCACATCCTTACACTAAAAGATTCAACTTTGATCAGAGATTGGATCAAGTGCTCTCAAACATCTGTGTGGAAGGAGCACAGTGGAAAAGGAATTCCTAAGGCTAGCCCATTCAACTAAGAAGGCTTGACCTAAAGCCTATAGCTAGAGGATGGTTGGAATTCATCAAACGCTCTATCATCCTTACTAGCAATCGGTCAGAAGTGACTGTTGATAGAGCCATCATGATCCCTTGCATCATGATTGAAAGTGATGTAGAAGTACATGGGGTGATTCCTCAAGAATTGTACAAGATAACTGAGAAGCCTTCCACCAATGCAAGGTTGGCATTCCTACACCTCATCTGTCATCTATGCAATTCAGTGGGAATTATCATAGAAGGAAATATCTCCATTGGGGAGGACAAGCCCATCACTAAGAAGAGGATGGAGCAAACAAGAGAGCATGCACAAGAGCCTATGCAGCCGCCTCAGCATGAGATCCCTAATATGCCCCCTAGGGATGTATTTTCCTCCTCAAAGCCATTGGGATCAATGGCAGACTTCTCTTGGAGAACTAAGCACTAACATGGAACAATTCCCTCAATGAAATAAGGGAAGACCAAAGATCTATTAGAGAAGATCAAAGGGCTATGAGGGAAGAACAACAAAGGCAAAGGAGTGACATTGAAGAGATCAAGCACCACATTGGATCCTCAAGGAGGAGTACTAGTCGCCACCATTAAAGGTGGATTCATTCTCTATATTTCCTTTCCTTTTATATTTCTCTATTTTCTGTTATGTTGTGTTATCTGTCTCTTTCTCCTGTTGCATGATCATTTGTATTGATGTCTTAAAGTTGTAAAATATTCTATATATCTCCCACCTTTCTTAAAAAGAAAATTTTATTTGAAAAGAATTGAGAGATACATGAATTTCAAGTTTATTATAAGAATAGTTTAATTATCTTGATGTGGTGGCATTGCTTTTGTTTTATGAATGTATGAATAAACAGGGCATATTTGAAATTGGAATTTTAGAATGTTGGCTTTTGAAAGAATGATGAAAAAGGAAAAGTATTGTTGGTAATTTGAAAAATCCAAAAATTGATTCTTGAAGCAAGAAAAACCAGCAAAAGGAAACAGAAAAAGCATGTTGAAAAGAAAAAAAAATTATATGCATGCGAAAAAGAAAGAAAAAAATAATAAATAATTAAAGCAAAAAAATCTATTACTGCCCAAAAATGCAGGAAAAGGAGGGCAAATTAAAAAAGTCAATAACCCTTTAAACCAAAAGGCAAGGATAAAGGATTCAAGGCTTTGAGCATCAATGGATAGGAGGGCCTAAAGGAATAAAATTCTGGCCTAAGCGGCTCAACCGAGCTGTCCCTAACCATGTGCTTGTGGCATGAAGATGTCAAGTGAAAAGCTTGAAACTGAGCGATTAAAGTCGTGATCCAAAGCAAAAAGAGTGTGCTTAAGAACTTTGGACACCTCTATCTAGGGATTCTAGCAAAGTTGAATCACAATCCGAAAGGGTTCACCCAGTTAAAGTGTCTGTGGCATGTTTATATCCGGTGGTAATACTGGAATACAAAGTGTTTAGGATCACAGTCAAGACTCTAAAAAGCTGTGTTCAAGAATAAAAAAGAACTGAACTAGGAGAGTCAATAAAATCATCTGGATTCTAAGTTCCTAAAGAGACTAACATTTCTGAGTTTCAATGGATAGTGAGATGCCAAAATTATTCAGAAGCAAAAAGCTTCTAAGTCTCACTCATCTAATTGAAACTGAGCTTCATTGAAAACTTAGAGATTTGTTGAATCTTACTTTTCTTTTTATCCTACTGTATTTTTAGTTGCTTTGGGGCAAGCAACAGTTTAAGTTTGGTGTTGTGATGAGTAGATATTTTATACGCTTTTTGGCATTACTTTCATATAGTTTTTAGTATATTTTGTTTAGTTTTTATTAAGTTTTCATAGGTTTTAGTGTTAAATTCATATTTTTGGAATCTACTTAGAGTTTCTGTGTTTTTGTAAAATTTCAGGTATTTTTTTGATGAAGTTGAGGAGCTGGAGTAAAAGTCTGATTCAGAGACAGAGAAAGCACTGCAGATGCCGTCTGGATCTGACCTCCTTGCACTCGGAAGAGCTTTTCTGGAGTTACAGAAGTCCAAATGGAGCGTTCTCAATGGCTATGGAAATCTGACTTTCAGAGCTTTCCAAAAATGTATAATAGTTTATACTTTTCTTCAGATTAGAAGGCCTAAAACTAGCATCCAACGCCAGCCCCCTGCCCCCGTTTCAGGCGTCCAGCGCCCAAAGAGAAGATACCAGCGTCCAAATGCCCAAAGAGGACCCCCTAGCCAGCGTTCAATGCCCTAGAGGCCTCTTAGCCCAAACACTCACCAAGTGGGCCCTGGAAATGGATTTTAGCACTAAAAGACTATTTTACCCTTACTAGTCATTAGTTTAGTATTTAAAGCAGAAGATCACTCTTTGTTAAGGATCTTCGCCTATCATTTACCATATTTTCGTTTTACACATTGTATTTTCTATCAGTATGAGTTTTTAAACCTCCTAGGTTGAGCGGAGGAGCCCTGCTGAGTTTTATGGATTAATAAAAGTATTATTGTTTCTCTTTAATCTGTGTTTGATTCTCTATTCTAAGATATATCTTCGTTCTTCATCAATATGAATGCGTTGAACTGGCACAAAGATATCACATTCTACATGGGTTCAGAGTGAGTCTTTCATCGGACAATGATGAACCACCATCTTTATTATACATCTCTCAGACGGCTAATCCACGACTTCGTTGGGGACTTCTCGAGACATCCGTTCAGCCGATTTACGGGGAGATTAGGGTCTCTGTGGTAGAGGCTAAAACCCAAGGTGCCACATCCTCCGATCTGGAAGATTCGACCTTGTCTGTTGCATTTTAGGTAGGATCACCAAGGAGAATAAACTACAGGAGCTTCACCCTCAATAAAAATGGATCCGCACTAACCCTGGGGTTCAGATCTGGAGGAGTATTGGCGGCTGCTCAAACCAGCGTCAATCACATACAGCCTGCCATAGAAGGAATCATTCACAATTGAAGAAGACTGTAATACCAGAGTTAATCCAGAAGGACAAAGCATCTCCAAACCTTAACCAATTCCTTATCCCTGTTTACATTCCAATTCACAAAGTATTTTATACACTTTTCTTTATTCCTGTAATGCAATTAAGCCTTAATCCACCAATTATTCTATCCACCTGACTAAGACCTACAAGATAACCATAGCTTGCTTCAAACCACAATCTTCGTAGGATCGACCCTGACTTACTTAGGTATTACTTGGACGACCTAGTGCACTTGCTAGTTCAGTTGTACGAAGCATGGGGATTCGTGCACCATGTATTGAGAGATTTTCATGATTTTGATAGTTTATGTGTAATCTAGGATTGGGTAATCATTAGATTTTGCCCCAATCATCGGTGAGTAAGGTAAGAAACTACTAAACCCTTATGAATTATTGAATTAGTGAACCCTAGCATTAATTATGATGAAAATTGTATGAAATTCGATTGAGTACGTGTGAATTAAAGTTAAATTGGTGAACTTCAGTACTTGGAATAAAGCTTTGGTGGCTGAAACTTATTGGATTTGATTGGAAATCTTGAAAGCTTGTGAAAAAAATATTATTGTGGTGTTTTGAGCTTAGGAGAAATTGGCCAAGGTATGGTGTAACACCCGAATATTTAAATCCTTATACTCGAGTCATAAGTCAATGATAACAAGGTGGTACGACTCTCAGGTGGATTTTTTAATACATAGTCATAAGTATAATCGAAAGTAGTGTATGTTAACCGAGAAGCCTGAAAAGAGTAAAAATAAAATCACGAAGTCGTAAAACTCACATAAGCGATAAGATAAAACAAAATATTGATATACAACATAGATAAATAGTCACTAGTCGTGACCCGCGAAGTTCAGGCCGGCTAGGTACAGAATAAAAATAATTTGACAACACTAGGTCCTATCTCTCCCAAAATATGCATAAAGCCTCTATAGGCAAGTTCCAAAAGAGGTTAATATATAATATAAGTTTTTCAATATAAAGATGGAGAGATCCTAAACAAAATATAAAGTAGAAAAATACAAAGGTCTTCGCTATCTTTCAGACAAACCGTAACTCAATGTTGAGCACCTGGACTTGCATCTGAAAAATAAGAGATATATACGGAATGAGAACCCCCGACCCATGGGTTCTGAGTACGGTAAAAGTGCCAAATAAATACAATGCATTGTAATAAAAACTCACAAAGCATCCAAAACTCCATTGGTCAATTATTCATCCTAAGTTCTCACTAATCCATGAATTAGGCAACCGTTCTAGGTGATATTAATCTAGGCCACACCTCATCTTTCTCTTCTTTTCAAACCTCTCATCACTCAATTCATAACAACTATAACCAGTAATTCAGACTTAGTACTCCAATTACCAATTGTCTCATTCTCTACCTGGAGCAAGTGAAATCACTTCACTACATCTACCCAGGGAGCTCAAATTATCTCATTTAATAATCATTATCATTATTTAATTATATCGTCAAATCATCGAGTTAAGAACAGCCCTCAGTGTCAACCGACACCAGCATGAGGGACCTCTCAGTTGTACAAACACAAGCAATACAGACAAGTAATACACAATTAAGGTACAATTAGAACAAGTAGCATTTACTCAAGTAACATATCATATATGAATAGTTTAGCAATCCAAAACAAAAAGGTAAACCCAAACAAGTCAAACAAATACAAATGATGTATGCCTACCCTATGGCTGATGATATCATCTGTCAGTTACAAAGCCAACCCGACATGTCCTAGTAGCTAACCATTGGATAGTAGGGGTGGCAACACTATCCGAACCCGCGGGTACCCACCCCGCTCCTACCCGCTCGGGGCGGGTAATTACCCGTCCCCGCACCGGGGCGGGTTCTTGGGCGGGGCGGGGCAGGGTCGGGTTTAGGTTAAACCCGCCCCTACCCGCCCCGGTATATATAATATATATATATAAATATATATATTTTTAATATATAATATATGTAACATATATAAAATAATTAGTAAAATGATTACTAATATTATATCATATATAAATTTTGACTTTAATTTATGTTATGTATGTAAATGGTGGTTATATAATTTTTAAAATTTTATTTTATTTGTTGAATTTAATAATTATAGGGGCGGGTAGGGGCGGGACGGGTACCCGCAGGGGCGGGTTAGGGTTTAACATTTTACTACCCGCGGGTAGGGCGGGGCGGGTTTTATGCGGGTTTTTTGTCAGGCGGGGCGGGGTCGGGTAGAGCAAAAACTCGCCCCTACCCGCCCCGTTGCCACCCCTATTGGATAGTCCCTGTGAGCACACATCCCCAAACTCAAAAATCAAAATAAAATATCCATGGGGGAGAGATCATCCGGAAAGGTATAAGTGTCCGGCCACATCTTACGACGCAGGGTCAACAGAATCTCGAATCTCAACCTGGAGCAAGTGGATCCGACCCACTGCATCTCCCCAAGGAAATCTGAAACTCAGATAATTTCACAAAATCTCAAATTATCCTCGACTAGGAGTAAGTGAGGGCTAAGCACTGCATCTACCCCAAGAGTTCAGACCAAACTCAGAGCAAGCGGAATCACTCTAAAACTGCGTATGCATGCTTTCAAAAATATACACAGCATATGTATGCGCACAAGGCTGGGCGTGCGCACACAAACCCGAAACCAAAAATTCTGCAACATCACAGAATTCATATACTGGATACCAACTTTCGACGATCATATCTTTCTCTACAAAATTAAGATTTCTACAAAATTGATACCATTTTAAAGCTCTTTGAATTGTATTTATTTTGATACAAAAATCATTAAATTTCAAAAATCGTGGCTCAAGATATGAAACGTCAAAATTCACTAAAAATCCATTTTTACCAAAAATCTCTAAACCTCAATTTTACCAAATTTTCAATCCAACATCACTTATTCCACATTCAAAGCAGTCCTAATGCGCTTAATTCATATTCATATACCTTTTCATCATTCCAACACCTGGCATCACATAGATCTTCCATTCCATACCTACATTCTACTTATAAAAATGTAAACCTCAACAATATACATCATAAAAACATCATTCCACCATCCTATATCCACATCACCAAGCCTCTTCATTTATTAACATCCACAAGCATACAAACCCAATATCGCTACCCAACATTATCATCATTTAACTTTCATCTCAAAAATCAACAACAATATCACACTCATCAAAATCATCATGCATTATCACACAATACACACATCAACTCACCTTCCTTACCTCCTCCGGCCTCTGGCCCAAAATTCACCAATCAATATATATATACATACATGTATAACTCATAATTCACACAATTCCTTATCAAATACAAAATCCAACAACACACCAATTATGCACTATTACACTAATCTCATCCAAACCTTCAATTACCACAATATACCATCTACGCACATCAAATTCATCCAAATACATAATTCAAACCTAATCCTAAGGACATTTAACCTAGGAATCCTCATCACATCTCACGGTACCTAAATGAAACTTAAACCGTACCTCTTGGAAGTCAAATTTAAGTTCTCACTTGGGAATCTCCACCAAAACTCAGCTCCAAGCTCCACCAAATACTTTCACAAGCAAGATTCAAGTTCCAAAAGTGTATCCAATTCTCTAATACACACATTACATACATACATCAACTTAGGGCTAACTAAATATCATAAATTACAAGGGTTAGAGGGTCCCTTCCCTTAACCCACGAATTTGGTTGATGGAATTCACCAATAGCTCATAGTAGAGCACCCCTAAACAACCAAACTCATAAGATTTCCTCAAAACCCAAACCAAATTCAAAATACCAAAGAAAAAACGAAACTGCGAAGATTTCATTGAGAAACTTATCACATAACCTAGATAGACATGAAGAGTTCGTCGAGGGCAACGCGTGGCCGCAAACGGCTCGTTAATCAAAACACCAGAGAGAAAGTTATGGTGGTTTAAAGATCAAGAGGGGTTAGGGTTTTCTCTTTTCCCTTCTCAGCTATGGTGTTGTGTTTATGAGGGTGAAGCGGTTGAATAGGAGTTCATTTAAGCTTATATATTGGTTGGGCTTGGGTCCAATTTGGGCCCGGTCCAACCCGTTAGCATTTTGGCTCCTTTAGCCCAATTTTGGGCCAAACCTTTAGAACTAGTGCACGGTTTTGAATTCTAATTATTTTTCTAAGGTTTTCTACTATTTTTAATTATTCTCACATAGTACTGGACAGACTTAAACCGGTTAGGCCGGTTATTCTGCCGTTTCACGGTCTGACGCGATTTTTCGCAAAAATTAGATTTTTTAACTCAGAAAATTTCTCTGAGTCCAAATATTATATTTATATTTCCTAATTAATATTCTAAATTTTTGGATCCTATTTTGGGCGATTAATTTAATTAATTAAGTGGTTAATTAATCGTGATTCTTACATTCTCTCCACCAAATAAGAAATTTTGTTCTCAAAATTTGGTTCTTAAAAGGAATAAGACTTAACTAAACTACTATTTGAAAAACTCTTTAAATTCAACCAAACCCACATTATTCACCCTAACCTTTATTATGAATTTAGATACCTAATCGCCTTCCTCACCGCTTAAATGAATCTCAAATCTTACTATCAGCTTTAGCAATCCTACCATCACATTTAGCATCCCCTTTCATCAACCCTTCTATAACTTTCAATCAAAACAATGACCTAAAATCTCCCGGGCTCTTTAAGCCATTACTAAAACTAATGGAACTTTCTAAAGTCAAAATTTTCTGCCCTTTATAATTTGCACTTAGTCTAGTAACAACATAAACTTAGCATTCATCATTCAACATCCATCGCGCATTCAAGCCTAAAAAATTGTTTTTCATTGCCTTTTATTGTTTCGTCACCATCCTGTCCTTACTATGCCAATGCTTCAGCTGCGTCACTCTGATTTTTCATCTAATACTAATCCTATCACTTATCTCCTTAAGTACTAAACCACAACTTAGCATGACATACATGCACTAGATTTCTATCTATGATAGCCAAAATCAGATACCAACTCAAGCATACTTTTAACACGTTGTTACCGATCTTTCATTTACCTCTTCCCAAACTGTTGGATTGAGCGGCGTCCTCCGCAGCATAGTGAACACACAACCTAGTCGTTGGGCCTTGGCAGCATTCCGGTTGGCTTTCTCAAGACAGTTCCAAGACATGTGTCTAGCTCCTCCACAACTATAGCAAAGTCCCAATCCAACTCGACACGGAGTTCCCCGATGATAGCTTCCACACCGCCTATGAGTTATTTCATTCTGAGGTTGCTTTCCATACCTCCTCCCTTGATGATTGTTGTTGTTGTTGTTGTTCCTTTGAAAGTTATCTTGGCCTTGCTGGGGCTGTGGATTGTACCCTCCTCTCTTAAAATCCTAACCCCGTGGAGCAAGGTACCTCGCACCCTCTCGGCCATGGTTACCACCACAGTTGGTGTTAGCAGTTGCATTCCTCATTAAGCTATCTTCCACCACACGGCTCTTGTTGACTAATTCCGCAAAGTTCTTGACCTCAAGAGGCGCCACAGCTCTCATAATGTCATCCCTCAGGCTATCTTGGTACTTCATGCATTTCCATTCCTTATACCCTTCAGGGGCACCTTGACAAACCCTTGAAAATCGGCACAACTCCTCAAATTTGCTCGTGTAAGCCGCCACAGTCATAGATCCTTGCTTCAATTGTAGTAATTCCAATTCCTTAGCCTGCCTCACAGAGTTTGGGAAGTACTTCTTGTAAAACTCCTCTTTGAACCTCTCCCATGTGATAGCCTCATCTATATTTCCTTGCTGCAGCAGACGGTGAGCTCCTTGCCACCAGTGTTGTGCTTCCCTAAGCAGTTGGTAAGCAGCAAATTCGACTAGCTGATCCTTCGGTACCTATTGTGCTTGCATTGCCCTCTCTATTGCCTGGAACCAGTTATTGGCTTCCGTTGGATTAGTTGATCCACTAAAAGCAGGGGGATTAACCTTCAGAAAGGTTGCCAGTATCATCGAACCTGCAACTAAGCTTCCTCCAGCTCCGTTACCATTCCCATTCATTCTCGCCATAGCTTCATTGGTAGCCGCCGTATTCGTATGGCATTCACCAGATTAGCCATAGCAGCCAAAAGCGCGGCTTGGTTGTCCACCGGCGCGTTTTCTTCACATTCTCTCCGTCCGCGACCCCGTCCACGAGTTGCCATTTCGAGTCCTATCCACACAAAACAAATAATATCAAGGTGATCGGTCTCAATATCTCAAGTTAAGTACTTCAATTCCCCAAAAGTATACTCATAGACTTCATGCTAAACACATCAATCAGATATCCTAAATAGCACAGGCACAGACTCAGAGTATGCATTGAAGCATAAGCAGTCCCTCCCTCAGACTCACGAGGACGAACTGCTCTAATACCATAAATGTAACACCCTAATATTCAAATCCTTATGCTGGAGTCATAAGTCAATGATAATAAGGTGCTACGACTCTCAGGTGGATTTTTAATACATAGTTATAAGTATAATCGAAAGGAGTATTAACCAAGAACCAGAAAAGACTAAAAATAAAATCACGAAGTCGTAAAACTCACGTAAAGGACAATTAAAATGAAGATAAAGCTTGATCTCAAACGTATAAAGATAAGTTTGTAGGGAAGAATAAGATAAAACAAAATATTGATATACAACATAGATAAATAGTCACTAGTCGCGACCCGCGAAGTTTAGGCTGACTAGGTACAGAATAAAAATAATTTGACAACATTAGGTCCTATCTCTCCCAAAATATACATAAAGCCTCTATAGGCAAGTTCCAAAAGAGGTTAATACATAATATAAGTTTTTCAATATAAAGATGGAGAGATCCTAAACAAAATATAAAGCAGAAAAATAAAAAGGTCTTTGCTGTCTTTCAAACAAATCGTAACTCACTGTTGAGCACCTGGACCTGCATCTGAAAAACAAGAGATATATACGGAATGAGAACCCCTGACCCATGGGTTCCCAGTATGGTAAAAGTGCCAAATAAATACAATGCATTGTAATAAAAACTCACAGCATCCTAAACTCCCCAAGTCAATTATTCATCATAGGTTCTCACTAATCCATGAATTAGGCAACCGTTCTAGGTGATACTAAGTCAAGGCCACACCTCATCTTTCTCTTCTTTTCAAACCTCTCATCACTCAATTCATAACAACTATAACCAGTAATTCAGACTGAGTACTCCAATTACCAATTGTCTCATTCTCTACCCGGAGCAAGTGAAATCACTTCACTGCATCTACCCAGGGAGCTCAAATTATCTCATTTAATAATTATTATCATTATTTAATTATATCATCAACTCATCGCGTCAAGAACAGCCCTCAGCGTCAACCGACTGATAAACCCATATTTTATGATATATTTTGTGTCTAATTTAAGTGATTTATTCAATTCTTCACTCACTTATTCATATAAATTGCATGGCTTTACTTTCCCTTCCTTATTATGTGATGAAAGTGAAAAACATGTTTCTTATGCTTTAAAAGTAATTACTTTAATTACCCTTTATTTCCATTCGATGCCGTGATTCGTGTGTTGAGTAGTTTCAGATCTTCTAAGGCAGGAATGACTTAAAGGATGGAAAGGGAACATACAAAAATGGAAGGAAAGCAAAAAACGGAGTTTTTGAAGAAACTGGCAGCGACGCGATCGCATGGATGACGCGGCCGCGTGCCAGCGCAAAATGGCAGTGACGCAACTGCGTGCTTGACGCGATCGCGTGCCTTAAGCGAGACGCATATGACGCGGACGCATGACTGAAGCGACCGCGTGACAAGGAAAACTCCAAATGACGCGACCGCGTAGCCCACGCGGACGCGTGACAGAGGCCACGCACCAGAAAGTACGGAAAATGCTCCCAACAATTTCTGAGGCCCTTTTTGGCCCAAATCCAAGTCCACAAGGCACAGATCAGAGGTTATGAAGTGGGGGAATGCATCCATTCAGAGGAGAGTCTCCAATTAGTTAGTATTGATGAATTAGATGTAGTTTGGAGGGAGAGGTTCTCTCCTCTCTCTTTTAGGATTTAGAATTAGGATTTCTTTTGCTTTCAGGATTATCTCTTCTTATCAGGTTCAACATTCCTTTTTATTTATCTTTTCAATTTAGTTTATGAATTCTTCTATGTCACAGATTATTCTTTGAATTAATGTTATTTGAGGTATTTCAGTTTATCATTGCTCTCTTTTATTTATGTTACTGTTGCTTCCAATCTGAAGACATTTTTATTCCAGTAGATTTACCTTTTCCCTTTTTGGTCTTGGTTAAGAAATCAGTAACTCAGGAGTTATCAAACTCAACATGATTGATAATTGTTATCTTTGCTAATTGAATTGAACTTCATAATCCCAACCTTTCCTTAGGGATTAACTAGGATTTGAAGATCAAACTAATTAGTCACTTGACCTTCCCTTGCTCAAGTAAAGGCTAACTAAGTGGAAATAGGATTCAATCTTCATCATCATTGATAAGGATAACTAGGATAGGACTTCTAATTTCTCATACCTTGCCAAAAGTCTATTTTACAGTTATTTATTTATTTTATAGTCTTTTACTTATTTTAATTGCAATTTAAATTACTTGTTCCTCATCTTCAAAACCCCGATTTACAATCTTCATAACCAATAATAAGAACATACTTCCCTGCAGTTCCTTGAGAAGACGACCCGAGGTTTAAATACTCGGTTATCAATTTTAAAAGGGGTTTGTTACTTGTGACAACCAAAACGTTTGTAAGAAAGGACTTTTGTTGGTTTAGAAGCTATACTTGCAACGGGAATCTATTCTGAATTCTAGACCACGCAAAAGTTCTCTCTTCAAAATGGCGCCGTTGCCGGGGATTTACAATCGTGTGCCTTATTATTGGTTATTGTAAATATTTTTCTTTTACTTGTTTATTTATTCTTATTTTCTCCTTTTATTTTTATTAGCTACTATGAATTCTCACCCATCTCGCTTTGAGTTTGGTTCTAATATTATTGAAAAGAGTGAAAGTCATAATAGGAACATGCATCAAGGTCAGAGCAATGAAAGATGGATGGAGCCAAGAGGATCTAGTCAACCCTTTAGGAAACAACACCCTCCAAGATATCATGGACAAAGACCATTCTACAATGCATACCAAGCCAATAGACATGGTGGACAACCTTGTAGTTACCAACAAGCCCCACCCTGTGCTTATAGACCATCCTCTCAACGTAACTTCGAACCGCCACACTCACAAGCTCCTTTTCACCATTCACCACCATATGATTCCTCATTTACCCCAATTCCAATCCAATTACTCCCAAACACCACCACTTCCCCATGTACCATGTCCAATTTCATTACCCCGAGAATCAGAGGTTCACCTCAAGGAAACAGTAGATCAACTTCAAACAACCCTTCATCAACTGGAGCAAGCTGTAAGTCAATTATCTTCTAGACGTTCGAACATTCAAGGACCTCCCACAGCTCCATGTGGACAATCTAAAGAAGAGCGTAGCATGAAGGAGATACTAGAAACTCCAGTGGACAGAACAGGGCATGACTTCGTACTGGAACAAGTAGAGGAAGCTGTCATTGTAAACGAAGAAGAGTTGGTTGAAGACTTAGGAGACGCTGAACTTCCATGGGAATCCAGAGTTATGGAGAATTCTGTCAAAAACGTTACAATTGATGCTAAGGAGGATAGTGCACAACTCCCAAAGCAAGTCTTTTATGAAGAACTAGACGGAATAATCCAAGAAGCAAGTTTCCTTGATGATGATAATCTCAAGTCAAGTTCTCCCAGTGATGAACTTGCATCAGCAAGTGAATTCTCTGAGATCGAAAAATCTTCCCCAAGTGATTACGAAGATGATGCGGAGGTAGATTTCTCTCAACCTCTCGTTTATGACTTAAGTGATGAGGAAGACATAGAAGGCTTTGATCAGGACATGGATGCAATTGAAGAAGCCTGCAAGGAAGTGAAGAAATTCACCGAAGAGCACAAGGGAGTAGAACTTACAGAACCACTGGAAACACCTATCCCAAGGCCATTACCACCCAATACAAGCTTCAAGTGGGTACAATCCTTAACCTTTAGCTTTATTTTCCCACTTGAATATGGTTTGCTTGAAACAGATGGCCAGCTTAGAGCTCTCTGCGGCTTTAAGAGTAAGAGGGAAATGGCTCGCACTCAGAGTTGGTGCACAAGGTTCAATAAGGTTCCACGCTTCAATTCAAAGTGCACGGATTGGCATCATGATCAATCGAATGGATCTCGGAAAACGTTTGGTCATCTTGGTGAAAATCTACTTTCTAAACCGCCCGGATGGAAAAATATAGATCAAGACAAAGGCGAATTTAAAAGCAAAGTTTGGGATCCTGGAATCTATTCTGACATTCGTCACCCCGGGAGCCTGACAATCTGCTTGAAGATACTCAGAAGCTTTACATGCCTAGTTTGGGACTCCGGAGGCTGTTGGCATTCCAAACATTGGTGAAGATTTCTGGACGAATTTAAGCGCAAGCCACCATAACAGGAAGCTCATCCAATGTCCAACTTAAGGACTTTAACTAAAAGTGCTAGGTGAGAGACAACCCACCATGGTATGGTCGTTTCTTATTCAGTTTTATTTCGTGTTATTTATTTTTGTTTTCCTTTTCAATTGAACCTGAATATTATTCATTCGCATTGCATACCTGCATAAAAAAAAGAGAGTAGGTGTGCGACGCGACCGCATCACTCAAGCGATCACGTCAGTTGCAAAAAACAACCCCCCCACACGTCCGCGTCATTCACGCGGCCGCATGACCTAGAAATCGGCGTAAGAATCCAACGCCCAGAAAGTTGGGCTAGAATCGTGTGGCTGTTGTACGTTTCGCACAAAACGATCCACGCAGTCGCGTCCATGGCGCGATCGCGTCACTTGCACAACATCCATCCCACGCGAAAGCATGGCGACGCGATCGCATCACGTGGATTGCACGACACCCCAAAGGAGACAGAGAGTTGTGCTGAAACGACGCTGGAATTGCGCGTTTAGCACAATTTCCAGCGACGCGGTCGCATGCCTCACGCGACCGGATCATTCATCCTTTTACCCACCCCATGCGATCGCATCACTCACGTGATCGCGTCAACCCCATTCCACCCCAGCCACGCGACCGCGTGCCCCACGCGATCGCGTGGATTCAAATTCGATAACCCCCCCAGCCACGCGAAACCCTACCCATTCGCGCCCCCCCAACCCCCTTCTCCTTCTTCTCTTCTCTGCAACCACCACCACCCACTTCCAGCCATCACCACCGACCACCGCTGTCACCGCCGCACCCACCACCCACCACCCACCACCCACGCCACCCCTTCTCCCTTCCCTCTCTTTTTTCCTCTTCTTTCCTCTTCTTCCCTCCACCACTATTGCCCTCCCGCCGCAACCACCACCCCCACCACGCCGCCGTCACTGCCGCACCCACCACCCACGCCCCCCTTCCCTTCCTTCCCCTCACTCCTACCCCCATTAACCTACCCAAAACCCCCTGCCTCCGAACAACAACCGCCGCGCCAACCACCCTCAACCGCCACGTCAGCCAGCCACCACCACCACCCCCTAGCCATCTCTCTGCCCCACTTTCTTCATCCGCCTACCAGGTTCCGCCGGACGTCACCTTCTTTCAATTCTCAGTTACTTACGTAATTTTTTGTTTATGTTCATCATTAGGCTAGTTAGATATGCATGTTGTAGTGGATTCTAGGTGGTTATGTAGCCTAGGATGTGGTTAGTGGATTTAGGCCTGATTAATTGCGCTGTTCGTGCTTCTTGTTTTCTAATTTTCGCAATTCTGCTGTTGCTGTGATATTATTATTGTTCATATGATGTTCTTACTGTTCATGCTGCTATTGCAAATGTTCTTTCTTGTTCACACTAATTATATCTAATTGTAGTTTGTTTTAATTCATATGAACTGTCCTGCTTACTGTTTATTTTCCGGGAACATCCAATTTTAGCCGGAATACTGCCCAATTTTCTGTAAACTGTTTTGTTTCCATTCATGTCTTGGTTTTGGCACTTTGAACTCTGCTTTACTCTGCTTTTACCAAAACCAATTCATGAATACCAGGGCAAGCTTTCTTATTCTTTTTGATTTCCTGGTTCATCATTTGCATTTTTGATGTTTAGCTTCCAATTTTTGATTCATCATCAACCTGATTCCCTTATTTGGATATGAGTTAACTGTAGCTTCTAATTGGGAATGCTTGTTACTTAGAAAATGTTCATCATGCCACTTACTCTAACCCACTTTTTACTAATTCACTAATTTTAACCTCCTAAACTCTTTTTTCATTCCTAACCAACCTAACCTTTCAAAACATCTCTTCTGGTTTTTCATATTCTCTTTAACCTTCTAACCAAGGCATGATGATAATTTTTCCTAATTAACATGATTTCTATTACATTTTGGATTGTTAATTTTTCTTCTTGGACTTTTAACTCCTATTCAATCCTTAATGCACATTTACTTAACTCATTTTCATTACTCCACTGCCCCTTTGCCACTATATGCTTATTTTGTGATTTGCATACTTGTTTTTCCTGTTTTTGTTATATCCTAGTTTTCTGTTTTTCAGGATGTCTGACACCCATAGAAAAGAAAAGGAAAAGGCAACAACTGGCAAACAAAAAAGAGGAGAATCCTCCATGTCCATCCTGGACATCATGCATGATGACTCCTGGCGGGAGAAACACTTTATCCCGCAAGAGAAGGCTGACCAGCTACTCCCTGCTACTGATCCCATTAAGTTTGCAAACCAATACTGTGAGCTGAAGTATCTGGTGTTTGCAACCTCTAGGAACCTGTACCTGGAAAGGACTCTGAAGATCCCAGAAGAACTCCAGCAATACACCTCTGATAAGATCAAACAAAGAGGCTGGTTCTTTCTGGAGAGAAACCTGACTGAGGTCAATGCATCTTGGGTAAGAAAATTTTACTGCAATTACTTCAAAACTTCCCTAGATGCAATAAACCTAAGAGGGAAGCAGATACTGGTCACTGAAGAGGCCATAGAGGATGTTCTGAAGCTCCTGCCTAAATCCGATCAGCCAGATGGTTATCAAAAGGCTGAGGAGGACATGCGCTTCATGAAGTTTGACTAGGATGCCGTCAAGGCAAGGATAGCCCTTGACCCGACTGTTCCATAGGTCATGGGTCAGAACACCACCATGCCTAAGGGAATCAAGCGGGTGTACTTGAACGATGAGGCTCGGCTATGGCATCAGATTCTAAGCAACTTTATTATGCCGAGTACTCATGAGACGGAGCTACCTGCTGCTATGATCACCCTCCTATGGTGTGTGATGGAGGGTAAGGACCTGTACCTGCCACGCTTTATTCGGTACTACATGGCCAGGGTCCACGTCCGAGGCACTCTCCCCTTTCCATATCTGATTACACAGCTTGGCCGTCGAGCTGACGTGCCCTAGGAGGATGCTGATGAGAAGCCACCTGCTGCAGAATGCAAGAAAATTATCCCTTACAGCAGGAACTTTCTGGCTTTGGGCTACAGGCCTTCATTCCTCACTCCTACTGATGAGACAGCCACACCATCTTCCGGCCCCTCTTCCTCTACAGCTACCCTTGCTACCACCACTGCACCTCCACCTGCCTCAGAGCCAGTTTATCACTTAGTGCACCGCCTGTTTCGGCAGCTAGACCAGATGGAGCGCCGCAACCGGCGGCGATACGAGAGATCTGAGCGTCGCAGCAAGCGACGCTATGAGCACCTGGAGCTGATGATCCGTTCTGGCAGTGACATCCCCTTCGAGCCTGACACCCCATCAGAGCCATCTGAGGAGGAGGCGGATGATCACGAGGCAGAGACCCATCCACAGATAGAGGCTACGCAGGTAGGCACGGAGCAGGCTGCATCATAGCAGGAGGCCCTGCCTGAGATTCAGGCTGCAGACCCAGAGATCCCGATTCAGTCAGCACCTCCTCTGCAGCAGGCAGATCCTCAGCCCACCACCACAAAGACTCCGGCTACCCATCCTTCCAGTGATGACACCCCTTCACACCCTGCTTGAGTGAGCATCAGGGACGATGCTTCATTTTAAGTGTGGAGAGGTCGCCATCTCTGGCGTATTTTTTGGTGAACCACTACAGACTCTTTTTACTTTATTATTTTTTTTGTATTTTTCTCTTTGTTTTTATTTTTATTTTCTCAGTACTTATACGTTGCTATTTTCATGTATTTTTACTATATTTCTGCATGTTGCACTTTAGTTCATATTTTAGCCATTTAGTTTAGTTGCAATTCTAACTTATTAGTTATAGAAAATGTGGATTAATTAGTATAGTTTACCCTTGTTAGCATAAGATAACTTAGTTTAAATTAAAAATATAAAAAGGAAGTAAACTAGAGACTTTAACAGAATGAAAATAACCCACACCTTGTATATATAGCATTACATGTTAGTTAGTTAACAACATTTTATCAAGGAGAAACACTAGAACTTTAAAGCCACCTTAAGATTTACATTGAGAATAATGGGAACTCTTAATTTTTACTTGCTTGACATATATAACTGATATATGATTTTTGAGTTAGAGAACACACAGCCTGTGAGTTTTGAGCTTAATTGTATGGTTACATTCAAAACATAATTTTTATTCCTGTGTGTTCTGCCCCTCTTTCTTATTCTGATGTTCTTTACTTTGTTTTAATCTATATGTCCGATTATAGAATATAGATGCATACCAAGAAAGTGATTGAGGCCGTTGTTTGATTCTAGCTCACTTATCCCAAATTAGCCTACCTTTTACATCACCCTTGTTAGCCCCCTTGAGCCTTTAAGTCCCCTCTTATTCTATAAACCACAATACTAGCCTTAAGCAGAAAAATAAAATAAAAATCCCAAGTTGAATCCTTGGTTAGCTTAAGATAGAAAGTGTGTATTGTTTAAGTATGGGAAACCTATTGGGAACATGGATGATAAAAACAAAGGGTAGAAAGTTAAAAAGAATAAAATAATTCAAAATAAAAATTTTGGAAAGCATGCTCATGTGAAATCAAAATAATTGAATTACCATGTGCATTAAAAAAAATAAAAAAAAAGTAAAAATAAAAATAAATTTTTTTTTCAGTATTTGAAAAAAGGGGATACAAAAGAATTCCCCAAATGCAAAATAAAGCAATGCATATGGGACAAAATTAAAACTAATGCATGAGCATGTAACATAAAAAGTGGGAAAAGTATGGGAAAATAGGTAAAGAAGCTTTGCTTTACAAAATATGTATGTTAGGTGAGATCTTAGACTAATCAAGGATTCACTTAATTAGCTCACTTAGCCTTATACATATACCCTCACCTCTACCTTGGCCCCATTACAACCTTAATTAAAGACCTCATGATTTTTTGTATGCCTATATTCTATAATTGTTGATTGGTTAGATGAAGAACAAAGTTATAGAAAGTAAGAATAAAAAGGAGAATAGAGTGATTAACCCAATAAACACTGAGTGACTAGAGAGTAAACCCAAAATCCAGTGAGGGTTCAATAGCTCATCAACATATATCTCTGCTTAAATTGCTAATTGTCTTGCAAGTTTGTAAAATATTTTTCTCTCCCATCTCAATTGTAAAAGTGATTTATCATTATCTAAGGCTTGGCTATGCATATATGATTCCTTGAGAATGTGAATTGATTTAATTACATGTAAGTTTTATATACAAGGGAATAACAAATTAGAATTGCATGATTCATTTAGGTAGTTGCATTTAGAATAGATTGCATTGCATGAGATTCCACCACTTCAACCTTACCTTACTCTTTGTCTTGGATTTAGCACGAGGACATGCTATTGTTTAAGTGTGGGAAGGTTGATAAACCCATATTTTATGATATATTTTGTGCCTAATTTAAGTGATTTATTCAATCCTTCACTCACTTATTCATATAAATTGCATGGTTTTACTTTCCTTTCCTTATTATGTGATGAAAGTGAAAAACATGTTTTCTATGCTTTAAAAGTAAT
The DNA here is from genome assembly GCF_059453495.1 of Arachis ipaensis. Taxonomy (NCBI): domain Eukaryota; kingdom Viridiplantae; phylum Streptophyta; class Magnoliopsida; order Fabales; family Fabaceae; genus Arachis; species Arachis ipaensis. Next base: position 114,529,594 of record NC_142441.1, on the reverse strand, counting down.
TACCTTAATTACCCTTTATTTCCATTCGATGCCGTGATTCGTGTGTTGAGTAGTTTCAGATCTTCTAAGGCAGGAATGACTTAAAGGATGGAAAGGGAACATACAAAAATGGAAGGAAAGCATAAAACAGAGTTTTTGAAGAAACTGGCAGCGACGCGATCACATGGACGACGCGGCTGCGTGCCAGCGCGAAATGGCAGTGACGCGGCCGCGTGCTTGACGCGATCGTGCGCCTTAAGCAAAATGTATATGACGCGGACGCATGACTGAAGTGACCGCGTGACAAGGAAAACTCCAAATGACGCGACCGCGTGGCCCACGCGGACGCGTGACAGAGGCCACGTACCAGAAAGTACAGAAAATGCTCCCAACGATTTCTGAGGCCCTTTTTGGCCCAAATCCAAGTCCAGAAGGCACAGATCAGAGGTTATGAAGTGGGGGAATGCATCCATTCAGAGGAGAGTCTCCAATTAGTTAGTATTGATGAATTAGATGTAGTTTGGAGGGAGAGGTTCTCTCCTCTCTCTTTTAGGATTTAGAATTAGGATTTCTTTTGCTTTCAGGATTATCTCTTCTTATCAGGTTCAACATTCCTTTTTATTTATCTTTTCAATTTAGTTTATGAATTCTTCTATGTCACAGATTATTCTTTGAATTAATGTTATTTGAGGTATTTCAGTTTATCATTGCTCTCTTTTATTTATGTTACTGTTGCTTCCAATCTGAAGACATTTTTATTCCAGTAGATTTACCTTTTCCCTTTTTGGTCTTGGTTAAGAAATCAGTAACTCAGGAGTTATCAAACTCAACATGATTGATAATTGTTATCTTTGCTAATTGAATTGAACTTCAATAATCCCAACCTTTCCTTAGGAATTAACTAGGATTTGAAGATCAAACTAATTAGTCACTTGACCTTCCCTTGCTCAAGTAAAGGCTAACTAAGTGGAAATAAGATTCAATCTTTATCATCATTGATAAGGATAACTAGGATAGGACTTCTAATTTCTCATACCTTGCCAAAAGTCTATTTTACAGTTATTTATTTATTTTATAGTCTTTTACTTATTTTAATTGCAATTTAAATTACTTGTTCCTCATCTTCAAAACCCCGATTTACAATCTTCATAACCAATAATAAGAACATACTTCCCTGCAGTTCCTTGAGAAGATGACCCGAGGTTTAAATACTCGGTTATCAATTTTAAAAGGGGTTTGTTACTTGTGACAACCAAAACGTTTGTAAGAAAGGACTTTTATTGGTTTAGAAGCTATACTTGCAACGGGAATCTATTCTGAATTCTAGACCACGCAAAAGTTCTCTCTTCACCGACACCAGCATGAGGGACCTCTCAGCTGTACATACACAAGTAATACAGACAAGTAATACACAATTAAGGTACAATTAGAGCAAGTAGCATTTACTCAAGTAACATATCATATATGAACAATTTAGCAATCCAAAACAAAAAGGCAAACCCAAACAAGTTAAACAAATACAAATGATGTATGCCTACCCTATGGCCGATGATATCATTTGTCGGTTACAAAGCCAACCCGACATGTCCTGGTAGCTAACCATTGGACAGTCCCTGCGAGCACGCATCCCAAGCTCAAAAATCAAAATAAAATATCCATGGGGGAGAGCTCATCGGGAAAGGTATAAGTGTCTGGCCACATCTTATGACGCGAGATCAACAGAATCTCATATTTTAACCTGGAGCAAGTGGAGATGACTCACTGCATCTACCCAAGGAAATTAGAAACTCAGATAATTTCATAAAATCTCAAATTATCCTCGATTGGGAGCAAATGGGGGCTAACCACTGCATCTACCCCAGGAGTTCAGACCAAACCCAGAGCAAGCGGAATCACTCCACTGCATCTACCCAGGAAGGTATGTCACAGTCAGATCATATTCAATTTCAGTATCACACTCTCAATCACTCTCATCATTAATCTCATCTCAATTTTATACTCAACCTCAAGTTAACTCTTTTATCGTTCTCACGAATCATCATTAATTCTCCATTGATTTCATCCACAGAAATTACCAAGCTTAAATCACCATCTTCTAAACTCATAACCAAAATTACCCTTTTTATTCCTTTACTATTCTCTCCCTTGATTCATTACCCTAAAACTGGTAAAAAGGTGTTAAGTAAGTGTTACGAAAGTTTGCAAGCTCATCGAGAAGGTCAAACAGCTAAAAACGATTTTTTATTGAAAAACAGGGCTGTGTGCGTACGTATAGGACTGTGCGTACGCACGCCCAGAAGAATTTTCAGAAAGTGTGCGTACGCACAGAAAGTAAAATTTTCATTGTTGAGTGTACGCACAGAACATGCGAACGCCCCCAACAGAACGTACTTCCCAGCGTGTGCAGGCGCACAAGGCTGTGCGTTCGCACAGCATGCAAAACTTCATTGGTTGTGTGTGCGCACAGGGCGTGCTAGCACTCCCAACAGCAGCCATATCCCCGTGTGTGCGTGCACACAAGGGTGTGCATACGCACGCTTTCAAAAATATACACAGCGTGTGCGTGCGCACAAGGCTGTGCATGCGCACCCAAACCAGAAGCCAAATATTCTACAACATCACATAATTCATATTTCAGACACCAACTTTCAACGATCATATCTTTCTCTACAAAATTAAGATTTCTACAAAATTGATACCATTTTAAAGCTCTTTGAATTTTCTTTATTTTGATACAAAAATCATTAAATTTTGAAAACCATAGCTCAAGATATGATCCGTCAAAGTTCACTAAAAATCTATTTTTACCAAAAATCTCTAAACCTCAATTTGACCAAATTTTCAATCCAACATCACTTATTCCACATTCAAAGTAGTCCTAATGCACTTAATTCATATTCATATACCTTTTCATCATTCCAACACCTAGCATCACATAGATCATCCATTCCATACCCACATTCTACTTATAAAAATGTAAACCTCAATAATATACATAACAAAACATCATTCCACCATCCTATATCCACATCACCAAGCATCTTCATTTATTAACATCCACAAGCATACAAACCCAATATCACTACCCAACATTATCATCATTCAACTTCCATCTCAAAAATCAACTACAATATCACACTCATCAAAATCATCATGCATTATCACACAATACACACATCAACTCACCAACAACACACCAATTATGCACTATTATACTAATCTCATCCAAACCTTCAATTACCACAATATACCATCTACGCACATCAAATTCATCCAAATACATAATTCAAACTTAATCCTAAGGGCATTTAACCTAGGAATCCTCATCACATCTCACGGTACTTAAATGAAACTTAAACCGTACCTCTTGGAAGTCAAATTTAAGTTCTCACTTGGGAATCTCCACCAAAACTCAGCTCCAAGCTCCACCAAACACCTTCACAAGCAAGATTCAATTTCCAAAAGTGTATCCAATTCTCTAATATACAAATTACATACATACATCAACTTAGGACTCACTAAATATCATAAATTACAAGGGTTAGAGGGTTTCATACCTTAACCAACGAATTTGGTTGATGGAATTTACCAATAGCTCATACTAGAGCACCCCTAAACAACCAAAGTCACAAGATTTCCTCAAAACCCAAACTAAATTCGAAATAACAAAGAAAAACGATACTAGGCTGAGTTCATTGAGAAACTCACCATATAACCTAGATAGACTTGAAGAGCTCGTCGAGGGTGACGTGTGGCTACAAATGGCTAGTCAATCGGAGCACCGGAGAGAAAGTTATGGTGGTTTGAAGATCAATAAGAGGGGTTAGGATTTTCTCTCTTCCCTTCTCAGCTGTGGTGTTGTATTTATGAGGGTGAAATAGCTAAATGGGGGTTCATTTAAGCTTATATAGGTTGGGCTTGGGCCCAACTTGAGAGCGGTCCAATCCGTTAGTATTTTTAGCCCGTTTGATCCAATGTTGGGCCAAACATTTAGAATTAGTGCCCGGTTTTGAATTCTAATTATTTTTCTAAAGTTTTATATTGTTTTTAATTCTTCTCACACAGTACCAGACATACTTAAATCGGTTCGGCCGGTTATTCTGCCATTTCGCGGTCTGACACTTTTTTTCGCAAAAGTTACATTTTCTAACTCAGAAAAATCCTTTGAGTCCAAATATCATATTTATATTTCCTAATTAATATTCTAAATTTTTGGATCCGATTTTGGACAATTAATTTAATTAATTAAGCGATTAATTAATTGCGGTTCTTACATATGGTTTCAGTTTCTTGTAGATAATATGTAATATTGTGTGAAATATAGACTAGTGGCCCTTAAGAAAGGTTGAATTGCATGAATTAGTTGTTTGAATAAAAGTTTGATTTAGTATGTGGATAAAATGTGATTGATGATGATTTTTATGTGGTGGATTGTATGCTAATTACTGTTGTTGATAATGATTGATGATAGTAGTGGGAATTGGTGAATTTATGAGTGGAATTTATTGAATGAATTGAAGGATTTAGTTGTTGGACTGAATGTGGAGTGATTGAGAGTATGTGATAATCTGTAGGAGTAATAGATATTGAATTGGGTATGGATTGTTTTGTTTGGAGTGAGTGTTTTGGAAACTTGAGGAATTTGGTTAAAAACCAAATTTTGACCAACTTCAGTGGGTCATGACATGGCCCTCGTAGTTTGGATTTGGGTGAATTTTATCTTAAATTAAGGATGGTTATGAGGACTTTAAAAGGATTTAAAGATAAAGAAAAACAGAATTTTGTAGAAAAATTTATGGACATTGAAAATTTGGTATAAAAAACTGAACTCTGTAATGTTACAGAATACCAGAATTTCGGGTTTAGCTGCTTATGCACCTTATCATGCGCACGCATAGACCTGAACGTATGTCGAGACTTGTGCGTATGCACATCCTATGATTTTTGCAAGTTGTGCGTATGCACTGGCGGAGAAAAAATGTCGGTAAAGAATTTCTCAATAAAATCACGTTGCAAGTATAGATCTAAACCGATAATTAAACCTCAATCAACATTTAGATTGTTTGTCACTTAAGCAAACCAATAAAAATAACTGAAGTATTCAAACTTCGGGTCATCTCTCAAAGGAATTTGCAGGAAAGTGTACTGATGAGCGGATAACTTATACGCTTTTTGGCATTATTTTTAGGTAATTTTTAGTATGATTTAGTTAGTTTTTACGATGTTTTTATTAGTTTTTATGCAAAATTCACATTTCTGGACTTTACTATGAGTTTGTGTGTTTTTCTGTGATTTCAGGTATTTTCTGACTGAAATTTAGGGACCTAAGCAAAAATCTGATCCAGAGGTTGAAAAAAGATTGTAGATGTTGTTGGATTCTGACCTTCCCACACTCGAAATGGATTTTTTGGAGCTACAGAAACCCAATTTGTGCGCTCTCAATTGCGTTAGAAAGTAGACATCTAGGGCTTTCCAGCAATATATAATAATCCATACTTTGCTCGAGTTTTAACGATGCAAACTGGCATTCAAACGCTAACTTGTTGCCCTATTCTGAAGTTAAACACCAGAAACATGTTACAAACCAGAGTTAAACGCCACAAACAGGCTGCAACCTGGCGTTTAGCTCCAAGAGAAGCCTCTACACGTGTAAAGCTCAATGCTCAGCCCAAGCACACACCAAGTGGGCCCCGGAAGTAGATTTCTGCACTATCTATCTTAGTTTACTCATTTTCTGTAAACCTAGGTCACTAGCTTAGTATAAAAACAACTTTTAGAGACTTACTATGGACCTCATGACATTTTTTACATCTGAATTTGTATCTTCTACGGCATGAGTCTCTAAACTCCATGGTTGGGGTGAGGAGCTCTGCTGTGTTTCGATGAATTAATGCAATTACTACTATTTTTCATTCAATCAGGCGTGTTTCTATTCTAAGATATTCACTCGCACTTCAACATGATGAATGTGATGATCCATGACACTCATCACCATTCTCAACCTATGAACGCGTGCCTAACAACCACCTTCGTTCTACCTTAGATTGAGTGTGTATCTCTTGGGTTCCTGGCTCATACGTTTGATTCCATCTCCTGACAACAGAGCACTCAAATCTATGAGATCAGAGTCTTTGTGGTATAAGTTAGAATCAATTGACAGCATTCCTAAGATCCGAAAAGTCTAAACCTTGTCTGTGGTATTTTGAGTAGGATCCGGGAAGGGATGACTGTGACGAGCTTCAAATTCATGAATGCTGGGCGCAGTGACAGTGTGCAAAAGGATCAATGGATCCTATTCCAACATTAGTAAGAACCGACAGATGATTAGCCATGTACATGGACCCTTTTCACTGAGAGGACGGCGGTAGCCATTGGCAACGGTGATCCACCAACATACAGCTTGCCATGGAAGGAGACCTGCGTGCGTAAAGAAGAAGACCGTAGGAAAGCAGAAATTCATAAGACAGAGCATCTCCAGAACCTCAACATGTTCTCCATTACTGAATAACAAGTATTTATTCTATGTTATTTACTCTTCATAAATCCAATCATTTTTATTACTGATTTCCTGACTAAGAGTTACAGAATAACCATAGCTTGCTTCAAGCCGACAATCTCCGTGGGATCGACCCTTACTCACGTAAGGTATTACTTGGACGACCCAGTGCACTTGCTGGTTAGTTGTGCGGAATTGCAAAAATGTGATTGTAATTTTGTGCACCAAGTTTTTGGCACCGTTGCCGGGGATTGTTCGAGTTTGGACAATTGATGGTTTATTTTGTTGCTTAGATTAGGAAAAATTTATCTTTTTAGATTAAAGTCACTAAAATTGCGTCTTCTATTATTGTTTTTGGTTGAAACTTTTTTTTTAAATCCTTATTTTCTTTTTCAATTTTTTTTCAAAAATTTTTATAAACTAATAATTGAGTTTTTCTGTTTGAGTTTAGTTTCATTTTTTTTTGAAAGACAATTAAGCTCAACACACTCGGTGGAGCATACAATAATAAAAGACGCACAACAACTCCTATGTCATCTCCAGCATAGCCATCAACAACATGAGTTATTGTTACACCATTCCTTTGAGCTACAAAACGATCTAGTGATGCATTCCACCACGACTGTTGTCTTATTCTGAAAAATGAATTCATTTCTACACAGCCAGATACTCCATATAACTGAGAAGAACCCCACTAACCATGTTTTACGCTCGTCTTTTCTCATAAGCATCATCCTGCTGCTCTCAAAATGTTCTCTTATGGATCCCGGTATGCACCATGCCCGACCCACCTGAGTAATCTACGCACACCAAACCTGCCAAGAAAAATCATACGTAACAAACAAGTGTTGGACAGATTCAACGTCCTTGTTGCATATCACACAGATATTATCATTCTGAGCAATGATGCGGAAGTTAATCAAGCGATCCTTTGTATTAACTTGTCCTACTAGTACAAACCAATTAAACAATTCAACTCTAGGGGGAACCAGTCCTTTCCAAATACCATTTGTGAACTTGTAAGAGAGGATATCATCCATTAGAGTCTATTCCTACAACACCTGCACAAATGAGTTAGTAGTATAAACACCTTCCTTGTCAAACTTCCACACCACTCTATCTGATACATCTGCTATTAAACTCACATTGTGCAAGATATCAAGCATTTGATTCAGGTTGTCAATCTCCCATTGGCGGAGTTCCCTCCTCCATTGGAAGTTCCACACCCACTCTATCCCGTCCCAAAACCCACAGTCCCCAATAATGGATCCTTTGTGATTTGAAACCAAGAAAAGCCTCAGAAAGGAGTCTTCCAACTTCCCTAACTGTAGACAAGTATCCTCTCAGAATCTGGTTGATCTACCATCACCAACTTCTATGGCTAGGCCATCAATCATCTTTTGTCTGACACTTTGCTCTTTTATTTGCAAGTTACATATTTCTTTCCACGGACCACCTTTTGCTGGTAGATCTTGAGTAGACAACAACTGGTTAGGATTCAGATTATTGCACAAGCACACAATCTTCTTCCACAGTGGACAGTCTTCCTTAGAAAATCTCGACCACCACTTGAACAATAAGGCGGTGTTCCGAATTGTCGCATCTCCGACACCTAGACCTCCTAACTTCTTTGGTGCTTGTATCATTTCCCACTTTACAAGAGCCAACCCAGGTCTTCCATCCTCCTTCCCCCAAAAGAATCTCCGCTGTAGTGAAATTAGTTTTTTTGCCACAGCAATTGGCATTTTATACAAGTTGAGATAATAAATTGGTAGACTATTGATTACTGACTTGATGAGGATCAACTTTCCTGCCTTGCTAAGAACCTTTGCTTTCCACAAGCTGAGTTTCTCCTCCACCTTATCTATCACTGGTTTCCAAGTTTTTACCAACCTTGGGTTTGCTCCGAGATTAATGCCCAAGTACTTCATCGATAGAGTTGCCGCCTGGTACCCTAGTAGTCTGCACATCCGATCCATCCACTCTTGACTGCAATTTACCGGTATCAAGCTGGATTTTTCAAAGTTAATGCTCAACCTGGACATCACTTTAAAACACCGCAAAAGCCTCTTGTAATTTCGCACTGTCTCCTCCTCTGGTGGACAGAACAATATAGTGTCATCAGCAAATTGCAAGTGTGACAACTCTATATTATCCCTACCAACTAAAAGAGGTGATATTCTCCCATTTCTAGCCGCCTCCCCAATCATCCTATTCAACACGTCTACTACAAGGACGAATAGGAATAGTGATAGAGGATCACCTTGTCGCAGCTCCCTTTCCATCCTGAACGGTTTTGATGGTGACCCATTAACCAAAATTGAGATAGATGCTGATCTGACACACTCTGCTACCCATGCCCTCCATCTTCTCCCGAACCCCATCTTTTCTAGAACAGTATCAATAAAGTTCCATTTGACTCTGTCATAGGCTTTTTGAAAGTCCAATTTGATGATTGCTGCCACCTTTCTTTTCAGTTTTAGCCATTGTATAGTTTCACACGCTATTAATGCTCCATCATGTATTCTCCTGCCCTTAAAAAAAGCACTTTGTGATTCCCCTACTAAACCTGGCATTACGCTCCTCATTCTCCTTGTGAACACTTTTGATATCACTTTATAAATGCAGCCAGCCATACTAATAGGTCTGAGATCCTTTATCTCCTTTGCACCCACAAATTTCGGTGCCAGCACTACCCAAGTAACATTGTAGTCTGCTGGTAGCCTCTCTGTCTCAAAGAAAGTTATCAAAACTTTAGTAAATTCCACTCCAATCTCTTCCCAACATTTTTTTATAAAGTTCATGTTATATCCATCGCTACCCGGTGCCTTAGACGATTCACAATCTCACACTGCTTCCTTCACTTCCTCCTTCGACGGTAATATCTCTAGAGCCTAAGCTTCCGCCATCTCCAACCGATTGACTAGACCATCTCGAAAGCTAATGTTTAGCAAAGCTTCCTGTTGGAACAGTTTCCTGTAAAAGTCCCTAATGGCAACTTTGATCCTTCCATGATTCCTGACCAGCCTCCCGTTAATCACTAAAGACTCAATCTGGTTATTCCTTCTTCTTGCTGATGCAATGTTGTGGAAATATCTTGTGTTCCTCTCCATCTCCTTGGCATGTCGAGACCTAGACATTTGTTTCCAGTGCATATCTTGCCTCGTATACCACAGCTCACAACACCTCACTAGCGCCTTCCTTCTTGCTTCTACTGTACCATCATAATCCCATTGCTGACCATGTCATCCACTTTCTTGATCTCATCCTCAAACCTTTTTATCTTTTCAGGTATATTCCGGAAGTGCTGCTTGTGCCATCTACCCAGTCGCTTAGATAACGCCTTCAGCTTATCCAGGAACCGAGCATCTCCCAACCCTCTCCATTCTTCCTTCACCATTCTTAGGAAGCCCTCATGTGTAAACCACGAGTCTAGGCTGCGAAACGGTCTTGTACCATGAACCATTCTTCTGTCTTCCATTATCAAGGGGCAGTGGTCTGATAGTCCTCTCGGTCCTCTTCTAAGTCGAGATTCTGGGTACGCATCCAGCCATTCCAGACTCACCAGGGCTCTATCAATCTGACTACAGGACTGCCCTCTAAACCATGTATACTTGCAATCATTAAGTGTCAAGTCCGCCAACTCCATATCATTTAACCATGCTCTGAAGTCTTCAGCGATTGCTGATAAACTCGTCGCCCTTTTCCTCTCCTCTATATGCACAATTTCAAATTTATTTTTCTCTTAGTTTCCAAAATTTATATCTTAATTCCTAATTATTTTATTTTTTCTTATTATTTTTATTTATTTTTAATTATTCGATTTGTTTCTACTTAAATAAAATAAAAACAAAAATATATTTTATTTGCAATTCATATCAATTCCCTTTTATCCATCATGGACCTAAATGGAAATGAACAGTCCAGAAGGAATCTGGGGTCATATGCTAACCCCATTACTGCTGCATATGGGAGTAGCATCTGTATACCTCCCATCAAAGCAAGAAATTTTGAGCTAAATCCTCATCTCATTGTCATGGTGCAGTAAAATTGCCAGTATTCTGGTCTTCCACAGGAAGAACCTACTGAGTTTCTGGCGCAGTTCTTGTAAATTGCTGACACAGTACGTGACAAGGAAGTAGATCAGGATGTCTACAGATTATTACTGTTTCCATTTGTTGTAAAAGATCAAGCTAAGAGGTGGTTAAATAACCAACCTACAGTAAGCATAAGAACATGGAAACAGTTATCAGACAAATTCCTGAATCAATATTTTCCTCCAAAAAGGATGACACAGCTAAGGCTGGACATCCAAGGCTTTAAACAAGAGGATGATGAATCCCTTTATAACGCCTGGCAGAGGTTGATGCGTGAGCATCTTTCCTATCTTTTCATAGTGAATTTGCATCTAAATTGTTGAGTTTAATAAAGAATTAATTATCTTTTAGCCAATATGGATGCTACTTTGAGTCTTTTGCAATTTTATTTATTTTAGGTAACATTCGGCGGAATTTGATAGAGTTTCTGTAGCACAAGAATCAAAGGAGATGGCAGCGAGGAGCGACGCGTGCGCGTGACTGATGTGTACGCGTGATTTGAAGATTTGCTCAGCGACGTGTACGCGTGACTGACGCGTGCGCGTGACATGCGAAAAAGACCATCGAGGCGTACACGTGACTGACGCGTACGCGTGACATGCGCCACGTCCAGAAAATATAGAAAAACGCTGGGGGCAATTTCTGGGCTGTTTTGACCCAGTTTTTAGCCCAGAAAACACAGATTAGAAGCTGCAGAATGGACAAAGCAAGTGGTCCCCACCCATCAGCTGAATTAATTCAAATATTATTTTTAGGAAAAGATATTATTTTTAGTTTTGATATTTTGATTTTAAATTTATTAGGATTAGTTATAAAAGGGAGAAACTTTCCTTCCCTAGGGGATTCAGATCCATCAGATTGGAACTCAGTACATTTTACCTGAATCCTTATTTTCTCTTTTCCATGAGCAACTAAACCTCCATTGTTAAGGTTAGAAGCTCTATCTATTGTATGGATTGATTTTATTGTTTCTGTATTTTAATTCATGTCTTGATTTATATTTAAGAATTGTTTTCGTTCTTAATTTTATGAATTTGGGTAGAACGGAAGTATGACCCATGTTCTGATTAAGTTCTTGTATAACTTGGAAAAGCTCTTTACTTGAACAATAGCTTGAAAACATATTATCCTGAATGTCTAATTGTTTGTATTTAATGAGATACGTGACATATAATCCCTTTATTTTTGGATAATTAGGATTCTTGTGGCATATAAACTAGAATTTGATCATCACCCTCTAATTGGAATTAATTGACCAAGGAATTGGCAGTTGATGAATTTTAGAGGAGACTAGGAAGGTCTAAGGAATTAGGGTCTAGTCACAAATAGTTTGCCATGAATTAAATCTTACATGATTAAAATTAGTTAATAAAAAAAGTCAATCCAGAAAATAGATAACTCTGAAGCCTTAACTGCTTTCTCAATATTTTATTCCCAACTTATTTATCTGCCTATCTTTAATATTCTAAATTTACTGTTAATGCTTTTGAACTTCCAACACTATTTTCTGTTTGTCTAACTAAGCCTATCAAACACTATTGTTGCTTAATCCATTAATCCTCGTGGGATCGACCCTTACTCACGTAAGGTATTACTTGGTACGATTCGGTACACTTGCCGGTAAGTTAGTGGGTTACAATTTCCGCACCAAGTTTTTGGCACTGTTACCGGAGATTGACTGTAATTGACAACTACTCGTTGTTTGATTGCTTAGATTAGATAATTTTTCTTTTAATTAAAAAAATTTATTATTTATTATTAATTTTTGTTTTTTATTTCTTTTGTTTCCTTTATATTTTTTCCTCTTCCTGTTCGTTTCCCATCCCCGTATCCCCTGTTTTCTTTTTTTTCTTACTTCCTTTTAATTTTTCTTATTTAAATCTCGTCGTTCTTTCTTTTATTTATTTTTCTTTTTATTTTCATTTTTTTATTTTTTTATTTCCGTTTTATTTTATTTTTCTTTTCATTATTTTTTTACTTTCTATATTTTTTTAGTTTTATTTTATTTTTGTCTTTAAAAAAATTTTAAATAAATAAATAGCACTAATATTTTTCTTAATTTCTGAAATTAAGTTTTGTGTTTCCTAGTTAGTTTTATTTTAATTTTTAGAATTCTATTCTTTCTTCTTTGCTTTCCTGTTCGCCACATGGTGCGTTTAATTCTGTTTGGTGTTTTGTGCTAAGGAAAAATAATGGAGAGAGATCATATGCGTTACTACTCACAACCGAGTAGTGATTCATATTATTGTGGATGGGAGAACTACTCATATTTTGGTTGGCAAAGTCAAAACCAAAGAAACTTCAGTGCTCCATGTTCCAACTATCAAGAACCACCATCTCTATATCCATACCAAGAACCACCATCTCTCTATCGATATCAAGAACCATCATCTTTCTACCCATATCAAGAGCCACTATCTCCCTATTCATACCAAGCACCATCCTCTTTTTACACTTATTAAGAACCATCACCGCCTCCTTATTCATCTCAAATACCATCAGATCTTGAGCTTCTCATGAAAGAATTCTTACATGATATAAAGACAACTGTCAAAAATGTAGAGAAGCATGTGCAGTCGATTATCAAATCACAGGAAGAGGAGCAAGCAAATTCCTTCCCAAGAGATATAATACAAGATCCTATAGAAGAAAGTGAGGAAATCAATCAAAAGATTTCATACTCCAGTGAACTAGAGAACTTTCCATCCTCACACATGGAAGAAGAGGAAGATGCAAAAACAAAGGAGGATGATGCACCCACAAAGGAAGAAGATGCACAACCTCCCATGCCCTTGGTAAGCAATGAAGAAGAGATTGAATTAGAAGACAGCTACCAAGAGGAAGAGGTTGAAATTGAGGAAGCTTGCAAAGAAGTGGAAGAATTCAAAGAAGAACACAAGGGAGTAGAGCTTGCAAGACCTCTCCCAAAGCCATTACCATCCAATACAACATTCAAATGGGTAAAATTCCTATCCTTAACCTTTACGTTCCCACTTGAATATGGGCTACTGGAGACGGATGATCAACTTAGAGCTCTTTGTGGCATTAAGAGTAAGAGGAAGATGGTTAGTGGTAAGAGGTCAAGCAAGGTTCAATATGGTTGCATGCTCCAAATTGAAGTGCAAGGATTGGTGTAGAGCTCAATTGAATGGGTCTAGAAGGTTGTTTGGATGTCTCTGTAAGAATTCAGATCAATTGCCACCCGGTGGGAACAATGGTGATCCACAAGAAGACGGGTGTAAAAGCAAGGTTTGGGACCCTGGAATTCATTCTCACAATCAACACTATTGGAGCCTTGTCACTTGCTTTAACTTGCACGAAGGAGTTATGCGCCTAGTTTGGAATCCCAGTGGCCATTGGATTAACAAACATTGGTGGAGATTCCTGGATCAGTACAATCACAAGCCACCATGACAAGGAGCTCACCACATGTCCAACTTAAGGACTTTAACTAAAAGTACTAGGTGGGAGATAACCCACCGTGGTTTAATCATTCCTTTTCATTCTTAGCTTTATTTTGTTTTATTTTTATTAGTAGTAGTTTTCTTACTTATTTGATTTTTATTAAGTTCTTACTAATTTTCTGATCATGCAGCTATTTTATAACAGGAACTGAACTCCTCAATCAAAAAAAAAAAAAAAAGCACACGACGCGCAAGCGTCGCTGACACGTACGCGTCAGATGGGCATGCATGAAAAATAAATATGAACAGAGAGTTGTGCGGGAATGATGCGAAAATGATGCCTCTAGCACAAACAAACCTACACATATGCGTACCCCACGCGTGCGCGTCATTCATGATTTTGGCACTCCACGCGTTCGCGTCATCGACGCGTACGCGTGACCTCGCAAATGGCGTAAAAGATGTTTGGGCAGAGAGTTGTGCTGGCTTGGGGATGGAAGTGTTCTAAAAGCAAAAAAAATTGCCCACGCGTACGTGTGCCTGACGCGTGCGTGTCATTTGACCAAACGGCCATCCACGCGTGCGCGTGCATGACGCGAACGCATCGTATGCCAATATTAGTTCTCTAGCCACGCGAACAGAGAGTTGCGCGTGTGCGTGGCTGGCTTCGCATGAATCACACAAATCCCAGGGCACGCAGATGCTTTCCTGACGTTGACGCGTCATTAAGGAAGTTCCGCGACCCACGCGTACACGTGCCATACGCGTACTGATGCGTGAGCATCTTTTCTATCTTTTCCTAGTGAATTTGTATTCAAATTGTTAAGTTTAATCAAGATTTAAATATCTATTAGCCACTATGGATGCTACTTTGAGTTGTGTGGATTTCCGTTTATTTCAGGTAGCATTCGGATGGATTTGATGGAGTTTTATAGCAGAAAAGGAAGAAAGCGAGTGATGTTGTCAACCCCGACCTCCTTGCACTCAAACAGAAATAACTTGAGCTATAGAGGTCAAATTGACGTGATTCCAGCGGCATTAGAAAGCTAACTTCCAGGACTTTTCAAAGATGTATAATAGTGCACTCTTTTTCTTCAGCATTTTCGGCCTCCTCCACGTTGAACTTGAGCTTTCTCAAGTTCAGCATGGAGTCCACGTACAAGGAGGAATCACACATCATCCATGCTGAACTTGGGAATTTCCAAGTTCAGCGTGGACTCAAAGAACTCACGCATAGAGATGCTGCCTCATCCACGCTGAACTTGAGAATTTTCAAGTTCAGCGTGGACATTAATACACAAGTGATCCCAGTGTCCAAACGGAAGGCATTCAAAGATTTATTTGAATTCTGATTAAATTTTTATTTTATTCAAAAATAAGAAAAGATATTATTTTAATTTTAGAAAATATATTTTACATTAATTAGGATTAGATATAAAAGGGAAAAGAATCAGCCCTTCGGGTTCTTCTCTTCTCTTCTACCTCATTCCGCAATTTACAGTTTTTCAGAATCCTTATTTTCTCTCTGAACCATGAGCAACTAAACCTCCACTGTTAAGGTTAGGAGCTCTGTCTATTGTATGGATTGATACTATTATTTTTCTATTTTAATTCATGTACTGATTTATAATTCAAGAATTGTTTTCGTTCTTTATCTTATGAATTTGGGTGGAACGGAAGTATGACCCTCTTTCTAATTGAGTTCTTGTATAACTTGGAAAAGCTCTTTACTTGAACAATAGCTTGAAAACATATTCTCCTAAATTTCTAATTATCTGGACTTAACGAGATACGTGACATATAATCCTCTTATATTTGGGTAATTAGGATTTTTGTGGTATATAAACTAGAATTGAACTTCACCCTCTAATTGGAATTAAGTGACCAAGGAATTGGCGGTTGATGAAAGTTAGAGTAGACTAAGAAGGTCTAAGGAATTAAAGCTTAGTCATATATAGTTTGTCATGAATTGAATCTTGCATGATTAAAATAGTTAGTAAGAAAAGTCAATCCGGAAAATAGATAACTCTGAAGCCTTAACTGTTTCTCCACATATTATTCACAACTCGTTTACTGCTTGCTTTCTGATTTACTGAATTTACTGTTTAATGCTTTTGAACTCTTAAATACCATTTTCTGCTTGTCTAACTAAGTAAATTAATCAACCATTATTACTTAGTCCATCAATCCTCGTGGGATCGACCCTCACTCACCTGAGGTATTACTTGGTACGACCCGGTGCACTTGCCGGTTAGTTTGTGGTTTTAAATTCCGCACCAAGTTTTTGGCGCAGTTGCCAGGGATTGATTGTGATTGACAACTACTCATTGTTTGATTGCTTAGATTAGATAATTTTTCATTTAATTAGTTTTATTTTAATATTATTAATTTTTGTTTTTCATTTTTTTCCTTTAATTTTTCTTCCCATTCGTTCATCAAGCCCCTGTCTTCGTTTCAATTTTCTTGTCTCTTTAACGTCAATTGTGATTGCTTCCACCTTCTTTCGTTTCTCTTTTTCTTTATTTTTCATTTTAGTTCATTTTCGTTTTTCCTTCTTTATTTTCTTTTAATATTTTTATTTTGTCTTATTTTATTAGTCTCATTTAAATTTTAAGCTTTGTTATTTTTGAAAAAAAAAACATATATATATATATATATATATATATATATATATATATATATATATTTACATTAGTATTAATATTTTTTTTAAAATTAAGTTTGGTGTTAACAAGTTATTTTTATTTTAATTTTCCTGTTTATTTTTTTTATTTTTGGAATTTTTCGGCTTTAATCATTTAGTTGTTTTATTTTACTTCTATTACATAGCTTATCTCACTGGGAATTCTCTGCACTCTGACGTAGAGAGTTCCATCTTTTCTTGTCTTCTATCTGTTTATGAGGCGGCGTTTGCAACAAGTAAGACTTTACAAGGCTGTAGAGTCCACTATAGATCATAATAATAATGCTGTTAATGCCAATGTGGTAAATCCGAATGAGAATGAGCAAAGGAGAGTACTGGGCTCTTACTCTGCTCCTACTGCAGATCTTTATGGAAAAAGCATTGTGGTGCCTCCTACAGCTGCAAACAACTTTGAGTTGAAGCCACAATTGGTCACCTTAGTGCAACAAAACTTCCAATATCACGGTCTTCCCCACGAAGACCCAAATCAATTTATTTCTGATTTTCTGCAGATTTGTGATACTGTAAAGACAAATGGAGTGAACCTAGAGGTGTACAAACTCATGCTCTTCCCGTTTTCTCTGAGGGATAAAGCAAAGCTTTGTCTAGATTTCCAACCCAAGGAGAGTTTGGATACTTGGGAAAAGGTTGTCACTGAGTTTCTTACTAAATTTTTCCCGCCAAAGAAGCTGACTAAGCTTAGGTTGGAAGTTCAGACCTTCAGGCAAAAGGATGGTGAAACTCTGTATGAAGCCTGGGAGAGGTACAAGCTACTGACTAAGCAATACCCTCCGGACATGTTCTCCAAATGGACCCAACTAGATATCTTTTATGAAGGCTTGGGTGAGATGTCCAAGATGAGCTTAGATACTTCTGCAGGTGGTTCATTGCACAAGAAGAAAACACCAGAGGAGACTGTTGAGCTTATTGAATTGGTGGCTAGCAACCAATATTTATACTCATCTAACATAAATCCCGTAAACTCTGAGACCTCTCAGAAGAGAGGCATGCTGGAAGTGGAAGTCGTTAATGCTCTTATTGCTCAGAACAAGCTTATGTCTCAGCAAATAAATCTACTTACTCAGCAGATGGGTGGAATGCAAGTCTCAGCTATCAACACCCAAAATCCACCTCAAGAGTTCTCTTATGACATGGCAGGTAATTTTGTACAAAATGATAATTATGATTATGCTCAATCTACTTCTGAACAGGTCAATTACATGGGGAGTGGTCCTAGAAATTCCAACAATGATCCATATTCTAAGACATACAATCAAGGATGGAGAAATCACCCAAACTTTGGGTGGAGGGACCAACCTCAGAGACCTCAAAATTTCAATAATAATTCTCAGGGCGGCCTCCAACAGAATAATTACAACAACCGCCAATTTCAGTCTCAGCAACAACAACCACCTCATCAGGCAAATTCTAAATCCCAAGAAGATTCTAATTGGGAGATGATGAAGAGTTTCATGCAAGAAACTAGAGCCTCCATTAGAAACTTGGAGGTGCAAATAGGTCAAATGAGCAAGCAATTATCCTACATTGCCAAAGGCTCCTGAATATAAGCCAAAAATGCCATATCCTCAGAGGCTTCAGAAGGCTTCCAAAGGCAAGCAATTTTCTAAATTCTTAAAAGTCTTCAAGAAGCTGCAGATCAACATTCCTTTTGTAGAGGCTCTTGAGCAAATGCCTCTTTATGCTAAATTTATGAAAGAATTATTGACTAACAAGAGGAATTGGAGAGAACAAGAAACAGTGGTGTTGACCAAGGAATGCAGTGCTATTATTCAACATAACATTTCTGAAAAGATGCAGGACCCAGGAAGCTTTGTGATTCCTTGCACCATTGGAGATGTCACCATTCAGAGAGCTTTATGTGTTCTTGGAGCTAGCATCAATCTAATGTCACTTTCAGTGATGAAAAAGCTTCAAATTGAGGAGGTAAAACCCACTCGTATTTCTCTTCAACTTGCTGATCTTTCTATTAAATTACCTGTGGGTGTTGTTGAAGATTTACTTGTGAAAGTAGGACCATTTATTTTTCCTGTTGATTTTGTTATTTTAGACATGGAAGAGGATGTAAAATCCTCTATTATTCTTGGTAGACCCTTTTTAGCTACAGGTAGAGCTCTGATTGATGTACAAAAGGGTGAATTAACCCTGAGGGTCAATGAAGACCAGGTGGTCCTTAATGTTTTTGAAGCTCTCAAGCACCCTAATGACTCTGAAGGGTGTATGAGAATTGATGTTGTTGAACCACTTGTTCAAGAAGTACTGGAAGCTGAAGTACTTGATGATGTTCTAGATCCTATTTCTGAGTATGAATTAGTTGAAGTTCATGATTCACCATCCCAAAAGGAGCTGATGAACATGCCAACAAAGGAGGAGGAAGTCCCCAAGCTTGAGCTCAAACCTTTGCCCCCTTCTCTGAAATATGTGTTCTTGGGTGAAAATAATTCTTATCCACTGATTATTAGCTCTTCCCTGAAGCCTAAAGAGGAAGAGGCGCTTATTTTAGTACTCAGGAGCCATAAAACAGCACTTGGGTGGACCATTAGTGATTTAAAGGGGATTAGTCCAACTAAATGCATGCACAAGATCCTTCTTGAAGATGATGCTAAACCAGTTGTGCAACCACAGAGGAGACTCAATCCAACCATGAAAGAGGTGGTCCAAAAAGAGGTAATGAAATTATGGGAAGCAGGTATTATTTACCCTATTTCTGATAGTCCTTGGGTAAGTCCTGTACAGGTAGTTCCCAAGAAAGGAGGAATGACAGTGGTCAAGAATAAAAAGAATGAGCTTATTCCTACAAAAACAGTCACTGGATGGAGAATGTGCATAGACTACAGGTGGCTCAACACCGCTACAAGGAAGGATCACTTCCCCCTGCCTTTCATTGATCAGATGCGTGAGAGGTTAGCTGGTCATGCTTTTTATTGTTTTCTAGATGGATATTCTGGATATAATCAAATTGCAGTGGACCCTCAAGATCAGAAAAAGACAGCATTTACATGCCCTTTTGGGGTATTTTCTTACAGAAGAATGCCATTTGGACTTTGTAATGCTCCAGTAACTTGTCAAAGGTGTATGCTTTCAATTTTTTCTGATATGGTTGAAAAGTTTATTGAGGTTTTTATGGATGACTTTTCTGTATTTGGTAATTCTTTTGAATCATGCATTAAGCATTTATCTCTGGTCTTGAAACGGTGTCAAGAATCAAACCTTGTTTTAAATTAGGAAAAAATGTCATTTTATGGTTACAGCAGGTATTGTTCTTGGACACCGAATTTCAAGTAAGGGGATTGAGGTTGATAGAGCAAAGGTGGAGGTAATTAAAAAATTACCACCACCAACCAATGTTAAGGCAGTCAGGAGTTTCTTGGGTCATGCGGGATTTTATAGAAGATTCATAAAGGATTTTTCAAAAATTGCTAAGCCACTAAGCAACCTATTGGTTGTTGATGTTCCTTTTGTGTTTGATGCTGAATGCCTGCATGCTTTTGAAACTTTGAAAGCAAACCTTACTTCTGCTCCCATTATAGCTCCCCC
This sequence comes from Arachis ipaensis, assembly GCF_059453495.1. Taxonomy (NCBI): domain Eukaryota; kingdom Viridiplantae; phylum Streptophyta; class Magnoliopsida; order Fabales; family Fabaceae; genus Arachis; species Arachis ipaensis. Next base: position 114,509,380 of record NC_142441.1, on the reverse strand, counting down.
TGACTGGGATTTACCATTTGAATTGATGTGTGATGCTAGTGATTTTGCTATAGGAGCTGTTTTAGGACAGAGGCATGGCAAGCTTGTACATGTCATTTACTATGCTAGCCATGGGTTAAATGATGCTCAAAAGAATTACACAACTACAGAGAAAGAACTATTAGCTATTGTGTATACTGTTGATAAGTTTAGGTCCTATCTAATTGGTTCTAAGGTTATTGTTTATATTGATCACGCTGCTTTGAAGTACCTTCTAACCAAACAAGACTCTAAACCAAGATTAATCAGATGGGTGTTGCTCCTCCAGGAGTTTGACATTGAAATAAAGGACAGAAAAGGGTCAGAAAATCAAGTAGCCGACCACCTTTCCAGAATAGAGCCTTAAAAAGGAGTACCACCACCCATAGCTGTGACTGAGACATTTCCGGATGAACAATTGTTCCTCATTCAGCAGGCCGCATGGTTTGCAGATATTGCAAATTACAAGGCCGTGAATTTTATTCCAAAGGAGTACAGTAGGCAACAAGTAAAGAAGCTATTGACTGATGCAAAATAGTACATTTGGGAGGAACCGTACCTTTTTAAAAGGTGTTCAGATGGTATAATCCGGAGATGTGTCCCGGATGAGGAAAAATAGCAAATTCTTTGGCACTGTCATGATTCTGATTATGGAGGACACTTTGGTGGTGAAAGAATAGCTACAAAGGTCCTTCAGAGCGGGTTTTACTGGCCGACTCTCTTCAAGGACTCAAGAGAATTTGTGAAGCACTGTGACAGATGTGAAAAAGCCACGAACCTCCCTGCCAACCATGAGATGCCACAGCAGGGGATTCTTGAGGTTGAGTTATTTGATGTATGGGGTATTGATTTCATGGGACCTTTTCCACCCTCACATTCGAACAACTATATTCTAGTGGCAGTTGATTATGTGTCCAAGTGGGTGGAAGCCGTAGCTCTATCCACCAATGATGCCAAGGTGGTGATGAGCTTTCTTCAGAGATATATTTTTAGCCGGTTTGGTGTCCCAAGGACACTCATTAGTGATGGTGGAAGTCACTTCTGTAATAGACAGCTGGACTCACTTCTGCAGAGATATGGAGTCCATCATAAAGTGGCAACCCTCTATCACCCTCAGACAAGTAGACAGGTTGAAGTTTCCATCAGGGAACTCAAGCGAATTCTAGAAAAGACCGTTAGTGTTTCAAGAAAGGACTGGTCTAGGAAGCTTGATGATGCTCTCTGGGCATACCGGACAGCTTATAAGACTCCTATTGGCATGTCCCCTTATTAGTTGGTCTATGGCAAAGCCTGTCACTTGCCAGTTGAGCTGGAGCATAAAGCTTACTGGGCAATCAGGTATCTGAATCTTGATTCAGAATCTGCAGGAATTAAGCGAATGCCTCAGTTGAATGAGCTTGATGAATTCAGATATTTAGCCTATGAGAACGCCAAGTTCTATAAGGAGAGAACCAAGCTCTTGCATGACAAGAAGATTGCCATCAGAGTCTTTGAGCCAGGGCAGAGAGTACTTCTGTATAATTCAAGGCTCAAACTCTTTCCTGGGAAGTTGAAATCCCGGTGGTCAGGACCGTTTGTGGTTACCAGAGCCTCACCATATGGTCATGTAAAAATACAGGAAGAGAATTATGATAGGAAATTTACAGTGAATGGCCAGAGGTTGAAGCACTATCTTGGAGACGCGATTGATCGCCAGAGGTCCGCTCATCTGCTGAATTAGCATAACTGATCGTCAAGCTAGTGACGTTAAAGAAGCGCTTGTCGGGAGGCAACCCGATTATTTCGTATCCTTAGTTATTTCTCTATTGAGTTGATTATACTATTTGTTTGATTTTTATTGAGTTTTTACTGTTTTCCTTTGTTTTACTTGTGTTTTGATCATGCAGAATTTTTAAAACAGGAACCGGACACTTAGAAAAATTTTGAAATACTCTGGAGAAGGTTGAGTTTGCCAATTCCACGCTGAACTTGGAATTTTCCAAGTTTAGCGTGGCATGTGCGTGTAATTTGGAAGAATGTCTCTGCTAGTTCCACGCTGAACTTGGTGTTTTTCAAGTTCAGCGTGGAGAACAACGCAATTAACGTGCATCAGGGCCAGACTCCACGCTGAACTTGGAATTTTCCAAGTTCAGTGTGGATGCATGCGTACGAAGAGAGAGTTGTCACTGCCATTCCCACGTTGAACTTAGCTTTCTCCAAGTTCAGCGTGGGAATATTAAAAAAAAATTCAAAAAAATTTTCAAAAAAAATTAAAAAAAAAAAGGTGTGAACCCACGCTGAACTTGAGCTATACCAAGTTCAACGTGGGAAGGAAGCATGCATTCAGGAGCGTTCAATCAAGTTCAACGTGGGATCCCCAACTTCTCGCTGAATCACCACAATATCATGTCAAATCCAACCAGATCAATCACACCCAATCCCACATGATCTTATTTTTTTCCCTTTCTTTCCCCTGCCCCCTTGACCACAACCTTCTTCACTTCCCCATGACATTGGCTCCTTTATAATCCCCATAACCTTGGCCCCTTCCTAAATATTTGATTCCCAACCCCTTCCTCATCCTAACACAAACCCGTGACCCCCACAACCAGATATTCCCCTTTTCTTTCCTTGACCACCATAATTATCCCCACCCACCCACATTAACCCCAACGAACCCCCCTCCCTTCTATATAAGGCCTACATACCAACAACATTCCTCACACAAAAGCACCTTCAACACCCAGAGCTAATCAAGTACAACACTCTTTCCCTTCTTCCACCACAACCGCCCCTAGCCACACCCATTCAACCTTCGACCACCCCCTTCCATATACTACCCCACTTCCCTTCCCTTTTATTTTTCTTTCCTTGCCGTCACTTTAACCCTCTCCCCTAACCCCTACTATTTAGGCCCCGCACCTCATTCTCACTCAACTATCCCCTCCCCAACCCTCCACTACTACCTACAGCCCCCTCTGTCCCGTGCCCCCCTCCTCTATTCCCCTCTTCTTTTTATTTTATTTTATTTTTCTATTCTGTGTAGCTTCTTTTTCGTTAAAAAAAAAGAACCAGAAAAATATTTTTATCATTATATTTTATTTTCTGTTATTTAAATTCCTGTATCTCTTTCTTCTTTCCCTTTGTATTTCTTTAGTTTGCTCGAGGACGAGCAATAGTTTTAAGTTTGGTGTTGCCGCTCTGCTGTTTTATTTGATTTATCTTTATGGCACCTAAGACCATCCAACCGTCCAAAAAGAGAAAGAGAAAGGAACCGGCAACCGGTTCTCATGACTCAAGGTGCTTCAAATCTAAGTTACATGAAGAACATTTTTTTGATATCAATGGCAAGAGGCCGGTTTTACCAGAAGTGCAGTTTAAGCTCCAACCGGATGAATTTCTGGAAATTACACATGAGATTCAGAGAAGAGGATGGGAAGTTCTGTGCAATCCACACACAGGCGGGACAGTTGATGGTTCAAAAATTCTATGGGAACATGTGGATCACCTACAAGAATGTGTCTGGCATAAATGAAAGGAACCACAAAACTTTTGTAAGGGGAAAAGCCATTGACTTCAGCCTAGAGACCATCAGACAGACCCTCCAGATACCAGAGACTGAACAATCAGTTCATTCCTACAGTGAGAGGATGTACAGAGATCAGCGGCTGGGACAAGTAATCACTGACATTTGCATTCCAGGTACGCAATGGAAAAACCAGTCAGAAGGAAAATCCGGCCATATCAGAGTAGGTGATTTGATGCCTTTAGCTAGAGGATGGCACCATTTCATTCGCCGGTCCATCATGTCCACGAGCAACCGGTCCGAGTATACTGCGGACCGAGCAGTCATGATCCACTGTATTCTTTGGGAAAGCCAGTGGAGGTGGCAAACATTATTGCTGATCAATTCTACCACATCGTCACCAACACCAAGGACAATGCTAGATTGGGCTTCCCACATCTCATCTTCTGCCTCTGTGATGCTGCTAGAGTGAAGATAGAAAATGACTTCCCTATCCCAACCGAGAAGCCCATCACAAAGAAACAGCTGGAACAGACAAGGGAACATCGAAGGCACCCCATAGAACAGGCTGAGGAAGGAGATGAAGAATAGCTACCTCAGGGACAAGATCAGCCACCACAGGAGTATTGGCAGCAGCTTGCATCCTCCATGGAGCAGATGAGGGTCGCCAATGACAATCGCTGGCAGCAGTACATGGCATCTGTTGATGAGATGAGAGCCATACAGAATAGCCGATGGGAGCATCTCTGTACATCCCTTGATGAGATTAGAGCAGATCAGCACTCTCAGCGGCAGAAGATTCAGCAGCTGAGGCAGGATTACAACCGTCTGAGAGGACCCTACGGAGCTCAGCCCGAGGAGAGAGATCCCCATCAGAGAGATTGAGGTGGCTCAGTTCCTTTTTATCCTCATTATTATTTTACTGTTATTTTTATGATTAGGTTCCTGTTTTTTGTTTATTTTGTTATTGCATGATCAGTGGTTATTTCAATTCCTAGGTCTAGTTACCTTATTACCTATTTCATTATTTTATTCTCATTTTTATGCTAAAAAAACAAACAAAAAAAAAAGAGAAAAAGAGTGTCTCATGTATTGCTCACTGAGCTTAAAAATCAAAAGAAAAGAAAGAAGTGATGTAATGCATGAAAAGAGTGAGTTTATATCTAAGATTTATCATATTTACTTAAATGTGGTGGTGTTATTTGTAATTCTGAATGAATGACATGAACAGAGCATATTTGAATTTGAATAAATGGATGTTGATGTATGAGGAACAGGAATTTAGAGAATTATTATGACTTCTCTGAAATAAACAAAAATTTAATCCTTGAAGCAAAAGATACAGCAAGATAAGCATAAAAGCAAGGTCCAAGGCTCTGAGCATTAATGACTAGGGAGGTCAGACATGATTAAAAGCTCAAAGAGTTGTTTCCCTAGTCATATGCTTGTGGTGTTCTTGTGTCAAGTAATCCTTGAGACAAAACATTTAGAGTCGAGATCAAATGCAATTAATGGAGTATGCTAAAGGCTTTGAGCACCACTGTCTGGGAGTAACAAAAAAAAGAGAAAGAGAAAAATCAGAATTTAGAAAGAGTTCCCCAGTCAAGTGCTTGTGGTGTTTCTGTGTCAACTAAAGTTGAGACAAAACATTTAAAGTCACAGCTAGGCTCAAGGTGCAAAGCACCAAAGAAAAGAGAATTAAAGTAAATTCTGCTGTGTTCAAGGATTAAGCTGGAGTATAAAGATCAGAGAATTCATAATATAATCCGGATTCCCAATTCCGAATGACACTGATATTCCTCTGATTCAAAGGAGAGTGAGATGCCAAATCTGTTCAGAGCTACAATAAATAAACTCCATTTTTAAGAATAGGCTTGAGCATGACTAAACTCTCACTTCTCATACAAATTCACATCTTAATCATGTACTTATTTTGGTTGCTTGAGGACAAGCAACAATTCAAGTTTGGTGTTGTGATGCGTGAGCATCTTCTCTATCTTTTCCTAGTGAATTTGTATTCAAATTGTTAAGTTTAATCAAGATTTAAATATCTTTTAGCCACTATGGATGCTACTTTGAGTTGTGTGCATTTTCATTTATTTCAGGTAGCATTCGGATGGATTTGACGGAGTTTTATAGCAGAAAAAGGAAGAAAGCGAGTGATGTTGTCAACCCCGACCTCCTTGCACTCAAACAGAAATAACTTGAGCTATAGAGGTCCAATTGACGTGATTCTAGCGGCATTAGAAAGCTAACTTCCAGGGCTTTACAAAGATGTATAATAATGCACACTTTTTTTTCATAATTATCGGCCTCCTCCACGTTGAACTTGAGCTTTCTCAAGTTCAGCGTGGAGTCCACGTACAAGGAGGAATCACACATCATCCAATTCCCAAGTTCAGCGTGGACTCAAAGAACTCACGCATAGAGACGCTACCTCATCCACGCTGAACTTGAGAATTTTCAAGTTCAGCGTGGACATTAATACACAAGTGATCCCAGCGTCCAAACGGAAGGCATTCAAAGATTTATTTGAATTCTGATTAAATTTTTATTTTATTTAAAAATAAGAAAAGGTATTATTTTAATTTAGAAAATATATTTTACATTAATTAGGATTAGATATAAAAGGGAAAAGAATCAGCCCTTCGGGTTCTTCTCTTCTCTTCTACCTCATTCCGCAATTTACAGTTTTTCAGAATCCTTATTTTCTCTCTGAACCATGAGCAACTAAACCTCCACTGTTAAGGTTAGAAGCTCTGTCTATTGTATGGATTGATACTATTATTTTTCTATTTTAATTCATGTACTGATTTATAATTCAAGAATTGTTTTCATTCTTTATCTTATGAATTTGGGTGGAACGGAAGTATGACCCTCTTTCTAATTGAGTTCTTGTATAACTTGGAAAAGCTCTTTACTTGAACAACAGCTTGAAAACATATTCTCCTAAATTTCTAATTATCTGGACTTAACGGGATACGTGACATATAATCCTCTTATATTTGGGTAATTAGGATTTCTGTGGCATATAAACTAGAATTGAACTTCACCCTCTAATTGGAATTAAGTGACCAAGGAATTAGCGGTTGATGAAAGTTAGAGTAGACTAAGAAGGTCTAAGGAATTAGGGCTTAGTCATATATAGTTTGTCATGAATTGAATCTTGCATGATTAAAATAGTTAGTAAGAAAAGTCAATCCGAAAAATAGATAACTCTGAAGCCTTAACTGTTTCTCCATATATTATTCACAACTCGTTTACTGCTTGCTTTCTGATTTACTGAATTTACTATTTAATGCTTTTGAACTCTTAAATACCATTTTCTGCTTGTCTAACTAAGTAAATTAATCAACCATTGTTTCTTAGTCCACCAATCCTCATGGGATCGACCCTCACTCACCTGAGGTATTACTTGGTACGACCCGGTACACTTGCCGGTTAGTTTGTGGTTTTAAATTCCGCACCAAGTTTTTGGCGCCGTTGTCGGAGATTGATTGTGATTGACAACTACTCGTTGTTTGATTGCTTAGATTAGATAATTTTTCATTTAATTAGTTTTATTTTAATATTATTAATTTTAGTTTTTCATTTTTTTCCTTTAATTTTTCTTCCCATTCGTTCATCAAGCCCCTGTCTTTGTTTCAATTTTCTTGTCTCTTTAACGTCAATTGTGATTGCTTCCACCTTCTTTCGTTTCTCTTTTTCTTTATTTTCATTTTAGTTCATTTTCGTTTTTCCTTCTTTATTTTCTTTTAATATTTTTATTTTGTCTTATTTTATTAGTCTCATTTAAATTTTAAGCTTTGTTATTTTCGAAAAAAAAAACATATATATATATATACATTAGTATTAATATTTTTTTTTTGAAATTAAGTTTGGTGTTACTTAGTTATTTTTATTTTAATTTTCCTGTTTATTTTTTTTATTTTTGAAATTTTTCGGCTTTAATCATTTAGTTGTTTTATTTTACTTCTTTTACACAGGTTATCTCACTGGGAATTCTCTGCACTCTGACGTAGAGAGTTCCATCTTTTCTTGTCTTCTATCTGTTTATGAGCAGGAACAGGGACAAGGAACCTCTGTTAGACTTTGATCCTGAACCTGAAAGGACTTTGAGGCGGCATTTGCAACAAGCAAGACTTTACAAGGCTGCAGAGTCCACTATGGATCATAATAATAATGCTGTTAATGCCAATGTGGCAAATCCGAATGAGAATGAGCAAAGGAGAGTACTGGGCTCTTACTCTGCTCCTACTACAAATCTTTATGGAAAAAGCATTGTGGTGCCTCCTATAGCTGCAAACAACTTTGAGTTGAAGCCACAATTGGTCACCCTAGTGCAACAAAACTGCCAGTATCACGGTCTTCCCAACGAAGACCCAAATTAATTTATTTCTGATTTTCTGCAGATTTGTGATACTGTGAAGACAAATGGAGTGAACCCAGAGGTGTACAAACTCGTGCTCTTCCCGTTTGCTCTGAGGGATAAAGCAAAGCTTTGGCTAGATTTCCAACCCAAGGAGAGTTTGGATACTTGGGAAAAGGTTGTCACTGAGTTTCTTACTAAATTTTTCCCACCAAAGAAGCTGACTAAGCTTAGGTTGGAAGTTCAGACCTTCAGGCAAAAGGATGGTGAAACTCTATATGAAGTCTGGGAGAGGTACAAGCTACTGACTAGGCAATGCCCTCCGGACATGTTCTCCAAATGGACCCAACTAGATATCTTTTATGAAAGCTTGGGTGAGATGTCCAAGATGAGCTTAGATACTTCTGCAGGTGGTTCATTGCACAAGAAGAAAACACTAGAGGATACTGTTGAGCTTATTGAATTGGTGGCTAGCAACCAATATTTATACTCATCTAACAGGAATCCTATAAACTCTAAGACCTCTCAGAAGAGAGGCGTGCTGGAACTGGAAGCCGTTAATGCTCTTATTGCTCAGAACAAGCTTATGTCTCAGTAAATAAATCTACTTACTCAGCAGATGGGTGGAATGCAAGTCTCAGCTATCAACACCCAAAATCCACCTCAAGAGTTCTCTTATGACATGGCAGGTAATTTTGTACAAAATGATAATTATGATTATGCTCAATCTACTTCTGAACAGGTCAATTACATAGGGAGTGGTCCTAGAAATCCCAACAATGATCCATATTCTAAGACATACAATCAAGGATGGAGAAATCACCTAAACTTTGGGTGGAGGGACCAACCTCAAAGACCTCAAAATTTCAATAATAATTCTCAGGATGGCCTCTAACAGAATAATTACAACAACCGGCAATTTCAGTCTCAGCAACAATAACCACCTCAGCAGGCAAATTCTAAATCCCAAGAAGATTCTAATTGGGAGATGATGAAGAGTTTCATGCAAGAAACCAGAGCCTCCATTAGAAACTTGGAGGTGTAAATGGGTCAAATGAGCAAGCAATTACCTGAGAGGTCTTCAAATACATTTCCTGGTGATACAGTGGTGAACCCAAGAGAAGATTACAAGGCTATTCAATTAAGGAGTGGTAAAGTAGCTGATTCTGAGACCAAGGTCAATAAGGAGCTAGTAGAAAAAGAAGCTCTAGAGGAGCAGAAGGAAGAAGTAGAATACACCCCTCTAAAGCGTGCAGATAACCCATTCCCTGACTCTCTTGACACTTATCCTACATTGCCAAAGGCTCCTGAATATAAGCCAAAAATGCCATATCCTCAGAGGCTTCAGATGGCTTCCAAAGACAAGCAATTTTCTAAATTCTTAGAAGTCTTCAAGAAGCTGCAGATCAACATTCCTTTTGCAGAGGCTCTTGAGCAAATGCCTCTTTATGCTAAATTTATGAAAGAATTGTTGACTAACAAGAGGAATTGGAGAGAACAAGAAACAGTGGTCTTGACCAAGGAATGCAGTGCTATTATTCAACATAACATTCCTGAAAAGATGCAGGACCCAGGAAGCTTTGTGATTCCTTGCACCATTGGAGATGTCACTATTCAGAGAGCTTTATGTGATCTTGGAGCTAGCATCAATCTAATGCCACTTTCAGTGATGAAAAAGCTTCAAATTGAGGAGGTAAAACCCACTCGTATTTCTCTTCAACTTGCTGATCTTTCTATTAAATTACCTGTGGGTGTTGTTGAAGATTTACTTGTGAAAGTAGGACCATTTATTTTTCCTACTGATTTTGTTATTTTAGACATGGAAGAGGATGTAAAATACTCTATTATTCTTGGTAGACCCTTTTTACCAACAGGTAGAGCTCTGATTGATGTACAAAAGGGTGAATTAACCCTGAGGGTCAATGAAGACCAGGTGGTCCTTAATGTTTTTGAAGCTCTCAAGCACCCTAATGACTCTGAAGGGTGTATGAGAATTGATGTTGTTGAACCACTTGTTCAAGAAGTACTGGAAGCTGAGGTACTTGATGATGTTCTAGATCTTATTTCTGAGTATGAATTAGTTGAAGTTGATGATTCACCACCCCAAAAGGAGCTGATGAACACGCCAACAAAGGAGGAGGAAGTCCCCAAGCTTGAGCTCAAACCTTTGCCCCCTTCTCTGAAATATGTGTTCTTGGGTGAAAATAATTCTTATCCACTGATTATTAGCTCTTCCCTGAAGCCTAAAGAGGTAGAGGCGCTTATTTTACTACTCAGGAGCCATAAAACAGCACTTGGGTGGACCATTAGTGATTTAAAGGGGATTAGTCCAACTAAATGCATGCACAAGATCCTTCTTGAAGATGATGCTAAACCAGTTGTGCAACCACAGAGGAGACTCAATCCAACCATGAAAGAGGTGGTCCAAAAAGAGGTAATGAAATTATGGGAAGCAGGTATTATTTACCCTATTTCTGATAGTCCTTGGGTAAGTCCTGTACAGGTAGTTCCCAAGAAAGGAGGAATGACAGTGGTCAAGAATAAAAAGAATGAGCTTATTCCTACAAAAACAGTCACCGGATGGAGAATGTGCATAGACTACAGGTGGCTCAACACCGCTACAAGGAAGGATCACTTCCCCCTGCCTTTCATTGATCAGATGCGTGAGAGGTTAGCTGGTCATGCTTTTTATTATTTTCTAGATGGATATTCTGGATATAATCAAATTGCAGTGGACCCTCAAGATCAGAAAAAGACAGCATTTACATGCCCTTTTGGGGTATTTTCTTACAGAAGAATGCCATTTGGACTTTGTAATGCTCCAGTAACTTGTCAAAGGTGTATGCTTTCAATTTTTTCTGATATGGTTAAAAAGTTTATTGAGGTTTTTATGGATGACTTTTCTGTCTTTGGTAATTCTTTTGAATCATGCCTTAAGCATTTATCTCTGGTCTTGAAACGGTGTTAAGAATCAAACCTTGTTTTAAATTGGGAAAAATGTCATTTTATGGTTACAGAAGGTATTGTTCTTGGACACCAAATTTCAAGTAAGGGGATTTAAACGCCAATAAAGGGAGAAAAGCTAGCGATAAACGCCAGAAACAAGCAGCAACCTGGCATTTAATGCCAGGAATGCTTGAACAGTACATATGTCTTTTGAATTTGTTGTTTATTAATGTTAAAATTGTTGGCTCTTGAAAGAATAACGAAAAAGGAAAAATGTTATTGATAATCTAAAAAATCATAAAATTGATTCTTGAAGCAAGAAAAAGCAGTGAAAAACACAGCTTGCGAAAAAAAATGGCGAAAAAAAATACAAAGAGAGAAAAAAAAAAAAGCAAGCAGAAAAAGCCAATAACCCTTTAAACTAAAAGGCAAAGGGTAAAAAGGATCCAAGACTTTGAGCATTAATGGATAGGAGGGCCCAAAGGAATAAAATCCTGGCCTAAGCGGCTAAATCAAGTTGTCCCTAACCATGTACTTGTGGCGTGAAGGTGTCAGTGAAAAGCTTGAGACTGAGCGGTTAAAGTCGTGATCCAAATCAAAAAGAGTGTGCTTAAGAACTCTGGGCACCTCTAACTGGGGACTCTAGCAAAGCTGAGTCACAATCTGAAAAGGTTTACCCAGTTATGTATCCGGTGGTAATACTGGAAAACAAAATGCTTAGGGTCACGGCCAAGACTCATAAAGTAGCTGTGTTCAAGAATCAACATATTGAACTAGGAGAATCAATAATGCTATCTGAATTCTGAGTTCCTATGGATGCCAATCATTCTGAACCTCAAAGGATAAAGTGAGATGCCAAAAATTGATTCTTGAAGCAAGAAAAAGCAGTGAAAAACACAAAGCTTGTGAAAAATAAAAAAAATGGCAAAAAAAAAATACAAAGAGAGAAAAAGAAAAAGCAAGCAGAAAAAGGCAATAACCCTTTAAACTAAAAGGCAAAGGGTAAAAAAGATCCAAGACTTTGAGCATTAATGGATAGGAGGGCCCAAAGGAATAAAATACTGGCCTAAGCGGCTAAATCAAGCTGTCCCTAACCATGTGCTTGTAGCGTGAAGGTGTCAAGTGAAAAGCTTGAGACTGAGTGGTTAAAGTCGTGATCCAAAGCAAAAAGAGTGTGCTTAAGAACTCTGGGCACCTCTAACTGGGGACTCTAGCAAAGCTGAGTCACAATCTGAAAAGGTTCACCCAGTTATGTGTCTGTGGCATTTATGTATCCGGTGGTAATACTGAAAAACAAAATACTTAGGGTCACGGCCAAGACTCATAAAGTAGCTGTGTTCAAGAATCAACATACTGAACTAGGAGAATCAATAACACTATCTGAATTCTGAGTTCCTATGGATGCCAATCATTCTGAACCTCAAAGGATAAAGTGAGATGCCAAAACTGTTCAGGATTGCAGTGTAAACCCACTATAAGAGGAGACATTGGCTTAATCGAACTCTCATTCTTATGCAAATTCACATCCTAAGCTTATATTAGGTTTGGTTGCTTGAGGACAAGCAACAGTTTAAGTTTGGTGTTGTGATGCGTGAGCATCTTTCCTATCTTTTCCTACTGAATTTGCATCTAATTTATTGAGTTTAATAAAGAATTAATTATTTTTTAGCCAATATGAATGCTATTTTGAGTCTTTTTGCAATTTTGTTTATTTTAGGTAGCATTCGGCGGAATTTGATGGAGTTTCTGCAGCACAAGAATCAAAGGAGATGGCAGTGAGGAGCGACGCGTACGCATGACTAACACGTACGCGTGAATTTGGAGCTTTTCATGGCGACGCGTGCGCGTGACTGATGCGTACGCGTGATTTGAAGATTTGCTCAGCGACGCGTGCGCGTGACCGACGCGTTCGCGTGACTCTCAGAAAAGACCATCGACGCGTACGGGTGACTGACGCGTACGCGTGACATGCGCCACGTGCAGGAAACGCAGAAAAACGCTGGGGGCGATTTCTGGGCTACTTTAACTCAGTTTCCAGCCCAGAAAACACAGATTAGAAGCTGCAGAATGGACAAAACAAGTGGTCCCCACCCATCAATTGAAGACTTGATTATTTAGTTAATTTTGATTTAAATTCAAATTTGAATTCTAGGAAAAGATATTATTTTAATTTTAAAAATTAGATTTTAAATTTATTAGGATTAGTTATAAAAGGGAGAAGAAACCTCTCTTTTGAAGGAGGTCCTGGGGAGGATCCCATCCTATTCCAAATTTACATTCTGTATTCCATAACATTCTACCATGAGCAATTAATCCTCCATTGTTAAGGTTAGGAGCTCTGTCTATTGTATGGATTGATATTACTATTTTTCTATTTTAATTCATGTTTTGATTTATATTTCAATAATTGTTTTCGTTCTTTATTTTATGAATTTGGGTGGAATGGAAGTATGACCCATGTTCTGATTGAGTTCTTGTATAACTTGGAAAAGCTCTTTACTTGAACAATAGCTTGAAAACATATTATCCTGAATTTCTAATTGTTTGTATTTAACGGGATACGTGACATATAATCCCTTTATTTTTGGATAATTAGGATTCTTGTGGCATATAAACTAGAATTTGATCATCACCCTCAAATTGGAATTAATTGACCAAGGAATTGGCAGTTGATGAATTTTAGAGGAGACTAGGAAGGTTTAAGGAATTAGGGTCTAGTCACAAATAGTTTGCCATGAATTAAATCTTACATGATTAAAATTAGTTAATAAAAAAAGTCAATCCAGAAAATAGATAATCTGAAGCCTTAACTGCTTTCTCAATATTTTATTCCCAACTTATTTATCTGCCTATCTTTAATATTCTAAATTTACTGTTAATGCTTTTGAACTTCCAACACTATTTTCTATTTGTCTAACTAAGCCTATCAAACACTATTGTTGCTTAATCCATCAATCCTCGTGGGATCGACCCTTACTCACGTAAGGTATTACTTGGTACGATCCGGTGCACTTGCCGGTAAGTTAGTGGGTTACAATTTCCACACCAAAGGTACAGAGGGATGCTAAGGAAATGCCCCTCTGAAATGTTTTCAGAGTGGGTGCAGTTAGACATCTTCTACTACGGGCTTATAGAAAAAGCTCAGGTATCTCTAGACTACTCAGCTGGTGGATCTATACGCATGAGAAAGCCTATTGAAGAGGCTCAAGAGCTTATCGACATAGTTGCTAGAAATCAGCATCTGTACATAAGTAATGAGTCCTCCACGAAAGAAGAAGCTAAGGCAGTATCAACTGACTTTAGTCCTCAGGAACAAGTTGATGAACTCAATCAGCAACTATCTTCTATAACAAGGCAACAGCAGAATTTAAAGAGATGCTACAAGAAACCAAAAATGCTAACAAGGATATGGAATCACAATTGAATCAGACAAAACATCAATTATCAAAACAGATAACAGAGGAGTGCAAAGCAGTTCAATTAAGAAGTGAAAAAACATTAAATACCTCAACTCAAAGTAGCAAAAAGCCAAGAAAAGAACAGCTGACAGAGGATGAGAAACCTGCTACCCAAAATCACTCTAAGGATAGTAAGAGCCCAGAGAGGAATAAGTCTGGCATTTAAACGCCAGAAAAGGGTGAAAAAATGGCGTTAAACACCCAATCCATGTCCAGTTCTGGTGTTCAAACGCCAGAAAAGGGTAGGAATCTGGCGTTAAACGCCCAATCCATGTCCAGTTCTGGCGTTCAAACACCAGTGAGGGATCAGACACCTACAAGTGCTGATAATAACTCCCTCAAGAAGGCTTCTCAACCTACCTCTGTAGGAAATAAACCTGCAGCAACTAAGGTTGAAGAATGTAAAGCCAAAATGCCTTATCCTCAGAAACTCTGCCAAGCGGAACAGGATAAACAATTTGCCCGCTTTGCAGACTATCTCAGGACTCTTGAAATAAAGATTTCGTTTGCAGAGGCACTTGAGCAAATACCCTCTTATGCTAAGTTCATGAAAGAGATCTTAAGTCATAAGAAGGATTAGAGAAAAACAGAAAAAGTTTTTCTCACTGAAGAATGCAGTGCAGTCATTTTAACAAGCTTACCAGAAAAGCTTAAGGATCCCAAAAGCTTTATGATACCTGCACATTAGAGGGTACTTGTACCAAGACAGCTCTATGTAACCTTGGGGCAAGTATCAATCTAATCCCTGCATCCACTATCAGAAAGCTTGGCTTGACTGAAGAGGTCAAACCAACCCGGATATGTCTTCAACTTGCTGATGGCTCCTCTAAATATCCATCAGGCATAATTGAGGACATGATTGTCAAGGTTGGGCTATTTGCCTTTTCCACTGACTTTATAGTGCTGGAAATGGAGGAGCACAAGAGTGCAACTCTCATTCTAGAAAGATCTTTCCTAGCAACTGGACGAACCCTCATTGATGTCCAAAAAGGGGAAGTGACCTTGAGAGTCAATGAGGATAAGTTCAGGCTGAATGCTGTTGAGGCAATGAATCATCCAGACACATCAAAAGACTGCATGAGTTTTGAAATTATTGACTCCCTAGTAGAGGAGATCAACATGGCTGAGAGTCTCAAATCAGAGCTAGAAGACATCTTTAAAGATGTTCAGCCTGATCTGGAGGAATCAGAGGAAATAAAAGAGCCTCTGAAAATTCTTCAGGAAGAGGAGAAACCTCCTAAACCCGAGCTCAAACCACTACCACCATCCCTGAAATATGTATTTCTGGGAGAAGGTGACATTTTTCCGGTGATCATAAGCTCTACTTTAAATCCACGGGAAGAGAAAGCACTACTTCAAGTGTTAAGGACACATAAGACAGCTCTTGGATGGTCCATAAGTGATCTTAAGGGCATCAGCCCAGCAAGATGCATGCTAAAGATCCTATTGGAGGACGATGCTAAGCCAATGGTTCAACCACAGAGGCGGCTAAATCCAGCCATGAAGGAAGTGGTGCAAAAAGAGGTCACCAAGTTACTAGAGGCTGGGATTATTTATCCTATTTCTGATAGCCCCTGGGTGAGCCCTATCCAAGTTGTCCCCAAGAAGGGAGGCATGACAGTGGTTCATAATGAAAAGAATGAACTGGTTCCTACAAGAATAGTTACAGGGTGGCGTATGTGTATTGATTACAGAAGGCTCAATACAGCCACCTGGAAGGATCACTTTCCTTTACCATTCATAGACCAGATGCTAGAGAGACTAGCAGGTCATGAATATTACTGTTTTTTGGATGGCTATTCAGGTTACAACCAAATTGCAGTAGATCCTCAGGACCAAGAGAAAACAGCATTCACATGTCCTTCTGGAGTGTTTGCCTATAGAAGGATGCCTTTTGGTCTGTGCAATGCACCTGCAACCTTTCAGAGGTGCATGCTCTCTATCTTCTATGATATGGTAGAGAAATTTCTGGAAGTCTTCATAGATGACTTTTCAGTATTTGGAGACTCATTCAGCTCCCGCCTTGACCATTTAACACTTGTTCTGAAAAGATGCCAAGAGACCAACCTAGTTTTAAACTGGGAAAAATATCACTTTATGGTGACTGAAGGAATTGTCCTTGGGCATAAAATTTCAAACAAGGGAATAGAGGTGGATCAAGCTAAAGTGGAAGTAATTGAAAAATTACTACCACCTGCCAATGTTAAGGCAATAAGAAGCTTTTTGGGGCATGCAGGATTCTATAGGAGATTTATAAAAGATTTTTCAAAAATTGCAAAACCTCTGAGCAATCTGCTAGCTGCTGACACGCCATTTGTATTTGACACAAAGTGTCTGCAGGCGTTTGAAACTCTGAAAGCTAAGATGGTCACAGCACCAGTTATTTCTGCACCAGACTGGACATTACCATTTGAACTAATGTGTGATGCCAGTGACCATGCAAGTGGTGCAGTATTGGGACAAAGGCATAACAAGTTTCTGCATGTCATTTATTATGCTAGCCGTGTTTTAAATGATGCACAGAAAAATTACACAACCACAGAAAAAGAGCTGCTTGCAGTGGTTTATGCCATTGACAAGTTTAGATCATACTTAGTAGGATCAAAAGTGATTGTGTACACTGACCATGCTGCTCTTAAATATCTACTTACAAAGCAGGATTCAAAACCAAGGCTCATAAGATGGGTGTTGCTTCTGCAAGAGCTTGATATAGAAATAAGAGACAAAAAAAGGACAGAGAACCAAGTGGCTAATCATCTGTCCCGGATAGAACCAGTAGAAGGGGCGTCCTCCCCCTCTATTGAGATCTCTGAAACCTTTTCGGATGAGCAATTATTTGCCATTCAGGAAATACCATGGTTTGCAAATATTGCAAACTATAAAGCTGTAAGATTCATACCCAAAGAGTACAGTAGGCAGCAAATAAAGAAATTGATTTCTGATGCAAAGTACTACTTATGGGATGAACCATATCTCTTTAAGAGATATGCAGACGGAATAATCCGTAGATGTGTGCTTAATGAAGAGGAACAGAAGATCTTATGGCATTGCCATGGATCACAATATGGAGGCCATTTCGGAGGTGAGCGAATAGCCACCAAGGTTCTCCAATGTGGCTTCTACTGGCCTACTCTCTATAGAGACTTCCGAGAGTTTGTACGTAACTATGGCAGTTGCCAGAGAGCTGGTAATCTGCCTCATGGTTACGCCATGCCTCAACAAGGGATCTTGGAGATTGAGTTGTTTGATGTATGGGGTATTGACTTCATGGGGCCTTTCCCACCATCATACTCAAACACGTATATTCTAGTGGTAGTAGACTATGTATCTAAATGGGTAGAGGCAATTGCAACACCCACTAATGATATTAAGACAGTGCTGAAGTTCCTCCAGAAATATATCTTCAGCAGGTTTGGTGTCCCTAGAGTACTAATCAGTGATGGAGGCATTCATTTCTGTAATAAACAGCTTTACTCTACTATGGTCCAACATGGAATTAGCTACAAAGTAGCAACTCCATATCATCCACAGACAAATGGGCAAGCTAAAGTCTCTAACAGAGAAATAAAAATAATCCTGGAACAGACTGTAATTGCCCATAGAAGGGATTGGGCAAAAAGTTTGGATGATGCTCTGTGGGCATACAGAACAGCATTCAAGACTCCTATAGGAACCTCTCCATACCAGCTTGTGTATGGCAAGGCCTATCATCTGCCCGTGGAACTGGAGCATAAGGCCTACTGGGCAACCAGATTCCTAAACTTGGATGCTAAGTTAGCTGGAGAAAAGAGATTACTTCAGTTAAATGAGCTAGAGGAATTCGGACTCAATGCTTTCGAAAATGCAAAAATTTACAAGGAGAAAGAAAAAAGGTGGCATGATAAGAAACTGTCATCCAGATTCTTTGAACCAGGACAAAAGGTTCTGCTGTTTAACTCTAGGCTCAGATTATTTCCCGGAAAACTGAAATCCCGGTGGAGGGGACCATATGTGATTACAAGTGTGTCACCATATGGCTATGTGGAGCTTCAAGACATTGATTCTAATAAGAAGTTCATTGTAAATAGACAGAGAGTCAAGCATTATCTTGAAGGTAATGTTGAGCAAGAATGCTCAAAGCTGAGACTAGATTAAAAGCTCAGTAAGGTCCAGCTAAAGACAATAAAGAAGCGCTTATTGGGAGGCAACCCAATTTTTACTTATCTATGTTAATTTTCTGTTTTCTATTTTTATTTTATGTTTTCTTTAGGATGATGATCATGTGGAGTCACAAAAATCAAAGCAAAATAAAAAACAACATTAAAAACAGATCACCCTGGAGGAAGAGCTTACTGGCATTTAAACGCCAGTAAGAAGCATCAGACTGGCGTTTAACGCCAGAAAGAAGCATCAAGCTGGCGTTAAACGCCAGAAACAAGCTACAGTCTGGCGTTTAACGCCAGAAACAAGCACCAACTTGGCGTTAAACACCAATAAAGGGAGAAAAGCTGGCGTTAAATGCCAGAAACAAGCAGCAACCTGGCATTTAATGCCAGGAATGCTTGAACAGTGCATATGTCTTTTGAATTTGTTGTTTATGAATGTTAAAATTGTTGGCTCTTGAAAGAATAACGAAAAAGGAGAAATGTTATTGATAATCTAAAAAATCATAAAATTGATTCTTGAAGCAAGAAAAAGCAGTAAAGAACAAAGCTTGCGAAAAAAAATAAAATAAAAGAAAGAAAAAGGAAAATCAAGCAGAAAAAAGCCAATAGCTCTTTAAACCAAAAGGCAAGAGCAAAAATCCAGTAACCCTTTAACCCAAAAGGCAAGAAAAATAAAAAGGATCCAAGGCTTTAAGCATTAATGGATAGGAGGGCCCAAAGGAATAAAATCCTGGCCTAAGCGGCTAAACTCAGCTGTCCCTAACCATGTGCTTGTGGCGTGAAGGTGTCAAGTGAAAAGCTTGAGACTGAGCAGTTAAAGTCATGATCCAAAGCAAAAAGAGTGTGCTTAAGAACCCTGGACACCTCTAATTGGGGATTGTAGCAAAGCTGAGTCACAATCTGAAAAGGTTCACCCAGTTACGTGTCTGTGGCATTTATGTATCCGGTGGTAATACTAGAAAACAAAGTGCTTAGGGCCACGGCCAAGACTCATAAAGTAGCTGTATTCAAGAATCAACATACTGAACTAGGAGAATCAATAACACCATCTGAATTCTGAGTTCCTATAGATGCCAACCATTCTGAACTTCAAAGGATAAAGTGATATGCCAAAACTGTTCAGAGGCAAAAAGCTACTAGTCCCGCTCATCTAATTGGAGCCAAGTTTCATTGATATTTTGGAATTTATACTATATTCTCTTCTTTTTATTCTATTTGATTTTCAGTTGCTTGGGGACAAGCAACAATTTAAGTTTGGTGTTGTGATGAGTGACGAATTGATTTTTGACGGTTTAGAATTTCACAAATGAAATCTCGTTGAAGTATAGTTTCTAAACCAACAATAATCCTTTCATGCAAAAATTTGTTTGTCACAAGTACAAACCCCTAAAATCTATAAACCGAAGTATTTAAACCTCGGGTCGTCTCTCAAAGGACTTGCAGGGTAGTGTTCTTGTTATTGGTTATGGACTTGTTTATTTTGGGGTTTTGGATAAGAAGCATGAAAAGTAAATGGCAATGAAAATAAACTAACAACTATAAAAGGCTCTTAGCAAGGTATGAAAATTAGAAGTCCTATCCTAGTTATCCTTCTCAATTGTGATGAGAATTGTCCATTGCTACCACTTAGTTAACCCTTACTAATTAAAGGAAAGTCAAGTGGATGAATTGACTTGAGCCACAAGTCCTAGCCAACTCCCAAGGAAAGACTAGCCTTAGTGCACTCCAAACCAATTAGCAATCTCTCCAATTATCAATCAACAAAGGAACTAGATAACTCAAGTGTCACTAATTACTCTACCTAGGCCAAGAGGAACAAAATCTATACTAAAATCCAACCAAGCATTTCATCAAACACTTGGAAGGCACAAAAGAAAAGTATAGTCAATCACAACAAGAATGAATTCTAACTACAATTGAATGTAAAGAATTAACAACAACAATCAAGGAAATCACAATTATCATGAATTACCTCAAATTGCATTATTGAAAGAAAACCAAGGAACAACAATATATCCAAAACAAAATGAAGAATTACAATTATTAAAGCACACATCTAGAGAGAGGAAGAGGAGAAGATTAGGAATTGGTAAATGAAAAGTGAATCAAAGCATGAGTTAAACCTAGATCTAAGAAGAGAGATTAACCTAAACCTAATCCTAATCCTAGAGAGAAGAGAGAGCTTCTCTCTCTAGAAACTAACTACAAAGCTAAAAAAACTAAACTATTTGGTAACTAACATCCAAAGTATGAAAAATCCCAAAGTGATCAATGATGATGCCTTCTCCTTAATCCTTCATCCTTTTATTCCTTTCCCTTAGCAATTTGGCGCCAAAATGGGTTCAGAAAACCTCTCAAATCTCCAGGCACGTGTTGCATTAATGAGGTCATGTGCCATCATCGGCGCGTGCGCGCATGGTACGCGTGCGCGTCCCTGGTCGATTCTGCAATGTGCGCGCGAGCGCCTTGTGCGCGTGCGCGTGCATGGCTGACTTTGCTTTTTTGACCTTTTTATGCTTCTCTCCACTTGTATGCTTCCTTCCTTGCTTCCTTTGATCCATGCCTAGTTTCAACCTGAGGTTACTAGCAAACACATCAAGGCATCGTATGGAATCAAACAGAAACTAGAATTCACCAAGATAAGGCTTAAAAAGCATGTTTTTACACTTAAGCACAATCATGGAAGAGATAACAAAACCATGCTAATTCTTAGGCTAAATGTGACAAAAGGTTATCAAAATGTTCTAAATTCAAGGCAAAACAAACCGTCAAATTGGAGTTTGTCAATGAGCGGATAATTTATACGCTTTTTGGCATTATTTTTAGGTAGTTTTTAGTATGATTTAGTTAGTTTTTACTATGTTTTATTAGTTTTTATGTAAAATTCACATTTTTGGACTTTACTATAAGTTTGTATATTTTTCTGTGATTTGAAGTATTTTCTGGCTAAAATTTAGGGACCTAAGCAAAAATCTGATCCAGAGGTTGAAAAAGGACTGCAGATGCTGTTGGATTCTGACCTCTCTGCACTCGAAATAGATTTTCTGGAGCTATAGAAACCCAATTGGCACGCTCACAATTGCGTTGGAAAGTAGACATCCAGGGCTTTCCAGCAATATATAATAGTCCATACTTTTCCTGAGTTTTGACGATGTAAACATGCGTTCAAACGCCAACTTCTTGCCCTATTGTGAAGTTAAACGCCAGAAAAACCAGAGTTAAACGCCACAAACAGGATGCAACCTGGCGTTTAGCTCCAAGTGAAGCCTCTACATGTGTAAAGCTCAATGCTCAGCCCAAGCACACACCAAGTGGGCCCCGGAAGTGGATTTCTGCACTATCTATCTTAGTTTACTCATTTTCTGTAAACCTAGGTCACTAGCTTAGTATAAAAACAACTTTTAGAGACTTACTATGGACTTCATGACATTTTTTACATCTGAATTTGTATCTTCTACGGCATGAGTCTCTAAACTTCATGGTTGGGGGTGAGGAGCTCTGCTGTGTTTCGATGAATTAATGCAATTACTACTGTTTTTCATTCAATCATGCGCGTTTCTATTCTAAGATATTCACTCGCACTTCAACATGATGAATGTGATGATCCATGACACTCATCACCATTCTCAACCTATGAATGTATGCCTGACAACCACCTCCGTTCTACCTTAGATTGAGTGTGTATCTCTTGGGTTCCTGGCTCATATGTTTGATTGCATCTCCTGACAACAGAGCACTCAAATCTGTGAGATCAGAGTCTTCGTGGTATAAGCTAGAATCAATTGGCAGCATTCCTAAGATCCGAAAAGTCTAAACTTTGTCTGTGGTATTCCGAGTAGGATCCGGGAAGGGATGACTGTGACGAGCTTCAAACTCATGAATGCTAGGCGCAGTGACAGTGTGCAAAAGGATCAATGGATCCTATTCCAACATTAGTGAGAACCGACAGATGATTAGCCATGTACATGGACCCTTTTCACTGAGAGGACGGCTGGTATCCATTGACAATGGTGATCCACCAACTCACAGCTTGCCATGGAAGGAGACCTACGTGCGTGAAGAAGAAGACCGTAGGAAAGCAGAAATTCAGAAGACAGAGCATCTCCAGAACCTCAACCTGTTCTCCATTACTGAATAACAAGTATTTATTCTATGTTATTTACTCTTCATAAATCCAATCATTTTTATTACTGATTTCCTGACTAAGAGTTACAGAATAACCATAGCTTGCTTCAAGTCGACAATCTCCGTGGGATCGACCCTTACTCACGTAAGGTATTACTTGGACGACCCAGTGCACTTGCTGGTTAGTTGTGCGGAATTGCAAAAGTGTGATTGTAATTTCGTGCACCATGTACTTACTATTGGTTACAGGAAAATAATTTTGGGATTTTCAAATTAAGAGACAAGAAAGTAAAATGGCAATAAAATAAAGTAATAACTAAGAAAGCTCTTATCAAGGAAAGAGAATTAGAAGTCATATCCTCATTATCGTCATCAATTGTGATGGTAAATGTAAATTGCCTTTACTTAGTTAACCTCTAACTAATGAAAGAAAGTCAAGTGCATACAATCAACTTGAGTTCACAAGTCCTAGTCAACTCATAGGGATAGACTAGATTTAGTGAAGTTCAAGCTAATCGGAAATCTTCAATTCGAGAGTCTCCAAATCATCAACCCAAGTTAAGAACACAAAAATCTATTTTAAAATCCAACCAAGCATTTTATCAAACACTTGGAAGACACAAAATAAAAGCATAGAAAAGTAACAGGAAATAGTAAAATCTAAGATTAACAAATGCAAGGAATCAATAACCAACAATCAAAGAAAGAAGCAATAAACATGAAATACCTCAAATTGCATTAAAAGGAAATTGAATCTGATAATAAGAGTACATAAACTAAATTGGGAAAATAAAGAAATCAACAAGAGAAGATAAACTAAGATACTAGAAAAATAAAAGGCAGAAGGGAAACTAAATTAAAGCAAGATAAAATTCTGAAACTAAGACGAAATAGGACTAAAAACCCTAAAACCTAGTGAGAGGAGAGAGCCTATCTCAAGAAACCTACATCTTAACCTAAAATGTGAATGAAAAAGCGAATGATTGAACCACGTCCCAAATCCATCCCCAGCCTCTAATCTTCATTTTCGGGCTTGAAACTGGGCCAAAAGCAGCCCAGAAATCGCCTCAGCGAATTCTGTTAAATGCAGCACGTGACGCTCGTCACGCGTACACGTGAATAAATCAAAATAAATTTTTTTTGAAAATACTAAAGCAAAATTTAAATAAAATTAAAACTAAAATGCCTAATCAAAGCAATCAAACAACTAATAGTTGTTAATCACAGTCAATCCCCGGCAACGGCGCCAAAAACTTGGAGCAAAAATTTTATAACCACAAACTAACCGGCAAGTGCACCGGGTCGTACCAAGTAATACCTCAGGTGAGTGAAGGTCGATCCCACGAGGATTGATGGACTAAGCAACAATGGTTAAGTGATTGGCCTAGTTAGACAAACAGAAAATAGTGTTTGAGAGTTCAAAAAGCATTAAACAGAAGACAGGCAAATAAATAAGTTGGGAATAAAATATGGAGAAGGCAGTTAAGGCTTCAGAGTTATCTATTTTCCGGATTGACTTTTCTTATTAATTTATTTAATCATGCAAGATTTAATTCATGGCAAACTATATGTGACTAGACCTTAATTCCTTAGACCTTTCTAGTCTCCTCTAAAATTCATCAACCAGCAATTCCTTGGTCACTTAATTCCAATTAGAGGGTGAAGCTTAATTCTAGTTTATATGCCACAAAAATCCTAATTATCCAAATATAAGAGGATTATATGTCACGTATCCCGTTAAGTCCAGATAATTAGAATTTAGGAGAATATGTTTTCAAGCTGTTGTTCAAGTAAAGAGCTTTTCCAAGTTATACAAGAACTCAATTAGAAAGAGGGTCATACTTCCGTTCCACCCAAATTCATAAGATAACGAACGAAAACAATTCTTAAATTATAAATCAGTACATGAATTAAAATAGAAAAATAATAGTATCAATTCATACAATAGATAGAGCTCCTAACCTGAACAATGGAGGTTTAGTTGCTCATGGTTCAGAGAGAAAATAAGGATTCTAAATTGGGCTGAGGTGGAATGAAAAGTTAACTAATGTTGGAATCCCCCCAGAAGAGAAGTTTCTTTTCCCTTTTATATCTAATCCTAATTAATGTAAA
Source organism: Arachis ipaensis (assembly GCF_059453495.1). NCBI lineage: Eukaryota > Viridiplantae > Streptophyta > Magnoliopsida > Fabales > Fabaceae > Arachis > Arachis ipaensis. The sequence continues at coordinate 114,484,702 of NC_142441.1, read as the reverse complement.
ATCTATTTTCTAAAACTAAATAATATCTTTTCCTATTTTAAAAAAATAAAGTTTAATTCAGAATTAAATGCAGCAATCAGCGTTTTCTGCGTTTTCTGCACGTGGCGCATGTCATGCGTACGCGTCAGTCACGCGTACGCATCGATGGTCTTCTTCACGTGTCACGCGTATGCGTCAGGTACGTGCACGCGTCGCTGTGCAACTTCACTTTTCACGCGTACACGTCAGGTATGCGCACGCGTCGCCAAGGAAAGCTCTAAATCACGCGCACGCGTCAGATATGCGCAGGCGTCGCTCCTCGCTGTCATCTCCTTTAATTCTTGTGCTGATTCCATTTGCGCAAGCTTCCTCTCCATCATCTGAGCCATTCCTGCCCTATATAGCCTTCTTCTCTTTTTTTGCGGAAGCTCCATCAAATCTAACCAAATGCTACCTAAAATAAACAGAATTGCACACGACTCAAAGTAGCATCCATAGTGCCTAAAAGATAATTAATTCTTGATTAAACTCAACAAATTGAATGCAAATTTACTAGGAAAAGATAGAAAAGATGCTCACGCATCACAACACCAAACTTGAATTGTTGCTTGTCCTCAAGCAACCAAAATAATATAGGCTTAGAATGTGAATTTGCATGAGAATGATAGTTCGATTAAGTTTATGTCTCTTCTTATAGTGGGGTTTACAACTGCAATCTTGAATAGTTTTTGCATCTCACTCTCCTTTGAATCAGAAGTATGTCACTGTCATTCGGAATTAGAATCCGGATAACATTATGAATTCTCTAATCTTTTGTAACTCAATTTAACCCTTGAACACAGCAATTTTTCTTTGATTCTTTTTTCTTTGGTGCTTTGCACCTTGAGCCTAGTTGTGACTTTAAATGTTTTGTCTCAAGCTTCACTTGACACAGAAACACCACAAGCACTTAACTGGGGAACTTTCTTTAAGTTCTGATTTTCCTTTCAGTTACTCCCATACAGTGTGCTCAAAGCCTTTGGCATACTCTGTTAATTGCAATTGATCTCGACTCTAAATGTTTTGTCTCAAGGATTACTTGACACAAGAACACCACATGCATGTGACTAGGGAAACAACTCTTTGAGATTTTAATCATGTCTGACCTCCCTAGTTATTGATGCTCAGAGCCTTGGACCTTGCTTTTATATCCTCTTTTTTTTTTCAATGTTGTTTCTTTTGCTTCAAGGATTAAACTTTTACTTATTGCAGAGACTTCATAATAGGTCTCTAAATTTCTATTCCTTGTACATCAACATTCTTTTATTCAAATTTAACTATGCACTGTTCATGTCATGCATTTCGAGTCACAGAAAATACCACCACATTTGAATAAATGAGACTATTCTAGAAATTAAACTCAATTTCTCATACATTACATCTTTTCTTCTTTCTTTTTGATTTCAAGCTCAGTGGGCAATACATGAGATAGCTTTCAAAATTAAAGCAACTAACAGAACTAAACTAAAACCTAGGAATTTATCTAATAAAGGATCATGCAATAAACAAAGCAAAATAGCAGAAAATTGGAACATAACATAGTAAGAACGGGAACGAATATAGAATGAAAGGAACTCAACCACCTCAGTTATGCTTGTGGCCATTTCATTCCTCCATAAAGAACATTCATCTCCCTTTGGTGCTATTAAAATAAACAGAAAATCCATAAGCGAAGCGACAACACCAAACTTAAAGGTTTGCTTGTCCTCAAGCAAAGAAGAACTAAAAACAAAAAAAAACAAATATTATGACCAAAGAAAAATAAAAGGATAAAAGAACAAGAGAGAAATAGGATTTGGGAGGGAGAGAGAATGAAAATTAAAACTGGACGGCGCACTAGTGGAGGTGTGCGGCACAGGTGACGCGTACGCATACAGCACGCGTACGCGTAGGTCGCCCAATTTTGATAGTGACGCGTAAGCATCTAGCACGCGTACGCGTGCCCTTGGTTTGTGCGAATCACGCGAAGGCGGCCGCGCACACGCACAACTCTCTGTTCGCGTGGCCTGGGAACCAAAATTTTCATATGACGCGTACGCGTCATGCACGCGAACGCGTGAATGGCCATTTGTGCAAAGGATGCACACGCGTCAGGGACGCGTACGCGTGATCAAGTTTGTGCCTCTAGCACAATTCCAGCCCCAAGCCATCACAACTCTTTGCCCAAACACTCATTGACGCTGATTTTCAGGGTCACGCGTACATGTCAGGGACGCGCACGCGTGGGTGGCTAAAAGCGCAAACGACGCGCACGCGTGAGGTACGCGTACGCATAGGCTTGTTTGTGCGCAAAACATAGTTCCAAAACCACTCCTACTCAACTCTCTGTTCACTTTTATTTTTCACGCTCATACATATGACACGTACGCGTCAGCGATGCTTGCGCGTTGTGTGCTCGTTTTTTTTTTTTTTTGAAGTGTTCGGTTCTTGTTCTAAAATAGCTGCATGATCAAAATAGACTTAAAACGAAAGAAAAACAGTAAAAACTCAATAAAAATCAAATAAGTAAGAAAACCACTACTACGAAAAATAACTTAAGGATACGAAATTATCGGGTTGCCTCCCAACAAGCGCTTCTTTAATGTCACTAGCGTGACACTTGATTGTTGAATTTTCTTCCTCTTCTTCCATGTTGGTTAAAAGAAATGTCTCCAAGGGGGGAGAGGTGAAAATTAGTGCCCCTTGATATAAATTCCTCCTAACAAGCTTTTTTTTATTGTGATTAACTTGATTCACCTTGCTTGTTGGTGTAGAGGTTGGATTGTTTTTTTTTCTGACCTTCTCTTTTTCATGGATATTTTCTTCTGTTTCTTGGTCACAATCTCCTTTTCAGTGCTTTTCTTGGTTTCTCTTCACTTCTTTGATTTCAAAATTTGGGTGTTGTGTGATGGTTAGAGTGTGCCCTTCATCAAGAACTTCTTGAATTGGTGCTTCAATAAACTCGCTCTCTATGCCAGTCTCTACTTCATTGGAGTATAGATTCCCATAATTATTTTCATCTCTTACAACCTCCTTTGTTTGTGTATCTTCCTCCTTTATTTTTGCATCTTCCTCTTCTTCCATGCGTGAGAGTGAAAAGTTCTCTAATTCATTGGAGTATGAACTCCTTTGATTGATTTCCTCACTTTCTTCTATAGGATCTTGCATTATATCTCTTGGGAAGGAATTTGCTTGTTCCTCTTCCTAGGACTTGATAATAACTTGCACATATTTCTCTATATTTTTGACACTTGTCTTTATATCATGTAAGAATTCTTTCATGAGAAGCTCAAGATCTGATGGTGCTTGATATGAATAAGAAGATGGTGGTTTTTGATATGAATAAGAAGATGGTGGTTTTTGATATGAATATAGAGATGGTGGTTCTTGATATGAATATGGAGATGGTGGTTCTTGATAGTTGGAACATGGAGCATTGAAGTTTCTTTGGTTTTGACTTTGCCAACTAAAATTCGGATAGTTCCTCCATCCACAATAATATGAATCACTACTTGGGTGTGAGTAGTAACCCATGTGATCTCTCTCCATTATTTTTTCTTAGCACAAAACACCAAACAGAATTAAACGCACCATGTGGAAAACAGGCAAGCAAAGAAGAAAGAACATAAAAGAAATATAAACTCAATAAATAAAATAACTAAGGGGACACTAAACTTAATTTCAGAAATTAAGAGAAAAGAAAAAATAATGGTTTAATTGAATAAATCAAAATAATTTTTTTTTTTGAAAATACTAAAGCAAAATTTAAATAAAATTAAAACTAAAATGCCTAATCTAAGCAATCAAACAACTAATAGTTGTTAATCACAGTCAATCCTCGGCAACGGCGCCAAAAACTTGGTGCGAAAATTTTATAACCACAAACTAACTGGCAAGTGCACCGGGTCGTACCAAGTAATACCTCAGGTGAGTGAGGGTCGATCCCACGAGGATTGATGGACTAAGAAACAATGGTTAAATGATTGGCCTAGTTAGACAAACAGAAAATAGTGTTTGAGAGTTCAAAAAGCATTAAACAGAAGACAGGAAAATAAATAAGTTGGGAATAAAATATGGAGAAGGCAGTTAAGGCTTTAGAGTTATCTATTTTCTGGATTGACTTTTCTTATTAATTTATTCTAAACATGCAAGATTTAATTCATGGCAAACTATATGTGACTAGACCTTAATTCCTTAGACCTTTCTAGTCTCCTCTAAAATTCATCAACCGGCAATTCCTTGGTCACTTAATTCCAATTAGAGGGTGAAGCTTAATTCTAGTTTATATGCCACAGAAATCCTAATTATCCAAATATAAGAGGATTATATGTCACGTATCCCGTTAAGTCCAGATAATTAGAATTTAGGAGAATATGTTTTCAAGCTGTTGTTCAAGTAAAGAGCTTTTCCAAGTTATACAAGAACTCAATTAGAAAGAGGGTCATACTTCCGTTCCACCCAAATTCATAAGATAACGAATGAAAATAATTCTTAAATTATAAATCAGTACATGAATTAAAATAGAAAAAAAATAGTATCAATCCATACAATAGACAGAGCTCCTAACCGTAACAATGGAGGTTTAGTTGCTCATGGTTCAAAGAGAAAATAAGGATTCTAAATTGGGCTAAGGTGGAATGAAAAGTTAACTAATGTTGGAATCCCCCCAGAAGAGAAGTTTCTTTTTCCTTTTATATCTAATCCAAATTAATTTAAAATCTATTTTCTAAAATTAAATAATATCTTTTCCTATTTTAAAAAAAATAAAGTTTAACTCAGAATTAAATGCAACAATCAGCGTTTTCTGCGTTTTCTATACGTGGCGCTGATGAGCGGATAATTTATACCCTTTTGGCGTTGTTTTTACATAGTTTTTAGCATAATTTAGTTACTTTTTATTATATTTTTATTAGTTTTTATTCAAAAATCACATTTCTGGACTTTACTATGAGTTTGTGTATTTTTCTGTGATTTCAGGTATTTTCTGGCTGAAATTGAGGGACCTGAGCAAAAATCTGATTCAGAGGCTGAAAAAGGACTGCAGATGCTGTTGGATTCTGACCCTGCATCATTCGAAATAGATTTTTTGGAGCTTTAGAAGCCCAATTGGTGCGCTCTCAATTGCGTTGGAAAGTAGACATCCTGTACTTTCCAGCAATATATAATAGTTCATACTTTACCCGAGATTTGATGGCCCAAACTGGCGTTCAAAGTCAGCCTAAAACATCTTGGCAAAAAATGCCCAAACTGGCACCAGAATTGGAGTTAAACGCCCAAACTGGCACCAAAGCTGGCGTTTAACTCCAGGAACAGCTTATGCACGAAAAAGCTTCAATGCTCAGTCCAAGCACACACCAAGTGGAACCCAGAAGTGGAATTCTGCACTATCTGCACTTAGTTACTCAGCTTGTGTAAACCCTAGTTACTAGTTTAGTATAAAAACTACTTTTAGTGATTTATTTTACGTCTCTCTCTTTTAGACCATTGTACACCTTTGGAGGCTGGCCTCACGGCCATGCCTAGACCATTTTCACTTATGTATTTTCTAAGGTGGAGTTTCTACACCCCATAGATTGAGGTGTGGAGCTCTGCTGTTCTTCATGAATTAATGCAATTACTACTATTTTTCTATTCAATTCACGCCTACTTCTTCTCCAAGATATACTCTCATACTTAATTCAGTTAAGTCAGAATGAAGGGGTGACCCGTGACAATCACCCAATCTTCGTTACTCGCTTAGCCAATATCGCGTGCCTGACAATCACAAAGCGATCTACATGATGTTCAACGTGGTCATTGGACGACAGCTGGAGTATATTCTCTTGGGTCCTTAATCAATGATTCATGTTGCCTCTCCTGACAACAGAGCAACTGAATCTGAGATTAGAACCTTCGTGGTATAGGCTAGAACCATTGGCAGCATTCCTGAGATCCGAAAAGTCTAAACCTTGTCTGTGGTATTCCGAGTAGGATCTGGGAGGGGATGACTGTGAAGAGCTTCAAACCTGCGAATGTGGGGCGCAAGTGACAGTGTGCAAAAGGACAATGGTTTTATTCCGACGCTAGCGGGAACTGACAGATGATTAGCCGTGCAGTGACAGCGTATATGGATTTATTTTCATCCGAGAGGATCATACAGCTTACCATGGAAGGAGGTAACGCATGGTTGGAAGAAGGTAGTAGGAAAGCAGAAGTTCAGAAGCAACAAAGCATCTCCAGACGCTTATCTAAAATTCCCACCAATGAATTACATGAGTATCTCTATCTTATTTTATATTTTATTTATATTTTAATTACTAAAACATTATAACCATTTGAATCCGCCTGACTGAGATTTACAAGGATGACCATAGCTTGCTTCAAGCCGACAATCTCCGTGGGATCGACCCTTACTCACGTAAGGTATTACTTGGATGACCAAGTGCACTTGCTGGTCAGTTACACAGAGTTGTGAAGAAGTGTTGAAAAGTGAAATCAACAATTCGCATACTAAGTTTTTGGCGCCGTTGCCGGGGATTGTTCGAGTTTGGACAACTGCCGGTTCATCTTGTTGCTCAGATTAGGTAATTTTGTTTTATTTTTATTTTCAAAAAAAATTCAAAAAAAATTTATATACAAAAATTATTTATATTTTGTTCTTTAGAATTTTTAAGAATGAATTCTAGAGTTTCAGATGATACATGAAGCCTGGCTGGCTGCTAAGCCATGTCTAATCTTTTGGACTGAGGCTTTCACTTATCATTGCAAGAGCCTTTGGATTCCAATCTAATTGGCTGTTATATGTCTGAGTTGTATGCTGAAGCTTGGCTGGCCATTTGGCCATGTCTAATCTTTTGGACCGAAGCATTTACATAAAGCTTGGCTGGCTATTTAGCCATGTCTAAATTTTCGGACCGAAGCTTTAGACTAACATTGCATGATTCCTGGAATTCCTATTAAAAATTTTGAATTTATTTATTTTCTTTTTCCAAAATAATTTTCGAAAATTACAAAAAAAATTAATAAAACCATAAAAACCAAAAATATTTTATGTTTCTTGTTTGAGTCTAGTGTCAAATTTTAAGTTTGGTATCAATTGAATATTTTTAATTTTTCTTAAAAATTTTCGAAAATCCATGCAGTGAGTTTTGTTCTTCATGATCTTCAAGTTGTTCTTGATGAATTTCTTTGTTTGATCTTTAAATTTTTCTTGTTTGATGTATTTTCTTGTTTTCATATGCATTTTTGAATTATTACTGTTTATAGTTTAAAAATTTTTAAGTTTGGTGTCTTGCATGTCTTTCTTTTCTTAAAAATTCTTTAAAATTATGTTCTTGATGTTCATCATGATCTTCAAAGTGTTCTTGGTGTTCATCTTGACATTCAAAATGTTCTTGCATGCATTATTAGTTTTGATCTTAATTTCTTGTGTTTTGCATCATTTTTATGTTTTTCTCTCTCCTCACTAAAAATTCAATAATAAAAAAATATCTTTCCCTTATTTCACTCATAAATTTCAAAAATTTGAATTGATTTAGTCATAAAGTTTTAAAATTTAGTTGTTTCTTGTTAGTCAAGTCAAAATTTCAAATTAAAAATTTTATCTTTTAAAATCTTTTTCAAATATCTTTTAATAGTTTCGAAAACTTTAAAATTGATTTTCAAAATTTTTTTCTTATTTTTATTTCATATTTTCGAAATTAATTGCTAACATTTAATATTTTGATTCAAAAATTTTCAAGTTGTTACTTGCTTATTAAGAAAGGATCAATCTTTAAATTCTAGAATCATATCTTTGAGTTTCTTGTTAGTCAAGTAATCAACTTTAATTTCAAAAATCAAATATTTCTAATTTCCTTTTCAAATATTTTTCAAAATAAATTTTCAATCATATCTTTTTCAAAATCAATTTCAAAATCTTTTCTAATTTCTTATCTTTTCAAAATTGATTTTCAAATCTTTTTCAATTAACTACTTGACTTTTTGTTTGATTTTAAAAGTTTTCTATTTCAATCATATCTTTTTCAAAACTACCTAACTACTTTTCTCTCTCCAATTTTCGAAAATCACTAACAACTTTTTCAAAAATCTCTTTTTATTTAATTAATTCATTTAGTTTTCAAATTTTATTTTATTTCTTCTCTTAAATTTCGAATACTAACCAATAATTAAAATAAAAACAAAAATATTTTCCTTTTATTTTAATTTAAAATTCGAATTCTCTCCCCCTCTCATCTCTTTCTATTTATTTTATTTATTTACTAATACTTCTCTTCTTCTTATAATTCGAATCCTCTCTCCATCTCTGTGTTCGAATTCTTCTTCTTCTCCCTTCTTCATTCAACTCTTCTATTCTTCTACTCACATAAAGGAATCCCTATACTGTGACATAGAGGATTCCTATTCTTTTATGTTCTCTTCTTTTTCATATGAGCAAGAGCAAGGATAAGAACATTCTTGTTGAAGGTAATCCGGAACCTAAAAGGACTCTAAAGAGGAAGCTAAGAGAAGCTAAAGCACAACACTCTGGAGAGGACTTGATAGAATTTTTTGAAAAAGAAGAAGAGATGGCCGAACTCAATAACAATGGTGGAGATGCAAGGAAGATGCTTGGTGACTTTATTGCACCCTCTTCTGACTTCTGTGGAAGGAGTATCTCAATTCCTGCAATTGGAGCAAACAACTTTGAGCTTAACCCTCAATTAGTTTCTCTAATGCAGCAGAATTGCAAGTTTCATGGACTTTCATTGGAAGATCCTCATCAGTTCTTAGCTGAATTCTTGCAGATCTGTGACACTGTTAAGACCAATGGGGTTAATCCCGAGGTCTACAGACTTATGCTTTTTCCCTTTGTTGTAAGAGGCAGAGCTAGGACATGGTTGGACTCACAACCTAAAGATAGCCTGAACTCTTGGAAAAAGTTAGTCAATACTTTCTTGGCCAAATTCTTTCCACCTCAAAAGTTGAGCAAGCTTAGAGTGGAAGTCCAAACCTTCAGACAGAAGGAAGGTGAATCCCTCTATGAAGCTTGGGAAAGATACAAGCAATTAATCAGAAGGTGTCCTTTTGACATGTTTTTAGAATGGAGCATCATATGTATATTCTATGATGGTCTGTCTGAATTGTCCAAGATGTCATTGGATCACTCTGCTGGAGAATCTCTTCATCTGAAGAAGACGCCTGCAGAAGCCCAGGAACTCATTGAAATGGTTGCAAATAACCAGTTCATGTACACTTCTGAAAGGAATCCTGTGAATAATGGGACAACTCAGAAGAAAGGAGTTCTTGATATTGATACTCTGAATGTCATATTGGCTCAAAACAAAATATTGACTCAGCAAGTCAATATAATTTTTCAGAGTCTGTCTGGAATGAAAGCTGCATCAGGCAGTACTAAGGAAACTTCCTCTGAAGAAGAAGCCTATGACCCTGAGAATCCTGCAATGGCAGAGGTAAATTACATGGGAGAATCCTATGGAAACACCTATAATCCTTCATGGAGGAATCATCTTAATCTCTCATGGAATGATCAACAGAAGCCTAATCAAGGCTTCAATAATAATAATAATAATGGTGGGAGATCACGGTTTGGCAATAGCAAACCTTTTCCATCATCTTCTCAGCAATAGAGAGAGAATTCTAAGCAGAGTCACTCTGACTTAGCAACTGTAGTCTCTGATCTATCTAAGACCACTCTCAGCTTCATGACTAAAGCAAGGTCCTCCATTAGAAATTTGGAGGCACAAGTGGGTCAGCTAAGTAAGAAAGTTACTGAACTCCCTCCTAGTACTCTCCCAAGCAATACAGAAGAGAATCCAAATAGAGAGTGCAAGGCCATAAACACGTCCAACATGGCCGAACCTGTAGAGGAGGGAAAGGCAGTGATTTCCAGTGAGGAAGACCTCAATGGACGTCTACTGGCCACTAAGGAGTTCCCTAATGAGGAACCAAAGGAATCTGAGGCTCATATAGAGACCATAGAGATTCCACTGAACTTACTGTTGCCATTCATGAGCTCTGATGAGTATTCTTCCTCTGAAAAGGATGAAGATATTATTGAAGAGCAAGTTGCTCAATATCTAGGAGCAATCATGAAGCTGAATGCCAAGCTATTTGGTAATGAGACTTGGGAGGATGAACCCCCATTGCTCATCAATGAACTAAATGATCTGGTTCAACTGAAATTACCTCAGAAGAAACAGGATCCTGAAAAGTTCTTAATACCTTGTACCATAGGCACCATGGCCTTTGAGAAGGCTCTGTGTGACCTGGGGTCAGGGATAAACCTCATGCCCCTCTCTGTAATGGAAAAACTAAGGATTTTTGAGGTGCAAACTGCAAGAATCTCACTAGAGATGGCAGACAATTCAAGGAAACAGGCTTATGGACTTATAGAGGATGTCTTGGTGAAGGTTGAAGGCATGTACATCCCTGCTGATTTCATAATCCTAGACATTGGGAAGGAAGAGGATGAATCCATCATCCTTGGAAGCTCCCTCCTAACCACAGCAAGAGCTGTGATTGATGTAGACAGAGAAGAGTTAGTCCTTCAACTGAATGAGGACTACCTTGTGTTTAAGGCTCAAGGATCTTCTTCTGTAACCATGGAGAGGAAGCATGAAAAGCTTCTCTCAATACAGAGTCAAACAGAGCCCCCACACTCAACTTCTAAGTTTGGTGTTGGGAGGCCATCATCAAGCTCTGAGTCTCTGTGAAGCTCTCTAAGAGCTCACTGTCAAGCTATTGACATTAAAGAAGCGCTTGTTGGGAGGCAACCCAATGTTATTTAATTATATTTATTTGTTTTCCATTGTTATTTTATATTTTCTTTAGGTTGATGATCATGTGAAGTCACAAAAACAATTGAAAAATCAAAAATAGAATGAAAAACAGCATTAAAAATAGCACACCCTGGAGGACAGGCTTACTGGCGTTTAAACGCCAGTAAGGATAGCAGAATGGGCGTTTAACGCCCAGCCTGGCAGCATTCTGGGCATTAAACGCCAGAATGGGCAGCACTCTGGGCGTTTAATGCCAAAAAGGGCTGTCTGGCATCTGGCTGGCGTTAAACACTAGAAATGGGCATCTGGCTGGCGTTTAACGCCAAAAAAGGGCAGCAAACTGGTGTTTAACGCCAGGAAAGGTAGCAGAGCTGGCGTTAAACGCCAGATTGGCACACAATGGGCGTTTGAACGCCAGAATGGTGCAGGGACTCAAATTTCTTGACACCTCAGGATCTGTGGACCCCTCAGGATCCCCACCTATCCCACCTCTTCTTCTCTACTCTTCACACATTTCCATAACACTCTTCCCCAAATACCCTTCACCTATTAAATCTTACCCTCTTTCCCATATCCTCTTCACCACTCGCATCCATCCATCATTAAACCCCACCTACCTCACCATTCAAATTCAAACCATTTCCCTCCCAAATCTAACCCTTCATAACCGAATTCCCTATCTCTCTTACGCTATAAATGCCCCTCCTTACCACCTTCAATTTCACACATCATACACAATACACCCCCTTGGCCGAACCCACTACTCCCTCCATCTCCTCTATTTCTTCTTCTTCTACTCCTTTCTTTCTTCTTTTGCTCGAGGACGAGCAAACCTTTTAAGTTTGGTGTGGGAAAAGCTAAGCTTTTTTTGTTTTTCCATAACCACTAATGGCACCTAAGGCCGGAGAAACCTCTAGAAAGAGAAAAGAGAAGGCAATTGCTTCTACCTCCGAGTCATGAGAGATGGAGAGATTCATCTCAAAGGTCCATCAAGACCACTTCTATAAAGTTATGGCCAAGAAAAAGGTGATCCCCAAGGTCCCCTTCAAGCTCAAAAAGAGTGAGTATCCGGAGATCCGACATGAAATTCAAAGAAGAGGTTGGAAAACTCTTACCAACCCTATTCAACAAGTCAGAATCTTATCGGTTCAAGAGTTCTAAGCTAATGCATGGATCACTAAGAACCATGTTCAAAGTGTGAACCTGAACCCAAAGAATTGGCTCACAATGGTTCGGGGGAATTACTTGGATTTCAGTCCGGAAAATGTGAGGTTGGCATTCAACTTGCCAATGATGCAAGGAGATCCTCACCCTTTCACTAGAAGGGTCAACTTTGATCAAAGGTTGGACCAAGTCCTCATGGACATTTGTGTGGAAGGAGCTCAATGGAAGAGAGACTCAAGAGGCAAACTGGTTCAACTAAGAAGGCTTGACCTCAAACCCGTGGCTAGGGGATGTTGGAGTTCATCCAACGCTCTATTATTCCTACTAGCAACCGGTCTGAAGTTACAATAGACCAGGCTATCATGATCCATAGCATCATGAATGGAGAGGAAGTAGAAGTTTATGAGATCATATCCCTAGAACTCTACAAGGTGGCGGACAAGCCCTCTACTTTGGCAAGGTTAGCCTTCCCTCATCTCATCTGTACCCTATGCAATTCAGCTGGAATTGTCATAAAAGAAGGCACCCTTATTGAAGGAGACAAGCCCATCACTAAGAAGAAGATGGAGCAAACAAGAGAGCCCACTCATGGACCTCAACAAGAGCATAAGGAAATTCCTCATCATGAAATCCCTGAGATGCCTCAAGGGATGCATTTTCCTCCACACAATTATTGGGAGCAAATCAACAACTCCTTAGGAGAATTGAGTTCCAATATGAGACAACTAAGGATGAAGCACCAAGAGCATTCCATCCTCCTCCATGAAATTAGAGAAGACCAAAGAGCCATGAGGGAGGAGTGATGAGCGGATATTTTATACGCTTTTTGGGGTTAATTTCATATAGATTTTAGTATGTTTTAGTTGGTTTTTAGTCTATTTTCATTAGTTTCTAGGAAAAATCTACATTTCTGGACTTTACTATGAGTTTGTGTGTTTTTCTGTAATTTCAGATATTTTCTGGCTGAAATTGAGGGAGCTGAGCAAAAATCTGATTCAGACTGAAAAAGGGCTGCTGATGCTGTTGGATTCTGACCTCCCTGCACTCAAAATGGATTTTCTGGAGCTACAGGACTCCAAATGGCGTGCTTTTAATTGCGTTGGAAAGTAGACATCCAGGACTTTCCAGAAATATATAATAGTCCATACTTTTCTCAAGGATAGATGACGTAAACTGGCGTTCAACGCCAGCTTTCTGCCCAATTCTGGCGTCCAACGCCAGAAACAAGTTGCAAGTTGGAGTTCAACGCCAGAAAAGGATCCAAAGCTGGCGTTGAACGCCCAAAACAGCCCAGGGCACGTGAGAAGCTTTAGTCTCAGCCCCAGCACACACCAAGTGGGCCCCAGAAGTAGATTTCTGCACTATCTGTTATAGTTTACTCATTTTCTGTAAACCTAGGTTACTAGTTTAGTATTTAAACAACTTTTAGAGATTCATTTTCTATCTCATGACATTTTAGATCTGAACTTTGTACTCTTTGACGGCATGAGTCTCTAAACTCCATTGTTGGGGGTGAGGAGCTCTGCTGTGTCTCGATGAATTAATGCAAGTATTTCTGTTTTCTATTCAAACATGCGTGTTCCTATCTAAGATATCCATTCGCGCCTAACTATGGAGAAGGTGATGATCAGTGACACTCATCACCTTCCTCAATCCATGAACGTGTGTCTGACAATCACGTCCGTTCTACATCAGATTGAATGAATATCTCTTAGATTCCCTAATCAGAATCTCCGTGGTATAAGCTAGATTGATGGCGGCATTCATGAGAATCCGGAAAGTCTAAACCTTGTCTGTGGTATTCCGAGTAGGATTCTAGGATTGGATGGCTGTGACGAACTTCAAACTCGCGAGTGCTGGGCGTAGTGACAGACGCAAAAGGATAGTAAATCCTATTCCGGTACGACTGAGAACCTGCAGATGATTAGCCGTGCGGTGACAGCGCACCTAGACCCTTTTCACTGGAAGGATGGATGGTAGCCATTGACAACGGTGATCCACCTACACATAGCTTGCCATAGGAGGACGTGCGTGCATGAATCAGAGGACAGAGGAAAGCAGAGATTCTGAAGACAAAGCATCTCCAAAACTCCAACATATTATCCATTACTGCATAACAAGTAACCTTTAATCCATGCTCTCTTGTTTATTCGCAACTCAACTGATAAATATAATTGACTTCCTGACTAAGAATTGCAAGATAACCATAGATTGCTTCAAACCAACAATCTCCGTGGGATTCGACCCTTACTCACGTAAGGTATTACTTGGACGACCCAGTGCACTTGCTGGTTAGTGGTACGAGTGTGAAAAGTGTGATTCACAATTCGTGCACCAAGTTTTTGGCGCCGTTGCCGGGGATTGTTCGTGTTTGAACAACTGACGGTTTATTTTGTTTCTTAGATTAGGAAAATTTTTCTTTTTTTGGTTTAGAGTCTCTTATTATTGTTCTTGGTTAAAAATATCCTTCTTCAAAACAAGTGTTACATTTACTGTCCAATTGGCTAGAGCGTTGGTCTAAGTCCGTGGCAGTTTGGTATACTTTTTTTTTAAATCTTTTTCAAAAATAATAATTTCTCTATTAAATTTTGTGCCAAACTTTAAGTTTGGTGTTTTCTTATTGATTTCCTTTGATTTTCGAAAATCTTAGTTTGGTTTTCTAAAAATTTTAAGTTTGGTGTTCTTTCTTGTGTTCTTGAGTTTTCCTTGTGTCTTGATCTTAAAATTTTAAGTTTAGTGTTCCTTGGTGTTTTCCCTCCAAAATTTTCGAAAACAAGGAGCATTAGATCTAAAAATTTTAAATCTTGTGCTATTTTATTGTTTTTTTTCTCTTTCCTCACTAAATTCAAAAATATCTTTTCTCTCTAATTTTAAAACAAATTTTCGAAAATTATTTTTAAAAAAAAATTCAGATTTTTTTTTCAAAATTAAAAATCTTTTCCAAATCATATCTTTTTCAAAACTTCCTTACCACTTTCTCTCCCCTCATTTTTCGAAAATCTTCACCTATTTTTATTTATTTTATTTTAATTTATTTTATTTTCGAAATAAATAAATAAATAAATAAATAAAAATAAAAATTTTTTATTTTTACATCATCTCCCTTTCTCCATCATGGATCTAAGTGGAAATGAACAGTCCAGGAGGACTCTGGGGTCATATGCTAACCCCTCTACTGCTTCATATGGGAGTAGTATCTGCATACCCTCTATTGGAGTCAGTACCTTCGAGTTGAATCCTCAGCTCATTATCATGGTGCAGCAAAGTTGCCAGTATTCTGGTCTTCCACAAAAAGAACCTACAGAGTTTCTGGCACAATTTTTACAAATTGCTGACACAGTACATGATAAGGAAATAGATCAGGATGTCTACAGACTATTACTGTTTCCATTTTTTGTAAAAGATCAAGCTAAGAGGTGGTTAAATAACCAACCTAAGGCCAGCATAAGGACATGGAAACAGCTGACAGAAAAATTCCTGAATCAATACTTTCCCCCAAAACGGATGACACAGCTAAGGCTGGACATCCAAGGCTTTAAACAAGGAGATAAGGAATCTCTTTATGATGCTTGGGAGAGATACAGAGAGATGCTACAAAAATGCCCCTCTGAAATGTTTTCAGAGTGGGTTCAGTTAGACATCTTCTATTATGGGCTTGCAGAAGGAGCTCAGATGTCTCTAGATTACTCAGCTGGTGGATCTATCCACATGAGAAAGACAATTGAAGAGGCTCAAGAGCTCATTGATACAGTTGCCAGGAATCAGCATCTGTACCTAAGCAGTGACCCTTCCATGAAAGAAGAGGTTAAAACAGTAACTGCTGAACTCAGCCCTGTAAAACAAGCTGCTGAATTCAATCAGCAATTGGACTTTCTAACAAAGCAGTTAGCCGAATTCAAGGATAAACTACAAGAGACAAGGATGGCTAATATAAATATGGAAGAACAATTGAAGCAAACAAAGCAGCAGCTGTCAAGACAAATAACAGAAGAATGCCAAGCAGTTCAATTAAGAAGTGGGAAAACATTAAATACCCCACCTCAAGGCAGCAAAGAGCTAAGGAATGAGCAAACCACCCAAAATTCACCTGAGGACAGTAAGAGCTCAGGGAAAAGTAATTCTGGCGTTAAAACGCCAGCAATCTAGTGGAAGGCTGGCGCTGAACGCCCAGACCATGCCCAAGATTGGCGTTCAACGCCAGTAACAAGCAAGGACTGGCGTTCAATGCCAGAAACAAGCAAGGATCTGGCGTTGAACGCCTAAAATGGGCACAGTTCTGGCACTCAGACGCCAAGAACAGACAAGGAGTTGGCGTCTCACGTCACTCCAGCTTCTAACTCTGGCACTCAATTGCCAGTGAGGGATCAGACACACACAAGTGCTGATGACAACCCCTCTAAAAAGGCTTCTTCAGCCACTTCTGTAGGCAATAAACCTACAGCAACTAAGGTTGAGGAATATAAAGCCAAGATACCTTATCCTCAAAAACTCCGGAAAGAGGAACAGGATAAGCAATTTGCTCGCTTTGCAGATTATCTCAGGACTCTTGAAATAAAGATTCCATTTGCAGAGGCACTTGAGTAAATACCTTCTTATGCCAAGTTCATGAAAGAGATCTTGAGTCATAAGAAGGATTGGAGAGAAACAGAAAGAGTTCTCCTCACTGAAGAATGCAGTGCAGTCATTCTAAAAAGCTTTCCTGAAAAGCTTAAAGACCTTGGGAGTTTTCTGATACCATGCACATTAGAAGGTAATTACACAAAGACAACTTTGTGCGATCTTGGGGCAAGCATCAACCTAATACCTGCATCCACTATCAGAAAGCTTGGCTTAACCGAAGAAGTTAAACCAACCCGGATATGTCTCCAACTTGCTGATGGCTCCATTAAATACCCATCAGGCGTGATTGAAGACATGATTGTCAGAGTTAGGCCATTCGCCTTTCCCACTGACTTTGTAGTGCTGGAAATGGAGGAGCACAAGAGTGCTACTCTCATTCTAGGAAGACCCTTCCTAGCAACTGGACGAACCCTCATTGATATCCAACAAGGGAAAATAACCCTGAGAGTCAATGATGATGAGTTTAAGTTGAATGCTGTCAAAGCCATGCAGCATCCAGACACATCAAAAGACTGCATGAAAGTTGATCTTATTGACTCTTTAGTAGAAGAGATCAACATGGCTGAGAGTCTCGAATCAGAGTTGGAAGAAATCTTTAAAGATGTTTAGCCTGATTTGGAGGATTCAGACGAGATAAAAGAGCCTCTGAAATTTCCTCTGGAAGAGGAAAAACCTCCTAAACCCGAGCTCAAACCATTACCACCATCCCTGAAATATGTATTTCTGGGAGAAGATGACACTTTTCCAGTGATCATAAGCTCTGCTTTAAATCCACAGGAAGAGGAAGCACTTATTCAAGTGCTAAGGACACACAAGACAGCTCTTGGGTGGTCCATAGGTGACCTTAAGAGCATAAGCCCAGCTAGATGCATGCACAAAATCTTATTGGAGGATAATGCTAAACCAGTGGTTCAACCACAGAGGCGGCTAAATCCAGCCATGAAGGAAGTGGTGCAGAAAGAGGTCACCAAATTACTAGAGGCTGGGATTATTTATCCTATTTCTGATAGCCCCTGGGTGAGTCCTGTCCAAGTCGTCCCAAAAAAGGGAGGCATGACAGTGATCCATAATGAAAAAAATGAACTGGTTCCTACAAGAACAGTTACAGGGTGGCGCATGTGTATTGACTACAGAAGGCTCAATACAGCCACCAGAAAGGATCATTTTCCTTTACCATTCATAGACCAGATGCTAGAAAGACTGGCAGGTCATGATTATTACTGCTTTTTGGATGGCTACTCAGGCTATAACCAGATTGTAGTAGATCCCCAGGATCAAGAGAAAACAGCATTCACATGTCCATCTGGAGTGTTTGCTTATAGAAGGATGCCATTTGGGATGTGTAATGCGCCTGCAACCTTCCAGAGATGCATGCTCTCTATTTTCTCTGATATGGTGGAAAAATTTCTGGAGGTCTTCATGGATGACTTCTCAGTATATGGAGACTCATTCAGCTCCTGTCTTGATCACCTGAAACTTGTCCTAAAGAGATGCCAAGAGACCAACCTAGTCTTAAACTGGGAAAAATGTCACTTCATGGTGACTGAAGGGATTGTCCTTGGGCATAAAATCTCAAATAAGGGAATAGAGGCGGATCAAGCAAAAATAGAGGTAATTGAAAAATTACCACCACCTGCCAATGTTAAGGCAATCAGAAGCTTTCTGGGGCATGCAGAATTCTATAGGAGGTTTATAAAGGATTTTTCAAAAATTGCAAAACCTCTAAGTAATCTGCTAGCTGCTGACACGCCATTTGTGTTTGACACAGAGTGTCTGCAGGCGTTTGAAACGCTGAAAGCTAAGCTGGTCACAGCACCAGTTATTTCTGCACCAGACTGGACATTACCATTTGAGCTAATGTGTGATGCCAGTGATCATGCCATTGGTGCAGTATTGGGACAGAGGCATGACAAGCTTCTGCACGTCATTTATTATGCTAGTCGCGTTTTAAATGATGCCCAGAAAAATTACACAACCACAGAAAAAGAATTACTTGCAGTGGTTTATGCCATTGACAAGTTCAGATCATACTTAGTAGGATCAAAAGTAATTGTGTATACTGACCATGCTGCTCTTAAATATCTACTCACAAAGCAGGATTCAAAACCCAGGCTCATCAGATGGGTGTTGCTTCTGCAAGAGTTTGATATAGAAATAAGAGACAGAAAAGGGACAGAGAACCAAGTGGCTGATCATCTGTCCTGGATAGAGCCAGTAGAAGGGACGTCCCTCCCCTCTCTTGAGATCTCTGAGACTTTTCCGGATGAGCATTTATTTGCCATTCAGGAAATACCATGGTTTGTCGATATTGCAAACTATAAAGCTGCAAGGTTCATACCCAAGGAGTACAACAGGCAACAAAAGAAAAAATTAATCACTGATGCAAAGTACTACTTGTGGGATGAACCCTATCTCTTTAAGAGATGTGCAGACAGAATAATCCGTAGGTGTGTTCCTAGAGAAGAAGCACAGAGGATCCTATGGCATTGCCATGGATCTCAATATGGAGGCCATTTCGGAGGTGAGCGAACAGCCACCAAGGTCCTCTAATGTGGCTTCTATTGGCCCACACTCTATAAAGATTCCCGAGAGTTTGTACGTAACTGTGACAGTTGCCAAAGAGCTGGTAATCTGCCTCATGGTTACGCCATGCCTCAACAAGGAACCTTGGAGATTGAGTTGTTTGACGTATGGGAAATTGACTTCATGGGACCTTTCCCACCATCATTCTCAAACACTTATATTCTGGTGGCAGTTGACTATGTATCAAAATGGGTTGAGGCTATTGCCACACCCACCAATGATACTAAAATAGTGCTGAAGTTCCTCCAGAAATATATCTTCAGCAGGTTTGGGGTTCCTAGAGTACTAATCAGTGATGGGGGCACTCACTTCTGCAACAAACAGCTCTACTCTGCCATGGTCCGGTATGGGATTCGCCACAAGGTGGCGACTCCATATCATCCACAGACTAATGGACAAGCTGAAGTCTCTAACAGAGAGCTAAAAAGAATCCTAGAACGGACTGTAAATACCCGTAGAAAGGATTGGGCAAGAAGCTTGGATGATGCTCTGTGGGCATACAGAACAGCATTCAAGACTCCTATAGGGACCTCTCCATACCAACTGGTCTATGGTAAGGCATGTCACCTGCCCGTGGAACTGGAACATAAAGCCTACTGGGCAACCAGATTCCTGAACTTTGACGCCAAATTAGCTGGAGAAAAAAGATTGCTCCAGCTAAATGAGCTAGAGGAATTCAGATTCACTGCTTTCGAAAATGCCAAGCTTTATAAAGAAAAATAAAAAAAGTGGCATGACAGAAAGCTGTCATCTAGAATCTTTGAACCAGGACAAAAGGTTCTGTTGTTCAACTCCAGGCTCAGGCTATTCTCCGGGAAACTGAAGTCCCGGTGGAGGGGACCATATGTGATTACAAGTGTATCACCATATGGTTATGTGGAGCTTCAAGATATTGATTCTGATAAAAAGTTCATTGTCAATGGACAAAGAATCAAGCACTATCTTGAAGGCAATGTTGAGCAAGAGTGCTCAAGGCTGAAGCTAGACTGAAAGCTCAGCAAGGTCCAGCTAAAGACAATAAAGAAGCGCTTGCTGGGAGGCAACCCAGCCATGGGGCATCAATCCTCTAAGCATTTTGCCCTATTTTTATTTTTATTTGTTTATATAAAGTTCACTGATCCTAAGGTAAAGAGTCAATTGTATAAGTTCACAGGGTTACAGAAGGATTCTGTACACAAAACAGAGAAAAAGATCTCACTGGCAAGAAAATGCCAGTAAAAGTCTGTTTGGGCGTTCAACGCCCAACAGAAGCATCCACTGGGCGTTGAATGCCAGTGAGGATAGCCATCTGGGCGTTTAACGCCAGATTTACAGCATTCTGGGCGTTCAGAAAAACGCCCAGTAACAAAGGACTTCCTGGCGTTCAACGCCAGAAAGAAGCAGCAGCTGGGCGTTGAACGCCCAGGAGAGGCAGCATTTGGGCGTTGAACGCCCAAAACATGCAGCGTTTGGGCGTTCAAACGCCAGGATGGTGGAGAGGAGGTAAATTCATTTTTTCTTCATATTTTTCATTTTAATCTTAATTTTCATGCTTCAATTCATGATTTCTTGCATAAACATGTTAAGAACCCTGATTTCTAAAATCCCTAATTTCAAAAAACCCTACCTTAAAAATATCAAATGTATCTTAATCCATAAGCACAAACCCTCTTTTTCAATTCAATTCAACTCTTTTTCAAATTTTCAAAATAAATCTATCTTTTCAACTAATATCTTTTTCAAACCTCCACATTATCTTTTTCAAAATCTAAATTTATCTTTTTCAAAAAATTTTCATATCTTTTCAATTTTAAACTATATCCTCTCTTATCATATCTTCTATCTTATCTTTTCCAAATCAATCTTTTTTATCATATCTTTTCTAAATTTTCAAACCCACCCCCTCCCTTTAAATATGGGTTCAGCCTCACCCCCCCTCCATCAACAATTGCACCTAGCTCTCCTTCTATCCCTCTCCTTTCTTTTCTTTTGCTTGAGGACAAGCAAACCTCTAAGTTTGATGTGTTTATCCGTGATCACTAAGATCATGGCTCCTAAGGAAAAACAACCCACTTCAAGAGGCAAGAAAGAGAGCGTTCCAAAACCACTTTGGAATCAAGGGAAGTTCTTATCTAAAGAACATTCAAACCATTATTACAAAATAATGGGTCTAAGATCAGTGATCCCGGAAGTTAGATTCGATCTGAAAGAAGACGAATATCCGGAGATCCAGGAGCAAATTCGAATCAGGAACTGGAAGGTCCTAGCTAATCCTGAGACAAAAGTGGGAAGGAATATGGTCCAGGAGTTCTATGCTAATATGTGGCAGACAGACAAGCAAAAACTATCTGGAACTGCCTTCTATGAATATCGGACCGTGGTCAGAGGAAAGATTGTTCATACCATCCCTGACAAAATCAGAGAGATCTTAAAGTTACCTCAGCTGAAAGATGATCCAGACACTTTCAACAGGAGAATGATGAGAACAGACAAGGGCCTGGATAAGATTCTAGAGGATATATGTATCCCTGGAGCAAGGTGGACCACTAGCACGAAGGGTGTCCCAAATCAACTCAAAAGGGAAGATCTCAAACCAGTCGCCAGAGGATGGCTGGACTTCATTGGGCATTCTCTGCTGCCCACTAGCAACCGTTCTGAAGTCACTGTTAAAAGAGCAGTGATGATCCATTGCATCATGATGGGAAAAGAAGTGGAAGTTCATCAACTAATTTCAACTGAATTCTACAAAATTGCTAATAAAAATTTTAAAGAGGCCAGGTTGGCTTACCCAAGCTTGATTTCTCTGCTCTGCAAGGACGCTGGAGTAAGGATGAGAATAACTGAGTATATCTCAATTGAGAAACCAATCACCAAAGCATCAATGGAAAAACAACAAGCACAGGATGACCCCATCAAGAAGAAAACACAGGAATTTCTCCCAGAAATCCCTCAATCTGAATATTGGGAGTATCTTGAGACATCAGTTACCAAGATGCAAGAAGCTATGGAACAAATAATAAAGGAACAGAAGGAACAAAGTCAAATTCTTTGCTATTTGATTAAAGAACAGGAAGAGTAAGGGTGTGATTTGAGGGAATTGAAGCGCCAGAAGTTATCTCTTGAAGGACCAAGCACCCCACAGATCCGAGGAACATCCACTTCCCAGAACAAAGGTTGTTAAATTTCAATTTCTGCTTTAACTCTGTGATAGTTTTCGCTATAGGAGTTTACCTTAGGAGTCATATAGTAGTAATTAGTGTCTATTTTGATTTTACATCCAATTAAGTTATAGTCTATTTTTCTCATCATCAGCAAACATGAATAAAATAGTAGATCTTTTGAATAAGAGGCAATAAAATTTGAGTTTTTAATAAGAAAAATTCTAATTAGTAACATGTGTTGGCAATGCTTTCTGTCTTCTGAATGAATGCTTGAACAGTGCATATGTCTTTTGAATTTATTGTTTAAGACTGTTAAATATGTTGGCTCTTGAAAGAAGGATGAACATGAGACATGTTATTGATAATCTGAAAAATCATAAAAATGATTCTTGAAGCAAGAAAAAGCAGCAAAGAACAAAGCTTGCAAAAAAAAAGAGAGAAAAGAGAGAAAGAGAAAGAAAAAGCAAGTAGAAAAAGCCAAAGCTCTTAAAACCAAAAGGCAAGGGTAATAGAAAGGATCCCAAGGCTTTGAGCATCAGTGGATAGGAGGGCCTAAGGGAATAAAATCCTGGCCCAAGCGGCTAAACCAAGTTATCCCTAGCCATGTGCTTGTGGCGTGAAGGTGCCAAGTGAAAACTTGAGACTGAGCGGTTAAAGTCAAGGTCCAAAGCAAAAAGAAGAGTTTGCTTAAGAACCCTGGACACCTCTAATTGGGGACTTTAGCAAAGCTGACTCACAATCTAAAAGGGTTCACCCAATTATGTGTCTGTGGCATTTATGTATCCAGTGGTAATACTGGAAAACAAAGTGCTTAGGGCCACGGCCAAGACTCATAAATTAGCTGTGTTCAAGAATCATCATACTGAAATAGGAGAATCAATAACACTATCTGAATTCTAAGTTCCTATAGATGCCAATCACTCTGAGCTTCAATGGATAAAGTGAAATGCCAAAACTGTTGGGAAGCAAAAAGCTACTAGTCCCGCTCATCTAATTAGAATTTGAGCTTCACTCAAAAACTCTGAGATATTATTGCTTCTTGACTTATTAGTCTTCTATTTTATTTGCCTAGTTGCTTGAGGACAAGCAACAGTTCAAGTTTGGTGTTGTGATGAGCGGATATTTTATACGCTTTTTGGGGTTAATTTCATACAGATTTTAGTATGTTTTAGTTGGTTTTTAGTCTATTTTCATTAGTTTCTAGGCAAAATCTATATTTCTAGACTTTACAATGAGTTTGTGTGTTTTTCTGTAATTTTAGGTATTTTCTGGCTGAAATTGAGGGAGCTGAGCAAAAATCTGATTCAGGCTGAAAAAGGACTGCTGATGCTGTTGGATTCTGACCTCCCTGCACTCAAAATGGATTTTCTGGAGCTACAAGACTCCAAATGGCGTGCTTCCAATGGCGTTGGAAAGTAGACATCTAGGGCTTTCCAGAAATATATAATAGTCTATACTTTGCTCAAGGATAGACGACGTAAACTGGCGTTCAACGCCAGCTCTCTGCCCAATTCTGGCGTCCAGCGCCAGAAACAAGTTGCAAGTTGGAGTTCAACGCCAGAAAAGGATCCAAAGCTGGCGTTGAACGCCCAAAACAGCCCCAAGCACGTGAGAAGCTTTAGTCTCAGCCCCAGCACACACCAAGTGGGCCCCAGAAGTGGATTTCTGCACTATCTGTTGTAGTTTACTCATTTTTTGTAAACCTAGGTTACTAGTTTAGTATTTAAACAACTTTTAGAGATTCATTTTCTATCTCATGACATTTTAGATCTGAACTTTGTACTCTTT
Organism: Arachis ipaensis; assembly: GCF_059453495.1. Taxonomy (NCBI): domain Eukaryota; kingdom Viridiplantae; phylum Streptophyta; class Magnoliopsida; order Fabales; family Fabaceae; genus Arachis; species Arachis ipaensis. The sequence goes on along the minus strand of NC_142441.1, from coordinate 114,460,650 downwards.
GACGGCATGAGTCTCTAAACTCCATTGTTGGGGGTGAGGAGCTCTGCTGTGTCTCGATGAATTAATGCAAGTATTTCTGTTTTCCATTCAAACATGCGTGTTCCTATCTAAGATATCCATTCGCGCCTAACTATGGAGAAGGTGATGATCAGTGACACTCATCACCTTCCTCAATCCATGAACGTGTGTCTAACAATCACTTCCGTTCTACATCAGATTGAATGAATATCTCTTAGATTCCCTAATCAGAATCTCCGTGGTATAAGCTAGATTGATGGCGGCATTCATGAGAATCCAGAAAGTCTAAACCTTGTCTGTGGTATTCCGAGTAGGATTCTGGGATTGGATGGCTGTGACGAACTTCAAACTCGCGAGTGCTGGGCGTAGTGACAGACGCAAAAGGATAGTAAATCCTATTCTGGTACGACTGAGAACCTGCAGATGATTAGCCGTGCGGTGACAGCGCACTGGACCCTTTTCACTGGAAGGATGGATGGTAGCCATTGACAACGGTGATCCACCTACACATAGCTTGCCATAGGAGGACGTGCGTGCATGAATCAGAGGACAGAGGAAAGCAGAGATTCTGAAGACAAAGCATCTCCAAAACTCCAACATATTATCCATTACTGCATAATAAGTAACCTTTAATCCATGCTCTCTTGTTTATTCGCAACTCAACTGATAAATATAATTGACTTCCTGACTAAGAATTGCAAGATAACCATAGATTGCTTCAAACCAACAATCTCCGTGGGATTCGACCCTTACTCACGTAAGGTATTACTTGGACGACCCAGTGCACTTGCTGGTTAGTGGTACGAGTGTGAAAAGTGTGATTCACAATTCGTGCACCAAGGAGCAACAAAGGCAAGGAAGAGACATTGAGGAGCTAAAGCACTCCATAAGATCTTCAAGAGGAAGAACTAGCTGCCATCACTAAGGTGGCCCCGTTCTTTAATTTCCTTGTTCTTATTTTTTCTGTTTTTCATTTCCTATGCCGTATGTTTTTTTTATGTTTGTATCTTTATTACATGATCATTAGTGTCTAGTGTCTATGTCTTAAAGCTATGAATGTCCTATGAATCCTTCACCTTTCTTAAATAAAAAATGTTTTTAATTGCAAAAGAACAAGAAGTACATGATTTCGAATTCTATCTTGAAACTAGTTTATTTATTTTGATGTGGGGGCAATACCTTTTGTTTTCTGAATGAATGCTTGAACAGTGCATATTTTTGAATTTGTTGTTTATGAATGTTCAAATTGTTGGCTCCTGAAAGAATAATGAAAAAGGAGAAATGTTATTGATAATCTAAAAAATCATAAAATTGATTATTGAAGCAAGAAAAAGCAGTGAATAGACAAAGCTTGCGGAAAAATGGCAAAAAAAAATAAAGAAAAAAAAAGAAAGTAAAAGAAAAAGCAAGCAGAAAAAGCCAATAGCCCTTTAAACCAAAAGGCAAGGGTAAAAATGATCTAAGGCTTTGAGCATTAATGGATAGGAGGGCCCAAAGGGATAAAATCCTGGCCTAAGCGGCTAAACCAAGCTGTCCCTAACCATGTGCTTGTGGCGTGAAGGTGTCAAGTGAAAAGCTTGAGGCTGAGCGGTTAAAGTCGTGGTCCAAAGCAAAAAAAAAAAGAGTGTGCTTAAGAGCTCTGGGCACCTCTAACTGGGGACTCTAGCAAAGCTGAGTCACAATCTGAAAAGGTTCACCCAGTTATGTGTCTGTGGCATTTATGTATCCGGTGGTAATACTGGAAAACAAAATTCTTAGGGTCACGGCCAAGACTCATAAAGTAGCTGCGTTCAAGAATCAACATACTGAACTAGAAGAGTCAATAACACTATCTGAATTCTAAGTTCCTATAGAAGCCAATCATTCTGAACTTCAAAGGATAAAGTGAGATGCCAAAACTGTTCAGAAGCAAAAAGGTTACAAGAACCGCTCATCTAATTGAAACTAATTTTCATTGATAACTTTGGAATTTATTGTATATTCTCTTCTTTTTATCCTATTTTGTTTTTAGTTGCTTAGGGACAAGCAACAATTTAAGTTTGGTGTTGTGATGAGCGGATAATTTATACCCTTTTCGGCATTGTTTTTACATAGTTTTTAGCATGATTTAGTTACTTTTTATTATATTTTTATTAGTTTTTATTTAAAAATCACATTTCTGGACTTTACTATGAGTTTTTGTGTTTTTCTATGATTTCAGGTATTTTTTGGCTGAAATTGAGGGACCTAAGCAAATATCTTATTCAGAGGCTGAAAAAGGACTACAGATGCTGTTGGATTCTAACCCTGCTGCATTTGAAATGGATTTTCTGGAGCTACAGAAGCCCAATTGGCGCGCTCTCAATTGCGTTGTAAATTAGACATCCTAGACTTTCCAGAAATATATAATAGTTCATACTTTGTCTGAGATTTAATGGCCCAAACTGGCGTTCAAAGTCAGCCTAAAATATCTTGGCGTAAAACGCCCAAACTGGCACCAGAATTGGAGTTAAACGCCCAAACTGGCATCAAAGCTGGCGTTTAACTCCAGGAACAGCCTATGCATGAAAAAGCTTCAATGCTCAGCCCAAGCACACACCAAGTGGGCTCCAGAAGTGGAATTCTGCACTATCTGCACTTAGTTACTCATCTTCTGTAAACCCTAGTTACTAGTTTAGTATAAAAACTAATTTTAGTGATTTATTTTACGTCTAAATCTTTTAGACTATTGTACACGTTTGGAGGCTGGCCTCACGACCATGCCTAGACCTTTTTCACTTATGTATTTTCTACAGTGGAATTTCTACACCCCATAGATTAAGGTGTGGAGCTCTGTTGTTCTTCATGAATTAATGCAATTACTATTATTTTTCTATTCAATTCACGCCTACTTCTTCTCCAAGATATACTCTCGTACTTAATTCAGTTAAGTCAGAATTAAGGGGTGACCCGTGATAATCACCCAATCTTCGTTACTCGTTTAGCCAAGATCGCGTGCCTGACAACCACAAAGCGATCTACATGATGTTCAACGTAGTCATTGGACGACAGCTGGAGTATATTCTCTTGGGTCCTTAATCAATGATTCACGTTGCCTCTCCTGACAACAGAGCAACTGAATCTGAGATTAGAACCTTCGTGGTATAGGCTAGAACCATTGGCAGTATTCTTGAGATCCGAAAAGTCTAAACCTTGTCTGTGGTATTCCGAGTAGGATCTGGGAGGGGATGACTGTGAAGAGCTTCAAACATGCGAATATGGGGCGCAAGTGATAGTGTGCAAAAGGACAATGGTCTTATTCCGACGCTAGCGGGAACCGATAGATGATTAGCCGTGAGATGAGAGCGCATATGAATTTGTTTTCATCCAAGAGGATCATACAGCTTGCCATGGAAGGAGGTAATGCATGGTTGGAATAAGGCAGTAGGAAAGCAGAAGTTCAGAAGCAACAAATCATCTCCAGACGCTTATCTGAAAAACCCACCAATGAATTACATGAGTATCTCTATCCTATTTTATATTTTATTTATATTTTAATTACTAAAACATTATAACCATTTGAATCCGTCTGACTGAGATTTACAAGGATGACCATAGCTTGCTTCAAGCCAACAATCTCCATGGGATCGACCCTTACTCACGTAAGGTATTACTTGGACGACCCCGTGCACTTGCTGGTCAATTACGCAGAGTTGTGAAGAAGTGTTGAAAAGTGAAATCAACAATTCGCGTACCAGCCGCATGTCACGCGTACACGTCAGTCACGCATACGCGTCGATGGTCTTCTTCGCGTGTCACTCGTACGCATCAGGTACGCGCACGCGTCGCTGTGCAACTTCGCTTTTCACGCGTACGCGTCAGGTACGTGCACGCGTCGCCATGGAAAGCTCCAAATCACACGCACGCGTCAGGTATGCGCACGCGTCGCTCCTCACTGTCATGTCCTTTAATTCTTGTGCTAATTCCATTTGTGCAAGCTTCCTCTCCACCATCTGAGCCATTCCTGCCCTATATAGCCTTCTTCTATTTTTCTGCGGAAGCTCCATCAAACCTAACCAAATGCTACCTAAAATAAACAGAATTGCAAATGACTCAAAGTAGCATCCATAGTGGCTAAAAGATAATTAATTCTTGATTAAACTCAACAAATTGAATGCAAATTCACTAGGAAAAGATAGGAAAGATGCTCAACCATCAGCTACAACCCCCTTACTACTATCCGCTCAACCCAGAGCCAGTGGAATAACCACTGCTGCGGCTACTACCCAAGCGGGTGTTTAAAAGCTCAACCTGGAGCGAGTGGGATCACCACTACTGCCGCTACTACCCAGGCGTCACAATTTCTGGCCTGGAGCAAGTGGGATGAACCACAACCCTCGCTACTACCCAGGTATCACAATCTCTGACCTGGAGAAAGTGGGGCGAACCACAACCCTCGCTACTACCTAGGTATCACAATCTCTGACCTGGAGCAAGTGGGACAAACCACAACCCTTGCTACTGTCCAGGATCTCAAAACATACATTCATTCAGTTCAGAATCAATCATCATTGTTATCAAATCTCAAACATTAACCTGGAGCAAACAGGACGAACCACCACCCTTGCTACTACCGAATAACGGACCGCCAAAGTTGGTCAAAAATAAGTTTTTACCCAAAGTAAAATCACCAATTTTACCAATGTTCACAAGCTAAATTCTTTTTCACTCATCCAAATGACCACAACCCAACCACATTCACATAATTACACTCAACCAAAGCCAAACCTACCTCATCTACACAATTTCACCCAAAACTACCAAATTCCACCCTAAATTCCTCGAACCTTATTATTCAACAACCAAACCAATTATTAACACATTCAAAATCTAAAATCCATCCAATCTCTTATATCATCACACAATACACACATCAACTTAACTCCCTTACCTCTTCTGGCCTCCGGCCCAAGATTCACGGCCTCTGGTCCAAATTCACAATTTAAATGCATATTCCACAAAAAAATATTCATTATCCAATTTATCAAATTCTCAATACACCAACAAACAAATACATACAATTCTCAACCCAATCATTAATTCACATTACATATCAACTATGCATATTAGAATCAACCATTTGCACAATCCAAACTTATTCTAGGGGCATCTAGCCTAGGAATTCTCATCACACCACATGGTACTTAAATAAAACTTAAACCGTACCTCTTGTAGCCAAAATAATTAAACTTCTTCTTGAGAGTCTCCACCAATCCTTAGCTCCAAGCCTCACCAAAGCTCCTCAAGCAATATCAATCATCCAATTGTGCACCAAAATCACCCAATACCCTAACATAACCAATTTCACAAATATACATCAACCTAGGGTTCATAAAAATGATAAATCACAAGGGTTAGAGGGTTCTTTACCTTAACCCACGAAATTTTGTGATGAATATCACCAATGGCTCATACTAGAGTACTCCTAAACAACCAAAATCACAAGATTTCCTCAAAATCCAAACCAAATTTGAAATATAAAAAGAAAAATCGAATCTGGGCAAAGGAGAGTTAGATACTAACCACAAAATTAAGATAGACTTGAAGAGGAGGAGAAGAGTGATGCGTGGTCATAAACGGCTCGTCAATCAGAGTTCCGGAGAGAAAGTTATGATGATTTGAAGATCAAAGAGAGTTAGGGTTTCTCTCTTCTCATCTCTCTCTTTTCATTTTAGCAACAACCACACTAAATGAGGGTTGTGGTGGCTAAATGGCTTTAAGTTAAGGCTTATATATGCTGGGCTTGGATCCACTTGGACCCAATTCACTTAGTTTAGTCCGTTGGCCCAATTTTGGGCCAAAACCTCTAAGATTAGAGTTTTAAATCGTATTTTAAATATTTCTGTCTTTCCAAATTATAAATTCTTATTTCTTAAAATTATTCACTTCTAATTAATTTTCTCAGACACAGTACCAGACAGATCGCAGCCGGTACTGCCGGTCAAATTTCCACTGCGCGTTTTTACGCAGAAAACTATATTTTCCGACTCAGAAAAATTTACTGAGTCTAAATATCATATTTAAATTATCAAATTTCGATTGCTAAATTTTCTAACCATATTCTCTCCTATTTGATTTATTATTTAATTAATTACGGTTTGACAAGGTTTTACATTCTACCCCCTAACAGAAATTTTTACCCTCGAAAATTCCATCGCCACCACGAGTACGTGAACGTAGTCTGCCTTTATATCCAACGTATAATAGTCCCAAGGTCGTTTTACGCTGCACGCTTCCGCTACTACGCTCTGATTCCTTTATCTCCGAGGATCTTGGTCATTCGTCCAACGCCGACCAACAACCTCGTTGATTACTTTCGCTATCTCATCAACTCACATCTTATTAAATCTCAAATCATGTTATCAATAATACCACCATCATCATTAATCATAGTCATCATCCCACATCACTATGATCAACCAAAGATCATCACTATACCCTAATCATACTCTATCACTATCTTCTCTCTCTCTGTCAAGCCAATTACCACTAATCACAGCTCAAATCCAAGCATAACCTCTAGACTTACTTTCTTATTCCCAAACCCTCGAATTTATATATAAATTGCGGTTTTAAAGTCTTTGACTAATTAATCAAAACTCTCTTCATTTTTAGAAATCAAATGAGTTTGAAATAACAAGTTAACAAAATCATAAGAATCTGATCTTCTTTAATAATTTATAAAAGCATTCGAAACACATCTCTTTTGTTAAAGTTACTCAAATCAAAAATCATTTTCAAAACCATAACCATTACTTTTTCAAATTCTTGGAAAATTTCGACAGCACATCCCCTAAAAAAACTGGAGTTTACCACCCGTCACAGGTCCCCTCCTTTCAACCTCAACTCAATTAAAACCAACATTCAAATCAACGTTTCCAAATCCATCATTTAGGATCATTCCTTATCTATTTAAATCAAAGGAAACTAAAAGTCACGAATTCAATCCGTTTCACCAAAAATCCAAAAATCAACAAATTAAATAACAAACACAACATATCATTCTCAACAGAAAATCATTTACATCACAGGCATTTATCCATTTGTATTAATCTACTAAACTTATTAGGTATTCAAAGCCCAAAGCATTTTTGTTTAAAGCAAACCCTTACTCGAACCATCCGATTTGGTTCTAAGTCTAATATTAAGCTCGACATTCCCAGTTTTATTGTAAAGGTGGTATTATAAAATCATGCACTGTCCCTTAAGCCTGATTATTGCAATTACCTCAATCTTACTGTCGCAATCGGCCCGCATCCTGACTCCCTCCTTGTTGGCAATTTCTTGATACATGCCCTGGTAACCCGCACTTGTAACATACACCTAACCCCAATCGGCACGACCTATTTGGGTGATGACTTTCACATCTCTGACAGCTCGAAACATCTGAAGCAACCGCTGCCTATTTTCCCTTACCGTTCCCTCGGGACTCCTCACTCGTCGCAAAGTTATTCTGTCCTTGGGAAAAGTGTTGTGTATATCCTCTCTCCTTAAACTCTCGACCCCTTGGTGCGAATCCTTGGTTGTGCTCTCTATGACTTCCTTTCTCTGCAGCCATCTTTTTCACACACTCTTCAGCAATTCTGCTCTTATTCACCAACTCTGAGAAAGTTCGGATCTCCATTGGTCCCACTGAACTTAAGATATCGCTCCGGAGGCCTCCTTCATACTTAATGCACTTCCACTCCTCCAAGTCTCCCGGAGTTCCTTGACACATGCGGAAAAACCTGAATAGCTCCTCAAATTTGTCTGTATACTCCGATACGGACATAGCACCCTGCTTCCGCTGCAGTAACTCAAGTTCCTTGGCCGTCCTGGCAGAATTCAGAAATTACTTTTTATAAAATTTCACCTGGAAGGCATCCTAAGTGATAAGGTCATCACCCTGCTGCAGGAGACGTCGGGCTCCTTGCCACCAATGCGATGCTTCCCTAGTGAGCAAATAGGTAGCAAATTTAACACACTGCTCTACAGGTACCAACTGCACTCACAGTGCTCTCTCCATAGCTTGAAACCAAGTATCGACCTCAATCAGATTGGTGGTTCCTTTGAACTTAGATGGATTAACCTTTAAGAAGGTTGCCAGTGTCATCGGGCCCTGAGCTTCGCTTCCACCATTGCCATTATTGTTTATCTGTTGCCTAAGAGCCTCCACAGTGGCCTACATAGCAGCAGCCATGTTCTCCAATGCCGTCATAAAGCTTACTGAGTCATTTGGGTTGATTCCCGGTCCCTGAGCACTAGTACGACCTCTCTCACAACCTCGACCGTGTCCACGAGGCGCCATCTGGTTCCTATACACACCAAACAATCGATATCATGTTGATCAGTCTCAATATCGGAAGCATAGTGCTTTAAAGTACCAAAGGTACACTCATGGACTTCATGCTAGATGTATCGGTTAGATTCCCTAACTAGCACAGGCACAGACACAGAGTATGCATTGAAGCATAAGTAGTTCCATCCCTCAGGCTCACGAAGATGAACTGCTCTGATACCATAATGTAATACCCTAATATTTAAATCCTTATGCTCGAGTCATAAGTCAATGATATTACGGTGGTACGACCCTCAAGGTGGATTTTTATTACATAACTATAAGTAAAATAGAAAGGGGTATTAATCGAGAAGCCTGAAAAGAGTAAAATAAAATCGCGAAGTCGTATCACTCACGCATCGGCAGCTAAAAGATAAAGCGTGAAGTCAAAAGCGGTATACAGATAAAAGCATCTAGGAGAATAAGAGAAGGACAGTATATAGATATATAACATAAGTAAATAGCCACTAGTCGCGACCCGCGAAGTTTAGGCCGGCTAGAGTACAGTATGAAAGTAGTGGACAACAGTATCTCCTAATCTCTCCCAGAAGAAACATAAGAGCCTCTATAGGCAAGTTTAAAAGAGTTCAATACATAATATAAGCTTTTCCAAATAAAGGTGGAGAGATTCTAAGCAAAATATAAAGTAGATAATATAAGATCTTCGCCATCTCTCAGATGAACCACAGTTCACTTCTGAGCACCTGGACCTGTATCTAAAAAACAAGAGATATATATACGAAATGAGAACCCCTGACCCATGGGTTTCCATTACGGTAAAAGTGCCAAATAAATACAATGCATTACAATAAAAACTCACTAAGCATCCTAACTTCATTTCACCAATATTCACCCTATGTTCTCGCTAATCCATAAATAGGCAACTGTCATAAAGGAATACTAAATCTAAATTATATCTTTCATACTTCTCAACTCTCTCTTACTCTCTAACGAATCAAAATAAGAGTCATAAAAAAAACCATCACCAGTTATTCTGTCTCAGCAATTCTATATCGTCACCTCATATCCTCACCTGGAGCAAGTGAAATCACTTTACTGCGTCTACCCAGGGAGCTCAAATTATCTTATTCAGTAATCATCATTTTACATTAATCATATCATTATCCCATTTCAACAAGAACAGCCCTCAGCGTCAACCGACACCAGCATAAGGGACCTCTCAGTTGTACAAACACAATCAATACAGACAAGTAATACACAAATAAGGTACAAGTAGAACAGATAGCATATAGTCAGGTAACATAGCATATATGATATAGCAATCCAAACAAATAGGCAAACCCAAACAATTAAAACATATGCATATAATGTATGCATACCCTATGGCTGATGATATCATCTGTCGGTTATATATCTGACCCGACACGTCCTGGTAGCTAACCATGGATAGAAACACCTATCGCGGAGCAAGTAGGTTTGAACTACAACCCCCTTGCTACTACTCGCTCAACCCAGAGCCAGTGGAATAACCACTACTACAGCTACTACCCAGGCGGGTATTTAAAAGCTCAACCTGGAGCGAGTGGGATCACCACTACTGCCGTTACTACCCAGGTATCACAATCTCTGACTTGGAGCAAGTGGAACGAACTACAACCCTTGCTACTGCCCAGGATCTCAAAACATACATTCATTCAATTCAGAATCAATCATCATTGTTATCAAATCTCAAATATTAACCTGGAACAAACAGGACGAACCACCACTCTTACTACTACCCAGGTATCACAAATACACATTTATTCATAATCACCCTTCATTATTATCAATTCTCAGACAATGACCCGGAGCAAGTGGGACGAATCACGACCCTTGCTACTACCCAGGTATCACAAGCATACTTTCATTCAAAACTCCATAATTAAACTATCATGATTCTCTTTCCCCATCTCATACCCGGAGCAAGTGGACAATACCACTGCCTACTACCCGAGGTCACACGTCACATTCAACATTTTCCATCATTATTCATTTACCACATTCATTAATCATATATACATCTCCGGCATACTCGCTATATATTCAAGCTTCCTCAATCAATCATAATTATTTAATCATTAATCATATACATATACATACTCAGCAATATTTCAATGTTTGTCATAGCCATCCAACTCATAACATACACAGCACTCTCACCATCATCCTCAGCAACTCATGCAATCATCATTACTCATCATTCATCATTGATTCTTACTTTACTTCATCCACAAGTTATCACATGTTCTATCTTCTTTTCATTACTAGGCATGCTATAAAGATTTAATACTTAAAGGATGAAAATGGAGGCTTCGAAGTCTGAAATTTGGCTTTAAAAACTCAAAAATCAACTTTTGCTGAAAAAGAGTCACGCGTGCGCGTCGCCCATGTGTACGCGTGAAAGTCAGAAAAATAAAGCGACGAGTGCACGTCACCCATGCGCACGCGTGGATGGAAGAAAAGTAAGGTGACGTGTGCGCGTCAGACACGCGTACGCGTGGGTGCATTTTGTGCTCCTTGCACAAAACCAGCACAATTCCAACGCAACTCTCTGGATTTTCTACTGGGCATTTACATCAGTGCATCGACGCATACACGTCGGCCAGGCGCACACGTGGATGAGTAAAAATCGAGACTGACGCGTGCGCGTCGACCACGCGTGGGTGTGGAAGCAGGATATTCCAAAATTTTTACTAAGTTAAAAAGCTGCAGAATTACATTTTCAAACCCCAAACTTCCAACACACATAACTTCTTCTATAAAATTTCTTTTTCAACCATTTCTAAACCGTTGGAAAGATCGTTGAATAAACTTTCATAAGAATCTAATTTTGAAGAATTCCAAACTCCGTGGACCGAATAACGGACCACCAAAGTTGGTCAAAAATAAGTTTTTACCCAAAATAAAAATCACCAATTTTACCAATGTTCACAAGCTAAATTCATTTTCACTCATCCAAATTACCACAACTCAACCACATTCACATAATTATACTCAACCAAAATGAAACCTACCTCATCTACACAATTTCACCCAAAACTATCAAATTCCACCCTAGATTCCTCGAACCTTATTATTCAATAACCAAACCAATTATTTACACATTCAAAATCTAAAATCCATCCAATCTCTTATATCATCACACAATACACACATCAACTTACCTCGCTTATCTCTTTCGGCCTCCGGCCCAAGATTCACGGCCTCCGGCCCAAATTCACAATTTAAATGCATTTCCACAAAACAATATTCATTATCCAATTCATCAAATTCTTAACATACCAACAAACAAATACACACAATTCTCAACCCAATCATTAATTCACATTACATATCAACTATGCATATTAGTATCAACCATTTGCACAATCCAAATTTATCCTAGGGGCATCTAGCCTAGAAATTCTCATCACACCACATGGTACGTAAATGAAACGTAAACCGTACCTCTTGTAGCCAAAATAATTTAACTTCTTCTTAAGAGTCTCCACCAATCCTTAGCTCCAAACCTCACCAAAGCACTTCAAGCAATATCAATCTTCCAATTGTGCACCAAAATCACCCAATATACTAACATAACCAATTTCACATATATACATCAACTTAGGGTTCATAAAAATGATAAATCACAAAATTTAGATAGTTTCTTACCTTAACCCACATAATTTTGTGATGAATATCACCAATGGCTCATACTAGAGCACTCCTAAACAACCAAAATTACAAGATTTTCTCAAATCCAAACTAAATTTGAAATATAAGAGGAAAAATAGAAATTGGGCATAGCAAAGTTAGATACTTACCACAAAACTTTGATAGACTCAAAGAGGTAGAGAAGAGCGACATGTGGTCGCAAACGGCTCGTCAATCGGAGTTTCGGAGAGAAAGTTATGATGATTTGAAGATCAAAAAGAGTTAGGGTTTCTCTCTTCTCATCTCTCTCTTTTCATTTCAGCAACAACAACACTAAATGAGGGTTGTGGTGGCTGAATGGTGATGAGCAGATATTTTATATGCTTTTTTAGGGTAATTTCATTTAGTTTTTAGTATGTTCTAGTTTTTAGGATATTTTTATTAGTTTCTAGGCAAAATTCATATTTTTGGACTTTACTATGATTTTGTGTGTTTTTCTGTGATTTCAGATATTTTCTGGCTAAAATTGAGGAAGCTGAGCAAAAAAATCTGATTCAGGCTGAAAAAGGACTGCAGATGCTGTTGGATTCTGACCTCTCTTCACTCGAAATGGATTTTCTAGAGCTACAGAAGTCCAAATGGCGCGCTCTCAATTGCGTTGGAAAGTAGACATCCAGGGCTTTCCAGCAATATATAATGGTCCATACTTTTCTCAAGGATACATGACTTAAACCGGTGTTCAACGCCAGTTCCATGTTGCATTCTGGCGTTAAACGCCAGAAACAGGTTACAAGTTGGAGTTAAACACCAGAAACAGGTTACAACCTGGCGTTTAACTCTGAAAACAGCCTAGGCACGTGTAAAGTTCAAGTCTCAGCCCCAGCACACACCAAGTGGGTCCCAGAAGTGGATTTCTGCACTATCTATCTTAGTTTATTTTTTTCTGTAAACCTAGGTTACTAGTTGAGTATTTAAACAACTTTTAGAGATTTATTTTGTACCTCATGACATTTTTAGATCTGAACTTTGTACTCTTTGACGGCATGAGTCTCTAAACTCCATTGTTGGGGGTGAGGAGCTCTGCTGTGTCCCGATGAATTAATGCAATTATTTCTGTTTTCTATTCAAACACACTTATTTCTATCTAAAATGTTCATTCGCACTTCAATATGATGGATGTGATGATCCGTGACACTCATCACCATTCTCAACCTATGAACGCGTGCCTGACAACCACCTCCGTTCTACCTTCGATTGAATGAGTATCTCTTGGATTCATTAATCAGAATCTTCGTGGTATAAGCTAGAATCCATTGGCAGCATTCTTGAGAATCCGGAAAGTCTAAACCTTGTCTGTGGTATTCCGAGTAGGATTCAAGGATTGAATGACTGTGACGAGCTTCAAACTCGCGAGTGTTGGGCGTAGTGACAGACGCAAAAGGATCAATGGATCCTATTCCAGCATGATCGAGAACCGACAGATGATTAGTCGTGCGGTGACAGCGCACCTGGACCATTTTCACTGAGAGGTCGGATGGTAGCCATTGACAACGGTGATCCACCAACAAACAGCTTACCATAGGAGGAACCTTGCGTGCGTGAAGAAGAAGACAGGGGGAAAGCAGAGATTCAGAAGACAAAGCATCTCCAAAACTCCAACATATTCTCCATTACTGCATAACAAGTATTTAATTCATGCTCTTTTATTTTTCGCAATCCAAACTAATAATTATAATTGATATCCTGACTAAGAATTACAAGATAACCATAGATTGCTTCAAGCCAATAATTTCCGTGGGATTCAACCCTTACTCACGTAAGGTATTACTTGGACGACCCAGTGCACTTGCTGGTTAGTTGTGCGGAGTTGTGAAAAGTGTGAATCACAATTTCGTGCACCAAGTTTTTGGCGCCGTTGGCGGGGATTGTTTGAGTTTGGACAACTGACGGTTTATTTTGTTGCTTAGATTAGGAAAAATTTTTCTTTTTTTTTTTTTTGGTTTAGAGTCTTCTATCATTGTTTTTGGTTGAATTTTTTTTTAATTTTTCGAAAATTTTTATAAACTAATAATTGAGTTTTCCTGTTTGAGTTTAGTTTCATATTTTAAGTTTGGTGTCAATTCCATGTTTTTATTTTCTCTTAAATTTTCGAGTTTATACTCATTGTTCTTTCTTAATCTTCAAGTTGTTCTTATTTATTTTCCTTATTTGATCTTTAGTTTTTTTCTTGTTTTGTGATTTTTTCTTGTTTTTCTTGTGCTTTTTCAAAATATTAGTTTTCAAAAAAATTTTATACATTAAATACCTTATTAAAACACTTTAAATTTATAACTCAATTGGCTAGAGCGTTGTGCTTATGTTCCTGGTAATTAGGAATTTTCCTTTTAAAACTTTTTCAAAAATAATTTTTCTTTGATTAAATCTGGTGCCAAACTTTTAAGTTTGGTGTTCTCTTGTTATTTTTCTTTAATTTTCGAAAAGTTATTCTTAGTTTTCTAAAAGTTTTAAGTTTGCTGTTCCCTTTTATATTCTTGAATCTTTGAATCTTGTTCTTGTTGTTCTTATGAGTCTTCAAGGTGTTCTTGAGTCTTCTTTGTATTTTGATCTTAAAAATTTTTAAGTTTGGTGTTCCTTGGTGTTTTTCCTCCAAAATTTTCGAAAATAAGGAGCATTAGATCTAAAAATTTTAAGTTTTGTGTCTTTTTATTGTTTTTCTCTTTCCTCATTGAATTCAAAAATATATTTTTCCTTTATTTTAACTGATTTTTCAAAAATTACATTTAAAAATTCAGATTTTTATTTTAAAAATCAAATATTTTCAAAATTCAAAATCTTATTCAAAAATCATATTCAAAAATTTTCAAATCTTTTCAATTAATTAGTCAATTCAACATTCAAATTTCTTTTTATTTTCCTTTTCTTTTAATTTTCGAAATCTATATTTTATTTTCTAATTATTTTACTTTATTTTATTTCATTTTTTTCGGTTATTTTTAATTAAATAAAACAAAAAAAATAAATAAAAATATATTCTACTTGTAATTCACATCATCTCCCTTTCTCCGTCATGGATATAAGCGGAAATGAACAGTCCAGAAGGACTCTGGGGTCATATGCTAACCCCACTACTGCTGCATATGGGAGTAGTATCTGTATACCCTCCATCAAAGCAGGCAGTTTTGAGCTAAATCCTCAGCTCATTGTCATGGTGCAGCAAAACTGCCAGTATTTCGGTCTTCCACAGGAAGAACCTACTGAGTTTCTGGCACAATTCTTGTAAATTGCTGTCACAGTACGTGACAAGGAGGTAGATCAGAATATATACAGACTGTTACTATTTCTGTTTGCTGTAAAAGATCAAGCTAAAAGGTGGTTAAATAACCAACCCACAGCAAGCATAAGGACATGGAAACAGTTATCAGACAAATTCCTGAATCAATATTTTCCTCCAAAAAGGATGACACAGCTAAGGCTGGATATCCAAGGCTTTAAACAAGAGGATGATGAATCCCTTTATAATTCCTGGGAGAGATACAGAAGGATGCTAAGGAAATGCCCCTCTGAAATATTTTCAGAGTGGGTGCAATTAGACATCTTCTACTATGGGCTTACAGAGAGAGCTCAAGTATCTCTAGACCACTCAGCTGGTGGATCTATACACATGAGGAAAACTATTGAAGAGGCTCAAGAGCTTATTGATATAGTTGCTAGAAATCAGTATTTGTACATAAGTAGTGGGTCCTCCACAAAAGAAGAAGCCAAAGCAGTATCTACTGAGCTTGGTCCTCCAGAACAGGTTGCTGAACTCAGTCAACAATTGTGCTTTCTAACAAAACAGCTAGCAGAATTCAAGGAGATGCTACAAGACACTAAAAATGCTAATAAAAATATGGAGGCACAATTGAATCAGACAAAACAGCAGTTATCAAAGCAGATAACAGAAGAGTGCCAAACAGTTCAATTAAGAAGTGGGAAAACATTAAATACCTCGCTTC
This sequence comes from Arachis ipaensis, assembly GCF_059453495.1. Taxonomy (NCBI): domain Eukaryota; kingdom Viridiplantae; phylum Streptophyta; class Magnoliopsida; order Fabales; family Fabaceae; genus Arachis; species Arachis ipaensis. The sequence continues at coordinate 114,444,669 of NC_142441.1, read as the reverse complement.
AGAGCAGCAGAAAGCCACGGAAAGAACAACTGACAGAGGATGAGCAAAATATCATCCAAAATACCTCTGAGGACAGTAAGAGCCCAGAGAGGAATGATTCTGGCGCTCAAACGCCAGAAAAGGATAGAGAGCTGGTGTTAAACACCCAACCCATGCTCAGTTCTGGCATTCAAACGCCACAAACAAGCAAGGAGTTGGCATTAAACGCCCAAAGGAAGCTTAGTTCTGGTGTTCAAACGCCAGGAACAAGTAAGGAGTTGGCGTCCAACGCCAATCCAGCTTCTAGCCCTGGCATTCAAATGCCGGTGAGGGATCAGACACACACAAATGCTGATAACAACCCCTCTAAAAAGGCTTCTCTAACCACCTCTGTAGGAAATAAACCTGCAGCAACCAAGGTTGAAGAATACAAAGCCAAAATGCCTTATCTTCAAAAACTCCGCCAAGAGGAGCAGGATAGGCAATTTGCTCGCTTTATAGACTATCTTAGGACTCTTGAAATAAAGATTCCATTTGCAGAGGCACTTGAGCAAATACCTTCTTATGCCAAGTTCATGAAAGAGATCTTGAGTCATAAGAAGGATTGGAGAGAAACTAAAAGAGTTATCCTCACTGAAGAATGCAGTGCAGTCATTCTGAAAAGCTTCCCAGAAAAGCTTAAAGATCCCGGGAGCTTCCTGATACCATGCACATTAGAGTGTAATTGCACCAAGATAGCTTTATGTGATCTTGGGGAAAGTATCAATCTAATACCTACATCCACTATCAGAAAGCTTGGTTTAACTGAAGAAGTCAAACCAACCCAGATATGTCTCCAACTTGCTGATGGCTCCATTAAATACCCATCAGGCGTGATTGAAGACATGATTGTCAGGGTTGGGCCATTCGCCTTCCCCACTGACTTTGTAGTACTGGAAATAGAGGAGCACAAGAGTGCTACTCTCATTCTAGGAAGACCTTTCCTAGCAACTGGACGAACTCTCATTGATGTCCAAAAGGGGGAAGTAACCCTGAGAGTCAATGAGGATGAGTTTAAGTTGAATACTGTCAAAGCCATGCAGCATCCAGACACACCAAAAGACTACATGAAAGTTGATCTTATTGACTCTTTAGTAGAGGAGATCAACATGGCTGCGAGTCTCGAATCAGAGCTGGAAGACATCTTTAAAGATGTTCAGCCTGATCTGGAGGATTCAGAGGAATTGAAAGAGCCTCTGGAAATTCCTCAGGAAGAGGAAAAACCTCCTAAACCCGAGCTCAAACCATTACCACCATCCCTGAAATATGCATTTCTGGGAGAAGGTGACACTTTTCCAGTGATCATAAGCTCTGCTTTGAATTCACAGAAAGAGGAAGCACTACTTCAAGTGCTAAGGACACACAAGACAGCTCTTGGGTGGTCCATAAGTGACCTTAAGGGCATAAGCCCAGCTAGATGCATGCACAAGATCCTATTGGAGGATGATGCTAAGACAGTGGTTCAACCACAGAGGCAGTTAAATCTAGCCATGAAGGAAGTAGTGCAGAAAGAGGTCACCAAGCTACTGGAGGCTGGGATTATTTATCCTATTTCTGATAGCCCCTGGGTGAGCCCTGTTCAAGTTGTCCCCAAAAAAGGAGGCATGACAGTGGTTCATAATGAAAAAAATGAACTGGTTCCTACAAGAACAGTTACAGGGTGGCGCATGTGTATTGACTACAGAAGGCTCAATACTACCACCAGAAAGGATCATTTTCCTTTACCATTCATAGACCAGATGCTAGAGAGACTAGCAGGTCATGATTTTTACTGCTTTTTGGATGGCTATTCAGGTTAGAACCAAATTGCAGTAGATCTCCAGGATCAAGAGAAAACTGCATTTACATGTCCATGTGGAGTATTTGCCTACAGAAGGATGCCATTTGGGCTGTGTAATGCACCTGCAACCTTTCAGAGATGCATGCTCTCTATTTTCTCTGATATGGTGGAAATATTTCTGGAAGTCTTCATGGATGACTTCTCAGTATATGGAGACTCATTCAGCTCCTGTCTTGATCACCTGAAACTTGTCCTGAAGAGATGCCAAGAGACCAACCTAGTCTTAAACTGGGAAAAATGTCACTTCATGGTGACTGAAGGGATTGTCCTTGGGCATAAAATCTCAAATAAGGGAATAGAGGCGGATCAAGCAAAAATAGAGGTAATTGAAAAATTACCACCACTTGCCAATGTTAAGGCAATCAGAAGCTTTCTGGGGCATGCAGAATTCTATAGGAGGTTTATAAAGGATTTTTCAAAAATTGCAAAACCTCTAAGTAATCTGCTAGCTGCTGACACGCCATTTGTGTTTGACACAGAGTGTCTGCAGGCATTTGAAACTCTGAAAGCTAAGCTGGTCACAGCACCAGTTATTTCTGCACCAGACTAGATATTACCATTCGAATTGATGTCTGATGCCAGTGATCATGCCATTGGTGCAGTATTGGGGCAGAGGCATGACAAGCTTCTGCATGTCATTTATTATGCTAGCCGTGTTTTAAATGACGCCTAGAAAAATTACACAACCACAGAAAAAGAATTGCTTGCAGTGGTTTATGCCATTGACAAGTTTAGATCATACTTAGTAGGATCAAAAGTGATTGTGTACACTGACCATGCTGCTCTTAAATATCTACTTACAAAGCAGGATTCAAAACCCAGGCTCATAAGATGGGTGTTGCTTCTGCAAGAGTTTGATATAGAAATAAGAGACAGAAAAGGGACAGAAAACCAAGTGGCTGATCACCTGTCCCGAATAGAACCAGTAGAAGGGGCTTTCTCCCCCCTATTGAGATCTCTGAAACTTTTTCGGATGAGCATTTGTTCGCCATTCAGGAAACACCATGGTTTGCAGACATAGCAAACTATAAAGCTGCAAGGTTCATACCCAAGGAGTACAGCAGGCAACAAAAGAAAAAATTAATTACTAATGCAAAGTACTACTTGTGGGATGAACCCTATCTCTTTAAGAGATGTGCAGACGGAATAATCCGTAGGTGTGTGCCTAGAGAAGAAGCATAGAAGATCTTATGGTATTGCCATGGGTCACAATATGGAGGTCATTTCGGAGGTGAGCGAACAGCCACCAAGGTCCTCCAATGTGGTTTCTATTGGCCCACCCTTTATAAAGATTTCCGAGAGTTTGTACGTAACTGTGACAGTTGCCAGAGAGCTGGTAATCTGCCTCATGGTTACGCCATGCCTCAACAAGGGATCTTTGAGATTGAGTTGTTTGATGTATGGGGTATTGGCTTCATGGGGCCTTTCCCACCATCATACTCAAACACTTATATTCTGGTGGCAGTTGACTATGTATCCAAATGGGTAGAGGCTGTTGCCACACCCACTAATGATACTAAGACAATGCTGAAGTTCCTCCAGAAACATATCTTCAGCAGATTTGGTGTCCCTAGAGTGCTAATCAGTGATGGGGGCACCCACTTCTGCAATAAACAGCTTTACTCTGTCATGGTCCGGTATGGAATTAGCCACAAAGTGGCAACTCCATATCATCCACAGACAAATGGGCAAGCTGAAGTCTCTAACAGAGAACTGAAAAGAATCCTGGAATGGACTGTAAGTACCCATAGAAAGGATTGGGTAAGAAGCTTGGATGATGCTCTGTGGGCCTACAGAACAGCATTCAAGACTCCTATAGGGACCTCTCGATACCAGCTTGTGTATGGTAAGGCCTGTCATCTGCCCGTGGAACTGGAATACAAAGCCTACTGGGCAACCAGGTTCCTGAACTTTGATGCCAAATTAGCTGGAGAAAAAAGATTGCTCCAGTTGAATGAGCTAGAGGAATTCAGACTCACTACTTTCGAAAACGCCAAGCTTTACAAAGAGAAAGCAAAAAGGTGGCATGACAGAAAGCTGTCATCTAGAGTCTTTGAACCAGGACAGAAGGTTCTGCTGTTTAACTCTAGGCTCAGGCTATTCCCCGGGAAACTGAAATCCCGGTGGAGGGGACCATATGTGATTACAAGTGCGTCACCATATGGCTATGTGGAGCTTCAAGACATTGATTCTAATAAGAAGTTCATTATTAATGGACAGAGAATCAAACATTATCTTGAAGGCAATGTTGAGCAGGAATGCTCAAGGCTGAGGCTAGATTAAAAAGCTCTACAAGGTCCAGCTAAAGACAATAAAGAAGCGCTTGCTGGGAGGCAACCCAGCCATTAGCAAAACTCTTTCTGTTATTTTATTTTATTCTATTCTTCATTTTATTTATTTTTAAAGCATATAAGTTCAATATTAACAAGGTAAAGAATCAATTGCATAAGTTCACAGGGCTACAGAAGGATTCAGAGCACAAAACAGAAAAAAAGAGCTCACTGGCAAGAAAACGCCAGTAAGAGGCACCATTGGGCGTTAAACGCCCAAAAGGAGCATCTACTGGGCGTTTAACGCCAGTAGAGATAGTCATCTGGGCGTTAAACGCCAGAAAGAAGCAGCTTCTGGGCGTTTAACGCCAGATTTACAGCATCCTGGGCGTTCAGAAAAATGCCCAGTGACAAAGGAGTTTCTGGCGTTTAACACCAGCTGGAAGCAACAGCTGGGCGTTAAACGCCTAAACCAAGCACCAAGTGGGCGTTAAACACCCAAAACTTGCAGCAGTTGGGCATTTAACGCCAGGATTGTGGGGAGTAGGCAATTTCGTTTTCAATCCAAATTTTTTCCATTTTTTATGTTTCAATTCATGATTTCTTGCACAAACATGTTACAAATCCTAATTTTTCAAATCCTTTTTCAAAAGATATCAAATGTATCTTAATTCATAAACCCTTTTTATTTTATCCTCTTCAAATTATTTTCAAATCCTTTTCAAAACAATTCTATCTCTTTTCCTTCTAAAATCTTTTCAACTCATCAGTATCTTTTTCAAATCTTCACAACATCTTTTTCAAAATTCAGATTTATCTTTTTTAAATATCTTTCATATCTTTTCAATTTTAAATTATATCTTTTCCAAATCACTTTTTCTATCATATCTTTTTCAAACAATTTTCGAAACCCACCCCCCTTTCCCTTTAAATGTTGGTTCGGCCTCCCCCCCACCTCCACAATTCGGACTTGGCTCTCCTCATATCCCTCTCCTTTCTTTTCTTTTGCTTAAGGACAAGCAAACCTCTAAGTTTGGTGTGTTTATCCGTGATCACTAAGCCAATATCCACTAAGATCATGGCTCCTAAGGGAAAACAAACCAACTCAAGAGGCAAGAAAGAGAATATTCCAAAACTACTTTGGAATCAAGGGAAGTTCTTAACCAAAGAACATTCAGACCATTACTACAAAATAATGGGTCTAAGGTCAGTGATCCCGGAAGTTAAATTCGATCTGAAAGAAGACGAATATCCGGAGATCCAAGAGCAAATTCGAAACAGGAGCTAGAAAGTCCTAGCTAATCCTGAAACAAAGGTGGGAAGAAACATGGTTCAGGAATTCTACGTAAATCTGTGACAGATGGACAGGTAGAGAATAGCGGGAACCACATTCTATGACTATAGAACTTTGGTCAGAGGGAAGATTGTTCACACCCACCCTGACAAAATAAGGGAGATCTTCAAGCTGCCTCAACTGCAAGATGACCCAGACTCCTTTAATAGGAGAATAATGAGATCAAACCTAAACTTGGACAAGATCCTAGAGGACATATGTCTCCCTGGAGCTAAATGGACAACCAACACAAAGGGTGCCCCGAACCAACTCAAAAGAGGAGATCTCAAACCAGTCGCCAGAGGCTGGCTGGACTTCATTGGGCGCTCTATATTGCCCACTAGCAACCGCTTTGAGGTCACCATCAGAAGAGCAGTGATGATTCATTGCATTATGCTGGAAAAAGAAGTGGAAGTTCATCAGTTGATTGCTTGTGAGCTTTACAAGATTGCAAACAAGAACTCCAAAGATGCCAGATTGGCTTATCGAAGCTTGGTCTCTCTGTTATGTAAAGATGCTGGGATAAAAATGGGAGTAGATGAATACATCCCAATTGAGCTACCAATCACCAAAAAGTCTATGAAAGGACAACAAGTGCAGGATAAACCCATCAAGAGGAGAGCACAGGAGTTCCTCCCGGAAATCCCTCAAATTGAATACTGGGAGCGCCTAGAAGCATCTGTCACCAAGTTGCAAGAAGCTGTGGATCAACTGAAGGAAGAACAGCAAAATCAAAACAGCATGCTCTGTAAACTGCTTAGAGAACAAGAAGAGCAAGGGCGTGAACTGAAGGAACTGAAGCGCCAGAAGCCATCTCTTGAAAGGCCAAGCACTCCATAGACTAAAGAGGCATCCACCTCCCAAATTTAAGGTTGTTGAGTTCTAATCTTAACCTTAACTCTGTGATAATTGTTCTTATTAGAAATTTACCTTAGAAGTTATATATGAGTAGTAGTAATTAGTATCTCTATTTTGATTTTATCTCCAATTAAGCTATAATTTATTTTTCTCATCATCATCAGACATGAATAAAATAACAGATTTTCTTTGAATAAGGAGGCAATATTTTTTCGAGTTCTTAATAAGGAAACTTCTAATTATCTATATGTGGTGGCAATACTTTTTGTCTTCTGAATGAATGCCTGAACAGTGCATGTTTTTTATATTGAATTTTATGAATGTTAAAATTGTTGGCTCCTGAAAGAATGATGAACAAGAGAAATGTTATTGATGATCTAAAAAATCATGAAATTGATTCTTGAAGCAAGAAAAAGCAGCAAAAAAAAGAGAGAGAGATAGAAGAAGAAGGAGCAGTAGAAAAAGCCAGTAGCCCTTAAAACTAAAAGGCAAGGGTAAAAAGGATCCAAGGCTTTGAGCATTAATGGATAGGAGGGCCTAAAAGGAATAAAATCCTGGCCTAAGCGGCTAAACTAAGCTGTCCCTAAATATGTGCTTGTGGCGTGAAGGTGTCAAGTGAAAACTTGAGACTGAGCGGTTAAAGTCGAGGTCCAAAGCAAAAACAGAGTGTGCTTAAGAACTCTGGACACCTCTAATTGGGGACTTTAGCAAAGCTAAGTCACAATCTAAAAAGGTTCACCCAGTTATGTGTCTGTGGCATTTATGTATCTGGTGGTAATACTGGAAAACAAAGTGCTTAGGGCTACGGCCAAGACTCATAAAGTAGCTGTGTTCAAGAATCAACATACTAAACAAGGAGAATCAATAAAACTATATGAATTCTGAGTTCCTATGGATGCCAATCATTCTGAATTTTAAAGGATAAAGTGAGATGCCAAAACTATTCGGAAGCAAAAAGCTACTAGTCCCGCTCATCTGATTAGAATCTGAGCTTCACTTAAAACTCTGAGACATTATTGCTTCTTGATTTCTTTTCATCCTATTTTATTTGTCTAGTTGCTTGGGGACAAGCAACAGTTTAAGTTTGGTGTTGTGATGAGCGGATATTTTATACGCTTTTTGAGGGTAATTTCATGTAGTTTTTAGTATGTTTTAGTTTTTAGGATATTTTTATTAGTTTCTAGGCAAAATTCATATTTCTGTACTTTACTATAAGTTTGTGTATTTTTCTATGATTTCAGGTATTTTCTGGCTGAAATTGAGGGAGCTGAGCAAAAAAATCTAATTCAAGCTGAAAAAGGACTGCAGATGCTGTTGGATTCTGACCTCCCTGCACTTGAAATGGATTTTCTGGAGCTACAGGAGTCCAATTGGCGCGCTCTCAATTGTGTTGGAAAGTAGACATCCAGGACTTTCCAGCAATATATAATAGTCCATACTTTTCTCAAGGATAAACGACGTAAACCGGCGTTCAATGCCAGTTCCATGTTGCATTCTGGCGTTAAACGCCAGAAACAGGTTACAAGTTGGAGTTAAACGCCAGAAACAGGTTACAACCTGGCATTTAACTCTGGAAACAGCCTAGGCACATGTAAAGCTCAAGTCTCAGCCCCAGCACATACCAAGTGGGCCCCAAAAGTGGATTTCTGCACTATCTATCTTAGTTTATTTTTTTTCTGTAAACCTAGGTTACTAGTTGAGTATTTAAACAACTTTTAGAGATTTATTTTGTACCTCATGACATTTTTAGATCTGAACTTTGTACTCTTTGACGGCATGAGTCTCTAAACTCCATTGTTGGGGATGAGGAGCTCTGCTGTGTCCTGATGAATTAATGCAATTATTTCTGTTTTCTATTCAAACACGCTTGTTTCTATCTAAGATGTTCATTCGCACTTCAATATGATGGATGTGATGACCCGTGACACTCATCACCATTCTCAACCTATGAACGCGTGCCTGACAACCACCTCCGTTCTACCTTCGATTGAATGAGTATCTCTTGAATTCATTAATCAGAATCTTCGTGGTATAAGCTAGAATCCATTGGCAGCATTCTTGAGAATCCGGAAAGTCTAAACCTTGTCTGTGGTATTCCGAGTAGGATTCAAAGATTGAATGACTGTGACGAGCTTCAAACTCGCGAGTGTTGGGCGTAGTGACAGACGCAAAAGGATCAATGGATCCTATTCCAGCATGATCGAGAACCGACAGATGATTAGTCGTGCGGTGACAGCGCACCTGGACCATTTTCACTGAGAGGACGGATGGTAGCCATTGACAACGGTGATCCACCAACACACAAATTGCCATAGGAGGAACCTTGCGTGCGTGAAGAAGAAGACAGGGGGAAAGCAGAGATTCAGAAGACAAAGCATATCCAAAACTCCAACATATTCTCCATTACTGCATAACAAGTATTTAATTCATGCTCTTTTATTTTTCGTAATCCAAACTAATAATTATAATTGATATCCTGACTAAGAAATACAAGATAACCATAGATTACTTCAAGCCAACAATCTCCGTGGGATTCGACCCTTACTCACGTAAGATATTACTTGGACGACCCAGTGCACTTGCTGGTTAGTTGTGCGGAGTTGTGAAAAGTGTAAATCACAATTTCGTACACCAAATGGCTTTAAGTTAAGGCTTATATATGCTGGGTTTGGATCCACTTGGGCCCAATTCACTTGGTTTAATCTGTTGGCCTAATTTTGGGCCAAAACCTCTAAGGTTAGAGTTTTAAATCGTATTTTAAATATTTCTATCTTCCAAAATCATAAATTCTTATTTCTTAAAATTATTCACTTCTAATTAATTTTCTCAGCCACAGGACCGGACAGATCGCAGCCGGTACTGCCGGTCAAATTTTCACTAGGCATTTTTACGTAGAAAATTATGTTTTCCGACTCAGAAAAATTCACTGAGTCCAAATATCATATTTAAATCATCAAATTCCAATTGCTAAATTTTCTAACCATATTCGCTCTTATTTAATTTATTATTTAATTAATTACGGTTTGACCGGGTTTTACAGTTTTTATTTGTATGTGTGTGTGCGCGTGTGTGTGTGTGTGGGCCAACTCTTTATCCATATATATGTATTTTTGTTTTTAGAGGTTGTTGTACCTCAACACCTTTAAATTATGACCTAAGCGTAATGTTCGGTGTGATAGAGTATTACACTTCCTCCGCACCACAAATCAATGATGTTTCATTAACGTATATAAGAATTTACTTCTGTTGTTCTAAGTAGTTTCACTTTTACTTTCGCGACATTAGTAGTTACGTTGTGTTATGAAGACTCATATGTATAATTATGTCTAATGTTAATAAATTATTATCTTTGTCTTTACTCGATTATGTTTTTCTCAAAAAAAAAAATTTGCCTTTCAATTAAATACATACAAATATAGTTTCATTAAGGATTTATTTTTTTTAATCAGAGAGGTAAATACCAAATCGGTACTCGAAAGATTTTGGTACTGACAAAATGGTACTTAACTTTTGTTATTAACAAAATAGCCCTTGAAAGATTTTAAAATTTGACAAAATCACTCATCCGTAAAAAGATGACGTCACAGTGAACGAAAAACGTTGATGTGGCCGTTGTAAGAGAGCTCCGATGATGGCAGAGCGCTTCTGCGACGTTCCAAATCTTCTTTTTCTTCTTCTTCTATGCCATGGCGGAAAGGGACGCAACGGCGAGGTGCTGCCATGGCCTTCTTCTTCTTCTTCTTTGCCATGGCGGAAAGGGACGCAGCGACAAGGTGCTGCCATGGCAGAGAAGACACTTCTTTTTCTTCTTTGCCACTTTTTCTTCTTCTTTGACATGGCAAAAGGGGACGCAGAAAGGACGCAACGGCATGTTGAAGAAAAAGAAGCAGTGAACACAAGAACGCGGTGAAGTACTTCCATAGCGGAAGGGGACGCAAAAAGGAACGCAACGGCATGTTGAAAAAAAAGCGACGAACACGAAAAACGCGGCGAGGTACAGCGGCATGTCATGGCGGTCTTTTTCTTCAGCTGCCATGGTGAAAGGGCAAGCAGCGGTGTGTTGAAGAAGTAGAAGCAGCGAACACGAAGAAGAACGGAAACATCGCCGGAGCTCTCTGCCATCAACGAAGCTCTCTTTCGATGGCCACATCAGTGTTTTTCCTTCAGTGTGACATCATTCTTTAACGGTTGAATGATTTTGTCAAATTTTAAAATTTTTTAAGGACTATTTTTTCAATAATAAAAATTAAGTACCATTTTGTCAATATTAAAATATTTTAGATACTAATTTAGTATTTACCTCTTAATCAAAAAATTGACCAATAAAATAGTGAGGAACAAAGTTAGAGAGAATTTTTTTTAAAAAGAAAAATATTGATTTATTATTAATTAAACAAAAAGTTGGTTTCCCGACTTTTTCTATTAGCATATTTCGTAAGTTTAAATTATGAGAGTGAGAAAAAGCTTTGGAGAGGTTAATGCATGCATATCAGATGATGAATCTCGATTAAATTCTTGATGTGAATTGGTGGATTTCACAAAACGTGTCTTCTTATACTTAGTAAAATAAAAATATCTACTAACTAACATATACTAAGCTATTTTTTTTTTTTTTACCGAAGATATGGAGACTCGAATTCACAATTTCTTAATTGAGTATGAAGAGACTATGTCATTTGAGCTATTGCTTCTTGGCAACATATACTAAGCTATTAGCTAGTCAGAACCATCAAATTAAATTAAATTTATCGGACCAATTTGTTTATCTATTTAAATAGGTAAATTTTATTTCTAAAATTAAGTTTATTTAAATTTTAAGTTAAATAAATTAAAATTTTAATTAATTCAAAAAAATCATAGGTTAAATAGGATAATTTACAGGTAATAGATAGACAATTCATTTAAATTTGTTTACATTTTTTAAAAAAATATTTTTTTATTAATATTTCTTTTAATTTGACCTAAAAATTCAATCTATCAATTAAAAAATCATTATTTATTTAAAATTTTTTACTTAAAAATTATATTTTTACTAAAATATTTTTTAAAAAATAAAATAAAAAAATAAATAGACTAACCGTTTAATCTATCAGAGTAACTATAAATATCCGAATTAAAAAATTATAGCCCATAAATAAAATGAACTAACCTGTTTAACTTGTGAATTTAAACAAACTGAACCTAAACAAGCTAAACTAGCCCGTTTAACAGCTAACTAAATTTCGAATCTAAAATTTCTAACTCTCATAAAAAATGTCAATTTTTATACTTAAATAAATTTTTAGTCTTTATAAAATGCTTGTATTTTGATTTTCATTTTTTTAGTTGGATGAAATATAAAAAGTATTTATTTTAGTATTTTATTCTCCATCGTTAGTTTTTTTTTTTTTTTTTTTCTCAAATATAGTAATTTTATTGCAGTAAAAGGAGTTCTATTACAATTACCACAATCAGAAGTACAAATGCAATAAAACATAAATTAAGGTCACTCCTAAAAAATTAATAACAACAAACTTAAAAAATTAGATCTTCAGACAAAAAAGAAAGGAAAAATCTTCTTACATCTTCGTCTTTAATAGATATGAAAACCCACTTGATTTAATCAAGCTCTTTATTCTCCATCATTAGTTTGTTCTATTAAGTGTTAACATAACAAATTAAATATTCATGTTGTGACACATTTTACTACACATCAATATTTATTTAACCAGTTATGCTAACATTTAAGTTTGATTTTGTAAGATGTTTACCTTTTGAGAATAACTTATTAAAATTGACTTCTGAAAAATAGTTTTTATTAAATGTTGTAATACATATATTTAGTAAATCAAACTAAAAATAATTTTTAATAAAAAAAATAACAATAATTACGCGTAGTAAAATAATTTTTAAAATTTAAAAAATATAATTTATATGAATATAAGATTAAATTTAAATATTTATTAATATAAAATAATTATATTAAATTTTTTAATTTTAATAAACATAAACCACCTTTAAAAAATTTATCCTTAATTATGTACTTTTAAAAACACTTTAAATTTTTAAAAGTTACAACTTGTAAGTATAAGCAGGTGATTTTTTTTATTTATCAAACATAAAACGAAGTGTTTGTGTTTTTCAAAATTACAAACACTTCTTCAAAAAGTTTCATCAAACTAGATTTTAATTAAACAAATTAGAAATTAAAATAAAGATCTTTTAAATTAAAACCAAAATATAAATATTTTATAAGAATTAAAAGCTTATTTATAACTTTTTATTATAATTAACAAAAATAAAAATATCCACTGACCAATACTACTATACTAGCTACTTAAATCCGAAGCAAAAATTTTAATACATATATGATACACATCAGATATGTTCTTTGAAACAAAATAAGGTGAATGCATTATGCATGTTCAGTACTCAATTACCCACGAAGTATGCACTCAAATTCCAGAACAAGCCGAATCAGTGAGTCATGGAATAATCATGGAAATATTTTGTGATATCATCAAAGATTTTGTTATATCGAGAACCATCCAAAAGATGAACGGAGATATGGTACGGTCGAGAAATAATTCCATGTCAAAAGACTTGTAGAAACGTACAACGAAACTATTGTTAGCTTGTTGCTAGCTAAGGTTTGAACTAATTTTCTTTTTTCAATTCATCAATTTTTTCTCCTTTTCTATATATCTGTACATCTTAATTGAACTTAAAGAATAATTGTACCGCATTAATGTAAGGAGGAAAATAGATATTTAAAATAGAAAGAGAAATATAATGGTTGATTATTCACTATAAAAAATTTGTTCGTAATTTTTTCTCTAATTTTATTCGTCTAGCTGAGTTACTCTCTTATTAGCGACGTAAGAAATCCGTGTAAATAAAGAAAATAAATATTATTTTTTTAAAATATAATATTGTTATTGTAAAAACGTTTTATATAAATATTAGGTAATAAAAAAAAAAAGTTTGGAGCCAATTTTAGTTTTTTCTTTAAACCCGAGCCATTATCTTGCATCCAATTTTTGTAAGAGTTTAATTTCAATACAAATGTTTTATGCAATGGATCGTATCATTACATCTATTCTTTTGGATGATTATTTATGTAATTAATATAAAAAAGATATATATATATATATGTCAAATTAAATAATTAAGATAAAGATAAACTTATCGAATAAAAATAGCAAGTCTATACTTCATGATGGTGACAATGATGAAAACGATGTATACTTACATTAATTGATGACTTCCAATCATAGATAAATATGTACAATGATATAGGCAGAAGCTAAAGATGTCACAGGTTACCAAACTTGGATAAGCATACAGTTTGGAAGCACTTGGAGTAAACGCCATGCATTGCTACGAATCACTTCACCATACATATATACTCAACGCAGAGAGAATCTTGTATATTTGCATATACCTAAATATTAAGTAGTGAAGTTATATATAATAGATTTTTTTTCTCTTTCGATTTTTGTCTTTCTTTTTTTCCTTTAAAGGGAGAATCTTGCTTTTTATGATTGTGGAAATTTGATAGTTAGCACATCTCTTTGAAGGAACAAAAAGAAAACTTTATATTAGTAAAAATTATATAGTTAGCACATCATTATTTGAGATCATGGAACAGCCTATGGCTTTTGATATATTTAGTTTGTCTTGCTATATAAAAATGGTTAGATTATGCATCAGTGGTAAACATTTGATAATTGTTATATTTATGAGAAATTATTTTGTTTCCTGCGTTCACGTCAATGAATTAATTGACCATTTATAGTAATAAGTACAATAATTGATCTCTAATATTTAATTTGAAAATTGAATTCATTCCTAATTTTTTTTTTTATTTCAAATTCGTCCCTAAAATTCGTTTTAATTTTAAAATAGTCCTTCGAACAACTATATTCTTATCTCACCCTATCATCACCATCTCACTCCTTTTGCACCACATCTCCTCCTCTATTTCCTCTTTTCTCTTTTTCTGCAATATGTCTTTCTCTCTCTTTTCGTCTTTTTGTCTCTCTATACAATTGTTGTGCTGTTGTTGAATGTGGTGAAAAGGGAAAACAACTACTACAGAAATCCGTTACACGTTCCCTTTTTATCATCTCCTTCTGCCCTTTCTCCTCTGAGATCTTCTTCGACTGCGCCATCGAGGACTCCTCCACCTCCGTCAAGATTGACGACTACCCTCACCTCACCTCGCCATTGGAAGACATTCTCTCCGTCATCGTCGCCCTCCTCTTTGGCGTCAGTCGTGGCGCTCTTACCACCATCACCATGTATTTTGTTGGCTGTCGACGGCCTTCTCCGGCGACAACAGTGGTGGAGCAAGCTAAGTCGGCAACCTTGCTGTTTCTGTAACACCCTCACTATCAGAAGTCACGTTTCCGGCTACGCTACTCTGATAGAAAGAAGTATTACGACTACTTTACATACTAAATATCAAAATAGGAGCCTGTGACTCGACACTGTATCGCTAATTTCTTGTAAAATCGGAAAATAAACACTTTATCTTAAAAAAAAAACAAGCAGGCATAGATTCATATACAAGACTCCTTACATAATAACTCATAATATAACATACATATAAAACTTACAATTCCTATCCCTCTTACAAATTTGTAATAACAAAGACGAGGGAAGAAAATAATCTAATTAATACAACAACATACAAACTAATCACAGTGTAATTCTTCATAATGCTTCTTCTGGTTCCTGAAAAGATAAAGCTGTAGGGGGGTGAGAACCTAATCACACGGTCTCACCACGGAGTTTTAAAGTTGTCATAAGAAGATATTTAATAAGAAAACTGTTTTCAAGCTCAGTGATTATCATTGCCTTATGAATCTTTTAAAAACCAATAGGTAATCTTTCAAAAATTTCTTAAAGAAACAATGTTTAATCTTTCAGAAATCCGAAACATTTCCTTTCTTATAAGAAATTCTCAATCAGAAACCAACCACGCAATCAAACACACAATCATTAATTCAGTACCAAAATTCATTCTCAAATGTAGCACGCCAGGACAAACACAAGCAAGACAGACAAGGAAAACACAAGTAGGTAGCAGTTACAGCAAATAGTTCAAGTAGCAGTTAAGAACAGTTTAGCAATTAGGCAAACCAAAACAAGTTCAAACCCAAGCAAAGCATACAAATGCATATGATGCATGCCTGTCCTATGGCTGATGAGGCTCATCTGTCGGTTATCCAGCCAACCCGACAAGTCTGAATTGTACTTAGACTGTCCCCCGACGTGCATCCCCAAGAGTCTATGCATAACTTTTTCTCAAATAATCAATATTGCTCAATGGGGGTAACATTCCCGGGAATTTATATAGTGCCCGGCACACTTACGTCGTAGGGTCAACAGAGTATCGAGTTTTTAACCTGGTACACGTGGTGGCAAGCCACGGCACTTATTCCAGGGAACCTCGTATCTCAGATAATTCAAATTCATAAGCCATGTGAATAATTCAAAGTTCATATCTCAACATTCTCAACATCATAATCATTCATCAATTCAAATCTCATGTCCAAATTCATTCAAAAACCATATTTCAAAGAAATCCTCATCATCCTTCTTTCTATTCCGTTCACTAACAATTCTCAATCCAAAACATAACTTTTCCTTTGATAAATGAAGTAATCTTAAATCATATAACGCTTAAAATTAAACCTTTTAAAATAACTACTTCAAATAAAACTTCTAATTTTATAGAATTTCGGCAGCATCTCCTCTAAAACTCGGATTCTGCCACCCTTTTCGGGTCCCATCCAAACATTTCTCAAACCTTTTCTCAACCAATTCCAAATCTCAATCATTTTCAAAATGATTCAATGCCAACAATAAATCTCTTTCTAAAATCAAACCAGCTCAAATACTAAATCATTTATAAAGTCAGACTAACTCAAAATTAAACCATTTCTAAAATTAATTCATTTTTCATATTTCAAATCATTTCCAAAGCCGATTCGTTTACATTCTCAAAAACAGCTTCAAAACCAAGAAAGCCATTTTTCATAATAATCAACTAAATAACCTTTCAAACTAATTCCTTTTCAGCAATCACAAACTACTCAAGCAATCAGTCATTCAATCCAGCAAGCAACCACATTTATAAGACCATCACAATCACAGACATATGTTTCTCACATTAATATCTATTTATAACAACTCTGTAATGTAAAATAGATTTTAAGAAAACCCCTACCTCGTTCGCGATTCAACTACGCGACAAACTGCATTTCTATTCTTATCCCACAGCAACAACATCAATACCGACCGTCCCAGCAACAGCCACAACCTCTAAACATAGCCTTAGCTCAATCCTAAAACATTAATGTCGCGTAAAACTCATTAATCTATAACAGAACATCAACTAAAAGGAGTTTGAAATAAGGAACGACTTACTGGGCTTACGAATGATCGAGAAAACGGAGCAACAGCAGCCCCGATGCCATAGAACTCAGCAATCAAGACCCGTAACTTGATCCTACGACACCAAGACCTCAGATCCTCAAACAATTTAAAACAGAAATACTAATTTAAAAGTTTCAGAATGCATCGCTTACCCAAACAGACTTGGGCCTCAGTGGCGGTTTTCTTTTGGTGGCAATGGCGGCGGCGTGGAGCTCTGGCGAGGGCAACGGCAGAGTCTTCCCGGCGACAGCAACGGGTTTCGGGCGGCAGAAGCGCGGTCCAGAAGCTTCGGTGACTCAGCAGCAGCGGCGGTGACTCCCTGACTTCTCTTCCGTTCACATCTTCTCTCTCTCAGACCAGATCGGTGGCGGCTGAGTTCGTCGACGACGGCGGAGGATCCCAACGGTGACGGCGCATGCAGATCGTCGTCGGCAGCAGCCTATGACGGTGACTGGAGTTTCGACAACGACTACGGTTCTCCCCGGTGGCTCTGCTCGACGGTGACGAACCCAGAGGCGGCGACGATCACACGCGCAGCAGCAGCAGCCCGCGATGATGACGGTGGCGGCGGCTCTGCACGGTGACGACGGAAGCTTCGAGGACAGTGACCCGCGGCCTCCTCTCCTTCACATCTCTATTTTCGACGGCGACGCAGCGTGGTGGCGGCGCGACAGATGGTGGCGACGCCGCAGGTGGGATGACGGTGGTGGCGTGGACAGTTCCTCCTCCCCTAGCACTCTCCCTCTCTCACGGTCTCCCTCTTCTCTTCCTCTATTCACAACTGTCTCTTCCCTCTCTTTTCCCCTTTCCGTTTTTGTTTCTCCCCTTTTCTTTTCTTGCTGAGGTTTCTGTGAGTGAAGGGTGAGAGTGAGTGAGTGATTGAGTGGCGATGAGGAGTGGGTGTGGGTACGGGTTAGGTAAAATTAGAATTAGGGTTAAATTTTGGGATATTATGATTAATTATGGTAGTTTAGGTATTTTTAATAAAATTAGGGATATAGGGTATTAATTAAAAAAAATCTAATTTAATCCTCTAAGTTTATTTTTAAGATATTATTTAAAATTAGAGATAATATAATTAATTTTATTTGTCTGTAAAAATTGAAAATATTAAGTTTCAAAATCTCAATTATTTAAACCAAATCATATAAAATTCTTATTATTTTACGATTACTAAACTTTATAAATTACATATAAAAAATACCTCAATAATTATAAAGTTTGAATAAGAATCTTAATTTATTCCAAACTCAATTAATTCAAAATTTACTTTAATTATCTTTAGTAAAGAAATTTCTGAAATTAAAGCTATAAATAAATAATTAATTTATAATAAAATTTTCAAAAATCTGGGACTTACAGTTTCCACTTCGCTCTCTATCTTATTTGTCTCTCTCTATAATTGATGAAGCTTTTCATTCTTTTTTTTAAAAAATCTGAATACTTTGTTGTTGTTGTTAGATTTGATGTTGCATTTAAAACAAAAAATTTTGAAACGTTGGTGGTGGTAGTGAATATTGAGGCTGAGCTTCTCTACTTCTCTTTTCGCATTTGCCGGGACTTCTCTAGTTCCATATCTCCTTTTGCTCCATTTTCTGGTGACAATTTCCAAGAGCAACAACGGCGGCAGTTTCAGCGGTGGTGGCCGCGGTTTTGAGCTCTCCCCCTCTCGCTCTCTTGCGTGCACACTCTCTTTCTCTCTCTTCCCCTCTCTTTTCAACGTTCTACTCTCTTCTCAATCTCTTTGAAATAAATGATGTTGTTGATATTGTTCTTGAATTTGAATGTTATGTTGTTGATGATGAATTTTAAATTTGAATGATATATTGTGTTGTGTTGTTGTTAATGAATTGAAATTGATAGATGTGAAAAGAGGAATAATTAGTAGTTGGTGGAAATAATGGTGGTGGTGGTGGTGGTGGTGGTGGTGAACGATAGGGTTAGGGTAAGAAAAAATATAAGGACATTTTTGTCCGCAAAAAATTGAAAAGGACCATTTTAATACCAAATGAAATGTTGAGGACGATTTTAAATTAAAAATAAGATTAGGGACAAATTTGATTTTGACTCAATCTTAGAAACCAAAATAATACTTATCCCCCATTTTATCTATATTCTGCATTTAACTAGGATAAATTTATGATAAGTTACATTGATAAAATAGAATTTAAAATTACGCAGATGTTCTAAATTAGAATTGGTTACACACCCTATCCTGAACACTTCTGTATAAATTGAATCAAGAGTAAAGTATCATTTATATCCCTAACGTTTGGGGTAAGTCTCAAACCTATCCCTAACGTTTTAAACGTCCTATTTGTATCCCAAACGTTTCTAAATCGAATTAATGTTGTCCTACCATCCAAATGACTAACATTTGGTTAACGACATGGATGTTAGTGTATACGGTGGCAGGGCGTTTTTATGTGACTGTTATTGAATTAAAAATAAAAGAAAAAATAAATAAATAAATAGCAAAGAATGGTCCTCTTCCAAACCCTAATTACAAAATTTTATCTCCTCCTTGATGCTGCACCTTCTCTGAAGCTCGACTTCCTCTCCTTGAAAAAGGATGGAGTATGAAGCATGCCAATCTAAAGCGACACACAGCAGCAAGCAGGCGACACGAAATAGAAACCAGGCACGTCGAAGGAGGACAACTTGCTACTGTAGGGAAGGCCTGTGCTCGCCACCTCATCGACGGTAGAAAATCCTGGGTGGAGATTTTGGGGTGCGTTAACTTTGGGGTGAGGTTTAGCCATGTGTTTTTTTGTTGTTGAGTTATATGTTTTGACAATCTGTGGGTGTGACTCGGTTGTCTCATATTTGGTCTATATTAGAGAAGAATGCGGCTATTTTGTATGGACAGAACCAGAGGAAGAGCCCCCACAAGTTTCAAGGTTAAGAATGAAGGTCAGAAATTTGAAGGACAAATTGGATAAGGTTGAGTTCAGGTTCATGGTTGCAGTGGGAGTTGGTTTAGTTGGATGGACACTTGCCCTAATATTAGTTTGTGAGAAAACAACCACCACTAAATTTGTGAGACTTTTACTACAATGATGTTGCTGGGTATGATGAGGTTTAGGAGAAAATCATTAGATCCCTAACTTGTGCTCTGTATTTTGGCTTAGAAATAGTAGTGATGTTGAAATGGTTGGTGTTTTGTTAAACTCAATGAAATTGTAATGAAATGATGTTTTGTTGATTTAAGTTTGATGAAAGGCTATTGTTCATACCCTGGGTCGAGCTGTCCGACCCGGGATGATAGCGACAAAGCGACCGACCTCGTCAGGTCAGATTATCCAACCTCTTTTTAAAGAGCTCGGTCAAATCGACAGGAAAGCCCAGTAAAGGGCCCAAACAGAGGAACACGACCCAAATCCAAAGGCATCCCAAGCCTACAGAGATAAGGGCAGTTCCCTTGAGGATAAGATGACCTAACTCGAAGATAAGATAAGATAACTATCTTATCTCCAGAAAGGTCACTCCACACCATTATAAATACACTAGAGCACCCAGGTATAACTCATACTCTGATTCTACTAAAAACCTGTTTAATACCTATGCTAACTTAAGCATCGGAGTCTCTTGCAGGTACCCCCCACCCTCCGGTGACCAAGGATCAGCAATGCAGCCAATCCAACAAGTCAGACACGACAGTTCCGGCCGCCACCCACCAGCCGGACACGTCATCTCCGACCAGTACAGAAGATCTCGTCCGAGATCGACCTACAGTTTCAGGTAACCCTCGGAACATTGGCGCCGTTGCCGGGGAACCTGGAAGTCATCCCATCACCATGGCGGACGGCCATGACAACGACCATGATTCAGATCTAGAAGATAGAACACCGCACAAAAATGTGGATACCACACTGAAGGATACTCTGGAATCTAACGGAGATAAAAGTTCATCAAATCCGGGAGTGATAGAAGCACTTCAAGATCGTTTAAAGCAACTTGAAAAAGAAACCCATCATCAACGGGAAGTCGGGAAGGATCTACAGAGAGAAGTAAGGCGACGTCGAGAATTAGAAGATAAACTTCTAAAACTCGAAGCCGATCTCAAAGCCAAAGCTACTCGATCCATCCCTAAGGATAACTCACGCAAAGATCAAGATCCATTCACTAGGGAAATCATGAAGACCAAAATTTCTAAGAACTTCAAACTTCCGGACATGACCTTGTACGATGGCACTACAGACCCCAACCATCTCCTCAGCAATTTCAGAAGTAGAATGTACCTCACCGACGCCTCATATGCAGTTCGTTGCAAAGCTTTTCTAACAACTCTCACAAAGACAACAATCAGATGGTTCGACAACCTACCTCCAAAGTCCATCTCAAGCTTCGATGATCTAGCCAAAAAGTTCCTAGCCAGATTCTCCATCCAAAAAGACAAAGCTAAGTATGCCCCCAGTCTACTAGGAATCAAGCAAGGAGATCGGGAAAGTCTTCGCAACTACATGGAAAGATTTAACAAAACATGCCTAGACATACAAAGCTTGCCAACAGAGGCCGCCATCATCTCATCAATGGCCTACGAAAGGGACCTTTTAGCCAATCCATATCGAAGAAGTACCCCACATCTCTGGACGAAGTGCAAGAACGAGCGGAGAAATACATTAACATGGAAGAAAATTCTTGACTAGGAGAAACCTCAAAATCTGGATTCACCTACCGGGGTAAAGATAAAGAGTCCAAAAAGAAGGAAGATCGACAAGGGGAAAAAATTAAAAAATATCATAATTACACCCCCTTCGGGTATCTCTTGTGGATGTATACAAGGAAGTCTGCCACACAGAAAAAATACCCCCAGCTCAACCACTCAAAGGCAAGAGGGGAGGAGGAAACCGAAATGAGTATTGTGAATACCATCGTGTCCGTGGACATTCCACCAATGAATGCTTCGATCTAAAAAATGTCATAGAAAAGTTAGTAAGAGAAGGAAAACTAGATCGGTATTTGGCCACCCGAGACGATGAGCAAAAAAAAAAGGAGGAGGGATGAAGAGGCTGGGCGAACCGAACGATCACCTCGTACACCAGAAAGACATGTTCATATGATACACAGAGGATTTACAGGAGGAGAAATCTCCAAATCATCCCGCAAAAGATATCTTAAAGAAGTATATCATGTCGAAGGAAAGGAGGAAGCGCCCGACATCCCTGCAATTACGTTCACCAAGGAAGATACATCCGGAATCATCTCGGGACACGACGATCCCATGGTCATCACCATCATACTGGCAAACGCCAATCTCCACCGCACATTAATAGACCAAAGGAGCTCCGCCGACATCTTATTCAAAACTGCCTTCGACAAGCTCGGCTTAGAAGAGAAAGAGCTTAAAGCATACCTGAACAGCCTGTTTGGACTGGGAGATACCCCGGTACAACCATTGGGATACGTGCCACTACATACAACATTAGGAAAAGGAAACCAATCTAGAACACTCAAAATAGACTACATCGTGGTCGACGTGAGTTCAGCCTACAACGCCTTAATAGGATGGACAACCTTAAATCAACTCGGCGCAATAGTCTCAACTCCACATCTATGCATGAAATTTCCAACTGCAGAAGGGATAGCTACAATAAAAGCAGATCAAAAGATGGCACGCCGCTGTTATAACAAAAGTCTAAACCTCAGAGGCAGAGGAGAAGAATTCCACACAATTGAGCTCGGCAGAGTTTGGAGACGAGAAGAACTCCGTCCACAGCCCGAAGGTGAAGTAGAGAAAGTCCAGATCAGAAACACCTCGGACAAAACAACTAATATTGGCACGATCCTAAAAAAACGCAAAAGAATCACTGATTCAGTTCTTACGAGATAATGTCGATCTCTTCGCATGGAAAGCTGCAGATATGCCAGGCATAGACCCCAAACCAATGTGCCACAAGTTGGCGGTCTATCCAGGATCTCGGCCAATACAGCAGAGACAAAGAAAACTTGGGCTAGAATGATCTCAAACTGTGGAAGAACAGGTAGAAGCGCTACTGGAGGCAGGATTCATAAGAGAAGTCAAGTATCCACTATGGCTAGCCAACGTCGTCTTGGTGAAAAAATCTAATAGGAAGTGGCGAATGTGCACCGACTACACCGATCTCAACAAGGCCTGCCCAAAAGATCCTTATCCACTCCCAAGTATCGACGCACTGGTGGATGCCTCATCCGGATATAAATACCTCTCATTTATGGATGCATATTCTGGATACAATCAAATTCCAATGTATCTGCCTGATCAGGAAAAAACCTTGTTTCTAACACCAAAAGCAAACTACTGCTACATTGTAATGCCTTTTGGTCTTAAAAATGCGGGGGCAACTTATCAAAGTCTAATGAACAAAGTCTTCTCAGACCATATCAGAAAAATCATGGATGTCTATGTGGACGACATGTTGATAAAGACACAAAGTGAAGAGACGTTATTGTCCGACTTGGTCCAAGTGTTCGACACTATAAGGAAGCATGGCATGCGACTCAATCCTGCAAAATGCACCTTTGCAGTAGAAGCTGGCAAGTTCCTGGGTTTTATGCTCACACAAAGAGGAATCGAGGCAAATCCAGATAAATGCCAGGCTATACTCAACATGAAGAGCCCAACTTGTGTTAAAGAGGTACAACAACTCAACGGGAGGTTGGCGGCCTTGTCCAGATTCATAGCGGGATCAGCAATAAGGTCTCTCCCCTTCTACGCCACTCTAAGGAAAGGAAAAAAGTTTGAATGGACAACAGAGTGTGAGTAAGCCTTTTAGGACTTCAAAAGTTTCCTGGGGCAACCACCTATCCTAACTCGACCACGAGGGGAAGAGCCACTCGTATTATACCTCGCGGTAGGAAGTCGGGCAATAGCCTCAGTACTGGTTCGAGAAGACGACAAAGGGCAACAACCTGTATACTTTATTAGTAAAGTGCTACAGGGATCCGAGTTGAACTACCAAAAAATAGAAAATTTTGCCTATGCGCTCATACTAACATATTGACGTCTCCGCCCGTACTTCCAAACTCACACCATTAAGGTTCGGACCAACCAGCCCATAAAAGGGATATTGCAGAAAATGGATCTAGCAGGCAGAATCCTACAATGGGCAGTTGAGTTGTCTGAATTCGACCTTCGATACGAAGCTTGGACAGCCATTAAATCACAATACTTAGCCGACTTCATTGTAGAATTTACAGACACCCCAGAGGCCCCCATAGAATGGAATATTTATGTGGACGGCTCCTCGAATAAGACTAGAAGTGGCGTAGGTATGATAATTGAAAGCAACCAAGGAACCCAAATTGAGCTTTCCCTCAAATTCGGGTTCCCGGCCTCAAACAACCAGGCAGAATATGAAGCACTACTAGCTGGTTTGCAGCTGGCTAAGGAGGTTGGAGCTCAAAAACTCAACATCTTCAGCGACTCACAAGTAGTCACCTCACAAATAACAGGGAGCTACCAAGCCAAAGATCCCACCATGAAAAAGTATTTGGATAAAACCAGGGAACAGCTCGAACAACTCGGGGAATATAAGATCCGCCACATACCCTGCGAACAAAACGCCCGAGCTGACGCACTCTCAAAACTAGCCAGCACCAAACCAGGGGGCAACAATAGAAGCCTCATCCAGAAAATGCTACAGAACCCGTCAATCTCGGAAGAGAAAAAAGTCCTAGCCATAACAAGTCAGGATCAAGGATGGATGACCCCCATAATTAACTACCTCAAAACAGAAACACTCCCCACAGACGAAAAGGAGGCAAAGAGGTTAAAACGGGAGGCACAATACTACACTATCGTAAACAACACCCTATACAAAAGAGGGATTTCAATACCATTATTAAAATGTGTGCCGACCTCCACCACAAGGGAAGTCTTAGAGGAAGTACACAGTGGCATTTGTGGCAATCATCTCGGAGCACAAGCTCTTACCAAAAAAGTACTCTGGGCGGGATTTTATTGGCCAACTCTACAAAAGGAAGCTACAGAGTTTATAAAGACATGTCCACCATGCCAGAAACATGCCAACTTTCACATCGCCCCGCCAGAAGAGCTCATCAGCGTAACCTAACCTTGGCCATTTGCAAAATGGGGACTCGATCTTCTCGGACCCTTTCCCCAAGGATCGGAACAAGTTAAATTCCTCATAGTAGGGGTAGACTATTTCACAAAGTGGATCGAGGCAGAACCCCTAGCCAACGCCACTGCTCAAAGAAGCCGAAAATTCCTATATAGGAACATTTTCACAAGGTTCGGGGTTCCATACTCCATCACCACAGACAATGGCACCCAATTCACAGATGCAGGCTTCAGAAAATTAGTAGCTGACTTGAACATAAAGCACCAGTTCACCTCCGTCGAACATCCCCAAGCCAATGGACAAGCCGAAGCTGCTAACAAAGTTATATTGGACGGGTTAAAACGGAGGTTACAAGACGCAAAGGGAGCTTGGGCCGAAGAACTTCCGCAAGTCCTATGGGCATATCGAACGACGCCGCATTCAACCACAAAGGAATCACCCTTCCGATTAGCATACGGAACGGAAGCAATGATCCCAGTAGAGATAGAGGAAGGGTCGCCTAGAGTGGTCCATTACAATGAAGAAGTCAACTCCTAACTTCAAAGGGAAGAGCTCGACCTACTTCCTGAAATCCAAGAAAGAGCTCGGATCAGGGAAGAAGCGCTAAAATGACGAATGGCTTCCAGATATAATCAAAAGGTAGTGCCAAGAGGTTTCGCTAAGAACGATCTCATCCTAATCCGAAATGATATTGGAACAACTCGACCGGGAGAAGGAAAGCTGGCAGCAAACTGGAAAGGACCCTACCGAGTCATAGAAGTACTTGGGAAGGGCTACTACAGACTATCCGAACTCGACAAACGAGAACTTCCTAGGTCGTGGCACACCTGCAACCTAAGAAGGTACTATAGTTAGAGAAGGTAAAAGATCTCATCATAGGATGCACTCTTTTTTCTGAAAAGGTTTTTTAATGAGGCACCAAGTTGAGATCCAGAAATTATCCGACTCAAAAGGATAAAAACCCTATATGTACATATTTTCATTTCTCATTTTAAATAAAATATATTAGACGTTCTACAAGTTTTCAAGACGCATTAATCTGAAACATTCATCATCCGATTATAAAGCGATAGATTGGCAGAAAGTGAAACAAATTCACTGCACAATCACGATAAAGACCAACAGAGATGAAAACCAAATTCATCTAAAGGTCGACCAAACGAGGATTTAATCCACCTTCCACAAATCGGCAAAGATGAAAATAGAATAATGCAAGAAGTTAAAGAAAGTGATCCGAAGAAAGGACCTGACGAGGTCCTAATGGATTGCTAAATAATAACTTAAAAGACTGGCCGACGTTAAGAAGTCGGACCAAGTCAAACCAAGTTATAAGTAAATCCTGGAAAGAGGTCTGGCCAACCCTATAAAAGAGGATTACTTTAACTTAGAAGGGCACGACATGACGAAGTCGACCCAAAATATAAAAGTTATAAAAGTAATCCCTGAAAGAGACCTGAACAAGGTCCAAGAAAGAGGATTACAAAAATAACTTAGAAGGGCACGACATGAGAGACTTGAACAAAAGTCTAAGAAAGAGGATTACAAAATAACTGGATACGACATAACGATGTCGGGAAGGATCCGACAGGACGAAGTCGACCCACATAAAAGTGTGAAAGCTACACTTGGCAGAGACCTCACAAAAGGTCCACACAAAACAGGATTTTTTAGCCTCAAAGGAATCAAAGCCACAAGTGCAAAGGAGGTCGAACAGCAAGGCTCCAACATTCTCAAAACTCAGAAAGATGCCAAGTCAAGCGCAAATAAGCATGATATAAAAATGCGAAGTTATAACAAGCTTCAGAGGCCACCAAAATCTGCCCCAAAAGCTTGGAAGCTACTTTTGTTTTTCAAAATAAAGTTGCTAAACAAGCAACTAAGAAGTGTCAACAGCTAGCAAAACATTAATAAAGAGTTTAAAAGCCCACAAGCCGGGCAATATACACAAACAGATACGAAATTCAGTCAAACATCAGAAGGCTTCTCGGTAGCTTCAATACGGGGTGAAGGAGGACGAGCCTGGAGAGGCACTGCATCCACTGTACCATCGTCCCTATTCAGAATTTGGCAATCAGGATCTAATTCTGGATGAACGACCCCGACGGAGGAACTGTGGAAGTCGACACTTTGGCATCAGGCGCAAAGGGAGGTCCGACATCATCATCATCCGGGTCGTCGGGGACAATCTTACCATCCCTCACAATATTGTCCAAGCTGAAGAGAGTAAGGTCAACCTCAGGAGCAAGAACTTGAATCTGCTTCTTCAGGTTCTCATAAGCAGCATTTACGCTGCCGACAAGGTGACCTTGGAGCTCAGAGTAATCAACCCGGCAGACTCCAACTCCTCCCTCAGACGCATCACCTCCCAATAGGATGTGACATAACTGTCTTTATGCCTCAATGCAGTGTCCTCGGCCAACCTCACAGAAGCCGCCAGGTCAAGAGAGCTAGCCTTCTCATTTTTTAGCTCCTTCTCCAGTTTGGCTACTTTTACTTCAAGCTCCTCCATCAGGCCCTTCATCCGATCGAACTCCTGTTTAGCCTCCTCCATGAAGGCTTTGGTAGCGTGAAGGGGAAGATTTTGGGCAGTTCGATACAGGGCAGCTCCCATATATGCCATCTTAATGCTACTCCGAGTTATAAAATCTAAATGGCGAAGGAGTGATACATCATCCATGGGGACGGCACCATAAGGACCGATTTGTTGATCAACAAACTCCACTGCATCGAAGTCAAGAGCATCAAGGTTGAAAGGCTCAATGGTTTTTTGTTTCTTGTTGGGAGGAGCACCAGAAGTAGCGACAAAAGTCTGTGGAAGGTTGGCCAGACGAACCCGAGGAGTGGGGATCACCTTCCTCGGCCCAGAAGAACTCGGCACGGGCGGCTTCACCGGAACTTGAGAAGATCCCTCTCCTGTCACCTTGGCCGAAATATTTTGAGCAGCAGCAGCCTTCCTTGCCTTTTTGAAGGCCTTCATGGAATCATTGTTCTTAGACATCTCTAAAAATACAGAATCAACCACAATAAGGGGTTACAATCACAAAAAGAGGAAGCAAAACTAAGAAACAAGTATAGAAACAAGTCAGACAGTACCCAAAGCAGTTTGAACCAGGGACGGGTCACTCAGAAACCTTTTTGTATCAAGATGGGGTGGTTCTCCCCATAAATCTTCAAGAACAATTACAAAAGCCCGCTCAACCTCATCAAGCATCTCCCATGTATAACGAGACACTCTCACATCCTTTTGCCATTCTAGAGGAAAGGCAGGCTCGTCATTCTCATCAAGAAAAAAGGGGCGGACCCCCTCAATAGCGCGGACTCTAAAGAAATAATTCTTAAAATCCTTAAAAGACTCATCGTACATGGCAAAAACTTTATGCCCCTGGGCAGACCTAAAAGAAACCCAGGAAGCCTTCTTTTTAGAAGAAGCTCCAGGCTTGGCAGAAACAAAAAGATAGAGGAAAAGAGTCTGAGAAGGTGTTATGCCTAACTCTTGGCAAAGAAGCTGAAAGATCTTGATAAAGCCCCAGGAATTCAGATGAAGCTGGGATGGGGCAATGTTACATGACCACAACAAGTCGGTCTCGAAAGCAGTAAAAAGAAAAGTAATGTCCAACTGGCTGAAGAAATATTCATAGGCATAAAAGAAGGGACGCTCCCCCTAGACCGAAGTAGGAAAACAAACCCTCTCATCAGAGTCGGGCGCTACAAGCTTATAATCCCTCTCTCGGGCACCGCCACCACAAACTCTATGATGTTTTCTCAGCTCTACACAAAACTCAGCATCCACCACAGAGACACACATTAAGACAAGGGAGTCCAGCCAATCGAACATCCCATCGGGAACTTTAGAAGACATCTCTACAATATTATTGCGAGAAAACATGGCCAAACTAGTCCTACAAACAAGAAAAGAAGATTGGATTACTAAAAAACATCCTGGACGAAATCAGAATAACTCGGCCAACATAATCCACTACAGAACAAGCAACAAAAGAAAACCCCAGGACCCGTACCAAAAAGATCTAGGGGCATCCTTTGGAGGCAGTTAACAGGACAAGGATTCAGGAAAACAGGCATACGTCTCGACGCAAGAAAACAACAAAATCCTCTCTGTTCTACAACCAAAACGACACCTCGAAAGCCACGAGCCACAAATCAAACACGGCTATCCAAATGAGCCACCTCCCAGACTCACCGTCCCAGTTCGAAATAAAAAACAAAGGCAGATAGCAACAAAATGTTCAGAAGAAGTAGTCATCAAAGACGCACCCCAAACAAACAAAGAAAATCTTAACAAGCGATGAGGAAAGCTATCAACAGGGCAAAAGTCAAGCTATCATTTTGAAAACTACCATTATTTAAGCAAGATACAGTCTTTTCAAGGCACAGCCAGAAGCGACAGTAGAACATGCAAAATCCTAGGAAGCATCAACAGAAACACCAGGGGTATGTGCAAAAACGAAAAAGGAAAAACCAGAAAAAATATGCCACAGTAACAAGCAAGCACAAGGCTACAAAAAGGAGCAAGCTTTTTCAAACATACATTCAATCAGAATCAAGGCATTATCAGAAAAAAGGATGAGAACGATGAAAAAAAGAACCAACCTGAACAAAGGAAGAAGTTTTCGTAGAAGATCGAAGACGTAGAACAGAATCGCCTCTCGAGCAAAGAAAAACACCAAGAAATCACCAAAGGACGTCGCAGGGAAGAAATGTGAAAACCGCAAACTTCAGGAAACAGAAAGGGAGAAGGAAAAGGGAAGTTACAAGTAAAAAGGGAGAAGAGAAACCGTTTTTGTGCGTAAAGTTCAAAATAAAAAGCCAAGGGGAACGAGACATTAAAAGCTCATTAATGAGGGTATTAAACCCTTGCGCCTTCCCAAGAACAGAGCGCTAATACAAAGCGCGCGCTTTAAATAAAGAAAACATTCCACATTCAAAAAGAAGACTCTACAAAGAAGAAGTCGACAGATGCCCGAGCTTGGCCTCGCCAGAAAAGGGTCGAAGTCATAAATCTAAGACTCGACCTCCCAAAGAAAGACCAAGCTCGAGCATGGGCACTGTTCATACCCTGGGTCGAGCTGTCCGACCCGGGATGATAGCAACAAAGCGACCGACCTCTTCAGGTCAGATTATCCGACCTCTTTTTAAAGAGCTCGGTCGAATCGACAGGAAAGCCCAGTAAAGGGCCCAAACAGAGGAACACGACCCAAATCCAAAGACAGCCCAAGCCTACAGAGATAAGGGCAGTTCCCTTGAGGATAAGATGACCTCACTCGAAGATAAGATAAGATAACTATCTTATCTCCAGAAAGGTCACTCCACACCATTATAAATACATTGGAGCACCCAGGTATAACTCATACTCTGATTCTACTAAAAACCTGTTTAATACCCATGCTAATTTAAGCATCGGAGTCTCTTGCAAGTACCCCCACCCTCCGGTGACCAAGGATCAGCAGTGCAGCCAGTCCAACAAGTCGGACACGACAGTTCCAGCCGCCACCCACCAGCCGGACACGTCATCTCTGACCAGTACAGAAGATCTCGTCCGAGATCGACCTACAGTTTTAGGTAACCCTCGGAACAGCTATATTGTGCATGTGTAATTAAATGCAATGATAGATTGTGCAGCTGCAATGCTGTTTTATTAAACTCATCTGAATTGTGAAAATGAATTGAATGAAATAAAGTGTTATATTTTGCATCCTGTTTAAATCAAGCAAGTCATGAGCATAACAACAATCTGAACTCTAACATATTACTTAATCATTAACTATAAAGATTGTCATTGGCTACAACCACAACAGATTCACAGCAAAATAACAAAACAAGAGCTACACATTTTGCTCCACAATAACGGTCTGAGATAACAAATTGTAGTCTTTAAACTAGTTTTCACACATTATAATGATACTAAAGAGAAGTCTTTTTACTCAAAAAAAAGTTTCCAGAAAACATAAAACTGCACACATTATAATCATCACATCTTTTTCCATGTTTTGGGAGGTGTCTTAGCCATGAACTTGAGTTGAGATATGCTGACGTGCTTGGATGGGC
Organism: Arachis ipaensis; assembly: GCF_059453495.1. Classification (NCBI taxonomy): domain Eukaryota; kingdom Viridiplantae; phylum Streptophyta; class Magnoliopsida; order Fabales; family Fabaceae; genus Arachis; species Arachis ipaensis. Next base: position 114,413,799 of record NC_142441.1, on the reverse strand, counting down.
TTGGCAGCACCCTGAGATAGTTGTGCTTGGCAGCACCCTGAGTTGGTGTCAATAATAGGCATATCCAGAAAATCTTCAGATTCATATCCTTCTTCCTCATCACCTAAACCTGCAACGATCTTCTCCTTACCTTTTGTCACTCTTACTATCTTTTGCTGTATCTGTTTGGGTTTCAGTCGATGCAGCCTCGAATCTATCCCCTACCCTGATGTTGACATCTACTAAACCCTCTGCCCCTTCCTTATCATCATCACTGTCACCAAACACAACTTTGGTAGCACTATCTTCTGAACCATCACCATTTCTGGAATCAGAACTCCATGAATCACAACTATCATCTTCACCACCCTTGGGTTCATAGTCCTCGTCCTCACTGCCATCACTATCCTCTTCTTTCTCATCTGATTCATCTGATCCATCTTTCTTACCCACAATTTCTTCCTCCATATTTGGGCCTCAAATGTAACCATTGGGCCTGGCCCATCAGATCCACCAGCCTTCACTTGCATGGTAGTTTCAGTATTCCCTAACATGTGTACATCCTCAACCTCTTCATGGATATCACTTGTTTTGTGAACTATAAACAGCTCCACCATATCCTCCCTAACCCCAATGTTAGCCATATCCATTGCATCTTTGTCAGTTCGCAGCATCCTTAAGCCTTCTTCTGTATTTTGATCCTGTGATTTGTACCACATTGCGACAATATCTTTCTTCAAATACCCTTGTCTGCTCACTATGTCATAAACCTCAATCAGGCTCCACTCATCTTCATTGTAGTAGTCTATGTCAGTTGTCTCCCCACCCAAATACTTCAAAGGCCCTTCTTGAAGTCCGAAGCTACCTTGGTGGTAAACTTTGACACTAAAATAACTCATCCTAAACAACATACCCTGTTACATCAGGTAAACATAGTGAAACAACATCAACTGCAGGCACATATTCAATCACCAGAAAAAGTAAATTCATGCCCTAACTAGCATAAGCAACGAACATTTTTCTGAGAATACAAAAAATCAACTAAACCCTAAAAATGCACCCAATCTCATATATTGCCGGCCATCTTTCTTCGTGGAACTACTCAATAAAATCCCAAAAAATAAATTTTTTCCTAGTACATACCTTGTCGAACGAAACCACTCTGTCACCAGAACAAAGGTGTAAGCTTTCATGCAAAACACCCAACAACGATCCGCCAACTACCTTGCAGCCCCTCCCTGTGATCATCCTCGAAGAAGAGTAAAACTTGTGTGGTACAGAGAACTGGAATGGAAAATGTTGGGTAGAGGTGCAATGATTCTTCAACGTTTCGTATTTGCTACAATAAATGGTATATTGGGAGCGAAGAAGCAAACGTGTGTATCTTAACCTTTGGGCTTACTCACCTAACGCCCACGTATGCAACACCGTTAACCAAATGTTAGTCATTTGGACGGTAGGACAATATTGATTTGATTTAGAAACATTTGGAATACAAATAAGACGTTTAAAACGTTAGGGACATGTTTAAGACTTACCCCAAACATTGGGGACATAAATGATACTTTACTCATTGAATCAAATTGACTCGATTTATGCTATTTACATGTAAATCAAATTAAGTTGATTCAATTTACTACTTATATATATCATTGATATTTCTTTCTTTTAAGTTAATCTCATTAATTTTAAAATATAAATGTCAATAACAAAATGCTCTCCATTTAGATTCAATTAAAATATTAAAAAATCAAAACGAATAAGAATAGAAATTCAAATTTTGTATTTTAGTTCAAATTCTAGAAAATCTACATTTTTACAAACTTATGAATTTAAAATAGAATAATAAACAATTTCTAAAAATTCATTAAAAATTATCTTTTAACTTTTTAGCATATAAAGAATCATTACCGGGACTTTTGATATTGAAAAAATTATTATAAAATATAGCCCTCTAAGATGGCATAGAAATTAAAATTTGAAATTTTTCAGAGTTAGAATTAATGCATAACGTCATTAAAGCGTTTGTTCTACACTTAATTTCAAAAATTACATAATAATTTAATTAATATAATATTTTAATTATTTCTCAAATTAAATATTGTATAAATATAGTTGGTCTTTTTATATTGTATAACTGTTATTTCTTACTCTAGAAAATTCGAAGTTTTAACTCCTATGCTGCCGCATTGGAGGGTTATACTTTATAATATCTTTTTCAACATCCATAATTCCGATAATGATTCTTTATATGCTAAAGAGTTAAAGGATGTTTTTAATGAACTTTTAGAAATCGTTTATTGTTTCATTTTAAATTTGAACTAAAATATAAAATTAAAATTTTTTTTATTCATTTTTTTTACATATATTATATGATACCAAATAGGGAGTATTTTTTATTAACACTTATGTTTTAAATTTAATAAAGAATAAATAAATAATTAACTTACCAATAATCTGTACAAGCAGTAAATCGAATCAAGTTAATTCATTTTTTTACTGTAATTATCTTGTATAAGTAGTAAATTGAATTAAGTTTATTTGATTTATTACTGGTAAAACATATACATGATAAATTGAATCAACCTAATTTAATTTACTATTTATACAACATATATATAATAAATTGAATATGTAAAAAGCATAAATCGAATCAATTTGATTCGACTTATATAAAGTTGTTCATAACAACGCATATAACTAATTTTAATTTATAATATCTACATAATTCTATTTATTTTATCAATGTAAATTATCCATAAATTTATTTTTGGAGATGCTAGAATATAAGTAAAATTAAACTAGTTATAACCCTAATTAGTTGTCATTAGTTTATCATATATATCTATATTTTGACCTTATTTAGTTAGTTTATGTTTTATCATTTTTTTTGTATATAACATACTTTCATCCCTTACTAAGGATGGTAAAGTATATATGTACAGGGCCGAAAGCATTTAAAATATGTCCAATAATTTTGTATGCATTGAATGTGCACAAAATAAAGAATATTTATAGATAAAAGAAGCGGGAAGTCCTGACATGGAAATGGAGGAGAAAATCCTCGATCCATACAAAAATAGGTAGTGGCCCGGGCGAATACAACAGAAGTAAAAAAGGAGGAGAAAAGCCTCGATCCACATGGAAATGGATGGACAAAGAAGGTGGAAGTATCTGTGGCAAAAGAAAATATGGAATGGTTACAGAGAAGCCTAGTGGGAGGGACTACAACTGCTATTAATTTCAATTTCTTGAAAGAATAGATTGCGAAAAATTTGTCCCAAGTCACCTAAATACGAGAACTAGGAGCATACAAAGCCTTACTGACATTTGATAGTGTGTTAAGCGCTGAAGAGGCGTATACTTTTAAAATGAATAGTCTTCTACAGTTTTTCCATAGCATATAGAGATGGGAGGAGTCGGAGCGAAGTGAAACTAGAAGAGTGTGGCTAGAATATTTTGGAGTTTCGTTGCATGCTTGGTCTGCGGAAACGTTCAAAACCATAAGGAGTCAATGGAGTGAAGTGGTTGGATGCGATACGATGACAGAATCCTGCAATTACTTCAGTGTAGGATGAGTACAAATTGATACATGTATTATGGATGTGATTAATGAATGGATACATATTACAATTGGCATTAGCGGTTTTGATGTTATGGTAAAGGAGGTGGGACGGGAGACATTTGGAAATAGTTATAAGTTAAATAAAATTTCTAATGAAAGAACAAGCGGCGAGATGCAAATAGAAAATGCTTTAGGCAGCGGTTCAGATGCGATTGGCAGGACGGTGGGGTAGGTAAACCGACCGGATTGCATAAACCAAGCAGAAGAACTGCTAATGTTGATAACACAGGAGGACGACGAAGCTGAGGTTAAAAGGGTAATTTCTGAAAGCATTTTGAATGAATGGGTTAATATGAATTTAAATGACAATCACCGCAATCTGGTAACGTTCAAATCAAACATTGAAGTTATTGAAGGGCATGCGGATTTAGTGGGGGATGCTGATTTGTTCAATAATGAGGATTCTGAGAAAATCGTTTCTTGGGTGGTTGAGGCTTTGGATTGTGGGCTGCAAAGGGGAGCCATAAGGGGTAAAACAACTAAAAATAACATAAAGCAAACTTGGCCCAACAAGAATAGTGACTGTTTTGGGCCACGAAATGATGCTGGGACACAAAATGATGCTTGGCCAAAACGCTTTTTGGAGGCAGCAACAAGGAACGCTGAGAATGCCAACAGGGATGGTCCGGGTCAAGAGGAGGCGGGTCGACGAAAGGGGACCACGCCAAGGGTCTGCAGCCCAGTTCTTCGCGCAACAATAACTGCAGCAATCCAGGGAGCTCGCAGTGCTACTTCCCCCTGGTCCCATGAGAACGAGGAGCTGGAGACAGGCGATTAATCCGTGCAAGCCAGGGACTTGAGGACCGGTTTGCGATTGGGACGGTTGACGGGGCCGAGGGTGAGACTGCTGGGGACGACAGAGGCGGCTGCGCTGAGGCATTTGGGTGTGAGGAGTTGGTGGCAGCTCCGGAGGATTTGGAGGATGGAAGGGTTAGAGGGATGAAGAAGACTGGTATCTCAGACCTTCTACTGACTGCTGGCCTAGGAGATGTTGGAGCCGTGGTGGGCATCGACGGTGGAAATTGGGATGCTAGTGGCGATGGTAACCTTGGGGACACTGGCGGGGAGAACAGCTTAGACGAGGAGAACAAAACCGTCGGTGAAGCTGAAGACACAAGCTGGGCAAACAAGATAGTTGCAGCTAACGACGCTGTACATGCCTGTAATGGATCGAAGGTAGGACCAGGGAGGTTGCTGCCGAGTGGAGGTGAAGTTGGGAATACTACTAGGAAAGGAGACGGAGATGAATATGAGGAAATTGGTGACAACCAGAGCTCAACGCTTGAGGAGCAGATGCTGGAAAACAGGAGAACATGGGAAATAGCTGTGGAGTCCGGTGCAATGCTGTACAACGAAGAAGACGATATCATGTCCGCCCTCCAAGCTCAAAATGAAGAAAATGCCCAGAAAAGAAGATTGGCAAAATAAAAGGCGAAAGCAAGACGGTGCAGACCTAAGAACAAAAACAAGGTGTGTAACAATATTTTAAAATGATTTTTAGTTCATGGAATGTGAGGGGGTTGAGGGGGGACGGTAAAGTGAGAATGATAAAGGATATGAAGAAAAAATCTAGACTAAATATGCTAGGCCTGGTTGAAACTAAAAAGCTTGCAGTGACTAGATTTGATGTATCAAGGTTCTGGGGGCAAGATAGTGTTGGGTGCGAATATGTTGAGTCTGATGGTGCGTCGGAAGGATTATTGTTAATGTGGGATGAAATGAGTTTTAGAATGAATAATTGTTATAAAGGCGAAAGGTGGCTATGCGTAGAAGGGGTAATTTTGAAGAATAATTTCAATTGTGCCTTTTTCTTGATCTATGGTGCCCATACCAGAGAGGAAAAACTTGTTGTCTGGAAAGAGTTGAGCTATACAGCTGGATTATGTCAGGTACCTTGTTGCTTCATAGGTGACTTTAACGAGATTGTACATGTAGAAGAAAGGAAAGGTAATGTCAACTTATCAATTTCTGCTGAAGAGTTTAAGAACTAGATACAAGATATGCATCTGGTGGATTTACCGCTTAATGACCGGAAGTTTACCTGGTTCAGAGGACGCTCCTGTAGCCGGATTGATAGAGTTCTGTTTAGTTTAGAATGGGTGGAGGATTTCCCAGAGATTCACTTGAGAGGAGGACCACGAGGCTTGTCAGATCGTTGTCCTATGATAGTAGAAGATACTAGTTTGAGATGTGGGCCTAGGCCATTCCGGAGTCTTGACTCATGGTTTACACATGAAGGTTTTCTAAGAATGGTCAAGGAGGAATGGAGGGGATTAGGGAATATACAGTTCACAGAAAAATTAAAGGCCTTGACAACTCCGCTGGGAAGGTGGCACAGAGATAACTTCGGCGACATGGATAAGAAAATTATGAAGTTTGAGGAAGAGATAAAGAAGATAGACGACATGGTAAGCAATGGAGTATATAATGGAACAGTGGAGGCAAGAAGAAAGGCATTGGTGACATGCTGTAAGAAGTGGTATATAAGGAAGGAACTGCACTGGAAAGAGATGTCGCGATCCCACCTCGCGAAGGACATGGACAAAAATACCAGGTACTTTCACAACGTAGCTTCAACTAAAAGGAGAAATAACAGGATTGATGCGCTGGTAATTAATGGAAGGTTAGTCAGGAATCAAGCTAGAATAAAAATTGCTATCAGAGAGTTCTACAAGAAATTATAATATTAGGAGGAGGCTCCTATGGTGGGTTTTAGAGATGGACTAGTGAATATAATAAATGTAGAAGATGCTGTAGCTCTGGAGGTTTTGCCGTTGTCTGAGGAGATTAAAGACGCCGTGTGGGACTGTGAATCATCTAGGGCACCAGGAAGTGATGGGTACAACATGAACTTCATTAAGAAGTGTTGGGATGAAATCGGAGCTGAGTTCACGATAGCTGTGCTAGGATTCTTTCAGACATCTAGGCTACCGAAAGACTCTAATATCACATGGGTGGCATTGGTGCCAAAGTTCATTGGTGCTAAGGAGATTAAGGACCTTCGACCAATCAGCATGGTTGGCTGTGTGTATAAGGTAATTTCTAAGGTATTGGTCAGCAGGATGAGATCAGTTATGCCAAGCCTGGTTGGAGAAACTCAGAGTGCATTTGTAAAGGGATGAAAAACACATGATGGGGCTTTGATCGCTTGTGAAATTGTACATTGGCTCAAATCAAGGAAGAAGGAAGCGGCTATAAAGCGGAGAAGTTGGTTCTTATCAAAGCTGTTTTAAATAGTTTACCGGCATGTTATTAAGCTTATACAAGATGCCAAAAGCTGTTGCGGAGAAACTTATTTCATTACAGAGAAGATTCTTGTGGGAGAAGGAGGATGAGAGGAATGGCATGGCTTTGTTAGATGGGAAGTGGTCCAAGCTCCAAAAAGGTTAGGCGGGCTAGGAGTTGGTAATGCGATGCTCTGCAACACAGCTCTGTTATTTAAGTGGTAGTGGAGATTCTCTAAGGAGGAGTGTCCGTTGTGGAAGAAAGTGGTCTGCTCCTGTAATAATCTCTCCCCTAACCAGCTTTTAGCCATCCAGGATTTACCTACTAGAGGGGGGCCTTGGAAGGATATTTGTCAGTTACAGATAAAGGAGCAACTTGTAAGAGACAAGATGATAACTGGCTTGTCAATGGAGATTGGTGACGGAAGGAGAACCCACTTTTGGGAAGATATCTGGTTAAGTTGTGGTTCCTTGAAGGATAGGTTTCCAAGACTGTTCTCGGTTTCAACCCAAAAAGGCTTTGTCATAGGGGTTTGTGCATTTTGGGATGGGTTAGAGTGGATTTTGAACTTCCAATGGAGGCGCGAGCTATTCCAATGGGAGTTGGAACTTGTGAATCACTTACATGAAACCTTGAGGCTGGTAAAACTAGCTTCTGACAGAGAGGATAGAGTTGTCTAGAAGTTTGACAGGCAAGGTGTGTTTTCTACTAACTCCTTTGTGCAGGTACTATAGGCGGAGCCGCTTCCGGAGGACGTAACAAGCTATAGCTTCACCAAGACTATCTGAAAAGCTTTAGTCCCTCCAAAGGTTGAGCTATTTATATGGTTTGTTTTAATAGGCAGAGTGAATACTAAAGAAAGACTGTGTCGACTTGGAATTGTTAACCAGGGTGATAATGTGTGTGTTTTATGTAATAAGGATGTTGAAAATGTCTGCCACTTGTTTCTTGGTTGTGATTTTACATGGCAGGTGTGGTGCGCTTGGTTATCTGATTTTGGCATAAAATGGTCTGTTCCGGGTGCTTTAAAGGAACACTTTGAAAGTTGGACAGGTGTCACAATTAGGAAGGAGGAAAGTAAGAAGTGGTTCATAAGCTTCTTTGCGGTTATTTAGAACGTCTGGTTGGAAAGGAATCGGAGATTGTTTCAGAATACAGGAAAATGTGCTGGCGACGTTATCAACATGACTATGCATAATTATAAGGAGTGGAGGTGCGAGGATCTCTTTTGTTGTTGATGGCAATGTCGGAGATGACATGAAAATGCGTATTTGTTGAGCAATTTAGGTGGTAACAACAGGTGTTATGTTATTGTTGTTTATTGTTTGTTTCTTGCTTGTTTATATATCAAATGCTCCACGTTTGTGTTGAGCTCTTCTTGTTTCAAAAAAAAAAGAATATTTATAGACTTTATAAATATAGAACATATTAATATACATAAATAAATATATTTTAATATATAATATTTTAAAAATAAAAAGTATAATTTTTTGCTTTTAAAAAAATAAATATAAAGTATATAAATATATACAAAAATATTTTTATTTATTATGATTAATTATTATATAGTATTATTTTTAATTACAAAATATAAAATAATAAAATTATTTTATATTACTTGAAAATAATTAAATTATTGATTAAAAGAATTAAAATCATTTTTATATTTAATTTTGTTAAAAATATATTATTATATAATATAATTTTTTATCTAAATATTTGTAAAAATACATTTTATTCAAAATATTATGTAATATTATTTTAATAATAATAATAATAATAATAATAATAATAATAATAATAATAATAATAATAATAATAATAATAATAATAATAATAGACATAATATTATAGTTTTCTATCATAAATATTACAAAATGAAACACAGTTGTTTATATTAAAAATAATAATATGTTTAAAATTTAATCTATTATAGTTGACTTTAATATAAGTGAGAGATAAATAATATAATTATAATTTAATTTATTGTATGTTAAATAATTTGTTATTGTTATTATATATTATTTAATTAAAGAGTAAATGTAATAAAGTCTTTTATTAAATTTAGAGATTTATCATGATGATAATAATCATAATAATGAGAGATAGATTTTTATAATTTAATATAAATTGTTCTTGATCATAAAATTATTATAAAAAAATATTAATAATTCAGATAAATTAATATATATATATATATATAATAGTTTTTAGAATGAAAAGTAATAGATCTCATTTATTAAATTATATATATAGGTGGTGTATATAAAGATATGACTATTGAACTGGCTTACTCCTAAGAATTTTTTGTGGTTATAATTACTACATATTTATCAATAGGATATTTTCAAGATGAATATGGTAATAGAGTTTTTTTTTTTTTACATGTGGCTGTCCTGATAATTAATAATGTATTTTTTATACTTTGATTCTGAATACCTAATGTTCTAGAGTGCTAGTTGAATAAATATTAGGTATGATTTAAATATTTGTAGAATTAATGATTAATCAATAAGACATCTGTCGATTTTTGGTAAAGAATTTGAAATTTATAATTATAATGACTGAGATAAATAAAACCTTGACCAAGGTAATTGAAGGAATGAAGAAATGAATTTTTTAGGTAATTCACAATTTATTATAATAATGGTAACAAGTTAGAGTTTGACAATTAAGCTATATTCTAAGGGTTATCCAAGAGTTAGGAATATAGAAAAAATTATACTTTGTTCTTCTTGGATTCTTAGTAAAAATATATTACTTCATATTATTGGATCATTGAGAAGTGTTACTAGATGCCAACTTTAATTGGTAAATTTAGTATGACTATTTTACTACCCACTTAATATTAAACCTATGGGTCACACACTAACAAATAGCAGTGGCAAAACGGGTCGAACCCGCCGTGCTGACCCACCGAACCCATCAAAAATGGTGAGCCGGGCTAGGATTTTGAACCTGTAAAAAAAATCCATCAAATCCACAAATTTTGATGAGACAGGGAGAGCCAGTCCGCTAGGTCAAAGATTTTTTTTAATTAAAAGAGTGATTAATACTAAAAATATTAACAATCATATAAGTTTCAAACATGCTTTTTTTTTTCATTCTTCTTTGTAATTAACTTTATTTATTTTATTCCACACTTTTATATATATTCAAATTATATGACTTATTTTTTAAAATAAAAATAATTTTATTGACAGATATTATTTTGAATAATTTTATTGAAGTTAAAATTTAAAAGAATATAATGAAAAAATTAGATTATAATTTTACTATTTTTTATTTGTATTTAATTTTTTAATTATTTTTTATTATTTTAATTATTTTTTTAAACGTTAAGAAAGCTAGTCTATTGGCCCGTTAGTCTGTCTTAAAGTGGGATGGGCTAGCATTTTGAGCCTACTTATTTTTGGGACGGGCTTTGGCAGGGAAAGGTTAGCTATATGCTTGCCATCCTTATTAACGAGTATTTTAATCTTTCAAAATTATTATTTTGATTTGATCAAATAAATAATTATATTAATACAAATTGCATATTTTTATATTCTTTGCTAGCACCAAGAATATAATAATATGATAATTGAGAATAATTAGTTATTCTATTTCTAAATTTGAATTATAAGTTTGGATGAGATCTTAACTGATTTTGTTTCAAATTGAATTGTCATATGATTCATAAAATTTAAAAGATTCAAATTTGAAATCAGTAACAAATCTTATATATACTATATATATATATATATATATATATATATGTATGACTAGAGTAAATGACACACAAAAGTTTTATTCATTTACCTCTACACACATAAACATATATGAGTCTAATTTCTGGAGAAGCATTTTAATGTATGCAAGGAGTTATAAGAAGTTTCTCAATTTAGATCAGAAATCCATTGGCCAAGGAGTTGATAACAAAGTTTGATCTCGGTGTGGATACGCATAGCGCCTTCATACTATCGAAGGATAAAATTATTTTTACTAGCGTACTCAAGTATTTGAATTCGATCTATATTATTCAAATAAAATTTAAGTACAAAATAATTTTTTAAGATTATTTTATTACTTTCGGTGCATATTATGAACACATTGTATAATCCCATAGTCTATGTGTTTTGTTATCTAACGTGTCTCATCATGGTTGTTACATGAGTTTGGGGACGATGCTGTTTTTGAAGGTGAGATGATCATTATTTTTTGAGTTTTCATATAATCATCATCAACTGTTCTTTATTTACTACAAATCATAATCAAATAAGTAAAATTTTGCATAAAAAATATCTCGATGTTGATTTTTCATAAATAGATATGTCATTGTAGTTAACAATATACATAAGTATCACCATTAAGTTTTACATGATAAATTGATAAAAAAAAGTATAACATGTCCACTGTTTTTTATAGTAAAAGATCTAATTGGTGATGATAAATGCTAGAAAATCAATAAAATTTGTTATTTTTATCAGTAATTAGTCAATAATATTTAAAAATGTAGATTAAAAGTGTGTTGTTGAATTGTTAAACTAAGAACATGTTTAAAAACTTTAATGAAGTGCAATTGAATTGAACTCTTGAAAGAATTGATTTATTTGCAATTCAATTCTCACATCAATTCGTAAATTTAGAACAAAAAGAATTGAATGAAAAGTGAATATTTAAAATATACGTAATATTACTATTTTAGCCTCAACAAAAGAAACTGTTTATTCTTTATTTTTCTTTTCCTTCTCTTTTTTAATGATTTTGGGGAGTGCATCCTCTCCAGTGAAGAAAAAATTAGATGGTGTCAATTGTGATCTCTCATCCTTTATTATTCTCTTTCTTATATTTAATTTTGGCCCCACTTATAAAGTTAATAGTGAGAGATCACACTGCATTTTCTCAAGTGTTGAAAAAACTGGAGAGGATCCATTTCCATAATTTTAAAGGTGCAACTACCCAAAGTTTCAACCCAATTTAATTGGTTGAAATTTTTGGCTAATAAATAAGACAGTCAATTTTGTGGTTTAATTTTTTTTTGTATTTTTTTTTTTAAAGCGTGGATAATAAGTGATGACTCAGAACGAGAAGATGAGGATAACAAATATTTTGGCAGATAAAAAAAAAGATATATGGCAGAACTTCAATTCCAAAAAAACCAGCGCATTAGTGAATCGTCATTAATATGATGGAAATGGATAGCTAAGACTTCTTTCAGAGCTTCAATGGCACCCTCAAGCTCATGAGTTGTCTCCTATGTGATGAAGGTATGAGACTAACTTCGACAGATATGTGACAATAATGGCAGAGACTTTTCAGGAGACTTTTGCGTAGCTATGAGTCAATAATAAAAGAACTTCAATAGAAGTTAGAGTGATGCTTCTATAGCCATATAGTAAATTTTTAATGAGAATATTTTTGGTATATCAATTTTTATATATCAAATAATAAGAATAGAATTAGAGATTAAACCTAGTTTGGTTTGATTTGTATATAACTTTAAGGGTAAAAAACGTAAACAAGCCAAAGAGAGAACAATTTGACACAAATAAGTCAAAGCAAAATCTGATTCATCAATCAACCAAAGCACATTTTTATGTAGTATGGTTCGAACTCACTTTTCAAGTAATTCGAACCAAATAGGTTCGAATTACACATATACCACATAGTCACATAATTCGAACCAAGTTGGTTCGAACTCTAACTTCATAATTCAAACCAAATAGGTTCGAATTACACTGAAGAAATAGCCACCAAGTAATTCGAATTAACATGGTTCGAATTACTCAGAATTCGTTCCACACAGCAATTTAAGTTACGAACATAGTTTCCACATCATGTCTTAATAAAACTCGTACAGTTATTTATTCCGGTGTGCATTAGACATACATTTCATTTAAAACTGCAGAGACAGAACATATTCATTAACTAAAATCCCATTCAAAGTACATCGCACTAACGTTAACAAATTCTATCAGTCACCAACTACAAGTAAGAAAACCGATAATAGTGGAATCTAAACGCGAAATTGAAATAACAAAAGTACCAAAGCCACTAATACACCTAATCATGTCCCCTTGTGTGCTCTGCTCCTCTGAGCTGTGGGCAACTCCGACGTGTGTGGCCGGGCTGCCGACAAAGCCCACATCTCTTTGACCGGTTCGGATCTGCCTCGTCCATATTGGTCCGTATCCGAGTGGACCTGGGACGACCCTCTCTCGCACGCCTCTTATTGGGGTCAGGGATGACAGTCGGCCCGTCATATGGTGGCCAGAAACCCTCCGGAATGGGAGGTGTGAAACCCATCTGATACACACTGAAGACCGAACTAAGACGATACACCTGGTGGACGTAAGGCTCCCATGTAAGCCGTGAGTAGGCACAGTATGCCAGTGCGTGGGGACACGGGAAATGAAGTGCCTGGAAGTATCCGCAGTCACATGTGTGAGATGCAAGCGAGACTCTGTAGCTACCCAGTGAGAAAGAACCAGTCGGAGTTGTCTCTGCGACGGTGAACTCGGAGTTATCCCTGTCGTACACAGTAACCGTGAAGCACCTAGCCGTCTTCAAGTTGGCCTCTATACACTTCACCAAGTGCTGACTAAATTGTTGTCCGGTTCCCATTTGCGCCTGAGCCTCTCTCCCTTTGCGAACAAATAATTTGGCCAACCTTCCGTATGTTGCCTTCACTAGCGAGCACACAGGAAGGTTTCGGACACCCTTGAGGATCGAGTTCACACACTCAGATATATTCGTCGTCATGTGTCCGAATCTACGTCCCTCATCACAATGTTGTGTCCACAACGAATACTCAATCCGGTTTGTCCAGTCACACATCGCCGGGTCTTCGGACCTAAGAATATCAAACCAGTAATGGAACTCGACCTCGGTCTTAGCGTACGTCGCATTCACAAGTAGCCTCCTTGCGTCTTTGCCCTTGAAGGTGAGGGCAAAATTTGCCGCAACATGTCGAATGCAGAATGCCCGGTATGCAGACGGAGGTAACCAGCCTCCGTCAGGAGCCTCAAGCGCGGCCTTGATGCCGTTATGCCTGTCCGAGATAACCAGCAGACCCGGCTGCGGTGTCACATGCTCACGCAGGTGGGAGAGAAAGAAGGACCACGACTCAGCATTCTCACCCTCGACTAATGCGAATGCAACAGGGAGTATGTTGGAGTTCCCGTCCTGTGCAATTGCGGCAAGCAACGTTCCCCCATACTTGCCATACAGATGGGTGCCGTCAATACTAACTAGGGGCTTGCAATGACGGAATGCCTCGATACATGGTGGAAACGTCTAGAATAGTCTGTGAAAATAAGCTCGAGACTCGTCCAACTGTCCACCGACACGAACAGGGCTCGTTGATGAGCGGATATTTTATACGCTTTTTGGGGATAATTTCATATAGTTTTGAGTATGTTTTAGTTAGTTTTTAGTCTATTTCTAGTAGTTTTTAGGAAAAATTCATATTTCTGGACTTTACTATGAGTTGTGTGTTTTTCTGTAATTTCAGGTATTTTTCTGGCTGAAATTGAAGGAGCTGAGCAAAAATCTGATTCAGGCTGAAAAAGGACTGCTGATGCTGTTGGATTCTGACCTCCCTGCACTCAAAGTGGATTTTCTGGAGCTACAGAACTCAAAATGGCATGCTTCCAATTGCGTTGGAAAGTAAACATCCAGGGCTTTCCAGCAATATATAATAGTCTATACTTTGCACAAGGATAGATAACGTAAACTGGCGTTCAACGCCAGTTCTCTGCCCAATTCTGGCGTCCAGCGCCAGAAAAGGATCAAAAACTGGAGTTGAACGCCCAAACTGGCACAAAAACTGGCGTTCAACTCCACAAATGGCCTCTGCACGTGGATTGCTTAAAGTCTCAGCCCCAGCACACACCAAGTGGGCCCCAGCACACCAAGTGGGCCCCAGAAGTGGATCTCTGCATCATCCATCATAGTCCACTCATATTTTGTAACCCTAGGCTACTAGTTTAGTATTTAAACAACTTTTAGAGACTTATTTTGTACCTCATGACATTTCAGATCTAAACTTTGTATTCTCTGACGGCATGAGTCTCTAAACCCCATTGTTGGGGGTGAGGAGCTCTGCTGTGTCTCAATGAATTAATGCAAGTATTTCTGTTTTCATTCAAACCCGCTTGTTCCTATCTAAGATGTTCATTCGCGCTTAACTGTGATGATGGTGATGAGCTGTGACACTCATCACCTTCCTCAACCCATGAACGTGTGCCTGACAACCACCTCCGTTCTATATCCGATTGAATGAGTGTCTCTTAGATTCTTTAATCAGAATCTCCGTGGTATAAGCTAGAACTGATGGCGGCATTCATGAGAATCCGGAAAGTCTAAGCCTTGTCTGTGGCATTCCGAGTAGGATTCAAGGATTGAATGACTGTGACGAGCTTCAAACTCCTGAAGGCTGGGCGTTAGTGACAGACGCAAAAGGATAGTAAATCCTATTCCAACCGGATCGAGAACCAACCGGTGATTAGCCGTGCTGTGACAGAGCGCGTGAGCGTAGTTTTCACTGGAAGGATGGAAGGTAGCCATTGACAACGGTGATCCACCAACACACAGCTTGCCATAGGAGGACGTGCGTGCGTGAATCAGAAGACAGAGGAAAGCAGAGATTCAGAGGACAAAGCATCTCCAAAACTCCAACATATTCTCCATTACTGCACAACAAGTAACTTTTAATTTATGCTCTACTGGTTATTCACAATTCAATTGATAAACATAATTGACTTCCTGACTAAGATTTACAAGATAACCATAGATTGCTTCAAACCAACAATCTCTGTGGGATTCGACCCTTACTCACGTAAGGTATTACTTGGACGACCCAGTGCACTTGCTGGTTAGTGGTACGCGTTGTGAAAAGTGTGATTCACAATTCGTGCACCAAGTTTTTGGCGCCGTTGCCGGGGATTGTTCGTGTTTGAACAACTGACGGATTATTTTGTTGCTTAGATTAGGAAAAATCTTCTCTTTTTTTGGTTTAGAGTCTTTTATTATTTATCCCTTGTTAAAACACTTTAAATTTATAGCTCAGTTAATTAGAACGTGGTGTTTATGTTCATGGTAATTGGCTATCATATTTTTAAAAAACCTTTTTCAAAAATAATTTTTCTATTAATAAGGTCCCATAACTCATTTGGCTAGAACATTAATTTGATTGGGTTAGAATCTTTTATACTCTTTTTAAAACCTTCTTTTTCAAAAATAATTTTTCTATTAAATTCTGTGCCAATCTTTAATAAGGTCCCATAACTCATTTGGCTAGAACATTAATTTGATTGGGTTAGAATCTTTTATATTTTTTTTAAAACCTTCTTTTTCAAAAATAATTTTTCTATTAAATCCTGTGCCAAACTTTAAGTTTGGTGTTTTCTTGTTGATTCCCCTTTGATTTTCGAAAATTTTGGTTTGGTTTTCTAAAAATTTTAAGTTTGGTGTTCTTCCTTCATGTTCTTGTGTTCTTGTGAGTCTTCAAAGTGTTCTTGAGTTTTCTTGTGTCTTGATCTTAAAATTTTTAAGTTTGGTGTTCCTTGGTGTTTTCCCTCCAAAATTTTCAAAAACAAGGAGCATTAGATCTAAAAATTTTAAATCTTGTACTATCTTATTGTTTTTCTCTCTCCTCACTAAATTCAAAAATATCTTTTCAAAATATCTTTTCTAACTTCCTATCTTTTCAAAATTTGTTTCAACTAACTAACCAACTTTTTGTTTGTTTCTTAACTTTTTCAAAACTACCTAACTAACTCTCTCTCTCTCAAAATTTTCGAAAATATCTCCCCTCTTTTTCAAAAATTTCTGTTTTTTTTAACTAATTATTTTTAATCTTTTTACGAAAAAAAAAATTTCAAAATTCAAATTCTTTTTAGTTATTTTATTTTATTTAAGTATTTACTTCTTATAAAATAAAATAAATAAAAAGATAAATCAGTCCAAGTTATATCCATATATCCAGCATGGACATAAGTGGAGATGGACAGTCCAGGAGGACTTTGGGGTCATATTCTAACCCCTCTACTGCTTCGTATGGGAGTAGCATATGCATACCCTCCATTGGAGTTAGTAGCTTTGAGTTGAATCCTCAGCTCATTATCATGGTGCAGCAAAGTTGCCAGTATTCTGGTCTTCCACAGGAAGAACCTACAGAGTTTCTGGCACAATTTTTACAAATTGCTGACACAGTACATGATAAGGAAATAGATCAGGATGTCTACAGACTATTACTGTTTCCATTTGCTGTAAAAGATCAAGCTAAGAGGTGGTTAAATAACCAACCTAAGGCCAGCATAAGAACATGGAAACAGCTGACAGAAAAATTCCTGAATCAATATTTCCCTCCAAAAAGGATGACACAGCTAAGGCTGGACATCCAAGGCTTTAAACAAGGAGATAATGAATCTCTTTATGATGCCTGGGAGAGATACAGAGAGATGCTACGAAAATGCCCCTCTGAAATATTTTCAGAGTGGGTTCAGTTAGACATCTTCTACTATGGGCTTGCAGAAGGAGCTCAGATGTCTTTAGATTACTCAGCTGGTGGGTCTATCCATATGAGAAAGACAATCGAAGAGGCTCAAGAGCTCATTGATACAGTTGCCAGGAATCAGCATCTGTATCTAAGCAGCAACCCTTCCATGAATGAAGAGGTTAAAACAGTAACTGCTGAATTCAGTACTGTAAAACAAGCTGCTGAATTCAATCAGCAATTAGATTTTCTAACAAAGCAGCTAGCTGAATTCAAAGACAGGTTACAGGAGACAAGGATAGCTAATATACATATGGAAGAACAGTTTAAGCAAACAAAGCAGCAGCTATCAAAGCAAATAGCAGAAGAATGCCAAGCAGTTCAATTAAGAAGTGGGAAAACATTAAATACCCCACCTCAAGGCATCAAAAATTCAAGAAATGAGCAACCCACCATAGATTCCCCTGAGGACAGTAAGAGCCCAGGGAAAAATAATTCTGGCACTAAAACGCCAGAAAAGGGGTGGAAGGCTGGCGCTGAACGCCCAGACCATGCCCAAAACTGGCATTCAGCGCCAGAAACAAGGCAGGATTGGCGTTCAACGCCAGAAATGGGCAAGAATCTGGCGTTGAACGCCCAACAGGAGCACAGTTCTGGCGTTCAGGCGCCAGGAACAGACAGTGAGCTGGCGTCTAACGTCACTCCAGCTTCTGACTCTGGCATTCAATTGCCAGTGAGGGATCAGACACACACAAGTGCTGATAACAACCCCTCTAAAAAGGCTTCTTTAACCACTAAGGTTGAGGAATATAAAGCCAAGATACCTTATCCTCAAAAACTCCGGAAAGAGGAGCAGGATAAGCAATTTGCTCGCTTTGCAGATTATCTAAGGACTCTTGAAATAAAGATTCCATTTGCAGAGGCACTTGAGCAAATACCTTCTTATGCCAAGTTCATGAAAGAGATCTTGAGTCATAAAAAGGAGTGGAGAGAAACAGAAAGAGTTCTCCTCACTGAAAAATGCAGTGCAGTCATTCTGAAAAGCTTTCCTGAAAAGCTTAAAGACCCTGGGAGTTTTCTGATACCATGCATATTAGAAGGTGATTGCACCAAGACAGCTTTATGCGATCTTGGGGCAAGCATCAACCTAATACCTGCATCCACTATCAGGAAGCTTGGCTTAACTGAAGAAGTTAAACCAACCCGGATATGTCTCCAACTTGCTGATGGTTCCACTAAATACCCATCAGGCGTGATTGAGGACATGATTGTCAGAGTTGGGCCATTCGCCTTTCCCACTGACTTTGTTGTGCTGGAAATGGAGGAGCACAAGAGTGCTACTCTCATTCTAGGAAGACCCTTCCTAGCAACTGGACGATCCCTCATTGACGTCCAGCAAGGGGAAATAACCCTGAGAGTCAACGATGACGAGTTCAAGTTGAACGCTGTCAAAGCCATGCAGCATCCAGACACATCAACAGACTGCATGAAAGTTGACCTTATTGACTCTTTGGTAAAAGAGATCAACATGGCAGAGAGTCTCGAATCAGAGTTGGAAAACATCTTTAAAGATGTTCAGCCTGATTTGGAGGATTCAGGGGACATGAAAGAGCCTCTGAACTTTCTTCTGAAAGAGGAAAAACCTCCTAAACCAGAGCTCAAGCCACTGCCACCATCCTTGAAATATGCATTTCTAGGAGAAGGTGACACTTTTCCAGTGATCATAAGCTCTGCTTTAAATTCACAGGAAGAGGAAGCACTTATTCAAGTGCTAAGGACACACAAGACAGCTCTTGGGTGGTCCATAGGTGACCTTAAGGGCATAAGCCCAGCTAGATGCATGCATAAAATCCTATTGGAGGATAATGCCAAACCAGTGGTTCAACCACAGAGGCGGCTAAATCCAGCCATGAAGGAAGTGGTGCAGAAAGAGGTCACCAAATTACTAGAGGTTGGGATTATTTATCCCATTTCTGATAGCCCCTGGGTGAGCCCTGTTCAAGTCGTCCCAAAAAAGGGAGGCATGACAGTGATTCATAATGAAAAAAATGAACTGGTTCCTACAAGAACAGTTACAGGGTGGCGCATGTGTATTGACTACAGAAGGCTCAATACAGCCACCAGAAAGGATCATTTTCCTTTACCGTTCATAGACCAGATGCTAGAGAGACTAGCAGGTCATGATTATTACTGCTTTTTGGATGGCTACTCAGGCTATAACCAGATTGCAGTAGATCCCCAGGATCAAGAGAAAACAACATTCACATGTCCATCCGGAGTGTTTGCTTATAGAAGGATGCCCTTTGGGCTATGCAATGCACCTGCAACCTTCCAGAGATGCATGCTCTCTATTTTCTCTGATATGGTGGAAAAATTTCTGGAAGTCTTCATGGATGACTTCTCAGTATATGGAGACTCATTCAGCTCCTGTCTTGATCACCTGAAACTTGTTCTGAAAAGATGCCAAGAAACCAACCTAGTTTTAAACTGGGAAAAGTGTCACTTCATGGTGACTGAAGGAATTGTTCTTGGGCATAAAATCTCAAACATGGGAATAGAGGTAGATCAAGCAAAAATAGAGGTAATTGAAAAATTACCACCACCTGCCAATGTTAAGGCAATCAGAAGCTTTCTGGGGCATGCAGGATTCTATAGGAGGTTTATAAAGGATTTTTCAAAAATCACAGAACCCCTAAGCAATCTGCTAGCTGCTGACACGCCATTTGTGTTTGACACAGCATGCCTACAGGCGTTTGAAACGCTGAAAGCTAAGCTGGTCACAACACCAGTCATTTCTGCACCAGACTGGACATTGCCATTTGAGTTAATGTGTGATGCCAGTGATCATGCCATTGGTGCAGTACTGGGACAGAGGCATGACAAGCTTCTGCATGTCATTTATTATGCCAGTCGCGTTTTAAATGATGCCCAGAAAAATTACACAACCACAGAAAAGGAATTACTTGCAGTGGTTTACGCCATTGACAAGTTCAGATCCTACTTAGTAGGATCAAAGGTGATTGTGTACACTGACCATGCTGCTCTTAAGTATCTACTCACAAAGCAGGATTCAAAACCCAGGCTCATCAGATGGGTATTGCTTCTGCAAGAGTTTGATATAGAAATAAGAGACAGAAAAGGGACAGAGAACCAAGTAGCTGATCATCTGTCCCGGATAGAGCCAGTGGAAGGGACGTCCCTCCCCTTCCTTGAGATCTCTGAGACATTCCCTGATGAGCATCTATTTGCCATTCAGGAAGCACCATGGTTTGCCGATATTACAAACTATAAAGCTGCAAGGTTCATACCCAAGGAGTACAATAGAATACAAAAAAAGAAACTAATTACTGATGCAAAGTACTACTTGTGGGATGAGCCCTATCTCTTTAAGAGATGTGCAGACGGAATTATTCGTAGGTGTGTCCCTAGAGAGGAAGCACAGAGAATCTTATGGCATTGCCATGGATCTCAATATGGAGGTCATTTCGGAGGTGAGCGAACAGCCACCAAGGTCCTCCAATGTGGTTTCTATTGGCCCACACTCTATAAAGATTCCCGAGAGTTTGTACGTAATTGTGACAGTTGCCAAAGAGCTGGTAATCTGCCTCATGGTTACGCCATGCCTCAACAAGGAATCTTGGAAATAGAGTTGTTTGATGTATGGGGAATTGACTTCATGGGACCTTTCCCACTATCATACTCAAACACTTATATTCTGGTGGCAGTTGACTATGTATCAAAATGGGTTGAGGCTATTGCCACACCCACCAATGATACTAAAACAGTGCTGAAGTTCCTCCAGAAACATATCTTTAGCAGGTTTGGTGTCCCTAGAGTGTTAATCAGTGATGGGGGCACTCACTTCTGCAATAAACAGCTTTACTCTGCCATGGTTCGGTATGGAATTCGCCACAAGGTGGCCACTCCATATCATCCACAAACCAATGGGCAGGCTGAAGTCTCTAACAGAGAATTAAAGAGAATCCTGGAACGGACAGTAAATACCCGTAGAAAGGATTGGGCAAGGAGCTTGGATGATGCTCTGTGGGCTTACAGAACAGCATTCAAGACCCCTATAGGGACCTCTCCATACCAACTAGTGTATGGTAAGGCATGCCACTTGCCCGTGGAACTGGAACATAAGGCCTACTGGGCAACCAGATTCCTAAACTTTGATGCCAAATTAGCAGGAGAAAAAAGATTGCTCCAACTAAATGAGCTAGAGGAGTTCAGATTCACAGCTTTCGAAAATGCCAAGCTATATAAAGAAAAATAAAAAAAGTGGCATGACAGAAAGCTGTCATCTAGAATCTTTGAACCTGGACAGAAGGTTCTGTTGTTTAACTCTAGACTCAGGCTATTCCCCGGGAAACTGAAATCCCGGTGGAGGGGACCATACGTGATTACAAGTGTATCACCATATGGTTATGTGGAGCTTCAAGATATTGATTCTGATAAGAAGTTCATTGTCAATGGACAGAGAATCAAGCATTATCTTGAAGGCAACACTGAGCAAGAATGCTCAAGGCTGAAGCTAGATTAAAAGCTCAGCAAAGTCCAGCTAAGGACAGTAAAGAAGCGCTTGTTGGGAGGCAACCCAATTTTTATTTATTCTCATGATTTTTCATGTTTTATTAGGTTCATGATCATGTGGAGTCACAAAATAAATATTAAAAATTGAAAACGGAATCAAAAACAGCAGAAGAAAAATCACACCCTGGAGGAAGCACCTGTCTGGCGTTCAACGCCAGAACAGAGCATGGTTCTGGCGTTCAACGCCAGAAATGGCTAGTAAATGGGCGTTGAACGCCCAAAATGGGCACCAACCTGGCGCTGAACACCCAGAGTTGTGTGCAATTCCCTCTTCTTTTGCTCGAGGGCGAACAATATTCTAAGTTTGGTGTGGTAAAACAATTATGTAAAGGATCTATAGCTCAGTGGTAGAACATGTGGCTGCAAATCAAGAGATACCTCAGGGGATGCACTTCCCTCCACATAATTATTGGAAGCAACTGAGGATAGAAATACCAAAAATCACTAGGAATCAAGCCACAAAGGCAAGGAAGAGACATAAAAGAGCTCAAGAACATCATTGGTGCCTCAAGAAGGAAATGCCATCATCACTAAGGTGGACTCATTCCTTGTTCTTGCTTTCTCTGTTTTTTGTTTTCTCTATGATAAGTGCTTATCTATGTCTGTGTCTTCATTACATGATCATTAGTAGTAATTAGTGTCTAGTTTGATTTTATCTCCAATTAAGCTATAGTTTATTTTTCTCATCATCATTAAACATGAATAAAATAGTAGATCTTTTGAATAAGAAGCAATAAAATTTCGAGTTTAAATAAAACAAATTCTAATTGGTTAAATGTGGTGGCAATGCTTTCTGTCTTCTGAATGAATGCTTGAACAGTGCATATGTCTTTTGAATTTGTTGTTTAAGACTGTTAAATATGTTGGCTCTTGAAAGAATAATGAACATGAGACATGTTATTGATAATCTGAAAAATCATAAAAATGATTCTTGAAGCAAGAAAAAGCAGCAAAGAACAAAGCTTGCAGAAAAAAAAAAAAAAAAAGCAAGCAGAAAAAGCCAATAACCCTTAAAACCAAAAGGCAAGGGCAATTAAAAAGGATCCCAAGGCTTTGAGCATCAGTGGATAGGAGGGCCTAAAGGACTGAAATCCTGGTCTAAGCGGCTAAACCAAGCTGTCCCTAACCATGTGCTTGTGGCGTGCAGGTGTCAAGTGAAAATTTGAGACTGAGCGGTTAAAGTCAAGGTCCAAAGCAAAAAGAAGAGTGTGCTTAAGAACTCTGGACACCTCTAATTGGGGACTTTAGCAAAGCTGAGTCACAATCTGAAAAGGTTCACCCAGTTATGTGTCTGTGGCATTTATGTATCCGGTAGTAATACTGGAAAACAAAGTGCTTAGGGCCACGGCCAAGACTCATAAAGAAGCTGTGTTCAAGAATCATCACACTGAACTAAGAGAATCAATAACACTATCTGAATTCTGAGTTCCTATAGATGCCAATCACTCTGAGCTTCAATGGATAAAGTGAGATGCCAAAACTGTTCAGAAGCAAAAAGCTACTAGTCCCGCTCATCTAATTAGAATCTGAGCTTCAATCAAAAACTCTGAGATATTATTGCTTCTCAACCTATTAGTCTTCTATTTTATTTGTCTAGTTGCTTGAGGACAAGCAACAGTTTAAGTTTGGTGTTGTGATGAGCGGATATTTTATACGCTTTTTGGGGATAATTTCATATAGTTTTGAGTATGTTTTAGTTAGTTTTTAGTCTATTTCTAGTAGTTTTTAGGAAAAATTCATATTTCTGGACTTTACTATGAGTTGTGTGTTTTTCTGCAATTTCAGGTATTTTTCTGGCTGAAATTGAAGGAGCTGAGCAAAAATCTGATTCAGGCTGAAAAAGGACTACTGATGCTGTTGGATTCTGACCTCCCTGCACTCAAAGTGGATTTTCTGGAGCTACAGAACTCGAAATGGCATGCTTCCAATTGCGTTGGAAAGTAGACATCCAGGGCTTTCCAGCAATATATAATAGTTCATACTTTGCACAAGGATAGACGACGTAAACTGGCGTTCAATGCCAGTTCTCTGCCCAATTCTGGCGTCCAGCGCCAGAAAAGGATCAAAAACTGGAGTTGAACGCCCAAACTGGCACAAAAACTGGCGTTCAACTCCACAAATAGCCTCTGCACGTGGATTGCTTAAAGTCTCAGCCCCAGCACACACCAAGTGGGCCCCAGCACACCAAGTGGGCCCCAGAAGTGGATCTCTGCATCATCCATCATAGTCCACTCATATTTTGTAACCCTAGGCTACTAGTTTAGTATTTAAACAACTTTTAGAGACTTATTTTGTACCTCATGACATTTCAGATCTAAACTTTGTATTCTCTGACGGCATGAGTCTCTAAACCCCATTGTTGGGGGTGAGGAGCTCTGCTGTGTCTCAATGAATTAATGCAAGTATTTCTGTTTTCATTCAAACCCGCTTGTTCCTATCTAAGATGTTCATTCGCGCTTAACTGTGATGATGGTGATGAGCTGTGACACTCATCACCTTCCTCAACCCATGAACGTGTGCCTGACAACCACCTCCGTTCTATATCCGATTGAATGAGTGTCTCTTAGATTCTTTAATCAGAATCTCCGTGGTATAAGCTAGAACTGATGGCGGCATTCATGAGAATCCGGAAAGTCTAAGCCTTGTCTGTGGCATTCCGAGTAGGATTCAAGGATTGAATGACTGTGACGAGCTTCAAACTCCTGAAGGCTGGGCGTTAGTGACAGACGCAAAAGGATAGTAAATCCTATTCCAACCGGATCGAGAACCAACCGGTGATTAGCCGTGCTGTGACAGAGCGCGTGAGCGTAGTTTTCACTGGAAGGATGGAAGGTAGCCATTGACAACGGTGATCCACCAACACACAGCTTGCCATAGGAGGACGTGCGTGCGTGAATCAGAAGACAGAGGAAAGCAGAGATTCAGAGGACAAAGCATCTCCAAAACTCCAACATATTCTCCATTACTGCACAACAAGTAACTTTTAATTTATGCTCTACTGGTTATTCACAATTCAATTGATAAACATAATTGACTTCCTGACTAAGATTTACAAGATAACCATAGATTGCTTCAAACCAACAATCTCTGTGGGATTCGACCCTTATTCACGTAAGGTATTACTTGGACGACCCAGTGCACTTGCTGGTTAGTGGTACGCGTTGTGAAAAGTGTGATTCACAATTCGTGCACCACTCGTCCTTAGCACTGCAACAGTACCAGGCATCGTCAACTGGACTCCTAACACCCACCTTGGGAGCTCGTTGTACGACTCATCCCAGTCACCATAGATGAGGACAACAGCCTTCTGCTTCGCCAACCAGACCCTTCTGTAAGTCGGCCTAAACCCAAAGTGTGCGGCGGTGGCATTTAGTAGCACCTTGATGCTGACGGATGCATCAGCCCTAACCATTGGCATAATAAATGCCGATATCACATGGTAATCCAAACTGCTGTGGTCGCTGGAAATGGAGGTGGTGAGACAAGTATGCGGTCCGTTGTAACGTTTGACCTCCCAAATCCCCTTGCACTATCAGAGACTAAGCCGAATCAACCATGTGCACCCATTGCCGAACTCAGAACACTTGCCCACATACCGGCAATAGTCAGACTCCACGACCTTGTACTTTACCCCTCGTCGGATGCTGTAAGTCTTGACACTTAACAGGGCCTCTTCTTTATCCGGAAATTTCTGACCAACCTGAAACTCTGTCAGACCTGCAGACCCTTCAGCATCTTTAGCGCCAAATCCAGCCGGCTGCCCAAGAACCCCCTCCTGCCTCATGGCATCCAAGTCCAAAGAGAAAAAATATGGAGGGTACTGCTGTGTGCCAGAGCTAGAACCGCCGCCCGCCCCAGCAGGCTCACTTGCTCCAACATCATCGCCACTGTCATCAGCAATCATATCCGGCTCGACATCATCGTCCTCTGGATCATCCAAGAATCCATCTCCAACCCCAGCCGGTGCAGCACACTGTAAAGAGGTCCGCAGATATTCCCCTTCTCCGACCTCGTCGCCTACACTGCCGTTGAGATCAACAGCGAACAAGGGGAGGCAACAGGTTGGACGGGTGGCTCGTACGCAGGGACGGAGGAAGATGCAACGGCAGGTCTGGAGCTAGAACCGACTACCGTGGCTAAAGTGGTGGTATTCCGGTTCGAACCCCCGAGCTGGACACCGCATCAACCAACTTTGCCAACAGTTCTAGTGTCCTCACCTCTGGAAACTGCCGGCGACAATGAAACATGACCTGCAAGTCCTCATCACTCCCGATCGTGAAACAATCGTACTTTACGGTTTCCTGGAGCACCGTGATTGGAAATCGATAAAAAAACTTCTTAACTCATTTCACACCTTCCAGACCTAGTTTCAACAGTACAGAGCTAACAAGGTCCTCATACGTCGTCGTAGGCCTGACGATAATACAGAGAGGATCCTTATCAGTGAACTTCACACTGGAACGAGTTTTCCTCTTAATGGATCCTCTGTAGTGAACCAACACTGCGAAACTCTCCTCACTAGCCATGTTACTCCCCTCTAATGATAGCAACTCCCGTTCACACCATATATATAGAGCTCTGGTCCTCACTAATTCGAACCAAGCTGGTTCGAATTACTTAAGGAGTGTAATTCGAACCTATTTGGTTCGAATTATGAAGTTAGAGTTCGAACCAAATTGGTTCGAATTATGTGGCTATGTGGTATATGTGTAATTCGAACCTATTTGGTTCGAATTACTTGGAAAGTGAGTTCGAACCATATTGGTTCGAAATACATAGAAATGTGCTTTGGTTGATTGATGAATCAGATTTTGCTTTGGCTTATTTGTGTCAAATTGTTCTCCCTTTGGCTTGTTTACGTTTTTTACCCTAACTTTAATATGAGAATTAAATTCTCATTAGAATTAAAATCTATGTTATTTTTTTATCCAAAATATAAAATAAAAATATAATTATCTAGAGAATCCCATTTTAGAAATTTCCAATCAAGTTCTAAAAGAATTGAACTAACGGTTAAATTTATTAAAAAAAAAATTTACTAATTCTTAAATTTTTTTATTGATATTTTTGTAATAACTAATTAATTCAAAATCGAAGTCTGCAGAAACTTTGTTATCATTTTACTCTTTGAATATTGAATCATCTTTCTCCCCAATCTTCCTCTTTTGTACTATGCAATGAAAATAAACTCAAAAAATATATATTTAGAAATATCAATTCTTGTCTTGTCATAGATTTGTCATTAACTTTTTTTTTTTTTAATTTGTCTCTAACTTATTAAACCCATACACAACAACAGTCTTTATCTAGAGTTGGCAATAGAAAGAGTAGATTAAGGTATAGACCCAACATTAATTTTACCTACGAGTTTATAACATGTTAAATTGCTAATCTTAATTCTACCCGTTTTTAATTCGTAAGTATCTGATCCCACTTGCATCATTAAAAAAATATAATATTTAATAATTTAATGAGATTTTGAAATTGTAATTTAGTATTTATATATCATTAAAAAGATTTGACTTTTATATAATAAAAGTGTTAAATATTTAATTGAAAGTCTTAGCTTAGTGGTTAAAGACTTTGAGTAAATTATTAAAATAATATTTAAAAGTTCGCATCATTGACAAAATAAACTTTAAAAGATGCTAACCACAAATAAGTTCTCGAAAGATTTAAAAACGCGACAAAAAAATTAGATATTAAATATATATTCTAAAAATGATTTTAAAGATCAAATTTTGATGCAAAATCATTATTAGAAAAATAAGATCTTTCTATACTTAAAATTTAATAATTTTTTGTCAAGTGAATTTTAAAAAAAAAATATTATGAATGATTGTATTTTTCTAGAAAATAAAAAAAATTTAGAGATCAAATTTCGTTCAAAATTTTTGTATACACCTTCTAAATATTTATTTAAATATTGTCACAAAAATTTAGAGCTAATGAATAATCCAATTATTAAATCTAAAAATTTTTTTTATTTACAAAAATTATAATATTTATTTGTTTTTTTTTATCTTATTTTAAATCGTTTAGAAACTGTTTGATCGATAACATTTTTTAAAGACTTTTTGTAAGCGATTGAATTTTTTGAGTACCGAATTAGTAGTTAACATAAAAGACTTTACATAAATAAAAAATTCTTGATTCAATACTCATTCTTTACACATTTTTTATATAATATAACATATAATTATATATAATTGGTCGGATAAAATTGCTGCTGCCACATCTATTTCTGTCTTTTGGCAAGTTGCTTAATCCTTATTAAAGCCTTTTTGTCAAAATTATAACTTAAATCATGTCTTCGCAATTCTCTCTATCTTCGCAATTAAGATTGGCTTATCAATTTTATTATGGTGAACGAATTAGTTCATTGTTTGGTACAATCATTAATACCCTATATATAAGGTAGCGTTTGTTTTGAGGTATTGAGACAGAGACTGAGAGACTGAAACTCAATATCGTGTTTGTTAGTTCAGAGACTGGTACTAAAATTTCTGTCTCTGTTTTTAAAATTTCAGTATTTCAGTACCTCCAAAAAGTAGGGATACAGGAGACTGAAATTTTTAGAGATGGAGACTGAAACTTTAATAACATTTTATATCTAAAATACTTTCATTTCAATTAATTAATTCTAATTTTACCCTTTGTGCAAATTAAATTAGAGTATCAATATTGTTTCAATTCCTGTCTCCCATTTTGCACCAAATAGAATACTGAGATTTATTTCAATCCCTGTCTCTTAGTCTCTGTCTCTCAGTCTTAGTCTTTCGGTCTCTGTATCTCCACCAAACGCTACCTAAGAGTGTACCTCACTAGTCTTTAATTTTAACATTTTGTAAATTTTATTTATTTATTTATTTTACTGACCATAAATCATATTTTTGTAATAGATTGAAATACTTAATACTATAATAATGAAAAATTATAGCATCAAATAGTTAACGACATAAGTTTCGATGATGATATTCTAATTTTCTCCTAAAGATTTAGATGTATAATTTCAAATTTTCCTAAGCACTTTTAATGAAGTTTCAAGTAATAAAAAACATGACAAATGGAAGATGAGAGATATTATATTTAACTTGAAATTTAGATGTATTAAACTCAATAATATTTTATACTCAACCAAAAAAAAATTTCAACAACATTAATTAATTATTATTTTTTTCATCACGTCATTTTTCTACAATTTTATTCACAAAAACCTATTTGATTCGAAATGTTTAATGACTGGACTATTCGTTATATAAACCAAAAAAATAAGATGATAGAAAACAAAGGAAAAATTAGTGAAATAGAAAAACAGCTTTTCGTAATTTTTTTTTAATTGTAAACTAAATTAGGTTAAAAAGTTTTCAAAAAATTACAAAATATAGAAAATATAAAATTTAAGACAACAAAATGTTACAAGTTTTTGAAAAGTTTATTAAAAAGGGCATTACTATGTTTGTTTATTTAAAAAATTATTTATTTATTTTTAAATCTATAAATTTATCATAGAACTTTGAGACTCATTTATTAAAGGGTGAATACCCATTCCGGCGCCTGATAATTTTTTCGAAAGACTTAGAGGCCTTCGACAAAAAAAAAGTTTCCTTTTTGACCTTTGGTATTTAACTTCGTGGACTTCTCTGTCAATGATCTCTCTTTGAAACATATTTATGTGACACGTTAATTACTAATATATTTTTTATTTAATTTTTATAAGTAAAAAATTTAAAAATCACTAATATTTCTTAGTTTTACACCGTAAATTTAGCTAATATATTTGATAAAAGTAACAAAAAAAATATAAAAAAAAAACTAAACGGCCTTGATAATTATCATTAAAAGACAACGAGGCTCCAAACAAAAAAGAATTTATCAATTCTAGTTGGCTCTTAATACATTAATCAATAGTTTAACATTTTTTTTTTGGTGACTAATAGTTTAACATGCTATATTGGCTTATTCCATTAATACAAAGAGAAAATATTGATAAAGAAGCTAATCAATCTCATAGAAATAAAGATCAAAACCTGAAAAATGATTTTTTTTATTGAGAATTTCGTTGTCTTTTGAGATAATTGTCAGAAGCCATTTAAATTTTTTCTCTTTATTAAAAAATCAAAAATACTTTATACATACTAAAAGTTAATTATCAAATTAATCACTATATATTTATATATAAATATATATTATTTAATTTATTTTTAATATATATTGATAGAACTAACTGATTTGTAAATAATTTTTAGAGTAATTACTCAAATTAGTCCTTAAGAATTTTAAAAACAGATATTTTAGTCCTCAAAAAAAATTAATACACAAAAATATCCCTAAGATTTTATTCCGGTAGATAAATTAGTCTCCAGTTTATTTTTCAGCAGAGTAATTACCCAGATTAGTCCCCAAGAATTTTAAAAACAGTCATTTTAGTTACCAAAAAAATTAATACACAGATTAATTCCCAACGTTTTTCTTCATCAGATATAACAGTCCTCCATCTAAAAATAAAATTATTATTATTATTATTATTATTATTATTATTATTATTATTATTATTATTATTATTATTATTATTATTATTATTATTATTAATTGTACAATAATACTGTACTATAATTTTTTGTATTTTTTGGACAAAAATAATGATAAATTTATTCATTAGATTCTAATGTATGTATTTATAATATAAAAGTATATATATATAGCCACTCAATAATAATAATAATAATAATAATAATAATAATAATAAAATTATTAGAGATTATTCTACCAGAAATTTAAGGTTAAAACTATTTGACAATTTTATATTTAATATAATTAAAAGATATTCTATTTTAAAAAATATATTTATATTAAAAAAATATTTTAATTTGGATTTCAAAACATCATTATTCACCTTACTTGTTTCTAACGAAAAGAGTATATTAATATATTAGTGGCATCGTTCACATGCATAAGGCTAAGTTAATAATAATAAAGGTTGACATATAGTAAAAGTAAAATAGACGGGGACTGTAATACCCTACTACACAGAGTTTTACACCTATGATGTAAAATAGAGGTGGCGAGGCGCTACGACCTCTAAAAATGAATATATATATATATATATATATATATATATATTGAAAAGAATACAGTATACGAGGAGTCTTGAAAAACGAATAAAACAAAATCACAAAAATAAAAAGCACAACGCTCAGGAAACGTGATTACTTGCGTGTGAAGAAACTAAGGTTCAAAGGCATAAATAAACAGAAAGTAGGAATAGATGGTCAAGAATACAAAATAACAAGCTCCTACTCAGCCTGCGAAGCTAAGACTGGCCGGAGAATATTTACATACATATATACATATCCCAAATTCAAAATACATAGATAAAACCCTAGTTCTCCATAATCCTCTAGGAAGAGCAAAATAAACAAGTATATAAGAGGAGATTTATATATATATACATATATCAAAAGTACAAAGGAAACCCCAAAATCAAAACCACTTCGCTACAGAAGCTCCAGACGCCTACTGAGGTGCCTCTCGACCTGCATCTAAAAAACAACAACACAGTATGAAATGAGAACCAGAGATTCTCAGCATGGTAAAGGTGCCACACATATAAGATATAAGGTCCTGGGAATGTCAGAGGCAATCCTAGAACACCATCACTCGAATATAAAGCTTAAGGAACTAAAAACGAAAGCCATAAATGGGTGGTTCTCTAAGGCTTTCTAAATTAAACTAATTCCTTAAACCTAACTAAAACTGAATTAGAATCCTAAATCTCTCTGTCTTTCCTCCGTTCCTCCATCTCCGATGAAATTACAAAGACAAACAAGCAAACAAAGGCAAACACAGGTAGAATACAAATAGTACAAATAGTAAGTATAACAACTAGCATGTTATAAGCAGTTAGGCATTCCCAGTTAATGCACAATCAAACAACTCAAACAATATGCACATGATGCATGCCTGTCCTATGGCTGATGAGGCTCATCTGTCGGTTATCAAGCCAACCCGACAAGTCCGGCTACTAAACCCTGGACTGTCCCCCGTCGTGCATCCCCACGAGTTTATGCATAGTTTTTTCTCTTTTTATTCATAATTTATACATTCATATATATAACTTTACTTAAAGGGGGGTTACCATTCCCGGAAATTTATGCGTGTCCGGTCACCCTTACGACGTAGGTCAACAAAATATCGAGTCTCAACTTGGAACACGTGGTGGCAAGCCATGGTGCTTTACCCAAGAAAACTCGTATCTCAGATAATCATTTCACATACATTTATTAACATCTCATAATCATTCATTATGGCTGTAAAGTCACTTTATACATTATATGTTTGTACCTTTATACATAGTTTATCATAATCCGGAGCAAGTGG
Source organism: Arachis ipaensis (assembly GCF_059453495.1). Taxonomy (NCBI): domain Eukaryota; kingdom Viridiplantae; phylum Streptophyta; class Magnoliopsida; order Fabales; family Fabaceae; genus Arachis; species Arachis ipaensis. Next base: position 114,381,517 of record NC_142441.1, on the reverse strand, counting down.
GGCGAAACCACAACCCCTTGCGTCTACCCGGGGAGCCTCTATACTAACCAACCTGGAGCAAGTGGGGTGAAAACATAACCCTTGCGTCTACCCAGGAGGTACGTTCTCATATGCCCAAGAGGAACAAAGGAGGGATCCTAACCTCCCACCATCTTACTGGGGGCAATTTTACAATACCAGGAGAAACAAGGAAGGGGATCCTCACCTTCCACCATTTTCTGGGGTCGTACTTTCAAGAAAGAGTACTCAGATACAATATTTATTCCTTTTTTTAGCCAGTTTCATAGTTGAAATAGTGTATACACACACACACACACACACACACACAAGCACTCTACCTTCTTATACCTAAATCATCACTTCTCAAACTTTTTTCATCTCCAAATTACCACCTATACCTAGCTTCATCTCATTACTAGACTTACTAACAAGATCTAGGACCAAAGGAATAAAATAGAGGTTTAAAGATTTGAAATTAAACTTTAAAACACAAAACTCTATTTTTTCTGAAACAGGGTCACGCGTACGCGTGGGAGTGCATTACTAAAAGATCACGCATACGCATGGGCGTACAATTCTCTATACTCGCATACGCAAACACCCTACTCGCGTACGCAAGATACCCAACCTGGATTCATTGGTCACGTTGTGTGCAGTGGTCGCGTACGCAAGTTATGTAGAACAGCAAAAATGCTGAATGCTGCAGAATTTTTAGCTTTACACTCCTAACTTCATACGCGCATAACTTTTTCGTTTTAAAATATTTTTCATCCGTTCTTTGAACGGCATAAACTTCACGGATCCAATTTTTATTTGAAAGAAGTTTGAAATAATTTGGGGGTCTGGAAGCTAAGTTATGTCTCGCCGAAATTTGGCTAAAAATCAATTTTTCACAAAAACCTCAAACCTCAATTTTCATTAAAACCAAACTTCATTCCCATTTCCTATATATGTATCCAGCACAACAACATACCACTTTAAAATGCCAAAACCTCCATGTCATAACTTAATCAATTTTACTTTTATATGCACAATCCCATATACAAATTACTCAACTAAACAACAAAGTCATCATCCTTCATCACATATACATGTTCATTTCTTAATATCTTGCCAATTATCACTAATTCACCATATAACATTATATTCCATCACCAACATCAGTTATCAAGTTAAAAATCAACCGAAAATCAACAATCATTATCAAGGTACTAAACATTTAACGCATTCAAATATTCACACCTAACCTATAGTCATCTAGCCTAAATTTTCACAAAACCTTACATATTAAATACGAGAAACATGAACCATACCTTGGCCAGTTCCTTCCTAAGCTCAAAAACACTAAGAATTCAAGCTTCAAGATTCTCAATCAACTCCAATGACTCCAACCACCAAGGGTTTATTTCAAGAGCTCTAATTCACCAATTCAAACTCCAATTTAACATAATTTCAATCTAATTCATACAATTCACTAAATTAGCAGAAGGGTATACAAAATTGGATAACCACAACGGTTCAGAGTTTTCATACCTTACCCATTAATGATTGGAGTATAATCCCATAATTATCCAATGTTAGATTGCTCCTAAACCACCAAAATCATCAAAATCACTCAATGCACACACAAAAACACGAAATAGAAAGGGGAAAGGAAACTGGGCACAAATCACAAGGGTTCTTACCACTTTATTTGGATAGAAATGAAGAGGACTCCGAGATGAATGCATGGTCCCAAACGGCTTGTCAATCGGAGCTCCGAATTGAAAGTTACAAGGGTTTGAAGTTGGAAGGGAATAGTTATCTAGGGTTTATGTTCCTTCTCTTCTCCTCACCGTGGCTCCCTTCTTTCTCAATGAGTTCAGATTGTTTGCGGCTGAAAGGGGGGGTGAAGGGGGTTATATGGGTTGGGCTTTAGGCCCAATATGGACCCGGTTCGATTGGTTTGGTTCGTTTGGTCTAATTTTGGGTCAAATTCTTTGAAATTAGTGTTGAAATTATTGTTTTAATTAGGTATATCTTATTTTATTAAAATTTACATTTCTAATTTTTTATTAAAAATTAATTTATTGATTAATTATTCGCTAATTTTACAGAGTTTACAGGGACTGTTATGTTTAATAGAGAAAAATATTAAAAATTAATCTGTATATTAATTTTATTTAAAGACTAAAATGTTTGCTTTTAAAATTCTTGGGATTGCTTTGAGTAATTACTTTAATTTTTATTATTCGCCGATCGAATTTTTTGACTTTGATATGGAGTAAGTGTTGGTGTATGGCATGGTTATGGGGGTATACGGTATTTCATCGGGTTGTGATGGCTGCGCCAAGTAAATCGGACGGTACACAAATCGGACCATTTAATTTGTGTACTGACGTCCATGTGGCGCGCATGCAGCAGGTTTTCAGGTTGGCTTCGTTGCTTCCTATGCACCATCGAATGTCACCCCTCCCAGCATTCATCATTTTCACTCTTATACACTCTTCTGAACGGCTTGCTCTCCAATTCTACTACTATCTTCATTTTCAGCCATTCTTGGACCACAAAGTAGCAGAAAAAAATTAAAAACAATGTTAAGAATACCAAGAATAAAAAAAGTGAATCAGCCAAAATTTCACATTGTAAATTATCTTGGACATTCAAATTATGTAAGTTTTTATTATCCAATATTTTGATTTAATAAAAATAGTAGTGATAATATTAGATTTTAGTAGAAATATTATAGCAGTACTAATTAGAGATTAAAAATGTATATATGATATTATTAAGTGTTAGAAATAGTGAATAAAATATAATTAATTTATAAAATCTGTGAATAATTATTGAGCTAAATGTTATTATAAATGTAGTGTTTAGATATTTAATTTAGGATTAATAACTTATTATTATTATTATTATTGGTTGGAATGAAATTTTAATTAATATATATTTTTAATTGTATTGTACTAGAAGTAGAAGTATGAATTTAGCATAGTTTAAGTTAAGTAAAAAAATATGAATTTAATAAATTATTTATGATTATTAATAATTGAATTTAACATAATTTAGTGTAATTTAGACAATAAATTAATAAACACTAAATCTAAAATATAAATTTAATATATTGCTTATGGTTATTATTAATAACGTTGGTTTTTAAAAAATAATAATAATAATAATAATAATAATAATAATAATAATAATGTTAGAGGTTATATAAATAAAAAATATATATCAATTTTATAAATAATTTATCATTATTAAAATTATTTTATATATATAAATTAGAAATGAATAATAATTATTATTGTAAAATAAATAGATTTTAGAGATTTGTGCTGTTGTAAAAAATGACACATATATGAATATAAATAATTTGTGACTGGTTATATAAATAGGAAATGAATAATAGTTTTTATTATAAAATAAATAGATTTTAAACGTTAGAAAATATATTTTAGAGGTTATATAAATAAAAAATATATATCAATTTTATAAATAATTTATCATTATTAAAATTATTTTATATATATAAATTAGAAATGAATAATAATTATTATTGTAAAATAAATAGATTTTAGAGATTTGTGCTGTTGTAAAAAATGACACATAAAATTTGTGACTAGTTATATAAATAGGAAATGAATAATAGTTGTTATTATAAAATAAATAGATTTTAAACGTTAGAAAATATATTTTTAATGTATGTAAAAACAATAATTAGATTTATATTTTAAATTTATTTTAAGGTTAATTAATTTTTGTTATAAGTTAATAAATATGAACGTAGGATTTTTGTATAACAGATTTAGTATGTACGTTTGAAATATAATTATACTGGTAGTTATAATGAAAATGTGAGCATAATTATATTATTGTTAATATAATTATATTATATTGGTAGTTATAATGAAAATGTGATATTGTAGGGTTCACGAATATTGACATGTGACCATTTAATGTCACCGGATCCGTACAACCAAATTGTTGAGTGGTATTTACGAGAGACTGGTTTTTATCACGTTTTTCAAATTGGAATCATCCAATGTCAGTTAGCAATGATTAATGCGCTAATCGAAAGATGGCGATCTGAGACTCACACATTTTATTTTTCGGTTGGTGAGTGTGCTGTGACATTGGAGGTTGTGGCGATAATTCTTGGTTCCCGGTTACAGAACTGACTATGAGTAGTTTTGAGGTTTTAGAGGCCGAATGCTTGCACTAGTTTGGGGTTACACCAAGGAAGACGGATTATAGAGGAAGCTTCATAAAGTTGATGTGGTTTAGGGGTTTGCAAGATCGCATAGTCTTGACTGATGATATTCACATTCAGAGGTATGTAAAGTGCCACATAATGTTATTATTTGGGATAATTCTGTTTGGAGACAAGTCGGGTGCAGCGGTGTATTGGAAATTTCTGCCTTTGCTTCGTAACTTCACTGGGATCATACAATTTAGTTGGAGTTCGGCATGCCTCGGGCACTTGTATAGATCATTGTGTAGGGCAACTCGTGTCGACTGCAAGGAGATGAATAGTCTACTGACACTTTTGCTTACTTGGGCTTGGATTCATCTACCATTTCTTGCGCCGATTCCCAGCAATCCCCGAGTGTTTCTGATTGCAAACAGGTAAAATGAATTACTGTATGCCTTGAATAAGTGTAGGAAATTGTATTTTATTTTTTACAAGATAAGTTAACTAAGAGATTGTTTGACGATAGGTGGCGTAACTAGGATCATGAAAACCGGCCTTACAGATATCATTTTTTTGCTCATTATAAGAGGTTGTTGGATGATCTGCAAGAAGGACATGTATATTGTAAAAGACTAGTACTTGATTTTGTTTGGTCAATGAATTATTTGTTGTGTAATCATTTTATACTTTCGAAGTGTCCAGTTTGTTTGGCAGGCTTATGGTGTCGAACACATTAAGCTAAACGTGATTGCCAACAAACCGAGGTCCATGGTAAGCAGGCCATGTTATAGAATTTTTCAGTGGCTTAAACCTAGCTATGTATACTCTTTGAACTTGGTCCATCTTGTATACGTCATGAACGTACACTTGCCAATCCAACCGCTGATTTGCACAACAAGCAAATACATGTTAACACGGAATTCGGTCAACCTGAAATTCACCACAGTCGCAACATTGTCGGTGTAGGCCAACTGCATACTTTACCCCACTGGGTATCTCACGTACTTCAAAGACTTCATTTTCTCTGTCAAAGCAACTAACCTGGATGTTTTCCGATGCCTCTTGATTTGCATGCAACTTGGAGGTCACAAGCTCAGAGAACACATGTCCAGCATTAATATGAGCCTCAGCCTCGACTCTTTTCCTGGTGAACAACTCATTTAGTCTGTAAAATGTTGCCTTAACAAGCACAGTGACTAGGAGATTGCGTGCCCCCTTCAAGACTGAGTTGATGCATTCCATAAGATTGGTGGTCATATGACCCCATTGGTATTCACCATTAAATGTCAAAGCACACTGCTCATGTGGGATCTGGTCCAGCCAGTTGGTGTAAGCCTCACCGTATTCGTGTAATCGTTGATAGCACATCTGGTACTCCCGAATCATCATCGAATATCCTATGATAAAAAATAGTCAACTATGAACAACATTCTTTTCAATTGTAGTTATAACAATAACAGAGTTCCTTTTATTCAAACTTATCAATATTGATGATAAGCTTCTGCAGGTAAGGTGCCTTGAACTTCCTCAAGAAGTTCAACTCAATATGCCTGATAAAAAATATATGGAAAGCTCTAGGAGGAGAACAAGCCCCATTACTATGAGCAATAGCTGACCTGATGGATTCTGTCGATCAGAGATAAGTCCTACACCATCACGTGTCACCACATGTTATCGTAAGTTACTAAGAAAAAAGTACCACGTCTCAGAAGTCTTTTCCTCCACTATGACAAATGCAATAGGCACGATATTGTTATTGCCATCTTTTGAAACTGTAACCAACAAACAACCCTTATATTTTCCATATAAATGAGTCTCGTCCACCTGCACTACTGGCTTACAAAGTCTGGATGCTTTAATACAAGGATAATAACTCCAGAAGACTCGATGTAGTACACGGATATTAGGAACCAAATCATCCCCCTGGTACACAAGCATTGTTTCAAAATGAACCACTCTTGACGGCTCGCTTCATCCGTCACATATTTGGTTTGAAATTGAACGAACCCACCAAACACAGATAAATGATACCTGTATAAAATACACGATACTCTCCTAGATATTTGAGAATTTAACTTCTCACAAATTACACTTTTTAATTCCACAAATGACAATGTGAACAAAATAACATCTAATGAATTTTCACATACAAATTGAACTCCTTCATATGTTTATAATAAAATTTGTCCATAATAATATATTTTTAATATAATTCTATCATCCATGATAATATACATATATAAAATACTCTCAATCTCACTATTTTTTTTTTAAAAGAATGGAGAAGAAAAACGAGAAAAGAGGAAGAACATTACTTCCTGAGATTTACAAATGATGAAAAAAAAAGAAGTGGGGAGTTTTGAGAAATTTGATATATATATATATATATATATATATATAAACAAATAAATTAGACTGATTAGTGTTTTCTTGAATCAAAAAATTTTCTCAGTTCAAAAATTAATAGGTTCGATTTGAATTGTCTATAAATTTTACTCTACATAAATTAGACTGTTTAATTTGTATTTTTTTCTCTTTTTATAAAAAAACTAAATAGTCCAATTTTTTCTCCCTAGATTTAAGAAAGTAACACTATCACAACGGTATATATTTCTTAAAATTCCATAATCGAGTGTAACACACATGTGATCCGCATATTAAAAAAAATTAGCCTCGCCTATCATTGATGATAAAATAATTGTTCTACCTAAATATGCCACGCACCTAGTGCGATTGCGTCAAAGCCATACGACCGAAAAAAAAAAGGGTAGGTACAATACTATTCTTTCAATTCCATACGAAACTATCAAAAAAAAAAATTTGATGTATTGATATTCTAAAATATTTTATATATTTATTTAATTATATTTATTTTTTTAAATAATTATATATAATTAATATAAAAAATAATTTTTTTTATTAATATAATATTATTAGATGTATGTATAAAATTATTTTTTTAATAGTGTATTAAAATTAAATTAATAAAAAAAAAGGGAAAACAGAAACTTAAACACCGCGATTCTTTGGTTTTCTGAGTTCAACTTGCAAGTTGCAACCTTTGAAGCAAAGTTAAATAAAAGAACCAAGATCCACACTCACTCAATCACGGTGGATGTTATAATATTTTTTTTTATTGTTTGAAATTTTAAAATTTTTTTATATTATTAATATTGTAATATACATTGGTGCAGTATTTTAGGAGATATTTTATTAATGGAGTTTTTAATTTTTATTGTATATTAATAACGTTATTAAACAATTAACAAGGTAAAGGAGTTTCAAAACTCTAAACAATAAAAGAGTATTGTAACATCCACCTTCTATCGGTCTCCTCTCTCTCTCTCCAATCCTCGCTTTTCTATAAAAGGAGAGAGCAGACAAATCCAAAGATTTCATTATTCATCGCCCACTTCCACAGCTCATCCTTTTTTTTCCTCCATTTTTCTAAGTAATTCACTACGACTCCACACTATTTCTTAGTCTCTTTCTCTCACCACTTCTCAGCTCGTGTTTTCAGCTTAAGCTTGTGAGATAAGAGTTCCTGTTATGAATTCTAAAACTCAATTATATAAGCGTTTATTCTATTTAACCTATTTAATTTGGTTTTTTCCTGTGTGAAATTTGACCCTTTTTTACTTTAACATACATGGAGAGAGTGCAGTGAGATTCTATGAAATACTAATGCATTCACTTTAATTCAAACTTCAGATATTAATTAATGGTTGTATTCAAAAGCGTTTCAGAACCATAAGTTCAATCTCAGTCCCTGCTTTACTTCTAGCCATCAATTCTTTTTTCTATTTTATTTTATTTTATTTTTTCGTTTGTTTTTGTTCATTTTGATAATTTAGTTAGTCATCTGAAAATTTGGATAACTTCTTTCCAGTTTTGGATTTTTCTGAATTAGAGTTCACATTGAACAGTTCCATCACATTACTGAAATGTTCATGGTGTTTGTAGCTGTTAAGTCTTAGTTGTTAAGTCATAGCTGCAAGTATCTTGTAGCTTAGCCTTTATATTTATCTTGTTCATGGTGTTTTTTCTGTTCTATCCAGATACCATAAAGAGGGTTGGTGCTTTTTGTCATATTCTAGGATTAAGCGGTGTTGTGATGCATTAAAACTGTTTGTTAACTTGCTTAAATGAAATGTTCCCTTTTTTTTCATTGCATTGTGTTGTTTCAGAGTGCAGATAGATTGAATGTTGTGATCCAAAATGGGTTCACATAGTGCTGTTCTACTCCAAGTGTTCATAGCCCTTTGCCTTGTTGTGTTCCAAAGTTCTGCTGTTAAAGTAGATGCTGATCTAAACACAACCCTCACTGTAGATGCTTCTGATTCATCTGGAAGTCCGATACCGGACACCCTTTTGGGAATATTCTTTGAGGTGAGACTAAGCTTATTTTCTCTCTCTCCAATCCTTTTGGAATTGCTATTTACATCGCAGTTTTGATCTGATGTGGAGGCTGTCAAGTCTTAGTTTCCCGTTATTTCAAGCATACACTATCTATCAACTGTGAGGATCATATCACCCCAAGAAATAAACAAATATTGTCCATATTAATTGGATTGTAATATGTTATAAATTAATTCAATTTTATGCTAATTAGTTCAAGAATTGCCCTTATTTCTGGTGTATAATAAATTTTTATCCTGAACTAGATTAGAGAGTAACTTGACTATAATGCATACAATTTGTAGAAGAGAAGCCTATGAATGTAAAGTCTGCAAGAGAAAAGAAAAAGATTTTACCAATGATATTGATATCTGAAGAGTTAAATTAATAGCCAGTAGGAATAAAAATATGGATTACCAAAGGAATCGCATTGGACTTTGAAGACTATAGACATTTGCTTTATGTAATGCACCTGTGTATCCGATTTGATATCACCTTGTGCTTCACATATCAGAAAGAGATTGATTTCTTGAATTTCATCTGCAGGAGATAAATCATGCTGGTGCCGGGGGATTGTGGGCAGAGCTCGTAAGCAACAGAGGTTATTTCCATGTTCCCAGAACTTTTAAATGACAAACTAACAGTGAAAAGTTTTTCCACAATATTTCATCTAAATCTTTTTATCACTTTCTTAAGAGAAGTGTATTAATATAATGGTTGAAGGGTGATCTTACTTTATCGTCGATCAAGAGTGAACTATTTTATTTAAAGAATGCCTTCGAGATCATTTGAAATATAATTAATTCTTGTTCCAGGATTTGAAGCTGGTGGACCTAATACTCCATCAAATATTGATCCCTGGGCAATTATTGGAAATGTATCATATATAAATGTCGAGACTGATCGTACCTCCCTGTTTGATCGCAATAAGATTGCACTTCGGTTGGAGGTGTTATGTGACACAACAGGTGACAATATCTGCCCAACTGGCGGAGTTGGTGTCTATAACCCTGGTTTCTGGGGCATGGTGAGACTAGTTGATATTTCCTTGCGTCTTTCAATTGTTTACAAAATGTTTTTAAGATTAAACACAGTCTATAGCTGTCATTTAGTTTCCATTATTTAGGTACAAATTTTAAATCAGAAACTCATTATGTTCAATCTATGATTGGAACTGAGAATACCTTTATTAACTTTATCTTCTTTCAGAATATCGAGCAAGGGAAGAAATACAAAGTGGTCTTCTATGTTCGTTCAACAGGATCAATCAACTTAGTAGTGTCATTCACCGGATCAAATGGTCTGGGAAACCTGGCTTCAGCTGAGATAACGTAAGTTCCATTCTGATTTTCTATAAGGACTCTTAACTGCTAAGCACAACAGTGTTAATTCCCGATTTCTTTTGCATCTGTACGTGATTCTAATAATGGTTCCTGCAGAGGTTCTGCTTCTGATGTTTCAAACTGGACAAAGGTAGAGACCATATTGGAGGCCAAGGCAACAGATCACAATGCAAGACTTCAATTAACAACAACCACAAAAGGTGTGATATGGTTCGACCAAGTGTCGGCTATGCCCCAGGACACATATAAGGTTGGTTTTATCCTGAATTTATTTCCTTATCTCAGATGATATATTTCCAACCCTAAATTTTCACAAGTACTTGTGTTGCGAAATGAGAGGAGGGATATTGATTGTTCACCAAACAATTGCTTGTTAAGGGACTTAGTTATTCTGTGAATCTCTTTCTTGTCATATCATTGTTAAATATACCATATATTTTAATCTTGATACATATCTGCTATTTTATACCATTTGACAATAAAAGGAAAATGAACATTATCAAAATAAAACTGGCTTAAAATGCCGTGTTTTATCACTTTTTAAGTGACTTATTCTTTAAGATAGCCCTTGTTTAGAGATAAAATTTGTACTAATGAAAAACTTTATATTCTCTGATGGAACTACAATATGCGTGAAATGTTATTCGTAATTGAACTCATTGTCGGCAATATTGCGTTCTCCTTTCCTTGCTCACTCTGTTAACATCTTCAACCTTGACTGCCGTAGGGACATGGTTTCCGGAGTGACCTTTTCGGAATGCTAGCAAATATGAAACCAAGATTTATCAGATTTCCAGGTATATACATAATTCAGGGAATGGAAAGGCTTGTTTTATTATTGGAACTCAGTGACTTGGTGCTGATCAAAACTCCTAGAGATAGTTAATCCATTTTAAGATTTTCTTGTTCTTTCCCTATGTCAAAGTGTAACATAATAAAGTTATCAATGTCAACAGGTCCCCTTTGTTTCACTTTCAATTATGCTGATAAAATTTTTAATGCGTGAAGAAACTATAGGTTCTTTCTATGAGTAACCTAATAATAGATTCAACTAACTTTGAGGGAATGCTAAATTTCATTATATTGTATTAGGTGGTTGTTTTGTTGAAGGAGAATGGTTAAGAAATGCGTTTCGATGGAAAGAAAGTGTTGGGCCATGGGAGGAGAGACCTGGCCACTTTGGTGATGTTTGGATGTATTGGACTGATGATGGACTCGGCTATTTTGAGTTTCTTCAAGTAAATTCCTATTTGCAATTATTATTCTGTGTATTAGGAATGTATGACTTTAATATTTTGTTGAAATCTTCCACCTTCTGGTATGCAAGTAAAATGACATGTATTTGCATTATTATTAATTTTCTTGATCAGCTAGCAGAGGATTTGGGTGCAGCACCAATTTGGGTGTTTAATAATGGTATTTATTTATTTATTTTGGTGTTTATTTTTCAATTAAGTTTTCTTTAATGTTTGATTACCTTGTCTCTGCCTTCTAATTGAATCTTTCATTTTTAGGTATCAGCCATCAAGATCAAGTTGATACAACTGCCGTTTTACCTTTCGTCCAAGTATATTATTTCACTGTTCTCTTCTCTTTCCCTCTTATTTTTTCCTCCCCCCCCCCTCCCCCGCCCGGCCGCCCCTCTTCTCTCCTTTTATTTTCAAGAAACTAGGCTTCAGAATTGATCGAAAGATCACGAACTCCTGAATGCAGGAAGCCCTTGATGGAATTGAGTTTGCAAGAGGTGATGCCAGTTCAAAATGGGGTTCCCTTAGAGCTTCTATGGGACACCCAGAGCCATTTGATCTAAAATATGTCGCTGTTGGAAACGAGGATTGTAACAAAAAGAACTATAGAGGTATGTGTCTCCTTTTTTTTTTTCAATGTAAGAACATCATGTCTGGTATGTTCTTTATTAACATACCCTAAGACTTTGGGTTGTATATGCAAATATGAGAACCAACAATTACTGTTTGATTTCTATATTAGTTTGTGATATATTAAATTCTAATAAACAGTAATGGATTTCTTCTTAAGTCCCCTTAATAGAGTTACAGTAATTTGATGCGTTTTCCTTTCTGTTAAATTTTGATTGACCAGGAAACTACCTGAAATTCTATAGTGCCATAAGAAGTGCTTATCCAGATATCCAAATCATTTCTAATTGTGATGCTTCTTCTCAACCATTGAATCATCCAGCTGATTTATATGATTATCATGTAATATGTCTGCACAATTTTTTTATTGCAAACCTCAATAGAGTTTTGTTTCAGTTATGAGAATTAATATTCTTATATATTAATTATTGATCTACTTGAATAATCAATTTTCATACTCTTCTCATAATTAGCTTTATACAAATGCCAAGGACATGTTTTCCAGAGCAACTGCATTTGACCGTACATCTCGTACTGGACCAAAGGTTGGATGATCCCCTATTAAATACACCCTTGTATGCTTTGGTTATTGAGAAATGAAGTTCATGAACAAAATCATGAATGCTCAATCTGTTCAAATATGTACAGGCTTTTGTAAGTGAGTATGCTGTGACTGGATCCGATGCCGGGACAGGAAGCCTTAAGGCGGCTCTAGCTGAAGCTGGTTTCCTTATTGGACTAGAAAGGAACAGGTTGATTGTTTCTCCTCATGACATTTTAATTATGTTTCTTTATCTAGTTCGCTAACGACAAATATTTACCATTTTCCATTTCCACCTAATCTTCTGGCGTAGTGATGTTGTCCACATGATTAGCTATGCTCCACTTTTTGTGAATACAAACGATAGGAGGTAATTTCATATGATTTTACTTTGAATTTTGTTATCTATTCTCTTCTTTTCTTTTTGGTCTTGTCTGTGTATTAATTCCTTTATTTATATTTTAAAACAAAGGTTTGGGCTTTAATTGCTAAGATGGTGAATAAATTAACTACAGACTATAGTTGTTCATTGAATTACAACCAAACTTAGTTTGTATGTGTTTTTGTCTTAAGGTGGAACCCGGATGCAATTGTATTCAACTCCTATCAGTTCTATGGAACTCCTAGCTACTGGGTGCAACTATTCTTCTCGGAGTCAAGTGGAGCAACACTTCTTAAGGCATCGCTTCAGTCGACGCTATCTAATTCACTTGTTGCTTCAGCAATTACTTGGAAAAATCCTGTAGATGGGAACAATTATATACGGATAAAGGTAACAAACAAGTTTTGTATTTGTTATACATGTCTTTGACCCATTTTAATACCTTTCTAAATTGATATTCTATTTGCTTTTTTTCCTTAGTTATAGTTAACTGCGTAAAGTTGGACTCATTGGACTTGCATAAAAAATTCTCTTATAATTTTTTTAATATACTGGTCTCGCCCCTTATTTTGCACATTTTTTGGATGTTGATAGCGGTATCAAATGTCTTAGGTTGTTAGAAAATCACAAGGATCAAGACTAAATACAATTATGCTTTTTGCTTTGGTGTGTGAAATAAAATTGTAATTAAACTGGATATTAAATATACATTGATCTCCCGAGATATTTTGATAATTATACACTTGGTACTTTCATATTGCATAAAATATAGCAGTAAACTCCCTGAGAAGATAAGAGAGGTCAATGTCATGCGCGAGAGAGTGTTTTGCTATAAATCTTTTCTCACTGGCACTGTGCTCACTCTGGAGCAATGGCTTCTGCAGGTTGTGAACTTCAACCTCAACGCAGTAAACCTTCACATCTCTTTTAATGGATTGGACCCAAACACAGTGCAGTTGTCCGGTTCAACCAAGACTGTGCTTACATCTTCAAGTTTAACCGATGAGAATTCCTTCTCACAACCAAAGAAGGTACCTAAAGCTTCTCTTTCAAGTTTAGCTTATTACTTCCTTTTCCCCATGCATGTTTATTTTAGCATATATAGTTCTGAATAACCATTCCATGATTTATGCTAATGTTCTAACTCTTTTAGATGTCATCAGTAGTTAAAAGTTTAATCATCTTAAAGTTACATCACATGGTTTCAACTACTAAAAGCTTTTAGTGCATGAGCATGATTAAGAGTAACTTTTGAAAGATTATATCGCTGGCAAAATTACCTATAGAAGAACGAAAATTCGTCTGAATGTCCAAAAAACTTGATTCGTTTGACAAATCTACTCAAAATTTTCCTTTGATGTTTGAATTTTTGTTCCTCCATGTGTAATTTTGTTGCAACATTATATTTAACAGACAATTTTGGTACTTCGATTTTACAATTAAAGATTTAAAAGAGAAAGTATACTTTTAGTTATTCAACCTTTTTTTTTAATTGTAAAAATTCTCAATTTTTTTAGAATTTAAGATTTAGGATTAAGAGTTTATGACTTATGATGTAGAATTGAAGATAAACAAATTAATTTTAAAAAATTGGCTGACGTTGACTGAAAAATGTTAGCTCCCTAGATTTAAAAAGATGTTGAAAATGTTAAAATAGCTTATATGATGCTTTTTAATACGTGGATGCAGGTGGTGCCAATCCAGAGTCTACTTCAAAGTGTTGGAAGGGAAGTGAATGTTGTAGTGCCCCCATATTCCTTCACATCATTTGATTTTCTGAAGCAGTCCACTAATCTTGAGATTATAAGGAGTGATTCCTCTTCAAGGGCTTCTATTTAATAAAGTCACACACGAAAGAATTAAAATAAATAAATTAATTAAAGAAAGGAAGAAAGAGAAGAGGATGAGAGCGGGGTTGGTATATGCTATAGTTACCAAGTGCTGCAAGGTTGGAATCACTTGCTACTCTAATCTGTAATGTAACTAAATAATTTATGGTGTAAATAATATTCATCTGGTTTCAAGTTTCATATGATTTCAGAACTGTACATTTTTTTCTGTCCTTCCAATTTAAGATTTGAGAATAACAAAGGATATGCATAAACATGATAAACAATAAGTACACGGGTTAAATTATCCTTTGTAGAGGGATTTACAATTAGGGTTTGCTAAAAGTATACGAGGTTAAGAATACAAAAGTGAAAAAAAAAATTAATGAGAAAATGATTTTTATAGCTTTCATATCATTGAAATTTTGAAATCTTATAAAAAAAAATTAATTCTGTATTCTTAATGAATGCTGCAAAGATATGAAACATATGGTAGCTAAACCCCCAATTTCAGATAAATATGTCTGCGTACATAGATACTCACGGAGGCAGACTTTTTTCCTTCAAATGTCACATGTATCCCAACTAAAAAGTAGAAATGGGGGAAGGTACCATTCATGCAATTAATTAAATGAAAAATATTTATGTAATTTAAATTGAAGCTTGAAAAAAATGGTTATGTAGATGAAACCTACATGAATTAATTATATTAATAGAAAATTTAAAAAGTAAAACCTAAATTAAAGGAAAAGAAATCTTATTATGATGAAAATTAATTAATTATATTAGCTAACTACAAAATAACTATTATTTTTCAACCAAAAAAATTATGATTCGAGTCATATATTGCATTTGCCTTCTTGTTAATAAGCCAAATATCTAAACTACAATATTATTACGGAATAGGAATGCTAGATGACCATTAAATCACTTAGTCATCAATATTTAAAAGTACGAGATAAAGTATGATGTTAGATTACTAGACTAAAAAAACTATACTAAAAGAATTGAGTTAATAGCTAAATGATGACAAAAAATAATAAATTCTGATGACTCTCTGTATTTCTCTTACGGAATAAATAATAGTTAAAACTAATCTCAGTTATGTTGAACACCTCTTCAGAATTTCTTTCTTCTAAAATAGTTTTTTTTTTTCGTTTGAAAAAAATGTTTTAGATATTTTTTAAACCTAAAGAAATCAACACCTGATAGTCAATTAGGCAATCCTAAACTCTAACATTCAAGTCTAGGATTCTATATAAATCCCAACAGGATAACATACTAAATCTCAGCTACAATGATACACTTCTAATCTCAGTCCTTTTTACTACATTCTCGACATCCTTATTCCGAACATCACAGTTGATCATTGTTCAGTACTTAATTCAGTAAAAACAAGTACAAGTAAAGCAACACAAGTCAAGCACAATTAGGCAAATAATACAGATAACAACTAGTCACAATAAGCAATTAGGTAAATTAAAGACAATTAAGCAGTACCAAACAACGGCAATCAAATGCAGTATGATGCATGCCTGTCCTATTAGTCATAAGCTCACGTGTCAGTTAAATTGCCAGAACCCGATACATCCGGTAGTTAACCCGATATTGTCTCTCTGTTTCATTTCCACACTCTTAGGATATAGTGCCCACCACACTCTATACAAACAGAGAGAGATCCACGAACAAGCAGGATTTTACCACCATCCTTGCTCGGGCTACAACCACAAGTGAACCTACAAGTAGGATAACACCACTGTCCTTGCTAAACACAATCCAATATGCAAGCGGGATAACATCACCATCCTTGCCATTCCAGCCATTCAGGTCAAAACCATTCGTTGTTAATATCTTTTATCAATTTCATAAGTCATTTAACTCATTAATCCCAGTCTTTCATCAATTTGTCAATTTCTTTAATACGTGAGTGGGATAAAAGCTCTGTCCTCACTGCGGACTTGATAAAACCACCATCATTGCTAGGCAAGAAACCAAGCATAGTGATTTATGCACTGCACAAGCGGGATTACACCACCGTCCTTGCAGGCAAAATACCAAGCATAGTGGTTTACGCACTACACAAGCGAGATTATACTACCGTCCTTGCCAGGCAAGAAACCATCATCATATCCTAAACCAGTTTATAATTCCATCCAGTTTGGGAAGATTAAACCAAATTAACATAACCCCATTCATTTATTAGCTACTCCAATCTCATTATTCTGTGAGCGGGAGAACACCACCGTCCTCACTGCAGATGGGACAAAGCCGCCATCCCCGCAACAATGTCATCCGATCAAACCAAACGTTTATCCGGAAATATTTCAATTCAATCCGTTTAGCATACTCACACTCATCCAGGTCTTAAAACTGGTCATCATACCTTAAATAGGGGTTATAGAGGTAAAAAAAGTAGAGTGGATAGACAAAAATAGTTAAAATAAATATTTTCAGCAAAACAACACATTCGTGCGTACGCATATCTCATGCGTACGCATGACGGCGTGAGTCTCCTTTGGTGTGTGCGCATGGTACGCGCATGAAAAGCATTTGATTCTGGAAATGCAAGTCGTGCGTACGCATGGGTCATGCATGCACATGACTTTGCTTAGTGTATGTGCATGGTACGCGCATGAAGCTCTTTTAATTCTGTAACTCCTCTCATGTGTACGCATCGGTCGTGTGTACGCGTGATCCCTGTTTTCTGCTGAATTCTGTTTTTAATCCCAAACTTTAAACGCGCATCACGTTTTTGTTAAAAATTATTTTTCGTCTGTTCTTCGAACGTCGTGAACTACTTAGACCCAATTTTCATTTAAGATAAGTTTCACAAGATTTGAGGGTCCGAGAATCAAGTTATGGCCTATCGAAGTTGGTTAAAAATAAAGTTTTTTACCTAATTGCACAATTGCTCAACTCCAACAATTCTCAATCCAATCCAACTTAAAAAAATGCCAAAACCTCACCTAAGCATAGTCAACATGTATACATCAATTCTTTACCTTTTTTAGCCACTTCATACAAATAAAAAAAAATTCCAAGTCCAATCTTTAACACTCATACTCATGCATCAGTATATCACGACCAACTTAATCAATCATTATTACTACATTAATTGCAACATAATCACTCCACCACTTACTTTCACTTACCATATGGGGGATTTCTCACCCCAATCACGGCCTCGAGCCCAATATTTATACACATTGCCATAATAAGCAACACAATCAACCATCTCACTCAAATTAACCTATATCACACATCAATCATTTAATTCACAACTCACATTAACACATAATCTATCATCAGCATACAACATTTTATTCAATCCTATCCTAGGGAAATTAACTAGGCATTCATATAACTTTACATAATTGATGAGCAGATATTTTATACGCTTTTTGGGGTTAATTTCATATAGTTTTTAGTGTGTTTTAGTTAGTTTTTAGTTTATTTTCAGTAGTTTCTAGGAAAAATTCATATTTCTGGACTTTACTATGAGTTTGTGTATTTTTCTGTGATTTCAGGTATTTTCTGGCTGAAATTGAGGGAACTGAGTAAAAATCTGATTCAGGCTGAAAAAGGACTGCTGATGCTGTTAGATTCTGACCTCCCTGCACTCAAAGTGGATTTTCTGGAGCTACAGAACTCCAAATGGCGCGCTCTCAATTGCGTTGGAAAGTAGACATCCAGGGCTTTCCAACAATATATAATAGTTTATACTTTGCTCAAGGATAGACGATGTAAACTGGCGTTCAACGCCAGTTTCATGTTGCAGTCTGGCGTCCAGCGCTAGAAATAAGTTACAAGTTGGAGTTCAACGCCAGAAACAGGTTACAACCTGGCGTTGAACGCCCAAAACAGCCCAGGCACGTGAGAAGCTTAAGTCTCAGCCCCAGCACACACCAAGTGGGCCCCAGAAGTGGATTTCTGCACTATCTATCATAGTTTACTCATTTTCTATAAACCCAGGTTACTAGTTTAGTATTTAAACAACTTTTAGAGACTTGTCTTGGATCTCATGACATTTTTAGATCTGAACTTTGTACCTTTTGACGGCATGAGTCTCTAAACTCCATTGTTGGGAGTGAGGAGCTCTGCTGTGTCTCGATGAATTAATGCAAGTATTTATATTTTCCATTCAAACATGCGTGTTCCTATCTAAGATATCCATTCGCACTTCAATATGAATGTGATGAACGTGACAATCATCATCATTTCTCCACGAACGCGTGCCTGACAACCACTTACATTCCACCGTAGAATGAATGAATATCTCTTAGATCTCTTAATCAGAATCTTCGTGGTATAAGCTAGATTGATGGCAGCATTCAAGAGAATCCGGAAAGTCTAAACCTTGTCTGTGGTATTCCGAGTAGGATTCAGGGATTGAATGACTATGACGAGCTTCAAACTCGCGAGTGCTGGGCGTAGTGACAGACGCAAAAGGATAGTAAATCCTATTCCGGTACGATTGAGAACCTGCAGATGATTAGCCGTGCGGTGACAGCACATCTGGACCCTTTTCACTGGAAGGATGGATGGTAGCCATTGACAACGGTGATCCACCAACACACAGCTTGCCATAGGAGGACATGCGTGCGTGAATCAGAAAACAGAGGAAAGCAGAATTTCAGAAGACAAAGCATCTCCAAAACTCCAACATATTCTCCATAATTGCATACAAGTATAATTTGTGTTCTGCCCTTTTATTCCTTGCAATCAAATTTGATAAGTGAATTATTTTATTGTTTTCCTGACTAAGAGTTACAAGATAACCATAGATTTCTTCAAGCCAACAATCTCCGTGGGATCGACCCTTACTCACGTAAGGTATTACTTGGACGACCCAGTGCACTTGCTGGTTAGTGGTACGAGTTGTAAAAAGTGTGATTTACAATTTCGTGCACCAAGTTTTTGGCGCCGTTTCCGGGGATTGTTTGAGTTTGGACAACTGACAGTTTATTTTGTTGCTTAGATTAGGAAAAATTTTTCTTTTTGGTTTAGAGTCTTTTATTATTTATAGCTCAATTAGCTAGAGCGTGGTGCTTATGTTCTTAGTAATTGGCTAGCGTTTTTTTTAAAATCTTTTTCAATAATAATTTTTCTTTGAATAAATCTTGCGCCAAACTTTAAGTTTGGTGTTTTCTTGTTGATTTTTCTTTGTTTTTCAAAAATTTTAGTTTGGTTTTCTAAAAATTTTAAGTATGGTGTTCTTTCTTCATGTTCTTGTGTTCTTGTGAGTCTTCAAAGTGTTCTTGAGTTTCCTTGTATCTTGATCTTAAAATTTTTAAGTTTGGTGTTCTTTGGTGTTTTCCCTCCAAAATTTTCGAAAACAAGGAGTGTTAGATCTAAAAATTTTAAATATTGTACTATCTTATTGTTTTTCTCTCTCCTCTTTAAATCCAAAAATATCTTTTCTCTCTATTTTAAAGCAAATTTTCGAAATTTACCTTTAAAATTCAGATTTTTATTTCAAAATTTAAAACCTTTTTCAAAAATCATTATATCCTTTTCAAAACTTCCTAACCACTTTCTCTCTCCTCATTTTTTCGAAAATCTTCACCTATTTTTATTTATTTTATTTTTGAAATAAATAAATAATTAAATAAACAAAAATATTTTCTTCTATTTTACATCATCTCCCTTTCTCCATCATGGACCTAAGCAGAAATGAACAGTCCAGGAGGACTCTGGGGTCATATGCTAACCCCTCTACTGCTTCATATGGGAGTAGTATCTGCATACCCTCCATTGGAGTCAGTAGCTTTGAGTTGAATCCTCAGCTCATTATCATGGTGCAGTAAAGTTGCCAGTATTCCGGTCTTCCACAGGAAGAACCTACAGAGTTTCTGGCACAGTTTTTACAGATTGCTGACACAGTACATGATAAGGAAGTAGATCAGGATGTCTACAGATTATTACTGTTTCCATTTGCTGTAAAAGACCAAGCTAAAAGGTGGTTAAATAACCAACCTAAGGCTAGCATAAGGACATGGAAACAGCTGACAGAAAAATTCCTAAACCAATTCTTTCCTCCAAAACGGATGACACAGCTAAGGCTGGACATCCAAGGCTTTAAACAAGGGGATAATGAATCTCTTTATGATGCCTGGGAGAGATATAGAGAGATGCTACGAAAATGCCCCTCTGAAATATTTTCAGAGTGGGTTCAGTTAGACATCTTCTATTATGGACTTACAGAAAGAGCTCAAATCTCTCTAGACTACTCAGCTGGTGGATCTATCCACATGAGAAAGACAATTGAAGAAGCTCAAGAGCTCATTGATACAGTTGCCAGAAATCAGCATCTGTACCTAAGCAGTGACCCTTCCATGAAAGAAGAGGTTAAAACAGTAACTGCTGAACTCAGTCCTGTAAAACAAGCTGCTGAATTCAATCAGCAACTGGACTTTCTAACAAAGCAGTTAGCCAAATTCAAGGATAGACTACAAGAGACAAGGATGGCTAATATAAATATGGAAGAACAATTGAAGCAAACAAAGCAGCAGCTGTCAAAACAAATAACAGAAGAATGCCAAGCAGTTAAATTAAGAAGTGGGAAGACATTAAATACCCCACCTCAAGGCAGCAAGAAGCCAAGAAATGAGCAAACCACCCAAAATCCACCTGAGGACAGTAAGAGCCCAGGGAAAAATAACTCTGGCGCTAAAACACCAGAAATTGGGTGGAAGGCTGGCGCTGAACGCCCAGACCATGCTCAGGACTGGCGTTCAACGCCAGAAACAAGCAAGGATCTGGCGTTGAACGCCCAAAAGAAGCACAGTTCTGGCGTTCAGACGCCAGGAACAGATGAGGAGCTGGCGTCTAACGTCACTCCAGCTTCTAACTCTGGTACTCAATTGCTAGTGAGGGATTAGACACACACAAGTGCTGATGACAACCCATCTACAAAGGCTTCTTCAACCACTTTTGTAGGAAATAAATCTACAGTAACTAAGGTTGAGGAATATAAAGCCAAGATACCTTATCCTCAAAAACTCCGCCAAGAGGAGCAGGATAAGCAATTTTCTCGCTTTGCAGATTATCTCAGGACTCTTGAAATAAAGATTCCATTTGCAGAGGCACTTGAGCAAATACCTTCTTATGCCAAGTTCATGAAAGAGATCTTGAGTCATAAGAAGGATTGGAGAGAAACTGAAAGAGTTCTCCTCACTGAAGAATGCAGTGCAGTCATTCTGAAAAGCTTTCCTGAAAAGCTTAAAGACCCTGGGAGTTTTCTGATACCATGCACATTAGAAGGTAATTGCACCAAGACAGCTTTATGTGATCTTGGGGCAAGCATCAACCTAATACCTGCATCCACTATCAGAAATCTTGGTTTAACTGAAGAAGTTAAACCAACCCGGATATGTCTCCAACTTGCTGATGGCTCCATTAAATACCCATCCGGCGTGATTGAAGACATGATTGTCAGAGTTGGGTCATTCGCCTTTCCCACTGACTTTGTAGTGCTGGAAATGGAGGAGCACAAGAGTGCTACTCTCATTCTAGGAAGACCCTTCCTAGCAACTGGACGAACTCTCATTGATGTCCAACAGGGGGAAATAACCCTGAGAGTCAATGATGATGAGTTTAAGATAAATGCTGTCAAAGCCATGCAGCATCCAGACACATCAAAAGACTACATGAAAGTTGATCTTATTGACTCTTTGGTAGAAGAGATCAACATGGCTGTGAGTCTCGAATCAGAGTTGGAAGACATATTTAAAGATGTTCAGCCTGATTTGGAGGATTCAGAGGAAATAAAAAAGCCTCTGAAATTTCCTCTGGAAGAGGAAAAACCTCCTAAACCCGAGCTCAAACCATTACCACCATCCCTGAAATATGCATTTCTGGGAGAAGGTGACACTTTTCCAGTGATCATAAGCTCTGCTTTAAATCCACAGGAAGAGGAAGCACTTATTCAAGTGCTAAGGACACACAAGACAGCTCTTGGGTGGTCCATAGGTGACCTTAAGGGCATAAGCCCAGCTAGATGCATGCACAAAATCTTATTGGAGGATAATGCTAAACCAGTGGTTCAACCACAGAGGCGGCTAAATCCAGCCATGAAGGAAGTGGTGTAGAAAGAGGTCACCAAATTACTGGAGGCTGGGATTATTTATCCTATTTCTGACAGCCCCTGGGTGAGCCCTGTCCAAGTTGTCCCCAAAAAGGGAGGCATGACAGTGGTTCATAATGAAAAGAATGAACTGGTTCCTACAAGAACAGTTACAGGGTGGCGCATGTGTATTGACTATAGAAGGCTCAATACAGCCACCAGAAAGGATCATTTTCCTTTACCATTCATAGACCAGATGCTAGAAAGACTGGCAGGTCATGATTATTACTGCTTTTTGGATGGCTACTCAGGCTATAACCAGATTGTAGTAGATCCCCAGGATCAAGAGAAAACAGCATTCACATGTCCATCTGGAGTGTTTGCTTATAGAAGGATGCCATTTGGGCTGTGTAATGCGCCTGCAACCTTCCAGAGATGCATGCTCTCTATTTTCTCTGATATGGTGGAAAAATTTCTGGAAGTCTTCATGGATGACTTCTCAGTATATGGAGACTCATTCAGCTCCTATCTTGATCACCTGAAACTAGTTCTGAAAAGATGCCAAGAGACCAACCTGGTTTTAAACTGGGAAAAATGTCACTTTATGGTGACTGAAGGGATTGTCCTTGGGCAAAAAATTTCAAACAAGGGAATAGAGGTAGATCAAGCAAAAATAGAGGTAATTGAAAAATTACCACCACCTGCCAATGTTAAGGCAATTAGAAGCTTTCTGGGGCATGCAGGATTCTATAGGAGGTTTATAAAGGATTTTTTAAAAATTGCAAAACCTCTGAGTAATTTGCTAGCTGCTGACATGCCATTTGTGTTTGACACAGAGTGTCTGCAGGCGTTTGAAACGCTGAAAGCCAAGCTGGTCACAGCACCAGTTATTTCTGCACCAGACTGGACATTACCATTTGAGCTAATGTGTGATGCCAGTGATCACGCCATTAGTGCAGTACTGAGGCAGAGGCATGACAAGCTTCTGCATGTCATTTATTATGCTAGCCGTGTTTTGAATGATGCCCAGAAAAATTACACAACCATAGAAAAAGAATTGCTTGCAGTGGTTTATGCCATTGACAAGTTTAGATCATACTTAGTAGGATCAAAAGTGATTGTGTACACAGATCATGCTGCTCTTAAATATCTACTCACAAAGCAGGATTCAAAACCCAGACTCATAAGATGGTTGTTGCTTCTGCAAGAGTTTGATATAGAAATAAGAGACAGAAAAGGGACAGAGAACCAAGTGGCTGACCATCTGTCCCGGATAGAGCCAATAGAAGGGATGTCATTCCCCTCTCTTGAAATATCTGAGACCTTTCCTGATGAGCATTTGTTTTTAATTCAGGAAACACCATGGTTTGCAGACATTGCAAACTACAAAGCTGCAAGGTTCATTCCCAAGGAGTACAACAGGCAACAAAAGAAAAAATTAAATACTGATGCAAAGTACTACTTATGGGATGAACCCTATCTCTTTAAGAGATGTGCAGATGGCATAATCCGTAGGTGTGTGCCTAAAGAAGAAGCACAAAGGATCTTATGGCATTGCCATGGGTCACAATATGGAGGTCATTTCGGAGGTGAGCGAACAGCCACCAAGGTCCTCCAATGTGGCTTCTACTGGCCTACACTCTACAGAGATTCCCGAGAGTTTGTACGTAACTGTGATAGTTGCCAGAGAGCTGGTAATTTGCTTCACAGTTACGCCATGCCTCAACAAGGAATCTTGGAGATTGAGTTGTTTGATGTATGGGGTATTGATTTCATGGGGCCTTTCCCACCATCATACTCAAACACTTATATTCTGGTGGCAGTTGACTATGTATCAAAATGGGTTGAGGCCATTGCCACACCCACCAATGATACTAAAACAGTGCTGAAGTTCCTCCAGAAACATATATTTAGCAGTTTTGGTGTTCCCAGGGTACTAATCAGTGATGGGAGCACTCACTTCTGCAACAAATAGCTTTACTCTGCCATGGTCCGGTATGGGATTCGCCACAAGGTGGTGACTCCATATCATCCACAGACAAATGGGCAAGCTGAAGTCTCTAACAGAGAACTAAAAAGAATCCTGGAACGGACTGTAAGTACCCGTAAAAAGGATTGGGCACGAAGCTTGGATGATGCTCTGTGGGCTTACAGAACAGCATTCAAGACTCCTATAGGGACCTCTCCATACCAACTTGTGTATGGTAAGGCATGCCACCTGCCCGTGGAACTGGAACATAAAGCCTACTGGGCAACCAGATTCCTAAACTTTGATGCCAAATTAGCTGGAGAAAAAAGATTGCTCCAGCTAAATGAGCTAGAGGAATTCAGATTCACTGCTTTCGAAAATGCCAAGCTTTATAAAGAGAAATAAAAAAAGTGGCATGACAGAAAGCTGTCATCTAGAATCTTTGAACCAGGACAAAAGGTTCTGTTGTTTAACTCTAGGCTCAGGCTATTCCCCGGGAAACTGAAGTCCCGGTGGAGGGGACCATATGTGATTACAAGTGTATCACCATATGGTTATGTGGAGCTTCAAGATATTGATTCTGATAAGTTCATTGTTAATGGACAGAGAATCAAGCACTATCTTGAAGGCAATATTGAGCAAGAGTGCTCAAGACTGAAGCTAAATTAAAAGCTCAGCAAGGTCCAGCTAAAGACAATAAAGAAGCGCTTGCTGGGAGGCAACCCAGCCATGGGGCATCACTTCCTCTAAGTATTTTGCCCTGTTCTTGATTTTATTTGTTTATATAAAGTTCACTGACACTAAGGTAAAGAGTCAATTGTATAAGTTCACAGGGTTATAGAAGGATTTTGCACACAAAACAGAGAAAAAGAGCTCACTGGCAAGAAAACGCCAGTAATAGTCTGTTTTGGGCGTTCAACGCCCAAAAGAAGCATCCACTGGGCGTTGAACGCCAGTAAGGATAGCCATCTGGGTGTTAAACGCCAGAAAGAAGCATCTTCTGGGTGTTGAACGCCAGAAAGAAGCTCTTTCTGGCGTTTAATGCCAGATTTACAGCGTCTTGGACGTTCAGAAAAACGCCCAGTGACAAAGGAGTTCCTGGCATTCAACGCCAGAAAGAAGCAACAGCTGGGCGTTGAACGCCCAGGAGAAGCAGCAGTTGGGCGTTGAACGCCCAAAACATGCAGCGTTTGGGCGTTCAAACGCCAAGATGGTGGGGAGGAGGTAAATTCGTTTTTTCTTCATATTTTTCATTTTAATCTTAATTTTCATGTTTCAATTCATGATTTCTTGCATAAACATGTTACAAACCCTGATTTCTAAAATCCCTAATTTCTAAAAACCCTTCTTTAAAAATATTAAATGTATCTTAATCCATAAGCACAAATCCTTTTTTTTCAATCCAATTCAACTCTTTTTCAAAATTTTCAAAACAAATCTATCTCTTTTCATTCAAAAATCTTTCAACTAATCAATATCTTTTTCAAATCTCCATATTATCTTTTTCAAAAATCTAATTTTATCTTTTTCAAATATCTTTCATATCTTTTCAATTTTAAATTATATATTTTCTTATCATACTTATTTTTTTAAAAATCATATCTTCTATCTTATCTTTCTCCCTATTTTCGAAAACCCCCCTCCCTTTTAAAAACCCATTCGGCCTCCTTCCTCTCATCCACCATCCTACACTAGCTCTCCTTTTATCCCTCTCCTTTCTTTTCTTTTGCTTGAGGACAAGCAAACCTCTAAGTTTGGTGTGTTTATCCGTGATCATTAAACCATACCCACTAAGATCATGGCTCCTAAAGGAAAACAACCCACTCCAAGAGGCAAGAAAGAGAGTGTTCCAAAACCACTTTGGAATCAAGGAAAGTTCTTAACTAAAGAACATTCAAACCATTATTACAAAATAATGGGTCTAAGATCAGTGATCCCGGAAGTTAGATTCGATCTGAAAGAAGACGAATATCCGGAGATCCAGGAGCAAATTTGAATCAGGAACTGGGAGATCCTAGCTAATTCTGAAACGAAAGTGGGAAGGAATATGGTCCAGGAGTTCTATGCTAATATGTGGCAAACAGACAAGCAAAGACTATCTGGATCTGCTCTTTATGACTATCGGACCTTGGTCAGAGGAAAGATTGTTCATACCCACCCTGACAAGATCAGGGAGATCTTAAAGCTACCTCAGCTGAAAGATGATCCAGACTCCTTCAATAGGAGAATGATGAGAACAGACAAGGGCCTGGATAAGATTCTAGAGGATATATGTATCCCTGGAGCTAGGTAGACCACCAGCACGAAGGGTGTCCCAAATCAACTCAAAAGAGAAGATCTTAAATCAGTCGCCAGAGGATGGCTGGACTTCATTGGGCATTCTCTGCTGCCCACTAGCAACCGTTCTGAAGTCATTATTAGAAGAGCAGTGATGATCCATTGCATCATGATGGGGAAAGAAGTGGAAGTTCATCAACTGATTTCAACTGAATTTTACAAAATTGCAAACAAAAATTCCAAAGATGCTAGGTTAGCTTATCCAAGCTTGATTTCTATGCTCTGCAAGGACGCTGGAGTAAGGATGGGAATAACTGAGTATATCTCAGTTGAGCGACCAATCACCAAAGCATCAATGGAAAAACAACAAGCACAGGATGACCCCATTAAGAAGAGAACACAGGAATTTCTCTCAGAAATCCCTCAATCTGAATACTGGGAGTATCTTGAAACATCTATTACCAAGATGCAAGAAGCTATGGAACAAATAAAGAAAGAACAGAAGGAACAAAGTAGCATTCTTTGCTATCTGCTTAAAGAACAGGAGGAGCAAGGGCGTGACTTAAGGGAATTGAAGCGCCAGAAATTATCTCTTGAAGGACCAAGCACCCCGCAGATTAGAGGAACATCCACTTCCCAGAACAAAGGTTGTTAAATTCCAATCTTAGCCTTAACTCTGTGATAACTGTTTTTATTTTAGTTTTACCTTAGGAGTCATATAGTAGTAATTAGTAACTATATTTTTGATTTTATCTCCAATTAAGCTATAATTTAATTTTATCATCATCATTAAACATGAATAAAATAGAAGAATTTCTTTAGAATAAGAGGCAATATTTTTAGATTTTTTAATAAGATAAATTCTAATTATTTACATGTGGTGGCAATGCTTTTTGTCTTCTGAATGAATGCTTGAACAGTGCATATGTCTTTTGAATTTGATGTTTAAGACTGTTAAATATGTTGGCTCTTGAAAGAATGATGAACATGAGACATGTTATTGATAATCTGAAAAATCATAAAAATGATTCTTGAAGCAAGAAAAAGCAGTGAATACAAAAGCTTGCAGAAAAAAAATAGAGAAAGAAAAAAAAAGAAAAAGCAAGCAGAAAAAGCCAAAGCTCTTAAAACCAAAAGGCAAGAGCAAAAAGCCAATAGCCCTTAAAACCAAAAGGCAAGGGTAATAAAAAGGACCCCAAGGCTTTGAGCATCAGTGGATAGGAGGGCCTAAAGGAATAAAATCCTGGCCTAAGCGGCTAAACCAAGCTGTCCCTAACCATGTGCTTGTGGCGTGAAGGTGTCAAGTGAAAACTTGAGACTGAGCGGTTAAAGTCAAGGTCCAAAGCAAAAAGAAGAGTGTGCTTAAGAACCCTGGACACCTCTAATTGGGGACTTTAGCAAAGCTGAGTCACAATCTGAAAAGGTTCACCCAATTATGTGTCTGTGGCATTTATGTATCCGGTGGTAATACTGGAAAACAAAGTGCTTAGGGCCACGGCCAAGACTCATAAAGTAACTGTGTTCAAGAATCAACATACTGAACTAGGAGAATCAATATCACTGTCTGAATTTTGAGTTCCTATAGATGCCAATCACTCTGAGCTTCAATGGATAAAGTGAGATGCCAAAACTGTTCAGAAGCAAAAAGCTACTAGTCCCGCTCATCTAATTAGAATCTGAGCTTCACTCAAAAACTCTGAGATATTATTGCTTCTTAAATTATTTGTATTCTATTTTATTTATCTAGTTGCTTGAGGACAAGCAACAGTTTAAGTTTGGTGTTGTGATGAGCGGATATTTTATACGCTTTTTGGGGTTAATTTCATATAGTTTTTAGTGTGTTTTAGTTAGTTTTTAGTTTATTTTCAGTAGTTTCTAGGAAAAATTCATATTTCTGGACTTTACTATGAGTTTGTGTGTTTTTCTGTGATTTCAGGTATTTTCTGGCTGAAATTGAGGGAACTGAGCAAAAATCTGATTCAGACTGAAAAAGGACTGCTGATGCTATTGGATTCTGACCTCCCTGCACTCAAAGTGGATTTCCTGAGGTGATGCAGTTGCATGTTTTAAGAAAAAAAAATTTTGGTACGGTTACCAACACTCATTTTTCTCCCCTCATAACACTTCCTCAAACTCTTTGGTTTCCTCCACTACCTTTATTGCTTATCTTTGCTCAATACCAGAAACCACCCAAATGAGGAAGAAAACTGTTTCACAAAAGCCCCCTCGTGAAAAGATCTTCAAGCTTCCTATAAAACAAAAATCTTCCACTCGCTCTCAAGACCGAACCTTCACTCCATCTCCTTCTCCTCCTACCTCACCTCCTCGGTTAGATCCAATGACTCACACTAAGAACCCCTCAAGGTTTCCACCTTCAGCTAAGCAGACGCCACCACCAAAGGAACCTCCATCTAAACCTAGTTTGTCGAAGCCGAGTTCATCGAAAGGGAAACGCCCAGCTACTACCGACCCTATCTCTGAGCCTACTCAACCTAAGACAAGGTCTGTTCCTTTGCGTTCTCAAAAAGGTAAACCTCGACTACCTCTTAAATCTGTTAGAGAATCATACATTGATCCCTTTGCTCATAAATCCCACTTCATGACATCTCATTCCAACTATAACCCTTACAGATTTAAGTCCGCCATGAATAATGACTTTTATGAAGGAGTTATTAAGTGTTGTACCCTGTGTTCCTCTTTTCTTACTGATTAATCAACTTTGAAAAAGAAAAGTTTTCTTTTTGTTGAAAATTTAGAATTTCTAGACTGGAATCACCTTTTTAACATAAAAAAACCAGTGTATCCACTTTTGGTCAAAGAGTTTTATGCTAACATGACATATCATGAGGGCAGTGTTCATTCTTATGTCAAGGGCCATGACATTGTGCTAAATAATGAAACCATCAGTGATTCACTGAAATACACTGATGTTAGGGCATGTGCATATACTTCTGTTAAGTGGGATGAAGGAGTTGGTATCTCTTCCAATGATGCTTTGGCTCATATTTGTGAACTTGTTTCTCTGATTGATGGCATCACCCTTACTCATAAAGCCCTGGGTTATGAACGTGCTCAGTTGCACCGCATTGTAAATCACATCATACTTCCTCAAAGTGGTTCATATCAAAGGGTATCTTATACTGACACTCTTGTTTTGTATGCCCTGCTCACTAAAATAGAAATTTCTTTTGCTTATTTGATGGTAAGATACATGTTTGACTCTGTTAGAAGTGAGAAAGACAAAGCCCTTCCTTATGGCATGTTTTTAACTTGTATTTTTGAGCATTTTGGTGTTGACTTGTCCAATGAGAATTATGAAAATAGACATTCATATCTAAAGGGAGGTGGTGCAGTTAAACAGCAAAAAGGATCTACTCGTTCTGAGAGGGTGGTTCTAGATGATGAAGATGATGAGTTCATTCCTGAGGATTCTCCTCCTCCTTCCACTGAAGGTACTTCCATCTCCATTGGAAAAAAATTCTGCTCTGTTCAATGTTGTTTAAGATGTGGTCCAAGAATTTGTCTCTCAATCCAATCATATGATCGCCATGAGTTAGGAACAAAGGAAACTGGCAAGCAAGCATGAGAATTTCCTCCGAAAATCAAGGGATAGAATAGTTGTCTTCATGAAGTTCATTGATAATTTTCAATAAGATGAAGATCATGCCACTGATGCTGAAGAGGAAGATGATTCGGAGGAAAATGGTTCAGATGCCTAGATTTGTCTCATGAAGCTGCTGTTGTCTGCTCAGTCTTGTCTCATAAAAACTGTTTCTTTTGTTACTTTTGAACTTTATTTGCTATTTCGGATGACTGTAATAACTTTAACTACTGCTGCACTCACTTTCATTTAATTTGGTGTTTAAACTGTGCATTAACACTTTTCTTGCAAGTTTTAAGGTGCAGATTTTTTACTTAATCTTGCCTACTTTCCACCCTTGATGACAAAAGGGGGAGTAGTAGTGTTAGTAGCGTATTGTGTTTTGTAGCTGTGCTGTGCATATTTGCTGTGATTTTTTACTGCTACTATTATTCTTTTTGCATGAGAATGTGATTTGCAAATCTTGCTACTGCTGTGAGTTTTTGGCATGAGATTTGGAACTTGCTTTTATGTTGTGTTGATATTAGTCTTATTGCTCTGTCTTGGTTAAAGCATAATCAATTTTTGAAATGCTTTTTAAGTGCTGACATGACATGTTGAATATGGGGCTGGATCTGTGTTGCTGGTTGTTTAAACTTCCTTAGTCAAATTGAATTGTGTGTAGCTCTTTATTGTGCTTTCTATAAGAATAATATAAACAGGAATGAAGAGAAGAGCATAAATCTAGGGAGAGCTACTCTTGAAAAGGAAAGGGGGAGCAACGCAAAAGCAAGTAACATCATTCAAAAGGAAGTTTCTTAACTCTATTAAATTTCAATTCCTTTTAGTTAATGTTTAATTATGTTTGTCATCAAGGGGGAGATTGTTGAGTTAAGAAATTAACTAAATTAATTAATGATGATAAACATTATTTTATTGGGCAAATTAACTAATTAGTGTTGATTATTTCTGATTAAAAGTAGCAGGCCAAAACTCATTGTTGCAGTAGCCCAATAGGATAAAAATAAAACCAATGCTGATGGGCTGTACAAACAAAGGAATCCCAAAGAAATCAAACCAAAGAAATCAACGGGCTAAATGAAAAGAACCGATCCAAGCCCGATAGCAAGCAAATCCCTCCAATTTGCTTTCACCAAAAGCAACATTTACCTTTTTCCCTCTTGGTCAGAAATCAGAGAAGTGAGAGAGAGATTAGTTCCTAAGCTATTCACCAAAGAAGCAAGAAAGAGAAGGTTTAGCAAAAAGGTTGAAGTCTAATTACCCACATCAAACTGTATCAAGAGAAGTCAGAAGCTAAAGGTGATTTATTTCCTTCTACATGCATCTCATTTTCTTCTCTTCATCTTCAACTCTCTGCCACTCCAAATTGGGAAAAATGAAGCAAGTAATCTCTGTTAAGCTCTACTGTAAATCTATGGTCAAATTTGTGTCTTGGAGACCAAGTAGTCTTTCAATGGCTCAGATCTGGTTTACCATTGAAAGACTGTTTCTCTTTGCTTCCCTGAGGCTTTCGGTCAAGAAAGAGAAAGTCAGACTCAAACTTTTAATTTGGGGATTAACTGGAGAAAGTGAAAAGGTGAGTTGGTGAAGCACACAGCTTGAGGGTTGACCTAGGAGAGAGTAACTCAACAACATGCAAGGAGATACAAAAGAAGATTTTTCATCATTGAAAAGCCAAGGAGAGAAAACCAGTGTGTTGAGGTTTATGTTCTGAGAAGAGTTCTCTGAAGAAGTTCATCAACTTGGACAGTGCTTCCTAGTCAAAGGAGTATTCCGCCAGAATGAGGAACTGAATCAAAGGCAAGCAAATCTGGTTTATCACATAGCAAAGAGGCTGTTGAAGTATTAATCTCCTTCATCTTGTACAGATTGTAATTTACTTTTCAATGTTTATCTTTCTATAATTTCTTGAGGTAAAAGGC
Source organism: Arachis ipaensis (assembly GCF_059453495.1). Taxonomy (NCBI): domain Eukaryota; kingdom Viridiplantae; phylum Streptophyta; class Magnoliopsida; order Fabales; family Fabaceae; genus Arachis; species Arachis ipaensis. The sequence goes on along the minus strand of NC_142441.1, from coordinate 114,349,136 downwards.
TGAATGAAAGAGTCATTGAAAGAGCCTAAGAGTGGAAAGAGGTAGAGAGATACACATGAGTGAAAAGCCTAGAGTGATTTCAGATTTCTTTAGGTTGATTATGTGTCTTGTATCTTGTACAAGTGAGGTATCCCTTTCTTAGTTGGGTTAGCACTAAGAGTGAAGAGTTAGGTATTAGCATAACCAAGTCAAGTTAGGTTAGAACTTGAGTGTGAAAGGATTGTGTCAATCCTGTGGAATTGGTGTATATAATACTTTAACTATAGTAGAAATTCCACCACTGTTGTGGTGGAGACTGGATGTAGGTTGCATTGCACAAGGCAACCGAACTAGGATACATGATGGTGTCAGCTTCTCTCTTCCCTGCTCTGTTCTGTTTTCTGATATTCATGAGACAAAATAAAATTGTCTCATAAATTTTCCGCTGCTGAGTTCAAATAGATTCAGAATGAAAGTTTGTTTTAAAAGGTTATTTCATTAAAGTAAAAGAAGGCCATAGATTCAACCCCCTTCTCTAAGCCTTCTACAACCTTCAACATGAAATGAAGTGAAGATGAGTAATAGTGATTCTTGATTAAGTGGGATTGGTTTATTAAATAAAAAGGGCAGGTGTCATAATTACCTGTATGGATATGTGATTATATGCCACACTTCTTTGATGAATGATTAAGATCAAATAATAATAATAATATTTCTTTTACTTTTTTTTGAATTATCTTATTATAATAAAAATTATTTAGAAATCTTAATGGATTTTAAATTTAAAGTATTATAAAATTTAATTTAATTATTTTTAGGAAAAATAATTTTCTTTAAATAAAATTCTCAATAAATATAATAAATCATAAATCACTCATTATTTAATATTCAAAAATTTAGGTTGTTATAAGCGTCAACTTGCCTACAGAAAAAAAATGGCAGCTTGCTGACTGGAAAAAATAAAAGTAAACGTTGACTTGCAGACCAAAAAAATATCGGCTTGTCAGCCGGAAAAAAATCGTGGCATGCTGACAAAAAAATGGCAGCTTGCCGACTAAAACAATAAAAGGAAACGTCGACTTGCCAAATAAAAAAAGGCCAGCTTCTAGACTGAAAAAGGCCGACTTTCAGACCAAAGCAGAATATGCCGACTTAAAAAAGGGTGGTTTACTTAAAAAATAAAAAATAACACTAGCTTCCCGACTGACAAAGGAAAAATGGCGGTTTGGCGATTGAAAAAAAAAGCCGACTTGCCGACAAAAAGAAAAAAAATGAAAAAATGGCGTCTTGAGGTCCAGAAAAAAATAAAAAATTTGACTTGTCTAACAAAAAACATGGCGGCTTATCGATAGAAAAATATGAAAAATACTGCCCACTTGCAAGTTGGCAAAAATACCACGGCATGGCTATCGGAAAGAAAAAAAAATCTTAATTTGCCGACCAAAAAAAGAAACTACGGTTTGCCAACTGAAAAAAAAAATAATGCCGGATTGTTGACCGGGAAAAAAATGCTAACTTGTCGACCGGCAAAAAAACCGCAGCTTATCGACCGGAATAAAAATGTCAGTCTGCTGACAAAAAAAATGACAGCTTGCCTATCGAAAAAAAACGTCGACTTGCTGGGGGCAAAAAAACTACAGCTTGCCGACCTATAAAAATGTTGACTTTTGGACCAAAAATAAAGTCGACTTGTCGGCTGGAAAAAACACAGTGACTTGCTGAATAAAATAAAAAATATTAATCGCTGGCTAGCCGATTGAAAAAAAATGCCAACTTGCCGGCCAAAAAAAATTGTGGATTCCCTACTCAAAAGAAAATAAAAATATCGACATGCCGACTAAAAAAACGGCGGCCCGCCAACTAAAAAAATAACACCGGATTGTCGACCAGAAAATAAAAAGAAAAAATGCTGACTTGCAGCCGAAAAATAAAATGGTGGCTTGCGGATTGAAAAAAAGTTGGCTTGCCGACCAAAAGATAAAATTAAAACGTTGAATTGCCGGCGGGCAAACAAAAAAATAGCGACTTGCCGGCCAACAAAAATAAAACGATAGCTTGCTAAGTGAAAAAAGAAAACATCAACTTACACCCCGAAAAAAATCCAGCTTTCAAATTGAAATAGAAAATGCCAAATTGCCGGCAAGCAGAAAAATAGAAACTTGAAAAACATAAATAAAATCGTCGACTTACCGACAAAAGGAAAAAAAAATGCTGACTTGCCGGCCAGCGAAAAAATTGCGGCTTGTCGACCGATAAAAATTGTCGACTTGCCAACAAAAAAAGGTTGACTTGTCGAAAAAAAAAAGCCGACTTGTAGGCCGGAAAAAGTACTGCGACTTGCTAACCGAAAAAAAAATGTCAACTTGCCGTCTAAAAGAAAATAACAAAAAAAAATGCATCTTGCCGACTGAAAGAAATAACGAAATAATGTCAACTTGCCGACTGAAAAAAATAATGCTGACTGGCAGACCGAAAAAGAAAAAACACACCAAGTTTCCCTGTGAGAAAAAAAGACTGTTGACTTGCCAACGAAAAAAACGTTGACTTGCCGTAAAAACACCACCTGTTGCTAATCAGAAAAATAACCTCAACTTGTCGGCAACTAGGCACTTTTCTTTTGTCGAAAGCCGGGATTTTTTTGCCGACTAGCGAATTGGCATTTTTTTTGGTCGGCAAGTTAATTTTTTCAATCGACAAGCCGCCCTTTTCATTCTTTTCCAGTTGAGAAGCCGCTGTTTTTACTAGCTGGCAAGTCGACACTTGTTTTTTCGATCGAAAAGCCAGGTTTTTTCCGACCATTAAGTCGGCATTTTTCTTCGGTCGGGAAGTTGACTTTTTTTTTCAATCGGCAAGCCGCCCTTTTTTTCCTTTGCTGGTCAAGAAGCCACCATTTTTTCCATCGATAAGCCCACATTTTTTGGCCAGTCGGCAAGATGACTTTTCTTTTTTGGTTTTCAAGTCGATGTTTTTATTTTTTTTCGGTCGGCAAGCCACCGTTTTTTTTTGCTAACTGGCAAGTTAGCGTCTTTATTTCTGTCTGCAAGCCGGCGGTTTTTTTCGGTCTGCAAGTCGACATTTTCTTCTTTTTTTAGTTGCCAAACTGCCATTTTGTTTTTGTCAGCAAGTCGAAGTTTTTTTTCGGTCGGCAAGCCACGATTTTTTTGCTGGCCGACAAGTCAGCATATTTTTTTCCGACCAGCAAGCCACCCTTTTTTCGGCAAGACATCATTTTTTTAGTCGGAAAACCTCTATTTTTTTCTTTTTTTTTGGTCAGCAAGCTAGCATTAAATTTTTCGACCAGCATGTCTAGGTATTTTTTCTTTAGACAGCAAGCTGCCTTTTTTTGTTGGCAAGTCGACATTTTTTTTTTCGGTCAGCAAGTCTAGGTCTTTTTTATTTTTTTTAGTCAGTAAGCCACCTTCTTTTTTTGGTCGACAAGTCGACGTTTTTCTTCTATCCGGCAAGTCGCCTTTTTTGGCCAGCCGACAAGTCGCCGTTTTTGTATTTGCCGGCAGATAGGTTGCTATTTTTTTTTTTTTGCTTTATATTCTTGTTATATACCTACACTCAACTTAAATAAAACATAACAATAATACCGTATACAGATTCTATGCTAGAGGCTCATAGGTATATAATAATAATAATGGTCCCCCAAAGTCTAGAGCTTTAGAGGTTCCATTCATGAGTAACACTGGCTAGTGGCATTGGTCATGACATGCTGGTAGTTGGGTCATTACAAGTTGGTATCGGAACAGTTCGTTCCTAGTAAAGCCTTGGAATAGATTGATCATGCTTCATTGCATGCTCTAATTTTATTCCATGCAGTTAGGATATCTATGTGATGTATTCTGCATGAAGGTATGTGAACATTCATTTTGGGAATATTAGCAGTTTATTTGATATGTTAAGACTAATCACCTTAATATTGATTGTTTGGTGTTAATACGACTCAAATGGCTACAAACAAGTGAGGTCATCCCCGAAGTTCTAATGTAAAATATGATACTTTTTCCGATGCAACAGCTATTCTTGAATCAGTAAACACTATAGCCACTGCTGTACGTGACTTGGTGGTTGCCACCAACCGAGTAGCTAAATGTCTCGAGCGCCATAATGGGGGCGAAAGTAGCCAATGAACTGGAATTAGTAATGGAAGTGGTAGCAGACAGGAGAACGGAGCTCCTAACAATGACAAGCCAATGACATTGGCCTCTGTTCTAAAGATTAATCAACCTTAATTCCATGGGAACACAAGCACTTCCTGAGCAGATTACTGGATTCAAGAGATGGAACGGTCTCTACAGGGAATTTGCCATGTACATGCTGGGGAAAGATGCACATCACAGGTGGCAGGAGATACTTAGACTGTTGGGAAGAGAAGCTAGTGACGTCACACGGGATAGGTTTAAATCTAAATTTTATAAAAATTATTTCCCTCCATCATCTCATACTATTAAGGAACTAGAGTTACTTCATTTGAGACAAGGGAACATGACGGTCACAGAGTATACTCACAAGTTCAAGGAATTGTGCCAATTCTCTAAGGTTTGTCAAGGGACATTAGCTGAGTTTGAAGAGTAGAAGTGTATCAAATTTGAGGGAGGACTTCAAGAAGAGCTACTAGCTCATGTGGGTTTGATGGAGATTCGAAATTTTGTGGAACGGGTTAACAAAAACCAATTGGCAAAGGAGTGTACAAGGAAACTGGCAACGGTGCGAGTGAGTTGACAGTTTCTCCCTAGGAGTTGCCCTAAGATGCACGTCATTGGTTAGGAGTTCTCTTGGTATTTTTGGAGTTGAATACAAGAAAAGTAAATGAAAATGAAACTAAAGCAATGAACAATTAACAATTGAAATAAGGAAACTAAGAAATTAAGCTAACAAGGGTGGATGTCAATCAATCAATGTAAAATCCTTGGCTATGGGTGAGAATTGGAATTCCTATCCTCATTATCTCCATCAATTGTGACAAGAATTGGCCATTGCTCCACTTAGTTAACCTCTAACTATAAAGGAAAGTCAAGTGGATACAATCAACTTGAGTCCACAAGTCTTAGTCAAATCCTAAGAAAAGACTAGCTTTAGTGGCATTCAAATCAACTAGCAACTTCCAATTATCAATCGACAAAAGACTTTGACAATTCAAGAGTCTCCAATTGCCCAACCCCCAAGCCAATAGTGAAAATCTACTCCATAACCACAATTGACATTTCCTCAAATAATTGGTGAGCACAAGTAAAAGGCATTATGAAATTGAGAGGAGAATTCAAATTAAAGCTATCTACTAGAAACACTAACAACAACAAAGCAATTAACAACAATGAAAATAAAATTCCTCAATGCATTAATAGAAATCAATCTTAACAGGATCCAAATATAAGATCCAAATTTCTAGAACAATAAAAACAATTAATGAGAGTATGAGGATGAGATCTACAAATTAAAGCAATGTAAAATTGAATTAATACAGATCTAACCAAAGGATCCAAGTGAAATTGAAATTGAGAAGGCTAAAACCTAGAGAGGTGAGAGTTTCTCTCCCTACCCCCCAAACAAGAACCAAAGCTAGCTAAAATCATGTGTATGAGTGAGTCCCCCCTTTTCCCCCTTGGTTCCTTGGGTCTTTTCCATGCAGAATTGAGCTCAAATTAGGCCTATAGCCTCTTAGAAATTGCCAGCCACGATTTCATTAATGATGTCATGTGCTGGGTGTCACACGTGCGCGTCATATGAACTTCTCAGGCCATGCGTACGCGTCGGTCACTCGTACACGTCAGTCACGTGTAAGCATCGTTGGGATTTCATATCACCACGTGAATGCGCCAACTTTTGCGCGCTAGTCCCAGCTGCATGCGTCCATGCGTGCGCGTCGCCACCAATTCTCCAAAGCTTCACTCTTCATGTCCCTTACACTTGTGCATGCTTCCTTTCCACCTTCTAGGCCATTCTTGCTCTATAGATCTTGAATCCACTTAACAAACACATCACGGCATCGAATGGTAATAGAAGAGGATTAAAAATGGGCATTTTAGGGTTAAAGAAGCATGTTTTAAATAATGAAGCAAAATTAGGAAGGAAACACAAAACCATGCAATTTATATGAATAAGTGTGAAAAATATTGATAAAACCCTCTAAATTCTACACAAGATAAACTACAAAATTAGGGTTTATCAAACCTCCCCACACTTAAACTAAGCATGTCCTCATGCTAAAAATCAAAAGACCAAAGAACATAGGAGAATGAGGTTTATGAAATGCAATGTACCTACATGGATGCAACTAATGCAAATTCTTCTATCTACTTGGTTAAAAGGAAATCAACCTCCCAAGAACATATATGAATACATAGGGCCAAGGTGATTAGATGATTCATGAACTCTACCAATTCCAATATTAGAATGGCGTGTAAACAACTTTCAAGAAGAAAGCTTGTGAAAGCCGGGAACAAGGAATTGAGCATCGAACCCTCATCGGAAGTGTATCCGCTCTATTCGCTCAAGTGTATAGGATTGATTTGCTCAATTCTCTTCTAATAATGCTTTCCAAGATTTGTTTTTCATCTAACAATCAACAGTTATTCGGTGTATGCATACATTCATCATGAGGGCTTATCTTTAGGTTGTAATGGGGCTAGGATAGGGGTAAGGATGCATATATGGCCAAGTGGGCTTGAAATTTGCATCTTTGATTAACCTAAGCTCTTACCAAACACATATAACAACCTATACAATTCTAATACACAACCTAACTACCCATTCATTCACTTTCCACACACTCATGCATTCTCTTTCAATTCACAACCCATATGCATTGGTTATTATTGGCTTCGCCTTGGGGCATTTTGTCCCCTTTTTATTGCTTTCTTTTTTCTATATATTTTTGTTTCTTTTATTTTTCTATTTCTTTTTCTACACATTTTTTCTTTTATTTTCCTTTTGCTTTTCTCTTTTGATGAACTATATACAACGGTGCTAATGCATATGGTTTAAACATTCAATATATGAGTATGTACCTAATTCCTAATATTTTCAATAAAAACTACAAAAACACACTTTTACTTCCCTCCCGCTTAAGTGACACACACCCTCACTCACCTAAGCTAATCAAAGATCCAAATCAGAGGACATTTATTTTTCACCTAAGCTAATCAAAATTGGCTAATAATGGTAGATAAAAGGGTTAAAGCTATTTGGGTAAGTGAGCTATTGAAATCACGACCTCAATCATATAAATGATTCATACACAAAATAATGGACATATAGAATCAAACAAATCAATGATTGCAATAATAGAAAGAGAACAATGCACACAAGAATGGAAATAAGTGGTTATATGATGTAACCACGCAATCGGGCTCAAAACTCACATGCTTGTGTGTTCTTAGCTCAAAACCCTTTTCCAAAATTAATTCCTTCAAGCAAGTTCAACACACAAAAAAAATTCAAATTAATTTCTTGGAAAAGCAATTATCACTCTAACCAAGTAGTCCTAGCAAGAAACAACTATCATGCAAACAGTGTTTAAATGCAAAAACTAGCCATGCAATGTAAATTATCCTAATTGGCAAAAGAAACTTAAGATTTGGGTGTTGAAAAGATGGGTTGTTACATATGGAAGTCGGTAAACGACCTCCCCACACTTAGAAATTTGCACGGTCCTCCGTGCTATCGGTAATACGCAAGGTGGGATTGGGGTGGGCACTTCCACTATTTGTCTCTTGAGTGCTCGCTTCACTTTGGTCTGAAGTGGATTCAGAAGTGTCCGGCTCCTCCAAAGGTAGGTTAGCACAACCCAAGAGCTTCTTCAAGTAAGAATAGCGACGTTTGTTCCGCCGCTCATTCCGGTTTACCTTTTGAGTGAGCTCAACAAGCAATTGGTAGGATGATTTCTGTGGTGCCGATGAGGTGGTTGGAATGTCGGAAGGAATGGCCATGTGAGGAGCGGATAATTTATACCCTTTTTGGCATTATTTTTACATAGTTTTTAGTATGTTTTAGTTACTTTTTATTATATTTTTATTAGTTTTTATGGAAAAATCACATTTCTGGATTTTACTATGAGTTTGTGTATTTTTCTGTAATTTCAGGTATTTTCTGGCTGAAATTGAGGGACCTAAGCAAAAATCTAATTCAGAGGCTGAGAAAGGACTGCAGATGCTGTTGGATTCTGACCCTCTTGCACTCGAAGTGAATTTTCTGGAGCTACAGAAGCCTAATTGGCACGCTCTCAATTGCGTTGGAAAGTAGACATCTTTGGCTTTCTAGCAATGCATAATACTCCATACTTTTCCCGAGATTTGATGGCCCAAACTGGCGTCTAAACGCCAACCAGAGACCCTTTGCTAGAGTAAAACGCCAGAACTAGCACCAGAACTGGAGTTAAACGCCCAAACTAGCACCCAAGCTGGAGTTTAACTCCAAGAATGGCCTATGCATGTAAAAGCTTCAATGCTCAGCCCAAGCACACATCAAGTGGGCCCCAGAAGTGGATTTCTGCACTATCTGCACTTAGTTACTTATTTTCTGTAAACCCTAGTAACTAGTTTAGTATAAATAGCACTTTTTACTATTGTATTCGCATCTCTGGATGTTTAGTCCTTAGACTTAGACTTTATCATTTGGTTTTACGTTTTGGAGGCTGGCCATTCGGCCATGCCTATACCTTCTTTTCTTATGTATTTTCTACGGTGGAGTTTCTACACCTCATAGATTAAGGTGCGGAGCTCTGCTGTTCTTCATGAATTAATGCAAGTACTATTGTTTCTCTTTCAATTCACGCTTACTTCTTCTCCAAGATATACTCTCGTACTTAATTCAGTTAAGTCAGAATGAAGGGGTGACCCGTGACAATCACCCACTATCTTCGTTACTCGCTTAGCCAAGATCCGCGTGCCTGACAACCACAAGCGGTCTACATGATGTTCAATGTAGTCATTGGACGACAGTTGGAGTATATTCTCTTGGGTCTCTAATCCACGATTTGTATCGCCTCTCCTGACAATAGAGCATCCGAATCTGTGAGATTAGAACCTTCGTGGTATAGGTTAGAACCAATTGGTAGCATTCCTGAGATCCAGAAAGTCTAAACCTTGTCTGTGGTATTCCGAGTAGGATCTGGGAAGGGATGACTGTGACGAGCTTCAAACTCGCGAATGTTGGGTGCAGTGACAGTGTGCAAAAGGATAGAGAGATCCTATTCCGACACTAGTGAGAACCGACAGATGATTAGTCGTGCAGAAGCCGTACCTGGTATTTTTCATCCGAGAGGATCATACAGCTTGCCATGGAAGGGAGCGCGCATGGTTGGAAGAAGACAATAGGAAAGCAGAGGTTCAGAAGCAACAAAGCATCTCCAAACTCTTATTTGAAATTCCCACCAATGATTTACATAAGTATCTTTATTTTATTTTATGTTTTATTTATCTTTTAATTATCAAAACCTCATAACCAATTGAATCCGCCTGACTAAGATTTACAAGATGACCATAGCTTGCTTCAAGCCAACAATCTCCGTGGGACCGACCCTTACTCACGTAAGGTATTACTTGGACAACCCAGTGCACTTGCTGGTTAGTTGTGCGGAGTTGTGAAAAGTGTGATCACAATTTCGTGCACCACCATGTCAAGGCTTGCGGTTCCCACAGGAGGCTTAAGATACTTTCCACTCAGGATGATGTCGTCCTTCGCCGGAATTATCGCCTTCACGTCCTTAGCCTCGTGGGGAACTCCGGCGGCAGCAATCAAATCTGTCACCAAGGCAGAAAATGGGAGGTTGCCCTTAGTATGAACGCGGCCCATTGCTTGTCGAATGAGATAAGGAATGTTGATAGGCTTCTCAGTGAGGATGCACCAGACAAGAAGGGCCAAGTCTGCTATGATTGAGGACTCATGAGTGCTCGGAAGTACGTAGTGGAACAAGATTTGGGCCCACACTCTAGCCTCCACAGTAAGCGCTTGTGCCGAAATGCACTTAGGTCGGGCCTTGGCTCTCCCTTGGGTCCATTGTTCTCCAGGTTGGGCAATGACCCTAAGGACAGAACCCCAATCAAAATCGAGTCTGCTGCGCTGTAGTAGGACCTCTTGGTAATCATCTGTCCCATCCGGCACTAGCAAAACCTTAAGTATCCGCTGAATGGCTTCCTCTGATATGGGGACTTGCTTCCGGCACACAAAAATTGATTGAAGAGAAGGTGAGTGATAGTTAGAGTAGAACTCCACCACCCAAGAAAGATTAGCTTTCTGCAGTTTTCGATTGAGAAATTCCTATTGTCGTCGCTCGATGCGGGGCATGACAAACTGAACAAGGTGCTCCAGAGGAACAAGAAGATGTTCAGAATGGTAATTTCTTTCAACCAAAACGGGGAACATGAGTTCACAAAAGTGATTAGTGAACTTTGCGGAGTCCTTCACAGGGTTGCCCTTATCTATCTCATCAATATGAATGACCCTTTTTACCCTCTTGGAGGGAGGCTTAACTTTCGGTGCAGGGCATGCCTTGGTAGTTGTTCTTTGAGGTGCCCTCTTTGTAGGCGGCTTTTTCGAAGCCTTTTCCTTACCCTTTTTGGTGGCCATCCTGAAAAAAGAAGGAAAAGAGAAAACATCAAACTCAAAGAAACAACACTAAAAGAACAACATGTAAGTGAGCAGTAATGCCACAAAGGAGCAAGGCGTCCTGAAGACATGACAGCTGCAACATGTAAATAAGACAACAATGTAATCATGGAGGCATATCACTAGCATGATATGCAAGAGTGAGAGAAGCATGCAAGTGTAAAGCATGAGAAGAATGGACTCAAGCATCAATAACAACAATAAGTAACACATGCAAGAAAGGTACGAAACACAAGAAAACTATTCACCTAGTCTAAACCCAAGACAATGAAGCATGCGAATGGAATAAGATGGAGTTGGCAAAAGTGGAATTACAAATGTTGCAATATGCTACAAAGAAGCAAGTCATAAGTAATGAGCGCATAGATGGTAAAGATTAAGCACAATAGGCTCAATGCACATGAGGAAAAACAAGTGTAATGAGAAAGAAGCACTAAGTTGAAAGCATAACATCAAATTTGAACTAAGATGTCATTGGTGCCTTTTTAACAAATACTTTGTGTGCATCTTCCAAACAACAAGCATGTATGCAAAATTTAAGAATGTAATAAACCTAAAATGAATTGCCAATCATCAAAACAACACCACATAGCACAAATAAGCTAAGAGATATCAAAACAACCTACCAATGCAAGAATTACATTGAAGTTCAACACCCATGGAAGAACATAAAAAGAAAGAAAAGAAACAAAAAATGAATTATAAACAACAAAATCAAAATGCAACTAAGAAGAAAGAGAGTAGAGTAATGAAATGCAATTAAGAAGAAGAGTAGTAGAAAGCAAAAGAGAGAGAGGAGAAAAAAGACCTTGAAATGAGGAAGAAGATGAGGTTGAGTGTAAGTGAGAATAGGAGAAGAGAAAGGAGAAGAAGAGAGAGAGAGAAAATGTGGGACCGCCGGAGGTGGGGGTCACCGGTGGTTGAGGTCGCCGGTGGTAGTGGGCGGAGAAGAGGTGGTAAGGAGAAAGAAGAAGAAAGGAAGAGGGAATACAAGAAAGAAAGTGAAGAAATAAAGAGAACAGGGCGCGCTGCACTTTAGCTATGTCGGCAATGTGACACGTGCACTTCATCCACACGTACGCATGGAAGAGAGAAAAAGGAGAGTGACACGTGAGCGTCGTCCACGCCTACGCGTCAAAAGCAGAAATAGAAAGGGACGCGTACGCGTTAAGTACGCGTACACGTGGGGCAAAGTCAAGCGTTTCGCACAGAGCCAACACAAAACTCGCGCAACTCTCTGGTTTTTGTACCAGGAGTTCCAAGATCATGAATCGACGCGTACGCGTCGTCCACGCTTATGCGTGGCTGCGCGAAAAACCCAGTGATGCGTAGGTGTTAGCTGACGTGCACGCGTGGGGAGAGATTTGTGCTTCTAGCACCCTTCCCGCACAATTCCAGCGCAACTCTCTGGTTTTTGTACCAGGAGGTGTGGAAATGCAATCGACGCTTACGCGTGGACGCCGCTTTTTTTTTTTAAACATGAGGAAAGGCAATTATGACACAATCTTGGTAGTCATTTAGATAGTTCAAAAACAATCAAAATTTCATGCAACACTCAAAACTAAGCATTTTCTTCAACATTAACAATTCAACCAAACCAAGATCAATGAAATCCTTATGAAGATTCTAACAAGCTCAACAAAATCAAGCAAAATCGAGCATACTTAGACAAACTCACAAAATCAAACAAAGACTCTAAAACTACATGCAAAAAATGATGTACAAGGAGGATCATACCATGGTGGGGTGTCTCCCACCTAGCACTTTTCTTTAACGTCCTTAAGTTGGATGGTCATGAGCTTAAATCTCTTCGCCTTCTAGTGCATCCTCAAGAAGGAACACCTCAAGCTCCTTGTTGTTTCTCATCTTCTCTCCATGATAAAGCTTTAGACGGTGACCATTAACTTTGAAGATTGTAGGGTTTGAAGGATGGCTCAAGTGGAAGACCCCATATGGCTCAGCCTTTTCCACCCTATAAGGTCCTTCCCACCTTAACCTTAACTTGCCTGGTATTAATCTCAAACTTGAGTTGTAGAGGAGGACTAGATCCTCAACTCTAAACTCTTTTCTCTTAATGTTCTTATCATGTACCGCCTTCACCCTCTATTTATAAAGCCTTGAGTTTTCATAAGCTTCCAACCGAAGGCACTCTAACTCTTCCAACTGTAACTTCCTTTCGATTCTGGCTCCCCCCAATCCTGAGTTACATTCCCTTACGGCCCAGTAAGCCTTGTGTTCCACCTCTACCGGGAGATGGCAAGCCTTTCCATAGACTAGCCAGAACGGACTCATGCTAATTGGTGTCTTATAAGCCGTCCGGTAATCCCATAGCACATCTCCGAGCTTAGAACTCCAATCCCCTTATGAGGTTTCACAATCTTCTCTAGTATGCGCTTAATTTCCCGGTTAGAGATCTCGGCTTGGCTATTTGTTTGGGGATGGTAGGTCGTAGCCACCTTGTGATTGATGCCATATTTCTTCATCAAACTTGTCATTCTCTTGTTACAAAAATGAGAGCCTTGATCACTCACGATTGCTCGTGGTGATCTAAAGCGACAAATGATGTTATTTCGAACAAAAGAGATAACCACATTAGCATCATCAGTACGGGTAAGAATTGCTTCTACCCACTTGGAGACATAATCAACAGCTAACAGGATATATAGGAAACCATTAGAATTTGGAAAAGGACCCATAAAGTCAACCCAAACATAAAAAATTTCGCAAAACAACATGAGCTGTTGGGGTATCTCATCCCTCTTGGAAATGTTTCCAAACCTTAGGCATTGTTGGCAAGAGTTACAAAAGAGAAATGCATCCTTAAAGAGTGTGGGCCACCAAAATCTGCAGTCTAAGATCTTTCTAGTAGTTCTTTGAGGACCAAAGTGGCCACCACCTTCAGAAGAGTGGCAAGCCTCTAAGATAGACTGAAACTCGGATTATGGAATACACCTTCTAATTATTTGGTCGGTACCACATCTCCACAAATATGGGTCATCCCATATGTAATATTTGGACTCGCTCTTGAGCTTATCCCTTTGATGTTTAGAGAAATTGGGAGGAAATGTGCGACCAACCAAGTAGTTAGCAATGGGTGCATACCAAGGGATTACCTCGGATATTGCTTGCAAGCTCTCAAAAGGAAATGCATCATTGATAGGAGTGGGGCCACCCTTTTTGTGCTCTACACGACTCAAGTGGTCCGCTACCAAATTTTGGGAACCACTCCTATCCTTGATCTCTAGATCAAACTCTTGCAAAAGCAATACCTATCGGATTAACCTTGGTTTTGATTCTTTCTTGGCCAACAAGTACTTCAACGCCGCATGGTCTGAATATACTACCACTTCGGATCCAAGTAAATAGGCCCGGAATTTATCCAAGGCAAAAACAATTGCTAGAAATTCCTTCTCAGTGGTAGTATAATTAGACTGGGCACCATCTAAAGTCTTAGAAGCATAGACTATGACATAGGGATTCTTACCCTCACGTTGAGCAAGCGCCGCTCCCACCGCATAGTTGGATGCATCGCATATAATTTCCAATGATCTACTCCAATCAGGACCTCTCACAATGGGAGCTTGGGTCAAGACACTCTTCAACTGGTCAAATACTTCCATGCAATCTGCACTCAGGTCAAATGCTACATCCTTTTGCAACAACCAGGAAAGGGGTAGTGCAACCTTACTAAATTCCTTGATGAAACACCGATAAAACCCTGCATGACTAAGAAAAGCACGGACTTCTCTTACAGAGGAGGGGTAAGGTAAACTAGAAACAACATCAACCTTGGCAGGATCAACAGAGATACCATCATTAGAGACAATATGACCTAAAATAATACCTTGCTTCACCATAAAATGGCATTTTTCAAAGTTAAGTACAAGGTTTGATTTAGTACACCTCTCTAACACTTTTGCAAGATTATCCAAACAAAGGTCAAAGGAGTCCCCATAAACACTAAAATCGTCCATAAACACCTCCATACAATGCTCAAGAAGGTCCACAAATATACTCATCATACACCTTTGGAACGTAGCCGGTGCGTTACACAAGCCAAAAGGTATTCTTTTGTAGGCATATGTTCCAAAGGGGCATGTGAAAGTGGTTTTCTCTTAGTCTTCTGGAGCAATATGGATTTGGAAGTAACCAGAATAGCCATCTAAAAAATAATAATGCGACTTACCGGACAAGCGATGAAGCATCTGATCGATGAATGATAATGGATAATGGTCCTTCCTAGTAGCCAAATTCAAGCACCTATAGTCGATACAGACCCTCCACGAGTTTTGTACCCTTGTGGCCATAAGCTCCCCACTCTCATTCTTAACTGTGGTGACACCGGACTTTTTCGGAACTACTTGCACGGGGCTCACCCACTCACTATCCGAAATCGGGTAGATAATGTCGGCATCTAGTAGTCGGGTCACCTCTTTCTTCACAACCTCTAGAATAGTGGGATTTAAACGCCTTTGAGGTTGGCGAATAGATTTGGCTCCCTCTTTTAGAAAAATGCGATGTTCACAAACTTGAGGACTTATGCCAACTATGTCTACCAAACTCCACCCAATAGCCTTTTTGTTTCTTCTCAAGATATTAAGCAATTTCTCCTCTTGTTGGGATGTAAGCTCCTTTGCAATGATCACTGGGAGCTTTTGATTCTCTTCGAGAAAGGCATATTTTAGGTGGAGTGGAAGTGGTTTCATATCCACACTTTGTTCATGGCTTGGCACTTGATTATCCGGCAACACCTGAGGTGGTAAGGTGTCTTCTTTCCATTCATGGGAGTTCCCCACACTTGGACCTTGAACCATATGCTTCTCATCAAGTTTATCATGATGGACTTCGGCTACAATATCATCAATCATGTCACACCGGAATATAGAGTGGTCCTCTGGTGGACGTCGCATAACTTCATCAAGATTAAAACTCACAACTCTTCCATCAATTTCAAAAGAGTAGGTACCCGAAAAAGCATCCAATTTAAACTAGGAGGTCTTCAAGAACGGCCTTCCAAGAAAGATAGATGATGGTCTTCTAGAGTCATTAGGGGGCATCTCAAGAATATAGAAATCAATCGGGAAAACCAACCCCTTTATGCTCACTAAAACATCTTCCGCAATACCAACCACAGAGATTATACTTTTTATCCACCAAAATAAAGCGGGCCGCCGACCATTTCAACGGTGGAAGCTTCAATGTATCATAAATAGATAAAGGCATAATGCTAACACAAGAACCTAAATCACACATGCAATCAAAAAATTGTACACCATCTATGGTGCAAGTGACTAGACAAGGACCAGGATCACCATATTTCTCCGGTATAGCACCCATCAAAGCAGAAATTGAGCTTCCCAATAGAATAGTTTCTAAATCATGAATCTTATCCTTGTTCATGCACAAATCTTTTAGAAATTTAGCATACTTAGGAACTTGGCGAATAGCATCAAAAAGGGGAATAGTCACCTCAACCTTTTTTAATATCTCCACCATCTTGGGATCTAACTCCACTTGCTTTTTGGTCTTCCTTGCCAACGTAGAAAACGGAATTGGAATAGCTTCTTTCAAGATATTTCCATCCTTAGGAACTTCATCCCTTGGTTGAGCAACTTCTTCTTCAACTACCTCTTGTACCTCATCCTCATCTCCGACTTCTTCTACCTCAACAACATCATCATCTTGAGTAACTTCTCTTAGGCTTGGCTCCTTGGGACTCCTCTCTTACAATTTAGTGCCAGACCTTAAGGTGATGGCATTGAAGGGTAGCGCACTAGAGCTTGAGAGTTGAGCATTGGAGGTAGAAGGTGGATCCAAACGGGTTATAAGAGCTTGGAGTGTAGAGGTGAGACCAGTAAGGCTAAACGCGAGTGTGGTTTGAAGCTCCTTTTGTCCTTGAAGAATAGTACGAAGAGTTTCATCTTGGTTGGAGGAAGAAGAAGGGTATGTAATTTGAGGGACTTGTGGTTGGTTGAGTTGAGGTGCTTGAGCTTGCCTTTGGTGAGGTGGTTGGTATCTTTGGCCTTGGTTTTGTTGGTAATTATTATTCCACCTTTGGTTTCCACCATTGTCTCTTCCTCCTTGATTGTAGTTGTCTCGCCACCCTTGGTTGGGATTGTCTTGCCATCCTTGATTATAGTTACCACCTTGGTTATAGTTACCGCCTTGTTGATAATACCCTTAATTTGGACGGTTGTAATAAGCATTGGTAGCCGCCAAAGTGTTGTCCTCTTGGAGTTGTGGACATTCATCAGTATAGTGAGAATAGCAAGCACAAATCCCGCATACTCTTTGAGGGACTAACTGTTGACATTGTTGTTGTGGAGGGGGTGGAGGTTGTTGTTGATTGAGTTGGAGTTGCTTGAGGATATTAGTCATCTCTCCCAAGGTCTTGGTAAGGGCGGCGGTCTCACCACTAGAAGAAATTTCATTTATTGCCCTTGGATGATTGTTTCTTTGTCTCGCATGTTGGGTTGATTCGGCCAAATCGGTGATAAGTTGCCATGCTTCCTCCGTTGTTCTATACTTTGTCAAGGAGCCATTACTTGAAGCATCCAAAAGGATCTTGTCTTGAGGTTTCATTCCTTGGCAAAAGTAACTAATCAACACTAGAGTGTCAATCATGTGGTGAGGGCTTGAGTCAAGAAGTTTCCAAAAACATTTCTAATACTCATAGAGAGTCTCCAATTCTCCTTGGACAATGCATGAAATTTCCTTCCTTAACATATCCGTCACCTCTGGAGGAAAGAATTTGTCTAAAAACTCCCTTCTGAGCAAATCCTAATTAGCAACAATATCATCGGACAAAGTGTAGAACCACTCTTTAGCTCTTCCCTTAAGAGAGAATGGGAAGGCATATAGCCAAATGGCAACCTCATCGAAACCCTCCCGCCTAGTAGTTGAACATACACCTTGAAAGTCGCTAAGGTGTCTAATAGGATCTTGAGCAGGAAGACCATAGAACTTGGGTAGAAGATTAATCAAAGCGGTTTTGAGCTTAAAATTAGCATTCAAATCTGGATGACGCACTTGAAGCGGTTGAAGAACAAAATTCGGAGCACCCACCTCCTTAAGAGTGACTCTTCTTGGAGCGGCCATAGTATCGGTACCTAAATCAATGGAAGAGGTATTAGTAATATCAATGGAAGAGTAGATAGTTCCTTCCTCAAATGATGCTTCGGATTCAACCTCGGATAAGGTTGGTGAATTGGTAGAAACCCCTTCACCACCTCCAAAGGCTATCCGTCTCTGAGCTTGCCTAAGATGTGGTATCGTTCTTTCGATTTCCGGATCAAAAGGGGCTAGGCTCGGATCCGGTAGTGAACGCATCATTCAACGAAGGAGATATATAGCTCATGACAACAAAATACACTAAACAAAGTTAAATCCTAACTAGCAATTAAACTAGCAAACAGTCAAGAAAATGCAAGTATTCACATATCAACATATCTACACTAACCAACAACATGGCACACATATGCAACTCCCTGGCAACGGTGTCAGAACTTGATGTGAGATATTTGTCGGTCTAGAATTTACCAATAAAATTCCGTCGTGAGTATAGTCTAAACCAACAAGCTATCCCGCACCAAAGTTAGAAAATGTGTCACCACAATTAAAAATCAATAACCGGGAGTAGAATCCCGGATCGTTCTCCCTAGGAGTTGCCCTAAGTTGCACATCATTGGTTAGGAGTTCTCTTGGTATTTTTGGATTTGAATACAAGAAAAGTAAATGAGCATGAAACTAAAGCAATGAACAATTAACAATTGAAATAAGGAAACTAAGAAATTAAGCTAACAATGGTGGATGTCAATCAATCAATGTAAATAAAATCCTTGGCTAGGGGTGAGAATTGGAATTCCTATCCTCATTATATCCATCAATTGTGACAAGAATTGGCCATTGCTCCACTTAGTTAACCTCTAACTATAAAGGAAAGTCAAGTGGATACAATCAACTTGAGTCCACAAGTCCTAGTCAAATCCTAAGGAAAGACTAGATTTAGTGGCATTCAAATCAACTAGCAACTTCCAATTATCAATCAACAAAAGACTTTGACAATTCAAGAGTCTCTAATTGCTCAACCCCCAAGCCAAGAGTGAAAATCTACTCCATAACCACAATTGGCATTTCCTCAAACACTTGGTGAGCACAAGTAAAAGGCATTATGAAATTGAGGGGATAATTCAAATTAAAGCTATCTACTACAAACACTAACAACAAAAAAGCAATTAATAACAATGAAAATAAAATTCCTCAATGCAATAATAGAAATCAATCTCAACAAGATCCAAATCTAATATACGAATTTCTAGAACAATAAAAACACTAAATGAGAGTAGGAGGATGAGATCTACAAATTAAAGCAATGTAAAATTAAATTAATACAGATCTAACTAAAGGATCCAAGTGAAATTGAAATTGAGAAGGCTAAAACCTAGAGAGAGGTGAGAGTTTCTCTCCCTACCCCCCAAACAAGAACAAAAGCTAGCTAAAATCATGTGTATGAGTGAGTCCCCCCCCTTTTCCCTTGGTTCCTTGGGTCTTTTCCATGCAGAATTGTGCTCAGATTGGGCCTGGAGCCTCTCAGAAATCGCCAGCCATGATTTCATTAATGATGTAACGTGTTGGGCATCACGCGTGCGCGTCGGCCACGCGTGCGTGTGGTGGACGAAATTGTGATTACACTTTGATTATGTAAAATTCATTGCTCTTTCTTTCCCTGGCAATGGCGCCAAAAAAACATGATGCCAATACCATGGTTCACAACTTCGCACAACTAACCAGCAAGTGCACTGGGTCGTCCAAGTAATACCTTACGTGAGTAAGGGTCGAATCCCACGGAGATTGTTGATATGAAGCAAGCTATAGTCACCTTGTAAATCTCAGTTAGGCAGATATAAAATAATAATGGGGTTTTCGAAAATAATACTAAAATAAGGATAGAAATACTTATGTAATTCATTGGTTAGAATTTCAGATAAGCGTGTAGAGATGCTTTCGTTCCTCTGAACCTCTGCTTTCCTGCTATCTTCATCCAATCAATCTTACTCTTTTCGATGGCTAGCTTTATGTAAGGATGTCACGGGTGCCAATGGCTACTTTCGATCTCTCTCGGGAAAATGATCCAAATGCTCTGTCACAGCACGGCTAATCGTCTGGAGGCATCACCTTTGTCGTTGGTTGCATCCTATTCCTCCCTGTGAAAATGGTCCGATGCACTGTCACTGCATGGCTAATCATCTGGAGGTTCTCGATCATACTGGAATAGGATTTACTATCCTTTTGTGTAACAGCCCAGACCACCCGCTAGCACGATATTGTCTGCTTTGGCACACAAGGCCTCACGGTTTTGCCTTTGACGATAGGGATGATAGCCGAAGCCCCCCACACTCACTCGTCAAAACGCGTCATGCTAGGGAGAGGTATCCCACCCTTATAAGGCATGCTTCGTTCCCCTCTCCAACCAATGTGGGCCTTACAATCCACCCCCCTAAGGGAGTCTAGCGCCCTCGCTGGCACATCGATCCGAGCTCTGGCTCTGATACCATCTGTAACAGCCCAGACCACCCGCTAGCACGATATTGTCCGCTTTGGCACACAAGGCCTCACGGTTTTGCCTTTGACGATAGGGATGATAGCCGAAGCCCCCACACTCACTCGTCAAAACACGTCATGCTAGGGAGAGGTATCCACACCCTTATAAGGCATGCTTCGTTCCCCTCTCCAACCGATGTGGGCCTTACATTTTGCGTCTGTTACTACGCCCAGCACTCGCGAGTTTGAAGCTCGTCACAGTTATTCAATCCCAGAATCCTACTCGGAATACCACGGACAAGGTTTAGACTTTCCAGATTCTCATGAATGCCGTCATCAATCTAGCTTATACCACGAAGATCCCAATATCTCGGACTCGGCCCCCTGTATTAGTAATCTAAGAGATACTCGTTCAATCGAAGGTAGAACAGGAGTGGTTGTCAGGCACGCGTTCATAGGGAATGATGATGATTGTCACGTTCATCACATTTAGGTTG
Organism: Arachis ipaensis; assembly: GCF_059453495.1. Lineage (NCBI taxonomy): Eukaryota > Viridiplantae > Streptophyta > Magnoliopsida > Fabales > Fabaceae > Arachis > Arachis ipaensis. The sequence continues at coordinate 114,328,509 of NC_142441.1, read as the reverse complement.
AAGTGCGAATGAATATCTTAGAAGTGGAATAAGTTGAATTGAATAGAAAATAGTAGTACTTTGCATTAATCTTTGAGGAACAGCAGAGCTCCACACCTTAATCTATGGAGTGTAGAAACTCTATCGTTGAAAATACATAAGTGAAAGGTCCAGGCATGGCCAAATGGCCAGCCCCTCTGATCTAAGAACCAGGCGTCCAAAGATTCAAAGATGATTCCAAAGATGTGTAATACAATAGTAAAAGGTCCTATTTATAATAAACTAGCTACTAGGGTTTACAGAAGTAAGTAATTGATGCATAAATCCACTTCTGGGGCCCACTTGGTGTGTGCTTGGGCTGAGCTTGAGTGTTACACGTGTAGAGGTTATTCCTAGAGTTGAACGCCAGTTTTGGTGCCCGTTTGGGTGTTGAACTCCACTTTGCAACTTGTTTCTGGCGCTGGACGCCAGAATTGGGCAGAGAACTGGTGTTGAACGCCAGTTGGCGTCATCTAAACTTGGGCAAAGTATGGACTATTATACATTGCTGGAAAGCCCTGGATGTCTACTTTCCAACGCAATTGGAAGAGCGCCATTTCGAGTTCTATAGCTCCAGAAAATCCACTTTGAGTGCAGGGAGGTCAGAATCCAACAGCATCAGCAGTCCTTCTTCAACCTCTGAATCTGATTTTTGCTCAAGTCCCTCAATTTTAGTCAGAAAATACCTGAAATCATAGAAAAACACACAAACTCATAGTAAAGTCCAGAAATGTGAATTTAACATAAAAACTAATGAAAACATCCCTAAAAGTAACTAGATTCTACTAAAAACATACTAAAAACAATGCCAAAAAGCGTATAAATTATCCGCTCATCAGCGTGTCATATGAACTTCTCAGGCCACGCGTACGCGTCGGTCACGCGTACGCATCGATGGGATTTCGCATCACCACGTGAATGCGCCAGCTTTTGTGCGCGAGTCCCAGCTGCATGCGTCCACGCGTGCGCATCAACCACGCGTGCGCGTCGCCACCAATTCTCCAAAGCTTCACTCTTCATGTCCCTTCCACTTGTGCATGCTTCCTTTCCACCTTCTATAGATCTTAAATCCGCTTAGCAAACACATTACGGCATCGAATGGTCATAAAAGAGGATTAAAAATTGGCGTTTTAGGGTTAAAGAAGCATGTTTTAAACCATGAAGCAAAATTAGGAAAGAAACACAAAACCATGCAATTTATATGAATAAGTGTGAAAAATATTGATAAAAACCCTCCAAATTCTACACAAGATAAACCACAATATTAGGGTTAATCAACTTTTTGCAGAGGAACTTCAACTGTAATCTTGCCCCTCAAGGAAGGAACTTCAAGGCTACAAGGTAGCCTCCTAGTAACACCATAGTTAACAATCACTTGCGACAAGACTTGGAAAGGCAACCACAGCAAAACCAGTTAGGACGTGTATGTACCAAGTATAGGAAAAACTATGGAGATAGACTCTTTCAATTTGGAACAGGAGTTTGCTATAATTGTAGTAAACAAGGAAATATCGCTAGGGATTTCCAACGACAAAGAGTTGGACTTGTCCTTTCTAGACCCCAACAGCAAGGAAGGGTATTCGCTATGAAAGCTGAGGATGTTTCTGAAGCTGATTCCCTCATTAGAGGTACGTGTTCTGTCAAGAATGAAACCCTAACTGTACTGTATGACTCAGGTGCCTCACATTCTTTCATATCGATAGATTTTGCATTTAAGTTGGGATTGGATTCTTAGAGAATGGCTTATGATCTAATTGTTCATACTCTTATTGCACAAAATCCTGTGACTAGCTTAGTATGTCGTAAGGTTCCTTTTTCCACTAGGGATAAGTCTTTTGTACATGATTTAATATGACTACCTTTGAATGGTATAGATGTTATCCTAGGAATAGATTGATTGTCTACTCACCATGTTTTCTTAGATTGTTTTAAGAGGATTGCTATAATTCTATCAAATAGTATCTCTTCTGAAATAGTTATCACATCCGATTATTATCTAAACTCTGTAGTAGTAAATTATAAGGGAAATGAGTGTGAGGGTTATGAGAAAAATGTCACAATACTTTTCAAAATTATCTAAACTCCGTAGTAGTAAATTATCAAGTTAATTATAGCTTTAAATCGGAATTCAATACTTTTCAAAATTTAGTTAAAATGTCACAATTCAAAACAATCATGGCTATGAGAAAAATTGGGGGTTTGATTGAAACTGGCAGAAATTTAAATAGCAAGGAATTTAAAAGAGCAAGCAATATCTAAAGGTCAAGAGAATAACTAAGAGCAATTAAGGTTAAGAATCACTATCCTTGTCACTAACCACAATATGATAATTACAAAGAGCAAACCTAATTCGTCAGCCTCTACAAATTAAGAAAAGTCAATTAGGCTTAATTAACCCTAATCCACAAGTCCTAACCAACTTACTAGTTGAATTAGTAAAAGATTTGCATTAGTGGAAATAATATATATTAATATCTCTAAATTATCAATCAACTTTGGCATTAATGACTCAAGGTCACCCAATTTTTCAACCCAAGTTAAGAATGTAAAATCTACTCTATAACTATGTGAGACATTTTATCAAACACTTAGTGTGCATAAAATAAAGTATCATAAATTGCAAAAGTAATAAAATCTACAACTACCCAATTCAAGCAAGCAACAAAAACATCTTAACACTATAAAAAAACGCTGAGTATTGTCAAACTTATAGGCGAAAAAACAAAAATAAACAGCTGGTAATAAGATTATCGTTGGATTTAATCTGACGGTATAAACCTCGCCGGTAAATGTTTACCGTCAAAATTTTTTGTCCGCCGGTAACTTGCAGCAGAATTAGCAGCGGAATTTTATTTTTAAGCTACGAATATCCGATGTCAGTTATTAGCAAATTTTTCAACGGTAACTTTGGTACCGAACCATTTTTGTTCCCGCATCGTTACCGTCAGATTTTTTTTCCCAGTAAATTCGACGGTAAGTTCAATTTTTTTTACTTTTTTTTTATGAAATTAATGGTCAAATTTTAAATTTTTATTTAAATTTATTTTTTACACAATTAGTAGTTAAATTCTAAATAATAGAAGACAAATATGTTAAATTATCAAGTGTACAAATAAAATGTAAAGTCAAATAATAGATGATATGATACAATCAAACATTGTATCAAAAAACCTAGTCACTAAAGATCCTGATAGTTGTTGTCGTCATTGTCCCGCTGGTCTTGCTGCTGATGGGACGGCCCAGGCAGTGATGCCTATGCACCTCCAGTAGGGTCGTTACCACCAACAGCACCACTGGCACCAGTAGTAACACTGCCTCTAACGCGCATCTGATCGTTGTACGGTGCCATGTTGCGCTCCATCCGCTAAAGCCGCTCCAACTTCCGCCTCCACTCCAGCTTAATGTCATCATGGTTTGTCATGTGTGAGAGGATTGTCTAATACTTCTCCTCAGACTCCCGCAGCTGTTGAGCCTATTAGTGAAGGCTCTTGGTGAGAAGTAGCACCTGCTCAAATCGACGCCGTCCTCGGGATCGACGGACTGACTGGTAGCAGGGGTTGATGAATATTTCAATGTGGATGTGCGGAGGTTGTCGGTGAAGAATGATCCCAGCCTATAGACAAGATTCTTGTAAAGAGTAGATGCTTCCTCACGCCAAACCATGTCAGGATCAACGACTGATGCAGCAGAGTTGTTGCCGTCGTCTCCATTAGGCTGAGATTGCTGGGATGGAGCCTCCAAACTCTGCATGTAGGACTCTTGCGTAACAACATATTTTATGAGTAGGGTTACAGGTAATTAAAACCTTTAACCTACATGATGTTTACTCACATAATGATTCACAACCCACTGATCAGCAAATCTCTCCTTGTTCTCCTTCAAGGTGTCAGTATACTTGATGGTCTCCGCCATCATTGCTTCACGATCCAATGACTTAGGCTACACATTTTGAAACCACATGTTAAGACTAACTAAAGGAACTTAATAACAAAATGAAACAAGTTAGATACCAGCCTGGCCTTTGTCATCATGAAAGTCGCTAACTCACCAGTATACTTTGACGACCTGGCCGATGCCCTGTTAGCTCTATTCATGAGATGGCAACACTTGAATCCCTCGTCAGTCTCCCAATGAACGTACCGTGCCTTCTTAATATCCGGGTGGAGCCAAGTGGTGAGGTGGTCGCGGAGCTCACGTACGTCCTCCAACATCTATTGAAGCCGCCTAACCATCCGATGGTGGAAGATCTTCTTGACTATGGCATCGTGATTCTTGTTCCATATAAATTTCTCCTGTAGAAAGAATATTTATCACGACTTATTCGAAATTAAATACATAATTAAACAAAATAGAATATATAAAGGTATGAATATGTTAACTTTTTACCGCGCACTTTTAAAACCATTGCTCTCTAGTCTTTGCCGAGATCTTCTTATAGCTCGGCCATGGGTGTTCGTACATCAACTTGATGACAATAGTACACTCCTGTATACATGCATTGTTATTTGGCACAAACCTATCAATGGAAAACTTAAGATTAGTAGGTTACTAAAAAGTTATTTCAAGTAATCTATAAACTTCAATTACATTTAGATTTTTTTTAGAAATTTTGGTAGAGTTTCATTTATAACTAGAATGTGCCAATAACTATATCCATCAACAATTCACTTAAACAACAACATCTATCAACAATCAACAAACAAGAATCAAGAATCAAGCAACAACATCCATCAATCAACAATAAGTGGTTCAATTAAGATAATATCTTCATCTATATGCCATTATATAACTTAAGCAACAACATCCATCAACAATTAAGAATTATCAAATATTTTCAGCAGTTCAAACCTAAATCGAACTTATCTTAACAACCTAAATCTACTAAATTAGAAAATTGGGTGTAACTAAATTAAACTAACTAACTAAAGTGGTTTGCACATAAAAGACTTAAAATAGTACATATGCCATCAAACCATCAAATCAAATCGTCATCCGTACGATGGCAGGTAGTGAAGGGGCATCTGGCTGGGATCCGTGAGAGGATTCCGGCACCCAGTGTCTGCCGTTGGAGTCGACGTCGTCGAGACAGTGGACTACTGAGCAGATAAAAGCGGCGTCATCAAGGTAGATGGAGCCTCATAGTTGGTGTTAGGGACCATGATGAACGGCTGGTCCGGTGCACCCATTGCCTGTGACGTCACCAGGGTAGTTGGAGTAGAAGAGGACAACTGAGAAGTCCCAGGGGTACCAATAGAAACCATCCCTCTACCACGACCACGAGATTGATCCATGACACCTCTACCTCTCCTCATGTCTGCAAAGAGCATATCAAGAAACACTAGTCACAAAAATAATGTAATAGCAAAGATAAAATTCACAGAGACTTTAAATCCCATAAATCAGCAAATACAACACAAATCCTGTGTACATTTATATTATTTGAAAAATATTTTGGCATAACCTCTCCTAAAGTTGGCCATGTATCCACATTTATGGTTCCTATAAATCCAACTAACCTCAATCATAAATTGAAACTTCAAAGCCGCTACAACATATCCAAAATAACCTAATCAGTTAACTAATAAGTTGAGTTCCTAACTACTTAGGTGTTTTAATAACTTAATCAACAATACCTCAGAACATCTTTTAATTAGAATTAGAACAAATCAGAACTAAAATTATAATAACAAATCAGAACCAAAATAACGAACAAAAAATTATAATAACAAATTAGAACAAATCAGAACTAAAATAACGAACACAAAATTATAATAACAAGTCATCACCAAAATTATAATAACAAATCAGAACCAAAATAACAAACACAAAATTATTATAATAAATCAGACCAAATCAGAATCAAAATTATAATAGCAACTAAGACCTTATTCCTATTTTAGAAAAAGATAAGTTCAGAAGAATTACGTGAAGAAGAGCACCAACGCCGAGAGGAAGAGGGCGACAGAAGCGGCGGCAGCAGCAGAATCGGTGGTAGCAGCAGCAGCAGAATCCGGCAGCAGTAATGATGACGGCAAAAATGACGAACAACGGGGAAGAAGGAGGGGGCTGCCAGAGAGATGAGAGGGGTAGAGAGAGTGGGAGGCGAGAGGGTTAGAGAGAGAGAGAGAGAGAGAGAGAGAGAGAGAGAGAGAGAGAGAGAGAGATTCAAATGAGGGGTGAAAAGGGTTCACAGTTCGAATTTAGGGCATAATTACCGTCGGATTTACCGGCGAAAAAATCCGATGGTAACATGTTTCAATACCAAAATGCAGCATTCTAATAAGTGGGTTTACCGTCGGATTTTTCTGTCGGTAAATCCAACCCTAAATGTCGCACCTAATTTTCTCTTTTTCCCTCCAATTATTACCGGCAAATTTACCATCGAAAATGATAATCCGCCGGCAATATTTGGCATGACGAATTTGACGCCAAACCCGCCAGTAAAGACGCCGCTACTCTGCAATACTAAATTCAATGATACTCAACATTTTTCTTGTAGTGTAAGTAAGCAAGAATAAAACATAAAAAATCAAATTCATTAAAAGTAAACAAAAATTTAACAAGTGTTCATAAACTAAAATAACAAGATAAAAAACTAAAAAAATATTCTAAGTAAGTAGTGTGTGAGAATAAGAAAATAGGAGCGAAACTACACCTAAACAAAATTAAAATCTAAAACTAAAGAGAAAATTAAGTAAAACCCTAAGGATTCTAGAAAAAAGTTGGAGTTTCTCTCTAGAATCCCACTAAAAACCTAAGAAAAATGTAAAAGTGGCGAGTATGTGAATGTCCCTCCTTTTCCCTTCCATCTTGGCTTCATCATACCATCAGAAATAGCTATTGAGGGACTTAAGAAAGTACAAAAAAGAGGATGCATGTGTTTCATTAAACTAGGCACGTGGGTTGGTCTCGCGCGCGGGGAAAAAGCTCACACACACGAGATTCGCAAGGATATGTCGTTCACGCGAATATCTCGCTCACACGAGGAAGAGCCACTTGCGCGAGTATCTTGCTCATGCGAGAACGGTTTGCTCACGGGAGCTACCAAAAAGCTCCACTCCTAAATCACTTTCTGAATTCGCTTCTTCATTCCATTCTTTTCGATCTTTTGAGGTCATTGATGTACCTTAACCTTGAAACAATTAAATTTAATCACGGCATCGAATGGCATAAAAAGAGATTAATAAATTAATGATTAGGAGCACAAAAAGCATAATTTTTTCACACACAACTTTATCGAAAGTAAGATTCGAAAAACTCAATTAATTGAGTAAGTTAGTTGATAAACTCCATACTTTTTAACACAATTTAAAATGATAAAATGGAGTTTATCAATCACGTTTCACGTTTGCACACGTGATACGTTCATATTTCCATGTGTCTTATCTCATTTATAGTGTTTAATGTGTTTAACTATTTTATTTATACTATAAACAAGATACTTACTTATTTAATACGTTTATAGTATAAACGAGATATGTGATATTGTGAAATTATAAATTTTTTTAATGTTAATTAAACTTAGGAATTACTTTAGAAAAAAGGAAATAGTAAGGGGAAAAAAGCATGGCCCATTATTCGTCACTAGGCGGGACAGGCTCGTATTCTAGGATCGTTTAAGTAGGCGGCGCAGAACAAATTAGTCCATTTACCACCCTTGTTGAATTTGGTTAAGTTTACTTTATTTAATTTTGACTTAATCCTATTGGCAATTCATTTTATACATTTTCTTTTCAAATGATGTAGGAATGTCCTGTTTTTCTTGCTAGTGGTAATTCTTAATGATATTACCATGTAAGAATTATTCAAATTGTTTTACCAGGTAAGTTTTAACATCATGAGACAGAAACTGCATCATAAGAAATCATATTTTAGTTTGTTGACTTTTTTTAGCTTGATGTTAGAGGAAGTTTATATTTTCATTATTTTGCAACAAAAGACAGATAGACTTCAAGAGTAATGTGAGTTTTCTGTCTTCATTTGAGTTGATCATGGATGAAAGAATTCTAATGTTCCTACTACTCATTTTCAGTTCTTTGTTAGTTGTCGTAGCAAGAACAGCAAATCAAGATTGTAAGTTTGGTTTTCAATGCTATTTGTCTCAATCATATACTTTCTCTTCATCCAAATGGCATTTTTGATATACCCATTATACAATTAAGAGTTTATAGTCTACCAATCCTCTTTTTACTTGAATCTTCTCCTAATTCCAATGGAAGACATGAGTGGTTAGCAAACAGCAGCCAGCAATCTGCATCATCTAATTGACTTAGATGATAAGATAGACATGTTTGGACAATGGAAGCAACTTTCTCGCTACGAGTTGTTACAAGAATTTTACTTCCCTTGACTCCGTGTTGAAGAGGCTTCTAAAAATCATTCCTAACATCATAGTTGTCATTTCAAACATCGTCCAAAATGACTAAGTACTTTTTCCCTATAAACTTTTTTCTTCAATTCAACTTGAACAAAACCCAAATCCTTCATATCACAGCTACTTGAATTAACTATCTCTATCATAGTCTTAGTGATCTTCTGAATATCAAAATTTTTATAAACAAAAAATCCACAACTTAAGATAAAATTTGCTCCAAAGACTCATTATTAATTTATTATACACCAATTGAGCTAAAGTGCTTTTTCCAATCTCATCCATGCCAACAATTGGAATCACAGATATTTTAGCATCTATTGTATCATCCAATAACAATTTCATTATGGTTTCTTTGTCTTGATCTCTACCATATATAGTGGATCTTTCAAATAGAGATGTTGATGGTGTTCTCCACAACATGCTCTCCCTAACATTTTCTTTTAGACCAAGAATGTCTTTGCTTTTTTCAGTATATTCTAGTCTCTCAGTAATGTCTTCCAATTTTGTAACAACCTCGGACTCTCGAAAATTTAGAAAGCGAGAGAACAAGGTACTAACCTCTTTTTGAGTTGTTCCTGCTTCGGTTGAAACACGATCCAACAAGTCATCAGCATCATAGACAGCATCTTTGAGATCATCGAGCCACTTCTTTACAGCAAGGTCATTGATTTGTCGCTGCTCAGCATCATTAAGAACAGCTTGAACTGCGTACAGATTAGTATCCAACCTTTTGATTAGCTTCTTGTGAAGCTTCTTTCCCCGAATGAAATTCACAAACTTAGGTGAAGCAAATTTGTCAAAAACAACTTGAATAAAACTAGACACTAAAGCTTGACTTACAATTGTACCTGCCATGATTGCAGAGATTATTGGGCAGAAACAGAAACGTACTTTAGAAGGTGACAATTTTCTTCGAGAGTGAAACTTGTAGTAAAAATAAATGTACGCAACTGCGTGTTGTGTATGCTGTGTTATTAAATTATGCATCAGGCAACTGCCATGTAGTAATGCATTTCTTTCTAATTTGAAATTAATTTAATTATTTTGTTGGTCTCTATAATTTTATCAAATTTATAATTAAACTTTTATATTTTTGTTTTCTTCTAAAGTTTTTATCAAATTTGTAATTAAAATTTTATATTTTTTAATTTTGTAATTAAATTTTTGTTAATGTAAAAAATTATTAGAATTAACTAAATTTTTTATTCACAATTAAAAACCTAATTAGATTTTCACTACATATTTTTTTAAAAATATTTCATTAATTTTAATATTTTTAACATAAAAAAATTTAATTATAAAATAAAAAATAATATAAAAAATATGAGTTTAATTACAAAATTAATAATTCTATGAATGGCAAGAGAGTAATTATGAATCAATAACAAATTAAGTCACAGTCTTCTAAATGTATTAATTTAATATGTCCATTGGATGCTTTTCTTCGAATGATGCTCCCAATTATATTTAATATTATACAACTAGTTATAGAAAAATTATATTATAAAAGATGTTGGTTCAGGTGAGAAGACTAAAGTGAATATGTCCTAATTGTTGAATAAGTTGTTTTATGTGAAAATTATGTGAAAAAAAAAACCTAAAATAGTGTTAGAACAAACTAATAAGTAGTAACACGTAAATTCCCAAGTTGTGTATAAAGTTACTATTTCAAACTAAATTTTTTATAACAAAGGAGAAACATCTATTTATATAACATTTATATCATAAATAATTTCATTTATATAACCAATCTAGGATAAATTTCACTTAGCTTATAATAACATAGAGAAAAATATATATCACCATAACTACATTAATTTATATAAAATGTTATATAAAAATGTTAGTTTATAATTATATAAAAAATTTAAATTCTAATATTGCACTTTTTGTTTATCGAACAAAATTCATCTTTGTGAAAATTATATTAAAAAATAGACTTAAATAGTGCTAATAAACTAATAAATATTTTCTATAAATATATCATGTCAATATAAACTTATTTTGTTATCATATAAAGGACAACATTTATCTACATTTTAGCTGTCGAAATATTAATTTCATAATTTCACATCAAATCGTTTAATTATATAAAAATTATATTATATTAAGGATGTTAGTTCATATTAGTAACAATTTTATTATTATATTTCCTATTTTGAATATGTTTGTGGTTTATGATCATACCTGGAATAAATATTCTTAGACATTATTTTAATAAACTACTCCGATTGATAAAGTGAAATAAAGATAAACATGATCGTAAAATTACAAAAAGAATTAGAGTAAAATAAACCTACAACAAAAAAATACAGAGTTTTTCTTGGAACAACGAAAAACCAACCAAAAGCTTCTGATAAAAACTTTCGTTCAATACCCCACTCTTCGTTATGGATTAAAAAGCTTCCGGAAAGGCCCATCCTTCCTGTCTTTGGCAGCTTCAGTTAGAGCCAAGAATCGCTTGAACCCTGTGGTGGCAGCTCCTCGTCCAAGTGCGGCTGCCCTAGTTAGTACATCCTCCCGAGATGCCATGAGTCCAGCGGCAGAGGGATTAGGCACCACCGGAGCCATGGGGGAAGCTGGGACAACTGTAGGTGTAATCTGTGTTTGCTTAATTCCAGGGCCATGTTTATTAAAGTCATCAAGAATGCTTTGTTGATCCGCTTTTTTAAGACCCTGAAAAGTGAAAACAGACATAAGTGATTAAAGAATTGACAAATCAACTGCATCTGAAAAACCATAAACAATAAATCCATGAACCATTCCTAGAAAATAACAAAGTTGAACGATTATGGTAATTATTCAAATTTAATGTTTCATACATATTCCATAAGAATTTTCAACTTTGGAAACTAGTCCGTATCTTAATAAGATCCAACACTTGACTTGAGCACGACAGGCAAGTTTTGTGTCATCAATAATAGATTACTTCCCTTTAGGTCTTATTTTACTAAAAATGTAATGTTCTTTACAAATAGTGAATCTTGAACCACTTTTTTGTCTAGTCTACACAAATTAAGACTATGCTTCCTTGTTATTCTCCTCAAGCTTGGGAAAATTACCCACTTACTTAAGAGGGCATCTCATTCACTTATGATTGTTCAGCTAGAATAAGTTAAGTGAAATTAGTCATGAACTTAGAATTATACAAGTTCATTTTATGCATTTATATGATGAGACAGCCAATCTCCAGTTTTTGAGGTAGTAATCAGAACTAAAGGAATTGAACAAAGAACTGATAGGAATTAGCAAAACCTTAAGGTCCAGTATTCTCTGAAATTCCATTGGTGTACCCTCAGGTAGTAATGCTCGGTATGTATCTGCCACAGAATCAACTGGAGACAGTATAACCTAACATTCCATTCACACAAACCCATGTTAGAAAGAACTAAATAAACTTCAATTATAATGGTGTTTTTTTTCCCCAAATAACAACCAACCTTCAAAAGTGCCTCAGCTTTGCTCATCTCGCGGCTTACAAACTTGGAATAGCCAACAGCACCTGAAGTCTGTTGCAGAGAATAAACAATCAACAAGTGTAATGAGAGAAACACAAGCACACAAGAAATAGACAATTATATGACAGATGCAATTTCATAAGGATTTGTTTGCCCCGTGCAAGATGATAAAGTCAGTTGGTTTAGACAGGCAGTCTATCTCTGCTTCCAATTCAGTAGAGAATTAATTAAGACCAATGAGGCAACAAAATATTTCATATGGGTAGAATATAACTAGCAACATGTAAATTATAAAAAGCAAAACATAAAATCTCAGCTCTTAATTTTTTATTCATCTTGGTTTGAAAAATAAAATAACAATTTCTAATTCTGTCTACAGTTGAAAGTTGGTGAAAGTTTTCACTTGAAAATTTCATTATCAATATTTTCTATATAAAAACTATAGCTGAGAAAAAAAATTAAATGCTACTAGTGAAAGGAACAACAGCATAGTAAATTCACCAACTCATGAAATGTGGAGTTCAGATTCCCTAGATTTAAGCTCCAAGGGAAGGAAAGATAACTAAAAAATATTTGCAGAAGTTAGATCACCTGTCTACCAAGGCAAGGAATCTCAAGAAGGATTGTCTTAACAGCTTGTGTATCCAGTAGCATCTGCAAAAGTATCGCTTTGTCAGCTCGTTGTCATAACATTTCAAGTGTTCCACAGGGAAAAAAAATAAGTTTCAAATCTCCTTTATGTATCCTGTACTCAATAAAAAAATGTTCAAAACTGTTGAAAATAAAAACCATCTTACATTTACAAACCCATAAAAAATATGCTTTAACTTTACTCTTGATGTAACTAAAAGGAAATAAAAACCAATTAAAGAAAGCAGCCAGTACCTGTTGAGCGCCCGTTTCTGATATTTGCTTGCATTTGAAAATGTTAGAATAGAAGCGGGGACCAAGAGATGATGCAAGCTGTGGATAATAAATGGGAATTAAATGTAAACATTCAACTTGCATTATTAAGCAACATTGAGTATTTACCATCTAATTTAGTCCCTTACAACATCTGCAAGAAAAAAGATATTCAAAACAGAAAAACATTCAAAGGAATAATTTATTAATTATTAATTATAACTAGCATGCCAAAAAAGAAAATGTCCTTAACACCAAGGTTGACATAAAAAGTCTTAACTCAATGCATCAAATTGGTATTACCTTGTCCAGAAAGAACTGGAAGTAGACAGGAGAAAGAAGACTTCCAAGAGTAGGAATGCTAGTGGTAAGAATCAGATTTATGGCATTAACATATCTGTAAGAAAAATAATATTGTTAAATTGGTAATTTTATCAGGAACAAAGATTACTAATTGTTTTCTCTTTTGAAATTCAACTTACTCTGACTGATCACCAACACTCTCAAGAGTACCCCCATGGTACACGTGTCATTGCAGCCAATTCAACGTCAAACTTGGTTTCCAGGCCATGCACCAATGTCACCAATGACTTTGTTATAACAGCTGAAAAGTCATCCTGCATGATTGCACAATTCTCTTGGAATGACATTTGCAGAGAAAAGCATCATTTTGGTGAGAAGATAATAGTACCTGCACTTCTGACATATCCACCCCATCTGCATACTGATGATCTATTATCTTGGAAACACTCTCAGCCAGTTCACCGGCCTGCCATATGCAAGGCTAAGTAAAACTGGCATTTACTCATCCTGAACTAAATTAAGCATGATAAAGAAATTTACTGACCATTTTATGGCAATATTCGGCTGAATTAACAATGAAACAAATCACCCTTTCATCCCTATCAGATGTCTGTTACAACAATTCCCAGGAGTTTATAGAAAAAAAATCAAATAAAGTTGTTTGATAAAACAGTAAGTTAATATGTAGCTTTAACTTCTGACAAATCATGAAAAGCTAATTCTTTACAAGATACCTTTATCTGTCCATCCGTGCCTGTGGCAGCAGCAACAATTCCAGTACACCCTTTGGGAGTCTTGCAAAGAGCTTTGTAGCATATGCTTTAAGAATTCTTTGGAAAACCTAAGAGTGAATTGAAACAAAATCATATACATCATAAAGATAGACCTCTAAATTACAGTATGCGTTGCAAGTTGCAACTAAAAACCAACTCCATTTCCACAGAGAAGTTCAAACAGCATTCTTTTGAATTCCTTAATACCCAACAGTCAGTCAGACAATAAGGGTGCAGATCACATAGCCGTTTTTAACTCTTCAGCCGCAGCCAACTACATTGGCTACATTACATAACCACCATTAGGCAGGTCTCAAAGTGAAGTTTTTCCCTTAATAGAGTGCTCCTACTAGTTCCATGTGTTGAACTTTAACAATTATTCAACAACTCTAGGCATATGCTTTGTCATTTTTGAAATGGAGAAATATTAGCTATAACTCGAGAGTTACCTTGAACAAATTAAATAGTGTCTGGTTCTTTGTTAACGCACTGCATCTCTTCAAACCCCTCTTGATTATGAGAAACAACTACGTAGTACAACAAAACAACCAAGTCAACTCAGAGTATAATAACAAATTGTCCATCAGAAAAGAAGGGGGCTCCACCATTCATCCGTGCCAGGGGGGATCTATATATCTAACCATATCTAATATTGGCAACATTAACCAGAAGCTACCTAACAGAATTCCTAAAAGCTCTTGAGAAATGAAATGACCCATCACCTGCATGCTGCTGGATAAAATACTATTCTGACCTCCCTCCTCAATATCCCATGTCTCCTCCTATATTTGATGACACATTTAATCAAGGGATAATGATAAGTAAATCAATGAGTACATATATCAAAAAGCAAGACCCAAATTACCTGAACGAGTGTCTCTAAATTTTCCATTAGTGTTTTCTCTTCCAATTCTACATATAATGTTAAGTGAGGTTCAAAGCAAGATGAAATAATTCCACGAAAATTGAACTGCCAAAATAACAAAATGTTTATCAGGTGCACCTAGTGAAATAGATCATTAAGAATAAAGTGAGGACAGTCACTATTACAACAAAGACTAGGAAGCACACCAAGAGGTCAATGTTTTTTCTACATCAAATTCAGTTGACTTATTTTTCAATTGGGACATTCAATTTTCTTCTCTCCCATCTTTTACCCTTTGATAATTTGAAAATATTTAATAAAATAATTAAATAACTGAGAGACAATATAAGAGTCCAGACAAGCCCAAGCATATAATCAGACATAAGCATTTTATCAAATAAAAGATTACATTAGTCCAATACAATTTCAGTGCTTCAATTGCACAGATAAAATAAAAAAGATAACCTTGATTAGAAGATTTTAAATTTTTAAATGATGTAATCAGAATGTAGCACATCGTCGGATTTTCTTCTCTAATACCATGAATTAATATTAGACTAACAAGATATAGAAATTTCGGATAACAGTGAATAAGAAGTACAATATATATGTATGTAACACTTAACCAACAAAACGATTACATTAAATAGATAATAGTCACATAGATCCATACCCCAGCTCCAGGTACCGCCAAATCTTTACTTCTACTGTTTTCCTATTCATAACAACCAAACAAAATGGTCATAGACAACTATGATTTCAATGATTCCTTATGAATAAGTAATGTAAACTTCACCAATTCATAATACATACCCCATTGTCACTTCCTTGATGAGCAGCAAGCTTTTTCTCACACTTCCTCCGGATATCAGAAGCATTACTGCCAGAATTTGCTCCCCTACCTATTTCCTCAATCTCATTCCCAACCTCCCTGTTTTGAGTGCCTGCTCCAAATTTCTCGGCCAATTCATCCTCAAATTCTAAAGTTCGCTGTAAAGCCTGAAATCAACAAGTGAAACATTGAATTAACACATAAGAGTCATAAATTCACATCATAAATACATTACATTAACAGTTTATTCATTGTTACCACCATCAATGAATTATCACAAAGCCAGCCATCAATTATTTTGTAAATAAAAGCTCTGGTAAAAAAACAATGACAAGAAAGTGTAGTTGTATAGCATCAGACCATTGAAGCAATTATTGTAACAGCAAGTCAATTTTCAACGTTTAATGATTAGTCAAAACCATCGCTTACCAACAACAGGGTCCCCACATCTGGCTTTTCCTTTAGATTAGAAAAAATAACCTCAAGTTGTTTCCTGTAGAAAAAAGTATCATAATCATGAGTCCATACATAATATTGCTAACCTGAGTTTAGTTCATATCAACACATTATTCAGAAAAACTCTTAATAAATCTTTTTATTATTTTGGTTAAAGGAGGAGGGGGGGGGGGGGTGCATCAAAATCATGGTATATGATTAAAATTGATTATAAAAATTCAATATCAAACAGGTGGGGAAAATGAAGTCAGAAAAGGTTTCTATGCTGAAGCAATAAAATTACCCATATTCAATAAACTATAATGTCACTTCATAACGAAACTAGAAGAATAATGATTCACTACAGGCATGCCCTCTTTTGCTGGAGAAAGCATATAACAAATATTGTCATATATGATATTTTAAGTGTTGTAAGAAAGAAATAGCATACCTTGTCTTCTTACAAAATAGGATACATAGACGATATAAAACATGCCATGAAAATGGAAAAATTTTCCAAATCTCTTCATTTGATCTCATTCGGCGCTTAATCCAAGCATATCTTCGTTCAGTTTTATCCAATTTTGCTAGTTCTGAAAGAAGTACAAATATTTAAAAGGTCAAATATAAGCACATTTGACAAGAGCTTGTTGAATAAACAAACACATAAGATTCACATTACAGAGACATAAAAATACCAGCTCCTTCAAAAATTTGTTCATATGAAGTAAGCTCCCTATTGCAGAAATTATTTACCAACTCTTCCCTAATAGAAGGTTCTAATGCATCAACAACCAAGCAAGCATCAGACAACTGCTGGAACAAATTAGTTTCTTCCATCTCCTTTCCAGTACCTAAGCTGAGACAAATACATGCATTAGAAAAACCCAGTTAACACACAAGATTTTTTGTAAACAAACCACTTCCATGTCTAATGAATTTAAACAAACAAAATATGAGGAAAAATAAATTAAAAAATATTAGCATTCGAAAATATGGTATATCCTTTTTTTCATATTGCAACACCTGTAGATATTTTCAGAAATAGCAAAAAGGGAGTAACAAATACCTAGAAAAATCAGAAAACACATGTGACTTAAGTATTTGCTTGATATTCTTAAACTTCTCCCTTAGTTCTATGATCTTTGGAATATCCTTATAAGCCTCAAAGTGACTGCATAACTGGTTCACTGCCTGAGACAGATGAAAAGAACAAGATATAAAAATTCATAAATTAGTCCATCAAAAGAGGATGCATTTCTTTCTGCAAGAGATACATGAAAATTAAGAAATTCGTTAAACATTTTTAATATACCAAGTAAAAAATATAATTGAAGCACATCCCTAAACTATATATAATAGATTATTCAGCAACCACAAAACCTCAGTTTCCAACTGTATTCCTAAATAACTTGTTTTTAACCCATAATCTCCAACTCCCAGATTATACATACATCATAAAATGACACAATAATAGAAAATATCAGTACCTCATTGTGCAACAGGAACATGGACATCAAGAACCACAATACATTAGTTTCACAACCACCCCACCCCTGAGCAAAGAAAAAAAAACAGAAGCACCATAATGACACCAATCTAATGTAGTAAGCAAATACTTGAAAAGCAACACTGCAACAGTTATCAGAAAAGATGTCACAGGCATAGATTAGATACCTCAAGCTGTGCAGCAGCTTCCTTATATTGATGTTTTGAAGCCATGACTTGAAGCTGTTCAACAGCAGAGACTGCCATATAATAGGTAAGCTTTTTGAAGTAAAGATTAGATAACATCTATGCATCTAAAGAAACTATCTAGTTAGTACAATAAACCAATTAAATATTGTACCCAGTTTTCATGTGTATGCTAAGATTCCCCCTAATTTGTCTAGATGTTTTCATCTAAAGAATGGTCTAGTGGTTTATTTAGTGTTCATGCTACAAATATAGAAATACAAGGACATTGCAAACTGTGACAATAACCATGTATGTGTTTGTTACTATGAACTTTAGAGACATGTACTATGTGTGCTACGGCAAAATAATATAGTAGCAAGCTTAGGAGATATTAAAATAGATTTTACAAGAGTAAAAGGACTACCAAGACCTACCAAGCATTGTAAGACGATGAAGTGCAGTAATTGTTGTAGTTATATGCTTCTTTGCAAAATCTAATTTCTTAATGTCGCGACATATTTCTTGAACCATCGTTTCACTCTGTACAGCTTTTGTTTTTATTTCTCGGATCTTATACATAAGTTCCTGCATTATTAAAAAAAGGAAAATAATATTAAAATACCAAGCTAATAAATTACATGCAATGCAACATAAATATTTAAAAAGAACTAATCTAAGCAATTGAACAAAGAACTAGTAGAAACACAATAAAGTGGATGCAAACCTCCACAGCACGTGTAGCTGCAGTAAGATCTTCTTTTGCCTTAGTTCCTGAATTACTCTGAAATTACAGAAGCCAGGGCGTCAAAAACCAGAAATTATGGAAACAAATTATGTTCAATAAGAAAACTATGTTAAAAAATCTGGTATGGGAATTTGCAATCACATTCCTTATGTATTAACACCTTAGTGATCTTAGTGAATCACATTTAGTAAGATAGTAACGGATCAAGAAGGTCACTTCACCTTAAAGAAGTTTCTAAGAAGGGGCAACTTGGGCTCACTTTTTATCCACAGGACTCAAACTTGATTAATGGTTTCACAGCACCACATCAAGTTCTCATCACATCAACTTTTCTTTTTACTCCCTTTTATGTTTTGTATCTTAATAACCGATATCTAAAGTTTATTAAATAAGCTTAGTCTAGTTTGAGTTAAGTCAGCCTAATCTTCAACCACACTCCATGCTAGTCTTTTTCTATTCGCAATAACTCGAAAAATGAGATCTTACTTAAGGGGAAATGGCATAATCATTTGAATATCTAACCTGAAAGCTAACATTAACTAGAACTCAGCAGTGGCAGAGTTTCCTAAGGATCAAGTATAATTCAAAGCAACAATGAAGAATCCATACTGCATTACTTAGAAATCTAATTTGCTTTTGTATATTGGATGCAAAATTGAAGATGAAAAGAAAAGAGATCAAGACCTGTTGGCGAACAGCAGCTAGAATTCCGGCATCTACAGTGCGAATCTCGTTCTGGATTTTCTGCATCAGTGGCTCCACACCAGACAGAGATGCCTCTGCACAATATCATCACCAACAACATTATTTCAAATCTCGTCAAAATTAAAACATATATCACATCAAATAGTAAGGAACACATGCTACTCATCATCACAAATCATTACGAATCTGTGATTGAAAAAAAAAAGGTACCATTTGGGAACATCTGGTTGATGTACTCCAAGGCGCTGGACTTGTCCATTGGTGGCAAATGTTGAAAATTGCAGTGGGGAACCGAAGGGGTTTGTTAGGGCTCACACTCGACCATTCCACGCGGTGAAGATTGAATTTCAAAGAGTAATCAGAACGAACAGTGAAGTGTTGTGTTGTGCTGTGAAGCAAATTGAGGTGTTTCGTTCTCTACAAAGTTCTGAAAACCGGACCAGTTATCGAACTGTTCTAGTTACTGGTTTACTGGTTTACTGGTTTACTGATCTAACCGGTTCAACCGTAGCTCAACCGGAATAATCGTTTTATAATAAACTACTAAATAAAATATAAATAAATAGACTAAGACTAACAAAATTAACAAAATTTAACTAAAATTAACAAAGTTTTCAAACATAATTTTAACAATTTTAACAAGGTCAGCACAATAATTAACCTGCTTTAACAAAGATTAACAAAATTTTCAACCCAATTTTAAGAAGCTTACCACAATGATTAACAACAGAAAAAGAAAAAAACACTGAATGAGCTAAATCAATAACATAGGCAGTGCAAAATCAAGAAACTTTAACAAAATTTAACTACAGAAAAAAAAAAAAAGCAAGAATGGGCAGTGAATCAGTAGCACAAAATTTAACTACAGAGAAAAATAAAAAGCAAGGATGAAATCAGTAGCACAGACAATGCAATTTTTCATCAAGCATAAGCAAATAACAGAGTTATCAATTTAAATTTTAAAATTTATCATCAAACACATGCAATAAGCAAAGCCAATCAACCAAAAGCAAGCACTAAAGACTGACCGAGAGAAAAAGAAAGAATCAAAGAAACATTTAAAACACAACACCAATAGGAAAATTTAAAACAAAGCAACAAAAGAAATATCTAAGAATCACCATTGATGAAAACAATAACTTGATACGTGTATGCTGAAAGAATCAAAGGCTAAGCTTCCATACACATAGTGGTAGCTACTATCACTGGGAGAGTGGAGAACAACCAAGCGAAGGATCCTTCAATCACAGTTTAAACCAAAGTTCACAATCCCCCTCAAATTGAAGCAACAAGCAACTTAAAAAGGAAAGCACAAAAAATCAATTTCCAAATAAAAGATTCAGATCACCAATCCTAACCAGAAATAAAACCAAATCCGAACAAAAAGTCTAAAACAGTGATGATTGAAGGGAAAAAGCCCCAAAAATCACCTTCCATTAGGGCTGGAACTCAAACACAGGTGAGGGGGAGGGAGCACAAATGAGGAACTCGAACTAGAAAACACAGGCGACGGAACTGGAACAGACGACGGTTGGAGCCCCACGGAAAAGAGGCGGCGCGACAGAAGTGGAAATGAGGCGACGCAGTTGAGACGATTCGACCAGTTGCAACGGTAGAGATGAGTTGCGACGGCAGAGACGAGTTGCGACGGCCGTTGAGCAGCGGGGACGGCGACTGGAGCAGATTTGAAGGCGGCGCTAGAACGGCGGCACTAGGACGGCGGCGGCGATACAGCTTGAAGAAGAGAGAAGAGATGGAGGCTTAGTGCTTTCTGGGTCTGGGGGTGAATATCTCACGAGGTCACGAGGAGGAGCTGAGGAAAACGAAGACGACAGTAGCCGAGCTCGAGGAAGAAGCTGCGCGCCTGCAACTGGTGAGACTGTGAGAGCGAACAAGGGTTTTTCTTTGGAGAATGCCGACGGACGGACGGACGGAGAGAAGCCCCTGACAGCAACAAACGGCGGCAGTGGCTCACTGCTTGCGGCCTGCGGTGGTGGTATAGGCGAGGATTTCCGTTTTTATTTGGAAGAGAGAAGCTTCAAGCTTGTTCTGCTTTCTGGTGGGAGAAGGAACGAGATCGGAGAAGGGGCTCTACCGCTCTAGGGCTGGGAGAAGCCGCTTCTCGCGTTTTTTCTTTCTTTCTTTTTTTTGAACCGACCGGGTCCCGATCCGGTCTGACCGTCCGATTTCTGACCGATTCAGCGGTTTTCATTTGGTTTTTGAATGTTTGGTATTACTTGAGGAACCAAATCGTTGAAGTTGCCGGTTTACGGTCGAACTGGTCAGACCAGTCGATGAGGTCCGAATGGTGATCTACTTATCTGTTCTTCTCTAATCTATGGCCAATTCTTCGGTATACATGCAGGAATATAGATTTGTGTTGGAAAAGTATTTGATTGATAAGTATCAGTTTAAAGGGATAATTTTTGCGAATCATTAAGGTCCGTTTAGATATAATTTTTTTTTTTAACTTTTAACTTATAAAAAAATATACGATTAATATCTGGTATAATTTTTAAAATTAAATTATATTTTTTTAAAAAATTATTTTA
The DNA here is from genome assembly GCF_059453495.1 of Arachis ipaensis. Taxonomy (NCBI): domain Eukaryota; kingdom Viridiplantae; phylum Streptophyta; class Magnoliopsida; order Fabales; family Fabaceae; genus Arachis; species Arachis ipaensis. Next base: position 114,306,869 of record NC_142441.1, on the reverse strand, counting down.
ATATTTATAGAAAAATTAAAAAAATTACTTCTTTTAAATAAAAAGTTTTTTATCATTTTTCTTTTAAAATAAATACTTTTAGAATTAAAAATCTAAATACAAAATAACTTATTATTGTTTAAGTTATTTTTCAAAAGTAACTTAAATACTTAATTAAGTTGTTTATCCAAATTGAGTCTAAATGATAACTATACAAATGTGAGTAGGAGACAGTGATGTGATTTTTGAGATTAAGAGATGTTGATTAAATTAATTAAAAGTGGTATCATTAACCATCAGTTGAGCACATTCATATTATATTGAGCTGGACATTATGTAAGCCAAAAAATCTTAAAACTAAAATTATTAGGCCTAGAAATTTTTTCGTAACAAAAGGTTTCTTGAATGAGACGCTGATCCAGTTACAACTATTAATACTATCAATTATTATTATTATTATTATTATTATTATTATTATTATTATTATTATTATTATTATGAATTTTGTTATCTGTACTGTTATTAATATTTATTATTAATATTAATATTATAACTACTAGTATTAAGTGTTCCTAAGTATTATTATTGTTAAGAGTATAATTGGTAGTGCTAGTAATTGTAACTAGACGAGCGTTTCATTCAAGAAACTTTTTGTGGCTTATTTATAAAAAAATTTTACGTACATTGTTCTAAGATTTTTTGGCCCACATAATATCCAGTCCAATATAATATGAATGTGCTCAACTGATGGCTAATGACACCACTTCTAATTAATTTAACAACCTCTCTTAATCTCAAAAATCACATCACTAACTCCTACTGATATTCGTATAGCTGCCATTCAATGATTCACAAAAAGTATTCCTTTGAACCGACACTTATCAATCAGATACTCCTCCAACACAAATCTATATGTGTAGATTTATTCTTGCATCTATACCGAATAATTGGCCATAATCTATACCTTGTTTATTTCTTCTTCAATATGAAATCTCTGTTGTAATATAACGAATTCAGAGGGACTGATTATGAAATTTCAAAAAGTGAAACAATGAGGATGCGAACGGTGAGCGCGCGAAGAACAACGACAAACACAATGAACAACGAACGATGATGGACTGAGGAAGAGAGAAGCAGAACGATGATGCGGTGAAGAGGAATAAAGTGAGGTGAGCGAGAAGAGCAACGGGTGAGTGAGTGTAATGAATAAGGCAAGGGAGAGGGTAAGCACAACAAAAGAGGAAGGGTAAGGAAATTAGGATTTTTGAACATTAAAATAGGTAGACATTTATTTATTTATTTATTTTGCAGATATGCATATCGAATCAGCAAATACAGGTGGAATATTTGTAATTTGATTCTATGAGAGTGCAGATCGAATAATATCTATAATTTACAGATTAAATGCGGATAAATATTATAAATGTGTGAGTATTATTTGATTCATATTCATCCTTACAAAATAACCAAAACAAAACAAAAAGAAACATAACTATTTGATAAAGTTTTATTATAATTTATTATTTGGCTACCAACTTTTGTTTCTTTCTATAAAAATGTTGTTTCATTTTAAATCTATGCGTTATCTCTTTTTTAAGAAAAGTAAACAATACTTATTCGAATAAAATTATTATTATTATTATTATTATTATTATTATTGTTATTATTATTATTCAATAAAAGCTAAAGCATAACCATTTATTATCAGTCTTCAATAAAGGCTACGCATAATTATTTTTCTGATAGAAAATCGATAATATGCAATTTGATAAGTACAAAGTTACTTTTAATTTGTCATAGTATAGTAAAATACATTCAATACAATAATATTTTTCTAATATGCTTTTTTATATTTTAAATCAAACAAATTTATTTTCTTAATATTTTGCTATTTTAACATTTTTTTTTTAATCAAAGGAAGCTCAACACATTAAAGTGGAACATACAAAATAAAGAAGAAGAATCATAACGAGCTACCAACAAATAAACCACCCCTAGCATCCCCAGTACTAACATCAGCCTCCCCCAAGATCACCACCACGCCATTCTGTGTAATTCATCACCGTCCTTGTGTGAATGACTTCCAGACTTGCTCTTGCATTCCGTTCCAACCAGATGTTCCAAATCACTGCAAAGAACACTGTCATCCACATCTTCTGCCCTTGTTGTCTATTATGCATGCCATGCCAACTCTCAAGCATTTCTTTAATGGTTCCGGGAATCACCCACTCTCTTCCTAGTGACCTCAACCACTTGCACCACACCTGCCATGTTACCTCACACCTAAGGAATAAATGCTCAACAGATTCTAATTCGTTGGTACACAGTACACACATACTATCACCCAGAATGTTGACTCCTAGTTTAGTCAGTTGCTCCTTGGTGTTAACTCTACCAACTAGCACAAACCACCCAAAGAGCTCAATTCTCGGAGGTACGAAACCTTTCCAAATGGAACTCGTGAAACTATAACTCGTTATCTCAGCTGACAGGTCTCCGCTTGTATAGCCTGTATCACAGAACTAGTAGAGAAAACACCTTTATTTTCATACTTCCACACCACATTGTCCTCCCGACCTGATGACAACTTCACTGGCCTTAACCTCTCATGAAGCTGATTGACAAGTTCCAGCTCCCATTGGAACAACTCTCTCCTCCATTGAAAATTCCATATCTAATCAAGCCCATCCCAAAAACCACAATCCCCAATGACAAGTCCTTGCTGGCTTGAGAAAGAGTAGAGTCTCGGATAACTTCCTTTGAGAACACCACCTACTTCCATTGCCAGTCCACTTACCACTTTATCTCGAATCCGCGGTTCTTTTATATTCAGCTGACATATGTCTTTCCAAGGCCCTCCTTTTACTGGTAAAGGCTGAGTTGCTAACATTACATCCGGGTTCAACTTGTTGCACGAACAAACAATCTTCTTCCACAACGGGTAATCCTCCTTTGAAAACCGCCACCACCACTTAAACAGAAGCGTTGTGTTTCTCAGCACTGCATCACCAACCCCCAAGCTCCCAACCTTTTTTGGAGCCTGAACTAGCTCCCACTTAACCATAGGTATACCATAGTTCCCGTTCTCCTTGCACCACATAAAGTTCCGTTGTAAAGCGATCAGCTTGTCCGCCACCGCCTTCGGCATCTTGTACAGACTAAGGTAATATATGGGGAGACTATTCAGTATCGATTTGATAAGGACCAGCTTACCTGATTTGTTCAAAACCTTTGCTTTCCACAAGCTAAGCTTCTGTTCCACCTTATCAATGATTGGTTTCCAAGTCTTCACCAAGCGCGGATTCGCACCTAGAGAAATTCCCAAGTATCTAACCGGTAGAGCATCTTGCTAGCATCCCAGTAGTCCACATGCCTGATCAATCCATCTTTGCTCACAGTTCACTGATATCAGATTCGATTTATCAAAATTGATGCTCAGCCCAGACATCAACTCAAAGCACCAGAACAGTCTCTTATAGTTTACAATTGTTGCAATCTCTGGCGAGCAGAACAAAACAGTGTTATCTGCAAATTGTAGGTGCGACAGTTCAATATGATCTCCCCCTACCAGCAGTGGAGCAATACGTCCGTTCCTGACGGCTTCCCCCAACATCCTATGCAAAACATCGACAACTAATACGAACAGCAGTGGAGAAAAGTGGGTCCCCTTGTCTTAGTCCCCTCTCCATCTTGAATGGTTTGGAAGGTGACCCGTTTACCAAGACTGCCATGGTAGCCGTAGTAACACACTCCTTCACCCAACTCCTCCATCTTTGGCCGAAGCCCATTTTCTGGAGCACAATGTCAACAAAACTCCATCTCACTCTGTCATAGGCCTTTTGAAAATCCAATTTGATAATGGCTGCTGTCTTTTTCCGAGTCTTCAGCCAATGAACCGTCTCGCAGGCTATGAGTGCGCCATCATGAATTTTCCTTCCCTTTACAAATGTAGTCTGAGTCTCTCCGACCAACCCCGGCATCACAGATCGCATTCTTCTCAACAACACCTTCGAAATCACTTTATATACACACCCCACCATACTAATCGGCCGAAAATCCTTCACCTCCTTTGCACCTTCAAACTTTGGAGCTAGTGTCACCCACGTTACATTGACATCCGTTGGCAACTTCGCACTTTGAAAGAACCCCATTACCGCAGCTCCGGCCCAATGTCCTCCCAGCATTTCTTTATGAAGTTCATGTTATACCCATTACTCCCTGGGGCCTTGGAAGATTCGCAGTCCCACACAGCCTCCTTGATTTCCTCATCCGTCGGCATCACTTCTAAAGCTTCAGCCTCATCCCTATGGATACACTTTACTAAGCCATCCCTGATTCCAATCCTCGGAACATATTCATGTCTATATAAATCCTTGTAGAACCCTCTAATCGCACCTTTTATTCTCGCCTGATTCCGCACAAGTCTTCCATGTATCATCATTGCATCGATCTTGTTATTCCGTCTTCTGGCCGAAGCAATGTTATGAAAGTATCTGGTATTCTTATCCATGTTTGTAGCATGCTTAGACCGAGACATCTGTTTCCAGTGTATTTCCTTTCTAATGTACCATTTTGAACAAAAGCTCACAAGCGCCTTCCTTCTAGCCTCCGTTGTACCATCATAAATCCCATCACTAACTAAATTGTCCAGCCTGGTGAGCTCCTCCTTAAACCTCATGAGTCTCTTATCCATGTCCCGGAAGTGATCCTTGTGCCATTGCCGCAGTGGTATTGTTAAAGCCCTCAGCTTGCACGTGAACTGCGCTTCTCCGAGGCTTCACCATTCATCCTTCACCATTCTCAAAAATCCCTCGTGCGTAAACCAGGAACCCAAACTTCTGAATGGTCTAGGGCCCCCCCTAATCTTGTACCTTCCAAGATCACCGGGAGTGATCGGACAGCCCCCTTGGGCCACCTGTTATCCTAATATCCGGAAACTTCTCAGTCCATTCAATATTAACCATCACCCTATCAATCCGACTACAGGAACGCCCCCTAAACCATGTATACTTCCTATCAGTAAGAGGCAAATCTATTAACTGCATGTCATGCACCCATCCCTTAAACTCTTCCGATGATGCCGGCAAGCTAGTAACTCCTTTGCGATCCTCAACTTGTAAAATTTCATTAAAGTCCCCTAAAAAACAGAAAGGAACCTGACACAGCCCCGCCACATAACTCAGTTCCTCCCACACCCCCTTCTTTGCCTCCCTCCCATGCGCCCCGTACACCAAACAAAAAGCACAGCGGAAGTTGGTCCTTGTTAATACGCCTTCAACACACAGCCACCTCTCACCTTTATAGCTGTGATGTACTTGAAACACTCCATCATCCCAAATTAATAACAGACCCCCGCCGTTCCTACAGATTCCACAAACTCCCAACCAGCAGTACTAGATCCCCAAAGCCTTGCAACCTCATATTTAGTAATCACTTCTTTTTTTGTTTCAATCAATCCCAACATGTTCAAGTTATATTTACTCTTCAAAGATTTCAGCATGCTCAATTTACCGTCCCCTCCACCCCCTAATATTCCAACAGCTCATAATCATTTAAACAAAATTTTGCTCACCTTATTTTGATTTTTTGGCCGACTCCTTCTCGCATTTTCCTTCTGCTTTGCCAGCCTTCTCTTCACCGCTATTTTCTCATTTTGTGCTTGTAAAATCGCCATAATATCTTCTTCCTCATCTTATAAAATCGCTCCTGATTCCACAGCTTTTCATGGATATGCTTTTCCACACATTTAGATACCAATATAACTTAATATTAAACAGTCCGTTGAACTTGAAAGCACCAAATTTAAATGGCGATTATAGAATCAATCATGAAGATAAAATACTGCATCTACTAATATGCAAATGTGCCAACCACTAAACCAATCTTTAATTTTCCTCTATATATATCGCTAATCATGCTTGGCATAAAGTAACCTCATTGTGACAAATGAATTTAAATTATCTTTAACTATGAACTAGGATTATCATAACTCCTGAGAACTATATCAAATCAAAGTGATAAACCGATAAAAACAGGAATAATCAATACACTTAAGAACACAGGTGTGGTTAGATCCAAATTATAAACCTCCAACTTCATGGCAGAGGCACATATATATACTCATTAAACTTGCATCAAATAAATGCTGCAGAGATGATGGTCTTCCATCCCAATGAAACTTTGCCATGAGATTCTCAATGGTATATATCCGAATGCCATTTTGACTCTCTTTGTATGGTTACAAATTTTTTACAAACTGTCTATAAAATTAAAAGTAGTGTAAGAATTAAATTAAAAAAAGTTATAAAAATTTAATTAAAAATTTAGTAAAATTATAAAAACTAACAGAATAATTAAAAATATGTTAAATCAATTTGGATCATAATTTTTCAGGTGAAAAGACATTTGCAACTTAAGATTGAAGTACAAAAAAAGTACTTGCAATTAGTACTGCACATAACCGCACATAAAAGCTTAATCTGTCATGTTCTATTCTATTAGATAATTTCATAATACCCAAAAATAATAAAAGCAAACAAATTACTGAGAATCTAATAAGCTAGCCTCAACAAACCATTGATTTGTATGGCAGAATAAAACAAAAATCGCAAAAGTGATATAAGCACATAAAAATTCTCAAAAATTAAACCTTTAACATAGCAATCTCGTTATATATGTGGAGTATATACTCTTTTCAATTGTTCGGTTAGGTTTTTTCTTAAAATAGAGTTTTTATGCCCTTTAAGTCAATGTTTAACTTTTGTCATGAGAATTCTTTATTCCCAAAACAAAGTTTCTTTCTTTATTCTCTTCTTTATTCTTTTTCTTTAATTCGCCATGAAAGTTCTTTTATGGAATGGGGTTTGAGGAGATCTCTGACAGTCTATAACCTTAAAGGGATATGTCAATCCCACTCCCTCAAAATTATGTTTATATGTGAAACAAAAAACCAATCTCGTCTGGTAGAAAATAAGTTGAGATCTTGTCATTTTACAGACAAAAAGATTGTTAGTCCGACGGGTACAGCTGGTGGATTAGCTTTAGCAAGGTAGGAGGGCACAACGGTTGAGGTTCTTGCTGAAAAAGAGTTTTTCATAGCTGCCTAGGTAACTGATCCTGCTTTGAACTTTTCTTAGAAGCTGATTGGGGTACATTTAAATAGCTTGGATGGGATTCGTTCTACCCAATACACAGAACTTTTCTCTTTTGTACAACGTTTCCTTGAAAATGTTGTAATTATGGGTGATTTTAATGCTATAGTGAGCCTCGATGAGAAAGAAGGAGGGGGGTTAAAATCAACTTCATCTATTTCTGAATTTGTGCATTTTATTGATAGTGGTGGACTGAAGGACTTTGGTATGATTGGGAGAAGGCTCACTTAGACTAATAGGCGACGAGGGCAGGACCAAATCAGGGAGCGGCTTGACCGTGCACTTGTGAACGATGAGTGGACGGATCGTTTTTCGTCAGCCATGCTGTCTTGGTTCATAGAAAATGGTTCGGATCATGCGCCTATCCTCCTTGATACAAATCCGGCCATAGAAAAATCTAAACGGAGGTTTAAGTTTCAGAAGAGGTGGTGTGATTTAGAAGAAATTAGGGTAATTATCACCGAAGCTTAGAAGGAATGTGTGGATGACTCAGCAATATTTGTTTTGGCACAAAAATTGAAGCATTGTATGCACTATATTGTTCAATGGCAGCAACAGAACAAATTTAATTTAAAGAAGGACATTGGTAAACTCACATCTCAATTTAAAATCTTTAGAGAGGAGGGTATTACAGGGGGAGAACAGATTGAAGTCTTAGAAAATAAACTTGAGGATGCTTATTTTAGGGAGGAAAGCTATTGGAGGGAGAAATCTCGTATAAAAAGTGGCTAAAAGAAGGGGACAAAAATACAAGTTTAATCATTCTAATCCAAAATCTGGAAAAATAAAATTTGGAAAGTGAAAAAGAATGATGGTACGTATACTACCATCTGTGAGAAAATTGCACAAGTAGCTGAAACATACTTCAAGGATGTCTTCACATCGATTGGCCAAGCTAATCTAGCACATCCATTTGAAGATTTTGAAACCAAAGTTTCAGCAACCATGAATAGAAAATTAACTAGATCGGTCAGTTTTGATGAGGTAAAACGTTCGGTTTTTAGTGTTCACCTCCAAAGTGCCCCTGGTGATGATGGATTTACGGCTAAATTTTTTCAATTCTATTGGAGTTTAGTAGGGGAGGATATTTTTAAGGCTGTCCGCAGTTTCTTTGTCAGTGGTAGACTACGCAAGAGCTTCAACCATATACAAATCTGTCTCATTCCTAAAATTTCTTATGCAAAGTATATGACACAAGTTAGACCCATTAGCTTTTCCTCAGCTGTGTATAAGATTATTTCTAAAGTACCAGTCCATCAGCTACAGAAATTTATGACTTCGCTAATCAGCCTTAATCAGAGTACCTTCATTAAGGGTAGATTGATTTCAGACAATGTCCTAGTCGCTCATGAATGTATGCACTATTTAAAGATAAAGAAGAAGGGCCTATCGATTGAAATGGCTGTTAAATTGGATATGAGCAAAGCCTATGATCGTGTTGAGTGGCATTTTCTTTCTTTCATTTTAGAGAAATTGGGATTTAAATCTAGATGAATTGGTTGGATACAGGAGACGGTGACTACAGTTTCTTACTCTGTTGTTGTTGAAGGTTAACCTTTTGGTTTTTTTTAAACCAAATAGAGGTATCCGCCAAGGAGACCTTTTATTCCCTACCTTTTTCTTTTCTTTGCAGAAGGATTATTCTTTTTGCTAAACAAGGTAGAGCAAAACGATCTCATTAAAGGTATTCAGATCAACCAAAGATGTCCTACTGCTAATCTTTATTGTTTGCGGATGACTCAATCCTTTTTTGTAAAGTGTCAGAAGACAGTTGTGAAAATATTCTCAGTCTTCTTCAATCATACGAGGGGTTCAGTGGCTAAAAAGTTAATTTGCATAAATTAGATCTATTCTTTAGTAATAATACTCCTTTTGCTGCTTGATTACTACTGCCCCGAAAATTGAAAATTGTTCATATTGGTGTACAGGATAAATATTTGGGTCTTCCATCTACAGTCCAAAAATAAAAAAAGGTCACCTTCGAAGAAATCAAGGACAAGGTGAGGAAGCGAATTCAAGGGTGGAAAAGGAAACTTCTCTCCTCTGCAGGTAGGCATGTTCTAATAAAAAATATTGGGGAGGCTATCCCAATTTATTCATTATCATGTTTCTGTCTTCCTAACACTTTAATTAGGGAGATTCACAACATACTCTCTCAATTTTGGTGGGGTAAAAAAGGTACAAAGCGAAAAATGGCATGGGTTAGTTGGGATACTATGACAAGACCAAAAATTAGAAGACGAACTAGGTTTTAAGGACCTAGGGGATCAGAATTTGGCGCTATTAGCAAAACAATATTAGAAAGTTGTCTCTCAGCCACAATCACTCCTATCTAGACTCCTCAAAGGTAAATATTTTCGATACAATTCTATAATGAATGCAGAGATCGAAGCAGTACCTTCATAGGGGTAGCGTAGCATATTGGAAGGGCGTAAGGTTATTGAAAAGGGGCTGGTTTGGCGAGTTGGTGATGGGTCCAATATCGAAATCTTTAGCGATTCTTGGCTTGCTCCTTCACATCCTTGTGTTGTCCCTTCATCTGAAGCATTCAATCTGCAAAATCAACCACTATTGATGGTCAAGGATTTAATACTTTCTAATGTTCTGTGGAATCAAACTCTAAGTAGAAGCATTTTTTTCTGAGGGTACTAGTCAGTGTGTGCTAGCAACAACAATTAAGGGTAGAGAAGATAAAATTTATTAGGCCCTTAATAAAAGTGGTTTGTATAAAGTGAGTACGGGGTACCATGTGGCTTATGGGTTCTCGCATCCTCCAATTGAATTTTGCCCAGAGATTATGAAACAACGAAACTTGTGGCGAGAACTATGGAAGCTGAAAATCCTAGCGAAGATTAAGATATTTCTCTGAATGGGCTTCCATGAAAAGCTTTCAATGCTGCAAAAGTTTCATCATCGTATTCTATTGATTCAACCCACTTGCTGAAGATGCTTACAATTTTCAGAAACAATCAATTATTGCATCTTCTATTGTGAGAAATCAATGGAGATTTGGTCAAAAAATGGGCTTATCGGCTGCTAGAAGGGGCACCAAAGATCATGATTTCTATGTTGAGTGGAACTTGAGAATGGGAGTCTTACGTACCCAACCCAATAGCTCCTCTTAAAGGATGATGATGGTGATTTTGAGCTGGTCCTTATGAAAGGCTAGGAACAGGTTCATATTTGATAATGTATTAACTAGTGTGGAAGAGATAATAGCGTCGACTTTCAAGTTGTAGAAGGAGCTTCAATAAATCCCCAATTCCTAATTGATGAGTGATAAACCCCAATTTTGTGATTTATCTTGTGCTTAATTTAGGAGATTTTATCAACTTATCTCACATTTATTCAATGAAATAGCATGATTTTGTATTCTCCCTAAATTTGTGTTTGAGTGTGAAAACATGCTTTTTAGGCCTTAAAATAGCTAAATTTAATTCACTTTAATTCCATTCGATGCCTTGATATGTTTGTTGAGTGATTTTAGGCTTATAAGGCAATGATTGGATGGAAGAAGTGAAGAGATAAGCATGCAAAGTGGAGAATTCATAAAAAAATGAGCATTTGGAGAGTTCAGGGCCACGCGCACGCGTCATCCACGCGTATGCGTGAGGAGGAAATTTGCCAGCGACGCGCGCATCGACCACGCGCACGTGTGACGCTGATCACGTGACCTCATTAAAGTGAATTTGCTGGGGGTGATTTCTGAGCTTCCCAGGCCCAAGTCCAACTCATTTCTGAGGTTATTTCATGCAGAATTCAAGATGGGTCAAGGGAGGAGCAATTAGTTAGTGTAGGAAGCATGCCTTAGGTTAGTTCTAGAGAGAGAAGCTCCCTCTTCTCTCTAGACATTAGGGTTCTTAGTTTATTTTCATCTTAGATTTAGGTTTAATTACTTGTTTTGATTTAGTTTCCTTTATTTTTCCTTGTTAATTTTCTTTAATTTCCTTAGTTCCTCTTGTCAATTTCTCTTTTGTGCCTCTTTTTATTTTATGAACACTTTTGTTGATTTTAATTTTTCTTTAATGCAATTTATGTTTTATATTCCTTTATTGTTTAATTGAGTTGTTATTCTTACATTTCCTGCATTGGGTAATAGTATATTTTATTATTCTTGCACTTTTATGATGCTTTCCTTTTAGGCCTTCCAAGTGTTTGACAAAATGTTTGGTTGGATGTTAGAGTAGTTTTTGAACATTCTTGGCTTGGAAAGGAAAATTAGGAAATCTTGAGTCATTAATACCCAACTCATATTGGTGATCTAGAGTTGTTAGTTAATATTGTTTCCATTGACTCTAATCTCTTGCTAATTCAATTAGTAAGTTGATTAGAACTTTTAGATTGAGATTAACTAGTCTTATTTGACTTTCCTCAAGTGAAGATAACATTATACCTTCTTCCTATGTTGGAGATGACTAAATAGGATTAGCTCTTGTTAATTATTGTATTATGATTGATGACTAGGATAGAAAGCCTATATTCTCAATCCTTGCCATGAATGTCTCTCTTTATTAATTGCTTTCTTTAATTGTTTGCTTTACTTCTGTTGCCTTTTTAATTTCTCGCATTTTTTCCAACCCAACCCTTGAATTTCATAACCAATAATTAAGCACTCGATTGCAATTTCTAGAGAGAACGACCGAGGACTAATACTCTCAGTTATTTTTATTGAGTTGGACTTGTGACAACCAAAATTAAACTTTGATTTGAGGATCGATTGTCGGTTTGGGCTATGCTCACAACGAAATTATTTTGTTAATTTTCGAACTAGTATAAATCCTCACATTTCAATGAGCACTTTACTTCTTTTTTACTTCCTTTTATTTCTCTTATTAGATTATTATATGATGTTATCTCTATAGTAGAGCGTTAGGAGTCCCCGTTTCTTTTGCTTGTCCCATATATAGACACCTATATGTTTCTTTCATTTCATCAATGAAATTACTTGGCTTTAGAAAAAAAAAACATAGCAGTCTCGTTCCAAAACCGAAACACCGAATAGAACCCAAAATTAACACATGAGAAATTAAAATTAAAATTTTAAGAGTAAAACCTTAAACGACAAAAAATTTAACGAAATTACGCAGCAGCATTCTGGTAAACATAGGTGAGGCCACATTTTCCACAATAATGGCGATCAAAGTGGTTGGCCATGAAAGTTTCAGTACCGCACTCAACGTTAGGGCACTCCTTCCTAAGCCTCTCAACTTTACCCCAATAGGCAGCGTGGAAGAAACTACAACTATAGTACAGGCTCACTGTATCCAGTGATGCTCTGGAAGCCTGCTGCACCTGCTTACCCAAAACTTATACAAGATACTCCACGAGGATTAACAAAAGCTAAATTGGGTAATGTTAATTGTGACTATCATCTTCACTCTTCTCTAATTTCCCTTGCCTGGAGTAACTGAATTCACAGAAGGTGAGGCAAGACTCTGCCTAAAATCAAATTCTGAGGTTAAACTACTCTTAATATCTCTATGAATTCTACATGTATACAAGGTGTTGTTTGGATGAATTTTATTAAATTCCTCCCCCAACTAAAAGATTTAACCATATTATAGGTATTTGACTAATGATTAGAAGTTGCAATAAAACAAGATGAAGAATATAGTCCAAATCTTGTAGTTGGGGAAAGGAAATCAAAATCAAGTCAAAGCAAAAAAGATAAGTAGTCATAATGTTTTGCATTTCTTTATCTATATGGATATTCATCCTACTAAACCTATTCTTAATTTAGAGTTATTATTAATAATACACTTCTCTTTTAGTCTAATTGTACAAGTCCATTTAAGAAACTGAGTTATGGTTCTTTCTAAAATTAAACCTATAATTCAGTTCTACAATTTTGTAGCCAAAATTGGAGTCTACACCTTCCTTGAAAAAGATCTCAGAGAGGCTTTTGAAGGAAGCCCTTTGGCGAAGGTTGACTATAAGGGACTGGAGCCTAGCGACTACAAGGAATTAGGTGCCAAGCTTAAGGTATCAGATAGCAACTAATTTGTTTATGTTCCTAAATACGAAAAACTCAGGAGGAATCTACTTTGGTAGGCGACCTCTTCTGGCTTACCTATGGTAAAAGGCCTCTAAGTATCTAGATAAGCGGCATAAGCATTGCCAACAACCATTAGGAGTATTACTCTGCATGAATTTTGATCATCTTATTTTGGCAGGATTTGGTTCCTTATGCGCTGTTGTCTTTTGATGATGAATAGATATTAATGGGGAGGGGAAAAGATTGGAAACCAATGTTCCCACAACCTCCTCCATTTTCTCATCCTTCAGAAGCTATCATTATAGGGAATTCAGACAGTACATGTGTGCAGCTGAACCATTTTGTTTGCATATCCTATCCTATTGGAATTCTTGTACATTTTATTTAGTTACATGTGTTGTGTGGAAGTATATCATAAGTTGGTGAACAGATATCTATGTGTGAACGATCTCACTACAGAGATAATACATGATGGTGGTGTCTTTGATCCATGTAGCCCATCCTACTTAGTGAGATAAGACTTTGCTGTTATTGTCATTGTTGCATGGAAGCATATCATAAATAAGTTTAACAAAGAAGAAAAAGACAAGTTCATTCTTAATATATCGTCATAATGGTTTTTCATTATCATGAGTATCTTTTTGTAATTTTCATTTATCTCTCTCTTTCAAAACCATAGATAATTACGATGTATAATGGTGTTTTAGTTTGTCTAGTTGTTGAGTACTGCCTGACCACACACTAAAATTAAATTATCGGTGGCTATCGGGCTATGCAAATTCAACATGATGTCTTTAACTATCTTTATCAAGGGAGACTAAAGATGATTATCAATCTGAACAAGAGGGCAATGTGGTGAACACAAGCCCAAAAATGTTGTCTCTGGGGAAGCATACATGCAATCAAGTCGAGCAAAGCTTTTTTGCTGGATGAGTTCAATATTGGTCCTGATGCCCTCTTGGAGAAGGTAGAAGAATTCGTAGGGGTTTTTGTTTGGAAAAATGAGGTTCAATAAGAACCTGTCTAATATTAGAAGCACCAAAAATAATTTTTTCACAACCTGTGTGATTAAATAGACAATACCAAAGATACTTCAAGTAGCAAATACAATTACAAAAATTAAATAATCAAACATCAGAAATTTTTATCGTGGAAAAACCCCCCCAAAAGAGGGATAAAAAATTCACAGGACCTAGTTCAGTAAAATCTTCCACTATCAAAATAATGGGTACACAATCAATCTTCCTAGTGGCACTAGGGCATCTCAACAATCAACAAAATACATCATCAAAACTGATGGAATTAACATAAACCCTCCACAAAGTGGCTATCTCAAATCAGACAAAAAAGAAGGCAATACAACTAGCAAGTTATATCCTAATGTTCATCTCTACACCAGAAATAACATACTAAAATTTCATAAGAAATGGAGCAAGTTTACCGGTTTAATCGGATCAAAATGGCATGCCCTTTTTCTCCAATTTTTCTTCTTCTCTTTGTCAAATGAGAGAGCTTTGTTTTCTTTCTTTCAAAAAGAATGAGAGATTTAAATCTCTCTCTCTCCCTCTCACCGTGGCCTAAAAGCCACTTGCTTTATTTTTTTGTTTTTAAAGTTGTGTGGGCCCCACTTGAGTTGGGGACCTACCAACAAATCTCTCTCTCACTGACTCAAGTGGGGATAGGCTGCTCTACTAAGCCTGCCTTCTCTTTGTAGGAATCAAACTTCACTATAGGTAAACTCTTAGTCATCATATTTGAACCATTGTCATCAGTATGGATCTTTTCAAGTGCATATGACTTCATCTCAAGCACTTGACATATCTAATGATACCTCACCTCTATGTACTTCGATCTAGAATGACACGTCAGATTCTTGCTGAGATGGATAGCACGTTGACTGTCACAAAATAACAAACTTCTCTTGATTGATGCCTAACTCTTGTAGAAATTTCTTCATCCACAAGAGTTCCTTGGAAGCTTCAACAACAGCAATGTATTATGCCTCTGTAGTAGACAAAACAACACATTTCTGAAGTCGAGATTGCCACGACACAACTTCCCCTGCAAAAGTCATTATATAACCAAAAGTAAACTTTCTTGAAACAAGATTCCCAGCCATATCCGTATCTGTGTAACCATCCAACACAAGTTAGCCACCCCCAAAGTATAAACAAACTCTGGAAGTACCGTTAAGGTATATGAGAATCCACTTCACTTCTTGCTAGTGTTCCTTGCTAGGATTAGAGAGAAACCAACTAACAACTCCAATGGTATGAGCAATATCCGGCCTAGTGTAAACCATAGCATACATCAAACTGCCAACTGCAGATGCATATAAAATCTTTTTCATTTCTGCTTTATCTTTCTCACTTGTAGGACATTACCGCGAACTCAGCTTGAAATAACTGGCAAGTGGAGTACTAACAGGTTTGGAATTACTCATGCTAAACCTCTCTAAAACCTTCTCAATATACTTCTGCTGCGACAACCACAGTTTCCCATTCTTCCTGTCATGAGTGATACTCCTGCCAAGGATTTTCTTTGCAGGACCCATATCCTTCATAGCAAAGGATCTATTCAAGTCTTTCTTAAGATTTTCAATCTTCTTAATGTCATGACCAACAATCAATATGTCATCAACATAAAGCAAGAGAATTATGAAATCACTATCAGAGAATTTTTTAACATACACACAATGATCAGAAGAATTCTTACTATACCCATGACCTTCCATGAAGGAATCAAACATTGTATACCACTGCCTTGGCACTTGCTTCAGCACATATAAGCTCTTCTTCAACTTTCATACAAGATGCTCCTTTCCTTTAACGTCGAAACCATCTGATTGCTCTATATAAATTTCTTTATCTATTTCACCGTGAAGGAATGCAGTCTTCACATCAAGGTGCTCAACCTCTAATTCAAGGTAGACGCCAATCCAAGCACAACTCGAATAGAGGATATTTTCACAACTGGAGAGAAAATCTCCTCAAAATCAATACATTTATTTTGCCCAAAGCCTTTTACAACCAATCGAGCTTTGTACCTTGGCCATGAGACATTTTCATTCGCTTTCAATTTGAATACTCATTTATTCTTGAATGCTCTCTTACTCTTCGGTAGCATCACCAATTCAAACGTATGATTCTCATGCAAGAATTTCATTCTTCTTGCATGGCCTTCAACCAATCTTTCTTATGCTCATCAGACATAGCTTCCTAGTAGTTCTATGGCTCTCTAGTCTCAGTGTTCATCACATACTCATGAGGAGAGTATTTTTGAGAGGGATGATGCTCTCTAGTAGATCTTCTCAATTTAGGCTCAATTGATGGTTCAGGAGGACCTTCCACATATGGTGGAACTTCTGCATATGGCACCGCACATTGAGGTGTAGCTAGGTTCATCATGCAAATCATCACCATCATTATCAACTTGTACATTTCTCCATCAACAGAAGGTCTAGTGGAAGGACCAGGTTCATCATCAGCAAAATGTCTAACAGTTATTGTTGGCTTATTTGTCTTCTCAAGATCTTCGATAGTTTGGTCTTTAAGAAAAATCACATCTCAACTTCTAATTATTTTCTTGCTTACTGGATCCCATAATCTGTAACCAAAGTCTTCGTTACCATAACCCATGAAGCTATACTGCTTTGACTTTCCATCAAGTTTGGACCTTTCATCTCTTGGAATGTGAACAAAAGCCCTGCAGCCAGACACTCGCAAGTGACTATAGGAGACATCTTTTCCTCTCTAAACTTTCTCTGAAACATCAACATTTAGCGAAATTGAAGGATAAAGGTTGATCAAATCTACCGCAGTCCTCATTGCTTCACCCCAAAAGGATTTAGGCAACTTTACATGAGAGAGCATACACTTGACTCTATCATTGATAGTGTGATTCATTCTTCCTGTAACTCCATTATGTTGAGGAGTCTTAGGAATCGTCTTCTCAAGCTTGATCCCATGTCCTTTACAATACTCTTCAAATAGACCCATGTATTCACCACCATTATCTGCTTGAACACATTTTAATTTCCTTCCTATTTCTCTTTCAACACTTGCATGAAAGTGCTTGAAGATACCGAGCACTTGGTCTTTAGATTTCAAAACAAAAATCCACACTTTTTGAGAATAATCATCAATAAAAGTAACAAAGAATGATGCACCACCTTGTGTCTTAGCATCCATAGTGCAAATATCAGTGTGAAGTAAATCTAGAATATGTGATCTCCTATGAGGTCCAGAACTATGAAATGATACTCTAGCATGCTTTTCAACAAAACAATGAGTACAAGTATTTAAAGTTGTACCTTTCACAGGAAGTGAGTGCTTATTGGCTAAGACGCTTAGTCCTTTCTCGCTCAAGTGACCAAGACGTATATGCCACAAATCATAAGAGGAATCATCAGCTACATTTACCTCTTTTTTGCACAACTTTGCTTACAACCGGTAGAAAGTAGTGAGACTATTGTCTTCTTTAGCAACAATGATAACCCCTTTGGTAATTTTGCATTTTCCACTACCAAAGAAAGTGCAATACCCTCTTGATCCAATACCTTCATTGAAATAAAATTAAACCGCATATTTGGCGCATGCCTAATATTTTTCAACTGTAACTTGCATCCCATGTTGGTTTCAAGCCACATATCACCCATACCAATGATATCACACACTCCTTTATCTCATAATTTGATTTTGCCAAAATTTCCAGCAGTATAAGAAGTGAAAAAATCACACCTCGAAGTGAGATGACATGAGGCACTAGAATCCATAATCCAAGTGG
Source organism: Arachis ipaensis (assembly GCF_059453495.1). Taxonomy (NCBI): domain Eukaryota; kingdom Viridiplantae; phylum Streptophyta; class Magnoliopsida; order Fabales; family Fabaceae; genus Arachis; species Arachis ipaensis. Next base: position 114,288,959 of record NC_142441.1, on the reverse strand, counting down.
AATCATCACAGACAATATTAATATAGTTTTCATCATATGTGATTAGAATATCTTCATAAATAATAGCAGTAGTTTTTTTTTATCACTATCTTTACCTTTGTCTTCGTTTCTTCTCCTTGATTGTTCTCTTTTCAAGAACCTACAATACCTCTTGATATGCCTCGACTTGCCACAATGGTAACAAATGAACTCCTTTCTTGGCTTGTACTTTTCTCTTGACTTGCTTCGACTCTCTGACCTATCAGAACTGTGAGGTTTTCTACTTTGACTTATCCCACGTAACTCTGAAACAAGTGCTTCTGACTGGAAGGAGGCATTAATCAAACCTCGCTCTCTTCTTCTAGCTTCTTCATTCAACATGCTCTCTTTAACCATTGCTAATGTCAACTTTCCAATTGAAGCTGAGTTAGTCAGTGTCACAACCAAAACTTCCAAACTATTAGGAAAAGAACTCAACAACAGCAAGACTTGCAACTTATCATTCAAAGTGATTTCATTATTTTTCAGTTGGTTCACTGTCTCTTGAAAAATACTCAAGTGCTCTGACATTGATTTACCTTCAATATACTTCATATTGACAAGCTTCCTAATCAAGAATGCTTTGTTTTGCACATTCTTCCTCTCATATAACACCTTCAATTTCTTCCAATCTTCTCAGCATTTATTTCGGTGTCAACATGTGGATACACGCTAAGATCAGGCCATTTCCTAATCAAAGCAACTGCCTTCCGATTCAACTTCTTCTATTCAGCATCGGATTTAGTACCTTTGGATTTATCCCTCTCCACAGGATCATACAAGGCCTTGCTATACAACATATCTTCCATGAGAGTCTTTCAAATCAAATAATTTTTGGAATTTTATTTGACCATATTTGGCCCATGAGTATTTTTCTCCATTTAATCACCACAAAGATAAACAACTAAAGCTCTAATACCACTTTGTTGGAAAAACTGAGGTTTAATAAGAACCTGTCTAACAGTGGAAGCATCAAAAATAATTTTTTCGCAACCTATGCGATTAAATAGGCAACACTAAAGATACTCCAAGCAGCAAATATAGTGGCAGAAATTAAATAATCAAACACCAAAAATTTTTATCGTGGAAAAATCTCCAAACGAAGGACAAAAAATCCACGGGACCTAGTCTAGTAAAATCTTCCACTACTGAAGACGAAGGCGATGACGACAATGATAACAATTTCCTTGAAGATGAATTGTTTGATGTTGTAGACTCATCTGCGAAACCCATATCATTACTTGTTGATTTTGATGTCAACAAGCTGAAACCAAAACTAGAAGAATAATGCCTTTCATATATATTTTCTAGGACAACATGAAGATTTTATTTATGGAGTGAAAATAGGAGTAAATTACCATTTCTAACCACGAAGATTCAAACGTCGACAAAATTAATCATAAAAGAATAAAATTAATTTTATACACATAAAAAATGAATTATGTTCGACAAAAGCGACCGATTGTTAATTTTATTATTGATTTTGTTAAAAAACTAATCAAAATATCCAAACTATCTTCGTCTTTTTCATTGTCTTCAACTTTTTAAATCATTCATTCTACTCTTCTAATAACAATAAAATAACTATCCATTTTATTTTTCAAATTTTGAACACTATCATTGTATGACCACCACAACCACTGCCAATGCGACTGCTGTACCACCATCATCAACATAACACAGCAGTAAATAGAGACAAAGCGAATGAGACAAAGATAAACAGCAACAACAAATCGGGAGCACGCGCTTTGTGGGAACACTGGGAGCGATGAGTCCGAAGACGTCGCTCATGTCCATCTCGCTCGACTTCATCCCATCGGAAAGCTCCCACGTGAAGCAGTGGAGCAGATGGGCCACCGCCAGTTCAAGTGCATACAGCGCCAACTGCATCCCCGGGCAAGATCCTCGACCCGATCCGAACGGTATAAACTCAAAGTTTCTTTTCTTGAAATCTAAAATGCCGGCCTTCAAGAATCGACTGGAAAGAAAAGAGGTGGGTGTGAACATAGGAGAAAGTCTAACTGAAAAAGAGATAAAGAATGAGTGGTTAACAATGGTATTGAAGATAATAAGACGAGAATAATTTGAGTATTTTTAATTAATTTTTTAATAAAATTAATAAAAGTTAACAATTGGTTAAAAGATTTGGTGTTTGTCTATTTTTAGGAAAGATAAGGTATTTTTTGTCTTTAAAAAAAGAATATTTTAGTCTTTAATTTTTTGTTTTAGGATAATATTGTAATTTATGAGGGTTTTAAACTCCTACAAAAAAATTTTTTATAATATAATTAACTATGACCACTATTATCACCATTTTTTTCATTCTCATCATTATCACTTTTACTTCTAATATTGTATAGCTATATTTTATTATCATCGATATCTTCTCTACTATCATCATCACCAATATAAATATCATCAATATTAATGTTATTTTATTTCATTTCTTGTTCTATGTTATTTTTTCCTTTAAAAGGTATTCGTACTGCAATTACTTTTTTTTCTTGCGACATTATTTCCAACAATGGTCTTTCTCCATTTAACCATCATCGGTAAAAGAATTTTTCAAAAATAAACTCATTAATAGTTTGTGGGTGTTTAAAATCTCTACAAATTATAAATAGAGTAAAGTATCATTTTTGTCCCCAATATTTGGGGTAAGTCTCAAAGTTGTCCTTAATGTTTGAATTGTCCTATTTAAGTCCCTAATGTTTCAAAATTGACTCAATGTTGTCCTGCCGTTAGAAATCTGTTAACGGAATTGACGGCGGGACAAAATTGAGACAATTTTCAAACGTTAGGGACTTAAATAGGACGAAAAAGTTGGGGACAAAAACGATACATAGAAATAAATTTTAGTTTTATCCTTCGCTAATATCAATCTTGTATTGTACATAGTTATTCAATTATTTTTTAATCACATTTAAGTAAATTACACTTAATCACATTACTTTGATTCTAAATAAATTTATTTTTTTATAATTTTACTCTTAAATATTTTTACTCATCATGAAATATTTGTAAAATGACTAGTATATAAACTTGTGGGGAAAAAATGATACATATACAATAAAGTAATGTGATCTAGTCATTTTACAAACATTTCATGATGAGTAAAAATTTTTAAGAGTAAAATTATAAAAATAAATAAATTTATTTAGAATCAAAGTAATGTGATTAAGTGTCATTTACTTAAATGTGATAAAAAAATAATTGAATAATTATGTACCGTAAAAATTGATATTAGTGAAGGATAAAATTAAAATTTATTTCTATGTATCGTTTTTGTCCCAACGTTTTCGTCCTATTTAAGTCCTTAATATTTTAAAATTGTCTCAATTTTGTCCCGCCATCAATTCCGTTAACAGATTCCTAACGGTAGGACAACATTGAGTCAATTTTGAAACGTTAGGGACTTAAATAGGATGATTCAAACGTTAGGGACAACTTTGAGACTTATCCAAAACGTTGGGGACAAAAACAATACCTTACTCTTATAAATAAAACTTCCCAGAAAATTAATTTTTATTACTATTTAACAGAATTTTTAATAAAGAGATCGTAATGTCCTAAAATAAAAAGGTTGAGGGACGAAGTGTTCCTTTTTTTGGATAAAGGTCAAATTAAAATTTTATTCTTTTTGTTGAACATAATTCATCTCTTATAGGTATAACATTAATTTTATTTTTTTATAATTAATTTTATTAGCGTATAAATCTTCCATATGATCGAAAATAGTTATTTACTCGCGAAAATAAGTGCATCATGCATGAAATGTAAAAAGAGAAGGAATAAACATGAAAAAGGGGGAAAATTCTTTATAATGTGAAAAAAAAAAATAGTTAGCTGCAAATATACAATTTCTCATTCATCTTCAATACTCTTTCGGAAAAGTCTTGGATGTAGATGATGAATTTTATTCTATACGTGTGTGAAGTGGTGTTATCACAATGCCAGCGTGACAAGTGTCTCTTCAAGAGATAATTTTTGGTTGGGTTCAAAAATTCAGTCGCTTTTACAGGTGATTTTCTCACGTGAAAGATTGCATAATCTTGATAGGTAATTGTGATTAGTATTATTAATGACGGTGAAAGTTAACTAAATTTGGGCCTTTTGGACTTTTTAGAATTATTGGTGGTTTTTTTTAGGGTAAATGAAACTAGGCTTATTGATAGAAGTAATAGTATAGCCCAACCTAACAAATATATTTAATGAATTGTACTAAGTGGGTGCTTGTCTTTGACACTTGAGATACGTGAGCCAATACTACAGTTGTCTTTATTATTCCCCTAAATAATTCTCATGATTCTAAAAATCAGATTGGACCAGTCGGTCGAGACTAACAGAAAATCAGAAACAATTAAAGTTCGGTTAATATAATAATCTTTATTAGTGATTCAGATAGATTAAGATATGTGTATAAGTAGTCTTCATTGATAAAATTAAATACCTATTATGTTAAATAACCGAATTCATTTTAAAATTAAAAATTTGCACATAATAAATAAAAAATAATTAATTATTTGCCTATCAACTTAAAAATTAAAATACAGTATGAAATACTTTTAATATTTTAAAGTAGATAAATTTAAATTAGTATTCAAATTAAACATATTAATTAAAAATTATATTTTCTTATATCACAAATTTTATATTGTTTATTATAACTATTATTTACAAAAAAAAAAATTTACAATTACCTTTAAACCGTAATCATTATTATTTCTTCTAAAACTTTTGTCAACCAAATCATTATTCTTTTTGGTATTTGTAATTAATTTTTGACAATTATTTCAAATAATTATTTAATTTAATTAGTATTTTAATATAAAATTTATTAATTCTTATTTCAAATAATGTGCTAAATTCACTCATTTATTATATCATTATATTTTTATATATCCTTTACATAATATCCCATTGTATCTAATCTCAACCATTAGTATTGGTGGAACAAATATATTCAATTTTTCAATTGGAACTGTAATACCCGGTCTAACCGAAATTAATTAAATAATAAGTTAAATAGGAGCGAATATGGTTGGAAGATTTGGCAATTGGAATTTGATAATTTAAATATGATATTTAGATTCAGTGAATTTTTCTGAGTCGGAAAATATAGTTTTCTGCGTAAAAGCGCGCAGTGGAATTCTGACCGGCAGTACCGGCTGAGATCTGTCTGGTACTACAGCTGAGGAAATTGATTATGGGTAAATAAGATTAAGAAATGAGGAATTATAATTAGGGAAGGTAGAAATATTTAAAGTGCGATTTAGAGCGCTAATCTTAAAGGTTTTGGCCCAAAATTGGGCCAATGGGCAAAAATAAGTGAACCGGGCCTAAGTGAGCCCAAGACCTAACATATATAAACATTAGTTGTGAGCATTTCAGCTCATTTTACCCTAAAAAGAGGGGCTGAGGCGCTGATTTGAGAAGAGAGAAGAGAATAGAGAAAACCTAACTCTCTTTGATCTTCAACCCACCATAACTTGAGCTACGGAGCTCCGATTGACGAGCCGTTTGTGGCCACGCGTCGCTCTTCTCATCCTCTACAATTCTATCTAAGTTTGGTGGTGAGTATTCCATTCATCTCTGTCCAGTTTTCGAAATTCCCCACTGTTACACGTTTTTGGGTAGTTAGTATTGAAATCTTGTGATTTTGGGTATTTAGGGATACTCCAACATGGATTCTAAGTGAGTTCTATCCCTACTTCATATGGGCTGAGGTAAGAAGCGCTCAAACCCTTGTGATTTGTCATTTTTATGAGCCCTAGGTTGATGTATGTATGTGATATTGGTTATGTTAGTGTATTTGGTGATGTTGGTGCATAATTGGGAGATTGGTATTGCTTGAGGAGCTTTGGTAAGGCTTGGAGCTAAGGTTGGTGAAGACTTCCAAAGAAGAGGCTCAATTGGTTTGGCTACAAGAGGTACGGTTTAAGTTTCATTTAAGTACCGTGTGTTGTGATGAGAATTCCTAGGCTAGATGCCCCTAGGATTAAGTTTGGATTGCGTAAATGGTTGGTGCTAATATGCATAGTTGGTATGTAATGTGAATTAATGATTGGGTTGAGGATTGTGTAGCCTTGTATGCTTGGTGTATTGAGAATTTGATGTATTGGGTAATGAGTATTGAATTGTGGTTCATCCATTTAAATTGTGAAATTGGGCCGGAGGCCGTGAATTTTGGGCCGGAGGCCGGGGAAAGGTAAATTGATGTGTGCATTGTATGATGACATAAGTAATTGGATGAATTTCAGATAATGAATATATGAATGATTGGGTTGGTTATTGAACAATAAGGTTTGAGGAGTTGAAGTGTGAAATTTGGTAAATTTGGATGAAATTATATAGATGAGGCATGTTTGGTTTTGGCTGAGATATATTATGTGGTCATATATGTGATTATGATTATTGATGCCTTGATGGTATTATGATGCATTAGAGATATGTATGTTGTGATATATACTTGAGGAGTGATTAAGGTTGATTTGTGGGTGAAACCATGTGATAGTGAGTATGATATTGATTATGTATAATGATAGTTGATTGGAAATAGTGTTGTTGAAATTTGGCATGAGGAAGAGTATATGATATGTAAATGTGCTTGAGTTTGAGAAAGTGTCAATGTGTGAGTTGAGGATGGCTTGATGTTGATTTTGGTACATTTTGATTGATTTCAAAAAGGGTTGAAATTGGCATGTTTTGATTGACTTTGGAAAGAGCTGAAAATGGCTTGTTTTGAAAATGGCACTTTGTGGTTTTGTATGAAAACATGGTTTTTTGGGCAAACTTTGACGGGACATAACCTGAACTACGGATCTCTGTTTTCTGCCAAATCTGTTTAGAAATGAAATTGGATCCGAGATGTCCATGCCGTTCGAAGAACGGGTGAAAAATGATTTAAAATGAGAAAGTTATGACCGTCGGAAGATTGGAGGTTGAATTTGTAAATTCTGCAGCTTTTAACTTAGAAAAATTTTTAGCAGAACGACCCTACGCGCGTAGGCGCACTTGGCGCGTGCGCGCCGTTCTTCCAGAAAGCACCATCCACGCGTGCGCGTGGTGTGCGCGGGCGCGTCGATGCGCTGCACCAATTGCCCAGCCATTTTCCAGAGAGTTGTGCCAGGGTTGTGCCTGGGCGCAAGAGCACCCACGCGTACGCGTGGCTGACGCTTGCGCGCCGTTTGAATATTTTTCAACCCGCGCGTTCGCGCATATGGCGCTTGCGCGTCGATGAGTTTTTGGCCATCCACGCGTGCGCATGGAGTGCGCGTACGCGTGGCCCTGTTTTCATGCCAAAGTTGATTTTTGAGTTTTAAAAGCCAAATCTCATACTTCTAAGCCTCCGATCTCACCTCTTATGTATTAAATCATTATGATATGCCTAGCAATGAGAAAGGAGCTAGGGGATGTGGTAACTTGCGAGTGAAGCAAGGGGAAAAGTTATGATCAATGATGATCAAAGATGATTATATGAGATATGGAGGATGACGGTGGAAGTACCGTGTATGCCATGAGCCGGAGGGCTATATTTATTGATAAATGGCCCGTTCTTGATTGGACCATGAGCCGGATGGCTGAGTTATTGTCGGGTTACGGCAAAGCCATTATTGTTTATGGCTGAGTATAAATGCATAAATGATTAATGAATGAATATGTTAAATGGATAATAATGAAAAGATATTGAAATGTGATGTGCGACCCCGGGTAATAGGCAGTGGCGTTGTCCACTTGCTCCGGGTATGAGACGGGAAAGGAGGATTATGATAAACGAGTTTAATCATGGAGTTTTAAATAAATGTTTATTTGTGATACCTGGGTAGTAGCAAGGGTCGTGGTTCGTCCCGCTTGCTCTGGGTCATTGTCTGAGAAATGATAATAATGAAGGGTGATTATAAATAAATGTTTATTTGTGATACTTGGGTAGTAGCAAGGGTCGTGGTTCGTCCCACTTGCTCCAAGTTAATGTTTGAGATTTGGTAACAATGAATGTTGATAATATGAATTGAGATTCAATGAATATATGTTTAAGATACCTGGGCAGTAGCAAGGGTTGTGGTTCGTCCCACTTGCTCCGGGCCAATACTTGAGATACCTGGGTAGTAGCAAGGGTTGTGGTTCGTCCCACTTGCTCCAGGTCAGAGATTGTGACGCTTGGGTAGTAGCGGCAGTAGTGGTGAATCCACTCGCTCCAGGTTGAGCTTTTAAACACCTGCCTGGGTAGTAGCCGCAGTAGTGGTTATTCCACTGGCTCTGGGTTGAGCGGGTAGTAGCAAGGGGGTTGTAGCTCAAACCTACTTGCTCCGCAATGGGTGTTTCTGTCCAATGGTTAGCTACCAGGACATGTCGGGTTGGCTATATAACCGACAGATGATATCATCAGCCATAGGGCAGGCATTCATCATTTGCATATGTTTGAATTGTTTAGGTTTGCCATTTGTTTTGGATTTCTACATCATATATGCCATGTTACCTGACTATATGTTACTTGTTCTACTTGTACCATATTTGTGTATTACTTGCCTGTATTGCTTGTGTTTGTACAACTGAGAGGCCCCTCATGCTGGTGTCGGTGGGTGTTGAGGGTTGTTCTTGATGGGATGAATTGATGATGCGATTGCATGATGATGATGATGATGATTATTGAATGAGATAATTGTAGCTCCCTGGGTAGACACAGTGATGTGGTTTCACTAGCTCCAGGCGAGTGTATGATGTATTGATATAGAATTGCTGAGGCAGAACAACTGGTGATGGTTTTGGTTATAATTCTGAGTCTGATTCGTGGAAGAGTCAGCGAGTTGGGAAACATGTGAAACATGAATTAGATTTAGCACTCCCTTATGACAGTTGCCTATTCATGGATTAGCGAGAACCTAAGATGAATAATTGGTGAAGAAGCTTAGGATGCTTAGTGAGTTTTATTGCAGTGCATTGTATTTATTTGGCACTTTTACCGTATTGGGAACCCATGGGCCCGGGATTCTCATTCCGTATATATCTTTTGTTTTTCAAATACAGGTCCAGGTACTCAGAAGTGAGTTGTGGGTCGTCTGAGAGACGGCGAAGATCTTTATTTCCTCTACTTTGTGTTTTGATTAGAATCTCTCCACCTTTTTTTTGGAAAGTTTATATTATGTATTGAACTCTTTGAATTCGCCTATAGAGGCTCTCATGTTTCCTTCGGGAGAGATTAGGACATACTGTTGTCAACTACTTTCATACTGTACCCTAGCCGACCTAAACTTCGCGGGTCGCGACTAGTGGCTATTTACTTATGTTATATATATCTATCTATTATCTATCTCTTAATCTCCTCTACGCCTTGTCCGCATATCGTTTTCGGCTTCACGGTTTATCTTTTGTTGTCGAAACGTGAGAGATACGTCTTCGCGATTTTATTTCTACTCTTTTCAGGCTTCTCGATTAATACTCCTTTCGAAATTACCTATATTTATTTATTAAAAATCCACCTGAGAGTCGTACCACCGTAATATCATTGACTTATGACTCGAGCATAAGGATTTGAATATTAGGGTGTTAAATTATGGTATCAGAGCAGTTCGTCCTCGTGAGCCTGAGGGATGGAACTGCTTATGCTTCAATGCATACTCTGAGTCTGTGCCTGTGCTAGTTAGGGTATCTAACCGATACATCTAGCATGAAGTCCATGAGTGTACCTTTGGTACTTTGAAGCACTATACTTCCGATATTGAGACTGATCAAGTTGATATCGATTGTTTGGTGTGTATAGGAACCAGATGGCACCTCGTGGACCCGGTCGGGGACGTGAAAGAGGTCGTACTAATACGCAGGAGCCGGAAATCAACCCGAATAACCCGGTAAACCTTATGGCGGCGTTGGAGAATATGGCTGCTGCTATGCAGGCCACTGCGGAGGCTCTTGGGCAACAGATGAACAATAATGGCTATGGCGGAAGGGAAGCTCAGGGCCCGATGACACTGGCAACCTTCTTAAAGGTTAATCCACCTAAGTTCAAGGGAACCACCAATCCGACTGAAACTGATACTTGGTTTTAGGCCATGGAGCGAGCACTGCAAGCGCAGTTGGTGCCTGAAGAGCAGCGTGTTGAATTCGCTACCTATCTACTCACGGGGGAAGCATCGCATTGGTGGCAAGGGGCTCGACGTCTCCTGCAACAGGGGAATGATCCTATCACTTGGGATGCCTTCCAAGTGGAATTCTACAAGAAGTACTTTCCGAATTCCGCCAGGACAGCCAAGGAATTGGAGTTACTGCAGCTGAAGCAAGGTGCTATGTCCGTATCTGAGTATACAGACAAATTTGAGGAGCTATTCAAGTTTTTCCGCATGTGTCAAGGAGCTCCGGGAGACTTCAAGGAATGGAAATGCATTAAGTATGAAGGAGGGCTCCGGAGCGACATCTTAAGTTCAGTGGGACCAATGGAAATCCAAACTTTTTCAGAGTTAGTGAATAAGAGCAGAATTGCTAAAGAGTGTGTGAAAAAGAGGGTTGCAGAGAAAGGAAGTCATAGAGAGCACAACCAAGGATTCGCACCAAGGGGTCGAGAGTTTAAGGAGAGAGGATACGTACAATACTTTCCCCAAGGACAAAATAACTTTGCGACGAGTGAGGAGTCCCAAAGGAATGGTAAGGGCAAACGGGCAGTGGTTGCTTCTGATGTTTCGAGCTGTCAGAGATGTGGTAGTCGTCACTCAAATAGGCCGTGCCGATTGGGGTTAGGCGTATGTTACAAGTGTGGGTTACCAGGGCATGTATCAAGAAATTGCCAACAAGGAGAGAGTCAGGATGCGGGCCGATTGCGACAGTAAGATTGAGGTAATTGCAATAATCAGGCTTAAAGGACAGTGCGTGATTTTATAATACCGCCTGTACAGTAAAACTGGGAATGTCGAGTTTAATATTAGACTGAAGAGAAAATCGGATGATCCGAGTAAGGATTTGCCTTAATACAAATGGATAAATTCCTGTGATGTAAATGATTTTTTGTTGAGAATAATGTGTTGTGTTTGTTATGTAGTTGGTTAATTTCTGGATTTTTGGTGGAACGGATTGAACCCGTGACTTTTAGTTCCTTTGATTTAAATAGATAAGGAATGGTCCTAAATGAGGGATTTGGAAACGTTGATTTGAAATGCCAGTTATGCTAAGTTGTGGTTGAGTACTTGAGGAAGTAAGTAATAGAGCTCGTACTAGACGAGAGATCAGAATAAAGCAGCAGAAACTTGCGGAAGCAGTAACACAAGATAGCTACAAATAGGAGCTGTAAAAGTTTACTATAATATCTTAAGTTTGAATACTAGAAGGGTTAAGTGGGTTACTGCAAGTAATGATCCCCAAACAGTTGGAATTGATTGCGGCTGCGAGCTTTGATGGTTCTAAAGTGGATGAGGAAATTATCATTGATGCATAATTGGATTTAGATGATGAGAGAGTGCAAGTTGTCGTGTTTGAGAGATGAGTACCATGATGTTTGGTCATAGTGACCTTGGAATTAGATTGAGATTTATAATGATTGGTTTTGAAAGACGAATGTGAAAACCACTAAATTGAAATGCTGATGCGGTACGGAGATTGGTTTGAGGGAACCCGTGACGGGTGGTAAACTCCAATTTTGGGGAGGTACTGTTGAAAATTTTTCCCCAAGAATTTGAAAGATCGTTGGTTACGGTTTTGAAGATGATTTTTGATATGAGTAACTTTAACAAAAGAGATGTGTCTCGAATGCTTTTATAGATTATTAAAGGAAAGCGGATTCTTATGATTTTTGTTAAATTGTTATTTCAAACCCATTTGCTTTCTAGAAATGAAAGAGGTTTTTGATTGATGAGTCAGAGACTTTATAACAGCAAGTCATGTAGAAATTCGAGAGTTTGAGAATAAGAAAGTAAGTTTGGAGGTTATGCTTGGAGTTGAGCTGTGATTAGTGTTAATTGGCTTGGCAGAGGGAGAGGATAGTGATGGATGGAATTTTCGAGGGCGAAAATTTCTGTTAAGGGGTAGAATGTAATACCCGGTCTAACCAAAATTAATTAAATAATAAGTTAAATAGGAGCGAATATGGTTGGAAGATTTGGCAATTGGAATTTGATAATTTAAATATGATATTTAGATTCAGTGAATTTTTCTGAGTCGGAAAATATAGTTTTCTGCGTAAAAGCGCGCAGTGGAATTCTGACCGGCAGTACCGGTTGAGATCTATCTGGTACTACAGCTGAGGAAATTGATTATGGGTAAATAAGATTAAGAAATGAGGAATTATAATTAGGGAAGGTAGAAATATTTAAAGTGCGATTTAGAGCGCTAATCTTAAAGGTTTTGGCCCAAAATTGGGCCAATGGGCAAAAATAAGTGAACCGGGCCTAAGTGAGCCCAAGACCTAACATATATAAACATTAGTTGTGAGCATTTCAGCTCATTTTACCCTAAAAAGAGGGGCTGAGGCGCTGATTTGAGAAGAGAGAAGAGAATAGAGAAAACCTAACTCTCTTTGATCTTCAACCCACCATAACTTGAGCTACGGAGCTCCGATTGACGAGCCGTTTGTGGCCACGCGTCGCTCTTCTCATCCTCTACAATTCTATCTAAGTTTGGTGGTGAGTATTCCATTCATCTCTGTCCAGTTTTCGAAATTCCCCACTGTTACACGTTTTTGGGTAGTTAGTATTGAAATCTTGTGATTTTGGGTATTTAGGGATACTCTAACATGGATTCTAAGTGAGTTCTATCCCTACTTCATATGGGCTGAGGTAAGAAGCACTCAAACCCTTGTGATTTGTCATTTTTATGAGCCCTAGGTTGATGTATGTATGTGATATTGGTTATGTTAGTGTATTTGGTGATGTTGGTGCACAATTGGGAGATTGGTATTGCTTGAGGAGCTTTGGTAAGGCTTGGAGCTAAGGTTGGTGAAGACTTCCAAAGAAGAGGCTCAATTGGTTTGGCTACAAGAGGTACGGTTTAAGTTTCATTTAAGTACCGTGTGTTGTGATGAGAATTCCTAGGCTAGATGCCCCTAGGATTAAGTTTGGATTGCGTAAATGGTTGGTACTAATATGCATAGTTGGTATGTAATGTGAATTAATGATTGGGTTGAGGATTGTGTAGCCTTGTATGCTTGGTGTATTGAGAATTTGATGTATTGGGTAATGAGTATTGAATTGTGGTTCATCCATTTAAATTGTGAAATTGGGCCGGAGGCCGTGAATTTTGGGCCGGAGGCCGGGGAAAGGTAAATTGATGTGTGCATTGTATGATGACATAAGTAATTGGATGAATTTCAGATAATGAATATATGAATGATTGGGTTGGTTATTGAACAATAAGGTTTGAGGAGTTGAAGTGTGAAATTTGGTAAATTTGGATGAAATTATATAGATGAGGCATGTTTGGTTTTGGTTGAGATATATTATGTGGTCATATATGTGATTATGATTATTGATGCCTTGATGGTATTATGATGCATTAGAGATATGTATGTTGTGATATATACTTGAGGAGTGATTAAGGTTGATTTGTGGGTGAAACCATGTGATAGTGAGTATGATATTGATTATGTATAATGATAGTTGATTGGAAATAGTGTTGTTGAAATTTGGCATGAGGAAGAGTATATGATATGTAAATGTACTTGAGTTTGAGAAAGTGTCAATGTGTGAGTTGAGGATGGCTTGATGTTGATTTTGATACATTTTGATTGATTTCAAAAAGGGTTGAAATTGGCATGTTTTGATTGACTTTGGAAAGAGCTGAAAATGGCTTGTTTTGAAAATGGCACTTTGTGGTTTTGTATGAAAACATGGTTTTTTGGGCATAATTTGATGGGACATAACCTGAACTACGGATCTCTATTTTCTGCCAAATCTGTTTAGAAATGAAATTGGATCCGAGATGTCCATGCCGTTCAAAGAACGGGTGAAAAATGATTTAAAATGAGAAAGTTATGACCGTCGGAAGATTGGGGGTTGAATTTGTAAATTCTGCAGCTTTTAACTTAGAAAAATTTTTAGCAGAACGACCCTACGCGCGTAGGCGCACTTGGCGCGTGCGCGCCGTTCTTCCAGAAAGCACCATCCACGCGTGCGCGTGGTGTGCGCGGGCGGGTCGATGCGCTGCACCAATTGCCCAACCATTTTCCAGAGAGTTGTGCCAGGGTTGTGCCAGTTTTGTGCTTGGGCGCAAGAGCACCCACGCGTACGCGTGGCTGACACTTGCGCGCCGTTTGGATATTTTTCAACCTGCGCGTTCGCGCATATGGCGCTTGCGCGTCGATGAGTTTTTGGCCATCCACGAGTGCGCATGGAGTGCGCGTACGCGTGGCCCTGTTTTCATGCCAAAGTTGATTTTTGAGTTTTAAAAGCCAAATCTCATACTTCTAAGCCTCCGATCTCACCTCTTATGTATTAAATCATTATGATATGCCTAGAAATGAGAAAGGAGCTAGGGGATGTGGTAACTTGCGAGTGAAGCAAGGGGAAAAGTTATGATCAATGATGATCAAAGATGATTATATGAGATATGGAGGATGACGGTGGAAGTACCGTGTATGCCATGAGCCGGAGGGCTATATTTATTGATAAATGGCCCGTTCTTGATTGGACCATGAGCCGGATGACTGAGTTATTACCGGGTTACGACAAAGCCATTATTGTTTATGGCTGAGTATAAATGCATATATGATTAATGAATGAATATGTTAAATGGCTAATAATGAAAAGATATTGAAATGTGATGTGCGACCCCGTGTAGTAGGCAGTGGCGTTGTCCACTTGCTCCGGGTATGAGACGGGAAAGGAGGATTATGATAAACGAGTTTAATCATGGAGTTTTAAATAAATGTTTATTTGTGATACCTGGGTAGTAGCAAGGGTCGTGGTTCGTCCCGCTTGCTCCGAGTCATTGTCTGAGAAATGATAATAATGAAGGGTGATTATAAATAAATGTTTATTTGTGATACTTGGGTAGTAGCAAGGGTCGTGGTTCGTCCCACTTGCTCCAAGTTAATGTTTGAGATTTGGTAACAATGAATGTTGATAATATGAATTGAGATTGAATGAATATATGTTTAAGATACCTGGGCAGTAGCATGTGGTTCGTCCCACTTGCTCCGGGCCAATACTTGAGATACTTGGGTAGTAGTAAGGGTTGTGGTTCGTCCCACTTGCTCCGGGCCAATACTTGAAATACTTGGGTAGTAGTAAGGGTTGTGGTTCGTCCCATACTAAGGGTAGTAGTAAGGGTTGTGACGCTTGGGTAGTAGCGGCAATAGTGGTGAATCCACTCACTCCAGGTTGAGCTTTTAAACACCTGCCTGGGTAGTAGCCGCAGTAGTGGTTATTCCACTGGCTCTGGGTTGAGCGGGTAGTAGCAAGGGGGTTGTAGCTCAAACCTACTTGCTCCGCAATGGGTGTTTCTGTCCAATAGTTAGCTACCAGGACATGTCGGGTTGGCTATATAACCGACAGATGATATCATCAGCCATAGGGCAGGCATTCATCATTTGCATATGTTTGAATTGTTTGGGTTTGCCATTTGTTTTGGATTTCTACATCATATATGCCATGTTACCTGACTATATGTTACTTGTTCTACTTGTACCATATTTGTGTATTACTTGCCTGTATTGCTTGTGTTTGTACAACTGAGAGGCCCCTCATGTTGGTGTCAGTGGGTGTTGAGGGTTGTTCTTGATGGGATGAATTGATGATGCGATTGCATGATGATGATGATGATTATTGAATGAGATAATTGTAGCTCCCTGGGTAGACGCAGTGATGTGGTTTCACTAGCTCCAGGGGAGTGTATGATGTATTGATATAGAATTGCTGAGGCAGAACAACTGGTGATGGTTTTGGTTATAATTCTGAGTCTGATTCGTGGAAGAGTCAGCGAGTTGGGAAACATGTGAAACATGAATTAGATTTAGCACTCCCTTATGACAGTTGCCTATTCATGGATTAGCGAGAACCTAAGATGAATAATTGGTGAAGAAGCTTAGGATGCTTAGTGAGTTTTATTGCAATGCATTGTATTTATTTGGCACTTTTACCGTACTGGGAACCCATGGGCCCGGGGTTCTCATTCCGTATATATCTTTTGTTTTTCAAATACAGGTCCAGGTGCTCAGAAGTGAGTTGTGGGTCGTCTGAGAGACGGCGAAGATCTTTATTTCCTCTACTTTGTGTTTTGATTAGAATCTCTCCACCTTTTTTTTTGGAAAGTTTATATTATGTATTGAACTCTTTGAATTCGCCTATAGAGGCTCTCATGTTTCCTTCGGGAGAGATTAGGACATACTGTTGTCAACTACTTTCATACTGTACCCTAGCCGACCTAAACTTCGCGGGTCGCGACTAATGGCTATTTACTTATGTTATATATATCTATCTATTATCTATCTCTTAATCTCCTCTACGCCTTGTCCGCATATCGTTTTCGGCTTCACGGTTTATCTTTTGTTGTCGAAACGTGAGAGATACGTCTTCGCGATTTTATTTCTACTCTTTTCAGGCTTCTCGATTAATACTCCTTTCGAAATTACCTATATTTATTTATTAAAAATCCACCTGAGAGTCGTACCACCGTAATATCATTGACTTATGACTCGAGCATAAGGATTTGAATATTAGGGTGTTATAGGAACAAATATGTTCGATCTATCCCGAACTCATTAACATTGACCTCCTCATTAACTGTGTCCAACTCCGACTGCTGTTCGAACTCAACGTATAACTCTATCATCGGCACGTGAAATCAGGTTTGCTGATAAATATAGAACATCTACTGTATACTTACGTCGTCATTGATGGGCATTATTTGAAACGGTATAAGCCCACCAAATACTTGTAGAAGATTTTTGTATAAAATGTTGCTTACCATTTTGCAACTCTACAAAACTTATAGTGCATAGAATAGCAAATGAAAACGAACATTCACAAACAAAAGTCACTCCTTTGTGTGTGTTTGATATAATTTCACCGTTATAATACACTCACAAATTTACAATACCTTCCATAACTTCAACCTCACATAACCCAACTTTTTTTTGGCATAACTAACTGCAAAAAAAATTCACAACTATGACATATATGCAAGAAAGAGGATTAAGACGAGTAGAAGTGGAGTGAGGAACTTCGAATAAATCCCGCTTCGTATTTATAGACAAGACTCTTGTTTAAAATATTTTTTCTACACAAAACACAACTTGCGTTTTATACTTTAAAAAAAATTATTGACACTTTAAAAATGCAACCTGCATTTTGTGTCCTTAAAAAAAATCTGACACAAAAAAAAACGCAAGCTGCATTTTATTTTTTTAAAAAAAATTAAAATCAATAAACGCAGGCTGCGTTTTAGGCCAAAAGAAAATAAAAAAATAAAAAATTCTCAAAAAAAAAAAACGCAAGTTGTGTTTGTTTAGTTTTATAAACAAAAAAAATAAAAAACAAATAAAAAGGATCAAACGCAGGCTTTTTTATTAAAATAAATAAAGAAAAAACATTAATTCCTTAAATCCACATGCATGAAACTAATTCCCACAATACGCAGCTCCATCTCAAGGGGATCACCCACGAAATGGGTTTAGCTACCAACTCATAAGAGCTGCCCACGAAATGGACCAGGGATCCACCTCAAGGACTGCAACCACAAAATGGGCAAATCAGGTCCAGCGTCTGCGAATTGGATCAACACCATGGCGATACACGCAAATTGGAAGCAGATGGACAAATCTAGCGGGCTAGACGCGAAAAAGTTCTTATAATAGAAGAATTTTTCATTGAGACTGTTGCTGGTAAGCACAATGATAATATTGCCTTGGCTCTCTTTCCTGTGATCTTGAACGAGGCTTAAAGTTTGTAGATGACAAGGAAGACATGTTCCAGAAGTATATACTCTACTAATCTAATTTTCCTTCTCATTGTTTTTTGTTTTAAAATTCATAGTATAATTCACTTGATGGACTGTACAGATTGGCAAAAGAGCAAGTAAAGCCATTGAATGGCCTTGATAAAGTGAGGGAATGGACTGAAAGTCGTGGGCTGAAGCGAGCAGCAGTGAACAATGCTCCAAGAGCTAATACAGAACTCATGATCTCATTGTTTAGTCTCTCAGACTTTTTTCATGCTGTCATTATTGGTGGAGAATGTGAACATGCCAATCCAATGCATGCATGTACGGGGAGTGATGCACTGGAAACTTGCGCCTCACCTGATATGCCCAATTCGCTGCCGCCGCCAATGACATGACCCATCTCGTGGGTGCCATGCTTGACTTGGAGTTCCACGCAGATTTTGTCAGGCAATCTCCCCATTTCGTTGGTGCCTTCCCGGAATTGGTAGCGAAACCCAATTCGTGGGTGACTCTCCTGAGATGGAGCTGCATATTGTGGGAATTGATTTCATGCATGCGTATTTGAGAAATTAATATTTTTCTTTATTTATTTTAATAAAAAAGCCATCAAACACACGTTTTATACTAATACCATAGCAGTAAAATTTTTTTGCATATATTCATTTCATTGCACTATACAAAAAATTTTTTTATATGAAAAAAATTAGCCACCAAAATAAGTAAACTTCTGATTCAACTTTTTATTCATAAATATAGTGGAAAAAATCATTTTTCAATATATTTAATACATTAAATTTTAAAAGCTTAGATGTAATATATATTCTATTAAAATGATTTACTTCTAGAATACTTAAATTTATCAAAGTAGACATTTTATTCATAAATGCAAGAATTTGACACGTGATATTGACTATGACTATGACTATGACGTGGGAACTGAAAGTTGAAAGACATGAACTGACTTTGAATTTGTTTGGTTAAATTTTTAAAAAATATTTTTTTAATTTTTTTTAAAATCTTATAAAAAATAATTTTCTATTTAAATATTTTGTATAATTTTTTTTATTTATCAATTATATTTAAATATAATAATATAAAAATACTTTATATTTATTTATTACGTAAAAAATATCTTTTTTTAAAAAAAATTAATAAAAGATGTAAAAAGAGTGGGTTCCGGACCAATCTTAATTTTTGGCCCTATTAGTACTTCGCCGTGTTCTTCACCTAAATCTCGCTCTTGATGAGAAACACCCTGGGTAAAGCCAAATTGTCTCCTCAATCTATCTGATGCATGCCACTCAACGCATTCGAAAGATATCAGTGGCACCGTGGCACTCCAAATAACCGAATGTTGACGGACGTCAACAGGAATCACGTCTGGCTCAATGCGACCAATTGCATAAGCCTCTCAAACAAACTGGATACATTGAAAGTAAACAAGGATTACACACCAAATAATGATACCTTCAAACAAAAGCAGATACTTATTTATTACAACATACCTGTCCTTCTTGCTGATCATCCAACGACCTCCTAAAGTGAGCAAGATAATGAAATCTGTAAGGCCGATCAGCACGCTCCCAGTTACGCCACCTGACATCAGACAATCCGTTAATTAACTTGTATCGATCAAATTTAAAATACAACGTGCTACACATTTTCAAAGCAGATAGTAATTAATTTTACCTGTTTGCAATCGAAAAGAGTCGAGGATTGCTAGGAATTGGCGTAAGAAATGGTAGACGAATCCAAGCTTAGGTAAGCAAAGTGTCAGTGGACCATCAATTTCCTTACAGTCGACACGAGATGCCCTACACAATGCTCTATACATATGTGTTAGGCATGGCGATCTCCAACTAAATTGAATGATCCCAGCGAAATTACGGAGCAACAGCAAAAATTAAACTTCTAGTGCACCGCCCGCTGCTCCAAACTTGTCTCCGAATGGAATGGTCTAAAATAACAACATTATGTGGTCCTTGACGTACCTCTGAATGTGAATGTCATCAGTCAACACTAAACGATTTTTCAATCCTCGAAATCTTGTCAACTTTGTGAAGCTTCCTCTACAATCTGTCTTCCTAGGTGCAACACAAAACTGGTGCAAGCATTCGGCCTCTAAGGCCTCATAAGTACTGAGAATTGGTCCTGTAACTGGAAGACCATTTGTTGGAAGACCAAAAATTATCGCCACGTCCTCCAATGTCATAGCCCACAGCCCCACACACCAACTGAAAAATAGAATGTGTGTCTTAGGGCGTCATCTCTTGAACAGAGCATTAACCAATGCCGACTGACATTGGATTACTCCAATCTGAAAAACGTGATAAAAATCAGTCTCCCGTAAATGTCCCTCCACAATTTGATTATACGAATTCGGCGGCATTAAGTAGTTACATGTCAATATCCGTAAACCCTATAAAACATAGCCATATATCACATTAAATAAAGATAACCATATTTAATTAACAAATTAAATTTAATAATATCTCATTTTCATTATCACATAACCAGTAAAACATAATCATATTAACAACTATATTATTAACTACTCAAAATATACTAAATCTATTTTACAAAAGATCCACATTTATATTTATTAGCTTCTAATAATAATTAATAAACCTTAAACAAATCTAAAATATAAATCTAATTATTATTAAATACATTAAAACTATATTTTCTAATGTTTAAAACCTATTTATTTTATAATAATTCTTATTCATTATTTTCTATTTATATAACCAGAATAATTTTAGAAAGTATTAAACACCTCAATAATATTATTATTATTATTATTATTATTATTATTATTATTATTATTATTATATATATATATATATATATATATATATATATATATATATATATATATATATATATATATATCACCAAATTTATCAATAATCATAAATAATTTATTAAATTCATATTTAAGATTTAGTGTTACTAACATAATTCATGACCTAAATTACACTAAATGTATTCGGTTTTTATTTTTCATGATACTATAACAACAATAATAATATAGCTTAATAAATTCACTAACTAACCATTAAGAATGATTAATTATTATATTTAAACAATTTTAAAATTTTCACTTCTAGTACAACACAATAAACAAACATATCAAGTAAATATTTAATTAACAATAGACAACAAGTTGTTAATCCTTAATTAAAAATCTAAATAATATACTCATAATAATAATAATTAATTCAATAATTTTTTAAATATCTTCTAAATTTATTTTATTTTACTGACTATTTCTAACAATTATTAATAATATCACACACACACACACACACACACACACACACAATAATTATTACTATAATATTTCTACTAATATCTAACATTATCATTATTATTGTTATTTATTCAAAATATTTGATAATAAAAATTTACATAATTAGAATGATCAAGATAATTAGCAATATAAAACTCTGGACGATTAACTTCTTTTATTTTACATATCCTTGGCATTGTTAAAATTTTGATTGTGACAATTTTTTCTTCCTCTGTTGAATTTGTGCAGCAAAAATGGAAGAAGAGAAGATAAAGGTGGGGTTGGGGGTGGTATGGAGAGTGAGGCGCGAGTGAGAGTGAAAGGGATGGTTGGGGGAGTGTGTTACGAAAATACAAGCAGAGAGGGTCAACAATCCGAGGTTGGAGAACGCTGCATGGAGGATGTGTGGCTTATAGTACGAAAATCAGACGGTCTGATTTGTGTACCTATCGATTTGTGTAATTGGACTTTCCAATTACTCTTCCTCCAATCAGACCGTCCAATTTGTTCTACGCAGCCATCACAACCTAGTGATTCTCCCTGCACTCTAATAGCCATGGGGTTACATTTTCCAAATATTTTTTCAGGTAACTTTGATAAAATCCTAGAATACATTTTTTATTTTTCATCAAACTTAGAAGGCTTTTAACTTAATTTTTCATTATCTGTTGAATATATAGATTTGTGCAGGTGCTATAATGCTCACTGACTGTGTGTTCTGGCTTATTCTCTATCCGTTGCTGACAACCAAAGACTACAATCTCAATATTGTAAGTATGGGTGTCATGAAGCCACTTTTCCAAAAGTTTAAATTGATCGGAGAAGGCACGCGAACCGTTATATTCTCTAACAATTCACATTGCATTGCATTTTTTTCATCAAAAAATATTTGCATCTTTTACTACCTTGTAGTTTATGTTTTTAACGCACTCCATTAACGTTGTTTCCTGCTCAGTGACACAAACCTGACTTGCATGATGAGTTTGGATTTTAGTATCTTTTATTATTATAAAGTTGGGTAGTCCCCAACAGTGGACTGCCTAGCCTGTCGACACCTGTTTTTAACTTCACTATAACATCTATTTCTAAAATTCTAAAACTAAAATTGGGGAACAAAAGGATTTAGGTTATTTCTCTTTACCCTTTGGTTGAAACACTGCACTAGGCACTGGAATTGGGGAAAATGGGGGGGGGGGGACGAGATGTCAATGAGGTGCCTTAGCGTAACGCGACTTTTCTCTATGGTGTTGGGCTTCGGCAATCTCGAGACGAGGTGTATTTGCGTAATGCGACTTCTTGATTGGGTGATAAGAGAAATGCTAACTTCTGATTGGCAGATGACAGTGAGCCACGGATCCAGAGATGAAAATCCGAGGTATAGCATGATTAAATCCTTTAAATTAGCTCTAACTTTCAAATCTGGCGCTCTTTTCTTTCTTTTTGAGAGAGTGGTATTTATGGTTTGGATTCTGAACAACGTTCTTCGTATCATCTATATATTCTATTCAAATTGGATTTGTGAATATGTGTCCGATTCAAATTCCATAGCTTTTACAAAAAAAAAAAACGTCTTTTGTATACTTGACAGAGCTCTGCCTTCCTGTTTTTTGCTATGGCTCTCATGAATCCTGTTGGTGCTCTGAATAAAAAAGTGGATGCTGTTGCAGATATCAACCCAATGAAGCTGGCTGGGAATCTGAAAGTCGGGATTGTGCGCTTGTACGAGTTTCCTAGCAAGTGGAACCCAAGAGAGATTTACAGCATGGAGTTGGTGCTTCAAGATTAAAGGGCCAGTTACTAAACCCTAAACTTTTCTAATTAGATTCACTTTGGATTTTTTTATCCATTGTGGTTTATTCTATTTGCTTCTTTTTTGGCGTAGGGTGATCATATACACTGC
Source organism: Arachis ipaensis (assembly GCF_059453495.1). NCBI lineage: Eukaryota > Viridiplantae > Streptophyta > Magnoliopsida > Fabales > Fabaceae > Arachis > Arachis ipaensis. The sequence continues at coordinate 114,265,893 of NC_142441.1, read as the reverse complement.
TCCATCCCGAAGTCAAATATGGAGGTATTTAGGACCTTGATTCGTGAGCATGAACTTTATGCAATGAAAAATTTTATTGTTCAAGTAGTAGGACAATCTGTGCGAACAACTAGCCACAAGTATAAACTGAGCTTTTATACCAAGACCTCTGTCAATTTGCTTCCCAGCGACAGTTTCCTATTTAATCCTTTTTAATTTATCTCATATGAGAAGATTGAGGCAATGTTTGGTGTGAACAAGAACCATTTACTGGGCAAATCAAGTTATTGATTATTTATTTTGTTTATTCTTTTAATGTTATTGTATAATGTTGGTTACTTATTTGGTTAAATTTGTATGTATCTTTATGAATCGCTTTGCTCTTTGGGTTGCTTTGTGTACTATTTTGTAGACTGTATGGGTCATGTCGTAGGAAGAGAGGACGTTACACCATTGGTTACAAAATCAGGAGAGGAAAGTAAATGTATTAAACTACACTTGGAAGATCTAGAGTTCGTTTCCTGTATATTTTCAATTCCTTTTTCGGTTTTGTGATTTACCATTGATTTATCATTTGGATGGGCTTTGTTTACATTGTTTGTCCTTATATTTTGTTCCACTTAAAAAATTAGGGGAAACATCATGAAGTGCACCCTCTTTGGTGACTTGGTGGACAAAGCCCTTGGCTTATTTGATAAAGATGATGGTCAGCCTATTATCTTGGTGGCACAACTCTTTTAGCCTATTTTCTATCTTAATGAGGTCAACGTTCAAAATAGCCTTTATGCCTCTCGCCTATTTTTTAACCTTGAGATCCCTGATGTTCTCGCATTCAAGAAACAGGTGTGTTGAAAGTCTGTAGTCTGTCCTCACTTTAACTGGCTCCCTTATTTCATTAATTTCCCTATAATGTCTTCGTAAGATTGTTTGCCTATTTTATCTCATGTGCTTCAGGTTAATAAAGAGAAGTGATCTAAAGGCTCAGTGTATTAAGTATATACAGAGCCAGCCTGTAAATTCAATTAGTGATGAGTTGCATGGCGGTTCCTTACCAATCACTACTATTGAGGAGGTTTTGGACAAAACTAATGTAAGCTCCCCTATTGTGGGTTTTTCCAACCATGGCATGCTTTGTTCATGTGGGTCTACTACTAGCGTTATTGTGTGTGTGTGTATTTTTTTTATTTTGTGTAGGAAACTTCATGTTAGATATTAGCCACTGTGGTTTCTATTGAAGTTGGTAGCAGTGATTGGTATTATGCTTCGTGTAAGATTTGCCCGGAAAAGTGAAGGAGAATAAAGGTCGTTATCTGTGCGAGCATTGTGGTAAAGTTGGTTTCAATGCTCGCACATATATTTAAGTTGTTTTGGGGTATTGCTCACTTTTCTAATGTATTCCATAATGCGTTTTCAACATGTATTGTCTTCATGTTATTGCCGTTGATAGTACTGGCTGTATTGGCCTAATCATTTGGAACCAAGAGGCCAAACTGGTTATTGGAAAGTCTGCAAGTGAAGTGAAAAACCTCAGTGTAAGGTTTTTAATATTTGTGTTGAAAATGATTTAGTACATCAGTGTAAGTTTTTTAATATTTGTGTAGAAAATGATTTATATACTCAATTCATTAGAGAGCAATGAATAATGAATTGATTCTTTTTTTCCTAATATCCAGAGAGGAGAAAATGTGGCGTGCTATCCCAAAGTTTTGGATAGCATTGTAGACAAGAAATTTTTGTTTAAATTATCCACTACGAAGAAAAATCTCACCTCAATTGATCAAGTGTATAATGTAGTTAAGATCAGCGATGATGACACACTCATAGTCCTTTATCAGTCCTAGTCTTGCTCTATAGATATGGTGGTGTGTTTTCTATCTTTTAATTGTTATGTTGTTTAGTATTTGCTTTGTTATTGTAGTGATCACACAGTTTTTCTTAATAACTACTTCTTAGGGAGTTGACCAAAGTGTTTCCAATCTATTGCCTGCATCCTGTACTAATGAGGCTGAGTTTGATGTACATTCTGCTGCAGTTGTGTCTTTATCTAAGGTTTGTATATCATATGAAACATGCATAGAGCATCCGCTGTGAGCAAATTTTATCAATCCCTCCCTCTTAAGATCTGTCTTTTCTAAGATGTGTTGCTACGCATGCAGGATTCAGGTTCGGAGAGCATTTTTAAGTGCGGTCTTGAGACTCCTGGAAAGGGTGTTGTGGCTGATTCAAATGCAGGTGCTGCTATTGGTAGGTTGTATAGTCTAGATGTTCAGGGCTCTACAACCAAGCCATTGAAAGTTCATGCTGGAAAAAGGAAACTTGAGTAGTTAGTAAACATAGACTTTGGTTAATGGGGAATCCAAGGAAGGCATTTCCAGCTTAATTGAAAATGCTCTTTTATTTATGTACTTTTTGCTTTAATGTCATCTTTAGTTGTTTTCTGCACGAGAACCTATTTGGAAGTTTATTGTAAGAACTCTATATATGTATGTCAATTATAGTTTGATGCATCTTTTGTAAACAAAATTTATAAATACATAGTTTATTAGAGAATGGTTAGTTCTTAGGTTGATTACATTTTTTTGTAACTTACCTTTGGAAATATATAAATACTCATTCCTTAGATTTTGATTATATAAGCTGCTTTGTTTCATTTAAGCTGATATTGGACGATAAAAACTCTTAAATAACAAGAACCTGGGTTAATGATGAAGTCATGCCATTTCATTGTACAATTTGAAGTCTGAAATTTTTAGGATCTTGATTCGTGAGCATGAACTTTATTATTATAAGGGATTTTATTTTTCAAGCGGTAGGACAATCTGTGCGAACAGCTAGCCACAACTATATACCGAGCATGAACTTTATTATTATTGTAACACCCTACCACACAAAGCTTTACGCTTAAGTCGTAAAACAGAGGTGATGTGGTATTACGACCTCTAAAATAAAATAAGTACATATAATAGCAGAAGAGTTATAATATGCTAGGAGCCTTGAAGGATAGGGGAAATAAAAATCACGAGATAAAAGCGCAACGCTCAAGGAACGAGTTAACTTGCATGCTAAGAAAACTGTAACTGTCAAACATAAGATAACAGAAGTAGGAATAGAGTGTCAAAGATACAAAATAACAAGCTCCTAACTCAGCCTGCGAAGTCAAGACTGGCCGGAGAATATTTACACATATATACATACATATCCAAAACCCAAAAGTACATACACACAATCCTGCCTCTCCATAAACCTCTAAGAGGATCAAAAAGGACAAGTTATGCGGAGAGAAAGCTAAGTACATATATATACATCACTGTACAGCAAAACTATACAACAACACTATCCAGTAACTCCTCCGCTTTAAGAGTCCAAACGACTAACGAGATGGCTCCCGACCTGCATCTGAAAATCAACAACATAGTATGGAATGAGAACCGGAGGTTCTCAGTATGGTAAATGTGCCACACACATAATATATAAGGTCCTGGGAATGCCAGAGGCAATCCTAGAACGCCGACACTCAGATTGTAGAGCTTAAAGTATTAAACAGAAGTCATAAAAGGTGGTTTCCTAAAAATATTTAATCCTAACTTAACTTAACCTTAAATCTAAGTCCTATACTGCCATTCCTCCATACCTCCAATTCCATCATGCATTTTCACAGACAAATAAACAGATAAAGGCAAACACAAGAAAGTTACAACTACTGCAGGTAACAAATACACATTTAGCATGGCAAATACAGATAGGCACACCCAATTAGAGCACAAGCAAGTAATTCAAGTAATATGCATATGATGCATGCCTGTCCTATGGCTGATGAGGCTCATCTGTCGGTTATCCAGCCAACCCGACAAGTCTGAATTGTCCTTAGACTGTCCCCCGACGTGCATCCTCAAGAGTCTATGCATAGATTTTTCTCAAATAATCAATATTGCTCAATGGGGTAACATTCCCGGGAATTTATATAGTGCCCGGTCACACTTACGTCGTAGGGTCAACAGAGTATCGAGTTTTCAACCTGGTACACGTGGTGGCAAGCCACGACACTTAATCCAGGGAATCTCGTATCTCAGATTATTCAAATTCATAAGCCATATAAATAATTCAATTAAAATTCATCAACATCCACATCATTCTCAATCACATCTCATTCATCATTATACGTTAATCATATTCAATCATTATCCTTCATTATCACACCTCTCATTCCGTCCATCAATAGTTCCAATTCAAAATATAATTCATTCTTTTCCAAATGAACTAAACTTAAAACATGCTCATTTTCTTAATAACTCAAAATCAAACCATATAACCTTTAAATCTTAATCTTTTTAAATAATCATATAAACAAAATCTCTAATTTTTATAAAATTTCGGCAGCATCTCCTCTAAAACTCGGACTTTGCCACCCTTTTCGGGTCCAAACCTGCTTTCTTTTCAATTCAACATACCCTTCCTCATCATCATAACAATCACCACAATAAATCTACTTCAGATTAACAATTATATTCATACAATATTCAAATCCAACAACCAAAATTCAACTAAGGATCATAGTTCACTAACCCTAGGCTTCTAACACATAATATCTCAAATCAATAATTCACCAAATCATTAGCACTAAACCAACCATGTTCATCAACAATAACATTCACCATCCAAGATTAATAACTAATTATCCAATAAACTTCAACCAAATATATTCATCAACAAATTACTAAACATTAAACATACACCTGCATTCCAACTTATCCTATGGCCGTCTAGCCTAAGTTTTCACAGAACATTATATATTAAATGCAAGAAACCTAAACCATACCTTAGCCGATTTCCACGTAACGACCAAAGCTATTTATTCAAAACCAAGACAGCCCCTCAAAACTCAACTAATCCGCTTCCTCCAAGTTCCAGTATTCACAATTTCAAGCTCCAATTATTTATTTTCAACCTAATACACATTCATAATACATATATACCTAATTTAATACTCAAAGCTCAAATTTAATGAAATTAAAATAGAATTATCGTATCCTCACCTTACCCAAGCTTCACATAAGCAAGAGTGAACGTTTCTCTCAAGCTAATTGGATCTTAAAACATCAGAAATCAAAGAAATTCAATATTCCCACTTAAAATTTGAAAATTGGGGGAAGATGAAGCTGAGAGTGATTAAACAAGTTACCTATGAAATTGTTCCGATAGAAATGTAGAGTTCGACGCGGTGAACGCGTGGCCGCAAACGGTGCGGCGATTGGAGCTCGGACGGAGAAGTTACGGGGATCGGAAATTTACGTTAGGGTTACGGGATATTTCTCGTTTCTCTTCTCCCTGGAAGCTGAAAGCTTCGTTGCTGCAGTAATGAGGGAGAAGACAAAGCTGGGTTCATTTAATAGGGCTGGTCCGGTTGAACCGATAGCCCGGTTCGGGTCCGGTTCAACCGGTTCGGTCCTTTCGGTCCATTCTTGGACCGTTTTCTTCAAAATTAGTGTCAAAATTCTCGTTTCGATGAGCTCTACCCTATTTTGATATAATATTTGCATTTTTAATCCTCCTTATTAAAAACTAATTTATTAACTAATTATCTACTAATTTAACCGGGGTTTACATCCTACCCACCTAATAAAGAATTTTGCCCTCAAAATTCAAATATAGTTACCTGAAAAGAGATGTGGATAGTTGTTTCGCATATCTGATTCGAGTTCCCAGGTATGTTCCTCGATACCAGCTCGTCTCCAAGCTACTTTTACCAATGATACTTCCCTTTCTCGTAATCGTTTAACACTGGTGTCATCAATCCTCACCGGAATTACTGGGAGTGTTAGATCTTCTCTCACTTGGATTGGTTCTGGTTCTAGAACATGACTTGCATCAGGAGTATACTTCCGAAGCTGTGATACATGAAATACATCGTGCAAATTCGAAAGGTACGGCGGTAAGGCAATTCTATAAGCCACTGGTCTAATTCTCTTCAGAATCTCAAACGGTCCAATATAACGAGGATTCAGTTTCTTGGTCTTAATAGCTCTTCCCACTCCAGTGGTTGGTGTAACTTTCAGAAAGACATGTTCTCCTTCTTCGAATTCCAAAGGCTTTCGCCTCTGATCAGCATAGCTCTTCTGGCGGCTCTGGGCTATAAGCATTTGACTACGAATCTTCTTTATCTGTTCAGTCGTTTCGGCTATCATCTCAGGCCCTAATAAACTCTTTTCTCCAGTTTCATACCAACACAACGGAGACTGACATTTCCTGCCATACAGAGCCTCATATGGAGCCATTCCGATGCTCGCATGATAGCTATTATTATAAGCAAATTCTATTAATGGCATATACCGATCCCAGCTCGCAGGCTGGTCCAAAACACAAGCCCTTAGCATATCTTCTAAGGTCTGAATAGTTCTTTCTGACTGACCATCTGTCTGAGGGTGATACGCAGTACTCAAGCTTAACTGAGTCCCAAATGCACGCTGAAAAGCTCCCCAGAACCTTGATGTAAAACGGGGATCTCTATCAGATATAATAGTAGAGGGCACACCATGTAATCTGACAATCTCTTTGATATACATTCGAGCCAATTCCTCCATTGTGCAACTTATTCGGATAGGAAGAAAGTGAGCTGATTTCGTCAATCGATCTACAACCACCCAAATAGCGTCATAACCTGATCGGGTTCTAGGCAACCCTATCACAAAATCGATACTCTCCCATTTCCATTGTGGAATCTCTAAAGGCTGAAGGGTCCCTGATGGTCTCTGATGCTCAATCTTAACCTTCTGACACGTTAAACATTTAGATATATGCAATGCCACATCATTCTTCATACCTGGCCACCAGAACATCGCTTTCAGATCCTGATACATTTTAGTGCTCCCTGGGTGAATTGAAAACCCGCTCTTGTGAGCTTCCTTCAAGATACTTTGTCGTAGGTCTCCAACATCAGGCACAATAATCCGGTTCTTGAACCTCCATAAACCATCATGACCTTCTGACATTCTCCACTGTTTTCCCTGTTCAACTGCTGGTAATACCTTACGTAATGCTTCACTATCTTGATGAGCCTTCAGAAGTTTTGATTTAAAATCACTTGAAATTTGCAACTGACTCAAACACAGGATTCCAGATTCTTCTCTAACTCCCAAATTCAAACCTTGGAATGCCTTCAGTAACTCTTCCTCCCGTAGCATCATCCAAGCTGCATATAAAGACTTCCGACTCAAAGCGTCCGCTACAACATTCGCTTTTCCTAGATGATAATTCAATTCAAAATCATAATCTTTCAGAAGTTCCATCCATCTCCTCTGACGCATATTCAATTCTTTCTGCTCAAAAAGATACTTCAAACTCTTATGGTCTGAGAAAACATGAAACTTAACACCATAGAGATAGTGCCTCCAAATCTTTAAAACAAACACAACAGCAGCAAGTTCTAAATCATGTGTCGGGTAGTTCATCTCATGCGGCCTTAACTGCCGTGAGGCGTATGCTACAACATTCTGGTGCTGCATCAGAACACACCCTAACCCTTTCAGAGATGCATCACAATACACTTCAAACGATTCACTTGGTTCAGGTAATACCAATACAGGTGCAGTAGTCAACCTGTGCTTCAATGCCTGGAAACTCTCTTCACATTCCGGAGTCCAGATAAAAGGTGTATCCTTCCTAGTCAACTTAGTTAAAGGTAAGGCGAGCTGTGAAAATCCCTTAATGAATCTGCGATAATACCCCACCAAACCTAAGAAACTCCTGATCTCTGTCACTGAAGTTAGTCGCTCCCAATTCATCACTGCTTCCACCTTAGCAGGATCCACAGCTATCCCCTGCTTACTCACCACGTGGCCGAGAAACTTCACTTCACTCTTCCAGAACTCACATTTAGATAGCTTAGCATATAACTTCCTGTCTCTCAGAATTTGCAGCACAGTTCGCAAATGATCAGCATGTTCCTCTTCAGTCTTAGAATAAACAAGAATGTCATCAATGAAGACAATAACAAACTTGTCCAGATACGGTCGAAAAATCCTGTTCATATAATCCATAAATACTGCCGGGGTATTAGTTAACCCAAAAGACATCACTGTATACTCATAATGACCATAACGGGTCCTGAAAGCAGTTTTCGGAATATCCTCGTCTCTAACCCTTATCTGATGATATCCGGATCGCAGGTCAATCTTAGAAAACACACCGGCACCCTGTAACTGATCCATTAGATCATCGATTCTAGGAAACGGATATTTATTCTTCACAGTGATCTTATTCAATTGCCGATAATCGACACACAGCCGCATACTCCCATCCTTCTTCTTTACCAGTAACACTGGCGCTCCCCACGGAGAAACACTTGGTCGGATAAAATGCTTACCCAACAGATCTTCCAGCTGAGCCTTCAGTTCAGCCATTTCTAAAGGCGACATCCTATAAGGAGTAATTGAAATTGGACCGGATCCAGGTACCAACTCAATTGCAAATTCAACCTCTCGGTTAGGTGAGAATTCATTAATATCATCCGAAAACACATCTGGAAATTCACATACAACCAGAATCTGCTCTAAACTCTGATCATCACCTGATACTCCCGCAGTTAATAACATAATACCCTGACATTCGGTTCTAGAACAGTTTACTATCATAGAGTTCAAATAGTAACTATTCACCACAACCGGTGCTTCTGACCCTTCTGGCATAAATTGTACTGACTTCTCAGAACAATCAAGTAAAACATGATTCTTGGATAACCAATCCAATCCCAAAATGAGATCAAGACCAGTCATAGGCAAACAAATCAAATCATGCACAAATTCACGCTGTTGCACTCGAAAAGGAACTTGTGGACATTCTATCCTAGTCACCATAGCTTCATGAGTAGCATTATATACTTTCAAATCATAACCTAAAACCACCATTCTCAATCTTAATTCATGGGCCTTTTCAAATGCAATAAATGAATGACTTGCTCCTGAATCAAATAAAGCATTCAAGATTTTACCAGCCATTTCACAATTACCTCTAATAAGTGTCTCAGATCCCTCAGCACCAATGGTAGAAGTAGTGTATACTCTCCCCGGCTGTTGCACCCTACCAGTCTCATACTTCTTCTTCTCAGGGCAATTACTGGCTATATGCCCGGGCTGTCCACAGGAATAGCACACTCCAAGTCCTAATCTACACGGAACTCCAGGATGATATTTTCCACACTTCTGACAATTCAGATCCTGCTGTGGCTGCTTCCCAAACCTTTTTCCTTGATTAGCAGTAATATTCGGCCTTCTATAATTACCCTGACCCTGGGTCTGCTGCGGAACAAAGCCTCCACGCTTGAAATTCCTACCTCTCGGAGCAAAGTTCCTCCCTGAAGGCCTCTGAAAAGGCATCCTCAAACTCCCTTTCTCTGCTGCCGCCTTCCTCACACAATCCTCAGCCACCCTACTCTTATTCACCAATTCAGAAAATACCCTAATCTCCATTGGGGCAACGAAGCTCAGAATATCGCTCCGAAGACCTCCCTCATATTTAATACACTTCCATTCAGCAAAATCTTCAGGTGCACCTTGACAGATACGAGAAAAGTGACATAACTCCTCAAATTTACTGGTATACTCAGCAAGAGTCATTTGTCCCTGCTTTAACTGCATTAATTCAAGTTCCTTGGCATTTCTAGCTGAATTAGGAAAGTATTTCTTATAGAACTCTGTCCGGAAAACCTCCCAAGGAATCGCAGCACCATCAGACTGCAGGATACGTCGTGTTCCCTGCCCCCAATACTGAGCTTCACCTTGCAACTGATAAGTCCCAAATTCAACCCATTGCTCTTCAGGAACCTGTTGTGCCTGTAACGTCCTTTTCATAGCCTGAATCCAATTATCTACGTCAGTGGGATTTGAGGTTCCCCTAAAAGTCGGAGGGAGAACTTTCAGAAATGTAGCAAGTGTCATAGGACCGTCCTCATCATTATTGTTCCCATGATTACCCAATGCCTCAGCTGTTGCCTGCATAGCTGCAGCCATATTTCCCAGGGCAGCCATAAAGTCTACTGGATCAGTCACTATGGACGCAGGAGTAACGGTGCCTGTCCTACCTTTACCTCGCCCGCGACCGCGTCCGCGAGTCGACATCTGGTCCCTATACACACCAAACAAGTGATATTAAGTTGATCAGTCTCAATATCGCAGGTCTAATGCTTTAAGTTCCAAATGCATGCTCACAAACGTTTATGCCATATATATCAATCAGATATCCTAATAGCACATACACACATATACAGAGAATGCACAGAAGCACAATCAGTCCGTCTTTCAGGCTCTATAGGAACGAACTGCTCTGATACCATAATGTAACACCCTACCACACAAAGCTTTGTGCTTAAGTCGTAAAACAGAGGTGATGTGGTATTACGACCTCTAAAATAAAATAAGTACATATAATAGCAGAAGAGTTATAACATGCTAGGAGCCTTGAAGGATAGGGGAAATAAAAATCACGAGATAAAAGCGCAACGCTCAAGGAACGAGTTAACTTGCATGCTAAGAAAACTGTAACTGTCAAACATAAGATAACAGAAGTAGGAATAGAGTGTCAAAGATACAAAATAACAAGCTCCTAACTCAGCCTGCGAAGTCAAGACTGGCCGGAGAATATTTACACATATATACATACATATCCAAAACCCAAAAGTACATACACACAATCCTGCCTCTCCATAAACCTCTAAGAGGATCAAAAAGGACAAGTTATGCGGAGAGAAAGCTAAGTACATATATATACATCACTGTACAGCAAAACTATATAACAACACTATCCAATAACCCCTCCGCTTTAAGAGTCCAGACGACTAACGAGATGGCTCCCGACCTGCATCTGAAAATCAACAACATAGTATGGAATGAGAACCGGAGGTTCTCAGTATGGTAAATGTGCCACACACATAATATATAAGGTCCTGGGAATGCCAGAGGCAATCCTAGAACGCCGACACTCAGATTGTAGAGCTTAAAGTATTAAACAGAAGCCATAAAAAGTGGTTTCCTAAAAATATTTAATCCTAACTTAACTTAACCTTAAATCTAAGTCCTATACTGCCATTCCTCCATACCTCCAATTCCATCATACATTTTCACAGACAAATAAACAGATAAAGGCAAACACAAGAAAGTTACAACTACTGCAGGTAACAAATACACATTTAGCATGGCAAATACAGATAGGCACACCCAATTAGAGCACAAGCAAGTAATTCAAGTAATATGCATATGATGCATGCCTGTCCTATGGCTGATGAGGCTCATCTGTCGGTTATCCAGCCAACCCGACAAGTCTGAATTGTCCTTAGACTGTCCCCCGACGTGCATCCCCAAGAGTCTATGCATAGATTTTTCTCAAATAATCAATATTGCTCAATGGGGATAACATTCCCGGGAATTTATATAGTGCCCGGTCACACTTACGTCGTAGGGTCAACAGAGTATCGAGTTTTCAACCTGGTACACGTGGTGGCAAGCCACGACACTTAATCCAGGGAATCTCGTATCTCAGATTATTCAAATTCATAAGCTATATAAATAATTCAATTAAAATTCATCAACATCCACATCATTCTCAATCACATCTCATTCATCATTATACGTTAATCATATTCAATCATTATCCTTCATTATCACACCTCTCATTCCGTCCATCAATAGTTCCAATTCAAAACATAATTCATTCTTTTCCAAATGAACTAAACTTAAAACATGCTCATTTTCTTAATAACTCAAAATCAAACCATATAACCTTTAAATCTAAATCTTTTTAAATAATCATATAAACAAAATCTCTAATTTTTATAAAATTTCGGCAGCATCTCCTCTAAAACTCGGACTTTGCCACCCTTTTCGGGTCCAAACCTGCTTTCTTTTCAATTCAACATACCCTTCCTCATCATCATAACAGTCACCACAATAAATCTACTTCAGATTAACAATTATATTCATACAATATTCAAATCCAACAACCAAAATTCAACTAAGGATCATAGTTCACTAACCCTAGGCTTCTAACACATAATATCTCAAATCAATAATTCACCAAATCATTAGCACTAAACCAACCATGTTCATCAACAATAACATTCACCATCCAAGATTAATTACTAATCATCAAATAAACTTCAACCAAATATATTCATCAACAAATTACTAAACATTAAACATACACCTGCATTCCAACTTATCCTATGGCCGTCTAGCCTAAGTTTTCACAGAACATTATATATTAAATGCAAGAAACCTAAACCATACCTTAGCCGATTTTCACGTAACGACCAAAGCTATTTATTCAAAACCAAGACAGCCCCTCAAAACTCAACTAATCTGCTTCCTCCAAGTTCCAGTATTCACAATTTCAAGCTCCAATTATTTATTTTCAACCTAATACACATTCATAATACATATATACCCAATTTAATACTCAAAGCTCAAATTTAATGAAATTAAAATAGAATTATCGTATCCTCACCTTACCCAAGCTTCACATAAGCAAGAGTGAACATTTCTCTCAAGCTAATTGGATCCTAAAACATCAGAAATCAAAGAAATTCAATATTCCCACTTAAAATTTGAAAATTGGGGGAAGATGAAGCTGAGAGTGATTAAACAAGTTACCTATGAAATTGTTCCGATAGAAATGTAGAGCTCGACGCGGTGAACGCGTGGCCGCAAACGGTGCGGCGATTGGAGCTCGGACGGAGAAGTTACGGGGATCGGAAATTTACGTTAGGGTTACGGGATATTTCTCGTTTCTCTTCTCCCTGGAAGCTGAAAGCTTCGTTGCTGCAGTAATGAGGGAGAAGACAAAGCTGGGTTCATTTAATAGGGCTGGTCCGGTTGAACCGACAGTCGGTTCGAGTCCGGTTCAACCGGTTCGGTCCTTTCGGTCCATTCTTGGACCGTTTTCTTGAAAATTAGTGTCAAAATTCTCGTTTCGATGAGCTCTATTCTATTTTGATATAATATTTGCATTTTTAATCCTCCTTATTAAAAACTAATTTATTAACTAATTATCTACTAATTTAACCGGGGTTTACAATTATAACAGAGGAATTTTTCATTGAGACTGTTGCCGGCAAGCACAATGATAATATTGCCTTGGATCTCTTTCCTGGTGATCTTGAACGAGGCTTAAAGTTTGTAGATGACAAGGAAGACATGTTCCGGAAGTATATACTCTACTAATCTAATTTTCCTTCTCATTGTTTTTTGTTTTAAAATTCATAGTATAATTCACTTGATGGACTGTACAGATTGGCAAAAGAGCAAGTAAAGCCATTGAATGGCCTTGATAAAGTGAGGGAATGGACTGAAAGTCGTGGGCTGAAGCGAGCGGCAGTGAACAATGCTCCAAGAGTTAATACAGAACTCATGATCTCATTGTTTGGTCTCTCAGACTTTTTTCATGCTGTCATTATTGGTGGAGAATGTGAACATGCCGATCCAATGCATGCATGTACGGGGAGTGATGCACTGGAAACTTGCGCCTCACCTGATATGCCCAATTCGCTGCCGCCGCCAATGACATGACCCATCTCGTGGGTGCCATGCTTGACTTGGAGTTCCACGCAGATTTTGTCAGGCAATCTCCTCATTTCGTTGGTGCCTTCCCGGAATTGGTAGCGAAACCCAATTCGTGGGTGACTCCCCTGAGATGGAGATGCATATTGTGGAAATTAATTTCATGCATGCGTATTTGAGAAATTCATATTTTTCTTTAGTTATTTTAATAAAAAAGCCATCAAACACAGGTTACGTTTTATACTAATACCATAGCAGTAAAATTTTTTTGCATATGTTCATTTCATTGCACTATACAAAAATTTTTTTTATATGAAAAAAATTAGCCACCAAAATAAGTAAACTTCTTATTCAACTTTTTATTCATAAATATAGTGGAAAAAATATCATTTTTCAATATATTTAATACATTAAATTTTAAAAGCTCAGATGTAATACATATTCTATTAAAATGATTTACTTCTAGAATATTTAAATTTATCAAAGTAGACATTTTATTCATAAATGCAAGAATTTGACACGTGATATTGACTATGACTATGACGTGGGAACTGAAAGTTGAAAGACATGAACTGACTTTGAATTTGTTTGGTTAAATTTTAAAAAAATATTTTTTTAATTTTTTTTAAAATCTTATAAAAAATAATTTTCTATTTAAATATTTTGTATAATTTTTTATTTATCAATTATATTTAAATATAATAATATAAAAATACTTTATATTTATTTATTACGTAAAAAATATCTTTTTTAAAAAAAATTAATAAAAGATGTAAAAAGAGTGGGTTCCGGACCAATCTTAATTTTTGGCCCTATCAATACTTCGCCGTGTGCTTCACCTAAATCTCGCTCTTGATGAGAAACACCCTGGGTAAAGCCAAATTGTCTCCTCAATCTATCTGATGCATGCCACTCAACTCATTTGAAAGATATCAGTGGTACCGTGGCACTCCAAATAACCAAATGTTGACGGACGTCAACAGGAATCACGTCTGGCTCAATGCGACCAATTGCATAAGCCTCTCAAACAAACTGGATACATTGAAAGTAAACGAGGATTACACACCAAATAATGATACCTTCAAACAAAAGCAGATACTTATTTATTACAACATACCTGTCCTTCTTGCTGATCATCCAACGACCTCCTAAAGTGAGCAAGATAATGAAATCTGTAAGGCTGATCAGCACGCTCCCAGTTACGCCACCTGACATCAGACAATCCGTTAATTAACTTTTATCGATCAAATTTAAAATACAACGTGCTACACTTTTTCAAAGCAGATAGTAATTAATTTTACCTGTTTGCAATCGGAAAGAGTCGAGGATTGCCAGGAATTGGCGTAAGAAATGATAGACGAATCCAAGCCTAGGTAAGCAAAAGTGTCAGTGGACCATCAATCTCCTTACAGTCGACACGAGATGCCCTACACAATGCTCTATACATGTGTGTTAGGCATGCCGATCTCCAACTAAATTGTATGATCCTAGCGAAGTTACGGAGCAACAGCAAAAACTTCTAGTGCACCGCCCGCTGCTCCAGACTTGTCTCCGAATGGAATGGTCTAAAATAATAACATTATGTGGCCCTTGACGTACCTCTGAATGTGAATGTCATCAGTCAACACTAAACGATCTTTCAGTCCTCGAAATCTTGTCAGCTTTGTGAAGCTTCCTCTACAATTTGTCTTCCTAGGTGCAACACAAAACTGGTGCAAGCATTCGGCCTCTAAGGCCTCATAACTACTGAGAATTGGTCCTGTAACTGGAAGACCATTTGTTGGAAGACCAAGAATTATCGCCACGTCCTCCAATGTCATAGCCCACTCACCAACTGAAAAATAGAATGTGTGAGTCTTAGGGCGTCATCTCTTGAACAGAGCATTAGTCAATGCCGACTGACATTGGATTACTCCAATCTAAAAAACGTGATAAAAATCAGTCTCCCGTAAATGTCCCTCCACAATTTGATTGTACAAATTCGGCGGCATTAAGTAGTTACATGTCAATATCCGTAAACCCTATAAAACATAGCCATATATCACATTAAATAAAGATAACCATATTTAATTAACAAATTAAATTTAATAATATCTCATTTTCATTATCACATAACCAGTAAAACATAATAATATTAACAACTATATTATTAACTACTCAAAATATACTAAATCTATTTTACAAAAAATCCACATTTATATTTATTAGCTTCTAATAATAATTAATAAACCTTAAACGAATCTAAAATATAAATCTAATTATTATTAAATACATTAAAACTATATTTTCTAATGTCTAAAACCTATTTATTTTATAATAATTCTTATTCATTATTTTCTATTTATATAACCAGAATAATTTTAAAAAGTATTAAACACCTCAATTTTATATCACCAAATTTATCAATAATCATAAATAATTTATTAAATTCATATTTAAAATTTAGTGTTACTAACATAATTCATGACCTAAATTACACTAAATGTATTCGGTTTTTATTTTTCATGATACTATAACAACAATAATAATAATATAGCTTAATCAATTCACTAACTAACCATTAAGAATGATTAATTATTATATTTAAACAATTTTAAAATTTCCACTTCCAGTACAACACAATAAACAAACATATCAAGTAAATATTTAATTAACAATACACAACAAGTAGTTAATCCTTAATTAAAAATCTAAATAATATACTCATAATAATAATATTAATAATTAATTCAATAATTTTTCAAATATCTTCTATATATATTAATAATTATTACTATAATATTTCTACTAATATCTAACATTATCATTATTATTGTTATTTATTCAAAATATTTGATAATAAAAATTTACATAATTAGAATGATCAAGATAATTAGCAATATAAAATTCTGGACAATTAATTTCTTTTATTTTCCATATCCTTGGTATTGTTAAAATTTTGATTGTGACAATTTTTTCTTCCTCTGCTGAATTTGTGCAGCAAAAATGGAAGAAGAGAAGATAAAGGTGGGGTTGGGGGTGGTATGGAGAGTGAGGCGCGAGTGAGAGTGAAAGGGATGGTTGGGGGAGTGTGTTACGGAAATACAAGCAGAGAGGGTCAACAATCCGAGGTTGGAGAACGCTGCATGGAGGATGTGTGGCTTACAGTACGAAAATCAGACGGTCTGATTTGTGTACCTATCGATTTGTGTAATCGGACCTTCCGATTATTCTTCCTCCAATCAGACTGTCCAATTTGTTCCACGCAGCCATCACAACCTAGTGATTCTCCCTGCACTCTAATAGCCATCGGGTTACATTTTTCAAATATTTTTTAGGTAACTTTGATAAAATCCTGGAATACATTTTTCATTTTTCATCAAACTTAGAAGGCTTTTAACTTAATTTTTCATTATCTGTTGAATATATAGATTTGTGCAGGTGCTATAATGCTCACTGACTGTGTGTTCTGGCTTATTCTCTATCCGTTGCTGACAGCCAAAGACTACAATCTCAATATTGTAAGTATGGGTGTCATGAAGCCACTTTTCCAAAAGTTTAAATTGATCGGAGAAGGCATGCGAACTGTTATATTCTCTAACAATTCACATTGCATTGCATTTTTTCATCAAAAAATATTTGCATCTTTTACTACCTTGTAGTTTATGTTTTTCATGCACTCCATTAACGTTGTTTCCTGCTCGGTGACACAAACCTGACTTGCATGGTGAGTTTGGATTTTAGTATCTTTTATTATTATAAAGTTGGGTATTCCCCAACAGTGGATTGCCTAGCCTGTCGACACCTATTTTTAACTTCACTATAACATCTATTTCTAAAATTCTAAAACTAAAATTGGGGAACAAAAGGATTTAGGTTATTTCTCTTTACCCTTTGGTTGAAACACTGCACTAGGCACTGGAATTGGGGAAAATGGGGGGGGGGGGGACGATATGTCAACGAGGTGCCTTAGCGTAACGCGACTTTTCTCTATGGTGTTAGGATTCGGCAATCTCGAGACGAGGTGCATTAGCGTAATGCGACTTTCTTGATTGGGTGATAAGAGAAATGCTAACTTCTAATTGGCAGATGACAGTGAGCCACGGATCCAAAGATGAAAATCCGAGGTATAGCATGATTAAATCCTTTAAATTGGCTCTAACTTTCAAATCTGGCGCTTTTTTCTTTCTTTTTGAGAGAGTGGTGTTTATGGTTTGGATTCCGAACAGTGTTCTTCGTATCATCTATATATTCTATTCAAATTGGATTTGTGAATATGTGTCTGATTCAAATTCCATAGCTTTTACAAAAAAAATGTCTTTTGTATACTTGATAGAGCGCTGCCTTCCTGTGTTTTGCTATGGCTCTCATGAATCCTGTTGGTGCTCTGAATAAAAAAGTGGATGCTGTTGCAGATATCAACCCAATGAAGCTGGCTTGGAATCTGAAAGTCGGGATTGTGCGCCTGTACGAGTTTCCTAGCAAGTGGAACCCAAGGGAGATTTACAGCATGGAGTTGGTGCTTCAAGATTAAAGGGCCAGTTACTAAACCCTAAACTTTTCTAATTAGATTCACTTTGGATTTTTTTATCCATTGTGGTTTATTCTATTTGCTTCTTTTTTGGCGTAGGGTGATCGTATACACTGCTCCATCCAGAAGTCAAATATGGTGGTATTTAGGACCTTGATTCGTGAGCATGAACTTTATGCAATGAAAAATTTTATTGTTCAAGTAGTAGGACAATCTGTGCGAACAACTAGCCACAAGTATAAACTGAGCTTTTATACCAAGACCTCTGTCAATTTGCTTCCCAGCGACAGTTTCCTATTTAATCCTTTTTAATTTATCTCATATGAGAAGATTGAGGCAATGGTTGGTGTGAACAAGAACCATTTGCTGGGCAAATCAAGTTATTGATTATTTATTTTGTTTATTCTTTTAATGTTATTGTATAATGTTGGTTATTTATTTGGTTAAATTTGTATGTATCTTTATGAATCTCTTTGCTCTTTGGGTTGCTTTGTGTACTCTTTTGTAGACTGTATGGGTCATGTCGTAGGAAGAGAGGACGTTACACCATTGGTTACAAAATCAGGAGAGGATAATAAATGCATTAAACTACACTTGGAAGATCTAGAGTCCGTTTCCTGTTTATTTTCAATTCTTTTTTCGGTTTTGAGATTTACCATTGATTTATCATTTGGGTGGGCTTTGTTTACATTGTTTGTCCTTATATTTTGTTCCACTTAAAAAATTAGGGAAAACATCATAAAGTGCACCCTCTTTGATGACTTGGTGGACAAAGCCCTTGGCTTATTTGATAAAGATGATGGTCAGCCTATTATCTTGGTGGAACAACTCTTTTAGCCTAATTTCTATCTTAATGAGGTCAACGTTCAAAATAGCCTTTATGCCTCTCGCCTATTTTTTAACCTTGAGATCCCTGATGTTCTCGCATTCAAGAAATAGGTGTGTTGAAAGTCCGTAGTCTGTCCTCACTTTAACTGGCTCCCTTATTTCATTAATTTCACTATAATGTCTTCGTAAGATTGTTTGCCTATTTTATCTCATGTGCTTCAGGTTAATAAAGAGAAGTGATCTAAAGGCTCAGTGTATTAAGTATATACATAGCCAGCCTGTAAATTCAATTAGTGATGAGTTGCATGGCGGTTCCTTACCAATTACTACTATTGAGGAGGTTTTGGACAAAACTAATGTAAGCTCCCCTATTGTGGGTTTTTCCAACCATGGCATGCTTTGTTCATGTGGGTCTACTACTAGCGTTATTTTGTGTGTGTGTGTGTGTGTGTGTTTTTTTTTTTTTTTTTTGTGCAGGAAACTTCATGTTGGATACTAGCCACTGTGGTTTCTATTGAAGTTGGTGGCAGTGATTGGTATTATGCTTCATGTAAGATTTGTCCCAGAAAAGTGAAGGAGAATAAAGGTCGTTATCTGTGCGAGCATTGTGGTAAAGTTGGTTTCAATGCTCGCACATATATTTAAGTTGTTTTGGGGTATTGCTCACTTTTCTAATGTATTCCATAATGCGTTTTCAACATGTATCGTCTTCATGTTATTGCCGTTGATGGTACTGGCTGTATTGGCCTAATCATTTGGAACCAAGAGGCCAAACTGGTTATTGGAAAGTCTGCAAGTGAAGTGAAAAACCTCAGTGTAAGGTTTTTAATATTTGTGTTGAAAATGATTTAGTACATCAGTGTAAGTTTTTTAATATTTGTGTAGAAAATGATTTATATACTCAATTCATTAGAGAGCAATGAATAATAAATTGATTCTTTTTTTCCTAATATCCAGAGAGGAGAAAATGTGGCATGCTATCCCAAAGTTTTGGATAGCATTGAAGACAAGAAATTTCTGTTTAAATTATCCATTATGAAGAAAAATCTCACCTCAATTGATCAAGTGTATAATGTAGTTAAGATCAGCGATAATGACACACTCATAGTCCTTTATCAGTCCTAGTCTTGCTCTATAGATATGGTGGTGTGTTTTCTATCTTTTAATTGTTATGTTGTTCAGTATTTGCTTTGTTATTGTAGTGATCACACTGTTTTTCTCAATAACTACCTCTTAGGGAGTTGACCAAAGTGTTTCCAATCTATTGCCTGCATCCTTTACTAATGAGGCTGAGTTTGATGTACATTCTGCTGCAGTTGTGTCTTTATCTAAGGTTTGTATATCATATGAAACATGCATAGAGCATCTGCTGTGAGCAAATTTTATCAATCCCTCCCTCTTAAGATCTGTCTTTTCTGAGATGTGTTGCTACGCATGCAGGATTCAGGTTCGGAGAGCCTTTTTAAGTGTGGTCTTGAGACTCCTGGCAAGGGTGTTGTGGCTGATTCAAATGCAGGTGCTGCTATTGGTGGGTTGTGTAGTCTAGATGTTCAGGGCTCTACAACCAAGCCATTGAAAGTTCATGCTGGAAAAAGGAAGCTTGAGTAGTTAGTAAACATAGACTTTGGTTAATGGGGAATCCAAGGAAGCTAAGGCATTTCCAGCTTAGTTGAAAATGCTCTTTTATTTATGTACTTTTTGCTTTAATGTCATCTTTAGTTATTTTTTGCACGAGAACCTATTTGGAAGTTTATTGTAAGAACTCTATATATGTATGTCAATTATAATTTGATGCATCTTTTGTAAACAAAATTTATAAATAGATAGTTTATTAGAGAATGGTTAGTTCTTAGGTTGATTACATTTTTTTGTAACTTACCTTTGGAAACATATAAATAATCATTCCTTAGATTTTGATTATATAAGCTGCTTTGTTTCATTTAAGCTGATATTGGACGATAACAACTCTTAAATAACAAGAACCTGGGTTAATGATGAAGTCATGCCATTTCATTGTACAATTTGAAGTCTGAAATTTTTAGGATCTTGATTCGTGAGTATAAACTTTATTATTATAAGGGATTTATTTTTCAAGCGGTAGGACAATCTGTGCGAACAACTAGCCACAACTATATACTGAGCTTTTATACCAAGACCTCTGTCAGTTTGCTTCTCAGTGATAGTTTCCTATGTAATGCTTTTTAGTTTATCTCATATAAGAAGATTGAGGCAATGGTTGGTGTCAACAAGAACCACTTGCGGGGTAAATCAAGTTATTAATTATTTATTTTGTTCATTCTTTTAATGTTACTGTATCTTCTTGGTAACTTATTTGGTTAAATTTGTATGTACTTTTATGAATCTCTTTGCTCTTTGGGTTGGTTTGTGTACTCTTTTACTGAAGTCGTGCCATTTTAGTGTACAATTTCTATTTGTGTTCTACTAATTTAAAAATAATCAATATATAATATTAAGCTATATGAATAAAGTTTGCATTATATTTTGTACAAATTGGTATACATGGTTAGATCATTAAAAGTGTAACTTACCGTATGTAGATATAGATGGTTGTATAATAAATTAGATTGTATATAAAATAAAAGATCTCCTTAGTACATTTTTATTCAACTTCTTTTACTCCTAACATATTTACTCATGAATTATTCAACTGCTAATATGATCTTTCTATCTTCAATTATATTTAATTGGATAAAGTAAAAGGGATTTGACAGTTTACAATCAGAGTGAAATTATTATGAGATAGTCTATAAAGTAAACTGTAATAGTCAAGTTGATATTTTCAGATATAGATTTCCCAGAAAAATCACTATTTTGCCTTGGCTTTATAATCTACAATTTTTTAACTCCATTAATTATGATGACCAATTTTATCATGGGTTATTAGCTACATCAAGAAATTTCTAATGACTGTTATCAATCAAGCACACCTTACTATGCTATTAACCTACTATCAAAAAGTAATTTGTGACTAACTAAACTAAATAAAGGATCTTCCATTTATTATATAACCAATGAGCGTTAGCAGTCAATATTTTTCCATGCCAACTATGCTCTCTAATTTGGTTTACTGCACCAACTACAATCTTGCTTTCTTTTAAAATTTGGTAACTGAATTAACTTTTAATAGTTGCCGTATTACATCACCGTTTTTCATATTTATCATCGTTGTCATCTAATAAAGTGAAGCTATACATAAAGGAAGGAACTTTTGGTCTGGTGTTCAGAAACTAGGTGTTCAGAAACTAACCAATAGGCTACTAAAACTCTGCACAGCCAAATAAATAATTGGTAATTATTTATTAAAATGTGAATTTTCTTAATAAAATTACTTATATCTATTTATTACATGTATGAAATGAAGTATCTTCAGCCATTATAAAAGGTTATTTCACCAATTCTTTTCTTCTCACCCCTCTTAAGTCTGGTATAAGAGTTAACAATGTTTACTACTTCTCTACAAATACAAAGCTTATCACTTTTGTCAACTGATGTTATTTTCGAAATTTTTTCCAGAGCCGATTCTAAAAGCATTGGCCGTGGCAGAAGCCTTTCTACCTTTTGGAGGAACAACTTGTTTACCACAGATTTTATCCTAGCACATTTGGAACATGTCAAAAGAAGGTGTGGATCCATTTATGTTTTAATCTCTTCTAAAGGGTGAAGATCAGGTGCAACTTGGCTTTTCCAAATAAATATACAAACTGGAATCAGAGAAGCTATTAACGTTCCATTTGTAAGAAACAACCAAGGGCAGTTTGAAATAATTGGCTGTGAGAATGGGAATATGGCAATTCGATACTCAACGAAGGATAGTCCAACTAATCTTTTTGTTTGGAATCCAAACTCCAGGCATGTAAGTAGCATCGCTAATGTTATCCAGCATCGTTGTAATTTATGTGGTTTCATCTATGCATTTGTTTATGTCCCACATTCTATAAATTACGTTTGGATCAACATATACAAGAACAAACTCTTAGATGCACATTGTTGGTTGACTTCGTATTCCTCAGCAAGTGGTCGGTGGGATACCAACTTGTGCTGCCCTCCATATGCGCAGGGAATTGATCCCAGATATGTTGCATCCAATGGCTCTATCTATTTATTGAGCTGGAATAATCATGCAGAAACTAAGCCCTTGTGTATTGTTACTTATTCTATTCTAACCAGAGAATTCGGATATATTGTCATACCTACACGAGCCAAAGCTATCTGTTAAAAGTTGTTACTGATAAATGATCACCTATGCTTTGTAGGCATGCATACTGAAATGGGTTCATATAAGTGGAACATATGGATGATTAAGGATTCACATGGAACATACTCGTGGAACCAAGTAATGCCAGGTCATGGACATGAATCCCCGATATGGCCTCATTTGTTTGCTGGCAAAGAACTTATCGTGCTGAAAGAGATAACTCCACCACTTATGGAGCCAAATCATGTTAGGACAACACACATTGGAATAGGAGCGGTAAATCCAAAAACTCGCGACCACAAGATCATTAATGTCGTAGATTTTCCAATTGTTGTAGCAGTTAAATCTGTTCATATAAATCATGATGCAGTTCTTCCAGTTAACGTTATCTAATGCTGTAGTTTTCTTCCCCTGTTTTTTATGTGAACAATGTAATGTATATTTGCCTTTTGTTTTTCTTTTTCTGTTTTTATGTTTTTAATTTTGTATGGTTCCAGGGCAAATGATACCCAGCTATGTGCATTGTTATCTTTTAATGCTATACATTAATATTAGGATTGCTTTCATAATTAAATTTAGATACATGTAATCTCATGTATTTTTTTTTAATTTTTTTATTCAATCATAATAAGTAACAATATATAAATTTCAGAGCTCTATCAATCCAATGAATTGATTTTACCAACTACACTGTAGACAAGTATTCTTAACATCTCTTAAATTAAATAATATAAATTGTAAGGTCTTACAAAAAAATCAATGAATAAAGATTCAAATCCTATCCTCAAAAAAATAAAATGTAGTTTCGCAGTTCTTATTACATAAAGAATCGTATATTTAGACAAATATTTGAAATTATAATTTAATTTACAAATTTAGAAATATATACATTTAAACTAATTTTAATAATTGACATAAAAAAAGTGGATAATACTAAAATAAAATGATAATTTAGTATTAATTTTTATATAATAAAAATAGATACATAAATAGATATATTGCATGACTACTCTCTATTATTAATTTAACTAATTAAATTGTAACACAACCGGTTTCTATTGTATAACACAACTGGTTTCAATAAAACTAGATATTTGATTTTGAAACTAAATATAAAACTACATATGTTTACTAAACTTTTTCACATCTGCTGTTAACTATCGCTCCAAATGCAGAAACAATTTCACAACACAATCATATTTTTAAATTTCATATTTTAATAAAGATTGCTATATATATAATATATATAATAAAGGAAATATCACATTAGAGTTATGGCTGGCTACATATCCATGTTGTAAATGAAATATTGCTTCTCACAAACAGTTTAATCAAGATCTTCAAACAAAAAAATATTTAAGTTTATTGCATATGAATTGTTTTTCAACTTAGACTTCTTTTATTTTGTATAAAAAAAACTTTCACTATTATCTAATTTTATTATTTTTAATACATCGGTATTCTTCCATTATATAAAATTAACAAATTTACCACATAAAATAATTAAAATAAAAGTTAGGGGTAAGTACGATTTTGGTCCCTTAAGTTTAGTGCCAGAATCGAATTCGTCCCTCTTGTTATTTTGCCATTAAAATCGTCCTTAATGTTTTTTTTCGTATTAAAATCGTCATTTTTAATAAAATTTTTTATTTTATTCCTAAACTACCCCTATTCCTATTTTAATAATAATAATTATAAAATTAAAAAAAAACGAAAACACAGTGTTGGGGGGGGAAGAAAACGCGTTGGGGGAGGGGAGGGAAGGGGAGGGGAAAGGAAGAGGGGGGAGGGGGAGGGGGAAGGGGGGGAGGGGGACGGCGCCGGGAAGCCTCCGTTGTCGCCGCCATGACCTCGTCGTCGCTGTGACCTCTGTTTCTGTTTCTGTTTCTCTTGAATTTCTGTTTCTGTTTTTGTTTGGGGGTGGGGGAGAGGGGAGGCGGAAAGGGGAAAGGGGAGACGGGGAGGGGGAGGGGACGCGTGGGGGTGGGGGTGGGGGGGAGGGGACAGTGGGGGTGGGGGGAAGGGGACAGTGGAGACGGGGAGGGGGAGGGTACGCGTAGGGGTGGGGGTGGGGGGGAGGGGGAAGGGGACAGTGGAGACGGGGAGGGGGAGGGGACGCGTGGGAGTGGGGGTGGGGGGAAGGGGACAGTGGAGACGGGGAGGGGGAGGGGACGCGTGGGGGTGGGGGGAAAGGGGAATGGGAGGCAGGGAGGGGGAAGGGACAGTGGGGGTGGGGAGAAGGGGGAAGGGGACAGTGGAGACGGGGAGGGGGAAGGGACAATGGGGGTGGGGGGAAGGGGAATGGGAGGCGGGGAAGGGACAGTGGGGGTGGGGGGAAGGGGGAATGGGAGGCGGGGAGGGGGAGGGGGAAGGGGAAAGGGGAGACGGGGAAGGGGAGGGGGAGGGGACAGTGGGGGTGGGGGGAATGGGGAAGGGAGGGGACGGTGGGGGGAAGGGAGAAGGGGACGGTGGGGGTGGGGAGAAGGGGGAAGGGTAGAATTGTCATTAAAAAAAATTTTAATTACAAAGGACGAAGTTAAATACAAATGCAACATTAAGGACGATTTTAATTGCAAAATAACAAGAGGGACGAATTCGATTCTGGCACTAAACTTAAGGGACCAAAATCGTACTTACCCCTAAAAGTTAATAGTGATTAATGTGAGATAAAAGAGACTTCAGTGATATTTTATGGTCTTCACTGAAAGTTTAGTGATGTCGAACTTCTAATGTAAAAAATGCTCAATAAACTCAGTGGTGATTAAGAAACTAACATTTTGACTTATTTTCTTGCTTATAATAAATATTTCACCTTTTATTAAACAAGCTAATTATATGAACCTTTTTTCCCTCCTTCCAACTATTTACTTATGTTAATCTATCCTATTTTAATTTTTTTTATGTAGGTCATCATCACTATTAATTTTCAATATACAACTAGATTTTCCCTTTGAAACTAACTGTAGCTCTTTTTCTCTCTATCTAACAACTTACTTATCTTAGTCTATCCTCTGTTGAATATTTTTATATACTTTGTTGCTGAATCAATCAATCAATCAATCAAGTGAATGCATACTAATAAATAGACAAATCAAGGACCTGACTTGCTATAGAAAGTGCTAAGACAGAGTATCTAAAATTATTAATCCAATTCTCTTTACTTGGTATAATTTATTTATGCTACACTTTAATCAACAAGTTGCATCAACTCCTCCTGATAGATTGATTGATTGATGGCTTTCTCTTTCATCGAAGATCTACAATTAAATATTGCTCAAAAAATAAAAGAAAGATTTGTTATTGATGACATTCATTATTATATTAAAAATAAGTTTTTCATATCTCAGTATCTGAAATTAGTTTTTTTTGGACCTTCCTCCATTATATAGCAAAAATTTAAAAGATGGCATTGTAATAACAGGTATGATGTCAATGCCCTCTTCTTTTATAAATATAGATATATAAATATGAAAAAGTATAGGTAAACAAGATAAACTAGTCAACTTTTTAAACAATTTCATTTAATAATTAATTTTAAATCTTTTTAAAATTAAAAATTTGAATAATTAAGAGCTGGTTAAGTAAACTCTAATAAAAAATTGTAAAAACCCTTCTCCTTCTCTCCCACTCCCACTCGCATAGTGGCGCACAGAAACCCTTCCTCTTCTCTCCCATTTCCACAGCGACACTGTCAACACTCCTCTCCAGTTGGCGTAGCCACTGCGACACCTAACACCGCGCTGTTAGGCGACATTCCATAGCCACCTCTTCACCGCCACGAAGGAAATCAGAAGCAGCTCCGTTGTCCCGTCTCCTTTGCTTTATCGTCGCATCGCTGCTTCGTTGTCCAGGGATCATTGCCCTCCTCAGGAAGGACTGTGATCACCATTCCCTTTCATCTCGTTGGTCTTCCTCCTCAACCAAAGTGCCGATTCGTTGCTGCTCCAGTGCGCCGCTAGTCTCGCCGCCATGACCACCGCGTCATTGTCTCCTGTGTACGCCACCTTTCATGCCGATGGGTAGTTTGTTCACCATGTGATCGCGCCACCGGTCCGCCGCAAGAACCATCGCCCCGCTGCCATTCTCGCTAGTTGAAAGTTTCTGTCTAGCTGTTTACTGCTACTTCTTATATTCTTGCAAGTTATTTTTTTTATCTTTTATAAGCAGGTTCCTTCGATTTCATAACTATTGCTAGTGCTTACTTGGTTTCTATATTTTTATTTGTTGTTTTTGGTATGAATTATTCTATAAATTCAAAAAGGAAGACAAGAAACTTTTACGAAGGAAAAAAAGCATATATACAAAGATCTAATTCCTTGCAAAGAGTAATTTCATG
The DNA here is from genome assembly GCF_059453495.1 of Arachis ipaensis. NCBI lineage: Eukaryota > Viridiplantae > Streptophyta > Magnoliopsida > Fabales > Fabaceae > Arachis > Arachis ipaensis. The sequence continues at coordinate 114,238,483 of NC_142441.1, read as the reverse complement.
TCTGGTCATTATGGCTATCAACTCTCATTCTCCCAATATACTTAGATACACTCTTAAATAATAGACCAATCAACATGATATGCATAACGCATATAGATAATAGACTTATGTCCATTGCCATGGGCTAGGTGAAAATTGAATAATTGATGGAATATTAATTAGACTAGGGTGAAATTTGCCATTGTAAACTAAAGATGAAGGTGGAAAATTGAATAATTTATATTTATTTTTGTATTTTTCAGATGTTCTTTTTTGGTACATTTGGATGTTTTTTAGGGATGATATTATGTGTTTTTATTTAAACAATCTGTGATTTGGTTGTTCTCTTTGCTGAGTGAATTGAAAAAATAGACTTATAAGAGCAAAGGGCAACCTACAATTCATGAGGGATACATGTTTATATGCTTGTTAGCAAGCAATTGGATAATTGGCTAGAGAAAAATTTCAAAAAAAGAAGATGGATGACTGTGGCAGAAGTAAAAAAAATCTGTCTTTGGATGAATGAGACTTTAGATATATTGGTTCAAAGATAAATTCAATTGTAGATTATAAAAATTGTAGGCATCATTTGCTTTTGAAACTTGCGAACGTGTGGAAGAGCAAGAAATTAGAAATGGATCTGAGATTGTTGGAACTAAATGAGTCAAAATTGATGATCAACTTGGGAAATTACAACTCATGATGGTTGAACTTGCAATTTGTCCCCAATAGTTTCTTTCTTTCTTTATATATCTGTGTTGGTATAGTTAAAATCGAAGATTGATATTGAATATAAAATGTAGAATTAGTTGAGAAATATAGTAAGTAGGAGTGTACAAAATGCAATTCATTCTTTTATTCATTTGATTATTTTTGTAAGAATGACAAACAAATAACTAGAAGTGTAACAAAACACTTCTGTCAAGGTTCTTTGGCAAAAAGAGATTGTGTTTCTTATCATTTGTTACATGTTTAAACATTGAATTATATACACAACAGCAACAAAAATTTTATTCCTTTTACTAATGATTGGATTATAAGCATGTCTTAAGATTCAGAGAAGAGTATATGCTAGTTTAACAATGTTCTTCATTGCTCTTAGATTTTTAGTAAAATCTTGTAACAAAATTGAGTTTTAAAGTCACATATTACGCTAATGATTAGGAATAGGTCACAGTTAGATAGTTTATTGAGCAGAAGCAACTCCGTTCTTTTCTTTTCATTTCATGTTGAAGAATTTTGATTCCACATCAAAATAGAAGAATCAATGATGCCAAAAGCTGTGTGATTATTTTTAGTTAAATTTCAATTCGTTTAGACAAATTATCATTATTAATCATTCTATTATGAAAAATCATCATTGACTAACACGCGGGTAATGTTCTATGTTTTATTTTTTTTCACTTATGTGGAATAAAATTTTTTGATTTGTCATTCACATGGCTTCTGTTAAAGTAACATCCATTTAGTATGGAAAAGGAACATTCTGATGCTTGACAGAAGTAACATCTACTTAGATCTTTACAAAAACATCATGTATCTACACGAAAAAACATGCCAAATAGGACTTAAAAAAAGGGCCATGCAATTCTTAAAGAAATACAGTCATCCATAGCTGCAACACAAGAAAATTCGAAAGATGTATAAAATAACATCCATTTAGTAAGAAAAAGGAACATCTTGATGCTTGATAGAAGTAACATCCGTTTAGATCTTTGCAAAAGAATCAGGTACCTACACGGAGAAACATGATGAGTAGGATTAAAAAAAAAGGCCATGCAATTTTTAAAGAAATATAGACATCCACAACTACAACACAAGAAAATTCGAAAAATATATAAAGTAACATCCAGTTAGTATGCAAACAGAACATCCTGATGCTTAACAGAAGTAACATCCAGTTAGATCTCTGCAAAAATAATCAGGTACCTACTCAGAGAAACATGCCAAATAGGATTACAAAAAAAGCCATGCAATTCTTAGAGAAATATAAACATACACAACTGCAACACAAGAAAACTCGAAAAATGTATAAAGTAATATCCAGTTAGTATGCAAAAGGAACATCCTGATGCTTAACAGAAGTAACATCCACTTAGATCTCTACAAAAATAATCAAGTACCTACTCAGAGAAACATGTTGAATAGGATTTAAAAAAAAGAAAAATGTATCAAAAGTGTCTCAAACAGTGACGGCATTCCATATATAGATTATCATAAATTTTCTAGGTATCCTTTTTCTTCTGTGGTACGACCTTGAAAATTCCATGTCTTCTGCACTGAATGGCAAAGAAGGGAAAAAAAAAAGAAAGAGAAGAATAAGTTCCACAACCGAATCCACCTTTGTGTGTCTTGATGGTGGCACGCGACGGTTGGCGGTGAGATGCGGCGGGGCGGCGAGACTTTTCAACAATACAAATCTGGTGATTTTGCTGTAAAATGCAACAGCCCCAAACTCAATAAAGAATCACCCGCATACATAGCAAAACGAACATTCTTTTAATGTGAACAGAAACATCTAAAAATTGGAGAGAAAAAAAGGTTCCCGATTCACCATCTTTAGATAACTGAATCAATTGTGACTGACATACAACATACAACCCAGTTGAGCATGTACAAATATGAGTCAACTAAATTACAGCTATTCCTAATAAATTTGAAAACTATCCGCATACATAATAAACTTTACGTCCATGTTCTTGATAATTAAAAACCAACAATGCTGAAAATAAATTGACTCTTGCACCATATTTAAGACCAAACTTAAATTAAACCAAAATTAATCTAAATTTAATCTAATTTTGGTATCGAATGCCCAAACCACCTTTACAAAACAAAAATTTTGTACAACGAATGCATGCATAATCCACAAATTCAGGGAATAAACAACATTATAGAAAATAATTTAAAACATCAACTTTTTGAATCGGAAAGAACAAAAATTTCTTCTTAAAAAAAAGCTATACAATCTATAATAATAGTAACATCCAATCTATAATTGCATCCAATTCATCATTATTAAACACAAATCAAATGAAAAAAATCCCAATAACTTCTTTCTTCCAATATATGGTTTGAAAAGAGAAGCAGATACATATTCAAACGTGATAAAAACAAGGACAAGGGACTCACGGTGGGAGGGTGGCGAGTGAAGGATGAAGAGGAAGGATTGTGAGGTGAAATTTTGAATTTTACTGAATGTGAACTTGAAAGGTGAGGTTTGGGTATCTAGTGGTGAGTTTTTGGGGTGTTTTTTCAATTGTTTGAATTTTTTGTTACGGAGCCCATTTGAGTTGGCTAGTAGTTGGCAGATACTGAATTGGTTACCTAGCGGAGTTGTATAAATATACAATAAGAAAAAAAAGCTTCGTTTAGCTTTTCTATTTATGTGTTCATACTTTGCATTAACTTTGCTCCCCTAATTAGCACCATGAGTGATGTTCTGCCAACAACACTAAAGCTTCTAGAATTACCTGATGAAATTATCCTATCTATCTTCAAGGTTTCTTAGCCTTCCACTATTTTAAGTGCACGCCAAACATGTCGCCACTGGAGGGACAAGCTGAACTCATACAATTTCCTGATCGAGCTTTCAGAGAGGTGGAAACATAATAGTTGCTCAATTTATACTCATTTTTCACGGTCAACTTCTGCTACAACCTCAGTTGATTGGGTTCCTAAAATGAATGCCATTACAGGTGAGTCTCGACATCACTTTCCTTTCATTCTCACATATGAGGGGTGGTTTCACATAGTTGGTGAGAAAAATGGAGTTTTTTGCATTCGTTATTTTTCAATGGGTCAGGCCAGTTATTTGCTAATTTGGAATCTTGTTAGCAAAAAGTCTAGAATGATAAGAGACCCAATGAAGCATCACTATGCTCACTATACTTATATAGTAAATTGTTCACAATCATTGGGATGGGACCATGCTATCTGCCAAGTATCATTATTGATCACCATTTGATTAAAGTTATGGAAAGACGAATAAAGTTACTAGATGTTGATAACACGTGGTTTACTCAGTTTCATATCAAGCAATATGATCTAGCAAACACTAATACAATCACGTTACAATGGGTGGAATATGAAGATATCGTGAAGATAAGATTTATGTTTGCATACTATGAAACTCTATTTCCTGTGTAATATTAGAACATGGCACCTTATAATATTCCAACCCTTTGTTTACTATCCTGACTGTCCTGAGTATGGTATCATCCATATCTTCAGTGAGGAGGAAGATAACCCAGCATGCACACTAACATTGTACACGAGCTTCACAAGAGATTGGGATATATCAATTCCATGTCCAGCTTATGTGCATAGATTGCATCCCACTTGTGCTTCAGTCACCGGTGTTGTCTATTGGGTAACCTGGCATGTTGATGAAGATAACGAGGAAGATCCATATATCGTATCCTTCTCACTCTTAACCTTCATGTTTAGAAAAATTTCTTTGCCACCAGAACCCGTCTCCCACTACAAAACACTCTTAATCCGAGATGATCATCTGTGTATTTAGGGGTGTCCATGGATCGGATCGTATCCGCAGATCTGCGGCAAATATCCGTATCCGATCCAAAAATTGCGGATACGATCCGATCCGCAAATTGATCGGATCGGATCGGATCGCGGATATCTGCTCTACATCCGCGTATCCGATCTGCAGATCCACAGATCCGCACTATAATAATTAAAAAATAAATAAATATATATATGTTTGGTATTATGTTTACTTGTTTGTATGTTTTAGTTAGTAATTATTATTCATATATTGTATTATTTTATTTTTGTTATTTAGAGAGTTTGATTAAAAATATTTTAGGAATAAATAAGTTTAAAAGTATGAAAGAAATATTTTTATCGAATTCTTTTACATAGAAATATGATTAAAAAGAGAATGTTTAAATATGCGGATATATCCGATATCCGATCCGATCCGATCCGATAGAAATTGTGCAGATCGGATCGAATTTTCGGCCATATCCGATCCGATCCGATCCGCGGACACCCCTATGTGTATTGCCGCAAACAATCACGATCAGAATACATATAACTCTACTGTTTGGCAGCTTGATGATTTTAATGGAGATCTCAACTGGAGTAAATTGTTCACAATCAATGGGATGGGACCATGCTATCTGCCAAGTATCATTATTGATCACCATTTGATTAAAGTTATGAAAAGATGAATAAAGTTACTAGATGTTGATAACACGTGGTTTACTCAGTTTCATATCAAGCGATATGATCCAGCAAACACTAATACAATTACGTTATAATGGGTGGAATATGAAGATATCGTGAAGATAAGATTTATGTTTGCATACTATGAAACTCTATTTCCTGTGTAATATTAGAACATGGGACCTTATAATATGCAGGTAACTAAATTGTAGGGAACTAATCTAAGTGTCTTATGTTTCAAGTCAATCTTAAGATTTAGTGATTTTGCCTTTGTTTTATGGTAGGAGAACCATAGTATTTAGGATAATGCTCTTTTGTGGCTTGAAAGTAATTAGAGGCATTAGGATTGAGATGCTTGTTAGATATGTAAAAACCTTGACTTCAGTATTGAAATATCACATATATGTATGTTGCTAGATTTTGAAACAAAACAGTATGTTTAAATTTTAGTATTATATCTATGTATATTGAATCTAAATATTAGATTTTTCTATAAATTTTATTATTCTTGAATATGAGTCTTCGAATTATTAATTAAAATTAATAATAATTAAACTCCATATCAACACAAATACACCACTTAAAAAAAATACATGTAACCTCATGTATTATTATTATTTTTTTATTCAATCATAATGAGTAATAATATAGAAATTTCAAATTCTTACCAATCAAATGAATTGATTTTACCAACTGATTTATATGACAAGTATTTTTAATATCTCTAGAATTAAATAATATAAATTATAACCTCTTAAAAAAATCAATGAATAAAGATTCAAATTCTATTCTAAAAAAATAAAATATTGTTTCACCGTTCTTATTATATAAAGAACCGAATATTTAGACAAAAATTTGTAATTATAGTTTATACCAAAAATTTAGAAATATATAAATTGAAAATAATTTTAATAATTGACATAAAAAAAATTGATAATACTGAAATAAAATGATAATTGTCAATTAAGTATTAAGATTTGAATAAGTTGCAATAATTATTAAGAGTAAATAATTCTAAATTGTAAATATCTTTGAAGTTTTAATTTTCGTATACTATAAATCAAATTATTTTAGTATTTTTAATACTAATATATTCTAACAAAGTACTTTTTTGTATACACTAATATATTCTAACATAGTACTCTTTTTTATATGGTAAAAAAAGTACTAATTTTTTATTCATATTCCATACAACGTATTTATTATATTTTTAAATTTAGAAAAAAAATAATTATGACAAATTTAGAATTCAATTATTTAAGGATATTGATAGATATATTTTTTGTCGTAAAAAATTAAAATTTATAATATAAGAAACCTTCTTTTAGTAAATCCCATTAATTTAAAATATATGACACAATTTAATGACAAGAGAGCATTCTTAATACTTGCATTCTATTCAGAATATTTTACATGGTACGATAAAAATAACTATTTGACATAAACTCTGGTATTAATTTAGTATCGACTTTTGTATAATAAAAATAGGTACATAAATAAATATATTGCATGACTACTCTCTACTATTGATCTAACTAATTAAATTGTAACACAACCGATTTTTATTGTGTAACACAACTAGTTTCAATAAAACTACTGATGAGCAGATATTTTATACGCTTTTTGCATAGTTTTCACATAGTTTTTAGTGTGTTTTGTTTAGTTTTATTAAGTTTTTATAGTTTTTAGTGTTAAATTCACATTTTTTTATTTTACTTTGAGTTTGTGTGTTTTTGTACAATTTCAGGTAATTTCTGGCTGAAATTGAGGAGCTGGAGCAAAAGTCTGATTCAGAAACAGAGAAAGCACTGCAGATGCTGTCCACATCTAACTTCCTTGCACTTGGAAGAGCTTTTCTGGAGCTATAGAAGTCCAAATAGAGCGTTCTCAATGGCTATGGAAAGCTGACTTCCAGAGCTTTCCAGCAATGTATAATAGTTCATACTTTGCTTTGGATTAGAAGGCCCAAAACTGGCATCCAACACCAGTGTCCAAACACCCAGAGAGGACCCCCTAGCCAGCGTTTCATGCCCTAGAGGCCTCATAGCACATGGATATCATCAAAGCTCAACCCAAAAACTCACTAAGTGGGCCCCAGAAGTGGATTTTAGCACTAAAAAGACTGTTTTACCCTTACTAGTCATTGTTTAGTATTTAAGGGATTAGATTTATGTTATTCGAATAATTTTACACACCATATTCGAGCTTTATCATTGTATTTTCCTTTCAGTATGAGTTTCTAAACCTCCTAGGTTGAGGGGAGAAGCCCTGCTGAGTCCTATGAATTAATAAAAGTATTACTGTTTCTTCTTCGATCCGTGTTTGATTTATTTCTAAGATGCATACTCGTTCTTCAACATGGTGAATAGGATGATCAGTGACAATTAGCTCTGTTCATCATACTAAGACAAATGTGCCTAACAAACACCCGTGTCTACTTGAGTTCGTGTGAATACGTGGCTGGAAAGCGCGAACGACCAGCTTGATTATGCATCTTTTAGATGGCTAATCCACGACTTCGTTGGGGACTTCTCGAGACACCAGTTCAGGCGATTTCTGGAGAGATTAGGGTCTCTATGGTAGAGGCTAGAATCCAAAGAAGTAGCATTCTCTGATCCGGAAGATTCGACCTTGTCTGTGGCGTTTTGAGTAGGATCGCCAAGAGAATGAATTGCTATAGCTTCACCCTCCATCAGATTGGATGACCACGGGCAATGGCGTTTGATTTGGAGCAGAGGAGATCAATGACCACGGGCAATGGTATTGATCACATACAGCCTGCCATAGAAGAAATCACTCACAAGCAAAGAAGACAGTAATTACCAGAGTTAATTCAGAAAGGCTAAGCAACTCCAATCCTCAGCTATATTCCTATTACTGATTCCATTGACAAAATACCTTATACCCTTCTCTCATATTCCTTTTTATGCAATTAAAAATAACATACCAACATCTCCTACTCTTTCATTCGCCTGACTAAGACCTGCAGGATAACCATATCTTGCTTCAAACCACAATCCTCGTGGGATCGACCCTGACTTGCTCAGGTATTACTTGGACGACCCAATGCACTTGCTGGTACAGCTGTACAAAGTGTGGGGATTCGTGCACCAAGTTTTTGGTGCTATTGTCGGGGATTGTTCGAGTTTGGACAAACTGACGGATTGTCTTGCTCCTTAGATCAGGTAATTTTTAATTTTGTTAGCTTTTCTAATTTTATTTTCTTCTTCCTATTTTTTGAAAAATTCAAAAACTTTTTCAAAAATATTTTTCTTTCTTTGTTTAATCTTTGTTCTTAGTTTGAGTCTTTTTGTTTTTGTTCTTGGTAAATTTTCGAAATTTAGAGTCTTTCTTTCAAATTTTTTTTAAAAAATAGTTTCTTTGTTTAAATCTTGTGTCAAATCTTTAAGTTTGGTGTTTTCTTGTGTTTTTCTTTCAACTTTTTGAAAATTTGATGTTTGATGTTCAAAAGTTTTAAGTTTGGTGTTCTTTGTGTGTTCTTGGTGTTCTTGTCAATCTTCAAAGTGTTCTTGTTTTTCTTTGTGTTTTGATCTTAAATTTTTAAGTTTGGTGTCTCTTGGTGTTTTTCTTTAAATTTTCGCCCACTAGGGTGTTTTAGATCTAAATATTTTAAGTTTTGTGGCTTTTGTGTGTTTTTCTCTTTCCTCATTAAATTCAAAAATAAAAAAATTTGTTTCTATTTTTATTTTAATCTAATTTTCAAAAATAGTAAATAAAAATTCAGATTTTAATTTTAAATTTTTATCTTATCTTAGTTTTCAAATTTCAAAATCAAATCTTTTCAAAAATCTTATCTTTTTCAAAATCTTATCTCATCTTATTTCAAAATTCAAAATTTAAAATCCAAATGTCAAACTTCAAAATTTAAAATTTAAAATTTAAAATATCAAAATTCAAATTTTCAGATTTCAAATTCAAAATTCAAATTTTAAAAGCAATTTTTTTAAAATTTCAAATCTTTTCCAAACCTTTATCTTATATTGTTGACTTTTTCAAAATTTAAAATTTCAAAATTCAATTTTCAATTTCAAATTTCAAAATTTAAAATTTAATTTTCAAATTTCAAATCTTAAATTCAAATCTCTTTTTTTAATTAATTACTTATCTTCTCTCTCTTCTATTTCAAAACTTCCTATCTAACTCTTCTCTCTCCTAATTTTTGAAATCTTCTCTTCTACCTCTCTTTCTTCTTTTTCGAAATTCATTAATTAATAATTCTTTTTAATTAATTAATTTTAATTTTGGATTAAATAAATAAATAAAATAAAACTAAAAATATTTTAATTCTTGTTTATCCTTTCTACTCCTATTTCTTCTTCTACCTCTTCTACCTTTCTTCTTCTTTCTCTTCTTCTACCTTTTTTCATCATGAACCCAAATGGGAATGAAGAGTTCAGAAGAACTCTGGGATCTTATACAAATTACACTGCTGACTTCTGTGGAAGAAGTATTAGCATACCTCACATCAGAGCAAGTAGCTTTGAACTAAACCCTCAACTCATCACATTAGTGCAGTAAAACTGCCAGTATTCAGGGCTTCCACAGGAAGAACCTACTGAGTTCCTGATAGATTTCTTAAAGATTGCTAATACAGTACACAATGAGGGAGTAGACCAAGATGTCTACAGACTATTACTTTTTCCTTTTGCTGTAAAGGACCAAGCAAAGAGGTGGTTGGATAACCAGCCTAAAGCTAGCTTGAAAACTTAGAAACACTTAGTAGACAAGTTTTTAAATCAATACTTCCCTCCAAGAAAGATGACCCAGCTGAGACTGGACATCCAAGGCTTCAAACAAGGAGATAATGAATCTTTTTATGATGCCTGGGAGAGGTATATGAGGATGCTAAGAAAATGTCCCACTGAAATGTTTTCAGAATGGGTACAGCTAGACATCTTCTATTATGGACTTTCAGACATGGCTAGAATGTCTTTGGACCACTGTGCTGGTGGTTCCATACATATGAGAAAGACCATTGAAGAAACTCAAGAGCTTATTGAGACAGTTGCCATTAATTAGCATCTGTACTCAGCTACTGAGACTTCTATAAAAGGAGAGGTTAAGGCAGTATCTACTGAACCTAACCCTTTAGAATAGGATGGCCCATTGACTCTGCAACTGCACGCCCTTGCCCAGCAACTACTGAAATTGCAAGAGGCTTTACGAAAAACTCAGGCTTCTAACAGGAATGTAGAAACACAACTGAGTCAAATAAAGCAGCAGTTATCTAAGCAGATAACAGATGAATACCAGGCCATTCAACTAAGGAGTGGGAAAACCTTGAATACCCAACCTCAGAACAACAGGAGGTTAAGGAAAAGACAACTGACAGAGGATAACCAGGTCTCTGCACAGGATAACTCTGGGCGTTCAAACGCCCAGGGAGGTACCACTCTTGGCATTGAATGCCAGGAAAGGGCAGAGACTGGGCGTTCAAACGCCCAAGGAGGCAACACCCTTGGCGTTGAATGCCCACAGGGGGATGATGCCACTGGCGTCAAACGCCAGGAAGGGGGCAGCAGCTTGGGCGTTGAACGCCCATTTAAGGGAGGCCAGTCACCCACTGATAACAACCCTCCTAAGCAAGCTAGTAACCTCCCTTCCAATACACAAAGTACTCGGCCGTCATCAATCAAGATTGATGAGTATAAGGCTAAGATGCTATTTCCTCAGAAGCCTTGTCACGAGGAAAAGGATAAACAGTTGCCCGCTTTGCGGAGTATCTCAGAACATTAGAGATCAAGATCCCTTTTGCAAAGGCTCTTAAATAGATACTTTCTTATGCTAAGTTCATGAACGACATTTTGAGTCATAAGAAGGATTGGAGAGAGACAAAAACAGTCCTCCTCACTGAAGAGTGCAGTGCAATCATTCAGAACAGCTTACCAGAGAAACTTAAAGATCTTGGAAGCTTTATGATACCATGCACTCTAGGTGATGCTTGTACAAGGATAGCTCTATGTGACCTTAGAGCAAGCATCAACCTAATACCTGCTTCATTAATAACGAAGCTCTGTTTGACTGATGAAGTCAAACCAACCCGCATATGCCTTCAACTTGCTAATGGTTCTATTAAGATACCATCAGGAGTAATTGAAGACATGATTGTCAGAGTTGGACCCTTTGCTTTCCCCACTGACTTTGTGGTGTTGGACATGGAAAGGCACAAGAGTGCATCCCTTATCCTAAAAAGACCCTTCCTAGTTACAGGACGAACCCTCATTGATGTTGAAAAAGGGGAAGTAACCTTGAGAGTCAATGAGGAAAAGTTTGTACTGAATGCTGTCAAGGCTATGTTGCATCCAGACACCCCTGAGAAACGCATGAGCATTGACCTCATTGATTCCCTGGTGGAGGAAATCAACATGGCCGAAAGTCTCAAGGAAGAGCTGAATGACATCCTTAATGATGCCCAGCTTGATTCAGAGGAATCTCTGGAAACCTTTGAGGAAAAGGAGAAGCCTTCAAAGCTTGAGCTCAAGCCATTACCATCCTCCCTGAAATATGCATTTCTGGGAGATGGAGATACTTATCCTGTAATCATAAGCTCTGCCTTAGAGCCACAGGAAGAAGAAGCACTAATTAAAGTGCTCAAAAAACATAGGACCTCCCTTGGGTGGACTATAAGTGACCTTAAGGACATTAGCCCAGCCCGATGCATACACAAAATCCTGCTGGAGGATGTTGCCAAACCAGTGGTGCAACCACAGAGGCGATCGAATCCAGCCATGAAGGAAGTGGTGCATAAGAAAGTCATTAAACTCTGGGATGCTGGGATTATTTATCCCATTTTTGATAGCCCCTGGGTGAGCCCTGTCCAAGTTGTTTCCAAGAAGGGAGGCATGACAGTGGTCCATAATGAAGAAAATGAACTGATCCCTAAAAGGACAATTACAGGGTGGCGTATGTGCATTGACTATAGAAGACTCAATGACACCACCAGGAAGGATAATTTTCCTTTACCATTTATTGACCAAATGCTAGAGAGACTAGCAGGGCATGCATTTTATTATTTGCTGGATGGATATTCAGAGTACAGTCAAATAGCAGTGAATCTACAGGATCAAGAGAAGACAGCATTCACATGCCCACTGGCGTGTTCGCCTACAGGCGAATGCCATTTGGCCTGTGCAATGCACCTGCCACTTTTCAGAGATGTATGTTATCCATCTTCTCTGATATGGTAGAAAAATTCCTTGAAGTATTCATGGATGACTTCTCTGTTTTTGGAGACTCATTTGACTCTTGTCTTGATCATCTGACCCTAGTTCTGAAAAGATGCCAAGAAACAAACCTAGTTCTAAACTGGGAGAAATGCCACTTCATGGTAACTGAAGGCATTGTTCTTGGGCGTCGGATCTCAAACAAGGAGATAGAAGTAGATCAAGCCAAGGTGGAAGTGATTAAAAAATTGCCTCCACCTACTAATGTCAAGGTAATCAGAAGCTTCCTAGGGCATGTAGGATTCTACAGGAGGTTCATAAAAGTTTTTTCAAAAATTGCAAAACCCCTTTGTAATCTCTTGGCCAAAAAGGTCCCATTTGTCTTTGACCAAGAATACCTGCATGCTTTTGAAACCCTGAAAGCCAAGCTTGTCACTGCTCCTATCACCTCTGCACCCAATTGGGACTTGCCATTTGAACTCATGTGCGATGCCAATGATCATGCCATCGGCGCAGTTCTGGGGCAGAGATATGACAAGCTTCTGCATGTCATTTATTATGCTAGTCGTGTACTAAATGATGCGCAGAAAAACTACACTACTACAGAAAAGGAGCTACTTGCAGTGGTTTATGCCATTGACAAGTTTAGATCCTACCTAGTAGGATCTAAGGTCATTATCTATATTGACCATGCCGTTCTAAAGTATCTGCTCACTAAGCAGGACTCTAAGCCCAGACTCATAAGATGGATATTACTACTGCAAGAGTTTGATATAGAAATTAGAGACAGAAAAGGCACACAAAATCAAGTGGCTGACCACTTGTCTAGGATTGAACCAGTAGCAGGGGCTTCTTCTCCCTCTACTGACATATCCGAATCCTTTCCAGATGAGCAACTCTATGCCATCCGGACAGTACCTTGGTTTGTAGACATTGCAAATTACAAAGCTATAAGGTTCATTCCCAAAGAATTTACCAGGCAGCAAGCCCGGAAGCTCATGCATGATACAAAATATTACCTATGGGATGAGCCATATCTCTTTAAGAGATGCTCGGATGGAATAATCTGACGTTGTGTGTCTGCAGAAGAGGCACAGAGAATTCTATGGCATTTCCATAGCTCAGACTATAGAGGACACTTTGGAAGTGAGCGGACAGCCACCAAGGTTCTCCAAAGTGGCTTTTACTGGCCTACTCTCTTTAAGGATTCTAGAGAGTTCATCCGTAACTGTGGTAGTTGCCAAAGGGCTGGCAATCTCCCTCATGGTCATAGCATGCCTCAACAAGAAATCCTAGAGATTGAGTTGTTTGACGTATGGGGCATACATTTCATGGGACCCTTCCCACCTTCATACTCAAACATCTACATCCTTGTGGCAGTAGATTATGTGTCTAAATGGGTTAAAGCAATAGCAACACCCACTAATGACACCAGACTAGTAATGAAGTTCCTCCAAAATAACATCTTCAGCAGATTTGGTATCCCTAGGACACTAATTAGTGATGGAGGTACTCATTTCTACAACAAACAGTTGGATTCTGTCTTAAGCCATTACGGAGTTCGCCACAAAGTAGCAACACCGTACCACCCCCCAAAAAAATGGGCAAGTTGAAGTCTCAAATAGAGAACTAAAGTGAATCCTAGAGAGGACAGTATGTACCTCTAGAAAGGATTGGGCTAGAAAGTTTGATGATGTTCTATGGACATACAGAACAGCTTTCAAAACTCCCATTGGAACTTGACCATATCAGTTAGTACATGGGAAGTCATGTCATTTGCCAATGGAACTAGAACACGAAGCCTATTGGGCTACTAGATTCCTTAACCTTGATGCAAAGCAACAGGAGAAAAATGGCTGCTCCAACTAAATGAGTTGGATGAATTTCGCTTAGATGCATTTGAAAATGCAAAGATCTATAAGAAAAAGGAAAAAAGGTGGCATGACAGGAAGTTAGCTTCTAGAGTCTTTGAACTAAGACAGAAAGTGCTGCTCTTCAACTTAAGACTCAAACTATTTCCTGAGAAACTCAAATCCTGTTGGACAGGACCATCTGTGATTACCAATGTATCACCTTACGGGCACATAGAACTTCAAGGTAAAAAAACCAGGTTCACTGTCAATGGACAGAGGGTTAAGCATTACCTTGAAGGAGATATAGAGCCAGGAGGCTCATCACTGCTAATAAGTTAAGTACAGTGAAGTCCAGCTAAAGACATTAAAGAAGCACTTGTTGGGAGGCAACCCAATGATTACTCTCACATTATTAATTTTCTGATTATTTCTATTTTAATTAGTTTTCTTGTTAATTAGGTTTTTGATTATGTTTTAAGTTAAATTTAATGTTAGTGATCATGAACACTGCTTAAACAGAGACAGAATGATACAGAACAATAAACAGAATACCCTGGAGTAAGGATCTCTCTGGCGTTAAATGCCAGAAAGGAAAGGCAAATGGGCGTTCAAACGCCTATAGAGGCACAAGCCTGGCGTTAAACGCCAGCCAGGGAGCCCTGGCTGGGCGTTTAACGCCCAAGAAAGAGCACATGCCTGGCGTTAAACGCTAGCCAGGGAGCCCTGGCTCGGCGTTTAACGCCCAAGAGGGAGGAACACTCTGGCGTTAAATGCCAGAATGCCAGCATTCTGGGCGTTTAAATGCCAGCAAGGCAGCATGGAGGTAACTTCAAAATTCTCATCTCTTTATTCAAATCATCTTTTTTCAATTCATTTCAACTATTCTTTGATTTTAAATCAAATTTTGTTCAAATACCTCAATTTCAATTTAATTTCAAAACTAAAACATTTTTTTCAAAACCTTTCAAATCCTTTTTAAAATTTCATATCTTTTTCAACTTATTTTCAAATTCTTTCAAAATCTTTTCTTATCTTTAAAAATTTTGTTCATATCTTTTATCAAACTTTCAAATCTTTTTCATACTTTTTATCTTATATTTAAATTCTTTTATATATTTTTAAAATCTTTTCTTATCTTTCAAGTTTAATAACTTATCCTTTTTTATCTTTTTCAAAAATCTTTATCTTTCTATTATGATTATTTTCGAAAATCCCTTCCCTCCCTCCCTATATATATGTGACTGTGCCCCTCTCCCTTACTCACCACCTCTCATTCGAATTCTATCCTCTTTTTCCTCTTCTATTCTCTTTTCTTCTTCTTCCTTTCTTACCTTTTGCTCGAGGACGAGCAAATTTTTATGTTTGGTGTGGCAGGAGCCCTATTCTCTCTTCAAGAATTCAATCCCATGGCTCCAAAAAGTGGCAAGACCGCCCCAAAGAACAAGAAAGAAGACAACTTAACAATTGTTTTCAAACCTGTTCGTTTCCTTACCAAGCAACATGAAGAACATTTTCACAAGATAATGAGTAAAAGGCCACTAATCCCTAAGGTGGGATTCAATTTAGGAAAAGAAGAGTACCCAGAGATCCAAGAGAAAATTCGAAGGAGAGGCTGGGAGATTCTGACTGATCCTCAGTCTAAAGTTAGATACAACATGATCCATGAATTCTATGCAGATCTGTGGATGATAGATAAGCAAAAGAAAGATGGAACAACATTCCATACTTTTTGCACTATGGTCAGGGGGAAGATCATGTACTTTCATCTGGATAGGGTGAGAGAGATCTTCAAATTACCTTTGCAAAAAGATGACCCTGAGTCATACAACAGAAGGGTTGTAGCCAACCAAAAGCTGGATCAAGTCCTAGAGGACATATGCTTGCCTGGAACTTAATGGATTGGGAATACAAAAGGGCAGCCATGCTAGTTAAAAAGGGCAAACCTCAAGCCAGTTGCTAGAGGATGGCTAGAATTTATTGGGCGTTCTATACTCCCCACAAGTAACTGCTCTGAAGTCAATATTCCAAGAGCCGTGATGATTCACTGCATCATGATGGGGAATGAAGTGGAAGTCCACCAAATAATCCCCCGTGAGATTTACAAGTTGGCAAACAGTGTGTTTACTAACGCCATGCTGGCTTATCCAAATCTTATCTTTTGCCTATGCCAAGAGGATAAGGTTATGATCCCATCGGACAGTTTTATTCCAGTGGTAAATCCAATCACCAAGCAGGTGATGGAGAGTTCCAGGATAGAAGAAGAGCAACCCAAAAGGAAGGCGCCTGAGCCTCCCCAAGAGATCCCTCTAATGGAGTATTGGGACCAGCTAAAGGCATCTGTAATACACCTGCAGAGCACTTTAGATCAGCTCAGAGAGAAGCAGAAAGATTAGACTAGCATGATTTGCAAACTGATCAAGGAGCAAGAGAAGCAAGGGTGCAAGATAGAAGAGTTGAAGCGCCAGAAGCTCTCCCCTGAAGAGCCATGTGTCCCTCAACCTAAAGAGCCCAGAGCCCCTCAAGCTGAAGGTTGTTGAGTTTCAACCCTGTGACTATTCCTATTCCTGTCTCACGTATTTCCATCCTAACTTAGAGTTGCATGATCACTAGTAGTATTTAAGTCTTTATTTTTATTTTTATTTCATGTCTTTTAAGTTTTAGATTACATAAGGATTAGTAGTAATTAATTAATTTTTATTTTTCCAATTAGCTACAAATTATTCCTTTTATCATCATTAAACAATGAATAAAATAGTAAATTTTTTTAGAAGAATTAAATATGCATAAATTTGAGTTTTCCAATAAAGAATAGTTAATTATTTTGATGTGGTGTCATTGCTTTAGTTTCTGAATGCATGAATAAATAGTGCATTTTGAAGTTGGAATTTTATGATGCTGACTCTTGAAAGAATGAAGAAAAAGGAAAAAGAAAAGTATTATTGATGATCTGAAAATTCCAAAATTTGATTCTTGAAGCAAGAAAAGGCATAAAAAAAAGCAAGCAGAAAAAGCCAATTGCTCTTTAAACTAAAAGGCAAGAGCAAAAAGCCAATAACCCTTTAAACCAAAAGGCAAGGGTAAAAGGATCTAAAGCTTTGAGCATCAGTAGTTAGGAGGGCCTAAAGGAAACAAAATCTTGGCCTAAGCGGCTCAACTAAGCTGTCCCTAACCATGTGCTTGTGGTGTGAAGGTGTCAAGTGAAAAGCTTGAGACTGAGCATTTAAAGTCGTGATCCAAAACAATAAGAGTGTGCTTAAGAACTCTGGACACATCTATCTAGGAATTCTAGCAAAGCTGAATCACAATTCGAAAGGGATCACCCAGGTAAAGTGTCTGTGGCATTTATGTATCCGGTGGTAATACTGGAAAACAAAGTGCTTAGGGTCACAGTCAAGACTCTGAAAGATATGTTCAATAATGAAAAAGAACTAAACTAGGAGAATCAATAATATCATCTAGATTCTAAGTTCCTAAAGATGCCAGCCATTCTGAGTTTCAATGGATAGTGAGATGCCAAAACTATTCAGAAGTAAAAAGCTACTAAGTCCCGCTCATCTAATTGTAACTAAGCTTCATTGAGACTCTGAGATTTATTGTATCTTAATCTTCTTTTCATCCTATTTTATTTTATTTGCTTGGGGACAAGCAACTGTTTAAGTTTGGTATTGTGATGAGCGGATATTTTATACGCTTTTTGGCATAGTTTTCACATAGTTTTTAGTCTGTTTTGTTTGGTTTTTATTAAGATTTTATAGGTTTTAGTGTTAAATTCACATTTTTGGATTCTACTTTTAGTTTTTGTATTTTTGTACAATTTCAGGTAATTTCTGGCTGAAATTGAGGAGCTAGAGCAAAAGTCTGATTCAGAGACAGAGAAAGCACTACAGATGCTGTCCAGATCTGACCTCCTTGCACTCGGAAGAGCTTTTCTGGAGCTACAAAAGTCCAAATGGAGTATTCTTAACGACTATGGAAATCTGACTTCCAGAGCTATTTACCAATGTATAATAGTCCATACTTTGCGTCGGATTAGAAGGCCTAAAACTGGCGTCCAACGCCAGCCTCCTGCCCCCTTCCAGGCGTCCAGCACCCAAGGAGCAGAGCCCAGCGTCCAAACGCTCAGAAAGGACCTCCTAACCAGCATTTCACGCCCTAGAGGCCTCATAGCACGTGGATCTCATCAAATCTCAGTCCAAACACTCACCAAGTGGGCCCCAGAAGTGGATTTTATCACTAAAAAGACTATTTTACCCTTACTAGTCATTGTTTAGTATTTAAGGGATTAGATTTATGTAATTTGAACACTTTTACACACCATATTTGAACTTTATCATTGTATTTTCCTTTCATTATGAGTTTCTAAACCTCCTAGGTTGAGGGGAGGAGCCCTGCTGAGTCCTATGAATTAATAAAAGTATTGTTGTTTCTTCTTCTATCCGTGTTTGATTTATTTCTAAGATGCATACTCGTTCTTCAACATGGTGAATAGGATGATCAATGACAATAAGCTCTGTTCATCATACTAAGACAAACGTGCCTGACAAACACCTGTGTCTACTTGCGTTCGTGTGAATACATGGCTGGAAAGCGCGAACCACCAGCTTGATTATGCATCTCTTAGACGGCTAATCCATGACTTCGTTGGGGACTTCTCGAGACACTAGGTTAGCCAAGTTCTGGAGAGATTAGGGTCTCTGTGGTAGAGGCTAGAATCCAAAGAAGTAGCATTCTCTGATTCGGAATATTCGACCTTGTCTGTGGCATTTTGAGTAGGATCGCCAAGAGAATGAACTGCTAGAGCTTCACCCTCCGTCAGATTGGATGACCACGGGCAATGGTGTTTGATCTGGAACAAAGGAGATCAATGACCACGGGCAATGGCGTTGATCACATACAGCCTGCCATAGAAGAAATCACTCACAAGCAAAGAAGACAGTAATTACCAGAGTTAATTCAGAAAGGCTAAGCAACGCCAATCCTCAGCTATATTCTTATTACTAATTCCATTGACAAAATACCTTATACCCTTCTCTCATATTCCTCTTTATACAATTAAAAATAATATACCAATATCTCCTACTCTTTTATTCGCCTGACTAAGACCTGCAGGATAACCATAGCTTGCTTCAAACCACAATCCTCGTTGGATCGACCCTAACTCACTCAGGTATTACTTGGACGACCTAATGCACTTGTTGGTACAGCTGTACGGAGTGTGGGGATTCATGCACTAACTACATATTTAATTTCAAATCTAAATATAAAACTATAGATGTTAACAAAACTTTTTCACATCTGTTATTAATTAGCTCCCCAAATGCAGAAGCAATTTGACAACACAATGATATTTTCCATCTTCATATTTTAATAAAAATTGCTATATATAATGTTATGTATAATATAATATATAATGATGAAAATATCACATTAGAATAATCACTTGCTACATATCTATGTTATAAATAAAATACTACTTCTTATAAACAGTTTAATGAAGATCTTCAAACATTTAACTTATAGTAGATTTAATTATGTTACTAATCAAATGTGAGGTCTTTTCCCGCCGTCCCAAAATTTGGAGGCCAGCCGTCCCAGTTCTGAAATCATTATTGGAATTCCAAGTTATCATGTCATTATCAAGAAATAAAAAATATGTGCTCACAATTGTGTGTGTTAACAAGAAAGAGAAATTTTATCCTGTTTTCCACAAGAACTTCCTTCTTGAAATAATGAACCATGCAAAGAACAACAGGTAACCGCATGCATTCTTACTATCTCAATGTAAATTTTATTTATTCAGTATTTTTATTTAATCTTTTCTAAGACTTGAAATGAATAGGTTATATCTAACTTAAATGCAATGAATTTGGAAGACTCAAGAAATGCAAGAAAAATTAGATCTGCTATAATATGTGAGAAGAAGAGGAGACTAAATCATGGAGCACAAAAAGGTTAGTTAGTAAATGTTTTCCATTATAAATATTTTACAATTTCACTACCTCAATGCCCGTTTTCTTTTCTAGCCCTCGATGTAAAAATTTATTTTGTCCAATCTTTTTTCCATTCAACGATTACCATGAAGAAAAGATTCCTCATTATTGGACAAGTAACGAAAAATACGATGTACGTCACCCGTAGAAAAATGCAGAATTCAGTTCACCATCGACAGAGGACCACTATCTGAGATGCAACCAGGTATGCTAATTTTTTCATTCAAAATTAAATTCTTTGTTGTATATTTGTGCTATAGACAATTTTTAAGTCTTAAAAAATATAAAATCGACAGCTTCGTTCAATATAAACACACATTCTCTGTATAGCCTAATGGTGAAATAAATCTTAGTATAACAAAAAGTTAGCTACAAAAGACATCAGTAATATCTTTTGCTTTTTTTTTTAGTTAGACATTATTATAAATATTTAGATTAAGTTAGCATTACTTCTAATAAGATGTGCTACTTATTCACATTACAATGCATATAAATCTACTTAATATGTTAAAATAATCATTGTTCTAGAAAAATTATTAATGCAGAATCACTCAAACTTCATAGTTAGCTTATGCTTTAGATACTGTAATAAAATCCAATTTGATGTTGTTTGCTTATTTCTTTCACAATTTAATGGAAAATATCAAATATTTTACAAATTAAATATTATAAAATACAATAAAACTTAAAAAGATAATCATAATTGTTACTCTTTCTTAATTTTATTCCTCCATTGAATTCTCACAACTAATTTTTAATATGATAAGGGCAAATTTGTTTATTGTTCATACAAAATTAGTGTTGCATCAAGATGTTTAAGTTTATAATATCTGAACATTAAAACTTAAAAAACATGTATCTTTTGAAGAAAACTATTATTGCTAGATATCGGAATCTTGACATTTATTTTACATTTTGATGAATTTGGACATTTATTTTACATTTTGATGATTATTAAATTTCTTTTTATCCTATACATTTTTATCTTCTATAATCTGCATGAAAATATTATTATTTTGTAGTAAAATAATAGTGACAACTAATATCTACTTAAAAAAAATTTATTTAAAATAAAAAAATTTAAACAATGAATACACTTTCACTAATTTTACATTGTATTTGATTTTATTGTGAAATTTATCCTAATTATCTCTATCAAAAACAATAAATAATTTATATTTTTATACAAATTTTGTATTCAATGTATTAAAATCATAATTTGTTCGAATTAAATCATCATTTCGGCTAAACTAGCTAATTAGTTGAGTATATATAGTTTAGTAATACAAAAATAAATTTTCTAAAATTATGAATAATCTATCTGGCACAAGTAATAATGCCATTAAAACCTTTTAAAGATTAAAAAATCGAACTACATTTAACAAAAATATTTTGAAATATAATGTTGTAATTAGTAGCTAATTTATATTTAAGTTTAAAAATATATGTGTATGAAAATTGTTTTCATATAGTTGTTATTGCAGCTTTATCGAGTTTTCTACCTAAATTATTTCTTGGATGAAATATAATTTATTTAAGTCACAATTTAAATAATTACTAAATTTGTTAGCTCTCTCTTTCTCTCTCTATCTCTTCCCCCCTATATATATATATATATATATATATATATATATATATAGTGTGTATATTAAATTTTGTATTTATGAAAAATAATACTATTAAAGATCTGACAATTATATACACTTCAATTTTTTAATTTTATCATTTAAGATAAAAGTCTTCCAATTAGATGATACGTTTAAAAGTCTACATTTTATATAACATTGAACATTCTAAAAAAATATATATACATTTATGCAACACTATTTAATACGAGAGATAATATTCAAGGAAATTTTGATTGTTCCTCTTAATAAGACTTTAATTGATGTTTTAAAATTCTTCTCAAATATAATTTTATATGAATTGCATTTAACTTTTCAATGAACACTTCCAACTCAAGGGGACATCACAGAAATTAGGCAATCAGCAGAAATTAATGAGTCTATTTCTATTAACTCACATTTTGAATTCAATTGGAGATCTCAAGCAAAGTTTCCAGATTCCCGATCACCTATTCATATCACTATGGAAGGTAATTAAACTTTTTAACTTTATCTCTTACCTAGAAATGTGGATAGTATTGTAAAATTAACTCTATTGTCCTTTTTAGGATTCCAAGAAATTGGAATAACTCATTTTTTGATATTCAACAACATTACTACAAATAATCAAGTAGAAGAAATCAATTCAGCAAATAACAGCTTAATCACCCAAACATCAATATTAGATACTCTTTGTTCAGTCAATATTTCCAATAGTCAACCATATGCTGGATTTACAATAGAAGATATTTGCACATATTCCATATTAGAATTTTTTTAAATTAGACATAATCTTTACTATTAATAACTTTTCTTTCACAAGTTATTCACAACTACGTAGCAATCAATCAGAATATCAAAGTCATCTTCAATTTAGAAATTTCTCTCCGCCACTTGACTTAACCGAATCTCCTTTCAAACCAAGGCAATCAATAAACTCAAATAGTATAGTCAGTACAAATGATACAAGGAGAAGCAGTTCATTTCAAAGTAAGAAATCCAACTTTTTAATTTAAGGTGCATTTAGTCTTGCTATTTGTTTTCACATACTATATATGTGCCAAATTAAACTCTTGGTTAATATCTGATAATGACTAGAATTAGTTCTTGACAACACCTATTAAGTGAAAAGTAAATATAAACGTCACAATTGTATTATTTCACGTAGAATTAATTAGTTTCAACAAGAATGGATAAAATTGTACGCCGAACATAGTTTCCAAATTAAAAATATATAGTAAATAAATATTTTTCCCATACTTATACTTGGTTCTAAACACTTTTAATTTTATTTCAACTTGCTTTGATTTGTAATGCGGATACCATGTGTGTCTTCAGGAACAATTTCCTATGAGGTAAATAACAACACTGAGCAACATGGAAACACATATGAATAGGAAAGTATGTTTCAACACTTAGAACAAAATAACACCTATTATGGATAAGGTTATATAATATAAGTTAAAATGCAACTAAAATTTTTGTTAAATATACACATCATGATTAAAAATAAAATTTAATACTCCTTAAAATATTTAATTATTGTTATGCAGTTGAAGAAGAAGATAGGTGTGAAACAGTTAGAAATGCAGATTTACAGCCACAAGGTCAATTTTTTTAAAATTATTTATTAATCTTAAATTTTTACATAATGCAAAAGAATCAATTCATTATATTGCTTATTCTACAGGTTATCTGGATCTTGGAGATCCAGAATATCAATGCGAGTATTGTGTTGCTAAATTTTGGTACGAAGAACGGATGGATAAACATTACAACTCCAGAAATCCAAAATTTAGTTTATGTTGTTGTCAAAGAAAGGTAGAATTACCAATGTTACAGCAACCACCTCAAATACTTGAAGACCTCTATTTTGGCACCAGTGCAAAGGCCACTCATTTTCAGAACAACACCCGCACATATAATAGTATGTTTGTCTTCACTTCCTTTGGTGGAAAAATACATAAATCTCGAAGCAATAGTCGTGGGCCACGAATGTTTATTCTACATGGACAAAATTATCATCTAATGGAAAGTTTATTACTGGCAGAAGGAAGTACTGCAAAATTTGCTCAACTTTACATATATGACACACAAAATGAAATAAGCAACCGGACCTCTGTTGTCAAATACTAAAAATCTAATTTAAACAAATTTGTTTTCGTATATTTTAATTATTTATTGCAATCCTTTATTTACTTTTAATGCATGATTTTGGTTTTACAGTTCTGGAAACAACACTGATAAATGGAACGTAGAAATAGTGTCTGACATTATCAAGATGCTCGATACACATAATGTGCTTGAAAAAATATTTCACATGGTGTGGGAAGTATTTAGAACTAATCCGTCCACTGATGTGCGCCTTCAACTTATTGGAAAGAGAGAAAAAGATGGAAGATGATACAATTGCCATCAATTGATGAAATAGCAGGTTTGGTTGTTGGAGACTTTGATGCAAATAGACAAGAGAGAGATATCATCATTGAAACTAAATTAGGAGAACTTCAAAGAATATCAGAACTAAATCCATCATACTTGGGATTACAATACCTTTTATTATTTCTGTACAGGGATGATGGATGGAGAGAAAAAATTCCCTTGAATCATATAAAACCAAATGTTAACAATGAAGAGTCATTTGTTGGCATGAGAGATTTTTTGCATTTAGAATTCAACACAGACCTTGGCGTGAAAGTGTATGTTTTGTTATATTCTAAAAGACTCTTTCAACAATTCTTAGTTGATGCGTTCTCAATGATTGAAGCTGCCAGACTAAAATATGTATGCTCAAAACAAAAGCAGTACAGTGCTGAAATTTATAAAGGCTTAAAAGATGCAGTGCTTAACGGTGAAACTGAAACCTCTTCACTAAGAAAACGCATCATACTACTACTAGCAATGTTCACAGGAGGTCCAAGATATATGATTCAAAACTACCAAGATGCGATGGCTATATGTAGGTTACTTGGGTACCCAGACTTATTTATAACAGTTACTTGCAATCCTCAATGGGAAGAAATTAAACGGTATTGCAAGGAAAATAATCTTAGACCAGAAGATAGACCTGATGTTGTAGGTAGACTATTCAAAGCTAAACTGGACAAGATCATTAAAGACATAGACAAGAACAGACTATTTGGCACGACTATGGCAGGTAAATCGCTGACCTTTATATTTACCAAGAATATTTATACTTATATTCTACATCTCTCTATTTATAACACTACAATAGAAACAGTAATTTGCGGTGGTTTATTTAGGGATTTGCGGCAGTTTTAAACTATCGTGAAACAAAATTCCAGCGGTTCCACAAGCGTTGCCTATTAGAGGGTGGTGATTTGATTTTGCAGCGGTTCCAATGAACCGCTGGCATAACCGCCACAAATCAGGTTTACAAATTTGTGGCAGTTGCAAAATCGCCGCTATTTTGGTCAGTGAATTTTAAAAAAATCTGCGGCAGTTTTAAAACCGCCACAAATTTATGTTGGTTTTTTTTTAAAAAAATTGCGACGGTTTCGAACCGCCGCAATGTCATACACGAGCTTAAAAAAAAACTAACCAACTACAATAGTTTATACCATTTTTCTTTACTATAACCTATTTTCTTTATATTATATTTATTAAACTTGAGATATTAACATAAAAATTACTAAATAAACAATATTAAATTCATAAATAATTCCAAAACATTAACTAAAAAAACATTTATTTGTAAAATATTTACTCAAAATATTGAACAATACAAATCTACTATTCTAAGAAAATTCTATTAGCTGTATCAAAGCTTTTAGTTGATGCAGCACCAGGAGTACTTATACCGACACCAAGGTTGTTGGTCCTCAACTAGACCTGCAAATTGTTTTCGTCAACCATCCAATGATACAAAGCCAAAACAACTAGTTTAATTAAAAAAAAAAGGTATAGAAAGTCATTCAATTAGAAAATTTTCGGATTAAATATACCAAGTGTATTCAATTCCCTCATATGGATATTCAACAACTGGGCCAGTATTTGCCATAACAAGCTGTGTCTAAACAAAGAAAAATTAAAGAAACTCCTTTTAGTAAGATAATAGTTGTCCATGATAATATGATCAGCTTGAATTATTGTTGATTTCATTTGTTTCATATAGCACCCATAATATATACTTTGATTACCTCAACATCTTTCTTCTCAAGACTTCTGTGTAACTCTTCAAGGACATGGATGCCACTGGTGTCTATGTTAGTAACGGCTACACAAAGAACACAAATTATAAGTTAGTTAATGCTTATAGAAAACTTACAAAACAGAACAGCATGTTCTTGCTTGACATAAAAATCAGACAAAAACCAAGGTAGAGAATAGAGACACTCACGTGACATTTCAACAATCAAAAATTGGATTCTTGTTTGGTAATCTCCTTTATCTTGTTCTTCTTGTAAAACCCAGTTAATTAGTGGATAATTAACCAATAAATTAAAATATATTCTAAAAAGGGAGAAATGAGGTTTTTATGGTTTAATGTGGTAGAGAAATTTAAAACGAGAATTTCAACACCAATTTTAAAGAAATCGGCCCAAGGGTGCAGCCAAGCCCCCTTTAATGAGAGAGCTCAGCCTCTCTCTACCCTCCCAAACACAACTAACACGCTGAAACACACCATGGGAGGAGAAAGGAGAAGCAAACCCTTTGTTTGATTCAAGGTGGCATAACTTTTCGCTCCAAGCTCCAATTGACGCACCGTTTGCGGCCACGCGACCATGACGTCGAGCTCTACAAAATCACACAAGCAATCTTGAGGTAAGTCACAGTTTCACCTTCGAATTTCCAGCCCTTGATTTCGAGTTTATTGGGCAAAAATGTTAAAATTTGTGAGCTTATTGTGTTACAGGATCAAATTAGCTTGAGGGAAAGGCTTGTTCTTGTTCCCTTGATCCTTGGGCTGGTAAGTACCTCAAAACCTAGTGAAAAATTCTGAAATTTATGGTATTGGGTTTGAGTTATTGTGTTTTGGTGTGATATTGTGGCTTAGGCATTATATATGTGTGTATTGGAGCTTGATTGGTGATTTTGGAAGCTTTGGTGTGGAGCCCTAAGCTTGGAAAATCTGTTGTGGAGTTTGGGACCCTTGGAAGTTGAGTTTGAGAGTGTTCTGGGTGGAATGGGAATCGGCCAAGGTATGGTTTCGGTTTCCTGTATCTAAAATGTAATGTGGGGTGAAAACGTAGGCTAGTGACCTTAGGATAGGGCCTTGGAATTTTTGATGTGATTATGGGTTAATTTGAATTGAATTGAAAATGTATGAATGATGGTGGAAATGATGGTGAGTGGTTGTATGGGTTGAGAAAGCATGTATTGTTGTATGTTATATGGCTTTAATATGTTGGATTGATGATAAAGTTGGGGCTCTTGATGATGAGCATGGTTTGAACTTTGATAATGATATATATATATATATATATATATATATATATATATATATATATATATATATATATATATATATATATATATATATATATATATATATGAGAATTGTTAAATTGAAATTTTTGGCTAAATATGGTGGAATTGATGGGTTGATGAATGTATGAGTCATTGGCAATGATTGATGTTGGAAGGGTAAGTTTTGGTGGGATTTGAATGAGTTTGGTAAGTGTATGTTTTGAAAATGGGGAGTTTATAAGTTTTGGTAAAATTGGAATTTTGATGAACTTCAACGGATCATATCTTTGAGCTTTTGTTTTCGAAATTTGATGATTTTTGAATCAATGAAAAGATAATTTCATAGGTTTTAAAATGGTTTAAATTTGGTTGAAATCTAAATTTTGTGGAAAGAGATATGATCGTTGGAAGTTCGGGCCAAAAATCTAAATTCTGCAACTTTTGCAGAATTTGCAACCTCTGGTTTGTGTGCGCAGACACATTCCTGTGCGTACGCACACTCGGCGAGAATTTGGTCCTGTGCGGTACGCACAGACTTGTGCATACGCACATGCGGAGACAAGGCTGCTGGTGGCAGCGCTAGCACGCCTTGTGCGCACGCACATCCAACAAAGGATTTCGAGCTGTGCGTACACACAGGCCTGTGCGCATGCACACGCTGGGAATGACACACTGGTGGCAGCGCTAGCACACGTTGTGCATGCGCTTCACCCTAAAGATTTTGCTTTCTGTGCGTACGCACAAGCACGTCTAAAAATATTTCTAGGCGTGCGCACGCACACCCCTGTGCATACGCACGCGTCCCAGTTCTTTTCTAAAACTTTGTTTTCAAGTTCTTCACATTTCCAACAAGTTCGTAACCTTTCGGAATATTATTTCACACTTATAAACCCCCAATTTCATCCCTTAAGTCTTAATTTGATGTTAAATGCCTAGTGATTGAGAGAAGGCTAGGAAAGGGGTAACCTGTGGAGGAAGAAAAGGGATGTAATGATGAGTATGATGTATAACGATTATGTGAGCGGTTGGGAAGGATGGTGGAGTGCTGAATATGATTTAAGCCGAAAGGGCTGAGTATGGAATTATGATTGGTAAGCCAAAATGGCTGAGATAAATATTAATATATGGCTGTGATTATTGCGTATATGCTGAATTGTTGATTATTATGACTGTTGCACTCCACCTATCTGAGATATGAGTTTTCCCTGGATGAAAGCAGTGGCTAGCCACCACGTGTTCCAGGTGGAGACTCGATACTTTGCTGACCCTATGTCGCAAGTGTGGCTAGACACTGTGAAAGTTCCGGATGAGCTCGCCCCCGTGAATATACACCAGTGAGGGTGTTGGATATAAATTATGATTATGTTTGTGGATAACTCGAGTTGGGGATGCGCAACAGAGGGATAGTCCAATGGCTAGCTACCAGGACTTGTCGAGCTGGCTTTATAACCGACATATGAGACTCATCAGTCACTAGGACAGGCATGCATCATATGCATTATATGTGAATTGTCTGGATTGCCTAATTGATTGTATTATTACTTGCTAATTGCTTAATTGTCTTGTCTGTTTCCTACTTGTGCATCTCTTTGTTGGATATACTTGTGACTGCATCCGTTACTGTTAGCAGTTGGGAGGTTTGCAGGATTTGGAAAGGGGATATATAGTTAGACCGAAGATCCTAAAGTTAGTCGCATATTTACTTTTGTTATAGTTTAGTTATGTTTACATGCTTTGATTATAATTTGGAAGTTCTAGGATTGCCTTCGGCTTTCCCAGGACATTACATGTTAGATATTTGGGCACTGTTACCATGCTGAGAACCTCCGGTTCTCACCCATGTGGATTTTTGTGGTTTTCAGATGCAGGACGTGAGGCTCCTCGCTGAGGCATGCTGGAGACTTTCTTTTGGCGGAGATCCTTGTATCTTGGGATTTTATTTTGGTTATTATATACCTTTTTAGATACTATGTTCTCCATTGTACATGTATTTTGTATTGACTCCTCTTAGAGGTTATTTTGGAGAAACAGGATTTGTATATTGTCTTCTGGGTTGTCTTTTGGGATTTCCTTACTATATATGTATGTATATCGTATGCTCGGATTGGTTATCTCCGCAAGCCAAGTCCCGAGTCTTGATATATGTATTTTGGCACTCTTTTGAAAATTTCTTCGCCTTAGTTTGATCTCTAGCTATTCGTTTACGTTAACGATTGGAGTGTTGCACTTTTTGATGTATCGGTTTTAATTTATCCACTTTTCTTCAAAGGCTCCTAGTTATGAACATTTTTGTAATACTATACATACTAAATTTTATTTTTAGAAGTCGTAATACCTCGCCACCTCTGCTTTATGACTTAAGCATAAGACTCTGTGTGGTAGGGTGTTACATTATGGTATCAGAGCATTTCGTACCAGTAGAGCTTGAGGGACGGACTGACTATGCTTCTGTGCATTCTCTGTGTTTGTGTTTATGTGCTATTAGGATATCTGACTGATATAACGGGCATAAACGTTCATGAGCATACATTTGGGACTTTGAGCACTAGACTTTTGATATTGAGACTGATCAACTTGATATCGCTTGTTTGGTGTGTATAGGAACCAGATGGCGCCTCGTGGATGCGGTCGAGGTCGTGGGAGAGGACGTTCCGATACTCATGGGCCAGAAACTAACCCGAATGACCCCGTGAACTTCATGGCTACATTACAGAACATGGCTGCCGCTATGCAGACCACTGTTGAGGCATTCGGACAGCAGATGAACAACCATAATCATGAAGGAAATGTTGGGAATGGGACTCAAGGTCCAATGACATTGGCGACCTTCTTAAAGGTTAATCTGCCAAAGTTTAAGGGAACTACCAATCCAAATGAAGCTGATACTTGGTTCCAAGCTATGGAACGAGCACTGCAAGCACAACTGGTGCTTGAGGAATAATGCGTTGAGTTTGCCACTTATCTGCTCACTGGTGAAGCGTCACATTGGTGGCAGGGAACCCGACGTATCATACAGCAAGGTGATGATCCTATCACCTGTGATACCTTTTAGGAGGAATTCTACAAGAAGTATTTTCCGAACTCCGCTAGGACGGCCAAGGAACTCGAACTACTGCAGCTGAAGCAGGGTACGATGTCTGTATCTGAGTACACAGACAAGTTTGACGAGTTGTTTGGATTCTCCCGTATGTGTCAAGGAGCTCCGGGGGACTTTGAGGAGTGAAAATGTATCAAGTACGAAGGAGGACTCTGAAGTGACATCTACAGTTCAGTAGGGCCTATGGAGATCAGGACTTTATCCGAGTTGGTTAATAAAAGCAGAGTTGCCAAAGAGTGTGTGAAGAAGGGCAGCTGCAAAAAGAGGAAGCCAGAGGGGATCATTCCCACTTAGCCGAGGGAAAAGTTTTACTCCTAGAGGTCCACCTTTCAAGCAAGGAGGTTTTGCACCACAGAGGACTCAGGGTCAGAACAACTTCAGAAGGCCCAACAACAACAACAACAATAATGCTTCAGGGAGAAGATTTGGGAAGCAACCTTTGAATGAGCAGGCTTGCACTAGATGTGGGAGTTACCATCCTGGTGTCCCGTGTAAGACCGGTTGGGGTTTATGCTACTCATGTGGGAAGCCGGGTCATAAAGCCTCCAACTGTCCAGAGAAGCAGAGGTAGGGTGCTGGAAGAGCACAGCAGCCTGGTCGGGTGTTTACTACTTCCACTGTTAGTGACGAGGGGTCCGAGACACTTATCTGAGGTAACTGTGAAATGGCTGGTCAGATTTTAAATGCTTTGTTTGATTCTGGAGCATCGCATTCATTCATTGCATTTGAGAAAGCTAGTGAGTTAGGATTAAAGATTGAGGTTTTGGGCTACGATCTGAAAGTGTACAATGCCACCCATGAAGCTATGATAACTAGGTTAGGATGTCCGCAAGTTTCCTTTAGGGTCAAGGAGCGTGATTTCATTCATAACTTAATCTGTTTGCCTATGACTGGTCTCGATCTTATCTTGGGGTTGGACTGGTTGTCTGAGAATCGTGTTTTGTTGAACTATTTTGAGAAGTCGTTACATTTCATGTCGGAAGGGTTAGAAGGACCAGTTGTGGTGAATGGTTGTTACTTGAACTATGTGGTAGTGAATTATTCAGGGCAAGAATGTCAGGGTGTTATGTTATTAGCTGCCATTGTATCGGGTGAAGAACAGAGCTTAGAACAGATCCAAGTTGTTTGTGAATTTCCTGAGGTGTTTCCTGATGATATTGAGGAATTCCCTCCTAGCCGAGAGGTTGAGTTTGCAATTGAGTTGGTGCCGGGAACAGGGCCAATCTCGATTGCCCCTTACAGAATGTCACCTTTGGAAATGGTTGAGCTTAAGACTCAGTTGGAAGATTTGATGAGTAAGCACTTTATTCGCCCTAGTGTTTCGCCGTGGGGAGCGCCGGTGTTGTTGGTGAAGTAAAAGGACGGGAGTATGCGGCTTTGTGTGGACTACAGACAATTGAACAAGGTCACAATAAAGAACAAGTACCCAATACCAAGGATTGACGATCTCATGGATCAGCTACAAGGAGCTAGAGTTTTCTCCAAGATTGATTTGCGATCCGGTTATCACCAGATTAGGGTGAGAGATGAGGACATCCCTAAGACCGCTTTCAGAACTCGTTATGATCACTACGAGTACACTGTAATGTCTTTTGGGTTGACAAACGCTCCTGCAGTGTTTATGGACTATATGAACAGAATCTTCTGCCCATTCTTGGATAAGTTTGTTGTCATCTTCATTGACGACATACTAATTTATTCTAAGACCGAAGAAGAGCATGGCGAGCACTTGCGAACCGTGTTACAAATTCTGAAGGAGAGGAAATTGTATGCCAAGTTGTCTAAATGTGAATTCTGGAAAAGTGAAGTGAAGTTTCTGGGTCACGTGGTGAGTAAACAAGGGAAGCCGTAGATCCTGCTAAGGTGGAAGCAGTGGTGGATTGGGGGCGACCGACCTCACTTACTGAGATAAGGAGTTTTCTAGGCTTAGCTGGCTACTATCGGAGATTCATTAAAGGCTTCTCGCAAATAGCATTGCCGTTGACCAAGTTGACCCGCAAGGACGAGCCATTTGTTTGGACTTCTGAGTGCGAGGAAAGCTTTCAAGTGTTGAAGCAAAAGTTGACTACCGCGCCTGTGTTGGTGTTACCCGAGCCAAATGAACCATTTGAGGTGTATTGTGATGCCTCACTGAAGGGTCTAGGGTGCATGCTGATGCAACACCAGAATGTGGTGGCGTATGCCTCATGGCAGTTGAGACCTCACGAAGTTAACTACCCAACGCACGACCTGGAACTCGCTGCGGTTGTGTTTGCATTAAAGGTGTGGAGGCATTACCTCTATGGGGTTAAGTTCTGAGTTTTCTCTGATCACAAGAGCTTGAAATACCTCTTTGATTAGAAAGAACTTAATATGCGGTAGAGGAGACGGATGGAGTTACTGAAGGACTACGACTTTGAGTTAAATTATCATCTGGGGAAAGCGAACGTTGTGGCAGATGCATTAAGTTGGAAATCGATGTATGCTTCTTCGATGATGCTTCGGGAGGAGGAATTGCTTAAAGCATTCGAGAGTCTGAAGGTTGGTGTTCAAGAAGTGTCTGGAACTCTGTGTTTGAGTCGGTTACAAATCTCAACTGATTTTAAGTCCGAACTCTTAAAGGCTCATCAGAACGATGATGTGTTGCCGAAGGTATTACCTGCTATTGAGTAAGGGTAGCAACGGAGAGTGTCATGGGATCCAGATGGATTGTGGAGATTCAAGAGTAGGATCATTGTGCTGGATGTTGGGACTTTGCGTCAAGATATTCTAAAGGAAGCGCACAAAAGTGGATTTTCTATCCACCCTGGGAGTACCAAGATGTACCATGATTTAAAGGCTATGTTCTGGTGGCCTGGTATGAAGAATGATGTGGTGGAGTATGTCTCAAAGTGCTTAACTTGTCAAAAGGTGAAGATTGAACATCAGAGACCTTCTGGGATGTTGCAACCCTTGGAGATTCCGCAATGGAAGTGGGAGAGCATTGCAATGGATTTTGTGTCGGGGTTGCCGAGGACTAGAACCGGTTTTGATGCTGTCTGGGTAATTGTGGACCGGCTGACAAAGTCGGCCCACTTTTTGCCCATTCGGATGAACTATACCCTTGAGGAGTTAGCGCGCCTGTATATCAAGGAGATTGTGAGACTTCATCGTGTGCCGACGACTATAATTTCTGACAGAGATCCCCATTTCACTTCACGATTCTGGAGTGCATTTCAAAAAGCTTTTGGGACCCATTTGAGCTTAAGTACTGCTTACCATCCTCAAATAGATGGTCAATCTGAGAGGACAATCCAAACCCTGAGTCTTGATATTTGTATTTTGGCACTCTTTTGAAAATTTCTTCGCCTTAGTTTGATCTCTAGTTGTTCGTTTACGTTAACGATCGGAGTGTTGCGCTTTTCGATGTATCGGTTTTAATTTACCCACTTTTCTTCAAAGTCTCCTAGTTATGAACATTTTTGCAATACTATACGTACTAAATTTTATTTTTAGAAGTCGTAATATCTCGCCACCTCTGCTTTATGACTTAAACATAAGACTCTGTGTGATAGGGTGTTACACTTCTTCATCCATCAACCATCTTAGTATCCTGGAAGAGTGAGATCACATCACTTTCAAATCCTTTTGTAGATTAGAAGAGGGATATTAAACAATATTTATGCAGAATATGTCAATTTGAAACAAAGAAAGAACACATCTACAATTTGAAACAATGTTTCTAACGTGGGGGCACTGAAGCAGCAGTCGATCTGAGCCAATTAATTCAGTTAAAGAAAAATCAATCTTACAATTTCCAAGAAATCATTGGAAAGGTTAAATAAAACTTTTAGCCAATAATAACTAAATAGGGAAATGAAATGATACCTGGATGCAAATTCCTACAAGAATTTAGATTCAGATCATTAAGCTGTGGACAGATTAAATATAGGGCCTGAATATTAATTGAAAGAAGAAATATGAAGATCCGAAGCTAGGAAAAATAATATTTAATAAACATATTCAGCTTAATAAAACTCACATCCAAGCCAGAGCAACCCCATGAACTAAGCTTCTTTAAATGGCTGTTTGATAATTAACTTTTGATTTGTAAGGTGCATATTTGTGCTGAATGTTTCCTGTGGTTTGAAATCGTCTTCATCAGTGGTTGGATTAAGTGAATCAGGATCACGTATGGTCATGCCGCAGTCCATAAGCTCAAGAAGAAGAAGCTGAGCAGTAGCAAATTGAATGCCACCTAAAAAATGTTAGAGTAGATTAGTAAGCAGAAACTCAAGCAAGTACTAGAGTATTGTGAAGTAAACGAACTTATAAGAGGAAATTACTTGAAGTCACATTAGGACAAAGGGCAAGGAGGAGTCTTGACAGTGTTTCAGGGAATACATTGCAAATTATTCCTATGCCACTGTCACTTCTGCCAGATCTGTGATGAAGGATAATCATTAGAATATGTTCCAGAAGTGTAAGAAAATTAGGGGGGAGACTACAATTAAATGTTGCATTGAATTTTACTGTATATTTTTGTATGCATTGAATTTCATCCGAAGCTTGTTAACAAGGTGAATCAATTAAAGTAGGTACGATACATACCCACTGAGATCAAGCAATTCTACATTAGGGTAGCTAGAAGCAATAGCAGCAACAAGAGAAAGCATTCGTAACCCCCTGATGATTTCACATTTAATGAATTCCAATAAGTTCACCAATCAAATGGATTTTGTATCACGTATCAACTTATCATAACAAAATAGAAGAAAAACAAAACTAAAATGTTCATTGAATTTATGAAAATAGGCCTGACATAGCATGTTTATCTTGTCAAATAAGATCCCGGTATTTCAGATATGTAAATTGAGGTTGCGAATAAATTAAGGTTTGATCCCAAAGTCTTCATTGCAAATTTCATCATCTTTGTGTGTGAATGTTACATACAAGTTACGCTTTTATAGTTATTAATTTATTATATGATTCAGGTTTATTTCATATACATCCTTTGACATGCCACATAAATTGGAAGTAGGAAGTATTCCATCCAGAACTTGTAGATGTTTGATGCTTGCACAATATGTATGAACTAATAGATGTAGAAAGTTTAGAATATTGTGATTAAAACTTCTATGTGAACAAAATTTGTTAATCACAGTCGGAAAATGGAGTTCAAGATTACAAACCTCAATCGAGCAACTATAAGAGCAAGCACAACATCATGAGAAAGCCTCAAAGCAGCTTATATGTATATTCTGCAATCTTGAACAATTTCTGTCCAATCCTTCAATCATAGTTGTTAGATCAGTACTATCATTTTTCTTGTCAAGAAAACTCCAATGAAATCTCTCTCAATTGGGGACAGTTAAATACCTAACATTTCAAAGCAACTGTTAGTAACTAAAGTTTCCTCTCAATGCCTGCTCAGTTCTATCAATCTAAAGTTTGATCACATCATACAATATCAAGAGGAGAAAGGAAAGGTAACAATCACCATTTTAGAAAGAGAGTATAGATCTGACAGCCAAAGGGTAGTAAGACTAGCCAAACAGAAAACAAAGCCACCCAGGTTAGAACAACCTTCCATCTTGAGGCATTTGAGGATATTCTAGTTTTCTCCTATGCTTAATGACTACCTAGAAATATGAAACTCGGTGTATTTTAAATAAAAAAATAAAAAAAAATCCTAGATTATCAAAGCAATTATTTTAGTACGAAAATAACCACTGTTAACCCTGGATCATCAAAGTAATGGAAAAAAAACTTTGTGCATGCTAAGAAATGAGCACAATCATAGATTCTCATTTAACTAAAACAAAAATGAAGGAGCATTTAAATAATTTATGTTACTGAACTTACCCATAATCACACACCTTCATAAAAAACAATGAGCCATTACAGATATCAGGAGAACTACTCTTTTCTCTTCCAAGTATAGCTTTCAACACTTTCCAAATAGAGATTAATAAGAAAAAAAATGTCTTTAGCACCCAAAATCTCATATAAAAAAACAAGGACTTCGTCATTTTCATCTAACTCTTCAAAAACAGCATTCAAATCAAGTGGCAAATTCAAGATATATAATCTATTGAACATAAAATATGGAGAGAAAAATTACTCCTCATTAAAGGGTCATTGACCCTATATTTCATGTAAGTGACTCCATAGTCCATATCATCGAAGCAAAATGTGGGGTCTTTTTTGCTCTAATTGATTTCGTTGTGTCTTAGATCTGTGCACCACTGCTCCTAAGTCACTTCAAATATATAATAAAGCAGAACTGAATCTAGCTAGCTTATGATTCAATCTTAGATGCTTATTAAGGCTTCTAGCTACCACTAGGCACTGCTCACTGGATTGTGCTTTGTAACTAGTAATCATGCATGATCACTTTCAATAATATATGTAATTCATATAGGTTTGGTCTCAAATTTACTATTGAACCAAAAAGGGTTAATTTACTTACGGACTAATATTACAATATAATGTATGAGTTGTCAAACTAAATAACATAGAACTAGAAATAAGTGAATCAAAGGGATAAAATAGATAACATGGAGGATAATTTTATGCTTGGAAACATCCAAAATGAAAGTATCAAAATTTATTGAAATGCTAACTACTTAATTTTCTCTGTCTTTGTTATTCTATAGCAAAATAATCACATATATAAAGGAGAAGTTCAACAACACATCTTGTGAGGGTGTAATTATCTTCACCTAACTTCTAAGCTATTAATACATCTATCAGTGTCCAAAACCCAACAATGGTGAGAATATTATGAAATTGGAAACCTTCTCATCAAGGAATGGTTATTAGAGAACTAACATGATCTATAACAAAACTACATAAATAGTATTGGAGATCTAAATAAGCTATCATTTCATCATTCTTCTCTTGTAGCTTTGCGGTTCTTTATCCAAAAGATGCTCTCTCAATTCACTCCTAAAAAGCCAAAAGAACTAAGCCAATATATAGCCATTGAAATTTTGGGATTCACAAAGGAGCACAAGGGAACTCAACAACAACAAAATCTGAGATAGTTACACTGAAAGACCAAGATGCATATCTTAATGCCATTCAGCGCAGACCGTAAAATGGAGGTGTTATGGCCATTGTTGATGAGCTTCCTTATATTCAGCTCTTCATGTCCATACTAACTGTCAGTTTAGGATTGTAGGGCAAGAATTCACTAAAAGTGGTTTGGGATTTGTAAGTATCTTCATATGCATGTCTGTTTTCAATTACCAAAGTTTACAAAAGAATATAAGAATCTATTTTCAACAAAGAAATAACTAATGAACCACTTATCCTGAGGTCAACAGCTAAGAAAATAATTAAATTGGGACTAGGGTTAGAACCAAAATAACAATCGAATTGGGAACAAGCAATTAAACTAAATTGGTGCAAAGAGATTCGATCAACAATCAAAATGAATCAATTCAACAAAGGTATAAGGACAAAAGAAGAAATTGGAAGAGCAAGAAAAGGGGGAGAAAGCGAACCAGGAAGCGGGGAGAGGGTGCGTTCGAGCGGCGTACAACAGGGCAAAGGGGGAAGGTTGAGGACGACGACACCGGGGTGGTTGGGAAGCCACACGACAACACCAGGACGTGCACAGCGGAGGGACGAATAGCGGACGTGCCTCTCCACCTTCCTTTCGCGCACGGGAGCTATGCGACAGCTTGAGCAAATCCATGACGAGGAATGATGTAGCGGCTGCAGCTGATGGTGATTGGCGCCTTTGCCCCTTTTTGGGTTCGCCCTTTTTCCTCCAATTTCGATTATGAAAACAATTTGAGTAGTATGTAATTGGCAGCGTTTGACACACAAAATTGCAGCTATCCTGACTGGTCTTTGACGGAGACAAGACCTGCTACAAGAACCGCAGTTACTCGATCAATTTGCGGCGATTTGGCAAGATGCAGAAAATTTTCCGCTACTACGTCCCGCTTCTCTTGTAGTGTAAGAACAATATTTTTTTATAGTCATATATACTATTGAATTCCAGAAGTGCAGATTACCGCATGCATATATATTGTTGTTTCTTGCGCAAAGACATAAATATCCTACTCCTAAGGACATTAACACCATCATATCAGCTGAAATTCCAGATCCAGTGCTAGATATAGAATACTATGAAGTAATTAAGAATTTAATGATGCATGGGACATGAGGAACTGCATGAAAAAACTCACCTTGCATGGAAAATGGACGATGCATTCGTCACTTCCCTAAAAAATTTGTTGAACATACCACCATTGATCATAATGGGTATCCAGTTTACAGACGGCGGAATGATGGTCGCACTATTGAGATATCTGGAATTCACTTGGATAATCGATACGTTGTTCACCACAATAAGTTCTTATTGTTAAAATGTGGTGCTCATATAAATGTTGAGTGTGCAATCAATCCAGATCAATCAAATATCTCTTTAAATATGTCAACAAGGAAAGTGACCGGGTTACAGCATCTTTTTATTCAAATTCAGAAGTTGAGAATACAAACTGTGTCGTTGATAAGATCAAAATATTTTATGATTGTCTGTACATTTCACCTTGTGAATCTGCATGGAGAATCTTTGCATATGATATAGACTATAGAAAGCCATTTGTTGAAAGATTAAGTTTTCACTTGCCTGATGAACAGATCGTCATATTTGAAGATAGAGACACACTAATAGAGACAGTTCAAAAGGCAAATGTTAAAGAATCAATGTTTATAGCATGGTTCAGAGCTAATAGAAAATACAATGAAGCCAGACAATTAACTTATACTGGTTTTCCAAGAAAGTTTGTTTGGAAAAGCCAACTTCGAGTATGGAAACCACGAAAAGCTGGCATTGTCATCAGAAGATTATTCTTTGTACCACCATCATCCGGTGAATTATACTACTTGTGAATGCTATTGAATATTGTAAGGGGCCCAAGAATTTTCAAGGATCTAAGAACCTACAACAATATTATTTACTCTTCGTATAGAGATGTATGTTACGCACGGGGTTTATTAGACGATGATCAGGAATATGTTGATGCAATTAAAGAAGCAAGTTATTGGAGTTCAAGTCAACATTTACGGAAACTCTTTGCAACCCTATTATGGTCAAACTCAATAATACGACCAGAAGTCGTTTAGGAGAAATGCCGAACATTATTATCAGATGGAACTTTGCATAATCATATAAATATATTTAACTTACCAGGTATATTTCAATATTAAAGTCTATATAAACATATACACTATCTTAGTTTGCATGCTATTAAAAAACTATATTTATAAATATAGTAACTAATTTATATTTAAAAAGTACATATTAAATGGATTAGTTTAATTTCTGCTAATATGTCTTTTTTATTCATTTTTTAGATCTGGTCATGTCAAATGAGGAGTTATTGCAACTAACTCTCATTGAAATTGAGGAAATACTTAATAGCAATGGAAAGTCATTTCGAGAATTCTCAACAATGCCATATCCAAATATAGATAACATTAATCTCAGAAGACAAGATGTTCTACAAAACAAATTAATATTAGATGAACTTAACTATGACCGTTTTTTGTTAGCTGAACAGCACAAACAATACTTATCTCAAATGACAACAGAACAACGGAATGTGTACGACAAAGTTATTGAAGCTACAAATTCAGATAATGGTCGTATTTTCTTTCTATATGGATACAAAGGTACTGGAAAAACATTTCTTTGGAGAGCTCTCAGCTGCTCTTAGATCTAAAGGTGAAATAGTTTTAACTGTAGCTTCAAGTGGAATAGCATTTCTTTTGTTACCAGGAGGGAGAACTGCTCATTCCAGATTTGCAATTCCTCTTATTCCTGACGAATTTTCTACTTGCAACATTAAACAAGGCAGTCCATTAGCAGAATTAATTTCAAGAACAAAACTCATTATTTGGGATAAAGCACCAATGATTAATAAGTTTTGTTTTGAAGCACTTGACCGAACAATGAGAGACTTACTTCGGCATACAAATGAATCAAGTTTAATATTGCTGTTTGGAGGAAAAACAGTTGTTTTTGGTGGAGATTTTAGGCAAATTCTTCCAGTTATTACAAAGGATCTAGGTAGGATATTGTTAGTGCATCTATAAATTCTTCTTACATGTGGCGTAGCTGTCAGATATTAAATTTGACCCAAAACATGCGACTAAAGTCTTCAAATGAAAGACAAAGCACTGAAGAAACAAAAAGATTTGCAAAATGGATCCTTGATCTTGGAGATGGGAAGCTTGGAAATTCCGATGATGGGAGCAATTTAGTTCCCATACCATCTGAACTATTAATCAATACTCTTGGCGATCCAGTCGAGGCAATTGTTCAGGCTACATACAGTGACTATCTAAAGGATTGTCAAAATTCATATCACCTGCAAAGTAGAGCAATTTTAGCCCCAACTATTAACAGTGTTGAAGAGATTAATGATTACATGCTATCTTTGAATAAGAATGAATTGAAAACATATCTGAGCTCAGATTCACCTTGCTTTAAAGAAGGAACTGATGACACAGTTGCTTGCGTACATACACAAGAATTTTCGGCAACAATAAAATCCTCTGGGTTGCCAAATCATGAGCTATCATTTAAAGAAGCTAAGGTTGTCCAGTTATGCTAATTTGAAATACTGATCATTTTGCTGGACTTTGTAATGGAACTAGATTAATTGTCACGAGACTTGGAAATAAGATTATTGAAGCCAAAATTTTATCAGGAAACAGTCAAGGTGAAAAGGTCTTCATTCCTAGAATGACATTAACTCCTTCAGATGCAAAGTTACCTTTCAAGTTTCAACGTAGACAATTTTCTCTGATTTTGTCATATGCAATGACCATAAATAAAAGTCAAGGGCAGTCTTTAAATCATGTTGGCTTATTTCTGAAACAACCAGTTTTTACACATGGTTAACTTTATGTCGCAATTTCACAGGTCACCACCAAAGATGGACTCAAGATTGTAATATCTCATGATAATTCTAACAATTTTATTGCAACAGAAAATGTCGTTTACCATGAAGTCTTCAGAAATATTTAAATCTCCACTAATAGTCAAAAGGTAACGTGTCTTTGAATATTAGATACTAATTTATCTTCAATAATACTTTTAACATTTGCTTATTTAAAAAATATGATATATTACCTTTTTTTACTAATGATCATTTTTTATTTATGATGAAAATATGACCTAAGACTATGTGTAATTGGAATAATTTTATACTGATTTGGTTGATTTATTTTTTAAAACCCAATGCTGATGTTGAATGTGAGTATTTAATAACTTTTGTAATGCATAATACTTTTAGATATGGCATAAGGTAGCATTCTTGCATCTCTTTTTGTCAATCAAATCCTATGTTTGACCTCACAATTGATTTAGAAAATAATTACTTTATTATTTGTTGCTGTTAATTTGAAATTTTTATGAGAATTTTTTCAAGAGAATCACTT
This sequence comes from Arachis ipaensis, assembly GCF_059453495.1. Lineage (NCBI taxonomy): Eukaryota > Viridiplantae > Streptophyta > Magnoliopsida > Fabales > Fabaceae > Arachis > Arachis ipaensis. The sequence goes on along the minus strand of NC_142441.1, from coordinate 114,196,732 downwards.
AGAACTCTTAAGGAGTGGTTAAGTTTCTAATAACTACAGTAATGACGAAGAACAAATTTTTTTATAAGGAAAAATATTAATAATATGAATAGAAAGTTATTCTACATATGAAATAGAGCTTAGAGAGATCCCTTTATGCAGATTATATGTAGCCTTAATTAGGTAGACATCAGAAACAAGAAAGCCCTCTATTTAAATAGGAGATGGCGGCAGCAAAGGAAAGGAAATATGACATGCTTAATGGGAAAGGATTGTGGTTAAAATAAGCTGTGCAACTGCCCTTGCAGTGAGATTTACAAATCATGGACACCCCACTACGGTGGTCTCAATTGACCTTGCTCTCTTCTTAAGCATACTATTGAGTTGAATTATTAGTGACTCATTATTTATTATAAAATTATTGCACATCAATAGTCACTCTTGCTTTTTGCCCCTCCCTTTTCAATCAGCGGCATAATTTTTTATATATTTTTATCAACTTTGTTTAGTGCTCATGAAAATCTGTTTTGGAATGTTCTTGAATATTGTAAAGTCACATATTGATTTAACGTATATTTTCTAGAATATTACCTCAACTTCGTTATAATTTAAATTTTTCAAGGAGCGAGGAACAATTGCCATTGTTCGTGTTGAACAAAGAATCATAAAATTTGGTGAAGAAGTTGAGGATTTTGGACTTATGAAGGTATGTTTGAGACTTTTCTTGGGGTTTGGGTTTCTTTTAGATTTAATGCATTGCTTTTGATTAAAATGTCAATTGTAGACATTCAGTTGCATCTATAAATTGTGATCATTGTTGCATTCCATGTATGGCTATGAGCTATGACCTATGGTTGATAGTACTTTGCAAAATTTTGATGCTTTCACTTGTAGTGCTGGTATGCAAATGTGTCATGATTTCTATAGTTAAGATAGCAAATTTTTAAGTTGTGAATTAGATTCTATTTTTTAGTATTCTTGAACCAATACAAGACTCAGCATCTGAGACTCTACGCATGTTTGAGTTAATATTCTCCATTTTGATTCTGAGATGAGTGATGTGAAGGTTACCATCAGTCTAGAATTTCTTCTCAATAAAAGAAATTGCTTCGTTGCAAGTATAGTCCCAAACCGACAAACAACCTTCAATCAAAGTTTAATTTTGGTTGTCACAAGTTCAACCCAATAAAAATAATCGACAGTATTACTCCCGGGTCGTTCTCCTTAGGAATTACAATCGAGTGCTCAATTATTGGTTGAGTTTCATGGGGTGGGTTGATAGAAGGCAAGAAATTTAAAATGCAAGAATTTAAATAACAAGAAAATAAATCAAACAACTAAAGATAACAAATACTAAAAAGGGGCATTCATGGCAAAGATTGAGAATTAAGGTTTTCTATCCTAGTCATTAATCATAACACAATAATTATCAAGAGATAATTCTATTTTGTTATCTCCAACATCGGGAGAAAATTAAATAAGACTAGTTAATCTCAATCCATAAGTCCTAATCACTTACTAATTGAATTAGCAAGAGATTAGCGTCAATAGAAACAATATTAACTAACAACTCTAGATCACCAACATAAGTTAGGTATTAATAACTCAAGAGCACCTAATTTCTCTTTCCAAGCCAAGAATACTAAAAAACTACTATAAACTTAAGCCAAGCATTTTGTCGAACACTTGGAATGTATAAAAGAAAAGCATGGTAAAAGGGCAAGAATAATAAAATCTAAAACTATCAAATGCAAGAAAATAACAATAACAACTTAATTAAACAATGAGAAACATAAAAAGATATCAATTGGATTAAAGAATGTGAAAATCAACAAGAGTTCAATAACATAGTATCCCAAATGAGAAATTAACAAGAGAAACTAAGAGAACTCAACTACTAGAGCATGGAAACATAAATGAAACTACACTAAAACAAGAATTAAAGAGAGAAATTAAAGAGAAACTTAAACTAAGAACCCTAATTCTAGAGAGAAGAGGGAGCTTCTCTCTCTAGAAACTACCCTAAAATATGGTTCTAACTACACTAATTGCTCCCCCTTGATCCATATTGGATTCTGCATCAAATAGCTTCAAAAATGAGTTGGATTTGTGCCTAATGCAGCTCAGAAATCGCCCCCAGCGTGTTCCTTTAATGAGGTCACGTGACAAGTGTCACGCGTACGCGTGGGTGACGCGTGCGCGTCGATTGGCAAAGTCTCTAGTCACGCGTGCGCATCGCTATGATTTTCACAAATCCTCATTTCTTCATGAATTCTCTACTTTGCATGCTTTTTCTTCACTTCTTCAATCCAATCCTTACCTTATAAACCTGGAATCATTCAACAAACATATCAAGGCACCGAATGGAATTAAATTTAGCAATTTTAAGGCCTAAAAAGAATATTTTCACTCTTAAGCACAAATTAGGAGAAATTCACAAAATCATGCTATTTCATTGAATAAATGTGAGATAAGTTGATAAAATCCACTAAATTCAACACAAGATAAACCACAAAATTGGAATTTATCGATGAGATCTTACTTTTACTAGATGAATTTATGAAATTCAAAAAGGCACGTAAACCTGCACACAAAATTATTTAAATTTTGAGTATTTATCAAATTATGAATTTCAAAGCGAAGAAAATTGATTGATAAACATGTATCTCACATAAAATGCTGGTTTATATCGAGGCACTATTTACCAATTGAACTGATGAAGCATATAATTCAATTTTAATGAGTATTTATTTTGATCATAATGAAACAAAAAAAAGGAGAAAGACAAGAGCAAAAAATAATTATTTAATTTTAGCTCCATTTCGTATTTTAATATTTTGCTAATGCATACTCATTTTTGTTCTTCAGGATACTACAGTTGACATTCTAAAAGGAAGATGTAGTTTATAGGGTTAGTTGTACATTAAAAATCTTATGTTGTTGTCTTATGTACATGTTAAAATAGTTGAAACGACTTACTTAATCTGAGGTTTAATTGTTGCATTATTATTCAATTCTGTTTACCGATGATTAGTAATTTTACTGATATTAAAACGTTGTAATTGAAGTGCTTTTTAGTGAGTAGATTCCATGCTGTGCAAACCCAATTATCAACGCAATTAAAATACAAAACTAAATTGTCAAAAGTTGAACATCTATAAAATTAAATTCTTAAAATAAAAATTATATTACATAATCAAACGTTGAAAAGCATTCAACAAATTAGAGTATTTTATATTATATTTACCAAGTGATATGTTATCATAAATTTTTCCAGTTGTATAAGACCAATAGTTAGATTTTTAAAAATATAATGCTAATTTAGTACATAAATCAATAATACGTAATATCTATTATTAAAAACATAATTTACAATTTAAAATCAACAAATTTATGAAAAAAAATTATCTCCGATCCGCGCATATGTGTGGGCTTTTTACTAGTTTTATTAATGTTTGCATTTTCTTCTTGTTAAATTTGTCAGTTTCTTTATCATTATTGTTTTTGGACATGTAGCGTGTTCAAAATGTTAAACTCAGAAATACTTATTCTTATACATGCAGAGATTTCCAAAGTTCCGATTTGCATATTTGATGTTGTGGACGTGCATATTCGTGATTTTTCAGTGGATCCTCCATGCTTGTGTTTCAATGTGGTAAAAGCATACTTACCTATGCTTTGATTATACATACATATCATTTTGAGAAATATTTAGGAGTACCAATTAAAAATACCACATTTATTATTGCTTATTATTTTTAAAAAATGCCATTTAAATAAAAGTTTAAATTAATGGATTAAGGAAAAAAAAAAATCGATATCTTTAAGATTTTGGTTGTTTCTAGTTTGACACCCCTAATTGTTACAGCTGACCTTATCCTTTTCTTGACTTGTCATCCTCATTTGCACCCTTATACAATATTTCCATATATGAAAGTAGTCCTAGGTAATTAATTATGCTTAATGATTCAAATGATCATACATATATTATTAATTTATTATCTCGTCCTCTGGAACTTTTCAGGTATTTTGCTGTGGTTCTAATACATATTCCATGCTACGATATTCTCCATACTAGTGAGGCTGAAGCATTATTGGTTATCAAGATCGTTTCCTGGGTCCTACCGTTTTGTACCTTGGTAGCACATTAATGATTAATCCACAATCTTAATCAACCATTGGTCTTGGCATACCCTTTTTTCCTCTTCCAGAAATGCATTCTAAAGATTAGGTTTAGGCAAAACCATACGATACACCAAACAGAATAGCAAGTTTCGTAGGTTGTTCCATTTTTTTCAGAAAAGGGATGAAAAGTTTACATCTTACAAAAGTAGTGTATAATGTCTTTCTACTTGAAAACTAACTGTATACTAAACAGCACTGTTTTGGAATGATGAGTTGAATTTTGATACAGTAATATATATCGATGTTGTATCCGGCAAAACTAAGAACACACTGTGCCTTCAAAATAAAAATTGTCAGCCATAATGTAAACAAATTCCATCTAGAAGTATACTTGTCTTTACACAATAAAAATTGTTATCAGTGGAGACAAACATTAAACATCAATTACACTTAATTTTCAATTAAATCCCTATAATTTAAACATTTTCAATCATATTCCTAGTTGTACAATAAAATCCTTCAATTAAATTCAATATCCAAAAATTACAAAAACTTTTAAACAAAAGAATCTAATTGAAAAAAAAAATTATAAGAAATTAATTGAAAACTATAGAGACCTATAAAATAACCAAATCTCTAAATGGTCAATTGGAAATGTGTCCTTAGGTAAATCCAAGTAACTATGCAACTGATTTAATCAAAATACAGTTTAATCATATGATTTCAACTATCTAATCACCTCGTTGTTCCCAACATAATGATCTCTAATTTTGCATACATAAGATCAAGTTATGGCTTTACATATTCTCTGATAAATTGTTCCAACTGAGATATCTCTCCAGTTAAACCAGAAGCATCTGCAGTTGTAACTTTGTTGTAACATTGGATAAAAGAAAATTGTTCTCCCGGCACCCCAAGGGTGAACTCATTTGTAATGTCTGCCGCCGATATTGCACTTCTTGATGCCCGTAATTTGTCACTGCAAAATAATGTGTCATCAACAATGTTGACAAAAAAAAAGTAGAAAAATAGCTCTCATAATTGAAATGGAAATCAAACACCACCATAAGGTTAGCTTCAATAAATCAATTTAGAATGAGGTCTTTCTTAATGGTTTTTCTTAAAATTTCATTTGTATTCCTCTAAGGCTTTGACCCTTGTTATTCGAGATATCTTCCATCTGATATACTTTTCACAGGCCTCTGGAACTCCTCACAAAAGCACTTTATTGGAATTTCTATTACCAAACATCTTTCTTCACTCCATGTTATTCCAACTCTTTCCTTAAGACACTAATCCTGTCTAACCTCTTTCCAGATGTCCTCTCCTTTACCACAACATTCTCATCTCTAAACCCTAACCAACATTACTTCATAGAACAATGTTATTCCTATCTATGCATCTTTGTTTAGAATTCTCCTATGAATTTGATAATTGATCGACAATTTGCCCTCACATATTAAACTATTAAACATATAAATTATAATAAGTCAACTGAAGCTCAACTCTATGCTCTAGGCTACAAGTCATGTGAGCTCAGGGGAGCGGAGATGGTCAGATGTCAACAACCTTTCCCCCTGAGCATAGAGGGTATCTAGATCATAGTTATCAGAAGCAGACCAGACCGGTCGGTCCGACCGAAAATCCGTTGAACCGGTGGTTCAGCCGGTTCAATTCACTCATAGGACCGGAAAGGCCAACAACCCGGTCAACAGCTGTCAAACCCACTGAAAACCGGGCGGTTCTCGCAAACTGGCGCGGTTTGGACACTGTCCCAGGTGAGCATGTGGTGGCGTCCTTCCACACTGCACCCGGGGAACTGTGAGCAGTGCACCTGCGGGAACTGTGAGCTGATCTGGCACGCATATCCTGCACAGGCGGAAGCCTTTTCAATGAAACTCAAAGGGGTGAATGAGGCTCGAACCAAGGATTATGCCGTGGCCTTACGCCAGGCTTCCAATGGACCAAAGTTTCCTTTGATATAAATGGTGCTAATATTTATATATATAGTATGAATGCATTCTTCTTTTGATGTGGTCTTAGTTTATGGACACCTGTAAATCTTTTTCAAATAATGGAAATTTAATTATCTTGGAAAAAAATATCATTTAGTAATGCTATTGTAATATAATTTTATAATGTTGCATCATATTATATAATAAAAGCATAATTTATTTTTATTCTATTATAATTGTATATATTGATTTAATTATTATCGGGTTAAACAGTTCGACTAATGACCAACCGGTTGAACCATTAACCCAATGACCTAGTAATTTGGTCGAGTCAATTGCCGGTTCGGTTTTGATAACTATGATTTAGATGACCAGCCAGAACCTGTGAACTGTCCATGAGGTAACAACTTTATCATTGCACAACAGCTGATAGCCTCACATAATCCTCCAACAATATGCACTTATAAAGTAATCGACGAAAAAATCAAAGCATAGCATATAAAAGATTGAATGTTGAGGCCATACATTTCCTTCTCCATCTGCCTGCGGATAAACTCCTTCGTATGAGCAGTGACCTTGTCTGTTTTGTTGCAGAGAATAAGCAATGGAATCTTCTTCTTCACAATACTTCCCTTGGTCAAAATATCATATAGATACCTGTGAAGAAAGTGAATTAGGAACTACTTCATCAAGATATGAGAAATAGTCACTAAGTTATATAATTCTTGATGCCACATGCATAATGCTCACTACAAGCTCATTAGAAAAAGGGTAAACCACAAAAAACACACTCGAATTATTTTGTCACTAACAAAAATACCTCCGAAATGTGTTATTGACAAAAATATCCTCAAATTATTTTAAAATGTGAGAAAAATACACACCTATGTACTGAAACGTTCTACGTTAACGGAAAAGAATGATGTGACAAACGGAGTATGGAGTCTCACTTGACACGTTGAATGCTCCATTAGCCACGTCACATTTTTTCCATTAACGGAGTAAGTCTTTGATCACAATTGGACATTTTTGGCATGTTTTTAGATTATTTGAGAGCATTTTTGTCGATAACAAAATTCAGGAACATTTTTTAGGTGCATTTTTTGAGGTTTACCCTTAGAAATATATACTCGGTGCAAAAGGAATTACTCTGAAGCAGAACGGCAGTTTGGTAAGAAATCCAAAGCATCAACAACAAAAACTATGCCAGCAGCTTGAGGCAAGTATTCATCCAATTTGGGGCGAAGACGAGAATGTCCCGGGACGTCGACAACATGAACGGGTTTTGTCTTCCGCTTCTATCAAAGAAACAAGAGACAAGATCAGTTCTAGTATGTTTAATTCCACAATCAACCAACAAGTATAACGAAAAATAAAATAGACATAATTTCAAATAACTTGACTACCCATCCAAGGCTTGTGTATGAAAAAAACCTAAGGCATTTTCATACAGAATGGAAAGCACAATGAAATACACATAAAAAATCATGTTTAATTCCATTTATTTATGTACATGTATTAAAGGGCAAAATCCTAGTGTCTTACCTCTGTTGTTTCAGAATGAAGAACAAAAGTCTCCTCATTAGGTTCCATTGACGTAACAGTCCCCCCATGGATAGAGCCATCCCTAAGCTGATAGAGGCAGAAGAAGTACTTCAATAACATTATATTAGCATGGGAAATGCAGGTTCTTTTGCTGCATAGTGTACTGAAATTCCATTTACACACAATGGGCAAAATTAAGAGTAAACACAATAAATCATAGAAAGCAATATTCTATTCAACAATCTAATGGCACCTGATAATGTAACAACATTGCTTAAGAGTGTTTCACTATCTAACCGTGAATATTCTTTTTGTTCAAGATGATAGCAACAATTCATTAAGCAAAGCAAACTAGAACAGCAATAATTTAGAAACTACATGATACGAATTCAACTATGAACCGAAGAACATGTGAATTGGGAGTGTTACCTGATAGAAGAGAACAGTTTTGCCGGCACCACTTAGGCCAGTCAATACGACGGTGTTGGACTTGGCACGCTTCAACAACCGCACTGCAAGCAACAAAATCCATCATCAAAACCTATCACAAAAAAAAATAAAAAAAGAAATGTACAAGAATATGGGGAAGCTGACATGATAGGAGCAGCAGGGTGGTGAAAACGAGGATGGCAGCGGTGGCGTAGAGCTGAAATGGGGGAACCTGCCGAAGTTGCTCTTCGGCTAGGCTCCACCAATGGAGAAGTTGTTCCTTCCACTGGTCCAATTCTTCCATTGCCTGAGAGAGTGAGGAAGAAGAGAAATGAAAACACCAGAGAGAGAGAGAGAGAGAGAGAGAGAGAGAGAGAGAGAGAGAGAGAGAGTGAGAGAGAGAGAGAGAGAATAGTAAGGGCAAAGATACTAGTTGAGTTACGGGGTGGCAGAACCAAGGTTTTGGTTTCGTCCCGATGGATCTACATAGGGATGGAAACGGGTCTCCATGGGGGCGGGAACATACCACCTGCCCCCTGTCCCCACCCCAGCCATACATAATTCGTCCCCGTCCCCGTCCGCGTGACAGGTAACGGGGACTCCGTATCCGCCGGAGAACGGGGTCTCCGTGGATATCCGGAAAAAAAAATTGAAAAAGAAAGATAATTAACAGAATCAAAATCCTAAACTCAGTATTATAATTAAATGTCCCAATTTCACAATAAGAATCCAACCCGTAAACCCAGTCTCATCCCAATTTCATAATAAGAATCCAAACCCTAAACCCAGTTTCACAGCAACAGAATCTAACTCTAAACCCAAATTTATCAATTAACATAATGCAAACCCTAAACCTAAACCCAAGGTTCTGAAAACTGGACTGGTCATCGAACCGCTCTAGTCATTGATTCACTGTTCCAACCGGTCCAACTGTGGTTAAACCAGAAAAACTGTTTATAATAAAATAATAAATAAACACCCTAAAAAAGTACAAACATCAAAATATTATTCAAACTTTAGAAGAAATGGTGTAGCATTTGCCAAAACACATATAAATAGTGTAGCATTTGCCAAAACTCAGATAAATGAAGTCTCGACGTATTAAAAGGGACAGCCAAGAAACTGATGAACTTCCTAGGAAACAAGAAGCAAACATCCAAGTAGCATGATATATATCATTTGATGACTAAGATTAAATTATTATTGCATCATGGCATGATACTCATACTTTATATGGGAAAATAAGATAGTAAATCAAAATAAAACTTTTTCACCATATCACCATATTTAAAATCTCATATATCCACCTTAAACTAAGACAAACGAATTAGAGGCAATAAAATGAATTGGAGTTCAATTAATCACTGACAAATGGCAATAAAATGAATCTAGATGCATAATACTTAATAGAAGAATTGAATGACTTAGAATTACAATATAATTAAATATTCTTCATATATAGAAACAGCATCATAGAGAAGTTCATCTAAGCCAAATGCAGGCTTATCCAGAACAAAAAAGAAAGCCTTCAAATAAGGAGAATTTGAACCACAAGGACAAGCACAACGAAGAATTAAAACAAGTTAACATTCAGCACAAGAACAATTAGAAAATTAACAAGTTCACAATAACGGTTAACACAATGAACAGAGAATAATTTAAACAAAGATCAGCACAGTAGAAAAATTAAACCAAATTAACAAATTATAGCAAATTGTAAGACAACACCACCACCAATTCAAATTTAAAATAAGGCAACAACACCAGCAGGAACAATTGAAAGTTACACAGCAGCAACAAACTTTTCCAAAGATTAACAAGGATTATCAAGGTTTCAGGCTATCAGGACAATTTCAGCACAATTTGTTTTAGCACAGCACAAAAAAAAAAAGGCAACAAAACATAGTACAGCACAGCAGTGAGCAGAGCAAATCATTCAACAATTCAATCTGAATAGCGCTAGCAGTAGCAGAACAAAGAACCAAGAACGAAAAATTCAAAAGAAAAACGAAGAAACCAATCTGAGTAGCACTGGCAGAATCCTAAACCTTCGTTCTGACTTCTGAGCAGTCTGAGCAGAGGGGCAGAAGCGCGACGGAGGCGGAGGCCAGGCGACGAGAACGACTCGAAGACGCTGGTGGGTTGAAAGAAGCTGCAGCTGAACAAACGAAGGGCAGACTCCAAGACAACGAGCTCGAGGAAGAAGCTGCGATTGGTGGGTTGGAACTTCGAGCACCACGACCGGACGAAGACGTTGGTGCCTGAGCGCGACAGACGGCGGCAGGAACGCGACGGAGCAGACAAAGGCAAGGGACTGACGCCGAACTCGAGGAAGAAGGTGCGATTGTTGAATGAGGAAGAAGAGCGCACGACCAGACGACGACCGTGGTGCCTGAGCGTCGGACGACGGTCCCTGCGTCGGTGGTGGAGAAGCTAGGGTTTCAGGGTTTCAGTTTTTAGCTTTCTTTCTGATTTGGTGAATTTTGAACTGAAGAAAAGAGGAAGGATGAAGGAAGGTCGCGCGATTCTATGCTCTAAGTTCAAAACGGTGGCGTTTCTGTAAACCGGCCGGGTCCCGGTTCAATCCGACCAGCCGGTTCTCGACCGGTTCACAAACAGTTTTTAGAATTATGGTTTTCTCTTTAAGACCGAATCACAAGGTGTCTGGTTTCTGGTCGGATCGGTCAACCCGATCGAGTATTCAAAACCATGCCTAATCCTAATTTTACATTAACAGAATTCAACTAAACCCAATTTCATAGCAGTTTCATCAATTAAAAATCAAAACATATATTAAAACCAATGTCTTCAATCAACAGAAACATCCAACATATTGTAAGGTGGCCGGCTATGGAGCAGAGTCGTCGTCATCTTCGCTGAGCAGAGGCGACGCAGAGTCATAAATTTGAGGCTTCGTCACGGAGCAAAGGTGGAGGCAGCGGCGAAGCTGTGAGTAAGAAGTAGCGAGCGACACACTGAGAGAAAGAAAGTGAGTGGTAGCAGCGACGGAGGAAGGTGAGGAAGAAGGAGCAACGACGAGAAAGACCGGTTGCGACAACAACGAGGGATTGGCAGCGTAAACAAGCAGTCGGTGTAGCAAAGACTGAGTCAAGGTGGAGGTACCGAGAGATGGTGAATAGGATGGAGAAGCACGATGCAACGGTGATGGGGAACAGGACGCAATCTCGCCGGTAATGAGTGTGAAGAGAGGAACGAGTGATGGCATAAAGATTGGGTCACTGGGAGAGTAAGGGAATTAAGGTTCTTTAATTATATATATATATATATAAAAGAGGGATATTTTTGTAATATCATATAAACGGTTATTATACGGATTCCTGAGGGGTGGGGACCTCTTTTTCCGCCCCAACCCCGTGTAATTAATGGGTCCCTGTTCCCTGTCCCCACGTGTAGGAAAAAATCTCATACCCGTCTTCCGGCAAGTAAATCTCTGCGGATATCCGTCCCGTCGAAAAAAATTGCCATCCCTAGATCTAACACTATAGAGCCAGCATGTCAGCTAGGGGTGTACATGGTCCGGCCCGATCCGGTCCCGAACACTTTAGGTACTAATTTAGTGTGATTTCATTGGGTCTAGGGTCGGGTAAGGATCTCAAAAATAGACCCGGTCATTATTTCGGGTCGGGTCCGGGCCATAGCTCGGGTCACCCGAACTCGACCCGATGGCCCAATCATCATACACAATTAATATTTTGTGTTATTAGTGATGGATGATGGCTATTCTTATGTGGAATTTAAATATTGTAAACCTTAATATTTTGTGTTATTAATCATTATAAGATTATAACTTAATGTTTTATATTTAAAATGCATAAGACTTTAGACTAATGGATAATATTGTGTTATTTGTATTGATTTAAATATTTGGTGTTATTAGACAATATTAGTATTGATTATGCTTTAATTTTAGAGAAGGGTTGGTTCTTGTTATATTTTTCTAAGTGAATTTTACTATGTGAATTGTGAAATAATGGTTGGGGATTAGAAGATTTTTACATGTTAAAGACCCTGTTTTCACCCAGCCTGAAGGTGCGTAAGTTTTATCGGGTCTAGGATCGGATTAGGGTCTAAAAATTATATCCGGTCTATATTTCGGATCAGGTCTGGGCTAAGTCAAATCCAATGTGGCCCGACCCATGTACACGCCTAATGTCAGCTCTATTACCGCATTATACCCATACTTCAGATACACACATAACACACTCACACACATTACATATGTATTGTGGGTTCTTTAAACAACATCCAACCTCAGTTGAAATTTGAACCCGGGTACAGTTTGAAAGAGGCATATAAATGTGTCATCTGTGCTAGGCCTCCGCTGCAAATCACGTGTTAAATAACACCAGGGGCTACCGTTTCGTGTTGCCTTATCCAAAACTTTCAAAAAAGACGCTACTTTTTTTTGGACCAATCGAGTTAATGTTTGTCCATATTGCGTCTGTTTTGTCCAATTTAGGCCCAAATATAGTTTGTAGTCTCGATTCTAGTGTAGCCTATACCCAAAGACCAAAAATGAAAAACGGTGGTGGTGAGCTGAGAGTTGAGACAGTTAGATTGAGAGGGAGCATTATAGCTGAAAGCAGAAGTAGCAGCTTAAAGTAAGTGCACATGCCAATTCCATCTTCCTCCCAATAAACCTACTTATCTGCCCTTCATTTTCTTCTAGAATGGAGTTCATCATTCTCAGATCCTCATGCTACATTCACTAGCACTCAAGCTACTGACTCTTAACCTCCCCCCCCCCCCCCCCAAAAAAATGTTTTGAGGTTTCTGACTCTAAAGCTAAATTAACTTCAGATATTGTGATAGTGTGAATGAATTTGATGTTTGTTATGCCAAGTTGGTGATTCAATTAGGTTATAATTATATGATTTGTTGAAAGGGATCCAACAGATTACAAAGAATTGGCGCAAGAATATCAGAGAAGTAAGTGTTCTTTCTTGGCATTGGTTATTTTTTATGCATTTCTTTCGCTGACACATGTAAAACATCATGTTATTTGAAGTTTGCACAGTGAATCATGCTTATTTGGATGCAGAGCAAGGCATTCCCAAGAGTCCAAATGTTCATCAACATCCCCATGCTAGTGAAATTGCCAGTTTATGGGGTTACATTTTTCAAATAATTTTTCAGGTGACTCTGATAAGATCCTGGAATACATTTTTCATTTTTCATCAAACATAAAAGGCTTTTAGCATTATTTTTCATTATCTATTGAATATATAGATTTGTGCAGGTGCTATAATGCTCACTGACTCTGTGTTCTGGCTTATCCTCTTTCCGTTGCTGACACCCAAAGACTACAATCTCGATATTATAAGTATGGGTGTCATGAAGCCACCGTTATATTCTCTAACAATTCACATTGCATTGCATAGCCAAAGACTATAGTAGTTTGCTTTTTTCATCTGAAAATATTTGCATCTTTTACTACCTTACAGTTTATGTTTTTCATGCACTCCATTAACGTTGTTTCTTGCTCAGTGACACAACCCTGAATTGCATGGTGAGTTTGGATTCTAGTATTTTATAAATGTTTGCATTTTTTTCTTGTTAAATTTGTCAGTTTCTTGATAATTATTGTTTTTGGACATGTAGCGTATTCAAAATACTAAACTCACAAATACTTATTCTTACACATGCAGGGATTTTCAAAGTTCTGATTTGCATATTTTATGTTGTGGACGTGCATATTTGTGATTTTTCAGTAGATCCTCCATGATTGTGTTTCAATGTGGTAAAAGCATACTTACCTATGCTTTGATTATACATATATATCATTTTGAGAAATTTAGAAGTATCGATTAAAAATACCACATTTATTATTGTTTATTATTTTTAAAAAATTCCATTTAAATAAAAGTTTAAATTAATTGATTAGGAAAAAAATCGGTATCTTTAAGATTTTGGTTGTTTCTAGTTTGACACCCTTAATTGTTACAGGTGGCCTCATCCTTTTCTTGACTTGTCATCCCCATTTGCACCCTTATGGTGTGTTTCGAATGAAAAATATGTTATGTGTAATGAATACAATTGTACAATATTTTCATATATGAAAGTAGTCCTAGCTAATTACTTATGCTTAATGATTCAAATGATCATACATGTATTATTAATTTGTTATCTCTTGTCCTCTTGAAATTTTCAAGTATTTTACTGTGGCTCTAATGCATATTCCATGCTACGACATATTCTCCATACTAGTGAGGCTTTTCCTGGGTTCTACCGTTTTGTACCTTGGTATCACATTAATGATTAATCCACAATGTTAATTGACCGTTGGTCTTGGCCTACCCTTTTTTCCTCTTCCAGAAATGCATTCTAAAATTAGGTTTAGGCAATACCATACGATACACCAAAAAGAATAGCAAGTTTAGTAGATTGTTCCATTTTTTTAGAAAAGGGATGAAAGTTTTCATATTACAAAAGTAGTGTATAATGTCTTTTTATTTGCAAACTAATTGTATATGAGTACGATTTCAATATGAACAGCACTGTTTTGGAATGATGAGTTGAATTTTGATGGGATAAGTATTGTTTTGGTCCTTCATGTTGAGGGTCGAAATCGAAACCGTCCCCAACATAATTTCCGATTTAGAATCATACTTAACGTTTTTTTTTCGTATTAAAATCGTACTTTTAATTTTTTTTGGACAAAAATACCCTCACCACTACCAACACAATTACCTCCTCCACCAGCACCAGCACCACCACCAACACCAACACCACCACCACAACCAACACCAACATCAACACCAACATCAACCACAACCATAACAACAACCACAACCAAACCACAACCACCACCACCACCACCACCACCACCACCACCAAGACCACCATCAAGAAAGCAGGAAACAACACTAAACAGAAACAGAAACAACACCAAACAGAAACAGAAAGCAAGAAAGCAGAAGCAAGGCGTGAGGCGGACGCAGAGGCGGAGGCGGCGAGGCGAGGCGGCGAGGCGGACTCCAACGGCAGTGGCTCGCCCGTCCCCCTCCCCCCTCTCCCCTTCCCCCTCCTCCTCCCCCTCTCCCCTTCCCCCCACCCCCACCCCCACCCCGCGTCCTTTCCCCCTTCCCCCTTCGCCGCCACCATCCCCGTCTCCCTTTTTCCCTTCCCCCCACCCCGAACCCGCGTCCCCTTCATTTTCTTCCTCTTCTTCTCCGGCTTCTTCCACTTCCCCTCCTCCCTCTTTTCGCCGCCGGCGCCGTCCCCCCATCCCCCCTTCCCCTTCCCCCTTCCCCTTCCCCCCTTTCCCTCCCCTCCCCCTTCGTATACCCTTTTCTTTCCCCCCCAACCAACGTGTTTTCTTTTTTTTATTATTTTATAATTTTTTTTATTATAGGGGTAGTTTAGGAATAAATTAAAAAATTTTATTAGAAAGGACGATTTTAAATTCAAATACGACTTTAAGGATGATTTTAAATCAAAATATACACCAGGGATGGGTTCGATTCTGACCCTCAACGTGAGGGACCAAAACAATACTTATCCCAATTTTGATACAGTAATATATATATTGTATCCGGCGAAACTAAGAACACTATGCATTAAGAATAAAATTTGTCAGCCATGATGTAAACAAGTTCCATCTAAAAGTTTACTTGTCTTAACACAACAAAAATTATATTCAGTGGAGACAAACATTAAACATCAATTACACTTAATTTTCGATTAAATCCCTATAAGTTAAACATTTTCAATCATATTTCTAGTCGTATATAACATCTTAATATTCAAATCCTTTTACTTGAGTCATAAGTCAATGATAATAAGGTGGTACGACTCAAGGTGGATTTATAATACATATATAATTGAAAGAAATTATTAAACAGAAGCCTGAAAAAGATTAAAAGAAAAATCACAAACGAAAATACTCGCATAGATGAAAAGAATAAAGCACTATCGAAAAATGGAAATAAAATAAAACATTAAGGAAGAATAGAATAAAGACAGGATATATATATAAAATATATATATATATATATATATATATTTTGCCACTAGTCCCAATCTGCGAAGTTTAAGTCGGCTAGGGTTACTGGTGCGCAGAAATTGTGATTACACTTTAATTATGTAAAATTCATCGCTTTTTCTTTCCCTGGTAATAGCGCCAAAAACATGATGCCAATACCATGGTTCACAACTTCGCACAACTAACCAGCAAGTGCACTGGGTCGTCCAAGTAATACCTTACGTGAGTAAGGGTCGAATCCCACGGAGATTGTTGGTATGAAGCAAGCTATGGTCACCTTGCAAATCTCAGTCAGGTAGGGTTAAATGTGATTGGATTAGATAATTAAAAGATAAATAATAAAGGATAGAAATACTTATGTAATTCATTGGTGAGAATTTCAGATAAACGAATAGAGATGCTTTCGTTCCTCTGAATCTCTACTTTCCTGCTATCTTCATCCAATCAGTCTTACTCCTTTCCATGGCTGGCTTTATGTGATACATCACCATTGTCAATGGCTACTTTCGGTCTTCTCTCGGGAAAATGATCCAAATGCCCTGTCACGGCACGGCTAATCGTCTGGAGGCATCACCCTTGTCAATGGTTTCATCTTATCCTCTCAGTGAAAATGGTCAACGCACCCTGTCATGGCACGGCTATTCATTTGTCGGTTCTCGATCATGCTGGAATAGGATTTACTATCCTTTTGCGTCTGTCACTACGCCCGGCAATCGCGAGTTTGAAGCTCGTCACAGTCATTCAATCATTGAATCCTACTCGGAATACCACAGACAAGGTTTAGACCTTCCGGATTCTCTTGAATGCCGCCATCATTCTAGCTTACACCACGAAGATTCCGATTAAGAGATCTAAGAGATACTCATTCAATCTAATGTAGAACGGAAGTGGTTGTCAGGCATGCGTTCATAGGGAATGATGATGATTGTCACGTTCATCATGTTCAGGTTGAAGTGCGAATGAATATCTTAGAAGCGAAATAAGATGAATTGAATAGAAAACAGTAGTACTTTGCATTAATCTTTGAGGAACAGCAGAGCTCCACACCTTAATCTATGGAGTGTAGAAACTCTACCGTTGAAAATACATAAGTGATAATGGAGTTCATTGGTCTCGGCCCCAGAGGGGGAACCGGAGTAACCAAGACTTGATCACCGGATCAAAATACAATCCAGGATGTCTAATACAATAGTAAAAGGTCCTATTTATAATAAACTAGCTACTAGGGTTTACAGAAGTAAGTAATTGATGCATAAATCCATTTTCGGGGCCCACTTGGTGTGTGCTTGGGCTGAGCTTTAAGTGTTTCACGTGTAGAGGTCCTTCTTGGAGTTGAACGCCAGCTTTTGTGCCAGTTTGGGCGTTCAACTCTGGTTTTGGATCCTTTTTTGGCGCTGGACGCCAGAATTGGGCAGAGAACTGGCGTTGAACGCCAGTTTGCGTCATCTAAACTTGGGCAAAGTATGAACTATTATATATTGCTGGAAATCCCTGGATGTCTACTTTTTAACGCAATTGGAAGCGCGCCATTTTGAGTTCTGTAGCTCCAGAAAATCCACTTTGAGTGCAGGGAGGTTAGAATCCAACAGCATCTGTAGTCCTTCTTCAACCTCTGAATCTGATTTTTGCTCAAGTCCCTCAATTTCAGTCAGAAAATACCTGAAATCACAGAAAAACACAAAAACTCATAGTAAAGTCCAGAAATGTGAATTTAACATAAAAACTAATGAAAACATCCCTAAAAGTAACTAGATCCTACTAAAAACATACTAAAAACAATGCCAAAAAGCGTATAAATTATCCGCTCATCACAACACCAAACTTAAATTGTTGCTTGTCCCCAAGCAACTGAAAATCAAATAGGATAAAAAGAAGAGAATATACTATAAATTCCAAACTATCAATGAAACATAGCTCCAATCAAATGAGCGGGACTTATAGCTTTTTGCCTCTTGAATAGTTTTGGCATCTCACTTTATCCATTGAGGTTCAAAAGGATTGGCATCTATAGGAACTCAGAGTTCAGATAGTGTTATTGACTCTCCTAGTTCAGTATGATGATTCTTGAACACAACTTCTTTATGAGTCTTGGCCGTGGCTCTAAGCACTTTGTTTTCCAGTATTACCACCGGATACATAAATGCCACAGACACATAATTGGGTGAACATTTTCAGATTGTGACTCAGCTTTGCTAAAGTCCCCAATTAGAGGTGTCCAAGGTTCTTAAGCACACTCTTTTTTTGCTTTGGACCTTGACTTTAACCGCTCAGTCTCAAGTTTTCACTTGACACCTACACGCCACAAGCACATGGTTAGGGACAGCTTGGTTTAGCCGCTTAGACCAGGATTTTATTCCTTTAGGCCCTCCTATCCACTGATGCTCAAAGCCTTGGGATCCTTTTTATTTGCCCTTGCCTTTTGGTTTTAAGAGCTTTTGGCTTTTTCTGCTTGTTTTTTCTTTTTCTTTCTATATTTTTTTTTGCCTATTTTTTCTTTTTTTTTTCTGCAAGCTTTGTTCTTTGCTGCTTTTTCTTGCTTCAAGAATCATTTTTATGATTTTTCAGATTATCAAATAACATGTCTCCTAGTCATCATTCTTTCAAGAGCCAACATATTTAACATTCTTAAACAACAACTTCAAAAGACATATGCACTGTTCAAGCATACATTCAGAAAACAAGAAGCATTGTCACCACATCAATATAATTAAGCTAAGTTCAAGGATAAATTAAAAACTCATGTACTTCTTGTTCTTTTAAATTAAAACATTTTTCATTTAAGAGAGGTGATGGATTCATAGGACATTCATAACTTTAAGACAAAGTTACTAATTACTAATGATCATGTAATGAAGACACAAACATAGATAAGCACATAACATAGAAAACGAAAATAAGAAGAAATAAGAACAAGGAATGAATCCACCTTAGTGATGGTGGCGTTTCCTTCTTGAGGAACCAATGATGTCCTTGAGCTCTTCTATGTCTCTTCCTTGTCTTTGTTGCTCCTCCCTCATTGCTTTTTGATCTTCTCTTATTTCATGAAGGATGATGGAGTGCTCTTGATGTTCCACCCTTAGTTGTCCCATGTTGGAACTCAATTCTCCTAGGGAGGTGTTGATATGCTCCCAATAGTTTTGTGGAGGAAAATGCATTTAGGGCATCTCCGGGATCTCATGATGATGAGCTTCTTCATGTGCCTATTGAGATCTATGAATGTGCTCTCTTGTTTGCTCCATCCTTTTTTTAGTGATGGGCATGTGAGATGAATCTTTCCATCTCCATGGCTCAGAGGTGGAAGCAATTGTCTTCCGTTTCCTCTTTCTTGAGGTTTCTCTGGCCTTAGGTGCCATTAATGGTAATGGAAACACAAAAAGCTTATGCTTTTACCACACTAAACTTAGAATTTTGCTCGCCCTCGAGCAAAAGAAGAAAGAATAGAAGAAGAAGAAGAAGAAGATATGAAGGAGACGAAGGGATGTGTGTATGGATGTGAGTGGTGAATGGAAAATAGAAGGGATGATCATGAATGGAGAGAGGGAGGGTGAGGTGGGTGGGGATCCTGTGAGATTCACAGATCCTGAGATGATCCTGTGGTGTCTACAGATCCTGAGGTGTCAAGGATTTACATCCCTGCACCCATTAGGCATGTAAAATGCCCTTGCACACAACTCTGGGCGTTCAGCGCCAGGTTGGTGCCCATTTTGGGCGTTCAACGCCCATTTGTTGCCCATTTCTGGCGTTGAACGCCAGAACCATGCTTGTTCTGGGCGTTTAGCGCAAGCTCTTCTCCAGGGTGCAATTCTGGCGTTCAGCGCCCAGATGATGCCCATTTTGGGCGTTCAGCGCCCAGATACTGCCCATTTTGGGCGTTCAGCGCCAGAACCATGCTCTGTTTTGGCGTTGAATGCCAGACAGGTGCTTCCTCCAGGGTGTGATTTTTCTTCTACTGTTTTTGATTCCGTTTTCAATTTTTATAATTATTTTGTGACTCCACATGATCATGAACCTATAAAGACATATAACTAAGAAAAATATAGTTAGATAAATAAAAATTGGGTTGCCTCCCAACAAGCGCTTCTTTAATGTCAATAGCTTGACAGTGGGCTCTCATGGAGCCTCATAGATGTTCAGAGCATTGTTGAGACTCTCCAACACCAAACTTAGAGTTTAGATATGGGAGTTCAACACCAAACTTAGAGTTTGGTTGTGGCCTCCCAACATCACACTTAGAGTTTGACTGTGGGGGCTTTGGTTGACTCTGCTTGGAGAGAAGCTTTTTCTACTTCCTCTCCATGGATGCAGAGAGAGATCCTTGAGTTGTAAACACAAGGTTGTCCTTATTTAATTGAAGGATCAATTCTCCTCTGTCCACATCAATCACAGCTCTTGCTGTGGCTAGGAAAGGCCTTCCTAGGATGATGGATTCATCCTCTTCCTTTCCAGTGTCTAGGACTATGAAATCAGCAGGGATGTAAAGGCCTTCAACCTTTACTAACACGTCCTCTACTTGTCCATAAGCCTGTTTTCTTGAATTGTCTGCCATCTCTAATGAGATTTTAGCAGCTTGCACCACATAGATTCCCAGTTTCTTTATTACAGAGAGGGGCATGAGGTTTATTCCTGAACCAAGGTCACACAGAGCCTTAAAGATCATGGTGCCTATGGTACAAGGTATTATGAACTTTCCAGGATCCTGTTTCTTCTAAGGCAATGTCAGTTGATCCAGATCACTTAGTTCATTGGTGAACAAGGGAGGTTCATCTTCCCAAGTTTCAATACCAAATAATTTGGCATTCAGCTTCATGATTGCACCAAGAAACTTGGCAATTTGCTCTTCAGTAACATCCTCATTTTCTTCAGAAGAGGAATACTCATCAGAGCTCATGAAGGGTATAAGGAGGTTCAATGGAATTTCTATGGTCTCTAGATGAGCCTCAGAGTCTTTTCGTTCCTTAGAGGGAAACTCCTTATTGATCACTGGACGTCCCAGGAGGTCTTCCTCCTTGGGATTCACGTCCTCCCCTCCCTCATTGGGTTCGGCCATTTTGGTTATGTCAATGGCCTTGCACTCTCCTTTTGGATTCTCTTTTGTATTGCTTGGGAGAGTACTAGGAGGGATTTCAGTGATCCTTTTACTCAGCTAGCCCACTTGTGCTTCCAAATTTCTAATGGAAGACCTTGTTTCATTCATGAAACTCACAGTGGCCTTAGATAGATCAGAGACTAAGTTTGCTAAGCTAGATGGATTCTGCTCAGAATTCTCTGTCTGTTGCTGAGTGGATGATGGAAATGGCTTGCTATTGCTAAACCTGTTTCTTCCACCATTATTAAAGCCTTGTTGAGGCTTTTGATCCTTCTATGAGAAATTTGGATGATTTCTCCATGATGAATTATAGGTGTTTCCATAAGGTTCACCCATGTAATTTACCTCTGCTATTGCAGGGTTTTCAGGATCATAAGCTTCTTCTTCAGAAGATGCCTCTTGAGTACTGTTGGATGCAGCTTGCATTCCATTCAGACTCTGAGAAATCATATTGACTTGCTGAGTCAATATTTTGTTCTGAGCCAATATGGCATTCAGAGTATCAACTTCAAGAACTCCCTTCTTCATAGGCGTCCCATTACTCACAGGATTCCTCTCAGAAGTGTACATGAACTGGTTATTAGCAACCATGTCAATGAGTTCTTGAGCTTCTACAGGCATTTTCTTAAGGTGAATGGATCCACCTGCAGAAGTATCCAATGACATCTTTGATAGCTCAGATAAACCATCATAGAATATATCCAGGATGGTCCATTCTGAAAGCATGTCAGAAGGACACTTTTTGGTCAACTGTTTGTATCTTTCCCAAGCTTCATAAAGGGATTCTCCTTCTTTCTATTTGAAGGTCTGAACATCCACTCTAAGCTTGCTCAGCTTTTGAGGAGGAAAAAACTTGGCTAAGAAAGCCGTGACCAGCTTATCCCAAGAGTTCAGGCTGTCTTTGGGTTGAGAGTCCAACCACATTCTAGCTCTGTCTCTGATAGCAAAAGGGAAAAACATGAGCCTGTAGACTTCAGGATCTACTCCATTAGTCTTAACAGTATCACAGATCTGCAAGAATTCAGTTAAGAACTGAAAGGGATCTTCAGATGGAAGTCCATGAAACTTGCAGTTCTGCTGCATCAGAGAAACTAATTGAGGTTTCAGCTCAAAGTTGTTTGCTCCAATGGCAGGAATGGAGATGCTTCTTCCATGTAAATTGGAATTAGGTGCAGTAAAGTCACCAAGCATCCTCCTTGCATTATTGTTGTTGGGTTCGGCTGCCATCTCCTTTACTTGTTCGAAATTTTCAATCAAGTTGTCTCTGGATTGTTGTAATTTAGCTTCTCTTAGTTTCCTCTTCAGAGTCCTTTCAGGTTCTGGATCAGCTTCAACAAGAATGCCTTTTTCTCTGTCTCTGCTCATAATAAAGAGAAGAGAAAAAGAAAAGAAGAGGAATCCTCTATGTCACAGTAAAGAGGTTCCTTATTGTTAGTAGAAGAAAAGAAGAAGAGAAAAATCTGAACTCAGAAAGAGAGAGAGAGAGAGGGTTCGGATTTTTGGTGGGTGAGGGAGAGATGTTAGTAGATGAATAAATAAATAGAATAAGATGAGAGAGGGAGAGGATTTTCGAAAACAATTTTTGAAAAAGAGTTAGTGATTTTTGAAAATAGCTTTTGAAAAAGGTTAGTAATTTTCGAAAATTTTTAAAATCAAAGATTAAAATAATTAAATAAAAAAGAAATTTTGAAAAAGGGGGGAGATATTTTCGAAAATTAGAGAGAGAGAGAGTTAGTTAGGTAGTTTTGAAAAAGATAAGAAACAAACAAAAGGTTAGTTAGTTGGTTTAGGTTAGTTAGTTGGTTGAAATAAATTTTGAAAAGATAAGAAGTTAGGAGGTTAGAAAAGATATGATAGAAATTAGTTTTTGAAAAAAAATTTGATTTTTAAAAATCACAATTAATGACTTGATTCACAAGAAATCACAAGATATGATTCTAGAACTCAAAGTTTGAATCTTTCTTAACAAGTAAGTAACAAACTTGAAATTTTTGAATCAAAACATTAATTGTTATTGTTATTTTCGAAAATTTTATATAAAAATAAGAAAAAGATTTTTGAAAAATATTTTTGAAATTTTCGAAAATAACTAAGAAATTTGAAAAAGATTTGATTTTTGAAAAAGATTTTGAAAAAGATAAGAATTTCAAATTGAAAATTTGATTTGACTCATAAGAAACAATTTGATTTTAAAATTTTTTGAAAAAGTCAATCCAAATTTTCGAATTTGATGAGAGAAAAAAGGGAAAGATATTTTTTTGATTTTTTTGAATTTTTATGATGAGAGAGAAAAACAAGAAAAATGATGCAATGCATGAAAGTTATGGATCAAAACAATGAATGCATGCAAGAATGCTATGAATGTCAAGATGAACACCAAGAACACTATGAATGTCAAGATGAACATCAAGAACACATTTTTGAAAAATTTTTAATGCAAAGAAAAGATGCAAGACACCAAACTTAGAATTCTTTAATGCTTAGACACTAAGAATTCAAGAATGCATATGAAAAACAAGAAAAGACACAAAACATGAAATCATCAAGATCAAACAAGAAGACTTACCAAGAACAACTTGAAGATCATGATGAACACTATGAATGCATGAATTTTCGAAAAATGCAAGATGCATATGCAAGTGACACCAAACTTATGATATGACTCAAGACTCAAACCAGAAACACAAAAAATATTTTTGATTTTTATGATTTTCTAATTTTTTTGTATTTTTTTTCGAAAATTATTATGAAAAAGAAAAATAAGGATTCCAAAATTTTTAATATGAATTCCAGGAATCTTGTATTCTTAGTCTAAAGCTTCAGTCCAGGAATTAGACATGGCTCACTAGCCAGCCAAGCTTTCAATGAAAACTCCGGTCCAAAACACTAGGATGGCCAATGGCCAGCCAAGCTTTAGCATGTAAATCAGGAACAGCAGCAGGTGGATTAACAACAACTAGCTTGCTCTTGATAACAAATTGCAAGCCTCAATCCAAATGAATTTAGACATGGCTTTATAGCCAGCCAGGCTTAGCATGCTTCATGAAACACTAGAATTCATTCTTAAAAATTCTGAAGAAAAATATATTTTTGAAAACAATTTTCTTTTTCGAAAACAAAGGAGAAAATTTTTGAAAGATTTTTGAAAAATTTTTGAAAAGAAAACAAAAAGAAAGTTACCTAATCTGAGCAACAAGATGAACCGTCAGTTGTCCAAACTCGAACAATCCCCGGCAACGGCGCCAAAAACTTGGTGCGCAGAAATTGTGATTACACTTTAATTATGTAAAATTCATCGCTCTTTCTTTCCCTGGTAATGACGCCAAAAACATGATGCCAATACCATGGTTCACAACTTCGCACAACTAACCAGCAAGTGCACTGGGTCGTCCAAGTAATACCTTACGTGAGTAAGGGTCGAATCCCACGGAGATTGTTGGTATGAAGCAAGCTATGGTCACCTTGCAAATCTCAGTCAGGTAGGGTTAAATGTGATTGGATTAGATAATTAAAAGATAAATAATAAAGGATAGAAATACTTATGTAATTCATTGGTGAGAATTTCAGATAAACGAATAGAGATGCTTTCATTCCTCTGAACCTCTGCTTTCCTGCTATCTTCATCCAATCAGTCTTACTCCTTTCCATGGCTGGCTTTATGTGATACATCACCATTGTCAATGGCTACTTTCGGTCTTCTCTCGGGAAAATGATCCAAATGCCCTGTCACGGCACGGCTAATCGTCTGGAGGCATCGCCCTTGTCAATGGTTTCATCTTATCCTCTCAGTGAAAATGGTCAACGCACCCTGTCACGGCACGGCACGGCTATTCATCTGTCGGTTCTCGATCATGCTGGAATAGGATTTACTATCCTTTTGCGTCTGTCACTACGCCCGGCAATCGCGAGTTTGAAACTCGTCACAGTCATTCAATCATTGAATCCTACTCGGAATACCACAGACAAGGTTTAGACCTTCCGGATTCTCTTGAATGCCGCCATCATTCTAGCTTACACCACGAAGATTCCGATTAAGAGATCTAAGAGATACTCATTCAATCTAATGTAGAACGGAAGTGGTTATCAGGCACGCGTTCATAGGGAATGATGATGATTGTCACGTTCATCATGTTCAGGTTGAAGTGCGAATGAATATCTTAGAAGCGAAATAAGATGAATTGAATAGAAAACAGTAGTACTTTGCATTAATCTTTGAGGAACAGCAGAGCTCCACACCTTAATCTATGGAGTGTAGAAACTCTACCGTTGAAAATACATAAGTGATAATGAAGTTCATTGGTCTCGGCCCCAGAGGGGGAACCGGAGTAACCAAGACTTGATCACCGGATCAAAATACAATCCAGGATGTCTAATACAATAGTAAAAGGTCCTATTTATAATAAACTAGCTACTAGGGTTTACAGAAGTAAATAATTGATGCATAAATCCATTTCCGGGGCCCACTTGGTGTGTGCTTGGGCTGAGCTTTAAGTGTTGCACGTGTAGAGGTCCTTCTTGGAGTTGAACGCCAGCTTTTGTGCCAGTTTGGGCGTTCAACTCTGGTTTTGGATCCTTTTCTGGCGCTGGACGCCAGAATTGGGCAGAGAACTGGCGTTGAACGCCAGTTTGCGTCATCTAAACTTGGGCAAAGTATGGACTATTATACATTGCTAGAATGCCCTGGATGTCTACTTTCCAACGCAATTGAAAGCGCGCCATTTTGGGTTCTGTAGCTCCAGAAAATCCACTTTGAGTGCAGGGAGGTTAGAATCCAACAACATCAGCAGTCCTTCTTCAACCTCTGAATCTGATTTTTACTCAAGTCCCTCAATTTCAGTCAGAAAATACCTGAAATCATAGAAAAATACAAAAACTCATAGTAAAGTCCAGAAATGTGAATTTAACATAAAAACTAATGAAAACATCCCTAAAAGTAACTAGATCCTACTAAAAACATACTAAAAACAATGCCAAAAAGCGTATGAATTATCCGCTCATCACAACACCAAACTTAAATTGTTGCTTGTCCCCAAGCAACTGAAAATCAAATAGGATAAAAAGAAGAGAATATACTATAAATTCCAAACTATCAATGAAACATAGCTCCAATCAAATGAGCGGGACTTATAGCTTTTTGCCTCTTGAATAGTTTTGGCATCTCACTTTATCCATTGAGGTTCAGAATGATTGGCATCTATAGGAACTCAGAGTTCAGATAGTGTTATTGACTCTCCTAGTTCAGTATGATGATTTTTGAATACAGCTTCTCTATGAGTCTTGGCCGTGGCTCTAAGCACTTTGTTTTCCAGTATTACCACCGGATACATAAATGCCACAGACACATAATTGGGTGAACCTTTTCAGATTGTGACTCAGCTTTGCTAAAGTCCCCAATTAGAGGTGTCCAAGGTTCTTAAGCACACTCTTTTTTTGCTTTGGACCTTGACTTTAACCGCCCAGTCTCAAGTTTTCACTTGACACCTACACGCCACAAGCACATGGTTAGGGACAGCTTGGTTTAGCCGCTTACGCCAGGATTTTATTCCTTTAGGCCCTCCTATCCACTGATGCTCAAAGCCTTGGGATCCTTTTTATTTGCCATTGCCTTTTGGTTTTAAGAGCTTTTGGCTTTTTCTGCTTACTTTTTCTTTTTCTTTCTATATTTTTTTTCGCCTATTTTTTCTTTTTTTTTTCTGCAAGCTTTGTTCTTTGCTGCTTTTTCTTGCTTCAAGAATTATTTTTATGATTTTTCAGATTATCAAATAACATGTATCCTAGTCATCATTCTTTCAAGAGCCAACATATTTAACATTCTTAAACAACAACTTCAAAAGACATATGCACTGTTCAAGCATACATTCAGAAAACAAGAAGCATTGTCACCACATCAATATAATTAAGCTAAGTTCAACGATAAATTCAAAAATCATGTACTTCTTGTTCTTTTGAATTAAAACATTTTTCATTTAAGAGAGGTGATGGATTCATAGGACATTCATAACTTTAAGACAAAGTTACTAATTACTAATGTTCATGTAATGAAGACACAAACATAGATAAGCACATAACATAGAAAATGAAAAGAAGAAGAAATAAGAACAAGGAATGAATCCACCTTAGTGATGGTGGCGTTTCCTTCTTGAGGAACCAATGATGTCCTTGAGCTCTTCTATGTCTCTTCCTTGTCTTTGTTGCTCCTCCCTCATTGCTTTTTGATCTTCTCTTATTTCATGAAGGATGATGGAGTGCTCTTGATGTTCCACCCTTAGTTGTCCCATGTTGGAACTTAATTCTCCTAGGGAGGTGTTGATATGCTCCCAATAGTTTTGTGGAGGAAAATGCATTTAGGGCATCTCCGGGATCTCATGATGATGAGCTTCTTCATGTGCCTGTTGAGATCCATGAATGTGCTCTCTTGTTTGCTCCATCATTTTTTTAGTGATGGGCATGTGAGATGAATCTTTCCATCTCCATGGCTCAGAGGTTGAAGCAATTGTCTTTCGTTTCCTCTTTCTTGAGGTTTCTCTGGCCTTAGGTGCCATTAATGGTAATGGAAACACAAAAAGCTTATGCTTTTACCACACTCAACTTAGAATTTTGCTCGCCCTCGAGCAAAAGAAGAAAGAATAGAAGAAGAAGAAGAAGAAGATATGAAGGAGACGGAGGGATGTGTGTATGGATGTGAGTGGTGAATGGAAAATAGAAGGGATGATCATGAATGGAGAGAGGGAGGGTGAGGTGGGTGGGGATCCTGTGAGATTCACAGATCCTGAGATGATCCTGTGGTGTCTACAGATCCTGAGGTGTCAAGGATTTACATCCCTGCACCCATTAGGCATGTAAAATTCCCTTGCACACAACTCTGGGCGTTCAGCGCCAGGTTGGTGCCCATTTTGGGCGTTCAACGCCCATTTGTTGCCCATTTCTGGCGTTGAACGCCAGAACCATGCTTGTTCTGGGCGTTTAGCGCAAGCTCTTCTCCAGGGTGCAATTCTGGCGTTCAGCGCCCAGATGATGCCCATTTTGGGCGTTCAGCGCCCAGATACTGCCCATTTTGGGCGTTCAGCGCCAGAACCATGCTCTGTTCTGGCGTTGAACGCCAGACAGGTGCTTCCTCCAGGGTGTGATTTTTCTTCTACTGTTTTTGATTCCGTTTTCAATTTTTATAATTATTTTGTGACTCCACATGATCATGAACCTATAAAGACATATAACTAAGAAAAATATAGTTAGATAAATAAAAATTGGGTTGCCTCCCAACAAGCGCTTCTTTAATGTCAATAGCTTGACAGTGGGCTCTCATGGAGCCTCACAGATGTTCAGAGCATTGTTGAGACTCTCCAACACCAAACTTAGAGTTTGGATATGGGAGTTCAACACCAAACTTAGAGTTTGGTTGTGGCCTCCCAACACCACACTTAGAGTTTGACTGTGGGGGCTTTGGTTGACTCTGCTTGGAGAGAAGCTTTTTCTGCTTCCTCTCCATAGATGCAGAGAGAGATCCTTGAGTTGTAAACACAAGGTTGTCCTTATTTAATTGAAGGATCAATTCTCCTCTGTCCACATCAATCACAGCTCTTGCTGTGGCTAGGAAAGGCCTTCCTAGGATGATGGATTCATCCTCTTCCTTTCCAGTGTCTAGGACTATGAAATCAGCAGGGATGTAAAGGCTTTCAACCTTTACTAACACGTCCTCTACTTGTCCATAAGCCTGTTTTCTTGAATTGTCTGCCATCTCTAATGAGATTTTAGCAGCTTGCACCCCATAGATTCCCAGTTTCTTTATTACAGAGAGGGGCATGAGGTTTATTCCTGAACCAAGGTCACACAGAGCCTTAAAGATCATGGTGCCTATGGTACAAGGTATTATGAACTTTCCAGGATCCTGTTTCTTCTGAGGCAATGTCAGTTGATCCAGATCACTTAGTTCATTGGTGAACAAGGGAGGTTCATCTTCCCAAGTTTCAATACCAAATAATTTGGCATTTAGCTTCATGATTGCACCAAGAAACTTGGCAGTTTGCTCTTCAGTAACATCCTCATTTTCTTCAGAAGAGGAATACTCATCAGAGCTCATGAAGGGCATAAGGAGGTTCAATGGAATCTCTATGGTCTCTAGATGAGCCTCAGAGTCCTTTGGTTCCTCAGAGGGAAGCTTCTTACTGATCACTGGACGTCCCAGGAGGTCTTCCTCCTTGGGATTCATGTCCTCCCCTCCCTCATTGGGTTTGGCCATTTTGGTTATGTCAATGGCCTTGCACTCTCCTTTTGGATTCTCTTCTGTATTGCTTGGGAGAGTACTAGGAGGGATTTCAGTGATCCTTTTACTCAGCTGGCCCACCTGTGCTTTCAAATTTCTAATGGAAGACCTTGTTTCATTCATGAAACTCACAGTGGCCTTAGATAGATCAGAGACTAAGTTTGCTAAGCTAGATAGATTCTGCTCAGAATTCTCTGTCTGTTGCTGAGTGGATGATGGAAAAGGCTTGCTATTGCTAAACCTGTTTCTTCCACCATTATTAAAGCCTTGTTGAGGCTTTTGATCCTTCTATGAGAAATTTGGATGATTTTTCCATGATGAATTATAGGTGTTTCCATAAGGTTCACCCATGTAATTTACCTCAGCTATTGCAGGATTTTCAGGATCATAAGCTTCTTCTTCAGAAGATGCCTCTTGAGTACTGTTAGATGCAGCTTGCATTCCATTCAGACTCTGAGAAATCATATTGACTTGCTGAGTCAATATTTTATTCTGAGCCAATATGGCATTCAGAGTATCAACTTCAAGAACTCCTTTCTTCATAGGCGTCCCATTACTCACAGGATTCCTCTCAGAAGTGTACATGAACTTGTTATTAGCAACCATGTCAATGAGTTCTTGAGCTTCTGCAGGCGTTTTCTTAAGGTGAATGGATCCACCTGCAGAAGTATCCAATGATATCTTTGATAGCTCAGATAAACCATCATAGAATATATCTAGGATGGTCCATTCTGAAAGCATGTCAGAAGGACACTTTTTGGTCAACTGTTTGTATCTTTCCCAAGCTTCATAAAGGGATTCTCCTTCTTTCTATTTGAAGGTCTGAACATCCACGCTAAGCTTGCTCAGCTTTTGAGGAGGAAAAAACTTGGCTAAGAAAGCCGTGACCAGCTTATCCCAAGAGTTCAGGCTGTCTTTGGGTTGAGAGTCCAACCACATTCTAGCTCTGTCTCTGATAGCAAAAGGGAAAAGCATGAGCCTGTAGACTTCAGAATCTACTCCATTAGTCTTAACAGTATCACAGATCTGTAAGAATTCAGTTAAGAACTGAAAGGGATCTTCAGATGGAAGTCCATGAAACTTGCAGTTCTGCTGCATCAGAGAAACTAATTGAGGTTTCAGCTCAAAGTTGTTTGCTCCAATGACAGGAATGGAGATGCTTCTTCCATGTAAATTGGAATTAGGTGCAGTAAAGTCAACAAGCATCCTCCTTGCATTATTGTTGTTGGGTTCGGCTGCCATCTCCTTTACTTGTTCGAAATTTTCAATCAAGTTGTCTCTGGATTGTTGTAATTTAGCTTCTCTTAGTTTCCTCTTCAGAGTCCTTTCAGGTTCTGGATCAGCTTCAACAAGAATGCCTTTTTCTCTGTCTCTGCTCATAAGAAAGAGAAGAGAAAAAGAAAAGAAGAGGAATCCTCTATGTCACAGTAAAGAGGTTCCTTATTGTTAGTAGAAGAAAAGAAGAGGAGAAGAATCTGAACTCAGAAAGAGAGAGAGAGAGGGTTCAGATTTTTGGTGGGTGAGGGAGAGATGTTAGTAGATGAATAAATAAATAGAATAAGATGAGAGAGGGAGAGGATTTTCGAAAACAATTTTTGAAAAAGAGTTAGTGATTTTTGAAAATAGTTTTTGAAAAAGGTTAGTAATTTTCGAAAATTTTTAAAATCAAAGATTAAAATAATTAAATAAAAAAGAAATTTTGAAAAAGGGGGGAGATATTTTCGAAAATTAGAGAGAGAGAGAGTTAGTTAGGTAGTTTTGAAAAAGACAAGAAACAAACAAAAGGTTAGTTAGTTGGTTTAGGTTAGTTAGTTGGTTGAAACAAATTTTGAAAAGATAAGAAGTTAGGAGGTTAGAAAAGATATTTTGAAATCAAATTTTTGAAAAAGATAAGATAAGAAGATATTTTTGAAAAGATATGATAGAAATTAGTTTTTGAAAAAAAATTTGATTTTTAAAAATCAAAATTAATGACTTGATTCACAAGAAATCACAAGATAAGATTCTAGAACTCAAAGTTTGAATCTTTCTTAACAAGTAAGTAACAAACTTGAAATTTTTGAATCAAAACATTAATTGTTATTGTTATTTTCGAAAATTTTATATAAAAATAAGAAAAAGATTTTTGAAAAATATTTTTGGAATTTTCTAAAATAACTAAGAAATTTGAAAAAGATTTGATTTTTGAAAAAGATTTTGAAAAAGATAAGAATTTCATATTGAAAATTTGATTTGACTCATAAGAAACAACTTGATTTTAAAAATTTTTGAAAAAGTCAATCCAAATTTTCGAATTTGATGAGAGAAAAAATTGAAAGATATTTTTTTGATTTTTTTGAATTTTTATGATGAGAGAGAAAAACAAGAAAAATGATGCAATGCATGAAAGTTATGGATCAAAACAATGAATACATGCAAGAATGCTATGAATGTCAAGATGAACACCAAGAACACTATGAATGTCAAGATGAACATCAAGAACACATTTTTGAAAAATTTTTAATGCAAAGAAAAGATGCAAGACACCAAACTTAGAATTCTTTAATGCTTAGACACTAAGAATTCAAGAATGCATATGAAAAACAAGAAAAGACACAAAACATGAAATCATCAAGATCAAACAAGAAGACTTACCAAGAACAACTTGAAGATCATGATGAACACTATGAATGCATGAATTTTCGAAAAATACAAGATGCATATGCAAGTGACACTAAATTTATGATATGACTCAAGACTCAAACAAGAAACACAAAAAATATTTTTGATTTTTATGATTTTCTATTTTTTTTGTATTTTTTTTCGAAAATTATTATGAAAAAGAAAAATAAGGATTCAAAAATTTTTAATATGAATTCCAGGAATCTTGCATTCTTAGTCTAAAGCTTCAGTCCAGGAATTAGACATGGCTCACTAGCCAGCCAAGCTTTCAATGAAAACTCCGGTCCAAAACACTAGACATGGCCAATGGCCAGCCAAGCTTTAGCATGTAAATCAGGAACAGCAGCAGGTGGATTAACAACAACTAGCTTGCTCTTGATAACAAATTGCAAGCCTCAGTCCAAATGAATTTAGACATGGCTTTACAGCCAGCCAGGCTTAGCATGCTTCATGAAACACTAGAATTCATTCTTAAAAATTCTGAAGAAAAATATATTTTTGAAAACAATTTTTTTTTTCGAAAACAAAGGAGAAATTTTTTGAAAGATTTTTGAAAAATTTTTGAAAAGAAAACAAAAAGAAAGTTACCTAATCTGAGCAACAAGATGGACCGTCAGTTGTCCAAACTCGAACAATCCCCGGCAACGGCGCCAAAAACTTGGTGCGCAGAAATTGTGATTACACTTTAATTATGTAAAATTCATCGCTCTTTCTTTCCCTGGTAATGGCGCCAAAAACATGATGCCAATACCATGGTTCACAACTTCGCACAACTAACCAGCAAGTGCACTGGGTCGTCCAAGTAATACCTTACGTGAGTAAGGGTTGAATCCCACGGAGATTGTTGGTATGAAGCAAGCTATGGTCACCTTGCAAATCTCAGTCAGGTAGGGTTAAATGTGATTGGATTAGATAATTAAAAGATAAATAATAAAGGATAGAAATACTTATGTAATTCATTGGTGAGAATTTCAGATAAACGAATAGAGATGCTTTCGTTCCTCTGAACCTCTGCTTTCCTGCTATCTTCATCCAATCAGTCTTACTCCTTTCCATGGCTGGCTTTATGTGATACATCACCATTGTCAATGGCTACTTTCGGTCTTCTCTCGGGAAAATGATCCAAATGCCCTGTCACGGCACGGCTAATCGTCTGGAGGCATCACCCTTGTCAATGGTTTCATCTTATCCTCTCAGTGAAAATGGTCAACGCATCCTGTCACGGCACGGCTATTCATCTGTCGGTTCTCGATCATGCTGGAATAGGATTTACTATCCTTTTGCGTCTGTCACTACGCCCGGCAATCGCGAGTTTGAAGCTCGTCACAGTCATTCAATCATTGAATCCTACTCGGAATACCACAGACAAGGTTTAGACCTTCCGGATTCTCTTGAATGCCGCCTTCATTCTAGCTTACACCACGAAGATTCCGATTAAGAGATCTAAGAGATACTCATTCAATCTAATGTAGAACGGAAGTGGTTGTCAGGCACGCGTTCATAGGGAATGATGATGATTGTCACGTTCATCATGTTCAGGTTGAAGTGCGAATGAATATCTTAGAAGCGAAATAAGATGAATTGAATAGAAAACAGTAGTACTTTGCATTAATCTTTGAGGAACGGCAGAGCTCCACACCTTAATCTATGGAGTGTAGAAACTCTACCGTTGAAAATACATAAGTGATAATGGAGCTCATTGGTCTCGGCCCCAGAGGGGGAACCGGAGTAACCAAGACTTGATCACCGGATCAAAATACAATCCAGGATGTCTAATACAATAGTAAAAGGTCCTATTTATAATAAACTAGCTACTAGGGTTTACAGAAGTAAGTAATTGATGCATAAATCCATTTCCGGAGCCCACTTGGTGTGTGCTTGGGCTGAGCTTTAAGTGTTGCACGTGTAGAGGTCCTTCTTGGAGTTGAACGCCAGCTTTTGTGCCAGTTTGGGCGTTCAACTCTGGTCTTGGATCCTTTTTTGGCGCTGGACGCCAGAATTGGGCAGAGAACTGGCGTTGAACACCAGTTTGCGTCGTCTAAAATTGGGCAAAGTATGGACTATTATACATTGCTGGAAAGCCCTGGATGTCTACTTTCCAACGCAATTGAAAGCGCGCCATTTTGAGTTCTGTAGCTCCAGAAAATCCACTTTGAGTGCAGGGAGGTCAGAATCCAACAGCATCAACAGTCCTTCTTCAACCTCTGAATCTGATTTTTGCTCAAGTCCCTCAATTTCAGTCAGAAAATACCTGAAATCACAGAAAAATACAAAAACTCATAGTAAAGTCCAAAAATGTGAATTTAACATAAAAACTAATGAAAACATCCCTAAAAGTAACTAGATCCTACTAAAAACATACTAAAAACAATGCCAAAAAGCATATAAATTATCCGCTCATCAGTTACAGTAATAAAAATCAGTTGACAACAGCATTTCTTATCTCTCCCAAAATATACATCAAGGTCTCTATAGGTGAGTTTTCAAAATGAAAATACATACATGTAAGTTTTCAACATAAGTAAGGAGAGATTCTAAACAAAAGTAAAATAGGAGTCCAGACCATCTCCCTGATGAATCATAGCTCACTGTTGAGTACCAAGACCTGCATCTAAAAAACAAGAGATATATACGAAATGAGAACCCCCGATTAATGGGTTCCCAATACGGTAAAAATGCCAAATAGATACTGTATAAGGCAACATGAACTCACTAAGCAATCTTAAACTCTATATCCATCCTAAGTTCTCAAATCCATAATTAGGCAACTATCTTAAGGGATTCTACTCTAATTCACTTTCCTATTTATTTCTACAACACTCCAACTTCGACTAGAACAGCCCTAAAAAAGTTCGACATAATGATTCAATATCAACACGTCAAATCTCCACACGGTGCAAGTGGAATCAGTCCACTATATCTAATCAGGGAGCTCAAATAATCTCATTCAATATTTATCTTTATTATTCAATCATTCTATCATTTCATCTCAACAAGGACAGCCCTCAGCGTCAACCGACACCAGCATGAGGGACCTCTCAGTTATGCAAACACAAGCAAGGCAAACAAGTAATACATAATTAATTCAAGTATAGCAGTTAGCACATAAACACTTAATATACACAATTAGGCAAACAAAAAACAATTATAGCAAACCTAATCAATTCAAACAAATGTAATATAATATGATGTATGCCTACTTTATGGCTAATGAGCTCATCTATCAATTGTATTGCAAATCCCGACATATCCGGTAGCTAATCCGGATATCGTCTCTCAACACGAAGGGAATTCTCAACCTTCCAGGAGGGAATCCTCAACCTCCCACTCAGAGAGAGACTGTGATGTAACGATAGGGAATCCTCAACCAAATTCATTTACACCACATTCAGGAATCGAATTGAAGGGAATTCTCAACCGTCTCCATTCAATTCCTCGATGTAGTAAGAGAGGAAATTCTCAACTCCGCTTGCCGACTGTAACAAGAGAGGGAATCTTCGATAGCAAGGATATTACGACGACTTTAACACCAATAGCAAGAGAGAAAATCTTCAACCATCTCATCTTACTTTAACACCCTTACTATTAGAATGTCACGCTTCCGCCTACGCTACTCTAATAGCGAGAATATTACGACGACTTTCATATACTTAATAATAAAATAGGAGCCTTTGACCCGAAACTATATCGCTATTTTCTTTGAAAAACCAAAAGTTCTTTTTCTTAATCAAACATGTATATATAACCAAATTCAATCACAATCCTCATATATGTATACTTACATATAAACATACCAGACTTCGTATACAACTAACTTATAAATAGTATAAGCATACACCTTATTACAATTCCTATCCCTCTTACATAAATATAATAATAAAGGTAAGGAAAAATTATAATATATATAATAATATACAATACAATCAGATGTGCAAAGGGAATTCTTTAAACTCTTCGTTCGTCCTGAAAATGAAAAATCTGTAGGGGGTGAGAATATCATCCTCGCAGGTTCTCAGTAGAGGGTTTTTAAGAATTGTCATAAGAGAATACATATAAAAAAATAATTGAGTTCAACTACAATGATTATCGCTCGTCTTATGAATCTATTCAAAACATTAATAATTAATTATCCAAAATTTCAAAGTTCACTTCTTTAGTTAAAAGAATTTCAAAACTCAAATAATATCTCATAACATAATCAATTTCAGCCTCCGACCCAACATATAATTGATAGAGGGAAATCTTCAGTTAGGAATTTTCACAAAATATTCTCGTCAAAGTATAGATCCAAACCAACAATCAACCCTCAATCGAAGTTTAATTTGTTTGTCACTTAAGTCAAAACAATAAAAACCGAGAGTATTTAAACCTCGAGTCGTCTCTCAAAGAAATTACAGGGAAGTGTGCATATTATTGGTTATGGAAAGTTTTCAAGGCTTTTAAGATTGATGAGCAAGAAAAGTAAAGATCAAATAAAGAAACTATAAATGCTAAAGATCACTCATGGTAAGGACTAAGAGTCAAAGGTTCCTATCTTAGATCATTGACCACAACATGGTAATTACAAAGAGTTAATTCCACTTAGTTTTTCTCTAACATTGGAGGGTTAAGTCAAGTGGACATAGTTGGTCCTACAACCAACTAACAATCCTAAATCACCAATGAAACTGGATATCAATGATCTCAAGGGACCTAAATCCTCATTCACAAGCCAAGAGTATAAAAAACTACGCTAAAATCCAACCAAGCATTTTATCAAACATTTGGAAGGCATAAAAGGAAAGTATAGTAAATTAGCAAGAAATATAAAATCTACAACTACCCAATGCAAGGAAACCATAATAACAACTCAATTAAACAATAAGAAACATAAAACATAAATTGCATTAATGGAAATTAAAATCAATAAGAGTCATGAAAAAAAAAGAAAATAAGAGAAATAGAAAGTAAAACTAAAAGAATAAAGAACTAAGAACAATAAATTGCAAGGAAACTAAATTAAAGCAAGAATTAAACCTACACCTAAAAGAAATCTAACCTAATCTACCCTAATTCTAGAGAGAAGAGAGAGCTTCTCTCTCTAGAATATGATATAAAGCATGTTTCTAACTAGATCTAATTACTCCCCTCTTCATCCTTCTTGAATTTGGCCTCTAATAGCTTCAGAAATGAGTTGGATTGGTCTTTGACAGGTCCAGAAATCGCCCCCAGCGTGTTTTCTTTAATGAGGCACGTGATCGTATTCGTGCGTACGCATGCCTGACCATGCGTACGCATGGTTGTAGAAAAATGTGAGTGTGCGTACGCATCAAAGCTTGTTCGTACGCATGAATGTAAAAACTGCAGTTGTGCGTACGCATGAATGCTTGTGCGTACGCATGGATGTAAAACACTCCAAACTTCATTTCTTCATGATTTCTTCACTTTTACATGCTTTTTCCTCACTCCTTCAATCCATACTTGCCTTCTAAACCTGAAATCACTTTATCAAACACATCAAGGCATCAAATAGAATTAAAGTGAATTAAAATTAGCAAATTAAGGGTCTAAAAAATATGTTTTCACTTTTAAGCACAATTTAGGAAGAATTCATAAAACCATACTTTTTTAATGAATAAATGCAAGAGAAGTTAATAAAATTCACCCAATTAAAGCAAATAAATACCATCAAATATGGCTTCATTACATCCTCACACTTAAACAATAGCATATCCTCATGCTAAACTCAAGAAAGATACAAGAAAGGGGTATTAACATTTATTTAATGCAAACTATCTAAATGAAATCTATCTAAATACATGCACTACTTAATCAAAATAAATCAATTTTCAAAAATACATATATGAACATAAGGGCTAAAGTAAGCATAGCCAAGTCAAATCCACAATTGAATTGAGTTATTGAAAAGAATTATAAACTTGCAAGATAAGAAGTAATCATAGGTGAAAACATAGAATTGAGCAATCAGATCCCTCATTGGATGTGTATATGCTCTAATCGCTCAAGTGTATAGGGTTGATTCACTCAATTTTCCTCTAATCATGCTTTCTAAGATTTATTTTTTATCTAATAATCAATAATTATTCAATGTATGTATACAAGTATCATAAGAATTTATCCAAAGGTTGTAATGGGGCTAGGGTCGAGGTAAAATTATATATGGTCAAGTGAGCTTGAAATTTGAATCTTTGTTAACTTAAATTCGCACCTAACACATATAACAATCTATAAAATTCAAATGCAAATCTAACTACCCATTCTTCACTTTTTTCACACACTCGTGCATTCTCTTTTTAATCATATCTCATATGCATTGTTCTTATTAATTTTCTTTGGGGCTAACATTTGTCCCCTTTTTATTGCTTTCATTTTCTCTTTCTCTTTCTCTTTTTCTTTTTCTTTTTCTTCTTTTTAATTTTCTTTTTTTTCTTTTTCTTTCTTTTTTTTTCAAAATAAAATATATACAAAAGTATCAATGCATATGGTTTAAACATTTAATGCATGAGTATGTACCCAATTCCCAAGATCTTCAACAAAAATACAAAAATTCACTTTTATCTCTACCAATATTTCCAAACTTCTCCACACTTGAATGATACACACTCTCACTAGCCTAAGCAAATCAAAGATCCAAATTAAGGACATTTATTATTTTTCATTTAGAGGTAATAATGTGCTAAAATTAAGAATAAAAGGGAATTAAAATAGACTTAAACTTGGTTAACAAATGTGGATAAAAGGGTAAGGCCATTTTGGTAAGTGAGCTCAAATGAAATAATGGCCTCAATCATATAAATGCATTCATACACAAAATAATGGACATAGAGAATCAAACAAATCAAATATTACAATCATAGAAAGAGAATAGCACACAAGAATGAAAAGAGTAGTTAATATAATGTAACCATACAATTAGGCTCAAAACTCACAAGCTTATGTGTTCTTAGCTCAAAACCATGTTCCACAATATATAAATCATGCAAGTTTCAATGAAAAATATTTTAACTCAAATCAATTTTGGAATGCCTTATAGATAAATTCCTTAGAAAAATTTATTATTTTGACTAAGCTTATTATATATATGAAAAGAATTGTAATAAACTAAGAAAAATGCAACTAAGAATTCTAAATGACATAGTAATAATAGAAAAAAAATGTGAAAGTGTTGGAATTAGAAGTTTTACCTAAGATTGGTCGATCGATCGGACGACCTCCCAACAGTTAAAAGTTTGCACCGTCCTTGGTGCATTCAAAGATGAGCAAGGGAGCGACTACATGGATTGCCACCTTCACATGGTAGATCAACCAGTTGCTGCATGTTCTTTCATCTGCTTCCCTTTTCGCTTATGGTGAAACATCCTGAAAGATAAAAAAAATAGGATAGTAAGACGAGTAAATGCAAAAGCAAGGAAGCATAGATTGCTGGAATAAGGTGAGAATCACTAAAATGAAGTGAGTTAATCAGGTTGTGACATTAATGAAAATAGTGTGTGAATTCTAAATTGCATGCGATTTAGAACACACACACTAGCATTGAAAGCTATGTCACGTTTACATAAAAGAAGTATGCACTTCACTCATTCTAGTGTGCTTGAGATACTCAAAGAAAAACTTGTAAGTTAAAACAACCAAACAAGTAATAAAGAATCATGAAAGCATTCAAGCAAAAATCAAGTGATTGTGAGATGGATGATGAATGGATATTGGTTGATGTACAAGAGAATTCAATGAACCAAATAAAATATAAAAGTCGCACATCAATCAATGACACACCTTGAAGTTTGTTTGCATCACCTAATTTACATAAAGTGGGGAACATGGGTGCTATGAAACTTAGTAGAAGAGAGATATAAGTTGAAAATTAATCACATAGCAAACATGGTCCATATAGCATGAGAATTTTAAAAAGATGTCTCTAGGTGAGCTTACAATTCAATTTCACAATTGAAGCATTATGCCAAAATGACTAGTTCTAAGCATGTGTAGAGCACATAGTTAAACAATTAAGGGTTAACATGTCATTAAGACATAAGCATAACCTATGGATGCATATGATCAAGCAACACAATGCATTAAGATAAATGAACATCATCAAAATATCAAGAAATTGCCTAGTCATTATTAGAGGATTTAAATTACATGGTGGCCACAACATACAATTCAAATGTTTTAGAATGCTTTGAAAGCAATTCACATGCACTTGGTACTCACAAATGTTAAGCATGAAAAACTCAATATCGAGTGACAAAGTATAACCTCTACAAAGGAATCCAACAATGAATATTCATAACGACGATGCTAAAATAGCATCATGTCGGTAATCAGCAGCAATATCTCAGCACAATCAACAAATCAAATCAATAATCTAACACATATCACCAAAATTAATAACCTAATCTACTAGAATAGAAAATGAAACTAACTAACTAACTAATGGGGATGATGGTGGATGATGAATGATGATGATGGATGGTGGTTGAATGAGGAAAAGAAGAGAAAAGAAGAGAGAAAAAGAGAAAAAGAGGTTGTGCGTATGCACCAACGTCTGTGTGTACGCACGCATTGGGATGCGGAGATTAAGTCCACGTACATATGAGCAGTGGGTACTCGAAGGGTAGCTACTATTTGGGGCCATTGCGTACACAGACATGGACCGTGCACGCGTCTTGGGCCAATTTTTGGGTCATGCATACGTATCATTAGGCATGCGTACGCATGGTGAGCCTTTTTTTTCTTTTTTTTTTAGATTCAAACATAAACAAAATTTTTTCACCCAACTATTTACATTTTAAAACCAATAAAATTTCAAAATTAACAAAATCCTTAACTTCTAAAAACCATTCAAACATTCAACTAAGTAATTCAAACAAAATGCAATTCAAAATAAGATGCAATTCAAAACAAGTAACCTACACTTAAAGCACAAAGCTAATCAAATAAACTAACATCTAAGACAATATATACAAGAGTGATATAAGGAAAGAAAATGCCTAACAACGGTAATATTGTGTCCAACCACTAAACTTTGAGCTTCCAACCATAATGCACTTTGAATATTGTGTCCAACCACTAACGATCTCCCTTTTGCTCTTAAAGCCATAAAGAGCTCTAAGTTGACCATCTGTTTCAAGTAAACCACATTCAAGTGAGACAATAAAGCTAAGAGATATGAGTTTTACCCACTCAAATGATATGATGGACGGTTGCTTAGTGAGAGAGGCTCCAACCGGTTTTGGCAAGGTGATTGCAACTTTCGTTGGCTCCTCCTTGATAACTTTCACCTCTTGACACACTTCTTCAACTTCAACCTCTTCCTCACCAAATTCTTCTAATTCTTTCCCATCACTCAAGTAATAAGTTGGAGGTTGAGTGAAGTCTACATCAACATCCAATTCTAATTCAATGGGGGGGGATTCAACAAACTCAAAGGGAGCATATGTTGATGCAGAATCATCAATAATAAGAAGACTTGTTGCTTGCTCAACTTCTTCCAATTCTTCCTTCATGATATGCTTTGGAGGTTGTGCACTATCCTCCTCAACACCAATTTCAAATTTCTCAGAAGAAGGCTCTACAACTTTAGATTCTCATGGGCATTCAAGATCTCCTAAATCTTCAACCACTTCTTCCTCTTCAATAATTTTGGTTTCCTCCACTTGTTCCAATATAAAATCCTACTCCTTGTTCTCCACAAGAGTTTTTAACCTCTCTTTCATGCTACGCTCTTCATTTAATTCTCCACATATAACCATGGGAGTGCTTTGAGTATCTAAGCGTTGGGAGACTAAATTGGTGACTACCTCAGTCGAGGTAGTCATGAATTTGTCTTGCCTCCTTAGAGCTTCAAGTCGCTCTTGAAGAATGGTGCGAATTTCCTTAGCTCTTGGAGATATAAAATGAAGGTGTCATCCATTGGGGTTTGGGGTGGATAGGAGGGTTCATTGTTTGGGAGAAAGGGTTCATAATAAGAAGGTGGTTCATCTTGGTAGGAATATAGAGATGATGTATATAGAGGTGGTAATTCTTTGGAGTTTTGATGTGAAATTGGGGTGGTTCTATGTATGGTTCATATGGATTATATCGTTGTTGGTATGGTGGATATGAGTTGGGATCTTATGGAGGTGTTTAATGGTATGAGACTTGTGAGTATGGTAGTTGAGGGCTATGTTGAGGATAGGGCTCATAGGCATATGGTGGTTGTGGTTTATAACCACAAGGGGGTCCACCATGTCCATTGGATTGATGTGCACCATGGGATGGTTCATGCTCATAGTACATTGGAGGAGATTGTTGCCATGAAAGTTGATCATATGCTTGAGGCTCCTCCCACTTTTGATTATTCCATCCTTGATGCACTTCCTCATTGAAATTCTCATTTTCTACAACATAGTTAGAACCAAACTCAAAGTCAAAATGGTGAGAATTCATAGGAGGAATAGAAAATAAAAGCAAACACTAATAAGAAATAAGCAAACAAAGTCCTAAAATTAGCAAAAACTAACAAAGAAGCAAAAGCAACTATTCACAATATTAACATATATACAATAACCAATAACAAGCGCACATTTGTAATTTTCCCGGCAACGGCGCCAAAAACTTGATAGAGGAAAATCGTCGGTTAGGAATTTTCACAAAATATTCTCTTCGAAGTATAGATCCAAACCAATAATCAACCCTCAATCAAAGTTTAATTTGTTTGTCACTTAAGTTAAACCAATAAAAACCGAGAGTATTTAAACATCGGGTCATCTCTCAAAGGAATTGCAAGGAAGTGTGCATATTATTGGTTATGGAAAGTTTTGGGGGGTTTTTAGATTGATGAGCAAAAAAAGTAAAGACCAAATAAAGAAATTATAAATGCTAAAAATCACTCATGGCAAGGACTAAGAGTCAAGATTTCCTATCTTGGATCATTGACCACAACATGGTAATTACAAAGAGTTAATTCCACTTAGTTTTCCTCTAACATTAGAGGGTTAAGTCAAGTGGACATAGTTGGTCCTACAACCAACTAACAATCCTAAATCACCAATGAAATTAGACATCAATGATCTCAAGGGACCTAAATCCTCATTCACAAGCCAAGAGTATAAAAATCTACGCTAAAATTCAACCAAGCATTTTATCAAACATTTGGAAGGTATAAAAGGAAAGCAAAGTAAATTAGCAAGAAATATAAAATCTACAACTACCCAATGCAAGGAAACCATAATAACAACTCAATTAAGCAATAAGAAACAAAAAATATAAATTTCATTAATAGAAATTAAAATCAACAAGAGTCATGAAAAAAAGGCAACAAAATAAGGGAAATAGAAAGTAAAACTAAAAGAACAAAGAACTGAGAACAATAAATTGCAAGGAAACTAAATCAAAGCAAGAATTAAACCTACACCTAAGAGAAATCTATCCTAATCTACCCTAATTCTAAAGACAAGAGAGAGCTTCTCTCTCTAGAATATGACATAAAGCATGTTTCTAACTAGATCTAATTGCTCTCTTCTTCATCCTTCTTGAATTTGACCTCTAATAGTTTTAGAAATGAGTTGGATTGGGCTTTGGTAGGTCCAGAAATCGCCCCCAGCGTGTTTTCTTTAATGAGGCACGTGATCGCATTCGTGCGTACGCATGCCTGACCATGCGTATGCATGGTTGTAGAAAAATTCGAGTGTGCGTACGCATCAAAGCTTGTGCATACATATTAATGTAAAAATTGCAATTGTGCGTACGCATAAATGCTGTGTATGGAATGGGGGTTAGGAACTCTTACCTATTTTAGTGTTGCTCTTGTAAATTTCACTCTTCAACTGTCAACAATGTCAATCAATTAGCAACTCTACACAGTCCGAACCACACTCCACAATCAATTCCAACGATGGAAGGGAAGCATGAGCAAAGAAAGATTCTACGGGAGATGAATCGCGAAGACAATGAAGCGTCTTAGTAGGGTTTTTTGTCATTGCAAAATTTGGAAGAAAGAAATAAAGAGTCATTTGTCATTTCATCTATTACACGTGCAACTCACATGCTCAAGGGGGTGAATATGCTGACGAATATTCCGTTAAAACAAACGGTGTT
Organism: Arachis ipaensis; assembly: GCF_059453495.1. Taxonomy (NCBI): domain Eukaryota; kingdom Viridiplantae; phylum Streptophyta; class Magnoliopsida; order Fabales; family Fabaceae; genus Arachis; species Arachis ipaensis. Next base: position 114,152,609 of record NC_142441.1, on the reverse strand, counting down.
TGAACGGTAGGGACCCAATTACAAATTTTAATTTTTTTCAAGGATCCAATTATAAACTTTTAAAATGTAGGGACTAATTTGAAATTTCACTAAAAGTGTAGAGAGTAACTGTGTAATTTAACCTATTTTCCTCAATGATATAGCAGTTATGCTCTTCAATATTCTCGCCTTTTACTAGTATTGGCAAAGTCCATATTTTCTTTTAATTTAAACCAAACGACTTTAATTTCATTTTGCTTTTGCAACAACCTGTTGCGATCATGAGATCATCATAATGTTAAACCAACACATAATCATTTAATTAGCAATTAGAAAAATTATTTGTCCCATATAAAATTTTTATCTTAATACAGCTAACTGTCTTCAATAATAAAATATATGTTACCTACAAATTTGACTAAAAATTAATTTATAGATATACTGAAATATGCACTAATTTTATATTTAAAAAAACATATACAAGTTAATCTTTTTTTTGAGGTTTATTTAGAATTAGTAATTTTTGTATGTATGATATAATAACTTTACATAAAATTTGGTGGCTAGTGAAGTATTTATTTATGTCCCTTTATTTTTTCTTTATATATAATAATAAAGGTTAACAAGTTAATAAATTCCTAAACTGACATTAGATGGTATTATTGTTAATCTTCAACTACTTTTATATTATAAAGTAGAACTTCAAATGTATAAGACTAAAATGTTTATATCAGTGTGATGACATAATATACCATTCTTTTATATATATAATAAAATTATTTCTTTTTATTAGTATGTGAAATGAACATATTTACAAGAAAATATATTTTTGATTAATATTTATTTTTTATTATTATAAATTTATAATAACAATTTATATTCTAAATTATTTTTGTCTTGATACAAAAGTATTTAAGAATTTTATTTTACCAAACTTGTCACCTTCACTCCAAATTTTATAAAAAATAAATCAATGAATCTCTAAAAAATTCAATTAACGTATATTATGACTGAAAAAAAATAATTATTGTAGCTCAATTTTAGTATAATCTCTAATAATACAAAAATTAAATTATAATCTCAATTATATTAAAAATTATTGTAATTGTTATAAAACAATTATACATTAAACACATTCAAATTCTAGCGCCCAAATTTGTTGCTAGTAATAATAATAACAGAAATGCTACTCATCTGTTAATAAACCATCCTTTAATCACCCTTTGAATATAATTAATTAACTATAATATTTTTTAATAAAACTACCTTCTTATTTTTTAGAAAAATACTATCCGATTAACTCAATTCAACTTGTATTCTTAAATGGTCTCATTTTTATAACTTCTTATTACTATTATTAAGTTCAAAATTTTTACTAATACAATACGTCATTTTTATTTCTTTAAAAATATTCTTTTGCATAGTTAAATACAACATTTAAATTTTATATTATTTTATATATTATCTAATATATTCCTAAATAGGATTGTTAACAATAAAGGAGGTTCTAACTCCCATGGCCATGCATATAAATGCGGAAAACACGACCATGCATGGCTCTTATTCTATAGATTAGAATTCTCTTTTGAACAAGGTTAATGATGGTAACACGTGCAAATAATAACACGCATATGTCATGATCATGTTAATGAAATATCAAATAATTCTTTGTCATCATCTGTCCCAATATAAACTTGAGATCATAACAAATAACAATAGTAAACCTTAATATTCTCCCTTTTACTAATATTGGCAAAGTCCATATTTTCCTTTCATTTGAACCGAACGGCTTTAATTTCATAAAGTCTTTGCAACAACCTGTTGTTGTCATGAGATCATCATAATGTAAAATCAACACATAATTATTTAGCAATTGAAAGAATTATTTATCCCATATAAAATTTCTATCCTAATACAACCGTCTTCAATCATAAAATGCATGTTACCTGCGAATTTGACTAAAAATAAATTTATAGATATACTGAAACATGCACTAATTTTATATTTAAAAAAAATTTAGAAATTAATTTTTTGAATTTTATTTAGAATTAGTAATTTTCGTATGTACGATGTAATAATTTTATATACAATTTGAAGATATTTTTTAATTTAATTTCCTTCTTCAACGCATCACGATTCTCTCTTTTGTTTCCTAAAATATCACAAGTACTCCTTTATTTGAATTTTTTTTATTTCATTCCATGTTTGGCCACTTTGAGAACTTTCACATAGCGAACCAAGTTTGCAATTGATGTACAATTAATTAAGAATATGCAATTGATGTACAATTAATTAAGAATATTAATCAATCGGTAAATTAACATGGTGCCTAACATTTACTTATAATATTCAAAAATAAAAAGCTGAGTTTTACTTCATACTCTATCTCTATTTTTAGACAAAAATTTTGTAGGCACAAAATAATTCTCCCTAAACAAAACTAAATAGTATTTTCAAGAGAATAAATGAGAACTATTTATGTTGTACACAAAGGAACAAATTAAAAAAAATATATTAAAATTTTAAATATAGAAAAAAATTATATATATATATATATTAATTGGGGCGCCTACACATCCATGTAACCATATAACCAAGTTGGCCCAAGTCCAAATAGATTCACATGCATTAATGACGAGTGAAAACACACGTCCGAAAACCCTTCGTTACTTTGTGTTCATTATGAAAAAACGTTACTTCTTACTCAACACGAAACCGCTCATTCTCTTTGAATCTCTCTCGAAATCACTCAAACTTCAGTCACGTTCTCAGCGAAAATCACTACTGGAGAAGAATCGCGAGAAAATTTGGCAAGGAACAACCAGAAACAAATGAAAACAGCAATAGAGATTCACCTTCCTCCTCCTCCTTATTATCCTCCTTCTTTTTCGCGTTCCTTCTTCTTCACGTATTTTTTCCTTATCTTCATTCTTTTGTTGTTATTGCTGCTGTATTTTTTTTTGTCTTTTTCTCTTTGTCTCATTGGTGAAGAAGCAGTAGAAGGTGAGGAGGAAGAGTTTTGAATTGTGCAGAACAGAAATGAACCGAAATAGCCAACTCCACTGAACCGAACATCATTCATATCATGTACTGAATAAAACGTCATAAACATTTAATCATCAAGAAAAATATTTCTACATGCACAAGGACTCAATTGAACACATTAACAATCAAGTAAATCAAAATGAGCAACTCCACTGAAGCGAGTGATGAGCGGATAATTTATACGCTTTTTGGCATTGTTTTTAGTATGTTTTTAGTAAGATCTAGTCACTTTTAGGGATGTTTTCATTAGTTTTTATGTTAAATTCACATTTCTGGACTTTACTATGAGTTTGTGTGTTTTTCTGTGATTTCAGGTATTTTCTGGCTGAAATTGAGGGACTTGAGCAGAAATCAGATTCAGAGGTTGAAAAAGGACTGCTGATGCTGTTGGATTCTGACCTCCCTGCACTCAAAGTGGATTTTCTGGAGCTACAGAACTTGAAATGGCGCACTTCCAATTGCGTTAGAAAGTAGACATCCAGGGCTTTCCAGCAATATATAATAGTCCATACTTTGGCCAAAAATTGACGACGTAAACTGGCGTTCAACGCCAGCCTTCTGCCCAAATCTGGCGTCCAGCGCCAGAAAAGGATCCAAAACCAGAGTTGAACGCCCAAACTGGCACAGAAACTGGCGTTCAACTCCACAAATGGCCTCTGCACGTGGAACACTTAAGCTCAGCCCAAACACACACCAAGTGGGCCCCGGAAGTGGATTTATGCATCAATTACTTACTCATGTAAACCCTAGTGACTAGTTTATTATAAATAGGACCTTTTACTAATCTTTTGATCATCTTTGGATCTTTGGATTACCTTATGATCCTTTGATCACGTTTTAGGGGGCTGGCCATCTCGGCCATGCCTGGACCTTCACTTATGTATTTTTAACGGTAGAGTTTCTACACTCCATAGATTAAGGTGTGGAGCTCTGCTGTTCCTCAAAGATTAATGCAAAGTACTACTGTTTTCTATTCAATTCTTCTTATTTCGCTTCTAAGATATCCATTCGCACCTAAGAACGTGATGAAGGTGATGATTATGTGTGACGCTCATCACCATTCTCCCCTATGAACGCGTGCCTGACAAACACTTCTGTTCTACATGAATTAAGCTAGAATGAGTATCTCTTAGATCTCCTAACCAGAATCTTCGTGGCGTAAGCTAGAATGATGGCGGCATTCAAGAGAATCCGGAAGGTCTAAACCTTGTCTGTGGTATTCTGAGTAGGATTCAATGATTGAATGACTGTGACGAGCTTCAAACTCGCGAGTGCTGGGCGTTAGTGACAGACGCAAAAGGAGGGTGAATCCTATTCCAGCATGATCGGGAACCGACAGATGAATAGCCGTGCCGTGACAAGGTGCGTGAGCATATTATTCACTAAGAGGAGGGGATGTAGCCACTGACAACGGTGATGCCCTTGCATAAAGCCAGCCATGGAAAGGAGTAAGACTGATTGGATGAAGATAGCAGGAAAGCAGAGGTTCAGAGGAACGAAAAGCATCTCCATTCGCTTATCTGAAATTCCTACCAATGATTTACATAAGTATCTCTTTCCCTATTTTATTATATAATATTCGAAAACAACATTATCACTTTATATCCGCCTGACTGAGATTTACAAGGTGACCATAACTTGCTTCATACCAACAATCTCCGTGGGATTCGACCCTTACTCACGTAAGGTATTACTTGGACGACCCAGTGCACTTGCTGGTTAGTTGTATCGAAGTTGTGACAATTATGAATTAAGATCAGAGCACCAAGCTTTGGAGCCATTACCAGGATTTGTTCGAGCCTGGAGATCACAATTTCGTGCACCAAGTTTTTGGCGCCGTTGCCGGGGATTGTTTGAGTTTGGACAACTGACGGCTCATCTTGTTGCTCAGATTAGGTAATTTTCTTTTTATTTTATTTTCAAAAATTTTCCAAAAATATTTCTAAAATTTTCTCATCTATTTTTGAAAAAAAAAATAAAAATGTTTTCAAAAATAAAATTTTTATTCAAGATTTTTAAGAATGAATTCTAGTGTTTCATGAAGCATGTGAAGCCTGGCTGGCTGTAAAGCCATGTCTAAATTCTTTTGGACTGAGGCTTCCAAACCATCAGAGGTAAGTTACATACTTGATAAATGATGAGCAGCAATTTGTTATCAAGATCAATATACTCTGGTGTTAAATGCTGAAGCTTGGCTAGCCATTGGCCATGTCTAGTGTTTTGGACTGGAGCTTTCTTTGAAAGCTTGGCTGGCTAGTGAGCCATGTCTAATTCCTGGACTGAAGCTTTAGACTAAGAATGCAAGATTCCTGGAATTCATATTAAAAATTTTGGAATCCTTATTTTTTTTCTTTTTCATATAATTTTCGAAAAAAAAAAAATCCAAAAAAATTAGAAAATCATAAAAATCAAAAATATTTTTGTGTTCTTGTTTGAGTCTTGAGTCATATCATAAGTTTGGTGTCACTTGCATATGCATCTTACATTTTTTCGAAAATATCATGCATTCATAGTGTTCTTCATGATCTTCAAGTTGTTCTTGGTAAGTCTTCTTGTTTGATCTTGATGATTTTTTGTTTTGTGTCTTTTCATGTTTATCATATGCATTCTTGAATTCTTAGTGCCTAAGAATTAAAGAATTCTAAGTTTGGTGTCTTGCATGTTTTCTTTGCATTAAAAATTTTTCAAAAATTATGTTCTTGATGTTCATCATGACATTCATAGTGTTCTTGGTGTTCATCTTGACATTCATAGCATTTTTGCATGCATCACATGTTTTGATCTAAAAATTTCATGCATTGCATCTTTTTAGTGTTTTTCTCTTGCATCATAAAAATTCAAAAATAAAAAAAATATCTCTCCCTTTTTCTCTCATCAAATTCGAAAATTTGAGTTGACTTTTTCAAAAATTTTTAAAATCAAGTTGTTTCTCATGAGTCAAATCAAATTTTCAATTTGAAAATCTTATCTTTTTCAAAATCTTTTTCAAAAATCAAATCTTTTTCAAAATTCTTAGTTATTTTCGAAAATTCAAAAAAAATATTTTTCAAAAATCTTTTTTTTATACCAAATTTTCGAAAATAACAATCAATTAATGTTTTGATTCAAAAATTTCAAGTTTGTTACTTGCTTGTTAAGAAAGATTCAAACTTTAAGTTCTAGAATCATATCTTGTGATTTCTTATGAATCAAGTCATTAATTGTGATTTTAAAAAAATCAAATCTTTTTCAAAAACTAATTCCTATCTTATCTTTTTCAAAAATATCTTTTCAAAATATCTTTTCTAACTTCCTAACTTCTTATCTTTTCAAAATTTGTTTCAACTAACTAACTAACTTTTTGTTTGTTTCTTAACTTTTTCAAAACCACCTAACTAATTCTCTCTCTCTAATTTTCGAAAATATCTCCCCCTTTTTCAAAAATTTCTTTTTTATTAACTAATTATTTTTATTTTTAAATTTTAAAAATTTTTCGAAAATTTCTAACATTTTTCAAAAACCATTTTTCAAAAATCACTAACTCTTTTTCAAAATAATTTTCGAAAATTATCCCTCCCCCATCCTATTCTATTTATTCATTCATATCCTAACATCTCATCTCACATCTCTTCCATCGGTACAGTTGTGTTTCTTCCTTTACATCACATTCTTTGTCTCCCCCTCTTTTCTTCCACTCACAAAGGGATCCCTATACTGTGGTATAAGGGATCTCTATTATTATTATTATTTTTCTGTGCCTTCTTCTTTGTCATATGAGCAGGAGCAAGGATAAGAACATTCTTGTGGAAGCAGATCCAGAACCTGAAAGGACTCTGAAGAGAAAATTAAGAGAAGCTAAAATACAACAATCCAGAGATAACCTTTCAGAAATTTTCGAACAAGTAAAGGAGATGGCAGCCAAACCCAACAACAATGCAAGGAGAATGCTTGGTGAATTTACTGCACCAAATTCCAATTTACATGGAAGAAGCATCTCCATTCCTGCCATTGGAGCAAACAACTTTGAGCTGAAACCTCAATTAGTTTCTCTGATGCAGCAGAACTGCAAGTTTCATGGACTTCCATCTGAAGATCCTTTTCAGTTCTTAACTGAATTCTTGCAGATATGTGATACTGTTAAGACTAATGGAGTAGATCCTGAAGTCTACAGGCTCATGCTTTTCCCTTTTGCTGTAAGAGACAGAGCTAGAGTATGGTTGGATTCTCAACCCAAAGACAGCCTGAACTCTTGGGATAAGCTGGTCACGGCTTTCTTAGCCAAGTACTTTCCTCCTCAAAAGCTGAGCAAGCTTAGAGCTGATGTTCAAACCTTCAGACAGAAAGAAGGTGAATCCCTCTATGAAGCTTGGGAAAGATACAAACAGTTGACCAAAAAGTGTCCTTCTGACATGCTCTCAGAATGGACCATCCTGGATATATTCTATGATGGTCTGTCTGAGTTATCTAAGATGTCATTGGATACCTCTGCAGGTGGATCCATTCACCTAAAGAAAACGCCTGCAGAAGCTCAAGAACTCATTGACATGGTTGCTAATAACCAGTTCATGTACACTTCTGAAAGGAATCCTGTGAGCAATGGGACGCCTATGAAGAAAGGAGTTCTTGAAGTTGATACTCTGAATGACATATTGGCTCAGAACAAAATATTGACTCAGCAAGTCAATATGATTTCTCAGAGTCTGCATGGAATGCAAGCTGCATCCAACAGTACTCAAGAGGCTTCTCATGAAGAAGAAGCTTATGATCCTGAGAACCTTGCAATAGCAGAGGTGAATTACTTAGGTGAACCTTATGGAAACACCTATAACTCATCATGGAGAAATCATCCAAATTTCTCAGGGAAGGATCAAAAGCCCCAACAAGGCTTTAATAATGGTGGAAGAAACAGGTTTAGCAATAGCAGGCCTTTTCCATCATCAACTCAGCAACAGACAGAGAACTCTGAACAAAATGCTTCTAATTTAGCAAATCTAGTCTCTGATCTATCTAAGGCCACTGTAAGTTTCATGAATGAAACAAGGTCTTCCATTAGAAATCTGGAAGCACAAGTGGGCCAGCTGAGTAAAAGGATCACTGAAATCCCTCCTAGTACTCTCCCAAGCAATACAGAAGAGAACCCAAAAGGAGAGTGCAAGGCCATTGACATAAGCGCCATGGCCGAACCTGTGAGGAGAGGAGAAGACGTGAATCCCAAGGAGGAAGACCTCCTGGGACGTCCAGTGATCAATAAGGAGCTTCCCTCTGAGGAACCAAAGGAATCTGAGACTCATCTAGAAACTATAGAGATTCCATTGACCCTCCTTATGCCCTTCATGAGCTCTGATGAGTATTCCTCTTCTGAAGAGAATGAGAATGTTACTGAAGAGCAAACTGCCAAGTTTCTTGGTGCAATCATGAAGCTGAATGCCAAATTATTTGGCATTGATACTTGGGAAGTTGAACCTCCCTTGTTCATCAATGAACTGAGTGATCTGGATCAACTGACATTACCTCAAAAGAGACAGGATCCTGGAAAGTTCATAATACCCTGTACCATAGGCACTATGATCTTTAAAGCTCTGTGTGACCTTGGTTCAGGAATAAACCTCATGCCCCTTTCTGTAATAGAGAAACTGGGAATCTATGGGGTGCAAGCTGCTAAAATCTCACTAGAGATGGCAAACAGCTCAAGAAAACAGGCCTATGGACAAGTAGAGGACGTGTTAGTAAAGGTTGAGGGCCTTTACATCCCTACTGATTTCATAGTCTTGGATACTGGAAAGGAAGAGGATGAATCCATCATCCTAGGAAGACCTTTCCTAGCCACAGCAAGAGCTGTGATTGATGTGGACAGAGGAGAACTAGTCCTTCAATTGAATGAGGACAACCTTGTGTTTACAACTCAAGGATCTCTCTCTGCAACCATGGAGAGGAAGCAGAAAAAGCTTCTCTCCAAGCAGAGTCAACCAGAGCCCCCACAGTCAAACTCTAAGTTTGGTGTTGGGAGGCCACAACCAAACTCTAAGTTTGGTGTTGAACTCCCATATCCAAACTCTAAGTTTGGTGTTGGAGAGTCTCAACAAAGCTCTGCACATCTGTGAGGCTCCATGAGAGCCCACTGTCAAGCTATTGACATTAAAGAAGCGCTTGTTGGGAGGCAACCCAATGTTTATCTAATTCTTATTTTTATTGTTTTTCATGTTTTCTTAGGTTCATGATCATGTGGAGTCACAAAATAAATATAAAAATTGAAAACGGAATCAAAAACAGCAGAAGAAAAAAATTACACCCTGGAGGAGCATCTGTCTGGCGTTCAGCGCCAGAACAGAGCATGGTTCTGGCGCTGAACGCCCAAAATGGGCAGCTTCTGGGCGCTGAATGCCAGAACAGGCATGGTTCTGGCGTTCAACGCCAGAAATGGCACACAGATGGGCGTTGAACGCCCAAAATGGCCACCAACCTGGCGCTGAACGCCCAGAGTTGGATACAAAGGCATTTTTACATGCCTAATGGGTGCAGGGATGTAAATCCTTGAACACCTCAGGATCTGTGGACCCCACAGGATCCACTTAGGATCTGTGGACCCCACAGGATCCACTCAGGATCTGTGGACCCCACAGGATCCCCACCTACCTCCATTCACTTCTTCTCACCACTCTCTTTCACACAACCCCATAAACACTCTTACCCAAAAACCCTTCACCAATCACCTCAAACTCTCTTCCCCATCACCTCTTCACCACTCACATCCACCCACTCCTCCCAATAAACCTACCTCATAAACTCCACCTACCTTCAAAATTCAAAACCAATTTCCCACCCAAACCCACCCATATGGCCGAACCTTAACCCCCCCCATTCCCTATATAAAGACCTCCATTCTTCATCAAATTCACACAACACACCCCTCTACACTCTCATTAGCCGAAACCACATCTCCCTCTCCCTCTCCATATTTCTTCTTCTTCTTCTTCTATTCTTTTGTTTATTGCTCGAGGGCGAGCAATATTCTAAGTTTGGTGTGGTAAAAGCATAGCTTTTTTGTTTTTCCATTACCATTGATGGCACCCAAGACCGGAGAATCCTCTAGAAGAGGGAAAGGGAAGATAAAAACTTCCACATCCGAGTCATGGGAGATGGAAAGGTTCATCTCCAAAGCCCATCAAGACCACTTCTATGATGTTGTGGCCAAGAAGAAGGTGATCCCTGAGGTCCCTTTCAAACTCAAAAGAAATGAGTATCCGGAGATCCGACATAAAATTCAAAGAAGAGGTTGGGAAGTTCTAACAAATCCCATCCAACAAGTCGGCATCCTAATGGTTCAAGAGTTCTATGCCAATGCATGGATCACCAAGAACCATGATCAAAGTAAGAACCCGGATCCAAAGAACTATGTTACAATGGTTCGGAGGAAATACTTAGATTTTAGTCCGGAGAATGTGAGGTTGGCGTTCAACTTGCCGTACATGGAAGAGAACGCACGCCCCTACACAAGGAGAGTCAACTTTGATCAAAGGTTGGACCAAGTCCTTATGGACATATGTGTAGAAGGAGCTCAATGGAAGATTGACTCCAAAGGCAAGCCAGTTCAACTAAGAAGATTGGACCTCAAGCCTATCGCTAGAGGATGGTTGGAGTTTATTCAATGCTCAATCATTCCCACTAGCAACCGGTCTGAAGTTACTATAGACCGGGCCATCATGATCCATAGCATCATGATTGGAGAAGAGGTGGAAGTTCATGAGATTATACCTCAAGAACTCTACAAGGTGGCTGACAAGTCCTCCACTATGGCAAGGTTAGCCTTTCCTCACCTCATTTGCCACCTATGCAATTCAACTGGGATTGACATAGAGGGAGATATCCTCATCAAAGAGGACAAGCCCATCACTAAGAAAAAGATGGAGCAAGCAAGAGAGCCCAGTCATGGAGCTCAAGAGGCGCAAGAAGCTCATCACCATGAGATTCCAGAAATGCCTCAAATGCACTTTCCTCCACAAAACTATTGGGAGCACATCAACACCTCCCTAGAAGAATTGAGTTCCAATATGGGACAACTAAGGGTGGAACATCAAGAGCACTCCATCATGCTCCATGAAATAAGAGAAGATCAAAAAGCAATGAGGGAGGAGCAACAAAGACAAGGAAGAGACATAGAAGAGCTCAAGGACATCATTGGTTCCTCAAGAAGGAAACGCCACCATCACTAAAGGTGGATTCATTCCTTGTTCTTCTTTCTTCTATTTTTCGTTTTCTATGTTATGTGCTTATCTATGTCTGTGCCTTCATTACATGATCATTAGTAGTTAGTAACTTTGTCTTAAAGATATGAATGTCCTATGAATCCATCACCTCTCTTAATTGAAAAATGTTTTAATTCAAAAGAACAAGAAGTACATGAGTTTCGAATTTATCCTTGAACTTAGTTTAATTATATTGATGTGGTGACAATGCTTCTTGTTTTCTGAATGTATGCTTGAACAGTGCATATGTCTTTTGAAGTTGTTGTTTAAGAATGTTAAATATGTTGGCTCTTGAAAGAATGATGACTAGGAGACATGTTATTTGATAATCTGAAAAATCATAAAAATGATTCTTGAAGCAAGAAAAAGCAGCAAAAAACAAAGCTTGCAGAAAAAAAAAAGAAACAAAAAAGTAGGCGAAAAAAAAATATAGAAAAAAAAAGAAAAAGAAAAAACAAGTAGAAAAAGCCAATAACCCTTAAAACCAAAAGGCAAGGGCAAATAAAAAGGATCCCAAGGCTTTGAGCATCAGTGGATAGGAGGGCCTAAAGGAATAAAATCCTGGTCTAAGCGGCTAAACCAAGCTGTCCCTAACCATGTGCTTGTGGCGTGTAGGTGTCAAGTGAAAACTTGAGACTGAGCGGTTAAAGTCAAGGTCCAAAGCAAAAAAAAAGAGTGTGCTTAAGAATCCTGGACACCTCTAATTGGGGACTTTAGCAAAGCTGAGTCACAATCTGAAAAGGTTCACCCAATTATGTGTCTGTGGCATTTATGTATCCGGTGGTAATACTGGAAAACAAAGTGCTTAGGGCCACGGCCAAGACTCATAAAGAAGCTGTGTTCAAGAATCATCATACTGAACTAGGAGAGTCAATAACACTATTCGAAATCTGAAGTTCCTATAGATGCCAATCATTCTGAACCTCAATGGATAAAGTGAGATGCCAAAACTATTCAAGAGGCAAAAAGCTATAAGTCCCGCTCATATGATTGGAGCTATGTTTCATTGATAGTTTGGAATTTATAGTATATTCTCTTCTTTTTATCCTATTTGATTTTCAGTTGCTTGGGGACAAGCAATAATTTAAGTTTGGTGTTGTGATGAGCGGATAATTTATACGCTTTTTGGCATTGTTTTTAGTATGTTTTTAGTAAGATCTAGTCACTTTTAGGGATGTTTTCATTAGTTTTTATGTTAAATTCACATTTCTGTACTTTACTATGAGTTTGTGTGTTTTTCTGTGATTTCAGGTATTTTCTGGCTGAAATTGAGGGACTTGAGCAGAAATCAGATTCAGAGGTTGAAAAAGGACTGCTGATGCTGTTGGATTCTGACCTCCCTGCACTCAAAGTGGATTTTCTGGAGCTACAGAACTCGAAATGGCCCGCTTCCAATTGCGTTGGAAAGTAGACATCCAGGGCTTTCCAGCAATATATAATAGTCCATACTTTGGCCAAGAATTGACGACGTAAACGGGCGTTCAACGCCAGCCTTCTGCCCAAATCTGGCGTCCAGCGCCAGAAAAGGATCCAAAACCAGAGTTGAACGCCCAAACTGGCACAGAAACTGGCGTTCAACTCCACAAATGGCCTCTGCACGTGGAACACTTAAGCTTAGCCCAAACACACACCAAGTGGGCCCCGGAAGTGGATTTATGCATCAATTACTTACTCATGTAAACCCTAGTGACTAGTTTATTATAAATAGGACCTTTTACTAATCTTTTGATCATCTTTGGATCTTTGGATTACCTTATGATCCTTTGATCACGTTTTAGGGGGCTGGCCATCTCGTCCATGCCTGGACCTTCACTTATGTATTTTTAACGGTAGAGTTTCTACACTCCATAGATTAAGGTGTGGAGCTCTGCTGTTCCTCAAAGATTAATGCAAAGTACTACTGTTTTCTATTCAATTCTTCTTATTTCGCTTCTAAGATATCCATTCGCACCTAAGAACGTGATGAAGGTGATGATTATGTGTGACGCTCATCACCATTCTCCCCTATGAACGCGTGCCTGACAAACACTTCTGTTCTACATGAATTAAGCTAGAATGAGTATCTCTTAGATCTCCTAACCAGAATCTTCGTGGCGTAAGCTAGAATGATGGCGGCATTCAAGAGAATCCGGAAGGTCTAAACCTTGTCTGTGGTATTCTGAGTAGGATTCAATGATTGAATGACTGTGACGAGCTTCAAACTCGCGAGTGCTGGGCGTTAGTGACAGACGCAAAAGGAGGGTGAATCCTATTCCAGCATGATCGGGAACCGACAGATGAATAGCCGTGCCGTGACAGGGTGCGTGAGCATATTATTCACTAAGAGGAGGGGATGTAGCCACTGACAACGGTGATGCCCTTGCATAAAGCCAGCCATGGAAAGGAGTAAGACTGATTGGATGAAGATAGCAGGAAAGCAGAGGTTCAGAGGAACGAAAAGCATCTCCATTCGCTTATCTGAAATTCCTACCAATGATTTACATAAGTATCTCTATCCCTATTTTATTATATAATATTCGAAAACAACATTATCACTTTATATCCGCCTGACTGAGATTTACAAGGTGACCATAGCTTGCTTCATACCAACAATCTCTGTGGGATTCGACCCTTACTCACGTAAGGTATTACTTGGACGACCCAGTGCACTTGCTGGTTAGTTGTATCGAAGTTGTGACAATTATGAATTAAGATCAGAGCACCAAGCTTTGGAGCCATTACCAGGATTTGTTCGAGCCTGGAGATCACAATTTCGTGCACCAGCGAGCAACATTCATGTGCTGAATAAAACGTCATAAACATTCAATCATCAAGAATAGTATTTTTCCATGCAAAAGAAGTTAACTGAACACATAACAATCTGGTGAACCGAAATGGTCAAGACCACCGAACCGAACACCAATCATATGCTGAATAAAACGTGATAAGTATTTAATCAGTAAGAAAAACATTTCTGCATGCACAATGACTCAACTGAACACATTAACAATCAAGTGAATCAAAGTGAGCAACTTCACTTAACCGAGCAAAATGTTGGTGTTGTTGGTGATGGTTATAACGAAAGAAGAAGAAGAAGAAGAATCTGCGTTCGTGAAGAAGAAGAAGCAGATGAAGAACCTACGTGCGCGAATTTGAAAGAAGAAGGAGGAGGAGGAAGAGGAGAAGAAATACTATTTTTGTTGATTGAAAGTTGATCACCATTTATTCACCACATGAACATTTTTCGGTTCGGTGGCCTTTGTGATTTTGATTCACCAGTGAATGTTGTTTAGTTTGGTGGCCTCCTTTTACTTTGTTCAGTGTTTAACATTATTGTGATAGCATGCAGCAATTATTTCTTAGCTGTCTCAACGTAATAACCTCATTCAACTGATTTGAAGTTGAATCATTCATTGTTTCCATTCAGAAGTGTAGATTGAAGAAGAAAACGAAGAAGAAGAAGAACGACAGAGCTTATTATGTTGAATTCAATGCAGATCAATAATGAAGAATGTGAGCAAAGAAGAAAAATGCGAACAGAGAAGAACGACGAATTTTATTAGGTTGAAGAAGGTTTACGTTGAGAAAGGTTTATCACGCAGCAGAAGGTTTATGTTATATACGTTATATGAGGCGTATGTATAACAAATGCATTAGGAGGTTGGGGAGGCGCGTCTAATTGAAGTTATTTGGATAGTTTGGATGAAAAAATTACATGGATGTAGAGTTTTCCCCATATTTATTAAGAAAAAATAAAAAATAATACAAACACAAGAGTCCCCAAATATATATATTGGATATGAATATGAATATGAAATTTCTTAGATGGGTGACTGGGATTTGTTTTCTCATATGAATATAAATAAAAATATTGGATACATTTTTTGGGTAAAAAATTATTTTTTAAAATGGATGATATATTCAATTTGAGAATATTTTGGATAAAAAAATCTCCACATACAAGTCTTTTTTCTATACACGTCTTACAAGTCCTCAATATCCCTTATCCCTAAAACGCGCTTCTCTTGGCACATATGTTTCACGCGCCTGCTTAACAGATTTTTCAATTAATCAATGCGTGAATATATAACTTCCTTTTTCGAAAGGATTTCGTTTCCTTTTTCGAATTTCTTCTGCGTTTTCTTGTCTTTTCTCTTCCATCTCTTTTGTGCGTTTCTTTATGTGTTCTCCTTTGTCTTTTACGTGCGTTTCTTTGTGCTTTCTTCTTCTTCATTTACGTGCTTCAGATTTTTCATTGTGGTTTTATCCATGAAGCTGTAAGATCATTTTTTGAAGATAATGGATGATTCAACTTCAAATTGTCAGATGAACCAGAGCGAAGTGGATTTTGAAACTGAATCCCATGAAGTTCCTGAGGTGTGATTTAGTTTTAGTTAGTAATTGAATCTAAATTTGAATCTAATTAGTAGTTTTTGACTGTGTAGCTGAATAATGCGTGCACCTTGTCTGTGATATTTGCTGTTTATTCTTCCTTGTTTGAATTGAATCTAATGCACTAGTTCACATTAGAATTAAAATAATTTTATCTATTTTATATCAGACATTTGGGTGTAGATCAGTAATAATTGGGTGCATTTAAGAAAAGTTTGGGTGTATTTACAGTTTATGACTTTTTATCTGACGGAGGGTGAATTGTCTTATTATTTTAGTTGAATTGTTTTAGTTTCTGTTTAGTTATGATTCATGAATATGGTTTTCTTATTTTTGATAATGGTTTTATAGTTGTGTTTGCATTCTATAGTTTATGCTTGTTTTAATATAGTGTATTTTGAGTGTATTTTTGCAGACCTTCTGTGGTGTTGATGACCAGTTTGTCCCCAAGGTTGGGATAACTTTTAACACTTTTGAAGATGCTGCAAAATTCTACAAGGATTATTCAAAGGTTGCAGGTTTTTTTACAAGAGTTCGGTGCACAAATAAGAAGGGAAACAAAATTAAGAATCAATTGATTACATGTAGCAGAGAGAGAAATGGAAATCGAAAATATCTCCACCCGAGAAGACAAATCCCTCCGCTGGTTTAAATTGTCCTGCAAGAATTTATATACACGTATTGAAGGATGTTGGTGTTTGGATCATTTCAAAGGCCGTGTTGCATCATTCACATTCCTGCTGTCCAGATCAAGCACAGATGCTCAAACAGCACAGGGAACTAAGCATGTTCGTGTGTCGTACAATAGAGAATAACGAGGAAGCAGGTGTCAGACCTAGCAAAACTTTCTAATCATTTGTTGCAGCAGCCGGGGGTCACCGCGAGTTAAATTTTATCGAAAAAGACGTAAGGAAATACATCACTAGAGAAGTGCGGAATGTTTCGGAACAAGAGGATGCAAAAGAATTCGGGAAATATTTATTAAGAATGAAAGAAAAGAATCATAATTTCTTTTTTGAGCTCGAACTCGAGGACGATCAGTCCATTAAGTTTGCTTTTTGGGCAGATGCAAGGAGCAGAGCTGCCTATGAGTATTTCGGAGATGTTATTTCATTTGATGCTGAATTTATATTGTTTTATGAATCTACTGCAGAGGTGTATATTGGCGGTTTTTTGGTGTATAGGGTCAATATTTGGGTGCATTTTGTTGATTTTAATTCTGTTTTGTGGTAATCTGTTTCAGGTATAATCTGGTTTGTGGTTTTTTTGTCGGGGTGAATCACCATGATCAGTCAACACTTCTTGGATGCGCTTTAATGAAAACGAAGATATTGAATCATTCAAATGGTTATTTCAATGTTGGCTTCGTTGCATGGGAGGAAATGCTCCGAAAGGGATTGTCACCAATCAATGTGCGAAGCAAAGGGCTATCGAGGCTTGTATGCCCAGAACAATTCGCTGTTGGTATATTTGGCACATCACGAAGAATATTCCAAGCAAATTAAACGGATACAAGGGACACATAGAAATCGAACAAAAAATGAGCCAAGTTGTTTGGAACTCTCATACCAAAGAATCATTTGATAGGAATTGGGATGATTTTCTGTTGAAGTATGGTCTTGTGGACAATAAATGGCTTTCAGGTAATGACATTTAAAATCTACAACAGAGGTGCAAATTGCATATTTTTGGGTGCATTATAGTCTGATTTGGATGTATTTTGCAGATCTTTATAAAGACCATCATATATGGGTTCCAATTTATCTGGATCACCACTTCTGGGCCGGGATGAGAAGCACACAAAGGAGCGAGAGCATGCATTCATTTTTTAATAATTTCATTACTCGGAACAGCTCGCTTATCCAAATTGTCAAACAATACGATAATTGCCTCAGAAGCAGGGAGCAAACAGAGAGAGAATCAGATGCTGCAGATTTTCACACCGTCTTACCGTGTGCAACAAAATCCTCCATTGAAGCTCAGTTTCAACATGTGTACACTCACAAAAAGTTTAGGGAAGTCTAAGCACAATTCAGAAGGAAGACGAATCGCATCACAAGATTAACAAACTCTGCTCTAGGCTATTTAGTATACGAAGTTGGAGAACAAGTTTCCAGCTCAATATTCAACAAGCTTATGGTTACTTATGACTCAGTAGCAACCCAAGTGAAATACCAATGCTTATTATTCGAATCAAGAGGGATATTATGCCATCACACCCTAAGCGTTTTAAGCTTTGAACGAGTATCCCCAGTGTTACCGAGATATATATTGGAACCATGGAGCAAGAAGGTAAATAGGCGACACACACACATCAAGAGTAGCCACGACGAGCCATTGTTGGAGCCAAGAAGCAAGAGGTTTGAAAAATTGGTGTTTTGTTCGCAAAATATATGCGAATTTGCATCAGAATCTGAGGAGCTTACTACCATTCTGCACCGTGTATACGATAACGTGATGGTTGAGATGGAAGAACTGAAAGCCAAAAGGAAGGGGACATGTTCATTATCTCATGAAGATGCCAACTTGGAATCCATTAACGAGCTTCAAAGCCCTCCAAGGATTTGAACAAGAGGACGTCCAAAAAATAGGCTAGGTTCAAAGTTGGACAAACAAATTGCAAATGCCTCAAAGAAGAAGAAAACGAAAGCTCTAAGCGAGGTAAAACTGATGTTTTTTAAATAGGTGGTAATTGAGTTTAATTATTTTGTTAATAGTTTTGCTAATATGTGAGTTTATTATTTCTAGTTAAACCTTTTTGATGCTGCATCAGTGGTCCAAGCAAATTCCAACCAATATCACAGGCATGTTATTTCTTTCTTCTTCCTTCTTTCTTCTTTATTCCTTCTTACTTTTCCTTTTTTCTTTCCCTTCTTCATCTTCTTCATCAAGGTTCTTTTCTTCTTTCCTTTTTTACTTTTCCATTATTATTTTTATTTATGTTTTCTTCTTCTTTTTTTTCTTTTTACTTTCATTATCTATGTTTTCTTTGTCTTTCTTTTTCTTTTTACATTCTTTT
This sequence comes from Arachis ipaensis, assembly GCF_059453495.1. NCBI lineage: Eukaryota > Viridiplantae > Streptophyta > Magnoliopsida > Fabales > Fabaceae > Arachis > Arachis ipaensis. The sequence goes on along the minus strand of NC_142441.1, from coordinate 114,133,973 downwards.
AATTGGTGTTAGAAATTTAATTGGGTGATTGTTTTCTTCTATATTTTGCTTGTGGATATATTGAGGCATTGTTTGACAATTAATATTAATTCTTAGGGTTGTTTGCATGTTCAAATTTAATACTTTCAATAACATATTTACCATGCCTACTAAGTGTTTGTGGTAAAGCACGTATGGCATTATGTATTTTTAATTATTCTATCATTCTACTCTAATGCCTTTTTTTTTCACAAAATCCCTTAAATATTTTATTAATTGAATCTAATTGTCAATACAAACGTGATGGTCAGTTTGTTACGGGTGATAATACATTTAAGTTATTAATGCTTGATATATGCTACTCATGCCTTTGCCGGCATGCTAATAAACATCTTGCATCTACTTACCATAACATGCACTTGCTATATTTCCATTGATGAACTTATCACATGTAGTCGCGACCATGTGTTAAAGACATCCTTCTTTACCGTGCAATGATTATCACTTGTTCCGTCCTCTTCCTTGCTTTAACCCTTAGCTTTACATGTCACTTTCCTTTTCCCTTTTCAGGATGGCCACCAAGAAGGGTAAAGAGAAAGCTACTCCCAAACTACCGACAAGCAAAGGAACAAAACGAGCACTAGCTGCGGTGCCATCTTCAACAGCAGTAAAGCCCTCAACAAAGCGAGTCAAGAGGATCATCAAGTTCGATGAAAAAGAGAAAGCATTTCCAACAAAGGACACTGCGCAGTTCACTAACCGCTACTGTGAGCAGATGTTCCCCATCCTGGCTGAGCAGAACTATAACAATGAGCACCTACTAATCCTCCCGACCCACATTGTTGAATTTGTTGAGCCCTGCATTGAGCGAAGACAATGGAAATTCCTACAGAGACAGCCACAGCAGGTTAACCTTTCATGGGTAGTTGAATTGTACTCCAATTTTCACATGCCAACCCTGCAGTCTGTCTATGTCCGTCAGAAGCAAGTCCCCATAACTGAAGAAGCCATTTAGTGAGCTTTAGATCTTCCCCCTGCTCCAGAAGGATTGGACGCATACCAAAAGCCTCTTTCAAGCGCCAGACATACCAATTTGACTGGGACGTCGTTCTCAGAGTTATAGCACAACCTGGCAACAGATGGATCTATGGATACCATCGATCTCGACCTAAGGGAATATTGGCTTCAGCACTCACCTTGGAGGCTCGAGTATGGGTACAGATTATATCCCATTACGTCTTTTCGAGCACTCACGAGTCCTCCTTCACTGTAGATATGGTTGTTCTACTCTGGTGTATCCTTACAGACCAGCTTCTCAACTTACCAAGATACATCCGGAATGCCATGGGACACGTACAAATTGCAGGCAACCTACCTTTTCTCGCCTTGGTTTCAGATCTAGTCTCAGCAGCCGGAGTTTCCTACAGACTGGGGACACCAAGGCCATGATTCCACGGGATAATCAGTACGTCCCCAACGGGAAGTACATCAGACCTCCAGCAGCCACTATCAACCGGACCACAGAACCGGCGGAAGATATCCCTCCTCCTTCCACATCACAAGCACCTTCAACAAATCAACTGCTCCTACAGATACTTCAGAGGTTGGACCGGCTAGACTGACAGGCAAAGCGAATGGAGCGCCGTAACAAGTGCCACTTTACATACCTCAAGGAGCTGAATGTTGGCAACCACTCACTTGAAGAAGAACCAGACACTCCGGACTCCACTTCATCTACTAGCACAGGGAGTCATGACAATCCCGACTGTGGAGATGCTGCTACCAACCCCCCTTTGTTCCTGACTGATGGCACCGAAGACGGTGCCAAGCTTTAAGTGTGGGGAGGTCGGTCAGTACCTGACTTCCGGAGGTAAATTCTCTTTCTTAACACCAATAAATTATTTATTTTTCTTTTGCTTAGGATATGATAGATTGCATAGTAATAGGTATTTGCATGCATGTTCTATTCGGTTGAAAAATAATAAGTTTCTTTTTAAGACTCTATTTGAAAATTTCACTAATTTAAATCAAAACTTTTGGGTTAAAAACTTGTTTGAAGATTGTAAATTGGAACATGGTTTAAAGCTAGAAAACACAACCTGTGAGAATTGAGCTTAATTACATGGTTACACTATTTAACCATAATATTTTATTCTTGTGTGTTTCTTCTCTATGATTGTAATTTTTATTTTGTTTTATCTATATGTCCAATGTTTAATGTGTTATATGTATGCATATGAATGAGGCCATTATTTGATTATTAGCTCACTTATCCCAAATAGCCTACCCTTCTATTTACCTTTGTTAGCCACTTTGAGCCTTTTAAATCCCATTTGTTCTATAATTTACCAAATCACTAGCCTTAAGCGAAAAAAATAATTAAATACCCCAAATTGAATCTTTGGTTAGCTTAAGATAGAGATTATGTGTCAATCAAGTGTGGAAAAACTGTGGGAACATGGGTTAAAAAGGAAATATGTTATGTTTTTACTTTGATAAAATATTGGGAATTTGGGTACCTACTCATGTAAGACCAGAAAAATTAAAAATTCATGTGCATTGATATATTATGTTTATTTAAAAAAAATAAAAAAAATTTAAAAAAATAAAAAATCAAAAAATCCAAAAATAGTCAATAAATAACTAAATAAATGAGGGGACAAAATTACCCCAATGCTAAGTTAAGTTAATGAAAAGATCAATGCATATGTGATACAAATTAAAAGAAGGGTTGATACATGAGTATGTAATGCAAAAGTGGGAATTTTGGATAGCTAGGCATGAATTTAAAAAGTATATAGAGTGTATGTATAAGTAAAGAGCTTAGGTTAGTCAAGGATTCAATTTATAGCTCACTTAGTCATATATATACCCTCACCTTTATCTTAGCCCCATTACAACCTTGAAAAGACCTCATGATGTTTCCATTGGTACATTAAATACTTGTTGATTGGTTAGGTGAAGAACAAAGTTTAAAAAGCATGACTAGAGAAGAGTAGAGTGATTACCCTATACACTTGAGTGATTAGAGTGCACATATACTATCAGTGAGGGTTCAATGCTTGATTCTATGTTCCCTACTTTCATGAGCTGTCTTCTTACAAGTTTACTTGTCTTTACTGTATAATTTAAATTAGTGATATCTGATTTATGTTTGTCTTGAAGAACCTATTTATTTTTAACCAAGTAGACAGAATCATCTTAGCATATAGTTGCATTCATACATAGGTTGCATTGCATTTTATGAGTCTTACTTTTCCCTACTCATTTATTTGATCTCCTTGAGCTAAGCATGAGGACATGCTAATGTTTAAGTGTGGAGAGGTTGATAAACCACTATTTTATGGTTTATCTTGTGCTCATTTGAGTGGTTTTTATCAAGTCCTTGCCCACTTATTTATATGATTTGCATGATTTTACAATACCTTCCTAGTGTTATTCTATGGTTGAAATCTTGCTTCCTAGAGTCTTTAATTTGTATATTTTAATTCCCCTTTATACCATTCGATGCCGTGATCCGTGTGTTAAGTGTTTCAGGCTTTATAGGGCAGGAATGGCTTAGAGAATGGAGAGGAAGCTTGCAAAAATGGAAGGAACACAAGAAACTAAGGAGATAACCAGCGAGCATCGACGCGCACGCCTGGCTCACACGAGCGCGCGACATGGAGAAATTTGTAGCGACGCGTGCGCGTGCCTGACGTGTACGCGTGGATTGAAGTTTTCACAAAGACGCGTGCGCGTAACTGACGCGTACACGTGACACGCCAAAACGATCAGCGACGCACACGCGTGACTGACACGTACGCATGACATGCGCGATCTGCAAAAATAACAGAAAACACTGGGGGCAATTTCGGGCCGGGTTTTGACCCAGTTTTTGGCCTAGAAACACAGACTAAAGCCAGGGAACATGCAGAGACTCAACACACATTCTCATTAGCATAGTTTTAGTTTTTAGATCTGAATCTAGAGAGAAAATTACTCTTTCTCTAGGTTTTCTTTTACATTCATAGTTTCATAGTTTATTGCTTTTGCATTGGATATTGAAAGAGTCATCACCTCCGTTGAAGATACCATTCTAGTTTATTTTCTTACTCCTTTATTATTCCATATTCTTAATTCTTGTTTAAAGTTACAATTGGATTATTTTCATGGATTGTTAATGTAAAGAGTACTTTTCCATTTAAATTTATTATTTGTTTAATTACTTCCAATTAATTTGATTATCATGTCTTCCTTTTATTTCTTATTTAATTCTATGCAAGTAATTCTCATGTCTATGGAGTAGATTCCCAACTTGACATGGAGGTTGATTAAAAGGAGACACTTGAGTTGGAATGCTCAAGTAATTGGTTAAATTGGAAGTTGTTGGCTAATTCTGTATTTACTAACGCTAGACCTTCCCAAGGGAGAGGACTAGGATTTGTGATTAAGAGTTAGCTCAATCACTTGACTTTCCTTTATTTAGTAAGGGTTAACTAAGTGAAAATAACAACCTCTTTACACTACACTTGAGAGAATTCCAACAAGGATAGAACTTCCAATTAATCATTCCCCCAGACAAGGCCTTTTATTTAGAATATTATAAATCTTTTTTAATTTTCATTGCTTTAATTTACAATTATTTATTTGCCTATTGCCCAAACTCAAAATTACCCAGAAAACTCCTGATTAATAAGATATCACCCTTTTGTCAAGTCGTTGGGAGACGACCTGGGACTCATACTCCCAGTATTTTTATTCTAAACTTTCGTGACAACTTTTCTAAATTGATGAGGCAGATTTTTGCTGGTTAAGAGCTATACTCGCAACGTATTTCCTATATTGATTTCTTAATTGGCTGACTTCCGCCCTTGCATCAATAAACCATAAAATAATGGTTTATCAATCTCCTCACACTTAAACATTAGCATGTCCTCATGCTAAGCTCAAGGAGATACAAAGAATGATTGGAGAAAAGTAAGACTCATGAGATGCAACCTATGAATACAACTATATGCTATGATGATTCTATCTACTTGGTTAAAAGCAAATAAGTTCTCAAAGACAACCATAAATCAGATTCCACTAATTCAAATCATACAACAAAAGACAAGTAAACTTGTAAGAAGATAGCTCATGAAAGCAGGGAGCATAGAATCAAGCATTGAACCCTTACTGGTAGTGTATATCACTCCAATCTCTCAAGTGTATAGGATTAATCACTCTACTCTTCTCTAGTCATGCTTTCTAAACTTTGTTCTTCATCTAACCAATCAACAAAAATTTAGTATACCAATACGAACATCATGAGGTCTTTTCAAGGTTGTAATGGGGCTAAGGTAAGGGTGAGGATATATGTATGATCAAGTGAGCTATAATATGAATCTTTGACTAACCTAAGCTTTCACCTAACACACACACTCACTCTATGTAACTCTAAAATCATGCCTAGCTACCTATAATTCCCACTTTTGCATCACATACTCATGTACCAAATTATCTTTAATTTGACCACATATGCATTGATTATTAAACTGAGCATTGGGATAATTTTGTCCCCTTATTTAATTTTTTATTTATTTATTTATTTGAATTTGTTTTTTTGACTAAGAATATAAAAGTAAACATAACATATCAATGCACATGGATTTTTAATTTTTCTGGTCTCACATGAATAGGTACCCAAATTCCCAATATTCAAATAAATTAGAAACATAACACATTCCCATTAACCCAGGTTCCCACAATTCCCCACACTTAATTGATACATAATCCCTATCTTAAGCTAAGCAAAGATTCACTTGGGGTAATTAATTATTTTTCCGCTTAAGGCTAGTGATGTGATAAAATGTAGAACAAAAGGGGGATTAAAAGGCTCAAAGTGGCTAACGAAGGTAATTGAAATGGTAGGCTATTTGGGATAAGTGAGGTAATAACAAATGATGGCCCCAATCATATGCAAGCATGTAAATACACTAAACAATGGACATATAGAATGGAACAAAATATAGATTACACTCATAGAGAAGAAAATACATAAGAATAAAATATTATGGTTAAATAATGTAACCATGTAATTAAGCTCAAATCTCACAGGTTGTGTGTTCTTAGCTATAATTCATGTTCCAATTTACAATCTTCAAACAGGTTTAACACAAATTTTAAATTTAAATTAGTGAAATAATATAAAAAAGGGTCTTGAAAAGGAACTCATTACTTTAACCAAGGAAAACATACATGCAAACAGTTATTATTTTGCAATCTATCCTATCTAACAAAAGAAAAAGTCAAATGTTGGTGTTAAGAGAGAGAAGTTACCTCCGGAAGTCAAGGACTGACCTCCCCACACTTAAGGCTTGGCATGGTCCTCCGTGCCATCAGTAAGGAGTAAGGGAGGGCTGGAAGCGTCGCCTCCAGTGTCTGGTTCACCTTGGCTGCCTGTGCTGCTGAATGAAGGGGAGTTTGGGGTGTCCTTCTGTTCTATAGGTGGGTGGATACCAGCTATGAAGTCCTTCAGGTAGTTGTATCTGCGCTTGTTACGGTGCCCTAGTTGCTCCATTCTCCGGTCTTGCCGGTCGAACCTCTCAAGGATCTAAAGGAACATCTGATGGATGGATGGTGCTTGTGGTGTGGATGAGGGAGGAGTATCCAAAGATGGACTGGCAGGCCAGCTCGCAGAGGGAACTAGTGGCCTAATGTACTTCCTGTTCGGGACATACTGGTCAGCTCTAGGGATCATGACCTTCGTGTCTCCTGCCCGAGATGACACACCTATTGCAGAGACTAAATCTGAAACCAAGGCAGGGAAAGGCAAGTTACCCACTATCTGTACGTGTCCCATGGCATCCCGGATGTGTCGGGGCAGGTTGAGGGGTTGCTCTGTCAGGATGCACCAGATGAGGATAGCCATGTCGGCTGTGAAGGTCGACTCGTGAGTGCTCGGAAAGATATAGTGGGACATAATCTGTGCCCACACCGAGCCTCCAGGGTGAGTGACTGGGCTAAGATGCTCTTGGGTTTTGAACGATGCTGCCCGTAGATCCATGATGTTCGCTCGGAGGTTGCGTCGGAATAGAATCTCTCAATGAAATCCCGTTGGTAGTATAGCTCTATCCAACAATAGTTCCCGAGTATCAAATTTAGAAGGAAAATTGGTTGTCACAAGTTCAACCCCAATAAAAGTAACCGAAGTATTCAAACCTCGGGTCGTCTCACAAGGAATGGGTAAACATGTGCTTCAACTTTGGTTAGAAATCCGGGGTTGTAAGTCATGAGCAAGAAATTAAAATAGGAATCTTAACAAGCAAGTAATCTTGAAATGCAAGAACTATTCAAATGACTAAGCAAGATGTGAGCAATTCCAAATTAATAAGATAACATTTAATATAATTCCACTCTAAAACTAAACAATAACTATGAATAAGACAAGACAATTAAAATTTGGGTTTTCAAATATGAATAATAAAAGCAACTCTTGGCTAGGCATGGGAATTGGGGTCACTATCCTTATCTAATAACCATATCTTGACAATTATGAGGAACCAAACTCATTAAGTCTACCTCTATACTTGAAGTACGTTAAATGGTTTGGTCAACATCAACCCATAAGGTCTAACCTCACTACTAATTAGTTTAGTAGTAGGTTAGTGTCAATGGCTATCAAATTGACCACTAAGGGTTCCCAAATCATCAAATCCATTAGACCCAATGACTCAAGTTTACCCAATTTCCTTAGCCTAGGCCAAGAGTAAAGAGAACTACTCCATAATCAAAGTAAACAATTCATCGAACACATGGTAAGCATTAACAAAAGACATGTTCAAATTGCAATTAAATTAAAATCAACAAGTACCCACTAACAATTATCAACATACAATCCTTCAAACAACACAATTAACCATAGAAATAATCAATGTAGCATTAACAAGTCAAGATTCACAACATTCATGAAATAGGTATAAAATGACAATTGACAAGAATTCATAAAACTAACACAAGATCTAAGCAAGTTATACTAAGGAATTCAAATTAAGCAATTAAAACTAGTAATTAACAAGACCCAATTTAGAATTCAACAAGGGAAGATCAAATTAAAGCTAGATCTAGAGAGGAACAAGGGTTTCTCTCTCTAGAAGAATAAAGAACCAAAAACTAGCTAAAAATTGTGTCTAGTGTAAAATGAATGATCCCCCCTTTCCCCTAGCATCCTTGGGTCTTTTCCATGCAGAAACAGCTTGAATTTGGGCCTGATGAGCCTCAGAAATCACCAGGCACGATTTCCTTTAATGAGGTCACGTGCAGCTTTCCGCGCGTGCGCGCCATGCGTGCATGCGCGCCGATTGCTTTTGTGATCCACGCGTGCGCGCCAGGTGCGCGTGCGCGTCGGTGGTAATTCTCTGGCCCGCGCGGATGCGTCCATCCTTGCGCGCCACTTCCAGCTATCCTCATCCACGCATGCGCGTGGAGTGCGCGTGCGCACCAATGCTGAGTTTCCCAAAATCCAAATCTTCATGTTCCTTCCTCTTGTGCATGCTTTCTTTATCTCTTCTAGGCCATTCTTGCCCTATTAATTCTGAAATCACTCAACAAATACATCACGACATCGAATGGCAATAAAAGAGAATAAAAATATAGCAATTCTAAGGCAAAATAAGCATGTTTTTCATCATGGAGCAATATTAGGAAGGGAACACAAAACCATGCATTTCTTGTGAATAAGTATGAGAGATATTAACAAAAATCCCCAAATTCTACACAATATAAACCACAAAATTGGGGTTTATCAAATCTCCCCTCACTTAAACCAAGCATATCCTCATGCTTAAAATAAAAAGACCAAAGATCATGGTGAGAAAGGGTTTATAAAATGCAAACTACCTAAGTGAATGCATGCGACTAATGTAAAATCATCTATCTACTTGGTCAAGGGTAAATCTATCCTCCAAGAACACATGTGAGCATATAGGGTGAAAATGATATGTAGTTCATGAATCCTACCAAATTGAACATTACTATGAAATGCACATAACTTGCTAAATGAACGCTTGTAAAAGCCGGGAACAAAGAATTGAGCATTGAACCTTCACCGGAAGTGTATCCGCTCTATTTGCTCAAGTGTATAGGGTTTGTCACTCAATCCTCTCCTAATCATGCTTTCCAAGATTTGTCTTTCATCTAACAATCAATAATTACTTAATGCATGCTTACAAGTATTATGAGGTCTTATTCATGGGTTGTAATGGGGCTAGGGTGAAGGTAAGGATGTATATGGTCAAGTGAGCTTAAAATTTGAGTCCTTGATTAACCTAGAATCCCACTAGATACATAGAACAACCTATACAACTATAATACATTACCTAGCTATCCTTAAGTTTCACTTTTTGCATACTCATGCATTCTTCTCTATTCACATCCCATATGCATTGTTTTTATTACCTTGTCTTGGGGCATCTTTATCCCCTTTTATTGCTCTATTTATTTATTTTATATTTTATATTTTTATTTTTTTTGGTCCCCTTTTTCTTGGGTTTTCATGTACAAAAAAAAAAGTTTCAATGCATATGGTTCAATCATTCAATACATGAGTATATTCCCAAATCCTAGAATTTTCAATTACAACTACAATACACCTCTTTATATCTACCCAAATTTCCCAAGTATACCCTCCCAATTAATTGATACACATATCCACTTACCTAAGCTAATCAAGGATCCAAATTTAGGGACATTCATTATTTTTCGCTTAGGGTTGTTGATGTGCTCTTTTTAAGAACAAAGAGGGTTTATCATAGGCTCAAAATTGGTTAGCAATGGTAGATAAAAGGGTAAGGTCGTTTGGGAAAAGTGACTATTGAAATGATGGCCTCAATCATGTAAATGCATTCATACACAAAGTAATGGATATATAGAATCAGACAAAGCAAGGATTACAATCATAGAGAGAGAATAATGCACACAAGAATGGGAAATAATGGTTAGAAGATGTAACCATGCAATAGGCTCAAAACTTACATGCTTGTGTTCTTAGCTCAATCACTATGTTCCAAAATACATTCTTAAAGCAAGTTTGCCACAAAAATTTTTCAAAATTTGGTAGGGTACCCGAAAACACAGTTATTATTTTGACCAAGCAACTTTATAGAAACTAACTATCATGCAAGGAATATTTACAAGAAAGACTAACTACACATGCAATGCACTAACTACTAAGCAAAAGATAAATCCATGGGTGTTGAAAGGAAGAGATTGTTACCCATGGAGATCGGTCGAACGACCTCCCCACACTTAGAATTTAGCACGGTCCTCCGTGCTACCAACAATGCGCAAAGGATGGTCAGGACTGGAACCTTCACTATCCCCTCCTTCAGAGCTCCCATCGTTTGGGTTTAAGGTGGATGTGAATATTTTGGGTTCCTCCATGCTAGGGATAACACAATGCAGAAGCTTCTTGATGTAAGTATATCGACGTTGGTTGCGCCGCTCATATCTATCAAGCTTCCGGTGTAGATCTTCTATCCTTTGGTGTGTGGATCTTTTCCGTGGTGGTGATGATGAGGTGGAAGGAATAGTAGATGGGAGGTCTATGTCAAGGCTTGGGTTGTTCATAGGAAGATGTAAGTATTTTCCGCTTGGGACCACATTGCCCTTAGCTGGAATTATAGCCTTCGTGTCCATGTCTTCCCAAGGAACACCCGCAGCAGCAACTAAATCAGATACCAATGCTGAAAATGGCAAATTGTCCCGGGCGTGGACTTGTCCTATCGCTTGCTTGACAAGAAGCAGAATGTTCACCGGTCTCTCCGTGAGAACACACCAAACAAGCAAGGCGAGATCCACCGTGAAGGACGACTTGTGGGTGCTAGGTAGCATATAGTGAGATAGGATCTGGGCCCAAGCTCTAGCTTCCATAGTGAGAAAGCGAGCGTCAATGCACTTGGGCCTCATCCGGAGTCGACCATGGGTCCAAAATATCTCTGACTCAGCAATGACTCGGAGGATCGAGTCCCAATCAAATCCAAATATTTCTCGCTGACGTAAGACCTCTTGGTAGCCATCCATATCACTTGGTACCGGTAAGACATTAAGTACTTGCTGAATAGCCTCTTCTGAAACTGATACTTGCTTCCGGCGCACGTATACCGATTGAAGAAAGGGAAGATGGTAGTTAGTGTATAATTCTACCACCCAAGAGAGGTTGATCTCCCGTGGTTTTCTCAAAAGAAACTCCCATCCTTGCCGTTCAATACGGGGTAAAATACAAGGAGCAACCTTGTCCGGCGAAGCAAGTAGATGCTTGGCATGATAGTTCCTCTCAACCATGGCGGGGAATACAAGTTCACAAAAGCGGTTGGGAAATCTTGAAGAATCTTTTGCCGGTTTTCTCTTCTCGTTCTCATCAATAGGAGCGGGTGTCTTCGCCTTCCTAGAGAGGGGTTTGGCTCCTAATGAGGAGTGCGCCTTAGAGTTTGACCTTTGGGGTGCCCTTTTTGCAGCCGGTTTCCTTGAAGCTTTCTCCTTGCCTTTCTTGGTGGCCATCTTGAAGAAGGAAGGGAAACACGAAAATATTAAACCCAAAAAATCAATTTAACAAAATCATGCAAGTGAAAGATGGTGCCCAAAAGAAATATCACAACAAAGTGAATATAAAGGCATGGGTCACAACACTTGGCATGGGATGCAAGAGGAAGTAAAGCATGAAATAAGGCATGAGAAGAATGATCTCAAGCATCCATAACAAAAAGCAAATCATGTTCAATGAGTATCTAATTGGTAGGTATACACTCTAAGCAAACAAAGTGCACTCAATGCATTTAGAAGAAAGCAAGTGAATGAGGAGAAGCACCAAATTGAAAGTGCATGATAAAAATAAACCAAAATGGCATTCATGCATTTCCTCGAACACTTAGTGTGTAATTAACGAGCAATGAGCATTTATGAGATACTTAACCAAATTGAAGCCCAAAATGAAATATCAATCATCACATAAGCATCACATTTTGACAAAGATAAGGAAAGATGACAAAAGATCTATGAAAGCAAATTAAGCTCAAATTCAACATCCATGGAAAAACAAGAAAAGGGAAAAGTAAACAAACAAAAAAGCAAGTAGTATAATCATGCAACTAAAAAGAGAAAATAAGTAAATCAACAAGAAGAATCTAACTAGAAGAAGAAATAATGCAAAGAAGGTAATAGATGAGATATGGAGGAAGTAGAACCTTGAGAAGTGGAAAAGAACAAGGTAGAATTTTCTTTTTGTGAAAATGAGAAAGAGATAAAAAAGATGTAGTGCCACCGAAAAAGGTGGTTGTCTCCGGTGAGTGGCCAGAGATGGTGGTGAAGTATAGAAGAAGAAAAGGAAGAGAAGAGAGGTGATGGAGAAAGAATAAGAAGAAAGAAGAGAAGAAAAGAGGTGAGAAAGAGGGATAGAATAGGGCGCGCGCACGCACGATGCGCTGGCGCGTCGGTAAGGGTTGGGCAAGGGACGCGTACGCGTCAATGGCGCGCACGCGTGAGGTCAGTTATGCCCCTGGCATGGAGTTGGCACAAAGTAGGCCCAACTCTCAGGTGAGTTGTACCAGGGGGGTTATACAGCACAGGCGCGCGGGCACACACCTTGTGCAGATGCGTGCCTGAGTGGATTGGCGACAGGCGCGGACGTGCGCAGTACGCAGACACGTCGGTGTGAGAACAAGTGTGGCATAATTGTGGCACAACTCTCTGGTTTTTTGTACCAGTGAGGTCAGAGTGCACCATCGGCGCGCGGGCACACAGTGCGCTTGCGCGTCGATGGCTAAATTACAAAGGGCGCGCAGGCGGCAAGCACGCGGACGCGTGGGTGCCTGGCGCGAGATGGGTACAAAGTAGGCATGACTCTCGGGTGTTTGGCCCAGGAGTATAAAATCCACCACCGGCGCGCGCGCACAAGGTGCGCTGGCGCGTCGGTGCCCTTTTTTTTCCTTTGTCCTCTCTTTTTTTTTTGACATAGCAAAAGCTATTTTAACACATTCTTGGTAGGTGTTTAAGCTAGCAGTCAAAGAGAACACTTCATAATTTCATGCATTATTCAAAACATGGCATTCCCTCTACTTCAACAATTCATCCATACCAAAATGGTGAGAACTATATGAACATCCTATCTATTCAACAAGAACAATAAAGCTAGTAATCCTATGCAATCAACAACATCAAAAAATCACAAAATTCACAAAAATCTAGAGCTAAAAGCAAGAATATACACAAGGAAGATCTTACCACGGTGGGGTGCCTCCCACCAAGCACTTTTCTTTAACGTCCTTAAGTTGGACGGTCAGTCGCTCATGCTTCTCCTTCTCTAGGTGCATCCTCCAATAGGAACACCTCTAGCTCTTTTGGGAGCTTGTAGCCATGGTACTTCTTCACTCTATGTCCATTCACCTTGAAAGTTGCTTCACTTTTATGATCAAACAACTCCACCACTCCATAGGGCTTTATCTCCTTTACCTTGAAAGGTCCTTCCCATCTAGAACGGAGCTTGCCAGGCATGAATCGAATCCTCGAGTTGTAGAGGAGAACCTCATCACCTTCTTGAAAGTCCTTCTTCCGGATGTGATGGTCATGAAATACTTTAGTCTTTTCCTTGTAGATCCGGGCATTCTCATATGATTCGTTCCTCAAACACTCGAGCTCCTCTAGCTGTAACTTTCTGGCTTCACCCGCCTTGGCTAAATCCATGTTGCACTGCTTTACTGCCTAGTAGGCTCTATGCTCAATCTTCACCGGAAGGTGGCATGCCTTACCATAGACGAACTGGAAGGGGCTCATCCCCAACGGAGTCTTGTAGGCCGTTCTATACGCCCATAGTGCATCCCCTAACCGGAGGCTCCAATCGTTCCTTTGTGGATTGACCACTTTCTCCAAGATTCTCTTAATCTCCCGGTTGGACACTTCCACTTGCCCATTGGTCTGTGGGTGATAAGCAGTAGCAACCTTATGCGACACTCCATAGCGCTTGAGCAGTGCCTCTACTTTCCTGTTACAAAAGTGGGATCCTTAGTCGCTCACGATTTCTTGTGGCGACCCATAACGACATACAATATGATTTCTAATAAAAGAAACAACGGTATTGGCGTCGTCAAGGTGGGTAGGTATTGCTTCTACCCACTTTGACACGTAGTCAACTGCTAACAGGATATACAAGTACCCACTTGAGTTGGGAAACGGTCCCATAAAGTCAATACCCCATACATCAAATATCTCACAGAACAACATAGGTTGCTGAGGCATCTCATCCCTTTGGGATGTGTTTCCCGATTTCTGACACTGATGGCAAGAAATACAGAACCGGTTGGCATCCTTGAATAAGGTTGGCCACCAGAATCCACAAACCAACACCTTTTTAGCTGTCCTTTGTGGGCCAAAATGGCTGCCACATTCGAACGAATGGCAAGCTTCAAGAATGGGTTGGATTTCAGATTCCGGCACACATCTTCGAATTACTTGGTCTACGCCCTTCTTCCACAAGTGAGGGTCATCCCAAATGTAGTATTTGTAATCACTCCTCAACTTATCCCTTTGGTGTTTAGAAAAGTTGGGAGGGAAGAGTTTTGCAACCAAGTAGTTCGCCATTGGGACAAACCAAGGAAAGCTATCCGACACAACATGCAAACTATCCAATGGGAATGAGTCATTGATCGGAAATGGGTCAAATTTTAAATTCTCAATGCGGCTTAAATGATCCGCAACCAGGTTTTGAGATCCACTCCGGTCCCTAATCTCAATGTCGAATTCTTGCAAAAGCAAGATCCAACGTATGAGTCTAGACTTTGACTCATTCTTTGTCAATAAGTACTTTAAAGCTGCATGATCCGTGTATACCACTATCTTTGATCCTAGAAAATAAGATCTAAATTTATCTAAAGCATGAACAATAGCTAGGAGTTTCTTTTCGGTAGTGGTATAGTTGGATTGTGCTGCATCCAGTGTTTTAGAAGAGTAAGCAATGACATAGGGGAGTTTACCATCACGTTGTGCAAGCGCGGCACCTACAGCTTGGTTTGATGCATCGCACATTATCTCAAATGGCAACATCCAGTTGGGGCCTCGCACAATCGGTGCTGTGGTAAAAACTCTCCTTAGCTCTTCAAAAGCTTTCACACATTCACTGTCAAACTCAAAGTCCACAACTTTTTGGAGTAGGCACGACAATGGCAAAGCAATCTTGCTGAAATCTTTGATAAAGCGCCTATAGAATCATGCATGGCCTAAAAACGAGCGGACCTCCCTCACAGATGAGGGGTGAGGTAAAGTGGTAATAACATCGACCTTGGCCGGGTCTATAGAAATTCTTTCATGAGATACTACATGTCCCAACACTATACCTTGTCTTACCATAAAGTGACATTTCTCAAAATTCAAGACAAGGTTAGTGTCAACACATCTAGCTAAGACCTTGGCCAAGTTCTCTAAGCAACAATCAAATGAAGTTTCATAAACAATGAAGTCATCTATAAAGACTTCCAGACAATTCTCCATTAGATCAAAAAAGACACTGGTCATACACCGCTGAAAAGTAGCAGGTGCATTACATAGTCCAAATGGCATCCTTTTATAGGCAAAGGTGCCAAAAGGGCAAGTGAATGTGGTCTTTTCCTGATCTTCAGGGGCAATGTGAATCTGGAAGTAACTAGTGAATCCATCAAGAAAACAATAATAGGATTTACCCGCCAAATGGTCCAACATCTGATCGATAAAGGGCAAAGGATAGTGGTCCTTTCTTGTAGTGGCGTTCAATCTTCTATAATCAATGCACACTCACCACGCATTTTGTACTCTCTTGGTGACTACTTCACCATCATCCTTTTTAACCGCAGTGATGCCCGAAATTGGGTATATGATACCTGCATCAAGTAGCCTAGTGACCTCCTTCTATACCATGTCGAGGATAGTTGGGTTGAGCCTTCTTTGCGGTTGCCTAACTGGTCTAGCTCCTTCTTGGAGAAATATACGATGCATACACTTGCGAGGGTCAATCCCCATAATATCGGCTAGGCTCCATCCAATTGCTTTCTTGTACTTTCTTAGAACATCTAGGAGCTTCCCTTCTTCTTCACTTGAAAGCTCACTAGCAATAATGACCACATCTAGGAGCTTCCCTTCTTCTTCACTTGAAAGCTCACTAGCAATAATGACCGGCAACCTTTGGTTGTCCTCTAAGAAAGCATACTTCAAATGAGATGGAAGAGGTTTCAATTCACTCTTTGCCTCAAGCTGAGGTTCCTTTTCATCAAACTCACGGAGTTCATTCTCAACAACTTTCTCATGTTCATCCTCTTGGTCATCCGTCTCTTCAACAATGGGGTAGCATAGCTTGTTGTGGTCTTCTTCTTGCACTTCCGCTACCACTTCATCAATTACATCACATCGGAGAATAGAATGCTCTTCGGGAGGATGCTTCATGGCTTCTTCCAAATTGAACTTGATAGTCTTGTCTCCAACTTCAAAGGAATATATGCCGGTGAAGGTATCTAACTTAAATTTAGAAGTTTTGAGGAAGGGTCTACCAAGTAGAACGGAGGATGAGCTTCTATTTTCTGTTAGAGGCATTTCAAGGATGTAAAAGTCAACCGGAAAAACCAAATCCTCGATCGCCACAAGTACATCTTCGGCTATTCCTATCACCGTGATCACACTTTTATCGGCTAAGGCAAACTTCACCGCCGACTTCTTTAATGGAGCTAAATTCAACCACGCAAAAATGGATAATGGCATGATGCTTACGCAAGCTCCCAAGTCACAGATACAATCATGAAAAGTGCGTCCACCAATACAACAAGACACCAAACAAGGTCCAGGGTCACCACATTTCTTTGGAATAGGTTCCATCAAGGAAGAAATCGAACTACCCAAGGATAATATCTCCAATTCTCCTATCCTATCCTTGTGTGTACACAAGTCTTTCAAAAATTTTGCATACTTTGGAATTTGTTGGATAGCATCAAGAAGTGGTATGGTTACCTCAACCTTCTTGAACACTTGAAGCATGTTCAAATCAAATTCCGGTGTTTTCTTTGCTTTCTTCACCATGGAAGGAAATGGAATAGGAATGGACTCATCTACTATAGCTTTCCTCTTGGGTTCCTTGAGGCTTACTCCTTCTTCTTCATTCCTTTTGTCTACCACCTCTTCTTCATGTGGAGCTTCAACAACCACTTCTTACTCATGAATGTCTTCCATGACCCTTGGAGGTATCTCCTCTAATGTAGTCCCCGACCGTAGAGTGATGGCGTTGAGACCGCCCTTTGGGTTTGGTTGGGGTTGGGATGGAAGGTTAGAAGAGCTTGAGGGTTGGTTGGAGTTGTTGTTGGAGGTTGAGGGTTGGTTTGACATGGCCATCTTTGAGAGCATGTTGGTGAGGTTAGCCAATTGAGCTCCCAAGGCATCAAATTGAGCCTTGTTACTTTCGTCCCGTTTCTCCATGGCGGCTCTAAGTTCATCAACTTGATTGTTGGAAGGTGGAGGAGTTTGGTTGGATTGTTGTCTATGGTGTGGTGCTTGGTACTTGGTGTAGTTGTTTTGGTTTTGGTTGGAGTGACCTTGGTTGGCTTGGTAGTTGGTGTTGTTATGGTGATATTGGGATGAAGATTGGTTGTTGTTATAATGAGAAGAAGAGTTATTCTATTTTTTGTTTTGATTGCTCCCTTGTGTATTGTCCCTCCACCCTTGATTTTGATTACTACCATGAGAGTAGTTGTTTTGGCCTTGAGAAGGATAGGGCGGACGGTTGTTATAGTTCACATTGGCCATAACAAGGGCATGCTCCTCTTGAATTTGATGGCATTGATCGGTGTAATGTGTGGTGCTAGAGCACAAACCACAAATCCTAGGAGGGCCTTCAAGTTGAGCAACTGGAGGTGGGGCTTCGATGGCTTGGATGGAGTAGTATTCCTTTTGATCCTTTTGTAATTGCGTGAGGATGGTGGTCATATCCCCAAGTGCTTTGGTTAGGCTTGCTTCGGAAGGGGATGGTTCTACCACACCCTTGAGAGGATTACTTCTCACCCTCATATGTTGTGTAGCCTCGGCAACATCATTTATCAACTTCCAAGCTTCTCCCTCCGTCTTGTTTTTCGAAAGGGAACCACCACTAGAAGCGGTGAGCAATCTTCTATCTTCCACACAAAGACCTCCGGTGAAGTAGCTAATGAGCAAGTGAGTGTTCAATCCAAGATGTGGACAAGATTCTAATAGCCTCTTGAACCGAGTCCAATACTCATACAAACTCTCTTGGTCTCTTTGCATTATTCCTGAGATCTCCTTCTGGACATAATCGGTCTTCTCTGGTGGAAAGAACTTATCTAGAAACTCTCTTCTCAAGAAATCCCAATTTGTCATAATCTCATCTGGTAGCGAATAAAACCATGTCTTTGCTTGCCCTTCAAAAGAGAAAGGAAAGGCAAAAACCATAATAGCCAACTCATCGGCTCCATGCCTTTGAGCCGTAGAACAAGCAACTTGAAAATCTTTTAGATGTTGGATGGGGTCTTGACCCGGCAACCCATGATACTTAGGAAGTAGATGTATCAAGCTACTCTTCAACTCAAAGTTTGGATCAAGGTTAGGATACCTTGCTTGCAAAGGTTGGAGTATGATATCCGGAGCTCCTTGCTCGTGCAAAGTGATCCGTCGTGGCTCTGTCATGTATGGTTCACATGTAGGATGCAAAGATGCATTAGTAGTGCCAACAAAAGAATAGGAAGTAGCGGACTCCAAGTCACTCTCGGTACCACCTAGTGATTCGGTATGTTCCTCAAAAGAGGCCGAAGTACTAGCCGTATAATCCAACCGCTGTCTAGCTTGCCGAGTGTGTAACAAAGTTCTTTCAATCTCAGGGTCAAACTCGGCTAAGCTAGACTTCGGTTGAGACCAAGTCATCAAACTTGGGAGTCATAGCACACAAACAAAAGAAATTTAAACTAAAGCTAAGTATTAAAAGAAAGTAAGCTATCTACAATATTCACATATTCACATAATCAATATCAAGGCATATGTTGCAACCATTCCCTGGCAACGGCGCCAAAAATTTGATGTTCGCTCGGGGTTGCGTTGGAATAGAATCTCTCAATGAAATCCCGTTGGTAGTATAGCTCTATCCAACAACAGTTCTCGAGTATCAAATTTAGAAGAGAAATTGGTTGTCACAAGTTCAAACCCAATAAAAGTAACCAAAGTATTCAAACCTCAGGTTGTCTCACAAGGAATGGGTAAACATGTGCTTCAACATTGGTTAGAAATCCGAGGTTGTAAGTCATGAGCAAGAAATTAAAATAGAAATCTTAACAAGTAAGTAATCTTGAAATGCAAGAATGGTGCACGAAATTGTGATGTCCAGGCTCGAACAATCCCTGGCAACGTGAGCAACTTGGTACGCGTAATCGTGATTACACTTTAATTATGTAAAATTCATGGCTCTTTCTTTCCTTGGCAATGGCGCCAAGAACATGGTGCCAATACCATGGTTCACAACTTCGATACAACTAACCAGCAAGTGCACTGGGTCGTCCAAGTAATACCTTACGTGAGTAAGGGTCGAATCCCACGGAGATTGTTGGTATGAAGCAAGCTATGGTCACCTTGTAAATCTCAGTCAGGCAGATATAAATTGATAATGGTGTTTTCGAATGTAATATAATAAAATAGGGATAGAAATACTTATGTAATTCATTGGTAGGAATTTCAGATAAGCGAATGGAGATGCTTTCGTTTCTCTGAACCTCTGCTTTCCTGCTATCTTCATCCAATCAGTCTTACTCCTTTCCATGGCTGGCTTTATGTGATACATCACCACTGTCAATGGCTACTTTCGGTCATCTCTCGGGAAAATGATCCAATGCCCTGTCACGGCACGGCTAATCGTCTGGAGGCATCACCCTTGCCAATGGCTTCATCTTATCCTCTCAGTGAATAATATGCTCACGCACCCTGTCACGGCACGGCTATTCATCTGTCGGTTCTCGATCATGCTGGAATAGGATTTACTATCCTTTTACGTCTGTCACTAATGCCCTGCAATCGCGAGTTAGGAGCTCGTCACAGTCATCCAATCATTGAATCCTACTCGGAATACCACAGACAAGGTTTAGACTTTCCGGATTCTCTTGAATGCCGCCATCATCCTAGCGTACGCCACGAAGATTCCGGTTAGGAGATCTAAGAGATATTCATTCTAGCTTATTTCATGTAGAACGGGAGTGTTTGTCAGGCACGCGTTCATAAAGGAGAAGGATGATGAGCGTCACACATAATCATCACCTTCATCACGTTCTTGGGTGCGAATGGATATCTTGGAAGTGAAATAAGATGAATTGAATAGAAAACAGTAGTACTTTGCATTAATCTTTGAGGAACAGCAGAGCTCCACACCTTAATCTATGGAGTGTAGAAACTCTACCGTTAAAAATACATAAGTGAAGGTCCAGGTATGGCCGAGATGGCCAGCCCTCAAACGTGATCTAAGATAGCGTACAACTGATCAAAGATGCCTAATACAATAGTAAAAGGTCCTATTTATAATAAACTAGTCACTAGGGTTTATATGAGTAAGTAATTGATGCATAAATCCACTTCCGGGGCCCACTTGGTGTGTGCTTGGGCTGGGCTTGAGTGTTGCACGTGTAGAGGTCCTTCTTGGAGTTGAACGCCAGTTTTTGTGCCAGTTTGGGCGTTCAACTCTGGTTTTGGCTCCTTTTCTGGCGCTGGACGCCAGATTTGGGTAGAAAGCTGGCGTTGAACACCAGTTTACGTCGTCTATTCTTGGCCAAAGTATGGACTATTATATATTGCTGTTAAGCCCTGGATGTCTACTTTCCAACGCAATTGGAAGCGCGCCATTTTGAGTTCTGTAGCTCCAGAAAATTTATTTTGAGTGCAGGGAGGTCAGAATCCAACAGCATCAGCAGTCCTTCTTCAACCTCTGAATCTGATTTCTGCTCAAGTCCCTCAATTTCAGCCAGAAAATACCTGAAATCACAGAAAAAAACACAAACTCATAGTAAAGTCCAGAAATGTGAATTTAACATAAAAACTAATGAAAACATCCCTAAAAGTAACTAGATCCTACTAAAAACATACTAAAAACAATGTCAAAAAGCGTATAAATTATCCGCTCATCAAAGAACTATTCAAATGACTAAGCAAGATGTGAGCAATTCTAAATTAATAAGATAACATTCAATATAATTCCACTCTAAAACTAAACAATAACTATGAATAAGACAAGACAATTAAAATTTGGGTTTTCAAATATGAATAATAAAAGCAACTCTTAGCTAGGCATAGGAATTGGGGTCACTATCCTTGTCTAATAACCATATCTTGACAATTATGAGGAACCAAACTCATTAAGTCTACCTCTATACTTGAAGTACGTTAAATGGTTTGGTCAACATCAACCCATAAGGTCTAACCTCACTACTAATTAGTTTAGTAGTAGGTTAGTGTCAATGGCTATCAAATTGACCACTAAGAATTCCCAAATCATCAAATCTATTAGACCCAATGACTCAAGTTTACCCAATTTCCTTAGCCTAGGCCAAGAGTAAAGAGAACTACTACATAATCAAAGTAAACAATTCATCGAACACATGGTAAGCATTAAAAAAAGACATGTTCAAATTGCAATTAAATTGAAATCAACAAGTACCCACTAACAATTATCAACATACAATCTTTCAAACAAAACAATTAACCATAGAAATAATCAATGTAGCATTAACAAGTCAAGATTCACAACATTCATGAAATGGGTATAAAATGACAATTGACAAGAATTCATAAAACTAACACAAGATCTAAGCAAGTTATACTAAGGAAATCAAATTAAGCAATTAAAACTAGTAATTAACAAGAGCCAATTCAGAATTCAACAAGGGAAGATCAAATTAAAACTAGATCTAGAGAGGAACAAGGGTTTCTCTCTCTAGAAGAACAAAGAACCAAAAACTAGCAAAAAATTGTGTCTAGTGTAAAATGAATGATCCCCCCCTTTTCCCCTAGCATCCTTGGGTCTTTTCCGTGTAGAAACAGCTTGAATTTGGGTCTGATGAGCCTCAGAAATCGCCAGGTACGATTTTCTTTAATGAGGTCACGTGCAGCTTTCCGCACGTGTGCGCCATGCGTGCGTGCACGCCGATTGCTTTTGTGATCCACGCGTGCGCGCCAGGTGCACATGCGCGTCGGTGTGAATTTTCTGGCTCGCGCGGATGCATCCATCCTTGCGCGCCAATTCCAGCTATCCTCATCCACGCATGCGCGTGGAGTGCGCGTGCGCGCCAATGCTGAGTTTCCCAAAATCCAAATCTTCATGGAACAATATTAGGAAGGAAACACAAAACCATGCATTTTTTGTGAATAAGTGTGAGAGATATTGACAAAAACCCCCAAATTCTACACAATATAAACCATAAAATTAGGGTTTATCAATCCACTTGCTGCCAGATTGGGCTATAACTCCAAGTACGCTATCCCAGTCGAACTGATACATCTGGCACTTACGAGATGCTTCTTGATATGCATCCCATCCCTCAGGACTAGGTAGAAAGTCCAGTGCTCTCTGTATGGCACTCTCGGAGACAGGGACTTGCTGCTGACGAACGTAGACAATCTGCAGAGTGGGCGAGTAGAAGTTTGAGTAGAATTCAACTACCCATGATAAACTGGCCTCTCGCGGCTGTCTCCTCAAAAATCTCCACTGTCTGTTCTCTATTCGGGGCTCCACAAAATCAACAAAGTGTGTTGGGACAATGAGTAGATGCTCATTGTTGTAGTTCCTCTCAACTAGGATGGAGAACATCTGTTCGCAATAACGGTTAGCAAATCGGGTGGAGTCCCGAGCGAGAAAGGCTTTCTCGGATTCATCAACTTTGATAATCCTTTTTCACCCGCTTTGTTGGTGGCTTGACACTGGTAGATGGAAGTGCTTTAGCCAGTGTTCTCTTGGTTCCTCTCCTAGCCGGTGGCTTGTCAGTGGCCTTCTCTTTTCCTTTCTTGGTACCCATGCTTAAGGAAGAAGAAAAATGAAGAGTGTAAAATATAGATAACTAAACCTGGAAAGGGGAAATTCCAAGTGATAATGAATGCCAAAGGAAAGATGTTAGCTCAAATACATGGTAGCTACAACATGTAGGTAAGACATCAATTAAGAGCAATAAGGCAATGCATAATGAAATAGATGCAAGAGGTGAAAGCATGCAAGGAATAGGCATGAGAAGCATAACTCAAGCATCAAAAATTAAATGTGCCAATATAGAGAGTATTTGTATGATGACAATTGTGAATGATAATCCCAAATACATGTAGAGTGCAAGGTTTGTGAAAAAGAGGCATTCAAGTAAAAGAGTAAAACAAAATAGAGTTCAAGATGCCATAAGGGATTTTTCACAAACACTTGGTGAGCAAGATAGAATAGGAATGAAAATAATATAATTCAAATGTATATGAGAGCCAAATTAAAGTATCAATTGTCAAATCACTCTATATAATAACCACAAGCTTCAAGATAATAAGGTAAGACCCAAATAAAACTCCAATACCAACATAAGAATGCATGAAAAAGAAAAGAAAAAGAAACCATAAATAAATAAGCTAAAAGAAAGATAGAGAAGAAAGAAACATAAATAAATGCAATAATGAAAGAGTAGATGGGAAGAAGAAAAAAACCTTGATGAAGAAGATGAAGAAGGAAAGAAGAAAGTAATAGATATGAAGGAAGAATAAGGAAGAAGAAAGAAAGAAGAAAGAAGAAATAATTAGGATTGAAAAGAATTAGGAGTGGAGGGGTGGATGATTTGAATTCAGGCGCTGATGTGGTTTAATTGTACGTCGTATGCGACGCGTACGCATGCATCACGCGTACGCGTGGATCGCGCTAGTTTGAAGTGACACGTATGCGTCAAGGACGCGTACGCGTGACATTGGTTGTGCGAATGGCGCGAAGGCAGCCCCGCTCGCGCACAACTCTCTGTTCAGATACGCACGATAGTGAAAATTGCATATGACGCGTGCGTGGTTGGCCAAGATGGGAAAACAACGCGTATGCGTCAGGGACGCGTACGCGTGATGGGGTTGTGCTCCCAGCATAGTTCCAGCCCCACACCATCATAACTCTCAGGCCAAACACCCGTTTACGCCGATTTGCAGGGTCACGTGGACGCGTGAGGGACACGTACGCGTGATGGCCCAAAATCGCAAACGACGCGTGCGCGAGGGACGTGTACACGTGGTCTTGCTTGTGCCTAAGGCACGCTTCCAGCCCTGCTCCCACATAACTCTCTGGTCAATTCTTCCTTGTTTTGCATACACATATGACGCGTACGCGTCAGCGACTCTTGCGCATCGTGTGCTCGCTCTTTTTTTTATGCAGAATGCAAAATGCAGCATGCAGATGAGTATGTAGAAATCATGAATGAACTCTATGGAAAAATAAAAGAAAATAAAACTAAGAATAAAAAGGAACGATCATACCATGGTGGGTTGTATCCCACCCAGCACTTTGCTTTTACGTCCTTAAGTTGGACGGTTTACCAGCTCAATCTGCTTCTGATGGTGGATCTTCCAAGAGGAAGATCTCTAGCTCCTTGTTGTTCTTCATCTTCTCACCATGGTACAGCTTTAAGCGATGTCCATTGACCTTGATGAATTTGGAGCTTGAGGGATGACTCAGGTGGAAGACTCCATATGAATCTGCCTTCTCTACTCCATAGGGTCCTTCCTACCTTGACCTCAGCTTGCCTGGCATGAGCCTTAGTCTTGAGTTGTAAAGGAGAACTAGCTCCCCGGGTCTAAACTCTCTTCTCTTGATATACTTGTCATGCACAGCCTTCACCTTCTCTTTATATAGTCTGGAGTTGTCATAGGCTTCCAGTCGAAGGGTCTCCAGTTCTGCTAGTTGTAGCTTCCTTTCAGCACCAGCCTTCTCAAATCCCATGTTGCATTCCTTTACAGCCCAGAAAGCCTTGTGTTCCACCTCCACTAGGAGGTGACAAGCCTTTCCGTATACTAGGCGGAAAGGACTCATTCCTATTGGTGTTTTGTATGCTGTTCGATAAGCCCAAAGCGCATCTACAAGTCTGGTGCTCCAGTCCTTCCTATGAAGCTTGACTATCTTCGCCAGAATGTGCTTTATCTCTCTGTTAGACACCTCTTCTTGCCCATTGGTCTGGGGATGATAAGCGGTGGCTACCTTGTGGATGATGCTATGTTTCTTTAGTAGGCCTGTTAATCTCCTGTTACAAAAGTGAGTGCCTTAATCACTCACGATTGCTCGTGGTGATCCAAAACGACAGATAATATGATTTCTAACAAAAGAGACAACAGTGTTAGCATCATCAGTATGGGCAGGAATTGCTTTCACCCATTTAGAAACATAATCTACAGCTAACAGTATATATAAGAAACCACTAGAGTTTGGGAATGGACCCATGAAGTCAATGCACCAAACATAAAAAATTTCACAGAATAGCATAAGCTGTTGGGGCATCTCATCCCTCTTGGATATATTTTCAAACCTTTGGCATGGGAAACAAGATTTACAGAAGGCGGTAGCATCTTTAAAAAGAGTGGGCCACCAGAATCCACAGTCTAAAATTTTTCTAGCTGTTCTTTGAGGGCCAAAATGTCCACCATTCTCAGAGGAGTGACAGGCCTCTAAAATGGACTGGAATTCTCATTGAGGCACACACCTCCTAATTATCTGGTTAGCACCATACCTCCATAAATATGGGTCATCCCATATATAATAGTTGGACTCGCTTTTCAGCTTGTCCCTTTGATGCTTAGTAAAATTGGGAGGGAAGGTATGACTAACTAGATAGTTAGCTATAGGGGCATACCAAGGAACTACTTCAGATATTGCGTGGAAGCTATCTACTGGAAAAGCATCATTGATAGGAGTGGAGTCATCCTTAATGTGCTCAAGGCGACTCAAGTGGTCTGCCACTAAATTCTGGGAACCACACCTATCCTTAATTTCTAAATCAAATTCTTGCAGCAGCAATATCTAACGTATTAGCCTTGGTTTGGACTCTTTTTAGATAATAAATATTTTAGAGCTGCATGGTCTGAGTACACTACCACCTTAGTACCAAGTAAATAGGCTCAGAATTTATCTAGAGCAAAAATAATAGCCAGAAGCTCTTTTTCAGTGGTAGTATAATTAGACTGAGCAACGTCTAAGGTCTTAGAAGCATAAGCTATTACAAAAGGCTGGGCCAGCGCCGCTCCTACTGCATGGTTAGAGGCATCACACATAATCTCAAAAGGCTGGCTCTAGTCTGGTCTTCTCACAATCGAAACTTGAGTCAAGGCGATCTTCAGCTTATCAAACGCATTCATGCAGTCCTCACTCAGCTCAAACTCAACATCCTTCTGCAGCAGTCTGGATAAAGGCAATGCTACCTTATTGAAGTCCTTGATGAATCTCTGGTAGAAACCTACATGACCAAGAAACGAACGGACTTCCCTCACGGAGGAGGGGTAAGGTAAACTAAAAATCACTTCTACCTTTGCTGGATCTACAGAAATACCATTATTAGAAATAACAAGTCCTAGTACAATACCTTGTTTTACCATAAAGTGACATTTTTCAAAATTTAATACAAAGTTTGAACTAACACACCTGTCTAATACTCTAGCTAAACTATCCAAGCAAAAGTTAAATGAATCACCATATACGCTAAAATCATCCATGAAAACTTTCATACAGCTCTCAATAAGATCAGAGAAAATGCTCATCATGCACCTTTGGAAAGTAGCCGGTGCATTACACAAGCCAAAAGGAATCCTTTTGTATGCATACGTTCCAAAGGGACATGTAAAAGTAGTCTTCTCCTTATCCTCAAGAGCTATATGAATTTGAAAATAGCATGTATAACCATCTAAAAAGCAGTAATGTGATTTACCTGACAGGCGATCAAGCATCTGATCAATAAATGGCAAGGGGTAATGATCCTTGTGAGTAGCTTGGTTGAGGCACCTGTAATCAATGCAAACTCTCCATGAATTCTGCACTCTAGTTGCTATGAGCTCTCCATGCTCATTCTTCACTGTTGTGACTCCAGACTTCTTGGGCACCACTTGTACTGGGCTGACCCATTCGCTATCTGAGATGGGATATATAATATCAGCTTCCAGCAATTCGGTCACTTCCTTCTTGACAACTTCTAAGATGGTGGGGTTCAGTCTCCTTTGAGGTTGACGGATAGGCCTTGTTCCCTCTTCTAAAAATATCCTGTGCTCACAAACTTGAGGGTTGATGCCCACTATATCCGCCAAGCTCCACCCAATTGCTTTCTTGTGTCTTTTCAGCACACTAAGCAACTGTTCCTCCTGTTGGGATGTGAGTTCCCTTGCAATGATAATTGGGAGCTTCTGATTATCCTCAAGGTAAGCATACTTGAGGTGGTGTGGAAGGGGCTTTAATTCCATTTTCTGCTCATGGCTAGGTACTGGATCATCTGGAGTTAGTGATGATGGCAAAGTGTCCTCATTGTGTCCAGAGGGTTTTCCCACACTTGGACCGTGCTCCATGTGCATCTCTTCTACTTCTTCTTGGTGAACTGCAGCTACAGTCTCATCAATGATATCGCACTGAAAGATGAAATGATCTTCTGGAGGGTGCTTCATAGCTTCATCCAGGTTGAAGCTCACTGCTCTACCATCTATCTCAAAAGAGTAAGTTCCTGAGAAGGCATCTAATTTGAATTTTGAAGTCTTCAGGAATAGCCTTCAAAGCAGGATGGATGATGGCCTTCCTTAGTCATTAGGGGCATCTCCAAAATATAGAAATCAATGGGAAATATGAGCCCCTTAATGCTCACAAGCACGTCCTCAACAATCCCAACCACTGTGATTATGCTTTTATCTGCCAAAACAAAACGAGCTGCCGACCTTTTTAAGGGAGGGAGCCTCAAAGCATCATATACAGACAATGGCATAATGCTAACACATGCACCTACGTCACACATGCAGTCAGAAAATGTTACACCCCCAATGGTACACGTAATCATACATGGCCCTGGATCCCCACATTTTTCTGGTATGGCACCCATTAATGCAGATATTGAGCTACCTAAGGGAATGGTTTCTAAATCCTGTATTCTATCCTTATGCATGCATAAATCCTTTAAAAACTTCGCATATTTAGGTACCTGGTGAATCGCATCAAAAAGTAGAATGGTTACCTCAACCTTTTTGAAGATTTCTACCATCTTGGGGTCAAGCTCCATCTGCTTTCTGGACTTCCTAGCAAGGTGTGGGAAGGGAATAGGGATCGCGTCTCTTGCAGCTTCGGCTTCCTTGGGGCGCTATTCTCTGGTTGAGCTGCCTCTTCTTCAACCATGTCTTGTACTTCATCCCCTTCTTCAGCATCTTCTACCTCAACAACATCTTGAGCTTGAATGTTCTCCTTTGAGCTTGGCTCCTCATGATTCCTCTCTTGTAGTGTGGTTCTGGACCTCAAAGTGATGGCATTGATGCCACCTTTGGGGTTGGGTATAGGTTGAGAAGGAATTACACTGGAGCTTGAGGGTTGATTGTTGGAGGTGATTAATGAATCTATCCGGGAGACGAGAGCTTGTATGGTGGAGGTAAGACCATTTATGGAAGAGTTAATTGTATTCTGAATGTCTTGGTGTCCTTGTGTCATAATGCGAAACATCTCATCATTTGAAGAAGAAGGGGGGTAAGTGATTTGAGGGGTCTGCTGTTGGTTGTTCTGAGGCGCTTGGGACTGCCTCTGGTGAGGTACTCTGTAAGGCTGGTTCTGGTTCTGCTGTTGATAGGGAGGATTCTGCTGATACTGGTTTTGCTGATTGTTATTATTATTCCACCTCTGATTTCCTTGGTTGTCTTTGCCTCCTCTGTTATAGTTGTCCCTCCATCCTTGGTTGGAGTTATCCCTCCACCCCTGGTTGGAGTTGTCTTGCCAACCTTGGTTATGGTTCCCACCTTGGTTATAATTTCCGCCTTGTTTCAGGCGGTCATAGAAGTTATGAGTAGCTGCTAAGGTGTTGTCTTCTTGTTGGAGCTACAGACACTCATCAGTGTAATGAGTATAATCAGTACATATTCCGCATACTCTTTGAGGAACCAACTGTTGACTGTGTTGTGATGGGGGAGGCTGAGGTTGCTATATGATTCAGATGTATCTGCTTCAGTAAGTTGGTCATCTCTCCCAAAGTCTGAGTGAGAGAAGCAGTCTCACTACTAGAGGAAACCTCTGCAACAGCCTTGGGATGGTTGTTTCTGTGCCTAACATTCCGGGTAGATTCCGCTAGATTGGTGATCAATTGTCATGCCTCTGTCGTCGTCTTGTACTTCTTCATAGAGCCATTACTTGTAGCATCCAATGTAGTCTTATCCTGAGGCTTCAAGTCTTGTGTGAAGTAGCTGATCAACACCATTTGGTCAATCTTATGGTTGGGGCACGAGTCTAGGAGATTCTTGAAGTGTTCCCAATATTCGTAAAGGGTCTCTGATTCGCCTTGGATAATGCAGGAAATCTCCTTCCTCAGTCTATCTGTAACTTCAGCTGGAAAGTATTTTTTCAGGAACTCCCTTCTGAGCAAATTCCAGTTGGTAACGACTGCTTCAGGTTGAGTGTAGAGTCACTCTCTTGCCTTTCCCTCAAGAGAAAACAGGAAGGCAGACAGCAAAATATCAGTCTCATCTGCACCCTGACGCCTAACAGTTGAACAGGCTGTTTGAAAATTCCTGAGGTGCTTGATAGGCTCCTGAGCAAATAAGCCATGAAACTTAGGTATTAGGTTGATTAGCGCAGTCTACAGACCAAAATCTGGAGCCAGATTTGGGTGACGCGCTAGATACGGTTGCAGTGTAAAGTCTAGAGCTCTTTCTTTCTGGAGAGTAATCCTTCTGGGCTCCGCCATATTACCTGCACGTAAATCAACAGTATCAGTAGAAAAGAAGCTTGTTTCTTCCTTAGATGGCGCTTCAGATTTTCCTTCAGAAGAGACTGGTGAGTTGGTAGTAACCACTTCACCACCCTCAGAGGCTAACCTACGCCGAGCTCGCCTAATACGTGAAATAGTTCTTTCAATTTCAGGATCAAACGTAGCTAAGCTCGGGTCAGGCAGTGAACGCGTCATTCAATGAAAGAAACATACAGCTCATGGTAAATAAATAAAATAAAATATGCAAAAATTAAAAATATGTACACCAACTAATAATTTAGCACACTATTGCAACTCCCCCGCAACGGCGCCAAAAATTGACGTGGCAGAAATTAGCCGATTAAGAAATTATAGTAAGAACAGCGTGGTAAGTACAGTTCTTAACCGACAAAAATCCACTTATCAATTTAAAAAGGGTTGTCATAATTTAAGAATAAAAATACTGGGAGTAGAAATCCCAGGTCGTCTCCCAACGAGTTGACAAAAGAGTGCTATTTTATTAGTCAAGAATTTTCTGAGAATTTTTAGAGTTGGAGAACGGGAAATTAAAATAATAATTAATTAAAGCAATGAAAATTAACACGAGAATTTATATAATTAAAATAAAAGCCTTGACCCGGAGAAGATTAATTAGAAGTTATATCCTTGTTGGGTTTTCCCAAGTGTAATATTAAGAGGTTGTTGTTCTACTTAGTCATCTCTTACCTGATAAGGGAAAGTCAAGTAACTAACTAACCAACTATAAGTCTCAGGTCCTAATCATCTCCCCAAGGAAGGATTAGAGTTAGAGACTAGAGAGCCCGCCAACAACTTCCAATTAAAATTGACACTTGAGTGTTCCAACTCAAGGGTTTCCTTTTAATCAACTCCCAAGTCAAGTTGGGAGTCTACTCCATTGACATGAATACAATGTTCACAAGCATATAAAGAGAATAAGAGGAAGACATGATAAACTAAATAAAATAATAACTGAAAATTAATTAAAGGTAAAAATGATTCTTTGCATTAATAACTCCCAAAATGCAACATACGTATCTGAACAGGGTTAATAAGTAATCAAAAGAGTAAAGGAATAAGAAAACAAACTAGAATAATAGCAACTTCAATGGAGGTAGTGACTCTTCTCAAAATCCAAAGCATAAACTATAAAAACTATGAGTATGTAGAAAACCTAGAGGAAGAGTGATTTCTCTCTAAGATTCCAATCTAAAACTAAAAACTATGCGAATGAGAATGTGTGTTGAGTCTCTGCTTGTCCCCTGGCTCTAGTCTGTGTTTCTGGGCCGAAAACTGGGTCCAAACTCGGCCCAAAATCGCCCCCAGCATTTTCTGCGATTTCTGCAGGTAGCGCATGTCACGCGTACGCGTCAGTCACACGTGCGCGTCGTTTGGCAATTTTCCTTGTCACACGTACGCGTCAGGCACGCGCACGCGTCGCCGTGCAAACTCCTATTCATGCGCACGCGTGAGCCATGCGTGCGCGTCGCTCCTCGCTGGTTATCTCCTTTATTTCTTGTGCTCCTTCCATTTATGCAAGCTTCCTCTCCATCCTCTAAGCCATTCCTGCCCTATAAAGCCTGAAAACACTTAACGCACAGATCACGGCATCAAATTGTATAAAGAGGGATTAAAAATATACAATTTAAAGGCTTAGGAAGCAAGTTTTCAATTATAGAACAAAATTAGGAAGGAATTGTAATGTCATGCAAATTGTATGAATAAGTGTGCAAAGAATTGATAAAAACCACTCAATGGAGCACAAGATAAACCATAAAATAGTGGTTTATCACTCATCCTCAAAAAGAAAGGAGAAAGTATAATTAGAATCATAGGGCAAGTAACACCAAAGAGGTAAAGGAGGTGAAGCCAATAGGCATCTAATTGAGGAAGTTTGTATAGAGGTGTAGTATGATAAAAGATAATGTGTGTATTCTAAGTGTGCGCACACTTTAGAATATACACATTGGCCGGGTAGAGCGATATCCACACAAACAAAAGAAATAGCGTACGTTCCTCAATGAAGTCGCCTAGGTTGCAAGTAAAGAATAAGCAAAACTTAAGGTACAAGCAACCCTAGGTAACAACAAAAGTGAATTGAATCTATGAGAGATTGGTTATTGATATTGTGCAAGTGAAAGCGCAAGATTAATAAAATAGCACAACAAGCAATAACCAATGCAATGATGAAAGGAAGACTACTTATTCATCATGAAACATAAAGAAAGAGTCACACGGTATAGGTACTTGATAAAAATCAAGTTAAGTCACTCAAACAAATGCAAAGCATTAACAAGGAACAAGTGTCGGTCATGTGATGAATTTAATATGAAAGATCATGATGAACAAGTAATTTCAACTCAATTCAATGCACTTATATAATTTGTCCTAGTGGTACAATCAAAACATGAGTATTCAAACACACTAGGTACTAGTAAATTAAGCCAAAGTATAAGTGCATTGATGGAATTCAATCAACAAGCAACCCAATCAAATACAGGTAAACACTTGCAATTTATTTAATTACTAAGATGAAAAATGAAATGCAAAGAAAACTAAGTAAAACAGGTAGAAAAATATGGAAAAGCAAGGTAGGGGAGGGATGGAGGGGAAAAGAAGAGAAGAAGTGTAAAGAATAGAAGAAAAGAAGTAAAGTGAGAGAAGACAGAGGCATGCGTACGCACAGGTATGTGTGCGTACGCATACAAGGCGGAATAGGGAAGGTGTGCGAGCGCACACTCTATGCGACCGCTCCTAGCAGAAGAGGAATTAAGACGTGTGTGTGCGCACAGGGTTGTGCGCACGCACAGTAGTTTTTTTATTTTTTATTTTTTGTCAAGAGATGGATCATGTGTACGTGCGCACACAGAACCGTGCGCACGCACAAGAGCGAAAAGGGATATGGGGTGTACGCACACAGACTGTGCTAACGCTCCCACCAGAGGAAGTGCAAGCTCGCGTGCGGATGCACACGTCTGTGCGGCCGCACAGATAGCGCAATACGGATCATGCGTGTGTGCGCACAAGGTGGTACGCACACACAGACCAAGGAAAACAGGGGAGAGCCCACGCACAGAACGTGCGGGAACTGCGAATAGAGGGAAATACCAAGAGTGTGCGAGCGTACAAGCTTGTGCGCTTGCACAGGTCGCGAAACTCACAGTTGTGTGAGCACGCACACCAGCGTGCATACGCACAGATGCCCTATTTTGCAAAAAAATTTTCTTTCATTTCCAAGGTGTTGTGCCTTAGCTCAATCAATATTTCAACCCCAAAACATTCAAAACATCACAAAATCATGATCCATACACAAATTAACATATCTAAACTCAAAATTGAACTAATCCTAGGCTAACTAAGACAAGCAAACATGCAATAAACTAAGACTATAAACAAAGAGAAAGGGTAAGAAAGATGTTACCATGGTGGGGTGTCTCCCACCTAGCACTTTGGTTTATAGTCCTTAAGTTGGACTTGTTGAGGAGACTCTAGCTAGGGTGGCTTGTGTTTCCACTCCTCCTTGAACCTCCATCCATGCTTGGTCTTTGACTCTCCTCCGGGATCCCATATTCTAGGCATCCGCTCACCTTTTTGTAGATCTTTATGCTTCAAGCCAGATGGAAAAGCTCCTAATTGACCCTTGTAACAACCCAACATTTTCCAAAAATCACCCAATTATGCTTCACACCATTCTTGAACTCCAATTCTTGAAGGGCCTTGGATTCCTCCACCATGTACCAACCCAAGAAGAACCTTGAGTTGGTAATCCGTCTCCAAGATAGCATATTGATGGGGGCCAATGAAGTTCATAGGTGAAATTGCCACCCACTCAATGTGCTCTTGGTTGCTAACTCCTTCTTCACCAACTTCTTCCTCCTCTTCCCCATCACTTACATTATAACAAGGAGGTTGTGAGAAGTCTACCTCCATGTCTTCCTCAAACTCAATGGGAAGAGGCTCATTAGGGTCATTAAGGGGATTGACCAAGGAGGACAAAAAATCATCAATGATGGAATCCTCATCCTGATCAATCTCCCTCATTTCTCTCTTCCTCTCCTCCGATTCACATACTTTACTTTCTTCCTCTTGTTGCACCTCGAGCTCTAATCCTTCTTTCCCTTGTGGCTCCATGCTCTCCTCTTCACTACATTCTTTAGTTGATCCCTCACATTCCTCAAGAGGAATGCCTTGATTGGATGAGTGTATAAGGATTAAGCGGTTTACCGCTTCGCCTATGGTAGCCATGAAGTGCCCTTGTGTCCTTCGAAATCCTTCTTGCTCTTGGAGAAAGGCCAGAAGGTCTTGTGGTTCTTGGGCTAAGGGTTGGTGAGTATCTTGAGGTGGTGTGTAAGAAGGTGTTTGGTGGTGGTGATGTGGTGATTGAAAATATAGTGATTGAGGGTTGTATTGAGGGTAGGGGTCATAGGTATATGGTGGTGGAGGTGTATAGTCATAGTGAAATCCACCATATCCTTGGTTTGGGTATGCATATTAGGGAGGGTATGGTTCATTTTAGTATGGAGGAGGTTGCTCCTTTCAAAATTGATGCCCTAATCCCATGATGCAATCCAAAATTGAGGTTATCAAGCCCTACAAAATAAGCATAACCAAACTCCAAACCAAGAGGGTGATAACTCATAGAGAAAATTGAAAATAACAACCAAAGACATCAATTAACAAAATAAAAAAAGCCCAATTAATAGCAAAAACAAGCAAACAACCCAAAAAGTATCTATTCACACTATTCACATATTTTCAACAACCAAAATATAGCACTCATGATGCTAGCTCCCCAGCAACAGCGCCAAAAACTTGATGCGAGCAAAATCGTTGGTTAAGAATTCCTTCTCGGTAAAGGAGAAATAACCTCGTTGCAAGTATAGTTCTCAACCAACAAGTAATGCTCGATCAAAGTTTACAATTTCTAATCTAAACCGAGAGTCTTTCAATCTCGGGTCGTCCTCCCTAGGAACTAATGCCAATAAGTGCACCATTTTGGTTGTGAGAAACAAGGGGTGTTTTCAATAATAAGGAAGCAAACAAAATAAAGAAATTAAAGAACAAAACAAAATTACAATTAATGAAGTAATAAAAGAACAAAGGAACTATGTATGTAATATAAACAAGTAAAGCTATAAAGTAATTGAAAAGTGGTTCAAAACATAAATGAAACCTTGACTTGGGATGAATTATGGAATCCCTTCCATGCCATAACCACAACTATGATAATTATCATGAGTTAATCTCGCTTAGTCAACCCCAACCATCAAGGAGTAAGTCAAGCAAGCATAATTGACCTTAATCCATAAGTCATAACCAATTTACCAAACTAGTTGGTAAAAGGCTAGCTTTAATGGAAACAAGAATCAACTAACTCCCCAAGAATTACCACTAAATGTTGGACATTAGAGCTCTAGTAATCCATAGACTCATTTTTCCCAAGCCAAGGGGTGGAAATTACCTCATAATCAAAATTGGTATTTCATCAAACACATAGAGGGCATAAACATAAAACATGGCAAAATTGGTAAATTAAGGAAAGCTATGAACCATAAATGCTCAAAATCAATAAACGCAACTCAAACAAACATATAAAAGCCATCAAACATCAAATTAAACAACTAGGAATCCAAAATTGCAAGACTATGTAAATATGGACAAGAGAAATTGAAATAGATGAAAGTGTAGAACAAGTAATGTAATTAAAGGAGAAATTAAAGAAATACTTACAATGCAATTGCTATAATCCAAAATCAA
The DNA here is from genome assembly GCF_059453495.1 of Arachis ipaensis. NCBI lineage: Eukaryota > Viridiplantae > Streptophyta > Magnoliopsida > Fabales > Fabaceae > Arachis > Arachis ipaensis. The sequence goes on along the minus strand of NC_142441.1, from coordinate 114,098,313 downwards.
ACTTTAAGTATAAAATGCTACAATCCCTAATTAAACCTAAGAGAGAATTTCCTAATCTACACTACTCCTACTCCTACTATGTGTTTTTCCTATTCTAAGATGGCTCTCTTCATATGTGTTGTATTCCCCTTCATATAGCCTCTCAAACCAGCCTCCATCACTTCAGAAATGGGCCAAGAAGCCCCAAAATCGCGAGTCACGTGCGTTTTTAATGGAGGCATGAGCTGGGACCTGTGCGGCCGCACAGATGTGTGCGTCTGCACACTTCGCTGAATTTCCACCTGTGTGTACGCACAGAGGATTGTGCGCACGCACGCATGCTAATTTTCTCCTTGTGCGTACGCACGCATACTTGTGCGAACGCACGCATGGCTGTGTGCTTCCCCTTTGTTTTCTTCATGTTTTCTCCCTTTTGCATGCTTTCTTCCACTTCTACCAACCCATTCTTGCCTCTAGGATCTGAAATCACTCAACAAACATATCATGGCATCGAATGGAATAAAAGTGGGATTAAATTGCTCAATTTAAGCATAAAAACGAATGTTTTCATATTTAGGTTCAATTTAGGGATCAAACACAAAAGTATGCTATTGTGGTGTTTAAGTATAGGTTTATGTGCTAGAATCCATCCAAATTGAGTCAAGATATATCATCAAATATGGACTCATCAAGCGGTTGAGAGGACGCTTGAAAAACGATAATCTGTTGTTGAGCTGGGTCACTCAACGATTCTTCTTCCCGACTGAACCTGAAATACACCCAAATAAGATAACAATGCACCTAAATAATAACCAAATACACCCGGAAAGGCTCTTTTTTTTTAGAACTTACGTAGTTGCAGATTTTTTTTCCTGCCTTTTTTTTCTTGAACAAATCATTAAAGGGCTCTTTGTTCTAAAAAATATATATACAGAATTAGAAGAATATGGTAAAAAAAGAATTTAGAAAATGGTATAAGAAAAAGAAATTACATGGAATCCGAAGGTTTGTTTACACTGCTTTGCTCCGTTTGTCCTTGAAACAAAGGATCGGTCTCGGTTGCTTAGCTCACCTTCGGCATTCTAATCATAGAATAAATATCATTTAGTAAATAATACTATTTAGTTAAATCAGGATATCAAAATTCTATCAATTAAAGGATGAATAATAATCAGCAACCAAAACACCTTAAAAAAGGTAATATACACCCAAATTCAACATACCCTTGCTGATGTTGTCTTAAAAATATTTCTATTATTTCAGTTCTAATTTCAGTTCTGACAGTAAATTCAAAAGTACATGTTAACAAAATATAGTTTTGATTATAGAGTGTAAGATAGGTTTAGAAAGTATCTTACCCATCATAAGAATGAATTTCTTCTTCTCAAGACGAATCCTCAATTATGTGCTTTCTTTTTTTGGATTGCGTCCTAAAAATCAAAAAATTATGAATCAGACAAATACAACAATATTGATGATGAGATACCCTCTGTTAATACATTAAATTTTGATAGAAATAAGAAAGAAAGTGATGATAATTTCAGAATCTTACTCATCATTGGATTCACTTTGCTTTTTGAACTGGAATCCTTTAAAATATGCTTCCTCTTTCTGGATTCCATTCTGGAAAGCAAACAATCATTAGGGAAAAACACCCTAAAACTGACAAAATGCACCCAAAAATATTACTTACTTTTTGGCCGTCCTTTTGGGTTGTTTCCTTCTAGGTTCCTCTTAGTCTTATTCCGACTCAGACTCAAAGGAAAAATCAATATCAGTCTCTGATGAATCACTCTCAGACGATGAACTTGGCTTCTTTTTTTGTTTTTTTCTTTTCTTCTTTCTTTTCTTTTTTTTCATTTCTTTCAATTTCTTTTTTGTTTCTGCCATCTTGACAATGCTCTGAAACAGTAGAAAAGTTAGTTTACAGCATCTACATAAATAAAACACATCCAAATTAGAGAAGGTATTCTATTTGCTTACCATATGGCCATCAATCTCTGCTCTAATTCTTGCAACCAGCTGCTCTCTGTTCCAGTTGCTAACCCAAGGCAGTCCAGGTTTTTCCTCTCCTTTCTTGTCCTTGTTTTTTGCGAGATAGAAATAAATTATCATCAAGGCATAGAGGTACCCGTTGATTGATTTTTTCTTTTTCAGACGCTAATTTCTTATGCCTTTAATAATGAAATTCAGCACATGGGCTCCCCAATTGCCCTCCGTTATTTTCTCCATCTCAAAAATTGGAGCTATGTGCACGGGAGATACTTTGGTTATTGTACTTGGCAACAAGAACACCATCTGAATATAGAGGATGAAAATCCTCTTGAACATCAGCCGATCTTGTTCGTTTTTAACACCGATACTCATCATGTCATTGGTCAGCTTCTTTAGAGTGTTGCCCTGGAACCTTCTAAAACGAGTTTGTTCTCTTAAAAAAGATTCTTATAACTCACTTTATCAGGAAATAGATGTCCTACAAAAAAAATAATTTATTACTTGAAATGCACCCAAATATCATTCATATGCACCCAAATATCTCTTATATGCACCCAAATATCACTCATGTGCACACAAATATCACTCATATGTGCCTAAATTTATTACTTGATTACATGAGATCAGAATAAGATATTACGAAAAATATATTACAGAGAATGGAACTATAGAGGTTTTTTGTAATCAGTTACCTGATGCATTGAGGCCAAAGGCAGCCCTTATTGTTTTGGGTTTAACCTTAAAGGAACCATAACTTGTTTCCAGTGTGTTTTTGCCCAATTTAAAGGAGTTATCCAACTCCTTTAATAGTTTGTGAGGCACATTCATTGGCGGGATGTGCATGAGTCCACCAAAACCTAATTCACGAACGATCGCTTTCTTCGGCTCGCTCATCTTTTCAAATTTTTCACTCAGTAGTCTGGTGGCACACTTCATGTCTTTGGTTTGCTGTAAACAAAGCAAAATTAGAGTCATTTAAATAACCTATATTTGTATTAGGAAAAATTGACTTGTTCTAAGATATATATTCGCTTACGTTGTATTTTTTTCCATCTTGGTTTTTTGTTGTCATTTTTCCTGCAAGAAAAAAGAAATATTGTCAATAGATAAAAAATACACCCAAATACCAGAGCCATACACCCAAACACCAGTCACGTGCACCCAAATACCTGCCACATACACCCAAATTCAATCTTATCGACATTTCATTTTTTTAATTAAACGAAATTAAATGAGTTTAAAATCATATTCAACTCAACCAAACCTGCATAAAATGACATTATACGAGCTCAAAATGATATTTAAGTTCAAAATGCCACTAGAAGCACCAGTCACATTCAATACTGAAAAGAGAAAAAATAAAATTGCAAAGTCGTACCTCTCACGTAACGACAACTAATAGGTAAAGCGTGAAGTCGAAAATGATATACAGATAAAGGTATGAAGGAGAGTAAGAGAAGGACAGTATATAGATATATAACATAAGTAAATAGTCACTAGTCGCGACCCACGAAGTTTAGGCCGGTAAGGGTACAGTATGAAAGTAGTTGACAACAGTATCTCCTAATCTCTCCCAAAAGAAACATAAGAGCCTCTATAGGCAAGTTCAGAAGAGTTTAATACATAATAAAGCTTTTCAAAATAAAGGCGGAGAGATTCTAAGCAAATATAAAATAGAGAATCTAAAGATCTTCGCCATCTCTCAGATGAACCACAGCTCACTTCTGAGCACCTGGACCTGTATCTGAAAAATAAGAGATATATACGGAATGAGAACCCCCGACCCATGGGTTCCAAGTACGGTAAAAGTGCCAAATAAATACAATGCATTGTAATAAAAACTCACTAAGCATCTTAAACTTTCTTTCACCAAATATTCATCTTATGTTCTCGCTAATCCATGAATAGGCAACTATCATAAGGGAATGCTAAATCTAATTCCTCTTCCTCATGCTTCCCAACTTATAACTCTCCAACAAATCAGAATCAAAATCATAAGTCAAACCATCACCAGTTATTTTATCTCAGCAATTCTATATCAATACTTCATATCCTTACCTGGAGCAAGTGAAATCACTTCACTGCGTCTACCCAGAGAGCTCAAAATATCTCATTCTCTACCTGGAGCAAGTGAAATCACTTCACTATGTCTACCCAGGAGCTCAAATTATCTCATTCTCTACTTGGAGCAAGTGAAATCACTTTAATGCGTCTACCTAGGAGCTCAAATTATCTCATTCAATAATCATCATCATTATTCAATTACATCATCAACTCATCTCACAAGAACAGCCCTCAGCGTCCACCGACACCAACATGAGGACCTCTCAGTTGTACAAACACAAGCAATACAGGCAAGTAATAGACAATTAAAGTACAAGTAGGACAAGTAGCACATAATTAGGTAACATAGCATATATGATATAGCAATTCAAAACAAATAGCAAACCCAAACAATTCAAAAATATGCAAATGATGTATGCCTGCCCTATGGCTGATGAGTCTCATCTATCAGTTATAAAGCCAACCCGACAAGTCCTGGTAGCTAACCATTGGACTGTCCCTCTGTCGTGCATCCCCAACTCGAGTTATTCACAATCATAATCAGAATCACACAACACCCACACTGTTGTTTATCCACAGGGGCGAGCTCATCCAGAACTTTCACAGTGTCCGGCCACACTTACGACATAGGGTCAGCAGAATCTCGGATCTCAACCTGGAGCAAGTGGAGCCGACCCGCTGCATCTACCCAAGATAATCCGAGACTCAGATAGTTTCAATCTCAAATCATACTCAACTGGGAGCAAGTGGGGGCTAACCACTGCATCTATCCCAGGAGTCTCAAAACCAAACTCGGAGCAAGTGGAATCACTCCACTTCATCTACCCAGGCATGTATGTCTCACCACGTCCCGGAGCAAGTGGATCAATGCCACTGCATCTACCCAGACAGGTGTCTAAAAGTTCAACCTGGAGCGAATGGAATCACCACTACTGTCGTTACTACCCAGGCGTCACAATCTCTGACCCGGAGTAAGTGGGACGAACCACAACCCTTGCGTCCACCCGGGGAGCCTCTATAATAACCAACCTGGAGCAAGTGGGGCGCAACCACAACCCTTGCATCTACTCAGGAGGTACGTTCTCATATGCCCAGGAGGAACCAAGGAGGGGATCCTAACCTCTCACCATCTCGCTGGGAGGGATTTTACAATACCAGTAAGAATAAGGAAGGGGATCCTCACCTTCCTTCATTTCTCTGGGGTCGCACTTTCGAGAAAGAGAGCTCAAAATAAAATAATCATTCAAAATCATATTTTCATTTCCAACCATAAATCAATATTTATCATAGCCATCTGGCTCATAACATAACCCATAACCAGCCAATAATCATCATTAAATACAGCCCTTCGGCTCATGGCATACACCGCACTTCCATCATCACCCTTAGTAACTCATACAGTCATCATTAGTCATCATTCATCATTGATTCTCACTTTACTTCATCCACAAGTTACCACATGTCCTAGCTTTTTTTCATTACTAGGCATACTATAAGGCTTTAAGACTTAAAGGGTGAGAATGGAGGCTTAAAAGTCTGAAATTCGACTTTAAAAATTCAAAATCAACTTTTGCTGAAAACAGGATCACGCGTGCGCGTTGCCCATGTGCACACGTGGAAGGCTGAAAAAGTAAAGTGACGCGTGAGCGACACTCATGCGTGCGCATGGGAGTCAGAAAAGCAGAGTGACGCATACGCGTGGTGGGTGCATTTTGTGCTCCTTGCACAAAACTAGCACAGTACCCGCGCAACTCTCTGGATTTTCTACGAGGCATTCGCATTAGTGCAGCGACGCGTACGCGTCGGCCAGGCGCACGCGTAAGAGTGTAACAATCGTGATTCGTGAGTGACGCGTGCGCGTCGGCCATGCGTGCGCGTTGGGTGCGTTTTACCAAAAATTTTACTAAGTTAAAAAGCTGCAGAATTACATTTTTAAATCCCAAACTTCCAATACACATAACTTCTTCTACAAAATTCCTTTTTCAACCATTTCTGAACCGTTGGAAAGATCGTTGAATAAAATTTCATAAAAATCAAATTTTGAAGAATTCCAGATTCCGTGAACTGAGTTACGGACCACCAAGGTTGGTCACAAATCAATTTTTACACAAAAATAAAAATCACCAATTTTTCCAATGTTCACAAACCAAATTCATTTTCACTCATCCAAAATAACCACAACCCAACCAAATTCACATAATTACACTCAACCAAAACCAAACCTACCTCATCTACACAATTTCACCCAAAACTATCAAATTTCACACCTCAATTCCTCAAACCTTATTATTCAATAATCAAACCAATTATTCACACATTCAATATCAAAAATTCATCCAATCTCTTATATCATCATACAATACACACATCAACTTACCTTCCTTACCTCTTTCCGGCCTTCGGCCCAAGATTCACGGCCTTCGGCCCAAATTCACAATTTAAATGCATATTCCACAAACCAACATTCATTATCCAATTCATCAAATTCTCAACACACCAAACATAAAATTTCACACAATTCTCAATCCAATCATTAATTCACATTGCATATCAACTATGAATATTAGTACCAACTATTCACACAATCCAAACTTAATCCTAGGGGCATCTAGCCTAGGAATTCTCATCACACCACACGGTACTTAAATGAAACTTAAACCGTACCTCTTGTAGCCAAAATAGTTGAGCTTCTTCTTGGAAGTCTCCACCAACCCTTAGCTCCAAGCCTCACCAAAGCTCCTCAAGCAACATCAACCTCCCAATTGTGCACCAAAATCACCCAATACTCTAACATAACCAATTTTACATATATACATTAACCTAGGGTTCATGAAAATGATAAATCACAAGGGTTTGAGTACTTCTTACCTCAGCCCATATGAAATAGGGATAGAATCCACTTATAATCCATGTTAGAGTATCCCTAAACAACCGAAATCACAAGATTTTAACACTAACTGCCTAAAAATGCGTAACAGTAGGGAATTTCGAAAACTGGACAGAGATTAATGGAATACTCACCATAATAACTAGATAGAATCAAAGAAGATGAGAAGAGCAATGCGTGGCCACAAACAGCTTATCAATCGGAGCTTCGTAGCTCAAGTTATGGTGGTTTGAAGATTGAAATTGAAGTTGGAACCCTCACCTCTCACCTCTCTTCCATTTCAGCGTGTTTCTCATGAAAATGGGGGGTTGTGGCTGCTGAATGGCCTTAATAAGGCTATATATATGTTGGGTCTTAGGCCCACTTGGGTCCGGTTCACTTGGTTTGGTCCGTTGGCCCAATTTTGGACTAAAACCTTTAAGATTAGAGTTTTAAATCGTATTTTAAATATTTCTATCTTCCCAAATCATAAATTCTTATTTCTTAAAATTATTCACTTTTAATTAATTTTCTCAGCCACAGTACCGGACAGATTGCAGCTAGTACTGCCGATCAAATTTTCAGTCCGCATTTTTATTCAGAAAACTATGTTTTCCGACTCAAAAAAATTCACTGAGTCCAAATATCATATTTAAATGATCAAATTCTGATTGCTAAATTTTCTAACCATATTCGCTCCTATTTAATTTATTATTTAATTAATTATGGTTTGACTGGGTTTTACATTCTACCCCCTAACAGAAATTTTCGCCCTCGAAAATTCCATCCGCCACCACGAGTACGTGAGCGTAGTTTGCCTTTATATCCAACGCATAGTTGTCCCAATGTCTTTTTACTCTGCGCGCTTCCGTTGCCGCGCTCTGATTCCTTTATCTCCGAGGATCACGATCATTCGTCCAACGCTGATCGACAGCCTCGTTCATTACTTTCGTCATCTCATTAACTCACATCTTATAAAACCTCAAATCATGTCATTAATAATATCACCATCATCATTAATCATAGTCATCATCCCACATCACTATATTCAATCAAAAATCATCACCATACCTTAATCATACTCCATCACTATCCTCTCTCTCTCTCTATCAAGCCAATTACCACTAATCACAGCTCAACTCCAAGTATAACCTCTAGACTTACTTTCTTATTCCCAAACCCTCGAATTTCTATATAATTTGTTGTTTTAAAGTCTTTGACTAATTAATCAAAACTCTCTTAGTTTTTAAAAGTCAAATGAGTTTGAAATAACAAGTTAACAAAATCATAAGAATCCGATTTTCTTTAATAATTTACAAAAGCATTCGAAACACATCTCTTTTGTTAAAGTTACTCAAATCAAAAATCATTTTCATAACCATAACCAACACTCTTTCAAATTCTTGGGAAAATTTTGACAGCACCTCCCCTAAAAACTGGAGTTTGCCACCTGTCACGGGTTCCCTCAAACCAATCTCAATACAACATCAGCATTTCAATTTAATGATTTTCAAATTCGTCTTTCAAAATCAATCATTAAAAATCTCAATCTAAATCCAAGGCCACCATGACCAAATATCATAGTACTCATCTCTCAAATACGACGACTTACACTCACTCATCATCTAAATCCAATTACGCATCAACGATCATTTCCTCATCCATTTCAGAACCATCAAAGTTCATAGCCACAATTTACCCCAATTATCTATAATCATTATCTGCATTACTTTACTAACCTTTTAACCCTACTATTCCTTATTATTACCATACTATGTTAATGCTTCAGCAAGCTTTCGCTGTGTCACTCTAATTATTAACCACCAAGAATCCAATCATGAATCCATGTCATATTCCCCTATCGAATCACAAAACCTATGCCCATTTCTAGGCTTTCTCAACCTGATAGAAATAATTCTTACACTCATCGTGAGACTCAATCGCGTCCTCTTAAAAATCCTTGATCTCTATACTCACATTACCTAATCGTTTAAAACCTATAATATCCACTGCCTAACAATTTATCATCCTCCAATTTCTACACAAGTGCTCGATTTTCACAAACTTTCATTCCCATTCAAATCCAACTATTCCAATGTCAATTACAAGCCCCTTCTGCCCTAAATCATCATATTCCAATCAACTCAAACCTAATTACACAAATCATTCAAGCAACTATCCATCTCCAAGTGTTCCACTCATCAATCCAAAATTAACACATCATTCTCATATATACCATTGCCAAGATTCCTATCACGGCGTTCCCTTACCAATTCGTTCTTGGAAATTCCTCTTTCCGATTACTTCATTCATGTCCATGAGACACCCTTCGGGTCTTGTCCACATTAGCCAAGCGATATCGAGGTGATCAGACTCAATATCTCCAGTTAAGTACTTCAAATTACCAAAGGTGCACTCATGGACTTCATGCCAGATGTATCGGTTAGATACCCTAACTAGCACAGGCACAGACTCAGAGTATGCATTGAAGCATAAGCAGTTCCATCCCTCAGACTCACGAGGACAAACTGTTCTGATACCATAATGTAACACCCTAATATTCATATCCTTATGCTCGAGTCATAAGTCAATGATAGTAAGGTGGTATGACTCTCAAGGTGGATTTTTAATATTTAATTATAAGTAAAATAGAAAGGAGTATTGGTGCACGAAATTGTGATCATCAACAATGGCGCCAAAGGACTTGGAGCTCTTAAACGTGAATTACACTTTATCACAATTCCGCATAACTAACCAGCAAGTGCACTGGGTCATCCAAGTAATACCTTACATGAGTAAGGGTCGATCCCACGGAGACTGTCGGCTTGAAGCAAGCTATGGTCATCTTGTAAATCTCAGTTAGGCGGATTCAAATGGTTATGGAGGATTGATAATTAAAGATAAATAAAACATAAAATAAAGATAGAGATACTTATGTAATTCTTTGGTTGGAATTTCAGATAAGCGTATGAAGATGCTTTGTTCCTCCTGAACCTCTGCTTTCCTATTGCCTTCTTCCAATCATTCATACTCCTTTCCATGGCAAGCTTTATGTTGGGCATCACCGTTGTCAATGGCTACTTTCCGTCCTCTCAGTGAAAACGTTCCAAATGCGCTGTCACCGCACGGCTAATCATCTGTCGGTTCTCGATCATTCTGGAATAGGATCCATTGATCCTTTTGCGTCTGTCACACGCCCAACAATCGCGAGTTTGAAGCTCATCACATTCATCCCTTCCCAGATCCTACTCGGAATACCACAGACAAGGTTTAGACTTTTCGGATCTCAAGAATGACCGCCAATAATTCTAGCCTATACCACGAAGGTTCCAATCTTATATTAGAAACCCAAGAGATACACATTCAAGCTTGTTTGCATGTAGAACGGAAGTGGTTGTCAGTCATGCGTTCATAGGTGAGAATGGTGATGAGTGTCACATAATCATCACATTCATCATGTTCTTTGGTGCGAATGAATATCTTGGAGAAGAAATAGACTTGAGTTGAATAGAAAAACAATAGTACTTGTATTAATTCATGAAGAACAGCAGAGCTCCATACCTTAATCTATGGTGTGTAGAAAATCCACCGTTGAAAATACAAAAGTGATAATGGTGTAAGCATGGCCGAATGGCCAGCCTCCAAGGTCTAGGGACTAAACGTCCAAAGATGAAAATACAATAGTATAAGGTCCTATTTATAGAGAACTAGTAGCCTAGGGTTTACAGAAATCAGTAATTAATGCAGAAATCTTCTTCCGGGCCCACTTCGTGTGTGCTTGGGCTGAGCATTGAAGCTTCCATGTGTAGAGACTTTTCTTGGAGTTAAACGCCAACTTTTGTGCCAGTTTGGGCGTTTAACTCCAGCTTTTGTGCCAGTTCTGGCGTTAAACGCGAAAATTCTTGAGCTGATTTGGAATGCCTGTTTGGGCCATCAAATCTCGAGCAAAGTATGGACTATTATATATTTCTGGAAAGCCCAGGATATGTACTTTCCAACATAATTGAGAGCGCGACAATTGGGCTTCTGTAACTCCAGAAAATCCACTTCTAGTGCAGGGAGGTCAGAATCCAACAGCATCTGCAGTCCTTTTTCAGCCTCTGAATCAGATTTTTGCTCAGGTCCCTCAATTTCAGCTAGAAAATACCTGAAATCACAAAAAAACACACAAACTCATAGTAAAGTCCAGAAGAGTGATTTTTATTTAAAAACTAATAAAAACATAATAAAAACTAACTAAAATATACTAAAAACATACTAAAAACAATGCCAAAAAGCGTATAAATTATCCGCTCATCACAACACCAAACTTAAATTGTTGCTTGTCCCCAAGCAACTAAAAATCAAATAGGATAAAAAGAAGAGAATATACAATGAATTCCAAAAATATCTATGAAGATCAGTATTAATTAGATGAGCGGGCTATTAGCTTTTTGCTTTTGAACAGTTTTAGCATCTCACTTTATCCCTTGAAGTTCAGAATGATTGGCATCTATAGGAACTCAGAATCCAGATAGTGTTATTGATTCTCCTAGTTAAGTATGTTGATTCTTGAACACAACTACTTTATGAGTCTTGGCCGTGACCCTAAGCATTTTGTTTTCCAGTATTACCACCGGATACATAAATGCCACAGACACATAATTGGGTGAACCTTTTCAGATTGTGACTCAGCTTTGCTAGAGTCCCCAATTAGAGGTGTCCAGAGCTCTTAAGCACACTCTTTTTGCTTTGGACTACGACTTTAACCGCTCAGTCACAAGTTTTCACTTGACACCTTCACGCCACAAGCACATGGTTAGGGACAGCTTGGTTTAGCCGCTTAGGCCAGGATTTTATTCCTGTGGGCCCTCCTATCCACTGATGCTCAATGCCTTGGATCCTTTTTATCACCTTTGCCTTTTGGTTTAAAGGGGTATTGGCTTTTTCTGCTTGCTTTTCTTTTTCTTTCTTTTTCTTTTCTCTTTTTTTTCGCCTCTTTTTTTTTTCTGCAAGCTTTTCACTGCTTTTCTTTCTTCAAGAATCAATTTTATGATTTTTCAGATCATCAGATAACATTTCTCCTTTTCTCATCATTCTTTCAAGAGCCAACAATTTTAACATTCATAAACAATCAAATTCAAAAATATACACTGTTCAAGCATTCATGCAGAAAAACAATAGTATTACCACCACATCAAAATAATTAAACTGTTTTAAAATTTAAAATTCATGCACTTCTTTTTCTTTTTCAATTAAAAACATTTTTCATTTAAGAAAGGTGATGTATTCATTTTCATAGCTTTAAGGCATAGACACTTAGACACTAATGATCATGTAATAAAGACACAAACATAAATAAACATAAAGCATAAAAATTCGAAAAACAGGAAAATAAAGAACAAGAAAATTAAAGAACGGGTCCACCTTAGTGATGGCGGCTTGTTCTTCCTCTTGAAGATCTTATGGAGTGCTTGAGCTCCTCAATGTCTCTTCTTTGCCTTTGTTGTTCCTCCCTCATAGTTCTTTGGTCTTCTCTAATTTCATGGAGGAGGATGGAATACTCTTGGTGCTCCACCCTTAGTTGTCCCATGTTGGAACTTAATTCTCCTAGGGAGGTGTTGATTTGCTCCCAATAGTTTTGTGGAGGAAATTGCATCCCTTGAGACATCTCAAGGATTTCATGGTGAGGAGTTTCCTCATGCTCATGAGTGGGATCTCTTGTTTGCTCCATCCTTTTCTTAGTGATGGGCTTATCCTCATCAATGAGAATGTCTCCCTCTATGTCAATTCCAATCGAATTGCAAAGGTGACAAATGAGATGAGGGAAGGCTAACCTTGCTACAGTAGAGGACTTGTCCGCCACCTTGTAGAGTTCTTGGGATATAACCTCATGAACTTCTACTTCCTCTCTAATCATGATGTTATGAATCATGATAGCCCGGTCTATAGTAACTTCAGACCGGTTGCTCATAGGAATGATTGAGCGTTGGATGAACTCCAACCATCCCCTAGCCACGGGCTTGAGGTCATGCCTTCTTAGTTGAACCGGCTTCCCTCTTGAATCTCTCTTCCATTGAGCGCCCTCTTCACAGATGTCCATGAGGACTTGGTCCAACCTTTGATCAAAGTTGACCCTTCTAGTGTATGGGTGTGCATCTCTTTGCATCATAGGCAAATTGAATGCCAACCTTACATTTTCCGAACTAAAGTCTAAGTATTTCCCTCGGACCATTGTAAGCCAATTCTTAGGGTCTGGGTTCACACTTTGATCATGGTTCTTGGTGATCCATGCATTGGCATAGAACTCTTGAACCATTAAGATTCCGACTTGTTGAATGGGGTTGGTGAGAACTTTCCAACCTCTCCTTCGGATCTCATGTCGGATCTTCGGATATTCGCCCTTTTTGAGCTTAAAAGGGACCTCGGGGATCACCTTCTTCTTGGCCACAACTTCATAGAAGTGGTCTTGATGCACCCTTGAGAGGAATCTCTCCATCTCCCATGATTCGGAGGTGGAAGCTTTTGCCTTCCCTTTCCTCTTTCTAGAGGTTTCTCCGGCCTTTGGTGCCATTAATGGTTATGTAAAAATAAAAAAAAAAGTGGTTTGAATTTGAATGGTGAGGTAGGTGGGGTTTTATGAAGGATGGATGTGAGTGGTGAAGAGAATGGTGGGATTTGATAGGTGAGGGGGTTTTTTGGGGAAGAGGTATTGAGGTGATTGGTGAATGGGTGAAGAGAGAGAGAGATGAGGTAGGTGGGGATCCTATGGGGTCCACAGATCCTGAGGTGTCAAGGATTTCTCATCCCTGCACCATGTGGCATGCAAAACGCCCCTTGCTTCCAATCCTGGCGTTAAACGCCAGGTTGCTGCCCATTTCTGGCGTTTAACGCCAGCTTCTTGCCCATTCCTGGCGTTAAACGCCAGTCTGGTGCCCATTTCTGGCGTTAAACGCCCAGAATGGTGCCAGACTGGGCGTTTAACGCCCATTCTGCTACCCTTACTGGCGTTTAAACGCCAGTAAGTTTCTCCTCCAGGGTGTTCTATTTTTCATTCTGTTTTTTCTTCTGTTTTTGCTTTTTCAATTGTTTTTGTGACTTCACATGATCATCAACCTACAAAAAACATAAAATAACAAAAGAAAATAGAAATTTAATATAGATAGTTAAAGATTGGGTTGCCTCCCAAAAAGCGCCTCTTTAATGTCAATAGCTTGACAGTAGTTCTCATGGAGCCTCACAAATGTTTAGAGTAATGTTCGAACCTCCCAACACCAAACTTAGAATTTGAATGTGGGGGTTCAACACCAAACTTAAAGTTTGGTTGTGGCCTCCCAACACCAAACTTAGAGTTTGACTGTGGAGGCTCTGTTTGTCTCTGTATTTAGAGAAGCTCTTCATGCTTCCTCTCCATGGTTACAGAGGGATATCCTTGCGCTTTAAACACAAGGGAGTCTTCATTCACTTGAATGATCAATTCTCCTCTGTCAACATCAATTACAGCTTTTGCTGTGGCTAGGAAGGGTCTGCTAAGGATGAATGATTTCATCCATACACTTCCCAGTCTCTAGGATTATGAAATCAGTAGGGATGTAGTGGTCTTCAACCTTTACCAAGACATCCTTTACAAGTCCATAAGCCTGTTTCTTTGAATTGTTTGCCATTTCCAGTGAGATTCTTGCAGCTTGTACCTCAATGATCCCTAGCTTCTCCATTACAGGGAGAGGCATGAGGTTTATGCTTGACCCTAGGTCACACAGAGCTTTCTCAAAGGTCATGGTACCTATGGTACAAGGTATTGAGAACTTTCCAGGATCTTGTCTCTTCAGAGGTAATCTCTGCCTAGTCAAGTCATCCAGTTCTTTGATGAGCAATGGAGGTTCATCCTCCCAAGCCTCATTACCAAACAACTTGGCATTTAGCTTTATGATTGCTCCAAGGTACTTAGCAACTTGCTCTTCAGTAACATCTTCATCTTCTTCAGAGGAAGAATACTCATCAGAGCTCATGAATGGCAGAAGTAAATTAAATGGAATCTCTATGGTCTCTGCGTGAGCCTCAGGTTCCCATGGTTCCTCATCAGGGAACTCCATGGAGGTCAGTGGATGTCCATTGAGGTCTTCCTCAGTGGAGATCACTGCCTCTTCCTCCTCTCCAGGTTCGGCCATGTGAGACGTGTTTATGGCCTTGCACTCTCTCTTTGGATTCTCTTCTGTATTACTTGGGAGAGTACTATGAGGGAGTTCAGTAATTTTCTTACTCAGCTGACCCATTTGTGCTTCCAAATTTCTAATGGAGGACCTTGTTTCAGTCCTGAAACTTTGAGTGGTTTTGATTAGATCAGAGACAATGGTTGCTAAGACAGAGTGGCTTTGCTTAGAATTCCCTGTCTGTTGCTGAGAAGATGATGGAAAAGGCTTGCCATTGCTAAACCTATTTCTTCCACCATTACTATTGTTGAAACCTTGTTGAGGTCTCTGTTGATCTTTCCATGAGAGATTTGGATGATTTCTCCATGAAGGATTATAGGTGTTTCCATAGGGTTCTCCCATGTAATTCACCTCTTCCATTGCTGGGTTCTCAGGATCATAAGCTTCTTCTTCAGAGGAAGCTTCCTTAGTACTGCCTGTTGCTGCTTGCATTCCAGACAGACTCTGAGAAATCATATTGACTTGTTGGGTCAATATTTTGTTCTGAGCCAATATGGCATTCAGAGTATCAATCTCAAGAACTCCTTTCTTCTGACTTGTCCCATTATTCACAGGGTTCCTTTCAGAAGTGTACATAAATTGGTTATTTGCAACCATCTCAATGAGTTCCTGAGCTTCTGCAGGCGTCTTCTTCAGATGAAGAGATCCTCCAGCAGAGCTGTCCAATGACATCTTGGACAGTTTAGATAGACCATCATAGGATATACCTATGATACTCCATTCTGAAAGCTTGTCAGAAGGGCACCTTCTGATCAATTGCTTGTATCTTTTCCAAGATTTATAGAGGGATTCACCTTCCTTCTGTCTGAAGGTTTAGACTTCCACTCTAAGCTTGCTCAATTTTTGAGGTGGAAAGAACTTTGCCAAGAAGGCATTAACTAGCTTTTCCCAAGAGTTCAGGCTTTCTTTAGGTTGCGAATCCAACCATGTTCTAGCTCTGTCTCTTACAGCAAAGGGAAAAAGCATAAGTTTATAGACCTCGGGATCAACCCCATTGGTCTTGACAGTGTCACAGATTTGCAAGAATTCAGCTAAGAACTGATGAGGATCTTCCAATGGAAGTCCATGAAACTTGCAGTTCTGTTGGATCAGAGAAACTAATTGAGGCTTAAGCTCAAAGTTGTTTGCTCCAATGGCAGGGATTGAGATGCTTCTCCCATAGAAGTCAGGAGTAGGTGCAGTAAAGTCACCAAGCACCTTCCTTGCATTGTTGGCATTGTTGTTGTTTTCGGCTGCCATGACTTCTTCTTGTTTGAAAAGCTCTGTTAGGTCCTCTACAGAGAGTTGTACTTTATCTTTTCTTAGCTTTCTCTTCAAGGTCCTTTCAGGTTCAGGATCAGCCTCAACAAGAATGCTTTTGTCCTTGCTCCTGCTCATATGAAAGAGAAGAGAACAAGAAAGTATGGAATCCTCTATGTTACAGTATAGAGATTCCTTGAGGTGTCAGAGGAAAAGAAGAATAGAAGGAGGAGGTAGATAGAAGAGAATTCGAACTTATCAAGAGGGATAGAGTTCGAATTGCACCTTGAGGAGGAGTGTTAGTCCCTTAAATAGAAGGATGTGAGAAGAGGGGAAGAATTTTCGAAAATAAATTAAAAAGATTTTGAAATAATTAAAAAAAATTTGAAAATTTGATTGAGATTTTCGAAAATTAAGATTAGGAAAGAAATTAAGTGATTTTTGAAAAGATTTTGAAATTAGAAATTAAAAAGATATGATTGAGAGTTAATTTTGAAAAGGATGTGATTGAAAAGATATGATTGAGAATATATGATTGAAAACCAATTTTAAAAAAAAAGAAAGTTTAAAAATTAAAGTTGATTACTTGACTAACAAGAAATTAAAAGATATGATTCTAAAATTTAAAATTTGATCCTTTCTTAATACACTACAACATTTTTGGCCTAAGGTAACCCTTATTCGAAGCAACATTTAATAAAAGTTATCTTAGATAGGCAAAGACAACATTTTTGACAAGTTGTCTTTGAGTAAGGCAAAGATAACAAAATTTTTGGCCACCCATAAAAAGAGTTGTCTTTGATATCTAAAACAACATTTATAAAATGTTACAAAATAAAAGCTTTAAGGCAACATTTTTAAATAAAAATACAATATTTTATATGAGTTATAAAAAATATTAAACAAATAACATTTATAAAAAGTTGCCTAAAATTGTTTATGATTAAAAATTAAAAGAAAAAACTTTTAATCATATCCCTAGCCACAAATTTTTTTTTCAATGAAAAAATAACTTAAACTCAAAAAAAGAAAAAAGAGCTTCACTTGTTCCACTTCACGCACATACACAATGAAGAACCCTAATATTTCTCCCCTGCAACAACGTACAAACCATACCCTTTCTCCCCTTCCTAACGGCAACAGTAGGTCAGCAGCGTTCAATCGCGCGCACTCCTCCACGCACGGCGACGGCGCGGTGCTCTCCTCGACGGGCGACGGTGCGGTGCTCTCCATAATCCCTAACATAGCCACTGCAACAACGCACCCTTTCTCCCCTTCCTAATGGCGACAGCAGTGTTCAATCGCGATGCACTCCTCCACGTACGGCGACGACGCTGTGCTATCCTCGACGGGTGACGGCGCGGTGCTCTCTGCAAGTCCTAACATAGCCACTGCAACAACGCACAGACCCTTTCTCCCCTTCCTAACGGCGACAGCAGCGCTCAATCGCGGTGCTCTCCTTGACGGGCGCGGTGCTCAATCGCAAAAAACCCCTCTCCCTTCTCTTCTCCTTCTCGTTCTTCCTCTATTCCTCCGTTTCCAGGTATTTGAAAAAACTAATTTTGATGTTCTTTGAATTAATTTATTATAGTTTAGTTAGAATTTAATTTTTAGTTAGTAAATTACTTTGTTGTTGTCTAATTTGCTGTTCTGTGATTTGTTGTTCTACAGATTATTATTGCTGTGTCTAAAAGTTTGTTATATATATATAAGAGCAAATAAAAATAAGTTTATAGAGTGATATAGAGATTATTGAACTCAGAGGCTAAAAAGCCTGCGCAAACATTGTAAACAATTTTGCTGTATAGGGCAACACACAAAGAAGTGCTAATCAGAGAGAATATTTAGGATTAAATAGGACAGAATGTCAGAATAATTTTGAAGTTTCTTTACACAAGCGTTCATATTCTTATGCTAATTAAAATATAAAATCCATTCTATCTTGTCTTGTTTTGATAGGATATTCTCACGCTTCATCTAAATTATTATTTGAATAAAAACCATCATCAGTATTGATTTACATTATTTTCATTGTTCTATTACCATTATTTTGTGTGTCTTGTAGCATGCCGCTGAAGCATTTCTACATCTGTTGTGCTCATTGAGAGAAGAAATCGGAGGTTGTTATGCTCCAAAGATGAGTTCTTTAGCAGACATTTTTGCTTCTAATAATAGAATTCTTACTCGAATACATAGGGACTGACAGAATGAGCATGAAAGATGGCACCAACTCTAACTTGGACCTTTTGATGGGATTCTTAGTAGCAGCTTGACCTGTCAGAGTTGCTCATCCCAGGTATAGAAGGCTTTCAATGCAGTTCTCTTACCTTTGCTATTAATTGTGTGTACACTTTATGTATTGTCATACAGTTTTGATTTGACACTATTGCATTAGGAGGAGAAAGGTTCCAAGGTAATCGAAATGGCTAAAATAGGAGAAATGTTAGAATTAACTAATTGATTTTGTATGATGACATGGGTTAGATTTGAGAAGCTAAGAAAAGACTCAGTTGTAGCTCTATCTAAAGATAATGGTACTCCTAACCTTTATTTCTAATGTAAATGTTTTCTCGTATCTGTCTGAAATTTTAATTTAATTTCAAACTGTATATTTGTTTGTTTTGCAGATCTCAATTAACTTGGAACAATTTGATTGTTTGCCTCTTTCACCTGTACTTAGTGGTTCCACCCTGGTGAGTTTCAAAAATTCAGCGCCAATTATATTGTTGTTTTAATTTCAATATTGTTTCTTGGGTAACTGAAATTCTGCAAGCCTTCATGAGCTCCCTGATAGCTGATGTCTCTCGCTTCAGATATTTGGATGTGCACTGCTGGATTGCTCGAAGCAATTCATTGTTGCTGAGCATGTTGAGAACTATCACTGCCACTACTGTTGGCATAATGCTGCGATCAAGTATCTTTCATTAATGGAATGAAATGAGGTAATTGTTTCGAGGAGAGAATAATGAAAGAGGAGAGATATGATTATCAAGTTTCATTTGTTCTTTTAATTATAAACATAGAAGAAAATATGTTTTGGTTACTTATTGCATTCCACTGTCGTCAAGTCTCACAAATATAACACGATTATTCCTTGAGCTATGCTAATACATCTTGTCCGACTTTAATTTAAGTTTGAGCTTATTTGTAAAAGTATTACATAATCAAAAACATATATAATCAAAATTTTAACTAAAAGTTAATAATAATAATGTAATTTAATGATAACAAGTAGAAGTTCTTCATCTATTGACCGAAAACAGCTTTAACTTTAACTTTTATAATGTATCATGTTTAGAGGCATTTTAGAAAGTTGTTTGGAAGGAGTAAGGTGTTAAATTGATGTTGTTTTAACTTTGTTTGTGTCTGATATTGTTGCTGGTTTTTTTATTTTGGTTTTGCATTTTGCATGAGTACTTGATAGGAGTTTTATTTTTTTGTAACAGGTGCCCCTGCCATGACTTCTAGGTTACAGGATTTTTGAAAAACCTCAGGTTAGTGGGGTTCTTAGAATTCATCATCAATTTGTTCTAAAAATTTGAAAAAGGCATTAGAATTTAGATGTATAACTTTTGAAAAAAGGACAGGAAAAATTTCTAGAAGTAGAACTCCTCAAATTTTTATCATCAGAATCAATGTTGCATCAAATGGTACATTGAGTTAAATCGGAAATACCCTATCATTTGTTTGGTTGTTTTCTAAAGTAAGAAAGTCATCATTAGGTTTATCCTTATCTTCTTTCAAATGTCATTGCAGGTGACACAGGCAACAAAATTGGGACCTATAGCATTACCTTGTGTACCAATTTTCACAATGTACCTTTTTATGTGGCTGCACCGCTGACTTCAATTGATCTGTCACTTTCTTTTGGAGAAGAAATCGTCATCGAGGAGAGATCTCCGAAGGAGTTGTTGAACATGCGAGGAGGACTTGGAGAGCAAGTTGCTGCCTCATGATAAATGTTAAAGAAATTTTGTTCATAATGAGAAAAATATGTATTTTATTTACTTATGTTTATTATTTATTTGACTTGGTAACTTGGCAAGTATGTAATTGACACTTGGAACACCTTTCTACATACATGCAATATATATTATTAGCTTATTCTCCCTACATTGATTAAATTGAATTTAAGCATTGTTAGTGTGTGTTATATATCCTATAAATATAACAAAGGCAAAAAATATATTGTTTTAGATATAAAAAAAGAGAACTTAAGAAAAATTCAATAAGGTGTTGCTTTAGGTATTAAAAAAAATTCAAATAAACTTAAATAAGTGTTGCTTTAGGTCTATAGAAAGGCAACTTAAAAAAATCTGGGCAAGTGTTGTTTTATGTATTAGAAAATACAACTCGTAAAAAGGGTTGCCATAAAGTCTTTGTTAAAGTGTTGTGTTTGGATCCTCTAAGGCAACCCTTATGTGGAGTTACTTTTTTTTGTAGAAAAGGCAACGTTTCCTGAAGGTTGCCATAAAAAGGGTTCCCTTTTATACACAAAAGCGTTGCCTTAGATCAAAGGTAACGGCCGTATAGCCAACCCCCCAAAAAGCGTTGCGTTTTGTCGGAAAGTGTTGCCTTTGATCAAAGGCAACACATTTCCTTATTATAGGCAACGTTTTTAAAAGGTTGCCTCAGCCCGAATTTGTTGTAGTGATAGGCAAGTAACAACCTGAAAATTTTGAAGTAAATCATTAATTATAGCAAGGATTTTCGAAAATTATAATAATAAAAAATGAAAAGAAATTGATTTTGAAAGGATATGATTGAAAAGATATGATTTGAAAAAGATTTGATTTTGAAAAATTATGAAGATTTGAAAAAAAAATTGAATTAAAAACAAAATTTTCCCTCTAGTGTCCTTCTCGCGTTAAACGCCCAAAATGCTACCTTTTGGGCGTTAAACGCCCAGCCAGGTACCTTGGCTGGCATTTAAACGCCAGTTTTCCTTCTTCACTGGGC
The DNA here is from genome assembly GCF_059453495.1 of Arachis ipaensis. Lineage (NCBI taxonomy): Eukaryota > Viridiplantae > Streptophyta > Magnoliopsida > Fabales > Fabaceae > Arachis > Arachis ipaensis. Next base: position 114,077,022 of record NC_142441.1, on the reverse strand, counting down.
GTTTTGAATGCCCAGCTTTTTCTGTTTGATTCCTCTGCTGAATATTCTGAATCTTCAATTCTCTGTATTATTGACTTGAAAAGACATAGTTTTGAGAATTTTTTTTTTAATTTTTCAATGATGAGAAACAATCAAAATACAATTAATCTTAGGAAACTCAAATCATACAATGCATGCAGGACACCAAACTTAAAAATTTTCATATAAGAGACACTAACAAATTGAGAATGCATATGAGAAACAACAAAACACACAAAACAAGAGAATTTAAAGATCAGAGCAATGAAATCATCAAGAACAACTTGAAGATTAATGAATAACATAATGCATGTATTCGAAAAATGCAAGAATAAAGACATGCAATTGACACCAAACTTAAAAATTGATACTAGACTCAAACAAGAAACATAAAAATATTTTTGATTTTATGGTTTTATAAATTTTTTTTTGTGATTTTTCGAAAATTGAGTGGAAAAGAAAATAAAGTGATTCAAAACTTTTAATAAGAATTCCAGGAATCATGCAATGTTAGTCTAAAGCTTCAGTCTAAAAAGATTAGACATGGTTATCCAAGCTTCAGCAGGACAATACATTCAGCAGCTAAATTGATGAGAATCAATCAGCTTTTGTGATGATAAGAACATCACCTTGAAACTCTAGAATTCATTCTTAAAAATTCTGAAAAAATAAAAAGAAAAGTACCTAATCTAAGCAACAAGATGAACTGTCAGTTGTCCAAACTCGAACAATCCCCGGCAATGACGCCAAAAACTTGGTGCACGAAATTGTGATCATCAACAATGGCGCCAAAGGACTTGGAGCTCTTAAACGTGAATCACACTTTGTCACAATTCCGCACAACTAACCAGCAAGTGCACTGGGTCGTCCAAGTAATACCTTACGTGAGTAAGGGTCGATCCCACAGAGACTGTCGGCTTGAAGCAAGCTATTGTCATCTTGTAAATCTCAGTCAGGCGGATTCAAATGGTTATGAAGGATTGATAATTAAAGATAAATAAAACATAAAATAAAGATAGAGATACTGATGTAATTCTTTGGTTGGAATTTCAGATAAGCGTATGAAGATGCTTTGTTCCTCCTGAACCTCTGCTTTCCTATTGCCTTCTTCCAATCATTCATTCTCCTTTCCATGGAAAGCTTTATGTTGGGCATCACCGTTGTCAATGGCTACTTCCCGTCCTCTCAGTGAAAACGTTCCAAATGTGCTGTCACCACACGGCTAATCATCTGTCGGTTCTCGATCATGCTGGAATAGGATCTGTTGATCCTTTTGCGTCTGTCACACGCCCAACAATCGCGAGTTTGAAGCTCGTCACAATCATCCCTTCCCAGATCCTACTCGGAATACCACAAACAAGGTTTAGACTTTCCGGATCTCAAGAATAACTGCCAAGAATTCTAGCCTATACCACGAAGGTTCCAATCTTAGATTAGAAACCCAAGAGATACACATTCAAGCTTGTTTGCATGTAGAACGGAAGTGGTTGTCAGTCACGCGTTCATAGGTGAGAATGGTGATGAGTGTCACATAATCATCACATTCATCATGTTCTTGGGTGCGAATGAATATCTCAGAGAAGAAATAGACTTGAGTTGAATAGAAAAATAATAGTACTTGTATTAATTCATGAAGAACAGCAGAGCTCCACACCTTAATCTATGGTGTGTAGAAACTCCACCATTGAAAATACAAAAGTGATAATGGTGTAAGCATGGCCGAATGGCCAGCCTCCAAGTTCTAGGGACTAAACGTCCAAAGATGAAAATACAATAGTATAAGGTCTTATTTATAGAGAACTAGTAGCCTAGGGTTTACAAAAATCAGTAATTAATGCAGAAATCTTTTTCCGGGCCCACTTGGTGTGTGCTTGGGCTGAGCATTGAAGCTTCCATGTGTAGAGACTTTTCTTGGAGTTAAACGCCAGCTTTTGTGCCAGTTCTGACGTTAAACGCCAGAATTCTTGAGCTGACTTGGAACGCCTGTTTGGGCCATTAAATCTCGGGCAAAGTATGGACTATTATATATTTTTGGAAAGCCCAGGATGTCTACTTTCCAACGCAATTAAGAGAGTGCCAATTGGGCTTCTGTAGCTCCAGAAAATCTACTTCTAATAAAGGGAGGTCAGAATCCAACATCATCTGCAGTCCTTTTTCAGCCTCTGAATCAGATTTTTGCTCAGGTCCCTCAATTTCAGCCAGAAAATACCTAAAATCACAGAAAAACACACAAACTCATAGTAAAGTCCAGAAGAGTGATTTTTATTTAAAAACTAATAAAAACATAATAAAAACTAACTAAAATATACTAAAAACATACTAAAAATAATGCCAAAAAGCGTATAAATTATCCGCTCATCAAGTATTAATCGAGAAGCCTGAAAAGAGTAAAAATAAAATCGCAAAGTCGTACCTCTCACGTAACGACAACTAATAGGTAAAGCGTGAAGTCAAAAACGATATACAGATAAAGGTGTGAAGGAGAGTAAGAGAAGGACAGGATATAGATATATAACATAAGTAAATAGTCACTAGTCGCGACCCGCGAAGTTTAGGCCGGCTAGGGTACAGTATGAAAGTAGTTGACAGCAGTATCTCCTAATCTCTCCCAAAAGAAACATAAGAGCCTCTATAGGCAAGTTCAAAAGAGTTTAATACATAATAAAGCTTTTCAGAATAAAGGCGGAGAGATTCTAAGCAAATATAAAATAGAGAATATAAAGATCTTCACCATCTCTCAGATGAACCACAGCTCACTTCTGAGCACCTGGACCTGTATCTGAAAAACAAGAGATATATACGGAATAAGAACCCCCGACCCATGGGTTCCCAGTATGGTAAAAGTGCTAAATAAATACAATGCATTGTACTAAAAACTCACTAAGCATCCTAAACGTCCTTTCACCAAATATTCATGCTATGTTCTCTCTAATCCATAAATAGGCAACTATCATAAGGGAATGCTAAATTTAATTCATCTTCCTCATGCTTCCCAACTTATAACTCTCCAACAAATCAGAATCAAAATCATTAGCCAAACCATCACCAATTATTTTATCTCAGCAATTCTATATCAATACTTCATATCCTCACCTGGAGCAAGTGAAATCACTTCACTGCGTCTACCCAGGAGCTCAAATTATCTCATTCTCTACCTGGAGCAAGTGAAATCACTTCACTGCGTCTACCCAGGAGCTCAAATTATCTCATTCAATAATCATCATCATTATTCAATTACATCATCAACTCATCTCATCAAGAACAGCCCTCAGCGTCCATCGACACCAGCATGAGGGACCTCTTAGTTGTACAAATACAAGCAATACAGGCAAGTAATACACAATTAAAGTACAAGTAGGACAAGTAGCACATAATCAGGTAACATAGCATATATGATATGGCAATCCAAAACAAATAGGCAAACCAAAACAATTCAAACATATGCAAATGATGTATGCCTGCCCTATGGCTGATGAGTCTCATCTATCGGTTATAAAGTCAACCTGACAAGTCCTGGTAGCTAACCATTGGACTGTCCCTCTGTTGTGCATCCCCAACTCGAGTTATTCACAATCATAATCAGAATCACACAACACCCACACTAGTGTTTATCCACGGAGGCGAGCTTATCCAGAACTTTCACAGTGTCTGGCCACACTTACGACATAGGGTCAGCAGAATCACGGATCTCAACCTGGAGCAAGTGGAACCGACCCACTGCTTCTACCCAAGAAAATCCGAGACTCAAATAGTTTCAATCTCAAATCATACTCGACTGGGAGCAAGTGGGGGCTAACTACTGCATCTACCCCAGGAGTCTCAAAACCAAACCTGGAGCAAGTAGAATCACTCCACTGCATCTACCCAGGCACGTATGTCTCACCACGTCTTGGAGCAAGTGGATCAATGCCACTGCATCTAACCAGGCAGGTGTCTAAAGGTTCAACCTTGAGCGAGTGGAATCACCACTACTGCCGCTACTACCTAGGTGTCACAATCTCTGACCCGGAGCAAGTCGGACGAACCACAACCTTTGCGTCCACCCGGGGAGCCTCTATACTAACCGACCTGGAGCAAGTGGGGCGCAACCACAACCCTTGCATCTACCCAGGAGGTATATTCTCATATGCCCAGGAGGAACCAAGGAGGGGATCCTAACCTCTCACCATCTCGCTGGGGGCGATTTTACAATACCAGGAAGAACAAGGAAGGGGATCCTCACCATCCTTCATTTCTCTGGGGTCGTACTTTCGAGAAAGAGAGCTCAAGATAAAATACTCATTCAAAATCATATTTTCATTTCTAGCCATAAATTAATATTTATCATAGCCATCCGTCTCATAACATAACCCATAACCAGCCAATAATCATTATTAAATACAGCCCTTCGGCTCATGACATACACTGCACTTCCATCATCACCCTCAGTAACTCATACAATCATCATTACTCATCATTCATCATTGATTCTCACTTTACTTCATCCACAAGTTACCATATGTCCTAACTTCTTTTCATTACTAGGCATACTCTAAGGCTTTAAGACTTAAAGGGTGAGAATGGAGGCTTAAAAGTCTGAAATTCGACTTTACAAACTCAAAATCAACTTTTGTTGAAAACAGGGTCACGCGTGCCGTCGCCCATGCGCACGCGTGGAAGGCTGAAAAAGTAAAGTGACGCATGAGCAACGCTCATGCGTACGCGTGGGAGTCAAAAAAGCAGAGTGCCGCGTGCGCATCAGCCATGCATACGCGTTGGTGCATTTTGTGCTCCTCGCACAAAACCAGCACAGTACCTGCGCAACTCTCAAGATTTTCTATGAGGCATTCGCATTAGTGCAGCGACGCGTACGCGTCGGCCAGTCCCGCGCGTGAAAGAGTAACAATCATGAGTGACGCGTGCGCGTCGGCCATGCGTGCGCGTTGGGGTACGTTTTACCAAAAATTTTACTAAGTTAAAAAGTTGCAGAATTACATTTTTAAATCCCAAATTTCCAACACACATAACTTCTTCTACAAAGTTCCTTTTTCAACCATTTATGAACTATTGGAAAGATCATTCAGTAAACTTTAATAAAAATTAAATTTTGAAGAATTCCAAACTCCGTGGACTGAGTTACGGACCGCCAAAGGTGGTCAAAAATCAGTTTTTACACAAAAGTAGAAATCACCAATTTTCCAATGTTCACAAGCCAAATTCATTTCCACTCATCCAAATGACCACAACCCAACCACATTCACATAATTACACTCAACCAAAACTAAACCTACCTCATCTACACAATTTCACCCAAAACTATCAAATTCCACACCTCAATTCCTCAAACCTTATTATTCAATAATCAAACCAATTATTCACATATTCAATATCAAAAATCCATCCAATCTCTTATATCATCACACAATACACACATCAACTTACCTTCCTTACCTCTTTCCGGCCTCCGGCCCAAGATTCACGGCCTCCGGCCCAAACTCACAATTTAAATGCATATTCCACAAACTAACATTCATTATCCAATTCATCAAACTCTCAACACACCAAACATAAAAATTCACACAATTCTTGACGAACGGATTTTTTGCTAGTAAAGAATTCACAATAAATTCTCGTTGCAAGTATAGTTTCTAAACTAACAATAATCCTTTCATACAAAAACTTGGTTGTCACAAGTAATAAACCCCTAAAAATTAATAACCGAAGTATTCAAACCTCAGGTCGTCTCTCAAGGAATTGCATGGAGGTGTATTTATTATTGGCTATGAAAAAGTATCTTTTTGGGGTTTTAAATAAGGAGCAAGAAAAATAAATTGCAAGAAAGTAAATTGATAACTAGCAAAGCCCTTGGCAAGGTATGAGAACTAGACGTCCTATCCTAGTTATCCTTATCAATTGTGATGAGAATTGTCCATTACTCCCACTTAGTTAACCCTTACCGAATAAAGGAAAGTTAAGTGGACAAATCAATTTGATTCCTCAAGTCCTAGTCAACTCCTAAGGAAAGACTAGCTTTAGAGGTATCCAAATCAATCAGCAACTTTCAATTATCAATCAAAAAAGTAGTTTGATAACTCAAGAGTCTCCAATTACTCAACCAAAGCCAAGAATATAAAAATCTAATCTAAAATCCAAACCATTTTATCAAACACTTGGAAGGCACAACATAAAGACATAGAAAAGTAATAGGGAATGTAAAATCTAAAACCAACAATTGCAAGCATCAATGATAACAATTAAAGCAAGAAGCAATAAACATGAAATACCTCAAATTGCATTAAATATAAAATCAAATCTAACATGGAGTTCATAAACTAAAATAGCAACATAAAGAGATCAACAAGAGAAATAGATAAACTAAAATACTAGAACAAATAAAAGTAGAAGAGAAACTAAATTAAAGGAACATTGAACCTGAAATTGAGAAGAAATAAACCTAAAAATCCTAAAACTTAGAGAGAAGAGAGAGCCTCTCTCTAGAAAACTACATCTAAAACCTAAAATTATGTGAATGAAAGTTGTATGAGTTGTGTCTTGTGTTTCCCCTATTCTACAGCTTTTATTCTGTGCTTTTCGGAGCTTGGAACTGGGCCAAAAGGAGCCCATAAATCGCCCCCAGCGCTTTCGGCAAATTCTGCACGTAGCGCATGTCACGCGTACGCACAGGTCACGCGTGCGCATCATTTGGCAAAATTCCTTGTCACGCGTGCGCGTCACTGCCAGCTTCTCAAAACTTCATTTTCTTGTTTTCCTTCCAATTTTGCATGTTTCCTTTCCATCCTCTAAGCCATTCCTGCCCTATAAAGCCTGAAAATACTTAACACACAGATGACGGCATCGAATGGTAATAAAGGATAATTAAAATTGACAGTTTAAAGGCCCAAGAAACATGTTTTCAATTATATCACGGAATTAGGAAGGATTTGTAAAACCATGCAAATTATCTGAATAAGTGAGCAAAGAATTGATAAAAACTACTCAAATTAGCACAAGATAAACCATAAAATAGTGGTTTATCAATTCTCAACCCAATCATTAATTCACATTACATATCAACTATGCATATTAGTACCAACCATTCACACAATTCAAACTTAATCCTAGGGGAATCTAGCCTAGGAATTCTCATCACACCACACGGTACTTAAATGAAACTAAAATCGTACCTCTTGTAGCCAAAATAATTGAGCTTCTTCTTGGAAGTCTCCACCAATCCTTAGCTCTAAGCCTCACCAAAGCTCCTCAAGCAACACCAACCTCCCAATTGTGCACCAAAATCACCCAATACTCTAACATAACCAATTTCACATATATACATTAATCTAGGGTTCATGAAAATGATAAATCACAAGGGTTTGAGTACTTCTTACCACAGCCCATATGAAATAGGGATAGAACCCACTTAGAATCCATGTTAGAATATCTCTAAACAACCAAAATCACAAGATTTTAACACTAACTACCCAAAAATGCATAACAGTGGGAAATTTTGAAAATTGGGCAGAGATTAATGGAATACTCACCACAATAACTAGATAGAATCAAAGAGGATGAGAAGAGCGACGCGTGGCTGCAAATGTCTCGTCAATCGGAGCTCCGTAGCTCAAGTTATGGTGGTTTGAAGATTGAAATTGAAGTTGGAACCCTCACCTCTCACCTCTCTTCCATTTCAGCGTGTTTCTCATGAAAATGGGGGGTTTGTGGCTGCTGAATGGCCTTAATAAGGCTATATATATGTTGGGTCTTAGGCCCACTTGGGTCCGGTTCACTTGGTTTGGTCCGTTGGCCCAATTTTGGACTAAAACCTTTAAGATTAGAGTTTTAAATCGTATTTTAAATATTTCTATCTTCCCAAATCATAAATTCTTATTTCTTAAAATTATTCACTTTTAATTAATTTTCTCAGCCACAGTACCGGACAGATCGCAGCTAGTACTGCCGGTCAAATTTTCAGTGCGCATTTTTATTCAGAAAACTATGTTTTCTGACTCAGAAAAGTTCACTGAGTCCAAATATCATATTTCAATTATCAAATTCTGATTGCTAAATTTTTTAACCATATTCGCTCCTATTTAATTTATTATTTAATTAATTACAGTTGACCGGGTTTTAAAAATTTGATGATATAGTGCTTCGATTTCCAAATCAGAAACAGTAATGTGAAAAACCTAGAAGAAAAATGAAACAGTACCTTGAATAATGTTTGTTCGTTCTTTTTGGTGTTTTTTGATGGAGATTTGAATGTTTTCTTCTTGATTTCTTCTACTTTTCGCGAGCAATTGGATGGTTTCTTCAGGGCTTTGTTTTGTTTCGAAGTATTGATTGAGGAAGAGGAGGAAGAGTTTTTCATTATGAGCGCGCTTTGAAAAAATGAAACAGTTGAGTAAGGCACGTGGTTTTTACGTTCAAGTGTGGAGAGTGTGGTGCGTGTCGTTTTTGTTGGGTTTGGGCTAACTTGTAGAACTTGTAACTCAAAAAGGCTTGTATGTATAGCAGGCTTGATTGTGGATTAATCTCTTTGAGTTTGTTTTAGAAATATAATAAATATTTTTACTCACAAATATATATATCACAAGGTTAAGGATCATTTTATAGATAATTTAGGTAACTCCATCTAATGGAGCTCTCTCCCACAAATCCATCAAATGCTTTGTCAATAAACTAATATAGTAGAGATGCTTCTTGATTCCTTGACCCTTCTTTATCACAAAAAAAAACATTAATATAGCAGAGACTAGAGAAATCTTAGATGTAGTCGTGAGGTGCATCGTCCTCGTCTGCCAGTTCAGGAGGTTTAGCAGGTGGCAAAAAAATATGCAGGTCTTTTGCTCCTGTTTAGCTGTCTCCGTAAGCGACATATCAATTGGAGTAGCAGAATGTTGACCGGTAGCTTGGTCTACCAACCGGGCTATCACCGTTGCAGGAGGAAGTGTATCCCCATCCTCAATGCGGCGTGTTCCACAAGCCCAGACGTCGTCCATAGTTCGAGAAAATTACCTTTAACTTTGGCAACATTATGCTTGCCTAAATAAATAAATAAATCAATAACGATTAAGAGAGCAAGAAAAATAAGTTATTCTCATAGTTGAAGAGAATGAAAAATTCTCTTAGAAATATCTGTTGAGTTATTACACTTTATATATTATGTACTCCTTAGAGAGGCCAAATGGCATAACAGTCCATTCATACAATCCATCTCGTATCTTAAAAGCTGTCTTCCATTCATCACCAGGCCTCATACAGATTTGATGATAGCCACTCCTTAAGTTGATCTTAGAGAAGATAACAGCACCATGTAATTGATCCAGCAGATCATCAAGTTGGGGAATAGGGAACCTGTACTTGATGGTAATCTTATTCACATCACGACTGTCAATGCACATACGCCATGAACCATCTTTCTTTGGAACTAGCAGGGCAGGAACAGCGCAAGGACTAGCACTTTCCCTGACTAGGCCTTTGTTTATGAGATGTTTTACTTGGCGTTGCAACTCGTCATGCTCCTTAGGACTCATACGATATGCTGGCTTGTTTGGGATCACCACACCAAGGACAAAATCAATGGTATGTTGAATATCTCACATTGGTGGTAGCCCGTTAGGGATCTCCTCAGGGACCACATCATAAAATTTTTCAATTAAAGGCTTGACATCCTCATGCACGGACAAGGTCTGTTTGTTCTCCTCACAAATCAGTAAGAAACACATGAAGTTGAACTTTCGATGAGTTTTGTTAAAGTCTGACCTTGTGATTAAGGACGGCTCAACTTGCTTTTCGTACTCATCAGGTCTTAGTGGAGTCAACACAATCTTCACTCCATCCTTGAAGAAGGAATACGTATTCTTGAATCCGTCGTGGACAGCATGACGATCATATTGCCACGGACGTCCTAGCAACAACTGACATGCATCTATTGGGATGACATCACACCATACCTCGTCTGTATATTTACTCCCAATTGAGAATTGAACGCAACACCGCCTTGTCACTTTGACCTCATTCCCTTTTCTCAGCCACTGCAACTTATAAGGGTGAGGATGTTCCTCAGTTAGAATCTTCAGCTTCTCCACCATATAAGCCGCAACAACATTCTCACAACTTCCGGAGTCAATGATGACCTTGCATACTTTTCCTTGGGCAGTGCACCTTGTGTGGAAAATCTTATGGTGGAGCCATCCTTCATCTTCGGTTAGCGTGGCAGTGTTCAAAATGCGGCGAACCACCAAAGCTTCACCACAATCCGCTAGAACCTCCTCTTCAGCATCATAGTCAATATCATCCTCCTTCTCGAACTCTTCACCTAGCTCTTCATGGTCTTCTTCTTCAATTAGAGTGATAACTCTTCGATTTGGGCAATCAGTAGCAATATGTCCAAATCCTTGGCACTTAAAACACCTTCTGTTGGATTTAGTAGAGCAAGAAGAGTTGTGCTCCTTATTGGCTTGTGAACTTTTTAAAGTACTCGCCTTAGAGGATTGTTAAGGAGTCCATTTCTGCTTTCGAAGATTAACCACACCCCTCTCTTTTGAGAAGCGATTGTTCTTCTTCTGTGTTATTTCCCTTTAAACCTTCAATGCTAGTCTTGTAACATCATCCAACGTCCAGAATGGTTGTAGTTGAACAATATTTGCAATGTCCTCATTAAGCCCTCTGAGGTAGCGAGCAACAGTTTGTTCTTCAGGCTCTTGAATGTCACACTTCATAAGAAGCTCTTCAAACTCCATAGTGTATTCCTCCACGGTCAATGATTTTGTTTTAAATTGTGAAATTTGATGAAAACTTCTTGCCTGTAGTGCTCTGGAAGGAACTTTTTCCTTAGTTCATGACGCATTTTGTCCCATGTCTTTATCTTGCTCCGTCCTTCTCTTTCTCACTAACGCTTGAGATTCTCCCACCATACTGATGCGTGCTTCTTTAACTTGATCGCCACAAGCTTCACACGCTTGTCATCTGGAATGTCTTTTAACTCGAATACTCTTTCCACTGTGCAAAGCCAGTCGATGAAATCATCAGGTTGGAGTCTTCCTTCAAACTCAGGAATATCAATTTTGATTCCTAAGTCTTTAGCTTGGTGAGTCGTATTGTGTCGTGCTCTTCGTGTGGACAAATCTTCAGATGAAGAAGAATAATGAAATGGATTTTCATTATCCTCTTCGCTAGAAGGACTATCTTCGGTCTGCTTTCCATGATTATGTTGAGCAGCTTCATATTTTGCAAGTTGCTCTTGCAACTCCTTAACTTGACATCGTAATTCCTCCACTTCAATTTCTTGAATAGTTCTACGCTTCGGAGCCATCTTTTACTATGCAATGAGACTGATGCTTGGATGTTGATGTTGTGATGATGATGAGGATGCACAATGATAATAATGATGGAAATGAACAAAGATAATCACCAACAGAAAAGTAAAGAACGATATTACCCGAAACTTCGTAACAGACAATCCGTACTGATGACGACTCGTACCAACAGCAAGAGAATCGCACTAAGATCGTACCCACGAACCAAATAAAATTTTACTGGAGCAAGTCGAGGACCGACCTAGCTCTTGATACCAAACTGACGCCGGGACGTCGCTTGGGTCACCAATCTTGGCGAGGTTAACAACCCCACTATGGTGAAAATAGCCAAGAACCCACCTTGATTGGCTAAGCCAAGGATGCACCTCTTACTCCAAGAGCCTAGAGGAAAATAAGCACACAGCTTATTTAAATATATAACTCAATCAATTCAACTTGTAAATAAAATGGGTACATACGCATAGTTATACTAGTAGGGGAGGGGGAGCCTTTGAGTATTAGGCGATGTGGGACTAATTAATATGCATATTATAATAACATAACTAAACTTTACTACTTTAACAAATATTTTTAATAACCTAATAGATGCTCCTGCATCATCTTAAATGTAGCGAACCGGTCATATAGCCGTGAGGTGCATCATCCTCGTCCAGCAATTCAGGAGGTTTAACAGGTGGCAGAAAATATACAGGTCTTTTGCTTCCTGTTTAGCTGTCTCCGTAAGCGTCATATCAATTGGAGCAGCAGAATGTTGGCCGGTAGCCCGGTCTACCACCGGGCCATCACCGTTGCCGGAAGAAGTGCATCCCCATCCCCAATGCGGCATGTTACACAGGCTTAGCTGATTGACAGCTGATTGACGTCGTACATAGTGGTACCTAGGGGCTAATAACAAATTCCAACTCCCTCCCATCCGAGAAAATTACCTTTAACTTTGGCAACATTATGCTTGCCTAAATAAATAAATAAATCAATCAACGATTAAGAGAGCGAGAAAAATAAGTTATTCTCATTGTTGAAGAGAATGAAAAATCCTTTTAGAAATATCCGTTGAGTTATTACACTTTATATGTTATGTACTCCTTATGTATTCCTACTAAAAAAATATAACAAATGAGCCTACATCTACTATTGATAAAAAAAATAATCGAGTAAAGTATCGTTTTTGTCCCCAATGTTTGGGGTAAGTCCCAAAATTGTCCCTAACATTTCAATCGTCCTATTTAAGTCCCTAACGTTTCAAAACTGACTCAATGATTGTTGTCCTGCCGTTAGGGATCCATTAACAGGATTGACGGCGGGACAAAATTGAGACGATTTTGAAACGTTAGGGACTTAAATAAGACAAAAATTTTGAGACAAAAATGATATATAGAAATAAATTTTAATTTTATCTTTCAATAATATCAATTTTTTACTATACATAGTATTAAGTTATTTTTTAATCACATCTAAGTAAATTACACTTAATCATATTATTTTCATTTTAAATAAATTAATTTTTTTATAATTTTACTCTTAAAGATTTTTATTTATCATGACATATTTGTAGAATGACTAGTATATAAACTTACAGAAAAAAAAAAATATATATATATATAATAAAATATAAATTATACTTTTTGTCTCTAATGTATCAAAAATCTTTAAAATTATAAAAAAATAAATTTATTTAAAATGAAAGTAATGTAATTAAGTGTAATTTATTTATATGTAATTAAAAAATAATTGAATACTATGTACAGTAAAAAATTAATATTATTGAAAGATAAAATTAAATTAAAATTTATTTTTATGAATCATTTTTGTCCCTAACGTTTTCGTCCTATTTAAGTCCCTAACGTTTCAAAATCGTCTCAATTTTGTCCCGCCGTCAATTCTGTTAACGGATCCCTAACGATAGGACAATATTGAGTCAATTTGGAAACATTAGGGATTAAATAGGACGATTGAAACGTTAGGAACAACTTTGGGACTTACCCTAAACGTTGGGAACAAAAACGATACTTTACTCAAAAATAATCTAAGTAACAATAATAAATAAATTAATTAAAAAAAACAATTCAGTTAATGAAGAGAGAATTTCCGTAAATTTTGTTGCGAAGAATAAAGGAAATGCGGGTATATATAGAAGTTGGAGATTGGAAAAGACAAAAAAAAAAGATTTCAGTTGATCTTTTCTTCAAAATTTTCTTGTGAACAAGGTTAATATAATGGTAACACATGCAACTAATAACACGCACATGTCATGATCATGTTCATAAAATATCAAATAATTCTTTGTAATCATCTGTCCCAATATGAACTTGAGATCATAAAAAATAATAATAGTAAACTTCAATCTTTTTCCCTTTGACTAATTGATAAAAAAAAATAAACTAGGCAACAATAATAAATAAATAAATTAAAAAAAGAAAATAATTCAGTTAAAGCTTACAATAGAGAGAATTTTAGTTAATTTTATTGGGAGGAATGAAGGAGATGCGGGTATATATAGAAGTTAAAGATTGAAAAAGAAAAAAGAAAATATTTCAATTGATCTTTTCTTTAAAATTGTCTTTTAAACAAGGTTAATATAATGGTAACACATGCAACTAATAATACGCACATGTCATGATCATGTTAATGAAATATCAAATAATTATCTGTCATCATCTGTCTCAATATGAAATTGGGATCATAACAAATAATAATAGTAAACTTCAATATTCTCGACTTTTACTAATATTAGCAAAGTCCATATTTTCTTTTAGTTTGAACCAAACGACTTTAATTTTATTTTGCCTTTACAACAACTTACGGCCCTGATTATCATAATGTAAAATCAAAACATAATCATTTAGAAATTGGAAGAATTATTTGTCCCATATGAAATCTTTATCCTAATACAACTAACTGTCTTCAATAATAAAATGTATGTATTGGAATACGAAAGATTTCTAGAGTGAAGACTAAAATGATGGAAAGAATAATGACCAAGCGACTAAATTAGTACGTATATGATAAAGAAAAGACTTTGAAATTAATTTAGCTGAGAAATGATACAATAAATCAAATAAAAAATTAAATAAATTTCTTTTACATATAAAAACTTGAGTCAAACAAAAAACTTCTTAATAATAATTTCTAAATTTAATTAATTAAAATTCAATATCAACATAATTTTTTCTTTTGCATATTTTTTATTTAAAAATAATTTTTATTTTATTTAAGTACTAGAATAAAATTCCTTTCTAAAGAAATATATAATTATCAACTAAAATAACTAAATTTGTATAAAATTTATAAAATTGACCTGAAAAATTCTGATAATTTTAATTTACTTATTATTAGTTTACTTACTATTAGTTTAATGAATAAGAGTTATTGAGTAGAGAAGCTTTCTGTAGTATTTATGAAAATAGTTTATTAAAAAGATTTAAAAATTAAATTATATTGAATAAGAGCTTAATTGAAAAAGACTGTTAGTATTATTTAAATATAAATATTAACACAATATCATGTATACTATGAAAAAATGGTTCAATAATAACAATAATAAAATAAATTAGAAGTTATTTGACAATAATACTAACGATCATGCCAGTAAAAGAGAATAAAAGATACATACTTATAAGAATAAATTACCATTTTTACCCACGAAAGTTGAAGACGCTGACATATCTATCCATAGAAAAAGAAAATTACCATTTGTACCCATGAAATATGGGTTTCGCACAACAAAATTATTCAAACACTAAAAAATTATCTATAATCCCTAAATTACCCTTATATTCACCACCACTTTTCTAATCTCAAATCCCACCACCACCCCCTTCACATAGCCATCTTTCTAATCCTAACTCTTTTCACCCAACCACCACCCTCTTTTCTTCAAAAACTCACACACGGAGACATTACATACACACCCCCACCTGAGAAAGAAGAAGAAGAGGGGGAAGGAGACCGCACTGGCACATGGAAACTAGCCGCTGCTATCGCATCATCGTCGCCATTGTTGAGGAAACCCGAAGAGGAGATACAAGACAGAACCAAGGAAAAGAGAGTTGTCGCCACCGTCGCACCTTGTTGCTATCGGCTCTGTCGCGTCTGTCGCGCCATTGATTGAGTCTATCACTGTCGTTGTCGCTGGTCTAAAATGAACAGAGCGTGCAAGAGATCGGAGAAGGAGGAGAGGGCGACGACGCCGGTGGGTGTCACTGCCACCATCGTCGTCGACGCTATTCGGTGAGGGAGGAAAAACCATTTTTTCTGTTTGCTTTTTCTATTGTTGTTGTTGTTATTGTTGTTGTTATTGTTGTTGTTGTTGTTGTTGTTGTTGTTGCTTTATGTGAAGAAGATGATGATGGAGATATAGTGGTGGTGGTGGTGATGGTAGTGATGAAGGAAATGAGGTGGTGGTACCATTAAACTCAGAGTTTGGCTCAGGTAAGGGCGAGACAGGAAAGGAGAGAAGGAGGGGTGAATGATGCGGATGATGATAAGGGTAATTTGGGAATTTTATGTGATTTTTTAGTGTTTGGATAATTTTATTATATGGAACTCATATTTTATGGATACAAATGGTAATTTCTTTTTTATATGGGTAGATGTGTTAGCGTATTCAACTTTTGTGGATAGAAATGATAGTTTACTCTACTTATAAAATAAAGAGAAAAGAGAAAAGGGCAAACAATAATAATTTAATCAACCATTTAAAACGATATCAATATCACTTCATACTTGCACTAGTCATGATTTTCTTTTGAAAAATCATTTCTATGCATGGTATAACATGTCAAAATTATCATGCTAGCAAATAATTTGCTAAAAATCATCATTTTTTCTGGGCACGAGGATTTTAGATTGTATTAATTATTATCACAACATAAGGACTTATATAACTAAGGTGTTCAATTTGACTCAATGTAACTACATCTTTTGTTATTTAGAGAAAAAAAGAAATTTTTTTTTCACGAATCTGTTATCATAATTTATTTTTTGAAAAAGAAAAATTAGAAAATAAGTGAATACAAAATACCAACTTCTTGACATATTTAACACTGAAAAAAAAAAAAGAAACAACAGAATAGGTAGTCATATTTTTCTGAATACATATTTTTTTAAAAAAGTATTTTTACTAAAAAATTAATTTTTTTAAAAAGTCAATAATATTTTACTTTAAAAAAAAGAAACAAAAATTGTTTTAATGCATAAAAATTCCTTTTAAAAAGTGTATTTAAATAAAAATAATTTTTATTTATTAAAAAAATTCTTTTTAAAAAAATATTTTTTTCAAAAATCAATCTATACTAATCCTAAGTCCTCTTATGAATGAAGGAAAATAAATAATGAGGCATTGAGTGAAAAACTAGAAATTCCTTGACATTCCTTCTTTTCATAGTGATTTTATTCCTTCTTTTCATAGAAGTTCCTTGACGTTCCTTAACATTCTTTTTTTCAATAGTCATGACACTTTTTAAGATAAAAAAAAAATTGACGAATTTGAAGGCATGCATACTATACCATAAGTTGTAAGAGGCTGATCATATACGCAATCGCTTAGGGGAATGAATGAATTAATATATGTAAATAAAGTTCTTATAATAAATTCTACTAAAAAAAAATTTCTGACCATAAAACTAAAAGGCTAGTCTTATATTTAATAAACCTTAAGTCCTTAACACAGGCGTTCCAAGTCTCCACCATAACAATAATCATATGGTACGGTGACTGGTGAGCACACACGTAACTAACTAATCATGCTTTTATCCGAAAGATAAGATTTATGAGGTGAAAAATGAAAGAATATATATATATATATATCCGAAAGATAAGATGTATGAGGTGGAAAATGGAAGAATATATATATATATATATATATAAAGGATAAGATTCTATGTATACTGACCACGAATGCTAAGATACTAGGTGGTGCATCATATTTTGTTACTTTTACTGATGATTATTTTTGAAAAATGTGGGTTTTTGTTCTGAAATCTAAAGACCAGGTGTTTGGTATCTTCAAACACTTTCATGCAAATGTTGAAAGAGAAACAGGAAGAAAATTGAAATGTGTTCGAGCAGATAATAGTGGTGAATACAAGGGTCCGTTTGAAGAGTATTGTAAAAGACATGGGATCAAACTTGAGAAGACGGTTCCTATAACTCCTCAATATAATGGAGTTGCAGAAAGAATGAATCGCACTATCAATGATAGAGTCAGATGTATGCTCTCTCATACAAAGTTGCCTAAATCCTTTTGGGTTAAGCGATGAGAACTGCAGTAGATCTGATCAACCTTTCTCTTTCAGTTCCACTAAATGGTGATGTTCCAGAGAAAGTTTGGAGAGGGAAAGATGTCTTCTATAGTCACTTGCGAGTGTTCGATTGCAGGGCTTTTGTTCACATTCCAAGAGATGAAAGGTCCAAACTTGATGGAAAGTCAAAGCAGTGTATCTTCATGGGTTATGGTCATGAAGACTTTGGTTACAGACTATGGGATCCGGTGAGTAAGAAGATAATTAGAAGTCGAGATGTAATTTTTCTTGAAGACCAAACTATTGAAGATCTTAAAAAGACAGATAAGCCAACAATAACTGTTAGACGTTCTGCTGATGATGAACCTGGTCCTTCCATTAGACCTCCTATTGATGGGGGAGATGTACAAGTTGATAATGATGGTGATAATTTGCATGATGAACTTACACCTCAATCTGAGGTGCCAGATGCTGAAGTTCTACCTGAACCACCAATTGAGTCTGAATTGAGAAGATCTACTAGAGAGCGTCATCCTTCTTAGAAATACTCTCCTCATAAGTATGTGATGAACACTGAGACTGGGGAGCCAGAGAGTTACCAGGAAGCTATGTCTGATGAGCATAAAGAATATTGGTTGAAGGCCATGTAAGAGGAAATGAAATCCTTGTATGAGAATCATACATTTCTTCATAGAATTTGATACATATGGATGATGTCAAAGTGTATCCCATGACTTCCTTTTATGGATTTATCCAAGGTAAGATTTCAATCTTTTAGGAAGTGGATTAACACTCTTTTAAATGGCTTTAGTAGCAAATACAAATCATATCACTTCTTCTTCGCCCTTTGTCTTGTTGTGTCGGCCTCTAACGATTTTTCCACAACCCCCAACAACAAACGACTTTTATTATTATATATGGCAAAATTATCCCATCTAAATTTTTCTATATATATATTTGCATTATAGAAGTCTTCGATGGCAACCATATAGTCTAATAGATAGACTCCTAATTTATTTTCATCTTAATTTTTACTATTTCATCTTAACTTTAAAAATTCAAAATCTTCATGAATAAAATAATTCCTATCCCCATAGGACAAAATCCTTGTTCCGGTACTAAATCTTTATCTAGTTGGAGAGAAAAATTATATACATCAACCTCAATAGTATTTATGAGAGAATCGTTCACAATTTCTTTTACTTTTAATGGACCTTTTGACTTTAGCCTAGATTTTTTTTTATCAATACATGTAGGCTTATTTGTTATAATTTTTTTTAGTGAAAGTAAATAAGGAGTATTAACGCAATAGATATTTTTTATGAAATGTTTCATTCTCTTCAATAATGAGAATAATTTATTTTTCTCCCTCTCTTAATTCTTTTTGTTCCAATCAATGTGATATTACCAAATGAGACCAAAACTGTTAGCACCATCATTGGCACAATCACATTCTATAATAATTTTTTTCTTAAAAATGTTTCATACATTCCTTCTTTAGATTTTAAACGGATGCCTGTGTTAAAATTAACCTCAAATCTTCTGTGTTAAAATTAACCTCAAATTTATATTGTCAATTGTTAATCAATAATAAGGGTTGTGAGGTACAAGATCGATCCAAATAAAAGATTATTGACATTGTTGAGTATATAGAATGGTTATATACGAGTACAGAATTAGAATTTTCTCACTTTCCCCTCCTCCAACAAAGCAAGCTTCATTGGTAGCAACTACGACTACTACTCATCCCACAATACCTACACACAATAAACACAACAACATTTGGCATCTTAGATTAGGACACGTACCCATGCATAAATTGATTTCATGTTACTTAAATTATTTTTTATCAATAGTAGATGTAGGTTTATTTGTTATAATTTTTTTAGTGGAAGTACATAAGGAGTATATAGTATATAAAGTGTAATAACTCAACAGGATTGTCGTAATAAGTTCCTCCAATAAAAATTGGATTAAAAATTTTATTTTCATTAACACGCGCTCTCCAATTAAAATGTTGGAGGCCAAGATTGTCGGTAACTATTTTCATTATAAGTAGTTGAATATCTTGTGGCAAATATTCCATAGCATTTCATGTAGAAATAAAACACTCGAATTTCTCAGTATAATTTGATACATATGGATGATGCCAAGGTGTATCCCATGACTTGTTTCGGTGGATGTATCAAGAAAAGATTCCAATCTTTTAGGGAGTGGATTAACACACTTTTGAATGGCTTTAGCAGCAAAATGCAAATCATATCGCTTCTTCTTCGCCCTTTATCGTGTAGTGTCCGCCTTTTAACAATTTTTCCACAACCCAAGAAACGGGCTTCTATTATTATATATGACAAAATTATCACATCTAAATTCTCCTATATACATATTTGCATTATGAAAGTCTTCGATGACAGCCATATAGTCTAATACGTAGATTCCTAATTTGTTTTCATCTAAATTTTTACTATCCCATTTTTCTTTTAAAAATTCAAAATCTG
This sequence comes from Arachis ipaensis, assembly GCF_059453495.1. Taxonomy (NCBI): domain Eukaryota; kingdom Viridiplantae; phylum Streptophyta; class Magnoliopsida; order Fabales; family Fabaceae; genus Arachis; species Arachis ipaensis. Next base: position 114,056,970 of record NC_142441.1, on the reverse strand, counting down.
CATAAATAAAATAATTCCTATCCCCAGTGGAATAAGAAAAAAATTATATGCGTCAACCTCAATAGTATTTTTGGGAGAATCATTTACAATTTCTTTTACTTTTAATGGACCTCTTAACTTTAACTTAGAATATTTTTAATACATATAGGTTTATTTGTTATAATTTTTTTTAGTTGGAATATATAAAGAATACATAGTATTTAAAGTATAATAACTCAATAGGATTGTCGTAATATGTTCCTCCAATCAAAATTGGATTAAGAATTTTATTTCCATTAAAATGTTGGAGGTCAAGATTGTCCGTAACTATTTTACTTATCAGTTAAATATCTTGTGGCAAATATTCCATAGCATTTCATGTAGAAATGAAACACTCAAATTTCTCCATATAATTTGATACATATGGATGACACCAAGGTGTATCCCATGACTTCCTTTGTGGATGTATGCAAGGAATGATTCCAATCTTTTAGAGAGTATATTAACACACTTTTAAATGGCTTTAGCAGCAAAATACAAATCATATCGCTTCTTCTTCACCCTTTGTCTTATAGTATCGGCCTCTAACAATTTTTTCACAACCCCCAACAAACGGCTTTTATTATTGTATATGGCAAAATTATCTCATCTAAATTCTTCTATATACATATTTGCATTATAGAAGTCTTCGATGGCAGCCATATAGTCTAATACATAGACTCCTAATTTATTTTTATCTAAATTTTTAGTATCCCATTTTAATTTTAAAAATTCAAAATTTTCGTAAACAAAATAATTCCTATCCCCAATGGAACAAAATTCTTGTCCTGGTACTAAATCTTTATCTAGTTGGAGAGAAAACGGTTCAACTAGGTATCCTTTAAAAATCGTACAACATTCAGCCTTTTATTACAATAATTAAAAAAAATTAAAACAAACACAACTAAAAATTATGAATAGATTTATTATCTTTTTAAAATTAAATACACATTCAAAATACAATCTAAAAAAACTGAAATTTAAAATTTAAATTTTAAATTTTTGTTTCAGATTTAATATATTTAATTATTAATATATTATAATTTAAATACATATCTAAAAATTAAATTATTCAAAATTCAAAATTTTTATTTTAAAAATATAAAATAAACCTTAAACTATCAAATTATTAATTAAACTCATACAAAACACTCAAAGAAGCAGATAAGTCACGTTTGCGCCATGTCGAAAATTCAGAGGCACACGTGGAAAACTCAGAGGTGCACATCGAGAAGTCATCCTCCGCTGTCGTTCATCCTCTTCCACGCTCATCCTCAACGCTGCCTTCCTCCTTTTCGGCGCTCATTTACAACGCTGTCTTTTTAATGTTTAAATTTAAATTTTAGATTTATGATTTTGGATGTGTTTTAAAAATATTTTCTGTATAACATCATAATTTTATATGTGTTACAATTATTTTTTAATGTTTAAATTTAGATTTTAGATTTATGATTTTGGCTGTTTCAAAAATATTTTCTGTATACCTTTCTTTATCTTTTCTTCGTCAAATTCTTTCCATCTTCTTCTACTTTCTTTTCTTAATTTCTTTTCCACTTAGCTCCCTAATTTTTATTTTCTCTCCCAATTTATTCCTCTTTTAATTCATTCCATTTTGTATGTATGTATTATTATTATGTGTGGTCCAGCATTGGAAACATATAAAACACACACATAACACGATGTGATTAGATCATCATTGGTTCCCGTTAGTTTATGTTTGTTGTCTGGGAGTACCTAAGGAATACCTAATTAACAAGAAAGCATGAGGGAGCGATCAAGCATAGCGAAAGACCCCAGAGTCTGGAATCGGGAGGAGTACGTTCGGCTTGAACGAGATTCATTCAGTGTTTTCGTGGACAGTTTACCAGCGGATATCTCGAAACGTGAGTTGTTTGGGTTATTCTCTTGGACGGGATGGATCAACGACATATACCTCTCAAGAAAGACGAGAAATGGGAAGATCTACCTATTTGCCTTCATACGATATACTACGAAAGGAGGAGCGCTGAAGGCTATTGCTGAAATAAATCACATGCTGTTAAGGGGGAAAGAGCTTTATGTAGGGGAGGCTAAGTATAGGATGGATGCTTCTAAGGGACGAAGAGTGGCAGAGGTGGTGGCGGAAGGAAGGCCACACCACCGCCAGGCTGAGGTCAATAACGCGGTAAGGGAGCACACAGTTGGGATCCAGCCATCTCCAAACATGGTGCAGGGGGCACGGCCGAGTGCTCTAGATATTGCAACACATGCCATAGAGGAGGATTCCAAGAAAATGGGGGCAATGTTGCTGAAAGCCTCTGTTGCCAAGACCAATCTCGAATGGCTGGAGTGTGATTGGGAGTACTGTGAGACCAATTGACTTCAGACTATTGAATGAACTCAGCAGGAAGGCTTGGCCTCACGTTGTTAAAATCTGTGAGCTGGGGAGGTATAAGGCCTTGCTGATATTTGAGAGTACAAAGAGTGTGGAGGAGGCGTTGGAGGGTTGTGGGGATGGCCGCTGGCAGTTTTTCCATAGTATGTGCCGTTGGAATGATCAGGAACGGAGTGTGAGGAGAAGAGTGTGGATTGAGTGTTCTGGCGTTCCACTACATGCCTGGTCCGAGGATACTTTTCGTGCGATTGGTAGCCAGTGGGGTGAGGTTGTGGCTTGTGCTAACATTACAGCCCCAAGTTTGTCGCTCCAGGCTGGTCGCATGCTGATCGATACCTGGAGGGTGGCATCTATCTCGGAAAGGTTTTATTTAACTGTAGGGTCGACGAAGTTTGAGGTAATTGCTGAGGAACTTGGCAGTGATGAACATGGCTCTTTGGAGGGGGTGGTGGTGACTGATGTGATGCCAGGGGTTGCTGGGAGCATGGAGGGCATTAGCGGTACTCGAAATCCGATGAAGAGGGGGTGGCCGGGTCCGGCGGCTGAGGAGGTAGCCTTGCCGCATAGGATGGAAGGGGATCCGGAGGGCAGAAGCGTAATTACGGCCGATATTTTGGATGAATGGAGCAACGGTTTCTTGAATTCAAATTCTGTAACGGCCAAGAATACGGTTGCTGAGCTCAGGGGAGGAAGTGCTGAGATTGAAGAAAATGCGTCAGAGAGGACTCAGTCGTGGGACTTTGATGCGGACCGGGTGGTTGCTGTGGGAGAAATCACAAGCCAAATTTGTTTGGGCTCTAATAGCTCTAAGGCCCAGCTTGTTTACTCTAAGCCAAAGGGGGCAACGTTGGGCTTGACTTCCCGAGGCCCATCTACTCCTCATGCTGGTTCCGTGAAGGGGATGCGGATTGGGCCTGTTGCGAAGCGGGTTGTGGGTAATGCGGAGGGAGGATCTCAATCGGGTAGGTATGGGAGTGGTGATCCGTCTACATTGGGCGATGAGGCTGGGGAAGGAGACCACGGCGGCGTGGTCAGGTGTGATGCGGGGAGGAGAAGAGACGCAGATCGGGGCTTCGCCTTAGTGAGTACGACGCTGACTGTGGAGGCGGATGCTCACCCTGGGTCGCCGCACATGATGATGGGGATGGGTGGCGTGTGCAAGGCTGTTGACGTCGCGGGTGAGGTTGCTGAGGCGAGTCTGGGGGCACGGGGGTTGAGCGGGGCACCGGTGAGGGAGGTAGGTAGTTCTCTCGCGGGTGGGATGGTGCTGATGATGCCGCGGCTGGTGGAGGGAGGAGGGGCAGTGGATCTCGTTGGGGGGAATCCAGGTCGTGCAGGGGATGGCACTGGTTCTTTTGAGGTCAGCGGCAAGGGAGTGTCGCACTCTCTGTTGGAAGGGGATGGGGCTAGCTTGGGAGATGAGTTGGCAGAGGGCAGGGACAGTGGCTGTCAGGGAGAGTTAGATACTGGTGTTCAGGGGAGAGTTTCAGCAGGTGTGCAAGGGGCCCCTTCTGATGCAGTGAGCGAAGCTGAGACGGAAACATTAGAGAACAAATGGACAGCTGATATGCAAGAAAACCGGGAAGCCTGGAAGCTTGCAGTAGAATCTGGAGCGGTGCAGTATGATGAGGAAGATGACATCATGACCATTCTACAGGCACAGAATGAGTTAATTGCGCAGAAGAAAAAACAGGCTAAGCGAAAGGAGAAAGCACGGAGGAGTCGGCCGAAGAATCGGAAAAAGGTGTGTATAAGTGCTATACGATGATTTTTAGTTCTTGGAATATTAGGGGGTTGAAGGGGGTTGGTAAACTAAGTATGATTAAGAATTTTCGGAGAAAGTTTAATGTGCATATGCTAGGCTTGATAGAGACTAAGACAGAGATGGTGACAAATTTTGATATAGCGCAACTGTGGCGAAATGGCACAGTTAAATGGGAGTTAGTTGGTTCGGTTGGTGCTGCGGGGGGACTGGTATTAATGTGGGACGACATGGTGTTTCGTATGAACAACTGTTATAAAGGGGCTCGCTGGATATGCTTGGAAGGTGTGCTGCTAAAAACTAACTTTTCCTGTGCTTTCTGTCTAGTTTATGGGCCACATGAAAGGGCGGAAAAACTCATTATGTGGGAAGAGTTGAGCTTCCTATCTGGGTTATGCCAAGTACAGTTCTGTTATATGGGGGATTTTAACGAGGTAACTCATGTAGAAGAGAGAAAGGGTGCTACCTCTTTAACAGTGTCCGCAGAAGAGTTTAAATCGTGGATACAGGATATGGAGTTAGTGGACTTGGCAATAACTGATTGCTTATTCACCTGGTTCAGAGGGCAATCATGTAGCCGCATTGATAGGGGACTGGTTAGTTTAGAGTGGCTAGAAGAGTTTCCTGATACAAGACTGAGAGGGGGACCTAGAGGGTTATCAGACCATTGCCCAATGATCTTGGAGGTTACCCGGATTAGCGAGGGACCAAGACCGTTTCGGAGCTTGGATTCGTGGTTTACCCATGATGGGTTCTTGAGAATGGTGAAGGAGAAGTGGAGGAACTTGGGGGAGGGACAGTTCATTGATAAACTAAAGGCTCTGACGACTCCGCTGAGCAGATGGCATAGAGCCAATTTTGGGAATATGGACCAAAGGATTACACAGCTGGAGGATGAAATTAAGAAAGTAGATGACATGGTAAGTACTGGCACGGCTGATGGGACTATTGAAGCAAGAAGGAGAGCGTTGGTAAGCTTCTGTAGAAAATGGTATATCAGGAAGGAGCTTCATTGGAAGCAAATGTCCAGATCGCGGCACGTGAAGGAAATGGATAAAAATACCCACTACTTCCACAATCTAGCCTCAGCACGAAGAAGGTCGAATATGATTGATTCCTTAATGGTTAATGGGAGGTTGATAAGGAACCAGGCGAGGATCAAGACGGCTATTCGAGACTTCTATAAGGGGTTGTACCACCAGGAGACATCGCCAGTGATTGGGTTCAAGGACGGGCTTGTAAAGCAGATCAACGAGGAAGAGGCACTGGATCTAGAGATGCTGCCAACTGTTGAAGAAATAAAGGAGGCAGTGTGGGATTGTGAGTCAACAAAGGCGCCAGGTAGTGATGGGTACAACATGAACTTCATAAAAAAATGCTGGGATGACTTAGGAAGGGAGTTCACTGGTGCGGTGCTAGGCTTCTTCCTTTCGGCTACACTTCCTAGAGACTCGAATGTTACGTGGGTTACGCTGGTGCCAAAGTTTACTGGAGCCAAAGAAATAAAGGACCTCAGGCCGATTAGTATGGTGGGGTGTGTCTATAAGGTCATATCCAAGGTGTTGGTTAGGAGGATGCGAAAGGTAATGCCGGGGTTGGTAGGAGAGACTCAGAGCGCCTTCGTTAAGGGCAGGAAAATCCATGATGGGGCCCTGATCGCCTGTGAAACAGTGCACTGGCTAAAAACACGAAAAAAGAGCGCCGCAATAATAAAGCTGGACTTCCAAAAGGCTTATGATAGAGTCAAGTGGGGCTTTGTGGATATTGTCTTGCAGAAGATGGGGTTTGGCCAGAGGTGGAGAGGTTGGATAAAGGAGTGTGTCACCACTGCATCTATGTCATTGCTTGTCAATGGATCACCTTCGAAGCCTTTCAAAATGGAACGGGGTCTACGGCAAGGTGACCCGTTGTCCCCATTTCTGTTCGTGTTAGTTGTGGATGTTTTGCATCGAATGATTGGAGAGGCGGTGAGGAATGGCCGTATAACTCCGTTACTGCTTGGTAGAGATAATATTGAGTTGTCTCACTTGCAGTTTGCAGATGATACTATTCTTTTCTATCCGCCTGATGAGGGGACCATCAGGAATTATCATCGGCTACTCAGATGCTTCGAGCTCATGTCGGGATTGGCCATTAATTTTGAAAAGTCCAGCCTTATACCGGTCAGCTGTGAGAGGATGTGGGTCCGGAGAATGTGTCGGTTACTGGGTTGTAAAGAGGCTTTATTACCAGTCAGATATCTGGGCATTCCCCTGGGAGCAAATCCGAGACTGGTTAAGACATGGAAACCGGTGATTGATAAGGTGGAAGACAAACTGAGTTTATGGAAAGCAAAAACTCTTAACAAAGCAGGTAAGCTGGTCCTAATTAAGGCGGTTCTTAGTAGCTTGCCGATTTACTACCTCAGTTTATATAAGATGCCAAAGACAGTGGCAGAGAAGCTAATTTCCCTGCAACGACGGTTCCTGTGGAGTACTGAGGATGGGAGATACGGGGTACCGCTCGTTAAGTGGGAAGTGGTTATGGCTCCAAAGAAGGCAGGTGGGTTGGGAGTTGGGGATGCGGTGATTCGAAATACTGCATTGCTGTTTAAGTGGTGGTGGAGGTTCTCGAAAGAAGACTGTCCCTTATGGAAGAAAGTGGTGTGCTCTTGTAATAATATGCATCCTGCAAGAATGGTGGGAGGACAGCCTACTCCCACGCGAGGGGGTCCTTGGAAGGATATATGCCAGCTACAAGTTAGTAAGCCGGGGCTGAGAGATCAAATGATCAGTGGGTTGTCGATGGAGTTAGGGAATGGCAGAACAATCCGATTCTGGGAGGATAGATGGCTACCGGCTGGAGTATTGAAAGATATGTTTCCTAGGCTTTTCTCGGTCTCAACTCTTCATGAATCTGTGATAGCAGACTGTGGCTTTTGGGATGGGCTAGTGTGGATTTGGAGTTTCCAATGGAGGAGAGAGTTGTTCCAGTGGGAGTTGGACTTAGTACACCAGCTTCATGAGATCTTACAGTCATTCAAGCTTACAAATGGGAGAGAAGATAGTGTGGTATGGAAATTTGATAAAACATGTGACTACTCAACAAAATCCTTTGTGCGAGTGATGCAGGAGGAAGTCCTACCGGAGGAGGTTACCAGCTATAGCTTCACTAGTGCTGTTTGGAAAGGATTTGTCCCCCCGAGGGTTGAACTCCTTTCTTGGTTTGCGTTAGTCGGAAGGGTCAACACAAAGGATCGACTGTGCAGATTACGGGTTATTGACCAGCAGGACAATAGGTGTCTTCTCTGTGGTAAGCCTGTGGAAACCGCGTATCATCTGTTTCTTAGTTGTGAGATTATATGGCAGGTGTGGTGTGCTTGGCTAATGGCCTTTCAACAAAGGTGGAGCTTTCCGGGTACTTTGAAGGAACATTTTGAGAGTTGGACGAGCTTTACAGGAAGGAAGGTAGATAGGAAGAGATGGTTCACTGGATTCTTTGCTGTTATCTGGACAATTTGGCTAGAAAGGAATGACAGGCTCTTCCGAAATAAGAGTTCAAGAGTAGGACATTATTAACAGATCGTTTACGTTCTACGAAGAATGGAGTGGTGTTGAGCCCTTTGGGTGTTGATGGCCGGGTCACAGTGTCTAGGAGTTGTATGTTATCTTGTTTTATTCTTACTATAGCTTTGCTATCTGCTCCACTCTGCTGTGTTGAGCTCCCTTTGATTCAAAAAAAAACTTCATAATTTTAGATGTGTTACAATTATTTTTTAATGTTTAAATTTAGATTTTAGATTTATGATTTTATATTTTCTGTATAACTTCATAATTTTAGATGTGTTACAATTATTTTTTAATGTTTAAATTTAAATTTTAGATTTATGATTTTGGATGTGTTTTAAAAATATTTTTTGTATAACTTAATATTTTAGATGTGTTACAATTGAAAAAGAAACTACAATTGAAAATATTTTAGTTTTTGTATATAATTATATTCGACCATTCATAATTTTTAAATTAATTGTTGATTATATACTTTATTTACAACAACTTTATTAATAAAATTAAATAAGATCAACCTTGTTCCAATTAAATCAGCAGAGTGTTTTTATGTTTAAATTAAAATATAATTAAAAATGTCTAACATGATATTTCTTAACAAATTACATAAACACATGTGTGAAAAATAATGATACCTTTCACCAATGCAAAATGAGAGAGTGCTTCAGCTGGAAGGTGGTGATGGTCTTCACCAATGAAGACGAGATGGAGAATTCAGCTGGCAGCGTCCTTTTTTGGTTTGGGATTCACTAATGCGTGTGAATATCCCGTAGAATAAGGAATTTAAAAAACTGTATCTGTTACGTGAAGTTACGAAAGTAAAGCAAAGTCACCGTAACCACCAATGAAGTGGGTTGGTTTTAAAATTTAAATTTAAATTAAAATCTAATTATAGATATGTATCTACAAAATAGGAACATGTTACACTAAAAAAATAATTAAATATTATTTAAATCTGATTAAAGGCTGATTAATATCGTACAACTAGCATTTTCCGAGAGAAAAATTATATGCGTCAACCTCAATAGTATTTGGAAAATGCTACTTATACAACAAAATTCAGCCTTTATTCAGCCTTTAAATCTAATATTTTATTATTTTAATTTTTTAATTAATCATATTTCCTATTTTTAAGGAACCACTTTTATTTTGAATACTTATCACTGTAAAATTTGTAACCACTTGCAATACATTAATTTTTTGCAAACTAAACCATAAAACTCGTAATGACTTTTCGTGTACTAATTTTTAAAAAATTAGTGAAGTTTTCAAAATCAGTTAAACTCACTTCAATTATTTTTTTATTCAAAACATTCAAAATTCATGTCAAAACAAAAACATATCTAAAATTAAATAAACAACATAAACATATTTAAAATTATGTATTAACACATCTAAATTATTCTCATTGTAGTTCTAAATTACATATTGAACACAGAAAAAAATTAAACTCAAATACACATCCAAAATTATAAGAATGCACTCTAAATATTTTATCAACACATCCAAAACTCATGTAAAAAAAAACTTATATATGTACATAAGAACATAATGAACAACATAAATACATCTAAAATTAAGTATTGACACATCCAAAATAGGTTAACATTACAACTCCCAAATCAAACATATGAGTGCAAAAAAATTATAATCACAAATACATTTAAAAAAAATACAACACTTCCAATATTATACATAAATTTAAAAAAATAGAATTTTTTATTAAGCGAAAAAAAGAATAACATATCTTCATGAATGAACTCAACCAAAATTTTTTTAGAATTTTGCAAGCAGAAATACCAGAGACAGAAGGAGTGTGACGTGGGGGAAGAGACAAGGGAAAGCGCGGGAGAAGGGGGCGGTTGTGCATGGCGCGAGGGAGGAGACCAGGGACGGAGAGGAGCCCATTGATAGAGGAGGCACGGGGAGTGCGCGTCAAGGGGAGGAACGCGTTGCCGAAGGAGGAGATCGTCGCAGAGGAGTGCCCAACGCGGGAAAAGACGAAAACGGCCATAGATGAGGAGGGAGAGGCGATGCAGCTATGGATCTTTACGGAGCGAAGATTTTACTAGTGATTTAAGATGGTTTAAGATTTATTTTAGAATTTTAAATTCGAAATTTTGAATTCTAACTAATTTGATTTTTGGATGTGTATTTAAATTGTAATATATTAATAATTAAATATATTAAATCTGAAACAGAAATTTAAAATTGAAATTTAAATTTTAAAATTTAGTTTTATTTAGTTTATATTTTGAATGTGTATTTAATTTTAAAAAGACACTAAATCTATTTATAATTTTTAGATGCATTTGTTTTACTTTTTTATTTTAAATCATTGTAATAAAAGGCTGAATATTGTATAACTTTTAAAGGATATCTAGTTGAATTGATAGTATTTATGAGAGAATCGTTCACAATTTCTTTTACTTTTAATGGACCTCTTAACTTTAGCCTAGATTATTTTTTTATCAATACATGTAGATTTATTTGTTATAATTTTTTTTAGTGAGAGTACATAAAGAGCACATAATATATGAAGTGTAATAACGCAATAGATATTTGTAAGGAGATTTTGCATTATGGAAGTCTTGGATAGCAGTCATATAGTCTAATACATAGACTCCTAATTTGTTTTCGTAATTACATAACATTATTGATTATTTTAAAATAATAATTACATAAGCCAAATCATCAACTATGTTAGTCTTGTAATTATTATTTTAAAATACTCAATAATGCCATGTAACTATGAAGTTGGCTAAATCGTTAACTTTATTAGTCACGTAAGTTTTTTTCATTACTAGAGACATGATCAATTAATTTTTGATATTTTTGTCAAACTTTTAAATTTATCGAAAGTTAATTTGTCTTTTGTATCTTTAAGAAATGTTTTGTCAGCGCCAAAAATTTTTAGGTACCAATTTAGTAGTTAACTCTAAAATAAATAAAGTTAATAATTAAAAAAAATATGTTTAAAAATTATATAATTATTAATTTTTGTAACACTAATCATTTTTTTATTTAATAAAATAAAATAACTTTTGAGTTGACCCACTCTCTTTATCAAAATTTGCTGGTACGTGGTATGAATTTGACCGTATTTTTTAATAATTTTAAACAAATAATTTTTTATTTAATTTTATTGTGTCTCGTGTTAATCTCTATCCAATTTAGGATTGCTAGTGTAACACATAATAAAACTCATCCAGTTAATAATCTACATAAATATTTTCTGTTACCCTTTAATATTGAACTCACTGAAAGGGGGTCGTGTTATTCCAAAATTTACATCGATTTAAATTTTTAAAATTTTTTAAAAAGGATTAATCTCTACATACAAGTGTTTTGTATTTACAAGTTTTACAAGTCTGAACGAAACCCACCCATTAAACACGTTGCTTGTTACCTGCCTTTCTAACATAATTTTAAATCAATTCAAATCAATCAACGCACAAATATATAACTTCCATTTTTCAAAAGATTTCGTTTCTTTTTTCGAGTTTCTTGCCAAATTTGTTGGATCTCCTTCATGTGTTCTCTCTTTGCTTCGTTTTTTTCGATTTTCATGGTTTTTGAAATCAAGTTTTGAAATCGTTTTGAAGATAATAGAACTTCAGAAATACACCCAAACGATTACATAAATACACCCAAACGATTACAAAAAAGATTACAGAAATACACCCAAAGGATTACAGAAATACACCCAAAGAATTTAAGAAATACACCCAAAAGATTTAAGAAATACACCAAAAACAGGAGAAGACAGTATATTTCTTCTTGAAATCTTTTAATGTTTTGCTAGTTAAGGATGAGGCACATGGCAGAGACAATCTAGAAGAAAAACCTAGAAGAACAGTAAAACAGTACCTTGAATAATGTTTCTTCTTTTTTTCTGGTGATTTTTGATGGAGATTTGTATCTTTTTTTCTTAATTTCTTCTACTCTTCGCGAGGAGTTGGAACGTTTCTGCAGAATCGTAGTAGTTTGTTTTGAATGTCTCTTGAATCTTGATGGTTTGCGTTTTGATTGAGGAAGAAGAGGAAGAGTGAACGTGTTGTGGAAGGGGCGCGTGTTTTTTTCTTGATGGTTTGCTTGAAGAAGAAGACGAAGAGTGATTGTTGAAGGAGCGTGTGTGTTTTTTTTTTACTTGGAACAACTTGTATAACTTGTAAGCCAAAAAGGCTTGTATGTGTAGCAGGCCTCTTTCAAAAATTACTTTGTCAGTTGAAATAAAGTTGAAATAAAGATCAGGAATAGAGTGGGTGTTTATTATTACCGATAAATAGAAGATATGTCTAAAATCAGCCCAACCATTTTATGCACATTAAATACGTCACCTTTTATAAATCATTAGATTTTATTAAATAAAAATTAAAGGATATTATTATGAAAGAGGAGTACTAATAGACTTTATAAATATAAAATATATTAGTATATACATACATAAATATATTTTAATACAGAATATTTTAAAAATAACAAGTATAAACTTTTACTTTAAAATAAATATAAAACCTATAAATACATACAAAAATATTTTTTATTTATTAAGATTAATTATTATACAGTACTATTTTTAATTACATAATACAAAAACTTAAATTATTTTATATTATTTAAAAATAATTAAATTATTCATTAAAAAATATTATTAATAGTTAATTTTATTAGAAATACATTATTATTATATGACATAATTTTTTAATCAAATATTTGTAAACATATATTTTATTCAAAATAGTATATATAATATTATTTTAATCAAATTAATTATTATATAATATTTGAAAAACGTGTAATATTTATATGTATTATATATAATTTGAAAAAATATTTTAAAAAAATTAATTTTAAAAATTTTAAATGTATAATATTTTCATGTATTATATATCACAATAAACGTGGAAACAATAAATGTATAATATCACAATAAAAATTTAAAAAAACAAAAAAAGTTAATATGTTTATATATTATATATAATATTTTAAATAAAATTTATTTTTATAAATATTTAAAAAAATTACATTATATAATAATATATTTATATTTCTGTTACGATAAAAAATTACGTTAACCTATTTCAATTTATATTACGTTAAAAAATTACTTCTTTTTCAATTTATATTTCTGTTACATTAAAAAATTATATTATATAATAATTTAATTATTTATCAAGTAATATAAAATAATTTTTAATTATTTTTTATTTTTATATTATAGTTTAAAATATTATTTTAATATATTTTTTAATATTTAAAAAAAATTGTATAATAATTAATCCTAATAAATAAAAAATACTTATATTTTTCGCATTTATCTATTTTATATTTTTTAAAACAAAAAACTTCTATATTTATATAATAAAATATGTAGTAATTTTCTTAATATATATTTATATATAAATAATATCTATTAATTTTTTTAGGTTTAATTACTCTGTTAGTCCCTATAGTTTCACCAAATTTTTAATTAGGTCCCTATACTTTTTTTCTTTTCAATTGGGTCCATATACTGCTTTTAATTTTGTAATTACGTCCTTTTCATGTTAAAAATATTAAAATTAACATAATATTTTTACCAAAATACATGCGGTCAAAGATTTAATTAAGTTTTTAATTATAAATACCTTCAATTTGCAAAGAAATATTCAGTTAACGCTATTATTTTTTACACTAGGAAGGACTTAATTACAAAATTAAAGCAGTGTAGGGACCCAATCGAAAGGAAAAAAAGTATAAGGACCTAATTAAAAATTTGGTGAAACTATAGGGACCAACAGAATAATTAAACCATTTTTTTATATATATTAAATAATTATAATAATATAATAACATTGAAATTAAATAACATATTAAATTTGTTACATTAAAACTAAAATTATATATTTTATTCTTGGATTTAATAAAATATATTTTTAATAAATTATATATAATGAAAAATATTTTGTGAAAGATATTTGTGTACCAATTTTTTTTACACAAATACACACTAAGAAAATAAAAAAATATTTGAAAAAAAAAACTAAAAAATAATTTTATTATAAATATATAATTATAAATATTATATATATGAAATTATAATGTTAAATTTAAAAAATAATTTTAAATTATTATCTATTTAATATTACAACAAAATAAATATGAATAAAAAAGACTAGAGGAGAGAGTTATGATGTGACATATATATTAGAGTCTAAAAAAAAAGAATATATATCAATCTTATATTAGTCATTATTACACACACATATGATTCATATACATAGTTGATACATATTATTTATTTAATTTTTTTCTAAAATTATAAAATAAATTTTTATGTATTATATATAATATTTTAAATAAATTATATTTAAACAAATATTTGTTGAAAAATTATATTATATAATAATATTTTTAACAAAAATAGTTAGTTAAGTATTGAATATAATAATTTAATTATTTATTAAGTAATATAACATAAAATTTAATTATTTTATATTTTTATGTTGCGGTTTAAAATATCATTTTAATATAATTTTTTGATATTATAAAATTTTTTTTACATAATAATTAATTTTAATGAATAAAAAAGATTTATATTTTTTGTATTATATATAATATTTTAAATAAATTATATTTTTATAATATTTTAATGGAAATTTATATTATATAATATTATCTTTAACAAAAATAGTTAATTAATAAATTTTGAATATAATAATCTAATTATTTGTCAAGTAATATAAATAAAATTTTAATTATTTTATATTTTTATGGTATAGTTTAAAATATTATTTTAATATAACTTTTTAATATTATAAATTTTTTTATAATAATTAATCTTAATGAATAAAAAATACTCATATATTTTGTATTTATATATTTTATATTCAATTATTTAAAAATAAAAGATTCTGTTGCCATTTAAAATATTGTCATTTAAAGCATTTAGCTATGTACTAAGATATTCTATATTTATTAGAGTCCATCGATACTCTTCATTTATATTCACTTTTGATTTCGATCTAATATAATTTAATGGTCTATATAAATATAGCATATGTAATAAGCACATAATTATTGTGCTTATTTTAGACATATAGTATGTAAAATTGAGTTTTTTGAAAATTTTGTTGTAGAATAAATAAGAAAGATAATATAAATATAAATAGAAGACTCTAATATTGATATTTACCAATATAATTATCTCACTATAATAATAAAAGTAATTAATATATTTAGGGGTAAGTACGATTTTGGTCCCTTAAGTTTAGTGCCAGAATCGAATTCGTCCCTCTTGTTATTTTGCCATTAAAATCGTCCTTAATGTTTTTTTTCGTATTAAAATCGTCATTTTTAATAAAATTTTTTATTTTATTCCTAAACTACCCCTATTCCTATTTTAATAATAATAATTATAAAATTAAAAAAAAAACGAAAACACAGTGTTGGGGGGGAAGAAAACGCGTTGGGGGAGGGGAGGGAAGGGGAGGGGAAAGGAAGAGGGGGGAGGGGGAGGGGGAAGGGGGGGAGGGGGACGGCGCCGGGAAGCCTCCGTTGTCACCGCCATGACCTCGTCGTCGCCGTGACCTCTGTTTCTGTTTCTGTTTCTCTTGAATTTCTGTTTCTGTTTCTGTTTGGGGGTGGGGGAGAGGGGAGGCGGAAAGGGGAAAGGGGAGACGGGGAGGGGGAGGGGACGCGTGGGGGTGGGGGTGGGGGGGAGGGGACAGTGGGGGTGGGGGGAAGGGGACAATGGAGACGGGGAGGGGGAGGGTACGCGTAGGGGTGGGGGTGGGGGGGAGGGGGAAGGGGACAGTGGAGACGGGGAGGGGGAGGGGACGCGTGGGAGTGGGGGTGGGGGGAAGGGGACAGTGGAGACGGGGAGGGGGAGGGGACGCGTGGGGGTGGGGGGAAAGGGGAATGGGAGGCAGGGAGGGGGAAGGGACAGTGGGGGTGGGGAGAAGGGGGAAGGGGACAGTGGAGACGGGGAGGGGGAAGGGACAATGGGGGTGGGGGGAAGGGGAATGGGAGGCGGGGAAGGGACAGTGGGGGTGGGGGGAAGGGGGAATGGGAGGCGGGGAGGGGGAGGGGGAAGGGGAAAGGGGAGACGGGGAAGGGGAGGGGGAGGGGACAGTGGGGGTGGGGGGAAGGGGGAAGGGGAGGGGACGGTGGGGGGAAGGGAGAAGGGGACGGTGGGGGTGGGGAGAAGGGGGAAGGGTAGAATTGTCATTAAAAAAAATTTTAATTACAAAGGACGAAGTTAAATACAAATGCAACATTAAGGACGATTTTAATTGCAAAATAACAAGAGGGACGAATTCGATTCTGGCACTAAACTTAAGGGACCAAAATCGTACTTACCCCATATATTTACTAGTATTATATATGTAGTAACGTATACTCAAAAGAGAGAAGAAAGAGAGTTTGTACGAGAGAGAAGAGTGTTTCTGTTTCTATTGCTTGTGTATATTTCTTTTGCCTCGTACATGCTTTTATAGGCATACAAAACTTGTTTTTCAAATCTCATTAATTCTCTTCAACATAAAAACTTGTTCCTCTCAACATAGGAAAATTGAATGCTCATTAATGGACATCCATTCTTATCCATCCTCGTCATAACATAAATAAATTAATTATTTTTATTATTATAGTGAGATAATTATATTGATAAATATCAATATTAGAGTCTTCTAATTATATTTATATTATCTTCCTTATTTATTCTACAACACGTTATCAGCACGAGACTCTGATCAAATTTTTAGGAAGACTCAGGTAACAAATTTTCATTATGTCAAAACTTTCTCATCTTGAATTTAATGCTCTTAATATATCTGGAAACAATTATTTATCATGGATACTAGATACTAAAATCCGTCTTGATTCAATGGATCTTGAAGATACTATTAAGGCTGAAAATAATACATCCGCGAAGGATAAAGCCAAAGCCATAATTTTCCTTCGTCGTCATCTTGACATATGATTGAAAAATGAATATCTCACATTAAAAGATCCTGTAGATCTGTGGAAAGACCTTGAAGAAAGGTACAATCATGTGATACTTCCTCAAGCCCGATATGTTAGCGAAAACTTTCTCGACCTTCCATGCCTCGAATGTGCTCCTGCAGCAGCAGTATCGAGAAAAAAGATTTAAAAATATTCTGAGCTAATTTCTTGCCTTCTTATTGCTGAGCGCAACAATGAGTTACTCTTAAAAAATTATGAAGCGCACCCAGCTGGTGCCGCCCCATTTCCTGAAGCAAATGCGGCAAATCATAACCCCAGAAGAGGTAAATGGCAAGGCTTTGGTAACAAGAAAAATTTTGGAAGGAAAATGAATTATGTTCACGAGAAAGGATCTCACCAAAAGTGGGAAAAAGAAAGAAATAATGGGCAAAATAAATCAATTGAGGATAAATGTTTTCGTTGTGGTAGAAATTAAAGGGCCATTGGTTGCGTACCTATCGTACCCCAAGGCACCTAGCCGATCTTTATCAAGTATCTTTGAAAAAGGATGACAAAGGAAAGGAAACAAATCTTGTTTCAAATGATGCTGAAAATTTCACCACTCATTATGATGTATCTGATTTCTTTGAGGATCTTGAAGGAAATATTGGCCATTTGATCAACGATGGAATAGTTTAATATGTGTGTTTGTTAAGTATTCATGTGAATAATTTTATTGTGCATGTACTTTTACTCATTTTATTATTATTATTGTTTGTCTTTGAAGAAAAATGACAAGGACATATTGTGAAAATATTTGCCTTGTGGATAGTGTAATATATATTTTATTATTTTTACCTATCTTGTGCCAAAAAAGAATATGTTAATACTATTATTGTTTCGGACAATGTGATAGAAGGCTCCGAAAGAGCTATAATTTTGTTTTTTGGAGGAACAAAATTTATAATAAATAATACACTATTATCTACCAAGTCTCTAAGAAACTTGTTAAGCTTTAAAGATATTCGCCGAAATGAATATCATATTGAGACTATGAATGAGGAAAATCATGAGTCCTTATGTATCACAACTCATTATTCAAATAAAAAAGTTATATTAGAAAAGTTGCCCTCACTTTCATCTGGGTTATATTATACCAAAATTAGTGCAATTGAATCACATGCCATTATAAACCTGAAGTTTACTAGCCCACATAAATTCATAACTTGGCACGACCAATTGGATCATCCGGGAACAACCATGATGAGGAGAATTATTGAAAACTCCCAAGGATATTCAATAAAGAACCAGAAGATTCTTAAAACTAGTGAATTTTATTGTGCTGCATGTTTTCAGGAGAAAGTTAATTTTAAGACTGATGACAAGTCATCTTAGCCTAGTTTCACTAGTCTTTTTCTTTTGTTTTCAAATGAATTATGCACTTTCTTGAGCTACAAGCAAGCCAATTGGGTAGATTTTTATGTTTCCTTTGATTTAATCAACCATGTATGAATTAATGCAATTTCATGAGGTTTTATGCTATAATTGTCACATATTATGAAAGAATGAATATCTCATGATTTTGAGCATAGCTTTGATGTGTTTGGTTGATTAATGATAGGTGAAGAAAGCTTGGAGAAAGGTTGAAGCAAGAAGGAATGGCTAGGAGGAAGAGAGGACAAAAAGTTTGAGCAAAAGTTTGCCTCAAACTTTAGCTCAAACTTTTGGATTAATTGAAAACGAACCAGAGAGCAAAAAGTTGGAGCAAAAGTTTGCCTCAAACTTTTGGGCAAAAAGCTGGAGCAAAAGTTTGCCTCAAACTTTTTGGCAAACTTTTGGCATCACAAATCAACACCCTAGAGAGCAAAAGTTTGCGCCAACGTTTGCCTCAAACTTTTTGGCAAACGTTGGCGCATGAACAACACACCCTGGAGAGCAAAAGTTTGCGCCAACGTTTGCCTCTAACTTTTTGGCAAACGTTGGCGCCATGAGTGTGCAAGGGGAGGCCAACGTTTGAGCAAAAGTTTGACCCCAAACTTTTGCCCAAACGTTGGTATCAGCAAAAGAGGGTGGCTGATGTGAAAAGTTTGAGTAAAAGTTTGCCTCAAACTTTTACTCAAACTTTTACTCAAGCTTTCATGATTCCAAACCCGGTTCAATTCGGTTCTTCTCCAAACTCCAAGAGCAATCAACCAAGGCCTCTATCAACCCAATTCCATCAAGAGCAAAGGCCCAATTGAAGGCTTGAAGACCATTTGAAGAAAGTGTATAAATAGCATAGGATTTAAGTTTTTCAGAGTTTTTTTTTCTGGAAGTTTTTCAGAGAGCTTTCCTTTTAGTTTTCATAGAGAGTTTTCGGAGAGCTTTTGGTGTTGAGTGAATTTTAATTTCTAAGTCTCGGGGAAGGAGAATTGAATTCCCTTCCTCTTAGTTTTCTTGCTTTCAATTTCAATTACAATTGTCTTGGATCTTGGGTTGGAGAATTGAAGGAAATCTGTTTCAATCTCACCTTGGGATCTTGTTTAATTCTCTGCTTAATTGAATTTCAGTTTCGGTTAATTGCTTCTTCATCTACTTTCTTTGCAATTTACATTTCCTTTGCAATTGTTCTTGTTGGATCTAGGAAGGCATTGAGATCTAGACTTGGTTATCTAGTCTCTTGGGTCCTGAGATCTGAATTCCAATTTTACATCCCCTGTTTAATGCTTTTCAATCTCATTTACATTTCTGTTTTTAGATCCGATTCAATCCAAGTTATCTTCTACTTCTCTGTTCGTTGCAATTTACTTTTCCTTGTTTAAATTCTGCAAATCCAATTCCCAATTCCCTTTACAATTCAAGCCATTTACATTTCTTGCAATTTAAGATTCTGCAATTTACATTTCTTGCGTTCTAAGTTTCTGCCATTTAATTTCTTGTTCTTTAAGATTCAGCACTTTAAATTTCAGTTCTCTTTACTTTCATGCAATTTACCCACTCGCTTTACTTTCTCTGCAATTTAAATTCTGCAAATCACAAATCTCTCAACCAAATCTTGATTCGCTTGACTAAATCAACCACTAAGCTAAAATTGCTCAATCCTTCAATCCCTGTGGGATCGACCTCACTCCCGTGAGTTATTATTACTTGATGCGACCCGGTGCACTTGCCGGTTAGTTTTGTGTGTTTGGCATTCGTTTTCCAAAAATACACATCAAGTTTTTGGCGCCGTTTCCGGAGATTGATTAGATTGACAATGATTAAGTGAAGTGGAGATCTAGATCAAGCACTTTTTCTTTTCTATTTCTTTAACTTTTGACTAACACGCTAACTGTTTGAATTTTTGCCTAAGCTAACTAATATTTCACTTCAGCCATGGATTGAAGTGTTATTGCTTTTCTGGTATTGTGTGATTCTTGTGTTTTGCTTGTATGTCAGATACAAGAAGAGAGATCCCTACCTTTCATGAAACTGATGAAAGAATCCTCCGAAGGCTAAGAAGAGAAGCAAGAGAAAAAAATGTTGCTGGAGAGGAAGAATCAGATGAAGAATATCATGAATTGGAGGAACACTCAACAAATCCAACAAATCCACCAGTGAGAATGGCCAACAACAATGGTCAACCCCAGAGGAGAGTCTTGTCTTCATATACATTTGCTAATCCAAGGCATTATGGGAGTAGCATCCTTACCCCAAATGTCGATGCAAATAATTTTGAATTGAAACCCCAACTCATCACCTTGGTGCAGAACAACTGTTCTTATGGAGGAGGCCCTTTGGAAGATCCAAACCAGCACCTATCCACCTTCCTGAGGATATGTAACACAGTGAAGACCAATGGTGTACATCCTGATAGTTACAAATTGTTGTTGTTTCCATTTTCCCTGAGGGACAAAGCTACTCAATGGTTGGAGTCATTTCCAAGAGAAAGCATCAACAATTGGGAGGATCTAGTGAGCAAGTTCTTAGCAAAGTTTTATCCTCCTCAAAGGATCATCAGGCTCAAAACAGAGGTTCAAACATTTACTCAAATGGATGGAGAGTCATTGTATGAAGCATGGGAGAGATACAAAGCTTTGCTCAGGAAGTGTCCACCAGAGATGTTTAATGAATGGGATAAACTCCAAAATTTCTATGAAAGACTGACAATGAAAGCTCAAGAGGCACTTGACTATTCAGCAGGAGGCTCAATGCAACTCATGAAGACAGCTGAAGAAGCTCAGAACCTCATTGACATGGTGGCTAACAACCAATATTTCTTTGGTCATCAGAGACAACGCCAACCATCACTAAGGAAAGGAGTGTTAGAAATGGAAGGGGTGGACACCATCCTAGCTCAAAACAAGATAATGCAGCAGTAGATTCAAGAACAATTTGAGCAGATGGCTAAAAAGATTGATAGTTTACAAGTTGCAGCAGTGAATACAAGCTAACCATCAACCACATGGGGACAAAATGAAGAAAACCAAGAAAATCAGCAGTAGGAACAACCTCAATATGTGCACAACCAAGGCTCAGGCCAAAATGAGGTTTATGGTGACACCTACAATCCATCCTGGAAGAACCATCCAAATCTCAAATGGGGAGATAACCACACCCACAGCCAGCAACCGTGGCAGAAAAACTCAAACCAAAACAACTCAAGAAACACAACTTACTCAAACCACGACCAGCAAAACGTTAATAATAATCAATACAAGAAACCACAAAATACATATCAACAACCCCACCACAATCCACAAACTCATCAAAATAGCATTTCCGCACCAACATCTAACCCCCAAAACTACCACACTACCCCTACAAATAACTTCCAGCAACCACATTCCACCCCCATCATACCACCAATAGACCATCATGAAAGTAGAATTTCAAGTCTTGAGGCAGCCATACAAGCAATTGCTCAGTCCACTCAAAGCTTGGTCAAAGTGCAAGAGTGAAATGAAGCTACCATGAAGAGCCTTGAACGACAAGTGGGACAATTGGCCAAACAAGCTGAACGGCCAACCAATGTTCTCCCAAGTGATACAATTTCCAATCCAAAGGACAAAGGAAAAGCTACAAAGTGGGAGGAGTACAAAGCAATCATAGTAGGAAGTGAAAAGACTAGGGAGAAGGAAGCCATCAATCAAGAAGAACACAACAAAGAAGTTCCACAAGAAGAGACAGAAGAGAGAAGTGAAGAGGAGAGAAAGACCAAGAATGCAAAAAGCTCAAAGAAAGATGAGGACATCCTTGAAACACAGCTACAAGAGAAGAAGGAAGGGGTGAAGCCAGATGTCCCCAAACTTCCGTACCCTCAGAGGTTCAAAAAAGAAAACGAGGATAAGTAATACTCAAAATTCCTGGATATATTCAAGACTCTCAGCATCAATATTCCTTTCTTAGAAGCACTTGAACAGATGCCATTATATGCCAAATTTATGAAAGAAGTACTCACAAAGAAAAGATCCCTGAAGGAAGGACAGATTGTTGAGATGACAAAAGAATGTAGTGCTATCCTCCAAAGAGAGTTACCAGAGAAGAAAGATGATCCTGGGAGTTTTTATATACCTTGCACCATAGGAAACATAACAATTGAGAAGTCATTTTGTGACCTCAGTGCAGGTATAAACTTGATGCCTTTGTCTCTAATGAGGAAACTTCAAATTTCTGAGCTGAAGTCCACACGAATACTCCTTCAAATGGCTGACAAATCCATCCAGCAAGCAGTTGGAGTTGTAGAGAATGTACTGGTAAAAGTGGGGAAATTCCTTCTCCCAGCTGATTTTGTCATCCTGGATATGGAGGAGGACCCTAACACTCCCATCATTCTGGGGAGGCCTTTCCTAGCTACGGGCAGAGCATTGATAGATGTTGAAAAGGGGAATTGTTGCTGAGAGTGCATGATGAGCACCTAGCATTCCATGTTTTTAAAACCCCACATAAGCCCACTCAAGAAGAAGAGTGTACGGAGGATAAGGCCAGAGATCAAAGTTTGAAGGAGGTAGTCAATGAGTTAGCTCCAAAACTTCCAAATCCATGCTTGAAAGCAGTAGAGATGGTGCAACAAACCAAAGAAATCAAGGAGGAACTAGATCCAAAACCTCCAGATGAGAAATTCAACATCTCAGAAAAGGAATCACCAAGGCAGGGAGTATCTTTTGAGAAAGAAAAGAAGAAGAGGCCAAGAGGGTGGAGAAACAAGAAGATCCCTACTGAAGGCTTTTCACCAGGGGATAAAGTAGTGTTAAACACCCAACCAATGAAGGTGTCCCCACAATCATCTGAATACTACACTGTGAACCGGGTCCTTTCACTTGAACACCTAGAGATCATCAAAAAGAAGACCGGAAGGAAGTTCACAGTAAGAGGAGAAAAGCTGAGGCACTATGATTTTCAACCCCCATGATCTAAGAGGATCGATGTCAAGCTAATGACAATAAAAGAGCGCTTGTTGGGAGGCAACCCAACCTGAGGTAGTTTTCTTTTCATAGCTTTTTCAATAAAAATGTTGAATAATTGATATGTATTGCAAGGAGCTAAGTTTGGTGTTGCACACCAAAAACAACTTAAGGGAGAATGGAGGATTCTAAGTTTGGTGTTCCACCAAAACCTCATTCAAAAGCACATTCTAACTTCCTGCACATTGCTAGTCCAAGCAATCAAACAGATTATTCAACCACTTAACTGCTTTTGAGTCATAACTTCATAACCTTTAGCAAGGATACAAGATTCTGCCTAGAGTTAACCTGCTGTATCCAGAGAAGTGGCAAGAAATTAAATTTGGTGTTCCCACACCAAATTAAATCCACAAGCCACACTCAATTCATGCATACTAACTGGTCATCTAAGGGCTTGAGAAGCAAGCAACTTTTGAGAATTGTGCAGGGAATTCACCACCATTTGAAGACACTATGCATCATAACTCAAAAGGGCACAACAGAAGGAAGGACAAAGGAACTGCAAACCAATAGGTTGTATTTACACTTAACTCTTGCTGTTGAAAAAATGTTTTGACTTGTGTTTTGTTAAAGTGTTCATCTAATACAAGTAGAATCACTCTTAAAATAAGTAAGCTAGTCTATGTGTGTGCTTGTGTGTTTACTTTCACTGAACAAAAAGCATGCTTTGTCCCCTGCATTTTCAATTCAATAAAAGAAATGTTTGAATGTGAAGTGAGATAGTTCTCTGTTAGACAGAAGTACAATAAAAGTAAGTGGTGGTATGTATGTGTGATTGTATGATAGCTCACTTTTAGTGAATAAGAGAACTAGGATGTCTCCCTCTAAGTAGAAAGTGGCCTACTGTCTATGAATCTCAATCAAATAAAAATCCTTGGTTAGAAAGAAAAACAAAAAGAAAGAAAAAAGGGGAGAAAAAGAAATAGCCAAAGAGTGGCAGAACAAAAGAAAACAAAAAGAAACAAAGCTGGACACCAATAGCTTGAACCTTAGAATATATGCATGTGGTGTCTTTGTATTAGGATCTGCTTGGACCACTAAGCTCTTTGGAGTGCATCAACACTCGGTGACTTGGGTTAACTAACCCGCGATCATCAGCTGAAAGTCCACTATCAAGAGCAACCTAACTACAAGGCATTTAGTAGCCCAAAGAGGTGCTGAGCATCAATGTTTTAAGAAGGAATGTGAGCCAAGTGTCTATAGTGAATAATGTGTCAAGTATAAAGAAAAGAAAATGAACTTGCTACACATGACACTCAAATAAAGCTTATGAACAAAATAATAGCCAAGGATAAAGGAATAATGAGAGGTCATAGCAGTATGTTACTTGAAGCTTGAAGGAGACTTTCTAGGCTTAAGAGTCAATAAGAAGTGAGTGTTTACATATCCACATAAAACCCCATGAACTACCAATAACACTCTACTAGCATGAACATCCTCTTCCATTTCATTCTTTCTTCTCAATAAATCTTTTCTTGCTTGGGGACAAGCAAGCTTTAAGTTTGGTGTTGTGATGACAAGTCATCTTAGCCTAGTTTCACTAGTCTTTTTCTTTTGTTTTCAAATGAATTATGTACTTTCTTGAGCTACAAGCAAGCCAATTGGGTAGATTTTCATGTTTCCTTTGATTTAATCAACCATGTATGAATTAATGCAATTTCATGAGGTTTTATGCTATAATTGTCACATATTATGAAAGAATGAATATCTCATGATTTTGAGCATAGCTTTGATGTGTTTGGTTGATTAATGATAGGTGAAGAAAGCTTGGAGAAAGGTTGAAGCAAGAAGGAATGGCTAGGAGGAAGAGAGGACAAAAAGTTTGAGCAAAAGTTTGCCTCAAACTTTAGCTCAAACTTTTGGATTAGTTGAAAACGAACCAGGGAGCAAAAAGCTGGAGCAAAAGTTTGCCTCAAACTTTTGGGCAAACTTTTGGGCAAAAAGCTGGAGCAAAAGTTTGCCTCAAACTTTTTGGCAAACTTTTGGCATCACAAATCAACACCCTAGAGAGCAAAAGTTTGCGCCAACGTTTGCCTCAAACTTTTTGGCAAACGTTGGCGCATGAACAACACACCCTGGAGAGCAAAAGTTTGCGCCAACGTTTGCCTCTAACTTTTTGGCAAACGTTGGCGCCATGAGTGTGCAAGGGGAGGCCAACGTTTGAGCAAAAGTTTGACCCCAAACTTTTGCCCAAACGTTGGTATCAGCAAAAGAGGGTGGCTGATGTGAAAAGTTTGAGTAAAAGTTTGCCTCAAACTTTTACTCAAACTTTTACTCAAGCTTTCATGATTCCAAACCCGGTTCAATTCGGTTCTTGTCCAAACTCCATGAGCAATCAACCAAGGCCTCTATCAACCCAATTCCATCAAGAGCAAAGGCCCAATTGAAGGCTTGAAGACCATTTGAAGAAAGTGTATAAATAGCATAGGATTTAAGTTTTTCAGAGTTTTTTTTTCTGGAAGTTTTTCAGAGAGCTTTCCTTTTAGTTTTCATAGAGAGTTTTCGGAGAGCTTTTGGTGTTGAGTGAATTTTAATTTCTAAGTCTCGGGGAAGGAGAATTGAATTCCCTTCCTCTTAGTTTTCTTGCTTTCAATTTCAATTACAATTGTCTTGGATCTTGGGTTGGAGAATTGAAGGAAATCTGTTTCAATCTCACCTTGGGATCTTGTTTAATTCTCTGCTTAATTGAATTTCAGTTTCGGTTAATTGCTTCTTCATCTACTTTCTTTGCAATTTACATTTCCTTTGCAATTGTTCTTGTTGGATCTAGGAAGGCATTGAGATCTAGACTTGGTTATCTAGTCTCTTGGGTCCTGAGATCTGAATTCCAATTTTACATCCCCTGTTTAATGCTTTTCAATCTCATTTACATTTCTGTTTTTAGATCCGATTCAATCCAAGTTATCTTCTACTTCTCTGTTCGTTGCAATTTACTTTTCCTTGTTTAAATTCTGCAAATCCAATTCCCAATTCCCTTTACAATTCAAGCCATTTACATTTCTTGCAATTTAAGATTCTGCAATTTACATTTCTTGCGTTCTAAGTTTCTGCCATTTAATTTCTTGTTCTTTAAGATTCAGCACTTTAAATTTCAGTTCTCTTTACTTTCATGCAATTTACCCACTCGCTTTACTTTCTCTGCAATTTAAATTCTGCAAATCACAAATCTCTCAACCAAATCTTGATTCACTTGACTAAATCAACCACTAAGCTAAAATTGCTTAATCCTTCAATCCCTGTGGGATCGACCTCACTCCCGTGAGTTATTATTACTTGATGCGACCCGGTGCACTTGCCGGTTAGTTTTGTGTGTTTGGCATTCGTTTTCCAAAAATACACATCAAGTTTTTGGCGCCGTTTCCGGGGATTGATTAGATTGACAATGATTAAGTGAAGTGGAGATCTAGATCAAGCACTTTTTCTTTTCTATTTCTTTAACTTTTGACTAACACGCTAACTGTTTGAATTTTTGCCTAAGCTAACTAATATTTCACTTCAGCCATGGATTGAAGTGTTATTGCTTTTCTGGTATTGTGTGATTCTTGTGTTTTGCTTGTATGTCAGATACAAGAAGAGAGATCCCTACCTTTCATGAAACTGATGAAAGAATCCTCCGAAGGCTAAGAAGAGAAGCAAGAGAAAAAAATGTTGCTGGAGAGGAAGAATCAGATGAAGAATATCATGAATTGGAGGAACACTCAACAAATCCAACAAATCCACCAGTGAGAATGGCCAACAACAATGGTCAACCCCAGAGGAGAGTCTTGTCTTCATATACATTTGCTAATCCAAGGCATTATGGGAGTAGCATCCTTACCCCAAATGTCGATGCAAATAATTTTGAATTGAAACCCCAACTCATCACCTTGGTGCAGAACAACTGTTCTTATGGAGGAGGCCCCTTGGAAGATCCAAACCAGCACCTATCCACCTTCCTGAGGATATGTAACACAGTGAAGACCAATGGTGTACATCCTGATAGTTACAAATTGTTGTTGTTTCCATTTTCCCTGAGGGACAAAGCTACTCAATGGTTGGAGTCATTTCCAAGAGAAAGCATCAACAATTGGGAGGATCTAGTGAGCAAGTTCTTAGCAAAGTTTTATCCTCCTCAAAGGATCATCAGGCTCAAAACAGAGGTTCAAACATTTACTCAAATGGATGGAGAGTCATTGTATGAAGCATGGGAGAGATACAAAGCTTTACTCAGGAAGTGTCCACCAGAGATGTTTAATGAATGGGATAAACTCCAAAATTTCTATGAAAGACTGACAATGAAAGCTCAAGAGGCACTTGACTATTCAGCAGGAGGCTCAATGCAACTCATGAAGACAGCTGAAGAAGCTCAGAACCTCATTGACATGGTGGCTAACAACCAATATTTCTTTGGTCATCAGAGACAACGCCAACCATCACTAAGGAAAGGAGTGTTAGAAATGGAAGGGGTGGACACCATCCTAGCTCAAAACAAGATAATGCAGCAGCAGATTCAAGAACAATTTGAGCAGATGGCTAAAAAGATTGATAGTTTACAAGTTGCAGCAGTGAATACAAGCTAACCATCAACCACATGGGGACAAAATGAAGAAAACCAAGAAAATCAGCAGTAGGAACAACCTCAATATGTGCACAACCAAGGCTCAGGCCAAAATGAGGTTTATGGTGACACCTACAATCCATCCTGGAAGAACCATCCAAATCTCAGATAGGGAGATAACCACACCCACAGCCAGCAACCGTGGCAGAAAAACTCAAACCAAAACAACTCAAGAAACACAACTTACTCAAACCACGACCAGCAAAACGTTAATAATAATCAATACAAGAAACCACAAAATACATATCAACAACCCCACCACAATCCACAAACTCATCAAAATAGCATTTCCGCACCAACATCTAACCCCCAAAACTACCACACTACCCCTACAAATAACTTCCAGCAACCACATTCCACCCCCATCATACCACCAATAGACCATCATGAAAGTAGAATTTCAAGTCTTGAGGCAGCCATACAAGCAATTGCTCAGTCCACTCAAAGCTTGGTCAAAGTGCAAGAGTGAAATGAAGCTACCATGAAGAGCCTTGAACGACAAGTGGGACAATTGGCCAAACAAGCTGAACGGCCAACCAATGTTCTCCCAAGTGATACAATTTCCAATCCAAAGGACAAAGTAAAAGCTACAAAGTGGGAGGAGTACAAAGCAATCATAGTAGGAAGTGAAAAGACTAGGGAGAAGGAAGCCATCAATCAAGAAGAACACAACAAAGAAGTTCCACAAGAAGAGACAGAAGAGAGAAGTGAAGAGGAGAGAAAGACCAAGAATGCAAAAAGCTCAAAGAAAGATGAGGACATCCTTGAAACACAGCTACAAGAGAAGAAGGAAGGGGTGAAGCCAGATGTCCCCAAACTTCCGTACCCTCAGAGGTTCAAAAAAGAAAACGAGGATAAGTAATACTCAAAATTCCTGGATATATTCAAGACTCTCAGCATCAATATTCCTTTCTTAGAAGCACTTGAACAGATGCCATTATATGCCAAATTTATGAAAGAAGTACTCACAAAGAAAAGATCCCTGAAGGAAGGACAGATTGTTGAGATGACAAAAGAATGTAGTGCTATCCTCCAAAGAGAGTTACCAGAGAAGAAAGATGATCCTGGGAGTTTTTACATACCTTGCACCATAGGAAACATAACAATTGAGAAGTCATTTTGTGACCTCGGTGCAGGTATAAACTTGATGCCTTTGTCTCTAATGAGGAAACTTCAAATTTCTGAGCTGAAGTCCACACAAATACTCCTTCAAATGGCTGACAAATCCATCCAGTAAGCAGTTGGAGTTGTAGAGAATGTACTGGTAAAAGTGGGGAAATTCCTTCTCCCAGCTGATTTTGTCATCCTGGATATGGAGGAGGACCCTAACACTCCCATCATTCTGGGGAGGCCTTTCCTGGCTACGGGCAGAGCATTGATAGATGTTGAAAAGGGGAATTGTTGCTGAGAGTGCATGATGAGCACCTAGCATTCCATGTTTTTAAAACCCCACATAAGCCCACTCAAGAAGAAGAGTGTACGGAGGATAAGGCCAGAGATCAAAGTTTGAAGGAGGTAGTCAATGAGTTAGCTCCAAAACTTCCAAATCCATGCTTGAAAGCAGTAGAGATGGTGCAACAAACCAAAGAAATCAAGGAGGAACTAGATCCAAAACCTCCAGATGAGAAATTCAACATCTCAGAAAAGGAATCACCAAGGCAGGGAGTATCTTTTGAGAAAGAAAAGAAGAAGAGGCCAAGAGGGTGGAGAAACAAGAAGATCCCTACTGAAGGCTTTTCACCAGGGGATAAAGTAGTGTTAAACACCCAACCAATGAAGGTGTCCCCACAATCATCTGAATACTACACTGTGAACCGGGTCCTTTCACTTGAACACCTAGAGATCATCAAAAAGAAGACCGGAAGGAAGTTCACAGTAAGAGGAGAAAAGCTGAGGCACTATGATTTTCAACCCCCATGATCTAAGAGGATCGATGTCATGCTAATGACAATAAAAGAGCGCTTGTTGGGAGGCAACCCAACCTGAGGTAGTTTTCTTTTCATAGCTTTTTCAATAAAAATGTTGAATAATTGATATGTATTGCAAGGAGCTAAGTTTGGTGTTGCACACCAAAAACAACTTAAGGGAGAATGGAGGATTCTAAGTTTGGTGTTCCACCAAAACCTCATTCAAAAGCACATTCTAACTTCCTGCACATTGCTAGTCCAAGCAATCAAACAGATTATTCAACCACTTAACTGCTTTTGAGTCTTAACTTCATAACCTTTAGCAAGGATACAAGATTCTGCCTAGAGTTAACCTGCTGTATCCAGAGAAGTGGCAAGAAATTAAATTTGGTGTTCCCACACCAAATTAAATCCACAAGCCACACTCAATTCATGCATACTAACTGGTCATCTAAGGGCTTGAGAAGCAAGCAACTTTTGAGAATTGTGCAGGGAATTCACCACCATTTGAAGACACTATGCATCATAACTCAAAAGGGCACAACAGAAGGAAGGACAAAGGAACTGCAAACCAATAGGTTGTATTTACACTTAACTCTTGCTGTTGAAAAAATGTTTTGACTTGTGTTTTGTTAAAGTGTTCATCTAATACAAGTAGAATCACTCTTAAAATAAGTAAGCTAGTCTATGTGTGTGCTTGTGTGTTTACTTTCACTGAACAAAAAGCATGCTTTGTCCCCTGCATTTTCAATTCAATAAAAGAAATGTTTGAATGTGAAGTGAGATAGTTCTCTGTTAGACAGAAGTACAATAAAAGTAAGTGGTGGTATGTATGTGTGATTGTATGATAGCTCACTTTTAGTGAATAAGAGAACTAGGATGTCTCCCTCTGAGTAGAAAGTGGCCTACTGTCTATGAATCTCAATCAAATAAAAATCCTTGGTTAGAAAGAAAAACAAAAAGAAAGAAAAAAGGGAAGAAAAAGAAATAGCCAAAGAGTGGCAGAACAAAAGAAAACAAAAAGAAACAAAGCTGGACACCAATAGCTTGAACCTTAGAATATATGCATGTGGTGTCTTTGTATTAGGATCTGCTTGGACCACTAAGCTCTTTGGAGTGCATCAACACTCGGTGACTTGGGTTAACTAACCCGCGATCATCAGCTGAAAGTCCACTATCAAGAGCAACCTAACTACAAGGCATTTAGTAGCCCAAAGAGGTGCTGAGCATCAATGTTTTAAGAAGGAATGTGAGCCAAGTGTCTATAGTGAATAATGTGTCAAGTATAAAGAAAAGAAAATGAACTTGCTACACATGACACTCAAATAAAGCTTATGAACAAAATAATAGCCAAGGATAAAGGAATAATGAGAGGTCATAGCAGTATGTTACTTGAAGCTTGAAGGAGACTTTCTAGGCTTAAGAGTCAATAAGAAGTGAGTGTTTACATATCCACATAAAACCCCATGAACTACCAATAACACTCTACTAGCATGAACATCCTCTTCCATTTCATTCTTTCTTCTCAATAAATCTTTTCTTGCTTGGGGACAAGCAAGCTTTAAGTTTGGTGTTGTGATGACAAGTCATCTTAGCCTAGTTTCACTAGTCTTTTTCTTTTGTTTTCAAATGAATTATGTACTTTCTTGAGCTACAAGCAAGCCAATTGGGTAGATTTTCATGTTTCCTTTGATTTAATCAACCATGTATGAATTAATGCAATTTCATGAGGTTTTATGCTATAATTGTCACATATTATGAAAGAATGAATATCTCATGATTTTGAGCATAGCTTTGATGTGTTTGGTTGATTAATGATAGGTGAAGAAAGCTTGGAGAAAGGTTGAAGCAAGAAGGAATGGCTAGGAGGAAGAGAGGACAAAAAGTTTGAGCAAAAGTTTGCCTCAAACTTTAGCTCAAACTTTTGGATTAGTTGAAAACGAACCAGGGAGCAAAAAGCTGGAGCAAAAGTTTGC
This sequence comes from Arachis ipaensis, assembly GCF_059453495.1. NCBI lineage: Eukaryota > Viridiplantae > Streptophyta > Magnoliopsida > Fabales > Fabaceae > Arachis > Arachis ipaensis. The sequence continues at coordinate 114,025,441 of NC_142441.1, read as the reverse complement.
CTCAAACTTTTGGGCAAACTTTTGGGCAAAAAGCTGGAGCAAAAGTTTGCCTCAAACTTTTTGGCAAACTTTTGGCATCACAAATCAACACCCTAGAGAGCAAAAGTTTGCGCCAACGTTTGCCTCAAACTTTTTGGCAAACGTTGGCGCATGAACAACACACCCTGGAGAGCAAAAGTTTGCGCCAACGTTTGCCTCTAACTTTTTGGCAAACGTTGGCGCCATGAGTGTGCAAGGGGAGGCCAACGTTTGAGCAAAAGTTTGACCCCAAACTTTTGCCCAAACGTTGGTATCAGCAAAAGAGGGTGGCTGATGTGAAAAGTTTGAGTAAAAGTTTGCCTCAAACTTTTACTCAAACTTTTACTCAAGCTTTCATGATTCCAAACCCGGTTCAATTCGGTTCTTGTCCAAACTCCATGAGCAATCAACCAAGGCCTCTATCAACCCAATTCCATCAAGAGCAAAGGCCCAATTGAAGGCTTGAAGACCATTTGAAGAAAGTGTATAAATAGCATAGGATTTAAGTTTTTCAGAGTTTTTTTTTCTGGAAGTTTTTCAGAGAGCTTTCCTTTTAGTTTTCATAGAGAGTTTTCGGAGAGCTTTTGGTGTTGAGTGAATTTTAATTTCTAAGTCTCGGGGAAGGAGAATTGAATTCCCTTCCTCTTAGTTTTCTTGCTTTCAATTTCAATTACAATTGTCTTGGATCTTGGGTTGGAGAATTGAAGGAAATCTGTTTCAATCTCACCTTGGGATCTTGTTTAATTCTCTGCTTAATTGAATTTCAGTTTCGGTTAATTGCTTCTTCATCTACTTTCTTTGCAATTTACATTTCCTTTGCAATTGTTCTTGTTGGATCTAGGAAGGCATTGAGATCTAGACTTGGTTATCTAGTCTCTTGGGTCCTGAGATCTGAATTCCAATTTTACATCCCCTGTTTAATGCTTTTCAATCTCATTTACATTTCTGTTTTTAGATCCGATTCAATCCAAGTTATCTTCTACTTCTCTGTTCGTTGCAATTTACTTTTCCTTGTTTAAATTCTGCAAATCCAATTCCCAATTCCCTTTACAATTCAAGCCATTTACATTTCTTGCAATTTAAGATTCTGCAATTAACATTTCTTGCATTCTAAGTTTCTGCCATTTAATTTCTTGTTCTTTAAGATTCAGCACTTTAAATTTCAGTTCTCTTTACTTTCATGCAATTTACCCACTCCCTTTACTTTCTCTGCAATTTAAATTCTGCAAATCACAAATCTCTCAACCAAATCTTGATTCGCTTGACTAAATCAACCACTAAGCTAAAATTGCTCAATCCTTCAATCCCTGTGGGATCGACCTCACTCCCATGAGTTATTATTACTTGATGCGACCCGGTGCACTTGCCGGTTAGTTTTGTGTGTTTGGCATTCGTTTTCCAAAAATACACATCAAGTTTTTGGCGCCGTTTCTGGGGATTGATTAGATTGACAATGATTAAGTGAAGTGGAGATCTAGATCAAGCACTTTTTCTTTTCTATTTCTTTAACTTTTGACTGACACGCTAACTGTTTGAATTTTTGCCTAAGCTAACTAATATTTCACTTCAGCCATGGATTGAAGTGTTATTGCTTTTCTGGTATTGTGTGATTCTTGTGTTTTGCTTGTATGTCAGATACAAGAAGAGAGATCCCTACCTTTCATGAAACTGACGAAAGAATCCTCCGAAGGCTAAGAAGAGAAGCAAGAGAAAAAAATATTGCTGGAGAGGAAGAATCAGATGAAGAATATCATGAATTGGAGGAACACTCAACAAATCCAACAAATCCACCAGTGAGAATGGCCAACAACAATGGTCAACCCCAGAGGAGAGTCTTGGCTTCATATACATTTGCTAATCCAAGGCATTATGGGAGTAGCATCCTTACCCCAAATGTCGATGCAAATAATTTTGAATTGAAACCCCAACTCATCACCTTGGTGCAGAACAACTGTTCTTATGGAGGAGGCCCCTTGGAAGATCCAAACCAGCACCTATCCACCTTCCTGAGGATATGTAACACAGTGAAGACCAATGGTGTACATCCTGATAGTTACAAATTGTTGTTGTTTTCATTTTCCCTGAGGGACAAAGCTACTCAATGGTTGGAGTCATTTCCAAGAGAAAGCATCAACAATTGGGAGGATCTAGTGAGCAAGTTCTTAGCAAAGTTTTATCCTCGTCAAAGGATCATCAGGCTCAAAACAGAGGTTAAAACATTTACTCAAATGGATGGAGAGTCATTGTATGAAGCATGGGAGGGATACAAAGCTTTACTCAGGAAGTGTCCACCAGAGATGTTTAATGAATGGGATAAACTCCAAAATTTCTATGAAGGACTGACAATGAAAGCTCAAGAGGCACTTGACTATTCAGCAGGAGGCTCAATGTAACTCATGAAGACAGCTGAAGAAGCTCAGAACCTCATTGACATGGTGGCTAACAACCAATATTTCTTTGGTCATCAGAGACAACGCCAACCATCACTAAGGAAAGGAGTGTTAGAAATGGAAGGGGTGGACACCATCCTAGCTCAAAACAAGATAATGCAGCAGCAGATTCAAGAACAATTTGAGCAGATGGCTAAAAAGATTGATAGTTTACAAGTTGCAGCAGTGAATACAAGCCAACCATCAACCACATGGGGACAAAATGAAGAAAACCAAGAAAATCAGCAGTAGGAACAACCTCAATATGTGCACAACCAAGGCTCAGGCCAAAATGAGGTTTATGGTGACACCTACAATCCATCCTGGAAGAACCATCCAAATCTCAGATGGGGAGATAACCACACCCACAGCCAGCAACCGTGGCAGAAAAACTCAAACCAAAACAACTCAAGAAACACAACTTACTCAAACCACGACCAGCAAAACGCTAATAATAATCAATACAAGAAACCACAAAATACATATCAACAACCCCACCATAATCCACAAACTCATCAAAATAGCATTTCCGCACCAACATCTAACCCCCAAAACTACCACACTACCCCTACAAATAACTTCCAGCAACCACATTCCACCCCCATCATACCACTAATAGACCATCATGAAAGTAGAATTTCAAGTCTTGAGGCAGCCATACAAGCAATTGCTCAGTCCACTCAAAGCTTGGTCAAAGTGCAAGAGAGAAATGAAGCTACCATGAAGAGCCTTGAACGACAAGTGGGACAATTGGCCAAACAAGCTGAACGGCCAACCAATGTTCTCCCAAGTGATACAATTTCCAATCCAAAGGACAAAGGAAAAGCTACAAAGTGGGAGGAGTACAAAGCAATCATAGTAGGAAGTGAAAAGACTAGGGAGAAGGAAGCCATCAATCAAGAAGAACACAACAAAGAAGTTCCACAAGAAGAGACAGAAGAGAGAAGTGAAGAGGAGAGAAAGACCAAGAATGCAAAAAGTTCAAAGAAAGATGAGGACATCCTTGAAACACAGCTACAAGAGAAGAAGGAAGAGGTGAAGCCAGATGTCCCCAAACTTCCGTACCCTCAGAGGTTCAAAAAAGAAAACGAGGATAAGCAATACTCAAAATTCCTGGATATATTCAAGACTCTCAGCATCAATATTCCTTTCTTAGAAGCACTTGAACAGATGCCATTATATGCCAAATTTATGAAAGAAGTACTCACAAAGAAAAGATCCCTGAAGGAAGGACAGATTGTTGAGATGACAAAAGAATGTAGTGCTATCCTCCAAAGAGAGTTACCAGAGAAGAAAGATGATCCTGGGAGTTTTTACATACCTTGCACCATAGGAAACATAACAATTGAGAAGTCATTTTGTGACCTCGGTGCAGGTATAAACTTGATGCCTTTGTCTCTAATGAGGAAACTTCAAATTTCTGAGCTGAAGTCCACACGAATACTCCTTCAAATGGCTGACAAATCCATCCAGCAAGCAGTTGGAGTTGTAGAGAATGTACTGGTAAAAGTGGGGAAATTCCTTCTCCCAGCTGATTTTGTCATCCTGGATATGGAGGAGGACCCTAACACTCCCATCATTCTGGGGAGGCCTTTCCTGGCTACGGGCAGAGCATTGATAGATGTTGAAAAGGGGAATTGTTGCTGAGAGTGCATGATGAGCACCTAGCATTCCATGTTTTTAAAACCCCACATAAGCCCACTCAAGAAGAAGAGTGTACGGAGGATAAGGCCAGAGATCAAAGTTTGAAGGAGGTAGTCAATGAGTTAGCTCCAAAACTTCCAAATCCATGCTTGAAAGCAGTAGAGATGGTGCAACAAACCAAAGAAATCAAGGAGGAACTAGATCCAAAACCTCCAGATGAGAAATTCAACATCTCAGAAAAGGAATCACCAAGGCAGGGAGTATCTTTTGAGAAAGAAAAGAAGAAGAGGCCAAGAGGGTGGAGAAACAAGAAGATCCCTACTGAAGGCTTTTCACCAGGGGATAAAGTAGTGTTAAACACCCAACCAATGAAGGTGTCCCCACAATCATCTGAATACTACACTGTGAACCGGGTCCTTTCACTTGAACACCTAGAGATCATCAAAAAGGAGACCGGAAGGAAGTTCACAGTAAGAGGAGAAAAGCTGAGGCACTATGATTTTCAACCCCCATGATCTAAGAGGATCGATGTCAAGCTAATGACAATAAAAGAGCGCTTGTTGGGAGGCAACCCAACCTGAGGTAGTTTTCTTTTCATAGCTTTTTCAATAAAAATGTTGAATAATTGATATGTATTGCAAGGAGCTAAGTTTGGTGTTGCACACCAAAAATAACTTAAGGGAGAATGGAGGATTCTAAGTTTGGTGTTCCACCAAAACCTCATTCAAAAGCACATTCTAACTTCCTGCACATTGCTAGTCCAAGCAATCAAACAGATTATTCAACCACTTAACTGCTTTTGAGTCTTAACTTCATAACCTTTAGCAAGGATACAAGATTCTGCCTAGAGTTAACCTGCTGTATCCAGAGAAGTGGCAAGAAATTAAATTTGGTGTTCCCACACCAAATTAAATCCACAAGCCACACTCAATTCATGCATACTAACTGGTCATCTAAGGGCTTGAGAAGCAAGCAACTTTTGAGAATTGTGCAGGGAATTCACCACCATTTGAAGACACTATGCATCATAACTCAAAAGGGCACAACAGAAGGAAGGACAAAGGAACTGCAAACCAATAGGTTGTATTTACACTTAACTCTTGCTGTTGAAAAAATGTTTTGACTTGTGTTTTGTTAAAGTGTTCATCTAATACAAGTAGAATCACTCTTAAAATAAGTAAGCTAGTCTATGTGTGTGCTTGTGTGTTTACTTTCACTGAACAAAAAGCATGCTTTGTCCCCTGCATTTTCAATTCAATAAAAGAAATGTTTGAATGTGAAGTGAGATAGTTCTCTGTTAGACAGAAGTACAATAAAAGTAAGTGGTGGTATGTATGTGTGATTGTATGATAGCTCACTTTTAGTGAATAAGAGAACTAGGATGTCTCCCTCTAAGTAGAAAGTGGCCTACTGTCTATGAATCTCAATCAAATAAAAATCCTTGGTTAGAAAGAAAAACAAAAAGAAAGAAAAAAGGGGAGAAAAAGAAATAGCCAAAGAGTGGCAGAACAAAAGAAAACAAAAAGAAACAAAGCTGGACACCAATAGCTTGAACCTTAGAATATATGCATGTGGTGTCTTTGTATTAGGATCTGCTTGGACCACTAAGCTCTTTGGAGTGCATCAACACTCGGTGACTTGGGTTAACTAACCCGGGATCATCAGCTGAAAGTCCACTATCAAGAGCAACCTAACTACAAGGCATTTAGTAGCCCAAAGAGGTGCTGAGCATCAATGTTTTAAGAAGGAATGTGAGCCAAGTGTCTATAGTGAATAATGTGTCAAGTATAAAGAAAAGAAAATGAACTTGCTACACATGACACTCAAATAAATCTTATGAACAAAATAATAGCCAAGGATAAAGGAATAATGAGAGGTCATAGCAGTATGTTACTTGAAGCTTAAAGGAGACTTTCTAGGCTTAAGAGTCAATAAGAAGTGAGTGTTTACATATCCACATAAAACCCCATGAACTACCAATAATACTCTACTAGCATGAACATCCTCTTCCATTTCATTCTTTCTTCTCAATAAATCTTTTCTTGCTTGGGGACAAGCAAGCTTTAAGTTTGGTGTTGTGATGACAAGTCATCTTAGCCTAGTTTCACTAGTCTTTTTCTTTTGTTTTCAAATGAATTATGCACTTTCTTGAGCTACAAGCAAGCCAATTGGGTAGATTTTCATGTTTCCTTTGATTTAATCAACCATGTATGAATTAATGCAATTTCATGAGGTTTTATGCTATAATTGTCACATATTATGAAAGAATGAATATCTCATGATTTTGAGCATAGCTTTGATGTGTTTGGTTGATTAATGATAGGTGAAGAAAGCTTGGAGAAAGGTTGAAGCAAGAAGGAATGGCTAGGAGGAAGAGAGGACAAAAAGTTTGAGCAAAAGTTTGCCTCAAACTTTAGCTCAAACTTTTGGATTAATTGAAAACGAACCAGGGAGCAAAAAGCTGGAGCAAAAGTTTGCCTCAAACTTTTTGGCAAACTTTTGGCATCACAAATCAACACCCTGGAGAGCAAAAGTTTGCGCCAACGTTTGCCTCAAACTTTTTGGCAACTTTTTGGCAAATGTTGGCGCATGAACAACACACCCTGGAGAGCAAAAGTTTGCGCCAACGTTTGCCTCTAACTTTTTGGCAAACGTTGGCGCCATGAGTGTGCAAGGGGAGGCCAACGTTTGAGCAAAAGTTTGACCCCAAACTTTTGCCCAAACGTTGGTATCAGCAAAAGAGGGTGGCTGATGTGAAAAGTTTGAGTAAAAGTTTGTCTCAAACTTTTACTCAAACTTTTACTCAAGCTTTCATGATTCCAAACCCGGTTCAATTCGGTTCTTCTCCAAACTCCAAGAGCAATCAACCAAGGCCTCTATCAACCCAATTCCATCAAGAGCAAAGGCCCAATTGAAGGCTTGAAGACCATTTGAAGAAAGTGTATAAATAGCATAGGATTTAAGTTTTTCAGAGTTTTTTTTTTTGTGGAAGTTTTTCAGAGAGCTTTCCTTTTAGTTTTCATAAAGAGTTTTCGGAGAGCTTTTGGTGTTGAGTGAATTTTAATTTCTAAGTCTCGGGGAAGGAGAATTGAATTCCCTTCCTCTTAGTTTTCTTGCTTTCAATTTCAATTACAATTGTCTTGGATCTTGGGTTGGAGAATTGAAGGAAATCTGTTTCAATCTAACCTTGGGATCTTGTTTAATTCTCTGCTTAATTGAATTTCAGTTTCGGTTAATTGCTTCTTCATCTACTTTCTTTGCAATTTACATTTCCTTTGCAATTGTTCTTGTTGGATCTAGGAAGGCATTGAGATCTAGACTTGGTTATCTAGTCTCTTGGGTCCTGAGATCTGAATTCCAATTTTACATCCCCTGTTTAATGCTTTTCAATCTCATTTACATTTCTGTTTTTAGATCCGATTCAATCCAAGTTATCTTCTACTTCTCTGTTCGTTGCAATTTACTTTTCCTTGTTTAAATTCTGCAAATCCAATTCCCAATTCCCTTTACAATTCAAGCCATTTACATTTCTTGCAATTTAAGATTCTGCAATTTACATTTCTTGCATTCTAAGTTTCTGCCATTTAATTTCTTGTTCTTTAAGATTCAGCACTTTAAATTTCAGTTCTCTTTACTTTCATGCAATTTACCCACTCCCTTTACTTTCTCTGCAATTTAAATTCTGCAAATCACAAATCTCTCAACCAAATCTTGATTCGCTTGACTAAATCAACCACTAAGCTAAAATTGCTCAATCCTTCAATCCCTGTGGGATCGACCTCACTCCCGTGAGTTATTATTACTTGATGCGACCCGGTGCACTTGCCGGTTAGTTTTGTGTGTTTGGCATTCGTTTTCCAAAAATACACATCAAAGACCATCACCAGTAAAGATTAGATTTGAGTCTCTGAATTCCTAGAAAGGATTCAAGGTGATATATGTGGACCTATTCATCCACCATGTGGATCTTTTAGATATTTTATGGTCCTGATAGACGCATCTTCGAGATGGTCACATGTGTGCTTATTGTCTTCTCGCAACCTGGCGTTTGCGAGATTACTGGCTCAAATTATTTGGTTAAAAGCACAATAATACGCAAAGTCCACAATAATGGTAACACATGCAACTAATAATACGCACATGTCATGATCATGTTAATGAAATATCAAATAATTATCTGTCATCATCTGTCTCAATATGAAATTGGGATCATAACAAATAATAATAGTAAACTTCAATATTCTCGACTTTTACTAATATTAGCAAAGTCCATATTTTCTTTTAGTTTGAACCAAACGACTTTAATTTCATTTTGCCTTTACAACAACTTACAGCCCTGTCATGTGATTATCATAATGTAAAATCAAAACATAATCATTTAGAAATTGGAAGAATTATTTGGCCCATATGAAATCTTTATCCTAATACAACTAACTGTCTTTAATAATAAAATGTATGTATTGGAATACGAAAGATTTCTAGAGTGAAGACTAAAATGATGGAAAGAATAATGACCAAGCGACTAAATTGGTACGTATATGATGAAGAAAAGACTTTGAAATTAATTTAGCTGAGAAATGATACAATAAATCAAATAAAAAATTAAATAAATTTCTTTTACATATAAAAACTTGAGTCAAACAAAAAACTTCTTAATAATAATTTCTAAATTTAATTAATTAAAATTCAATATCAACATAATTTTTTCTTTTGCATATTTTTTATTTAAAAATAATTTTTATTTTATTTAAGTACTAGAATAAAATTCCTTTCTAAAGAAATATATAATTATCAACTAAAATAACTAAATTTGTATAAAATTTATAAAATTGACCTGAAAAATTCTGATAATTTTAATTTACTTATTATTAGTTTACTTACTATTAGTTTAATGAATAAGAGTTATTGAGTAGAGAAGCTTTCTGTAGTATTTATGAAAATAGTTTATTAAAAAGATTTAAAAATTGAATTATATTGAATAAGAGCTTAATTGAAAAAGACTGTTAGTATTATTTAAATATAAATATTAACACAATATCATGTATACTATGAAAAAATGGTTCAATAATAACAATAATAAAATAAATTAGAAGTTATTTGACAATAATACTAACGATCATGCCAGTAAAAGAGAATAAAAGATACATACTTATAAGAATAAATTACCATTTTTACCTACGAAAGTTGAAGACGCTGACATATCTATCCATAGAAAAAGAAAATTACCATTTGTACCCATGAAATATGGGTTTCGCACAACAAAATTATTCAAACACTAAAAAATTATCTATAATCCCTAAATTACCCTTATATTCACCACCACCCCCTTCACATAGCCAGCTTTCTAATCCTAACTCTTTTCACCCAACCACCACCCTCTTTTCCTCAAAAACTCACACACGGAGACATTACATACACACCCCCACCCGAGAAAGAAGAAGAGGAGGGGGAAGGAGACCGCACTGGCACATGGAAACTCGCCGCTGCTATCGCAGCATCATCGTCGCCATTGTTGAGGAAACCCGAAGAGGAGATACAAGACAGAACCAAGGAAAAGAGAGTTGTCGCCACCGTTGCACCTTGTTGCTATCGGCTCTGTCGCGTCTGTCGCGCCATTGATTGAGTCTATCACTGTCGTTGTCGCTGGTCTAAAAGGAACAGAGCGTGCAAGAGATCGGAGAAGGAGGAGAGGGCGACGACGCCGGTGGGTGTCACTGCCACCCTCGTCGTCGACGCTGTTCGGTGAGGGAGGAAAAACCATTTTTTCTCTTTGCTTTTTCTATTGTTGTTGTTGTTATTGTTGTTGTTATTGTTGTTGTTGTTGTTGTTGCTTTATGTGAAGAAGATGATGATGGAGATATAGTGGTGGTGGTGGTGATGGTAGTGATGAAGGAAATGAGGTGGTGGTACCATTAAACTCAGAGTTTGGCTCAGGTAAGGACGAGACAGGAAAGGAGAGAAGGAGGGGTGAATGATGCGGATGATGATAAGGGTAATTTGGGAATTTTATGTGATTTTTTAGTGTTTGGATAATTTTATTATATGGAACTCATATTTTATGGATACAAATGGTAATTTCTTTTTTATATGGGTAGATGTGTTAGCGTATTCAACTTTTGTGGATAGAAATGGTAGTTTACTCTACTTATAAAATAAAGAGAAAAGAGAAAAGGGCAAGCAATAATAATTTAATCAACCATTTAAAACGATATCAATATCACTTCATACTTGCACTAGTCATGATTTTCTTTTGAAAAATCATTTCTATGCATGGTATAACATGTCAAAATTATCATGCTAGCAAATAATTTGCTAAAAATCATCATTTTTTCTGGGCACGAGGATTTTAGATTGTATTAATTATTATCACAACATAAGGACTTATATAACTAAGGTGTTCAATTTGACTCAATGTAACTACATCTTTTGTTATTTAGAGAAAAAAAGAAAATTTTTTTTCACGAATCTGTTATCATAATTTATTTTTTGAAAAAGAAAAATTAGAAAATAAGTGAATACAAAATACCAACTTCTTGACATATTTAACACTGAAAAAAAAAAAAGAAACAACGGAATAGGTAGTCATATTTTTCTGAATACATATTTTTTTAAAAAAGTATTTTTACTAAAAAATTAATTTTTTTAAAAAGTCAATAATATTTTACTTTAAAAAAAAGAAACAAAAATTGTTTTAATGCATAAAAATTCCTTTTAAAAAGTGTATTTAAATAAAAATAATTTTTATTTATTAAAAAAATTCTTCTTAAAAAAATATTTTTTTCAAAAATCAATCTATACTAATCCTAAGTCCTCTTATGAATGAAGGAAAATAAATAATGAGGCATTGAGTGAAAAACTAGAAATTCCTTGACATTCCTTCTTTTCATAGTGATTTTATTCCTTCTTTTCATAGAAGTTCCTTGACGTTCCTTAACATTCTTTTTTTCAATAGTCATAACACTTTTTAAGATAAAAAAAAATTGACGAATTTGAAGGCATGTATACTATACCATAAGTTGTAAGAGGCTGATCATATACGCAATCGCTTAGGGGAATGAATGAATTAATATATGTAAATAAAGTTCTTATAATAAATTCTACTAAAAAAAAAATTTCTGACCATAAAACTAAAAGGATAGTCTTATATTTAATAAACCTTAAGTCCTTAACACAGGCATTCCAAGTCTCCACCATAACAATAATCATATGGTATGGTGACTGGTGAGCACACACATAACTAACTAATCATGCTTTTATCCGAAAGATAAGATTTATGAGGTGAAAAATGAAAGAATATATATATATATATATATATATATATATATATATATATATATATATATATATATATATATATATATATATATATATATATATATATATCCGAAAGATAAGATGTATGAGGTGGAAAATGGAAGAATATATATATATATATATATATAAAGGATAAGATTTTATGTATACTGACCACGAATGCTAAGATACTAGGTGGTGCATCATATTTTGTTACTTTTACTGATGATTATTTTTGAAAAATGTGGGCTTTTGTTCTGAAATCTAAAGACCAGGTGTTTGGTATCTTCAAACACTTTCATGCAAGTGTTGAAAGAGAAACAGGAAGAAAATTGAAATGTAATCGAGCAGATAATAGTGGTGAATACAAGGGTCCGTTTGAAGAGTATTGTAAAGGACATGGGATCAAACTTGAGAAGACGGTTCCTATGACTCCTCAATATAATGGAGTTGCAGAAAGAATGAATCGCACTATCAATGATAGAGTCAGATGTATGCTCTCTCATACAAAGTTGCCTAAATCCTTTTGGGGTTAAGCGATGAGGACTGCAGTAGATCTGATCAACCTTTCTCTTTCAGTTCCACTAAATGGTGATGTTCCAGAGAAAGTTTGGAGAGGGAAAGATGTCTTCTATAGTCACTTGCGAGTGTTCGATTGCAGGGCTTTTGTTCACATTCCAAGAGATGAAAGGTCCAAACTTGATGGAAAGTCAAAGCAGTGTATCTTCATGGGTTATGGTCATGAAGACTTTGGTTACAGACTATGGGATCCGGTGAGCAAGAAGATAATTAGAAGCCGAGATGTGATTTTTCTTGAAGACCAAACTATTGAAGATCTTAAAAAGACAGATAAGCCAACAATAACTGTTAGACGTTCTGCTGATGATGAACCTGGTCCTTCCATTAGACCTCCTATTGATAGGGGAGATGTACAAGTTGATAATGATGGTGATAATTTGCATGATGAACTTACACCTCAACCTGAGGTTCCAGATGCTGAAGTTCTACCTGAACCACCAATTGAGTCTGAATTGAGAAGATCTACTAGAGAGCGTCATCCTTCTCAGAAATACTCTCCTCATAAGTATGTGATGAACACTGAGACTGGGGAGCCAGAGAGCTACCAGGAAGCTATGTCTGATGAGCATAAAGAATATTGGTTGAAGGCCATGCAAGAGGAAATGAAATCCTTGTATGAGAATCATACATTTGAATTGGTGAAGTTGCTGAAGGGTAAGAGAGCATTCAAGAATAAATGGGTGATCAAACTGAAAGCGAATGAAAATGTCTCACGACCAAGGTACAAAGCTCGATTAGTTGTGAAGCATTTTGAGTAAAAGAAATGTATTGATTTTGAGGAGATTTTCTCTCCAGTTGTAAAGATGTCCTCTATTCGAGTTATGCTTGGATTGGCGGCTAGCTTGAATTTAGAGGTTGAGCAGCTAGATGTGAAGACTGCATTCTTTCACGGTGACATAGATAAAGAAATTTATATGGAGCAACCAGAGGATTTCGAGGTTAAAGGAAAGGAGCATCTTGTATGCAAGTTGAAGAAGAGCTTATATGCGCTGAAGCAAGTGCCAAGGTAGTGGTACACGAAGTTTGATTCCTTCATGGAAGGTCATGGGTATAATAAGACTTCTTCTGATCATTATGTGTATGTTAAGAAATTCTCTTATGGTGATTTTATAATTCTCTTACTTTATGTTGATGCTATGTTGATTGTTGGTCATGACACTAAGAAGATTGAAAGTCTCAAGAAAGACTTGAACAGATCCTTTGCTATGAAGGATTTGGGACCTGTAAAGAAAATCCTTGGTATGAGTATCACTCGTGACAGGAAGAATGGAAAACTGTGGTTGTCGTAGCAGAAGTACATTGAGAAGGTTTTAGAGAGGTTTAGCATGAGTAATTCTAAACCTGTTAGTACTCCACTTGCTAGTCATTTCAAGCTGAGTTCACAGCAATGTCCTACAAGTGAGAAAGAGAAAGCAGAAATGAAGAAGATTCCATATGCATCTGCAGTTGGCAGTTTGATGTATGCTATGTTTTGCACCAGACCGGATATTGCTTATGCCGTTGGAGTTGTTAGTCGGTTTCTCTCTAATCCTGGCAAGGAATACTGGCAAGCAGTGAAGTGGATTCTCAGATACCTTAATAGTACTTCCAGAGTTTGTTTATGCTTTGGAAGTGGCCAACCTGTATTGGATAGTTACACAGATACGGATATGGCTGAGGATCTTAATTCAAGAAAGTCTACTTCTAGTTATATAATGACTTTTGCAGGGGGAGCTGTGTCGTGGCAATCTCGACTTCAGAAATGTGTTGCTTTGTCTACTACAGAGGCAGAATATATTGTTGTTGTTGAAGCTTCTAAGAAACTCTTGTGGATGAAACAATTTCTACAAGAGTTAGGCATCAATCAAGAGAAGTTTATGTTATTTTGTGACAGTCAGAGTACTATCCATCTCAGCAAGAATCTGACATTTCATTCTAGATCGAAGCACATAGAGGTAAGGTATCATTGGATACGTCAAGCGCTTGAGATGAAGTCATATGCACTTGAGAAGATCTATACTGATGATAATGGTTCAGATATGATGACTAAGAGTTTACCTGCAGTGAAATTTGATTTCTGCAAAGAGAAAACGGACTTGGTGGAGCAACCTATCCCCACTTGAGTTGGTGAAGGGGAGATTTGTTGGTGAGTCCCCAACTAAGTGGAACCCACATATTAAAAACAAAAAATAAATAAAGAAACAAAGTGGCATATAGCCACGGAATGAAGAGAGAGATAATAAGGCTCTCTTCTTAGAAAAAAAAAAAAAGAAAAGAAACAGTAAGGGGAGAGAAGGGGTTCGGCGCAGAAGAAAAGAAGGAAATTGGGGGAAAAGAGCAATGCTATTTTGATCCGATTGAACTAGTAAACTTATTCCGTTTCTTATGAAATTTTAGTATGTTATTCTTGATGTAGAGATGAACATTAGGATATAACTTGCTAGTTGTATTGCCTTCTTTTTTGTCTGAGTTGAGATACCCACTTTGTGGAGGGTTTATGTTAACTCCATCAGTTTTGATGATGTATTTTGTTGATTGTTGAGATGCCCTAGTGTCACTAGGAAGACTGTTTGTGTACCCATTATTCTGATAGTGAAAAATTTTACTGGACTAGGTCCCGTGGATTTTTGTCCCTTTTTTTGGAGGTTTTCCCACGTTAAAATTCTGGCGTCTGATTATTTAGTTTCCGTTATTATATTTGCTGCTTGGAGTATCTTTAGTATTGTCTATTTAATCGCACAGGTTGTGAAAAAATTATTTTTGGTGCTTTCGCTGTTAGATAGGTTCTTGTTTGAACTTTTGTTGAGATTTTTCCAACATGTTTTAATTAGGAAACTATTATTTTCAAAATATTTGTTAACAGGTAAAAAAAATAAATGTAAAAAAGAAAATAAAAAGAAAATTGGGTCAGCTAGCTTTGAAATAGCATTGAACTTTGCAGTCCCGTAACTTGAGGTAGTATCTCAAACTTATTACTTGATATTCGGATCTAAAGTAATTGTTTGCCACAGTTATCTACTGGTAATAATGTTCCAATGAAGCAAACTTTGTCTTAATAAATTCAAAGCCAAAATTGAAAAAACAAAGAAACCAGTAGTTGAATTGGATATAGAATTGAATTTGAGAAGAAAGAACAATATAATGGCTTTTCCTAATAAGGGTTCTTATTACTATTGCAGTGTTCTCTGCCTCTACATTATTATCATAGTGGCTAATTCTCTTGCTTTTCAATGTTCTGCTGCTGCTGCTTCTTCTTCTAATAATAATGATCAGATTTCAACTTTAGTTGTGAATGCTTCTATTGCATCTAGAAGGAGAATGCCAGATACTTTATTTGGAATATTTTTTGAGGTGGGAAAAGGATTATACTGTCGCTGCTTATTCTTCAATTTTTCACATCTTTGAAAATTATAATTTGATTATTATTTTTATACTAACAATATGTACAATATTAATACAGGGGACATTATTTGTACTTTAAAAAGAAGACACATTCATATTCATATTCACATCTTAAAGGAAGATAGAAAAAAAATTCCATGCGATTATGAGAATTCAATGAGAGGGAAAAAAACTTGAACTCTATATTTCTCAAATAATGCTCATTTGCAGAGGAATTAGAAATTATTTAATTGATCTTAAGCAGTGATTCTAACTTTAATTAATTAGTGTTAATCAAATTTCAATTTCTTTTGCAGGAGATCAATCATGCTGGAGCTGGAGGATTGTGGGCTGAGCTTGTGAGTAATAGAGGTCACTAGTTTAATTTCCATGTTCTCTACCTGCATAGATTTCATAGATATGATTGTTATGGAAAATTAAACTAATAAATAGAGGTTTTGTTAGTGCATAGATTAGTTTCATTCTGATTGCTTAAACCAAAAATAAAAATTAACAACTTTATTGAATATTTTACACATTTCTTATTTACTAATTCCTTAGAATGTAGTATTTTAATTAATAAAACTCCTTAAAATAAAAAATATCCATGTTGAGTTAGTTTTGATGATTTAAAATTGTTATTGAAGAAAATTATCAGTGGGAGAGTTTATTTCATCACTCAAAAAGTGAGATAATTCAACACTGTTTAATTTTTCTTCTAATTGCAGTATTATTTTTTTTTTTTTTTCTATATATAACATAAGCATACTTGGGTTAATTAGATTGCATTTTATGATTTTTGTTGCAGGTTTTGAAGCTGGGGGCACCCAAGTTCCATCAAATATTAAACCTTGGACTATAGTTGGAGAAGAATCATCTATTTTAGTGCAAACAGAACTCAATTCTTGCTTTGAACGCAATAAGGTTGCATTGAGAATGGATGTGTTATGTGATGATATTAATTGCCCTTCCGGCGGTGTTGGTATCTCTAATCCCGGTTACTGGGGCATGGTGAGATTATTTAATTAATAAGTAGTATTTGGTTTAATAATAATAATAATAATAATAATAATAATAATAATAATAATAATAAAATATGAATAATGATAATACATTAAAGGTTATATTAAAATTAACAAGTCATGGATTCAATTTTTGGATTAACAAAATATTTTTTGTAAATTATATATATTTAAGATATTTTGGAAAAATCATATTGCCTTACATATATTATCATCATCAATTATTCTTCATCATCAAATTTGTGACTTTTGACTTTTGAGACAGCAATTGAACAGTTTTTTTTCTTTCAACATAATTCAATAATATATGAGTAAAAGGTAGCATGTCTGGTCGATGAAATTAAATTATTCAATCAGAATTTATTAAATGTTTGTGTTTGTATATATGCAGTTGAGTTTTCCTCCTTCCACTATTAATGAGTTAAGATTTTGCTTCAGTCGACAATATAACAAAATATTAATAATTATTTCAGAACATCGAGCAAGGGAAGAAGTACAAAGTTGTGTTCTATGTCCGTTCAGCAGGACCAATAGATATGACAGTATCATTCAAAAATGCACAAGGTGGAGGAATATTGGCTTCTACTAATATCCAGTGAGCACTTTTTGATTAATTTTTTTTAGAAAAAAAGACAAATAGATAGTTAACTTTATGATTCGTGGACATTTAAATAATTAAGGATTTAAAAATATATTTAAATTTTTTATCTTTTCAAAATCTAGACATATTGATCTTTCATGTTCATTTGAGTCTGTCAAACCCAACAAAAAAAATCAAACGTGACTACGTTGTACTGATGGATGCTAGAATTTTTAAAATTTGACAAATTAGACTTAGGGATGATGTATGTATCCAAATTTTAAAGAGGTTAGATACTTAAATGTATTTTTAAAATTTTTAAAACTTAAATGTCAACGGACCAAAAAGTGAGAGATAAATTTATCCTTTTTTTTATTATTCTACAACCAAAAAGTCATAGATATATTGAAATGTTAGGGACAACTTTGAGACTTACTCCAAACGTTGGGGACAAAATCGATATTTTACTCAATAAACAATTATATGATATTATTGGTGGATATATTTATTTATTGAATATTATTATAATTTTTTAATGTTTTATTTTTGCTGTGTTTAATCAAGAACTATAATAGTTTTTTAATATTTTTATTTAAAATATTTTAATAATCAAATAATATTGATAATAACGATGATAATAATAATGATTTGATTTTAATTTACTTTTAATATCAATAATTAGATTAATATGCCTACATACTTCATAATAATAGTAAACAAAAATAAAAAAAAAAATTATTTGTGAAGTTGTGTAATTAAATAAAAGGATATTTAAAAAAATAATTAAATGAAATAAGTGTAACAATAAGTTTGCGGGGCGTGACAATAGGCTCTGTATAGTGTATACTATTATTTTCATCATCATCCCTATAATTAATCATCTGTGATATTGGTGCAGAGAAACTGCATCAGAAGTCTCAAACTGGAAAAGGATAGGGACTACATTGGAGGCGAATGGATCAAGTGCTAATTCAACCATTCAATTAACAACCACCAAGAAAGGCGTCATATGGTTGGACCAAGTTTCTGCCATGCCCCTTGACACGTTTAATGTATGTCATCATCATCATCATCATAATAATAACCACCAAACAAACTAACTAATTACTTAATTATTGTCCATGCTCAAGAAAAATTATGATTTTCTATTCTATTAATTATCTCATTGGTAATATTAGCGAAATTATTTTGAACATATTTACTAACGAAATAAATAACAAAACTTATTACATGTATCTCATTGTTCATGAGATACGTTTATAATATTTTAAAATGTTTCTCGTTAGTAATGTAAAAAGATATGTTTAAAATGATGCTCTTGCTAAGAGTATAGTCTACTGAAGATAGAATAACATACTGTATAAATCAGACTACTCAACGAATCAGTAACTAGTACCCACCTCGAGCGAAGATGTGTAGATCGTAGGAGAGCTCCCTTAATATGTCTGACCAAATTAGATCTCTCTCGTGAAGTTGAAACACAACCTCAAGAGTCCTAAACATGTCTCATGCCTCCTCAAAAGAAGCTCTGATCATTGCATCAATAATCAACTCATGGACTGTGTATTGCCCAATAGCTGGGTGGATTGTTGTGTCCTGAGTACTCCAGTCGAGGGCCCTGGCATGGATATCCCTACATAGGGAATCGAACTTCGCCTCCTCCTCGGCTGCACCTCTAGCTTGATTCTCCTCTTCCTCATCCTCTCTCGTCTCCCACCCCCTCTACTTTATGTCTCCTCCTCATCCCCTCCTCTCCCGCTCCTACCATCATGTCATGAAGCGAGGTGGTGCATCCGACGGCAACTACAAGTCATCTCTAGGCTGAGTAGTTGTGTGTCGCACGTTGTCTAGTAGACGCGCGCAAGTCGAGGATCGTCCAATACATCATCATGTGAAGAATTGGACCCTACAGGCTCTAACTCACTAGCTGAAGTGATCTTGGATGGGCTTGGGATCTGGCTTGTGATGTGTTATGACCATGCACTGCTCTATTCTGCAGACTCTTCACCTATTATATCACACCGTCAATCTATTGGGACACCACATGTCGTCACCCCTCGTAGCTAGTGGTAATAAAAAAATCTTTACACATTGATGGGATCATGTGGAATCGGTTGGTATGATCCCAACTGCCTCTTTACCCTGTCTCGACATAGTTGAAGCAAACTATATGACAACATAGACCTCTATGTGTGGACCAATTGGGGTACAACGCTTGTATCTTAGGTTGAGCATATGGTGTCCACCACTAGAACTGAAATTAATATCTCAAAATAGTCAACAAAAAAAATTAACTATATAAACCAAAAATATATTAACTTAAATATTTGCACATTGTCAATTTTTACTTGGTCAAGCCCATGGTATCCAACTTGTGGTGCCACCTCAATAGTCGTCCCTCCCTGTGATCTCGGCTATATTGTGCTAGACTTGACAACTGGTTACCAATTAACATCATTTGTAAGTTTCTATCATCAAATAATCAATGATATTTAAATTTTAACTTTTAAATTATAAAATTATATCTCACATCCAAGGAAAAAACAGAGACATCTCTATGGTTAGGTCCACAATAATCAAAGAACCTATGGTATATCCGACTAATCAGCAGTGGGATGCAGTCGATAATGTCCGTAGTGTCCCGGTGGAGTGTACTACATAGCAACCTATAGGTCCACACTAGGACCACCAACCCCATGACAACTACCTCCAATTGTCGAAATCTTCTAGCATTGACAACCACCGAATATGGTCAAGATTATTCGACCATCACCATGTAGCACCGTGCATATTGACGCAGTATTGGGGATCAACATTCAGCATCAACAATAATATGTTGTAT
Organism: Arachis ipaensis; assembly: GCF_059453495.1. Lineage (NCBI taxonomy): Eukaryota > Viridiplantae > Streptophyta > Magnoliopsida > Fabales > Fabaceae > Arachis > Arachis ipaensis. Next base: position 114,005,674 of record NC_142441.1, on the reverse strand, counting down.
CCTCTCCCTAAACCATGTAAGCTTGATGGAAAATACCTCCTTCTTAGCGTGTGGTTCCATGGGCGGTCTATCTTCAATTCCAAGTAGGACGATGGTGCCAGGTCTGGAAATCTCTCATGCACCCACCTACTGAATTATCATTTGTATGCGATCTGAGATGAAAAACCATGTCCTGGAGTGTGATAATATACTCACCCCATGGTACTATGATAGGTGGAATGTGTGAATCTCTGAGCATCGCCTCTCAACAAAAATTGATAGCATATTATCGAAAGAGTCCCTAATGAGCTAGTACTACGTGACCAAACCATGCCTCAAGACAAAACCTTAGGAGGAGCCATAGTGTGGTTCATTCATTTGAGAAGTAGCACCTACCTTAGGTCTATGTACGAAACTACGGATATATAACTTCAAATGAGTAATTTGTACCTATATCAAAATTTTCACAAATCAAATTAAAAACAAAACATTATTTAATTCTTAAATATGATTCCATTAAGAAAAAGTACGAGGAGTCAATAGAATATTTGTACAATATGTACAATGGAGAATTAGTCATTATTAGAGATATAACCATTAGTGTTATCTTTTGTCATTAGCTAAAGCTTTTAGGATGAGTTGTATCATAACATGATATTAGAGTTCTGGATCCAAAAGGTGTACGTACACATTGTACAAATAGTCCATTAACTTTCTAGCAGGACTCTTCCATTAAACATAGAACTACTCCTAACAATAATTGATACCTAGGAATAAATATAATTCTATTAGATGTGCTTAACTAACCCTAACAATAATAAATTATACAAATAAAATTTTCTAACTAACGCTAACTCAAAAAAAAAATTGCCTAAATTGTTCGTCGCTAACCCTAACAAGCATGCTATACTAAGGAGCTTTAACATTAAAATAAAACAAAAACAAAAAAATAAAATTACCTCTACGAACTTCAACGTTTAGTGCCCTTCAATGTGCTAGACTGCTAGGTGTTATTTAGCCTATTAATATCTGAAGAGCAAGCCATTAAACTCCTAAGAAAGCTTCAAAACTCAGAGAACTCTATTAAATTAAAAAAACTCCAAAAAGCACAACTGGGCAAAATCATCCCTTTCATCTAACGTTTAGGCAAAATCATTAGCACTGCTAAGTGCTAACAAGATAAGTAATAAAATAAAAAAAAAAAATATAACTTTAAATACGTAAAAAGTCGCAACAAGTGGTGAGCCCGAAAATTTTATTAGTGAGCAGGGCAAAAATGAATATACGTACATATAATATAACATTTAGCATAATTACATTATAATAAATGCTTACAGTCGTTACAGAAAATAATAATAAAAGTTAAACTTCATAAAAATGTTTATAATAGTCATAAAAAAATTTTATTGTAACCAAATTTGATTTACATGTGAAATTAATTTTTTTATAACTATGATAAATATTTTTATAAAGTTTAAAAATTGTTAATATAAATATTTTGTATAATTATTGTAACCATTTTTATAAAGTTTAAAATTTTTATTAGGGTAAAACACAAAAATAAACTAAACACAAACCAATATTACATGATAGTCCTAAAAACAATAACGTTCCATGCATGTCTAAATTGATCGATGAATCTATATAAATCGAATTAAGTCAAGTCGATTTATCCTTACTCTATGTAAATCGAATTTAATCAATTTGATATACTCCTCCCCAATGTAAATCGAATTTAATCACTTCGATTTAGGCTTTCACTATATAATTTGTACTTAATCAATTCAATTTAGCTTAGAACAATGTAAATCGAACTTAATTAATTCGATTTACTAATGTAGGGCGTTGCATGGTGTAAATCGAGTCAACTACGTTCGATTTACTGCATGTGATAGAACATAATAAATCGAAACCCCTTGAATCGATATATATATATATATATATATATATATATATATATATATATATATATATATATATTTTGACAAATGACATAAATCAAGTTAAATTAATTTGATTTAATATGATATTCACGTATATAAATAGGAGCTAAACGTAAAATTCTCATCATAATGGGACTCACAATGGCTAGTGATGATAGATTTTTAGTTCTTGTACTCTATAGAGGGTCGATTAAGAAAAAAAAAATGCGAGAGGAGATAAAATTTACTGATAAATATCCGTTGAGTGTTTTTATCAAACCTATTACGAGTTTCGTTGAGTTTCAGAATATTATAATCCAAAAATTAGGACTGCATGGTATCAAACAGGTGGAGAAGTTATTCTATAGAATTTCGATTTCGATTGTACGTGATGGTGTGAAGTACGATTCCTTTATCATAGGCAGTGACAAAGATTTGCAAGTTCTGTTCCACTATCGTCATCGGTTTCCCGAGGTGAGGCTCCCTGAGCTATTGACCAAACTTAGAGACGTGGTCTGTAGTTCTGGAGGATCGAACTGGAATCCTCAATCTTTCGCAATGCTAGCCGCCTCTAGTACAATGCCTCTTAGTGCCTCATCATTTGTGCTTATGATTGCACCTAAGGCAGTTTTGGTTGCATCTCTGTCCTTCGCAGCTGATCTGAACCGGGATTGTGACGGACAAATAGGTGATAATCGACCCTTCGGTGAGCTTGCTATTGCGATGGCTGGTACTCCGATCCTGTTATGATCCTAGTTTTTAGGGAGGGTGTGTGGAGCACCAGATGGTGTGGAGGATGTACTGCAAGATGAAGATGATGTGGAGCCCGCCACGATCGTTGATGATAGTGATAATGACTTAGTGAGGAGTATTCTAGTTGGGAGTGGTGGAGCATCTAGTTCAGGAACTCAGCATTACCCCGCACTTTTTAGCTTTGGACTTGAGGGCCATGATACAGCAGAGTTACTGGGAGTAGCTTTTGGATTTAAGGCCAAAGATACACAAGATACAGGAAGTCTAGGTGAATTCCAAGTTGGTCAGCAGTTTTAGGATAAGGAAAAGGTCGTCTTAAGCATCAAGACTTATAGCATCCGCCGTGGGGTTGAGTACAAGGTGTTGGAATCCGATCATTGCAAGTACCATGGAAAGTGTAAGAATTTTGACAAGTACAGCAAAATACACCAGAGAAAAAAAAGGTAGAGAGAGAAGTATAGAGAGTGAGACAAACACAGAACGAAAGAGAATAGTGGCATGCACAGAAATAAAATAGAAGTAAGAAGAGAGAGAGAGAGAGAGAGAGAGAGAGAAAGGTGGCAACCACAGTGGTGTTAGAACGAAAGAGAATAGTGGCATGCACAGAAATAAAATAGAAGTAAGAAAGAGAGAGAGAGAGAGGTGGCAACCTCAGTGGTGTTAAGAGGTAGAGGTGGAGGCTGGAGGTGATGTATTTTGGTGGAAAGAGAGAGAATGGAATAAGATACCAAGTGAGGGAGAAAGATTGTGCCTAGAGAATTTAGGACCTACTTTTATTGTCAATTTTTTTGTTAGAAAATTCTGACTTTAATTCAAATATCACTAATTAAAATGTATCGTTTAGGTTATTGTAAAAAAAATCTAACAGTGATTGATATACTAAATTTTTCTTCGTAAAATCAACATTTGATTCTTTGACAACCACACTCATGCCAAATTAAATACTAATTAGCATCATATTTTGCAACAAATATATAGTTGGAATATTAAATCCGACGATAATATTTTAAAATTTTATATTTAGTTTATTTTTATCGATAAAACCTTCATGACTTTTTATAAATTCCTGTTAGTGTATTGAAATTTATTTTTCTTGTAGTTGAGCTTAAGCTTAGTGGTACAGTTAGGTCTCTTGTCAAAAATAAATAGTTAAATAACAAGAAAAAATTACTTAAATTTAGCTAGGTAATTACATTTTAAAATTTAAAATGAAAGTAAATTCAAAATACTTTTAATAATGGGTCAAATATTTAAAATTAATGAGACACCTATTATTATTATTATTATTATTATTATTATTATTATTATTATTATTATTATTATTATTATTATTATTATTATTATTATTATACCCATATATTAATAAATAGATTACAAAATCTAGCCCCTAACCTCCTATAATTAAGTGCATGCATAAACATTGGTTATGTAGTATGATTTTTTATTCTTTCCATGAATGTTAATAAGTCTTCAAACTTGGATATTGTCAAAGGGACATGGTTTTCGAAAAGACTTGGTCAACATGCTGATAGAGTTGAAACCAGCTTTTATTAGATTTCCAGGTATATAAGTTATTGTAATATTTTTTTACAGAATCTATGATTTAGTTTAATTCAAATAAATAATGATGGTGTTGATTGTTGTTGTTGTTGCAAGAGGTGGTTGCTTCGTAGAAGGACAAAGACTAAGTAATGCATTTAGGTGGAAAGAGAGTGTTGGGCCATGGGAGCAGAGACCAGGCCACTTTGGCGATGTTTGGAATTATTGGACTGATGATGCTTTTGGTTATTTTGAGGCTCTTCAAGTAAGTTTATTTGGTTTAGTTTAGTTAATTTTATAGAGCTGTTTGGTGTTGAAATTAGAGAAACACTATATGTAATTATGTACTCTTTTTTATATATAATTTTAGTATTAAAAGTGATTGATAGAAAGTAAAAGAAGATAAAAAATATATACAACAAAAATATACAGAAAATTGTATAAATATATATATTTTTTTAATTGACTATGACAACTATTTTTTCTTTTGTAGCTAGCAGAGGACATTGGTGCAAAACCAATATGGGTCTTTAACAATGGTAATTTTTCAAATCCAAGTTTCATCTTTCTTTAAGTGAGTAGCAATTATGGTTGAATTAATTATTGAGAAATTCTTAGATATTTTCAGTGTACAATAGTACTTTACAGAATAAAATAAATCATAAATAATACAGAACAAAAGTGTTAGTGCACACAAAAAATTATCTTAATTATTATTGCTTGTGTGTATTCTTTTGGAAGGTATTAGCCATACTGATGAAGTTGATACAAGCGCTATCAAGCCTTTTGTGCAAGTACGTTAGTTTTTTTGTCTTTATTCCACTTTGTCTTCGAATCTAATCAAATGATAATAACGTTGGTGATACTTATTATCGCCTAAGCACACAAAAAGAGTTCTAGAAGAAAAGTTTACTAGGGGAATGTTTCATGATAAGTAACATTAATTGCCAACACCCCCCCTCCCCCTTTTAATTTTGTTGACTTCATTTGGTTCTCAGTACGATATTCTTAAATTTGATGACCTTAAATTTTGAATTTTTATTTTAGAGAATAAAGTATAATTTTTTATTTTTAAATAAATTTTTTTATATTTTTTTAATTTTATTTATAAAATAAATAGTAAAAGATCATACTTTATACTTTAAAATAATATTTAAAATTTAGAAGATCTAAATCTAATATTTTTAGAGATGATAAATAGACTGAAATTCACTAATTTGGTCTGCATAACTCGCAAAAAAAAAAAAATAGAGCAGGTTAAAAATTTGAGACCGCCGTGATAAAATCGGCTTAACTTTTACCGTCTAACCTATGGATTTTGGCGGGAGCAAGACGAACTTACCTAGTAGACCCACCATTTTATAATTTTATTTCAAAAAATTTGATTAATTATTATGTTTATTAGATATTTAGAATTATAAAAAATTTTGTGTTTGTAAATTTAAAAATTATAATTTTTTGTCTTTAAAAATTATAAATTTATTAAAATATTTATGAAATTTATATTTTTTTAAATATTTAATGTTTAAAAAAAATAAAAACAAAAATTAGCATACTTAGTCCACCAATCCACCATTAAGCGGAACGGAATAGAAATTTGAGACCGCCTCACTAAGCGGGCAAGTTAGCCCGCTAAATAACAAATTTTTGGTGAAGCGAAATGGACTAACCCGTTTGTCATCCTTAAATATTTTCCAAATTAAAGTATCTATTGTTGTTAGTTATAATTTTAAGATCATGAAATAAACTCAACCCAATAAATTAGTACATTACTAGGAGAATTTTGTGGCTTAAGTACCACATAAAAGTAACAACAAACACCTTTTTATTTGTGCAAAAACTAACTTCGTTCTTCTATAAAACGTTGTTATAGACTTAAAAGAAAATTAAATTTTCATATATTAGTGACATTTTTTCCCTATTATAGGATACCGTAGATGGTATTGAGTTTGCGAGAGGAGCAGCCACTTCGCAATGGGGTTCCGTTAGAGTTGCTATGGGGCACCCTAAGCCTTTTGACCTAAAATATGTCGCTATTGGAAATGAAAATTGTGGAAAGCAACACTACCAAGGCATGCATTATTTCTTTCTCCCTAATTTTTCGTGTCCTTTTTTAAATTTATCATCTGTACCACGAGTTATTATTATTTTATATATGGTTGTGTGACTTGTGCATTGCTTTAATTTTAATTGGATGAATGGTCATTATCATGTATACTTATTTTTTAGTTAGAAATAACATTTTAATTTGGAGTTTTTTTTTTAATCATAACAATTGCCTACTGAAACCCTTAACCAACATCAAAATAGTAAAAAGAATTAACTAAATGAAAAAAAATTAAAAGAATAACAAATTTCTACAGATATTTTTATCTTTTATCATTTGAAAATAGTTTTAAGTTTATGATCTCTTTAAAGATAGGATATATATATCCCTCCATTTACATAAGTCCCTCAAATTTAGGATTGGCAATTTATACCCTATCCACGGATATTCAATTCGATCCAACCCGTTCGGATAGGGAAGGCTACCCGACCCAGTGTGGATAAGGTAAGGTAAGATCCGGATATTTCTGCGGGTAGGGTAGGGTAGGGTAGGGTTTAGAATTTTAGGGTGCGGGTAGGGTTAGGGTTAAGAAATTCTTAACCCGCGGGTAGGGTAGGGTAGAGTTTTAATAAAATTTTTAACCCGCGGGTAGGATTACCCTACCCTACCCATTGCCAGCCCTACTCAAACCCAATGAAAAAATCTGACGTAACTTCTATTGTGATGACCAGATCGTTACAGATGTACATGTCGAAAATTTTTAAAATAGGACAAATTAGTTCATCTTCTTCAAAATAATAAGACACATAAATCTTTCTTTTCCTTTTTCTATCTCCACTCACACCACTATTTTCATTTTTCTTCTACCTTTTTCACCCTTCTTGTTCTTCTTCAAATAATAATAATAAACATTCTTACTAAATCAAAACAAATCAAAACAATGATTATAATTCATTTATCATGAATAATCTCTTGAATCCTGAACGATTCATGACACAACAATATCAAATTCAACTAACACAAAACACATTCATTAATTTCAAGAACTAATTAATTAGCTGAAAATTTGTTCAAAGTTCTCTAACAACAATGCTCTCCACAAAATTTGTTTCTAATTTAAAACAAGCTACAACAACATATCACAAAATTAGCAAATCAAACCAGAATCTTCCGACTATCAAACAACACCAAATTCAACTAACACAAAATACATTCATTAATTCCAAGAACTAATTAATTAGAAAAAAAGAAGAGTTTCTTGAAAAAGACGAAGAGCGAGAAGAGACATTATGCCATCCTAATTTCTAAATCAAAGATTCAAAATTTTTTATAAAGGAAGAAAAGGAGAAGATGAGCATATCAATGCTGAAAGAAGAGAAGCAACGGAGCATATCAACGCAGAAGTCGCTATTGGGACTCGCCATTGCTAGAGATGCCGCTGCTGCTGAGAGATAAAAAAAGTGATGCAACAGACAGCGAGCTTGAGAGGCTGAGAGAATGGATCTAAGAGACTGAGTGAGTGAGTGAGTGAGTGAGTGAGTGAGTGAGTGAGTGAGTGAGTGAGTGAGAGAGAGAGAGAGAGAGAGAGAGAGAGAGAGAGAGAGAAAGGAGGCGACAGTGCGAGCTTGAGAGCCTGAAAGAAGGGAGGCGACAAACGCGAGCTTGAGAGGCTGATCTCAGCAGCGATGGTCACGGGCGTCGTTGCTGGCTTGCAACCTTGAAAGTGAGAGAGAAAGATAGCGGCGAAAGTGCCGAGCGGGAGAGAAAGGGAGACACTTGAGGAAGTGATGATGATAGGTAGTGAGACTCTGAGAGAAAGGGAAGGCAGCTGAGAGAGAGAGAGAGAGAGAGAGAGAGAGAGAGAGAGAGAGAGAGAGAGAGAGAGAGAGAGAGAGAGAGGAAGATCTAGGCATAAAAAGACAGGGAGAAGTTTTGAACCTCTGCATCAAAACAACGTCATTTTGAAGAAGAGGAACTAATTTTTCATGTTTTAAAAACTCTCCCTCCACGTGTGCCTCCGTGAACCTTTGCATCAAAGCGACGTCATTTTGAAGAAGAGGGACTAATTTGTCTTGTTTTGAAAACTCTCTCTCCACATATGCATTAGTACAATGCATAGTTATCAAATCCGGACCAGACCGGTCGGTCCGATCGAAAAACAAGTGAATCAGATTATAAGATAGTCCGAATTACTCTTATAATCATTCCTGCAATTGACACGTAGAAAATTGGTTTGACTCGTCTTAAACCAGTCAACTCGGTTCGAACCGGACATATTTGACACGGCGGGTCAATGTTTCGCCCGCGCACCTCCATGATGCACAAGTGGTGGCATGGATCATGGTAATAGACACCCCCTTTTAAATTAAATAGTTAATTCAAAAAGTAGCACAAGTCTAGCTCGAGTTTGAGACCTGTGAGACAAAGGGTGTCAATCTTCGACTAGGCCAACATGTCTATTAATACTGTTTGGGTTAATAATTATATATATTATAAAAGCAACCCCTATACACTTATTAAGTTATATTAAAGACTAATATATATATATATATATATATATTACCGGGTCAAATGGTTTGAGCAGTGATTCACCGGTTGAACCATTAACCCAATAATCTAGTAACTTAACCGAGTCGATTGCCGGTTCGGTTCTGATAACTATGATACAATGGAAGCCACATCAGACTTCTTTGTTGGGTTTGACAGACCCATATGTACGGAGGAATATATATGTCCAACTTTAAAGAAGTCATGGACTTAAAAGTATTTTCAAATGGTGAGGGACAAAAATGTTTGTGGGACAAAAGGTCAGGAATCTATTTGTTCTTTTCTAAAATAAACACATACACAGAAAGAAAGAGAAAAAGATTTGTACTCAATGTAAATTTTGTTGACTTAAGACTTCATAGTTAAAAACTTTGTATGCGTAATAAATTTCAACAATCCATCTTTTTCCACAAACAGCTGTTGTAGTTTCTTATAATTAGATCTCACTATTATCACAACAAGTAAGTATTGTGTTTCTTTTAGAACTGTATTGATGCACTCTGATAAGTTGGTTGTCATATGACTACATACCTACTACCACTATCACAATGTTGCAATCAAATCTCCTTGTTGAATCAGTTTGCCTACTCCACTATTTAAGATGATAAATCTCTCAAGGCAATCATGTATTAATCATACTCATCCTTTCTTAGATTATAAATTACATTTATAAGTATCGCTTTACCTCTGTAATTTTGAATCATGGCATGAAATTGGATGTCATGTGGCAGATGCAATAAGCATGGTGAGTATTGGAAGAAACACTATTATCAATGATAAGAATATCTCATAGTGCTTGGGATCTGTTGGAGATAATTAGGATGTCCTCCTGTGGTGTGACGTGTTGCTTTAAATTTGTCAAGTTAAAGGTCACATTTCTATTAATTCGAACCCAATAACTGCTCTTATCTTAGGCTACAATGATTAGGAAAATACTACCATATGTTCTGTACAAATGTATGTTGTCAACTAAAACAAAGGACTTGTAGTGTTTGAAAGCTTCAAAACATAGTGAAAAGGCCCAAAACATTTGATCTTATAAATCTGACAAGAATCGCAATCCACTAAATCTCTATTGCAACACAGGATGACTGTGAAATCATGTACAGTCTTAAGGAGATAATGCTGCCATGCTTTCAAGAGTTTAGGCATCTTGTTATACGATTCTTCCCAATCATTATATATTTGGGTGATTGTCTTTTGGTTTTTGATCCAATTTTTTCTGTACAAAATTTGAAACGATACTTCTATTGCACTGCACTTTACAAAACTATATCAAAATAGATGGATTAGCTTATATAATGGGCATAATAACATCAATAGACACGTAACAGCCTAGTCTACTAGCTTGTGGATATTGTCCCATTGATACTTCGGGCTTTGAAATTTAGTTCTTGATGGAAGAACAAAAACTACTCAACCCATCAAGACGCGTCCACAAGGAAGAAGTCTCCATGTCCTTATGAGGCATGTTTTATTCCCCTTTCAAATCAATGTGGACTTCACATTCCAACCTCTAATATGGCCCAATGTCCTCATTGCCGTATTGATCTGGGTACCAGCTTTAATATCATCCGTAATAGTCTAGTCCACTTACTTGTAGATATTGTTTAATGTAGTGTCCTGAGCCTCACAACTTTTTTTCTTGTGTTTTTTATGGAGGAACAAAAATCACTCAACCCATTAAAATGCATTCATAAGAGATAGGTCTCCACATTTTTATAAGGCATGTTTTGTTCTTGTGAAGTCCCACATCAGTTGAAGAGGAGAACAAAATATACCTTATAAGGATGCGCAAACATCTCCATTGTGGATGCATTTTGATGTCTTGAGTGATTTTCGTCTCTCCATCAAGAACAAAATCGTAACACATAGAGTGCCAAAGTGGACAATATCGGCAAATTGGTGATCTAGGCTGTTATAGATGGTATTAGAAGCAATGCTCGACTCAATGTACCAATGAGAATATTGGGTCCCATTAAGGGATGAAATGTGAAGTCCCACATTGGTTAGAGAGAGGATTAAGACATGTGTGTCTAGACTCGATCGAACCTGACCCTAAATAATGACCAAGTCAATTTTTGATACCCTTACCTGATCTTAAACCTAATGAAATCACACCAAATTAGCTCCAAAGTATACGGGTCTGAGCTCGATCTTCGGACCGGTCTAGGTCATGTACATCCCTATATGCCTTATAAAGATGGGGAGATTTTTCTTTCGTGGACGCATTTATATGTGTTAAATAATTTTCGTTCCTCCATCAAAAATAAAACTATGAGGCATGGAGTGTCAAAGTAAATAATAACCACAAGCAGCTAAACTAAATTGGTACAAAACAAAATAAATTAAGACATATCTAATTTATACCGTAAATAATATACGGTTCAATATTTTAACACGTATGCCACTTGCAAACGAAATACGTGTTAAAACAACATTATTTATCTAGTTTACAATATAAATGAAATATGTGTATACCTATTTTGTTTTCACTAAAAAAAGACATGTCACTCATGGAGCAAAAATATAAATTCTTCCATGCTTAAATATATTAGTAATTATTATATTTATTTTATTTATTTAAAAAATATATCATTAAATAATAATAATAATTAAATTGTTATATTTTTTATATTCTTAAAAATTATAATATATGTATAAATTGTTGTATGACATATTTAATTAATTTTAAATTTTATAAAATATTCTTAGATCGATCCACATAGTGAAATGTTAGAATCTAACGGTTGAATTGATAAAATTTATATGGCATAAAACATTATTTTAAAAGTGTTATATTTTTTAAAAATGTTGGGGTTAACATTTTCAATGGAAGAAAAAAGCTGAGTTAGCTAATATTAATTCAAATGTAGATAAATATAAGAAGAAAAAAAAATCACCTAATATTTATATTTTTTAATCCACTTCTTCAATTTTATACACAATTAACACGGAGTCACCAAAAAAAATACACAATTAACACGGGACAATATAAATTAAGAGTTATGTTACGTGAATATTAAAATTAGTTACTAAAATTAATTATCAGTATAAAATATATATTAAAATATAAAAATATATTAAAAATAAATTAAATTATACATATATTTATATATAAATACATTGGTGGTTAATTTTAGTGGTTAATTTTAGTATACAAATAGTGTTTTTGATAAATTAATATTTTCCTTATTACTTATATAGTTATATTATTTTAACATTGTATGCCTGAACAAAACAACAATTTTGTTTATCATCAGGGAATTACCTTGCGTTCTACAATGCAATAAAACATGCTTATCCAGATATTAAGATTGTTTCAAATTGTGATGCTTCCTCCAAGCCGTTAGATCACCCCGCTGATTTGTACGAGTATCATGTAATTAATAATTTCCCTTCTCCCGATTCACATTCAATTAATTTCCTTTGAAAAATAATATTTTGTTTTGAACTTTTTAATTTTCTTACCAGACTTATCCTCATGACGCTCGAAGTATGTTTAATAACGCTCAGGTGTTTGATAAGACACCACGTAATGGTCCAAAGGTTTGCTTATCTTCACTGAATTATATCCACAATAATTAATGCTCATTTATACTAATAATTATGTAGACATAATGCATTTACACTCCGTTTATTTATAAAGACAGAATATTAAAATAGAAATATAAAAACATAAAATTATTTTTGACAGAAAAAATATAAATAAAAATAATATATTTAAAAATATTAAATTAGTATATTTTGTATTCATTTTGATAGAAAGAATACAAAAATACTAATAAGAGACATAATTTATTTTTTATTTTTTTATTTTTATTTTTATTAATTTTTTATAATTATATTTTTTGTCTCAAATTTTTTGAATGAAAAAAAATGAGAATAAATTAAATTTTTATAATTTGTTATAGTTTTATATAATTATTTAATTATATTAATTTTTTAGATTATTATTCACATAAAAAATATAAAAATTAATTATTTTTATTAAAAAAAGTATAAAGATAAAGAAATTAATTTTTAATTAGTTAATATTAGTCAATTTTTTATTTAAAAATTGTTTATTTTTTTAAAATTTAAAATTTATGATTTAAAATTTAATAATTTATAATTTAGTGTCTAGAATTTAAGATAAACGAAATAATTTAAAAATAAATAAATAATGTTGATTGAAAAATATTGATTTCTTAGTATTATTCTTTTTACTAATATGACAATATCAAGTATCTAATTAGATATACATTTTTTTTTACTTTATCAGAATATTAAAATTAATTTTTTATGTATACTTGAATTAATTTTAATCCCTTGGATCTATGGATAATATGTTAAAGGCTTTTGTGAGTGAGTATGCTCTAATTGGAGAGGAACAAGCCAAGCTTGGGACCCTTTTAGGAGCTGTATCTGAAGCTGGATTTCTTATTGGATTAGAAAGAAACAGGTAAACTGTAGCTTTCTATGAACCATTTCAAGATACATCAACATTATTGCTCGAATTTTTAAAATGGAATATATGATACAATTGAGAAAGCTATGCACTACTTTTGGTTAATAAGCTCCACATGATGGTTCAATTTATATGTATTTATCTAAACTAGTAATTATAATTAATTTTTTATCACTGACTATCTGATGTTAGTCACTACTCTTTTTTGTTAGTGACGTTCATGCAACTTTTGGGGGGTGTTAAGAAATGGAAATGTTCCAATATTATACACTATTTAACATTGAATATTGGTTACAAAAATAATAACCAATACAAAATATCCGTGTCACTTTTTAAATAAATTCTTGGATTTGAGCTTTCATAATAGATAACAAAAATTCTAACTAGCTAGCTTTAAAAAGTTAGTCACATCAAAATATGAATGTCTTTAATTTAAGCAAAATTGTGTCCCATAAAAAAGTAATAGTGAATTTTTTTAGAAAAATAAAATAGTTTATTACAAAAGTAGGTTCAATAAAAATACACAGCAAAATGGTGAAATATAATTAGTCACATCAAAAAGAGCTTTGAGCTTTCATAAAACATAGTAGATAACAAAAATTCTAACTAGCTTTAAAAAGTTAGTCACATCAAAATACGAATGGCTTTAATTTAAGCAAAATTGTGTCCCATAAAAAAGTAATTGTGAATTTTTTTAGAAAAATAGTCTATTACAAAAATAGGTTCGAGAAAAATACACAGCAAAATGGTGAAATATAAAACACTATTATCAAGTCATATAAAAAAGTTCACAAATAAATAAAATATATTATCCTAAAAAAATACTATAGGATAAAAAAGAAGATCATAACATTTTCCCATTTTTGATGCAGTGATCACGTGGCGATGGCTTCGTATGCTCCTCTTTTTGTAAATGCAAATGACAGGAAGTAATGTCCTTCAACTTTTTTCATTTCCCATAACGGCATACATATATATAAACTTACAAAGCCATGTTCTTTTCTTTAAGATATTGAGAATCATATGATAGAATATATATATATAATTTTGAATTAATATGGCCACACAATGTTGTGAGTAGGTGGAACCCAGATGCAATTGTTTTTAATGCGAATAAGGTTTATGGAACACCAAGCTATTGGGTGCAGTACATGTTTAGAGAGTCAAGTAACGGTGCAACATTTCTTGAATCACAGCTTCAAACAACAGATCCTACTTCACTTGCTGCATCTGCAATTCTCTGCCAAAATCCTCAAAATAACAAAACTTCCCTAAAGATAAAGGTATTTGTAGTTGACTTTGTATAATTCCTTGCAGCCTTTTGGTGCATGACCTAGTAAAAAAAGAAAAAGGAAAATTGGATGCCAACATTTTTCAATTAAAATTTTTCTCGCATCTCAAAATAAAATAATGCATGCTTAGAATTTTTTATTTAAATAAAATAAAAAAATCAATATTATCAGATTTTTCTAAACAAAATTTTAAAACATAAATTTTTTAAATCTATTAATATATAAATTATTACAATGTGTATTAAATAATATATTAAATATCATATTTTAGAACGATTTATGCATAGAATTCTTTTAAAAAATACATGTAAATCGTTTCAGGGCACTGAGATTCTCAAGTTGTATGTAACTTGTCTTAAAGTAGGATGGATTACACCTTTTTCACCTAAACGGCTAAACCACTAAAATAACACACAGCACCCTAACACTATTTATGTACAAAAATATAAGATACATATATAGGCTGTGACTGAAAAAGATATATTATGCATATAATAACGTAAATATTATAACAACAATTAATTCTTGAATAAAAATGTAATATGATCTATATTAGTAAATTAATGATAGTACAATAAAATTTGTCCAGGTTGCAAACATGAGAAGTGACCAAGTGAATCTCAAGATTTCTGTTGAGGGATATGCTACATCAAATCTTACTGAGTCAACAATTACTGTACTATCATCTATCAATGCATTGGATGAGAATACTTTCTCAGACCCAAAAAAGGTTCATGTGATGATCTTTCATTTTTCCCATCAAATTCTTACATGTACTTACTTAATTAGCCATATAAATCTTCAGAAAAAATGTAGATATTTTAGTCCTCAATGAATTTTAATCACTAAATTATTAGTCTTTCACTTTCTATTTTATTAAATTTATTAATCTTCACGTCAAATTTTTATAAAAAGTTAGACAAATTAATTTTTATCATTTTAACAAAGTCATATCAATTTTTAAAAAATTATAAATTTCTAAGAATAGTTTTTTTTATATATATAAACAAATAATCTAATGTAAGAATTAGTTTGTCTAACGAAATAAAAATTTAAAAATTAATTTAATAATTAAAATTTATTAAAAAATAAAATATCCAATTAAAAGTTTTTTAGATATTGACTTAAAATATTATTCAATATATAATTACTTAAGTTTGTTTATTTTACAGGTAGTACCAAAACGAAGTCCATTTCAGAGAGCTGGTAAGGAGATGAATTTCATAATCCCTCCAATTTCATTGACCGTATTTGACTTGTTATGACAATCAATTATTTGAGGATTACAAAATAATGCATCATCGTCAAGGCAGCATCATACTTTAATTTTATTAGATGGTTAGATGGTAGAGAAATAAATTAGAGCACCTAAGATTAAAAAAATATAGAAGAAAACAATGAAGAGGGGATCTACCGTTCAGAATTAGTGAACAGATCTTAATTAGTATGATTTTATAATACAAATTCATTTGTAGCCAATTATTGTAGATTTAGATGAGGCTCATATAAGAACTCCTTAATGTAGATTTAGATTGAATATATATTACATATCATTCTTCTTGTTCCCCCTTTTTATTTTGTTTTATTTTATTTTTATACGTAGTTGGATAACCTTGTTCCATATTTAAAATATTGTGAAACAACTAAAATTATTCCATTGAAATACTATAAAAATGAAAAAAGGAAATTGAACATGAACTTACTCCCTTTAGTGATTCATCGAGGAAAAAAAAAAGTCTTACCGTCGTCCATTAAGTAAAATAATTGTACTGTGTATAAATGTAAAATAATGATAGTGAACTAATTTTTTAAATTATTTTATTTATTTTAAATTTTAAATGTTAAATTATAAATTTTTAATTTTAAATTTTAAATTATCATAAATTTTTAAAAGATTAATTAATATTAATTAATTAAAAGCTTATATATATATATAGTAAACTAGAGTTTTATGTTACGTTTTTTATTTAAATAAATAAAATAAATATAATATTATATATCGACATGCTAATTCAAACTTCTCTCGTGAACAAATTAAACGACACTAAAATAATATAGGTTATTTTTAAGGATTATTATGTGTCAAAAAAATTAAAATTTGTTAAAAAAAATAAATTTTGACACTATTTTAACTATGAAAATATGTTAATAAAAGTTTTATTAAAAATAATATTTTTAACATATAAGTAATTGTAAAAAAAAGTTTAAATTTTATTTTGATAAATATTGGCCATAAAAAATAATTTGTTAGAAAAATTTGAGAATATATTTTTTGTGATACTTATTAACCGTCAAAATACTATTTATTTTTACACTTATTGACAATAAAAAAATTCTCAACAAAAAATTTTTAACAAAGAATGAGATGAGATCTTGAAACTGAAGAATAAACTGAAATTTTAAAGATGAAGAATGAGTAGTATGATCCTAAACTGAGAACAGTGTGATGCCAAAATTGACGGAGCTCAACGAAAAAAATGAATAATAGAGTATGTTCGTTGTAAACAAATAAGTGTCAAAATTGAGGAATAATTTTCTACAATCAAATTATAAATAAAAAATTAAAACATAAAAAATTTGACATTTGTAATATTTATCAAAAATATATATTAATTTTTACATTAACTATGGTTGTTAAAAAAATCATGTTAAAATAGCTCTCTTTTCTTGTAATGTAAGATGCATATTTAAATTTTTATACGTATCTTATTAATAGTATAAACGAAATATATATATTATCTAAATGTGTTTATATGAATTTTTTTTATATTGTATTATTAGATATAAAATCTTTTATGATGAATCAAACTATATGTTAAATACTTCTATGATTATTTACAAAACGACATCCGTAACGTTTTATATTTTTACAACTAAAATAATAATTTTTAATACAACGTTTTGTCTTTTAATAATTAAAATAATATTTTTTATTATAAAACATCAATAACATTTGTTCTTTTATAATTAAAAATATTTTTTTATATTACAAAATATTAACACCACAACTATATAAAACATTAAAATAATTAAATATTTTTGTATTTTATATTAAAATTATTCATATATAAAACTTTTAGTCTGTCCACATCCATATATAACTATTATATTTATTTATAAAAAAAATCCGACTTTTATTGAAGTGAGTCTTACCCACCAGGCCACCACGCACTCACCTACTCTCTCTCAAAGTCTAATACTTGGTCTGATATGTTCATCTCCTATTTGGATTCTTGAATTAGTTAAGAATTTGATAATGTTATGTTGTTATGTTTTAGCTTGAGCACCAAAGCCTCCTTAGCTAGTTAGCTAGCGGTAGTGATGGCAATACCACTCGAATTTGTGGATATTTATCCTACTCTTATTCGTTCGGAGCAGATAATTTTTTGTCTCGCATCGGGGTGGGATTTTAGTGGATTAGGTTCTTGAGAGGGGCGGGACGGAGTCGGATTTAGGTAATATCCGTCTTTACTCGCCCCGCTATAGATAATATATATAATTTTAATATATAATATGTTAATATATGTAAAATAATTAGTAAATGATTAATAATATTGTATCATATTTAAATTTTTACATTAATTTATATTATGTATGTGATGATAGTTATATAAATTTAAAAATTTAATTTTATTGATTTTAATAATTATAGGGACGGATAGGAGCGGGGCGAGTACCTGCAGGGACGAGTTAGAGTTCAACTTTTTACTACTCACAGATAGAAGTGGAGCGGATTCTATACAGGTTATTGTACAGCGAAGCAAAGTCGAATAGACCAAAAACCCGCCCCGTTGCCACCCTAGCTAGTGATATCACATATGTGGGTTATATTATTAACTACTATAAGGTGATAAGGTGACAGATGTTCGAATCATATTTCGATATCAGTATTTTGTAAATAAATGTAATTATATTATGAAAATAAAAAATGTTTTATAAACGCAAAAAAATTAATTACTATATATTTATATATAGTATTTCATAATTTTAATAAAGTAATTAATTATCTATTTAATCTGTCATAACATAATAATTAAATATTTTACAATAATAAAATCAATTGTTTTTATAAATATCTATAATTATATGATAATTTATTAGTAGGTGATTAATTTTTGTGTATATATAAAAGTATAAAACTATAAAAAATAAGTATGCTGGTTATTATATACTTTTATGTTGTTAGTATTTTTTGCAACCGATTATTATTATTATTATTATTATTATTATTATTATTATTATTATTATTATTATTATTATTATTATTATTATTATTATTTCAAATAATAATCGAGTTAATGCTAAAGAAAAATAATGATTTTGTGAAAAACAACTACATCAACAAAGTAAGTGTACCCAAAAGAAACTCCAATAACAATATAATATTTTACCAGATTCTTTTAATAACATAATTAGACTAGCTAGTAGTTTTAGCTAGATACTAATAATAGTAATAAAAAAACTGCATAGTATTAAGATAAGGACATAAAGTAACAAAATTGAAGGCCGGAATTGAAAGCCTGAATTAATGAATGAATGGTGTTACAAAGGTCAAAGGAACGAGTTGAGAGGAGTCCGTGAATACTAGAATATAATTGTGAATTTGTGACAGCAAAAATGTCAACAAGAGTAGCTACTTGGTGTAACAACAACAACAGCACCGGTACCACGGTTTTGATCCATTTCAAGTTTCAACCAATCACAAATTCCAGACCCTATCATATATGCGCACACAAGACCAACCATCAACAACCCCCCATGCCCCATCATTCAACTTGAATGTTTTCTTTCTAACCACCTATTTTGTATTATTAATAAATTACTTAATAATTATGCAATAATATTATATATGCTATATTTAGTTTTAATAAATTGGTAGTATATGTACTTTTTATAGAATAATCTAATCAATAGTTTTTTTTATATAATTACGGAAATTTATACCTATATATGATAATAGGTAATTCCACATATTAAATATACCAATAATGTATGAAAATTGACTTGTTATGGATAGATTTTGAGGTCATTGTACAGACAGTATAATCATGTAAGCATTTTTTTTAAACATTTTTTTTTTTTTGTAATGTAGACCCAAGAGTTTGTTTTCCGGCAATAGTTACAGTAATACTAATATTATACATAAATTGTTTAATTAATCGATTGGTAATATACCCATAAATCTATTTATAAAGTTTTTAACTATTAAATATGGTTTAAATATTTTTATATATTAACATAATAATAACACACAATGAGAGACTTGTATAAAATAAAACATTGAGAATGTATATATAGTTGTATACATGTTAAACTTAAGGGAACACTCAAATAAATATGCTTATTTTATTTTTTATTAAAGATATTTTTGTGTTCTATTTTAATTAGTTTATGTATAATTTATTTGATATTCTTCGTTATATATTATTAAATTTTTTAAAAGATTTTCTTTTCAAAAACAATAAAAAATATTTAGATTAGACTAAAACTAAACAGATATTAGATTAATTATTAGATTTTTTCTGAAATTATTTATATAAAAAATATGTCACACTCATTAATCAATATATATATATATATATATATATATATAAAACAATTACTATATTATTATTATATTATAGATTAAAATTCACTAATTTAAATTTGTTTTTATTTTTAATATAAGCATTAGAAATAAATAAAATTTTTATAATGAGATGTAGTATAACAAAATATTAATTAATTTTTAAAAAAATTCAAAAAAATAGTTTTTTTTTTCTAATAACGTGTTATCAAAAAATTAACATTATAAAAAAATTAACATTATAAAAGCTAATTTCAATCAATACGATATAATAGGTTATTAAATATACTTAATACAAAACACATTGAATATAAATTTTTGTTGATACAATCCACACCAATCAGATTGAATTTGATATCCGTACTTTTTATGTTTGGATCGTATATCAAATATATTTGTAAAATAAAAAATATTAAAAATTTTATTTTTAAATATATTTACTTCTAAGAACACTTTTATGTTTATTTTTTTCAAAAAGTTTTAACTTTTAGAATTTTTTTTGAAATTTTTTAAATTTTTTTAAAATTAATTAATATTATATATATTTTGTTACACAACATCACATCTAGTTATAAAAATTTTATTTATTTTTAATACTTATATTAAAAATGAAAACAAATTTAAATTAGTGAATTTTAATCTATAATGTAATAATAATATAGTAATTGTTTTATATATCGCACGAATAAATTTTTTTTTTATTTGTTGCTTTTTGATGGGTGTGACAATTTTAGAAAAAAAAATTAATAGTTAATCTATTATCTTTTTAGTTTTAGTCCAATTTAAATATTTTTTTATTATTTTTGAAAAGAAAATTTTTTAAAAAATTTAATAATATGTGATAAAAAATACCAAATAAATTATACAATAATCAATTAAAATATAACACAAAAATATCTTTAATAAAAGATAAAATAAACATCTTTATTTGAGTGATTTTCTAAAATAAGTCATGGGGAGATACATATATAATTTTCTTTTTTTTTTTTTTTACTTTTCAGAAGACACAAATCTAAAAAATTTTATAAATTAATTTAAAAGAAAATATTATTGACGTTTTATAAAATTTTTTAGATTTGTGTCTTCTGAAAAGTAAAAAAAAAAT
The DNA here is from genome assembly GCF_059453495.1 of Arachis ipaensis. Lineage (NCBI taxonomy): Eukaryota > Viridiplantae > Streptophyta > Magnoliopsida > Fabales > Fabaceae > Arachis > Arachis ipaensis. The sequence continues at coordinate 113,984,474 of NC_142441.1, read as the reverse complement.
TATAGTAGAGTAAAACTTACCTGAAACCAAATAACATAATGTAACACACATCTTTGATCAATATTAAAAAAATTAGCCTAATTATGTACATAAAATCCTAAAAAATATAGTTCTATCTTTTTTAATTAAGTTAGCTTTAAAATACCAATAATACTTTTTCATATGCTGCTTTTAATCTAAAATCCTAGAAAAAAATTGATTTAAAATATTATAATATTATTATATTGGCACTAGGGGTGGAAACAGGTCAGGCCAGATCAGGCTTTACTCTTAACAGTCCAGGCCTGTAATAGAGTATATTGGCCTTAGCCTGGCCTGTAGCCTGGTATAGGTTTTTTAATGAGTATTGAGCCTGGCCTGTTGTTAAATCTGGCCTGGCCTGAAGCCTGTCAATAGACCTGTTTTTTTTAATAATAATTAAATTTAAGATATAATTTAATTTTTAAAATTATAAAATATAAAATAATAAATTTATGAATAATATTAATACAAAATACACATATATTATTAAAGAGACAAATAGCTGAGTGGATAAAGGTATTTTTTATAAGATAGAAGACCCAAGTTCAAATCCTTCCAGGCTCAGGCCGGCATTGGCACAACACTTTATTTAAATATTCTTTTTATAAAGTATTTTAAAGTATATAAAAATATACTCCTATTATAAAAAGAATATTTAAAAAGTCATTAAATTTTTATATGTTATTAAAATTTAATAAATACAAGTACATTTTTATATGTTATTTTTAATTCAATGTACTAATAGGAGTTAAAATTAATTTATATTTAATAATTTTATACTAAAATTAATTTGTTATAATCTTGTTTTATACTTTTTTTTTTAGTATATTTTTTTATATTATATAATATTTTTTTAATATCTTATTGTACAGTGTGTAATTCGAATCAACATCATTCGAATTATATAGAACTTGACACTTGGGAGTAATTCGAACCAGTTCAATTCGAATTATGTTAAATTCACGTGTGATAGTAATTCGAATTGCATCAATTTAAATTATGTATGTTTCACGTTTGCATGTAATTCGAAGTTGCATGATTCGAATTACATTCAAGTCAAGTTCGAAACTTAATTTAGTTTTTTACCATATATATATATATATATAATATGTTTATCCAAGTAATAAAAACTAAAATAGTTTAGAGTATGTAATCAAGCAACTTCTCGTAATATGATAGAGACAGATATACATAATGTTTATCCAAGTAAAAACTAAAATAGTTGAGAGTATATAATTAAGCAACTTCTCGTAAATATATATATATATATATGTTCGGTAGGTCGTTTGCTGAACGGTTCGGGTTGTGATCCGGGATGATGGTAGGGGTTCGTCAAGTCGTGGACTGCCAGTCAGCGGTACGCGAGGTCCCGAGTACTTCGCGTGAGAGGGGGGTGCCACCTGCAAAGACACTCCGACGCTCTTGTCAGTAAGGTGTGCAGGCGGAAAGGGTGATAGAGTATATGACGTACCTCTGGGGAAGAGTAAATCTTCCCCTTATATATTGTCAGAGGTGGGCCCTGTGAAGGCAGGCCCACTATTCCCGAGACGTTTCCTTCACAGCTAAGGGTAGCTGTTACGGACGCGTGTCCGGGTCGGTGACGGAGCGCCCTGCCCCCCGACCGTTCGGGTCGGGTGGAGCTCGGGTCGGCCCAAGCCAGCAGAAGGTTTGGACCGGGCCGTAACAGTGCCCCCACGCGCCAGTGGTAGCCGTGAGGACTATTGGTGGCTCGTTTGTCTTCTTTCTCCACACGTCGTCAGATCGGCCGCTCGTGGGGGGAACGTGCCCCCTGCGCGCGTGTCTTTTGGTTACTAAGGTAACCGCTCATCGCTTCGTTCTCCGTGTTGAGCATTGAATGCTCATAATGGGTTGGGAAACCCCGCATGCAAAGACCATTTTGCCCCCAGTCTTTCGCGCTTCCTGGGAGGCAGTTTTAAATAGTTTATCTCCCACTTTTCTTCTTTTTTACGCTCTTGCCTCTCCCATTTCCTTGCTATCTCCTTCTTCTTCTCTCAGAAGTTCCAGAGTGTCGCTGCAATTTCTACGAACATCTTCCTCTTGTCCTTCTAGTTTTTAACAAAATCCAGGTAATCCTCGGACCTTCCTTTTCTTCGTTCTGGCATTGTATGCTTGTTGTTTGTGTATGTTTGTTTTTGCTGCCTTATTTGGGTTTTGTTGCTACATGGCTTTCTGATGATAGGTAGAGTATTAGGGGAGGGGTACCATTCCAGGATAGATTTTTAGGTGGCTTGCTTGGTTCATACTTGATTTTAACTGTTCAGTAGGACGAATCATAGCTTCTGGGTATTTTCTGGGCTCCCGATCTCGTAGACTAACGGAATGGTACCCCGCTGTAGGTATGCCTCGTGTCGTCTCCCGGGCTTCCCCTTCCGCGGCGAGCTATGATCCGTACGCTTGGGTAACCTCGGATGTAAAGGATTCGCCAAACCAGATGGATCTGGCGGAGTTGACGGAGTTCCGGCAGGCCGGGTACTTGTGCGGGGGAACAGACGAAGAGGCCAATTATGAGACCTTCGTGCCTGCCCCCCATGAGCGATTGCACGAGGTCAATCTTCATTCTCCCCGAATTGCCAACTGGATTTGGTTTTACAAATCCATGTTCACCCAGGTTGGGGTTCGCATTCCATTTTCCGAATTCCAGATGTCGCTCTTGAATCGGATATCCGTGTCTCCATCACAGCTCCATCCGAACAGTTGGGCTTCCATCCGCTGTTTTGAGATGGTTTGCGAGTATCTCAAGCTGTCGGTGTCGGTGGATGTCTTCCTTTTCTTCTTCAACCTTACCAACCCTTCCAAACAAGGGAAGGCGAGGAAAGGGTTCCTTTCTTTCTGGTCTGCCCAGGGTAGGAGAATATTTGGTCTGTTCGAGGACTCCTACCATGGGTTTAAAGATAAGTTTTTCAAAGTCCGTCCCGTTAGAGGTCGCCATCCCTTTTGGTTATCCTTGGAGGGGGAGCGCCTCATCCCCACTTACTGGAGCTTTGGGGCAAGGTAACATATAAGAGAATGTCCTCGGTAGATAAGCAAATAGCCGATGTGCTATTCGCTATTTTTGAAAAGAACCCTGTAAATCCTCATCTCCTTATGGGTGAACGGGAGGCCGCCAGGAGCTATATCCGTGAGTCGTCTTGTTTTCTATTTTTGTGTTGTTTATTATTGTTTGCTTTACACGATCTAACGGCTGATGTGTTTGTTTGTTGCAGTGGAAATGTCTGCTACAGTGACGGGTCTCGAGAACCTGATGAAGGCCTTCTTCGAAGAAAGCGATGATGAGAAAGCTGAGGAAAAGGATGCCGGGAAATCGGTTGGACCTTCTGGGGAGAAGGAGGACCAGACTGAGCCCCCTCCCCAGGATACCGATATGTCCGGTGTGAACCCAGAGGGGGCGCAAGCTTCTTCTCCTCCCGAGATCATCGTTGGCGGGCATTCGCCCTCTGCTCCTCAGGTAGATGACGATGTGGAACTCATCCACACCCCTAAGAGGCGGAGGGCGTCTTCGAGCCCGGAGGGGGCTCTTACCATCATGGAGAGGAATTTCGATGCAACAACTTTTATTGACTCGCAGCTGATCCCTGGGACAGAGGAGCATTTCCATGGGACCGACCTAGCCGGGCAGGCGAGATGGATGTATCGGACTTTGCTCTGGGGGGCCGTGATAGCTCGAAAGACTGAGTTCGAGTTGTCGGGAATGCAAGCCCTCCGGAGGAAGCTCGAGTCTTCTGTCAAAGCAAACAATGACTTCAAGGCGCAGGTTGAGCTGCTCCAGAGTCAGTTGTCTGAGATGGGGGAGAAGCTCAAGGCATCCGAGGAAAAGACGACATCTGCTGAGGAGAAATTGAAGGCTTCCGACGAGACGGTGGCCTGTTTAGCTGAGCGAGAGATGACCTTGGAGAGCCAGCTGAACGCTGCCCAGGGGCGTGTGGCAGCCTTGGAAAAGGAGCGGGACCAAGCTGTGTCGTCAGCTAAAGCCGCTAGGGTCGAGGTCGAGGAGCTCAGGAAGAAGCTGAAAGCGACCAAAGAGCAAGGGAAGAATGCGATTTCTATGACTGAGGACGCCCTGAAGGCTCAAGTGAAGATCGTGGCACCAGACTTTGACACCTCGGCTATTGGGGTCTTCAAAATGATCCAAGACGGCAAGATTGTCGACATGCCTAGGAAGTGACTTCTTATAACTTAAACATTTTGATGTAGATTTGTTGAACGTTTGTTGCGTGTTTTGTAATTTGATACTCCGTAACATTTATGTTAGGTTAGTCGTTTGGCCGAGTGGCCGTTACTATCTTTCGCCTTGCTCGTCGTATTATTTTTGTTACCGCCTTTTCGTGGTGGGCTTATTGCTTGTGCCCGTTTTGTCGTTTTTACGTTGGTAACGATTCGGACCGATTTGGTCATGTTGTCGCCGTGTTAATTATGGCTATGGTCCATTTGGCTCTCGGGGTGATCACTCCCGGGCTGCCGTTTTAGGACGCAATCGTGTGAAACGCGTATTGGGAAGCAACAGGTAAGTAGGAGAATGTTTTGACAAGTGAGAATTAATCATCAGCTAGGCAAGCTTGTTAATATGGCAAGTATTCAATAAGAGTAAATAGCTAAAAAGTGACTAAAAATTAACATGTGAACAGAGTAAGCATACATAAGTCCGTTAGGCCTCCTAGTCGGTTTACCCGAGTCAGGAGTAGAACCTTCTCAGGTTACCTACATTCCATGTTCTAGGAATTTCTTTGCTGTCAAGTCTCTCGAGCTTGTAGGCACCCTTGCCAAGCACCTCTCTAATTCTGTAGGGACCTTCCCAATTTGCCGCCAGCTTTCCTTCCCCAGGAGTCGGCAGACCGACGTCGTTGCGTCGCAGGACGAGGTCTCTTTCCCCAAAATCCCTCCTGAGGACTCTAGCGTTGTAGCCCAGGGTTATTCTTTGTTTCAATGCTGTTTCTGACAAATGGGCCATCTCCCTCGTCTCCTCAACCAGGTCCTTTTCTACCGCTTCGTCCACACCTGCGAGCAGAAGCCGCGGTTTCGGTTCGCCGATTTCGATGGGTATCACGGCGTCGACCCCGTACGTTAGGCGAAAAGGGGTTTCCCCCGTAACGCTTTGCTCGGTTGTTCGGTAGGATCACAGGACCGAAGCGAGCTCGTCGGCCCATGCGCCTTTCTTGTTGTCTAGGCGTTTCTTGAGGCCAAGTAAGATGACCTTGTTTGCGGACTCTACCTGTCCGTTCGTCTGGGGGTGTTCAACTGAGGAAAATTTTTGCTTTACCCCTAGGCCGGTGAGGAACTCCGTGAATTTCTTGTCAGTGAATTGTGTTCCATTATCCGAGATGACGACCTCCGGGATGCCGAACCGGGTTATCACCTGTCTCCACATGAACTTCCTGCAGTTAGAGGAAGATATGCTGGCCAGCGGCTCAGCCTCTATCCATTTGGTGTTGTAATCGATGGCCACTATAAGATATTTGACCTGTCCTGGGCCAACCGGGAAGGGTCCTAGAAGGTCGACTCCCCATTGAGCGAAAGGTCGTGTAGTCGTCAGAAGGCTCAGCTCGGAGGCCGGCGCCTTGTGGAAATTGGCGTTTTGTTGACACTTTACGCACTTTCTAACGAATTCCCTGGAGTCCTTCATCATTGATGGCCAGTAGTATCCAGCTCGGATGAGCTTCCTCGCTAGGGCTTTGCCCCCGATATGGTGGCCGCAACATCCCTCGTGGACTTCTCTAAGTACGTAGTCCGTCTGGTCGGGGTGCAAGCACTTCAATAGGGGCTGGCTGAGCCCCTTTCTGAACAGTTGCCCTTGTATGATTGCATATCTGGCCGCCTCCCTTCTCAATGTTTTGGCCGCCTTCTCATCGTCAGGCAACTTGCCGAATTCCAGGAAGTTTATGATGGGGTCCAACCACGAGGGGCTTGACTCCGTCAGATGGAGGGCGATCGTTGGCTCCTTCACCATGCCCTGGATGAGAGACCGGTTACCCGCTCCTGGCTTCGTGCTCGCTAGTTTGGACAGGTGGTCCGCCCGTGTGTTCCTTTCTCTTGGGACGTGTTGGATCGTGACCTCTTGGAACTGACTTGTCATTTCTTTAACCTTTTCCAAGTATTTTTGCAGGAGAGGGTCCCGGGCTTGATAGCTTCCGTTTACTTGGGAGGTGACGACCTGTGAGTCACTGCATACTTCGATCTTCGTTGCTCCGACTTCCCGAGCTAGTATTAGTCCGCTTAGGAGAGCTTCATATTCCGCCTGATTGTTCGACACAGGGAACTCGAACTTGGTCGATTACTCGTAGATGACTCCTGTCGGGCTTTCTAAGATGACCCCGGCTCCCCCGAACGTTTGGTTGGAGGCCCCGTCCACGTGGAGCCTCCACCGTGTGCCCGTTTCCTCGGGGGGATCACCCGTGACCTCAACCAAGAAGTCTGCCATTGCTTGGGCCTTGATTGCGTGCCGGGGCTCATACTGCAAGTCATATTGGGAGAGCTCGATGGCCCAGGTCATCATCCTACCAGCTAAATCAGGTTTTTGGAGTACTTGGCGAATTGCCTGGTCCGTCCTCATGACTATACGGTGACCCTGGAAGTATTGCCTTAACCTTCGGGAGGAAGTTAGGAGTGTCAACGCCAGTTTTTTCAGTTTGTTGTACCTCAGCTCGGCTCCTTGTAGAGCCCTACTCACGAAGTAGATCGGCTGCTGAGCTTTCCCTTCTTCTCTTACAAGCACCGCTGCAAGTGCTTCCTCTGTTACTGCCAGGTAGAGGTAGAGTGATTCTCCGGCCTTGGGCTTCCCGAGCACCGGAGGCGCTGCTAGGATCTCCTTGAAGTGGTTGAATGCCTCCTCGCACGCCGGGATCCATTCGAATGCTATTCTCTTTTTCATCAGATTGAAGAAGGGCAGGGCTTTTGCTGCCGATGCACCGAGGAAACGGGATAATGCCGTCAGTCTCCCCGCCAATCGTTGGACATCTTTGATACAACCCGGGCTCTTCATCTGGAGAATCGCTTGGCACTTCTCGGGGTTGGCTTCTACTCCTCTTTGGGTGATCATGAATCCCAGGAACTTTTCGGCCTCCATGGCAAAGGCGCATTTGAGCGGGTTAAGCCTCATGCTGTGTTGCCGGAGGGACGCAAATACGCCCCCCAGGTCGCTCAGGAGATCGTCTGGTCGTGTGGTTTTTGCGAGGATGTCGTCCACGTAGACTTCCACTGTCTTGCCTATAAGCTCACTGAATATCTTGTTCATCAATCTCTGGTATGTGGCGCCAGCATTTTTCAGACCAAGTGGCATTACTTTGTAGCAATAGGTCCCTCCTGGCGTTATGAACGCCGTTTTTTCCTCGTCGGGTCGGTGCATCGGTATCTGGTTGTACCCAGAATAGGCGTCCATGAAGCTCAGATACCGGTACCCCGCCGCTGCGTCGACGAGTGCGTCAATGTTGGGCAGGGGGTAGCAGTCCTTAGGACATGCCTTATTGAGGTCAGAGTAGTCTACACACATTCTCCACCTCCCATTGTGTTTCTTCACCAAAACTACGTTCGACAGCCAGGTCGAGTAGTCCAATTCCCGGATGAACCCTGCTTCAAGGAGGCTGGCCGCCTGCCTGGCCACCTCCTCTGCCCTTTCCTGTGACATCTTTCTCTTCCTCTGGGCCACTGGCTTGGCTTCTGGTTTGACGGCCAGATGGTGTGACAGGAGCTGGGGATCTATCCCTAGCATGTCGGCTGGCGTCCAAGCGAAGAGGTCGGCATTGGCTCTGATCATCTCCATCAGAGGCTCCTTTAATTCATGGGGAAGGTTTCTGTTTATGAACATGAACTTCTCGTCCCCATCACCAACCCTAAATTTTTCCAAATCCCCTTCTGGCTCAGGTCTGGGCTTATCTTCTATTCTGGCGTCCAGGTCGGCGAGGAAAACTCCTGAAGCTTCTTTGGACTTTTTCCTGAGAGAGAGGGTGGCGTGGTCGCAGGCGACCGCCGTTTCCAAGTCTCCTCTGATGGATCCTACGGATCCGTCATCAGCAACAAACTTCATCACGAGCAGCTTCGTACTAATGGCAGCCCCCAGGTCGTTGATGGTTTTCCTCCCCGAGATAATGTTGTAAGCTGTGGAATCTCGTAAGATTACAAAATCGGCCATCACAGTCCTTCGCCTTTGCCCTTGCCCCACGGAGGTCGGGAGCGAGATGATTCCATCCGGCTTGATGAAGTGGTCTCCCAATCCTACCACACCGTGCTGGTGGGTCGCCAGATCAGCATCTCGTAGTCCCAGGACATCAAAAACGTTTTGAAACATGATGTTCGAGTCTGCCCCCGTATCCACCAGGATCCGCTTGACGAGGCCGGTTCCGACCCTGGCCGTGATGACCATGGGGGGACTTTCCGGCATCTCGTCGAACCATTGGTCTTCGGGACCGAAGGGGATGGATGGGAGTCCCCGGGAGCTTCTGGCAGACGAGGAGGAGACCGCGAGGACCTTGGCATCTTTTTTCTGTGCCGATTTCGACCTTGGGGCAGAGTTTCTCGCTGTTACTACGTTCACCACCGTGAGACCGTGGTCGTCCCCCTCTGGTTCTCGGCGTTGTCTTGCCGCCCGGGAGCTGTCCTCGCCTTCGTGATCCCGATTGCGTCTCCTCGGCTCCCTTATAAGATGGGAGAAGTCGGCAAGTTTTCCATCCCTGATTGCCTGCTCCAGGGCGTCTTTTAGGTCGAAGCAGTCTTGGGTTTTGTGTCCGTATCCCTTATGATATTCGTAGTAGAGGCTCTTGTCTCCCCCCGTCCTGCCCTTCAGAGGTCGGAGTTTCTTCAGTATCCCCTTTTCTGCTATCTGTTGGTAGACTTCCGTGATCGGTGCCGTGAGGGGGGTGTAATTGGTGAATTTCCCGACTCGGGAGAATGGCTTCGAGGCTTTGCTTGGGCCGCCGTCCCTGGCGTGTTCCCTGGCGTGTTCCCTTGGTTTTTCTCTGCCTTCGTAGTGCCGGGCTTGGTTGTAGGCGGGCTGCCGTTTATTGGCAGCCACGACCCGGCTTACTTCCTCGTCGTTGATATATTCCTTAGCCACGCACTGGATCTCCTGCATTGTCCAGACTGGCTTTGTAGTAAGGTGCTTCCTGAAGTCCTCATTCAGGAGCCCATTCGTCAAGCATAAACTCGCCACTGAGTCCGTCAAACCGTCAATTTTCAAGCACTCGTCGTTGAAACGGTCCAAGTATTTCCTGGTCGGCTCCCTGGCTTTTTGGGTCACCCCTAGCAAATTGATCGGGTGCTTGGCTTTGGCGATTCTGGTTGTGAATTGAGCCAGGAGGGCATGGCTGATATCGGAGAATTGGGTCACCGAGTCCTGCGGGAGGTTATTGAACCACCGTATTGCAGATCCCGCCAGAGTGACCGGGAAAGTGCGGCACCTTACCTCATCTCCTACTCCTTTTAAGTTCATCCTGGCCTCGAAGGCCGTTAGATGCTCCAAGGGGTCCTGCGTTCCATCATACCTCATGTCCGTCGGCTTGTCAAAATGTTTTGGCAGCCGGACCTCGAGTATGGAACGGTGGAATGGGGTGGCCCCAATTATCACGTGTCCTCGGGTGTTCGTTCTCCCATCGTCGTTCTCCCGACGAGCGTCTTCGTCCTCTCGGTTTGTGGTACGCCGCCCTTCGCGCCTGGCGTAAATGACGGGGTCATGGCGCCTTCTCGCGCGCCCTCTTTCCTCGGTGCTTTCTGATTCGCCTTGAGGGCTAGGTGTGCGCCGGGAGCGGCTCCTGGAGAGATAGCGTGAGTGACTCTGTTCCGGGGTGCGCTGGTCGCGTTCTCTGTCCGCCAATCGGCGCTCTAAGTCTTGCATTCTATGGCGTAGCTCTTGCACTATTCTGGCGTGGTTGTCGCCAGTCCCCCGAAAGGGCGTCTCTCATGCGCCTGGGTTGCGTCCCTCAGGGGGATCTTGGATGTTGTCGGGTTCCCGTCCCGGCGGCATCGCCTCCGGGTACGGCCTCGCGGCTTGCCTCCGTTTCGACTAGCACGAAGTCCATGGACGAGTCCCCACAGACGGCGCCAATGTTCGGTAGGTCGTTTGCTGAATGGTTCGGGTTGTGATTCGGGATGATGGTAGGGGCTCGTCAAGTCGTGGACTGCCGGTCAGCGGTACGCAAGGTCCCGAGTACTTCGCGTGAGAGGGGGTGCCACCTGCAAAGACATTCCGACGCTCTTGTCAGTAAGGTGTGCAGGCGAAAAGGGTGATAGAGTATATGACGTACCTCTGGAGAAGAGTAAATCTTCCCCTTATATATTGTCAGAGGTGGGCCCTGTGAAGGCAGGCCCACTATTCCCGAGACGTTTCCTTCACAGCTAAGAGTGAGCTGTTACGGACGCGTGTCCGGGTCGGTGACGGAGCGTCCTGCCCCCGACCGTTCGGGTCGGATGGAGCTCGGGTCGGCCCAAGCTAGCGGAAGGTTTGGACCGGACCGTAACAATATGTATATATATCATAATAATATGGTATAATAAAAGAAATTAAGAATTGCATGTAGAATCTCAAATTTTAATGAGATATACCTGAGATCTCCAGTAAAACATGAATAATTTAACTCCAAAATAGAGACTTATATGACTAAAATAAAGATAGAAATTAAAATTTTAGTAACATTTATTTTTAAAAAATATTTTCATTCGACTTTTAATTTCTAAATCTATTCCTCAGTGTAAGGTAGAGGTAAACACTTGGAGCAAATTTGAAAAGCTTTGACACTATTGACTTTAGCTCCGCTTTTATTTGTTCAGTGATGAGAGAGAGAGAAATCAGCCCATGTAAAATTTTCTATTTTTAAGTAAAATATAAGAATATACAAAAAAAAATATCAATAATAAAATATGAAAAGAATAAAAATAATATATTTAAAAAAAAAAAGGTAAATTATGAAAAAAAATATATTAAAAAAATTACAGTGTTATGATTGAAAAATTTTAATATTATTTTTGTTTTTGATAACTTTTAATTAGTCGAAATTTTTTCATATTATCTTTAAAAAATTTCGTGTTATTTTTTTAATAAATTCTATACCATTCAACCTCTATCTTTTTTTTTTCTTTATCATTGTTATTATATTCTTCTTTTTCATCTTTTGTCTTTTTGTATTTTTTTTTTGTTTTCACCCTCTTAAAAAAATCAAATAAAAAAGATAAAAAAACATAAAAAAATACTACAATAATACAAAAAAAAAGAAGAGAAATAAAAGAAAAGATAGCAACAACAATAGCAAAAAATGACAAAAAAAAATGAAAAATAAATATGAAAGAAGAAAAAAAGTGTGTAATTTATATACATTTTATGAGAATAATTTTTGTTAAGTTTATGTCAATTTGATTGACAAAACTATTTGAATATATAGCACAACTCAATTAATACATAATTCATAATTTATTATGTGTAAGAGATGATAAAAAAAGAGCCAATAAGTTATAGTTCAAATGGCATAATTTTTTCATATTAAATTAAGAGGTTATGAGTTCGAGTCTCCTATCTTTGGTTAAAAAAAAATAATAAAAGAGTATGGTCTCAGACCGACTTGGCTTGTCCAGACTTAAATTATTAAGTCAGACTCAATTTATGAAATAACTTATTCGACTTGTTAGGTTGATTTAAGTCTGTCATGATATATAAATACATTATTTTATTATAATTTTATATTAAAAATATAATAGTGATAATTTAAACTTATATAATCTATTTTATTTAAAATTTTTATTCATTTGACTATTTATTTTTTTAATTATATATATATATATATATATATATATATATATATATATTAAAATATATTTATTATCTTTAATTTTACTTGATTATTTATTTATTTTATATTATTTTTTTTTTAAATCATCAAGATTTTTAACAAGTTTTAAATTACTAAAATTAGGCCAAATTTATCAACAATTTAGACTTAATATTGAGGCCAAGTTGAGGACAACAAATCTTATTATAAGCGTAGTCCTGTTTTCCTTCCTAATTCCGTGGTAGTGTAGTGAAATTAATTAGAATAAGAAAACCGTCGTAGTCAGGATGCGACATCGTTTAACCCGCTTCGTGTAAAGTGCTACCACCAACAACACCACCACACAACGCACGCCCTCGCTGAAATTCTGTTTGTGCCTTCACCAGAATCATCACCCCCCTTTACTACTCTTTTAACTCATTACTCTCTAGTTTCCACCATCACCACCCACTCCTTTCTAGTACTAACGCTTTTCCTTCTTTTTCTATTCAAACTCTCTCCACAAACACAAACGCACCCTCACCCTTTCTCTCTCTAACATGGACCACCAGTACCGCCACGTCATCAGTGCCGGAGCCAGCGATCCCATGCTCCGGACCTCCACTCTACGCACCACCACCTTCTCCTTCCCCCTAGCTCGCTACACCACCCGCCTCATCGCAGCCGACCGCCGCCGCATGCTCCTCGCCGACTGCGCTGACCGCCGATCCGACGACGGCCTCGACGCTTCCGACGATGACGATGGCGGAGGATGCGCGTACTCCAGGCCCGTCCTCGTGTTGGACTTGGTGTGGAACCTGGCTTTCGTCGTCGTGGCTGCCGGCGTGCTCCTCTCCACGCTCCGGGAGCGGCCAGCGACGCCGCTGAGGCTGTGGCTCTGTGGCTACGCGTTCGAGTGCGTGCTCCATATTTGCTTCGTGTTCTTCGAGTATCGCAGGAGAATCGGGGATCCTTCGCTGTCTCAGAGTCCGTACAGGTAACTCTATTGAATTGATAGATACTAAGATTAGGTTTTTATTTTTCTGGCTATGGTGAAATTTTTAGTTAATTGATATTTAATTATTTACTCAGTTATTTTTCAATGGATTTTTTAAATTTAAAAAAAAAAGAGAGAGAGAAAAATCCTGGTTAGATATTAAAGTTTGAATCTTTGGCTGCATGTTAGAGGAAGCTGATATTTCTTAAACGAGAGGGGATAGGGTGGATGATTAAGGAGAATATTTTAACCTTTAATTTGTGTGTGATGATTATCATTTTAGTGATCACTGAGAGTTATGTCTTGGTTTTATTTAGAAATTCTAGGTATTCAATCTCCTCTACTACGCAGTTTATACTTTATTGGCCTTGAATTCAAATGTGCTATCAGGTCGTGCAATTTTGTTATTTAAACTATTAATTGGTCTAAAAATGACACAGTAACCATTTTTTTAAGCTGATGATGAATTTGAAAGTACACAGTTAGTTATTCCGTTTTGCATGGATTAACATATTTGTAACTGGCTTAAACAGTATAATAGGTTAGCTTATTTTGTTAAAGTTCGTTTTTTCTAGTCACACTTTATACCAAAGCTTACTACTTGAATGCATAGTCTGTTAATCTTCAATTCAGTAATCGATTATGTATAATGTATGTACTATGATGAGGAGGTGCTCTGTGGTGTTGTTAGCCATTAGACATTTGATGACATACGATAGTTATGATGAGGATTTAGATCAAAGTATCAGTTGAATTGCAATCATGTATCTAAGTCAGAGCAATGCCACCAGGGTATCGTTATATTAGCGAGGTTTAATGTTTAGTCATATCTACGATGGTAGTTACCTACTAGAATTGCATAATTATTGTGTATTTAAAGGGCTGACTGTCCATGAAGCTTACTTCTGTTTTAACTGTCATTGCAAAATTCTGGAAAAAGAATGAGATGTTGAGTGCTTATTTTAATGTGGATTGTTTGTAAGAATGAAAATGTGGATAGCTCTTGCAAGGTTTCTTTTCTGTAGAATACCCTCATCACCTTCACCAGTTTACATTGTCTTATTTATGTGTTGGGGACTGATGTTCAAAGTGTTATATGGGAAGAAGAATGGTTTTCTATATCCATGTGTGCAGTATGCTTGCCTTTCTATTCCTTTACACTGGCAGATAATTGAATTTGCATTCTACTGTTATTTATTGCTTTCAGCATCCTGAAGAGGTTAGAGCCGGTGAACACTCTGGCATCATCTGTCTGGTGGGTGTTTGGATTTTATTGGATTGTTGTGGGCGGCCAAGCACTACTGGAAGATTCTCCGCAACTTTACTGGTAAGAATAGTTTGAATGTAGACATGATTTATAACAAAACAATATAGCGGATCCTAATTCATATAGTCAACTTCGTTTAATTGGACAAGGTTTAGTTGTATATTTATCACTACTCTAAAAAGTCTGTTCTTTGTTGCTTCATCTTCTAACATAGGTTGATTAGTGTCATCCTTACATAATTTATTGGAAGCTTGGAATACTCAATGGTGTATTTATCACATTGTTGCAGGTTAACAGTGGTGTTTCTAGCCTTTGATGTATTTTTTATTATCTTTTGCATTGGGATGGCATGTATAATTTTCTTTGCCCTCTTTTGCCTTATCCCAATAATAGCATTAGCTTATGCTATAAGAATCAGGGAAGGTGCATCAGAAGAGGATATTAGGTCACTTCCTAAGTATAGGTTTGGCCAATCAAATTTGTTAGTGTTGGTTGATGACAAGAAGAAGCAAATTGTAAAAGCAGAATCGGATTCATACAATGAAAATCATATCAGTGAACTTTTTCTCGAACCAGATGATTCTGTGAGTACATCTTTTCAGATCTCTCATTCAGTCATTCTCTAGTGTTAATATCATTTTATAATCTTATTAGTTGTAACTATGTCCCTTCATGTCAAATTTCTTCCCTTTGGGCAACCTTATTTACTTTGTTATGTCATTTTGGTATCTTTTCTGATATATCCTTTGTTACCCATTTCCATTCCATGATTCTTTGTCTGGTGGATTTGGCTTGTCCATGCTTTAGTTATTCAAAAGAAACTGAGCTTTAGTTGTATCAATTTTTACTTGACAAACTGTTGAAATCTATACTTGGATTGGTCTGGTTTTAAACATGGCTTGTCAAAATTATATAATGCGATGATGTTCTTTTGCTACCCTAACTGTTCATTGATCGTTATTTTGGCCCTAGATAGGTGTTATTTTATCCTTGATTTGTACCTAATATGATTGTGATTATCACTGATTTATTATTCAATCTCACAGTGTTATACTGTTTCTTCTGGGTTTATTTTAAACCCCCTGAAAATTGCTTATTATGTTTTGTTACTTCACATAGTTACAAATCACATGATGACCAGAGAACTAAACTTCTACTGATAATATTGTAGGAATGCTGCATCTGCCTATCCCCCTATGTTGATGGAGCAGAACTGTATCGCCTCCCCTGTACCCATCATTTCCACTGTGGATGCATCAGCCGCTGGCTCCGGACAAAAGCAACTTGCCCGCTCTGCAAATTCAATATCCTTAGAGGCGATACGTTAGTCTAACTCCTTGAAAATAAAAGATTGGAGGAGAAACATAGGTTGCATTATCAGCCGAAAAAGAGCATGATCCGAGGAGAACCAAAGCATTTGCTAATCCACTGACAAGTAGGTGACAAAAAAAAAAAAAAAAAAACAAATAATAAAGAAAAAGAAAGGAAGAGGACGCGTACTTCCTCTCCCATAAAGCTGCCTTCATCTTCTGAGCATAATTTCCTTAGTTCATAGTGGGGTTTGTATATATTGTAAGCCATGTAGAGTGTTCCCCATTACCATGACCACCCCATCATATGATTTGTGCCTTTAAGTTCCTATAATAACATTTTCTGTATAGCAATGCTTCTTGTGTTGAGTAATTTGGCAACAGTAATTTGTCATTTAGGGTTTTGGAGGGGGGAAAGGGAAACATGAACTTTTAGAGTAAATGAAAACTTGGGATTTTGGAGTACACTATTGGATGTACTAAACACATCTATTTGATTGTGAACAAAGCAAAGGATCTTTTAGGATTAACGCGATCATTACATGATTTTCTGCTGCAGATAAGTTTTGCCGGATGATTGAAGGATGGTTATTTTCTCATCCCTTGATATACTGGTAACATTTAGAAAGGAGCATCTAAAAGCCATGTCTTAGGTGTCTCAGCAGTGCATTTCCGTTATCAGTGAAAACTCTCGAAGAGCAGTCATTGAACTTAACAATAGGAGATAACGAGTTAAGCCTCATTTTGATTCTTGAGATTGGCGAGTTGCACTACTGATTTGGTTCCTAACTTTTCAATTGCTACAATTTGGTTCTAGGCGAGTTGCATTCAATTGCTACAATTTGGTTCTCCAGATACAAAAAAGTGCACCATTTTAGTCCCTCCTCAATGTCGTTAGTGAGATAGCTCAAGTCTTATTATGTTGGACATGTTGAAACGACGTTGTACACGTTTTGGCGCTAAAAGAGCACTAAATGATGTCATTTCAGGGTTTGAACAATACTAAAAGGGATGAATATAACGTTTTAGTATTGTTCAAATGCTCAAACGACATTTAGTGCCTTCTTTAATGCCAAAAGGCATACAACGTCGTTTTAATATGTCTAACGTGACAAGACTTGAGCTACGTCACTAACGGTGTTGAATTCCAACAACGGAAGATACACGAGGGACTAAATTAATGCATTTTTTTTAATTTAAGGGACCAAATTGTAACAATTGGAAAGTCAGAGACTAAATCAGTACAACTTGCCAATTTCAGAGACTAAATCAGTACAACTTGCTAATTTGAGAGACCAAAGCGGAGTTTAACTCGAGATAACATACCGAGTGATTGTTGAACAACTCGCTAGAGGCGGCTCCTAAAGCAACAAGCAGTCTTCAGGGGGGAATGGATCCTCTCCAGTGAGAAAAAAACTGGATGGTATCCAGTATTCAATCTAACCATTCATCGTTCTCTCTCTCTTATTTATTTCTGGTCCCACTCATAGAATCAAAGGTGATAGATCACACTGTATTCTATCAATTGTTAAAAAAACTGGAGAGAATTCTTTTCCTCTTCAGGGCATACAAACAATGCCAAATTATGAAATTTTCTGATGTTTTATATTCATAATATTAGCGCATTTCTCGAATGCCATTCATTCTTCCTCACTTCTAATATCAAAGCATAAAAATCTTTCTCATTTCACACCAGTGATACCCAAACTATTCTCCGATAAATGATAGAATTTGATCCTTATTTCTTTCAATGACTTGTTTTCTTTGCTACAAATGCAAACAGCCTATATAAAAAACACTGCAAAATGGGATGAATTTAACACAAATACACCACCATTTATCACATAAACACACATGATAGCACCACACCACCCCATTCCGAATGAAACACCCTATTTCCTACAACCAACAGGCAACAGGTGAGTGCTCTGCAACGTTAAGCTATAAAAAGCAATCTCGGTTAACAAAAACTCTTTTAAATAACACATAACAACAAATGCCAGAACTACAAAATACAATTATAATGAGAATCAGGTTCAGATTCAGATTCAGGACTAAAAAACCTGCAAAAAAGCACAATTGTATGCATTACATAGTGCTTCTTCTTCTTCTTCTTCAGACATTCTTCAACTTCTTCATCTTGGAAGGTGGCCATCTACCCTTCTTCCTCAGCCTCCGCTTCCTGACGAGCCGCTTCCTCCTCAACCTTATCTTCTTCGCCATCTTCATCCTCAGCCTCTGCTCTTCCTTCTCCTTCAGCTTCGATTCCAGGGGAAGCTTATCCACAGCGGCGCTCTCTTTCTTCTCTCCCTCCGGTGGAGGAGGGGACCCCCCTTCGGCAGGAGAAGCACCATCGGCGGCTGCCGCAGCCACCACCATGCTCCTCCTCTTAGAGGGTGTTGTTCGAATTGGAACAAAGTTCAAACACTTGGTGGGCACACCAACAGGGGGCTTAAGTTGCACTCTGAAAACTGAGCACAGAAAAATATCACAGGCATTATTAACAAATGTTTTCGGAGAAATTAATAATAGAAAGAAAAAATTGGAACATTTGGAGAAATTAAGGAAAAGTGGGGGAAGAGGGTGACTTACCAGGAGTGACGAGGGAAGAAGAGGGAATGGGTGAATGGAGAGAGGGGAGGGTGAGGGAATTGAAGCACAGAAGTGCCATTATTTTTATGGTTTTCCTTTTGGAGTGTGGAATTTGTTTCAGAAATTTGTATAGTGTTGTTGGTGCGGGGCAAAGAAGGATTGGAGTTGGGTTGCGGATAAGGCCACATAGACATGGTCCTCCTCTCGCTCACCAAGTCACCCTTTCTCCCTTGCTTTGGTAACTAACTATTTGTCTACCAATCTTGTCCCTGACCATTTCCATGAATGACGACGGGCTTCTCACGAAAAAATACTTTCTCTCATTTTTTGTCTTCTATTTTTGGAGGTAAGCATCAAAGTAGTCTCTGAAATTACCCTCGAGGCTCAAAGTAATCCCTGAACTTAAAAATTTGTCGAGATCGTCCCTGAAGTTGATCTCCGGTACTCATGGTGGTCCTTCCGGTGAATTTCGTCCAGCTGGCAACCGGAAAGCTGACCTGGTGTCGTTGGTGACACGTTAGCAGCGCAACGGCTAGCTGACGTGGCGCAGTAAACATTTTGGACTCAATTTGGTCCCTAATTTTAGGTTAAAAACCTAACCCCCAATTGACTCTCCTCTCCTTTCTTCTCCATCGCACTCTCTTCAATATTTGAGTCTTGGCAACAACCGTCTGCAGGGAACCATCATTAGCAAAATCTGCAAAATCAAGCAGCTGAGTGAGTTGTACATAACTGAGAACAAGCTAATTTTCGGAGAGGTTCCAACTTGCTTTGGTAATCTTACTTCTCTAAGAAAATTTTACTTGAACTCCAACAAACTCAGTAAGGTGCCTTCTTCTCTTTGGAGCCTCAGAGACATTCTTGAGGTGAACTTGTCTGACAATGCTTTAATTCTGTCTCTTCCAATTGAAATTGGGAACTTAAAGGTTGTGACTTTCTTGGATCTATCAAAGAATATGATCTCAGGAAGCATTCCTGGGGCCATTTCTAGATTGCAAAATTTGCAAATTTTCAACTTATCACAAAATAAATTGGTAGGGGTATTCCTGATTCACTTGGCAGTTTGATAAGTTTGACAGATTTGGACTTATCTCAAAACAACTTGTTTGGCTTGATTCCAAGATCACTGGAGTCACTTCATTATCTTAAATTCATCAATCTTTCTCATAATAGTTTGAAAGGAGAGATTCCGAGTGGTAGACCTTTCAAAAATTTCACTGCTCAATCTTTCATGTTTAATAAAGCACTTTGTGAAAATGCCAGATTACAAGTCCCAGCATGCAGTAAAGTAAAGAAGAAAGGTCAAATGCAAACATATTCTTCATCAAATGCATATTGCCTATAATGGTTTCAATCATTCTGGTTGTTTTCTGTGTGTTTTTTCTTGTCAGGCGTTGAAGAAAGAATGGTGGTGATACTAATGAAGGAACATTATCAGCATTACCAGCAGCCAGAATGATTTCGTACTATGAACTATCACAGGCAACTAATGGATTTGATGAGAGTAATTTGCTTGGTAGGGGCAGTTTTGGCTCTATGTTCAAAGGTTTACTTTCAAATGGGATGCTGGTTGCTGTCAAAGTGTTTAACTTGGACTTAGAATTAGGATCAAAGAACTTCAGTGTAGAATGCGAAGCAATGCTCAATCTGCGCCATCGAAATCTCATGAAGATCATAGGTTGTTGTTCAAGTATAGATTACAAGCTTTTAGTGATGGAGTTCATGCCTAATGGGAGCCTTGAGAGATGGTTGTATTCTCATAATCATTGTTTGGACTTCTTGCAAAGGCTAAATATAATGATAAATGTGGCATCTGCATTGGAGTATCTGCATCATGGATCTTCACCTATAGTGGTTTATTGTGATGTCAAACCTTGTAATGTCTTATTGGATGAAGACATGGTTGGCCATGTCAGTGACTTTGGCATTGCCAAATTGCTTGGCGAGGGACAATCCAAAGAATATACCAAGACCATGGCTACAGTTGGCTACATTGCACCGGGTAAGTTATGCTACACCAGATTATAATTTCCCTTTTAACTTTGGTCATTTGATTATAACCATATGCTTGATTAGTAATAATTTGTAATCAAAGTTGAACTACAATGCTTCTTTAACTTTTTCTGTAGTAATTTTCATTAGTTCAGAAATTCACTTTCTGTTGCGGTGGTGGTATCTAAACATTTTGTTTCCAATTTTAGTGGCTTGTTGTCACATATACTTGTTCTATAAACAAATATTTTATTTAAAATAACGAGGGTAATTTGAGTTGCAGAGTTTGGATCCAAAGGGATTATCTCTACAAAGGGAGATGTATACAGTTTGGGGATAATGCTGATGGAAACATTCACAAGAAAGAAGCCAACAGATGACTTGTTTGTTGCAGGATTAAGCATGAAAGGTTGGATTAGTGAATCATTGTCACGAGCAATTGATCAAGTTGTGGATTCTAACTTTTTACAAGATGAAGGTCACCACCATGTTGATGACATAATAGCATCTACATCATCTATCTTGAAACCGGCCTTAAATTGTTGTGAGGATTTACCTGAAGAACGAATGAACATGACAGATATTGCTGCATCACTAAACAAAGTTAAGGCCAAGTTTTTTGAAGCTAGTGATAAGAATGTGGTTCGGTTTTGTAGAAAATGAACCACTTTGTAATATGTTTAAATGTTTAGTACATTCCCTTTCTTTGCATTTGAATTTTGGCCTCAGTAGAGTCTATATTTTTCTACATTAGGAACATAAGATGTTGCAATAAACATTATCAAAAGAGATTCAGCAAATATAACTACAGAACATTTACAGTTATTAAGCTATGGGTGATTCAGGATTGATATATAAAGATTAAAGAATATAAAGGATGATCATGGCCATTTGCTAATTTATAATATATCAGTTGTAAGAAACATTCATTGTGTCACTTCAATACCAATTTTTGTAAACTAAGAAAAGCAAATCTGCGATGTTGAGCACTGTTGACATTTGACAAACTCAAGTAATAAAAAAAACCAAAAAAAGTGGTGCCAAAGTATAAAAATTAAAAATAAACAATCAGCATCATGCATATCTACAAAATTTAAAGTAATAGTAGTTCAATATTGATCAATAGTAGTATCATAATATCTTAACTTGCCTTACTCCATAATGCACATCTCGATGATTACAATGACCTGAGACACCATAGTTATCAAAAGTAATAATCTGGAGAGGCACAAAAACCAAAACAGTAAAAACAGGGGGCTCTAAAAGAGATAACTAGAACAGAAGGTATTAGTCACCCCAAAAGATTGCATATGGTGGCACAAATAAAAGCTTAACTTACATGCCTAAAAATGGCAACAATAATACAGAAGCACAAGCTTACCATATTAATGCAGTGGCTGGTTATTTGTGCGATAGAGAAGAAAGGAGAAGAGAGTCAATTGGGGTTAGGGTTTTTAACCTAAAATTAGGGACCAAATTGAGTCCAAAATGTTTACTAAGCCACGTCAGCTAGCCGTTGCGCTGCTAACGTGTCACCAACGACGCCAGGTCAGCTTTCCAGTTGCGCCAGCTGGACGAAATTCACCGGAAGGACCACTATGAGTACCGGAGATCAACTTCAGGGACGATTTCGACAAATTTTTAAGTTCAGGGATTACTTTGAGCCTCGAGGATAACTTTAGGGACTACTTTGATGCTTACCTCTCTATTTTTGTGATACAATAGAGCGCTTTTTTTTTTGTTTTTGTGTTGGTCAAATCTAAAAAGAAAATACTAAACTATCATCCAACATCATAATTATCAGAACCGATGATCGAACCGATTAAGTTATTGAGTCATTAGTTCAACCGAAAAATCATCAGTTAAATTGATTGATCCAATTCTATGTAAATAAAAAACAAAATATAGTCAAAAATTTAAAATACATATTTTTACTAACATTTTAAAAATATTTAGCTATTCTAAAACAATATAAAACAGGAACAATAAGTATTTTGTTAATTTTACTCTATCATAAATATTTTTATTTTATTTTTATATTAAAATAATTATTATTTTCGAATTTAATAATTTATTAATTAGTTTATGTCTATTATACTATTATATACTACAATTATTCATTAAAAAAATATTAATAGATATTATATAATTATAAAAATAAAAAATAAGTGAGTTTATAATTAAAATAAAAATAAATTAAATAGAAATAAATTATTTGCTAAAAGATATCTATATGTATTTTAATTTGCACATATATTAATAACAAACAAGATAGCCTGGTGATTATGACCAAGGTTCTGAAAATCGGTTCGAACCACCGGTCGAATCAATTGAACCGTGAACCGGTATAAGAAACGAATTGCATATATCAAAACCGAAAAATTTAGAAACCGTCGTTGGACCATCGAACCAGTAAAGAATCGGTCGGTCGAACTGAACCGGGACTCGACCGGTCTTCTGGAATTTGCTCAAAATGGCGTCGTTGGTTAGAGGAACCCTAACCATTAACCAAAATGCGCAGCACCCTCTTGGCCTCTCCTCTCTCACAGCCTCACTCAGCCACTATCCTCCTTCCTCTCATTGAGCTCCCTCACTCCCTCACTTTCCTTTTTCTGGCCTCTGAACGAACACACTGAAGAACGCAGAGAAGAGAACTCGAAGGCAGCTTGGAGGAAGCCCCGAAGCAGCCCTCTCTCGTCGCCGTTCCTCAAAGTCCAGCCACCGCCACCATCCGCATTGCTACAGCTTCGGCGCAACATCACCCTTGTTCGCCGCGCATCCGCCTCTTTTTTGGCCAAGCTTCTGCCTCTGTTTTTTGGCCAACCCTTGTTCTGCCCTTTTTGGCCAACCCTTGTTCGAGCTGCTTAGCCCTCTGTTCAGTCCTCTACGCCGCGTGTTCGAGCCTCTGTTCCGCCGCCTTTCAGCCACCGTTCAGCCATTGTTCAGTCTCCGTTCAACCATTTCCGTCGTATTTTAAAGCTCCTCCCTCTCCTGTACTGTTTGAATTTCAGAACTTCTCCATCCTAGGGTGATTTTTTTTACCTTCTTCTTGTTCTTTCTTGTATTAATTATTCAGTTATTGTTTTATTTGATTGTTGTTTTCATGATTAGTATGTTTTCTAGTTCTTATTTTGTTGTTGGTTTGCTGTAGTTTAAAATTTTAATTGTTCTTGTTATTTTGATTTTCAGTTTTAATTGATCTTATTAACTTGTTAATTTGATAAATTATTATTTTGGTGTTGTTCTTTACCTTTTAATTGTTATATTGTGTTTTGCTGTTGTTGATTTAATAAATTGTTCATTAAGTGGAAGATGAAAACATGCCATGTTAAAAATGCTCCTGCCATGTTAAACCTGCCATGTTAAAACTGTTCCTATTGGTTTAGTATGGCTCAATCCCTGCTTCCAAAGAGATTCTACCACCATGCTTAGACATTCTCTCTAAGGTTGGCCCTGTGATGATTAAGGATATAAATCTTGTGACCCACTTTAGGAATTAACTTTTTAGTTTCTTTTTTAAATTTGATATTGAAATTTTATTTGTTGATGCTAGTCGTAGTAATCTGTATGCCTTTGATCCCATGACCTTTGTATTGTTGCATATTGGTAGATAGAACTTTTTAGTTTCTTTTTTAAATTGGATATCAAAATTTTGTTTATTGATGTGTGGATATATTCTTTCATATTCCTCACTAAGTCGTAGTGATCTGTATGCTTTTGATCCCATAGCCTTTGTATTGTTGCATATTGGTAGATAGAAGGTATCAAATTTTGTGACATATGGTAGTAACTAATAAGTAGAGTAGTTTATTCTTTTCTTTTCTATTATAGATATGTTGAATAGAACAATGTATATACTTTTGAAAACTACATTGTTTCTTTTGAACCAAAATTTGGGTGATTACTCTTTTCTAAATATGCAAGCAATTCTATCTAGTTGGCCATGAATGCTTTCATTTTCTTTCTAGTATTAGTTCGTGAATGACTTTGTTTTGCAAATAAAACAGTTGTGAAGTTACTGTGAAACAGTGGCATGGAATAGTCTCTCGCTCTTTCTCTAATTTATTTTCTATTTTTTCCTTTGGAAAATAACATATTACCAGGTATTTTCTTTGATTGGAATGTAGAAGATAGCACATCTTTTTATGGTTTTATTTTTTATTGTAACAAATTTTGAATAATTTTTTGTTAGTTAATCTATTTGGGACATGGAACATAGACACTCTAACAGAAAAGTCCATGGAGGTGGTGGACACCATGACAAGGAGGAAGATTAACATTATGTGCCTACAAGAAACAAAATGGGTTGGTGCGAAGGCTAGGGAGTTGGATACTTCTTACTTCAAACTTTGGTATACAGGAAATGTGAAGAATAGGAATGGGGTTGGAATAATTGTGGATAAGCAGTGGAAGAATGACGTAGTGGATGTCAAGAGGGTGGGAGATCGGATCATCTCTATCAAACTTGTGGTGGAGAGAGGTGCTTTCCATGGGATTAGCGCCTATGCACCGCAAGTGGGTTCGGACGAACAACACAAGATAAGGTTTTGGGAGGATCTAGAGAGTTTAGTTCAAGACATACCTTTGGGAGATAAGATTTTCTTAGGAGGAGATTTAAATGGCCATGTTGGTAGAGAAGTGACTGGATATGGGAGTATTCACGGAGGCCATGGTTTCGGGGTGATCAATGCCGAGGGTAAAACTATTTTGGACTTTTCCTTAACCTTTGATCTTCTCATTGCAAATACATGTTTTAAAAAGAGAGACGAACATCTTATAACCTATAAGAGTGGCATGACAAGCTCTCAAATCGACTTCTTCCTGTTGAGGAGAGTCGACCAGAAATTTTACATTAATTGTAAAATTATCCTGGGAGAGAGTTTGACAACACAACATAGGGTGCTCGTCATGGATTTCCGCGTTGGGCAAAAGTTGAGGAAAAGACATTATACGAAGAACCCAAGGACGAGGTGGTGGCGGATGAAAGGTGAGGAACAAAGAAGCTTCCTAAGACGGGTAGGAGAAGAGGCAAAGTGGGATGGAAATGGAAGTGCGAAAGAGATGTGGAGGAAAATGGCAGAAGTTATTAGAAGAACAGCAAAAAAAAGCTTTGGTGAATCTAAAGGAATAGGAACAAGAGACAAGGAGTCCTGGTGGTGGAATGCCAGTGTACAAGAAAAGATAAAGATAAAAAGGGAGTGCTTTAAAGAGTGGTCTTTATGCCTCAACGCAGATAACTAGAAAAAATATAAGGCAGCTAAGAAAGAGACAAAAGTGGCTGTAAGTGAAGCAAGAACAAGAGCATATGAGGGTCTCTACCAGTCTTTGGATACAAAAGAAGGAGAAAAAAGTATATATAGAATCGCAAAGAGCCGTGAAAGAAGAACGAGAGATTTGGATCAGGTTAAGTGCATAAAAGATAAGGATGGAGAGGTGTTGGCTCAAGAGGAGGAGATTAAGGAAAGGTGGAAGAGCTACTTCTACGAGTTATTTAATGAGGGACAGAAGACTCTTCCGAGCCTTGGTCGATTATGCACAAGGGAAGAAGATCAAAACTTTGGCTACTATCGAAGAATTCGAGACTTCGAGGTAAAAGAGGCTCTAAAGCAGATGAAAAATGGTAGGGCAGTAGGACCTGATAATATCCCGATTGAGGTTTGGAAGGGTCTTGGAGAAAAAAGGCATCAATTAGTTAACCAAGCTTTTTAATGAGATTTTAAGGTCAAAGAAGATGTCTGATGAATGAAGAAAGAGCACCTTGGTACCTATCTACAAGAATAAGGGGGATATACAAAGTTACGAAAACTATAGAGGGATCAAGCTTATGAGTCATACCATGAAGTTATGGGAAAGGGTGATAGAACGGAGGTTGAGAAAAGAGACACAAGTAACAGAGAACCAATTTGGATTCATGCTAGGCAGATCTACCACTGAAGCGGTATACCTTTTAAGAAGGATGATGGAGAGGTATCGTAGTAATAAAAGGGATCTACATATGGTGTTTATTGATTTGGAAAAAGCGTATGATAGGGTACCAAGGGAGGTCTTATGGAAGGTTTTAGAAAAGAGGAGGGTAAGGATCGCATATATTCGTGCAATTAAAGACATGTATGATGGGGCCACAACTAGTGCGAAGACTCAAGGTGGTGTGACAGAGGAATTTTTTATTGGTATAGGATTACACCAGGGATCATCCTTAAGTCCATACCTTTTTCATATTAGTCTTGGAAGTACTCACAAAGCACATCCAAGAGCCTGTGCCATGGTGCATGCTTTTTGCCGATGATATCGTCCTTATGGGAGAGTCAAGGGAAGACCTAAATAAGAAGTTGGAATTATGGAGAGAAGCTTTAGAAGTGTATGGTCTGCGTATAAGTCGTAGCAAGACGGAATATATGGAATGTAAGTTCAGTCCGAGAAGGGAAAACCCTAATATAGAGGTGAAGATTGGAGAAAATACCCTACAAAAAGTTAAAAGTTTTAGGTATCTTGGGTGCATCATACAGGATAATGGAGAGATTGAACAGGATGTAAATCATAGGATCCAAGCAGGGTGGTCAAAATGGCGGAGTGCGTCTGGTTTTATATGCGACAAAAAAGTGCCTTTAAAACTTAAAGGTAAATTCTATTGCACCGCTATAAGACCGGCTATGCTTTATGGTACGGAGTGTTGGGCGGCTAAAGGGGAGCACGAACATAAGCTGAGTGTGGCAGAGATGAAGATGTTGAGATGGATGAGTGGTCATACGTGATTGGATAAAATAAGGAATGAAGATATAAGGGAGAGAGTTGGAGTAGCACCCATTGTGGAAAAGATGGTGGAATCGCGTCTTAGGTGGTTTGGACATGTGATAAGAAGACCAATAGAACATCCAGTCAGGAGGGTGGATGAGATGGAAGATGGACAAGGGGCGAAAGGCAGAGGAAGACCTAAGAAGACCATCCATGAGGTGGTCAAACGAGATCTACATGTAAATGGTCTCTCTGTAGACATGACACATGACAGAGCACAATGGCGTCGTTTGATTCATGTAGCCGACCCCATTTAGTGGGACAAGGCTTTGTTGTTGTTGTTGTTGTTGTTGTTGTTTTGTTAGTTAATCTGGGAACCTTGCTATTAGTTATTTTATTTATTATTTTATTATAAAACGGGTATTTCAGTTGAACCACTATTGAATCGGTTGGACCAATAAACTAGTAAATTAGTAATTAGAGCGGTTTAATGACCGGTTCGATTTTCAGAACCTTGGTTATTACAATTTCTCTCGTTGAGTAGGGGGTTTGAACTCCATCTCTTTCATTGTGAGGAAATTTTGAAATTCAAGCGGTTCAGTCGGACTGGTTTTTATTGGTTCTTTGTCTTATACGGTCTAATTATCGGACCGGACCAATATAGGATCCGGTTCATTGGTTTTTTGGTCGAACTGGCCGGTCCGGTCCATTTTTAATAACTATGTGTTACACATGTTACATACCTGAACTACTATCTTTACTTGCTGAGAAAAATGCACCACATTAGTTTCTGATCCATTTTTCAATAACAGCGTGATGACATGGATTGATGACGTGGGCTGTTAGTGACACGTGTCACTCCTGATTTGGCCACGTGTAATGGTATGATAATGTGTTGACCAGTGATACATGGCATGCTAATGTGGATGATTGTGCTACGTGTCACAATGCTATTTAGCCACGTGTCGCAACAATATTCGTCCATGTGTCATCTATTATGTCATCATTATAGATGTACCAAATTAGTCCCCTCACTTTACATTAAGTGACTCATTTTAGTCCCTGAAATTGAATGTCGTGTACCAAACTAGTCCCTTCACCAGTTTTTTCTCATTTTTTTAAAAATTTAAAATTTTCAATATCTTGGATGCACTAATTTCAATTTTATTTTTTCACGGATTTTGGATTATCTAAAGTTTGAATTTCACTTTAGAGAGTAAAGTGTGATCTCTCACCATTTATTTTATAGGTGGGACCAAGAATAAATATGAGAGAGAAACCATTCAAGGATAGAAGATTATATTTTACCTTCTAAAGTACAAATTTAAAATTTAGAGGATCCAAATTCTTTTTTTACATATCGTTTAAATACAAGTGTTTTTATAAAATTTTTTAAGATTTTAGTAATTTTTTTCTATAATAATTTAACATTAGTAAATTTTGTAATATATAAGTATGTTATTATAAAAAAAAGAATTATATGATTGATTAGACACATTTTTCATAAAAAAAATGTGTTTTTAACAAGAAATTAAGAATTAAAATATATATTTTTTTCGGTTCTTATAAAATACACGTTTCCATTGTGTGTAAAATGGCTAGACTGAAGGCACTTCAAGCGCCCTCACTACCATCTCCGACCTCTTCAATCTAGACAAAAGAGGTCGGAGATGGTAGTGGGGTGCTTGAAATATCTTTATGTCAACTCTAAGACGGCGGTTACGAGTACCCACAAGAGAAAAAATATTTTATAAAAAACACTTGTATTTAAAAAATATGTGAAAAATAGAATTGAAATTAATGGATTCAAAGATATTGAGAACTTTGAATTAATAGAAAAAAAAAGGAGAAAAAAAAAGTGAAGGGACTAATTTGGTGCACGACATTCAATTTCAAGGACTAAATGAGTCATTTAACGCAAAGTGAGGGACTAATGTGGTACATCTACAATGATGACATAATGGATGACACATAGACGAATACTGTTGCGACACGTGGCCAAATAGCACTGTGACACGTGACACAATTATCCACATTAGTATGCAATGTTTTACTGGTCAACACATCATCATACCATTACACGTGGCTAACGTGGCTAAATCATGGAGTGACACGTGTCACTAACATCCTAGGTCATCAAGCCATGTTATCACATTGTTAATGAAAAATAGGTCAGGGACTAACGTGGCGCATTTTTGTCAATCTCAGAGACGGACAATTTTAGTGCACGACGCCAATCTTAGGGACCATTTTGGGGTTTAACTCTATGTTAATGTTTATATTAGATTATAATTATGTTTTATAATTTTTATTTATAATTTATTTATTATTTTATTATAAAATGATTTTTTCAGTTAAACCACAGTTAAATCGATTGAACTAATAAACTAATAAATCAGTAAATAGAGTAGTTTGATGACAAGTCCGATTTTTAGAACTTTGATTTTAATACTTGATTATTGTTATTTGAACGGAAGCTCAATAATTGATTGATCTATTTTAATGTAGATTTAATATTTAATTGTTGCTTTTATTTAATTGTTTTAATGTAAGTTTAATGTAAATTGAAATTTTTTTATTAGTTATTTTTAAAAATTGATAATTGATTACTGTTACTATGTGCTAGTAAAGATATATATTTTTTATTATTATAAATTTAATATTTGTAAATTAACTATTTTATATTTGTATTTAAATAAAATTAAGTTAATCGGTTCAACTTGTCGAATCAATAATCTAGTAATTTGACTCGTCAAGGGTTTGGTTCTGAGAACTATGCAAAGGCACAGGCAGAAGCAGGCGGCATCTCTGCTCGCTCATTCACGTCGTCGTCAGCTCCTCGTCGCTTCTGGTTCACAGCGCCGGTGTCTGTCCTTCATCTTCTCATCCTTTCACCGTCCTCTGCTCGCCAGTCCCGTCGTCATCCCGCCTCTAATTGCTACTCGCTGTGAGTGGTGAGTTCCTACTTCCCTGTCTTCACTCCAGTGAGTTTAATCTTCAGCTCTTCTTTACATAATTAATTAATTTATTAATAGTAATTAGTTGATTTAGGTTTTTAAATTCTAGATAAGTAGAATTGGTTTAAGTGGCTGATTTATTAGTTTTAAAATTTAGGTTTTTAATCAGGTAGTTTATTAGACGATTTAGTAGTTAGTTTTAAAATTTATTATTTTAATTAGGTAGTTTATTGGCTGATTTTGTAGTTAGTTTTGAAATTTAGGTTTTTCATTTGTTTGTTAATTGGTAGATTTAGTAGTTAGTTTTGATTTAGGTCTAACATTGCGTTTCTAGTAATACTCTAGAATCCATTTCTTTATGCCTCATATTCAACTCTCGCCTTACAGTCCTTTTGGATAAGGATTTTGATTTTAATTACGCCTCAAATTCATTATACCTGTGTTGCTAATGATATTCACCATCATGTTTTAAGTTTTGGCTCTGTTCCAAATTCAGGTGTTTTGCTGTTGATAAAATTTTCATTGGCACCCCAACCTAATGTCTTTTGTGACTTTTTTTTATCAATCATTAACTATATCCTCAGTTTGGTATTTTAATTCTGAGTCTGGTGAAATATGATTGCAATTCTTATTTTCTCCCACATTCATTGGGATTTTCTTAGCTATGTTGGCGACACTCGAGGGAAGGCCATCACAAGCTAAGTTCCAAAAGTAAGAAGCATCATTGCAAGCCATTGTGCTATTTCAAATTCCATCGCTTAAATAAAGGACATGAACCTGTTGTCAAGCTTCTTTAGACACCAAAACTCTCACCCTTTCACCCATTTCCTCTTTCTCCAAAGAAGATGGAAGAAACCAACAATCTCTGCACAAACCCGTTTAGAAGACAAGGCTCGAGACACTCACCTCGATAACCTTGTATCCTGCATGTCCAAGCTCAGACTCATCCTTGGAATCCACACCTTCATGTCTTCCCGGAAGCGTGGAACCTTCGTTTCCCTGCAGCTCATGTCCCGCTGGAGGAACATCCTTGGACTCAACATCCCTATTGGCTCCTTCCTCCGCAAGTACCCACACATTTTCGAGGTGTTCCTTCACCCCGTAAGGAAGAACCCGTGTTGCAGGGTCACAAGGAAGATGAAGGAGCTGGTCCTAATGGAACGTGTTGTTGTGAGGAAAAATGAGTTGGAGGTTGTGAAGAGGGTGAAGCAGCTTCTTATGATGTCAGTGAATGGCACACTTCGTGTTCATGCTTTGAGGATGATTAAAAGGGAACTTGGTTTGCCTGATGATTTCCGAGACTCAATTTTGGGAAAGCATAGTGATGACTTCAGGTTGGTTGGCTTGGAGGTTGTGGAATTGGTTTGTGAAAATGGTGAATTTGGGGTTGTTGCTGAAGTTGAGAAATGGAGAGAAAAAGAATACACTGAAAAATGGTTGAGTGAGTTTGAGACCAAGTTTGCATTCCCAATTAACCTCCCAACAGGTTTCAAGATTGAGAAAGGATTTAGAGAGAGATTGAAGAATTGGCAGAGGCTTCCTTATGCTAAGCCTTATGAGAGCAAAGAGGCCATAAGGGTTAGAAACTCGGGCGGTATTGATCGGTATGAGAAGAGAGCTGTTGCTGTTCTTCACGAGCTTTTGAGCATGACTGTCGAGAAGATGGTTCATGTTGATCATTTGGTGCATTTTCGTAGGGATTTCGCAATCGAGGTTAATCTGCGCGAGTTGTTGCTGAAGCACCCTGGGATATTCTACATATCCACAAAGGGGAAAACTCAGACTGTTATTCTTAGGGAGGTATATAGGAAGGGGAGTTTGATTGAGCCTAATCCTGTTTACACTGCTCGGAGGAACATGTTGGAGCTTGTGTTGTTGCAGCATAGGAAGACAAAACAAATGGTAGATTTTGATGAACCGAGTAAAGGGGGTAACAGTGTGGTATGTAAAGCGGATGAAGGAGTTAAAAGAGAAGGAGATTGGGTGATTCCATTCTTGGAGAGTTGTGAGAAGAGGTCATTTTAATATTATGGACTATGGAGAAAGTTGCAGAGGCCATGTGAAAGAATTTTTTTGCATGATTAGTGATTTCATGATTAATGGACCAAAATCATTCAGGCGTGGATAAGGAGGTAGTTTCTTGCTGCAAAATGGTTAGTTTTTAGTTGTATCCTAATATAAACTTTTTATTCTGCTTTTGTTATTCTGTTTGTGTGCCTATGCACTTTAAATATCCTAATGCATCTAAAAGAGATTTTAAATATAAATGGTGTAAACTCATATGATTTATAAAAGGGCACTGTGGTGTTATATTTTCGTGTAGTTGACTGCCCCTAGTGGAAAAAGGTGGTTGCTGCTGCTGCTGAGCAATGTCCTTATGGGACACTGGGAAGAAACAACTTATTATCATGAATGCTTGGTCCAGGAGCCGACCCTTCTTGCCTGAAGGTATGAGCTTATTATTCAATGTCATGTTGTCTTTAGGTCAAACTAGATTCTTATGATTGATTCAATTTTTAAAAGAGATGTTTTTACTACCTATGCTGACCCAACTGATGACTCCAATACCGCAAGGCATGCTGCCACTTACAGTTGCGGTTGCTGTTGCAGTTGTTTTGGAAATGCTGAGAATTGCAGTAAAAGGCACATGAAACGACTGCAATTGCCGCCGTGATGCGACTACATAAAGCACTGCAATGCCATACAGTTAAAGTTCAGTTCAGTTCAGTACTTCAGTTACAAGACAGGTGAATTCTCACATTAAGTAGAGTAATATTGCTTCATGATAAAAAGTTTTATGATTTGACCAATGAGAGTGGCAACTTGGTGTAAATTTGACCAATTCAAAAATAATACCCCGCGTCACTTTTTCATTTTCTTCTGATGAAATATCAAAATACCACTTCATGATAGCAATGGCCATCAAAGGATTGTATAATATTGCTGCCAGTGCCTTGTGATGAGATTAATATTTCTGTATTTTTCAGCAGCCATAATTCTACTAGTCACGCGAGCTAACATCGCTTGATCTGTTTCTAACTTTCTCTTCTCGTGGAAATTTGATTAGCTTTCGGATTCTAGTTCATAAAATGAATTTACTTTGGTGAGTTAAATCTCAAATTCGTCCCTGAAAGATATCCCGATCTTCATATTAGTCCCCGAAAGATAAAGTTAATCAAAAGAGCCCCCGAAAAATACCCAAGTTAATCACGTTTATCCTTCCGTCAATTCTCTTAGTGACTTGGCTAACGTCTGCTGACGTGTTTCGTTAGCTTCCAACGTGGAAGAGGCCAAAGTGTCATAACCGATTGCTGACAAGGTAAGTTTGGCAAAACAGTTCAAATCAGTCCCTAATTGTTTGAAACCTAATCCTAATTTCGACGATAAATATGTCGTCTTCAGCAATCAGTGGGCCATATGCCTGGGTTAGTGTTGAAATTGCTGGTTTGGGGCGACGATGGAGGCAACAAATGGAGGCCGTTGTGGTGGTGTGTTGTTCTACTACACTATGCCTCTGCCAACCTACATGTCTTCTTCTTCTTCTTCTTGGATATCATCTGAACTTTGGAGATGGCTCAACTTAACTTTTGCCCTTTTTGATTGTGATGAGTCTTCTCTTGCATCCTCTTCGTTAGCCTTCCTCTTCTCTCTATCACTATTTTCGTCATCCTCATTAGTCTCTGTCTTCTCTCCGTCACCATTTTCTTCATCGACAGCCACTGCAGGCTGTTTGGCACTTGAATTATCTTCTGATTCCAACGTGGATGCTTTTGGATCAGATTGTTCAGCTTTATTTTTGTTGCTAGATGCTCTGTTCTTGGCTGATCTTTCGAATTCCTCCAGAAATGAGCGGACTTCTTCATTGTTAGCAAGATCCAAAGGAGTCTTTCCTGCCCTTGTCTTGGCAGTAAGACTCGCCCCTTTCTTGGCCAAGTACCTAACAAGCTCTAGATGGGAACCTTGAGCTGCGTAGTGTAATGAATTCATGCCTTTGCGAGTACAAGCCTTGATGGATGCACCAGCTGCAACTAGAGCCTTAACAACTTCCAAATGCCCCTTCTGAGTGGCAAAGTGTATTGCGGCCATGTCATCCATAGCAGAAGCACCAACATTAGCCTTATTCTTGCACAGATAACTTACTATCTCTGCATGTCCAGCAAATGCTGCTAAATGAAGTCTATGGTCCAAAGCTAATTGTCAAAGGAACAAAGTGGAAATGTTATAATTTCCAAGACAAACCAAATTCATTTTACCCTATATAAAACATCCTTACTTATTTCCAATTCTTCCTAGGGTATCTTTAATTAGAGGGAAAAAATTGGGTGAAAGTTTTCTTTGATGAGCTTCATGAGTCCATGTGTAATTTTAGTCATCAAACACTTCCATGAAAAGTTTCACCCCATTTTTACTCGCCAATAAAACAACCCTACCCCATAATAACAAGTTCATAGGGCATTACACATTAAGCACATAACAAAGTACCAAATCATTTTCAGATAAAACATGCAGCACAACTCTGTTCATACAACAAAAAGATAAAAAGCATAAACAATAAGTCAACAGAGATTCCAATACAATGGTATTAGGGAAGCTAATCCACGATTCGATGCAGATAGGTCAAAAAGGAAAAGGAAGAAAATCACGGTGCAATGGATTCAATTATCATCAGGGAAGAACAAGATAAACTTCAAAGCAAACGAATTGAATGGAGAATTTACTGTGGGAACCGAACAGAGTGTTAGGGTTCCTTTAGCAATTAGTAGTGATAATAAATGAGAGGAGGATATGGTGTTCTCGAATGCTTGTCTCTGGAATTAACAGCCAAAGGGTTTGAAGTCAAAATCATCTGAACAGCGACGAGATCACCGAACCTTGCCGCCGTATGGAGCTCGTCGCTGGTGCTTCTTCTCTGTGGGTTGCCTTTACCCATCTCCACACGTTCCTCTCTTGCTGCTTCACTTCACACATTTTAAAACCAACCAACCACAAAATCTCCGTTCTGCCCACAAAACGACGCCGACATGACTATCAGGGCATTCACTTAAAACGGCGTCGTTTTTCTTCTCTGCCAGCGTGGTAGTTAACGTCACATATCAGCAGACGTTAGCCAAGTCATTAAGCGATTTGACGGAAGGACGAACTTGATTTAGTCGTGTATCTTTCAAGGACTTTTTTGATTAACTTTATCTTTCGGGGACTAATATGGAGATCGAGGTATCTTTTAGGGACGAATTTGAGTATTAACTCTTGTATAATTGTATATGTTTGTGATGTTGCTGGTACTTACAGAAATGCAGCGAAATGGATTAGACCTTGTCAAGAAGGCTCAAAACAAACGAGGAAAAGGAAATTGTGACTATGTAGTTGCAAACCCTTTCTCTCCCTCCCTTTTTTTTAAATTATTTTTTAGCATTTGAAATTGATTTGCAAGTGTAGTGCTTATGTTTGGTTTGGCAAACTTTTTATTTTTTAAAAGTTGTAATATTTATGTTTGGTAAAATTAAATTAAGGGTTTAGTACTGAAATCGTCCCTAAGGTCTGGGGTGAAAATCAAAATCGTCCCCGACCTTTTTTTGTTATTAAAATCATCCTCAACGTTACAAAACGTTATAAAATTGTCCTTTTTCATTTCAATTTTATTTTTTTTACCATATCCTTTATTATTAATAAAAATAATTAAAAATAATATTAAAAAATTAAAACAACCCCCTCCCCTCCCCTCTCCTCCCACCTCCCCCCTCCCTCACTCCCTCCCGCCTCCCCCCTCCCCCCTCCCTCACCCTCCCGTACTCCCTCAGCCCACTCCCCCCCCCCCCACCACCCCCCTCCCTCACTCCCTCACCCTCCCCCCTCCCTCAGCCCACTCCTTCACCTCCCACCCCTCAAACCTCACCCCTCCTGCCTCCCGTAACCCGTAACCCCTTCAGCCCACTGCCCACACCACCCCCCTCCCCTCCCCTCCCACCCTTCTCCCCTCCCTCAACTCCCTCCCGCCTCCCCCCTCCATCACCCTCCCGTACTCCCCTCCCACCCCTCCCCCCTCCCCCCTCCCCCCTCACTCCCTCCCGCCTCCCCCCTCCCTCACCCTCCCGTACTCCCTCACCACCCACCCCTCAAACCTCACCCCTCCCGCCTCCTGTAACCCGCAACCCCTTTAGCCCACCCCCTCAGCCCTCACCCCTTATCTCTCACCCATCCACCCAATCACCCCACAAAACAAATTAACAGCAAATCAGAAGCAGAAGAACAATAATTATCAATTATGTATATGTTCTTCAAAAATTAAAAAAAGAAAAAACAAAAATAGGAAGAACGAAGGGTGGCGGCGGGTTGGGACGCAGGGGCGGCGGCGGCGGCGGGTTGGGACGCAGGGGCGGTGGCAGTGGGGTGAGGGAGTGAGGGAGTGGGATTTGATGAAGAGAGTGAGGGAGTGAGGGAGGGGGTTTGGGGTGGAGGGAGAGACGAAGAAATCTGGGTGTAGGTGGGGGTTGGATTTTTTTTTTTAATATTATTTTTATTAATAGTTAAGGGTAATTTGGTCCAAAAAAAATAGAAAGGGACGATTTTATAACGTTTTGTAACGTTGAGGATGATTTTAATAACAAAAAAAGGTCGGGGACGATTTTGATTTTCACGCCAGACCTTAAGGACGATTTCAGTACTTAACCCTTAAATTAAAAATGACTTTCAATAAGTATAAGTTACAATAAGTATGTTTGGTAAAATAATTTTTAAAATTTAAAAATATTATAATAGACATTAATGTAAGAATTAAATTTGGATATTAATTAATGTATGAGGTTATATTAGATTTTTGAAATTTAGATAAATACAAACGAGTTTTGAAAAGTTCTATCTTAGATGTTTTTAAAAATACTTCTATTTTTAAAATTGTAAGTACAAACAGATGATCTTTTTTATTTACTATATGCAATATAAGGAATTTAGCAATTTTTTTAAAATTTTAACTAAACTAAGTCTTAATGTTATAATGTATTCACATTTATCACCCCTGTCAGCTTCTCAAAGCAATCCAAATTTCATAAATGTGGAGGGAAAAAAGAGTATACATCAAATCACAAACTAAATTTTACTATTGCCCCATAAAAATTGATTATTTTGTCACACAATCAAAAGAAAATGGTATAATAATTAGAAAATTTAATTAATAATTTACTTAAATTATAAATGGGATTTATTATTTTAATATTTGTATGTGCAGATGTTTTCAATTAAGGTTTTTTTTATAGCTTGGAGTTTTCAATTAAGTTTCTACAATTTACAGAAAATTTTAATGATTTTCTCATAATTTGAAATATTTATAATCAAATTCCTATATTGTATCAAAATATCAAAACAGACAAAAAAAAGATTTGTCATTTGATGTAGGAATTCTATTTCAAAATTTTTAAACTATAGAACCTAAATGAAAAATATTTATGTAGCATACCATGTGATTAAGAATGTGTAAATTATAGAAACTTGATTAAAAATTTTTTACCATACAAAATTATGATTAGAAACTTTTAAAAAGAAAAATAAAATTTTATTAGATTAATTTTGTAAAATGTTAAAATTTTATTTTAATGACAATTTTCTTATACCATAAATTCTAAATTTTAAATAAGTAATAACTCAAATAATTTATGACTTGTTTGAGTAAGTTTTTACAAAAAGATTTTTTTTA
Source organism: Arachis ipaensis (assembly GCF_059453495.1). Taxonomy (NCBI): domain Eukaryota; kingdom Viridiplantae; phylum Streptophyta; class Magnoliopsida; order Fabales; family Fabaceae; genus Arachis; species Arachis ipaensis. Next base: position 113,947,178 of record NC_142441.1, on the reverse strand, counting down.
AGAGATTTTTTAAAAAAGTAAAATTAATTTTATGTTTGGATATTTTATATTAAAATATCTTTTTATTTAGCAATTATGATTGGGTACAACAATATAAAATTCTTTTTTGTTTATTTATTATGTCAAAAATATTTTTTTAGATAAAAACACTTGTATTTAAACGACATATGAAAAAATATAATTGAAATTAGTGCAACTAAAGATATTGAAAATTTTGAATTTACAAAAAAAAAAAAATAGAAAAAACTAGTTAAGAGACTAATTTAGTGCACGACATTCAATTTCAAGAACTAATTAGTCACTTAATGTAAAGTCACAGACCTATTTGGTTCATTTAGAATAATGATATTGCAGATGACACATGGACGAATAATGTTGTGACACGTGGCATAAGTTGATACGTGGCCAAATAGTATTGTAACACGTAGCACAATTATCCATGCCAACATGTCACGTGTTATTAATTGATCTGTCATCATACCATTACACGTGTCCAAACCATAAAATGACATATGTCACTAGCAATCCATATCATCAAGTTCCGTCATCACACCGTTAACAGAAAATGGATCAGGAATTATTATAGTGCATTTTGTCAATCTCAGATTAATTGATGCAATTAAAATTTTAGGACGAGTACACCACGTCAATCTTAAGAACTACTTTTGAGCTTAATTCAACAATATAAAAATATTTTTTATTTATTTATTATGTTAAAAATATTTTTTTAGATATAAGATTTTTTTAAAAATTAAAAATTTTAGTTTTTTTAATATTTTTTATTTTTTTAGTACTTTTATTTTTTTATTAAAATTTACTAAATACACTAAAAAATTAAAAATATTAAAAATATTCTTTTTCTAATAACTTACGCAGTTAATCTTATTATATAAAAAAAATGCTACCTATCCTTTAAAAGGTAGCCTTTAGTCATCTTTTTGAATTAATAATATTATTTAGTTATTTTTTAATTGAGTCAATCTCTAAGTTTTTAGGTAAGCACATAATTAATCAGATTTAATTTAAATTTTATCATCTAAAATCCCTCTAACTTATTCTATAAAAATAAAGAAGTTACTTTTTTTTTTCCTCTCTCATCCAATCTACACACCATTATCACACCTACAACACTCTTTTAGTCTTTCCTCTTTCAACTTTTCTACGTCACTATTCCTTCCAATTTTTGTCTTCTTATAGTAAAGTCTCTAAACCTCTTGTCCATGGAAGCCTTGTTAGTTACTACTTTTCCTTTCTTTGGTTGACATTGGGATTCTAAATTGCATATTAGATACAAAAAAAAAAAAATTTAAATTCAAAATATACATCCAAAATTATAAGAATGTATGTTAAGTATTTTATCAACACATCCAAAATTCATATCAAAATGAATTATTTACACATCCAAATTTATAAGATTGCATAATAAATAATTGATTGACACATATGTTTACATTTTCATAAGAGAAAGACAAAGGACAAACTTTAGACAATAACATTTTGATCTTTGCACTTAAAATTCAATGTTCACATTATAAGATTAAAAATAAAATTTTGACCATAAACACATCCAAAATTAAATGAATAACATAAAGTCTTCTAAATTACATTAATACAAACTCCAAATCAAACAGAGGCGTGCAAATAGAAGAAAACTATCAACACAAACACACAAAAAAAAATCATAGACACATCCAATATTATGCATAAATTGAAAAGATAAAATTTTTGTTTAAACAGAAAAAAAAGAAGAAAGGAGAGACCAAACATTATAATAACCTAGAGAATGTGAAGAGGTAATAAATCTCATATCAGACAAAATAATGTACTAAAAAATTTTAACAACACAAATACATCCAAATACTTGAGATGCATTTTCAGCTCGGAGGAAGTGGCAACGAGGAGGAGTGTGACGTTGAGGATGAGCGCAGCGCAAAGGAGGAAGCAGCGACGAGGAAGAAGGTAGCGCAGAGGAGGATGCGGTGACGAGAATGATGAACGTGATGCGAAGGAGGATGCAGCGACAAGGATGAGGAGCTCGCGACGAAGATTCCTCTTATATGTTTTGCTGATTTAGGATTGAGGTGTGTTTTCGGATTTTAGGAGTTTTTTCAGATGTGTTAGCGTTTAAGGGTTTAAATAAGATTTGGATATCTAAAATTGAATTTTTAATTTTTTTTCCAAATACCAAAGGTATTCATTTCATAACTAAAGGAATACAATGGGTCCATTAAGGACAAAAAAAAGAGAGTGGGGAGTTCCCATACAACTTTCGTATTGAGTTATAAAGAGAATTATAAAAAAGGCATAATGAAAAGACAGAGAATCTAAAAAGAGGACTTTAACCCCTAATGTTTCACTAGAAGGCATTCACCACTTCCATCAATAATCTTTGAGAAGCTCGTTCTATGTCTTCCGGTGGAGTTTCTTCATTCTCAAAGACCAAGCGGTTTCAAGCTCTCCAAATATTTCAGTACATAATTTCATTCAAGAACAAGTTTTGTTGGTTACTTCCACTTCTCGATAGGTAAGCTTTTTTCCTCTTCCAGCACCGATAGAGTTCCTCTTCCTCTTCTCATATCGTCACACCTGCAAATGGGCTTCTGAGCCATACTTCTTTTGTCTTATTACAGGTGAATAATAGTGCATAATAAATTCCTCCTCTACCTGACATTGGAGGTAAATCGTAGAAGTTGAAGGAATTTGCTGCTAAAGATTCAACAAGACAAGAAATCTTCCATGGAGGACACACTAGAGGAAGAATTTGATATTCGGGGGTAATTTTATTTTTCAGAAGTCTTTTCAAATATTACTACATTGAGCTATAGGTGGACAAAACTCAATTGGTGAATGGTGAAAATGGTAAGACACTTGATATGCTGATGCTACTTCGTAATTACCAGACTTGTGAAAAGCCTAGGATATTTGGTCCTCTCGTTCTTCAATATTAATTGATAGAATACTTTGAGCAATTTCTGGAGAAAACAAAGACCGTATTAATTGAATATTCCACTCCTTATTCTGAGTTAGGAGTTCTTTTACCCAAGTCACATTTTGCCTTGTTATTGCAGATTGCATAGGAGCATAGTGGAGATGAGGGGATGGCATCCATGGATCTACAAAAACATGGATATTCTCTCCTCAACCTACCTCCAGAGCAAGCCTTTCTCAAGGACTTTACGCCCCTTCAAGGCACTTCTCCAACCCCACGAAAGTACTGCTCCCATTTCTACCTCCATAGTAGATTGGTATTTGTAGTACTTTTTTTTCAGCATCTTAGTATGTACAGAGTTTGGTCTGGTAGCTATTCTCCAACACTGCTTTTCCAAAAGTGCTAAATTATGAGATCGCAGGTCCTTAAAACCCAAGCCCCCTCCTTCTTGGGTCACGTCATACGCTCCCAGCTTATTCAAGACATTCTTCTCTCCCCTCTCTTCTATCTCCACTAAAACTGAGATAAAATTTCATGGATCTCAATTATAAGACTATCTGATAGTTTAAACAAGAAAGGTTGTAGATTGGGATAGCCTCCCTAACTACTTTGATAAGGACGTGTCTACCCTAGCTGAGAGCAGTTTTCGCTTCCAACCTTTCATTCTCTTTCTAACTTTATCTTTAATCATCACAAAAGTGGCCATTTTAGATCTCTAGACTACAGAAGGTAATCCTAAATATTTATCATGTGTCCCTATATTACGAATGTGAAGTGTGGTTGTCAAAGTTTGTCGCAATGGAGAAGAAGTATTATTATCTAAAAAACACTGCCGATTTAGTCAGATTAACTTTCTGCCCACTAAACCCCTCATAGCCATCTAACAAGTCAATAATGTGCTGGAAGTTGTCAATAGTAGCTTTACTAAAGAGAATTGAGTCATCTACAAATAGTAGGTGATTCACCCTAAGAGATCTTCTGTTAATCTGAATTTCACGGATAACACTGTTTTGCTCAGTCTTGTGTAGCAAGAAGGAAAGTCCTTCTGTAAAGAAAAAAAAAAGATATGGGGATAGGGGATCACCCTACCAAATGTCCCTATTTGGTTTAAAAAAACTAAAAGGTCATCCTTCCACAATAACCAAGTAAGAAACAGTTGTGACGACTTCCCGAATCCATCCAATTCATCGAGAATCAAAATCGAGTTTCTCCAGAATAAACCACAAAATTATCATTCAACTCTATCATAGGCTTTGCTCATATCCAGCTTAACTGCCATTTCATTTTCTAAACCTCTCTTTTTATTCTTTAGGTAGTACATATATTTATGAGCAACCAAAATGTTGTCAGAAATGAGCCTACCTTCAAGAAAGCACTTTGGTTAGGACTAATGAGAGAATTCATAATTTCTTGCAATCTATGAACTAATACTTTTGAAATAATTTTATAGAACACTGAGGACAAGCTAATAGGCCTCACTTGTGTTATATCCCTAGTATCTGGGATTTTTGGAATAAAACAAATCTGGGAATGGTTAAAACTCCTCAGTATTCGACCACCCGTAAAGAAACTCTTTACTACACGAAAAACATCCCCACCAACTATATTCCAATAAAAATAAAAAAATTTTACAATAAAACCATCCTCACCTAGAACGTTTTGGGGGTGTACACTAAAAGTAGCTCGTTTAACTTCTTCCATTGAAACTGGCCGGATTAGTTTACGGTTCATAGTTGGTGTGACTTTAGCCTCAAACTCTTCGAAAACATGACTAGGATCAGTAGGGTTATCTAATGTGAAAATCTTCTGAAAATACCTTTCTGTCACTGTTGCAATGTCTCTATGAGAGGTGGCAATTACATTGTCATTCCAAAGTAGTTTTCAAAGTTTATTTCTTCGGTTCCTTGCTTGAAAATTTCAATAAAAGAATTTTGTGTTCCTATCACTAAGCTGTAACCATTTAATTCGTGACTTATCCTTCCAAAAACTTTTCTCCCAGATGTGGGCAGCCTCTAGCATTCGTTCAAGTTCATCTAGTTGATCCCCTCCTTGTACTCCTAAATTCTCCAACTCCTCAATACTAGCATTCAGCTCCTGAATGTGCTTTGCAGAGTTAGTGCGATTTTTCTGCTGCCATTGAACCAAACGGTGCCAACAAAGCTTTAATTTTTCAACCAGTCTAAACATTGGTGAACCCGTAATTGCAACTGTAACACTTTACCATACAGAGCTTTACGCTTAAGTCATAAAACCGAGGTGGTGTGGTATTACGACCTCTAAAATAAAACATATATACCTATAATAGTCGAAAGAAGATAGTATAATAGGAGCCTTGAAGAATAGGTAAGACAAATTGTAAAATTAAAAGCGCAACACTCAAGATTAAGGATTACTTGCGTACGAAAAAAGTTAGAGTTCATAAATATATATAAATAGAAAGCAAGAACAGAGGGTCAAGAGTACAAAATAACCAACTCTTAACCCAACCTGCGAAGTTAAGGTTGTCCGGAGAATATTTACACACACACACACACCCCTGCGAAGTTAAGGTTGTTCGGAGAATATTCACACACACCCCATTATGATTAAATTTCACTCATCAACTTCAATTATGTAGAAACAAATGACAAGATTCAAACAAATTTGTTACAATAACTCTTAAAAAAAAGGAGTGAAATAATTATAAATTTCTTATTCTATAATTGTAACTAATAAATAAATTTAAAATTTGAAAAAATCCGTTTATATACTTAAATTTGAAAAAATTTAATATCACTATTATTGTACCATGTATATATATATATATATATATATATATATATATATATATATATATTTGATTATTTATTTAAAATAGAGGTAACTTTAATATCCAAAAGATTCAAGCGCAGACAAATAACTCTTGAATGATTTGAAAATTGCAATAAAAATAACTAATAAATATTATATTTATTAAAAGTGACAAATTTTTTTTTGTATTTAATAGATAACATATTCATTTAGTCTAAATTATTTTGTCAACGTTTGAATAAATATTTAGAAAATGCACAAAAATATTTAGAGCAAAACTTGATCTCTAAATTTTCCTTTTTTATTTTTCAAAAAAAAAATTTAGTCATTCACAATTAAAAATTTTTTAAAAAATTCACTTGACATAAAATCTTAAATTTTTAAGAATGAAAAAATCTTATTTTTTTAATATTACTTACAAAAAATTACATCAAAATATGACATTTAAAATCCTTTTTTAGAATATATATATATATATATATAGTTCTTTGGGACTTTTTTTTAGTGTATATCTAATTTTTCAGGACTTTTTTTTATATTGACTATTAGCTTTTTTTGGGACAACATCAGTTGAATTTTTTTTTAAAATATGAATATTATAAATAATCGATTTCGTAATCATATGAGAAATGAATTGTTAAATAATTATTTAACGACATATTATTCGTAACGGCCACGTATATAGGATGTGTTTGGATTCGTGTTTAACTATAAAAAGTACGTTTAAATTTTTTGAATGCTTGAATATTTTGTTTGGCTTTTTTTTTTAATTTCAAAACGCAGATGTGATTCTTAGTCTCAACTCATGTTTATGAGAAGCTAGCAGTTGTAATTTACTAGCTTATGTGTTGTGTTAATCTTTTTACCTATTTTATCAATTCTACCTTTCATTCTTTTTTCCACAAAGAAACACAAATAAAAATTTATTTTAGGAATTATTAATCCCACTATGGAGGATAAATTAAATAAAAAACTAACTATAAAATGATAATAAAATTATAAGTAATAAAAAATTATAATTTAAAATAGTATTAAATAAAAGAATATTGAAAATACTATAAAAAAATATAGATTCTATTTTTTTTAGTTTTGTAAAATTTGTCATTGTAATTCTTATGTACTATTTATTATTGTAATTCTTTTAAAATATGAATGATTGATCTTATTAGAAAGAACAAATTAAATAAAAATTTAACTATAAATAATAATAAAATCATAATTAGTAAAACATTATATTTTAAAACAATACTAAAAACAAGAATACTGAAAGTAATAAAAAAATACGATGCAAAAAAGAGTATTTTAAAAAAAAAAGCAAAACTAATATTCTTATGTATATATCTAAAAAATAATAGAATAATAAAATTTTTTTTTAATCATAATATAAATTATTGATCATATTAAGTAGAGCAAAATAAAAAATAATCATAAATAATAGTGAAAAATTATAGTTATTAAAAAAGAATATAAAAATACTATATAAAAAAATTAAACATGTTTAAAAGGATAATATTATAATTTAATATCATATCTATTTTAATAATTATCTATCTAAATGTAATTTTAACCACCATTATTCAAATAATATTCATTCTATCAAAATTAATTTTGTATAAGGTTGTCAAACATAAAACATATTATCACAAACTTACTTTTATTTAAAATTAATTCTATAAAATCAAATTTATTCAAATTCTAATTTGAGCAAACACCAATTTGAACACACATAATTCATTTCACACCACTAAATTTTGTAGTATTTTATAAACCTAGATGCACGAAAGAAGCTAAGTACTCTACGTTTAAAGAAATTAGAGACTATAATGTATTTTCTATTTGTCGAAGACTTAAATATCCGCATTCTGCAGGACAAAAAGTTAGTAACCTATTTTGTCCATTTCTCTAATATCTATTAGTAATATATTAAAACAGAACTAAAAGTAATCTCTAGATACATTGTTAATCTTCTAGCTTTCTACCATGATGCCATGTCAGCTTAAGTGGCTATTTTACACAATTTGAACACAATCTTCTATCTTTACATTATGCCATAGAATTCTCATTTTATTCTTATCTCCTCGTAATAACTTATCTTTATATAATGTTAATAAAAAAAAATAAGATTGTCTTTTAACCTTAACTTTTTATATTCTCTTATACTTTGTTTTTATGTAGGTTACACTATTACTTTCAATGTTAATGTTAATTCTTTTTAATAGATATAAATTTGATTAAAATCTAATTTTTTCTCTTCTCCTTTCATACTCATATCTCATTCTTATATTTACTATATAAATCAATATTCACTTCACACATTTTCTTTATCTCTTCTCACATAATCTCATATCTCTTTCTCTTTTTCTTTCTCTCTACTCTTCATTCTTATTAATTTTTTTGCACAGCTAGAATTTAGTTAATAACCATAGTTTTAATTATTGGAATTTGTGTTTAATGGCCATAATTTTATTTTTATTTTTTAATTTACTAAACGTATATATTAGGTCATTGTGTGATTGTATTCATTAATTTTATGAGTTATATGTTGTCTTTATCATCTATATATCACTTTTTTTTAACTTAAATTCTTTTAATATCATTTACTTGTAATAATATCTTTAAAAATATATATTGTAATGATTCATAAAAATAAAATTAAAAAATTAAATATTATTTTTAATTATTAAAATATTAATAATATTCATATTTGTATTTTATCTAATAGTTTTATTATTGTACTATAGTATTTAAATATAACTTTAAAAAGATAAAAAAATAAATAAAACTAATTATTTAAAAAATAAAAATAAAAAAAATTATATAAAATCAGGTGAATAAACTTTTATTGCATTTTTTATTACTTATTATAATATATTAAAAGAGAGCTCGAGATAGTTTTATAATCATTTTTAAACATTTGATTTTATTCTATGTTGTCACATAAGAATTTTTTCTTTATGTGGCATAATTTTCTATCTTTACATTATGCCATAAAATTCTCATTGTATTTTTATTTTCTCGCAATAACCTATCTTTCTATAATATTATAGGATTCTTTTTAAACCTTAACTTTTTATATTCTTTTACTCTTTATTTTTATGTAGGTTACATTATTGCTTTGTTAATTTTTTTTAATAGGTATAAATTTAATTAAAATCTAATTCTTTCTCTACTTCTTTCATACTCATCATTCATTCTTATATTTACTATATAAATCAACATTCACTTCACATATTTTTTTTATCTCCTCTCATATAATTTCATACTTCTTTCTCTTTCTTCCTTTCTATTCTTCCTAATTTTTTACACAACTAGAATTTAGTTGATAGCAAAATTTTTTTTAATTTGCTAAACATATATATTAGGTGATTGTGTGATTGTATTCATTAATTTTTTTATTTTTTTGTGTAATTTATACTCATAAGTTATATAATGTCTTTGTCGCCTATATATATATATCACTTTTTTTCTTTTAATAATTTATATTTTTTTAATATTATTTAATTGTAGCAATATTGTTAAAAATACATGTTCTCATGATTCATGAAAAATAAAATTAAAAAATTGAATGTCATTTTTAATTATTAAAATATTAATAATATTCATATTTATATTTTATCTAATAATTTTATTACTGTACCATAGTATTTAAATATAATCTAAAAAAATAAAAAATAAACAAAAGTAACTAGTTAAAAAATAAAAATAAAAATAAAAAATAATAATATAAAATCAGAAGCGTAAGAAAGAAGAAAATAACCCTTGGCTTAATGTCCGGGAAAAAGCTAGCATGATTGTAGCAATCCCCGAAGCAAGGAAATCCGTCTTAGTGCCTTCCTTCTTTAAACCAAAAGGCATCACTGTGTAATAGATGTTACCTTTCGGAGTCTCGTCGTTAAGGTGAAATTTCATGTTCTCCTAATAATAATAAGATTACTCAAAAATAAAACAATTTCTTTTTTATATTCAAAATTGGAATAAATACTAAAGAAATGTTTCAATTGAATATTTTTATTACTTATAGTCTAATTTATGTATAATTTTATTTTTTATAATTATTAAATTTTAAATTAATTTTTTTATTTTAAATTGTCATTTATTATCAACAGTTATAAAATTTAAATTAATTTTGATATGTTATTAGACAAAATTTTAAATTTTTAATCAATTAAATTTAATTTATATTATTATTTAATTAAATTATAAAATAATGATTAAACATAATTATTATCTAGATTAAAACGATATATTTTTTATATCTTTTTTATTGAATAATAATATTATTAGATCATATATAAATGGTCAAATTAAATAAATATATTATACAATATTTTTTGTAATAAATTTTAAATTTAATATTAATTTATATATTATCTAATATATATTCCTAAGCAATATTTATAGCATTTTAAATTTATTCTATATAATATAATTAATTTAACTTGTATAAAAGAGTTTTGGAACCCGCAGCGGCAAGCCGCCAAGTGGGCACTGGATAGTGCCATCGCTGGCGGCAAAAACGGAAGTGGTGGAGTCGACTGTAAGTGTAACTCTGTAAGCACTCAGCATTCAGCAAAGACCTCTAAAACCCTTTCTTCTGCGAAACAATGGCGTCAGTGACTCACCACTCCCTACTCTTCACTAACCTTTCTTCTCAACCACTCATTTCCTGTGTTCCTTCTTCTCCAATATTCCGTCTTCCTTCTACCCAATCCTGCGCTCACCCTTCTCTCACCTCCACCTGCTCTCTCCCTTCCTTCGTCACCAATCTCCGCTTCCGCAATTCCCGCCTCTCTGCCCTACCCGACGACGCTTCTGTCGGATCTCGTGGCCCTGGAGGCTCCGATTCCGGCGGAGGTAGTGGCGGCGGCGACGGCAGCCACGCTGGTGGAGGAGATAATTCGTCATTCTTGTCATGGTAATAATCAATTAATCATACTTAGGGATTAAGGGATTAGTGTTATTCTTGTTAGTGAGAAATGTTTCTTTTTTATATTAATCATTATTTTTTTTTTACCTCTTGCAACAATGTTTTGTTTGGATCCAAAACAAGTTAACTGAATGAACTCTAGTACAGAAAATTGAAGTCACTATGTTATCATCGGTCGGTAGTGGGTTTTATGTATAGATATTCGTGATTAGTGACTGCAGCTTTTTTTTTTGTCAAAGATTATATATAGAGGCTACTACATTTTCTATTATTTCATCATTTTGGATGGTTAGAGTGTATATAGAAATTAAATGGATGTTTCATGTGCACTGGGAGATCTAGAAAACAGAACCCTGGGGTGACTCTATGAAAGAAACAATGGTTGAAATTTTTTCAAAAAAAAAAAAAAAGGATAATGACTGAGCATTAGAGAATACAGATCACTGAAGCAAAATGATTAAAGATTCAAGGGGTTCTTCTTTCAGTCAATTCAGGGGGATTTTTTTTTTCATTTTTTTGGAAATCTAACATAACTTCACCTGTTCACCACAGGTATTTGGCTGTTCTTGGAAAAAACCCTGTTGCAGTAAAAGCTATAACATCTGCAATTTTGACACTAATTGGAGATTTGATATGCCAGGTATGCTGTCCCTGTTTCTATTCTTTGTTGAAGCATATGCATTTCCAGATCTTTATGACATGAAATGCATGAGATACATACAGGTAAATTCCTATAGAAACTTTATTCTATGCCATGGAGGCATGATTCAAGTGCATTGCTACCTTATGGTATGTGGACAAAGGACTGAATAATGTAAGGTTTCTAGGAATTCAAAGCTTATTTATTCTGAATAGATGATGGCTAACAACTTTATTATTAAAAAAAAAGAAAAAGAAAGAAGGTGAAGAAATCTGTACTTTTCTTTTGTGCATGGTTTATATCAACTTATGGTGTTGCCAATATTTTTTACTGCTCTGCACGGGGATCAGATGTTATCATGGAGGAATCTGAAGTTTAATTAGTGGAATGCTGCGGACTACCTAATTAATATCTATGTCTTATGTGTTGTGATATCTTCTTTTATTCTGTCATTCATATTGTTGCTTTCTGAATTTTATTTATTTTATCAATTTAAGCAAATCCTCATTATCAAGGTCAACATGGCATCCATCTGAATTTGATTTTTTTATGTGTATCTTCTAAAACTCAATGCTTAATTTTCTATTTGAAAAATTGTGATTGTATGCACTCTCTAAGTATATTCAATTTATTTTCGTAGCTTGTAATAGACCAAGTGCGGTATTTGGACTTGAAGAGGACGTTTATTTTCACTCTGCTTGGTTTTGTCTTAGTAGGTCCAACATTGCATTTCTGGTAGTGCTCTTGAACCCATTTTATAGTCATGCCTAAAATTCAACTAATTCGTTATGTTCTTTCGAATTTGATCAATTTTTAACTAATGTTCAGAAATATCAATGCAACTATCATGCTTTCAGAAATACTAATGCAATTATCGTGCTTTAAGTTATGGTTCTGTTCTGAAATGCAGTGCTTTTGTGTTGATAAATTTTCAAATTTTTAATTTCCCCAATTAATTTTTTTTACTAGGATAATTTCCTGATTCTTGCTTTGAATCTTCAGGTACTTGTATCTAAGTAAATTGGTTACACTACCTGGAGCATTGGGTGCACTTTTGCGTCTTGTAATTGATCAGGTAGGAAAATTCCATCGGCCCCAACCCTACAGTGTACTGTTACTAATCAATCATTAACTGTGTGCTGAGTTTGGTATTTTAATTCTGAGCATGGTGAAATATGATTGCAGTTCTTATTTTCCCCCATATTCATTGCGGTTTTCTTAGCTACATTGGTCACACTTGAGGGAGGGCCATCACAAGCTATCCCCAAACTTAAACAGGTGTGGTTAATGGTTTTAGGCTTTTAGCTTGTACATTCATGTAAAATGTGTATACAAAGAGGGATATTTCCATTGTAGCATTGGAAAGTGCGTATTCATCCTCAAATTTCATTTTGCAGGAGTGGTTTTCTTCTGTTGTGGCAAACTGGCAATTATGGATACCTTTTCAATTTCTCAACTTCAGATTTGTTCCGCAGCAATTCCAGGTTAGGCTGACTAACCAAACCATATATATATATATCACTTTGAAACTTGCTCGAGTTAAAATTGTTGCTTACAAATGCTAGTTTTATACTGTTCTTTATTCAAATTCATTTGAGTGCGCCACCTTTCTGTATTTAGTCAATTGCATCTAATGAGATTTCAAAATGCATCAACTTTCTAGTTTTGGTGAATTGCATCACATAACCGCACAGATCACATTTTTCACCAGTCTATTAGTTGAACAATAAAGAACATCATACACGAGGACGACATTTTTGTTTTAACATTTCTATTTTTCATCTTGCAATTTGTTTGGATGGCTGGTGCCTGGTAGGAGTTTGAGAGTCCTATATCAGTTCTCTTCACATAATGCATTCGCACCATGCTAACTGAATTTCTATCCTCAACCGCCCACTTTTATTCCGACTCTTTTTATCATTTCACTATGAACGACAATGGTTATGAATGAAAGCAGGGATGTTATATGTGGGGGCTTAGAAGATCTTCAAGCCGCGGGAACATAATCATATTTTGCCGTACATCCATGGGGACTGAAACCATTCCTGAATTTGTTCTTATTGCGAGTAATCCCTGTCCATACACGTCTATATGAGCTTTGTGCTATCCCATCGCACTCCATTAACAAAATAACTAACCATCACTCCCCTACTAATTTAAACTTTAAACCCTAAATTCACCTACTGACATACGCTTGTTTCAACTTGGGGCTTAAGCTGCCTCAGTACCCCTGGCATAACGAACAGTCGAACACAAATCAGCATGATATCACTATGCCATTATTCTTGAATTAGTTTCATTGAGGAGTTATCATGCGTCTGAAATTGGAGTTATCAAATTTTTGACACTTACGTAGTGATATTTTTCCCAAACAGTTTTCATTGGCTGTAGCACATAAAGTTTTCTTCAATTTTCTTAGATCTACTACCTTTTCTACTGCTGAGATTAAAAAAAGCATGTGGAAATGATTTCAGGTCCTTGCTGCTAATGTTATTGCTTTGGTATGGAATGTTATTCTCTCATTTAAGGCGCACAAAGTTGTTCAAAAATAGGTAAGCTTCATGTTCAGTGAATGCAGAGGACCTAAATTTAACTAGCCTCATTATTTAAGGAATTCTAATGTATATGAGATGAAGCACCAAGCAAAAGATTTTGACCTGCAGTTCCAATTTGTATCTGGGCTTTTTTTTGGATGCAGATTGTGGTAATATAATTTTTTTTTGTCATAAATTACACACACACGCAAACATTACACGAGAAAAATAAAGGCAAACAGGAACCAAGGGACAATTGAACAAGTCTACATATGAAAACTTGGTTGAAGTAGAATGTCAGAAAGCACAAGAAGCAAAGCAGGGTTGGGCTCTCATGTTTATTTCATATGTACAATTGTTGAATAAAACAATCAGACCAAAAAAAACTCAAGACTTTTTGTTTATTTATTATATTAAGAGTATTGAGATTCTTTTTTAAGGGTAACTGTTGATATTTTAGTTATAGTCATCACCTTTTTAAGTTTAAAAATAGGCGAAATCGAAGTATTCTCAATGATGCACTTTTATCAATTAAGTATTTAAGAACAAAAAGAAAAAAGGAAATAATAGTGCACCTTTATTGCGGTTTTTACAATTTAATTTTAACATGTCAAATATGAGTTAATACAATTTGGTCCCTGAAATTTGAAGTCGGAATCAAATGGATCTCTAGAATTCCAGTTAACCCAAATTGGACGCAAAATTTACAATCAAAACTCGCGTTAATCCTTGGGTTGAATTTTGTTAATAACATGTTGATTTAGTATGTTAACTTGTTGCAATTTGAATTTCTCACCTAAGTTCTATGTGATCAAGACTTATTAGAGATTTTAAAAATTTGACTGCAGCCTTGAGAGTTTTAAAATTTTCAAATTGAACTTATTGTTGTTTCTGTGAGGATGTTGGGAAATGGAGAGCCAGTGAAGCTTTTAGAATCTCTAGTAGACTTCAATCATAGAAACCAGGTGAAGAGTCCAAATTGTGGCAAGCTAATGTGCAAAATCAGCACACTGTTAGCGAACATCAGTTCAAGAGATAACTGTCTAAACTTAACACTTGTCATGAATTCAGCTAAGGAAAAGTCTAGGGACCAGTAATTTTTGTGTTGTTTGGCCAGCACTTAACCATCAAAACAAAAGTGAGTGATCTCCTACTATTAGATGTAATCTAGACCTGAGACGACTTTTCATCCTTATACATGTGCAAAAGAGATTTATATCCATCATGCGGCTCTTGTAAAAGAACTGAGATAGGAAATTGCTGCGCTGAAATGCAAGAAGAACAAAAGGAAAATGTGAGGCCGACCTGCGTCAACACTGGAGGAGAAGAGGGAGGTGAATTATAACCGCACATTTCAATCAGAGAAGCTAACCGCACATGCAACAGAGACAGCATCCCCAATCTACCAATCTCATAGTCTGAAAACCCTAGATCAAAGTCAATGGCCACCTATGCAGACTCGTCCATCAATACAGCAACCCACTTGACCCCATCTGGTATCCGCACAGTATCGTGGAACGTCGAGTTGGAATCTCGAAATGGATAGTTGGAGCTAAGGATGCTGTTGCAATGATCGGGCCTCGGACCAAAAAGGTTGCAATAAAGCCTTGGTTGATGTAAGTGGTATTATAGATAGAAAAAACCATGATGTAGGATAACATAGTAGTTAGAATCTTGATTTAACTTTTAAAATCTTTTGATATTACGATTTTAAATAAGTTTATCGATTTTATAAAATTTGTACTAAGTCCGACAATTTTACCATTTAAATCTTATTAAGATTTTCTCTGCCTCTAGAAAAAATATATCATTAAAGAGTATATGACCCAAATGAATAATCACCCAAATGAACGATATATCTATATATACGTGTATTAGTATATATATATATATGAGACCGAAAAAAATATTTCTAAGTTAATATAGTTCGTGTGATTTAAGCGATCTTAAATATGTGATTAGACACAATAGAATTAATAATAGATGTACTCTAAACCCCTTTCTGGGTATTATCAAAAAATTTTAAGTCATTTTTGAAAATTACGTTATAAATAATTAAGATAAATTAAATGACTTTGTAATCTTTCAAAGATTATATTTCAATTTTTTTTTTCATTTTTTTTATAGATTATTGAAGTTATAAAGCTATCAAATAGAGTTGACACTATTAAAGTTATATTCTCTTCATTTAAAATATTAGTCTTTTTGTTAAAAAATACACTAATTTATTAAGTTTTCATCATTACATTTTGTAGAAAATAAATAAATGAGTAAAATTATAAATATATATATATAATTAAAAAGTAAATAATTTATTGAATACGAGTACCTAAACATCATAATGAATACAAGATTTATAATGAATACGAGTACCTAAAATAGTTTATTTTGTGTATACTCACATCCATATTTATAATCTTCATTGAGTTTTAGATTTATTGTCTATAAGTAACAGAAGTTCGTAGTTAGAATGCTTGATTGATCATATTCCCAATTAAACCAAATAACTTAATTATATATATATATATATATATATAGATATAGATAGAGATAGAGATAGAGAGAGACTTGATGAAATATGGAAAAATGATTATTTATGTAATAAGTAATAACTCATCAAGAAATTTTTTTTGTATCTACTGCATTGAACATATCCATAATTTAAGTATTTTTTAATTTGGATTTCCTGTGAATGCAAAGGAGGACAACCCAACCAAGCAGAACACAACTCAAAATACTTTTTCACACAACTCATATGATTCACATTACGCATCAAAGTCTCAAAAGAAGTTAAATTGCTCCCACATAATGAAAAAGAAATGACATAAAACCTAGTGTCATTCTGGGACATGGGCGCGTGCGCAGATTGGAACCAACATTTTTTTAAAAAATGCATTGCAACATAAAATCAATACCACAGCCATCAGCTTCGTACACTAACCCAATACTGTTCTTCACTGCCTCGACGTGTATCCATGTCCTCTGCTGGATGATGACCTACCAACCACATTCTGTTTAATACTGTGGTCACATGTTACTTGAAAAAAAGGACTCATTCACAAGCTTCATTATAATTTACCTATATGGCATGTCCCTTATGAAACAAAATTTTGAAATTACCATGTCTATGTGTCTATTATCTTTAAAGGTATCCATGCTTAGTAGAGTGTTACAACTCTTCAACTCTACAACAGCTATAATATTTAGAGGCACACAAGCATAGAACATTCCATTCTGAATGAGCCAAGCAATTGACAATACAATACATGGGACTAATGGGTTAACTCAATGTCCATGGAGAACATATGAACCATCAAAGTGCATAGCAAAAGCCCACAAAAACCTACATGGGCAGTCAGGGTCAGTGCAGTCTCAACAACTATATATACATTATAATGTCTAACTTGTTAGCAGTACTCATACCAATAAAAACTTTCAAAACCCAGCATCTACATACACATGTTAAAATTTTAATTCTTTATAGTTGTTCGTGCTGTAATTGTAGTTCTTATTCCTTCAATTCTTTGCCTTTTCAATCGAGCTAAGCCTCAGAGTGGTCCCTGAAATTACACTCGTGCTTCATAGTAGTCCCTAAAATTATTAATTACCCAAATTGGTACCTGAAGTTAAACGCCGGGACTCAGTGTTGTCCTTCCGGCACATTTCCTCCAGGTGGCGTCATCGGAAAGCTGATGTGGCTAATTTGGTGACACGCGGGCAAGCATAACGGCTAGCTGAGGTGGAAGAACGAATTTTATTGACTCAATTTGGTCCCTAATTCGAAGTTTAAAATCCCTAATTCCCAAATCTGAAGATCAACCTCCAGTGCCCTTCTCTTCTCTTCTGGTCTCTTCCGTTGGTTCCTCTGCAGCATCTTGATACCTAGACGACAATGGCTAGCGCGAGCAATGCTGCTGGAAGCTCGAACAACCCACGATCGTTTGGAAGAATCATGAGAAGAATGAACAGGAACAGGGATTCGCGTTTGCCAGAATGGTGCAGATGCGGTTTGAGACCAGTGCTGCGATGGTCAATGACGGATTCTAATCCAGGGAGACCCTTTGTGGGTTGCCCAAACTACAATGTAAGTGGTTGTTGTTGTTGTTGTTTGCTGTAATTTTGGATATAAATTTGGTTGATTCTTTAAACTTGGTGCAGACTGTAGGCAAGAAGTGGTGTGGTTTGTTTATGTGGATTGATAAAATTCTTGAAGAAGATGTGATGACATGTGATGGTAGAGCAAGCCCTTCAATTGACAATGAAGAATGGAAGATGAAGTTTGCTTGGAAACTTGGAAGATTAGAGTCTGAAGTTAGGGTTCTAAAAGTGGGTGGAGTTTTGGTGTTTTTATTTATGCTGCTGGTTACAGTAGCTATTCTTGTCTTAAAGTTAGATAGGCAGTTTGGCCAATTGTATCTGGGAAGAAACACATGAATTATGCATGTTGTTGCTGTGGTTGTACCTGTTAGTTTGTTTGAAAGAAATGAAAATTAAAGTGATTGAGACAAGTGTGCTTGCATATGTTGTTAATAAAATATGAGTTTATAGTGTTTGGAAAGCATCTTAATTGCATATGAGAGTGCAAAATAAAACCAAAAATATGTCACAGATCTCTTCAAGAAAGTCATAATTCATATTTCATATTGTAGTGATTACATCCAAAATAAGGCATTATAAAGCCAGAACAATAGTCACCAACTATATCAGAGTTTTCAAAACATAAGTATCATAAGTTTTTAATCTCCAACACTGGAATTGTAAGTAAGAAAGCATACACAGTACATTACTTCAGCAAAATAGAGAAATAAATACACCATACTATCCCCAAATATAAAAAACTAAGTCACTAATTCTTGGTTCTGGGTGGCTTGAATCCCGGATTAGGCACAAATCGCATCGCTGGTAGATTCGTTGCTGTTTCAGTGCTTGCAGGTTGACTGCTTGTTGGGAGAGTGCTTGCAGATGGAGTGGTTGCAGATGGAGTACTTGCAGATGGAGTGGATGCAGTGCTTGCAGATGGGGTGCTGGATGGCTGGGTGGTAGCACTGGGTGTGGACAACTTTCTCTTAGGAGGCAGTTTGGGTGGCCGAACAGGAGGTTGTTGCACCTATGTATGCAACACCAAAAAATTAATGTGACTAAGAAAAATTAATGTATGACCACAATACATGTATATATATGGGTAAATAATATTACCCACCTGTTGCGAGTCATCAGTTTCTGACAGAATAGGCTGACTAAGATCAAGCTGAATCTCAACCTGATCCTGTGACACAGCTGGGGCATCACCACCATTTACAGCAGCAGTTGGAGCAGAATTGTTGACCTCACCTCCATTAGCTTCAGAATTAGCAGCAGCAGCAGCCGCCGCCACAGCAGCTGATTCTTCATCAACGGCCCTCTTATGACAGTTCCTCTTTGTGTGACCAGATTCACCACAATAGCGACAATGTCCTTTTTTATGAACTCTTTTCATTGAGGTCTTCTGCTTCTTGCCTTTACTTGGCTCCTCATCAGCATCCTTTCTTCTTTTCTTCTTGATTGGCCCTGGCTTCTTCTTGAACTTTGGTGCTTGAGGTCTATTATTAGGTGATTTCTCCCACAGTGCCTGCCCAGGAATTGGATTTATATGGAAGCCGTAGGTGTTGTTGTATGCTTCCATGGTCAACCAGCTATGACAGAATTCATCTGGCCTTCTACCAGCCCTGGCCAAAGCGGCACATGCATGCACACATGGCATCCCTACATAGAACATCACAGCCATACATAAATATAATTCGAACTGCAAATCAAAAAAAAAAAAAAATTAAAAAACATGCATAAAAAATTCATACCACTTAGTTGCCAAAAACCACAGGTGCATGATCTCTTGCCTAAGTCAACAGCCATATTTGTAGGCCACCCATGAACTTCAAATATTTCGTAATCTGCATCACCAGACCACATGGGAACCCATTTTTTTGATTCCTTTCTTATCTTTTCCAACCTACTTCTCTGTATTGGAGGTAGAATCCCGTCATTGTTCCTCAACTTCACCTTGTTCCTGGCTATAGATCTCATGATGTACATCCTGACCTCCTCCAACAGTGTGATAATAGGCTTGGCTCTAGGGTCCTTGATCCGTGAGTTAAAAACCTCACATGCATTATTGCAGATATTGTCCATTTTTGGTGCAATGCTGAAGAATGCCCTGCTCCATGAATTCTTCGGCCATTTGCATAGATAACTCCAAGCATCCTTGTTTAGCTTTTTCAATTTTTTCATCCCTTCCACAAATCCCTCTTGAGTCGTAGACCTTGCACACTCCCAAAGCAAACCTCTAAGCTGATTATCCTTCCACTGTTTGTTGAAGTTCCTCCATAAATGCCATACACAGAATCTGTGATGGACATTTGGGAACACATCCTGAACTGCATGAATTAGACCCTGCAAATCCAACAAGCCAGTCACAAAGTTTCAAATCGAGCCTCAAACAGGTCCCTAATGTTGTTTTAATGAACTCATAGTGGTCCCTAAAGTTGTGTAAGTGACATCAACGTGGTCCTTGGGACAGCTGAGTACACAGATACTACCCCCTATAATGCAACCATCAACTATGCATCATACAACAATTACCCAATCTAAGTAAACAGATTTGTGTTTATAAACCAGTAGATATCCAAGTCAACAATTATTTAATTTACACAACTTGGTCCTTGGGTTAGCTAAGTACACAGATACTACCCACTATAATGCAACCATCAACTATGCAACCATCAACCATCAATTATTTAATTTACACAATAATTATTCAATTTATACTACTATTATTCACTACTCAGCAGCAGCTATATCTAAGAATTACAACTGTTACTTAGGATAACTAGCAATAGATATGCATACCTTTTGCATGTCTGAAATAAAACACCAACTATGTTGCTTGTAGTCACCTAAGTCTTGGTGCAGCAATTCCAGAAACCATCGCCAATTCTCCGTGTTTTCAATGGACACTATTGCATAAGCAATCACATAAATGTGATTGTTTGCATCTTGACCAATTGCAGAGAGGATTTGACCACCATGTTTTGTTTTTAGAAATGCTCCATCCAACCCTATAAGTGGTCTGCAGCCAGCCTTGAACCCTCTTTTACACCCATCAAGGCAAATGTACATCCTATCAAAGGTTGGATCTTCATCAGGATTGGGATGAGGTGTAACACTAATACTCACAGTGGAGCCAGGATTAGTTTTCAGTAATGTCAACCCGTAATCCCTAACCATACCATACTGGGCAGCAGCATCTCCATAAACTATGGCCCTAGCATCCCCTAGAGCCCTTGTCAGTGAAGATTTGTTGAGGTCCAAGTCGCACTTGCTCTTAAAGTACTGGGCAGCTTCACAATGTCTAAGGTTGGGATATTTCCTTAATTTCCTAACCAGTTTGCAACCCAGCCACTTCCTGTTAGCTAGCCTGTTCTTAGTCTCTCTAGGACAAGTGTGATCGTCCATAAAGGTCTTGATCTGCCAGCAGTTACCCTCACTATCCATGGAAGCATATACTACCCACCCACACTCCTCTCCCTTACAAACAGCCCTCATCCTTAAATTGTCATTCTTCTTCCACCAGATCCGCCTTCCCTCCTGGATACAGTACTCACGAACAGCTTCCTTGAATTCCATCTTAGAATTAAATTTCATCCCAACCTTTAGTTTAAGCTCACCAAACCTTCCTCCTTCCCTAAATACCGGAAACACCTCATCTGACTCAACCTCGTCTAACTCATCCTCAGAGTTCGGTGGAGTCTTCATTTCCTCAGAGTGCCAAGACTCTCCACTATCAGATTCATCATAAGCTCCATCTTCAGCATCATAATATGCTCTCGTTTCACCAACCTTCGGAATCGGGCCAAAGAAGAATTCATCATCTTCAGACCCTGACTCTGCACACACAATCCCATCATCCTCAAGCATAACTGAACTCTTTTCATTAACTTCTCTATTATCTGTCCTCTTTTTAGCATCACTCTTCTTTCCAGTTGATCTCTTCCCAACCACTTCTTCCTCCTCACTAGAGACATCATCAGCAGCAGGCTTATACGGTTCGTCCTCTACACTGTCATAACTGTCATGGGAGTCTGAAGATTCTTCCTCACTAGACAAGCTAACAAACACAGTCTCAGGATCCTTTCCCTTAACAGATGCTCTTCCAAAAGTTCCAGTTGCAGCTGATCTTGTTAAAGGCCTCCTAGCATGTAATGCTGCATTCTTTACTTTCTGAGGGCCTCTCTTTGGTATATCAGACCTCCTTGATTTTTGTGATGTTGATCTTGTTACAGGTTTTGAAGTGGGCTGGGCCATTGACTTTGGTGGTGGGTTGGGCTTCGTAGTAGGAGCAGCAGTGGACTGGCCCATTCTTTTTGGTCGTGGGTTGGGCTTAGAAGTAGTGGCAACTGTGGGTTTGGCCATTGTTTTTGGTGGTGGGGTGGGCTTAACACTGGGAGCAGCAGCTGTGGGTGCTGCCATTTCTTTGGGTGGTGATTTGGAATAACTAACAGAAGTTGCAGTATGGTAACTCTTATGCTTTGGTTGTGAAATACCAGTAGGCATAGTTGGGGGGATTGTTGTTGGAGTATGAATTGTGGTGTTCATTGGTTCTGAGGTTGGAATCGGTGGTGATGTGGTGGAAATTCTATTGGCTGTCACATTGATGCTGGAGTATGTATGTGGAATAGGGTCTGGTAGCACTATCAACTCCTTGCCTTTGGATGATGCTAGTCCTGTTTTCTCATCAAACACAGGTTCAGAGACCCCATGTTCATAATACACATGGACAACTCCCTTGTTGGTCTGAGCAGCATAACACATCTCCATGAGCTCTTTGTCATGTGTCAAAGCTCTAAGCCCTCTTTGCAATGGCCTATTAGGCACCAGCCACCAACAGTGAGTCACATTGTCATACCCAAGTGTCTTATAGTAGTCTCGGATAAAAAATACATCCACAGTGTCTACGTCAACTCTCGACAACTGAAAAATCTGTCCACCACTGTAATTCACAGTTCCATCACGCTCTATCACAAATAAGCCTCCATGGTGAAACATGATGGTGATCCAAGGATCTCCCATCTGCAATTTAGAAACAAAATTTCTAAATCAACCTCATCATCTTCAACCATATTAACAAGTTGGAAACCACATTAACTGTAAATGCAGCAAAGCATAATAGATAAGAAATAGCATTTTCCCATGACAAACAGCCCTCATACAGTCAACACTTTCATTAGCCTAACCACTCTGAAAACTAGTTGCGATCAAACCCTAGCTAAATATTGCGAAACACAAACATGCATACCCACAGATAACACTCCAAAAAATCGTTTCTAACTACTGAAGAGATTAAACTAACAACCTTCACAAAAAACAGAGCATTCCTTATATCACATTATATTTTTCCTTTTTTCCTTACCTTTTTCAGAGAGACAGGCCTTCGATACAGTCTTCGTTTGAGGCAGATGATGATAACCGATCCTATATAGCAGTCGTGCTCCACAGAAATCGCAACAGTTACCACAATCCAGCCACCGCCATTGACGAGTACAGGGGAGGAGGGGCTTGTGTTGTATTTTGAGGGAGGGAAGACAATGCGTTACGTTAACGTTTGATGGGGGAGTCTTCAAAACCAACTTTTGGAGTGAAACGACGTCGTTTTCAGCCATTTACGCGCCACCAACAAAACTACGTCGTTTTATGCTTGCCCGCGTGTCACCAAATTAGCCACATCAGCTTTCCGATGACGCCACCTGGAGGAAATGTGCCGGAAGGACAACACTGAGTCCCGGCGTTTAACTTCAGGTACCAATTTGGGTAATTAATAATTTTAGGGACTACTATGAAGCACGAGTGTAACTTCAGGGACCACTCTGAGGCTTAGCTCCTTTTCAATCATATTTTTTCGCACAAAAAAAAAAATGCTTCGACAGTTTGATCCCAGAATTAATGACTTCAACATCAAAACATTGGTTATCTTTAAGTTCTTAACTAATTTTACATCGATTATTTATTCACACATCAACAATGACAACCAAGAACAAGAAATCACTTACGTTCTAAAAAATTACTATCCTTGTTATGTATTTCTACTCTAACAAAGCTAGAATGACATAAGCGAATCTATTTGTTTTGAACTCATGAAATTGCGATTGCTACTAATCTACCAATTATAACTGAACATAAATGATGACGACCGCGGCAAGAGCGCCACTGACCTGAAATAGGGCCCGAGGCACAACCACTCCCCCGCTACGACGACGCAACTGGCGATTTGCAAAGTGCGACGCGAGCTTGGCCACCACGGTCCGCGACGAGCACACACAGCTCCCGAGCGCCACCAGCAGCGACAACGAGTAGATCAGCGGCGGCGATCCACGTACAGAGGCTCTTTTCTAAAGAGCTAAAGATATTCTCGATCCTTCAACGCCATATTGACACGTGCAACTATGCTCTTTGATAGAGAGCAGCTTGGCAGAGATTACTGCACTATTGTCAGGGCTGGGTTTTTTTTGATCGGTGGATTGGACAACCCAATCCTAGATACACAATTCTCACATACTTACCAATTTTTTTCTTTTCGATTGCAGTTGATAAAACTCGAATTCGAAATCTTTGAGATGGAGAGAGTGCAGAATGCCGTGTGTGATGGAGCTGCGGTTTAGTTTACGTGACCAGCTGCTAACCCTGTAATTTTCCATGTTGGGCTCTGTTCTATTTGGGCAATGGACTATAGGGATTGGGCTTAATGGGGTTGTGAATGGATTTAAAAATCACAATCCTGGGCATGTTAATGGTTGTGAGAAGAATAGTGAATAGATGTTAGTTAAATATGGATTGAATAACAAGGTTGGGTTGATCTAGTGATTAGTTCACTAATTTATTTAAATAAGTGTTGGGAGTTTGAATTCAGCACAAGCTTAGTACCGCGGAGGATTAGTCCATTCCAAACCCAATGTTAATTAATTAGGCTTGCCATACAAATGCAATAAACAGGCCCAAACACTTCTATCCAAACCCAACATAAATAAATCCCGTTATGTGAAATACCAAAAATAAAAAAAATCACGTTATGTGATACAGCAAGCGGCTCCACCACCCATCTCATTCCAGACAACCTCTACACATGTCATCCAACCTTGCAAGAAATAAACATCTCTTTATATTTTTATGGAATTGCATCTATACACTAGAACCACCTATAATAAAAATATTTATTTGAGCTTTTACTCAAGTAGGCTTGTTACTTGTTAGACATGTTATTATTAGGTCTTCCAATTATTAAACTTAGATATAAGACCACAATTTGCTAATTCATTAAAATTTGACAACTTTTAAGTATAAATTAGTCAAACTATTCTTTTTAAGTTAATAATATTTTCAATCTGTATTTTTGTCAAAAATAACATTATATTTGTGGATGGAAGACGTAACACATCAAATAACCTCCCTCGCTCAGTATATGGCTTGTCTTAGAAAATTGTGTGGCTCAGTATATGGTTTGTCTTAGAAAATTAAAAAATAAGAGTGCGTTTGGTTTGTATTTTTTTTCAGTATTTTTTATTTTTATCTCATATTAAAAATAAAATACAAACCATACCCAACCTAAGTTTTCTTTAGCTTAGAAGTTACAAGTAGAAAAAAGAGGCACGGAATAATACGCCCCAATATACATAAAGATGTGGGGTCTGAGACCAGATATTAATAGCACGACTTTGTAAGAATACACCTTTCCTTTCCTTTGATTTTTCGTCGATCATATCCATGTCAAGTTTATAAAGATGATGATTATATTAAAGTGATCACCATAATCATTTTGTTATTGATGGAAGAAAAAATGTACCTTGACTTTTTATTCAGAAAAGGTGTCCTGATTAATTCTAAAAAAAGTAAAAAAATGAGATACTAATTAAATTAGTTATCTAGTTTTTATTTGATGATCAAATTGGTTTTTTGATTTTTAAATTTGATTAAATTAGTCCTACAATTTTAAACCGTGAATTTAAGTTATTTAAAATTCGTTATTTCCTAAAAAAAAAATTTCGACTGCGATTCTAAATATTTGTTTAGTTTAATCAGTCCTCCAGAATTTTCTGTTATTATTTCCTTTCCCCTTTTTTGAATTTAGCCAAGTGAAAGAATAGCAACTTCATCTGAAAATGATAAAATAATACATAGTGGAATAGTCGTTGTTATTTTTTCTATTAATAAATTGAAATGAGGGAACCTACAATCAAAACAGGTTATACAAATATTCAAAACTAGTAAAAGAATTACACGGAACAAAATAAATAGACAAACAAGTTTCAATTCATGTTACTTAGTTTTACTTTGAGCATTGATTGCAGCAGAGAGAGAGAAGATGCATGCACCTATGGTGTAGGGAAATATTCGACAAACATGTGAATCAGGGTTCGGGAAATTTGAGGTTGTTCCTTGTTATTCAACTTATGTCAGAACTTAGTAAGACCCAAACGTCTTTCCTTCTCAGTGTTGTAGCTGCAAGTGGCTTGAATAATTTGACATCAGAACAAAAAATAGACAACGCCTATTCTATAATGCTTATTTTTAAAATTAAAATTTAATTTTAATGTATTGTAAAATAATTGCGTATTCAATTATATTTTATATTAATAGTGTAAATAATCATTTAAAACAACAGATATGATTGAATGATTATGTAAATTATTTTATATTGTTAGTGTATTAAAAGTATATTTTTAAAATGAGAAATGCTAGGGGGCTAGCAACTTTTGTAATTTGTAGCCATCAAATAGCCATCAATGATGGTTTTAATAGTGTGAGATTGGTGTGAGATTTTATCTAATGACTCACTTTTTTTTGCTGGTTACATACTGGCTAGAATTTAACAAAGTTGCTGGCCCCCTAGACTTTTCCTTTTAAAATTATACAAACTAGTAAATGTTTTAAAAAATAGGTTCAATTACTCTATTGGTCCCTATAGTTTCACAAAATTTTTAATTAGGTCCCTGTACTTTTTTCTTTTCAATTGGGTCCCTATATATTAATTTTTTTTCAATTAAATCTCTACCGTGACAAAAACGTCTAAAATAACAGAATATTTTCTTAAAAAAACGAATATTCTCTTTTTTAGGATAGCAGGACACTCTTATATTTTAAAATTTCCAAAAAAACCCTTCTCACTTGACCCCCACACTCCCATATTCTTAGCCCTATCCTCTTCATCGAGCTCTCTCCGGATCTGCCGCACAGTGCCCTCTCGCCGCGCCTCCTCCTCTCGACGTCCCTGTCATGCCTCGTCCCTTGTATTCTGCTCATCCCTTGTATTTCGCCGTGCCTCTGTCCCTCTCTTCCTCGCCGCGTCTCGCCTACGTGCCTCTGTGCTTCCATGCTTCCCTCGCCTCGCTGCGCCGTGCCTCCGTCCCTCCCTCACCGCGCCGCCCCTTCATCCCTCGCACCTGGTTTTGCTGCCTCGCGCCTACTCCCGTGGCTTCCATTTCAGACAGAGCCCAGGACTAGGTTGGATACAGGGACTCAGGGGGTTGGCCTTGGTTATTGCATTTTGGCTACAGTGGCTTGTCCGGATCGACTTGTTGTTGCAGTTAAAAGGGATTCTGGATTCTGATTTAATGCCATTGAAGTTGAGGTATATACTGCTGAACTCATGCTTATGTGGATTGATCCCTTATTTTTAGTTATATTTTCATCATCATATAATGAAATGGTTCTTATTTTAGTCTATACATTGTTATTAAGTAACAACTAGCATGAAAAGTGTATAAAATTGAGAATATAATGACTCATTCTGTGGATCTTCCATGTTTATTGAGAATATAATGACTGATTCTCAAATACATGCTTATTGCCATTATCTTGAACTTGGATCTTCCATGAGTAATTCCTATGGGGAAACCCAAAATCCCAAGTAATGGGAGATTTTTTTACTAGTTACTAGTGAGGACTGAGTACTGAGTAGTGGTAAAGGTAAATTATAAATGAATTTTGTTGTCCTGAATTTGTTGGGATTGTTTGCAAGAGTCCCTTATTCTGAAAACTAAATTTTAAACGAGTCTGTCGTTATAACACCCTAATTAGCCTAAGTTTTACGTCGCGTCGTAAAGCAAAGGTTAATCAGAGATTACAATAGTTCTAGGCTCATATATATATATATATATATAGAAAGAATAGTATAATCTAGAAGCCCGATGAATGATATAGCTCGAAAACAGAATTTGAAAAGCGCAAAACGTTCTAGCGAAGCTACTGACTTAAAGCACAAGAAATAAGTACATATAACAAAATATCATTGTATAATATCATAAGAATCTAGCCACGGCTCGCGGAGTTTAAGCCGGCTAGCCATATACAGTCCAAACTTGAAACCAGGCAGTAAAAACAGCTTATACAAGTTTTTGTTCTCTCAGATACAAGCCTCTAGGCAAAATAAAATACAAAAGTGAGAGACATATACAAAATAAATCAAAAAGACTCAAAAAGAAGTATCAGGATCCTCCGCTTCTGTCACCATCCAAACAACTCACCGAGGTGGGTTACGGCCTGCATCTGAAAACACAACAGAAATATGGTGTGAGAACCGGAGGTTCTCAGTATGGTAACAGTACTCAGTGATGTAGGATATAAGACCCCGGGACGCCAAAGGCAATCCTAGACTTCATATCCATCACAAGATTAAATCTTAAGGTATACTAAAACAGATAAGCATGATATATAATTCTTAACAAAATTAAACAGGATATTCTATCTTAAGGGATTTTCTACTCTAACCAAACACCGCTGTCCCACAGCCTTCACCAACCTATCCTCCATGCGATCCCATCGCTACCGCGTTCCGAACCTCCTCAATCCCAGTAGAAATCACAATTAATTACAATGCAAGTAAATCACAAGTGGAAGCATATACAAAAAATAGTTCAAGTAAGCAAATAGACACGTTATTCAATTTGGCATACAATTACAAGTCGACAAAGCAGACAAACAGATAGAAAATACACATGATGAATGCCTGTCCTACTAGCTGTGATATCACATTGTCGGTTCAACTGCCAACTCGACACATCTCCATGGAGATGTCGCCCTTCGAAATCATCAATGGGAACCCCCGACATATAGTGCTCGGATCACTGTCCAGGGTTTTGCGCCTGTACGCTCTATTGATCCGAAGGGATGCGAGCGGGATACTCTTGCTACCGACCTCGCATCTCAACGCAAGCGGGACGAACCACCGCCCTTACGCTGCCGCCGCTACCTCGACAGGCGGGATCCAACCGCCGTCCCTGCCGGGCGCATAGCATCTCATGATCTCAATAAAATGATACATCAGTGGTTTTCAGAAAAACATTTTCAATATAGCATAGATCCATCATCTCATTCAGAGTCCTCAACTCATCTCAATCGCTGTCAATTCACTCTTTTATTTCGAACTCAACAGTTCTTTAATTCTCATCTCATACACCAGCCATTCATCACATACCGTCGAACCGTCCTCAGAACGCCAGAAACCTAGGCCTCCATTTACTAATTTCTCCAAATCATATCATCTAAAACCCTTAAATTCCTTCCTATGTTTTAAACATCCAAAACTAGGCCAAAGAGTCCTAAAATAGTGTTATAGAAGTTTACAACCTTGTTGGGAAGGCAGAATAGTTGAAAACAAAGTAAAATTTGAGAAACAAGACGTGTGTGTGCGCATGCCCAGGAAGATTTTTAAAAGTGTGCGTACGCATAGAGGTGTGCGTATGCACATGTGTCAAAATTTTCAATGTCCATTCGCTCGCACAACCTGTGCCAGCGCCTCCAACAGACTGACCATCCCAACGTGTGCGTACGCACAAGTTGAAATTTCTCATTGGTGTGTGTGCGCGCATGACTGTGCTAGCGCTGCAAACAGCACGCCCTTCCCTGTCTATGCGTGCGCACATACCAGAAAACACAAAATTCTGCAACTTTGCAGAATTTCAGATTTTCAACACCAACTTTGAATACTCATAACTTCCTCTACAAAAGTCCAAATTTTACAAACTTTATATCGATGTAAAGGGTTTTCAAAGATATTTAATTCTAAATATATTTCGTCAAATTTTGAAAACCGAGGCAAAAGTTATGATCAAACAAATTTCACCAAAAACCCACTTTTACCAAATTCTACAATTTTCCCAATTTCTTACCATACACATTCCAAACCATACCAAACCACTCCAAACTCCATTTTTTTTTATCAAACATAACCCTTTGTGTCATAATACACCAACCTTACCATATTTTCCTTCACATTTCACTATACTCAACCTCAACACCAACTATATAACACTTATGATCAAACCACATTCAATTTACCATTTCATCAAGCTCAACATCACATCTATCATAATAAACTAACTTTCCAATCCATACCATCATTCAACATCATCATATCATTATCAATCATCATAATTGAACCCAACATTCATCAATTCATCATAAACCATCATACATCAACATTCAACACATTAACAATCATTTTATTTCAAACCTATCCTATGGGTCACTAGTCTAAGTGTCCATGAATATTATATACTACATAGAGGAAACCGAAACCATACCTTGGCCGATTCTCTATATGCACCAAAACCCCAAAATGGCACAAGTTGAGTTCTCCACCATAAGCAAGCCACCAAGGTAACTCCAACAAGCACCAACAAGCTCCAAACTCACAATAATCAAACTATATATGCATAAACCATCACAAATCAACCTAGGGTTCCATTTAAACATAATATCACAAGGGTTTAATATTTCTTACCTTTTCAATAGTTTTGATAGCCAAAATCTAATGCTAAGCAAGTATTAGAGTGAACCTAAACATCCAAAATCACAAAAACTCACTTAACCCAAAGCCCTAAAAACCCAAAATTTTGAAGAGAAGAACTGAGAGAAATTCGAGCTTTCCTTACCAGTTTATTATATGGGTTTTGTAGAGCTCTCCACAAGGAACGCATAGCTGCAAACGGTGTAGCGATCGGAACTCTGTAGCTCAAGATATGAGCTAGAGAAGAAGATGATGAATAGTATTTTCTTCTTCCTCTTCTCCCCTTTCTCTTTCAGCATGAGTGTGTATGTTTGAGTGTGTTATGGGTGTTTGGGTTCATTAATGAGCCCTTATATATGTTGGGCTTGGGCTCAACTTGGGCCCGGTCCAACCCGTTAGCGTTTTTAGCCCGTTTGGCCCAACTTCGGGCCAAACCTTTAAAATTAACGCCCGGTTTTCCATTTCTAATATTTTTCTAAGGTTTTTGACTGTTTTAACTTTTTCTCGTGCAGTAACAGGCAGGTTTGAACTGGTTCAACCGGTTCGACTGCCGGTTTGTAGTTTTTTACGGTTTTTCGCAGAAATTATATTTTCTGACTCAGAAAAACCTACTGAGTCCAAAAATCATATTTAAATTCTCAAATTCTCACTCTAATATATCGGAACCTACTTTGGGCAATATTAATGACTTGACTAACCAGTTGATTAGTTACGGTTCTTACAGTCACTCTGTGATTAATTGAAGTATAGTTTCAATTTCGATATATGCATATTAGCAAGCTCTCAAGGAGCAAAAAATGAGAGAAAGTAAAAGAGCATTTTGGAGAATTCATATAGAGAAAAATAGCACTGAATCTTGGTGCTTGCGCTATAATTCATCTTTAGGTCTCTGATTCTCGTATGACAGCTGAAACTATTGCAAGTTTGTAACTAAATCTAATTAGCTGATCTGAGTCATTGTACTACACCTACAAAATTAGGAGAACTATAGTAGTGTGTGTTTTATAATATGAGGTAGTAACTTAATGTTTATCTTGTTACTTTTGAGAATTGGCTTTTAATTAAGGTTTGGTGCCATTCATTTGATATTATTTGTTGTTGATTTGTGTTTTTATTAAAAATCTTAGTGTGTTTTTTTATGTTAAAATTTATCATATATTCTAGGAAAATATTTCATTGTGGCAAAGACGGTGTGAGGATGCATTGTATTCCTTGCTCATTTTTGGTGATCGACGGCCTGTGTGTCACTTGGCATCAGTTGCAATGACAAAAATCATATTCAAGGGAGATGAAATATCAGTTTATGCTAGAGCAAGCAAGGGATTTTTTTCTGATGGAAAGAGAAGCGAACCTCAGAAAATTGCTGATCGATAACGGTTGATACTGTTTGACATGGTTTAATACAAGAATGTGCAGAAAAAATTTTGGACTGTTGCCTTATATGTCTTGTCTTTTATTGATACTTGAAAAAATATGTATTTCTTGTTCTAGCTTGAACATAGGAAAAATTCATGCTTTTAATATACTTGCTTTTATGTTTTTGTCATTTAAATTGGTTCTCTTGTTTGAAGAACTATATAAAAATCAGTTTTTGTAAATAATTTTAGTTATTACTCTATCAATGGTTCTTATTACTATATGCCATATGCAAATTCTTTCATTATGTTGATCATAATCAATAGTTGAGTGATGAAAACTGAATTTTATATATATTTATTACTATTATTTCTGTTTTATTTTATTCATTATTTTTTTTTTGTATATTCTTAAGATAAGGTATTTTGAAAGTCAAAAATAAAGAGAAGGTATTTTTGGTACAATTTGTATATAAATAAGAAAAAGAATGATAGCGACAAAATAAAAAGGAGTATAAAAGTATATTTCATGTCATAGAGTCATTATAGGGATTATAGGAATATCTTTCATTGAATATTTATAATTTCATCAAATTTTCAATTAGGTCCTTATACTTTTTTTTTAATTAGGTCTCTAGGGGTATACAAGTAATTTCAGAATTCACTAATATTTTTTTTTACGTTTAACGTTAACAAGGACTAAATTAAAAAAAAAATGTATAGAAATCCAATTGAAAAAAAAAAGTATATGAATCTAATTAAAAATTTAGTAAAACTATAGAAATTTGCAGAATAATTAAACCTAAAAAATAATTCTATATAACCAACAAAAATTATTATTTTTAATTATTACTTTGACTAACTCTTAACACTCATATACTAAATTTGGGGAGAGAGAGAGAGTTGTAAAAACTTTTGATTTGGAAATAATATTCAATTTAAAAATAGTGGGATGAATGCATAATAATTAATTACATCACACTCATTAATATATACTAAAATGACATGATGGTTGCTTTCATCATGCACAGTCATTTATAGATTTGATTTAAATTTCGTATTGCCTTGCGCCACTCAATTTCGAAAGTGAGTTCTTCGACGTTTCTTAGTGTCATGAAATTCGTTATTCGCTTTGAAACGGAGAGAGTGAAAGAAGGGTGGGGTGGATGAAGTGTAGGGGAGTAGACTCCAACTTATGGCCTACAAGTTTTTTTTTTTATTTTTTAGAAAAAAGAAACCATCTTGACGAATATAAGTATTAAGATTGGCCCAACATAAGCCTAAGAAAGTGGCTAATGTATTGAGGCATTGGTCAAATTATTGAAAAGAATTTATAGACCCCAAAAACTATATTGAAAAGAATATGGACATAAAAATTTATTGAAAATGATATTTTTATTATATGCCAATGAAATGTCAGAACTAAAGTTATGTAGTTAGTTAGTAATCAAGAAGTTGAAATGTTTAAACTTTCATTTTTAAAATATTTTAAACAAAATGGCTATTGTCATTTTTTTTGTCTTTTTTTTTTTGGTTTAAAACCTCTCCTTTATATCTATTGCTACTCCTATTTAACTAGCTATCATTTATTTAATTTTAAATTTTCCAAAACTTTGAGTAGTTGCGTATTACTCTTATAATAATAAGTTGTTGAAAATACATGGTGAATTTGCATTCTACAATATGTATATATGGATCAAATATATTAATAAATGTTAATAACATATGCTAGTACTATTTAGTTAGTAATCATCAAAGAATTATATTAACAGGTAAATTAGGATTTTTTAATAAAGAAACATATTTATTAATTTATTTAAAATTTAAATTTATTATAATTTTAAGTATTATTTTATTACTACGTAGGCAGATGCAATTTTCTAGTAAAAGAATTGCGCAATAGAGGAAGAGCGCTATAGCGTAGTCTTTGCCAACACAATAATAATAAAATAGATATCCCACAAAAGCGTAGGTATTGTCTGTGAAATCGCTGGAACCATTATAAAATAACACAAACAGTCCCTACACGTACACTTTCATCAATTGCTAAATTTTGACATTTGAAAGAATAGAGAAAGAAAAAAAGGAGGAGAAAAAGAAAAAGAAATTGTTGGTGCAATGACTCAGAGTATCGACATCAACCATTTGAATGAAGGTAAACATATCGTGGGCTACATTAATGATCAAGTTAGAATAATTTAATTTTTTTCTTATATTATAATTGTTAGTTGGTTAGGCAATAGTTATAAGTTTAGGATAACTTTAATATATTAGGGAATATATCTTTATAAATATATAGATTAAGAAAATTTTTAAATTTAATGTAAAAATCTTTGAATTTAGACTATATGTTCTAGATTAGTATGACATGAGATAAATGTTAATTTAGTATATTTTTAGAGTTGTTTTATATAATAGGTCTTATTGGTAGCATTGGTTAAAATTTAATATAGAAATCATTGTATTTAGGCTAATTGTTGTAGTTTATTATGATTGAGATGGATGGTAATTTATGGTTGATAGAGTTTTAGGGATGTTTTACATAACATGTATTATTGTTAGTCGTGGTTTAAATTGAGCTTAATGTCTAAATTACACAAAGTCGGTGGGTTCTATTTTCGAGGATGAATAGGGACTCATGAGAAGAGTGACCTCCTGATGCATTGTTGCCTTATTTAGAGGAGGCTTGTTTCGCCCATGTAGCTTGAAATAGAGATTTTTACTTTGACAACTCACTCCTATCAGCCTTTGTCGAGAGATGGCGTCCATCCATTTGTTCCAGATACCATGGGGTGAATGTACCATCACTCTCAGGATATTTCTTATCACCTTAGCTTACAGACGTATGTGGAGCTGGTAGGAGATTATAGTCATGATTTTCAGATTTATTGCGATCGTGACACATGGGAAATGGTTGAGGAGGCACTTAGAGCGTTAGGGCCATGCCAGAAGCCGTGGGAGGGTGTGTGACTGGCCAACTCTTTCACCATTAGATGACGTGGTTGAAAGCTTGATAAACCACTATTTTATGGTTTATCTTGTGCTTAATTGAGTGGATTTTATCAACTCTTTACTCACTTATTCATACTATTTGCATGGTTTTATATTTGCCTTCCTAATTATGTGCTTTGATTGAAAACATGCTTCTTTGGCCTTAAGTTCCCTATCTTTAAAGCTCTCTAATTACCATTAGATGCCTTGATATGTGTGTTAAGTGATTTCAGAGATTACAGGGCAGGAATGACTTAGAGAATGGAAAGAAAGCATGCAAAAGTGGAAGGAATACAAGAAGTTGGAGAAATTGCTAAGCTATCCAGCCTGACCTCTTCGCACTCAAACGGCTATAACTTTAGCTACAAAGGTCCAAACGATGCGGTTCCAGTTGCGTTGGAAAGCTAACATCCAGAGCTTCGACTTAATATATAATATTCCATAGTTGCCCTAACGCTAGGCGACGCGAACGCGTACTCCACACGGACGCGTCGCAGTGACGAAAAATCAGCGTGTTTGAATTCGCAACCAGCGAATTCTGGGCTGTTTCTGACCCAGTTCTCGACCTAGAAAACACAGATTAGAGGCTATAAAGTGGGGGAATGCATCCATTCATAAACAAACTTTCACATTTACAATTTTAGGAGTAGATGTAGTTTTTAGAGAGAGAGGTTCTCTCCTCTCTTTTCGGATTAGGATTTAGGATTTCTCTTAGTTTTAGGAGTGCCTCTCAATCCCAGGTTCAATGTTCTTTTACTTTATATTTATCTCTTACTTTCAGATACTTTAATGCTTATATTAGTTATGTTGTCTATTTGGCTTATGCTACATTCATGTTGTGATTTTCTTAATTAATATTATTTGAGGTATTTCAGATTTAAGATTGCTTTGCTTTATTTATATTGAATCTTTTTAATTTAATTTAGAATTTTCCCTCTTGGCTTTGGTTGAGTCATTGGAGATATTTGAGTTATCAAACTCATTGTTGATTGAAAATTGGAATTCTTCAAGAATTAATTCGAGTTCCAATAACTCTAACTTTTCTCAAGGAAAGACTAGGATTTGAGGAATAAAAATTAATTCATCCACTTAACTTACCTTCATAGTTAGAGGTTAACAAAGTGGGAGAAAAATCCAATTCTCATCACAATTGATAAGGATAACCAGGATAGGACTTCCAGTTCTTATACCTTGCCAAGAGCTTTGTTATTTATTATTTTAACGACTTGTTATCTTACATTGCTTGCTTCTTCTTTCCAAAACCCCCAATTTACAAGACTCATAACCAATAATAAGAACATACTTCCCTGAAATTCCTTGAGAAGACGACCCGAGGTTTAAATACTCGGTTATCAATTTTAAAGGAGTTTGTTACTTGTGACAACCAAAACGTTTGTACGAAGGGATTTCTGTTGGTTTAGAGACTATATCTACAACGCGACTATTTTTTTTCTTTACTGGCAA
Organism: Arachis ipaensis; assembly: GCF_059453495.1. Lineage (NCBI taxonomy): Eukaryota > Viridiplantae > Streptophyta > Magnoliopsida > Fabales > Fabaceae > Arachis > Arachis ipaensis. Next base: position 113,910,738 of record NC_142441.1, on the reverse strand, counting down.
AAATTCTAACGTCAAAATGGTGCCGTTGCCGGGAAATTGCAAACGTGTGTCTTATTATTGGTTATTGTAAATATTTGCTTTTTACTTGTTTATTTGCTTTTATTTTTGTTTTTATTTTTGCTTTTTTCATAAATTAAGAGGTTATTGGTTTTTATTTAATTATAAAAAATTTTTCAAAAATTTTTTTTCTTGGTGTTCATCTTGATCTTCAAGTTGTTCTTCGTGTTCATCTTGACCTTCAAGTTGTTCTTATTTGTTTTCTTCATTTTGATCTAAAAATTTTTAAGTTTGTTGTCATTTTATTGTTTTTCTCTTTCCTTATTAAATTCAAAAATTCAAAATTCAAAAATCAAATTTCAAAATTCAAATTTAAAAATTTTCAAAATTCAAATTAAAATTTTTTTTTCAAATTTCAAATCTCAAATTTCAAAATTCAAATTTCAAAAATTCAAAATTCAAATGTCAAAAATTCAAATTTCAAAATTTCAAATTTCAAAATTTAATTTTCAAATTCAAAATTTAAATAACCTTTTAATTTAAATTTGTTTTTAATTTTTATTTGCTACTATGAACTCTCACCCCTTTGGCTATGAGTCTGGTTACAATTATATTGCAGGAAGAAGAAATTACAAGGAAAACATGCATCAAGGTTGGAACAATCAAAGATGGGAGGAGCCACAAAGATTTGATCAACCCTCATGGCAGCAACCACCTTCAATGGACTATCAACAACCACCACCATATGCCTATAAAACCTCTCCTCAACATGACTTTGGACCACCATACTCACAAGCCCCTTTCCACCAATCACCTCCATATGACCCTAACCCGTATCCACCATACCAACCACCTTATGAGCCAAATGAACCATACACAGAACCACCACCTTTCCAACACAACTACTCTCATGAACCACCACCTCAATATTCACCATCTCCATATCATTATCAAGATGAACCACCTTCCTATTATTAACCCTTTCTCCCAACCAATGAATCCTCATATCCACCCCAACCTCCAATGGATGACAGACTTCATGTTATTCTTCAAAGGCAAGAAAGGATGAATAAGAGTGTGCTAAATTTTCATGGCCGCCTTAGGCGAGTTAGTAAATATAATAGCTTCCCAATATCTGAGCACTCAAAGAACTCCCATGGCTACATGTGAAAAATCAAAAGAAGAGCAAAGCATGAAGGAGACACTAGAAACGTCGGTGGACAATGAGGAACATGGCTTTGTATTGGGACAAGTGGAGGAAGCCATAATAGTTGCAGAGAAAGAAGTGGTTGAAGACTTAGGAGATGCTGAACCTCCATTGGAAAATCAAGACATAGAGCCTCCTTCCAAGACGGTTGCATTTGATGTTGAGGAGGGTGTACAACCTCCAAGGCATACCCTGGTTGAAGACTTGGAAGAGGTCGATCAAGAGATGGAGATTCAAGAAGAAGAAGCACAACCTCCCATGCCCTTGGAAAGCAATGAAGAGGAGATTGAATTGGAAGAAAGCTACCAAGAGGAAGAGGTTGAAATTAAAGAAGCTTGCAAAGAGGTGGAAATTTTCAGAGAAGAGCACAAGGGAGTGGAGCTTGCAAATTCGTTAACAATACCTCCCCCTAAGTTTCCATCATCCTTCACAACATTCAAGTGGGTAAAATTCATATCCCTTAGCTTTCTAATTCCACTTGAATATGGGCTACTGGAGACGGATGGTCAACTTAGAGCTCTTTGTGGCATTAAGAGTAAGAGGAAGATGGTCAGTGGTAAGAATTGTCCTGCAAGGTTCATTATGGTTGGAAGCCTTAAGTTTAAACGCAAAGGTTGGTGTAGAGCTCAATTGAATGGGTCTAGGAAGCTGTTTGGTAGCTGCAGTGAGAATTCAAATTACTTATCACCCGACTGGAAAAATACAAATCCCAACAAAAATGGGTGTAAAAGCAAGATTTGGGATCTTGGAATCTGCTCTGACATTTGTCACCCCGGGAGCCTAAGAATCTGTTTGAAGCTTCTTAAGGGCTTTACATGCCTAGTTTGGGACCCCGGAGGTCACTGGACGTACAAACACTGGTGGGGATTCCTGGATGAATACAAGCATAAGCCACCATAACAGGGAGCTCACCAAATGTCCAACTTAAGGACTCTAACTAAAAGTGCTAGGTGGGAGACAACCCACCATGGTATGATCGTTCCTTTTTCATTTTTATTTAGTTTTATTTGTTTTCAAGTTTTATTTTATTTTATTATATTGAACCTGGAGTTTTGCATTACATTCATATTAACACTGCATTCTGCATTTTTTTTCAGATCTAAAAAAAAAAGCACGCACGCGACGCGGCAGCGTCGCTGACGCATCCGCATCACCAGTGCAATGGGAAGAAAAGAAAACGAACAAAAAGTCACGCGAGAGCGTGGCTGGAGGCGCGCCTTTAGAATAATTTGACCTCACGCGACCGGGTCGCTGACGCGTCCGTGTCAGGTGGGAACATTGGCCTCCCACGCGACCGCGTCACCCACGCGACCACGTGACCTGAAAATCGACGTCAAAAGGGTGTATGGCCAAAAGTTGAGCTGGAATTGGGCTGGACTCATGCTGGAAGCCCAAGCCCTCCCACGCGAACGCGTGCCCCACGCGTCCACATCATATTGGAAATAAGGCCATCCACGCGATCGCGTCACCCCAAATTTTGGCAATAAGAAAACTGAACAGAGAGTTGCGCGAACGCGAGGCTGCACTCGCGCCAATCGCACAAATCAGGCCACGCGATTGCGTGACCCACGCGTCCGCGTCATCTGACCTAATCGCGCACTACGCGACCGCGTCACTCACGCGTCCGCGTCACATGCGGCGCACAGATTATCCCCATTAGCCAAAATATCTTATCTTTTCTTCCCCAAATCCTCATTTTTGTTTTCCCTTATTATTATTTCTTTCTTTTCTCTTCTTTCCCTTCTCATTCTTCCTATCTTTTCTTTTATTTTACTTAATTTATTTGCATATTTCATTCACTGCATCTTACTTTTATGCATATTTTTATTTTATTTTCTAAATTAATTAATTTTTCTTTCTTTGGTGTTAAAATTTTCTTATTTAACTGTTGCATCTTCTCTTGAATTATTTTGGGTGCTTAGTAACTTGTTTTATTCTAGATAGGTAATATTATTTATATCAATGCCAATCTTTTATACCTGTATTACTTTTACATTGACATAAATTTTTATTATCTCTCCTTACCCACACTCTCTTTCCTATTTTTGCAAATTTTTGCACTCTTGATTTACCATGTACTTCTACTATTTTCTCATTTGCATGTTGTAGCTACCATGTAATTGAGACCTTTATTATTTGGCATTAACACCCATATTTTATTTATGTTATTATCTTTATTTCTGGGTTACTATTCTTCTTTTTCTCTTCTTTCAGGCTGGCCACCGAAGACGGAAAAAGGGAGAAACTTCTAAAAGGGAAGACAAACAAGTCCATCTGCATTATCCTTGAAGAAAAGCATAAGTTGGAACAACCCATCCACCTGCACATCTCAGCATGCACCGAGGACGGTGCAATCTTTAAGTGTGGGGAGGTTGATAAACCACTATTTTATGGTTTATCTTGTGCTTAATTGAGTGGATTTTATCAACTCTTTACCCACTTATTCATACTATTTGCATGGTTTTACATTTGCCTTCCTAATTATATGCTTTGATTGAAAACATGCTTCTTTGGCCTTAAGTTTCCTATGTTTAAACCTCTCTAATTATCATTAGATGCCTTGATATGTGTGTTAAGTGATTTCAGAGATTACAGGGCAGGAATGGCTTAGAGGATCCGCATGCAAAAGTGGATGGAATACAAGAAGTTGGAGAAATTGCTAAGCTGTCCAGCCTGACCTCTTCGCACTCAAACGGCTATAACTTTAGCTACAAAAATCCAAACGATGCGGTTCCAGTTGCGTTGGAAAGCTAACGTCCGGGGCTTCGATTTGATATATAATATGCCATAGTTTCCCTGATGCTAGGCGACGCGAATACGTGCTCCACGCAGTCGCATCGCAGTGACAAAAAATCAGCGTGTTTGAATTCGCAACCAGCGAATTATGGGCTGTTTCTGACCCAGTTCTCGTCCCAGAAAACACAAATTAGAGGCTATAAAGTGGGGGAATGCATCCATTCATAAACAAGCTTTCACATTTACAATTTTAGGAGTAGATGTAGTTTTTAGAGAGAGAGAGGAGAGATTAGGATTTAGGATTTCTCTTAGTTTTAGGAGTGCCTCTCAATCCCAGGTTCAATGTTCTTTTACTTTATATTTATCTCTTACTTTTAGATACTTTAATGCTTATATCAGTTATGTTGCCTATTTGGCTTATGCTACATTCATGTTGTGATTTTCTTAATTAATATTATTTGAGGTATTTCAGATTTAAGATTGCTTTGCTTTATTTATATTGATGCTTTTAATTTAATTTAGAATTTTCCCTCTTGGCTTTGGTTGAGTCATTGGAGACACTTGAGTTATCAAACTCATTGTTGATTGAAAATTGGAATTCTTCAAGAATTAATTCGAGTTCCAATAACTCTAACTTTTCTCAAGGAAAGACTAGGATCTGAGGAATAAAAATTAATTCATCCACTTAACTTACCTTCATAGTTAGAGGTTAACAAAGTGGGAGAAAAATCCAATTCTCATCACAATTGATAAGGGTAACTAGGATAGGACTTCCAGTTCTTATACCTTGCCAATAGCTTCGTTATTTATTATTTTAACGACTTGTTATCTTACATTACTTGCTCCTTCTTTCCAAAACCCCCAATTTACAAGACTCATAACCAATAATAAGAACATACTTCCCTGCAATTCCTTGAGAAGACGACCCGAGGTTTAAATACTCGGTTATCATTTTTAAAGGGGTTTGTTACTTGTGACAACCAAAACATTTGTACGAAGGGATTTCTGTTGGTTTAGAGACTATATCTACAATGCGACTGTTTTTTTCTTTACTGGCAAAAATTCTAACGTCAAAACTCACCTGAGATAGTTGCCTGCAGATGCTGCACTAGATGTACTCCAACAGTATGCACGTTACATTCTCAGATTGATCAGTAGACTACTGTTGTCAGATAAATCTAGCGCCACTGTACATGTTAGATGGATCCCATTGATTGTCAATTTCGAGAGATACAGGCAGTACTCATGGGATTCTGTTGTGCTTGCTTAGACCTACCACTTGATGCGTGAGCATCTTATATCCATTTTATACTTATTTTCTAGTTAAATCTAGTTAGAATTTAGTAAGTTTAATTATATTTTGGTGTTAAAACCCTCTTTAGATGCTACTTTGAGTTGTTTTTGTGTTTTTTATTATTTTAGGTGAAATTCATATCAATTTGGCAGAGTTTCATGCAAGAAAGAGAAGAAATGAAGCTGCCCCTTTAGGCCTAAACGCCAACCTGGCGTTTAGCACCAGCAACCCAGCAAAATTAGAGGCATTCTGCCCCCTTCGGGCGTTAAACGCCAAAGGTGGCGTTTAGCGCCAGAAAATCCGGATCTCACCTCACTCTTGAAGCATCTTTAGTTGGATTTAGCTATTAATTATTATTTTATCTTTTGTTTTTGTAATTTTTATTTACAAACAAAATATTTTAGTCTTAGAATTTATTATTTTATTTTAATTTTGAATCAAATTAGGTTAGATATAAAAGAGAAAAGATTCACCCTTCAGGAAAATTTTTCAGATGTTCGCACTTTCACAATTTCAGAACTCTTGTTTTCTCTGTAAGTCATGAGCCACTAAACCTCCTTGGTTAAGGTTAGGAGCTCTGTTTATTTCTATGGATTAAGACTATTGCTTTTCTATTTTAATTAATTTATTGATTCAGTTTCAAGAATTGCTTTCGTTCTTCATCTTATGAATCTGGGTAGAATGACAGTATAACTCCTATTCTATATGTGTTCTTGTGATTCTTAATAGAGTTATCTCGCTTGAGCAACAACTTGAAAGCAAATTCCTCCTAAATTACTAATTACTTGAACTAATCGGGATATGTAACATATAATCCTCTTAGCTTTGGGTAATTAGGGTTTTTGTGGCCATAAACTAGAATTGAACTTAACCCTCTAATCTACAATAAGTGACCAAGACATTGGCAGTTGATTTAGGTTAGAGGAGACTAAATTACTAAGATATTAGGGTTTAATCAATTACAGTTTGCCATGAAATGAATCTTACATGATTAAAATAGTTGGTAAGAAAACTGGATCCAGATGAATAAACAACTCTGAAGTCTTAACTATTTGCCCTCATATATTTCACACCACTTTTATTGTTTGCTTTCTTACTTTCTGAATCTACTGTTTAATACATTTTATAACTCTCAAAACACAACTTTCTACTGGCCTGACTAAATGAGTCATTTGACCATAGTTGCCCAGTCCATCAATTCTCGTGGGATCGACCCTCACTCACCTGAAGTATTACTTGGTATGACCCGGTCACTTGCCGGTTAGTTTGTGGATATAGAAAATTTGCACCAAGTTTTTGGCACTATTGTCGAGGATTGACTGTGATTGACAACTAACCGTTGTCTGATTACTTAGATTAGGCGTTCTTAGCTTTTTAATTTTTATTTATTTATTTTGTTCTTGAATTTTCAAAAATGTAGTTTAAACCTATTTTAAAATTTTTCATTAATTTCAGAAATTAAGTTTGGTGTCCCTTTAGTAATTTTAATTTATTTTTCCTGATTAATTTTTTTTTATTTTTGAAATTAGTTGCTTATTTTTTTTATTTTTGAATTTCTAGTATTAATTATTTAGTCTATTTTGATTTATTTTTTTACACAGGATACCTCACTGGAAATTCTCTACACTTTGACGTAGAGAATCTCACTTTTACGTATCTTTTGTTTGTTTATAAGCAGGAACAGGGACAAGAAACTTCTCCTAATATGGCCGAACAATCAAGGAGAACTCTTGGCTCTTATATTGCTCCTAGCCCAGACTTCTATGGGAATAATATTGTTGTACCTCCTGTTGCTGCAAATAATTTTGAGTTGACGCCCCAGTTGATCACTCTAGTGTAGCAAAACTGTCAGTTTTACGGTCTTCCGCGGGAAGATCCCAACTTGTTCATATCTAATTTCCTGCAGATCTGTGATACTTTAAAGACTAACGGAGTGAACACTGATGTCTACAAGCTGCTTCTCTTCCGCTTTGCTGTAAGGGACCGAGCCAAATATTAGTTAGACACTCAACCCAAGGAGATCTTGGACACTTGGGACAAGGTGGTCAACAAGTTTTTAGCCAAATTCTTTTCACCTCAGAGGTTGACTAAGCTGAGGACTAATGTTCAAACCTTCAGGCAGAGAGATGGTAAATCCCTTTATGAAGCCTGGGAGAGGTACAAGTTAATGATAAGAAAATACCCTCCAAATATGTTCTCGGAGTGGATGCAGTTGCAGAAATTTTATGATGGCATCTCTGAGATGGCCAAAATGTCTTTTGATAATTCTGCAGGTGGATCACTTCACATGAAGAAGACCCCAGAGGAAGCTACTGAGTTAATTGAAATGGTTGCTAATAACCAATACTTATATTCTTCTGAGAGGACTACTGTGAAGGAAAGAGTCAAGGAATCGGATGCCTTGGATGAACTTCTTGCTCAGAACAAGAAAATGTCTCAGCAAATTAGTGCTCTTACACAACGTTTAAGTGGAATGCAAGTCTCAACCATTAATGCTCAAGATATTTCTTATGATATGAGTGGCGGTTGACCTCAAGGCGAGAATTATGAGTATGGCAACTTCATTCATGAGCAGGTAAATTTCATGGGGAGTCCCTTCAGAAACCCTAACAATGGTCCCTATTCTAATAATTTTAATCAACAGTGAAGGAATCAACCAAACTATGGATGGAGAGAGCAACTTCAAAGGCAGCAATCGAATTCTCAGGAGGGTTTCAATCAGAATTATTTCAACAACTACCTGCCTCAACTTTCTCAACCTCAGACTGGCATCTATTGTTGCAAAACTCTTAAAGAACCAACAAAGTTTTTTGCACGAAACCAAAGCTTCACTTCGGAATTTGGAGATACAAATAGGACAGTTCAACAAAAAATCACCTGAGAGACCTCCTCATACTCTTTCTAGTAACACGGTTTTCACTCCAAGAGAGGAGTGTCAGGCGATTAAGTTAAGAAGTGGTAAGATTGCAGGCCCAGAAACTAATGGTGGTGAAGAACAGGTTGAAAAAGAGACCACAGAGAGGACAAATGAAGAGGCAGAACATGCCCCCTCAAGGCATCCAGAAAACCCCTTATTGGTCACTCTTGATACACATCCTGCTCTATTCAAGGCTCTTGAATACAAGCCTAAAATGCCATACCCTCAGAGACTTCAAAAGGCATCTAAGGACAACCAAATTTTCAAATTTTTGGAGGTTTTCAAGAAGCTTCAGATCAACATCCTTTTTGTAGAGGCCCTTGAGCAAATGCCTCTTTATGCCAAATTTATGAAGGAGTTATTGAGTAAGAAGAGGGATTAAAAAGAAAGTGAGACAGTGGTACTAACTAAGGAATTCAGTGTAGTCATCCAGAAAAATCTCCTAGAGAAGCTATAGTATCCCGGGAGTTTTCTAATTTCCTGTACCATTGGAGAGACCACTATTCAGAAGGCCTTATGTGATCTTGGAGCTAGCATCAATCTCATGCCTCTTTCACTAATGGAAAAGCTTTAAATCGATGAGGTATAACCCACTCGCATATCTCTTCAACTTGCAAACCATTCTATTAAGTATCCCCTTGGAGTTGTTGAGGATTTGCTTGTGAAAGTAGGAACTTTTATCTTTCATGTTGATTTTGTGGTATTGGATATGGAAGAACACAAAAATACCTTCTATGATCCTTAGAAGACCCTTTTTAGCCATGGCAAGAGCTCTAATTGATGTGGAAAAGGGAGAATTGGTTTTGAGAGTGAATGAAGAGGAAATTGTCCTCAATATTCTAGAAGCCTTGCAATATCCTAATGACTCCGAAGGGTGCATGAGAGTTGATATGATTGAACCTCTGATTAAAGAGGTGTTTGAAGCTGAGAAACTTGATGACATTCTGAAGTCCCCTTCTGAGGGTGCATTGCTTAAACTTGATGATTCACCACCTCTGAAAGAGAAGTCTCACATGCCTAGCACAGGAGAAGGAGCCTCGAAACTTGAGTTGAAGCCTCTACTTCCATCTTTGAAGTATGCCTTCCTAGAAGACAAAAACACTTATCCAGTAATCATTAGCTCCTCTCTGAAACATGAGGAAGAAGAGCGCTGATTCAAGTACTCTAGAGTCATAAAATTGCTATTGGATGGACCATTAGTGATTTAAAGGGGATTAGTCTGATCAAATGTATGTACAAGATCTTACTAGAGGATGATGCTAAACCAGTTGTGCAACCACAGAGGCAACTAAATCCAACCATGAAAGAAGTGGTCCAGAAAGAAGTGATGAAGCCTTTGGGAAGATGAGATCATCTACCCTATTTCTGATAGCCCATGGGTGAGTCCCGTACAAGTGGTTCTCAAAAAAGGAGGGATGACAGTGATTTAGAATGATAAAAACGAGCTCATTCTCATAAGAATCATTATTGGGTGGTGCATGTGTATTGACTACAGATGGCTCAACAATGCTACACACAAGGATCACTTTCTCCTACCTTTCGTTGATCAAATGCTTGAGATGTTAGCTGGACATGCTTTTTACTATTTTCTAGATGAATACTCTAGATATAATCAGATTGCTGTAGACTCCCAAAATCAGGAGAAGATGGCATTCACTTGTCCTTTTGGAGTATTTGCTTACTGGAGGATGCCGTTTGGACTCTGTAATGCCCCAGCGACTTTTTAGAGGTGTATGCTCTCTATTTTCTCTGACATGGTTGAAAATTTCATTGAGGTATTTATGGACAATTTCTCTATTTTTGGTGATTCTTTTAATTCTTACCTTAAGCATCTATCCTTAGTCTTGAAACGGTGTCAAGAAACAAACCTTGTTTTAAATTGGAAAGAATGTCATTTTATGATAACTGAAGGTATTGTTCTTGGTCACCGAATTTCTAGCAAAGGAATAGAGGTTGATAAAGCTAAGGTGGAGGTAATTGAAAAATTACCACCCCTACTAATGTTAAGGCAATAAGGAGCTTCTTAGGACATGCAGGATTCTACAGGAGGTTCATAAAGAATTTTTCTAAAATTGCTAAACCATTGAGCAATCTCTTGATTACTGAAACTCCTTTTGTTTTTGATAATGACTGCTTGCATGCCTTTGAAACTTTGAAAGCGAAGCTTGTCTCTGCACCCATCATAGCCCCTCCTAACTGGGATTTACCATTTGAGCTAATGTGTGATGCTAGTGATTATGCTATAGAGGCTGTCTTTGGGGCAGAGGCAAGACAAGTTTATGCACGTCATTTACTACACCAGTCGTGTGTTATGTGATGCGCAAACAAATTACACCACTACAAAGAAAGAATTACTAGCTGTAGTTTATGCTTTTGATAAGTTTATATCCTATTTAATTGGTTAAAAAGTTATTGTTTATATTGACCATGCTGCTCTTAAGTACCTTCTAATCAAGTAGGATTCCAAACCAAAATTGATCAAGTGGGTACTGCTTCTTCAGGAGTTTGACATAGGAAAGGGTCAAAAAATCAAGTGGCTGATCATCTGTCCAGGATCGAACCTGAAGAAGGGACGCCACTCCCCACTGTTGTAATTGAGACCTTCCCGGATGAGCAACTCTTCATAATTCAGAGAGCTCCATCGTTTGCAGGTATTGCCAACTACAAGGCCATGAGGTTCATCCCTAAAGAGTACACTAAATAGAAAGTAAGAAAGCTGTTGAATGATGGCAAGTACTACTTGTGGGATGAACCTTATCTGTTTAAGAAATACTCAGATGGTATGATTTGACGTTGCGTCTCAGAGGATGAATCATAGCAGATCCTCTGGCATTATCACGGTTCTGAGTATGGAGGCCACCTTGGTGGTGAAAGGACAGCCACTAAGGTCCTTCGGAGCGGATTTTACTGGCCGACTCTCTTCTAAGACTCACGAGAATTTGTAAGAAACTGTAGCCAGTGTCAGCGAGTTGGGAATCTCCCTAACAATCACGAGATGCCACAGAAGGGGATTCTAGAGATTGAGTTGTTTGAAGTATAGGAAATTGATTTCATGGGCCCTTTTCCTCCCTCATACTCAAATACTTACATCTTGGTGGTAGTAGATTATGTGTCTAAGTGGGTGGAAGCAATAGCTTTACTCACCAATGACGCCAGAGTTGTGCTGAGCTTCTTGTAGAGATATATTTTCAGCCAGTTTGGTGTCCCAAGGACACTGATTAGCGATGGAGGGAGCCACTTCTATAATAGATAGTTAGATTCACTCCTACAAAAATATGGAGTCCACCATAAAGTGGCAATCCCCTATCACCCTCAGACAAGTGGACAGGTTAAAGTCTCCAATAGGGAACTCAAGAGGATCTTGGAGAAGACTGTGAGTACTTTAAGAAGGGACTAGGCAAGGAAGCTTGATGATACTCTCTGGGCATACCGTACTGCTTTCAAGACCCCTATTAAAATGTTCGCATACCAGTTAGTTTATGGTAAGGCATGTCACTTGCCTGTGGAATTGGAGCACAGAGCTTATTGGACAACAAAGTTCCTGAACTTTGATGCCAAGGCCGCAGGAGAGAAAAGGCTACTCCAGCTGAATGAGCTTGATGAGTTCAGAAACTCTACTTATGAGAATGCCAAGCTCTACAAGGAAAAGGCCAAAAAGTGGCATGATAAAAGGATAACCACAAGAGTATTTGAGCTAGGCCAAAGGGTTCTTCTTTTCAACTCTAGGCTCAAGCTATTTCTAGGGAAGCTTAAGTCCTGGTGGTCAAGACCTTTTGTGATCACCGGAGTGTCACTTTATGGTCATGTGGAACTTCAAGAAGAAAACTCAGATAAAAGATTCATAGTCAATAGCCAGAGGGTAAAACACTACCTTGGAGGCGAGATTGATCGCCAGAGATCCACTCATCTGCTGACTTAGTAGAACTAACCGTCAAGCTAGTGACAGTAAAGAAGCGCTTGTTGGGAGGCAACCCAACCCTGAGTATCCTTTGGTTTTTCTTTTAATTGATTTTCATTTTATTTATACTTTTCCTTGGTTTCATTTTGTTTGTGGTTATGCAAAGTGTTTAGGACAGGAACAAGAGGAATCAGAAAGAAAAACAGAACACCCTGGAGCAAAATCAACTCGAAGTGCTTTGGCGCTAAATGCCAGGGTGGGCTTTAGTGCCGGAGTTGGCAAGCTGAAGGCTGGTGTTAAACGTCAGTTGGGCGTTTAACACCCTAGATAGCATCAAGGAGCTGGTGTTAAACGCCAGATGGGCGTTTAACGCCCATAAGGGGATCCAATTTTCAAAGAAATCCATGCCTCATAGGGCGCTAAACACCAGCTGGATGTTTAGTGTCAACACTCGTCCAAAAAAAAGGGGGGGGGGTCCCATTTTGGCATTAAACGCTAGGGGTAGCATTTAACACCCTGAATGGATTAGAACTTTCCAAAGTTGTCGTGCTAAACGCCTAGCCAGCAACGTCAAAATTTGAATATTAAGATGGATTCTGACCATTGCAACGGTCACCCCACCCCTACTCTCTCCCTTTTTGACCATCCTACAACTCTCTCTCCTCATCCCAACATGAAATCAATTTTTTTACCCCAAATCATCTCCTTCAATTCACCATACTCCCTACCCCAACCTATCTTCATATCATATCTTTTCAAATCCTCATCAAATCTATCTTCCCAAATTAATTTCCTTACCCCTCCTATAAATCTCACCTTTATTTTCACCTTCCACCACACCTCTCCACTACATCTATCTACCCTCCTCACTTCTCTTTACCCCCTTTCTTCCTTTCCTTTCTCTTTTTCCCTTATAGCTAAAACCCACCCCACCCTTTATGCCTTTCTTGCTCTCTTTTTCATTTTCTTTCCTTTTTTTTCTTCACCCCTTTTTCGCATTCTTTCTTATTATTTGCTTGAGGATGAGCAAATACTTTAAGTTTGGTGTTGGGGTACTCCGCTTTTCACTTTTCTCACATTTCCTATGGTACCAAAAGTTGGAGAACCCTCTTCAAGAAAGAGGAAGGAAAAGGCTCCCTCCTCTATTCCTTATGATGTCAATCGGTTCCAAACTAAAGTTCATGAGGGTTACTACAATGAAGTTGTGGAAAAAAAGTGATCCCGGAGGTTCAATTTGATATACAGTCAGACGAATACCCGGAGATCCAAGAACAAAATCAGATTAGGGGTTGAGAAGTTCTAGCCAACCCTATGACCGTGGTTGGAATTCTAAACGTCAGATAGTTCTATGCCAATTTGTGGGTGACTTACAAGCACATCAAGGATGTGAATCCTGAGATCAAGACTTGGCGCACTATGGTTCGAGGGGAGATCCTACAGTTTGGTTCGGAGAGAGTGAGGGAGATGCTTCAGCTGCCACCATCCAGAGATGACCCTCACTCTTACACTAAGAGGGTCAACACTGACCAGAGACTAGACCAATTCCTCACAGGTATATATCTCCCTAGAGCACAGTGGAGGAGGGACACCAGAGGTCAGCCATACTAGTTGGGAAGGCATGATCTGAAGCCAGTTTCTAGAGGATGGCTGGAGTTCATTCAGCGCTCCATCATCTCCACTAGTAACCGATTCGAGGTTACTGTTGACCGAGTCATGATGATTCACTGCATCATGCTCGGCAATGAGGTGGAGGTTCACTGTGTGATTCCTCAGGAGATATACAACATAGCAGTAAAGGCCTTCACCTTAGCTAGATTAGCCTTCCCTCTCCTCATTTTCCGCTTATGCAAGGCTGCTCGTAACCGTATTAACAGAGACACTCTTATTCCCGTTGACAGACCGATCACTAAGAGGGGCATGGAGTATGCTCAGGAACTTGGACAAGAACCACCTCAGGAGACAGTTCTCCCTCCTCAGCAGGAGTAGCCTGAGATACCTCAGGGACACTACTTTCCTCCGTGCGAGTACTGGGATCAGCTGGCGGTATCTATTGGGCATTTGACATCTTCTATTGTTCAGATGAGGTTAGAGCATAAGGACCACTCAGTCCTTCTTCATCAGCTAATGGAGGAGCAGCAGAGGCAGAGGTGCGACTTGGATCTGCTGAGGTGCCAGAGAGGATTCCTGGGAGGGAATAGCAGCCACCATGACTGAGATGGTTGAGTTTCATTATCTTTTGCTTTTCTTATTTTCTGTTTTTCAGTGCTTTATTTTATTTCTTATTTCTGTTTGGAAAGCCTTTGTATGATTAGTAGTAGCACTTTATTATTTCTAGTTTAGTTATTTACTTTGTTATTTTATGTTTATTTTGAAAAATTGTATCATGTATTACTCACTGAGCTTGAAAAAAATCAAAAGAGAAACAAAAGAAGTGGTAAAATGCATGAGGCTTGAGTTATATATTATGAGTTATTCTGATTACTTTGATGTGGTGGTATTGTCTATAATTCTGAATGTTTGAACTAAATAATGCATATTTGATCTTAGAGTTAAGAATGTTGATTCCTGAGGTACAAAAACTTAGAAAAGTATTATGGATTCTCTAAAGTAAGTGAGAAATTGATTCTTGAAGCAAAATAAACAGCAAAAAGAAAAATAAAAGCAAGGTCCAAGGCTCTGAGCAGCAATGGTTAGGAAGGTAAAAAATGATTAAAAATTCAAAGAGTTGTTTTCCTAACTATATGCTTGTGGTGTGAATGTGTCAAGTAATCCTTGAGACAGAGCACTAAGAGTTGACCAAGTGCAATTACAGAGTATGCCAAAGGCTCTGAGCACCACTAATTGGGAGAAATTAAAAGGAAAAAAAAATTAGAACTCAAGGAGTTCCCCCGTTAAGTGCTTGTGGTGTTTTCTGTGCCAAGTTAAGCTTGAGGACAAAACACTAAGAGTCACGACTAGGCTCAAGGTGCAAAGTACTAAAGAAAAGAAAAGAAAAAGCTATGTTCAAGGATTAATCAGAGCTTCAAGAAAAAGAGAGTCCATGATATCATCCGAGTTCTACTTTTGAAGGGCATCAATATTTCTGAGCTTCAAGGGATAGTGAAATGCCAACCCTATTTAGAATTAGAGTACCATAAACCCCACTCAGTGATTAGACAAGAGCTTAAACGAACGCTCAAGATTTAGGCATTTCTCTCTTCTAAGTCCTATATTATTTTTAGTTGCTTGAGGACAAGCAACAATTCAAGTTTGGTGTTATAATGCGTGAGCATCTTATACCCATTTTCTGCTTATTTTCTAGTTAAATCTAGTTAGAATTTAGTAAGTTTAATTATATTTTGGTGTTAAAATCCTCTTTGGATGCTACTTTGAGTTGTTTTGGTGTGTTTATTATTTCAGGTAAAATTCGAATCAATTTGGCAGAATTTTGTGCAAGAAAGAAAAGAAATGAAGCTGCCCCTTTGGGCGCTAAATGCCAAGATAGCGTTTAGCGCCAGCAACCCAGCAAAATCAGAGGCGCTCTGCCCCCTTTGGACGCTAAAAGCTAAAGTTGGCGTTTAGCGCTAGGCAATCCGGATCTCACCTCACTCTTGGAGCATCTTTAGTTGGATTTAGCTATTAATTATTAGTTTTTATTTACAAACAAAATATTTTAGTTTTAGAATTTATTATTTTATTTTAATTTCGAATCAAATTAGGTTAGATATAAAAGGAAAAAGATTCACTCTTTAGGGAAATTTTTTGGACATCCACACTTTCACAATTTCAGAACTCTTGTTTTCTCTGTAAGTCATGAGCCACTAAACCTCCTTGGTTAAAGTTAGGAGTTCTATTTATTTCTATGGATTAAGACTATTGTTTTTCTATTTTAATTAATGTATTAATCTCATGGTGAGTTAGGGGCGATGGTCATGGTCGTGGTTAGGTTTTAGTTTATTATTGTAGTCATGATACTCCTTGTATTCACCTATGTTATATTTGTTATCGACTTTATCTTTGTTCATGATTTATACCAACTTCATCGTTATTAGTTAATTGTACCAACTTTATCTTTATTAGCAATTTTTTTTGTGTGGTTTAAACACGTATTTATTTAAGCAAGATAAAAAAATGATGGAAACAAAAATTATATATCCAATGCCAATAAACCAAATAACATTCCCATACAATGATAACTTCGTAAAAGCTTAAATAAAAGAAAACAAAAAAGTAGAGGATACAAATGAAACGATATAAACGCTAAAATACTGTTCATATACAACGACAGCATGATCTATTTGGCGTCCCACATGACACTGTCGTCGTGTGTAAGCAACTTGTCTGCATAAGCCACAATGGCACTTCGATGTAGGGTCAGTTTGATCCATCTTGTTTCATATCCATGTGGAGACTAGTTGCGCTTCCAACTATCAATGCATTAACGGGCTAGGATATACTCGTTATCCATGCCACTCTCTCTAAAACCACTCATTAGGGATAGGTGAAAACTTCATCTCATATACCTTGAACACGATTTCCATGCGATACACTAGATGAATGAACCTGGTCTAATTGAGTCTTGCAAAAGCATAGGCTGCTAGAGCATGGTGGCGTGGATAATGGAAAGCTTGAAATATCCCATATTTGCAAATATGAGTGTCCAAATAAATTGTGCATGTGCGTGGATAAATCCATCAATCAATTCCATTTCCTCGACAACTAAAATGGAAGTAAAATGATTGCATACATGCACGAACATCTTGGGGATAGCATTCATATTTTTCTGAATATTTTTTGTCAGTGGTGCATGGAATTTAACTTCGTACAACTGGACCAGCAAGTGCACTGGGTCGTCCAAGTAATACCTGAGGTGAGTCAAACTCGATCCCACGAGGATTGCTGGCTTGGATCAAACAGTGGTTATCTTGTAAATCTTAGTCAGACGGATAGAAACGTTGTGTAGTTGTTTAAATGCATAAAAGTAAAATAAAAATAATGTTACTCAGTAATTGTGAATTCAATGATAAGAAGATGGTTAAGGCTTCGGAGATGCTTTGTTCTTCTGGATCAATACTTTCTTACTGTCTACTCCAACTATGAATGATTTCTTCTATAATAGGCTGTATGTGATCAACACTGGTTGAGAGGCCGCTAATCTTCCTCTAGGATGAACACCAGGTTTAAGGTGCATCCATTCTGAATGAGGGTGAAGCTTTTGCAGTCCATCCCCTTGGTGATCCTACTTAAAACGCCACAGACAAGGTCGAATCTTCCGGATCAGAGAATGTTGCGATTTGATTCTAGCCTTCGCCCCAAAGACCCTAATCTCCCCATACCTCGGCTGAACTAATGTCTTGAGAAGTCCCCAATGAAGTCGTGGATTAGCCGTCTAACAGATGTATCCTTAAGCTAGTGGTTCATTGATATCCGATGAAAGATGCTCGCTGAGCCCATGTAGAATAGAGATAACTTGTGACAGTTTAACTCATTCATAAGGTTGAAGAAGGAAGATACATCTTAGGAGAGAATCAAACACGAATTGAAATAGAACAGTAGTACTTTTATTAATCCATAAAACTCAGCAGACCTCCTAACCTTAACCTAGGAGGTTTAGTGGCTCATACTGTACAATGAAACTCGAAAATATGAAATAATGTTCTATGGTGGTCAAAGATCCTAAAACAAGGGTGATCTTCTCCTATTTATACTAATATAATAACTAAGGATTATAGAAATATAATAGGTTTAGGCTTGTAGTGCAAAAATCTACTTCCGCAGCCCACTTGGTGAGTGTTTGGGCTGAGCTAAGGGTGTCTCCACGTGCTAGTAGGGATCTTGGGCGTTGAACGCCCCCTTTGGACTCCCCATTAGGCGTTGGATGCCAGATGCTCCCTTTTGGGCGTCCATCGCCAGGAAGGGGGTAGATGGCTGGCGTTGGCGCCAGTTTTGGGCCTTCATATTCAAAGACAAGTATGAACTATTATATATTTCGGGAAATCCTTGGATGTTAAATTTTCATAGTCGTTGAGAACGCTCCATTTGGATATCTATAGCTCCAGAAATGCTTGCTTGATTGCACGGAGGTCAGATCCTGACAGCATCTGCTACGCTTTCCTTGCCTCTGAATCAGACTTTGTCAAAACTCTCAGATTTCAGCCAGAAAATATATGAAATCATTATAAAACACAAAAACTCATAGTAGAATCCAAAAATATGAATTTTACACCAAAACCTATGAAAAATAATAAAACTTAAATAAAACATGCTAAAAACTATATGAAAATGATGTCAAAAAGCGTATAAAATATCCGCTCATCACAACACCAAACTTAAACTGTTGCTTGTCCCCAAGTAACTAAAACCAAAGTAGGATAAAAAGAAGAGTAAGATACAATAAATCTCAGAGTTTTCAATGAAGCTCAGTTTCAATTAGACGAGCGGGACTTAGTAGCTTTTTGCTTCTAAATAGTTTTGACATCTCACTATCCTTTGAAGCTCAGAAGTATTGGCATCTTTAGGAACTTAGAATCCAGATGATATTATTGACTCTCCTAGTTTAGTTCTTTTTTATTCTTGAACACAGTATTTTAGAGTCTTGGCTGTGGCCCTAAGCACTTTGTTTTTCAGTATTACCACCGGATACATAAATGCCACAGACACTGAACTGGGTGAACCCTTTTGGATTGTGATTCAGCTTTGCTAGAATCCCCAGATAGAGGTGTCCAGGGTTCTTAAGCACACTCTTTTTTTTCTTTGGATCACGACTTTAACTGCTCAGTATCAAGCTTTTTACTTGATACCTTCACACCACAAGCATATAGTTAGGGACACTTTTCATTTGAAGTGCTTAGGCCAAGATTTTGTTTCTTTTAGCCCCTCTTAACCATTGATGTTCAAAGCCTTGGATCCTTTTGCCCTTGCCTTTTGGTTTAAAGGGTTATTGGCTTTTTTCTCTTGCCTTTTGGTTTAAAGAGCTTATTGGCTTTTTCTTAAAACTTCTTTTTTTCTTTTTTTGCTATATATAAATTTTTTTCGCATATTTCTCTTTTTTTTTCTTTTATTGCTCTTTGCTGCTTTTTCTTCCTTCAAGAATCAATTTTTGGATTTTTCAGATTACCAATAATACTTCTCCTTTTTCATCATTCTTTCAAGAGCCAACATTCTTAACTCCAATTTCAAATATGCACTGTTCATTCATACATTTAGAAAACAAAAGCAATGCCACCACATTTTTGTACAGCTGTACCAGCAAGTGCACTGGGTCATCCAAGTAATACCTGAGTGAGTCAGAGTTGATCTCACAAGGATTGTGGTTTGAAGCAAGCTATGGTTATCTTGCAGGTCTTAGTCAGGAGAATCAGAAGGTTGTTGGATATGGAGTTGTATTAGGATTAATGTAAAAAGCAGTAATAGGAATATAGTTGCGGATTGGAGTTGCTTTGTCTTTGTGAATTAACTCTGGTAGTACTATTTCCTTTGCTTGTGAATGATTTCTTCAATGGCAGGCTGTATGTGATTGATGCTGGTTTGAGCAGCGGCCAATACTCCTCCGGATCTGAACCCTAAGGTTATTACAGATCCATCTCTACTTGAGGGTGAAGCTCGCATAGTCCATTCTCCTTAATAATCCTACTCAAAGCGCCATAAACAAGGTAAACTCCTCCGGATCGGAGGAATGCTGCGTCTTTGGTTCTAGCCTCTACCACAGAGACCCTAATCTCCCTGTAAATTGGCTGAACTGATGTCTCGAGAAGTCCCCAACAAAGTCGTGGATTAGCTGTCTGAGAGATGTATAGTCAAGCTGGTGGTTCATCATTGTCCGATGAAAGACGCACTCTGAACCCATGTAGAATGTGATAACCTTATGCCAGTTCAACGCATTCATATTGATGAAGAATGAATATACATCTTAGAATTAATCAAACACGGATCGAAGAAAAACAGTAATACTCTTATTAATTCATAGGACTCAGCAGGGCTCCTCCCCTCAACCTAGGAGGTTTAGAAACTCATACTGAAAGGAAAATACAATGTAAAACTCAAATATGGTAAATGATAGGCATCTCTCTCCCTTAATGAGAGATGTAAAATATGTCTTAAATACTAAACAGATGACTAGTAAGGGTAAAACAGTTTATTTAGTGCTAAAATTCACTTCTGGGGCCCACTTGGTGAGTGTTTGGGCTGAGCTTTGATGAGATCCACGTGCTAGGAGATTCCTAGGGCATTGAATGCTAGCTAGGGGGTCCTCTCTGGGCATTTGGACGCTGGGCTCTTCTCTTTGGGTGCTGGACGCCTAGAAGGGGGCAGGAAGCTGGCGTTGGACGCCTGTTTTAGGCCTTCTAATATGAAGAAAAGTATAAACTATTATACATTGCTGAAAATTGCTAGAAGTCAGCTTTCCATAGCCGTTGGAAACGCTCCATTTGGACTTCTGTAGCTCCAAAAAAGCTCTTCCAAGTGCAAGGAGGTCAGTTCCGGATAGCATCTGCAATGCTTTCTCTGTCTCTGAATAAGACTTTTGCTCCAACTCCTCAATTTCAGCCAGAAATTACCTGAAATTGCACAAAAATACAAAAACTCATAGTAGAAAAATGTGAATTTAACACTAAAACCTATAAAAACTTAATAAAAACTAAACAAAACACACTAAAAACTATATGAAAATGATGCCAAAAAGCGTATAACATATCCGCTCATCACAACACCAAACTTAAACTGTTGCTTGTCCCTAAGCAACTAAAAACACTGTAGGATAAAAAGAAAATTAAGATACAATAAATTTCAAAGTTTCTAATGAAGCTTAGTTACAATTAGATGAGTGGGACTTAGTAGCTTTTTGCTTCTGAATAGTTTTGGCATCTCACTATCCATTGAAACTTCAGAAATATTTATGTCTTTAGGAACTTAGAATCCAGATGATATTATTGACTCTCATAGTTCAGTTCTTTTTTATTCTTGAACACAACTTTTTAGAGTCTTGGCCATGACCCTAAGCACCTTATTTTTTCAGTATTACCACTGGATACAATAATGCCACAGACACTTTAACTGGGTGAACCTTTTCAGATTGTGACTCAGCTTTGCTAAAGTCCCTAGATAGAGGTGTCCAGAGTTAAGCACACTCTTTTTGTTAAAGATCACTACTTTAACTGCTCAGTCTCAAGCTTTTCACTTGACACCTTCACGCCACAAGCACATGGTTAGGGACAGCTTGGTTGAGCTGCTTAGGCCAGAATTTTATTCCTTTAGGCCCTTCTATCCGTTAATGCTCAAAGCTTTGGATCCTTTTACCCTTGCCTTTTGGTTTAAAGGGTTACTGGCTTTTTGCTCTTGCCTTTTGGTTTAAAGAGCTATTGGCTTTTTCTGCTTGCTTTTTCTATTTTTTTTCTATTTATTTTTTTGCCACTTTTTTTTTTCGCATGCAAGCTTTTTTTTTCTTTTTGCTGCTTTTTCTTGCTTCAAGAACTAGTTTATTTAGATCTTTCAGATTACCAATAATACTTTTCTTTTTTCCTTATTCTTTCAAGAGCCAACATTCTAAAATTTCAATTCAAATATGCACTGTTTATTCATACATTCAGAAAATAAAAGCAATGCCACCACAGCAACATAATTAAACTATTCTTATTTTAAACTTAAATTCATGCATCTCTTAATTCTTTTTCAAATAAATTTTTTTTAAGCAAGGTGAGGGACATATGGAACATTTTACATCTTTAAGACATCAATGCAAATGATCATGCAACAAGAACAAGAGAACAGACAAAACATAATAGAAAACAAAAAAATAATAAAAGGAAAGAAAGGAAAAGAGAACGAATCCACCTTTTAATGGTGGCGTCTAGTGCTCCTCCTTGAGGATCCAATGTGATGCTTGATCTCTTCAATGTCATTCCTTTGCCTTTGTTGTTCTTCCCTCATAGCCCTTTGGTCTTCCCTTATGGCTCTTTGATCTTCTCTTATTTCATTGAGGGTGATGGAGTGCTCTTGATGCTCCACCCTCAATTGCTCCATGTTAGTGCTTAGTTCTCCAAGAGAAGTCTGTCATTGATCCCAATAGCTTTGAGGAGGAAAATACATCCCTTAAGACATTTCAGGGATCTCATGCTGAGGCGGTTACACAGGCTCTTGTGCATGCTCTCTAGTTTGCTCCATCCTCTTCTTAGTGATGGGCTTATCCTCCCCAATAGAGATATCTCCTTCTATGACAATTCCAGCTAAATTGCATAGATGACAAATGAGGTGTGGGAATGCCAACCTTGCATTGGTGGAAGGCTTCTCAGCTATCTTGTACAGTTCTTAAGGAATCACCTCATGTACTTGACGGAGGAACAATGTCGGTAAAGATTTTCACAAAAATTATCACGTTACAAGTATAGTTCTAAACCGACAATTAAACCTCAATCAATGTTTAAATTATTTGTCACTTAAGCAAACCCTAATAAAATTAGCCGAAGTATTTAAACATTGGGTCGTCTCTCAAGGAATTGCAGGGAAGTATGTTTATTATTGGTTATGAGATTGTATCTTTTTGGGTTTTGAGTTTGATAAGCAAGGAATGTAAATAACAAGAAAATAACGAACAACTAGGAAAAGTCCTAGCAAGAGTTGAGAATTGAAATTCCTATCCTCATCATCATTGTCAATTGTGATGGTAATTGCAAATTGCACTCACTTAGTTAACCTCTAACAATTGAAGGAAAGTCAAGTGAGCAAATTAACTTGAGTTCACAAGTCCTAATCAAAGACTAGAGTTAGTGAAGCTCAAGCCAACTAGCAACTTTCAATCACCAACCCACAAGAGACTTTGACAATTCAAGAGTCTCCAAATTACTCAATCTAAACTAAGAATACAAAAATCTAATTTAAAATCCAACCAAGCATTTTATCAAACACTTGGAAGGCACAAAATAAAAGCATAGAAAAGTAATAAGAGAATGTAAAATCTAAGACCAACAATTGCAAGGAATCAATAATAACAAATGAAGAAAGAAGTAATAAACATGAAATACCTCAAATTGCATTAAATAGGAAATTGAATCTAACATAAAGAGTTCATAAACTAAATTGGAAAAATAAAAAAATCAACTAGAGAAGATAAACTAAGATGCTAGAATAATAAAATGTAGAATAGAAACTAAATTAAAGCAAGATGGAAATCTGAATTGAATAAGAAATAAAACTAAAAACCTAAAACCTCCTATCTCTCTCTCTCTCTCGAAAACTACATCCAAAACCTAAAATTGTGTGAATGAATATGAAGTGAATGATTCCCCCCTTCCAGCTTCACTCTACAGCCTCTAATCTGTATTTTCGAGCCTGAAACTGGGTCAAAAGTAGCCCAGAAATCACCCCAGCGAATTTGCTTTACTGAGTGGTGCACGAAATTGTGATCATCAATGGCGCCATCAACATGGTACGCTCAATTGATATCTCAATTCTTTATCACAACTTCGCACAACTAACCAGCAAGTGCACTGGGTCGTCCAAGTAATAAACCTTACGCGAGTAAGGGTCGATCCCACGGAGATTGTTGGTATGAAGCAAGCTATGGTCATCTTGTAAATCTCAGTCAGGCGGATTCAAATGGTTATGGATGATGAATGATTAAAAGATAAATAAAACATAAAATAAAGATAGAGATACTTATGTAATTCATTGGTGAGAATTTCAGATAAGCGTATGAAGATGCTTTGTCCCTTCCGTCTCTCTGCTTTCCTACTGTCTTCATCCAATCCTTCTTACTCCTTTCCATGGCAAGCTGTATGTTGGGCATCACCGTTGTCAGCGGCTACAATCCCGTCCTCTCAGTGAAAATGTTCAACGCACTCTGTCACAGCACGGCTATTCATCTGTCGGTTCTCGATCATGTCGGAATAGAATCCAGTGATTCTTTTGCGTCTGTCACTAACGCCCCACAATCACGAGTTTGAAGCTCGTCACAGTCATTCAATCCTTGAATCCTACTCAGAATACCACAGACAAGGTTTAGACCTTCTGGATTCTCAAGAATGCCGCCATCAATTCTAGCTTATACCACGAAGATTCTGATTAAGGAATCCAAGAGATAAACACTCAATTGAAGGTAGAACGGAGGTGGTTATCAGGCACACGTTCATAGGTGAGAATGATGATGAGTGTCACGGATCATCACATTCATCAAGTTGAAGAACAAGTGATATCTTAGAACAAGAACAAGCTGAATTGAATAGAAAAACAATAGTAATTGCATTGATATTCGAGGTACAGCAGAGCTCCACACCTTAATCTATGGTGTGTAGAAACTCCACCGTTGAAAATACATAAGAACAAGGTCTAGGCATGGCCGTGAGGCCAGCCCCAAAACGTGATCTAAGGTAGCATAGAACTACTCAAAGATTAGACTCTGATCCCAAAAGATGATAACATACTAGCAAAAGGTCCTATTTATAGAAAACTAGTAGCTTAGGGTTTACAAAAATGAGTAAATGACGTAAATATCCACTTCCGGGCCCACTTGGTGTGTGCTTGGGCTGAGCATTGAAGCATTTTCGTGTAAAGACTTTTCTTGGAGTTAAACGCCAGCTTTTGTGCCAGTTTGGGCGTTTAACTCCCACTTTGGTGCCAGTTCCGGCGTTTAACGCTGGGAATTCTTGGGCTGACTTTGAACGCTGGTTTGGGCCATCAAATCTCGGGCAAAGTATGAACTATTATAAATTGCTGGAAAGACCAGGATGTCTACTTTCCAACGCAATTGAGAGCGCACCAATTGGGCTTCTGTAGCTCCAGAAAATCCACTTTGAGTGCAGGGAGGTCAGAATCCAACAACATCTGCAGTCCTTTTTAGCCTCTGAATCAGATTTTTGCTCAGGTCCCTCAATTTCAGCCAGAAAATATCTAAAATCACAGAAAAATACACAAACTCATAGTAAAGTCCAGAAAAGTGAATTTTAAATAAAAACTAATAAAAATATAATAAAAACTAACTAAAACATGCTAAAAACATACTAAAAACAATGCCAAAAAGGTATAAATTATCCGCTCATCACAACACCAAACTTAAATGGTTGCTTGTCCCCAAGCAACTGAAAATCAAATAGGATAAAAAGAAGAAAATGTACAATGAATTCCAAAAACATCTATGAAGATCAGTATTAATTAGATGAACGGGGCTTTTAGCTTTTTGCTTCTGAACAGTTTTGGCATCTCACTTTATCCTTTGAAGTTCAGAATGATTGGCATCTATAGGAACTCAGAATCCAGATAGTGTTACTGACTCTCCTAGTTAAGTATGTTGATTCTTGAACACAGCTACTTTATGAGTCTTGGCCGTGGCCCTAAGCACTTTGTTTTCCAGTATTACCACCGGATACATAAATGCCACAGACACATAACTGGGTGAACCTTTTTAGATTGTGACTCAGCTTTGCTAGAGTCCCCAATTAGAGGTGTCCAGGATTCTTAAGCACACTCTTCTTTTTGCTTTGGACTTCGACTTTAACCGCTCAGTCTCAAGTTTTCACTTGACACCTTCACGCCACAAGCACATGGTTAGGGACAGCTTGGTTTAGCCGCTTAGGCCAGGATTTTATTCCTGTGGGCCCTCCTATCCACTGATGCTCAAAGCCTTGGATCCTTTTTATCACCCTTGACTTTTGGTTTAAAGGGGTATTGGCTTTTTCTGCTTGCTTTTTCTTTTTCTTCTTCTTTTTTTTTTGCAAGCTTTTCACTGCTTTTTCTTGCTTCAAGAATCAATTTTATGATTTTTCAGATCATCAGATAATATTTCTCCTTTTCCTTTCATTCTTTCAAGAGCCAACAATTTTAACATTCATAAACAATCAAATTAAAAAATATGCACTGTTCAAGCATTCATTCAGAAAAACAATAGCATTGCCACCACATCAAAATAATTAAACTATTTTAAAATTCAAAATTCATGTACTTCTTTTTCTTTTTCAATTAAAAACATTTTTCATTTAAGAAAGGTGATGGATTCATAGGACACTCATAGCTTTAAGGCATAGACACTAAGACACTAATGATCATAAGACACAAACATAGATAAACATAAAGCATAATTTTCGAAAAACAGGAAAATAAAGAACAAGGAAGTTAAAGAATGGGTCCACCTTAGTGATGGCGGCTTGTTCTTCCTCTTGAAGATCTTATGGAGTGCTTGAGCTCCTCAATGTCTCTTCCTTGCCTTTGTTGCTCCTCTCTCATGGTTTTTTTTTATCTTCTCTAATTTCATGGAGGAGGATGGAATGCTCTTGGTGCTCCACCCTTAGTTGTCCCATGTTGGACCTCAATTCTCCTAGGGAGGTGTTGATTTGCTCCCAATAGTTTTATGGGGAGAAAGTGCATCCCTTGAGACATCTCAGGGATTTCATGATGAGGAATTTCCTCATGCTCATGTCCATGAGTGGGATCTCTTGTTTGCTCCATCCTTTTCTTAGTGATGGGCTTGTCCTCATCAATGAGAATGTCTCCCTCTATGTTAATTCCAACTGAATTACAGAGGTGACAAATGAGATGAGGGAAGGCTAACCTTGCCGAGGTAGAGGACTTGTCCGCCACCTTATAGAGTTCTTGGGATATAACCTCATGAACTTCTACTTCCTCTCCAATCATGATGCTATGAATCATGATGGCCTGGTCTATAGTAGCTTCGGACCGGTTGCTAGTGGGAATGATTGAACGTTGGATAAACTCCAACCATCCCCTAGCCACGGGCTTGAGGTCATGCCTTCTTAAATGAACCGGCTTTCCTCTTGAATCTCTCTTCCATTGAGCGCCCTCTTCACAAATGTCTATGAGGACTTGGTCCAACCTTTGATCAAAGTTGACCCTTCTAGTGTAGGGGTGTTCATCTCCTTGCATCATGGGCAAGTTGAATGCCAACCTTACAATTTTCGGACTAAAGTCTAAGCATTTTCCTCAGACCATTGTAAGCCAATTCTTAGGGTCCAGGTTCACACTTTGATCATGGTTCTTGGTGATCCATGCATTAGCATAGAATTCTTGAACCATTAAGATTCCGACTTGTTGAATGGGGTTGGTAAGAACTTCCCAACCTCTTCTTCGGATCTCATGTTGGATTTCGGGATATTCACTCTTTTTGAGTTTAAAAGGGACCTCGGGGATCACCTTCTTCATGGCCACAACTTCATAGAAGTGGTCTTGATGCACCCTTGAGAGGAATCTCTCCATCTCCCATGACTCGGAGGTGAAAGCTTTTGCCTTCCCTTTCCTCTTTCTAGAGATTTCTCCGGCCTTAGGTGCCATAAATGGTTATGGAAAAACAAAAAGCAACGTTTTTACCACACCAAACTTAGAAGGTTTGCTCGTCCTCGAGCAAAAGAAGAAAAAAGAGTAGAAGAAGAAGAAAATGGAGGAGATGGAGGAGGCTTTGTGGTTCGGCCAAGGGGGAAAAGTAGTGTTTAGGTTGTGTGAAAATGAAGGAGTGAAGATGGGTTTATATAGGAGGTGAGAGGGGTGTAGGGTTCGGCTAGTATGGGTGGGTTTGGGAGTTAAAGTGGTTTGAATTTGGGTGGTGAGGTAGGTGGGGTTTTATGAAGGATGGGTGTGAGTGGTGAAGAGAATGGTGGGATTTGATAGGTGAGGGGTTTTTGGGGAAGAGGTATTGAGGTGATTGGTGAATGGGTGAAGAAGAGAGAGAGTGGTGGGGTAGGTGGGGATCCTGTGGGGTCCACAGATCCTGAGGTGTTAAGGATAGCTCATCCCTGTACCGAGTGGCATGCAAAAATGCCCCTTTCTGCCAATCCTGGCGTTAAACGCCCAGAATGG
Organism: Arachis ipaensis; assembly: GCF_059453495.1. Taxonomy (NCBI): domain Eukaryota; kingdom Viridiplantae; phylum Streptophyta; class Magnoliopsida; order Fabales; family Fabaceae; genus Arachis; species Arachis ipaensis. Next base: position 113,882,918 of record NC_142441.1, on the reverse strand, counting down.
TGCTAGACTGGGCGTTAAATGCCCATTTGCTGCCCTTACTGGCGTTTAAACGCCAGCAAGCTTTTCCTCCAGGGTGTGCTGTTTTTTTCTCTGTTTTTCATTCTGTTTTTGCTTTTTCAATTGTTTTTGTGACTTCACATGATCATCAACCTATAGAAAACATAAAATAACAATGGAAAATAGATAGATATAACATTGGGTTGCCTCCCAACAAGTGCTTCTTTAATGTCAGTAGCTTGACAGTGGGCTCTCATGGAGCCTCACAGATGTTTAGAGCAATATTGGAACCTCCCAACACCAAACTTAGAGTTTGAATGTAGGGGTTCAACACCAAAATTAGAGTTTGGTTGTGGCCTCCCAACACCAAACTTAGAGTTTGACTGTGGGGGTTCTGTTTGACTCTGTTTTGAGAGAAGCTCTTCATGCTTCCTCTCCATGGTTACAGAGGGATATCTTTGAGCCTTAAACACAAGGGATTTTTCATTCACTTGAATGATCAATTCTCCTCTGTCAACATCAATCACAGCCTTTGCTGTGGCTAGGAAGGGTCTGCCAAGGATGATGGATTCATCCATGCACTTCCCAGTCTCTAGGACTATGAAATCAGCAGGGATGTAGTGGTCTCCAACCTTTACCAAAACATCCTCTACAAGTCCATAAGCTTGTTTTCTTGAATTGTCTGCCATCTCTAGTGAGATTCTTGCAGCTTGTACCTCAAGGATCCCTAGCTTCTCCATTACAGAGAGAGGCATGAGGTTTACACTTGACCCTAGGTCACACAAAGCCTTCTCAAAGGTCATGGTGCCTATGGTACAAGGTATTGAGAACTTCCCAGGATCCTGTCTCTTTTGAGGTAATCTCTGCCTAGTCAAGTCATCCAGTTCTTTGGTGAGCAAATGGGGTTCATCCTCCCAAGTCTCATTACCAAATAACTTGTCATTTAGCTTCATGATTGCTTAAAGGTACTTAGTAACTTGCTCTTCAGTGACATCTTCATCCTCTTCAGAGGAGGAATACTCATCAGAGCCCATGAATGGCAGAAGTAAATCCAATGGAATCTCTATGGTCTCAGTGTGAGCCTCAGATTCCCATGGTTCCTCATTAGGGAACTCATTGGAGGCCAGTGGACGTCCATTGAGGTCTTCCTCAGTGGCAATCACTTCCTCTTCCTCCTCTCCAAATTCAGCCATGTTGATTGTGTTTATGGCCTTGCACTCTCCTTTTGGGTTCTCTTCTGTATTGCTTGGAAGAGTACTAGGAGGGAGTTCAGTAACTTTCTTGCTCAGCTGACCCACTTGTGCTTCCAAATTTCTAATGGAGGTCCTTGTTTCAGTCATGAAACTCTGAGTGGTTTTAATTAGATCAGAGACCATGGTTGCTAAGTCAGCGTGGTTCTGCTTAGAGTTCTCTGTCTGCTGCTGAGAAGATGATGGAAAAGGCTTGCCATTGCTAAACCTGTTTCTTCCACCATTGTTATTGTTAAAGCCTTGTTGAGGTCTCTGTTGATCCTTCCATGAGAGATTTGGATGGTTTCTCCATGAAGGATTGTAGGTGTTTCCATAGGGTTCACCCATGTAATTCACCTCTTCCATTGATGGGTTCTCAGGATCATAGGCTTCTTCTTCAGATGAAGCGTCCTTAGTACTGTCTGGTGCAGCTTGCATTCCAGACAGACTTTGAGAAATCATATTGATTTGCTGAGTCAATATTTTGTTCTGAGCCAATATGGCATTCAGAGTATCAATCTCAAGAACTCCTTTCTTCTGACTTGTCCCATTATTCACAGGATTCCTCTCAGAAGTGTACATAAATTGGTTATTTGCAACCATTTCAATGAGTTCCTGAGCTTCTGCAGGCGTCTTCTTCAGATGAAGAGATCCTCCAGCAAAGCTGTCCAATGACATCTTGGACAGTTCAGACAGACCATCATAGAAGATACCTATGATGCTCCATTCTGAAAGCATGTCAGAAGGGCACCTTCTGATCAATTGCTTGTATCTCTCCCAAGCTTCATAGAGGGATTCACCTTCCTTCTGTCTGAAGGTTTGGACTTCCACTCTAAGCTTACTCAATTTTTGAGGTGGAAAGAACTTTGCCAAGAAGGCATTGACTAGCTTCTCCCAAGAGTTCAGGCTTTCCTTAGGTTGTGAATCCAACCATATCCTAGCTCTGTCTCTTACAACAAAAGGGAATAGCATAAGTCTATAGACCTCAGGGTCAACCCCATTGGTCTTGACAGTGTCACAGATTTGCAAGAATTCAGCCAAGAACTGATGAGGATCTTCTAATGGAAGTCCATGAAACTTGCAATTCTGTTGCATCAGAGAAACTAATTGAGGCTTAAGCTCAAAGTTGTTTGCTCCAATGGCAGGGATAGAGATGCTTCTCCCATAGAAGTCGGGAGTAGGTGCAGTAAAGTCACCCAGCACCTTCCTTACATTGTTGGCATTGTTGTTATTTTTGGCTGCCATATCTTCTTCTAGTTTGAAGATTTCTGTTAGGTCCTCTACAGAGAGTTATGCCTTAGCTTCTCTTAGCTTTCGCTTTAAGGACCTTTCAGGTTCAGGATCAGCCTCAACAAGAATGCCTTTGTCTTTGCTCCCGCTCATATGAAAGAAAAGAGAGCAAGAAAATATGGAATCCTCTATGTCACAGTATAGAGATTCCTTGAGGTGTCAGAGGAAAAGAAGAATAGAAGGAAGAGGTAGAAAGAGAAGAATTCGAACTTATCAAGAGGGATAGAGTTCGAATTATTGATAGTGGAGGAGTGTTAGTCCTTAAATAGAAGGATGTGAGAAGAGGGGAAGAATTTTTTTGAAAATAAAATAAAAGATTTTGAAATAATTAAAAGAAATTTTGAAAATTGGATGAATGATTTTCAAAAATTGAAGTTGGGAAAGAAATAAAGTGATTTTTTTTTGAAAAAGATTTTGAATTTAGAAATCAAAAAAATATGATTGAAAACTATTTTGAAAAAGATGTGATTAAGAAGATATGATTGAGAAGATATGATTGAAAAGATATGATTGAAAAACAAATTAAAAAGATTTGATTTTGAAATTAATGACTTGGCTAACAAGAAAAGATATGATTCAAACATTAAACCTTTCTCAACAGAAAAGGCAACATACTTGAAATGTTGAATCAAACCATTAATTGTTAGCAAGTATTTTTGAAAATGGAAAGAAATTGATTTTGAAAATATATGATTGAAAATATATGATTTGAAAAAGATTTGATTTTGAAAAATTATGAAAACCTGAAAAAAAATTTGAATTAAAAACAAAATCTTCCCTCTTGTGTCATCCTGGCGTTAAACGCCCAGAATGGTATCCATTCTGGCGTTTAACTCCCAAAATGCTACCCTTTTAGGCATTAAACGCCCAGCCAGGTACCCTGGCTGGCGTTTAAACGCCAGTTTTCCTTCTTCACTGGGCGTTTTGAACGCCCAGCTTTTTCTGTTTGATTCCTCTGCTGAATGTTCTGAATCTTCAATTCTCTGTATTATTGACTTGAAAAGACATAGTTTTGAAAAATATTTTTGAATTTTTTGATGATGAGAAACAATAAAAATGCAACTAAGATCAAATAAACAATGCATGCAGGACACCAAACTTAAAAATTTTCATATAGGAGACACTAACAAATTGAGAATGCATATGAAAAACAACAAAACACACTAAACAAGAGAATTTAAAGATCAGAGCAAGGAAATCATCAAGAACAACTTGAAGATAAATGAAGACACATGCATGTAATTTTCGAAAAATGCAAGAAAAATAGAAACATGCAATTGACACCAAACTTAAAAATTAATACTAGACTCAAACAAGAAACATAAAATATTTTTGGTTTTTATGGTTTTAAAATTTTTTTTGTGATTTTCGAGAATTATATAGAGAAGAAAATAAAGAGAATTAAAACTTTTAATAAGAATTCCAGGAATCATTGCAATGCTAGTCTAAGACTCCGGTCCAGGAATTAGACATGGCTTACTAGCCAGCCAAGCTTTCAATGAAAGCTTCGGTCCAAAACACTAGACATGGCCAATGGCCAGCCAAGCTTTAGCAGCTCATTGCTAACAACAGCAAAATTGATAGAAATTAACAAGCTCTTATGATGATAAGTTGAAACCTCGGTCCAAAAGATTAGACATGGCTTCTCAGCCAGCCAGACTTCAACAAATCATCATGAAACTCTAGAATTCATTCTTAAAAACTCTGAAGAACAAAATAGAAAATATTTTTGTATTTTTGAAAAAAAATTTCGAAAAATAAAAAGGAAAAGTACCTAATCTAAGCAACAAGATGAACCGTCAGTTGTCCAAACTCGAACAATCCCCGGAAACGGTGCCAAAAACTTGGTGTTGTTGCCGGATCAAAACTTGGCACTGTTATTGCAGGGAACAAATGCAAAATTGTAATTAGGACATTTAATTCCCCGGCAACGGCGCCAAAAACTTGGTACGCTCAATTGATATCTCAAATCTTTATCACAACTTCGCACAACTAACCAGCAAGTGCACTGGGTCGTCCAAGTAATAAACCTTACGCGAGTAAGGGTCGATCCCACGGAGATTGTTGGTATGAAGCAAGCTATGGTCATCTTGTAAATCTCAGTCAGGCGGATTCAAATGGTTATGGATGATGAATGAGTAAAAGATAAATAAAACATAAAATAAAGATAGAGATACTTATGTAATTCATTGGTGAGAATTTCAGATAAGCGTATGAAGATGCTTTGTCCCTTCCGTCTCTCTGCTTTGCTACTGTCTTCATCCAATCCTTCTTACTCCTTTCCATGGCAAGCTGTATGTTAGGCATCACCGTTGTCAGTGGCTACAATCCCGTCCCCTCAGTGAAAATGTTCAACGCACTCTGTCACAACACGGCTATTCATCTGTCGGTTCTCGATCATGTCGGAATAGAATCCAGTGATTCTTTTGCGTCTGTCACTAACGCCCCACAATCACGAGTTTGAAGCTCGTCACAGTCATTCAATCCTTGAATCCTACTCAGAATACCACAAACAAGGTTTAGACCTTCCGGATTCTCAAGAATGCCGCCATCAATTCTAGCTTATACCACGAAGATTCTGATTAAGGAATCCAAGAGATAAACACTCAATTGAAGGTAGAACGGAGGTGGTTGTCAGGCACACGTTCATAGGTGAGAATGATGATGAGTGTCACGGATCATCACATTCATCAAGTTGAAGAACAAGTGATATCTTAGAACAAGAACAAGCTGAATTGAATAGAAGAACAATAGTAATTGCATTGATATTCGACGTGCAGCAGAGCTCCACACCTTAATCTATGGTGTGTAGAAACTCCACCGTTGAAAATACATAAGAACAAGGTCTAGGCATAGCCGTGAGGCCAGCCCCAAAACATGATCTAAGGTAGCATAGAACTACTCAAAGATTAGACTCTGATCCCAAAAGATGATAACATACTAGCAAAAGGTCCTATTTATAGAAAACTAGTAGCTTAGGGTTTACAAAAATGAGTAAATGACGTAAATATCCACTTCCGGGCCCACTTGGTGTGTGCTTGGGTTGAGCATTGAAGCATTTTCGTGTAGAGACTTTTTCTGGAGTTAAATGCCAGCTTTTGTGCCAGTTTGGGCGTTTAACTCCCACTTTGGTGCCAGTTCCGGCGTTTAACGCTGGAAATTCTTGGGCTGACTTTGAATGCCAGTTTGGGCCATCAAATCTCGAGAAAAGTATGGACAATTATATATTGCTGGAAAGCCCAGGATGTCTACTTTCCAACGCAATTGAGATCGCGCCAATTGAGCTTCTGTAGCTCCATAAAATCCACTTTGAGTGCAGGGAGGTCAGAATCCAACAGCATCTGCAGTCCTTTTTAGCCTCTGAATCAGATTTTTGCTCAGGTCCCTCAATTTCAGCCAGAAAATACCTGAAATCACAGAAAAACACACAAACTCATAGTAAAGTCCAGAAAAGTGAATTTTAAATAAAAACTAATAAAAATATAATAAAAACTAACTAAAACATGCTAAAAACATACTAACAACAATGCCAAAAAGCGTATAAATTATCCGCTCATCACTGAGGCACGTGACGCTCATCACGCGTACGCGTCATCCACGCATATGCGTCACTTTTCTGCTGCACTGGTAATGCGTACGCGTACGCATGTGCTACGCGTCGCTACCAGCTTCTAAAATTCTCAATTTCTTGTGTTCCTTCCATTTTTGCATGCTTCCTTTCTATCCTCTAAGCTATTCCTGCCCTATAAACCCTGAAAATACTTAACAAATATATCACGGCATCGAATGGTAATAAGAGAGGATTAAAAATTATCAATTTTAAAGACAAAGAAGCATATTTTCAATCATAGCACAAAATTAGGAAGGAAACTTAAAAACATGCAATTTACATGAATAAGTGTGAGAATAGTTGACAAAATCTACTCAATTCAGTATAAAATAAACTATAAAATAGTGGTTTATCAGTACTTCCACCTCACTTCTAATCATGATGCAATAGATCATGATGGCTCTATCAATAGTCACTTCTGACCGGTTGCTAGTGGGATGATGAAACGTTGGATGAATTCCAACCATCCTCTAGCTTTGGGCTTTAGGTCAAGCCTTTTTAATTGAATGGGCTTGCCTTGGGAATCCTTTTTTTACTGTGCTCCTTCCACACAGATATTTGAGAGTACTTGATCCAATCTCTGATCAAAGTTGACTCTCCTAGTGTAAGGATGAAGATCTCCTTGTATTAGAGGCAAGTTGAACGCTAACCTCACACTTTTCGGGCTAAAATCTAAGATTCTCCCTTGAACCATGGTGATCCAATTCCTTGGATTTGGGTTCACACTAGTGTCATGGTTTTTAGTAACCCATGCATTAGCATAGAACTCTTGCACCATTAGAATCCCAATCATCCTGAATGGGATTGGTTAGGACTTCCCAACCTCTTCTCCGAAGCTCTCTTCAGATTATGGATTCTCATTCTTCTTGAGCATGAAAGGGACCTCAGGGATCACTTTCTTCTCTGCCACTACTTCATAAAAGTGGTATTGATGAACTTTGGTGATGAATCTCTCCATCTTCCAAGATTAAGAGGGATTGGCTACTGCCTTTCCTTTCCTCTTTCTAGAGGAGTCTCCAATCTTGGGTGCCATGAATGGTAATGGAAAGAAAAAAAGCTAGGTTTTTCCTACACCAAACTTAAAACTTTGCTCGTCCTCGAGAAAAAATAAAGAAAAGAGAAGAATGGAGTAGAAGAAGAAAAAAAAGAAGAAGATAGAGGGAGAGAGAGAGGGCTCGGCCTTGTGGGTTTATGAGTGTAGGAGAGGTGTGTGTATAAAGGGTGATGAAGAGGGGTATTTATAGGAGTGGGGTAGGGTTAGGTTCGGCCATGGGGGTTTTGGATGGGATATTTAATTTTGAATTGGGTGGGAGTTATAATGGGTGTGGGGAAGTGGTATGGATGCTATTGGGCTAGGGTTTATAGGGAAGTGTGTATGGGGAATTGTGAAAGTAGGTAGGAATAAGTGGGGTAGGTGAAAGATGTTGTGGGATCCACTGGTCCTGAGAGGCTAGGGAATCCAGATTCCCTACTTCTCTGCATTGGCGTTTGAACGCCCGGGGGCTACTCCCTGGCTGGCATTCAACTTTTAATAACACCCCATCCAGAGTGTTCTGTTTTCACTACTATGAAATTTTGTCTCTGTTCTGACTGCTGCATATGATCATGACTCTAAAAATAACTGAAAACAAAATAAAACCAAATAGAAATAATTAATTAAGGTTGGGTTGCCTCCCAACAAGCGCTCCTTTAACGTCACTAGCTTGACGGTTAGCTCCTTACGAAGGTGAGTATGGGCTCAGATTTTCGTCCCTTATAGTGAGCTTTCTTCCTGTCCTATCATGAATGAGCTCCACATGTTCTAAAGACAGGATACGACTCACTGTATGTGGTAAGACTGGCTTCTTGGTGAAGACAACTCTCATACCAGGTGAGAGGCCTTCAGTTGGGACTTTCTTATCTCTCCAGCCTTTAGGTACTTTCTTCTTAGTACCTTTGTGGTTAGAGTTTGTTGAGGACTGTCCAACACCAAACTTAGAATTGATGTTTGGGGGCTCTGCAATGTTCTACACAGAAAGAGAGGGTTGGAACACTAGGTGTTGCATAGTTATCTCACTTTTAGAGGGAGAATTGGGATGAGAAATCTTGAATAAGATGTGATCCTTCCCTAATTGTAGGGTCAGTTCTCCCTTAGCCACATCAATGATAGCATTAGCAGTGGCTAGGAAAGGTCTTCCAAGGATGATAGAGTCATCCTCATTCTCTCTAATATCCAAGACTATGAAGTTTATAGGGATGTAGTGGTTTTCAACTTTCACCAAGACATCCTCTACTAAGCCATATGGCTTCTTCATTGTCTTGTCTGCCATCTCTAATGAGATATTTGCAGCTTGTACCTCAAGGATTTCCAACTTCTCCATTACAGAGAGTGGCATTAGGTTTATACTTGACCCTAGGTCACACAGAGCCTTGTCCAAGGTCATAGTGCCTATGGTACAAGGGATCAAAAAGCATCCAGGATCTGGAAGCTTCAGAGGTAGCCTCTGCTGAACAAAAGCATAGAGTTCTTTAGTAAGTAGTAGAGGTTCTTCTTCTAGAGGCTTTGTACCAAATAATTTGGCATTCAGCTTCATAAGAGCTCCTAGGTATCGAGCAACTTGCTCTTCCCTAGTGTCTTCATCCTCATCAGAGGATGAGTAGTCATCAGAACTTATGTACTGCAGGAGTGCATTCAAAGGAGCCTCTATGGTTTTTACATGAGCATGGGCTTCCTTTGGTTCTGAGATAGAGGGTTCTTGAGTAGGACTTAAGCACTCAAAGGGTGTGTTTTTGCTGGCGTTCAACGCCAGCTCTGATAGCTCTTTGGGCATCGAACGCCCTTGCTGTGCACCCTTACTGGCGTTAAACGCCAGTTCCTCTATGCTTTTGGGCATTGAACGCCTAACAGGGATGTTCTTGCTGGCGTGAAAATGCCAGCTTCCCTGGGTGTGTGGGCGTTGAACACCAAGTGAGGGGTTTGACGGAGGAAAAATATCGGTAAAGATTTTCACAAAAATGTCGCGTTGCAAGTATAGTTCTAAACCGACAATTAAACCTCAATCAATATTTAAATCGTTTGTCACTTAAGAAAACACAACAAAATTAACCGAAGTATTTAAACCTCGGGTCGTCTCTCAAGGAATTGCAGGGAAGTGTAGTTATTATTGGTTATGGAAAAGTATATTTTTGGGTTTTGAAATAAGGAACAAGTAATGTAAAATAACAAAGAAATAAAATAACAACTAAGAAAAGTCCTAACAAGGATTGAGATTTGGAATTCCTATCCCCATTATCATAGTCACTTGTGATGGTAATTTCCTTTTGCTGTCACTTATTTAACCTCTAACAATTGAAGGTAAGTCAAGTGAGCAATTCAACTTGAGTTCACAAGTCCTAATTCAAAGACTAGAGTTAGTGAAGCTCAAGCTAACTAGTAACTTTCAATCACCAACCAACAAGAGATTTTGACAAATTAAGAGTCTCTAATTGATAAATCCAAGTTAAGAACATAAAAATCTAATTTAAAATCTAACTAAACATTTCATCAAACACTTGGTAGGTACAAAATAAAAGCATAGAAAAGTAATAAGAGAATGTAAAATCTAAGACTAACAATTGTAAGGAATCAATAACAACAAACGAAGAAAGAAGCAATAAACATGTAATACCTCAAATTGCATTAAAAAGGAAATTAAAGTAACATAAAGTTCATAAACTAAATGGAAAAAATAAAGGAATCAATAAGAGAAGTAGATAACTAAAGTGCTAGAACAAGTAAGAGTAGAAGAAAACTAAATTAAACTAAGATAGAAATCTGAAATTGAGAAAAGCTAAACCTAGAAACCCTAAAACCTAGAGAGAGGAGAGAGCGTCTCTCTTTCTAGAAAACTACATCTAAAACCTAATAACTCTATTAATGAAGTATGAATGATTCCTTCCCCTTCCAGCTCCACTCTGCAGCCTCTAATCTTCACTTTTGGGCTTGAAACTGGGCCAAAAGCAGCCCAGAAATTGCCCCCAGCGTCTTCTGTTTAATGCAGCATGTGACGCTCTATTACGCGTACGCGTCGGTCACGCGTACGCGTCATTGAACAAAATCCTGGTCACGCGTGCGCATCATCCATGCATACGCCTCACTTGTCTGCTTCACCAGTGATAAACCACTATTTTATGGTTTATCTTGTGTTCAATTGAGTAGTTTTTATCAAGTCCTTGCCCACTTATTCATATGATTTACATGATTTTACAATTCCTTCCTAGTTTTGTTTTATGGTTGAAAACTTGCTTCCTAAGCCTTAATTTGTGTATTTTAATCCTTTTTTATACCATTCGATGCCGTGATCTGTGTGTTCAGTATTTTCAGGCTTTATAGGGCAGGAATGGCTTAGAGGATAGAAATGAAGCTTGCAAAAATGGAAGGAGCACAAGAAATAAAGGAGACAACCAGCGAGCAGCGACACGCACGCATGGCTCACGTGTGAGCGCAATCTGAAGATTTTACAAGTGACGTGTGCGCGTACATGACGCGTACGCGTGGATTGGAGTTTGCACAAAGACGCGTGCGCGTGGATGATGCATACGCGTGACACGCCAAGACAACCAGCGACGCGTGCGCGTGACTGACACGTACGCGTGACATGCGCGATCTGCAGAAATTTCAGAAAACACTGGGGGCAATTTTGGGTCGAATTTGGACCCAGTTTTTGGCCTAGAAACACAGACTAGAGCCAGAGAACGAGCAGAGACTCAACACACATTCTCATTAGCATAGTTTTTAGTTTTAGATCTGAATCTAGAGAGAATTACTCTTCCTCTAGGTTTTCTTTACATTCATAGATTTCTAATTTTATGCTTTTGCTTTGGATATTGAGAGAGTCATCACCTCCGTTGAAGTTACTATTCTAGTTTGTTTTCTTATTCCTTTACTCTTTTTATTGCTTATTAATCCTGTTCAGATAGGTATGTTGGATTTTGGATTTATTAATACAGAGAACTACTTTTACCTTTAATTAATTTTCAATCCCTATTTTATTTAAATTATCATGTCTTCTTCTTATATTTTTATGAGCGTTATATTCATGTCAATGGAGTAGATTTTCTACTTGATATGGGGGTTGATTAAGAGGATACACTTGAGTTGGAATGCTCAAGTGATTAGTTAAATTGAAAATTGTTGGCTAATTCTCTATTTACTAACGCTAGTCCTTCCCAAGGGAGAGGACTAGGATTTGCGAATAAGAGTTAGCTCAATCACTTGACTTTCCTTTATTTAGTAAGGGTTAACTAAGTGAAAACAACAACCTCTTTATACTACACTTGAGAGAATTCCAACAAGGATAGAACTTTCCATTAATCATTCCCCCTGTCCAGGATTTTTATTTTGAGTATATAATTCCCTTTTAATTTTCATTGCGCTATTTTACAATTATTTATTTTTCTGTCATTCAACTCTAAAAATCTCTCGGAAAGCTCCTGATTAATAAGATAGCACCCTTTTGTCAACTTGTTGGGAGACGACCTGGGACTCATACTCCCAGTATTTTTATTCTAATTTTGTGATAACCTTCCTAAATTGATGAGCGGATTTTTGTTGGTTAAGAACTATACTCGCAACGTACGTGTACGCATCACCTATGCGTACGCGTCGCTGCCAGCTTCTCAAAACATCAATTTCTTGTGTTCCTTCCACTTTTGCATGCTTCCTTTCCATTCTCTAAGCCATTCCTTCCTTGCAAAACCTGGAATCACTTAACACACATATCACGGTATCAAATGGTAATAAGAGAGGATTGAAAATTAGTAATTTAAGGCCAAAGAAGCATGTTTTCAATCACAGCACAAAATTAGGAAGGAAAATGTAAAACATGCGAATTGTATGAATAAGTGTGAGAATAATGGATAAAATCTACTCAATTCAGCCCTAAATGTACCACGAAATAGTGGTGCATCAGGGTTCTTCATTAGCGTTCAGCGCCAAAATGGCTGCATGGCTGGGCGTTGGACGCCCAGAGAGGGGTTCCTCACTGGCGTTCAGCGCCAGAAACCCTATCTGGTTAGGCATTGAACGCCTAGTGATGTGTTCCTCACTGGCGTTCAACGCCAGAGTTCCTGGGTGTTTGGGTGTTGAATGCCCAGCCAGTGCTCCCTGGCTGGCGTTCAACGCCAGCTCTGCTGCCAGGATGGGCATTGAACGCCTAGTGAGGGGTTCTTCACTGGCGTTCAGCGCCAGGCATTCTGCCAGATTGGGCGTTGAACGCCCAGTGAAACCTTCTTCACTGGCGTTCAATACCCTCCTAATTTCTCCTGATTCGGCCTCTACCTCCATGGTTATGGCCTTCACTCTTCTCTGGGATTCACCTCAGTGTTACTGGGAAGAGTTTCAAAAGGAGTCTCAGGGATCCTCTTGCTCAGTTGACCAACTTGCATCTCCAAGTTTCTAATCAAGGACCTTGTTTCATTAATGAAACTATGAGTGGTCTTAGAGAGGCTGGAAACCAGAGTTACTAAATTAGAAAGGCTCTGCTTAGAGGTTTCCATATTCCCTTGAGAAGATGGGAATGGTATTCTATTATTGAACCTATTATGGTTCCTTCTACCTTGATTGTGATTGAAACCTTGCTGAGGTTTCTGCTGATCCTTCCATGAGAGGTTAGGATGGTTTCTCCATGAAGGATTGTAGGTGTTTCCATAGGGTTCTCCCATGTAATTCACCTCCTCCATGGTGGGTTGATCAGGATCATAAGCTTCTATTTCAGAAGAAGCTTCCTGAGTACTGCCAGCTGTAGTTTGCATTCCAGTCAGATGCTGGGAGATCATGTTGACCTATTGGGTCAAGATCTTATTTTGAACCAATATGGCATTCAGAGTATCAACTTCAAGGACTCATTTCTTTTGAGAGGTCACATGGTTTACAGGATTCCTTTTAGAAGTGTACATGAACTGGTTATTTGCAACCATTTCAATGAGTTCTCTTGCTTCTGCAGGTGTTTTCTTTAAATGGAGTGATCCACCTGCAAAGCTGTCCAATGAAATTTTAGAAATCTCAGATAGACCATCATAGAACACGCCTATGATAGACCACTCTGAGAGCATTTTAGAAGGACATCTTTTTCAATTGCTTGTATCTTTCCAAAGCTTTATAGAGGGATTCACCTTCTCTTTTTCTGAAGGTTTGAACTTCCACTCTAATCTTACTCATCCTTTGAGGGGGGAAAGAATTTAGCCAGAAAAGCATTAACTAGCTTTTTCCAAGAGTCTAAGCTCTCTTTTGGTTAGGAATCCAACCATATCTTAGCTCTGTCTCTTACAGTAAAGGGAAAGAGCATAAGTTTATAGACTTCAGGATTAACTCTATTAGTCTTTACAGTATCACAGATCTGTAAAAATTCTGCTAAGAACTGATGTAGATCTTCCATTGGAAGTCCATGGAACTTGTAGTTTTGCTACAGAAGAGAGACTAACTGAGGCTTAAGCTCAAAATTGTTAGCTCCAATAGCAGGTACAGAGATGTTTCTGCCATAAAAGTCAGAGGGAAGAGTTAGTTAGGAAGTTTTGAAAAAGAAGAAAGAGAAGAGAAGTAGTTAATTAATAAAAGATTTAAAATTAAAATAAGATAAGAGATAAGATAAGAAAAGATTTGAATTTTAAAAGTTTGAAATTAAAAAGATAAGAAAAGATGAGATGAGAAATTAGAAAGGTTTGAAGAAGATTTTATTTTAAAATTTAGAGATTTAGAAAAGATAAGATAAGAAACAAAAAAGATTTGAAAAAGATTTTAAAAAGATAAGATTTGAATTTTGATTTTGAAAAAGAATTGATTTTAAAGTTTGAACTTTGAAATTTTAAAATTTTAAATTTTGAAGAGTTGAAATTTGAATTTTGAAATTTGAAAAAGATAAGATTTTGAAAAAGATAAGATTTTTATTTTGAAAAGATTCGATTTTTGAAAATCAAAAACTAAGATAAGATAAGATAAAAATTGAAATCTGAATTTTTATGATGTAATTTTTGAAAATTAAGTTAAAATAAAAATAGCAAAAAAGATATTTTTTATTTTTGAATCTAATGATGAAAGAGAAAAACAAGTAAAAGACACAAAACTTAAAATTTTTAGATCTAATGCCCCAAGTTTTCAAAAATTTGAAGGAAAAACACCAAGGGACACCAAACTTAAAAATTTTAAGATCCAAACACAAAGAAAACACCAAAAACACTTTGAAGGTTGACAAGAATACCAAGAACAAGACTAAAAAAATTTGAAGAACACAAGAATATGACGAGGACACCAAACTTAAAATTTTTAGAAAAACTAAACACAATTTTTCGAAAATTAAAAGAAAAATAACAAGAAGACACCAAACTTAAAGAATTGAAACAAGACTCAAACAAAAAGACACTAAATTTAAATTTTTTTTTGAAAAAGGACTCAAGATTTTCGAAAATTCACTCAACAAGAACAAGAATAAAGACTCAAACAAAAAATAAAGAAATCTAAGGATGCTTGAAAATAAACTGTATGAAAAAGGTTTTTGAAGAAGTTTTAAAATTTTTGTGATTTAAAAACTGAAAACAGGAAAGACTCAAATTAAGAACAAAGATTAAACAAAGAAAAGAAAAATGTTTTTGAAAAAAGTTTTTACATTTTTCGAAAAATAGAGAAGAAGAAAATAAAAATAAAAGATTCAACAAAATAAAATAAATTACCAGATCCAGGGAGCAAGACATGTCCAAACTCGAACAATCTCTGGCAACGGCGCCAAAAACTTGGTGCACGAATTCCCACACTTTCGTACAGTTGTACCAGCAAGTACACTGGGTCGTCCAAGTAATATCTGAGTGAGTCAGGGTCGATCCCACGAGGATTGTGGTTTGAAGCAAGCTATGGTTATCTTGCAGGTCTTAGTCAGGCAAATCAGAAGGTTGTTGGATATGGAGTTGTATTAGGATTATTGTAAAAAGCAGTAATAGGAATATAGTTGCGGATTGGAGTTGCTTTGTTTTTCTGAATTAACTTTGGTAGTATTGTTTCCTTTGCTTGTGAATGATTTCTTCAATGGCAGGCTGAATGTGATTGACGCTGGTTTAAGCAACCGCCAATACTCCTCCGGATCTGAACCCCAGGGTTAGTGCGGATCTATCTCTACTTGAGGGTGAAGCTCGCGCAGTCCATTCTCTTTAATGATCCTACTCAAAGCGCCACACACAAGGTCAAATCTTCTGGATCGGAGGAATGCTGCGCCTTTGGTTCTAGCCTCTACCACAGAGACCCTAATCTCCCCGTAAATCAGCTGAACTGATGTCTCGAGAAATCCCCAACGAAGTCGTGGATTAGCCATCTGAGAAATTTATAGTCAAGCTGGTGGTTCATCATTGTCCGATGAAAGACGCACTCTGAACCCATGTAGAATGTGATAACCTTATTCCAGTTCAACGCATTCATATTGATGAAGAACGAATATACATCTTAGAATTAATCAAACACGGATCGAAGAAAAATAGTAATACTTTTATTAATTCATAGGACTCAGCAGGGCTCCTCCCCTCAACCTAGGAGGTTTAGAAACTCATACTGAAAGGAAAATACAATGTAAAAATCAAATACAGTAAATGATAGGCATCTCTCTCCCTTAATGAGGGCTGTAAAATAAGTCTTAAAAACTAAACAAATGACTAGTAAGGGTAAAACAGTCTATCTAGTGCTAAAATTCACTTCTGGGGGCGCACTTCGTGAGTGTTTGGGCTGAGCTTTGATGAGATCCACGTGCTAGGAGGTTCCTAGGGCGTTAAACGCTGGCTAGGGGGTCCTCTCTGGGCGTTTGGACGCTGGGCTCTCCTCTATGGGCGCTGGACGCCAGTTTTGGGCCTCCTAATTTGAAGCAAAGTATGGATGCTAATACATTGCTGGAAAGCTCTGGAAGTCATTTTTCCAAAGATCTATTTGGACTTCTGTAGCTCCAGAAAAGCTCTTCCAAGTGCCAGGAGGTCAAATCCAGACAGCATCTGCAGTGCTTTCTCTGTCTCTGAATCAGACTTTTGCTCCAACTCCTCAATTTCAGCCAGAAATTATCTGAAATTGCACAAAAATACAAAAACTCATAGTAGAATCCAAAAATTTGAATTTAACACTAAAACCTATAAAAACTTAATAAAAACTAAATAAAACACACTAAAAACTATATGAAAATGATGCCAAAAAGCGTATAAAATATCCGCTCATCAAGCATTGGATGAATTCCAACCATCTTCTAGCTATGGGCTTGAAGTTAGGCCTTCTTAGTTGGATAGGCTTTCCTTGGGAATCTCTTTTCCACTATGATCCTTCCACACAAATGTCTGAGAGCACTTGATCCAACCTTTGATCAAAATTGACTCTTCTAGTGTAAGGATGTGGGTTTCCTTTCATCAAAGGCAAGTTGAACGCCAACCTTACACTTTCCGGACTAAAGTCTAAGATTCTCCCTCTGCCCATGGTACTCCATTTCTTAGGATGAGGGTTCACACTAATGTCATGGTTTTTCGTGACCCATGCATTAGCATAGAACTCTTGCACCATTAAGATCCCAACCTCTTAGATGGGATTGGTTAGGACTTCCCAACCTCTTCTTCGGATTTCATGTCGGATCTCTGGATAGTCATTCTTCTTAAGCTTAAAAGGGACCTCAGGGATCACCTTTTTCTTTGCCACTACTTCATAGAAGTGGTCTTGGTGGGCTTTGGTGATGAATCTCTCCATCTCCCAAGATTTGGAGGTGGCAGCTACGACCTTTCTTTTCCTCTTTCTAGAGGGTTCTCCGACCTTGAGTGCCATAAGTAGGAATGGAAAGCAAAAAGTAAGGCTTTTCTAACACCAAACTTAGAACTTTGTGCGTCCTCAAGCAAAAATAAATAAAAGAGAAGAATGGAGTAGAAGAAGAAGAAAATAGATGGAGATGGAGGGAGAAAAACAATTCGACCAAAGAAGGGTTGAAGGAGTATGAGTAGTGTGTGGGATAAGTGGAATGAGGGGGGTATGGTTAGGGTTTCGAATTAATGGGGGGGAATATGGGTGGAAAATTTGAATATTAGTGGGTGGGGTTGGTGGTAGTTATGATGTTTTGGGAAATAGGTATGGATGTAATTGGTTGAGGGTTTATAGGGAAGTGTGTGTGAGGAAGTGTGAAAAGAATAGAGAAGAAGGTGGGATATGTGAAGATGCTATGGGACCCACTAGTCCTGAGAGGCTAGGAAATTCAATTTCCCTGCCCCTCTTATGGGCATTGAACGCCCAACTTATACTCCAAAGCTGGCGTTCAATGCCAGCTTGCTGCTCCACTCAGGGCGTTAAACGCCCAGGAGGGACCTCCTTCCTAGCGTTCAACGCCAGGTCTTCTGTCTCTGTTGGGAGTTGAACGCCCAGCCTTTGCTTCCTGGCTGGCGTTCAACGCCAGTAATGTTACCCTTTGTGGGCGTTGAACACCCACTCTTGCATTCTTGTCTGGCGTTCAACGCCAATAAGACATGTACTCCAGGGTATTCTGTTTCCACTTTTGAACGTTTCTGTCTCTGTTCTGACTAATGCAAATGATCATGAACCTAAAGAAAATGATTAAGAAAAATAAATTCAAAGAAAAATATAAATAATAACTATAGTTGGTTTGCCTCCCAACAAGCACTTATTTAACGTCACTAGCTTGATGGTTAGCTCCTTACGGAGATTGATATGGGCTTAGAATTTCGCCCCTTATAGTAAACTTTCTTCCTGTCTTCTCATGGATGAGCTCTATATGCTCTAGAGACAGGATGTGACTCACTGTATATGGAATGACTGGTTCTTGGTGAAGACAACTCTCATGCCAGGTGAGAGGCCTTCTGTGAGGATCTTTTGGTTCCTCCAGCCTTTAAGTACTTTCGTCTTAGTACCTTTATTCTCAGTGCTTGTTGCTGGCTGCCCAACACCAAACCTAGAATTGGTGTCTGGGGGCTTAGTAAAGCTCTGCACTGAGAGAGATGGTTGGAACACTAAGTGTTGCACAGTTATCTCTTTTTTTTTAGAGGGAGAGTTGGGGTGAGGCATCTTGAACAAGATGTGCTCCTCTCCTAGTTGTAAAATCAATTCTCCCTTTCCTACATCAATGATAGCATTGGCAGTGGCTAGGAAAGGTCTTCCAAAGATGATGGATTCATCCTCATCTTCCCCAGTATTTAAGATTATGAAGCTTGCAGGGATGTAAAGGTCTTCAACCTTCACCAAGACATCCTGTACTAAGCTATATGATTTTTTCATTGACTTGTCTGCCATCTCTAGTGATATATTTGCAGCTTGTACCTCAATGATTCCCAACTTCTCCATCACAGAGAGTGGCATGAGGTTTATACTTGACCCTAGGTCACACAGAGCCTTTTCAAAGGTCATGGTGCCAATAGTGCAAGAAATTAGGAAGCGTCCGGGATCTAGAAGCTTTTGAGGAAACTTCTGCTAAACCAAAGCATTGAGTTCTTTGGTAAGCACTGGAGGTTCTTCCTCCAATGTCTTTACTCCAAATAACTTGGCGTTTAGCTTCATGAGAGCTCCTAGGTACCGAGCAAATTTCTCTTCCCTAGTTTCCTCATCCTCATCAGAGTATGAGTATTCATCAGAACTCATGAATTGCAAGAGTGCTTGCAAGGGGACCTCTATGATCTCTACATGAGCCTTGGCTTTCTTTAATTCTTGGATAGGGACTTCATCAGTGGGTGTTGAATACTCAGTAGGAATATCCTTACTAGCGTTCAACTCCATCTCTTGTGGCTTTTTGGGCGTTGAACGCTTAGTGGGGACATCTTCACTGGCGTTCAATGCCAGCTTCTCTGCCATTTCGGGCGTTGAATGCCCAGTAAAGTCCTCCTTACTGGCGTTCAACGCCAGCTCTTGTGCCAGTTTGGGCGTTGAACGCCCAGTAATGTCCTCCTTAATGGCGTTCAACGCCATTAAAGGTGTAGCATTGGGCATTGAATGCCCAATAAGGGATCTCATCATTGGGTTCAATGTCAGATTACTCCCTTTAGATTCGACCTCAGCTTCAGTAGTGATGGCTTTGCACTCTTCTCTTGGGTTTACTTCAGTGTTACTAGGAAGAGTGTTAGGAGGAGTCTAGGGGATTCTCTTACTCAATTGACCAACTTGTACCTCCGAATTTCTGATGGAGGACCTTGTTTCAGTTATGAAACTATGAGTGGTCTTAGAGAGGTTGGAGACTATAATGACTAAGTCAGAAAGGCTCTGCCTAGGAGTCTCCATATGTTCTGAGAAAATGGGAATGGTGGTTTGTTGTTGAACCTATTATGGGTTCTTCCACCTTGATTATTATTGAAGTCTTGCTGCGGCTTCTGTTGATCCTTCCATGAAAGGTTAGGATCAATGTTCTGAAAACCAGACCGGACCGGCCGGTTCGACCGGTTTAACCGCGAACCGGCGATGCAGACGGTCCGGTCCTCCTGCAGAAACCGTCCTGGAAAGAACCGGTGACGAACCGGCGAACCGGCCAAAAACCGGCCGGTTGGGCCGAACCGGTAACCGGCCGGTTCTGCATAAACGACGTCGTTTCATTATTTTTTTAAAAAAAAGAAACCCTTAACCCGACCCGACCCGAAGAGCACCCTGACCCGGTGACCCCAACCACCCCCCGTTTCTTCCCCCGAATCCCTAATTCTGTGTGTTCTGTGTTGTTCATCTTCGTGAGAGAAGAGAACAGCGAATGAGAGAAGACTGAAGCTGACCCTCCACGCCCGAACCCCAGCCTGCCACCGCCCCCTCCTTCGTCGCCGCGGTCACCGGTCAACAGCCCAACCACCGTCGCCTGGTCGTCAGCCCAAGTAACCCTCCTTCTTCGCCTGGTTCCCTGCCCAGTAGCCAGCCGTCTGCCTCGTCTTCATCTGCCCCGTCCCATCGTCTTCATCGTCACGTGGTGAGTAACTCGTCTCTGCTCATCTTTGTTCTTCAATTCTTTGCCTCTGTGAACTTCGACTTCCCCTCTGTGAACTTCAACTTGCTTCTGTGAACTTGAACTTGCCTATGTGAACTGACTTCCTCTGCTCATCTTTGTTCTTTGCCTCTGTGAACTTCTTTGTTAGTAACTTGGTTTGCACTTCAAATTCTGTTTGTTAGTAACTTGGTTTGCATCTTCAAATTCTGTTTCTTGGTAACTTGGTTTGCAGCTCAATTTCTCAATTTCTGGTTGTTGGTAACTTGATTTGCAGCTCAATTTCTGTTTGTTGGTAACTTGGTTTGCAGCTGAATTTCTGTGTGTTGCACTGTTGCTCAATTTCTGTTTCTAGTTCAATTTGTGTTTGTAGTTCAATTTCTGTGTGTTGCTCAAATTTCTGTTTTGTAGCTCAAATTTGTTACTGTTTTGTACTTTGTTAATGCTGGAAACTGACTCGGTTTTGCATATTTGTTGACTGGCTGAATTTCTCAAATTTGTTCTGCATAATTGTTAATGTTCATTGTGTAGAATGTAGATAGAATTGTTAATGTTTATTGCTGTGGCTGTTTTTAATTTCATATATGTTTTATTAATTTTAGTTATGGAAGATAGTATTAATCAAGAAGCAACTGCTGATAACAATGATTCTGTGAATAATAACATGCCTGCCGATACTCCTATTTCGAATGATGCTGCTAATCCTAATTCCCGTAGTGCTAACGATAGTCAATCACAAGGTTCTTCGAACCTTAGGGGAAAAACAGATTTAGCTTGGAAATATGTTGCTCTACAAATAGTGAATGGAAAACCACAGTATCAATGTTTATTTTGTCTACAAGTTTTCAATGGAGGTGGAATTCACAGGATGAAGAAACATCTAGCAAAGGTTACCGGAGACGTGAAAAAATGTCCTAAAGTTCCATATGATGTGGAAAAACAGATGGAAAGTTTGTTGAAAGATATTCAGGCCAACAAAAAGAAAAGAAAAGTAAGTTTTGGTGAAGAGGGTGGTGATGAGGTAGAGGATGCAATTGATGAGGCAATCCAAGAAGAACAGGAACAGCAGCGTACCTCGAATCAGCAAGGAGTTGGAGGCGATCCAAAGAAAAAAGCCAAAGTCATTCCTCCTATGTTTGCACCAAGAACAACTCCAGGAGCTCAACCAAGTATTAAGAGTGTTTTGCAAAACAAAGAGGCGATACACGAGGTTGATAAACGATTTGCTCGGTGGCTTTTGGATTGTAAAATTCCATTTAATGCTGTGATGTCGCCATATTTCCAAGATATGTTGGATGGTGTTGCTGGTATTGGACCTGGTTACAAGGGGCCTTCTTATGATAAGTTAAGGGTTCATTTGTTGGCTGATCTTAAAAGAGAAAGTCAAATGCTAGTTGATAGTTATAGGAGTGCATGGAAGGAAACTGGATGTACCCTCATGGCTGATGGTTGGACAGATCAAAGACAAAGAACGTTAATCAATTTTTTGGTGTATTGTTCTAAAGGTTTGTGCTTTCTGAAATCAGTAGATGCTTCTAGTATGGTAAAAATGCTTCACACTTGTGTACTTTGTTTTCTGAGGTGATTGAATGGATTGGCCCAAATAATATTGTGCATGTTGTGACTGACAATGCGGCCAATTATGTTGCTGCTGGTAGGCTTATCAATAGAAAATATGATAATATCTATTGGTCACCATGTGCTGCTCATTGCCTTAATCTTATTTTAAAAGATATAAGCAGCATGGCGCATATTTCTAACCTTGCAACTCGTGCTTCAAAGATCACAGTATTTGTGTACAATCATACAGTTTTCTTATCTTGGCTAAGAGAAAGACCTAAGTGGAGAGAAATTGTACGTCCTGGTGCAACCCGGTTTGCAACTGTGTTTATTACATTGAAGAGCATCTTTGACCGTAAAAAGGAGTTGCAACAATTGGTTGTAGATTCAATTTTCACTGATCATAAATTAGGAAGGAGTGCTACTGGTAGAGCTGTGAGTGCTATTATTCTGGATGCAAAATTTTGGGACAATTGCTTTACTGTATGTAAACTTGTGAGCCCTCTGATTTACTTGCTGAGGGTTGTTGATGCTGATGACCCCCCATCTTTGGGGTATGTTTATGAAGGAATGTTAAGGGCAGAAGATGCAATTAAGGAGATGTTTAGGCAATCCAAGACTGCATATCAGCCATACACAGATATTATCAACTCAAGATGGGACAAGCATTTGAAGAAAGATCTTCATGCGGCAGCTTACTTCCTGAATCCTAAATTCTTTTTTAATGAAAATTATAAAGAAGCACCTGATGTTATGCGAGGTTTGCTTGATCTTGTTACCTTGTATTGCAAGTGTAACAATTTGGATTCAGTTCAGGCAATGAAAGAAATACATTTATATAGAGATCGGAAGGAAAGTTTTGATAGACAAGAAGTTATTCCAGCTGCATCTGAACTTAAGCCTGGTAAGAATATGGTTGAATATTTGTTTTAACTTGTTTTATGCTCCTATGTTCTTAATTAATATCTTATAATATGTTATGGTTTTATAATTGGTAGATGAATGGTGGAGGTTATTCGGAGGCTCTGCTCCATGTCTACAAAAGATAGCTGTTCGCATTCTTAGCCAAGCATCTGCTTCTTCTGGGTGTGAGAGAAATTGGAGCCTTTTTGACCAGATTCATACAAAAAGAAGAAATAGATTGGAGCATGATAGACTCAATGACATTGTTTATGTTACCTATAATTTGCGTCTTAAATCCAGGTAATATATGTTTCATGAAATACTATATTGTTTCATTTGTAATCTTTATCATAATAAATTTGTAAATTATTAAATCTCTATATATTGTATTTAACTTTTTAGGAAGGAAAAAGAAAAAAGAAAGCAAAAGACACAACATGATCCAATTGATTATGAAAGTATCAGTCAAGTTGACTTCTGGGTGACTGAAGAGGTTGTAGAGAAAGAGCCTGATCTTCCTAGTAATGTGGATGACTTATTGCGTGAGTATAGTATATTTAGTTTCTAATGATTTATTAGAATGTTCTTAGTTTATAATATAATGATAACATTTCTATTGTATTAGGTGAAATTGATGCTGATTTATATCAAAGTGGTGGTGGTAGTAGTGGTCTTTATGCTGCATCTCTTTCTTCTGCTGATCAGGGTGGGAATGAAGGTGAAGATCATCCCACCGAAGCAGATTTGCAACAAGTTCTTGCGGATTTTGATAATTGATAAACAATGATGTTGGGATTTAATATTTACATATGCTTTTATTACTATTTAACTTTTGAGTTTGGATTTTGATAAGATCATATGTATTTGGTTGATGATATTTTATGTAGTGTTTTTAATTTCGAAGATATTTTAAAATTTTTATCAGACTATAATTATATTTTAGGATGTGTATTTATAATTTTTTTATTATTCTACTCTAAAACGGTTTTTCCGGTTGAACCATCGGTTGAACCGGTTAGACCAGTAAACCAGTGAACCAGTGACTAGAGCGGTTTGATGACCGGTCCGGTTTTCTGAACCTTGGTTAGGATGATTCCTCTATGAGGGGTTGTAGGTATTTCCATAGGATTGTCCCATGTAATTCACCTCCTCTATCATGGGTTGGTCAGGATCATAAGCTTCTACATCAGAGGAAGCTTCTTGGGTGTTGCCAGCTGCAGCTTGCATTCCAGTCAAATGCTGAGAGATCATATTGACTTGCTGGGTCAAGATCTTGTTTTGAGCCAATATGGCATTCAGAGTGTCTACTTCAAGAACTCTTTTCTTCTGAGCTATCCCATTATTCACAGGGTTTCTCTCAGAAGTGTACATAAATTGGTTGTTTACAACCATCTCAATGAGTTCTCTTGCTTCTGCAGGCGTTTTCTTCAAGTGGAGTGATCCACCTGCAGAGCTGTCCAATGATATTTTGGACATCTCAGACAAGCCATCATAGAATATACCTAGGATAGACCATTCTGAGAGCATGTCAGGAGGACATCTCCGGATCAGTTGCTTGTATCTTTCCCAGGCTTCATAGAGGGATTCACCTTCTTTTTGTCTGATGGTTTGAACTTTCACTCTGATTTTGCTCATCTTCTGAGGTGGAAAGAACTTGGCCAAGAAAGCATTATCCAATTTTTTTTCAAGAGTCAAGGCTTTCTTTAGGTTGAGAGCCCAACCATATCCTAACTCTGTCTCTAACCGTAAAGGGAAAAAGTATAAGTTTGTAGACCTCAGGATCCACTCCATTGGTCTTAACAGTGTCACAGATTTGTAAGAATTCAGATAGAAACTGATATGGATCTTCCAGTGAAAGTCCATGGAATTTATAATTCGGTTGCATTAGAGAGACTAATTGAGGCTTAAGCTCAAATTTATTTGCTCTAATGGCAGATATAGAGATACTTCTTCCATAGAAATCAGAAGTTGGTATGGTGTAGTCACCAAGAACTATTCTTGCATCTCCTTCATTATTAAGCTCGGTTGCCATGTTTTCAGCTTCTTGTTTGAAAATCTCTGTGAGGTTTCTTCCGGAGTGTTGTGCTTTAGCTTGTTATAAATGCATCCTTAGAGTCCTCTCAGGTTCAGGATCAGGATTTACGAGAGGTTCTTTATCCCGGTTCCTGCTCATAAACAAGAAAAGAAAGCAAAAAAAGAAAGAAGAATGGAGATAGAGAAAGGAGAAGAAGAATTCGGCTATGAGGAGTAGAGATTTCAAAAATTTAGAAGAGAAAGGAAGCTATAATTAAGATATTTTTGTTTTTATTTTTATTTATTAATTAAATTCGAAAATAGAAGCTTAATTAATTAAAAAGATTTGAAAATTGAATGATGAATTTCAAAAAAAAGGAGAGAGAATAATTAGTTAGGAAGTTTTGAAAAAGAAGAGAAAACAAATAACTAATTAAAAAAGATTTGAAATTAATATAAGATAGAAGATTAGAAAAGATTTGAATTTAAAATTTAAAATTAGAAAAGATAAGATAAGAATTTTGAAAATATTTGAAAAATATTTGATTTTAAAATTTAAAATTAGAAAAGATAAGATAGGAATTTGAAAAGATTTAAAAAAGATTTGAAAGAGATAAGGTTTGAAATTTGATTTTTGAAAAAGATTTGATTTTGAAACTTGAAATTTGAAATTTGAAATTTTAAATTTTGAAATTGAATTTTAAAATTTGAATAAGATAAGATAAGATTTTTGGATCTTCAAAGAAAGATAAAAAGGTAAGATAGTAATTTGAAAAAGATATGATTATTAAAAAGATTTGAAATTCAGATAAGATAAGATAATTATTTTGAAATTAAAATTTGAAAATTCTGTTGCAATTTTCGAAAATTAAAGTAAAAAGATAGAAAAGATATTTTTTTGAATTAATGAAGAAAGAGAAAAACAACCAAATGACTCCAAACTTAAAATTTTTAGATCTAAAGACACTAAGTTTCGAAAATCTTAAAGAAAAATACCTAAAGACACCAAACTTAAAATTTTAAAGATCAAAACAAGAAGAAAAACAAGAACAACTTGAAGACCAAGAAGAACACTGGTGCACGAAATTGTGATCACACTTTTCACAACTCCGCACAACTAACCAGCAAGTGCACTGAGTCATCCAAGTAATACCTTACGTGAGTAAGGGTCGATCCCACGGAGATTGTCGGCTTGAAGCAAGCTATGGTTTTCTTGTAACTCTTAGTCAGAAGATTAATAATAAAAATAATTTTGTTTATGAAAAATAAATAACATGAAATAAATGGTACTTGTGATTTAGTAATGAGGAACAGGTTGAGGTTCCGGAGATGCTCTGTCGTCTGAATCTTTGCTTTCCTACTGTCTTCTTCTCCAAACACGCATGGCTTCCTTCAATGGCAAGCTGTATGATCCTCTCGGATGAAAAATAACAGGTACGATGTCTGCACGGCTAATCAACTGTCGGATTTCTTATCTCGGATGAAAAATACCAAGTACAGCTACCGCACGGTTAATCATCTATTGGTTCTCACTAGCGTCAGAATAGGATCTCTCTATCCTTTTGCACACTGTCACTGCGCCCAACATTCGCGAGTTTGAAGCTCGTCACAGTCATCCCTTCCCAGATCCTACTCGAAATACCATAGACAAGGTTTAGACTTTCCGGATCCCAGGAATGCTGCTAATTGGTTCTAGGCTATACCACGAAGGTTCTAATCTCACGGACTCGGTCCGTAGATCAGAGACCCAAGAGATACGCACTCAAGCTGTCGCCCAATGACTACGTTGAGCTCAGATAGAATGGGAGTGGTTGTCAGGCACACATTCATAGAATTGAGAATAATGATGAGTGCCACGGATCATCATGTTCTCTATATTGAAGTACGAGTAAGTATCTTAGAATAGAATCAAGCGTGATTGAATAGAAAACAGTAGTAATTGCATGAATCCATTGAAACACAGCAGAGCTCCTCACCCCCACCTATGAGGTTTAGAGACTCATGTCGTAGAATATACAATATGAAATGTAAAATGTCATGAGTTGCAAAAATGAATCTCTAAAAGTAGTTTTTATACTAAACTAGTAACTTAGGTTTACAGAAAATGAGTAACTAAGTGCAGATAGTGCAGAAATCCACTTCCGGAGTCCACTTGGTGTGTGCTTGGGTTGAGCATTGAAGATTTCACATGAATAGGCCATTCCTGGAGTTAAATGCCAGCTTGGGTGCCAGTTTGGGCGTTTAACTCCAGTTTTGGTGCCAGTTCTGGCGTTTTACTCCAGAAAAGGGTCTCTGGCTGGCGTTTAACGCCAGTTTGGGCCATCAAATCTCGGGAAAAGTGTGGACTATTATATATTACTGAAAAGCCCAAGATGTCTACTTTTCAACACAATTAAGAGCGTGCCAATTGGGCTTTTGTAGCTCTAGAAAATCCACTTCGAGTACAAGAGGGTCAGAATCCAACAGCATCTGCAGTCCTTTCTCAGCCTCTGAATCAGATTTTTGCTCAGGTCCCTTAATTTCAACCAGAAAATACCTGAAATTACAGAAAAATGCACAAACTCATAGTAAAGTCCAGAAATGTGATTTTTGCATAAAAACTAATAAAAATATAATAAAAAGTAACTAAAACATAATAAAAACCATCTAAAAACAATGCCAAAAAGGGTATAAATTATCCGCTCATTAAACACCAAGAACAAACTTGAAAAATTCAAAGGAATTAAAGAACACACAATGGACACCAAACTTAAGATTTGACACTAGACTCAAACAAAAGACACTATTTTTGAACATTTTTGGAAAAAGACTCAAGAAAGTTTGAACTCTACCAAGAACAAGAACAAAAGACTCAAACAAAAGATAAAGATTAATAAAGAAAAGTAAAGATTTTTGAAAATTTTTTTATTTTTTGCTTTTTTTTTTCGAAAAAGAAAATAAAAGACTCAAATAAAATTAAAAACAATACCTAATCTAAGAAACAAGATAATCCGTTAGTTTGTTCAAACTCGAACAATCCCCGGCAACGGCGCTAAAAACTTGGTGCGCGGAATTTAACTTTGCACAACTGAACCAGCAAGTGCATTGGGTCATCTAAGTAATACCTAAGGTGAGTCAAGGTTGATCCTACGAGGATTGTTGGCTTGGATCAAACAGTGGTTATCTTGTAAATCTTAGTCAGGCGGATAGAAAAGTTGTGTAGTTGTTTAAATGCATAAAATTAAAATAAAGATAACGTTACTCAGTAATTGTGAATTCAATGATAAGAAGATGGTTAAGGCTTCGGAGATGCTTTATTCTTCTGGATCAATACTTTCTTACTATCTACTCCAACTGTGAATGATTTCTTCTATAGCAGGCTGTATGTGATCAACGCCGGTTGAGAGGTCGCCAATCTTCCTCTAGGCTGAACACCAGGTTTAATGCGTATCCAGTCTGAATGAGGGTGAGGTTCCTGCAGTCCATCCCCTTAGTGATCCTACTCAAAATGCCACAGACAAGGTCGAATCTTCCGGATCAGAGAATGTTGCGCCTTGATTCTAGCCTTTACCACAAAGACCCTAATCTCCCTATACCTCGACTGAACTGATGTCTCGAGAAGTCCCCAATGAAGTCGTGGATTAGCCGTCTAAGAGATGTATCCCCAAGCTAGTGGTTCATTAATATCCGATGAAAGACGCTCGCTGAACCTATGTAGAATAGAGATAACTTGTGACGATTCAACTCATTCATAAGGTTGAAGAACAAAGATACATCTTAGAAGAGAATCAAACACGAATTGAAATAGAACAGTAGTACTTTTATTAATCCATAAAACTCAGCAGAGCTCCTAACCTTAACCTAGGAGGTTTAGTGGCTCATACTGTACAATGAAACTTGAAAATATGAAATAATGTTCTATGATGGTCGAAGATCCTAAAACAAGGGTGATCTTCTCCTATATATACTAATATAATAACTAAGGATTACAGAAATATGATAGGCTTAGGATTGTAGTGCGAAAATCCACTTTCGGCGCCCACTTGGTGAGTGTTTGGGCTTAGCTAAGGGTGTCTCCATGTGCTAGTAGGGTTCTTGGGCGTTGAACGCCCCCTTTGGACTCCCTATTGGGCGTTGGACACTAGCTGCTCCCTTTTGGGCGTCCAATGCCAGGAAGGGGGTAGATGGCTGGCGTTGAACGCCAGTTTTAAGCCTTCATCTTCAAAGATAAGTATGGACTATTATACATTTCTGGAAAGCCCTTGATGTTAAATTTTTATAGCCGTTGAGAACGCTCCATTTTGAATATCTATAGCTCCAGAAATGCTTGCTTGAATGCACGGAGGTCAGATCCTGACAGCATCTGCTACGCTTTCCTTGCCTCTGAATCAGACTTTATCAAAACTCTTAGATTTCAGCCAAAAAATACATGAAATCACCATAAAACACAACAACACATAGTAGAATCCAAAAATGTGAATTTTACATCAAAACCTATGAAAATATAATAAAACTTAAACAAAATATGCTAAAAATTATATGAAAATGATGTCAAAAAGCGTATAAATATCCGCTCATCAGTTAGGTTCTGTGAAAACATGCCATACTAACTAAGTTGAGCAAATGCTTCTTGGTCTTTCCTAACAAACAAGTTTTTCAACCACATATATGTAGATTGAGCGATGGCTGCAACGGGAATGTTACGCATCCCTCTTAGCACAACATTGATGCACTCAGATAGGTTGGTAGTCATGTGGTCAAACCTTTGGCTAGAATCACAGTGTCGCAGCTAGATCTCTTTGCGAAACGTGTTTTCCCACGTCGCAAATTCTAGATTGAGGTCTGATGAGCGGATAATTTATACGCTTTTTGGCATTGTTTTTAGTATGTTTTTAGTAGGATCTAGTTACTTTTAGGGATGTTTTCATTAGTTTTTATGATAAATTCACAATTCTGGACTTTACTATGAGTTTGTGTATTTTTCTGTGATTTCAAGTATTTTCTGGCTGAAATTGAGGGACTTGAGCAAAAATCAGATTCAGAGGTTGAAGAAGGACTACTGATGTTGTTGGATTCTGACCTCCCTGCACTCAAAATGGATTTTCTGGAGCTACAGAACTCAAAATGGCGCGCTTCCAATTGCGTTGAAAAGTAGACATCCAGGGCTTTCCAGCAATAGATAATAGTTCATACTTTGCCCAAGTTTAGATGACGCAAACTGGCGTTCAACACTAGCTCTCTGCCCAATTCTGGCGTCCAGCGCCAGAAACAAGTTGCAAAGTGGAGTTCAACGCCCAAACTGGCACAAAAGCTGGCGTTCAACTCCAATAATGACCTCTCCACGTGTAGACTTCAAGCTCAGCCAAGTACACACCAAGTGGGCCCCGGAAGTGGATTTATGCATCAATTACTTACTTCTGTAAACCCTAGTAGCTAGTTTATTATAAATAGGACTTTTTACTATTGTATTAGACATCCTGGATTGTATTTTTAATCCTGTGATCACGTTTTGGGGGCTGTCCATTCGGCCATACCTGGACTTTTCACTTATGTAATTTCAACGGTAGAGTTTCTACACTCCATAGATTAAGGTGTGGAGCTCTGCTGTTCCTCAAAGATTAATGCAAAGTACTACTGTTTTCTATTCAATTCATCTTGTTTCGCTTCTAAGATATTCATTCGCACTTCAACCTGAATGTGATGAACGTGACAATCATCATCATTCCCTATGAACGCGTGCCTGACAACCACTTCCGTTCTACATTAGATTGAATGAGTATCTCTTAGATCTCTTAATCAGAATCTTCGTGGTGTAAGCTAGAATGATGGCGGCATTCAAGAGAATCCGGAAAGTCTAAACCTTGTCTGTGGTATTCCGAGTAGGATTCAATGATTGAATGATTGTGACGAGCTTCAAACTCACGAGTGCTGGGCGTAGTAACAGACGCAAAAGGAGGGTGAATCCTATTCCAGCATGATCGGGAACCTCAGATGATTAGCCGTGCTGTGACAGAGCATTTGGACCATTTTCACAAGAGGAGGGGATGTAGCCACTGACAACAGTGATGCCCTTGCATAAAGCCAGCCATGGAAAGGAGTAAGATTGATTGGATGAAGACAGCAGGAAAGCAGAGGTTCAGAGGAACGAAAGCATCTCTATGCGCTTATCTGAAATTCTCACCAATGATCTACATAAGTATTTCTATCCCTCTTTTATTATTTAATTTCGAAAACCCCATTACTATTTTATATCCGCCTGACTGAGATTTACAAGGTGACCATAGCTTGCTTTATACCAACAATCTCCGTGGGATTCGACCCTTACTCACGTAAGGTATTACTTGGACGACCCAGTGCACTTGCTGGTTAGTTGTGCGAAGTTGTGAACCATGGTATTGGCATCATGTTTTTGGCGCCATCACCAGGGAAAGAAAGAGCAACAAATTTTACATAATCAAAGTGTAATCACAATTTCTGCGCACCAAGTTTTTGGCGCCGTTGCCGGGGATTGTTCGAGTTTGGACAATTGACGGTTCATCTTGTTGTTCAGATTAGGTAATTTTCTTTTTGTTTACTTTTCAAAAAAAAATTTTCAAAAATATATTTTTCTTCAGAATTTTTAAGAATGAATTCTAGTGTTTCATGATGATTTGTTGAAGCCTGGCTGGCTGTAAGCCATGTCTAATTTTTTGGACTGGGGTTTCAACTTGCCATCACAAATGAAGAGATTCTCACACACTTAGTTGCTCTATACAGAAAAAAATTATCAATATCTTCTAAAGCTTGGCTGGCTATTAAGCCATGCCTAACCCTCAGATTGGAGCTTTAGACTAAAGAGCACAAGATTCCTGGAATTCATATTAAAAATTTTGGAATCCTTATTTTTCTTTTTCTAAATAATTTTCGAAAAAACCAAAAAAAAAATTAGAAAATCATAAAAATCAAAAATATTTTTTGTGTTTCTTGTTTGAGTCATGTGTCATGTTATAAGTTTGGTGTCAATTGCATACTCATCTTGCATTTTTCGAAAATTCATGCATTCATAGTGTTCTTCATGATCTTCAAGTTGTTCTTGGTAAGTCTTCTTGTTTGATCTTTGCATTTGCATGTTTTGTGTCTTTTCTTGTTTTTCATATGCATTCTTGAATTCTTAGTGCCTAAGCATTAAAGATTTCTAAGTTTGGTGTCTTGCATGTTTTCTTTGCAAAAAAAATTTTTCAAAAATATGTTCTTGATGTTCATCATGATCTTCATAGTGTTCTTGGTGTTCATCTTGACATTCATAGCATTCTTGCATGCATTCATTGTTTTGATCCATAACTTTCATGCATTGCATCATTTTTCTTGTTTTTCTCTCTCATCATTAAAATTCAAAAATAAAAAAAAAATATCTTCCCCTTTTTCTCTTAAAATTTCGAAAATTTGGATTGACTTTTTCAAAAATTTTTAAAATCTAGTTGTTTTTATGAGTCAAATCAAATTTTCAATTTAAAAATCCTATCTTTTTCAAAACCTTTTTCAAAAATCAAATCTTTTTCATTTTTTTAGTTATTTTCGAAAATTTCAAAAATAATTTTCAAAAATCTTTTTCTTAATTTTACATCATATTTTCGAAAATAACATCATCAATTAATGTTTTGATTCAAAAATTTCAAGTTTGTTACTTACTTGTTAAGAAAGATTCAAACTTTAAGTTCTAGAATCATATCTTGTGATTTCTTGTGAATCAAGTCATTAATTGAGATTTTAAAAATCAAATCTTCTTCAAAACTAATTTCAATCATATTTTTTCAAAAATATCTTCTTATCTTATCTTTTTCAAAATTTGATTTTTAAAATATCTTTTCTACCTTCCTAACTTCTTATATTTTCAAAATTTGTTTCAACTAACTAACTAACTTTTTGTTTGTTTCTTATCTTTTTCAAAACCACCTAACTAACTCTCTCTCTCTCTCAAATTTTTGAAAATATCTCCCCTCTTTTTCAAAAATTATTTTTAATTAACTAATTATTTTAATTTTTTATTTTAATTTTCGAAAATTACTAACCTTTTTCAAAAACTATTTTCAAAAATCACTAACTCTTTTTCAAAAATAATTTTCGAAAATCCTTCTCCCTCGTCTCCTTCTAATTATTTATTCATCTACTAACAATAAGGAATCTCTTTACTGTGACATAGAGGATTCCTCTTCTTTTCTTTTTCTCTTCTCTTTCTTATGAGCAGGGACAAAGAAAAAGGCATTCTTGTTGAAGCTGATCCAGAACCTGAAAGGACTCTGAAGAGAAAACTAAGAGAAGCTAAATTACAACAATCCAGAGACAACCTTATTGAAAATTTCGAACAAGTAAAGGAGATGGCAGCCGAACCCAACAACAATAATGCAAGGAGAATGCTTGGTGACTTTACTGCACCTAATTCCAATTTACATGGAAGGAGCATCTCCATTCCTACCATTGGAGCAAACAACTTTGAGCTGAAACCTCAGCTAGTTTCTCTGATGCAGCAGAACTGCAAGTTCCATGGACTTCCATCTGAAGATCCTTTTCAGTTCTTAACTGAATTCTTGCAGATCTGTGATACTGTTAAGACTAATGGAGTAGATCCTGAAGTCTACAGGCTCATGCTTTTCCCTTTTGCTGTAAGAGACAGAGCTAGAATATGGTTGGACTCTCAACCAAAAGACAGCCTGAACTCTTGGGATAAGCTGGTCACGGCTTTCTTAGCCAAGTTCTTTCCTCCTCAAAAGCTGAGCAAGCTTAGAGCTTATGTTCAAACCTTCAGACAGAAAGAAGGTGAATCCCTCTATGAAGCTTGGGAAAGATACAAACAGTTAACCAAAAAGTGTCCTTCTGACATGCTTTCAGAATGGACCATCCTGGATATATTCTATGATGGTTTATCTGAGCTGTCAAAGATGTCATTGGATACTTCTGCAGGTGGATCCATTCACCTAAAGAAAACGCCTGCAGAAGCTCAGGAACTCATTGACATGGTTGCTAATAACCAGTTCATGTACACTTCTGAGAGGAATCCTGTGAGTAATGGGACGCCTATGAAGAAGGGAGTTCTTGAAATTGATACTCTGAATGCCATATTGGCTCAGAACAAAATATTGACTCAGCAAGTCAATATGATTTCTCAGAGTCTGAATAGAATGCAAGCTGCATCCAACAGTACTCAAGAGGCTTCTCCTGAAGATGAAGCTTATGATCCTGAGAACCCTGCAATAGCAGAGGTAAATTACATGGGTGAACCTTATGAAAACACCTATAATCCATCATGGAGAAATCACCCAAATCTCTCATGGAAGAATCAAAAGCCTCAACAAGGCTTTAATAATGGTGGAAGAAATAGGTTTAACAATAGTAGACCTTTTCCATCATCCACTCAGCAATAGACAGAGAACTCTGAACAAAATACCTCTAATTTAGCAAACTTAGTCTCTGATCTATCTAAGGCCACTGTGAGTTTCATGAATGAAACAAGGTCTTCCATTAGAAATTTGGAAGCACAAGTGGGCCAGCTGAGTAAAAGGATCACTGAAATCCCTCCTAGTACTCTCCCAAGCAATACAGAAGAGAATCCAAAAGGAGAGTGCATGGCCATTGAATTAATTACCATGGCCGAACCCACAAGAGAGGAGAAGGACGTGAATCCCAAGGAGGAAGACCTCCTGGGACGTCTAGTGATCAATAAGGAGCTTCCCTCTGAGGAACTTAAGAAATCGGAGGCTCAACTAAAGACCATAGAGATTCCATTAAACCTCCTTATGCCCTTCATGAGCTCTGATGAGTATTCCTCTTCTGAAGAGAATGAGGATGTTACTAAAGAGCAAACTGCCAAGTTTCTTGGTGCAATCATGAAGCTGAATACCAAATTATTTGGTATTGAAACTTGGGAAGATGAACCTCCCTTGTTCATCAATGAACTAAGTGATCTGGATCAACTGACATTGCCTCAGAAGAGACAGGATCCTGGAAAGTTCATAATACCTTGTACCATAGCCACCATGATCTTTAAGGCTCTGTGTGACCTTGGTTCAGGAATAAACCTCATGCCCCTCTCTGTAATAGAGAAACTGGGAATCTATGGGGTGCAAGCTGCTAAAATCTCATTAGAGATGGCAGACAATTCAAGAAAATAGGCTTATGGACAAGTAGAGGACGTGTTAGTAAAGGTTGAAGGCCTTTACATCCCTGCTGATTTCATAGTCCTGGATACTGGAAAGGAAGAGGATGAATCCATCATCCTAGGAAGACCTTTCCTAGCCACAGCAAGAGCTGTGATTGATGTGGACAGAGGAGAATTGATCCTTCAAGTAAATGAGGACAACCTTGTGTTTACAACTCAAGGGTCTCTCTCTGCATCCATGGAGAGGAAGCAGAAAAAGCTTCTCTCAAAGCAGAGTCAACTAAAGCCCCCACAGTCAAACTATAAGTTTGGTGTTGGGAGGCCACAACCAAACTCTAAGTTTGGTGTCAAACCCCCATATCCAAACTCTAAGTTTGGTGTTGGGAGGTCTCAACAAAGCTCTGCACATCTGTGAGGCTCCATGAGAGCCCGCTGTCAAGCTATTGACATTAAAGAAGCGCTTGTTGGGAGGCAACCCAATTTTTATTTATCTAACTATATTTTTCTTAGTTATATGTCTTTATAGGTTCATGATCATGTGGAGTCACAAAATAAAAAAAAAATTTGAAAACGGAATCAAAAACAGCAAAAGAAAAATCACACCCTGGAGGAAGCACCTGCCTGGCGTTCAACGCCAGAACAGAGCATGGTTCTGGTGCTGAACGCCCAAAATGGGCAGTATCTGGGCGCTGAACGCCCAAAATGGGCAGCATCTGGGCGCTGAATGCCAGAATTGCACCCTGGAGAAGAGCTGGCGCTGAACGCCCAGAACAAGCATGGTTCTGGCGTTCAACGCCAGAAATGGGCAATAAATGGGCGTTGAACGCCCAAAATGGGCACCAACCTGGCGCTGAACGCCCAGAGTTGTGTGCAAGGGCATTTTACATGCCTAATTTGGTGCAAGGTTGTAAATCCTTGAACACCTTAGGATCTGTGGACCCCACAGGATCATCTCAGGATCTGTGGACCCCACAGAATCCCCACCTACCTCCACTCACTTCTTCTCACCCCTCTTTCACAAAATCCCATAAACACTCTTCCCCAAAACCCTTCACCAATCACCTCAATCTCTCTTTCCCATCACCTCTTCACCACTCACATCCATCCACTCTTCCCCATAAACCTACCTCATAAACTCCACCTACCTTCAAAATTCAAAATCAATTTCCCACCCAAACCCACCCTAAATGGCCGAACCTTCACCCACCTCCCATCCCTATATATAACCCTCCATTCTTCCTCATTTTCACACAACACAACCCTCTCTTCTCTTCTTGGCCGAAACACAACCCCCTCTCCCTCTCCTCCATTTCTTCTTCTTCTTCATCTATTCTTTCTTCTCTTGCTCGAGGGCGAGCAAAATTCTAAGTTTGGTGTGGTAAAAGCATAAGCTTTTGTTTTTCCATTACCATTGATGGCACCTAAGACCGGAAAATCCTCTAGAAAAGGAAAAGGGAAGACAAAAGCTTCCACCTCCGAGTCATGGGAGATGGAAAGGTTCATCTCCAACGCCCATCAAGACCACTTCTATGATGTTGTGGCCAAGAAGAAGGTGATCCCTGAGGTCCCTTTCAAACTCAAAAGAAATGAGTATCCAGAGATCCGACATGAAATTCAAAGAAGAGGTTGGGAAGTTCTAACAAATCCCATCCAACAAGTCGGCATCCTAATGGTTCAAGAGTTCTATGCCAATGCATGGATCACCAAGAACCATGATCAAAGTAAGAACCCGGATCCAAAGAACTATGTTACAATGGTTCGGGGGAAATACTTAGATTTTAGTCCGGAGAATGTAAGGTTGGCGTTCAACTTGCCAAACATGGAAGAGAACGCACGCCCCTACACAAGGAGAGTCAACTTTGATCAAAGGTTGGACCAAGTCCTTATGGACATATGTGTGGAAGGAGCTCAATGGAAGATTGACTCCAAAGGCAAGCTGGTTCAACTAAGAAGATTGGACCTCAAGCCTGTGGCTAGAGGATGGTTGGAATTCATCCAATGCTCCATCATCCCCACTAGCAACCGATCTGAAGTTACTGTGGA
This sequence comes from Arachis ipaensis, assembly GCF_059453495.1. Taxonomy (NCBI): domain Eukaryota; kingdom Viridiplantae; phylum Streptophyta; class Magnoliopsida; order Fabales; family Fabaceae; genus Arachis; species Arachis ipaensis. Next base: position 113,846,246 of record NC_142441.1, on the reverse strand, counting down.
TCGGGCCATCATGATTCATAGCATCATGATTGGAAAGGAAATAGAAGTTCATGAAGTCATCTCTAATGAACTCTACAAAATAGCCGAAAAGTCATCCCCCATGGCAAGGCTAGCTTTTCCTCATCTTATTTTCCATCTATGTTACTCAGCTGGAGCTTTCATAGAAGAAGACATTCCCATTAAGGAAGAGAAGCCCATCACTAAGAAAAATATGGAGCAAGCAAGAGAGCCCATTCATGGAGCTCAAGAGGCGTATGAAGCTCATCACCATGAGATCCCGGAGATGCCTCAAATGCATTTTCCTCCACAAAACTATTGGGAGCAAATCAATACCTCCCTAGGAGAATTAAGTTCTAACATGGGACAATTAAGGGTGGAACATCAAGAGCACTCCATCATCCTTCATGAAATTAGAGAAGATCAAAAAGCAATGAGGGAGGAGCAACAAAGACAAGGAAGAGACATAGAAGAGCTCAAGGACATCATTGGTTCCTCAAGAAGGAAACGCCACCATCACTAAGGTGGATTCATTCCTTGTTCTTATTTCTTCTGTTTTTCGTTTTCTATGTTATGTGCTTATCTATGTTTGTGTCTTCATTACATGATCATTAGTAGTTAGTAACTATGTCTTAAGGTTATGAATGTCCTATGAATCCATCACCTCTCTTAAATAAAAAAAATGTTTTAATTCAAAAGAACAAGAAGTACCTGAGTTTTGAATTTATCCTTGAACTTAGCTTAATTATATTGATGTGGTGACAATGCTTCTTATTTTCTGAATGTATGCTTGAACAGTGCATATGTCTTTTGAAGTTGTTGTTTAAGAATGTTAAATATGTTGGCTCTTGAAAGAATGATGACTAGGAGACATGTTATTTGATAATCTAAAAAATCATAAAAATGACTCTTGAAGCAAGAAAAAGCAGCAAAGAACAAAGCTTGCAGAAAAAAAAATAGGCGAAAAAAAAATAGAAAGAAAGAAAAAGAAAAAGCAAGCAGAAAAAGCCAAAAGCTCTTAAAACCAAGAGGCAAGAGCAAAAAGTCAATAACCCTCAAAACCAAAAGGCAAGGGTAAATAAAAAGGATCCCAAGGCTTTGAGCATCAGTGGATAGGAGGGCCTAAAAGAATAAAATCCTGGTCTAAGCGGCTAAACCGAGATGTCCCTAACCATGTGCTTGTGGCGTGTAGGTGTCAAGTGAAAACTTGAGACTGAGCGGTTAAAGTCAAGGTCCAAAGCAAGAAAAGAGTGTGCTTAAGAACCCTGGACACCTCCAATTGAGGACTTTAGCAAAGCTGAGTCACAATCTGAAAAGGTTCACCCAATTATGTGTCTGTGGCATTTATGTATCCGGTGGTAATACTGGAAAACAAAGTGCTTAGGGCCACGGCCAAGACTCATAAAATAGCTGTGTTCAAAAATCATCATACTGAACTAGGAGAATCAATAACACTATCTGAACTCTGAGTTCCTATAGATGCCAATCATTCTGAACCTCAATGGATAGAGTGAGATGCCAAAACTATTCAAGAGGCAAAAAGCTACAAGTCCCGCTCATTTAATTGGAGCTATGTTTCTTTGATAGTTTGGAATTCATAGTATATTCTCTTCTTTTTATCCTATTTGATTTTCAGTTGCTTGGGGACAAGCAACAATTTAAGTTTGGTGTTGTGATGAGCGGATAATTTATACGCTTTTTGGCATTGTTTTTAGTATGTTTTTAGTAGGATCTAGTTACTTTTAGGGATGTTTTCATTAGTTTTTATGATAAATTCACATTTCTGGACTTTACTATGAGTTTGTGTATTTTTCTATGATTTCAGGTATTTTCTGGCTGAAATTGAGGGACTTGAGCAAAAATCAGATTCAGAGGTTGAAGAAGGACTGCTGAGGCTGTTGGATTCTGACCTCCCTGCACTCAAAATGGATTTTCTGGAGCTACAGAACTCAAAATGGCGCGATTTCAATTGCGTTGGAAAGTAGACATCCAGGGCTTTCCAACAATATATAATAGTTCATACTTTGCCTAAGTTTAGATGACGCAAACTGGCGTTCAACGCCAGCTCTCTGCCCAATTCTGGCATCCAGCGCCAGAAACAAGTTGCAAAGTGGAGTTCAACGCCTAAACTGGTACAAAAGCTGGCGTTCAACTCCAATAATGACCTCTCCACGTGTAGACTTCAAGCTCAGCCCAAACACACACCAAGTGGGCCCCGGAAGTGGATTTATGTATCAATTACTTACTTCTGTAAACCCTAGTAGCTAGTTTATTATAAATAGGACTTTTTACTATTGTATTAGACATCCTGGATTGTATTTTTAATCCTGTGATCACGTTTTGGGGGCTGGCCATTCGGCCATGCCTGGACTTTTCACTTATGTAATTTCAACGGTAGAGTTTCTACACTCCATAGATTAAGGTGTGGAGCTCTGCTGTTCCTTAAAGATTAATGCAAAGTACTACTGTTTTCTATTCAATTCATCTTGTTTCGCTTCTAAGATATTCATTCGCACTTCAACCTGAATGTGATGAACGTGACAATCATCATCATTCCCTATGAACGCGTGCCTGACAACCACTTCCGTTCTACATTAGATTGAATGAGTATCTCTTAGATCTCTTAATCAGAATCTTCGTGGTGTAAGCTAGAATGATGGCGGCATTCAAGAGAATCCGGAAAGTCTAAACCTTGTCTGTGGTATTCCGATTAGGATTCAATGATTGAATGACTATGACGAGCTTCAAACTCGCGAGTGCTGGGCGTAGTGACAGACGCAAAAGGAGGGTGAATCCTATTCCAGCATGATCGGGAACCTCAGATGATTAGCCGTGCTATGACAGAGCATTTGGACCATTTTCACAAGAGGAGGGGATGTAGCCACTGACAACGGTGATTTCCTTGCATAAAGCCAGCCATGGAAAGGAGTAAGACTGATTGGATGAAGACAGCAGGAAAGCAGAGGTTCAAAGGAACGAAAGCATCTCTATGCGCTTATCTGAAATTCTCACCAATGATCTACATAAGTATTTCTATCCCTCTTTTATTATTTAATTTCGAAAACCCCATTACTATTTTATATCCGCCTGACTGAGATTTACAAGGTGACCATAGCTTGCTTCATACCAACAATCTCCGTGGGATTCGACCCTTACTCACGTAAGGTATTACTTGGACGACCCAGTGCACTTGCTGGTTAGTTGTGCGAAGTTGTGAACCATGGTATTGGTATCATGTTTTTGGCGCCATCACCAGGGAAAGAAAGAGCAATAAATTTTACATAATCAAAGTGTAATCACAATTTCTGCGCACCAAGGTCTCTTAATGCTCTCCTGTACACCAGGGATTGTTTTCCTTCTATACACTTGAACTGACTCATGAAATTAGCAGCCATATACAATAAGTATGGCATGTCCCTGGAGGATGCCATCCACTACTCTCCTCTTCCATTACGGCATGTATGGATCCAACTCTATCAGATATGGCAAGAATATTTTACTGTGGAGTCACATGCTGCTGCAAATTTCTTATAAAGAACGACCAAAACTCTAACTCAACCAATGCAAAGGTGATGGAAAAATGTTTGAGTTGTCGTCTTGTGTAATGGTCATTAATAGAATCCCTCTGTACTGCCCATACAATGTGTATCATCAATAGATACCAGATGTTTGCAATACTTGAAGTCTTCAATGCAAGGAGAAAATGTCCAAAATACCTTATCAAACTACATAAAACCAAACTCTTGAAGCATGCCTTCATAACGTAGCACAAGCCTGATATTATGAATCATAACAAACAAACATTTCTCAATCACATTTAGCAACCTCGAAAATTGGTTGTATGACTCTTCCTAATCCTCATAGATTTGAGCAATTACTTTTGCTTCGCCATCCAAATCTTTTTGTACAATAGCTTAAATTTGTAGCTCTATTCTATTGCTCATTATAATACTCTAATTGGAACAGAATGGTTACCTAAATTGATTAATATGACAACCAATTTTAGATATCTTATAACAATAATATGATAAAGAAGTAACCATTTTTTCAAAAAAAATGCAAATGTCAAAAATGATGACCTTTTATCATGGAAAATATCACTTTGTATATCAGGTTGCTATCAAGATTTGAATGATTTTGGGACATTGTTGGCACCAAGCACGTATGCATAGTCTCATATTTACGAACCTCCCAATAACCAAGATTCTATCGATACGCAACTCAAATGCTCCACTGACAACTTACAACATAATATCTACGCCAACAATGATATTTCAGACAATTAGATTCAACCATCCAATACTCTACACTCTGACGAATGTTGTAGTTCTTGATGGCAAAGTGAACGGATTCTCTATTGCAAAATCTATGGCCAACCCTTAATTTCACGCTCCCATCTGTGTTATAGTCATCAGCACCCCAGTACAAAAGATATCGACGCCACTTGCATAACATCCAGGTCCAAGTTGAATAATGGCTTGGAACTTGGGCTAGGCTAGGAAGTGATAACGATGGTAGCAATATATGTCGTGAGAAAGTAAAGACGATAATTGAATTTCTAGGACAAACTCTGTATCGTCATCGCTATCTCTATCAAAACCAGATTTGACCCACTCCTCGTCTGACTCAGACTCTTCGAAAAACAAATCAGCTTTGGGTTCGAGCATTTAGAGAGAAGACCAAATTCTTATGGGAGATTTGGTTCTTCTCACCTAACTAAGTCTTGCTGTCCAACCTGTTGGATTGCACGTGCGGGAGAAGAACTACCGGTAAATCAATGTAAAATTTCATCATTTGTTCAGTCACAATCTTTCCATGACAATCGAACATAGCTTGCACGTGATCGTCAAGTGCCGAATATTGCTCATGGCGTCTAGTGAAATGCACTGATACTCAACTTTTCAAACATTCTTAATTCCAAGCATAGTTATTAAATCCGGTTCACTCGATCGAACCGAAAACCTGGTCACCAATCTGGGTTTGGTCATCATTTGAACCAGTTAAGTAATTAATCTGATCAAACTTAGTCAAATCCAATAAAATCCAGTTAATCAATCCAAAACCGGTTAACCCAACCCGGTCAAACCCGGCAAAGTTAAAAAATATTATTTTCTATACATAATTTTTTTTTATTAAATATATTACATAAATAAACTTAAATTATATTGACAAATTTAAACAAAAATAATATTTTATTAACTACAACATATTTTTTATTTCTATGATTGTTCTTTTATTTTTTTAGAAATACTTAAAGAGTATAATAAATATAAATTTATAAATATTTGAAGAGTATAATAAATATAAACTAATTGATAAGATATTAAAATTTAAAAATAATAATTAATCGAAGATAAAATAAAACTAAAGAATAAAGATATTTATTATGGAAATAAAAAATAAAATAAAATTTTATATAATTATTTAATTATGATCGGATTAATCGGTTCAACTTATAATCCACCAGTTGAACTAATAACCCAATGACCCAATAATTTGATCGATTCGATTACCGATTTAATTTTAATAACTATAATTTTAAGCATTTGATGTTGACCAAAATTAAATTTTTAAATTTTTAAACTCTGTTGACGAATGTAACTGCCAAATATGCATAACAATAGAATCACTGTATTTAAAATGTCTACCACCATCTTTGCGTGATATTGTACATTGGGCTAAATAACAACTACTATACCCTCACCACTCATTTTGGAGAATTTGTATTCATGACAAAGAAGAGATAATAGATGACAGATAAAAATTATTAGGAGGAAGTGATATATACAGCATTGGCAGCGTCTGTGTTATAGTGTTAGTTTATTTCGCAGTCAATATCTATACTATGATCTGTTTACATAATAGTTACAGAATATTTAAAATGATAGAAATTATAAAAACATTTAAAAGGATAAATATAATTTTTTTTATTTATTAAAAAAAAAACCCGGTAAACTACATGATGGAAATAGCAGTATATTTGCCGTTTATTTTAATATAGTAAATTTTCTTTATTTTTATATACGTTTACCAATTATTCCTTTTTCTGAAATTAGGCTGGTACTTGGTATATTACATAGCCAATTATATAAAACTTTTGAATTTTGCTAAACGAGTATTTTTAGAAAAAAAAATAAAAATATAAAGAGAAAGCTTTTTATTGAAAAAAAAAGGCAACAATTGATACATTAAATGCTATAAAATATAGATACTTTGCTGAGTTATCGTATCTGCGTATCTGATATATTTTAGACACCATACTTATCACCATCGGTACTCATTCAACACATTTATTTGCTGTGTCCAACCGTATCTTAATAAAAAATAAAAAATGTTCTCCGAACACGCTTAGACACACTTAAATACCTTCACTTGTTAGTGTGTCTAATCTTATTCTTAACATGTATTTTTGAAATGAATTTAAAAATAATATATATTATTATATTATTAAAATAAAAATACTTTAAATACTTTATATAATTAAAAAAATATTAAAAATAATTAAAAAAATATTTTTTATTTTAATATTAATAAAATATTAAAATAACAGTACTATAATTTATCTAAAAAATAATTTATATTTTATATTTATTAATATTAAAATATCATATTTTATATATATGCAGTGTCTGAGTATCTTATAAGATTTTAAATTTTGTGTATCTGTGTATCATAAATTAAAAATATTATTAAAACCAAAAAAGATTATTCTTTTTTTTAATAAAAATTTCACATTAATAAAATTTTTAAATATTTAAAATTAAACAAATAAATTAACAATAATAATATTTGATAGCATTAGTTAAGATTATTTAAGATTTTTATTACTCCATCAGGCATCAGTTTCATTATATTTATCTTGTTTGTAGATTATATATTTTAAGGTTTTAAATATATATTCTATTTAAAAAAATCTTAGTATAAATTTTCCTTTTCAAATTCACCATTCATAATAATGTAATTTAAAAAGAGAATAAATTTTTATTTATATAATTTCTATAATTTTTTATTATGATCAATATTTTTTTTAAATAAATGTGTCTTTTGTTTAAAAATAGATATATAAAAAAAATTAAATATATCAAATATATTAATATTTTAATAATTTTAAAGTTAATTTTAATTATAAAAAATATATATAATATATCTTAATTAACATTAATGGTTAAGATTATTGGAATACCGTTTAAAAACTTTCCGGATATATATACTGTTGAACACTAGTACCTACAAGATTTCTTAAATTTATCCTAATCTAATGCGTTTGCTAGCAAAAACAATTTCGTGAATTAGAAATTAAATGTGCTTACTTTATTACGAAATGGTGATGGAAACATGAGGTCAGAGAGAGAGAGAGAGAGATGTGGTTAGGGGCATTCTCGTCAAACACAATTTTAAAATTATTAATGAAAGGAGACAAAAGAACTGTTGAAGAAACAGAGACAAGTTTGACAATGACATCAAAAGTCAATAGGCCACGTCAACCCTTGCCTTGCAGTACCACACCTACTTTGGTCAAATAAGTAACAACCCCCCTTCAAAGAGAATCTCTCGCACACACAGATTGATGAAACTGCTTTTATCTATTGTCCCAATAAGATAAAATGAAAACAAAACTAAGAATGAAACTACTCAAAAATACCTAGGAATGCATTATTAATTAACAACTTATTAGGTTTTTCCTTGAATAATTATCTTTTTGAAGTTAAAATAATCTTCATCTAATAATATTCTCTATTTATTATTTTAAAGTTTTAATGTATTTCTTTGGCTCTTAAATGTTTTTCACGAACTTATAAATGTGAACATAAATAAAGAATAATTATTAGAAACCTTTTATAACTGTAAAAAATTAAAAATTATTGAGTAAAATGAATTATTATTATTATTATTATTATTATTATTATTATTATTATTATTATTATTACTACTTAAATTTTCATCAATGGAAATTTTGAAAATATATACATTATTGTATTTAGGACCAAAAGAGATAGTATTAAATAATGATTTCTAATTCTATTCTCAATTTATTTATTTAATTTTTGTAATAATTGTTTTACAATCAATTTACTGAACTAGCCTTCCCATCAAACAATATAATCATTGTTTAAAATAATCAAAAAAATTTTTAATATATACGTTAAATATTTAAAAGAGAGTTATTTGTCAGCAGATTTAATTTGTAACATATTTCTAAACAACCTTTTTTGAATAAAAAAGTGTCCTATTTGACTATTTCTTAAGCTCAAAGAAATAAGCAGATTTATAATTTCACGATTTTTTCTATAAAAAATTTAACATCTTTTTTTACCACATCATTTTAAAAAATTTTTAAGTGTATTGGTATACTGATATTTCAATAATTTTTAACCGTTAATGTTAATTATAAAAAATATATATAATATATATAATTAAAATTAATAATTAAAATTCACTTAAATACCAATAAACTGATATATTTAAAAATTTTGAAATTTATTTTGTTAACAGTGTAATGCAAACCAATTATCAAATCAATCACTTTCGCGTTTATTTTATTTTATTTTTAAATAATATGGTTTCTAGAAGTATTCCATTCCATAGCTAGCTAGGCGATTTGAAATCGAGTTTGTCTTCTAGCCAAAATGAAGAACGGACTTGGAATAATCCACTTGCATTATGAAAAACACTTTCGCTATAATATAACACACACACAATATATATATATGTTTCTTTTGGAAAAAAAAAATCATATTCATTAAAATAAAGTCGTCTCTCATTGTCAAAATAAATCAGAAATTAATATCAAAAGAAGAATATTCTACCCTTTAATAATAACAACCAGGCAGCTAGAGAGGAAACAAAGGGGAACATGATAATAAGAGAGTGCCGTTCATGTTTTTGATATACCTGTGGGCTGTTTGATATGTGGCCCTAACCGTGTGGTGTGTGATTCATCACCTCCAATTAATGTAAATAATTTGTATCATTGTTTTCAAAATCACTTATGTGGGCGAAACAAAAATTAGATCTTTATTTTTTTAATCTTCAATAGACAATAAAGATTAACTATGATTAACTATAGTCTTGGTTTTAACTTTTAAGAATAAGACCGAATCGATCACTTTAATTGGATTAATAAAAAAAATTAACTATTAAATTAGTCTAAATTTGAACGAAAAATTAGTTACTACTAGTATTTTTACTTGTAATAACATTACGAAAATATAAATCTTTTAAAATTACAATCCACTTTGTTCTGATAGTACAGTATAGATTATGCATGACACAAAAGATTTATAAAATTAAACTACTTTTACAAAAAAAAATCGTAGGTTGACAAAAGTTTTTGACTAAAAAGATCAAGGTATCTGTAGATAAAAAAATTAAATAATAAGATTTTTAGTTATTATTTTTATATAAAAAAGTCTAATTTTTATTAATAATTAATTTTAACATTCGTTATTTAAAATTTAAAATAATTTAACGTGTATACTTTACATTTAATTAGGTGTTAACTATTAAGTCTGTTGCACAAATAAAAATAATTAATTTTTATACTTACTATTTAAAAATAATATTTTTCTCCCTGTGTATATAAAAATATAATTAGATATTAGCATAAAAAATTATACTGATAGTTATAAAATTAATTCAAAATTAAAATTTTTTTAAATAATTGAATCTTGATTCTAACTTTTAATTATAACATTAGTATTCTCTTCAAATTATATGTAATAAATATTTGAAAGAAGAGAAATGAAAATATAAATTAGAAAGATAAGCGGTGAAAATTCAAAACTAAATAAAAAATTATGTATATAATAACAATAATAATAATATTTTTATTTAAATTATATTATTTTGTTAATTTTATTTTTTGTAGAAGAGAAAGATAGAAAAAATAGAAAATGAGATAAAAGAGAGAGAAAGATAAAGATGAAGAATGAGAGTGAGAGTGAGAGTTTGTTAATTTTGGAAGAAAATTTTTATTTTAATTGTAAAAAAATATCGGATGACATATTTTGATTTGTCAAATTATTAATATAAAATATAAATTATATATAGAGTAAAAATAGTAGAGAGAAATAAAAAATGGAGAGAGGTAGATGAGAGAATTTAGGAAGGGAGTTTATTAATTTTTAAGAAAATATTTTCTCTCAATTTTAATAAAAGAGTGTCATGTGATACATTTGATTATTAAATTAGATAATAATATATTATACATAATATAGATATATTTCAATTTCAATTTTAATATTTTAATTTTACTTTTAATGCAATGAAAGAATGTCATATTGTACATTTTGATTATCAAATTAGTAATTAGTCATTGATATTGATAATGATATATAAAAGAATAAATTACCATTTGTACCCATAAAAGATACAGACGCTGACAAATGTACCCATATAAAAATAAAACGACAATTATAACCACGGAAAATGGCCTTCGTGTGCCAAAAGTATCTGCACGTTGGTTACGCAATTGGTCTGTTAGGATACTTTTGGCACACATAAGCCATCTTCTGTAGTTACAATTGTTGTTTTATTCTTATATGGGTATATTTGTCAGCCTCTATATCTTTTATGGGTACAAATAATAATTTATTCTATATAAAATAGATAGAGTGGTTAAAAGAATGAGAAAAATAGAAAAAAGAAGAGGGAGAAAGGAAAAACTCTTTAATTTTGGAGGAAAAGATTTGATTTCAATTGCAATGAAGGAGTGATATGTAGCACATTTTGGTTGTAAAATTAGAGATATGTAATAAATATAATAGATATAATAGATTGAATCGGTAGGATTGATAAAAAAATTAGTTAATTAATTGAATTTTTTAATAATTAATCATTTAAAAATAATTAAAAAAGTATTTTTTTAAAAGAATTATATATAAATATATTATTTTAATATTTTTAATTTAATTTTGACTAATTCTTTAATATTTTAGATCTTTGATTTCACCCGTTCATTGAGCTATCTGTCATTTAAAACCTTGTATTACCGTTTAAACTACAGTATCAGTTATTTTAATTCTTAAAATATAAATATAAATATTAACTGTAGTTCGAAATTGTGAATATGATCATGTTAGCCTATATCTCACTTTCACAATTTTGTACTGTGTTTTTGTGACAAATCATATGCATGATGTTAAATAACAAACTCGTATTTCATGTTGATGAGTTTGGAAAATTTTAATTTAATTTTGATGATGAACAAACATTATTGAAATATTTAAATTATAAAATTATTAATTTGATTTTCACTTAACATATGTTAATTAATAATTTTGTGATGCAGGTTTTTAATTGGGCCAGAAAATAAAAATGTTGCTAGTCCAAATTAAAACCAACAATCAGCCTTGTTACATATTTCCTATCATGTGGCTGAATTATTGTATTAATGGGCCAAACTCAATGTTATTGCAATTAAGCCCATATTTAATTTTGATGAATGTTTCCTATGCTTGATCCGTTCCAAAACTCATCAGGAAAGCAAATGTTGCTATTGGGCCTGATTTAATCATTATTGCAACTAAGCCCAATTCCAATTTAAGATAAGAATTCCTCATGCTTTGTCCGAATCCATGAAGCAAAGAAAAACAAAAATGCTTCCAACGGATTTCATTACACCTCTTGGAAGGATTTCAAAGTTAATTTAAGCATTGGGAACATAAGCAAGTGAGAGAAGATTGATTTGACTAAAGACATCATTGCTACACGCCACACTAAGGGAAGCAAAAGCAAGCTATTTTCAATTAATTAGTTTAACCACTTTGAATCTCTTTTCTTCAGATTCTCTTTTCTCTCTCATTCTTTCTTCTTCTTTGGTCATTGTCCAGGAAACAATGGAAGCTATGTTCAACTATCAAAAGAAGGAAAGAGCTGCATGCATCAAGACCATCAAGCTAATGATGGCAAAAAAACATACTAAAATAAAAAAGAGCTGTGGCTGAGATTATCACTAAATTTGGATAGATTTGGTGAGGTAATCTTGGCTTCTCCATGCTCAAAAAGGAAGAAGAAGATCTCGGCTAGCAGGGTGAGATTCTTGGAGGCATGGCTTGTCTTTGATTCTGCTCAACCACCACAGGAAGTAACTAGAGTGACGAAGTGATGGTAGAGGCAGAGATTGAAGCAGATGAAGTCATCATTATCATGAAGCATCAAGGGTCAGAAATCCATCTTGGAGAGCAAGCCAAGGATGGAGAGCTCGGATTGATGAAGAGTGATGACTAAGGAAGGACTAGAGGTAATTGCATGTTGGTTATTGCATGGTTATCTCTTCTCTCTGTGTGTGGCCGAACCGGTTTCTTGAAGGAAGAAGAAGTTGGCTTAGGTTTTTGGCTTCAAGTGTGGAGGCTTCTCTCTTCTATAAAAAGGGGGAACAGCCACTGGTTGGAGCAATGAGTTAGAAGTAAGCAGTGAGAGTGCAAGGCACAGGATTCTCAGAGCTACCTAAGCTTACAGATTTTCTTCTCCTTCAATGTATTCTGTTTTGTATTTTTCTGTTTAATTTTGTCATGTCTTGAGTCTCATGGAAAAAGGTAAACAGTGAGATTTGTATGAAAAAGCTATAAAGCGGAAAAAGGCAGAGAATGCAAAATTAAAAGAAAAAGTCATAGATGTCTTAGAGTTCCTTTGTACGTCTATGTTGTGTTTCATGATTCTGTGGGAATCCCCTTGTAAGTTGGGTTAGCACTTTACAGTTTGTAATCTGGAAGATTATAGTGAAATTCCATCATTGTTGTGATGAAGACTGGATGTAGGCTGCATTGCACTTAGCAGCTGAACCAGGATATATCTGGGTGTAATCTTTCTTATCTCCTACTCCATTTCTGTTTTCTACTGCACAAGAGCAAAAAAACTAAAAATGTCTCGTGCCAAGTGACGAGACAAAACGAAAAAGTCTCGTGGCTAGGGACGAGCTAAAAACAGAAAAGTCTTCTCTAAGTCCAGCAAGTGTTAGCAAGTAAAAAGGGGGCTAAGATTCAACCCCCTTCTCTTAGCCACTGAAACCATCACATGTGATTTCTTAAGAATAATATATTATATGTCCAACATCTCTTAAGAAAATAAGGTAATAATATAAATATTAATTTTTATTAATTATAATATATAATGAAATTTATTTTTAGCAATTATATGATGAAAAAATAATATACTCAATGAGTTTTAATGTAATAGAGTTTTTTTTTTTCAAATAAAAAAGAGAAAGAGAGACAATGGGTCGAAAACGCATAGTATCCTTCATGTCTTTTTTTTTCTTTTATATATATACACACGATGGAGCAATACGAGAGATTGAGAGAGTGAAGTGAGTGGGAATAGAGAGAGAAAAAAAGAGATATTCAAAAAAAGAAAAAAATATATTATGAAAATAAGTATTATTAGAGTTTTAGAGAAGAGAAGAGAAAAGAGAATAGCTAGAATAAGAAATGATTATATTATTGATTATGATTTTTGGAGAGCATAAAAGGAAATTATTTATAGTAAAGAGTCTAATTTCTAATTGATTTGACTAGGTTATATTTATAATTGATTCTATCTAATCAAATTTTAAAATACGGTTATAAACTTATAATCTAGAAATTAAATCTATAACAAATATATTTATAACACTCATTCTTAAATATTTCTAGTGGTAGAGATAGATTGGTACTTCATTAAAATTTTACTAAATAATACAAACTCTACACAAAAATTATGTAAGAGAACTTGCACCAATTAAATAAAACAAAATTTAATATTACCCAAATACAACAAATGAAAAAATAGTTATTTTCACATCCTAATTCTATTTTATATAAACCGCTACAGGTCATAGAATTTTGTAGAATTGCACATAAATCGCTAGTGGGTCTTGCGATTTATGTGAAAAATGAATCAAAGCATAAATCGCTACTGTATATACCGATTTATGGACAAACGAAATCAACATGTAAATCTTGATTAGATCTTGTGGTATTAGCACAAAATTGAATCCGTCATTGGGAGTAGTAGTTTATGAATGAAAATTGTTCTATAAATACTGATTGAATATGATTGTAATATAGAGTCGTCAAATACAATGTCTATTGAAGATAGTTTCTTGGTTTTTGTGTACTATAAATGGAAGATTTAGAAAAACAAAAATGGGAGTGTAAAGTTTACTGACAAAGAATTTTTGAATATTTTTATCCCTTCATCAAATAGTTACGTGGATGTTTGAACCAATATATTACAGAAGTTTGGGGTGTGTGAATCCAAGCGGGTGGTGAAACTATTCTACAAAATTCCGATTGTCATAGTGTCACCCTCTGTAAAGTACGATACACTTGTGTTAGGATCCGATGAAGATATTCAAGTTCTGCTTTATGTTGGAGAAATTTTCTAGAGTTGAAAATACATAAGTTGTATGAAAAGCTTGATGATGTTATCATCTGTCTTGGGAGATCAACTTTGGATTCACAATCTGGTTTGGGAAGTTTCGGGTTCGATGTCTGTAGTTGCACCGGCCCCAGCATTGGTTGCATCTCTATCTTTTGCGGTTGATTCAAACTACAATATTGAGATGCCTTTCTTATAGGTGATAATTGTTTGTTCGGAGAACTGGCAGGTACGATCACTAGTTCTCTTTACATTATTTCTAATGGTGCAAAACATAGAGAACTAGATTGGGTTGAAATTGCAATGAGATAGGATGATTCGAATGTCGAGATAGGTGGAAAACTGATGAAGACATAAAGAACAATCTAGCTACATAGAAAGGTCAATCAAGTTCCGACACACAGTAATACCCACCACACCTTATTACGTTAAACTTTTATACGATGGCGCAACAACTGATTTTTAAGTATGTTTTTGGGGTCAAAGATTGCACAATACAAACGCTCCATGTATGGAATGTCCAATCTTGTAGAGGCATATTCTATTACTTTCTAACATTGTAAATACACCTATTTGACTGTATCATAAAATAAATAGTTAATCCTAATCATCAAATTTTAATGACAATTCTACCAACAATAATCAATTAATAAATTTTGAATTTTATAAAATTAAAATTGGTGAATGTCATCTAATCTTCCCTAAAATATTCAATACAATATCAATAACTTCATTATATTCTGCTTTAAATTGTATGACTCAAAACTAATAGACAATAAAACTAGCATATCTAACAAACAATAACACAGTATCATCAATCTTATGACTATCATTATCAATCTACCTCTAATTAACAATGGTACAACTCTTTTTTAATCTAACAAAGACTAAATTTCTGTATTAATCTCTTTATTGATGTTTCTAACAACATTGACAACACCGTCTAGTCGATAGACACTATCTTCTTCTTTTATGAGCCCACCCGTATGTGATACTTGCGATTCTCTCTCAAAACTCTCTAAAATCAAATTTTGAAAACATCCAAAATGAATAATCTATAGCAGCAATTGCGATGCTACTCCAAAATAAATTGTGATATTCACTTGTGGTTTATGCATACACACTCTTTACCATAAACTGCAATAGCAAGTAGCAATTTTGGCACATATTTTTGTTCATACATCGCGATTACATACAATGATTTTAACTCAATAATTTTTTCAACATAAACTACAATAAGTCATAGTGATTTACATGTAAATTTTTAAAATCTTACACCCCGTAATAATTTATATAAATTTGATACAAAATCGAGACGTGTAACTGTTTTTAAGAGAAGGCGTATGATGTCAATACTTTACATATCTTAAATATTGAGTAAATAGCTAAAATCGTTCCTGAAAGATACTCCGATCTTTATTTTGGTCATTGAAAAATAAAGTTAATTGAAATCGTCCCCGAAAGATACACGATTGGTCACGTTAGTCTTTCCGTCAGTTGGATGATGACGTGTCACGTTAAGTGTCACGTGGCATATGATGACGTGGGGGCTAATGCCACATGTCACAAGATGATTGGTTGACGTGTCAGGTCAGTGACACGTGGCATGCCACGTGCCAGATCAGTGACACGTGGCATACCACATGGCACTTGACATGTAAAAGTTATTTATAATCAAAATAGTCCTTGAAATTTCAGACGTAAGTCATTTTCATCCCTGAATTTTTAAAAATTAATCAAATTAGTCCTTATATAATTTTTTTTATTTTTTTTTGATAATATTAAATTTAAAATATTTTTTGATACTACTAATTTTAATAGGAATGTAATTGACAATCAAAAAATTAGTAATTGTATCTTTTCTTCTTAAAAATTTTTTCAATAAAATTATCTCTCTCCTTTAATTCTTGTCAAAATCTCTCTTATTCTTTTCTATTCTAAAACATTTTTCTTACATTATTACATTTTGCTGGAATATATATATATATACATTAAAAATTGAAATGTATGTATTTGTTAACCTAAACAAAGTTATATGCTCAAAATCAAAATTTATGTATGTTAACCTAAACAAAGTTAATAAAAATTTATACATCTTTTTTTTTTCATTATGGTATTACTTTCATTTAGGTTAACATACATAAATTTTAATTTTGAACATATAACTTTGTTTAGGTTAACAAATACCTACATTTCAATTTTGAGTATATATATATATATATATATATATATATATATATATTCCAGCAAAATATAATAATGTAAGAAAAAGATTTTAGAATAGAAAAGAATATGAGAGATTTTGACAAGAATTAAAGGAGAGAGATAATTTTATTGAAAAAATTTTTAAGAAAAAAAGATATAATTACTAATTTTTTTTATTGTCAATTACATTTCTATTAAAATTAGTAGTATCAAAAAATATTTTAAATTTAATATTATAAAAAAAATAAAAAAAATTATATAAGGACTAATTTGATTAATTTTTAAAATTTCAGGGATGAAAATGACTTACGTTTGAACTTTCAAAAACTATTTTGATTATAAATAACTTTTTTACATGTCAAGTGCCACATGGCATACCACGTGTCACTGATCTGACACGTGGCATACTAGGTGTTATTGAACTGACACGTCAACCAATCATCTTGTGACACGTGGCATTAGTCCTCCACGTCATCATCCAACTGACAGAAGGACTAACGTGACCAATCGTTTATTTTTTAGGACGATTTCAATTAACTTTATCTTTTGAATACCAGAATGGAGATCTTTTCAGGCTATTTACTCCTTAAATATTGTATATTAAAGATATGTTTAATTTAATGAAAAGATCAGATAGATCTTGGGTGCATTCGAGATCACTGTGTTTAAATTTTTTTACATTTCGAAAGCAATATATATATATGATGTGTTTTAGATTTTAAGTTCGTAAATAATTTAAAAATTATAAATAAAAAAATCCGAATATCTATCTTATGTTGTGATAATAATGTTGATGTTAATGAATGAAGCAGCACCGTCCGTTGACCCCAATTGATTGATATGGTGATTGATTTATGAGTGAGTTTGGACGGCGAGGGATGAGATGCATGATGCATAGCTGGCAGGCGATGATGAGTTCAGTGATAGTGATCCACGTTTGTTGTGTAACGTGTATGTGTGAATGGAGGGTATGTCAGTATGTGATCGTATGATGTGGTGCCATGCATGTGCTTCTGCATGGGTAGATAGATATCTACAAAGACAAATGACTCAACATTGTACCATCAAGTACATAACAGCACACCATCTTTGATTTTGAATATACTATCAATAATAGCGTACCCTTACTATGAATTGCTAAATGCTGGTTGCTAGATATTAGATATTACAACTTACTTGCTTGAAAACATAGTTTATTCATGATCCATTTCAATAAATAAGTGTCAAAGTTTAAATTATATTTTGTATATATAATAATTTATTGATTAATAATAAATTTTTAAATAAAATTTTGATTTACAATAAATTAATTTTTAGTGTATCAAACTAAAGAAGATCGTAAAAAAAAAAAAGAAAAAATTAAATAAACAGTATCAATTTCTTTTGAAAAAAATGTAACGTAATATTTGGGTATTAATTACAAATTAAACAAATTGTAATATTTCAACATTTGTAACAATTTACATATAAATATAAAAAAAAAGGAAAAAATAATATGCAAAGTTGGATTAAGATAATAATTATGACTTAAGCCAATAAGAATAGTTAAGTTATTTTCTAGGATCAGTGAGCTTAACTGCTTAAGTGCAAGGAGTTAGTTAGGTAAACTGTTTTGGCAGAGTTAGTTAAAAGAAGAAAAAGGAATTGAAGCTCGTAGTTAGAGTTAGGGGATTTTTTTCTATTATAAATGAAATATTTAATTATTCTATTAATTTTATAGCGAAATTTTTAATTAAGTGCTTATATTTTTTTTTAATTAAATTTTTTATCAATTTTTTTTAATTAAGTCTTTCTTGACAGTAATTAGCTTAATTTTATAAGGACCCAACTAAAAAAAAAAAAGAGTTTAAAAATCCAAATAAAAGAAAAAAAATGTAGAAACCCAATTAAAAAAAAAATTTTAGTGTAAGGATTCAATTAAAAAAAAAGTACTTAACGTAATTAAAAATTTCGTGAAACTATAAAAACTAAAAGAATAATTAAACCTAAATAAAAGAATCGTTCATTCTAAAAAAAATAAAAATAAAAGAGCATTATTTAGCAAGATGTATTTTTTTTTATAATGGATGTCGTTTGTCTAATGAGTAGACGAACTACTCCTCAATTATGCAGTTTGTCCAATGATTAAGTGAATTGTGTATTTGTGGCCAAATTTAATATAATTTAGTACGTTTTAGATCGTATTAGTATATTTTTGTTTTTTTAATTAATCTAATTTTATTCAAATAATTTTAAATTTTAAATTATAAAATTTTTATATTAATGATTTAATTTAATAAAAATAAATGTACCCATATTATTCTTCTCGTATAATTAATTATATTTATTATATTTTAGAAAAACAACTGTTTGAAATCATTAATTTTAAATTAAAAGAATATATTCCTGTATTATCTAAAACTTTTAGGGTTAAATTTTTTAATTTTTAAATAATATGCATTTAATTTTTAGTTTAAAATTAACGGTTTTAAATATTTTTTTTAAAATCGAATAAACATAATTAATTATACAAGAATAATAATACGAGTATGTTTATTTTTATTAAATTAAATTAAATTGTTAATTTAAGAATTTTATAAATTTAAATAGGACAATTTACATGAATAAATAGTTTGGGGTTAAAAATTATACAGATGTCCTAGCCTAAACACAAATAGGTTGCACGCTTTGTCCTAAACACCTTTATTTAAATCGAATCAATTTGACCCAATTTATATTATTTACATGTAAATCGAATTAACTAAAATCGAATTAGCATACGACATAATAAATCGAATTGATCCAACTACTAAATCAAATTAACTAGATTCGAATTATAGTAGTGCACAGTACGAAGGGTAAATTAAATTATCTAGATTCGATTTACTAGCACTACAAGAAAAATACCCATTCAGGTACACTTAAAAAGTGTAGCCAAAAGTGAAAAAAAATGATGCCTTAGGCTACGGCTACGCTTTCTGGGCTACGGCTACGCTTTTTGGGGGTGATTTCTATTCGGCCGTTGCATATTCTCAAAGGCTACGCTTTTCTACACTAAGGACTACGCTTTTGGCGTTTGGAAATAGGGTACGCTTTTCAAGTGATGCTGTCCAGGATCAAAGGTTACGCTTTTCAGCTTCTATTTTTGCCAGAATAGGCTACGCTTTTCAATACTACTGCATCACCTGTAAAGCGTAGCCACATTGTATACCATTGCTACTTTTTATAAGTATAGCCTTAGGTCTTTTGTTTTTTTTTTTTTTTTTTGTATACTATAGCTACTGTATATAAATGTAGCCTTAGATCTCTCATTATTTTTTTCATTTTCTATATATATATGTATATATATTAATAATTTTTTTCTAAAACCTAATATTTAATAATATAATTATATATATAATCCTATATTTTTAATTAAATTAATGAAATATTATAAAATAAAAATAAATACATAATAATACTATGTAATTATTCTTTAAATAATAAAAATTATCCTTAAACAAGATTTAGGTTGCCATAATAGATTAGTAGCCATAAAATCTTCTATTTGGAAATAATAAATTATTTCTCTAAAAATAAAATTTATTTCTCTAAAAATAAATTTCTTCAAACATAAGATCTTTTATCTGCGAATAATACAAATTAGCAGCCATCATTCTAGCTAGTAAAGAAACATCCCTTGTCACTTCAGGAGTCACTCTTTGATTACCCGCTCATTTATCTCTATGTTCTTCATTTATCGTGGAAGTAGCTCATTCCTGCTCTCATCTCATCTTGTGGTGTTGGAGGAGTTCTCCTGATTTCGTCCGCTCAAAATGCAGCTTGAATCTACACAAACAAAAATTACATAAGAAGCTTATTGGAGATATAATTCTCTGCAGAACAACTTCAAACACAGATGATTAATAAAAATGCTTCACCATGTGAGAAAATGAATCTTGGAATTACTTTAGTTGTCTTTGTTTCTTTTTTTAATTCTTCAATTGTAATAAGCTCCACTATAAATGTTGAGCTCTTTCTTTCTTTCAAAAAGAAAAAATCTTGAAATTATAAAGAATGAAGCACTTGATACCATTGTCTATATTCTTGATTGAATAAATATCTTAGGAGTATATTTTCAGTACTTTAAGTACACAAATTAAGAAAGAAAAAGAAATCATCACCAAATTTGCTTTCTATTTTGCATTGCTGAAGTGTACTTGTCTTGTTCTAGTGGAAAAGATCAGATAGCATATGAATTACCAATTTACTTTAAGTGCGAAAATTATAATTTCATATCTAAAGGTGCAAAAATTGAATTACCAACTTACCTCCTGCTGCAAAGCCTCATCAAGCTCCTTCTTATCATTGGAGTGATGTCTTTGGCGTACAGCTGAGATAAACAATTCCAGATCCTAAAGAAAGCATTAAAATTTAATTTCAATCATTCTAAGTAATTAAAAATGTTGTTCCCTTAACGTCCAGATGCAACATTCAAAAGTGGTTACATTGGTTTAATAGAGAACTTGGCTATGGCTTCAGAACAACAAGCACCACAAAGATCTGAAACTATTTGTGCTGACCTAACTTAGAATTTTAGGAACATGAAGCTCAAATCAAAACACATGGAATTAGTTAACAGATAGAGTGAAGAGGAGGTACCTGTCACAAATTTGAACCTATTCCATCATGGATGCCATTCTTTGCTGATCAGCTTCTAGAAGTGATTCCAAACCAGCTAACATGCTCTTATCCATGATTCAACCAGAAGTTTTGGAGAAGAAACTCAAACCCAAGGAACGAAATTGAAACCAGTTAACTAATAATAATATAGGATGAAAGTAAAGACCAAAAAGAAATAGAAAGCAAACAAAACTTAACTAAAGATGAAGCTAAAGACCTAGTAGTTCTTCTGGGAATTTGTGCAGCTTCCTCTGAATTCATGTTTCCTCTGATATAATCAACAATGGAATCATCAATTTGGAATCAAAAGTGATCAGAAGCACTAATAAAAATTAAATAAGCAAGAGTGATAAGAAGCACTAATAATATGCCTTATAATAAAAAATAATATGCATAATAAACTAAATTCACTAATGAAACCAACAAGAGTGATCAGAAGTACAGAGCAGTTTTTTTAAGAATTAGCAAGGAAAGGAAACTAAAGATGATAATAACATAAAAATTAGCATTTTTTTTTCTGCTGAACTTTCACCATTTACAGTGTTGAAATAATAACATACGTTCAAATTTTGCAAGTAATAAAATTAAGAAACAGCAATAACAAAGGCAGTTTCAAAAATAGCACTAGAAAAACTAGCAGTACTATGTAAGAAACAGGACTAGCAACATTGCAACAACAAAATTTGCAAATATATTCTATAATTTCTGTTTCCTATCGAATAAACACCTAATCCCATATAAAGATAATGAAGTACAGGAGTAGCAACATTGACTCTGCTACATGAATAAATGTCTCTCTACAACTTCTGGTACATATTACAATGTTAGTCTCCATGTTTATTTTATAAGTAAATCCAACATTATTAATTTAAATGATTGAAACAATTGCGTGGACTGTCAGTTTCTTAACAAATTCATAGAAAATCAGAACCAGTTTTCATGATGAGCACAAAACAATCAAACACAGCTTAACATGATGGAAGCAGGAAATGAATGCTTAAAATACAAAAAGTTGAAGAAACTGGGATCAAAGAACTTCAAAATCAAGAGGAGTAACATATTAAACCTTTTTGCTCATCCTTTTGCCTGCCATTCATGCCACTTTCCTGAAACAAAGATCACAAAAATACCAACAAGAGAATTTCAAGTAAGAAAATCGAGTTATCCAATGTCAATCATATAACACACGTTGAAGCGCCGAAGCAAATCCTTGGCCTGTTCCGCATCATGATCCTCGGCCAGTTCACCACAAAAACAAAAAAATCAAAGTGACATAAGATTAAACCGAATAACAAAAATTATTCTCCAAACAAACAATACATACGCTTTAACTTTTAAAATATTAATAGATTCACAGCTACAAGAACCCACTTTTAAAAAAACAAAATTAAAAGAAAGAAATTTGCAAACAAAGTTTAATAATCTTGTCCCACTAGGTGCAGATAGCTTACAAAGATTAGACAATACACAAAACAACAAAGACAATAACAATAACTAGAGTTAGATACATGAAACAACCAATGCTATTGTGCCCTGTCATAAGTCATCTTTGTGTTTATCCCATTCATTTTTAAATCTCTTCTAATAATTTCTGGTAAAGTTTTCTTTGTTCTTCCTCTCCTCTAAAATACACCATTTGTAACTAACTCAAGCAATCTTCCCTAACCTCTCTGAAGCTCAGGAAGCTGTAGGACAATTAACGGACGGAAAGAAATCAAGAAATGCAACAACAATGTAAGTAGTGCACCAAGCAACAATAGAAATCAACAATTTCAGAAAATCAGAGTAGTCCATAAACCAACAACCCCTTAACCCAGCAGCCATAGTACCTGAAAACCTGAAAATAATTAGGAAACATCAAAACCAAAAACAAATTAAAAAGAAAACATGATGCTTCTTAATTAAAAAACAAATAATCGCAGAACCTCCCCTAATCAGAACAATAATCAAAACCCCTAATCAGAAGTTCCAATCATCAAAATTCCTAATTAGAACAATAATTATTTACCTGAACTTGAGCAGAGGTCAAAGAAGAGGAGAAGAAGAAGAAGACTAGCGGCAGAGAAGAAGAGGACGACTGGGGACAACACCGTCGTGACCGAGACAGGAAAACTAGTCATCGTTGTTGAGGGTTAGAGAAGCGCCATCGCACTTCGCATTTGTTGTAGCTGAGGGTCGCCAACTCGTCATCACCGAGAGGCGAGAAGCAGCGCAGCACCGTCATGACTCTGAGGCGAGTGAGTGGTGACAGAAGCCGTGACGGTGGCTGGTGAGAGACAAATAGAGGGTTGAGAAGGAAAGGATGATGGCAGATGGTGAGAGGCGCGGTAGAGGGAGGGCTGAGAGAGGAAAGGTGGCGACATCATTCGTGAGCCGTGAGGGGGACCGAGGGTGCATGGCTGCGTCTTGTGGTGCTGAGAGAAGAGGGCTATATGCAGACCCTAGAGTATGTGATTTGGTGAAAAGGAAACAAAAAATTACTAAGTGTTTGTGTATTTGGCTCTAGATACATTAGGCATCACTTTTAAAGCACACTCAAAACATAACAAATAGGTTACTTTTTAAAAGCGCTTCCTTTGGTATGAAAAGTGTACTCATAGATATCAATATAAGGATACACTTTATAAGTGATCTTTATTGTATCTAAGGCTACATTTTTTAAATGATGCCACAATTGTGCTTCCTATTCCCTTATAAAAAGGAAACACGGAGAAAAGCGTAGCCTATTCTATGAATAGACTACGCTTTTCAAATGTAGCTTAAAAAAAGTGTGGCTGAATGGGTATTTTTCTTGTAGTGTAGAAGGCGCCACTCTATATAAATCAAAATGATTTGATTCGACTTACTGGTGGACTCCCTATATAAGGGTTTGAATTGGCTTCATATAATTTACATTCACTCACAATCCCCTCCCCCAAAAATGCCAGAGAAATTTTTGAAGGCACAAGCGACAAAGTTTAAAACCATGGCAATGGAGGACAACCCGAATCATATGTATCGATTGTATAAAATTGTCCATATTGTTAGTAATATCGATGAAGAGGTGAGTACATGAAATTTTTTTTCTTTATGTTGGATTAGAAATGTTAGCAATTCTTTATAACTTAGAAATATTAGATTATAACTATTAGTTAGAATAGTAATTTAAATTTTGTATTTGAATTTATAAATTAGAAATGTCAGTGATAATAATGATTTAAAATTGTTTTAAATTAGATTTTTTTTAAATTATAAATGTTAGTGATAGGTGAATGTAGATTTTATGGCGATTTGATTTGTATGGATAAGGCTATAGAAGCATGCACTGTGAAAACACTATGATTAGATTGCATATATGTATGATTGGAATTTAATATTTTAGGATAAGATTGTCATCATTTTTTATGAGGTATTTAATAAATTATGAGATTATGTTTTTGGCTATTATTAATATAGTTTTTTTGTTATTTGTTATTTCTGAAATTCTTTTAATATAATTTTTTGTTAATTATGAAAAGTTTATTATGGATTTTGAGTAAAATTATTTTTAACATTATGTAGCTGACCTAATATATTACTAGCATGAGGAGGTAGTATGGTATGCCCCTAGACGACCGGATCATACCATACTTGGAGAATGTCGGACTATATCATCTTGCCAGGCTGAGCGACCACTGGTTTAGTTTGGATGAGTTGCTAGTTAGTGCTTTTGTGGAGCAATGGCGTCTTGAGACGCATATGTTTCATATACCATTCGGAAAGTGCACTATTACGTTACAAGATGTGGCATACCAGCTAGATCTTCTGATTGATGGTGACTACTTGAGTGGATGCCTGACATACTTAGAGAGGTTTGTTGAGGGCAGTCGACTCGCTTGGACTTGGTTTGGGAGCTACTCAATGTGTTACCTCCTGCATACTGCATTAATAAGTTCATAGTGAAGTGTTCATAGTTCCAAGAGACATTCAATGAGATTCCTTCAGATGCAGATGATGAGAGTGTCAGGAGATAGGCGAGGGCCTAGATTATGATGTTATTATCGACTTAGCTTTTTGGTGACAAGTCTGGGACACGTCTTCACATTTGGTGGCTGCCTTATGTGGCTAGGCTGTAGGACTTGAGAAAATACAATTGTGGGTTCGCCGCTCTTGCATGGTTATATCAATGTATGTGTCGTGTTGTCAATAAGGACGTCATTAAGTTGGCTATTATATTACAGCTACTTCAGTCATGGATCTTTTAGCATTTTCTTTCTTTCAGGCTTGATAGGTTTGATGCATTTCATTGCCCATTGGTGTTGAGGTACTTATGTTTCTTAAGTGTGTTATGCCGATTATTAGTCATTCTATATCTTGACATTATTGACCTAATGTATTGGATGGTAGGTGGTCGAGATATCAGCCAACCTTGAGTGAGAAAGGGCTCCAAAGTGATGCAATAGAGGTTGAGGGTAGACTTATTACAGGCGAGATGTGAGTATTACTGTAGTTTCATTATCTGCATGTTTTATTTATAGAGTATTTTTGTTTAAAGCATTTATTTTTAACTTCTAAACTTTAAAATGATTTCCTATTTACACTTCACATGGATACCTTATAATGCAACCGAAGTTGTTCAGATCGTGCATCCTGATATACTAGAGCCAGGACATACAATATTGTAGAGGGCGGTAACGACATTGATATACTTTGCTGTCATAAAATAGCAATCAGGAGGATAAGGCGCTACCACTGCTTAGGGGAGTATAGCATTGACCTCATGTAGAACTCAATATAGATTTCTTAATATTGAAGGATGGCAGAGGCAGTGATCATTGGTTTCCTAGTAATATGCAGTATTGGCACCTCCATTGGGCTAACAGAGTTTAGCATGGACTCTGGTTTGATGTCGTCCCAAATCCAGGCCCATCACCGTTATACATTGAGTGGTGGTACGAGCATAGGTGAAGGTTCTTGTCACCGGAGCTGTTCCTCGGTGACCAGAGCAGTTGCAATTCCGCTAGAGGTGTAACAGATGGATCCGGGACCAGAACTTCCCACGCAGCATGTACCTGATGTCCCAAACAGGCGTTGTCTGGAACAGCGATGTCGTGTTGGTACACGAGTGAGTGATAATGGGTGGAGGTGGCTCGATGATGATAGTACAAGGCGGTAGCCATCCACCATCAAGAGCCTCCAAAGCAGCCTTAATTTCATTGTGTCTATCTGATATAACTAGAATATGCGGCTGAGGCATGACGTACTACCAAAGGTGAGATAAAAAAATGGCCATGACTCCTCATGTTCACCTTCAACAAGTGCGAAAGCAATAAGGATAATATTAGAATTTCTGTCTTGCTCAATCGTGACCATCAAGGTACCCCATATTTGTTGTACAAGTAGGTCCTATCAATACTAACCAGCGATTTACAATGTCTAAATGTCTCGATGAATAATGGGAATATTCAAAAAAGCCGGTAAAAATAAGCTGATGACTCATCAACTTGGCCTCCAGACTTGTCTTGAGCACTACAATACTATCTAACATTGTTGTCTGCACACCTAGAATGTAAGACCCAAAAATTTTGAAAAGTCTTATTATGATCAAGTCTCAAATCATATAGTTATTTATAGCCTTAATTCCAGAGATTATTTTATTAAAGATAATTAAGGCAAGTTTTGATTTATTGAACTTGAGATAAGTTATGATTATTATCCAATTTTATAATTATTGGATTATTTTCTATATTTAAGGTATAAGGCTGGTAGTTATGAAATAATAAGGATTTTATATGATTTGGACTAGATAAGTAATATTTTAAATATTAATACTGCTACTTTGGAAAAATAAAGGGGTTTAATTATATTATTTCTAATTATTTTAATTTGGGCATTTTATGGAAAATAATTTGTAAAATTGATGAGCAAATAGTATTTTCTATATATAATTAGAGTTGGATTTAATTTGGGTTTCAATTATTATATTATTCCCAATTTCATGTGAAATTACCTAATCACCCCTAACCCTAAGTTTCAAAATAAAACCCTAGCTCCCTCAAACCCAAGCAGCCACAGCTGCTGCCCCTCTCTACCCTAAACACAAACACTCAGCCATATGAAGAAGGAAGGAAACAGAATTTGAGAGAGAAGAGGCAAAGCAGGGGGGAATCGGAAACACGACCCACACCCATGAAACATTGTTGGCCGAACGGAGGAGAGGGGAGGTGAGGAAGCGCGGCGCCGGCGGGCGTCACTGCCGCCGCGCTGTCGTGTTGCTGTTGTAGGAGCCGCGACCCATTGCCACGGGATGGAGGAGAGAACGCGCGTGCAGGGGGAGGAAGGGACTAGCCTCGTCGCGCCGCCTCTGCTGCCTGTGCTACCGTCGTCGTCCAAGCTCGTCACCGCCAGCTACGTCGTCGCTGTCTCTGCCCAGCGCCGCCGCAGATGATGGGTTGCCGAGAACTGCCACCGCTGCTGCCGTCTTCGTGGGGCTTGAGTTGTCGCGGTTGCTCCTCATCGTGAAGCCCGTCGCGAGCGCCGCTGTCAGCATCATGCACCCTGGTGCCGTCAAGGAGCCACTGTGACTGCCTCCCTCTCTGCTGCCGAGGTCCTCCACCGCTGGGTACAGAGAAGAGCAGCGCCGCGCGAATCAAGGAAAGGAGATGCCTTTCTGCCTCTGCTCCTGGGTCTTGGAATCCGACTAAACGCCGCTGCCGTTGTTGGAGTTGATGTTGCTTTGGCCTTGCCCTGGCTCCATCTTGAACCGTGAGAACTGCTACTGCTGGGTAAGCTTTACCCTGTTTCTGGTTCCCTCTTGTTCCATCAATTCTTTTCTACCTAGAAGCATTGTTGCTGACACTAGTTATATTGAATAAAATGGCTATAGTAAGTGACGTTGTCGCTGCCTTTACTGGAGATAGTTGCTGGCTCTGTTTGGAGATTTCTGTTGCAACTAATGCTCGTTTTGGGGACTGCTTCATCTGTTGCTGGAACCACTAACGGAACAGGCTGAGTCACAGTGATTCTGGCTGCCAAGGGCAATTTTGTGGCTGTCGAAACCACCGCTGAGGCTTCTGTTCTTTGGTTCAGACGGTATTCTTTAGTTACAGTAAGTACCTTTGTATTGAAACTTCCCTCGTTCATATCCCGTTATGTGTTTTAAGGCTTTCGCAATAATAATGTTTTCTAGGATTAAGTTATCGGAGCCACATGTTGCGTGTAAGGGTTGTCCTTGCTGCTGCAAGAGTGAACAAAGTTGTGATGTAAGCTGCCGGTAAATTCGGGTCGATTGAGAGTTCCGGTGATGCGTTTGGGTTATGGATTTGCGTTTCGAGGTAGGGGTACTTTCCAAAAACTATGTTTTAAGTATTGGAATTATTACATATGGATACTGTTGTGAGATATTGTGTATTTGGTGATTGTATCTGCCTTATGTGTTATTTGATTGACTCGAGTGATTATGGATGTTGGTTTGGTTGAATTGTTGTGCGGCTTTGTGAAATGTTATGTTTTGAAGTGATTCTTTAAAGATTTGAAATCTGAGTTTAATCTGTTGAGGATTGATTTGATTTGAGTCAATTATTTGATGATGTGAAAAGTCGAATGTACTTTTGAATTCAGCCTGGTTTACTTTAATTGACTTGATCTTGGACAAATGATTTGCTACTGAACCGTTTCTTTAAAGCTTTGGAAATGAGTTAAATCGGTTGATAATGAGTTGATTTTGAAATGGTTTTCTTGAGATATGCCACTGAGGCGACTGTTGGATTTAGC
This sequence comes from Arachis ipaensis, assembly GCF_059453495.1. Taxonomy (NCBI): domain Eukaryota; kingdom Viridiplantae; phylum Streptophyta; class Magnoliopsida; order Fabales; family Fabaceae; genus Arachis; species Arachis ipaensis. The sequence continues at coordinate 113,817,314 of NC_142441.1, read as the reverse complement.
TTGCTTTGAATTGATTTCTGGTTTTGAGCTGTTGAAAAGGAATGAGAAACGGTTTAGTTGGGACCCGAATTGGGTGGCAAAAGTCCAAGTTTTAGGGGAGGTGCTGCCGAAATTTCTACAAAATCCTAGTCTTGTTTGAAAAGTTATTTAAAAAGGATTGGATTTGAGAAGTTGTATTATTTGATTTATTAAGAGAATATTTATATTTTCAAGTTTAATTTATTTAGTGAACTTTATGCCTTGAGTTTGACTTATTTAGAAATGAACTATTTTTACCGTTTGAATCACTGAAGGAAAGAATGATGCTCTAATATTGATTTCAATATAAAAATGAGCTTTTAGTGATTTCAAAAGAATCTAGACTTTTGATTGAGCAATTAAGTTTGAGGCATTTTGGAAGAGTTAGGAAAATGGGTTCCAAAAAGAAACCTGAAAGTGGTTTGATTCAAATGAACCGGTTCCTTTTCAAATGAGTTGATTTTTGGACCGGGTTAGAACTTGTGATTTTGTATGGTCGGTTTCATAATAAATTCAGTTTTATTTACTTAAACCGAGAATCCATGATTTAAGTTTCAATGAATTTTAAGGAATTGTTATAGGTTGACTTTCCCTAAAGACTTGGGACTTGCCGGGAAACTTTTGGCTATAAAATCCCATTGTTGGATGGGTGATTTTGAATACTTTTAAATAAATCCTTAAACTGCCATAGTTTTGGAAGTTTTGGAAAGAGAATGCCGAGAGTGGCTTTGTTTTAAAAAGGGAACTCACTTTGAGCAAGTTTGGCTTATGAGCCTGAGATGATTTGAGGAATGAGATCTTTAAAGCCAAAGCTGAAAAGAGTTGAAATTTGATTTCAAAGTGAAATGGCTTGAGAAAAGTGATTTATGGCTTAAATGCCGGTTTTATGAATTTGATGATGTTGAATGGTGGAAATGCTGTTTGTTATGGGCCGGAATGGCTGTGTATGATATTGATTTATGGTTGGTTGCCGAATGAGTTATGGGCCATATGGCTGATTATGAATTATGAGTTTAAGCCGAAGGGCTGTATTTATTGATAAATTGGCTGGTTCTGGATTGAACCATGAGCCGGATGGCTGAGATGAATGTTGTATGTGAAAATGCTTGTGTTTTCTCTCTGGTTGTAAGGGTGACAGGGCACCGATACCCTCTAATGGTGACAGGGCGCAGATACCCTCTAATGGCGATAGGGCACAGATACCCTCTAAGGATAATAATGCGCAACAGAGAGACTGTGTCCGGGTTAGCTACCGGACACGTCGGGTTAGCTTGGTAACCGACAGATGATATCATCAGCCACTAGGGACAGGCATGCATCATATGCATCTATGTGAAATTGTTTGGGTGTGCATATTATACTTGGTTTGCCTATGTGAATAATTGCTAATTGTTCTACTTGCAATAACTGTTTGTTTGTGCTTGCATCTTCCTATTTGTGTTTGCTACTGGGACTCTGTTGGACTGTGGTGATTGGTTGATGGTTGGACTGTTTGGGCCTAGGGCCATGGTTGAAATGAGATGAACCGATGGTTGATTTCGGTTTTATATTTCTGGTTTGGAATAAAATATGAAAGGCTGTTTTGGTTCAGCATAGATAAATCGTTTTAAAAGGCTTTTGAGTTTTTAAGAATTGAATGGTTCCTCTTTCAGAAAAGATTTCCGACTTTACTTTTATTGTAAACTATTGTTTTTGAAAAGAGGCATAAGACGGTTATTAGTCACTGGTACGGTTTATCTTCACGTATTCTATTACAGTAATTCCCAAAAACCCTCTACTGAGAACCCTTTCGAGGATGATGTTCTCACCCCCCTACATTTTTCTCCTTTCAGGATATGGGCGTAGAAGTTACGAAGAGTTTATTTAGTTGTTGAGATACTCTGTATTGTTTTAGTTATAGTTTATTGAACCCTCGCCTTTATCTTGATATATCCTGTAAGAGGAATAGGAATTGTATTGGTTAATGCTTGTAATATTATATATGTATATGTATATATATGGATGTACCCTTTATGAGTTTTTGTAAGTTGTATGGTATCTATGGATGTACGTTATTGAAAGAAAGTGTTTTCGGGAGTGGTGTTGCGGTTTAAAGTTTTAAACAGGCTCGTATTTTAGTATTAAATAGTATAAAAGTTATCGTAATGTCCGAACTATCAGAGTGGTGTAGCCGGAAGTGTGAACTTTGGTAGTTAGGGTGTTACATAGAACCCATCTTGGCAACTCATTGTGTGACTCTTTCAAATTCCCATCAATATGCACAACTGCCTTCTGCTTAGCCAACCGCATCTTCCTATAACTCAATCTAAAACCAAAATTTGGCTTGGTGGCATTCTGTAGTACCTTAAATTTAATCAACATCACATCATCATCTCTGAGCATAAGAAAGATGAATGCATATATGACATGATAATCAAGCTTTCTGTAGTCACTAGAAATCTTTATGGCCAGATATGTATGAAGTTCATTATACCTTCTGACCTCGCAAATATCCTTTCGCTGGTGAAGAGTGATCCGAATCAAGCATATGCAACCTTTTTCAAATTTCTTACACTTTCCATGGTACTTGACGTGATTAGACTCCAACGATATATACTCAACCCCACGATAGATGCTATAAGTCTTGACACTTAAAACAACTTCTTCTTTGCTCTAAAATCGTTGACTAACTTGGAACCCTGTTGGAGCTGATGTATCATGGATGCCAGGTTTAAATTTGAAAAGTGTAGTGGATATTGATGAGTTTCATAACTCGATGGTTAACCGGTCCACCCTGACCAACCGGAACATTCATCCCTATATCATCATCACTATCTTCAGCAATCATGGCGAGCTCCACATCATCGTCATCTCGCAATACATCTTCCACAGAATCTGGTTCTCCACCCTCCTTTGAAGCCAGTATCATCCTAGGAATATTTGTAATCGTAATCGCAAGCTTAACAAAAGAATGATTATCACCAAATAAAAGTAAAGATAAAGAGGCAACAACAGACACAGAACTAGAGGCTCCTGGAATTGCTACAGATTGAGGATCCCGATTCGATCCTCTTGAACCAGTGACCACATCTCCAAGCTTGGCCAACAGTTCATGGGTTCTCTCCTTAGAAAATTGATGATAATAATAAAACAAAACTTGTGAATTTTCATCACTATCAATTACAAAGGAGCCGTACTTCACATCATTTATGCCTAGGCATTTTTAGTTGTTTTTAGGCTTCTTTTTGAATAGTTTTCTTAGGTTTGAATCAAAGTTCTTATGTTTTTAAGTGAAGTTTTTATGACTAAGCATATGTTTGAAGTTGTTTTAGAATAACTGTGTTTTCAGGATTTATTTTCAAGTAATCGGGATAAAAGAACAAGAAAACACAAGTACATTTCCAGGGAAGAAACACAAAGTTGGCGCCAGGCTTCAAGAGGCCAAGTCCAGTGCTAGCATAGGGGAGCCAACGCCAGAACATGTGCCCAATGGTGTGAATTTTGAAAACCACAAACAAACCAATAAGTGCACCGAGTTGTACCAAGTAATACCTCAGGTGAGTGAGGGTCGATCCCACAAGTATTGATGGATCATGCAATAATTGTTGAGTGATTTACTTAGTTAGACAAGCAAAAAGGGGTGTTTGAGAGTTCAAATTGCATTAAACAATAATCAGAGAAATTTAGAATGCAAATAGTAAATTAGTTATGAAAATTATATGAGAAAATAGTTAAGGTTTTGAAGATATTTACTTTTCTGGATTAATAATTCTTATTAACCACTTCGATTATGCAAGGATTTAATCTATAGCAACTTTAAGTGATTAGATTCCAATTCCTTGGTAATTTAATTCTCCTCTAACTCAATTAACTGCCAATTCCTTGGTCACTCAATCTAATTAGAGGGTTTAAGTTCAAACCCTAGTTTATAGCCACACAAAACCCTAAAGATCCAAAGATGATATAATTATATGTCACGTATCATATAAAATTTAGATAATTAGAGAGTTCTGAAAATTCAGTTTCAAATTATTATTCAGGTGAAATAACTTTTCCAAGATTCAACAAGAATTCAATTTAGAAAAGAGATATTTTCTAGTACACTCTAATCCACGGCAACGACACCAAAAACTTGTGCAGATTTCGAAAACCACAAACTTACCGACAAGTGCACTGTGTCGTACCAAGTAATACCTCAGGTGAGTGAGGGTCAATCCCACGAGGATTGATGGACCAAGCAACAATGATTGAATGATTCACTTAGTCAGACAAGCAGAAAATGGTGTTTTGGGATTTAAAAGCAAAACAGTAAATTTGGTGTGAGAAATATATGAGAGAATAGTTAGGGTTTCAGAGGTATTTATTTTTATGGATTAATATTTCTTACCAACTATTTTAATCATGCAAGATCCAATTCATGGCAAGACCCTAATTGACTAAACCCTGATTCCTTAGTAATTTAGTCTCCTCTAACCTAATCAACTGCCAATTCCTTGGTCACTTAATATAGATTAAAGGGTTAAGTCCAATTCTAGTTTATTAGCCACAAAATTCCTAATTATCCAAATATAAGAGGATTATATATCACGTATCCCATTAAGTCCAAGTATTTAGTGATTTAGGAGGAATTACTTTCAAGTTGTTATTCAAGTGAGTTAACTTTTCCAAGAATCAACAAGAATTCATGTAGAACAAGAGTTATTTTCCAATATACTCAAATTCATAAGATGAAGAACGAAAGTAATCCTTGAATTTAAATCCATAGAATAATTAAAATAGAGTGACAATAGTATTAATCCATAGAATAAACAGAGCTCCTAACCTTAACAAGGAAGGTTTAGTTGCTCATGGCTCAAAGAAAAACTTGGGTTGTAAAATGTGTGTAAAGTCTAGAATGAGGTAGAAGAGAGAAGAGAGAGTCCGAATCTTTTTCCTTTTATATCTAACCTAATTTTATTTGAAAATAAAATAGAATATAAATTTTAAACCTAAAAGATTGTGTTTTGAAATACTAATTACCAAAAAAAAAAAATAAAACTAATTACTAATGAGAATCTAAGCCAACGAAGCCTTCTTTAAGAATCATATTCGCGCTACTGGCGCTAAATGCCAGCGCCAACTTCACAGAATGGCTGCACGCTTTTCAAAGCAAGTGCGCGCTAAACGTCAGATGTGGCTATAAGAAAAAAAAATATATAAATGCATTGGGATGATTGAATTTCGGAACATTAAGGACGAAGATGTATGTCACCTTCACTTTTTTTATGTTGACATTGCATTTGAGTTCTATAATAGGTATGCAAGGACAAGAGGTTTTAGTGCTCGAAAGAACAGGACTAGGAAGAGTCGTGCGGGCGTACTTAAGTTGAAGAACCTTGTATGTCATCGTGAAGGATTTAGCCCACAAAATAATTATGACACTGAAAACTGTAAGAAAAAAACCCACGCCATAGACAAGGTGTGGACGCAGTGCAATGATGAAGATTCGTCTAGATGTACCTGGTGGTCGTTGGATTATTTTTTATTTTTCTGATGGACACAGTCATCTTCTTCTAAATTGAACGGATAGCTTCGTGGGAATAGATTCATGTCTGATGCTGATATTGGACACATGATTAACATCAGAAAGGGTGAGATTAGTGTTGGGCAGATATATCGGGCATTAGCAAATCAGGCAGGTGGCTATGAGCATCACGCAAAGAACATGTATAATAAAATAGCAAAACAGAGGTGCCAGTACCGGGTGATGCATATGCAGTTTTGAAGTATCTAGAAGATCAAGCAACAAATGACCCTTCTCTGTATTTTAATCTTCACATAGATGTCGATGGTACTTTCTGCAATTTATTCTGGTGTGATGGTCTCAGCAGGGCAGATTACTCAGTATTTGACAATGTGCTGGCTTTTGTTGCTACCATAAGAGGAACAAATATATGTGTCCATTGGTGGTATTTTCTTGTGTCAATCATCACAACCAAACAATTATTTTTGCTGCAGCTTTAATTTGCAATGAGGAAAAAGACACATATAGGTGGTTGTTACAACAATTGAAGGTGGCAATGAATGGGAAAGCACATGTTTTGGTTATCACGGATGGTGATCTATCAATGAAGTTCGCCATTGAGAAAGAGTTTCCTAATGAACATAATAGATTATGTGCATAGCAGCTGATTCGCAATGCAACAAGTAATATTGGCAAGCTCCAATTCACCTTCATATTTAAAAAATGTATGCTATGCGACTATGAAATTGATGTATTTCATCAAAAGTGATTTGAAATTGTTGAGAAATTTGGTGTTGAAAACAAGAATTGGATCCTAGATATGTATGAGGAGAGACATTTGTGGACAAATGCACATATAAGAGGAAAATTTTTTGCTGATTTTTGGACTACTTCTCAGTGTAAGGGATTGAACTCGATCATTGCAAAGTATGTCAATTCAAGGTATAATCTGGTTGAGTTCATTCAACACTTTAATCAATGTGTTGACCATACTCGGTGGAAAGAGGTCCAGGCTGACCTTGCATCTGTGAATGGGAAACCAGTATGCAAACATGTTTCGAACATTTAGAGAGGAGTGCTGCCAATGTTTACACTCTATCTATATTTCATCTGTTCCAACCAATCCTTGTACAAGATGCATCAATGAAGGTAATAAACATGAGGCAAGCTAGCTCTTATGTGATTTACTCTGTCGGTTTGGACCGAAAGTCAAATGAGATGTGGCATGCATTTTTTTCTTGACATTGAGATAGAGTTCAATTGTTCATGCATGAGAATGGAGTCATTTGGCATACCTTGTGAACATATAGTTTGTGTGTTAGTGTATAAAAATATAGATGAGTTGCCAAGGTAATTAGTCTTGCCTAGGTGGACCAAGACTGCCAAAGCAGGTTTACAAAACACGACTGAATTTAGGTGGGATTCTTTGATTCTAAGTCAATATCGTTGTTTGATGGACTAGTTTAGACAACTAGCTAACATTGCTTGCCAAGATAACAAGATATTTATCTTCACACGGAAAGTGGCTATGAATTTGTTAAAACAATTTAGGGAGGAAGATGCTACACAAAAAGAGTTGGCTAATGATGTAAATAGTGTGAAAACGGATGTGCAAGTGAATGCTTCTAGAGCTGGGCTTGCAACCAATGATATGGGACATGGTATTCCAAGGGACCCAAGAATATGTAGGACAAAGGGAAGTGCTGCACAATTCAATGAAAGAAAACATCGATGTGTTAAGTGTGGCATGGAGGGCTACAATCGAACAACTTGTCATGTTCGTCGAGACATTAATCGGTTAGAAGGCAATGAATTTGATATATTTGAGGATGACTTGGTTGATCAGGTGAACATTGAAGATGATGAAGTTGTAAGTATATAGTCAATAAGTTACAATAATATGTTATTTGCTTCTTATTAGCTAGTACTAATGATATTGTTTTGCTTATATTGTAGGTATATGATGAGAATATTCCGTATGATAGCAATGAAGTTGTTGTAATATGATATAGTTAATGGTTTAAGGTTGTAGAATCCTTTGTCTGAGTAAAAGCCTTATACTTACTACAAATACAGATATGTTGGTCTCAAGGAAGGAAAAAAAATGTCATTTTCATCCTTTGATTTTACATTTTTAAAATGTTACAATGAATTCTGCATTACCCTTTTTCAAGCAACAAGGGAATTTGATTTCTGGTTGCGTTGGGTGAGTGTTTTCAAGAAGAATGAGCCATTGATCTTATTTAGTGTTCTATAATTTTTTTTTATTTTAATTTTTTTAATGGAAGCTTGAGGAGGAGAGAATTCCTGTATATTTTGAAGACTATTGTTTTATAGTTGACGTGTTTAATATCTTACATAAAGGATGATCAATTTTTGGCCTTTTACTTATGGTTAGGTACGTAGATCTTTAGCATTGTATAATTATAACGGGACAGTTCAAATATTGATTTATTTTATAATCATGAAAATTATTTAGGCATGGTTTCGTATAATAATAGGCAAGACAAGAATGTTTTAGTGTTTAGAGGAGAATTTAATGATAGTAGCATTTTTGGTGAATCGTTGATATGTTTATATTGTTTATATTGCACTTTAAATCTTTCTTGTTTGGTAACTCTTTTTTATAAGGGTATTTGCTATTATAAAGTAGTAAACTAATTCAGTCTATATAGCGATCGTTATATAGTCTTTAGCACTTACCACTTACAAGTCCAAACAGGGGGATTGAAAAAAAGTCATATTTACTACAAAATAAATTACTAAACAACTTCTTCTTAAAAGAATACTTTATCGGGTCATGCTTGTATAATACTATACCAAAACAATGATAATTAATGAGGTTTAGGAGTCAAAGAATGTTCTCTTGTATCACTAGTTGTTAAACTAATCATAATTATATTCAAGTTTGTATTTGCACATATATAATAATAATAATAATAATAATAATAATAATAATAATAATAATAATAATAATAAGGATTCTCTAATTAGTATGATTAGTGAATAGATCATTATTATTCAAGTTTTAAGTAATTTTGTTTTTATAGTTATGAAATATATATTGTACAGTTTATTTTTTTATTTTAATAAAAAAAGCTCACTATAAAAAAAGAAAAAAATGAGGTAAATAACATTGATGATTTTGAGGTTTAATAATAATTATGAGTAAGTTCTTACTAGGATAACAATAAAGTGATTCACAATGAAAGAAATAAAAAAATGCACAATAAAACAATTTGTCTATCGTATTAAGTCTAAAAGGAAGAGATGAATAATTATTCTCCAATGATGCTACTAGTGTATCATAAGCCACCATAATTAAAATCTCTTGTTAACATCTGCTTGTATCGTATTTCAATCTCTGGTGTCGAAATCTAATGCTAAATACATTATACTCCTTCTGTCATGCAGCTTTAATTTATTTTAATAAGTGTTAACACATGTATTAGTGTAATTAACGAGCATAATTGTCTATGTTAAAAGTTATCTTTGAGAAAACTACAGGAGTAAATTTCTATTACATATCTACTCATTGCGTAATCAATACAGTTAAATTATTGTTGTGTAACAATGTATCATATAATACCACACAAGACAGTCGAAAGCAATATATATATATATTAAATTAAATAACTAACAATTTTAATAATTACCTATTTATACACTTAAGAATACCTATTGGCCTGCGGACTTTCTAATCCTAAAAAATCACTATATTTTGTATACCACATTCTGTATACTTCTCTGAAAATATTATTTTAGAAAGAGCCACTCCTTGTAATAAAAATATTGTGCTTTATTATTTAAAGTAAATATAATATTTGCTTTGTATGTAGAATAGGTGAACTTACTACATTTCTAAAATGGTGTTTGTGTGGTTCATCATCTTCAACCTTATAGTGAGAGTCTAAATGATAAAGTATTTTATTAGAAATTCTCATTACCATTAGATATCAGTGATTTTCGTTCTCTTTGATTAGGACATATATCTATATAACAAATAGGATGTAATATGTTTGAATACAAGTTTGAGTACTTTTTATATTACAATAAAAATAATGCAAATAATTAATGAGAACTTACAAATTGAAGGTCACGGATTGGTGGCATATAATGTGCATATTTTTTTAGTAGATCTTGATTCTCCATATATAATGATACGTCATCCTAAGTATGTTTGAGGACATTGGTTATTTATTTTACCTTGTTAAAATGAGACAATCAAGATTTTAACTTACCACAAAGGATGGTGAAAGGGACCAAATATTCTTTAATTTTGTTATGCTAAGATTTGATGTTACCTTCAATGCCATCAACTTCATTACCAGTTCAGACACTTGATTTTTAGGTATAAGACAAAACAGATCTTTTTTGGTTGCAGTTGTGTCATAAATATGAACCAAATCCTTTTTAACACAAAGCTACAATTTTAGACACAGAGATAACTAAAATTAAAAATAAAAGAAAGCTAAAAATAATCCTTATGTTATATCATTATCATCACTAAAGATGTACATAGCTATGTTGACCAAGTCCTCACTCAATTTCATGTCTTGTGGTGGTCTGAATCTACAATTAAGATTTTTCATACAACAAAGAGGTTATCTATAATATACATATTCAAATAATATACTGAAAAATACTTGTAAATATATGAAATACTTTTGAGATAGAAGATTACTTGAATACCATTTTCTATTTTTTTTTTGCAGAGTTCATTCTACTTGTTAACCATGCATTGTCTATATTGAAAGTTAACGGCCTTTGCGTTGTCTAGTTGTCACTATTTTGCTTGATAATTGAATTTTGTACTCAAACTTAGGCATTTTAGCGGCCGTGTAATAGCAAACGCTTTAAAAGCTATGTTTTGGATAGATAGTAGATTATTGGCTCCTACTAATTTGCCCTCTTGCCTTACAAACTTACTCATATGTTCTTGCATTGTTTTATGAGTTATACTATTTGTTTGGAAGTTCAGTCTTAATTTTAGCTTCGACCTTCCTTCTCTATTGACGCCTGTTTGCATTCTTTTGCAAAATGATGATGGCATGTTGTCTAAAATCTCAGCGTCCTTATTCTTATCGGATAAATTAGTAAACACACAAGTCTTCGTAATTGCAGACTTTTCTTGCAATGGACACAAGTTCTTTGTTACATTATCAAAAGATTTATTATTCATCTCGTATACGTCTATATAATCAAATTTCTCGTGATGCTTCTCATCAATTTTACATTAATAGAAGGTTAGTTTATCAAGTGACTTTTTCGCTTGGCACATTACTTTCTTCATCTCATCACTCTCTTGATTAGAGATTATGCAATAAAAAAAAAATTAGTATCGGTATATTTAAAAGACATTCTAATTTATCAAGAGTTGGATATATTACTTTTATTGCATGTAGAACTTGCTTCAACAAAAAAGTTTTAATAATGTCCATTGAAAAAGATCCCATGTGATCATTTGTTTCTTTTTCTTTCATTGATCTACTGAATTATAATATTAGTTTTAATAAAAAATAATATGACACAATGACTAATAGTGTTTTGTATTTGAGTGTTAAAATATACAAAATAAGATTATATTTCATACAATTAATTTTTTTTAATAATTTAAATATGACCAGTAATAATTTATAATTTGAATTAAAATTAAAAAATTAAAACCAAAACCGAATCTAAAATTAAGATCTTTACCGCCAAGATTGTGTATATTTTTTTTAAATAACCTTATCAATAATGAATATGATGTTCTTTTAATATTAATTTTTTTAAAAGATAAAACCAGAACATTTTATATATTTTTATTATTTTTAATTTATTTTATTTTACTCTAATCAGTTTATCTTTTTTAATTAATTTTTTATAAAAAAATAAAATAAAAATATTTTTGAAATTTTTATTATTTTTATCTTGTTTTACTTTACAATAATAAGTTCTTCTTTTGTCGTTAGTCTTTTTTTAAAAAAAAAAAGATAAAATTAAAATATTTATAAAATTTTTATTATTTTATTTTATCTTATTTTTTATCATTAAATTTTATATATATTTATATTAATGGGTTATATAGTATAATACAAGACAAAATACGATCTAAGTGAGCAATAAGAGATTATTTCAATAGAGCACAATACAGGTTAAGAATATGTTTAACAATTTAACAAAAAGGATCAAAAACATAGAATCGGTAATTCATATTCTAAACCCAAAGATTAATGTGATCATGGCACAACAGATAACTTTCACAAATGGTGGCTCGATATTGAATTCTAATATAATTCTACACTCTTAAAAAATATATAAACTAGCAGTGACCTTACTAGCATTCTATCCACTTAACTCAAAATGTTCTATTCAAATATCACTTATGAATCAATAAATTCATCTAATGGACAACCACAGGTTAAAATAAGAGTTGTACTATACTATAGGTAAACTTTTTTTATTTTTATTTTTATCTTTGCTTTATTTTTTTCTATTTAATCTTAAAACTATATTTTTTTAATTACAGTGGTGGACATTTATTGCATTCGAATCTACATCTTCGATGATGTTAACTGAGCTTGAAGTTGATGTTGCAGCCTATATTTTTTTGAATACGCTAGAGGCGTATGTGTGATTTATTTTTATGTGTAATATATAATAATTTAAATTTCTATGATTCTTCTAGCTAACCATTTTATGACTTTAACAGTTCTAAACAGTTAGTAATCACACTAGATAAAAAAGACTATAGAAGTACTGATAAACTCCATTTTTAGGGTTTATCTTGTGCTTAATTTAGTAGATTCTATCCATTATTCTCACACTTATTCATATAATTCGCATGCTTTACATTTTTTCTCCTAATTTTGTACTATGATTGAAAACATACTTCTTTGGCCTTAAATTTGCTAATTTTAATCCCCTCTTATTATCATTCGATGCCGTGATATGTTTGATGAGTGTTTTCAGGGTTTATAGGGCAGGAACGGCTTAGAGGATGGAAAGGAAGCATGCAAAAGTGGAAGGAACGCAAGAAAATGATGTTTTGAGAAGCTGGCAATGACGCGTATGCGTGACCGACGCATACGCGTGACAAAGCGTCACGTGCTGCATTACACAGAAGACGCTGGGGTGATTTCTGGGTTACTTTTGGCCCAGTTTCAAACCCGAAAGTGAAGCTTAGAGGCTGTAGAGTAGAGCTGGATGGGGAAATGATTCATTCAACACTTTCATACACATTAGTGAGGTTTTAGATGTAGTTTTTAGAGAGAATCTCTCCTCTCTCTAGGATTTTAGGTTTTTTAGTTTTATTTCTTCTCCAATTCATATTTGCATGTTGCTTTAATTTAGTTCCTCTTCTACATTCTATTATTCTAGCACTTTAGTTATCTATTTCTCTTTGTGATTTCCTTATTTTGCTACTTTAGTTTATGAATTCTTCATGTTAAATTCAATTTTCTTTTAATGCAATTTGAGATATTTCATGTTTATTGCTTCTTTCTTCAATTGTTGTTATTGATTCCTTGCAATTGGTTGTTTAGATTTAATATTCTCTTATTACTTTTCTATGCTTTTATTTTGTACCTTCTAAATGTTTGATAAAATGTTTGGGAGGATTTTAAATTAGATTTTTGTATTCTTAGCTTGGATTGAGTAATTTGAGACTCTTGAGTTATCAAAACTCATTTGTTGATTGGTACTTGAAGATTGCCGGTTAGCTTGAACTTCACCAAAGCTAGTATCTCACTTTGAGTTGACTAGGACTTGTGAACTCAAGTTAATTGTATGTACTTGACTTTCCTCCATTGGTTAGAGGTTAACTAAGTGAAGGCAACTCGCACTTACCATCACAATTGACACTGATAATAAGAATAAAACTTTTAATTATCAATCCTTGCTAAGAGCTTTCTTAGTTACTAATTTATTTTCTTTTTATTTACATTCTTTGTTTATTAAACTCAAAATCCAAAAAGATACAACCTCATAACCAATAATAAACTACACTTCCCTGCAATTTCTTGAGAGACGACACGAGATTTAAATACTTCGGTTAATTTTATTAGGTTTGCTTAAGTGACAAACAAATTAAATTTGATTGAGGTTTAATTGTCGGTTTAGAACTATACTTACAACGCGCTTATTTTTGTGAAATTTTTTACCGACGATTTTTCCCCATCAAGTACATTTAAATGTCTCGTGCTAAAAAATTGTATCAAATCATGAGAAAGTATAAAAGTCAATGCATAATACCTTTTTTTATAATTATATTTTTTGTTTGTAATTTGTATTTTACCTATAAACATGTTTTACATATCAATTTAACATATTATAGGTTATAAACCTGGTTGCACTTATGTTAACACGTGTATTTCGATGTAGGAGTGAAGATCCAATTTACTAGTTTATGCCTAGGCATTTTATAGTAAATTTATCCTTATAATATTTTTAAAATATTAGTTAATATTATGGGCCAATATTTTGTACGAATATACTAATATATAGAGAAGTTCTTACTTCTAGACAAAATCATGCCATGTACTCACATGAGTAAAGTTTAAAATTATCAATTAAAAAATAGTGTTAAAAGTAAAATACATTTTGATTTAACAAGTATTTTTCTATTTGCAGCGATATGCTTTAAGTAATAAATATAAGCCGACTGAGGTTACCTATGATTTTTTTGGAGCTTATATGTCACAGAAAATTAACCATGTCATTAGGGTACAAATGATCAATTTGTTTCCCATTAATATACTATTTTCTAATGTTTATAATGGTTTAAGGTTAATTGCAGATTTTTATCCATATCTATGAGGATCCACATCGGTATCACTACAAGAAAATAGAATATTTGTAACAAAAATTTTGTATCAAATTTAAAATTGTTACAAAAAATAATTTTTTGTAATAATAATTAGTGATTGTCACAAAAGAATAATGTTTTGTAACAATATTACAAATTGTTACAAAACATGCTAATATTTTATAACAACCTGATTTTTTTATTACGAATTATGTTAGCTTTTGTAACGAACTATTGTTTCGTTACAAAATATTATAATATTTTGTAACAAAGAATAAAGTAGTTGCAAATATTTGAAATATTTTGTAACAAAATATTTTTTGTTTCAAAAACTTCGATTATTTTGTAACAAAAAATTAATTTATCACAAAATTCAACATTATTTGTAACAAGTTACTTGTTTGTCACAAAATATAAGTATATTTTATAATAAAAAAATTATTTTAAAATGTTAAACACTTTGAGAGTAAAAAAATTGTTTATATAATTCTTTTCAGAATAATTTTAATTTGTTTCAAAAATTAAAATATTTTACATATTGTTTATATTTATTAATTTTTAAAAATTGTAAATATTCTTTTAAAAAATTAATATATAATTTTTATTAATAATCAGATTTTTAATGTTAACTAAAAATTAATTTGTGAAACTTAAAAAAATTTAATTAAATTATAAATATAAATAACAATAATTAAATATAAAAGAGAAAAAACTAAGATACACAAATATAATTTTAAGTAATTAAAATTCTTATGTAATTTTTTATAATTGGTTATTTCATATGATTTGAAATTAAAATTTAGTAATGGAAGCATTATATAATTTAATTTAAGTAATTTCTATTATGAATAAATTATAGTTTATTTTATTAAATTGAGCTCTAAGAGATTAATTTATTAAAAATGATTAAATTAATTTTTATAAATACTTTAAGTTTAAGTTAATTAATGTTTATGTACAATTTTTATTATAATTAGTTATTTTATATAAATTGAAATTAAAGTTTTGGTAATAGAAAAATAATGAAAAATTATATCAATAATCTGAATAATTAATATTTTCGGGTTCAAAACTGTATTTTATAAAATGTGATTAATACGTTTATTTTATAATTTAAATTAAAAATAATTATTTAAACTCATTGATA
Source organism: Arachis ipaensis (assembly GCF_059453495.1). NCBI lineage: Eukaryota > Viridiplantae > Streptophyta > Magnoliopsida > Fabales > Fabaceae > Arachis > Arachis ipaensis. The sequence goes on along the minus strand of NC_142441.1, from coordinate 113,801,879 downwards.
TATTGATAAATAAAATTTTACACGTTATGAAAGTAATCTTTTATAGTATTAAATTTAAATTTTAAATTATTATTTTATCTCAAATATTTTGTAAAATTATTATATTACTTATATATATTTTATCTTAACTTAAAATTCCTAAATTAAAACCTAATTTTATAAAACATAAACCTATACATATATTCAAAAAGGAAAGAAAGAAATAGGGGGGAGCTCGAAGGGGAAACGGGAATCAGAAAGCGAGGGAACCGGGAGGGAAGAAGGAAGGGGAAGAGGGAGACGGCGTGATGGGCATCACTGCCACCGGCGCCGCCGTCGAATCACGACGGGGGAGAAGGAGAGAGAAGCAGAACCGCAGAAAGAGAGATTGACAGAGACGTTCAGGCCGTTCGTTCGTCCTCGTCGACGTTAGTTTCACTATCGTCGAGCTTGAAGGAGAAAGGGAGAGCGACACTGACAGAGAGATTGACGGAAGCCAGTGAAGCGCGTGAGAGAAGGGAAGCCGATTTTGTCATCGCCGCCGCACCCAGTCGCGTCGGTCGAGCTCGCCGTCGCTGGAGGTGAACCGGTGTCGCGTCCTTGCTGCCAGAGCCACCAGCACATATCAGCCACTAAATTTCAAGTCACAAAGTGCGCAAAAGGAACGCCAAACTCAAAAGTCTGCTCAACCTTCAACTTATCCTCAAATTGAATTGCTTGATGATGAAGAGGAAATTATTTTTGTAGCCGGGTATGGAGAAAATCCAAGTTCAGATTACTCAGTTGTGAATCTTCCAGAAAACGACATGGGGCCACTAAATTAGGGGCAACATGTAAGTAACTGATGTAGTTTACAAAAGTAGTGTGTCAGTCTTTTATCTGATATAGAGTAACATGTAGTGTTGGCTTCTATATGAACCTAACTCGGAAGAAATAATAATTTGATTGGTGTGAATTTTAACCAAAAAATCTATTAGAAAGTTGGAGCATGTTCATAGTTATTTCTATGCTTGTGTCTTTTTGTAGATCTTGTAACGGTACAAAGTTTTGAGAAGAAGAATTAAATATTCTTGGATTGTTATGTAAAATTGTGCTCATTTCATTCAAATTGGCATTGCAACCATGATTTACACTTGGATCTTTTGCCTTTTAATTTAAGCATAAATCCAAGGTTGGGTAATGAATAAGGAAGTGAGTTGAGATGTAGCTGAGATGTCATGTTCTAAATGGAATGAGTATAATTTTGTCATGACAGGGGAATATATAATAATTTTTGTATCCATTTTATGTCTTAATTTATCTCCTTTTCTGTTTTTATGTTTTATCTGTTGTAAATTTAGCTCTTTTCTGTTGATTTACACATTCAATTCAACTCTTCTATAACTAGTTCTTCTTTTTTCTTCTTTATTTATAACTTTGATGTTAGGCCTTTGGTTGAATGCGCTGGGTTGTTCATTTCTTGTGAGCATGGCTTTCCTTGTCTGTCTCATTATCCTCCCTTTAATCTTTGGTAAGTAATTTATTTCTCATTCTATATTGTGGATCATATAATCCAAATTGATCTTTTCAAACATCATAAAGGGACTATTTATGTTGCGCAAAACTGAACTTTTCTGGATTACTCTCCTATTTCAGTGCAAGGGAAACCATCCAAGGCTGTTGTTGATACTTTGGAAGTTATTCTTTTCGGGTTTGAATTTTTTATTATGACAACTATTGAGGTGTTCAAAGAAAAATTTGAAGAGCAACGAACACGGCAAGAGAAAGAATTAGATCGAGTGAAAGCTCAATTGGAAGCTCAACACGCCATTGTGAACTCATTCATAGCGCGCTTTGACAATGAAAGAAACTAGACAATTAAAGGTACCCTAAAATTGCTTATTATGATTTAATATATATTCATAGATGATTCATATAGTTTAATTGTATATGGATAATCACCTATTATTTGGTTTGATAAATTTGGTTGTGTATTGGCTGAGAAATAAGTAATGAATTAGTTGTTTTTTATGGAACCGTAGACGGTGAAAATTAAATATCCAAGTTTTAGGAGAGGTTTTGTCAAAATTTTTCTAAAAATTTTGGATAAAAGTTAATGAAAAAAATTATAATTGGTGTTATATCTTATTTCTAATTTTTTGTTTTGGTTTCTCATTTACAGGAGTGCTAAAATGGTGACAACATCCTATCTAAAGGACTCAAGAACATTTTGATTCATAGAAACACTAATCTATGTTAGACTTTTAACTTTTGGTTAAACTTGTGTAAAAAATATAACTTGTAGAACTAATCAATGTAGTCACTAATGTTATTTTGTTTTAAAACAATTTTAGTTAAATGAAGCATGTTCGAATTATCTATATTTTTACATATTATATAAATGTTGACTTGCTTAGTAAAGTAGTTAATATATCAGTTAATTAAAAAAATAATTTGGTAAATTATGCATGCAATATTTATTAAAAAAATTATTACAAAATAAATATTGTGCTTTTGTAACTAAAGAAAAAAATATTACAAAATCAAGTTATATTTTGTAACAAAATTTTATGATAAAAAAATATATTGTCACAAAATATTTTGAAGATTAAAATTTGTTTTCACTTTTGTAACAAATTTTGGTTTTTGTATCAAAAAAATTTGTTAGAAAATATTACTTTGAATTGTAACAGTTTCATTTTTTGTTACAAAAATTTTTTGTAACGGGACATACTGCAACGACCCATTTTTTTGTTACAAATTTCTTTTGTTTCAAAATTTCGATTTTTTGTAACAATTTTTTGTTACAAATATTGCTTTTTTTATAGTGTATTTGGTTATTGTTGACTTTACAAGTTGTTGCCTAATCTTATTGGATTCACTCTCTTGTGTCGAAAAATATCAACAACGCAAAAGGAACGTAATTAAAGTGGTAATTATTTGTTCTAAAATAGTACTCAATCATCTTGAATCACTTAACAATTTAAATAACAGTTTATTGTAATTAGTACTTGTAATTAATTTAAATCACATATAATTAACTCCTGTACATGCAACTTATTTGGAAGCGATCTTAGATGTTCATATTTTTTATGATAATAAGTCTAAAGTTATAGATTGCTCTGGATTTTAGTCTATCACATCTCTTGGTCTACTCACTCAAAAAAATAAATAGTAAGTCTTCTCACTATTTTCTTTTGAATATTATAACAAGTTCAGTAGTTTATATCTTGCATTTATATAATAACTATTTATTAAATGCTTTATATCTTAGGAATGATAGTAGAGTTTTGGTGGCGAGTTGGATGAGAGAATGTAATTTAGACGCTGACTTCAAAATTTAGGTAATATCTATAATATTTGTATTTTTAACATTATTTTTTCAACACGCTTTTAATTATAATTATATTATTGGTGTTTTAATTAGATTAATAACTCCATACGAATGAGACTTGCTGTGGATCTAATTTTAGAGGAGTACAACGATTTTAGTCCTGTAATCTAAAAGAATGCTTGAAAATATAGGAGTAGGGTGAAAGTAGAGCAAGAAGATATTTGAAAATGATGAATATTTTTTTTTTAAATATTTTTACTATTTTTTTTAAAAGTCAAATTGTTGAATTATTTTTCATTAAGTTATATACTAATTTATCCTTCCTCTATATGTTACAATTCTATATTATTAATTTCTTTAAATTTTTCAGTTATATGACAAAGAAAATAATATAAGTTATTAGTGACCTATATATTATTGTAACTAATTATTACTGAGTATAATAGATACAATATAACTTAATCAAAAGAATGAGCAATAGCAAAGTTCAAACATATCCTAAATTTATAAGATACAATTGATCTATAAATGCACAAAAAAAAATAATGACCTACTAATCTAAAGAATCATATTGAAAAAAAGAATTAGACCATAATTACAAAAATTTGCTATTAACCAAGACCAACTAAAATCTTGGACCCAGGATTGGAAACTTGTTAAAACCTTTACTTGTCCAAATGGCAAAAGCAACAACTTTCAGTCACTTCTGATGTAATGCAATATTATTGAAACTAGCAATCTTTGAACCATTAAGCATACTTCTCCACAAACTCATTTAGAAAATCAACAAGCTTGTCTTTATTGACGTTTGATATCATCACCACATGTACTATATTTTTCTGGCATACTTCAGTTTTGTTATCTGAACACACAAGGCATTAGACACCCCACAAATTTGTGGTTGGAGACTCTAACACTACTAATGGATTTTTTAAAAGAAACTCTTGGAGCCTGATATAATTTTTAAATGCAAGACAAATAACAAGCTACAGTAGCATAGACAAGGTTATGTGCCAGAACCAAAATGCTATAAAAAATAAAGAATTACAACAAAAGTACAATAATACATACGAGTTCCAATTAAAAAAGAGAGGAGAAAAAAATAAATATGCATTCAATATCACGTTTCTAAAATTTAAATATTTCTGAAATTTAAACTAACAAATTTTACAAAAGATATCATGAGATAAAATTAATCAAATCCCTTCAGGAGTGCATCCTCGTCCAAAACTATACAAGCCAACATAATTTTTCTTGATTGCTCCATTGTTGTATACTAATACGGTGGAAAGATTTCGATCTGAATAGTTAGAAATGTAATCAGTTGATATTATGTTGACAAATTTTGTTGCAAGATGTAACCAGTTCTTCAATGAATTGCATCAAAATCTCACATTCAGTAATGCTATCAAAAATAAAAGTATAATAGATTTCATCAATCAGCACAAGAAGCATAACAATAAGATTAAACAAATTTGGATCACCCAAATAATTTATAGATATTATATGAGGACGTGTGGTGTTTGAAAACATTTTCTAGAATTTGAATATAGAAATGTCATATAGCATACTTATCTTTGTAAAGGATGACAACTATCCAAACATTAGAGAGAGCCTGTAAAACCTCTAGAACGAAACTAGATCATGACTTGGGAACCACAGATTCAAACCTCAAAATTTTAGCTGCTTCCTTGATCTCAGCTAATCTCTTTTTCCTGTTAAAGCATAATGATTTATATCATAAGATATAGAATAAGAGCAAGACTTAATCTACTTACACCTCATTCATTACTCATTCCATGCCAAACTCTCAATTCAAATCTTAACGAACTAACCAAGCATTAAGATAAGTAGACTTTTTCATATCTCCATAAAGGATATTGAACTCTCAGAGTTTATGAAGTCCCTAAATTGAATTTGCAAGTTATAGTTCACAATTCAATTTTATCTACGCTTCATGACTTCAAATGAACTCTAGAGTTTGATATCTTTGTTCAAGATTATTTGTTATAAATCTTAAATTTATCAAACTAAAGCAAAACAAACCATGATTACTGGCCAAATTTCAATCAACAGAACACAATCTACCAACAACAACTACTATTATTCAAATAGCTGGGAACAACTATATTTAGGGGTGGTAACATGCACCCTACCTGCAGGTATCCAACCCGACTCCACCTAGTCGGATAGGGTTGTCAACCCAATTTGCAGCGAATAGGGTAGAGTGCAGGTAGGATTCTCGTGCAGGTCGGGTAGAGTTCGGGTTGAACCTCAACCCTATCCGACTAACTCGCACCCTATATATGTATATGTTATATACTTATATAAAAAATATGTTTCAAATAGATGTTGAATCAAAGACTTCTCACTAAATACAAAAAATTTTTAGCCACTAAAAGAAGATCATTAATTAACAATTTAATACTTTTTTTTTTACATAAAAATCAGTTTTATTTTAAATTATCATCAAGTTATATAATAACTTTGCATCTTTTTGTAACCCGTGGATAAAGTTGGATACCCGCAGGTTAAGAACGGGTAGGGTTAGGATTGGGATATTCTCAACCCACAGATAAGGTAGGGTTGAGTTTATATAAAAATCTCAACCTATGGGTAAGGTTAGGATTGACTCCAAACCCGACCCTACCCTACCTATTGCCACCCCTAACTACATTGATCAAATGACGCCAACAGTACTATGTCATACACCATGAATTGTATTTTAGTTCTTGTCCTACTTCCACAATAGAGGTTAAATTTTAAACATGAAAAAAATAGGAACCTTATTCAATTAGAAATTAAAATAGTTTCTACCAACAAAATTTCAACAATGAAATTCAATCATTCAAGCATAATCAAGGACTCCTAATCCATTTTGAAACTTCTATTTGAAAACTGGTTTAGTATAAAATACTTTTGAAATCAAAACAACATTCAAGTAAAATTATTAAACTCAAATAAATTTATTGCCAATGAAAATTGTATTTTTGTACACTTCTCAAAAGGCATATTCTGAAAAATGAATTTATAAAGATTAGGCCATGGATAGATAAAAGAAATGTTACAATTTACAAATCTCAACAATTTTTTAAGACGTTCTTTCGCTGACAATGATAAAAGATACCTGAAATAACAAAAAGAGAAAAGATACAAAAGACAGAGATAGGTGCATTTGTAGATACTTTGAGAAAAAAGATAGTTGACAAAATGATCACTAGAACTAAATTAATAGAATGACAGTATCTTTTAGAAGTTCCTTAGATGAAATATGGGTGTTTATTCTAGGTCATAGTGCAATAACAGTCACAATTTAAAACATTCAAAAATTTACAAACTTGATAGAGATAAAAATGAATACAGCTGCGACAGCGACCCGGAATTTAAGCGGTGATAACGACTATAAAAGCAATCGTGATGATGCTGGCTGAGTACAGAAAGAAATTTTAGTAGAGATTTTCTATTCTTCGAATTTGAAAAGAATGTTTAGAAGAAAAGAAAAAAATTAAAAAAATTAAAAATTTTAAAAAATGTCTAATTATAAATGTTTTCAAAAAAAAATTTATAAATATTTTTATAACAATTAATGATATTCCCACACAAAAATAGAAATAACGAATCCGTGGCAAAAAAAAAAATCAGCCTCGTATTTCTTTATTTTCTTATAAAATTTTATTTTTCGGAAGAAGCTCCCTAGCTATTTTAATTTGTAGTAGCTCCTCATTGTTTCCATTCATTTTTGACGGTCAAATATGGTGTTGTCATCCGCTATGAATATAACAATTTAAACATAAGTATGATTACAATATAGGACCCGAATTAACAAGCTATATAGTCATGACGAAGTAGATTAGGCCAAATTATTGATTGATACACAACATAGGAGTAGAATTTCTAATAATAATATAATATAATATGTTATCTACCTAACTTTTCACTTCTAAACGCTACTAATCTTCAATTGATCTCGATCTAAAAAAGAAATTGGCATGATTAGTGCAAAAAATTTGGGAAACAACCGAAAAGAAAAGGAATATCGTATGAAGGGTGTTATTAGCTACAGCTTTATCCTTCATATATGTCATGCAAATTTTTTTTAACGGTATCTTTTGTCCGACGAATTAGACTAATTCGTTGTAAATTAAAATTCTATACAATGGTTTGATAATAATAAATGAATTACGGGATATACAAAATAAAATTTGAATCTCAATATTTATTTAAACGAACTAATAAATTAATCACTTAACTAACTTAAATTAATTATATATAAATTGTTAGATACCATTTTATATTTTCTTAAAATACATTTAATTTTTATAATCTAAAAATAATTATAATTATTTATTTTTATTTATAAGAACTAAAATTTTATATAAAAAAGTAAAAGTGATGGATTACTTATTTTAAAATATACATTTATTAAATATATTTAAAAGTGTAAAAAATTGATTTTCTTAACTTGAGTCGCTTTCTAATCTTTCTCATCTCCCACGCCAGATTGGAACGAAAAACAATTTTATTTTGGGTATTAAAGTGATAAAGTTGGCTTAGCTGTGGGACACAAACGCATCTGCTTCTGCTTTCTCATCCACATGTAGCTTTCAAATCTTACGTTATTGCTTTCGTCATCACTTTTTTCTTTCATTGGACCTTGCTTCCTTCCCTACATCGCAATTATTATTCGTCTTTGAAGGGTTTTCAAAAATTTCCAGTAGTTAACGCCAGTACTACACACTTCATAAAAAATGTTCCACTTCCATGCATATATCATATATAAATGCTATTTTTTTGATTTATTTAAGTAAAATTATATGTTAGGTAGTGGACATGTTTTCTACAAGATTAACATCGCATTTATTATTGGGTGAAATAATTAATACTTGGATGTAATACTTATGTTAATTATGGAAAAATTACATGAGAAATAATAGTAAAATATTTTAAAAAACTTTATTTACAAGGTGATACAAAGTTAGACATATTTTTGAGAACTATTTTTTAAAAAATTGATTAAACAAATAAAAATATAAGCATTATATTATCATCGTATTATATTAAATATATTTAATATATTTAGTTGTTACCTTAACAGATTATAACTTTTTTTTGAAACATAAAAAGTTTAACACATTAGGGTGGAGCAACAAACAAAGACTCAAAAAATAAAATCAAACACAATGAATATCAATTTTCTATTATCTCTAACATTGTCATCAACAACAAAAAAAATTGATGTCAGATCATTTCTTATAGTTCAAAAACATCCTTTATTGTATTTTCTTAACACCTACTTTTTTTTTGTTAAAAAATCTGTTATTATGTTTCACCCAAATATTCCAAATCACTATAAAGAATTCAATCAGCAATATCTTCTGCTCCTCTTTTTTATTATGCATGCCAATCCAATTCTCAAATATTCCTTTCATGGTTCCTGGGACGACCTATGGTCTCTCAAAACACATCAACCAAGCGCATCATACATGCCACGCAAATTCACAGAAAAGAAACAAATGATGAACAAATTTCATATCTTTTTTACACAGGACACGTATATTGTCACTCTGATGAATCATGCCTAATCTACTCAACCTCTCTTTCGTATTCACCCTGCCGATTAGAACAAACTAACCAAAAAACTCAATTCTCGGAGGTACCAGCCCTCTCCAAATTGAACTTGTGAAACTGTAGATCGTAATCTCCTCCGAAAGAATCTCCGATTGTAACATCTGCATAAAAGAGTTAGTAGAAAAAATATTTTTATTATCAAATTTTCACACTACATTATCTTCTCTACCATTTGATAGTTTCACCAATCTTAATCTCTCATGAAGTTGATGAATAAGTTTCAACTCCCATTGGAATAATTCTCTCCTCCAAAAAAAAATTTTAAATCCATTCTAATCCATTCCAAAACTTACTATCCCCATTTTTAGTTAAAAAATTATAACTAAAAGCATATATTAATTGAACTAGCTAGTACCTAGCTATCCGAGAAAAAAAGAAGTTGAAACAATATAAATAGATCAAATTAATATTAATTATGATTGTTCAGTAGTTTTCATCTCTTATAGCTATTTATAATAAATTATTCAAGCCATTTTGAATTCCGGGAAAATTTGTAAATTATTTTAATCCATTTTGAAGGAATTTTATATGTTAATTAGATCCATGGTTGTGGTGAAGGACTTGAACATCCTATTTCATTCTCCACAGCGAAAAAATATTTGTTGAGTGATGAGAAGTTAGAGAAAGGTGATGATGCATTGGGGAAGAAGTTATCCATAGGCAGAAACGTGAAGGGAAAATAAATCTTTGTTTTCTTTATTTTAGGACCTGTAATGTATCCATATTCAATATTTTATCTAATTGATTTAAGAAATTCTTAATAGAAAATAAACTACTCAATCATGTCCTTTGTTTTTTTTTTTTATAAACTAACTATAATTATGAACCAAAATAATTTATAATATAATTCATAATCAATGTTTCGAGTGTCATCCAGACTAGATATCCTATCCAAATGAAGTATATATTTTGTGCAATTTTATAGTTTTAGTGGACTAACACCTGGCATTCTGAAATAATTATTTGGCTTTATTATTTATTGGCAATAATGTAATATTATTAGAAATTGTTTGAGGGACATCTCAAGACCCAAGTCAGCCTCTCTCCCACCTAACAGAATTAGATATTTGATTCTTATATTAATTAATCCTTTTGACTTGAGTAAACCCTATGTATGCTTTTGATTAAGTTAATAACAAGTAGTTTGATAAGAGACTTAATAATATATCTTTGTCTTAAATAAATAATTAAATTAAAAAAACAAAGCGCTCACGCTTCTCATGAGACTTGGTCGTTTTTGGATTTTTATGGTTAGACTTGAGAAGAGAATTATAAAAGATCAACATGTATAATAAGGAAAACGCTCTAGAACCTAAACAATATAAGGTGAAGAACCCGTTAATTGAAGTGCCTCACATGGTCACATGGTATGTTTGCTGAACCAATTTAAAATTAATCAAATTCAAAGAATTAAATTCATTCTAGTATAATTGTTCAACGGCATGGCTTTGCTAGTCTGACGTGACTTTTATGCCCAAGTTGGTCCAACTTTAATTCTTTTTCTATAAATCTTTAAATTATTTTTTCCAATTTCATGCAAAGTTATGGATTATGGAATACATAAGAAGAAACCGTCAACAAAATGGGTTACATAGAAACTAGTATTTCTGTGATACATATATTCATTTAAAATATATCATGTTGCTATTGCTATTACTATTTATAAGATATATATAGTATAATTTATATTTCAAATGAATTTTTCTATTTCACATATATATATATATATACACACACACACATAAAGTCATAGATTTAAAATTTCGTTGAGAATTTGTAACTTTTTAGTGCTTTCTAGTTTAAGAACCTTAATTATTGTGCTTCTAACATCCCTAAGCAAAACCCTAAAACTTATAGGCATATAGTGGTTTAATTACTGGGACTCAGCGATGTCACTCTTGAGTGACCACAAACAAGTAAACATTGGATTTATATTGGGTGCTTGATTCAGAAGCGTTGGTTTTATAAACTTGATATTGACTTAAAGGGTTCGGTGACTTGAAAGCTATGGCAATGTTAATAACAGAAATAGACATGGTTGTCGAATATATAAGTGTAAACATAGGCAAAAAAAAAAAAAAAAAAAAAATCCTCCCAAAAAGGCAAATGTTGCCCTACAAATAACGCCTCAATCTCTCCTTCATTGATAGTGAAAGATAAAAAAGAAAAAATTATGGTATAACTATGCACTATATATGCAAATTCTAAACTTTAAATTAAACCACTAATAAAAGCGCGCCTCCATGCCCTTTGCATCTTATATGGGAACCACTAAATGAAGGAGAAACCATATGCATAGAACACAGATTTAAACCGCCCAAACCAGTTGACACACTTTAATGCACCTGAAAACTGAAATCACAAGAGAATATAACCTTGTCACCTAAACTGAGCCAAACCCACAAGACTATAAGAATGGAAAAAATCATAAAGTTGCATTCACACTTCACAGATCCGTTAGGAAGCTTCCTCTGAGCATTCAGGACCCAGCTAAGTCCTATCTTCGGGACCAATAGCCAAAAATATTTGGACAAGTAACAACGTTGACACGCAGCACATTCGAGTCAATCCCTTAAAATTCTTGAGGTGCAAATTACATTTATTGAAGCTTGCATGATACATTATAGTTTAAGCAAAGAATTAAATAGCCATTTCAGTACACAACCCTAAGGAAGAGAGTTAAAACGCCAAGTGCCAATTTCCGCCATAAATAAGGCACCACATTGTTAATACTTAATACATAAACATCTAATTGCATTGATTAGGTTAACTATGCTAAATAAACAAAGCTATTTTTCAGTTTTCACCATCCAAATCTCCAATACACCCTCATTAACAACAATAAAAGAAACTATGTGACAGAAAATACATAAAAAAAAAAAAAAGATTTTTTAAAAAAAAAGGAAAATACAGTCATCCATTATCCATATCTATCCCCTTCCCCAGATTTACAAACAGATCCTAGCTAGGCCTTCATATCCTGAACCCACAAGAGGGGCAAAAAAGGGAAAACAAAAAAAAGGAGAAAGGAAAGGAAAATTGGGGTGTGTCTGATCTCAATTCTCACATAACCTTCCATGACTCCAGAGTGGGGAAACTCGAGAAAGTGTCAAAATCTGCAGAACCGAGAGAAGGAGAAGCATCCACCAATCCCATGGGCTGGGAGAAAGGCAGTGGGCCTGAGACAGAAACACCGGGCCCAGCAGAACCCGAGTTCGGGCCCACAACCTGCTGCTGGTGATGGTCCAGCAAAAACGCTGACGTGTCCAGCGTCGGCAGCAAGCACGCTGCCCCGGCCGGAAACCTCCCTCCGCCGCCGGAAACAAGTCTCTGAGGCTCCGGCTTCAGCACCGGCGCCATTGCAATATCGGCCGCCGCTCCGCCCCCGAACCTCACGCCGGTGACCTGCTGCACCATCTGCCGGAAGTTCGCCGGGTCTGCCGTGATGAACGTCGTCTGAGATCGCTTCGACGCGCGTGACTTCCGTTTAGTAACCCTCCCTGTTGCCGGTGGAAGCGTCGATCCGCGGCGCTTGGGAGCAGATTCCTGATCGGAGCCGGCGGAGATGCCGGAAACTGTCGGCGTGGAGGCAGCGGCAGTGGTAGCGTCGGGCTTGGGAGATGCGATGAAGGGAGAGAGGACGTCGTCGCCGGAGATGGATTTTTGAAGCGCCTTGGTTAGGGTTTCGGCGTCGCGAGCTATGTAATCGGCGAACCACGTGTCGAGTGCAGGGCGAAAGGCCCATGACTCAATCAAATTCTCGGATGACGCCATAGTGAAAGACTGAGAGAGAGTTTTTGTGCGTGTTGAATTAAATACGAAAGAAAAAGAAGAGAATTTGTATGAAAATGAAGTGATAAATAAAATAAAGAAGAAAAGAGAAGCAGTGGTGGTTACTGGTTACTCAAAGGAATAAGTAGAATTTGTTTGCCATGGTGGTTATGGATGTTTGTTGAGTTTTGTTGTGTTGTGTTGTGGTGTGTGTGGGGGAAGGAAGTGAGATAGGAAGGAGAAGAGTAGTGGAGAGTAGGGTGATAAATAGGGAAGGTTGCAAGGGGTATTTTGGGGAGGGAGGAAGAGAGAGAGAGAGGACAGAGGAGAGGGGTGAGAAAGAAACCGCGTTGTTAGGGGGACGAGAAGACACGCGTCAGATTGTCCGTACGGAGTGCTGTGAGCTAAGCTGATGTTGATGCTCAACTTGGCGGACTCCCACTCCGACTCACAACCTCCCTCGCTATTTCTAATTCTGTAAATTACGAAAAATATATTTTAGAGATTGAGGAATTTTTTTCTATTGTAAAATAAAAAAATATTATTATTCGAAAACAATTATTCAAACTTTAATTTTTTTAATTTATTTTTTTTAAGCAAGTTTTTTGTATCTCGATGAATTTTAAATTCTTAGCGATAGGAACTCAAAGCATCTCTCTCTTTTCCATTAGAAGAAATTAACTTTAATTTTGATTGTCGTCTCATTTAATTAATTAATTAAAATACTTAAAATAAATGTAATTAATTTTTTTTAATAATATAATTTAAATTTATAAATTTAAAAATAATTATTATAATTATTAATAAATTAATTATTATTTAAATAATTAATATAAATTATTAATTAAATAAAAATATAATTATTTAATATAACTAATTATTATAATTATTATAAATTTAATTATTATTTAAAATAACTAACCCAACAAAAAATTATTTTGTTAAATATAAAAATTAAATGTATTTTTTTATGTAAATAAATTTAATTAATTATAATTTATTATAATAATATAAATAATATTTAATATTAATTATGATATAAATAATTAATAAAAATTATTAATTAAATAAAAATATCAGTATTTAATATAATTAATTATTATAATTATTATTGAATTAATTAACATTTTATATAATAATTTATTTTTTTTTACTTACTTTGTCAAATGACAAGTGTTGATTGAATAATGAGAGTCCCCATTCAAAGGGACTCCCTCTTCTTGAAATTAGTGAGGGAATTCATTTTCTCTCCACTCCAACGTTCCAACTCTTCTTTCTCTCTGACATAATAGGAATTCAGCTCCATTTTTTAACCCGTTGGAGATGCTTAGGAGTGGCAGTGGGGCGGGTAGGGACGGATTTTTGCCCTACCCGACCCCGCCTTGCCGTCCTTGCACTCCACTACTACCCGCCCCACGGGTACCTGTCCCGCCCCTATAAAAATTAAATAACATTCTAATTTTTATATATTCATATATAAATTAAGATAAAAACTTAAAATTCATAACTAAATTAAAATACAAACATAAGATTCATACAATGTCAAATAACTTGAAATTAAAAAAAGATTAATGTTTAATCACTATAAATTTAACAGCATAATAAAGAAATTGCATCAAAAGAGTCTTCAATTATTATTCTTGTTCTTCCACCATTTAACAAACCTACATTGAAAACACAACATATAAACTAGTTAAGTTAAGCATTATGATTAGTAAACAGTAAACACAAAGTTTTACCAAATAATTTGGCACCATTTTAAAAAAAAGGTAAAATAATTTTTCAAAAATAAAAGTAATACCATTGAGAAGAAAGCAACACCAAATTAAAATTCTAAAGCAAAGGTAACAAAAATAGAAGCAACCAACACTTATTTCAGAATTGAACAATCTGCATAGATATAGTTTTCATGGTCAACCAATAAAATAACTCTAATAATGATGCAATTAAAAATTACTATATAACTATGTAAAAATATTTACTCTAACTCTAACTCTGTAAAATAATAAATAAAAAATCCAATCTCAATAATGCCTCATGCTAAGAATATATAAAAAATGAGTCATATTAACCAATCTCACCACTCTTTACCTATTAACCACAACCAATCAAGTGTTACCCCAGCAAAAAATTTTTAATTATATCGAAAGACCAAGTGCAAACTCTACAAGACTGGTTCCAAGTTCCAAGTTCCTAGTCAATCTTTTTAAAAGTAAAGCCAAAAATAAATTAGGGTGATTCTTCATTCTTGTTTAACTAATTTGCTAGTTAATTGTTAAGGGAACGTTGTCTAAAATAAATTAAAAATTCAAATTAGAGTTGGTCCATGGCAGCCAATAACTTTAGCCATTCATCAAAAGAGGGACTTATCTTGGTCAATATAAATCTTTGGGGACCAACATGTGAGTTTGAGCAAAACCACTGTAAGACAACTTGGAAGCGAGTCCTTCATCACATCATCAATTCATTATCATTCATTCATGGTGCTACTATGTCTACTTGTATGCATAGCAAAATTATTTTTGTAAAATTGCAGGTTGCATTCAAATAAAAAGAAAATGTTGCAGAGAAAATGAATGTTTTGCTTGTTTGAATAAACAATATTATGAGTCTAGTTTGACAAAATCAAAGCATCAACAATAAAAAATCAAAAATCAGAATGCACACAATCAAAACATCAACAACACAAAACCAAAAATAAAAGCATCAACAATTAACATCACAAAATCATCCATCAACAACACAAAATCAGATTATCAGCCATCAACAATAATCATAAGTAATATTATGAATTTAGTTTAACTATTATAACATAAAAAATAAATCATACAAAACTAACTTAAAATAAAAACTGAAGAAGCGAGCCGGAGAGGAGTGCTTACCAGTTAGCGGAGAGACGATGAGGGAGAGGCAAGCAGAGACCAGAGACTGTAAACGGGAGAGGCGAGCTGGCGAGGAGAGTGACAGCAAGGACAGTGACGGAGAGGAGAGAAGTGGGAGTGACGCTGACGTGAGCTCAGTAAGGGACAGCGGCGAGGTGACCGAAGCAGTTGAGCAGAGGCTGTGGTCCTTAGAGAAGAGCTGAAGAGGTGAGCTCGGTGGCTGTGACGACACCGACCGGCTGCAGGGACGGGCCGTGGGCGAGCTATGACGGGTGGTCTAGTGCAGCTGAGCAGAGGCGGTCGTCCTTGGAGGCTTGGAGAAGAGTTGAAGAGGGTAGTTGAGGGTTTGGGATTTGGGAACTAGAGTGACGGTGACAATGTGACATCTGAACCCTAATGACCTAATCCCCCAAAAATTATATATGCACTCCGGGGCGGGTAGGGGCGGGTTTATCCTAAACCCGACCCCGCCCTACCCCACTCAACACCCCGCTCCGGTCAGACCCCGTCCCGTTCCGGGTCGGGTTTAAACCCGCCCTGACCAGGTAGGGGCGGGCAGGTACCCACGGTACGGGTACTACTGCCAACCCTAGAGATGCTCTTATGCTCCTTAATCACGTTTGTATTTTTAATTTAGAAAAAATATATACTCTTCAATCGCTCCTATATTTCTAATTTGAAAAAAAATATCAAGATCAAAATTTTTTATTTTAGAAAAATTTAGGTTGGTTTAATTTTGATTAAAAGAAAAGTTAGAGAGTTGAATATTAGACAGATAATAGGTATGATTTTCTTAACATTGCCACGGCAAAGACAACCATTATCATGGCCGTCCATATTTAAAGAAATCATACTTGTTGTCCGTCTAAATTAAACCAAACTAAATTTTTTTAAAATTAGGGTGTGTGTGGTTCAAGTATTACATTGTTATAAAGATTCCATTCCCATGAAAATTAAAGATACTTAAGGGGAAGGTGGGAATTAAAAGGATGGTATTTTGATTCTCTGGAATCAAACTTGTTTAGGAATAATTTTTCAAACTTTGAACCAAACATGGGAATATGATATTTCCATCTTAAAATTTTTAGGAATTATTTATAATTCCTCCAACCACACACACCCTTAAGGTGTTAGAAATACCATTCCTCTATACCATTGTACTCCTGTAATGATGGTCAACTTTTCTTTTCATGTAGTATGATATTTATGAAAAGAGAGAAGTGAAGTTTGTCAGGAGATATAATATAGTGTGTATTTGGATTATAATTTACAAACGAGACTTTGCATAAAATTGATTTTGTAAAATTGATTTTAATGAAAAGCAAGTTTAGGTTAACGTTTTTGGCAATCTTTATATCAAAACTGATTATAGTAAAATAAATGTTATTTGGATTATACTACTTAAAATCACTTTTAGATGAAAAATTACTAAAAGAGACATTAATTTAAATAATTTTTTTATATACATGCAAAATCAAAACACTAACAAAATTAATATAAAAAATATTTATTATATAAATAAAATAAATACAATAAAAAATAAAATTATAAAAGAGAGTACTATAAATTTTATAATGTCAAACAAAAAAAAAACTATTCTATAAATTTTCTAGTACTGTCAGTGCTTTTTAATTTTGTATTATTTTAGACTATAATTTTTTATTATTTATAGCTCTATTGTTACTTATAATTAATTTTGTCCTTTTTCTATAGGATCATAATTTATATTATACAAAATTTTGATAATAAACGTAGTATATATGAATTACAATTAAAAATTTTACAAAGTCAGAATAAAAAATAAAAAATTAATACAACATAAATAAAAAGTAAATAAAATTCATATGAATAAAATTAAATAAAAAAATTTCATACACAACATAAATATAATGCAGTAAAGGATAAAAAAATTCATATGAATAAAAAATAATAAAAATATCATAAAAAATGTCAACAACATTTGGTATATGAATAAAAGAAATACAATAAAATAAATAAAAAATCATATGAACAAAGCCAAACAAAAATAAAAAAATTCATAAAAAATATACATATAAAAAATAATAAAAAAATTCATAAAAATATAACATGAAAAATCAGAATACTACGCAAATAATATAAAAATATTTATCATATAAATAAAAAATATAATTAAAAAATATAAATAAAAAATACAATAAAAAATATAAAAATTAAAATATGAAAATGAATACTAAAAATAATAAAAAATTAAAATATTCAATTTGCTAGTAATTCAAATAAATCCGAACTATTTTGATGAAAAAAAATTGGAGCGAAGAACTATGAAGAAGTAGGAAGACCTACAAAGAACTATTGTGAAGGTAATAGTTACTGTATCCCTTTTAGAGAAGAAAATAAAGAGTAGGGTTGGTAAAAAAGAAATAAATTTTTCACCTAATTTTTCAAGGGTAATCAACAACCATGAACGTTAAACGAAGAAACTACAAATTTTAGCTTCTCCCGAACGTGCGTTCAGAGGCAGAATCATTTCTACCTTCAAAAAGATAAAAATTGCCAAATATACAAGTGAAACATTTGTAGCCTGTTTTAAACTTTGTGGCTGTTTATCTTGAACTTTGTCTCTGAATAGTTGGCGATAATGTTTTGGGTACCAAGTAGATAACTTGGTTGTGATACTTTTGTTTTCCGAGCATATAGCTTGGCTTAATGATGACTTATCTTATAAAAGATGATGTTTTAGATAATTTTGTGATAGTGTGTTGGAAGTAATCGTATATATGTATTGGAGATGGTCAAAGCCATTCTGTTTAAGTGAGCTTGTTAGAAATGATAGTAGATGTTCTAATGTAGTACTTGTGTTTTTGAATGGAAGCGCGGTAAGATTTGTTTTAGTAATTAGATGATATTGTTTGTTTGTACTTCTTCTGAGTAGTATGCTTGGCGTGCGTTTGTTGTTTTCCGAGTATGAAGCTCGGATTAGTCTGTTGATTGGAAAAACTTTGACATTTTCTTATGATGGAAATATTCCGAGGATTATGCTCGGCTCGTGATGTTAGTGTTCCGAGGACAATGCTCGGATAAATCGGAGCGTTCATTAAATGAAACGTGTGTTGACTGTCAGGATGAGAACTCTTTTGATTGCACAGTGAGTTTTGTGAGTACAATGATTTGTTTCGGCCTCATTAAAACCCTTTTCGAGTAAAACCCTTGCGTTTTGGGAAAAAACCTTCGGAGGGAAAAAGAGTACCATCATTCGCTATTATACAGGCTATGTCATGACTGGTATTTCCTTAGAGAGGAGACGTTCCAAGTTCCTGGAAGTTGTTCTCCTCTAAGAGTTTCTAATTTGTAAGCCCCCTTTCCGAGGTTTTGAAGGACTCGGAAAGGTCCTTCCCAATTTGCCGCTAATTTGCCATGTGATGAAGGTTTCCGAGCATCTTCTGTTCGTCTGAGTACAAGATCTCCATTGTTGAAAGACCTGTGAACTACTCTTTTGTTGTGTCTTTGCTCTAGGTATTGTTTTCTGGCTCGCTGCTTTATGGCGGAAATGTCTCTGTTTTCTTCTACAAGGTCCAATTCGGCTTTTCGAGCTTGTTGATTGTTTGATTGATTATAGAGCTCGGTCCTTAATGTTGGGACGCTGACCTCTACTGGAATGAGCGCTTCTGCGCCATATACCAATTTAAAAGGATTTTCCCCTGTGGCGGATTGGATGCTGGTATTGTAACCCCACAGGATTTCTAGGATGAGGTCGGCCCACTCTCCTTTAGCTTCGCCGAGCTTTTTCTTTAATCCCTGCAAGATAATTCTGTTAGCTGATTCAACTTGTCCGTTAGTCTGTGGGTGTTCTACTGAGCTGAAGTGATGTTTAATGTTAAAATTTTTCAGAAAAGTGGCGAGCTTGTGATCTGTAAATTGTCTCCCGTTATCCGAGATTATTTCTCTTGGGATACCGAATCTGCATATGATATTTTTCCATAGAAAAGATCACACTTTTTATGCTGTTATGTGCGCTAGTGGTTGTGCTTCTATCCACTTAGAGAAATAGTCAATTGACACTAAGAGAAACTTTACCTGGCCTGGCGCTTTCGGAAAGGGTCCGAGGATATCCAATCCCCACCTATCGAAAGGGCAGCTTACCTCTATGGTATGGAGCTCCTCGGCTGGGGTTGCTGAGAGGGTGGCGTGCTTTTGACAATTATCACATGCTTTGACTTTTGTGATGCAGTCCCGTTTTATCGTCAGCCAATAGTATCCTGTTCGCAGGATCTTTGCTGCTAATGCTCGGCCGTCGATATGGTTGCCACAGACTCCTTCATGTGTTTCAGCCATAACCTCCTCGGCTTCCTCGTTGCTGATGCACTTGAGCAATGGTTGTGAGTGTCCTCGCCCGTATAGGGTGTTTCCGAGCACTGTATAGAAGCTTGCTCTTCTTCGGAAGAACGGCAAGTTCGGCTCATCATTTGGAATGGTGCCTGTATTAATGTAATCGAAAAAAGGTGTTCGCCAATCTGGGACCTGTGTAATACTCAAAACTGTATCTTGCTCAAAGCTTGGTTTGTCAAGTGTTAGCTGGGACAGTGCCGATGTGTTTTCGGCTTGCCGTGTTGTGGCTAACTTAGATAACACATCGGCCCTGGTATTTTGTTCTCGGTTTACATGGATAATATCAAATTCTTTAAATTTTGAAATTAGATCCTTTGTTATGAGCCAATATTTCTCTAACAAAGGATCTTTTACCTGAAATTCGCCCTTTATTTGATGTACCACTAAGGAAGAGTCGCAGTAGGCTGTTATTCGAGGTATTTGTAGTTGTAGGGCGAGCTTCAGTCCAGCAAGTAGGGCCTCATATTCTGCCTGATTGTTGCTTGCGTTGAAGCGGAACTGTAGTGACTGCTCGGCCACCACCTTGTCTCTTTCTTTTAGTAGTATCCCTGCCCCACTGCCTTCTTTGTTTGACGCTCCATCCACATGTATGCTCTAACTGACCTCTGTATTATGTGTGTCTTTAGTCATCTCCGATATAAAGTCGGCTAGCACCTATGACTTCAGTGTTTTCCTTGATTCGTACTGGATGTCGAACTCGGAGAGCTCGACCGACCACTTTATCAATCTGCCGGCGAGCTCGGGTCTGGTTAATATCTGCCTCAGCGGTTGGTCCGTTCGTACTATGATTGTGTGGCTCTGAAAATAGTGCCGCAGTCTTCTTGCTGTGGTGATTAGTGCTAGCGCCAGTTGTTCTATCTTCGGGTACCTTGTTTCTGTTGGTTGTAGCACCCTACTGATGAAGTATACTGGGCTTTGCTTTCTTCCTGTTTCTGTTACTAAAACCGAGCTTATAGCATGGTTAGATACTGATAGGTATAAATACAGTGGGTTACCTGTCTCTGGTCTTTGGAGGATTGGTGGTGATGTTAAGTGTTGTTTAAGTTCGGTAAAAGCATTTTCGCATTCGTCTGTCCAGTTGAACTTCCTGCCTTTAGAGAATGTCTGAAAAAAGTGATAAGATCGGTTTGCCACTGCAGGTAGGAAACGTGACAGGGCAGCTATTCGTCCTGCAAGTTGCTGGACTTCCTTTACCGTTTTTGGGCTTGTCATGTTCAGCACGGCCTTGCACTTTTCTGGGTTGGCCTCGATGCCTCGAGATGTTAACATGAATCCCAGGAACTTCCCTCCTTGTACTCCGAATGCACATTTGTCTGGATTGAGTCTCATGTTATATGCTCGGAGTTGTCTGAAGATTTCTACTAGGTCGTCACAGTGTGACCCCTGCATAGGTGTTTTTGCTACCATGTCATCTACGTAGACCTCCATATTGCGGCCTATCTGTTGTTGGAACACGTTGTCCATTAGCCTTTGATATGTCGCACCTGCATTCTTTAGGCCAAAGGGCATTACCTTGTAACAAAAATTCCCATGTTCTGTTATAAAAGCTATTTTCCTTTGGTCTTCTGGGTGCATTAGAATCTGGTTATAGCCAGAGTATGCATCCATAAAACTCAAAGCTTTGAAACCAGAGGCGTTATCAACTAATTTATCAATGCAAGGCAGTGGATATGCATCTTTAGGGCAAGCTTTATTTAAGTTTGTAAAGTCGACGCACATGCGCCATTTACCTGAGCTCTTCCTTACCATTACCACGTTGGACAACCATGTGGTGAAGCGAATCTCTCTGATGAAACCTGCATTGAGGAGCTTTTGGGTTTCTTCGAGTGCTGCTTGTTTTTTCTCTTCTCCGAGGTTCCTTTTCTTCTGTGCAACTGGTCGGATTGTTTTGTCGATTGCTAGCTTATGGCAGATGACTTCTGGATTGATTCCGGGCATGTCATCTGGTGTCCATGCAAAAAGGTCGGCGTTCTGACGCAGTATGTGAATGAGTCTTGCTCGGTCTACTCCTTCTAATGCTTCTCCAACATATGTGCATTGTTTGTCGTCTGATGTCAGTGTTACTTGTTGAAGATTGTCCATTGGCCGAGGTCTTTCGCCGAGGTCTTCCCTTGGGTTGAGATCGGCTAGTGTCGCTGTGTTGGCAGACGTGTGGATTGCTTGAACCTGGGGCCGAGCTTCCTGTTTTGTTTGTACTGGTTTTAGACCAGCGTTATAGCATTGCCGAGCTTCTTGATGGTCGGCATACACCGTAGCGATCTTGTTTTCCTGCACTGGAAACTTGACACACAGATGTAATGTGGAAACCACTGCCCTGAATATATTCAGGGCGGGTCTCCCAAGTATAATATTGTAAGGGCTGTAACAATTTACTATTAGATATTGAATATCAATCGACTTTGACATAGGGATTTCTCCCATTGTGGTCTTTAGCCATATGTGTCCCATGATAGGGACTCTCTCTCCGGAGAACCCAATTAGCTCTCCGGAGGAGGGTTGTATCAATTTTTCTGATAATTTTATTTTGGTAAAAGTAGAGTAAAATAAAACATCAGCACTACTACCTGGATCTAACAATGTTTTTCTTACCAACAGTTCTCCGATCTGGATTGAAATTACCACGGGATCGTCGAGGTTAGGGCTTGCCGATTTGAAGTCTGCTTGGCTGAAGGATATTGTGACATCTGGTTCTTTGTCCTTCTTTGGTTGTATAGTTCCTTCGATTGCCAGCATCGCTTTATAGCTTCGTTTCCCGGCCGAGCTTGTTTCTCCTCCGCCTGCGAATCCCCCTAATATGTGGTTGATGACTCCTCTTGGTGGATCAGGAGTCGTCCTTTCTTTTTTGTCGTCGGCGACCGCTTGCTTATGTTCTACCCTGTCCGAGTTCCCTCCTCTGCCTTTCCGGGTCTCGATGTATCTGTCCAGGAGCCCTTGGCGTGCTAGCCTTTCCAGGAGGTCTTTTGCAACGATGCAGTCATCCGTAGTATGACCGAACTTCCGGTGGAAGGCACAATGCTTTGTCTTGTCCACGAACCGTTGATCATGGTAGTTCCCTGCTCGGGCTGGTGGCTTTATGATTTTGGCATTGAGGATTTCTCTGATGATGTTGAATCTGGTGTATGTGTTGTACTTCGACGCGGGCCTAGAAAGTTTCTTAGTGTCCCTATTGCTTGGCGATCTGAAAGTCCTTTCCTCGTCTCTCCGATGAGGTTGTTTGTCCGTCTTTTGGGCTTCTCGGAGTTCTTCGATCTCCATTTGACCTGCCGCCCTTTCTCGGAATTCCTCTAGCGTCTTTCGTTTTGTTATGGCAATGGTCTCCCGAAATTTTCCAGGCCTGAGGCCGGCCTTAAGAGCGTGCAGGTGGACGGCCGGGTCCAAGTCTTGGATCTCCATAGTGGCGTCAGCGAATCTGGTCATGTAGTCTTTCAGGCTCTCGTGCTGACCTTGTTTGATGGTGCCGAGATAGTCCGAGCCATGTACGTAGATTCTTGATGCAGCAAAATAATCGATGAATGATCTGGCGAGGTCTTCAAATGAGGAAATCGAACCTGCAGAAAGTTTAGAAAACCAGAGTAACGCAGCGCCGTCTAGGTACGTGAGGAATGCTCGGCAGAGGACGGGCTCATTGTTAGGGCCGTTGAAAAACATCATTGATTAGAACTTCTTCACATGGGCCCGAGGGTCGCCGAACCCCTTGTATGGTTCTAGCGCGGTGGGCAGCGTAAAGTTTTTCGGCATCTGGTAGTTTGTGATCTCCTCGGAGAAAGGGTTGTCAAGGGTGAGCTTCTCCTTTGGCGGGACGATGTTTAAAGGGTCCGCCGCACTTTGAGCCGAGCCCTTGGAGTTCTCTCCATTGTTCTGTGTTGAAAGCTCGGCTATCCTTCGTACCTCCGCCTGAAGCTCAGCGATTTGAGCCAGGAGGTCATCCTGTGAGAGTTGTGGGTTTTCCTTGTCAGCCATGTCCGAGGATCGGAAATCCTGCAAAAATAAAGTAGAAGACTAAACGAAGGAAAAAATGGGGTTAGATGTACTCCGGGCCCCACGGTGGGCGCCAAGTGGTTCGTCCGAACACTAGGGAGGCCGAGCTTAAGCGCTTCCGAGTGAGTTGACACCGGGGTGGAAGAGCTTGACGTCGGCCGGAAGTCAAACACCGCGGCGGGAATACCTGCACAAGATACTCCGACGCTCAAGTCAGTAGTGATTCACAGTGAGTAAGTTAAGAGAAAAGAGTGAGAGAGTAAGAGAGTGATGGAACCTGAGACCTAGCTGAACATTTTAGCTAGGTTTTATAGGAGTTGGTTTTCTCCCGTTAGTAGGTGAGTCCTGGTTTATAGATTGGTTAGGATATTCTGTTTTGGTGCTATAAACCAGCTGAGCACGTTTCTTATTTTCAGTTGGGTGATGCTGCTTCGGTCCTGATCACGTGCCGAGATTTGCGGACGGCTGATACGGGACCGAGCTTTATGATGCACGTGTCTTTTTATTCGAACGGGTAAGGTTGAGCTTATCTGCTTTTGTTCCGAGCTTGTTTAATGTGACGCCAGCCCCCGATATTTGCGCGCCGAGTATTTCGGGTGACTGATACGGGGCCGAGCTTTCTGTGCAACCGAGGATAAGGGTGACGTATCAACACCCATAGAAATTTGCTGAAAATGCGACAAATCTTACCAAATTAGTGAGATTTGTCGGAGCTGCGGCAAACTCAACATAAATACCAAAAAAAAAATGAATTCCAAAAATTTTATTATTTTTATAAAAATAATAATTTTTTTAATTTAAAATAGAAAAAAATCCTTTAGAGATATGACTAATTTCTTTAGAAATGGACCTATACAGTGTATTATTTATTTATTTACTGTTATGGGTAGGTTAACCTTTTTTTTCTATTGCTAAGACAAAAAATTTGAGGATCAATTGTATAATTAGATTTTATGGATATAAATTTGATTTTTACATTTGTATTTTTAAAATAATAAAATATTTGAAAACACAAATTTAATTCTTTTTTTTTTCTAAATCTAATTCTTAAATTTCTTTTAATTGTCCTTTATAATTGTGACATATTTTTCATTTTCGAAATTTAACAAACATACACAATTCTCCAATATTAAAAGAGGAGTGCTAGGAGGCCAGCACTTTTGTTAAATTCTGTCCCGCACTTAACCATTAAAAGAAAATTGAATGATTCTATACCATTAGATGCAATCTCATACCATTAAAAACATCAGTGATAACTAATTGATGGTTAAAAATCACAAAATTTGCTGGCCTCCTAAACTTTCTGATATTAAAAATAAAAACCGTCAAAGATTATTTATATGTTGATCAAAATAAGTATAAATTGCTAAAAAATCATTTTATATTTTAAATTACTTTTTATCAATATTAAATTTTTAGATACAATCTTAATAGTTTTCTCTTTGGCATTTTCCTCTCTTGTTCTCTTTTCTAAGGACAAGGTATTAGCTACAATGCAGTATAGCACTTTTTCTGTTTACCATTAAATTCAAATCATCCATCTTTTAGTTAAAAATTCAGGTAATTAGCTACTAAATTACATTCATATGGTTTGTCCTTTTCGTACTTTAAGAAACTTTCATATATGTCTGGCCATTTACGATTTTCGTTTCATATTATTTATTTATTCATCTAAACCATATTTGTACCTTTTGAACATTTGAAATATTTCTCTCCTGACCTTTACAATATTTTAGTTAACTTTATTCTTTTCAAATAATTACCCAATTTTAATTATTTGAATTCTGCTAAAAAGTGTTCTTAAGGTATATATTAAAAGGAAAAGTCTAGAGGCCGTAACTTTTGTGTTTTCTGACCAGCACTTAACCATTAAAATAAAAGTGAGTGATCTCTCACCATTAGATGTAATCTCACACAATTAAAAATACTATTGATGGCCAATTGATGGTTACAAAACACCAAAATTGCTGATCCCCTAGCATTCCTCTACATCAAAATAAGGACCTATTTAGTTTGTATTTAAATTTTTATTTTAAAAATTTTCAAGAAAAAGTAAAAAAAAGAAATCAAAAGAAAAATCATGATTTTATTTTTGCATTGATTTTAGAGTAAATCACACAAATAAAATTATTCTAACTCAAAATTACATAGATTTCTTAAATTAAAATCAATTATTCTCCATATACAAATAATTTTTTGATACAAGTCTATACAATTCATTTATATTCACGCGCGTACAGGGACCAGATCCACCTATATAAGGTGGGGCAATTGCCCCATTGAATTTGAAAAAATCAAATAATAAATATACATGTGTATTTGCAATGTCCCCATTACAATAATATATTTGCCCCCACATTTAAAAATTTTTATTTATAATGTGAAAAAAATTATACTATTAAATATTAATATAACGATAAAAATTATTGTATTATATAAATTTAGAAAAAGTATAAAAAATCATTTTTAATTAGTTAATATTAATCTATTTTAGTGTTTAAGTTTATAATTTAGAATTAAAAATTAATAATTTTAAGTTTAGATTTTAAGATAAACAGAATAATTTTTAAAAATTGACCGTTGTTGACTACAAAAATTAGTTAATTCCGTAAAAAAAAATTTATAACATAAATATTATAGAGTGTTAACTCAGTAATTAAATAATAAAAAATATTTGAATAATAATTTGATAAAAAAAGAAATTATCTATAACTATATATAAAAGAATTATGATTTGTTTGATTTTTTAATTTTTATATTTTACACAATTTTTTATTGTTCTCTCACACACTTATATTAAAAAATCGAAGTTAGTCCATTTAAGTTAGGCTCCTTATAGATTTTTTTTTTCAAATATTAAGGTATAATGTTTTTATTATATAAAAAATAATCGATAAAAATAACTTTTTATGGGTATAAAATATTTAACAAGATGCTAGTATTAAATACTATGTGATATATTAAAAAATTGATTAATATATTTTAAATTTTAAATATATAAATATATTGTTATTTTTGCCCCACTACCAAAATTTTCTGGATTCGTTACTGCGCACGTACGTTCTTCTTCATGCCGTTACTGCCCGTTCTTCTTCATGCCGTTACTGCCCGTTCTTCTTCTTCTTGCTGCACGCTCTTGTTCTTCTTTTTCGTTATCGTCGTCACCAACACCACTGATGCCAGGGCATCTTGGCCAGTTTCACTGACCTTTTCTTTACTGTTTTTAGGGTAGTTTCATGCATTTCTTTAGGAAATAAGCTAGTTTTGGGTAGATATTCACCTACACCTTGATTCAAGCATACATTGTGCATTTTACATTATTTCATGAGGATTTTACATGAATTTAGTGACAAATTGTATGCTGCATTACCCATGACTTGGACTAGAACTTTGATGCACTCTATTGCTTGATTTCAGGACCAAAGGAAGCAAGGAAAGGGAGGTAACTTGCAAAGTTAATGAGAAAAGTGATTGCCAATAACACTCTCAAAGCCATCATTGCCCACGTTAAGAGTCACGTTAACTAAGTTAACGTGAACTCTAACGTGGAGAAGGGAAGTTGAGCCAACGTTAGTGACGCTTAACATTGTCACTAACGTTGGCAAACACTCATGAGTGGCCACGTTAGAGCCCACGTTAACCTAGTTAACGTGGCCTCTAACGTTAAAGGGGAAGAGAAGCCAACGTTAGTGACGTTCAACATTGTCACTAACGTTGGCCTAAGGATGCAACACACCACGTTAACTCCCACGTTAACTTGGTTAACGTGGGAGCTAACGTAAGAAGTGAGAGTTGTCGACAACGTTAGTGACACTCAACATTGTCACTAACGTTGGAAGCAACCACACAACCCCCCAAGGAGCCACGTTAACTTCCACGTTAACTTAGTTAACGTGGAAGCTAATGATGAGGAATGAATGATGAGCCAACGTTAGTGACACTCAACGTTGTCACTAACGTTGGGATGGCTAAGAATGGCCACGTTAGAAGCCACGTTAACCTAGTTAACGTGGACTCTAACGTGAGGTCTAGGGGCACATGGGAACGTTAGTGACAATGTTGAGTGTCACTAACGTTCTCGAAGTTTGGCAAGGCCACGTTAGAAGCCACGTTAACCTAGTTAACGTGGGCTTTAACGTGAAGCAAAAAGGGGCACACTGGAACGTTAGTGACAATGTTGAGTGTCACTAACGTTCTCGAAGTTTGGCAAGGCCACGTTAGAAGCCACGTTAACCTAGTTAACATGGGCTCTAACGTGAGGCAAAGGGGTACATTGGAACGTTAGTGAAAATGTTAAGTGTCACTAACGTTCTCGAACTTATACTTTCACTAAATGTTAACACCCCTAACGCCCTGAGCTAAAGTCTCTGCCCACTTAGCACTTTCTCTCTGCAAGTAAAGCCAAGCCCAAATGAAGAAAAGAACTGCTTCAAACTCAAGATCCAAAGGCCCAAGACTTGAAGAGCCAACTAGAAGCTGAGAGAAATAGTATATATAGGAGTAGTTTTGAATTGTTAAGGAGTTCTGGAGGCTGGAAAAAGAGAACTACTCTCTGTATTTTACCTTCTCTGCATTTTCTAGTTTTATGATGTATTCTCCATCTTTGTTTTCATTTTCAAGAGCTATGAACAACTAAACCCCTTTCATTGGGTTAGGGAGCTCTATTGTAATTTGATGGATCAATACTAATTTTCATTATTCTTCTTCTATCTTTTCTCTTGATTTTACATGAAAACTTTCGATCTTCATCCCATTGAGTAGTTATCTTGGAAGAGAAGCTATTCAAACTTGGATCTCTTTTGAACCTTGAAAGAGGAATGAAGAGATCAAGCTAGAAATGCTTTCTCATGCTGGACCAAATTGGGTTTGGATGGGTATGTGACTATAACCCTCTCAATACTTGATTTGGGAAATGCATGTGGTATAATCAGTGACCATACTTCATCTCTTCTCATGAGCAATTGACCAAGGAATTGGCTATTGATCAAGATTTGAGAGATTGAATTGCAAAAAATTGTAATTCAATCACTTAAGATTGCCAAGGAGATCAATGAGTGCATTGATTGAGGAAGAGATGAAAATGAACTTGATCCGGAGAATTGCAACATCTCCTAAGCCCAATGAACTTCCCATCTCTGATCTTACCCATTCTCTTTAATTTCTGCCATTTACTTTTATGAGCAAATCCCCCATTCCCATTTACAATTCTGCAATTTATTTTCAGTCATTTACTTCCAGTCCTTTAATTCTAGCATTTACTTTTCTGTTATTTACATTCCCGCCATTTTATTTTCTGCAACTCTCAACCTAAATTCTGGATTCGCTCAACTAGAACATTCTTCTACTTAAAGTTGCTTGATCAATCAATCCCTGTGGGATTCGACCTCACTCTATTGTGAGTTTTTACTTGACGACAAATTCGGTACACTTGCCGAAAGGAGATTTGTTGAGAGACAAGTTTTCCGTGCATCAAGTTTATGGCGCCGTTGCCGGGGATTGATTGTGCATCAACAATGATTAAATTGGAAGATCACTAGATTGAGCATTTTTATTTTTGTGAATTTCATTTTCTGTTTGAGTGATTTACTTTTTGTTTTAGTTAAACTTCTTCCCTTCCCCCTCTACTCTTTTGTTTTTCTTTGTTATTTTCAATTCTGTTTGCTAACCCACTAACTGTTTGATATATTGCATCACCCACAACTAACAATAATTCTGACACAAATACTTTCTGCACCTAGCTTTTCTTGCTTGCACTTGATGGTTGTATGACAGGGAGAAGAAGCGGGGCTTCAACTTCCTTCGATTCTGAACCTGAGAGGACCTTCCTTAGATTAAGGAGGGAGGCAAGATGAAAGAAAGTGGTTGGTGCTGAGGAAAAAGAGGAATTCTTTGAACCAAACATGGAAGACAACATGGAAAACCATCATGAAGAAGAAGATCACAACCATGGGGGAGGAGGTAGAGCAAATCATGCTGGGGAGGATAGAAGAGTTTTGGGCTCTTACATCAATCCAAACCCAGGCAATTGTGGAAGTAGCATCCAAAAGCCAACAATCCATGCCAACAACTTTGAACTTAAACCACAGCTCATCACCCTTGTTCAGAACAACTGTTCGTTTGGAGGAGGTGTTCAAGAAGACCCCAATCAACATTTGACCACCTTCCTGAGAATATGTGACACAGTGAAGTCTAATGGTGTTCACCCTGACGCCTATAGACTGCTCTTGTTTCCATTCTCACTTAGGGACAAAGCAGCCAAGTGGCTGGAATCTTTCCCAAGGGAAAGCTTGACAACTTGGGAAGACGTGGTGAACAAATTCTTAGCAAGATTTTAACCTCCTCAACGAATCAATAGGCTGAGAGCTGAGGTCCAAACTTTCAGGCAACAAGATGGTGAGACTCTATATGAAGCATGGGAGAGGTTCAAGGACTTAACAAGGAGGTGTCCACCTGACATGTTCAACGAATGGGTGCAGCTGCACATTTTCTATGAAGGGCTCTCTATGAGTCAAAGAAGGCCGTAGACCATTCATCCGGAGGATCTTTAAACAAGAAGAAGACTATTGAGGAAGCCATAGATGTTATTGAAACAGTAGCAGAGAACGACTACTTCTATGCTTCCGAAAGAGGGAACACAAGAGGAGTAATGGAGCTAAACAATGTAGATGCTCTGTTGGCCCATTACCCAGCAGCTGGCTGACCTCACCAAGAAGATGGAGATGAACCAAGTAGCAGCAATCTCCACTTCATCAACAACCCAAGAAGGAGTGAATGAAGAAGCAGAGGGGAGTCAGGAGCAAGCCAACTACATTGGGAATTCACCAAGGAAAAACTATGATCCATACTCCAAGACCTACAACCCTGGATGGAGAAACCACCCAAACTTTGGGTGGGGAAGTGAGCAAGATCAAAACCAAGACCAGAGACGTTACAACTCCAACAACAATGCAGCTCACCAGCAATTCACACAGAGGACATCTCAACACCCCCACAACAACACTTCTCCACACACCTATCAAAACCAAAATAGCACATCTGCTCCGAATCACCCATCAATTGATGACAAGCTCTCTAAGATTGAAGCCTTACTTGAAGGAATATGCCAAGAGATTCAAGAAAATAAGGTGTTCAAAGAGGAGGTGCGAGCCAATATTAAGCACCAGGGAGAGACCATCAGGAAGCTGGAATTCCAAGTGGGATATTTAGCTGAGAAGATTCCCAAACCTACTGATAGCTTCCCAAGTGACACGGAGAAAAACCCCAAAGGAGAAGCAAAGAAAGTAAGATGGGAAGATTGCAAAATGGTCACTGCGAGTGATCAAGAGACTAAAGACAACTCAACAAAGGAGGAGGATAGAGATCGCCAAGAACCAGAAATCTCACAACAAGAGCTGCTGAAGCTCTATGCACCCTTCCCTCAACTACTCAATGGTGCTGTGGGAAAGAGAATATGCTCAAGGTTCCTAGACTTGTTTGCATCTCTGCATGTAAACATACCATTCATCAAGGCAATTCAACAAATGGCTGCATTCATCAAGTATATGAAGGAACTTCTTCCCAGGAAAAGCTCACTCAAAGGAGGCCAGACTATAGTGATGAACAAGGAATGTAGTGCCCTTATTCAACCTGAGTTGCCTACAAAAAGAAGAGACCCAGGGAGTTTTCACATCCCTTGTGCCATAGGTGAAACTATGTTCGATAGAGCACTATGTGATTTGGGGGCCAGCATCAACTTACTGCCCTTATCCCTGGTGAAGAGGCTGCAGATCAATGAGATAATGCCCACAGATGTAATCATCAGACTGGCTGACAAAACTCAAAAGCAAGCAATAGGAGTGGTGGAAAATGTGTTGCTAAAGGTTGGGAAATACTTTCTCCCAACAGACTTTGTAATCCTGGACATGGAAGAGAGTCACACTCACCCAATCATATTGGGAAGACCATTCCTAGCTACGGCCAGAGCACTTATCGATGTAGAGAAAGGGGAACTAATATTGAGAATCCATGATGAACGACTCAGCTTCAATGTTTTTAAACTCTCATAAGAAACAGATCAAGAGGACAAGGAACTCAACGCAAATGATAATGAGACACTGAAGGAGGAAACAAGCACTAAAGCACAGCCAGTTCATTCTGAGATCCCCTTAATAGATAAACAAGGAAAACAACAATTGCCACAGCTCAAGGAAAAGTTGGAGGAACCTAAACCTCTAGAGGTAGATGAAGACAGCATCACAACTCCTTGGAAAAAAGAGGTCACCAAGGGGAAGGCAACTTCAAAAGAAACAAAGAAGAAGGTACCAAAGAGGTGGAGGAACAAGAAGATCCCTACGGAAGACTTCTCTCCAGGGGATAGAGTTGTCTCAGCTTACTTCCCAGATATTCCCCCTAATCTCCCTACTGTACCATCTCAGTTACCCAAGGTCTTCACTATCAACAGAGTTCTCTCCTTGGAACATGTGGAGATCATTGATCCAACCAATGGATATAAATCCACAGCAAGAGGGGAGGACTTTAAGCACTACCAACCACCCTGATGAAGGAAAAACGTCAAGCTAGTGACGCTAAAGAAGCGGTTCATGGGAGGCAACCCATGTTTTATATGTTTTCAAAATAATGAATAAATCAATGTTTATGAATTTCAACCCAAACTTGACAAACACTTGGTGCAATCTTTATCATGCAATATATAGTGAAGAACAAGTTTGGTGTTCAAAGCAAACCAAGATGCATGCTAGTCTTGGGAGCTTTGAACAAAACTTTTCATCACATTGTTTCAAACTAAGTTTGGTGTCACCCCATGGTGCCACCAAAATGCATATAAGGACCCACCAATAGTTAGTTAGTTAGTTGGAATTCATAAATAAACAATCAAATCTTTTCTTCCCTTTTATTAATATTAGCCGTAAAATTCATATGGTCATTTTAATATCCTTTCTTACTTTTCTTAGTTTGTCTTTATAGGAAAAGAAAAGGAGCATTAAAAGGGATAGATTGGACAACCAAACAAAGAAGGTTCGGACACCACAAAAGGAGGGGCTACACACTTGTTCTAAAAAGGGAATACATCGGAAAATGTTGCCATGCAACATTGAAAAAAATGGCACCCCTAGAAGACCAAGCAATCCCCATCATAAAGTGATGATCCTTGTCTTCTAGCCATGCATAACCCCAACCGTCCATCAAGTGACCACTTCATCAATCTACACCCTCCATTCTCTCACAACTTCTCTATATAAACGACCCTTGTCCGTACTACCCTTCATTGTCATCACACACCCTTCACCACTCTTCCTTTCGGTACAAGACACCCTCTATCCGATTATAAACATTCCTCCCCTCACTCTCTTCATTGCCATAAAACCCTAAACAACCAAAAGTCTTCACAACCTTACCACCTTCACATATTAACTATCATTCATGGCATCTTCGGGTTCTAAAAGAAGGAAGGGAAAGGAACCCATGGAAGAACACCCATATGATAAAAGGAGATTTAGAAGCATGCATCATGCATTGCAATACGGGTGGATGGTTGATAAGGAAATCATTTATGAGCTGGGATTTCAAGTTACAAAGACTGAGTGCCCCGAAATCACAGAGAAGATAGAAAGGAGAAGATGGGAGCTCCTCACTGACCCGGTCATTAAGGTGAATGCAAATCTCATAAGAGAATTTTATGCAAATGTGGTTCGATATGATAAGAAGGATGAGTCTTACACAAGCTTTGCGAAAGGAAAGACAAAGAGTGGAAGAGAGTCATGAGTCAGTAAGGAAGGCACTTGAGGATTGGAAGCAAGCAAGATTGGCACGGATGCGAGGAAATGCAAGCGGAAACAAGGAGGACAAGCAAGGAAAAGAGCATGGACATCCACAACAGTAAAAAGTGGTGGAGTTCCTTCTTTGTTCCATCTTTCTCTATGTTTTAAATAAGGAAGATCTTGTATGAAATAGAACTTGCTTCCATGTTATGTTTAAACCTTTTTCAATTATGTCTTTTAAGTTTTTGGTATTGAAGAAAGTCTATGTGCACTAGTCTTTATGTCACTGCATCCTTACTTTACTTTCTTGTAAGCTTGTCCCTTTAAATCAAATGAAGAAGAGAATGTTTATGTTTTTAAAAGACCAGAGTAGGGTTCATAATGTGGAAGTGCATTCATGAATCTTTGGGGTAGTCATAAGTTAGCTAAGTTGGTTCAACCACAAGGCTAGGAGGACAACTATCTATCCTGAATACTTGACTTTGGATATATCCATGTGACTAAGTTAATAACAAGATCCTAATAAGAGAAAAGGGAAAGAACAATGGAAGTGAAAAAATAAAAGAAAAAGAGTAAGCAATAAGGCTAGGCACCAATGGTTTGGACCTTGAGACAAGTGTCTGTGGTGCTCCTGTGTGAGGGATCTACTTGGATGAATAAGCTCCCAGGGGTGCTTTATCACTTGGTAACTTGGGTTAACTAACCCGGGATTATCAGCTGAAAATCCATTATCAAGAGTAACCCTCACTACAGAACATTTAGTAACCCAAAGAGGTGCTGGACACCAAGATCTTAAGAAAAGAAAATAAATAAACTATATGCCTGTGGTGTGTATGTATGGGGGAGAGACTTGAGGGAGTAAGTCCTTAGGGGTGCTTCAACACCTAGCACCTTGAACCAACTGGTTCGGGAGTGTTGGCTGAAAGCTTATCTTAAAGAGTTGCCCCCTTACAGAGCACTTAGCCTAAATAACACAAATAACCCTTGAAATAACAATAAAAGGATCAATGAATAAAAGTCTCATGGGATATAAACAAAGTAAGTGTTTAGGGACATGATAAAAGTCTGAAAGCCAGTAATGGAATGAACCTAAGTTGCTATGCATGAAACCACCATAAAATCAGTAACATGACTTCCACAAGAATGACTCATTCCTCTGGATATTCCATTCGTCAATCTCTTGTTCCAGTACTTGCTTAGGGACAAGCAAGCTTTAAGTTTGGTGTTGTGATGCCAGGGCATCTTGGCCAGTTTCACTGACCTTTTCTTTACTGTTTTTAGGGTAGTTTCATGCATTTCTTTAGGAAATAAGCTAGTTTTGGGTAGATATTCACCTACACCTTGATTCAAGCATACATTGTGCATTTTACATTATTTCATGAGGATTTTGCATGAATTTAGTGACAAATTATATGCTGCATTACCCATGACTTGGACTAGAACTTTGATGCACTCTATTGCTTGATTTCAGGACCAAAGGAAGCAAGGAAAGGGAGGTAACTTGCAAAGTTAATGAGAAAAGTGATTGCCAATAACACTCTCAAAGCCATCATTGCCCACGTTAAGAGTCACGTTAACTAAGTTAACGTGAACTCTAACGTGGAGAAGGGAAGTTGAGCCAACGTTAGTGACGCTTAACATTGTCACTAACGTTGGCAAACACTCATGAGTGGCCACGTTAGAGCCCACATTAACCTAGTTAACGTGGCCTCTAACGTTAAAGGGGGAAGAGAAGCCAACGTTAGTGACGTTCAACATTATCACTAACGTTGGCCTAAGGATGCAACACACCACGTTAACTTGGTTAACGTGGGAGCTAACGTAAGAAGTGAGAGTTGTCGATAACGTTAGTGACACTCAATATTGTCACTAACGTTGGAAGCAACCACACAACCCCCCAAGGAGCCACGTTAACTTCCACGTTAACTTAGTTAACGTGGAAGCTAACGATGAGGAATGAATGATGAGCCAACGTTAGTGACACTCAACATTGTCACTAACGTTGGGATGGCTAAGAATGGCCACGTTAGAAGCCACGTTAACCTAGTTAACGTGGACTCTAACGTGAGGTCTAGGGGCACATGGGAACATTAGTGACAATGTTGAGTGTCACTAACGTTCTCGAAGTTTGGCAAGGCCACGTTAGAAGCCACGTTAACCTAGTTAACGTGGGCTTTAACGTGAAGCAAAAAGGGGCACACTGGAACGTTAGTGACAATGTTGAGTGTCACTAACGTTCTCGAAGTTTGGCAAGGCCACGTTAGAAGCCACGTTAACCTAGTTAACATGGGCTCTAACGTGAGGCAAAGGGGTACATTGGAACGTTAGTGAATATGTTAAGTGTCACTAACGTTCTCGAACTTATACTTTCACTAAATGTTAACACCCCTAACGCCCTGAGCTAAAGTCTCTGCCCACTTAGCACTTTCTCTCTGCAAGTAAAGCCAAGCCCAAATGAAGAAAAGAACTGCTTCAAACTCAAGATCCAAAGGCCCAAGACTTGAAGAGCCAACTAGAAGCTGAGAGAAATAGTATATATAGGAGTAGCTTTGAATTGTTAAGGAGTTCTGGAGGCTGGAAAAAGAGAACTACTCTCTGTATTTTACCTTCTCTGCATTTTCTAGTTTTATGATGTATTCTCCATCTTTGTTTTCATTTTCAAGAGCTATGAACAACTAAACCCCTTTCATTGGGTTAGGGAGCTCTGTTGTAATTTGATGGATCAATACTAATTTTCATTATTCTTCTTCTATCTTTTCTCTTGATTTTACATGAAAACTTTTGATCTTCATCCCATTGAGTAGTTATCTTGGAAGAGAAGCTATTCAAACTTGGATCTCTTTTGAACCTTGAAAGAGGAATGAAGAGATCAAGCTAGAAATACTTTCTCATGCTGGACCAAATTGGGTTTGGATGGGTATGTGACTATAACCCTCTCAATACTTGATTTGGGAAATGCATGTGGTATAATCAATGACCATACTTCATCTCTTCTCATGAGCAATTGACCAAGAAATTGGCTATTGATCAAGATTTGAGAGATTGAATTGCAAGAAATTGTAATTCAATCACTTAAGATTGCCAAGGAGATCAATGAGTGCATTGATTGAGGAAGAGATGAAAATGAACTTGATCCGGAGAATTGCAACATCTCCTAAGCCCAATGAACTTCCCATCTCTGATCTTACTCATTCTCTTTAATTTCTGCCATTTACTTTTATGAGCAAATCCCCCATTCCCATTTACAATTCTGCAATTTATTTTCAGTCATTTACTTCCAGTCCTTTAATTCTAGCATTTATTTTTTTGTTATTTACATTCCCGCCATTTTATTTTCTGCAACTCTCAACCTAAATTCTGGATTCGCTCAACTAGAACATTCTTCTAATTAAAGTTGCTTGATCAATCAATCCCTGTGGGATTCGACCTCACTCTATTGTGAGTTTTTACTTGACGACAAATTCGGTACACTTGCCGAAAGGAGATTTGTTGAGAGACAAGTTTTCCGTGCATCAACCACCTCCTCCTCCTCCTCCTCCTCTTCCTCCTTTTTTTTTCATTAGAATTTCTTCTCCTCCTTCCTTTTCCTCCTTCTCCTCCATCATCAGTTATCTCGTTGTTGAAGATTATAAATAATTCAAGTTCAGATTGTCAATTGAACCAGAACAAAATTGATTATTGTTTTGAATCCAATCAAGTGACTGAGTTGTGGTTCGATTCTAGTTAATTTTTTCGTTAGTAGTTAAGTGAATAATGTTTCATCATTGATGGTTTGAATTGAGTGTAATGTAAAAGTTTTGCATTAAAGAAAATATTTTTTTGTATTTGTAGCAAATTTGGGTGTAACACGAAGATATTTGGGTGTAACACGAAGATATTTGAGTGTATTGTTTAAGACTTTTTGGTGTATGTGTGCTGATAAGTTCTGCATAATTTAAAACTCTTCTTCTCCCTCCTCCTTATCTTCTGCTACTTCTTCTTCTTTTTCATCATTATCATCATCATCATCTTCTTTTCTATTTCTTATTCATTTTTTTCTTGTTTTATCTTCTCAAGTTTCTTCTTGTTTTACTCTTTTAACAAGAATAAAAACAAAAAAAATCAAACAAAGAAGAAGAAACATATAATGCTGTAAAATTACTTGGAAGAGGATGAACTTACATTCATTCAACTAAAAGAAAGAAAGAAATAAGGGAAAAAAAAAGAAAAAAATGTAGCATGAGAGGAAATATTTTTTTAGTATTTGTAGCAAATTTGGGTGTAACATGAAGATATTCGAGTGTATTGTTTAAGAATTTTCGGTGTATGTGTGCTGATAAGTTCTGCATAATTCAAAATTTTTCCTCTTCTTTCTCCTCCTCATCTTTTGCTGCTTCTTCTTCTTCATCTTCTTATTTCATATTCTCATAATTCTTCTTGGGAGGAAAAATCAAACAAAGAAGAAAAAATACATAATATTGCAAAATCGATAGAAAGAGGAGGAGGAAAAAAAATACAGCAACAACAACAGTAATAAAAAAACGACGACGAAGATGAAACACGCAAAGAAAAAGGAGGAGAAACGCAAAGAAGAAAGAGAAGAAGAAGGAAGAGGAGGAGGAGGAGGAGGAACGCAGGATACAAAGAGGAACGTGATTTCACACACACGTTATGTAAGTGACTTGTTTGACTTGTATGCTAAAAAGACTTGTATGTGTAGCAGTACTCAATCAGAATTGGTTACATGCTCTGTCTTCATTACAAGAATAATTAATTTTAGCAACAAATATTTAGCGGCAATAATACAATAGCAGCTATTTTTTTATTTAAGTTATATTTTTGTGGCTATTATATATTTGTCATTAATACTATAGATTATAATGGTAATTATTATTATTGCCACTAAAAATATAAGAAAAACTACCTTTAATAAAAAATTTTAGTAGCCATAATACAATGGCTGGTTTTATTTTTATTAAAATATAAGAAAACTACCTTTAGTAAAAAAATTTTAGCGGTCATTGTACTATGGCTGGTATTATTTTTATTAAAATATTTTTTTTATAACAATTAGTCAAAAGAAGAACAAAGACCCACGGACACCCACCTCACCCCCTTTCTCTTACTTTCTGAGAAACCTAACCCTAAACCCAGCCACTATTACCATTCTTCCAGTAGAGGGTGCTGCCGCCAGCGGGGACAGACCGTGGATGCCGTCGCACTCTTCTCATCACCGAACTCTTCTTAGCTTTCATCGTTCCTCTTCTCGTTGCCATCTCATGAAGAAAGCGTTGACCACGTGTTGCCGTCGCGAAGGTTGCTCGGTCGGTCGTCGTGTCTTCGATCTCTCTCTCTCTCTGTGTGTGTGTGTGTGTGTGTGTGTGTGTGTGTGTGTGTGTGTGTGTGTGTGTGTGTGTGTGTGTGTGTGTGTGTGTGTGTGTGTGTGTGTGTGTGTGTGTGTGTGTCCGAGGTCAACATGGCTCTTCGAGCTCTCTGTTGCTCTCTGTCCAAGCTCACTTCCTTCTTCCATCGCCGTCACTTGCCTTCCTCCTTCACCGTCGGTGAGCACTACTGCTTCAATTTAATTTTGCTTGTTTTGTACTTTTGTTAATAATACAGGTTGCTAGGTTTTTTTATTTCTGTTTGAGTTTATTAATTTTTTTTCTTATTTTGAGATACTGAATTTGAAATAATGGTTAAATTGAATGATTCCTCGCCGTCGAATGTTCCTTTATTTTTTTTCTCTTTTAAATTTGGATTTTGGTCTGCACAACCTTGGTTTGAGTCAATATGGTTAATTTTTTTATTATGAAATTGTTAACAGCGACAATGGTGAGGGTTAGTACCTTGAATGATTCTCTCAAGAGCATGTACAATGCCGAAAAGCGAGGGAAGCACCAGGTCTATGATTAGGCCATCATCAAAATTGATTATTAAGTTCCTTTTGGTGATGTAGAAGCATGGTATTTCCAAATCTTCTTCACCTCCTTAATTTAAGTCTTTTTTACCACTATTGGATTCTTAATCCACGATTCTTACTCTTGTCCCTGATGCATGCACCTCATTTTTTTTGTTTACTGTTGGATGGAAAATTTAGTTGATAACGAAGGAGATGTAAATGATCGTTGCGAAACAATGAAGAAGGTGAGGAATAAGATCGGCAAGTATGAGGTTGGTAGAACCATCGGCGAAGGTACATTTGCCAAGGTCAAATTCGCTAAGAACACCGACACCGGAGACAGCGTTGCCATTAAGGTCATGGCTAAATCCATCATTCTCAAGCATAGATTGGTTGAACAGGTCAACCTTACGCTTTAGTCTTCTTTGTTTACTTATCTTCCCAATTATTGTTAATTGTTCTTTTGATTCCTTTTGTTTTAAGTCAAGCTTGGTTTTTCATTTAGCTTGAATTTATATAAGCTAGGTTACCGATGAAGCTAAATGATTTAGGGTTACCAATGCTACTAGGGTGACGTAAATCAACATTACACATAGTGTTGCTACAAACTCTTAGTTTAGCTAAGAGATGGCAGTAAATTTTGCAGTGTATGAGGATGTGCATTGTAATGCTTGTGTGTAAATGTGTTGATAATGTTTTTATCCTCCGTAAAACCTGCACAGTATTCTCTCTTGATTATGCTACTTTTCAGTGGGATTTACATTGCATGCAGTCAAAGACATTTTGTTTCTTCTATTTGTATGCTGGACTTTTCATTTTTGGCTGAATAATCATGTAGCTTGTTATACTAAATTGTTATTTTGATTCTTTCTCCCTTATGCCATGCATTTTCTAACTTGAATCGTGTAACAAATTAAAAGAGAGATATCCATTATGAAAATTGTCAGACATCCAAATATAGTTAGGTTGCATGAGGTATGTATAATATGCTAATACATGACAAATTTCATTGTATTTCTTTATCTTATTATATTTCTAAAGCTTCTTATATTTTAGGTTTCGACCAGCAAGACCAAGATCTACATAATTCTTGAGTTCGTAATGGGAGGAAAATTATATGATAAAATTGTAAGAATTCATATGCTATTTGTCTATCGGATATGTTGGAGATTGGTTCTGCTATACTCATCTTGAAAATTAGCTTGACATGTCAAAGTTTTGTGCTTGATATGTATATGGTTACACCCTTTCTGGATCTGTAGGCTCAACAGAATAAGCTTTCTGAAAATGATTCTAGGCACTACTTTCAACAACTTATAGATGTTGTTGCTCATTGTCACAAGAAGGGTGTGTATCACAGAGACTTCAAGGTGAAAGATAATATATTACAGATGAAGTTAACTATAATCTTGATGTAATTTTTGTTGGCCTTATTATGTTTTGATCATGATGAAGTTGTTTTCTTTCTAATTATAGCCTGAAAACCTTCTTGATGCATTCGAAAACTTGAAAGTCTCTGACTTTCGATTGAGTGCATTGATAAAGTAGATAAGAAAGTACTCTATTTGTGAAATGGAGATGAAAGAAATGATTTTTTGTACATTAAAAATAAGCAGAGTCATTTTATTGTATTGGCGTATGAATGTGCTTTATCTTTGGAAAATGTTTGGAGATGGCAAATTTGACTCTTGCATTTTTTTTTCAAGGGTGTTGATGTTCTCCACACGACATGTGGGACCCCAAATTATGTTGCACCTGAGGTAAAGTAAAGTATGCAGTTCTAATCTGTTATATATATTATCTCGATCATTTGCTTGTTTTCCTTGAGGTATAGTTTTAGTTATGTTATGGGAAAATAAGTCTATAGTTTGATGCCCTAATAGCTGTTATTAGTAAACCCATTACCTTAGGACTAAAGTCATTCTTAGCTTGGTTCAGTATTTCAGAGTATATTTTATTTGGTGCTCGAGTTTCTTATGAAGTGATCTTTTGTAGGTGCTAGGCAATCAAGGTTATGATGGTGCAGCAGCTGATGTTTGGTCATGTGGAGTCATCCTGTATGTTTTGATGGCTAGATATCTTCTTTTTGAGGAGGCTGACCTTCCTGCACTGTACAACAGAGTATTTTTCCTCTGCCTCTCCTTAGCTTGAAGTGGAGACCTCAAAGAGCTAGTCAGAATAGGCAAAATGTGTTGTGAGTGTCATGGAAAATAACAGTTAAAAATAACCTTATGTTGTAACAATAAACAATATCAGAAGGCATACTGTCAACAATTATTTAAAACTACTAGGAGCATGTAGTGCTATAGATTAATAAGTAATAACTACTGCTTATAAAATACTCATTTACTTTTAATCATTAGCTATGTGCCAATCATTGATGTAACATAAACTTGTAGTATTTGTATTGTTTAAATTTTTATTATGCTTTATTACTTTTCAAGAGAAATTTGTATATAAATATTTTTAATTTAATAAAATATTTTATTTTATAGTAATTAATTTTAGTATATTTATATTACGTACAATAAAAATAATTTGAAATTTTAGAAAAAGGATAGGTTGTTATTTCTAAAAGAGTGAGTATAATTAAAAGAGACTTAAGATTTTAACAGCAATAGTAATGGCAACTAAAAGTGAATATTAAAATTTTAGAATTATTTAGTGGCTATATAAATTGCCGGTAAAATGGATTTTGGCGGCAATAGTAATGACCACTAAAAGTGAATAACATTGCAATCTTAGAATTACTTTTGGTAGCTATATAAATTGCCAAGAAAATGACCGCTAAAAGTTATATACTTTTTGCAGCCATTAAAAAGGTCTTTACCGGCAAATGTTATAATTGCCAGTAAAACCTTTTAGTGACAAAGTATAAGACGGCTGTTAGGATTTGGTTGAATTAGTCCCACATTGCTTAGGATAGCAAATGGAGTAGGTGGCCTAGGCTATAAATATGAGGCTAAGTTCTCCATATTTTTTGCACCAGTCGGAAACACTTAAAGCTTGTATCTGACTTTTCTTTTCCTCTATACTCTTTGATTAGAGAGTGTTGTGAGGTGTA
Source organism: Arachis ipaensis (assembly GCF_059453495.1). Classification (NCBI taxonomy): domain Eukaryota; kingdom Viridiplantae; phylum Streptophyta; class Magnoliopsida; order Fabales; family Fabaceae; genus Arachis; species Arachis ipaensis. The sequence continues at coordinate 113,759,260 of NC_142441.1, read as the reverse complement.
GTTAAATATTTGCTTTGAGAGAGTGGGTGTACTGGGGTGCCAGTGTTAGATAGAAAGAAGTCTATGTGTTGTAACAATTTTCACATAGTGATATTCTTTGGCTGTCATTTGACAACGGCCGTGGTTTTTTTCTCCAGTAATTGGGGTTTTCCACGTTAAATTTTGAGTTGGATGTGGTGTCTTCTCATCTTATGTTCTCTCGCTTGATTCCTCCCCGAAGTCTCCCCGGTGGTCAAGAGCTCTCTGCGGTTGGCCCAACATGTGGTATCAGAGCTTCGGTTCGGTGGGATTTATTCTTAGTATGCTCTGTGGTTGCAGCCTAGTCTGACCTTCCACATCAGAAAAGAATTTTGTCCTGTAGCTTGAGGTTGATCTTTGGTTGCTGTTGTTGTTGCTGGAAGGCAGTGTGACACTGTGAGAGTGCAATTTGGAAAGGTTCTGGCTAAGGAAAGACTTGGTATTTAAGTGTGTCCATTATGACCCACCTCTCTTTCCTGGGACCCTTCCTAGTGCACGGTCTACAATTGAGTTATACTATTCTAGTATACGGTTACAACAATGTCAGGATATTCAAGTGTTGTGAAGCTTGAAATAGAGAAATTTGATGGAAGAATCAATTTTGGCTTGTGACAAATACAAGTCAAGGATGTGTTGATACAATCAGGTTTGCACAAGGCATTGAAGATGATGTTCTCTAGAAGATAAGAAGTATCCTCATGGTATTACCGCACTGCCATGGATAAGGATAAGTTGTGGCAATCGGGTCCACAATTGCACACGGGCATTGGTTGGCGTTGAGAAGCAAGGTGTGTGGCGGAGTTATGTCGATGGCTGAAGAACTTCCAGGAAAAGCCAATTTGGAAGTTGCACCATGAATTTTCAGCAAGATTTCGATCTGTACCAAGGCGAAATGCTTGGAGTGGTCTAATTCCAAGTGAGTATACTTTCATGGTGGAGTATGATAGTTCTCTGAACTATGATTGTCGGTATAGACAATGGCAGCAAAGAATTGTGGGTGTTGACTATGGAAGCTGAAGATGTGTGACTATTTCAATCAAGGTAGAGATTGTTAGGATTTGGTTGAATTAGTCCCACATTGCTTAGGATAGCAAATGGAGTGGGTGGCCTATGCTATAAATATGAGGCTAAGTTCTCCATATTTTTTGCACCAGTCGGAAACACTTAAAGCTTGTATTTGACTTTTCTTTTCCTCTATACTCTTTTATTAGAGAGTGTTGTGAGGTGTAGTTAAATATTTGCTTTGAGAGAGTGGGTGTACTGGGGTGCTGGTGTTAGAGAGAAAGAAGTCTATGTGTTGTAACAATTTTCACATAGTGATATTCTTTGGTTGTCATTTGACAACGGCCGTGGTTTTTTTTTCTCCAGTAATTGAGGTTTTCCACGTTAAATTCTTGTGTTGTGATTGTGTCTATTTTATTTCTCTGTGAAAGGTATTTTCTCAAGGGGGAATGGTGTATTATTCCCAATAACGGCTAATGTCTAATTGCCGGTAAATGTATTAGCGGCTATTTTTATTACCGCTAAAAGCAAATTAAATGGCTGCTAAAAGTGATTTTTCTTGTAGTTTTGAACATCTCTATATAAACCGAATTAAATTAATTCAATTTATGCCACTACAAGAAAATGGAACATTTGTAACAAAAATTTTGTAACAAATTTAAAATTGTTACAATTTTTTTTGTAACAAAAATTCGTGATTCTTACATAATAATAATGTTTTGTAACAACAATACAATTTGTTACAAAATGTTTGGATATTTTGTAATGACTTGACTTTTTTGTTACAAATTATATTGGTTTTTGTAACGAACCGGTGTTTTGTTGTAAAATTTTATAATATTTTGTAATAAAAGATGAAGTTGTTGCAAAAGTTCAAAATATTTCGTAACAAAATATCCATTTGTTCCAAAAATTCCAATTATTTTCTAACAAAAAATTAATTTGTTACAAATTCAATATTATTTATAACAAGTTATTTGTTTGTCACAAAATATAAGAATTTTTGTAACTAAAAAAAATTATTTGAAAATGTTAAAATCTTTAAGATAATTTTATTTTGTTTCAAAAATTTAATTTTTTAAAATATTATTTGTATTAATTAATTATTTTTTAAAAAATTAAAGATTAAAAAATGATTAATTTTTAAAAATATTATATATTATTTTATATTTTTTTATAAAATTGATATATGATTTTTACTAATAATTAAGTCTTAAATATTGACTAAAAATTAATTTTTTAAACCACTTTTTTGTTGTTAAACATAAATAAAAACAGTTAAAATTTAAAAATAAAAACAAATGTAAAAAAAGTAAAAACCTAATTCTAACCCTTACTTTCGCTCTTTCTTCTGCTGTTCGCTGCCCTCGTTCACTCTCACTACCTCCACGGCTCCACCTCTCACACTTAAGGTCGTTGTCTCATTGCATAAGGCAGAACTGTCGTTACTATCTCGTTGGGTCACCTCCTTCTCTTATTTAAAATAAATTTATAACAAATATAATTTTTTTGTTTCATTACTGCTATAAAATTTAACATATTTTTACTCTTAAACAAATTTTTAAAAACTCCCTTAAGAATAAAATATAGAGCTTTGGTTTCTTTTTCTTCTATTAGTCCTAAGTCTACCATAACCCAACACTCATCATTAAGCCTGTAAGACTCCTGATTGTTAAAAGATAAAAAATAATAATTATTTGTGATTTATTATATTTATTCATAGTCTTATTTTTAAAAAATTATTTATCAAAAAATAATTAAATCAAAGTTATGAGATTTTAAATTTAAAATTAATTAGAACTCATATAATTTTCATAAATATTTGGATATTTTCTTATTTAGAATTTAAAACTTTAGTAATTTGATTATTCCTAGTTTTATTAAAAATTCCTATTCTATATCTTAGTTTTATTAAAATTCCCAAATAAAAACCTAATTTACACACACTCTTCAAACCCTAACCCTAACCCTCACATTTTTTTCCAGCTGCCCCATACACACACTCAGCCCCTCACCATACATACACATGCGAAAAAAAGAAAAGAAAAGAGAGAAGGGGAGCTCGAGAGGGGAAGAAGGAGAAGGAAGGAGAAGGGAAAAAGGGGAGACGGCATCGGTGGGTCTCACTGCCACCGTCGCTGTCGGCAGAGTCATAACGTGAGGAGAGAGAGACGAGCTCGTGAGGGAGAGAGGAAGTAGTGTCGTTGACATTGGAGGGGAGCCTGGCTGCCCTCGTCACTGCCAGCTCTGTCGCCGTCGTCAACATCGAAGTTGTGCGAAGCCGTCGTTACTGTCATCACCATCGATGCTTCTCCTCGTCGTTTGTGGGTGTCACCTCTTCTGTTTCTGCTGTCACGCCGTCGTCTGCCCCTCTGGATGTTGCTACTTTTGAATCACGCCGTGTCACTAGTTCTCTGCCTCATCGTTGTGGCCCAACCTCTAATTAGGTAACTCAAGTGTGTCTTGTTCTATGATTTTAATTGATTTAGTTTCTGTTTTTATTTGAATATTGATTTGGTATAATTGATTTAGTTTCTATTTTGATTTGAATATTGATTTGGCCCAACTTCTGATCTTTGATGGTTAATAGAGTTGGTTTCCCATAATTTGTATTCATATGATAAAATGATTGTTCATAAAATTGTGATTTTTCACTGTTTAGGCCATGGCAAATCAGATTGACCAGATGGGGCTAGTAAAAATTTAGATGGACTGGTTCTGAACCAATTTAGAGATTATTCAAAACTAGAAAACTAGTCCATAATCAATATTGAATCTAGTTTCTATAAAACTGATAGTCATCTTAACTAAAATACCATAACAAAATTACAGTAGTGTTAAAAACTATACATGATTTCATGACCCGCTTGCTGTAGCTTGAGTTCCGAATTCAAAAATTTGTGTATTGTCTCAGACTTACAAAGCAAATACTACGGATTTCAAAGTAAAAAAAAAAAGAGACTAAAGTTTTTTCTAAACCTTTCTTAGCTATTTGCTATTGCTAGATACATGTTTTCATGATGCTAATAATTATCCCAACTGCATAGTAATGAAAAATTATCTATACAAACACGATTTCATAATAGCATTTCATATTGTTGTGAATTATGATAAAATTCATTGTTATTATCTCTCTGATGTTCAATTGACTGATATTTCACCAGTGTCTTAGTGTGCGTATTCCTCATGCATGTTATGTTGGTGCATATGTGTAATATTAATGTGTACGTGGATGCATGCAAGAAAAAGAATTTTGAAGTGGGGAGTTATTGTACCAAAATCCAAAATAATATGGAGTAGATGTTTATATAGAATAAAGTTTTAAAGATATTGAAAACATATATGATGATTTTATCAGTGTTAATATATATTTTATCGGTGTTGATATATACATGTATATATAGTATTAAAGCACTTTTGTCAAAATAAAATTGAGTATTCTAGGCACTGCTGCTCTGGAACTACCTTTGTCCATCATGCACTCTCAATGCTATACTAATATTTTCCTTATATATAGTAGTGCGTTCTTACTAGAATACTCATATGTACTTGTTTGAATATATATACACATTTGATAATTGAGAAGTATGGAAACATACTATTATGCATTGGTTGATTAAGAATTCTACTGCATGAATTTCTATATGGTGAGGTACATGTTTGCAGAACTTATATTAGTATTGTACTATTATGTTAACAGATGAGGCTTGAGTGAAGGAATTTGACCTCAGGCAAATGTGGAAGAGTCCAAATGGGACAATTAGGAACATTTTGAATGGTAACTCAGCTTATTTTTCGTTGATTATTGTTTATAAAATATGAACTATTGATCATTTTATAGGTTTTTGGTCAAGGAATTGGTGGCTACTAAATGATAGCTAAGTTGTTCTTACTGGTTACTCTTAGAAAAACTTTAGGAACTGTCTTCAGAGAACCCATTGGAAAACATGCATTTTGTAAATTGTAATGATCTAAATATTTTCAGGTTGGACAAAGCCAATATGCATCGGAAGACATGCATTTCGTGATCAATATAGGGCCACTGGCAGTTATTAAAGGAGCTTGGAAATTAAAGCTGGTGTTCGGTATTGCTTCTTACTTTGTTTTAGACAACTTTGTCGTTGATTTGGTCGTCGATTTTAACAGTATTTCTTGTAGTGATGTAAAATTACTTATGATTTTAATACATATTCACAGATGATTGATATATTATTAGTCTAGTTTAATTATATATGGATCTATTTATTACATTTTAGTTGTGTCATGGTTGAAAAATAACAAATGTCCTGTTACTTGGTTTGATAAATTTGGTTATATATTGGATGAGGAATAAGTGATGAATTGGTTATTTTTTATGGAACCGTAGATTGTGAAAATATCAAAGTTTTAAGGGAGATTTTGTTAAAATTTTTCTAAAAATTTTAAATAAAAGAATAAAAAAATTATAATTAGTGTTATATCTTTTTTCTAATGTTTGTTTTGATTTTTTCCATTTATAGAAGTGCTAAAATGGTGACAACTTGTTACATAAGGGACTCAAGAATATTTTGATTCATAGAGACACTAATCTATATTAGATTTTTAACTTTTGGTTGAATTTGTGGAAGAAATATAACTTGTGGAACTAATCAATGGAGATACTAATGTTATTTTGTTTTAAATAATCTTAGTTAAATGAAGCATGTTTGAATTATCTATGTTATTACATACTATTTAAATGTTGACTTGCTCAGTAAATTAGTCAATATATCAATTAATTAAAAAAATAATTTGATAAATTATGTATGTAGTTTGTATTAAAAAATGTTACAAAATAAATGTTGTGTTTTTGCAACTATAGAAAAAAAATGATACAAAATCAAGTTATATTTGTAACAAAATTTTATGATAGGAAATAATATATTATTAAGAAAAATATTTTAAAGGTAAAAAATTGTTATCACTTTTGTAACAAATTTTGGTTTTTGTATTAAAAAAATTTGTTATAAAATATTACTTTGTATTGTAACAGTTTCATTTTTTGTTACAAAATTTTTTTATAATGGGACATATTGCAACAGTCCTTTTTTTGTTACAAATTCTTTTTGTTTTAAAATTCAGATTTTTTGAAACAATTTTTTTAGTTACAAATATTACTTTTTCTTGTAGTGTGCTATTTACATGCAAATCGAAACGAGTTGATTCGATTTATTATTTGTGCAGGATAACTACAATAAATCAAATTAGCCTGATTTGATATACTATTTGTACATATTATTGACATTACCTTCTTTTAAGTTAATTGTTAACTTTAAAACATAAATATCAATAAGGAAATACTCTCATTTAGATTCAAATAAAATATAAAAAATAAAACAAACAAAAATAAAAATTCAAATTATGTGTTTTAGTTCAAACTCCATAAAATCGACATTTTTATAAATTTGAAAAAAAACAATAAGCGATTTCTAAAAATTCGTTAAAAATTATTCTTTAACTCTTTAGCATATAAAGAATCATTATCGAGACTTTTGATATTGAAAAAATTATTATAAAATATAGCCATCCAAAATAATATATAAGTTAAAATTTAAAATTTTTCATAATAAAAAATAGTGCATAATTGACCATTAACAATTCAACAAAAAATACAAGAATTAGACAAGACTTTATGTCATATGTCTCTTTTCTATTTTTTTAACAATATCTTCCTTGTACAATTGCTACACTTTTGTATTTACTTATTTTAATTACTTTAGTTAATATAACAAATAGTAATATTTTTTAAGAAATAAGAGACATTAAAATTAAAAAACCTATCAAATTTTTGTTTTTTTAATTCTAAGATCAATAATAATGTTCAGAATGCTATTGATTAATTTTATACAACGTACTTAACAACAACATTGTATAGAAAATGAGATTACTTTAAAATTCTTTTCATATATAATTATAAATATAAGGTTTAATTACTCTATTGGTCCTTATAGTTTCGAAAAATTTTTAATTAGGTCCCTATATTTTTTTTTTCTTTTTAATTAGGTCCCTGCATTAAATTTTTTTTCAATTGAGTTCCTACACTTTTTTTCCTTTTTATTTGAGTCCTTGCACCAAATTTTTTTTAGTTGGGTCACTGTATAATTAAGCCAATTACTACCAAAAGGGACTTAATTGAAAAAAAAATTTGGTGCAGGGACCAAATTAAAAAGAAAAAAAGTATAGGGACCTAATTGAAAATTTCGCGAAACTATAGGGACCAACAGAGTAATTAAACCTAAATATAATGAGTTAATTCTGACTTTAAAAAAATTTTAAGTTTTAACTCCTATGTCACCTTAAAAAATTATATTTTATAATAACTTTTCAATATCAAAAATCTTGATAATAATTCTTTATATGCTAAAGAGTAAAAGGATAATTTTTAATGAATTTTTAGAAATTATTTATTCTTTTGTTTTAAATTCACAAGTTGATAAAAATGTAAATTTGCTGGAATTTAAATTAAAATATAAAATTTAAATTTTTATTTTTATTCGTTTTGATTTTTTTATATTGTATTTAAATTTAAATGGGAGGATATTTTTTTATTGACATTTTTGTTTTAAAGTTAACATTAATTTAAAAGAAAAAAATATCAATAATCTATACAAGTAGTAAATTGAATCACACTGATTTGATTTACTATTTATGCAGCACATACATAGTAAATAAAATTAATTTGATTCGAGTTATATGTAAATAGAATAAATCAAATCAATTTATATAAAGATGTTTACGACAAAGCATGTAACCAATTCTAAATTAAGATATATATGCAATTTGAGCTGAAGTCATTTTATTTGTATGATTTACCTTGATTTCAGTTTCTTTTTCTTTATTGTGAAAAATTACTTTTTTTTTTGTGTGTCTATTATAACTATAAAAAAAAAACGAAGACCAAGGAATTATAATATCATTATTAGGGTAAATGTGGGAAGAGGAATTAATTTAAACTAAGGATTAACAAATATGTACGTTAAAAACACATAATAAGACTATTATTAATAGAAGTTAAGATTTTAAATATTTTTATTTAATAAATAAATTACAAATGAATTACAAATTTAAGGGTGTGTTTGATTTATGTTTCATTTTCTATTTTATTTTTAGTATTTTCTGTTTTTACCTCCTATTTTCACTTTTTTCTTCACAAATTCAGAAAATAAAAAACACTGAAAATAAAAATAGAAAATCAAAACGAGAATCAAACGCACCTTAAACTTTTTGTGTTTGCAATAAAAATTTAAAAATTTTCTAAATTTATAATCCTAACATTTGTTCTTGGGTTGCGTTTGTCTGCAGAGACCGAGAGACTTAGACTCAGTATCATGTATGATAGCCAGAGACAAAAATTACTTCAGTTCCAGAAAAATTTTAATCCCTTTAATATCTCTAGAAAATGGAGACACACGGGGCCAAAATTTATGAGAACGAAAAATGAAACTTCAATAACATTTTTTTTCGAAAATATCCTTGTTTATTTTTTAAATTCTAATTCTACTCCTCTTTGAAAGCAAATTAGGGCTTCACTCTGTAACACCCTACCACACAAAACTTTACACTTAAGTCGTAAATTAGAGGTGGTAAGGTACTACGACTTCTAAAAGTAAAAACACGTACATAGATATATTTAAAAGGATATTTATCTAGGAGCCTTAAAGAAAAGTTGAACAAAACAGAACTCGAAAGTCGCATCACACTCGAACGGTTAAGCGTAGAAGAGACAGATAATAGCGTACGGAAAGGATAATATACATACGAATATAGAGTTCCAAAAAAACACATATACCAAGCTCCCGACTCGACCTGCGAAGCAAAGGCTGGCTAGAGTATATATATATAAATTATACCAAAAGACAAAATATAATTCCTGATTCTCCGAGTTAACCTCTAGGAGGGACAAAATACAAGTTTATACAAAGTGGAGAATATATATATATATATAAAGTCCCCAAAACTCACATCTTCGCTCCCAGAGAGTCTCCAGTATGCTCAGCGAGGTGCTTCACGTCTTACATTTGAAAGCAACGGAACATGTATGGAATGAGAACCAGAGGTTCTCAGTATGGTAAAGGTGCCCATATAGATAATACATAAGGTCCTGGGAAGCCAGAGACATTCCAAAACTTTAACAACCTATATCAAATCCTAGAGTTCTCATTAAACCAAAAATATGGTGACTATATTTAAGGATTCTAATCTAACTCATCATTTTTCATTCTCTGCAAACCTCCAAATCACCAAGTGGAACAACCCTCAGCGTCTCCTCTACGCGTATGAGGGATCTCTCAGAAACAAACACAAACAAGACAAACACAAATATAAAAAGCAGATACAGCAAATAGATTAGGTAGTAGTTAATTATAGTTAAGGAAATAGGCAAGTCAAAACAAATGTATACTCAAACGAAACATACAAGTGCATATGATATATGTTTGTCCTATGGCAGATGATATCATCTGTCGGTTATACAATCAAGTCCGACATGTCCGGTAGCGAACCGTGGACAGTCCCTGTATACGTGCATTCCGAAGAATATATATATATATATATATATATATATATGGAGTTCTATGGTGGCATTAGTTTTGGTAACTAAGGCTGACATGAATTTGACCTATAATTAAAATAGTGACACATGGTAAGAAAATTAAATTCAACACCAAAATGATTCTCTCTCTTATAATTTTTTATGATTACTTTTATCAAAATAATTTAAAAAAATAACACTAAAATATTTTTTAACTATATTTATAATGATTATTTTATTATTATTTTTATTTTTAAAAAATAATTTCTTATAATTATTTTTATGATTATTTTACCAAAATAATTTTTTTATAATTAATTTTTCTTTTTGAAATTTCGAGAAACTAACACCAAAAAGATATTCTCTCTTGGTGTTAGTTTAAAAATAATCATAAGAAACTATAAGAGAGAGAATATCATTTTGGTGTTAGTTTCCTAAAATTGCAAAAATAATAATTATAAAAAAATTATTTTGATAAAATAATAATAAAAATTATTATAAGAAATGATTTTATAAAAATAAAAATAATAATAATAATAATTTTGGTGTTAGTTTTAGAAATTATTAAAAATAATAACAAAAAATAATTAAAAAAATAAAAATAACTATAAAAGATTATTTTAGAAAAAATAATCATAAAAATAATCCTAAGAAATTATTTTTTAAAAATAAAAATAATAATAAAATAATAATTATAAAAATTATTTTGATAAAAGTAATCATAAAAAAGTATAAGAGAGAGAGAATCATTTTAGTATTGGATTTAATTTTCTTACCATGAGTCAAAATTTTACTTATATGTCAAACTCATGCCACCCTTAGTCACCAAAACTAATGCCACATTGCCACCATAGAACTCCTATATATATATATATATATATATATATAGGAGCAAGTGGGGGCAAGTCACTGCATTTACCCAGGAAAACTCGTGTCTCAAATAATATAATGCATATGCCGTGTGGATCTTTCAGTCACAATTCATCAATATCATCATTACCCTGATTCATATCTCATCCAACATTATCCATGCATCGTTAATTTAATTATTTATTTCACAATTCTTCCTCAGTATCAAACTAACTCCCTCAATAAGTTTTCTCTTCTTTTGAAACCTAACACTAGCTATCGGACCTTAAACAGGGGTTACAGAGGTTTGGAAAGTTAGAGGAATGGTTGAAAATTCAAAAATACCATTTTGGCAAACCAGGGTGGTCATGAGTACGCATGCCACTCGTGTACGCGAGAATTTGAAAATTTACAGTGTCGTGTACGTGAGATCATGTCTGCGTACACGAGCTCATGAGGCAGGGAGCGATCCCCGCGTTGCGTGGCATTACCGTGTACGCGAGATTGCGGATTTTACATTACCGCGTACACGAGGTATCTGGGCAGATCCCAATACTCACATCGCATGACATTGTCGCGTACGCAAGTATGGCAGTTTTGCCAAAAAGCTGTTAATTTCAGAAAAATCAGTTTTTCACACCAAATTTCAAACGCACATAAGTTTTTTGTTAAAAATCATTTTCAGTCCATTCTTCAAATGTTGTAAATTTCACGGACCCAATTTTTATTCAAGATAAGTTTCACAAGATTTGGGGATTAGGAAATCAAGTTATGGTCTACCAAAGTTAGTCAAAAATAGGTTTTTACCAAAAGTTCCAAGTCCTCTAGTTTTCTACAATTCTCAATAGAAACTAAACCAAACCACTCACAACCAAATTAATCCCAAGCATTCATATACATCACTAAATACTAGTCTCCTACTTATCAATCACCCAAACACCTAAGTTATTAAATTTCGATTATATCAACTCATCAACATACTCATCATACATCACATATATACACATTTAGTCTACCAAATCCAATAATTCAGAGAATTCAAGCCTAAATTATGGTAACTAGCCTAAGTTTCACGCAACATTAAATATTAACTACAAGAAACCGAAACCGTACCTTGGCCGATTTCTCCCCAAGCTCAAAACACCTCAAAACCCTCCTCTTCACAAGCTTTCAAGCCAACTCAACAAGTTTTCAGCCACCAGAGTTCTAATTCAAGCACTCCACTTCACCAATTTGACTTCAATTCACATGGATTCAGTCTAATTTCATACAATTTCATACACAACTACCAATTTCAATACGCAAACTTCATAAAATTAAAGAATTAAAAGAGGATAAGAGTTTCTCACCTTTATCTACTGAGCACTTGGATGAAACCCAGTTATATCTCGCACTAGAGTACCCCTAAACCATCAAAAGTACAAAATTCCTCAATACCCATGAACTAAAATCACAAAAATGAAAGGAGTCAAGAATTGGGTGAGAAATTCGAATTTCTTACCACTTTGTTCAGATGGATATGAAGAGCTTGGTGAAGTGATCACGTGACCACAGATGGTGCGGTAATCAGAGCTCCATAGAGAAAGTTATGAGAGATTGAAATTTAAAGTGGACAAGGGTTTATGTTCTTGATTCTTCTCTTTCTCTTCAGCGTGTTTCTCTATGAATGAAGAAGATAGTGGCTGAGCTAGGGTTTTATATGTTGGGCTTGGGCCCAACTTGGGCCCTGTCTAACCGATTTACCCCATTGGCCCAACGTTAGGCCAAAATTTTAAAAATTAGTATTTTAATTCGTATTTTAATTATTTTTACTTCTTCAAATTATAAAATTTAATTTCTAATTTCTTTGACTCATAATTATTTTTACTTCATTCTATTTTATCTTGTCTTATTTCCCTTTCTGGTGTTTCATAATTATTTTTCACAATAACTATCACTTGAGTTTGTTTGTATGTGCAGTACTTGTGATTACTCAGGAATTCAAGGAATCTCTACAAGCTCTATCATCAAAACAATTGCTCTTATCACGGTTGTATATGTGCTCATGGAGTGAGTTTGGTGTGCCATATCGAATTCGTATTCCACTGGGTACATGGCTTGGTTTACATAGATGGTATCACACTAAGTTTGGTGTTCTCACAACAAGTTTGGTGTTGCCATATTCACCATACAAATATAGTAACAACTTCATTATCTTATTTTATTTTGGCTTGCCTTTCAGTTTGTTTTGAATTGGACTCTGTTAACTGCACAAGCCTTTGCTTTAATTGAATTATTTCACTTGATGATCCTGTTTTCATCACCATTTTTTTCTTTTCTTTGATGCTTGAAGACAAGAAATCACTCTAAGTTTGGTGTTGGAGGCTATGCTCTACATAGCCTAAAAGGTGATGGAGAAAAAGAAGATGAAGAGAAAGGCAGTGGGAACTAAGGTTGTTTCCTTCCTTTTTAATAATAATATGCATGCGCCTCAATTTTTTTCTCTCATATAATGCATTTAAGATTTCCAACTGTCAAGTACATATCTTGTCCATCACAACCCACAATAATAATTGTGCTCGCTCCTGAACGTGAATAAGGAGTCATGTGCTGACAAAGAAACAAAAGAAACAGAGAATGATCAATAAAGAGCATGACAAAGTGAGTTTAGGAAAACCAAATTAACTGAGAATGTTCAACATGATCTGAGCCACATTGCTTGAGGTCTTAGTCTAGAGGACTATTATGGGATCCTTATACTTGACAAAACCTTGAAGAAGCAACAATGTAAGAAATAATAAGTAAGAAAAAGAGGTTATAAGAGAAACCAAAGGCTCTGAGTACCACTGACTAAGGACATTAAAAGAAAAATAAGCTCAAAGAGCGTTCTAGTCAAGTGCTTGTGGTGCTTATGTATCAAGCCAAAAGGTTGAAAACAAAGCATTAAGAGTCACGGTTAGGCTCAAGGTGGAAAGCACCCCCCTAAAATGAGAAAGCCAAAGGCTCTGAGCACCAATGTTGGGGAAGAAAGAAAAGATAAAATAAGCTCAAAGAACTCCCTAACTATGTGCTTGTGGTGTTTCTGTGCCGAGCAAAATCTTGAGATAAACATTAAGAGTCACGGCTAGGCTCAAGGTGCAAAGCACCTAATGAACTTAAATGGTGGAAAGAAAGTAAACAAGCTTGCTTCAAGGTGATTATTCAAGGAAGGATTCTATAATCTAATCGGGACAGAAGTTTTGAAAGATTTTGATCAATTGTGTTAAATTGTTCATAAGTGAAATGGTTAACCAAACTTATTTAGATTGCTATCCTTGATAAACCACTATTTTATGGTTTATTTTGTACTGAGTGGATTTTGTCAACTATTCTCACACTTATTCATGTAAATTGCATGTTTTTAAGTTTCCTTCCTAATTTTGTTCTATGATTGAAAACATGCTTCTTAGGCCTTAAAATCGCAAATTTTTAATCTTCTCTTATTACCATTTGATGCCGTGATATGTGTGTTAAGTGTTTTCAGGTTTTATAAAGCATGAATGGCTTAGAGGATGAAAAAGAAGCATGCAAAAGTGGAAGAAACACAAGAAATTAAGGAATTCAGAATCTGGTAGCGACGTGCACGCATGGATGATGCGTACGCGTGACCGGTGCAACAGACAAATGACGCGTACGGGTGGATGACGCGTACGCGTGACCAGGAATTCATTGAGCGACGTATACGCGTGACGAGCGTCACATGCTGCAATTAACAAAAAATGCTGGGGGCGATTTCTGAGTTGATTTTGACCCTGTTTTGGGTCTGAAAATACAGATTAGAGGCTGCAGAGTGAATCTAGAAGGAATCATTCAATCACTTTTCATTTATTCACACTTTAGGTTTATATGTAGGTTTCTAGTGAGAGAGGCTCTCTCCTCTCTCTAGGTTTTAGGGTTTTTAGTTTTATTTCTTCTCTAATTCAGATTTTCATCTTGCTTTAATTTGGTTTCTCTTCTACATTCTATCATTTTAGCATCTTAGTTTATCTTCTCTTGTTGATTTCTTCATTTTTCCAATTTAGTTTATGAACTCTTCATGTTAGATTCAATTTCCTTTTAATGAAATTTGAGGTATTTCATGTTTACTGCTTCTTTCTTCATTTGTTGTTATTAATTCCTTGCAATTGTTGGTCATTGATTTTACATTCTCCTATTAGTTTTCTATGCTTTTATTTTGTGCCTTCCAAGTGTTTGATAAAATGCTTGGGTGGATTGTAATTTAGATTTTTATGTTCTTGACTTGGATTGATTATTTAGAGACTCTTGAGTTATCAAAAGTCTTTTGTTCATTGGTGATTGAAGATTGCCTGTTAGCTTGAACTTCACCAAATTTAGTCTCTCACTATGAGTTGACTAGGACTTGTGAACTTAAGTTGATTGTATGCACTTGACTTTCCTCCAATGGTTAGAGGTTAACTAAGTGAAGGCAATTCACATTTACCATCACAATTGACGATGATAATGAAGATAGGACTTCTAATTCTCAATCCTTGCTAAGAGCTTTCTTAGTTATTAGTTTATTTTCTTGCCATTTTACTTCCTTGTTTCTTATTACAAAACTCAAAAATATACTTTTCCATAGCCAATAATAAACTACACTTCCCTGTAATTTCTTGAGAGACAACCCGAGGTTTGAATACTTCGGTTAATTTTATTGGGTTTGTATTTGTGACAAACAATCTAAACGTTGATTGAGGTTTAATTATCGGTTGAGAACTATACTTGCGTACACACAACAAGGGAAGTTTTGGCGAATGTGCGTACGCACACATGCGTGCGTACGTACAAAGTGGATTTCACGTAATACATAGAATTTCCCATGTACGACGCTAGGGTAAGCAACAAGCCAAACCGATGAAAATTGGTTCACGTACAATGCAGCCTACTTCACGTTGTACGTGAGCCCAAAGAAGACATTTTAGGACCAAATTTTCATATCACGTATAAAGTGATACAAGCCAGGCACTACGTGGGCCTTGCAGCCTCTTCTAGAATCTCAAATGAAGACCTTCTGTTCTTCAAATTCTCAACCTTTGAAGGATCAATCACAAGCCTATTAACGAGGACAATTATTAAAGATCACAAGCAATCAAAGGAGATATCTTCTCAATGGAAAATAATTAGGAAATAGGTTTGATTATGTTTTAATTTTGATTCTATTTTAAATTGAATTTGAATTTGAAATTAGGGTTAGTATTTAAAGTAGAGGGAGACTCTCTCGGAAGGGACCTCTTAGTTGCTTCGGCAATTTGATTTTTCTCAAGGATTTCATGGAAGAACATGAGTTTCTGATTCTCCTCGGTTAAGATTAGGAGCTCTGTTGATTCCATGGATTAATGTTTTAGCTTTTTACACCTTTGATTAATGCATTGATTTCTTTTCAAGAATAAGTTTTCGTTCTTCATCTTAAAGGGTTTGAATGTGATGGAAAACAATTCTTCTCTGATTTGAATTCTTTTAACTTCTTGAAAAAGTTGATTAGTTGAATTAAGCTTAAAAACCGATTCTCATAATTCTTAAGTTTTGAAACTGGATTGATAAATGGCATAAAATCAACTAGGGAAGATTCTTATGAATTGTGTGGCTTTATAAATTAGTGAACGTTCTTCAACTCTTTTCTTAAGTAATTGACTAAGGGATTAGCAATTAATTAGGTTAAAGAGAAATTAAATCACCAAGGGATTGGGGTTTGATTACTAATGGTTTGCCATAAAAATATTGTTGCATGATCAAGGTGGAAAGTGAAAAATATTAATCCGGAAGAGTTAACATCTTTAAAACCTTAACTGTCTTAATTCATATTATTTTTCAGAATCATTGTTGCTTTTGTTTTGCCTTCGTTAATTGCTGTTTACGTTTAAAGCCTTCCAAAACCATAATTTGGTTGTCTAACTAGATTAATCGATTGATTTTACTTGCTTGATCCGTTAATCCTCGTGGGATCGACCCTCACTCACCTGAGGTTATTACTTGATTCGAGCCGGTGCACTTGCCGATGTTTTGTGGATTGTAAAATCCACATCATAGCCCCTCCTTGTTTCCTCTGTTCTATTCCTTACAACATCTTCTGCAGCTCTCAATCATTTTGTTGAGCCTTCTGAATCTTAGCCTTGAAATCACTAGAGATATGTAACTGGTCCAGGCACATATTCACAGCTACCACTCTAACGCCCAAGTTAAGGTTCTCAAACTCTCTCAACAACTTCTCCTCCTCGATCATCATTCAAGCAACGTTTAAGGAGTTCCGGCTCAGTGCATCCGCCACCACATTAGCTTTTTCCGGATGATAACTCAGCTCAAAATCATAATCCTTCAGCAATTCCATCCATCTCTTCTGACACATATTAAGCTCATTCTGATCAAAGAGGTATTTTAAGCTCTTATGATCAGAGAAGACTCAGAACTTCATTCCATACAAGTAGTGTCTCCACACCTTCAATGCAAACACAACCAAAAAAAATTTTAGGTTGTGAGTTGAATAGTTTACTTTATGCGGTCTCAACTGTCGTGAGGCATAAGAACAACATTTCGGTGTTGCATTAGCACACATCCCAAGCCTTTCAATGAAGCATCACAATATACCTCAAATGGTTCATTGGTGTCAGGCAATACAAGTACATGCGCTGTTGTTAATTTCTACTTCAAAGTTTGGAAGCTCTCCTCGCACTCTAATGTCCATACAAATGGCACATCCTTCCGAGTTAACTTTGTCATATGTAACGCAATCTGTGAGAAACTGAAAGAGCATTACCGTCGGTTAAGAATTTCTTCTCGGTAAGAGGAATAACTTCGTTGCAAGTATATTTCCAAACCGACAAAGAACACTCAATCAAAGTTTAATTTCGGTTGTCCAAGTCTAATCCAATAAAAATAACCGAGATTCTTAGTCCCGGGTCGTTCTCCCTAAGAATTGCAATCGAGTGCTCAAGTATTGGTTATGAGTTTCACGGGTTGGGTTGATAAAAGTGCAAGAAATTAAATGGCAAGAAAATAAAGCAAACAACTAAATATAACACTAATAAAAAGAGATATTCATGACAAGGATTGAGAATCAAGGCTTTCTATCCTAGTCATTAATTATCATACAATAATTAACAAGAGCTAATCCTATTTAGTCATCTTTAACATCGGAAGTGGGTACAATGTTATCTTCAAATAGGCCTAGTTAATCTCAATCCAAAAGTCCTAATCAACTCACAAATTGAATTAGTAAGAGATTAGAGTCAATGGAAACAATATTAACTAACAACTCTAGATCACCAATCTAAATTGGGTATTAATGATTCAGGATTGCCTAATTTCTCTTTCCAAGCCAAGAATGCTCAAAAAGCTACTCTAACATCCAACCAAGCATTTTGTCAAACACTTGGAAGGCATAAAAAGAAAACATCATAAAAGTGCAAGAATAATAAATCTACAACTACCAAATGCAAGAAATTAACAATAACAACTAAGGAAAGCACATTAAACATAAAATACCTCAAAATTGCATTAAAGAGAATGAAAATTAACAAGAGTGCATGAACATAAAAGAACACAAAAGGAAAATTAACAAGTAAAATTAAGAGAACAAGGATGTAGAAAAAAGAAATTGTAAAGAAAACTGGATGAAAACAAGAATTAAATCCTAGATCTAAGAGAAATTAACCTAATTCTAGAGAGAAGTGGGAGCTTCTCTCTCTAGAAAACTACCTAAAGCATGATCCTAGCTAATCTAATTGCTCCCCCTTGTCCAATCTTGAATTCTGTATCAAATAGCCTCAGAAATGAGTTGGATTTGGGCCTAGAAAGCTTAGAAATCGCCCCAATGTCTTCACTTTAATGAGGTCAGGTGACCAGCATCACGCGTGCGCGTGGTCGACGCGTGCGCGTCGATTGCCAAAATTCCTCCTCATGCGTACGTGTGGATGACGCGTGCGCATCGCTGGCAGATCTCCTCCTCACACGTACGCGTGGGTGACGCGTGCGCGTGGCCTTGAATCCTCCAAATGCTCATTCTTCATGAATTCTCCACTTTGTATGCTTTTCTCTTCACTTCTTCCATCCAATCCTTGCCTTATAAGCCTGAAATTACTCAACAAACATATCAAGGCATCGAATAAAATTAAAGTGAATTAGATTTAGCTATTCTAAGGCCTAAAAAGCATGTTTTCACTCTTAAGCACAAATTTAGGGAGATTTACAAAGGCATGCTATTTCATTGAATATATGTGAGATTGTTGATAAAACCCACCAAATTCAATAAAAGATAAATCACAAAATTGGGTTTCTCAGAAACCTTTGATAAACCTCCGATAATACCTAGCCAAACCTAGAAAACTCTTAATCTCCGTCACCGACGTAGGCCGTCTCCAATCCATCACTACCTCAATCTTAGAAGGATCCACAAAAATGTCCTGCTTACTTACTATGTGACCCAAAAACTTTACCTCCTCCTTCTAGAATTCACATTTAGAAAGTTTTGCATAAAGCTTTCTCTCTTTTAGGATCTACAACACGGTCCTCAAGTGTTCTGTCTGCTCCTTCTCTGTCTTAGAATAGATTAGAATATCATCAATGAATACCACCATGAACTTATCTAAGAAAGGATAGAATATTCTGTTCATGTAATCCATGAAAACAGCATGGACATTTGTTAACCCAGAAGACATTACAGTATGCTCGTAATGACCATAACGAGTTCTAAAACCAGTCTTAGGGATGTCTTCATCTCTCACTCTTATCTGATGATATCCAGATTTTAAGTCGATCTTTAAGAAAACTCCAGCTCCTTGTAACAGATCCATCAAGTCGCCAATCCTCGGCAATGGATATTTTTTCTTTATTGTCACCTTGTTCAGTTGTCTGTAGTCCATGCATAGACGCATGCTCCCATCCTTCTTTTTCACCAGTAAGACTGGTGCTCCCCACGGGTAAACCTTAAGTTTTGCTAGCTCCATAGGAGACATCCTATATGGCGCAATCGAGATTGGTCTTGTTCCTAGTATCAATTCTATCGTAAACTCAATTTATCGAGAAGGAGAAAATTCAGGTATATCTTCAAGAAATACCTCAGGAAATTTGTTCACTACCAAAAGCTGACCCAAATTCTGTTCATCTTCTGACAAGCTTGCAGCTAACAGCACGAAACCCTGACACTCACTCCCACTACAGTTTACCACAATATAATTCAAATAGTAACCATTTTCTACGACCGGTCCTTTAGACCCCTCAGACATAAACCACACTGAATGTTCAAAATAGTCTAATAGTACATGATGCTTTGACAACCAATCCCATCCCAAAATTAAATCAAGTCCAGTCAATGGCAAACATATCAAGTCGTGGACAAAGTTTCTATTTTCAATTCGAAATGACACTTGTTGACAACATAGCTTAGTTACCACATCCTCAAAGATGGGAGTATGTACTTGTAAATCATATGCCAAAACAGAGATTTTTAATCCTAATTCGCTAGCTTTCTCAAATGATATGAATAAATGTTACGCCTCAGTATCAAAAAAAGTAGTTAAGATCTTGTTTCTGATTTCACAATTACCTCTAATCAAAGTGTCTGACTTCTCAGCACCATCCGTCTACATGGTAAAAATGCGCCTTTGCTGTTGAGTCCTCCCAGCAGTTAGATTTTTCTTCTCTGGACAAGTCCAAGACATATGCCTGGATTCACTACAATAGTAGCACAAACCCAAACCAGCTTTGCACGGAGTATACGGATGGTAACCCCCACATCTCTTGCAAGTCAAGTCGTTGGGAGGAACCTGATCTTGCTATCCCTTTCCTCTTCCTTGGTTGTTGTTGTTATTAAACCTCCAAAAGTTGTTCTGACCCTGGTGGGGTTGTGGAATGTAGCCACCTCTCTTGAAATTCCGGCCTCTTGGCACAAAATTCCTTCCTTGATCCTTCTTGAAGAATGCTCGGTGATCACCCTTGTCTAAAGCAGCTTTTCTTACGCAATTCTCAACAACCCTACTTTTATTCACCAATTCATAAAAGATTCTGACCTCCATTGGCCCCACAACACTCAGAATATCACTCCGTAGTCCACTTTCATACTTTATATATTTTCACTCTTCATAGTCCTCTGGAGTACCCCGACAAACTTTGGAGAACCGACAAAGCTCCTCAAACTTGCTAGTATACCCTGCTACAGTTATAGAACTTTGCTTTAATTGTAGTAACTCAAGCTCTTTTGTCGCTCTGATTGAGTTGAGAAAATACTTCTTATAGAATTCAGATTGGAAGGCATCCCAAGATATCACAGCATTACCTGGTTGCAACAAGCAGTGAGCTCCCTGCCATACTGGTCCTCAGGTACCTGTTGAGCCTGTAGAGCTCTCTCTATAGCCTGAAACCAATTTTTCGCTTCTGTAGGGTTCGTTGTACCCTAGAAAACAGGTGGATTCACCTTCAGGAATGTTGCTAAGGTCATCAGCCCATTACCTCCGTTACCGCCATTCCCATTACCAGCCTGTTGGTCTAGTACCTTAGATGTGGCATGCATAGCAACAACCATGTTTTCTAGAACAGTCATGAAATTTACTAGACAATTGTTATCGCTCGTTTCAGATCCTTCATAATCTCTCCGACCTCTTCCTCGACCATGTCCGCGTCCACGAGATGTCATTTCATTCCTGTTCATACCAAACAATTGATATCAAGATGATCAGTCTCAATATCTCAAGCCTAGTATTTTAGAGTCCCAAATGCATGCTCATGAACAAGTATACTACATTTATCAGTAAGTTAATCCTAAATAGCATATACACATAATCCAGAGTATGCTCAGAAGCATAGTCAGTCCGTCCTTCATGCTTTACGAGAATGAACTGCTCTAATACCACAATGTAACACCCTACCACACAGAGCTTTGTGCTTAAGTTGTAAATCAGAGGTGGTGAGGTATCACGACCTCTAAAAGTAAAAACACATATATAGATATATTTAAAAGGATGTTTATCTAGGAGCCTTGAACAAAAGTTGAACAAATTAGAACTCGAAAGTTGCATCACACTCAAACGGTTAAGCGTAGAAGAGACAGATAATAACGTACAAAAAGAATAATATACATGCGAATATAGAGCTCTAAAAAACACATATACCAAGCTCCTGACTCGACCTGCGAAGCAAAGACCGGCCAGAGTATATATATATATAGGAAGGACAACATACAAGTTTATACAAAGTGGAAAAAATATATATAATATAAAGTCCCCAAAACTCAGATATTCGCTCCCAGAGAGTCTCCAGCACGCTCAGCGGGGTGCTTCATGTCCTGTATTTGAAAAACAGCAGAACATGAAATGAAAATGGGGGTTCTCAGTATGGTAAAGGTGCCTATATAGATAATACATAAGGTCCTAGGAAGCCAGAGGCATTCCAAAACTCCAACAACCTATATCAAATCCTAGAGTTCTCACTAAATAAAAAAAAATGGTGACTATATGTAAGGATTCTAATCTAACTCTTCGTTTTCTATTTTTTGCAAACCTTCGAATCACCAAGTAGAACAACCCTCAGCATCTCCTCCACCCGCATGAGGAATCTCTCAGAAATAAACACAAATAAGACAAACAGAGAAAACATAAATATGAGAAATAGATACAGTAAATATGTCAGGTATCAGTTAATTACAGTTAAGCAAATAGGCAAGCCAAAATAAATGCATACTCAAACAAAACATACAAGTGCATATGATGCATGTCTGCCCTGTGGCCGATGATATCATCTGTCACTTATACAGCCAACCTGACATGTTTGGTAGTGAACCTTGGATAGTCCCTGTGTGTGTGCATCCCTAAGAGTCTATGCATATATATATATATATATATATGTAATAATTCATTTTATAATTTATCATCTCATTGGGGGAAGTCCGAAGAGTTAAAGTGTCCAATCATATCTTGCGGCGGAGGGTCAACAGAGTATTGAGTCTCAACCTGGAGTAAGTGGGGGCAAGCCACTACATCTACCCAGGAAAACTCGTGTCTCAAATAATATAATGCATATGCTGTGTGGATCTTTCAGTCACAATTCATCAATATCATCATTACCCTTATTCATATCTCATCGAACATTATCCATGCATCGTTAATTCAATTATTCACTTTACAAAATTCTTTGTTAGTATCAAACTAACTCCCTCAATTGGTTTGCTCTTCTTCTAAGACCTAACACTAGCTATCAGACCTTAAGCAAGGGTTATAGAGGTTTGGAGATCTAGAGAAATGGTTGAAGACTCCAAAATACCATTTTGGCAAAACAGGATGGTCATGTGTACGTATACCACCTGTGTACGCGAGAATTTGAAAATTTACAGTGCCGCGTAAGCCAGATGATGTCTGCGTATCGAGCTCGTGAGGCAAGGAGCAATCCCCGCGTCGCGTGGCACTACCGTGTACGCGAGATTGTGGATTTTATAGTGCCGCGTACGTGAGATCTTGTCTGCGTATGCGAGATATCTGGGCAGAGCCCAATACTGATCTCGCGTTTGAGTCGGAACCAAAACACCATCATGATAACTTGATGCTAGCATTACCTCCACATCGAGAAAGAACGAATGCACCCCGTGGGGAAGAAAGGTTGGGAAACCCTCAACCTCGGCAGATCCATTCAGAGGTCCACCCGCCTGAAGACGAAGAACTTCTCCATCCAACGAAAATATTGGGATTAGTTCACGGCCACCGTGGATGGTTAGAATAATTCGAATTGAAAGCTGAATGAAAACAAGAAGCAGGATGGAAATTGTGAAGGGAGGTACGACAGCGAAAAGAGCTGGAGGAAAAGCTCTTATGGTTAAAGGCCAACCTCCGAAGATGGAGCAATCAAGTAAATCGGGAGAAAATTCCTCTGGGAGAAGAAGATCTATTTGTTGAAGAGATCCTGTGAGCTAGAGTTCCTAGAAATTTCAAAACTTCTGACATGGATCTCTATGACAGAATGACTGATCTAAGACACCAGCTCAGTAATTTGAAGAGTCGGTAGTAACTAGATGATGCCTCTGATGCGACTTGTTACAAAGCCTTCTTGACATCTTTGCCTAAAGTTGCGTTGAAGTGGTTTGATAACTTACCTCCCAGGTCAGTAACCTACTTTGATGACCTGGCAAGGAAATTCCTTACCAAATTTTCAATTCAGAATGACAAAGTGAAGCATGCTCCAAGCTTGTTAGAAGTCAAACAGGAAGTCGGAGAGGCACTCCAAGATTATATGGAGAGATTCAGCAAAGCCTGCTTGAAAATACAAAATTTGCCTACTGAAGCAGTGATAATGGGCTTGGTTAATGACCTTAAAGAAGGGCAGTTCTCTCAATCCATATCCAAGCGACACCCAACTTCCTTGTACAAGTACAAGAGCGGGCAGAAAAATACATCAACATGGAAGAAAATTTCCGACTTAGAGAACCTCCATTGAGGCTCAACCTATGCTACCCAACTCAGGAAAAGGAGAAAGAAACTAAGAAAAATGAGGAGTACAACTCGGGAAAACCTCAAAGGTATCATAATTACACCCCCTCCGAGTCTCTCTTGTGGATGTCTACAGGGAGATATGCCATACTGAGAAACTTCCTCCTCCTCGCCTAATCAAACTTAAAATGTTAAAAAGGCAGGAAGTTGGACAGAATACTATGAGTACCACAAGCTTTATGGACATTCTACCAATGATTGTTATGATTTAAAGAATGTCGTAGAAAGGTTGGCTAGAGAAGGTCGGCTAGACAGATAGTTAGCTAAGAGGTCGGACGACCAAAGAAAAAAAGGAAGAGAGATAAAGTTGGGGATTAGCAAGAACGCCCTCCACAAACTCCTAAACGACACATACACATGATTAGTGGAAGGTTTGTTGGAGGAGAAATCTCAAAATCCTCACGAAAAAGGCACTTAAAGAGGTATACCAATCGGGAAAGATAACAGAATTTTCGATTTACCGACCATCTCGTTCGCCAAAGAAGATGCTCAAGGAGTGAGACCTGGCTATGACGACCCAGTAGTAATAACAATAATCCTCGCCAATACAAATCTCCATAGAAATCTGGTGGATCAAGGAAGTTTGGCGGGCATATTGTTTAAGCTCGCTTTTGACAAACTCGGGTTAGAAAAAAAGGATCTGAGGGCATACCCAGACAACCTCTTCGGGCTGGGGGACACGTTGATCCAACCTCTTAGATTTATCTTCTTATACACCACCTTTGGAATGGGCACAAAGTCACGGACGTTAGGCATTGACTATATTGTGGTCGACGTCATGTCAGCATGTAATGCCCTAATAGGTCGGACCACTTTAAACCGACTAGCAGTAGTTGTCTCTACACCTCATTTGTGCATGAATTTTTTAAATGCAGAAGGAATTGCCATCATAAAGGGAGATCAAAAGTTGGAAAGTGTTACAATGAAAGCCGTAATCTAAAAGGCAACCCAGTCGTAAAAGAAGTCAACACTATCAAACTCGGTGGTGTTCAAACTCAGGAAGAGCTACGCCCCAACCTGGAGGAAAGGTAGAAGAAGTGCAAATCAGAGATCATGCTGAAAAGACAACGAACATAGGGGCTAACCTAGAAAGAGGTCTGAAATCACAGCTTGTTGACCTCCTACGAAAAAACTTTGACCTGTTTGCTTTGAAAGCCTCTGACATGCCTGGTATAGATCCCGACCCGATGTCTCATAAACTCGCAGTTTATCCAGGTTCCAGATGTATTCAACAAAACTTCGAAAACTCGGGCCCAAAAAGACACAGGTCATGGAAGAACATGTACAAGCGTTATTGGAAGTTGGATTCAAAAGAGAAGTAAAGTATCCATTGTGGTTGGCTAACGTGGTTCTAGTAAAGAAGCAGAATAGAAAGTGGATAATGTGTGTCGACTATACCACCTCAATAAGGCTTGACCAAAGATCCATACCCCTTCCCGAGCATCAACGCTCTTGTTGACTCGGCCTCAGGTTATCGGTATTTATCCTTCATGGACGCATGCTCAGGATACAATCAAATCCCGATGTATATGTCGGATCAAGAAAAGACTTCTTTCATCACTCCCAAGGCTAACTACTGTTATGTAGTAATGCCTTTTGGGTTAAAGAGTGCCGGAGCCACATACCAGCGATTGATGAATAAGGTGTTTTTCCCCCCACTTAAGAAAACTCATGGAAGTATATGTGGACGTGATGCATGAGCATCTTGTACCTATTTTTTCCTTATTTTCTAGTCAGTTTTAATTAGAATTTATTAAGTTTTATATTATTTTAGTGCAAAAATCCTCTTTGGATGCTACTTTGAGTGTTTTTGTGTATTTCAGGTGAAATTCGGAGCAATTTGGCAGAGTTTTGAGCAAACGGAGAAGATTTGGAGCTACCCCTTTAGGCGCTAAACACCAAGTTGACATTTAGAGCCAGCAAGCCTTACAAAATAGTGACGTCCCTGCCTCTTATGGGTGCTAAACGCCCAACTGGCGTTTTGCACCAGGCAGTCCGAATTGAAAGCCCATCAATGTAGCATCTTCAAGTGGATTTAACTTTTATTAATTATCTTATCTTTTATTTCTGTAATTTTTATTTACAAACAATATCTTTTAGCTTTAGAATTTATTATTTTATTTTATTTTCAAATCAAATTAGGTTAGATATAAAATAAAAAAGATTCACCCTTTAGAGGATCTTTCCTCACTCCCATATTTTCATACTTTTCAGAACCCTTGTTTTCTTTGTAAGTCATAAGCCACTAAATCTCATTGGTTAAAGTTAGGAGCTCTGTTTATTTCTATGGATTAAGACTATTGCTTTTCTATTTTAATTAATGTATTGAATAAGTTTCAAGTATTACTTTCGTTCTTCATTTTATGAATCTGGGTGGAACGGGAGTATGACCCTTATTTTAGATGCGTTCTTGTGACCCTCGGGAGAGGTCTCTCACCTGAACACAGCTTGAAAGTAAATTCTTCCTAAATTACTAATTACTTAAACTAATCTGGATATGTGACATATAATCTATTTCGCTTTGGGTAATTAGGGTTTTTGTGGCCATAAACTAGATTTGAACTTAATCCTCTAATCGGAATCAAGTGACCAAGGGATTGGTGGTTGATGAGGGTTAGAGGAGACTAAATCACTAAGGGATTAGGGTTTAGTCAATTATAGTTTGCCATGAAATGAATCTTGCATGATTAAAGTAGTTGGTAAAAAAACTTAATCCAAAAAAGTAAACATCTCCAATACCTTAACTGCTTTCCCTCACTGATTTCTCATGAATTCTCTTGTTTGCTTCGTTTACTCTTGAATTACTGTTTATTATGATTTCAAACCACCAAACCAACTTTTCTTTCTGCCTAACTAAACCAATCAGTCGACCATTGTTGCTCAGTCCATCAGTCCTCGTGGGATTGATCCTCACTTACCTGAGGTATTACTTGGACAACCCGGTATACTTGCCGGTTCAGTTGTGGATATTCCGAAAATCTGCCACTAGGACGATATGCTCGTCAAAACCAAGGACGACTTAACTTTCTTATCCAACCTTTTCGAGGTATTCTCCACAATAAGGAAGTATGGGATGAGGCTAAACCCCTCAAAATGTACCTTCGCAGTAGAGGCCAGAAAATTCTTAGGTTTCATGCTCATGCAAAGAGGCATAGAGGCCAACCCGGACAAGTACACAATTTTACTAGAGATCAAGAGCTCGACTTGCCTAAAAAAAGTTCAACAACTAAATGGAAGGTTGGCAACACTATCTAGGTTCTTAGTAGGATCAGCATTGAAGTTTCTACCATTATACTCAATACTAAAAAAGGGGAGTCAATTTGAGTAGACCTAGGAATGTGAAATCTTTTCAAGATTTTAAAGCATTTCTGGGGCAACCCCCCTACACTCACCGACCTATTGCGGGAGAAGAGCTTGTTCTCTATTTGGCAGTGGCAAGCCGAGCTATCGCCTCCGCCCTAATCTGAGAAGATGAGAATGAACAACAACCTATCTACTTTGTCAGCAAAGCATTATAAGGAGCAGAGTTAAATTATCAAAAGATAGAAAAGTTTGCGTACGCTCTTATTCTCACCTCCCAAAAGCTCCGACCTTACTTCTAAACTCACACTATAAAGGTCCGAACTAATCAACCCATGAAGCACATTTTACAGAAAAAGGACCTAGCTGGAAGAATGCTACAATGGGCTATGGAACTATCTGAGTTCAATTTGAAATATGAAGCTCGAACGGCAATCAAGTCCTAGTACCTTGCTGACTTTGTAGCCGAATACACTAAAAGTCATGGAAGCCCGACAACTTTGAGCTTATGTGTAGATGAATCATCCAATAAAGCCAGCAGTGGAGTAGGTGTCATCCTGGAAAGTGAGCAAGGAACTTGGATAGAACTCTCACTAAGGTTCGAATTTTCTGCTTCTAATAACCAAGCAGAATATGAAGCCTTGTTTGCTGGTTTGAAACTGGCTAAAGAAGTAGGGGCCGAAAGGTTGATTATGTTTAGTGACTGCTAGTGGTAACTTCACAACTTAATGACACTTATCAAGGCAAAGATCCCAACATGAAGAGATACCTAGATGAAGCATGAGAATAACTAGAACAGTTCTCGGAGAAAGAGGTACGACAATATAACTCGAGAATCTGATGCTCGAGCAGATGCCCTCTCGAAGCTAGCCAGCACCCAATCAGGGAGCAACAATAGAAATCTTATCTAGGAAACTCTCTACGCACCATCAATATCAAAGGGAGATGAGAACTCAGACGTAATGGCTATATCCAACCAAAATTTAGGATGGATCACTCCCATAGGTAACTATCTTAAATTTGATGTTATTCCTAAGATAAAAAGAGGCCCGAAGACTCATAAAGAAAGCACAAAACTATACCTTGGTCTACAATGTTTTATACAAAAGATGGGGTATTAACACCTCTCCTAAGTACGTCCCGACCTCTAATACGAAGGAGGTCCTAGAGGAAGTACACAATAGCATATGTAAAAATCACTTGGGAGTCCGATCACTAGCAAAGATGGTGATCCGAATCGGCTTTTTTTGGCCAACCTTGCAAAGGGAAGTGGCTGAGTTCATCAAAAGGTGCCCATCTTGCCAGAAGCATGCCAAGTTTTATGTTGCACCTCCCGAAGATCTTATCAGCGTCACCTCACCATGGCCATTTGCGAAATGGGGTCTCGATCTCCTCGGAACATTCCTTCTAGCTCCAGGACAAGTAAAATACCTCATAGTAGGGATTGATTATTTTACTAAGTGGATCGAAGCAGAACCATTAGCAACCATCATGACCCAGTAAAGTTGGAGGTTCCTCTATAAGAATATTATCACAAGGTTTAGAGTTTTTCACTCCATCACTAAGGACAATGGAACTCAATTTACCGACTCGGCCTTCAGGAACTTGGTGGCCGGCCTCAAGATAAAGCACCAATTCACGTCGGTAGAACACCCTCAGGCCAATGAACAAGCTGAAGCTATAAACAAAGTCATATTGGTTGGGTTGAAGCACGTACTACAAGATACAAAGAGAGCGTGGGAAGATGAACTTCCATAAGTCTTATGGGCATATCAGACAACTCCTCACTCTACAACAGAGGAGTCACCTTTCTGACGTGCTTATGGGATGAATGCCATTATTTGTGTAGAGATAGCTGAAGAATTGACGAATGGATTTTCTGTCAGTAAAGAATTTTCACAAATAAATTCCTGTTGTAAGTATAGTTTCCAAACCAACAGAGAATTCTTTCGTACAAAAGTTTTGGTTGTCACTTAAGCAAACCCAATAAAATTTATAACCGAAGTATTTAAACCTCGGGTCGTCTCTCAAGGAATTGAAGGGAAGTATGATTTATTATTGGTTATGGAAAAATCATATTTTTGGGTTTTTGAAATAAGGAACAAGGAAATAAATTGGCAAGGAAGTAAATTAATAACTAGAAAAACTCTTGGCAAGGTATGAGAACTAGAAATCCCATCCTAGTTATCCTTATCAGGTGTGATGAGAATTGTTATTGCTCCCAATTAGTTAACCCTTACTAAATAAAGGAAAGTCAAGTGGACTAATCAATCTGATTTCTTAAGTCCTAGTCAACTCCTATAGAAAGACTAGCTTTAGAGGGATCCAAATCAATCAGCAATTTCCAATTTTCAATCAACAGCTGAGTTTGACAACTCAAGTGTCACCAATTACTTAACCAAAGGCAATAGGGAAAAAATCCAAATTATTTATATCATAAATAGAAGAAAGCAACTATAAATCTGAAATAGTTCAAATTGTATTAAATAAAAAATCAAATTAAACATAGGAAGGTTCATAAACCAAATTGGATAAAAAGAGAATCAACAAGAAAAATAGAATAAACTAGTAAGCTAGAACAAATAAAGTAGAAGAGAGATTAAATTAAAGGAACATTGAACCTGGAATTGAGAAGGAATGAACCATAAACTAAGAAAAATCCTAAATCCTAAAACCTAGAGAGAGGAGAGAGTCTCTCTCTAGAGAGAACTACATCTAAAACCTAAAATTGCGATTAATGAATGTTGTCTCCATGAATGGATGGATTCTCCCACTTTATAGCCTCTAATCTGTGTTTTCTGGGCCAAAAACTGGGTCAAAAACAGCCCAGAAACCGCCCCCAGCGATTTCTGATACGTCCAGCACGCGGCACTGTCACGCGTACGCGTTGTCCACGCGTACGTGCGGATTGAGTTTTTGTCAGGTCACGCGTGCACGTGATCCACGCATGCGCGTCGCCTATCTTCGAGGCAGCTATGGCAAATTATATATCGTTGTGAAGCCCCGGATGTTAGCTTTCCCAACGCAACTGGAACCGCCTCATTTGGACCTCTGTAGCTCAAGTTATGGTCGATTTAGTACGAAGAGGTCAGGGCTGACAGCTTTTCAGTTCCTTCAGCTTCTTGTATTCCTTCCACTTTTGCATGCTTCCTTTCCATCCTCTGAGCCATTCCTGCCTTGTAAATCCTGAAATCACTTAACACACATATCAATGCATCGAATGGTATAAAGGGAGAATTAATATTTGGTAATTTAAAGGCCCAGGAAACATGTTTTCAATCATAGCACAAGATTAGGAAAGAAAATGTAAAACCATGCAATTTATATGAATAAGTGAGTAAAGAGTTGATAAAAACCACTCAAATTAGCACAAGATAAACCATAAAATAGTGGTTTATGAAGAATCCCAGGGTTATCTTCTACAATGAAGGGGTCAATACCCAAGCACAAAAGGAAGAGCTCGACCTCCTCCCAGAAGTCTGAGAATAAGCTCAGATCAAGGAGGAAACACTAAAGCAAAGAATGGCTCTAAGGTACAATCAGAAGGTAATCAAAAGAAGCTTCACCACAAACGACCTTATACTGATCCGAAATGACATTGGGATTCAGAAGTCGGGTGATGGAAAGCTGGCGGCAAACTGGAAAGGACCCTATAAGATTGTTGAAATCTTAGAAAAATGTTACTATAAAGTGTCTGACTTATAAGGGAAGGAACTCCCGACGTCGTGGCACGCGTGTAACTTGAAGAAGTACTACAGTTAGGTAGCGCACCTTGTTCCCTAGTATGCTCTTTTTTCTGAATTCATGATTTTTTTTCTGAGAAGGGTTTTTTCTAAAGCGGGTTTTAATGAGGCACCATAACAACAGCTAAGGGTAGTCAAAATCCTTAGTGGCAAATTTATGTAAAGGTATTTCTCATTTATCAATGATGAATCCTCTTCTTTCTTAAAAGTTTCCTATAAAAATGCATTAATTTAAGCTCGACAAACCACAAAAATCATTGCCCAACCTGGAATGGTCTGCAAGATGAAGCGACGAAGTACAAATTAATGTAAGAAGTTATATAAGCAATTCGTAAGACCGACCTCAAAAGTAAAGCAGAACAAAAAGCGAAATGTAAAAGTAACTTGGCAAAGTCCGATTAACCCAAAGTCAGAACTTACAAAAGGAAACGCAATATTTTTTACCGATCTTCATTTTTAACTTACCAAAGAAACAATGTTAAAAGTTGTCAAAACACGATCTTCAATTAAGCAACTGTAAAAGCTAAGAGCTAATTGATGCGTGAGCATCTTCTCTATCTTTTCCTAGTGAATTTGCATTCAAATTGTTGAATTTAATCAAGATTTAAATATCTTTTAGCCACTATGGATGCTACTTTGAGTTGTGTTCATTTCCATTTATTTCAGGTAGCATTCGGATGGATTTGACGGAGTTTTGTAGCAGAAAAGGAAGAAAACGAGTGATGCTGTCAACCCCAACCTCCTTGTACTCAAATAGGAATAACTTGAGCTATAGAGGTCCAATTGACGTGATTCTAGCTGCATTAGAAAGCTAATTTCCGGGGATTTCCAACGATGTATGATAGTGCACACTTCTTCTTCAGAATTCTCGGCCTCCTCCACGTTGAACTTGAGCTTTCTCAAGTTCAGCGTGGAGTCCACGTACAAAGGAAGAATCACACATTATCCACGTTGAACTTGAGAATTCCCAAGTTCAGCGTGGACTCAAGGAACTCACTCAAAGAGACACTGCCTCATCCATGTTGAACTTGAGAATTTTTAAGTTCAGCGTGGACCTTAATACACAAGTGATCCTAGCGTCCAAACTGAAGCCATTCAAAGATTTATTTTAATTTTGAATTAAGTTTATTTTATTTATAAATAGGAAAAAATATTATTTTAGTTTTTAAAAATATAATTTATATTAATTAGGATTAGATATAAAAGGGAAAAGAATCAACCGTTCGGGCTTCTCTCTCTTCTCTTCTACCTCATTCTGCAATTTACAGTTTTTGAGAATCCTTATTTTCTCTCTGAATCATGAGCAACTAAACCTCCATTGTTAAGGTTAGGAGCTCTGTTTATTGTATGGATTGATACTATTATTTTTCTATTAATTATGTACTGATTTATAATTTAAGAATTATTTTCGTTCTATATCTTATGAATTTGGGTTGAACGGAAGTATGACCCTCTTTCTAATTGAGTTCTTGTATAACTTGGAAAAGCTATTTACTTGAATAACAGCTTGAAAACATATTCTCCTAAATTTCTAATTATCTGGACTTAACGGGATACGTGACATATAATCCTCTTATATTTGGGTAATTAGGATTTCTGTGGCATATAAACTAGAATTGAACTTCACCCTCTAATTGGAATTAAGTGACCAAGGAATTGGCGGTTGATGAAAGTTAGAGTAGACTAAGAAGGTCTAAGAAATTAGGGCTTAGTCATATATAGTTAGTAAAAAAAGTCAATCCGGAAAATAGATAACTCTGAAGCCTTAACTGTTTCTCCATATATTATTCATAACTCGTTTACTGCTTGCTTTCTAATTTACTGAATTTACTGTTTAATGCTTTTGAACTCTTAAACACCATTTTCTGCTTGTCTAACTAAGTAAATTAATCAACCATTGTTGCTTAGTCCATCAATCCTCGTGGGATCGACCCTCACTCACCTGAGGTATTACTTGGTACGACCCGGTGCACTTGCCGGTTAGCCTGTAGTTAGAAATTCCACACCAAGTTTTTGGCGCCGTTGCCGAGAATTGATTATGATTGACAACTACTCGTTGTTTGATTGCTTAGATTAGATAATTTTCATTTAATTGGCTTTATTTTAATATTATTAATTTTTGTTTTTCATTTTTTTCCTTTAATTTTTCTTCCTATTCGTTCATCAAGCCCCTGTCTTCGTTTCAATTTTTCTTATTTCTTTAATGTCAATTGTGATTGCTTCCACCTTCTTCCGTTTCTCTTTTTTTTATTTTCATTTTAGTTCATTTTCGTTTTTCCTTCTTTATTTTCTTTTAATATTTTTATTTTGTCTTATTTCATTAATCTCATTATTTTCGAATATATATATATATACATTAGTATTAATATTTTTTTTATTTTTTGAAATTAAGTTTGGTGTTATCTAGTTATTTTTATTTTTTTATTATTTTTGAAATTTTTTAGCTTTAATCATTTAGTTGTTTTATTTTACTTTTTTTACACATGTTATCTCACTGGAAATTCTCTGCACTCTGACGTAGAGAGTTCCATCTTTTCTTGTCTTCTTTCTGTTTATGAGCAGGAACAGGGACAAGAAACCTCTGTTAGACTTTGATCTTGAACCTAAAAGGACTTTGAGGCGGCGTTTGCAACAAGCAAGACTTTACAAGGCTGCAGAGTCTACTATGGATCATAATAATAATGCTGTTAATACCAAAGTGGCAAATCCGAATGAGAATGAGCAAAGGAGAGTACTGGGCTCTTACTCTGCTACTACTGTAGATCTTTATGGAAAAAGTATTGTGGTGCCTCCTATAGCTGCAAACAACTTTGAGTTGAAGCCACAATTGGTCACCCTAGTGCAACAAAACTACCAGTATGTCTTCCCCACGAATACCCAAATCAATTTATTTCTGATTTTCTGTAGATTTGTGATACTATGAAAAAAAATGGAGTGAACCCAGAGGTGTACAAACTCATGCTCTTCCCGTTTGCTCTGAGGGATAAAGCAAAGCTTTGGCTAGATTCCCAATCCAAGGAGAGTTTGGATACTTGGAAAAAGGTTGTCACTGAGTTTCTTACTAAATTTTTCCCACCAAAGAAGCTAACTAAGCTTAGGTTGGAAGTTCAGACCTTCAGGCAAAATGATGGTGAAACTTTGTATGAAGCTTGGGAGAGGTACAAGCTACTGACTAGGCAATGCCTTCTGGACATGTTCTCCAAATGGACCCAACTAGATATCTTTTATGAAGGCTTGGGTGAGATGTCCAAGATGAGTCTAGATACTTCTACAGGTGGTTCATTGCACGAGAAGAAGACACCAGAGGAGACTGTTGAGCTTATTGAATTGGTGGCTAGCAACCAATATTTATACTCATCTAACAGGAATCCTGTGAACTCTGAGACCTCTCAGAAGAGAGGTGTGCTGGAAGTGGAAGCCGTTAATGCTCTTATTGCTCAAAACAAGCTTATGTCTCAGCAAATAAATCTACTTACTCAGCAGATGGGTGGCATGCAAGTCTCAGCTATCAACACCCAAAATCCACCTCAAGAGTTCTCTTATGACATAGCAGGTAATTTTGTACAAAATGATAATTATGATTATGCTCAATCTGCTTCTGAACAGGTCAATTACATGGGGAGTGGTCTTAGAAATCCCAACAATGATCCATATTCTAAGATATACAATCAAGGATGGAGAAATCACCCAAACTTTGGGTGGAGGGACTAACCTCAGAGACCTCAAAATTTCAATAATAATTCTCAGGGCAGCCTCCAACAGAATAACTACAACAACCATCAATTTCAGTCTCAGCAACAACAACCACCTCAGCAGAAAAATTCTAAATCCCAAGAAGATTCTAATTGGGAGATGATGAAGAGTTTCATGCAGGAAACTAGAGCCTCCATTAGAAACTTAGAGGTACAAATGGTTCAAATGAGCAAGCAATTACCTGAGAGGTCTTCAAATATATTTCCTGGTGATATAGTGGTGAACCCAAGAGAAGATTGCAAGGCTATTCAATTGAGGAGTGGTAAAGTAGCTAGTTCTGAGACCAAGGTCAATGAGGAGCTAGTTGAAAAAGAAGCTCCAAAGGAGCAGAAGGAAGAAGTAGAATACAACCCTCCAAAGCGTGCAGATAACCCATTCCCTGACTCTCTTGACACTTATCCTACATTGCCAAAGGCTCCTGAATACAAGCCAAAAATGTCATATCCTCAGAGGCTTCAGAAGGCTTCCAAAGACAAACAATTTTCTAAATTCTTAGAAGTCTTCAAGAAGCTGCAGATCAACATTCCTTTTGCAGAGGCTCTTGAGCAAATGCCTCTTTATGCTAAATTTATGAAAGAATTATTGACTAACAAGTGGAATTGGAGGGAACAAGAAACAGTGGTGTTAACCAAGGAATGCAGTGCTATTATTCAACATAACATTCCTGAAAAGATGCAGGACCCAGGAAGCTTTGTGATTCCTTGCACCATTGGAGATGTCACCATTCAGAGAGCTTTATGTGATCTTGGAGCTAGCATCAACCTAATGCCACTTTCAGTGATGAAAAAGCTTCAAATTGAGGAGGTAAAATTCACTCGTATTTCTCTTCAACTTGCTGATCTTTCTATTAAATTACCTGTGGGTGTTGTTGAGGATTTACTTGTGAAAGTAGGACCATTTATTTTTCCTGCTGATTTTGTTATTTTAGACATGGAAGAGGATGTAAAATCCTCTATTATTCTTGGTAGACCCTTTTTAACTACAGGTAGAGCTCTAATTGATGTACAAAAGGGTGAATTAACCCTGAGGGTCAATGAAGAACAGGTGGTCCTTAATATTTTTGAAGCCCTCAAGCACCATAATGACTCTGAAGGGTGTATGAGAATTGATGTTGTTGAACCACTTGTTCAAGAAGTACTGGAAGTTGAGGTACTTGATGATGTTCTAGATCCTATTTCTGAGTATGAATTAGTTGAAGTTGATGATTCACCACCCCAAAAGGAGCTGATGAACATGCCAACAAAGGAGGAGGAAGTCCCCAAGCTTGAGCTCAAACCTTTGCCCCCCTTCTCTGAAATATGTGTTCTTGGGTGAAAATAATTCATATCCAGTGATTATTAGCTCTTCCCTGAATCCTAAAGAGGAAGAGGCGCTTATTTTAGTACTCAGGAACCATAAAACAGCTCTTGGGTGGACCATTAGTGATTTAAAGGGGATTAGTCCAACTAAGTACATGCACAAGATCCTTTTTGAAGATGATGCTAAACCAGTTGTGCAATCACAAAGGAGACTCAATCCAACCATGAAAGAGATGGTCCAAAAAGAGGTAATGAATTTGTGGGAAGCAGGTATTATTTACCCTATTTATGATAGTCCTTGGGTAAGTCCTGTGCAGGTAGTTCTCAAGAAAGGAGGAATGACAGTGGTCAAGAATGAAAAGAATGAGCTTATTCCTACAAGAACAGTCACAGGATGGAGAATGTGTATAGATTATAGGAGGCTCAATACTGCTACAAGAAAGGATCACTTCTCCCTGCCTTTCATTGATCAGATGCTTGAGAGGTTAGCTGGTCATGCTTTTTATTATTTTCTAGATGGATATTCTGGATATAATCAAATTGCAGTGGACCCTCAAGATCAGGAAAAGACAGCATTCACATGCCCTTTTGGAGTATTTTCTTACAGAAGAATGCCATTTGGACTTTACAATGCTCCAGCAACTTTTCAAAGGTGTATGCTTTCAATTTTTTCTGATATGGTTGAAAAGTTTATTGAGGTGTTTATGGATGACTTCTCTGTCTTTGGTAATTCTTTTGAATCATGCCTTAAGCATTTATCTCTGGTCTTGAAACGGTGTCAAGAATCAATCCTTGTTTTAAATTAGGAAAAATGTCATTTTATGGTTACAGAAGGTATTGTTCTTGGACACCGAATTTCAAGTAAGGGGATTGAGGTTGATAGAGCAAAGGTGGAGGTAATTGAAAAATTATCACCACCAACCAATGTTAAGGCAGTCAGGAGTTTCTTGGGTCATGTAGGATTTTATAAAATATTTATAAAGGATTTTTCAAAAATTGCTAAGCCACTAAGCAACCTGTTGGTTGTTGATGTTCTTTTTGTGTTTGATGCTGAATGCCTGCATGCTTTTAAAACTTTGAAAGCAAACCTTACTTCTGCTCCCATTATAGCTCCCCCTGACTGGGATTTACCATTTGAATTGGTGTGTGATGCTAGTGATTTTGCTATAGGAGCTGTTTTAGGACAGAGGCATGGCAAGCTTGTACATGTCATTTACTATGCTAGCCGTGTGTTAAATAATGCTCAAAAGAATTACACAACTACAGAGAAAGAACTATTAGCTATTGTGGATGCTATTGATAAGTTTAGGGCCTATCTAATTGGTTCTAAGGTTATTGTTTATACTGATCATGCTGCTTTGAAGTACCTTCTAACCAAACAGGACTCTTAATCAAGATTAATCAGATGGGTGTTGCTCCTTCAGAAGTTTGACATTGAAATAAAGGACAGGAAAAGGTCAGAAAATCAAGTAGCCGACCACCTTTCCAGAATAGAGCCTGAAAAAGGAGTACAACCACCCACAGCTGTGACTGAGACATTTCCGGATGAACAATTATTCCTCATTCAGCAGGACCCATGGTTTGCAGACATTGCAAATTACAAGGCCATGAATTTTATTCCAAAGGAGTATAGTAGGCAACAAGTAAAGAAGCTATTGACTGATACAAAATACTACATTTGGGAGGAACCGTACCTTTTTAAAAGGTGTTCAGATGGTATAATCCGGAGATGTGTCCCGGATGAGGAAAAACAGCAGATTCTTTGGCACTGTCATGGTTCTGATTATGGAGGACACTTTGGTGGTGAAAGAACAGCTACAAAGGTCCTTCAGAGCGGGTTTTACTGGCTGACTCTCTTCAAAGACTCAAGAGAATTTGTGAAGCACTGTGACAGATGTGAAAAAGCCACGAACCTCTCTGCCAACCATGAGATGCCACAGCAGGGGATTCTTGAGGTTGAGTTGTTTGATGTATAGGGTATTGATTTCATGGGACCTTTTCCACCCTCACATGCAAACAACTATATTCTAGTGGCAGTTGATTATGTGTCCAAGTGGGTGGAAGCCGTAGCTCTACCCACCAATGATGCCAAGGTGGTGATGAGCTTTCTTTAGAGATATATTTTTAACCGATTTGGTATCCCAAGGACACTCATTAGTGATGGTGGAAGTCACTTCTGTAATAGACAGCTGGACTCACTTCTGCAGAGATATGGAGTCCATCATAAAGTGGCAACCCCCTATCACCCTCAAACAAGTGGACAGGTTGAAGTTTCCAACAGGAAACTCAAGCGGATTCTAGAAAAGACCGTCAGTGTTTCAAGAAAGGACTGGTCTAGGAGGCTTGATGATGCTCTCTGGGCATACCAGACAGCTTACAAGACCCCTATTGGCATGTCCCCTTATCAGTTGGTCTATGGCAAAGCTTGTCACTTGCCAGTTGAGCTGGAGCATAAAGCTTACTGGGCAATCAGGTATCTGAATCTTGATTCAGAATCTACAGGAATTAAGCGAATGCTTCAGTTGAATGAGCTTGATGAATTCAGATATTCAGCCTATGAGAATGCCAAGCTCTATAAGGAGAGAACCAAGCTCTTGCATGACAAGAAGATTGCCATCAGAGTCTTTGAGCCAGGACAGAGAGTACTTCTGTATAATTCAAGGCTAAAACTCTTTCCCGGGAAGTTGAAATCTAGGTGGTCAGGACCGTTTGTGGTTACCAGAGCCTCGCCATATGGTCATGTGGAAATACAGGAAGAGAATTCTGACAGAAAATTTACAGTGAATGGCCAGAGGTTGAAGCACTATCTTGGAGGCGCGATCGATCGCCAGAGGTCCGCTCATCTGCTAAATTAGCAGAACTGACCATCAAGCTAGTGACGTTAAAGAAGCGCTTGTCGGGAGGTAACCCGATGATTTCGTATCCTTAGTCATTTTTCCATTGAGTTGATTATATTATTTGTTTGATTTTTATTGATTTTTTACTGTTTTCCTTTGTTTTACTTGTGTTTTTATCATGCAGAAGTTTTAAAACAGGAACCAGACACTTAGAAAAATTTTGAAACACCCTGGAGAAGGTTGAGTCTGCCAACTCCACGCTGAACTTGGGATTTCCCAAGTCAGCGTGGCATGTGCGTGTAATTTGGAAGGGTGTCTCTGCCAATTCCATGCTGAACTTGGAAAATTCCAAGTTCAGCGTGGAGAATGACGCAATTAACGTGAATCAGGGCCAGACTCCACGTTGAACTTGGAATTTTCCAAGTTTAGCGTGGATGCATGCGTACGAAGAGAGAATTGCCACTGCCATTCCCACGTTGAACTTGGCCTTCTCCAAGTTCAGCGTGGGAATATATATATAAAACAAAATAAATTTTTTTTTTCAAAAAAAAAATTTCAAAAAAAAAAGGGTGTGAATCCACGCTGAACTTGGGCTATACCAAGTTCAACGTGGGGGGAAGCATGCATTCAGGAGCCTTCACACAAGTTCAGCGTGGGAGTTGCTTCACACATATACTATATGCGACGCTGAACTCCTTTTCCCTCAAGTTCAGCGCCAGCTCACTCCTTGCCCCCAAATCCTCGCCAAATCAACCTCAAATCCCACAAAATCCATCAGATCAATTACCAACACTCCCTGATTCCCTCTCTTTCTTGTGATCCCCTATACTCTGCAACCACAGCCCCTTTCCCATCCTGCCTTTAACAAGCGTTTCCCTTCCCCATATATTCCCCTACCCCTTTGACGATAACCTCCTCCCTTCCCAATGCACCAAAGACCAGCCTCTCCCCCTCCAAATCCATCCACCCGTGACTCCCTCTCCCCTAACCCCTCCTATTTAATCCCAGCTTCACGCCTCATTCCATACACAGCAAACCTTCAACCCCCACTTTACTCACTCTCCCAAGGCTTCAGCCCGTCACAACCTCCCTCATCCCAACACAAAGCACCTTCAACACACACCGCAAATCATGTACACCCCTCTTTTCTTTCTTCAACCACAACCGTCCCTAGCCCTACCCATTCTTTCTTCAACTACCCCCAACCCTCCACTACTATATAAAGCCCCCTCTGTCCCGTGTCCCTTCTCTATTCCCCTTTTTCTTTATTTTATTTTTTCTGTTCTGTGTAGCTTCTTCTTTTTCGTTCAAAAAAAAAGAAAAAAAAGGAAAAAAATATATTTTTATCATTATATTTTATTTTCTGTTATTTAAATTTCTTATCTCTTTCTTCTTCCCCTCTGTATTTCTTTAGTTTGCTCGAGAACGAGCAATAGTTTTAAGTTTGGTGTTGCCGCTCCGCTGTTTTATTTGATTTATCTTTATGGCACCTAAGACCATCCAACCGTCCAAAAAGAGAAAGGGGAAGGAACCGGCAACCAGTTCTTATGACTCAAGGTGCTTCAAATCTAAATTACATGAAGAACATTTTTTTGATATCACTAGCAAGAGACCGGTTTTACCAGAAGTGCAGTTTAAGCTCCAACCGAATGAACTTCCGGAAATTACACATGAGATTCAGAGAAGAGGATGGGAAGTTCTGTGCAATCCACACACACAGGCGGGACAGTTGATGGTTCAAGAATTCTATGGGAACATGTGGATCACCTACAAGAATGTGTTTGGCATAAATGAAAGGAACCACAAAACTTTTGTAAGGGGAAAAACCATTGACTTCAGCCCATAGACCATCAGACAGACCCTCCAGATACCAGAGACCGAACAATCATTTCATTCCTACAGTGAGAGGATGTACAGAGATCAGCGGCTGGGACAAGTAATCACCGACATTTGCTTTTCGGGTGCGCAATGGAAAAACCAGTCAGAAGGAAAATTCGGCCATACCAGAGTAGGTGATTTGGCGCCTTTAGCTAGAGGATGGCACCATTTCATTCGCCGGTCCATCATGCCCATGAGCAACCAGTCCGAGTGTACTCAGACCGAGCAGTCATGATCCACTGTATTTTGTTGGGAAAGCCAGTGGAGGTGGCAAATGTTATTGCTGATCAATTCTACCACATCGTCACCAACACCAAGGACAATGCTATATTGAGCTTCCCACATCTCATCTTTCGCCTCTGTAATGCGGCTAGAGTGAAGATAGAGAATGACTTCCCTATCCCAACCGAGAAGCAAATCATAAAGAAACAGCTGGAACAGACAAGGGAACATCGAAGGCACCCCATAGAACAGGCTGAGGAAGGAGATAAAGAAGAGCTGCCTCAGGGACAAGATCAGCCACCACAGGAGTATTGGCAGCAGCTTGCATCCTCCATGGAGCAGATGAGGGTCGCCAATGACAACCGCTGGCAGTAGTACATGGCATCTGTTGATGAGATGAGAGCCATACAGAATAGCCGATGGGAGCATCTCTGTACATCCCTTGATGAGATTAGAGCAGATCAGCGCTCTCAGTGGCAGGAGATTCAACAGCTGAGGCACGATTACAGCCGTCTGAGAGGACCCTACGGAGCTCAGCCCAAGGAGAGAGATCCACATCAAGGAGATTGAGGTGGCTCAGTTCCTTTTTATCCTCATTATCATTTTACTGTTATTTTTATGATTAGGTTCTTGTTTTCTGTTTATTTTGTTATTGCATGATCAGTGGTTATTTCAATTTGTAGGTCTAGTTAACTTATTACCTATTTCATTATTTTATTCTCATTTTTATGCTAAAAATAAAAAGAGTGTCTCATGTATTGCTCACTGAGCTTGAAAATCAAAAGAAAAGAAAGAAGTGATGTAATGCATGAAAAGAGTGAGTTTATATCTAAGATTTATCATATTTACTTAAATGTGGTGGTGTTATTTGTAATTCTGAATGAATGACATGAACAGAGCATATTTGAATTTGAATCAAGGGATGTTGATGTATGAGGAACAGGGATTTAGAGAATTATTATGACTTCTCTGAAATAAACAAAAATTTAATCCTTGAAGCAAAAGAGACAGAAAGATAAGCATAAAAGCAAGGTCCAAGACTCTGAGCATCAATGACTAGGGAGGTCAGACATGTTTAAAAGCTCAAAGAGTTGTTTCCCTCGTCATATGCTTGTGGTGTTCTTGTGTCAAGTAATCCTTGAGACAAAACATTTAGAGTCGAGATCAAATGCAATTAACGGAGTATGCCAAAGGCTTTGAGTACCACTGTCTGGGAGTAACTGAAAAGAAAAAAAGGAGAGAAAAATCAGAATTTAGAAAGAGTTCCCCAGTCAAGTGCTTGTGGTGTTTCTGTGTCAAGTAAAGCTTGAGACAAAACATTTAAAGTCACGGCTAGGCTCAAGGTGCAAAGCACCAAAGAAAAGAGAATTAAAGTAAATTCTGCTGTGTTCAAGGATTAAACTGGAGTATAAAGATCAGAGAATTCATAATATGATCCGGATTTCCAATTCCGAATGACACTGACATTCCTCTGATTCAAAGGAGAGTGAGATGCCAAAACTATTCAGAGCTACAATGAATAAACCCCATTTTTAAGAGTAGGCTTGAGCATGAATAAACTCTCACTTCCCATGCAAATTCACATCTTAATCATGTACTTATTTTGGTTGCTTGAGGACAAGCAACAATTCAAGTTTGGTGTTGTGATGCGTGAGCATCTTCTCTATCTTTTCCTAGTGAATTTGCATTCAAATTGTTGAATTTAATCAAGATTTAAATATATTTTAGCCACTATAGATGCTACTTTGAGTTGTGTTCATTTCCATTTATTTCATGTAGCATTTGGATGGATTTGACGGAGTTTTATAGCAGAAAAGGAAGAAAGCGAGTGATGCTGTCAACCCCAACCTCCTTGCACTCAAACAGAAATAACTTGAGCTATATAGGTCCAATTGATGTGATTCTAGCGGCATTAGAAAGCTAACTTCCGGAGCTTTCCAATGATGTATAATAGTGCACACTTCTTCTTCAGAATTCTCGGCCTCCTCCACGTTGAACTTGAGCTTTTTCAAGTTCAGAGTCCACGTACAAAGGAAGAATCACACATTATCCACGCTGAACTTGAGAATTTCCAAGTTCAGCATGGACTCAAGGAACTCACTCAAAGAGACACAGCCTCATCCACGCTGAACTTGAGAATTTTCAAGTTCAGCATGGACCTTAATACACAAGTGATCCTAGCGTCCAAACTGAAGCCATTCAAAGATTTATTTTAATTTTGAATTAAGTTTATTTTATTTATAAATAGGAAAAGATATTATTTTAGTTTTAGAAAATATAATTTACATTAATTAGGATTAGATATAAAAGGGAAAAGAATCAGCCCTTCGGGCTTCTCTCTCTTCTCTTCTACCTCATTCCGCAATTTACAGTTTTTGAGAATCCTTATTTTCTCTCTGAACCATGAGCAACTAAACCTCCATTGTTAAGGTTAGGAGCTTTGTCTATTGTATGGATTGATACTATTATTTTTCTATTTTAATTCATGTATTGATTTATAATTCAAGAATTGTTTTCGTTCTTTATCTTATGAATTTGGGTGGAACGGAAGTATGACCCTCTTTCTAATTGAGTTCTTGTATAACTTGGAAAAGCTCTTTACTTGAATAACAGCTTGAAAACATATTCTCCTAAATTTCTAATTATCTGGACTTAACGGGATACGTGACATATAATCCTCTTATATTTGGGTAATTAGGATTTCTGTGGCATATAAACTAGAATTGAACTTCACCCTCTAATTGGAATTAAGTGAGCAAGGAATTGGCGGTTGATGAAAGTTAGAGTAGACTAAGAAGGTCTAAGGAATTAGGGCTTAGTCATATATAGTTTGCCATGAATTGAATCTTGCATGATTAAAATAGTTAGTAAAAAATGTCAATCCGGAAAATAGATAACTCTGAAGCCTTAACTGTTTCTCCATATATTATTCATAACTCGTTTACTGCTTGCTTTCTAATTTACTGAATTTACTGTTTAATGCTTTTGAACTCTTAAACACCATTTTCTGCTTGTCTAACTAAGTAAATTAATCAACCATTGTTGCCTAGTCCATCAATCCTCATGGGATCGATCCTCACTCACCTGAGGTATTACTTGGTACGACCCGGTGCACTTGCCGGTTAGTCTGTGGTTAGAAATTCCGCACTACTAATTCAACAAAAAACAAATATCTAAAATCATTATTAAAATGAAGAAAGGTTCTTTAATGAAATTTTAAAGTTGTTTAATCATAACTAAAATAGAATAAAATTGTTCAGACAACTATGAGTTATTACAAAAGATGTTCATCCAAGACCC
The DNA here is from genome assembly GCF_059453495.1 of Arachis ipaensis. NCBI lineage: Eukaryota > Viridiplantae > Streptophyta > Magnoliopsida > Fabales > Fabaceae > Arachis > Arachis ipaensis. The sequence goes on along the minus strand of NC_142441.1, from coordinate 113,715,031 downwards.
AAATATCGGGTCATTCAAACTACCAAAATCGAGGGAAACTAAAAAGGAGCGATCTGCTCTCTTGCGACAACATCCTCGACTCGGACGGAAGGAGTCGGGTCATACTAAAAAACTGGCATGGCAGGAATCAGACCAGTTGGAGAAGAAGGGAGCTCGTCACTATTGACCTTGTTCCCAGGAGGAACCTAGGGATTTTGGGTCGGGCAAAGGAACCTCCTCATCTTCCTCGGGAGCAGGGACGATATTCCCGGTTACCACAATGTTGTTCTGGTGATCAGGGAAAGGTCCACTTCAGGAGCAATGACACGAAACTGGACTTTTAGATTTGCAAACATTTCGTCCATCCCCTTAGCCACAAATTCTTCAAGTTCTGCATATTTATCTCGGGCCTTAGTTAGCTCATCCACAAGGTCGAACCTCTCCCCAAAGTCGCAAGTGTAGCTTTCCTCGGCTTTCTTTCTCAAACCCTCTGGCATAGCCAAGGCCGCCTCTGCTTATTTTTCCTTGGCCCGAGATTTACTCAAGCGGATAGCAATGCATCCCTCTCCTCATCAAGCTCCCTTTTTGTCTCCTTTAGAGAAACCACCTTGGCCTGTGAAGCTACTAACGAACTGTGGGTGGCACTAAGGGAAGTCTTCTCTAACTCTCTAGCCAAGGCTACACATACGCCTGCCGTCCGAATTCCACCTCGGGCTAAGAGCTGAAGATGGTTTTTGATGGACACATCATCCATACTAATGTGGCTATAAAGAAGAATATGCTTTTCACTCCAAGCAAGCCCTCAAAGCCCTGGTCGTATATACCCTCCAATTCAACAGTCTTCTGACTTTTAGGATTCGGTTCAAAGGAAGAAGGTAGAGGACAGACCACTACACTGTCCGAGGTGGAAAGAGGAGGAATTGGTCGAGACGCTGGACAGGTATAACCTTTTGAGAGGCTGACACTCATGAGTCTGACTTTGAGGGTGAGGACAAGGCAGCAGTTCCACTAACTTTCTTTAATTGTACTCCCTGATAAACCCATATTTTATGATATATTTGGTGCTTAATTTGAGTGATTTATTCAATCCTTCACCCACTTATTCATATTAATTGCATGGTTTTACTTTACCTTCCTTATTATGTGATGTATGTGAAAAACATGTTTTCTATGCTTTAAAATTAATTATTTTAACTACCTTTATTTCCATTCGATGCCGTGATTAGTGTGTTGACTAGTTTCAGATCTACTAAGGCAGGAATGACTTAAAGGATGGAAAAGAAAACATACAAAAATGGAAGGAAAGCACAAAACGGAGCTTCTAAAGAAACTGGTATCCACGCGATCGCATGGGCGATGCGGATGCATGCCAAGCGCGAATCAACAGTGACGCGGCCGCATGACTGACGCGACCGCGCGCCTTAAGCAAAACACACATGACGCGGTCGCATGACTGACGCGATCTCGTGACAAGAAAAGCTCCGAATGACGCGACCGCGTGACCCACGCGGACGCGTGACAGAGGCCACGCACCAGAAATTACAGAAAACGCTCCCAGCGATTTCTGAAGCCCTTTTTGGCCCAAATCCAAGTCCAGAAGGCATAGGCCAGAGGTTATAAAGTGTGGGAATGCATCCATTCAAAGGGAGCTCGCCAATTTAGTTGCTTTCCATGATTTAGGTTAGTCTTGAGAGAGGCTCTCTCCTTTCTCTCTTAGGATTTAGGACTTCTGTTAGTTTTAGGAGTAACTCTCAATCCCAAGTTCTTTATTTTTATTTATTTTCCCAATTTAGTTTATGAACTCTTCATGTTAGATTATAATTTATCTTATTAATGTTATTTGGGGTATTTCAGTTATTGATTGATTTCTTTAATTTATGTTATTGTTGCTTTACATCTGAAGGCATTTTTATTCCAGCAAATTTACTTTTCCTCTTTTGGTCTTGGTTAAGAAAGCAGTAACTCAGGAGTTATCTTATCTCAACATAATTGATAACTGTTATCTTTGCTAATTGTACTGAGCTTCAATGATCCCAACCTCTTTTTAGGAAATAAATAGGATTCGAAGATCAAACTAATTAGTCCCTTGACTTTCCTTTGCTTTAGTAAAGGTTAACTAAGTGGAATTAAGATTCAACTTTCGTTGTTTTTTATAAGGATAACTAAGTCTGGACTTCCAATTTCTCATACCTTGCCAAAAGTTTATTTTACAGTTATTTATTTAATTTTAATTACCATTTAAATTATTTGTCATATTTGTTCCTCATTCTTTAAACCTCAAATTTACAATCTCCATAACCAATAAAAAGAATATACTTCCCTGCAGTACCTTGAGAAGATGACCCGAGGTTTGAATACTTCGGTTATCAATTTATTTAAGGGGTTTGGTACTTGTGACAACCAAAATTTTTGTACGAAGGGATTTCTGTTGGTTTAGAATCTATATCTACAACGCGACTATTTTTATAAAATTCTTTACTAGCAAAAATCCCAACGTCAAAAAATTGGCGCCGTTGCCGGGGAACTGCTAACGTGTGCCTTATTATTGGTTATTGTAAATATTTTTATTTTACTTGTTTACTTATTTCTATTTTTTCTTTTTAATTTTATTTGCTACTATGAACTCTCACCCTTCTCGCTTTGTGTTTGGTTCTAACTTTGTTGGAGGAAATAGAAGTTACAGTAGGAATATGTATCAAGGTTAGACCAATCAAGGATGGATGGAGCCAAGAGGATCTAATCAACCCTTTAGGCAACAACACCCTCCAAGATATCATGGGCAACGACCATTCTACAATTCACACCCAGCTGATAGATATGGTGGACAACCTTGTAACTACCAACAAGCCCCACCCCGTGCCTATAGACCATCCTCTCGACATAACCTCGAACCACCACACTCACAAGCTTCTCTTAACCAATCGCCACCACATGATCCCTATTTACCCCATTACCAATTCAATCACTCCCAAGCACCACCACTTTCCTATGTTTCATGTCCAAATCCATCACCCCAAGAATCAGAGGTTCGCCTCAAGGAAGCAGTAAATAAGCTTCAAACAATCATTCGACAACTGGAGCAAGCAGTAATTCAATTAGCTTCTAGACGTTCGAACATTCAAGGACCAACCACAACCCCATATGGACAATCTAACGAAGAGCGTAGCATGAAGGAAATACTAGAAACTCAAGTGAACAAGACAGAGAATGAATTCGTACTAGAACAAGTAGAAGAAGCTGTCATTACGCAAGAAGAAGAGTTGGTTGAAGATCTAGGAGATGCTGAACCTCCATAGGAATTCAGAGCTGAGGAGAACTCCGTCAAGGACGTTACAGTTGATGCTAAGGAGGACAGTACACAATCTCCAAGGCAAGTCGTTTATGAAGAACTAGACGGAATAACCCAGGACACAAATTTCCTTGATGATGATAGTCACAAGTCAAGTTCTCTTAGTGATGAACTTGCATCCGCAAGTGAATTCTCTGAGATCGAAGAATCTTCCCCAAATGAATACGAAGATGATGCAGAGGTGGATTTCTCCCAACTTCCAATCTATGACTCGAGTGATGAGGAAGACACAGAAGACTTTGACCAGGGCACAGATGCATTTGAAGAATCTTGCAAAGAAGTGGAGGAATTCACAGAAGAGCACAAGGGAGTAGAACTTACAGAACCACCGGAAACACCTTCCCCAAGGCCATTACCACCCAATACAAGCTTCAAGTGGGTACAATCCTTAACCTTTAACTTTACTTTTTCACTTGAATATGGTTTGCTTGAAACAGATGGCCAGCTTAGAGCTCTCTGCGGCTTTAAGAGTAAGAGGGAAATGGCTCGTGCTCAGAGCTAGTGCACAAAGTTCAATAAGATCCCACACTTCAACTTGAAGTGCACGGATTGGTATCATGTTCAATTGAATGGATCTAGGAAAACGTTTGGTCACCATGGTGATAATCTACTTTATAAACCGCCCGGATGGAAAAATATAGAACAAGACGGAGGCGGATTTAATAGCAAAGTTTGGGATCCTGGAATCTATTCCGACATTCGTCATTCCGGGAGCCTAAAAATTTGTTTGAAGCTGCTCAGGAGCTTTACATGCCTAGTTTGGGACCCCGGAGGCTATTGGCATTCCAAGCATTGGTGGAGATTTTTGGATGAATTTAAACATAAACCGCCATAACAGGAAGCTCTTCCAATGTCCAACTTAAGGACTTTAACTAAAAGTGCTAGGTGGGAGACAACCCACCATGGTATGATCGTTCATTTTTCAATTTCTATTTCATTTCGTTTGTCTAAATGTTTTATTTTATTTTATAATATTGAACCTGGAATTTTGCATCGCATTCATATTAATCATTGCTTTCTGCATACTGCATAAAAAAAAGAAAAAGAAAAAGGGTGCGCGACGCGACCGCATCGCTTATGCGATCGCGTCATATTGCGAAAAACACTACCCACACGACCGCGTCATCCACGCGGCCGCGTGATCTGGAGATCGACGTAAAAATCCAACGTCCAAAAAGTTAGGCTGAAATCGTGCGGCCATTGTGCGTTTTGCACAAAATGCCCACGCGATCGCATGCCTCATGCGATCGCGTCACTTGGACACAATCAATCCCACGCGATCACGTGAGCGACGCGATCGCGTCGCATGGATTGCACAACACCCCAAAAGGAGACAGAGAGTTGCGCGGAAACGACGCTGGATTCGTGCGTTTCGCACAAATTCCAGCGACGTGATCGCATGCCCCAGGTGATCGCGTCATTCACTCTTTTAGCCATTCCATGCGATCGCGTGCCCTATGCAATCGCATCACCCCCCATTTCGCTCCAGCCACGCGACCGCATGCCCCACGCGGCCGCGTGGATTCAAATTTATAACCCCCAACCACGCGAACCCTATCAGTCGCGCCCCCTCCCCTGAAACCCTCTCCTCCCTCTCTTCCCCTCCAATCTGACCACCGCCCTCCAGCCACCATCACCGCCACCCCCAGATGCCGCCGACCTCCCACACGCCGCCGCCACCGACCCCCTTCCTTCTCCCCCTTCTTTCTTCTTCTTTCTCCTTCTTCCCCCCCTCTCCGCCACTGCCCCCTTCGCAACCACCACCCACCGCCGCCGCCCGTCCCAGCCGCGCCACCCCCAGCCGCCACACACACACCTACCCCCTCCCTTCCCCTCTTACCCCCCTACCCCATTAGCCAACCCTCTCCTCCCCCCTGCCCCGAACAGCCGTGCCACCACCGCCAACCGTCGCACCAGACGCTGCCACCACCACCCCCAGCCTCTTTTCTGTCCACTCTCCTTATTCGGCCTACCAGGTTCCGACGAACGCCCCCTTCTACCCGTAGTCGTTATTTCATTATTTTCTGTTTATGTTCATGTTTAGGCTAGTTAGATATGCATGTTGTAGTGGATTTTAGGTTGTTAGGTAGCCTAGGATGTGGTTAGTGGATTTATGCCTGTTTACTTGCACTGTTCATATTTCTATTTTGTAATTCTACTGTTGCTGTGATGTTTGTCATGTTCATATGCTGTGATTTCTTATTTCTTGCTGCTCTTTACACTGCATTTTCATGATTATATTCCTTATATGTAATTGCAAGCTTTAATCTTAATTCATATGAACTATTTGATTGCTATTTATTTTCCAGGACAATCCAATTTTAGCCGGAATGCTGCCCAAATTTTTGTAAAATGTTTTCATTCATGTTTTGGTTTTGGCATTTTGAATTATGCTTTCCTCTGCTTTACCCAAACCCATTCATGAATGCCAGGCACGCATTCTTATTCTCTTTGATTTCCTGGTTCATATATTGCATTTTTTATGTTTGATTCCAATTTTTGCCTTCTCTATATCTATTTGAATCAGCATCAACCTGTTTTCCTTGTTTGGTTATGAGTTACTTATAGTCCCTACCTGTGAATCCTTGTTACTTGGAATATTTTCATTATGCCACTTACTTTAACCCACTTTTCACTAACCTCCTAATTTTAACTTTCTAAACACTTTTTCAGTTCTGACCACACTAACCTTTTAAATTCTTTTTTCTGGTTTTTCACTTTCTTTTAACCCTCTAACCATGGCATAATGATAATTTTTCTATTTAACATGAATTCAATTACATTTTGGATTGTGAATTTTTCCTTTCAAACTTTTAACTCCTATACAATCCTTGATGCACATTTCCTTAACTCATTTACCTCATTCTAATTCTCCTTTGCCACTTTGTGTTTCTTTTGACTATTTGCCTATTTGTTTTCCTATTTTTTTATATATATCCTCATTTTCTATTTTTCAGGATATCAGATACCCATAGAAAGGGAAAAGGAAAGGCTACCACTGGCAAACGTAAGAGAGGAATATCATCTATGTCTATCATAGATCTCATGCATGATGCCTCCTGGCGGGAGAAACATTTCACCCCGCAGGAGAAGGCCGACCAGCTGCTCCCTGCTAATGACCCAGTAAAGTTTGCAAACTGATACTGTGAGCTGAAGTATCCGGTATTCGCAAATTCCAGGAACCTATACCTGGAAAGGACCTTGAAGATCCCATAAGAACTCCAGCAATACACCTCTGACCAGATCAAACAAAGAGGCTAGTTCTTCCTGGAGAGACCCCTGACTGAGGTCAATGCATCTTGGGTTAGAGAATTCTACTACAATTACTTCAAGACCTCCCTAGATGCAGTGAACCTCAGAGGAAAGCAGATTTTGGTTACTGAAGAGGCAATAGAAGAGGTTTTGAAGCTTCTGCCTAAATCTGATCAGCCAGATGGTTATCAGAAAGCTGAGGAAGAAATGCGCTTTCTGAAGTTTGATTGGGATGCAGTCAAGGCCCGGATAGCCCTTGACCCGACCGTTCCTTGGATTATGGGTCAGAACACCACCATGCCCAAGGGAATCAAGCGGGCATACTTGAATGATGAGGCTCGGCTGTGGCATCAGATACTTAGCAACTTCATTATGCCGAGTACTCACGAGACCGATATACCTGCCGCTATGGTCACCCTCCTATGGTGTGTGATGGAGGGTAAGGACCTGTACCTGCCACGCTTTATCCGGTTCTACATGGCCAGGGTCCAAGTCCGAGGCACTCTTCCCTTTCCATACTTGATCACACAGCTAGGCCGTCGAGTTGACGTGCCTTGGGAGGATGCTGATGAGAGGCCACCTGCTGCAGAATGCAAGAAGATCATCCCGCACAGCAGGAACTTTCTGGTCTTGGGCTACAGACCTCCAGTCCTCACTGCTCCTGGTGACACTACCACACCATCTGCCGGCCCCTCTTCTTCTACAGCTACACCTGCCACCACCACTACACCTCCACCTGCCCCAGAGCCCATCTATCATCTAGTGCACCGCCTGTTTCGACGGCTTGACCAGATGGAGCGTCTTAACAAGCAACACTATGAGCACCTGAAGTTGATGATACGATCTGGCGACATCCCCTCCGAGCCTAACACACCATCTGAGGCATCTGAGGAGGAGGCGGATGCACCCGAGGCAGAGACCCACCCACAGCAGGAAGCAGAGCAGGCAGGCACCCAGCAGGCAGCACACCATCAGGAGGCTCCGCCTCAGATTCAGGCTGTAGACCCTGAGATCCCCCTTCAGTCAGCACCTCCTCCACAGCAGTCAGACCTTCAGATCACCACCACAGAGACCCCAGCTACCCACCCTTCCAGTGATGACACTCCTTCACACCCTGCTTGAGTGAGCATCGGGGACGATGCTACATTTTAAGTGTGGGGAGGTCGCCATTTCTGGCGTATTATTTTGGTGAACCACTACAGACTCTTTTTTTTTATTTTGGATATTTTTCTGTATTTTTCTCCTTATTTTTATTTTTATTTTCTGAGTACTTATACATTGCTACTTTCATGTATTTTTACTCTATTTCTGCATTTTGAATTTTTAGTTCATATTTTAGCCACTTAGTTTAGTTGCAATTCTAACGTATTAGTTATAGAAATTGTGGATTGATTAGTATTGTTTACCCTTTTTAGCATAAGATAACTCAGAATAGATTGAAAAGAAAAAGGAAGTAAACTAGAGACTTTAACAGAATCAAAACAACCTACACCTTGTATATATAGCATTACATGTTAGTTAACAACACTTCATCAAGGAGAAACACTAGAACTTTAAAGCCATTCAATATAAGTTTTACATTGAGAATAATGGAAATTTTTAACTAAACCTGCATGACATACATAAGTGATAAATGATTTTTGAGCTAGAGAACACATAGCCTGTGAGTTTTGAGCTTAATTGTATGGTTACATTCAAACCATAATTTTTATTCTTGTGTGTTCCGCCCTTCTTTTATATTCTGGTGTTCTTTACTTTGTTTTAATCTATATGTCCGATTATAGAATGTAGATACATACCAAGAGAGTGATTGAGGCCATTATTTGATTTTAGCTCACTTAATCCCAAAATAGCCTACCTTTTACATCACCCTTGTTAGCCCCCTTGAGCCTTTAAATCCCCTTTTATTCTATTAGCCACACTACTAGCCTTAAGCAGAAAAATAAAATAAAATCCCAAGTTGAATCCTTGGTTAGCTTAAGATAGAAAATTATGTATAGTTTAAATGTGGGAAAACCTATTGGGAACATGGATAATAAAAAAATAAAAGGTAGAAAAGTTGAAAAGAATAAAATAACTCAAATAAAAAATTTTGGGAAGCATGCTCATGTAAAATCAATTATAATTGAATTACCATGTGCATTAAAAAAATGTTATGAATAAAGGGGACACAAAAAGAATTCCCCAATTATGAAATAAAGCAATGCACATGGGATAAAAATAAATATTGAGATATGAGCATGTAACATCAAAAGTGAGAATATATGAAAAATAGGTAAAGAAGCTTTGATTTAGAAAGTATGTATGTTAGGTGAGATCTTAGTATAATTAAGGATTCACTTATTAGCTCACTTAGCCTTATACATATACACTTACCTTTACTTTGGCCCCATTACAACCTTACTTAAGACCTCATGACTTTTGGTATGTCTATATTTTATAATTGTTGATTGGTTAGATGAAGAACAAAGTTATAGAAAGAAAGAATAAAAAGAAGAATAGAGTGATTAACCCAATAAACACTGAGTGATCAGAGAGTAAACACAAAATCCAGTGAGGGTTCAATAGCTCATTAACATTTATCTCTGTTTAAATTGTTAATTGTCTTGCAAGTTTTTAAAATGTTTCTCTCTCCCATCTCAATTGTAAAGGCACCTTATCACTATCTAAGGTTTGGCTATATATATACATGACTCCTTGAGAATGTGAATTAATTTAACTACATGCAAGCTTTATATACAAGTGAATAAAAAAAGGAATTGCATGATGCATCATTCATCTAGGTAGTTGCATTTAGATTAGATTGCATTGCATGACATTCCACCACTTTAACCTTACTTTTTACCTTGGATTTAGCATGAGGACATGCTATTGTTTAAGTGTAGGGAGGTTGATAAACCCATATTTTATGATATATTTTGTGCTTAATTTGAGTGATTTATTCAATCTTTCGCCCACTTATTCATATTAATTGTATGGTTTTACTTTACCTTCCTTATTATGTGATGTATATGAAAAACATGTTTTCTATGCTGTAAAATTAATTATTTTAACTACCTTTATTTCCATTCGATGCCGTGATTAGTGTGTTGAGTAGTTTCAGATCTACTAAGGCAGGAATGACTTAAAGGATGGAAAAGGAAACATACAAAAATGGAAGGAAAGCACAAAACAGAGCTTCTAAAGAAACTGGTATCCACGCGATCGCATGGGCGACGTGGACGCATGCCAAGCGCGAATCAATAGCGACGCGACCGCATGACTGACGCGACCGCGCGCCTTAAGCAAAACACACATGACGCGGTCGCATGACTGACGTGACCGCGTGACAAGAAAAGCTCCGAATGACGCGACCGCGTGACCCACGCGGACACGTGACAGAGGCCACGCACCAGAAATTGCAGAAAACGCTCCCAGCGATTTCTGAAGCCCTTTTTGGCCTAAATCCAAGTCCAGAAGGCATAGGCCAGAGGTTATAAAGTGTGGGAATGCATCCATTCAAAGGGAGCTCGCCAATTTAGTTGCTTTCCATGATTTAGGTTAGTCTTGAGAGAGGCTCTCTCCTCTCTCTCTTAGGATTTATGACTTCTCTTAGTTTTAGGAGTAACTCTCAATCCCAGGTTCTTTATTTTTATTTATTTTCCCAATTTAGTTTATAAACTCTTCATGTTAGATTATAATTTATCTTATTAATGTTATTTGAGGTATTTCAGTTATTGATTGCTTTCTTTAATTTATGTTATTGTTGCTTTACATCTGAAGGCATTTTTATTCCAGCAAATTTACTTTTCCTCTTTTGGTCTTGGTTAAGAAAGCAATAACTCAGGAGTTATCTTATCTCAACATAATTGATAACTGTTATCTTTGCTAATTGAACTGAGCTTCAATGATCCCAACCTTTTCTTAGGAAATAAATAGGATTTGAAGATCAAACTAATTAGTCCCTTGACTTTCCTTTGCTTTAGTAAAGGTTAACTAAGTGAAATTAAGATTCAACTTTCATTGTTTTTGATAAGGATAATTAAGTCTGGACTTTCAATTTCTCATACCTTGCCAAAAGTTTATTTTACAGTTATTTATTTAATTTTAATTGACATTTAAATTATTTGTCATATTTGTTCCTCATTCTTGAAACCCCAAATTTACAATCTCCATAACCAATAATAAGAACATACTTTCCTACAGTTCCTTGAGAAGACGACCCGAGCTTTGAATACTTTGGTTATCAATTTATTTAAGGGGTTTGGTACTTGTGACAACCAAAATTTTCGCACGAAGGGATTTCTGTTGGTTTAGAATCTATATCTACAACGCGACTATTTTTATAAAATTCTTTACTAGCAAAAATTCCAATGTCACTCCCCGAGCCACAATATTTTTCCTGGTGGCCCGAAGTGATTTCATGTAGCCGACTTAGGAGCCATTCTTTCTGCAACACTCTAATAAAGACACATTAGTCGTCAACACAACCGTACGACCAAAATATAGAAGCATAAGGAAAGAAGGTTGTCTAGCTCGGACTAGAGTTGATTGGGATCCCCTAAAAATTTTTTGGTGTCCAAATAAGGAGCCCGGCCTCAACACTCATGAAGCAGGCCAACTACGCTCTCCTCAAATTCGTCTAAATCATCTACATTATACTTAACTATTACAGGTTTCTCTTCCCAGTGCAAAGGAAAACAGGGTTCCTTGTTCTCGTCAAGGAAGAGAGGTCGGGCATTCTCAACGGCTCAGATTTTGAAAAAGTAATTTTTAAAATCATGGAAAGACATGTCAAAGATAGTGAAAACGTTCCTACCTTGAACAGCAAGAATGGATAGCCAACTTATCTTTTTGGCACCAAAGCGTTTGGTTAGTACAAAGAAGTAAAAGAAGACTTTAAGGGAAGGTCGGATATCTTGTTCCTGACAAAAAATCTGGTATATTTTTAGAAAAGTCCACGAATTAGGGTGTAGTTGGGAAGCAGTGACGTTGCAAGCCCAGAGGACATTAATTTCAAAGTCGGAAAAGGGGATTTGAACATCTAGCTTAGTGAAAAAGCAATCATATGCATAAAAGAAAGGGCGTTCCGACCTATCAAGTGGGGAAAAAACACACCCTCTTCTCGGGATCAACAATAATAATTTCATAGTTTCCCTCATCCTCCCAGTTTACACACAGCCTATGATGTCTACGAAACTGTTCGGCAAACTCTCTATCAATTACAGAGACAGAAGTAAGGATAGTTATATCTACCCAAGTCAGGTGAGATGGAATTTTGGTCGACATATTGTGAATTACAGATCGAGATATATATGCTATACCTACAAATACACAACACAAAGGAAAATCGTCACAACAAGTCGAAAAGTCGAGTAACAGCCATAAGAAGTCGGGTCGTCATTAACAACACCAACAAATTAACCACAGTTCTTACAAATCCTCATAAACATAGCAACTAGCACTGAATTACCATATACAGAAATGGCATCATTTTTCAACATGCAAAAACAACACTATTTAGGGGGAATACAATTATAAATCCGTAGCAACAAATCTCAAACAGCGACAGTTCCAATAGTTTCAAAAACAAACAAGCAGTGACAGTTCTAAAAGAAAGGCAAGTTTCCATTACCAATAACATTTCAAATCGCCATTCAAAGTATCATTCAAACAAATGCAAATACTACCCAAAGCAATCGAAACAAAAAAACAAGGAATGTAGGTAAAAACACCAACCTTGATGAAACGCGGAAGGAGAAGGGCACGCAAACAGCAGAAACACGAACATTCCACTTCAAAGGAACCAACGAAGCCTTCTAAACCTCAAAGATAAGAAAATCTTGAATGCAAGAATAAAGGAAGAAAAAGAAGGGTGAAAGAGTTTCAATCGAAGGAAATGGTAAAATGCAAAGTGTCTTCAGAAACAGAAAAAGAAGGAAGAATGAAGAGGTGAAGCTTTTGTAAGAGACAAGGGGAAAAAAGACATTTCTCACCCTCTTTTAAATAACCCGCTCGGATCCCCAGGAAACTACCGTGTAACGTACGCCACGTCATTAAACTGGCAACATTTTAAAATTTTGAAACGCGTCCAGTACCCGACCTCATGAAGGCAGCGTACCCGACAAAGGAAGCTGGAACCACAAATACTTGAGCCTGACCTCATGAAAGTTCGGACTCAAGCAGGGGTACTGTTCATACCTTGGCCCAAAGCAAAGCCAGGCCCATTAGGGATAAAGGCCCATCCAGGATGACCTCTTCCACCTGTCCGACCTCTTAAGAAGTCGGATGTGACAAGGAGGTCTAGCCTTACGTATCTAAATAAGTAACTACCTCCCCAAATCTCTCCTACTATCTCTACCTCATCTAGAAGGTAGATCTCAACAAACTCCCAAGATAAAGGGAACGGTTATCCAACCAACAAAAATGGAACTACTCCGAAAGATGGTTATCTATTCTACTATAAATACACTAACACCCCTTAGGTATATAAAAGCTCCTATCGACTAAATACTTGTTTAAAGTCCTTGCTAACTTAAGTATCAGAGTCTCTTGTAGGTACCACCTCTCACCTCCTCACGAGGAACTCAGACGGTGGCACCTTGGTACCAGTACAAGTCAGATGCTGCTCTAGAAGAAGTCTGATCCTCACGTTTAGGCCTAAATCATTGTTTCAAATAACCCTTAGAACAAAAACTATGAATGTGGATAAAAAAAACTATTAGTTGATTTAACGAATAACGAGTTAATTAAAGAATATATTAAGGATATTGAAAAATAAAATTAGTTTCATTTTTATTCAAATATATATAAATTTAAAATGTTATCATTTAATTTGCATTTTCTATAAAAACAATTTTAATCGTTATATTGTTAAGACTACCCTTAATTATTCCTTTTGAAGAAAAAAGCGAGTTTGATTTAAGCTTAACATTATAAAAAGGAAAATCGTATTTGTAACAAGATGAAAATTGAAAATAAGACATTCTTACAACAGGACAAGGAATGATTTTTCTTACTCATCAGTAATGAGTACCAGCAGCACTGGAGCAGGGGGAACGTTGAAACTTGAAAGTAGAAGACAAATGTGGTATTTGAGGCGGTTCTGTCAGTAACCGTTGACCGTCAACCTTCGTCGTTATCCTTTCACGCGTTATCTGATTATTTCACATCCTAATTGCAATTTGCAAGGTATGTTTTTCTTTTTTTCAAATCATTTTTTTTATAGTTAAGTTATACACACACTAAATTAATTATTATATTATTTAATTATATAAAATATATATTCAAATAAAAATATATATTAAAATATATAAGTAATATAAATACATGTAAATATATTATAATAATTAATTTTTGTAGATATATAAAATTTTTAATTTTATTAACATATACATATCTAAATTAAATAAAATATTTTTTATTAATCATAGTATATTTTTATTTTCACAATTATAAACACTACTACTTAATAAATGCTTGAGTATAATTAAAATTCAAAAAAATACAATTAATTTAATACAGAAACAAAATTAAATAAATATTTTTGTTGAGAGAAGTATAAAGTTAAATATAACAAATTCTGTTATAATAGAATTGGGAGAAATAATCTACTTAGTCAGCAAGAAAATCAGCCATAATCTTATAGTCAATCTTGATATTAAGTTTATGTATCTGAATAGTATAAATATCAACTACTTTTGTTGTCAAGGTAACAAATAATAATAAGATCACTTGATATTGATACATGTTTTTAAATTTTGCTATTTGTTTTCCATCAGTTCTCTCAACCTCTCTTTTTTTTTTTTTTTTTTTTTTTTTTTTTTTTTTTTTTACATGGTATACAGAAGTAAAGATTCATGATGCATGATTTTAATTTTATTATTATTATCTCAAATAATAACAAAAGTTCTTCTTAGTTCGATACCTAAAAAGCTTAAAAAAAAATTATCACATAAAAGTAGATTGTTCTTTTTACAATCAGGAATCAGAATTTGTATGATCACATGCTCCCAGATAAAATTCTACAAGAATTTACAACATTTAAAGCTTAGACTGCTACAGCTGTTCTTTTACATATTCAAAATAGATGCTACAAGATTATAATCAGGACGAATCCAGAAATATTATTATGAATGTCAATAATATATAATATTAAAAAAATATATAAATATATTATATTATAAGATATATTACAAAAATATATTGATAGAGACTAAAGAATATATATTTAAAGTACAAAAAAATATGTGTATTTTTTACGAATGAAGTAGTATACATCGATTTTTCATATCATAAAATTCATCGATAATAAAATCTGTGTCAAATTTTTTAGCAATTTTTTTTCAATGTAAATCAAAAGACAATTAATAAAAAAATTCATCTTCTATTTTGTTTCTAAGTCTATTCTTCACAATATTCATAGGTGAAAAAGATCTCTCAATTGTAGCAGTTGAAACAGGGAGAGTTAATACCAAGCAAATCAAACGATCAATTAAAGAATATGTTAAAGATTTTTCTGTCTTTGTTAATCCTTGACATAACTCCGAAATTGTGCACAAGTTAGTTAATTCAACATGATTAAGAATATCAAGTTCATAATGTTGAATTGCATTCTAATGTGAAATTTCTCTTGGTCACTGAAGTCACCTGTATAAAACCATTCTTCTAATTTACATACTTTGTTGACACTGAATAACTTATAATTATCTTTGGGATTTAAAGTTGAACATAAAGTAAGCAATTCCACCATATTATCATTGAATCTTCCATTAAGCTCTTGCAATTGTGTATCGATTACAACCAGAAATAAATTAACATGGTAATGATGCTCCATTGAAATTTGGTGAACAATTTTGTGAGTTCGGCCTCTTCTAGGAATATGCAATGCATTCATATCAGGAACTTCAACTTCATGTTTCTCACAAAATAATATAACTTCTTTTATGAAAGTCTCCCAACTTGATTCTCTCATTATTTGGATTAAAGTCTTGGTAGTAAAAACTAGAGTTAAAGCATTCAATATGTCTTGATTTTTTCGTTGCAAACCTTGACAAAGATCATGACTAACTTCCAAAATATTTCTCATCAAATACAAAACAAAGACAAATTCAAAGGATGTGATAGCATCATAAGCAGCACTAGCATCACTACGAGTGGAGAAATTACCTTTTTCGGTGCTTTTTTCAAGAACTTCACAAGTAGCATCAAACATGCATAACAAGCTACGTACAAAATTCAAATGAGACCCCATCTAGTATCTCCAACTCTTTGCAAAGTACCAATTTGATTAAGTCTACTACGTGTCACAATTTGATCATTGGCAATTAAGTTTACAACATTATTTGCTTGAGCAACCCTTAACTGGTCATGACGTTTAGGAGAAACAGTCACAATATTCACAATTAGTGTAAGTTTTGAAAAGAATTGATGAACATAGCAAATTTCTTTGGCTGCAGAAACAAGTGCTAATTGTAATCGATGAGCAAGACAATGAATGTAATAAGCAAAATGGCAATCTTTCAAAAATAGAGCTTGCAATCCATTCCTTTCACCACGCATATTACTAGCTCCATCATGCCCTTGTTCCCTAAGATTTTGAACATCAAGATTATGACAAGAAAGAACTGATGAAATTTCTGTTTGCAATGTCAAAGAACACGTATCAGAAGCCTGTATAAGATCAAAAAATCTTTCTCGAACACAACCATGCTTGTCTACATATCTCAAAATCACAGACATTTGTTCTCGCTTTGACTCATCTCTTGCTTCATCAATAATTATAGAAAATTTAGAATCACTAATTTCTTTTCGAATTATTGCACACACTTTTCTAGCAAAGATATGCAATATATCTTTTTGAACAACGAGAGATATATATTGAACATTTTCAAGAGCATTTTCAAGGACAACATTATTAACATTCTGATTACAAGAAGCTAAAAGTTTAATTAACTCAATAAAATTTTCCCTATTCAAAGATCCAGGACTTTCGTCATCGCCTATGAATGCACATGCTTGAAAAATAAGCCATCGAATAGCATCAATAGACATCTTCAACCTTAAGCGGTTATTTGCAATAGTTTCATCACTATGCCTATCAAGAACTTTGTCTATATTCTTAGCTTGAACCAATCATTACAAGATTTTACACATAAATTATGGGGAGAATTAGGAATAGAACCCTCGTGACATACAAATGCACAATTCAGCCCATTGTTTACTTTCTTTCAATTACTAAATTCTACCTCTGACACTACTAGAAATCTCGTTATTACAGACGGAAATTTCCGATGGATTTTATCCCACGAAAATACAGACGGAATTTCCGAGGGATTTTTTGTCGGAAAACAAAAAAAATGGATTAGTATAAATTACAAACGGAAAAGAGAATCCGTCGATAATTCCGTCGGAAAAATTAATTTTTTTCCGTGAAAAATGATTACAGACGAAAAATTTGTCTGTAATTAAATAGACAAAACGTTGCATTTTATTAAATTATTACAGACGGATTTTCCGTCTGTAATTTAAAATTTTCCGTCGAAAATGTTGAAATAAGGGGTTTGCTTTAAGCGTGGCTCCTCATTTCACACAATACCTATCCGCGCCTCCACACCCCTCTCTTCCAAATGCTCCATCAGCGGCGCCTCTCTACCTTGCACCGCCGTCGCACTGAACTTCTGTCACACTGAAGCTCCGTCACATCCCCTCCCGACGCTTCTTCGTGTGTTGTTCACGTCGCTTCGTATCGAACCCTAATATGCAGAAATCGCAGAAATCGCTCCGTTTCGATCTTGTCTCAACTGTGCAGGTAACCTGATCTCTTCCACACATTTATCACTCTTTCTATTCGCTGCTACACTGACGCCAGCCTCTCCTCCTGTTCGCCATTTTCCATCGAGCTTTTCTGCATCTCGTCCGATTCACCACCTCTCCTCGAAATTTGCAGCGCGCTGCTGTCGTTTTCCTTCTCGCACTTCTGGATCTACTACCACTCATAGAATTTCCTGTTCCAGAATATCGAGAATCTATCCTCAGATTCGGTTAATTTCTGAACTTATCACTTTCAGTTTTCTGGATTTTTATTTTCATGTTTGAAATACTGATTGTGTAGATTTTGTTGTTCAATTAGTTCATTCTTTTTTCAGTTGCTGAGATGATTATATGGCTTTAAGTCTAAAACATGAGCAATAGAATAATGTCTGTGAGTAAAGTATAAAATATTGTGTTTTCTAATTTACATGTTGCTGAGATGATTATATTGGCTATTTTATGTGTTTTCTAATTTACATGTTTAACCTCATTGAATTTAAAAATATTGTGCACTTGTGCTTGCTTGTTTCTGTACTTTATCTAGTAAAAACTGCTTATAATTTTTTCATCATTTTGCTCAAAACTTGCTTACAAGAAGCCCATGACAAGTCAAGATCTGTTACCAAGGCTCCTGCCATGAAGGGTTAGTACAATTCTGGTCTATTTTCTTAGTTTCTTCCTATATCGATAACCTACATATTTTTTCTAAAAGAATATTTTATTCAATCTCAGGTATACCTTTCCTATATCTATGTAGGTTGCACATGCGGTTTTTTCTATTTATTATATTTACACAGTCCTTGAAATTTCAGAATTAGTATAGTTATGCCACACAATTTTATATTAAATTAGTTTGTATAGATACAAATTGCACCAATAATGAATTATCAATATGTAGAGGGAATGTATATTTTGAAAATGGCACTGATGGTTCAATTGAATGGAAATTTTGCAAGTTCGGGTCTTTGTTTGGCTATTGCCATTGTTCAGTTGTACATTTTTGTCTTTCTGAGCTGTTGAGTAATAATCCTGTTTATGCAGACAAATGAGCTCTATCAGCTGGCGTCTGTTGCCTTCTGCTTGCTTGTAGCCTGATAAGGCCTTAGAGCTTGGAATCATAAACAGCCGCCATGAAGCCTTCATCTCTTCCAAACTTTGGTGCAACAATGCTCACCATGACCTTGTCCTTCCAGCTCTCAAGACCACACTCAAGTATGTAAAGTAATTGAAAAAGAAAAAAAATATATCATATATTGTATATAATCTCACTGATGTATAGTTGCTCTTCAAATTGATTAGGAAACTTGGGTTGGACTATTTAGACCTCTACTTGATTCATATGCCAGTGAGGTTGAAACCTAAAGTTGATGGAGTTCTTGAAATAGGAAAGGATGATTTGCTTCCCTTTTGACATAGAAGGACATGGTGTCTATAAAATTTGTGTCTAATTTGTTTAAAAGATGAGGGATAAAGGAGTAGAGCCCACCATTTATATTTGATTATTTGTGTCAAATAGTTAAAAATTTAGACACATTAGAACACACCATTTTAAATTGAATAATTTCTTTTTTTTTCTATTTTGACAATAATGATGTGGCTATATTCAATTTTGACTTTAGGTGGAAATGAGCTCATCATGGCAACAAGGGAAACTCAGAGAATTTTGCAAGCAGAAAGGAATCCATTTGGCTGCATGGTCACCATTAGGATCTTACACAAAATCATGGGGTACTAATTCAGTTATGGAGAGTCCAATCATTAATGAAATAGCCACTTCTAGACACAAGAGTGTGCCTCAGGTGCTCTTTCTTAACTCAACTCCAATCTTTGTCTTTAACTACCCCCTATATTTTCTCTTATAATTTTTGTGATTTTAAGGTTAAAACTTTGACTGGATAAAAATTTGTGTTATTCTATAAGGACATGGCCCATGCTTTTCAGGTTTAACCAAGTTGGAATCTCTGAATCTGAAGTAGTGTAATTGCATAATAGATGTCGATATGAAACCTCTATCAGGTTGGTTTCATATTCTTCTGTATGTGAGGCAAAGTCACTGATATTCTAATTATTACATTCACTGCACAAGCATACATAGTGAGATGAGTAACAGCACAGATTTTTCATTGAATTTACCTGCAGAGCTTACAAACCTGAAAAGTCTTGAGATTTTCTCTAGTAAAGTCATAGATATTGGCATCCGTTTTCTAAAAGGTATTGGGCATTGCATTGTAGAACTGTTCCAACATATAGCCACTATCTTTGTTTCCACAATGCACTGATATTGTGTTAATGGCATCCAAATGTCTTGTGTATGAGTGTTTTTGATTAACAATTTAAGATAAAATGAATTTCATAATTTCATGCTCATCTTTTTTTCTTGCCTTATTTCAGAGCTACAAAATCTTGCTCTGTTAAATTTGGAAGGCTGCTTTGTAACAGCTGCATGCTTGGATACTCTTGCAAGTTGAATCACTTCACAGACCTTATTTATTTATTTATTTATTTATTTATTTATTGTGTAGGGGGGAGAGGAATAATTTGGGTTGGATACCTACTTTGCATATTTCAGTATTATTATATTGACTAATTAGCTTAAGTAATTTCTTTTAGCATCGAAAGGAAAGCATGAATGGTGACTGATGAGTATTATATATATGCAAATTTTATAAATTTAGGGGTTAAAATGAATATCCGTAAATTGTAAGGGCATTGAATGAAATTATACCTACTTCAGTTTAACTATTTAAAAAGTATAAAAAAAGTCATGTTAAAAATGGTACTAAGATTATCAGTATGCAGATGGGGTAGAGACTCCACACTTGTATGTATATCCATATCTCTATCTTCTGAGCTTCATCATCCTTTTTTTTTTCTTTTTATTTTCAAAATTGAATTAATCTTATCATAATTTCAGTGTACTTGATTGAGCTATTTTATTTGCAGGAAGTGGAAGGAAATTGTGGATGAGTGGGTGAGGTTGAATCAACTGGGTAGAATAGCTTCTCTCATGGGTAAAACCAAACCTCAAATCAAATGTTTTGGGACATTTTTCTTAGTTAAGGAATTAGAAATACAAGTGTTTGATGATAATTGTTGGCGTTGCATTTACATTTGCAGCTGATGGAGACTCTTCACCACTGAAAACCACCCAAAACGGGCATCATCAGGTCTTTCTTGGACCCTTTTTTTAATTTTTATTTTTTATATCATGGTAAAGTTTAAGGCCCTGTTTGGCGTTATTAATATTTGAGGTACATTTTTTATTGCTGGATGAATGGGTTTATCTTTATGTGTTTTTGTTTGTCATGAATCATTTCTCACATGAATAGATTTGTGTATTCTAACATGCCATTCTATGCTAGAGTTTCTTTGAACTTGAAGTGCGAAAAACTACGAACTACGACTCATGATAGCTATCTCAAAATCAAATTTGAGTAATAAGTAATAATTGATGAGTGAAGTTTCAGTTGTTATTCTTATATAGTGCTTCTCTTCCTTCTTTTTCATGAATATAGACAGGGCTTATAGGAAAATCTCTGATTGAGTTCCAGTCTACAAAAGGAGATGTTCTTCCTGCACACAAGGTGAATGATTGACTTTCTTTTATCAATTACTTTGCATTTCATAAATCTCTAACCGTTATATCGTTCAACTCATATTTGAAGAAGTTATCTTTAGTACTCAGTTTTATATGAACCTATTCAATTGTTCACATTTCTCGGTCTTTAAGTAATTTTCTGTGTTACATTCTCTTCCGCCTTTTGTTATTCACAGTAGAAATACTTTCTTCAATACAATTTCTCTTTTTAAAAGGTTACCACTGTTAGATCTAAGCTTTGTCATCGGGTCATTCTAGTTTTATTTAAGCTAAGCTTCTCTATGCTTTCTTATTTCAATGGTTACTATAGAGAAACCTGCTGTTGACTGATAGTGACTAGTTGATCCTCTTAAGGATGAGAAAAAAAAGATCCCTTATTTGGGGTTATTTCTGTTGGATGCTTTGATTGTTTAACTTTCCTAAGCATAAATAATTTCCTGTCAATAATATTCTTTTATCATTTGGATATTAAGATATTGGGTATTGGCCTGTCTGAATTTTAAAACTAGAAATTCTGTTGAAAGAAACAAAAAAGACTTATGGCTTTCTTTGCTCAATATTACATGTAGACATGTAGTAGCATCACTAACTGAAAGAACATTGTGCTTGATCCAGAATCAGAGCCAGTGCTTAGCAGATCTATGTGGCGTATTGCACTGTGACATTGAAATCAATTTTGGGTTGAAAAAACCAAAATGTAATCCTACTGCCGCTGCAAGAAATAAACATCTGTGCGAGGTGTGCATCAGTCTGTCTTTAGATCGGATATAGTAAGGTCAGAAAGTGGGAAGCAGCGAATAATTTTGATGGACCAAGAATTTCAAGAAGCAAGTATATTGCCATCATTACTAAGAAGCTCAAGAAAGAATGAAGCTATCCATAAATTAGGATATTGAATCTTGATGAGTCTACTAGTAGTTATTTGCCATCTAATGTATTTAGATTGTATTATTGCATGGAAATAATTGCTTATTATAAAGAAAGCATTTTGTACTCACCGGTGTGTTTTTCTATTTATACCATCAATAAAAATTTGTATTTATTAAATTTATATTTATTTTGTATAAAAATAAGTATATTTTGTAATTAGAAAAATAAAAAAAATTCTATTTTACCTTACTGACGGATTTACAGACGGATTTTCTGTCCGTAATTAGAGTGTAAGATGATTTTCCAAAGTTCAAATTACAAACGGAAAATCCGTCTGTAATTACAGATGGAAAATCCGTCTGAAAATCTGTCTGTAATTACAGACGGAAAATCTGTCGGAAAATCTGTCTGTAATTATAGACGGAAAATCCGTCGGAAAGTTTGTCGCCTTTGCAAAATGGATAGAAAATTTACAGAGGGAAAATCCGTCGGTAACTGGTAAAAATCTGTCTGTAATTTTTCGACGAAAAAAAAATTCGTCGGTAAATAATTTCTGACAGGGCTTTTACAGAGGGACAAAATCCGTCGGTAACCAAAAATCCGTCTGTAATAAAGACTAAATCTGTCTGTAAATCTGTCTGTATTAATCCATTTTCTAGTTGTGTGAAAATGCAATTTTTCCATCATTGCGAGCACCATAATGTTTACCAAACAAGTAATAAGGCAAACAACAAGTAGCATCTTTTTCTGGTGAATATTTTAACTAACTTGAAAATTTCTTAAACCAAAAATATTGAAAATATCGATGGTGATTGTTATTACCAGAAGTTGGATAGCTAATATTTGTTGGTTGGTATGGCTCAACTATTATGTATGCTCTACGAATCTTATCACATTTATTGACATTATACTGCCAAATTGGACGTCGCTTTGCTAGATCCATTTCTAGTCAAGAGATATCAACATCTGTTTCTAATCTTGGAACTTTAGCTTCATGTTGATGTGTATTTTGAGTAAGATCAGAGAGCTCACTTACTTGAACTTGTTGTGAAATAAGATTAGAGGGTTGATATAACACCCTAACTATCAAAATGTCACGCTTCCGGATGCGCTACTCTGATAGCTCGGGTATTACGACGACTCTTAAAATATTTAATACTAAAATATGAGCATGTTTAAAACTTAAACCGTATTTTTCAAGAGACTGCTTAAAACAAAAGACAAACCCATACTTACAACCATATACATACATATACATAATATCAACTTACAAGCTTTACATAAGACAAATCCTATCCCTCTTACCAATTGTGAAAAGTTAAAAGGCGAGGAAAACATAAATAATAAAATAATACAAAAAATGTATCGTCTAAACAGAAAAGAAATAAGCTCTTCTGAACTTCATCATCCATAAACTGAAAGAGAAAAGACCTGTAGGGGAGTGAGAACATCGTCCTCGCTGGTTCTCACTATAGGGTTAGAGAATTGCTATAATAAGATACGTAAAACAAAACTATTTTCATAATACAGTGATCGTTGCTCGTCTTATGAATCCTTTTAAAAACCAACTTTTAATAATCCAAACAATTTTCAAAAACCTTTAGTTAATTGCCCAAAAATCTGAATTCATATTTGAATTTGTTAAAACTGCAATTATACACATTATCCCGTAACATATCACGACAAGTACTAAAGAAGTAATTTCATCAAACTTACACTGACCCATCCAATCACAGCCTTCGGCCCAAATATAGCCAAATCACATCACGGCCTCCAGCCCAACACAAAATCAATCAACACCCAAATCACCAAAATCCGAATCAACAATCACAAACACAAATAATGAGGTTTAAACACAATCAAGTACAATTACATTAGCTATAGCAGTTAGCAATTACACAGAATTATTCACATAGGAAAACCAAGTACAATATGCACGCCCAAACAATGTCACATAAATGCATATGATGCATGCCTTTTCTACTGGCCGTGAGAACATGTGTCGATTACTTTGCCAAAACCCGACACATCCGCTAACTAACCCGGATATCGTCGTCTTGAAAATCGGTGGGCGGTACACCACAAGGAACCCCACCATTGCGAGCGGTACACCATCACGAACCTCGCAAGATCTTCAATTGGAAAACAACACACACACGTGGGTGGTAAATCACCACGAACCCCACTTAACATTCTCTTTTAAAAACATGTGGATGGTACACCACTACGAACCCCACATAACATTCTCTTTTAAAAACATGTGGGCGGTACACCACCACAAACCCCACAAACGTCTCGACATTGGGCAAGCAGTAAATCACCACGAACCTTGCCAGGTCAAAGCCCAAAATAATTCAATTTTCAAATTCATTATAAATCATTCATTACATTTTGTCAATACTTCAACATTCTCATTTCCTCACATTTAATTTTCCCAAACCAACCTAAAAAATTATTTCATTCTTAAACCATATTCTTAACCATTTTAAATTAGAAGTTATTAATTAATTACCACAGCAAAGTCTCAAGATTTTGAGGGAGAATCTACCAAATTTTAATTTCTTAGATTCATTGAAAATCCTTAAAAATTATTATTTTCCTAAATTAAATCAAAATCACATCACATGAATTAGAAGTCATAAACAAAGTTTAAAACCAAATCACTTAGAACAAAACCATCCCATTCAAATCAAAACCACCTTCAAGTTCACTTTTAAAAATCAATTCTCTGACTTTTTCTAAAACGTCATAAACGGAGTTACTCCATGAAAGTCCAATTTTCTTTGAATCCACTAAAATTTCTCCGAATGTGATTCTTTACTCAAATTCAAAAATAAAAACCCTTCTCACATTTAAAACAACCTCAAAACATAACTCTTTTTCAAATAACTTGCACTCAAAATATAATATTTTTCTTAAGAAATAAAGCTCAATCATAATTCTCTTTTTAATAAGTCAACTCGAAACAAAATTCATTATTTTCTTAAATAGTTCAAACAAAATAATATAATTCTTTATTTCATAGTTTTCTAAATAACATTTCAAATAAAGTCTCAGATTTTATAGAAATTTCGGCAACACCTCCCCTAAAACTTGGACTTTGCCACCCTGTTCGGTTCCTAACCAAACCATTCCGCAACCCTTTCCAACGGGTTCAAAACCAAATCATTTTCAACGAACCAAACTCATTTCCAAAACTTTAATGAATTAATTCAGCAACCATCCGTTTAACAAAACCAAATAATAATCCAATCAAACAATAATCATACTAATTCAAAACAGCCAAACAATACGCAAGACTTACATAATCACCAGAAATTGTATTTATCACATTCATATCCATTTATAACAATTCCAAAATATAAAATAAGCTTTTTAGAAAAACACCCCTACCTCGATAAGTGAAACGATAACCCAAACGCGTCAAGGAATTCCTTTTCTCTCGACCTGAAATCAACGGCAACTGAAACCTCAGCTCCGCTTGCTTTCCCAATAGCAGAAACAGGCTCAATCGCAACATGCAAACTTGGTCTCTACTTCCTAAAAACATTAATATCGCAGAAATCTTAAAACACATAACGGAAAACTAACGCGAGATTTTTTGAAATTTAAATACTCACTGTAACAACAAATGAGACAACAACAGTCTCTGAACCGATCTGGCGGAAGCCCCAGCAGCAACCCGAAGCGACAGCGGCGACCTGAACAACATGCAGCGATGATGAAGTTCCTGGAAACTCAACGGAAAGGAAAACCAACTTAAAACCCTTACCGGCAATGGATCTCAGTGGCGGCAGTGACGTTCCCGGCGGTAGAGGCTCAGCCAGAAGCTTCGGCAGCAGTGGATCTGGCAGCGGTTCAGACGAAGATGGCACCGACGACATGAACGGCGACTGGTCGCGGCGGCTGGACTGGTCGCGACCCTCCCTTCCTCGTGGATCTCTCTCCTCTGCTTCACCCATGGATGACGGCGATGCTGGCTCCCTTCGGCGACAACGACGGCACGGACAATTGCAGCAACGACGACGTGCTTCCCGGCGAGGACGACGGCGATGGATGCGAGACAGCGGTGGTTCGCGAGGATGGTGCGAGATCCTCCCTCCTCTAACGACGCTCTCCTCTCTCGGATCTCCTCTCTTTCTCTGTCAACAGTGGCAGCGACAGTGGCAGTGACACCCACCGCACTGCCTCCCTCTTCTCCCCCCTTCTCCCTTTCCCGCGGTCCCCCTTTTCTTCTTTCCCTTTCTTTCTTTCTTTCCTTCTTTCTTTCTGCTGTTGGGTAAGGGATAAAGATGGCTTGGAAGAAGATAATGTTCGAACCCCCTTTACTAGGGTTAATCTTTTCTTTTAAATACTAACCTAATAATAAATGCTAGACCTAAAAGATATTATATGTAAATATAAATTACAAAAGAAAAATAAAATAAAACTAAGAAGTGCTAAAGCTACTTGGAGGCCCAAAGAGGTGTGAAACGGGCTGCTGCTGGTGTTCAACTTCAGGAATAGGCGTTGAACGCCAAGGGAGGAGGATAACGTTGCTGGCATGTGCCCCCTGTGATGCGTGAGCATCTTATACCCTTTTTCTAGTTGATTTTATGTTGTTTTTAGTTAGGTTTTATTTACTTTTACTTGAGTTTAGTGCAAAAATCACCTTTGGATGCAACTTTGAGTTTTTCTTGTATTTTTATGATTTTAGGTGAAATTCGAAACAGTTTGGGAAAGTCTGGAGCAAGAAAAGAAAATGCTGGCAGCGCCCTCCCTGGGAGCTGAATGCCCACCTGGCATTTGGCGTCAACAGGGTGGTGCGCGAAATTAGAACTCACGCAACTTTACTGGCAAGTGCACTGTGTCATCCAAGTAATACCTCAGGCAAGTGAGGGTCGATCCCACAACGATTGTCTGACTGAGCAAGCAATAGTTATCCTGTTGGACTTAGTCAAGAAAACTGTAAAAGATTTTTGTTGGTGTAAAACACATAAGTAGTAAAAAGCAAGTAGACAAAGCAAATAAACAGGTTTAGAGTAAAACAATGATGAGAAAATAATTAAGATCTCGAAGATGTTTATCTTTCCGGATTAAAACGTCTTATCAACTATTTTAACAATGAGTGATTCATTCTATGACAAACCATAAGTGATTAAAACTTAATCTCTTAGCGATTTAATCTCCTCTAATCCTTATCAAAAGCCACTCTCGTGGTCATTCAATTCAGATCAGAGGGTGAAGCTCAAAAAACTAGTTTAGTGCCACAAAAACCTCAATTACTCAGAGCTAACCAGATTTTATGTCACATATCCTAATTAGTCCAGGTAATTAACAGTTTAGGAGGAGTGTTTTCAAGCTGTAGCTCAAGCAAGATAGCTCTCTCGAGAATTACAAGAGATCATATATAATAAGGGTCATACTCTTGTTCCATCCAGATTCATAAGACACTACAACAAATAAGGATTTTCACAACGGTCAAAAACCGTTGCCGTAGATTGAAAAACCGTTCCCAAAATCTTAGGCAACGCTTTGGCAACAGTTTTTTACCTGTGGTATATGCGGCCGTTGCCATTGCTCAAAAGCAACGATTTTTTACCTACGACAATGGTAACAAAATAACCGTTGCCAAAGTTACTGGCATAGGCAACGATTTTGAAAGAAAATTTTAAACAACGGTTTCAAACCGTTTCTCGATAAGCAACAATTTTAAACCGTTCTCTTTCATGATACAACGGTTTAAAACCATAACTGGATAGGCAACATTTTTAAACTATTGTAGTTTTATTATTCACAATGCCAACGATTTTAAAGCGTTACCATTTGTGTCATTTTTGGCAACGGTTTTAATACCATTGCGATTTTATACTCGTCTAAGACAACGGTTTTAAAGCGTTACCGTTGTTGTCATTTTTTGGCAACGGTTTTAAAATCATTACCATTTTATAGTCATCTAAGACAACAGTTTTAAAGCATTACCATTGGTGTCATTTTTGGCAATGGTTTTTAAATTATTGCCATTTTGTAATCATCTTTGATAACGGTTTTAACACCATTGTCTTTTGTAACTTTTGACAACAGTTTTTTGTAATATATAATTCTTTATTTACAATAGTAGTTTTCTCGTGAATGAAATTAATGTCAATTTTTTTTAAATTATTTAGTGTTAATAAATAATCTAAGCTATTCGAATAAAGTCACTAAAGAAAAATAATTGAACATTTTCCATCAAATTTGACTTATAAAAATTGTTGTAAGATCCACAATCACATTATATTATCATTGCAAAATAACATAATACTAGTCTAGGTCATAACTACTTGTACTTATATCATCATTATTTTCAAATACCGTAATACTATAGCCTAAGTCATGACAACCTCGAACTATATCATCTAATTTTGCAAAAACTATAACAAAAAGAGTTGAAATAGCTAAGTAGCAAATAGATTTATCATCATGTCCATAAGTTCATGACTTTTACTCTGTAACATTTGCTCTTAAAAATGTGACCTTAATCAAGTTCGATTTCCCCTTCAGCATAGTTTTCCTGTTAAAAAAAATCAAATATCGAACTACACATCTTTAATACTAATAATGTCTACTAAAAATGTTTGAGAGAGAGAGGACAAACATATATATCATAACATTCTTCTATTTAGATACAAAAAATAATTGAATCAACATCAACATAATCAACCATTATTTAAGATATGATACATATAGAAACTTTAACAACAAATAATACCTCTTCATGCGCATCATTGTTCGAATTGTCTAAAGTGCTTCCTAGTTGAGCAGCTAACATCTCAAGGTCCACTCTTGAGCTTTTTTGTTACAGCATCATCTTAACAAGCGATTTTTGTTCATCTACTTCTTTTTGCATCACATCAACTTTACCCTCTAATGTTGCTTTCTCAGCTGCATGTTGCTACTTAAGGGTGGCAATTTCTTAAGGGTGTCCAGTACTTTGTCAACTAAAATAAAAGATACGGACATATGTTTTAGACTAACTATAAATGATTTTTTCAATCAAAAGCTTATTGCTTCTAAAGGATTTCTAGAAGTCAACCACAAATATTCAAAAGAGAACATTTCAACCAATCATGAAACTAACAATTTGTATCTAACAAACTATGCAAAGAAGCTTAAGCAATCAATTAATCACTAAATATTCTTAACAATTAAATTTTCAAATGAATTTAAAAAGATAATATATTAAATAATTTACCTGTAGTGTAGCTCAGTGTCTAAGATAATGGTAGCTACAGAGAGACCCACTATTTGATTCCTTTTTTCTGGTTTTAAAGAGACAAACTACAACAGCAACAAAGAATAAAAATATAAGCAATTCATAACTATAACTCTAATACTAATGTTACTATCACTTTCATGACTTAAATACATTGATTTCTCAAAATCATGGGTGGGCATGGTTTGGATTTTTAAATATCCAAACTGGATCCACTTCAGAACCTGTTTTGTGGTTCATGAAACCAAACCGAAACTGGATTGAAGAGAGAAACCGGTTTTAATCCGATTTGAAAAAATAAAAATTGATTTCAAACCGGTTTTAGAATTTAAATCTGATCTTACCTACAAACTGGTTTTAAATCTGATTTTTTAATATCCAAATCTAAAATCCGGTTTTTTTTAAATTTAGTTTTAAAACCAGATTTTTAAACCAAAAATCCTGTTTTAAAACCAGTTTTTGAAAATCTAGTTTTAAAACCAATTTTTTTAACCAAAAATCCAGTTTTAAAACTTGTTTTTAAAAATCCAATTTCTAAACCAGATTTTTTTAACAAAAAATCCAATTTTAAAACCAGTTTTTAGAAATCCAATTTTCAAACTATAATTTTTTTAAAAGTAAAATTAATACTAAAGTAATTTTAAACTGTATAGGTTGATTACGACTAAGATTTGGTTCTTTATAAATCTAATGACATTTAATCATCCTCAAAACATAAAAAAGATACCACCAAAAAATCTCTCTACATGCGACTTTGTAACAAAGATGTAAAACATAAACATAGAATGTTCTCACTACATTTTTCACCATCCAAAAATTTTGTGAAGTTTGTATAAAAAAAACATAGATTATTATTAGCAATTGACTGTGATAATTCAAATAGTTGCCGAGTAGCTAATGCTACCTATAAAAGATGTGCCAATAAGCCACAAACCACCACTGACAGATATATAATAATGAAAATTACAAAGATAGAATAGAAGTCATGGAGTTCTACATACAGACATTTCCTAAACCTCCCTCTGAAATTTTTTAAATGAAAAAAATTATATGATGTGAATTGTTTTGGATTACAAAAAATTATTTTCAACACTGCATAAGTGATATATAACTGAAAAATCAAACAGTACCTAACTAGCCAAAATTGGGTTAAAAAATTAAAACAAAAACCATAGCTAAGCTGATAAGCATCTCTCTATAATTTAATAGCACAATGAATCAAAAAAGAAAAATAAAATAGTGTAACTGCATTGCATGCATATAGCAGATGGTGGCACAGCAGAGGTGTCATATCCATAGATTTTATATGCAAACCTACTAAAATGCCATTGGATAGAGAGTAGGGGAGAAGCAAGGACGCCGTGGAAAACGGAGAAGCAGTGACGCCATGGAGAGGGGAGAAGCAGCGACGCCGTCGAGAGGAGAGACTCAGCGACGCTGGGAAGAAGGACGCAACAACGACTTCGGGAAGAAGGACACAGCGACGATGATGGTGCGACGATAGTGAGGTGCGATTTAAGGCTTCATGGCGAGCTACAGTGCAATGACGGCTCTGATGTCGTGGGTTGGTGTGGGTTAGGGTTGATGGTGGAGGGAGGAAGAGCGCGCTTTTGTTTCGAAGAGAAGAAGATCAGAGGGCTTTGCCTTATGTTATTGTAGGCTTATCTTAGGGTGAAATTAATCAATAGATATATAATATTTATTCTAAAACTATTTTAATTTTATTTCTTCATAATAATATTTGTTATATATTTATAATAAAAATATATAATATTTATTATAATTTATTTTAACTTTATGTTTTCTAAATATAATATTTTTTATATATTTATTATAAATTTATTTCATTTTTTTTTCAAAAATAATATTTGTTATATATTTATAACAATAGTTTTTGAGCATTTTATAAATTCAGTATTTATAGAAAAAATAGTTTAATTTTATATAATTATTTAAATAATATTAGAAAATAGTTGTTTCATAAACAATTGTTGTAATGGTTGTAAAACTGTTCTTTTTGTCAAAGAGAACGGTTTTATTTTGTTACTATAGCGTAACGAAAAATTGAACTTCAACAGTAACATTGTGAAAACTGTTGTCTAAGACCATCTAATAGAACGGTTTTACAGTGTAGCATTTCGGCAATGGTTTTAATGCGTCTCTTTTGTACAATTCTTTAAACAACAATAAAAAATCGTTGCTTAAATGCAAATCATGGTAACGGTTATAAAATCGTTTTTTAAAATAGTCAAAGAGAATATTTTTAATTTGTTGCTATAAAATATTGAAAAATTGAATTCAACAGCAACACTATAAAAAACCGTTGTCTAAACATATTTAAGAGAACGGTTTTAAGGCGTTGCAAAATTTAGCATTGCTAAAGGCCATATTTGTTGTAGTGAGATTAAGAACGAAAACAGCACCTTAAAATTGAATCAAACATATATTAAAATAGAAGAATTATAATCTTAATTCATAGAAATAAACAGAGCTCTTAACCTTAACCAGGAGGTTTAGTTGCTCATGACTTTACAGAGAAAACAGGTTTTGAAAAGTGCGGAAGGAAGAAGATCTCCTAAACCTAATGGATCTTCTCCTACAAATACTAACCTAATAATAAATTCTAAACCCAAAAGATATTATTTTAAAATAAAAATTACAAAGATAAAATAAGATAAACTAATAAGTACTGAAATCCACTTGGAGGCCCAATTGGTGAGTGGCTCGGACAGCAAGCTGGTGTTCAATGCCAGGATTAGGCGTTGAACGCCCAGAGAGGAGGCGCACTTCTGACTTCATGCCCCCTTGCTAGCGTTGAACGCTAGGTTGGGCGTTCAGCGCCCAAGGGGGAGCTGACAACTTTTTTGTTTCTTACTCCAGACTTCTCTAAATTGCTCCGAATTTCACCTAAAACTATTAAAATACAAGAAAAACTCTAAGTAGCATCCAAAGATGAATTTTGCACTAAAATCAAGTAAAAGTAAATAAAACCTAACAAAAAAAATATAAAATCAACTAGAAAAAGGGTATAAGATACTCACGCATCACAGGGGGCACAGGCCAGCAACGTTATGCTCCTCCGTTGGCGTTCAACTCCCATTCCTGAAGTTGAACGCCAGCAGCAGCCCGTTTCACACCTCTTTGGGCCTCCAAGTGGATTTAGCACTTCTTAGTTTTATTTTATTTTCCTTTTGTAATTTCTATTTACATATAATATCTTTTAGGTCTAGCATTTATTATTAGGTTAGTATTTAGAGGAAAATATTAACCCTAGTAAAGGGGGTTCGAACATTATCTTCTTTCCGTCACACTTTTCAGAATCCTGTTTTCTCTGTAAATTATGAGCAACTAAACATCTTGATTAAGGTTAGGAGTTCTATTTATTTCTATGGATTAAGATTATTACTTTTCTATTTTAATTTATGTTTGATTCAATTCTAAGGTGTTGTTTTCATTCTTAATCTTATGAACTAGGTGGAACGAGAGTATGACCCTTTTCTACATGAGTTCTTGTGATTCTCGAGAGAGTTATTTCGTTTGAACTACAGCTTGAAAACACTCCTCCTAAATTGCTAATTACATGAATTAATTAGGATATGTGACATGTAATCCTGTTAGCTTTGGGTAATTAGGGTTTTTGTGGCGTTAAACTAGTTTTATGAACTTCACCCTCTGATCTGAATTGAGTGACCACGGGAGTGGCGTTTGATGAGGATTAGAGGAGACTAAATCTCTAAGAGATTAGGGTTTAATCACTTATGGTTTGCCATAGAATGAATCTTTCGTTGTTAAAATAGTTGGTAAGACGCTTTAATCCGGAAAAGTAAACATCTCCAAGACCTTAACTGTTTTCTCATCATTGTTTTACACCAAACCCTTTCATTGCTTTCTTTATGCGTTTATAACAACACAACTCCTTTTACTGTTTGCCTGACTAATTAGTCCAACAGGACGACTCTCAGTCCGACAATACTCGTGGGATTGACCTTTACTCACGTAAGGTATTACTTGGATGACTCGGTGCACTTGCCGGTTAAGTTGTGCGAGTTGTAATTTCACACAACAACAGCAAATCCAATCTTGTATGACAAGACAAAACATTTCAAATTGACATTCAATTTATAGTGACAAGGTTAAACAGCAAGCTCTACAAGTGGTTCATATCCTTGGCAATGACCAAATTGTTGACATACTTATCAAGCCATTGTCTGTAACTGCGTTTGAGAGATTAAGATGCAAACTGAGAGTTGTTCCTAGACCGAATCTTAGCTTGTGGGGAGATATTAAGTGTAGAGATGAGAATGATGTAAAGTGTGGGAGTTAGCTTTAAGTGACTATTGTGGTTAGTTATTGTTTGTAATAATTTAGTTATGAGGTCTGTTATAAATATCTTCTTTGACTTGTTTATATATATATAGATAGAGCAGAGTTGTATAACTTGTGACTAAAGTTAGAGTAAATTCTCCTCATTTTAATATTAATAATTAATTCTATTCTTCTCTCACTCCGTTCTACTTCACTACAATTCTGTGTTTCACAATTCATGGTTATTGCTGTTACTGGTTCAGTAGCAACTCAACGTATTATCCGTTCTTCATAATTGTAACTATTCCAGTCTTAGCATCACCATCACTACCTGTCACCAACTAAATCAATTCATTCACAAACATCCTCCTTGATTTCCATTTCCTTCTTTCATTATTGTTTAGCTATCATTGTCCACGAAACGAAGAACAATAAGCCCAAGGACATATCTCTTTCTCTCTCTCTTCTTTTCTTTATTTATAATTTTTTGATAAGTTATATCTCTCTTTTATTTAGTCTCACACTTAGTGGTTTATTCAAATTTGAGGAATGAAATAAAAGGTTTTCTTTCAAGAGAGAGAGAGTGGGAGAGAAGAAATATTGGTCATGAATGAAAAAGAAATATAGAATCACTTCTTTAATTACTTTTGGATTATTGTTCTTAGTTTGTGATCATATTCAATGTCATTCGTTATGGATTCAGATTATGATTTTTTAAAAATACATGAATCGGATCCGAATTAATTGACATAATAGTTACACTAATAAGTTTATTAGGAGTAGCATAAAAGCTAAAAAGCCAAGATTGGGGGATGGGGAAGAATACGACTATACGAGGAATGAGAGAGTGGAGGGACACATGAGAGTTGATGAGTGATAAGTGATTCGCAACTTTGGGCTTTTGGGTATGCTTCCATTAACGAAGCATACTCCGCGTGGACCCCACTCCTACTACCTTTTGGTCTTTTACACTGCTCACTCATGGAATCCCTTTCTCACTTTTTGGTTTAGTGTCGCCTCATTTTAGTTAGAACCATGTCCAGCTTCTACCGATGGTCCTTTTTCAAACAATAAATTGTGATTATTTCGGTACCTATACTTTTAGTAAGGACAGTATTTACTTGAAAGTCTTTATGATTTTACTCGATGTTCAATTGATTTTTATAACTTAAAAATTTTTAGCGAAGTAATTTTATTCCAATAGATCTAGAAACATATATAAAATCAAATTCTTATATTGGTGTTAGCACAAAAATTTGACAGTACAAATGGCTTGACTATGATCGTTTGATTTAAAAATAAATCGACAATATATATATGTCAAAATGTCATAATATGTGAATTCTTAGGTTGAAGTACCACGATATGGGTTGTTCCATAAGAACATTGGCACAAGAGTTCGACTTACCCTGAAAGAAGTCGAGCGGATGACTTCTAAAAGTCGAATGAGATAAAAACGTTATCTATCTAGAAGCATTTTATAGAATATGGAGCTTGAGGACCAAAGTAAGAGAAGACGTTGGACGACAAATTTAGGAATCAAGATTTTTCATTGTCAACGTAGTGTCATAGCCTGAGAAATAAGAGAAATCTTGATCATGGGAAGAGAAAAATATTCTGCAAATCTATCTTTTTGGTCTATAAATAGTAAAAAGATAAAAATAAAAGGAGACTTCAATTTGAATATTATCATATCATACAAAATTTTACAAAATCTAAAATCACAATGACATAAAAAAAAATCTATAAAATATAAGTGCATGAAAATGTTTTGAATCAAATTGTCTTTTCTTTGTTCATTTTATTTTTATTACTTTAAATTTTTTCTTTTATTTATCGTTGGTAATTTCTGTTATTTTCGGTTCATTTATTTTAAACTTTAATTTATTTATTAGTTTAGTTACAGCTCCTATTTATTTTATCTCTTTTTCTTGTCATTTTTTTTCAAGTATTTTATTTTTAAGTTTTGTTTCGCTTTATTTATCTTCTTGCTTTGTAATTTATTACAAATATTTTAACATATATAGTTTCCATATCTATGCTATGTAATTTTCGAGTCAAATTCTTTTTTTTTTTAAATCGTATCTACTTTTCAAACTAAAATCTTAATATAAGTTTAATTTGACACCCTGTCGAAACTACCAAAAATCAAATGAAACCCTCGCAAAACTATATTTTTCACATTCTCTTTTGATGTTTATTTATCAATATTACGATATCTATTATACCGACTTCAAATTTAAATTGACACACACCTACATACTGTCTTATTTTATCGAGTTATAACTAATAACCTTCCTGAACTACGAATTTTGATTCCAAAAAATATTAATTATTCTATCCTCTTTAATGTTATTTTCTTAAAATCATTCAAATATACAAAGCGAAAAATGTACCATTACACTACCAATTTCATCATCTTGATTCATCTTCTCTATTTTGATCACGGTTATTATCCTCACACTTCAAGTCTTCCAGACTTCAACTAACAAATTGGTTCATTCAGCATTCTTCTCCTTGGTATGATAAAAACATGCCAATTTATTTATCATTTAATCATTTATTACCATTGTAAAAAGATTTTAATAACCTCATAAAGTTCTCCCCTTAAAATAATTCCTAAAAATCTTACATGTTGTCTA
The DNA here is from genome assembly GCF_059453495.1 of Arachis ipaensis. Classification (NCBI taxonomy): domain Eukaryota; kingdom Viridiplantae; phylum Streptophyta; class Magnoliopsida; order Fabales; family Fabaceae; genus Arachis; species Arachis ipaensis. Next base: position 113,679,011 of record NC_142441.1, on the reverse strand, counting down.
ACAATAAATAATAATAAAAACTTAGTAGAATAAAAAATAAATAGGAATTTAACTAAAGAGTGTTATAGGATATTGATGGTTAAGAGAACATTATTATTTATATTCTAGTTCAAAAAAATAAAGGCAGACATAATAAGGATAAAAATATCCAATAAAAAAGATGACTTCTACCACTTATCCGATCTCTTTAAGAGGTCGGACATGATAAGAGGGGCCAGTTTTACTTGTCCAAAATAAGTAACTGTCTCCCAAATCTCTCCCACTATCTCTATTTTCCCTAAAAAATATATTTTAACAAACTCCCAAGATAAAGGGAACGGTTATTGGTATGCAAAATTGTTACTCAGGTTGTGAATTATTGTTCGAAATTGATTCCCTGGCGATGGCACCAAAAACGGATGCACAGAACCATGGTCTAAATATATCTTCACAACTTCGCATAACTAACCAGCAAGTGCACTGGGTCGTCCAAGTAATAAACCTTACGTGAGTAAGGGTCGATCCCACGGAGATTGTTGGTATGAAGCAAGCTATGGTCACCTTGTAAATCTCAGTCAGGCGGATATAAAATAGTTATGGAGTTTTCGAAATTAATACTAAAATAAGGATAGAAATACTTATGTAAATCATTGGTGAGAATTTCAGATAAGCGTATGGAGATGCATTCATTCCTCTGAACCTCTGCTTTCCTGCTGTCTTCATCCAATCCGTCTTACTCCTTTCTATGGCTGGCTTTATGTAAGGATGTCACCGGTGCCAATGGCTACTTTCAATCCTCTCGGAAAAATGGTCCAAATGCTCTGTCACAGCACGGCTAATCGTCTGGAGGCATCACCCTTGTCGTTGGTTGCATCCTATTCCTCTCTGTGAAAATGGTCTGATGCACTGTCACTGCATGGCTAATCATCTTGGAGGTTCTCAATCATACTGGAATAGAATTTACTATCCTTTTGCATCTGTCACTACGCCCATCACTCGCGAGTTTGGAGTTCGTCACAGTCATTCAATCCCAGAGTCCTACTCGGAATACCACAGACAAGGTTTAGACTTTCCGGACTCTCATGAATGCCGCCATCAATCTAGCTTATACCACGAAGATTCTGATTAAGAGATCTAAGAGATACTCATTCAATCTAATGTAGAACGAAAGTGGTTGTCAGGCACGCATTCATAGGGAATGATGATGATTGTCACGTTCATCACATTCAGGTTGAAGTGCGAATGAATATCTTAGAGCGAAATAAGATGAATTGAATAGAAAACAGTAGTACTTTGCATTAATCTTTGAGGAACAGCAGAGCTCCACACCTTAATCTATGGAGTGCAGAAACTCTACCGTTGAAAATACATAAGTAATGAAGGTCCAGGCATGGCCGAATGGCCAGCCCCAAAACGTGATCAATAGATCAAAAGATAATCCAAAGATATCTAATACAATAGTAAAAGGTCCTATTTATAATATACTAGCTACTAGGGTTTACAGAAGTAAGTAATTGATGCATAAATCTACTTCCGGGGCCCACTTGGTGTGTGCTTGGGCTGAGCTTGAAATCTACACATGGAGAGGTCATTCTTGGAGTTGAACGCCAGCTTTTGTGCCAGTTTGGGCGTTGAACTCCACTTTGCAACTTGTTTCTGGCGCTGGACGCCAGAATTGGGCAGAGAGCTGGCGTTGAACGCCAGTTTGCGTCATCTAAACCTGGGAAAAGTATGGACTATTACATATTGCTGGAAAGCCCTGGATGTCTACTTTCCAAAGCAATTGGAAGCGCGCCATTTTGAGTTCTGTAGCTACAGAAAATCCATTTTGAGTGTAGGAAGGTCAGAATCCAACAGCATTAGCAGTCCTTCTTCAACCTTTGAATCTGATTTTTGCTCAAGTCCCTCAATTTCAGCCAAAAAATACCTGAAATCACAGAAAAACAGACAAACTCATAGTAAAGTCCAGAAATGTGAATTTAACATAAAAACTAATGAAAACATCCCTAAAAGTAACTAGATTCTACTAAAAACATACTAAAAACAATGCCAAAAAGCGTATAAATTATCCGCTCATCACAACACCAAACTTAAATTGTTGCTTGTCCCCAAGCAACTGAAAATCAGATAGGATAAAAAGAAGAGAATATACTATAAATTCCAAACTATCAATGAAACATAGCTCTAATCAGATGAGCGGGACTTGTAGCTTTTTGCCTCTTGAATAGTTTTGGCATCTCACTTTATCCATTGAAGTTCAGAATGATTGGCTTCTATAGGAACTCAGAGTTTAGATAGTGTTATTGACTCTCCTAGTTCAGTATGATGATTCTTGAACACAGCTATTTTATGAGTCTTGGCCGTGGCCCTAAGCACTTTGTTTTCCAGTATTACCACCGGATACATAAATGCCACAGACACATAATTGGGTGAACCTTTTCATATTGTGACTCAGCTTTGCTAAAGTCCCCAATTAGAGGTGTCCAGGGTTCTTAAGCACACTCTTTTTTTTTGCTTTGGACCTTGACTTTAACCGCTCAGTCTCAAGTTTTCACTTGACACCTACACGCCACAAGCACATGGTTAGGGACAGCTCGGTTTAGCCGCTTAGACAAGGATTTTATTCCTTTAGGCCCTCCTATCCACTGATGCTCAAAGCCTTGGGATCCTTTTTATTTGCCCTTGCCTTTTGGTTTTAAGGGTTATTGGCTTTTTGCTCTTGCCTCTTGGTTTTAAGAGCTTTTGGCTTTTTCTGCTTGCTTTTTTTTTTCCTTTCTATATATTTTTTTTGCCTATTTTATTTTATTTTTTTTCTACAAGCTTTGTTCTTTGCTGCTTTTTCTTGCTTCAAGAATCATTTTTATGATTTTTCAGATTATCAAATAACATGTCTCCTAGTCATCATTCTTTCAAGAGCCAACATATTTAACATTCTTAAAAATCAACTTCAAAAGACATATGCACTGTTCAAGCATACATTCAGAAAACAAAAAGCATTGTCACCACATCAATATAATTAAACTAAGTTCAAGGATAAATTCAAAACTCATGTACTTCTTGTTCTTTTGAATTAAAACATTTTTCATTTAAGAGAGGTGATGGATTCATAGGACATTCATAACTTTAAGACAAAGTTACTAACTACTAATGATCATGTAATGAAGACACAAACATAGATAAGCACTTAACATAGAGAAAACGAAAAACAGAGAAAGTAAGAACAAGGAATGAGTCCACCTTAGTGATGGTGGCGTTTCCTTCTTGAGGAACCAATGATGTCCTTGAGCTCTTCTATGTCTCTTCCTTGTCTTTGTTGCTCCTCCCTCATTGCTTTTTGATCTTCTCTTATTTCATGAAGGATGATGGAGTGCTCTTGATGTTCCACCCTTAGTTGTCCCATGTTGGAACTTAATTCTCCTAGGGAGGTGTTGATTTGCTCCCAATAGTTTTGTGGAGGAAAATGCATATGAGGCATCTCCGGAATCTCATGGTGATAAGCTTCCTGCGCCTCTTGAGCTCCATGAATGGGCTCTCTTTCTTGCTCCATCTTTTTCTTAGTGATGGGCTTCTCTTCCTCAATGTGAATGTCTCCTTCTATGGAAGCTCCAGCTGAGTAACATAGATGGCAGATAAGATGAGGAAAAGCTAGCCTTGCCCCAGGAGAGGGCTTTTCGGCTATTTTGTAGAGTTCAAGGGAGATGACTTCATGAACCTCTACTTCTTCTCCAATCATGATGCTATGGATCATGATGGCCCGATCCACAGTAACTTCAGATCGGTTGCTAGTGGGGATGATGGAGCGTTGGATGAACTCCAACCATCCTCTAGCCACAGGCTTGAGGTCCAATCTTCTTAGTTGAACCGGCTTGCCTTTGGAGTCAATCTTCCATTGAGCTCCTTCCACACATATGTCCATGAGGATTTGGTCCAACCTTTGATTAAAGTTGACCCTTCTAGTGTAGGGGCGTTCATCTCCTTGCATCATAGGCAAGTTAAACGCCAACCTCACATTTTCCGGACTAAAATCCAAGTATCTCTCCCGAACCATTGTAACACAGTTCTTTGGATCCGGGTTCTTACTTTGATCATGGTTCTTGGTGATCCATGCATTGGCATAGAACTCTTGAACCATTAGGATGCCGACTTGTTGGATGGGATTTGTTAGAACTTCCCAACCTCTTCTTTGAATTTCATGTCGGATCTCCGGATACTCATTTCTTTTGAGTTTGAAAGGGACCTCGGGGATCACCTTCTTCTTGGCCACAACATCATAGAAGTGGTCTTGATGAGCTTTGGAGATGAATCTTTCCATCTCCCATGACTCGGAGGTGGAAGTTTTTGTCTTCCCTTTCCCTTTTCTAGAGGATTCTCCGGTCTTAGGTGCCATCAATGGTAATGAAAAAACAAAAAGCTTATGCTTTTACCACACCAAACTTAGAATATTGCTCGCCCTCGAGCAAGAAAATAAAGAATTAGATGAAGAAGAAGAAGAAAAGATGGAGAAGAGGGGGGTGTGTTTCGGCCAAGAAGAGAAGAGAGGGTTGTGTTGTGTGAAAATGAGGAAGAATGGAAGGCTTTATATAGGGAAGGGAGGGGGGTTAAGGTTCGGCCATATGGGTGGGTTTGGGTGGGAAATTGATTTGAATTTTGAAGGTAGGTGGAGTTTACTGGGTAGGTTTAAGGGGAAGAGTGGGTGGATGTGAGTGGTGAAGGGTTAATAGGGAAGAGAGATGGAGGTGATAGGTGAAGGATTTTGGGGAAGAGTGTTTATTGGGAATAGAGGATGATTGAGAAGAGAGAAGAGAGTGAGTGGAGGTAGGTGAGGATCCTGTGGGGTCCACAGATCCTGAGATGATCCTGTGGGGTCCACAGATCCTGAGGTGTTCAAGGATTTACAACCTTGCACCAAATTAGGCATGTAAAATGCCCTTGCACACAACTCTGGGCATTCAGCGCCAGGTTGGTGCCCATTTTGGGCGTTCAACGCCTATTTGTTGCCCATTTCTGGCATTGAACGCCAGAACCATGCTTGTTATGGGCGTTCAGCGCCAGCTCTTCTCCAGGGTGCAATTCTGGCGTTCAGCGCCCAGATGCTGCCCATTTTGGGCGTTCAGCGCCCAGATACTGCCCATTTTGGGCGTTCAGCGCCAGAACCATGCTCTGTTCTGGCGTTGAACGCCAGACAGGTGCTTCCTCCAGGGTGTGATTTTTCTTCCGCTGTTTTTGATTCTGTTTCTAAATTTTTCGTTTATTTTGTGACTCCACATGATCATGAACCTAAGAAAACATGAAAAACAAAAATAAAATTAGATAAATAAACATTGGGTTGCCTCCCAACAAGCATTTCTTTAATGTCAATAACTTGACAGTGGGCTCTCATGGAGCCTCACAGATGTGCAGAGCTTTGTTGAGACCTCCCAACACCAAACTTAGAGTTTGGATATGGGGGTTTGACACCAAACTTAGAGTTTGACTGTGGGGGCTTTGGTTGACTCTGCTTTGAGAGAAGCTTTTTCTGCTTCCTCTCCATGGATGCAGAGAGAGATCCTTGAGTTGTAAACACAAGGTTGTCCTTATTTAATTGAAGGATCAATTCTCCTCTGTCCACATCAATCACAGCTCTTGCTGTGGCTAGGAAAGGTCTTCCTAGGATGATGGATTCATCCTCTTCCTTTCCAGTATCCAGGACTATGAAATCAGTAGGGATGTAAAGGCCTTCAACCTTTACTAACACGTCCTCTACTTGTCCATAAGCCTGTTTTCTTGAATTGTCTGCCATCTCTAATGAGATTTTAGCAGCTTGCACCCCATAGATTCCCACTTTCTCTATTACAAAGAGGGGCATGAGGTTTATTCCTGAACCAAGGTCACACAGAGCCTTAAAGATCATGGTGCCTATGGTACAAGGTATTATGAACTTTCCAGGATCCTGTCTCTTCTGAGGCAATGTCAGTTGATCCAGATCACTTAGTTCATTGGTGAACAAGGGAGGTTCATCTTCCCAAGTTTCAATACCAAATAATTTGGCATTTAGCTTCATGATTGCACCAAGGAACTTGGCAGCTTGCTCTTCAGTAACATCCTCATTCTCTTCAGAAGAGGAATATTCGTCAGAGCTCATGAATGGCATAAGGAGGTTCAATGGAATCTCTATGGTCTGTAGATGAGTCTCAGATTCCTTAGGTTCCTCAGAGGAAAGCTCCTTATTGATCACTGGACGTCCCAGGAGGTCTTCCTCCTTGAGATTCACGTCCTTCTCCTCTCTTGTGGGTTCGGCCATGGTAATTAATTCAATGGCCTTGCACTTTCCTTTTGGATTCTCTTCTGTATTGCTTGGGAGAGTACTAGGAGGGATTTCAGTGATCCTTTTACTCAGTTGGCCCACTTGTGCTTCCAAATTTCTAATGGAAGATCTTGTTTCATTCATGAAACTCACAGTGGCCTTAGATAGATCAGAGACTAAATTTGCTAAGCTAGATGGATTCTGCTCAGAATTCTCTGTCTGTTGCTGAGTGGATGATGGAAAAGACTTGCTATTGCTAAACCTGTTTCTTCCACCATTATTAAAGCCTTGTTGAGGCTTTTGATCCTTCCATGAGAGATTTGGGTGATTTCTCTATGATGGATTGTAGGTGTTTCCATATGGTTCACCCATGTATTTTAACTCTACTATTGCAAGGTTCTCAGGATCATAAGCTTCTTCCTCAGAAGATGCCTCTTGAGTACTGTTGGATGCAGCTTGCATTCCATTCAGACTCTGAGAAATCATATTGACTTGCTGAGTCAATATTTTATTCTGAGCCAATATGGCATTCAGAGTATCAATTTCAAGAACTCCCTTCTTCATAGGTGTCCCATTACTCAAAGGATTCCTCTCAGAAGTGTACATAAACTGGTTATTAGCAACCATGTCAATGAGTTCTTGAGCTTCTGCAGGCGTTTTCTTTAGGTGAATGGATCCACCTGCAGAAGTATCCAATGACATCTTTGATAGCTCAGATAAACCATCATAGAATATATCCAGGATGGTCCATTCTGAAAGCATGTCAGAAGGACACTTTTTGGTCAGCTGCTTGTATCTTTCCCAAGCTTCATAGAGGGATTCACCTTCTTTCTGTCTGAAGGTTTGAACGTCACCTCTAATCTTGCTCAGCTTTTGAGGAGGAAAGAACTTGGCTAAGAAAGCCGTGACCAGCTTATCCCAAGAGTTTAGGCTGTCTTTGGGTTGAGAGTCCAACCATATTCTAGCTCTGTCTCTTACAGCAAAAGGGAAAAGCATGAGACTGTAGACTTCAGGATCTACTCCATTAGTCTTAACAGTATCACAGATCTGCAAAAATTCAGTTAAGAACTGAAAAGGATCTTGATATGGAAGTCCATGAAACTTGCAGTTCTGCTGCATCAGAGAAACTAGCTGAGGTTTCAGCTCAAAATTGTTTGCTCCAATGGTAGGAATGGAGATGCTTCTTCCATGTAAATTGGAATTAGGTGCAGTAAAGTCACCAAGCATTCTCCTTGCATTATTGTTGTTGGGTTCGGCTGCCATCTCCTTTACTTGTTCGAAATTTTCAATAAGGTTGTCTTTGGATTGTTGTAATTTAGCTTCTCTTAGTTTTCTCTTCAGAGTCCTTTCAGGTTCTGGATCAGCTTCAACAAGAATGCCTTTTTCTTTGTCCCTGCTCATAAGAAAGAGAAGAGAAAAAGAAAAGAAGAGGAATCCTCTATGTCACAGTAAAGAGGTTCCTTATTGTTAGTAGAAGAAGAAAAGGAATAGGGGTGAAGAAAAATGAAGAATCCAAACACAAAGGTGATGATAGGAGTAGAGATGTGAGATGAAGAGAAGTGTTAGTAGATGAATAAATAAATAGAAGGGGATGAGAGGAGGAGAGAATATTCGAAAATAATTTTTGAAAAAGAGTTAGTGATTTTCGAAAATAGTTTTTGAAAAAGGTTAGTAGTTTTTCAAAAATTCAAATAAAAAATAAAATAATTAGTCTAATTAAAAAGAAATTTTGAAAAAGAGGGAAGATTTTTTCGAAAATTAGAGAGAGAGAGTTAGTTAGGTAGTTTTGAAAAAGGTAAGAAACAAACAAAAAGTTAGTTAGTTAGTTGAAACAAATTTTGAAAAGATAAGAAGTTAGAAAGTTAGAAAAGATATTTTGCAATCATTTTTTTTGAAAAAGGTAAGATAAGAAGATATTTTTGAAAAGATATGATAGAAATTAGTTTTTGAAAAAGATTTGATTTTTAAAATCTCAATTAATGACTTGATTCACAAGAAATCACAAGATATGATTCTAGAACTTAAAGTTTGAATCTTTCTTAACAAGTAAGTAACAAACTTGAAATTTTTGAATCAAAACATTAATTGATGATGTTATTTTCGAAAATATGATGTAAAATTAAGAAAAAGATTTTTGAAAAATATTTTTGAAATTTTCGAAAATAACTAAAAAAAATTGAAAAAAGATTTGCTTTTTGAAAAAGATTTTGAAAAAGATAAGATTTTTTTTAAATTGAAAATTTGATTTGACTCATAAAAACAACTAGATTTTAAAATTTTTTGAAAAAGTCAAATCTAATTTTCGAAATTTTAAGAGAGAAAAAGGGAAAGATATTTTTTTGATTTTTGAATTTTTATGATGAGAGAGAGAAACAAGAAAAATGATGCAATGCATGAAAGTTATGGATCAAAACAATGAATGCATGTAAGAATGCTATGAATGTCAAGATGAACACCAAGAACACTATGAAGATCATGATGAACATCAAGAACACATTTTTGAAAAATTTTTAATGCAAAGAAAACATGCAAGACACCAAACTTAGAATTCTTTAATGCTTAGACATAAAGAATTTAGAAATGCATATGAAAAACAAGAAAAGACACAAAACATGCAAATGCAAAGATCAAACAAGAAGACTTACCAAGAACAACTTGAAGATCATGAAGAACACTATGAATGCATGAATTTTTTCGAAAAATGCAAGATGAACATGCAATTGACACCAAACTTATAACATGACTCAAGACTCAAACAAGAAACACAAAAAATATTTTTGATTTTTTTATGATTTTCTAATTTTTTTTATTTTTTCGAAAATTATTTGAAAAATAAAAATAAGGATTCCAAAATTTTTAATATGAATTCCAGGAATCTAGCATTCTTAGTCTAAAGCTCCAATCTGAGGGTTAGGCATGGCTTAATAGCCAGCCAAGCTTTAGCGTATAACATCAGAGAATATACTGCTCATTACTTATCAAAGTAACTTGCCTCTATGCTGATGGTTTGGAAGCCTCAGTCTAAAAGAATTTAGACATGGCTTTATGGCTAGTCAGGCTTCAACATGCTTCATGAAACACTAGAATTCATTCTTAAAAATTTTGAAGAAAAATATATTTTTGAAAACATTTTTTTTTTCGAAAACAAAGGAGAAATTTTTTACAGATTTTCGAAAAATTTTTTGAAAACTTTTTGAAAATAAGAAGGAAATTACCCAATCTAAGCAACAAGATGAACCGTCAGTTGTCCAAACTCGAACAATCCCCGGCAACGGCGCCAAAAACTTGGTATGCGAAATTGTTACTCAGGTTGTGAATTATTGTTCGAAATTGATTCCCTGGCGATGGCACCAAAAATGGATGCACAGAACCATGGTCTAACATATCTTCACAACTTCGCATAACTAACCAGCAAGTGCACTGGGTCATCCAAGTAATAAACCTTACGTGAGTAAGGGTCGATCCCACGGAGATTGTTGGTATGAAGCAAGCTATGGTCACCTTGTAAATCTCAGTCAGGCGGATATAAAATAGTTATGGAGTTTTCAAAATTAATACTAAAATAAGGATAGAAATACTTATGTAAATCATTGGTGAGAATTTCAGATAAGCGTATGGAGATGCATTCATTCCTCTGAACCTCTGCTTTCCTGCTGTCTTCATCCAATCCGTCTTACTCCTTTCTATGGCTGGCTTTATGTAAGGATGTCACCGGTGCCAATGGCTACTTTCAATCCTCTCGGGAAAATGGTCCAAATGCTCTGTCACAGCACGGCTAATCGTCTAGAGGCATCACCCTTGTCGTTGGTTGCATCCTATTCCTCTCTGTGAAAATGGTCCGATGCGCTGTCACTGCATGGCTAATCATCTTGGAGGTTCTCGATCATACTGGAATAGAATTTACTATCCTTTTGCGTCTGTCACTACGCCCAGCACTCGCGAGTTTGGAGTTCGTCACAGTCATTCAATCCCAGAGTCCTACTGGAATACCACGGACAAGGTTTAGACTTTCCGGACTCTCATGAATGCCGCCATCAATCTAGCTTATACCACGAAGATTCTGATTAAGAGATCTAAGAGATACTCATTCAATCTAATGTAGAACGGAAGTGGTTGTCAGGCACGCGTTCATAGGGAATGATGATGATTGTCACATTCATCACATTCAGGTTGAAGTGTGAATGAATATCTTAGAGCGAAATAAGATGAATTGAATAGAAAACAGTAGTACTTTGCATTAATCTTTGAGGAACAGCAGAGCTCCACACCTTAATCTATAGAGTGTAGAAACTCTACCGTTGAAAATACATAAGTAATGAAGGTCCAGGCATGGCTGAATGGCCAGCCCCCAATCGTGATCAATAGATCAAAAGATAATCCAAAGATGTCTAATACAATAGTAAAAGGTCCTATTTATAATATACTAGCTACTAGGGTTTACAGAAGTAAGTAATTGATGCATAAATTCACTTCCGAGGCCCACTTGGTGTGTGCTTGGGCTGAGCTTGAAATCTACACGTGGAGAGGTCATTCTTGGAGTTGAACGCCAGCTTTTGTGCCAGTTTGGGCGTTGAACTCCACTTTGCAACTTGTTTCTGGCGCTGGACGCCATAATTGGGCAGAGAGCTGGCGTTGAACGCCAGTTTGCGTCATCTAAACTTGGGCAAAGTATGGACTATTATATATTTCTGGAAAGCCCTGGATGTCTAATTTCCAACGCAATTAGAAGTGCGCCATTTTGAGTTCTGTAGCTCCAGAAAATTCATTTTGAGTGCAGGGAGGTCAGAATCCAATAGCATCAGCAGTCCTTCTTCAACCTCTGAATCTGATTTTTGCTCAAGTCCCTCAATTTCAGCCAGAAAATACCTGAAATCACAGAAAAATACACAAACTCATATTAAAGTCTAGAAATGTGAATTTAACATAAAAACTAATGAAAACATCCCTAAAAGTAACTAGATTCTACTAAAAACATACTAAAAATAATGCCAAAAAGCGTATAAATTATCCGCTCATCAGTTATCCACCAACATAGGTAGAACTATTCCAAAAGGTGGTTATTCATTCTACTATAAATACACTGACACCCCTCAAGTATATTTACGTTCTAATCTACTAAAAAGCCTACCTAAAGTCCTTGCTAACTTAAGCATCGGAGTCTCTTGCAGGTACCACCCTCCACCTCCTCAAGAGAAACTCGAATGGCGGCACCACTCTACAAGAGCAAGTTGGACACTGCCTGACAAGGAGTCTATACCTCACGTTCAAGGCCAAATCATTGTTTCAGGTAACCTCGGAACATTGGCGCCATTGCTGGGGACCTGGAATTCAAACCTTGATCATGGCGGACGATTAATACGAAGACGGTCATACGGCATCTGAATCAGAACCGGAGCCCCACCTCACACTTGCAATACCTCCACTCGGGAAAAGAACGCACATTCCCCACAGAGAAAGGACATCGGAAAACCCCAGCTCGAGCGGATTCAATTAGAGGTCCATCCACCATCCAGAAGATGAAGAACCTCCACATCCAACAAAGATACTACGTTTAGTCCACAGTCACCGTGGACGACTAGAGCAGCAGCTTGAACCAGAAGCTGAACGACAATAGGAAGCAGAACGAGAACTGCGAAGGGAGGTTCGACGACAAAAAGAGTTGAAAAAAAGCTTTTAAGATTGGAAGCTGACCTCCAAAGACAAAGCAATCGAGCAGATCGAGAAGAAAGCCCTTTGGGAGGTGAAGATCCGTTCATTGAAGAGATCATGCGGGCTAGAGTACCACGAAATTTCAAAACCCTCGACATGGATCTCTATGATAGAACGACCGACTTGAGGCATCATCTTAGCAACTTCAAAAGACGGATATACCTAGCCGATGCCTCTAATGCTACTCGTTGCAAAGCCTTCCCAATGACTCTAACCAAAGCCACGATAAAGTGGTTCGATAACTTACCTTCCAGGTCGATAACTTATTTTGACGACCTGACGAGGAAGTTTCTTACTAGATTCTCAATTCAGAAGGATAAGGTGAAGTATGTCCCGAGCTTGCTGGGAATCAAACAGGAGATCGAAGAGACACTCCGGGATTATTTGAAAAGATTCAACAAAGCATGCTTAGAAATACAAAAATTACCCACTAAAGCAGTCATAATGAGATTAGTTAATGGCCTTAAAGAAGGGTCATTCTCTCAATCCATATCAAAATGACACCCGGCTTTCTTGTATAAAGTACAAGAATGGACAAAGAAACACATCAACATGGAGGAGAATTCATGACTAAGAGAGCCTATCTTGAGGCCCAAACTGCCCTATCCACCTCTGAAAAAAGAGAAAGAAGCTAAGAAAAAAGAAGAATACAACTCGGAGAAACCCTGTAGATATCATAGTTATACTCCACTTCGAGTCTCTCTTGTAAATATTTACAGAGAGATATGTCACACCGAGAAGCTTCCACCTCCTCGCCTAATGAAACACAAAAAGGTAAAATGTTGGACAGAATACTGTGAGTACTACAAGCTCTATGAGCATTCCACCAATGACTGATATGATTTAAAGAATATCATTGAAAAATTGGCCAGAGAAGATCGACTAGACAGGTACTTGGCAGAAAGTTTGGATGATCAAAGAAAAAGGAAATAAGATGAATAAGGAGGATGGAAAGAATGTCCACTTTAAACTCCTGAAACATACACATGATTAATGGAGAATTTGCTAGAGGAGGATTCTCAAAATTGTCACGAAAGAGGCATCTTAAAGAGGTGTATCAAGTCAGGAAAGATAATAGAACTCCTGACTTGCCAACCAACTCATTCACTAAGGAGGATGCTCCGGGGATAATGCTTGGCCATGACTACCTAGTGGTGATAACAATGATCCTCGCCAATGCAAACCTCCATAGAACCCTAGTGGATCAAGGTAGCTCAGCAGATATATTATTTAAGCTCGCCTTTGATAAACTCAGACTGGAAGAAAAGGATTTGAAGGCTCAGATAATCTCTTTGGACTGGGGGACACACCGATCCAATCTCTTGGGTTTATCTCTTTGTATACTACTTTTGAAAAGGGCACAAATCCAAAGATGTTAAGTATCAACTACATCGTAGTTGACATAACTTCAGCATATAATGCCCTAATAGGTCAGACAACCTTGAACTGACTTGTAGCAATTGTCTCTACACTTCATTTGTGCATGAAAATTTTCACTACAGAAGGAATTCCCACCATAAAGGGAGATAAAAAACTAGCACGCAAGTGTTACAATGAAAGCCTTAATTTAAAAGGCTGCCTGATGGGAAAGGAAGTTAACACTATCGAGCTTAGAGGTGTTTGAACTCGAGAAGAACTACGCCCTCAACCTGTAGGAAAGGTAGAAGAAGTGCAAATCGAATATCATCCTGAAAAGACAACGAATATAGGGGCTAATCTGGAAGGAAGTCTGAGAGCACAACTCAAAGATCTTCTATGAAGAAATTTCGAACTCTTCGCTTGAAAAGCCTCCGATATGCATGGTATAGATCTCGACTTGATGTCTCATAAGCTTGCTGTATACCCGGGTTCTAGATCTATTCAGCAAAGGCATTAGAAACTCGGGCCCAAAAGGACATAGGTCTTGGAAGAACAAATGCAAGTCCTATTGGAAGCGGGATTCTAAGAGAGGTAAAGTATCCATTATGGCTGGCCAATATAATTTTGGTAAAAAAATAGAATGGAAAGTAGAGGATGTGTGTCGATTACACCGACCTCAATAAAGCTTGCCCCAAGGATCCATACCCTCTCCCAAGCATTGATGCTCTGGTCGACTCAACCTCAGGTTATCGATACTTGTCCTTTATGGACGCCTATTCGGGATACAATCAAATCCCAATGAATAAGCCGAACCAAGAGAAGACCTTTTTCATCACTTCTAAGGCTAACTATTGTTATATAGTAATGCCTTTTGGATTAAAAATACTAAAGCCACATACCGGCGACTAATGAACAAGGTGATTTTCTGTCACCTAGGAAAACTCATGGAAGTCTATGTGGATGACATGCTCGTCTGTGGTTCCAGTGGCATTGGAAAGCTAACTTCCAGAGCTTTCCAATGATATATAATAGTATATACTTTTCTCCTAGATTGTACGACCTTGGTGGACCAGTGGCAGGTTTAGAGGCAAAGATTAGTGAGGAGCCGATTGAAAAAAGCTCTAGAGGAGAAAAAGGAGGAGGTTGAACACGCCCCACTTAGGCGTGTAGACAATCCTTTTCCAGTCACTGTTGACACACATCCGACATTACCTAAGGCTCCTCAGTACAAGCCTAAGATGCCATATCCTCAGAGACTTCAAAAGGAGACCAAGAACAAGAAGTTTTCAAAGTTCTTAGAAGTTTTCAGAAAGTTACAAATTAATATTCCTTTTGCTGAAGGTTTGGAGAAAATGCCTCTCTATGTTAAATTCATGAAGGAGTTGTTGCCAAAGAAGAAGCCTTTAAAGGGAGATGAGACAGTAGTCTTGACGAAGGAATGTAGTTCCATAATTCAGAGTAGTTTGCCAAGGAAGATGCCTGATCCAAGGAGCTTTCAAATACCATGTACCATTGGAAAGACAACCTTTGAGAAAGCCTTATGTGATATGGGAGCAAGTATCAATTTAATGCCCTTGTCTGTGATGAAGAAGATACAGATCAAAGAGGAACAACCAAGAATAGCATTACAAATGGCAAATAAATCTTTGAAGCATGCACATGAAATAGTGGAGAACATCTTGGTCAAGGAGGGTAAGTTCTTCCTCCCAGTAGATTTTGTGATTCTTGACATGGGAGAGGATGAAAATGCCTCCATAATCCTAGGAAGACAATTCCTAGCCACTGGAAGAACTCTAATTGATGTAGAAGTGGGTGAATTAGTACTTAGAGTGCATGATGAGCAACTAATCTTTCATGTCTTCAAAAATATATATTCATCAGGTGAAGAGAAAAAGTGCATGCAAACTGAGATTATTGTTCCAACCCTTCAAGAACCTCCTGATGAAGCATAACAAGGTTTATAGCTCAAGCCTCCTTTGGTGACAATCAATAAAATTTCTCCTGACATCAAACCTAAGTTTGGTGTTAGGAATACATCATCCATCAAGGAGGTTCCCAAATAGAAAGTACCCAGAGGATGGAGAAACAAAAAGATCCCCACTGAAAGTTTCTCCCCAGGAATGAAGGTAGTGTTGACTAGTAATCTAGTGTTACCTCATATAGTGAACAGAATCCTCTCTCTTGATTATATTAAGCTACTTCATGGGAACACAGGGAGAAGATTCACAGTGAGAGGGGAGGAGTTGCAGCATTATGATCAACACCCACCTTAACAAGAAATCAACCGTCAAGCTAGTGATGGTAAAGAAGCGCTTGTTGGGAGGCAACCTAACTACTAGTATCCTTGGTTTTGTAGTTACTTTGGTTTTCGTTTTATAGTTATTTTGATTTTAGTGTTATAGTTATTTTAGTTTTGGTTTTAATTACTTTATTTCAATTTTCTAGAGTTTTCCTTGTTTTACATGTGTTTTGGTCACGCAGAGTGTTTAAACAGGAACAGGTGCAATCAGAAGGGATTTCAGACCACCAATGAAGTTTTTCTTTGCTTGAGAACAAGCAAACTTTTAAGTTTGGTGTTGTAGAGCACACTCTTTGTTTATCTGATCATCAATGGCACCAAAGGGAACAACCTAGAGTAATACGGCCACCAGGATAACTGAGGTGGTTGAGTTCCTTTTATGCTATTTACTTATTTCAGGTCTTATATTATTTATCTACTTTTTTCTAGTGCTTATTAGTGTTTCTTTCACATGATCCTGTTTAGAGTCAGTAGTTCTATTGATATTTAGTAGTTTTATAAAAAAAAGGTAAAGTATACTTTTTGTCCTTGAAGTTTGACAAAAGTTTCAAAAATACTCCTAAGTTTTATTTTGTTTCAATTTTGTCCCAAAAGTTTTCGATTTGCATCAAATGTACCCCTGACGACTAATTTTTCAAAAAATTTAAGACTAATTCAACAATAATTACATAAGAACAACCCTCAACACAAGCAAATCAAGCATAATTTTCATGCTTTATTGTTAGATTGGTCTTAAATTTTATAAAAATTTAGCCGTCGAGAGTATATTTGATGTAAATCGAAAACTTTTGGGACAAAATTGAAACAAAATAAAACTTAAAGGTATTTTTGAAATTTTTACCAAACTTCAAGGACAAAAAATATACTCTACCCAAAAAAATTATGCTTGTTTTGAAAAGATGTCTTATGTACCGCTCACTGAGCTTGAATCTAAAAAGAAAAAAAAAGAAGTGATGTATTGTATGAGGAATTGAGATTATATTTAAGAGTAGTCTTATTTACTTAGATTTGGTGGTATTATCTGTGATTCTGAATGCATCATATAAACAGTGCATATTTGAATTTGAATCAAAGGATATTGATGCATGAGGCACAGGAATTTAGAGAACTATTATGACATCTCTGAATTAAACAAAAGCTTAATCCTTGAAGCAAAAGAAACAGAAAAAAGAAAAGCAAGGTCCAAGGCTCTGAGCATCAATGGCTAGAAAAGTCGAATATGATAAAAAGCTCAAAGAGTTGGTTTCCTAGCCATATGCTTGTGGTGTGAATGTGTCAGGTAACCCTTGAGACAGAGCACTAAGAGTCAAGATCAAGTGCAACTAACAAAGTATGCCAAAGGCTTTGAGCACCAAAGAAAAATCAGAACTCAAAGAGAGTTCCCCAGTTAAGTGCTTGTGGTGTTTTTGTGTCAAGTAAAGCTTGAGACAAAACATTTAGTCACGGCTAGGCTCAAGGTGCAAAGCACCAAAGAAAAGAGAATGAAAGAAAAGTTGTTGTGTTCAAGGATTAATCTGAAGTAAAAATGCCAGAGAATTCATAATATTATCCGGATTCTAATTCCGAATGATAGTGACATTCCTCAAATTCAAAGGATAGTGAGATGCCAAAACTATTCAGAGTTTTAGTGTTATAAACCTCACTTTGAGACAGACAGGAGCTTAATTAAGCACTCACCTCTCATGCAAATTCACATCTTAAGTTTATATTAGTTTTGGTTGCTTGAGGACAAGCAACAATTCAAGTTTGGTGTTGTGATGCGTGAGCATCTTTCCTATCATTTCTTTGTGAATTTGCTTTCGAATTTGTTAAGTTTAATCAAGATTTAAGTAATTTTGAGCCACTATGAATGCTACTTTGAGTCATGCACAATTTAGTTTATTTCAGGTACTGATGTGACACCCAAAATGCATATAGGTTAGGCACTTGATCATCCAAAATGGAATTAGTGTTGTAAGTATAGTCCTAACCCAACAAGTTGGCCATCAATCAAATTAGAAACTCACAAGATGTGTTACAATTCAAAACTAATTCAAAACCGAGAGTATTTGACTTCTTAGTGGTCTCCCAAGGAGTACTTAGAACAATGAGTGTGAAAATCCGGTTGTAGTGATCAAGGGATTGTCAAAGAAGAAATGAACATATAAAGCAATAAAAGAACATGCAAAATTGTAATGATTGAACTAATGAAGAAATTAAAGAACCGACTATGTAATATAAACAAGTAAAGTATAAAAGAGATTAACATAGAAGTGTACGAAAGATTGAAAGCATCAAAAAGAATCTTGGCTTGGAGTGAGCTAAGGGTCCTTTCCTTGTTGGAACCACAGCTATGACAATTATGATGGATTAATCTCACTTAATCAACCCTCACATCGGAAAGTAAGTTAAATGAGCATAAGTGTTCCCAACCCACAAACCCTAAATTGCTTGCTAATTGCTTTAGCAACAAATTAACGTTAGTGGGAACATGAACAATTAACAATCCAAGAATTGAAACTAAATATTGGACATTCCAACTCTAGAAACCCAATTGCTCACTTTACCCAAGCCAAGAACCAAAAATTTAGCCTAAAACCATGTTTGACATTTTGTCAAACACTTGGTGGGCAAAAACCTTTAACATGGAGAAAATGAGAAAAGGCTTGAAACTAAAAGCAACAATTGATCTCAATCAACAAGAATAACACAAGAAAGCATGAAATAAATATCAAACATCAAATTCATCAACAAGAAATTAAAATTGCAAGAGAGAAGCAAAATTGAACTATAACTTGAATTAGAAGAAAGAGTAATGACAATGTAACTATAAAGAGTAATAACAAGAGAATACTTACAATGAAAGCTAGCAAAATCCAAGATAAAAAATGGAAATGGCACTTGAATGTAAAACCCTAATATAAACCCTAATAGAGATGATGAAAAACTTAGAGAAAAACTAATTAAAACTTCCTATTACTACTCCTAAACTATACTAATGATATGCTATATTATGTTCCTCATTTCCCTTCCAATATGAGCTAGAAGACTTCAGAAATGGGCCTCCAAAGCCCCCAATTCGCGAGACACACAGATGCGTGCATCCGCACACCTTGCGATCCCATCCTGTGCGTACGCACAAGTAGTCGTGCGCACGCACAAGTAGTCGTGCGCACGCACAAGTAGTCGTGCGCACGCACACTAGGCGATGCTCGAATGGACGCGCGACACGCTCGAAGCAATCCACGTGCTCTGATTGGGCAGTCGTGCGTATGCATAAGCAGCCGTGTGCACGCACACGTCTCTGAGCTCATCTCCTTTGATTCTTCATGTTTCCTCCACTTTGCATGCTCTTCTTCCATTTTCTCCAACCCATTCCTACCTTATACACCTAGAATCACTCACAAACAAACAAAAGAGCATATTTTCATAATCAAGCACAATTTGGAAGGAAAGTTCAAAAGCATGCTATTCAAGGAAATAAGTGCAAGTTTATATGATGAAAATCCATTCAATTCTAACAAAAAATCATCATCAAATATGGATTCATCAATTCTCCCACACTTAAACACTAGCATGTCCTCATGCTAAACACACGCAAAGGAGATATATGAAAGGGAGAATGACTTGTGCTATATACTACTTAAATGCATGCAACTATCCTAAGACTAATCACCAATATGTACTATGATGAGAGTTGGTAGAAACAAACCATGAAATTCCAATCCATCACAAGAAACTATAGGGCTAATGCAAAGAGTTCATGTATTAAGATCAATGTCCAAAGAATTGCATTGAAGTTATCAAGACTATCCAATTAAACAACTTGCAAGGGGATACATTATGAGGCGTAAGAACATAGACTTGAGCGATCGAACCCCTCACCGGATGTGTATCCACTCAATTCGCTCAGTATTTAGGGTTTAACCACTCAATTCTCCTTTTATCATGCTTTTCAAAGATTTGCGAGTCATCTAACAATCAACTAGTATTTAATGCATGAATAACAAGTATCATGAGGTCTTTAGAGGGATGTAATGGGGCTAGGGTTAGGTAGGATGAAATATGGTTAAGTGGACTTAAAGAATTAGTTCTTTGATTAGCTTGGGTGTCCTCCTAATCCTACATCACCTATGTACACATAACAATACAACCTTTCTAGCTATTTTCATTTTTTTTCTCTATCTCACTTCACTCATGCATTTTCTTTTCAAACATGGCATATGCATCTTTTATTTACTCTTTTTATTCATACTTTGTTATACACAAGTTTTTTTTTTCTTATATGACTATGCATGCATATGTTTTAATTAGTGAAATGCATGAGCATTACCTAATTGCCCAAAAATTTTGTTCACAAAGAGTTCATGCCTTTATCACCAATGCTTCCCAAAATTCCCCCACACTTAGAATTTACACACTAATCCACCCAAGCTAATCAAAGAGTAATTCAGGAACATCAATGGTTTTTTGCTTAAGGGGATTAATGTGCTATCATTAGAACAAAAGGGGATTCATAGGCTCAAAGGGGTTCACAAAGGTGAATGCAAGGGTTGGCCTTATAGGTTAGTGAGTTTATCATCAAAGATGGCCTCAATCATGCTAAATGCATCCAAAAACAAATACAGGACATAAAGAATCATGCAAATCAATGATCACAATAAAAAAGGAGTATATCACACAGGAATAACGTTATGGCTGAAAAGTGCAACCATCTATTAAAGCTCAAATCTCACAAGGTATGTTGTTCTAGCTCGTTTCCATGTTCTACAAACAAAATACTCCAAGCAAGTTGATAAACACAATTTTTCTTCAATTCAATCAATGGTATGCCCCTAAAAAACAAGGTTTCATGGAAATTCCTTTGTGTTTCACCAACTTATTTGTTCTATCAGGCAACATGCAAATATTAACTACTAAATATCCATAAGCGATAAAGAAATATTTACTGCAAACCAAACAAGATGCAATAGAAATAAAGCTACTCAAAATGAAGAAAAAGTACTACAAGAAACATTACAAAGTGTCTTTAAGAGAGAAATTTTTACCCCTCTTGAAGTCATCGATCCTCCCCCATACTTAATTTGTGCACGGTCCTCCGTGCATGCTCACGATCCGGGAGGATGAAGAGGGGCCACCTTCAGCTGGTGGACTCAGGAGTGGGATAGTCAACTGCCTCATGCTCTTCCCCAGCTAGCTCGGATGAAGCTTTAGGAATCGGGCCAGGGTCTCTTCTTTCTAGCTTTGCCGCTATTCACTCAAAACGTTTGTGCTCCAAATGCTCCATATGGTGGATATCGTGCAAGATGTCTCGGAATAGATCCAGAAGAGGTCAAAGAAAGGGTAAAGTAGTTGATGAAGTTGGTAGAGTTGATGGTAGTGCTGTGGGTGTCTTCCTCTCGGAGGGTGTAAAGTTTTTTGATCTTTCCAAATCTCTCCTCGGAATGAACTTATTGCCTATAGGAGCCCGGAACATAATGTCCATTGGTCGCCTCTCTACCCCCGCTGCGTTTGCTAAGCGCATCACCATCGACGGAAATGGAATGTTGATATTCTTCTTCTCAACTAATTTCCAAATCGATTTGCGCAATAAAGGCAAGATGGCTATATGCTTCCCTTGCATAATAGCCCAAAGTAGCAAAGCAGTTCTAAATCTCACATGGGTAGTGTGGGTGCTCGGGATGATGTAGTCCGCCACAATCTGATACCATATACGAGCTTCAGCATTCAAATCAGAGTATGCAATACTAGTGGGAACAGAATTTCTCCCTTTGCTATACTCCCAAGATACACCAGGACGGCCTATTCTCTCAAGAATGGGAGTCAGAGATACTTTTCCTTTGAAGACATCCACTTTTATCTTGGAGTATTCATCTTTCTCAAGTGGAATGTGGGGGATGTTCAGGATAGCTTCTAGAGCTTGATTGGATGTATCCAACATCTTTCTCCGGAGGAAGACTGACTTCGCTTCCCAAGCTTGGTAGTTCGCATAAAATTCCCACACCATAGTTTCATTGACTTCAATGGATTTTCGCTCGAGAAACTTCCAATGAAGCGAGGCAATCCTTTGGTGAATAGTCACCTTGTATTAGCTTGGAACCTTCAACGGCCGCTGCCAATGGATTGTACGCTTCTCAATAGCCTCATATTGAGAGTCGGCTCTCTGGTTAACCAAGGTATCTGGTCTATGACCTTGGCGATCCCTCCAAACATCAGGTAAGCGAGCGGTAGTTTGCTCAACCGGCGAAGTAACCGGTGCCTTACCATTCTTCGTCATCCTGAAAATACAAATATAAGAACTTCGAGATTATAGGGCAACAATAAACTAAAATCATTGATGAAGCACTAATAATGTCAAAAGAGCTTATAGAAGTAGTGTGATTTACAGAGAAAATACGGTGTATATATTCCAATGTTGCGCGCGGTTGGAACACACACACCGGCCGGATATCACGACAATCACACCCTTAAGGCAATTCACAGGTTAAAGCTTCACGACTTATTGCTCAAGTTGCAAATATAAAACAGAGAAATGCAAACAACTTCAAGCAAGCACGAAAAAGGGATTATCAATTGTTCATCCTCAAGAAGTGGTGATCACACATACCATGTTCTTAATTGGAAGTCCAAAAGATGTTTGATCAAGACATCATCAAAGTTGAACATTCATAGAGTGGTTACTCAATTTAAATTCCAAGATGAACAATGAAACTTAGATCACACCAACACAATGCATTTACAACCAAAATTTCACATCAACAAACAAGGAAATACATTGGTGATTTCAATTTTCTACCATCAAAAGTCATAATCGAAGTTGCACCATTTATACAATATGCCTAACAAGAGATAAATTGGACACATATGATGGCCAAGTCATATGAATCAAACAAAATGTTCAACGAGGCATTTTATCGAATATGTGGTATGCAATGTGCAAGTTCATCACAATTAAGCTCAAATTTGATCATAACCAACCCAACAATCAAGCAACAACACTTTGCAATACAAAGAAACAACAAAGAAAGCAGCTAATTAAATCTAAGCAACATAAAAGAAATGAAAGCAATTACAAAAATATTCACATAAATTGAAAGGAAAAGCAAGAACCTGAGATATAATAGGTTGAAAAGAACAAGAACTAGGGAGGAACAGTGGCACTCCTTATAGCCATTGCGAAATCACGGCGTTTGGGTTCGCCAAAAAAAGAAGCACCGGAAGAGAGAACTCACAGGTGGTGGATAAAGAAAAGAGAAGGGAAAGAAAGAAATAAAAGAGAAGAGGAGTAAGAGAAAGAGAGAGAGAAAGGTCGTCGGCAGTGGCCAGCGGCAGGGACCGGCGGAGCTGGGCAGAGAAGAGAGAGAGTAGCTATGGAGAAAAGGAGAAAAGAGAGGAGCTGCCTCTCAACAGGGCAGGTTGCCCTGTTAACGCCCATTGATGAAAACTTAGAAAGGGTGCGAACGCATACAGCATGCAATCGCTGCAACCAGAGAGGTTGCATAAAGACGTGCGGACACACAAAGACGTCCGACCGCACAGACAGGTTTTTTTTTTTTTTACATTTGAGGACAGAATCATGTGTGCGTGCGCACATAGGTCCGTGCGCACGGACAGAGGCCAAACATGGGGGAGGTTGAGCACGCGCACAAGCTGTTCCCTTGCTCCCACCAAAGGGGTCTGCAATTGGTGTGCGGGCGCACACGTTTATGCGGGCGCACATATGAAGTACGATAGGGGAGGTGTGCGTATGCACGCAGCTATGCGCACGCACATATTAGAGAAAATAGGGCAGCGCGCACGTACAAGCCGTGCTGGCGCTGTGACCAGAGGGCATATTAAGTCGTGTACGGACGCACAGGGTCGTGCGACCGCACAGGTGCGGAAAAACACAGTTTTGTGTGCACGCACAGCTTGGTGCGTACGCACAGATGCCCTGTTTCAGAAAATTCTTTTCTCTTCAAAACTAAGGTTCCTACCCTTAGCAAATCAACATACCAACCCTAAATCATTCAAACAAGCACAATTTCATGGTCCACAAGTAGTTTAACTTATTCAACTCAAAATCATCAAACCAAACCTAAGCTACTCATTATATCACAAGAAAGCAACTAATTCAAAAGGCTATAAACAAGAGATAAAATTGGAACAAGGTTACCATGGTGGGGTGTCTCCCATCGAGCACTTTGGTTTAGAGTCCTAAGTTGGACTTGCATGGCTTCATTTGTCACTTGGAAACTTCACCAAGGAGGAAAATCTCTAACTCCTTGGCATTCTTGGGTTGAGTGTGATCCTTTGAATTTGACTTCATGGCAACATCCTCTTCTTCTCGCTCTTTGCCATCCTCAATCACTTGATCTTCAATGATGTCGCTCCCAAAAATAGAATAAGCTTCAAGAACGGGCTTGTTGGACTCCTCCAAAGTGAACTTGACCAACTTGCCATCTGACTCGAAAGAATAGACTCTCGAATGTGCATCTAGCTTGAAACGGGCCGTCTTTAAGAATGGCCTTCCAAGGAGTATGGACGATGGCTTGTTAGAGTCAATGGGAGGGGTCTCCAAAATATGAAAATCAACTGGAAAGAGCAATCCTTGAATATTAACTAGCACATTCTCTGTAATCCCCACAACTGACACAATACTTTTATCGGCTAGCACAAACCTCGCCCCGAACCTCTTTAGGGGTGACAAATTCAATCTTTCGTAAATGGGGAGTGGCATAATGCTTATGCACGTCCCCAGATCACACATGCAGTCCATGAATTTCATCCCACCAATCAAGCAAGTGACCAAACATAGGCCGGGATCATTGCATTTTTCAGGAAGTAAAGAAGAAATAGAATCCTCTACCAGCTTTGTGTTGAGGTTGCCAAGCTTGTCTTTGTGAGTGCAAACATCTTTAAGGACCTTGACATATTTGGGCACTTGTTGAATGGCATGGAAGAGGGGGACCGTAACTTCAACCTTCTTAAAAACTTCCACCATATTGGGGTCAAGCTCTTCTTATTTCTTAGCCTTCTTGGCTAAGGTTGGGAATGGAATGGGCAAAGACTCTTCAAGCAAGGTCTTTCTTTTTGGCTCCTTGACCTTGGGTGGTTCTTCCTCGCTTTTGTCAACACTTTCATCTTCATCCCTCATCGCCTCCACTTCATCTCCTACCTCTTCATTGTTTATCTCTTCACTCAACTTTGTAGGCATAGCAGCATTCTTATCCAGTTTAGTGCCGCTCCTAAGGGTAATGGCATTAATGCTACCCTTAGGGTTGGGTTGAGGTTGGGAGGGTAAACTACTCGAGGTTGAAGCTTGTTGGGTGTTTTGTGCGGTTTAAGGAAGGAGAGTTAAACAGGAAAGGGCTTCGGCTATCGTAGCCATATATGCTTCTTGTTTCTTATGGAACTCTCGTTGCTCTTGCATGAATGTGTGAATTGTGTCATTCATGTGAGGTTGATTAGATGGAAGGGCTTGGTTAACTTGAGGAGGGCTAGGCCTACTATGTGGGTGTTGGTACTTCCCTTGAGGTTGAGATTATGGGAGTTGTTGGTATTGTGGTTAACCTTGGGGTTATTGATGGTAGTAGACTTGAGCATTTTGGTTGGGATGAGCTTGAGGAGCTTGGTTCCACCTTTAATTTGAATTATCCTTCCACCCTTGGTTTTGATTGCCTCCATGTTAGTAGGATCCTTGGTTGTAATTCGGTCTTTGCGGATAAGGGTTGGCTACCGCCAATGTAGTGTCCTCTTGGAGTTGAGGGCACTCATCGGTGTAATGAGTATTACAAGCACAAACACCACATATCCTTGATGGTATTTCGATCCTTGGAGGTTGAGGTGGAGCATTTATCAAAGCTTGAGGAATTTGTTGCCCTTGGGTGATTTGTCGCAACAAGATTGTCATTTCATCGAGGGTCTTGGTCAAAACAGCATCCCCGGAGGGAGAAACTTCACTCAAAGCTTTCGGTTGTGGACTCCTTGCCCTTGAGTGCTGAGTTGAGTCCGCCAAGTCTGATATAACTTCCCATGCTTCTGCAGTGGTCTTGTTTTTGTTCAATGATCCTCCACTCGCGGCATCTAGGAGGAGCTTGTCTTGGTGATGCATTCCTTGATAGAAATAACTGATAAGAACCAACTCATCAATCCTGTGGTGAGGGCAAGCCTCCAGCAACTTCTTAAATCTCTCCCAGTATTCGTACAAAATCTCCCCATCTCGTTGCACAATGCAAGAGATCTCTCTTCACAACTTGTCTGTTTACTGAGGAGGGTAGAACTTTTCCAAAAATTCTTTACGCAACAAGTCCCAATTGGATCTAACTTTACCCGGTTGAGTATAAAACCACTCTTTCGCTTTTCCCTCCAAAGAGAAAGGGAAAGCGAAGACCAACACCGCGGCTTCATCCACCCCATGTCTTCTCGCAGTTGCACATGCAACTTGAAAATCCTTAAAATGCTTCAGAGGATCTTCCCCAGGCAGTCCATTATATTTGGGGAGCAAGTTTATCGTGCCGGACTTGAGCTCAAAATTTGGGTCTAAAGCCGGATACAGAATTTGAAGCGGTTGCAAGTTAAGATCAGGAGCTCCGGCCTCCTTCAAGGTGATTCTTCGAGGTGGGTCCGCCATGACGGTGTCACCTGAGTCACTGAAAGAGAGTTCAGTACTTACCACAGATGAATATAGAGTGTCCTCGTTGATTGGAGAATGATAGTCACGGACGGGTGGTGATAGTGAATTGGAGTGCTCCTCAAGGGAGCCCGATTCACTATCCGCAAAAGCTAGCCGGCACCGAACTTGCCTTATATGAGTTAAAGTTCTTTTGATTTCTTAATCAAAAGTGGTCAAGCTCGAGTCTGGAAGTGACCGTGTCATTCAACTGAGGAAGCAATGAAAACCATGCAATTATGAAAACCAAAACAAAAATATGCAAGTAAATAAGAACCACTTAACAATCAACGACTACTAAGATTGACTAAAGAGGAAAGTAGTATCTACAATTAGTGCTAGGTAGCAAACAAAAAATCAAATATTTATACTATTTACATATTTACAACAACCAAAATTGTAGCACTCATTGCACTTAAAGTGAACTCCCCGGCAACGGCGCCAAAATTTGATGTGACATCCAAAATGCATATAGGTTAGGAACTTGATCATCCAAAATGGAATTAGCGTTGTAAGTATAGTCCTAACCCAACAAGTTGGCCATCAATCAAATTAGAAACTCACAAAATGTGTTACAATTCAAAACTAATTCAAAACCGAGAGTATTTGACTCCTGAGTCGTCTCCCAAGGAGTACTTTAGAACAATGAGTGTGCAAATCCAGTTGTAGTGATCAAGGGGTTGTCAAAGAAGAAATGAACGTATAAAGTAATAAAAGAACATGCAAAATTATAATGATTGAACTAATGAAGAAATTAAAGAACCGACTATGTAATATAAACAAGTCAAGTATAAAAGAGATTAACATAGAAGTGTACGAAAGATTGAAAGCATCAGAAAGAGTCTTGGCTTGGAGTGAGCTAAGGGTCCTTTCCTTGTTGGAACCACAACTATGACAATTATGATGGATTAATCTCATTTGATCAACCCTCACATCGAAAAGTAAGTTAAATGAGCATAAGTGTTCCCAACCCACAAATCCTAAATTGCTTGCTAATTGCTTTAGCAACAAATTAGCGTTAGTGGGAACAAGAACAATTAACAATCCAAAAATTGAAGCTAAATGTTGGACATTCCAACTCTAGAAACGCAATTTCTCACTTTACCCAAGCCAAGAACCAAAAGTTTAGCCTAAAACCATGTTTGACATTTTGTCAAACACTTGGTGGGCAAAAACCTTAAACATGGAGAAAATGAGAAAAGGCTTGAAACTAAAAGCAACAATTGATCTCAATCAACAAGAATAACACAAGAAAACATGAAACAAACATCAAACATCAAATTCATCAACAAGAAATTAAAATTGCAAGAGAGAAGCAAAATTGAACTATAACTTGAATTAGAAGAAAGAGTAATGACAATGTAACTATAAAGAGTAATAACAAGAGAATACTTACAATGAAAGCTAGCAAAATCCAAGATAAAAAATGGAAATGGCACTTGAATGTAAAACCCTAATATAAACCCTAATAGAGATGATAAAAAACTTAGAGAAAAACTAACTAAAACTTCCTACTATACTACTCCTAAACTATACTAAAGATATGCTATGTTGTGTTCCGCACACCTTGCAAAAAATCCAATTCTGTGCGTACGCACAAGTAGCCGTGCGCATGCACACTAGGCGATACTCGAATGAACGCGCAATGCGCTCGAAGCAATCCACGCGCTCTGATTGGGTAGCCGTGTGTACGCACAAGCAGTCATGCGCACACACACATCTCTGAGCTCATCTCCTTTGATTTTTCATGTTTCCTGCACTTTGCATGCTCTTCTTCCATTTTCTCCAATCTATTCCTACCTTATACACCCGGAATCACTCATAAACAACATCAAGGCATCGAATGGAAGGTAAACGGAATAAAAATAGATTAAATTAAGCACAAAAGAGCATATTTTCATAATCTAGCGCAATTTGGAAGGAAAGTTCAAAAGCATGCTATTCAAGGGAATAAGTGCAAGTTTATATGATGAAAATCCATTCAATTCTAACCAAAAATCATCATCAAATATGGATTCATCAGGTATCATTTGGATGGATTTGACTGGGCTTGTGTAGAAGAAAAGGGAGAAAGTGGATGATGCTGTCAACCCTGATCTTCCTGCACTCCAATGGGCATAACATTAGCTACAGAGGTCCAATTGATGCGGTTTTAGTGGCAATGAAAAGCTAACTTTCAGAACTTTTCAACAATATGTAATAGTATACACTTTTCTTCTAGATTGTACGACCTTAGCTTGGTGGCGCCTAACTTGGGACTCTCCAAGTTAGGCGCCAGATGAAGACAAGCACGCCAATAGCTTACGGGAAGGGTGGCGCCTAACTTGGGATTATCCAAGTTAGGCACCAGATGAAGAAAAAAAACGCTCTATACACGCTGCCATAGTGGCGCCTAACTTGGGATTCTCCAAGTTAGGCGCCAACCTTGAAGAATTGGATGGTCCCCACGGCTAATTGAAGCCAGCAATGAGATCTTTTATTCATTTTGATTACAATTTTATTTTATTTACAAATAAGAAAATATATTATTTAGTTTTAGAAAATATATTTTACATTAACTAGGATTAGATATAAAAGAGAAAAGATTCAGTCCTTTGGGCTCTCCTCTCTTTTACGCACCTCATTCCCCACTTTACAGTTTTCTGAATCCTAGTTTTCTCTCTGAGTCATGAGCAACTAAACCTCCACTGTTAAGGTTAGGAGCTCTGTTTATTCTATGGATTAATACTATTACTCTTCTATTTTAATCCATGTATTGATTTCAATTTCAAGAATTTATTTTCGTTCTTTATCTTACAGATTTGGGTAGATTGAAAGAATAACCCTTATTCTATTTGAGTTCTTGTGAACCTTGGAAAAGTAATTTACTTGAACAATAGCTTGAAAATAATTTCTCCTAAATCACAAATTATCTGGACTTAATGGAATACGTGACATGGTAATTAATATTTTTGTGGTAAATAAATTAGAATTGAACTTAACCCTCTAATTGAACTTAAGTGACCAAAGAATTCGCGGTTAACTAGGTTAGAGGAGGCTGAATCACTAAGGAATTAGGGTTTAGTCATATATAGTTTGCCATGAATTGAATCTTGTATGATTAAAATAGTTGGTAAGAAAAGTTAATTTGGAAAATAAACATCTCTAAAGGCTTAACTATTTTCTCATATATATTTCACAACCCATTTACTACTTGCTTTCTAATTCTCTAATTTTACTGTTTCTATGCAATTGAACTCTTGACATCATTTTTTTCTTGCTTGACTAAGCAAATCATTCAATCGTTGTTGCTTGATCCATCAATCTCTTAGGATCGACCTTCACTCACCTGAGGTATTACTTGGTATGACCTAGTGCACTTACCGATTAGTTTGTGGACTTTAAATTCCGCACCACTAGACCTCTGGTCCAACCTCTGGTCCTACCTCTCTGAGGTGTTCTCCACAATCAGATAACATGAAATGAGACTAAACCCCTCAAAATGCACCTTCGCGGTGGATGCTGGAAAGTTCTTAGGTTTCATTCTCACTCAAAGGGGCATAGAAGCAAACCTGGACAAGTGAGTAGCCATACTAGAGATGAAGAGCCCGACTTGTCTCAAGAAAGTCCAACAGCTAAATGGAAGGCTAGAGGCACTATCCAGATTCTTGGCAGGGTCAGCATTGAATTCCTTACCTTTATATTCAATCCTCAGAAAGGGGAAGCAATTTGAATAGTCCCAGGAGTGTAAACAAGCCTTTCTAAGCGTCAAAGCATTCTTGGGCAAAACACCCATACTTACCCGACTTATTGTGGGAGAAGAGCTCGTCCTCTACCTGGCAGTGGCGAGCCGAGCTATAGCTTCAGCCTTGATCCAAGAAGATAAGAACAGACAGCAACCTATTTACTTTGTTACCAAAGTTTTACAAGGATCAGAGTTGAACTATAAGAAGATAGAAAAATTTGTATATGCCTCCTGAAGGCTCCAACTTTGTTTCCAAGCTCACACTATAAAGGTCTGTACTAATCAACCAATGAAACACATTCTACAAAAGATGGACCTAGCAGGAAGGATGCTAAAGTGTGCTATAGAACTGTCCGAGTTCAATTTGAAGTACGAAGCTCGGACAACAATCAAATCATAATATCTCACCGATTTTGTAGTTGAATACACTGAAATTCGGGGAAGCCCAAGAACATGGAGCCTATACGTAGACGGATCATCCAATAAAGCCAGCAGTGGAGTAGGTGTCATCCTGATAAGTGAACAAGGAACTCGAATAGAACTCTCGTTAAGATTCGAGTTTTTCGCTTCTAATAACCAAGCAGAATATGAGGCTTTTCTTGCTGGCTTAAATATGGCCAAAGAAGTGGGGGCACAAAGGTTAATAGTGTTTAGTGATTCCCAAGTGGTAACTTCACAAATTAATGACACTTATTAAGTCAAAGACCTCAACATAAAGAGATATTTAGATGAAACACGGGAACAACTAGCACAGTTCTCAGAAGGAGAGGTCCGACACATAACTTGAAAATTAAATGCCCGAGCAGATGCCCTCTCCAAGCTAGCAAGCACCAAGCCAGGGGGCAATAATAGAAGCCTCATCCAGGAAATTCTCCACGCACCATCAATATCAAAGGATGATGACAACTCGGACATAATGGCCATATCCAATCAAAATTTTGGATGGATGACCCCCGTAGTTAACTATCTTAAAGTTCTTGTACTTCCTAAAAATGAAAAGGAGGCTCGAAGACTCCTAAAGGAAGCACAAAATCACACCTTGGTCCACAATGTTCTATACAAAAAAGAAATATCAACACCTCTCCTAAAGTGCGTCCTAACCTCCAATACAAAGGAGGTCTTGGAGGAAGTACATAATGGCATATGTGGAAACCACTTGGGAGCCCGATCACTTGCCAAGAAGTTGATTTGGGCTGGATTTTTTTGGCCGACCTTACAAAGAGAAGCAACTGAGTTCGTTAACAAGTTCCCACTTTGTCAGAAGCATGGCAACTTCTATGTTGCACCTCCTGAACAGCTTATTAGTGTCACCTCACCATGGCTATTTGAAAAATAGGGTCTTGATCTCCTCAGACCATTTCCTCAAGCTCCAGGACAAGTCAAATACCTCATAGTGGGGATTGACTATTTTACTAAGTGGATTGAGGTAGAACCACTAGCAACTATTACTGCCTAGAGAAGTTGGAAGTTTCTCTATAAAAAAATTGTCACAAGGTTTGGAGTTTCCCATTCCGTCACTACGGACAATGATAATCTATTCACTGACTCAACCATCAGAAATTTGGTGGACAACCTCAAGATAAAGGCACCAATTCACATCGGTTGAATATCCTCAACCTAATGGACAAGATAAAGCCGCAAATAAAGTCATATTGGCTGGGTTGAAGCGCTGACTACAAGACGCAAAGGGAGCATGGGTAGACGAGCTCCCTCAAGTCTTATGCGCATATCGAACAATCCCTCATTCCACAACAGGGGAGTCACCTTTCTGACATGCTTACGAAGTGGAAGCCATGATTCTCATAAAAATTGCTGAAGAGTCACCTAGGATTATATTCGACAATGAAGGGGCCAATATCCAAGAACAAAAGGAAGAGCTTGACCTCCTCTTAGAAGTCCGAGAGCGAGCTCGGATCAAAAAGGAAGCACTAAAGCAAAGGATGGCCTTGAGGTATAATCAGAAGGTGATCAAAAAAAGCTTTACCACAAACGACCTCATACTGATCCAAAAGGACATCGGTATTCAGAGGTCGGGCGAAGAAAAAACTAGCTGCAAACCGAAAAAGACCCTACAAGATTGTCGAAGTCTTAGAAAAGAGTTACTAAAAAGTGTTTGACCTACAAGGAAGGAAACTCCCAAGGCGTGGCACGCCTGTAACCTGAAAAAGTCCTACAGTTAGATAGCATACCTTGTTCCCTGGTGTACTCTTTTTTCCAACCTTAAGATTTTTTTCCTAAAAGGAATTTTTTCTGAAGGGGGTTTTAACAAGGCACCATAACAAGGGCTAAGTGTAGTCAAAACCCTTAGTAGCAAATTTATGTAAAGGAATTTTTTATTTATCAATGATAACTCCATTTCTTCTTCAAAGTTTCCTATAAAAATGCCTTAATTTAAGTTCGACAAACTGCAAAAATTATTGTCTGACCTAAAAGGGTCGGTAAGATGAAGCGACGAGGTACAAATTAATGTAACAAGTTATGTAAACAACTCGTGAAAACCGATCTCAAAACCAAGGCGGAACAAAAAGCAAAGTGTAAAAGTAACTTAACAAGGTCTGATTGCCGAAGTTAGAACTTACCAAAGGAAATTAATATAACTCACTGATGACTTAGCAATAACACATCATTAAAGGTTGCTAAGACACGATCTTCAACTAAATAGCCACACGGGCTAAGATCTAATTCGAAGTAATTACTTAAAACCTATAATCATTAAAATGAGAAAAGGTTTTTTGATAGAAAAAGCTGTCCAAAAAAGCACAACTAATCATATGGTAGTGTTCAGAAAAGCTACCAAATATTACAAATAAAATTTATTCATAAAGACCCACACATCGAGCCATCCAAATATTAAAGACAAAAAACTACAAAGGGGCACTCAGCAAAGGATTAAGATCTTTCCCAGTAACAACATCCTTAGCGCAGGTAGAAGAGGTCGGGTCATATTCGGAGACCGACATAGCCGGGATAGCACCAGGTGGTGAAGGAGGAAGCTCGACGTTAACAACCTCGGGGAGAACCTCGAGATTATGAGAAGCTTGACCGACCTCTGCACTCAAAGACTTCGGGTCGGGCAAGGAAACATCCTCATCATCCTCAGGAGCCGGGACGATCTTCCCATCAACTACAATATTATCTTGGCTAAATAAGGAAAGATATGCCTCGAGAACAATAATTTGAATCTAAGCTTTTAGGTTAGCAAACATTTCATCCATCCCCTCAGCTACAGACTCCTCAAGCGTAGCATACCTCTCCCGGGCCTTATCCAACTCCTCTTCAAGATCGAGCTTCTCCCCAAATAAGTCGGGTATATCTCTCTTTCACCTTCTTTTTTAATCCATCTGCCATGGCCATAGCCACCTTGTCCTCTTTGTTTTGGCCCGAGCTTTTTCTAAGTCGGATGTCAGCCCATCCCTCTCCTCCTCGATCTCCTTTTTTTATCTCCTTCAGGCTTTCCACCTCAGCTCGATTAACCACCAGAGAGCTGAGAGTGGCACTGAGAGGAGTCTTCTTTAACTCTCTGGATAGGGTCGTACACACTCCTGCTATCCAAATTCTACCTCGGGCCAGGAGTTAAAGATGGTTCTAGATAGCCATGTCGTTCATACTAATGTGGCCAAAGGGGATAATGTTTTTCTCGCTCCAAGCAAGCGCGTCAAACCCCTTGTTGTAAATGCTCCCCCCTCAGCAATTTTTTGCCTCTTGGGAGGTAGTTTTGAGGAGGAAGGAGAAGGATGGGCCCCATCACTTTTTGAAGGAAAATCAGGAGTAATTAGCCGAGTTGATGGAATAGGTATAACCTTCTTTGAAGCTGATGTACCCAAATCTGACTTTTTAAGAGTAGATCGAGCAGAAGTATCCCGGGCTTCCTTTTGTTGTATACCGCGAGCCACGACGTTCTTTCTAGTGGCCTAGAGTGTTTTTATAGCGTCAAATTTAGGAGCCATTGTCTCTGCAAAGCAAAAAGGAACATTAGTTGTCAACATAAACTCACAGCAAAAATTTATAATGCAGAAGATAAGAAAGCTACCTAGCTCGGATTGAAGGTGATTGGGATTCCCTAAACTCTTTTTGGTGTCCAAGTTAGGATCCCAGCCCCAACACTATTGGAATAAGTCAACTACACTCTTTTCAAGCTCATCTAAGTCACCTACATTATATTTTGCTATCACGGGCTTCTCTTCCCAGTATAACGGGAAACAGGGTTCATCATTCTCGTCCAAAAAGAAAGGCCGGGCATCCTCTACAGCTCAGATAATGAAGAAATAATTTTTGAAATAATGGAAGGACTCGTTAAAAATGGATAAAACCTTCATACCCTAAACGGTACAGAAGAAAAGCTAAGCTAGCTTTTTTGAACCAAAAGGCTTGGTCAAAACAAAAGGATAAAACAAAACCTTAAGGGAAGGTCGGACATCAAGCTCCTGACATAGAAGTTAGTATATTTTGAAAAAGGCCCAATAATTAGGGTGGAGTTGGGATGGAGCAATACTGCAAGTCCAAAGGACATTACTCTCAAAGTCAGAACATGGCAGCTTAATGTCTAGCTTCGAGAAAAAAACAATCATTAGCGTAAAACGAGGGGCGTTCCAACTTATCTAAAGGGACAAAGCATACCCTCTCCTCGGGATCGACCACTACTATTTCATAGTTTTGCTCATCTTCTCGGTTCTTGATAAACCCCGATTTCGTTATTTATCTTGTGCTTATTTTAGGGGATTTTACCACCTTTTCCCACATTTATTCAATGAAACAGCATGGTTTTGTAATTCTCCCTTAAATTGTGCTTAAGTGTAAAAACATGCTTTTTAGGCCCTTAATTTGGTGATTTTGATTCACTTTAATTCCATTCGATGCCTTGATATGTTTGTTGAGTGATTTCAGGTTCATAAAGCAAGTATTGGATGGAAGAAATGAGGAGAAAAGCATGCAAAAGGGAGAATGCATGAAGAGACAAAGATTGGGAATGCACCAATGGACGTGCACGCGTACAAGGCGCGCACGCACAGAAGTGGTTTTGTATATAGACACGCACGCGTACATGCCGCGTCCATGCGGACGAAGAATTTGCCAATCGACGCGCACGCGCACATGGCGCGTACGCGCCGATACTCTCACATGGCCCACTTAAAGGCAAAACGCTGGGGGTGATTTCTGAGCTGTCCAGACCCAAATCCAACTTGTTTCTGAGTGTATTTCATGCAGAATTGAAGTCCAAGCAGAAGGGGAGCAATTAGTTTAGCCAACATGAGCCTTTAGTTAGTTTTCTAGAGAGAGAAACTCCCTCTTCTCTCTAGAATTAGGTTAGGATTTGGTTAGATTGTCTTAGATCCATGTTCAATTACTTGATCTCATCTTGTTTCCTTTATAATTTCTCATTTCTACATCTTGATTCTCTTATTTGTGATGTTAATTTCTCCTTTATGCCTCTTTTGTGATGATGAACTCATGTTGGATTTGATTTACATTTAATGCAATTCAATATTGATGTTTCTTTCATTGATGAATTGAGTTGTGATCTTACCCTCCTTGCAATTAGTAGTTGGTAGATTTTATTATTCTTGCAATTTATGATGTTTACTTTTATTGCACTCTATGTGTTTGATGAAATATTTTCCTTAGTTTTTGACTAGTTTTGTTAACTCTTGGTCTAAGCTAAGGGAATTGGGTAAACTTGAGTCATTGGATATAATGGATTTGGTGATTTGAGAACCCTTGGTGATCAATTTGACACCCATTGACGCTAACCCACTACTAAGTTAATTAGTATGTAGGTTGGGACTTAAGGGTCGATGTGATCAAACCTATTTGATGTACTTCAAGCTTAGGAGTAGATATTACGTACTTAAGGCTTTTGGGAAGTAAACTTAATAGGTTGGCCTCTCATGATTATCAATATTTGGTTTGTTGACAAGGATGGTGATCTCAATTACCTAAGTCTTAGCCAAGAGTTCTTTATCTTGTTTTCTTTACTTACTTGCCTAATTTACTTTTCTTGCCCTCTTATGAACCAAAAACCCCCTTACCCCTTTATAGCCAATAATTGAGTGCTTCATTATTTCCTAGGGAGACGACCCAGAGTCCAAATACTTCGGTAAATTTTCATTGGGGTTCGTTATTCATGACACAAAACCACAAATCTTAATTTGATGTGAGAGTTGTTTGTTGGTTTGGAGCTATGCTTACAACGAAATTCTTCTTTCTACAAGAGAAATTCTTAACCGACAGGATTCTTGCTACCAGTTTTCACATAGCCTATGATGCCTATGAAAGGTTTCAGCGTACTCCTTATCGATTACAGGGACAATGGTAAGGACAGAAGTATCTACCCAAGTTAAAAGAGAAGAAGGGACTTTTGTTGAAATATCATGAACAACAAATCGAGACATAAAGCTATACCTACTGATATGGCTATTATAACTCAAATCAAAATGTCATAAATTGACTCCGAACATTATAACTCGGCCATATGAGTAACTCGTCTAGACATTATAACTCAATACTTGATGTGCGAAAAATAAGATCCGCGTAATAACTACTGGCAAGTGCACCAGGTTGTGTCAAGTAATAAAACTCACAAAAGAGTGAGGTCGATCCCACGAGGATTAACGGATTAAAAATCAATAGTTAATTGATTATCCTAGTTAGACAAGCAGATTGAAGTAATAAACAACAGGAAATGTAAATAACAGAAAAGTAAATGAAAGCAATAAAGTGCAGAGAAGTAAATTGACATAAATGTAAAGTGTAGAAAGTAAATGACAGAAAGTAAATGTAAGAACTAAAAAAAATGAACATTGGGATCAAGAGATATTGAATTCTCTAGATCAAATCATTTTCATCTCTTCCTCAATCAATGCATTAATTGACTTTGCTTGGGAATCTTAGGTGATTGGATCCCAATGTCTTGGCTCACCAATCTCTCTAAGCTTGAACAATTGCCCAATGTCTTGATTTAATTGCTCATGGGAAGAGATGAAGTTTGGTCACTGATTATACCACACAAATTCATAGATCAAAGTATAGGTAGGATTACATGTGACGATATCCATCCAACCCCCAATCTAATCCAATGTGAGAAAGCCTTTCTAGCATGATTTCCTCATCCCTCTCTCAAGGATCAGAGGAAACCCAATTATGAATAGCTTATCTGTTAAGACAATTATTCAATTAAATTAAGATCGAAAGCTTTCTAGCAAAATCAAGAGAAAAGATAGAAGAAGAAGAATGAAAACTTCAATTGATCAAGTAAATACAATAGAGCTCTCTAACCCAATGAAAAGAGCTAGTTTAGTTCATTTCTCTAAATAGAAAAGAAGAAAGTACAGAAAGAAAAGAAAAAAGATTAAGAATTCAAAATAGGGATTGAACTTCAGAATTCATAATGAAAATTACAAAATGGAAATGGAACTACTCCTAAGGAAGAAGAGAAAAGAAAAGGAAAAAGAGTGTATGAATGGTGTCTGTCAGGGATGTGAATGCATGATTCTGGACTTCCCTCCAATCCAGAATGCTTTCTCCAATCCTTCTACTGCCTATATTTAGGCTTACAAACTAAAATGAAAGAGCAAATTACAATTGAATTAAAATTCCTAATCCATATGCTTCTTATGCCTTGGATTGAGTGATGTTGATGGGCTCAGCTTGCTTGCGTGATCCAGGGGTGTAATTGGGGACTTTAGTGATGTTATAGCGTTAAAAATTGCTCCCAGACCCCTCCTCATCATTTTTCTGGTCACGTGTAGGCATGGGCGACACGTACGCGTGACCCTTAGTTTGTTAACGTTGAGATGAGCGTTAGAGATAACGTTGCTGGGCCAACGTTCTTCTCACGCGTGCGCGTGGGCGACGCGCACGCGTGGCTTGTCAATTCTTTGCTTCTCACGCGTACGCGTGGGTGACGCGTATGCATGGCTTGTCAATTTTTCCCTTTTGACGCGTGCACGTTGTGGACGCGTACGCGCGGCCTCTGATTTTTCACTTCCCACGCATACGCGTGGCTGTCAATTTTTCCAGGCTTCTTTTCGAGCACGTTGGGGGTAACGTTGGATCACCAACGTTACCTCCAATGTTGCTTCTTCATGTTTTTTCATGTAGCGTTGGTTCATTGCCAACATTGCCACTAACGTTTGGCTCTCCAACTCTACTTTCCTCTACTTCTCTGCTTCTACTTTGCCTATCATCAAACAAATAAGTGTATCAAAGTAACATAAAAGATAATCTTTACTATACTAAGTGTGCTAATAATGCTAAAAATCATAACTTCACTTAGTGTGATCTATTTCATCATATTTACCCTGTATATTAACTAAAATTCACATATGCTTGAAATTTTGTTTCATGCAGAAATTATTCGTGCTTTTGCTCCTTTATCAATAAAATTTGTATGAAAACTAAACCAAAATCTAGTGAAAAATCATAGAAAAACAGGCTATATATGATGCCCTCTCATCAATACTATAATAGTAACGTACTGATGTGACATTACTCTTCTTTAATATAAATAATTCCTAAAGCAAAACGGCCAAAATCAGCCTCGCATATAAAGAAGGTAAGATATTTTATCAAGGATATACTGAACACACACATTTGACTGACTTAAGCATCGGAGTGCCTTTTGTAGGTACCCTCCCCCTTTGTTCACTTTGCACCAAGACGTTTCTCTCCCCAGACAAGAAGCTCGGAGTTACGGAAAGAAGCTTAGAGTTGATTGTCAAGAGGACGAGTTAGACTTAGTCAATCCACGCAAGAAAAATTGGCACTCACCATGGGGCTGAAGACATAAAACCCTTCTTACCTTTTTTTTCTTGATCCCAAAATTTTCTTATCCATCTATGGCTGATCAACCTCCTCCAATACCCTCCGAACTCCTTCGGATGGTAACTGAGCTATAACAGATTAATCAGCGCATGGTAGAGAAAAATCAAAGAATGAAAAACTAAATAGCTGAGTTGGCCAATGCTCGGATTGTAAATAATGACAATCATGATGAACGAGCAGAAGATTAGGAACACGACTCTGATTCGACACACGTTTTTGAAACTCAGCGGCACGAAGTAGGTCGACAAGCCGATGAAGAGAATGAATTGGACAATGCTGTTGGACCATTCATTGCTGACATCATGAACCTTCAAATGCCCAAGAAGATCATCCTGCCAACGACCTTAACCCCTTACGATGGGCTATGCGACCCAAAGAAGCATATCAAGAAATTTTGGTCTATAATGATAGTAAACGGTACTTCTGACCCTGTTTTATGTCGTTGTTTTTCTACCTTTTTAGATGGTCCTGCACTTAATTGGCTTTGTTCTTTGCCCACAGATTCTATTTCTCGTTTTCAGAAACTAGCGAAACTTTTTGAAGATCACTTTACTGCTTCTTCCATTTACTTACATGATTCTGATTACTTGAATACAATCAAACAAGATCAGAATGAAAGCCCGAAGGACTATATTACTCGTTTTATGAAGGTAGCAATTACTATACTAGATCTTCACCCGAAGTGCATCTGCATGCCATCAAAAGTGGACTTCGACCAGGCAAATTCCAAGAAGCAGTCATGGTTGCCAAGCCAAAACCACTCACCGAGTTCCATGAGAAAGCTAAAGGTCAAATGGAGATTGAGGTACTCCACCAGGCTCGGAAATTAGAAAAAACTTACAGAAACAAAGATGAGGATAAAGGTCGAGACAGCAAGAAGCCATCAAGTTAACTCCCCACTATGACTCATATACACAGTTTATCACAAAAAGGGACAACATAATCAAAGAGATCCTAAATTCAAAGCTCATCAAGCCTCCCCGAAAGGCTGGTAATTATCAAGACATGAAGAACGTGGATAAATCCAAATATTTCACCTTTCACCAAAAGCATGAAAACAAGTGTTTAATCGCCAAAAATCTATTAGAACGGTTATCTCGACAAGGCCATCTGGACAAATATATCAATGGCCATATGCAAAAACACGCTACATCCTCTGCCGACCACACTTCTACAGGGCAATATTCCCGGGACAAGGAGAAAACAACTCATAATCATCTTGACCAACCATGAGGAGTTATTAACTGTATCTCTGGAGGTTTTGCAGGTATGGGAGCAACGAGCTCTGCACGAAAGTGTACATATCGAGCTATGCGCTCGGTAGAAGGATCTTTGAATAAAGCTCAACCACCTCCTCATTTTTCCCAGATGATATTTTAGACATCTGATTTCAAGGCAAACACCACAAATCTGGATGACCCGATTGTTATTTCTATCCGGCTGGGAGACCTTTTGGTACGCAAAGTATTGCTAGATCTTGGAAGCAACACAGACGTTTTATTCTATTCTATATTCCAAAAAATGAAGCTGAGCAATAACATACTCCAGCCTTCCACTAGAGACTTGGTAGAATTCTCAGGTGAACGTGTCCCAGTATTGGGATCTGTGTGGTTACAAACAACACTGCATGAGCATCCCTTACTCAAAACTTCTGACATTCAATACTTGGTTGTCAATTGTTTCAGTCCTAATAATTTAATACTTGGTTGACCTTTTTTAAATAAGTTCAGCGCAATAGTATTTACAATGCAGGGCGACATCATCACAACTATTCACAGTGACTATCGTGAAGCTCGTCAATGCTACAACATCAGTCTCAAACTTCCAAACCGAGCTATAGGAACCCAAGTAAACAATGTCCATAATTCTGACGAGCTCCCAACACTCACAGAGTGATAAATCCATATTTGATGGTAAATTTTGGCTTGAATTGAATGGATTTCATCACATAAACCCGCATTTATTCACTTAAATAGCATACTTTTGTGATTTCTTTCTAAATTGTGCCTAAATGGGAAAACAAATTTTTTATGCTTAAATTAATCAATTTTATCCCACTTTTATTCCATTCGATGCCCTGATATATTTTGTTGAGTGATTTTAGGTCCAATAGACAAGAATGGCTAGGTGAAGTGGAAGGAAGCATGCAAAATCGGAGATTTCATGAAGAAAACAAAGGAGAAGCACACACTCCAGTGTGCGTACGCGCACCTTCCTGTGTGTACGCACAAGTCCTGACGCATGACTTCATTAAAAAGTCACGTGACTAATAATTTTAGGGGCCTCTTGGCCTAATTTTGGAAGTCTTGAAGCTGAATTAGAAGCTATATCAAAGGGACAACATTCCATATGAAAGGGGGAGCACCGTTACACACCATATTAGATAGTTTTAGCTAATTTTAGGTTAGTTTTAGGAAATTCTCTCTTAGAATTTTATTAGAGTTTATAGTAGAATTAGCTCATCTACAATTTTGATCTTGGATATTTGCTTGTTTCTATTGTAAGTAGCTTTGAATTCTCTCTTTAATTACACTATTTTTGCTACATCTTCTCATAGTTTAAGTTACTTTGTTAATATATCCAATTTTGATTTCTTGAGTATTTTGTTGATGAGTTTGATGTTTTATGATTTATATATACTTAATTGAGTTTCTAATATTGATTTTGTGCATATTCTGGTTATAGTTTTCATTTTCTTTTGCAATTTGCTATCTTTTGCTTTTATGCCCACCAAGTGTTTGTGAAAATGCCAATTATGGATTTTGAGTAGATTTTTAATCCTTGGCTTGGGAAATGAGTTCCTAGGATACGAGAGTCATAATGTCCCACATTTAGTGGTAATTTTTGGGTTGTTAGTTGCTCTTGTTTCCACTAACGCTAGCTTTTTACTGAGTTAATTAGTAAGTTAGCTAGGATTCGTGGATTAAGGTCAATTATGCTTGCTTGACTTACTCGTCGATGTTAGGGGTTAACGAAGTGAGTTAACTCATTGTAATTGCTATAGTTGTGGTTATGACAAGGATATGATTCGTTAACTCTCATTCCCAAGTCAAGGTTTTCTTATACATTGCACTCCATTTTCACTAGTTTTGGTCTTGTTTTCTTCTCTTCGACATTAATTGTCTTTTAATCCATTGTTAGTTCATTTATTCTTCAGTTCTTTTTAATTTCCGTTTCTATGATTGGAATTCCCCATATTTCACAACCAAAAGTGTATGCACCTAATTGCTAGTCTGAGGGAAGACGACATGGGATTTAAAACTCCCAGTTATTTTATTTTAATTGTGACAATCTCTTATTTAAACTTTGATGTGAGGATCCATTGCCAGTTTGGACTATGCTTACAACGAAACACTTATTTTCTATTTAGAAATTCTAAGCTGGCATAAATCCACAGATGCGTACGTACACTCCATTTTGTGCTCCCTGCTAGGTGCGCATGCACATATGACCCTTTCACCTAAAAAAAGAAGAAGAAGAAAAAGCCTTTTGTGCGTACGCACCTATTTGTGCGTACGCACACATGCCCCTTCTTCAGTGAACTGTGCGAATGCAGCCAAATGTGTGCACGCATACCCCTTATTCACCACCCTGCCAGGTGTGTGGGCATACACTTGTGTGCACGCACACTGTAACACCCTAATTACCCTAAGCCTTACCTCGCGTCGTAAAGCAAAGGTTAATTAAAGGTTACAACAGTTCTAAGCTCATACATATAATATATAGAAAGAATTAATA
Organism: Arachis ipaensis; assembly: GCF_059453495.1. Lineage (NCBI taxonomy): Eukaryota > Viridiplantae > Streptophyta > Magnoliopsida > Fabales > Fabaceae > Arachis > Arachis ipaensis. The sequence continues at coordinate 113,636,470 of NC_142441.1, read as the reverse complement.
TAGTCTAGAAGCCTGATAAATGATATAGCTCAAAACAGAATTGAAAAGCGCAAAAACATACTCACGAAACCACTAACTTAACGCACAAGAAACAGTTGTAATATGACAAAAGATAAGAGTATAATAGTATTAGAATCTAGCCACAGCTCGCGGAGTTTATGCCGGCTAGTTATATATACAGACCATATAGAAATCTGAAGGTTAAAACAGCTCATACAAGTTTTTCTCTCAAAGTAAGCCTCTAGGCAAAAGTAAATACAAAAGTGAGAGATAATACAAAATAAGCAAAAAGACTCCAAAACATATAGAGATCCTCTGCTCTGTCACCACCAAAATAACTCACCGAGGTAGGTTGCGACCTGCATCTGAAAAACAATAACAGAATATGGTATGAGAACCAGGAGTTCTCAGTATGGTAACAGTGCCCAATAGTGTAAGATATAAGGCTCCGGGACGTCGAAGGTAATCCTAGAACTTTACATCGCATACGAATATTCAAGCTTAAAACAAAATAAATAACGTAAACCATAAACAGTAAACAGGGTTATCTAAACTTAGGAGATTTCTAACTAATATCAAATCACATCGCTGTATCCCACAGCCGCCACCAACCTACCCTCCATGTGATCCCATCACCACCGCCTACCTAACTTCCTCAATACCATATAATCACAAATAATACAAGCAAGTAAAACACAAGTAATATACAGGTACAGTAAGTAAAACAACTAGCAAATAAGCATATTATTCATTTAGGCAAGATATGCAATTAGGCAAAACAAACAAAACACATAGAAGATGCACATGATGAATGCCTACCCTATTGGCTCGTGATATCACTTGTGGGTCTATAAATGCCAACCCGATACATCCTTTAGGATGTCACCTTTCTGCCACGTCCGAGGATATAGCGCCTGGCATGCTTTTGTTCCGAGGATATAGCACCTGGCACACTATCGTTCCGAGGATACAGTGCCTGGCACACTTACATGCTCATTCCGAGGATATAGTGCCTGTCACACTCTTGCAGCAGAGAAGGAAAGCAACAACAACATCTATTTCATCATAAATCATTCCAAGGATATAGTGCCTGGCACACTATCCACATCCAACAAGTCCATTGACCTTAAATCATCACCAGTCATCACCATTCTCATCTCAAATAAATTTTCAACATTCCAAGGATATAGTGCCTGGCACACTTTCCTTCAATATCCATCAAACTCATAATAACTATCATCAGTTCTTAATTCCATTCTGAACTCATTATTTCATCAGTTTCTCAATTCATTGTCAGTATTCACCAAGTTTACTACTCTTCCTTCTCTCTCGACTAAACCCATCCCCAATGCACCAGAAATCTAAACCTCTGTTCTCTAACTTTTCAAAGAAATACCAAATTAAATCTCCTAGGACCTTTTCCCATGTTTTAATACCCAAAAATAGGGCGAAGAGTCTTAAATAGGTGTCACATAAGGTTACAAACTTGTTGGGAAGGTGAAATAGTTAAAAACAAAGTTTTAGTTGAAAAACAGGGCATGTGCGTGCGCACGCCCAGGAAAGTTTTCAAAAGTGTGCGTACGCATAGAGGTGTGCATATGGACAGATAGTAAAATTCCAACTCTGTTCATCCACACAAGGCGTGCGAACGCCCTCAATAGAGTGCACCTTCCAACATGTGCGTGCGCACAGGGATGTGTGTCCGCACAGCTCGCCAAACTTAGCTGGTTGTGTGTGCGCACAGGGCATGCTAGCGCTCCCATCAGTGAGCCTTCCCTTGTGTGTGCGTACGCACAAGGCTGTGCATGCGCACAGGTTTAGAAACTCACAGGGATGTGCGTGTGCACACAAACTAGAAATCACAAATTCTGCAGCATGCACAGAATTTGGATTTTAACACCAAACTTTGAATGATCATAACTTCCTCTACAAAAATCCAAATTTTGCAAACTTTATATCAATTTAAAGAGTTTTCTATGAACTTTTATTTAAAGCAATTTCCAAAAAATTTTGAAAACTGATGCTCAAGTTATGATCCGTCAAAGTTTACCAAAAATCTGTTTTTACCAAAAACACTAAAAACTCAATTTTGGCAAAACTCTCAATTCAAAACTAAATTAATCACAACCCAATCAATACTAAAACAACATAGAAGTCCATACCATTCCTCTCCCAACTCAACCATCCATAATATCCCAATTACACCATTCATCACCATCCAAAACCCTTAATCATCAATATCCAAAATCATCATAAACACTTATAATCACCATCAACCAACAACAATATCAACAACCACTACAAATCCTCATCAATTTCAATAACCATCACCAAACAATATCTAACATTGACCAAATTCATCTAAATGTCTATTCCTCACATTATCCTCATAAAACTCACATCCTCCAACAATAGTAATCAAAATCAATATTCATACTCCTCATCGTTTAACCTCAATATTAGTAATTATTATCAACATTCATATTTCCATAATCAACCTACATACTCATCAACATCAACCAACATCATCATACATCATTAACACTAATAACCCTCATACCCCTTATCAACCTCCTACTCATCATCAATATCATCAATCCCTCATCAATAACAAATAAATCACAACATTCTTCATCCACCTCCGTACAAATTATCATCAAACATCAAATTTACATACAATTAAATATACACCCAAGCATTCAATCCTATCTTAAGGTCAACTAGTCTAAGTGTCCAAAAATATTACATATTACATAAAGAAAATCGAAACTATACCTTGGCCTATTATCCTCCATGCACGAAACCACCAAAAGCCAAGACAACTCCAAAAAGTACCAAACTTCAAACTAACAACACATATATCACCAAAATTAAAACCTAGAAACCACAACATGCAATACTACAAGGATTTATGAGCAACTTTACCTTGTTCAAAGAGGATTAGGACAATTCCCAACAATTACCCGCTACTAGAGATCACCTAAACAACCAAAACCACAAAATCTCCTCAAAAATCATAACCAAAACGCACAGAAACTAGGGCAGGAAACTGGAGTGTGAGCTTCAAGGTCTTACCAGATTTTCTTAGATAAAAATAAAGAGCTCAACGAGAGCTTCGTGTGGCCACAAACGGCTTGTCAATCGGAGCTCCGTAGCTCAAGATATGGTCAAAAGAAGGAGGAGATGAATAGTGCTCTTCCTCCTCTCTTCTCTCAAAACCAGCGCCCCTCTCTTGTGTGTGTGCTGAAAATAAGCTTAAAACTCATTAAAATGTGCTTTTATATGTTGGGCTTGGGCCTAACTTGGGCCTGGTCCAACCGCGTAGCGTGTTTGGTTCGTTTGGCCCACTTTGTGCCTAAACATTTAAGATTAGTACTCGGTTTTCAATTCTAATTTTTTTTTTGTCCTTTTAGAACACCAAATCAATTTTTAAAATCTTATTTTCCCAAAATACACAGTACTGGACAGATTAAAGCTGGTGCTGCCAGCTTAAGCACCAGTATGCATTTTTTACAAAAATATTTCGCAAAAGATACATTTTCCAACTTAGAAAATTTCATTGAAATCAAATTTCACCTTAATATTTTCAAATTAAAACTTCTAAATTTTGAATCTATCTTGGGCACTTAAAATTATTATTTTTATTAAAATGATTTTACAGAAAAACTCTGGTTCTTATACACACTTCGTATCTTTCAACTAGTGTGTGTACGCACACACTTTGTACGCACACACTTTGTGCGTACACACAGAACGCGTACTAGGCGTAATTTTGAAAAGAAACCCTAACGCGCGTTCTCCCCCCCTTCTTCCTTTCTTTGTCAATCACCTTTCTCCCCCCCAAACACCATACGTCCACCAATACTAACCACCCATCCTTTCCTTCTCTCTGTTTTGGCGGCCACCCTGCTGCCGCTGACGTTGACACTACCGCCTCCCTCTCCATCTTCTTCTTCCTTCTTTCTTCATCTCGAACTCTACTCTGCTTCCAGCCAGCTCGCGCCTTTTTGCCTCCGGTGATGCAGCTCCACCTCAACCCCAGTAGTGGTATCCCCTCTGCTGCTGCAAATCCCTTTTCCCTCCTTCCAATCTTCATCAGCTACTCCTCGCAGGTTCCATTTTCTTCATGCTTCTTTTGGTCATTTTTAATTGCATTTTCATTATGATTTTAGTAACTAGGTTATGTTAGGTTAAATTAGTTGATTGTTGACTATTTTGATGATTGCAAGTGTTGTTGCTAATTTCTGGGTGGCTGATTGCTTGAATTGGATTGAAATTCATGAGCCTCTTAACTGCACACCAACTATTTGTCATAATGTCTAATTGGGTTTTTTGTTTAATTCATCATAAAATTCTATTTAATTATTTTTGTTGAAAATAATTTTCTTAAAAATTATATCTTAATATAATATAATAACTTATAAATAGTGAATTATTTAATTTTCAAAAATTCGGGGTCTTACATCCTACCTCACTTATAAAAAATTTTGTCCTCGAAAATGGATACAAGATGGAAGAAGTTCAAACTAGCATTGCTTTTGAACACATTAGGAAAAAAGCAAAATATTTTGGCATATATAAGATGTAACATATACGGAAGAAGCTTTAAGGTCTCACTATATATATATATATATACTTATACAATTTTCAAAGCTAGGATATTCTTATGGCTTAAAAATATAGGGAAGAAGTCTGGCACAAAGCAAAAGATATAAAGTAGGCTCGATGCAAAAAGGTTACAAGGCAGGCTGGTATTAGAACGACAGGTATATTGTTTGCATACTGAACTCATACCAACTTTAGAGCTTCAGCTGCCTAAACTTTAAGATTACGTAACTTCACCATTCCCAACCATACCATATTAAACAGATTCTCCATGGATTCTAAACCTCATCAAACATTCCGCAACCCACTAACAGGCACAAGTCTAACTTCAACAAAACTCTTTCGCAAGAATCAAGCTCCTCAACATTCTGTGACGTTGCACACTTACAAACTCCACCTCCCGCATCCGCAAAACGTACCCTAAAAAAATAACATATCTCTTACTATATCTAACGATCGCACGTGTCACCAAAACAAGTCTCGGGTCACTCAAAAGGATACAAGACCTCAGAGAAAGGACAAGCAACAAGGACAATGTTCACAAAGATTTCTATGTTTCTCTTTGATGCAAGTCCAAAGTTACATCAGAGAATACATGTGCCAAGAAAAGGAGTTTAAACAGCACAAGGTATATATCCAAAGAATCACACGTGACTCTAAAATAAGCTTGAGTTAACTAAAAGGATATCAAACTTAGGAAGAGAAGAACAAAATTTATGGACGAGGTTCACAGAAATTCAAGAGAATGTTTAAGAACATTATCAAACAGGGAATAATTCAGAATGTAAGGTTCGAAACAAGAACTTTAAAAGAACCAAATTCAATCAGAATGAGATATACATAAGATGCAAGACATGAAGCAAAAGAACCAAACCGCATCTTAAGAAAAGTAGATATCTCAGGAAATTCAAGTAAACATATGCAGTTAAGATCAAATGAAAATAGCATATGAATAAGGAACAAGATTTGGAAAAAACTAGTTCACTTTCCAAGAAAGAAACCCCAAATAAAACTTCAAGACAAACCATGGAAGAACAAGATATGTGACCGAGCAAACCCGAGATGCAACTTCTAACGTTCCCAAAACCCATAATTCACATCACCTATTAATTCTATTTCGTCTATGACAATCCATTAGTGTTTCTGTATGCATAAATTATCAGTATTAAGTTGGCCAGACCTAATACCATGAGAGATGCAACGGTCTACTAATAGCATTAATCAATAGACAATCATGCATTTGAAACTCAAATTCTTGTCATTAGGACAAGTCCTACTGCATGACAGACACTCAGAGTATGCAGTAAAGCATAGTCAGTCCATTCCCAAGACTCTAACAGGAACAAACTGCTCTGATACCATAATGTAACACCCTAACTTTTAGCACGTCATGATCGTACCAAAAGTGAGGCGTTACTGACCTGTTCTCCGTATTTACTATTTAGTACTGATCCTTTAGTTCGACTTCGCGTTTCAATTTTAAGAAAAAGCCGAAAAGTTTTGTATTAATTAAAATCATATATCAAAGATCTCCAAGCAATACTAGTCACGTAGTTATTAATAATAATAAACATAATACAAAGAATTCAAATGTAACTCAGATACAACTCCTGTCCCTCTGTATAAAATAAAATCTTAACTAACAAAGGTGAGGGAATTCTAGAAAAGCGACTCAACACACAAACTTCACTAAATAAGCTAATAATCGCCTGCAGCTTCAAACTGAGTCCTCGAACCTGTGTCACTGAAAGGGTGAAAGAATTTGGGGTGAGAATAAACCACGCGTTCTCAGTAGGGAATGGAAATGCCGTAAGAGTAATGAAATAAAATGCAAATAATTAACTTTACTCAATAAAACTATATTTTTATCAAACCTTTTGAAAATATTTTTTACTATTACTTTATATAATTAATTACCTTCTTCAAGTTACCAGATTTAAGACAAATCTCAATCACAACCTCAGTTCTCAGTCACCTCAATACACAAACTAATAGCACAGGAAACAGATAAATACTCAAACAAATAGCAATAAGACAAACAGCACAATCATAGAGAGGCAAGAGAAGCAAACACAATCAAGTGCAAATGTGCAAACAATGATGATGCATGTCTAGTCCTATTGCAGGTAATGAGCTCATTTGTCGGTTTTGACCCGCACCCGACGCAATCCGACTCGCAAATCAGATAAGGCGTTCCAGCGGCATAACCTCTGCAAGTTTCTACTTCTTGCAAGCACTGATTCTTCAGCTGAAGTATGCCGAACATGACCTCTGAAAGTACTTGCAGGCGCTGATTCTTCAGCTGAAGCATGTGCCACTTTCTCCTGGAAGCCATTCCATACACACGGGCGTCTCCGCACAATCATTCACACACAAAGCCCATGACCTCCAGTGAGCGTTACGTATCGCCGTCCTTACTGAGCCGTCTCTATTGTGTCAAGTGAGCGTTACGTATCGCTGCCCTCACTAGACACTTGGCACTAAGGCTCAACAACACTCAATATCTTTTCAGTCACTGCTATCTGATCTTCTATGGCAGAGGTCCCTTTACTTAATAAACCGGATTCAAGTCATTTTTATTTAAAACCAACACCTCTCTTTATAACCTTTCCAAACCTCCGAAACCACTTTACTTACAACAAGTTCTTCTTTCATACAAAAACTAATTTATTCTTAACCATGATTTTCCCAACCCAACTTCAAAACCATTTCAGATTTGAATCTCTTTAAAAAAGCATTTATTAAATAAATCTCACGGCAGGGTCTCGAGACTCTAGGGAGGACGACAATCAAACTCAAAACATAAAGTCTTTCTTAATAAATCAAACCCTAACGTAAATCTTTTCTTAATAAATCAAAAGCCAAATAATACAATTTCTCAAGTCCAACCTTTTTCTAAATATTTCAAATAAAATCTTAAGTTTTATAATAAAATTTCGATAGCATCTCTCGTAAAACTCGGACTTTGCCACCCCTTTCGGGTCCCAACTGAACCATTCTCAACTTTTTTTCTTCAATCGTTTTCAATAACTCAAACTAATTCCAATGTCAGAAATCATTTTCAAATTTCAATTCAATACCAACAAATAAAACCGAAATCAATCTCACCAATTAATCACTCACAACAACGAAATCAGTCATAATCACAGCCATAACCCAAACTCAATTCATCAATTACCCATACAAGAGGTCTTCAATAATCAACTCAGCATATTCAAATTAATAAATAACCCTAGATTAATCACCATTCACAGCCATAATTCATCTAGTTACATCACATTCAATTATATTCACAATCACCAACAATCTCAATCTCATCAATTTTTATCAGTTAATCAAACGAGACATTTATAAATTATTTGCAGTTACTCACTAAACTTCAATGGCATTCGTAAATTAAAATAGTTAATTTTAAAATAAATTCCCTACCTCTGTATGAAATCAAAGTCAATGAAAATTTCGGAGAAGCTTTTTGACTGAGCTGCTGAGGAAGAAAATGTCAAAAATTGTCTGTGCCTCCTAGAACTCTAATTGGCCGAACTCATAAAGAAGGGGAGTTACGTCACTGTCAACTTTCACTAAACAAATGTAGCGTCAACGTGTGAAAAAAGAGGATACGAACACTTTTACCGGATTAGATTTTATATTAGAGTTACGAATCTCAAAAGAATCGAAGCCGGAAGTCTTGGTGAAGGTCACAGTTTCCTCAAGAAAAGCTTCGGTCTCTCTCTCTTTCTAAGGCTCAGTGAATGAAATGAAAGATAAGGTAAAATTGATAATTAGTGGTGATTAGAGAAAGGCCATGTATCTTGGTTCATTAATGAAGGGTTATGTGTCACATTTTTCTTTCCCCAAAGTAATTCAGTCATGCATGAAGATCAAAATGAAATTGATAAATGTTAATGCATGATCAAGGGTCATTGGTCATTCAATGAGAAACGGCATGTGTCATGGTTTTATATATAAACTTATGCATAAAAGCCACGTTTTAAAATTTTCTTTCTTTCTTTGTTTCTTACCAAAACTAAATGTATAATAATAATAATAATAATAATAATAATAATAATAATAATAATAATAATCAATTTAATATTACTAATCAAAATATATATTTTTTTGATAAATAATTTAAATTTAATAAAATAAGTAATAATTAAATTTAACTTCGATAATAATAAAATTTTATTTAATTATTTTTGTTGAAAATAATTTTCTTAAAAATTATATCTCAATATAATATAATAACTTATAAATAGTTAATTATTTAATTTTCAAAAATCTGGAGTCTTACATTCAGGATGCGCTACAAAGATAAAGAGTCGGCATCATCATCGGCTCCCACCGATGATCTTCCTTATCCTTTTGACCGCCCAAGTGATAAGCTGGATACCTTTGCCAATGAAAAGACAAAACTTCAGTTTAACCGCCTTGAGGGAAAGGCCATACATTGGGAGCAAAAGCTCAACATTCTGGAGAAGTTTGCGGGTATCATCCATGACTGGATTGCCTATTACCAGTGGCACTTCATGGAGCTTGATCCGATGGAAATTAATGAATCCATCGTGAGAGAGTTTTATGGAAATATTCTATGTGGGGATGCAGAGATGGTGTTTCTCCGTGGGATGTAGTTAGACACTTCCACAGCTTGCTCAAATACCGCCTAGCTGAGATGCCTATCCAAAGATAAAAGCGGATGTGATCAAGGACACGATCCCATTGGATACTATTCTGAAGAAGATTGGCCATCCTGAAGAATGTTGGAAGTACAGTTCGGGGGAAAAAGCTGCCCCCATTAGTATTGCATGCTTTAACCTCACTCACAAGGCGAGGATATGGCAGCAGATAGTCGTTGATTATCTATTACCTAGCACCCACGCCACCCACATCAGAGTCCATGTAGCTGTGCTTCTTTGGGCTACTTAGAGGGTATAAAGATAGCCATCTTACCTCTGATAAGAGAGTCCATGTGGAAGGTGAACCAGCAGCAGAAAGTCAACATTCCCTTTCCATAACTTATTATGAGATTAGCCACGGCAACTGGAGTGGAGAGGAGGCCGGATGACCATATGTTCAGAGTCCCAAGTGGCTAGCATTTTTTGCTCCGGAGAGTGGGAGGAGTCAGAAAAGAAGAACACTAAAAAGAGGAAGACAGCAGAGCCATCATCATTATCAGTGCCACCACCATCATCAGCACCTACACACTCCAGCCGACCTATTTATGAGTTGGTCCAGGAGCTTCTGCAGGAGGTCTTCCACAACGAGCGCTGCAATGCATGACGTTTTCAGTGGTTGGCGACAAAGCTTGAGGGAGGAGACCCTAGCCCAGCTCCTGCAGATTCACCTGAGGAGCGGTGGAGGAGGAGGACGCTAAGGATGGGGATACCGAGCCAACTTTGGACATGATAGTGTACCAGCCACCAGAGCACCCGCAGCCACCAGCTGGAGGTGGAGATTCCTAGAGCTCTCCGTCCTCTAGATCATCATCTATGCATGGAAGACCGTGCAACACTAAAGTGTGGGGAGAATTCGCAATTTTTGAGGTGTAAATTCTCTTCTAAACACTTTGCAATCTTTTCTGCTTTTTGTTATTATGCTTTTATGGATATTTGCTAGTACTTTTGACTTTTGCATTGCACAGTTTTATTTTGGTTGGTTGTATACGTCTTAGTTTATCTCTAGTTTCATTTCTAGAATTGTACTTTTACTTTAGTTAATATATATATTGTATTTGCATTTGTGATGGGTATATATTCTATAGATAGAAGTTGTAATTGGATGTTGTGAATAGTATAGCACCTAGTTTAATTTTGTCCTAATTTTTTATGATGATTTTTGGATAGTGAAAATTAGGAAAAGAACTAGAAATTTTTGAAATTGCATCCAACACATTATACATACATGCATACATAGGAAATAATTTTGGTGAAAACAACAAAAATTTTCAAGAAATCTCTTTTAGGACGTTTCATTGATTTGATTCGGAAAATTATTTTAAAACTTGCTTGAGTTGTTTTGTGGAACATAGAAAGAGCTAGGACAAGACAGCAAGTGAGAATTGAGCTTTTAATGGGTGGTTGCACATTTTAACCACAACCTTATTCTTGTGTGTGCTATGCTCCTTCTATGATTGTGATATTAGATTTGCTTAATTCTTTATTTCTGATGTTTGATGTTTTGAATGCATTTAGCATGATTGAGGCCATCTTTGAATTAAAACTCACTAACCCATATGGCCCTACCCTTATATCTACCATTGTAAACCACTTTTGAGCTTTGTAATTTCCTTTTTGTTTTAATTGTTACCACATCAAAACCTTAAGCGTAAAACCATAGAATTCCTTGAATTGAATCTTTGATTAGCTTATGTTGAGGTGTGTGTGTCATTTAAGTGTGGGAGAAATCTTTGGAAAACTTTGGTAGCGAATAAAAAGCTTATTTTGGGTATTCATTGAAAATTTTGGGAAATTGGTGCACATTCGTGTGCCAATTTGCTTTAACCATATGCATTTGTCATGGAAAAAGAAAAAAATAAAAAAAATGATGAAATGAAAAAATAATGACAAAAAGAGGACAAAGGTTGCCCCAAAGAAAGAAATATGAATAAGGAATGCATATGTGACTTGAATGAGAACCAATTTATGAATGTGTGTAAAAAGAGAGTAATGGGTAGTTAGAATGGATTAAGTAATTAAGTGGATATAGATTAGGTGGAATACTTGAGCTAATCAATGATTGAATCTATAAGTCCACTTCACTATATTCATCCTACCTTAATCCTAACCCCATTGCAACCCTCTAAAGACCTCATCATGATATTTGTATTCTTGCATCAAGTACTCGTTGATTGTTAGACAAATAGCAAATCCTAGAAAGCATGATTAGAGGAGACTTGAGTGATTAAACCCTAAGCACTGAGCGATTAGAGTGTATACACATTCGGTGAGGGGTTTGATTGCTCAATTCTATGTCTCCCCCTCTTATTTTGCGTTTTCTTGCAAGTTGCTCCATTTTAAAACTTGAATCAATTCTTTGGATTGTAATTGAATTGCAATATTTCTTTGTTTATCCCTATAGGTCCATATGCTTGTTTAGAAATTTGGTTGTTTGTTTTGCCAATTCAATAGAAAATTATAGTGTAGATAGAAATAGATAGCAGTAGTATACTTGCATGCATCTAGATAGTTTTATTCAATAAGATGTTTGTCCTTTGATCCTGCTCTTTTGATTGTAATTAGCATGAGAACATGCTATTGTTTAAGTGTGAGAGAATTGATGAATCCATATTTGATGGTAAATTTTGGCTTGAATTGAGTGGATTTCATCACATAAACCTGCATTTATTCACTTAAATAGCATACTTTTGTGATTTCTCTCTAAATTGTGCCTAAATGTAAAAGCATACTTTTTTATGCTTAAATTAATCAAATTTATCCCACTTTTATTCCATTCAATGCCGTGATATATTTTGTTGAGTGATTTCAGGTACAATAGGCAAGAATGGCTAGGTAGAAGTGGAAGGAAGCATGCAAAATAGGAGATTTCATGAAGAAAACAAAGGAGAAGCACACACTCCAGTGTGCGTACGCACACCTTCCTGTGCGTACGCACAAGTCCTGACGCGTGACTTCATTAAAAAGTCACATGGCTCGCAATTTTGGGGACCTCTTGGCCTAATTTTGGAAGTCCTGAAGCTCAATTAAAGGCTATATCAAAGGGGCAACATTCCATATGAAAGGGGGAGCACCATTACACACCATATTAGATAGTTTTAGCTAGTTTTAGGTTAGTTTTAGAAAATTCTCTCTTAGAATTTTATTAGAGTTTATAGTAGAATTAGCTCATCTACAATTTTGATCTTGGATATTTGCTTGTTTCTATTGTAAGTAGCTTTAAATTCTCTCTATAATTACACTACCTTTGCTACATCTTCTCATAGTTTAAGTTACTTTGTTAATATATCCAATTTTGATTTCTTGAGTCTTTTGTTTGTGCATAGTTTGGTTATAGTTTTCATTATCTTTTGTAATTTGCTATGTTTTGCTTTTATGCCCACCAAGTGTTTGTGAAAATGCTAATTATGGATTTTGAGTAGATTTTTACTCCTTGGCTTAGGAAATGAGTCCCTAGGATACAAGAGTCATAATGTCTGACATTTAGTGGTAATTTTTGGGTTGTTAGTTGCTCTTGTTTCCACTAACGCTAGCTTTTTACTAAGTTAATTAGTAAGGTAGCTAGAATTTGTGGATTAAGGTCAATTATACTTGCTTGACATAATCCTCGATGTTAGGGGTTAACGAAGTGAGATTATCTCATTATAATTGCCATAGTTGTGGTTATAACAAGGATAGGATTCCTTAACTCTCATTCCCAAGTCAAGGCTTTCTTATACATTGCACTCCATTTTCACTAGTTTTGGTCTTGTTTTCTTCTCTTCGGAATTAATTGTCTTTTAATCCATTGTTAGTTCATTTATTCTTTAGTTCTTTTTAATTTCCGTTTCTATGATTGAAAATCCCCGTATTTCACAACCAAAAGTGTGCGCACCTAATTGCTAGTCCGAGGGAAGACAACCCGGGATTTAAAATTCCCAATTATTTTATTTTAATTATGACAATCTCTTATTTAAATTTTGATGTGAGGATCCATTGCTGGTTTGAACTATGCCTGCAACGAAACACTTATTTTCTATTGAAAAATTCTAAGCCGGCATAAATCCACTCATCATAACCTTGACCAAGAGCCGAGTTTCTTGGAACTACAAAAAGTATATTTCACTAATGACCCTAACAAGTTTCCTTATCTAGGTACAACTCTAAGCCCGGAAGAAAAGAGTACTAATAGAGAAGAACTATTGTCGATCTAGAATTTCTCAAAATAGAATATGTTCATTGCAAGTATAGTCTAGACCAACAATTGATTCCACAAATCAAATGTTTAAATTCAAATCAAATAACTGAGATCAAGAGTACTTTAACCTCGGGTCGTTCTCCCTAGGACGCAATTGGAATGTTTCTTTTTCGATTGTTAAGAGGACAAAAAGGATTTTGAATTAAAGAACGAAAGATTAAAGAAACTAAGAAATCAAAGAACTAAGGAATGACCAAAATTAGAATTAATGCAAGTAAAGAGAAGACAAGATCAAAACTTGTGAAAAATGCTATAAATACAATGAAAGCCTTGACTTGGGAATGAGGCTCTAAGAGTCCTATCATTGCCATAACCACAACTATGATAATTATGATGAGTCAATCTCGCCTAATCAACCCCAACCATCGAGGAGTAAGTCAAGCAAGCATAATTGACCTTAATCCATAAGTCTTAGCTAACTTACCAAACTAGTTGATAAAAAGCTAGCGTCAATGGAAACAAGAGTCAACTAACTACCCAAGAATTACCACTAAATATTGGACATTATGACTCTAGTATCCTAGGAACTCAAATCACAAGCCAATGTGAGAAAATCTACTCAAATTCTAAAGTTGGCATTTTCACAAACACCTTGTGTGCATAAAAATAAAACATGAAAAATTGCAAGAAAAAATAACAAACTATAACCAACTATCAACAATACCAACAATAAACATCCAAACAAGCATAAAGAAAGCATGAAACATTAAATTCATCAAAACTTCAAAAACTCAAAATTGTAATTATAAACAAAGTGCTTGAACCAAAGGAAATGAAAATAAAGGCAATGTAATTAAAAGGGAATTAAAGAGTACTTACAATTAAAGATGATCAAAATCCAAAATTAAGCTTGCTATAAAATGCTACATGAAAATGGAGAATGAAACCCTAAGAGAGCAATGCTACACTACTCTTACTCCTACTCCTAATTACTCTTTAAAACTATCTAAGTGAGCTCTCCTTTCATATGTGTTGAATTCCCCTTATATAGCACTCCAAAATCAGCATCCAAGCCTTCCAAAATGGGCCAAAAGCCCCCAGAAAATGCATAGCATGCGTTTCATTAATAAAATCACGTGCAAGGACCTGTGCGGACGCACAGATGTGTGCGTCTGCACACTTTGCTGTTTTGGCTCCTGTGCGTATGCACTGGTACTTGTGCGCACGCACGCGTAGAAATTTCCTCTTGTGTGTACGCATGCTGGCTTGTGCCCACGAACACTTGGCCGAATCGGTCTTGTGCATACGCATACTTGCTTGTGCGCACGCACACCTTGCTGTGTGTGCTTTTTCTTGTTTTCTTCATGTTTTCTCCCTTGTACATGCTTTCTTCTACTTTTGGCTATCCATTCTTGCCTCCAAGGCCTGAAATCACTCAGAAAATATACCATGGCATCAAATGGAATAAGAGTGGAATTAAATTGCTCATTTCAAGCACAAAACTGCATGTCTTCACATTTAGGATCAAATTCGGGGACAAAACACAAAAGTATGATATTTTGGTGCTTAAGTGTGAGTTCATGTGCTAGAATCCATCCAAATCAAGCTAAAATATATCGGAAAGTATGGACTCATCAATTCCTCCATACTTAAACAATAGCATGTCCTCATGCTAACCCAACAAGAAAAACAATCGAGAGGGGTAATCAACTTATTAAATGCAATTACTTATATGCATGCAAGTATGTTATATACTATCTATATTTATATATCTATCTATATTATAATTTCCTATGAAATTGGTGAAAACAAACAATTGAATTTCCAAGAAAGAGTATAAACATCTAGGGCAAAGCAAGGAAATAATCCAATGCAAGCAAAATCTAGAGAATTGATTCAAGTTTCAAAATCAAGCAACTTGTAAGAATGCATGATAAGAAGGGGTATGAAAACATAGAATTGAGGGATCGAACCCTCACTAGGTGTGTATACACTCTCATCACTTGGTGTTTTGGGTTTAATCACTCAAGTCTCTTCATAATCATGCTTTCAAGGATTTTCCTTTCATCTAATAATCAATAAACATACGATAAATGAATTCAATTATCATCAGGGCTTATTAGGATTGTAATGGGGCTAGGGTTAAGATGGGATAGATATGGCTAAGTGGACTAAAGAATTGGATCTTTAATTAGCACAAGTATCTCATTGAACCTATATCAACCAAATCACAAAAATGCATTCTAACCATCTATTACTTCTTTTCACACACATCCATGCCTTAGTTTCTATTCAAAACACATATGCATTTCTTATTCATTTTCTTCTTTCTTCGGGATAACTTTTGTCCCATTTTATTACTATATTTTTTTTTTATTTCATTCTTTTTTCTATTTCTTTCTTTCTTTTTCTAAGATAAATGCATATGGTTAAAGCAAATTGATACATGAATGAGCACCCATTTTTTCCAATTTTTCAATAATTACCCAAAACAAAATTTTTCTCTACCAATGTTTTCCAAAATTTCTCCCACACTTAAATGACGCACACACCTTAACCTAAGCTAATCAAAGATTCAATTCAAGGTAATTCATGGTTTTTCGCTTAGGGTTGTGATGTGCTAATAATTAGAACAAAGGGGATTAAAAAGCTCAAAAGGGATTAACAAGGGTAGATGCAAGGGTAAGGCTATATGAGTGAATGAGCTTCAATCAAAGATGGCCTCAATCATGCTCAATGCAATTCAAAACATCAATCGTCGGAAATAAAGAATCAAGCAAAACCACGATCACAATCATAGAAGAGATTTAACGCTCAATGAACAAAATTAGAGATTTAACCACTCATTCAAGCTCAAAAACTCACAAGGTATTTGTTCTTTCCTCTTCTATGTTCCATCAAAAAATCATTCAAGCAAGTTTTAAAAAAAATAGTTTTCTAATTAATTCAATAGAATGCCCTAAAAACAAAATTCTTAGAAAATCCTTGTTGTTTTTGAAAGAGCGAAACTCTCGCGCGATCTAGAATTTTCACAAATAAATTCGCGTTGTAAGTATAGCTTCTAGACCGACAAGAATTCCTTTCTTACAAAAGTTTGGTTGTCACAAGTAGCAAAACCCAATAAAATTTTATAACCGAAGTATTTAAACCTCAGGTCATCTTCTCAAGGAATTGCAGGGAAGTGTTCTTATTATTGGTCATGAGTTTTGTAAATTGGGGTTTTTAAAATAAGGAGCAAGTAATTTAAATGACAAGAAAAATAAATTAATAATAATAAAATCTCTTGGCATGGTATAAGAATTTGGAATTTCTATCCTAGTTATCCTTATCAGAAGTGATGAGAATTGGGTTTTAATCCAACTTAGTTAAGTCAAGTGGACTAATTAGCTTGATCCTCAAGTCCTAGTCAATCCCTATGGGAAGACTAGCTTTAGAGCGATCTAGATCAATTAGTAATCTGCCAATTTCAACCACTGCTGAGTTTGACAACTCAAGTGTTACCAATTACTTAACCAAAGTCAAAAGGAAGAAAATATCTAAATTAAATTAAAAGTATCCATATAAATAAAGCAAAACAAATTCAAATCTGAAATACCTCAAAATATATTAAATATAAAACCAATCTAAACAATAAGAGTTCATAAACCAAATTGAGAAAATAAATAAAAAGAACATTAAACCTGGAAATTGAGAAGGAATAGTCCTAAATCCTTTAAGAGGAATCCTAATCCTAAATCCTAAGAGAGAGGAGAGAACCTCTCTCTCTAAAAACTACATCTAAATTATGAAAAGTGAATAATGGAAGATCTCTTCTGAATGGATGCATTCCCCCACTTTATAGCCTCTAGTATGTGTTTCTGAACTTGGATCTGGGCCAAAAAGGGTTTCAGAAATCGCTGGGAGCGTTTTCTGCAGTTTCTGCACGTGGCGTCTGTCATGCGTGCGCGTGGGTCATGCGTTCGCGTCATCTGGAGTTTTTCCTGGTCACGCGTACGCGTCAGTTACGCGTCCGCGTCGTATGCGTTCTGCTCAAGTCACGCGTCCATGTCGTCCATGCGTTCGCGTCGATTGTGTTTTGCGCCAGGCACGCGGTCACGTCGTCCATGCGTTCGCGTCGCTGCCTTCTCTTCAAAACTCTATTTTTATGCTTTCCTTCCATTTTTGTATGTTTCCTTTCTGCCCTCTAAGCCATTCCTGCCCTAAGAAACCTGAAAATACTTAACACACAAATCATGACATCGAATGGTAATAAGGGATAGTTAATTTTAATATTAATAAAGCATAGAAAACATGTTTTCATAAATCTCATAAAATGAGGAAGGAATGGTAAAACCATGCAATTTATATGAATAAGTGGGTGAAGACTTGATAAAAACACTTAATTTCAGTACAAGATGCATCATAAAATAGGGGTTTATCAACCTCCCCACACTTACACAATAGCATGTCCTCGTGCTAAATCCAAGAGAAAGAGTAAGGTAAAGTGGTGGAATTTCATGCAATGCAATCTATTCTAAATGCAACTACCTGAATGAATCATGCAATTCTAATTATCATCCACCTATGTATATATAAAGCTTTACATGTGGTTAGTTTGCTTCGTATTTTCAAGGAATCATATATGTACAAGTAAGGCCAAACCAAATTAAAACATGTTCACAATTGAGTTGGGTTAAAATATTTCACAAACTTGCAAGACAATTAATCAATTTAAATATGGATATATGGGAATGAGCTATTGAACCCTCATTGGATTTGTGTTTACTCTCTAGTCACTCAGTGTTTGGGGTTAATCACTCTATTCTTTTCTATTTATGCTTTTCAAAACTTTGTTCTCCATCTAACCAATCAACAAATATTGAATATAGGCATACAAAAATCATGAGGTCTTTTTCAAAGTTGTAATGGGGCCAAGGTAAAGGTAAGGGTATATGTATAAGGCTAAGTGAGCCAACAAAGTGAATCCTTGATTACTCTAAGATTTCACCTAACATATACATATTTTATATAATTTAAAATGCTTTACCTAGCTATCCAAACTTTTCCCACTTTTGTGTTACATGCTCATGTATTAAATTTACTTTTGAATTTTGTCCCATGTGTATTGATTCTTTTATTTTGCATTAGGGGTAATTTTTTTTTTGTATCCCCTTATTTAATTACTTAAAAGTTTTTTTTAATGCACATGGTAATTTAATTAATTTGGTTTCACATGAGCATGCTTCCAAAATCCTTATTCTTTTATTGAATTAATCTTTTCCTATCAACCCATGTTTCCATATTTTTCCACACTTAGTGTGTACCACAATTTCTATCTTAAGCTAACCAAGGATTCAACTTGGGATTTTTTTTATTTGTTTTTCTGCTTAAGGCTAGTGATGTGGTTATAGAATAAGAGGGGATTAAAAAGGCTCAAGGGGGCTAGCAAGGGTGATGTAGAAGGTAAGCTTATTTGGGATAAGTGAGCAATTTAAATAATGGCCTCAATCTTCTCTTGGTATGTATTTATATTCTATATTGGACATATAGATTGAAACAAAGTAAAGATCACCAGAATAAAAAGAAGGGCGAACACACAAGAATGAAATAATTATGGTTAGACAATGTAACCATACAATTAAGCTAAAAAATTCACAGGTTGTGTGTTCATTGGCTCAACAACCATATATCAGTTATGTATATCATGCAAGTAGAAATCAAGAGTTCCCATTATGCTTAATGTGGATCTTAGGGTGGCCCTTAAAATCTTAATGTTTTTCCTTGAAAAATGTTGTATAAATTAACTAACATGTAAAGCTATATATATACAAGGTGTGTGGATGTTTTGATTCTGTTAAAGTCTCTAGTTTACTCCTTTTATTTTCAATTAAATCAAACTATTATATGCTAAAAGGGTAAACTATACTAATTAATCCACATATTCTATAAATAATAAGTTTAGAATTGCAAACTAAGCTAAATATCTAAGATATAAACTAAAGTGCAAAATGCGGAAATAAAGTAAAAACACAGTAAAACAACAATATACAAGTACTGAAAGATAAAAAATAAAAATAAAATAAAAATATAGAAAAATAACAAGATAGGATAAAAAGAGTCTGAAAAGTGGTTCACCAAAAAGATTCGCCAGAGATGGCGACCTCCCCACACTTAAATAATAGCATCGTCCTCGATGCTCACTCAAGCTGGGTATGAAGAAGTGTCATCTCCGGAAGGATGTGCTGCTGGTGTCTCTGTGGTACGCTGAAGGTCTGTAGGCTGGATAACTGTAGGAGGATCTGTCTGCTGCAGTGGAGGCTCTGACTGTAGAGGAATCACCAGATCTGTGGCCTGGATTTGGTGTGGCTCTGCATGCTGTGGCGCAGCCTGCTCTGGTCCTGCCTGCTCAGCCTGGGCATGTGTCTCCTCCTCATGATCGCTTGCCTCCACCTCAGATGTATCAGAAGGGGTGTCAGGCTCGGAGGGGATGTCGCTGCCGGAGTAGATCATCAACTTAAGGTGCTCATAGCGCCGTTTGTGGTGACGTTCCATCTGATCCAGGCGGGCAAAGAGTCGATGCACCAATTGATAAACGGGCTCAGGAGCAGGTGGAGGTGCAATGGATGGGGATGGGGCAGTGGATGCTGAAGGGGCAGCTGAAGAGGTGGCTACCTTAGCAAAATCCGGGAGGAAAGGTGGCCTGTAACCAAATGCCAGAAACTTCCTGCTGTGAGAAATGATCTTCTTGCAATCTGCAGCAGTCGGCTTCGCATCGGCCAGCTCCCAAGGCACGTCAGCTCGGCGGCCTAGCTGGGTGATCAGATAAGGGAAAGGGAGAGTGCCTCTGACATGGACTCTGACCATATAATACCGGATGAAACGTGGAAGATACAGGTCCTTACCCTCCATCACACACCAGATGAGGGTGATCATAGCAGCGGGCAACTCTGTCTCATGAGTGCTCGGCATCAGATAGTTGCTCAGAATCTGGTGCCAGAGCCAAACCTCATCATTCAAATATATCAGCTTGATTCCCTTAGGCATCACTATATTCTTTCCCATGACCCATGGGACAGTTGGATCAAGGGCTATTCTCTGCCTAACAGCATCCCAGTCAAATCTCATAAATCTCATATCCTCTTCAGCCTTTTGGTAACCGTCAGGCTTATCTGACTTAGGCTAAAGGTGGAGGATGTTCTCAATAGCTTCCTCAGTGACTAAAATATGTTTTCCTCTGAGGTGCACTGCATCCAGGGAAGTCTTGAAACAGTTACAGTAATATTCTCTGACCCAGAAAGTATTGACCTCTGTCAAGTTTCGTTCCAAGAAGAACAAGCCTCTCTGTTTTACCTGTTCGGAAGTGTACTGCTGTAGTTTTTCTGGAATTTTTAGGGTTCTTTTCAGGTACAGGTTCCTAGAAGTGGCAAACACGGGATACTTGAGCTCACAGTATCTGTTTGAAAATTTAACTAAATCTGTGGCGGTGAGGAGCTGGTCAGCCTTCTCCTGCGGGGTAAAGTGCTTTTCCCGCCAGGAGTCGTCATGGAGGACATCCAAAATAGTGCTGGAGGATTCTCCTCGTTTTTGTTTGCTAGTGGTTGCCTTGCCTTTTCCTTTCCTCACGGGATCAGACATCCTGAAAAGCAGAAATAGCAAGATAATTGAAGACTAAAGCAAGAAAACAAGTAGGCAAATAGGATTTATCAATGTAAGCATAAAGGCAAATGAGCAATAGAATTATGAAATGAGTTAAATATATATACATTTTGGACTGTTTGTGAGTGAAAAATCTGAGATGAAAAATCACAATCCAAAAAATATTATAAGTGAAATTCATGTTAATTAGGAAAAACAGTAATCATGCCTTGAGTTAGAAAGTTAAAGTAGTTAGTTAAAAACCAAAAAGAGAAGTTTGAAAGTTAAAATGGTTAGGAGTGAAAAAGGAGGAGTTAAGGTAAGTGGCATGAGAATGGTTTCTTAGTTAACAAGAATTGCACAAACTTGAAGAATAAGCAACTCATATTCAAGCAAGGATTGCAAGTTATTGATGATAATTCATATAGATGAAGGAGGTGTAAAATGAGAATGAAATCATCAATAAGCAAATGGAAACTCAGGGAACCATAAAGAATGAGAATGCTAGCACGTGCATTCATGAATTGATTTGGTTGTAGCCAAGTAATGCAAAATACGGAATTTCCAAACTCAATACATGAATGGTGTAGAATAAAACAATTTGCAGAAAATTGGGCAGCATTCCGGCTAAAATTAGATGTTTCCGGATAATAAACAACAGGGAAAATTAGTTCATATGAAATTAAATAGTGCTGAAAAGGTGAATATGGTGTAATAGCAGCATCAAGCATGAAAGAGTAGCATATGAGCATGACACCATCACAGCTAATTCAAAATTGCCAATCAGATAAAA
This sequence comes from Arachis ipaensis, assembly GCF_059453495.1. NCBI lineage: Eukaryota > Viridiplantae > Streptophyta > Magnoliopsida > Fabales > Fabaceae > Arachis > Arachis ipaensis. Next base: position 113,614,611 of record NC_142441.1, on the reverse strand, counting down.
ACATGGAGTAAGAACGGTGCAATAATCAAGCCTAAATCCACTAACCACATCCTAGCTACCTAACCACCTAGAATCCACTACAAACATGCATCTCTAACTATCCTAATTTGAATAGAAAAAATAAGCAACTAACTAACTAATGAACTGGTAAAGGGAACGGTGTTCGGCGGAACCTGGTGTGGGTAGGATTAGAATATGAGACAGAGAGAGGGGGGTAGTAGTGCTGGTGGCTACACCGCGATGGCACGGTGGTGGCACGGCAGTGGTTCGGATGGGGGCAGTGGCGGAGGGTTGTGGTTGTGTTGTTGGGTTAGGTTTAAGGAAGGGGTGAGGAAGAAGATTGGGGGCGAAGGTGTGGGGCTGTGGTGGTGGTCGGAGGTGGGAGGTGGCGTTGTGGTGGCGGTTCGGTGGTAGGGGGCTCGGGTAGGGTTTAATGGCAGAGGGGGGAAGTGGGTGAGAAGGGAGGGAGGTGAGGGAAGAGAAGAAGGGGGTGAGGGTGTTGGTGGTGGTTCTGGGTGGTTGGGCGCGGTGGTGATGGTTGCAGAGGAGGGAGGGGAAGGGGGGTATGGGGGCGCGACGGGTAGGGTTTCGCGTGGGTTAGTTTAGTAGATTCAAATCCACGCGAACGCGTGGGGCACGCGATCGCGTGATTTGGGCAAAAAGAGGTATGACGCGGTTGCGTGATTGATGCACGAAATTGTGATGCATATCCATGGCTTCAAAGGCCTGGTGCTCTGATCTAGTTTTATTGTCTGTCACAACTTCGATACAACTAACCAGCAAGTGCACTGGGTCGTCCAAGTAATACCTTACGTGAGTAAGGGTCGAATCCCACGGAGATTGTTGGTATGAAGCAAGCTATGGTCACCTTGTAAATCTCAGTCAGGCAGATATAAAGTGATAATGGTGTTTTCGAATATTAAATAATAAAATAGGGATAGAAATACTTATGTAATTCATTGGTAGGAATTTCAGATAAGAGAATGGAGATGCTTTTCGTTCCTCTGAACCTCTGCTTTCCTGCTATCTTCATCCAACCAGTCTTACTCCTTTCCATGGCCGGCTTTATGTGATACATCACCACTGTCAATGGCTACTTTCGGTCATCTCACGGGAAAATGATCCAATACCCTGTCATGGCACGGCTAATCGTCTGGAGGCATCACCCTTGTCAATGGCTTCATCTTATCCTCTCAGTGAATAATATGCTCACGCACCCTGTCACGGCACGGCTATTCATCTGTCGGTTCTCGATCATGCTGGAATAGGATTTACTATCTTTTTGCGTCTGTCACTAACGCCCTGCAATCACGAGTTAGGAGCTCGTCACAGTCATTCAATCATTGAATCCTACTCGGAATACCACAGACAAGGTTTAGACCTTCCGGATTCTCTTGAATGCCGCCATCATTCTAGCTTACGCCACGAAGATTCTGGTTAGGAGATCTAAGAGATATTCATTCTAGCTTAATTCATGTAGAACAGAAGTGTTTGTCAGGCACGCGTTCATAGGGGAGAAGGATGATGAGCGTCACACATAATCATCACCTTCATCACGTTCTTGGGTGCGAATGGATATCTTAGAAGAGAAATAAGAAGAATTGGATAGAAAACAGTAGTACTTTGCATTAATCTTTGAGGAACAGCAGAGCTCCACACCTTAATCTATGGAGTGTAGAAACTCTACCGTATGAAAATACATAAGTGAAGGTCCAGGCATGGCCGTGTGGCCAGCCCCTATGGTCTAAGAACAATGCGTTCAAAGATGGTCAAAAAGACTAGTAAAAGGTCCTATTTATAATAAACTAGTCACTAGGGTTTACATGAGTAAGTAATTGATGCATAAATCCACTTCCGGGGCCCACTTGGTGTGTGTTTGGGCTGAGCTTGAGTGTTATACGTGCAGAGGCCATTTGTGGAGTTGAACGCCAGTTTCTGTGCCAGTTTGGGCGTTCAACTCTGGTTTTGGATCCTTTTCTGGCGCTGGACGCCAGATTTGGGCAGAAGGCTGGCGTTGAACGCCAGTTTACGTCGTCAATTCTTGGCCAAAGTATGGACTATTATATATTTCTGGAAAGCCCTGGATGTCTACTTTCCAACGCAATTGGAATCGCGCCATTTCAAGTTCTGTAGCTCCAGAAAATTCATTTTGAGTGCAGGGAGGTCAGAATCCAACAGCATCAGCAGTCCTTTTTCAACCTCTGAATCTGATTTTTGCTCAAGTCCCTCAATTTCAGCCAGAAAATACCTGAAATCACAGAAAAACACACAAACTCATAGTAAAGTCCAGAAATGTGAATTTAACATAAAAACTAAGGAAAATATCCCTAAAAGTAACTAGATCCTACTAAAAACATACTAAAAACAATGCCAAAAAGCGTATAAATTATCCGCTCATCACAACACCAAACTTAAATTGTTGCTTGTCCCCAAGCAACTGAAAATCAAATAGGATAAAAAGAAGAGAATATATTATAAATTCCAAAGTATCAATGAAACATAGCTTCAATCAAATGAGCGGGACTTATAGCTTTTTGCCTCTTTAATAGTTTTGGCATCTCACTTTATCCATTGAGGTTTAGAATGATTGGCATCTATAGGAACTCAGAGTTCAGATAGTGTTATTGATTCTCCTAGTTCAGTATGATGATTCTTGAACACAGCTTCTTTATGAGTCTTGGCCGTGGCCCTAAGCACTTTGTTTTCCAGTGTTACCACCAGATACATAAATGCCACAGACACATAATTGGGTGAACCTTTTCAGATTGTGACTCAGCTTTGCTAAAGTCCCCAACTAGAGGTGTCCAGGGTTCTTAAGCACACTCTTTTTTTGCTTTGGACCTTGACTTTAACCGCTCAGTCTCAAGTTTTCACTTGACACCTACACGCCACAAGCACATGGTTAGGGACAACTTGGTTTAGCCGCTTAGACCAGGATTTTATTCCTTTAGGCCCTCCTATCCACTGATGCTCAAAGCCTTGGGATCCTTTTTATTTGCCCTTGCCTTTTGGTTTTAAGGGTTATTGGCTTTTTCTACTTGCTTTTTCTTTTTCTTTCTATTTTTTTTTCTTTTTTTTTTCGCTGTTTTTTTTTTCTGCAAGCTTTGTTCTTTGCTGCTTTTTCTTGCTTCAAGAATCATTTTTATGATTTTTCAGATTATCAAATAACATGTCTCCTAGTCATCATTCTTTCAAGAGCCAACATATTTAACATTCTTAAACAACAACTTCAAAAGACATATGCACTGTTCAAGCATATATTCAGAAAACAAGAAGCATTGTCACCACATCAATATAATTAAACTAAGTTCAAGGATAAATTCGAAACTCATGTACTTCTTGTTCTTTTGAATTAAAACATTTTTCATTTAAGAGAGGTGATGGATTCATAGGACATTCCTATCTTTAAGACAAAGTTACTAACTACTAATGATCATGTAATGAAGACACAAACATAGATAAGCACATAACATAGAAAATGAAAAACAGAAGAAATAAGAACAAGGAATGAATCCACCTTAGTGATGGTGGCGTTTCCTTCTTGAGGAACCAATGATGTCCTTGAGCTCTTCTATGTCTCTTCCTTGTCTTTGTTGCTCCTCCTTCATTGCTTTTAGATCTTCTCTGATTTCATGAAGGATGATGGAGTGCTCTTGATGTTCCACCCTTAGTTGCTTCCAATAATTGTGTGGAAGAAAATGTATCCCCTAAGGTATCTCAGGGATCTCTTGATTTGCAGTCAAATGTTCTACCACTGAGCTATAGACCCTTGATGGAAGCTTTTGTCTTCCCTTTCCTCTTTCTAGAGGCTTCTCTGGCCTTAGGTGCCATCAATGGTTATGGAAAAAAAACAAAAAAGCTATGCTTTTTACCACACCAAACTTAGAATGTTGCTCGCCCTCGAGCAAAAGAAGAAAGAATAGAAGAAGAAGAAGAAGAAGATATGGAGGAGATGGATGGGAGTGTGTATTCGGCAATATGGGTGGGATTGGATGGGAGAGAGATGTTGAATTTTTGAAGGTAGTGGGTGTGTGGATGTGAGTGGTAAATGGAAAATAGAAGGGATGATCAAGAATGGAAAGAGAAATGATGAGGTAGGTGGGGATCCTGTGGGGTTCACAAATCCTGAGGTGTCAAGGCATTTACATCCATGCACCAATTTAGGCATGTAAAATGCCCTTGCACACAACTCTGGGCGTTCAGCGCCAGGTTGGTGCCCATTTTGGGCGTTCAACGCCCATTTGCTGCCATTTCTGGCGTTGAACGCCAGAACCATGCTTGTTCTGGGCGTTCAGCGCCAGGATGCTCCCATTCTGGGCGTTCAGCGCCAGAACTATGCTCTATTCTGGCGTTTGAATGCCAGACAGATGCTCCTCCAGGGTGTGATTTTTCTTCTGCTGTTTTTGATTCCGTTTTTGATTTTTTTGTTTATTTTGTGACTCCACATGATCATGAACCTAAGAAAACACGAAAAACAATAAAAATAAGAATTAGATAAACATTGGGTTGCCTCCCAACAAGCGCTTCTTTAATGTCAATAGCTTGACAGTGGGCTCTCATGGAGCCTCACAGATGTGCAGAGCTTTGTTGAGACTCTCCAACACCAAACTTAGAGTTTGGATATGGGAGTTCAACACCAAACTTAGAGTTTGGTTGCGGCCTCCCAACACCAAACTTAGAGTTTGACTGTGGGGGCTCTGGTTGACTCTGCTTTGAGAGAAGCTTTTCAAGCTTCCTCTCCATGGTTGCAGAGGGAGATCCTTGAGTTTTGAATACAAGGGAGTTCTCATTCCATTGAAGGACTATTTCACCTCTGTCAACATCAATCACAGCTCTTGTTGTGGCCAGGAAAGGTCTTCCTAGGATGATGTCTTGCTGTGGGGTGATCTTTTTTTTTTTTTCAATATGCAGAATGCAATGAATGTTATGCACAATTCCAGGTTCAATCAAAATTCAAAAACAGACTAAAAGGGAAAAGGAACGATCATACCATGGTGGGTTGTCTCCCACCTAGCACTTTTAGTTAAAGTCCTTAAGTTGGACATTTGATGAGCTTCCTGTTATGGTGGCTTGTGCTTGAATTCATCTAGGAATCTCCACCAATGTTTGGAATGCCAACAGCCTCTGGGGTCTCAAACAAGGCACGTAAAGCCCTTGAGCAGTTTTAAACAGGTTCTCAGGCTTCCGGGGTGTTGAATGTCAGAACAGATTCCAGGATCCCAAACATTACTTTTACACCCGTTTGTGTCTTGATCTGCATTTTTTCAGCCGGGTGATAAGTAATCGGGATTCTCACTGTAGTGACCAAACAGCTTCCGAGATCCATACAATTGAGCTTGGCACCAATCCTTGCGCCTCAAATTAAAGTGTGAAACCTCATTGAATCTTGCATACTAACTCTGAGTGCGAGTCATTTCCATTTTGCTCTTAAAGCCGCAAAGAGCTCTAAGCTGGCCATCTGTTTCAAGTAAACCATATTCAAGTAGAAAAGTAAAGATAAAAGCTAAGGATCTTACCCACTTGAAGTTTGTATTGGGTGGTAATGGCTTTGGGGTAGGTGTTTCCAGTGGTTTTGCAAGCTCTACTCCCTTGTGGTCTTCTGTAAATTTTTCCACTTCCTAGCAAACTTTCTCAATTTCAACCATGTGATGATCGAAGTCCTCGATTTCTTCCTTAACATCACTCAAGTCATAAGTTGGAGGTTGAAAAAAATCTACCTCAGCATCATCTTCGTATTCACTTGGGGAAGATTCTTCTATCTCAAAGAATTCACTTGCGGATGCAAGTTCATTACTAAGAGAATTTGACTTGTGATTATCATCATCAAGGAAACTTGCGTCTTGGGTTATTCTGTCTAGTTCTTCATAAAATACCCACTTTGGGGGTCGTGCACTATCCTCCTTGGCATCAATGGTAACGTCCTTGACGGAATTTTCCACAATTCTGGATTTCCACGGAGGTTCAGCGTCTCCTAAGTCTTCAATCAACTCTTCTTCTTCTTGGATAATTTGGGCTTCCTCCAATTGTTCCAGAACAAAGTCATGCTCCTTACTGTCCACTGGAGTTTCCAGTGTCTCCTTCATGCTACGTTCTTCATTAGATTCTCCACATGAAGTCAGGAGGATTCCTTGAGTGCTCGAACGTCTAGAAGATAATTGATTTATTGCTTGCTCCAGTTGATGAAGAGTTGCGTGAAATTGATCTACTGTTTCCTTGAAGCGAGCTTGTGATTCTTGAGGTGATGGATATGGACATGGTACATAAGGAAGTGGTGGTTCTTGGGATTAATTGGATTGGAATTGGGGTGAATAAGGAACATACGGTGGTGAATAGTGAAAAGGAGCTTGTGAGTGTGGTGGTTCAAAGCTATGTTGAGAGGGTGGTCTATGAGCACAAGGTGGGGCTTGTTGGTAACTACCAAGGGGTCCATCATATCTATCAGCTTGGTATGCTTGTAGAATGGTCCTTATCCATGATATCTTGAAAGGTGTTGTTGCCTAAAGGGTTGATCAGATCCTCTTGGCTCCATCCATTTTCGATTGCTTTGACCATGATGCATAGTCCCGTTATAGCTTCCACTCCTTTCAACAAATTTAGAACCAAACTCAAAGCGAGAGGGGTGAGAACTCATAGTAGCTAATAGAAGTAAAAAGGGAAAACAAAAACAAATAAACAAGTAAAAGAAAAATATTTACAATAACCAATAATAAGGCACACGCTTGCAATTCCCCGGCAACGGCGCCATTTTGAAAGAGCAAAACTCTCGCGCGATCTAGAATTTTCACAAATAAATTCGCGTTGTAAGTATAGCTTCTAGACCGACAAGAATTCCTTTCTTACAAAAGTTTGGTTGTCACAAGTAGCAAAACCCAATAAAATTTTATAACCAAAGTATTTAAACCTCGGGTCGTCTTCTCAAGGAATTGCAGGGAAGTGTTCTTATTATTGGTCATGAGTTTTGTAAATTGGGGGTTTTTGAAATAAGGAGCAAGTAATTTAAATGACAAGAAAAATAAATTAATAATAATAAAATCTCTTGGCAAGGTATAAGAATTTGGAATTTCTATCCTAGTTATCCTTATCATATGTGATGAGAATTGGGTTTTAATCCCACTTAGTTAAGTCAAGTGGACTAATTAGCTTGATCCTCAAGTCCTAGTCAATCCATGTGGGAAGACTAGCTTTAGAGCGATCTAGATCAATTAGTAATCTGCCAATTTCAACCACTGCTGAGTTTGACAACTCAAGTGTTACCAATTACTTAACCAAAGTCAAAAGGAAGAAAATATCTAAATTAAATTAAAAGTATCCATATAAATAAAGCAAAACAAAGTCAAATCTGAAATACCTCAAAATATATTAAATATAAAACCAATCTAAACAATAAGAGTTCATAAACCAAATTGAGAAAATAAATAAAAAGAACATTAAACCTGGAAATTGAGAAGGAATAGTCCTAAATCGTTTAAGAGGAATCCTAATCCTAAATCCTAAGAGAGAGGAGAGAACCTCTCTCTCTAAAAACTACATCTAAATTATGAAAAGTGAATAATGGAAGATCTCTTCTGAATGGATGCATTCCCCCACTTTATAGCCTCTAGTATATGTTTCTGGACTTGGATCTGGGCCAAAAAGGGTTTCAGAAATCGCTGGGAGCGTTTTCTGCAGTTTCTGCACGTGGCGTCTGTCATGCGTGCGCGTGGGTCACGCGTTCGCGTCATCTGGAGTTTTTCCTGGTCACGCGTACGCGTCAGTTACGTGTCCGCGTCGTATGCGTTCTGCTCAAGTCACGCGTCCACGTCGTCCATGCGTTCGCGTCGATTGTGTTTTGCGCCAGGCACGCGGTCGCGTCGTCCATGCGTTCGCGTCGCTGCCTTCTCTTCAAAACTCTATTTTTATGCTTTCCTTCCATTTTTGTATGTTTCCTTTCTGCCCTCTAAGCCATTCCTGCCCTATGAAACCTGAAAATACTTAACACACAAATCACGACATCGAATGGTAATAAGGGATAGTTAATTTTAATATTAATAAAGCATAGGAAACATGTTTTCATAAATCTCATAAAATGAGGAAGGAATGGTAAAACCATGCTATTTATATGAATAAGTGGGTGAAGACTTGATAAAAACACTTAATTTCAGTACAAGATGTATCATAAAATAGGGGTTTATCAGTTTTTCACCAAAATTATTTCATATATGTATGTATGATGTGATGGATGCAAATTTTCAAAATTTTTCTAGTTCTTTTCCTAATTTTCAACAGGCAAAAAGTAACATGAACAATTAGGACAAAATTGAACTAGGCACTATACTATTCACATCATCCAATCACAATTTCTATCTATAAAATATATACTAAGAAAAGGATGCAAAATGCAATAACTATGGATGAACTAAGATGTACATATATATATATATATATATATATATATATATATATTGAAAGAAAGTGCAATGCAACAATCAAAAACACTCCAAATATCTACAAGAAACATGATAAAAAAGAGACAAAAACAAAGTGCGAAGTGTTCGGAAAAGAAAGTTTACTCCCCAAAATGATGAATCCTTCCCTACACTTAAGCGTTGCACGGTCCTCTGTGCATGAACACGATCCGGGGAGAATGTCTTTCAAGAGCTTCCTCCACCTTTGGTTGGCAGATGTGGGGGCTTGGGTTGTGTGGAGATTGCCAAGTCTAATGAATTCTCATCATCTTTGTCCACGGTGTCTTCATCCTCTCCCGGCTCCTTGCCTTGACGTCTCATCCTCAAAGAGAATGGAGAAAGTATAATTAGAACTCATAGGCAAGTAGCATAAGAAGGTAAAGGAGAGAGCAAATAAGCATCTAATTGAGGAAGTTTGCATAGTAGTGTGGAATACACACAACGGCCGGTTAAAGTGGCATCCACACAATCAAAAAGTAAGAATGAGTCCTCAATTAAATGGCCTAAGATGCAACTAAAAGATGAGAATCAATTAAAACACAAGCAAACTTAGGCAATTACAACAAGAGTGAATTGAATGTGAAAATTATTGGATAATGAAGTTGTGCAAGTGAAAGAGCAAAATTGATATAAAATAGCACAACAAGCAATAACCAATGCAATGATGAAGAGAAATTACCTATTCATTCTTAAGAATAATCAAATAATCACATAGGAAGGTTCTTGCTACAAAAAGTGACAAGTCTTGATAAGAATCAAGTCAAGTCAACTCAAACAAATGCAAAGCATTAACAAGGAGCAAATACCTTGTGATGTGATTATGTTGACTTAAAAACCATGATGAACAAGCAATTCCATTCAATTCACTAAATTCAATATGTACTTGTTAAGAATTTCACCAAACAAGAAATTAGATATCAATGTCCATATTCATTTGGTGTTAGCAACTCAAAGCAACAAACAACAAGTACATTATTAAAATATAACCATTCAAAGGTGCACAATTCTTGATTAGAATGCCAAACAAAGATATAGTCTAACACATATGGTAGCTACAACACATGCATTAAACAAAATGTTCATTCAGGCATTATGTTAAACACATGGAGTGCAGTGCACATATTCATCAATTCAAGCAAAAATTCAAACATCAATAACCCATAAATGAAAAAGTGAACACTTGCAATGCAACAAACAAACAGATAGTTAAGCAAACTTAAGCTAAATAACCAAAATTAAATAAAGAAACCAAAAATTAAGCAAGCAACTAAACATAACAAAGAAGATTAAAACAAGAAAATTAAAAAGATGAAGAATAGAAAAGAGAGGAATAGGCAACAGTGGCACTTGTGTTAGCCACTGCGAAGCTCACAGCGGTAGTGCTTTGCCAGAGAGGAGAAGAATAAGAGAAGAAAAAGAAAGAAGAAATAAAAGAAAGAAAGAAAAAAAAGAAGAAAGAAAGAAATAGAGAAGAGAGAAAGGACCTGTGCGGACACACAAAGTTGTGTGCGGACGCACAGAAGGAAGAGAGGGGAGTATGCGCGCGCACAGAGGCATGCGAGCACTGCGAGCAGAAGATGTATCGCAACCTGTGCGGACCCACAGAATGGATAAAGAGATTGTGTTCACACGCACAAGGGGTGCGTGTGCTGCGACCAGGGGGTTGCCAAGGGCTTTGCGGGCGCACATCTCTATGCGCGCGCACAGATGCCCCCCTTTTTTAGAAAAGGGAGGTGTGCGGGCACACACAGGATGTGCGGACGCACAGAAGGAGAGAGAGGGGGTAGTGTTCCCACGCACAAGCTGTGCGCGTGTTGGGAACAGAGGGAGTGTTTAAGGGTGTGCGTGCGCACGTAGCTGTGCGAACACACAGGAACTGAAAAACAGGGGAACTGTGCGGACGCACAAGGCTGTGCGTACGCACAGGTCTCTGTTCTTGCAACAAAAATTTTGCCTCTAAGGCATCAAACCTGGCATCTGAAGCAGGTTTTCAAGTCCCAAATCATCATAAAACTACCAAAAACACATTATTTCACTAAAATTACCTAAAAAACATCAAAATAAATCCAACCAACCAAGCAAAAACAACCAATTTATTCATGAAATTAAAGCTAAAAGAGAGAAAGTTAGAAGGATATTACCATGGTGGGGTGTCTCCCACCTAGCACTTTGGTTTTAAGTCCTCAAGTTGGACTTTTGAGTGAAGCTTGTGTCATGATGTCTTATGCTTCCACTCATCCTTGAGTTGCCACCCATGTTTGTTCTTCAAAAATCCCTCGGGATCCCAAACGAAGTGCATTAAGTTCTCAAGCAACCTCAATCAAGAATTTGGAATCCGAAATTGTTAGTTGTAGAGTTGTATGCCCGGATCCCACACTTTGGTTTCTCTATCATCCTCTTGTTGACTTTCACTTGTACCATTGGATGAACAACCTTTCCAAGCACCTTTGATGCACCCACTTGAGTGTTGGACTCCTCCAAATTGGACCTTGCACCATTTATGCCTTGAATTACTTTGACAACCAACACCTATTCCTTCACTATTTAACACTCCAAGGAGCACCTTAAGTTGGTGGTCCATCTCCAAGAGAGCATATTGGTATGGGCCTATGAAGCTCATGGAGGAAATTGTCACCCATTCAAATTGCCCTAGGGTTGGAGTCACTCTTGTAAATTCTTGCATGTATGCCTACACTTCTTGGATGATCATCTCTTCCTCACCATCCTTTTCAAGCTCTTCCATATCCCTTTCAAACTCAAGAGTGGAAGGCTCTTCGAGATCATTGAGAGGGTTGACCAAGGTGGACAAAAAATCATTGATGATGCAATCCACTTCTTGATCAAACTCCCTCAATTCTCCATTTACCTCTTCCGGTTCACAAGCTTTACCTTCCTCCTCTTGTTGCGATTCTTGCCTTAGCTCCTCTTCCTTTCCTTGAGGCTCCATGTTCCCCTCCTCTCTACACTTCTTACTTGATCCTCCACCTTCTCCAAAGGAAATGTCTTGAGTGGTTGAGCGTAGGGAGGCCAAGCGGTTCACCGCTTCGGCTATGGTAGCAATAAACTCCCTTTGTGTCCTTCGGAACCCTTCTTGCTCCTGGAGAAAAGCATCAGTTGGAGAGACCTGTCCACTTGTACATCTTAGCATGCACCGAGGACGGTGCAATCTTTAAGTGTGGGGAGGTCGATACCGATCTCCATGGGTTAGCTATTTTCTTCTTTTCAACACCATTGTTTTATTTTCTTTGTTTGTTCATTGTTGCATTTGCATGTTTGATTGCATATTTTCTTGATTTTGTGCATATTTTACCACTGTTTGGTTAAAGTAATATTTTCTTTTTCAAGAAATTTTTTTTGAGTATTTCACTAATTTAAATTGAAACTTTTTATTAAACTTGTTTGAAGAAATATTATACTGGAACATGGTTTAGAGCTCAAACACACAAAACCTGTGAGATTTTGAGCTTATTTGAATTGGTTGCATTTTATCAACCAAAATTTTGTTTTAGTGTGTATTTTTCTCTCTAAAATTGTGATATTTGTCTTGCTTTATTCTATATTTCTGTGGTTTGATGTATGCATGCACTTATATGATTGAGGCCTTTGTTTCACTAAGCTTACATACCCATATGGCCTTACCCTTTCATTATCTTTTGCAAACCAATGTTGAGCCTATTATACCCCTTTGTTCTTTACTTTAGCACATTATTAACTCTAAGCGAAAAACAATAATGTCCTTAATTTGAATCCTTGGTAAGATTAGACTAGTGAGAGTGCTCATGAATTAAGTGTGGGGAAGTGAATTTGGAAACATTTGGTTTGAGAATTGAGTATGTTAGAATTTTCTGAAAATATGAAAAAAAAAGTTTAGGACATGATTCATGCATCCAATAATTTAATCATATGCATTGAGAAAAATAAAAGAAAAAATATATATATATATATATATAATATATATATATATATATATATATATAATAAAAAAAGAGAAGAAGTGAGAAAAAGAAAAGAAAAAAAAGAGCAATTAAGCAAAAATGGGACAAAATGCCCCAAAGTAAGTGGTGAAAGCAATGCATATGTACTGTACTTGAAATTAGAATGCATGAATATGTGAAAAACATGGTTAATGGACAGTTAGGTTTTGTATTTTGATTACATGGATTGTTTAAAGTTAGGTGGAAAGTTTAAGTTAATTAAGGATTCAGATTTTAGTCCACTTGGCCAAATACAATCCTACCTTGACCTAACCCCATTACAACCCTTAAAAGACCTCTTGATATGTGTATCTGTGCATTAAATTTATGTTGATTGTTAGATGAAGAGCAAGCCTTAGAAAGCAAGGTTAGTAGAGAATTGAGAGAATCGAACCTAAAACACTTGAGTGATTAGAGTGCATACACTTCCAGTGAGGGTTCGATGCTCGATTCTTTGTTCCTGGCTTTCATGAGCTATTTTCTTCTTGCAAGTTTACTTGTACTTCATTTTTGTGATTTGAATTAGTGAAATCCAGTTTATATTTGTTCTTAAAAGATTTATTTACTTTTAACCAAGTAGATAGAAACATTTTGCATGTAGTTACATTCATATAGATAGGATTGCATTTCATACATTTTACTATTTCCCTTCACTCTTTTAGTTCTCTTAAGCTTAGCATGAGGACATGCTAATGTTTAAGTGTGGGGAGGTTGATAAACCACTATTTCATGGTTTATCTTATGCTCGATTGAGTGATTTTTATCAACTCTTTACCCACTTATTCATACTATTTGCATGTTTTATATTTTCCTTCCTGATTTTGTGCTATGATTGAAAACATGCTTCTTTGATCTTATATTTGCTAATTATTAATCCTCTCTTATTACCATTCGATGCTTTGATATGTGTGTTAAGTGATTTCAGAGTTTATAGGGCAGGAATGGCTTAGAGGATGGAAAGGAAGCATGCAAAAATGGAAGAAATACAAGAAGTTGAAGGAACTGCAAAGCTGTCAGCCTGACCTCTTCGCACTCAAACGGCTATAACTTTAGCTACAGAGGTCCAAATGATGTGGTTTCAGTTGCGTTGGAAAGCTAACGTCCGGAACTTCGATTTGATATATAATCTGCCATAGTTTCTATGACTATAAGTGACGCGAACGCGTGGTCTACGCGGACACGTCGCAGTGGCGAAAAAACCAGCGTGTTTGAATTCGAAACCAGCGAATTTTGGGTTGTTTCTAACCCAGTTCTCGGCCCAGTAAACACAGATTAGAGGATGTAAAGTGGGAGAATGCATCCATTCACAATCACCAGCTCATAATTCATAATTTTCAATTTTAGATGTAGTTTTTAGAGAGAGAGAGGTTCTCTCCTCTCTCTTAGGATTTAGTTTTAGGATTTAGGATTATTTCTTCTTCATCACAGGTTCAATGTTCCTTTAATTTATGTTTCTACTTTTATTTTATTGCTTTAATTGATATTTATCTTTTCAATTTAGCTTATAAACCTTTCCATGTTAGATTTGAATTTATGTTTAGACGTAATTTAATGTGTTTCAGATTTATGAATGCTTTTAATTTAATTTAGAATTTTCCCTTTTGGCTTTGGTTGAGTCATTGGAGACTCTTGAGTTATCAAACTCATTGTTGATTGAAAATTGGAATTCTTCAAGAATTAATTCGAGTTCCAATAACTCTAGCCTTTTCCAAGGAAAGATTAGGACCTGAGGAATCAAAATTAATTCCTCCACTTAACTTACCTTCATAGTTAAAGGTTAACAAAGTGGGAGAAAAATCAAATTCTCATCACAATTGATAAGGATAACTAGGATAGGACTTCCAATTCTCATACCTTGCTAAGAGATTTTATTATTATTAATTTATTTTTCTTGTCATTTAAATTACCTGTTCCTTATCTTAAAAACCCCCCAATTTACAAGACTCACAACCAATAATAAGAACACCTCCCTGCAATTCCTTGAGAAGAGGACCCGAGGTTTAAATACTTCGGTTATCAATTTTAAAGGGGTTTGTTACTTGTGACAACCAAAACGTTTGTACGAAAGGATTTTCTGTTAATTTAGAATCTATACTTACAACGTGATTACTCTTATTCTTCACCGATAGAAAATCAGTTCGTCAACCACCCTCTACCTCCTCACGAAAAACTTGGACGGCGGCACCACTCCGAAGAGCAAGTTGGACGCTACCTCACAAGTAGTTTAAAGTTCATATTCAGGTTCAAATCATCGTTCAGGTAACCCTCGGAATAATTATCTAATTTTTTTAATGTATTAAATACATAAAAATTTAAAACATTCATTATATATTTTCTATAAAAAAAATTTCCCCTTCTAATATCTTTAATAAATGTCTTAGCAAGATCTAAAAGATAAAAAATTAGTTAGGACGATATAGAAAAAGTTTGCATTAAAATTTTCACATTTTTAAAGGAGTTATTATATAAGAAACATACGAAAGTTAGAAAAATTTATTAAACAAAATTTAACTAGTGCCTTTAGAATACTTATTCACAAAATTCAATAAATAAACAAAAAAGTTGACAAACAAGTACCTTAATATTGCAAAATGTAAGTCGTAAATATTTTTAAAAAAAATACAAAATATAAAGAAATACTCCACCTTAAAGCAAATCATGTACTCATTTATCGAGGTGTTTTAGTCTGGGATCACGAGCCCATTATGTTTATTTTTCAATTCAAATTCAATTTGGTCCACAGCATTGGCCTAAGAATAAGAGATGAAGAACCCCACATGCCACATACATTACTTGAAGTGGCTTTGACAACAATCAGCACCGCACGTGAGACCCAATATTCCCTTTTATTACCTCATTATCTCATTTTCTAAAAGCAGATTCTGCATTTCTTCTTTAATCAATCAAATTATTACTACAAACTTTATAATAATCATTTCCATTCTGCAATGATAACGCGGAGATGGCTGCTTAATTAATTGGAGTAGAAAGAAAAAGAGAACCTTGAGGCTTGACCCAGTTCTATACTTTTCTTGTTCCAAGACAATTTATTTAACACTTGTTCTCTCTGTTTTATTTTTTTACTTTTATTTTATTTTATTTTATTTTATGTTTGATTTGATGGAAAATGAATGAAAAGAAAATGAATAGAAAAAAAATGGATAAAAAATAATATTTTTTTTTGTTTGGTTATTAAAGAAAATAGAAAGGAAAAAAATTTTTTGTGTGGGTCTCACTAAAAAATTTTCTTTCCACCAAAAGCAAAAAAATAAAAAGAAAAGTGATATAATTTTGTATTTCCAAACTACCCTTAGTTATATTATTATAATAGAAATTTATATTTAAACATTATATGTATTAGATAAATAATTTAAATTAAATATATAAAATTATAATATTGTATAATATTTATAAAATATAATAAAACATGAATAAATAAAAATATTTATACTTTATTTTATGATAAAAGTAT
The DNA here is from genome assembly GCF_059453495.1 of Arachis ipaensis. NCBI lineage: Eukaryota > Viridiplantae > Streptophyta > Magnoliopsida > Fabales > Fabaceae > Arachis > Arachis ipaensis. Next base: position 113,598,721 of record NC_142441.1, on the reverse strand, counting down.
TAATGTAATTTTATACTATTATGATTTTCTTTCTTCTCACTTTTCTTTTCATCCAAACAAAGAAAATTTTTCTCTCTATTTTCTTTACATCTATTTTCTATTCATCCAAACAACATACAAATAACTCAATTTTTCCTTCCATTTTCTTTCCTCTTATTTTCTTTCCTTTCATTTTCTTTGCAACATCCAAACAAAGTGTTAATGATTTTGAAAACAACTTTGCAAGCTGATATTGAACCAATTTAGATAAACAACTTAATTAATTTTTTAAAAAAAAATAAAATATAAAAATTTATATTAAAAGTATCTTATAAATAAATTATTTTGTGTTGGAATTTTTATTATAGAAGTACTTATTTTAAAGTTGTTTTAAATTTTTAATAAATAGGAATGATAAAATCGTTTTTGAGAATAAGAGAAGTCAATTTTTTTTATATTTTAAAAGTTTTTAAACAATTATTTAAAAAGCTAAAAATATATTTAAAAAACTATACCAAACAATATTAATATAACTTTTCATAAGTCAAAAATTAAAAAAAATAATTTTTAAAGCTTCCCAAATAGCTCATAATCCTACACACCAAAGTCACCACATCGTAACGTTTACAAGTTTCTCCTTTTCAAATATGCTTAAGAACAACTGTTTCACTCCTTTTTTGTCGACTTCGACAGGAATGTCGAAACGAACTTGTATGAAAATTTCATTCGTGGAGCAGATACGACTCCTCTCTCAAAATAGTGAGTTCGACTCGAGATTTACTTAATCAGTGTTTTTTGTTAAATCAATCGATTATAAAAGTGTCAATCGATGAATTTATAGAAAACAGAAAACTTGAAAGAGAAAAAAAACATAAGAAATGATTGAAATTGATAATAGAATTAAAAATAAAAAATACAAGAAAAATAATTAACAAAATGGTAAAAGAAATTGCACTAAAAGAAATTGTAAAATAACGGAATAGAAAATAACAAAAATGAAGAAGAAAAAATAAAATAAGAGAAAAGTGATGACATTTTACACTTACATGCACAAACACTCCATTCTTCCGTGCGTCAATGTGACTGAGAATTTTCTACAAAATTTTGATGTGGCTTAGAGTGGATTCGAATTCATGCTTGTGTTAATTTCAACCTTCTTATTTATAGAGAAAATCTTCGGCAGTTATTCCTTTTTCTTCTCACCTTATTTCTTCAGCTTGTTCTCCAAAATTTGCACCATACTTTTCAATTTTAGCCTAAGAATCAAACAAAAATCTTGCTCAAGTCAAAGTAACCGCTAGTCAACCTTTCTTCCAGCATTATTGATGAGTCCATATTTGACGATATATTTTGACTTGATTTGAATGGATTTCATCACATAAATACACATTTATTCACTTAAATAGCATACTTTTGTGTTTCATCCCTAAGTTGAACCTAAATGTGAAAACATGCATTTTTGTGCTTAAATTAGTAATTTTAATTCCACTTTTATGCCATTCGACACTGTGATATGTTTTGTGAGTGATTTCAGGTCATTTAAGCAAGAATGGGTTGGCAGAAGTGGAAGAAAGCATGTACAAAGGGAGAACACATGAAGAAAACAAAGGAGAAGCACACAGCTAAGTGTCCGCACGCACAACCTTCTGTGCGTACGCACAAGAGCAGAACCAGCAAGTGTGCGTATGCATAACCCTCTGTGCATACGCACAAGTGAAAATTCAGTAAAGTGTGCGTATGCACACATCTGTGCGTACGGACAGGTACCAGCGCATGACTTCATTAATGAAGCACGTGACTCGCGATTTTGTGGGCCTCTTAGCCCAGTTTTGGAAGGCTGAAGGCTGATTTTGGATGCTATATGAAGGTATGAAGGCATTAGGTAGCATTAGTTTAGGAAGCTTCCAAACATAGATAATTTAGGAGTAGGAGTAGTATAGTATAAGAAATTCTCTCTTAGGGTTTATGTAGCTTTCATTGTAGCATTTTATTGAGTTTTCATCTTGGGTTGATCAACTCTTTTGTAAGTACTCTTTAATTTCTCTTTAATTATATCACTTTACTTTTATTGGCTAATGGTACAAGTTACTTTGTTAATATTTCCAATCTTAGTTTAAGTTTTGATTGATGAATTTAGTGTTTTATGATTTATAGTTGCTTGTTTGGATGTTTATTGTTGGTATTGTGAATAGTTGGTTATAGTTTTCTATTTTCCTTTGCGATTTCTCATGTTTTACTTTTATGCCCACAAGGTGTTTGTGAAAATGCCAATTATGAATTTTGAGTAGATTTTCACACCTTGGCTTGGGAATTGAGTTCCTAGGATGCTAGAGTCATAATATCCGACATTTAGTGGCAATTCTTGGGTAGTTAGTTGACTCTTATTTCCATTGATGCTAGCTTTTACCAATTAATTTGGTAAGTTAACTAGGACTTATGGATTAAGATCAATTATACTTGCTTGACTGATTCCTCGATGTTAGGTGTAGACGAAGTGAGATTAACTCATCATAGTTGCCATAGTTGTGGTTATGACGATGATAGGATTCCTTGGATCCTCATTCCCAAGTCAAGGCTTTTTATGCATTTATAGCATTTTCACTAGTTTTGGCCTTGCTTCCTTTTTACTTGCATTAATTTCAATTTTGATAATTTCTTAGTTCTTTTAATCTTTTGTTCCTTGATTTCAGAATCCCTTTTCCTCACAACCAAAAGTGTGACACTTCAATTGCATTTCGAGGGAGAACCACCCGAGGTTTCATTACTCTCGATTATATTTTTATTTAGAATTTAAACTTTGATTGAGGATTGTTTGTTGGTTTAGACTATGCTTGCAATGAACGTATATTTTGTGAAATTCTATATCAACAATAGTTCTTCACATCAAGTTTTTGGCGCCGTTGTCGAGGATACAATCGGTGTTATGTCTTTGGTTGTTGTGAATATGTCAATAGTGTAAATATCTTGCTTTTTGGTTATTTGGCTGTCTTTATTAATACTTAGGTGTTTGTTTTTCTTGTTTATTAATGTCTTTTAGTTTTATTTTCTACTTTCTTTATGAGCTATCACCCTTGTTGCTTGGAGTTTGGATGTGATTGTGTTGTAGGGTGTGATGGATTCAAAATGGGATTGCATCATGGAGTGGGAGAATCAAATGAGGAAGGAGCAACCTACTCCATACTACAACGAGCCAAACCCTACCCAATGTGCATACCAAAACCAAAGGTATGAACGGTACCCCCTACATGACCCACAACTGCCAAACCTTCAAGTACCACACGCTCTACATCCATGGAATCAAAATGTCTATACACCTTGCCACCAACCATGTGAACCATCACCTCCTTATATACCACTTCAATACCCTCACCCACATAACATATTTTCCAAATTTACAACTTTTCTCCCAACCATTGATCCTTCTTTTTCACTAAAATGTGATGTTCTCCAACCTTTGCCCCAAGAACAACAACATCTTCAAGCATTCTTCCAAGACCAAGAAGGGTTCCAAAAGAAGCAGGGGGAGTTCATGGCTACTATAGCCGAAGCGGTGAACCGCTTGGCTTTACTACAATCAAGCACTCAAGATATCTCCCTTGAGGAAGGTGGAGGATCAACTAAGGAGTGTAGTGAGGAGGAGAATATGGAGTATCAAATAGAAGGAGTGAAATTGAAGCTTGAGACACAAGAGGAGGAATGTAAAACAATTGAACCACAAGAGGTAAATAAAGAATTGAAGAAGTTTGATCAAGAAGTGGATTTCATCATCAATGATTTTTTGTCCACCTTGGTAGATCCCCTCAATGATCTTGAGGAAGCTTCCCCTCTTGAGTTTGAGAGAGATTGGGAAGAGCTTGAAAAGGGTGGTGAGAAAGAGGTGATCACCCAAGAAGTAGAGGCATTCATGCAAGATTCCAATAGGTTGATTTCAATCAAAGGAAAATTTGAATGGGTGACAATTTCCTCCATGAGCTTCATAGGCCCATACCAATATGCTCTCTTGGAAACGGATCACCAACTTAAGGTGCTTCTTGGAGTGTTAAATGGTAAAGGATTGGATGTTAGTTACCAAAGGAGTTCAAGGCATAAGTGGTACAAGGCTCAATTACGAGGATTCCAAGGTTTATTTGGGTGCTTCAAAGGAAATTTGGGAGGTTGTTCATCCAAGTGCAAGAGCAAGAATCAACAAGAGGATGACAGAGAAACCAAAGTGCGAGATCCGGGCATACAATTCTACAACCAACAATCTTGGGTCCCAATTGCTTACTTGAAGTTGCTTAAGAGCTTAATGTACTTCGTTTGGGACCCCGAAGGAGCTTTGAAGAGCAAACATGGGTGGCGACTCAAGGATGAGGAGAAGCATAAGCCACCATGACACAAGCTTCACTCAAAAAGTCCAACTTGAGGACTTTAAACCAAAGTGCTAGGTGGGAGACACCCCACCATGGTAACATCCTTCCAACTCTTCTTTCTTTTAGCTTTTGCCTATTGAATTTTGTCTCTTTGATTAACTTAGTTTGATTGAATTCTAGATTTAAATTAGTTGCATTTTATGTTTGATCATGTGTTTTTGAAGAATGATATGTTTTGGGGTTGAAAACCTTTGATTGATATCATGGGTGGTGCCTTAGAGGCATTAAAAATGTTGTAGAAACAGAGCATTGTGCGTGCGCACAGTCTTGTGCGTACACACACTTCCCCTAGTTTTCACCACCTGTGCGTGCGCACAGCCTTGTGTGTACGCACACTTGTTGTCACACGCTCTGTTCACAGCGCTCGCACGCCAGCCTGTGCGTATGCTCACATGATCAATTTTATCCTATTCAAACAAAAAAAAGTGTGTTGTGCATGCGCACAGTCCTGTGCGCACGCACACATAGTAACACCCTTCTTGCCAGGAATGCCAGCTGTAAGGTCCCACATCGGTTGGAGAGGAAAACGAAGCATGCCTTATAAGGGTGTAGATACCTCTCCCTAGCATGACGCGTTTTGACGAGTGAGTGTAGGGAGCTTTAGCTATCATCCCTATCGTCAAAGGCAAAACCGTGAGGCCTTGTGTGCCAAAGCGGAAAATATCGTGCTAGCGGGCGGTTTGGGCTGTTACAGAAGGGAAACGAAGCATGCCTTATAAAGGTGTGGATACCTCTCCCTAGCATGACACGTTTTGATGAGTGAGTGTGGGGGGCTTCGGCTATCATCCCTATCGTCAAAGGCAAAACCGTGAGGCCTTGTGTGTGCCAAAGCGGACAATATCGTGCTAGCGGGTGGTCTGGGCTGTTGCAGATGGTATCAGAGCCAGAGCCCGGATCGATGTGCCAGCGAGGGCGCTGGACTCCCTTAGGGGGTGGATTGTAAGGTCTCACATCAGTTGAAGAGGAAAACGAAGCATGCCTTATAAGGGTGTGGATACCTCTCCCTAGCATGACACGTTTTGACGAGTGAGTGTGGGGGCTTCGGCTATCATCCCTATCGTCAAAGGCAAAACCATGAGGCCTTGTGTGTGCCAAAGCGGACAATATCATACTAGCGGGCGGTCTGGGCTGTTACATTCGCACCACCTGTGCGTTCACATCCCCTTTGTTTTTTCCTTTTGTGCGTGCACATACGTCTTTGTGCGTATGCGCAGGTCGCGTTCTGTCGTTAATCAGAAAGGATGCCCTGTGCGCCAGCCAACACCCCAAGCCAATCTTCTTCTTCTTCATCTGCCACAACCCACCCCACCCATCCTTCCAACAACCCCGCCGCCGTCGAAGCCACCACCACCGCCACGCCTCATTCCTTCAACTTTCCCTCTTCTTTCTTCTTCTTTCTTCCTCTTCTACTCTCTTTACTCTTTTTTGTTTTGTTTGTTTGCTTGTTTAATTTTTGTTTTCTTTATTTACCTTTGGTAATCTAGCTTAAGTTTTGCTTAATTAGTTATTGTTGAGTTGCAAGTGTTCAATTTTTTATTTGTGGGTTGTTGATGCTTGAATTTTTGTTTGAATTGATGAATATGTGCACTGCACTCCATGTGTTTGACATAATGTCTGAATGAATTTTTTGTTTAATACATGTGTTGTAGCTACCATATGTGTTAGACTATGTCCTTGTTTGGCATTTTAAATTAATTGAATAAATTGTTGGAGATAAGTGTGTATGTCCAACAAAATACTATCATGAATTATTATTATTATTATTATTATTATTATTATTATTATTATTATTATTATTATTATTATTATTATTATTATTATTATTATTATTATTATTATAAATTGTTGGAGATAAGTTTATTTCTTTTTATAAGAATAAACTTTTATAATTTATGATAGTGTCCTTAAATAAAATTAGAAACGAATAATTACGATAAGGATAGTAATAATGAGACATACGTTTTTTGAGTACTTTTAATTTAAATTGTTCTTAATCGTAGAATCACTAAAATTGGGACATTAGTAATTCGAGTAGATTATATATATATATATAGTCTTCATTGGATGAAGATTAATAGATCTCATTTATTAAATTATATATATAAATGGTATATATAGAGATATGACCATTAAACTGACTCACTTTGAGAATTCCTAATGGTTATAGTTACTGTATATTTGTCAATAGGATATTCTTATAATGAACATAATATTAAAATTTTTCTTTGATATGCGATTATCATAGTAATTGACAATGTATTTATTATACTTTGATTCCAGACACCTAATACCCTACAATGCTAGTTGAATGGACATTGGGTATGATTTAAATATTTGTAAAATTAATGATTAGTAAATATAGAATCCATCAACTATGGTAATGAGTTTGAGCTCTACATTATAATGAATGAAATAAATAATGCCTTGACCAAGGGTTTGAATGAATTAAGAAATGAGTTTCTTAAGTCATTCATAATTCATTATAATAATGGTAACAAGTTAGAGTTTGGCAATCAAATCATACTCTGAAAATTATCCAAGAGCTGAAAAGATGGAAGGAGTTATATTTTTTGTACATCTTGGATTCTTAGTAAAAATATTATTACTTCATACTATTGGGTCATTAAGGAGTGTTGCTAGACGCCAATCTTGATTAGTAAATTTAGTATGACTAATTTACTACTCACTTAGTATTGAACCTATAGGGTCACACACTAATAAGTGTTCTAATCCTTGGTAAATAATTATTTAATTATTATTTTATTTTGATCAAATAAATAATTATATTAATTCAAATAGAATATTATTATATTCTTTGCTTGCACCATAAATATAATAATATGATATAGCATGGGATGTTATTGTCAAAATTATAAATTTATATAGGATAAAACTATATGTATGTTTAAGAACATAACATTATTATTATTTTTATTTATTTATTTATTTACCTGACAACCAGGATACTCGTACTCAATAATAAAATTTATATATGTATTTGATATATAGAATGAATTAATTTTTACTTGAACCTAGACAACATAGGGGTATAAAATATAATTCAATTAAATAATAACCTGACAACCAAGTAATCATTTAGGATTAAAATTGTGTGTGATACATTTAATCACCTATTTAAAAATGTACGAATAATGACTTGATAACCAAGATACTCATTCATAATTTTAAATATTTTTTAACACTTAATTTAAGGAATAAAGATTTATTAATTTTTTATAATAATAGTTATTACGGAAAGTGTTATTTGTATGTGTGAATACGTACTTATATTTATTTTTCATTTTAGGTTCATGAATAATATGTTTGCTCTATCACTGCGTGGCATACTTAAAAATAACAAATTGGTTGGAGCTAATTATGATGATTGGTATCACAATTTGAGAATTATTCTCATGTATGAAAGGCTAATTGATATAATCGATAAGCCTGCTGTTACAGCCCCGGTTCCTAAAGAGGATGGAAGTACTGATAATGAGGCAACCAAGGCTTATGAGAAGTACTTGAAAAATTGTCTTACTGTCAAATGCATCATTCTGGCATCCATGGCTTCTGATCTTCAGAGGAAACATCAGGATATGGATCCAACAACTATTGTTAAACATCTTAAGAAGATGTATGGTGCACAAAGTAAGACAGCCCGATATCAATTGTCCAAAATTTTGTTTAGATTCACACTTGATGTGGACTCTTCTGTTGGACCCATGTTCTTAAGATGATTCATCTTATTGAATAACTTAAGAAGTTGGGATGCAAATTGGGTAAAAAACTTTCACAAGATTTTATTTTGCAATCTCTTCTAGAAACTTTTTCACAATTCATTGTTAGCTTTAATATGATTAAAGTAAGTTGTGATCTTTATGAAATGCTCAACATGCTAATTGATTATGAGAATCAAATTGCATCTGAGAAAAAGAAAAGAGTTGCTATGGTAGTTGGCAGCTCTTCTAAGAAGAAAAGAAGGTGAAAAGCAAAAGAAAATGGAAAGAATAATTCTAAAAGAGAATCCATGGCATTTAATGGTGGTGTGACCAAATCCAAGGGCAAGCAAGAAAAGGCTGACAAAAATGATGATGAATGCTTTTATTGTAAAGGCAAAGATCATTGGGAAAAAAAACTACAAAGAGTACCTTGCTTCTTTGAAAATCAAGGAGGAATGTGAGACATGCTTGAAAATTATTTTCATGATTTTTTTAGCTACTTATTATGGTGATGATTTATACGTAAATAGCTATCTCCAATATGGCATTTATATTCTTTTCGATTTAAATGGTAATTCTGTCATGCATGTTTCTACTCTTAAAAGAGAGAGTGATAATTAAGTAAATGAATCATATCCTTGGCATTGTAGACTTGGTTATATAGTGGAGAAAAAGATTTTTAAAGAAGGTTACCTTAATAAATATGATTATGAATCATATGTAACTTGTGAATCCCGCCTCAAAGAAAAAATGACCAAAACTCCATTTATGGGACATAGAGAAAGGGCTACAGAATTATTGGGACTAATACATACAAATGTTTGTGGACCCATGAAAATTCAAGCCAAAGAAGGATATTCTTATTTTATCACTTTCACTAACGATATGTCTAGATATAGCTTTGTGTATCTTATGGAACATAAATATGAATCATTTGAAATGTTCAAAATATTTTGCAGTGAAGTTGAAAACCAAACAGGTAAAAGCATTAAGGTGCTTAGGTCTAATAGAAGAGGAGAATATCTAAATGATAATTTTCTTGAGTACTTAAAAAAGAATGGAATTCTTTCTCAATGGACACCTCCTGATACTCCACAACACAATGGTATTTCAGAAAGGAGGAATCGAACTTTATTAGATATGGTTCGATCCATGATGGATTTTACTGATCTTTCATTGAATTTATGGGGCTATGCTTTAGAAACAGCGACATATTTGCTAAATAAAGTACCCACTAAGGTAGTTTCTTCAACACCATATGAGATATGGAAAGGATGAAAACTAAATCTCCAACACATTAGAGCTTGGAGATGTCCAGCATATGTTAAAAAATTGTAGAGTAATAAACTTGATGCTAGGTCCAATAAATGTAGATTCATTGGTTACCCTAAAGAAACAATGAGTTATTATTTCGATCACCCTTCTGACCACAAATTGTTTGTGGCAAGAGGTGGAACCTTTTTAGAAAAAGAATTTCTTTGTGAAGGAAGACAATGTGAGGAAATAGAACTGGATGAAGTTCAAGAAACCAATGAAACAGTACAAGCTCAAGAATATGAAATTCAAGTTAAGCAACTAACTTTGGATATACTCAAACTAACACCAATTTTACCATCTTCAATAGTTGAGGATAACAAACCGATAGTAGTTTAAAGAGAGGTTAATGAATCAATCCTTAAATTACCTTTGAAATCGGTTCAACAACCTCCAAATTTAGTACAAGAATTACCTCTTCAACGGTTCACAAGAGAACATCGTCCACCATTGAGACTAAACCTAATGGTGCAATATGATGTAAAAAATGAGATCGATTATGATGATAATGATCCTAAGACTTATGAAGAGGCAATGTAAAGTTCTGAAAGTCTAAAATGACAGAGTGCCATGGAATCCAAAATAGAGTTTATGAGGATCAACAATGTTTGGACTTTGGTTGAACCCTCAAAGGATATAAAACCTATTGGTTACAAATGGGTTTATAAGAAAAAGATTGGAGCAGATGGTAAGGTAGAGACCTATAAAGCCCGTCTAGTTGCCAAGGGATACCGTCAAACGGAGGAAGTAGATTATGAAAAAATATTTTCTCCTGTGGCAATGCTAAAATCTATTCGGATTCTACTTGCTATAGCAGCATACTATAATTATGAAATATGGCAAATGAATGTGAAAATAGCTTTTTTAATGGAGAACTCAAAGAGGAAGTATACATGACACAACCTGAAGGTTTCACACTCTAGTCTGATCATAGCAAAGTTTGTAAGTTACAACGCATCATTTATGGGCTAAAGCAAGCTTCTAGAAGTTGAAACATTTACTTTAACAAGACGATCGAAAAGTTCGATTTTGTCCGGTGTGAAGAGGATCCTTGCATCTACAAAAAGTTTAGTGCGAGCACAGTCATTTTCTTAGTATTCTATATTGATGACATATTACTAATAGGAAATGATGTACCAGCATTGCAAAATACCAAAACTTGGCTATCTCAACAATTCTCCATGGAAGATTTGGGAAAAGCAGCCTATATTCTAGGAATAAAAATCTATAGAGATAGATCTAAAAGGTTGCTCAGACTCTCATAGTCTATGTAAATTGATACCATATTGAAAAGGTATAACATGAAAATTTTCAAGAAGGGCTATTACCAATAGGCACTGAAATTACTCTCAACAGAAAGGACTGTCCTAAAACTCCTGAAGGGAGAGTACGCATGAGTAGAATACCATATGTTAGTGTAGTGGGAGCTATCATGTATACCATGACATATACACATCGTGATGTCGCGTATGCGCTAGATGTAGCCAGTCGATATCAGGCAAATCACGGTGAGGAACATTGGAAGGTGGTTAAGTCCATTCTTAAATATTTAAGAAGAACCAAAGACCAATTCCTCATCTATGGAGATTTTGAACTTATTCCAAAAGGGTTCACTGACGCAAGTTTTGTCTCAAATAAAGATTATAGCAAATCTACTTCAGGTTATGTTTTTACCTTAAACGGTGGTGCAGTGAGTTGGAAAAGTTCCAAACAAGCTATTGTAGTTGATTCAACGACTGAAGTTGAGTACATAGCAACAAGTGAGGCTACTAAAGAAGCTGTTTGGATGAAGAAGTTCATAAACGAGCTTGGTGTGGTACCTTCAATTAAAGAACTATTTCTATTACTGTGCGATAATAATGGAGCCATTGCACAAGCAAAAGAGCCAAGATCACATCAAAAGTCTAAGCATATCTTGAGAAGATATCATTTGATAAGAGAGATCTTTGAACGTGGAGACATTGAGATTCAAAAGGTTGCTGGGAAAGATAATGCAGTAGACCCATTCACTAAGGTGCTCGGATCAAAAGAGTTTGATAAGCACATGTAGGAATTGAGATTGAAATATATGACTGATTGGCTCTAGTACAAGTGAAAGATTTTGTTGGAAATACATGTATGCCCTAGATCCAATCTGTCATTGGCTCTAGTGTAAGCGGGAGATTGTTGGAGATAAGTGTGTATGTCTAACAAAATACTATCATGAATATTATTATTATTATTATTATTATTATTATTATTATTATTATTATTATTATTATTATTATTATTATTATTATTATTATTATTATTATTATTATAAGAATAAACTTTTATAATTTATGATAGTGTCTTTAATTAAAATTAGAAACAAATAATTATGATAGGGATGGTAATAATGAGATATACGTCTTTTTAGTACTTTTAATTTAAATTTTTCTTAATCGTAAAATCACTAAAATTGGGACATTAGTGATTTGGGTAGATTAATAATAGTCTTCCCTGGATGAAGATTAATAGATCTCATTCATTAAATTATATATAAAAATGGTATATAGAGATATGATCATTGAACTTACTCACTTTGAGAATTCCTAATGGTTTACAGTTATCGTATATTTGTCAATAGGATATTCTTATGATGAACATAATATTAGAATTTTTCTTTGACCTGCGACTATCATAGTAATTGACAATGTATTTATTATACTTTTATTCTAGACACCTAATACCCTACGGTGCTAGTTGAATGGACATTGAGTATGATTTAAATACTTGTAGAATTAATTATTAGTCAATATGGAATCCATCAACTCTGGTAATGAGTTTAAGCTCTACATTACAATGAATGAAATAAACAATGCCATGATCAAGGGGTTTAAATGAATTAAGAAATGAGTTTCTTAAGTCATTCATAATTCATTATAATAATGGTAACAAGTTAGAGTTTGACAATCAAACCGTACTTTAAAAGTTAGCTAAGACCTGAAAAGATGGAAGGAGTTATATTTTTTGTTCATCTTGAGTTGTTAGTAAAAATATTATTACTTCATACTATCGAGTTGTCAAGGAATATTGTTAGATGTCAACCTTGATTAGTAAATTTAGTATGACTAATCTACTACCCACTTAGTATTGAACCTATGGGATCACACACTAACGAGTATTCTAATTCTTGGTAAATAATTATTTAATTATTATTTTGATTTGATCAAATAAATAATTATATTAATTCAAATAGAATAGTATTATATTCTTTGCTAGCACCATGAATATAATAATATGATAATTGAGAATATTAAATAAATAATTATTTATTCTATGATGAATTTTAAATATGGATAAGTAGTGCAAAATTTATAACCCACAAACTAACCGGCAAGTGCACTGGGTCAAACCAAGTAGTACCTCAAGTGAATGAGGGTCGATCCCATTATGATTGACGGACTAAGCAACAATGATTGAATAATTTACTTAATCTGACAAGCAAAAAAAAGTGGTTGGGTCTCAATTGCATTAAACAGTCAATTCAGAAAATCAGAAAGCAAGTAGTAAACGGGTTGTAAAATACATGAGAGAAACTGTTAAGGCGTCAGAGATATTTATTTTTCGGATTAACTTTTCTTACCAACTATTTTAATCATGCAAGATTTAATTCATGGCAAAACTATATGTTACTAAACCCTAATTTCTTAGATCTTTTTAGTCTCCTATAACCTTCATCAACTGCCAATTCCTTGGTCACTTGGTTCCAATTAGAGGGTTAAGTTCAAATCTAGTTTATATGCCACAGAAACCCTAATTATCCAAATATAAGAGGATTATATGCCAAGTATCCCGTTAAGTCCAGATAATTAGTGATATAGGTGAATTTATTTTCAAGCTGTTGTTCAGGTAAAGAGCTTTTCCAAGTTTTACAAGAACTCAAATAGAATAAGGGTCATACTTCCGTTCCACCTAGATTCATAAGATAAAGAACGAAAATAATTCTTGAAATTGAAATTAATACATGAATTAAAATAGAAAAGTAATAGTATTAATCCATAGAATAAACAGAGCTCCTAACCTTAACAGTGGAGGTTTAGTTGCTCATGGTTCCGAGAGAAAACTAGGGTTCTGTAAAACTGTAAAGTGCGGAATGAGGTAAGAGAGAAGAGAGGAGCCCGAAGGGCTGATTCTTTTCCCTTTTATATCTAGTCCTAATTAATGCAAAATATATTTTCTAAAATTAATTAATATCTTTTCCTATTTTAAAATAAAACAAAGATTAACCAAAAATTAATAAAGATCTTCGTTGCATAGCTTGATTGAGCATGGGGACCATTATTCTCCATAAAGCTGGCACCTAACTTGGTATTCTGGAGTTGGATTTGGATGTGGCCGAATGGAATGAGTGTAATGGTTGCACCTAATGCCTAACTTGGTGAAACCCAAGTTAGGCGCCACCTTGGCAGTGAACTTGGAGTCTTGGACACGTTTTGCTTTGTCTTGGTGCCTTACTTGGGAAAAGCCAAGTTAGGCACCACCTATGCAGCTTGCACTTAACGTGCAAGTCCTTCTTTGGCGCCTAACATGGGATTTTCCAAGTTAGGCGCCACCAAGGCCAAATTTCTGTTGAAGAAGTGTAGACTATTATACATCGTTGGAAAGCTCTGAAAGTTAGCTTCTCAATGCTACTAAAAGCACATCAATTGAATCTCTGTACCTTGAGTTATTCATGTTAGAGTGCAGGGAGGTCAGGATTGACAGCATCATTCACTTTCTTCTCTTTTTCTACAGAAACTCCATCAAATCCAGCCGAATGCTATCTGAAATAAGTAGAATTGCACACGACTCAAAGTAGCATCCATAGTGGCTGAAAGATATTTAAATCTTGATTAAACTCAACAATTTGAATGCAAATTCACTAGGAAAAGATAGAAAAGATGCTCACGCATCACAACACCAAACTTGAATTGTTGCTTGTCCTCAAGCAACCAAAACTAATATAGGCTTAGGATGTGAATTTGCATGAGAAGCGAGTATTCAATTAAGCTCGTGTCTCTTCTTAAAGTGGGGTTTATACACTGCAATCCTGAATAGTTTTCACATCTCACTATCCTTTGAATAAGAGGAATGTCACTGTCATTCGAAATTAGAATTTGGATAATATTATGAATTCTCTAATCTTTTTACTTCGGATTAATCCCTGAACACAGCAAGTTTTCTTTAATTCTCCTTTCTTTGGTGCTTTGCACCCTGAGTCTAGCCGTGACTTTAAATGCTTTGTCTCAAGTTGCACTTGACACAAAAACACCACAAGCACTTGACTGGGGAACTCTCTTTTGGTTTTGATTTTTCTTTCAGTTACTCCTAGATAGTAGTGCTCAAAGTCTTTGGCATACTCTGTCAAATGCACTTGATCTCGACTCTTAGTACTCTGTCTCAAATATTACTTGACACATTTACACCACAAGCATATGACTAGGGAAATACCTCTTTGAGCTTTTAATCATGTCTGACCTCCCTAGTCATTGATACTCAGAGCCTTGGACCTTGCTGTTATTTTTCTTTTCCTGTTTCTTTTGCTTCAAGGATTAAGCTTTTGTTTACTTCAGAGAATTCATAATAGTTCTCTAGATTCTTGTTCCTCATGTATCAACATCCTTTGATTCAAATTCAAATATGCACTGTTCATGTCATGCATTTAGAATCACAAATAATACCACCACAATTAAGTAAATAAGAATACTCTTTGATATAAACTCTATTTCTCATGCAATACATCCTTTCTTTTTCTTTTTCTTTTGAATTCAAGCTTAGTGAGCGATACATGAGACACTTTTTAGAATTAAAAGCAAATAACAGAATTAAAATAGAAAATCAAACTAGAACCTAGGAATTGAAATAACAAAGGATCATGCAGAAATTAAGATAAAACAGTAGAAAATAGGAACATAACATAGTAATGGCAAAATAAAATAGGAGGTGAAAGGAACTAAGCCACCTCAGTCTCCATGGTAGGGATCTCTCTCCTCTGGCTGTGATCCATATGGTCCTCTCAGGTGGTTATAATCCTGTCTCAGCTGGGAAATATCCTGGCACTGAGAGTCCTGAGCAGCTCTCATCTGATCGAGGGTGGTGGTGAGATACTCCCAACGGTCACCCTCAACTGCTTAATAGATGCAATGTACTGCTTCCAGCGGCTATCCTGCCTGATCCTCATCTGCTCAATAGAGGAAGTGAGCTACTGCCAGTATTTCTGAGGTGGGAAGTAGTGTCCCTGAGGCAATGGGGGCTAATCCTGTTGAGCTTCCTCCTAAACTTGCTCTTCTCTGGGGACCCTATACTGTTCCCTATAAGTCTCCATGGTCTTCTTGGTAATTGGTCTCTCAACAGGAATAGGAAAGTCATTCTCCACCTTTACCCCTGCTGCTTCACACAGGCGGTAAATCAGATGTGAAAAACCAAACCTAGCCTTCTTAAGAGGATTGGAGGCAATGCTATATATCTGTTCTGGAATAATGTCCTCTACCTCCACCACTTCTCCCTTCATGATACAATAAATCATGACAGCCTGGTCCACAGTGCATTCAGACCGGTTGCTAGTTGGCATGAAAGACCTTTGGATGAAGTCTAACCATCCACTAACTAAAGGAAGAAGAGCAGTGCTCTTTAGTTGGTTCGGCTTCCCCTCTGCACCTATCGTCCACTGAGAACCCGAAATGCATATCTTTTCAATAACTTGATCCAGTTCCTGTCCCTATGCATCCTCTCACTATAACAGGCAGACATATGATCTGGACCCGGTAGATGGAGGGCCCGGCAGATGTTTCTTGGACTGAAGTCAATGACTTTTCCTCTTACATAACTCTGATAATTTATCACATTGACCCCCTCAACATCCTTGTAAGTGACCCATAGATTTCCATAAAATTCTTGCACCATCAGTTGCCCAACCTCAGTGTACGGGTTGCACAGAAATTGCCACCCTCTCCTCTGAATTTGAAATAGAATTTTCGAATATTCATCCGGTTGCAGTGCAAATCTCACTTCCAGAGTCACAGCCTTCTAGCAAGTGTTCTCATAAAAGTGTTCTTCATGGAGCTGGGATCAGAACCTGTGTGCATCATGAGAACTAGTGGCTGGCTCTTTGCTTTTCCTATTCTTTGAGGACGCAATAGTTGTGGGTGCCATTATAGAAAACAGAGAAAACAAATAATAAGTGAAGCGACAACACCAAACTTAAAACTTTTGTTCGTCCCCGAGCAAATTAGAAAATTACAAAGAGGAAGACAGAGAGGAAAGGAAGAAGGAAAACCAAAAATAATGAAATAAAAATCAAATTTAAAATTTTCTTTTCTATTTTTTTTTCGAACTTGAGTACACTGAATGAAGAAAGAAAAGAAGGAAAGAGGGGGAATACAGAGGGGGGGTCGATTTGGGTGGGGGTTGTGGATTGTTGGAGGTAAGAAGAAGGGGGGATATGAGAGTGGGGAGGGGCTGTTAGGAAGAACGGGGGCTTCGGAGAGTGTGTGTTGTGATTGTGTGCTTTGAATAGAATGGGGGGTGCTATATATAGGGAGGGGTTGCGTTTCTTGTTCGAAGAGGGTTGGGCATGGGTATGTATTGGGAATGGGATGGTGTCACGGGTTGGAGTTGGGGGAAGGGCTTGGGTCACGGATTTGAGTTGGGGGAATGAATGAAGGGGACAAGGGATCATGGGTGGAGATATCTAGGAATGGGGGGTATCTTAGAATTGATTGGAAGGGATTTTGTAACACCCTAATTACTCTAATCCTTACCTCTAGCCGTAAGGCAAAGGTTAATTAGAGATTACGACAGTTCTAAGGCTTATACATATAATATATACATAGAAAGAATAGTATAATCTAGAAGCCCGATAAAAAATATAGCTCAAAGCAGGATTTCAAAAAGTGCAAAACATACTAACGAAACTACTCGTTTAAGGCACAAGAAAAAGAGATAAGATAACATAAATAAGTATATAATAATCATAAGAAACTAGCCACAGCTCGCAGAGTTTAAGCCGGCTAGCCATACACAGACGACCAGAAACTGAAGTTTTGAAGGAGCCTATACAAGTTTTGTTCTCTCAAATACATGCCTTTAGGCAAAACAAAATACAAAAGTGAGAGATATACAAAATAACCCAAATTGACCCAAAAGAAGTATCCGGATCCTCCACTTCTGTCACCAACCGGACAACTCACCGAGGTGGGTTGCAACCTGCATCTGAAAATACAACAGAAATATGATATGAGAACCGGAGGTTCTCAGTATGGTAACAGTGCCCAGTGATGTAGGATATAAGACCCTGAGATGCCAAAGGCAATCCTAAACTCCATATCCATCACAAGATTCAGTCTTAAAGCATACTAAAATAGATAAGCATAAATATATCAATCTTAACATAACTAAACTGGGTAATCTATCTTAGGGGATTCTATTCTAACCAAACACCGCTGTCCCACAGCCTTTACCAACCTACCCTCCATGCGATCTCATTGCCACCGCCTTCCGAACCTCCTCAATCCCAGTAGAAAATACAGATAATATACAAGGCAAGTAAAACACAAGTATTGGAATATAAGGCAATTAATTCAAATAGCAATTAGGCATGTTATACAAATAGGCAAACCATTTCAAATAGTCAAAGCATGCAAACAGATAGGAAATGCATATGATGAATGCCTGCCCTACTCGCTGTGATATCACATTGTCGGTTCAACTGCCAACCCGACACATCTCCATGGAGATGTTGCCCTTCGAAATCATGGTGTGGGAACCCCCAAGATATAGTGCTCGGAGCACTATCCAGGGTTTTACGTCTGTACGCTCTGATGATCTGAAGGGATGCGAGCGGGATCTATTGCCACCGGCCTCACATCTAAGCGCAAGCGGGACGAACCACCGCCCTTACGCTGCCGCCGCTACCTCAACAGGCGGGATCCAACCTCAGCCCCTGCCGGGCGCATAGCGTCTCATAATCTCAATGAAAAGTAGTGCAGTGGTTTTCAAAAATATTTTTAATACAGGATGGATCCATCACTTCATTCAGAGCCCTCGACTCTTTTCGACCACTGTTCCTTCACATTTCAGCTCTGAACTCAACAGTTCCTTAATCCTCGTCTCATTCATCAACCATTCACCATCTAGTATTAAACCACCTTCAGTACGCCAGAAACCTAGGCCTCCGTTTTCTAAATCTTTCCAAATAATATCGTCTAAAAACCTTAAAATCCTATCCCATTTTCATGTATCTAAAAATATGCCCAAAAGTCTTAAAAAGGTGTTATAGAAGCTTACAACCTTGTTGGGGAGGTAGAATAGTTAAAAACAAAGCAAAATTTGAGGAGCAAGGCATGTGCGTCCGCACAGGGGTGTGCGCGCGCACGCCCAGAAAAATTTTTAAAAGTGTGCGTACGCACAGGGGTGTGCGTACGCACAGGTACCAAAACTTCCAAAATCTGTTTACTCGCACAACCTGTGCCAGCACCCCCAACAGACTGGCCTTCCCAACGTCTGCGTTCGCACAGGCCTGTGCGTCCGCACAGGTTGAAATTCTTCCTTAGATATGTGCACGCACAAGCTATGCTAGCGCTGCAAACAAAACGCATTTCCATGCCAGTGCGTGCGCACATGTATGTGCGTCCACACAGGTCAAAATTTTCGCAGGGTGTGCATCTGCACAAGGGTGTGCGCTCGCACATATCAGAAATCATGAAATTCTGCAACCTTGCAGAATTTCAGATTTTTAACACTAACTTTGAATGATCATAAACTTTATATCGATTTAAAGAGTTTTCAAAGATCTTTAATTCTAAACAAATTTCAATCAATTTCAAAAACCGAGGCAAAAGTTATGATCGAACAAATTTCACCAAAATTTATTTTTACCAAAAGTTCCCAAATGACCAATGATAAACCACTATTTTATGGTTTATCTTGTGCTCAATTGAGTAGTTTTTATCTACTCTTTACCCACTTATTCATACTATTTGCATGGTTTTACATTTGCCTTCCTAATTATGTGTTTTGATTGAAAACATGCTTCTTTGATCTTATATTTGCTTATTATTAATCCTCTCTTATTATTATTAGATGCCTTGATATGTGTGTTAAGTATTTTCAGATATTATAAGGCAGGAATGGCTTGGAGGATGGGAAGAAAGCATGCAAAAGTGGAAGGAATGCAAGAAGTTGGAGAAAATGCTAAGTTGTCTAGCCTGACCTCTCTGCACTCAAACGACTATAACTTTAGCTACAGAGGTCCAAATGACGCGGTTCCAGTTGCGTTGGAAAGCTAACGTCTGGGGCTTCGATTTGATATATAATATGTTATAGTTCCCCTGACGCTAGGCGACGCGACCGCGTGATCCATGTGGCCGCATCGCAGTGACGAAAATCCAGGGTGGCAAAATTCGAAACCAGCGAATTCTGGACTGTTTTTGACCCAGTTTGCGGTCCAGAAAACACAGATTAGAGGCTATAAAGTGAGGGACTGCACCCATTCATAAAAAGGCTCTCATATTCACAATTTTAGGAGTAGATATAGTTTTTAGAGAGAGAGGTTCTCTCCTCTCTCTTAGGATTAGGATTTAGGATTTCTCTTAGTTTTAGGAGTGACTCTCAATCCCAGGTTCTTTATTTTTATTTACTTTCTCAATTTAATTTATGAACTCCATGTTAGAATTGATTTCTTTATTTAATATAATTTGAGGTATTTTCAGACTTATGATTGCTCTCTTTAATTTATCACTACCCTTTGTGTATCCAAATTATTTTCATTCAAATAGACATTTTTCTCTTTTGGCTTTGGTTGAGACATTGGTAACTCTTGAGTTATCAAACTCATTGTTGATTGAAAATTGGAATTAATTTGTCCACTTAACTTACCTTCATAGTTAGAGGTTAATAAGGTGGGGGAAGAATCCAATTCTCATCACAATTGATAAGGATAACTAGGATAGGACCTCTAGTTCTCCATACCTTGCCAAGAGATTTTATTATTGTTAATTTATTTTACTTGTCATTTAAATATACATGTGCACATTGCCCAGACTCCAAATTTCTCAAACCCCCAAATTTACAATCTCCATAACCAATAATAAGAACACCTCCCTGCAATTCCTTGAGAAGACAACCCGAGGTTTAAATACTCGGTTATCAATTTAAAAGGGGTTTGTTACTTGTGACAACCAAAACGTTTGTACGAAGGGATTTTTGTCGGTTTAGAGACTATATCTACAACGCGACTGTTTTTACGACATTCTTTACTGGCAAAAATCCTAACGTCAAAATGGCGCCGTTGCCGGGGAATTGCAAACGTGTGCCTTATTATTGGTTATTGTAAATATTTTATTTTTGCTTGTTTATTTGTTTTTATTTTTATTTTTATTTTTGCTTTTTCTTAAGTTAAGAGGTTATTGTTTTTTTTTTATTTTAAAATTTATATTTTATCTTATCTTATTTCAAAAATCAAATTTAAAAATTCAAATTTAAAAATTTTTTCAAAATTCAAATTTAAAAATTTTCAAATTTCAAATTTCAAAAATTCAAAATTCAAAAATTTAAAATTCAAAATTTCAAGATTTAATTTTCAAAAATTTAAATAACCTTTTAATTTAAATTTTTTTATTTTTAATTTGTATTTACTACTATAAACTCTCACCCCTTTGGCTATGAGTCTGGTTACAATAAGGTTGCAGGAAGAAGAAATTACAATGAGAACAGGCATCAAGGTTGGAACAATCAAAGATGGGAGGAGCCACAAGGATTTAATCAACCCTCATGGCAACAACCACCTCCAATGGACTATCTACAACCACCATCATATGCCTATGAACCCTTTCCTCAACATAACTTTGGACCACCAAACTCACAAGCCCCTTTCCACCACTCACCTCCATATGACCCTAACCCTCATCCACCATACCAACCACCTTATGAGCCAAATGAACCCTCCTATCCACTCCCAACCTCCATGGAGAAAGCACTTGCCGATCTAAACTCTACTATACAAGCTCTCTTCACCCAAATTAGACCACCAATTACCTTCAACAATCAACCCTCAAGCTCTAGTGCACTTCCTTGTCAACCACAGAATAATCTCTCCATCCCATCACCACCATCCATGGAAGAGCACCCACATCCATCAATCCAAGAGCAAGACGATCCCAATTATGCTATTAATATGGAACAGGAAAGAAGGAATCATCTTCGCGAATCCATACTTCATAAAGAGCTAGAGGAGGCCCTACGGGTAAGGGTAGGAGAGACCCTTGAAGATGAAAGAATAGTTGAAAGGATTTGTCATAGAAAGAAAAACATCGAGGATGAGTACGATTTTATACTTAAACAACTGGACAAAGCAGCAATTATTAAAAAGGAAGAAGTGGTTGCAGACTTAAGAGATGCTGTACCTCCATTGGAAAGTCCAGTCACAGAGCCTCCTTCCACTGTGTTTGATGTTGATGTTGAGGAGGGTGTACAACCTCCAAGGCATACCCTGGTTGAAGA
This sequence comes from Arachis ipaensis, assembly GCF_059453495.1. Lineage (NCBI taxonomy): Eukaryota > Viridiplantae > Streptophyta > Magnoliopsida > Fabales > Fabaceae > Arachis > Arachis ipaensis. The sequence continues at coordinate 113,576,796 of NC_142441.1, read as the reverse complement.
CTTGGAAGAGGTTGAAATTGAAGAAGCTTACAAGGAGGTGGAAGTTGTCAGAGAAGAGCACAGGGAGTGGAGCTTGCAATTTCATTAGAAATACCTCCCCCTAAGTTACCATCATCCTTCACAACATTCAAGTGGGTAAAATTCATATCCCTTAGCTTTCTAATTCCACTTGAATATGGGCTACTGGAGACGGATGGTCAACTTAGAGCTCTTTGTGGCATAGAGAGTAAGAGGAAGATGGTTAGTGGTTGGAGCTGTCCAACAAGGTTCAACATGATTGCATACTCAAAGTTTAAATGCAAAGGTTGGTGTAAAGCTCAATTGAATGGGTCTAGGAAGCTTGGTAGCTGCAGTGAGAATTCAAATTACTTATCACCCGGCTGGAAAAATACATATCCCGACAAAAATGGGTGTAAAAGCAAGGTTTGGGATCCTGGAATCTGTTCTGACATCCAACACCCCGGGAGCCTAAGAATCTTTTTGAAGCTGCTCAAGGGTTTTACATGCTTAGTTTGGGACCCCGGAGGACACTGGAATCACAAACATTGGTGGAGATTCCTGGATGAGTTCAAGCATAAGCCACCATAACAGGAAGCTCATCAAATGTCCAACTTAAGGACTTTAACTAAAAGTGCTAGGTGGGAGACAACCCACCATGGTATGATCGTCCTTTTTCATTTTTATTTAGTTTTATTTGTTTTTGAATTTTATTTTATTTTGTTATATTGAACCTGGAGATTTGCATCACATTCATATTAACACTGCATTCTGCATTTTTCAGATTACAGAAAAAAAAAAAGCGAGCACGCGACGCGACCGCATCAGCGACGCGTCTGCGTCGCAAGGAGATGGGAGACAATATTAATGTAAACAGAGAGTTATGCAGGAGCAGCGCTGGAGGCGTGCCAATGGCACAAATCACGCCACGCGACCGCATCGCCGCCGCATCCGCGTCGCAGGGGAATACTGGCCTCCCACGCGACCGCGTCACCCACGCGGCCGCGTGCCATGTAAATCGATGTCACAAGGGTGTATGGCCGAAAGTTGAGCTGGAGTTGGGCTGGACTCGTGCTGGTAGCCCAAGCCCTACCACGCGGCCGCGTCATTTTAAGAAGATGGCCACTCATGCGATTGCATCGACCACGCGATCGCGTCACCCAGAATTTTGGCAAAAAGAGTTCGAACAGAGAGTTGTGCGACCACAAGGCTGCACTCGCGCCACTAGCACAAATCGAGTCACGCGTTCGCGTGCCCCACGCGTCCGCGTCATCCAACCATATCGCGCACCACGCGACCGCGTCACCCACGCGACCGCGTTGCCAGCGTCGCACAACCTATCCAGATTAGTGCCAATTTTCTTATCTTTTCTTCTCCGAATCCTTATTCTCTTATCTTTTCTTATTTCTTTCTTCTTCCTCTCTTATTTTCTCTCACTCCCATTCTATTTTATTTAATTTATTTGCATACTTTCATTCATTGTATATTTTTATTTTATTTTATTTTATTTTTTAATTGGTGTTCAAAAGTTTTTATTCAACTGGTACATCTTTTCTTGAATTACTTTGGCGCTTAATAACTTGTTTTACACTGTGGGATGATATTAATTATCTGCCAATGCCAATCTTTTATAATACTTGCACTTCATTTGCATTGCCACAAACTTACATTGTCTTTCATTACCCACTCTCTCCTCCCATTGTTGCAAATTTTTGCACTCTTGATCTGCCATGTACTTCTATTGTTTTCTCACTTGCATGTTGTAGCTACCATGTAATTGAGACCCTTATTATCTGGCACTAACACCCACATTTTATTTATTTATTTTCTATCTTTTTTTGGGTTACTTTTTCTTTTCCCTCTTCTTTCAGGATGGCCACCACAAAGGGAGAGGAAAAACTTCTCAATGGGAGAGATAGACAAGTCCATCTGCACATTCCTGAGAGAAAAGCAACAGTTGAAACAACCCATCCACCTGCAAATCTCAGCATGCACCGAGGACGGTGCAATCTTTAAGTGTGGGGAGGTCGATACCGATCTCCATGGGTTAGTTATTTCCTGACTCAACACCAAAATTTTTATTTTATTTGTTTGTTCATTGTTGCATTTGCATGTTTGATTGCATATTTGTTTGATTTTTGCATATTTTACCACTTGGTTAAAGTAATATTTTCTTTTTCAAGAAACCTTTTAAAGTATTTCACTAATTTGAATAAATTTTTTTGTTACACTTGTTTGAAGAAATATTATATTGGAACATGGTTTAGAGCTCGAACACACAAAACCTGTGAGATTTTGAGCCTATTTGAATTGGTTGCATTTTATCAACCAATATATTTTTTTTTTTGTGTTTTTCTCTCTAAAATTATGATCTTTGTCTTGCTTAATTCTATATTTCCATAATTTGATGTATACATGCACTTATATGATTGAGACCTTTGTTTCACTGAGCTTACATACCCATATGGCCTTACCTTTCATTATCCTTTGCAAACCAATTTGAGCCTATTATACCCCTTTGTTCCTTACTTTAGCACATCATTAACTCTAAGCGGAAAACAATAATATCCTTAATTTGAATCCTTAGTTAGCTTAGACTAGTGAGAGTGCTCATAAATTAAGTGTGAGAAATTGGGTTTGGAAATATTTGGTTTGAGAATTGAGTATGTTAGAATTTTCTAAAAATGTGAAAGAAATGTTTAGGACATGTTCATGCATTCAATAAATTAATCATATGCATTGAGAAAAATAAAAGAAAAAGAATATATATATATATATATATATAAAGAGAGAGAAAAGAGAGAAAAAGAAAAGAAAAAGTACAAATAAGAGAAAGGGGACAAAATGCCCCAAAGTAACTGGTGAAAGCAATGCATATGTACGGTACTTGAAATTAGAATTCATGAATATGTGGAAAACATGGTTAATGGATAGTTAGATGTGGTATTATGATTACATGAATTGTCTAAAGTTAGGTGGAAGGTTTAAAGTTAATTAAGGATTCAAATTTTAGTCCACTTGGCCAAATACAATCCTACCTTGACCCTAACCCCATTACAACCCTTAAAAGACCTCTTGATATGTGTATCTGTGCATTAAATTTGTGTTGATTGTTAGATGAAGAGCAAGCCTTAGAAAGCAAGGTTAGTAGAGAATTGAGAGATCGAACCTTAAACACCTGAGTGACTAGAGTGTATACACTACCAGTGAGGGTTCGATGCTCAATTACTTGTTTCCTGCTTTCATGAGCTATTTTCTTCTACAAGTCTATTTGTACTTCATTTTTTATGATTTGAATTAGTGAAATCCAGTTCATATTTGTCTTGGAGAACTTATTTACTCTTAACCAAGTAATTAAAAACATTCTTGCATGTAGTTGCATTCATAGTTTGCATTTCATGCATTCTACCATTCCTCTTCATTCCTTTATAGTTTCTCTTGAGCTTAGCATGAGGACATGCTTTTGTTTAAGTGTGGGGAGATTGATAAACCACTATTTTATGGTTTATCTTGTGCTCAATTGAGTGGTTTTTATCTACTCTTTACCCACTTATTCATACTATTTGCATGGTTTTACATTTGCCTTCCTAATTATGTGTTTTGATTGAAAACATGCTTCTTTGATCTTATATTTGCTTATTATTAATCCTCTCTTATTACCATTAGATGCCTTGATATGTGTGTTAAGTGTTTTCAGATATTATAAGGCAGGAATGGCTTGGAGGATGGGAAGAAAGCATGCAAAAGTGGAAGGAATGCAAGAAGTTGGAGAAAATGCTAAGCTGTCTAGCCTGACTTCTCTGCACTCAAATGGCTATAACTTTAGCTAAAGAGGTCCAAATGACACGGTTTCAGTTGCGTTGGAAAGCTAACGTCCGGGGCTTCGATTTGATATATAATATGTTATAGTTCCCCTGACGCTAGGCGACCCGACCGCGTGATCCATGCGGCCGCGTCGCAGTGACGAAAATCCAGCGTGGCAAAATTCGAAACCAGCGAATTCTGGACTGTTTTTGACCCAGTTTGTGGCCCAGAAAAAAGACTCTCATAAAAAGACTGCACCCATTCATAAAAAGACTCTCATATTCACAATTTTAGGAGTAGATGTAGTTTTTAGAGAGAGAGGTTCTCTCCTCTCTGTTAGGATTAGGATTTAGGATTTCTCTTAGTTTTAGGAGTGACTCTCAATCCCAGGTTCTTTATTTTTATTTACTTTCTCAATTTAATTTATGAACTCCATGTTAGAATTGATTTCTTTATTTAATATAATTTGAGGTATTTTCAGACTTATGATTGCTCTCTTTAATTTATCACTGCCCTTTGTGTATCCAAATTATTTTCATTCAAGTAGACATTTTTCTCTTTTGGCTTTGGTTGAGACATTGGTAACTCTTGAGTTATCAAACTCATTGTTGATTGAAAATTGGAATTAATTTGTCCACTTAACTTACCTTCATAGTTAGAGGTTAATAAGGTGGGGGAAGAATCCAATTCTCATCACAATTGATAAGGATAACTAGGATAGGACCTCCAGTTCTCCATACCTTGCCAAGAGATTTTATTATTGTTAATTTATTTTACTTGTCATTTAAATATACCTGTGCACATTGCCCAGACTCCAAATTTCTCAAACCCCCAAATTTACAATCTCCATAACCAATAATAAGAACACCTCCCTGCAATTCCTTGAGAAGACGACCCGAGGTTTAAATACTCGGTTATCAATTTAAAAGGGGTTTGTTACTTGTGACAACCAAAACGTTTGTACGAAGGGATTTTTGTCGATTTAGAGACTATATCTACAATGCGACTATTTTTACGACATTCTTTACTGGCAAAAATCCTAACGTCAACCAATTTTCCCAACTTTCATATCTTAAACCAACCAAAACAATACTAAACCATTCCAAACCCCCTTTTTCATCAAAGTTTACCTTTTGGATCATATCACACCAAGCATACCACAATTTCCTTCACCTTTCATTACTTCCAACCACAATTATCACATATACAACATATCCACTAATCATCATTATCTCCCTACCAATTCTCATCATCAACTCAACCATGCTTCCTATTCATAATTAACATTACTCATTCATCTAAATTCATTATATTTAAAATTCATCATTTAATCACAAGAACACATCAACTCATTATACCTCATCAACACAAACAATTATCAACAACATACAATTTCCAAACCTATCCTATGGGTCACTAGCCTAAGTGTCCATGCATATTATATACTACATAGAGGAAACCGAAACCATACCTTGGCCGATTTCCAATATGCTCTTAACTCAAAATTGAGCACCAAAAGAGCTTTCAACCAAAAATCCAACTACCAATGCAACTCCAACAAGCTCCAAACTCACAATAATCAAGCTATATACATATAAATCACCACAAATCAACCTAGGGTTCCATTTAAATATAAAATCACAAGGGTTTAGTGGCTCTTACCTTTTCTAACAGATTTGATAGCAACAATCCAATGCTAAGCAAGGATTAGAGCAAACCTAAACATCCAAAATCACAAAAACTCATTTAACCCAAAGCTCTAATTATCCGAAATTTTAGAGAGACGAACTGAGAGGATTTCATGGCTACCTTACTACTTTCTTGAGTGGGTTTTGTAGAGTTCTTCACAAGGAACACGTGGCCACAAATGGTGCGGCGATCGGAGCTCTGTAGCTCAAGATATGAGCTTGAGAAGATTGAAGTGAATAGTGCTCAATCTCTTCTCCTCTCCCTCTTTCAATTTCTGATGTGTGTGCTGTGTTTAATGAGGGTTGTTGCTGCATGGGTTCATTAAATGAATCCTTATATATGTTGGGCTTGGGCCCAACTTGGGTTCGGTCCAACCCGTTAGCGTTTTTAGCCTGTTTGGCCCAACTTCGGGCCAAACCTTTAAAATTAACGCCCAGTTTTCCACTTCTAATATTTTTCTAAGGTTTTTGACAGTTTTCACTTTTTCTTGTGCGGTACCGGGAAGACTTGAACCGGTTTAACCGGTTCAACTGCCAGTTCGTGGTTCTTTACGATTTTTCACAGAAAGCACAATTTCTGCCTCAAAAAGACCCACTGAGTCCAAAAATCACCTTTAAATCCTCAAATTCTCACTCTAACTTTTTAAAATCTACTTTGAGAAATTAATCACTTAATTAACCGATTGATTAGTTGCGGTTCTTATAGATTTGGTGCAAAATTATGTGATTTGGTTACATAATAGTGGGAATCAATGGGTTGGCGCCTAACTTGGGCAATACGATGCGTAACTTGGGCAATACAGCACCTAACTTGAGTGCGAACTCCCACCCTGGTGCCCAACTTCACATGCGCCCTTCCTTTACGACGCCTAACTTGAGGTGGGTCTGCTCTCACGGCGCCTAACTTGACATTCGCAACACCTAACTTCATGTGGAACTTTACCCTGGCACCTAACTTGCGAACCTGGTGCCTAACTTCATGCCTCCCGTGTGTGATGCAACTCTATGGCTTGGTGTGGCACCTAACTTGAGAAAATAGAGTTAGGTGTGGACCAGGCAAGGATCAATTCCAATTTGCATGCATCATTGGCGCCTAACTTCAAGGGGTTAAGTTAGGCGCCACCCCTCCCGTGGGTAACGCCCCGATTGAACATGTATGTGGTGCCTAAGGTTTTGAAGTTAGGCGCCACCCAATCCGAACCTAGCTTCTCCAAGGTGTCCGAAACTTTGTCTTCATGTACCTGTTTCTGTTCTAATCATTCTGCATGATCCAAATACACGTAAAACAAGGAAAAATAGTAAAAACCCAAACAAAACTAAATAAATAAAAAAATCAAAGTAAAATAAATCGAACTGAAGGATACAAAAATATCGGGCTGCCTCTCGACAAGCACTTCTTTAACATCACTAGCTTGACGGTCAATTCTGCTAGTTCAGCAGATGAATGGACCTTTGGCGATCAATCTTGCCTCCAAGATAATGCTTCAACCTCTGGCCATTCACTGTAAACCTTCTATTAGAATTCTGTTCCTGAATCTCTACATGACCATACGGTGATGCTCTAGTTACCACAAACGGTCCTGACCACCGGGATTTCAGCTTCCTGGGAAAGAGTTTGAGCCTTGAGTTGAACAATAGCACTCTCTGACCTGGTGATGAGCGGATATTTTATACGCTTTTTGGGGTTAATTTCATATAGTTTTTAGGATGTTTTAGTTATTTTTTAGTTTAATTCTATTAGTTTTTAGGAAAAATTCATATTTCTGGACTTTACTATGAGTTGTGTGTTTTTCTGTAATTTCAGGTATTTTTCTGGCTGAAATTGAAGGAGCTGAGCAAAAATCTGATTCAGGCTGAAAAAGGACTGCTGATGTTGTTGGATTCTGACCTCCCTGCACTCAAAGTGGATTTTCTGGAGCTACAGAACTCGAAATGGCGTGCTTCCAATTGCGTTGGAAAGTAGACATCCAGGATTTTCCAGAAATATATAATAGTCCATACTTTGCTCAAGGATAGATGACATAAACTGGCATTCAACGCCAGTTCTCTGCCCAATTCTGGCGTCCAGCGCCAGAAAAGGATTAAAAGCTGGAGTTCAACGCCAGAAATGGATCCAAACCTGGCGTTGAACGCCCAAAATGGCCTTATGCACGTGAATTACTTAAATCTCAGCCCCAGCACACACCAAGTGGGCCCCAGAAGTGGATCTCTATACCATCTGCTATAGTTTACTCATTTGCTGTAAACCTAGGCTACTAGTTTAGTATTTAAACAACTTTTAGAGACTTATTTTGTATCTCATGACATTTTAGATCTGAACTTTGTACTCTTTGACGGCATGAGTCTCTAAACTCCATTGTTGGGGGTGAGGAGCTCTGCTGTGTCTCGATGAATTAATGCAAGTATTCCTGTTTTCTATTCAAACATGCGTGTTCCTATTTAAGATATTCATTCGCACTTCAACATGAATGTGATGAACGTGACAATCATCATCATTCCCCCACGAACGCGTGCCTGACATCCACCTCCGTTCTACATCAGATTGAATGAATATCTCTTAGATTCCTTAAGCAGAATCTCCGTGGTATAAGCTAGATTGATGGCGGCATTCATGAGAATCCGGAAAGTCTAAACCTTGTCTGTGGTATTCCGAGTAGGATTCAGGGATTGAATGATTGTGACGTGCTTCAAACTCGCGAGTGCTGGGCGTAGTGACAGACGCAAAAGGAGGGTGAATCCTATTCCAGCATGATCGGGAACCTCAGATGATTAGCCGTGCTGTGACAGAGCATTTGGACCATTTTCACAAGAGGAGGGGATGTAACCATTGACAACGGTGATGCCCCAACACACAGCTTGCCATAGAAGGACGTGCGTGCGTGAATCAGAGGACAGAGGAAAGCAGAGATTCAGAAGACAAAGCATCTCCAAAACTCCAACATATTCTCCATTACTGCATAACAAGTAACCTTTAATTTATGCTCTCTTGGTTATTCGCAATTCAACTGATAAACATAATTGATTTCCTGACTAAGAATTACAAGATAACCACAGCTTGCTTCAAACCAACAATCTCCGTGAGATTCAACCCTTACTCACGTAAGGTATTACTTGGACGACCCAGTGCACTTGCTGGTTAGTGGTACACATTGTGAAAAGTGTGATTCACAATTCGTGCACCAAGTTTTTGGCGCCGTTGCCGGGGATTGTTCGTGTTTGGACAACTAACGGTTTATTTTGTTACTTAGATTAGGAAAAATTTCTTTTTTTTGTTTAGAGTCTCTTATTATTGTCGTGTTAAAATTTTAGAATCCTTATTTTCTTTTTAAAATATTTTTCAAAAATAATTTCTCTATTAAATCCTGTGCCAAACTTTAAGTTTGGTGTTTTCTTGTTGATTTTTCTGTGTTTTTCTAAAAATTTTAAGTTTGGTGTTCTTCCTTCATGTTCTTGTGTTCTTGTGAGTCTTCAAAGTGTTCATGAGTTTTCCTTGTGTCTTGATCTTAAAATTTTTAAGTTTGGTGTTCCTTGGTGTTTTTTCTCCAAAAATTTTCGAAAACAAGGAGCATTAAATCTAAAAATTTTAAATCTTGTGCTATCTTATTGTTTTTCTCTCTCTTCTTAAAATTCAAAAATATCTTTTCTCTCTATTTTAAAGCATCTTTTTCGAAATCTATTTCTAAAATTTAGATTTTTATTTCAAAATTTAAAACCTTTTTCAAAAATCATCATATCCTTTTCAAAATCTCCTAACCACTTTCTCTCTCCTCACTTTTTCGAAAATATTTCACTCATTTTTATTTATTTTATTTTGATTTATTTTGATTTCGAAATAAATAAATAAATAAATAAATAAATAAAAATAATTTTTATATCATCTCCCTTTCTCCATCATGGACCTAAGCGAAAATGAACAGTCCAGGAGGACTCTGGGGTCATATTCTAACCCCTCTACTGCTTCATATGGGAGTAGTATCTGCATACCCTCCATTGGAGTCAGTAGCTTTGAGTTGAATCCTCAGCTCATTATCATGGTGCAGCAAAGTTGCCAGTATTCCGGTCTTCCACAGGAAGAACCTACAGAGTTTCTGGCACAGTTTCTACAGATTGCTGACACAGTACATGATAAAGAAATAGATCAGGATGTCTACAGACTATTATTGTTTCCATTTGCTGTAAAAGATCAAGCTAAGAGGTGGTTGAATAACCAACCTAAGGCCAGCATAAGGACATGGAAACAGCTGACAGAAAAATTTCTGAATCAATACTTTCTCCCAAAACGGATGACACAGCTAAGGCTGGACATCCAAGGCTTTAAACAAGGAGATAATGAACCTCTTTATGATGCCTGGGAGAGATACAGAGAGATGCTACGAAAATGCCCCTCTGAAATGTTTTCAGAGTGGGTTCAGTTAGACATCTTCTACTATGGGCTTGCAGAAGGAGCTCAGATGTCTCTAGATTACTCAGCTGGTGGATCTATCCACATGAGAAAGACAATTGAAGAGGCTCAAGAGCTCATTGATACAGTTGCCAGGAATCAGCACCTGTACCTAAGCAGTGACCCTTCCATGAAAGAAGAGGTTAAAACAGCAACTACTGAACTCAGTTCTGTAAAACAAGCTGCTGAATTCAATCAGCAATTGGACTTTCTAACAAAGCAGTTAGCCGAATTCAAAGATAGACTACAAGAGACAAGGATGGCTAATATACATATGGACGAATAGTTTAAGCAAACAAAGCAGCAGCTGTCAAGGCAAATAGCAGAAGAATGCCAAGTAGTTCAACTAAGAAGTGGGAAAACATTAAATACCCCACCTCAAGGCAGCAAAACGCTAAGAAATGAGCAAACCACCCAAAATTCACCTGAGGACAGTAAGAGCCCAGGGAAAAGTAATTCTGGAACTAAAACGCCAGAAAATTGGTGGAAGGCTGGCGCTGAACTCCCAGACCATGCTCAGGACTGGCGTTCAACGCCAGAAACAAGGCAGGACTGGCGTTCAACGCCAGAAATGGGCAAGGATCTGGCGTTGAATGCCCAAAATGGGCAAGATCTGGCGCTGAACGCCCAAAATGGGCACAATTCTGGCGTTCAAACGCTAGGAGCAGACAAGGAGCTGGCGTCCAGTTTCACTCCAGCTTCTAACTCTGGCACTCAATTGCCAGTGAGGGATCAGACACACACAAATGCTGATAACAACCCCTCTAAAAAGGCTTCTTCAACCACTTCTGTAGGCAATAAACCTACAGCAACTAAGGTTGAAGAATATAAAGCCAAGATACCTTATCCTCAAAAACTCTGGAAAGAGGAGCAGGATAAGCAGTTTGCTCGCTTCGCAGATTACCTCAGGACTCTTGAAATAAAGATTCCATTTGCAGAAGCACTTGAGCAAATACCTTCTTATGCCAAGTTCATGAAAGAGATCTTGAGTCATAAAAAGGATCGGAGAGAAACAGAAAGAGTTCTCCTCACTGAAGAATGCAGTGCAGTCATTCTGAAAAGCTTTCCTGAGAAGCTTAAAGACCCTGGAAGTTTTCTGATACCATGCATATTAGAAGGTAATTGCACCAAGACAGCTTTATGCGATCTTGGGGCAAGCATCAACATAATACCTGCATCTACTATCAGAAAGCTTGGCTTAACTGAAGAAGTTAAACCAACCCGGATATGTCTCCAACTTGCTGATGGTTCCACTAAATACCCATCAGGCGTGATTGAAGACATGATTGTCAGGGTTGGGCCATTCGCCTTTCCCACTGACTTCGTTGTGCTGGAAATGGAGGAGCACAGGAGTGCTACTCTCATTCTAGGAAGACCCTTCCTAGCAACTGGACGATCCCTCATTGACGTCCAACAGGGGGAAATAACCCTGAGAGTCAATGATGATGAGTTTAAGTTGAACGCTGTCAAAGCCATGCAGCATCCAGACACATCAACAGACTGCATGAAAGTTGATCTTATTGACTCTTTGATAGAAGAGATCAACATGGCTGAGAGTCTCGAATCAGAGTTGGAAGACATCTTTAAAGATGTTCAGCCTGATTTGGAGGATTCAGAGGAGATGAAAGAGCCTCTGAAATTTCCTCTAGAAGAGGAAAAACCTCCTAAACCCGAGCTCAAACCGTTACCACCATCCTTGAAATATGCGTTTCTGGGAGAAGGTGACACTTTTCCAGTGATCATAAGCTCTGCTTTAAATCCACAGGAAGAGGAGGCACTTATTCAAGTGCTAAGGACACACAAGACAGCTCTTGGGTGGTCCATAGGTGACCTTAAGGGCATAAGCCCAGCTAGATGCATGCACAAAATCTTATTGGAGGATAATGCCAAACCAGTGGTTCAACCACAGAGGCGGCTAAATCCAGCCATGAAAGAAGTGGTGCAGAAAGAGGTCACCAAACTACTAGAGGCTGGGATTATTTATCCTATTTCTGATAGCCCCTGGGTGAGCCCTGTCCAAGTCGTCCCAAAAAAGGGAGGCATGACAGTGATTCATAATGAAAAAAATGAACTGGTTCCTACAAGAACAATTATAGGGTGGCGCATGTGTATTGACTACAGAAGGCTCAATACAGCCACCAGAAAGGATCATTTTCCTTTACCATTCATAGACCAGATGCTAGAAAGACTAGCAGGTCATGATTATTACTGCTTTTTGGACGGCTACTCAGGCTATAACCAGATTGCAGTAGATCCTCAGGATCAAGAGAAAACAGCATTCACATGTCCATCTGGAGTGTTTGCTTATAGGAGAATGCCATTTGGGTTGTGTAATGCCCCTGCAACCTTCCAGAGATGCATGCTCTCTATTTTCTCTGATATGGTGGAAAAATTTCTGGAGGTCTTCATGGATGATTTCTCAGTATATGGAGACTCATTCAGCTCCTGTCTTGATCACCTGAAACTTGTTTTGAAGAGATGCCAAGAGACCAACCTAGTTTTAAATTGGGAAAAATGTCACTTCATGGTGACTGAAGGGATTGTCCTTGGGCATAAAATCTCAAACAAGGGAATAGAGGTGGATCAAGCAAAAATAGAGGTAATTGAAAAATTACCACCACCTGCCAATGTTAAGGCAATCAGAAGCTTTCTGGGGCATGCAGGATTCTATAGGAGGTTTATAAAGGATTTTTCAAAAATCACAAAACCTCTAAGCAATCTGCTAGCTGCAGACACGCCATTTGTGTTTGACACAGAGTGCCTGCAGGCGTTCGAAACGCTGAAAGCTAAGCTAGTCACAACACCAGTCATTTCTGCACCAGACTGGACGTTACCATTTGAGCTAATGTGTGATGCCAGTGATCACGCCATTGGTGCAGTATTGGGATAGAGGCATGACAAGCTTCTGCATGTCATTTATTATGCTAGTCGCGTTTTAAATGATGCCCAGAAAAATTACACAACCACAGAAAAAGAATTACTTGCAGTGGTTTACGCCATTGACAAGTTCAGATCATACTTAGTAGGATCAAAAGTGATTGTGTATACTGATCATGCTGCTCTTAAATATCTACTCACAAAGCAGGATTCAAAACCCAGGCTCATCAGATGGGTGTTGCTTCTGCAAGAGTTTGATATAGAAATAAGAGACAGAAAAGGAACAGAGAACCAAGTGGCTGATCATCTGTCCCGGATAGAGCCAGTAGAAGGGACGCCCCTCCCCTCTCTTGAGATCTCTGAGACTTTTCCGGATGAGCATTTATTTGCCATTCAGGAAACACCATGGTTTGCCGATATTGCAAACTATAAAGCTGCAAGGTTCATACCCAAGGAGTACAACATGATACAAAAGAAGAAATTAATTACTGATGCAAAGTACTACTTGTGGGATGAACCTTATCTCTTTAAGAGATGTGCAGACGGAATAATACGTAGGTGTGTGCCTAGAAAAGAAGCACAGAGGATCCTGTGGCATTGCCATGGATCTCAATATGGAGGCCATTTCGGAGGTGAGCGAACAGCCACCAAGGTCCTCCAATGTGGCTTCTATTGGCCCACATTCTATAAAGATTCCCGAGAGTTTGTACGTAACTGTGACAGTTGCCAAAGAGCTGGTAATCTGCCTCATGGTTACGCCATGCCTCAACAAGGAATCTTGGAAATTGAGTTGTTTGACGTATGGGGAATTGACTTCATGGGACCTTTCCCGCCATCATACTCAAACACCTATATTCTGGTGGCAGTTGACTATGTATCAAAATGGGTTGAAGCCATTGCCACACCCACCAATGATACTAAGACAGTGCTGAAGTTCCTCCAGAAACATATCTTTAGCAGGTTTGGTGTCCCTAGAGTACTAATCAGTGATGGGGGCACTCACTTCTGCAATAAACAGCTTTACTCTGCCATGGTTCGGTATGGAATTCACCACAAGGTAGCTACTCCATATCATCCACAAACTAATGGGCAAGCTGAAGTCTCTAACAGACAATTAAAGAGAATCCTGGAACGGACAGTAAATATCCGTAGAAAGGATTGGGCACGGAGCTTGGATGATGCTCTGTGGGCTTACAGAACAGCATTCAAGACCCCTATAGGGACCTCTCCATACCAACTCATGTATGGTAAGGCATGTCACCTGCCTGTGGAACTGGAACATAAGGCCTACTGGGCAACCAGATTCCTAAACTTTGATGCCAAATTAGCAGGAGAAAAACGATTGCTCCAGCTAAATGAGCTAGAGGAATTCAGATTCACAGCTTTCGAAAATGCCAAGCTTTATAAAGAGAAATAAAAAAAGTGGCATGACAGAAAGCTGTCATCTAGAATCTTTGAACCAGGACAGAAGGTTCTGTTGTTTAACTCTAGACTCAGGCTATTCCCCAGAAAACTAAAATTCCGGTGGAGGGGACCATACGTGATTACAAGTGTATCACCATATGGTTATGTGGAGCTTCAAGATATTGATTCTGATAAGAAGTTCATTGTCAATGGACAGAGAATCAAGCACTATCTTGAAGGCAACATTGAGCAAGAATGCTCAAGGCTAAAGCTAGATTAAAAGCTCAGCAAGGTCCAGCTAAAGACAATAAAGAAGCGCTTGCTGGGAGGCAACCCAGCCATGGGGCAACAATCCTCTAAGCATTTTGCCCTATTTTTATTTTTATTTGTTTATATAAAGTTCACTGACACTAAGGTGAGGAATCATTTACAGAAGACCTCGGCACACAAAACAGAGAAAAAGAGCTCACTGGCAAGAAAACGCCAGTAATGGTAGCAATCTGGGCGTTCAACGCCAGAAATGGGCACCCACTGGGCGTTGAACGCCAGTAATGGCAGCAGCTGGGCGTTGAACGCCCAGGAGAGCAGCAATTGGGCGTTGAACGCCCAGGAGAGTAGCAATTGGGCGCTGAACGCCCAAAACAGGCAGTGTTTGGGCGTTCAAACGCCAGGATGGCAAGGAGGAGCCAAATTCATTTTTCCACACGTTTTTCCATTCTAATTTCAAATTTTTTGTTTCAATGCATGATTTTTACATAAACATGTTAAGAACCCTGATTTCTAAAATCCTTAATTTCTAAAAATCCCTCTTTCCAAATTCAATCCAACTCTTTTCAAATCTTTTCTAAAAACAAATATATCTTTTTCACTCTAAAATCTTTTCAACTAATCAATATCTTTTTCAAATCTCCATATTATCTTTTTCAAAATCTAGATTTATCTTTTTCAAAAATCTATCATATCTTCTCAATTTTAAACTATATCCTCTATCTTATCTTTTTCAAATCAATCTTTTTATCCTATCTTTTCCAATTTTTCAAAAACCCACCCCCCATCCCTTTAAATATGGGTTCGGCCTCCCTCCTCCTCCATCAACAATTGCACCTAGCTCTCCTTCCATCCCTCTCCTTTCTTTTCTTTTGCTTGAGGACAAGCAAACCTCTAAGTTTGGTGTGTTTATCCGAGATCACTAAGATCATGGCTCCTAAAGGAAAACAACCCACTCCAAGAGGCAAGAAAGAGATCGTTCCAAAACCACTTTGGAATCAAGGAAAGTTCTTATCTAAAGAACATTCAGACCATTATCATAAAATAATGGGTCTGAGATCAGTGATCCCGGAAGTTAGATTCGATCTGAAAGAAGATGAATATCCGGAGATCCAGGAGCAAATTCGAATCAGGAACTGGGAAGTCCTAGCTAATCCTGAAACGAAAGTGGGGAGGAACATGGTCCAGGAGTTCTATGCTAATATGTGGCAAACTGACAAGCAAAAACTATCTGGGACTGCTCTCTATTACTATCGGACCGTGGTCAGAGGAAAAATTATTCATACCCACCCTGACAGGATCAGGGAGATCTTAAAGCTACCTTAGCTGAAAGATGATCCAGATTCCTTCAACAGGAGAATGATGAGAACAGACAAGAGTCTGAATAAGATTCTAGAGGACATATGTGTCCCTGGAGCCAGGTGGACCACCAACACAAAGGGTATCCCAAATCAACTCAAGAGAGAAGATCTCAAACCAGTCGCCAGAGGATGGCTGGACTTCATTGGGCATTCTCTGTTGCCTACTAGCAACCGTTCTGAAGTCACAGTTAAAAGAGCAGTGATGATCCATTGCATCATGATGGGAAAGGAAGTGGAAGTTCATCAGCTGATCTCAGCTAAACTCTACAAAATTGCTAACAAAAATTCTAAGGAGGCCAGGTTGGCTTATCCAAGCGTGATATCGCTGCTCTGCAAGGATGCTGGAGTAAGGATGGGAATAACTAAGTACATCTCAGTTGAGAAACCAATCACCAAGGCATCAATGGAAAAATAACAAGCGCAGGAGGATCCCACCAAGAAGAAAACGCAGGAATTCCTCCCAGAAATCCCTCAATCTGAATATTGGGAGTATCTTGAGACGTCCATCACCAAGATACGGGAAGCTATGGAGCAAATAATAAAAGAACAGAAGGAACACAGTCAAATTCTTACCTATATGTTTAAAGAACAAGAGGAGCAAGGGCGTGACTTAAGGGACTTGAAGCGCCAGAAGTTATCTCTTGCAGGACCGAGCACCCCAAGGATCAGAGGAACCCCTGTTCCCCCAGAATAAAGGTTGTTAAATTCCAATTTCTGCTTTAAATCTGTGATAGTGTCATTAGAAAAGTTCACCTTAGGAGTCATATAGTAGTAATTAGTATCTATTTTGATCTTATCTCCAATTAAGCTATAGTTTATTTTTCTCATCATCAGCAAACATGAATAAAATAGTAGATCTTTTGAATAAGAGGCAATAAAATTTCGAGTTTTAATAAGAGAAATTCTAATTAGTTACATGTGGTGGCAATACTTTCTGTCTTCTGAATGAATGCTTGAACAGTGCATATGTCTTTTGAATTTGTTACTTAAGACTGTTAAATATGTTGGCTCTTGAAAAAAATGATGAACATGAGACATGTTATTGATAATCTGAAAAATCATAAAAATGATTCTTGAAGCAAGAAAAAGCAACAAAAAAAAAAAGCAGAAAAAGCCAATAGCCCTTAAAACCAAAAGGCAAGGGTAATAAAAAGGATCCCAAGGCTTTGAGCATAAGTGGATAGGAGGGCCTAAGGGAATAAAATCCTGGCCTAAGCGGCTAAACCAAGCTGTCCCTAACCATGTGCTTGTGGCGTGAAGGTGTCAAGTGAAAACTTGAGACTGAGCGGTTAAAGTCAAGGTCCAAAGCAGAAAGAAGAGTGTGCTTAAGAACTCTGGACACCTCTAATTGGGGACTTTAGCAAAGCTGAGTCACAATCCAAAGGGTTCACCCAATTATGTGTCTGTGGCATTTATGTATCCAGGGGTAATACTGGAAAACAAAGTGCTTAGGGCCACGGCCAAGACTCATGAAATAGCTGTGTTCAAGAATCATCATACTGAAATAGGAGAATCAATAACACTATCTGAATTCTAAGTTCTTATAGATGCCAATCACTCTGAGCTTCAATAGATAAAGTGAGATGCCAAAACTGTTCGGAAGCAAAAAGCTGCTAGTCCCGCTCATCTAATTAGAATCTGAGCTTCATTCAAAAACTCTAAGATATTATTGCTTCTCAACCTATTAGTCTTCTATTTTATTTGTCTAGTTTCTTGAGGACAAGCAACAGTTTAAGTTTGGTGTTGTGATGAGCGGATATTTTATACGCTTTTTGGGGTTAATTTCATATAGTTTTTAGGATGTTTTAGTTAGTTTTTAGTTTAATTCTATTAGTTTTTAGGAAAAATTCATATTTCTGGACTTTACTATGAGTTGTGTGTTTTTCTGTAATTTCAGGTATTTTTCTGGCTGAAATTGAAGGAGCTGAGCAAAAATCTGATTCAGGCTGAAAAAGGACTGCTGATGCTGTTGGATTCTGACCTCCCTGCACTCAAAGTGGATTTTCTGGAGCTACAGAACTCGAAATGGCGTGCTTCTAATTGCGTTGGAACGTAGACATCCAGGGCTTTCCAGCAATATATAATAGTCCATACTTTGCTCAAGGATAGATGACGTAAACTGGCGTTCAACGCCAGTTCTCTGCCCAATTCTGGCGTCCAGCGCCAGAAAAGGATTAAAAGCTGGAGTTCAACGCCAAAAATGGATCCAAACCTGGCGTTGAACGCCCAAAATGGCCTTATGCACGTGAATTACTTAAATCTCAGCCCCAGCACACACCAAGTGGGCCCCAGAAGTGGATCTCTATACCATCTGCTATAGTTTACTCATTTGCTGTAAACCTAGGCTACTAGTTTAGTATTTAAACAACTTTTAGAGACTTATTTTGTATCTCATGACATTTTAGATCTGAACTTTGTACTCTTTGACGGCATGAGTCTCTAAACTCCATTGTTGGGGGTGAGGAGCTCTGCTGTGTCTCGATGAATTAATGCAAGTATTCCTGTTTTCTATTCAAACATGCGTGTTCCTATCTAAGATATTCATTCGCACTTCAACATGAATGTGATGAACGTGACAATCATCATCATTCTCCCACAAACGCGTGCCTGACATCCACCTCCGTTCTACATCAGATTGAATGAATATCTCTTAGATTCCTTAAGCAGAATCTCCATGGTATAAGCTAGATTGATGGCGGCATTCATAAGAATCCAGAAAGTCTAAACCTTGTCTGTGGTATTCCGAGTAGGATTCAGGGATTGAATGACTATGACGAGCTTCAAACTCGCGAGTGCTGGGCGTAGTGACAGATGCAAAAGGAGGGTGAATCCTATTCCAGCATGATCGGGAACCTCAGATGATTAGCCGTGCTGTGACAGAGCATTTGAACCATTTTCACAAGAGAAGGGGATGTAACCATTGACAACGGTGATGCCCCAACACAAAGCTTGCCATAGAAGGACGTGCGTGCGTGAATCAGAGGACAAAGGAAAGCAGAGATTCAGAAGACAAAGCATCTCCAAAACTCTAACATATTCTCCATTACTGCATAACAAGTAACCTTTAATTTATGCTCTCTTGGTTATTCGCAATTCAACTGATAAACATAATTGATTTCCTGACTAAGAATTACAAGATAAACACAGCTTGCTTCAAACCAACAATCTCCGTGGGATTCGACCCTTACTCACGTAAGGTTTTACTTGGACGACCCAGTGCACTTGCTGGTTACTGGTACGCGTTGTGAAAAGTGTGATTCACAATTCGTGCACCACCTGGCTCAAAGACTCTGATGGCAATCTTCTTGTCATGCCATATCTTGGTTCTCTCCTTATAGAGCTTGGCATTCTCATAGGCAGAATATCTGAATTCATCAAGCTCATTCAACTAAAGCATCCTTTTTATTCCTTCAGCTTGAGCATCAAAGTTCAAAAACTTGATCACCTAGTACGCTCTATGCTCCAGCTCAACTGGCAAGTGACAAGCTTTACCATAGACTAATTAATAAGGGGACATGCCAATAGGAGTCTTGTATGCTGTCCGGTATGCTCAGAGAGCGTCATTAAGCTTCCTAAACTAATCCTTTCTTAAAATGATGACGGTCTTCTCTAGAATCCTTTTGAGTTCTCTATTGGAGACCTCAACCTATCCACTTGTCTGAGGGTGATAAGGGGTTTCTACTTTATGACGGACTCCATATCTCTGGAGAAGTGAGTCCAGCTGTCTGTTGCAGAAGTAACTTCCACCATCACTAGTGAGTGTCCTTGGGACACTAAACCGGCTGAAAATATACCTCTGAAGAAAGATCATCACCACTTTGGCATCATTGATGGGCAGATTCACAGCTTTCACCCATTTGGACACATAATCAACTGCCACCAAGATATAAGTGTTGAAGTATGAGGGTGGAAAAAGGTCCCATGAAGTCAATACCCCACACATCAAACAACTCAATCTCAAGAATCCCCTACTGTGGCATCTCATGGTTGGCAGGGAGATTCTTAGCTCTCTCACATCTGTCACAGTTCTTCACAAATGCTCTTGAGTCCCGGAAGAGAATCGGCCAATAAAAATCGCTCTGAAGGACCTTTGTAGTTGTCCTTTCACCACCAAAGTGGCCTCCATAATCAGAGCCATGACAGTGCCAAAAAATTTGGTGTGTTTCCTCATCTGAGACATACCTCCGGATTATACCATCTGAGCATCTTCTAAAAAGATAAGGTTCCTTCCAAAAGTAGTACTTTGCATCAGTCAATAGTTTCTTCACTTGTTGTTTACTATACTCTTTTGGGATAAACTTCATGGCTTTATAATTTGCAATGTCTGTAAATCATGGAACCTACTGAATGACAAGAGGTTGCTCATCCGGGAATGTCTTAGTCACAGCTGTGGGTGGTTGCACTCCTTCTTCAGGTTCAATTCTGGAAAGGTGGTCAGCCACTTGATTTTCTGACCTATTTCTGTCCTTGATCTCAATATCAAACTCCTGAAGGAGCAGCATCCATCTAATCAATCTTGGTTTAGAATCCTGTTCGGTTAGAAGGTACTTCAAAGCAGCATGATCAGTATAAACAATAACCTTAGAACCAATTAAATAGGACCTAAACTTATCAACATCATACACAACAGCTAATAATTCTTTTTCTATAGTTGTGTAATTCTTTTGAGCATCATTTAATACACGACTAGCATAGTAAATGACATGCATAAGCTTGCGTTGCCTCTGTCCCAAAACAGCTCCTATAGCATAATCACTAGCATCACACATTAATTCAAATGGCAAATCTAGTCAGGAGGGGCTATGATAGGAGCAGAGGTAAGGTTTGCCTTTAGAGTTTCAAAGGCATGCAGACAGTCAGCATCAAATATAAGAGGAACATCAGCAACCAATAGGTTGCTCAATGGTTTAGCAATTTTGAAAAAATCTTTTATAAATCTTCTATAAAATCCTGCATGACCCAAGAAACTCCGGACTGCCTTAACATTAGTTGGTGGTGGTAATTTTTCAATTACCTCTACCTTTTCTCTATCAACCTCAATTCTCTTGCTTGAAATCTGGTGTCCAAGAACAATACCTTCTGTGACCATAAAATGACATTTCTCCCAATTTAAAACAAGGTTTGATTCTTAATACCATTTCAAGACTAGAGATAAATGCTTAACGCAGGATCCAAAAGAGTTACCAAAAATACCAAAATCATCCATAAATACCTCAATAAACTTTTCAACCATATTAAAAAAAAATTGAAAGCATACACCTCTGAAAAGTTGCTAGGGAATTACAGAGTCCAAATGGCATTCTCCAGTAAGCAAATACTCAAAACGGACATGTGAATGCCGTCTTTTCTTGATCTTGAGGGTCCACTGCAATTTGGTTATATCCAGAATATCTATCCAGAAAGCAATAAAAGGCATGACCAGCTAACCTCTCAAGTATCTGATCAACAAAAGGCAAGGGGAAGTGATACTTCCTTGTAGCAGTGTTGAACCTCCTGTAATCTATGCACATTCGCCATCTTGTGATGGTTCTTGTAGGAATTAGCTCATTCTTTTTATTCTTGATCACTGTCATCCTTCCTTTCTTGGGAACTACCTGCACAGGACTCACCCAAAGGCTATCAGAAATAGGATATATAATGCCGGCTTCCCATAGTTTCATTACCTCTTTTTAGACCACCTCTTTCATGGTTGAATTTAGCCTCCTTTGTGGTTACACAACCGGTTTAGCATCATCTTCAAGAAGGATCTTGTGCATACGCTTGGTTGTACTAATTCCCTTTAAATCACCAATGGTCCATCCAAGAGCTGTTTTATGACCCTTGAGCACTGTAATCAGCACATCTTCCTCATCAGGATTCAAAGAAGAGCTAATGATCACTGGATATGAATTATTTTTACCTAGGAACACGTATTTCAAAGAAGGAAGCAAAGGCTTGAGCTCAAGCTTAGGGACTTCTCCCTCTGTAGTAGGCATGCTAAACAAGTCCTTTTTAGGTAGTGAATCATCAATTTCAAGCAAATCATCCTCAGAGAGAGGATCTTAAATATCATCAAGTACCTCAGCTTCCAGTACCTCTTGGACAAGTGATTCAACAACATCAACTCTCATACACCCCTCAGAATCACTAGGGTGTTTAATAGCTTCAAACACATTAAGGACCACCTGTTCTTCATTGACCCTCAGAGTTAATTCACCCTTTTGCACATCAATCAAAGCTCTACCTATAGCTAAAAAGGGTCTTCCAAAAATAATAGAGGACTTTTTATCCTCTTCCATATCCAATATGACAAAATCAGTAAGAAAAATAAATGGACCCACTTTCACAAGTAAATCCTCAACAACCCCACAAGAATTTAAATAGAAAGATCAACAAGTTGAAGAGAAATACAAGTGGGTTTTTCCTCCTCAATTTGGAGCTTTTTCATCACTGAAAATGGCATGAGGTTGATGCTAGCTCCAACATCACACAAAGCTTTCTAAATAGTGACATCTCCAATGGTGCAAGGAATTACAAAGCTTCCTAGACCCTGCATCTTCTCATGAAGGTTATGTTGAATAATAGCACTGTATTCCTTGGTCAACACCACTGTCTCATTTTCCTTCCAATTCCTCTTGTTAGTCAACAATTCTTTCATGAATTTAGCATAGAGAGGCATTTGCTCAAGAGCCTCAGCAAAAGGAATATTGATTTGATGCTTCTTGAAGACTTCTAAAAATCTGAAAAATTGCTTGTCTTTGGAAGCCTTGTGAAGTCTCTGACGATATGGCATTTTAGGCTTGTACTCGGGAGCCTTAGGCAATGTAGGATGAGTGTCAAGAGAGACTGGGAATGGATTATCTGCACGCCTAGGAGGGACGTGCTCCACCCCCTCTTTCTTCTTCTCTGGAACTTCTTTTTCAACTAGCTCCTCATTGACCTTAGTATCAGAACTAGCTACTTTACCACTTCTCAATTGAATGGCCTTACAATCTTCTCTTGGGTTTACCATTGTATCACCAGGAAGTGTATTTGGAGGCCTCTCAGGTACTTTCTTGCTCAACTGGCCTACTTGCACCTCTAAGTTTCTGAGTGAAGCTCTAGTCTCCTGCATAAAACTAGCCAGTAGTGCTTCCAAATCAGTGTTCTTCTGGGGTTGAGAATTTGCCTGCTGAGGTGGTTGTTGTTGAGAAGATTGAAACTGGCGGTTATTATAATTATTCTGTTGAAAACCGCTCTGAGAATTATTGTTAAAATTCTGTGGCCTCTGAGGTTGCTCTCTCCACCCTAAATTTGGGTGATTTCTCCACCCCTGATTATAGGTCTTGGCATATGGATCATTATTAGGGTTTCTAAGAGTATTCCCCATGTAATTGACCTGTTCAGATGGAAATTGAGCATAATTATAATTCTCACCTTGTATAAAGCTACCAGTCATGTCATAAGGAGCCTCTTGAGCGGCATTATAAGCATTAACAGCTAAAACCTGCATCCCACTCAAGTGTTGAGTAAGCATATTAATCTGCTGAGACATAACTTTGTTCTGAGCAAGAAGAGCATCCAAAGCCTCTACTTCCAAACCGCCTTTCTTCTGAGGGGTCCCAGAGTTCACAGGATTTCTGTTAGATGAGTAGAGATATTGGTTGTTAGCAACCAACTCAATAAGCTCAGTAGTCTCTTCAGGCGTCTTCTTCATGTACAATGAACCACCTGTAGAATTAAATAAACACATTTTGGACATTTTTCACATAAGCCCTCATAAAAGATCTCCAGCTGAGTTCATTTAGAAAACATGTCAGGAGGGCATTGCCTGGTCAGCAGCTTGTACCTCTCCCAGGCTTCGTAGAGGGTCTCACCATCTTTCTGCCTGAAGGTCTGAACCTCCACCCTTAGCTTAGTCAGCTTCTGTGATGGGAAAAATTTAGACAAAAATTCAGTGACCACCTTATCCCAAGTGTCCAGGCTCTCCTTGGGTTGAGAATTTAGCCACAGCTTTGCTCTATCCCTCACAGCAAATGGAAAGAGCATGAGTTTGTAAACCTCATAATTCACTCCATTCATTTTCACAATATCATAAATCTGCAGGAAATTAGAAATAAATTGATTTGGATCTTCTTACGGGAGTCCGTGATACCGACAATTTTGCTGCACAAGAGTGACTAACTGAGGCTTCAGTTCAAAATTGTTTGCAGCTATAGGAGGCACCACAATACTTTTCCCATAGAGATCTGGATTGGGAGCAGTGTATGAGCCAAGTACTCTTCTATTTTGGTCATTCTCATTTGGAATTGCCACATTGGCATTAACAGCACGATTATGATCCATAGTGGACTCTATAGCTTCCTTTTCAAAAGTCTCACTCAGATTTTCATGAGCCTTGTAGAGTCTAGCTAATTGCAAGCGCCGCCTCAAAGTCCTTTCAGGTTCAGGATCAAAATCTGTAAGAAGTTCCTTGTCTCTGTTCCTGCTGACAAATAGACGGAAAACAAGAAAAGTGGGATTTTCTACATCAGAGTGTAGAGAATTTTCAGTGAGATAACCTGTGTAAAGAAATAAAATAAAACACTAAACAATTAAAGCAAGAAATTTTCAAAAATTATAATTAAAAGTATGCTAGAAATTCGAAATTTATAAAGAAAAATTAAACAAGAAAATTAAAATAAAATTAACTAGGTAACATCAAACTTAATTTCAGAAATTAAGGAAAAATACTAAGTAGAATTTTTGAAAATTAAGGAGCAAAAATTAAATAAAATTAAAACTAAACGCCTAATCTAAGCAATCAAACAACTAATAGTTGTCAATCACAGTCAATCTCCAGCAACGGCGCCAAAAACTTGGTGCGGAATTTATAATCCACAAACTAACCGGCAACTGCATCGAGTCGTACCAAGTAGTACCTCAAGTGAATGAGAGTCGATCCCACGAGGATTGATGGACTAAGCAACAATGATTGAATAATTTACTTAATTAGACAAGCAGAAAAAAGTGGTTGGGTCTCAATTGCATTAAACAGTCAATTCAGAAAATCAGAAAGCAAGTAGTAAACGGGTTGTAAAATACATGAGAGAAACAGTTAAGGCTTCAGAGATATTTATTTTTCGGATTAACTTTTCTTACCAACTATTTTAATCATGCAAGATTCAATTCATGGCAAACTATATGTGACTAAACCCTAATTTTTTAGACCTTTTTAGTCTCCTCTAACCTTTATCAACCGCTAATTCCTTGGTCACTTGGTTCCAATTAGAGGGTTAAGTTCAAATCTAGTTTATATGCCACAGAAACCCTAATTATCCAAGTATAAGAGGATTATATATCAAGTATCCCGTTAAGTCCAGATAATTAGTGATTTAGGAGAATTTGTTTTCAAGCTGATGTTCAGAGAAAGAGCTTTTCCAAGTTCTATAAGAACTCAAATAGAATAAGGGTCATACTTCCGTTCCACCCAAATTCATAAGATAAAGAACGAAACAATTCTTGAAATTGAAATCAATACATGAATTAAAATAGAAAAGTAATAGTATTAATCTATAGAATAAACAGAGCACCTAACCTTAATAGTGGAGGTTTAGTTGCTCATGGTTCCGAGAGAAAACTAGGGTTCTGTAAAACTGTAAAGTGCGGAATGAGGTAAGAGAGAAGAGAGGAGCCCGAAGGGCTGATTCTTTTCCCTTTTATATCTAGTCCTAATTAATGTAAAATATAATTTCTAGAACTAATTAATATCTTTTCCTATTTTAAAATAAAACAAAGTTTAACCGAAAATTAATAAAGATCTTCGTTGCATAGCTTGATTGAGCGTGGGGACCGTTGTTCTCCATAAAGCTGGCGCCTAACTTGGCATTTTGGAGTTGGACTTGGATGTGGCCGAATGGAATGAGTGTGATGGTTGTACCTGGCGTCTAACTTGGTGAAACCCAAGTTAGGCGCCACCTTGGCAGTGAACTTAGAGTCTTGGACGCGTTTTTCTTTGTCTTGGTGCCTAACTTGAGAAAAGCCAAGTTAGGCGCCACCTATGCAGCATGCACTTAACGTGTAAGTCCTCCTTTGGCGCCTAACTTGGGATTTCCCAAGTTAGGCGCCACTAAGGCCGAATTGCTGGATAAGAAGTGTAGACTATTATATATCGTTGGAAAGGTCTGGAAGTTAGCTTTCCAATGCCACTAGAATCACGTCAATTGGACCTCTGTAACTCGAGTTATTCTTGTTAGAGTGCAGGGAGGTCAGGGTTGACAACGTCATTTACTTTCTTCTCTTTTTCTACAGAAACTCCATCAAATCCATCCGAATGCTACCTGAAATAAGCAAAATTGCACACGACTCAAAGTAGCATCCATAGTGGCTAAAAGATATTTAAATCTTGATTAAACTCAATAATTTGAATACAAATTCACTAGGAAAAGATAGGAAAGATGCTCACGCATCAATAAGATCCTAACTGATTCTGTTTCAAATTAAGTTGTAATTTGATTTATAACATTTGATCCTAAAATCAGTTACCAATCTCATACTATATATAGATATATGTGGTAAAAGAAAAAGACATAAAAAAAATTTTCTTCTACCTCCACATACACAAATATTCTAATTCTTAATGAAAAATTGTTGGTGCAAGGAGTTGCAAGAAGTTTCTTAGTTAAATCCATTAGTTAAGGAGTTGACAACAAGGATCAGTCTCGGTGTAGATACACATAGTACCTTTGTACTATCGAAGGAAAAAAATTTTTATTCACTAGAATACTCAGGTATTGATATCTAACGTATCTTATTTCAATAAAACTTTAAGCACAAAATAAATCAATAGGATTACTTTATTATTTTCGCTACGTGTTATAAACACTTCTAATCCTATGTAAATATGATTTTTAAATATTTGTATGTTAAGTTAAAAATTACGAGTAAGCTGTTGATTGAGAAATAAGCTTGTTGATAATACTTGCCAATAGTAATACATTTGAAAACAAATTTAGCCGCTCATAAGCCGCTGAAGCCATCAAGCAAGAAAAAAAAATAAAGAGTAAAAAGGAACAAGCGAAAATTTTTATACTCGAGTAGCCACTTACTTAATGCAGCTGGCAACATGACAGGTTGTTTTAACTTTCAACACATTTTTTTTCTATCTCTTATTTTATATTTTTAAGTCATTTTATCTGTAATTTTTTAAACATTAATACAAGTCACTGTTCGTACAAAGGAACAAGCGAAAATTTTTAATACTACTATATCACAGAGACAAATTTTAATAGAATTAATGTTCAATTTGGTCTGACAATTCAAATCGTGAATTAATTAAATTCTTAACTTTTATAAATGACCAATGATGAACGGATAATTTAAATTCTTTTTGTCATTGTTTTTACATAGTTTTTAGTATGTTTTAGTTACTTTTTATTATATTTCTATTAGTTTTTATTCAAAAATCACATTTCTGGACTTTACTATGAGTTTGTGTATTTTTCTGTGATTTCAGGTATTTTCTGGCTGAAATTGAGGGACCTGAGCAAAAATCTGATTCAGAGGCTGAAAAAGGACTACAGATGCTGTTGAATTCTGACCCTCTTGTACTCGAAGTGGATTTTCTGGAGCTACAGAAGCACAATTGACGCGCTCTCATTGCATTGGAAAGAAGACATCCTGGGATTTCCAGAAATATATAATAGTCCATACTTTACCTGAGATTTGATGGCCTAAACTGGCATTCAAAGCCGGCCTAAAACATCTTGGCGTAAAATGCCCAAATTGGCACCAGAATTGGAGTTAAACGCCCAAACTGGCACCAAAGCTAGCGTTTAACTCCAGGAATAGCCTATGCACGTGTAAATCTCAATACTCAGCCCAAGAACACACCAAGTGGGCTCCAAAAGTGGATTTCTGCACTATCTGCACTTAGTTACTCATTTTTTGTAACCCTAGACTACTAGTTTAATATAAAAACTACTTTTAGAGATTTATTTTATGTCTTTTGTTAATCTTATGCTATCATAGACCATTGTTCTCGTTTGGGAGCTGGCCTCACGGCCATGCCTAGACCTTTTTCACTTATGTATTTTCTACGGTGGAGTTTCTACACCCCATAGATTAAGGTGTGGAGCTCTGCTGTTCTTCATGAATTAATGCAAGTACTATTGTTTTTCTTTCAATCCATGCCTACTTCTTCTCCAAAATATACTCTCGTACTTAATTCAGTTAAGTCAGAATGAAGGGGTGACCCGTGACAATCACCCAATCTTCGTTACTCGCTTAGCCAAGATCCGCGTGCCTGACAACCACAAAGCGGTCTACATGATATTCAACGTAGTCATTGGATGACAGCCGGAGTATATTCTCTTGGATATCTAATACACGGACCGAGTCCGTGAGGTTAGTATCTTCGTGGTATAGGCTAGA
The DNA here is from genome assembly GCF_059453495.1 of Arachis ipaensis. Taxonomy (NCBI): domain Eukaryota; kingdom Viridiplantae; phylum Streptophyta; class Magnoliopsida; order Fabales; family Fabaceae; genus Arachis; species Arachis ipaensis. Next base: position 113,548,588 of record NC_142441.1, on the reverse strand, counting down.
ATTATTGGCAGCCATTCCTGGGATCCGAAAAGTCTAAACCTTGTCTGTGGTATTCCGAGTAGGATCCGGGAAGGGATGACTGTGACGAGCTTCAAACCTGCGAATGTTGGGCGCAAGTGACAGTTTGCAAAAGGATCAATGGATTCTATTCCGACGCTAGCGGGAACCGACAGATGATTAGCCATGCAGTAGCTGTGCCTGGTATTTTTCATCTGAGACGAGAAATTCGACAGTTGATTAGCCGTGCAGAAACTGCAGAGGACCATTTTCACTGAGAGGATCTTACAGCTTGCCATGGAAGGGAGCACGCATGATTGGAGGAAGGTAAAAGGAAAGCAGAGGTTCAGAAGCAACAAAGCATCTCCAAACGCTTATCTGAAATTCCCACCAATGAATTACATAAGTAACTTTATTTTATTTTATGTTTTATTTATCTTTTAATTATCAAAACCTCATAACCATTTGAATCCGCATGACTGAGATTTACAAGGATGACCATAGCTTGCTTCCAGCCGACAATCTCCGTGGGATCTACCCTTACTCACGTAAGGTTTATTACTTGGACGGCCCAGTGCACTTGCTGGTTAGTTGCGTGGAGTTGTGAGAAAAGTGTGAGACCACGATTCCGCGTACTAAGTTTTTGGCGCCGTTGCCGGGGATTGTTCGAGTTTGGACAACTGACGGTTCATCTTGTTGCTTAGATTAGGTAATTTTATTTTATGTTTAAGCTTTTTATTTTATTTTATTTTAAAAAAATTCAAAAAAAATATATTTCTTCTTCAGAATTTTTAAGAATGAATTCTAGAGTATTATGAGATATGTTGAAGCCTGGCTAGCTGTGAAGCCATGTCTAATCTTTTGGACTAAGGCTTCCACTTCTCATTGACATGCTTGTATGTTTTATGCTAAAACTTGGCTTGCTATTTGGCCATGTCTAATCTTTTGGACCGAAACTTTCACTTAAAGCTTGGCTGGCCATTGGCTATGTCTAATTCTTTTGGACCGAAGCTTTAGACTAACATTGCATGATTCCTGGGATTCTTATTAAAAATTTTGTATCCCTTTATTTTCTTTTTCCAAATAATTTTCGAAAAATTACAAAAAAAAATTAACAAAATCATAAAAAACCAAAAATTTTGTGTTTCTTGTTTGAGTCTAGTGTCAAACTTTAAGTTTGGTGTCAATTGCATATTTTGATTTTTCTTTAAATTTTCGAAAAATACATGCATTGAGTTCTTCATGATCTTCAAGTTGTTCTTGATGATTTTCATTGTTTGATCTTTGAATCTTTTTGTTTTGTCTTTTCTTATTTTTCTTGTGCATTTTTGAATTCATAGTGTCTAAACATTAAAAATTTCTAAGTTTGGTGTCTTGCATGTGTTTCTTTTCTAAAACATTTTCAAAAATATGTTCTTGATGTTCATTATGATCTTCAAAGTGTTCTTGGTGTTCATCTTGATATTCAAAGTGTTCTTGCATGCATTATTAGTTTTGATCTTAATTTCTTATGTTTTGTGTCTTTTTGTGTTTTTCTCTTTCTTCATTAATTCAAAAAAATCAAAAATAATATCTTTCCCTTATTTCACTCATAAAAATTCAAAATTTTGAGTTGATTTGGTCAAAAATTTTTAAAATTTAGTTGTTTCTTGTTAGTCAAGTCAAAATTTCAATTTAAAAATCCTATCTTTTCAAATCCTTTTCAAAAATTAAATCTTTTTCATTTTTCTTTCATGTTTTTCGAAAATTTCAAAATTAATTTTCAAAATCTTTTTCTTACTTTTATTTCATATTTTCGAATTTATTACTAACAATTAATGTTTAGATTCAAAATTTTCAAGTTGTTACTTGCCTATTAAGAAATGATCAATCTTTAAATTCTAAAATCATATCTTTTAGTTTCTTGTTAGTCAAGTAATCAACTTTAATTTCAAAAATCAAATCTTTTTAATTTCCTTTTCAAATCTTTTTTAAAATAGTTTTCAATCATATCTTTTTCAAACTTAATTTCAAAATCTTTTTCTAACTTCTTATCTTTTTAAAAATTGATTTTCAAATTTTTTTTCAATTAACTACTTGACTTTTTGTTTGATTTTAAAAGTTTTCTATTTCAATCATATCTTTTTCAAAACCACCTAACTACTTTTCTCTCTCCAATTTTAGAAAATCGCTAACCATTTTTTTCAAAATTCTTTTTAATTAACTAATTATTTTAAATTCTAATTTTATTTTATTTTCCTTCTTAATTTTCGAATACTAACCAATAATTAAAATAAAAACAAAAATATTTTTCTTTTCTTTTAAATTAAAATTCGAATACTCTCTCTCTCATCTTTTTCTATTTATTTTAATTATTTACTAACACTTCTCCTCTACCTATAATTCGAACCCTCTCCCTCTCTCTCTGTTTGAATTCTTCTTCTCTCTTCTTCATTCTATTTCTTCTATTCTTCTACTCACATAAAGGAATCTCTATACTGTGACATAGAGGATTTCTATTCTTTTCTGTTCTCTTCTTTTTCATATGAGCAGGGACAAGGATAAGAATATTTTTGTTGAAGCTGATCTTGAACCTGAAAGGACTCTGAAGATGAAGCTAAGAGAAGCTAAAGCACAAAACTCTGGAGAGGACCTAACAGAAATTTTCAAAAAAGAAGTAGTTATGGCAGCCGAAAATAACAACAATGGTGGAGATGCAAGGAAGATGCTTGGTGACTTTACTGCACCCACTTCTGACTTCTATGGAAGAATCATCTCAATTCCTACAATTGGAACAAACAACTTTGAGCTTAAGCCTCAATTAGTTCTCTAATGTAGCAGAATTGCAAGTTTCATGGACTTCCATTGGAAGATCTTCATCAGTTCTTAGCTGAATTCTTGCAAATCTGTGACACTATTAAGAACAATGGGGTTAATCCTGAGGTCTACAGACTTATGCTTTTCCACTTTGCTGTAAGAGACAGAGCTAGGATATCGTTGGACTCACAACCTAAGGAAAGCCTGAACTCTTGGAAAAAGTTGGTCAATACTTTCTTGGCCAAATTCTTTTCACCTCAAAAGTTGAGCAAGCTTAGAGTGGAAGTCCAAACCTTCAGACAGAAGGAAGGTGAATCCCTCTATGAAGCTTGGGAAAGATACAAGCAATTGATCAGAAGGTGTCCTTCTGACATGCTTTCAGAATGGAGCATCCTATGTATATTCTATTATGGTTTGTATGAATTGTCCAAGATGTCATTGGATCACTCTGCTGGAGGATCTCTTCATCTGAAGAAGACGCCTGCAGAAGCCCAGGAACTCATTGAAATGGTTGCAAATAACCAGTTCATGTACACTTTTGAAAGAAATCCTGTGAATAATGGGATGACTCAAAAGAAAGGAGTTCTTGAGATTGATACTCTGAATGCCATATTGGCTCAGAATAAAATATTGACTCAGCAAGTCAATATGATTTCTTAGAGTCTGACTAGAATGCAAGCTGCATTCGGCAGTACTAAAGAAGCTTCCTCTGAAGAAGAAGCTTATGACCCTGAGAATCCTGCAATGGAAGAGGTGAATTACATATCCTATGAAAACACCTATAATCCTTCATGGAGGAATCATCCAAATTTCTCATGGAAGGATCAACAGAAGACCAACCAAGGCTTCAATAATAATGGTGGGAGAAATAGATTTGGCAATAGCAAGCCTTTTCCATCATCTTCTGAACAACAGACAGAGAATTCTAAGTAGAGCCACTCTGACTTAGCAACCATAGTCTCTGATCTATCTAAGACCACTCTCAATTTCATGACTGAAACAAGGTCCTCCATTAGAAATTTGGAGGCACAAGTGGGTCAACTAAGTAAAAGAGTTACTGAAATCCCTCCTAGTACTCTCCCAAGTAATACAGAAGAGAATCCAAAAAGAGAGTGCAAGGCCATCAATATACCCAACATGGCCAAATGCACAGAGGAAGGAAAGGCAGTGATTTCTATTGAGGAAGACCTCAATGGACGTCCATTGGCCACTAAGGAATTCCCTATTGAGGAACCAAAGGAATCTGAGGCTCATACAGAGACCATAGAGATTCCACTGAACTTACTGTTGCCATTCATAAGCTCTGATGAGTATTCTTCCTCTGAAGAGGATGAAGATATTACCGAAGAGCAAGTTGCTCAGTATCTAGGAGCAATCATAAAGCTGAATGCCAAGTTATTTGGTAATGAGACTTGGGAGGATAAACCTCCATTGCTCATCAATGAATTGAATACCTTGGTTCAACAGAAATTACCTCAAAAGAAACTGGATTCCGGAAAGTTCTTAATACCTTGCATCATAGGTACCATGACCTTTAAGAAGGCTCTGTGTGACCTTGGTTCAAGTATAAACCTCATGCCACTCTCTATAATGGAGAAACTAGGGATCTTTGAGGTACAAGCTGCAAGAATGTCACTAGAGATGGCAGACAATACAAGGAAACAGGCTTATGGACTTGTAGAGGATGTCTTAGTGAAGGTTGAAGGCTATTACATCCCTGCTGACTTCATAATCCTAGATACTGGGAAGGATGAAGATGAATCCATCATCCTTGGAAGACCCTTCCTAGCCACAGCAAGAGCTGTGATTGATGTGGACAGAGGAGAGTTAGTCCTTCAATTGAATGAGGACTACCTTGTGTTTAAGGCTCAAGGATCTTCTTCTGTAACCATTGAGAGAAAGCATGAAAGGCTTCTCTCAATACAGAGTCAAACAGAGCCCCCACACTCAACTTCTAAGTTTGGTGTTGGGAGGCCACCATCAAGCTCTGAGTCTCTGTGAAGCTCTCTAAGAGCTTACTGTCAAGCTATTGACATTAAAGAAGCGCTTGTTGGGAGGTAACCCAATGTTATTTAATTATATTTATTTATATTCCATTGTTATTTTATGTTTTCTTTAGGTTGATGATCATATGAAGTCATAAAAATAGCTGCAGAATTAAAGCAAAATAAAAAACAGAATTAAAATAAGCACACCCTGGAGGACAGTAAGGATAGCAGAATGGGTGTTTAACGCCTAGCCTGGCAGCATTCTGGGCGTTAAACGCCTGAATAGGCAGCACCCTGGGCGTTTAACGCCAGAAAGGGGTGTTTAGCATCTGGCTGGCGTTAAACGCCAGAAAAGGGCAGCAAACTGGCGTTTAACGCCAGGAAAGGTAGCAGAGCTGGCGTTAAACACCAAGATTGGCACACAGTGGGCGTTTAAACGCTAGATTGGTGCAGGGAGTAGAATTCTTTGACACCTCAGGATCTGTGGATTCCACAAGATCCCCACCTCTTCTTCTCTCCTCTTCACACATTTCCATAACACTCTTCCCCAAATACCCTTGACTAATCTCATCATAAACCCCACCTACCTCACCATTCAAATTCAAACCGTTTCCCTCCCAAACCCTCCCATTCATAACCGAATTCACCCCTCTCTCCTACCCTATAAATACCCCTCCTCACTACCTTCAATTTCACACATCACAAACACTTCTTCCCCCTTGGCCGAACCACTCACCTCCCTCCATCTCCTCCATTTCTTCTTCTTATACTCTTTTCTTTCTTCTTTTGCTTGAGGACGAGCAAACCTTTTAAGTTTGGTATGGAAAAATCCTTGCTTTTTATTTTTCCATAACCATCAATGGCACCTAAGGCCGGAGAAACCTCTAGAAAGAGGAAAGGGAAGGCAATTGCTTCCACATCTGAGTTATGGGAGATGGAGAGATTCATCTCAAAGGTCCATCAAGACCACTTCTATGAAGTTGTGGCCAAGAAAAAAGTGATTCCCGAAGTCCCTTTCAAGCTCAAAAAGAATGAATATCCAGAGATCTGACATGAGATTTAAAGAAGAGGTTGGAAAACTCTCACCAACCCCATTCAACAAGTCAGAATCTTAATGGTTTAAGAGTTTTATGCCAATGCATGGATCACTAAGAACCATGATCAAAGTATGAACCTGAACCCAAAGAATTGGCTCACAATGGTTCAGGGGAATTACTTGGATTTCAGTCCGAAAAATGTGAGGCTAGCATTCAACTTGCCAATGATGCATGGAGATCCTCACCCTTTCACTATAAAGGTCAACTTTGATCAAAGGTTGGACCAAGTCCTTAGTGACATTTGTGTGGAAGGAGCTCAATAGAAGAGAGACTCAAAAGACAAGCCGGTTCAACTAAGAAGGCTTGACCTCAAGCCCATGGCTAGGGGATGGTTGGAGTTCATCCAACGCTCTATCATTCCTACTAGCAACCGGTCTAAAGTTACAATAGACCGGGCTATCATGATCCATAGCATCATGAATGGAGAGGAAGTAGAAGTTCATGAGATCATATCCCTATAACTCTACAAGGTGGCGGATAAGCCCTCTACTTTGGCAAGGTTAGCCTTCCCTCATCTCATCTGTACCCTATGCAATTTAGCTGGAAATATAAGTAGAGGACAAGCCCATTGAAGAGGACAAGCCCATCACTAAGAAGAGAATGGAGCAAACAAGAGAGCCCACTCATGGACCTCAACAAGAGCATGAGGAAATACCTCATCAAGAAATCCCTGAGATGCCTCAAGGAATGTACTTTCCTCCACACAATTATTGGGAGCAAATTAACACCTCCTTAGGAGAACTGAGTTCTAACATAGGATAACTAAGGATGGAGCACCAAGAGCATTCCATCCTCCTCCATGAAATTAGAGAAGACCAAAGAGCCATGAGGGAGGAGCAACAAAGGCAAGGAAGAGACATAGAGGAGCTCAAGCACTCCATAAGATCTTTAAGAGGAAGAACTAGCCGCCATCACTAAGGTGGACCCGTTCTTTAATTTTCTTGTTCTTATTTTTTCTGTTTTTCGAAAATTATGCTTTATGTTTTATCTATGTTTGTGTCTTTATTACATGATCATTAGTGTCTAGTGTCTATGTCTTAAAGCTATGAATGTCCTATGAATCCATCACCTTTCTTAAATGAAAAATGTTTTAATTGCAAAAGAACAAGAAATGCATGATTTCGAATTCTATCTTGAAATTAATTTAATTATTTTGATGTGGTGGCAATACCTTTTGTTTTCTGAATGAATGCTTGAACAGTGCATATTTTTGATATTGTTGTTTATGAATGTTAAAATTGTTGGCTCTTGAAAGAATAATGAAAAAAGAGAAATGTTATTGATAATTTGAAAAATCATAAAATTGATTCTTGAAGCAAGAAAAAGCAGTGAAAGCAAAAACTTGCGGAAAAAAATGCGAAAAAAAAAGAGAGAAAGAAAAAGAAAAAGCAAGCAGAAAAATCCAATAACCCTTTAAACCAAAAGGCAAGGGTAAAAATGATCCAAGGCTTTGAGCATTAATGGATAGGAGGGCCCACAGGAATAAAATCCTGGCCTAAGCAGCTAAATCAAGCTGTCCCTAACCATGTGCTTGTGGCGTGAAGGTGTCAAGTGAAAGCTTGAGACTGAGCGGTTAAAGTCGTGGTCCAAAGCAAAAAAAGAGTGTGCTTAAGAGCTCTGGACACCTCTAACTGGGGACTCTAGCAAAGATGAGTCACAATCTGAAAAGGTTCACCCAGTTATGTGTCTATGGCATTTATGTATCCGGTGGTAATACTGGAAAACAAAATGCTTAGGTCACGGCCAAGACTCATAAAGTAGCTGTGTTCAAGAATCAACATACTGAACTAAGAGAATCAATAACACTATCTGAATTCTGAGTTCCTATGGATGCCAATCATTCTGAACTTCAAAGGATAAAGTGAGATGCCAAAACTATTCAGAAGCAAAAAGGCTACAAGTCCCGCTCATCTAATTGAAGCTAATCTTCATTGATATTTTTTAGATTTATTGTATTTTCTCTTCTTTTTATTCTATTTTGTTTTTAGTTGCTTGGGGACAAGCAACAATTTAAGTTTGGTGTTGTGATGAGCGGATAATTTATACCCTTTTGGCATTGTTTTTACATAGTTTTTAGTATGTTTTAGTATCTTTTTATTATATTTCTATTAGTTTTTATTCAAAAATCATATTTATGGACTTTACTATGAGTTTATGTGTTTTTCTGTGATTTCAGGTATTTTCTGGCTGAAATTGAGGGACCTGAGCAAAAATCTTATTCAGAGGCTGAAAAAGGACTGCATATGTTGTTGGATTCTGACCCTCTTGTACTCGAAGTGAATTTTCTGCAGCTACAGAAGCCCAATTAGCGCGTTTTCAATTGCGTTGGAAATTAGACATCCTGGGCTTTCCAGCAATATATAATAGTCTATACTTTGTTCGAGATTTGATGGCCTAAACTGGCGTCCAAGGCCAGCCTAAAACATCTTGGCGTAAAACGCCCAAACTGGCACCAAAATTGGAGTTAAACGCCCAAATTGGCACCAAAGCTAGCGTTTAACTCTAGGAACAGCCCATGCACGTGTAAAGCTCAATGCTCAATCCAAGCACACACCAAGTGGGTCCCGGAAGTGGATTTCTGCATTATCTGCACTTAGTTACTCATTTTCTGTAACCCTAGGCTACTAGTTTAGTATAAAAACTACTTTTAGAGATTTATTTTATGTCTTTTGTTAATCTTATGCTATCATAGACCATTGTTTACATTTGGGGGCTGGCCTCACGGCCATGCCTATACCTTTTTCACTTATGTATTTTCTACGGTGGAGTTTCTACACCCTATAGATTAAGGTGTGGAGCTTTGCTATTCTTCATGAATTAATGCAAGTACTATTGTTTTTCTTTCAATTCACGCCTACTTCTTCTCCAAGATATACTCTCGTACTTAATTCAGTTAAGTCAGAATGAAGGGGTGACCCGTGACAATCACCCAATCTTCGTTACTCGCTTAGCCAAGATCCGCGTGCCTGACAACCACAAAGCGGTCTACATGATGTTCAACGTAGTCATTGAACGACAGCCGGAGTATATTCTCTTGGATATCTATACACAGACCGAGTCCATGAGATTAGTATCTTTGTGGTATAGACTAGAATTATTGACAGCCATTCCTGAGATCCGGAAAGTCTAAACCTTGTCTGTGGTATTCCGAGTAGGATCCGGGAAGGGATGACTGTGACGAGCTTCAAACCTGCGAATGTTGGGCGCAAGTGACAGTGTGCAAAAGGATCAATGGATTCTAGTTTGACGCTAGCGGGAACCGACAGATGATTAGCCATGCGGTAGCTATTCCTGGTATTTTTCATCCGAGACGAGAAATCTGACAGTTGATTAGCCATGCAGAAACCGCAGAGGACCATTTTCATTGAGAGGATCTTACAGCTTTCCATGGAAGGGAACACGCATGATTGGAAGAAGGCAATAGGAAAGCAAAGGTTCAGAAGCAACAAAGCATCTCCAAACGCTTATCTGAAATTCCCACCAATGAATTACATAAGTAACTTTATTTTATTTTATGTTTTATTTATCTTTTAATTATCAAAACCTCATAACCATTTGAATCCTCCTGATTGAGATTTACAAGGATGACCATAGCTTGCTTCCATCCGACAATCTCCGTGGGATCGACCCTTACTCACGTAAGGTTTATTACTTGGACGACCCAGTGCACTTGCTGGTTAGTTGCGCGGAGTTGTGAGAAAAGTGTGAGACCACGATTCCGCGTACCAACCAACTATGTATTTTTTAAATTGAAAAATGTGAATTTCTGTTCGTCCTCAAATGGATTGTCATTACCATAACTACCATCACTACTTATTTTTTGTCTCCATCGTCAATACTATCATATCCTCTTCCATTTCCACCACTACCACCACTCCTCCCACCATCACCACGACTATCATCTTATTTTTGTTTCCATCATCAGCCCCATTATGCCCTCACTCATTTCTCCCACCCAATTCAACTTACCCTTGCCTTTTTCATATTCGGAATCCATCATCATCTATTCTCTACCGTCACGCTCACTAACCACACCACTGTATTGCCTCACTCTCATTCCCACATCACCATCATTATTATCACATCCCTAAATTCTAATATCTCTCCCCCCTTTCTCCATATTACCTCACGAGAGTGGTCACTGCGACATTAACCGCAGACAAAAAATTGCCGCTGGAGGAGAGGAGTGAGGTCACGATAGAGTCGGAGCAGAGACATCTCTAAAGAGGAGGACACGGCGTGCGGTCGGACAAGAGGTCAAAGGGACTTCCAAGGCAGATTAGGGATCACCGACGAAGATAATACTCTAGTTCTTCAAATCGAGAGAGGCGCGGCGATGACCTTGTGTGGCAATGCCCATGCGACAACAACCGTGATTTCAGGGGATGGTTAGGGGCACAGAGCGTAAGGATAAGTCTCAGCGTCTTGTAAGATGCTATGAAGGAGTCTTCAGTGGCAATAGCTTTTTGGAATGAAGTGTTGATGAAGAAGAAGAAAGAGGAGATGAAAACTCCGGGTCTCAGCAAGGGTGGGACGGGTTTCAAGCAGGTTCTCCTTGAACAACACCATTTCATTACCAACTCGACACTTAACAGTACATATCAGCACTGTTAATATGATAGTTTACTTAGGGGATGAACAGAGACTCATGTTTTTCAATTTAAAAGACATAGTAATTTATAGAAATCAGGAATTTAAATGATGCGTGATTTGAATTTTGGGGACCAAATTCAGCATCTACTCAATTTTAATATATATTATGTAGGACCTGCGTTTGAAAAATAAGAGATATATATAGAGTGAGAACTCCCGACTTATGGGTTTTTAGTATGGCAAAAATGCCAAATAGATACTGCATAAGGCAACAGGACCTCATTTAGCAATCTTAAGCTCCACATATCATCATATCCATCCGAGGTTCTCTCTAATTCATAATTAGGAAACTATCATAAGGGATTCTAATTTTAATTCAACATTTTCCGTCTTTTCACAACTCTCAAAATAGAACAGAACCAGCCATCATCGTCAACTAACACCAGCATGAAGGATCTCTTAGGTGTTCAAATAGAAACAAAGCAGACAAATAATACACAAGTAGAATTTAAGTAAAGCATTTAGCATATAGACATTTAATATGCACAATTAGTCAAGCCAAGACAAGAATAATAAGCCCAAATAATTCAAAAAATGCAAATGATGTATGCCTATCCTATGACCGATAATATCATCTGTTGGTTATACAATCAAACTCGACTGCATCACTCCACTGCATCTGCCCAGACAGGTATAACTAGCAAGCGGAATCAATCTACTGTGGCAAGTAGAATCACTCCACTGCAATTAAATCATTTTCATAGGTAAGTAGAATCATTCTACTGCGACAAGCAGAATCACTCCATTGCATTAACAATCATATCCGGGAGCAAGTAGAATCACTCTACTTCGGCAAGTGGAATCACTCCACTGCACTTCCCATGCAAGTATATTTCAAATCAGAATTTATTTCATTATCAATCTCATTCTTGATTTCACCTTCACTCTCATTTCAATTCATCCTTCATAATAATTAAAATCATTCATCATCATTCATCATCATCATAATCATTTACCATTTATCATCACATTATTTCTCATCATACATCACTTCAAAATTTGTTCATCTCTTATAATTCACCAACACATCTCATTAGTTCTCATTTCTAACTCCTATATCCTTAATTATATCGGTTCTAGACTCTTATCAGGGTTTATAGAAGTTTAAAAGGCTAAAGGAATGGTTAAAAACTCAAAAATTCAAGTTTTGCAAGACTGGGTGGTCATGCGCACGCATAAGTGCAAAAATTGGCATAGTCGTGTACGCGGACCACCTTCACGTACGTGAGAAATTTGGGCAGAGGGACTCGCGTGCGTATGCATGAGGGTATTTGTGACAAAGTCACGTACGCAGACCATGTTTACGTACGCATGGGTGTTGGGCAGTGACCAACTCCTGCGTACACACGATGGGTTCCGTGTACACATGACATATCAGAACTTGAAAACTGCTGATATTCTGCAGAACCCAGTTTTTCAGTCCAAATTTCAAACCTTCATATCTTTTTCTATAAAATTTATTTTTCAACTATCCTTGAACCATTGGAAAGATCGATAAATAAATTTTTATAAAAATTCAATTTTGAAAATTTTCAACTCCGAAGACCGAGTTAAGGCCTGCCGATCTTGGCTGAAAATCAGTTTTAACTAAAAACAAAATTTACCAACTTTTCCAAAAGTTCACAAGCCAAAAATAGTTTTAACTCAACAAAATGACCCCAAGCCACTCAATTTCACACATTCACAATCAACCAAACTCAAACCTACTCCATTCACAAATTTCAACTCAAATCCATCAATTTCACACCTCAAGTCCTCAATTTTTACTATTCTAACAATCGTTACCCAATTCCTCATACTTAATTCTAATTTTACCTTTTCAATCTCAAGCATTAACATACATTTCAATCACCAACTTATCAAACTTACCTTTCTCGGTATCCGATCCAAATTCACAGCCTCTGACCCAACATCCATCAATTCAATACATAATTTACAAATACACAATAACTATCTAAATCATCAATTTCCACAACACATCAACTACACATATCAATTCCAACCAAATACACAATTCAAACTTAATCCTAGGGGCATCTAGCCTAAGATTTCACATTATGTATTGAATTGATGTATCAATTCCAACCAAATACACAATTCAAACTTAATCCTAGGGGCATCTAGCCTATGATTTCACATTACATTACACGGTATTTAAATGAAACTTAAACCTTACCTCTTGGAAGCCAAAATTTATCCTTTCACTTGTGAATTTTTACCAAGCCTCGCTCCAAACCTCACCAATGATCAATTTAATGTCTCTAACGCCACTCTACACTATCTTCACACAATATACACAATTCTCAATACACTAGAGTTTTATAAAACATCATAAACACAAGGAAAGTAGTTCTTACCTTTTACCTACTAAAATATACGATGAAACCCAGCTAGAGCTCGTTCTAGAGTACCCCTAAATCATCAAATCACAAGATTTCTCAATATCCAAAGTTCAAATTCAAATTTAACATGTATTGAAAAAATGGGATAAGAGAATTCAAAATTCTTACCAATATATTTAGATAGAATTGTAGAAGATGAGATGGTGACGCGTAACCACAAACTGTGCGGCGATTGGAGCTCCAGAGAGAATGTTTGTGAGCTAAGATTTCACTCTCATCTCCCCTCTCTTCTTAATTCTGTATGAAACACCAAATGAATGGATGTTGGTGTTGAAATGGCTTTAGTAAGGGCCTATATATGTTGGGCTTGGGCTCAACTTGGGTCCGATTCACTTATATGACCCGTTTGGCCCAACTTTAGACCAAAACCTTTAAGATTAGCGTTTTAATTTACGTTTTAAATATTTTTACCTTCCTAAATCATAAATTCTAATTTCTTAATCTTTTTCACTCATAATTAATTTTCTCAATCGCAATACCGGACAAATCTAAGCCGGTACTGCCGATAAATTTTTCAGTGCACGTTTTTACGCCGAAAACTATGTTTTTTCACTCGAAAAAATCTCCCAAATCTAAATATCATCGTTAAAGTTTCAAATTAGGATTGTTAAATTCTCTAACTCTTCTTGCTCATATTTAATTAATTATTTATTTAGTTATGATTTGATCAGATTTTACAGTAGCTCTACTCTCATAGAAAATAATGGTCAATCAGAACTAATACAAGGTATGAGGGTCAAGCAATTGAAGCAAATGTCCAATGAAAAAATATTTGTTATGGAAGACTTTGTTTTGTGGCCTTTTTTATATTAAAAGTTGTATTTTAAAATTTTATTATATAGATTTTGTATTATTTTATATTTTTAGACCTATAATTTTGGATAAAATATATTTATATATTATAATAATGTTTTATGATTTTTTTAATTTTTTATTATAATTTCTATATAAATAATCAATACAGAAAAATAAAAAATGAGACCTCATAAAAAATATGAGAAACAAAAATGAGAATAACTATTCCTCATAATAAAAATCAAAACAAAAACAGAAAATAAGTTTGAGTTCAAAAACAAAGAAGCTTTAGTACTCTTGCTACTAAGTCAGACTTAATTCTTACTTTATTGTAGACTAATGATAAAATATATAAGAACTAAATTCACATGAGTAATGCTCTAAGTCTACACCTTTATAATAGTTCGATCTAAATTTATATATGTAAGGTTAATTTTATTTATATGTAACTTTTTTTTAGTTTTTTTTAGATTCTATCTATTAAATTAAAGACTAATAATTTATATAAATTATATATATATCACATTAAAGTAACGAGCTTCTACAAATTTATATATAATTTATTTAAATTTAAATAATATAAAATATTAAACATTAATTTTTATTTTTCAATAAATATTATATTATAATTTTATTATTTAATTATTACTGGATTAAATGGTTCGACCACTAACTCATTGGTTGAACTACTAATCCAATAATATAGTAATTTTACCGAATCAATTGCTATTTCAATTTTGATAACGATAATTTTCACCATCATCTTTATTTTTTTCTCCTTTTTTCTTCTTTTTTTGGTCAGGCTCCTCTTTCTTTTGAATAGATCTCTTTCTCGTGACGCATGTAGCACCATAAGCAATTGTCTCAGTTAATACATTTATTCAGTTCACTTTTTTTAAATCATTAAATGATAATACGCAACTCAATTACACCAGAGTAAAAAAAAAAGGAAAAGAATATAGAATTTCACATCAAGTGTAGATTTCAAATTTTTAGTCAAACTCATACTAAGTTATTAGAATATTAGGATACTAACTCACTATAAACGTAAATTATTGCAAAAATAAAAGCTGTAAGCTGCAAATTTTATCCACAAATATTTATCGATTGCAAAATAAATTTATTTATATACTTTTTTGTTGACAATAAATTCCTTTTACAAAAAAAAAAAAAAGAGATTATTATAGAACCGATTTAAATTAATTACTTAAATAATAAAAAAATTGAACAAATACTCTTTTTTATTTCTTAATCATTTGTCAGAAAAATTGTTTTTTATAATTTAAAATATTTTAATTAATTTTTTAATTGTATAAGTAATTAATTTAAATAGTTTCTGCTATTAACGACAACCTTTTTGTTATAAAAAAATTATTGTCTCTAAAAAAGTATATAAATAAATTCATTTTGCAGTTGGTAAGTATTTGTGGATAGAATTTACAATTCACAGTTTTTTATTTTTACAATAATTTGCGTTTGTAATGAATTAGCATGACTAAATTTTATGTATAGATAATTTTTTAATCATAAAATAATAAAATATTATTAATGTTTTATAAAAAATATTATTTTAATTATTAAAAGACAAAATAATGAAAATATCACTAATGTTTTGATCAAACATCACTGATATTTTATAAAAATTCACAATAATATATAACACAGATTAAATTATCTTTGGAGAATTCACTCTTAATAATTCAATATAAAAAAAAGGTTCTAGATATCATTGTGCGTCACCCTTTGGTCATGTTGGGTACACAGTGGCGTCATAGCTTGCGCTTGTTACGCCCTGGTTTGTCGTCACTTAGCTTGGCATGCTGAATAATTATGTCAATATTTCTTTCGGTTACTTTCTTCTAGAAAGAGAGCCCTGCTTAATTAAACACTTCCTCTATTTATCATAGATTCTAATAAGACGAATAACTCTTCAGGAATTTTGTAATAAAATTCAGGTTTGTTTTTTACATATATTAAATAAAAATTTTAAAAAATTTATGATACATTTATAAGCTTTTTGAAAACAAAATTATTGAATAATAAGTTTTTGAAAAATTAAATCAGCAGATTTTTATGTTCTTGACAGAAAATTATAATAAATTATGTTCAATATTATAACTTCTAAGGATTTATAAATATGATATTTTATTTTTCAAAAAATTTATTTAGTTTTTTCCCTTAAAAACGTATAAATTCATCACAAATTTTTTCAATAATTTACCTAATATTATTTTTCCTAAGAATTTGTAAGGAGCAAATAGAATTTCTTAAAAATTTATTTATTTTATTATTCTATAATAAATTATAAATATCGTTCCTACTTAATTCATATTTCTATTTATGTTATATTTTAAAATAAAAAACAAAAAGAGAGTATGGATGTTAAATAGAACGAAAAATGAGAAAATATATTTTTATTGTAAAAAATATAATTAAAACAGGAAAAAGTGATTAAGTAGAGGTTATTACTTATTACTTATTTTGCCTCGAAAGGTATTATTTAAGGTTCTGAAAATCGGATTAGACCGGTCGATTCGAGTAGGTTAATCGAGAATCGGTCGTCTGGTCAGTCTGGTTGTTTTTAGAATTGTCTTGTAAAAAGTTGGTTGAACCGGCAATTAATCGATGGACCGATTGAACCGGTCAGTTTTTTAAAAAGCTCAGTTTTGTTATTTGCCTCAAAAACGGCGCCGTTTTGACGCCAGAAATAAAAAAAAAAAAAAAAAAGAGAAAACCCAGTCCTAATACAGCAATACCCAAATGAGCAGAACGAAGTCACGCCTCCCTCTCTCTTCCAACCTGAATTTCCTCCAACGAGCAGAAGGAGTGCCTTCACCATCCTTACCGGCGCTCGTAATTACCACCAGCGATTGCCATCCTCACCACTCGAAGCTTCTGTCGTCGTCGTCGTCATCGGAAGGCTAGTTTGAAGCCTCTGTCCTCGTTGTTGACTCTATCCTCTTCGTTGAGCATTTACCTTCGAACCATCGTTGTCGAGCATCTATCTTTATTGCCGTGGATGCTTCGCCTTCTCTCTTTGCCGCCGTGAGTTCTTCAATTTTTCAGTTAATTTTTTTATTTTTTTCAATTATACGAATTAATCATTCTAAAATATTGTAATGCTAAATAGAATTTTGATATAATTTTTAAAACCAGTGATAACTGATAAGTTCAATTTTGGATTTGGGATTTTGATGGTTGAAGTTTTATTTTGTTAATTTTATTGATTCTGGGTTACTGAAATTTGATTCTGAGTTGCTGATTTTTTTGTTTTTGTTCATTTTTGCTTATTTTGTTAAATTTTGATGGATGATGGTTGCTGGTGTTGTTAAATTTTTTAAAATAATTTTGTTACTCTGAATTGCTGATTTTCTAAAATAATTGTGTTCTGATTGGGATTATTGCTGATGGAATTCTGAATTTAGTTTTGATGATGAATTTGAATTTTTTCTTTAGTTTTTCTGTTTTTAGATTCTTTGGCTTTGGGTGTTAAAAAGTGTTTGGATTTTGAATTTTTGTTAAATACTTAATTAGTATTGAGGATACAAATGTAATAGAACAAGATTCAGTTCAAAGAAAAATGAAAGAAGAGTAGTTAGACTCTTGAGTAGTTAATTATTCTATTTCAGTTTTTAGTTCAAAATAATATGATCAGTGTGTATTGATTTTTAATAATTCTGTTATCAATTTTAAGTCTTTGAATTCATTTTTTTGTTTTTTATATCACAAAAATTCCTCTCTTTTTTATTGTTCTCATCACTATTGTGATTTGATTATTTTGAAGTGCTTATCTTGATTGTTAAGTAATTACACTTGATTAGAACTTACAAGTTAATTAAAAAAAATTTATTATGAATTTTAATGATAAAATATGTACAAATTATTTTGTGAAATGGTAAAATTAAATTTTTAAATTTTATTAGTTTTAAAATAATTGAATATAAATATTTAAAATTGTATATTGAATTTTGAATGAATTTAATGTATATTTAATTAAATTAATTCAACTACAATTTGACTCCAATTGAACTATTAAACCATTAAATGAGTAATTTGATCAGTTTAATTTTTACAATATTGATATTGTTAGTGATAAAAATGTATCTCATTTAGTCTTTTTTGTTGAATAAACTTAAAGAGAGAAAAGTATACAATATATATTTAGTGAGCATTTGTTTTATAGTTAAAAACATATTAAAGGAATTATATTTTAAAATATCATTTGAAGAATATTATATCTAAGTATTATAAAAAATTGCTACTTAGTACTATATAAAATTTTGAAGTTTTTGTAATATTTCTAAAAAAAATTTAAGAATATATTTATTTTGTTATATAAATATTTCTTAAAATAGTTCTTGAAATTGAAATATTTATAATATCAATTGAAAGAATCATTCGTTGATAAGTAATAAATTCTTTTAAAAAAAATAGAATGGACTGGTCTGTTTTTTTTTTTAATACGAAATAATTTTATAAAGAATTTATATGTTACTTTATTAGATTAATAAAGAGTTAATTATTAATTCAGTATCCAAAAGATTTAAATATTATCAAAAAAATTTAAGAAATATTATTGATAAAATAACTCTTAAATAATTTAAAAATATGATAAAAAATTAATAAATATTATATTTTTTATAAATAATAAAAAAATTTTATATTTAACAAATGACTTATTTATTATATTTAAATTTTTATAGTAATATTTAAATAAATATTTAAAAAATACACACACAAAAATTCAGATCAAAATTTGATCTCTAAATTTTTTTATTTTTTCAAAAGATATAGTCATTCACAATAATTTTTTAAAAAAATTGTTCGATATTTTTTTGAAAAAATCAATATATCCATCACATAAATATATCCACATAGAAAATAAATTTTATTATTATGATTACTTTTCATATTTATCCACATAGAAAAGCTAGCTAGATTTGAAGATTATACTCGCCCACGTGGATATGTCCCCACCATGGGGCAACGTCTAAGAATCTATCTCATTCCCTGTTTGGACTCTACCAACCATGTCAACTTTATTTGAGGTCATGACAAAGATTGGATCTATCAATCAATTCACTCATCTAGCTGTTTTTAATTAGGATCAAAATTGAAATTGCTTCACTTGACCTCTTTTGTGATATGCGTCTTTTTTTTTTTTTTTTATTAAAGATAGGAAACTCGAACTCACAATCTTTTAATTGAGTATGGAGAGACTATACCATTTGAACTATTACTCATTGGCTTGTGATATGCGTCTTTATTAGCACATATTGTAAAAAGTTAATTAATTAATTATTTAATTAATTGATTTCTTAATTGGGGTCCAATCCAAACTAAACCATGTAAAACAAGAGATCAGAGGGTTTGATTTATTAATTTTTTAGTTTGATCGAACAATACTGTTATCAAATAAGTCATTTTGCTTAAAGCATACATATAGCTGTATTTTCATTGATATACGTTTTCCATCAGGACTGTGGTTGATTAAAAATGAATGAGAATTTAATCGAAGTTCAAAGTTTATATAATAATGGTAATATATCAAATTAAAAGAAACGTTAAGAATGAATGTGTAGTATAGGTCTATAGGTTCCATTTTCAATTCTATTATGTAGGGATATGTTTTTTTTGCAAGTCATCATATGAAAGGATTTAAGATAAGCGGATTTGAATGCTACTAAATTAAAACATAGAATCTAAAGGTTTGATAATGATTGAGCACGAAAAACTTATTTTTCCTTAATCAAATGTCCATAATTCAATTTTCGTTTTGAAATAAAAAGCGTGCTGATTGTATTACAACAACTTCTTGAGATATTTTGGGGATCTTAGTAATTAACTCCTTACATCATACATGCTTATTTTAGAAAGCAATTGTGTTTCTTGTGTTGGACAATCTTCAAAGTTCAAAGGCGAGGATCGTTTTGAATGGGGATTTGATTCTCTGAAGATAGAAAATTTTTTTTTAGGAATAAAATGGAGGACAAATTTTTTCGAAACAGATGCGAAGACCCTAGCAAAAATTTTTAGGTATTTGTTTCGGTACGATGATAAATTCATACGTACCGATATGTTTAAAATATAGATAACTAATAACAAGTTACGTAGAATTTATTTTTCACATTGGCATTTAATTTTTTTGTTTAAAATATATATTATATCACCACTTTTATTATAATATCCTTTTAATTAAATAAAAATAAAAAATATTTTTATTTAATTTTATAAAAAATCTTAAACATCCTTACTTTATTCGATTAAACAAAAATACTCTTTAAAATCAATCAAATTTTAGCATTTAACTAATCTTAATATTATATTTTTAAATAATTTAAACAATAAAACAAAAACATATCTAAAAAAAATCAAAATTGTTCGTTCGATTGGTTTCAAAAACCTTCTCTTAAATATGTTCTTCTCTCCTCTTCCTATTCTCTGTCTCTTTCTCCCGCTGGAAGTCGATCTCTCTCATCTTTCTCGGCGTCGCACTCAAGCTCTCTCTCTCGTCTCCGGTCTCGTAATCAAGGTCGTCGTCCCTCTTCTCGTCTCCGAGACCGGTCGTTGCCGTTGCTCTCTGTCTCGTCATCGTCTTGCACATAGTTGCACGCCTTTGTTGCGATCTTCGTCGCCGACGGCAGGAGCAGCAGGTTGATACAAGAATTATTGTCAGTCTAGAATTTTCTCAATAGAAATAAGAACTTCGTTGTAAGCATAACTCCAAACCAACTAATAACTCTTAATCAAATTTTAAATATTGGTTGTCACAGATACAAACCCCAATAAGAATTAACCGAAGTATTCAAACATTGGGTCGTCTCACAAGGAATTGCAATGAAGGGATCAATTATTGGCTATGAAGGAACAAGGGGGGTTTGATTTGGTAAAAGGGGCAAGAAATTAAAAGGCAATAAAAGTAAAACAAACAACTAAAGAAAGCTAATAATAAAGAGAGACATTCATGACAAGGATTGAGAATATAGGCTTTCTATCCTAGTCATACAATGATTAACAAGAGTTTATCCTATTTCATCATCTCCAACATCGGAAGAAGGTACAATGTTATCTTCAACATAAGGAGAAAGTCAAATAAGACTAGTTAATCTCAATTTAAAAGTCCTAATCAACTTACTAATTGAATTAGCAAGAGACTAGAGTCAATGGAAACAATATTAACTAACAACTCTAGTTCACCAACGTGAGTTGAGTATTAATGACTCAAGAGCACCTAATTTCTCTTTCTAAGCCAAGAATGCTCAAAAAACTACTCTAACATCTAACCAAGCATTTTGTCAAATACTTAGAAGGCATAAAAGGAAAACGTCATAAAAGTGCAAGAATAGTAAATCTACCAACTACCAATTGCAAGGAATCAACAATAACAACTCAATTAAACAATAAAGGAACATAAAACATAAATTGCATTGAATGATGAGCCAAATCCAACAAGAGTATTCATAAACTAAAAATAGGCAACAAAATAAAGGAAATAATAAGTAAAACTAAGGAAGCAAAGATGTAGAAACAAGAAATTATAAAGGAAACAAGATGAAAGCAAGAAATTAAGCCTAGATCTAAAATGCAATTACCCTAAGAACCCTAATTCTAGAGAGAAGAGGGAGCTTCTCTCTCTAAAAAACTAAACTACATGATGCTAACCTAAAACTAATTGCTCCCCCTTTATCCAATCTTCAATTCTACATGAAATACCCTCAGAAACGAGTTGGATTTGGGTCTGAGAAGCTCAGAAATCGCTCCCAGCGTTTTCACTTTAATGAGGTCACGTGCTGGCTGTGACGCGTACGCATGGGTCACGTGTACGCGTCGGTTGTTCTTTTCTTGTCACGCATACGTGTCATGTCACGAGTATGCGTCGCCTTCGACGATGCACCTCTTCACGCGTACGCGTCTGTCATGCGTGTGCGTCGCTCTAAGTACTCCAAATCCTTGTTTTTCCATGAATTCTCCATCTTACATGCTTTTCTCTTCACTTCTTCCATCCAATACTTGCCTTATGAACCTGAAATCACTCAACAAACACATCAAGGCATCGAATGGAATTAAAGTGAATTAAATTGACAAATTTAAGGCCTAAAAAGCATGTTTTCATACTTAAGCACAAATTTAGGGAGAATTACAAAACCATGCTATTTCATTGAATAAATATGAGAAAAGTTGATAAAATCCCCTAAATTAAGTACAAGATAAACCACAAAATTGGGGTTTATCACAAGTCCTGGGGATCGTTGTTTTCTTGCTTCGACTCTCGCCGTCAGCTTCCTTCGCGCAATCAGAAGCTGCTTCATGATTTGGTGAGTTCTAACAAAGGTAGGATTTTATTATTCCAAGTTAGTTGAAACTTAAAACCATGACACTGATGTTTTCTTCTCTTTTCATTGGAATCATCGAAACCAAAGCTACACACTGTTAAACCAGTGTTCCTCCTTTGTAGTTTCCATCATTCATTGCAAGCTTTTCTCCATTTCCTCGCACACCATTCTCCATTTCTTCTTCAACCTCATCGCCACAAAGAATCCTTATATTCTCGCTCACCTACTTCGCTAGATCACATTGTCATTTGAGATCAGCAGCTAAAAAAAATCGGTTTTTGATTTGTGGGTTTGTTCAAAATGGCATCTTTCACCATCCCTTGTCCCAAGTGTCTCTCTTTTTCATATTTGGGATTGAACTCTCAGACTACACAACGGAACATGCACGTGGCTGGGTTGGGATTGAAGACATCCCTGTCATTCGGATCTTTGGTTTGTGATTCAAACTCAATTGGGGTTCAGGTGTGTGTGATTTGTTCTGATTCCAAATGTGATTGTTTTATTTTTTGTTTCTTTGTCGTGCCTTATTTATGTAGATTACATGTTTGAGATTTTGATTTTGTGGTTTTGAAGCTAAAAATGTTGTTATAAAATGTTCAATTTTAATTATATTCTATCACCTTCAATTTCGATAGTGAAAGTTTGAAGCCTTGGTTTAAAGGTAAGAAGAGATAAGTTTTAAATTTATTGGCTGAATTAAGAAATTTGGGTGCGGTGCAGTTAACTTGTTTCTTTTTGAGCATTTATGATCAATGTTAATTATTGTCTATGTTTTCATTTTAGTAATTTTATTGTGTTTGGCATAAATTAGTGTCACCCATTATCAGTATCTTTTTTACATTGAGACTCCTTTACTTTTGGAAATTAAAAAAGGTAACTAACTTTTGTTTGATATAAAAGGTTAAAGGGTGAAGCTTTTAACATATTTTATAAGATCCTTTAAGTCAGGTGTCTGAATGTTCATGAAAGAATAGAAATATCAATATAGCTATTTTATTTTGACATCATAATTTGTTGCTAAGCATAAAAGGCTTACTCTCACATTTGGAAACTGTAGACATAAAGAATAATAACAATATGTAATGCAAGGATACAGTTCTATTAGTAGGTGATAAATCTTTCTGCTAAGACTATTTCCTGTATTTGAAAGCATTATATCATGAAGCTTCCCATCATTATGGGGTTTACATTTCTAATATGCACACTTGTGATGTAGGTTTCTATTAATTTTTATGCTTATGTAATGTGTATAATATAGTTTCGCTTTTTTTTTTTTCCATTCTTTTTTTAGCACTAGAATTACACTATTTCAATTATATTTGATGGATGTAGATTGCATTTGTGAATGAAAGCACATAGGTCACTACAGTCATAGTTTAGTCATGAGTTTCTAATGTGCTTAAAACTGAAAAAATGCTGAAATGGTACACACCAAAGTATTTTCAGCTTTTCATTTTTTATGTTTTATTTTTTTCTTTTAATCATTAAATACTACAATAAACTAGTGTAAGAGGTTTTGTATCTATACTTTTCCTTCTTGATTATTTAAATACTCAATTGTTAATGTCATGTCATGCCGTGCTTTAATACGAAGAAATTTTTTGCTTTGAAGTGTCAAGCACAGCCTAAAGAGGTCAGTTCAGGATTGTCACAATACACATATTTTATAATAATTTGATCACCGATGAAAACTCATATAACAAATAATTCTTTCCAATGTGCTTATTTGTGAAGGAAAATAATTCTTTCCTGTTAATTTTATTTTTTGTCCTTGGTATACTATGCTATCATTTAGGTTGTGCTTAAGAGGTTGATGACTGAGATGTGCCTTCATGTAAGATAGATTTATTTGATAATCCTCATTTTATTGTCTTTTCAGAATGCAATGAAAAACAGCTCTCTTCAGATTGCTGTTCATAAACAAGAGAAGCACTACAAGAAAATAGAGCATTTGTAACAAAAAATTTGTATCGAATTTAAAATTGTTACAAATTATGATTTTTTCGCAACAATATTTAGTTATTGTTACAAAATAAGAATATTTTGTAATAATAAAAAAATTTGTTACAAAACATTTCAATATTTTGTAACAACGTGATTTTTTTTGGTTACAAATTATGTTGGCTTTCGTATCGACTTGTTGTTTTGTTGCAAAATATTATAATATTTTGTAACAAAAGATTATATTGTTACAAAAATTTAAAATATTTTGTAACAAAAAATTAATTTGTCACAAAATACAATATTTTTGTAATAAGTTATTTATTTGTCACAAAATTCAAAAATTTTTTGACTAATAAAAAATTTTATTTTAACATATTAAATATAAGACTTCAAATTTTTGAAAATTTACATAATGAGTAATTTATGATTTATTATATTTATTTAAGATTTTATATTCAAAAATTTATTTTACTAAAAATATTAAAATTAAATTAATGATACTTTGAGTTTAAAATTATTTTAAAAATTAAATAATAAGTCATTTATAATTTATTATATTTATTCAAAATAAATTTTTAGAAATTTTAGTAATTGAAAAAATATAAAATTTTATATGATTTAATTTAAATATTTAAAATTTTTAAATTCAACACTTTAAGTTTTATGAATAAAAAAATTAATTTAATTATCTCTAATTTTATCTTAATTAGTGTTTATTTAAAAATAATTTGTAAATTAATAATAAAATGATATTTTAAGAATAATTAATTTAATTATCTCTAATTTTTAAAATTAGAGTATTTATTTAAAAATAATTTGAGAATTTATAACTAAATAATATTTTTATATAGGGCAAATCACTGATATAAGCCAAGGGGAGGTAAAATTTACACCAATAAGCCAAATAAAAAATTGGTTCATGAATCAACCAAGAGACATTTCTATATAGTTCGAATCACCCAAATTCGAACTTCATCTCCATGTAATTCGAATCATACTGATTCGAATTACACACACACGCACACACCCACTAATTTGAATCAACCTGATTCGAATTACACTCACATAGTAATTCGAATCAGGGTGATTCGAATTACACTCACGCACGTGTTCTAAAGTAATTCGAATTGGAGTGATTCGAGTCAATTTTTGGTTCTAGTAGTAATTCGAATTGGGGTGTTTCGAATTACTTATGCTCCGCTATAAAAGGAGTTCGAACCAACCTCATTCGAACCATTTTTTCATTATCATACCCCCACCAAATCCCAGAGAAAACGACCCAAAACGACTCCAACAAAGGCTCGAGCAGGATATTCAGCCCATGGGGATAATCCGGTCAGACTATATCGTTTGGATGGAGTAGCTCATATAGCCGGGGTCCTCAACGAAGAGGTTAGTACGTAATCTTTTTTTTTAAAGTAGGATTAAGTAACTTATTCATTTGTTTATATACGTTATGTTAGTGGTTTTGATGGTAAATGACGTTGGTAAACATTGTATGTGACTGATTTTTTATGTTTTGTTAGTGATAATGTATGTGATTTTGTTAGTGCTTTTGTTAGTGGTTTAAGGTGTGGTTTTGTTAGTAGTTTTGTTAGTGGTTTTGCAAGTGGTTTATGTTAGTGGTTTCGTTAGTGGTTTTGTTAGTAGTTTTGTTAGTAGTTTTTGTTAGTGGTTTTGTAATTGATTTTGTAAGTGGTTTTAATTATCTGGTCCATTATATGTGCAGCCCCAGCGATGCATCTCGAGCATGCGACGGTAGCAGGGCATGCGACTGGACGAGAGGTACATTCCGTACTTGCAGATGGCGGGATTATACCATCTTGCGAAACTGAACGAGAGATGGTTCAGATTGGATGAGCCCCTTGTGAGTGCTTTTGTCGAGCGGTGGCGTCCGGAGACGCACACATTTCACATGCCGTTTGGGGAGTACACGATCACACTGCAGGACGTGGCGTACCAATTGGGGTTGCTGGTCGACGGACGTTATGTGAGTGGTTGCTTGACAGATTTCCAAACATACATCCAGGGTGGCCGTCCAGCTTGGGTGTGGTTCTAGGAGTTGCTTGGTGTGTTACCTCCTACGAACCAAATCCAGAAGTTTGCAGTGAACTGCAGCTGGTTCCAGGAGACGTTTGGAGAGTGCCCTGAGGGAGCCGACGAGGAGACAGTCAAGCGCTATGCTCGGGCCTATATCATGATATTGTTAGGCACTCAGCTGTTTGCCGACAAGTCCGGCAACCGTATTCACATTAGGTGGCTACCCTACATGGCTAGGCTTGAGGATATGGGTGGCTACAGCTGGGGGTCAGCAGCACTCGCGTGGTTGTACCGGTGCATGTGCCGAGTGGCCAATAGACATGTTGTGAAGTTAGCCTGTCCGTTATAGCTACTTCAGTCTTGGATCTTCTGGCGCTTTCCTGGGTTTAGAGCTGCTGGGTATGATACGTTCAGCTGGTCCTTGGCCTCGAGGTACTGTTATCATTTTTTTCTATTTCGTCTAAAATTATTTTATTCCGTGTCCGCTTATAATGTTATACTATGTGGTGATATTTTGCTTTCGTTATACCACCAATGTGTTGTAGGTGTTCAGGTCACAATCCTTCTGCTAGCGAGAAGGGACCTCGAGTGCAGATGTGGAGGCTGAGGATAGACCTGTTACAGGCTGGGGATGTAAGTATACGAACCACTTAGTTTTAATTAAGTAATCTTTCATAGTTTGCATCACGGTATGGCCTAACGTTGATGCTATGTATTTAAAGTTTATTTGGATGCCGTATAGCTCTCCCGACGTCCTTCAGGTTGTGCATCCAGAGGTGTTGGAGCCTCGACATACGGCGTTATGGCGGTGTGTGACGGCATTGATATATTTCACCGTCATAGAGTGGCACCAGATTGATCGGGGGCTACCGCAGTTTGGTGGAGTACAGCCCCGCCCCAGCCCGCCCTAAACATTGACTTCTTGATGTCGAAGGATGGCAGATGTGGTGATCGTTGGTTTCCATACAGTTTCCAGTTCTGGCATCTTCATTGGGAGAGCCGTGCGGATCATGTTCTCCGGTTTGATGTTGTGGCAGACCCAGGTCCTTCACATGACTTCTTGGATTGGTGGGTTCAACTTGGTAAGAGATTCCTGTCACCTGAGATGTACCTTGGGGATCTGAGAGCCGTGCCTATTCCGGTCGAGGCGACACAGAGGGGTGTCGGATGAATGCCTAAGATGGATCGTGTTGACGACGTTTCGGATAGGCGTCGAGTTGAGCGGAGAGCTCGTGTCGGGACACGAAGGAGCCAGTGTGAGTAGAGAGTGGCTCGACCAGGCCATGGAGGAGGGTGACGCTATGGGGGAGGGATGGAGGTAGACGACGAGGCTGTGGAGGACGACGTAGGGCCCGTGCTGGAGTTGACGATCACGGTGGCCATGGTGAGGATGACGACGATGGTGATCAGCATGCGGCTGGTGGGGGAGATGGCGGAGGCCATGATGGTGGAGGGGGCGGCGGGATCCCTACTGGGATAGGGGGCGTTAGTCCTCATCCTGGAGGTCATGGTGGAGAGTGGTACGGGTCTGGTATGGGAGATGATTTGGGCCAGGGTGGCGGTGGACTTGGAGGAGGGCCATTCGGCGATTACTTCATCGGTGTCCCCAGTGACGACCACGCAGTTCATGAAAGTCAGACATGGGTTAGTCTGGGGTAGCTATTTTCAGACTTGCTGACCAGTGATGGTCTTGATGTGGAGTTCGGCGGTTCAAACTTCCTAGATGAGATCAATGCCATCATGCAGGAGGATGATGCGGAACGTCGAAGGACACAGATTACGGGGACGCAGGCACACTTAGATGTCGACCTGAACGAGCCTCCTTCTGGGCCTGCTCATGAGTATTTTGCATTGGGTGGTACCCCTCCTTCCGCCTATGCTGGCGGCGTACATTCAGTTGCCGAACCGTCTACGGCACCCGTCCACGGAGAGTCACTTCCGTCAGGGTCTTCCGCACGTCCTTTGCCAGGCTAGCCTATGCCACTTCCACAGGCAGACCCGGATGATGACGAGGATGAAATTGAGGACGAGGAGCCGCTCGTCCGGAGAGGCCAGAGGACACGGCATCCCCGTCGTTGCTTCATGGGATCGCATCTATTTAGATGACTTGTTTATTTGTATCACTTTTATTTATCATCAGTGTTGTACCTTGGCTTGCTTTATTTATTTATGTTATGTATGTGTAGGACCTACTTTGGTTTGTGTTACTTAGGTTACGTACCTTATTGCAATATTTTGTAATACTTATGTTGAAAATTGGTGTATGT
Organism: Arachis ipaensis; assembly: GCF_059453495.1. Classification (NCBI taxonomy): domain Eukaryota; kingdom Viridiplantae; phylum Streptophyta; class Magnoliopsida; order Fabales; family Fabaceae; genus Arachis; species Arachis ipaensis. The sequence continues at coordinate 113,520,276 of NC_142441.1, read as the reverse complement.
TTTGTAATTGGCATACCTTTTCTTATGGTTGCCTGAGTAGATTACATCGAGTGACATTTAAGCGTAACATAAGCGTATACTTAAGAAACGAAACACATCGATCAATTAAGTACGCATGTTAAATACATCACATTAAGTAACCAAAGTTTCATAATTAACAACTTCAAGTAACAAACCCTAAAACAATGGAATCTAAACACAAAAGTGGTAATAAGATAGTAATTCATCTAACAATATACCTACTCATCTCCCCCAGTGTTCCTTGGTCCTCCGACCTGTGGACAACTCTGACGTGTGTGTCCTGGTTGCCTACAGAGACCACATCTTTTTGGCCTGCTCGCTTCCGCCTCGTCCATAGTAGTCCGTATCTTGGTGGACCTAGGACGTCCCTCACTCGCACGCCTCTTGATGGGGTCCGGTATCACTGTTGGCCCTTCGTACGGTGGCCAAAAACCCTCGGAAATGGGAGGTGTGAACCCCATCCGGTATACACTGAACACCGAGCTAAGATGATACACCTGGTGGACATACGACTGCCAAGTAAGCCGTAAATAGGCACAACATGCCAAGGCGTGAGGACACAGGTAATGAAGTGTCTGAAAATATCCGCAGTCACATGTCTGAGACCCGAGTGAAACTCTGTAGCTACCAAGTGAGAACAAACCAGTAGGAGTCGTCTCCGAGACGGTGAACTCCGAGTTATCTCTGTCGTACAAAGTCACCGTGAAGCACCTAGCCGTCTTCAGATTGGCCTTTATACACTTCACCAGATGTTGACTGAATTGTTGTCCGGTTCCTAACTGGGTCTCTGCCCCTCTCCCCTTGCGAACAAATAGTTCTGCCAACCTCCCATAAGTAGCCTTCACCAGCGAGCACACCGGGAGATTCCTGACCCCCTTCAGGATTGAATTAACACACTCGGAGATATTTGTCGTCATGTGACCGAATCTCCTACCCTCATCCCGATGCTGGGTCCACAATGAATACTCGATCCAGTTCGCCCACTCACACATGGCAGGGTCCACAGATCGTAGAATATCAAACCAGTAATCGAATTCCACCTCAGTCTTAGCATAAGCTGCATTCACAAGAAGCCTCCTTGCGTCCTTGCCCTTGAAGGTCAGGGAGAAATTTGCTGCCACATGTCAAATACAGAATACACGGTAGGCAGCAGGAGGTAGCCAGCCTCCGTCGGAAGCCTCAAGCGTAGCCTTGATGCCGTTGTGCTTATCTGATATAACCAGCAGACCCGGTTGTGGGGTCACGTGCTGTTGGAGATGGTAAAGAAAGAAGGACCAGGACTCCGCATTCTCACCCTCAACCAGTGAAAATGCAACTGGTAGTATGTTGGAGTTCCCGTCCTGTACAATCGCGACGAGCAACGTACCCCCATACTTACCATACAAGTGGGTGCCGTCAATACTCACCAACGGCTTGCAATGCCAAAATGGCTCAATACATGGTGGAAATGTCCAGAAGAGCCGATGAAAATAAGCTTGCGAGTCGTCGACCTGGCCCCCAACTCGAACAAGACTCGTCCTAAGGACTGCAACAGTACCAGGCATCATCAACTTCACTCCTAACACCCACCGCGCGAGCTCGTTGTACGACTCATCCCAATCACCATAGATGTGGGCGACGGCCTTCTGCTTCGCCAACCAAACCCTCCTATACATCGGCCTGAACCCAAAGTGTGCTGCCGTCGCATTTAGAAGCACCTTGATGTTGATGGATGCATCAGCTCTAACCATTAGCATGATGAATTCCGAGATCATATGATAATCCAGACTCCTGTGATCGCTAGAGATGGACGTCGCGAGACACGTATGTGGTCCGTTGTACCATTTTACCTCCCAAATACCCTTGCGCTACCGGAGACTTAGTCTAATCAACCATGTGCACCCATTCCCAAACTCAGAACACTTCCCAACATATCGGCGATAGTCAAACTCCACCACTTTGTACTGTACCCCGCGTTGGATGCTATACGTCTTCACACTTAACACAGCCTCATCTTTATCCTAAAATTACTGACCAACCTGAAACTCTGTAAGACCTGCAGACCCCTGGCCATCTCTAGCACCAAATCCAGTAGGCTCCCTAGGAACCCCCTCATGTTTCATGGCATCCAAGTCCAAAGATGAAAAGTGCGGAGGGTACTACTGTGTGCCAGAGCTAGAACCACCTCCAGCCCCAGCTGGATCACTCGCTCCAATATCATCGCCACTGTCATCAGTAATGATATCCGGCTCCACATCATCATCGTCAACATCATCCAGCAATGCATCGCCCAGACCAGCCGGTGCAGCACACTGTAAAGAAGTCGGCACAACATCTACTATTCCAACCTCTCCACCTCCACTACAGTTGAGATCAACAACGAATGACGGGGAGGTGATAGGCTCGACCAGAAGTTCATTCATAGGGACGGACGAAGATGCACCAACAGGTATGGAGCTAGAACCGGCTACCGTGCCTATAGTGTGGGTATTTCGGTTCGAACCCCCGAGCTAGATACCACATCAACCAACTTCGCTAACAGCTCAGGTGCCCTAACCTCGGAAAACTGCCGACGACAATGAAATATGACCTGCAAGTCCTTATCACTCCCGATCGCGAAACAATCATACTTCACTATTTCTTGCAGCACTAAGATCGGAATGCGATAAAATAACTTGTGAACCCGTTTCACGCCTTGCAGACCAAGTTTCTGTAGTATAGAATTCACAACCTCATCATAGCTCGTCGTAGGCCTGATAAAAATACTGAGAGGATCCTTATCAGTGAACTTCACACCAGATCGTGTTTTCCTCTTAATCGATCCTCTGTGATGAACCAACACTACAAAACTCTCCTCACTAGCCATTTTCTCACTCTAATAAGATCAATTCACGTTCACACCATATTTATACACGTTTGGCCCTGTATAATTTGAACCAGTGTAATTCGAATTACTTTGGAACGCGTGCATGGGTGTAATTCGAATCACCCTGATTCGAATTACTGTGTGTGTGTAATTCGAATCAGGTTAATTCGAATTAGTGGGTGTGTGCGTTTGTGTGTAATTCGAATTAGGGTGATTCGAACTATATAGAAATGTGGACTGGGTGATTCATAAACCAGTTTTTGATTTGACTGATTGGTGTAAATTTTTTCTCTCCTTGGCTTATATCAGTGACTTGCCCTTTTATATAATTATTATTAAAGATCTTATTATTAGTTATTTCATATAATTTGAAATTAAAATTTAGTAATAAAAGTACTGTATAATTTAATTTAAGAAAATTTTGAATTTATATTGTATTTTATAAAATGTGATTAGTATGTCTACTTTATAATTTAAATTAAAAATAATTATTTGAGTACATTGATTTATTGATAAATAAAATTTTATACTTTTTAAAAATAATCTTTACAATATCATATTTAAATTCTAAATTATTATTTTATTTTAAATATTTTATAAAATTATTATGAAAATTTCTAATTCTAACCCTAATACACAAAATCCCTAATTTGTACCCTAAATCCACTAACACACGCACACTCAGAGACAGAGAGGGGGAAGGGGGAAATCAGAAGAACGGAGAAGAGGAAGGAAGAGAGGGGAAAGAGCGCGAGGGAAACGAGGGAGGAAGGGGACCACCTCCATCGCGGCCAAGCCACCGTGGTTGAGGTTGCCGCCGTCTCTGTTGAGTTCTACCATGGAGAAGGCAACGGTGCGTGTGAGAGAGAGAGAGAGAGAGAGAGAGAGGGGAAGGAGACGCAACGAGGAGAGGAGGAGAAGGCCATTTCGTTCGCCACTGAAGCCTCCAACACCGCCGCTGCCACCGTAGACCTCGTCCCAGCCGCGAAGAAGATGAGGAGGGGTGCTCTTTGCACCTTTGCCACTGTCCCGCATTGTCACTGTCGAGAAGTAGAACGAGACAGAGATAGCCGCAAAGAAGAATGACAGAGGCCACCACCGCTGCTACTGTCGTCGCTGGGCTCGCCGGAAGCTGCCGTGACCATCACTGAGCTTCGCGCTGTTTATGGAGTCACTGATAGAGGTTTCTATTGCTGCCTCTTTGGTTTAGGTCCTTCGCTCCTCTAACTTGTTCTACTTCTACTTTTACTCTACTGTTATCCTATTTTTGCTACCTTGTTTCCATTCCATTCTTTGTCGGGTATCGAAACTACGATTACTGTTGCTGCCAGAAAGGGCTGCCGAGGTTACTATTCGGGTTCCGTACAACTCGCACTGTCTCCATTTTTTCCGCCCATTGTTCAGCCATCACCAAAGCCCACTACCACCGGGAGCAAATACTAGTGTTTTGTATATATCCTTCTCAACAGTGCCTGTTTTTGGGTAAATAATTTGATTATGCTGTTAAGATCTAAACTTCTGATTTAAAAGTTAATTGTTTATGGTTTCAGTCCTTGACTTCATTTAATGTTATCATAGTTTCAATTGGTGTAATATGTTGTTAGAAATGACATAAATACCTTTCGAATAGTTACTTGTGTTTATAGGGATTGCATTGTGTGTGCATTTGTTGTTGAATAATTTGAAGCTCTATTTGCTTTTTGTCTGGTTTTGTGACTTTTCAAGTTCAAATTTCTAATCAGAAAAATGGAAATATATTGTTTTCCCTTGTTACCTTTTCACTTTGAAGTCTTGTTCCCGTTTGCTTAAACCTTATGATGCTGAGAAGTTGTGGTGTGGTGCTGTCTCTCAACAGCTTTTGTGTTTGCTGACTATCATTTATTCTTTCAAAATAGAGGGATATGGTTCAACAGTTGTAGTGATAATGGAAGGAAATAAATGACACATCATAAACAGGAGAGTGGCTAAGGGAAAGGGACAATAACAAAATTACCCAATCCATACTAGTGTTTGTAATTTTTTTTTCATTCTACAAAATTTCAAGGTTGCTCACTTAGCCATGGCTAGTTTATGTTAGCTGCCTATGTCTAATCTCTGAACTAGTATTTTCTTAGTCATACTGTTTTTTGAGTAATGTGTTATAATTTTGTGTGGCTTTTGTAGTGTTGAATGTTGGCAGAACTTAGTTTATGCATTACCCATGGTTCTATTTATTACATTTTACTTGTGTCATAGTTGATAAATGACAAATGTCTTATTATCTGATTTGATAAATTTGGTTATGTATTGGTTGAGAAATAAGTAATGAATTGGTTGTTATTGATGAACCATAGACGGTGGAAATATCTAAATTTTAGGTGAGGTTCTGCTAAAATTTTTCAAAAATTTTTGAATAGAAGTTAATGAAAAAAATTGTAATTGGTGTTATATCTTATTTTTAACTTTTTGTTTCGGTTTTTCTCATTTATAGGAGTGCTAAAATGGTGCCAACATGCTACTTAAAGGACTCAAGAATATTTTGATTTATAGAGACACTAATTTATGTTAGACTTTTAACTTTTGATTGATCTTGTGTAAGAAATATAACTTGTAGAACTAATCAATGTAGACGTTAATATTATTTTGTTTTAAAACAATTTTAGTTAAATGAAGCATGTTTGAATTATCTATGTTTTTACATATTATGTAAATGTTGACTTGTTCAGTAAAGTAGTTAATATATTAATTAATTAAAAAATTTGATAAATTATGTATGTAATTTGTATTAAAAAAATTGTTACAAAATAAATATTATATTTTTGTAATTAAAGAAAGCAAAATGTTACAAAATCAAGTTATATTTTGTAACAAAATTTTATGATAGGAAAAAATATATTGTCACAAAAAATATTTTGAAAATCAAAATTTGTTATCACTTTTGTTAACTAATATTACTTTGAATTGTAACAGTTTTATTTTTTGTTACAAAAACTTTTTGTAACGGGACATACTGCAACAGTCCCTTTTTTTGTTACAAATTCTTTTTGTTTCAAAATTCTAATTTTTTGTGACATTTTTTTGTAGCGAAGGCTGATAAAAATCTTTTGAGACTGGCTGTAGATCAGGAGGTTTGCATAACCTGTTTTGAGGCTTTGTTTATACTTTATATTGAAAAAAGATGTAATTGTTCATGCTATTTGACTATTTGTTTATCCAATGACAAAAAGAAGAACTCCATGCTAAAATTATCCGGCTTGAAAAATAATTGGATATGAAACAAAAATTGGAGTTGGAGATTCACCAACTAAAAAGAAAATTAAATGTCATGAAGCACATGAAAGATGATGGAGACTTTGAAGTTTTGAATGTGACGGATATTTTATATAACGAATTAAGAGATAAGGAACAGTCACTTCGAGAGATAGGGACATTGAACCAAGCACTAATTGTTAAAGAGCGTAAGAGCAATGATGAGCTGCAGGATGCTCGAAAAGTATTGATTAGTGTAAGTTTTTGTTTTCCTTGATATGCGCATATTGAAAAGTATTCCAAAGTGCATATTTTTTTGAACTACACTGTAAGTGCATCTGTTCAATCAAGTCCTTTTTTTTAATACTTTAATATATGATTTTTGGTTGTCATTGGAATATGACCTGGTCATTTTATAAACACAGGTTTTGCTTGTTGTCAGCTCAATAAATTCTTATATGAATCAGATAAGATATTAACTGATTGATGAAACTATCCTGTATGAACCACAATTAAAGAAATAAAAATTTCCTTGTAGATGAAATATACTTTGTTTTAAATTATGGCTTCTTTTATAGTGCATTCTTTCTCTTCTTTTTTTTTTGCCAAAAATTAAATTTATTTAGTTAGAAATCAAGGTAACAAAGTAACTCCATTAAAGTCAAAACTTATTTATTTGATATTTAATTAACATGTCACCCAATTGATTATTTCTAATTCATAGGTCTCTAAAATTGTACCTGTAGAAAAGACCAGCATTGCTGGCTTGTAATGGTGCAACAGTCATATTGTGTCGATATCCAGTTCTCGTCTGTTACCTGACTTGTGGCTCATGGATTTTTATGCTCTAAGCATTGAAACTTCCTTTCCATTCTCCATGCTTTCTTATATTTTAAATGTTTCAGGGAGTTAAAGACGTGTACTCGTGGCAATATTGGTGTGAGGAGAATGGGGGAACTTGATATTAGACCGTTTGTTGAATTTATGAGGAAAAGATATAATGATGAGGAAGCAGAAGAAAGAGCTTTAGAACTGTGTTTATTGTGGGAAGAGTATCTTAAGGACCTAGACTGGCATCCCTTTAAAATCAACACAATTGATGAGAAACATCATGTGCCCTTTGCTAATCTTATAGATCTATTGAAATATTTTTTTTCTTGATATCGATCTTCAGTCTTAATAGAATTTGTATCTTTCTTTTACAGTTTTGCTAAAGGGCATTTGTTCACGTGTTTAATGTAGAAATAATTTATTAAAAAAAACTAAAACTTTGTAGTTTCCAATGCTTTTATAGTGTATTTATTGAAGAATTTTTTTTAAAGATTTCTACTCTATGTAACCCAATGCCCTTCGTTTATTAGCATTTCATTTATCCCATTTTTTTATTGATGGATGAAGGTAATAAATATCCATGATAGCTACCTTTCTTGAAACAGGAGATGAAGAAGAAGTTTTAATTCATGTAACCTAAGGGTTGTTTGTGAATTGCGTTTGGAAGAGAAGGGAGGGGACGAAAAAGCTTGTAGTGTCAATTTTACACCCTTCAAAACCCTTCCTTCCCCATAACTAGCCAACCTCTAGGTTTATCTTTCCCCTTCAAATTTGTCATGAGCTGCTATCCTTTATCTTTTCCCATGATATTGCACCGCTTCTAACTATTAAAATTTTTATTTAGTACAAGATATTAGACTGCATAAGTTTACAATTTGAAAATTAAAATCTTGACATGAATAAATGAAAATCTTGGTGAAATACGCATTGGAACCTGAAGTTGTATACTTAATTGACAATTCAGTGTCCTTTTTGGATTTGATGAATGAGATGCAAAAGATCATAAGTTCAAGCTAAACCAGATTAATAGTGAAAAAAAAAAAGGGATGACAAATAATTAGCATTTAACAATTTTTTACTGGAAAAATCTTCAAAGTTCATCAAACAAAGCACTCTTGTAGCAGAACTAAATTAGAGATTATGAAATTTCAATATAACATATACAACTAAATAATGCAGTTTGGACTAAGAAACATAAATTTTTACGGCGTGGTTTGTTTTGATTTTAAACTAAAAAATTTTATCCAATTCAAATACTAATTTTAGTTATGGTAGGGTTTGGATTGGATAATTTTTAATATACAATTTGATTCAATCTAATCTAATTTTAAGTGGTTTGAATTTGATTAAATTTAATATTTATCATGCTTAGTCTTCATTTTTACATACGTTAACCCAATATTTATCATACTTAACCCAATATCTTTTGAATCTGTCTGAATCTAAACACCCCTACTTGCCAATGAGCTGTAACTCACATGGCATATCTCCCCCTCCCTAATCCACCTTACCAAAAAAAAAAAAAACACCATTACCTGCCTGGTAATAATTATATCAGCATTGAGAATTATTTAAAGACATAATGAGCCAAGCTAAGATTATTTATCTTTTAAAACAAAGGAAAATGTGCCCATAGTACCAAAGAAAAATCGTAGATATCTTCTTATAGTGTACATAAGAACTTGACTTCACCTACTCCTATAAAAAATGGTCCATATCCAACCGGATGCTCCTGCTGGAAGTTTTTCTTCACATTTTCTTCAATTTTTTTTATGCTCAGTTTAAAGATTTCAAAAAATAAGTGTTGGAAATATATTATAATTATAACAAAAAAAGTTGACAATTTTTTCCAAGGCACATTCAGTTGATCAAGTACAATAATTGTAACGAAAAATCAACATTCTTAATTAAGTGATTGCTCATTCTGATTAACCAAAAATATTACTTGTCCAGCTTACAACACAGAAGTGGTTCAAGAAATCGAAATACTGGAGTGAAAATTAAGCTTCGCCTAAATTCAAATATAATTGAACTAAAGACAGAAACATTAATTTTCAAAAAGAGTCCATAAAAAATATAGTGCATAATAATTTTTTAAGTAAAAGAGATGAAACTAACAACTCTTAATAGTTAATATAAACTAAACATGACTACATGACAATTACGATTTTTTAATTTTTGTTTGAATCATTTTGTTTATACTTATTGTAATTCCTACTAGCAAAGTCAATGACATTATGCAGCATCAAGTTGTGGGGCCTTAGAATCAAATCCAACGGAAGTTGCATCCTTGTACCATCATTAACCTAAAAATTATAAATATTTTAGGTTACCAACAAAATTATATACACATTAGCAAATGAAGTACTATTTTTTTTAACAAAAGAAAATTACATCATATAACTATACGTCTTCCTGTAGTTTCTCATCCAGGTTGTCACCCATACCCCACAATCATTACTGTATTAAATAAGACGCGGTTAGCTTATGTAGATAAAAATTTCAAAGAGGAAAACATAAATACAGATATTCCTTATGAGCTAGGAGCTTGTTCTCCTGTTTCTAGCGTATCCACAAATGCAAAATCAAGTATCCTTGGCCTAAACGGAATGTTGTATTATAGAACGAGTCATACTTGAGCATATCTTCCAGATATTTTGCCTATTCAAATAGGAAAAAAATTAAATGCAGGACGATATTTGAAACCTTTAAAAAAATGTCATAAAAGTAAAAATGGAAAAAGTTAATTTACCAGCTTTACTATACTCTATCTCTTTCCCTCTTTATTTGAAGCAATTGGTAGGGAGTCTAGCAGAATTGTTTGATGATTGCACAAATAAAAAATAACCAGATACCAATGCGTGTTGTTCTCATTGACAGGTAAAAAAATTTAGTACCAACTTTCACGTATTAGAATATTACTAGATACAATTTTTTTTAAAAAAATAAAGAGTATAGATCAGTTCATAAAGATAAAGGCCATTAAATAATAAAAAAATAAAAATACAATAAATCATATACTTTTTTAGACCTTCATCAACTTTTTTCATGAATTCTTTTTGATAATATTTCAACAAAACTTCAATTTTGGTATCACATTCCAGTATGAATTGCTGAATTTAATAGTTAGGGGCTAAGTCGGTGACACCAATTAAGCAATAAGATAAAATAAATAAAAACTGTAACAAGCCTGAAAAAGACATTGCGTACCGAAAACACAGCTGGCAAATACCAATGTGTTTGACATCCTATTTCTTTCTCCTACATGGTTAGCATAGTAGCCACCAAATCCAACACCTATGTGGTAATTAATAAATTTATTAGGAATCGAAAGTATGCTAGATATAGTAGTTTAATTATGCACTTACATCCCATGCACCCAAGCCTTGGGAATTAATGACTTGAAATTATCACGAGTTCCGCTAAATTTGTTTGTTGTCGCCAATACCTCATCACTACAAGCACGAATCACATTAATATTGTACTTTTTTTAAATTTTAGTAAATAGATAATGAGATATTTAACCTTCTTTTATTTGGTGCAAACACATAAGTTGCCATTTTAATATCTAAGTCATCCAAATCCATGTATGCAGGAGGCTAAAATAAAATCGGGATCCACTGCAAAATAAAAATATTGGTGAGATTACTAAGTTATGTAACCTTAGATGATTGACGCAAACACTTGTGATATGAGGACTTATAGATGGCCATTCAATTCTTTGTTTATTTTGCTCGATTTTTTTCTGGTTTAGAGTAGGCATACTAATAGAATATCCACTTGGTGTACTCTTTTTTAAGAGTGCCTTTTGCTCCTCAGTTAGAGATTTGTGTGAGGTCCCTGTGTAGTTTTTTTATTTTTTGAAAATTTTTCTTTAATGGAGCCTGTATTCACACCAACTATATTTTTAGACAAATGTGAATTTCAGACAATTCTTCTCTTGGCCGTAGATATCTTCTTATCGCATACACTTGTTTTCTTTGAGGCTTTCTTATTTGTGCCAAAGTCAGACTGATGATGTTGTGGAGACTTTAGCAGTTTAAGAATTTCATCTGTATCTCTTGGATTAATAGATTGAAAAGGATATAAGAGAGTAGGAGGTTAAAAATTTGTGACAGTTGGACCTACAATAAATGATGGTGGAAATATGTTGTATAGTGATGGATGCATGGTTGTCGAAGATTGGTTAGAATATACTACAGTAGTATAAAAACCGGGATACATAGAATAGAAAAATTGGGGTATGTGAGGTATATGGTTGAAGAACGGATAATGTAAGAGTTGGTTATCAATAGCATTAATGCTAACCTCTCTTGTGTCTCTTTTGTTCTCGCTACGTTGAGGTGATCCGGATGATTCTCGCTTACCCATGTCAAGCACTCAAGCATATATGTAACACAATTAGAATTATAATGTGAATATAATTTGCTAATGACATGTTAAAATATGTCTTTATATATAGTTCAAATTTTTATTTGTTCCTACTTTATTTTTGAGAAACTATTTTTTAAAAAAATTTTACTATTTTATATTTATATCATATCATATAATTATAAGGTATGTGCATTGTTAGTGAGTGTAATTTAAAAAATTTACTATTTAAAGTAGATATTATTTTTATAACTTAATATTAATCTTCGTGACAATAAATATATAATTTTAATAATAAATATATTACTTTTTAAAATTGCATATTATTTAAAACTTATTATTTTTATTTAGATTATTATCATAGTATATATTATTATTGAAATTTACGTGTAATAAAAACATAATTTTTTATAATAAATAAATATTTTATTTAAAATTATATATAATTGAAAATTTATTTTAAATATCTAGAAATTATTTATGGTAGATATCAATATTCAGACTTAGATTAAATATATAATTTATTTAAAAATAAAATCTGTATGATTCATTTTGATTATAACACTAATCATATTGTCAATAATTGATTGAATTTATATTTAATATAGATTCACCTTAAATTGATATATAATAACAACTCTCTTTTATCCTTGTTATTTATTCTTTCTAAAACACATAAAATCATAAGCTAATTACAATGGTAAAAACACGTCGAAATAATCGAGTTGCTTCTGTTGAGGCAAGTTCTATGAGTAGGGTTTGGTCAATCACTCCCTTCTCACTCTCCACGGTCATGAGTAGGGCTGGGCAAAAAAATCCAGATTTTGAATTTTAAACTAAATTCAAACCAAACCATTTAAAAAAAACCAATTTTAAATTAAAAAAATCCAAACCAAATTGAATCTCTTTTATAGTTTGATTTTCTAATCCAAACTATTTAAACAGTTTTAAATCCTGATCCAAATCCATATCCAAATTAAAATCCAAAATTGAAAAAAAAACCCATAATCTAAGACTGAATTGGTGAATCCACAATCTAGTTTCATAAGCAAAACCATGTTAATGGTCTTTTCTTCTTCGGCTCTTCCCTCTTGGTGCTTCCTTACACATTTGCCATCCTCGTCTTTTGGTTTTGTTGTCGCCGACTTGCCGTCACAGGTGTGGGCAACCGGTTTTCCTTCTTGCTTCTGGGTCAGTGGATCAAGGATCTGAAAGCCGAGTTTGCTTTGCTCTATCTCACCAAGGTCACTGGTCTTTTCTCTGTTTACTTTGATGGGTTGCTTTCTTTCTGAATTAATTTTGGTGGTTCATGGATTCTGACCTATTTCTTGTTTTGTGAAAAGGGGTTTTTGTTTTTGGGTTGGTTGAGTGTGTGTGTGGTGTTTTGCTCTATTTTATCTTTGTCTGAAGGTGAATCTTGGGTGCTGCTATTCTTTGATTGTTTCTATGTACTCTTTTTCTCTTCATGTTATTTGGTTTAATACTTTGGATGACTCTTTGGGTTGTTTTGTTGTTTCTAAAGTTTTAGTTTTTATTGAAATTTACATGCCAAGTAGAGTAATCTGTAACTGGGATGAGGATTGAAGCTGTTAGTTATGAAATTTGTATCTCTTGCAACTCTGTGATGATGTAATATAATATTCATACAACTATTCAAGATTGTCCCTTCTATAAATTGCGTCTATTGTTTTGTCTTAGAACCTTTTGTAATGGAAAAATGATACAATCCTATAATCCACTATAAGTTATCAAACATACATTTGAAACATGCCTAGATCAAAACACTATAAGTTAACATCAGTTTATGAAATTGTCTACCTACCACAAGACAGATTAAGGGAAGGATGATTCTTCATTTTCAGCATTATTTGTGCATTTTTCCCAGCTCAATACATGTTTAATTAATGCTTTTCCTCTACCATGTTGCATATTATTAGTTGTAATTTCTATCTCATTAGCATGTGAAATCAGTTTCTGCAAATTGGTTTATAAAAATACACATTAAAAATTAGTGGTTTTGCAGAATCTTGTGTCTTTCAAGTGGGATTGATTAAAAATTTCTGGTAACCCTTTTTATTTTGATTATGTGATCTCAAAAACTAGCAATGACAAATCAGAGTTCAAATGCACAGTGTTTTTGGTTAAAAATTGATTTTAAAACTGAATTTTTGGTTTAAAATATCTTGTTTTGAGGTTAAAAAATCTGGTTTGAATTTTTGGGTGTTTATTGTGAATTTCAATTTGTCATTTGATTAATATCTCATTATTATCTCTATTGTTACATCGTTATTATTTTTTTCTTTATCGTTACAGTGAACAGTTGGAAAAAGTAACTTTGGATTCATTAGCCAATTCAATTGGTCAATTGACTTAACTAGTTCAATCTATTGTTCAACATTTGGAAAATAATGTCAGCTCCCCCTCTAAGGTGTTTAAGGCCCTTGGTTCCGATTCTAATACTCTTACTCAACAAGGTAGTGCGTCGAGTAATCCATTGTTGCTATGCTCTATTGAGAAGGCAAAAACGGATTTGTCTATTGCTAAAAAAAGAAGAAGAAACTCACTTGCTCCAAATATTGTTCTTGGATTAAAGCTGCCTATTGTGAGTACTAAGTAATAAGTAGTTTAGTTTTATTGTTGTTGTTGTTTCTGTTGTTGTTGTTGTTGTTGTTGTTGTTGTTGTTGTTGTTGTTGTTGTTGTTTCAATAGTAATAGTTTTTTTTTATATTTAGTGGGTGCACGTATCTTTTAGACCAATAGCTTCGATGGGTTTGGACGATACTGAACTTGCAATTGCAGCATACTTGTATGGTGATCAATTGGTAGATAAGTAAGTAAATTTAATAAGCATATTATTTTTTAACGGCGTTGTGGATTTTTTTAGCTATTTTTGTTTATGTTAATTTATCTTTGGCAACGATGAGGAGGATATAGTATTTTCAGGGCTTATAGCTCGCATAGATGTATTCAAGAGTTTGATGCCAGGCAAGCCAATTGTTTCTCTTGTGCTAGACTTAATAGGAGATATAATGAAATCAGAGTTGACCAGAGAAAGTGGTTATTGGTTTTTACCTCCAGTTTTTGCGGTAAGCATATCAGAGAAATAATACTAAAATAATGCTGGTATTTGTTATTTTTATTGCGCATATAAACAAGTGGCAAAAATGATGTAGTTGTCAAAGAAGACAAAAATGGATCCTAGCTGTCTGCCATCTTGCATCACAGATGTTTATTTGGGCAAAATTGACTGCTTAAAAAGAGTAAGAATTGTTGCATGTACCATATAACATAACATAATACTTGTTATTCAAGAAGTTTATATCATTTTTAAATTCAAATTAGCAAATATGGGTATGAAATAAATTTAATAACTAAAATGACTTTCTCTTGATTCGGTGTTTATCCCTGTATCTGAGACTATTGACGAAGATCATCAACACTGGTACCTCGTAGTGATCGATCGTATTAAAAGACAAATCATTTTGCTAGACCCATTGCCCATTGAGAAACAGTTCAAGTGAAAGAGGACAACCTTGAAATCAGTAAATACATTTTATGTTTTTTTGTTAATTATCTAGATATATGACTAAAAAACTAAACTCTGACATAGACTTAAACAGGCCATTTTTTTGGACGAAGTATTAGAAGATCGTTCATTCTATGACTTTGAGACCACTTCGAATCCGATTTCTTCAGAATTTGAATTTGAAGAACAGGAGGGCCTTCCCACCCTCGAAGATGGATCGTAAGATAATATAATTAGTAGTTATTGGTATAAAATTTATTCATTATATAGTACTCTAATATATCTTGCTCGATGTGTAGAAATGACACGGGTGTGTCAGTTTTAAGTTGGATGATAGCTTGTTTTGAAGATGAAAATTTTAATATAAAGATAATATTATACACTATATTTTTTTTACTCATTCTTTCTTTGATATTTAGGTAGTTAAGCATAATGTGTAAATGTTAATATTTTATTAGGTTGATGATGGGAATCGAATGAAGATTGCAGTCTCACTCGTGTCGAGAAATCATAATATGATCGAGTATAGGGTCAAAAGAAATGCCTTTGAAAATCTTAAAAAGTTATATAGTAATCACCATCTTGATAATTATGAATTCTCGCAAGATTAGATTTATAACATTCCCTTTTTGTTATTTTCTTGTGGGCATATAAACCTTCCAGTGACATACGCATTATATTTTATTTACGTTTGTGTTCGTATTTGTTTGCCGGATTATTTAATGTCTCCATTTGACTAGAGATATAAGTATTGTTATTTTTAAAGGTGGATTTTCTTGGCCATCATTATTACTTCTATGTTTTATGATTTTTTATGATTTTTCTACTAGTGGTGCTCGCTATTATGCCATTTTGACATTATGATTGATTTGATCATAATTAGATAGATTCAGAATCAATAGATATTAGCTAATAGTAGTATCTTTGATATATGAATTGAGCTATGTTGGGTTTGAGGTGAAGATTTTTTCTTTTACTTTTGTCTTATCTTATTTATTTATTAGCTCTTTAGGATATTTCTTTGCATTTTGATCATTCCTTCTTGATCTGAGAGTTGTAGTGCAAGTGTGGTTTTCCCTTTTTTTTGGGGTTTCAAAGTGAAAGTGGGAGTTCGGGTGATTTGGATTATACCCGAAAGAAGGGGCTGGTTGATGCAGTTTTTGCTTAAATAATTAAAAGTTCTTTTATGGTTAGTTTTAAAGATGCTGCATGATCAGAAAAAAAAGGTAAAGTTACTCAACTCATATGTATATTTAGATTTACATGTATGTATCTTAATATGTTTTGGATTGGTGTTTTGTATTTTTTTGGGGAGGAATTTAGTGAATATTGAGGGGGTAGGGAATGATATGTGTGGTGACTTGTGAATGTATCTATTGCCTATGTATGAATTTATACTCTTTTGGTGATTGAAATTTTGTTCTTTTATACAATATAGTATTTTGTTTTTACTGTTTTAGTTGTGCGCTAGATATGGGAATTGCGTGTGGTTAATAAATAATAATTGGTCTTGCAAATGTTTATGCTTCCTTGCCATATACTAAATACTTTAGTTGGTTTATGAATCTACTTGTGTGTCTTTCACTGATGTATTATCCTTCACTCAGTAAATCACTATTGCCTGAAACCATTTTCTTTCCAGTATACACCAGCTATAGACATATGGATCACTGGCTGCATTTTCGTAGAACTTTTGACTAGAAAGCCTCTTTTTCCTGGGAAGAATGTTGTCCATCAATTGGATCTCATGACTGATCTTCTTGGAACACCATCTCTTGAAGCCATTGCTAGGGTCTGTTCTTCAGTTTCCCTTCCTCTTTGCAGTCTTGTGTATTTTAGTTTTTACTTAATGCAACCTTGGTTGCATATTAATAGGTAAGGAATGAGAAAGCTCGGAAATACTTGAGCAGCATGCGCAAGAAGAAGCTAGTTCCTTTCTGCTAGAAGTTTCCTAATGCAGACCCCCTTGCTCTTCGTTTATTAGAAAGAATGCTGGCCTTTAAGCCTAAAGATCGGCCTTCTACTGAAGAGGTTGAATTCTAAATTTTCATCTGTCTTTAGTTCAGTTTCTTTGGTAATCTTTTATTAACCTATGATCCTATGTATGATATTGTTAGGCGTTAGCGGATCCATATTTTAAAGGCTCGGCCAAGGTTGAGAGAGAACCTTCTGCCCAACCAGTTACAAAGATGGAATTTGAGTTTGAGAGACGCAGGATAACAAAGGAAGATGTACAAGAACCTATATACCATGAGATTCTAGAGTATTATCCAAAAATGTTAAAAGAATTTCTAAAGGGAGCAGAGCCAACAGGTTTCATGTATCCTAGGTATTGTTGTCTATGGCTGTAGCCGAACTCTTATTTCATCCTTATTCTTTGCATTTCTTTAACCACTCAATACAATTTTTTATAATTGGCTATTCCCTAAATATCTCTATGTAACAGTTTGAATTATTAACCGTAAGTCATGCCATATTTTTTGACTTTTTCTTAGTATTTAATTCCCCATGCAAGTGGACTTCGAAGGTAGAAGTTCTTTTGTAAATAATTAATGCTGAATGAGTATTTAGGGTTGATAAATCTTTTTTTTTTCTGTTACTTTACTTGATTGTATGTTTGTTCAAATGTAACAACCAAAGTTTTGTGCTTAATGGGATTGTAAATTTGACTTTTCAATCTGTTTCTATTTTGGCTAGATGTCCTTTGTTTATTTTTTATACCCCAATTGGTCCAACATGTCATGTTAGCCATTGAATTTTGTTTTCCCTTTTGTGCTTTGGTGCTGTATTTTTTACCCTAACACCTTTTTCATCAGTGCTCTGGACCACTTCAAGAAACAATTTACATATCTTGAGGAGCATTACAACAAAGGTGGAACTGTTATTCCACCGGAGAGGCAACATGCATCTTTACCTAGGTATATTAATTTTGTTTATACTTGGAAGATGTTGCTTTGGGTATCGTAGTTTTACCTCGTCAGGTCATTCGTTCACTTCAGAGTGCACATACTCCATAGTTTGATTATACATTCTCTTCTAGTTTAGGTGTCATTGATGATATATTAATGAAGACTTTTTGGCTGAGTGTTTTAGTTTGCTCCTATAGAAAATCCCTTGGAATTGAAAAAAGGCAAATAAATAGAAAGAAAGTATCCAAACTTGGGAATCTATCATTATCGAAAAGAATTTTGGTGGTTGATGATAATGCAGGGAATAGAAAAGTTGCAAAAGGTGTTTTACAGAAATATGGGGCAACAGTTACTTATGTTGAGGGTGGCAGGGCTGCTCTTCAGATGCTTAAGCCACTGCACAATTTCGATGCAGGTTTCATGGATCTCCAAATGCCAGAAATGGATGGGTAATTGATTTTTCTATTTTCACAATTCTCAGTTTCTTTCTCGCTTTTGAATGCAATGAATCTTCTATAGTTGCCCCCATAAGAACAGGTGACTGGTCTTATAAGTCTACTTCTTATTGGAGAAAAACACATTTAACAAACCTGATTTGTAATTGATTGAAATCAAATTTAGGTTGTAAACTTGTTTTACTTATAGAAGATTTTAATGACCTACTACTTAGACTATTCAAACCTGAACTAATTTTTCTCTAGGTTTCTACACTGTTGATAGTGATTAGGAAGAAACTGCCTTATTCTGTGATCATTTTGGAAAACTTCCTTATTCTGTGCTCATTTTGGAAACTACCTTATTCAGTTTATTTGGGGGTGAATCTAATAATGCAATTCCAGAGATTTGATCTGACTTGTTCACTTCTAATGGAGAGCTAAAAGAGCAACCTATGCCACAGAAGTTCTCAAAGCAGTCTACAGATGCACAATCTCAGCATGCACCAAGATCCGACACTGAATATGAAATTCCTCAAGAGGATAGTGCCGGCTATTCCTTGACTGCAAAGCATGCATTACTAGATGGAGAGGAGAACTTGAAGAAGGTTGATAGTTTCTCAAGGTGAATTACTAAAGAACTTGCAGAGGTGGATGATCTGCATCTGTAGTCTTCTCCTGGTATTTCATGGAGCACAGATGAGTGTGGGCATGTAATAGATGATACATCATTGAACCTGTCCTTATCCCAAGATCAGTTGTTCAGCATAAATGAATGAATTCTCTCACACTATTCATTGAACCTGTCTGCTATTGTACATTATTATAAGTGAAGAATGGTTTTACTCTTTCTTGCCAAGAAACTACTGGTTATATTTACTCCTTTTCCTTGTTCTCTGCTAAGCTTGGAAATTTACTAATGCTATTATTTTTTTTGCCCTCCTTTTTTTTTTCTGTCTTTTACTGTGGTGCCAATATTAGATTCAAATGTTGTCTGATTTAGCCATTGATGATAATACAGATTCATAAAATTCCAGCTCTTAGAAACCACTGCTGACGTTGAAGAAAGATGCAACCCTTTAAAAGATTGAAGTAAAACATACTCTATAAAATGAGTAAAGAAGATAAATTCATTTTTGTTTATAGAACCAAGGGAAATGCCATCCTGTAAATTTTCTCATTTAGACCTTTTTAGTACTTGGCTACATTCTTTCATGAAAATAACATGCAATTTTTCTCAATAACAAGATGGGAGGGAGGCATCGTTTTATTCTCCAATTGACAGCTTTTCGCCATTACAATTGTGATATTACACTTCTTTCTTGTAACTCCGAAATTGAAGATCAATTTTTGTAAGATATAACCGCTGATCTTGTAATATAATTCACCCGTGGAAGTAACATGCTCCTTTTTAAGTATTATATTTTATCCAAAATGATTTACAAAATTTATAAACCTAACAGGCCAATAGTTTCAGAAAAAAGATTGAGAGATGCACCAAATGGATTGCTTACATAAATGTCAACAGAAATTAAATACTCAGGTAGTTATTAGCTATCAAATAAGTATTGATCGTTCTTCATTGCCATTATTGCTGAATCGGCGACATCTCACCCTAAAAAGATAAATCTTCATCTCAGAATTTTTGTTGAAAAATAATTCACAAATAAATCCTCTAAAGTGATCTGATATATGTATAATAATTAATAAGGGCATTTATATTTGCTAAATGCATCCGTATTTTTGCTTGTTGCCCTCAGATGTTGAGATAAAGAGTGAGTAAAGATTTTCCAAAACCTTTACACTTCAAAATTACAAACCACCACTTTATTATACACCCAATTCCTCTCTATTACACTATTAAAATAAAATATCGTTAAAAAAAAGCATGTGTAGTTTTGATATACCTCAAAAGGTATGAATGTAATTTACTGTTATTATTAAGATTATTATTTGGTTAGAAAAGTAGGATACTAAGATCGAGCTAACAACAGTTAAACTGAACAGGTGCAAATGCCTCTTTAATAATGTAAATCCAGGGCAATGAAATAGCACAATGTCCTAAATTGACATTTATTCACATTATAACAGTAACAGTTAAGTTATTAAGGTATTAAAATTTACAATTCTGACCTACAATACAAGCATCCTGAAAACAAGAGGGCTAGATCATGCCAACAAGAACTTAAGAAATGCAATAGACCCTATTATGATAGGATGGTTCAAACACTTCTCATATTAACTTAGACTGAAACACAAATACAATGGCAAATACTATTTATCCTCCATTTTAAACGACTCTAATCGTTTGATTCGTTCATCGAGCTTCTTCATCACTTCGGGTTCTTGCTTCTTCCTTTGCTTTGATATCGTATTGGTTGTCATGGAACCTATCAATTTTTCTTCTTTATAAGCCACATGCTATTGATGATTTTAATTTTCACTTATAAAAAGTGTATTATAGGTAGAACACAGAAGCTTCAATTTTGAAAAAGAGAATAAGCATCATGCAAGTTACTAATTCTTAAAAATTTGACTTCTAATGCCAGGAGAAGAATAGATCAGATGAATAAATGAAGCCAGACGAAAATAGTTAATCCTCAAAGATAGTTAGTATCAAATTCTAAGTTGTTATCAGAACTTTCTCTTCTATATGAGGGGAAAAATAATCCAGAATAAGAAGGAAGAGCAGATCAAATCCACCTGATAATATCCAACATCAGAATCACAGAAAGAATAAACAACAAGAACACGTCTAAGAGCAGCATGTCCCTCGGGAGTGTCCAACCATGGATGGCCAGGAAAGGTCTGTGGCAGATCCTGTATAGATGCATGAAGAATTATTAGAGAAAGGGATATATAATCAACAATTTTAACATGCATAAATTAAAAATTCCAATTGTTCTGAACTAACATTAATTACAATAACCATTTGAATGGTCGCATTAAACACCCTAACTTCCTTTTAGACCTTTACAAAATGTAAAACCCTACGCAAAGCTGATACATATTCTTCAAACTGTACTGAATATCACACAAATTCCCCTCTTTTCCTGCTCAGCATATACTCACAGCTGCATTTTGATAAAGTTCTGGAAACTGCTTGATTGGCACATACTCACAGCATATACTCACTTGGTATGTTCTAATTACAATGGAGCATGCTCAAATTAGTTATTGTTGTATAGTTGTCGAGTATTTTACATCATATGGAAGGTTCTGAATAGCAGACTGGCGAAACAAAGTATCATAATGCTGCATTTATGAAGCATTTTTGTTTCATCCTGCAATCTTATTTCTATCATGTTAAATAATAATTTCTGTATCAATTTTATAGGTATTAAGTTTCCTAACTAAGAATCATGAAAAGAAAACAAATTTTTGTATCAGTTTTCTGCTCAATAATTCGAACACATCTATGAACGAGCATAATAAATAGCCTATTATGTTAACGTCACAAAAGTCTATGATTCAAGATCCTATACCAAAAAAATGTAGAAAAGTTAAAGTATAATCTATATATATATATATATGTATATATATAGATTATAACTCTATGACTTTTTGTTGTTGATGACATCATTCAAAAGTCTAGCCCATATATTCCAGTCACTGGGTCCACTAGAATACGGCGAGATATGGGACAACTGAGGATATGATGTAATTCCGGCAGTAGAAGGATATTGGTTGAAGTGTGCCATGCCATTTGGAACAGGATGAAAAGGAATAGGGAGGACTCCACCATAAGGTTGATAAGGATGGACCACTGGATAATGATGCATAGGATATTGTAGCAATCCTGATTTCTTGGTTGTGGCTGCACCTGGAACTTCCTCCACTTCTATTTCTGGTGTGTTGGTCTTATCTTTTAATGTCCCTTGAGTTAGAGTGATTTCTTCCGTCTAAACATAAATCATAATTTTCAAATAATTACGATACAAAATTTAAAAAAAAACCTTGTCAGACAAGCTAGAGTCGAGTAAGACTTTTCTCAAAGTGTTGACCTCACTCTCCCTTAATCTCTCAATTGAACTTATGGTATTGGATTAAAATAATTTAAATTCAAACAAAGACTTTAATTTTCCTTCTTGAATTATCTAATATAAATTATTAGATATTCGAAATGTTACCTTCTGTCGACCTTTTTTTCCATTTGCTCTAATCTTCGGTGTCTCTGTCAATTTAGATACAGACTTCTTACTTTTACTACCCTTGAATTTTTTGTTATAGAAAAATAAGAAATAATATAAGCACTTGATAAACCACTATTTTATGGTTTATCTTGTGTTCAATTGAGTGGTTTTATCAAATCTTTGCCCACTTATTCATATGATTTGCATGATTTTACAATTCCTTCCTAGTGTTATTCTATAGTTGAAAAACTTGCTTCCTAGAATATTTAATCTGTGTATTTTAATTCTCCTTTATACCATTCGATGCCATGATCCGTGTGTTATGTGTTTCAGGTTTTATAGGGAAGGAATGACTTAGAGAATGGAGAGGAAGCTTGCAAAAATGGAAGGAACACAAGAAACTAAGGAGATAACCAGCGAGCATCGACGCGCACGCATGGCTCACGTGAGCGCGTGATACGGAAAAATTTATAGTGACGCGTGTGCGTGCCTGACGCGTACGCGTGGATTGGAGTTTGCACAAAGACGCGCACGCGTGACTGACGCGTACGGTGACATGCGTGATCTACAGAAATAACAGAAAATGCTGGAGGCGATTTCGGGCCGAGTTTTGACCCAGTTTTCAGCCCAGAAACACAGACTAGAGCCAGGGAACATGCAGAGACTCAACACACATTCTCATTAGCATAGTTTTAGTTTTTAGATATGAATCTGGAGAGAAATTACTTTTCTCTAGGTTTTCTTTTACATCCATAGTTTCATAGTTTATTGCTTTTGCTTTGGATATTGAAGAGTCATCACCTCCGTTGAAGATACTATTCTAGTTTGTTTTCTTACTCCTTTATTATTCCATATTCTTAATTCTTGTTTAGAGTTACAATTGGATTATTTTTAGAATTTATTAATGCAAAGGATTACTTTTACTTTTAATTGAATCGTAATTATTGTCTATCATGTCTTCCTTTTATTCCTTATTTAATTCTATGCAAGTAATTCTCATGTCAATGGGGGTAGATTCCCAACTTGACATGGGGTTGATTAAAAGGAGACACTTGAGTTTGAATGCTCAAGTGATTAGTTAAATTAGAAGTTGTTGGCTAATTCTGTATTTACTAACGCAATACCTTCCCAATGGAGAGTACTAGGATTTGCGAATAAGAGTTAGCTCAATCACTTGACTTTCCTTTATTTAGTAAGGGTTAACTAAGTGAAAATAACAACCTCTTTACACTACACTTGAGAGAATTCCAACAAGGATAGAACTTCCAATTAATCATTCCCCCAGTCAAGGCCTTTTATTTTGAATATTATAAATCTCTTTTAATTTTCACTGCTTTAATTTACAATTATTTATTTGCCCATTGCCCAAACTCAAAATTACTCAGAAAACTTCTGATTAATAAGATAGCACCCTTTTGTCAACTCGTTGGAAGACGACCTGTGACTCATACTCCCAGTATTTTCATTCTAAACTTTTGTGACAACTTTTCTAAATTGATGAGGCAGATTTTTTCTAGTTAAGAGCTATACTCACAACGTATTTCCTATATTGATTTCTTAATCGGCCGATGATAAACCACTATTTCATGGTTTATCTTTTGTTTAATTGAGTGGTTTCATCAAGTCATCACCCACTTATTCATACTAATTGCATGATTTTATATTTTTCCTCCTAATATTGTTTTATGATTGAAAACTTGCTTCCTAAAGAACTTTAATTTATGTATTTTTAATTCTCCTTTATACCATTCGATGCCGTGATCCGTGTGTTAAGTGTTTCAAGCTTTATAGGTCAGGAATGGCTTAGGAAATGGAGAGGAAGCTTGCAAAAAGGAAGGAACACAAGAAACTAAGGAGATGACCAGCAAATACTGATGCGCGCGCATGGGTCACGCGAGCGTGCGGAATGGAAAAAATTGCAGCGACGCGTGCGCGTGCCTGACGCGTACGCACGGATTGGAGTCTGCCCGAATGATGCGAACGCGTGGACGATACGTACGCGTGACAAGGAAAATCGCTGAAAGATGCGAACGCGTGGACGACGCGTACGCGTGACCTGCGCGATCTGCAGAATTAATAGAAAACGCTGGGGGCGATTTCGGGCTGCGTTTTGACCCAGTTTTCGGCCTAGAAACACAAAATAAAGCCAGAGAACATGCAGAGACTCAACACGACACAGAGACACGACTTTACACATACACATTAGGATAGTTTTAGGTTTTTGGATCTGAATCTAGAGAGGAATTACTCTCCCTCTAGTTTCTCTTTACATTCCCAATTTATTGCTTTTGCTTTTGGATATTGAAGAGTCATTACCTCCATTGAAGATACTATTCTAGTTTGTTTTCTTACTTACTCTTTTATTTATTCCATATTCTTAATTCTTGATTAAAGTAATAATTGGATTATTTTCATGGATTGTTAATGTAAAGGATTACCTTTACCTTTAATTAATTTAATTTAATTTATCATGTCTTCTTCTATTATTTTTGTGAGCGTTATATTCATGTCATTGGAGTAGACTCCATACTTGACATGGGGTTGATTAAAAGGAGACATTTGAGTTGGAAGGCTTAAGTGATGGTAAAATTGGAAGTTGTTGGCTAGTTCTATATTTACTAACGCTAGACCTTCCCAAGGGAGAGGACTAGGATTTGCGAATAAGAGTTAGCTCAATCACTTGACTTTCCTTTATTTAGTAAGTGTTAACTAAGTGAAAACAACAACCTTTTTAATACTACACTTAAGAGATCCCAACAAGGATAGAATTTCCAATTAATCATTCCCCTGGTCAAGGCTTTTTATCTAGAATATTAATAATCATTCTTAGTTTTTATTGCTTTAATTTACAATTATTTAATTACTCGTTATTCAACTCTCAAACTCTCATGGAAATTCCTAATTAATAAAATAGCATCCTTTCTTGCAACTCGTTGGGAGACGACCTGGGATTCATACTCCCAGTATTTTTATTCTAAATTTTTGTGACACCCTTTTTAAATTGGTGAGGCAGATTTTTGCTGGTTAAGAGCTATACTTGCAATGCTGTTCTCTTATTAAAAATCTCTTAATTGGCCTAACTTTTTCCACGCACCAGTTTTTGGCGCCGTTGCCGGGAAGTTACAATTGTGTGCTAAATTATTAATTAGTGTAAATATTTTAATTTTAATTGCATATTTTATTTTTTTATTTTATTACCATGAGCTATATGTTTCTTTCATTGAATGACGCGTTCACTGCCTGATCCGAGCTTAGCTACATTTGATCCTGAAATTGAAAGAACTATTTCACGTATTAGGCGAGCTCGACGCAGGTTAGCCTCTGAGGGTGGTGAAGTGATTGTTATCGATTCACCAGTCTCATCTGAGGGCGAATCTGAACCGCCATTTGAGAGCGAAACAAGCTCCTTTACTACTGATTCAGTTAATTTACGTGCAGATAGAATGGCAGTACCTAGAGGGATTACTCTCCAGGAAGCTGGAGCCCCAAATTTTACACTGCAGCCGTATCAAGTGCATCATCCAACTCTGGCTGCAGATTTTGAACTGAAGACTACACTAATCAACTTGATGTCCAAGTTTCATGGTTTACCTACTCAGAAATCCATCAAGCATCTAAGGGATTTTCAGACAGCCTGTTTTACTGTTAGGCATCACGGTACGAATGAAACTTCTATTCTGTTAACTGCCTTTCAATTTTCTCTTGAGTGAAAGGCAAGGGAGTGGTACTACTCCCAACCTGAAGCGACTGTTACCAACTGGAATATGCTTAGGAGAGAATTTTTGGAAAAATATTTTCCAGCTAAAGTTACAGACAGACTGAGGAAAGAGATCTCCTGCATTGTTCAAGGAGAATCAGAAACTCTTTATGAGTACTGGGAGTGTTTTAAGAACCTTCTAGACGCATGCCCCCATCACATGATTGACAGGCTAGTGTTGATCATCTATTTCACTCAAGGTGTGAAGCCTCGGGATAAAACTACACTAGATGGTGCTAGTAATGGTTCTCTGAAAAAGTACAAGAACGCAGATGAAGCATGGCAACTAATCAGTAACTTAGCTGAGTCGACCAGGAATCACAGGCACAGGAATAGCCACCCAAAAGCTGTTGCAGAAATTTCCTCTAGCACTGAGACCTCTGCTCTTACACAGAGTATATGTGAAATGACCAACCTACTGAAGCAAATGCAGTTAAATCAACAACAAACTTAGCCTTCCCCACCACAACAAAGCCAATAGTTAGTTCCGCAAAGAGTATGCGGAATATGTGCTGATTATAGTCATTATACTGATGAATGCCCGCAACTCCAACAAGAAGACAACACTGTGGTAGCTACTCATAACTTTTATGACCGCCCGAATCAAGGATACAATCAACAAGGCGACAACTACAACCAAGGTAGCAACTATAACCAAGGATGGCAAGACAACTCCAACCAAAGTTGGAGAGATAACTCCAGCCATGGTTGGAGGGACAACTATAACAGAGGAGGCCGAGATAACAATGGAAACCAGAGGTGGAATAACAACAACAGACAGCAGAATCAGAACCAATCTTACAGAGCTCCTCACCTAAGGCAATCATAAGGACCCCAGCACAACCAACAACAGGTCCCTCAGATCACTTATCCCACTTCCCCATCAAATGATGAGATACTTCGTTCTCTTACACAAGGACAACAAGACATGCAGACCACACTAAACTCTACTCTAAATGGTCTGAATGCCACTTTACAAGCTCTCGCCCGGATAGATTCATTACCTACTTCTACTAATCAATCTTTAAACTCCAGTAGAATTCCTTCTCAACCCTTACCTAACCCCAAGGGTGGCATCAATGCCATCACTTTAAGGTCCGGAACCACACTGCCAGAGAGGAATTAGGAGGAGCCAAGCCCAATAGTACATGCCCCAGCTGAAGATGTGATAGAAGTAGAAGATGCTGAAGAGGAAGATAAAGCACAAGACAAGCTTGAAGAAGAAGTAGCTCAGCAAAGGAATGGACCACCAAAGGATACAGAAGCTGCAAATGGTGCCATTCCAATCCCATTCCCACATCTTGCAAGGAAGTCCAAAAAGCAGATGGAACTTGATCCCAAAGTGGTGGAAATTTTCAAAAAGGTTGAGGTAACTGTTCTCCTTTTTGATGTTATTCAGCAAGTACCTAAATATGCAAAGTTTCTGAAAGATTTATGCATTCATAAAGAGAAAATTAATGAATTAGAAACTATCCCTTTAGGTAGTTCTATATCTGCTTTAATGGGAGGTATACCTGAAAAATATAGTGATCCAGGTCCATGCATGGTTAACTATACCATTGGAGGTGTAATATTTTCTGATTGCATGTGTGACTTAGGAGCGTGTGTTAGTATAATGCTATTGTCTATATATAATACTCTAAGGCTCCCTCCCTTAAAAAAGTCGGCAGCTCGTTTTGTGTTAGCAGATAAAAGCATTATTACAGTAGTTGGAATTGCTGAAGATGTGTTAGTGAGCATTAAGGGGCTCACATTTCCCATTGACTTCTATATCCTGGAAATGTCCCCTAATGACTCAGGAAGACCATCATCAATCCTGCTTGGAAGACCATTCCTGAAGACCTCAAAATTCAAGCTGGATGCATTCTCAGGAACTTACTCCTTTGAGATAGATGGCAGAACAGTAAGTTTCAGTTTAAATGAAGCTATGAAGCACCCTCTGGAAGATCGTTCTATCTTCCAGTGCGACATCATTGATGAAACTATCGCTAAAGTTCACCAAGAATAATTAGAAAAGAAGCACATAGAGCAAGGTCCAAGTGTGGGGACACCCTCTGAACATAATGAAGACACTTTACCATTATCACTAGCCCCAGATGATCCAGAACCTAGCCATGAGCAGAAACTGGAATTGAAGCCCCTTCCTCCACACCTCAAGTATGCTTACCTTGAGGATAATCAGAAGTTCCCAGTTATCATTGCAAGGGAACTCACTTCTCAACAAAAGGAACAACTGCTTAGTGTACTAAGAAAGCACAAGAAAGCAATTAGATGGAGCTTGGCGGATATAGTAGGCATCAGTCTGCAAGTTTGTGAGCACATAATATATCTGGAAGAGGAATCAAAACCCATCCGTCAACCCCAAAGAAGATTGAATCCCACCTTCTTAGAAGTTGTCAAGAAAGAAGTAACTAGGCTACTTGAAACAGATATCATTTACCCCATCTCAGACAGTGAATGGGTCAGTCCAGTACAAGTGGTGCCCAAAAAGTCTGGAGTCACAGTAGTAAAGAATGAGCATGGAGAGCTCCTGACAACTAGAGTGCAGAATTCATGGAGAGTTTGCATTGACTATAGGCATCTCAACCAAGCTACTCGCAAGGATCACTACCCTTTGCCATTTATTGATCAGATGCTCGATCGCCTGTCAGGTAAATCCCATTATTGCTTTTTACACGGTTATACAGGTTACTTTCAAATTCATATAGCTCCTGAAGATCAGGAAAATACCACTTTTACATGTCCCTTTGGAACGTATGCATACAAAAGGATGCCTTTTGGCTTATGTAATGCACCAGCTACTTTCCAAAGATGCATGATGAGTATCTTTTCAGATCTTATTGAGAACTGTATGGAAGTATTTATGGATGATTTTAGCGTATATGGTGATTCATTTAACCTCTTCTTGGATAGCTTAGCTAGAGTATTAGACAGATGTGTCAGTTCAAACCTTGTATTGAATTTTGAAAAATGTCACTTTATGGTAAAACAAGGGATTGTTCTAGGACATGTTGTTTCTAATACTGGTATTTCTGTAGATCCAGCAAAGGTAGATGTCATTCTAGTTTACTGATAAACCACTATTTTATGGTTTATCTTGTGCTCAATTGAGTGGTTTTTATCAACTCTTTACCCATTTATTCATACTATTTGCATGGTTTTACATTTGCCTTCCTAATTATGTGCTTTGATTGAAAACATGCTTCTTTGGCCTTAAGTTACCTATGTTTAATCCTCTCTTATTACCATTAGATGCCTTGATATGTGTGTTAGGTTATTTCAGAGATTACAGGGCAGGAATGGCTCAGAGGATGGAAAAGAAGCATGCAAAAGTGGAAGAAATACAAGAAGTTGGAGAAATTGCTAAGCTGTCCAGCCTGACCTCTTCGCACTCAAACGGCGATAACTTTAGCTACAGAGGTCCAAATGATGCGGTTCTAATTGTGTTGAAAAGCTAACGTCTAGAGCTTCGATTTGATATATAATTTGTCATAGCTGCCTCGACGCCAGACGACGCGAACGTGTGAAAAACGCGGACACGTGACCTGGCAGAAACACAATCCACGCAAACGCGTGGACGACGCCTCCGCGTCACTTTGCCGTGACCTGAACGTAACAGAAATCACTGGGGGCGATTTTTGGGCTGTTTTTGACCTGGTTTTCGGCCCGAAAAACACAGATTAGAGGCTATAAAATGGGAGAATGCATCCATTCATGAACACAAGCTCATAATTCATAATTTTTAGTTTTAGATGTAGTTTTTAGAGAGAGAGGTTCTTTCCTCTCTCTTAGGATTTAGGATTAGGATTCCTCTTAAAGGAATCAGGATTTCAACTTTATTATTTCAATTTATTATTTCAACTTCTTCTCAGGTTCAACGTTCCTTTTATTTATTTTTCCAATTTAATTTATGAACTTTTCCATGTTACATTTGATATCTTTATTAGTACAATTTGAGGTATTTTAGAATTATGATTACTTTCCTTTATATATATAAATAATTTAGCTTTTTATATTCTTGGCTTTAATTGATTAACTGGAAGCTCTTGAGTTATCAACTATCCGTGATTGGTTGTTATGTCGGCTAAATTGACTGGTATTCCACTAACTCTAGTCTTTCCTTAGGAGTTGGCTAGGACTTGGGAATCTAACTAATTAGTTCACTTGACTTTCCCTTGCTTTCATAAGGGTTAACTAAGTGGGATTAACTTCCATTCTCATAGAAGTAACTAGGATAGGACTTCTGAATTTTCATACCTTGCCAAGAGATTTTATTATTGTTAATTTATTTTACTTGTCATTTAAATTACCTGTTCCTTACTTTCAAAACCCCCAATTTACAAGACTCATAACCAATAATAAGAACACCTCCCTGCAATTCCTTGAGAAGACGACCCGAGGTTAAATACTTCGGTTATCAATTTCAAAGGAGTTTGTTACTTGTGACAACCAAAACTTTTGCAAGAAAGGACTTTTGTTGGTTTAGAAGCTATACTTGCAACGGGAATTTATTCTGAATTCTAGACCACGCAAAAGTTCTCTCTTCATTTACCTTACCCCTCCTCTGTGAGGGAAGTCCGTTCGTTCCTTGGCCATGCAGGTTTTTACAAAAGATTCATTAAGGACTTCAGTAAGGTAGCATTACCTTTATCCAGACTGTTGCAGAAAGATATTGAGTTCGAATTTAGTGAAGATTACATGAAAGCATTTGATAAGCTAAAGAACGCCCTGACTCAAGCTCCAATTATGAGAGGACCAGACTGGAGCCATCCGTTTGAAATTATGTGTGATACCTCCAACCATGCAGTAGGAGCGGCACTGGCTCAGTGCGAAGGTAAGGATCCTTTCGTAATTGCTTATGCATCTAAAACCTTAGATGTTGCTCAGTCCAATTACACTACTACTGAAAAAGAGCTTCTCGCTATTATTTTTTCTCTGGATAAATTCCGAGCTTATTTACTTGGTACTAAGGTAGTAGTGTACTCGGACCATGCAGCTCTAAAATATTTATTAGCTAAAAAAGAGTCTAAACCAAGATTGATACGTTGGATACTGCTGCTGTAATAATTTGATTTAGAAATTAAGGATATGAGTGGTAACCAGAATTTAGTGGCATACCACTTGAGTCGCCTTGAGCACATTAAAGATGACTCCACTCCTATCAATGGTACTTTCCCATTTGATAGCTTACAAGCAGTATCTGAAGTAGTTCCTTGGTATGTATCTGTAGCTAATTATCTAGTTAGCCATATTTTTTCTCCCAATTTTACTAAGCATCAAAGGGACAAGCTGAAAAGCGAGTCTAAATATTATATATGGGATGACCCATATCTGTGGAGGTGTGGTGCTGACCAGGTAATTAGAAGATGTGTGTCCCAATCAGAATTCCAGTCCATTTTAGAGGTCTGCCACTCTTCTTAGAGTGGAGGACATTTTGGCCCTCAAAGAATAGCTAAAAAAATCTTAGACCGTGGATTCTGGTGGCCTACTCTTTTTAAAGATGCTGCTGAATTTTGTAAATCTTGTTCCCCATGCCAAAGGTTTAGTAATATATCCATGAGGGACGAGATGCCTCAATAGATTATGCTTTTCTGTGAAATTTTTTATATTTGGGGCATTGACTTCTGATGAGCGGATAATTTATACGCTTTTTGGCATTATTTTTAGTATGTTTTTAGTATATTTTAATTAGTTTTTATTATATTTTATTAGTTTTTGAATAAAAATCACACTTCTGGACTTTACTATGAGTTTGTGTATTTTTCTGTGATTTCAGGTATTTTCTGGCTGAAATTGAGGGACCTGAACAAAAATCTGATTCAGAGGCTAAAAAAGGAGTGCAGATGCTGTTGGATTCTGACCTCCCTGCACTCGAAGTGAATTTTTTGGAGCTACAGAAGCCCAATTGGCGCGCTCTCAATTGCGTTGGAAAGTAGACATCCTGGGCTTTCCAGCAATATATAATAGCTTATACTTTGCCCGAGATTTGATGTCCCAAACAGGCGTTCCAAGTCAGCTCAAGAATTCTGGCGTTTAACGCCAGAACGGGCACAAAAGCTGGCGTTTAACTCCAAGAAAAGTCTCTACACATGAAAGCTTCAATGCTCAGCCCAAGCACATACCAAGTGGGCCCAGAAGAAGATTTCTACATTAATTACTGATTTCTGTAAACCCTAGGCTACTAGTTCTCTCTAAATAGGACCTTATAATATTGTATTTTGATCTTTGATAAGTCTTATGCTATCTTAGACACATTTGGGGGCTGGCCATTCGGCCATGCCTAGACCTTGTTCTTATGTATTCTCAACGGTGGAGTTTCTACACACCATAGATTAAGGTGTGGAGCTCTGCTATTCTTCATGAATTAATACAAAGTACTATTGTTTTTCTATTCAACTCAAGTCTATTTCTTCTCCAAGATATTCATTCGCACCCAAGAACATGATGAATGTGATGATTATGTGACACTCATCACCATTCTCACCTATGAACGCGTGACTGACAACCACTTCCGTTCTACATGCAAACAAGCTTGAATGTGTATCTCTTGGGTTTCTAATCTCAGATTGGAACCTTCGTGGTATAGGCTAGAATTATTGGCGGCCATTCCTGAGATCCGGAACGTCTAAACCTTGTCTATGGTTTTTTGAGTAGGATCTGAGAAGGGATGACTGTGACGAGCTTCAAACTCGCGATTGTTGGGCGTATGACAGATGCAAAAGGATCAATGGATCCTATTCCAACATGATCGAGAACCGACAGATGATTAGCCGTGCGGTGACAGCGCATTTGGAACGTTTTCACTGAGAGGACAGGAAGTAGCCATTGACAACGGTGATGCCCAACATAAAGCTTGCCATGGAAAGGAGTATGAATGATTGGAAGAAGGCAATAGGAAAGCAGAGGTTCAGGAGGAACAAAGCATCTTCATACGCTTATCTAAAATTCCAACCAAAGATTACATAAGTATCTCTATCTTTATTTTATGTTTTATTTATCTTTTAATTATCAATTCTCCATCACCATCTGAATTCGCCTGACTAAGATTTACAAGGTGACCATGGCTTCCTTCATGCCGACAGTCTCCGTGGGATCGACCCTTACTCACGTAAGGTTTATTACTTGGACGACCCAGTGCAATTGCTGGTTAGTTGTGTGGAATTGTGACAAAGTGTGATTCATGTTTAAGATCTCCAAGTCCTTTGGCGCCATTGTTGATGATCACAATTTCGTGCACCAAGTTTTTGGCGCCGTTGCCGGGGATTGTTTGAGTTTGGACAACTGACGGTTCATCTTGTTGCTTAGATTAGGTACTTTTCTTTTTATTTTTTAGAATTTTTAAGAATGAATTCTAGAGTTTCAAGGTGATGTTCTTATCATCACAAAAGCTGATTGATTCTCATCAATTTAGCTGCTGAATGTAATGTCCTGCTGAAGCTTGGCCAACCATGTCTAATCTTTTTAGACTGAAGCTATAGACTAACATTGCATGATTCCTGGAATTCTTATTAAAAGTTTTGATTCTCCTTATTTTCTTTTCTATATAAGTTTCGAAAATCACAAAAAAATTATAAAACCATAAAAATTAAAAATATTTTATGTTTCTTGTTTGAGTCTAGTATCAATTTTTAAATTTGGTATCAATTGCATGTTTTTATTCTTCTTGCATTTTTCGAATATATGCATTATGTTCTTCATTGATCTTCAAGTTGTTCTTGATGATTTCAGTGCTCTGATCTTAAATTTCTCTTATTCTGTGTCTTTTGTTGTTTCTTACATGCATTTTCAATTTGTTATAGTCCTTAGTATACAAACTTCTAAGTTTGGTGTCTTGCATGCATTGTTTATTTGATCTTAGTTGCATTTTTTTTATTTCTCATCATTAAAAATTCAAAAATATTTTCAAAAATTGTGTCTTTTCAAGTCAATAATACAGAGAATTGAAGATTCAGAACATTCAGCAGAGGAATCAAACAGAAAAAGCTGGGCGTTCAAAACGCCCAGTGAAGAAGGAAAACTGGCATTTAAACGCCAGCCAGGGTACCTGGCTGGGCGTTTAATGCCCAAAAAGGTAGCATTTTGGGCGTTAAATGCCAGAATGGATGCCATTCTGGGCGTTTAACGCCAGAAGGACACTAGAGGGAAGATTTTGTTTTTAATCCAATTTTTTTTTCAAATCTTCATAATTTTTCAAAATCAAATCTTTTTCAAATCATATCTTTTCAATCATATCTCTTCAAAATCAATTTTTTTCCATTTTTTTTATAATTTTCGAAAATCCTTGTTATAATTAATGATTTACTTCAAAATTTTCTAGTTGTTACTTGCCTATTAAGAAAGGATCAAAAGTTTTAATTCTAGAATCATATATTCTAATTTCTTGTTAGTCAAGTAATCAACTTTAATTTTAAAACTTTCTCTTTTTAGTCTGATTTTCAATCATATCTTCTCAATAATATATTTTTAATCACATCTTTTTCAAAATTAATTTTCAATCATATCTTTTTAATTTCTAATTTCAAAATCTTTTTTCAAAATCACTTAATTTCTTTCCCAATTTTAGTTTTCGAAAATCATCAATTAAATTTTCAAAATTTCTTTTAATTATTTCAAAATCTTTTACTTTAATTTTGAAAATTCTTCCCCTCTTCTCACATCCTTCTATTTAAAGGACTAACACTCTTCCTCAAGGTGCAATTTGAACTCCCTCCTTCTTTATATGTTCGAATTCTCTTCTATCTACCTCCTCCTTCTATTCTTCTTTTCCTCTGACACCTCAAGGAATCTTGACATAGAGGATTCCCTACTTTCTTGTTCTCTTCTCTTTCATATGAGCAGGAACAAAGATAAAGGCATACTTGTTCAAGCTGATCCTGAACCTGAAAGGACCTTGAAGAGAAAGCTAAGAGAGGCTAAAGAACAATTCTCTTTAGAGGGCCTAACAGAGCTTTTCAAGGAAGAAGAGACCATGGCAGCCGAAAACAACAATGCCAACAATGCAAGGAAGGTGCTTGGTGACTTTACTGCACCTACTCCCGATTTCTATGGGAGAAGCATCTCAATCCCTGCCATTGGAGCAAACAACTTTGAGCTTAAGCCTCAATTAGTTTCTCTAATGCAACAGAATTGCAAGTTTCATGGACTTCCATTGGAAGATCCTCATCAGTTCTTAGCTGAATTCTTGCAAATCTGTGACACTGTCAAGACCAATGGGGTTGACCCTGAAGTCTACAGACTTATGCTTTTTCCTTTTGCTGTAAGAGACAGAGCTAGGACATGGTTAGATTTACAACCTAAAGAAAGCCTGAACTCTTAGGAAAAGCTAGTCAATGCCTTCTTGGCAAAGTTCTTTCCACCTCAAAAATTAAGAAAGCTTAGAGTGGAAGTCCAAACCTTCAGACAGAAAGAAGGTGAATCCCTCTATGAAGCTTGGGAAAGATACAAGCAATTGATCAGAAGGTGCCCTTCTGACATGCTTTCAGAATGGAGCATCATAGGTATTTTCTATGATGGTCTGTCTGAACTATCCAAGATGTCATTGGATAGCTCTGCTGGAGGATATCTTCATCTGAAGAAGACGCCTGCAGAAGCTCGGGAACTCATTGAAATGGTTACAAATAACCAATTCATGTACACTTCTGAAAGGAATCTTGTGAATAATGGGATAGCTCAGAAGAAAGGAGTTCGTGAGATTGATACTCTAAATGCCATATTGGCTCAGAATAAAATATTGACCTAACAAGTCAATATGATTTCTCAGAGTCTGTCTGGAATGCAAGCAGCAACAGACAGTACTAAGGAAGCTTCCTCTGAAGAAGAAGCTTATGATCCTGAGAACCCAGCAATGGAAGAGGTGAATTACATGGGAGAACCCTATGGAAACACTTATAATCCTTCATGGAAAAATCATCCAAATCTCTCATGGAAGGATCAACAGAGACCTCAACAAGGTTTCAACAAAAATAATGGTGGAAGAAACAGGTTTAGCAATAGCAAACCTTTTCCATCATCTTCTCAGCAACAGACAGAGAATTCTAAGCAAAACCACTTTGACTTAGCAACCATTGTCTCTGATCTAATCAAAACCACTCAAAGTTTCATGACTGAAACAAGGTCCTCCATTAGAAATTTGGAGGCACAAGTGGGTCAGCTGAGTAAGAAAATTACTGAACTCCCTCCTAGTACTATCCCAAGCAATACAGAAGAGAATCCAAAAAGAGAGTGCAAGGCCATAACCACAACCCACACGGCCGAACCTGGAGAGGAGGAAGAGGCAGTGATCTCCATTGAGGAAGACCTCAATGGACGTCCACTGACCTCCATGGAGTTTCCTGATGAGGAACCATGGGAATCTAAGGCTCACACAGAGACCATAGAGATTCCATTGAATTTACTTCTGCCATTCATGAGCTCTAATGAGTATTCTTCCTCTGAAGAGAATGAAGATGTTACTGAAGAGCAAGTTGCTAAGTACCTTGGAGTAATCATGAAGCTAAATGCCAAGTTGTTTGGTAATGAGACTTGGGAGGATGAACCTCCATTGCTCATGAAAGAACTAGATGACTTGACTAGGCAGAGATTACCTCTAAAGAGATAAGACCCTGGGAAATTCTCAATCCCTTGTACTATAGGCACCATGACCTTTGAGAAGGCTCTGTGTGACCTAGGGTCAAGCATAAACCTCATGCCTCTCTCTGTAATGGAGAAGCTAGGGATCATTGAGGTACAAGCTGTAAGAATCTCACTGGAAATGGCAGACAATTCAAAGAAACAAGCTTATGGACTTGTAGAGGATGTCTTGGTAAAGGTTGAAGGCCACTACATCCCTGCTGACTTTATAATCCTAGAGACTGGGAAGTGTATGGATGAATCCATCATCCTTGGCAGACCCTTCCTAGCCACAACAAAAGTTGTGATTGATGTTGACAGAGGAGAATTGATCATTCAAGTGAATGAAGACTCCCTTGTGTTTAAAGCTCAAGGATATCCCTCTGTCACCATGGAGAGGAAGCATGAAGAGCTTCTCTCAATACAGAGTCAAACAGAGCCCCCACAGTCAAACTCTAAGTTTGGTGTTGGGAGGCCACAGCCAAACTTTAAGTTTGGTGTTGAACGCCCACATTCAAACTCTAAGTTTGGTGTTGGGAGGTTCCAACATTGCTCTGAACATCTGTTAGGCTCCATGAGAGCCACTGTCAAGCTATTGACATTAAAGAAGCGCTTGTTGGGAGGCAACCCAATTTTCACTTATCTATGTTAAATTTCTATTTTCTTTTATTTTATGTTTTCTATAGGTTGATGATCATGTGAAGTCACAAAAACAATTGAAAAAGCAAAAACAAAAAGAAAAACAGAATGAAAAATAGAACACCTTGGAGGAGAAACTTACTGGCGTTTAAACGCCAGTAAGGGTAGCAGAATGGGCGTTAAACGCCCAGTCTGGCACCATTCTGGGCGTATAACGCCAGGAATGGGCAAGAAGCTGGCGTTAAATGCCAGAAATAGGTAGCAGCCTGGCATTTAACGCCAGGATTGGCAGCAAGGGGCGTTTTGCACGCCACATGGTGCAGGGATGAGGAATCCTTGACACCTCAGGATCTGTGGACCCCACAGGATCCCCACCTACCCCACCTCTCTCTCTCTCTTCTTCACCCAGTCACCAATCACCTCAATACCTCTTCACCACTCACATCCATCCTTTATAAAACCCACCCCACCTACCTCACCATTCAAATTCAAACCACTTTCCCACCCAAACCCACTCATAATGGCCGAACCATACCCCCCCTCCACTCCTATATAAACCCATCTTCACTCCTTCATTTTCACAAAACATACACACTACTTCTCCCCCTTGGCTGAAACACTAAGCCCACTCCATCTCCTCTATTTCTTCTTCTTCTACTCTCTTCTTTCTTCTTTTGCTCGAGGACGAGCAACCTTCTAAGTTTGGTGTGGTAAAAGCTAAAGCTTTTTTCATTTTTCCATAACCAATAATGGCACCAAAGGCTGGAGAAACCTCTAGAAAGAGGAAAGGGAAGGCACAAGCTTCCACCTCCGAGTCATGGGAGATGGAGAGATTCCTCTCAAGGGTGCATCAAGACCACTTCTATGAAGTTGTGGCCAAGAAGAAGGTGATCCCCGAGGTCCCTTTTAAGCTCAAAAAGGGCGAATATCCGGAGATCCGACATGAGATCCGAAGAAGAGGTTGGGAAGTTCTCACCAACCCCATTCAACAAGTCAGAATCTTAATGGTTCAAGAGTTCTATGCCAATGCATGGATCACCAAGAACCATGATCAAAGTGTGAACCCGGGCCCCAAGAATTGGCTTACAATGGTCCAAGGGAAATACTTAGATTTTAGTCCGAAAAATGTAAGGTTGGCATTCAACTTGCCCATGATGCAAGGAGATGCACACCCATACACTAGAAGGGTCAACTTTGATCAAAGGTTGGACTAAGTCCTCATGGACATCTGTGAAGAGGGCGCTCAATAGAAGAGAGATTCAAGAGGGAAGCCGATTCAACTAAGAAGGCATGACCTCAAGCCCGTGGCTAGGGGATGGTTGGAGTTCATCCAACGGTCAATCATTCCTACTAGCAACCGATCTGAAGTTACTATAGACCGGGCTATCATGATTCATAGCATCATGATTAGAGAGGAAGTAGAAGTTCATGAGGTTATATCCCAAGAACTCTACAAGGTGGCGGACAAGTCCTCTACTATAGCAAGGTTAGCCTTCCCTCATCTCATCTGTCACCTCTGCAATTCAGCTGGAATTGACATAGAGGAAGACATCCTCATTGATGAGGACAAGCCCATCACTAAGAAAAAAGATGGAGCAAATAAGAGATCCCACTCATGGACAAGAGCATGAGGAAACCCCTCATGAAATCCCTGAGATGCCTCAAGGGATGCATTTTCCTCCACAAAACTATTGTGAGCAAATCAACACCTCCCTAGGAGAATTAAGTTCCAACATGGGACAACTAAGGGTGGAGCACCAAGAGCATTCCATCCTCCACCATGAAATTAGAAAAGACCAAAGAACCATGAGAGAGGAACAACAAAGGCAAGGAAGAGACATTGAGGAGATCAAAAACTCCATAAGATCTTCAAGAGGAAGAACAAGCCGCCATCACTAAGGTGGACCCGTTCTTTAATTTCCTTGTTCTTTATTTTTTGTTTTTCGAATTTTTATGCTCTATGTTTGTCTATGTTTGTGTCTTTATTACATGATCACTAGTGTCTAAGTGTCTATGCCTTAAAGCTATGAAAATGAATCCATAACCTTTCTTAAATGAAAAATGTTTTTAATTGAAAAAGAAAAAGAAGTACATGAATTTTAAATTTTAAAATAGTTTAATTATTTTGATGTGGTGGCAATACTATTGTTTTTCTGAATGAATGCTTGAACAGTGCATATTTTTGAATTTGATTGTTTATGAATGTTAAAATTGTTGGCTCTTGAAAGAATGATGGGAAAAGGAGAAATGTTATCTGATGATCTGAAAAATCATAAAATTGATTCTTGAAGCAAGAAAAAGCAGTGAAAAGCTTGTAGAAAAAAAAAAGAGAGGCAAAAAAAAAGAGAAAAGAAAAAGAAAGAAAAAAAAAAGAAAAGCAAGCAGAAAAAGCCAATACCACTTTAAACCAAAAGGCAAGGGTGATAAAAAGGATCCAAGGCTTTAAGCATCAGTGGATAGGAGGGCCCACAGGAATAAAATCCTGGCCTAAGCGGCTAAACCAAGCTGTCCCTAACCATGTGCTTGTGGCGTGAAGGTGTCAAGTGAAAACTTGAGACTGAGCGGTTAAAGTCGTGGTCCAAAAGCAAAAAGAGTGTGCTTAAGAGCTCTGGACACCTCTAATTGGGGACTCTAGCAAAGCTGAGTCACAATCTGAAAAGGTTCACCCAATTATGTGTCTGTGGCATTTATGTATCCGGTGGTAATACTGGAAAACAAAATGCTTAGGGTCACGGCCAAGACTCATAAAGTAGCTGTATTCAAGAATCAACATAATTAACTAGGAGAATCAATAACACTATCTGGATTCTGAGTTTATATAGAAGCCAATCATTCTGAACTTCAAAGGATAAAGTGAGATGCCAAAACTGTTCAGAAGCAAAAAGCTAAAAGCCCCGCTCATCTAATTAATACTGATCTTCATAGATGTTTTTGGAATTCATTGTATATTCTCTTCTTTTTATCCTATTTGATTTTCAGTTGCTTGGGAACAAGCAACAATTTAAGTTTGGTGTTGTGATGAGCGGATAATTTATACGCTTTTTGGCATTATTTTTAGTATGTTTTTAGTATATTTTAATTAGTTTTTATTATATTTTTATTAGTTTTTGAATAAAAATCACTCTTCTGGACTTTACTATGAGTTTGTATGTTTTTCTATGATTTCAGGTATTTTCTGGCTGAAATTAAGGGACCTGAGCAAAAATCTGATTCAGAGGCTGAAAAAGGACTGCAGATGCTGTTGGATTCTGACCTCCCTGCACTCGAAGTGGATTTTTTGGAGCTACAGAAGCCCAATTGGCGCTCTCTCAATTGCGTTGGAAAGTAGACATCCTAAGCTTTCCAGCAATATATATTAGTCCATACTTTGCCCGAGATTTGATGGCCCAAACAGGCGTTCCAAGTCAGCTCAAGAATTCTGGCGTTTAAAGCCGGAACTGGCACAAAAGCTGGAGTTAAACGCGCAAACTGGCACAAAAGCTGGCGTTTAACTCCAAGAAAAGTCTCTACGCATGGAAGCTTCAATACTTAGCCCAAGCACACACCAAGTGGGCCCAGAAGAAGATTTCTGCATTAATTACTAATTTCTGTAAACCCTAGGCTACTAGTTCTCTATAAATAGGACCTTATACTATTGTATTTTGATCTTTGATAAGTCTTATGCTATCTTAGACACGTTTGGGGGCTGGCCATTCGACCATGCCTAGACCTTATTCTTATGTATTTTCAACGGTGGAGTTTCTACATACCATAGATTAAGGTGTGGAGCTCTGCTGTTCTTCATGAATTAATACAAAGTACTATTGTTTTTCTATTCAACTCAAGTCTATTTCTTCTCCAAGATATTCATTCTCACCCAAGAACATGATTAATGTGATGATTATGTGATACTCATCACCATTCTCACTTATGAATGCGTGACTGACAACCACTTCCGTTCTACATGCAAATAAGCTTGAATGTGTATCTCTTGGGTTTCTAATCTCAGATTGGAACCTTCGTGGTATAGGCTAGAATTATTGGCGGCCATTCCTGAGATCCGGAACGTCTAAACCTTGTCTGTGGTATTCTGAGTAGGATCTGGGAAGGGATGACTGTGACGAGCTTCAAACTCACGATTGTTGGGCGTGTGACAGACACAAAAGGATCAATGGATCCTATTCCAACCTGATCGAGAACCGACAAATGATTAGCCGTGCGGTGACAGCGCATTTGGAACGTTTTCACTGAGAGGACGGGAAGTAGCCATTGACAACGGTGATGCCCAACATAAAGCTTGCCATGGAAAGGAGTATGAATGATTGGAAGAAGGCAATAGGAAAGCAGAGGTTCAGGAGGAACAAAGCATCTTCATACGCTTATCTGAAATTCCAACCAAAGAATTACATAAGTATCTCTATCTTTATTTTATGTTTTATTTATCTTTTAATTATCAATTCTCCATCACCATCTGAATTCTCCTGACTGAGATTTACAAGGTAACCATAGCTTGCTTTAAGCCGACAGTCTCCGTGGGATCGACCCTTACTCACGTAAGATTTATTACTTGGACGACCCAGTACACTTGCTGGTTAGTTGTGCGGAATTGTGACAAAGTGTGATTCATGTTTAAGAGCTCCAAGTCCTTTGGCGCCATTGTTGATGATCACAATTTCGTGCACCAACTTCATGGGTCCGTTTCCAAATTCTAATGGCTACTTTTATA
Organism: Arachis ipaensis; assembly: GCF_059453495.1. Classification (NCBI taxonomy): domain Eukaryota; kingdom Viridiplantae; phylum Streptophyta; class Magnoliopsida; order Fabales; family Fabaceae; genus Arachis; species Arachis ipaensis. The sequence goes on along the minus strand of NC_142441.1, from coordinate 113,478,269 downwards.
TACTGTTAGCTGTAGATTATGTTTCTAAATGGGTGGAAGCAATTTCTACCCATACTGATGATGCTAAAACTGTTGTTTCCTTTGTTAGAAACCATATTATTTGTCGCTTTGGATCCCCACGAGCAATCGTGATCGATCAACGCACCCACTTTTATAACAGGAGACTAACAGGATTACTCAAGAAGCATGGGATAATTCACAAAGTAGCAACAACTTATCATCCCCAGACCAATGGGCAAGCAGAAGTCTCTAACAAAGAGATTAAACGTATTCTAAAAAAGATAGTAAAACCTCATAGGAAGGACTGGAGTTCCAGGCAACAAGATGCACTCTGGGCATATAGAACAGTGTACAAGACACCCATTGGGATGAGCCCCTTCCGCTTAGTATACGGAAAGGCTTGCCACCTTCTAGTAGAGGTGGAACACAAGACTTTCTGGGCTGTAAGGGAGTGTAACATGAATTTTGAAGAAGCTGGTGCTGAAAGGAAGTTGCAACTAGCAGAACTGGAGAACCTTCGCCTAGAAGCATATGACAATTCCAGGCGATACAAAGAGAAGATGAAGGCTGTCCATGACAAGCACATAAAAAGGAGAGACTTCAGACCAGGAGATTTAGTTCTTCTTTATAACTCCAGACTGAGGCTTATGCCAGGTAAACTAAGATCAAGATGGGAAGGTCCCTATAGAGTAGAAAAGGCAGAGCCATACGGAGTTTTCACCTGCGTCATCCTTCAAGCTCTAAATTCATAAAGGTCAATGGACATCGCCTAAAACTTTATCATGGAGAGAAGACGAAGGATCACAAAGAGCTAGAGGTTTTCCTCTTGGAAGACCCACCAACAGAAGCAGAATGAGCCTGAAAAATGTCTAACTTAAGGACGTAAAAGCAAAGTGCTAGGTGGGAGACAACCCACCATGGTATGATTGTTCCGTTTCAGTCTTAGTTTTATTTTACTTTATTCTATTTTTATTTCTGTTAATGACTCTTCTCATAATCTCTGTATATAGCTGTATATAGCCTGCATTTGTATTTGCATACTGCATAAAAAAATGCACGCAACACGTAAGCATCACTGACGCGTCTGCGTCATATGCGCATTCAAAACATGGAAGAAAAGAAGCAGAGAGTCACGCGAAAGCGTGGCTGGAGGTGTGCCTTAGGCACAAACAAGCCCACACGAACGCATCGCTGATGCGTTCGCGTCATTTTGAAAAAAAGCCTCCCACGCGTGCGCGTCGCCCATGCGCTCGCATGGCCCTGTGAAATCGACGTAAAGAGGTGTATGGCAGAGAGTTATGATGGAGTGGGGCTGGAATGATGCTAGAAGCACAAGCCCTATCACACGAACGCGTTCCCACGCGTTCGCGTCGTTTTCAAATATGGCCATTCACGGGAATGCGTCACCCACGCGCACACGTCACCCAGAATTTTTGGCATTATGCAAACGAAACAGAGAGTTGTGCGTACGCGAGGCTGCTCTCGCGCCAATAGCACAAATCAGGTCACGCGATCGCGTGACCCACGCATCCACGTCACCTGAACTTATCACACACCACGCGATCGCGTGCACCACGCGTCCGCGTCACATGTGACGCACATCTTAAACAGATCAGCGCCTGATATCTTATCTTTTCTTCCCCAAATCCAAATCTTTTCTTTCTCTTCTTATTTCTTTCTTCTCTCTTCTTCCTTCTTTATTCTTTCTCATTTTTTTTACTTTCTCCTCCCTTAATTTTTTCACATCTATTATCAAGGTTCTTTTCTTTCTTTTCCTACTTTTTACTTTTTCATTATTTTTATTTATGTTTTCTTTTTCTTTTTCTTTTCTACTTTCATTATCTATGTTTTCTTTTTCTTTCTTTTTCTTTTTATATTCTTTTCATTGGTGTTAGAAATTTATTTGGGTAATTGTTTTCTTCTATATTTTTGCTTGTGAATATATTGTGGAATTGTTTGACAATTAATATTACTTCTTAAAGGGTTGCTTACATTTCAAATCAATACTTTCAATAACATATTCACCATGCATGCTATGTGTTTGTGAAAAAGCCCGTATGGCATTACACATTATTTTTATATTACTCTATTCTACTACTCTAATACCTGTTTTTCACAAAACTCCTTTTATATTTTATTAATTAAATATAATTGTCAATACAAATAGATTGTTAGTTTGAAAGGGTTGATAATCTAACTTGGACATTTAATGCTTGATCTATGCTACTCATGCCTTTGCTGGCATGCCAATAAACATCTTGCATTAAATAGCCATCAAATGCACTTGCTATATTTCCATTGGTGAACTTTTTACATGTAGTCATGACCATGTGTTAACGACATCCTTCTTTATCATGCATTGATTATCACCTATACTATCCTCTCCCTTGCTCGAACCCTTAGCTTTACATATTACTCTCTCTTTCCCTTTTCAGGATGGCCACCAAGAAAGGTCAAGAGAAAGCTACTCCCAAACCACCAGTAAGGAAAGGAACAAAAAGAGCACTAGTGGCAGAGCCATCTTCAACCGTAGTAAAGCCCTCAACAAAGCGAATCAAGAGGATCATCAAGGTCGATGAAAAAGAGAAAGCTTTTCCAGCAAAGGACACTGCGCGGTTCACTAACCACTACTGTGAGCAGATGTTCCCTATCCTGGCAGAGAGGAATTATAATAACAAATACCTTGTCCTCCTGACCAACATTGTTGAATTTGTTGAGCCTTGCATTAAGTGAAGACAATGGGGATTCCTACGGAGACAGCCACGGTAGGATAACCTTTCATGGGTAGTTGAATTCTACTCTAATTTTCACATACCAACCATGCAGTCTGTCTATGTCCGTCAGAAGCAGGTCCCCATAACAGAAGAGGCCATTCAACGAGCTTTAGATCTTTTTCCTGCACCAGAAGGATTGGACGCATTCCAAGAAGTCTCATTCAAACGCCAGACATACCAATTTGACTGGGACGCCGTTCTCAGAGTGATAGCACAACCTGGCAGCAGATGGACCTATGGATACCATCAATCTCGACCTAAGAGCATATTGGCTTCAGCACTCACCTTGGAGGCTCGAGTTTGGGCACAGATCATGTCCCATTACGTCTTTCTGAGCACTTACGAGTCCTCCTTCACTGCAGACATGGCTGTTCTAGTCTGGTGTATCCTTACAAACCAGCACCTCAATTTACCAAGACACATTCGGCATGCTATGGGACACGTACAGATTGCAGGTAACCTATCTTTTACCGCCTTGGTTTCAAATCTAGTCTCAGCCAGAGTCTCTTACAGAGCTGGGGACACCAAGGCCATGATTCCACGAGATGATCAATACGTCCCTAACGGGAAGTATATCAGACCTCCAGCAGCCACTACTAGCCGGCCTACAGACCCGGCCAAAGATATTCCTACTCCTTCCACATCACAAGCACCTTCAGCAAACCAACTGCTCCATCAGATACTTGAGAGATTAGACCGGCTTGAACGGAAAGGAAAGCAAAGGGAGCACCGTAACAAGCGCCATTTTACATACCTCAAGGAGATACTTGTTGGTCACCACCCACCTAAAGAAGACCCAGACACCCCGAACTCCACTTCATTTACCAGCACAGGGAGCCATGACAGTCCCGATTATGGAGATGCTGCTACCAGCCCCCTTTGTTCCTGACTAATGGCACCGAGGACGGTGCCAAGCTTTAAGTGTGGGGAGGTCGGTCAGTACCTGACTTCCGGAGTTAATTTCTCTTTCTTAACACCATAAAATATGATATTTAATTATTTTTCTTTTATTAGGATAGGATAGATATCATAGTAATAAGTAATTGCATGCATGTTCTATTTGGTTAGAAAATAATAAGTTTCTTTTTAAGATCCTATTTTTGAAAAAAAATTTCACTAATTTAAATCAAAATTTTTGTGTTAAACTTTTTTGGAAATTGTATTTGGAACATAGTTAAAAGCTAGAACACACAACCTGTGAGACTTGAGCCTAATGACATGGTTACATTATTTAACCATAATATTTTATTCTTGTGTATTTGCTTCTCTATGATTGTGATCTATATTTTGTTCCATCCTATATGTCCAATATTTAATGTGTTATATGTATGCATATGATTGAGGCCATCAATTGATTATTAAATCACTTACCCTAAATAGCCTACCTTTTCAATTACCTTTGTTAGCCACTTTGAGCCTTTTAATCCCATTTGTTCTATATTTTATCACATTACTAGCCTTAAGCAGAAAAACAAGTAATACCCCAAATTGAATCTTTGGTTAGCTTAAGATAGAAATTGTGTGTCAATTAAGTATGGGAAAATTGTGGGAACATGGGTTAATAAGGGAATGTGTCATGATAAAATATTGAAAATTTGGGTACCTACTCATGTGAAACTAAGAAAAATTATAAATCCATGTGCATTGGCAATGTTATTTTTATGCTGCACAAAAAATTCCAAAAATATTCAATTAAATAAATGAATAAGGGGACAAAATTACCCCAATGTTAAGCCTAATGAAAAATCAATGCACATGTGATACAAAGTTAAAAGAAGAGTTGATGCATGAGTATATAATACAAAAATGGGAAAACTTTGGGTAACTAGGCATGAATTTAAAAGTATAAAGTGTATGTATAGGTAAGAGCTTAGGTTAATCAAGGATTCAATTTATAGCTCACTCAGCCATATATATACCCTTACCTTTACCTTGGCCCCATTACAACCTTGAAAAGACCTCATGATATTTGCATTGGTACATTAAATACTTGTTGATTGGTTAGGTGAAGAACAAGGTTTAGAAAGCATGATTAGAGAAGAGTAGAGTGATTACCCTATACACTAGAGTGACTAGAGTGCATATATACCATCAGTGAGGGTTCAATGCTTAATTATATGTTCCCTGCTTTCATGAGATGTCTTCTTACAAGTTTAATTGCTTTTACTATATAATTTGAATTAGTGGAATTTGATTTATTTCTGTCTTGAAGAACTTATTTATTTTTAACTAAATAAGCAAAATTATTTTAGCATATAGTTGCATTTATATACATAGGTTGCATTGCATTGCATGAGTATTACTTTTTCCTACTCATTTGTTTTATCTCCTTAAGCTAAGCATGAGGACATGCTAATGTTTAAGTGTGGGGAGGTTGATAAACCACTATTTCATGGTTTATCTTGTGTTTAATTGAGTGGTTTTATCAAGTCATCACCCACTTATTCATACTAATTGCATGATTTTACATTTTCCTTCCTAATATTGTTTTATGATTGAAAACTTGCTTCCTAAAGAACTTTAATTTATGTATTTTTAATTCTCCTTTATACCATTCGATGCCATGATCCGTGTGTTAAGTGTTTCAGGCTTTATAGGTCAGGAATGACTTAGGAAATGGAGAGGAAGCTTGCAAAAATGGAAGGAACACAAGAAACTAAGGAGATGACCAGCAAATACTGACGCGCGCGCATGGGTCACACAAGCGCGCGGAATGGAAAAATTGCAGCGATGCATGCGCGTGCCTGACGCGTACACGCGGATTGGAGTCTGCACGAATGATGCGAACGCGTGGACGACGCATACGCGTGACAAGGAAAATCGCTGAAAGACGCGAACGCGTGGACGACTCGTACGCGTGACCTGTGCGATCTGTAGAATTAACAGAAAATGCTGGGGGCGATTTTGGGCCGCGTTTTGACCCAGTTTTCGGCCCAAAAATACAGAATAAAGCCAGGGAACATACAGAGACTCAACACGACACAGAGACATGACTTTACACATACACATTAGGATAGTTTTAGGTTTTTAAATCTGAATCTAGAGAGGAATTACTCTCCCTCTAGTTTCTCTTTACATTCCCAATTTATTGCTTTTGCTTTTGGATATTGAAGAGTCATTACCTCCGTTGAAGATACTATTCTAGTTTGTTTTCTTACTTACTCTTTTATTTATTCTATATTCTTAATTCTTGTTTAAAGTAGTAATTAGATTATTTTTATGGATTGTTAATGCAAAGGATTACCTTTACCTTTAATTAATTTAATTTAATTTATCATGTCTTCTTCTATTATTTTTGTGAGTGTTATATTCATGTCATTGGAGTAGACTCCATACTTGACATGGGGTTGATTAAAAGGAGACACTTGAGTTGGAAGGATTAAGTAATGGTTAAATTGGAAGTTGTTGGCTAGTTCTGTATTTACTAATGCTAGACCTTCCCAAGGGAAAGGACTAGGATTTGCGAATAAGAGTTAGTTCAATCACTTGACTTTCCTTTATTTAGTAAGGGTTAACTAAGTGAAAACAACAACCTTTTTAATACTACACTTAAGAGATCCTAACAAGGATAAAACTTCCAATTAATCATTCCCCCAGTCAAGAATTTTTATCTAGAATATTAATAATCATTCTTAGTTTTTATTGCTTTAATTTACAATTATTTAATTGCTCGTTATTCAACTCTCAAACTCTCGTGAAAATTTCTAATTAATAAAATAGCATCCTTTCTTGCAACTCATTGGGAGATGACTTGGGATTCATACTCCCAGTATTTTTATTCTAAATTTTTGTGACACCCTTTTTAAATTGGTGAGGCAGATTTTTGCTGGTTAAGAGCTATACTTGCAACGCTGTTCTCCTATTAAAATTCTCTTAATTGGCCTAAATTCTGCCACGAACCAGCTGACTTCCGCCACGCATCAATTTTTGGCGCCGTTGTCGGGGAGTTGCAATTGTGTGCTAAATTATTAATTAGTGTACATATTTTTAATTTTTGCGTATTTTATTTTATTTTATTACCATGAGCTGTATGTTTCTTTCATTGAATGACGCGTTCACTGTCTGATCCGAGCTTAGCCACATTTGATCCTGAAATTGAAAGAACTCTTTTGCATATTAGGCGAGCTCGGCGCAGGTTAGCCTCTGAGGATGGTGAAGTGATTATTATCAATTCACCAGTCTCTTCTGAGGGCGAATCTGAATCGCCATCTAAGGAAGAAACAAGCTCCGTCTCTACTAATCCGGTTGATTTAGGTGCAGGTAACATGGCGGCACCCAGGAGGATCACTCTCCAGGAGGCAGGAGCCCCAGACTTTATTCTGCAACCGTATCAAGTGCGTCACCCAAATCTAACTGCAGATTTTGAACTGAAGACTGCACTAATCAACTTGATGCCCAAGTTTCATGGCTTACCCGCTCAGCAGCCTATCAAGCACCTAAGGGATTTTTAGACAGCCTGTTCTACTGTAAGGCGTCATGGTGCAGATGAAACTTCTATTTTTTTAACCGCCTTCCCGTTTTCTCTTGAGGGAAAGGCGAGGGAGTGGTACTACACTCAACTTGAAGCGACCGTTACTAACTGGGATATGTTCAGGAGAGAATTCCTGGAAAAATACTTTCCAGCTGAAGTTACAGATAGACTGAGGAAAAAGATCTCCTGCATTGTTTAGGGTGAATCAGAGACTCTTTATGAGTACTGGGAGCGCTTCAAGAATCTTCTAGACGCATGCCCCCATCATATGATTGACAAGTTATTGTTGATCAGCTACTTTACTCAAGGCATGAATCCTCGGGATAAGACTACAATGGATGGTGCTAGTAATGGTTCTCTGAAAAAGTACAAGACCGCAGATGAAGCATGGAAATTGATCAGCGACTTAGCTGAATCCATTCGGAATCATAAGCACAGGAACAACCACTCAAAGGCTATTGCAGAAGTTTCCTCTAGTATTGAGACTTCTGCTCTTACATAGAGTATATGTGAGATGACCAACCTACTGAAGCAGATGCAGTTGAATCAACAACAACCTCAGCCTCCCCCTCCACAACAAAGCCAACAGTTGGTCCCCCAAAGAGTATGCGGAATTTGTGCTGATTATAGTCACTACAGTGATGAGTGCCCGCAGTTCCAACAAGAAGACAACACTGTGGCAGCTACTCATAACTTCTATGACCGCCCGAATCAAGGATACAATCAACAAGGCGGCAACTACAACCACGGTGGGAACTATAACCAAGGGTGGCAGGACAGCTCCAACCAGGGTTGGAGAGATAATTCCAACCATGGTTGGAAGGACAACTATAACAGAGGGGCAGAGACAATCAGGGAAACCAGAGGTGGAATAACAATAACAATCAGCAGAACCGGAATCAAGAGAACCATTCCTATCAACCGCAGAATCCGAACCAGCCTTACAGAGCACCCCACCTAAGGCAGTCCCAAGGATCCCAGCACAACCAACAACAGGTCCCTCAGATCACTTATCCTCCTTCCTCATCAAATGACGAGATGCTTCGTTCTCTTGCACAAGGACAACAAGACATGCAGACTACACTGAACTCTACTCTAAATGGTCTGAATGCCACTTTACAAGTTCTCGTCTCCCAGATAGATTCATTACCTGCTTCCACCAATCAGCCTTTAAGCTCTAGTAGAATTCCTTCTCAACCCTTACCTAACCCCAAGGGTGGCATCAATGCCATCACTTTGAGGTCCGAAACTACACTGCAAGAGAGGAATCAGGAGGAGCCAAACCCACAAGAACACACCCCAGTTGAAGACTTAGTTGAAGTGGAAAATGCTGAAGAGGAAGAAGAAGTACAAGACATGGTTGAAGAAGAAGTAGTTCAGCCAAGGAATGGAGAACCAAAGGACACAGAAGCTGCAAGTGGCGCCATTCCTATCCCATTTCCACACCTTGCAAGGAAGTCTAGGAAGCAGATGGAACTTGATCCCAAAATGGTAGAAATTTTCAAAAAGGTTGAGGTAACTGTTCCCCTTTTTGATGTTATTCAACAAGTACCTAAATATGCAAAGTTTCTAAAAGATTTATGCATACATAAAGATAAAATTAATGAACTAGAAACTATTCCTTTAGGTAGTTCTATATCTGCTTTAATGAGGGGTATACTTGAAAAATGTAGTGACCCAGGTCCATGCATGGTTAACGGTACCATTGGAGGTGTAATATTTTATGACTGCATGTGTGATTTAGGAGCGTGTGTTAGTATAATGCCATTGTCTATATATGATGCTTTGAGGCTCCCTCCTTTAAAAAGGTTGGCAGCTCGTTTTGTGTTAGCAGATAAAAGCATTATTACAGTGGTTGGAATTGCTGAAGACCTGCTAGTGAGCATTAAGGGGCTCACATTTCCCATTGACTTCTATATCTTGGAAATTCCCCCTAATGACTCAGGAAGACCATCATCAATCCTGCTTGGAAGACCATTCCTGAAAACTTCAAAGTTCAAGCTGGATGTATTCTCAGGAACTTACTCCTTTGAGATAGATGGCAAAGCTGTAAGTTTCAGTTTAAATGAAGCTTTGAAGCACCCTCCGGAAGATCATTCTATCTTCCAGTGCGACATCATTGATGAAACTGTAGCTAAAGTTCACCAAGAAGAAGTAGAAAAGAAGTACGTGGAGCAAGGTCCAAGTGTGGGGACACCCTCTGAACACAATGAGGACACTTTGCCATTATCAATAGTTCCAGATAATCCAGAGCCTAGCCTTGAGCAGATATTGGAATTAAAGCCCCTTCCAGATAATCCAGAGCCTAGCCTTGAGGATAATCAGAAGCTCCTAGTTATCATTGCAAGGGAACTCACTTCCCAACAGGAGGAGTAGCTGCTCAGTGTGCTGAGAAGACACAAGAGAGCAATTAGGTGGAGCTTGGTGGATATAGTAGGCATCAGCCCTCAAGTTTGTGAGCACAGAATATTCTTAGAAGAGGGAGCAAGGCCTGTCCGTCAACCCCAAAGAAGATTGAATCCCACCATCTTAGAAGTTGTCAAGAAAGAAGTGACCAGGCTGCTTGAAGCAGATATCATTTACCCCATCTCAGATAGTGAATGGGTCAGTCCAGTGCAAGTGGTGCCCAAGAAGTCTGGAGTCACAACAGTAAAGAATGAGCATGGAGAGTTCCTGACAACTAGAGTGCAGATTTTATGGAGAGTTTGCATTGATTACAGGCGTCTCAACCAAGCTATTCGCAAGGATCATTACCCCTTGCCATTTATTGATCAGATGCTTGATCGCCTGTCAGGTAAATCCCATTACTACTTTTAGATGATTATACAGGCTATTTTCAAATTCATATAGCTCCTGAAGATTAGGAAAAGACTACTTTTACATGTCCCTTTGAAACATATGCATATAAGAGGATGCCTTTTGGCTTATGTAATGCACCGGCTACTTTCTAAAGATACATGATGAGTATCTTTTCAGATTTTATTGAGAGCTGTATGGAAGTTTTTATGGATGATTTTAGCGTATATGGTGATTCGTTTAACCTTTGCTTGGATAGTTTAGCTAGAGTATTAGACAGGTGTGTTAGCTCAAACCTTGTATTGAATTTTGAAAAATGTCATTTTATGGTAAAACAAGGGATTGTTCTAGGCCATGTTGTCTCTAATACTGGTATTTCTGTAGATCCAGCAAAGGTAGATGTCATTTCTAGTTTACCTTACCACTCCTCCGTGAGGGAAGTCCGTTCATTCCTTGGCCATGCAGGTTTTTACCAGAGATTTATTAAGGACTTCAGTAAGGTAGCATTGCCTTTATCCAGACTACTACAGAAAGATGTTGAGTTCGAGATGAGTGAGGATTGCATGCAAGCATTTGATAAGCTGAAAATCGCACTGACTCAAGCTCCAATTGTGAGAGGACCAGACTGGAGCCAGCCTTTTGAGATTATGTGTGATGCCTCCAACCATGCAGTAGGAGCGGCGCTCGCTCAGCGCGAAGGTAAGGATCCTTTCGTAATTGCTTATACGTCTAAGACCTTAGATGCTGCTCAGTATAATTACACCACCACTGAAAAAGAGCTTTTGGCTATTGTTTTTGCTCTGGATAAATTCTGAGCCTATTTACTTGGTACCAAGGTGGTAGTGTACTCAGACCATGCAGCTTTAAAATATTTATTAGCTAAAACAGAGTCCAAACCAAGGTTGATACGTTGGATACTGTTGCTGCAAGAATTTGATTTAGAAATTAAGGATAGGAGTGGTAACCAAAATTTAGTGGCAGACCACTTGAGTTGCCTTGAGCACATTAAGGATGACTCCACTCCTATCAATGATGCTTTTCCATTTGATAGCTTGCATGCAGTATCTGAAGTAGTTCCTTGGTATGCACCTGTAGCTAATTATCTAGTCAGTCATACTTTCCCTCCCAATTTTACTAAGCATCAAAGAGACAAGCTGAAAAGCGAGTCTAAATATTATATATGGGATGACCCATACTTATAGAGGTGTGGCGCTGACCAGGTAATTAGAAGGTGTGTGCCTCAATCAGAATTGCAGTCCATTTTAGAGGCCTGCCACTCTTCTGAGAGTGGAGGACATTTTGGTCCTCAAAGAACAGCTAGAAAAATTTTAGACTGTGGATTCTGGTGGCCTACTCTTTTTAAAGATGCTGCTGCTTTTTGTAAATTTTGTTCTCCATGCCAAAGGTTTGGTAATATATCCAAGAGGGATGAGATGCCCTAACAGATTATGCTTTTCTGTGAAATTTTTTATGTTTGGGGTATTGACATCATAGGTCCATTTCCAAACTCTAGTGGTTACCTTTATATACTATTAGCTGTAGATTATATTTCTAAATGGGTAGAAGTGATTCCCACCCGTACTGATGATGCTAACACTGTTGTTCCTTTGTTAGAAACCATATTATATGTCGCTTTGGATCACCGCGAGCAATCGTGAGTGATCAAGGCACTCACTTTTGTAACAAGAGACTAGCAGGACTACTGAAGAAACATGGAATAGTTCACAAAGTGGCAACAGCATACCATCCTTAGACCAATGGACAAACAGAGGTATCTAACAGAGAAATAAAGTGTATTCTGGAAAAGATAGTAAAGCCTCATAGGAAGGACTGGAGCACCAGACTTGTTGATGCACTCTGGGCATATCGGACAGCGTACAAGACACCTATTGGGATGAGCCACTTCTGCTTAGTGTACGGAAAGGCTTGCCACCTTCCAGTAGAGGTGGAACACAAGGCTTTCTGGGCTGTGAGGGAGTGCAACATGGGATTCGAGCAAGCTGGTGCTGAAAGAAAGCTGCAACTAGTAGAACTGGAGACCCTTCGACTCGAAGCATATGACAACTCCAGATTATACAAAGAGAAGATGAAGGTTGTGCATGACAAGCATATCAAGAGAAGAGAGTTCAGACCAGGAGATCTGGTTCACCTTTACAACTCCAGGTTGAGACTCATGCCAGGAAAGCTGAGATCCAGATGGGAAGGTCCCTACAAAGTGGAGAAAGCAGAGCCATATGGCATCTTCCACCTGCGTCATCCTTCAAGTTCCAATTGCATCAAGGTCAATGGACATCGCTTAAAGCTTTATCATGGTGAAAGGATGAAGGAACACAAAGAGTTAGAGGTCTTCCTCTTGGAAGACCCACCAACAGTAGTAGAATGAGCCTGAAGACCGTCCAACTTAAGGAAGTAAAAGCAAAGTGCTAGGTGGGAGTCAACTCACCATGGTATGATCGTTCCTTTTCAGTCTTAGTTTTATTTTATTTTATTCTCCTTTATGTTTATTAGTGTCATTCATAACATCTGCATCAGCGTCTTCATTTTGCATTCTGCATAATAAAAAAAGGGCATGTGACGCTCGAGCGTTTCTGACGCGTACGCGTCATACGTGCATTCGAAACAAAGAAGAAAAGAAACAGAGAGTTGCGCGGGAGCATGGCTTGAGGCGTGCCTTAGGCACAAACACGCCCATGCGACCGCGTCCGCGTCACTTGCAAAATCAGCCTTCCACGCGTGCGCATCACCCACGCCTACGCGTGACCCTGCAAAAATCGGTGTAAACAAGGTTTGGGCAGAGAGTTGTAATGCCTTGATGCTGGAATGGTGCTAGGAGAACGAGCAACATCACGCGTGCGCGTCATTGATGCGAACGTGTCATTTTCCCCTCCAGGCCATCCACGCGTGCGCATCCCTCACGCGCACGCGTCGGTTGAATTTTTGGCAAATATGCGAATTGAACAGAGAGTTGTGCGTGTGCGAGGCTGCTCTCGCGCCAATAGCACAATTCATTTCATGCGTACGCGTCCCTTATGCGTACGCGTCACTTGAAAATAGCGCAACCCACGTGAACGCGTGATGCACGCGTCCACGTCGCATGCAACGCACAGTTTAACTAGATCTGCGCCAGAATTCTTATCTTTTCTCCCCCAATCCTAATTCTTTCTTCTCCCTTCTTATTTCTTTCTTCTTCCCTCTTCTTCTTTATTCTATCTTACTTTCTACTACTTTTTCCCTCCTTCTTCATCTTCTTCATCAAGGTTCTTTTCTTCTTTCCCTTTTTACTTTTCCATTATTACTTTTATTTATGTTTTCTTCTTCTTTTTCTTTTTAATTTCATTATCTATATTTTCTTTGTCTTTCTTTTTCTTTTTCTTTTTACATCCTTTTAATTGGTGTTAGAAATTTAATTGGGTGATTGTTTTCTTCCATATTTGCTTGTGGATATATTGAGGCATTGTTTGACAATTAATATTGATTCTTAGGGTTGCTTGCATGTTCAAATTCAATACTTTCAATAACATATTTACCATGCAAGCTAAGTATTTGTGAAAAAGCCCGTATAGCATTGTGCATTTTAATTATTCTATCATTCTACTCTAATGCCTGTTTTTTACAAAAACCCTTAAATATTTTATTAATTAAATATAATTGTCAATACAAACGTGATGGCTAATTTGTTACGAGTGATAATACAATTTAACTTTTGATGCTTGATCTATACTACTCATGCCTTTGCCGGCATGCTAATAAACATCATGCATCTTGCCAGAATATGCACTTGATATATTTCCATTGATGAACTGATCACATGTAGTCGCGAACATGTGATAAAAGTCATCCTTCTTTACCTTGGCATTGATTATCACTTGTACTATGCTCTTCCTTGCTTTAACCCTTAGCTTTACATGTTACTTTCCTTTTCCCTTTTCAGGATGGCCACCAAGAAGGGTAAAGAGAAAGCTACTCCCAAACCACCGGCAAGGAAAAGAACAAAAAGAGCACTAGCTGCGGAACCATCCTCAACATCAGTAAAACCCTCAACAAAGCGAGTCAAGAGGATCATTAAGGTCAATGAAACAGAGAAAACCTTTCCAGCAAAGGACACTGCGCGGTTCACTAACCGCTACTGTGAGCAGATGTTCTCCATTCTGGCTGAGAGGAACTATAACAATGAGCACCTCCTCATCCTCCCGACCCACATTGTTAGTTTTGTTGATCCCCGAATTGAACGCAGACAATGGGAATTCTTACGGAGACAGCCACGGCAGGTCAATCTTTCATGGGTAGTCGAATTCTACTCCAATTTTCACATGCAAACCCTGCAGTCTGTCTATGTCCGTCAAAAGCAAGTCCCCACAACTGAAGAAGCCATTCAGCGAGCTTTAGATCTTTTTCCTGCTCCAGAAGGATTGGATGCATACCAAGAAGCCTCTTTCAAACGCCAGACATACCAATTTGACTGGGACACCATCCTCAGAATTATAGCACAACCTGACAGCAGATGGATCTATGGATACCATCGATCCCGACCTAAGGGCATATTGGCTTCAGCACTCACCTTGGAGGCTCGAGTATGGGCACAGATTATGTCCCATTACATCTTTTCGAGCACTCACGAGTCCTCCTTCACTGCAGATATGGCTGTTCTACTCTGGTGTATCCTTACAGACCAGCCTCTCAACTTACCAAGACACATCCGGAATGCCATGGGACACGTACAAATTGCGGGCAACCTACCTTTTCCTGCCTTAGTTTCAGATCTAGTCTCAGCAGCCGGAGTTTCCTACAGAGCTGGAGACACCAAGGCCATGATTCCACGGGATGATCAGTACGTCCCCAACGGGAAGTACATCAGACCTCCAATAGCCACTATCAACCAGACCACAGAACCGGCGGAAGATATCCCTTCTCCTTCCACATCACAAAAACCTTCAACAAATTAGCTACTCCTACAGATAATTCAGAGGTTAGACTGACTAGACCGGCAGGCAAAGCAAATGGAGCGCCGTAACAAGCGCCAATTTACATACCTCAAGGAGCTGATTGTTGACAACCACCCACCTAAAGAAGAACCAGACACTCCGGACTCCACTTCATCTACTAGCACAGGGAGCCATGACAACCCCGACTGTGGAGATACTGCTACCAGCCCACCTTTGTTCCTGACTGATGGCACCGAGGATGGTGCCAAGCTTTAAGTGTGGGGAGGTCGGTCAGTACCTGACTTCTGGAGGTAACTGCTCTTTCTTAGCACCAATATTTTATTTTTCTTTTGTTTAGGATAGGATAGATTGCATAGTAATAGGTATTTGCATGCATGTTCTAATTGGTTGAAAAATAATAAGTTTCTTTTTAAGACCCTATTTTTGAAAATTTTCACTAATTTAAATCAAAACTTTTGAGTTAAAAAACCTGTTTGAAGATTGTAAATTGGAACATGGTTTAAAGCTAAAACACACAACCTGTGAGATCTTGAGCTTAATTACATGGTTACATTATTTAACCATAATATTTTATTCTTGTATGTTTCCTTCTCTATGATTGTAATCTATATTTTGTTCCATCCTATATATCCGATGTTTAATGTGTTATATGCATGCATATGATTGAGGCCATTATTTGATTATTAGCTCACTTATCCCAAATAGCCTACCCTTTCAATTACCTTTGTTAGCCACTTTGAGCCTTTTTAATCCCCATTTGTTCTATATTTTACCACATCACTAGCCTTAAGCGAAAAAATAATTAAATACCCCAAATTGAATCTTTGGTTAGCTTAAGATAGAGATTGTATGTCAATTAAGTGTGGGAAAATTGTGAGAACATGGGTTAATAGGGAATGTGTCATGATAAAATATTAGAAATTTGGGTACCTACTCATGTGAGACCAGAAAAAAAAATTAAACAAATCCATGTGCATTGATATGTTATGTTTATTTTTATATTTCCTTAAAAAATAAAAAAATATTCAATGATTAAATAAATAAATAAAGGGACAAAATTACCCCAATGTTAAGTTAAAGAAAAAGATCAATGCATATATGATACAAATTAAAAGAAAAGTTGATGCATGAGTATGTAATACAAAAGTGGGAATTTTGGGTAGCTAGGCATGAATTTAAAAAGTATATAGTGTGTGTATAGGTGAAAGCTTAGGTTGATCAAGGATTCAATTCATAGCTCACTTAGCCATATATATACCATCACCTTTATCTTAGCCCTATTACAACCTTGAAAAGACCTCATGATGTTTGTATTGGTACATTAAATACTTGTTGATTGGTTAGGTGAAGAACAAAGTTTAGAAAGCATGACTAGAGAAGACTAAAGTGGATTACCCTATACACTTGAGTGATTAGAGTGCATATACACCATCAGTGAGGGTTCAATGCTTGACTCTATGTTCCCTGCTTTCATGAGCTGTCTTCTTACAAGTTTACTTGTCTTTACTGTATGATTTTAATTAGTGGAATTTGATTTATATTTGTCTTGGAAAACTTATTTTCTTTTAACCAAGTAGGCAAAATCATCTTAGCATATAGTTGCATTAATGCATAGGTTGCATTACATTGCATGAGTCTTACTTTTCCCTACTCATTTATTTTATCTCCTTGAGCTAAGCATGAGGACATACTAATGTTTAAGTGTGGGGAGGTTGATAAACCACTATTTTATGGTTTATCTTGTGTTCAATTGAGTGGTTTCATCAAGTCTTTGCCCACTTATTCATATGATTTGCATGATTTTACAATTCCTTCCTAGTGTTATTCTATGGTTGAAAAACTTGCTTCCTAGAATCTTTAATCTGTCTATTTTAATTCTCCTTTATACCATTCGATGCTGTGATCTATGTGTTAAGTGTTTCAGGCTTTATAGGGCAGGAATGACTTAGATAATAGAGAGGAAGCTTGCAAAAATGGAAGGAACACAAGACACTAAGGAGATAACCAGCGAGCATCCACGCGCACGCATGGCTCACGCGAGCGCGCGATATGGAGAAATTTGCAGTGACGCGTGCGCTTGCCTGACGCATACGTGTGGATTGGAGTTTGCACAAAGATGCGCACTCGTGACTGACGCGTACGCGTGACATGCCAAAACGACCAGTGACGCACACGCGTGACTGACGCGTACGCGTGACATGCGCGATCTGCAGAAATAACAGAAAATGCTAGGGGCAATTTCGGGCCGAGTTTTGACCCAGTTTCCGGCCCAGAAACATAGACTAGAGCCAGGAAACATGCAGAGACTCAACACACATTCTCATTAGCATAGTTTTAGTTTTTAGATCTGAATCTGGAGAGAAATTATTTTTCTCTAGGTTTTTTTTTACATTCATAGTTTCATAGTTTATTGCTTTTGCTTTGGATATTGAAGAGTCATCACCTCCATTGAAGATACTATTCTAGTTTGTTTTCTTACTCCTTTATTATTCCATATTCTTAATTCTTGTTTAGAGTTACAATTGGATTATTTTTAGAATTTATTAATGCAAAGGATTACTTTTACTTTTAATTGAATCATAGTTATTGTCTATCATGTCTTCCTTTTATTCCTTATTTAATTCTATGCAAGTAATTCTCATGTCAATGGAGTAGATTCCCAACTTGACATGGGGGTTGATTAAAAGGAGACACTTGAGTTAGAATGCTCAAGTGATTAGTTAAATTGGAAGTTGTTGGCTAATTCTGTATTTACTAATGCTAGACCTTCCCAAGGGAGAGGACTAGGATTTGCGAATAAGAGTTAGCTCAATCACTTGACTTTTCTTTATTTAGTAAGGGTTAACTAAGTGAAAATAACAACCTCTTTACACTACACTTGAGAGAATTCCAACAAGAATAGAACTTCCAATTAATCATTTCCCCAGTCAAGGTCTTTTATTTTGAATATTATAAATCTCTTTTAATTTTCACTGCTTTAATTTATAATTATTTATTTGCCCATTGCCCAAACTCAAAATTACCCAGAAAACTCCTGATTAATAAGATAGCACCCTTTTGTCAACTCGTTGGGAGACGACCTGGAACTCATACTCCCAGTATTTTTATTCTAAACTTTTGTGACAACTTTTTTAAATTGATGAAGCAGATTTTTGCTGGTTAAGAGCTATACTCGCAACGTATTTCCTATATTGATTTCTTAATCGGCCGACATCCGCCACGCATCAGCACTACTAGAATAATATGTTGCAAATTTGAATCGAAATGACGATAAATTTGATACATGGTATAACATAGACAAGTGCTTACTTTAAAGTTATTGTTATTGTGCACGGGTGTATTTTCTTTTGATTTTTTGTCCTGAGAGAGAGTCTGTTTATTGGCATCACATTCTTTAACTTGCTAAAAATAGAAAAAATTGCTCAAAATTTAGCATTATTTAATAGTTCTGCGAAAGACACTAAAATAATAGGTAAGCATAAAGTAACTAATTAAAAAGGCATTCTATTAATACCATTAGTTCATCTTCAGTATTTGAGTATTCGGCGGGTGAGTCCTCCTTGATGAGTAATGGACCTGTCCTACTGAAATGCCTGCTTGACTTACAATGTGAATATCTTCGCCTCTTTTGGCCTTTTGGAACCTTTCTTGGAGCCCTTTTGACTTCACAACAACTGGATCACCTATTAGCGCTGACGTGGGGGAAAGCCTCGCTTGTGTATCACTTTTATTTTGTGTAACAGCCCAGACCACCTGCTAGCACGATATTGTCCGCTTTGGCACACAGGGCCTCACGATTTTGCCTTTGACGATAGGGATGATAGCCGAAGCCTCCCACACTCACTCGTCAAAATGCGTCATACTAGGGAGAGGTATCCACACCCTTATAAGGCATGCTTCGTTCCCCTCCCCAATCGATGTGGGACTCTACAATCCACCCCCTAAGGGAGCCCAACGCCCTCGCTGGCACATTGATCTGGGCTCCGGCTCTGATACCATTTGTAACAGCCCAGACCACCCGCTAGCACTATATTGTCCGCTTTGGCACACAAGGCCTCACGGTTTGGTCTTTGACGATAGGGATGATAGCCGAAGCCCCCCACACTCACTCGTCAAAACGCGTCATACTAGGGAGAGGTATCTACACCCTTATAAGGCATGCTTCGTTTCCCTCCCCAACCGATGTGGTATTTCTCGTGCACAATAACAATAACAATAATCACAAAGCTTCCAACAAATTGATGCCATTGCACCGCATCTAAGTGTGTGCACTATATCATTAGCGGAGTCTTGCTCCCCAATTGAGCATATAAAATCACTCTTTGCATCTCTTGTCCATCTTTTCAAGATAAGAGATGTAGGGACGCATTTTGCATTGCGATGTTTCAAGACCCCAAAGATGTGGGAGCACGGTAATCCACAAGCCTCAAATAGTCTGCACTCACACGCAAATAAGCCCTTGTCTTTATCGTAAGATACTTTAAATAGCCATTGTTAATTAAAATACTCACTCGTGTTGTACTCAACAATGTTTCCACTGTTTGGGCATTCAGTCACATTTAAGGCACTTGTTGCTTCTATCTTATCTTTCACAAGTTTGAAAATATTTCTAGTATAAAGTTCAGCAGCTTGTTTCTCAAAACTTTTTAAGCATGTAGTCAAAACAGCAAACTTATAAAAGGTATCAAAGTCAGTAGTAAGATGGTTGTTTCGGTAATGCCTTAGTACTTCACTGAATTTATGCATGAATTCAAGGAGACTGGTTTTACTGTCAACATAGTTCTTCAATAATGAATGAATTCCCTCACACTGTGATGTAGTTCTTATGCGGCCAAAGAGGTGCTCCCTCAAATATGCGGTAGCCCACTTCATTTTGTCATTATAAATGCCCTGGACCCATTCATTCTCGATAAGTCCATATTTGGATATGATCTCGCTCCATCTCTCTTCAAATATTTGTACAGTATACTGCCCATACAATAATACATTAAAATCATCCAAAAAATGCTTATTTTTTATATTCTGTACCGTATTACAATGGAGATGCCATGCACAAAGGCGGTGTGGTATGCAAGGAAATACTTCTAAGATAGCCTCTCTCATAGCACGGTCTCCGTCTGTCATAACGCCTCCGGGTAGTTTTCTTGCCATGATTTTCAAAAATTCCTTCAGTGCCCACTTGAAAGTTTTAGCCCTTTCATCTGAGAGCAGGGCGCATCCAAAGATAGTTGTTTGGCCATGGTGGTTGGTCCCTGAAAATATGACTAAGGGCTTGTTGTAGACATTTTTCTTATAAGTGGTGTCAAAAGTGAGTACATCGCCAAAACATTCGTAATCAACAACACTTGCTCCATTAGCCCACACCAAATTATCCAACCTACCATCTTTTAAGGTGAACTTTCCTAGAAATAACGGGTCACTGTCTACCTTGGACAACAGATAGGCCAACGCAGCAAATGCATCACCGTCTTTCACTTTGCCATGCCTAGTCTTACTAATGTGATTATGTAGGTCTTTGCTGGTAAAACCCACTTTATCGTATCCACCTTTTTGAAAAACCATGTAACCCATTATATGGCAAGTTTTAACACCACATACTCGCAAGCTGTCTGCTTATGTTTTATCGGCGTCATTAAGCCCACAATTCGCGACAATAAGATTTCTGTACTTAGGTGGACACAGTGGATGATTGTGTTCACTCTCAAAGACACTGACTTTCCACTTATCCGTTCTATAGTGACGAATGAAACGAATCTTCGCCTTGCAGTTGATACGAGTAATTGCCC
This sequence comes from Arachis ipaensis, assembly GCF_059453495.1. Taxonomy (NCBI): domain Eukaryota; kingdom Viridiplantae; phylum Streptophyta; class Magnoliopsida; order Fabales; family Fabaceae; genus Arachis; species Arachis ipaensis. Next base: position 113,457,499 of record NC_142441.1, on the reverse strand, counting down.
TATGCTCCCTTTGCAGATTATCCCTTTTAAGGTGCTTCCAATGTCTTTATTTCTTCTGCTTTATTACAAACTAATTGTCTTGTATTAATATTGTCGTTAGCATCCACCGTCTTCAAGTCTTTTCGGGACACAAATCCATAGCACTTGGCATATTTCGCATAAAATTTACAAACTTGAGATTCTGTATCAAACACCAATCCCCATATGTCTTCAATGGTCAAATCAGTTATCAACTTTTCAAAATCATCAACATTAATTATATCTGCCTCTGCTTCATCTACAGTTACATCCACCATATCATCACTTTCATCGGAACTGCACTCATACTCAACACTTAAATCCTCAGATTGATCACCATCCTTATATGACTCTTTGCCATCATTCTCCATGACTGAACTTAAAATTTTAACATGTTAGCTACTAAATAAATGCTAGGAGAATGGAATAATCAAAATGAACTCAATTTTTTATGATTAAAATTATTAGTCAATCAAATTCTATGAAACCTAAGAGCTATTAGTGCATAAGAATGTTATTTATATGACAACCAAGAGTTACAAAAAAAATTCTCTGACTTATTAACTTTCTATGGTCTTTCTTTTGAAAATAAGAATACAACAGATTCAAATAAAATTGATATGACTTATTAGCTAGGAGCATCATCTTTATCTATATAGCTAGGAACATCATCTTTATCTATAAAATTGATATATGCATAATAAAAAAAATAATTAACAGTCTACTCTCATGGTTTCCAAAATATCAAAATATCCATGAAAGTACAATTTTAATGTACATAATACTAACCTGCTGATAAGAAAGTGGGTGTGTATTACTGCTCCACTCAAAAGAAATAGTCAGGAATAATAAAGTGTAAATCTTGCACCTGAGATGAACATTGAAAAAGAAAAAAAAATTAGCATACAATGAAAATTATTGGGTTGTGCCAAACTCCCAATTCAAATTACCTTTATTGCCAAAGAATAATAATATTATTATTAACCATCTTAAGATGTTTTACTAGAGATTCTCAGAACATCATGAGAACTGTCTTTACAATTATAGATGCTACTACTAGAAAGAAACTTAAGGAAGTCAGAAAAAACTAAAAATACATAACTAATAAACTAACGTGTTGTTTGCTACGAAATTCCATGACAAATATTTACTTCAATGAGAAGGAGTTATTGCAAGATCAAGATAAGATCTCTAGCCTGCAGGAACATTTAAAAAAAAAGGCCTTGATAATCTAATGCCAACTAAAACCAGGAAGCAAACAGTGGATACCAGAAAAGTTGTATATAGTAAGTAAAAGAAAACAGGACCTATTCATTATAGAGCTAAAAAACGGTAATGCTAAATTGGTATTGAGAAGTGGGAGTTGAATATGAGTTCGCTAAATCAAACAGCTCCTCAAATCAACAAGAGAGAGTTTGCTATATGAGTTTTCACCGGTGATCAAATTGTTATAAAATATGTGTATTGTGACAATCCTGAAAATGAAGGCATGTTAGAGAAAGGCACTTGTCTAGATTAGTGAACAGTACCAAGGAAAAAAACCACTAACACAGGACAAATGAACATAAAATCATCCAATAATCTTTCACTTACTTTTTACCCCATAATATTATCATGGTAATAAATTTCAAGAAACCTAAGGCAAACTAATGGATCTTGTTGCGTAATTAGGCCACTATTTTATTACGATTCATGCATTACATACTTCATTCTTCTATTGTTACTTAAGCGAGTCAACCAAGTGCAAAGCTATTTTTGTGAAATAAGAAAATTTGTGCATATTATAATACAACCTCCTAAGTGCACTGATATTACCAACTACCTTGTGACAGGAAGTCATCCCTGTAAAGAATATATATAAGATGTAGATATCATGCAGCATTCAGAACATCGGCTATTTAACAATATGGACACTTTGAGGTTTATAGCTTATTCTTTAAAATCACCAATTCAACCTTGAAAAGCTAGTTCGGTTAACTATGCAATTATCATTGGATCTAACTAGAATCATAGTGCATGTTTGTCTTGGCATTGAAAAAGTAGCCCAATTAATGAATTGAAGCATGCAAACCAAGTTTCAATTCATTTCAAATATGCTCAATAAAATTGAGCTGAGCTATGTCCCAACTCTCAAAGCCCAAACATGATTTTAGCATCAACTTGTGTTAGTAAGGTGATATAGTTTGTGTTTAAAGTAATGAGCTAATGATACATCCTTTAAGCCATACTAACCTAAATTGCAACTGGTATAATAACAAGTTTGAAAAAAGCACTGAGGAAACTGTCCCTTTTCTCAAAAAGCACTAAAACCAGATATTAGAAGTTTTATTATATATGCAAATAAAATTATAGAAATAAATATATTTTTGTAAAATTTTAAGAAAAATACTTCCTAAGCAATTTAAATGAGCATCACCATGCATAATAAACATGCCTAGCTAGAGGCAACAGGAATATATTTTTGTAAAATTTGTTCAAGAAAAGACTTCCCAAATAAACAAAATCTGCATTTTAATTAGCTACAGATTACATATACTATGATAAATGCTACTGGCATGCTTGTTATGAGCTGTATGTGAGTGAAAAGACCCGTTGATACAGTAAAAATGTGAATCAAAGTAAATTTCTACTTTGTAACAAAATCAGGTACTATCCAATCTAAAAGTCAAATCACTGACAATTGTTGCACTAATCACAAACTAGGAAGATGTGAATATAACAGGGCAATTCAAAGAAGGAATGAACAACTGATCTATTATAAAAAAATTATCAATTCAGCTTCAAAACCATAGAATCAAAATCTCAAACATGTAATCTACATAAACCAGGCACGATAAAGGAACAAAAAAAATCACATTTGGAATCAGAATAAATCACACACACCTGAACTCCAATTGAGTTTGAATCACAAACCAAAGATCCGAATGACTGGGATTTCTTCAATCCCAACCCAGCCACGTGCATGTTCTGTTGTGTGGTCTGAGAGTTCAATCCCAAATGTGAAAAAGAGAGACACTTGGGACAAGGGATGGTGAAAGACGCCATTTTGAACAAACCCCACAAATCAAAAACCAATTTTTTTTAGCTGCTGAGCTCAAATGACAGTGTGATCTAGCGAAGTGGGTGAGCGAGAATATAAGGATTCTTTGTGGCAATGAGGTCGAAGAAGGAATGGAGAATGGTGTGCGAGGAAATGGAGAAAAGCTTGCAATGAATGATGGAAACTACGAAGGAGGAACACTGGTTTTAATAGTGTGTGGCTTTGGTTTCGATGATTCCAGTGAAAAGGGAAGAAAACATCAACCTCACGGTTTCAAGTTTCAACTAACTTGGAACAATAAAATCCTACCTTTGTTAGAACTCACAAAATCATAAAGCAGCTTCTGATTGTGCAAAGGAAGCTGATGGCGAGACTCGAAGCAAGAAGACGACGAGCCCCAGGACCTGCTGCTTCTGCCGCCGGCGACGAAGATCGCAACGAAGGCGCGCGACTATGTGCAAGACGATGATGAGACAGAGAGTAACGGCGACGACCGGTCTCGAAGAGGAGAAGAGGGACGACGACCTTGATTACGAGACCGGAGATGAGAGAGAGAGCTTGAGTGCAACGCCGATAAAGATAAGAGAGATCGAGTTCCATCGGGAGAGAGAGAAGAATAGATTCAAGAGAGGATTTTTGAAACCCAGCTGAACGAACAATTTTGATTTTTTTTTTCAGATATGTTTTTGTTTTGTTGTTTAAATTATTTAAAAATATAATATTAGGATTAATTAAATTCTAAAATTTGATTGATTTAAAAGGGTATTTTTGTCTAATCGAATAAAGTAAGGATGTTTAAGACTTTTTATAAAATTAAAGAAAAAAATATTTTTTATTTTTATTTAATTAATAGGGTGTTATAGTAAAAGTGGTGATATAAAATATATATTTTTTAAAAAATTAAATACTGATGTGAAAAATAAATTCCACATGACTAATTATTATTTATTTATATTTTAAATGTATCGGTACGTATGAATTTATCAACATACCAAAGCAAACACCAAATTTCTATCTCGTCTCCGCTAATTTTCAAATTATTAAATTTATTAAAATATCTTTAATGATTTATTTTTAATATAAACTTTTTAGTTATTATATATATATATATATATATATATATATATATATATATATATATATATATATATATATATACTTATTGAAAAACCTAATTTTCTTTCTTTTTATAATATCAATACTGTGCCTCAGTTATCTTAGAAGGTCAAAATTTTTAAATTTTAATCTCCCAAATTATATTTTATATATTATTTTTTAGACTGAAAATTATATTTTTTAAGATTTTATTTTATGGACTATAATTATAGTATGTTATTTTATATTTTTGGACTTATAATGTTAAACAATGCTTTATGTGTATGTTGTAATAATTTTTTATTTTTTTTTTAATTTTTATTAGAATTTTTATATAAATTATCAATATAAAAAAATAAAAAATAAGATTCTGTGAGAAATAGAGATATGTGAAAAACGAGGATAAGAAATTAAGAATAATATTTTCTCACGACGAAAATCGAATGTAAAAACGGAGAGTAAATATGAGAACGTGAACGAACAGCGGAAGACGCCACCCCTCTCCCCTTTTCTAATTCAGTCCCGTTGCCATTCCTAGAATTGAGTGTGAAACCGATTTATGAGGGTAATGTTATTGAAAAACTAGAGATCTTGGTGTTGACAAACACTACTATTTGGAGAGTCAAAGGCATTCCTATGCAAGAAACTTGATAATGGCACAGCTCGCAATGAAGCAGAAACTAATTAATTTTGGTTTGTGTTCGGTATCTCGGTTACCGGACGGTTCGGGTCAAGATTCTGGGTGATAGGAGGGGCTCGTCAGGTCACGGTTCTTCGGTCAGATGGATGCGAGGTCCCAAGTACTTCGTGTGGAGAGGGGGGTGCCACCTGCAAAGACACTCCAATGCTCTTGTCAGACAATGTGCAGGCGAAAAAAGGGGTGATGTAGAAAATGTGACGTACCTCGGGGGAAGAGCCAGTCTTCCCCTTATATACATGTCAGTGGTGGGCTCCCCATGGGGACAGGCCCATATTCTAAAGGATGCTGTCCCCTAGCTGTGTGCGAGCCGTACAGAACGCGTGTCCGGGTCGGTTACAGGATGCGTGGCCGGATCGGGTGGAGCTCGGGTCGACCCGCGGGATCTTGGACCAGGCCGTAACAGTGCCCCCGACGCGCCAGTGATGGTCGTGAGGGCTATTGGTGGCGCGTGATGTTCCCGTTTCGTGTGTTGTCGTCGAATCGGCTGACCGTGGGGGAGACGCGTCTCTTGTGCGCGTGTCTTTTGGTTTGCTGAGGCGTCCGTTTGTCACTTCGTTCTTCGCGCTGAGCATTAAATGCTCATAATGAGTTAAAAAAAATCCCGTGCGCAAAGACCATTTTGCCCCTGCCTCTTTTCGCGCTCCTTGTGGTGGTTTTTAAACAGTTTCTTTCTCTTTTCCTCCTACTCTTGCTATTTTCACCTTCCTCTCTCCCTGATATCCAAAATTTCTTGTTCGAGCCCCCTCGTGCCTCTTTTTTGCTTTCAAGTTCCTGCAACCAATTCAGGTAATTCTTGGTTCCTATTCTCTTGTGTTTACACTATGTTTTACTGCTGCGTAGTTGCTGTTTGTGATTGTTGCATGCATGGTTTACTTTTGCCGAATGACTTTCCGATGGTGGGGTAGATGAATTAAGGGAGGGGTACCATTCCTGGGTAGGTTTTTAGGTGATTTGTGTGATAGGCGTAGCTTTTAACCGTATTTGGCCATGATTTGAGTTTGAAAAGGTGTAGTTTCTGGGTTTTTATGGGCTCCCGACCTCATAGACTGACGGAGTGGTACCCCGCTGTAGGTATGCCTCGCATTGTCTCCCGGGATTCTGCATCTGGCTCGGCCTATGACCCGTATGCCTGGGTAACTTCCGACATAAAGGACTCGCCCAACCAAATGGATCTGGCGGAGTTGACCGAGTTCCGGCAAGCCGGTTACTTGTGTGGGGGAACAGACGAGGAGGTCAACTATGAGACCGCTGTTCCTGCCTCCAATGAGCGTATTTATGAGATCAATTTCCACTCTCCTCGTGTCCCCGATTGGATTTGGTTCTACAAATCCATGTTCACACAAGTCGGCGTTCGGATACCGCTTTCTGACTTCCAAATGGCGCTCCTCAACCGAATATCCGTCTCCCCCTCACAGCTTCATCCAAACAGCTGGGCCTCAATCCGCTGTTTCAAATTGGTTTGCGAATACCTCGAGCTACCGGTGTCGGTGGACATCTTCCTCTTCTTCTTCAATCTTACTAATCCTTCCAAACAAGGGAAAGCTAGGAAAGGGTTCCTTTCTTTCCGATCTGCCCAGGGTAGGAGAATATTCGGCCTCTTCGAGGACTCCTACCATGGGTTCAAAGATAAGTACTTCAAAGTTCACCCCGTCAAAGGTCGCCACCCCTTTTGGTTGTCGTTAGAGGGGGAGCGCCTTATCCCAACTTATTGGAGTTTTGGGGCGGGGTCGAACTCCTTCATTAAGGTGACGTATAAAAGGTTGTCGCCCGTAGATAAGCAAATAGCTGATGTACTTTCAGCTATTTTTGAGAAGAACCCCGTGAACCCCCATCTCCTCATGGGTGAATGGGAGGTCGCCAGGAGCTATATCCGTGAGTTGTCTTGTTTGTTTGCCTTCATTTGTTTATTGTTGTTTTCTTTACCCGATCTAACGACTAATGCGTCTGTTGTTTGCTGTAGTGGAAATGTCTGCCACCGTGACTGGACTTGAGAATTTGATGAAGACCTTTTTTGAAGCAAGTGACGACGAGAATGCCGAAGAAAAGGATGCCGGGAAGTCGGAGGATCCTTCTGGGGAGAAGGATAATCAGGCTGTGCCTTCTCCCCAGGATACCGGCGTGTCGGAGAAACAGACTGCAGGGGCCCAGGTTTCTCCTATTCGTGAGGAGGTGCCCATTGAAGGGCATGCTTCCTTTACCCCCCAGCTGGACAGTGACGTGGAGCTCATCCATACTCCCAAGAGGCGGAGGATGTCTTCCAGCCCGGAAGGGGCCCTCACTATAATGGAAAGGAACTTTGATGCTACCAAATTTATTGACTCGCAGCTGATACCCGGGACCGAGGAGCATTTTCATGGTACTGAGCTGTCCGGGCAGGCGAGGTGGATGTACCGGACCTTGCTTCGTGGAGCCGTGATAGCTCGAAAGGCTGAATTCGAGTTGTCGGGAATGGAGGCGCTCCGGAGGAAGCTCGAGTCCTCTGTCAAAGTGAACAATGACTTCAAGGTCCAAGTTGAACTGCTCCAGGGCCAGCTGTCCGAGATGGGGGGAAGGCTCAGTGCTTTTGAGGAGAAAGCGTCGTCCGTTGCGGAGAAGTTGAAAGCGTCCGATGAGACCGTGGCCCAGTTGGTCGAGCGTGAGATGACCTTGGAGGGTCAGCTGAATGCCGCTCAGGGTCGGGTCGCCGCTTTGGAGAAAGAGCGGGAACAGGCCGTCTCAGAGGCAAAAACCGCTAAAGCTGAAGCCGCAGAGCTTAAGAAGAAGCTCAAAGTGACCAAGGAGCAAGGGAAGAACGTGATCTCCAAGACCGAAGAGGCCCTGAAGGCTCAGCTAAAGATCGCAGCTCCTGATTTCGACACGTCGGCAATTGGCGTTTTCAAGACCATCCAGGACGGAAAGATTGTTGACATGCCGAGGAAGTGAGATCTTGTAACTTGGGATATTTTGTTACGCATTTACTGAACAACTTATTGCTCGTTTTTTGTTTTGACTCTTTATAAATTATGCTTATTCAGTCGTTTGGCCGGGTTGCCGTTTACTATATTTGTTGCCATTATTTCTCTCGGGGGTGGGCTCACGCCCGTTTTCCCGCTTTATGTTTGTTATGGCTTGGATCGCCGTGGTCGTGTTGTCGCCGTCATTGGCTTTGGTCGTAAGGAAGATGGCCTCCGGGGTGATCAGTCCCGGTCTGCCATTTTAAGGTGCGCTCGTGCGCGGCACACGTAGGGAAGTGGTAGACAAGTACGAAAATTTTTGACAAGTAGGAGTTAATCATTAGCTAGGCAAATTAATCAATACGGCAAGTATTTTATAAAATAAAAAGGTAAATTATCATGCGAACAGAGCAAGTATTTACTATCTGTTTAGGTTCTCAGGTCGATGAGTCGTCTGGTCATGAGTAGAACCTTCTTAGGTTACCCGCATTCCATGTTCTAGGTATTTCCTTGCCGTTGAGTCTTTCGAGCTTGTAGGCACCTTTTCCGAGCACCTCTTTAATCCTCTAGGGACCTTCCCAATTTGCTGCCAGCTTCCCTTCCCCCGGGGTCGGCACACCGACGTCGTTGCTTCGTAGGACGAGGTCTCTTTCCTCGAAATCTCTTCTGAGGACTTTAGTGTTGTAACGTAGGGCTATTCTTTGTTTTAACGCCGTTTTTGATAAGTGAGCCATCTCCCTTGTCTCCTCCACCAGGTCCTTTTTCACCGCTTCGTTCACACCTGCGAGCAGTAGCCGGGGGCTTGGCTCGCCGATTTCGACGGGTATCTGATGAGCGGATAATTTATACACTTTTTGGCATTGTTTTTAGTATGTTTTTAGTAGGATCTAGTTACTTTTAGGGATGTTTTCATTAGTTTTTATCTTAAATTCACATTTCTGGACTTTACTATGAGTTTGTGTATTTTTCTATGATTTCAGGTATTTTCTGGCTGAAATTGAGGGACTTGAGCAAAAATCAGATTCAGAGGTTGAAGAAGGACTGCTGATGCTGTTGGATTCTGACCTCCCTGCACTCAAAGTGGATTTTCTGGAGCTACAGAACTTGAAATGGTGCGCTTCCAATTGCGTTGGAACGTAGACATCCAGGGCTTTCCAGCAATATATAATAGTCCATACTTTGGCCAAGAATAGACGACGTAAACTGGCATTCAACGCCAGCTCTCTGCCCAATTCTGGCGTCCAGCGCCAGAAAAGGATCCAAAACCAGAGTTGAACGCCCAAACTGGCACAAATACTGGCGTTCAACTCCAAGAAGGACCTCTACACGTGCAGCACTCAAAGCTCAGCCCAAGCACACACCAAGTGGGCCCCGGAAGTGGATTTATGCATCAATTACTTATTTCTGTAAATCATAGTGACTAGTTTATTATAAATAGGACCTTTTACTATTGTATTAGACATCTTTGGACGCCTAGTTCTTAGATCAGAGGGGCTGGCCATCTCGGCCATGCCTGGACCTTCACTTATGTATTTTCAACGGTAGAGTTTCTACACTCCATAGATTAAGGTGTGGAGCTCTGCTGTTCCTCAAAGATTAATGCAAAGTACTACTGTTTTCTATTCAATTCATCTTATTTCGCTTCTAAGATATTCATTCGCACTTCAACCTGAATGTGATGAACGTGACAATCATCATCATTCCCTATGAACGCGTGCCTGACAACCACTTCCGTTCTACCTTCGACTGAATGAGTATCTCTTAGATCTCCTAATGATGGCGGCATTCAAGAGAATCCGGAAAGTCTAAACCTTGTCTGTGGTATTCCGAGTAGGATTCAATGAATGAATGACTGTGACGAGCTCCAAACTCGCGATTGCAGGGCGTTAGTGACAGACGCAAAAGGATAGTAAATCCTATTCCAGCATGATCGAGAACCAACAGATGAATAGCCGTGCTGTGACAGGGTGTGTTGACCATTTTCACTGAGAGGATAAGATGAAGCCATTGACAAGGGTGATGCCTCCAGACGATTAGCCGTGCCGTGACAGGGCATTGGATCATTTTCCCGAGAGATGACCGAAAGTAGCCATTGACAGTGGTGATGTATCACATAAAGCCAGCCATGGAAATGAGTAAGACTGATTGGATGAAGATAGCAGGAAAGCAGAGGTTCAGAGGAACGAAAGTATCTCCATTCGCTTATCTGAAATTCTCACCAATGAATTACATAAGTATTTCTATCCCTATTCTATTAATTATTATTCGAAAACACCATTATCAATTTATATCTGCCTAACTGAGATTTGCAAGGTGACCATAGCTTGCTTCATACCAACAATCTCTGTGGGATTCGACCCTTACTCACGTAAGGTATTACTTGGACGACCCAGTGCACTTGCTGGTCAGTTACACGGAGTTGTGAACCATGGTCTTGGCATCATGTTTTTGGCGCCATTTCCAGGGAAAGAAAGAGCAATGAATTTTACATAATTAAAGTGTAATCACGATTCCGCGTACCAAGTTTTTGGCGCCGTTGCCAGGGATTGTTCGAGTTTGGACAACTAACGGTTCATCCTGTTGCTCAGATTAGGTAATTTTCTTTTTGTTTTGTTTTCAAAAAAAAATGTTTTCAAAAATAAATTATTCTATGGCTTCAAAATTTTTAAGAATGAATTCTAGTGTTTCATGAAGCATGTTGAAGCCTGGCTGGCTGTAAAGCCATGTCTCAATTCTTATACTCAAAGAGAAGAGCTTCTTTATCTTTCTTAGCCAATTGGCTGTTGAATGTAAGGAATGTCAGGCGTGTCATGTCTGAGTTACATACTAAAGCTTGGCTGGCTATTAAGCCATGCCTGACCCTTTGATTGGAGCTTTAGAGCATAAGATTCATGGAATTCATATTAAAAATTTTGGAATCCTTAATTTTCTTTTTCTAAATAATTTTCGAAAAAAAAACCAAAAAAATCATAAAATCATAAAAATCAAAAAATATTTTTGTGTTTCTTGTTTGAGTCTTGAGTCATGTTATAAGTTTGGTGTCAATTGCATGTGCATATTGCATTTTTTCGAAAATTCATGCATTCATAGTGTTCTTCATGATCTTCAAGTTGTTCTTGGTAAAGTCATCTTGTTTGATCTTTGCATTTGCATGTTTTGTGTCTTTTCTTATTTTTCATATGCATTCTTGAATTCTTAGTGTCTAAGCATTAAAGAATTCTAAGTTTGGTGTCTTGCATAATTAAAAATTTTTTCAAAATTGTGTCTTTGATGTTCATCTTGACATTCATAATGTTCTTGGTGTTCATCTTGACATTCATAGTATTCTTGCATTCATCACATGTTTTGATCTAAAAATTTCATGCATTGCATCATTTTTCTTGTTTTTCTCTCTCATCATAAAAATTTCAAAAATCAAAAAAATATCTTTCCCTTTTTCTCTCATAAATTCGAAAATTAGATTTGACTTTTTCAAAAAAATTTTAAAATCTAGTTGTTTTCATGAGTCAAATCAAATTTTCAATTTAAAAATCCTATCTTTTTCAAAAAAATCTTTTTCAAAAATCAAATCTTTTCCCTTTTTCTTAGTTATTTTCGAAAATTCCAAAAATATTTTTCAAAAATATTTTTCTTAATTTTATATAATAATTTTCGAAAATAACAATAACAATTAATGTTTTGATTCAAAAATTTCAAGTTTGTTACTTGCTTGTTAAGAAAGATTCAAACTTTAAGTTTTAGAATCATATCTTGTGATTTCTTGTAAATCAAGTCATTAATTGTGATTTTAAAAATCAAATCTTTTTCAAAACTAATTTCTATCATATCTTTTCTAAAATATCTTCTTATCTTACCTTTTTCAAAAAGTTGGTTTCAAAATATCTTTTCCAACTTCCTAACTTCTTATCTTTTCAAAATTTGTTTCAACTAACTAACTAACTTTTTTTTGTTTCTTAACTTTTTCAAAACTACCTAACTAACTCTCTCTCTCTAATTTTCGAAAATATCTTCCCTCTTTTTCAAAAATTTCTTTTTAATTAACTAATTATTCTTATTTTTATTTTTGATTTTAAAAATTTTCGAAAAATACTAACATTTTTCAAAAACCATTTTCGAAAATCACTAACTCTTTTTTCAAAAATATTTTTCGAAAATTCTCCCTCTCCCATCTTATTCTATTTATTTATTTATCTACTAACATCTCATCTCACATCTCTACCCTCCTCACAGTTGTGTTTTTTCCATTCCATTACATTCTTTATCTCCCTTTTTTCTTTCACTCACAAAGGAATCCCTATACTGTGGTATAAAGGATTTCTATTATTATTATTTTTCTGTGCCCTCTTCTTTGTCATATGAGCAGGAGCAAGGATAAGAATATTCTTGTGGAAGCAGATCCAGAACCTGAAAGGACTCTAAAAAGGAAACTAAGAGAAGCTAAAATACAACAATCCAGAGATAACCTTTCAGAAATTTTCGAACAGGAAGAGGAGATAGCAGCCAAAAATAATAATAATGTAAGAAAGATGCTTGGTGACTTTACTGCACCTAATTCCAATTTACATGGAAGAAGCATCTCCATCCCTGCCATTGGAGCAAACAACTTTGAGCTGAAACCTCAATTAATTTCTCTGATGCAGCAGAACTGTAAGTTTCATGGACTTCCATCTGAAGATCCTTTTCAGTTTTTAACTGAATTCTTGCAGATATGTGATACTGTTAAGACTAATGGAGTAGATCCTGAAGTCTACAGGCTCATGCTTTTCCCTTTTGCTGTAAGAGACAGAGCTAGAATATGGTTGGACTCTCAACCTAAAGATAGCCTGAACTCTTGGGATAAGCTGGTCACGGCTTTCTTAGCCAAGTACTTTCCTCCTCAAAAGCTGAGCAAGCTTAGAGCTGATGTTCAAACCTTCAGACAGAAAGAAGGTGAATCCCTCTATGAAGCTTGGGAAAGATACAAATAGTTGACCAAAAAGTGTCCTTCTGACATGCTTTCAGAATGGACCATCCTGGATATATTCTATGATGGTTTATCTGAGCTATCAAAGATGTCATTGGATACTTCTGCAGGTGGATCCATTCACCTAAAGAAAATTCCTGCAGAAGCTCAAGAACTCATTGACATGGTTGCTAATAACCAGTTCATGTACACTTCTGAAAGGAATCCTGTGAACAATGGGACGCCTATGAAGAAGGGAGTTCTTGAAATTGATACTCTGAATGCCATATTGGCTCAGAATAAAATATTGACTCAGCAAGTCAATATGATCTCTCAGAGTCTGCATGGAATGCAAGCTGCATCCAACAGTACTCAAGAGGCTTCTTATGAAGAAGAAGCTTATGATCCTGAGAACCCTGCAATAGCAGAGATGAATTACTTAGGTGAACCTTATGGAAACACCTAGAACTCATCATGGAGAAATCATCCAAATTTCTCATGGAAGGATCAAAAGCCTCAACAAGGCTTTAATAATGGTGGAAGAAACAGGTTCAACAATAATAAACCTTATCCATCATCCACTCAGCAACAGACAGAGAACTCTGAACAAAATACTTCTAATTTAACAAACTTAGTCTCTGATCTATCTAAGGCCACTGTAAGTTTCATGAATGAAACAAGGTCTTCCATTAGAAATTTGGAAGCACAAGTGGGCCAGCTGAGTAAAAGGATCACTGAAATCCCTCCTAGCACTCTCCCAAGCAATACAGAAGAAAATCCAAAAGGAGAGTGCAAGGCCATTGACATAACCAAAATGGCTGAACCCAAAGAGGAAGTGGAGGACGTGAATCCCAAGGAGGAAGACCTCCTGGGACGTCCAGTGATCAATAAGGAGCTTTCCTCTGAGGAACCAAAGGACTCTGAGGCTCATCTAGAGACCATAGAGATTCCATTGAACCTCCTTATGCCCTTCATGAGCTCTGATGAGTATTCCTCTTCTGAAGAGAATGAGGATGTTACTGAAGAGCAAACTGCCAAGTTTCTTGGTGCAATCATGAAGCTGAATGCCAAATTATTTGGTATTAAAACTTGGGAAGATGAACCTCCCTTGTTCACCAATGAACTAAGTGATCTGGATCAACTGACATTGCCTCAGAAGAGACAGGATCCTGGAAAGTTCATAATACCTTGTACCATAGGCACCATGATCTTTAAGGCTCTGTGTGACCTTGGTTCAGGAATAAACCTCATGCCCCTCTCTGTAATAGAGAAACTGGGAATCTATGGGGTGCAAGCTGCTAAAATCTCATTAGAGATGGCAGACAATTCAAGAAAATAGGCTTATGGACAAGTAGAGGATGTGTTAGTAAAGGTTGAAGGCCTTTACATCCCTGCTGATTTCATAGTCCTGGATACTGGAAAGGAAGAGGATGAATCCATCATCCTAGGAAGACCTTTCCTGGCCACAGCAAGAGCTGTGATTGATGTTGATAGAGGTGAAATAGTCCTTCAATGGAATGAGGACTCCCTTGTGTTTAAAACTCAAGGATCTCCCTCTGCAACCATGGAGAGGAAGCAGAAAAAGCTTCTCTCAAAGCAGAGTCAACCCAAGCCCCCACAGTCAAACTCTAAGTTTGGTGTTGGAAGGCCACAACCAAACTCTAAGTTTGGTGTTGAACTCCCATATCCAAACTCTAAGTTTGGTGTTGGAGAGTTTCAACAATGCTCTGCATATCTGTGAGGCTCCATGAGAGCCCACTGTCAAGCTATTGACATTAAAGAAGCGCTTGTTGGGAGGCAACCCAATTCTTATTTATCTAACTATATTTTTCTTAGTTATATGTCTTTATAGGTTCATGATCATGTGGAGTCACAAAACAAACAAAAAAATCAAAAAGGGAATCAAAAACAGCAGAAGAAAAATTACACCCTGGAGGAGCATCTGTCTGGCGTTCAAACGCCAGAACAGAGCATGGTTCTGACGTTCAACGCCAGAAATGGCAGCAAATGGGTGTTGAACGCCCAAAATGGGCACCAACCTGGCGCTGAACGCCCAGAGTTGTGTGCAAGGACATTTTACATGCCTAAATTGGTGCAGGGATGTAAATGCCTTGACACCTCAGGATCTGTGGACCCCACAGGATCATCTCAGGATCTGTGGACCCCACAGGATCCCCACCTACCTCATCATCTCTCTTTCCATTCATGATCATCCCTTCTGTTTTCCATTTACCACTCACATCCATACACCCACTACCTTCAAAATTCAACATCTCTTTCCCACCCAATCCCACCCATATGGCTGAATACATACCTCCCTCCATCTCCTCCATATCTTCTTCTTCTTCTTCTATTCCTTCTTCTTTTGCTCGAGGGCGAGCAACATTCTAAGTTTGGTGTGGTAAAAGCATAGCTTTTTTGTTTTTTCATAACCATTGATGGCATCTAAGGCCAGAGAAACCTCTAGAAAGAGGAAAGGGAAGACAAAAGCTTCCATCAAGGGTCTATAGCTTAGTGGTAGAACATTTGACTGCAAATCAAGAGATCCCTGAGATACCTCAGGGGATACATTTTCTTCCACACAATTATTGGAAGCAACTAAGGGTGGAACATCAAGAGTACTCCATCATCCTTCATGAAATCAGAGAAGATCTAAAAGCAATGAGGGAGGAGCAACAAAGACAAGGAAGAGAGATAGAACAGCTCAAGGACATCATTGGTTCCTCAAGAAGAAAACGCCACCATCACTAAGGTGGATTCATTCCTTGTTCTTATTCCTTCTGTTTTTCATTTTCTATGTTATGTGCTTATCTATGTTTGTGTCTTCATTACATGATCATTAGTAATTAGTAACTTTGTCTTAAAGTTATGAATGTCCTATGAATCCATCACCTCTCTTAAATGAAAAATGTTTTAATTCAAAAGAACAAGAAGTACATGAGTTTCGAATTTATCCTTGAACTTAGTTTAATTATATTGATGTGGTGACAATGCTTCTTATTTTCTGAATGTATGCTTGAACAGTGCATATGTCTTTTGAAGTTGTTGTTTAAGAATGTTAAATATGTAGGCTCTTGAAAGAATGATGACTAGGAAACATGTTATTTGACAATCTAAAAAATCATAAAAATGATTCTTGAAGCAAGAAAAAGCAGCAAAGAACAAAGCTTGCAGAAAAAAAAAATATAGGCGAAAAAAAAATAGAAAGAAAAGCAAGCAGAAAAAGCCAAAAGCTCTTAAAACCAAGAGGCAAGAGCAAAAAGCCAATAACCCTTAAAACCAAAAGGCAAGGGCAATAAAAAGGATCCCAAGGCTTTGAGCATCAGTGGATAGGAGGGCCTAAAAGGAATAAAATCCTGGTCTAAGCGGCTAAACCAAGTTGTCCCTAACCATGTGCTTGTGGCGTGAAGGTGTCAAGTGAAAACTTGAGACTGAGCGGTTAAAGTCAAGGTCCAAAGCAAAAAAAAGAGTGTGCTTAAGAACCCTGGACACCTCTAATTGGGGACTTTAGCAAAGCTGAGTCACAATCTGAAAATGTTCACCCAATTATGTGTCTGTGGCATTTATGTATCCGGTGGTAATACTGGAAAACAAAGTGCTTAGGGCCACGGCCAAGACTCATAAAAAAAGCTGTGTTCAAGAATCATCATACTGAACTAGGAGAATCAATAACACTATCTGAACTCTGAGTTCCTATAGATGCCAATCATTCTGAACCTCAATGGATAAAGTGAGATGCCAAAACTATTCAAGAGGCAAAAAGCTATAAGTCCCGCTCATTTGATTGGAGCTATGTTTCATTGATAGTTTGGAATTTATAGTATATTCTCTTCTTTTTATCCTATTTGATTTTCAGCTGCTTGGGGACAAGCAACAATTTAAGTTTGGTGTTGTGATGAGCGGATAATTTATACGCTTTTTGGCATTGTTTTTAGTATGTTTTTAGTAGGATCTAGTTACTTTTAGGGATGTTTTCATTAGTTTTTATGTTAAATTCACATTTCTGGACTTTACTATGAGTTTGTGTGTGTTTCTGTGATTTCAGGTATTTTCTGGCTGAAATTGAGGGACTTGAGCAAAAATCAGATTCAGAGGTTGAAGAAGGACTGCTGATGCTGTTGGATTCTGACCTCCCTGCACTCAAAGTGGATTTTCTGGAGCTACAGAACTTGAAATGGCGCGCTTCCAATTGCGTTGGAAAGTAGACATCTAGAGCTTTCCAGCAATATATAATAGTCCATACTTTGGCCAAGAATAGATGACGTAAACTGGCATTCAACGCTAGCTCTCTGCCCAATTCTGGCGTCCAGCGCCAGAAAAAGATCCAAAACCAGAGTTGAACGCCCAAACTGGCACAAATACTGGCGTTCAACTCCAAGAAGGACCTCTACACGTGCAGCACTCAAAGCTCAGCCCAAGCACACACCAAGTGGGCCCCGGAAGTGGATTTATGCATTAATTACTTATTTCTGTAAACCCTAGTGACTAGTTTATTATAAATAGGACCTTTTACTATTGTATTAGACATCTTTGGACGCCTAGTTCTTAGATCAGTGGGGCTGGCCATCTCGGCCATGCCTGGACCTTCACTTATGTATTTTCAACGGTAGAGTTTCTACACTCCATAGATTAAGGTGTGGAGCTTTGCTGTTCCTCAAAGATTAATGCAAAGTACTACTGTTTTCTATTCAATTCATCTTATTTCGCTTCTAAGATATTCATTCGCACTTCAACCTGAATGTGATGAACGTGACAATCATCATCATTCCCTATGAACGCGTGCCTGACAACCACTTCCGTTCTACCTTCGACTGAATGAGTATCTCTTAGATCTCCTAACCAGAATCTTCGTGGTGTAAGCTAGAATGATGGCGGCATTCAAGAGAATCCAGAAAGTCTAAACCTTGTCCGTGGTATTCCGAGTAGGATTCAATGAATGAATGACTGTGACGAGCTCCAAACTCGCGATTGCAGGGCGTTAGTGACAGACGCAAAAGGATAGTAAATCCTATTCCAGCATGATCGAGAACCGACAGATGAATAGCCGTGCCGTGACAGGGTGCGTTGACCATTTTCACTGAGAGGATAAGATGAAGCCATTGACAAGGGTGATGCCTCCAGACGATTAGCCGTGCCGTGACAAGGCATTGGATCATTTTCCCGAGAGATGACCGAAAGTAGCCATTGACAGTGGTGATGTATCACATAAAGCCAGCCATGGAAAGGAGTAAGACTGATTGGATGAAGATAGCAGGAAAGCAGAGGTTCAGAGGAACGAAAGTATCTCCATTCGCTTATCTAAAATTCTCACCAATTAATTACATAAGTATTTCTATCCCTATTCTATTAATTATTATTCGAAAACACCATTATCAATTTATATCTGCCTAACTGAGATTTGCAAGGTGACCATAGCTTGCTTCATACCAACAATCTCCGTGGGATTCGACCCTTACTCACGTAAGGTATTACTTGGACGACCCAGTGCACTTGCTGGTCAGTTACACGGAGTTGTGAACCATGGTCTTGGCATCATGTTTTTGGCGCCATTTCCAGGGAAAGAAAGAGCAATGAATTTTACATAATTAAAGTGTAATCACGATTCCGCGTACCAGTATCACTGCGTCGACCCCGTATGTTAGGCGAAAGGGGGTTTCGACCGTGGCGCTTTGCTCGGTTGTTCGGTAGGACCATAGGACAGAAGCGAGCTCGTCGTCCCATGCTCCTTTCTTGTTGTCTAGGCGCTTCTTTAGGCCAAGTAGGATGACTTTGTTTGCGGCTTCTACTTGCCCATTCGTCTGGGGATGCTCTACCGAGGAGAACCTCTGTTTTATCCCCAGGCCAGCGAGGAATTCCGTGAACTTCTTGTCCGTGAACTGTGTCCCATTATCCGAGATGACGACCTCTGGGATACCGAAACGGGTTATCACCTGCCTCCACATGAACTTTCGGCAGTTGGAGGACGATATTGTGGCCAGTGGTTCAGCCTCTACCCATTTGGTGTAGTAATCAATGGCGACAATGAGGTATTTAACTTGTCCTGGGCCGACTGGGAAAGGTCCCAGGAGGTCAACTCCCCATTGACTGAAAGGTCGAGTGGTCGTCAGTGAACTCAGCTCGGAGGCCGGCGCCTTGTGGAAGTTAGCGTTTTGTTGACACTTTATGCACCTTTTGACAAATTCCTTTGAGTCTTTCATCATTGTCGGCCAATAGTACCCGGCTCGGATGAGCTTCCTCGCTAGGGCTTTGCCCCCGATGTGGTGCCCGCAACACCCCTCGTGGACTTCTCTAAGTACATAGTCCGTCTGGTCGGGGTGTAAACATTTCAATAGGGGTTGGCTGAGTCCCTTTTTGAACAGTTGTCCTTGTATGATCGCATATCTGGCCGCCTCTCTTCTCAAAGTTTTGGCTGCTTTCTCATCGTCAGGTAACTTGCCGAGTTCCAGGAAGTTTATGATGGGGTCCAACCATGAGGGGCTTGACTCCGTCAGATGGAGAGCGACCGTTGGATCCTTCACCATGCCCTGGATGATAGGCCGGTTACCCGCTCTCAGTTTCGTGCTCGCTAGTTTGGACAAGAGGTCCGCCCGTGTGTTCCTTTCTCTTGGGACGTGTTGGATCGTGACCTCTTGGAACTGACTTGTCATTTCTTTGACCTTTTCCAGGTATTTTTGCAGGAGGGGGTCCCGGGCTTGGTAGCTTCCGTTTACTTGGGAGGTGACGACATGTGAGTCGCTGCATACTTCGACCTTCGTTGCCCCGACTTCACGGGCTAGTATTAGTCCGCTTAAGAGAGCTTCATATTCCACTTGATTGTTTGACACAGGGAACTCGAACTTGGTCGATTGCTCGTAGATGACTCCTGCCGGGCTTTCTAAGATGACCCCTGCTCCCCCGGACGTTTGGTTGGAGGCCCCGTCCACGTGGAGCCTCCACCGTGTGCCCTTTTCCTCGGAGGGATCACCCGTTACCTCAACCAAGAAGTCAGCCATTGCCTGGGCTTTGATTGCGTGCCGGGGCTCATACTGCAAGTCGTATTGGGAGAGTTCGATGGCCCAAGTCATCATCCTACCAGCCAAATCGGGTTTTTGTAGTACTTGGCGAATTGCCTGGTCCGTTCTCACGACTATACGGTGACCCTGGAAGTATTGCCTTAACCTTCGGGAGGAAGTTAGGAGTGTCAAAGCCAGCTTTTCTAGTTTGCTGTACCTCAGCTCGGCTCCTTGTAGAGCCCTACTCACGAAGTAGACTGGCTGCTGAGCTTTCCCTTCTTCTCTTACGAGCACCGCTGCAAGCACTTCCTCTGTTACTGCCAGGTAGAGGTAGAGTGATTCTCTGGCCTTGGGCTTCCCGAGCACCGGGGGCGCTGCTAAAATATCCTTGAAGTGGTTGAATGCCTCCTCGCACGCCGGGGTCCATTCGAATGCTATTCCCTTTTTCATCAGATTGAAGAAGGGCAGGGCTTTTGCTGCCGATGCACCGAGGAAACGGGATAATGCCGTCAGTCTCCCCGCCAATCGTTGGACATCTTTGATACAACCCGGGCTCTTCATCTGGAGAATCGCTTGGCATTTCTCGGGGTTGGCTTCCACTCCTCTTTGGGTGATCATGAATCCCAGGAACTTTCCTGCTTCCATGGCAAAGACACATTTGAGCGGGTTAAGCCTCATGCCGTGTTTCCGGAGGGACGCCTCCCAGGTCACTCAGGAGATCGTCTGGCCATGTGGTTTTTGCGAGGATGTCGTCCATGTAGACTTCCACTGTCTTGCCTATAAGCTCACTGAATATTTTGTTCATCAGTCTCTGGTATGTGGCGCCAGCATTTTTCAGACCAAATGGCATTACTTTGTAGCAATAGGTCCCTCCTGGCGTTATGAACGCCATTTTTTCCTCGTCGGGTCGGTGTATCGGTATCTGGTTATACCCAGAATAGGCGTCCATGAAGCTCAGACATCGGTATCCCGCCGCCGCGTCGACGAGCGCGTCAATGTTGGGCAGGGGGTAGCAGTCCTTAGGACATGCCTTATTGAGGTCAGAGTAGTCTACACACATTCTCCACCTCCCATTGTGTTTCGTCACCAAAACTACGTTCGACAGCCAGGTCGAGTAGTCCAGTTCCCGGATGAACCCCGTTTCAAGGAGGCTGGCCGCCTGCCTGGCCACCTCCTCTGCCCGTTCCTGTGACATCTTTCTCTTCCTCTGGGCCACTGGCTTAGCTTCCGGTTTGACGGCCAGATGGTGTGACATGAGCTGGGGATCTATCCCTGGCATGTCGACTAGCGTCCAAGCGAAGAGGTCGGCATTGGCTCTGATCATCTCTATCAGAGGCTCCTTTAATTCATGGGGAAGGTTTCTGTTTATGAACGTGAATTTCTCGTCCCCATCACCAACCCTAAATTTTTCCAAATCCCCTTCTGGCTCAGGTCTGTGCTTATCTTCTATCCTGGCGTCCAGGTCGGCGAGGAAAACTCCTTAAGCTTCTTTGGACTTTTTCCTGAGGGAGAGGCTGGCGTGGTCGCAGGCAACCGCCGTTTCCAAGTCTCCTCTGATAGATCCTACGGATCCGTCATCAGCAACAAACTTCATCACGAGCAGCTTCGTACTAATGGCAGCCCCCAGGTCGTTGATGGTTTTCCTCCCCAAGATAACGTTATAAGCTGTGAAATCCCGTAAGATTACAAAATCTGCCATGACTGTTCTTCGTCTCTGCCCCTGACCCACGGAGGTCGGGAGCGAGATGATTCCATCCGGCTTGATGAAGTGGTCTCCCAGTCCTACCACACCGTGCTGGTGGGTCGCCAGGTCGGCGTCTCTCAATCCCAGGGCATCGAAAACGTTTCTAAACATGATGTTTGAGTCTGCCCCTGTATCTACCAGGATTCGTTTGACGAGGCCTGTTCGGATCCTGGCCATAATGACTATGGGTGGGCTTTCCGGCACCTCGTCGAACCATTGGTCTTCTGGGCCGAAGGAGATGGATGGGAGACTCCGGGAACTTCTAGCAGACGAGGAGGAGACCGTTAGGACCTTGGCGTCCTTTTTCTGTGCCGATTTTGACCTTGGGGCGGTATTCCTGGCCATTACTACGTTTACCACCGTGAGGCCGTGGTCGTCGCCCTCTGGTTCTTGGCGTCGCCTTGTTGACCGGGACCTGTCCTCGCCATCGTGGTCCCGATTACGTCTCCTCGGCTCCCTTATAAGGTGTGAGAAGTCAGCTAGTTTTCCATCCCTGATTGCTTGTTCCAGAGCGTCCTTTAGGTCGAAGCAGTCTTGGGTCTTGTGCCCGTAACCCTTGTGATAGTCGTAGTAGAGGTTCTTGTTTCCCCCCGTCCTGTCTTTCAGAGGTCGGGGCCTCGACAGTATCCCCTTCTCTGCAATCTGTTGGTAAACTTCGGTGATCGTCGCCGTGAGGGGGGTATAGTTAGTGAACTTCCCGACTCTAGGAACAGGTTTGGGTGCTTTGCCTAGACCGCCGTCCCTGGCGTGTTCCTTTGGCCTCTCTCTGCTTTCGTAGTGCCGGGTTTGGTTGTACGCGGGTTGCCGTTTATTAGCAGCCACGACCCGGCTAACTTCCTCATCGTTGATGTACTCTTTGGCCACGCACTGGATCTCTTGCATTGTCCAGACGGGCTTTGTGGTAAGATGTTTCCTAAAGTCCTCATTCGAGAGGCCATTCGTCAGACACAAACTTGCCACCGAGTCCGTCAAGCCGTCAATCTCGAGGCACTCATCGTTGAAGCGATCCAAGTATTTCCTGGTCGGCTCCCCGGCTCTCTGAGTCACCCCCAGCAAATTGATCGGGTGCTTAGCTTTGACGATCCTGGTCGTGAACTGAGCTAGGAAAGCATGGCTGATGTCGGATAATTGGGTCACCGAGCCCTGTGGGAGGTTATTGAACCACCGTATTGCTGGGCCAGCCAAGATGACCGGGAAGGCGCGACATCTTACCTCGTCACCTACTCCTTCCAAGTTCATCCTGGCCTCAAAGGCCGTTAAGTGTTCCAGGGGATCTTGTGTTCCATCATACTTCATGTCCGTTGGCTTGTCAAAGTGTTTTGGCAGCCGGACCTCGAGTACGGAACGGTGGAAAGGGGTCGCTCCTATTATCACGGGTCCCTAGGTAATTCTTCTCAGCTCGACGTTCTCCCGACGCGCGTCCTCGTCGCCCCTGTTCGATGCGTGTCGCCTCTCGCGTCTGGCGTAGATGATGGGGTCTCGACTTCTTCTTCTGGCGCGTCCCCGTCCCCCTGTGCTTTCTGACTCATACTGGGGGCTGGGTGTGCGCCTTGAGCGGCTCCTCGAGCGGGAACTGGTGGGGCTTTGCTCCAGAGTGCGTTGGTCGTGTTCCCTGTCTGCTAGCCTGCGTTCTAAGTCTTGCATCCTGTGGCGTAGCTCTTGCATTATCCTGGCGTGGTTGTCGCCAGTCCCTCCGAAGGGGCGTCTTTCGTGAGTTTGCGTCGTGTCCCTTGGAGGCGACCTCTGTTGTTGTCGAGTTTCCGTCGCAACGGCGCCCCCCAGGCACGGGGGGCGCGGCCTCGCAGCCTGTCCCAGTTTGGACTAGCACGAAGTCCATGGACGATCCCCACAGACGGCGCCAATGTTCGGTATCTCGGTTACCAGACGGTTCGGGTCAAGATTCTGGGTGATAGGAGGGGCTCGTCAGGTCACGGTTCTTCGGTCAGATGGATGCGAGGTCCCGAGTACTTCGTGTGGAGAGGGGGGTGCCACCTGCAAAGACACTCCGACGCTCTTGTCAGACAATGTGCAGGCGAAAAAAGGGGTGATGTAGAAAATGTGACGTACCTCGGGGGAAGATCCAGTCTTCCCCTTATATACATGTCAGTGGTGGGCTCCCCATGGGGACAGGCCCATATTCTAAAGGATGCTGTCCCCTAGCTGTGTGCGAGCCGTACAGAACGCGTCTCCGGGTCAGTTACAGGATGCGTGGCCGGACCGGGTGGAGCTCGGGTCGGGTCGACCCGCGGAATCTTGGGCCAGGCCGTAACAGTTTGGTTTAAAGTAAATTGGTGTCAACTGTTAACATCATCATTTGTATTTGAAAACGTTACCAAAGGTAATTACTACAAGGGGGAATATTGTTCCGGTGGTGGTGATAAAAATTATTTTTGACTGTATTATTTTAATATTATTTTTTTATTTTATATACTTAGATGCATGAATCATATAATATTATTTAAGTATGAATGTTTATTATTTACTTGGCACTTGCCAACAAAGAGAAAATGTATGTGTCAACTTTTACAACAGATTTTTCTTTTTTCTTTTTTTTTTTAAAAAAAAAGGGTTAACATAGTTAAAGAAGCTGTAGATTATTTATTTTTTCTTTGATAAATTACAGACTATAATGTACTCATTAGGCACAACAAGTAGTTTAGGACTAATGTCAAGAATTAGAGAACAATGTTATAATTTGAAGCTCTGTTTAACTTTGCAACTTATAAATAGATTTTTAATGGTCTAAAAAAATGGTTGAATTTAGAGACTTTTTTAATTTAATCACTAAAAGAAATTTAGAAGTTAATGCAAAGTATGTTAAAACAAAAAAAATATGAAATAACTTATTTATACGATTATATATCTTGGTTCAATTATTTAGTATAAAATGAGTTGCATCTAATTTTCACTACAATAATGATAGAATTTTTTATTATAATGTCAAAGATATTACATTTACCAACTTTTTAGAATTCCTTTTAATCCTATAAAAAAAACACTCACACTTCTAACCAAGCTTGTAATTACTTACCTAACTTAGCTTAGATTTTTCACACTAAAGACTCTCCTAAGTTTGCAAGAAAAATTTACTTACTCATGACACAAAATAGAAAATTACATCAAAATAATTTGATATAATCTTTGACTTTTTTTAAGTGTAGTTTTTTTTTTTTTTGTCTTTTCTCTTAATAATTTTTTTTAATGCCTAACATATTAACTTTTTTCTTAAAATAAAGAAAAATAAACTAGAAAAGCATGATATTCAATTAACAAAATGAAAAAAATATAGTAAGAATGCTATAAAATGAACAGATTTTGTGCCCTCTCTTAACCTCAAAGCTTGGTTGAATGCCCATTTTTATATAGGTGTTACTTTCAAAAATTGAAATTTTTTTTGATAACAAATTTTTCTTGATGACATTGCTTTGATGCCAAAACTTAATAGAGTCCTTTCTTCCGAATGTTAAAGTACTTATACCCGAACTGGTGCATGCATCAGCAAATTTCAGCAGCAATGATCTATACTGTTTGTCCATTTTAGTTCATATAGCTGCAACACTTTTTTTATTGTTTGCTTCATATGAGTTGTTGAATAGCTTAGCCTTTTTTGTCACCAAAAATTTTAATATGAACCTGCACAAATAAAACATTCATCAAACCATTTTTAAGTTTTTAAACTCAACCAAATATATGTTTGTCATTACACAAAATTAAATTATTATTTTTTAAACTCACCGTATCAAGTGTGTCATATTGGAGACTAACATTTTTGAATAGGAACCAAGTTATCTTCAAAAATGAAGCAAACCATATATTAAAATGAGAGAATTAGAAAGTAAATATTTGATAATAAAATGATACAAATATGCAAATACATAAAGACAATCTTGTGACTCATCATATACGATGCTCAAGGCTAAAAATAATAAGGAAAAAAGAGTAGCTTTTCTGCATAAACATGCAACTACTATAATGTTATATTGTGAGATGCAAAACAAAAATCCATGACATTGTTCAAGGGGAATTAAGCATGTGACACTTGAACCAACTTCAACTTGTAATGAAACTAATCATTATATCAATACTATACTATTTGAGACTTGTGATGTAGCTAAGACTAAATTAATTGTTGAAAATGTCTAAATACAAAAAACTCTCTCTTGTGAGACAACATCAGCAAACTAATTAAATTGAATTATGTAAGAAGCATATGGCCAGTTCTGGTTTTGATTTTAAGCCTGTCCCTCCCTTCCATGGATCAGGTGAGATTCAAAGTATTTTTAAGGATTTGACATGCAATAATCTTCTTTTATCTAAAGAGTGCACAATAAGTTAATAATCACTCTACATTCTGCAGAGGCAGAGTCCATCAAATGTACTTTCTGCTATCATCTACACCTTTCATCCAAATTTGATTTAATAGCTGCAAGAAATCACAAAGAGTTACTTATAACAAAATCACTGTATTATAAATAATCTGTTTATGAGATTAATATACTTTCGAGAGTCTTGTGGTTGGTAAAAAACATTTTGCCACTAAAATTAAATGGCAACTAGAAAGATCGGAAGAGAATTTGTTACCCTTATTTTGGCATGATGGAAAACTAGAAGAAAACTTAATTAAGTGCCTTCTGAAAAGCAAAATCCTCAAAATATGTAAACTTTGGATTAAAGAACGCCTAGAGAATTGTTGCATATAAAATGAAAAAGAAAAGAACCATAAACTTGTCTTGTTATGACTTGGATGCGTGAGTGAGTGTGATATGATGAATTTAGAATAAAGCAAAACTTACTCCGTTTTGTTCTGTTCCCTTTCTTTGAGAAGATAGTGAGAGATCATATATACTTGCATTTGCACTGCCCAGAAAATTTCTTTTGATTGGAATGCATGTATATTTTATCGCCTCATTAACATCTTTTGTGCTGAATTCTAGGTTACGCAATTGTGTCCCTTGAGTGATTCTACATGTTGGAATAGGTGCATCATGTTTGATGAGACACAACTTAACAGCTTGTAGGCTGTAGCAGTGATGTACTCCAACAAGTGTTGATATTGGTGTTGCTCAATAATACATCTGAATGTCTCTAATTGCTGTAAGTCAATGCACATCATATCATTAACTTTATCATCTCATGTCTAAATTCAAAATTTATTATATAATTTGCTTTTCTCATACCTTGTATTTCATTCTATGTACAAAATAATATATTGTCAAATTAACATCCTTTTCCCCTGTTATCATCATCATCGAGTATGAAGTCATAATCATATACTCTGGGACAAAAACACTTGAGCCTAGGGAGTTCGTACATCTGCAATGTTTTTAAGTGAGGAAAAGAGACCTCAACTTGCTGCTTACTATTATTATTAAGATGATGGATTCCCTTCTCCTCTTTCTCATAATCATAGAAGAGGATATCATATTCATGATAAACTCTTGAATAAATACAATCCAGCTTTGGCAAATAACCAAGGTACAAGTACTCCAAGTTAGGAAGCAAAGTGCCTCCATCATCTCAGTTTGAAACAATTAGTCGTTGAAGTTGCAAAAGGCTTATAGCCATTGACTCCGAGAGCACACACTTTAAATTACCACATTTTTCAATTGTGATTGATGTTAGCATCTTAAAGCTTACGAGCCTCACAACTTTTGTAGTTTATGAGTGATTTCATATCCATTCCTCTTTCTGATTCAAAAAGCTCAACCAGTGAATCACATTCTTCTATGTTGAGTTCCCTCAAATCTCGTTGGAAGGAGCGAACACAAGCGCTTTATAAAACTTTTTTATGGCTAATTCTGTAATATTTGTGATGATTTGTCTTCATTGCATATAACGTTCCATCTTAACATTTCTGATTCATGTAACGCCACCTGCAATAGATTCATACTCCCTTTATTTAAAAAAAAAATACTGATTTTTATATTGTCTAAAATTGTACAAGTATATAATTTTACCTCTAAAAAAAAGATAAGGATATATGATCCTAATCCTTCTTTAAATCCTTAAATATATGTCAAAATAGGTTTAAATAGAAGTTTAAAGCAATGGCTTTCAATTCAACTACTCAATAAGAAACAATTCTAGACAATAAAATGGACCATAAACATTGAGCTTACGTACAAAGGATTTAAATCCTTGGATAATAGCATTCAAGTCACCCTTCTGAATAAAGTTGGTGCTATGCAGTCCACTGATTTTGAAATCCACAAGCTTAGGTGTATGGCAATCTCCAGAAAACATTTCCAAGTTGGCACAATATCGAATTTCCAGTTTTCTCAATCTTGGAAAATCAAAATGACAAGAACCTTGAACAATCAGCCTTGAGGTTGGGTATATTTTCAAGGATCAAACACTGCAATTTTGGGAACGCAAACTTATTTTCACTTGCTGCTGCTTCTTGGAATATGATTTGTTCTACGTTCTTGCAGTATTTCACTTCTAGTTTCTCAAGAACTTCAAGAGTTCTCAATTGCGAAAGAGATACTACTTAAGAGATGTTAACTTCTGAAATAAGTAGCCATTTAGAGTTGGAAAATTTCCAATCTTCTTTTGATCTTCTTCTTGTAAGAACACTCTGTCATGCAATTCACAATTATTTATTTCAAGCACTTCAAGATAAGGCATAGAACCGATTTCTAACTGCCATTTAGAATTGGAAGCGACATGATCATCGACCTATATTCCCGTGAGACACATGTTAGCTAAACCTATAAATAAATAAATAATAAAAAATTGATCAAATCATCGAAAGAAAAGATAATAAAATAAAAATAATTATAAATCTAGTACAATTTTTTGGGTGAGATCAAGAAATATTACATGTACTTGTAATGAGATTCTACGTACCGTTTTAGCTTTTTGAATTGTACTTTTATAAGAGATCAATTTGGAGAAAAATGGTGTACATCTAAAATGTCGCTTCCTTTGATAATTTTCTTCAAAGTCACAATGAGAAGCATTCGAGAGATTATTGTAAAGCTTTTCATGCACTTGATGAGGAGTTAGCAAGGAAGATATTTTCAGTTTTGGACACTTGTCAATTTTCAATTGTCTTATTGATGGTTTCAACTCCCAAGATGGTGGGTAAATGCTTGCAATATTTAGGAGCTTCCATAAAATGACGGAATCTAATCTCTCAAAAGTGATGATTTTCGCTTCCTTAATAACTTTACAGTCATCACCTTCTTCATGTTCTTTGTCTCTATGTTCGTCAGCCACTATACTCTCCATCTCTCTAGATTCTCGATCTTTGTGATTGCTCTTACAATGGCAGAAATAAACGCATATCTTAAAGAGTTACACCTTGAGATTTTTAAAGACCTCAAATATTAAAAGTTGTTATTTTTTTTTGAAACAAAGAAGGCTCAACACATGAAAGTGGAGCAGTAGCGTACAATTAAAAACTAAACACACAACAGAATATAAAAAGAATCAAATTCGGTCATCTCCGACAAAGTCATCAACAACCAAAAGGATCAGTACCAGACCACTCCTTGTAGCTCAAAAACGTCATTCGTTGCACGTCCTTAACACCTGCTTCCCTGTTATTGAAAATTCTATCATTTCGCTCCCTCCAGATATTCCAAATCACTGTAAAAAATCCAATCAACAACATCTACTGCTCCACCTTCCTATTAAGCATGCTAATCCAGCTCTCAAACAGTTCTTTCATGGTTCCTGGGACCGCCCACTGTCTATCAAAATGTCTTAGCCAAGCGCACCACACCTTCCACGTAAACTCACATACAAGAAATAAATGATGAACAGTTTCCATCTCCTTTTTACACATGGCACACATATTATCATTTGGAAGAATCACGCCTAATCTGCTCAATCTTTCTTTAGTATTTACCCTACCAACCAAAACGAACCAGCCAAAAAGCTCAATTCTCGGAGGTACAAGTCCTCCCCAAATTGATTTAGTGAAACTATAGCTCGTAATCTCCACCGATGGAGTCTCCGATTGCAACACCTGCACGAAAGAGTTAGTAGAAAAAATACCTTTATTATCAAACTTCCACACAATATTATCCTCTCTACCAGCTGATAGTTTCACTGGTCTTAACCTCTCATGAAGTTGATGAGCCAATTCCAACTCCCATTGGAACAACTCCCTCCTCCACTGAAAATTCCAAACCCACTCTAATCCATCCCAGAACCCACAGTCCCCTATCACAGATCCTTGTTGGTTTGAAATAGAGAAGAGTCTTGGAAAACTTGCTTTCAGAGGACCACCTTGCACCCAATTATCTTCCCAAAATCGAGTCCATCTTCCATCCCCTACTTCCATTGCCAGGCCACTAATAAGCTTTTCTTTCACCTGTTGTTCTGCTATATTCAACTGACAGATGTCTTTCTATGGACCCCCTTCACTGGTAGAGGCTGACTAGATAGCAAAGCATTAGGGTCAAGATTATTACACGAACAAACAACCTTCTTCCACAAAGGGCATTCCTCCTTTGAGAAACGCCACCACCATTTGAACAAAAGCGCTGTGTTCTTGACCACTGCATCGCCAACTCCCAAGCCTCCATCCTTTTTTGGAGCCTGGACCAATTCCCACTTCACCAGTGGTATACCATAGGTACCATCCCCCTTACACCACATAAAACTTCTCTGAAGTGCAATCAACTTGTTAGCTACCGCCTTCGGCATCTTGTAAAGGCTAATGTAATACATCGGTAAGCTATTCAAAACCGATTTGATGAGAATTAGCTTTCCTGCTTTGTTTAAGACCTTTGATTTCCACAAGCTGAGCTTCGATTCCACCTTTTCTATGATAGGCTTCCAAGTCTTCACCAACCGAGAATTCGCACCTAGAGAGATACCGAGGTACCGAATAGGTAGCACCCCTTGCTTACATCCCAGAAGGCCACACACATGCTCCACCCACTCCTGCTCACAATTCACTGGAATCAGATTTGACTTATCAAAATTGATGCTCAGCCCAGACATCAATTCAAAACAACGCAGCAACCTCTTGTAGTTCACAATTGTTTCTGTCTCCGGGGGGCAAAACAAGATAGTATCATCTGCGAATTGGAGATGAGACAGTTCAATATGATCTCTCCCAACCAGCAATGGAGCGATCCGCCCGTTCCTTACGGCTTTCCCGAACATTCTATGCAAAACATCAACCACGAGCACAAACAGAAGAGGCGAGAGGGGATCCCCTTGTCTTAAGTCCCTTTCTAGTTTAAACGCCTTTGATGGTGAACCATTCACTAGGACTGGCATAGAGGCCGAAGTGACACACTCCTTCACCCAATTCCTCTACCTTTGCCCGAACCCCATCTTCTGAAGCACAATATCCACAAAGCTCCATCTAACTCTGTCATATGCTTTCTGAAAGTCTAACTTAATGATTGCCGCCTTCTTTCTCCGCGACTTGAGCCATTGTACCGTCTCACAAGCGATGAGGGCTCCGTCATGGATCTTCCTACCCTTGACAAAAGCACTATGTGTCTCGCCAACCAAATTCGGCATCACTGTTCTCATTCTCCGCACTAAGACCTTGGAGATCACCTTATACACACACCCCACCATACTAATCGGCCGAAAGTCCTTGATCTCCTTAGCCCCCACAAATTTCGGGGCTAGCGTCACCCATGTGACATTCGCATCGGCTGATAACTTAGCACTTTGGAAGAAATTCATCACTGCTGCAGTGAACTCCTGGCCAATATCCTCCCAGCATCTTTTGATGAAGTTTAAATTGTAACCATCACTACCCGGGGCTTTAGAAGATTCACAGTTCCAAACTGCCTCCCGAATTTCCTCCACCGACGGCATCACCTCTAAAGCCACAGCCTCTGCTCCATCAATCTGTCTCACCAACCCTCTCGAAAGCCAATCCTTGGAACCAATTCCTGCCGATACAGGTCCTTATAAAACCCTCTAATTGCAACCTTTATTCTTGTTTGATTCCGCACTACCCGCCCATGAATCATGAGAGCATCAATCCTGTTATTCCGTCTTCTAGCCGAGGCAATGTTATGAAAAAATCTAGTATTTCTATCCATATACTTAGCATGCTTTGACCGCGACATCTGCTTCCAGTGTAACTCTTTCCTAACATACCACTTCTTGCAGAAACTCACCAACACCTTTCTTCTAGCCTCCGTTGTACCATCATAGACACCAGCACTAACCATATTATCCAGTTTCTTAATCTCCTCCTCAAGCGTCTGCAGTCTCTTCTCCATGTCTCTTCAACTTACTAGTGAACTGAATATCTCCCAAATTTCTCCATTCATTTTTAACCATTCGCAGAAAATCCTCATGAGTAAACCAGGAATCCAGAGTTCTGAAAGGTCGTCGGCCACCCCCAATTCTTTTATCCTCCACAATCAATGGGCAGTGGTCAGACAACCCTCTAGGCCCACCTTTTAGGCGAACATCAGGAAATTTCTCAACCCACTCTATATTAACCAGGACTCTATCAATCCGACTACAAGAACGACCCCTGAACCACGTAAACTTCCTATCATTCAGAGGCAAGTCCACCAACTGCATATCATGTACCCAATTCTTAAACTCTTCTGCTGACCTCGGTAAACTGCTTGCCCCTTTACGTTCTTCCACATGTAGAATCTCATTAAAATCTCCCAAAAAGCAAAAAGGCACCTGACACAGACCCGCGACATAACTCAACTCCTCCCAAACAACCCGCTTTTCCTCCCTCTCATGCGCCCCATACACCAGACACACAGCACAATTAAAATTATTTTCCATCATCACTCCTTCAACGCACAACCATCTCTCCCCTTTATAATAGTTATTGGCTTTAAACAAATCATCATCCCAAATTAACAACAGACCTCCAGAAGCCCCTATCGACTCTACAAACTCCCAACCTACAGTATTCCAACCCCAAATTCTTGCAACATCAAACTTCGTAAAATCCTGCCTCTTAGTTTCCACCAATCCTAACATGTTTAGCTTATAAAAATTCTTCAAAGATTTTATCATACTCAATTTTCCGTCCCCCCTCAACCCCTGAATATTCCAACAACCGAAAATCATTTAACAACATTTTTACTCACCTTATTGAGATTCTTCGGCCGACTTCTTCGTGCCTTTTCTTTTTGTTTTGCAATCTTTCTTTTCACTGCTAACTCTTTGTTCTGCTCTTGTAAAATTACCATAATATCCACTTCTTCATCCAATAGAACAGCACCTGACTCCACTGCCAAAGCCCAAGTTTCCGCATTCTCTTTCATCTGACCTTGAACAGTATTTCTGCCATTAACTTGCTCCTGCCGGCCCTCTTTTTCTGTCTCAGACCCCGCAGTAGCCACCACGTTTTCTCCTACGGTGCCTATCCCAGCAGCTGGTCCCGAAGCTCTTAGTCCCTCCTCCCCATGCGCCGGGTTTGTTGATCGGTTCCCAAAAGAGATAAATACATGTCCCTCTTCCTCCGATTCCGTCCGCTCCCTAATCCCCTCCAGCTGCCTCGTTCTCCCCTGCTCACCATCGCCGACCGCAGCCCTCTGGTGGTCGCCGCGGCCTGCCCTAGCCATGGAGCTATGTGCCTCAGCCGCCGCACGGTCCCGACTAATCGACGCAGCCCTCCCCGCGCCTACAACCTTCACTCCGCGTGCGTCTGGGCACTCCCGCACTCCTTGCATTCCCAGATCCTGTGGCTTCAGCGTTCTCTTCCCAACAGTCTTGTGGACCTGAGAACCTCCAACCCTACCCGGTTCAACACCCGACCCAGTCACACACCGCACCTGATTCTGGCCAGCCCCATTCTCATCAGCCCAATCCCCTTGTGACGTATACCCAAACCGCAGCCCACTTTCCTTTCCTTTGACAATTGGGCCCTTTAACCCCAAGCCCATACCACCCTCACCAGCATATCCTTCCTTAATCTATTCTAAATAATATAAGTCCAAATCATTCACCCCACATATCCTTGCATTCCCCTTAAGCACCTCCCCTTCACAAACGACAATATCCTGTGTAACTGTTCTCTCTGAATCCCCCTCCACATTCAATCCATAACCCTCAAGATCCTCCTGACCAGTACACTCAGTTGAGCTAACCGAATCACTCACCATAACTGCTTTATCCAAATTAGGAAATTTAAATTTTAAATCATTCAAAATCACATCATCATTGATCATTCTACCCTCCTCCCCGTCTATCACTTTATTATTGAACATCATGAGGTCTGCCGCCGGATCCTCCGGGACCACCTCCTCCGTCTGCCTTATTTAAATTATTTTTTTATTAGTTTAATGTTAATAATAATTAATTATAGTAAAAATATATAAAGAATATATAAGGTAATTATAATTTTCTTTTTATATATATATAATGTGGTAATCACTAATTAATTATTATAAAAGTGGTAGTGTGTGGAACTTTTTTTTTAATATTGACCCATTAGGTGAGTTTGATCCAAAAATGAGTCAATTGGCGTGTTTAACATCGTTGTGGGAGCGCCGCCGTTACCTGCAAAACATCGACCACGTTTTGATGAAAACGTCAGTGATGTTTTGTTCTCCATGTTTGACACCTGACTTACTTCTCTCTTATTCCCTGCATAACCCAGCAACAGAAATAATCTCATGTCTCCATCCTCATTTTTTTCTCTTTGGTTGCTTTCAATTCTTCAGGAACAACAAACCACTTCTAAAAATACTTGCTCCTTCCCTCACCAAATCACCATTGAAGAAAACGTCACCGCTGTTTTGACTAATTTTAAACTTTAAAATTTGTGTAGCACGCAAAACGGCAGTGAGTTTTTTAATTTCAAAAAATAAAAAAAATTCTTTAACACAAAACAGCAAAGCCGTTTTCTTTTTAAAATATTAAAAAATTATTAACATGCACAAAACGGTGGTGACGTTTTGTGTGTATTCTGACAGTTAAAAATTTTTTCCATATGTTAAATTCAACCATACAAAAATAATTTTAAAAAATAATTTTTGTTTTAATTTGCAAATATACTTTTACATCATTTTTTATAGATTATTTTAAGGGTTAAGTGCATTTATCAAAACTCATAATGAAATAGTAAACCTGTTATATAAATCAATCAATGTGCATATAAAAAGGACAAAATCACAGTAAAACCTATCTTTGTTTTTGTCTGTTTATTCAGTTGCAAATTATAGAAGAAATCTATTGAATAAATAAAAAATGACAGTTACAACTTGTGTATTGTACCTATAGACTACTTTAATTATTTAAAACATAATATTTCACTATATAATTATTTCAAAAATTATTTTTTATATTGGATATTTTTCGAGGTGTTATATTGGTGAGTGAGTTAGGGAATTGGATGCAAGAGTAGTGACGCGTGCATCTTGCAGGTGGTGAGAAACTAACACTGTCATCTCGTAGATGGCGAGAGGATGTCATTGTCATCTCGCGAATGACGAGAAATCAGGGACGCGACACGCATGCATGGATGCTACAGGTTCTGTCAGCATGCAAGATTCTTTTTCCGCGACAAGCGAGAAAGGCAGAAAAAGACATGCGTTAAACATGCATGGAGGGTAACAGTCCCCCACTTCTTACGTTTTTTAAAATCTTGCTCGTCCTTCTCGTTGTATCCGAACAGAAAAATTTAGTATTATTGTACTCTGAAGTGAAAGTAAGAGTGAGGAAAAAGTTGAAAAATAAGATTTAGGCTCAATTTGGATAAACAACTTAATTAAGTTATTTTAAAAAAAAAATAACTTAAATAATAAATGACTATATTAAAAGTAGCTTATAAATAAGTTATTTTGTGTTTGGATTTTTAGTTTTAAAAGTGCTTTTTTATAGAAATGTGATAAAAAATAGTAGTATTGTGAGAGAAGTCATTTTTTTTTAACTTCTCTATAAACTCCTAAATAATTTCTTAAAAAACTGCAATTTAATTTTAAAAATTATACCAAACATTAATACTACTATTTTTCATAAGTCAAAAGCTCGAAAAAGTTACTTTTGATGCCCTTATTTATGTATCTGTGTTCACAATAATAAGAGTGTGGTTATTAATTAGTGTATAAAATGCGATTTGAGTAAAAATGATACAAAATTTAACTCTACCAAAAAATATATTATTGCGCATGTAAACCATCCTCGATATACAAATTATTATTTTATCAAAATTATTTATATCAATATACATTAGTGTTATTTTTTTTCTAATATGT
Source organism: Arachis ipaensis (assembly GCF_059453495.1). Lineage (NCBI taxonomy): Eukaryota > Viridiplantae > Streptophyta > Magnoliopsida > Fabales > Fabaceae > Arachis > Arachis ipaensis. The sequence continues at coordinate 113,421,876 of NC_142441.1, read as the reverse complement.
TAATATTATTGTCATTTTGAATATTCAGACAAATTAATTACTTATATTAATATTATCATTAACTGAATGTTAATATTAGAAGTAAAATACGTAACTAAAAAAAGAATTTTTTATAGTATGCAAGTAGGATTTTTTTAATTTTTTTTGTATTCATAATTGTTTTATATTAACATTATTATGTCTAATAATATGATTATTAATTATTATTAATTTTAAAATGTTAATAATGTGTAATACTCTGAAAATAATGTTATTGTTAACTTTAAATCAAAATTACACATTAATAATCATATTTCTACAACAACAACAACAAAGCCTTGTCCCACTAAGTGAGGTCGGCTACATGAATCAAACGGCGTCATTGTGCTCTATCATGTATCATGTTTACAGAGAGACTGTTTACATGTAGATCTCGTTTAACCACCTCATGAATGATCTTCTTAGGTCTTCATCTGTCTTTCGCCCTTTGTCCATATTTCATCTCATCCACCCTCCTGACTGGATGTTCTATCGGTCTTCTTCTCACATATCCAAACCACTTGAGTCGCGATTCAACCATATTTTCCACAATGGGTGCTACTCCAACTCTCTCCCTTATATCATATTTCTAATTGTAATAAAATTATTATTGAAGATGAAAGCTACTATATGTATTAACGTTAAAGTATTTTTATATTTATGTTAGTAAATATATTTATGTTATTACATTTATTCTAAATATATTGTAAATAAATTATGCAACATACGTAAATATATTAGTAATAAATATAGTATTAAAATATATATGTTAATATATATACTATGTCTGTAATGTTATAAATAAAAAATATATATGTTATTTAGATTTTATTTATTAATTGTTATACTGATTTTAATTACGAATATGTATTAACATTAAAGTATTTTATATATTTATGTTACTAAAATATATTTATATTAAAATATTTATTCTAAATATATTGTTGTACGCAACGTACATAAATATATTATTAATAAATATAATATTATAATAATATATCATTAATATTAAAAATGGATACTTTATCTAAATTTTATTCATTAATTTACATACTAACTTTAATTATGAGTATAGTTTTGTTACTTTGTTGTATGTTGGTCTAATTTTTTTATTTTTATTTATTTTCAGGCGAAGAGAGTTTTAAGATCGAGAAAATTAGTTCTCTCATAACGGTATAGTCAGTTGGTGACGAATGCATAATGAAAAACTAGTTTCTATCACGTATCTCAAATAGGAAGAGTAAACAGTAAATCATCCCCAATGATGGATTAATAGAGATAGATGACGGTTGGAGACACATACGTTCCATCTTCTAATAAGTGAATGTATAATCACTCTCGAAGATGTGGCATACATCTATGGTCTCCCGACTGACGGTCGTGCTATAAGTAGAAGAACAGACAGTAGTTTTGTCCACCTAGTTGACGAATTTGTGGCCAACTTTGGGATACCACCGGGCAAAAACGATCATGTATCTAGTGTGATTAAGCTGTCATGGATCAGACAAATCTGTGATGTGGAGGCATTGGACACTCCAAAGTCTATGCAACACTATGTTTGATGTCACATATTCTGCTTGATTGGGATCACTTTGTTTCTTGACAATTTGACGTCAATGGTAAGCTGCAAGTACTTGCCCCTATTGAGAAATTTTGCGAAAATTAGTTCTTACAGTTGGGGATCGGCGTGTTTGACATATTTGTATAATTTCTTATGTTGGGCCTCGCGTTATGATGCCAATGAAATGGATGGTCCACTAGTGTTGTTGCATGTCTGGATATGGGAGCGACTGCCTTGCCTAGCTCTAATTTCCGCACCCATTAGGTGGAGTATTTTTGTTGACACGAAGGTAAAATTATATTTTCACTTGAAAAATACTATTATTACATGGTGAATTGTATAGTACTACAGTTATTGTTATGTTTGTAATTAGAAACACTACAAGAAATACGCCGATTAGCTTCAGATTTATCATCGGATTTAGCATTTCAAGCTACTGTCGGATTTACCGACGTATTTATGGAGGGTTTTATTTTAGGATTCGTTACGTTAAATAGTTACCGGCAGATTTACTTTTCCAACGGTAAATTCGTGGGTAATACTTGGTGGAAAATGGGAGGGAATAGGCACGAATCTTAACGTCGAATTTACCGTCAGCAAAATTCGACGGTTAGCCATTTTAGTAAAACTTTGCATTTTGCTGACACGCAAGGAGTTGTGGTAATCAACCCAAAAATTGGGAGCGCAAACGCTCTCCCCCATCATTTCGAAAACTAACTCTTTCTCTCTCTCTCTCTCTCTCTCTCTCTCTAAACCCTTCTTTTCCTCTCTCTCTCGACCCGTTTCTTCCCTTCGCCGCCGCCGCTCCAGCCCAGGTATCTCACTGCCGCCTCTCTCTATCATGGAAACCAGCCAATTCTCCATCGTTGCACCACACTGTGCTGTCGTTGTCACCGTCCAACAACACACCGCCGCCACCACCGTCCAGAACCGCCGCTGTTGCACCTCCTTCCATCGCTGTCAGGTTCCATGCATCTCCCTCTTATTTAAATTATAATTTAAAATTTAGTTACATGTTAATTTAGGGATTAGTTATATGTTAATTTAGGTTTTAAGATTTGATTATTATATGCTAATTTAGGATGTAGGATTAATTTAAGGATTAGTTATATGTTAATTTATGATTTGCGTTTTGGTTATCATATGATAATTTAGGTTTTATTCCTATTTGTTACTAGTTATTATATATAAAATAGGATTTGTGTTGATTATTTTAGATTTATGTTGATTATTTTGGTTATTAAAGTTGGTTTGATGATGAAGAAATTGAAATAAATTATATAATTTAGTGTTTGTTTATTTTACAAAGTTGGAATGCTTTGAATATCTATTAAATGTTTTGTGTATTTGAGTTGATTAATTTAGGATTTAGTTATATGTTAATTTATGATTTGGTTATATGTTAATTTAGAATTTAGGATTTGATTATTATATGCTAATTTGGGGTTTAGGGTTAACTTAATGTAGGATTTGCGTTTTGGTTATCATATGATAATTTAGATTTTATTCCTATTTGTTATTAGTTATTTTAAAATAGGATTCGTGGTAATTATGCTAGATTCGTGTTGATTATTCTGGTTATTAAAATTGGTTTGATGATGAAGTAATTAAAATAAATTATATAATTTAGTATTTGTTTATTTCACAAAGTTAGAATGCTTTGAATATGTATTAAATGCACTGTGCATTTGAGTTGAATAGTAAAAATAATTGAAATCTCTTGGTGGGTGGATTAGGATTTCAATCCATTTATGTTGGTTTAGATGGATATTTAGTTTGGATGGAACTCTTTAGGGGTGGAGACATTCAAATTTTAGGGGAGACTCTTAGGAAAAATTCTGTCAAAATTTTTGTAAGATTTTGAGTAAAATTAAAAAATTAAAATTATGTTTTCAAAAGTCTTAGAATTAGGTTTAGGATTGATAGATGTAAGGCCTCAAATTTTCGAAAATTAAATAACAAGGTATTTTACGATTTATTATATTTAATCAGGATTATATTTTCAGAGATTTTTACATATAAATCGAGTAATTTCTTAATTATAATTTGAAGTTTTAATAATTGAAAAATAATGAAAATTTTATATACTATATTTTGAATATTTAGTTTTGAACTTTATTTTATAAATGAAGAAAAATTAATTTAATTATTTCCAATTTTCATTGAATTAGGATTTATTTGAAAATAATTTACTAGGTCGTGATTAAATGTCATTTCAAAGATAATTAATTTGTATTTAATTTAGTTTTAAATTTATACCCTACCCCTTAATTTTATTAAAATCTCCAAATTTTACTATTATCCTAATTTCACAAACCCTAACCCTAACACACACTTACCTCACCCACTCCCTAACCTAGCCACCAGCACCCTTTTCCTAAACATACACACACTAACAGAGAGGGAGAGGAAGAGAGAAAGAAAGGAAAAGAGAGAAGGGGGGACCGAAGGAGAAGAAGAGGAAGAAGGGAGGAGTTGCTACCTCGCTGCCGTCGTCCAACCTGCTATGCCACCGCCGAGAAAAGAGACAGAATGCGTGAGAGAGAGAGTTCGCAGAGGAGAGAGAGAGCCTGAATGCGAGGAGGGAAAAACTTTTGCTTCGTCGTTCCGTCGCAACTTGGCACCGCCATCGTCATCGTGAGGTCTGTGGTGCACGAAATTGTGATCCTTAACAACGGCGCCAAAAACTTGGTGCTCGGAACGTAATTCACACACTTTGTCACAACTCCGCACAACTAACCAGCAAGTGCACTGAGTCGTCCAAGTAATAAACCTTACGTGAGTAAGGGTCGATCCCACGGAGATTGTCGGCTTGAAGCAAGCTATGGTCACCTTGTAAATCTCAATCAGGTGGATTCAATTGGTTATGGGGATTTAATAATTAAAAGATAAATAAAACGTAAAATAAGGATAGAGATACTTATGTAATTCATTGGTGAGAATTTCATATAAGCGTATAGAGTTGCTTAATTCCTCCTGAATCTCTGCTTTCCCACTGCTTTCATCCAATCCTTCATACTCTTTTCCATGGCAAGCTGTATGTTGGGCATCACCGTTGTCAATGGCTACATCCCGTCCTCTCTGTGAAAATGGTCCAATGCGCTGTCACTGTATGGCTAATCATCTGTCGGTTCTCGATCATACTGGAATAGGATTTACTATCCTTTTGCGTCTGTCACTACGCCCAGCACTCGCGAGTTTGAAGCTCGTCATAGCCATCCCTTCCCAGATCCTACTCGGAATACCACAGACAAGGTTTAGACTTTCTGGATCTCAGGAATGGCCATCTATGGGTTCTAACTTATACCACGAAGACTCCAATATCTCGAACTCAGTCCCCTGTATTAGATATCTAAGAGATACTCATTCTGTCTCGTCTTCATGTAGAACGGAAGTGGTTGTCAGGCACGCGTTCATAGGTGAGAATGGTGATGAGCATCACATAATCATCACATTCATCATGTTCTTGGGTGCGAATGAATATCTTAGAATAGGAATAAGCTTAAATTGAATAGAAAAACAATAGTACTTTGCATTAATACTCAAGGAACAGCAGAGCTCCACACCTTAATCTATGGTGTGTAGAAACTCTACCGTTGAAAATACATAAGAACAAGGTCTAGGCATGGCCGAATGGCCAGCCCCCAAAATGTGATCAAAGGATCAAAAGATAATCCAAAGATAGATCTGAAGATGTAAATACAATAGTAAAAAGTCCTATTTATACTAAACTAGTTACTAGGGTTTACAGAAATGAGTAAATGATGCAGAAATCCACTTTCGGGGCCCACTTGGTGTGTGCTTGGGCTGAGCATTGAGCTTTACACGTGTAGAGGCTTCTCTTGGAGTTGAACGCTAGTTTGTAACCTGTTTTTGGCGTTTAACTCCACTTTGCAACCTGTTTCTGGCGTTTAACTCCAGAATAGGGCAGGAAGCTGGCGTTAAACGCCAGTTTGCATCATCTAAACTCGGGCAAAGTATGGACTATTATATATTGATGGAAATACCTGGATGTCTACTTTCCAACGCAATTGAGAGCGCGCCATTTGGAGTTCTGTAGCTCCAGAAAATCCACTTCGAATGCAGGGAGGTCAGAATCCAACAGCATCTGCAGTCCTTCTTCAGCCTCTGAATCTGACTTTTGCTCAAGTCCCTCAATTTCAGCCAGAAAATACCTGAAATCACAGAAAAACAAACAAACTCATAGTAAAGTCCAAAAATGTATTTTTTATTAAAAACTAATAAAAATATACTTAAAACTAACTAAATCATACTAAAAACTATATAAAAATAATGCCAAAAAGCGTATAAATTATCCGCTCATCACCACCAAACTTAAATTGTTGCTTGTCCCCAAGCAACTGAAAATCAAGTAGTATAAAAAGAAGAGAATATACTATAAATTCCAAAATATCAATGAAACTTAGCTCCAACTAGATGAGCGGGACTAGTAGCTTTTTGCCTCTTGAATAGTTTTGGCACCTCACTTTATCCCTTGAAGTTCAAAATGATTGGCATCTATAGGAACTTAGAATTCAGATAGTGTTATTGATTCTCCTAGTTCATTATTTTGATTCTTGAACACAGCTACTTTATGAGTCTTAGCCGTGGCTCTAAGCACTTTGTTTTCTAGTATTACCACCGGATACATAAATGCCACAGACACATAATTGGGTGAACCTTTTCAGATTGTGACTCAGCTTTGCTAGAGTCCCAATTAAAGGTGTTCAGGGTTCTTAAGCACACTCTTCTTTTTGCTTTGGACCTCGACTTTAACCGCTCAGTCTCAAGTTTTCACTTGACACCTTCACGCCACAAGCACATGGTTAGGGATAGCTTGGTTTAGCCGCTTAGGCCAGGATTTTATTCCTTTGGGCCCTCATTTCCACTGATGCTCAAAGCCTTTGATCCTTTTTATTACCCTTGCCTTTTGGTTTTAAGGGCTATTGGCTTTTTGCTCTTGCCTCTTGGTTTAAAGAGCTTTTGGCTTTTTCTGCTTGCTTCTTTTTCTTTTTTTTTCGCAAGCTTTGTTCTTCACTGCTTTTTCTTGCTTCAAGAATCATTTTTACGATTTTTTAGATTATCAGATAACATGTCTCCTTTTTCATCATTCTTTCAAGAGCCAACATATTTAACATTCATAAACAACAATTTCAAAAGACATATGCACTGTTCAAGCATTCATTCAGAAAATAAAAGGTATTGTCACCACATCAAAATAATTAAACTAGTTTCGAAGATGAATTCGAAACCATGTACTTCTTGTTCTTTTGTAATTAAAACATTTTTTATTTAAGAGAGGTGATGGATTCATAGGACATTCATAACTTTAAGGCATAGACACTTAAATACTAATGATCATGTAATAAGACACAAACATAAACATAAAGCATAGTAAACCAAAAATAGGAAAATAAGAACAAGGAGATTAAGGAACGGGTCCACCTTAGTGAGGATGGCGTCTTCCTCTTCTTGAAGAACCAATGGTGCTCTTGAGCTCCTCTATGTCTCTTCCTTGTCTTTGTTGCTCCTCCCTTAGTTGTCCCATGTTGGAACTTAATTCTCCTAGAGAGGTGTTGATTTGCTCCCAATAGTTTTGTGGAGGAAAGTGCATCTCTTGAGGTATCTCAGGGATTTCATGGTGCGAAACTTCCTCATGCTCTTGTTGAATTTAAAAGGGACCTCAGGGATCACCTTTTTCTTAGCCACAACTTCATAGAAGTGGTCTTGATGGACCTTTGAGATGAATTTCTCTATCTCCCATAACTCAGAGGTGGAAGCAATTGCCTTCCCTTTCCTCTTTCTTGAGGTTTCTCTAGTCTTAGGTGCCATTAATGGTTATGGAAAAATAAAAAGCAATGATTTTACCACACCAAACTTAAAATGTTTGCTTGTCCCCGAGCAACCGAAGAAAGAAAGAAGGAGAAGAAGAAGAATGGAGGAGATGGAGGGAGAAGGTGTATTCGGCCAAGGGGAAGAAGAGAGGGTTGTTTTATGTGAAAATGAAGAAGGAATGAGGGGTTTATATAGAAGTGGGGGAAGGTTTAGGGTTCGGCCATTAGGGTTGGGTTTGGGAGGGAAAAGAGTTTGAATTTTGGAGGTAGGTGGGGTTTATGGGGAAGAGTGAATGGATGTGAGTGGTGAAGAGAGGATGGAAAGGAGTGATGGGGATCATGTGGGGTCCACAGATCCAATGGGGCCAAGGACTTAACATCCCTGTTCTAATTAGGCGTGTAAAACGCTTTTGCTGTGCAATCCTGGCGTTTAACGCCAGACTGCTGCTTGTTTCTGGCGTTAAACGCCCAAATGTAGCCTGTTTCTGGCGTTTAACGCCAGACAGATGCTTGTTTCTGGCGTTAAACGCCAGACAGATGCTTGTTTCTGGCGTTTAAACGCCAGAATGCTCCTCCTCCAGGATGTGCTATTTTTAATGCTATTTTTCATTCTGTTTTTGATTTTTCAGTAGTTTTTGTGACTCCACATAATCATCAACCTAATAAAACAAGAAATAACAAAAGAAAAGAAAAAAATAAAATAGATATATTTAAATAACATTGGGTTGCCTCCCAACAAGCGCTTCTTTAATGTCAATAGCTTGACAGTGAGCTCTCATGGAGCCTAACAGATAATAAGAGTAAGATTGGAACCTCCCAACACCAAACTTAGAGTTTGAATGTGGGGGTTTGATGAGCGGATAATTTATACGCTTTTTGGCATTATTTTTAGTATGTTTTCAGTAGATTTTAGTTAGTTTTTATTTAAAATTCACTTTTCCAGACTTTACTATGATTTTGTGTATTTTTCTGTGATTTCAGGTATTTTCTGGCTGAAATTGAGGAACCTGAGCAAAAATCTTATTCAGATGCTGAAAAAGGACTGTAGATGCTGTTGGATTCTGACCTCCCTGCACTCAAAGTGGATTTTCTAGAGCTACAAAAGCCCAATTGGTGTGCTCTTAATTGCGTTGGAAAGTAGACATCCTGGGCTTTCCAGAAATATATAATAGTCTATACTTTGCCTAAGATTTGATGGCCCAAATCGGCGTTCCAAGTCAGCTTAAGAATTCTGGCATTTAATGCCAGAACTGGCATAAAAGTTGGAGTTAAACGCCCAAACTGGCACAAAAACTGGCGTTTAACTCCAAGAAAAGTCTCTACACATGAAAACTTCAATGCTCAGCCCAATCACACACCAAGTGGGCCCGGGAAGTGGATTTTTACACTAAACACCCTAGCTTACTCATTTTCTGTAACCCTAGGTCACTAGTTTACTATAAAAACTACTTTTAGTAATTCATCTTGTACCTCATGACGTTTTACACATTTCATATTGTATCTTCTATGGCATGAGTCTCTAAACCTCATTGTTGGGGGTGAGGAGCTCTCCTGTGTTTCGATGAATTAATGCAATTACTACTGTTTTCCATTCTATCACGCTTGCTTCTATTCTAAGATATTCATTCGCACTTCAACCTGATGAATGTGATGATCCGTGACAATCATCATCATTCTCTCCTATGAACGCGTGCTTGACAACCACTTCCGTTCTACATGCAATCAAGCTTGAATGTGTATCTCTTGGGTTTCTAATCTAAGATTAGAACCTTCGTGGTATAGGCTAGAATTATTGGCAGCCATTCCTGAGGTCCGGAAAGTCTAAACCTTGTTTGTGGTATTCCGAGTAGGATCTGGGAAGGGATGACTATGACGAGCTTCAAACTCGCGAGTGTTGGGCGTGTGACAGACGCAAAAGGATCAATGGATCCTATTCCAGCATGATCGAGAACCAACAGATGATTAGCCATGCGGTGACAGCGCATTTGGAATATTTTCACTGAGAGGACGGGAAGTAGCCATTGACAACGGTGATGCCCAACATAAAGCTTGCCATGGAAGGAGTCTTGCGTGTGTGAAGAAGAAGATAGTAGGAAAGGAAAGATTCAGGGGACAGAGCATCTCCAAAACCTCAACATGTTCTTCATTACTGCATAACAAGTATTTATTCATGTTCTTTTACTTTTTACAATTAAATCTGAGAATTATTGATATCCTGACTAAGAGTTACAAGATAACCATAGCTTGCTTCAAGCCGACAATCTCCGTGGGATCGACCCTTACTCACATAAGGTATTACTTGGATGACCCAGTGCACTTGCTGGTTAGTTGTGCGGAGTTGCAAAAGTGTGATTGTAATTTCGTTCACCAAGTTTTTGGCGCCGTTGTTGGGGATTGTTCGAATTTGGATAACTGACGGTTTATCTTGTTGCTTAGATTAGGAATATTTTATTTTTGTTGGTTTAGAGTCTTTTATTTGAGTTTAGTTTCATATTTTAAGTTTGGTGTCAATTGCATGCTTTTACTTTCTTTTAATTTTTCGAATTTGCATACTCTTAGTTGTTTCTTGATCTTTAAAAATTCTAAGTTTGGTGTCTTCTTTGTGTTTTCCTTTAATTTTTCGAAAACTTGTGTTTGATTTTCTAAAAATTTTAAGTTTGGTGTATTTTTGTGCTTTTATTTACTTAAAAATTTTTCAAAAAATTTGTTCTTGGTGTTCATCTTGATCTTCAAGGTGTTCTTGGTGTTCATCTTGACATTCAAAGTTTTCTTGTTTGTTCTCTTTGTTTTGATCTAAAATTTCTAAGTTTAGTGTCGTTTTGTTGTTTTTCTCTTTCCTCATTAAAATTTAAAAATAAAAAAAAATATCTTTTCCTTATTTTACTCATAATTTTCGAAATTTAGCATTAAAGTAGTCAAAGATTTTCAAAATCATATCTTTTCTTTTTAATCAAGTCAAAATTCTAATTTCAAAAATTGATCTTTTCAAATCTTTTTCAAAAAAAAAAAATCAAATCTTTTTAATTTCTTCAATCAAATCTTCTCAATCATATCTTTTTCAAAATAATTTTCAATCATATCTTTTTTATTGCTAATTTCCAAAATCTTTTTAATCAATTAATTAATTTAGTTTTCAATTTGCTTTTATTTTCTTCTAATTTTCGAAGATTTTATTTTATCTTCCATTTATTTTGTTTTATTTTTTTTCGGTTACTTTTAATTAAAAAAAATTAAAAAAAATTCATATCAATTCCCTTTTCTCCATCATGGACATAAGTGGAAGTGAACAGTCCAAAGGACTCAGGGGTCATATGCCAACCCCATTACAGCTGCATATGGGAGTAGCATCTGTATACCTCCCATCAAAGCAAGCAGTTTTGAGCTAAATACTCAGCTCATTATCATGGTGCAGCAAAATTGCCAGTATTCCGGTCTTCCACAGGAAGAACCTACTGAGTTTCTGGCATAGTTCTTACAAATTGCTGACACAGTACGTGATAAAGAAGTGGATCAGGATGTCTACAGATTATTACTGTTTCCATTTGCTGTAAAAGATCAAGCTAAGAGGTGGTTAAATAACCAACCCACAGCAAGCATAAAAACATGGAGACAGTTGTCAGACAAATTCCTGAATCAATTTTACCTTCCAAAAAGGATGACACAGCTAAGGCTGGACATCCAAGGCTTTAAACAAGAGGATCATGAATCCCTTTATAATGCCTGGGAGAGGTATAGAGGGATGCTAAGGAAATGCCCCTCTGAAATATTTTTAGAGTGGGTACAGTTAGACATCTTCTACTATGGGCTTACAGAAAGAGCTCAAATGTCTCTAGACCATTCAGCTGGTGGATCTATACACATGAGAAAGACAATTGAAGAGGCTCAAGAACTCATAGATATAGTTGCTAGAAATCAACATCTATACTCAAGCAATGAGCCCTCCAAAGAAAAAGAAGCTATGGTAGCAACTACTGATCATAATCCTCAAGAACAGATTGTTGAACTAAATCAGCAATTACTTCTAATGACAAAACAATTAGCAGAATTCAAGGAGATGCTCCAAGACACTAAAAATGCTAACAAGAATATAGAAGCACAATTAAATCAGACAAGACAGCAGCTATCTAAATAGATAACAGAAGAATGCCAAGCTGTTCAACTAAGGAGCGGGAAGATATTGAATAATTCAGTTCAAAGAAGCAAAAAGTCAAGAAAGGAACAAATGACAGAGGATGATCAAACCACTGCCCAAAATCCCTCTGAGGACAGCAAGAGCTCAGAGAGGAATAATTCTGGCATTCAAACGCCAGAAAAGGGAGAAAAGTTGGCGTTAAACACCCATTCCTTGCCCAGTTCTGGCGTTCCAACGCCAGAAAAAGGTGGAAAGCTGGCGTTAAACGCCCATCCTGCACCCAATCCTAGCGTTCAAACGCCAATGAGGGATCAGACACCTGCAAGTGTTGATAGTAACCCCTCTAAGAAGGCTTCTCCAACCACTTCTGTAGGGAATAAACCTGCAGCAACTAAGGTTAAAGAATATAAAGCCAAGATGCCTTATCCTCAGAAACTCCGCCAAGCGAAACAGGATAAATAATTTGCCCGCTTTGTAGATTATCTCAGGACTCTTGAGATAAAGATCCCGTTTGCAGAGGCACTTGAGCAAATACCCTCTTATGCTAAGTTCATGAAAGAGATCTTAAGTCATAAGAAGGATTGGAGAGAAACTGAAAAAGTGTTTCTCACTGAAGAATGCAGTGCAGTCATTCTGAAAAGCTTACCAGAAAAGCTTCAAGATCCAGGAAGCTTTATGATACCATGCACATTAGAGGGTGCTTGTACTAAGACAGCTCTATGTGACCTTGGAGCAAGTATCAACCTAATATCTGCATCTACTATCAGAAAGCTTGGGTTGACTGAAGAAGTCAAACCAACCCAGATATGTCTTCAACTTGTTGATGGCTCCATTAAATATCCATCAGGCATAATTGAGGACATGATTGTCAAGGTTGGACCATTTTCCTTTCCCACTGACTTTGTAGTGCTGGAAATGGAGGAGCACAAGAGTGCAACTCTCATTCTAGGAAGACCTTTCCTAGCAACTGGACGAACTCTTATTGATGTACAAAAAGGGGAAGTGACCCTGAGAGTCAATGAGGGTGAGTTCAAGTTAAATGCTGTCAAAGCTATGCAGCATCTAGACACATCAAATGACTGCATGAACACTGATATTATTGACTCTTTGGTGGAAGAGATCAATATGACTGAGAGTCTTGAATCAGAGCTAGAGGACATCTTTAAAGATGTTCAGCCTGATCTGGAGGAACAAGAGGAAATAAAAGAACCTCTAAAAATCCCTCAGGAAGAGGAGAAACCTCCTAAACCCGAGCTCAAACCACTACCACCATCCCTGAAATATGCATTTCTGGGAGAGGGTGACACTTTTCCAGTGATCATAAGCTCTGCTTTAAATCCACAAGAAGAGAAAGCACTAATTCAAGTGCTAAGGACACACAAGACAGCTCTTGGGTGGTCCATAAGTGATCTTAAAGGCATTAGCCAAGCAAGATGCATGCACAAGATCCTATTGGAGGATGATGCTAAGCCAGTGGTTCAACCACAGAGGCGGCTAAATCCAGCCATGAAGGAGGTGGTGCAGAAAGAGGTCACTAAGTTACTAGAGGCTGGGATTATTTATCCTATTTCTGATAGCCCCTGGGTGAGCCCTGTCCAAGTTGTCCCCAAGAAGGGAGGCATGATAGTAGTTCATAATGAAAAGAATAAACTGGTTCCCACAAGAACAGTTATAGGGTGGCGTATGTGTATTGATTACAGAAGGCTCAATACAGCCACCAGAAAGGATCATTTTCCTTTACCATTCATAGACCAGATGCTAGAGAGACTAGCAGGCCATGAATGCTACTGCTTTTTGGATGGCTATTCAGGCTACAACCAAATTGTAGTGGATCTTCAAGACCAAGAGAAAATAGCATTCACATGTCCATCTGGAGTATTTGCTTACAGAAGAATGCCTTTTGGTCTGTGCAATGCACCTGCAACCTTTCAAAGGTGCATACTCTCTATCTTCTCTGATATGGTAGAGAAGTTCCTGGAAGTCTTCATGGATGACTTCTCAGTATTTGGAGACTCATTCGGCTCCTGTCTTGATCATCTAGCACTTGTCTTGAAAAGGTGCCAAGAGACTAACCTGGTCTTAAACTGGGAAAAATGTCACTTTATGGTGACTGAAGGAATTGTCATTGGGCACAAAATTTCAAGCAAGGAATAGAGATGGATCAAGCCAAGGTAAAGGTAATTGAAAAATTACCACCACCTGCCAATGTTAAGGCAATCAGAAGCTTTCTGGGGCATGCAGGATTCTATAGGAAGTTCATAAAGGATTTTTCAAAAATTACAAAATCTCTAAGCAACCTGCTAGCTGCTGACACGCCATTTGTGTTTGACACAGAGTATCTGCAGGCGTTTGAAACCCTGAAAGCCAAGCTGGTCACAGCACCAGTCATCTCTGCACCTGACTGGACATTACTATTTGAATTAATGTGTGATGCCAGTGACCATGCCATTGGTGCAGTGTTGGGACAAAGGCATAACAAGCTTCTGTACGTCATTTACTATGCCAGTCGTGTTCTAAATGACGCACAGAAGAATTACACAACCACAGAAAAAGAGCTGCTAGTAGTGGTTTATGCCATTGACAAGTTTAGATCCTATTTAGTATGATCAAAAGTGATTGTGTACACTGACCATGCTGCTCTTAAATATTTACTCACAAAGCAGGATTCAAAACTTAGGCTCATAAGATGGGTGTTGCTTCTGCAAGAGTTTGATATAGAAATAAGAGACAGAAAAGGGACAGAGAACCAGGTAGCTGATCAGCTGTCCCGGATAGAACCAGTAGCTGGGGCGTCCCTCCCTTCTACTGAAATCTCTGAGACCTTTCCAGATGAGCAACTCTTTGCCATTCAAGAAGCACCATGGTTTGCAGACATTGCAAATTATAAAGCTGTGAGGTTCATACCCCAGGAGTACAGTAGGGTGCAAAAGAAAAAACTAATTTCTGCTGTAAACTACTACTTGTGGGATGAACCATATCTCTTTAAGAGATGTGCAGATGGAATGATCCGCAGATGCGTCCCTAGAGAGGAGGCACAGAAGATCCTGTGGCATTTCCATAGATCACAGTATGGAGGACATTTCGGAAGTGAGCGCACAGCCACTAAAGTCCTCCAATGTGGTTTCTACTGGCCTACTCTCTATGGAGATGCCCGAGAGTTTGTGCGTAACTGTGACAGTTGCCAAAGAGCTGGCAACTTACCTCATGGTTACGCCATGCCTCAATAAGGAATCTTAGAGATTGAGTTGTTTGATGTATGGGGTATTGACTTTATGGGTCCTTTCCCACCATCATACTTAAACACTTACATTCTGGTGGCAGTAGACTACGTATCTAAATGGGTAGAGGCAATTGCCACACCCACTAATGATACCAAGACTGTGCTGAAGTTCTTCCAGAAACATATTTTCAGCAGATTTGGTGTTCCCAGAGTACTAATCAGTGATGGGGGCACCCATTTCTGTAATAAACAGCTTTACTCTGCCATGGTCCGATATGGAATTAGCCACAAAGTAGCAACTCCATATCATCCACAGACCAATGGGCAGGCTAAAGTCTCTAATAGAGAGCTAAAAAGAATCCTGGAACGGACTGTAATTGCCCGTAGAAAGGATTGGGCAAAGAGCTTGGATGATGCTCTGTGGGCATACAGAACAGCATTCAAGACTCATATAGGAACCTCTCCATACCAGCTTGTGTATGGCAAGGCCTGTCATCTGCCCGTGAAACTGGAACATAAAGCCTACTGGGCAACCAGATTCCTAAACCTGGATGCTAAGTTAGTTGGTGAGAAAAGATTGCTCCAGCTAAATGAGCTAGAAAAGTTCAGACTCAATGCTTTTGAAAATGCAAAAATTTATAAGGAAAAAGCAAAAAAGTGGCATGACAAGAAATTGTCATCCAGAGTCTTTGAGCCAGGACAAAAATTTCTGTTGTTCAACTCTAGGCTCAGATTATTCTCCAGGAAATTAAAATCCCGGTGGAGGGGACCATATGTGTTTACAGGAGTGTCACCATATGGATATGTTGAGCTTCGAGATATTGATTCTGACAAAAAGTTCATTGTTAATGGACAAAGAATCAAACATTATCTTGAAAGTAATTTTGAGCAAGAATGCTCAAAACTGAGGCTTGAATGAAGCTCAGTAAAGGTCCAGCTAAAGACAATAAAGAAGCACTTGTTGGGAGGCAACCCAGCCATTAGCAAGTTATTTGTTTTAAATAATACTTGTATAAATTTGATATACACTTTCTTCAAAGGTTAATCATCAAAATTGAAGGAATTCACAGCGTTACAGAAGGATTCAGTGCAAAAAGCAGAGAAAAGGAGCTTGCTGATAAGAAAACACCAGTAAAGGGCATTTTGGGCGTTAAACGCCAGAATGGGTAGCATTCTGGGCGTTCAGCAAAACGCCCAGTGATAAAGGAGTTTCTGGCGTTTAACGCCAACGCCCATAATGGCCAACAATTGGGCGTTAAATGCCAGAATGGATACCATTCTGGGCGTTTAATGCCAGAAAGGCAGGGGGAGGAGATTTTGTTTCCAAATTCAATTTTTTTTCAAATTTTCATGTTTTAACTCATAATTTTCTGCATAAACATGTTTCAAACTTTCATTATTCACCCTCAATTTTCAAAAATTCAACAATTCTCTAAATCTCTTTTTCAATTTTCTTTCAAATCCTTCCCAAATCTTCTTCAAAAACCCAAGTATCTTTTCAATTTCTTTTCAAATCTTTTCAAACCTATCATATCATCTCTTATTTCTTAGATGCATAACCAAATTATCAGATTTAACCTCTTTATATCTTTTTCAATTGAAAATCTCATCTTTTTCATATCATGATTTTATTTTCTTCCACCAATCATATCTCTATGGCATATCTCTTTCAAAATTTTCGAAACCCCCCCTCCTCTTATAAATACACATTCGGCCATCCCCTCCTCTCCACCATTCGAACTTGCCTCTTCTCCTCTCTCTCTCTCTCTCTCCCCTTTCCTTTCTTTTGATTGAGAGCAAGTAAACCTCTAAGTTTGGTGTGTTTTTCCGTGATCACTGAGCTAAGACTCATCAAGATCATGGAACCTAAGGGAAAGCAAACCAAATCAAGAGGCAAGAAAGAGAATACTCCAAAGAGTCCTTGGAATCAAGAGAGGTTCCTAACCAAAGAACATGCAGACTGATGATCGGATAATTTATACACTTTTTGGCATTGTTTTTAGTATGTTTTTAGTAGAATCTAGTTACTTTTAGGGATGTTTTCATTAGTTTTTATGTTAAATTCACATTTCTGGACTTTACTATGAGTTTGTGTGTTTTTCTGTGATTTCAGGTATTTTCTGGCTGAAATTGAGGGACTTGAGCAAAAATCAGATTCAGAGGTTGAAGAAGGACTGCTAATGCTGTTGGATTCTGACCTCCCTGCACTCAAAGTGGATTTTATGGAGTTACATAACTCAAAATGGCGCGCTTCCAATTGCGTTGGAAAGTAGACATCCAGGACTTTTCAGCAATATATAATAGTTCATACTTTGGCCGAGTTTAGACGATGCAAAAGGGTGTTGAACGCCAGTTCTACGCTGCAGTCTGGAGTTAAACGCCAGAAACACGTCACAAGCCAGAGTTGAACGCCAGAAATACGTTACAAACTGGCGTTCAACTCCAAGAATGACCTCTACACGTGTAACATTCAAGCTCAGCCCAAGCACACACCAAGTGGGCCCCAGAAGTGGATTTATGCATCAATTACTTACTTCTGTAAACCCTAGTAGCTAGTTTAGTATAAATAGGACTTTTTACTATTGTATTTGACATCTTCGGATCATCTTTGATCATCTTTTGAACCATCTTTTGATCATATTGATCACGTTTGGGGGCTGGCCATTCGGCCATGCCTGAACCTTTCACTTATGTAATTTTAACGGTAGAGTTTCTACACTCCATAGATTAAGGTGTGGAGCTCTGCTGTTCCTCACGAATTAATGCAAAGTACTACTATTTTTCTATTCAATTCAACTTATTCCGCTTCTAAGATATGCATTCGGACTTTAACATGAATGTGATGAACGTGACAATCATCATCATTCCCCCACGAACGCGTGCCTGACAACCACTTCTGTTCCACCTTAGATTGGATGATTATCTCTTGGATCTCTTAATCAGAATCTTCGTGGTATAAGCTAGATTGATGGTGGCATTCATGAGAATCCGGAAAGTCTAAACCTTGTCTGTGGTATTCCGAGTAGGATTCTGGGATTGAATGACTGTGACGAACTTCAAACTCACGAGTGCTGGGCATAGTGACAGACGCAAAAGGAGGGTGAATCCTATTCCAGTATGATCGAGAACCTCAGATGATTAGCCGTGCTGTGACAGAGAATTTGGACCATTTTCACAAGAGGATGGGATGCAGCCATTGACCACGGTGATGCCTCCAGATGATTAGCCATGCAGTGACAGCGCATCGGACCATTTTCACAGAGAGGATGAAAAGTAGCCATTGACAATGGTGATGTCCTTACATAAAGCCAGCCATGGAAAGGAGTAGGACTGATTAGATGAAGACAGCAGGAAAGCAGAAGTTCAGAGGAACGAAAGCATCTCTATATGCTTATCTGAAATTCTCACCAATGAATTACATAAGTGTTTCTATCTTTATTTTCTGTCTATGTATTATTTATTTTCGAAAACTCCATAACCATTTGATATACGCCTGACTGAGATTTACAAGGTGACCATAGCTTGCTTCATACCAACAATCTCCGTGGGATCGACCCTTACTCACGTAAGGTTTTATTACTTGGACGACCCAGTGCACTTGCTGGTTAGTTGTGCGAAGTTGTGAAGTTATGTTTGGACCATGGTTCTGTGCATCTGTTTTTGGTACCATTGCAGGGAAAGAATGAACAAATAATTTCACAAATCTAAATCTGAGTGATCACGATTTCGCATACCAAGTTTTTGGCGCCGTTGCCGGGGATTGTTCGAGTTTGGACAACTGACGGTTCATCTTGTTGCTCAGATTAGGTAATTTTCTTTTTGTTTTAATTTCAAAAATTGTTCAAAAAAAAATTTTTCAAAAAAATCTTTCAAAAATTTCTCATCTGCTTTCGAAAATTATTTCAGAATTTTTTTAAGAATGAATTCTAGTGTTTCACGAAGCATGTTGAAGCCTGGCTGGCTGTAAAGCCATGTCTAAATTCATTTAGACTGGCGCTTCCAACCGAACATTATCAAGAGCAAGCTAGTTGTTGCTAATCCACCTGCTGCTGTTCCTGATCCACTTGATTTACATGCTAAAGCTTGACTGGCTATTAAGCCATATCTAACCCTCAGATTGGAGCTTTAGACTAAGAGCGCAAGATTCCTGGAATTCATATTAAAAATTTTGGAATCCTTATTTTTCTTTTTCACAAATAATTTTCGAAAAATCCAAAAAAATTAGAAAATCATAAAAATCAAAAAAAAATATTTCATGTTTCTTGTTTGAGTCTTGAGTCAATTTTTAAGTTTTGTGTCAATTGCATACTCATCTTGCATTTTTCGAAAATTGCATTCATGCATTGCATTCATCATGATTTTCAAGTTGTTCTTGATAAACCTTCTTGATTGATCTTCATATTTTATTGTTTTGTGTTGTATCTTGTTTTTCATATGCATTCTTGCATTCATAGTGTCTGAACATGAAAGATTTCTAAGTTTGGTGTCTTGCATGTTTTCTTTGCATTGAAAATTTTTCAAAAATATGTTCTTGATGTTCATCATGATCTTCAAAGTGTTCTTGGTGTTCATCTTAACATTCATAGCATTCTTGCATGCATTCATTGTTTTGATCCAAAATTTTCATGCATTGCATCATTTTCATGTTTTTCTCTCTCATCAAAAAAAAATTTAAAATTCAAAAAAAAAATATCTTCCCCTTTTTCTTCTCATAAATTCGAAAATTTGAGTTGACTTTTTCAAAACTTTTTAAAATTTAGTTGTTTCTGATGAGTCAAATCAAATTTTCAATTTAAAAAAAAATCTTATCTTTTTCAAAATCTTTTTCAAAAATCAAATCTTTTTCATTTTCTTAATTATTTTTGAAAATTTTAAAAATATTTTTCAAAAATATTTTCTTAATTTTTTCTTATAATTTTTGAAAATATCATCAACAATTAATGTTTTGATTCAAAAATTTCAAGTTTGTTACTTGCTTGTTAAGAAAGATTCAAACTTGAAGTTCTAGAATCATATCTTGTGATTTCTTGTGAATCAAGTCATTAATTGTGATTTTAAAAATCAAATCTTTTTCAAAAATAATTTCAATCATATCTTTTCAAAAATATCTTTTTATCTTATCTTTTTCAAAATCATATCTTTTTCAAAAATTTGATTTTAAAATATCTTCTCTAACTTCTTATCTTCTTATCTTTTCAAAATTGATTTTCAAATTTGTTTCAACTAACTAACTAACTTTTTGTTTGTTTCTTATCTTTTTCAAAACTACCTAACTAACTCTCTCTCTCTCTAATTTTCGAAAATATCTCCCTCTTTTTCAAAAAAAAATTCTTTTTAATTAACTAATTGTTTCAAAATTCAATTTTAATTTACTTCTTCTTTTAATTTTCGAAAATCACTAACCATTTTTCAAAAATAATTTTCGAAAATTCTCTCTCTCTCTCTCTCTCATCTCCTTCTATTTATTTATTTATTTACTAACATCTCTTCCTCACTCACCAAAAATCCGAACCCTCTCTCTCTCTCTCTCTGAGTTTAGATTTTCTCTTCTTCTTTTCTTCTACTCTTCCTTTCTTCGACTCACCTAAAGGGAACCTCTATACCTGGGCAAAAAGGATCCCTATTATTATTATTTTTCTGTTCCTTCTTTTTCATATGAGCAGGAGCAAGGACAAGAACATTCTTGTTGAAGCAGATCCAGAACCTAAAAGGACTCTGAAGAGGAAACTAAGAGAAGCTAAATTACAACAATCCAGCAAGCACCTTTCAGAAATTTTCGAACAAGAAGAGGAGATGGCAGCCAAAAATAATAATAATACAAGGAGAATGCTTGGTGACTTTACTGCACCTAATTTCAATTTACATGGAAGAAGCATCTCAATCCCTACCATTAGAGCAAACAATTTTGAGCTGAAACCTCAATTAGTTTCTCTGATGCAGCAGAACTGCAAGTTTCATGGACTTCCATCTGAAGATCCTTTTCAGTTCTTAACTGAATTCTTGCAGATTTATGATACTGTTAAGACTAATGGAGTAGATCCTGAAGTCTACAGGCTCATGCTTTTCCCTTTTGCTGTAAGAGACAGAGCTAGAGTGTGGTTGGATTCTCAACCCAAGGATAGCCTGAACTCTTGGGATAAGCTGGTCACGGCTTTTTTAGCCAAGTTCTTTTCTCCTCAAAAGCTTAGTAATCTTAGAGTGGATGTTCAAACCTTCAGACAAAAGCAAGGTGAATCCTTCTATGAAGCTTGGGAGAGATACAAGCAACTGACCAAAAAGTGTCCTTCTGACATGCTTTCAGAATGGACCATCCTGGATATATTCTATGATGGTCTGTCTGAATTAGCTAAGATGTCATTGGATACTTCTGCAGGTGGATCCATTCACCTAAAGAAAACGCCTGCAGAAGCTCAAGAACTCATTGACATGGTCGCTAACAACCAGTTCATGTACACTTCTGAGAGGAATCCTGTGAGTAATGGGACGCCTCAGAAGAAAGAAGTTCTTGAAATTGATACCCTGAGTGCCATATTGGCTCAGAATAAAATATTGACTCAGCAAGTCAATATGATTTCTCAGAGTCTGAATGGAATGCAAGTTGCATCCAACAGTACTCAAGAGGTATCTTCTGAAGAAGAAACATATGATCCTGAGAACCCTGCAATAGCAGAGGTGAATTACATGGGTGAACCTTATGGAAACACCTATAACCCCTCATGGAGAAATCACCCAAATTTCTCATGAAAGGATCAACAAAAGCCTCAACAAGGCTTTAATAATGGTGGAAGAAACAGGTTTAACAATAGTAAACCTTTTCCATCATCCGCTCAGCAACAGACAGAGAACTCTGAACAAAATACCTCTAATTTAGCAAACTTAGTCTCTGATCTGTCCAAGGCCACTATAAGTTTCATGAATGAAACAAGGTCTTCAATTAAAAATTTGGAGGCACAAGTGGGCCAGCTGAGTAAAAGGATCACTGAAACCCCTCCTAGTACTCTCCCAAGCAATACAGAAGAAAATCCAAAAGGAGAGTGCAAGGCCATTGAAATGACCATCATGGCCGAATCCAAGGAGGAAGGGGAGGACGTGAATCCCAAGGGGGAAGACCTCCTGGGACGTCCAGTGATCAACAAGGAGTTTTCCTTTGAGGAACCAAAGGAATCTGAGGCTCATCTAGAGACCATAGAGATTCCATTAAACCTCCTTATGCCATTCATGAGCTCTGATGAGTATTCCTTATCTGAAGAGAATGAGGATGTTACTGAAGAGCAAGTTGCCAAGTTCCTTGGTGCAATCATGAAGCTGAATGCCAATTTATTTGGTAATAAGACTTGGGGAGATGAACCTCCCCTGTTCACCAATGAACTGAATGCATTGGATCAATTGAGATTACCTCAGAAGAAACAGGATCCTGGAAAGTTCCTGATACCTTGTACCATAGGCACCATGACCTTTGAGAAGGCTCTATGTGACCTTGGGTCAGGAATAAACCTCATGCCACTCTCTGTAATGGAGAAACTGGGAGTCTTTGAGGTACAAGCTGCTAAAATCTCATTAGAGATGGCAGACAATTCCAGAAAACAGGCTTATGGACAAGTAGAGGACATGTTAGTAAAGGTTGAAGGCCTTTACATCCCTGCTGATTTCATAATCCTAGATACTGGGAAGGATGAGGATGAATCCATCATCCTTGGAAGACCCTTCCTAGCCACAACAAGAGCTGTGATTGATGTTGACAGAGGTGAATTAGTCCTTCAATTGAATGAGGACTCCCTTGTGTTTACAACTCAAGGTTATCCTTCTGTAAACATGGAAAAGAGGCACAGTAAGCTTCTCCCACTGCAGAGTCAACCAGAGCCCCCACAGTCAAACTCTAAGTTTGGTGTTGGGAGGCCACAACCAAACTCTAAGTTTGGTGTTTAACTCCCATATCCAAACTCTAAGTTTGGTGTTGGAGAGTCTCAACAATGCTCTGAACATCAGTGAGGCTCCATGAGAGCCCACTGTCAAGCTATTGATATTAAAGAAGCACTTGTTGGAAGGCAACCCAATCTCTATTTAATTATATTTTTATTAGTTATATGTCTTTATAGGTTCATGATCATGTGGAGTCACAAAATAAATCAAAAAATTAAAAATAGAATCAAAAATAGCAGAAGAAAAATCACACCCTGGAGGAGGATCTTACTGGCGTTTAAACGCCAGTAAGGAGCATCTGTCTGGCGTTCAACGCCAGAACAGAGCATGTTTCTGGCGTTGAACGCCAGAAACAAGCAGCATCCTGGCGTTCAGACGCCAGAAATGCACAGTGAAGAAGAACTGGCGCTGAACGCCAGAAACAAGCATCTGGCTGGCGTTCAATGCCAGAAATATGCTGCATCTGGGCGCTGAACGCCCAGAACAAGCATCAATTCGGCGTTTAAACGCCAGAATTGCATGCAAAGGCATTCTACATGCCTAATTGGTGCAGGGATGCAATTCCTTGACACCTCAGGATCTGTAGACCCTACAGGATCATCTCAGCATATGTGGACCCCACATGATCCCCACCTACCACCACTCACTCTCTTCCCTCTTCTCAATGTTCATCCTCTCTTCCCAATAAACACTCTTCCCTAAAACCCTTCACCAATCACCTCAATCTCTCTTCCCTATCACCACTTCACCACTCACATCCATCCACTCTTCCCCATAAACCTACCTCATAAACTCCACCTACCATCGAAATTCAAAATCAATTTCCCACCCAAAACCCACCCTTATGGCCGAACCTTACCCCCCCTCCCTTCCCTATATATAGCCCTCCATTCTTCCTCATTTTCACACAACACAACCCTCTCTTCCCCTTCTTGGCCGAATACACCTCTCCCTCCTCTCCTCCATATTTTTTTCTTCTTCTTCATCTATTCTTTCTTCTCTTGCTCGAGGGCGAGCAATATTCTAAGTTTGGTGTGGTAAAAGCATAAGCTTTTTGTTTTTCCATTACCATTGATGGCACCTAAGACCGGAGAATCCTCTAGAAAAGGGAAAGGGAAGACAAAAGCTTCCACCTCCGAGTCATGGGAGATGGAAAGATTCATCTCCAAAGCTCATCAAGACCACTTCTATGATGTTGTGGCCAAGAAGAAGGTGATCCCCGAGGTCCCTTTCAAGCTCAAGAGAAATGAGTATCCAGAGATCTGACATGAAATCCAAAGAAGAGGTTGGGAAGTTCTAACAAACCCCATCCAACAAGTCGGCATCCTAATTGTTCAAGAGTTCTATGCCAATGCATGGATCACTAGGAACCATGATCAAAGTAAGAACCCGAACCCAAAGAATTATCTCACCATGGTTCGGGGGAAATACTTATATTTTAGTCCGGAAAACGTGAGGTTGGCGTTTAACTTGCCCATGATGCAAGGAGATGCACGCCTCTACACTAGAAGGGTCAACTTTAATCAAAGGTTGGACCAAGTCCTCATGGACATATGTGTGGAAGGAGCTCAATGGAAGATTGACTCCAAAGGCAAGTCGGTTCAACTAAGAAGACTGGACCTCAAGCCTGTGGCTAGAGGATGGTTAGAGTTCATCCAACGCTCCATCATCCCCACTAGCAACCGATCTAAAGTTACTGTGGATCGGGCCATCATGATTCATAGCATCATGATTGGAGAGGAAGTAGAAGTTCATGAAGTCATCTCCCTTGAACTCTACAAAATAGCCGAAAAGTCCTCCCCCATGGCAAGGCTAGCTTTTTCTCATCTTATTTGCCATCTATGTTACTCAGTTGAAGCTTTCATAGAAGGAGACATTCCCATTGAGGAAGAAAAGCCCATCACTAAGAAAAGGATGGAGCAAGCAAGAGAGCCCATTCATGGATCTCAAGAGACGCATGAAGCTCATCACCATGAAATCCCGGAGATGCCTCAAATGCATCTTCCTCCACAAAATTATTGGGAGCAAATCAACACCTCCCTAGGAGAATTAAGTTCCAACATGGGACAATTAAGGGTGGAACATCAAGAGCACTCCATCATCCTTCATAAAATTAGAGAAGATCAAAAAGCATTGAAGGAGGAGCAACAAAGACAAAGAAGAGACATAGAAGAGCTCAAGGACATCATTGGTTCCTCAAGGAGAAAACGCCACCATCACTAAGGTGGACTCATTCCTTGTTCTTAAATTTTCTGTTTTTCGTTTTCTTTATGTTAAGTGCTTATCCATGTTTGTGTCTTATTACATGATCATTAGTATTTAGTAACTTTGTCTTAAAGTTATGAATGTCCTATGAATCCATCACCTCTCTTAAATGGAAAATGTTTTAATTCAAAAGAACAAGAAGTACATGAGTTTCGAATTTATCCTTGAACTTAGTTTAATTATATTGATGTGGTGACAATGCTTCTTGTTTTCTGAATGAATGCTTGAACAGTGCATATGTCTTTTGAAGTTGTTGTTTAACAATGTTAAATATGTTGGCTCTTGAAAGAATGATGACAAAGAGACATGTTATTTGATAATCTGAAAAATCATAAAAATGATTCTTGAAGCAAGAAAAAGCAGCAAAGAACAAAGCTTGCAGGAAAAAAAAATAAATATATATATATATATAGCGAAAAAAAAGAGAAAAAAAAGCAAGCAGAAAAAGCCAAAGCTCTTAAAACCAAAAGACAAGAGCAAAAAGCCAATAGCCCTTAAAACCAAAAGGCAAGGGTAATAAAAAGGATCCAAGGCTTTGAGCATCAGTGGATAGGAGGGCCAAAAAGGAATAAAATCCTGGCCTAAGCGGCTAAACCAAGCTGTCTCTAACCATGTGCTTGTGGCGTGAAGGTGTCAAGTGAAAACTTGAGACTGAGCGGTTAAAGTCAAGGTCCAAAGCAAAAACAGAGTGTTCTTAAGAACCCTGGACACCTCTAATTGGGGACTTTAGCAAAGCTGAGTCACAATATGAAAAGGTTCACCCAATTATGTGTCTGTGGTATTTATGTATCCGGTGGTAATACTGGAAAACAAAGTGCTTAGGGCCACGGCCAAGACTCATAAAGTAGATGTGTTCAAGAATCATCATACTGAACTAGGAGAATCAATAACACTATCTGAACTCTGAGTTCCTATAGATGCCAATCATTCTGAACCTCAATGGATAAAGTGAGATGCCAAAACTATTCAAGAGACAAAAAGCTACAAGTCCCGCTCATCTGATTGGAGCTATGTTTCATTGATATTTTGGAATTTATAGTATATTCTCTTCTTTTTATCCTATTTGATTTTCAGTTGCTTGGGGACAAACAACAATTTAAGTTTGGTGTTGTGATGAGCGGATAATTTATACACTTTTTGGCATTGTTTTTAGTATGTTTTTAGTAGAATCTAGTTACTTTTAGGGATGTTTTCATTAGTTTTTATGTTAAATTCACATTTCTGGACTTTACTATGAGTTTGAGCAAAAATCAGATTCAGAAGTTGAAGAAGGACTGCTGATGCTGTTGGATTCTGACCTCCCTGCACTCAAAGTGGATTTTCTGGAGCTACAGAACTCAAAATGGTGCACTTTTAATTGCGTTGGAAATTAGACATCCAGGGCTTTCCAGCAATATATAATAGTCCATACTTTGGCCGAGTTTAGACGACGTAAAAGGGTGTTGAACGCCAGTTCTACGCTGCAGTCTGGAGTTAAACGCCAGAAACACGTCACAAGCCAGAGTTGAACGCCAGAAATACGTTACAAACTGGTGTTCAACTCCAAGAATGACCTATGCACGTGTAACATTCAAGCTCAACCCAAGCACACACCAAGTGGGCCCTGGAAGTGGATTTATGCATCAATTACTTACTTCTGTAAACCCTAGTAGCTAGTTTAGTATAAATAGGACTTTTTACTATTGTATTTGACATCTTCGGATCATCTTTGATCATCTTTTGAACTATCTTTTGATCATATTGATCACGTTTGAGGGCTGGCCATTCGGCCATGCCTGAACCTTTCACTTATGTAATTTTAACGGTAGAGTTTCTACACTCCATAGATTAAGGTGTGGAGCTCTACTGTTCCTCATGAATTAATGCAAAGTACTACTATTTTTCTATTCAATTCAACTTATTCCGCTTCTAAGATATTCATTCGCACTTTAACATGAATGTGATGAACGTGACAATCATCATAATTCCCCCACGAACGCGTGCCTCATAACTACTTCTGTTCCACCTTAGATTGGATGATTATCTCTTGGATCTCTTAATCAGAATCTTCGTGGTATAAGCTAGATTGATGGCGGCATTCATGAAAATCCGGAAAGTCTTAACCTTGTCTGTGGTATCCCGAGTAGGATTCTGGGATTGAATGACTGTGACGAACTTCAGACTCACGAGTGCTGGGCGTAGTGACAGACGCAAAAGGAGGGTGAATCCTATTCCAGTATGATCGAGAACCTCAGATGATTAGCCGTGCTGTGACAGAGCATTTGGACCATTTTCACAAGAGGATGGGATGCAGCCATTGACCACGGTGATGCCTCCAGATGATTAGCCATGCAGTGACAACGCATCGGACCATTTTCACAAAGAGGATGAAAAGTAGCCATTGACAATGGTGATGTCCTTACATAAAGCCAGCCATGGAAAGGAGTAGGACTGATTGGATGAAGACAGCAGGAAAGCAGAAGTTCAAAAGAACGAAAGTATCTCTATACGCTTATTTGAAATTCTCACCAATGAATTACATAAGTGTTTCTATCTTTATTTTCTGTCTATCTATTATTTATTTTCGAAAACTCCATAACCATATGATATACGCCTGGTGCACGAAATTGTGATACATATCCATGGCTTCAAAGGCCTGGTGCTCTGATCTAGTTTTATTGTCTGTCACAACTTCGATACAACTAACCAGCAAGTGCACTGGGTCGTCCAAGTAATACCTTACGTGAGTAAGGGTCGAATCCCACGGAGATTGTTGGTATGAAGCAAGCTATGGTCACCTTGTAAACCTCAGTCAGGCGGATATAAAATAATTATGGAGTTTTCGAATAACAAATAATAGAATAGGGATAGAGGTACTTATGTAAATCATTGGTAGGAATTTCAGATAAGCGAATGGAGATGCTTTTCGTTCCTCTGAACCTCTGCTTTCCTGCTATCTTCATCCAATCAGTCTTATTCCTTTCCATGGCTGGCTTTATGTGATACATCACCACTGTCAATGGCTACTTTCGGTCATCTCTCAGGAAAATGATCCAATGCCTTGTCATGGCACGGCTAATCGTCTGGAGGCATCACCCTTGCCAATGGCTTCATCTTATCCTCTCAGTGAATAATATGCTCACGCACCCTGTCACGGCACGGCTATTCATCTGTCAGTTCTCGATCATGCTGGAATAGGATTTACTATCCTTTTGCGTCTGTCACTAACGCCCTGCAATCGCGAGTTAGGAGCTCGTCACAGTCATTCAATCATTGAATCCTACTCGGAATACCACAGACAAGGTTTAGACCTTCCGGATTCTCTTGAATGCCGCCATCATTCTAGCTTACGCCACGAAGATTCCGGTTAGGAGATCTAAGAGATATTCATTCTAGCTTATTTCATGTAGAACGGAAGTGTTTGTCAGACACGTGTTCATAGGGGAGAATGGTGATGAGCGTCACACATAATCATCACCTTCATCACGTTCTTGGGTGCGAATGGATATCTTAGAAGCGAAATAAGATGAGTTGAATAGAAAACAGTAGTACTTTGCATTAATCTTTGAGGAACAGCAGAGCTCCACACCTTAATCTATGGAGTGTAGAAACTCTACCGTATGAAAATACATAAGTGAAGGTTCAGGCATGGCCAAAATGGCCTGCCCCCTAAAACGTGATCAATAGTCTCCTAAGATGAACAATGGATTAAAACTGAGACCAAAGATGTCTAATACAATAGTAAAAGGTCCTATTTATAATAAACTAGTCACTAGGGTTTACATGAGTAAGTAATTGATGCATAAATCCACTTCCGGGGCCCACTTGGTGTGTGCTTGGGCTGGGCTTGAGTGTTGCACATGTAGAGGTCCTTCTTGGAGTTGAACGCCAGTTTTTGTGCCAGTTTGGGCGTTCAACTCTGGTTTTGGCTCCTTTTCTGGCGCTGGACGCCAGATTTGGGTAGAAAGCTGGCGTTGAACGCCAGTTTACGTCATCTATTCTTGGCCAAAGTATGGACTATTATATATTGCTGGAAAGTCCTAGATGTCTACTTTCTAACGCAATTGGAAGCACGCCATTTTGAGTTCTGTAGCTCCAGAAAATCCACTTTGAGTGCAGGGAGGTCAGAATCCAACAGCATCAGCAGTCCTTCTTCAACCTCTGAATCTGATTTCTGCTCAAGTCCCTCAATTTCAGTCAGAAAATACCTGAAATCACAGAAAAACACACAAACTCATAGTAAAGTCCGGAAATGTGAATTTAACATAAAAACTAATGAAAACATCCCTAAAAGTAACTAGATCCTACTAAAAACATACTAAAAACAATGCCGAAAAGCGTATAAATTATCCGCTCATCACAACACCAAACTTAAATTGTTGCTTGTCCCCAAGCAACTGAAAATCAAATAGGATAAAAAGAAGAGAATATACTATAAATTCCAAACTATCAATGAAACATAGCTCCAATCATATGAGCGGGACTTATAGCTTTTTGCCTCTTGAATAGTTTTGGCATCTCACTTTATCCATTGAGGTTCAGAATGATTGGCATCTATAGGAACTTCAGATTTCGAATAGTGTTATTGACTCTCCTAGTTCAGTATGATGATTCTTGAACACAGCTTCTTTATGAGTCTTGGTCGTGGCTCTAAGCACTTTGTTTTCCAGTATTACCACCGGATACATAAATGCCACAGACACATAATTGGGTGAACCTTTTCAGATTGTGATTCAGCTTTGCTAAAGTCCCCAATTAGAGGTGTCCAGGGTTCTTAAGCACACTCTTTTTTTGCTTTGGACCTTGACTTTAACCGCTCAGTCTCAAGTTTTCACTTGACACCTACACGCCACAAGCACATGGTTAGGGATAGCTTGGTTTAGCCGCTTAGACTAGGATTTTATTCCTTTAGGCCCTCCTATCCACTGATGATCAAAGCCTTGGGGTCCTTTTTATTTGCCCTTGCCTTTTGGTTTTAAGGGTTATTGGCTTTTTCTGCTTGCTTTTTCTTTTTCTTTCTATTTTTTTTCTTTTTTTTTTCGCCCCTTTTTTTCTTCTTTTTTTTTTCTGCAAGCTTTGTTCTTTGCTGCTTTTTCTTGCTTCAAGAATCATTTTTATAATTTTTCAGATTATCAAATAACATGTCTCCTAGTCATCATTCTTTCAAGAGCCAACATGTTTAACATTCTTAAACAACAACTTCAAAAGACATATGCACTGTTCAAGCATACATTCAGAAAACAAGAAGCATTGTCACCACATCAATATAATTAAACTAAGTTCAAGGATAAATTCGAAACTCATGTACTTCTTGTTCTTTTGAATTAAAACATTTTCATTTAAGAGAGGTGATGGATTCATAGGACATTCATAACTTTAAGACAAAGTTACTAACTACTAATGATCATGTAATGAAGACACAAACATAGATAAGCACATAACATAGAAAACGAAAAATAGAAGAATTAAGAACAAGGAATGAATCCACCTTAGTGATGGTGGCATTTCCTTCTTGAGGAACCAATGATGTCCTTGAGCTCTTCTATGTCTCTTCCTTGTCTTTGTTGCTCTTCCCTCATTGCTTTTTGATCTTCTCTTATTTCATGAAGCATGATGGAGTGCTCTTGATGTTCCACCCTTAGTTGTCCCATATTGGAACTCAATTCTCCTAGGGAGGTGTTGATTTGCTCCCAATAATTTTGTGGAGGAAAGTGCATTTGAGGCATCTCCGGGATCTCATGGAAATGAGCTTCTTGTGCCTCTTGAGCTCCATGATTGGGCTCTCTTGCTTGCTCCATCTTTTTCTTAGTGATGGGCTTGTCCTCTTTAATGAGGATATCTCCCTCTATGTCAATCCCAGCCGAATTGCATAGGTGGCAAATGAGGTGAGGAAAGGCTAACCTTGCCATAGTGGAGGACTTGTCAGCCACCTTGTAGAGTTCTTGAGATATAATCTCATGAACTTCCACCTCTTCTCCAATCATGATGCTATGGATCATGATGGGTCGGTCTATAGTAACTTCAGACCGGTTGCTAGTGGGAATGATTGAGCATTGAATGAACTCTAACCATCCTCTAGCTACAGGCTTGAGGTCCAATCTTCTTAGTTGAACCGGCTTGCCTTTGGAGTCAATCTTCCATTGAACTCCTTCCACGCATATGTCCATAAGGACTTGGTCCAACCTTTGATTAAAGTTGACCCTTCTAGTGTAGGGGCGTTCATCTCCTTGCATCATGGGAAAGTTAAACGCCAACCTCACATTTTCCGGACTAAAATCTAAGTATTTCCCTCGAACCATTGTAACATAGTTCTTTGGATCCGGGTTCTTACTTTGATCATGGTTCTTGGTGATCCATGCATTAGCATATAACTCTTGAACCATTAGGATGCCGACTTGTTGGATGGGATTTGTTAGAACTTCCCAACCTCTTCTTTGAATTTCATGTCGGATCTCCGGATACTCATTTCTTTTGAGTTTGAAAGGGACCTCGGGGATCACCTTTTTTTTGGCCACAACATCATAGAAGTGGTCTTGATGGGCTTTGGAGATGAACCTTTCCATCTCCCATGACTCGGATGTGGAAGCTTTTATCTTCCCTTTCCCTCTTCTAGAGGATTCTCCGGTCTTAGATGCCATCAATGGTAATGGAAAAACAAAAGCTTATGCTTTTACCACACCAAACTTAGAATATTGCTCGCCCTCGAGCAATAAATAAAAGAATAGAAGAAGAAGAATAAGAAATATGGAGAGGGAGAGGGAGATGTGGTTTCGGCCAAGAAGGGTGTAGAGGGGTGTGTTGTGTGAATTTGATGAAGAATAGAGGGCTTTATATAGGGAAGGGAGGGGGGTTAAGGTTCGGCCATATGGGTGGGTTTGGGTGGAAAATTGGTTTTGAATTTTGAAGGTAGGTGGAGTTTATGAGGTAGGTTTATGGGGAAGAGTGGATGGATGTGAGTGGTGAAGAGGTGATGGGGAAGAGTGTTTGAGGTGATTGGTGAAGGGTTTTTGGGGAAGAGTGTTTATGGGGTTGTGTGAAAGAGAGTGGTGAGAAGAAGTGAGTGGAGATAGGTGGGGATCCTGTGGGGTCCACAGATCCTGAGTGGATCCTGTGGGGTCCACAGATCCTGAGTGTTCAAGGATTTACATCCCTGCACCCATTAGGCATGTAAAAATGCCTTTGTACCCAACTCTGGGCGTTCAGCGCCAGGTTGGTGGCCATTTTGGGCGTTCAACGCCCATTTATGTGCCATTTCTGGCGTTGAACGCCAGAACCATGCCTGTTCTGGCGTTCAGCGCCCAAAAGCTGCCCATTTTGGGCGTTCAGCACCAGAACCATGCTCTGTTCTGGCGCTGAACGCTAGACAGATGCTCCTCCAGGGTGTGATTTTTCTTCTGCTGTTTTTGATTCCGTTTTCAATTTTTATATTTATTTTGTGACTCCACATGATCATGAACCTACAAAGATATATAACTGAGAAAAAAAAATAGTTAGATAAATAAAAATTGGGTTGCCTCCCAACAAGCGCTTCTTTAATGTCAATAGCTTGACAGTGGGCTCTCATGGAGCCTCACAGATGTGCAGAGCTTTGTTGAGACTCTCCAACACCAAACTTAGAGTTTGACTGTAGGGGCTCTGGTTGACTCTGCTTTGAGAGAAGCTTTTTCTGCTTCCTCTCCATGGTTGCAGAGGGAAATCCTTGAGTTTTAAACACAAGGGAGTCCTCATTCCATTGAAGGACTATTTCACCTCTGTCAACATCAATCACAGCTCTTGCTGTGGCCAGGAAAGGTCTTCCTAGGATGATGGATTCATCCTCTTCCTTTCCAGTATCCAGGACTATGAAATCAGTAGGGATGTAAAGGCCCTCAACCTTTACTAGCACATCCTCTACTTGTCCATAAGCCTGTTTTCTTGAGTTGTCTGCCATCTCTAATGAGATTCTAGCAGCTTGCACCCCATAGATTCCCAGTTTCTCTATTACAGAGAGGGGCATGAGGTTTATCCCTGAACCAAGGTCACACAGGGCCTTAAAGATCATGGTGCCTACGGTACAGGGTATTATGAACTTTCCAGAATCCTGTCTCTTCTGAGGCAATGTCAGTTGATCCAGATCACTTAGTTCATTGATGAACAAGGGAGGTTCAACTTCCCAAGTATCAATGCCAAATAATTTGGCATTCAGCTTCATGATTGCACCAAGAAACTTGGCAGTTTTCTCTTCAGTAACATCCTCATTCTCTTCAGAAGAGGAATACTCATCAGAGCTCATGAAGGGTATAAGGAGGTTCAATGGAATTTCTATGGTCTCTAGATGAGCCTCAGAGTCCTTTGGTTCCTTAGAGGGAAGCTCCTTATTGATCACTGGACGTCCCAGGAGGTCTTCCTCCTTGGGATTCACGTCCTCCTCTCCCTCATTGGGTTCGGCCATTTTGCTTATGTTAATGGCCTTGCACTCTCCTTTTGGATTCTCTTCTGTATTGCTTGGGAGAGTACTGGGAGGGATTTCAGTGATCCTTTTACTCAGCTGGCCCATTTGTGCTTCCATATTTCTAATGGAAGACCTTGTTTCATTCATGAAGCTCACAGTGGCCTTCGATAGATCAGAGACTAGATTTGCTAAATTAGAAGCATTTTGTTCAGAGTTCTCTGTCTGTTGCTGAGTGGATGATGGAAAAGGCTTGCTATTGCTAAACCTGTTTCTTCCACCATTATTAAAGCCTTGTTGAGGCTTTTGATCCTTCCATGAGAAATTTGGATGATTTCTCCATGATGAGTTATAGGTGTTTCTATAAGGTTCACCTAAGTAATTCACCTCTGCTATTGCAGGGTTCTCAGGATCATAAGCTTCTTCTTCATAAGAAGCCTCTTGAGTACTGTTGGATGCAGCTTGCATTCCATGCAGACTCTGAGAGATCATATTGACTTGCTGAGTCAATATTTTATTCTGAGCCAATATGGCATTCAGAGTATCAACTTCAAGAACTCCCTTCTTCATAGGCGTCCCATTACTCACAGGATTCCTTTCAGAAGTGTACATGAACTGGTTATTAGCAACCATGTCAATGAGTTCTTGAGCTTCTGCAGGCGTTTTCTTTAGGTGAATGGATCCACCTGCAGAAGTGTCCAGTGACATCTTTGATAACTCAGATAAACCATCATAGAATATATCCAGGATGGTCCATTCTGAAAGCATGTCAGAAGGACACTTTTTGGTCAACTGTTTGTATCTTTCCCAAGCTTCATAGAGGGATTCACCTTCTTTCTGTTTGAAGGTTTGAACATTAGTTCTAAGCTTGCTCAGCTTTTGAGGAGGAAAGTACTTGGCTAAGAAAGCCGTGACCAGCTTATCCCAAGAGTTCAGGCTGTCTTTGGGTTGAGAATCCAACCATAATCTAGCTCTGTCTCTTACAGCAAAAGGGAAAAGTATGAGCCTGTAGACTTCAGGATCTACTCCATTAGTCTTAACAGTATCACATATCTGCAAGAATTCAGTTAAAAACTAAAAAGGATCTTCAGATGGAAGTCCATAAAACTTGCAGTTTTGCTGCATCAGAGAAACTAATTGAGGTTTCAGCTCAAAGTTGTTTGCTCCAATGGCAGGAATGGAGATGCTTCTTCCATGTAAATTGGAATTAGGTGCAGTAAAGTCACCAAGCATCTTCCTTACATTATTATTATTTTCGGCTACCATCTCCTCTTCCTGTTCGAAAATTTCTGAAAGGTTATCTCTGGATTGTTGTAATTTAGCTTCTCTTAATTTTCTCTTCAGAGTCCTTTCAGGTTCTGGATCTGCTTCAACAAGAATATTCTTGTCCTTGCTCCTGCTCATATGGCAAAGAAGAGGGCACAAAAATAATAATAATAATAATATGGATCCTTTATACCACAGTATAGGGATCCCTGTGTGAATAGAAGAAGAGGGGGAGACAAAGAATGTAATATAATGGAAGAAACACAACTGTGAGGATGGTTGAGATGTGAGATGAGATGTTAGTAAATGAATAAATAAATAGAATAAGATGGGAGAGGGAGAATTTTCGAAAAATATTTTTAAAAAAGAGTTAGTGATTTTTGAAAATAGTTTATAAAAAATGTTAGTAATTTTCGAAAATTAAGATTTAAAAATTAAAATAATTAATAAATTAAAAAGAAATTTTGAAAAAGGGGGAAGATATTTTCGAAAATGAGAGAGAGAGAGAGAGAGAGTTAGTTAGGTAGTTTTGAAAAAGTTAAGAAACAAACAAAAAGTTAGTTGAAACAAATTTTGAAAAGATAAGAAGTTAGGAAGTTAGAAAAGATATTTTGAAATCAAATTTTTGAAAAAGATAAGATAAGAAGATATTTTTGAAAAGATTTGATAGAAATTAGTTTTTGAAAAAGATTTGATTTTTAAAATCTCAATTAATGACTTGATTCACAAGAGATCACAAGATATGATTCTAGAACTTAAAGTTTGAATCTTTCTTAACAAGCAAGTAAGAAACTTGAAATTTTTGAATCAAAACATTAATTGATTATGTTATTTTCGAAAATTTGATATAAAAATAAGAAAAAGATTTTTGAAAAATATTTTTAGAATTTTCGAAAATAACTAAGAATTTTGAAAAAGATTTGATTTTTGAAAAAGATTTTGAAAAGATAAGATTTTCAAATTGAAAATTTGATTTGACTCATAAGAAACAACTTGATTTTAAAAATTTTTGAAAAAGTCAACCCAAATTTTCGAATTTGATGAGAGAAAAAGGAAAAGATATTTTTTTGATTTTTGAATTTTTATGATGCAAGAGAAAAACACTAAAATGATGCAATGCATGAAATTTTTAGATCAAAACATGTGATGCATGCAAGAATGCTATGAATGTCAAGATGAACACCAAGAACACTTTGAATGTCAAGATGAACATCATAGACACAATTTTGAAAAATTTTTAATGCAAAGAAAACATGCAAGACACCAAACTTAGAATTCTTTAATGCTTACGCACTAAGAATTCAAGAATGCATATGAAAAACACCATACAACACAAAACAAAAAATCATCAAGATCAAACAAGAAGACTTACCAAGAACAACTTGAAGATCATGAAGAACACTATGAATGCATGAAATTTTCGAAAAATGCAAGATGCACATGCAATTGACACCAAACTTATAACATGACTCATGACTCAAACAAGAAACACAAAAAATGTTTTTGATTTTTATGATTTTCTACATTTTTTTTTATTTTTTCGAAATTTATATGAAAAAGAAAAAATAAGGATTCCAAAATTTTTAATATGAATTCCAGGAATCTTGCCATGTTAGTCTAAAGCTTCAGTCCAGGAATTAGACATGGCTCACTAGCCAGCCAAGCTTTCAATGAAAGCTCCGGTCCAAAACACTAGACATGGCCAATGGCCAGCCAAGCTTCAGCATTTAACATCAGAGTATATTTCTCTTGATAACAAATTGCAAGCCTCAGTCCAAATAAATTTAGACATGGCTTTACAGCCATCCAGGCTTCACATGCTTCATGAAACACTAGAATTCATTCTTAAAAATTTTGAATCTAAAATTTTTTTCGAAAACAGGTGAGAAAATTTTGAAATATTTTTTAAAAAATTTTTGAAAAGAAAACGAAAAGAAAGTTACCTAATCTGAGCAACAAGATGAACCATCAGTTGTCCAAACTTGAACAATCCCCGACAACAGTGCCAAAAACTTGGTGCACGAAATTGTGATACATATCCATGGCTTCAAAGGCCTGGTGCTCTGATCTAGTTTTATTGTCTGTCACAACTTCGATACAACTAACCAGCAAGTGCACTGGGTCGTCCAAGTAATACCTTACGTGAGTAAGGGTCGAATCCCACGGAGATTGTTGGTATAAAGCAAGCTATGGTCACCTTGTAAACCTCAGTCAGGCGGATATAAAATAATTATAGAGTTTTCGAATAACAAATAATAGAATAGGGATAGAGGTACTTATGTAAATCATTGGTAGGAATTTCAGATAAGCGAATGGAGATGCTTTTCGTTCCTCTGAACCTCTGCTTTCCTGCTATCTTCATCCAATCAGTCTTACTCCTTTCCATGGCTGGCTTTATGTGATACATCACCACTGTCAATGGCTACTTTCGGTCATCTCTCGGGAAAATGATCCAATGCCCTGTCACGGCACGGCTAATCGTCTGGAAGCATCACCCTTGCCAATGGCTTCATCTTATCCTCTCAGTGAATAATATGCTCACGCACCCTGTCACGGCACGGCTATTCATCTGTCGGTTCTCGATCATGCTGGAATAGGATTTACTATCCTTTTGCGTCTGTCACTAACGCCCTGCAATCGCGAGTTAGGAGCTCGTCACAGTCATTCAATCATTGAATCCTACTCGGAATACCACAGACAAGGTTTAGACCTTCCGGATTCTCTTAAATGCCGCCATCATTCTAGCTTACGCCACGAAGATTTCGGTTAGGAGATCTAAGAGATATTCATTCTAGCTTATTTCATGTAGAACGGAAGTGTTTGTCAGACACGTGTTCATAGGGGAGAATGGTGATGAGCGTCACACATAATCATCATCTTCATCACGTTCTTGGGTGCGAATGGATATCTTAGAAGCGAAATAAGATGAGTTGAATAGAAAACAGTAGTACTTTGCATTAATCTTTGAGGAACAGCAGAGCTCCACACCTTAATCTATGGAGTGTAGAAACTCTACCGTATGAAAATACATAAGTGAAGGTTCAGGCATGGCCGAGATGGCCAGCCCCCTAAAACTTGATCAATAGTCTCCTAAGATGAACAATGGATTAAAACTGAGACCAAAGATGTCTAATACAATAGTAAAAGGTCCTATTTATAATAAACTAGTCACTAGGGTTTACATGAGTAAGTAATTGATGCATAAATCCACTTCCGGGGCCCACTTGGTGTGTGCTTGGGCTGGGCTTGAGTGTTGCACGTGTAGAGGTTCTTCTTGGAGTTGAACGCCAGTTTTTGTGCCAGTTTGGGCGTTCAACTCTGGTTTTGGCTCCTTTTCTGGCGCTGGACGCCAGATTTGGGTAGAAAGCTGGCGTTGAACGCCAGTTTACGTCATCTATTCTTGGCCAAAGTATGGACTATTATATATTGATGGAAATCCCTGGATGTCTACTTTCCAACGCAATTGGAAGCACGCCATTTCGAGTTCTGTAGCTCCAGAAAATCCACTTTGAGTGCAGGGAGGTCAGAATCCAACAGCATCAGCAGTCCTTCTTCAACCTCTGAATCTGATTTCTGCTCAAGTCCCTCAATTTCAGTCAGAAAATACCTGAAATCACAGAAAAACACACAAACTCATAGTAAAGTTCGAAAATGTGAATTTAACGTAAAAACTAATGAAAACATCCCTAAAAGTAACTAGATCCTACTAAAAACATACTAAAAACAATGCCGAAAAGCGTATAAATTATCCGCTCATCAACGCCTGACTGAGATTTACAAGGTGACCATAGCTTGCTTCATACCAAGAATCTCCGTAGGATCGACCCTTAATCACGTAAGGTTTTATTACTTGGACGACCCAGTGCACTTGCTGGTTAGTTGTGCGAAGTTGTGAAGTTATGTTTGGACCATGGTTCTGTGCATCCATTTTTGGTGCCATTTCCAGGGAAAGAACGAACAAATTATTTTACAAATCTAAATCTGAGTGATCATGATTTCGCATACCACAGACCATTACCACAAAATAATGGGTCTGAGGTCAGTGATCCCGGAAGTTAAATTCAATCTAAAAGAAGATGAATATCCGGAGATCCAAGAGCAAATTCAAAACAGAGGATGGGAAATTCTAGCTAATCCTGAAACAAATGTTGGAAGAAACATGGTTCAGGAATTCTACTCAAATCTGTGGCTAACAGATAAGTAGAGAATAACTGGAACCGCCTTTCATACCTACCGAACCATGGTCAGAGGGTGGCTTATTTACTTCCATCTGGACAAAATAAGAGAGGTCTTCAAACTGCCTCAACTACAAGATGATCTAGAATCCTTTAATAGGAGAATGGTGAGAGTAGATAAGGGGTTAGATCAAGTTCTAGAGGACATATGCCTCCCCGGAACTAAGTGGATAACTAATTCAAAAGGTGTCCCAAACCAACTCAAGAGGGGAGATCTCAAACCAGTTGCAAGAGGCTGGTTGGACTTCATTGGGCGTTCTATATTGCCCACTAGCAACCGCTCTGAGGTCACTGTCAAAAGAGCAGTGATGATTCATTGTATTATGCTTGGAAAAGAAGTGGAGATTCATCATCTGATTTCTTGTGAGATTTACATAATTGCAAACAAGAACTCCACTGAAGCCAAACTGGCCTACCCAAGCTTAATTTCTCTGCTATGTAAAGATGCTGGGGTGAGGATGGGAGTAGATGAATTCATCCCAATCGAACACCCAATCACCAAGAAGTTAATGGAAGGATAAGTGCAAGACAACTCCATAAAAAGGAGGGCGCAGGAGTTCCTCCCAGAAATTCCTAAAATTGACTACTGGACCTGCTTAGAAGCATCTGTTACCAAGCTGCAAGAAGCTATGGAACAACTTAAGGAAGAACAGCAGAATCAAAACTGCATGCTCTGCAAACTGCTGAAGGAACAGGAGAAGCAGGGGCGTGAGCTACAAGAGCTGAAGTGCCAGAAGCTCTCCCTTGAAGGACCAAGCACCCCACAGATTGAGGGAGTATCCACTTCTCAAAATCAAGGTTGTTGAGTCCTAACTCTGTGATAACCTTTATTATTAAGAGTCTATTTTAAGAGTCATTTATTTTTCTATTTTTTTTTTTTACTTTTCTGTCTCCTATTATTATTAGTTTGCTCTTATATTTATTTTTGAGTCTTATTGTCATTCCATGATTAATAAAATTTAAAGTTTATGTCTTAAAGCTATGAATGTCCTATGAATCCATCACCTTTCTTAAATAAAAAGTGTTTTTAATTGAAAAAGAAAAAGAAGTACATGAATTTCAAATTTTAAAATAGTTTAATTATTTTGATGTGGTGGCAATACTCTTGTTTTCTGAATGAATGCTTGAACAGTGCATATGTTTGAATTTGTTGTTTATGAATGTTAAAATTGTTGGCTCTTGAAAGAATGATGGAAAAGGAGAAGTGTTATTGATAATCTGAAAAATAAAAAAAAATGATTCGTGAAGCAAGAAAAAGCAGTGAATAGAAAAAAAAAAGAGAGAGAGAGGATGATATGCGAAAAAAAAAAGAAAAAGAAAGAAAAAGCAAGCAGAAGAAGCCAATAGCCCTTTAAACCAAAAGGCAAGGGTAATAAAAAGGATCCAAGGCTTTGAGCATCAGTGGATAGGAGGGCCCTCAGGAATAAAATCCTAGCCTAAGCGGCTAAACCAAGCTATCCCTAACCATGTGCTTGTAGCGTGAAGGTGTCAAGTGAAAACTTGAGACTGAGCGGTTAAAGTCGTGGTCCAAAGAAAAAAAAGAGTGTGCTTAAGAGCTCTGGACACCTCTAATTGGGGACTCTAGCAAAGCTGAGTCACAATCTGAAAAGGTTCACCTAGTTATGTGTCTGTGGCATTTATGTATCCGGTGGTAATACTGGAAAACAAAATGCTTTGGGTCACGGCCAAGACTCATAAAGTAGCTGTGTTCAAGAATCAACACACTTAACTAGGAAAATCAATAACACTATCTAAATTCTGAGTTCCTATAGATGCCAATCATTCTGAACTTCAAAGGAAAAAGTGAGATGCCAAAACTGTTCAGAAGCAAAAAGCTAATAGCCCCGCTCATCTAATTAAGACTGATCTTCATAGATGTTTTTGGAATTCATTGTATATTCTCTTCTTTTTATCCTATTTGATTTTCAGTTTCTTGGGGACAAGCAACAATTTAAGTTTGCTGTTGTGATGAGCGGATAATTTATACGCTTTTTAGCATTATTTTTAGTATGTTTTCAGTAGATTTTAGTTAGTTTTTATTATATTTTTATTAGTTTTTATTTAAAATTCAATTTTCCGGACTTTACTATGAGTTTGTGTGTTTTTTTGTGACTTCAGGTATTTTCTGGCTGAAATTGAGGGACCTGAGTAAAAATCTTATTCAGAGGCTGAAAAAGGACTGCAGATGCTGTTGGATTCTGATCTCCCTGCACTCGAAGTGAATTTTTTGGAGCTACAGAAGACCAATTGGCACGCTCTCAATTGCATTGGAAAGTATACATCCTGGGATTTCCAGCAATATATAATAGTCCATACTTTGCCCAAGTTTTGATGGCCCAAACCGGCGTTCCAAGTCAGCTTAAGAATTCTGGCGTTTAACGCCAGAACTGGCATAAAAGCTGGAGTTAAACGCCCAAACTGGCACAAAAACTGGCGTTTAACTCCAAGAAAAGTCTCTACATATGAAAGCTTCAATGCTCAGCCCAATCACACACCAAGTGGGCCCCGAAAGTGGATTTTTACACTAAACATCCTAGCTTACTCATTTTTTGTAACCCTAGGTCACTAGTTTACTATAAAAACTACTTTTAGTAATTCATCTTGTACCTCATTGTAGAACCTATGCACAATTACTCAAGAGGGGGGGTGAATTGAGTATTGCAACAACAATGAATCTTTTTGCGAAAGTT
Source organism: Arachis ipaensis (assembly GCF_059453495.1). Classification (NCBI taxonomy): domain Eukaryota; kingdom Viridiplantae; phylum Streptophyta; class Magnoliopsida; order Fabales; family Fabaceae; genus Arachis; species Arachis ipaensis. Next base: position 113,380,328 of record NC_142441.1, on the reverse strand, counting down.
AAAGACAATATACAAAAGTGTTATTGTACTAGTATTTTTCCAAGAGCTTAACTCAATTGCTAAGCATTTATAAGGAGCTTTTACTTTCCAATAGACACCAACTCAAATAAATTGATCAAGCTTTTCACCAATCGGACTTAAGCTATTCCTTAAGTACTTACGAAGCTACTTTTCGATCACAATTTATTTGCTCAAAGGTAAAAGACAATAATATTGAAGAGATGAGTTTGGAGAGATGCAAACGCTATTTAGAGTGGTTCGGCACAATCCTTGTCCTACGTCCACTTTCTTTCTCAATCGCTATTGAGAAGTTCCACTATTGCCAAGCTTCAAGGTGCTCGCGCAAAACCTTTTACAATCCGAGTCCTTAGTTTCTAACACCTCACGGTATATGATCACCACTCGTATACTAACCCACTCCACTTAGAGATACCTTCTCTAAGATTTGCCTTGAGTACTTAGTATACTTCTTTGGTATCCTCACCGACTATAGTGTTTATAACTCTTGACTCAACCTTGGAGATCACACTCCAATTTACAAAGTGTACAAGAAAACAATTCTCAAAGAATTGTTGAGACGAAATGAGTACTCTCTAGAAGAGTGTATGATTACAAGTTTAGCACTATTGAACCAATTGATATTGCTCTCTCAAATTGTGTATTATAACACCTTAAAAAAATGTGTAGAATGAAAGAATATGAACAAGATAGTTTGCAAATACTCAAGTATCTGAAATAAGGCTTCAATCCATCTATTTATAGACTCCCCAAACCTTAGAAACGTTGGGGAGTTAATGGGATGGAGCCTTTTTGTCAAAACTAGCCGTTTTTTATGTTTTTGAATCATTTGCATCGATGCGTAACACTTTGCATCGATGCAAATGTGTCTTTGAAGCTGAAATTTGAGTTTTCAGCTAGGTTGCATCGATGCAACAAGTCGTCGCATGCTTTGCATCGATGCAAGATGAGTGTGCATCGATGCAAACCTTAAAGAATGGCTTAAAATCACTTCAAAATACTTAGGATTGATCTCAAACTTGTTGGAGTCAATTCTTATGCTTTTGTACCTTTGAAAACAAGTTTTTAAACCATTTGGCTAGCATCGAATTGCAAGATGTGCATCAAAACATTTTTGTGAGTGTGTGTTGAGAGATTTAGCAATTGGTTCTTAACAAGAAGTTACCTAAGTCCTAAGACACTATACTTGTCTTCAAATGTTGTGGACTTGAGTTTCTTGTTGTTGTTGTGTTGCTTTCAACTCTTCATTCCTCAACGTTGAATGTTGGTTGATCTTTCAACATGCTTGTTCATTCAAGTTGTTTGTTGGTTTGTCTTTCATGTCGTTTGTTGGTTTGTCATTCATCAAAACCTACGAATACAAACTTCGCATACAAGCAACATGATTTACAATTTTCCCCTTTTTGATAATGACAAACCAATTTTGAGGATATGCATTTATAAATGATTTTGAAAGCAACAATAATGTACTTTGTTTTATAGAAAGCTTTGGAGAAGACTTCACAAAAAAAAATTTTGCAGGAGTTCCCCCTAAATATGTGCATTTGTTCCCTTAAAGGGCGTTTATCAAAGAAAACGATTTAGATATCAAAAGTTTTTGCTTAGCGGAAGTCTTTTTGAAATCATTGTTTCGCAAACTTATTTCTTCTTTTCAAATCCTCAAACTTCTTCTTTTTCAAAAGTTCAAAACTTCAAATATCCTCAAACTTTTCTTCCCCCTTTTGACATTATCAAAAAGAAAGGAGTTTGAAATGTGTCATAGAAGCATGCATAAAACAATGAATTTTTTTAAGTTCAATATCTCTATTAATCTCAAGGATGAGATATTCCCCCTTTCAAAAAGAATTTGATTTCCTCTTTTTATATATAACAAGCATGCATAATTCCCCCTAAAGAAGTGAAATATATCAAGGCATGCACATTAACTTAAAATAGGGGTACCAAGCCTATTTTGAGTTATTCACCAAATAAGCATACAAGCATTAATCATTAAACAAAATTATGAAGGAAATATCAAAGTATTTAAACCATAATAGAAATCCTTAGCTTACTAGGAGTTAGTTTAACAATTCATATAATCAAATAAACATAAAGCAATAAAAAGTGACTTGATGAAGAGGAGACAATCAATCTTGGTCTTCATCATCATCATTATCCTCTTCATACGGTAGGTGGATGCCGAAATGCTCATATAAGTCATCAATACGACGATCCAAGCGACCCGTGCGATGATCTACACGAGACACACAACGATTAAGTGCTTCAAGTTGCCTACCATGCTCTACTTCAATCCTTTGGATGTTTTGGTTGATGGATTGTAATTCTCTATTACATCAACCAAGGAGGGTGGTTCTTGAGCTTGAGGTGCTTGTGGAGGAGCTTGCTCTTGAGGACCTTGTTCATCAACATTTCTTCTTCCCATTTTGTTGAGAATATGAGTGTTGATACAAGATTGAGGTGGTACTTCCTTGGCAATCTCATTTGATATATCAATACCAACATAATCAAAGACTTTAGACCATAGGCAAAGGAATCCTAATCCACCATTCCTATCCTTCATCTTGAGCCTAATCATATGTTGTACTATAAAGTATGGCCAATTAATTTTAATCCCATTCATCATAGCCCACATGACAATCAAATCTTCATCATTTACATTCGCATGCCCGGATATTCTAGGTTGCAATACATAGGTGACTAGATATAACAAAGTTCTATGTTCCGCACTCATTGAATTGCAACTAATTTTGGAGTGAGCTCCTTGTACAAGGTTGAACAAATGCATGGCATTGTCCTTTGAATAACCCCATTCATCAATTGGGGTTTTACCACCTTGAAACAAGTCACCTTGATTTGGCAACTCCCAAATGGTGGCTAACTCATCACCATCTAGCCTATAATCCTTTCTTCCTATCTTGAAGAATAATGTGAAATTTGATTCATCTTCCTCATTAATCTCAAGCATGAGTGTACTATAGGCTATGGAAACTAAATCCGGATAATATTTACTCTTAATTTGAACAAAATCCATGAGGCCTTGATGAACTAGAATAGCCTTAAGAGTATCAAACTTATGAATGACAAGAAGGGTCGGATCCAAATACCTCGGAGGAATTTCCTTTCTTCCGGCGAGCCTTGCCTCATAGAATTGAAGATCTTCATTAGAAGCAAAGTACCTTGCCAAAGGATGATCATTTGGAGGTGGAACCACACTTGAAGAGCCTTTTGACTTCTTGATGGTTCTCTTGATTCTAGGCATTGTGGATGATTTTGTTTTATGGGTTTTGTAGAGGAGAATGTGGGGACTTCAAATATGTAATTTGTTTGTAGTGGGTATCTAAGTTTTGTGAGTTGTATGAAGCTATATGTGAGCTTGTTTTGGAGGTTATGGAGGTTTGAATGTGGGGATATGAGTTGTGAGGTTGAAGATGATGAAAAAGTGGGGTTTTGTTGCTCAAAAATGCCAAATTCACGTGTTTTTGTGCAATTTGGTCGTGTTTGCATCGATGCAATAGGCTTTGCATCGATGCACATAGCACGTTGTGTGCTTTGCATCGATGCAAAGCTTGGTTGCATCGATGCAATATGCATCATTTTGCCCAAAATTACCAATTTTTCATCCTTTGGTGGTTCTTTCTTCAATCCTTTGAGTTCCATCATGTATATACTTACTTAAACTATTATAAACTTCAATTTGTTGATCCTCCATTGTTTATAATCTTCAAATTCTTCAATCTACCTCAAGATTAATCACTCATTCATCAACTCATAAACCTACAAAACAATGGCTAATTGGATATCTCCAATGCTTAAGTTAGTAAGAGATACAAAAATAGCAATATAAATACAATGAATTCAAACAAATCATATTAGATTAGAATCCAAGATACCAAGTTCATTTCGGATGTTAAAAAAACTTTCTTTACATAAAGGTTTAGTGAAGATGTCCGCTAGTTGTTTACTAGTTTCAACAAATTCAATAACCACATCACCCTTTTCAACATCGTCTCTTATGAAGTGATGTCTAATCTCAATATGCTTGGTTCTTGAATGTTGAACCGGATTCTTGGTTAAATTTATTGCACTAGTATTATCACATTTGATAGGAATGTGATCAAGCATGAGTCCATAGTCCACAAGTTGTTGTTTCATCCATAAAATTTGGGCGCAACAACTACCGGCGGCTACATACTCGGCTTCGGCGGTAGACAAGGCTACACTTACTTGTTTCTTACTATGCCATGAAACAAGAGAGTTTCCTAGCAAGTGACAAGTGCCGCTAGTGCTTTTCCTATCCAATTTGCAACCGGCAAAATCGGAATCGGAATAACCAATCAAATCACAAGTGGATCCTTTCGGATACCACAATCCAACATTTAATGTTCCTATGAGATACTTCATAATCCTTTTCACCGCACTTAAGTGAGATTCCTTAGGATTAGCTTGGTATCTCGCACACATGCATACACTAAACATGATATCTGGCCTACTTGCCGTTAGATAAAGTAATGATCCTATCATGCCTCTATACTTCTTTACATCTATGTTTTTACCTTGTTCATCTTTGTCAAGGTAGCAAGTAGTGCTCATTGGTGTGTCCATTGCCTTAGCATTGTCCATTCCAAATCTTTTGAGCAATTCCTTGCAATATTTGGTTTGGCTAACGAAAGTTCCTTCTTTTCCTTGTTTGATTTGAAGACCAAGGAAGAAGTTGAGTTCGCCCATCATGGACATTTCAAATTCACTTTGCATGAGGTTTGAGAAAAACTTGCAAAGTGATTCGTTAGTTGAACCAAATATTATGTCATCGACGTAAACTTGTACCAAAAGGATATTTTTGTTTTCAATCATGATAAATAAAGTTGTATCAACCTTCCCTCTTCTAAAACCCTTTTCTATTAAAAACTTGCTCAAACGTTCATACCAAGCTCTTGGAGCTTGTTTAAGACCATAAAGAGCTTTCTTGAGTTTAAAAACATGATTAGGATTTTCATAATCCTCAAAACCGGGAGGTTGTTCAACATATACTTCTTCTTGAATGAAACCATTAAGAAAGGCACTCTTAACATCCATTTGATAAAGTTTGAAGTTATAAGAGGATGCAAAAGCAAGTAACATCCTAATAGCTTCTAATCTAGCTACGGGAGCATAAGTTTCGTCATAATCAATGCCTTCCTCTTGATTATAACCTTTAGCTACCAATCTAGCTTTGTTTCTAACAATTGTACCATTTTCATCGAGTTTATTTCTAAAAACCCATTTTGTTCCTACAATTGTTTGATTACTTGGTTTAGGCACCAATTCCCAAACGTCATTTCGTTTGAATTGGTTAAGCTCCTCTTGCATTGCCATAGCCCAATGTTCATCATCAATTGCGGACTCAATGGTAGATGGTTCAATTTGAGAAACAAAAGCACTATATGCAAATAAATTTCTAAAAGTGGATCGAGTTGTTACCCTTTTCGAAACATCACCAATGACGTTGTCTAGAGGATGATCCTTTGAAGTACGCCAGTCCTTTGGAAGTGCATTTATTTGTGTTTGTGATGGTTCAATTTCTTCAACTTGAACACTATCCTTTGTTGAGCTTGTAGAGGCTTCATTTAAATCTTTTTCTTTGTCTTCACCATTCAAATTTAGTGAATCAAAGTTTTCTACATTTTCATCAAAATCTTTTCTAGCACAACAACGGTTAGTTTCATCAAAAGCGACGTGAATACTTTCTTCCATAGTCATGATGCGTTTATTATATACTCTAAAAGCTTTGCTAGTTAAAGAGTAGCCTAAGAAGATTCCTTCATCAGCCTTAGCATCAAATTTGCGTAAGTTATCTTTTCCATTATTTAGAATAAAGCATTTACAGCCAAAGACGTGAAGGTGGGAAATATTTGGCTTTCTTCCTTTGTACAATTCGTACGGTGTTTTCTTAAGAATAGGTCGAATGATAATCCTATTCATAACATAACACGCGGTACTAACCGCATCCGCCCAAAAGTACTTAGGAATATTAGCCTCATTGAGCATAGTTCTCGCCATTTCTTCTAAATGACGATTTTTCCTTTCAACCACACCATTTTGTTGTGGTGTTCTAGGAGAGGAAAAATTATGCTCAATGCCATTTTCTTCACAAAAAGTTTCAAAAAGATTGTTTTCAAATTCTCCACCATGATCACTTCTAATAGATGATATATGCAAATTTTTTTCATTTTGAATAACTTTGGCTAATCTTTTGAATGCTCGAAATGCATCACTCTTGTTTGCTAGGAACAAGGTCCATGTAAATCGAGAGTAATCATCAATAATAACTAAAGCATAGTAATTGCCACCAAAGCTCATAGTCCTAGAAGGACCAAATAAATCCATGTGCAAAAGTTGTAATGGCCTTGTTGTTGAAACAATGTTTTTGGATTTAAAAGAGGCCTTTACTTGTTTTCCCTTTTGACATGCGTCGCAAAGGACGTCTTTTTCAAAACGTAGCTTTGGTAAGCCAATTACTAACTCTTTAGAGACCAACTTGCTAAGATGGTCCATGTTAGCATGAGCTACTCTACGATGCCATAACCAAGTTTCATCATTTTTACTAACAAGGCATTTCACATCATTTGAGGAAACTTCATCTAGATTAATCATGTATACATTGTCAACACGGTGCCCAATTAGCACAATTTCATTAGTGTCTTGCCTTTTTATCAAACAACATTTTGAATCAAAGGTGACTAAGTTTCCTTTGTCACAAAGTTGGCTAACACTAATGAGATTATGTTTGAGACCTTTGACAAGTATAACATTATCTATGGAGGTAGAAGAATTTTTACCAACTTTTCCAACGCCGATTGATGAGATATTTTGGAGGAAATATAATCTCTCCCAAAACACCTAAAACTAACCGGCAAGTGTACCGGGTCGTATCAAGTAATAAAAACTCACGGGAGTGAGGTCGATCCCACAGGGATTGAAGGATTGAGCAATTTTAGTTTAGTGGTTGATTTAGTCAAGCGAATCGAGTGTTGGTTGGGTGAATTGTGATTTGCAGAACATAAATTGCATGAAAGTAAAGAGTGCAGGAAATTAAATTGTTGAATCTTAAAGAACAAGAAATTAAATGGCAGAAACTTAAAGTGCAAGAAATGTAAATTGCGGAATCTTAAAGTGTAAGGAATATAAATTGCTTGAAATGTAAAGGGAATTGGGGAATGGATTTGCAGAATTTAAACAAGGAAAAACTAAATTGCATCAAACAGAAGAGGGAAAGGGAATTGGGATTGAACCGGATCTTGAAGCAGTAAAGTAAATGAACAGAAAAAGCAATAAGCAGGGAATTGAAATGAGAAATTCAGATCTCAGGACCCAGAGACTAGAAAACCAAGTCTAGATCTCAATGCCTTCCTATATCCAACAAGAACAATAGCAAGGAAATTGTAAATTGCAAAGAAAAGAGATGAAGAACAATGAACCGGAAATGAAATTCAATTAACAGTAAAGAAACAGAGAGATCCAAGATTGAGATTGAAACAGAATTTCTTCAATTCTCCAATCCAAGATCCAAGGCAAATGTAAAATGAAATTGAAAGCAATGAAAGCAAGAAATTAAAGTTCACTCAAGTTCAAAAGCTCTCCAAAAACTATTATGAAAATTCTAAAAGGAAAGCTCCCGAATAACTTGAATTCTATCCTATTTATACACTTTCCAAAATGATCTTCAAGCCTTGAGTTGGGCCTTTGTTCTTGGTGGAATTGGGTTGAAAGAGGCCTTGGTTGATTGCTCTTGAAGTTTGAAGAAGAACAGAAGTGAACCAATTGAACCGGTTTTGAAGTTAGCCATAGTTGGTCCCAACGTTAGGGCCAAAGTTAGGGGTCTAACTTTGACCCCAACTTTTCATAGCAGCAAGCATGATTTTCTGGTTTGGACGTTGGTGCCAACGTTAGGGGTCTAACTTTGACCCTAACGTTGGCCTTGCTTAGTGCTAGTGGTGCCAACGTTAGCCTCCAAGTTAGGGGGCTAACGTTGGCGCAAACGTTGGTGCCCCTCCCTTTGTGATTCATGTGCCAACGTTAGCCTCCAAGTTAGGGGGCTAACGTTGGCTCAAACGTTGGCCTTCTCCCACTTTATAACTCATGTGCCAACGTTAGCCTCCAAGTTAGGGGGCTAACGTTGGCGCAAACGTTGGCTTGCCCAGGGATGAATTTCAAGTTCCAACGTTAGCCTCCAAGTTAGGGGGCTAACGTTGGAGCTAACGTTGGCCTCTTTCTTGCAATGTCATGTGCCAACGTTAGCCTCCAAGTTAGGGGGCTAACATTGGCTCAAACGTGGGGAGCCCAGGGAGTACTTCATGCCCAACGTTAGCCTCCAAGTTAGGGGGCTAACGTTGGGGCTAACTTCATGCCTCCAAGATCAACTTCCATTCTTCACTTCTAGCCATTCCTCTTTGCTTCAACCTTTCTCCAAGCTTTCTTCACCTATCATTAATCAACCAAACTAATCAAAGCTATGCTCAAAATCATGAGATATTCATTCTTTCATAATATGCAACAAATATAGCACAAAACCTCATGAAATGGCATGAATTCACATATGGTTGGTTCAATCAAGGGAAACATGAAAATCTACTCAATTAGCTTGCTTGTAGCTCAAGAAAATGCATAATTCTAATGAAAACTAAAGAAAAAGACTAGCTAAAATAGGCTAGGATGACTTGTCATCACAACACCAAACTTAAAGCTTGCTTGTCCCCAAGCAAGAAATGAATTATTAAGAAGAAAGAATGAAATGGAAGAGGAAGTTCATGCTAGCAGAGTATTATTGATAGTTCATGAGGTTTTATGTGGATATGCAAATACTCACTTCTTATTGACTCCTAGACCTAGAAAGTCTCCTTCAAGCTTCAAGTGGCATACTGCTATGACCTCTCATTATTCCTTTATCCTTGATTATTACTTTGTTCATAAGCTTTATTTGAGTGTCATGTGTAGCAAGTTCATTTTCTTTTCTTTATACTTGACACATTATTCACCATAGACACTTGGCTTACATTCCTTCTTAAAACATTGATGCCCAGCACCTCTTTGGGCTACTAAATGTCTTGTAGTTAGGTTGCTCTTGATAGTGGACTTTCAGCTGATGATCCCGGGTTAGTTAACCCAAGTCACCAAGTGTTGAGGCACTCCTAAGAGCTTACTAATCCAAGCAGATCCTAGTACAAAGACATCACAGGCATATATTTTAAGGTTCAAGCTATTGGTGTCCAGCTTTGTTTCTTTTTGTTTTGCCACTTTTTGGCTTTCTTTGTTCTTTCCTTCTTTTTGTTTTTCTTTCTAACCAAGGATTTCAATTCAATTGAGATTCATAGACAGTAGCCATTCTTTACTTAGAAGGAGATATCCTAGCTCTTTATTCACTAAAAGTGAGCTATTATACAATCACACACATACCACCACTTACTTTTATTCTACTTCTAACTAACAGAGACTATCTTGCTTCACATTCAAACTGTTCTTTTATTGAAATAAAAGTTGCAGGGGATAACATATGCTTCTTGTTAAGTGAAAATGAACACACAAGCCAACATGAAAACCAGCCTTCTTAAAAAAAACAAAAACATAATTGATGCATACTACACTAACAGTTTCTGTTAAAATGGGCATATTCACACTTCCAAATTAGAGCAATTTAATACTGATGGAGTTAAGTGACAATACAACCTCTTGGTGGCTTCTTCTTCTTTCATCTCAGCTAATGGTGAGTAGTCCTCCAGAAGAGTGATTGAATTTCTGCAGTGTTAATGAAAGTTGCTTGTTTCTCAAGCCCTTAGATGACTGGTTAGTGTGCAAGACTTTCTTGTAGGCGTTTGAACTTACTTTGGTGTGTGAACACCAAACTTAGTCTCTTGCCATGTTTCTTATGCATAACCATATGTGAAAGCCTAAGTCTTTGCTAAAGGTAATAAAACTAGAAACAGATAATGCTTAAATGATTTATCAGATTGCTTGGAGCTAGAAAGTGAGAATGTGCTTTTAAGTGAGATTTTGGTGGAACACCAAACTTAGAATTCTTTATTCTCCCTTAATTTGTTTTGGTGTGAAACACCAAACTTAGCTCCTTGCAATACACACCAATCATTTAACCTTTTTATTGAAATAACTATGAAAAGAAAACTACCTCAGGTTGGGTTGCCTCCCAACAAGCGCTCTTTTATTGTCACTAGCTTGACACTGAAGCTTTCTTTTATGGTGGTTGGTGCTTGTAGGGCCTCAATTTGTCTCCTCTGACCGTGATCCTCTTCTTTGTTTTCTGGTGTTCTATTTCAGCATGCTCTAATGATAGTATGTTGCTGACAGTGTAGTAATCCTCGGTTTGTTGATTTGCCCCCAGCTGTTGATATATCAGTTGCACTTTGTCACCTTTGGAAAGCCCCTCTGTTGGAATCTTTCTATTCTTCCATCCCCTTTTTGCTTTGTTTCTGCGCTTCATCTTTCCTTTTGTTGATCTTTCTTTTCTGGCTGTAGGCTTTCCTTGGGGACCTCTCTTCTCAGTGGCCAGTACTCTAATATCCTCTTGGACTTTTTCATCAGTCTGCACAATCTTTAGCATTGGGATGTTGCTGTGACTTTCCTGGTCACTTTTCATATAGTCTTTCTTCTCCTTGCTAAATTGTGCCTCTAGTAATACCTTCAGAGTGATGCTTTGGTCATGCATCCTGAGAGTTAATTCCCCTTCCTCTACGTCTATGATAGCTCTAGCAGTGGCCAAGAATGGCCTTCCCAGTATAACAGAGTCACCATCATCATTGTTTGATTCTAGAACCACAAAATCAGCAGGGTATATAAAACTGTCCACCTTGACCAAAAGGTTTTCAATTACACCCCTGGGGTATACCATTGACTTGTCTACCAGCTCCAAAGACATTTGTACTGGTTTGACCTCCTCTATATTCAGCTTTTTCACCAAGGAGGATGATATTAAGTTAATACTTGCTCCGAGATCACACATTGCTTTAGTGATTGTCAATTTTCCAATGGTGCAAGGCAACAGGAAGCTTCCTGGGTCCTCAAGCTTAGGAGGAAGCCCCTTTTGAATCAAGGTCCTGCATTCCTTAGCAATCATTATGGTTTCTTTCTCATCCCAGCTTCTTTTCTTGTTGATAAGATCCTTCAGAAACTTGGAATATAGAGGCATTTGCTCAAGTGCTTCAGCCAAGGGAATGTTGATTTTCAGCTTCTTAAAAATCTCAAGGAATTTGTGAAAATGCTGGTCTTTAATCTCTTTATTGAACCTCTGAGGGTAAGGCAGTGGAGGTGTGATGCTTTTTCCTTTTTGCTGCTGCCCCTGAGCTACTTCCTTTGAGCTATGTGGCTGGTTGTTCTTCTCTTTGAGTTTCTCAGTGTCTTTGTTTGGCATCACATCTTGCTCCTTATCCTCATCTGCCTTTGTTTGATTCTCATCCTCTGTTGGTCCTTTGATGTTCTCTGCTTGCTTCCTTGTAGTGTCATTGTTGCTTATCAATGTTCTCCCACTCCTCAATTGTATTGCCTTGCATTCCTCCTTGGGATTTGGGATTGTGTCACTGGGCAGTGCATTTGAAGGTCTCTCAACAGATACTTGCTTGGAGAGTTGCCCCATCTGTCTCTCTAGGCTCTTTATAGAGGCTTCCTGATTCTTGGCTACCATTTCTTGGTGTTTCAACATTTTGTCTATCATGACTTCCAAGTGAGTGATTCTTTGGGCTTCAGGTGATATTTGAGGTGGGTTTTGAGATGTGGGTGGTGGATGGTAGGCATTTTGGTTGGTGGGTTGGTTATTAGATTGGTATTGGTTGAGGTTGGGGTAGTTGTTCTGAGGTTTTCTGTAGGGGTTTTGGTTAGTTTGCTGCTGGTTGTGATTTTGGTTGCTTCTTGGGTTGTGTTGGTTTGAGTTCCTCTGCCATGGTTGTTGATTTTGGGTATGGTTATCTCCCCATCTGAGGTTTGGGTGATTCTTCCAGGATGGATTGTATGTATCACCATACACTTCATTTGGTCCTTGGTTGTGCATATACTGAACTTGCTCTTGTTGTTGTTCTTCTTGAGTTTCATCACTCTGTCCCCATGTGGTTGATGGTTGGCTAGTGTTGACTGCTGCAACTTGGAGACTATCAATCATCTTGGCCATTTGCTCAAATTGTTGTTGAATTTGCTGCTGCATCATCTTGTTTTGAGCTAGGATTGAATCCACTCCTTCTAGCTCCATTACTCCTCTTCTTTGTGATGGTTGGCGGCTTCTTTGATGAGCAAAGAAATATTGGTTGTTGGCCACCATATCCACAAGATTCTGAGCTTCCTCAGCAGTTTTCATTAGTTGTAGTGAACCTCCAGCAGAATGATCTAATGCCTCCTGAGATTTCAATGTCAGGCCTTCATAGAAATTTTGCAGCACGTCCCATTCGTTAAACATCTCTGGAGGACACTTTCTGATTAAGGCTTTGTACCTCTCCCATGCTTCATACAAGGATTCGGCATCTAATTGTGTGAATGTCTGCACCTCGGTTTTCAGCCTGATGACTCTTTGGGGTGGATAGAATTTGGCTAGAAATTTAGTCACCAAGTCATCCCAACTAGTGATACTTCCTTGGGAAAAAGTTTCAAGCCATTGTGCAGCCTTATCCCTTAATGAGAACGGGAACAATAGAAGCTTGTAAGTTTCAGGATTCACGCCATTGGATTTGACAGTGTCACAGATCCTTAAGAAGGTAGATAGATGTTGATTTGGATCCTCCAATGGTCCTCCCCCAAATGAGCAATTGTTCTGGACCAATGTGATGAGTTGTGGCTTCAGTTCAAAGTTATTTGCATTGACATTAGGGGTGAGAATGCTACTTCCACAATGTCTAGCATTTGCAAAGGTATAGGAAGCCAATACTCTCCTCTGTTGTGGTTGATTATTGACTCCTCCTTCTGGATTAGATGTATCTCCTTCCATCTCGTGGAATTCTTCATCTGATTCCTCTTCTCCAACAATACTTTTCCCTCTTTCAGCTCTTCTTAACCTCCTGAGAGTTCTTTCGTCTTGTTCATGAAAATTGGGTATGGCTCTTCTTGTACCTGACATACAAGCAGAACATAAGAGCACACAAACCAGTTACACTTCAATCTACTGCTAGAATGAAGTTTTAGTTAGCTTAAGCAAAAATTCAAACAGTTAGTGGGTTAATCAAAAATTAAAGAAAAATAAAGAAAAAGTGCTTGATCTAGACCACCACCTCACTTAATCATTGTCAATCTAATCAATCCCCGGCAACGGCGCCAAAAACTTGATGAGATATTTTGGAGGAAATATAATCTCTCCCAAAACACCCAAAACTAACCGGCAAGTGTACCGGGTCGTATCAAGTAATAAAAACTCACGGGAGTGAGGTCGATCCCACAAGGATTGAAGGATTGAGCAATTTTAGTTTAGTGGTTGATTTAGTCAAGAGAATCGAGTGTTGGTTGGGTGAATTGTGATTTGCAGAACATAAATTGCATGAAAGTAAAGAGTGCAGGAAATTAAATTGCTGAATCTTAAAGAACAAGAAATTAAATGGCAGAAACTTAAAGTGCAAGAAATGTAAATTGCGGAATCTTAAAGTGCAAGGAATATAAATTGCTTGAAATGTAAAGGGAATTGGGGAATGGATTTGCAGAATTTAAACAAGGAAAAACTAAATTGCATCAAACAGAAGAGGGAAAGGGAATTGGGATTGAACCGGATCTTGAAGCAGTAAAGTAAATGAACAGAAAAAGCAATAAGCAGGGAATTGAAATGAGAAATTTAGATCTCAGGACCCAGAGACTAGAAAACCAAGTCTAGATCTCAATGCCTTCCTAGATCCAACAAGAACAATAGCAAGGAAATTGTAAATTGCAAAGAAAAGAGATGAAGAACAATGAACCGGAAATGAAATTCAATTAACAGTAAAGAAACAGAGAGATCCAAGATTGAGATTGAAACAGAATTTCTTCAATTCTCCAATCCAAGATCCAAGGCAAATGTAAAATGAAATTGAAAGCAATGAAAGCAAGAAATTAAAGTTCACTCAAGTTCAAAAGCTCTCCAAAAACTATTATGAAAATTCTAAAAGGAAAGCTCCCGAATAACTTGAATTCTATCCTATTTATACACTTTCCAAAATGATCTTCAAGCCTTGAGTTGGGCCTTTGTTCTTGGTGGAATTGGGTTGAAAGAGGCCTTGGTTGATTGCTCTTGAAGTTTGAAGAAGAACCGAAGTGAACCAATTGAACCGGTTTTGAAGTTAGCCATAGTTGGTCCCAACGTTAGGGCCAAAGTTAGGGGTCTAACTTTGACCCCAACTTTTCATAGCAGCAAGCATGATTTTCTGGTTTGGACGTTGGTGCCAACGTTAGGGGTCTAACTTTGACCCTAACGTTGGCCTTGCTTAGTGCTAGTGGTGCCAACGTTAGCCTCCAAGTTAGGGGGCTAACGTTGGCGCAAACGTTGGTGCCCCTCCCTTTGTGATTCATGTGCCAACGTTAGCCTCCAAGTTAGGGGGCTAACGTTGGCTCAAACGTTGGCCTTCTCCCACTTTATAACTCATGTGCCAACGTTAGCCTCCAAGTTAGGGGGCTAACGTTGGCGCAAACGTTGGCTTGCCCAGGGATGAATTTCAAGTTCCAACGTTAGCCTCCAAGTTAGGGGGCTAACGTTGGAGCTAACGTTGGCCTCTTTCTTGCAATGTCATGTGCCAACGTTAGCCTCCAAGTTAGGGGGCTAACGTTGGCTCAAACGTGGGGAGCCCAGGGAGTACTTCATGCCCAACGTTAGCCTCCAAGTTAGGGGGCTAACGTTGGGGCTAACTTCATGCCTCCAAGATCAACTTCCATTCTTCACTTCTAGCCATTCCTCTTTGCTTCAACCTTTCTCCAAGCTTTCTTCACCTATCATTAATCAACCAAACTAATCAAAGCTATGCTCAAAATCATGAGATATTCATTCTTTCATAATATGCAACAAATATAGCACAAAACCTCATGAAATGGCATGAATTCACATATGGTTGGTTCAATCAAGGGAAACATGAAAATCTACTCAATTAGCTTGCTTGTAGCTCAAGAAAATGCATAATTCTAATGAAAACTAAAGAAAAAGACTAGCTAAAATAGGCTAGGATGACTTGTCATCACCGATTACTTTGCCGGTGTTGTTGTCTCCATAGATCACGTTTCCTCCGTTTGTAGGCTCTATTGCGGTGAACTTTGATTCATCGCCGGTCATGTGTTTGGAGCATCCACTATCAACATACCAATTTGTATCCTTAGCTCCAACACGTACCTACAAAACAATTAAAATTGGGATTTAGGTACCCAAGTGAATTTGGGTCCTTGATGGTTAGTATGAGCATAATGCCCATAAGGTGCCCATCTCGTATCTTGACTACGAAAGTTTATATGTTTAATTCTAGTAAAGCATACGGGTGCTATATGACCTACTTTATTACAATAATGACATATGACATTTGGATTATGCATCCTATGCATGTTTCTAAATGGTTGCCTAGGTTGTTTCCTAAATGCAACATCTTTTGATCTATATGCATTGTGATTATAATTTCTAAATGAAGCATGTTGAGGAGGATGTTTAAAGGCTTCATTCCTTTTAGGCATGCTTGCCTTTTGGGCTTGCGGTTGCCTAATAGGAGTTTTAGTATTTTTAAATTTTCCTTTTTCAAAACCTAAACCTTCCTTATTATGAACATGCTTTTGGTTTTTCAACATTTTATCTAAGTTCTTTGAAGATTCATTGAACTTAGCTAAAGTGTTCTTAAGATTTGTAATTTCATTTTCATGCATTTTACAAGATTTGTATGGATCACTACTTGTGCTACACTTATCTTTTCCAAGATTGATATTCTCGTTTTTCAACATCTCATTTTGTTTTAAAAGATCCATATTCTTTTTCTTTAGGAGAGAATAATCTTGGGTAAGTTTTGTGTACACCTCAAGTAAGGCATCATATTCATCTTGTAAATTAAAAGAAGTGGAGTTGTCATCACTAACCTTTTCTTCGCTTGCCATTAAGTAAAGATTTGCAACCTCGTCGTCATCGGAGTCGGATTCATCCTCGTTCTCCCATGATATGTATGCTTTCTCCTTCTTCTTAAATTTCTTGTTTTTGTCCTCCTTTTGAAGTTTTGGACAATTGGGTTTAATGTGTCCAACTTCTCCACACTCATAGCATTTTGGTACCTTTGTTTTGCTCTTGAAGTTTTTCTTCATTGCAAACTTATTGAATCTTTTTAATAAGAGTGCAAATTCTTCATCTCCTTCTTCTTCATTATCATCACTCTCTTCTTGTAGTGATGTTATTTTAAGGGCGAGACTTTTCTTCTTGCTTTCTTCACCTTTTTGTCTATTTAGCATAGTCATTTTATAGGTGAGAAGATTACCTCGTAGTTGATCAAATGTAAGTTGATCATAGAGCCTTCCTTCCACAATGGCGTTCACTTTTGAGTTCCATTTTGGTGTAAGGCTTGTAAGCACCTTGGTCACAATTTGTTTATCATCGTATTTTGTGCCAAGCATGCTTAGGTTGTTGAAGATCTTGGAGAGTCTTTCAAGAGCTTCTTCAATGCTCTCTTCATCTTTCATTTTAAAATTTTCCCATTCATGAACCAACATAAATACCTTTGATTCTTTAACGTGGTCGGTTCCTTCGTAAGTGATTTGGAGTTTATCCCAAATCTCTTTAGCGGTTTCACATGTAGAGATCTTCATATAATCATGCTCGTTAAGTGCACAATGAATGAAGTTGATGGCTTTATCATTCATTGCCACTTTCTTCCAATCATCGTCACTATATTCATCTTCTCCTTTCGGTACTTGCTTTGAGACGGAGACTTCTCCTTCTTTAGCGCTTGTTGTCTTTGTTGGAATGTGATTTCCATTCTCAATCCCTTTCCAAATTCTCACATCTTGAGAACGGATCCAAATTCTCATCTTATTTTTCCAATAAGAGTAATTTGTTCCGCTAAAAAGAGGAAGTCTAGCGGTTGAGTTACCTTCACTAGTGTTGTTGTTGTTAAAGCTTGTGCTTGCCATGATCTTTTCCCTTAAACGGTTAAGTCTTTCAAAGGGTTAAGCTCTGATGCCACTTGTAGAACCTATGCACAATTACTCAAGAGGGGGGGTGAATTGAGTATTGCAACAACAATGAATCTTTTTGCGAAAGTTAAAGACAATATACAAAAGTGTTATTGTACTAGTATTTTTCCAAGAGCTTAACTCAATTGCTAAGCATTTATAAGGAGCTTTTACTTTCCAATAGACACCAACTCAAATAAATTGATCAAGCTTTTCACCAATCGGACTTAAGCTATTCCTTAAGTACTTACGAAGCTACTTTTCGATCACAATTTATTTGCTCAAAGGTAAAAGACAATAATATTGAAGAGATGAGTTTGGAGAGATGCAAACGCTATTTAGAGTGGTTCGGCACAATCCTTGTCCTACGTCCACTTTCTTTCTCAATCGCTATTGAGAAGTTCCACTATTGCCAAGCTTCAAGGTGCTCGCGCAAAACCTTTTACAATCCGAGTCCTTAGTTTCTAACACCTCACGGTATATGATCACCACTCGTATACTAACCCACTCCACTTAGAGATACCTTCTCTAAGATTTGCCTTGAGTACTTAGTATACTTCTTTGGTATCCTCACCGACTATAGTGTTTATAACTCTTGACTCAACCTTGGAGATCACACTCCAATTTACAAAGTGTACAAGAAAACAATTCTCAAAGAATTGTTGAGACGAAATGAGTACTCTCTAGAAGAGTGTATGATTACAAGTTTAGCACTATTGAACCAATTGATATTGCTCTCTCAAATTGTGTATTATAACACCTTAAAAAAATGTGTAGAATGAAAGAATATGAACAAGATAGTTTGCAAATACTCAAGTATCTGAAATAAGGCTTCAATCCATCTATTTATAGACTCCCCAAACCTTAGAAACGTTGGGGAGTTAATGGGATGGAGCCTTTTTGTCAAAACTAGCCGTTTTTTATGTTTTTGAATCATTTGCATCGATGCATAACACTTTGCATCGATGCAAATGTGTCTTTGAAGCTGAAATTTGAATTTTCAGCTAGGTTGCATCGATGCAAACATCTTTGCATCGATGCAACAAGTCGTCGCATGCTTTGCATCGATGCAAGATGAGTGTGCATCGATGCAAACCTTAAAGAATGGCTTAAAATCACTTCAAAATACTTAGGATTGATCTCAAACTTGTTGGAGTCAATTCTTATGCTTTTGTACCTTTGAAAACAAGTTTTTAAACCATTTGGCTAGCATCGAATTGCAAGATGTGCATCAAAACATTTTTGTGAGTGTGTGTTGAGAGATTTAGCAATTGGTTCTTAACAAGAAGTTACCTAAGTCCTAAGACACTATACTTGTCTTCAAATGTTGTGGACTTGAGTTTCTTGTTGTTGTTGTGTTGCTTTCAACTCTTCATTCCTCAACGTTGAATGTTGGTTGATCTTTCAACATGCTTGTTCATTCAAGTTGTTTGTTGGTTTGTCTTTCATGTCGTTTGTTGGTTTGTCATTCATCAAAACCTACGAATACAAACTTCGCATACAAGCAACATGATTTACACTCATGACATTCTACACATTTCATATTGTATCTTCTACGGCATGAGTCTCTAAACCCCATTTTTAGGGGTGAGGAGCTCTGCTGTGTTTCGATGAATTAATGCAATTACTACTGTTTTCCATTCTATCACGCTTGCTTCTATTCTAAGATATTCATTCGCACTTTAACCTGATGAATGTGATGATCCGTGACAATCATCATCATTCTCACCTATGAATGCATGTCTGACAACTACTTTTGTTCTACATGCAATCAAGCTTGAATATGTATCTCTTGGGTTTCTAATCTAAGATTAGAACCTTCGTGGTATATACTAGAATTATTGGCAGCCATTCCTGAGGTCCAAAAGTCTAAACCTTGTCTGTGGTATTCCGAGTAGGATCTGGGAAGGGATGACTATGACGAACTTCAAACTCGCGAGTGTTGGGCATGTGACAGACGCAAAAGGATCAATAGATCCTATTCCATCATGATCGAGAACCGACAAATGATTAGCCGTGCGGTGACAGCGCATTTGGAATATTTTCACTGAGAGGATGGGAAGTAGCCATTGACAATGGTGATGCCCAACATAAAGCTTGCCATGAAAGGAGCCTTGCGTGTGTGAAGAAGAAGATAGTAGGAAAGCAGAGATTCAGGGGACAGAGCATCTCCAAAACCTCAACCTATTCTTCATTACTGCATAACAAGTATTTATTCATGTTCTTTTACTTTTTACAATTAAATATGAGAATTATTGATATCTTGACTAAGAGTTACAAGATAACCATAGCTTGCTTCAAGCCAACAATCTCTGTGGGATCGACCCTTACTCACGTAAGGTATTACTTGGACGACCCAGTGCACTTGCTGGTTAGTTGTGCGGAGTTACAAAAGTGTGATTGTAATTTCGTGCACCATGGTTCAACACCAAACTTAGAGTTTGGTTGTGGCTTCCCAACACCAAACTTAGAGTTTGACTGTGGGGGCTTTGGTTGACTCTGTAGTGAGAGAAGCTTTTCATGCTTCCTCTCCATGGTTACAGAAGGAGATCCTTGAGTCTTAAACACAAGGTTGTCCTCATTCAATTGAAGGACCAACTCTCCTCTGTCCACATCAATCACAGCTCTTGCTGTGGCTAGGAAGGGTCTTCCAAGGATGATGGATTCATCCTCATCCTTCCCAGTGTCTAGGATTATAAAATCAGTAGGGATGTAAAGGCCTTCAACCTTTACTAACACGTCCTCTACTTGTCCATAAGCCTGTTTTCTTGAGTTGTCTGCCATCTCTAATGAGATTCTGGCAGCTTGCACCTCAAAGATTCCAAGTTTCTCCATTACAGAGAGTGGCATTAAGTTTATTCCTGACCCCAGGTCACACAGAGCCTTCTCAAAGGTCATGGTGCCTATGGTACAGGGTATTAAGAATTTTCCTGTATCCTGTTTCTTTTGAGGTAATTTCTGCCTATCCAATGCATTCAGTTCATTTGTGAGCAAGGGAGGTTCATCTTCCCAGTCTCATTACCAAATAATTTGGCATTCAACTTCATGATTGTACCAAGGTACTTAGCAACTTGCTCTTCAGTAACGTCTTCATTCTCTTCAGAAGAAGAATACTCATCAGAGCTCATGAAGGGCAGAAGGAGGTTCAATGGAATCTCTATGGTCTCTAGATGAGCCTCAAATTCCTTTGGTTCCTCAAAGGGATACTCCTTATTGGTCACTGATCGTCCCAGGAGGTCTTCCTCACTAGGATTCACGTCTTCCTCCTCCTTTGTAGGTTCGGCCATGATGGTTAAATCAATGGCCTTGCACTCTCTCTTTGGATTTTCTTCTGTATTGCTTGGGAGAGTACTAGGAGGAGTTTCAGTGACTCTTTTACTCAGCTGGCCCACTTGTGCCTCTAATTTTCTAATGGAGGACCTTGTTTCATTCATGAAACTCACAGTGGCCTTAGATAGATCAGAGACGATATTTGCTAAGCTAGATGGATTCTGCTCAGAATTCTCTGTCTGTTGCTAAGTGGATGATGGAAAAGGTTTGCTATTGCTAAACCTGTTTCTTCCACCATTATTAAAGCCTTGTTGAGGCTTTTGTTGATCCTTCCATGAGCAATTTGGATGATTTCTCCATGAGGGATTATAGGTGTTTCCATAGGGTTCACCCATGTAATTCACCTCTGCTATTGCAGAGTTCTCAGGATCATAAGCTTCTTCTTCAGAAGATGCCTCTTTAGTACTGTTGGATGATTCCTTCAATCCATTCAGACTCTGAGAGATCATATTAACTTACTGAGTCAATATTTTATTCTGAGCCAATATGGCATTCAGAGTATCAATTTCAAGAACTCCCTTCCTCATAGGCATCCCATTACTCACAGGATTCCTTTCAGAAGTGTACATGAACTGGTTATTTGCAACCATGTCAATGAGTTCTTGAGCTTCTGCAGGCGTTTTCTTTAGGTGAATGGATCCACCTGTAGAATGGTCCAATGACATTTTAGATAATTCAGACAGACCATCATAGAATATATCCAGGATGGTCCATTCTGAAAGCATGTCAGAAGGACACTTTTTGGTCAGTTCCTTGTATCTCTCCCAAGCTTCATAGAGGGACTCACCTTTTTTCTGTTTGAAGGTTTGAACATCCACTCTAAGCTTACTAAGCTTTTGAGGAGGAAAGAACTTGGCTAAGAAAGCTGTGACCAGCTTATCCCAAGAGTTCAGGCTGTCTTTAGGTTGAGAGTCCAACCATATTCTAGCTCTGTCTCTTACAGCAAACGGGAAAAGCATAAGCCTGTAGACCTCGGGATCAACCCCATTGGTCTTAACAGTATCACAGATTTGCAAGAATTCAGTTAAGAACTGAAAAGGATCTTCTGATGGAAGTCCATAAAACTTACAGTTCTGTTGCATCAGAGAAACTAATTGAGGTTTCAGCTCAAAATTGTTTGCTCCAATGGCAGGGATTGAGATGCTTCTTCCATGTAAATTAGAATTTGGTGCAGTAAAGTCACCAAGCATCTTCCTTGCATTGTTATTATTTTTGGCCATGTCTCCTTCTTTTTCGAAAATTTTTGTCAGATTTTCTCCAGAGAGTTGTGCTTTAGCTTCCCTTAGCTTCCTCTTCAGAGTCCTTTCAGGTTCAGGATCAGCTTCAACAAGAATGTTCTTATCCTTGTTCTTGCTCATATGAAAAAAGAAGAAAACAGAAAATAATAGGGATCCTCTTTGCCACAGTAGAGAGGTTCCTTTATGTGAGTAGAAGAGAAGAATAAAAGAAGGGGAAGAGAAAAACTCGAACACAGAGAGGAAGATGGTGTTCGAATTTTGGGTGGAAGAGAAGTGTTAGTAGATGAATAATTAAATAGAAGGAGATGAGAGATGAGAGAATTTGAAAATTAAATAAAATAAAATAAAAATATTTTTGTTTTTAATTTTAGATTAAAATTAAAATTCGAAAATTAAGAAAGGAAAATTAAATCAAATTAAATTAAATTTAAAACAATTAGTTAATTTAAAAAGGAATTTTGAAAAAGAGGAAGGTGATTTTCGAAAATTAGAGAGAGAATTAGTTAGGTAGTTTTGAAAAAGATATGATTGAAACAAAAAGATAGGATTAGTTTGAAAAAGATTTGAAAATCAATTTTAAAAAGATAAGAGGTTAGAAAAGATTTTGAAATTGAATTTGAAAAAGATGTGATTGAAACTTATTTTGAAAAAGATTTGAAAAAGAAATTTAGAAAGATTTGATTTTGAAAATTAGAGTTGATTACTTGACTAACAAGAAACAAAAAAGATATGATTTTAAAATTTAAAGATTGAATCTTTCTTAATAGGCAAGTAACAACTTGAAATTTTTGAATCAATCACATTAATTGTTAGTAAAGGTTTTGAAATTATGAAATAAAATAAGAAACAGATTTTTGAAAATCAATTTGAAATTTTCGAAAATTATGAAAGAAAAATAAAAAAGATTTGATTTTTTGAAAAAGATTTGAAAAAGATAGAATTTTTAAATTGAAAATTTGATTTGACTCATAAGAAACAACTAGATTTCAAAAAGTTTTGAAAAAGTCAACTCAAATTTTTGAAAATTTATGAGAGAAAAAGGGAAAGATATTTTTTTGTTTTTTGAATTTTTAATGATGAGAGAGAAAAATAATAAAATTGAAACAAAACATGAAAATTATGAATCAAAACAACTAATGCATGCAAGAACACTATGAATGTCAAGATGAACACCAAGAACACTTTGAAGATCAAGATGAACATCAAGACTTATTTTTAAAAAATTTTAAGAAAAGAAAAACATGCAAGACACCAAACTTAGAAATTTTTAATTTTTAGACACTATGAATGCAAGAATGCATATGAAAAACAAGATGCAACACACAACAAGAAAATATGAAGATCAAACAAGAGGATTCATCAAGAACAACTTGAAGATCATGAAGAATGCAATGCATGGATTTTTGAAAAATGCAAGAAAATTATAAAAGTATGCAATTGATACCAAACTTAAAATTTGATACTGGACTCGAACAAGAAACATCAAATTATTATTTTTTTATTTTATGATTTTATTAAAAATTTTTTGGTTTTTTTTTCGAAAAATTAATTGGAAAAAGAAAAATAAGGATTTCAAAATTTTTAATATGAATTCCAGGAATCATGCAACATTAGTCTAAAACTCCGATCCAGGAATTAGACATGGCTTACTAGCCAGCCAAGCTTTCAGTGAAAGCTCCGGTCCAAAATACTAGACATGGCCAATGGCCAGCCAAGCTTCAGCAGAACATTACATTCAACAGCTAATTTGCTAAGAAAGACAAAGAAGCTCTTCTCTTGAGAATAAGTGAAACCTCGGTCCAAAAGATTAGACATGGCTTAACAGCCAGCCAGGATTCAACATATCTCTTGAAACTCTAGAATTCATTCTTAAAAATTTTGAAGAACATAGAATAATTTAATAATTTTTTTTGAAATATTTTTTTGTATTATTTTCGAAAATAAGAAATAAAAATCTTGAAATTAAAATAAAATTACCTAATCTGAGCAATAAGATGAACCGTCAATTGTCCAAACTCGAACAATCCCCGGCAACGGCGCCAAAAACTTGGTGCACAAAATTGTGATCCTTAACAACGGCGCCAAAAACTTGGTGCTCAGAACGTAATTCACACACTTTGTCACAACTCCGCACAACTAACTAGCAAGTACACTGGGTCATCCAAGTAATAAACCTTACGTGAGTTAGGGTCGATCCCACGGAGATTGTCGGCTTGAAGCAAGCTATGGTCACCTTGTAAATCTCAATCAGGCAGATTCAATTGGTTATGGGGATTTAATAATTAAAAGATAAATAAAACGTAAAATAAGGATAGAGATACTTATGTAATTCATTGGTGAGAATTTCAGATAAGCGTATAGAGTTGCTTAATTCCTCCTGAATATCTTCTTTCCCACTGCTTTCATCCAATCCTTCATACTCCTTTCCATGGCAAGCTGTATGTTGGGCATCACCGTTGTCAATGGCTACATCCCGTCCTCTCTGTGAAAATGGTCCAATGCGCTGTCACTGCATGGCTAATCATTTTTCGGTTCTCGATCATACTGGAATAGGATTTACTATCCTTTTGCGTCTGTCACTACGCCCAGCACTCGCGAGTTTGAAGCTCGTCACAGCCATCCCTTCCCAGATCCTACTTGGAATACCACAGACAAGGTTTAGACTTTTCGAATCTCAGGAATGGCCATCCATGGGTTCTAACTTATACCACGAAGACTCTAATATCTCGGACTCGGTCCCCTGTATTAGATATCTAAGAGATACTCATTCTGTCTCGTCCTCATGTAGAACGGAAGTGGTTGTCAGGCACGCATTCATAGGTGAGAATGGTGATGAGCGTCACATAATCATCACATTCATCATGTTCTTGGGTGCGAATGAATATCTTAGAATAGGAATAAGCTTGAATTGAATAAAAAAACAATAGTACTTTGCATTAATACTCAAGGAACAGCAGAGCTCTACACCTTAATCTATGGTGTGTAGAAACTCTACCATTGAAAATACATAAGAACAAGGTCTAGGCATGGCCGAATGGCCAGCCCCCAAAATGTGATCAAAGGATCAAAAGATAATCCAAAGATAGATCCGAAGATGTAAATACAATAGTAAAAAGTCCTATTTATACTAAACTAGTTACTAGGGTTTACAGAAATGAGTAAATGATGCAGAAATCTACTTCCAGTGCCTACTTGGTGTGTGCTTGGGCTGAGCATTGAGCTTTACACGTGTAGAGGCTTCTCTTGGAGTTGAACGCCAGTTTGTAACCTGTTTCTGGCGTTTAACTCCAGAATAGGGCAGGAAGCTGGCGTTGAACGCCAGTTTGTGTCATCTAAACTTGGGCAAAGTATGGACTATTATATATTTCTGGAAAGCCCTGGATGTCTACTTTCCAACGCAATTGAGAGCGCGCCATTTAGAGTTCTATAGCTCCAGAAAATCCACTTCAAATGCAGGGAGGTCAGAATCCAACAGCATCTGCAGTCCTTCTTCAGCCTCTGAATCTGACTTTTGCTCAAGTCCCTCGATTTCAGCCATAAAATATCTGAAATCACAGAAAAATACACAAACTCATAGTAAAGTCCAGAAATGTGATTTTTTATTAAAAACTAATAAAAATATACTTAAAACTAACTAAATCATACTAAAAACTATATAAAAACAATGCCAAAAAGCGTATAAATTATCCGCTCATCAGTCTGCACCGCCATCATCGTCCTCTTTGTGAAGCCACTGCATGAGAGAGGGTGGGTCATACCTAGTCACCGTTGTCGTGCTTCGCCGTCGCCGTCGCGGAAGGAGTCAGAAGAGAGGGAGCTCGCGAGGGAGTCACCATTGCTGAGATGCTCGCCGTTTGGAGTCGCGCCATCATGTTTGTGGCCGTCGGGAACGTGGCTGTGACCGCCGAAAGTCGCTACGGGAGCCGTTGTTAATCCGATTTTTGGTTCTTCTCTAAGTACAAAGAGTTTCCTTGCCCCGGAGCCCTTACCGCTATTTTTTCTGTTATAAGTTATTGAGGATTTGACAACGTTGATATCTTAGGCTTGAGTTTTCGAGGTTGTATGTTGCGATTAGAGTTACTGCTATTGTTGTGGAAACAGTATGGAGCTGTAGTTACGGCTGCTGCTGTTGCGGGTCAGGAGAAAAATGGTATTAAAGCGTTTTGTGGCTTATGGTTTTGACAATCAAGGTAGGGGCATTTTCTTAAACTCATTTTACTTTAAAGAATTGTTACAAGTCGATATTAATATGAAAAATATATTTTTATGATTGCACGAGTCTTATGGATTGGACTGAACTGTTTTGGATGGGTGTAATTATTTATCTGATTGATTTATTGAATTATAAAGGAGGCTGATTATTCTGATTTGTTAATTTAGTTTGTTGAGTTGGTCGTTGTTGGACTGATTTCTTGAATTTGGTTTCTGCATTTGATAAAATGATTTGAGATATTGGAATTGGTTTTTGTTTGATTTATCGAAAATGATTTTGAGAATTGTAAATGTTTTGAGATATTGAAATTGGTCTGATTTTGGAAATGATGTGAGGAGAGTTTGAGAAATGGCTAGGTTGGGACCCGAGAAGGTTGGAAAAAGTTTGAGTTTTAAAGGAAATGCTGCTAAAATTTTATGAGAAATTGAAAGTTTTGTTTTTGTTAAAATTGATTAAAGAACTATGTTATTTGATTTTGATTTTACTAAAGGAAGGAGTATGTTTTAAGGCGTGTTAGTGAATTTTTAAGAATTATTGAAGTCTGTTAAATGAGTTTTGAATATTTTGAAAAGAATTTAAATTTTAAATGGTTTTAAAGGAAAAAGGATTCGAGGAAAAGGTATTGAATGGAGTGTTGTAAAGAAAGTGGGAATGTTTTGAAACTAAGAATGAAATGGATAAAAAGACAATGAATGTGATAAGTTTGACAAGGACGGTGGTTGATCCCGCTTGTCTATGATTTCTCGCTGGTTGCTTATGACAGGGTACATATTCCCTCTAATGGTAACAGGGTACGTATTCCCTTTAATAGTGACAGAGCACGTATTCCCTCGAATGGTGACAGGACATGTATTCTCTCTAATAATGATAGGGCATGTATTCCCTCTAATGGCTAGCCGATGGGCTGAGATATTAGTGCGCAACCTAGAGACACTGTCCAGGTTAGGTACCAGATATGTCGGGTTCTGGCAGTTTAATCGACACCTGAACTCATGGCCAATAGGACAAGCATGCATCATACTACATTTGTTTGCTATTGTTTGGGTGTGCTTAAGTGTTTTGGTTTGCCTATCTGATGAATCATGTTTAACTGTTGATTGTGGTACTTTTTGTAATTGTTCTCTGATTGTGTTTGCCTTGTATTGTTTGTGCATGTGATTGATTCTATTTTGGGACTGAACCAAGATTTGTTTATATGTTAGGCCGGAGGCCGAAATATGTTTGTATGTTGGGGCGGAGGCCTAGATTTGTTTACATGTTGGGCCGGAGGCTATGACTTGGTTTTGTATTGGGATATTACTTAAGCTTTGAAAATTCTTATAATTAAAGAAGAGAACTTTGAATCTTGGATAAGTAAATGTCGCGTTTTAAGAAAAAATATTCATAAGATGAACGGAGATCTCTATTTTAAAAATTCTATTCTTCTTTTTATACGTATCCTCTTATGACAATTCTTAAACCCTCTACTGAGAACTACGAAGACAATGTTCTCACCTCCTTACAGATTTCTCTTTTCAGGAAGGACGAGGAAGCTGATAAAGTTTTTGCTAAGTCCTTAGTTGTGCTGTTTCTATTTGTATATATATAAGTCATAGTATTTTTCTTGCATTTGTCATTATAACTGTATAAGAGGGATAGGAGTTGTATATTTTATATGTATATAATATTTATAAGTTACTTGTATAAGAATTTATATATATATATATATATATATATATATATATATATATATATATATATATAAGAATATATATATATATATATATATATATATATATATATGCATGTTTGTTATTATTGAAAAAGAGCTTTTGGTTTCTCAAAGAAATAGCAATTTGATATTCACGTTAAAGGCTCCTATTTTATTATTAAGTATAGAAGTCGTTGTAATATCCTAGCTATCAGAGTCGGCGTAGCCAGAAATGTGACATTCTAGTAGTAAGGATGTTACAATAGATATTTGTGTTAATTGTGACATGGATTGATTACTGAGTTATTAAAAAAAAGTGTTTGTACTTGATGACAAACCGAGTTGACTTCCACTTCAGTTTTAGGCATGAATAGGAAGGCTACATTGAAGACAAAAATAAATAATTGCTTTTGTTATGTTATTGAGTGTATTAATATGTTTAGAGTTGGTGAATTAATATGTTTAGAATTGAAAATTAATTGTGTTTTGATCAGCATTAGTAATATATATAATTTTTTTTGCAGACATGACGATAGGTAACAAAGATAGATCAAGTGGGTCACATGGTTGTGGTAGAGTGCGGGCTTCCACCGAATCCCCAAGGATTGCCGAGTCATTGCCCTATATCTCGATTACTTCGTCGACCCCTGTGACGTCACAGGCAGGTCCAACGGACTAGCAGTTCAACATGGTCCCAAACTCGAATTGGTGTAGTCTCAGTCTTTGGATCGTAAGGCTATACTGGCGGAGACGTTCAAGTATAGACATACCTTGAAGGCGAACAAGGAGAGATTTGCTGACGTGCGGTCTGCGGCCTAATATGTGAGTTTCAATTAATTCTAAGTTTGAAATTAATTTGGTTTACTTTAAAGTCAATTAAGCGTTATCCTAATCACAAGGAGTGTGACACAGGAGCAATACACGCAGAGACTAGAGGCCGCGATCCAGCAAAATCAGCTACCTAGTGGGGATGACGGAGCCAGCTCGGAGGCCTCAGTGGTAGATTCTGATATAGTTTGGCGCTAGACTGCCTCTGAACCTAACAAGAATTGTCGCTTTAGATTGGGGTCGTTCTTTGCCAGTGGCCTCTGCTCCTCCGCATTGGCGGCGTCCTCTGCTCAGCTTTGCCACCATCCCTACCAATCGCTAGGAAGTTGTAGACTTGAGGGAGGAGGTGCAGAAGCTGACACGGGAGCTTCACCAGCATGCGGAGTAGGCTGAGGAAAGGTACAACGACCTTCTTGCACATGTTGCCATGAACTCAAAACTCGAGCAGAAGCTTGAGCAGGTAGAGCATTTGCGGGAGCAGATGGACGTGTACGTCGCGCAGATGCAAGCTGGAGGCAGCGCTGCTGCTGATACCGGCGTCGCTGTTAGTTCCATCGGCACCGCTGCTGGTGGGGCACTGATATCAGCACCTACTCTGCTGCCTCAGTAGGGGGAGGACGAGGAGGAGGACGCCGACGACTATCGCGGTCTATAGGGTTTATGGATTTAGTTTTTTTTATTCCTACTTCTTTTGTATTCTACTTCTGTGAATGTTGAGTTTGGAAAACTGAAATGATGATCAAACATTATTAAAATATAAATTAGGAAATTATTAAAATATTAAGTGTTCAAATTATCTTCAATTGGTTGTTTGATGAATTTGGTGAGTGTGCAGGAAAACAATTCATTTTCCATAATGGGCCAGAAGCCAAACAAGCCCAAGCTGAACATTGAATTAATTTAACCTTGTGCAAAATTAATAATAGCTGAAACCTTGGAATTAAAGAAAAAGAATCCTAGGCCCAAATCAAAAGCCCATGAACCAAAGTTGATAAGTCAAAGAATGGAACCTAAGGTTCACAAAGCAAGCTTCGGTTACCTACCCCTGTGGTGCAAGTAACATGTTTTCCAAGTTTCAATTCAATTTGATTTACTTTCTTGGTAACTGAAACTTGGAATTCAATATGATTTAATTTCCCTAATAGCTTCCACCGAAAGCTTTCTTCTTCATCTCTTCTCTCTCCTCTGCTTTGGTCACATCAATCCCTCAAAGAAGAACCTAATTTTCATATGAGATAAGTTTGAAAGAATTTGGAGGTCAGGAAGTCGAGTTATGGCTCGCCAAAGTTCGGCCAAAAATTAGATTTTCACCAAAGTTCTCAAACCTCTATTTTCATCAAATTACAACTCAAAACCAACTTTCTATGCTTATAAACAGCACCAAAACATACCATATTACATCAACACAACCCCATATCCTACTACAACTAATCATACCTCAATTTTTAAACAATCTCATATAAATCCATGAAGCTCAACTTCAATAATCAACAGAATCTCATATTCAAACATTTATATATTACTATCATTCATTCAATTCATCATCTCATCAACTATCCACCACATTCATATCATTAGCCAACACCCAATTATTCACAACCAAACTCAACACACATTGTATTAACCAAAGTCACTAAACATGTATCAAACGTATAATTCAACTTATCCTATGTCGTCTAGCCTAAGTTTTCACGACACCGTACATATTATATACGAGAAACCAAAATCATACCTTGGTTAATTTCCTTGTATAGCTCAAAGACACTCAAGGTCACCGATCCTCAAAATTACACAGCCCCAAGGTTACTCCGAATGAAAATTCAACCACCAAGATACCCAATTCAAGCTCCCAATCTCTTCAAAAGTGTTCCACAATCATATATTCACTACCTAATACATATTACCACATCCATATACAAAATTTCAACACCCAACACACAATAGTCCAAGAATCCACAAGGTTTAGAGAGACCTTACCTCACTCGTGCCTTAATTGAACAAAACTCGCTAATCCATCAAGTTAATTTGATTCTAGAACATCAATTCAACCAAAATCTCAACATCCAACTCATAAAGTTTTTGAAAATTATGGAAGGAAAAAATCAAAATTGAAAAGAGACTTCCTTCCTTATTTAATTAATTACTGGGCTTTGTAGAGCTCGACGCTGTGGTTATGTGGCCGCAAACGGTGCGACGATTGGAGTTCGGAATAGGAAATTATCTTGATTTGAAATTGGAGTTAGGGTTTGAGCTCCATGTTCGGCCTCTCCCCTCTTGATTCAGCGTTCCTCTTGGAATGAGAAAGATAGATGGTTGAGTTTGTTATTTATATGATGGGCTATGGGCCCATTTCGGGTCTGGTTCGTCTGGTTTGGCTCATTCGACCCAATTTTGGGCCAAATCTTTTAAAATTAGTGTCAAAATTATTGTTTTAATTAACTTTATCTTATTAAGCTATAAAATTCATATTTTTAATTTTTTAAATACTAATTAATTTATTGGTTAATTATTTACTAATCTTGCGGGTTTTACATTCTACTCCCCTAACAAAAATTTTTGCCCTCGAAAATTCTAGTTACTAAAGAAAACAGTTGGAAATACTCTCCTTGGCCTCAACTCCTAGTTTGATCCCAAGTTTAACACTATGTCTAACATTACCCGTCCTAAACTTTCAACTTTGTCATGTAACCTAGACGAATGCGGGGTTCCAGCTCCAAACAAAACAAATCCAACTTAGGTGTTCGGTATCACACTTAACTCGATCCAGTTGCGGCCATCCTGCACTTGTGGCTCTCCCATGCGGACAATCCCTAGACATGTGCCCCGATGCCCCACATCGAAAACACAACCCCAGTCCGGCCTTGTACGACTCATCTGGAGCAGTCTCATCACAGTCTTCCAGTTACAGCAGCCATTTCATGGAGCAATCTTCCACAAACTGGCTCTTGTTAACCAATTCGGTGAAATTCCTTATCATTTGTGGATATATATAATTAAAGATATCTCATCTAAGTCCTCTCTCGTACTTATCACAAACCCACTCTTCATAATTGGCTGGATTTCCTTGGCAAGTCTTTGAAAAACAGCACAAGTCGTTGAATTATCGGGTATACTCAGCAACAGACATATCCTTCTGCTTCAGTTGCATTAGCTCCAACTCTTTCGCAATGCAAATTGCGTGCGAGAAATATTTTTCGTAAAATTCTGTCTTGAACCTATTCTAAGGAATATCCGTTAACTCCACCTGCGAAGTATGACACAGCTCCTGATACCAATTCTGAGCATCTCCTTCTAACATATAAGTTACTATCTCCACCGACTGCACTTCAGGAACACGCTGAGTGTACAAAAACCTCTCCATGTCTCGAAACTACTGATCATCCTCCAAAGCGTTGACATTCCCATTAAACCGAGGTGGACCACTCTTAAGGAAGTCAGTGAGGGTCATAGACCTATAATGTCAACCCACGTTACTTGTACCAGCACCAGAGTTTTTGCCTTGACGTCTTTGCGTCAGTTCAACCACGGGATTTTCTCTCTGAGTACCTCGCCCGGATCCATGAGACGCCATTTGGTCCCTGTTCACACCAAATAATTGATATTAAGGTGATTAGTCTCAATATCTCAAGTTTAGTACCTTAGAGCCCCAAATGCATTCTCACGAACAAGTATGCTACACATATCAGTCAAATATCCTAAGTAGCACATATACAAAACATAGAGTATGCCCAGAAGCATAGTCAGTTCGTCCCTCAGGCTCTACAGGAACGAACTGCTCTGATACCATAATGTAACACCCTACCATACTTAATCTTATGCTTAAGTTATAAAACTGAGATGGTGAGGTATTACAACCTCTAAAAGTAAAATTATATAATATAATATAGGTAAAAAATTGTTTTATCTAGGAGCCTTTGAAAGAAAGTTAAAACAAAAGCGTTAAACCGAAAAGCGCAACACTCACGAATACGATAACATAAAACAGATAGGATAAGAGTAAAGCAAAATATTTATATACAAGAGGTGACTTCCAAGGATAAAGATAACAAAGCTTCTGACTTGGTTGGCAAAGTTAAAACCGATCAGAGTATATATATACATACATATATACAAGGATAACCCAAAATACATAAAAGTAACCCTAGTTCTCCATAAACTTCTACGAGGTGCAAAAGTAAAACATATATACATAAGGAGAGTCTATACGCTGTGGTCGTGTGGCTACAAACGGTGCGGCGATCGGAGCTCAGAATAGGAAGTTATCTTGATTTGAAATTAGAGTTAGGGTTTGAGCTCGATGTTCATCCCCTCCCCTCTTGATTCAG
Organism: Arachis ipaensis; assembly: GCF_059453495.1. NCBI lineage: Eukaryota > Viridiplantae > Streptophyta > Magnoliopsida > Fabales > Fabaceae > Arachis > Arachis ipaensis. Next base: position 113,347,577 of record NC_142441.1, on the reverse strand, counting down.
CGTTCCTCTTGGAATGAGGAAGAAATATGGCTGAGTTTTTTATTTATATGATGGGCCATGGGCCCATTTCGGGCCCGATTTGTCCAGTTTGGTCCGTTTAGCCCAATTTTGGGCCAAATCTTTTAAAATTAGTGTCAAAATTATTATTTCAATTAACTTTATCTTATTAAGCTATAAAATTCATATTTTTAATTTTTTAAATAATAATTAATTTATTAGTTAATTATTTACTAATCTTGCAGGTTTTACACAAGCTTTGTGTATCCTAGTCCCAAACTTTGAACCTTTCTTTCCTAGCTGCTATTACTACTACCACCAAGCAACTTGTTCAACTCCACAACTCTGCTAATACCTTTTACAAAATTAATTAACAACTTGGCTAAAGTCCAAAGCATCAAAAAAATCATTCAACTTACGATTCTTCTTCGATTTTTGCAGTTTGATATAGTGCTATACGAAAAAAATAACTAGAAATGAGATAGTGAAAAATATGAATTAAAAAATTAAAAATATAAAACAAAATTGCTTAACCTCAAAAAGAGGATTAAAAAAGGCCTATGAAGCACACCTGAACAAGACCATAAAGTGTTAACTTAGCCTCATCGTCCACATAAATTTCCATTGGCTGAAAGAAAAGAGTCATGAATAAGATGGCTAAGCCAAATCTCATTTAAGAAACATAATTTAGTTATTTGAAATTACAAAGCAGAATATTTGCAATAATAACAATGACTAAGACTTAAAGCTTTTAACACACATAATCACCAAAGAACAAAATTGACACAATAAATTCAAAGTATTTCAAGGAAAAGGAAAAATCAATGTGTTAAAGGTAGTTATGAAAACTATGCTTCTAGAATCAATCCACTAATAACCACATAAATAGAATATTACATCTTGCAAATATTTCTTGCAAACAGGTCAAATCTCTTTGCTAAGTGTAGCAGAAAACATCATGACTTGCTTTTCATAGGGAGTCAATTTGAAAATTTCTTGCACATCTCTCCTTATGTCTGCAACGGTCAAACGGTAAACATGCTAGTACCTAATAAGCACAAAAAGTAGAATAAGCTTTATGTACCATTGCATCAGCAAGAAAATTAAAAATTAAAAGCCATAATTAAAGCAATAGAACACAATCACAAAATCAAAAATTGCAGAGAGTGGACCAAAATCAAAATTTGATGGAACTAAGAAAGCCAAATAAGCAATCAATCATCATTATTATTATCCTCATTTTATTATTATTGTTGATCAAAATTACAAAAAGATAAACCCTAAATTCGAGAATTTGATAGTAGAACATCACAAGAAATGAACCAAAATAGAACTTTTATGAAACTACTAGGAAGAAATAAGCAATAAGGAACATCGAATCAATTATCAAAGTCGCATAAAAGATAAAATGCTAGAAACAATAATTAAGAGGGAATACAAAATTAAATCGAACTAAAACATTATTGAGAGAGGATGTAATTAGAATAATTAGCAGATAACAATTATTAAAGTAATTAGAACAAGAGGATGTGAATTTAGTTACAGATTTAGAAGTGAGAAGTTAGAACGCAAACTGAGAAACTGATCAAGGAGGAGAAGGCATGTTAATGGATGATGAGAAGCTAGCAGAGCAGAAGCTCGAGGAAGGAGGAGAAGCTCGCAGATTTGGAGAAAATCTTGACGAAAGAGGTGAAGCTCGAAGGAGGAGAACGAGTTGCTGGAGGAGATCATTGCTAGAGAGATCGTCCCTAGAGAAGGTAAGAAGGAGAGCATTTGGATTCACAACACAGAATCTCAATGGAAAGGAGATTCTAGACAGAGGAGAACGCCATTGAGAAGATCGTCATTGGAGCAGATCGTCGCTGGAGCATATCCCAATGGCAGTGTCTTTCGTCCTTCCTTTAACAGTGGCAGCGTCATTTTTGTTTAAGTGTGTAATTTTAGGGTTGAATCAGAGTTTTGGATTATTTTAAATAATGGGCGCACAGAAAATGGCGGTTTAAAACGGGCAAAATTTTCCAAAACTGCTATTTTATACAAATTAATTATGGCAACTAGGGGTGTTCAAAACCGATCCGAACCGAACTAAACCGACAAATCGAACCGAAATAACCGAAAACCGAAAAAACTGAAAAAAAACTTGTTTTGCTGTTTTTGCAGTTCGGTTCGGTTTTCGGTTCTTACCATGAAAACCCTAACCGAACCGAACCGAATCGGTTTAGCAAAAACCCTAAAAATTACTAACCCCACCCCCCACCCTCCAAATGAGTGCTAGTGTGCTAGTGCTACTGCTGCACGTCCCAGCCGTCCCTAACCCTAATCCCCAATCGAAACCTAACCCAGCCTCTCTTTTCTCCAAATCTCGCCCTTTGCGCACCCACCACCTAGCCACTCACGTCCTTGAGTCTCGAGGCCAGCGGCACCCACGTTCCTCCCACCACCTCGAAGACTTCCTCCGAAGAACCAACGCCAAAGCCTTCCTCTTCGCGGACAGAGCAAAGAGCCAGAGATCCCCCACCGCCGGTGTACCACGAACACGAAGCCGTTGCACAACAGGCCAGCACCCACTGACCCAACAGGCCAGCACAGTACCACGACAGAGAGGCGCCATCACCCAGCAGCGTTTCTGGGTTCTGGCCATTATCAACAGTTCAACACAGCACCTCCCAGTCTCCCACCCAGCCACCGATTGAAGTCAATATGGAGCTCGAGCCACCGATTCAGGTAATGTTTACCATTTGCTGTTTACTGATGCATTGTTGCTACTTGCTGTTTGTCAGATAAAGTTGGTAACTTGGTATTGAATTATTGATGAATTATTTAATTGTTGGTATTGTTGCTGGTTGCTGTTTATTGTTCAGTTTATTGAAATTAGTTTATTGTTCATTTTGTTGTTCATGTTATTTTTCAGTTTATTGTTGGTAATTTGGTATTGCTGGTTATTGATTTATTGTTCAATTTATTGAGATCAGTTTATTGTTCAATTTTTGTTCAGTTTATTCTTGATAATTTGGTTTGCTGGAATGCTGGTTATTGATTTATTGTTAAGTTTATTGAGATCAGTTTATTATTCAGTTTTTGTTCAGTTTATTCTTGATAATTTGGTATTGCTGGTTATTGATTTATTGTTCAGTTTATTGAGATCAGTTTTTTGTTCAGATTTTGTTTAGTTTATTCTTGATAATTTGGTATGTAATTTGGTTAAATCATTGATTCATTGTTGCTATTTGTTGTTATTGGTGTTGTTTACTAGTGTAAAACCCGATTTTGTTTAACCTTGCTGTTGGTATTGTTTACTATTGGTATTTTTGAACTTATTCTTGCTGTTAGTTTGGTTAAATTATACTCAGCATTGGTATTGTTTACTTTATGGTTGCTATTGGTTTAATCATTGCTGTTTATTGATTTATTGCTGACTTGGTATTGTTGCTGTTTATTGATTTCTTGAAGAACTCATCGAGGAATTGGAGAAGTTGGAATTAGGTATAGTTAAGTTTCGACTTATAATTTTCTTTATTTTAATCTAATTTTTATTTATATATATAATTTGTTATGATTATTTCTTGTTTTATATATTTTGTAGAAGTTGCACCCACTCCTAACCCTAATGAAGAAGATTCTGGTGTTGAGTCTGATTGAGTACATCTTGTTATGATATGAATTGTTTTCTTTATTATTAGAATGTATAATTAGATTAGAATGTTTTTTTACTAGTGTTATATTATTATTATTGTTGTTCTTATTATGTAACTGCTTTTTTATTTCAGGTTGGTTTGCGTTAAGAAGTTTAACTGTTTTATTCGAGAAGACACCATAACTTGGCTATCTTTTAATGGAATTTTATTTTTATTTTCAGTTGTGTTGATTGTTGAACTTTTAAACTTCTTTAATTGTTGTATTTGAATTTCTTTTGTCATTAAATTTTATTAGACCAAGACTTTGTTAGTTATTGTGTACTTGTGTTGCTCGATTTCAATGTTATGACTTTGTGAAATAGTATGGTAGTATTTTTTTGAATTGATTGAAAAAACCGAACAAACTGAACCAAACCAAACCAATTTTTGGTTTGGTTTGGTTTGGATGGCTTCGATAAAAAAACCGAACTAAACCAAATCGCAGTTTAATTAGATGATCGAATCGGATGACTTTTTCTTCAAAAACCGAACCAAACCGCACCGCGAACACCCCTAATGGCAACAATATAAAATGCCATAATTTCGAATATTATGGCAGTTCTTTAAAACCGCCGTAATATAAATACTATTTTAAACCACTTTTTTTGTAATGTCCGTGGAGAAGACTCTTTGTCGGTGGACTATTCTCTCCTTTCTCGAATCGTCAGTGAATGGGAATGATTTGTGAAGTCTTCGAGAAAATGAAAAATGAAAAGAAGATGAAGGGAGATTAAGGGAGGGAATTAGGTACTAAATACGAGAAATAATACGATGCATAGAGAATTTATTCTAAGTCATCTTGTGGCAAACGAAGTAAGGGTGTGTACGGCTCTAGCTAGTCTCCTGCTACACAGTTTTCACGGGATCTTTTTTGGCCAACTAATTTGCCACTGCATTCGTACTTCGCTGGATAAGCACAGAACGCAACTCCCAACTTGGGATATGTTTAAGCTAAAAAATTCTTTGCAATAAGTAATTCTCTTCATGGACTTCTAGATAACACCACTGATTAACAAGGAGAAAGGCATCCATTGAGCCAGTCTCACAAATCACGCGATTAACTCCAATCTTCAAAGCCATCAATAATTCATGTCAAATTGTCCAAATTTCTGCACGTATGACACTCACTTTAGGGATTTTATCGGAGTTGTCATGAATCCAATTTCCTGTTTCACCGCGGAAGACACATTCAAAGCTAAGTAGCTTCTCCTCTTTGAAGACGCTTGCATAATGATATAGGTTTAATTTCGTAAAATTTTTACTTTTTAAAAATAGTTTAATAAAAATAAATTTTAAGAAGATAATTTTTTTTAAAAATTATAATATTTATGGTTAGTAAATTAAATAAAATTAACTTTCAAAAAATACAAATAACAACAATTATGTTTAGTAAAATAATTTTTAAAATTAAAAAAATTATAATAAACATAATTACATAAATATAAGAGTTAAATTTAAAAATTAATTAATGTATGAAGATATATTAGATTTTTTAATTTTAATAAATATAAATTATATTTGAAAAGCTATATTTTAAGTGCTTTTTAAAAATATATTTATTTTTTAAAAATTACAAGTACAAACATAATTTTTTTTATTTATCAAATATAAAATGATGAAATTGTGCTTTCTAAAAGCATAAAGACCTTTTTAAAAAATTTTATCAGACGAAATTGTATTATACAAGACATGAAATTAATTATTAAGATCATTTGAGAGGCTAACCAATTTGTGTGGGATTTCTTTGGGTGTCCTGATCTGGTTAAGAGAAACACTAAGAAGTGCTGCCCTGCATTGTAAAAAATTATCATCAACAAAAATTATCTATCTTTCTATCAAATGAGCACAAACCAAAATCTTTTTCCTTATTCAATTTTGGGATTTACTAACAAATGCTATAAGAGTAATTGGCAAGGATCCAAAAGTAGAATTAAAAAAATTTCAAATAAAAATAAAACTTATACTTTTGTCCTTAAAAGAAATTAGGGGTAAGTACGATTTTGGTCCCTTAAGTTTAGTGCCAGAATCGAATTCGTCCCTCTTGTTATTTTGCCATTAAAGTCGTCCTTAATGTTTTTTTTCGTATTAAAATCGTCCTTTTTATTAAAATTTTTAATTTAATTCCTAAACTACCCCTATTCCTATTTTAATAATAAAAATTATAAAATAAAAAAAAAAACAAAACGCGTTTGGGGAGGGGGGGAAGAAAACGCGTGGGTGGGGGGGGGGTTACGAAGGTGCAGGTGCAGGGGCAGGGGAGGGGAAGGGAAGGGGGGGGGAGATGGCGCCGGGGAGGGGAGGGGAAGGGAAGGGGGGAGGGGGATGGCGCCGGGGAGGGAGCTGCTCACGTTGCTGCCGTCAGACCCTGTCGCCGCCGTTCGTGCTTCAGTCGCCGCTGCTGGTCGCCGCCTCGCCGCTGCTAGTCGTCGCCTCGCCGCTGCTGGTCGCCGCCTCGCCGCTGCTGCTCGTCGCCTCTGCTTCTTGCTTCGTCTTCTGCTTCTTCTTCTTCTTCGTCCCTTCTTCTTCTTCTTCTTATTATTATTATTGTTGTTACTGATTTGTTGCTGATTTGTGGAATATTATTGTTGTTTTCTGTTTCTGATTTGTTGATTTGGGGGAGGGGGAGACGGGGAGGGGGAGGTGACGCGGGATGGGGGTGGGGGTGCTGGGAAGGGAAGACGGGGAGGGGGGTGACGCGGGGTGGGGGTGGGGGTGGGGGTGCTGGGAAAGGAAAACGGGGAGGGGGAGGGGGAGGGGACGCGGGGTGGGGGGGAGGGAAGACGGGGAGGGGGGTGACGCGGGGTGGGGGTGCTGGGAAAGGAAAACGGGGAGGGTGCTGGGAAGGGAAGACGGGGAGGGGGGTGACGCAGGGTGGGGGTGCTGGGAAAGGAAAACGGGGAGGGGGAGGGGGAGGGGACGCGGGGTGGGGGGTGGGGGAGGGGGAAAGGGGGGAGGGGGACGACGGCGGCGTTGATGGTGGAGGTTGTGGCGGTGCTGGTGTGGTGGTGGTGGTGGTGGAGGAAGTAATTATGTTGGTAGTGGTGAGGGTATTTTTGTCCAAAAAAAATAAAAAGGACGATTTTAATACGAAAAAAAATATTAAGGACGACTTTAATGGCAAAATAACAAGAGGGACGAATTCGATTCTGGCACTAAACTTAAGAGACCAAAATCGTACTTACCCCAAGAAATTATTATTAGAGTATATGTTAATAATAAATCCCTACACTACTTTAAATTTTATAATTAGGTCATTCTTAGTGTAAAAAATGTTAGTTAACTGAATATTTTTTCACAAATTGAAGGTATTCATAATTAAAAATCTAACACTACAATATTTTGGGTCTATGACAACGATTTTTTAAAAAATAGTGACCTAAAAGGATCTATGATCACAGTTTTAGAGGTGACCTAAAGGAATCTATGATCACAGTTTTGGGGTGACCTAAAAGAATTTATAGTAACAATTTAAAAAAAAAGGATAACCTAAAAAAGTCTATGGTCACGGTTTTGGGAGGTGACCTAAAGGGATCTTTGGTCACGATTTTGGAGGGTGATCTAAAAAGGTCTATGGTCACGATTTTTCAAAAAAGGGTAACCTAAAGGGGTCTATAATCACAGTTTTAGAGGATGACCTAAAATGGTGTATGGTCACGATTTTTTGTGGTGACCTAAAAAGTTATACGCATTTGAAGTTTTTGGTAAAAAATTGAATTTCTACAACATATCAACTTTTCGGAAAACCTGGCAGTCATGCGTACGTGGTAGCATCATGCGTACGCGAGTAAATGGTTCTATCCAGTACTCTCGCGTATGCGACAGTGGTCTGCGTACGCGATAATTCCATTTTTGAACTCATGCGTACGCGGGAGTGTCATGCGTACACGAGCAAACGATTTTGTCCAATATCCTTACATACGCAAAGGTGGTCCGCGTACGCAACATTTCCAAACTTTTGAAATCATGTGTGCTGTGGAAGGTTTGCGTACCCATGACCACCCTGTTTTGCTAAAAATAAATTTTTAAATTTTCAACCATTCTTCTAGTCTTGTAAACCTCTATAAACCCCGTTATAATTTTAGAGTCGGTGTAATAGAGGGTAGAGGAGTTAAGAATGAGACTTAATGAGTCGAGATAGTGAATTGAAAAAAGATAAATTAAATGTAATAAAAGGTGTAATGAGTATGATTATGAAAATGAGAAATGATGATAATTGATTTTGATTATAATTTCGAATGAAGTGAAATGATATTGAGGGCGAATTTGATAACGAAATTGACTCTGATTGAGATATATTTACTTGGGTAGATGTAATTGCGTTGTTCTACTTGCTCCAGGTGATGGTTTGAGATCCTATGGTAGACGTAAGGATTGTGGTTTTGTCCCTCTTGCTTCCAGTTGAAATGCTGACCTTCTGTAGTAAGATGTGGTCGGACACTTAGACCTTTCCGGATAATTTTTCCAAGAGATGTGAATTCCTTTTGAGAGATGCGCGCACGTAGGAATTGTTCAGGCTTAGCTACCAAACATGTCGGGTTTGGTTGTATAACCATGATATCATCAGCCATAGGGCAGGCATAGATCATTTGCATTTGATTGATTTGTTTGAGTTTGCTACTTGTTTTGGTTTGTTTAGCTGTGCATATTAAGTGACTATGAGCTAATTGTGTTACCTGAATTTACTTTTCTATTATTTGTTTATCTTGCTTGTGTTTGAATATCTGAGAAGTTCCTCGTACTGGTGTCGATTGACGCTGAAGGCTGTTTTGGTTGGAATTTGGAGAGTTGTGGAGATAATGATAAAAGTGAATTAGATTAAAATTCGCTATGAGAATCTATGATAGAAAGGTTGTGACTAGTGACCACACACACTGCACAACACACCGCTTACACACACATACTATCTTTACTTTATTCTCCCTTTAATCTTTTAGTTTATTTTGCTTTTTTGAACGTGTTATATTTTTTATATGAGTGTATTTGCACTCACGAATTTTTTTAATTTTTTTCAGGTTTAACATTTAATAATTTATTTTAATTTTATATATATATATATATATATAACTTCACGTTAAATCGTATCACTTTATTATCATTGACTTATGATTCAAGTATAAAATATGAAGAGTAGGGTGTTACAAAGTTAAAAACTCCAATAAAAATTAACGTAAAATCCTAGTAACTATTAAACTACGTGTCACAAAAAGACTCACAAAAGAAAAATCTACTTCATACATCTTGTTTGTTTTTAGGACAATTCTATGATGCTGAAGGAAGAAATATTCCTCATCTGCTGAAATAGCGTGGCAAGCATTTAGAATAGACGCGTGTCCGTCCCATTTCAATGAATGTGAGAAAGTAAGGGTTGCTGTTCGTGGCAGTGCAACCAAGTGTGGGTCCTACCAATGCCAGTGGAGCTTTGACGATGTTTTAAGTTTTTAATTAATCCCCTTCTAATGGATTATTATTTGCAGCAATTTATGTTTATTGATTTATATTTTATACTATTTTAATGGATGAATTATGTTATTTAGAGTTGTGATTTTTGAATGAAAATAATTGAATTAACTTAAACAAAATCATATTAGGGTAGTTTTTAAGTTTTGTATCTCCATTGATGATAAACGACTTAACAAAAATAAAAAATTAATTACAATTAACTCATTTAATATAAATTATCATTAACGTTCTTTATAATTATTATTAGCCTTTATTGTGTTTTTAAATATAAAAGTCAAATCATAAAAAAAATATTAAATATTGATTACAAGAATGTCTAACAGTATCATATTTAATGTCATTAATAAATGAAACTGATAAGAATATGATAAGTAAATTGATAGGAGAGTGAGATAAAAAATAAAATTGTTATTAAATTATATAAATAAAGTAAATTATAGAAAATTTTGATTAATTATAACTGTTACCAAACTTTTTTTATTGTTTAACAACCACACAAAGTTTATTGGCCAACTGTTTTTCCATAACTTATACTTCATTTTTTAAATAAATTTCTCACAAATTAAACTAAAAAAAAAAATAAAAAATAGCCCCTGACAATTACCTCAAAAGACAACGAGATGCTTGACAACGAGACCCAAAATAGCCTCTGATTTTTATATTTAAAAATACAATAAAGACTAATAATAATTATAAAGAATGGTAATGATAATTTATATTAAATGAGTTAATTGTAATTGATTTTTTTATTTTTGTTAAGTCATTTATCATCATTTAATGGAGATACAAAACTTAAAAATTACCCTAATATAATTTTGTTTCGGTTAATTCAATTATTTTCATTCAAAAATTGCAACTCTAAATAACATAATTCATCCATTAAAATAGTATAAAATATAAATCAATAAACATAAATTGCTACAAATAATAATCCATTAGAAGGGGATTAATTAAAAACTTAAAACTTCGTCAAAGCTCCACTGATATTTGTAAGACCCACACTTGGTTGCACTGCCATGAACAGCAACCCTTACTTTTTCACATTCGTTGAAATGGGATGGACACGTTATTTCAGCAGATGAGGAATATTTCTTCCTTCAGCATCATAGAATTGTCCTTATTTTTAATGTATTTATCTTATCATATATTTTTTAAACACATATTAACTATTTTTTTATTATAATGAATTATTTTTATCTGTCTTTTGTATATTTAGAGCAACTCCAATGCTAAGAAATAAAGTTCCTCTTCTAACATACGGGGACTCAATTACCATTGGAGTGAAAAATGAAGGAAGGCTCTTCATGTGTATCAAGGTTGAGAATCCCTCTGAATAAAAACTTGCAACAACCAATAAAATCATACAATGTGGTAAGTTAATAAAATAAAAATAAAAATATATTAAATACTTATATATCTATTTAATTAATTATTTATATTAATTATTTAATAATTAGTTATATTAAATTATAATTAATATAAATAATTATATTAAATTTATTTTACATAAAAAATAAATTTAATTTGTACGTATTATAAAATAATTTTTAGTTAAATTATTTTTTTTATTTATAAAATTTAAAATACTAATTAAATTTGAGTTATTTATTTTAATATTTTATAATATTGAATTATTTTAAATTTATAAATTTAAATAATATTATTATAAAAAATAATAATTATATTAATTTTAATTACTTTAATTAATTAATTAAGTGAGACCACAATAGAAATTAAAGTTAGTTTTTTCTAATGAAAAAGAGAGAGATTTTTTTGAGTTTCTATTTATTGTTTATGATGCAAAAGCTGATGTGGAGTTACTTTTTATGCTGGAGATGATCTTACTCTCTCTTTGATTGAAATTACATTTATATCATTTATCAACAATTATGAAGAAGGCATTAAATTCATCGTTCTTGTTGAAAGACAATGGGGGAGACAAATAGATCAAGGAAAGCATGGTTAGAGATATATGATATGCCTTTGCATGCATAAAATGAGGATAACTTCCTTAAAGTGGCGTCTGTGTGGGGGGAGCCATTGGTCGGGGTGAAAAAATCGGTTGTTTCAGGAGGAATTTAATATGGAAAAATTTATGGTGGTAATTAACAAACTGGATGACTAAAATCCATGCTATTGTGACTTCAGACGTTGACGGTGACAAGTTTGACATATGCGTGAACCAAATTCTCCGGTGTCGATGTATGATATGATGGTCTGAAGAAGAAGCTTGGAGGTAGCTTGACAATGGAGAATAAAGTTCCGGCGGGTAATGAAGAGGCGGTTAAATCCCAAGTGCAAAAGGATGGTGGGGGTGAAGAACATGACCACGTGGGAATCGTAAATGTGGGGCCTAGGAACAATAATGAGGGTGGGGGAGAACATTTTGATTTTTGACTATGGATTAATGACTTATCGGGAGTTGGATAGATATGACTTGGATATACAAATTACAAAATGTAGAAAGCACATTCCCATTACAAAATTGAAATTCCACAAATGTTTAGTCAATGATATGTATATTGAGGAGATTATTCGGGAAACTCGAATGGGCCTTCAAAATAGCCCAAAGAAGCATGATAGTCAATCGAATGAGAACGGATACAGAAGAGGGGCCGAACAAGTGGAAGACAATATAACCCTCATTGATCCATCAATTCCTCCAGGATTCGAAGAGCATATAACAAAAATAAAGACCCAGAGGGAAGTAAAAACTCTGGTAGCCAGGAAGACAGATCCCATGTCACTTGTTGCTCTGGTAAGTATACTTAAATTTGATATTGCCATTTGTTTTAACACTAAACTTAAGGTTCTATTTTCCCTTATCTGTATTGTAGCTTGAGTTGGAGGATCCAAAGGAAACACCAGAGAGGAGATGGCTACAAATTTTACATATGCCATGTATGATACCCCTCAAGAAGTACCTAAGTGTGCTAGGCACATGGTATGCATATTTGACCTTGCTCAGGTTTATCCTTAAAAGTGACCTTTGATTTTATTCTAATGGATATTTTGTTTCAGGCAGCCGTTGAGATAAGTTGTGAGCCTAGCATTGGGAAGCATGTTCGCACTCACTCTCTTGATCATGCGGCGGTGTCTACTGTCCTACTGCTGATGGAAATACAACAATAGATTCTTTCCATCAGTTTGCTGGTGTGAAGTGGTTGCGCGAGAAGCCATTGTCTAAGTTTGAGGATGCTCAATGGCTCCTTATACAGAAGGCAGAGGAGGAGAAACTTCTCCAAGTTACTATTAAGCTTCCTGAAGAGTATCTTAATAAGTTAATAGACCAATTTAATGAGTATTATATTAGTGATAGTGTTAGCAGATTTGCTCAGCTGTGGAACGAACAGAGGAAGCTGATATTGAATGATGCAATTTTTCGGTTTCTCTTACCATCTATGGAAAAGGAGGCAAGAGGTGTTTTGTCAAGCAAGGCAAAGAATTGGTTACTTATGGAGTATGGGGAGGCATTGTGGAATAAGGTTTCTGTGGGACCTTATCAGCAGAAGGAAAATGATCTTAGCTCTGATGAAGAGGCTGCTCCTAGGGTTATCGCATGTTGTTGGGGACCTGGCAAACCACAAACAACTTCTGTTATGTTGGATTCTTCAGGAGAAGTGCTAGATGTGCTTTACACTGAAGAATGACCAGGAACGTGTGCTTAAGTTTATGACAGATCACCAACCACATGTTGTTTTGGGAGCTGTAAATTTGTCTTGCACTCGTCTAAAGGAAGATATAAATGAGGTTGGCATCTTGGTTTTCTTGTTACGCAATAATTTTTACCTCTCCTTATATTATGATGCTTCACCTGTTCCTGCAACTCGATTCTCCTAAGCAACATATGCAGTTTGTGGATGCTTATCTTCTAAAGTATTCATGCTAGGCTGGGCTTGCACTAGTTACTAGTCCCATTACTTGACCTTGAGTAGGAAATAGTTGTTGCTGTCTTGTACTATTGTTTGTATATAAAGAAATCAAGTATGTTTTGACGTCATAATTATAACCATTGTGACCCTATAATACTTCTGCATTGAAGCATGGACTGAATTCTTTTGTAGTTAGAGCTTGGGTAAAACCATTTGATAAGTAAATTTGGTTTACAGTTGCCTTTCTCTGATGTTTATTGGTTCTTTTACTCTATAATATGATATTTTTGTCCAAGTCATGTATTATCCATTCATTGTTTTATTTTATTTGTATATGGCAGTTCCTTTTGAATTGTGTGGAACTTCATTCCATGTAGCTGACCTTGTCGATGAGGGATTTATTATTTTATTGTAGGTCTCATGTGGTATACTTTATTTCTATTAGGTCATTTTTAAGATGGTGGAGGAAAACCCTCGAGATGTTGGGCATGAAATGGATCATGGATGGGCTCAGCATTGTGTATGGGGATGAATCTCTTCCCCGTCTTTATGAAAATCAACGAATTTCCTCCAACCAACTTCCTTCCCAACTAGGTAAGTACTACTGCTTTGATTGGGCTCAGATCCTTCCCCATTGGTGAGAGCTGGTGCAATTTTTACTCGGAAAGACTTCCTGACAGAACATAAACTTGGTAAAAAGGTGTTTGTCAATGCAGTTGGTTTTTTTGCGTGTACGACGAAGTGGGTTGGCTGCTAGCAGCAGTCAGTTTATTGATTTGCTGGATGATACAAGAATCCATCCAGAATCATATAGTCTTGCTATAGAGTTGGCTAAAGATGTCTATGAGGAGGATGGAACAGCTGATACAAACAATGATGATGATGCTGAGATGGCCATTGAGCATGTGAGAGACCGGCCTAGCTATTTGAAAAACCTAGACGTCGAGGAATATGCTGCTGGAAAGAAACGCCTGAACAAGATAGAAACTCTCTGACATAAAAAGAGAACTGATTCAAGGTTTCCAGGAATGGCGTAAGCAATATGAAGAACCAAGCCCGGATGAGGAGTTCTATATATAATTTCAGGTGAGACTGAGGAGACTCTGGCGGAAGGTAAAATTGTCCAAGCCACTGTTCGCAGAGTGCAAGCCCAGAAAGCAATATGTGGGCTTGAATCTGAAATGAGTGGAATCCTTATGAAACAAGACTACTGATGACTGGAGAGACGTAGTTGAACTTTCTGATAGGTTACTTGAGGGTGACATACTCACGTGTAAAATCAAGTCAATTCAAAAGAATAGGTATCAAGTCTTCCTTGTTTGTATAGAGAGTGAAATGAGAAGCAACCGGTTTCAAAACAACCGTGATCTTGATCCTTACTACCACGAAGACAGAAGCTCTCTGCAGAGTGATCAAGACAAAGGTCAGAAAGAAAAGGAGCTTGCAAAGAAGCATTTCAAGCCAAGGCTGATTGTCCATCCACGCTTTCAAAACATAACTGCTGATGAAGCAATGTAGGTTTGTTTGAGTAATTTTATATCATGATGTGTGTTCTATTGACCTTTTATTTCAATGGTATGATTTTCTTGTATTGCAAAATTAGCCTCTAGTCCTCTATTTATGCACATCTCAACAGTCTTAGACTTCAGAACTGAATGCTTGACAAAGACTAGAGAAAAACTACTAAATTATGTTGTTGATTTTAACATGTAGCAGACTCAATTAATACATTTACTCTATCTAGTTGGATAATAAGCACAGAATTCTGAATGGCTTTATATTTTTGTCTTCTATATCTGTTGTTATTATTTAAGACACCCAAGCAAGTAGCAATACCTGTGGGTTTCACTCATTTTGGGGGACAAATGAGCTTTGATAGATGGTCTGCTGGATGCTTTGGTGGGGATTCTCACATTTTTAAAATGTTGTTTTTGTTTATTTTGGATTTTCTTTTTTACAATTTTTGATTGGGAGGTTCAAATGATGGTTGCAACTTACTGTTTGATCAATCCCTCGGAGGCAGAAATGTGATTGTTGCCAACTTGGTCTAGCTTCCTTTTTGCTTATGTGAATCTAATCTTTCAGTTGGTATCTTATTATCTGTAACTAGTCATGGGACTAATATTATCCTTCATAAGCTTTAAATGATGCTTTGTATTGTTACTGATACTCTGCTGCTTTTCCTTCTCAATTCAGAAGGGCAGGATGAATATGAAAATGATGGATTTATAGTGGATGATGTTGAAGATGAAGATGAGCAAGATGAAGAAGAGAGGCCAGAAAGTGATGATGAGCGGCAGAAGAAGAAAAAGCCGAAGAAAAAGTAAGTTATTTATTTTGTGTATACCCCTCTTCAGAAAAAAAAAGAAATTTGTTTGAAAATAACTGTACTCTCTTTTGTATTTCTTGCTTGAAATTTTAATAAATATGTGATGTTATTCTTTTAAATTTTGATGAATTATTCCAACTGTTCAGGGTGGAGTATGTCCTTGATGAGGATGATTATGACTTGCATATATTTTCAATTATTGGCTTATAGTTGATAGAAAAATGATTGGGAATCTTAAACCATCTTTATTTTCCTCCTAATTTCTAAATAAAAATAAACAACTTTAAACTTTTTGGATTTTTATACCTTTTATGTTTTCAAAAATAAAAATATAATTATTTTTTACTTGAAAATTAGGAGAAAGATTTAAGAATCCCAATCATTAACTCTACTTGATAATATACAAGTCAACAATAATTTTCAATTTTCCATCAGGAGAGCAAAAAGTTCAAACGGCTGAAAATGGGTCAGAGGGATACCGAGGAGGAGCCCTCTGGATTATCTGGTGAGGAGTTTGATGGGAGTGGTAAAGTTGGGTGAACTGCTGAGGAGAAGCGTAAACGCAGTTTATTTGGTGATGACGAAGGTACTTCCTAATTCCACAGGTTTGTAGTTTGGTTTCTAATTGAGAATGCCCTCTTTTGGAAGATGGGTATTTTGAATGTTTACCAAATAGTTTTCTATTTCATGATACTGTTTGGTAAAATAAGGCGGAAACTTGCTCCCAATAAGCAGGAAGATACACGAGAATAGTGTTTGGTCTAGTTGGTTGGAAAATCTAAATAAAATAGCCATAATAAACATTAGGAAGCATTTCAAGTGCACCGGGAATACGGTACACCAATTATTTTAACCGTTGATCTGAATTATAAAAAAAATATATAATATATATTAATTGAAATCAACGGTTAAAACAACTGGTGCACCGGTACTCCCTAGTGCACTTGAAATGTTTCCTAAACATTATATCAAAGAGCTAAAGTTTATAAGTTGAAATCCTAAATTAATGGAAGACTAGAATGTTCTTTTTTAATTTTTGGGAGCATATGCCAACTCTGAGAAATATCTCATGAGAGTTCTCAAGAAGGGTGCCTGGCTTTTAAAAGATCAGATTAATATGAGTGAAAAGGCTTATGGGCTACTATAGAATAACAAACTTTAAGCATAACTGACTCCTCTATAGAACATTTTCATTAAATGTTATAATAAAGTTGTTATCTAAAATGGTTTTGTACAATCTATTTTGCATATACCCTAATGCTGTTCACTTACTATTGGTGCTGTTGGAAAATACACTGATGTAGTTGGTTGTTTGTCCCTTGGCACGAAGTCCGCAATTTTATTGAGGCGGTGAGCTTCTCCTTAACGAGTTTCTCAATAGAATACCTTCCCCGTTTATGAAGAACTAAGAAAATGAACCAACGATCCTTTATGTCTACATAAATATACAAATTCAACCCATATTAACAGAATTCAGTCTAGTCCACCTTGAATCTTCTCGTAGGTCCGTATCTCACGTAGGCCCAGTATCTCATATAGGAGACTATCTCAGGGACGGATCCAGAAATATTATTCTGGAAGGTCAATAACATATATAATATTAAAAAATTATACAAAAAATTATATAATGTAAAATGTATTTCAAAATTATATCGATAGAGAATATATTTTAAAGTACAAAAATATGTATGTATTTTTTATTAACGAAGTGGTCGATTCTTCCTATCATAAAATTTATCGATAATAGAATCTGTGTCAAATTTTTCTGCAATTTTCTTTTCAATATAATTAAAAGACAATTAGCAAGAAATTAATCTTTCATTTTGTTTATGAGTTATTTTTCATAATATTCATCCAGTAGTTCCAACAAAAAGATCACAAAAATAAAAAAATAAAAAAATAATTAATAAAAATTACTAAAATTTTAGAAAAAATAAAAATTATCAACATAAAGATTATAAAAAATAAATAAAAAAATAATTAAGAATATATTTGTCTCTTTATAAAAAAATTTGGTTTTTCTTCTTAAATATTATAAAATAATTTGGTCCTTTTTAATAATTTTGGTATTAAAGGTTCTTTTTAATAATTAAATCTTCCTAACGGTCCTTTACAATATTTTTTTCTAAATATATAATGTGATAGTTATGTATTTAAAATTATATTATTTATTCTGTTTTTCTAAAAAAATTGAAAAAGATGAAAAAAGTTAATATTTTCATGTATTATATATAATATTTTAAATAAATTATATTTTAAAAATATTTTTATGAAAAATTATATTATATAATAATATCTTTAATAAAAATAGTTAGTTAATAAATTTTGAATATAATAATCTAATTATTTTTCAAGTAATATAAAATAAAATTTTAATTATTTTATATTTTTATGTTACAGTTTAAAATATTATTTTAATATAATTTTTTAATATTATAAAATTTTTTTCCATAATAATTAATTTTAATAAATAAAAAATACTCATATATTTTGTATTTATATATTTTATATTTAATTATTTAAGAATAAAAGATTCTGTTGCCATTTAAAGTATTGTGCATTAAAGTATTGCCATTTAAAACATTTATTTATGTATTAGGATATTCTGTATTTATTAGAGTCCATCAATGTTCTTATTTTATATTAGTCTTTGATTTTCATCTAATAAAATCCAATGGTCTATATAAGTATTGCCATTTAAAGCATTTATTTATGTATTAGGATATTCTGTATTTATTAGAGTTCATCAATGTTCTTATTTTATATTATCCTTTGATTTTCATCTAATAAAATCCAATGATCTATATAAGTGTGGCTCATTCAATAAGTATATAATTGTTGAACTTATTTTAGACATATCCGGATATTAGACTGTAACAAGGATAATAACCCGTGCTATGCACGTGATAAGATTGAAATTATAATTTTAAATTATTTTATTAAAATTAATTTGAATTATGATAATTTGATTAATAAAATGTAACATATTATATATTGTTTGTTTTTTCTTAATCTAGTGTTAAATGTATTAACTCTAAAATAGTTATTAATTGGTTTTAATAATCTACTTTTTTCAATAAATCAAACATATATTCTCAATGTGACCATAAATAACCTAGTAATACTTAGACCCACTAACAAATTTTTATATATTATTTTACTGTCAAGTAAGAACATATCAAAATCAGTTTAAAATAAATAATAAATTATTAGAGAATTCTAATGTACAAAATTCTCTAATAAATAATAAATAATTTAAACCTACCAAAAAATAACTCAACACTTTTCTTTGATACCTGCAAAATATATACCTGAAATAATATTATATCAATGTCAGTATACAGTTTTACAATCATCGACCGTATTTACTACGTGACTCCTTCTTAAAAGTTATTCTACACACGTGTGCAGTCGGAACATAAATTACTGGACTTTATTTTATTTTTCTAATTAAATTATTATAATTATGCGTTATTCATTAAATGCTAATTATAATATAATTGTAATATTGTAATATAATTATAATAAAGGTATTTTTCTAAAATAAATTTAGAAGAGAGAATAGTGCTTTCATTTTGAAGAAAAAATGAATAATTTTAATTACATCATAAGCTTAATTACGTCATACCTATGGTCTAAAGGCACAGTTATAATAACCCATTAAAAAGTATTTAATTAGTTAATACAAATAATTAGTATAACTCATTTAGTTCCATAAATTAAAAGAAATAAATGTGAAAAGAAGAGATAAAGAGAAAGTGAAATTATAAAAACGTGTAGCCATTAAAAAGCAATAAAAAAGTTTCTTTTAGTTTTTTATTTATTAATTATTAATTTATTATAATTAATTTCACAACATTTATTATACGTTATTCTTCTTACAAATTAATACAATCAATTAATTGATATCAATTATCAATAATTAAAAATGCATGTCTCAATTTTTTGTTAAAGTAAAATAAAATAAAATACATATATAAAAATGCACGTCTCATTTTATATATATATATATATATATATATATGAATTGAAATACACATGACAAAATAGAATATTACAAAACAAAATTATAGTAAGATTATTTAAAAACAACATAAAGATAACACATCTTTTTTAATCAGAAGCTAAATGAAAAAAAAAGTATGCACCTAATAATAAGAAATTAAAATAAATAAAAATTTAAAAAAATATAAAAAAATAAAATATATAAATAAAAATTAAAAAATTAAATAAATTACAAAAATGGTACCTTAAACATGAGAGAGAGGGAGATAAATAAAAATAAAAGAAACAAAAATTAAATAAATTATAAAAATTGTACCCTAAACATGAAAGAGAGAGGGAGGGAGGGAGGGACGGAGAGAGGGAGAGAAAAAAGATAGTAAATGAGTAAAAAATATTTGATCTTGTATAAATAGATAGTATTGAGAAAAATAAATTAATTAAATTAGTTCATATATTTCGTTATCATATTTATTATTTATTAAATAATTTGATATTTACTCCAATCAAATCAAATAATTAATATAATTAGAAAAATTAATTAATTGATATAATTAATTATAATTAATCAATTCATATAAATTATAATAAATTGTGAGATTTGAATGTTTAATCAAATTAATTAGTTGATATAATTAATTATATATAATTGATTTGCTTTAACGAATTAAATGAAATAGATCAGAAAACATCTCAAGAGTGTGCCACATCAGTTCCATCATTAAGTGCAAAAATTTAATTTTTATATAATAAAATAGAATAGAATAGATAGATAATAAAGATATTTTCTTAAATTAGTATATTTATACATTATTCATTGAATATTAATTATAATATTGTAATATAATTATAATAAAAATATTTTTTTTAAAATAAATTTATTTAAAAAATATAAATTGATTATTAATAATTGGTATTATTATTAATAAAAATTGATTATTAATAAGATTGAATTATAATTTTTTGGAAGAAAAACATGCATTCATCTTGATATTGTTCGTGGATTCTTATCAGATTGAATTATAATTATCATTAGAATAGATAAAATTATTTTAATCTTATTACTCGATTGTAGAATAAAAAATAATCATATATCTATAAAAAATTATAACAAAAAAATAATTAATATATGTAACTTAAATTTTATATGTATAATATATATAAATAAACAAATATTTAAAATTATTAAACAAAATTATTATATATGTATAGATAAATAAAAAAATTGTTATAATTTATGAAAATTACACCTATGGTGATATTAATAATAAAGGATAAAAAAATTATCGAATAATTGTAGGCTCAAAATAAAATTAATTATGATCAGAAAATAATTAATATATGCGATTTAAATATATTTACATACAATTAATATATATATATATATATATATATTTAGAATTATTTAACAAAATAAATATATTCTAAAAATAAAAAATATTAACTAAACAATTGATATATATACATATAAATAAATACGGAAATTAGTATGATTTATGAATATTATTATGCGTATAATGGTATTAATGGAATAACAAAATTATTGAATGATTGTAGGCTAAAAAAATATTTATAATAAAAAAATAAAAAAATAATTAATATATATGACTTAATATATATGTATACTTGAATAAAGAAAGATTTAAAATTATTTAAACAAAATAAATAAATATATCATACGAATAAAAAAATTATTGACTAATCGATCAATATATACTGGTAGTATAAATAAAAAAAACTATTAAATAAAAAATAAATAATATATTTTTAATTTTGTGAATAAAACGTAAATAACTATAATATAATAATTTGTTTAATTATTAATATTTACAATTGTTATTTTAAATCATAAATTTAGAAAAAAAAAGTAGATTAACAAAAATCATTAATAACTATATTAGAATTGATAAAATAAAATATATAAATAAAGATAAAAAAATTAAATAAATTACAAAAATTGTACCTTAAACATGAGAGAGAGGGAGAGAGGGAGGGATGGAGATAAATAAAGATAAAAGAAATTAAATAAATTACAAAAATTGTGCTTTAAACATGAGAGAGAGAGGAGGAGGGAGGGAGAGAGGGAGATAAATAAAGATAAAAGAAACAAAAATTAAATAAATTATAAAAATTGTACCCTAAAACATGAGAGAGAGGAAGTGAGGGAGGGAGAGAGGGAGAGAGAAAAGAGAGTGAATGAGTAAAAAACATTTGATCTTGTATAAATAGATGGTATTGAGAAAAATAAATTAATTAAATTAATTCATATATTTCGTTATTCATATTTATTATTTATTAAATAATTTGATATTTACTCCAATCAAATCAAATAATTAATATAATTAATCAAATTAATTAATTGATATAATTAATTATAATTAATCAATTCATATAAATTATAATAAATGGTGGGATTTGAATGTTTAATTAAATTAATTAATTGATATAATTAATTAAATATAATTCATTTGCTTTAACGAATTAAATGAAATATATTAGAAAACACCTTAAGAACGTGCCACATCAGTTCCATCATTAAGTGCAAAAATTCGATTTTTATATAATAGAATAGAATAGAATAAAATAGATAGACAATAAAGATATTTTCTTAAATTAGTATATTTATACATTATTCATTAAATATTAATTGTAATATTGTAATATAATTATAATAAAGATATTTTTTAAAATAAATTTATTTAGAGAAATATAAATTGGTTATTAATAACCGGTGCCATTATCATATAATTAAAATGATTAAAAATATTTTCGATTGATAATTGATAAGTAGATTAATAATGTATTAAATATTAATTTTATATAACTATATATAGTAAATATATTTTCCTAAATTAGTATAATTATGTATTATTAATTAAATGCTAATTATAGTATAATTATAATAAAGATATTTTTATAAAATAAACTTAGAAGAGAAAATAGTGCATTCATTTTGGCAAAAAAATAGATTCATGAAGAATCAACACCTCACTTCTATTAGTTGGGGGAAAATCCAATTTTAGTATATTAAGTAAATTATTATTATTATTATTATTATTATTATTATTATTATTATTATTATTATTATTATTATTGGATAATAAATAAGAATTAGAATTATATCAATAGTTTTAAAATTAATATAATTAAAATGACTAAAAATATTTAAAATCAACATGCGTAATTAATATCATAAGATTTGATCATTTTATGATTAGAATCAAATATTCTTATCATGATTATCACGATCTGTGCTATTATTATATCATTATCATATATTATTATTATTATTATTATTATTATTATTATTATTATTATTAAAAGTATTTTTAATTGATAATTGATAAGTAGTTTAATAATGTATTAAATATTGATTTGATATAATTATAATGAAGATATGTTTCTAAATTAGTATAATTATGTATTATTCATTAAATATTAATTATAATATAATTATAATAAAAATATTTTTTATAAAATAATTTAGAATAGAGAAAGTGCATTTATTTTGGAGGAAAAACGGAGTCACGAGAAATCGACACCTCATTTTTATTAGTCGGGAGAAAACCAAATTTTAGTATATTAAGTAGATAAGAGGAGAAGAATTCTAATTTTTCCAGGATGTGAAACAGGCTCATGGGAAAGATGATATAATTTTCTATGATCGTTGAAATTTTTGATAAAACCAGGCAAGTGAATAAATCTTGAGTCATTGGTATAGGGATTATAAATCTTTATACCTTTATTTTTTTTTTTTCATAAAGCATGAAAAACCCATTACTTTCCTTGATCGCAGATTCTCCAGGTTCTTGCATGAGAAATCCAAAATTAATTGATCTTCTGCATAATGTGGAGCTAGGGAAGATTTGGACAACTTGAGGTGATGGTACTTCTATTTGATGAGCAAGAAGCAGCAAGGTATGTGTTTTCGGGGTAGTGTTAAACTTTGCATGAGCCTTCCCGAATTCCTCACTGTTGATAAGCTGATTAGTTAATTCCATTTCTTGTTGACAAGTTTGAAAGGTAGAAACAATTCAGGAGACACGTTAATAAGAATCTTTGTTAATAAATCATGGGTAGAGCTCATCTTCTTTGATAACCACATGTTCTGGAAAAGGACTAAAAGTGTTCTTGACGATTTTGAAATGGAAAGTGGTAAAATCTAGTTGAGAGTTTTAGAACGAAGTTCTTGATAAGGGGTTAAGAGAGAATTCTTGTGTTCTTTGACGATTGTGACACAAAGGGTACGGTAGAATGTTAAGACTTCAGAGGGGGAAAAGATGTTTAAATATAATTTCCTTTAATAAACACGTTAATAAAAATATAAACATGTTAATAATAAAAATGATTTATAAATATTAAAAATTAGCAAATAAATTTGTGTGCGCGCGTGTATTATTTAGTGAATTTCTCCATAAAATGATCACTTATATATTAGAATATAATAAAAATTTTCATAACAAAATAATAAATAACAACAACAAAGTCTTGTCCATTAGGTAGGTCAGCTACATATAATAAAATAATAAATATTTTATACGTGATTAAAATTTTTTATGTATTCAATCAATTGATATATATATATATATATATGAAATGTGACAAAATGCGAATAGAGGACAAACTATTGGAAGGTGACGAAAAATATATAGTTTCTACATGAAAAAGAGTAAGTAGCGGGCGGATGAGCTAATAATCAGTAAAGTTAGAAAAGTATCAAAGTATTGACAAAAGAATGAACAATTTCATATCATTCCGTAGAGAGAATGAGAGAAGGAGAGAGCGGGAGAGAACGTTTGAGGGTGAAACACGGTGAAGAAGATGGCCATGCCATCGAAAGAGATAAGGGGGAGAGTGTGGGAGGGTTTGCATCAGGTGTGAAGGAGGGATCAAGTAAGGGCGACCTTAGTTCCAGGGTGACTTCCAAGATTTCGTTCCGTGACAAGGTTATTGGTTCTACGGTAGCCACAGGGATAAATCGGGCTGAAGCTCTAGATGAGGATTCCATGGCAGTGGTCACTGAAAAACAAGGAGATCCTATGCCTCCAAGAGTTTGCTTCTCCGAAGAGGCTAGGAACATCCTTTCTGAACCATACAAGGAAGCAATTGTGATTAAGGTTCTTGGAAAAAACTGTTGTTACACGGCCATATTTCACAAATTGAAAGGAGTACGGAGGATCACAGGTGGATATGAAATCTTGGATGTGGGTTTTGGGTACTTCCTCGTTAAATTTGATCGCATGGACGATCGAGAGAAGGTTTTACTAGGGGGGGCCATGGATGATCTTCGGTCACTATATTGCGGTCAAGCCATGGACACCGGATTTTAAACCTTGTGAGGACACTTTCGGGGAGACTATGGTTTGGGTTCGAATCTCTGGTTTGAGCATATGGTACTATCAGGATAAAGCCATGATGAGAATCGCTTCTGCTGTGGGAAGACCAGTCAAGGTGGATCTGGCTACTAAGTTGGCGAAAAGGGGAAAATTTGCTCGGGCTTGCGTGCAAATTAATCTTGGTTTGCTGGTGGTCCGGAGTGTGATTGTCGATGAGTTTGAATATAAGGTGGAGTATGAATGCTTACACCTTATTTGTGACAAGTGCAATTGTTTCGGGCATCCAGCAACTGACTGCAAAATGACCCCAATAGATTCGGAAAGGGTGGATCGAAAGGAAACATCAGTGACCGAGACGGCAGCCCGGGTGGTGCAGCCACAGGAAGCTTCAAAAGAGAAAATTTTTGAATTTGGATGCAATCCCAAAGAGTCAGTGATAGTTGCAGAAATTGGGGAGGAATTAGATGATACGTTGCATGGGAAGGAAGTGGGGTCCCAACATTTGGAAAATGAGGCTGGCTGGACCAAAGTCAGCGGTAAAAGGAGAGGAAAACTGAGTCAATCAAACAAAGCCCAACAAACATCTAAAGATAAAATGCCGGTGCGCTCAAATCAGAAATTGGACCAGAACCGTGACTTTGGGCTACGTATGAGAGGAGCCGAATCAGGGGTGAAGACCGGGTCGGTTAGCGGATCTAAGGCACGCATGGCATCTTCCAAACAGCAAGGGGTGAAGGGCAAATCTGTCTCTGTTGCGGTGCCGACTTTCACTGCCATTATCAAAAACAGACACAAGAGGTTGCGCCCTTCTTCTTTGCAGAATTCGCCGTCGACTCCGGACTGCCTTGGCAACACCAGCAAGCAGCAAATCGGCAAATTGGAAGGGTTGTCAGTGGAGGGACACAGACAAACCGGGCAACAACCGAACAAGGACAAGCAAGGCTCAGGGGGATATGATGGTGGATCTTCATCATCTCGTTAGGGACTTCAGCTGAGGTTGGTCCTTTTTACAATACAAATTGTTTTATGGATTATTTAGATTTAAGCTTTCTATTTTGGAATATTAGAGGTGCCTCTAATAAATTGGCCCGGGTTCATAGTAAGGAGTTAGCGAATAAATTTCATCCTACTTTTTTCATTCTGTTTGAAACCCATATTGCTTTCGAGAGGATGAAATCTTTTTGGAATAATCTAGGTTACCATGGTGTTGGTATCGTTGAGGCTAATGGTCATAGTGGGGGTATCTGGGTTCTATGTTCTAATTCAAATATTTCTGTGAGAGTATTGGATGTAGTTGATCAATGTATCAGTTTTGAAATCACTATGGGCAATACATCTAGTTACTGCAGTGCGGTGTATGCTAATCCGCATATACATCGGCGTAAAGAACTGTGGGGTGACTTGACAAGGATTGCTAATATGATCCACGGACCTTGGATTGTGTTAGGGGACTTTAATGATGTTTTGTTGCAGAGTGAAGTTAGAGAGGGGCAATTTAGACTTGCCAGAGCAGAACAATTTGCAGAAACATTGGAGGATTGTGGGCTATTTGATATGGGGGCTATTGGGAGAAGATTCACTTGGTACAGGAAGGTGAAAGGTGGGGTGCAGGTGGCCAAGAAGCTTGATAGAGCAGTCATCAACCAGGACTGGCGACTAATGTTTCCGGAGGTTTATACTGAGGTGCTGGCGCGCCTTCACTCTGATCATTGCCCATTATTCACTAGGTGCAAGATGGCAAAGAGGGCTACCAAGGGCCATCGTCCGTTCAGATTCCAGGCTGCGTGGATGACTCATCCTCTTTTTAGGAATGTTGTTGATACAGCTTGGAATAGAGGAGCTCCGGATGTAGTCAAATGTTTGTTGGAGGTTCAAAAAGATGCAACTAGCTTCAATAAAAAGGTTTTTGGCAATATTTTTGTCAAGAAAAGGGAGTTGGAGAGGCTTTTGAATGACGTTCAAATTACTCTGGAAAGTTGGGAGGATCAACAGCTTAGGATCAAAGAGCAAGTTTTGCATCAGGAACTGAATGCTGTCCTTCTTCAGGAAGAGTTGTTGTGGTATCAAAAATCTAGAGAACAATGGGTGAGATGTGGAGACAGAAATACAAAATTCTTTCATCTGCAAACAGTTATCAGGAGAAAGAGGAACAAAATTCATGGGTTATTTTTGGAGGATGGGTCTTGGGCCATGGAGACTACGACTCTAGAAATGGCGGCAAATTCTTTCTTTCAAAAGCTCTTTTCTACAAGGGAGGATATTGACCTGGACGCCATGGGGCCTTTTCCTTGCCCGTCTCTTAGTACTGAGGCTTGTCAAAAGTTAGTGGAACCGGTGACGTCTGAAGAGGTTAAAAGAGCTGTGATGACCATGAGTTCATTTAAAGCCCCAGGGCCAGATGGATTTCAAGCAATTTTCTACAAAGAGTTCTGGGACTCTCTTAGCAACGATGTGTGTAGACTGGTCAAGCGAGCCTTTGAGGGTGAGCCCTTGAATGCGGCTATTTTCGATACTCTCATTGTTCTAATTCCTAAAGTGGAAGTTCCCTCTTCCTTACGGGAGTTTCGGCCTATTAGCTTATGTAATGTAATTTATAAAATTGTCACAAAGGTTCTAGTTAACAGGTTCAGACCTTTTCTGTCGGAGATCATTGGTCCTTTGCAAGGAGGGTTCATTCCAGGAAGAGGAACCACAGAGAATATTATCATTGCTCAAGAGATTATGCACTTCATGAGGAACACCAAGTCTCGAAAAGGGACCATGACATTCAAGATTGATTTGGAAAAAGCTTATGACAGGGTAGACTGGCGTTTTCTGGAAGCTACTTTGGTCCGATTTGGGTTTCCAAAGGCTACCATTAATCTTATATTGAATTGTGTGACTTCCTCTTTGTTGGCAGTTTTGTGGAATGGGAATAGGCTCCAAAATTTCAATCCGAAGAGAGGGTTGAGGCAAGGAGATCCTATGACTCCTTATCTATTTGTACTCTGTATGGAAATGCTTGCCTGCTTTATCTCTCATAGAGTTTCCCAAGGTTTGTGGAACCCAGTTGCAGTTTCTAGGAATGGACCACGACTCTCTCATTTGATGTTTGCAGATGATCTTTTGCTTTTCTGTAAGGCATCAAAAGCTCAAGTAATAGAGGTCATGCATTGTTTGGACTTGTTTTCTAGAGCGTCAGGTTTAAAGGTAAATCTTCATAAGTCAAAGGCCCAGTGTTCCAAGAGGGTGTCAGAGAGGAGAAAAGAGGTTCTCTCAAGGGTCTCTAACATCCGGTTCTGCAATGATTTGGGTAAATACCTGGGAATTAACATCGGTCATGCCAGAGCTTCCAGGAAGACGGCTCAGGAGATTATTGAAAAAATTTCGAGAAAGCTCTCCAGTTGGAAAGGACGCCTACTGAATAAGGCAGGGAGGCTTTGTCTTGTTAAATCGGTTATGGCCTCTATCCCAGTTTATGAAATGCAAATTTCTCTTCTCCCGAAGTATGCATGTAATAAAATTGATTCCTTGATGAGACAATTCTTGTGGAAAGGCCAAGCGACTGGAAAAGGGCTACCTCTGGTCAGGTGGGAGGTCGCCATAACTCCTAAAAAGGCAGGAGGATTGGGTATTAGGGATACTTCTTGTGCTAACATGGCGCTTCTGGGAAAGTTGGTATGGGATTGTCTAAATAATAGTGAGAAGTTATGGGTGCAGGTTTTGAAGCATAAATATCTCAGGAATCAATCTGGTATGAACGGAAACAGTAGAAATTCTTCATCGGCTACCTGGAAGAACATTGTTAGTGCCTATGAGCATCTCAAGGAAGGGCTTCATTGGAATATTGGAGATGTCCACAAATCAGTTTGGTATGATGAGTGGACTCCTTTTGGTAAGCTTTGCAACCTTGTTCCTTATGTACATATTTCTGAATCAGATTTCATGGTGGCTGACTTGTGGAAAGGGGTGTCTTGGGAGGTTGATAGTCTTACCACGCCTATTCCGCATGAGATTAAGCAGTTTATTTGTGGTCTGAGATATCCTAGTTGGACTGAGTTGGAGCCACAGTGGGAGTGGTGGCCTGCAGCAACAAAAAAGTATAGTGCAAGGGAGGGTTACAGATGGTTATTAAAGAAAACATTAAATTGGAATGCCAACAGTAATTGGAACTGGTTGTGGAACACAAACATTCCAGAGAAGTTCAAATTTACTATGTGGCTTAGCTTACATGATGCTCTACCAACTGAGACCTTTCGATTCAAGCGGCATTTAGCTTCTTCAGATATGTGTAAGAGATGTAACAAGGCGCAGGAGACTATGGAGCATTGCCTTAGAGACTGTGAACGATCAAAGGCAATCTGGTATATATTGGATCCTAGTATCCTGGACTCGACGGCTAGTACTGCTCTTGAAGAGTGGTTTCGGAAGGCCTTGGCTAACAATGAGGCGTCCTTTGGTGCAGGGCTTTGGTGGGTATGGAGACATAGGTGCAATGACATATTCAACACTGACAACCCTTGGACAGGCCATAAGGTTGTTGCCTTGGCCAGAATTACCGCCAAGGACTTACAGGTTTACAGGAATCGAAGCAATGCCTTTAGGTTTCTCCGAAATTGCCTGTGTTGGGAACCACCGGTAGGCAATAGTTTTAAAGTTAATTGTGATGCAAGCTTGTATATGGATTCAAATTTAGCGGGATTTGGGTGTATTATTAGAGATTCTAAGGGAGATTGGATCTCGGGCTGCTCTGGAAGCATTCCCCCTTGGTCTATAATCAGATGTGAATTATTTGCTGCTTGGAGGGGGCTGGTTTTAGCTTGGGATTGCGGTTTGAGGGATATTATATGTGAAACAGAGATCCTTGACATTCTGCCCATCATGCATGAGCTTACAAGTGGGTATCCATCTGAAGTAACAGATTTGGTTCACAAGATTCAGGAGCTTTTATCTCGTCCTTGGCTTGTTCACGTTGAATGGGTGTCCCGAGAAGCAAATAGAGCTGCGGATTGGATGGCTAAATATGGTGCCAAAAGTAACTCTAATAATGTTATTTGGTCTGAGCCTGGTGTTGATCTCCAACGAATCATCCGCTCGGATTTAGAATAATTTTTGCTTTGTTTCTTTCCTTGTTTAGTCACCAAAAAAAAGTATTGACAAAAGAGAAAAAAAAAATAGCATGAAAGAAAAGTATGAAAAGTAGGGTAATTTTACTAGAAAATCAATTTATCATCCTCAAAGAAGATATCATGTTATATATATATTTTAGTTTAAAAAATTCAATTTTTATGATAAAATAATGTCATTTTCATTTATTATTTCAACAACCATGTCATACAAATATTATGTCTTGTTAATTATGTTTTATTTTATACAATTAATTTGTTTATAAAAAATATTTTTTTTATTTTTTTATTTGTTTGCATATATTAATGTTATTTCTATTCTTTAGATGTTTGTGATATAAATTGATATTTTTTAATCCTTACGTAGAATTTTTTTTTTTAATTTCCTACCATTCTTTAGAGTAATATGTTTTTGCATTGATTAACCTTGGAATAGAATTCTCTGAATTCTATTTCATGTTTTGGTATAAAAAAATAGCACTGATTTGATGATTTCAATTTTAATGAGATTTCAATTCTCATGTTAAGACTATATATATAAATTAGACTAAAATAGGTCTGATTTCTAATTTCATTTGATTTGTTCCTCTTCGTAGCACCCATACTTTAACAAAGTAAAAATAGAAAAGGGAATTCCCAAAAAAAAATTGGAGAAAAAACAGGGAACAAAAATGGCGGAGTACGAAGTGTGAAGACAAACAATTGAAGAAGAAAAACGCAGCAACTAAAAGAATTCATAGTGTAGTGAATGATGAGTCAACAAGGAAGAAAAGCAAACAAGCATTTGAGTGTCTTTGCCGTGGTTAACATGGAATTATTTTTTTTTCGAAAATTTGTAACTTTTATTATTATTTAGTCGTGGCTAATTGAACAGTTTTAATATATTAAAAATTATACTTCAAATAATATCTATATATTTTTAATACATGACGAAAACTGCCATAGCTAATAAAACAAAATTTTATATATACAAATTGATGAATACGTTATTTTTGCATGATTATAACGTTTCAAGAAAAAAGGACGCAATATTAAAACAATCCATTATTTATATTGATAAACAAAAACAATATAAAATATCAATTTAGTTCTAAACTTCTTTATAATAACAAATAAGATTTGCTCTAACATCTAAAATAAACACAACTAAAGATTAAACCAATAGTTATAAAATGCACCAAGTGTGTGGCATTTCCCCAAAGATAGCAAGCACTTCTCATGATCATGCTGGCAAGATATGATGGCAGTGCTTGAAGATTATCAGAAAGAACTTTGTGGTACATCTTCCCTTTCATTTCAACTTTCTCTGAGTTACATACTCCAAACTTTGACACAAATAAATAAAGAAAAATTGTTTAGTAACACCCAATTTCACATGATGCACGGTATTTGAATCAATATATGGGAAACTGAAAATATGAAAATGAAACTATGTAAAGTTGCAATTGATCAAACAATTTATTCAATGTTCATATATTTGAAGACCATTTGTCACGACCCACTCTAACTGTGACTGGCGCTTAGGAAAATCTTCCCAAGCAAGCCTCAGAAATCGATATTATAGAAAACAGAACAAATAGAATTTTCGATTATACTAAAAGGCAACACATTCTCAACCTCATATTTACAACATACTCAGCATATTTATATAAAATTTGACTTTAGTATTTACAACAAAACATAGTCTATTAGCTTCATCTACTATAATATTTACAAAGCAACAGACTCAAGTCACTAAAGTCTGATCCTGCCTGTGTCACATGGAGCAGTTTAACAAGTCTAACGAGTTCTAAAACTATTTACACAAAACATCAAGCCCTTAAACAGTAAAGGGCTCACCAACACAAACAAAACTAGAACAGAACTGATGAAGTTAGATTAGAATCGATGCCCATATCTGTAAAAAATGAAAGAACAATAGAGTGAGTTTTGCAACTCAGTGAGTAAGCAGAGCATCTATAGCCCCACAAGAGACAGTTGTATAATTAGTAAACTCTCAGTTAAAATAAATCCACCTTAATAATAGTGACAAAATTATACTCAAACACAATGATAATTAATTATAAATATCAAACATTCAAACTTCTTTATTTATAACAATATAGGCGGAAGGTTATCTAATTCAAAAAAGTTAAAATAACAGAAAGAAATTACACTTAGGTTATTTTCCTTCGTGTGAGTTCTGAAACAGACATGTTCCACTAGTTTTGTGGACATGAAACAAATAGGAACCATTTCATCTCATATGGTCCTGAAAAATGCAATTATATACTGACAAGGTGCACCAAGTCTAGCGCTTACTGCCGCTAGCTGTAGTTTCTGTCATAGAACCTTCCAAAATATTTTGGCATACAAATTTTGATCAAGCTAAAGGTTGTGAACAAATCAATAAATACATCATCAATTCAATAGTAATAATTCATGTAATAACTTTATCCAAATTCAATACTAAATTTACTTTCAAATTGTATATACAAGATAATATTTACATTATAGTTTAATTTCTTAAATAACCACTTCATTCATTTCAACGTAAAATATCACGTCTCAAGTGAGATTTTTTTTGTAAAATATTTAACATAAACATCATATTAACAAATAAGTTAGTAAATAATTAAATAATAAATTATAAAATTATTTTCAATAGTTATAAAAATGATACGATGCTAAAATTTAACTATAGATACAAAGTTTACTCACAGACTAAAATTCAAGAGAGGAATTTCTACTCCACAGGTTCCAACAAGCAAGGAGAGTGGTTCCTTTGAGTATCTAATACCACAAACATAACAATAATAACTCTATTAAGTTAATCTTAATATCAATTGATATAATAAAACCAATATACCAAATAATCCCAAATTCTATCTTACCCTAACTCTAAATTTTTGGATTTATTAATACCCATAATTATAAACATGACAAAAATTAAAGATATAGATAATTATCAAGCTAAAGAATCACCTTAATGTCTTAATAATTGGTAATGCTTGAATTAAAGGTGATTTTCCTCTTCTTCAAGTTTAGACTACTTCAATGGAGTTTTGGAATAAAAGCCAACATAAGAAAGCACACTTGATAGGGTATAATAGAGTTGGAATAGAAGAGGAGTAGTGAAATTAATTGAAATAAAAAGGTATGGAATTATTGTTGAAAAAGTGATATGAAGGAGGAAAGAATTATTGATGAAGTGACATGAGGGAGGGACGAAGCATTAGCGGTGAAGATTCTGAAGTGATGCAACAAAAATATGTGTGTGTATTACTTTCGTGTGTGCCGTTGAAGCAGAAGGGAAAGAGTGAAAAGTGATGGGCTTGGCCCATCTTCTTTTTTTTATTAGGCCCTACAATCTCCCCATCTTAAAAAAATTCGGTCCCCGATTTTCAAACATAAAAAATACCTTAAGTTTTGAACAAATACGGATATTTGTCGTGCATTATATTCTCAGGTTCCCAGGTTGCTTCTTTCTCAGAATGGATCTTCTAGACTACTTTTACCGAGACTATTTCTTTAGAACGTAACTTCCTTACTTGTTGATCAATTATAGCAATAGGTTCTTCTTCAAATGATAAATTCTCTTTCAGTTCCATTGATTGGGGTGTAAATACATGAGATGGATCATGAAGATATTTACATAACATGGACACATGAAATACTCGATGAATCATAGACAATTCAGGTGTTAGTGCCAAGCGATACGCTACTACGCCTATTCGTTCGAAGATCTCAAAAGGACCAATATAGTGAGGACTAAGCTTACCCTTTTTGCCAAACCTCATCACACCCTTCATATAGGTGACACTCGGAGAAAAACTTGATCACCCACCGAGAATTCTAAGTTACGTCTCCTATGATTAGCATAGGCCTTCTGTCTACTTTGGGCCTTGATCAAGCGAACTTTTTCAATCGTATCTTGTACCAAATCGGGTCCCAACAGTTTGGTTTCACCAAATTCAAACCATCTGACTGGTGATCTACATCGCCTTCCATAAAGAGCTTCAAATGGTTCCATTTGGATACTGGCTTGATAACTATTATTATAAGAAAACTCAATCAAAGGTAGATAGCTATCCCAATTCCCACCAAAATCCAAAACACAACATCTCAACAAATCTTCCAAAATTTGAATTGTTCTCTCAAATTGTTCGTCTATCTGTGGATGGAAGGCTGTACTAAGTTCTACTCTTGTTCCAAGTGCATTCTGAAAGGATTTCCAAAAATAAGAGTTAAATTGTGGCCCACGATCTGAGATAATGGACACTAGGGCTCCATGAAGCTTGAATATTTCATTAACATAAAGCTTAGCATAATTAGGTAGCGGTATAAGTAGTTTTCACAGGAAGAAAGTGAGCTGACTTCGTCATTCTATCTACTATCACCCAAACTGAATCGTAGCCCTTAAAACTATGAGGTAAACCTATCACATAGTCCATGGTAATTCTCTCCCATTTCCATTCAGGTATCTCAATATGTTGTAGCAACCCTGCAGGCCTTTGATGTTCAGCTTTAACTTGTTGATAAGTCAAACAATGAGAAACAAAAGTACTTACATCTTTCTTCATGCCTTCCCACCAAAACAATTGCTTCAAATCTTGGTACATCCTATTAGTGCCCGGATGAATGGTGTATTTAGAATTGTGAGCCTACTCCATAATAGCTTTCTTTAAGTCATTATTATTTGGCACACATAAACGGTTACCACAACGTAAAACATCTTGATCAAGAGAAAAATCTGAGTTCTTTCTATTGTGAATATCTTCCATTAGCTTTCTCAACTTTGGATCATCACCTTGCGCAGACTTGATTTGTTCTATTAGAGAGGACTGAGATCGTACATAAGCTAAGAGTGGTCCTAACTCTTCGAGCTTAAAGTATACGCCCTCAGATTCCAACTTGTGAATCTCTTGCACTAAAGGTCTCCTTGATAGAGCAATGTGACTCAAACTACACATAGATTTTCTACTCAATGCATCAGCAACTACATTAGCCTTACCTGGATGGTATAAGATGGTACAATCATAATCCTTAAGCAACTCCATCCATCTACGTTGTTTGAGGTTAAGATCTTTTTGTTGAAAGATGTACTTTAAACTCTTGTGATCTGTATAAACCTCACATATTTCACCATAAAGATAGTGTCTCTAGATCTTTAAGGCAAAAATCACTACTGCCATTTCTAAATCATGAGTTGGGTAATTCTGCTCGTGCTTCTTAAGTTGTCTAGATGCATAGGCGATGACTCTACCATGCTGCATAAGAACACATCGAAGTCTGACCCGAGATGCATCACAATATACCGAATATCCTCCGGATCCTGAAGGTAAAACTAGAACTGGGGCAGTAGTCAAACACTTCTTAAGCTTTTGAAAGCTTTGTTCACATTCATCAGTCCACTGAAATTTTACATTCTTCTGAGTCAGCTTGGTCAAAGTAGCTGATATCTTTGAGAAATCTTTGACAAAACATCTGTAGTAGCTTGCGAACCCTAAAAAGGTACAGATCTCTTTTACTGATGTAGGTCTTGGCCACTGTTGGACGGCTTCCACTTTCTTTGGATCCACTTTGATTCCATCCTTTGATACAACATGATCTAAGAATGCTACTTGGTCCAACCAAAACTCACACTTAGAAAATTTTGCATACAATTTGTGATTTCTTAGAGTTTGCAAAATAACTCTTAGATGATGTTCATGTTCTTCCTCACTCTTGGAATATACTAGAATGTCATCAATAAAGACAATCACAAAGTGATCTAAAAAAGGCTTGAATACACGGTTCATCAAGTCCATAAAAGCAGCTGGGGCATTGGTTAAACCAAAAGGCATCACCAAAAATTCATAGTGCCCATATCGAGTTCGAAAAGCCATTTTTGGAATGTCTTCTCCCTTAATCTTTTAATTGATGGTATCCAGAACGAAGATCTATGTTGGAAAAACAAGAAGCTCCTTGGAGTTGGTCAAACAAATCATTAATCCTTGGTAAGGGATACTTGTTGCGAATAGTTACTTTGTTAAGTTGCCGATAATCGACGCACAATCGCATTGAACCATCCTTTTTCTTTACAAAGAGGATCGGAGCTCCCCAAGGAGAAATACTAGGACAAATAAATCCCTTGTCTAATAGCTCTTGTAACTGAATTTTCAACTCTCGTAATTCCGCGGGAGCCATGCGATAAGGAGGGATTGACACAGGAGAAACCCCTGGGGCTAGGTCTATGGAAAACTCTACCTCCCAATTCGGTGGTATGCCTGGTAGTTCCGCTGGAAATACATCTAAAAATTCCCTAACTATGGGAACTTGATCTATGCTAGGTACTTTGGCTTCAACGTCCCTAACTACTGCAAGAAATCCTTGATTTCCTTTATCCATCAAGTGTGAAGCACTTGTAGAAGAGATAAGATCAGCCAAGGTAGAACAACCCTCACCAAAGAAAACAAAGGGTGGAATGCTCGGAATATCAAATTTTACTATTTTGGAGAAGCAACTTACATCGGTATGATAAGATGATAACCAATTCATACCCAAGATGACATCAAATTCATCCATCATTTCAAGAAGGATCAAATCAACTAAGGTATCAACAATGTTCACTCTAACAATGCAAGATCGATAAACATACTGAACTATTGCAGAAACTCCAAGTGCAGTACCAACATAAAATGGACAGTCTAATATTTGAACTTGCTTATCTAAACGAGATGCAAAATATGGGGATATATAAGAGTGATGAGAACCTGGATCAAACAATACTTGAGCATATATGGAGTAAACTTGTAACGTACCTGCTATCGCTGCATTTGAAGCCTGAGCATCCTGACCGGTTAAAGCATGAATTTGTGACTGACCTTTGCCACCTTGTGCTACACCTTTGTTATTAGACCCTCGACCACCAGATCCTCTACCTGCGCCCTTAACTAATGAAGCTGAAGAATTTTCAAGCGACATAGCTGAGAAAGATGGAGTGGATGTTGCAGGTAATGTTGAACTTTGAATGGAACTTCCCCGAGGATGAGGACAATCTCTATAAAGGTGAACAGTCTGTCCACAACCATAACATGCTCCAGTAATCTTGAAGCATGCTCCAGAATGATATTTCTCATAATGCTGACATAGTGACCTAAGAATTTCTGAAGGCTTGGATCTCTGCATGCTTGGTTCAATACCGTAAGCAGCATGTACAATTTCTGAATAGGTCATGCTCCCAACCATGGGTGAAAGAGTAGTGAAGTAAGAGTTTGCTAGTCCTCGAACAAATCTCTTGACTCTCATGATATCCGGAGTCACTAAGCACTCAGCATATCTAGAAAGCTCAGTGAAACGATTCTCATACTACATCACAGACATACCAGGAGTTTGCCTCAACTTCTCAAAATCAACAGCATTTTTCTCCTTTATGCTAGTAGGAAGGAATCTTTCCAAAAAGATCTTAACAAACTCATCCCACAAAAGAGGTGGCATTCGACGTGCCCTTCTACTTTGAAGAAGTGTTTCATACCAATGATAAGCATGCCCTGTTAAATTGTATGTAGCTAGATCTACCGCTGTGTTATCTAGGCATCTGAGGGCTCGAAAAGCTTTGTTCAAGCTATCAATAAAGAACTGAGGATCGTCCTCCAAAAGATTTCCAGAGAAGGTAGGTGGATTCAGTTTAAGGAAAGATTGGAGAGTGACAGCTCGTTCCCCAAGAGGTTGTTGGTTTTCTTGATTAAGGATATTTGGCCTCGTAGAAGGTGGGGCTCTAACCTCTCTTTGATCAGTCAAGGACTCCACAAGATTATTAACAACTTGATGAAGTCCTCGTATCTCAGTAGCAACATTCACTGGATCTTCTGCAATAGTCGCACCTCTGCCTTGCCCTATTGGTCTTCTATGACCACCACCCCATTGACTGAGTGAGGGAGAAGGTGCTCTATTAGTTTCAATATTAGGAGCATTACGCGCTCCTGCCCCTGGAGTAGGAATACGACGTTTAGGTGGCATCTTCCACCTAAGAATGAATGATTATATCAAATACAGATAGGCTTAAACACAGAAAACAATGAAAACACACTTTAAAGACCTTATTTTACGAACATTCCTATAAGTCCTTAGTAACATGACAACTTGTGAAAATGGGCCGGCTTCTATTTACACATTCATGATCTTACTATAGGACAACTGCTCCATATTACACAGGAAAACCTGAGCTCTAATACCAATTTGTCACGACCCACTCTAACCGTGAGTGGTGCTTAGGAAAATCTTCCCAAGCAAGCCTCAGAAATCGATATTATAGAAAACAGAACAAATAGAATTTTCGATTATACTAAAAGGCAACACATTCTCAACCTCATATTTAAAACATACTCTGCATATTTATATAAAATTCGACTTAAGTATTTACAACAAATCATAGTCTATTAGCTTCATCTACTAAAATATTTACAAAGCAACAGACTCAAGTCACTAAAGTATGATCCTACCTGTGTCACATAGAGCAGTTTAACACGTCTACAGAGTTTTAAAACTATTTACATAAAACATCAAGCCCTTTAACAGTAAAGGGCTCACCAACACAAACAAAGCTAGAGCGAAACTGATGAAGTTGGATTAGGATCGATGCCTATATCTGAAAAATGAAAGAACAATAGAGTGAGTTTTGCAACTCAGTGAGTAAGCAGAGCATCTATAGCCCCACAAGAGACAGTTGTATAATTAGTAAACTCTCAGTTAAAATAAATCCACCTTAATAATAGTGACAAAATTATACTCAAACACAATGATAATTAATTATAAATATCAAACATTCAAACTTCTTTATTTATAACAATATACGCGGAAAGTTATCTAATCCAGAAAAGTCAAAATAACAGACAGAAATCACACTTAGGTTATTTTCCTTCGTGTGAGTTCTGAAACAGACATGTTCCACTAGTTTTGTGGACATGAAACAAAAAGAAACCATTTCATCTCATATGGTCCTGAAAAATGCAATTATATACTGACAAGGTGCACCAAGTCTAGCGCTTACTGCCGCTAGCTGCAGTTTCTTTCATAGAACCTTCCAAAATATTTTAACATACAAATCATGATCAAGCTAAAGGTTGTGAATAAATTAATAAATACATCATCAATTCAATAGTAATAATTCATGTAATAACTTTATCCAAATTCAATACTAAATTTATTTTCAAATTGTATATGCAAGATAATATTTACATTATAGTTTAATTTCTCAAATAACCACTTCATTCATTTCAACGTAAAATATCACGTCTCAAGTGGGATTTTTTTTGTAAAATATTTAACATAAATATCATATTAACAAATAAGTTAGTAAATAATTAAATAATAAATTATAAAATTGTTTTCAATCGTTATAAAAATGATACAATGCTAAAATTTAAGTATAGATACAAAGTTTACTCACAAACTAAAATCCAAGAGAGGAATTTCTACTCCACAAGTTCTAACAAGCAAGGAGAGTGGTTCCCTTGAGTATCTAATACCACAAACATAACAATAGTAACTCTAATAAGTTAATCTTAATATCAATTGATATAATAGAACCTATATACCAAATAATCCTAAATTTTATCTTACCCTAACCCTAAATTTTTGGATTTATTAATCCCCATAATTATCAGCATGACAAAAATTAAAGATATAGGTAATTATTAAGTTAAAGAATCACCTTAATGTCTTAATAATTGGTAATGCTTGAATTAAAGATGATTTTCCTCTTCTTCAAGCTTAGACTATTTCAATGGAGTTTTGGAATAAAAGCCAACATAAGAAAGCACACTTGATAGGGTATAATAGAGTTGGAATAGAAGAGGAGTAGTAAAATTAATTGAAATAAAAAGGTATGAAATTGTTGTTGAAAAAGTGATATGAAGGAGGAAAGAATTATTGATGAAGTGACATGAGGGAGGGACAAAGCATTGGCAGTGAAGATTTTGAAGTGATTCAACAAAAATATGTGTGTATTACTTTCGTGTGTGCCCATTGAAGCAGAAGGGAAAGAGTGAAAAGTGATGGGCTTGGCCCATCTTCTTTTTGTTAGGCCCTACAATCAACTTGATGCAACTTCTCTTGCTACTTTTTAAGTCAATTGATGTTAATAACAAAAGAGTAGGGGTGGAAAAAGGCCCGGCGGCCTGCCAGGGGCCTGCAGCCTGGTCTATTATAAAATAGGCATAGGCTCAGGCTCTTATAAAAGCTTTATTATGTTAATAGGCCAGTCCCAAACTCACTAATTAGCCTTATTGGCCTGTCAGGCCTGCTTGAGCCTTTTAATACATAATTACATATATAAATAACTTTTTATTATTAACAAAATTATGAGATATTTTAAATTTATTATATTTAATTATAAATAATTTTTTATATTTTAAATACTTTAAAATTTAAAATTTTTATAAATATTAAATATAACATTTTACATATAGATATGTTTATTAAAAAATATTTTTTTAAATAATATTTTTATTTTTGTAAAAGAAAAATTAGCAGGCCTTTTAATAGGCTTTAGGCCAGGCCAAGCTGAATAACAGGCCAGACTTAATACTTTGAAAAAAGCCTATAGCAGGCTGTAGATCAGGCTCAGGCCTATCAACTACATGACAGGCCAGGCCTGTTAAGAACAAAGCCTGGCCTGTTTCCACCCCTACGAAAGAGACAAAAAAGCCACCTGAATAAAGCTTTGGGCAGTAACTTTAAGCACTCTCGGGAGTCGTATGACAAACAAACCACCAAGGTGATTTGGAGAGTGCTCTTGCAGCAGCAAATAACAAGATTTCATTATTTGCATGGTAACTTTTATTGGAAACATCCCTGCAAAGTCCGCTAAGACAGTAATTTGGAGATAATGATAGCATAACATTAGTTTTAAAATTTTTAAGCTCTTGAAAGAGTTCAGGTAACCAGTAATCAGATTCTAAAATTTTGAAGTAATGAATGCACAACAACAATATAGCAATCGTAATTATCTAAGCAAATAAAATAAGAACTAGAATTTAATATACTTAAATATGATATATTGTCGGATTTTCTCCTTATTTCTAACACTACATTTCCAGAAAAATGAAGTCATATTGTAAAAAATAAATTAAGCAAATTACAAAATGAATATATATATATATATATAAAGTCTACCAACCTTTATTAGTCCTCCTTGAAATAAAATCTCAATCACTTCCTTTAGAATTGGAATTAAACCAGAATGATGCACTCCTATTCCCCGTTTTAGCAAAGTCAGTATGTTTGAAACTTAATCAAATCCATAAGAATGGAGGTGAAAAACTTAGATAGCTTCAAAATGATGAGACCCACAATATTCAATTAAAATAAAATAATCGAATTCAAGACAAAAGCAAAACCAAAACCAAATCAAGAGAAAAGAGGTGAAGAGCGAGACATACTAAAGGAAGAAAACCTTTATTAGTTCTTTATGCACTAACTTTCTTCTTTTTCTTTTAGTACGTTATTTCTTTTTTTTTAATCCAAACAAGATTATACAACAACAAAAATTCAACAATAAAAATTTTATCATTTATTTTAATCAGTTCAAAACAAGATACAACTTGAGCAAAATTCAATAAATAAATTCAGTTCAATGAAGCAGAGAAGACTCAATCATAATAAAAGCATGTTTAGTATGCTTATGTTACTTTTTAGGTCCGGAATATGAGATTTAGCTGGAAAAATATGAAAAATTTTCATATGGAAACTTAAAATCCAACTCATGTACGCTGTTGGACATTGGTTAGAGTTTTCACATATCAGAATATTCTATTTACATTGATTTTTTTTTTATTTTTGAAGTTTTTTAAGGACACAATTACAAAATTTTGAAGCATGAAGATTTATTTGGAATTCTCTAAAAATTCCAGGGATTAACATATTAATTTAACCAAAAAGAATACATTGTTAAAAAGTATAATCCAATATTCACAGCTTACACTCACAAAGAACATAATTTAACATAATTTTAACAAGGATTATCAAAAGTTTAGCACATTTTTTTTCAACATAACACAAGAAAAGGTAACAAAATAAAGTACAACACAGTAGCAGAGAGCATAGTTAAAAAGAATGAGGAATGAAAAATTAAAAAAAAAATGAAGAAACCAATCTGAGTAGCAGAATTCTAAACCTTTGTTCTGACTTCGGAGCAATCTGAGAAGAGGGGCAGGAGTGCGACGGAGACGAAGGCTAGACGATGAGCACAACGGACGGCGGCTTCCTGTGGCTGATCAAACAAAGAGCAGACTCGAAGATGCTGAGCTTGAGGAAGAAGCTACGATTGGTGGGTTGGGGACTTCGAGCACCACGACCAGACGAAGACGGTAGTGCTTAAGCACGACAGACGGCAATAAGAGAGCGATGGAGGATGGCAGGAGCGCAACGGAGCAGATGAATGCCAGGGACTGACACCGAGCTCGTGGAAGAAGTTGCGACGAACGACACAGCGGCAATCCTTGCAGCAGTCCATGCGACGGTGGTTTGACAACCCTTACGACGGTGGGGGAGAGGCTAGAGTTTCTCACCTTCATGCTTCAACTTTCTTTTTATTTTGGGAAGAAGTGGAGAGGAGAACGCGTTTTTAGTTTCAGCTCACCGTTTTCTTTCCTTTTTTATTTTTAAGTGTTCATGGTGGTGTTGATAGTGGGCTAGTTGTAAACTCCGTAAAATTAACGAATAATTAAAAAATAAATTAATTTTTTAGTAAAGAAAATTAGAAATGTAAATTTGATAGTA
This sequence comes from Arachis ipaensis, assembly GCF_059453495.1. Taxonomy (NCBI): domain Eukaryota; kingdom Viridiplantae; phylum Streptophyta; class Magnoliopsida; order Fabales; family Fabaceae; genus Arachis; species Arachis ipaensis. Next base: position 113,305,061 of record NC_142441.1, on the reverse strand, counting down.
AAATGTGATAGAGTTAATTAAAACAAGAATTTTGACACTAATTTCAAAGAATTTGGCCCAAGATTGGGCCGAACCCAGCCCAAAATGGGCCCAAGGGACCAACCTAAGCCTCATTAATTAGAGGCTCAGCATCTTCTTCTTCCCCCAAATGATATCCACACTGCACAAGAAAGGGGAAGGAGGAAGCAGAGCTTCCAACCCTAACATTCATTTCAAACTACCATATCTTTTCGCTTCAAGCTCCGATCGTCGCACTGTTTGCGCCCACGCGTCTGCGGCGTAGAGCTCTACGAATCTCGGTGACTAATTCGGTAAGGAAGTCTCAATTTCAATTCATTTTCTTCCTTCTCCTATTTTTCAAAAATTAGATATGGCGGGTGTTGAGATTTTGGTCCTTTGGTGTTATAGGATTCGATTAGCTTGTAAAAAATGCTCACTCTTGCTCATTTGGCACTTGGTTACAGTAAGGATCTAAGGATCATTAACCCTACTCAATTCTTTGGTTTAGTGTGTTGGAAATTAAATTTTGGGTATGTATATGTGATAATTGTGTTAGGTGTATGTATATATGTGATAAGAAACAAAATTCAAAACATTAGAAGCTTGGTTAGGAGTTTGGGAGGCAGGATTATGGTGTTGAGGGCTTGCTTTTTCACCTAAGTGGGTTGTCTCGGGTTATACGAGAAAATCGGCCAAGGTATAGTTTTGGTTTCTCGTATTTAATATATAATGTCTTGTGAAAACTTAGGCTAGACGACCATAGGATAGGAATGAATGAATGAGTATGTAAATTATTTCATGCTTTAATGAGATATGTTGAAAAAGGTTGAGTTTTGGTTTGTTGTTGAGATTGGTGATAAAATGCTAAATGATAAATTAATGATGTTTGACAAGGTATGAGGGTGAATATGTATTTTGTGATAGATTGTTGGTGGATCTTGTTGATTTAAGTTATGAATTTAGGTATGAGATTGTGTATATAGGAGTATAATTGATTGAGGTAGGGTGTGGAGGTTTTGGCATTTTAAATGGTATGTGTTGTGCTGAATATATGCATAGGAAGTGGGATTTGAGTTTGGTTTTTAATGAAAATTGAGGTTTGAGGTTTTTGTGTAAAACTAATTTTTGGCCGAACTTTGGTGAGCCATAACCCGGCTTCCGAACCCCCAAATTGTTTCAAATTTGTTTCACATGAAAATTGGGTCCGTGAAATTTATGCCGTTTGAAGAACAGATGAAAAATATTTAAAAAAAAAAAGTTATGCGCGTCAGAAGTTTGGAGGGCAAAACTGAAAATTCTGCAGCATTCAGCATTTTAGCTGTTCTGCATAGCTTGTGTACGCGACCATTGCACACGACGTGACCAACCTATTTGGGTTGGGCATCTTGTGTACACGAGTAGGGTGCTGGCATACGTGAGCAGTGATTTTTGAGGGGTTGCATACAAGACCACCTACACAAGACGTGACCAACCTATTCAGGTTGGGTATCTCGCGTACGCGAGCAGGGTGCTTGCATATGCTAGCATTTCAAAACGCACGCCCACACGCGCGTATGATGCGTGAGCATCTTTTTTATATTTTCCTAGTGAATTTGCATTCAAATTGTTGAGTTTAATCAAGAATTAATTATCTTACAGCCACCATGGATGCTACTTTGAGTCGTGTGCAATTCTGTTTATTTCAGGTAGCATTTGGATAGATTTAATGGAGTTTCCGTAGAAAAAGAGAAGAAAGCGAATGATGCTGTCAACCCTGACCTCTCTGCATTCTAACCTGAATAACTCGAGCTACAAAAGTCCAATTGATGTGATTTTAGTGGTGTTGGAAAGCTAATTTCCAGAGCTTTCCAAAGATGTATAATAGTCCATACTTCTCTTCCATCAATTCTGCAAGGGTGGCGCTTAACTTGAGGTTTCTCAAGTTAGGCGCCAAGATCAACTAAATCCATTAATCCAAGGCTGCATGGTTGGTGCCTAACTTGGGTTTTACCTAGTTAGGCACCAGTACAAGGAATGCTTGAAGAGAAGTCTGCCAAGGTAGCGCCTAACTTGAGATTCCAAGCACAACAAAGCACACTAATTGGATTTAGCAACCTTGGAGTTAGGCGCCACACCAACCCAAGTTAGGTGCTAACTCAAGCACTTCAAGCCACTCTCCACTGCCTCCTCCAAGTTAGGCGCTGATCCTTGCCAAGTTAGGCGCCAATATTAATGAACCAAGTGGTCCCCATTCGTTCCTCAAGGCTTGCACGAAATGTTAATTGATTTTCTGATTAAACTTTATTTCGTTTCAAAATAGGAAAAGATATTATTTAGTTTTAGGAAATATAATTTACATTAATTAGGATTAGATATAAAATGAAAAAGAATTAGCCCTTCGAGCTCTTCTCTCTTCTCTTCTACATCATTTCATAATTTACATTTTTTCAGAATCTTAGTTTTCTCTCTGAACCATGAGCAGCTAAACCTCCACTGTTAAGGTTAGGAGCTCTGTCTATTGTATGGATTGATACTATTATTTTTCTATTTTAATTTATGTACTGTTTTTTGTTTCAAGAATTGTTTTCGTTCTTTATCTTATGAATATGGGTGGAACAGAAGTATGACCCTGGTTCTAATTGAGTTCTTGTATAACTTGAAAAAGCTCTTTACTTGAACAACAGATTGAAAATAATTTCTCCTAAACATCTAATTATCTGGACTTAACGGGATACGTGACATATAATCCTCTTATATTTGGGTAATTAGGGTTTCTGTGGCATATAAACTAGAATTGGACTTCACCCTCTAATTGGAATTAAGTGACCAAGGAATTGGCGGTTGATGAAGGTTAGAGGAGACTAAAAAGGTCTAAGGAATTAGGGTTTAGTCACATATAGTTTGCCATGAATTGAATCTTGCATGATTAAAATAGTTAGTAAGAAAAGTCAATCTGGAAGATAGACAACTCTGAAGCTTTAACTGTTTCTCCATATATATTTCACAACTTGCTTAGTGCTTGCTTTTCTGATTCTCTGAATTGCTATTTGATGCAATTGAACTCAAAATACCATTTCTGTTTGTCTAACTAAGTAAATCATTTAACCATTGTTGCTTAGTCCATCAATCCTCATGGGATCGACCCTCATTCACTTGAGGAACTACTTGGTATGACCCGGTGCACTTGCCGGTTAGTTTGTGGACTTTAAATTTGGCACCAATTTTTTGGTGCCGTTGCCGGGGATTGACTGTGATTGACAACTATTAGTTGTTTGATTGCTTAGATTAGGTGCTTTAGCTTTAATTTTACTTAATTTTACACTTTAATTTTCAAAATTTTTAGCTACAATTTTTCTGTAATTTACGAAATTAAATTTGGTATCCCCTAGTTATTTTTATTTTAATCTTTCCTGTTTAATTTTCAAAAAAAATATCGAAAATTTTTTGTCCTAGTTTTGCTATAATTTTTGAATTTTATTACTTAATTTATTTAGTTGCTTCATTTTATTTCTTTTACACAGGTTACCTCACTGGGAATTCTCTGCACTCTGATGTGGAGATTCTCACTTTTTTTCTTGTTTTCTGTCTGTTTATGAGCAGGAACAGGGATAAGGAACCCCTTACAGATTTTGATCCAGAACCTGAAAGGACTTTGAGGAGGCGTTTGCAACAAGCTAGACTTTACAAGGCTAGTAAAAATCTGAGTGAAACTCTTGAAAGGGAAGCTGCAGAGTCTACCATAGATCAGAATCATGATGTAAATGCCAATATGGCAAATCTGAATCAGAATGAGCAACCTAGAAGAGTGCTTGGCTCACACACTACTCCCAATGCAGATCTTTATGACAAAAGTATTGTGGTGCCTCCCATAACTGCAAACAAATTTTAACTGAAGCCACATCTGGTCACTCTTGTGCAACAAAATTGCCAATATCATTGACTTCCTTATGAAGACCTAAATCAGTTTATTTCTAATTTTTTGCAGATTTGTGATACTATGAAGACTAATGGAGTGAATCCTGAGGTATACAAACTCAAGCTCTTTCCATTTGCTGTGAGGGATAGAGCAAAGCTGTGGTTAAATTCTCAACCCAAGGAGAGTCTGGATACTTGGGATAAGATGGTCACTGCATTTCTGACTAAATTTTTCCCACCACAAAAGCTGACTATGCTAAGGGTGGAGGTCCAGACCTTCAGACAGAAAGATGGTGAGACCCTTTATAAAGCATAGGAGAGATTCAAGCTACTGACTAGGCAATGCCCTCCGGACATGTTTTCTGAATGGACTCAGCTGGATATCTTCTATGAGGGCTTATGTGAAATGTGCAAGATGTGTTTAGATAATTTTGCAGGTGGTTCATTGCACATGAAGAAGACACCAGAGGATACTACTGAGCTTATTGAGTTGGTTGCTAACAACCAATACTTATACTCATCTAACAGGAATCCTGTGAACTCTGGGACTCCTCAGAAGAAAAGCATTATGGAAGTAGAAGCTTTTGATGCTCTTCTTGCTCAGAACAAAATTTTGTCTCAGCAGATGAATTTTCTTACTCAACAATTGAGTGGGATGCAGGTTTCAGCTGTCAACACTCAGAATGTACCTAAAGAGGCCCTTTATGACATGACTGGTAGCTCTATTCAAGGTGAGAATTATGATTATGCTCAATCTTCTACTGAATAGGTCAATTACACGGGGAATTCTCCTAGAAATCCCAATAATGATCCATACTCTAAGACCTATAATCAGAGGTGGAGAAATCACCCAAATTTTGGGTGGAGAGAGCAACCTTAGAGATCACAGAATTTCAACAATAATTCTCAGGGCGGTTTTCAACAAAACAATCAAAATAACCGCTAGTTTCAATCTCATTAACAACAACCACCTCAGCAGGCAAAGTCTCAGCCCTAGAAGAACACTGATTGGGAAACAATGTTAAATAATTTTATGCAGAAAACTAGAGCTTCCATAAAAAACTTGGAGGTGCAAGTGGGCCAGTTGAGCAAGCAAATACCTGGGAGGCCTCCAAGTACATTTCCTGGTGATACAGTGGTGACCCAAAAGAAGATTGCAAGGCCATTCAATTGAGAAGTGGTAAAGTAGCTGGTTCTGAGACTAAGGTCAATAAAGAGCTAGTTGAAAAAGAAGCTCCAGAGGAGAAGAAAGAAGAGGTGGAGCAAGTCCCTCCTAGGCGTGCAGATAACCCATTCTCATTCTCTCTTAACACTCATCCTACATTGCCAAAGGCTCCTGAGTACAAGCCTAAAATGCCATATCTTCAGAGACTTAAAAAGGCTTCCAAAGACAATCAATTTTCTAAATTTTTTGAAGTCTTAAAGAAGCTGTAGATCAACATTCCTTTTTCTGAGGCTCTTGAGCAAATGCCTCTCTATGCTAAATTCATGAAAGAACTGTTAACTAACAAGAGTAATTGGAAGGAACAAGAGACAGTGGTGTTAACTAAGGAATGCAGTGCTATTATTCAACATAACTTTCCTGAGAAGCTGCAGGATCCATGGAGCTTTGTAATTTCTTGCACCATTGGAGATGTCACTATTCAGAGAGCTTTGTGTGATCTTGGATCTAGCATCAATATCATTCCACTTTCAGTTATGAAAAAGCTCCAAATTGAGGAGGTAAAACCCACTCGTATTTCTCTTCAACTTGCTAATCTTTCTATTAAATTTTATGTGGGGGTTGTTGAGGATTTACTTGTAAAAGTAGAGCCATTTATTTTTCCTGCTGATTTTGTTATATTGGATGTGGAAGAGGATAAAAAGTCCTCTATTATTCTTGGAAGACCCATTTTAGCTAAAGGTAGAGCTCTGATTGATGTGCAAAAGGGTGAATTAACCCTGATGGTCAATGAAGAACATGTGGTCCTTAATGTATTTGAAGCCCTCAAACACCCTAATGATTCTGAAGGGTGTATGAGAGTTGATGTTGTTGAACCACGTGTTCAAAAGGTACTAGAAGCTGAGGTACTTGATGATATTCTGGATCCTGTCTCTGAGTATGAACACGCCTAAGGTGGAGGAATAAGTCCCTAAGCTTGAGCTAAAGCCTTTGCCTTCTTCTCTGAAATATGTATTCTTAGGTGAAAATGATTCATATCCAGTGATTATTAGCTCTTCCTTGAAGCCTGGTGAGGAAGAGGCGTTTATTACAGTGCTCAGGAGCCATAAAACAGCTCTTGGGTGGACCATTGGTGATTTAAAGGGGATTAGTCCAACCAAATATATGCACAAGATCCTTCTTGAAGATGATGCTAAACCGGTTGTGCAACCACAAAGGAGACTCAATTCAACTATGAAAGTGGTGGTCCAAAAAGAGGTAATGAAACTATGGAAAGTCGGCATTATATGCCATATTTTTGACAGCCCTTGGGTGAGTCCTGTGTAGGTAGTTCCCAAGAAAGGAGGGATGACAGTGATCAAGAAAGAAAAGAATAAGCTAATTCCTACAAGGACCGTCACAGGATGGAGAATGTGCATAGACTACAGGAGAGTCAACACTGTTACAAAGAAGGATCACTTCTCCCTACCTTTCGTTGATCAGATGCTTGAGAGGTTAGCTGGTCATGCTTTTTATTGTTTTTTAGATGGATATTCTGGATATAACCAAATTGCAGTGGACCCTCAAGATCAAGAAAAGACGGCATTCACATGTCCTTTTGGAGTATTTGCTTACAGGAGAATGCCATTTGGACTCTGTAATACCCCAACAACTTTTCAGAGGTGTATGCTTTCCATTTTTTCTAATATGGTTGAAAAGTTTATTGAGGTATTCATGGATGATTTTTCTATTTTTGGTAATTCTTTTGAATCCTACCTTAAGCATTTATCTCTGGTCTTGAAATAGTGTCAAGAATCAAACCTTGTTTCAAATTGGAAAAAATGTCATTTTATGGTTACAGAAGGTATTGTTCTTGGACACCGGAGTTCAAGCAAAGGGATTGAGGTTGATAGAGCCAAGGTGGAGGTAATTGAAAAATTACCACCACCATCTGATGTTAAGGCAATCCGGAGTTTCTTAGGTCATGCATGATTTTACAGAAGATTTATAAAGGATTTTTCTAAGATTGCTAAACCATTGAGCAACCTACTAGTTGCTGATGTTCCTTTTGTATTTGATACTGACCGTCTGTATGCTTTTAAAACTCTAAAAGCAAACCTTACCTCTGCTCCCATCATAGTACCCCCTGACTGGGATTTGCCATTTGAATTGATGTGTGATGCTAGTAATTATGCTATAGGAGCTGTTTTAGGACAGAGGCATGGCAAGCTTATGCATGTCATTTACTATGCTAGTCGTGTGTTAAATGATGCTCAAAAGAATTACACAACTACAGAAAAAGAATTATTAGCTATTGTGTATGCTATTGATAAGTTTAGATCTTATTTAATTGGTTCTAAGGTTATTGTTTATACTGATCATGCTGCTTTGAAGTACCTTCTAACCAAACAGGATTCTAAACCAAGATTAATTAGATGGGTGCTACTCCTTTAGGAGTTAGATATTGAGATCAAAGATAGAAAAGGGTCAGAAAATCAAGTAGCTGACCACCTTTCCAGGATTGAACCTGAAGAGGGCATGCACCCACCCACAGTTGTGACTGAGACATTTCTGGATGAGCAACTGTTCCTCATTCAGCAGGCTCCATGGTTTGTGGACATTGCAAATTACAAAGCCATGAATTTCATTCCAAAAGAGTATAGTAAACAACAAGTGAAGAAGCTACTGACTGATGCAAAGTACTACTTTTGGGAGGAACCATACCTTTTTAGAAGATGCTCAGATGGTATAATCCAGAGGTATGTCTCAGATGAGGAAACACATCAAATTCTTTGGCACTGTCATGGCTCTGATTATGGAGGCCACTTTGGTAGTGAAATGATAGCTACAAAGGTCTTTCAGAGCAGTTTTTAATGGCCGACTCTCTTCCGGGATTCAAGACCATTTGTGAAAAACTGTGACAGATGTGAAAGAGCTAAGACTCTCCCTTCTAACCATGAGATGCCATAGCTGGGGATTCTTGAGATTAAGTTGTTTGATGTGTGGGGTATTGACTTCATGGGACCTTTTCCACCCTCATATTCTAATAACTATATCTTGGTGGCAGTTGATTATGTATCCACGTGGGTGGAAGCTGTGGCTCTACCCACCAATGATGCCAAAGTGGTGATGAGCTTTCTTTAGAGATATATTTTCAGCCGGTATGGTGTCCCAAGGACACTCATTAGTGATGGTAGAAGTCACTTTTGTAACAAATAGCTAGACTCACTTGTGTAGAGGTATGGAGTCTGTCATAAAGTGGCAACTCCCTATCACCCTCAGACAAGTGGACAGGTTGAGGTTTCTAACAGGAAACTCAAGAGGATTCTAGAGAAGACTGTCAGTACCTCAAGGAAGGACTGGTCTAGGAAGCTTGATGTTGCTCTTTGGGCATACCGAATAGCTTACAAGACTCCTATTGGCATGTCCCCTTATCAGTTGGTCTATGGTAAAGCCTGTCACTTGCCAGTTGAGCTAGAACATAGAGCTTGCTGGGCAATCAAGTATCTAAATTTTGATGCTCAGGCTGCAGGAATAAAAAGAATGCTTCAGTTGAATGAGCTTGATGAATTCAGATATTCGGCCTATGAGAATGCCAAGCTTTATAAGGAGAGAACTAAGATATGGCATGACAATAAGATTGCCATCAGAGTCTTTGAGCCAGGTCAGAGGGTGCTTCTGTTTAATTCACGACTCAAACTTTTTCCCGGGAAGCTAAAATCCCGGTGGTCAGGACCGTTTGTGGTAACCAGAGCATCACCGTATGGTCATGTAGAGATTCGGGAAGAGAATTCTGACAGAAAGTTTACAGTTAATGGCCAGAGGTTGAAGTATTATTGGTGCACGAAATTGTGATCTCCAGGCTCGAACAAATCCTGGTAATGGCTCCAAAGCTTGGTGCTCTGATCTTAATTCATAATTGTCACAACTTCGATACAACTAACCAGCAAGTGCACTGGGTCGTCCAAGTAATACCTTACGTGAGTAAGGGTCGAATCCCACGGAGATTGTTGGTATGAAGCAAGCTATGGTCACCTTGTAAATCTCAGTCAGGCGGATTTAAACATGATACTTTATTAGATTAAAATAAACAATAAAAGGGATAGAGATACTTATGTAGATTTATTGGCAGGGATTTCAGATAAGCGAATGGAGATGCTTTTCGTTCCTCTGAACCTCTGCTTTTCTGCTATCTTCATCCAATCAGTCTTACTCCTTTCCATGGCTGGCTGTATGCAAGGGCATCACCGTTGTCAGTGGCTACATCCCCTCCTCTCAGTGAATCATATGCTCACGCACCCTGTCACGGCACGGCTATTCATCTGTTGGTTCTCGATCATGCTGGAATAGGATTCACCCTCCTTTTGCGTCTGTCACTAACGCCCAACAATCGCGAGTTTGAAGCTCGTCACAGTCATTCAATCATTGAATCCTACTCAGAATACCACAGACAAGGTTTAGACCTTCCGGATTCTCTTGAATGCCGCCATCATTCTAGCTTACGCCACGAAGATTCTGGTTAGGAGATCTAAGAGATACTCATTCTAGCTTAATTCATGTAGAACAGAAGTGTTTGTCAGGCACGCGTTCATAAGGAAGAAGGATGATGAGCGTCACACATAATCATTACCTTCATCACGTTCTTGGGTGCGAATAGATATCTTAGAAGCGAAATAAGAAGAATTGAATAGAAAACAGTAGTACTTTGCATTAATCTTTGAGGAACAGCAGAGCTCCACACCTTAATCTATGGAGTGTAGAAACTCTACCGTTAAAAATACATAAGTGAAGGTCCAGGCATGGCCGAGATGGCCAGCCCCCTAAAACGTGATCAAAGGATCATAAGGTAATCCAAAGATCCAAAGATGCCTAATACAATAGTAAGAGGTCCTATTTATAATAAACTAGTCACTAGGGTTTACATGAGTAAGTAATTGATGCATAAATCCACTTTCGGGGCCCACTTGGTGTGTGTTTGGGCTGAGCTTAAGTGTAGCACGTGCAGAGGCCATTTGTGGAGTTGAACGCCAGTTTCTGTGCCAGTTTGGGCGTTCAACTCTGGTTCTGGATCCTTTTCTGGCGCTGGACGCCAGATTTGGGCAGAAGGCTGGCGTTGAACGCCAGTTTACGTCGTCAATTCTTGGCCAAAGTATGGACTATTATATATTGCTAGAAAGCCCTGGATGTCTACTTTCCAACGAAATTAGAAGCGCGCCATTTCGAGTTCTGTAGCTCCAGAAAATCCACTTTGAGTGCAGGGAGGTCAGAATCCAACAGCATCAGCAGTCCTTCTTCAACCTCTGAATCTGATTTCTGCTCAAGTCCCTCAATTTCAGCCAGAAAATACCTGAAATCACAGAAAAACACACAAACTCATAGTAAAGTCCAGAAATGTGAATTTAACATAAAAACTAATGAAAACATCCTAAAAGTAACTAGATCCTACTAAAAACATACTAAAAACAATGCCAAAAAGCGTATAAATTATCCGCTCATCACAACACCAAACTTAAATTGTTGCTTGTCCCCAAGCAACTGAAAATCAAATAGGATAAAAAGAAGAGAATATACTATAAATTCCAAACTATCAATGAAACATAGTTTCAATCATATGAGCGGGACTTATAGCTTTTTGCCTCTTGAATAGTTTTGGCATCTCACTTTATCCATTGAGGTTCAGAATGATTGGCATCTATAGGAACTCAGAGTTCAGATAGTGTTATTGATTCTCCTAGTTCAGTATGATGATTCTTGAACACAGCTATTTTATGAGTCTTGGCCGTGGCCCTAAGCACTTTGTTTTCCAGTATTACTACCGGATACATAAATGCCACAGACACATAATTGGGTGAACCTTTTCAGATTGTGACTCAGCTTTGCTAAAGTCCCCAATTAGAGGTGTCCAGGGTTCTTAAGCACACTCTTCTTTTGCTTTGGACCTTGACTTTAACCGCTCAGTCTCAAGTTTTCACTTGACACCTACACGCCACAAGCACATGGTTAGGGACAGCTTGGTTTAGCCGCTTAGACCAGGATTTTATTCCTTTAGGCCCTCCTATCCACTGATGCTCAAAGCCTTGGGATCCTTTTTATTTGCCCTTGCCTTTTGGTTTTAAGGGTTATTGACTTTTTCTGCTTGCTTTTTCTTTTTCTTTCTATTTTTTCCTATTCCCTTTTTTTTCGCCCCCTTTTTTTTTTTTTTTCTGCAAGCTTTGTTCTTTGCTGCTTTTTCTTGCTTCAAGAATCATTTTTTATGATTTTTCAGATTATCAAATAACATGTCTCCTAGTCATCATTCTTTCAAGAGCCAACATATTTAACATTCTTAAACAACAACTTCAAAAGACATATGCACTGTTCAAGCATACATTCAGAAAACAAGAAGCATTGTCACCACATCAATATAATTAAACTAAGTTCAAGGATAAATTTAAAACTCATGTACTTCTTGTTCTTTTGAATTAAAACATTTTTCTTTTAAGAGAGGTGATGGATTCATAGGACATTCATATCTTTAAGACAAGGTTACTAACTACTAATGATCATGTAATGAAGACACAAACATAGATAAGCACATAACATAGAAGACGAAAAACAGAGAAAGTAAGAACAAGGAATGAGTCCACCTTAGTGATGTCCTTGAGCTCTTCTATGTCTCTTCCTTGCCTTGGCTGCTCCTCCTTCATTGCTTTTAGATCTTCTCTGATTTCATGAAGGATGATGGAGTGCTCTTGATGTTCCACCCTTAGTTGCTTCCAATAATTGTGTGGAAGAAAATGTATCCCCTGAGGTATCTCAGGGATCTCTTGATTTGCAGTCAAATGTTCTACCACTGAGCTATAGACCCTTGATGGAAGCTTTTGTCTTCCCTTTCCTCTTTCTAGAGGTTTCTCTGGCCTTAGGTGCCATCAATGGTTATGGAAAAAACAAAAAGAGCTATGCTTTTACCACACCAAACTTAGAATGTTGCTCGCCCTCGAGCAAAAGAAGAAAGAATAGAAGAATAAGAAGAAGATATGGAGGAGATGGATGGGAGTGTGGATTCGGCCATGTGGGTGGGATTGGGTGGGAGAGAGATGTTGAATTTTTGAAGGTAGTGGGTGTATGGATGTGAGTGGTAAATGGAAAAAAAGAAGGGATGATCATGAATGGAAAGAGAGATGATGCGGTAGGTGGGGATCCTGTGGGGTCCACAGATCCTGAGATGATCCTGTGGGGTCCACAGATCCTGAGGTGTCAAGGCATTTACATCCCTGCACCAATTTAGGCATGTAAAATGCCCTTGCACACAACTCTGGGCGTTCAGCGCCAGGTTGGTGCCCATTTTGGGCGTTCAACGCCCCTTTGCTGCCATTTCTGGCGTTGAATGCCAGAACCATGCTTGTTCTGGGCGTTCAGCGCCAGGATGCTCCCATTCTGGGCGTTCAGCGCCAGAACTATGCTCTGTTCTGGCGTTTGAACGCCAGACAGATGCTCCTCCAGGGTGTGATTTTTCTTCTGCTTTTTTTGATTCCGTTTTCAATTTTTATATTTATTTTGTGACTCCACATGATCATGAACCTAAGAAAACATGAAAAATAAGAATTAGATAAACATTGGGTTGCCTCCCAACAAGCGCTTCTTTAATGTCAATAGCTTGACAGTGGGCTCTCATGGAGCCTCACAGATGTGCAGAGCTTTGTTGAAACTCTCCAACACCAAACTTAGAGTTTGGATATGGGAGTTCAACACCAAACTTAGAGTTTGGTTGTGGCCTCCAAACACCAAACTTAGAGTTTGACTGTGGGGGCTCTGGTTGACTCTGCTTGGAGAGAAGCTTTTCCTGCTTCCTCCCCATGGTTGCAGAGGGAGATCCTTGAGTTTTGAATACAAGGGAGTTCTCATTCCATTGAAGGACTATTTCACCTCTGTCAACATCAATCACAGCTCTTGCTGTGGCCAGGAAAGGTCTTCCTAGGATGATGGATTCATCCTCTTCCTTTCCAGTATCCAGGACTATGAAATCAGTAGGTATGTAAAGGCCCTCAACCTTTACTAATACATCTTCTACTTGTCCATAAGCCTGTTTTCTTGAGCTGTCTGCCATCTCTAGTGAGATTTTAGCAGCTTGCACCCCATAGATTCCCAGTTTCTCTATTACAGAGAGGGGCATGAGGTTTATTCCTGAACCAAGGTCACACAGAGCCTTAAAGATCATGGTGCCTATGGTACAGGGTATTATGAACTTTCCAGGATCCTGTCTCTTCTGAGGCAATGTCAGTTGATCCAGATCACTTAGTTCATTGATGAACAAGGGAGGTTCAACTTCCCAAGCATCAATGCCAAATAATTTGGCATTCAGCTTCATGATTGCACCAAGAAACTTGGCAGTTTGCTCTTCAGTGACATCCTCATTCTCTTCAGAAGAGGAATACTCATCAGAGCTCATGAAGGGCATAAGGAGGTTCAATGGGATCTCTATAGTCTCTAGATGAGCCTCAGAGTCCTTTGATTCCCCAGAGGGAAGCTCCTTATTGATCACTGGACATCCCAGGAGGTCTTCTTCCTTGGGATTCACGTCCTCTCCTTTCCTCACAGGTTCGGCCATGGCACTTATGTCAATGGCCTTGCACTCTCCTTTTGGGTTCTCTTCTGTATTGCTTGGGAGAGTACTAGGAGGGATTTCAGTGATCCTTTTACTCAGCTGGCCCACTTGTGCTTCCAGATTTCTAATGGAAGATCTTGTTTCATTCATGAAACTTACAGTGGCCTTAGATAGATCAGAGACTAGATTTGCTAAATTAGAAGCATTTTGTTCAGAGTTCTCTGTCTGTTGCTGAGTTGATGATGGAAAAGGCTTGCTATTGCTAAACCTATTTCTTCCACCATTATTAAAGCCTTGTTGGGGCTTTTGATCCTTCCATGAGAAATTTGGATGATTTCTCCATGTTGAGTTATAGGTGTTTCCATAAGGTTCACCTAAGTAATTTACCTCTGCTATTGCAGGGTTCTCAGGATCATAAGCTTCTTCTTCAGGAGAAGCCTCTTGAGTACTGTTGGATGCAGCTTGCATTCCATGCAGACTCTGAGAGATCATATTGACTTGCTGAGTCAATATTTTATTCTGAGCCAATATGGCATTCAGAGTATCAACCTCAAGAACTCCCTTCTTCATAGGCGTCCCATTATTCACAGGATTCCTTTCAGAAGTGTACATGAACTGGTTATTAGCAACCATGTCAATGAGTTCTTGAGCTTCTGCAGGCGTTTTCTTTAGGTGAATGGATCCACCTGCAGAAGTGTCCAGTGACATTTTTGATAGCTCAGATAAACCATCATAGAATATATCCAGGATGGTCCATTCTGAAAGCATGTCAGAAGGACACTTTTTGGTCAACTGTTTGTATCTTTCCCAAGCTTCATAGAGAGATTCACCTTCTTTCTGTCTGAAGGTTTGAACATCAGCTCTAAGCTTGCTCAGCTTTTGAGGAGGAAAGTACTTGGCTAAGAAAGCCGTGACCAGCTTATCCCAAGAGTTCAGGCTGTCTTTAGGTTGAGAATCCAACCATAATCTAGCTCTGTCTCTTACAGCAAAAGGGAAAAGCATGAGCCTGTAGACTTCAGGATCTACTCCATTAGTCTTAACAGTATCACATATCTGCAAGAATTCAGTTAAGAACTGAAAAGGATCTTCAGATGGAAGTCCATGAAACTTGCAGTTCTGCTGCATCAGAGAAACTAATTGAGGTTTTAGCTCAAAGTTGTTTGCTCCAATGGCAGGGATGGAGATGCTTCTTCCATGTAAATTGGAATTAGGTGCAGTAAAGTCACCAAGCATCTTCCTTACATTATCATTATTTTCGGCTGCCATCTCCTCTGCCTGTTCAAAAATTTCTGAAAGGTTATCTCTGGATTGTTGTATTTTAGCTTCTCTTAATTTTCTCTTCAGAGTCCTTTCAGGTTCTGGATCTGCTTCCACAAAAATGTTCTTATCCTTGCTCCTGCTCATATGACAAGGAAGAATGGCCAAAAAAATGATAATAATAATAATAGAGATCCTTTATACCACAGTATAGGGATCCCTTTGTGAGTGGAAGAGAAGGGGGAGACAAAGAATGTGATGTAAAGGAAGAAATGCAACTGTACGAATGAAAGAGATGTGAGATGAGATGTTAGGATATGAATGAATAAATAGAATAGGATGAGAGAGAGAGAGAGAGAGAGAGGGAATTTTCGAAAATTATTTTTGAAAAGGAGTTAGTGATTTTTTTGAAAATTGGTTTTTGAAAATGTGTTAGTAATTTTCGAAAATTAAGATTTAAAAATTAAAATAATTAATAAATTAAAAAGAAATTTTGAAAAAGGGGAGAGATATTTTCGAAAAATGAGAGAGAGAGAGTTAGTTAGGTGGTTTTGAAAAAGTTAAGAAACAAACAAAAAGTTAGTTAGTTAGTTGAAACAAATTTTGAAAAGATAAGAAGTTAGGAAGTTAGAAAAGATATTTTGAAAAGATATTTTTGAAAAAGATAAGATAAGAAGATATTTTTGAAAAGATATGATAGAAATTAGTTTTGAAAAAGATTTGATTTTTAAAATCTCAATTAATGACTTGATTCATAAGAAATCACAAGATATGATTCTGGAACTTTAAAGTTTGAATCTTTCTTAACAAGCAAGTAACAAACTTCAAATTTTTGAATCAAAACATTAATTGTTTATGTTATTTTCGAAAATTTGATTAAAAATAAGAAAAAGATTTTTGAAAAATATTTTTTTGGAATTTTCGAAAATAACTAAGAATTTTGAAAAAGATTTGATTTTTGAAAAAGATTTTGAAAAAGATAAGATTTTCAAATTGAAAATTTGATTTGACTCATGAGAAACAATTTGATTTTAAAAATTTTTGAAAAAGTCAATCCAAATTTTCGAATTTGATGAGAGAAAAAAGGGAAAGATATTTTTTTGATTTTTGAAATTTTTATGAAAAACATGAAAAATATGCAATGCATGAAATTTTTAGATCAAAACAATGAATGCATGCAAGAATGCTATGAATGTCAAGATGAACACCAAGAACACTTTGAATGTCACGATGAACACCAAGACACAATTTTGAAAAATCTTTAATGCAAAGAAAACATACAAGACACCAAACTTAGAATTCTTTAATGCTTAGACACTAAGAATTCAAGAATGCATATGATAAACATGAAAAGACACAAAACAAAAAATCATCAAGATCAAACAAGAAGACTTACCAAGAACAACTTGAAGATCATGAATAACACTATGAATGCATGATATTTTCGAAAAAATGCAAGATGCATATGCAAGTGACACCAAACTTATAATGTGACTCAAGACTCAAACAAGAAACAGAAAATATTTTTGATTTTTATGATTTTCTAATTTTTTTGGATTTTTATTTTATATTTTTCGAAAATTATATGAAAAAGAAAAATAAGGATTCCAAAATTTTTAATATGAATTCCAGGAATCTTGCATTCTTAGTCTAAAGCTTCAGTCCAGGAATTAGACATGGCTCACTAGCCAGCCAAGCTTTCAAAGAAAGCTCCAGTCCAAAACACTAGACATGGCCAATGGCCAGCCAAGCTTCAGCAGGTAGATCAGGAACAGTAGCAGGTGGATTAGCTCCAACTAACTTGCTCTTGATAACAAATTGCAAGCCTCAGTCCAAAAGAATTTAGACATGGCTTTACAGCCAGCCAGGTTGCAACATATAATTACATGGGCTGGAGTGATTAGTTGAATACCAATCCCAAAGTAGTTTGGGTAGGGCTTTACAGCCAGATATGATTCAACATATTCCATGAAACACTAGAATTCATTCTTAAAAATTTTGAATAAAAATTTTTTGAAAACATTTTTTTTTTCGAAAACAGGTGAGAAGATTTTTGAAAGATTTTTGAAAAATTTTTGAAAATAAAACAAAAAGAAAATTACCTAATCTGAGCAACAAGATGAACCGTCAGTTGTCCAAACTCGAACAATCCCCGGCAACGGCGCCAAAAACTTGGTGCACGAAATTGTGATCTCCAGGCTCGAACAAATCCTGGTAATGGCTCCAAATCTTGGTGCTCTGATCTTAATTCATAATTGTCACAACTTCGATACAACTAACCAGCAAGTGCACTGGGTCGTCCAAGTAATACCTTACGTGCGTAAGGGTCGAATCCCACGGAGATTGTTGGTATGAAGCAAGCTATGGTCACCTTGTAAATCTCAGTCAGGCGGATTTAAACATGATACTTTATTAGATTAAAATAAACAATAAAAGGGATAGAGATACTTATGTAGATTTATTGGCAGGGATTTCAGATAAGCGAATGGAGATGCTTTTCGTTCCTCTGAACCTCTGCTTTTCTGCTATCTTCATCCAATCAGTCTTACTCCTTTCCATGGCTGGCTGTATGCAAGGGCATCACCGTTGTCAGTGGCTACATCCCCTCCTCTCAGTGAATCATATGCTCACGCACCCTGTCACGGCACGGCTATTCATCTGTCGGTTCTCGATCATGCTGGAATAGGATTCACCCTCCTTTTGCGTCTGTCACTAACGCCCAACAATCGCGAGTTTGAAGCTCGTCACAGTCATTCAATCATTGAATCCTACTCAGAATACCACAGACAAGGTTTAGACCTTCCGGATTCTCTTGAATGCCGCCATCATTCTAGCTTACGCCACGAAGATTCTGGTTAGGAGATCTAAGAGATACTCATTCTAGCTTAATTCATGTAGAACAGAAGTGTTTGTCAGGCACGCGTTCATAAGGGAGAAGGATGATGAGCGTCACACATAATCATCACCTTCATCACGTTCTTGGGTGCGAATAGATATCTTAGAAGCGAAATAAGAAGAATTGAATAGAAAACAGTAGTACTTTGCATTAATCTTTGAGGAACAGCAGAGCTCCACACCTTAATCTATGGAGTGTAGAAACTCTACCGTTAAAAATACATAAGTGAATGTCCAGGCATGGCCGAGATGGCCAGCCCCCTAAAACGTGATCAAAGGATCATAAGGTAATCCAAAGATCCAAAGATGCCTAATACAATAGTAAGAGGTCCTATTTATAATAAACTAGTCACTAGGGTTTACATGAGTAAGTAATTGATGCATAAATCCACTTTCGGGGCCCACTTGGTGTGTGTTTGGGCTGAGCTTAAGTGTAGCACGTGCAGAGGCCATTTGTGGAGTTGAACGCCATTTGTGGAGTTGATGCCTAATACTATGGACTATTATATATTGCTGAAAAGCCCTGGATGTCTACTTTCCAACGCAATTGGAAGCGCGCCATTTCGAGTTCTGTAGCTCCAGAAAATCCACTTTGAGTGCAGGGAGGTCAGAATCCAACAGCATCAGCAGTCCTTCTTCAACCTCTGAATCTGATTTCTGCTCAAGTCCCTCAATTTCAGCCAGAAAATACCTGAAATCACAGAAAAACACACAAACTCATAGTAAAGTCCAGAAATGTGAATTTAACATAAAAACTAATGAAAACATCCTAAAAGTAACTAGATCCTACTAAAAACATACTAAAAACAATGCCAAAAAGCGTTTAAATTATCCGCTCATCAACTATCTTGGAGGAGAGATTGATCGCCAAAGGTCCGCTCATCTATTGAACTAGCAGAACTAACCGTTAAGCTAGTGACGTTAAAGAAGCGCTTGTCGGGAGGCAACCCGATATTTCCATATCCTTAGTTGATTTCAGTTGTTTTGATTTTGTTATTTATTTGATTTTTGTTAAATTTCTACTGTTTTTCCTTTGTTTTACGTGTGTTTCGATCATGCAGCATGATTAGAATAGGAACAGGGATCTAAAAATAGAGTTTCGACACCCTGGGAGAAGTTGTTTCGGATTGGGTGGCACCTAACTTCAAAAACTCAAGTTAGGCGCCACATTCGTGCCGAGATTGGAGTTACTCTTGAGAGGGATGGCGCCTTTCTCAAGTTAGGCACCACATAAAGCATTGAGATTGCATCACATTTGCGAAAGCTGAAGTTAGGCACCAGGCATCCCAAGTTAGGCGCCAAACCAAGGAGAAAAGTTCCATTCCATTCGGGCCATCCCAAGTTAGGCGCAGTTAGAATTGAAGTTAGGCGCCATGAGGATTGCAACACATGAAGTTAGGCGCCATAGGGTTAAGCCAATGATGAAGTTAGGCACCATAATCCTCGAGTTAGGCGCCGGGTTGGAGATCTTCAATCCAAGTTAGGCGCCATTCAAAGAAAGTTAGGTGCCAGGCCATACTTGTGCTCCAAGTTAGGCGCCCCTTAATCCAAGTTAGGTGCCAGCTTTAATTTCTAGGCAAATCCCAACCAAATCCCCCTAATTGATTTAATAATTCCCTTATAATTTGTTTAGAAAATCCCCACTCCCATCAAAACCATTCGAATCAATTACCAGATACTTGACAGTAGGCAGAGGTCGGCCAATTAAGAAATTATAATATAAGAACAGCGTTGCGAGTATAGCTCTTAACCAGCTGAAATCCGCTCCATCAATTTAGAAAAGTTGTCACAAAAGTTTAGAAAAAAAATACTGGGAGTATGAGTCCCAGGTCGTCTCCCAACGAGTTGACAAAGAGGTGCTAATTTATTAATAAGGAGTTTTATGGGTAATTTTGAGTTTGGGCAATGGGCAAATAAATAATTGTAAATTAAAGCAGTAAAAATTAAAAGAGATTTATAATATTTAAAATAAAAGGCCTTGACTAGGAGAATGATTAATTGGAAGTTCTATCCCTGTTGGAATTCTCTCAAGTGTAGTATAAAGAGGTTGTTGTTTTCACTTAGTTAACCCTTACTAAATGAAGGAAAGTCAAGTGATTGAGCTAACTCTTATTCGCAAATCCTAGTCCTCTCCTTTGAGAAGGTCTAGCATTAGTAAATACAGAATTAGCCAACAATATCCAATTTAACTAATCACTTGAGCATTTCAACTCAAGTGTCTCCCTTTAATCAACCCCATGTCAAGTTGGGAGTCTACTCCATCAACATGGATACCATCTTCGTTATTGGGAGTTTGGAGTAGAAAAGAGACATGATAATTTAAATAAGATAGGAATTCAAAATAAATTAAAAATAAAAGTAATCCTTTGCATAAATAACTTCTAAAAATAATCTAATTGTAACTCTAAACAAGAATTAAGAATATAGAATAATAAAAGAGTAAGAAAACAAACTAGAATAATATCTTCAACGGAGGTGATGACTCTTCAATATCCAAAGCAAAAGCAATAAACTATGAATGTAAAAGAAAACCTAGAGGAAGAGTAATTTCCTCTCTAGATTCAGATCTAAAAACTAAAACTACGCTAATGAGAATCTCCCTTGAGTCTCTTCATGTTCCCTGGCTCTAGTCTGTGTTTCTGGGCCGGAAACTAAGTCAAAACCCGGCCCAAAATCGCCCCAAGCATTTTCGGTTATTTTTGCAGATCGCGCATGTCACGTGTACGCGTCAGTCACGCGTGTGCGTCACTGGTCGTTTTGACGTGTCACGCATACACATCATCCCCGCGTGCGCGTCTTTGTGCAAACTCCAATCCACGCGTACGCGTCAGGCACGCGCACGCGTCGCTGCAAATTTCCCCATATTGCGTGCTCGCGTGAGCCATGCGTGCGCGTTAAAGCTCGCTGGTTATCTCCTTAGTTTCTTGTGTTCCTTCCATTTTTGCAAGCTTCCTCTCCATTCTGTAAGCCATTCCTGCCCTATAAAGCCTGAAATACTTAACACACGAATCACGGCAACAAATGGTATAAAGGAGAATTAAAATACACAAATTAAAGATTCTCGGAAGCAAGTTTCCAACCATAGAATAACACTAGGAAGGAATTGTAAAATCATGCAAATCATATTAATAAGTGGGTAAGGACTTGATAAAAACCACTCAATTAAACACAAGATAAACCATAAAATAGTGGTTTATCAACCTCCCCACACTTAAACATTAGCATGTCCTCATGCTTAGCTCAAGGAGATTAAAAGACTAAATAAGGGAAAGTAAGACTCATGCAATGCAATGCAACATATGAATGCAACTATATGCTAAAATAATTTTGCCTACTTGGTTAAAAGTAAATAAGTTCTTCAAGACAAATATAAATCAAATATCACTAATTAAAATCACATAGTAAAAACAAGTAAACTTGTAAGAAGACAGCTCATGAAAGCAAGAAACATAGAATCAAGCATTGAACCCTCATTGATGGTGTATTTGCACTCTAATCACTCAAGTGTATAGGGTAATCACTCCACTCTTCCCTAGTCATGCTTTCTAAACTTTGTTCTTCACCTAACCAATCAACAAGTATTTAATGTACCAATGCAAACATCATGAGGTCTTTTCAAGGTTGTAATGGGGCCAAGGTAAGGGTGAGGGTATATATATGGGTAAGTGAGCTATAAATTGAATCCTTAATCAACCTAAGTTTTTACTTATACATACTCTATATACTTTTAAATTCATGCCTAGCTACCCAAATTTTCCACTATTTCATTTCATAGTCATGCATCAACCCTTCTTTTAATTTGTATCACATATGCATTGATCTTTTCATTAACTTAACATTGGGGTAATTTTGTTCCCTTATTTATTTATTTACTTATTTATTGAATATTTATGGATTTTTTTATTTTTTATTTTTTATTTTTTAAAATAAAAGTAAACATAACTTATCAATGCACATGGATTTTTTAATTTTTCTGGTCTTACATGAGTAGGTACCCAAATTCCCAATATTTTATCAAAGTAAAAACATAACATATTTCCTTATTAACCCATGTTCCCACAGTTTTTCCCACACTTAATTGACACACAATCTCTATTTTAAGCTAACCAAAGATTCAATTTGGGGTATTTAATTGTTTTTTCCGCTTAAGGCTAGTGATGTGGTAAAATATAGAACAAGGGGGTAAAAAGGCTCAAAATGGCTAACAAGAGTGACATAAAAGGGTAGGCTATTTGGGATAAGTGAGCTAATAAAATAATGGCCTCATTCATATGCATGCATATAACACATTAAACATTGGACATATAGACTGGAACAAAATATAGATTACAATTATAGAGAAGAAAACACACAAGAATAAAATATTATGGTTAAATAATGTAACCATGTAATTAAGCTCAATTCTCACAGGTTGTGTGTTCTAACTTTAAACCATGTTCCAATTTACAGTCTTCAAACAAATTTAACACAAAAGTTTAATTTGAATTAGTGAAATTTTCAAAATAGAGTCTTGAAAAGAAACTTATTATTTTTCAACCAAATAGAACATGCATGCAAACACCTATTACTATGCAATCTATCCTATCCTAACAAAAGAAAAATAACTAATTTATTGGTGTTAAGAAAGAGAAATTACCTCTGGAAGTCAGGTACTGACCGACCTCCCCACACATAAAGCTTGGCACCATCCTCAGTGCCATCAGTCAGGAACAGAGGGGGGCTATAGCATCTCCACAATCAAGACCGTCATGGCTCCCTGTGCTGGTAAATAAAGTGGAGTCCGGGGTGTCTGGGTCTTCTTAAGGTGGGTGGTTACCAACAAGTAGCTCCTTGAGGTATGTAAATCGGCGCTTGTTACCGCGCTCTCTTTGCTTTCCCTGCCGGTCAAGCCGGTCTAACCTCTCAAGTATCTGAAGGAGCAGTTGATTTGTTGAAGGTGCTTGTGATGTGGAAGGAGAAGGGATATCTTCCGCTGGTTCCGTGGTTCGGTTAATAGTGGCTGCTGGAGGTCTGATGTACTTCCCGTTGGGGATGTACTGATCATCCCGTAGAATCATGGCCTTGGTGTCCCCAGCTCTGTAGGAAACTCCGGCTGCTGAGACTAGATCTGAAACCAAGGTGGGAAAATATATGTTGTCCGCAATTTGTACGTGTCCCATGGCATTCCGGATGTGTTTTGGTAAGTTGAGAGGCTGGTCTGTAAAGATACACCAGAGGAGAACAGCCATATCTGCAGTGAAGGAGGACTCGTGAGTGCTCGGAAAGACGTAATGGGACATGATCTGTGCCCACACTCGAGCCTCCAAGGTGAGTGCTGAAGCCAATATGCCCTTAGGTCGGGATCGATGGTATCCATAGATCCATCTGCTGCCAGGTTGTGCTATAAGTCTGAGAACGGTGTCCCAATCTAATTGGTATGTCTGGCGCTTGAAGGAGGATTCTTGGAATGTGTCCAATCCTTCTGGAGTAGGAGAAAGATCTAAATCTTGCGGAATAGCCTCTTCAATTATGGGAACTTACTTCTGACGGACATAGACAGATTGCAGGGTTAGAATGTGAAAATTGGAGTAGAATTCGACTACCCATGAGAGATTGACCTGCCGTGGCTGTCTCCATAAGAATCCCCATTGTCTTCATTCAATTCGGGGCTCAACAAATTCAATAATGTGGGTTGGGAGGATGAGTAGGTGCTTCTTGTTGTAGTTCCTCTCAGCCAGGATGGGGAACATCTGATCACAGTAGCGGTTGGTGAACCGCGCAGTGTCCTTTGCTGGAAAGGCTTTTTCTTTTTCATCAACCTTGATGATCCTCTTGACTCGCTTTGTTGAGGGCTTTACTGCTGTTGAAGATGGCTCCGCAGCTAGTGCTCTTTTTGTTCCTTTCCTTGCCGATGGTTTGGGAGTAGCTTTCTCTTTACCATTCTTGGTGGCCATCCTGAAAAGGGAAAAAGAAAGTAACATTTAAAGCTAATGGTTAGAGCAAGGAAGAGGATGGTACAAATGATAATCATTGCATGGTAAAGAAGGATGTCGTTAACACATGGTCGCGACTACATGTGATAAGTTCATCAATGGAAATATAGCAAGTGCATATGATGGCAAGTAGATGCAAGATGTTTATTGGCATGCTGGCAAAGGCATGAGTAGCATAGATCAAGCATTAATTGCTTAATTTGATTATCAAGTGTTTCAAACTAACAATCTGTTTGTATTGATAATTATATTCAATCAATAAAATATTAAAAGGGGTTTTGTAAAAAACAGGCATTGGAGTAGAAGAATAGAATAATTAAAAATTCACAATACCATACGGGCTTTTTCACAAATACTTAGCATGCATGGTAAATATGGTATTGAAAGTATTGAATTTGAACATGCAAACAACCCATAAATAATTATTGAGAATTGTCAAACAACTCCTTACTAATCCACAAGCAAAATATAGAAGAAAACAATCACCCAATTAAATTTCTAACACCAATTAAAAGAATGAAAAAAGAAAAAGAAAGACTAAGAAAACATAGATAATGAAATTAAAAGAAAAAGAAGAAGAAAATATAAATTAAAATAATAATTAAAGAGTAAAAGTGGAAGAAGAAAAGAAAACTTTGATGAAGAAGATGAAGAAGGGGGAAGAAAGTAGTAGAAAGTAAGAAAGAATAAAGAAGAAAGAAGGAAGAAAAAAGAAATAAGAAGGAGGAAGAAAGAATTAGGATTAGGGAAAAAAAGATAGGAATTATGGCGCTGATCTGGGTAAACTGTACGTCGTAGGTGACGCGGATGCGTGTATCACGTGTTTCCATGATTTGGGCTATTTTCAAGTGACACGTACACGTGGAAGACGCGTACGCGTGACCTAAATTGTGCTATTGGCGCGAGAGCAGCCTCGCGCACGCACAACTCTCTGTTCTAATAGGCACATTGCCAAAATTTGAGGTGATGCGTGTGCGTCAGGGACGCGCACGCGTGAATGGCCTGATTTGGAAAACGATGCGTACGCGTGAGGGACGCGTACGCATGATAGGGCTTGTGCTTCCAGCACGATTCCAGCCCCACACCATCTGGCCATACACCCTTTACGTCGATTTTGCAGGGTCACGCGTGCGCGTGGGTGACGTGCACCCGTCAGGGACGCGTACGCGTGGGCGTGTTTGTGCCTAAAGCACGCATCCAGCCATGCTCCCGCGTAACTCTCTGTTTCTTTTCTTCCTTGCTTAGTATGCACACATGACACGGACGCGTCAGCGACGCTCGCACGTCGCGTGCCTCCCTTTTTTTTTTATGCAGAATGCAAATGCAAATGCAGACTATGTGAACGGCATAAACATAAATGAGAATAAAATAAAATAAAACTAAGACTAAAATAGAATGATCATACCATGGTGGGTTGTCTCCCACCTAGCACTTTGCTTTTATGTCCTTAAGTTGGACGGTCTTCAGGCTCATTCTGCTTCTGTTGGTGGGTCTTCCAAGAGGAAGACCTCTAGCTCTTTGTGATCCTTCATCTTCTCTCCATGATAAGGCTTTAGGCGATGGCCATTGACCTTAATGAATTTGGAGCTAGAAGGATGACGCAGGTGAAAAACTCCATCTGGCTCTGCCTTTTCTACTCTGTAGGGACCTTCCCATCTTGATCTCAGCTTGCCTGGCATGAGCCTCAGTCTGGAATTATAAAGAAGAACCAATTCCCCTGGTCTGAACTCTTTCCTTTTTATGTTCTTGTCATGGACAACCTTCATCTTCTCTTTGTATCGCCTGGAGTTGTCATATGCTTCGAGGCGAAGGTTCTCTAATTCTGCTAGTTGCAGCTTCCTTTCAGCACCAGCTTCCTCAAATCCCACGTTGCATTCCCTTACAGCCCAAAAAGCCTTGTGTTCCACCTCTACTGGAAGGTGGCAAGCCTTTCCGTACACTAAGCGGAAGGGGCTCATCCCAATGGGTGTCTTGTACGCTGTTCGATATGCCCAGAGTGCATCTTGTAGCCTGGCACTCCAGTCCTTCCTATGAGGCTTTACTATCTTCTCCAGAATATGCTTTATTTCTCTATTAGATACTTCTGCTTGCCCATTGGTCTGGGGATGGTATGATGTTGCTACCTTGTGAACTATCCCATGCTTCTTCAGTAATCCTGCTAATCTCCTATTACAAAAGTGAGTGCCTTGATCACTCACGATTGCTCGTGGTGATCCAAAGCGACATATAATATGGTTTTTAACAAAGGAAACAATAGTGTTAGCATCATCAGCACGGGTAGGAATTGCTTCCACCCATTTAGAAACATAATCTACAGCTAACAGTATATAAAGGTAACCACTAGAGTTTGGAAATGGACCCATGAAGTCAATGCCCCAAACATCGAAAATTTCACAGAAAAGCATAATCTGTTGAGGCATCTCATCCCTCTTGGATATATTACCAAAACTTTGGCATGGGGAACAAGATTTACAAAAAACAGCAGCATCTTTAAAAAGAGTAGGCCACCAGAATCCACAGTCTAGGATTTTTCTAGCTGTTCTTTGAGGGCCAAAATGTCCTCCACTCTCAGAAGAGTGGCAGGCCTCTAAAATGGACTGGAATTCTGATTGAGGCACACACATTCTAATTACCTGGTCAGCACCACACCTCCATAAGTATGGGTCATCCCATATATAATATTTAGACTTGCTTTTCAGCTTGTCCCTTTGATGCTTAGTAAAATTAGGAGGGAAAGTATGGCTGACTAGATAATTAGCTACAGGTGCATACCAAGGAACTACTTCAGATACTGCATGCAAGCTATCAAAAGAAAAAGCATCATTGATAGGAGTAGAGTCATCCTTAATGTGCTCAAGGCGACTCAAGTGGTCTGCCACTAAATTTTGGTTACCACTCCTGTCCTTAATTTCTAAATCAAATTCTTGCAGCAACAGTATCCAACGTATCAACCTTGGTTTGGACTCTTTTTTAGCTAATAAATACTTTAGAGCTGCATGGTCTGAGTACACTACCACCTTAGTACCAAGTAAAAAGGCTCGAAATTTATCCAGAGCAAAAACAATAGCCAAAAGCTCTTTTTCAGTGG
Source organism: Arachis ipaensis (assembly GCF_059453495.1). Lineage (NCBI taxonomy): Eukaryota > Viridiplantae > Streptophyta > Magnoliopsida > Fabales > Fabaceae > Arachis > Arachis ipaensis. The sequence continues at coordinate 113,278,230 of NC_142441.1, read as the reverse complement.
TAGTGTCATTAGACTAAGCAGCGTCTAAGGTCTTAGACACATAAGCAATTATGAAAGGATCCTTACCTTCGCGCTAAGCCAGCGCCGCTCCTACTGCATGGTTGGAGGCATCACACATAATCTCAAAAGGCTGGCTCCAGTCTGGTCCTCTCACGATTGGAGCTTGAGTCAGGGTGATCTTCAACTTATCAAATGCTTGCATGAAATCCTTACTAAACTCGAACTCAACATCTTTCTGCAACAGTCTGGATAAAGGCAATGCTATCTTACTGAAGTCCTTAATAAATCTCCTGTAAAAACCTGCATGGCCAAGGAACGAACGGACTTCCCTCACGGAGGAGGGGTAAGGTAAACTAGAAATGACATCTACCTTTGCTGGATCTACAGAAATACCAGTATTAGAGACAACATGTCCTAGTACAATACCTTGTTTTATCATAAAGTGACATTTTTCAAAATTCAATACAAGGTTTGAACTAACACACCTGTCTAATACTCTAGACAAACTATCCAAGCAAAGGTTAAAGGAATCACCATATACGCTAAAATCATCCATAAAAACTTCTATACAGCTTTCAATAAGATCTGAAAAGATACTCATCGTGCATCTTTGGAAAGTAGCCGGTGCATTACATAAGCCAAAAGGCATCCTCTTATATGCATACGTTCCAAAGGGACATGTAAAAGTAGTTTTTTCCTGATCCTCAGGAGCTATATGAATTTGAAAATAGCCTGTATAACCATCTAAAAAGCAGTAATGGGATTTACCTAACAGGCGATCAAGCATCTGATCAATAAATGGCAAGGGGTAGTGATCCTTGCGAGTAGCTTGGTTGAGACGCCTATAATCAATGCAAACTCTCCATGAATTCTGCACTCTAGTTGTCAAGAGCTCTCCATGCTCATTCCTTACTATTGTGACTCCAGACTTCTTGGGCACCACTTGTAATGGACTGACCCATTCACTGTCTGAGATGGGGTAGATGATATCTACTTCAAGTAGCCTGGTCACTTCTTTCTTGACAAATTTTAAGATGGTGGGATTTAATCTTCTTTGGGGTTGACGGATGGTGCACAAAATTACAATCACACTTTTGCAACTCCGCACAACTAACCAGCAAGTGCACTGGGTCGTCCAAGTAATACCTTACGTGAGTAAGGGTCGATCCAACGGAGATTGTTGGCTTGAAGCAAGCTATGGTTATCTTGTAACTCTTAGTCAGGATATCAATAATTCTCAGATTTAATTGTAAAAAGTAAAAGAACATGAAATAAATACTTGTTATGCAGTAATGAAGAACAGGTTGAGGCTTTGGAGATGCTTTGTCTTCTGAATCTCTGCTTTCCTACTATCTTCTTCTTCATGCACGCAAGGCTCCTTCCATGGCAAGCTTTATGTTGGGCATCACCGTTGTCAATGGCTACTTCCCGTCCTCTCAGTGAAAATGTTCCAAATGCGCTGTCACCGCACGACTAATCATCTGTCAGTTCTCGATCATGTCGGAATAGGATCCATTGATCCTTTTGCGTCTGTCACTACGCCCAATACTCGCGAGTTTGAAGATCATCACAGTCATCCTTTCCCAGATCCTACTCAGAATACCACAGACAAGGTTTAGACGTTCCGAATCTCAGGAATGGCCGCCAATAATTCTAGCTTATACCACGAAGACTCTGATTTGAATCATAAGGCTAAGAGATATGCATTCAATCTAAGGTAGAACGGAGGTGGTTGTCAGGCACGCGTTCATAGGTGAGAATGATGATGAGTGTCACGGATCATCACATTCATCAGGTTGAAGTGCAAATGAATATCTTAGAATAGAAGCAAGCGTGATAGAATGAAAAACAGTAGTAATTGCATTAATTCATGAAGAACAGCAGAGCTCCTCACCCCCAACAATAGGGTTTAGAGACTCATGCCATAGAAGATACAATATCAAACGTGTAGAATGTCATGAGGTACAAGATGAATCACTAAAAGTAGTTTTTATAGTAAACTGGTGACCTAGGGTTACAGAAAATGAGTAAGCTAGGGTGTTTAGTATAAAAATCCACCTCCGGGGCCCACTTGGTGTGTGCTTGGGCTGAGCATTGAAGCTTTCATGTGTAGAGACTTTTCTTGGAGTTAAACGCCAGCTTTTGTGCCAGTTTGGGCGTTTAACTCCAGCTTTTGTGCCAGTTCTGGAGTTAAACGCCAGAATTCTTGAGCTGACTTAGAACGCCTGTTTGGGCCATCAAATCTCGGGCAAAGTATGGACTATTATATATGGCTGGAAAGCCCAGGATGTCTACTTTCCAACGCAATTGAGAGCGCGCTAATTGAGCTTCTATAGCTCTAGAAAATTCACTTTGAGTGCAGGGAGGTCAGAATCCAACAGCATCTGCAGTCCTTTTTCAGCCTCTGAATAAGATTTTTGCTCAGGTCCCTCAATTTCAGCCAGAAAATACCTGAAATCATAGAAAAACACACAAACTCATAGTAAAGTCCAGAAAAGTGAATTTTAAATAAAAAATAATAAAAACATAATAAAAATTAATTAAAATATACTAAAAACATACTAAAAACAATGCCAAAAAGCGTATAAATTATCCGCTCATCAACGGACAGGCTTTGATCCCTCTTCTAAGAATATCCTGTGCTCACAAACCTGAGGGCTGATGCCGACTATATCCGCCAAGCTCCACCCAATTACTTTCTTGTGTCTTCTCAGCACACTAAGTAACTGCTCCTCCTGTTAGGAAGTGAGTTCCCTTGCAATGATAACTGCGAACTTCTGATTATCCTCAAGGTAAGCATACTTGAGGTGGGGAGGAAGGGGTTTTAATTCCACTATCTGCTCATGGCTGGGTTCTGGATCATCTGGAGCTAGTGATAATGACAAAGTGTCCTCATTGTGTTCAGAGGGTGTCCCCACACTTTGACCTTGCTCCATGTGCTTCTCTTCTACTTCTTCTTGGTGAACTTCAACTACAGTTTCATCAATGATGTCACACTGAAAGATAGAATGATCTTCTGGAGGGTGCTTCATAGCTTCATTTAAACTGAAACTCACTGCTCTACCATCTATCTCAAAGGAGTAAGTTCCTGAGAATGCATCCAGCTTGAACTTCAAAGTCTTCAGGAATGGTCTTCCAAGCAGGATTGACGATGGTCTTCCTGAATCATTAAGGGGAATTTCCAAGATATAGAAGTCAATGGGAAATGTGAGCTCCTTAATGCTCACTAATACATCTTCAGCAATTCCAACCACTATAATAATGCTTTTATCTTCTAACACAAAACGAGTTGCCGACCTTTTTAAGGGAGGGAGCCTCAAAGCATCATATATAGACAATGGCATTATACTAACACACGCTCCTAAATCACACATGCAATCAGAAAATATTACACCTCCAATGGAACAATTAATCATGCATGGACTTGGATCACTACATTTTTCAGCTATACCCCCCATTAAAGTAGATATAGAACTACCTAAAGGAATAGTTTCTAATTCATTAATTTTGTCTTTATGTATGCATAAATCTTTCAGAAACTTTGCATATTTGGGTACTTGTTAAATATCATCAAAATGGGGAACAGTTACCTCAACCTTTTTGAAAATTTCTACCATTTTGGGATCAAGTTCCATCTGCTTCCTGGACTTCCTTGCAAGGTGTGGAAATGGGATAGGAATGGCGCCATTTGCAGCTTCTGTGTCCTTTGGTGCTCCATTCCTTGGCTGAACTACTTCTTCTTCAGCCTTGTCCTGTACTTCCTCTTCCTCTTCAGCATCTTCCACTTCAACTAAGTCTTCATCTTGGGCGTGTTCTTGTGGGTTTGGCTCCTCCTGGTTCCTCTCTTGCAGTGTGATTCCGGGCCTCAAAGTGATGGCATTGATGCCACCTTTGGGATTAGATAAGGGTTGAGAAGGAATTCCACTAGAGCTTGAAGGTTGGTTGGTGGAAGCAGGTAATGAATCTATCCAGGAGACGAGAGCTTGTAAAGTGGCATTCAGACCATTTAGAGTAGAGTTCAGGGTAGTCTGCATGTCTTGTTGTCCTTGTACAAGAGAACGAAGCATCTCGTCATTTGATGAGAAAGGCGGATAAGTGATCTGAGGGGCCTGTTGTTGGTTGTGCTGGAGTCCTTGGGACTGCCTTAAGTGAGGTGCTCTGTATGGCTGGTTTTGGTTCTGTTGTCTGTTGTTGTTATTCCACCTCTGATTTTCATTATTGTCTCTACCTCCTCTGTTATAATTGTCCCTCCAGCCATGGTTGGTATTATCTCTCCAGCCCTGGTTGGAGTTGTCCTGCCACCCTTGGTTATAGTTCCCACCTTGGTTGTAGCTGCCGCCTTGTTGATTGTATCGTTGATTCGGACGGTCATAGAAGTTATGAGTAGCTGCCACAGTGTTGTCTTCTTGTTGGAGTTGCGGGCACTCATCAGTGTAATGACTATAATCAGCACATATTCTGCATACTCTTTGGGGGATCAGCTGTTGGCATTGTTGTGGTGGGGGAGACTGTTGTTGTTGTTGTTGTTGTTGTTGATTCAACTGCATCTGCTTCAGTAGGTTGGTCATTTCACATATAACTTGTGTAACGGCAGTAGTCTCACTGTTAGAGGAAACCTCTGTAACAGTCTTTAAGTGGCTGTTCCTGTGCCTGTGATTCCGAGTGGACTCAGCTAAGTCACTGATCAGTTGCCATGCTTCATCTGCGGTCTTGTACTTTTTCAGAGAACCATTACTAGCACCATCCAGTGTAGTTTTATCCCGAGGCTTCATGCCTTGAGTGAAGTAGCTGATCAATATCAACTTGTCAATCATGTGGTGGGGGCATGCATCCAAAAGATTCTTGAAGCGCTCCCAGTACTCATAGAGAGTCTCCGATTCACCTTGAACAATGTAGGAGATCTCTTTCCTCAATCGATCTATAACTTCAACTGGAAAGTATTTTTCTAGGAATTCTCTCCTGAGCGTATCCCAGTTGGTGACAATTGCTTCAGGTTGGGAGTAGTACCACTCCCTCGCCTTTCCCTCAAGAGAAAATGGAAAGGCGGTTAACAGAATAGAAGTTTCATTTGCACCATGACGCCTAACAGTAGAACAGGCTATCTGAAAATCCCTGAGGTGCTTGATGGGCTCCTGAGCAGGTAAGCCATGAAACTTGGGCATCAAGTTGATTAGTGCAGTTTTTAGTTCAAAATCTGCAGCCAGAGTTGGGTGATGCACTTGATACGGCTGCAGTGTGAAATCTGGGGCTCCAGCTTCCTGGAGAGTAATCCTCCTAGGTGCTGCCATATTATCTGCACGTGAATCAACTGAATCAGTAGTAAAGGAGCTTGTTTCCTCCTCAGATGGCGGTTCAGATTCGCCCTCAGATGAGATTGGTGAATTGATAACAATCACTTCACCACCCTCAAAGGCTAACCGACGCCGAGCTCGCCTAATACGTGAAAGAGTTCTTTCAATTTCAGGATCAAATGCGACTAAGCTCGGATCAGGCAACGAACGTGTCATTCAATTAAAGAAACATATAGCTCATGGTAATAAAATAAAATAAAATACGCAAATAAAATAAAAATATGTACACTAATTAATAATTTAGCACGCAATCGCAACTCCCCGGCAACGGCGCCAAAAATTGACGGCAGGGCGGAGGTCGGCCAATTAAGAAATTATAATATAAGAACAGCGTTGCGAGTATAGCTCTTAACCAGCTGAAATCTGCTCCGTCAATTTAGAAAAGTTGTCACAAAAGTTTAGAATAAAAATATTGGGAGTATGAGTCCCAGGTCGTCTCCCAACGAGTTGACAAAGAGGTGCTAATTTATTAATCAGGAGTTTTATGGGTAATTTTGAGTTTGAGCAATGGGAAAATAAATAATTGTAAATTAAAGCAATGAAAATTAAAAGAGATTTATAATATTCAAAATAAAAGGCCATGACTGGGGAAATGATTAATTGGAAGTTCTATCCCTGTTGGAATTCTCTCAAGTGTAATATAAAGAGGTTGTTGTTTTCACTTAGTTAACCCTTACTAAATAAAGGAAAGTCAAGTGATTGAGCTAACTCTTATTCGCAAATCCTAGTCCTCTCCCTTGAGAAGGTCTAGCGTTAGTAAATACAGAATTAGCCAACAACTTCCAATTTAACTAATCACTTGAGCATTTCAACTCAAGTGTCTCCTTTTAATCAACCCCCATGTCAAGTTGGGAGTCTACTCCATCAACATGGATACCATCTTCGTTATTGGGAGTTTGGAGTAGAAAAGAGACATGATAATTTAAATAAGATAGGAATTCAAAAAAAATTAAAAATAAAAGTAATCCTTTGCATAAATAACTTCTAAAAATAATCCAATTGTAACTCTAAACAAGAATTAAGAATATAGAATAATAAAAGAGTAAGAAAACAAACTAGAATAATATCTTCAACGGAGGTGATGACTCTTCAATATCCAAAGCAAAAGCAATAAACTATGAATGTAAAACAAAACCTAGAGAAAGAGTAATTTCCTCTCTAGATTCAGATCTAAAAACTAAAACTACGCTAATGAGAATCTCCCTTGAGTCTCTGCATGTTCCCTGACTCTAGTCTGTGTTTCTAGGTCGGAAACTGGGTCAAAACCCAGCCAAAAATCGCCCCCAGCATTTTCTGTTATTTCTGCAGATCGCGCATGTCACGCGTACGCGTCAGTCACGTGTGCGCGTCGCTGGTCGTTTTGGTGTGTCATGCGTACGCATCATTCACGCGTGCGCGTCTTTGTGCAAACTCCAATCCACGCGTGCGCGTCAAAGCTCGCTGGTTATCTCCTTAGTTTCTTGTGTTCCTTCCATTTTTGCAAGCTTCCTCTCCATTCTCTAAGCCATTCCTGCCCTATAAAGCCTGAAACACTTAAAACACGGATCACGGCATCGAATGGTATAAATGAGAATTAAAATACACAAATTAAAGATTCTAGGAAGCAAGTTTCCAACCATAGAATAACACTAGGAAGGAATTGTAAAATCATGCAAATCATATGAATAAGTGGGTAAGGACTTGATAAAAACCACTCAATTAAACACAAGATAAATCATAAAATAGTAGTTTATCAATACTCTCTTAATTTTTCCAAGCTCTCACCCCTTTAACCTTTACCCATGACTGTGATCCCTACCTCCCTTCCAAGACCAACCCGTGACACACAACCTTCCCCAAGAACAGCTCGTGAATCTTTCTCCTTGCCCTAACACAAACCTGTGAACCACTCCCCTTCCCAAGACTAAATCGTGACCAAACCTCACCGAAACCCCTCCTCTAAACCCTTCTATATAAACCCTCCTCCACACCCCTTCAAACCACCACTCCTCATACTTCACCCCACACACCTCAGCACTTCCTTCCCCCTTCTATAAACACACAAGACCTCCCCTTTCCCTCGTCACAGCACAAAATACAATCTCCGAAGCCCCTTCCCCTTTCCACCAACAACAACTATAACCCTCCCCTTAAACCACAACCACCCAACCCCAACCATACCACACTAATAACCTGTTCGTCCCCTCCTCCCTCGTCCTCTGCTCTTAATTCTTCTTCTGTCTTTCTTGCTTTCTATTTCAAAAAAAAAAAAGGAAACGAAAAGAAAACTTTAGCATTAATTTTTATTTTCTGCTTTTCTTTTTCACTTTCTTATTTCACCATCTCCTTCTTCCCCTTTGTATTTTTCAAATTTGCTTGGGGATGAGCAAAAGTTTTAAGTTTGGTGTTGTCGCTTTGCTTCTTTGTTTTCTCTGTTTTCTGTAATGGCACCCAAAATGAGTATACCTTCAAAGAAAAGGAAAGCTAAAGAGTCGGCCACCAATTCTCATGACACACACAGGTTTCGATCCAAGCTCCATGAAGAACATTTTTATGAGCATACTTACAAGAGGTATGTGACTCCGGAAGTAAGATTTGCACTGAAATCGGATGAATATCCGGAAATCCAGTTTCAAATTGATAGAAGAGGGTGGAATTTTCTGTGCAACCCGCACACGGAGGTTGGACAATTGATGGTCCAAGAGTTTTATGGAAACCTCTGGGCCACGTACAAGGACGTTGAGGGAGTCAATGAGAAGAATTATCAGAGTTATGTGAGAGGTAAGGTCATTGACTTCAGCCCAAGAAGCGTCTGACAATCCCTCCATCTGCTACATCCACCTCAGCTAACTCCCAGTTACAGTAGGAGAATGGATAAAGACTCGGAACTGGATCTAGTTATTGAAAAATTATGCATTTTGGGTTCTCAGTGGAAGATAGGTGCAGAGGGGAAACCAACTCACTTAAAGAGCATTGATCTCATTCCTTTAGCTAGGGGATGGTTGGACTTCATCTGAAGGTCCATCATGCCTACTTGCAATCGATCCGAATGCACTGTGGACTGGGCTGTTATGATCTACAGTATCATAAAGGGAGAAGTGGTGGATGTAGAGGAAATTATTCTAGAGCAGATATACAACATTGTCTCTAATACTCCCAAGAAGGCTAGGCTCGAATTCCCACATCTGATTTACCGCCTGTGTAAAGCAGCAGGAGTAAAAGTGGAGAATGATTTCTCCATTCCTGTTGTGAGACCAATCACAAAGAAGACCATGGAGACTCATAGGGAATATCACAAGGTCTACAGAGAAGAGCAGATAAAAGAGGAAGCTCAGTAGGATCAGCCACCACTGCCTCAGAGACACTACTTTCTACCCCAAGAATATTGGCAGCAGCTCACATCCTCCATTGAGCAGATGAGAATCACGCAGGATAGCCACTGGCAGCAGTACACTACGTCTATTGAGGAGATGAGGGTGACACAGAACAGCCGTTGGGAGTATCTCACCACCACCCTTGATAAGATGAGAGCTGCTCAGAACTCTCAACGCCAGGAGATTTCTTAGTTGAGATAGGATTATAGCCACCTGAGAGGACCATACGGATCACAGCCAGAGGAGAGAGATCCCCACCATAGAGATCGAGGTGGCTTAGTTCCTTTCACTTCCTATATTATTTTGCTATTACTATGTTCTATTCCTGTTTTCTACTGGTTTGTCTTAGTTATTGCATGATCCTTTGTTATTTGCTTTTAATTCTGAAAAATTTCTAATGTATTGCTCACTGAGCTTGATTCAAAAGAAAAAGAAGAAAAAGATGTATTGCATGAGAAATAGATTTTATAACAAAGAGTAGTATTAATTACTTAACTGTGGTGGTATTTTCTGTGATTCTGAATGCATGACATGAACTGTGCATAGTTAAATTTGAATCAAGGGATGTTGATGTATAAGGAACAGGAATTTAGAGAAATATTATAAATTCTCTGAAGTTAATGAATGCTTAATCCTTGAAACAAAAGAAACAGCAAAAGAAAAGAAAAAAAATATAAAAGCAAGGTCCAAGGCTCTAAGCATCAATGACTAGGGAGGTTAGACATGATTAAAAGCTCAAAGAGTTGTTTCCCTAGTCATATACTTGTAGTATAGATGTGTCAAGTAACCCTTGAGACAGAACACTAAGAGTCAAGATCAAATGCAATTAACAGAGTATGCCAAAGGCTTTGAGAACCACTGTCTGGGAGTAACTAAAAGAAAAATTAGAACTTCAAGAGAGTTTCCCAGTTAAGTGCTTGTGGTATTTTTGTGTCAAGTAAAGCTTGAGACAGAACATTTAAAGTCACGACTAGGCTCAGGGTGCAAAGCACTAAAGAAAAGAGAACTAAAGAAAATTTACTGTGTTCAAGGATTAAACTGAAGTATAAAAGATTAGAGAATTCATAATATTATCCGGATTCTAATTCCGAATGACAGTGATATTCCTCTGATTCAAAGGAGAGTGAGATGCCAAAACTATTCAACATTACAATAGGCAAACCCCACTTCAAGAAGAGACATGAGCCTAATTAAACTCTCACTTCTCATGCAAATTCACATCTTAAACCTGTATTAGTTTTGGTTGCTTGAGGACAAGCAACAATTCAAGTTTGGTGTTGTGATGCGTCAGCATTTTTCCTATCTTTTCCTTGTGAATTTGCGTTCAAATTGTTGAGTTTAATCAAGAATTAATTATCTTTTAGCCACCATGGATGCTACTTTGAGCCGTATGCAGTTCTGTTTATTTCAGGTTGCATTTGGATAGATTTGATGGAGTTTCTGTAGAAAAAGAGAAGAAAGTCAATGATGCTGTCAACCTTGACCTCTCTGCACTCTAACCTGAATAACTCGAGCTACAGAAGTCCAATTGATGTGATTTCAATGGCATTGGAAATCTATCCTTCAGAACTTTCCAACAATGTATAAAAATTTATACTTCTCCTCCATCAATTCTGCAAGGGTGGCACCTAATGTGAGGTTTCTCAAGTTAGGCGCCAAGATCAACTAAATCCATTAATCCAAAGATGCATGGTTGGCGCCTAACTTGGGTTTTACCAAGTTAGGCACTAGTACAAAGAATGCTTGAAGAGAAGTCTGCCAAGGTGGCACCTAACTTGAGAAATCTCAAGTTAGCCACCAAGCACAACAAAGCACACTAATTGGATCCGAAAACCTTGGAGTTAGGTGCCTGACGTTAGGATTTTTTGCCAGTAAAGAATTTCATAAAAACAGTCGCGTTGTAGATATAGTCTCTAAACCGATAGAAATCCCTTCGTACAAAAGTTTTGGTTGTCACAAGTAACAAACCCCTTTAAAAAAATTGATAACCGAGTATTTAAACCTCGGGTCGTCTTCTCAAGGAATTGTAGGGAAGTATGTTCTTATTATTGGTTATGAGTATTGTAAATTAGGGATTTTAGAAAGTAAGCGAGCAGTATGTTGCACAAGAAGAATAAGATAAATAAATAGCTATAAAATAAACTTTTGGCAAAGTATAAGAATTAGAATTCCTATCCTAGTTATCCTTATCAGGTGTGAAGAGAAATGGGTTTTAATCCCACTTGGTCAGCCTTTATTAAACAAAGGAAGATTAAGTGGACTGATTAGCTTGATTCTCAAGTCCTAGTCAACTCTTGTGGAGAGACTAGTGTTAGAGCAATTCTAGCTTAAGCAAAATCTGCCAATTTTAATCACTTGCTGAGTTTGATAACTCAAGTGTTACCAATGACTCAACCAAAGCCAAAAGAGAAAAATCCAAATTATTTATATAATAAAAAAGAGCAATCATAAGTCTGAAATACCTCAAAATATATTAAATAGAAAATCAATCTAAACATAGAGAGTCATAAACAAAATTGAGAAAAGAAATAAAAGAACATTGAACCTGTGATGGCAAAAGATGAAATAATCATGAAGTGAAAAGAATCCTAATTCTAAATCCTAAGAGAGAGGAGAGAACCTCTCTCTCTAAAAACTACATCTACTCCTAAAATTATGAATATGAGAGCCCTTCTCTATGAATGGATGTATTTCCCCACTTTATAGCCTCTAATCTGTATTTTCTGGGCCGCAAACTGGGTCAAAAACAGTCCAGAATTCGCTGGTTTCGAATTTTGCCACGCTGGATTTCCATCACTGCGACGTGGCCACATGGATCACGCGGTCGTGTTGTCTACCATCAGGGGATCTATAGCATATTATATATCAAATCGAAGCCCCGGACGTTAGCTTTCCAACGCAACTGGAACCGCATCGTTTGGACCTCTGTAGCTAAAGTTATAGTTGTTTGAGTGCAAAGAGGTCAGGCTGGACAGCTTAGCAACTTCTTCATCTTCTTGTATTCCTTCCACTTTTGCATGCTTCCTTTCCATCCTCCAAGTCATTCCTGCCCTATAATATCTGAAAACACTTAACACACATATCAAGGCATCTAATGATGATAAGAGAGGATTAATAATAAGCAAATATAAGATCAAAGAAGCATGTTTTCAATCAAAGCACATAATTAGGAAGGCAAATGTAAAACCATGTAAATAGTATGAATAAGTGGGTAAAGAGTTGATAAAAACCACTCAAATGAGCACAAGATAAACCATGAAATAGAGGTTTATCAACCTCCCCACACTTAAACATTAGCATGTACTCATGCTAAGCTCAAGAGAAACCCTAAAGATGTTTCTACCTACTTATAAAGATGAAGAGGAATGATAGAGAGTATGCAATGCAACCTATGAATGTAACTACATGCTAAGATGTTTCTACCTACTTGGTTAAAAATAAACAAATCTTTCAAGAACAAATATGAACTGGATTTCACTAATTCAAATCATAAAAATAAAGCACAAATAGACTTGTAGAAGAAAATAGCTTATGAAAGCAGGGAACAAGGAATTGAGCATCGAACCCTTACTGGTAGTGTATACACTCTAATCACTCAGGTGTTTAAGGTTCGATCTCTCAATTCTCTACTAACCTTGCTTTCTAAGGCTTGCTCTTCATCTAACAATCAACATAAATTTAATGTACAGATACACATATCAATAGATCTTTTAAGGGTTGTAATGGGGTTAGGGTGAAGGTAGGATTGTATTTGGTCAAGTGGACTAAAATCTGAATCCTTAATTAACTTAAACTTTCCACCTAACTTTAGACAATCCATGTAATCACAATACAAATTCTAACTATCCATCAACCATGTTTTCCACATTATTCATGCATTCTAATTCTAAGTACCGTACATATGCATTGCTTTCACCACTTACTTTGGGGCATTTTGTCCCCTTTCTCTTATTCGCACTTTTTCTTTTCTTTTTCTCTCTCTTTATATATATATATATATATATATATATATATATATATATTTTCTTTTGTTTTTCTCAATGCATATGATTAATTTATTGAATGCATGAACATGTCCTAAACATTTCTTTCACATTTTTAGGAAATTCTAACATACTCATTTCTCAAACCAAATATTTCCAAACCCAATTTTCCACACTTAAATCATAAGCACTCTCACTAGTCTAAGCTAACTAAGGATTCAAATTAAGGACATTATTATTTTCCGCTTAGAGTTAATGATGTGCTAAAGTAAAGAACAAAGGGGTAAAATAGGCTCAAATTGGTTTGCAAAGGATAATGAAAGGTAAGGCCATATGGGTATGTAAGCTCAGTGAAACAAAGGCCTCAATCATGTAAGTGTATGTATACATCAAATTATGAAAATATAGAATTAAGCAAGACAAAGATCACAATTTTAGAGAGAAAAATACACACTAAAACAAAATTTTTGGTTGATAAAATGCAACCAATTCAAATAGGCTCAAAAATCTCACAAGTTTTGTGTGTTCAAGCTCTAAACCATATTCCAGTATAATATTTCTTCAAACAAGTGTAACAAAAAATTTTATTCAAATTAGTGAAATACTTTAAAAGGTTTCTTGAAAGAGAAAATATTACTTTAACCAAGTGGTAAAATATGCAAAAATCAAACAAATATGCAATCAATCATGCAAATGCAACAATGAACAAGAAAAATAAACCATTGGTGTTGAGATAGAGTAACTAACCCATGGAGATCGGTATCGACTTTCCCACACTTAAAGATTGCACCGTCCTCTGTGCATGCTGAGATGTGCAGGTGGACGGGTTGTTCTAACTGACGCTCTTCATCAAGGATTGTGCAGATGGACTTGTCTTGTCTCCCCATGTAAACGTTTTCCGCTTTCCTTCCGGGTGGCCATCCTGAAAGAAAAAGGGAAGAAAGGTAACCCAATAATAGAGATAAGAAAATAAATGAAGCATAGTTGGGTGAATGCCAAATGATAAGGGTCTCATTTACATGGATGCTTCAACATGTAACTGAGAAAACAATAGAGGCCATGGCATACCAGTGGTGCAAAATTTGCAACAATGGGGAAGATAGTGGGTAATGAAAGACAATGTAAGTTCATGTTAATGCAAAAAGAATATCATTTTTATAAAAATTAGCATTGATTTAAATAATATTACCCAATCAGAATTAAACAAGTCACTAAGCACCAAGAAAATACCAGAAAAGATGTAACAGTTGAATAAGAATATTTGAACACCAATAATAACTTTAGAAAAATAAAAATATGCAATGAATGAAAGTATGCAAATAAATTAAATAAAATAAAATGAAAGTGAAAAAGAATGAGAAGTAGAAGAAGAAAGTGAGAAAGGAGAGAGAAGGAAGAAATTATGATTAGAAGAGAAAAGATAAGAAAATTGGCACTAATCTGGATAGGTTGTGTGACGCTGGCGACGCGGTCGCGTGGGTGACGCGGTCGCGTGGTGCGCGATAAGGTTGGGTGACGCGAACGCGTGGGGCACGCGATCGCGTGACTTGATTTGTGCTAGTGGCGCGAGTGCAACCTCGCGGTCGCACAACTCTCTGTTCAAAACTCAGTATTGCCAAAATCCAGGGTGTCGCGGTCGCGTGGTCGACGTGATCGCGCGGGTGGCCTTATTTCCAATATGACGCGGACGCGTGGGTGACGCGTTCGTGTGGCAGGGCTTGTGCTGCTAGCACGGGTCCAGCCCAATTCCAGCTCAACTTTCGGCCATACACCCTTTTTACGCCGATTTCAGGTCACGCGGCCGCGTGGATGACGCGGTCGCGTGGGAGGCTATTTTTCCAAATGACGCGGTCGCGTCATCGACGCGGTCGCGTGGAGTCAATTTGTGCTAATGGCGCGCCTCCAGCCCTGCTCCTGCGTAACTCTCTGTTCATATTAATATTGTCTCCCATCTCCTTGCGACGTAGACACGTCGCTGATGCGGTCGCGTCGCGTGCTCGCTTTTTTTTTTTTTTGATAATCTGAAAAAAGATGCAGAATGCAGTGTTAATATGAATGTGATGCAAAACTCCAGGTTCAATATAATAAAATAAAATTTCAAAAACAAACAAAACTAAATAAAATTAAAATTGAGAAAGGAATGATTATACCATGGTGGGTTGTCTCCCACCTAGCACTTTTAGTTAAAGTCCTTAAGTTGGACATTTGGTGAGCTCCCTGTTATGGTGGCTTGTGTTTGAACTCATCCAGGAATCTCCACCAATGTTTGTGATTCCAGTAACCTCCGGGGACCCAAACTAAGCATGTAAAGCCCTTAAGAAGCTTCAAACAGATTCTTAGGCTCCCGGGGTAACAAGTGTCAGAGCAGATTCCAGGATCCCAAATCTTGCTTTTACACCCGTCTTTGTGTTGATCATTATGATTCCATCCGGGTAGCAAGCGATCTGAATCCTCACTAAAGCTGCCAAACAACTTCCTAGACCCATTCAGTTGAGCTTTATACCAACCTTTGCATTTAAACTTAAAGCTTCCAACCATGATGAACCTTGCAGGATAATTCTTACCACTGGCCATTTTCCTCTTACTCTTAATGTTACAAAGAGCTCTAAGTTGACCATCCGTCTCCAGTAGCCCATATTCAAGTGAGATTAGAAAGCTATGGGATATGAATTTTACCCACTTGAATGTTGTGAAGGATGATGGCAACTTAGGGGGAGGTATTTTTAATGAAATTGCAAGCTCCACTCCCTTGTGCTCTTTTCTGATAACTACCACCTCTTTGCAAGCTTCTACAATTTCAACCTCTTCCTCTTGGTAGCTTTCTTCTAATTCAATCTCCTCTTCATTGCTTTCCAAGGGCATGGGAGGTTGTGCTTCTTCTTCTTGAATCTCCATCTCTTGATCAACCTCTTCCAAGTCTTCAACTGTGATATGCCTTGGAGGTTGTACACCTTTCTCAGCATCAATTTCAAACGTCTTGGAAAGGGGTTCTATGACTGGACTTTCCCATGGAGGTTCTGTATCTCCTAAGTCTTCAACCAACTCTTCTTCTTGAACGATGATAGCTTCTTCTACTTGTTCTAGTATGAATTCATGCTCTGTCTTGTCCACTGGAGCCTCTAGTATCTCCTTCATGCTACGCCCTTCATGAAATTGTTCACATGGGGCTGTGGTTGGTCCTTGCATATTTGAGCGTCTAGAAGCCCATTGGATTAGTGCTTGCTCCAGTTGACGAACGGTTGCTGATAAACCACTATTTTATGGTTTATCTTGTGCTCAATTGAGTGATTTTTATCTACTCTTTACACACTTATTCATACTATTTGCATGGTTTTATATTTCCTTCCTAATTATGTGTTTAGATTGAAAACATGCTTCTTTGATCTTATATTTGCTTATTATTAATCCTCTCTTATTACCATTAGATGCCTTGATATGTGTGTTAAGTATTTTCAGATATTATAAGGCAGGAATGACTTAGAGGATGGGAAGAAAGTATGCAAAAGTGGAAGGAATGCAAGAAGTTGGAGAAATTGCTAAGCTGTCCAGCCTGACCTCTCTGCACTCAAACGGCTATAACTTTAGCTACAGAGGTCCAAACGACGTGGTTCCAGTTGCGTTGAAAAGCTAACGTCTGGAGCTTTGATTTGATATATAATATATTATAGTTTCCCTGACGCTAGATGACGCGATCGCGTGATCCATGCGGCCGCATCGCAGTGACGGAAATTCAGCGTGGCAAAATTCGAAACCAGCGAATTCTGGACTGTTTCTGACCCAGTTTGCGGCCCAGAAAACACAGATTAGAGGCTATAAAGTGGGGGACTGCAACCATTCATAAAAAAGGCTTTCATATTCACAATTTTAGGAGTAGATGTAGTTTTTAGAGAGAGAGGTTCTCTCCTCTCTCTTAGGATTAGGATTTAGGACTTCTCTTAGTTTTAGGAGTGACTCTCAATCCAGGTTCAATGTTCTTTTATTTATTTTCCCATGCATGTCTATGTCAGATTTAAGTTCTTTTGTTAATGCAATTTGAGGTATTTCAGTTTAATATTGCTTTCTTTATTTATATGATTACTGCTTCCCATCTGAAGACATCTTTATTCCAATAGATTTACTTTTCCCCTTTTGGTTTTGGTTAAGAAATCAGTAACTCAGGAGTTATCCAACTTAACAGCATAATTGTTAATTGTTATCTTGCTAATTGAGTTGAACTTCAATAATCCCAATCTTTTCTTAGGAATTAACTAGGATTTGAAGATCAACTAATTAGTCACTTGACCTCCCTCTGCTTTAAATAAGGGTTAACTAAGTGAAATTAAGATTCAATTTTCATTATCATTGATAAGGATAACTTGGTCTGGACTTCCAATTTCTAATACCTTGCCAAGAGTTTATGTTTATTGTTATTATTTTATTTTACTTGTCACTTAACTAACTTTCTACCTTGATCCAAAACTCCCAATTTACAAACTCATAACCAATAATAAGAACATACTTTCCTGCAATTCCTTGAGAAGACGACCCGAGGTTTAAATACTCGGTTATCAATTTTAAAAGGGTTTGTTACTTGTGACAACCAAAACGTTTGTACGAAGGGATTTTTGTCGGTTTAGAGACTATATGTACAACACGACTGTTTTTATGACATTCTTTACTGGCAAAAATCCTAACGTCAGTTGCCTGAAATCGATCCACTGTTTCCTTGAAACGATCCTTTGTCTCTTGATGCACTCGGCTTTCATAAATAGGATCATAGTGCTCTTGGATTGATGGATATGGAGATGGTGAATATTGAAGTGGTGGTTCTTGTGAGTAATTGGGTTGGAATTGGGGTGGTTCTATATATGGTTCATATGGCTCATAAGGTGGTTGGTATGGTGGTTCAGGGTTAGGGTCATATGGAGGTGAATGGGGGAAAGGGGCTTGTGAGTGTGGTGGTCCAAAGTTATGTTGAGGAAAGGGTTCATAGGCATATGGTGGTGGTTGTTGATAGTCCATTGGAGGTGGTTGTTGCCATGAGGGTTGATCAAGTCCTTGTGGCTCCTCCCATCTTTGATTGTTCCAACCTTGATGCCTGTTCTCATTGTAATTTCTTCTTCCTACAACATAATTGTAACCAGACTCATAGCCAAAGGGGTGAGAGTTCATAGTAGCAATTAAAAGTGAAAATAAAAATAAATTTAAATTAAAAGGTTATTTAAATTTTGAATTTAAAAATTAAATTTTGAAATTTGAAATTTGAAATTTTGAAATTTGAAATTTGAAATTTGAAAATTTTTAAATTTAAATTTTGTAAATTTTTAAATTTGAATTTTGGAATTTGATTTTTGAAATAAGATAAGATAAGATAAAAATTTTAAAAATAAAAATCTGATTTTTTTTTCGAAAAAAATTAATTAAAAATATTTTTGAATTTAATGAGGAAAGAGAAAAACAATAAAATGACACCAAATTTCAAATTTTTAGATCAAAACGAAGAAAACAACTAAGAACAGCTTGAAGGTCAAGATGAACGTGAAGAACAACTTGAAGATCAAGATGAACACTAAGAACAAATTTTTGAAAAATTTTGTAATAACTAAATAAAAATCAATAACCTCTTAATTTATGAAAAAGCAAAAATAAGAACAAAAATAAAAATAAATAAACAAGTAAAAATAAAAAAATATTTACAATAACCAATAATAAGGCACACGTTTGCAATTCCCCGGCAACGGTGCCATTTTTGACGTTAGGATTTTTTGCCAGTAAAGAATTTCATAAAAACAGTCGCGTTGTAGATATAGTCTCTAAACCGACAGAAATCCCTTCGTACAAAAGTTTTGGTTGTCACAAGTAACAAACCCCTTTAAAAAAATTGATAACCGAGTATTTAAACCTCGGGTCGTCTTCTCAAGGAATTGTAGGGAAGTATGTTCTTATTATTGGTTATGAGTATTGTAAATTAGGGGTTTTAAAAAGTAAGCGAGCAGTATGTTGCACAAGAAGAATAAGATAAATAAATAGCTATAAAATAAACTTTTGGCAAAGTATAAGAATTGGAATTCCTATCCTAGTTATCCTTATCAGGTGTGAAGAGAATTGGGTTTTAATCCCACTTGGTCAGCCTTTATTAAACAAAGGAAGGTTAAGTGGACTGATTAGCTTGATTCTCAAGTCCTAGTCAACTCTTGTGGAGAGACTAGTATTAGAGCAATTCTAGCTTAAGCAAAATCTGCCAATTTCAATCACTTGCTGAGTTTGATAACTCAAGTGTTACCAATGACTCAACCAAAGCCAAAAGAGAAAAATTCAAATTATTTATATAATAAAAAAAGAGCAATCATAAGTCTGAAATACCTCAAAATATATTAAATAGAAAATCAATCTAAACATTGAGAGTCATGAACAAAATTGAGAAAAGAAATAAAAGAATATTGAACCTGTGATGGCAAAAGATGAAATAATCATGAAGTGAAAAGAATCCTAATTCTAAATCCTAAGAGAGAGGAGAGAACCTCTCTCTCTAAAAACTACATCTACTCCTAAAATTGTGAATATGAGAGCCCTTCTCTATGAATGGATGTATTCCCCCACTTTATAGCCTCTAATATGTGTTTTCTGGGCCGCAAACTGGGTCAAAAACAGTCCAGAATTCGCTGGTTTCGAATTTTGCCACGCTGGATTTCCGTCACTACGACGCGGCCGCATGGATCACGCGGTCGCGTCGTCTAGCATCAGGGGAACTATAAGCAAATATAAGATCAAAGAAGCATGTTTTCAATCAAAGCACATAATTAGGAAGGCAAATGTAAAACCATGCAAATAGTATGAATAAGTGGGTAAAGAGTTGATAAAAACCACTCAAATGAGCACAAGATAAACCATGAAATAGAGGTTTATCAACTTCTCCACACTTAAACATTAGCATGTACTCATGCTAAGCTCAAGAGAAACCCTAAAGATGTTTCTACCTACTTATAAAGATGAAGAGGAATGATAGAGAGTACGCAATGCAACCTATGAATGTAACTACATGCTAAGATGTTTCTACCTACTTGGTTAAAAATAAACAAATCTTTCAAGAACAAATATGAAATGGATTTCACTAATTCAAATCATAAAAATGAAGCACAAATAGACTTGTAGAAGAAAATAGCTTATGAAAGCAGGGAACAAGGAATTGAGCATCGAACCCTTACTGGTAGTGTATACACTCTAATCACTCAGGTGTTTAAGGTTCGATCTCTCAATTCTCTACTAACCTTGCTTTCTAAGGCTTGCTCTTCATCTAATAATCAACATAAATTTAATGTACAGATACACATATCAATAGGTCTTTTAAGGGTTGTAATGGGGTTAGGGTGAAGGTAGGATTGTATTTGGTCAAGTGGACTAAAATCTGAATCCTTAATTAACTTAAACTTTCCACCTAACTTTAGACAATCCATGTAATCACAATACAAATTCTAACTATCCATCAACCATGTTTTCCACATTATTCATGCATTCTAATTCTAAGTACCGTACATATGCATTGCTTTCACCACTTACTTTGGGGCATTTTGTCCCTTTTCCTTAGATTTTTTCAGTAATCCTAATAACAAGATGGAGTTAGGAAATGGTGGTAACTTGGAGGTGAAGCTGATGAGCGGATAATTTATACGCTTTTTGGCATTGTTTTTAGTATGTTTTTAGTAGAATCTAGTTACTTTTAGGGATGTTTTCATTAGTTTTTATGTTAAATTCACATTTCTGGACTTTACTATGAGTTTGTGTATTTTTCTGTAATTTCAGGTATTTTCTGGCTGAAATTGAGGGACTTGAGCAAAAATCAGATTCAGAGGTTGAAGAAGGACTGCTGATGCTGTTGGATTCTGACCTCCCTGCACTAAAAATGTATTTTATGGAGCTACAGAACTCAAAATGGCGCGCTTTTAATTGCGTTGGAAAGTAGACATCTAGGGCTTTCCAGCAATATATAATAGTCCATACTTTGGCCGAGTTTAGATGACGCAAATGGGCGTTGAACGCCAGTTCTGCGCTGCTGTCTGGAGTTAAACGCCAGAAACACGTCACAAACCAGAGTTGAACGCCAGAAACACGTTACAACCTGGCGTTCAACTCCAGAAAGAGCCTCTGCACGTGCAACATTCAAGCTCAGCCCAAGCACACACCAAGTGGGCCCCGAAAGTGGATTTATGCATCAATTACTTACTTCTGTAAACCCTAGTAACTAGTTTAGTATAAATAGGACTTCTTACTATTGTATTTGACATCCTGGATTATATTTTTTATCCTGTGATCTCGTTTTAGGGGCTGGCCATTCGGCCATGCCTGGACCTTTTACTTATGTATTTTTAACGGTAGAGTTTCTACACTCCATAGATTAAGGTGTGGAGCTCTGCTGTTCCTCAAAGATTAATGCAAAGTACTACTGTTTTTCTATTCAACTCAACTTATTCCGCTTCTAAGATATTCATTCGCACTTCAACATGAATGTGATGAACGTGACAATCATCATCATTCCCTATGAACGTGTGCCTGACAACCACTTCCGTTCTACCTTAGATTGAATGAGTATCTCTTGGATCTCTTAATCAGAATCTTCGTGGTATAAGCTAGATTGATGGCGGCATTCATGAGAGTCCAGAAAGTCTAAACCTTGTCTGTGGTAGTCCGAGTAGGACTCTGGGATTGAATGACTGTGACGAACTTCAAACTCACGATTGCTGGGCGTAGTGACAGACGCAAAAGGGGGGTGAATCCTATTCCAGCATGATCGAGAACCTCAGATGATTAGCCGTGCTTTGACAGAGCATTTGGACCATTTTCACAAGAGGATGGGACGCAGCCATTGACAATGGTGATGCCTCCAGACGATTAGCCATGCAGTGACAGCGCATCGGACCATTTTCCAGAGAGGATCAAAAGTAGCCATTGACAATGGTGATGTCCTTACATAAAGCCAGCCATGGAAAGGAGTAGGATTGATTGGATGAAGACAGCAGGAAAGCGGAGGTTCAGAGGAACGAAAGCATCTCTATGCGCTTATCTGAAATTCTCACCAGTGATATACATAAGTATTTCTATCTTTATTTTCTGTTTAATTAGTATTATTTTCGAAAACTCCATAATCAATCATTATCTGCCTGACTGAGATTTACAAGGTGACCATAGCTTGCTTCATACCAACAATCTCTGTGGGATCGACCCTTACTCACGTAAGTTTTATTACTTGGACGACCCAGTGCACTTGCTGGTTAGTTGTATCGAAGTTGTGAATGAAAAACAATTTATTAAGACGTGCGTACATAGTTTTTGGCGCCGTCGCCTGAGATCACAATTTCGTGCACCAGAAGCAAGGTTGAAAAAGTGATGAATTATCTATGGAAATGTGTATACTTGGAGTGTATATGGTGTCATGGGTTTAATGATATGATTATGCAATGATTACAAATGATTATGAATGTTTATTGTCTTATACACTCTATTATCTGAGATATGAGTTTCCCTGGGTAAAGTACCGTGACTTGCCACCACGTGTTCCAGGTTGAGACTCGATACTCTGTTGACCCTACTTTGTAAGGGTGACCGGGCACTTATAAATTCCCGAGAAGGTTAAACCCCATTGAGTAAAATTATATATATATATATATATATATATATATATATATATATATATATATATATATATATATATATATATATATATTAATTATGAATGAGAAGAGAAAAAGCTATGCATAGACTCATGGGGATGCGCGACGGGGGACAGTCCAAGGTTTAGCAGCCGGACTTATTGGGAATGCTTAATTGGTTATAATATGCTAATTTCTATACTTGCTGTCTGTATTACTTGTATCCTACCTGTGTTTGCCTTTGTCTGCTTGTCTGTCTGTGCAAATTCACTGGTGTTGGAGGATCAGAGGAAAGGCAGGGAGATTAGGGAGAGTAGTCAAGTTTAAGGTTTGGTTAAGTTAGAATCCTAGAAGACCACCCATTTATGGTTTCTGTTTTTAGCCCTTTAAGCTTTATTATCTGAATGTCGGTGTTCCAGGATTGCCTCTAGCTTTCCCGGGACCTTATATCTTATGTCCGTGGCACCTTTACCATGGTGAGAACCCTCGGTTCTCATCCCATACAATGTTATTTTTCAGATACAGGTCAAGAGGTACCTTGCTAGGCGTCTAGAGTTCTGCAGCGAAGCCGATGTTTTGGGGCCTTACCTTTGATCTTTTGTTATATATATATATATATATATATATATATATATATATATATATATATATATAGACTTTCCTTATATATATACTTGTCTTATTTTGTACCTCTTAGAGGTTTATGGAGAAAGGGTTTTAAACATGTATGTTGGGTTATGGGTTGTATATTTTGTATATAAATATTCTCCGGCCAGCTTAGCTTCGCAGGTTGAGTTAGGAGCTTGTTATTTTGTACTCTTGACCCTCTATTCCTACCTTCTGTTTAATTATACTTATGAACTTTAGTTTTCTTCCTATGCAAGTAATCTTGTTTCCGGAGCGTTATGCTTTTTATTTTGTGTTTTTACTTTATCCGTTTCTCAAGACTCCTCGTATACTGCATCCTTTTCAATATTATTTTAGAGGTCATAAAACCACACCACCTCTGTTTTACGGTTTAAGCGTAAAGCTCTGTGTAGTAGGGTGTTACATTATGGTATCAAAGCATTTCGTTCCTGTAGAGCCTGAGGAACGGACTGACTATGCTTCCATGCATTCTCTGTGTGTGTGTCTATGTGCTATTAGGATATCTAACTGAAATGTGTGGGATAAACGTTCATGAGCATGCATTTGGGACTTGAAACACTAGACTTGTAATATTGAGACTGATCAACTTGATATCACTTGTTTGGTGGGTATAGGAACCAGATGGCTCCTCGTGGATGCGGTCGCGGGCGAGGTAGAGGTAGATTAGGCGATGCAAATCCTGAACCGGTAGGTAATAACCTTGTAGATTTCATGGCTGCCCTGGAAAACATGGCTACGGCTTTGTAGGCGACAACCGAGGCACTTGGTAACCAGATAAATAATGGGAATAACGGGAATAATGGTGAAGAGGGTCCAATGACGCTTGCCTCCTTCCTGAATGTTCACCCTTCGACCTTCAGGGGGACCTCAAAACCCACTGAAGCAGATAATTGGATTCAGGCTATGGAGCGGGCGCTGCAGGCTCAACAGGTTCTCGAGGAGCAGTGGGTTGAATTTGGGACTTATCAGATGCAAGGCGAGGCCCAGTATTGGTGGCAGGGAACATGACGTATCATAGTTGTAAGAACCGAACTGGTGATTAAACCGGTCAGACTACTGGTTTACTGGTTTATTAGTTCAACCGATAAATTACTAGTTGAACCGATAAAACCGGTCATATGTAAATATAAAATATAAAATAGTTAAAAACCTTAAAAATTTTAAAATACATATCTTCACCAATATTTTAAGAACAACTAAGTCTCAAATTTTAAAGACAACTAATACAAATATAGACATAAAATTAGTTAGTACTACTACAATAGTATTTTAATTTGACACAATAAGAATACCAATCCATAATATCAGTAAATTTTAATACTCGTATCAAAACAAATAACTTTAATCACAATACTAACATTAAAATAGATAAAGATTAATAAAATTTTAGTAAAGTTTATATTTCTATTAATAATGGTACATAGTTAAAAATATCATTACTTCGAAAAATAGAGAATACAAAATTAAAATTAAATTAGATATTTATATAATTATTTAATTCAAAGATTTACTATATAATTAATGTTTGTCACATATAATAATGAGTAGCACGTTGACAGAGTGGCATTGAAGGTGGACTGCAATTTGACATGAGTAATTTGGGTATTTGCTTTTTTTGTCAGGGGTTATTTGTTTATTATTTATGTTTTTTTATGTTCTTTTGGGCTTGGGCCCTCTATTTCAACAACGAAAAGCTTGTCTATCAAGAATTGAGCTTGCTTTCAAATTTCGGCCAGACATATTTAATTTCTGCTTCTATAAAGTCTGTAGATTAGCATGCACCAAGACCATCAAAATAGTGGAACAAAAAATCAATTTTGGTTGATCGAATAGTCAGTTCACTCGTCCACTTAAACAAGTATTAGTAATTTGAATATTGTCTTGTGTATGCAGCAATCTATTCGCCAGCAGCAATTTTTAAATGGAGCTCAGACCTGCAGCAAATTAGTCTTTGACTTATCGAGTTGGGTATTTATGGACAAAAAAATAGTAAAACAAATTAGGTTTTTTACTCTAACAATAATTCTGTGTCTATGACTTAAGAAGAAAGATTACATGATTGGTTGAAAACAGGTTGTACCAAATTCTCAATGACAATGACGAAAAGGGGAGATGATGCAATGTACTGGTTATGTGTGAAATATTAATGATAAAACAAGAAATAAGTTCGGAGAAAATTGGAACTGAGGAATTATATATACTTCTGATGAAAACATAATAAATTATTAGAATTTATCATTTTTATATTTTTTATTTTTCTATACTTCTCATACCTTGGTAGTTGTGACATTGCAATACAAACTTATGAATCTACCTTTCTTTGATTGCAAATTTTCCAAACTAACAAATGCTAATAGGTGGACAATTGGCATGCTAGAGGATTGTAGGATGCACTGGATCACAGGTGGAGATGCGGTGCTATGGAGCACCATAGAGTCCACCGTTATCGAATCAATTGGACCATTTTTCTCTGATTTTTATCGAATTTAACTAGTTTTTGCCAATTTTCTCCGGTTCTCACTGGTTCATGCCGGTTTCTATCCTTAAACGGTCCAAGGAATGAACCGAACCGGTTCATGATCCAGTTCACCAGCTTTTCGGTCGAACCGACCAGTCCGGTTTGATTTTTACAACTATGCAATGTATCCTGCAGCCAGATGGTACTATGATCCCTTGGAAAGTGTTTTGAACAGAATTCTATAGAAAATTCTTTCCCAGCTCGGTCAGAAATGCCAAAGAACTTGAATTGCTTCAATTAAAACAAGGCTAGATGACTGTTGCCGAGTATACTAACAGATTCGAAGAACTGTGCCAATTTTCTCGCATTTGCCAAGGTGCACTTTAGGATTTTTCTTAATGGAAGCATTAAGTACGAGGGGGCCTTCGGAGTGATATTATGAGCTCTGTTGCACCGGTGGAGATCAGGGTATTTTCTGAACTTGGGAATAAGAGTATGGTGGCTGAGGAGTGTGTGAGGAAGGCGGCAGCAGAAAAAGGAAGTCAGTGGATGCCTTTTTAGAGAGCTCAAGGAAGGAATTCGCACCAAGGAGCAGAAATTTTAAGCGGTGGAGGCTTTGTCCCACAACAGAATCAAGGTCAGGGCAACTACAGAAGGCCGAATCACAATGCTATTTAGGGAAGAAGGTTTGGAAAGCAGCCACAGCAGGACTTGAGCTGTCAGAGGTGCGGGAAATACCACCCTGAGGTCTCGTGCAGAGTATGACTGGGAGTGTGTTTTTTTTGCGGACAACCCGAGCACTTGTCCTGGAATTGCCCAGAGAAGAAGAAGTATGAGACTGGTAGAGTGCAGTTAAGGCCACATGAGATGAATTATCCGACTCATGACTTAGAACTTGTTGCCGTCATGTTTGCTCTAAAGATTTGGAGACATTACCTCTATGGTGTCAAGTTCCAAGTTTTCTCAGATCACAAAAACTTGAAGTACCTCTTTGAACAAAAAGAACTGAACATGCATCAGAGGAGGCGGATGGAGCTTCTAAAGGACTATGACTTTGAGTTGAATTACCACCCCTGGAAAAGCGAATGTTGTGGCAGACGTTTTGAGTTGGATGTCCCTATGCGCTGCTTAGATGATGCTACGAGAAGAAGAATTACTAAAAGCATTCGAAGGCCTGAAGTTGGCGGTTAGAGAAGAGTTCGGGACTCTGTGTTTGAGTCAGCTGCAAATTTCAAGTGATTTTAAAGTTAAACTTTTAACGGCTCAGCAATATGATAAAGAATTACAGAAAGTATTGCCGGCAATTGAACAAGGGAAGCAGTGGAGAGTGTAAGAGAACAAAGACGGATTATAGAGGTTTAAGGACTTAATTATTGTACCGGACGTCGGAAACCTACGACAGGTTATCTTGAAGGAAGTGCATGATGCGTGGTAGAAGTTGGACCAATTAAGAGATTATAATATAATAGAACAGTGTTGCGAGTATAGCTCTTAACCAACAAAAATCTGCCTCATCAGTTTAGAATGGTTGTCACAAAAAGTTTAGAATAAAAATACTGGGAGTATGAGTCCCAGGTCGTCTCCCAACGAGTTGCTAGAAAGGGTGCTAAGTTATTAATCAAGAGTTTTTCGAGAATTTTGAGAGTTGAATGACAGAAAATAAATAATTGTAAATTAAAAGAGAAATATATATTCTAATTAAAAATCCTTGATTGGGAGAATGATTAATTGGAAGTTCTATCCTTGTCGGAATTCTCTCAAGTATAGTATAAAGAGGTTGTTATTTTCACTTAGTTAACCCTTACTAAATAAAGGAAAGTCAAGTGACAGAGCTAACTCTTATTCGCAAATCCTAGTGCTCTCCCTTGGGAAGGTCTAGCATTAGTAAATACAGAATTAGCCAACAACTTCCAATTTAACTGACCACTTGAGCATTCCAACTCAAGTGTCTCCTCTTAATCAACCCCCATGTCAAGTAGGGAATCTACTCTATTGACATGGATATAATACTCAGAAAAATATAAGAAGAAGATATGATGAATTGAATAAAATAAAGTTTTAAAAATTAATTAAAGATAAAAGTAATCCTTTGCATTAACAATTCATGAAAATAATCCAATTACCACTCTAAACAAGAATTAAGAATATGGAATAAATAAATAAAAGAGTGAGTAAGGAAACAAACTAGAATAGTATCTTCAACGGAGGTGATGACTCTTCGATATCCAAAAACAAAAGCATAAAACTAATAACTATGAATGTAAAGAAAAACTAGAGGAAGAGTAATTCTCTCTCTAGATTCAAATCTAAAACCTAAAAACTATCCTAATGAGAAGATGTGAATGTGTCTCCGTATGTCTCTTGAGTCTCTGCATGTTCCCTGGCTTTATTCTGTGTTTCTGGGCCGAAAACTGGGTTAAAACGCGGCCCGAAATCGCCCCCAGCGTTTTCTGTTAATTCTGCAGATCGTGCTTATCACGCGTGCGCGTCATTTGGTGAATTTTCTTGTCATGCGTACGCGTCATCCACGCGTGCGCGTCTTTTGTGCAGACTCCAATCCACGCTTACGCATCAGGCACGCGCACGTGTCACTGTAAATTTCTCCATTCCGTGCGCTCGCGTGAGCCATGCGTGCGCGTCGGTGCTCGTTGGTCATCTCCTTAGTTTCTTGTGTTTCTTCTATTTTTGCAAGCTTCCTCTCCATTTTCTAAGCCATTCCTACCCTATAAAGCCTGAAACACTTAACACACAGATCACGGCATCGAATGGTATAAAGGAGAATTAAAATATACTAATTAAAGATCTCTAGGAAGCAAGTTTTCAATCATAAAACAATATTAGGAAGGGATTATAAAATCATGCAAATCATATAAATAAGTGGGTAAAGGCTTGATGAAAACCACTCAATTAAACACAAGATAAACCATAAAATAGTGGTTTATCAACCTCTCCACACTTAAACATTAGCATGTCCTCATGCTTAGTTTAAGGAGATAAAATAAATGAGTAGGGAAAATTAAGACTCATGCAATGCAATGCAACCTATGTATATGAATGCAACTATATGCTAAGATGATTTTGCCTACTTGGTTAAAAATAGATAAGTTCTTCAAAACAAAAGTAACTCAAATTCTACTAATTCAAACTATACATTAGAAAAAAGTAAACTTGTAGGAAGACAGCTCATGAAAGCAGGGAACATAGAATTAATCATTGAACTCTCACTGATAGTATATGTGCACTCTAATCACTCAAGTGTATAGGGTAATCACTCTACTCTTCTCTAATCATGCTTTCTAGATTTTGTTCTTCACCTAACTAATCAACAAGCATTCAATGTACCAATGCAAACATCATGAGGTCTTTTCAAGGTTGTAATGGGGCCAAGGTAAAGGTGAGGATATATATGTGACTAAGTGAGCTATAAATTGAATCCCTGATTAACCTAAGCTCTTACCTCTACATACACTCTTTATACTTTTAGAATCATGCCCAGCTACCCAAAATTTTCACTTTTACATTACATACTCATGCATCAACTTTTCTCTTTAACTTGTATCACATATGCATTGATTTTTCATTAAACTTAACATTGGGGTAATTTTTGTCCCCTTATTCATTTATTTAATTACTTAATTACTTGAATATTTTTGGATTTTTTAAAGATAAAAGTATACATAACATTATCAATGCACCTGAATTTTTAATTTTCTGGTCTCACATGAGTAGGTACCCAAATTTCTAGTTAATTCATCAATGTAGGAACATAACACATTTCCTTGTTAACCCATGTTCCCATAGCTTTCCCACACTTTATTGACACACAATCTCTATCTTAGACTAACCAAAGATTTAATTTTGGGTATTAATTGTTTTTCTGCTTAAGGTTAGTGATGTGATAAAATATAGAACAAATGGGATTTAAAAGGCTCAAGGTGGCTAACAAAGGTAAATAGAAGGGTAGGCTATTTGGGATAAGTGAGCTAATAATCAAGTAATGACCTCAGTCATATGCATACATATATCACATTAAATATTGGACATATAGGATGGAACAAAATATAGATTACAATCATAAGGAAGCATCTCCACAATCGGGACCGTCATGGCTCCCTGTGCTTGTAAATGAAGTGGAGTCTGGGGTGTCTGGGTTTTCTTCAGGTGGGTGGTTACCAACAAGTAGCTCCTTGAGGTATGTAAATCTATGCTTGTTACAACGCTCTCTTTGCTTTCCTTGCCGGTCAAGTCGGTGCAATCTCTCAAGTATCTGATGGAGTAGTTGGTTTGTTGAAGGCGCTTGTGATGTGGTAGGAGAAGGGATATCTTCCGTTGGTTCTGTGCTCCAGTTGATAGTGGCTGCTGGAGGTCTGATTTACTTCCCATTGGGGACGTAATGATCATCCCGTGGAAGCATGGTCTTGGTGTCCCCAGCTCTATAGGAGACTCCGGCTGCTGAGACTAGATCTGAAACCAAGGCGGGAAAAGGTAGGTTGCCCACAATCTGTACGTGTCTCATAGCATTCCGGATGTGTCTTGGTAAATTGAGAGGCTGGTCTGTAAGGATACATCAGAGTAAAACAGCCATATCGGCAGTGAAGGAGGACTCATGAGTGCTCGGAAAGACGTAATGGGACATGATCTGTGCCCATACTCGAGCCTCCAAGGTGAGTGCTGAAGCCAATAATCTCTTAGGTCGGGATCAATGGTATCTATAGATCCATTCACTGCCAGGTTGTGCTATAACTCTAAGAACAGCGTCCCAATCAAATTAGTATGTCTGGCGCTTGAATGAGGCTTTTTGGAATGCGTCCAATCCTTCTGGAGTAGGGCGAAGATCTAAAGCTCGCTGAATAGCCTTTTCAGTTATGGGGAATTGCTTCTAATGGAGATAGACAGACTGCATGGTTGGCATGTGAAAATTGGAGTAGAATTCAACTACCCAGGAAAGGTTAACCTACCGTGGCTGTCTCCGTAAGGATCCCCATTGTCTTCATTCAATTCGGGACTCAACAAATTCAACAATGTTGGTCGGGAGGAGGAGAAGGTACTCATTATTATAGTTTCGGTCAGCCAGGATGGGGAACATCTGCTCACAGTAGCAGTTAGTGAACCGCGCAGTGTCCTTTGTTGGAAAGGCTTTCTCTTTTTCATCGACCTTGATGATCCTCTTGATTCTCTTTGTTGAGGGTTTTACTGCTGTTGAAGATGGCTCTGCAGCTAGTGCTCTTTTTGTTCCTTTCCTTGCCGGTGGTTTGGGAGTAGCTTTCTCTTTACTTTTCTTGGTGGCCATCCTGAAAAGGAAAAAAGAAAGTAACTTTTAAAGCTAAGGGTTAGAGCAAGGAAGAGGATGGTACAAGTGATAATCAATGCACGGTAAAGAAAGATGTCGTTAACACATGGTCACGAATCCGTGTGAAAAGTTCATCAATGGAAATATAGCAAGTGCATGTTGTGGCAATAAGATGCAAGATGTTTATTCGCATGCTGACAAAGGCATGAGTAGCATAGATCAAGCATTAATTGTCCAATTTGATTATCAACTCTTTCAAACTAACAACCTATTTGTATTGACAATTATATTCAATCAATAATATATGAAAATGAGTTTTGTGAAAAACAGGCATTAGAGTAGTAGAATAATTTAAAAATAGTGCAGAATGTCGTACGGGCTTTTTCCCAAACACTTAGCATGCATGGTAAATATGTTATTAAAAGTATTGAATTTGAACATGCAAACAACCCTTAGGAAGTAATATTAATTGTCAAACAATTCCTTAATAACTCACAAGCAAAATATAGAAGAAAACAATCACCCAAATAAATTTTTAACACCAATTAAAAGAATGTAAAAAGAAAAAGAAAGAAAAGGGAAACATAGAGTATGAAAGTAAAAATTAAAAGAAGAAGAAAACATAAATAATAATAATTATAATAATAATAATAATAATAATAATAATAATAATAATAATAATAATAATAATAATAATAATAATAATAATAATGGAAAAATAAAAAAAAAAAGAAAGAAGAAAAGAAAAGAACCTTGATAATGGATGTGAAAAAGGAGGGGGAGAAGGTAAAAAGTAAGAAAGAATAAAGAAGAAAGAAGGAATAAGAAAGAAATAAGAAGGAAAAGAAAAGATTAGGATTGGGGAAGAAAAGATAAGATATCTGGCGCTGATCTGGATAAGCTGTGCGGCGCAGGCGACGTGGACGCGTGGAGCACGCGTTCGCGCGGTTGGCGCGATTTTCAGATGACGCGGACGCGTGGGTAACGCGCACGCGTGACCTGATTTATGCTTTTGGTGCGAGTGCAGCCTCGCGCATGGACAACTCTCTGTTTCGTTGGCATATTGCAAAAATTCTGGGTGACGCGTGCACGTGAGTGACGCGCACGTGTGAACATCCTAATTTTGATAAATGACTCGTACGCATGGGTGACGCGTACGCGTGATGGGGTTTGTGCTTCCAGCGCCATTCCAGCCTCACTCCATCATAACTCTCTGCCATATACCTCTTTCCATTGATTTTGCAGGGTCACGCGTGCGCATGGTCAACACGCATGCGTGGGAGGCTATTTTTCAAATGACGCGGACACATCAAGGACGCGTTCGCGTGGGCATGTTTGTGCCTAAGGCAAGCCTCCAGCCACACTCCCGCGTGACTCTCTGCTTTTTTTCTTCTTTGTTTCAAATGCACATATGACGCGGACGCGTCAGCAACACTTGGGCGTCGCGTGCATTTTTTTATGCAGAATGCAAATACAAATGCAGACTATATGCAGAGAATAAGAGAAGAGTCACTAAGAAAATTAAAGTAGAATAAAATAAAACAAAACTAAAACTGAAACGGAATGATCATACCATGGTGTTTGTCTCCCACCTAGCACTTTGCTTTTACATCCTTAAGTTGGACGTTCTTCAAGCTCATTCTACTTCTGTTGGTGGGTCTTCCAAAAGGAAGACCTCTAGTTCTTTGTGATCCTTAATCTTCTATCCATGATAAAGCTTTAGGCGATGTCCATTGACCTTCATAAACTTGGAGGTTGAAGGATGACGCAGGTGAAAAACTCCGTATGGCTCTGCCTTTTCTACTCTGTAGGGACCTTCCTATCTTGATCTTAGTTTGCATGGCATAAGCCTCAGTCTGGAATTATAAAGAAGAACTACTCCCCTGGTCTAAATTCTCTCCTTTTTATGTGCTTGTCATGGACAACCTTCATCTTCTCTTTGCATCACCTGGAGTTGTCATATGCTTCTAAGCGAAGATTCTCCAATTATGCTAGTTGCAGCTTCCTTTCAACACCAACTTCTTCAAAATTCATATTGCATTCCTTTACAGCCCAGAAAGCCTTGTGTTTCACCTCTACTGGAAGGTGGCAAGCCTTTTCGTATACTAAGCGGAAGGGGCTCATCCCAATGGGTGTCTTGTATGCTGTTCTATATGCCCAGAGTGCATCTTGGAGCCTGGCACTCCAGTCCTTTCTATGAGGCTTTACTATCTTCTCCAGAATGCATTTAATCTCCCTGTTAGACACTTCTGCTTGTCCATTAGTTTGGGGATGATAAGCTGTTGCTACTTTATGAATAATTCCATGCTTCTTCAGTAATCCTGTCAGTCTCCTGTTACAAAAGTGAGTGCCTTGATCACTCACGATTGCTCGTGGTGATCCAAAGCGATAGATAATATGGTTTCTAACAAAGGAAACAACAGTGTTAGCAACATTAGTATGGGTAGGAATTGCTTCCACCCATTTAGAAACATAATCTACAGCTAATAGTATATAAAGTTAACTATTAGAGTTTGGAAATGGACCCAAGAAGTCAATGCCCTAAACATAAAAAATTTCACAGAAAAGCATAATTTGTTGAGGCATCTCATCCCTCTTGGATATATTACCAGACATTTGGCATGGGGAACAAGATTTAGAAAAACCAGCAGCATCTTTAAAAAGAGTAGGCCACCAGAATCCACAGTCTAAGATTTTTCTAGCTGTTCTTTGAGGGCCAAAATGTCCTCTACTCTCAGAAGAGTGGCAGGCCTCTAAAATGGACTGGAATTCTGTTTGGGGCACACACCTTCTAATTACCTGGTTAGCACCACACCTACATAAATATGGATCATCCCATATATAATACTTAGACTCGCTTTTTAGCTTGTCCCTTTGATGCTTAGTAAAATTGGGAGGAAAAGTATGACTAACTAGATAATTAGCTACAGGTGTATACCAAGGAACTACTTTGGATACTACTTGAAAACTATCAAATGGGAAAGTATCATTGATAGGAGTGGAGTCTTCTTTAATGTGTTCAAGGCGACTCAAGTGGTCTGCCACTAAATTCTGGTTACCACTCCTATCCTTAATTTCTAAATCAAATTCTTGTAGCAACAGTATCCAACGTATGAATCTTGGTTTGGACTCTTTTTTAGCTAATAAATATTTTAGAGCTGCATGGTCTAAGTGCACTACCACCTTAGTACCAAGTAAATAGGCTCGGAATTTATCCAGAGCAAAAAAATAGCTAAAAGATCTTTTTCAGTAGTAGTGTAATTAGACTGAGCAGCATCTAAGGTATTAGATGCAAAAGCAATTATGAAAAGATCCTTACCTTCACGCTGAGCTAGCGCTGCTCCTACTGCATGGTTGGAGGCATCACACATAATTTCAAATGGCTGGCTCCAGTCTGGTCCTCTTACAATTGGAGCTTGAGTCAGGGCGATCTTCAGCTTATCAAATGCTTGCTTGCAATCCTCACTGAACTCGAACTCAATATCCTTATGCAGCAGTCTGGATAAAGGTAATGCTACCTTACTGAAGTCCTTAATGAATCTCCTGTAAAAACCTGCATGGCCAAGGAACGAACGGACTTTTCTCACGGAGGAGGGGTAAGGTAAACTAGAAATGACATCCACCTTTGCTGGATCTACAGAAATACCAGTATTAGAAACAACATGTCCTAGAACAATCCCTTGTTTTACCATAAAGTGACATTTTTCAAAACTCAATACAAGGTTTGAACTAACACACCTGTCTAATACTCTAGCTAAACTATCCAAGCAAAGGTTAAAGGAATCACCATATACGCTAAAATCATCCATAAATACTTCCATACAGTTCTCAATAAGATCTGAAAAGATACTCATCATGCATCTTTGGAAAGTAGCCGGTGCATTACATAAGCCAAAAGGCATCCTTTTGTATGAATACGTTCCAAAGGGACATGTAAAAGTAGTATTCTCCTGATCTTCAGGTGCTATATGAATTTGAAAATAGACTGTATAACCATCTAAAAAACAATAATGGGATTTACCTGACAGGCGATTAAACATCTGATCAATGAATGGCAAGGGGTAGTGATCCTTGCGAGTAGCTTGATTGAGACGCCTATAGTCAATGAAAACCCTCCATAAATTCTGCACTCTAGTTGTCAAGAGCTCTCCATGCTCATTCTTTACTGTTGTGACTCCAGACTTCTTGGGCACCACTTGTACTGAACTGACCCATTTACTGTCTGAGATGGGGTAAATGATATCTGCTTCAAGTAGCCTGGTCACTTCTTTCTTGACAACTTCTAAGATGGTGGGATTCAATCTTCTTTGGGGTTGATGGACGGGTTTTGATTCTTCTTCTAAGTATATTCTGTGCTCACAAATTTGAGGGCTGATGCCTACGATATCCACCAAGCTCTACCCAATTACTTTCTTATGTTTCCTTAGCACACTAAGCAGTTGCTCCTCCTGTTGTGAAGTGAATTCCCTTGCAATGATAACTGGAAACTTCTGATTATCCTCAAGGTAAGCATACTTGAGGTGTGAAGGAAGGGGCTTCAATTCCAATTTCTGCTTTTGGCTAGACTCTGGGTCATCCGGGGCTAGTGATAATGGCAATGTGTCTTTATTATGTTTAGAGGGTGTCCCCACACTTGGACCTTGCTCCATGTGCTTCTCTTCTACTTCTTCTTAGTGAACTTCAGCTACAGTTTCATCAATGATGTCGCACTGGAAGATAGAATGATCTTTCGGAGGGTGCTTCAAAGCTTCATTTAAACTGAAACTCACTGTTCTGCCATATATTTCAAAGGAGTAAGTTCCTGAGAATGCATCCAGCTTGAACTTCGAAGTCTTCAAGAATGGTCTTCCAAGCAGGATTGATGATAGTCTTCCTGAGTCATTAGGGGAAATTTCTAGGATATAGAAGTCAATGGGAAATGTGAGCCCCTTAATGCTCACTAATACATCTTCAGCAATTTCAACTACTGTAATAATGCTTTTATCTGCTAACACAAAATGAGCTGCCGACCTTTTTAAGGGAGGGAGCCTCAAGGTATCATATATAGACAATGGCATTATACTAACACACACTCCTAAGTCACACATGCAATCAGAAAATATTACACCTCCAATGGTACAGTTTACCATACATGGACCTGGATCACTACATTTTTCAGGTATACCTCCCATTAAAGCAGATATAGAACTACCTAAAGGAATAGTTTCTAATTCATTAATTTTATCTTTATGTATGCATAAATCTTTCAGACACTTTGCATATTTGAGTACTTGCTAAATGACATTAAAAAGGGGAACAGTTACCTCAACCTTTTGGAAAATTTTTACTATTTTGGGATCAAGTTCCGTTTGCTTTCTGGACTTCCTTGCAAGGTGTGGAAATGGGATAGGAATGGCGCCACTTGCAGCCTCTGCATCCTTTTGGTGCTCCATTCCTTGGCTGAGCTACTTCTTCTTCAACCTTGTCATGTACTTCATCTTCCTCTTCAGCATCCTTCATTTCGGCATCTTCCACGTCCACTGAGTCTTCAATTTGGGTGTGTTCTATTGGGCTTGGCTCCTCTTGGGTCCTCTCTTGCAGTGTGGTTCCGGACCTCAAAGTGATGGCATTAATGCCATCCTTGGGGTTAGGTAAGGGTTGAGAAGGAACTCCATCGGAGCTTAAAGGTTGGTTAGTGGAAGTAGGTAATGAATCTATCCGGGCGGCGAGAGCTTGTAAAGTGGCATTCAGACCATTTAAAGTAGAGTTCAGTGTAGTCTGCATGTCTTGTTGTCCTTGTGCAAGAGAACGAAGCATCTGGTCATTTGATGATGAAGTATGATAAATGATCTGTCAGACTTGTTGTTGGTTATGATGGGGTCCTTGTGACTGTCTCAGGTGAGGTGCTCTGTAGGGCTGGTTCTGATTCTACTATTTGTTGTTGTTATTCCACCTCTGATTTCCATTGTTTTCTTTGCCTCCTCTGTTATAGTTGACCCTCCAGCCATGGTTGGAATTATCTCTCCAACCTTGGTTGGAGTTGTCCTGCCATCCTTGGTTATAGTTCCCACCTTGGTTGTAGTTGCCTCCTTGTTGATTGTATCCTAGATTTGGGCGGTCATAGAAGTTATGAGTAGCTGCCACGGTGTTGTCTTCTTGTTGGAGCTGCGGGCATTCATCAGTATAATGACTATAATCAGCACAGATTCTGCATACTCTTTGGGAAACTAACTGTTGGCTTTGTTGTGGTAGGGAAGGCTGAGCTTGTTGTTGTTGGTTCAACTGTATTTGCTTCAGTAGGTTGGTCATTTGACATATACTTTGTGTAAGAGCAGTAGTCTTAGTGCTAGAGGAAACCTCTGCAACAGCTTTCAAGTGGCTGCTCCTGTGCCTGTGATTCTTGGTGGACTCAGCTAAGTCGCTGATCAATTGCCATGCTTCATCTGCAGTCTTGTACTTCTTCAGAGAACCATTACTGGCACCATCTAGTGTAGTTTTATCCCTAGGTTTCATGCCTTGAGTGAAGTAACTGATTAACACTAGCCTGTCAATCATGTGATGGGGACATGCGTCTAGAAGGTTATTAAAGTGCTCCCAGTACTCGTAGAGAGTTTCTGATTCATCTTGAATAATGCAGGAGATCTCTTTCCTCAATCTATCAGTGACTTCAGCTGGAAAGTATTTTTCCAAGAATTCTCTCCTAAGCGTATCCTAGTTGGTAACAGTTGCTTCAGGTTGGGAGTAGTACCACTCCTTCGCCTTTCCCTAAAGAGAAAACGGGAAGGCAGTTAACAGAATAGCAGTTTCGTTTGCACCATGACGCCTAATAGTAGAACAGGCTGTTTGAAAATTCCTTAGGTGCTTGATAGGCTCTTGAGCAGGTAAGCCATGAAACTTGGGAATCAAGTTGATTAATGCAGTCTTTAGCTCAAAATCTGCAGCCAGAGTTGGATGATGCACTTGATATGGCTGCAGTGTAAAATTTGGGGCTCCAGCTTTGATGCCAGGTCATTTTGGTCAGTTTCACTGACCTTTTCTTTACTGTTTTTAGGGTAGTTTCATGCATTTCCTTAGGAAATAAGATAGTTTTGGGTAGATATTCACTTACATCTTGATTCAAGCATATATTGTGCACTTTACATGATTTCATGAGGATTTTGCATGAATTTAAGGACAAATTGTATGTTGCATTTCCCATGACTTGGACTAGAACTTTGATGCACTTTATGGCTTGATTTCAGGACAAAGAAAGCAAAGAAGAACCACATTAGTGGCTACGTTAGTTACACTAACGTTAACAATAACGTGGAATGGGAGTAACTTGCAAAGTTAATGAGAAAAGTGATTGCCAATAACGCTCTCGAAGCCATCATTGCCCACGTTAAGAGTCACGTTAACTAAGTTAACGTGAACTCTAACGTGGAAGAAAGGAAATGGAGCCAACGTTAGTGACACTTAACATTATCACTAATGTTGGACCATGCTCATAAGTGGCCACGTTAGACACCACGTTAACTTAGTTAATGTGGCCTCTAATGTTAAGAAGAAAGGGGGGAAGCCAACGCTAGTGACATTCAACATTATCACTAACGTTGGCCAAGTCACACTAGGCCACGTTAACTCCCACGTTAACCAAGTTAACGTGGAAGTTAACGTGAAGAAGGGAGGTGGCGCCAACGTTAGTGACACCCAACATTGTCACTAACGTTGGAAGGAGCCCACACATGCCACCATGAGCCACGTTAACTCCCACGTTAACTTAGTTAACGTGGAAGCTAACGTGGATAAGGGAATGTTGAGCCAACGTTAGTGACACTCAACTTTGTCACTAACGTTGGAGATGGCTAGCATAGCCACGTTAGAGGCCACATTAACCTAGTTAACGTGGACTCTAACGTGGGAGCTAAGGGGCACATTGGAACGTTAGTGACAATGTTAAGTGTCACTAACGTTCTCGAAGGTTGGCAAGGCTACGTTAAAAGAGCCACGTTAACTGAGTTAACGTGGACTCTAACGTAGGGAAGGGGGAGGCTTCTCAACGTTATTGGGAAAGTTGAGTCCCAATAACGTGCGCGAAGGACAAAGAGGCAATGTTAGTGGCAATGTTTGTGCCACTAACGTTGAGGTTAACGTGGCTCTTACTTGGGTAAGGAATGTTAGTGAAAAAGTTGAATGTCACTAGCGTTCTCGAACCCATATTTTCACTAAACGTTAACACCACTAACGTCCTGAGCAAAAGTCTCTGCCCACTTCACACTTTCTCTCTGCAAGTAAAGCTAAGCCCAATGAAGAAGAAAACTGCTTCAAACTCAAGATCCAAAGGCCCAGACCCAAGACTTGAAGAAACAACTAGAAGAGTAGAAGAGTAGTATATATAGGAGTAGCTTTGAATTATTTTGGGGAGTTGGAAAATATAGGGAGCCTCTGGGCATAGAATTACTCTCTGTATTTTACTTTCTCTGCACTTCTAGTTTTCATCATGTATTCTCCATCTTTGTTTTCATTTTCCAGAGCTATGAACAACTAAACCCCTTTCATTGGGTTAGGGAGCTCTGTTGTAATTTGATGGATCAATACTAGTTTTCATTATTCTTCTTCTATCTTTTCTCTTGATTTTACTTGAAAGCTTTCGATTTTCATCCAATTGGGTAGTTATCTTGGAAAAGAAGCTATTCATACTTGGATCTCTTCTGAACCTTGAAAGAAGAATGAAGAGATCAAACTAGAAATGCTTTCTCATGCTGGACCAAATTGGGTTTGGATGGATATGTGACTATAATCCTCTCAACACTTGATTTGGGAAATGCATGTGGTATAATCAGTGACCATACTTCATCTCTTCTCATGAGCAATTGACCAATGAATTGGCTATTGATCAAGATTTGAGAGATTGAATTACAAGAAATTGTAATTCAATCACTTAAGATTGCCAAGGTGATCAATGAGTGCATTGATTGAGGAAGAGATGAAAATGAAATTGATCTGGAGAATGCAACATCTTTTAAGCCCAATGAACTCCCCATTTCTGATCTTACCCATTCTCTTTAATTTCTGTTATTTACTCTTATGAGCAATTCCCCCATTCTCATTTACAATTCTGCAATTTACTTCAGTAATTTACTTTCAGTTCTTTAATTCTAGCATTTACTTTTTCTGTCATTTACCTTCCCGCCATTTTATTTTCTGCAATTCTAAACTCAAATCCTGGATTCGCTCAACTAGAACATTCCTCTAATTAATGTTTCTTGATCAATCAATCCTTGTGGGATTCGACCTCACTTTATTGTGAGTTTTTACTTGACGACAAATTCGGTACACTTGTCGAAGGAAATTTGTTAAGAGACAAGTTTTCCGTGCATCAAGTTTATGGCGCCGTTGGTGGGGATTGATTGTGCATCAACAATGATTAGATTGGAGGATAACTAGATTGAGCATTTATTTTTGTTTGATTTAATTTTTTGTTTGAGTCATTTACTTCCTGTTTTAGTTAATTTCTTCCCTTCCTCCTACTTTTTCTTTGTTATTTACCATTCATCTCACTAACCACTAACTGTTTGATATATTGCATCACTCACACTAACAGTAATTCTGACAGATATACTTTCTGCACCTATTCTCTTTGCTTGTACTTGTTGGTTGTATGACAGGGAGAAGAAGCGGGGCTTCAACTTTCTTTGATTCTGAACCTGAGAGAACCTTCCTTAGACTAAGGAAGGAGGCAAGAGTAAAGCGTGTAGTTGGTGCTAAAAAAGAGGAGGAACACTTTGAGGAATACTTTGAACCAAACATGGAAGAAAACATGGAAAATCATCACGAAGAAGAGACTCACAACCATGGTAGAAGAGGTCGAGCAAATCATGTTGGGGAGGATAGAAGAGTTTTAGGCTCTTACATCAATCCAAACCCAGGAAACTGTGGAAGTAGCATTCAAAAGCCAACCATCCATGCCAACAACTTTGAACTAAAACCACAGCTCATCACCCTTGTTTAGAACAACTGTTCGTTCGGAGGAAGTGTTCAAGAGGACCCCAATCAACATCTAACCACCTTCCTGAGAATATGTGACACAGTGAAGTCTAATGGTGTTCATCCTGACGCCTATAGACTGCTTTTATTTCCATTCTCACTCAAAGATAAGGCAGCCAAGTGGCTGGAGTCTTTCCCAAGGGAGAGCTTGACAACTTGGGAAGATGTGGTGAACAAATTCTTAGCAAGATTTTACCCTCCTCAACGAATCAATAGGCTGAGAGCTGAGGTCCAAACTTTCAGGCAACAAGATGGTGAGACTCTATATGAAGCATAGGAGAGGTTTAAAGACCTAACAAGGAGGTGCCCACCCGATATGTTCAATGAATGGGTACAGCTGCACATTTTCTATGAAGGGCTCTCTTATGAGTCAAAGAAGGCCGTAGACCATTCATCCGGAGGATCTTTGAACAAGAAGAAGACCATTGAGGAGGCCATAGATGTCATTGAAACAGTAGCAGAGAACGACTACTTCTATGCTTCCGAAAGAGGGAACACAAGAGGAGTAATGGAGCTAAACAATGTAGATGCTCTGCTGACCCAAAACAAGCTCATTACCTAGCAGCTGGCTGACCTCACCAAGAAGATGGAGAGGAACCAAGTAGCAGCAATCTCCACTTCATCAACAACCCAAGAAGGAGTGAATGAAGAAGCAGAGGGTAGCCAGGAGCAAGCCAACTACATTGGGAATTCACCCAGGCAAAACCATGATCCATACTCCAAGACCTACAACCCTGGATGGAGGAATCACCCAAACTTTGGGTGGAGAAATCAACAAGACCAAAGCCTTGATCAAAGACGCCCAAATCCAAACAATGCAGCCACCCAAAACTTCACATCTAGACCATATCAACACCCCCATAACAACACCTCTCTACATTCATATCAAGGCCAGAATAACCCTCCTCAGCCTGACCTATCATCATTTGATGAAAGAATCTCAAGGATTGAGAATCTACTTGAAGGCATAAGCAAGGAGATTCAAGACAACAAGGTGTTCAAGGAGGAAGTGCGAGCCAGTTTCAAGAACCAGGGAGACACAATCAAGAGGTTGGAATCTCAAGTGGGGTATCTCTCTGAGCAAATTC
The DNA here is from genome assembly GCF_059453495.1 of Arachis ipaensis. Taxonomy (NCBI): domain Eukaryota; kingdom Viridiplantae; phylum Streptophyta; class Magnoliopsida; order Fabales; family Fabaceae; genus Arachis; species Arachis ipaensis. Next base: position 113,236,431 of record NC_142441.1, on the reverse strand, counting down.
CCAAACCCACAGATGGATTCCCAAGTGATACAGAGAAGAATCTGAGAGGTGAAACAAAGAAAGTAAGATGGGAAGATTGCAAGATGGTCACTATAAGTGATAAAGAGATTGAGGACAAGCCAAGCAAGCTGTCAGAACAACCTGAAGATACCTCAGTAGAGGAGGGGAAAAAAGATTACCAAGAACCAGAAATCTCAAAACAGGAGCTGCTGAGACTCTATGCACCTTTTCCCTAACTGCTCAATGGTGCTGTGGAAAAGAGAATATACTCAAGATTTCTTGACTTGTTTGCATCTTTGCATGTGAATATACCATTCATCAAGACTATCCAACAAATGCCTGCATACATCAAGTATATGAAGGAGCTGCTTCCCAGGAAAAGCTCACTCAAGGGAGGCCAAACTATAGTGATGAACAAGGAGTGCAGTGCCCTCATTCAAGCGCAGTTGCCTACGAAAAGAAAAGATCCAGGGAGTTTTCATGTCCCCTGTGCCATAGGGGAAACAATTTTTGATAGAGCACTCTGCGATTTGGGAGCAAGCATCAACTTAATGCCCTTCTCCCTGGTGAAGAGGCTGCAGATCAATGAGATATTGCCCACAGATGTAGTCATCAGGCTGGCTGACAAAACTCAAAAATAAGCAAGAGGAGTGGTGAAAAACGTGTTGTTAAAGGTGGGGAAATACTTTCTTTCCACAGACTTTGTCATCTTGGACATGGAAGAGAGTCACACTCACCCAATTATATTAGGAAGATCATTCCTAGCTACAGCCAGAGCACTCATAGATGTGGAGCGAGGGGAGCTAATATTGAGGATCCATGATGAACGACTCAGCTTTAATGTCTTCAAACTCTCACAAGAAGCAGACCAAGAAAACAAAGAACCAAGCAATGATCATAATGAGATGCTGACAGAGGAAACAAGCACTGAAGCACAACCAACACATCTGAGAACCCCACTGAATGATGAACAAGGCAAACAGCAATTGTCACAGCTCAAGGAGAAGCTGGAGGAACCTAAACCACCAGAGGCATGTGAAGACAACAACAAAATTTCCTTAGAAGAAGAAGTCACCAAGAGCAAGACAGCATCAGAAGGGACAAAGAAGAAGGTACCAAGGGGGTGGAGGAACAAGAAGATCCCTACGGAAGGCTTCTCTCCAGGAGATAAAGTGATCTCAGCTTACTTCCCAGATATCCCCCCTAATCTCCCCACTGTACCATCTCAGTTACCTAAGGTCTTCACTATCAACAGAGTTCTCTCCTTGGAACATGTAGAGATCATTGATACAACCAATGGATATAAGTCCAAGGCAAGAGGGGAGGACTTGAAGCATTATCAACCTCCCTGATGAAGGAGAAACGTCAAGCTAGTGACGCTAAAGAAGCGCTTCATGGGAGGCAACCCATGTTTTATTAGCTTTTACTAGTGAATAATTCAATATTCATAAATTCTAACCCAAACTTGACAAAAACTTGGTGAAGTCTTTATATTGCAGTATATAGTGAAGAACAAGTTTGGTGTTCAAAGCGTGCCAAGAAAGCATGAATGCAACTGAGAGCATGCTAGTCTTGGAGTTTTGAACAGAACTTTTCATCACAGTGCTCCAAACTAAGTTTGGTGTCACCCCATGGTGCCACCAATGTGCATATAAGGATACACAGTTAGTAGTTAGTTGGAGTTCATGAATAAACAAAATCTTTTCTTCTCTTTATTATTCTAGCCGTAAAAATTTAAATTGATTTTTTTTATATTTCTTACTTTTCTTATTTGATCTTTATAGGGAAAAGAAAGGAGCATTGAAGGAGATTGATTGGACAATTTAATGAGAAAGGTTCGGCCACTTCATGAAAAGGGTACTACACACGTGCCTCAAGGGGGAATGCATTGGGAATGGTTGCCATGCATCATTGGAGGAAGAACAAACTTGGAAACTGAATCAACTCCATCATAAAGTTGGTAATCCTCGTGCTTACTCCATACAAAACCCCATCCGTTCATCATACACCAACCCCATCAATCCACACCTTTCATCTCTTCATCACTTCTCTATATAAGTGGATCCAATCTGCACCATCTCCACATTCGAAATACATATCCCTTGTACTTCACTTTCCAGCAACTAGTTCTTCAACTTCCCACTCTCTAAATCCCACATTTCTTCCCTTCATTACACCCTTTTTCGCATTAACTTCATTCATGGCATCATCAAGCTCCAAGAGGCAGAAGAGGAAGGAACCAATGGAGAACATTCCTTTCGACGAGAAGAGATTCAAGACTGCCTTTCATGAACGAGAATTTGAGCGGATAAAGCTCAAAAAGATACTGTCCGAGTTAACCTTCTAAATCAATGAAGACGACTGCCCACAGATTTGAGAGAAGATTGAAGAAAGAGGGTGGCAAATGCTCACCAATCCAGAGGGGAAGATCAATGCAAACCTCATCAAAGAGTTCTACGCAAATGTGGTCAGAGAAGATAAAACCAGGGCCCCAACCTTCAAAAGCTATGTAAGAGGAAAGGAGGTGGACTTCAGCCCAAATGCTATAATAAGAACTCTTCACCTGAAATCACCACATTTTGATGAGCCCAGCTATCATATATGGATAAGTAAAAGCCAAGACAATGATGAGCTTACTGAGATCGTGACTGACATCTGTGTTATAGCAGCTGACTGGGAGAGGTATGGAGATGGGAGACCCCGGTTCATCAAGAGGGGAGACCTTAGCCCAGAAGCCAAGGGGTGGTTTGAGCTCGTGAGGAGGTCCATTCTCCCAGTTGCAAATAATTCAGAGGTAAATATTAATCGAGCAACTATGGTACATTGCCTAGTACAAGGTGGAGAAATCAATGTGCATGAACTTATAGCTGAGGGAATTCAAGATTCAGCTGAGAAGCTTGAATCAGGTGCCAGGCTTTGGTACCCCAGCACCATTCTCCGATTGTGCACAAAGGCCAAGGTGGTCTTTGAGGACAGCAATCCAGACTGGGTGAACCCTGGGAGGCTAATGACAACCCAGCGTATGGCCTATACTACACCTTCTCAGCAACAAAGAAGGCCACAAATAGGGAAACTAAAAGCAAAAGAAGGAGCTCACCAAGAGGAGTCTCATCAGGAAGAATATCAACAAGGAGAGCATCCTTACCCAGCCAACTTGAATATGAATCACCTTCTAAGAGCTATTGAAGATTTGGGGATGAGACATATGGAGGGACAAGAGCAAATACTAAACCGGATGAGCCAACAAGAAGAGTAGCAGAAATAACAAATGGAGCAGCAACAGGAACAACACTCCCAGCTCACTCAAACCATCCACCAAGTTACTGAGAGGCAAGAACGTCAAGATAAGCATTTGCAGGAACTCAATCAGCGACAAATAGCCCAGATGAAAGCATTCAATGAGTTCACTGTACTTAATGAAGGGCGGCAACTACATAGGGAGGAGTTCAACGTCAACACTCAAGCCAAGTTGAACTACATGTCTAGTAATATGCATCATCTACACTATTCCATCCCTACATATGATGAGGTCTAAAAAGATTTTGTAGAACAAGAAGAGAGGAAGGTGAAACAGCAGAAGGAAACACTCAAGAAGAAGATGGAAGATGGTGGTTTCTGGAAAAAGCTGCTTGGAAAAGGCAAGGGAAGTGGGAGCACAAGCAATCAAGAAAAACACCAGGAGGACAAGCAAGAAGGAAAGCAAGGGCAACCACATGAGTAAAAGGTGGTGGAGTTCCTTCTTTGGTCCATCTTTCTCTATGCTCTAAATAAGGAAGATCTTGTATGAAATAGAACTTGCTTCCATGTTAGTTTAAATTTTTTTTTTTAAATTCTGTCTTTTAAGTTTTTGTTGAAAAGGTCTATGTTTGCTGGTCTCTATGTCACTGCATCCTTACTTTGCTTACTTGTATGTTTGTCCCTTTAAATCAAATGAAAAGAGAATATGTGTTTTTAAAGACCAGAGAGGAGTTCATACTATGGAGTAAGTTCATGAGTTTGTGGAATGGTCATAAGTTAGCTAAGTTGGTTCAACCATAAGGTGGGAAGACAACTATCTGTCAGGAATGCTATGCTTGAAACACACCCCATGAGACTAGCTAAATAAGAAGATCCTAATAAGAAAAAGGGAAAGAACAATCAAAGTTGAGGAATAAAAGAAAAAGAGTAAGCAATAAGGCTAGGCACCAATGGTTTTAATCTTAAGACATATGTTTGTGGTGCTCCTGTGTGAGGGATCTACTTGGATGAATAAGCTCTTAGGGGTGCCTTATCACTTGGTAACTTGGGTTAACTAACTCGGGATTATCAGCTGAAAGTCCACTATCAAGAGTAACCCTCACTACAAAGCATTTAGTAACCCAAAGAGGTGCTGGACACCAAGGTCTCAAGAAAAGAAAATAAATAAACTATATACATGTGGTGTGTATGTATGGGGGAGAGACTTGAGCAAGTAAGTCCTTAAGGGTGCTTCAACACCTAGCACCTTGAACCAACTGGTTCGGGAGTGTTGGCTGAAAGCTTATTTTAAAGAGTTGCCCCCTTACAGAACACTTAGCCTAAGAACACAAATAAGCCCTAAAATAACAACAAAAGGATCAATAAATAAAAGTTTCATGGGATGCAATCACAGTGAGTATTCTAGGACATGATAAAGGTCTGAAAGCCAGGAATGAACCTAAGTTGCTATGCATGAAACCACCATAAAACCAGGGACATGACTTCCACAAAAATGACTCATTTCTCTTGGCATTCCATTCATCATTCTCTTGTTCCAATACTTGCTTAGGGACAAGCAAGCTTTAAGTTTGGTGTTGTGATGCCAGGACATTTTGGCCAATTTCACTGACCTTTTCTTTACCATTTTTAGGGTAGTTTCATGCATTTCCTTAGGAAATAAGCTAGCTTTGGGTAGATATTCACTTACATCTTGATTCAAGCATACATTGTGCACTTTACATGATTTCATGAGGATTTTGCATGAATTTAAGGACAAATTGTATGTTGCATTTCCCATGACTTGGACTAGAACTTTGATGCACTTTATGGCTTGATTTCAGGACAAAGGAAGCAAAGAAGAACCACATTAGTGGCTACGTTAGTTACACTAACGTTAACACTAACGTGGAATGGGAGTAACTTGCAAAGTTAATGAGAAAAGTGATTGCCAATAACGCTTTCGAAGCCATCATTGCCCACGTTAAGAGTCACGTTAACTAAGTTAACGTGAACTCCAACGTGGAAGAAAGAAAATGGAGCCAACGTTAGTGACACTTAACATTATCACTAACGTTGGACCATGCTCATAAGTGGCCACGTTAGACACCACGTTAACTTAGTTAACATGGCCTCTAACGTTAAGAAGAAAGGGGGAAAGCCAACGTTATTAACATTCAACATTATCACTAACGTTGCCCAAGTCACACTAGGCCACGTTAACTCCCACGTTAACCAAGTTAACGTGGAAGTTAACGTGAAGAAGGGAGGTGACGCCAACGTTAGTGACACCCAACATTGTCACTAACGTTGGAAGGAGCCCACACATGCAACCATGAGCCACGTTAACTCCCACATTAACTTAGTTAACGTGGAAGCTAACGTGGATAAGGGAATGTTGAGCCAACGTTAGTGACACTCAACTTTGTCACTAACGTTGGAGATGGCTAGCATAGCCACGTTAGAGGCCACGTTAACCTAGTTAACGTGGACTCTAACGTGGGAGCTAAGGGGCACATTGGAACGTTAGTAACAATGTTAAGTGTCACTAACGTTCTCGAAGGTTGGCAAGCCTACGTTAAAAGAGCCACGTTAACTGAGTTAACGTGGACTCTAACGTAGGGAAGGGGGAGGCTTCTCAACGTTATTGGGAAAGTTGAGTCCCAATAACGTGCGCGAAGGACAAAGAGGCAACGTTAGTGGCAACGTTTGTGCCACTAACGTTGAGGTTAACGTGGCTCTTACTTGGGTAAGGAACGTTAGTGAAAAAGTTGAATGTCACTAACATTCTCGAACCCATATTTTCACTGAACGTTAACACCACTAACGTCCTGAGCAAAAGTCTCTGCCCACTTCACACTTTCTCTCTGCAAGTAAAGCTAAGCCCAATGAAGAAGAAAACTGCTTCAAACTCAAGATCCAAAGGCCCAGACCCAAGACTTGAAGAAACAACTAGAAGAGTAGAAGAGTAGTATATATAGGAGTAGCTTTGAATTATTTTGGGGAGTTGGAAAATATAGGGAGCCTCTGGGCATAGAATTACTCTCTGTGTTTTACTTTCTCTGCACTTCTAGTTTTCATCATGTATTCTCCATCTTTGTTTTCATTTTCCAGAGCTATGAACAACTAAACCCCTTTCATTGGGTTAGGGAGCTCTGTTGTAATTTGATGGATCAATACTAGTTTTCATTATTCTTCTTCTATCTTTTCTCTTGATTTTACTTGAAAGCTTTCGATCTTCATCCAATTAGGTAGTTATCTTGGAAAAGAAGCTATTCATACTTGGATCTCTTCTGAACCTTGAAAGAGGAATGAAGAGATCAAGCTAGAAATGCTTTCTCATGCTGGACCAAATTGGGTTTGGATGGATATGTGACTATAATCCTCTCAACACTTGATTTGGGAAATGCATGTGGTATAATCAGTGACCATACTTTATCTCTTCTCATGAGCAATTGACCAAGGAATTGGCTATTGATCAAGATTTGAGAGATTGAATTACAAGAAATTGTAATTCAATCACTTAAGATTGCCAAGGAGATCAATGAGTGCATTGATTGAGGAAGAGATGAAAATGAAATTGATCCGGAGAATGCAACATCTCCTAAGCCCAATGAACTCCCCATTTCTGATCTTACCCATTCTCTTTAATTTCTGTTATTTACTCTTATGAGCAATTCCCCCATTCTCATTTACAATTCTGTAATTTACTTCCGTAATTTACTTTCAGTTCTTTTATTCTAGCATTTACTTTTTCTATCATTTACCTTCCCGCCATTTTATTTTCTGCAATTCTAAACTCAAATCCTGGATTCGCTCAACTAGAACATTCCTCTAATTAAAGTTGCTTGATCAATCAATCCTTGTGGGATTCGACCTCACTCTATTGTGAGTTTTTACTTGACGACAAATTCGGTACACTTGCCGAAGGAAATTTGTTAAGAGACAAGTTTTTCGTGAATCAAGCTTCTTGGAGAGTGATCCTCCTAGGTGCTGCCATGTTATCTACACGTGAATCAACTGAATCAGTAGTAAAGGAGCTTGTTTCGCTCTCAGATGGTGGTTTAGATTCGCCCTCAGATGAGACTGGTGAATCGATAGCAATCACTTCACCACTCTCAGAGGCTAACCGACGTCGAGCTTGCCTAATACGTGAAATAGTTCTTTCAATTTCAGGATCAAATGCGGCTAAGCTTGGATCAGGCAATGAATGCGTCATTCAATGAAAGAAACATACAGCTCATGGTAATAAAATAAAATAAAATATGAAAATAAAATAAAAATATGTACACTAATTAATAATTTAGCACACAACTGCAACTCCCCGACAACGGCGCCAAAAATTGATGCGTGACAGAAGTTGGACCAATTAAGAGATTATAATATAATAGAACAGCATTGCGAGTATAGCTCTTAACCAGCAAAAATCTGCCTCATCAATTTAGAAAGGTTGTCACAAAAAGTTTAGAATAAAAATACTGGGAGTATGAGTCCCAGGTCATCTCCCAACGAGTTACTAGAAAGGGTGCTAAGTTATTCATCAGGAGTTTTCCGAGAATTTTGAGAGTTGAATGACAGAAAATAAATAATTGTAAATTAAAAGAGAAATATATATTCTAATTAAAAAGCCTTAACTAGAGGAATGATTAATTGGAAGTTCTATCCTTGTTGGAATTCTCTCAAGTGTAGTATAAAGAGGTTGTTATTTTCACTTAGTTAACCATTACTAAATACAGGAAAGTCAAGTAATTGAGCTAACTCTTATTCGCAAATCGTAGTCCTCTCCCTTGGGAAGGTCTAGCATTAGTAAATACAGAATTAGCCAACAACTTCCAATTTAACTGACCACTTGAGCATTCCAACTCAAGTGTCTTCTCTTAATCAACCTCCATGTCAAGTAGGAAATATACTCTATTGATGATATAATACTCAGAAAAATATAAGAAGAAGACATGATGAATTGAATAAAATAAAGCTTTGAAAATTAATTAAAGATAAAAGTAATCCTTTGCATTAACAATTCATGAAAATAATTCAATTACCACTCTAAACAAGAATTAAGAATATGGAATAAATAAATAAAAGAGTGAGTAAGGAAACAAACTAGAATAGTATCTTCAACGGAGGTGATGACTCTTCGATATCCAAAAACAAAAGCATAAAACTAATAAATATGAATGTAAAGAAAAACTAGAGGAAGAGTAATTCTCTCTCTAGATTCAGATCTAAAACCTAAAAACTATCCTAATGAGAATATGTGAATGTGTCTCCGTATGTCTCTTAAGTCTCTGCATGTTCCCTGGCTTTATTCTGTGTTTCTGGGCCAAAAATGGGTCAAAACACGGCCCAAAATTGCCCCCCAGCATTTTCTGTTAATTCTGCAGATCGCGCTTGTCACGCGTATGCGTTATTTACGCGTGCGCATTATTTGGCAAATTTTCTTGTCACGCATACGCATCGTCCACGCGTGCGCGTCTTTTGTGCAGACTCCAATCCACGCGTACGCGTCAGGCACACGCACACGTAAATTTCTCCATTCCGCATGCTCGCGTGAGCCATGCGTGCGCGTCGGTGCTCGCTGGTCATCTCCTTAGTTTCTCGTGTTCCTTCCATTTTTGCAAGCTTCCTCTCCATTTTCTAAGCCATTCCTGTCCTATAAAGCCTGAAACACTTAACACACGGATCATGGCATCGAATGGTATAAAGGAGAATTAAAATATACTAATTAAAGATCTCTAGGAAGCAAGTTTTTAATCATAAAACAATATTAGGAAGGGATTATAAAATCATGCAAATCATATGAATAAGTGGGTAAAGGCTTGATGAAAACCACTCAATTAAACACAAGATAGACCATAAAATAGTGGTTTATCAGCGCACAAAAGCGGATTCTCTATCCATCCAGGAAGCATTAAGATGTATCAAGATCTAAAAACAATGTTCTGGTGGCCAGGGATGAAGAAGATGTGGCGTTGCATGTTTCCAAGTGCTTAACATGTCAGAAAGTCAAAATTGAGCATCAAAGACCATCAGGAACCCTTCAGCCCTTAGAGATTCTGCAATGGAAGTGGGAGAGAATTACATTGGATTTTGTGTTGGGTTTCCCAAGGACTCGAGCCAGTTTTGACGCCGTCTGGCTGATTGTGGATCGACTGACAAAGTCGGCCCACTTTCTCCCCATCCGAATGAGTTGTACATTAGAGGAGTTAGCACAGCTGTACATTAAAGAGATTGTGAGGTTGCACGGCGTGCCTTCCACCATTATATCCGACAGAGATTCTCGATTCATATCAAGGTTCTGAGGAACCTTTCAGCGAGCATTCGGGACTCAGTTGAGTTTAAGTACTGCATATCACCCTGAAACAGATGGTCAGTCAGAGAGAACAATCCGAACCCTGAAGGATATGCTGAGAGCCTATGTTTTGGACCAACCGGCGAACTGGGATAAAAAATAGGCCAAAAATAGGCCTAAGGGCCCAACCTAAGTCTCATTAATTAAAGGCTCAACATCTTTTTCTTCCCCCAATTGATATCCACGCTGAACAAGAAAGGGGAAGGAGGAAGAAGAGCTTCCAACCTTAACATTCATTTCAAACCACCATATCTTTCGGCTCCGAGCTCCGATCACCGCACCGTTTGCGACCATGCATCCGCGGCGTCGAGCTCTACAAATTCCGGTGACTAATATTGTAAGAAAGTTTCAATTTTGATTTCAGTTCTTCCTTTTCCTATTTTTCAAAAATTAGATATGGTGGGTGTTGAGATTTTGGTCCTTTTGTGTTATAGGATCTGATTAGCTTGAGAAAAATGCTCACTCTTGCTCATTTGGCACTTGGTTATGGTAAGGATCTAAGGATCATTAACCCTAGTTAATTCTTTGATTTAGTGTGTTGGGAATTAAATTTGGGTATGTATATGTGATCATTGTGTTAGGTGTATGTATATATGTGATAAAAAGCAAAATTGAAAACATTAGAAGCATGGTTAAGAGCTTGGGAGGCAGGATTGTAGTGTTGAGGGCTTGCTTTTTTACCTAAGTGGGTTGTCTTGGGTTATACAAGAAAATCAGCCAAGGTATGGTTTTGGTTTTTCATATTTAATATATAATGTCTTGTGAAAACTTAGGCTAGACGACCATAGGATAGGAATGAATGCATGAGTATGTAAATTGTTTAGTGCTTTAATGAGATATGTTGAACAAGGTTGAGTTTTGGTTTGTTGTTGAGATTGGTGATAAAAGGCTAAATTATAAATTAATGATGTTTGACAAGGTATGAGGGTGAATATGTATTTTGTGATAGAGTATTGGTGGATCTTGTTGATTTAAGTGATAAATTTAGGTATGAGATTGTGTATATAGGAATATAATTGATTGAGGTAGGGTGTGGAGGTTTTGACATTTTAAATGGTATGTGTTGTGCTGAATATATGCATAGGAAGTGGGATTTAAGTTTGGTTTTTAATGAAAATTGAGGTTTAAGGTTTTTGTGTAAAACTGATTTTTGGCCAAACTTTGGCGAGCCATAACCCAGCTTCCAGACCCCCAAATTGTTTCAAATTTATTTCATATGAAAATTGGGTCTGTGAAGTTTACGCCATTTGAAGAACGGATGAAAAATCTTTTAAAACGAAAATGTTATGCGCCTCGGAAGTTTGGAGGGCAAAATTGAAAATTCTGCAGCATTAAGCATTTTAGCTGTTTTGCATAGCTTGTGTACGCGACCACTGCACGCGATACGACCAACCTATTCGGGTTGGACATCTTGCGTACGCGAGCAGGGTGCTTGCATATGAGCAGTGATTTTTGAGGGGTTGCATACTGATGAGCGGATATTTTATATGCTTTTTCGCATCATTTTCATATTGTTTTAGTTATGTTTTGTTTAAGTTTTATTATATTTTCATAGTTTTTTGTGCTAAATTCACATTTTGGATTCTACTTTGAGTTGTTGTATTTTCTAATGCTTTCAGGTAATTTCTGGCTAAAATTGAGGAGTTTTGGCAAACTCCGACTCAGAGACAAGGAAAGCATAGCAGATGTTGTCATATTCTGATCTCCATGCACTCAAATGAGCATTTCAGGAGCTACAAAAGTTCAAATGACACGTTCTTAATGGCGTTCGAAAGCTAACTTCCAGAGCTTTTCAGTAATATATAATGGTCTATACTTTTCTTTGAAGGAGCATGCTCATATTTGGCGTTGAACACCAAGGAGCTACCCCCTTTCTGGCGTTCAACACCCCAAATGAACCTAAGCCAGCGTTGAACGCCACATTCCACCTCATTCCTGGCATTCAATGCCACCAAGAGGCACAAGGCAGCGCCAATCACCCCCCCAATAGGCGTTCAACACCCATTCCTAAAGATGGACGCCAAGTTCAGCGCAAGTACTCAACCAAAGTGGGCCCAAGAGTGGATTTTCGCACCTCTAGTCTAGTCTATCATAATTTTGTACTTCTTAGTTATTAGATTAGTATTTGAAGGAGAATATCACCCATGTTTAGGATCTTGTGCCTCATCTTCTTTCACCACTTTCGAATTCACAGTACTTTCTGTAAGGTATGAGCTACTAAACCTTCTAAGTTAGGGTTAGGAGCTCTGCTGATTCTCATGGATTAATAATATTACTGTTTCTATTTCACTACACGTTTAATTCCATTCTTTTGTGCATTTTTTATCTTTATCTCATGAATTAAGGATGAACCGTGACAATCATTCTTGTTCTACATGGGTTCCGTGTGAGTCCTGACCCAGATAGCATTGAACTACAGTTAGAGAATGTACTGTGGATTCCAAGATAGTGCCTGGGCGACTTTGGATAAGTGACATAAAATCCTGTTGACTGTGCGTTAAGGCTAGAGTCTGAGAAGCAACATTCCCTGATCCAGAAGATCCAACCTTATCTGTGGCATTTTAAGTACGATTCCGAAGGAGAGTGGATTGCCTAGGTCTTCACCTTTAGCTATGGTGGGAAGCCATGAGTTAACTTGATGAGGATTCTACATGAGTTGCTCGGATATGGTAGACTTCTATGGTTTAGAAGAGGCTAACTTGATGAGGATGCTACATGAGTTAGTCAATTACAGCTGCCATTGAATGAATCATTCATTATTGAAGTAGACAGCAAGAAAAGTTAATCCAGAAAGAATACGCATCTCCGAAGTCTTAACAGAATCTCTATCATTGTTTTCACATCAACCTGGTATTTCGTATTTATTATTTTATTTATGCATTTAAACAAACAACCATCTTTCTAGTCGCCTGATTAAGATTTACAAGATAGCCATTGCTTGCTCAATCTGTAACCACCCTACCTCACAAGGCCTGTGATTTTTGGTTCTTTACGGCATTCGCTGACGCGCATAGGATTATATATATATAGCATAGATAACGAGTTAAAATTAAAACACGTAGCGCTAAAACTTTTTTTAGTGCTTCCGAGTGATGAATCTTGGTAATTAGATAATTACCGCTATAGTTAATTTACTTTCTTTAAAATTAACTACCTCTCACTAACTCATAAATAATGAATTAGTTGAGAAATTATCCTAAAAGCGTTACCAACTGATTATCTGGTTTCTCCTTCCTCCTTTTCAAAGCCACGGTCTTTTTTTCTTTTCTTCCTTCACCGGGTCCAACCGAACCAAGTTTTTTATAATTAAATTAAAATCCAAGAAAACTTTGGTTAAGTTCATTCTCTCTTCTCGTCTCACTACCGAACGCTACTTCTGGAGAAACCATGGTCACCGCTTCACACAAGGACTGCTGTGAATTAGTGTTACAAGGAGAAGGAGCCACGAAGCCTTGCCGCACCAACTCATCCTTTTCCATCTTCTATTGATATATATAGCAGAGCTAAACCTTTCAATTCCCTCTAGAAAGCGTATGAAGAGAAGGAAGGAGTCAAGAGTGGTGATTGTTCAAGGCAGAGGAGAAGGAAGACGGCAATAGGGACATCATCAACTGCGTACATCATCACCAAGAAGGAGGGAGAGGCCCATTAAAGGTTTCAATCTGAAGCTAAAGAAGAAAACCCTACTCTTTTTCTTTCTGATTCCCTTGGTATTTTTCTGATTAGGTAAGAAATTAGTAACTCTACCCTCTGTTGTTCTTCCTAATTTAAAGATTTTAGCCCCTGTTGAGCTCCAATTTCTACAAATGACGACCAACCCAATCAAATTCATCTCACCACAAGAATGAGACTCTTTCCCTTGCTTCACATGCAGCTCGGTCACTAGCCTTGTGAACTGACAAAATTTCCTAATTATGTTTGTTAGGGTTTCCTGAGTTAAGGTAGCAAGGAATAGAGTTTGGTTTGTGAATCCTCAAAAAAAAAAAAAAGGTAAGGGTTAGGAATGTAAATTAGTTATGGGTAATTGCTAGATGTAACCTTGATTGATGATGATAGGTTAACATGATTGATGTTGCTAAAAATTCTGTTAAGTGGTTGGATTATTATTGCTGAATGTAGTACAGACTCTTAATGTTGTGAAAGTGTGATCATGTTATGTTTATTGTGTAAATTCTTGATGTTTATGAATCTGAAGCTCTTGGGCAAAATTAGGGCATAATTCATGTATAAATGGTAATAAACAATGAGAATTTTTTATTAACATGAGTTAGGAACTTAGGGGGTCGGATTTGGTTATTGAAAATTAAGAAGCTTTGCTGCAGAAATTTTGAAATAGATTAAACAGCAACTTAAAATAAAAACTGGGACCAATCTAGAAATTATTTTCGAACCAACCTATTTTTCTATCAAATTTCAAGAAGTCAAGGTTTCTCCATTTCAAGAAATTTGGCCAAGTGGTTCGGAAGCTATGATTTTTTGAAGTTTAGTGGTTGCTGTAGAATTTTCTGGTTTTCTGGTTCTGCAATACCAACTTCCACACACTATAACTTTTGATTTACTTAGAATTTTGAGTTGCTTCCAAAAGGATTTTAAAGATCTATCAGTCTATTATAGTTTAACACAAGTTTCATGTCCATATCTATTTTTTAGACTTAATTAAGTCACATGGAAGATGGGTTGTTTGCTGGAAACCCTGAACTAATTTGTGAAAATGGAGCACCACTTCCAATTGATAATTAATTAATCAAATAAAGTGATATAAACCTGAAACTTGTGGATTCTGAAACTTAAGAGTGCTGAGTATAATCTCACCAAAATTTAGAAGTAACAGATTAGAATTGAAATTATTGTGGAACTTATAAAAAATACTGTAGCTGGCTGTCTTTTCTGGATCTCTATAAATGCAGTAGCAGAATTCTAAAACTTGTATAAAATTAAATTCTAATCCAAATTTATCAAAAACTAATTCAAATTAAAGATTAGGATCTCTGGAATTACCTTACCAAGAGAGATATTTCATACATAAGTGTTCACAACATAAGAACTACATAGCAAAACTGCAATGTGCTACCCCAAAAAAATCTAAGGATAGCAATCTCGGGTTTCCTTCAATATCTAACGTTAAACTGCCTAGAAAAATATGAGTTCTAGACCTTTAGAAACTTGAGTTCAATATGAACACGTGGACGTAAAGTTTGCGTGAATCCGAGTCCGTTTTTTACCTTAATTATTAAATAGAAAACTTATCGCCAAGAAGGTATTAGGCTAAACAAGTCTAGAAAATGAGTAAGAATGTAAGGTGTCCCTAGAAAGGTTTAAAGTTAAAAAGGTAATGCGGAGGTACGTGTAAGTAAATGGTGATGTGGAGGCATAAAGAAAATAAAAGAGAATAAGGAACAATGAATGAAACATAAATTGAGAATTGTATATTGAATGGGCCTTGTGCCAAATTGCTAATGCGAAAGTGCCTACCTAACTGATAGCCCGAGATTGCTAATGCGGGAATATTCGCCTAATTGATAGCTTGCCTCTTACCATGATACCAAGATATCCTAATTGACATGGTAAAGAGACCATATTCGGGGTTCGCCCCGAGTAACGTCGGGTTGCGGGTAGACAACCGACGCATGAGCTCATGGCCTGCGCTAGGAATAGGCATGAATCATCTTGTTTTGTGCATAGAAACTTCTTGTGAATTATTTATTGACCTTTTCCTAATTGTCTATACCATTTACTTGTTGTTTGTATGTTTGTTTTCTGTGTTCTGTGTTTGTTCTTTTTCTGTTTCACGACAACTTAGAGACAGAGACCTTAGGTTCCCCTTTTATCTTGCTGAGAACTCTAGGTTCTCACCCTTCTTTTCTTTCTTTCTCCTCCTCCCCAGACGGGTTCGGCAGAGGAGCTCTTTGAGTTTCATTCTATCCTGAGCTATGAGGATCCGGCACGCGGTGGAATCTTCATATGGAGCACATTTTGGACCACTTTCTTGGACAATGTTCGGAGATCACTCCAGAGTTAGTTGCAGTGAATCTTTCGCTCCTTTTTTTTATCTTAGTATTACTTTCCCCTCGCTTTTGTAGTACTTTTAGAGGGGTAGGACATTTTAGTAGTTCGGTTCCAGTTTAGAAAACCCGTGTGAGGGTTGGGACTGACTTCTTCTTTAGTATTTGTACATATAACTTGGTGTGATACTCAGCTTATGATAGATGGCACGTATCTTTAAACTTAACTCATGTGTATATTTGTATATATGTTTATATATGTTATTTTCTATTGCCATGTGTTTTCTTACATCACAACTTTAAAGAAACTAACTCTGCGAGCAACTACACGCAAATCTACAAATAATAGTTTATTCACGATTAAACTGATAAAGGCTTTTATTAATGTGTTTACAAAATCTGAGTCTAGAGCTAAGTAGGCCCGCACGACGAGTAACACCTGAACATTTAGCATTGGTCATGATGTGTCAAAAGTTGGGGTGTTACACAATCCAACAATCCCCGTGGGATTCGACCCTCACTCACCTGAGGTATTACTTGGACGGCTCGGTGCACTTGCGGGTTCATCTGTGCGAAACTTGCGGAGTTCAATTTCACGCACCAAGTTTTTGGGGCCATTTCCAGGGATTGTTCGAGATTGACAAACTACTGGACTATCTTGTTTCTTAGATTAGGTCCTTTTTGAGGTTTTATTGCTCTTTTACTTGTTTTCTTATTTTCTTTTTCAAAAACTTTTTCAAAACCTTTCTTTTCTTTATCTTTTGTTTGAGTCTTGTGTCAATCTTTAAGTTTGGTATTTTTTGGTGTTTCTTGTTTTTCTTTTCTTAGTTTTTTGAAAAAAAATTATTCTTGAGTGTTCTTCATTGTGTTCAAATTGTTCTTGATATTTTTCTTTGTTTGATTTCAAAATTTTTAACTTTGGTGTCTTTTAGTTGTTTTTCTTTTAATTTTTGAAAAATTAGTGTCTTTGATCTTAAATTTTTAAGTTTGGTGTCTCTTAGTTATTTTTCTTTTCCTTAAATTTTGAAAATCCAAAAAAAATATTTCTTTTATCTTTATTTAAATTTTCGAAAATCTTTACTATCTTTTCTTATCTTGATTTAAAAATTTTAAGTTTGGTATTTTCTTGTTAGTGAAGTTTAAATTTTATTTTCAAATCTTATATTTTCAAAACTTTTTTTTTTGAATCTTTATCTTATCTTTTTTTTATCTTTCTTTAAATTTCACCTATCTTATCTTATTTTTTTTGGTGACCTATCTTATCTTATTTTAAATTCAAATATTAAAATTCAATTTCAAAATTAAAATTCAATTTTCAAATTTCAAAACCAAATATTTTTCAAAATTCAAATTTCAAATCTTATCTTTCCAAATCTTTTTCAAATCTTTATCATATTTTTTTACTTTATATCCTTCCTATCTTATCTTCTTTTTAAATTTAAAACTTTTAAATTTCAATTCTTTACTTTCTTTTAATTTTGAATTTCAAAATCATTGTTTGACTTTCTCTTTCACATTTACGAAAATCACATTTAATTTTCAAATCTTTTTAGTTAATTAGTTGTCCTAGCTTTTAATTTTCTTTTATTCTTCTTTATTATTTCGAAATAAATGAATAAAATAAACATAAAACAAAATTATTTTGACTTTCAAATCTCTTTCTTCTTAATTTTCGAATTCTCAAGCATATCTCCCTCTCCATTATTTCGAATTCTACATCCCCTCTCTACCCTCATTCTTCTTATCTCATCTAGATATCTCACTAGGAGTTCCCTATACTCTGACATAGAAACTCCTATACTTCCTTTTCTTGGTTTTCTTTTCTTGTTCATGAGCAGGAATAGAGATAAAGAACCTCTCTTTGATCCTGATCCTGAACCTGAGAGGACTCTAAGGAGACGGCTACAAAAAGCTAGAGAACAATACTCCGGAGGAGACGCAATGATAGAGGAGAATACAGAGCTTCTCAAACAAGAAGCTAAGAATACAGACATGGCAGCCAATCCCAATGATAGAGGAGATGCAAGAAAGGTCCCAGGTGACTTTACTGCACCCACTTCTGACTTCTATCGACGAAGCATCTCTATACCTGCCATTAGTGCAAATAACTTTGAGCTGAAGCCTCAACTGGTCACTCTATTTCAACAGAACTGCCAGTTTCATGGACTTCCATGGGAAGATCCCAATAGATTCATATCTGATTTCTTGCAGATCTGTGATACTGTTAAGACTAATGGGGTGGATCCAGAAATTTACAAGCTTATGCTTTTTTCCTTTGCTATAAGGGACAGAGCTAGGTTATGGCTGGATTCTCAGCCTAAGGAAAGCCTAGACTCTTAGAGAGGGTGGTCAATGCATTTTTAACCAAGTTCTTTCCACCTCAGAAGCTGAGTAAGCTTAGGGTGGAAGTTCAGACCTTCAGACAAAATGAGGGTGAATCTTTCTATGAAGCATGGAAGAGGTACAAGCAACTGATTAGAAGGTTCCCTCCTAACATGATTTCGGACTGGACCATGCTAGATATCTTCTATGATGGCCTTACTGAGATGTCCAAGATGGCATTGGACCACCCTGCTGGTGGTTCACTCCACTTGAAGAAAACACCTGAAGAGAATCATTGATATGGTTGCCAACAACCAATTTATGTACACTTCTGAGAGGAACCTTGCGAACAATGGGGTAGATCAGAAGAGAGAAGTCCTAGAGGTTGACACTCTGAATGCCATATTGGCTCAGAACAAGATCCTGACCTAACAAGTCAACATGATCTCTCAGCATCTGACTGGATCACAAGCTGCAGCTGACAGCACTCAAGAAGCCTCCTATGAAGGAGATGCATATGATCCACATTAACCCATGATGGATAAGGTCAACTATTTGGAAAATCCCTTAGAAAATCCCAACAATGAGCCTTATGGAAATACCTACAACTCATCATGGAGGAGTCATCCCAACTTTTCAGGAAGGGATCAACAGAAGCCTCAGCAAGGCTTCAACAATAATCAATGTGGAAGAACCCAGAATAGGTTCAACAATAGACCATTCCCACCATCTCAACAACAGATGGAGACGTCTAAGCAGAGCCTCTCAGACTTAGATACTATAGTCTCTGATCTCACTAAGACCACTCAAAGTTTTATTACTGAAACAAGATTCTCCATTAGAAATCTGGAGGTACAGATTGGTCAACTGAGTAAAAGGGTCCCTGAGATCCCTTCTAACACTCTTCCAAGTAATACTGAAGTAAACCCAAGAGAAAAGTGCAAGGCCCTCACTGTAGCAGCTGAGGCCGAATTTGAAGAGGAAGTGCTGGCATTGAATGCCAGCCAGGGAGTAAATGTTGTGTGTTCAATGCCCAATAAGGAGCAAGTTATGGCATTGAACGCCACAATGGGAGTAGCTGGGCATTCAACACCCATTAAGGACTCCCTTGTTGAAGACCTAAAAGAAACCAAAAACTCATGATGAGACTATAGAGATTCCCTTGAATGCCTGGTTATAGATTATAGACTCTGAAGAATACTCCTCCTCTGATGAGGAAGAGGAAACTAGGGAAGAGAAAGTTGCTCGGTACTTAGGAATTCTGATAAAGCTGAATTCCAAATTATTTGGAACAGAGACATTGGAGGAAGAACCTCCAGTGCTCATCAAAGAACTCAATGCCTTAGTTTAGAAGAAACTACCTCAGAAGCTGCCGGATCCCGGATGCTTCCTAATCCCTTGCACCATAGGGACAATCACCTTTGAGAAGGCTTTATGCGAACTAGGGTCAAGCATAAACCTCATGCCCCTCTCTGTCACGGAGAGGTTGGGAATCTTTGAGGTGCAAGCTGCCAAGATCTCACTAGAGATGGTAGACAAGTCACTGAAAAAGGTATATGGTCTGATAGAGGATATCTTAGTAAAGGTTAAAAACTTTTACATCCCTGCAGATTTTATAATCTTAGATACTGGAGAGGACGAGGATGAATCCATCATCCTTGGAAGACCTTTCCTAGCCACTGCCAATGCCATAATTAATGTGGCAAAGGGAGAGCTCGTTCTGTAGTTATGGGAAGATCACATCTTGTTCAAGATGCCTAGACCTAACTCCCTCCCTAAGGGAGGGACAACTGTGCAACACTTAGTGTTCCAGCCCTCTCTCTCTCTCTCTGTGTGGAGCTTCATAGGGCCCCCAGACACCAAATCTAAGTTTGGTGTTGAAAAATCATCATCAAGCTATGAGAATGAAGGTACTAAGGAAAAGGTACCTAAAGGCTTGAGGGATAAGAAAATCCCTACTGAAGGCCTCTCACTTGGCATGAGAGTTGTCTTCACAGATAGCCTAGTGATTCCACACACTGTAAACAAGATCCTGTCTCTAGAACATGTGGAGCTCATCCATGAGAGCACAGGAAGGAAGTTCAATGTAAGGGGTGAAATTCTGAGCCCCTATCTATCTCCGTAAAGGAGCTGACCGTTAAGCTAGTGACGTTAAAGAAGCGCTTGTTGGGAGGCAACCCAACCATGACTAGAATATTTCTATTTTTCTTTAAGTTTATGTCTATTCGAGTTATATTAAGTTATTTTCATAGTTATTTCCTTTTTAAAAATTGTGATAATGTACAGTAGTCAGAACAGAGACAAAGAGATTCAGAGATGGAAATAGAACACCCTGGAGTAGACCCCTTGCTGGCGTTGAACGCCATACAAGGAGGCAGGGGGCGTTCAACGCCCCATACGGGTAAGAAAGCTGGCGTTGAATGCCACACATGGAGAAGTGTGGGCGTCCATCGCCCAAGAGGGAGCAGCCTGCTGGCGTTGAACACCAGAATGGGACCGTTCTAAGCGTTCAACTCCCTACAAGGAGCAAAGACCTAGCGTTGAACACCAGGAAGGGAGACCCTAAATGGGCATTCAACACCCAAGAGGGAGTAGGAAGCTGGCATTGAATGCCAGCCAGGGTGCAGAGGCTGGGCGTTCAACGCCCACAAGGGGGCAGAAAATTTGAATTCCCTAGCCTCTCAGGACCAGTGGGTCCCACAGAATCTCTACCTACCCCGTCTTCTTATCTCTCTTACTTTTCCTCTTCCCCATATACACTATTTCCCATACACCATCAACTAATCACATCCACATCACCTTTTTCTCTTCCCAACACCCTTCATCACTTCCCACTAACCACACCCACTTCAAATTCAAACATTCCCACCTATAACCCCCCTCATGACCAAAACCCACCCCTATAAATAGCCTTTCCTACAACCTTTCAAACACACACCTCACACACACTAACCCCCACTTGGCCGAATCCCTCTCCCCCTCTATCTTCACTATTCTTTTCTTCTTCTACTCTCTTCTTCTCTTTTGTTCATATTTGCTCCAGGACGAGCAAAGTTCTTAAGTTTGGTATTGTAAAAGCTTTGCTTTTTGACTTCTACTATCCCTAAGTATGGAACCAAAGTCTGGTAAAACCTCAAGAAAGAGGAAAAGAAAGGCCATTTCCTCCGCTTCTGAATCTTGGAAAAGAGAGAGATTCCTCCCCAAGGCTCATCAAAACCACTTTTATGAAGTAGTGGCAAAGAAAAGGGTGATTCTTGAAGTCCCCTTTAGGCTAAAAAAGAATGAGAACTCAGAGATCCAACAAGGAATTCAGAGAAGAGGTTGGGAAGTTTTGACCAATCCTATCCCGAAAGTTGGGATCTTAATGGTGCAAGAGTTTTATGCCAATGCTTGGGTCACCAAAAATCATGACACTAATGTAAACCCACTTCCCAAAAATTGGGACACCATGGTCCGAGAGCAGCTCTTGGATTTCAGCCCGAAAAGTGTAAGGTTGGCGCTCCAACTGCCATTAATGCTAGGAGACCCACATCCTTACACTAGAATAGTTAATTTCGATCAGAGGCTGGACAAAGTCCTTTCAGACATTTGTGTGGAAGGAGCTTAGTGGAAGAGGGATGCTCAAGGCAAGCCTACCCAACTAAGAAGGCTTGATCTCAAGCCCCATAGCTAGAGGATGGTTGGAATTCATCCAACGCTCTATCATCCCTACTAGTAACTGGTCCGAAATGACTATTAACCGAGCCATCATGATTCACGGCATTATGCTTGGGAATGAGGTGGAGGTACATGAGGTGATACCTCAAGAGCTGTACAAGGTGGCAGAAAAGCCCTCCACCCTAGCAAGGTTGGCATTCCCACATCTTATCTGTCACCTATGAAATTCAGTTGGAATTGTCATAGAAGGAGACGTCCCTATTGAGGAGGACAAGCCCATCACTAAAAGAAGGATGGAGCATGTACGAGAGCCTACGCAAGAGCCTGTGCAGCCACCTCAACAAGAAATTCCTGAGATGCCTCAAGGGATACATTTTCCTCCCCAAAATTATTGGGATCAATTGAACACTTCTCTAAGAGAATTAAGTTCCAACATGAATCAGCTGAGGATGGAATACCAGGAGTAGTCCACCATCCTCCATGAAATAAGAGAAGATCAAAGAGCTATGAGAGAGGAGCAACAGAGGCAAGGACAAGACATAGAGAAGCTTAAACACTCCATTGGATTCACTAGGGGAAGTAGTAGCCGCCATCACTAAGGTGGTCACGTTCCATTCCCTTGCCTATGTTATTTTTCTGTTTTTCACTGTGTTTTATTTTATTGTATGTTTCTTGTTTTCTAGTGCATGATCATCTTTGTTTATGTCTTAAAGCTATTAAATATTCCATGTATCTCTCACCATACTTAAAAGAAAAATTTTATTTGAAAAAAAGAAGTAAAATGCATGAACTCGAGTTATATAATAAGAATAGTCCAATTATTTGATGTGGTGGCATTACTTTTACTTTTTGAATGCATGAATTAATAGTGCATATTTGATGTTGGAGTTAAGTGTGTTGGCTCTTGAAAGAATAATGGAAAAGGATAAGTATTATTGGTAATTTAAAAAATTCAATTATTAATTCTTGAATCAAGAAAAAGCAGCAATAAAAAAGAAAGAAAAAGAGAAAGAAATTGCGAAAAAAAGAGAGAAAAAAAAGAAAAAGCCAAACCAAAAGGCAAGAGTAAGAGAGAAAAAGAAAAAGCCAATAGCTCTTTAAACCAAAAGGCAAGAGCAAAAATATCAAAGGCTTTGAGCATCAAAAGTTAGAAGGGTCTAAAGAAACAAAATATTGGCCTAAAAAGTTCAAATGAACTCCTTCCCCTAACTAAATGCTTGTGGTGTGAAGGTGTCAAGTGAAAAGCTTGAGACTGAGCAGTTAAAGTCGTGATCTCAAAAGCAAAAGAGTGTCCTAAGAACACTGGGTACCACTGTCTAGGGATTCTAGCAAAGCTGAATCACAATCCAAATTAGTTTTACCCAGTTAAGTGCTTGTAGCGTTTATGTATCCGGTGGTAATATTGGAAAACAAAACTCTTAGGGTGATGAGCGGAAATTCATACGCTTTTTGGCATTAATTTTACATACTTTTTAGTATGATTTAGTTAGTTTTTAGTATATTTTTATTAGTTTTTAAATAAAATTCACATTTCTGGACTTTACTATGAGTTTGTGTATTTTTCTGTGATTTTAGGTAATTTCTGGCTGAAATTGAGGGACTTGAGCAAAAATCAGATTCAGAGGCTGAAGAAGGACTGCAGATGCTGTTGGATTCTGACCTCCCTGCACTCAAAGTGGATTTTCTAGAGCTACAGAAGTCCAAATGACGCGCTCTTAATTGCGTTGGAAAGTAGATATCCAGGGATTTCCAGCAATATATAATATTCTATACCTTTCTTGAGTTTAGATGACGCAAACTGGCGTTCAACGCCAACCTTCTGCCCTATTTTGGAGTTAAACGCCAGAAACAGGTTGCAAAGCAGAGTTAAACGCCAGAAACAGGTTACAAACTAGCGTTTAACTCCAAGAAAGACCTCTGCACGTGAAGGCTTCAATGCTCAGCCCAGGCACACACCAAGTGGGCCCGGAAGTGGATTTCTGCATCATTTACTCATTTCTGTAACCCTAGTAACTAGTTTAGTATAAATAGAACTTTTTACTATCATGTTAGGGATCCGTTCTTTGATCAGTCTTATGCTATCTTAGACCTTTATGGGGGCTGGCCATTCGGCCATTCCTGGACCTTGCTCTTATGTATTTTCAACGGTAGAGTTTCTACATACCATAGATTAAGGTGTGGAGCTCTGCTGTTCCTCATGAATTAATGCAAAGTACTATTGTTTTTCTATTCAACTCAAGCCTATTTCCTCTCTAAGATATTTATTCGCACACAAGAACATGATGAATGTGATGATTATATGACGCTCATCACCATTCTCACTTATGAACGCGTGCCTGACAAACACTTCCGTTCTACATGAAAGCAAGCTTGAATGCATATCTCTTAGCCTCCTGATCATGAGATCAGAGTCTTCGTGGTATAGGCTAGAATTATTGGCGGCCATTCTTGAGATCCGGAAAGTCTAAACCTTGTCTGTGGTATTTCGAGTAGGATCAGGGAAGGGATGGCTGTGACGAGCTTCAAACTTGCGAGTGCTGGGCGTAGTGACAGACGCAAAAGGATTACTGAATCCTATTCCAGTATGATCGAGAACCGACATATGTTTAGCCGTGTGGTGACATTGCATTTTGGACCATTTTCACTGAGAGGACGATATGTAGCCATTGACAATGGTGATGCCCTACATAAAGCTTGCCATGGAAAGGAATAGGAATGATTGGATGAAGACAGTAGGAAAGCAGAGATTCAGAAGGAACAAAAGCATCTCCATACGCTTATCTGAAATTCTCACCAATGAATTACATAAGTATCTCTATCCTATTTTATATTTTATTTATCTTTTAATTATTAAAACTCTATAACCATTTGAATCTGCCTGACTGAGATTTACAAGGTGACCATAGCTTGCTTCAAGCCGACAATCTCCGTGGGATCGACCCTTACTCACGTAAGGTTTATTACTTGGACGACCCAGTGCACTTGCTGGTTAGTTGTGCGAAGTTGTGACAAAGAACTAAAATTATGAACGTGCGTATCAATTTTTTGGCGCCGTTGCCGGGGAGTGAACGATCACGATTTACATACCAAGTTTTTGGCACCGTTGCCGGGGATTGTTCGAGTTTGGACAACTGACGGTTCATCTGGTTGTTCAGATTAGGTAATTTTATTTTAATTTTAATCTTTTTGTTTTTTATTATTCTTATTTTCGAAAATTTTTTTTTAAATAAATTATTCTATGTTCTTCAGAATTTTTAAGAATGAATTCTAGAGTTTCTTCATGATTTGTTGAAGCCTGGCTAGCTGTCAAGCCATGTCTAAATTTTTGGACTGAGGCTTCCACTTATCATGGCAAGAGTCCTTGGACTCTCATCTAATCAGCTGTTATATTCCTGATTTATATCTGCTAAAGCTTGGCTGGCCATTGACCATGTCTAGTGTTTTGGACGAAGCTTTTACTGAAAGCTTGGCTGGCTAGTGAGCCATGTCTAATTCCTGGACTGGAGCTTTAGACTAACAGTGCATGATTCCTGAAATTCTTATTAAAAATTTTTTTGAGTCCTTATTTTTCTTTTTCCAATTAATTTTCAAAAAATCCAAAAAAATTTACAAAATCATAAAAACCAAAAATAATTTTATGTTTCTTGTTTGAGTATAGTGTCAATTCTTAAGTTTGGTGTCAATTGCATGCTTTTATAATTTTCTCTAATTTTCCCTAATTCATCATATGTTCTTCATGATCTTCAAGTTGTTCTTAATGATCTCCTTTGTTTGATCTTTGCATTTTTTATGTTTTGTGTCTTTTCTTATTTTCCATATGCATTTTCAAATTATTAGTGTCTAAAGTTTGAAAATTTCTAAGTTTGGTGTCTTGCATGTTTTTCTTTTCTAAAAATTTTCAAAAATAAGTTCTTGGTGTTCACCTTGACATTCAACGTGTTCTTAGTGTTCATCTTGACATTCAAAGTGTTCTTTCATGCATTGTGTGTTTTGATTCACAAATTTCATGTTTTGAGTCTTTTTACTGTTTTTCTCTTTCTTCATTAAAAATTCAAAAATAAAAAAATATCTTTCCCTCATTCTCTCATAAATTTTTGAAAATTTGGTTTGATTTAGTCAAAAAGTTTTTAAATTTAATTGTTTCTTGTGAGTCAAATCAAATTTTTATTTTAAAAAAAAATATATCTTTTTAAAATCTTTTTCAAAAAATCAAATCTTTTTCATTTTTCTTTTATGAATTTCGAAAATTTCAAAATGATTTTCAAAAATCTTTTTCTTATTTTTATCTCATATTTTCGAAATTAATGCTAACAATTAATGTGATTGATTTAAAAATTTTAAGTTTGTTACTTGCCTAGTAAGAAAGGTTCAATCTTTAAATTTTAAAATCATATCTTTTTGTTTCTTGTTAGTCAAGTAACCAACTTTAATTTTCAAAATCAAATCTTTTTCAAAATAAATGTCAATCACATCTTTTTCAAAATCAATTTCAAAATTTTTTCTAACTTCTTATCTTTTCAAAATTGATTTTCAAATCTTTTTCAATTAATCTTATCTTTTTGTTTGATTCTTATCTTTTTCAAAACCACCTAACTAATTATCTCTCTAATTTTCAAAAATCACCTTCCTCTTTTTCAAAATTACTTTTTAATTAACTAACTGTTTTAAATTTTAATCTAATTTAATTTCATTTTTCTTTTTAAAATTTTCGAATTCTAACTAATTTTAAATTGAAAAAAACAAAAATATTTTTTTTAAATTTTCGAATTCTTCCCTCTCTCATCTCCTTCTAATTATTTATTTATTTACTAACACTTCTCTTCATCTCAAAATTTGAACCTTCTCTTCCTCTTGGTGTTCGAATTTCCCTTCTTCTATTCTTTTCTTCTTCTACTCACATAAAGGAATCTCTATACTGTGACATAGAGGATTCCATATTTTCTTTTGTGTTCTCTTCTTTTTTATATGAGCAGGAACAAGGATAAGAACATTCTTGTTGAAGCTGATCCTGAACCTGAAAGGACTCTGAAGAGGAAGCTAAGGGAAGCTAAAGCACAACTCTCTGGAGAAAATCAGACAGAAATTTTCGAAAAAGAAGGAGACATGGCCGAAAATAATAACAATGCAAGGAAGATGCTTGGTGACATTACTGCACCAAATTCCAATTTACATGGAAGAAGCATCTCAATCCCTGCCATTGGAACAAACAATTTTGAGCTAAAGCCTCAATTAGTTTCTCTGATGCAACAGAACTGCAAGTTTCATGGACTTCCATCAGAAGATCCTTTTCAGTTCTTAACTGAATTCTTGCAAATCTGTGATACTGTTAAGACCAATGGGGTTGATCCCGAGGTCTACAGGCTTATGCTTTTCCCGTTTGCTGTAAGAGACAGAGCTAGAATATGGTTGGACTCTCAACCTATAGATAGTCTGAACTCTTGGGATAAGCTGGTCATAGCTTTCTTAGCCAAGTTCTTTCCTCCTCAAAAGCTTAGCAAGCTTAGAGTGGATGTTCAAACCTTCAAACAGAAAGAAGGTGAATCCCTCTATGAAGCTTGGGAGAGATATAAGCAACTGACCAAAAAGTGTCCTTCTGACATGCTTTCAGAATAGACCATCCTGGATATATTCTATGATGGTCTGTCTGAATTATCAAAGATGTCATTGGATCATTCTGCAGGTGGATCCATTCACCTAAAGAAAATGCCTGCAGAAGCTCAGGAACTCATTGACATGGTTGCAAATAACCAGTTCATGTACACTTCTGAAAGGAATCCTGTGAGTAATGGGATGCCTCAGAGGAAGTGAGTTCTTGAAATTGATACTCTAAATGCCATATTAGCTTAGAATAAAATATTAACTCAGCAAGTCAATATGATTTCTCAGAGTCTGAATGGATTGCAAGCTGCATCCAACAGTACTCAAGAGGCATCTTCTGAAGAAGAAGCTTATGATCCTGAGAACCCTGCAATAGCAGAGGTGAATTACATGGGCGAACCCTATGAAAACACCTATAATCCCTCATGGAGAAATCATCCAAATTTCTCATGGAAGGATCAACAAAAGCCTCAACAAGGCTTTAATAATGGTGGAAGAAATATGTTTAGCAATAGCAAGCCTTTTCCATCATCAATTCAGCAACAGACAGAGAATTCTGAGCAGAATCCATCTAGCTTAGCAAATATAGTCTCTGATCTATCTAAGGCCACTTTAAGTTTCATGAATGAAACAAGGTCCTCCATTAGAAATTTGGAGGCACAAGTGGGCCAGCTGAGTAAAAGAGTCACTGAAACTCCTCCTAGTACTCTCCCAAGCAATACAGAAGAGAATCCAAAAAGAGAGTGCAAGGCCATTACCTTATTTGGTGTGGCCAAACCCAAAGAGGAGGAGGAGGACGTGAATCCTAGTGAGGAAGACCTCCTGGGACGCTCAGTGACCAATAAGGAGTTTCCCTTTGAGGAACCAAAGGAATCTGAGGCTCATCTAGAGACCATAGAGATTCCATTAAACCTCCTTTTGCCCTTCATGAGCTCTGATGAGTATTCATCCTCTGAAGAGGATGAAAACATTACTGAAGAGCAAGTTGCTAAATACCTTGGTGCAATCATGAAGCTGAATGCCAAATTATTTGGTAATAAGACTTGGGAGGATGAACCTCCATTGCTCATCAAGGAACTAAATGCCTTGGTTCAGCAAACTCTACCTCAAAAGAAACAGGATCCTGGTAAATTCCTAATTCCCTATAACATAGGCACCATGACCTTTGAGAAGGCTCTGTGTGACCTGGGGTCAGGCATAAACTTAATGCCACTCTTTATAATGGAGAAACTAGGAATCTTTGAGGTACAGGCTGCCAATTTCTCATTAGAGATGGCAGACAAATCCATGAAAATGGCTTATGGACAAGTAAAGGACGTGTTAGTAAAGGTTGAAGGCCTTTACATCCCTGCTGATTTCATAATCCTAGACACTGGGAAGGATAAGGATGAATCCATCATCCTTGGAAGACCCTTCCAAGCCACAGCAAAAGCTGTGATTGATGTGGACAGAGGAGAGTTGGTCCTGCAACTAAATAAGGACAACCTTGTGTTTAAAACTCAATGATCTCCTTTTGTAGCCATGGAGAGTAAGCATGAAAAGCTTCTCTCACTGCATAGTCAACCAAAGCCCCCACAGTCAAACTTTAAGTTTGGTGTTGGGAGGCTGATGCGGGCAGAATTTGGCGAATTAAAAATTGTTGAAATATGTACATTGCAAGTATAGTCCTTAACTCACCAGAAATCCGCCTATCAATTTAGAAACAGAAAATTGAATTTAAAATACTGGGAGTATGAATCCCAGGTCGTCTCCCAACGAGTTGTAGGAAAGGGTGCTATTTTATTAATCAGATGTTTTTGAAAAGGGTTGAGTTGAGTAAACAGGAAATTAAATTGATGAAATTGAATAATATAAATAAAAACCTTGACTGGGAGTTGATTACATGGAAGCCCTATTCTTGATGGAACACCCTTAAGGTTAATTGACAATTGAGAGTTATTTCATTTAGTTATCCTTTACTAAGTAAAGGGAGGTAAAACAAGTTGGAATGCTATTCTATTCACAAGTTCCAATCCACTCTGGGGAGGATTGGTGTTAGGAATTAGAGAGCAATCCAACAATAACCCAATTGCAATCTTTCTCTTGAACCTTCCAACTCAAGGGTTCCTTTCAATCAACTCCCCATCAAGTTAAGGAACTACTCACTCATTGTAAAGGTAAATTTCGTAGCATATGAAAAGGAATTAGAGAAAGACATTATAAATAAAAATTGAAAATAATCAATTAAAAATAAAAGTGATCCTTGTATTAAATAATCCTAAAAATATTCCAATGGTAAAATTAAACAAAGCAAGGAACATGGAAGAGTAAGTCAAGTAAAGAAAACGAACTAGAATGACGAAGTCTTGATGAGGTAATAACTCTTCTCAATATCCCAATGCAAAAAGCTAAAGAAACTAAAATCCTAAGAACTATGAATGTGTAGAGAGCAAAAATCTAGAGGAGGAGTAAAACTAGATCTAAAAACTAAAATTGTGTAGAATGAATGTTGTTTTTGGTTTCTGCATGTTCTCTGGCTCTAGTCTGCTGTTCCGGGCCGAAAACTGGGTCAAAATAGGGCCCGAAATCACCCCCAGCAAATCTGCAAATTATGCAGATCGCGCACGTCACGCGATCGCGTCGCTCATGCGGACGCGTCATTCGCGTTTCTGCTTTGCCACGCGGACGCGTCGCCCATGCGGCCGCGTCGCTTCAAATTGCTCTCTTTCGCGCGGTCGCGTCATCCATGCGGCCGCGTCGCTTCTCGCTGGTCATCTCCTCAATTTATTGTGTTCCTTCCATTTTTTGCAGGCTTCCCTTCCAATCTCCAACTCATTCATGCCCTATAAAGCCTGAAACACTTAACACACAGATCACGGCATCGAATGGAATAAGGGAGAAATAAAATACATAATTAAAAGTCTCTAGGAAGCAAGTTTTCAACCATAAAACATCTTTAGGAAGGAAATATAAATGCATGCTTATTTAATGAATAAGTGGGCAAAGATCATGATAAAACTACACAATTTAAACACAATATAAACCATGAAATAGTGGTTTATCAACCTCCCCACACTTAATCATTAGCATGTCCTCATGCTTAATTGAAGGACATAAATAAAATGAGTAAGAACATGTAAAACCTATGAAATGCAATGCAGCCTATATATATGAATGCAACTATATGATTCTTGTCCACTTGATCAAAAGTAAGTAAGTTCTTCAAAACAATTATAATTCAAATTCCACTAATTCAATTCTTATAAAGTAAGAGCAGATAAAAATGCAAGAGGATAGCTCATGAAAGCATGGAACATAGAAATTCAAACATAGAACTCTCACTGATGGTGTATGTACACTCTAGTCTCTCTAGTGTATAGGGTAATCACTCTATCATTCTCTAATCATGCTTTCTAATTTTTGTTATTCTCCTAACCAATCAACAACATTTATTATACCAATGCAAACATCATGAGGTCTTTTCAAGGTTGTAATGGGGCCAAGGTAAGGGTAGGGATACATATATGGTCAAGTGAGCTTATAAATTGAATCTTTAATTAACCCAAGCTTCAACCCAACCTATATAATTTACATAACTTTAGAATTCATACCTAGCTACCCAGAGTTCCCCTTTTTCATTCCATACTCATGTAGCAATGTTTTATTTTAATATTTATCATATGTGCATTGATCCTTGAATTCTTAATTCAGCATTGGGGTAATTTTGTCCCCTTATTTATTTATTGCTTTTTTTTTTTACATAAAAATAAACATAGCTTATCAATGCACATAGATTTTTTTTTATTCTTATAGTTTCACATGAGTAGGTATCCAAATTCCCATTAAATTATCATGATACATCCCCTTAATAACTTTTGTTCCCATAATTTCCCATACTTAACTGGCACACACAATTCTATCTTAAGCTAACTAAAGATTCAATTTGGGATATACAATTGTTTTTCCGCTTAAGGCTAGTAATGTGGTGAAATATAGAACAAATGGGATTTAAAGGCTCAAAATGATTAACAAAAGATAATTGAAAATGGTAGGCTTAATTTGGATGAGTGAGTTTAAACAAATAATGGCCTCAATCATGTGCAAGCATATAAATATAATAAATATTGGACATATAAGATAAAACAAAATATAGATTACAATCATAGAGAAGTAAACACACAAGAATAAATTAATTATGGTTAAATAGTGTAACCATGCATAAAGGCTCAAATCTTCACAGGTTGTGTGTTCTTTTAGCTCAAACATCATGTTCTAAATACAACTTCAAGCAGATTTATCATAAAAATTTTAAAAATTAGTGAAATTTGTTCCAAAGATAGGGTCTTAGAAGAAACTTATTGTCTTTTCAATCAAGTAGAGCATGCATGCAACTAACCTATTACTATGCAATTTATCCTATTCTATAAAAGAAAGAAAGACTAACTAAAATCCTAATTCATTGGTGCTAGGGAAGGAAAATTACCTCCAGAAGTCAGGTACTGACCGACCTCCCCACACTTAAGGCTTTGCACCGTCCTCGGTGCCATCTGTCAGGAACAAGGGTGGGCTGGTTGCAGTATCTCCACAGTCGGGACCATCATGGCTCCCTGTGCTGGTAAAAGAAGTGGAGTCCGGGGTGTCTGAGTCCTTGAAGTATCCTTTGAGTAGCTCCTTGAGGTGTTTGAATCGGCGCTCGTAACGGCGCTCTCTTAACTTCGCTTTTTGTTCTTGCCGATCCAATCTTTGGATTATCTGCTGGAGCAGTTCATCAGTTGTAGGTGCTTGTGGTGTTGAAGAAGGAATATCTTCAACTGGAGCAGTAGGAAGGCTGGTGGTGGCTGCTGGAAGTCTGAGGTACTTCCCATTGGGGATATACTAATCATCCCGTGGGAGCATAGCTTTGGTGTCTCCAGCTCTGTAGGAAACTCCGGCTGCTGAGACAAGATCTGAGACCAAGGCGGGAAAAGGTAAGTTGCCCGCAATTTGTACGTGTCCCATGGCATTCCGGATATGTCTTGGTAGATTCAGAGGCTGGTCTGTAAGGATACACCATAGTAGAACGGCCATGTCCGCAGTGAAGGAGGACTCGTGAGTGCTCGGAAAGACGTAATGGGACATGATCTGTGCCCATACGCGAGCCTCCAAGGTAAGTGATGAAGCCAATATACCCTTAGGGCGGGTACGATGGTATCCGTAGATCCAACGGCTGCCAGGTAGTGCGATAACTCTGAGAACAGCTTCCCAGTTAAATTGGTATAACTGGCGCTTGAGTGCAGCTTCTTGAAAAGCGTCCAATCCTTCTGAAAAAGGGGGAAGACTCAAAGCTTGTTGAATAGACTCTTCTGTAATGGGGACTTGCTTCTGACGGACAAAGACAAACCGCAGGGTAGGCAGGTAGAAGTTAGAGTAGAACTCGACTACCCAAGAAAGATTGACCTGCTTCTGTTGTCTCTGTAGGAAACCCCATTGTCTTCGTTCAATTTGCGGCTCAACAAAAGTAGCAATATTGGGCGGGAGGATAAGAAGGTGTTCATTGTTGTAACTCCTTTCAGCCAAAATAGGGAACATCTGCTCATAGTAGCGATTGAAAAATCGTGCAGTGTCCTTTGCTGGAAAGGCTTTCTCCTTTTCATCAACCTTTATGATCCTCTTAACTCTTTTTGTTGAGGGCTTGACTGCAGTTGAAGAAGGCTCTGCCACTAGTGCTCTTTTAGTTCCTCTTCTTGCTGGAGGTTTGGGAGTAGCTTTCTCCTTTCCTTTCTTGGTGGCCATCCTGAAAGAGGGAAGAGAAAGTAAATTAAATTTAAAGAGATATATAGCAATGAAGAGAACGAAAAAGGATGGTTAGAAATGCACATTAAAAGGTAAATGATGTTAACACATGCTCATGAGTACATGTGAAAGATCATTAATGGAAAATAGTTAGTGCATATGATACAAGTAAATGCAAGGTGTTTATTGGCATGCCGGCAAAGGGCATGAGTAGCATAGACCAAGCATGACTTTGTAACAAACCATCATGTTTGTATTGACAATTAAATTCAATTAATATAATAGTAAAGGGGATTTGTGAAAAGCAAGCATTGAATAGTGGAATAACATAGAGAAGTGCATAGTGCCATATGGGCTTTTTCACAAACACATAGTATGCATGGTGAAGAAGGTATAGAAAGTATTAAAGTGAACATGCAAGCAACCCTTTAAAGAAAATAATATATAATTATCAAGCAATTTGCAATAATCCACAAGCATAGTAAGGAAAAATAATGACTCAAATAAAATTCTAACACCATGTAAAAAGGAAAGAAGAAGAAAGAAAATATGAATAATGAAAAGAAAAAGAAAAGAAAAAAAATAACAAATAAAATAAAAAGAATGATAGAAAGGAAAAGGATGAAGAAGAAAATAAAAACCTTGTTAATGGAGGTGAGGGAGAGTGAGAGTGAAAGGTGAGATAGAAGGAAGAAAAGGGGAAGAAGAAGTAAGGAGGGAAAAGAAAAATTAGGATTAGAGAGGAAAAAGATAAGATATTTTGGCAACTCAGGTTGAGCTGTGCGGCACAAGCGACACGATCGCATAGAGCACGCGATCGCGCGACTTGCGCTTAAGGTGAGGGACGCAGTCGCGTCGGTCACGCGGTCGCATGACCCAGTTTGTGCTTCTGGCGCGAGTGCAGCTTCACGCCAGCACAACTCTCTGTTCGAATTGATATATGTGCCAAATTTGAGGTGACGCGATCGCATGGGGCATGCGATCGCGTGAGTGGGCAATATATGGGGTACGACGCGGCCGCGTGGGGCACGCGATCGCGTGAGGGGGACTGCGCGTCCAGCGCCAGTCCAGCACCACTCTAGCACAACTTTCAGCTGTGCACCCTTTCTACGTCAAAAACCGGGGCACGCGGTCGCGTGGGAGGCCATTATGCGCATACGATGCGGACGCGTCAGCAACGTGGTCGCCTGGGTTGATTTGTGCCACTGGCACGCCTCCAGCCATGCTCCAACAAGACTCTCTGTTCGTTTTTAATTTTTTTTCTCTCCTCTCCTTGCCACGCGGACGCGTCGCGTGGCTCTTTCTCTTTTTTTTTTAATATGTAAATGCAGATGCACGAAAATATTAATAAAGAGAAGAGTTACTGAATAAGAAAAATTAAAAATAAAGAAAAGAACGATCATACTATGGTGGGTTGTCTCCCAACTAGCACTTTGCTTTAACGTCCGTAAGTTGGACACTCCACTAGCTCAGTCTGTGGCTATGTGGGGATCTTCCAAGAAGAAGATCTCGAGTTCCTTGTCTTTCTTCCGCTTTTCGCCATGGTACAGCTTTAAACGATGTCCATTAACTTTGATAAGCTCCGAGCTCGAAGGATGGATAAGGTGATAAACTCCGTACGATTCGGCCTTCTCTACTCTGTATGGACCTTCCTATCTTGATCTCAACTTGCCTGGCATGAGCCTCAGTCGAGAATTGTAAAGGAGGACTGAGTCCCCAGGTTGGAACTCTTTCCTCTTGATATTCTGGTCATGTACAGCCTTCATCTTCTCCTTGTGTAGCCTTGAGTTCTCATAAGCTTCTAGGCGAAGGCTCTCTAGTTCTTGCAGTTGCAACTTCCTTTCAGCCCCAGCTTTCTCAATTCCCATATTGCACTCTTTGACTGCCCAAAAGGCTTTGTGCTCTATTTCTACCGGGATATGACAAGCTTTTCCATAAACTAAGCGAAAAGGGCTCATCCCAATAGGTGTTTTGTATGCTGTTCTGTATGCCCAGAGTGCATCTTGTAGCCTGGTGCTCCAGTCTCTTCTATGTGGCTTTACTATCTTCTGCAAGATACGCTTTATCTCTCTATTTGACACCTTGGCTTGCCCATTGGTTTGAGGATGGTATGCTGTTGTAACCTTATGAATTATCCCATGCTTCTTCATTAGTCCTGCTAGTCTCCTGTTACAAAAATGGGTTCCTTGATCGCTCACGATTGCTCGTGGGAATCCAAAGCGACAGATAATATGGTTTCTCACAAAGGAAACAACAGTGTTAGCATCATCAGTGCGGATAGGAATTGCTTCCACCCATTTCGAAACGTAATCCACAGCTAACAATATATAAAAATAACCATTAGAATTTGGAAATGGACCCATGAAGTCAATGCCCCAAACATCAAAGATTTCACAGAAAAGCATATATTGTTGAGGCATCTCATCCCTCTTGAATATATTA
The DNA here is from genome assembly GCF_059453495.1 of Arachis ipaensis. Taxonomy (NCBI): domain Eukaryota; kingdom Viridiplantae; phylum Streptophyta; class Magnoliopsida; order Fabales; family Fabaceae; genus Arachis; species Arachis ipaensis. The sequence continues at coordinate 113,201,094 of NC_142441.1, read as the reverse complement.
CCAAATTTTTGGCATGGGAGGCAAGATTTACAAAATTCAGCAGCGTCTCTAAAAAGAGTAGGCCACCAGAATCCACAGTCTAAGATTTTTCTAGCAGTTCTTTAGGGGCCAAAATGTCCTCCACTCTCAGATGAGTGATAGGCCTCTAAGATGGACTGGAATTCTGATTGAGGCACACACCGTCTAATTACCTGATCAACGCCACATCTCCATAAATATGGGTCATCCCATATATAATATTTAGACTTGCTTTTCAGCTTATCTCTTTGATGCTTAGAAAAGTTTGGAGGAAATGTGCGGCTAACTACATAATTAGCTACAGGTGCATACCAAGGAGATACCTTAGATACTGCTTGCAGGTTATCAAAAGGAAAATTATCATCTATAGGAGTAAAATCATCCTTAATGTGCTCAAGGCGACTCAAGTGGTCTGCCACTAAATTCTAGTTACCACTCCTATCCTTTATTTCTAAATCAAATTCTTGTAATAGCAGTATCCAATGTATAAGCCTTGGTTTGGACTCCTTTTTAGCTAATAGATACTTTAAAGCTGCATGATCTGAATACACTACTACTCTAGTACCAAGTAAATAAGCTCAGAATTTATCCAGAGCAAAAACAATAGCAAGAAGTTCTTTCTCAGTAGTAGTATAATTGGATTGGACAGTGTCTAAAGTCTTAGACGCATAAGCAATAACAAAAGGGTCCTTACCTTCACGCTGAGCCAGCGCTGCTCCTACTGCATGGTTGGAAGCATCGCATATGATTTCAAACAGCTGGCTCCAGTCTGGTCCTCTCACAATTGGGGCTTGAGTCAGGGCGGTCTTCAGCTTATCAAACGCTTCTTTAGAATCCTCACTGAACTCGAACTCGATATCCTTCTGCAGTAATCTGGATAAGGGAAGTGCTACCTTACTAAAGTCCTTAATAAATCTCCTGTAAAAACCTGCATGGCCAAGGAACGAACGGACTTCCCTCACCGAAGAGGGGTAAGGTAAACTAGAAATAACATTCACCTTTGCTGGGTTTACAGAAATACCGGTATTAGATACCACATGTCCTAGTACAATCCCTTGTTTTACCATAAAGTGACATTTTTCAAAATTTAATACAAGGTTTGTACTGACACATCTATCCAATACTCTAGATAATCCATCTAAGCAAAGGCTAAAAGAATCACCATAAACGCTAAAATCATCCATAAAAACTTCCATACAGTCCTCAATAAGATTAGAGAAAAGACTCATCATACACCTTTGAAAAGTAGCTGGTGCATTACACAAGCCAAAGGGCATTCTCTTGTAAGCATAAGTCCCAAAAGGACATGTAAAAGTGGTCTTTTCCTGATCCTCAGGAGCTATATGAATCTGGAAATAACCTATGTAACCATCTAAAAAACAATAATGTGATTTACTTGACAGGCGATCCAGCATTTGATTAATAAATGGAAGTGGGTAGTGATCCTTACGGGTTGCTTGGTTGACACAGCTGTAATCAATGCAGACTCTCCAAGCATTCTGAACTCTAGTTGCTATGAGCTCTCCATGCTCATTCTTCACTGTAGTGACTCCAGACTTCTTGGGCACCACTTGTACTGGGCTGACCCATTCACTATCTGAAATGGGATAGATGATACCTGTTTCCAATAGCCTGGTCACTTCCTTTTTGACAACTTCCAAGATAGTGGGGTTCAATTTTCTTTGGGGTTGATGGACAGGTCTTGTTCCCTCTTCTAAAAATATTCTGTGCTCACATACTTGAGGGTTGATGCCTACTATGTCTGCCAAACTCCACCCAATTGCCTTCTTGTGCTTCCTCAGTACATCAAGTAACTGCTCTTCTTGTTGAGAAGTAAGTTCCCTTGCAATGATGACCGGAAACTTCTGCTCATCTTCAAGATAAGCATATTTGAGATGTGGAGGGAGGGGTTTCAACTCTAAATTCTGATCATGGGCAGGCTCTGAATTATTTGGAGCTTGTGAAAATGGCAAAGTGCCCTCATTGTCAGTTAAGAGGGTCCCCACACTTGGACCTGGTCCAGTGTGCCTCTCTTCTAATTCTTCCTTGTGAACTTCAGCTACACTTTCATCTATGACATCACACTGGAAAATAGAATGATGTTCTGGAGGGTTGTTTATGACTCCATTCAGATTGAAGATTACTATTCGGCCATCTATTTCAAAAGAGTATGTTCCTGAAAAAGCATCCAATTTGAATTTTGATGTCTTCAGGAATGGTCTTCCAAGTAGGATTGATGATGGCTTATCTGAGTCATTATGAGGCGTCTCCAAGATATAAAAATCAGTGGGAAATGTAAGCCCTTTAATGTTCACCAAAACATCTTCAGCAACTCCAGCCACTGTAATAATGCTTTTATCTGCTAACACAAAGCAAGCTGCCGACCTTTTTAAGGGAGGGAGCCTCAAAATATCATATATAGACAAAGGCATTATACTGACACATGCTCCTAAATCACACATGCAATCATAAATCACTACTCCACCAATAGTACAACTAACTATACAAGGACCTGGGTCACTACATTTTTCAGGTAATCCTCCCATTAAAGCAGATATGGAACTACCTAAAGGAATAGTTTCTAATTCATTAATTTTGTCTTTATGTATACATAAATCTTTTAGAAACTTTGCATATTTAGGTACTTGTTGAATAACATCAAAAAGAGGAACAGTTACCTCAACCTTTTTGAATATTTCTACCATTTTGGGATCGGGTTCCAGTTGCTTCCTGGGCTTCCTTGCAAGTTGTGGAAAGGGAATGGGAGTAGTGTTTTCTACAGTGTCTGCGCCTTTTGGTGCTTCCTCTTGTGGTTGCACTTCTTCTTCTTCAGCCATGTCCTGTATGTCCTCTTCTTCTTCGACATCTTCTATTTCTGCTACCTCTTCAGCTGAGGCGTGGTTTGGTGAGCTTGGCTCCTCCTGATTCCTCTCCTGCAGTGTGGTTCCGAACCTTAGGGTGATGGCATTAATGCCTCCCTTTGGATTGGGTAATGGTTGAGAGGGAATTCCAGTGGAGCTTGAAGGTTGGTTACTGGAATTTTGCATTGATCCAATCTGTGAGACAAGAGCTTGCAGGGTAGCGGTTAGACCATTCAGACTGGCATTAATGTTATTTTCCATGGTCTGTTGACTTCTCTCAAAAAATTTTAGTAATTCTTCATTAGGAGATGAAGAAGGGTGAGTAAATTGAGAGGTCTACTGTTGGGTATTCTGTGGTCCTTGGGACTGCCTCAGGTGAGGTGCTCTGTAAGGTTGGTTCTGCTGTCTGTTGTTGTTATTATTCCACCTCTGATTTCCCTTATTATCTCTGCCTCCTCTGTTATTGTTATCCCTCCAATTCTGGTTAGAATTGTCCTGCCATCCATGGTTATTATTTCCACCTTGATTGTACCCTTGGTTGGGGCGGTCATAGAAGTTATGAGGGGATGCCACCATGTTGTCTTCCTGTTAGAGTTGCGGGCATTCATCAGTATAATGGCTATAATCAGTACAAATTCCGCAAACCCTCTGTGGGACTAACTATTGGTTTTGCTGTGGTGAAGGAGGTTGAGCTTGCTGAACTTGTTGTTGATTCAATTGCATCTGCTTCAGCAAGTTGGTCATCTCACAGATACTCTGAGTTAGAGCAGCAGTCTCTCTGCTAGAGGATACTTCTGCCACGGCTTTTGAGCGGCCTTGCTTCTGTCTGTGGTTCTTAGTGGATTCAGCTAAGTCGCTGATCAATTGCCATGCCTCATCAGTGGTCTTGTACTTCTTCATAGACCCATTGCTAACACTTTCCAATGTGGTCTTATCTTGGGGCCTCATACCCTGTGTGATATAGCTGAGTAACACTATCTTGTCAATCATGTGGTAGGGGCATGCTTCCAGAAGATTATTGAAGCGCTCCCAGTATTCAAGAGAGTCTCGTTGTCATCTTGAACAATCGTGGAAATGTCTTTCCTCAGTTTATCAGTAACTTCAGCTGGAAAGAACTTCTCCAAAAACTCTTTTCTAAGCGTATCCCAGTTGGATACGTTTGCTAGGGGTTGAGTGTAGTACCACTCTCTTGCTTTTTCCTCAAGAGAAAACGGGAAAGCTTTTAGTAGAATTGAAGTTTCATCTATACCATCACGCCTGACAGTAGAACAGGCTGCCTGGAAATCTCTCAGGTGCTTGATGGGCTCTTGAGCAGGTAAACCATGAAACTTGGGCATCAAATTGAGTAGTGCGGTCTTTATTTCAAAATCTGTAGCCACTGCTGGGTGACGTGCTTGAAATAGTTGCATTGTAAAATTACGGGCTCCTTCCTCCTGGATGGTAACTCTCCTAGGTTCTGCCATGTCGTCTGCACGTGAATCAACCGAATCAGTAGAACGGGAGCTGGTTTCTTCCTCAAGTTCACTTTCAGATCCGCCTTCAGAGTGGACTAACCGATGCCGAGCTCGCCTTATTTGTGAAATAGTCATTTCAATTTCAGAATCGAATATTAGCAAGCGCGGATCAGGAAGTGAACGCATCATTTGACGAAAGAAACAGGCAGCTCATAGTAGCAAAGTAAAATAAAATGCAAATAAATAAATTCTAATTAATAACTTTAGCACTCTATTGGAATTCCCCGGCAACGGCGCCAAAAATTGATGCGGGCAGAATTTGGCGAATTAAAAATTGTTGAAATATGTACGTTGCAAGTATAGTCCTTAACTCACCAGAAATTCGCCTATCAATTTAGAAAGGTGTCACAGAAAATTGAATTAAAAATACTGGGAGTATGAATCCCAGGTTGTCTCCCAACGAGTTGCAGAAAAGGGTGCTATTTTATTAATCAGATGTTTTTGAAAAGGGTTGAGTTGAGTAAACAGGAAATTAAATTGATGAAATTGAATAATGTAAATAAAAGCCTTGACTGGGAGTTGATTACATGGAAGCCCTATTCTTGATGGAACACCCTTAAGGTTAATTGACAATTGAGAGTTATTTCGTTTAGTTATCCTTTACTAAGTAAAGGGAGGTAAAACAAGTTGGAATGCTGTTCTATTCACAAGTCCCAATCCACTCTGGGGAGGATTGGTGTTAGGAATTAGAGAGCAATCCAACATTAACCCAATTGCAATCTTTCTCTTGAACCTTCCAACTCAAGGGTTCCTTTCAATCAACTCCCCATCAAGTTAGGGAACTACTCACTCATTATAAAGGTAAAATTCGTAGCATATGAAAATGAATTAAAGAAAGACATTATAAATAAAAATTGAAAATAATCAATTAAAAATAAAAGTGATCCTTGTATTAAATAATCCTAAAAATATTCCAATGGTAAAATTAAACAAAGCAAGAAACATGGAAGAGTAAGCCAAGTAAAGAAAACGAACTAGAATGACGAAGTCTTGATGAGGTAATAACTCTTCTCAATATCCCAATGCAAAAAGCTAAAGAAACTAAAATCCTAAGAACTATGAATGTGTAGAGAGCAAAAACCTAGAGGATGAGTAAAACTAAATCTAAAAACTAAAACTGTGTAGAATGAATGTTGTTTTTGGTTTCTGCATGTTCTCTGGCTCTAGTCTGCTGTTCCGGGCCGAAAACTGGGTCAAAATAGGGCCCGAAATCGCCTCCAGCAAATCTGCAAATTATGCAGATCGCGCACGTCACGCGATCGCGTCGCTCATGCGGACGCGTTATTCGCGTTTCTGCTTTGCCACGCGGACGCGTCGCCCATGCGGCCGCGTCACTCGTGCTATTCCATGTCGCATGGTCGCGTCATCCATGCGGTCGCGTCGCTTCAAATTGCTCTCTTTCGCGCAGTCGCGTCATCCATGCGGCCGCGTCGCTTCTCGCTGGTCATCTCCTCATTTCTTGTGTTCCTTCCATTTTTTGCAGGCTTCCCTTCCAATCTCCAACTCATTCATGCCCTATAAAGCCTGAAACACTTAACACACAGATCACGGCCTCGAATAGAATAAGAGAGAAATAAAATACATAATTAAAAGTCTCTAGGAAGCAAGTTTTCAACCATAAAACATCTTTAGGAAGGAAATATAAATGCATGCTTATTTAATGAATAAGTAGGCAAAGATCATGATAAAACCACACAATTTAAACACAATATAAACCATGAAATAGTGGTTTATCAAAGGCCACAACCAAACTCTAAGTTTGGTGTTGGGAGGTCCCAACAATGCTCTGAACATCTGTGAGGCTACATGAGAGCTCACTGTCAAGCTATTGACATTAAAGAAGCGCTTGTTGGGAGGCAACCCAATTTTATTTAATTATATATATTTATTTTCTATTGTTATTTTATGATTTCTTTAGGTTGATGATCATGTGGAGTCACAAAAACAACTGAAAAATCAAAGACAGAATGAAAAATAGCAGTAAAAATAGCTCACCCTGGAGGAAGAACTTACTGGCGTTTAAACGCCAGTAAGAAGCATCAAACTGGCGTTTAACGCCAGAAAGAAGCATCAAGCTGGTGTTAAACGCCAGAAACAAGCACCAGACTGGCGTTTAATGCCAGAACAGAGCATGGAAGTGGCGTTAAACGCCAGAAACATGCTACATTTGGGCATTTAATGCCAAAAACAAGCAGCAAGCTAGCGTTTAACGCCAGACATGCATACTAAGGGCATTTTACACGCCTAATTGGAGCAGGGATGTTAAGTCCTTGACCCCACTGGATCTGTGGACCCCATAGGATCCCCACCTTTTCTTCTCTCCTCTTCACACCTTTTCATAACTCTCTTCCACAAATACCCTTCACCAATCACCTCAATCACTCTTCCCCATCACCTCTTCACCACTCACATCCATCCTCTCTTCCCAAAAAAAAAAAAAACCCACCTACCTCCAAAATTCAAACTCTTTTCCCTCCCAAACCCAACCCTAATGGCCGAACCCTAAACCTACCCCCACTCCTATATAAACCCCCCATTCCTTCTTCATTTTAACACAACACAACCCTCTCTTCTTCCCCTTGGCCGAATACACACCTCTCTCCCTCTCCTCCATTTTTCTTCCGCTTCTCCTTCTTTCTTTCTTCTTTTGCTCGGGGACGAGCAAATATTTTAAGTTTGGTGTGGTAAAAGTATTTCTTTTTGTTTTTCCATAACCATAATGGCACCTAAGGCCAGAGAAACCTCAAGAAAGAGGAAAGGGAAGGCAATTGGTTCCACCTCTGAGTCATGGGAGATGGAGAGATTCATCTCAAAGATCCATCAAGACCACTTCTATGAAGTTGTGGCCAAGAAGAAAGTGATTCCTGAGGTTCCTTTCAAGCTCAAAAAGAGCGAATATCTGGAGATCCGACAAGAGATTAGAAGAAGAGGATGGGAAGTTCTCTCTAATCCTATTCAACAAGTCGGGATCTTAATGGTTCAAGAGTTCTATGCAAACGCATGGATCACTAGGAATCATGATCAAAGTGTGAACCCAAACCCAAAGAATTAGCTTACAATGGTTTGAGGGAATTACTTAGATTTCAGTCCGGAAAATGTAAGGTTGGCGTTCAACTTGCCAAAGGGAATTACTTAGATTTCAGTCCGGAAAATGTAAGGTTGGCGTTCAACTTGCCAATGATGCAAGAAAATGCACGCCCCTACACTAGAAGGGTCAACTTTGATCAAAGGTTGGACCAAGTCCTCATGGACATATGTATGGAAGGAGCTCAATGGAAAGTTTACTCAAGAGGCAAGCCGGTTCAATTGAGAAGACTGGACCTTAAGCCTGTAGCTAGAGGATGGTTGGAGTTTATTCAACGCTCAATCATTCCTACTAGCAACTGGTCTGAAGTTACTATAGACCGGGCCATCATGATCCATAGTATCATGATTGGGGAGGAAGTGGAAGTTCATGAGATTATACCTCAAGAACTCTATAAGGTGGCTGACAAGTCTTCCACTTTGGCAAGGTTAGCCTTTCCTCACCTCATTTGTCACTTCTGCAATTCGGCTGGAATTGACATAGAGGGAGACATCCTCATTGAAGAGGACAAGCCCATCACTAAGAAAATGATGGAGCAAACAAGAGATCATGGGCCTCAACAAGAGCATGAGGAAATTCCTCACCATGAAATCCCTGAGATGCCTCAGGGGATGCACTTTCCTCCACAAAACTATTGGGAGCAAATCAACACCTCCCTAGGAGAATTAAGTTCCAACATCGGACAACTAAGGGTGGAACACCAAGAGTACTCCATCATTCTCCATGAGATTAGAGAAGATCAAAGAGCTATGAGGGAGCAGCAACAAAGACAAAGAAGAGACATAGAGGAGCTCAAGAGCACCATTGGTTCTTCAAGAAGAGGAAGACGCCACCCTCACTAAGGTGGACCTGTTCCTTAATCTCCTTGTTCTTATTCCTCTGTTTTTTTCGTTTACTATGCTTTATGTTTATGTTTGTGTCTTATTACATGATCATTAGTATTTAAGTGTCTATGCCTTAAAGTTATGAATGTCCTATGAATCCATCACCTCTCTTAAATGAAAAATGTTTTAATTACAAAAGAACAAGAAGTACATGGTTTCGAAGTCATCCTTGAAACTAGTTTAATTATTTTGATGTGGTGACAATACTTTTTGTTTTCTGAATGAATGCTTGAACAGTGCATATGTCTTTTGAAATTGTTGTTTATGAATGTTAAAATTGTTGGCTCTTGAAGAATAAGAAAAAAGGAGAAATGTTATTTGATGATCTGAAAAATCATAAAAATGATTCTTGAAGCAAGAAAAAGCAGTGAATACAAAAGCTTGCGAAAAAAAAAGAAAAAAAGAAAAGAAAATTGGCGAAAAAAAGAAAGAAAAAGAAAAAGCAAGCAGAAAAAGGCAAAAGCTCTTTAAACCAAAAGGCAAGAGCAAAAAGCCAATAGCCCTTAAAACCAAAAGGCAAGGGTAATGAAAAGGATCCAAGGCTTTGAGAATCAGTGGATAGGAGGGCCTAAAGGAATAAAATCATGGCCTAAGCGGTTAATTCAAGCTGTCCCTAACCATGTGCTTGTGCCGTGAAGGTGTCAAGTGAAAACTTGAGACTGAGCGGTTAAAGTCAAGGTCTAGAGCAAAAAAAGAGTGTGCTTGATAAACCCATATTTTATGATATATTTTGTGCTTAATCTGAGTGATTTATTCAATCTTTCACCCACTTATTCATATTAATTGCATGGTTTTACTTTCCCTTCCTTATTATGTGATGTATGTGAAAAACATGTTTCCTATGCTTAAAAATAATTATTTTGATTAGCCTTTATTTCCAATCGATGCCAGATTCGTGTGTTGAGTAGTTTCAGATCTTCTAAGGCAGGAATGACTTAAAGGATGGAAAGGAAACATACAAAAATGGAAGGAAAGCACAAAACAGAGTTTTTGAAGAGACTGGCAGCCACACGATCGCATGGGCGACGCGGCCGCATGCCAGCGCGAAAAGGCATTGACGCGGCCACATGACTGACGCGACCATGCGCCTCGAGCGAAACACATATGATGCGGTCGCATGACTGACGTGACCGCGTGACAAGGAAAACTCCAAATGACGCGACCGCGTGACCCACGCGGACGCGTGACAGAGGCCACGCACCAGAAATTGCAGAAAACGCTCATAGCAAATTTTGAAGCCCTTTTTGGCCCAAATCCAAGTGCAGAAGGCATAGACCAGAGGTTATGAAGTGGGAGAATGCATCCATTCAAGGAGAGTCTCCACTTTAGTTAGTTTTCATGATTTAGATTTAGTTTAGAGAGAGGTTCTCTCCTCTCTCTCCTCTCTTTAGGATTAGGATTTAGAATTAGGATTTTATTCGCTTTCAAGATTATCTTTTTATCAGGTTCAATATTCCCTTTTTATTTACTTTTGCAATTTTATTTATGAATTCTTCCATGTTACAGATTACTCTTTTGAATTAATGTTATTTGAGGTATTTAAATTTAATATTGCTTTCTTTTATTTACATTATTATTATTCCCATCTGAAGACATTTTTATTCCAGTAGATTTACTTTTCTCCTTTTGGTCTTGGTTAAGAAATCAGTAACACAGGAGTTATCAAACTCAAACATGATTGATAATTGTTATCTTTGTTAATTGAATTGAACTTCAATAATCCCAATCTTCTCTTAGGAAATAAATAGGATTCGAAGATCAAACCAATTAATCCCTTGACCTTCCTTTATCTTAGTAAAGGTTAACAAAGTGGAACTAAGATTCAATTCTCATCATCATTGATAAGGATAGCTAAGATAGGACCTCCAATTTCTCATACCTTGCCAAAAGCTTATTTACAATCATTTATTTATTTCACTTGCCATTTAAATTCCTTGTTCTTCATTTACCTTAATTGCTAATTAGACCATTCGCTCCTCATTCTCAAAACCCCAATTTACAACCTCCATAACCAATAATAAGAACATACTTCCCTGCAGTTCCTTGAGAAGACAACCCGAGGTTTGAATACTTCGGTTATCAATTTATTTACGGGTTTGTTACTTGTGACAACCAAAACGTTTGTAAGAACGGTTGATTGCTTGGTTTAGTAACTATACTTGCAACGAGAGTTTACTATAACCTCTAAACCATCAATCTTTCGAGCTCTTTCAAAATGGCGCCGTTGCCGGGGAACTGCAATTGTGTGCCTTATTATTGGTTATTGTAAATATTCTTCTTTTACTTGTTTATTTGTCTTTATTTTCCCTTTTTTAATTCCCGTTAGCTACTATGAATTCTCACCCCTCTCGCTTTGAGTTTGGTTCTAATGTTATTGAAAGGAATGGAAGTTACAACAGGAACATGCATCAAGGTCAGAACAATCAAAGATGGATGGAGCCAAGAGGATCTGATCAACCCTTTAGGCAACAACACCCTCCAAGATATCATGGACAAAGACCATTCTACAATGCACACCAAGCCAATAGACATGGTGGACAACCTTGTAATTACCCACAAGCCCCACCATGTGCTTATAGACCATCCTCTCAACACAACTTCGAACCACCACACTCACAAGCCTCTTTTCACCATTCACCACCGTATGATCCTCAGCTATCCCGATTCCAGTCCAATTACTCCCAAACATCACCACTTCCCCATGTACCATATCCAAATCTATCACCCCGAGAATCAGGGGTTCACCTCAAGGAAACGGTAGATCAACTTCAAACAACCCTTCATCAACTGGAGCAAGCAGTAAGTCTATTATCTTCTATATGTTCGAACATTCAAGGACCTCCCACAGTCCCATGTGGACAATCTAATGAAGAGCGTAGCATGAAGGAGATACTAGAAACTCCAGTGGACAAGACAGAGCATGGCTTCATACTAGAACAAGTAGAGAAAGCTGTCATTATACAAGAAGAAGAGTTGGTTGAAGACTTAGGAGACGCTGAACTTCCATGGGAACCCAGAGCTGTGGAGAATTCTGTCAAGGACGTTACAATTGATGCTAAAGAGAATAGTGTACAACCCCCAAGGCAAGTCTCTTATAAAGAACTAGATGGAATGACCCAAGAAGCAAATTCTCTTGATGATAATGATAGTCTGATAAACCACTATTTTATGGTTTATCTTGTGCTCAATTGAGTGGATTTTATCAATCTTTCACCCACTTATTCATACTATTTGCATGATTTTACATTTGCCTTCCTAATTATGTACTTTGATTGAAAACATGCTTCTTTGGCCTTAAGTTCCCTATGTTTAATCCTCTCTTATTACCATTAGATGCCTTGATATGTGTGTTAAGTGATTTCAGAGATTACAGGACAGGAATGGCTCAGAAGATGGAAAGGAAGCATGCAAAAGTGGAAGGAATACAAGAAGTTGGAGAAATTGCTAAGCTGTCCAGCCTGACCTCTTCGCACTTAAATGGCTATAACTTTAGCTACAGAGGTCCAAATGACGCGGTTTTAGTTGCGTTGGAAAGCTAACGTCCGGGGCTTTGATTTGATATATAATATTCCATAGTTGCTCTGAAGCTAAATGACGCGGTCGCGTGATCCACGCGGACGCATCGCAGTGGCGAAAAACCAGCGTGGCAGATTTCTTCTCCAGCGAATTCTGGACTATTTTCGACCCAGTTTGTGGCCCAGAAAACACAGATTAGAGGCTATAAAGTGGGGGAATGCATCCATACATGAATAAGCTTTCATATTCACAATATTAGGATTTAGATGTAGTTTTTAGAGAGAGAGGTTCTCTCCTCTCTCTTAGGATTAGGATTTAGGATTTCTCTTAGTTTTAGGAGTGCCTCTCAATCCCAGGTTCAATGTTCTTTTTATTTATTTTCCTAATTTAATTTATGAAATCTTCCATGTTACATTTGATATCTTTATTAGTGCTAATTGAGGTATTTTAGAATTACGATTGCTCTCTTTAATTTATGTATTCAAATTATTTTCATTCAAGTAGATTCTCTTCCCTTTTGGCTTTGGTTGAGTCATTGGAGACACTTGAGTTATCAAACTCATTGTTGACTGAAAATTGGAATTCTTCAAGAATTAATTCGATTTCCAATAACTCTAGTCTTTCCCAAGGAAAGACTAGGACCTGAGGAATAAAAATTAATTCATCCACTTAACTTACCTTCATAGTTAGAGCTTAACAAAGTGTGAGAAAAATCCAATTCTCATTACAATTGATAAGGATAACCAGGATAGGACTTCCAGTTCTTTATACCTTGCCAAGAGATTTTATTATTATTAATTTATTTTACTTGTCATTTAAATTTACCTGTGCCCATTGCCCAAACTCCAAAACTCCAATTTACAATACTCATAACCAATAATAAGAACACCTCCCTGCAATTTTTTGAGAAGACGACCCGAGGTTTGAATACTTCGGTTATCAATTTATTTAGGGATTTGTTACTTGTGATAATCAAAATGTTTGTACGAAGGGATTTCTGTTGGTTTAGAGACTATATCTACAACGCGACTGTTTTTATAAAATTCTTTACTGGCAAAAATCCTAACATCGAAATGGCGCCGTTGCCGGGGAATTGCAAACGTGTGCCTTATTATTGGTTATTGTAAATATTTAATTTTTGCTTGTTTATTTGTTTTTATTTTTGTTTTTATTTTTGCTTTTTCATAAATTAAGAGGTTATTGGTTTTTATTTAGTTATAAAAAATTTTTCAAAAATTTGTTTTTGGTGTTCATCTTGATCTTCAAGTTGTTCTTCGTGTTCATCTTGACCTTCAAGTTGTTCTTAGTTGTTTTCTTCGTTTTGATCTAAAAATTTTAAGTTTAGTGTCATTTTATTGTTTTTCTCTTTCCTCATTAAATTCAAAAATTCAAAATTTAAAACTCAAATTTCAAATTTCAAATTTCAATTTTCAAAATTCAAATTAAAAAAAAATAAATTATAATTCAAATTTCAAAATTTCAAATTTTAATTTTCAAAAATTCAAATTTCAAATTAAAAAAAATATATTTAAAATTTCAAAATCTAAATTTCAAAATTCAAATCTTTTTCAAAAATCATATCTTTTTCAAAATCTTATCTTATCTTATTTCAAAAATCAAATTTCAAAATTCGAATTTCAAATAACTTTTTAATTTAAAATTGTTTTTATTTTCGTTTTTAATTTTTATTTGCTATCATGAGTTCTCACCCCCATCGCTATGAGTCTGGTTACAATTATGTTGCAGGAAGAAGAAATTACAATGAGAACAGGCATCAAGGTTGGAACAATCAAAGATGGGAGGAGCCACAAGGATTTGATCAACCCTCTTGGCAACACTCACCTCCAATGGACTATCAACAACCACCACCATATGCCTATAAACCCTCTCCTCAACATGACTTTGGACCACAATACTCACAATCCCCTTTACACCATTTACCTCCATATGACCCTAACCCACATCCACCATACCAACCACCCTATGAACCAAATGAACCATACATAGATCCACCCCAATCTCCAATGGATGACAGACTTCGTGTTATTCTTCAAAGGCAAGAAAGGATGAATAAGAGTGTGCTAAATTTCGCGGCCACCTTAGGCGAGTTAGTAAATATAATACCTTCCCAATATCTGAGCACTCAAAGAACTCCCATGGCTACATGTGGAAAATCAAAAGAAGAGCAAAGCATGAAGGAGACACTAGAAACTTCGGTGGACAATGAGGAACATGGCTTTGTATTGGAACAAGTGGAGGAAGCCATAATAGTTGCAGAGGAAGAAGTGGTTGAAGACTTAGGAGATGCTGAACCTCCATGGGAAAGTCAGGTTATAAAACCTCCTTCTAAGGCGATTGAAATTAATGCTGAGGAGGGTGTACAACCTCCAATGCATATCAGGACTAAGGACTTGGAAGAGGTCGATCAAGAGATGGAGATTAAAGAAGAAGCATAGCCTTCCATGCCCTTGGTGAGCAATGAAAAAGAGATTGAATTGGAAGAAAGCTACCAAGAGGAAGAAGTTAATATTGAAGAAACTTGCAAAGAGGTGGAAGTTGTCAAAGAACGCAAGGGAGTGGAGCTTGAAATCACCTTGCCAAAGTTATTGGAGACTCCTCCCCCTAAGTTGCCATCATCCTTCACAACATTCAAGTGGGTAAAATTTATATCCCTTAGCTTTCTAATCCCACTTGAATATGGGCTATTGGAGATGGATGGTCAACTTAGAGCTCTTTGTGGCATTAAGGGTAAGAGAAAAATGGTCAGTGGTAAGAATTGTCCTGCAAGGTTCATTATGGTTGGAAGCCTTAAGTTTAAACGCAAAGGTTGGTGTAGAGCTCAATTGAATGGGTCTAGGAAGCTGTTTGGTAGCTGCAGTGAGAATTCAAATTACTTATCACCCGGCTGGAAAAATACAAATCCCAACAAAAATGGGTGTAAAAGAAAGATTTGGGATCCTGGAATCTGCTCTGACATTTGTCACCCCGGGAACCTAAGAATCTGTTTGAAGCTTCTTAAGGGCTTTACATGCCTAGTTTGGGACCCCGGAGGTTACTGGAGATACAAACATTGGTGGAGATTTCTGGATGAGTTCAAGCACAAGCCACCATAACAGGAAGCTCACCAAATGTCCAACTTAAGGACTTTAACTAAAAGTGCTAGGTGGGAGACAACCCACCATGGTATAATCGTCCCTTTTTCATTTTTTATTTAGTTTTATTTGTTTTCGAGTTTTATTTTATTGTATTGAACCTAGAATTTTGCATAACATTCATATTAGCATTGCATTCTGCATACTGCATTATTTAAAAAAAAAAACACGCACGCGACGCGGCAGCGTCGCTGACTAGTCCGCGTCACCAGTGCATTTGGAAGAAAAGAAAAGTGAATAGAGAGTCACGCGAGAGCGTGGCTGGAGGCGTGCCTGTGGCACAAATTGATCGACATGACCGCGTCGCCGATGCGACCGCGTCACCGACGCTGCCACATCATTTGCAAAATAGCTTCCCCACGCGTCCGCGTCACCCACGCGACCGCGTGGCCCTGTAAATCGACGTAACAAGGGTGTATGGCCGAAAGTTGAGCTGGAATTGGGCTGGACCCGTGCTAGAGGCACCAGCCCTACCACGCGAACGCGTCACTCACGCATCCGCGTCATATTGGGAATAAGGCCACCCACGCGATCGCGTCACTCTGAAAATTGGCAAAAAGAGTTTCAAACAGAGAGTTGCGCGGACGCGAGGCTGCACTCGCACCAATCGCACAAATCAGGCCACGCGTCCGCGTCACCTGATCTTATCGCGCACCATGCGACCGCGTCACCCACGCGTCCGCGTCGCCAGCGTCGCATAACCTATCCAGATTAGTGCCAATTATCTTATCTTTTCTTTTCTACTCCTAATTTCTTCTATCTTTTCTTCTTTCTTCTTTCTTTCTTACTTTATTTCTTTCCTTTCTCATTCTTCTGATCTTTTATTTTATTTTATTTATTTTCATACTTTCATTCATTGCATTTTAATTTTGTATATTTTTATTTTCTTTTCTAAAATTATTATTTTACCATTGGTGTTCAAATATTCTTATTCAACTGTTATATCTTTTCTGGTATTATCTTAGTGCTTATGACTTGTTTTATTCTGATTGGGTAACATTATTTAAATCAATGCTAATCTTTTATGATACTTGTACTTCTCTTGCATTGATATGAACTTATCCTCATTATCTGGCATTAACCCAACTATATTTTATTTTATCTTTATTTCTGGGTTACTGTTCTTCTTTTTCTCTTCTTTCAGGCTGGCCACCGAAGACGGAAAAAGGGAGAAACTTCTAAAAGGGGAGACAAACAAGTCCATCTACACAATCCTTGAAGAAAAGCATCAGTTAGAACAACCCGTCCACCTGCACATATCAGCATGCACCGAGGACGGTGCAATCTTTAAGTGTGGGGAGGTTGATACCGATCTCCATGGGTTAGTTACTCTTCTATCTCAACACCAATGGTTTATTTTCCTTATTAGTTGTTGCATTTGCATATTTAATTGCATATTTGTTTGATTTTATGCATTTAGTTACTACTTGGTTGAAGTAATATTTTCTTTTTCAAGAAATTTTTATAGTATTTCACTAATTTAAATTGAAAAATTTTTGTTAAATTTGTTTGGAAGTTGTATTTGGAACATGAATTATAGCTAAAGAACACACAACCTGTGAGATTTGAGCTTATTTATATGGTTACATTATTTAACCATAAATATTTTATTCCTATGTGTTTCCTTCTCTATGATTGTAATCTATATTTTGTTCCAATCTATATGTCCATTATTTAGTGTATTTACATGCTTGCATATGATTGAGACTATTGTTTGATTTTAGCTCACTTATCCCAAATAAGCCTACCTTTTAAATCACCCTTGTCAGCCACTTTGAGCCTTTTAACCCCCATTTGTTCTATATTTTACCATATCACTAGCCTTAAGCAGAAAAACAATTAAATATCCCAATTGAATCTTTGGTTAGCTTAAGATAGAGATTGTGCAACAATTAAGTGTGGGGAAACTGTGGGAACATGGGTTAATAAGGGAATGTATCATGTTTCTAATTTTGAATATTGGAAAATTTGGGTACCTACTCATGTAAAACAGAAAATTAAAAATTCCATATGCATTGATATGTTATTTTAGTTTCTATATTTCAAAAAAAAAGAGAAAAAGAAAAAAAATATATATATATATAATATAAATAAATGAATAAGGGGACAAAATTACCCCAATGTTAAGTTAATAAAAGATCAATGCATATGTGATAAAATTAAAGAAAAATTGATACATGAGTATGTAATGCAAAAGTGAAGACTATGGATAGCTAGGCATGATTCTAGAGTTATATATAGTATATATATGTTAGGTGAAAGCTTAGGTTAATTAAAGATTCAATTTATAAAGCTCACTTAGCCATATACATATACCCTTACCCTTACCTTAGCCCCATTACAACCTTGAAAAGACTTCATGATGTTTGCATTGGTATATTAAATATTGTTGATTGGTTAGGTGAAGGACAAATTTTAGAAAGCATGACTAGAGAAGAGTAGAGTGATTGACCAGAGACACTTGAGAGTTAGAGTGATATACACTACCAGTAAGGGTTCAGTGCTCAATTCTATGTCCCCTGCTTTCATGAGCTATCTTCTTACAAGTTTATTTGTCTTTTATTGTATAATTTGAATTAGTGAAATTTGATTTATGTTTGTCTTGAAAAGCTTATTTACTTTTAACCAAGTAGGTAGAAGCATTTCACATTTAGTTGCATTCATATAGATAGGATTGCATTTCATACTTTCTACCATTCCTCTTCATTCCTTTATAGTTTCTCTTGAGCTTAGCATGAGGACATGCTAATGTTTAAGTGTAGGGAGGTTGATAAACCACTATTTTATGGTTTATCTTGTGCTCAATTGAGTGGATTTTATCAATATTTTACCCACTTATTCATACTATTTGCATGGTTTTACATTTGCCTTCCTAATTATGTGCTTTGATTGAAAACATGCTTCTTTGGCCTTAAGTTCCCTATGTTTAATCCTCTCTTATTACCATTAGATGCTTTGATATGTGTGTTAAGTGATTTCAGAGATTACATGGCAGGAATGGCTCAGAGGATGGAAAGGAAGCATGCAAAAGTGGAAGGAATACAAGAAGTTGGAGAAATTGCTAAGCTGTCCAGCCTGACCTCTTCGCACTCAAACGGCTATAACTTTAGCTACAGAGGTCCAAATGACGCGGTTTTAGTTGCGTTGGAAAGATAACGTCTGGGGCTTCGATTTAATATATAATATGCCATAGTTGCCCTGATACTAGGTGACGCGGTCGCGTGATCCACGCAGACGCGTCGTAGTGGCGAAAAACCAGCGTGGCAGATTTCTTCTCCAGCGATTTCCGGGCTGTTTTCGACCTAGTTTGCAGCCCAGAAAACACAGATTAGAGGTTATAAAGTGGGAGAATGCATCCATACATGAATAAGCTTTCATATTCACAATATTAGGATTTAGATGTAGTTTTTAGAGAGAGAGGTTCTCTCCTCTCTCTTAGGATTAGGATTTAGGATTTCTCTTAGTTTTAGGAGTGCCTCTCAATCCCAGGTTCAATGTTCTTTTTATTTATTTTCCTAATTTAATTTATGAACTCTTCCATGTTACATTTGATATCTTTATTAGTGCTAATTGAGGTATTTCAGAATTACGATTGCTCTCTTTAATTTATGTATTCAAATTATTTTCATTCAAGTAGATTCTCTTCCCTTTTGGCTTTGGTTGAGTCATTGGAGACACTTGAGTTATCAAACTCATTGTTGACTGAAAATTAGAATTCTTCAAGAATTAATTCGAGTTCCAATAACTCTAGCCTTTCCCAAGGAAAGACTAGGACCTGCGGAATAAAAATTAATTCATCCACTTAACTTACCTTCATAGTTAGAGGTTAACAAAGTGGGAGAAAAATCCAATTCTCATTACAATTGATAAGGATAACCAGGATAGGACTTCCAGTTCTTCATACCTTGCCAAGAGATTTTATTATTGTTAATTTATTTTAATTGTCATTTAAATATACCTGTGCCCATTGCCCAAACTCCAAAACCCCAATTTACAAGACTCATAACCAATAATAAGAACACCTCCCTGCAATTCCTTGAGAAGACGACCCGAGGTTTGAATACTTCGGTTATCAATTTATTTAGGGGTTTGTTACTTGTGACAACCAAAACGTTTGTACGAAGGGATTTCTATTGGTTTAGAGACTATATCTACAACGCGACTGTTTTTATAAAATTCTTTACTGGCAAAAATCCTAACGTCATAGTCACAAGTCCAGTTCTTCTAGTAATGAACTTGCATCCGCGAGTGAATTCTCTGAGATCGAAGAATCTTCCCCAAGCGAGTACGAAGATGATACAGAGGTAGATTTCTCTTAACCTCCCGTTTATGACTTAAATGACGAGGAAGACATAGAAGGCTTTGATCAGGACATGGATATATTTGAAGAATCTTGCAAAGAAGTGAAGAAATTCACAGAAGAGCACGAGGGAGTAGAACTCACAGAACCACTGGAACCACCTATCCCAAGGCCATTACCACCCAATACAAGTTTCAAGTAGGTACAATCCTTAACCTTTAACTGTGTTTTTCCACTTGAATATGGTTTGCTTGAAACAGATGGCCAGCTTAGAGCTCTCTGCGGCTTTAAGAGTAAAAGGGAAATGGCTCGTACTCAGAGCTGGTGCACAAGGTTTAATAAGGTTCCACGCTTCAACTCGAAATGCACGGATTGGCATCATGATCAATCGGATGGATCTCGAAAAATGTTTGGTTATTCTGGTGAGAATTTAATTTCTAAACCGCCAAGATGGAAAAGTATAGATCAAGACAAAGGCGGATTTAAATGCAAAGTTTGGGATCCTGGAATCTATGCTGACAATCATCACCCCGGGAGCCTGACAATCTGTTTGAAGCTGCTCAGAAGCTTCACATGCCTAGTTTGGGACCCCGGAGGCTATTGGCATTCCAAGCATTGGAGAAGATTTCTGGATGAATTTAAGCATAAGCCGCCATAATAGGAAGCTCATCCAATGTCCAACTTAAGGACTTTAACTAAAAGTGCTAGGTGGGAGACAACCCACCATGGTATGATCGTTCCTTTTTAATTTTTTTTATTATTTAGTTTTATTTGTTTTCAAGTCTTATTTTATTTTATTATATTGAACCTGGAGTTTTGCATCGCATTCATATTAATCATTGCATTATGCATACAAAAAAAAGGGTGTGCGACGCGACCGCATCATTCATGCGATCGCGTCAAGTTGGGAAAAACACTTCCCATGCGACCGCGTCATTCACGCGGCCGCGTGATCTGGAGATCGGCGTAAAACATCCAACGTCCAAAAAGTTAGGCTGGAATCGTGCGGCCATTGTGCGTTTTGCACAAAATGCCCACGCGATCGCGTCACTTGCACAACATCAATCCCACGCGATCGCGTTAGCGACGCGATCGCGTCGCATGGATTGCACAACACCCCAAAAGGAGATAGAGAGTTGCGCTGAAACGGCACTGGATTCGTGCGTTTAGCACAATTTCCAGCGACGCGATCGCATGCCCCAGGCGATCACGTCATTCACTCTTTTAGCTATCCCATGCGATCGCGCCACTCACGCGATCGCGTCGACCCCTATTTCACTCCAGCCACGCGACCGCGTGCCCCACGCGATCGCGTGGATTCAAATTTATAACCCCCCAGTCACGCGAACCCTACCATTCGCCCCCCGCCCCCCCAAATCCCTCTCCTCCCTCTCTTCTTCTCCGATCACACCACCACCACCCAGCCACCATCACCGAACGACCGCCACCCCGCCACCCCGCCGACCACCCAGACCCCCCCGCCACCCATCCCCCTTCCTTTCCCCCCCTCTTTCTCCTTCTTCCTTCTTCTTCCTCCCTCCACCGCCCCTGTCCTCCTCCGCATTCACCACCACCACGCCGCCGTCACCGCCCAGCGCCACCCACGCCCCCTTCCTTCCCCTATTTCCCCCTACCCCCATTACCCCTACCTTTCCCTCCCTGCCTCCGAATAGCAACCACCGCCGCCTCCGCCACCCTCCTCCGCCGCGCCAGACACCACCGCCACCATCCCCAGCCACCTCTCTGCCCCATTCTCCTTAATTTGTCTACCAGGTTTCGACGAACGCCACCTTTCTATCCATTCGTAGTTAATTCATATTTTTCTACTTATGTTCTTATTTAGGCTAGTTAGATATGCATGTTGTAGTGGATTCTAGGTTGTTAGGTAGCCTAGGATGTGGTTAGTGGATTTAAGCCTATTTAATTGCACTGTTCGTGTTTCTTGTTTTATCAATTTGCAATTCTGCTGTTGCTGTGAAGTTTAGTAATGTTCATATGCTGCCTTTCAAATTCATGCTGCTATGCTCTTTCTTATTCATACTATTTACTTGCAGCTTTACTTTTGATTCATATGAACTATTCTGTGCTGTTTATTTTCCGGGACAATCCAATTTTAGCCGGAGTGCTGCCCAAATTTCTGTAAAATATTTCCATTCATGTCTTGGTTTTGGAATTTTCAACTGTGCTTTCCTTAGATTTAACCAAACCAATTCATGAATGCCAGGGCCAGCTTTCTCATTCTCTTTGATTTCCTGGTTCATAATCTGTATTTTTGATGTTTAGATTCCAATTTTTGCTATTTCTATATCTATCTGAATCATCATCAACTTAATTTCCTTGTTTGGATATGAGTTACCTATAGCTTCTATTTGTGAATGCTTGTTACTTAGAATATGATCATTATGCCACTTACTTTACCCACTTTTTACTAACTCACTACTTTTAACTTCCTAAACTATTTTTCGTTTCTAACCAAACCTAACCTTTCAAAAACAATTTCTTCTGGTTTTTCCCTTTCTTTTAACATTCTAACCAAGGCGTGATGATACTTTTTCTAATTAACTTGAACTGAAGTACATTTTGGATTGTGACATTTTTCTTCTCAGTATTCTAACTCTTGTACAATCCTTAATGCAAATTTGCTTAACTCAATCTCCTCTCCTATTGCTCCTTTGCCACTTTGTGTTTCTTTTGATTATTTGCCTATTTATTTTCCTATTTTTATTATATCCTGGTTTTCTGTTTTTCAGGATGTCTGCCACCCAGAGAAAGGGAAAAGCAAAGGCAACTACTGGCAAACATAAAAGAGAAGAATCCACCATGTCCATCCTAGATATCATGCACGATGACTCCTGGCGGGAGAAAAACTTTATCCCGCAGGAGAAGGCCGACCAGCTACTCCCTGCTACTGATCCAGTAAAGTTTGCAAACCGATACTGTGAGCTGAGGTATCCGGTGTTTGCAACCTCCAGGAATCTATACATGGAGAGGACTTTGAAGATCCCAGAAGAACTCCAGCAATACACCTCTGATCAGATCAAACAAAGAGGCTGGTTCTTCCTGGAAAAAAACCTGACTGAGGTCAATGCATCTTGGGTAAGGAAATTCTACTGCAATTACTTCAAGACTTCCCTAGATGCAGTGAACCTAAGAGGGAAGCAGATTCTGGTCACTGAAAAGGCCATTGAAGATGTTCTGAAACTTCTGCCCAAATCTGATCAGCTGGATGGTTATCGAAAAGTTGAGGAGGATATGCGCTTCATGAAGTTTGATTGGGATGCAGTCAAGGCCAGGATAGCCCTTGACCCGACCGTTCCATGGATTATGGGTCAGAACACCACCATGCCAAAGGGAATCAAGCGGATTTACTTGAATGATGAGGCTCGGCTATGGCATCAGATACTTAGCAACTTCATTATGCCGAGTACTCACGAGACTGAGATACCATCCGCTATGATCACCCTCCTATGGTGTGTGATGGAGGGTAAGGACATGTACCTGCCACACTTTATCCGGTACTATATGGCCAGGGTTCACGTCCGAGGCACTCTTCCCTTTCCTTATCTGATTACACAGCTAGGTCGTCGAGTTGACGTGCCTTGGGAGGATGCTGATGAAAAGCCACCTGCTGCAGAATGCAAGAAGATTATCCCTCACAGCAGGAACTTCCTGGCTTTGGGCTACAGACCTCATTTCCTCACTGCTTCTGCTGAGACAGCCACACCATCTGCCGGCCCCTCTTCTTCCACAGCTACCCCTGCTACCACCACTGCACCTCCACCTGCCCCAGAGCTCGTCTATCACCTAGTGCACCTCCTGTTTCGACGGCTTGACCAGATGGAGCGTCGCAACAAGCGACACTATGAGCACCTGAAGCTGATGATACAATCTGGCAACATCCCCTCCGAGCCTGACACACCATCCGAGGCATCTGAGGAGGAGGCGGATGCTAACGAGGCAGAGACCCATCCAGAGAGCGAGGCTGCGCAGGCAGGCATAGAGCAGGCCACATCACATCAGGAGGCTTCGCCTCAGATTCAGGCTGTAGACTCCGAGATCCCTATCCAGTCAGCACCTTCTCTGCAACAGGCAGATCTTCAAACCGCCACCACAGAGACTCCAGCTACCCACCCTTCCAATGATGACACCCCTTCACACCCTGCTTGAGTGAGCATCAGGGACGATGCTTCATTTTAAGTGTAGGGAGGTCGCCATCTCTGGCGTATTTTTTTGGTGAACCACTACAGACTCTTTATTTTATTTTGCTATTTTTCTGTATTTTTCTCTTTATTTTTATTTTTATCTCTCAGTACTTATTTATTGCTATTTTTATATATTTATACTCTATTTTCTGTATTTCGCACTTTAGTTCATATTTTAGCCATTTAGTTTAGTAGCAATTCTAACTTATTAGTATAGAAATTGTGGATTAATTAGTATAGTTTACCCTTTTTAGCATAAGATAGCTCAATTTATATCGAAAATATAAAAAGGAAGTAAACTAGGAACTTGAACATAATAGAAACAATCCACACACCTTGTGTATATAGCATTACATGTTAATTAGTTAACAACATTTCATCAAGGAGGAACACTAGAACTTTAAAGCCACCTTAAGTTTTACATTGAGAATAATGGGAACTTTTAATTTTACTTGCATGACAAACATAACTGATATCTGATTTTTGAGTTAGAGAACACACAGCCTGTGAGTTTTGAGCTTAATTGTATGGTTACATTCAAACCATAATTTTTATTCCTGTGTGTTCTGCCCTTCTTTTTTATCTAATGTTCTTTATTTTGTTTTAATCTATATGTCCGATTATAGAATAGAAATACATACCAAGAGAGTGATTGTGGCCATTGTTTAATTTTAGCTCACTTATCCCAAAATAGCCTATCTTTTACATCACCCTTGTTAGCCCCCTTGAGCCTTTAGATCCCCTTTTATTCTATCAGCCACATTACTAGCCTTAAGCAGAAAAACAAAATAAAAATCCCGAGTTGAATCCTTGGTTAGCTTAAGACAGGAAGTATGTATGGTTTAAATGTGGAAGAACCTATTGGGAACAGGGATGATAAAAACAAAAGGTAGAAAAGTTGAAAAGAATAAAATTGTTCAAAATAAAAGTTTTGGGAAGCATGCTCATGTGAAACTAAAATAATTGAATTACCATGTGCATTAAAAAAAAAGTGTTATTTTTCAGTAGTTGAATAAAGGGGAAACAAAAGAATTCCCCAAATGTGAAATAAAGTAATGCACATGGGATAAAAATAATAAACATTGAAACATGAGCATGTAATATCAAAAGTGGGAAGAAGTGGGAAAATAGGTAAAGAAGCTTTGCTTTACAAAGTATGTATGTTAGGTGAGATCTTAGACTAATTAAGGATTCACTTATTAGCTCACTTAGCCTTATACATATACCCTTACCTTTACCTTGGCCCCATTACAACCTTAACTAAAGACCTCATGATTTTTGGTATGTCTATATTCTATAATTGTTGATTGGTTAGATGAAGAACAAAGTTATAGAAAGTAAGAATAAAAAGAAGAATAGAGTGATTAACCCAATAAACACTGAGTGACTAGAGAGTAAACACAAAATTCAGTGAGGGTTCAATAGCTCATTAACATATATCTCTGCTGAAATTATTAATTGTCTTGCAAGTTTATAAAATATTGTTCTCTCTCATTTCAATTGTAAAGGCACTTTATCAACTATCTAAGGTTTGGCTATATATATATATATATATATATATATATATATATATATATATATATATATATATGACTCCTTGAGAATGTGAATTAATTCAACTACATGTAAGCTTTATATACAAGTGAATAAAAACTAAGAATTGCATGATGCATTTAGGTAGTTGCATTTAGATTAGATTGCATTGCATGGCATTCCACCACTTTAACCTAACACTACTCTTGGACTTAGCATGAGGATGTGCTATTGTTTAAGTGTGGGGAGGTTGATAAACCCATATTTTATGATATATTTTTTGCTTAATCTGAGTGATTTATTCAATCCTTCACCCACTTATTCATATTAATTGCATGGTTTTACTTTCCCTTCCTTATTATGTGATGTATGTGAAAAACATGTTTCCTATGCTTAAAAATAATTATTTTGATTACCCTTTATTTCCAATCGATGCCATGATTCGTGTGTTAAGTAGTTTCAGATCTTCTAAGGCAGAAATGAATTAAAGGATGGAAAGAAAACATACAAAAATGGAAGGAAAGTATAAAACGGAGTTTTTGAAGAGACTGGCAGCCACGCGATCGCATGGGCGACGCGGCCGCATGACTGATGCGACCGCACGCCTCGAGCAAAACACATATGACGCGATCGCATGACTGACGTGATCGCGTGACAAGGAAAACTCCGAATGACGCGACTGCGTGACCCACGCGGACGCGTGACAGAGGCCACGCACCAGAAATTGCAGAAAACGCTCATAGCAAATTCTGAAGCCCTTTTTGGCCCAAATCCAAGTCCAGAAGGCATAGACCAGAGGTTATGAAGTGGGGGAATGCATCCATTCAAGGAGAGTCTCCACTTTAGTTAGTTTTCATGATTTAGATTTAGTTTAGAGAGAGGTTCTCTCCTCTCTCTCTTCTCTTTAGGATTAGGATTTAGAATTAGGATTTTATTCGCTTTCAGGATTATCTTTTTATCAGGTTCAATATTCTCTTTTTATTTACTTTTGCAATTTTATTTATGAATTCTTCCATGTTACAGATTACTCTTTTGAATTAATGTTATTTGAGGTATTTTAGTTTAATATTTCTTTCTTTTATTTACATTATTGTTATTCCCATCTAAAGACATTTTTATTCCAGTAGATTTACTTTTTCTCCTTTTGGTCTTGGTTAAGAAATCAGTAACTCAGGAGTTATCAAACTCAAACATGATTGATAATTGTTATCTTTGTTAATTGAATTGAACTTCAATAATCCTAATCTTCTCTTAGAAAATAAATAGGATTCGAAGATCAAACCAATTAATCCCTTGACCTTCCTTTATCTTAGTAAAGGTTAACAAAGTGGAACTAAGATTCAATTCTCATCATCATTGATAAGGATAGCTAGGATAGGACCTCCAATTTCTCATACCTTGCCAAAAGCTTATTTACAGTCATTATTTATTTCACTTGCCATTTAAATTGCTTGTTCTTCATTTACCTTAATTGCTAATTAGACCTTCGCTCCTCATTCTCAAAACCCCAATTTACAACCTCCATAACCAATAATAAGAACATACTTCCCTACAGTTCCTTGAAAAGATGACCCGAGGTTTGAATACTTCGGTTATCAATTTATTTAGGGGTTTGTTACTTGTGACAACCAAAACGTTTGTAAGAAAGGTTAATTGCTTGGTTTAGTAACTATACTTGCAACGAGAGTTTACTATAACCTCTAAACCATCAATCTTCCGAGCTCTTTCAGTGCTTAAGAACCTTGGACACCTCTAATTGGGGACTTTAGCAAAGCTGAGTCACAATCTGAAAAGGTTCACCCAGTTATATGTTTGTGGCATGTATGTATCCGGTGGTAATACTGGAAAACAGAGTGCTTAGGGCCACGGCCAAGACTCATAAAGTAGCTGTGTTCAAGAATCAACATACTGAACTAGGAGAATCAATAACACTATCTGAAATCTAAGTTCCTATAGATGCCAATCATTCTGAACTTCAATGGATAAAGTGAGATGCCAAAACTATTCAAGAGGCAAAAAGCTACTAGTTCCGCTCATCTGATTGGAGCTAAGTTTCATTGATATTTTAGAATTTATAGTATATTCTCTTCTTTTTATCCTATTTGATTTTCAGTTGCTTGGGGACAAGCAACAATTTAAGTTTGATGTTGTAATGAACGGATAATTTATACGCTTTTTGGCATTGTTTTTACATAGTTTTTAGTATGCTTTAGTTAGTTTTTAGTATATTTTTATTAGTTTTTAAATAAAATTCACATTTCTAGACTTTACTATGAGTTTGTGTGTTTTTCTGTTATTTCAGGTAATTTATGGCTGAAATTGAGGGACTTGAGCAAAAATTAGATTCAGAGGCTGAAGAAGGACTGCAGATGCTGTTGGATTCTAACCTCCCTACACTCAAAGTGGATTTTCTGGAGCTACAGGAGTCCAAATGACGTGCTCTCAATTGCATTGGAAAGTAGAAATCTAGGGCTTTCCATCAAAATATAATAGTCTAAACTTTGCCCGAGTTTAGATGACGCAAACTGGCATTCAATGCCAGCCTTCTGCCCTATTCTGGAGTTAAACGCCAGAAACAGGTTGCAAAACAGAGTTAAACGCCAGAAACAGGTTACAAATTGGCGTTTAACTCCAAGAAAGACCTCTGCACATGAAAGCTTCAATGCTCAGCCCAAGCACACATCAAGTGGGCCCGAAAGTGGATTTCTGCATCATTTACTCATTTCTGTAACCCTAGTAACTAGTTTAGTATAAATAGAACTTTTTACTATCATGTTAGGGATCCGATCTTTGATCATTCTTATGCTATCTTAGACCTTTATGAGGGCTGGCCATTCGGCCATTCCTGGACCTTGCTCTTTTGTATTTTCAACGGTAGAGTTTCTACACACCATAGATTAAGGTGTGGAGCTCTGCTATTCCTCATGAATTAATACAAAGTACTATTGTTTTTCTATTCAACTCAAGCCTATTTCTTCTCTAAGATATTCATTCGCACACAAGAACATGATGAATGTGATGATTATGTGACGCTCATCACCATTCTCACTTATGAACGCGTGCCTGACAAACACTTCTGTTCTACATGAAAGCAAGCTTGAATGCATATCTCTTAGCCTCCTGATCGTGAGATCAGAGTCTTCGTGGTATAGGCTAGAATTATTGGCAGCCATTCTTGAGATCCGGAAAGTCTAAACCTTGTCTGTGATATTCTGATAGGATCTGGGAAGAGATGGCTGTGACGAGCTTCAAACTCGCGAGTGCTGGGCGTAGTGACAGACACAAAAGAATTACTGAATCCTATTCCAGTATGATCGAGAACCGACAGATGATTAGCCGTGCGGTGACAGTGCATTTTGGACCATTTTCACTAAGAGGACGAGATGTAGCCATTGACAACGGTGATGCCCTACATAAAGCTTGCCATGGAAAGGAGTAGGAATGATTGGATGAAGACAGTAGGAAAGTAGAGATTCAGATAAGAGTGAACGTTTTTCTCAATCTAATTGGATCCTAAAACATTAGAAATCAAAGAAATTCAACATTCTTACTCAATTTTCAAAAATTTGGGGGAAGAGAAGGCTGAGAGTGATTAAACAAGTTACCAATGAAATTGTTCTGGTAGAAATCTAGAGCTCGATGTGGTGGATGAATGGCCGCAAACGGTGCGGCGATCGGAGCTCGGACGGAGAAGTTATGGCGATTTGAAGGTTGCCGTAAGGGTTTCGGCGTTCCTTCCTCTCCCTGGAGCGTTGCTGATTTTGTTGTGTTTATTTGGAGGAAATGAGGTTTAGGCTCATTTAAATGCTGAACTGGTTGGGCCCATGGGCCCGGTTTGGGCATGCTTTAACTGGTTCAACCCGTTCGGTCTAATCTTGGACCGATTTTTTCAAAATTAGTGTCAAATTCTCGTTTTGATGAGCTCTATCCTAAATTAATATTATTTTCGCATTTCTAATCTTCCTTTTTAAAAACTAATTTATTGACTAATTATTTACTAATTTAACGGGGTTTACAACGACCAGGCTCTAAAAGAAGCTGTGTTCAAGAATGAAAAAGAACTAAACTAAGAGAGTCAGTAATATCATCCAGATTCTGAATTCCTAAAGACACCAACACTTCTGAGCTTCAAAGGATAGTGAGATGCCAAAACTGTTTAGAAGTAAATGGTTACTAGCCCCGCTCATCAATTGGAACTGAGCTTCATTGAAAATTCTGAGATTTATTGTATCCTTCTCTTCTTTCTGATCCTACTTTATTTTTTGTTGCTTGGGGACAAGCAACAATTTAAGTTTGGTGTTCTGATGAGCGGATATTTTATACGCTTTTTGGCATCATTTCCATATTGTTTTAGTTATGTTTTGTTTAAGTTTTATTATATTTTCATAGATTTTTGTGCTGAATTCATATTTTTGGATTCTACTTTGAGTTGTTGTGTTTTAAGTTTTATTATATTTTCATAGGTTTTTGTCCTAAATTCACATTTTTGGATTCTACTTTGAGTTGTTGTGTTTTTTGATGCTTTCATGTAATTTCTGGCTGAAATTGAGAAGTTTGGGCAAAGTCCGACTCAGAGGCAAGGAAAGCGTAGCAGCTATTGTCAGATTCTGACCTCTATGCACTCAAATGAGCATTTGAGGAGCTACAAAGGTCCAAATAATGTGATCTTAATGGCGTTGGAAAGCTAACTTTTAGAGCTTTCCAGTAATATATAATGGTCTATACTTTTTTTCGAAAGAGCATGCCCATATTTGGCATTGAACGCCAAGGAGCTACCCCCTTTCTGGCGTTCAACGCCCCAAAGGAACCTAAGCCAACGTTGAACGCCACATTCCACCCCATTCCTGGCATTCAACGCCACCAAGAGGCACAAGGCAGCGCCAATCACCCCCCCCAATGGGCGTTCAACGCCCATTCCTCAAGATGGACGCCAAGCTCAGCCCAACAGTGGATTTTCGCACCTCTAGTCTAGTCTATCATAATTTTGTACTTCTTAGTTATTAGATTAGTATCACCCATGTTTAGGATCTTCTGCCTCATCTTCTTTAGCCAATTTTGAATTCACATTACTTTCTGTAAGCTATGAGCTACTAAACCTCCTAAGTTAGTGTTAGGAGCTCTGCTGATTCTCATGGATTAATAATATTACTGTTTCTATTTCACTACACATTTGATTCCATTCTCTTGTGCATTTTTTATCTTCATCTCATGAATTGAGGATGAAACGTGACAATCATCCTTGTTCTACATGGGTTCCGTGTGAGTCTTGACCCAGATAGCATTGAACTACAGCTAGAGAATCCCTACAGATTCTAAGAGAGTGCCTGGGTGACTTTGGATAAGTGACATAAAATCCCGTTGACTGTGGGTTACTGAGGTCTCTGTGGCATTAAGACTAGAGTCTTAGAAGCAACATTCCCTAATCCGAAAGATCCGACCTTGTCTGTGGCGAATCGCGAAGGGGAGTGGATCGCTTAGGTCTTCACCTTTGGCTATGCTGGAAAGCCATGAGTTAACTTGATGAGGATACTACATGAGTTGCTCGAATATGGTGGACTGCTATGGTTTAGAAGAGGCTAACTTGATGAGGATGCTACATGAGTTAGTCAATTATGGCTGCCATTGAATGAATCATTCGTTATTGAAGTAGACAGTAAGAAAAGTTAATCCGGAAAGAATACGCATCTCCGAAGCCTTAAGTGAATCTCTATCATTGTTTTCACATCAACCTAGTATTTTGTATTTATTATTTTATTTATGCTTTTAAATAAACAACCATCTTTTCTAATTGCCATAGCCATTGCTTGCTCAATCCAATAATCTCCGTGGGATTCGATCCTCACTCACCTGAGGTATTACTTGGACGACCCGATACACTTGCTGGATCAGCTGTGCGAAACTTACGGAGTTCAATTTCGCGCACCACATACGGGACCACCTGCACACGACGCAACGAACCTATTCGGGTTGGGTATCTCACGTACGCGAGCAGGGTGCTTGCCTACGGGGAGTATTTCAAAATGCACGCCCACGCATACACGTGGCCGATGCGTATGCGTGATCCTTGTTTCAGCAAACCTAAGTTTTGTGTTTTAAAGGTAAATTTTGAACTTCTAAACCCCTATTTTCATTCTTTTAACCCTAGGTTTTATCAATAAGCCTGGTAACAAGATGGAGTTAGGAAATGGTGGTAACTTGGAGGTGAAGCAAGGTTGAAAAAGTGATGAATTATATATGGAAATGTGTATACTTGGAGTGTATATGGTGCCATGGCTTTAATGATATGATTATGCAATGATTAAAAATGATTATGAATGTTTATTGGCTTATGCACTCTTTTATCTGAGATACGTGTTTTTCCGGGTAAAGTACCGTGGCTTGCCACCACGTGTTCCAGGTTGAAACTCGATACTCTGTTGACCCTACGTCGTAAGGGTGACCGGGCACTTATAAATTCCCGGGAAGGTTAACCCCCATTGAGTAAAGTTTTCTATATATATGAATTATGAATGAGAAGAGAAAAAGCTATGCATAGACTCATGAGGATGCGTGACGGGGGACAGTCCAGGGTTTAGCAACCGGACTTGTCGGGTTGGCTTGATAACTGACAGATGAGACTCATCAGCCATAGGACAGGCATACATCATGTGCATATTGTTTGAATTGCTTGCTTGTGTATTAATTGGTAATGCCTAATTGATTATAATATGCTAATTTTTATACTTGCTATCTATATTACTTGTATCCTACCTGTGTTTGCCTTTGTCTACTCGTCTGTCTGGGTAAATTCACTGGTGTTGGAGGATTGGAGAAAAGATGGGGAGGTTAGGAAGATTAGTCAAGTTTAAGGTTTGGTTAAGTTAGAATCCTAGAAGACCACTCGTTTATGGTTTCTGTTTTTAGCCCTTTAAGCTTTATTATCTGATTGTCGGCATTCTAGGATTGCCTCTGGCTTTTCCGGTACCTTATATCTTATGTGTGTGGCACCTTTACCATGCTGAGAATCCCCGGTTCTCATCCCATACGATGTTGTTGATTTTCAGATGCAGGTCGAGAGGCACCTCGTTAGGCGTCTAGAGTTCTGCAACGAAGTGGATGTTTTGGGGCTTTACCTTTGATCTTTTGTTATATATGTATAGACTCTCCTTATATATGTACTTGTCTTATTTTGTACCTCATAGAGGTTTATGGAGAACTAGGATTTTAAACATGTATTTTGGGTTACGGGTTGTATATTTTGTATATAAATATTCTCCGGCCAGCCTTAACTTCGCAGGCTGAGTTAGGAGCTTGTTATTTTGTACTCTTGACCCTCTATTCCTACCTTCTGTTTAATTATACTTATGAATTTTAGTTTTCTTTGTACGCAAGTGATCTTGTTTCCGGAGCATTGCGCTTTTTATTCGCATTTTTGCTTTACCCGTTATTCAAGGCTCCTCATATACTGCATCCTTTTCAATATTATATGTGTGTGTGTGTGTGTTTTATTTTAGAGGTTGTAATACTACATCTCTGTTTTACGGCTTAAGCGTAAAATTCTGTATGGTAGGGTGTTACAATAGTGGCAAATTGTCAAGTTTTAATCACACACAACAGGGTTGGTTTTATCAGGCAACGACCATGGTGGAGGTGCGAAATAGAGGGAGGATAAAAAGGACTAACTGTGGGAGAGAGAACGGGGTTGGAGAGAAAAAGGAGTGAAGAAGTATAAATCATAATAGATGAATAATAAAATAATAATTTATAAAATATAGGGTAGATTTAATAATTAAATAATATATAAAAGATTAAGTTGTAGTTAATAATTTCAAAACCATTCTGGATGACATAATAGCGGCCTATATCAGAAATTGTTTTAAAGTTATACCAATTTTCCGTTTCAAATAGGCATATAACCTTATGAATGGTTTTGAAACATGTTTAAATGGAATAAGCTCCTTTAATAAACTAAAAAATTAAAAGTATTATATTTATGTGTATTTAACATCTTTTATATATGTATCTTTTGATTTACAACAAAGCCAAACAAAACAAAAAAAAAAAAGCTACAAGAACCAAGGAAAATAAAAATATAAACATATTGTTAATAATAAAAATGATTTATAAATATTAGAAATTAGCAAATAAATTTTGTGTGTATTGTTTAGTAAATTTCTCCATAAAATGATCAATTATATATTAAAATATAATAAAATTTTTCATAACAAAATAATAAACATTTTAACAAAAAAATTTGAGATTTATAGACATAAAGAAAACAATTTTAAAATTAAATAAAATCTTTTGGTTAGTTTATAATAATAAAATTAAAAATAAAAATCTGTATATTTATCTATTGCTTTATATAATGCAAATACCTTTTGTAAGTGCCTATATCAATTTATAACTTTTCTATTTCAAATTTTCAAAGTTAAATTTTTTACATTGGATTTTCTTTTAAATCACCTACTCTTTTTCTCTCACTTAATTAATTAGAAAAAGAAAGTAAAAGAAAAATGCATTAATACTAAATGACACGTTTTGAAAAAGTTAATGGTAATTACAGACTTACAGACAAGGTTTTCAATGATTTAAAAAAAAGGAAACCTAGTTATCTATCTATAATGTTTCTTTTATATTCTTAAACATAAAATAACATTTGAAATTAAAATAATAAAAATAAAAAATTTTAACTTTAAAATATTTTAAAATATATAAAAATACCAAAATATTTTTTGTCGACAAATACGGAACAACAACAACAATAATAGTTTTGTCCTTATTTAAAATTTCAATGAATTTAGAGTGCATAATTATAAGCTTTTCATAATGATATAGATATAGGTTTAATTTTATAAAATTTTTACTTTTTAAAAATATTTTAATAAAAGTTAATTTTTAAAAAATAATTTTTTAAAAATTGTAATATCTATGTTTAATAAATTAAATAAAATTAACTTTCAAAAATACAAATAACAATAATTACGTTTGGTAAAATAATTTTTTAAATTTAAAAATTGTATAATAAACATAAATATAAGATTTAAATTTAAAAATTAATTAATGTATGATAATATATTATACTTTTTAATTTTGATAAGTATAAATCATATTTAAAAAACTATATTTTAGGTGTTTTTTAAAAGATATTTATCTTTTAAAAACAGTAAATACAAATACAGTTTTTTTTATTTACCAAACATAAAATAATAAACTTATTCTTTTTAAAAATATAATACCTTTCTAAAAATTTTTATCAAACCAAACTGTATTATACAATACATGAAATTAATTATTAAGGTCGTTTGAGAGGCTAACCAATTTGTGTGCGATTTCTTTGGGTGTCCTGATCTAGTTAAGAGAAACACTAAGAAAGAAGTGCTGCCCTGCATTGTAAAAAATTATCATCAGCAAAAATTATATATCTTTCTATCAAATTAGCACAAACCAAAATCCTTTTCCTTATTCAATTTTGGGATTACTAACAAATGCTATAAGAGTAATTGGCAAGATCCAAAAGTAGAATTAAAAAAATTTCAAATAAAAATAAAACTTATACCTCTGTCCTTAAAAAAAAATATTATTGGAGTATATGTTAATAAAATCATTCTATTTATACCTAACTCTAAAAATATTGAGTAACAAACTTATTTAGTAATCATAGAAAACTCCATCTGATGTAATTTTTTTTTGTTTTTATTGAACTTTTGTTTTCATGAATTTATCTCACTTTATTTAAAAATATGGTAAGAAACATGGATCTAGATTTTAGAAATAGAAATAATATATATCTTCTTATTTCTAAAAATAAACATATGATGTATACTTATAATTTGATATAGGTTTAATTATCCTGTTTGTCGTTATATTTTACCAAATTTTCAATTAGGTTCTTATACTTTTTTTTAGTTAAATCTCTACACTATTTTTTATTTTATAATTAAGTCATTCTTAGTATAAAAAAATGTTAGAGTTAACTGAATATTTCTTTACAAATTGAAGATATTTATAATTAAAAATTTAACACTATAATATTTTGGGTCTATGGCAATGATTTTTTTGTTTTACCGTGACAAATAAATTTTATGGTCATGATTTTTTAAAAAATGGTGATCATAGAGTACCTATGGTCACGGTTTTATAAAAAAGAGTGACCTAAAAGGGTTTATAGTCATGGTTTTGGAGGTGACCTAAAGGAGTCTTTAGTCACGGTTTCGGAAGGTGACCTACAAAGGTCTATGGTCACGATTTTTCAAAAAAGGGTGACCTAAAGGGATCTATGATCACGGTTTTGTGGGGTGACCTAAAATGGCCTATGGTCACGGTTTTGGGAATGACCTAAAAGATTTATGGTCACGGTTTTACGAAAGGGTAACCTATAAAGATCTATGGTAACGATTTTGGGGAGACCTAAAATTTCTATGATGGTTTTACGAAAGGGTGACCTAAAAGGGTCTATAGTCAGTTTTGAAAAGTAACCTAAAGGTATCCATGGTCACCGTTTTTGGAGATGACCTAAAAATATCTATGGTTACGATTTTTCAAAGAAGAGTGACCTAAAAAGTGACCTATAGATATCCATGGCCAATGCTTCGGCGACCGTTAGCGGCGAAAGCTCTGCTGCATCTAGTCGCCGGCGAGGGAGACTAAGCCAGGACAGCATGGGCGAGAGAGAATTAAGCAAATCAACTTCGCAAAGGAAAATCACCCGAATTGCTTCTGTGGGTATCACGCGAGAATATGCAAGTCAACTACTACGAAGAATTCTGGAAGGTAGTTTTTTGGGTGCCCTATATACAAAGCAAGAAATCAAAATTATTGCATAACAAGCTTTTTGGATTTGTAAAATAGTTCTAAGGAGAATTAGGAATTGGGTTCATTGCAGGAAAATCAACTATATTACAAATTCTTCGCTTGGGTTGACAGTGTTTTTTATCTCAGTTTCAAGAAGGTTGCTGTGGAAGATGCTAGTAAACTGCAGAATTTAGTGGGTATTGTTGGTGGGTTCAAAGATATATTGATAGAGTTGCAAAATAGGGTGTATGCACTAGAGATGTGTCAAAATACAGAGCCAAAAAAAGAATGCAAAAAGAGTTGGTTTAAGGCAGTTTACTTTATTTGTGTATTTTATGCTGCAAGTTGTGCTGTTGTGTTTAAGTGTATTGTTGGATCTTAGTTTTTTGAAAATATTAGTTATCTAGTGATGTAAATTGAAACTTATGAATAAATGAAATCCTTAACAATTGACTATATATATGTTGTTCTTTGTACCACTTCTTTTAGAGTGACATATTTCATTATTCTTTTGAATAATTTTAGGCTGTCAAACATGTTTGCTTTTTTGAAAAAAACTTGGAAATTTATTGAAACTTAGTTGTAAAGAACTATCCTTTCTTAAACAAAGATAATAAGCATATTGTAAGAACCGCGATTAATTAACCATTTATTTAGATAATTAAATTTCTCAAAATAGGTTCCAAAAATTTAGAATGTTAATTAGAAAATTTAAAATTGAAGATTTTTGGACTCAGATTTTTCTGAGTTGGAAAATGTAATTTTCTTCGGAAAATTGCGTAAAAATGCAAACCGGTAAATTAACCAGCAGTGCCAGCTTAAGCCTGTCCGGTACTATCCGAGAATGATAAAAACAGTAGAAAAACTTAGAAAATTAATTAAAGCTGAAAACCGGACACTAATTTTAAAGGTTTGGCCAAAAGTTGGGTCAAACGGGCCAAAAATGCTAACGGATTAGACCGAGCCCAAGTTAGGCCTAAGCCCAACACATATAACACTCCAAACATAACCCATTCAGCTCAGGACTCACACTCAAACATAAATCCCAGCTGCATGAGTTAAGAGTGAAAGGGGAGAAAGTTACTATTCACATCTCACTTCAATTGATCATATCTCGAGCTATAGTCCTCCAATTCGTGTGTTGTCAGTGGCTACGCGAAGCTCTTACCAAGCCCGTTAATTCTATCTAACTTGTGTAGGTAAGATCTAGAAATTTCCTCTCTTTATCTCTGCCCTAAGAAATTCGAAAATTTAGGTTTTGGTTTTGAGTGAATTTTTGTGTTTTGATTGATTAGGTGGTATCTAAGGTTGGGCTATTGGTGGTTTGTGTCCCAAAAATCATCGGAGAAGGTAAAAAAACTCTTTGCCTTTGTGAATTTGTGATTTTGGTAACTCTAAGTTTATTGGTGGTAATTGGAATGATTTAGTTGAGTTATTGCACTTATTGGAGTGATTTGGAGCTTTGAATGTGAGATTGGTGATTTGTTGGTGGTTGAAAGCTTGCCTTGGACACAAATTTGGTGTATAGCACATATTGGAAATCGGACAAGGTATGATTTCGGTTTTCTCTATGAAATATAGAATATTTCTAGACTCTTCGACTAGTGAACCATAGGATAGGTTTGGATTGAATGGGTTGTTGAACTTGTTGAATGATAATGTATGATGATTTGATGATTTTGATTATTTTGATGAATTATGTTGTTGATGTTGATAAATGATGTTGAAGATTGATATTGAGGTGGAAAGAGGTTAATTGTGATAATTGGTAGTGATAGAATGATGGTTGATGAGTGTGTTGGTTGAGAAATAGTTTTAGTATGATAGATTGATCATTAGGGTTGAGGATTATGTGATGTGAGTGGAAATTTGGTAAGATTGGTAAAATGAGATACAAAGGGTAAGTTCTGATGTGAATTGAAGTTTGATGTGGTTTAGATTTGCTTTGATTGTGAATTTTGGAAAATTGAGAACCTAGTTATTTTTGGTAAAAGTCAGTTTTGGTGAATTTTGACGGATCATAACTTAAGCCTCAAAGTTTGAAATTTAATGAACTTTGTTTTAAACTAAAGGTTGTTTTGAGATCTTCAAATTGATATGAAGTTTGAGAAAAATGGATTTTTGTAGAGAAAGTTATGAACGTTTAAACTTTGGTGTCAAAAATTGAATTCTGCAACTTTGAAATTATTCTAGGTCTGGTGACGGTCGCGTACGCGACATGGTGCACGCAACGCGACCAAACCCTTTAGGTTGGATATCCTGCTTATGTGAACACTGTATGCGTACGCGAGCTAGCAGACTTTCAACCCTTGCGTACGCGACACAGTGCACGCGACACAACCAAACCATTCGTGTTGGGCATCTCGCGTACACGGACACTGCATGCGTACGTGAGCTATCAAAAATGCAATCCTTGCATACGCGAACTTTAATCTGCAATGTGAGTAATCCATTCGTGTTAGAACACTCGCGTACACGAGTAAGGGGTTGCGTACGAGAGCAGCCTTTTTTAACAACATGCGTACACGAGACCCCTGTTTTGCTGAAAAATAATTTTCTTCGTTTTCAAGGGTTCTCTAACTTTCCAAACTTCCTTAAGTTGCAGTTTAAGAGTAATATCTTATAGTTAGGCCTAAGGACTAATAGAGGAGAATTAGTGACTTAAATAGGTGAATTTTACATGAATTTAGAAAATGGAGACTTAGGTTTCTGGAGTACTGAGGACGGATTTGTTGAGTGAGATGACGAAGTACTCTATTGATGAATAATGAAATGGGTTATCAAAATTGTGGATTACTGAGTACTGAAAAATGATTTCTGAAACCAATGTTGTATTATTTTATAATGAGATTGTTGAGACGCTATGCGCCTGGCAAGGACAGTGGTTAATCCCCCTTGTCGAGGTCGCAGCGGCGGCGTAAGGACGGTGGTTAATCCTGCTTATGTTGAGATGTGAGGTCTGAGGCAGAGTATCCCGCTCGTATCCTTTCAGATCATAGGAGTGTGCCCGGCACTATAGTCGTGGGGGTCCCATATCTATATTCGTGATTGAAAGGCGACATCTCCATGGAGATGTGTTGGGTTGACAGTTGAACTGATAATGTGATATCACAGCCAAATAGGACATGCATTCATCATGTGCATCTTCTATCTGTTTGCATTACTTTGCCGACTTGAATTGCTTGCCTAGTTGTATAACCTGATTATTTGCTTCTTGAATTTCTTGATATACATGCTATACTTGTGCTTTACTTGCAATGTTATTACTTGTGTTTTCTACTGGGATTGAGGAGGTTTGGAAGGCGGTGGCGATGGGATCGCATGGCAGTTAGGCTGGCAAAGGCTATGGGACAGTGGATAATTGCTAGATTAGAAATCCATTAAGTTAGATTCCCCTATTTCATTATGGTTTTTTAAAGTAACGGTTTTTAATTTTAATATGCTTTAAGTTGAATCTCATGAATTCTAAGAAGCTCTAGGATTGCCACTGGCGTCTTGGAGTCTCATATCTTACATTACTGGGCACTGTTACCATACTGAGAATCTCCGGTTCTTATTTCATACTTTGTTGTTATTTTTCAGATGCAGGTTGCCACCCACCTTGGTGAGTTGCTTGATGGTGGCAGAGCGGAGGACCTTATTCCACTTTGTTGTCATTTTGGTTATTGTGGCTAATTTTCTCACTTTTGTATTTATATTTGCCTTAGAGGCTTACTTTGAGAGAGATATTCTGTATGTGCTGTTTTAACATTCAAAACTCTGTATGTCTGTATAACACTAGTCGGCCTAAACTCCACGGGCTGAGGCTAGTTCCTTATGACTATTATATTCATATATCTAGTTATGCGTTCATATATATATATATATATATATATATATATATATATATATATATATATATATATATATATATATATATCTTGTGCTTTAAGTTGGTAGCTTCGTGTGAACATTTTGCGCTTTTGAAACTCTGACTTTGAGCTTATTTCTTTATCAAGCTTCTAGAATTATTATTTCCTTCTATATATATTATTGTATAAGCCTTAAAATTGTCGTGACCTTTACTTATCCTTTACTTTATGGCATGAGGTAAGGTTTAGGGTAATTAGGGTGTTACATTTTGTGGTATCAGAGCGGTTCGTCCTCATGAGCCTGAGGGATGGACCGATTGTGCTTCATTGCATACTCTGTGTCTTTTTTATGCTATTTAGGTTATCTGTTTGATATATGCATAGCATGCTTGTTTGTGAGTGTCTTTTTGGGATAATTGAAGCACTAGGCTTTTGATATTGAGACTGATCACCTTGATATCGACTGTTTGTTGTAGACAAGAACCCTAATGGCTACTTGTGAACAAGGTCGTACTCGTACACGGGGAGAAACTGAAAATGACCAACCGGCCGATAACCATGCCGAGTTCATGGTGGCGATGGCCAACTTGGCTAATACCATGGAAGCAAATGCTGCTGCAACTTTGCAAGCCGTACAGAGGTTAGGTCAACCGGCGGGGAACAAAAACGGTAATGGAAAT
Organism: Arachis ipaensis; assembly: GCF_059453495.1. Classification (NCBI taxonomy): domain Eukaryota; kingdom Viridiplantae; phylum Streptophyta; class Magnoliopsida; order Fabales; family Fabaceae; genus Arachis; species Arachis ipaensis. The sequence continues at coordinate 113,160,725 of NC_142441.1, read as the reverse complement.
GGGAACGAAAATAGAGACGGAGACAGTAATGACTTGGGAGGTGCTCCAATGAATTTGGCTTCGTTTCTAAAGGTTCATCCACCAACTTTCAGAGGATCGACTAACCCTATGGAAGCAGACAATTGGTTCCAAGATATAGAGCGTGTGTTACAAGCTCAGCATGTCCCGGCTAACCAATTTTTGGAGTTTGCGGCGTATCAACTTTTAGGAGAGGCTCAGCACTGGTGGCAAGGAGAATGCTGATTACTACAGCTTCAGAATGCTGACGTTCCTTAGGATGTATTCCAGATGGCTTTCTACAATAAATATTTTCCTGAATCTGTAAGGGAAGCGAGGGAGTTGGAGCTTATGCAGTTGAAGCAAGGCTCACTGTCTGTGGCTGATTATACTAGTCGGTTTGAGGAGCTTTGTAGGTTCTCTAGGGTATGTCAAGGTGCCCCAGAGTCCTGTGAGAGATGAAAATGTATTAAGTACTAAGGGGGCTTGAAGGAGAACATTATGACTACTGTAGCTCCTTTGAAGATTCTGATCTTTTCCGAGCTTGTGAACAAGGCAAGGGTAGTTGAGGAGTGTGCGAAGAAAGTAGCATCATTAAGAGACACTCGTGGAGGAAACAACAACCGTGGGTGAGGAAAAAACTTTCAACCAAGGGCTCAAAACTTCAAGAGAGGAGGACTACCTCAAGGTCAAGGAGGTTTCAGGAGGAACAACTACGATCAGTACCAACATGCCAAAGGGAAAGGTGGATGCTTTACATGAGGATTACCAGGACATATGGCAAAGGATTTCCTTCATAGGAGGACCCTGAATGCAGGCCAAAACTAACAAGGTTGGGTGTTTGTTGTGAACGTCCAGGATGCTGCGAAGTCGGATCCGTTGATGAGAGGTATATGTTTAATTGGTGATAAAATACTGGTTGCATTATATGATACTGGAGCTTCGCATTCGTTTATTACCTTAGATAAAGTTGAGGAACTAGGATTAAAAGTATCAGAATTAGCATTTGATTTGCATGTGCATACTCCATATCAGACGGTTGTGACTAGGCCAGAGTGTAGGCAAGTATCTTTCAATCTTGAGGATAAAGAATTTATTCATGACTTAATCTGTTTGCCAATGGTTGGGTTGGAGATGATTTTGGGGTTTGATTGGTTCTCAAAGAATCGGGTTTTTACTTTGAGCGATCGATTCGGTTTATGCCGGAAGGAGAAGGAGGAGCAGTGATAGCTGAGGGTTATTATCTGAACTCTGTTTTAGTGAATTGTAGCTGGGAAGAATGCCAGGGGTATATATTATTGGCTACGAATGCGCTAGGTGATGATCAGAGGCTAGATCAAATTCCGGTAGTTAGGGACTTTCTTGAAGTATTTCCTGAAGATATTTCCGAATTTTTGCCTCAAAGGAAAATTGAATTTTTGATTGACTCGGTGCCGAGAGCCAGACCAAGGTCGCTTGTGCCGTATAGAATGGCTCCGATAGAGCTGGAGAATTAAAGACTCAATTGGAAGAGCTTCTAAACAAGAGATTCATTCAACCGAGTGTATCTCCCTGGGGAGTGACAGTTTTATTGGTAAAGAAGAAAGATGGGGGAATGCGACTCTGTGTAGATTACTGACAGTTAAACAAAGTGACTGTGAAGAACAAGTATCCCTACCGACGATAGATGACTTAATGGATCAGTTGAAAGGAGCTGGAGTGTTTTCCAAGATTGATCTGAGATCCGGTTACCATAAGATAAAGGTGAAAGAGGATGACATTCTAAAAACTGCGTTTAGAACACGCTATGGACACTACGAGTTTGCGATGATGTCCTTTCGGTTGACGAATGCACCTGCTGTGTTCATGGATTCCATGAACAGAGTATTTCGTCCCTTCTTAGACAAATTCGTGGTGGTATTCATAGACGACATCTTAGTTTACTCAAAAATGGAAGAAGAACATGAAGAGCACCTGAGGATTGTGTTGTAAATCCTGAAGGAGCGAAAATTGTATGCCAAGTTGTCGAAGTGTAAGTTTTGGAAAGAAGAAGTGAAGTTCGTAGGTCATGTGGTGAGTAAGGACGGAATAGCGGTGGATCCTTCTAAAGTGGAGGTAGTAATGGAATGGGAGAGTGATAAACAACTATTTTATGGTTTATCTTGTGTTTAATTGAGTGGTTTCATCAAGTCTTCACCTACTTATTCATACTAATTGCATGATTTTATAATCCCTTCCTAATATTGTTTTATGATTGAAAACTTGCTTCCTAGAGATCTTTAATTAGTATATTTTAATTCTCCTTTATACCATTTGATGTCGTGATCCATGTGTTAAGTGTTTCAGGCTTTATAGGGCTGGAATGGCTTAGAAAATGGAGAGGAAGCCTGCAAAAATGGAAGGAACACAAGAAACTAAGGAGATGACCAGCGAACACCGACGCGTGCGAATGGCTCACGCGAGCGCCCGGAATGGAGAAAATTGCAGCGACGCGTGCGCATGCCTGACGCGTACGCGTGGATTGGAGTCTGCACAAATGACGCTAACGCGTGGACGACGCGTACACGTGACAAGGAAATTCGCCAAATGACGCGCACGCGTGGACGACGCGTACGCGTGACCTTCGTGATCTGCAGAATTAACAGAAAATGCTGGGGGCAATTTTGGGCCGCATTTTGACCCAATTTTTGGCCCAAAAACACAGAATAAAGCCAGGGAACATGCACAGACTTAAAGATAGAATTTTACACACAGAGATACATTCACATAATCTTATTAGGATAGTTTTTTAGGTTTTTAGATCTGAATCTAGAGAGGAATTACTCTCCCTCTAGGTTCTCCTTTACATTCATAGTTTATTAGTTTTTGCTTTTGGATATTGAAGAGTCATTACCTCCGTTGAAGATATTATTCTAGTTTGTTTCCTTACTTACTCTTTTATTTATTCCATATTCTTAATTCTTGTTTAAAGTGGTAATTGGATTATTTTCATGGATTGTTAGTGAAAAGGATTATTTTATCTTTAATTAATTTTCAAAGCTTTATTTTATTCAATTTATTATGTCTTCTTTTTATATTTCTATGAGCATTATATTCATGTCAATGGAGTAGACTCCATACTTGATATGGGGGTTGATTAAAAGGAGACACTTGAGTTGGAAGGCTTAAGTGATGGTTAAATTGGAAGTTGTTGGCTAGTTCTGTATTTACTAACGCTAGACCTTCCCAAGGAAGAGGACTAGGATTTGCGAATAAGAGTTATCTCAATCACTTGACTTTCCTTTATTTAGTAAGGGTTAACTAAGTGAAAACAACAACCTTTTTAATACTACACTTAAGAGACCCCAACAAGGATAGAACTTCCAATTAATCATTCCCCCAGTCAAGGCTTTTTATCTAGAATACTAATAATCATTCTTAGTTTTTATTTCTTTAATTTACAATTATTTAATTACTCGTTATCCAAACTTAAACTCTCTTGGAAATTCCTAATTAATAAAATAGCATCCTTTCTCGCAACTCGTTGGGAGATGACCTGGGACTCGTACTCCCAATATTTTTATTCTGAATTTTTGTGACACTCATCTAAATTGGTGAGGCGGATTTTAGCTGGTTAAGAGCTATACTCACAACGCTGTTCTATTATATTATAATCTCTTAATTGGCCTAACTTCTGCCACGCACCAGAGAGACCGACTACGGTGACAGAGGTTAGGAGTTTCTTCGGTTTGGCCAGATATTACCGAAGATTCATCGATGGATTTTCTCAAATTGCACTACCGATGACTAAGTTAACCCGGAAGGAGGTACCGTTTGTGTGGACGGCGGAGTGTGAGGAGAGTTTTCAGACTTTGAAACAAAAGTTTACTTCAGCGCCAGTTTTAATTCTACCTGAACCACATGAACCGTTTGAAGTGTACTATGATGCTTCGTTGAAGGGTTTGGGTTGCGTGTTAATACAATCCCAGAATGTAGTGGCTTACGCATCGCGTCAGCGGAGACCACATGAGGTGAATTACCCAACTCATGACTTGGAATTGGTGCTGATCGTATTTGCATTAAAGATTTGGAGGCAATACTTGTTCGGTGTGAGGTTTAGAGTCTTTTCTGACCACAAGAGTCTTAAGTATATCTTTGATCAAAGGGACCTCAATATGCGCCAGAGGAGTTGGATGGAGCTGTTGAAGGATTATGATTTTGAACTGAGTTATCACCCTGGGATGGCTAATGTGGTAGCGGACGTTTTGAGCAGAAAGTCTTTGATCGTTGCTTGGATGAGGATCAAAGAAGATGAGTTAGTAAATAAGTTTGCAGAACTCAAGCTGGATATTGGTGAAGTTGACGGACAAGCCTGTTTGAACCAATTGTGCATTTCAAGTACTTTTAAGTCAAAAATTCAGAAGGCTCAACTAAATGAATAAGAACTTCAACGACTATTTCAACCAATGGGCAAAAAGAGGCATGGAGAGTTCACTAAGGATGGTGAGGGGTTATAGAGCTATAAAGGGAGAATATGTGTACCGGATGTTGGAAGTTTGAGACAAGAGTTATTGTCGGAAGCTCATAACAGCGGGTTTTCTATTCATCCAGGAAGTACGAAAAAGTACTATGACCTAAAGAAGATGTTTTGGTGGCCTGGGATGAAGGGTGATGTAGCTACAGTTGTATCTAAGTGTCTGACATGTCAGAATGTGAAGATGGAGCATTAAAAATCGTCAGGAATGTTACAGCCACTTGAGATTTCTCAGTGGAAGTGGAAAGGAATTGCAATGGATTTTTTGACCGGTTTACCGAGGACTAGGTCAGGATTTGATGCGATTTGGGTGATCGTAGATCGCTTAACCAAGTCTGCTCATTTTCTGCCTATCCGAGTGAACTATTCAATGGAGGAATTAGCAAGGTTGTACATCAAAGAGATTGTAAGATTACACGGTGTGCCATCGAGCATAGTGTCGGACCTTGATCCCCGATTCACATCAAGGTTTTGGGGAGCTTTCCAAAGAGCTTTCGGTACGAAGCTATGTCTTAACACGGCATATCATCCACAAACAGATGGACAGTCGGAACGGACTATTCAGACATTGAAGGATATGCTGAGGGCATGTTTCTTGGATCAACCAGGAAGTTAGGACCGTTACATGCCATTTGTGGAGTTTGCGTACAACAACAGCTTTCATGCAAGCATTGGGATGGCTCTGTATGAGGCTTTGTATGGACAGAAGTGCCAATCTCCACTTTGTTGGTATGAGGCTAGTGAAGCAAGTGTTAGGTCCTAATTTGGTAGCAGAGACTACTGAGAAGATTAAAAAGATTAGAGCTAGAATCTTGACTGCGTAGAGCCGACAGAAAAGCTATACGGATCAGAGAAGGAAACTATTGGAATTTGAAGTGGGTGAGCATGTATTTCTGAGCGTTACTCCAACCACTGGTATTGGAAGAGCAATTAAGACGAAGAAGTTAAATCCGAGGTATATAGGGCCATTTGATATTTTGAGGCGATTCGGGCCAGTGGCATATCAAGTAGCTTTGCCACCGCATTTGTCTAACTTATATGACGTATTCCACGTGTCACAAATCCATAAGTACATGTTGGATGCGGCTCATATGTTAGAGCCTGAGTCGGTTGAGCTGAAGGAAAACTTAACTTTTCAAGTAACACCGGCACGGATTGACGACACTAGTGTGAAGAAACTGCGTGGAAAGGAAGTTCAATTGGTCAAGGTTGCTTGGAAGAGAGCAGGGGTGGAAGAGCATACTTGGGAATTGGAGTCCGAGATGCGGAAGGATTATCTCGAGTTATTCTCAGGTAATCACTAAATTATGGAGACAAAATTTCTTATTTGGTGAGAAGAATGTAAGAACCGCGATTAATTAACCGTTTAATTAAATAATTAAATTGCCCAAAATAGGTTTCAAAAATTTAGAATGTTAATTAGAAAATTTAAATATGATTTTTGGACTTAGTAGATTTTTCTGAGTTGGGAAATGTAATTTTCTTCGAAAAATTGCATAAAAATGTGAATCGATAAATTAACCAGCAGTAACGGCTTAAATCTGTCCGGTGCTCCGATTCGCATGCCATCAGCAGCTACGCGAAGCTCTCGCTGAGCCTGTTGATTCTATCTAACTTATGTAGGTAAGATCCCGAAATTTTCTCTCCTTTTCCCTGCCCTAAGAAATTCGAAAATTTAGGTTTTGATTCTGAGTGAATTTTTGTATTTTGATTGATTAGATGGTATCTAAGGTTGGACTATTGGTGGTTTGTTCCCCAAACACCATCGGAGAAGGTAAGAAAACTCTTTGCCTTTTTGAATTTGTGATTTTGGTAACTCTAGGTTGATTGGTGGTAATTGGAATGATTTAGTTGAGTTCTTGCACATGTTGGAGTGATTTGGAGATTTGAATGTGAGATTGGTGATTTGTTGGTGGTTGAAAGCTTGCCTTAGACACAAATTTGGTGTATAGCACATACTGGAAATCGGCCAAGGTATGATTTTGGTTTTCTCTATGTAATATATAATATTTCTGGACTCTTAGACTAGTGAACCATAGGATAGGTTTAATTTGGATTGAATGGGTTGTTGAACTTGTTGAATTATAATGTATGATGATTTGATTATTTTGATTATTTTGATGAATTATATTGTTGATGTTGATAAATGGTATTAAAGATTGATATTAAGGTGGAATGCGGTTAATTGTGATGATTGGTAGTGATAGAATGATGGTTAATGAGTGTGTTAGTTGAGAAATGGTTTTAGTATGATAGATTGATCATTAGGGTTGAGGATTATGTGATGTGAGTGAAAATTTGGTAAGATTGGTGAATTGAGACACAGAGGGTAAGTTCTGATGTGAATTGAAGTTTGATGTGGTTTAGATTTGCTTTGATTGTGAATTTTGGAAAATTGAGAACCTTGTTATTTTTGGTAAAAGTCAGTTTTTGGTGAACTTTGACGGATCATAACTTGAGCCTCAAAGTTTGAAATTTAAAGGTTGTTTTGAGATCTTCAAATTGATATGAAGTTTGAGAAAAATAGATTTTTTAGAGGAAGTTATGAACGTTTAAAGTTTGGTGTCAAAAACTTAATTCTGCAACTTTGAAATTTTTCTGAATCTGGTGACGGTCTAATGGGCAAGATTTGCTCGATGGTCTAGATTTTCTTCTTAAAGAAAGGGATTACTTCATTGTAAGCATAGCTCCAAACCAACAAACAACTCTCACATCAAATTAAAATATGGTTTTGTCACATGTACAAACCCCAATGAAAATTAACCGGAGTATTTAGACTCCGGGTCGTTGGTGCACGAAATTGTGATCATCAACAATGGTGCCAAAGACTTAGAGCTCTCAAACATGAATCACACTTTGTCACAATTCCGCACAACTAACCAGGAAGTGCACTGGGTCGTCCAAGTAATACCTTACGTGAGTAAGGGTCGATCCCACGGAGACTGTCGGCTTGAAGCAAGCTATGGTCATCTTGTAAATCTCAGTCAGGCAGATTCAAATGGTTATGGAGGATTGATAATTAAAGATAAATAAAACGTAAAATAAAGATAGAGATAGAGATACTTATGTAATTCATTGGTAGGAATTTCAGATAAGCGTATGAAGATGCTTTGTTCCTCCTGAACCTCTGCTTTCCTATTGCCTTCTTCCAATCATTCATACTCCTTTCCATGGCAAGCTTTATGTTGGGCATCACCGTTGTCAATGACTACTTCCCGTCCTCTCAGTAAAAATGTTCTATGCACACTGTCACCGCACGGCTAATCATCTGTCGGTTCTCGATCATGTTGGAATAGGATCCATTGATCCTTTTGCGTCTGTCACACGCCCAACACTCGCGAGTTTGAAGCTCGTCACAGTCATCCCTTCTCAGATCCTACTCAGAATACCACAGACAAGGTTTAGACGTTCCGTATCTCAGGAATGGCCGCCAATAATTCTAGCCTATACCACGAAGGTTCTAATCTTAGATTAGAAACCCAAGAGATACACATTCAAGCTTGTTTGCATGTAGAATGGAAGTGGTTGTCAGGCACGTGTTCATAGGTGAGAATGGTGATGAGTGTCACATAATCATCACATTCATCATGTTCTTGGGTGCGAATGAATATCTTGGAGAAGAAATAGACTTGAGTTAAATAGAAAAACAATGGTACTTTGCATTAATTCATGAAGAACAGTAGAGCTCCACACCTTAATCTATGGTGTGTAGAAACTCCACCGTTGAGAATACATAAGAACAAAAGGTCCAGGCATGGCCGAATGGCCAGCCCCCATAAAGGTCTAAGATAGCATAAGACTAATCAAAGATCTCTTCAAATACAATAGCAAAAGGTCCTATTTATAGAGAACTGGTAGCCTAGGGTTACAGAAATAAGTAATTAATGGATAAATCTTCTTCCGGGCCCACTTAGTGTGTGCTTGGGCTGAGCATTGAAGCTTTCACATGTAGAGACTTTTCTTGGAGTTAAACGCCAGCTTTTGTACCAGTTTGGTCGTTTAACTCCAGCTTTTATGCCAGTTCTGGCATTTTGACGCTAGAATTTCTATGCTGAATTTGAACGTCGGTTTGGGCCATCAAATCTTGAGCAAAGTATGGACTATTATATATTTCTGGAAAGCCCAGGATGTCTACTTTCCAACGCAATTGAGAGCACACCAATTGCGTTTCTGTAACTCCATAAAATCCACTTCGAGTGCAGGGAGGTCAGAATCCAACAGCATCTGCAGTCCTTTTTCAGCCTCTGAATCAGATTTTTGCTCAGGTCCCTCAATTTCAGCCAGAAAATACCTGAAATCACAGAAAAACACACAAACTCATAGTAAAGTCCAGAAATGTGATTTTTATTTAAAAATTAATAAAAATATAATAAAAACTAATTAAAATATACTAAAAAGATACTAAAAACAATGCCAAAAAGCGTATAAATTATCCGCTCATCATAACACCAAACTTGAATTGTTGCTTGTCCCCAAGCAACTGAAAATCAAATAGGATAAAAAGAGTAGAATATACAATGAATTCTAAAAACATCTATGAAGATCAGTCTTAATTAGATGAGCGGGGCTTTTAGCTTTTTGCTTCTGAACAGTTTTGACATCTCACTTTATCCTTTTGAAGTTCAGAATGATTGGCATTTATAGGAACTCAGAATTCAGATAGTGTTATTGATTCTCCTAGTTAAGTATGTTGATTCTTGAACACAGCTACTTTATGAGTCTTGGCCGTGACCCTAAACATTTTGTTTTCCAGTATTACCACCGGATACAAAAATGCCACAGACACATAACTGGGTGAACCTTTTCAGATTGTGACTTAGCTTTGCTAGAGTCCCAATTAGAGGTGTCCAGAGCTCTTAAGCAGACTCTTTTTGCTTTGGACTACGACTTTAACCGCTTAGTCTCATGTTTTCACTTGACACCTTCACGCCACAAGCACATGGTTAGGGACAGCTTGGTTTAACCACTTAGGCCAGGATTTTATTCCTGTGGGCCCTCCTATCCACCGATGCTCAAAGCCTTGGATCCTTTTTTTATTTTACCCTTGCCTTTTGGTTTAAAGGGCTATTGCCTTTTTCCACCTTAGTAATGGCGGCTAGTTCTTCCTCTTGAAGATCTTATGGAGTGCTTTAGCTCCTCAATGTCTCTTTCTTGCCTTTGTTACTCTTCTCTCATAGTTCTTTGGTCTTTTCTAATTTCATGGAGGAGGATAGAATGCTCTTGGTGTTCCATCCTTAGTTGTCCCATATTGGAACTTAATTCTCCTAGGGAGGTGTTAATTTGCTCCCAATAATTTTATGGAGGAAAATGCATCCCTTGAGGTATCTCAGGAATTTCATGATGAGGAATTTCCTCATGCTCTTATCCATGAGTGGGATCTCTTGTTTGCTCCATCCTTTTCTTAGTGATGGGTTTATCCTCATCAATGAGGATGTCTTCCTCTATGTCAATTCCAGCTGAATTGCAGAGGTGACAAATGAGATGAGGGAAGGCTAACCTTGCCAAAGTAGATGACTTGTCCGCCACCTTGTAGAGTTCTTGGGATATAACCTCATGAACTTCTACTTCCTCTCTAATCATGATGCTATGAATCATGATAGCTCGGTCTATAGTAACTTCAGACCGGTTGCTAGTGGGAATGATTGAACATTGGATGAACTCCAACCATCCCCTAGCCACGGGCTTGAGGTCATGCCTTCTTAGTTGAACCGGCTTCCCTTTTGAATCTCTCTTCCATTGAGTGCCCTCTTCACAAATGTCTATGAGGACTTGGTCCAACCTTTGATCAAAGTTGACCCTTCTAGTGTAGGGGTGAGCATCTCCTTGCATCATGGGCAAGTTGAATGCCAACCTTATATTTTCCGGACTGAAATCTAAGTATTTCCCTCAGACCATTGTAAGCCAATTCTTAGGGTCCGGGTTCACACTTTGATCATGGTTCTTGGTGATCCATGCATTGGCATAGAACTCTTGAACGATTAAGATTCTAACTTGTTGAATGGGTTGGTGAGAACTTCCCAACCTCTTCTTCAAATCTCATGTCGGATCTCTGGATATTCACCCTTTTTGAGTTTGAAAGGGACCTCGGGGATCACCTTCTTCTTGGCCACAACTTCATAGAAGTGGTCTTGATACACCTTTGAGATGAATCTCTCTATCTCCCATGACTCGGAAGTGGAAGCTTTTGCCTTCCCTTTCCTCTTTCTAGAGGTTTCTCCGGCCTTTGGTGCCATAAATGATTATGAAAAAACAAAAAGCAATGCTTTTACCACACCAAACTTAGAAGATTTGCTCGTCCTCGAGCAAAAGAAGAAAGAAGAGAGTAGAAGAAGAAGAAGAATTGGAGGAGATGGAGGTGGGTTGGTGTTTTGGCCAAGGGGTAGAAGTAGTGTTTATGTTGTATGAAAATGAAGGAGTGAAGATGGGTTTATATAGGAGTGGAGAGGGGGGTATTGTTTGGCCACTATGGGTAGGTTTGGGTGGTAAAGTGGTTTGAATTTGAATGGTGAGGTAGGTGGGGTTTTATGAAGGATGGATGTGAGTGGTGAAGAGAATGGTGGGATTTGATAGGTGAGGGATTTTTGGGGAAGAGGTTTTGAGGTGATTGGTGAATGGGTGAAGAAGAGAGAGAGAGGTGGGCTAGGTGGGGATCCTGTGGGGTCCACAGATCCTGAGGTGTCAAGGATTTTTCATCCCTGCACCAAGTGGCGTACAAAACGCCCTTCTCTGCCAATCCTGGCGTTAAACGCCAGGTTGCTGCCCATTTCTGGCGTTTAACGCCAGCTTCTTGCCCTTTTCTGGCGTTAAACGCCAGCTCTGTTCCCATTTCTGGCGTTTAAACGCCAGTAAGCTTCTCCTCCAAAGTGTTCTATTTTTTATTCTGTTTTTCAGTCTGTTTTTGCTTTTTCAATTATTTTTGTGACTTCACATGATCATCAACCTACAGAAAACATAAAATAACAAAAGAAAATAGAAATTTAACATAGATAATTAAAGATTGGGTTGCCTCCCAATAAGCGCTTCTTTTAATGTCAATAGCTTGACAGTGAGCTCTCATGGAGCCTCACAAATGTTTAGAGCAATGTTGGAACCTCCCAACACCAAACTTAGAGTTTGAATGTGAGGGTTTAACACCAAACTTAAAGTTTGGTTGTGGCCTCCCAACACCAAACTTAGAGTTTGACTGTGGGGGCTCTATCTGACTTTGTATTGAGAGAAGCTCTTCATGCTTCCTCTCCATGGTTACAAAGGGATATCCTTGAGCTTTAAACACAAGGGAGTCTTCATTCACTTGAATGATCAATTATCCTCTATCAACATCAATCACAGCTTTTGCTGTGGCTAGGAAGGGTCTGCCAAGGATGATGGATTCATCCATACACTTCCCAGTATCTAGGATTATGAAATCAGCAGGGATGTAGTGACCTTCAACCTTTACCAAGACATCCTCTACAAGTCCATTAGCATGTTTCTTTAAATTGTCTGCCATCTCCAGTGAGATTCTTGCAGCTTGTACCTCAATGATCCCTAGCTTCTCCATTACAGAGAGAGGCATGAGGTTTATGCTTGACCCTAGGTCACACAGAGCCTTTTCAAAGGTCATGGTGCCTATGGTACCAGGTATTGAGAACTTTCTAGGATCTTGTCTCTTCAGAGGTAATCTTTGCCTAGTCAAGTCATCCAATTCTTTGATGAGCAATAGGGTTCATCCTCCCAAGTCTCATTACCAAATAGCTTGGCATTTAGTTTCATGATTGCTCCAAGGTACTTAGCAACTTGTTCTTCAGTAACATCTTCATCCTCTTCAGAGGAAGAATACTCATCAGAGCTCATGAATGGTAGATTCAATGGAATCTCTATGGTCTCAATGTGAGCCTCAGATTCCCATGGTTTCTCATTAGGGAACTCCATGGAGGCCAGTGGACGTCCATTGAGGTCTTCCTCAGTGGAGATCACTGCCTCTTCCTCCTCTCCAGGTTCGGCCATGTGAGACGTGTTTTTGGCCTTGCACTCTCTCTTTGGATTCTCTTCTCTATTGCTTGGGAGAATACTAGGAGGGAGTTCAGTAATTTTTTTACTCAGCTGACCTACTTGTGCCTCCAAATTTCTAATGGAGGACCTTGTTTCAGTCATGAAACTTTGAGTGGTTTTAATTAGATCAGAGACTATAGTTGCTAAGTCAGAGTGGCTCTGCTTAGAATCCTCTGTCTGTTGCTGGGAAGATGATGGAAAAGGCTTGCTATTGCTAAACCTGTTTCTTCCACCATTATTGTTGTTGAAACCTTGTTGAAGTCTCTGTTGATCCTTCTATGAGAGATTTGGATGATTTCTCCATGAAGGATTATAGGTGTTTCCATAGGGTTCTCCCATGTAATTCACCTCTTCCATTGCAGGGTTCTCAGGGTCATAAGCTTCTTCTTCAGAGGAAGCTTCCTTAGTACTGACTGATGTAGCTTGTATTCCAGACAGACTCTGAGAAATCATATTTACTTGCTGAGTCAATATTTTGTTCTGAGCCAATATGGCATTCAGAGTATCAATCTCGAGAACTCCTTTCTTCTGACTTATCCCATTATTCACAGGGTTCCTTTCATAAGTGTACATGAATTGGTTATTTGCAACCATTTCAATGAGTTCCTAAGCTTCTGCAGGCGTCTTCTTCAGATGAAGAGATCTTCCAGCAGAGCTGTCCAATGACATCTTGGACAGTTCAGACAGACCATCATAGAAGATACCTATGATGCTCCATTCTGAAAGCATGTCAGAAGGACACCTTCTGATCAATTGCTTGTATCTTTCCCAAGCTTCATAGAGGGATTCTCCTTTCTTCTGTCTGAAGGTTTGGACTTTCACTCTAAGCTTGCTCAATTTTTGAGGTGGAAAGAACTTTGCCAAGAAGGCATTGACTAGCTTTTCCCAAGAGTTCAGGCTTTCTTTAGGTTGTGAATCCAACCATGTTCTAGCTCTGTCTCTTACAGCCAAGGGAAAAAGCATAAGGTTGTAGACCTCGGGATCAACCCCATTAGTCTTGACAGTGTCACAGATTTGCCAAAATTCAGCTAAGAACTGATGAGGATCTTCCAATGGAAGTCCATGAAACTTGCAATTCTGTTACATCAGAGAAACTAATTGAGGCTTAAGCTCAAAGTTGTTTGCTCCAATGGCAGGGATTGAGATGCTTCTCCTATAGAAGTCGGGAGTAGGTGCAGTAAAGTCACCAAGCACCTTCCTTGCATTGTTGGTATTATTGTTATTTTTGGCTGCCATGGCTTCTTCTTGTTTGAAAAGATCTATTAGGTCCTCTTAGCTTTCTCTTCAAGGTCCTTTTAGGTTCAGGATCAGCTTCAACAAGAATGCCTTTGTCCTTGCTCCTGCTCATATGAAAAGAGAGGAGAAGAAAATATGGAATCCTCTATGTCTCAGTATAGAGATTCCTTGAGGTGTCAGAGGAAAAGAAGAATAGAAGGAGGAGGTAGAGAAGAGAGAATTCGAACTTATCAAGGGAGATAGAGTTCGAATTGCATATTGAGGAGGAGTGTTAGTCCTTAAATAGAAGGGTGTGAGAAGAGGGGAAGAATTTTCGAAATTAAAGTAAAAGATTTTGAAATAATTAAATGAAATTTTGAAAATTTGGTAATTGATTTTCGAAAACTAAGATTGGGAAAGAAATCAAGTGATTTTTGAAAAAGATTTTGAAATTAGAAATAAAAAAGATATGATTGAAACTTAATTTTGAAAAAGATGTGATTGAAAAGATATGATTGAGAAGATATGATTGAGAATCAAATTTAAAAGAAGAAAGTTTTAAAATTAAAGTTGATTACTTGACTAACAAGAAATTTAAAAGATATGATTCTAGAATTTAAAATTTGATCCTTTCTTAATAGGCAAGTAACAACTTAAAAATTTTGAATTAAATCACTAATTGTAACAAGAATTTTAAAAAAATGGAAAGAAATTGATTTTGAAACGATATGATTGAAAACATATGATTTGAAAAAAATTTGATTTTGAAAAATTATGAATATTTGAAAAAGATTTGAATTAAAGACAAAATCTTCCCTCTAGTGTCTTTCTGGCATTAAACGCCCAGAATGGCATCCATTCTGGCGTTTAACGCCCAAAATGCTACCTTTTTGGGCGTTTTTCCTTCTTCACTAGGCGTTTTGAACGCCCAGCTTTTTCTGTGTAATTCCTCTGCTGAATATTCTGAATCTTCAATTCTCTGTGTTATTGACTTGAAAAGACACAATTAAAAATATATTTTTTTTGAATTTTTAGTGATGAGAAACAATCAAAATGCAATTATTCATGGAAAACTAAGATTAAACAACCAATGCATGCAAGATACCAAACTTATAAGTTTGTATACTAAGGACTATAACAATTTAAAAATGCATGTAAGAAACAACAAAAGACACAAAATAAGAGAAATTAAAGATCAGAGCTATGAAATTATCAAGAACAACTTGAAGATCAATGAAGAACATATTGTATATTTTCGAAAAATGCAAGAAGAATGCAATTGACACCAAACTTAAAAATTAACACTAGACTCAAACAAGAAACATAAAATATTTTTTATTTTTATGATTTTATAAAAAAAATTTTGTGATTTTTTTCGAAAATTGAGTGGAGAAGAAAATAAAGGGGTTTTCAAAATTTTTTAATAAGAATTCCAGGAATCATTGCAATGTTAGTCTAAGACTCCGGTCCAGGAATTAGACATGGCATACTAGCCAGCCAAGCTTTCAGTCGAAGCTCCGATCTAAAACACTAGACATGGCCAATGGCCAGCCAAGCTTTAGCAGATCATTACTTTCAACAGCAAGATTGATAGAAATCATCAAGCTTTTGTGATGATAAGTTGAAACCTCGGTCCAAAAGATTAGACATGGCTTCATAGCCATCCAGACTTCAACAAATCATCATGAAACTCTAGAATTCATTCTTAAAAACTCTGAAAAATAGAATAGAAAAAAATTTTTTTAAAATTTTTCGAAAATAAAAAGAAAAATTACCTAATCTAAGCAACAAGATGAACCGTCAGTTGTCCAAACTCGAACAATCCCCGGCAACGGCGCCAAAAACTTGTTGCACGAAATTGTGATCATCAACAATGGCGCCAAAGACTTGGAGCTCTCAAACGTGAATCACACTTTGTCACAATTCCGAACAACTAACCAGCAAGTGCACTGGGTCGTCCAAGTAATACCTTACGTGAGTAAGGGTCGATCCCACGGAGACTGTCGGCTTGAAGCAAGCTATGGTCATCTTGTAAATCTCAGTCAGGCAGATTCAAATGGTTATGGAGGATTGATAATTAAAGATAAATAAAACGTAAAATAAAGATAGAGATAGAGATACTTATGTAATTCATTGGTAGGAATTTCAGATAAGCGTATGAAGATGCTTTGTTCCTCCTGAACCTCTGCTTTCCTATTGCCTTCTTCCAATCATTCATACTCCTTTCCATGGCAAGCTTTATATTGGGCATCACCGTTGTCAATGGCTACTTTCCGTCCTCTCAGTGAAAATGTTCTACGCACGCTGTCACCGCACGGCTAATCATCTGTCAGTTCTCGATCATGTTGGAATAGGATCCATTGATCCTTTTGCGTCTGTCACACGCCAACACTCGCGAGTTTGAAGCTTGTCATAGTCATCCCTTCCCTGATCCTACTCAGAATACCACAGACAAGGTTTAGATGTTCCGGATCTCAGGAATGGCCGCCAATAATTCTAGCCTATACCACGAAGGTTCTAATCTTAGATTAGAAACCCAAGAGATACACATTCAAGCTTGTTTGCATGTAGAACGGAAGTGGTTGTCAGGCACGCGTTCATAGGAGAGAATGGTGATGAGTGTCACATAATCATCACATTCATCATATTCTTGGGTGCGAATGAATATCTTGGAGAAGAAATAGACTTGAGTTGAATAGAAAAATAATGGTACTTTGCATTAATTCATGAAGAACAGCAGAGCTCCACACCTTAATCTATGGTGTGTAGAAACTCCACCGTTGAGAATACATAAGAACAAAAGGTCCAGGCATGGCTGAATGGCCAGCCCCCATAAAGGTCTAAGATAGCATAAGACTAATCAAAGATCTCTTCAAATACAATAGCAAAAGGTCCTATTTATAGAGAACTGGTAGCCTAGGGTTACAGAAATAAGTAATTAATGCAGAAATCTTCTTCCGGGCCCACTTGGTGTGTGCTTGGGCTGAGCATTGAAGCTTTCACATGTAGAGACTTTTCTTGGAGTTAAACGCCAGCTTTTGTGCCAGTTTGGGCATTTAGCTCCAGCTTTTATGCCAGTTCTGGCGTTTTGACGCCAGAATTTCTATGCTGACTTTGAACGCCGGTTTGGGCCATCAAATCTTGAGTAAAGTATGAACTATTATATATTTCTGGAAATCTCAGGATGTCTACTTTCCAAAGCAATTAAGAGCGCACCAATTGGGCATCTGTAGCTCCAGAAAATCCACTTCGAGTGCAGGGAGGTCAGAATCCAACAGCATCTGCAGTCCTTTTTCAGCCTCTGAATCAGATTTTTGCTCAGGTCCCTCAATTTCAGCCAGAAAATACCTGAAATCACAGAAAAATACACAAACTCATAGTAAAGTCTAGAAATGTGATTTTTATTTAAAAAGTAATAAAAATATAATAAAAACCAATTAAAATATACTAAAAAGATACTAAAAACAATGCCAAAAAGCGTATAAATTATCCGCTCATCAGTTGTCTCACGAGGATTGCAATGAAGTGGTCAATTATTGGCTATGAGAATGTAAGGGGGTTTGATTAATAAGAGGGCAAGAAATCAAATGAGCAAGAATTTAAATGACAAAATGCGCAAATCAAGCAAGTAATTAAAGGAAGCAAAATAAAGGACTCTTGGCTAAGACTTAGGTAATTGAGATCACTATCCCTGTCAACAATTCAAACATTGATAATTATGCAGAACCGAGCTCATTAGGTCTACTCACTAAAGCCTTAAGTACGTAATGTCTACTCCTAGGCTTGGAGTACGTCAAATAGCTTGATCAATATCAATCCATAAGTCCCAACCTAGCTACTAATTAACTTAGTAGTAGGCTAGAGTCAATGGTTATCAAATTGATCCCCAAGGGTTCTAGAATTACCAATTCAATGAAGCCCAAGGACTCAAGATCACTCAATCCTCTTAGCCTAGGCCAAGGGTCAAGTGAACCACTCAAAAACTATAGGAAGCATTATATCGAACACCTAATGTACAATAAAAGTAAACATCACAAAATGCTAAAATTAAGGAGACCCATAACTTTCACAAGTGAGAAATCAATAATAGCAAGCAAGATCAACATAAAAGAAACATAGAAACATGAAATTGCATTAAAAAAAAATTGGATCTAACAATGTTTATCAACATACAAGAGAGCAAAAGGAGAAATTAACATTACAACTAAGGAAATCAAGATGTAGAATTGAGAAATTGTAAAAGAAACAAGATGAAATCAAGTAATTAATTCAAGATCCAAGAAATCCTAACCTAATTCTAGAGAGAAGAGGGAGCTTCTCTCTCTTGAAAACTAACTAAAGGCTCATGTTGACTAACTAATTGCTCCCCCTTTGCCTGGACTTCAATTCTACATGAAATACACTAAAAAAAAAGTTGGATTTGGGCCTGGGCAGCTCAGAAATCACCCCCAGCATTTCGCCTTTAAGTGAGTCACGTGCTAGTATCAGCGCATACGCGCCATGTGCGCGTGCGCGTCAATTGGCTGTTTCTTCATCCGCGCGTACGCGGCATGTACGTGTGCGCGTCTCTTACGCGAAATCACTTCTGCGCGTGCGCGCCTTGTATGCGTATGCGCCCATCAATGCATTCTCAACTCTTGTTTCTTCATGCATTCTCCACTTTGTATGCTTTTCTCCTCATTTCTTCCATCCAATACTCGCCTTATGAACCTAAAATCACTTAACAAACACATCAAGGCATCGAATGGAATTAAAGTGAATCAAAATCACTAATTTAAGGAACTAAAAAGCATGTTTTTACACTTAAACACAATTCAAGGGAGAATTTCAAAACCATGCTATTTCATTGAATAAATATGGGAAAATGTGATAAAATTCCCTAAAATAAGCACAAGATAAACCACGAAATCGGGGTTTATCACGGTCGCATACGCGACATGGTACACGCGACGCGACCAAACCCTTCAGGTTGGATATCCCACGTACACGAACACTGCATGCGTATGCAAGCTAGGAGACTTTCAACCCATGTGTATGCAATACAGTGCACGTGACACAACTAAACCGTTCGTGTTGGGGATCTCGCGTACGTGGACACTGCATGCGTACGCGAGCTATCAAAAATTCAACCCTTGCGTATGCAAACTTTAATACACGATGTGAGCAACCCATTCGAGTAGGAACACTCGCGTACGCGAGCAGGGAGTTGCGTACGCGACCACCCTTTTTTCAACAGCATGCGTAGGCGAGGTAGGGGCTTGCATTCGCGAGACCCCTGTTTTGCTGAAAAATGATTTTCTTCATTTTCAAGGGTTCTCTAACTTTCCAAACTTCCTTAAGTTGCAGTTTGAGAGTAGTATCTTGTAATTAGGTCTAAGGACTAATAGAGGAGAATTAGTGACTTAAATAGGTGAATTTTACATGAATTTAGAAAACAAAGACTTAGATTTCTGGAGTACTGAGGACGGATTTGTTGAGTGAGATGACGAAGTATTGTATTGATGATTAATGAAATGAGTTGTGAAAATTGTGGGTTACGGAATACTAAAAAATGATTTCTGAAACCACTGTTGTATTATTTTATAATGAGATTTTTGAGACGCTATGCACCTGGCAAGGACGATGGTTAATCCCACTTGTCGAGGTCGCGGCGGCGGCGTAAGGACGGTGTTTAATCCCGTTTACGTTGAGATGTGAGGTCTGAGGCAGAGTAGTATCCTTTTGGATCACAGGAGTGTGCCCAGCACTATAGCCATGGGGTTTCTCGTATCTATATTCGTGATCGAAAGACGACATCTCCATGGAGATGTGTCGGATTGGCAGTTGAACCGAAAATGTGATATCACAACCAAATAGGACAGGAATTGATCATTTACATCTTCTATCTATTTGCATTATTTGCCGACTTGAATTGCTTGCCTAATTGTATAATATGATTATTTGCTTCTTGAATTTCTTGATATACATGCTATACTTGTGCTTTACTTGCATTGTTATTACTAATGTTTTCTACTGGGATTGAGGAGATTTGGAAGGCGATGGCGATGGGAGCGCATGGCGGTTAGGCTGGCAAATGCTGTGGGACAGCGGAGAATTGCTAGATTAGAAATCCATTAAGTTAGATTCTCCTATTTCATTATTATCTTTAAAGTAATGGTTTTTAATTTTAATATGCTTTAAGTTGAATCTCATGAATTCTAAGAAGCTCTAGGATTATCTCTGGCGTCCCAAAGTCTTATATCTTACATTACTGGGCACTGTTACCATACTGAGATTCTCCAGTTCTCATTCTATACTTTCTTGTTATTTTTCAGATGCAGGTTGCAACCCATCTCGATGAGTTGCTTGATGGTGGCAGAGCGGAGGACCTTATTCCATTTTGTTGTCATTTTGGTTATTATGGCTAGTTCTCTCACTTTTGTATTTATATTTGCCTTAGAGGCTTACTTTGAGAGAGATATTCTGTATATGCTGTTTTAACATTCAAAACTCTGTATGTCTGTATGACACTAGTCGGCCTAAACTCCGCGGGCTAAGGCTAGTTCCTTATGACTATTATATTCATATATCTAATTATGCGTTCTTATCTTATATATATATATATATATATATATATATATATATATATATATATATATATATATATATATATTGTGTTTTAAGTTGGTAGTTTCGGGTGAATGTTTTGCGCTTTTGAAACTCTGACTTTGAGCTTATTTCTTCATCAGGCTTCTAGAATTATTATTTTTTTCTTCTATATATATTATTGTATACGTCTTAAAATTGTCGTGACCTTTAGTTATCCTTTGCTTTACCGCATGAGGTAAGGCTTAGAGTAATTAGGGTGTTACACATATATTATTTTCTTCTATATATATTATTGTCGTTGAATCTGTTAATAAAACAATAGTTATTATTGTATTTTTGCATTAACATATTATCTATGCACTAAAAATAGGATGTAAGCTCCCTCCTTTATGAGCATATACAATTAGCTGTTAATTGAATGGTATGGAATCCAAATTATTGCAATTAAAATAAACACTACTAGAAACATATATAATAATTAATACCGTATATTGAGTGGTACAAGCACCACATTAATAGTAAATAGTAATGTCATACATTCTCAGCAGTAGCATGAATATGAACATGCCAAAATAGATCATGCATGTTGTAGCATGAGTTTAACAAAATAGAGAATTTTAAAATATTTTTAGATAGTCAAAATGAGAAACTAAAGTATTATCAAAATACATTTTTTCCCTGAAATTCCAACCCAAAAAAACTAAAATAAAATAGTTCATGTCATCACTTCTTTCTTGGAGCCTTGAACTCTAGATTTGGAATGAATTGGAACATCCTTGAAGAAGTGCCCTTGCTTGCAGCTGTAAGTGTTTTTGATGAGATTCCTTCATTAGCACGAGGATGTGGAATAGGAGATGGAGTGCTAGATTGGACTGTTGGAGAGTTTTGTGGCCTAATAATTGGCATTTTTTGTCTTACCTGAATTAGTGCTTGAGTTGGATGAGGTATGTGATAAACCACTATTTTATGGTTTATCTTGTGCTAATTTGAGTGGTTTTTATCAAGTCTTTGCACACTAATTCATACAATTTGTATGGTTTTACAAATCCTTCCCAGTTTAGTTCTATGGTTGAAAACTTGCTTCCTAAGCCTTTAAATTGTGTATTTTTATTCCCCTTTATACCATTCGATGCCGTGATCTATGTGTTAAGTGTTTTCAGGCTATATAGGGCAGGAATGGCTTAGAGGATGGAGAGAAAGCTTGCAAAAATGGAAGGAGAACAAGAAATAAAGGAGATAACCAGCGTGGATTGACGCGCACGCATGGCTCATGGGTGCGCGTAATTTGGAGATTTTCACAGCGACGCATGTGCATACCTGACGTGTACGCGTAACTGACGCATCCGCGTGACACGCGAAGATGACCATCGACGCATACGCGTGACATGCGCCACGTGCATAAATCACAGAAGATGCTGGGGGCAATTTTGGGCCGAGTTTAGATCCAGTTTTCGGCCCAGAAACACAGACTAGAGCCAGGGGACAAGCAGAGACTCAAAACACATTCTCATTCGCATAGTTTTTAGTTTTTAGTTTGGAATCTTGGAGAGAAACACTACTTCCTCTAGGGTTCTTTACATTCATAGTTTTAGAGTTTTATGCTTTTGATTTTGATATTGAGAAGAGTTACTACCTCCGTTGAAGTTTCAGTCATTCTAGTTTGTTTCCTTATTTCCTTACTCTTTTAATCACCCATTTACCCTGTTCAGCTTTACATATGGATATCTTTGATTTTGGAATTTATTAATGCAAAGAACTATTTTTATCTTTAATTAATTTTCTGTTATTATTTTATTTGAATTTCCATGTCTTCTTTTCTTCCCCTTTTATCGTTTATGAAAATGGCATTCATGTTAATGGAGTAGACTCCCAACTTGACGTGGGAATTGATTAATAGGAGACCTTTGAGTTGGAATACTCAAGTGTTAATTTACAATTGGAAGTTGTTGGCTAACTCTCTAGTCACTAATGCTAATCCTTCCATAGGAGAGGATTAGGACTTGTGGATTAGAGTTAGCTCAATTACTTGACTTTCCTTTATTCGGTAAAGGTTAACTAAGTAAAAACAACAACCTCTTGCTATTACACTTGGGAGAATTCAACAATGATAGAACTTCCGATTAATCTTCTCCCAGTCAAGGCTTTTTATTTTGATTATATAAATTCTCTTGCTAATTTTCATTACTTTAATTTACAATCATTTATTTTTCTGTTCTCTAACTTTTAAAATTTCTCGGAAAATTCCTGACCAATAAATTGCACTCTTTTGTCAACTCGTTGGGAGACGACCTGGAAATTTTACTCCCAGTATTTTATTCTCAATTCGTGACAATTCTTTCTAAATTGATAAGCGAAATTTTCGTCGGTTAAGAACTGTACTTGCAACGTTATTTCTATATTAATTTCTTAATCGGCAATTTTCCGCCCGTCAATTTTTGGCGCCGTTGCCGGGGAGTTGCAACAGTGTGCTAAATTATTGGTTGGTGTAAATATTTTTAATTTTACATATTTTCATATTTTATTTTATTTTATTACCATGAGCTGTAGCCTGTATGTTTCTTTCATTGAATGACGCGTTCATTACCTGATCCGAGCTTAGCCGCGTTTGATCCTGAAATTGAAAGAACTATTTCCCGTATTAGGCGAGCTCGGCATCGATTAGCCTCTGAGGGTGGTGAAGTGGTTACTACCAATTCACCAGTCTTATCTTAGAGCAAATTTGAAGCGCCATTTAAGGAAGAAACAAGCTCCTCTTCTACTAATTTTATTGATTTACGTGTAGGTAATATGGCGGAGCCCAGAAGGATTACTCTCCAGGAAGCAGGAGCTCCAAACTTTACACTGCAAACCGTATCAAGCGCGTCATCCAAATCTGTCTGCAGATTTTGAACTGAAGACTGCGCTAATCAACCTAATACCCAAGTTTTATGGCTTACCTACTCAAGAGCCTATCAAGCACCTTAGAGATTTTCAGACAGCCTACTCAACTACTAGGCGTCATGGGGTAGATGAGACTACTATTTGGCTATATGCCTTCCCGTTTTCTCTTGAGGAAAAGGCAAGGGAGTGGTTCTATACTCAACCTGAAGAAGTTGTTACTAATTGGGATCTGCTCAGAAGGGAATTCCTGGACAAATACTTTTCGGATGAAGTTACAGATAGACTGAGGAAGGAAATTTCCTGCATTGTCCAAGGTGAATCAGAGACTCTTTATGAGTATTGGGAACACTTCAGGAATCTCTTAGACTCATGTCCCCACCACAAGATTGACCAGTTGGTGTTGATTAGCTATTTCACACAAGACATGAAGCCTCAAGACAAGACTGCACTAGATGCTGCGAATAATGGCTCTCTGAAGAAGTACAAGACGGCGACAGAAGCGTGGCAACTGATCACCGATCTAGCTGAGTCTACCCGGAATGCAAAGCACAGGAACAACCATCCCAAGGCTATTGTGGAGGTTTTCTCTAGTAGTGAGACTGCTGCTCTCACACAGACTCTGGTAGAGATGACCAACATACTAAAGCAGCTACAGCTGAATCAACAACAACCTCAGCCTTCCCCACAACAACAGTGTCAACAGTTGGTTCCTCAGAGACTGTGCGGAATATGTGCCTACTATACTCATTACACTGATGAGTGTCCGTAGCTCCAACAAGAAGACAACACCTTGGCAGCTACCCATAATTTCTACGACCGCCTGAATCAAGGATACTATCAACAATGTGGCAATTATAACCAAGGTGGAAACTACAATCAAGGTTGGCAAGACAACTCCAACCAGGGATAGAGAGATAATTCCAACCAAGGGTGGAGAGACAACTCCAACCAAGGATGGAGGGACAACTACAACCGAGGAGGCAGAGACAATGGAGAAAATCAGAGGTGGAACAACAACAACAGACAGTAGAACCAAAACCAGCCTTACCGAGCACCTCACCAAAGGCAGTCCCAAGCGCCTCAGAACAACCAACAGCAGGCCCCTCAAATCATTTACCCCCCTTCTTCCTCTAATGATGAGATGCTTCGTTCTCTTACGCAAGGACAACAAGACATTTAGAATACACTTAACTCTACCATAAACGATCTGAACCCTACTTTACAAGCACTCGTCTCCCGGATGGATTCACTATCTACCCCCAACAATCAACCTTCAAGCTCCAGTGCAATTCCTTCTCAACCTTTACCCAACTCCAAAGGTGGAATCAATGCCATCACTTTGAGGTCCAGAACCACACTGCTAGAGAGGAATCATGAGGAGCCAAGCTCAAAGGAAGACATTCAAGTTAAAGACATTGGTGAGGTAGAGAATGTTGAAGAGGAAGATAAAGTACAAGATATAGTTGAAGAAGAAGCAGCTCAACCAGGGAATGGAGCACCAAAGGAAGATGAAGTTACAAGAGAAGCCATTCCCATTCCCTTCCTACACCTTGCTAGGAAGTCCAGAAAGCAAATGGAGCTCAATCCCAAGATGGTAGAGATCTTCAAAAAGGTTGAGGTAACCATTCCCTTTTTGATGTCATTCGTCAAGTACCTAAATATGCGAAGTTTCTAAAAGATTTATGCATGAATAAAGATAAAATACAGGATTTAGAAACTATTCCTCTAGGTAGCTCTATTTCTGCTTTAATAGGCGATATACTAGAAAAATATAGTGATCCGGGTCCATGCATGGTTACTATTACTATAGAGGGTGTAAAATTTTCTGACTGCATGTGTGATTTAGGCGCGTGTGTGAGTATTATGCCATTATCTGTATATGATGCTTTGAGGCTCCCTCCCTTAAAAAGGTCGGCAGCACATTTTGTTTTGGCAGATAAAAGCATAATCTCGGTGGTAGGAATTGCTGAGGACATGCTGGTGAGCATTAAGGGGCTAACATTCCTTATTGACTTCTATATTTTGGAGATGCCCCCTAATGACTCAGGAAGACCATCGTTCATCCTCCTTCGAATGCCATTTCTGAAGACTTCAAAGTTCAAATTGGATGCCTTCTCAGGAACTTACTCTTTTGAGATAGATGGCTGAGCGGTGAGTTTCAACCTGGATGAAGCTATGAAGCATCCTCCGGAAGATCATTCCATCTTCCAGTGCGACATCATTGATGAGACTATAACTGCAGTCCACCAAGAAGAAGTAGAAGAGCTGTACATGGAGCAAGGTGCAAGTGTGGAAAAACCCTCTGAACAAAATGAAGGCACCTTGCCACCATCACCAGCTCTAGATGATCAAGTGCCTAGCCATGAGCAGAAAATGGAGTTGAAGCCCCTTCCACCCTGCCTCAAATATGCTTACCTTGAGGATAATCAGAAGCTCCCAGTTATTATTGCAAGGGAACTCACTTCCCAACAGGAGGAGCAGCTGCTTAGTGTGTTGAGAAGATACAAGAAAGGTATTGGGTAGAGCTTGATGGATATAGTAGGCATCAGCCCTCAAGTCTGTGAGCACCGTATATTTTTAGAAGAAGGAGCAAGGCCTATTCATCAACCTCAAAGGCAGCTGAATCCTGCCATTCTAGAGGTTGTAAAGAAGGAAGTGACTGATGAATGGATTTTTGACGGTTTAGAATTCCTCAATGAATTCTCGTTGCAAGTATAGTTTCTAAATCAACAATAATCCTTTCATACAAAAATTTGTTTGTCACAAGTACAAACCCCTAAAATTAATAACCGAAGTATTCAAACCTCGGGTCGTTCTCCCTAGGAATTTCAATAAAGTGTTCTTGTTATTGGTTATGAGTTATGTTTGGGGTTTTTTGAATTAAGAGACAAGAAACATAAATGGCAAAGGAAATAAACTAACAACTAACAAATCTCTTGGCAAGGTATGAGAATTGGAAGTCCTATCCTAGTTATCTTCCTCAATTGTGACCACAATTGTCCATTGCTCCCACTTAATTAACCTCTAACCATGGAGGAAAGTCAAGTGGATGAATTAACTTGATTCCACAAGTTCTAGCCTAATCATAATGAAAGACTAGCTTTAGTGGCATTTAAGTCAATTAGCAACTTCTAATTATCAATCAACAAATGAATTAGATAACTCAAGAGTCACTAATTACTCTACCTAGGCCAAGAGGGGAAAAAGCTATACTAAAATCCAACCAAGCATTTTATCAAACACTTGGAAGGCATCTACACTGCTCAATTGCAAGGAATCAACAACAATGAAACAAATCAATCAATAAAGGAAATCAAAACATGAATTGCATTAAAATGAAAATGGAAGAACAAAAGTGCATCAACATAAAAGTAAAGAATTACAAGAATTAAATGCTAAACTAGAGAGATGAAAGGTAGAAGAAGAAGAATTGACAAAGAAAAAGTAAATTAAAACATGAAATTAACCTAGATCTAAGAGATTCTAATCTAGATCTAACTTAATCCTAATTCTAGAGAGAAGTGAGAGCTTCTCTCTCTAGAAACTAACTTTCCCTCCAAAACTTAAACTAAAACTAATTGGTCACTAATTGGTTCATCCCTCTTCAATCCTTGGGTTAAATAGCATCAGAAATGAGTTGGATTAGGCCCAAAATGCTTCAGAAATTGTTGGACACGAGTTGCCTTTAGTGGGTCACGTGCAGCTTCCCATGCGTACGCGTCCCTATACGCCAGAAAACTATGGCAAATTTTATATAATTTTAAAGCCCCGGATGTTAGCTTTCCAAAACAACTAGAACCGCCTCATTTGGATCTCTGTAGCTCAAGTTATGATCGATTAAGTGCGAAGAGGTCAGGATTGATAGCTTTGCGATTCCTTCATTTCTTCATGAGTTCTCCACTTCTTCATGCTTTTTCTTCATTCCCTCAATCCAATCTTTGCCTCCTAAACCTGAAATCACTTAACAAACATATCAAGGCATCTAATGGAATCAAGGTGAATTAAATTTAGCTATTTTAAGACCTAAAAAGTATGTTTTTACTCTTAAGCACAATTAAAGGAGAATTTACAACACCGTGCTATTTTAGTGAATAAATGGGAGAAAAGTTGACAAAATCCTCTAAATTAACACAATATAAATCCTAAAAATGGAGTTTATCAGTGACCAGGTTGCTTGAAGCTGACATCATCTATCCAATCTCGGATAGTGAATGGGTCAGCCCAGTACAAGTGGTGCCCAAGAAGTATGGAGTCACACAGTGAAGAATGAGCATGGAGAGCTCCTGACAACTAGAGTGCAGAACTCCTGGAGGGTGTGCATTGATTACAGGTGCCTCAACCAGGCTACTCGCAAAGATCACTACCCCCTGCCATTCATTGATCAGATGCTTGATCGCATGTCAGGTAAATCACACTACTATTTTCTAGATGGTTACACTAGCTATTTTCAGATTCATATAGCTCCTGAAGATCAGGAGAAAACTACTTTTACATGTCCCTTTGAAACGTAAGCATGCAAGAGGATGCCTTTTGGCTTATGTAATGCACCGGCTACTTTCCAAAGATGCATGATGAGTATTTTCTCAGATCTTATTGAGAGCTGTATGGAAGTTTTCATGGATGACTTTAGTGTGTATGGTGATTCATATAACCTTTGCTTGGATAGTTTAGCTAGAGTATTAGACAAGTGTGTTAGTTCAAACCTTGTATTAAATTTTGAAAAATGTCATTTTATGGAAAAACAAGGTATTGTTCTAGGACACATTGTTTCTAATACTGGTATTTTAGTTGATCCAACAAAGGTAGATGTCATTTCTAGTTTACCTTACCCCTCCTTCGTGAGGGAAGTCCGTTCGTTCCTTGGTCGTGCAGGTTTCTACAAGAGATTTATCAAGAACTTCAGTAAGGTAGCATTGCCTTTATCCAGACTGCTGCAGAAGGATATTGAGTTCGAGCTGAGTGAGGACTGCATGGAAGCATTTGATAAGCTGAAGATTGCCTTGACTCAAGCTCCGATTGTGAGAGAACCCGACTGGAGTCAGCCTTTTGAGATTATGTGTGACGCCTCCAACTATGTAGTAGGAGCGGCGCTGGCTCAGCGCGAAGGTAATAAGGACCCTTTTATAATTGCTTATGCTTCTAAGACCTTAGACGCTGCTCAGTCTAATTATACTACCACTGAAAAAGAGCTTCTGGCTATTGTTTTTGCTCTAGATAAATTCCGAGCCTATTTACTTGGTACTAAAGTGGTAGTATACTCAGACCATGTAGCTCTTAAATATTTCTTAGCTAAAAAAGAGTCCAAACCAATGTTAATACGTTGGATATTATTGCTGCAAGAATTTGATTCAGAAATCAAAGATAGGAGTGGTTCCCAGAATTTGGTGGCGGACCACTTGAGTCACCTAGAGCACATTAAGAGTGACTCCACTCCTATCAATGATGCTTTTCCATTTGATAGCTTGCACGCAATATCCGAGGTAGTCCCTTGGTATGCACCTATAGCTAATTATTTAGTTAGTCATACATTCCCTCCCAATTTTACTAAGCATCAAAAGGACAAGCTGAAAAGCGAGTCCAAATATTATCTATGGGATGACCCATATTTATGGAGGTATGATGCTGAATAGATAATTAGAAGGTGTGTGCCTTAATCAGAATTCCAGTCAATTTTAGAGGCCTGCCACTCCTCTGAGAGTGGTGGACATTTTGGCCATCAAAGAACAGCTAAAAAAATTTTAGACTGTGGATTGATGAGCGGATATTTTATACGCTTTTTGGGGTTAATTTCATGTAGTTTTTAGTATGTTTTAGTTAGTTTTTAGTATATTTTCATTAGTTTTTAGGCAAAATTCATATTTCTGGACTTTACTATGAGTTTGTGTGTTTTTCTGTAATTTCAGGTATTTTCTGGCTGAAATTGAGGGAGCTGAGCAAAAATCTTATTCAGGCTGAAAAAGGACTGCTGATGCTGTTGGATTCTGACCTCTCTGCACTCGGAATGGATTTTCTGGAGCTACAGGAGTCCAATTGGTGCGCTCCCAATTGCTTTGAAAAGTAGACATCCAGGGATTTCCAGAAATATATAATAGTCCATACTTTGCTCAAGGATAGATGACTTAAACTGGCGTTCAACACCAGTTCCATGTTGCAGTCTGGCGTTAAACGCCAGAAACAAGTTACAAGTTGGAGTTAAACTCCCAAAACAGGTTACAACCTGGCGTTTAACTCTAGAAATAGCCTAGGCACATGTAAAGCTTAAGTCTCAGCCCCAGCACACACCAAGTGGGCCCCAGAAGTGGATTTCTGCACTATCTATCTTAGTTTACTCATTTTCTGTAAACATATGTTACTAGTTTAGTATTTAAACAACTTTTAGAGATTTATTTTGTACCTCATGACATTTTAGATCTGAACTTTGTACTCTTTGATGGCATGAGTCTCTAAACTCCATTGTTGGGGGTGAGGAGCTCTGCTGTGTCTCGATGAATTAATACAATTACTTCTGTTTTCCATTCAAACACGCTTGTTTCTATCTAAGATATTTATTTGCACTTCAATATGATGAATGGGATAATCCGTGACACTCATCACCATTCTCAACCTATGAACGCGTGCCTGAAAAACCACCTCCGTTCTACATTAGATTGAATAAGTATCTCTTGGGTTCCTTAATCAGAATCTTAGTGGTATAAGCTAGAATCCATTGGCAGCATTCTTGAGAATCCAGAAAGTCTAAACCTTGTCTGTGGTATTCTGAGTAGGATTCAAGGATTGAATGACTGTGATGAGCTTCAAACTCACAAAGGTTGGGCGTAGTGACAGACGCAAAAGGACCAACGGATCCTATTCCAGCATGAGTGAGAACCGACAGATGATTAACCGGGCGGTGACAGCGCACCTGGACCATTTTCACTGAGAGGACGGATGGTAGCCATTGACAACGGTGATCCACCAACATACAGCTTGCCATAGGAGGAACCTTGCATGCGTGAAGAAGAAGACAGGGGGAAAGCAGAGATTCAGAAGACAAAGCATCTCCAAAACTCTAACATATTCTCCATTAATGCAGAACAAGTATTTATTTCATGCTCTTTTATTTCTCGCAATTCAAACTGATAAATATAATTGATATCCTGACTAAGAGTTACAAGATAACCATAGATTGCTTCAAGCCAACAATCTCCGTGGGATTCGACCCTTACTCACGTAAGGTATTACTTGGACGACCCAATGCACTTGCTTGTTAGTTGTACGAGTTGTGAAAAGTGTGATTCACAATTCGTGCACCAAGTTTTTGGCGCCGTTGCCGGGGATTGTTCGAGTCTGAACAACTGACGGTTCATCTTGTTGCTTAGATTAGAAAAATTTTGTCTTTTGGGTCAAAGTCTTTTATTATTGTTCTTGTTAAAATTTTAGAATCCTTATTTCCTTTTTCTTAATTATTTTTGAAAATTTTTAAAAACCAATAACTTCATGTTTTAGTCTTCTGTCTGAGTTTAGTTTCATGTTTTAAGTTTGGTGTCAACTGCATGTTTTTATTTCCCTTTAAAATTTCGAATTGCATGTTCTTTGTTCTTCCTTAATCTTCAAGTTGTTCTTGTTTATTTTCCTTGTTTGATCTTTGGTTTTTCTTGTTCTGTGTCTTTTCTTTTTTTCTTGTGCTTTTTCAAAATATCAGTTTTCAAAAAAAAAAAAATATATATATATATATATAATAAAATAAAATATTTTTATACATTAAACACCTTGTTAAAATACTTTAAATTTATAGCTCAATTGGCTAGAGCGTGGTGTTTATGTTCTTGGTAATTGGCTATCTTCTTTTTAAAAACTTTTTCAAAAATAATTTTTCTTTGAATAAATCTTGTGCCAAACTTTAACTTTGGTATTTTCTTGTTGATTTTTCTTTAGTTTTTGAAAATTTTATTTTGGTTTTCTAAAAATTTTAAGTTTGGTGTTCTATCTTCATGTTCTTGTTGTTCTTGTGAGTCTTCAAAGTGTTCTTGAGTCTTCCTTGTGTTTTGATTTTAAAATTTTTAAGTTTGGTGTTCCTTGGTGTTTCCCTCCAAAATTTTCGAAAATAAGGAACATTAGATCTAAAAATTTTAAGTCTTGTGCCATTTTATTGTTTTTCTCTTTCCTCATTAAATTAAAAAATATCTTTTCTCTCTATTTTAAAGAGAATTTTTGAAAATTACTTTTAAAATTCAGATTTTTATTTCAAAATTTAAAATCTTTTTCAAAAATCATATCTAAAATTTTTCAAATCTTCTTAATTAAGTAATTATTTTAGTCTTAAATTTTTTTTTTGTTCTTAATTTTCGAATTCTATATTTAATTTCAAACTATTTTATTCTCTTTTCTTTTATTATTTATTTATTCGTTCCCTTTTAAAAAAAATAAAAATATATTCTATTTGCTATTCATATCAATTTTCTTTTCTCCATCATGGATCTAAGTGGAATTGAACAGTCCAGAAGGACTCTAGGGTCATATGCCAACCCCACTACTGCTTCATATGGGAGTAGTATCTGTATACCCTCCATTGGAGTCAGTAGCTTTGAGTTGAATCCTCAGCTCATTATCATGGTGCAGCAAAGTTGCCAGTATTCCGGTCTTCCTCAGGAAGAACCTACAGAGTTTCTGGCACAGTTTTTACAGATTGCTGACACAGTACATGATAAGGAAGTAGATCAGGATGTCTACAGATTATTACTATTTCCATTTGCTGTAAAAGACCAAGCTAAGAGGTGGTTAAATAACCAACCTAAGGCTAGCATAAGGACATGGAAACAGCTGTCAGAAAAATTCTTGAATCAATACTTCCCTCCAAAACGGATGACACAGCTAAGGCTGGATATCCAAGCTTTTAAATAAGGAGATAATGAATCTCTTTATGATGCCTGGGAGAGATACAGAGAGATGCTAAGAAAATGCCCCCCTGAAATGTTTTCAGAATGGGTGCAGTTAGACATTTTCTATTATGGGCTTACAGAGAAAGCTCAAATTTCTCTAGATCACTCAGCTGGTGGATCTATACACATGAGAAAGACAATTAAAGAGGCTCAAGAGCTTATTGATACAATTGCCAGAAATCAGCATCTGTACCTAAATAGTGAATCTTCCATGAAAGAAGAGGCTAAAACAGTAACTGCTGAACTCAGTCCTGCAAAACAAATTACTGAATTCAATCAGCAATTAGACTTTCTAACAAAGCAGCTGGCCGAATTCAAGAAGATACTACAAGATACAAGAATGGCTAATATAAATATGGAGGTACAGTTGAAGCAAACAGAACAACAGTTATCAAAACAAATAACAGAAGAGTGCCAAACAGTTCAATTAAGAAGTGGAAAAATATTAAATACTTCACTTCAAGGCAGCAGGAAGCCAAGAAAAGAACAAACTGCTATCCAAAATTCCTCTGAGGACAGTAAGAGCCCAGAGAGGAATAACTCTGGCGTTCAAATGCCAGAAACAGGCAAGGATCTGGCATCAAACGCCCAATGGAAGCTCAGTTCTGGCGTTCAAACGCCAGGAACAAGTAAGGAGTCGGCGTCCAACGCCACTCCAGCTTCTAACCCTGGCATTCAAATGCCAGTGAGGGATCAGACACACACAAGTGCTGATAACAACCCCTCTAAAAAGGCTTCTCCAACCATCTCTGTAGGAAATAAACCTGCAGCAACTAAGGTTGAGGAATATAAAGCCAAGATACCTTATCCTCAAAAACTCCGCCAAGAGGAGCAGGATAAGCAATTTGCTCACTTTGCAGATTATCTCAGGACTCTTGAAATAAAGATTCCATTTGCAGAGGCACTTGAGCAAATACCCTCTTATGCCAAGTTCATGAAAGAGATCTTGAGTCATAAAAAGGATTGGAGAGAAACTGAAAGAGTTCTCCTCACTGAAGAATGCAGTGCAGTCATTCTAAAAAGCTTTCCAGAAAAGTTTAAAGATCCCGGGAGCTTTCTGATACCATGCATATTAGAGGGTAATTGCACCAAGACAGCTTTATGTGATCTTGGGGCAAGCATCAACCTAATACCTGCATCCACTATTAGAAAGCTTGGTTTAACTGAAGAAGTTAAACCAACCCGGATATGTCTCCAACTTGCTGATGGCTCCATTAAATACCCATTAGGCGTGATTGAGGACATGATTGTCAGGGTTGGGCCATTCGCCTTTCGCACAGATTTTGTAGTGCTGGAAATGGAGGAGCACAAGAGTGCTACTCTCATTCTAGGAAGACCTTTCCTAGCAACTAGACGAACTCTCATTGATGTCCAAAAGGGGGAAGTAACCCTGAGAGTCAATGAGGATGAGTTTAAGTTGAATGCTTTCAAAGCCATGCAGCATCCAGACACACCAAAAGACTGCATGAAAGTTGATCTCATTGACTCTTTGGTAGAGGAGGTCAACATGGCTGAGAGTCTCGAATCAGAGCTAGAAGACATCTTTAAAGATGTTCAGCCTGATTTGGAGGGTTTAGAGGAATTGAAAGAGCCTCTGAGATTTCCTCAGGAAGAGGAGAAACCTTCTAAACCCGAGCTCAAGCCATTATCACCATCCCTGAAATATGCATTTCTAGGAGAAGGTGACACTTTTCCAGTGATCATAAGCTCTGCTTTAAACCCACTGGAAGAGGAAGAACTAATTCAAGTGCTAAGGACATACAAGACAGCTCTTGGGTGGTCCATAAGTGACCTTAAGGGCATAAGCCCAGCTAGATGCATGCACAAAATCCTGTTGGAGGATGATGCTAAGCCAGTGGTTCAACCACAGAGGCGGCTAAATCCAGCCATGAAGGAAGTGGTGTAGAAAGAGGTCACCAAATTACTGGAGGCTGGGATTATTTATCCTATTTCTGATAGCCCCTGGGTGAGCCCTATTCAAGTTGTTCCCCAGAAGGGAGACATGACAGTGGTTCATAATGAAAAAATGAACTGGTTCCTACAAGAACAGTTACAGGGTGGCGCATGTGTATTGACTACAGAAGGCTCAACACAGCCACCAGAAAGGATCATTTTCCTTTACCATTCATAGACCAGATGCTAGAGAGACTAGCAGGTCATGAATATTACTGCTTTTCGGATGGCTATTCAGGTTACAACCAAATTGCAGTAGATCCTCAGGACCAAGAGAAGACAGCATTCACATGTCCTTCTGGAGTATTTGCTTACAGGAGAATGCCTTTTGGTCTGTGTAATGCACCTGCAACCTTTTAGAGGTGCATGCTCTCTATCTTTTCTGATATGGTAGAAAAATTTTTGGAAGTCTTCATGGATGACTTTTCAGTATTTGGAGACTCATTCAGCTCCTGCCTTGACCATTTAGCACTTGTTCTGAAAAGATGCCAAGAGACCAACCTAGTTTTAAACTGGGAAAAATGTCACTTTATGGTGACTGAAGGAATTGTCCTTGGGCATAAAATTTCAAATAAGGGGATAGAGGTGGATCAAGCTAAAGTGGAAGTAATTGAAAAATTACCACCACCTGCTAATGTTAAGGCAATCAGAAGCTTTCTGGGGCATGCAGGATTCTACAGGAGGTTTATAAAGGATTTTTCAAAAATTGCAAAATCCCTGAGCAATCTGCTAGCTGCTGACATGCCATTTGTGTTTGACACAGAGTGTCTGCAAGCGTTTGAGACTCTGAAAGCTAAGCTGGTCACAGCATTAGTTATTTCTGCACCAGACTGGACTTTATCATTTGAATTAATGTGTGATGCCATTGATCACGCCATTGGTGCAGTACTGGGGCAGAGGCATGATAAGCTTCTGCATGTCATTTATTATGCTAGCCGTGTTTTAAATGATGCCCAGAAAAATTACACAACCACAGAAAAAGAATTGCTTGCAATGGTTTATGCCATTGACAAGTTTAGATCATACTTAGTAGGATCAAAAGTGATTGTGTACACTGACCATGCTCCTCTTAAATATCTACTCACAAAGTAGGATTCAAAACCCAGACTCATAAGATGGTGTTGCTTCTGCAAGAGTTTGATATAGAAATAAAAGACAGAAAAGGGACAGAGAACCAAGTGACTGATCATCTGTCCCGGATAGAACCAGTAGAAGGGGAGTTTCCCCCCTCTATTGAGATCTCTGAGACCTTTCCGGATGAGCATTTGTTTGCCATCCAGGAAACACCATGATTTGCAGATATTGCAAACTATAAAGCCGCAAGGTTCATACCCAAGGAGTACAGCAGGCAACAAAAGAAAAAATTAATTACTGATGCAAAGTACTACTTGTGGGATGAACCCTATCTCTTTAAGAGATGTGCAAACGGAATAATCCGTAGGTGTGTGCCTAAAGAAGAAGCACAGAAGATCTTATCGCATTGCCATGGATCACAATATGGAGGCCATTTCGAAGGTGAGCGAACAGCCACCAAGGTCCTCCAATGTGGCTTCTACTGGCCTACACTCTATAGGGATTCCCGAGAGTTTGTACGTAACTATGACAGTTGCCAAAGAGCTGGTAATCTGCCTCATGGTTACGCCATACCTCAACAGGGAATCTTGGAGATTGAGTTGTTTGATGTATGGGGAATTGACTTCATGGGACCTTTCCCACCATCATACTCAAACACTTATATTCTGGTGGCAGTCGACTATGTATCAAAATGGGTAGAGGCCGTTGCCACACTCGCCAATGATACTAAAACAGTGCTGAAGTTCCTCCAGAAACATATCTTCAGCAGCTTGGTGTCCCTAGAGTACTAATCAGTGATGGGGGCACTCACTTCTGCAACAAACAGCTTTACTCTGCCATGGTCCGGTATGGGATTCGCCACAAGGTGGCGACTTCATATCATCCACAGACAAATGGGCAAGTTAAAGTTTCTAACAGAGAACTAAAAAGAATCCTGGAATGGACTGTAAGTACCCGTAGAAAGGATTGGGCAAGAAGCTTGGATGATGCTCTGTGGGCTTATAGAACAGCATTCAAGACTCCTATAGGGACCTCTCCATACCAACTTGTGTATGGTAAGGCCTGTCATCTGCCCCTGGAACTGGAACATAAGGCCTACTGGGCAACCAGATTCCTAAACTTTGATGCCAAATTAGCTGGAGAAAAAAGATTGCTCCAGCTAAATGAGCTAGAGCAATTCAGACTCACTGCTTTCGAAAATGCCAAGCTTTATAAAGAGAAATAAAAAAGGTGGCATGACAGAAAGCTGT
The DNA here is from genome assembly GCF_059453495.1 of Arachis ipaensis. NCBI lineage: Eukaryota > Viridiplantae > Streptophyta > Magnoliopsida > Fabales > Fabaceae > Arachis > Arachis ipaensis. The sequence goes on along the minus strand of NC_142441.1, from coordinate 113,124,327 downwards.
CATCTAGAGTCTTTGAACCAGGATAAAAGGTTCTGTTGTTTAACTCTAGGCTCAGGCTATTCCCCGGGAAACTGAAATCCCGGTGGAGGGGACCATATGTGATTACAAGTGTATCACCATATGGTTATGTGGAGCTTCAAGACATTGATTTTGATAAGAAGTTCATTGTTAATGGACAGAGAATCAAGCACTATCTTGAAGGCAATGTTGAGCAAGAGTGCTCAAGGCTGAGGCTAGATTAAAAGCTCAGCAAAGGTCCAGCTAAAGACAATAAAGAAGCGCTTGCTGGGAGGCAACCCAGCCATTAGCAAAACTTTTCTGTTATTTTATTTTATTTTATTCCTCATTTTATTTATGAGCTTAATATCAACAAGGTAAAGAATCAATTGCATAAGACCACAGGGTTACAGAAGAATTCAGAGCACAAAACAGGAAAAAGAAGCTTACTGGCAAGAAAACGCCAGTAAGAAACACAACTGGGCGTTTAACGCCAGTAAAGATAGCCATCTGGGCGTTAAACGCCAGAAAGAAGCAACTTCTGGGTGTTTAACGCCAGATTTACAGCATCCTGGGCATTCAGAAAAACGCCCAGTGACAAAGGGGTTTCTGGCGTTTAACGCCAGCTAGAAGCAACAGTTGGGCGTTAAACGCTAAACGAAGCAGCAACTGGGCGTTAAACACCCAAAACATGCAGCAGTTGGGCGTTTAACGCCAGGATTGTGGGGAGTAGGCAATTTCGTTTTCAATTCAAATTTTTTCCAATTTTTATGTTTCAATTCATGATTTCTTTCACAAACATGTTACAAATCCTAATTTTTCAAATCCCTTTTCAAAAGATATCAAATGTATCTTAATTCATAAACCCTTTTTCTTAATCACCTTCAAATTATTTTCAAATCCTTTTCAAAATAAATCTATCTCTTTTTCTTCTCAAATCTTTTCAACTCATCAATATCTTTTTCAAATCTTCACATCATCTTTTTCAAAATTCAGATTTATCTTTTTCAAATATCTTTCATATCTTTTCAATTTTAAATCACATCTTTTACTATCATACTTATCTTTTCCAAATCACTTTTTCTATCATATCTTTTTCAAATAATTTTCAAAACCCACCCCCCCTTCCCTTTAAATATTGGTTCGGCCTCTCCCCCTCTCCTCCACAAGTTGCGCTTGGCTCTCCCTCTTTCTTTCTCCTTTGCTTTCTTTTGCTTGAGGACAAGCAAACCTCTAAGTTTGGTGTGTTTATCCGTGATCACTAAACCAATACCCACTAAGATCATGGCTCCTAAGAGAAAACAAACCGACTCAAGAGGCAAGAAAGAGAATATTCCAAAACCACTTTGGAATCAAGGGAAGTTCATAACCAAAGAACATTTAGACCATTTTTACAAAATAATGAGTCTAAGATCAGTGATCCCGGAAGTTAAATTCGATCTGAAAGAAGATGAATATCCGGAGATCCAAGAGCAAATTCAAAACAGGAGCTGGGAAGTCCTAACTAATCCTGAAACAAAGGTGGGAAGAAACATGGTTCAGGAATTCTATGCTAATCTATGGCAGACGGACAGGCAGAGGATAGCTGGAACCGCATTCTATGACTATAGAACTTTGGTCAGAGGGAAGGTTGTTCACACCCACCCTAATAAAATAAGGGAGATCTTCAAGCTGCCTCAACTGCAAGATGACCCAGACTCCTTTAATAGGAGAATGATGAGATCAAACCTAGGCTTGGATAAAATCCTAGAGGATATATGCCTCCCTGGAGCCAAGTGGACAACTAACACAAAGGGTGCCCCGAACCAACTCAAGAGAGAAGATCTCAAACCAGTCGCCAGAGGCTGGCTGGACTTCATTGGGCGCTCTATTCTGCCCACTAGCAACCGCTCTGAAGTCACCATCAGAAGAGCAGTGATGATTCATTGCATTATGCTGGAAAAAGAAGTGGAAGTTCATCAGTTGATTGCTTGTGAGCTTTACAAAATTGCAATCAAGAACTCCATGGATGCCAAATTGGCCTATCCAAGCTTAGTTTCTCTGTTATGTAAAGATGCTGGGATAAAGATGGGAGTAGATAAGTATATCTCAGTTGAGCAACCAATCACCAAAAAGTCTATGGAAGGACAACAAGTGCAGGACGACCCCATCAAGAGAAAAGCAGATGAGTTCCTCCCGGAAATCCCTCAAATTGAATACTGGGAGCACCTAGAAGCATCTGTCACCAAGTTACAAGAAGCTGTGGATCAACTGAAGGAAGAACAGCAAAATCAAAACAGCATGCTCTGCAAATTGCTTAGAGAACAAGAAGAGCAAGGGCATGAACTGAAGGAATTAAAGCATCAGAAACTATCTCTTGAAGGGCCAAGCACTCCACAGACTAAAGAGGCATCCACCTCCCAAATTCAAGGTTGTTGAGTTCTAATCTTAGCCTTAACTCTGTGATAATTGTTCTTATTTGAGTTTTACTTTAGAAGTTATATATGAGTAGTAGTAATTAGTATCTATATTCTGATTTTATCTCCAATTAAGCTATAATTTATTTTTCTCATCATCATTAAACATGAATAAAATAGCAGATTTTCTTTAGAATAAGGAGGCAATATTTTTCGAGTTTTTAATAAGAAAAATTCTAATTATTTACATGTGGTGGCAATGCTTTTTGTCTTCTGAATAAATGCTTGAACAGTGCATATTTCTTTTGAATTTGATGTTTATGAATGTTAAATATGTTGGCTCTTGAAAGAATGATGAAAAAGGAGAAATGTTATCTGATAATCTGAAAAATCATAAAAATGATTCTTGAAGCAAGAAAAAGCAGTGAATACAAAAGCTTGCAGAAAAAAATGGCAAAAATAAAAGAAAAAGAAAAAGAAAAAGAAAAACCAAGCAGAAAAAGCCAATAACCCTTAAAACCAAAAGGCAAGGGTAATAAAAAGGATCCAAGGCTTTGAGCATCAGTGGATAGGAGGGCCTAAAGGAATCAAAACCTGGCCTAAGCGGCTAAACCAAGCTGTCTCTAACCATGTGCTTGTGGCGTGAAGGTGTCAAGTGAAAACTTGAGACTGAGCGGTTAAAGTCAAGGTCCAAAGCAAAAAGAAGAGTGTGCTTAAGAACCCTGGACACCTTTAATTGGGGACTTTAGCAAAGCTGAGTCACAATCTGAAAAGGTTCACCCAATTATGTGTCTGTGGCATTTATGTATCCGGTGGTAAAACAGGAAAACAAAGTGCTTAGGGCCATGGCCAAGACTCATAAAGTAGCTGTGTTCAAGAATCAACATACTGAACTAGGAGAATCAATAACACTATCTGAATTTTAAGTTCCTATAGATGCCAATCATTCTGAGCTTCAATGGATAAAGTGAGATGCCAAAACTGTTCGGAAGCAAAAGCTACTAGTCCCGCTCATCCAATTAGAATCTGAGCTTCACTCAAAAACTTTGATAAATTATTGCTTCTTGACTTATTTGTATTCTATTTTATTTATCTAGGTTCTTGGGGACAAGCAACAGTTTAAGTTTGGTGTTGTGATGAGTGAATATTTTATACGCTTTTTGGGGTTAATTTCATGTAGTTTTTAGTATGTTTTAGTTAGTTTTTAGTATATTTTCATTAGATTTTAGGCAAAATTCATATTTCTAGACTTTACTATGAGTTTGTGTATTTTTCTATAATTTTAGGTATTTTCTGGCTGAAATTGAGGGAGCTGAGCAAAAATCTGATTCAGGCTGAAAAAGGACTGCTGATGCTGTTGGATTCTGACCTCTCTGCACTCGGAATGGATTTTCTGGAGCTACAGGAGTCCAATTGGTGCGCTCCCAATTGCTTTGAAAAGTAGACATCCAGGGATTTCCAGAAATATATAATAGTCCATACTTTGCTCAAGGATAGATGACGTAAATTGGCGTTCAACACCAGTTCCATGTTGCAGTCTGGCGTTAAACGCCAGAAACAAGTTACAAGTTGGAGTTAAACTCCCAAAACAGGTTACAACCTGGCGTTTAACTCTAGAAATAGCCTAGGCACATGTAAAGCTTAAGTCTCAGCCCCAGCACACACCAAGTGGGCCCCAGAAGTGGATTTCTGCACTATCTATCTTAGTTTACTCATTTTCTGTAAACCTAGGTTACTAGTTTAGTATTTAAACAACTTTTAGAGATTTATTTTGTACCTCATGACATTTTAGATCTGAACTTTGTACTCTTTGATGGCATGAGTCTCTAAACTCCATTGTTGGGGGTGAGGAGCTCTACTGTGTCTCGATGAATTAATACAATTACTTCTGTTTTCCATTCAAACACGCTTGTTTCTATCTAAGATATTTATTTGCACTTCAATATGATGAATGGGATAATCCATGACACTCATCACCATTCTCAACCTATGAACGCGTGCCTGACAACCACCTCCGTTCTACATTAGATTGAATAAGTATCTCTTTGGGTTCCTTAATCAGAATCTTCGTGGTATAAGCTAGAATCCATTGGCATCATTCTTGAGAATCCAAAAAGTCTAAACCTTGTCTGTGGTACTCTGAGTAGGATTCAAGGATTGAATGACTGTGATGAGCTTCAAACTCACAAAGGTTGGGCGTAGTGACAGACGCAAAAGGACCAACGGATCCTATTCCAGCATGAGTGAGAACCAACAGATGATTAGCCGGGCGGTGACAGCACACCTGGACCATTTTCACTGAGAGGACGGATGGTAGCCATTGACAATGGTGATCCACCAACATACAACTTGCCATAGGAGGAACCTTGCGTGCGTGAAGAAGAAGACAGGGGAAAAGCAGAGATTCAGAAGACAAAGCATCTCCAGAACTCCAACATATTCTCCATTACTGCAGAACAAGTATTTATTTCATGCTCTTTTATTTCTCGCAATTCAAACTGATAAATATATTTGATATCCTGACTAAGCGTTACAAGATAACCATAGATTGCTTCAAGCCAACAATCTCCGTGGGATTCGACCCTTACTCATGTAAGGTATTACTTGGATGACCCAGTGCACTTGCTGGTTAGTTGTACGAGTTGTGAAAAGTGTGATTCACAATTCGTGCACCATGAATTCTGGTGGCCTACTCTTTTTAAGGATGCTACTGACTTCTATAAATCTTGCTCCCCATGCCAAAGGTTTGGGAATATATCCAAGAGGGACGAGATGCCCCAACAACTTATGTTGTTCTGTGAAATTTTTTATGTTTTGGGCCTTGACTTCATGGGTCCATTTCCAAACTCTAGCGGTTTCTTATACATATTGTTAGCTGTTGATTATGTCTCTAAATGGGTGGAAGCAATTCCTACCCATACTGATGATACTAACATTGTTGTCTCCTTTGTTAGAAATCATATTATCTATCGCTTTGGATCACCACGAGCAATCGTGAGTGATCAAGGCACTCATTTTTGTAACAGGAGATTGACAAGTCTATTAAAGAAACATGGCATTGTTCACAAGTAGCAACAGCCTACCACCCTCAGACCAATGGATAAGCCGAGGTCTCTAACAGAGAGATAAAGCACATACTGGAGAAGATTGTCAAGCCTCATAGGAAGGACTGGAGCACCAGACTTGTAGATGCACTCTGGGCTTATCAGACAGCATACAAGACACCCATCGGAATGAGTCCCTTCCGCCTAGTATACGAAAAGGCTTGTCACCTCCTAGTGGAGGTGGAACACAAGGCTTTCTGAGCTGTAAGGGAATGCAACATGAGATTTGAGAAAGCCGGTGCTGAAAGGAAGTTGCAACTAGTAGAACTGGAGAACCTTCAACTCGAAGCATATGACAACTCCAGACTATACAAAGAGAAGGTGAAGGCTGTGCATGACAAGCATATCAAGAGAAGAGAGTTTAGACCTGGGGAACTAGTTCTCCTTTATAACTCCAGGTTGAGGCTCATGCCAAGCAAGCTGAGATCAAGGTGGGAAGGCCCCTATAGAGTAGTGAAGGCAGAGCCATACGGAGTCTTCCACCTGAGTCATCCTGCAAGCTCCAAAGTCATCAAAGTCAATGGCCACTGCTTGAAGCTGTATCATGGTGAGAAAATGAAGGACAATAAAGAGCTAGAGGTCTTCCTCTTGGAGGATCCACCAACAGAAGAAGTTTGAGCTTGTGGACCGTCCAACTTAAGAACGTAAAAGCAAAGTGCTAGGTGGGAGACAACCCACCATGGTATGATCATCCCTTTTCATTCCTAGCTTTATTTTATTTTGTTTTTCTCAATGTTCATTCATAATTTCTGCATAATCACCTGCATTCTGCATAAAAAAAGGTGTTTGACGCGCGAGTGTCCAAGACGCGTGCGCGTCATGCCTGAATTCGCAACACCAAGGAATTGAACCGAGAGTTGCGTGGGAGTGGTGAAGGAAGCGTGATTTGGACACAAGCAAGCCCACGCATACGCGTACCTCACGCGTGCGCGTCGCCTGGGCTTTCAGCAACCCACGCATAAGCTTCCTTGACGCGTACGCGTGACCCCGGAAATCGGCGTAAATAGCGTGCTGAACAGAGAGTTGTACTGCGCCCACGCTGGAACTGTGCTAGAGGCACAAATTTAACCACGCGTACGCGTCTCTGACGCGTGCGCGTCAGTTTCACTATGTGGCTATCCACGCGTGCGTGTACCAGACGCGCACGCGTCATATGATTTTTTTGGCTCTCATGCGTTTCAACCCGAGAGTTGTGCGTGCGCGGGGCTGCCTTCACGCGATTGGCAAAACCACTGTCACGCGTACGCGTTCTAGATGTGTACGCGTCACTTAAAACTTGCGCGACCTACGCGTACGCGTGCTATACGCATACGCGTCGCATGCCCCGCATGGTTAAACCAGTACGCCGCCTGATTTCAATTATTCCCTCCCCCAATCCTAATTCTTTCTTAATTCTTCCTCCTTCTTTCTTCCCTATTCCTTCTTACTATCTACTACTTTCTTCTTCCCTTCTTCACCTTCTCCCTCAGGTTTCTTTTCTTCCTCCTCTCTACTCTTTCATTCTTCTTTCAGTTATTGCATTTACTTGTTTTTTTTTCTTTCTTCTAAATTTTTCTTTTAAGCTTAGTTATTTATGGTTTCTTTTTCATTCTTTTATCATGCATTTTTATGTTGGTATTGGAGCTTTATTTGGGTATTATTTTATTTTATTGGAACTTGTAGATCTTATGAGGAGTGATTTGATAATTGACATTTAAATTTGGCTCTCATATACATTTGGATTCATTATTTTCATTTCTATTTTAACTTGCACACCAAGTGTTTGTGAAAAAGCTTTTATGCCATTTTGAATTCTATTTTAGTTTACTCTTACACTTTAATACCTCTTTTTTACAACACTTGTACTCCACATGTATTTGGGATTATCATTCACAATTGTCATCATACAAGTGCTCTTTAATTTGCCACATTTAATAATTGATGCTTGAGTTATGCTTCTCATGCCTCTTTCTGCATGCCACAAACCCTCTTGCATCTAATTATTCTGACTTGCCTTCTTGATCTTAATTAATGTCTTACCTACATGTTGTAGCTACCATGTATTTAAGCTATCATCTTCTCTTTGGCATTCATTATCACTTGAAATTTTCTCCCTCTGGTTTTTAGTTATATGTATTTAACAGTCTTCCTCTTTCTTTCTTTCTTAGGCATGGGTACCAAGAAAGGCAAAGAGAAGGCCACTGACAAGCCACAGGCAAGGAGAGGAACCAAGAGAGCACCGGCTAAGGTGCTTCCATCTACAAGCGTAAAGCCACCAACAAAGCGGGTGAAGAAGATCATTAAAGTTGATAAAGCAGAAAAAGTCTTTCCCACACGGGACTCACATGGTTCACTAACCGTTATTGCGAATAGATGTTTCCCATCCAAGCCGAGCGAAACTACAAAAATGAGCATCTACTCATTGTCCCAACACACTTTGTTGATTTTGTGGAGCCCCGAATTGAGAAGAGACAGTGGGGATTTTTGAGGAGGCAGCCGCGAGAGGTCAACCTATCATGGGTAGTTGAATTCTACTCCAACTTCTACTCACCTACTCTGCAGACTGTCTATGTTCGTCAGTAACAAGTCCCTGTCTCTGAGCGTGCCATACAGCAAGCACTGGATCTTCCACCTACCCAGAGGGATTGGATGCATATCAAGAAGCCTCTCTTAAGCGCCAGATGTATCAGTTCGACTGGGATAGCGTCCTTGGAGTTATATCCCAACCTGGCAGCACCTGGATCTATGGGCAGCATCGGTCAAAACCCAAGAGCATCTCAGCCCAGTCACTCACCTTGGAGGCTCGCGTGTGGGCACAAATTATATCTCACTATATTTTTCTGAGCACTCACGAATCCACCTTCACAGCCGACATGGCTGTTCTCATCTGGTGCATCCTGACAGAGCAACCTCTCAACCTGCCCCGACTCATCCGACAGGCAATGGGACACGTAGAGATTGCGGGTAACCTGCCTTTTCCCGCCTTGGTTTCAGATTTAGTCTCTGCAGCAGGTGTTTCCTATCAGGCTAGAGACACGAAGGTTATGATCCCTAGAGCCGACCAGTATGTCCCAAATGGGAAGTACATCAGGCCACCAGTTCCCTCTGCAAGTCGGCCTGCAGGCCCATCTTTGGATACTCCTCCTTCTTCTATTCCACCATCCTCCACACCACAAGCACCATCCACCCATCAGATGTTCCTTCAGATCCTTGAGTGGTTTGACCAGCAAGACCGGTGGATGGAGCAAATGGAGTGCCGTAACAAGCGCCGATACAACTATCTGAAGGAACTCATACTTGGTACCCACCCACCTCCAAAACCGAAGGACAGCCCGGACTCCCCCTCATCTAGTACCACAGGGAGCCATGGCGAACCAGACAGCGGAGGCGATGCTTCCAGCCCTACCTTGCTCCTTACTGATGGCACAGAGGACCATGCCAAGCCTTAAGTGTGGGGAGGTCAGTCCTTGACTTTCGAAGGTAATCTCTCTCTCTTAACACCAACATTTTAGTTTTTCTTTTGTTAGATAGGATAGATTGCATGTATATTTTACTTGGTTAAAGTAATGAATTTCTTTTCAAGACCCTATTTATAGTATTTCACTAATTTAAATTGAAAATTTGTGTTAAACTTGTTTGAAGATTGTAATTTGGAACATGGTTTATAGCTAAGAACACACAACCTGTGAGATTTGAGCTTAATTATATGGTTACATTATTTAACCATAATTTTTGTTGTGTTTTCTTCTCTATAATTGTAATCTATACTTTGTTCTATCCTATATGTCCATTGTTTAGTGTATTTGCATGCATACATATGATTGAGGCCATCATTTATTATTAGCTCACTTATCCCAAATAGCCTACCATTTCAATTACCTTTGTTTGCCACTTTGAGCCTTTTAATTCCATTTGTTCTGTATTTTACCACATCACCAGCCTTAAGTGGAAAAACAATTAATTATCCCAATTGAATCTTTGGTTAGCTTAAGATAGAGATTGTGTATCAATTAAGTGTGGGAAATTGTGGGAACTTGGGTTAATGAAATTGTGTTGACAAAAGTATTGGAAATTTGGGTGCATACTCATGTGAGACCAGAAAATCATGTGCATTGATATCTTATGTTTGCTTTCATGTTCATTAAAAAAATATTACAATATAAATAAATAAATACGGGACAAAAATTACCCCAATGTCAAGTTTAATAAAAGATCAATGCATATGTGGTAGAATTAAGAAAAATTTGATATATGAGTATGTGAAATATACAAAAGTGTGGTTTTGGGTAGCTAGGCATGATTTTAGAATTATATAGAGTGTGTGTATGTTAGGTGAGAACTTAAGTTAGTCCAAAATTCATATTATAGCTCTCTTAGCCATACATATATCCTCACCCTTACCTTAGCCCCATTACAACCTTGAAAACACCTCATGATGTTTGCATTGGTACACTAAATATTTTTTGATTGGTTAGATGAAGAACAAAGTTTTAGAAAGCATGAATAGAGAAGAGTAGAGTGGATTAACCCTAGACACTTGAGCGATTAGAGTGAATATATACTACCAGTGAGGGTTCAATGCTTGATTCTATGTTTCCTGCTTTCATGAGCTATCTTCTTACAAGTTTACTTGTCTTTTATTATGTGATTTGAATTAGTAGAATCTGATTTATGTTTGTTTGGAGAACTTGTTTACTTTTAACCAAGTAGATAGAAACATCTAAGCATATAGTTGCATCTCATGAGTCTTACTTTCCCCCATTAATTCCTGTTGTCTCCTTGAGCTTAGCATGAGGACATGCTAATATTTAAGTGTGGGGAGATTGATAAACCATAATTTTATGGTTTATCTTGTGCTAATTTGAGTGATTTTTATCAAGTCTTTGCACACTTATTCATACAATTTGCATGGTTTTACAAATCCTTCCCAGTTTAGTTCTATGGTTGAAAACTTGCTTCCTGAGCCTTTAAATTGTGTATTTTAATTCCCCTTTATACCATTCGATGCCTGATCTGTGTGTTAAGTGTTTTCAGGCTATATAGGGCAGGAATGGCTTAGAGGTTGGAGAGGAAGCTTGCAAAAATGGAAGGAGCACAAAAAATAAAGGAGATAACTAGCGAGGATCGACGCGCACGCATGGCTCACGGGTGCGCGTGATTTGGAGATTTTCACAGTGACGCATGCGCGTACCTGACGTGTACGCGTGATAAGCGAGATTGCACAGTGACACGTGAACGTAACTGACGCGTCCGCGTGACACGCTGATAAACCACTATTTTATGGTTTATCTTGTGCTCAATTGAGTAGTTTTTATCAAGTCCTTGCCCACTTATTCATATGATTTGCATGATTTTACAATTTCTTCCTAGTTCTATTCTATGATTCAAAACTTGTTTCCTAAGCCTTTAATTTGTATATTTTAATTCCCCTTTATACAATTTGATGTCGTGATCTGTGTGTTCAGTGTTTCAGCCTTTGTAAGGCAGGATTGGCTTAGAGGATGGAGAGGAAGCTTGCAGAAATGGAAGGGGCACAAGAAATAAAGGAGACAACCAGCGAGCATTGATGCGCACGCATGGCTCACGCGTGCACGCGATCTGGAGATTTTCACAGTGATGCGTGCGCGTGAATTGAAGTTCTGCTAGACGACGTGCACGCGTGCTTGACGCGTACGCGTGACACGCGAAGATGACCAGTGACGCGTACGCGTGACTGACGCGTACGCGTGACATGGCGATCTGCAAAAATAACAAAAGATGGTGGGGGTAATTTTGGGCCAAGTTTGGACCCAGTTTCCGGCCCAAAAACACATACTAGAGCCAGGGAACGAGCAGAGACTAACCACAGACTCTCATTAGCGTAGTTTTAGTTTTTAGATTGGAATCTAGAGAGAGATTACTCTTCTTTTAGGTTTTCTTTTACATTTATATTTTGCTTTTGCTTTGGATATTGAAGAGTCATTACCTCCGTTCAAGTTATTATTCTAGTTTATTTTCTTATTCCCTTACGCTTCCATATCCTTAATCTTTGTTCAGAGTTACAATTGGATTGTTTTTAGAATTTATTAATGCAAAGGATTACTTTTATTTTAATTAATTTGTAGTTATTGTCTATCATGTCTTCCTTTTATTCCCTTTTTAATTATGTGCAAGTAATTTTCATGTCAATGGAGTAGATTCCCAACTTGACATGGGGGTTGATTAAAAGGAGACACTTGAGTTGGAATGCTCAAGTGATTAGTTAAGTTGGAAGTTGTTAGCTAATTCTCTATTTACTAACGCTAGTCCTTCCCAAGGGAGAGGATTAGGATTTGCGAATAAGAGTTTGCTCAATCACTTGACTTTCTTTTATTTAGTAAGGGTTAACTAAGTGAAAATAACAACCTCTTTACACTACACTTGAGAGAATTCCAACAAGGATAGAACTTCCAATTAATCATTTCCCCAGTCAAGGCTTTTTATTCTGAATATATAATTCTCTTTTAATTTACAATTATTTATTTTCTATCATTCAACTCTCAAATTTCTCGGAAAACTCCTGATTAATAAGATAGCACCCTTTTGTCAACTCGTTGGGAGACAACCTGGGATTCATACTCCCAATATTTTTATTCTAATTTTTTGAGAACCTTTCTAAATTGATGAGCAGATTTTAGCTGGTTAAGAACTGTACTTACAATGCTATTTCTTATATTACTTTCTTAATTGGCTAATTTTCGCCCTCCATCAATTTTTGGCGCTGTTGCCGGAGAGTTGTGATGCACATAAACTAGTTATGCTGCGATTTAGGAAATTGCACGATCGGCAAAATTCCTTCCGGCAAGTGCACCGGTTATCGTCAAGTAAAAACTCACAATAGAGTGAGGTCGAATCCCACAAGGATTGGTTGAATGAGCAATTCGGATTAGAAGTGTGTTCTAGTTGAGCGGAATCAAGATTGAGATGAGTATTGCGGAATGTAAAATTGGCGGGAAAAGTAAATGACAAGAAATTGAAATGGCGGAATCTTAAATTGCATGAATTAAAGAGCAGAAACTAAATTGCTGAAATTAAAAGGGAATGGGGGTGATTGCATGAATTGAGTAGCAGAATGTAAAGAGAAAGTGGAAATCAGAAATGGGGAATTCATTGGGTTATAGGAGATATTGAGATCTCCGAATTAAAACATGTTTATCTCTTCTTCAACCAATGCGTTCATTGAATTTTGCTTGGCAATCTTATATGATTGGATCCCAATCCCTTGGCTCACCAATTCTCTCTAAAAACAAACAAATTCCCAATCCCTTGGTTTAAATGTTCATAAGAAGAGATGATGCTTGATCACTGATTATACCACACAATTTCATGAACCACAATTTGGTAGGATTACATGTCACAATATCCATCCAAACCCCAATCCAATTCACTGTGAGAAAGCTTCTCTAGCATGAATCCTCCATTCCTTTCCCAAGGCTCCGAAGGATTCCAAGTATGGGTAGTTTCTTTCCCAAGACAACTACTCAATGGAATTAGATCGAGAAGCTTTCTAACAAAATTCAAGAGAAAAGATTGAAGAAGAAGATAAACTATTATTGATTCATTGAATTACAATAGAGCTCCCTAACCCAATGAAAGGGGTTTAGTGAATCATAGCTCTGAATTCAATTACAAAGAAAAGGAAAACTAGCTAAAAGTGAAAGTAAAAGTCCTCTCTAACTTAACTTCTATCCTATTTATACACTTTCTATATTGAGCTTCAGTTGTGCTTCTTGGGCTTTGAGGCCTCTCCTTGCTTTCCTTTTGCCTTGGGTTTATGATCCATAATCTTGATGAGGTTGTTGATCCAAATCCTGTAACATTTATTGAGCCAACTTAGTGATAATCAAATAATGACACATGACTCAATAAATTGAAATTTCAAACTCATCAATCCTTCAGGCCCAATCCCATAAACCATGATATTCAATTGGGTTTCATACCAAAGTAAGTTTAAGTTAATATTTGTGCTCAAAGACTAACTTAAATCACAATATTTTTGGCCCAGAAACCTTTTCCAAGAGTGGCGTTTAAGTTGTAGTTTAAGCTTAAACTGCAGCTTAAACGCCAGACACTTCCAGTGAGGCCTTTTGTAGAAGCACGTTTAAGCTTCAGTTTAAGGTTAAACTGAAGCTTAAACGTGGAAATGGAAGAAGGTAGCCCTGGAGAGTCATGTAGTCGAACACGTTTAAGCTTCAGTTTAAGGTTAAACTGAAGCTTAAACGTGGAAATAGGAAGGGCAGCCCTGGAGGTCGAACACGTTTAACCTCCAGTTTGAGGTCAAACTGGAGGTTAAACGTGGAAAAGGGTGGAGGCATACTGGAGGTCGAACACGTTTAACCTCCAGTTTGAGGTCAAACTGGAGGTTAAACGTGGAAGCTTAGAATGGTAGCCCTGGAGGTGTCGAACACGTTTAACCTCCAGTTTGAGGTCAAACTGGAGGTTGAACGTGGAATGCTTCTTTAGTGAGGCTTTTCATTCTGGCGTTTAACCTCCAGTTTAAGGTCAAACTGGAGGTTAAACTTCAATTCCAGCATTTCTTATCCTTCATGATTTTGATGTTTAAGCTCCAGTTTAGGCTTAAACTGGAACTTAAACTCCACATGTGATATTCAAGCTTCCTTCATTGATTTTGTTGCTTCCTTGCTTAGCCTCTTCTTCCCTGAAATCATCCAAACAATTGCATCAAAGTCTTGCAAAATTTCATGAGAAATCTTCCATTCATAGCATTTAAGTATTATAACTAAAACTCATGGAATATGCATCAAAATCATGTTGTTTGGATGGTTCATTGCTTTGTTCTTCTTTTAACCATTTTTGGTTACTTTAAGCTCAAGAAAATGCATAAAACAACTAAAACTAACAGAAAAATGCTAGTGAAACTAGCCTATGATGCCTTGGCATCAAGTTGCAATAGCGTGCTAAATTATTAGTTAGTGTACATATTTTTAATTTTTGCATATTTTATTTTATTTTATTTTCATGAGCTGTATGTTTCTTTCATTGAATGATGCGTTCACTGCCTGATCCGAGCTTAGCCGCATTTAATCCTGAAATTGAAAGAACTCTTTCACGTATTAGGCGAGCTTGGCGTCGATTAGCCTCTGAGGGTGGTGAAGTGGTTGTTATCAATTCACCAGTCTCTTCTGAAGGCGAATCTGAAACGGCATTCGAGGAAGAAACAAGTTCCTCTACTACTAATTCGGTTGATTTAGGCACAGGTAACATGGCGGCACCTAGGAGGATCACTCTCCAGGAGGCAGGAGCCCCAGACTTTACTCTGCAACCGTATCAAGTGCGTCATCCAAATATGAGTGCAGATTTTAAACTGAAGACTGTGTTAATCAACTTGATGCCCAAGTTTCATGGCTTACCTGCTCAAGAGCCTATCAAGCACCTACGGGATTTTCAGACAGCCTGTTCTACTGTTAGGTGTCATGGTGCAGATGAAACTTCTATTTTGCTAACCGCCTTCCCGTTTTCTCTTGAGGGAAAGGCGAGGGAGTGGTACAACACTCAACCTGAAGCAACCGTTACTAACTGGGATACGCTCAGGAGAGAATTCCTAGAAAAATACTTTCCAGCTGAAGTTACAAATAGACTAAGGAAAGAGATCTCTTGCATTATTCAAGGCGAATCGGAGACTCTTTATGAGTACTGGGACCGCTTCAAGAATCTTCTGGACGCATGCCCCCATCACATGATTGACAAGTTAGTATTGATCAGCTACTTCACTCAAGGCATGAAGCCTCGGGATAAGACTACATTAGATGGTGCAAGTAATGGTTCCCTGAAAAAGTATAAGACCGCAGATGAAGCGTGGCAACTGATCAGCGACCTAGCCGAGTCCACTCGGAATCACAGGTACAGGAACAACCACTCCAAGGCTATTGCAGAGGTTTCCTCTAGTAGTGAGACTACTGCTTTCACACAGGCTATATGTGAGATGACCAACCTTCTGAAGCAGATGTAGCTAAATCAACAACAACCTCAGCCTCCCCCACCACAACAAAGTCAACAGTTGATTCCTCAAAGAGTATACAGAATATGTGCTGATTACACTCATTACACTGACAAATGTCCACAGCTCCAACAGGAAGATAACACCTTGGCAGCTACTCACAATTTCTATGACCGCCCGAATCAAGGGTACAATCAATAAGGCGGCAATTACAACCAAGGTGGAAATTACAACCAAGGTTGGCAAGACAAGTCCAACCAAGGATGGAGAGACCATTCCAACCAGGGATGGAAGGATAATTCCAACCAAGGTTGGAGGGTCAACTACAACAGATGAGACAGAGATAACAATGGAAATCTTAGGTGGAATAACAACAATAGACAGCAGAACCAAAACCAGCCCTACAAATCACCTCACTTAAGGCAGTCCCAAGCACCTCAGAACAACCAACAGCAGGCCCCTCAGATCACTTACCCTTCTCCTTCTTCTCATGACGAAATGCTTCAGTCTATTGAGCACAGACAAAAGGCCATGGAGAACACACTTATCTCCACCTTGAACGGTCTGACCTCTGTTGTACAAGCTCTTGCCTCACATATTGGATCAATGAATACTTCTAATAATCATCCTTCAAGCTCCAATGAAATTCTTTCTCAATCCTTACCCAACCCCAAGGGTGGCATCAATGCCATCACTTTGAGGTCCAGAACTACACTGCAAGAGAGGAATCAGGAAGAGCCAAGCCCACAAGAACATACCCCAGTTGGAGACATAGTTGAAGTGGAAGATGCTGAAGAGGAAGAGGAAGTACAAGACATGGTTGAAGAAGAAGTAGCACAGCCAAGGAATGGAGCACCAAAAGACACAGAAGCTGTAAGTGGTGCCATTCCTATTCCATTTCCACACCTTGCACGAAAGTCCAGGAGGCAGATGGAACTTGATCCCAAAATGGTAGAAATCTTCAAAAAGGTTGAGGTAACTGTTCCCCTTTTTTATGTTATTCAACAAGTACCTAAATATGCAAAGTTTCTGAAAGATTTATGCATGCATAAAGATAAAATTAATGAATTAGAAACTATTCCTTTAGGTAGTTCTATATCTACTTTAATGGGAGGTATACCTGAAAAATATAGTGATCCAGGTCCATCCATGGTTAACTGTACCATTGGGGGTGTAATATTTTCTGACTGCATGTATGATTTAGGAGCATGCGTGAGTATTATGCCATTGTCTATATATGATACTTTGAGGCTCCCTCCCTTAAAAAGGTTGGCAGCTCGATTTGTTTTAGCAGATAAAAGCATCATCACTGTGGTTGGAATTGCTGAAGACGTGCTGGTAAGCATTAAGGGGCTCACATTTCCCATTGACTTCTATATCTTGGAAATGCCCCCTAATGACTCAGGAAGACCATCATCAATCCTGCTTGGAAGGCCATTTCTGAAGACTTCAAAGTTCAAGCTGGATGCCTGGTGCACGAAATTTTGATCATCAATAATGGCGTCAAAGGACTTGGAGCTCTTAAGTGTGAATCACACTTTGTCACAATTCCGCACAACTAACCAGCAAGTGCACTGGGTTGTCCAAGTAATACCTTACGTGAGTAAGGGTCGATCCCACGGAGACTGTCGGCTTTAAGCAAGCTATGGTCACCTTGTAAATCTCAGTCAGGCGAATTCAGATGGTGATGGAGAATTGATAATTAAAAGATAAATAAAACATAAAATAAAGATAGAGATACTTATGTAATTCTTTGGTTGGAATTTTAGATAAGCGTATGAAGATGCTCTGTTCCTCCTGAACCTCTGCTTTCCTATTGCCTTCTTCCAATCATTCATACTCCTTTCCATGGCAAGCTTTATGTTGGGCATCACCGTTGTCAATGGCTACTTCCCATCCTCTCAGTGAAAACGTTCCAAATGCGCTATCACTGCACGACTAATCATCTGTCGGTTCTCGATCATGTTGGAATATGATACATTGATCCTTTTGCATCTGTCACACGCCCAACAAACACGAGTTTGAAGCTCGTCACAGTCATCCCTTCCCAGATCCTACTCGGAATACCACAGACAAGGTTTAGACTTTCCGAATCTCAAGAATGACCGCCAATAATTTTAGCCTATACCACGAAGGTTCCAATCTTAGATTAGAAACCCAAGAGATACACATTCAATCTTGTTTGCATGTAGAATGGAAGTGGTTGTCAGTCACGCGTTTATAGGTGAGAATGGTGATGAGTGTCACATAATCATCACATTCATCATGTTCTTGGGTGCGAATGAATATCTTGGAGAAGAAATAGACTTGAGTTGAATAGAAAAACAATAGTACTTGTATTAATTCATGAAGAACAACAGAGCTCCACACCTTAATCTATGGTGTGTAGAAACTCCACCGTTGAAAATACAAAAGTGATAATGGTGTAAGCATGGCCGAATGGCCAGCCTCCAAGGTCTAGGGACTAAATGTCCAAAGATTGATTAAAAATACAATAGTATAAGGTCCTATTTATAGAGAACTAGTAGCCTAGGGTTTACAGAAATCAGTAATTAATGCAGAAATATTCTTCTAGGCCCACTTGGTGTGTGCTTGGACTGAGCATTGAAGCTTCCATGTATAGAGACTTTTCTTGGAGTTAAACGCCAACTTTTGTGCCAGTTTGGGCGTTTAACTCCAGCTTGTGTGCCAGTTCCGGCGTTAAACGCCAGAATTCTTGAGCTGACTTGGAACGCCTGTTTGGGCCATCAAATCTCAGGCAAAGTATGGACTATTATATATTGCTGGAAAGCCCAGGATGTCTACTTTCCAACGCAATTGAGAGAGCGCCAATTGAGCTTCTGTAACTCCAGAAAATCCACTTCGAGTGAAGGGAGGTCAGAATCCAACAGCATCTGCAGTCCTTTTTCAGTCTCTGAATCAGATTTTTGCTCAGGTCCCTCAATTTCAGCCAGAAAACACCTGAAATCACAGAAAAACACACAAACTCATAGTAAAGTCCAGAAGAGTAATTTTTATTTAAAAACTAATAAAAATATAATAAAAACTAATTAAAATATACTAAAAACATACTAGAAACAATGCCAAAAAGTGTATAAATTATCCGCTCATCAATGCCTTCTCAGGAACTTACTCCTTTGAGATAGATGGCAGGGTAGTGAGTTTCAATTTGAATGAAGCCATGAAGCACATTCCGGAAGATCATTCCATCTTCCAGTGCGACATCATTAATGAAACTATAGCTGCAGTTCACCAAGAAGAAGTAGAAGAGAGGCACATGGAGCAAGGTCCAAGTGTGGAGACACCCTCTGAACACAATGAGGACACTTTGCTATTGTCACTAGCTCCAGATGATCCGGAGCCCAGCCATGAGCAGATATTGGAATTGAAGCCCCTTCCACCCCACCTCAAGTATGCTTACCTTGAGGATAATCAGAAGCTTCCAGTTATCATTGTAAGGGAACTCACTTCCCAACAGGAGGAGCAACTACTAAGTGTGCTGAGAAGACACAAGAAAGCAATTGTGCTGAGAAGACACAAGAAATCAGTAATTAATGCAGAAATATTCTTCTAATAAAAATATAATAAAAACTAATTAAAATATACTAAAAACATACTAAAAACAATGCCAAAAAGCGTATAAATTATCCGCTCATCACAACACCAAACTTAAATTGTTGCTTGTCCCCAAGCAACTGAAAATCAAATAGGATAAAAAGAAGAGAATATACGATGAATTCCAAAAACATCTATGAAGATCAGTACTAATTAGATGAGCGGGGCTTTTAGCTTTTTGCTTCTGAATAGTTTTGGCATCTCACTTTATCCTTTGAAGTTCAGAATGATTGGCTTCTATAGGAACTCAGAATTCACATAGTGTTAGTGATTCTCCTAGTTAAGTGTGTTGATTCTTGAACACAGCTACTTTATGAGTCTTGGCCGTGACCCTAAGCATTTTGTTTTCCAGTATTACCACCGGATACATAAATGCCAGAGACACATAACTGGGTGAACCTTTTCAGATTGTGACTCAGCTTTGCTAGAGTCCCCAATTAGAGGTGTCCAGAGCTCTTAAGCACACTCTTTTTGCTTTTGGACCACGACTTTAACTGCTCAGTCTCAAGTTTTCACTTGGCACCTTCACGCCACAAGCACATGGTTAGGGACAGCTTGGTTTAGCCGCTTAGGCCAGGATTTTATTCCTGTGGACCCTCCTATCCACTGATGCTCAAAGCCTTGGATCCTTTTTATCACCCTTGCCTTTTGGTTTAAAGGGGTATTGGCTTTTTCTGCTTGCTTTTCTTTTTCTTTCTTTTTCTTTTCTCTTTTTTTTTTCTTTTTGCCTCTTTTTTTCTGCAAGCTTTTTACTGCTTTTTCTTGCTTCAAGAATCAATTTTTTTATTTTTCAGATCATCAGATAACATTTCTCCTTTTCCCATCATTCTTTCAAGAGCCAATAATTTTAACATTCATAAACAATCAAATTCAAAAATATGCACTATTCAAGCATTCATTCAGAAAAACAATAGTATTGCCACCACATCAAAATAATTAAACTGTTTTAAAATTTGAAATTCATGCACTTCTTTTTCTTTTTCAATTAAAAATATCTTTCATTTAAGAAAGGTGATGGATTCATTTTCATAGCTTCAAGGCATAGACACTTAGACACTAATGATCATGTAATAAAGACACAAACATAAATAAACATAAAGCATAAAAATTTGAAAAACAGAAAATAAAGAACAAGGAAATTAAAGAACGGGTCCACCTTAGTAATGGCGGCTAGTTCTTCCTCTTGAAGATCTTATGGAGTGCTTTAGCTCCCCAATGTCTCTTTCTTGCCTTTGTTGTTCCTCTCTCATGGTTCTTTGGTCTTCTCTTATTTCATGGAGGAGGATGGAATGCTCTTGGTGCTCCACCCTTAGTTGTCCCATGTTGGAACTTAATTCTCCTAGGGAGGTGTTGATTTGCTCTCAATAGTTTTATGGAGGAAAATGCATCCCTTGAGGCATCTCAGGGATTTCATGATGAGGAGTTTCCTCATGCTCTTGTCCATGAGTGGGATCTCTTGTTTGCTCCATCCTTTTCTTAGTAATGGGCTTGTCCTCATCAATGAGGATGTCTTCCTCTATGATAATTCCAGCTGAATTGAAGAGGTGACAAATGAGATGAGGGAAGGCTAACCTTACCACAGTAGAGGACTTGTCTGCCAATTTGTAGAGTTCTTGGGATATAACCTCATGAACTTCTACTTCCTCTCCAATCATGATGCTATGAATCATGATAGCCCGGTCTATAGTAACTTCAGATCGGTTGCTAGTGGGAATGATTGAGCATTAGATGAACTCCAACCATCCCCTAGCCATAGGCTTGAGGTCATGCCTTCTTAGTTGAATCGGCTTCCCTCTTGAATTTCTCTTCCATTGAGCTCCCTCTTCATAGATGTCCATGAGGACTTGGTCCAACCTTTGATCAAAGTTGACCCTTCTAGTGTATGGGTGTGCATCTCCTTGCATTATAGGCAAATTGAATGCCAACCTTATATTTTCTGGACTAAAGTCTAAGTATTTCCCTCGGACCATTGTAAGCCAATTCTTGGGGTCCGGGTTCACACTTTGATCATGGTTCTTGGTGATCCATGCATTGGCATAGAACTCTTGAACCATTAAGATTCTGATTTGTTGAATGGGATTGGTGAGAACTTTCCAACCTCTTCTTCGGATCTCATGTCGGATCTCCAGATAGTCGCCCTTTTTGAGCTTAAAAGGGACCTCGGGGATCACTTTCTTCTTGTCCACAACTTCATAGAAGTGGTCATGATGCACCCTTGAGAGGAATTTCTCCATCTCCCATGACTCAGAGGTTGAAGCTTTTGCGTTCCCTTTCCTCTTTCTAGAGGTTTCTCCAGCCTTAGGTGCCATAAATGGTTATGGAAAAACAAAAAAGCTTTAGCTTTTACCACACCAAACTTAGAAGGTTGCTCGTCCTCGAGCAAAAGAAGAAAGAAGAGAGTAGAAGAAGAAGAAATAGAGGAGATGGAGGGGGCTTCGTGTTTCGGCCAAGGGATATAGGTAGTGTGTATGTTGTGTGAAAATAAAAGAGTGAAGATGGGTTTATATAGGAGTGGAGAAGGGGATATGGTTCGGCCATTATGGGTGGGTTTGGGTGGGAAAGTGGTTTGAATTTGAATGGTGAGGTAGGTGGGGTTTTATGAAGGATGGATGTGAGTGGTGAAGAGAATGGTGGGATTTGATAGGTGAGGGGTTTTTGTTTGGATTTAATAGGTGAGGGGATTTTTTGGGAAAGATGTATTGAGGTGATTGGTGAATGGGTGAAGAAGAGAGAGAGAGAGATGAGGTAGGTGGGGATCCTGTGGGGTCCACAGATCCTGAGGTGTCTAGGATATCTCATTCCTGCACCATGTGGCATGCAAAACGCCCCTTGCTGCCAATCCTGGCATTAAACGCCAGGTTGCTGCCCATTTCTGGCGTTTAACGCCAGCTTCTTGCCCATTCCTGGCGTTAAACGCTAGTCTGGTGCCCATTCCTGACGTTAAACGCCAAGAATAGTGCCAGACTGGGCATTTAACGCCCATTCTGCTACCCTTACTGGCGTTTAAACGCCAGTAAGTTTCTCCTCCAGGGTGTTCTGTTTTTCATTCTGTTTTTCCTTCTGGTTTTGCTTTTTCAATTATTTTTGTGACTTCACATGATCATCAACCTACAGAAAACATAAAATAACAAAAGAAAATAGAAATTTAATATAGATAGTTAAAGATTAGGTTGCCTCCCAACAAGCGCTTCTTTAATGTCAATAGCTTGACAGTGGCTCTCATGGAGCCTCACAAATGTTTAGAGCAATGTTGGAACCTCCCAACACCAAA
Organism: Arachis ipaensis; assembly: GCF_059453495.1. Lineage (NCBI taxonomy): Eukaryota > Viridiplantae > Streptophyta > Magnoliopsida > Fabales > Fabaceae > Arachis > Arachis ipaensis. The sequence continues at coordinate 113,101,989 of NC_142441.1, read as the reverse complement.
CTTAAAGTTTGAATGTGGGGGTTCAACACCAAATTTAAAGTTTGGTTGTGGCCTCCTAACACCAAACTTAAAGTTTGACTGTGGGGGCTCTGTTTGACTCTGTATTGAGAGAAGCTCTTCATGCTTCCTCTCCATGGTGACAGAGGGATATCATTGAGCTTTAAACACAAGGGAGTCTCCATTCACTTGAATGATCAATTCTCCTCTGCCAACATCAATCACAGCTTTTGCTATGGCTAGGAAGGGTCTGCCAAGGATGATGGATTCATCCATACACTTCCTAGTCTCTAGGATTATGAAATCAGCAGGGATGTAATGGTCTTCAACCTTTACCAAGACATCCTCTACAAGTCCATAAGCCTGTTTCTTTGAATTCTCTGCCATCTCTAGTGAGATTCTTCCAGCTTGTACCTCAATGATCCTAGCTTCTCCATTACAGAGAGAGGCATGAGGTTTATGCTTGACCCTAGGTCACACAGAGCCTTCTCAAAGGTCATGGTGCCTATGGTACAAGGTATTAAGAACTTTTCAGGATCTTGTCTCTTCAGAGGTAATCTCTGCCTAGTCAAGTCATCCAGTTCTTTGATGAGCAATGGAGGTTCATCCTCCCAAGTCTCATTACCAAACAACTTGGCATTTAGCTTCATGAGTGCTCCAAGGTACTTAGCAACTTGCTCTTCAGTAACATCTTCATCTTCTTCAGAGGAAGAATACTCATCAGAGCTCATGAATGGAAGAAGTAAATTCAATAGAATCTCCATGGTCTCTGTGTGAGCCTCAGATTCCCATGGTTCCTCATCAGGGAACTCCATGGAGGTCAGTGGACATCCATTGAGATCTTCCTCAGTGGAGATCACTGCCTCTTCCTCCTCTCCAGGTTCGGCCATGTGAGACGTGTTTATGGCCTTGCACTCTCTCTTTGGATTCTCTTCTGTATTGCTTGGGAGAGTACTAGGAGGGAGTTCAGTAATTTTCTTACTCAACTGACCCACTTGTGCCTCCAAATTTGTAATGGAGGACCTTGTTTCAGTCATGAAACTTTGAGTGGTTTTGATTAGATCAGAGACAATGGTTGCTAAGTTAGAGTGGCTTTGCTTAGAAATCTCTGTCTGTTGCTGAGAAGATGATGGAAAAGGCTTGCCATTGCTAAACCAATTTCTTCCACCATTACTGTTGTTGAAACCTTGTTGAAGTCTCTGTTGATCCTTCCATGAGAGATTTGGATGATTTCTCCATGAAGGATTATAGGTGTATCCATAGGGTTCTTGATGCCAGGGCATTTTGGCCAGTTTCACTGACCTTTTCTCTATTGTTTTTAGGGTAGTTTCATGCATTTTCTTAGGGAATAAGCAAGTTTTGGGTAGAATTTCACTTACATCTTGATTCAACCATACATTGTGCACTTTACATGATTTCATGAGGATTTTGCATGAATTTAATGACAAATTGGATGATGCATTTCCCATGACTGGGACTAGAGCTTTGATGCACTTTATTACTTGATTTCAGGACAAAGGAAGCAAGGAAGAACCACGTTAGCAGCCACGTTAGTCTAACTAACGTGACCTCTAACGTGAAATGGGAGCTAACTTGCAAAGTTAATGAGAAAAGTAATCGACAATAACGCCCTCGAAGCCATAATAGCCCACGTTAAGAGTCACGTTAACTAAGTTAATGTGAACTCTAACATGGAAGAAAGAAATGAAGCCAACGTTAGTGACACTTACCTTTGTCACTAACGTTGGACCAAGCTCACAATTGGCCACGTTAAGAGCCATGTTAACTCAGTTAACGTGGACTCTAACGTTGAGAAGCAAAAGAGAAGCCAACGTTAGTGACACTTACCTTTGTCACTAACGTTGAGCTAAGCCACAATGAGCCACGTTAACTCCCACGTTAACTTAGTTAACGTGGAAGCTAACGTGGAGGGAGCAAAAATCGCCAACGTTAGTGACACTCACCTTTCTCACTAACGTTGGAATGAGCCAATGTGAGCAACGTTAACTCCTACATTAACTTAGTTAACGTGGAAGCTAACGTGGATAAGGGAATGATGAGCCAACATTAGTGACACTCACCTTTGTCACTAACGTTGGAAATGGCTATCATTGCTACGTTAGAAGCCACGTTAACCTAGTTAACGTGGACTCTAACGTGGGAAGTAGGGGCACATTGGAACGTTAGTGACAAAGGTAAGTGTCACTAACGTTCTCGAAGGATTGGCAAGCTTACGTTAAGAGCCACGTTAACCTAGTTAACGTGGACTCTAACGTAGGGGGAAGGGAAGACTCTCAACGTTATTGGGAAAGGTGAGTCCCAATAACGTGTGCGAAGGACCAAGAGGCAACGTTAGTGGTCACGTTAGTTCCACTAATGTTGAAGTTAACGTGGACCATCCCTGGGTGAGGAACGTTAGTGAAAAAGGTGATTGTCACTAACGTTCTCGAACCCACACTCTCACGTAACGTTAACGCCACTAACGTCTTGAGCTAAACACCCTGCCTACTTCACACTTTCTCTCTGCAAGTAAAGCTAAGCCCACTGCAGAAGATAACTGCTTCAAACTCAAGATCCAAAGGCCCATATCCAAGACTTGAAGAACCAACTAGAAGATCAGAAGAGTAGTATATATAGGGGTAGTTTTGAATTAGAAAAAAAGCTTTTTGGGGGATTGGAATTGGGAACTACTCTCTGTATAATTTACTTTCTCTGCACTTCTAGTTCAAATTTTCATGATGTATTCTCCATCTTTGTTTTCTATTTCCAGAGCTATGAACAACTAAACCCCTTTCATTGGGTTAGGGAGCTCTGTTGTAATTTGATGGATCAATACTAGTTTTCATTACTCTTCTTCTATCTTTTCTCTTGATTTTACTAGAAAGCTTTCAATCTTTATCCAATTGGGTAGTTATCTTGGAAAAGAAGCTATTCATACTTGGATCTCTTCTGAACCTTAGAAGAGGAATGAAGAGATCATGCTTGAAATGCTTTCTCATGTTGGACCAAATTGGGTTTGGTTGGATATGGTGACTATAATCCTACTAACACTTGATTTGGGAATGCATGTGGTATAATCAGTGACCATACTTCATCTCTTCTCATGAGCAATTGACCAAGGAATTGACTATTGATCAAGATTTGAGAGATTGAATTGCCAAGGAATTGGAATTCGATCACTTAAGATTGCCAAGGAGATCAATGAATGTATTGATTGAGGAAGAGATGAAAATAAATTTGATCCGGAGAATGCAACATCTCCTAAGCCCAATGAATCCCCATCTCTGATCTTACCCATTCTCTTTAATTTCTGCAATTTACTTTTATGAGCATCTTCCCCATTCCCATTTAAATTCTGCAATTTACCTTCCGCCATTTACTTTCAGCTCTTTACTTTCGGCATTTACATTTTCTGCTATTTACTTTCTCGCCATTTAATTTCCTGCAACACTCAAACTAAATTCTGCTTCGCTCAACTAGAACATTCCTCTAATTAAAGTTGCTTGACCAATCAATCCCTGTGAGATTCGACCTCACTCTATTGTGAGTTTTTACTTGACGACAATTTGGTACACTTGCCGAAGGAAAATTGTTGAGAGACAAGTTTCCGTGTGCATCAAGTTTATGGCGCCGTTGCCGGGGATTGATTTTGTATCAACAATGATTAAATTGGAGGATAACTAGATTGAGCGTTTTTTGTTTTTTCTTTCTTTTTTTTTATTTAAGTTCATTTGAGTAATTTACTTTCTGTTCAGTTATTTTCTTCCCTTCCCACTACCTATTGTTTACGATTCAGTCCACTAACCCACTAACTGTTTGATATATTGCATCACTCACACTAACAGCATTTCTAACAAGAATAGTATCTGCATCTAGTTCCTTGCTTGTGCCTTGTTGGTTGTATGACAGGGAGAAGAAGCGGGGCTTCAACTTCATTTGATTCTGAACCTGAGAGGACCTTCCTTAGATTAAGGAGGGAAGCAAGAGGAAAGAGAGTAGTTGGTGCTGAGGAAGAGGAAGAATATTTTGAACCAGACATGGATGAAAACATGGAGAACCATCATGAAGAAGAGGCTCACAACATGGCAGAGAGGGTCTAGCAAATCATGCTGGGCAAGAGAGAAGAGTTTTGGGTTCTTACATCAACCCAAACCCAGGAAACTGTGGGAGTAGCATCCAAAGGCCAACCATACATGCCAACAACTTTAAACTAAAGTCACAGCTTATCACCCTTGCTCAGAACAACTGTTCATTCAGAGGGAGTGTCCAAGAAGACCCCAATCAACATCTAACCACCTTCCTGAAGATATGTGATACTGTGAAGTCTAATGGTGTTCATCCTGACACCTATAGACTACTTCTGTTCCCTTTCTCACTCAAGGACAAGGCATCTAAATGGCTGGAATCCTTTCCAAAGGAGAGTTTAGCAACTTGGGAAGATGTGGTAAACAAATTCTTGGCAAGATTCTATCCCCCTCAATGGATTAACAGGCTGAGAGCTAAGGTGCAAACATTCAGGCAGCAGGATGGTGAGACTTTATATGAAGCATGGGAGAGGTTTAAGGACCTGACAAGAAGGTGTCCACCAGATATGTTCAATGAATGGGTGCAGCTACACATTTTCTATGAAGGCCTTTCTTATGAATCAAAGAAGGCAGTAGACCATTCATCCGGGGGATCTCTAAACAAGAAGAAGACCATTGAAGAAGCCATAGATGTCATTAAAACTGTAGCTGAGAATGACTACTTCTATGCTTCTGAAAGAGACAACACTAGAGGAGTGATGGAGCTAAACAATGTGGATGCACTGCTGGCCCAAAATAAGCTTATTACCAAGCAGCTAGCTGACCTCACCAAGAAGATGGAGAGGAACCAAGTGGCAGCAATCACCACCTCATCAGCAACCCAAAAGGGAGTGAATGCTGAGGCAGAGGAGGAGCAAGAACAAGCCAATTACATTGGAAACTCGCCCAGGCAAACCCATGATCTATACTCCAAAACCTACAACCCTGGATGGAGGAATTACCCAAACTTTGGGTGGGGAAATCAACAAGATCAGAGACGTCACAACCCCAACAACCATGCAGCTCACCAACATTCCACACAAAGATCATATCAACACCACCCTAACAACACCTCTCCACATCCATACCAAAACCAGAATAACCAAACTCACCCCTCCACTCTCAACTCACCCTCATCCATGGTTGTCAAACTCACGAGTTAACTCGTAAACTCGTACGAGTTTACGAGTTTAGGTAGTGGAATCGAGTTGACTCGGACATAAACTCGTTTCTGGGTAGACTCGGGTTGACTCGGCTAGACTCGAATAAAATCGTGCAAACTCGCGAGTTTGCTAGTGAGTCAGCGAGTTTAATTTCGTTCCCCATTTTCGCCAAAACGGCATCGTTTTGGCCCAGAAAAAAAAAAAACCCTACAGAAAGCGGCTAACCCAAACCTGCAACCTAAACCCACACCCACTAATGAAGGAGTGAACCCTAGTGAGTAGTGACTCCCTCAACCAAACCCTCACGGCCAGCCTCCCTCACTCGTCACACCCTCCAGCTCCACCATCTAATGGCGGCGTTGTCTGCGCCGCCACGCAGAGGCCAGACACCAGAGTCCAGACGGACCCGTCGCCTTCTCACCTCCCCTCGCCTCATCCCTCGTCCCCCACCGCTCACCCACGCAGCGTCGCGGAGCCCAGTGAAGGACCACCACGCAGAGTCGCACAGCGCCAGAGCCCACCACCAGTCCACCACGCCGTTTGCCTCCCCTCCCCTGTTCTGCCCTCGTCAGCCTTGTTCTATTTTTCTTCACTGAACTGACTGAAGCACTGCCGATCTGCTTCAAGTGATAAAGTCTACCCATCTCCAAGGTAATTTTATTAAACTAATTCAAATGCTAACAATTTTGGTTGCAATTATTCAATTCTGTAAATTTATTAAGGCCCTGATCTGCGTTTGATCTGTAAAAAAAAAATTAATGTGTCAAAAAAAACTGATGCTACTTGCCTGCTTCTGTAATCTGTACTTCATGCTTCATGCTTCAATCATGGTTAAAATGTGTGGATAGTGCTTCTGCTATATATTTTTTTTCTTTTGTTTTCTGCTTCTGTTATGTAGTTATGTTTAGTCTTTAGTTTACTGAAATTCTGAAGTCTGAATTAGTGAATTGAAACTCTCAAGTCTGAATTGTTAGTTAGTGTTACTGACTAATCTGACTTACTGTGTTAGTTTAATTGAAAGTCTAAAGTCTGAATTGTTAGTTTAAATGAAAATGTATCTGTTGTTTGATAAAGTGAGTATTGGAGTATTGGTGGTTGACTCTGGTTGCCATTGTTTTAATTTGTTTGTGCTTGATCATATTGATGACCTCAAAGGGGGTTCATATGACAATGAGAATAGACTTTTGGGTTAACTCATAACTGGGTGGTATATTATTCCGAATCACAAAAGTATTGCTTGCTGTACTGCATTTGGAATGATGATTATTGATTAAGTCTTATGATGCTGAAAATTTTTCATCTTTTAAACATTATTGTTGTAAGTGTAGCTGAAACTAGTGTTAGTTATGAATTTAGTTAGTGGATAATCTGAATCTGAATTTAGTTAGTGGATAATCTGAATCTGAATTTGTTGTTTGGGTTGTTGATTTTTAGGGATAAAAATACAAAATGTCTGAGAATATTGGTTCAGGGACAGGGTCTTCGCTTCCTAGTGTTCCTAGACCTACACCTGCTGTTTCTAGGAGAAAAAATGCAACTGGAAATAGAAGTGATATAGGATGGAAACATGGGATTGATGTTCAAGGCAATGGTAAAAAAGTGAAGTGTAATTATTGCTCAAAGACTATAAGCGGAGGGATTTATAGATTCAAGCATCATCTTGCCGGTACTAAAGAGGATTCAGAGCCTTGTGCTTCAGTACCTGAAGAAGTGAAGGCTGTGATGTTGAAAGTCTGTATGGAGGCTAAAGAAGCATCATTGAAGAAGAGAAGATTCGGTGATGATGAGGATTATCCTGAACAAACAGAAAAGGAGAAGGACAATTCTCAACAAAAGGGGAAAGATATTCGCAACTTTGTCACAAAAAGAAAAGGGGCTCAAGTTCAATCAACAATAAATCAAATGATGAAGAAGGATCTAAAGGAACAATGTGATCAACAATGTGCCATATTTTTCTATACAAGTGCTATTCCTTTCAATGTTATTAAGAATCCCGAATTTTAAAGTTTTGTGAGATGGTTGGGAGATATGGAATTGGCTACAAACCCCCTTCTTACCATGAGTTAAGAGAAACCCAATTAAAGAAAGCAGTGAACAATGTTGATGAAATGCTTACTGAATTTAAAGCAGAGTGGAAGAGAACTGGTTGTTCAATCATGTCGGATGGATGGACTGATAAAAAAAGGCGTAGTATTTGTAATTTCTTGGTGAACAGCCCTAAAAGAACAGTTTTTCTTTATTCATTGGACACTTCTGACATCTCGAAAACAACGAATAAAGTTGTCAAAATGCTAGAAGATGCCGTAGAATTTGTTGGTGAAGAGAATGTAGTCCAAATTGTTACAGATAATGCTGCTAATTATAAGGCTGCTGGAAAAAGAATGATGGAGACTAGAAAAAGTTTGTATTGGACACCATGTGCTGCACACTGCATAGATTTGATATTGGAGGATTTTGAAAAGAAGCTAAAGGTGCATGAAACAACCATAAAAAAGGGAAGAAAAATCACCACTTTTATCTACTCTCGGAGTATGCTCATTAGCATGTTGAGGAATTTTACAAAGGGAAAAGACTTGGTTCGGCCAGGTGCCACAAGATTCGCCACTGCCTATTTGACTCTCACTTGTCTTCATGATAATAATGGACCATTGATGACTATGTTTACTTCTGCTGATTGGAAGACAACTAAGGTTGCATCAACGCCTGAAGGAATAAGAGTCCAAAACATGGCCTTGGATAGTAGGCTATGGAAGAATATTGTCATATGCCTCAAGACTGCTGCTCCTCTCATTATAGTCCTTCGCTTGGTTGATTCGGATGAAAAACCAGCCATGGGTTTCATCTTTGAAGGCATGAGAAACGCCAAAGAAACAATCAAGACTAACTTCGGTTGTGTTAAAAAGAGGTAATCTTGAGTCTTGACTAATTGAAAGATTTAATATTTGATTATCAATGTATCATGTTACCATGTTTTCTTCTTATATTCAGTTATTTATTTAATTTTCTTATTTTTATTCATTTGCATTGTTATTGTTAGTTACGAACCTATATGGGAAATTATTGATGGAAGGTGGGAAAGTCAATTGCATAGACCATTGCATGCAGCTGCGTATTATCTTAATCCTCATTATCACTATGAACCAAATTTCATGGTTGATGATGCTGACATTAAGATTGGTCTATATAGTTGTTTGAAAAAACTGGTTCCTAACCAGGAAGAAAGGAAAAAGGTTGGTCTACAGCTTCCTGACTTTCATTATGCTAGAGGCCTCTTTGGTAATGAAACTGCAAAGAGTAGTAGGAAGACCATGCTACCTGCTGAGTGGTGGGACTTCTATGGAGATAGTTGTCCAGAACTAAAGAAGTTTGATATCCAAGTGCTAAGCTTAACTTGTAGTTCATCTGGTTGTGAGCGTAATTGGAGTGCATTTAAAATGGTAATTCCTTATTCCTTACTTCCTTAGAACTATTCATTATTTATTTTAATTTTAATTTTTGTATTTTTATTAACTATTGGCACTATATGTTTGTAGGTTCATACAAAGAGAAAAAATCGGTTGCATCAAAAGAAAATGAATGATTTAGTGTATGTGATGTATAATTTGAAATTAAAGGGCAAGCAAATTAGAAAAAGTCCAGAACTTGAATTTGATGCAGTGCATTCTGATGATGAGTGGATAACTGAGGATGTTAATGAAAATATTGCTGAAAGTGTTGAGCATTCTCACTTGCCAACGAATGACAATACTAATGATGATCCAAATAGTAATGAATTTGCTATTCCAGGTATGAATAGTAATGAATTCAACATGGGTGAGGGAGGTGAGAATGAGTTTATTGGGGATCCACAACAAAATTTAATAGAGGAAGAAGATGAACATGTGAATGATGATGAAGATTTTGTTGGCCGTGTTGAACCTGAGGCTGAAAGAAATGATGTTTCTGATGATGATGGTGAAGATGATGATGTTGATGCCATGGAAGATGAAGATATTGGAGGATTTGAGTTTTAGAGTTTATTAGAAATTTAATTGTTGCTTTGTTGTTTTCTTTTGTGTTTTGGTTATGTCTTATGAACCTTTGATTGTGTAATTGTGTGTTTTATGTTGAATTAGATAAATACTTGTGAAGGATTTAAATGTGTGATCCAAAGTACTTGTTGTAACTTGTAATTTTAGTATTAGGTTAATTTATTATGTGTTTTGATGTTGAAATTGTTAGGTTTGAATGTCTATATCTGAGTAAATATATATATTATACATGATATATATATATTTTTTTTAAAAATGTATAACAGGTAAACTCGTACGAGTCTACGAGTCGAGTCTACGAGTCGAGTCTACGAGTCGAGTCTAGGTCAGCTCCACGAGTTTACCTAGACTCGCGAGTTTGACAACCTTGCCCTCATCTAAAGATAGACTCTCCGAAATTGAGACTATGCTTGAGGGCATATGCAAAGAGATTCAAGATAATAAGGTATTCAAAGAGGAGGTGCGAGCTAGCATTAAGAACCAGGGAGACACCATCAAGAGGCTGGAATTTCAAGTGGGATACTTATCTGAAAAGATTTCCAAACCTACTGATAGCTTCCCAAGTGACACAGAGAAAAATCTGAGAGGTGAAGCAAAGAAAGTCAGATGGAAAGATTGCAAGATGGTTACTACAAGTAATAAGGAGACTGAGGAAAAGCAAAACAAGCCACTAGAACAACTTGGAGAGACATTAGCAGAGAAACAGAAAAAAGATCGCCAAGAACCCAAAACTTTACAAAAGGAGCTGACACAGAAGGAGCTGCTGAAACTCTATGCACCTTTTCCCCAATTACTCAATGGTGCTGTAGAGAAGAGAATATACTCAAGGTTTCTTGACCTGTTTGCATCCCTCCATGTAAACATACCATTCATCAAGGCCCTCTAACAAATGCCCTCATACATCAAGTATATAAAGGAGCTGCTGACCAGGAAAAGCTCACTCAAGGGAGGACAAACAATAGTGATGAACAAGGAATGCAGTGCTCTCATTCAACCAGAGTTGCCTATAAAAAGGAAGGACCCAGGGAGTTTTCACATTCCCTGTGCAATAGGAGAAACACTGTTTGATAGAGCACTCTGCGATTTGGGAGCAAGCATCAACTTAATGCCTTTATCCCTTATAAAGAGGCTGCAGATCAATGAGATAATGCCCACAGATGTAGTCATCAGGCTGGCTGACAAAACTCAAAAACAAGCAATAGGAGTGGTGGAAAACGTGTTAATAAAGGTTGGGAAATACTTTCTTCCCATCAGACTTTGTCATCTTAGACATGGAAGAGAGTCACACTCACCCAATCATATTGGGAAGACCATTCCTAGCTATAGCCAGAGCACTCATAGATGTGGAGCGAGGAAAGCTAATTTTGAGGATCCATGATGAATAGCTCAGCTTCAATGTCTTCAAACTCTCACAAGAAATAGATCAAGAGAACAAAGAACCAAGCAAAGATCATAATGAGATACCGAGGGAAGAAGCAAGCACTAAAGCACAAACAACACCTCTGGGAAACCCCTTAGTTGATGAACAAGGAACTCAGCAACTGTCACAGCTTAAGAAAAATCAGGAGGAACCTAAACCACCAGAGTCATGTGAGACCAACAACAAAATTTTCTTAGAAGAGGAGGTCATAAAGAGCAAGGCATCATCAAAAGGGACAAAGAAGAAGGCACTAAGGAGGTGGAGGAACAAGAAGATCCCTACAGAGGACTTTTCTCCGGGGGATAAAGTGATCTCAGCCTACTTCCCAGATATTCCACCTCATCTCCCCACTATCCCATCTCAGTTACCTAAGGTCTTCACCATTAACAGAGTTCCTTCCTTAGAACATGTGGAGATCCTTGATGAAGCCAATGGATATAGGTCTACTGCAAGAGGGGAAGATCTGAAGCATTACCAACCACCCTGATAAAGGCAAAACGTCATGCTAGTGACGCTAAAGAAGCGCTTTATGGGAGGCAACCCATGTTTTATATGCTTTTAGATTAGTTAATAATGCAAGGTTCATGAATTTCAAATCAACTTGATATGCATTTGTATGAGTCATTATGTGCAACATATAGTGAAGAACAAGTTTGGTGTTCAAGGCACACTAAGAGAACATCAATGTAACCCACATCATGTCACTCTTAGAGGCCTTGAACAATTCTTTTACATCACACGGCACCAAACTAAGTTTGGTGTTACAAATGTTGTACACATGGATGTTGAGCTAGTCAGTTGGTTTGCACTAATGAATGGCACTTAGTTAGTTAAAACAAAAACTTTAAAAAGTAGTTATTCTTTAAATTTTGCCGTCACTTCCTACAAGTGTGTTTTTAATCATTTTTTTTAATTTGTAGGATCATTGATGGGGCATTGAAGGGTTTGGATAACACAAAAGGAAGAATATTTTGCACGTGTCTCAAGGGGGAATGCATTGGGAATGGTTGCCATGCAACATTGGAAGAAGAACAAACTTGGAAACTGAACCAACCCCATCATAAAGTTGGCAATCCTTGTGCTTATTCCACACAAAACCCCAACCGTCCATCAAACAACTACCACGGCAATCCACACCTTTCATTGCCTCCTCACTTCCCTATATAAGTGAGTCCTACTCCGTACCTCCCCTTCACACCCAAAGTGCCATTTCTCACACTTCACACCTTCTGCATCCAAATTCCTTCATTGCACCGAATCCTAATCAACCGAAGCCCATTCTCCACACCCTTTCTTTTCAAAAGTCACTCATGGCATCATCAAGCTCTAAAAGAAGAAAGGGAAAGGAGCCTATGGAGCAACGTCCTTTTGATGAAAAGAAGTTTAGAACTTATTATCATGCATTACAGTACGGATGGATGGTTGATAAAGAGATCGTCTACGAGCTGGGCTTTCAAGTCAGAAAGACTGAGTGTCCCGAAATCACAAAGAAGGTGGAAAAGAGAAGATGGGAGCTCCTCACTGATCCGGTCACTAGAGTAAACGCAAATCTTGTAAGAGAATTTTATGCAAATGTTGTTCAGTATGATAAGGCAGATGAGTCTTATACAAGTTTCGTAAGAGGAAAGACCGTGGATTTCAGTCCCATGAGTGTCATGAGAGCTTTAAAGTTGCGGTCTATACCATTTGAGGAGGATAGCTATCATTCAAAAATTGATAACAACCCCAATTATGACCAGATTGTGCAAGATATATGTGTACCAGGTGCTGACTGGATGTGAGATTCCGAACGGAAACCCAGGTTCATTAAGAGAGGGGACCTCATTCCTGAAGCAAAGGGGTGGTTCGAAATTGTAAGGAGATCCATCCTCCCCGCAGGGAACAACTCAGAGGTGAATCTCAAAAGAGCCACAATGGTACACTGCATACTCAAAGGATGAGAGATCAAGGTTCATGAACTCATAGCCCAAGGCATTAGGAAGAGGGCCGAGAATAGCGATTCTAGAGGAAAGTTAGGCTACCCCAGCACTATTTTCAGACTCTGTGACAAGGCTGGGGTGGTGTTTAAAGATGAAGACCCCGAGTGGATCAAAGAGGGCATTCCTATTACAGTCCAAAGGATGAATGTTGTTGCATCCCCCTTACCTCAACAAAAGCCAAGGAAGAGGCCAGCCCATCAAGTAGTAGAAGGACAAGACCTAGAAGAGCAAGCCCCAGCCACCTTGAACATGCACCAATTACAAGAAGCCATTGATGGCTTATCTAGGCAATATTGGGCAAATCAAGAGGCACAGAAGGAGCTCCAGCTACAAATGATGAACCGCCAAGAAGAATCATTTGCTAGATGGACAAATCAACAAGGGGAGTGGGAGAAGCAAAGGATGGAGCGGCAATTGGAACAAGGAAAACAATGGGGTGAATCTTTCCACAGGATAGAACAAAGGCAAATTGAACAACAAGAATCTCTCCAGAAGCTAGTCAACATCCAAGCACATCAAGGTGCACACATACATGAGATGCATCGAAAACAAATAGAACAAGCAGAACTCTTTGACGAGCACAGGGCATTCTCTGAAGGGGTTTACATGAGTGAAAGTGGAAATCATGTAAACATGCTAGCAAGGCTTGGATACTTAGTTGGACAGCTACCTAATGTACATCCGGGAATCACAAAATATGATGAAGTGAAGGATGAGTTAGCATGAGAAGAAAGAGTAAGGGTGGAGAAGAGTCATGAATCAGTAAAGAAGGCACTTCAAGACTGGAAAAGAGCCAGACTAGCACAGATGCAAGGAAGCACAAGTAGACACAAAGAGGACAAGCAAGAGAAAGAGCATGGGCAATCCCATGAGTAAAAGGTGGTGGAGTTCCCTCCTTTGTCCATCTGTTTTAATGCTTTAAATAAGGAAGATCATGTATGAAATAGAACATGCTTCCATGATAGTTAGAAATTTTCAATTCTGTCTTTAAGTTTTTCACTGCTTAGGTCATATGTGTGCTGTCTAGATGTCACTGTATCCTTACTTTGCTTACTTGTATGCTTGTCCTTTTAATCAAATAAAAAGAGAATGTGTGTTATCAAAGACCAGAGTGGAGTTCATATTGTGGAGTAAATTCCTTAGTTTGTGATGTGGTCATAAGTTAGCTAAGTTGGTTCAACCACAAGGTGGGAAGATAACTATCTGGCCTGAATCATATGCTTGAAACACACCCCATGAGACTAGCTAAATAACAAGATCCTAATAAGAAAAAGGGGAAAAGAACAATAAGAGTTGAAAAAGAAAGAAAAGTTAATAAAGAATAAGGCTAGGCACCAAGGGTTTGAAACTTGAGAGATGTGTCTGTGGTGCTCCTGTACCAAGGATCTGCTTAGATGAATAAGTTCGTAGGAGGCTTCATCACTTGGTAACTTGGGTTAACTAACCCGGGATTATCAACTGAAAATTCACTATCAAGAGCAAACTTGCTACAGAACATTTAGTAACCCAAAGAGGTGCTGGACACCAAGGTCTCAAGAAAGAAAGTAAACAAACCATGTGCCTGTGGTGTGTATGTATGGGGAAAGAGACTTGAGGGAGTAAGTCCTTAGGGGTGTCTCAACACCTAGCACCTTGAACCAACTGGTTCGGGAGTACTGGCTGAAGGCTTATCTTAAAGAGTCACCCCCTCACAGAGCACCTAGTCTAAGAACACAAACAAGCCCTGAAATAACAAAAAGGATCAATGCATAAAAGTCTCATGGGATGCAATCAAGTGAGTGTTCTAGGACATGATAAAGGTCTGAAAGCCAATGAAGGAATGAACCTAAGTTACTATGCATGAAACCACCATAAAACCAAAGGACATAACTTCCACAATAATGACTCATTTCTCTTGGCATTCCATTCATCATTCTCTTGTTCCAGTACTTGCTTAGGGACAAGCAAGCTTTAAGTTTGGTGTTGTGATGCCAGGGCATTTTGGCCAGTTTCACTGACATTTTCTCTATTGTTTTTAGGGTAGTTTTATGCATTTTCTTAGGGAATAAGCAAGTTTTGGGTAGAATTTCACTTACATCTTGATTCAAGCATACATTGTGCACTTTACATGATTTCATGAGGATTTTACATGAATTTAATGACAAATTGGATGATGCATTTCCCATGACTGGGACTAGAGCTTTGATGCACTTTATTACTTGATTTCAGGACAAAGGAAGCAAGGAAGAACCACGTTAGCAACCACGTTAGTCTAACTAACGTGACCTCTAACGTGCAATGGGAGCTAACTTGCAAAGTTAATGAGAAAAGTAATCGCCAATAACGCCCTCAAAGCCATAATAGCCCACGTTAAGAGTCACGTTAACTAAGTTAACGTGAACTCTAACGTGGAAGAAAGAAATGAAGCCAACGTTAGTGACACTTACCTTTGTCAATAACGTTGGACCAAGCTCACAATTGGCCACGTTAAGAGCCACGTTAACTCAGTTAACATGGACTCTAACGTTGAGAAGCAAAAGAGAAGCCAACATTAGTGACACTTACCTTTGTCACTAACGTTGAGCTAAGCCACAATGAGCCACGTTAACTTAGTTAACGTGGAAGCTAACGTGGAGGGAACAAGAATCGCCAACGTTAGTGACACTCACCTTTGTCACTAACGTTGGAATGAGCCAATGTGAGCAACGTTAACTCCCACGTTAACTTAGTTAACGAGGAAGCTAACATGGATAAGGGAATGATGAGCCAACGTTAGTGACACTCACCTTTGTCACTAACATTAGAAATGGATATCATTGCTACGTTAGAAGCCACGTTAACCTAGTTAACGTGGACTCTAACGTGGGAAGTAGGGGCACATTGGAACGTTAGTGACAAAGCTAGGTGTCACTAACATTCTCGAAGGATTAGCAAGCTTACGTTAAGAGCCACGTTAACCTAGTTAACATGGACTCTAACGTAGGGGGAAGGGAAGACTCTCAACGTTATTGGGAAAGGTGAGTCCCAATAACGTGTGCGAAGGACCAAGAGGCAACGTTAGTGGTCACGTTAGTGCCACTAACGTTGAAGTTAACGTGGACCATCCCTGGGTGAGGAACGTTAGTGAAAAAGGTGATTGTCACTAACGTTCTCGAACCCACACTCTCACTTAGCGTTAACGCCACTAACATCCTGAGCTAAACACCCTGCCTACTTCAAACTTTCTCTCTGCAAGTAAAGCTAAGCCCACTACAGAAGATAAGTGCTTCAAACTCAAGATCCAAAGACCCATATCCAAGACTTGAAGAACCAACTAGAAGATCAGAAGAGTAGTATATATAGGGGTAGTTTTGAATTAGAAAAAAAGCTTTTTGGGGGATTGGAAATTGGGAACTACTCTCTGTATAATTTACTTTCTCTGCACTTCTAGTTCAAATTTTCATAATGTATTCTCCATCTTTGTTTTTTATTTCCAGAGCTATGAACAACTAAACCCCTTTCATTGGGTTAGGGAGCTCTGTTGTAATTTGATGGATCAATACTAGTTTTCATTACTCTTCTTCTATCTTTTCTCTTAATTTTACTAGAAAGCTTTTAATCTTCATCCAATTGGGTAGTTATCTTGGAAAAGAAGCTATTCATACTTGGATCTCTTCTAAACCTTGGAAGAGGAATGAAGAGATCATGCTAGAAATGCTTTCTCATGTTGGACCAAATTGGGTTTGGTTGGATATGGTGACTATAATCCTACTAACACTTGATTTGGGAATGCATGTGGTATAATCAGTGACCATACTTCATCTCTTCTCATGAGTAATTGACCAAGGAATTGGGTATTGATCAAGATTTGAGAGATTGAATTGCCAAGGAATTAGAATTCGATCACTTAAGATTGCCAAGGAGATCAATGAATGCATTGATTGAGGAAGAGATAAAAATGAATTTGATCCAGAGAATGCAACATCTCCTAAGCCCAATGAATCCCCATCTCTGATCTTACCCATTCTCTTTAATTTCTGCAATTTACTTTTATGAGCATCTTCCCCATTCCCATTTAAATTCTGCAATTTACCTTCCGCCATTTACTTTCAGCTCTTTACTTTCAGCATTTACATTTTCTGCTATTTACTTTCTCGCCATTTAATTTCCTGCAACACTCAAACTAAATTCTGCTTCGCTCAACTAGAACATTCCTCTAATTAAAGTTGCTTGACCAATCAATCCCTGTGGGATTTGACCTCACTCTATTGTGAGTTTTTACTTGATGACAATTCGGTACACTTGCCGAAGGAAAATTGTTGAGAGACAAGTTTCTGTGTGCATCAGTTCTCCCATGTAATTCACCTCTTCCATTGCTGGGTTCTCAGGATCATAAGCTTCTTCTTCAGAGGAAGCTTCCTTAGTACTGCCTGTTGCTGCTTGTATTCCAGACAGACTCTGAGAAATTATATTGACTTGTTGGGTCAATATTTTATTCTGAGCCAATATGGCATTCAGAGTATCAATCTCAAGAACTCCTTTCTTCTGAGTTGTCCCATTATTCACAGAATTCCTTTCAGAAGTGTACATGAATTGGTTATTTGCAACCATTTCAATGAGGTCCTGAGCTTCTGCAGGCATCTTCTTCAGATGAAGAGATCCTCCATTAGAGCTATCCAATGACATCTTGGATAGTTCAGACAGACCATCATAGAAGATACCTATGATGCTCCATTCAGAAAGCATGTCAGAAGGACACCTTCTGATCAATTGCTTGTATCTTTCCCAAGCTTTATAGAGGGATTCACCTTCTTTCTGTCTAAAGGTTTGGACTTCCACTCTAAGCTTGCTCAATTTTTGAGGTGGAAAGAACTTTGCCAAGAAGGCATTAACTAGCTTTTCCCAAGAGTTCAGGCTTTCTTTAGGTTGTGAATCCAACCATGTCCTAGCTCTGTCTCTTACAGCAAAAGGAAAGAGCATAAGTCTGTAGACTTCAGGGTTAACCCCATTGGTCTTGACAGTGTCACAGATTTGCAAGAATTCAGCTAAGAACTGATGAGGATCTTCCAATGGAAGTCCATGAAACTTGCAATTCTGTTGCATTAGAGAGACTAATTGAGGCTTAAGCTCAAAGTTGTTTGCTCCAATGGCAGGGATTGAGATACTTCTCCCATAGAAGTTGGGAGTAGGTGCAGTAAAGTCACCACGCACCTTCCTTGCATTGTTGGCATTGTTGTTTTTGGCTGCCATGGTTTCTTCTTCTTTGAAAAGCTCTGTTAGGCTCTCTAGAGAGAATTGTGCTTTAGCTTCTCTTAGCTTTCTCTTCAAGGTCCTTTCAGGTTCAGGATCAGCTTGAACAAGTATGCCTTTATCTTTGTTCTTGCTCATATGAAAGAGAAGAGAACAAGAAAGTAGGTAATCCTCTATGTCACAGTATAGAGATTTCTTGAGGTGTCAGAGGAAAAGAAGAATAGAAGGAGGAGGTAGATAGAAGAGAATTCGAACTTATCAAGAGGGATAGAGTTCGAATTGCACCTTGAGGAGGAGTGTTAGTCCCTTAAATAGAAGGATGTGAGAAGATGGGAAGAATTTTCGAAAATAAATTAAAAATATTTTGAAATAATTAAAAAGAAATTTGAAAATTTGATTGAGATTTTTGAAAATTAAGATTAGGAAAGAAATTAAGTGATTTTTGAAAAGATTTTAAAATTAAAAAGATATGATTGAGAGTTAATTTTGAAAAAGATGTGATTGAAAAGATATGATTGAGAAGATATGATTGAAAATCAATTTAAAAAAAAAAAGAAAGTTTAAAAAGTAAAGTTGATTACTTGACTAACAAGAAATTAAAAGATATGATTCTTAAAATTTAAAATTTGATCCTTTCTTAATAGGCAAGTAACAACTTGAAAATTTTGAAGTAAATCATTAATTTTAGCAAGGATTTTCAAAAATAGTAAAAATAAAAAAAATGGAAAGAAATTGATTTTGAGAAGATATTATTGAAAGAATATAATTTGAAAAAGATTTGATTTTGAAAAATTATGAAGATTTGAAAAAATTTTGAATTAAAAACAAAATCTTCCCTCTAGTGTCCCTCTGGCGTTAAACGCCCAGAATGGCATCCATTCTGGCGTTTAACACCCAAAATGCTACCTTTTTGGGCATTAAACGCCCAGCCAGGGTACCTGGCTGGCGTTTAAACGCCAGTTTTTCTTCTTCACTGGGCGTTTTGAACGCCCAGCTTTTTCTGTTTAATTCCTCTGTTGAATGTTCTGAATCTTCAATTCTCTATATTATTGACTTGAAAAGACACAATTTTGAAAATATTTTTGAATTTTTAATGATGAGAAATAATAAAAATGTAACTAAGATCAAATAAATAATGCATGCAAGACACCAAACTTAAAAATTAGACACTAGACTCAAACAAGAGACATAAAAATATTTTTGATTTTATGGTTTTATAATTTTTTTTGTGATTTTTCGAAAATTATTTGGAAAAGAGAATAAAGAGATTCAAAACTTTTTAATAGGAATTCCAGGAATCATGCAATGTTAGTCTAAAGCTTCAGTCTAAAAAGATTAGACATGGTTGCCCAAGCTTCAGCAGGACATTACATTCAGCAGCTATATTGATGAGAATCAATCAGTTTTTGTGATGATAAGAACATCACCTTGAAACTCTAGAATTCATTCTTAAAAATTCTGAAAATAAAAAGAAAAGTACCTAATCTAAGCAACAAGATGAACCGTCAGTTGTCCAAACTCGAACAATCCCCGGCAACGGCGCCAAAAACTTGGTGCACGAAATTGTGATCATCAACAATGGCGCCAAAGGACTTGGAGCTCTTAAACGTGAATCACACTTTGTCACAATTCCGCACAACTAACCAGCAAGTGCACTGGGTCGTCCAAGTAATACCTTACGTGAGTAAGGGTCGATCCCACGGAGACTGTTGGCTTGAAGCAAGCTACGGTCACCTTGTAAATCTCAGTCAGGCGAATTCAGATGGTGATGGAGAATTGATAATTAAAAGATAAATAAAACATAAAATAAAGATAGAGATACTTATGTAATTCTTTGGTTGGAATTTCAGATAAGCATATGAAGATGCTCGGTTCCTCCTGAACCTCTGCTTTCCTATTACCTTCTTCCAATCATTCATACTCCTTTCCGTGGCAAGCTTTACGTTGGGCATCACCGTTGTCAATGGCTACTTCCCTTCCTCTCAGTGAAAATGTTCCAAATGCGCTGTCACCGCACGCCAAATCATCTGTCGGTTCTCGATCATGTTGGAATAGGATCCATTGATCCTTTTGCGTCTGTCACACGCCCAACAATCGCGAGTTTGAAGCTCGTCACAGTCATCCCTTCCCAGATCCTACTCAGAATACCACAGACAAGGTTTAGATTTTCCAGATCTCAAGAATGACCGCCAATAATTCTAGCCTATACCACGAAGGTTCTAATCTTAGATTAGAAACCCAAGAGATACACATTCAAGCTTGTTTGCATGTAGAACGGAAGTGGTTGTCAGTCACACGTTCATAGGTGAGAATGGTGATGAGTGTCACATAATCATCACATTCATCATGTTCTTGGGTGCGAATGAATATCTTGGAGAAGAAATAGACTTGAGTTGAATAGAAAAATAATAGTACTTGTATTAATTCATGAAGAACAGCAGAGCTCCACACCTTAATCTATGGTGTGTAGAAACTCTACCGTTGAAAATACAAAAGTGATAATGGTATAAGCATGGCCGAATGGCCAGCCTCCAAGGTCTAGGGACTAAACGTCCAAAGATTGATTAAAAATACAATAGTATAAGGTCCTATTTATAAAGAACTAGTAGCCTAGGGTTTACAGAAATCAGTAATTAATGCAGAAATCTTCTTCCGGGCCCACTTGGTGTGTGCTTGGGCTGAGCATTGAAGCTTCCATGTGTAGAGACTTTTCTTGGAGTTAAACGCCAGCTTTTGTGCCAGTTTGGGCGTTTAACTCCAGCTTTTGTGCCAGTTCCGGCGTTAAACGCGAGAATTCTTGAGCTGACTTGGAACGCCTGTTTGGGCCATCAAATCTCGAGCAAAGTTTGGACTATTATATATTACTGGAAAGCCCGGGATGTCTACTTTCCAATTCAATTGAGAGCGCGCCAATTGAGATTCTGTAGCTCCAGAAAATCCACTTTGAGTGAAGGGAGGTCAGAATCCAACAGCATCTGCAGTCCTTTTTCAGTCTCTGAATCAGATTTTTGCTCAGGTCCCTCAATTTCAGCCAGAAAATACCTGAAATCACAGAAGAACACACAAACTCATAGTAAAGTCCAGAAGAGTAATTTTTATTTAAAAACTAATAAAAATATAATAAAAACTAATTAAAATATACTAAAAACATACTAAAAACAATGCCAAAAAGTGTATAAATTATCCGCTCATCAATGCCTTCTCAGGAACTTACTTCTTTGAGATAGATGGCAGGGTAGTGAGTTTCAATTTGAATGAAGCCATGAAGCACATTCCGGAAGATCATTCCATCTTCCAGTGCGACATCATTAATGAAACTATAGCTGCAGTTCACCAAGAAGAAGTAGAAGAGAGGCACATGGAGCAAGGTCCAAGTGTGGAGACACCCTCTGAACACAATGAGGACACTTTGCCATTGTCACTAGCTCCAGATGATCCGGAGCCCAGCCATGAGCAGATATTGGAATTGAAGCCCCTTCCACCCCACCTCAAGTATGCTTACCTTGAGGATAATCAGAAGCTTCCAGTTATCATTGCAAGGGAACTCACTTCCCAACAGGAGGAGCAACTACTAAGTGTGCTGAGAAGACACAAGAAAGCAATTGGGTGGAGCTTGGCAGATATAGTAGGTATTAGCCCTCAAGTTTGAGAGCACAGAATATTCTTAGAAGAGGGAGCAAGACCTGTCCATCAAACCCAAAGAAGACTGAATCCCACCATCTTAGAAGTTGTCAAGAAAGAAGTGACCAGGCTTCTTGATGCAGACATCATCTACCCCATCTCAGACAGTGAATGGGTCAGCCCAGTACAAGTGGTGCCCAAGAAGTCTGGAGTCACAACAGTAAGGAATGAGCATGGGGAGCTCCTGACAACTAGAGTGCAAAATTCATGGAGATTTTGCATTGATTACAGGCGTCTCAACCAAGCTACTCGCAAGGATCATTACCCCTAGCCATTTATTGATCAGATGCTTGATCGCCTGTCAGGTAAATCACATTACTACTTTTTAGATGGTTATACAGGCTATTTTCAAATTCATATAGCTCCTGAAGATCAGAAGAAGACTACTTTTACATGTCCCTTTGGAACGTATGCATACAAAAGGATGCCTTTTGGCTTATGTAATGCACCGGCTACTTTCCAAAGATGCATGATGAGTATCTTCTCATATCTTATTGAGAACTGTATGGAAGTAATCATGGATGATTTCAGCGTATATGGTGATTCATTTAGCCTTTGCTTGGATAGTTTAGCTAGAGTATTAGACAGGTGTGTTAGTTCAAACCTTGTATTGAATTTTGAAAAATGTCATTTTATGGTAAAACAAGGGATTGTTCTAGGACATGTTGTTTCTAATACTGGTATTTCTGTAGATCCAGCAAAGGTAGATGTCATTTCTAGTTTTCCTTACCCCTCCTCCGTGAGGGAAGTCCGTTCGTTCCTTGGCCATGCAGATTTCTACAGGAGATTTATCAAGGACTTCAGTAAGGTAGCATTGCCTTTATCCAAACTGCTGTAGAAAGATGTTGAGTTCGAGTTGAGTAAGGACTGCATGAATGCATTTGATCAGCTGAAGATCGCCTTAACTCAAGCTCCAATTGTGAGAGGACCAGACTGGAGCCAGCCATTTGAGATTATGTGTGATGCTTCCAACCATGCAGTAGGAGCGGCGCTGGCTCAGTGCGAAGGTAAGGATCCTTTCGTAATTGCTTATGCTTCTAAGACCTTAGACGCTGCTCAGTCAAATTACACTACCACTGAAAAAGAGCTTCTGGCTATTTTTTTTGCTCTGGATAAATTCTGAGCCTATTTACTTGGTACTAAGGTGGTAGTGTACTCAGACCATGCAGCTCTAAAATATTTATTATCTAAAAAGGATTCCAAACCAAGGTTAATACGTTGGATACTGTTGCTACAAGAATTTGATTTAGAAATTAAGGATAGGAGTGGTAACCAGAATTTAGTGGCAGACGACTTGAGTCGCCTTGAGCACATTAAGGATGACTCTACTCCTATCAATGATGCTTTTCTATTTATTATCTTGCACGTAGTATCTGAAGTAGTTCCTTGGTATGCACCTGTAGCTAATTATCTAGTTAGCCGTACTTTCCCTCCTAATTTTACTAAGCATCAAAAGGACAAGCTGAAAAGCGAGTCTAAATATTATATATGGGATGACCCATATTTATGGAGGTGTGGTGCTGACCAGGTAATTAGAAGGTGTGTGTCCCAATCAGAATTCCAGTCCATTTTAGAGGCCTGCCACTCTTCTGAGAGTGGAGGACATTTTGGACCTCAAAGAACAGCTAGAAAAATTTTAGACTGTGGATTCTGGTGGCCTACTCTTTTTAAAGATGCTAATACCTTCTGTAAATCTTGCCCCCCATGCCAGAGGTTTGGTAATATATCCAAGAGGGATGAGATGCCCCAACAGATTATGCTTTTCTGTGAAATTTTTTATGTTTGGGGCATTGACTTCATGGGTCCATTTCCAAACTCTAGTGGTTATTTTTATATACTGTTAGCTGTGGATTATGTTTCTAAATGGGTGGAAGCAATTCCTACCCACACTGATGATGCTAACACTGTTATCTCCTTTGTTAGAAACCATATTATCTATACCTTTGGATCACCGCGAGCAATCGTGAGTGATCAAGGCACCCACTTCTGTAACAGGAGGTTAGCAGGGCTACTGAAGAAACAAGGGATAGTTCACAAAGTGACATCAGCTTACCATCCCCAGACAAATGGACAAGCAGAGGTGTCTAACAGAGAAATAAAGCGCATTCTGTAGAAGATAGTGAAACCTCATAGGAAGGACTGGAGGACCAGACTTGTTGATGTGCTCTGGGCGTATCGGACAGCGTATAAGACACCCATTGGGATGAGTCCCTTCCGCTTAGTGTACGGAAAGGCTTGCCACCTTCCAGTAGAGGTGGAACACAAGGCTTTCTGGGCTGTGCGGGAGTGCAACATGGGATTCGAGCAAGTTGGTGCTGAAAGGAAGCTGCAACTGGCAGAGACCCTTCGACTCGAAGCTTATGATAACTCCAGATTATACAAAGAGAATGTGAAGGTCGTGCATGACAAGCATATCAAAAGAAGAGATTTCAGACCGGGAGATCTGGTTCTCCTTTACAACTCCAGGCTGAGACTCATGCCAGGAAAGCTGAGATCCAGATAGGAAGGTCCCTACATAGTGGAGAAAGCAGATCCATATGGAGTCTTCCACGTGAGTCATCCTTCAAGTTCCAATTGCATCAAGGTCAACAGACATCGCTTAAAGCTTTATCATGGTGAGAAGAAGAAAGAACACAAAGAGCTAAAGGTCTTCCTATTGGAAGATCCACCAATAGAAGCAGAATGAGCCTAAAGACCATCCAACTTAAGGACGTTAAAGCAAAGTGCTAGGTGGGAGACAACCCACCATGGTATGATCGTTCTTTTTCAGTCTTGGTTTTATTTTATTTTATTTTGTTTTATTCTGAGATTTGTGTTATTCTATTTTTCTTAGTGTTCATGCATATAGTCTGCATTTGCATCTGCATTCTGTATAAAAAAAGTGGCAGAGAGTTGCGTGGGAGCAATGAGAAAAGTGTGCCAATCGCACAAGCATTCCCACAGACGCGTGCGCGTCATTTTGAATATTTGGCACTTCACGCGTACGCGTCACTGACGCGCACGCGTAACCTAGAAAAATCGACGTAAAGAGGTGTCAAGCAGAGAGTTGTGCTGGCATGGCACGGGAACTGTGCCCATGGCACAAAGTCATTCACGTGTACGCATCCCTGACGCGTGCGCGTCATTTTCAAATTTTGCACATTCACGCGTACGCGTCAATGACGCGCACGCATCGTCTACCATTTTGGCACACACCCCGAGACAAACAAAGAGATGTGCACGTGCAAGGCTACCTTCGCGCGAGTAGCCGCGTGACCGACCCCCACACGTCACCTTCCAATTTGCTCGACTAACGCGTACGCGTGGAGTATGCGTGCGCGTCACTCGCGCAACACCACCAGATCCCTACGCCGCCACTTTTCTTATCTTTTCTTTCTAATCCTAATTTCTTTCTTATTTCTTCTTTCTTTTTCTTCTTTCTTCTCCATCCTTTTTCTCCTTCTCCTTTCTTTATTCTTTTCTTCTTCTTTCCCATTCCATCATATTTTCTTCACCTCACATTCTCCATTACATCTCTTTATCACTTTGTTCTCAAGGTTCTTTCTTTCTATTTTTTTTTCTTCTCTTATATTTATTTATTTATTTTTGGATTATTTTACTTGGTGTTAGAAATCTAATTGGGTGATTATTTTCTTCTATAATTGCTTGTGGATTATTAATGAGTTGTTTGACAATTATCAATAATTATTTTTGGGTTGTTTGCATGTTCAACTTTAATACTTTCAATAATATATTTACCATGCATACTAAGTGTTTGTGAAAAAGCCCGTATGGCATTGTGCATTTTTAATTACTCTATCCTTCTACTCTATTGACTGTTTTTCACAAAACTCCTTCAATATTTTATTAATTGAATATAATTGTCAATACAAATATGATGGTTAGTTTGTTACGAGTGATAATACAATTTAGCTTTTGATGCTTGATCTATGCTATTCATGCCTTTGCCGGCATGCTAATAAACATCTTGCATCTACTTGCCATAGTATGCACTTGCTATATTTCCATTGATGAACTTATCACATGTAGTCGCGACCATGTGTTAACAACATCCTTCTTTACTGTGGCAGTGTTATCACTTGTACTGTCCTCCTCCTTGCTTTAACCCTTGGCTTTACATGTTACTTTCCTTTTCCCTTTTCAGGATGACCACCAAGAAGGGTAAAGAGAAAGCTGCTCCCAAACCATCGGCAAGGAGAGGAACAAAAAGAGCGCTAGCTGCGGAACCATCCTCAACATCAGTAAAGCCCTCCACAAAGCAAGTCAAGAGGATTATCAAGGTCGATGAAACAGAGAAAACCTTTCCAGCAAGGGACACTACGTGGTTCACTAACTACTACTGTAAGCAGATGTTCCCCATCTTGGTTGAGCGGAACTACAACAATGAGCACCTACTCATCCTCCCTACCCAGATTGCTAAGTTTGTTGAGCCCTGCATTGAGCGCAGACAATGGGGATTCTTACGGAGACAGCCACGGCAGGTTAACCTTTCATGGGTAGTTGAATTCTACTCCAATTTTCACATGCCAACCCTGCAGTCTGTCTATGTCCGTTAGAAGCAAGTCTCTATTTCCGAAGAGACCATTCAGTGAGCCTTGGATCTCCCCCTGCTGAAGAAGGATTGGACGCATACCAAGAAGCCTCTTTCAAATGCCAAACATACCAATTTGACTGGGATGATGTCCTCAGAGTTATAGCACAACCTGGCAGCTGATGGATCTATGGATACCATTGATCCCGACCTAAGGAATATTGCCTTCAGCACTCACCTTGGAGGCTCGAGTGTGGGCACAGATTATGTCCCACTATGTCTTTCTGAGCACTCACGAGTCCTCCTTCACTGCAGATATGGCTGTTCTTCTCTAGTGTGTCCTTACAGACCAGCCCCTCAACCTACCAACACACCTCCGGGATGCCATGGGACACGTACAGATTGCGGGTAACCTACCCTTTCCCGCCTTGGTTTCAAATCTAGTCACGGCAGCCGGAGTCTCCTACAGAGCTGGGGACACCAAGACCATACTTTCGCGGGATGATCAGATTGTCCCCAATGGGAAGTACATCAGACCTCCAGCAGCCACTATCAGCCGGACCACAGACCTGGCCGGAGATATTCCTTCTCCTTCCGCATCACAAGCACCTTCAACAAATCAGCTGCTCCTACAAATACTTCAGAGGTTGGACCGGCTTGACTGGCAGGCAAAGCGAATGGAGCGCCATAACAAGTGCCAATTTACATACCTCAAGGAGCTGATTGTTGGCAACCACCCACCTGAAGAAGAGCCAGACACTCCGGACTCCACCTCATCCACCAGCACAGGAAGTGGTGCAAAATTTCTAACCACAAACTTACCGGCAAGTGCACCGGGTCGTACCAAGTAATACCTTACGTGAGTAAAGGTCGATCCCACGAGGATTGATGGATTAATCAACAATAGTGTTTGATAAGATTAGTTAGACAAACAGAAAATAGTGTTGAGATGCAATATAAAAGACATTAAACAATATGAAGAATATTGAAGAAAGACAAGTAAATACTTTGGGAAGAAAATATGGAGAAGATAGTTAAGACTTCAGAGTTATCTATTTTTCTGGAATTATTTCTCTTACTAACTATTTTAATTATGTAGGATTTAAATTATAGCAAACTATATGTGACTAGACCCTAATTCCTTAGACCTTCCTAGTCTCCTCTAAAATTCATCAACAGCCAATTCCTTGGTCAATTAATTCCAATTAGAGAAGGTGATGATCAAATTCCAGTTTATATGCCACAAAAACTCTAATTACCTAAAAATAAAAGGATTATGTCACATATCCCATTAAATCTAGATAATTAAAATTTAGGAGAATATGTTTTCAAGCTATTGTTCAAGTAAAGAGCTTTTCCAAGTTATACAAGAACTCAAATAGAAAGAGTGTCATACTTCCGTTCCACCCAAATTCATAAGATGAAGAGTGAAAACAATTCTTAAATTATAAATCCATGCATAAATTAAAATAGAAAAAGCAATAAAATCAATCCATACAAATAGACAGAGCTCCTAACCTTAACAATGGAGGATTAGTTGCTCATGGTAGAATGTTATGGAATACGGAATGTAAATTTGGAATAGGATGGGATCCTCCCCAGGACCTCTTTCAAAAGAGAGGTTTCTTCTCCCTTTTATAACTAATCCTAATAAATTTAAAATCTAATTGATAAAATTAAAATAATATCTTTTCCTAGAATTCAAATTTGAATTTAAATCAAAATTAACTAAATAATCAAGTCTTCAATTGATGGATGGGGACCACTTGTTTTGTCCATTCTGCAGCTTCTAATCTGTGTTTTCTGGGCTGGAAACTGAGTTAAAATAGCCCAGAAATTGCCCCTAGCATTTTTCTGTGTTTCCTGCACATGACGCATGTCACGCGTACGCGTCAGTCACGCGTACGCGTCGATGGTTTTTTCTGCAAGTCACGCGGACGCGTCGGTCACGTGCACGCGTCGCTGAGCAAATCTTCAAATCACGCGTATGCGTCAGTCACGCGCACACGTCGCCATGGAAAGCTCCAAATTCACGCGCTCGCGTCAGGCACGCGTGCGCGTCGCTCCTCGCTGCCATCTCCTTTGATTCTTGTGCTGCAGAAACTCCATCAAATCCAGCCGAATGCTACCTAAAATAAATAGTATTGCACAAAACTCAAAATAGCATCCATAGTGGCTAAAATATAGTTAATTCTTAATTAAACTCAACAAATTACATGCAAATTCACTAGGAAAAAATAGGAAAGATGCTCACGCATCACAACACCAAACTTGAATTGTTGCTTGTCCTCAAGCAACCAAAGCTAATATAGGCTTAGGGTGTGAATTTGCATGAGAGTGAGAGTTCGATTAAGCTCATGTCTCTTTCTATAGTGGGGTTTACAAGTGCAATCCTGAATCGTTTTGGCATCTTACTTTATCCTTTGAAGTTCAGAATGATTGGCATCCATAGGAACTCAGAATTCAGATAGTGTTATTGATTTTTCTAGTTCAGTATGTTGATTCTTGAACACAGCTACTTTATGAGTATTGGCCATGACCCTAAGCATTTTGTTTTCCAGTATTACCACCGGATACATAAATGCCACAGACACATAACTGGGTGAACCTTTTCAGATTGTGACACAGCTTTGCTAGAGTCCCCAGTTAGAGGTGCCCAGATTTCTTAAGCACACTCGTTTTGCTTTGGCTCACGACTTTAACAGCTCAGTCTTAAACTTTTCACTTGACACCTTCACGCCACAAGCACATGGTTAGGGACAGCTTGATTTAGCTACTTAGGCCAGGATTTTATTCCTTTGGGCCCTCCTATCCATTAATGCTCAAAAGCCTTGGATCCTTTTTACCCTTTGCCTTTTAGTTTAAAGGGTTATTGGCTTTTTCTGCTTGCTTTTTTCTTTCTTTCTTTTTCTTTATTTTTTTTGCCATTTTTTTTTTTTGCAAGCTTCATCTTTTTTAACTGCCTTTTCTTGCTTCAAGAATCAATTTTATGATTTTTCAGATTATCAATAACATTTCTCTTTTTCATCATTCTTTCAAGAGCCAACAATTTTAACATTCATAAACTTCACTATCAAAAATATGCACTGTTCAAGCATTCATTCAGAATCACAGAAAATACCACCACATCTAAGTAAATGAGACTACTCTAAAAATTAAACACAAATTCTCATGCACTACATCTGTTCTTCTTTCTTTTTTGATTTCAAGCTTAGTGGGCAATACATGAGATATCTTTCAGAATTAAAGCAGTTAACAGAAAAATTAAACTAGAACCTATGAATCTACTAATAGCGGATCATGCAGTAAACAAAACAAAGTAGCAGGAAACCAGAATATAATATAATAAAAGCGGGAAGGAATAAAAAAAATGAAAGGAACTCAACCACCTTAATTATCCGAGCGGTCGTTTTATTCTTCAGGTTGTGCTCCATTGTGAAGATGATTCACCTCCCTTAGTGCCATAAAATTAAACAGAAAACCCTTAAGTGAAGCGTCAACACCAAACTTAAAGGTTTACTTGTCCTCAAGCAAAGAAGAACTGAAAATAAAAACAAATAGTAAGATGAAAAAAAAGATAAAAGAACAAGAGAGAATTAAGATTTGGGGGTGGATGATTTGAAATCAGGCGCTGAGGGAGTTTAATTGGGCGTTGCATACGACACAGACACGTAAGGCACGCGTAAGCGTGGATCGCATGAATTTCAAGTGATGCGTATGCGTTAGGGATGCGTACGCGTGGACGGCCAGGATGGAAAAATGACGCGAACGTGTCAGGAACGCGTCCGCGTGGTGGGGGCGCACAGTTCCAACCCCACACCAGCATAACTCTCTGGCCAAAACACCTTTTACGCCAATTTTACTCATCCACGCATGCGCGTGCTTGACGCGTACGCGTGGAGTGCCAAAATTGCAAATGACGCGGACGCATCATAGACGCGTACGCGTGAGCTTGTTTGTGCACAAGGCACCATTCCTGCGCCACTCCCGCGCAACTCTCTGTTCAATTTTATTTTTTCACGAACACACATATGACACATACGCATCAGCGACGCTTGCGCGTCATGTGTTCGTTTTTTTTTTTAGCCTGAGGTGTTCGGTTCATGTGATAAAATAGCTGCATGATCAGAAAATTAGTAAGAACTTAATAAAAATCAAATAAGTAAGAAAACTACTACTAGTAAAAATAAAACAAAATAAAGCTAAGAATGAAAAGGAATGATCATACCACGGTGGGTTGTCTCCCACCTAGCACTTTTAGTTAAAGTCCTTAAGTTGGACATGTGGTGAGCTCCTTGTCACGGTGGCTTGTGCTTGTACTGATCCAGGAATCTCCAACAATGTTTGTTAATCCAATGGCCACTGGGATTCCAAACTAGGCGCATAACTCCTTCAAGCAAGTTGAAGCAAGTAACAAGACCCGAATATTGTTGATTGTGAGAATGAATTTCAGGGTCCCAAACCTTGCTTTTATACCTGTCTCCTTATGGATCACCATTGTTTCCACCGGGTGGCAAGCGATCTGAATTCCCACAGAGACATCCAAACAACCTTCTAGACCCATTCACTTGAGCTCTACACCAATCCTTGCACTTCAATTTGGAGTATGCAACCATATTGACCCTTGCTTGACAACTCTTACCACTAACCATCTTCCTCTTACTCTTAATGCCACAAAGAGCTCTAAGTTGACCATCCGTCTCCAATAGCCCATATTCAAGTGGGAACGTAAAGGTTAAGGATAGGAATTTTACCCACTTGAATGTTGTATTGGATGGTGATGGCTTTAGGAGAAGTCTTGCAAGCTCCACTCCCTTGTGTTCTTCTTTGAATTCTTCCACTTCTTTGCAAGCTTCCTCAATTTCAACCTCTTCCTCTTGGTAGCTGTCTCCTAATTCAATCTCTTCTTCATTGCTTACCAAGGGCATGGGAGGTTGTGCATCTTCCTCTTCTTCCATGTGTGAGGATGGAAAGTTCTCTAATTCACTGGAGTATAAACTTCTTTGATTGATTTCCTCACTTTCTTCTATAGGATCTTTGCATTATATCTCTTGGGAAGAAATTTGCTTGCTCCTCTTCCTGTGACTTGATAATCGACTGCACATGCTTCTCTATATTTTTGACACTTGTCTTTATATCCTGTAAGAATTCTTTCATAAGAAGCTTAAGATCTGATGGTATTTGAGGTGAATAAGAAGGAAGTGATGGTTCTTCATAAGAGTAAAAAGAGGATGGCTCTTGGTAAGAATAGATAGATGGTGGTTCTTGATATGGGTAGAAAAAATGATGGTTCTTAGTATGTATATGGAGATGGTGGTTCTTGATATAAATAGGGAGGTGGTGGCTCTTGATAGTTGGAACACGGAGCACTGAAGTTTCTTTGGTTTTGACTTTGCCAACCAAAATTTGGGTGGTTTCCCCATTCATAATGATATGAATCACTACTCGGGTGTGAGTAGTAACCCATATGATCTCTCTCCATTATTTTTTCTTAGCACAAAACACCAAAAAAGATTAAATGCACCATGTGGTAAACAGGAAAGCAAAGAAGAAAGAACAGAATTCTAAAAATTAAAATAAAAAAATTAAAATAAAACTAACTAGAAAATACCAAACTTAATTTCATAAATTAAGAGTAAAAAATAATGGTTTAAAATATTTTTATTTTTATTTTATTTAATTTTTTTCGAATTTTTTTTAAATAATAAAAAAATGAAAGAAAACGTAACAGGGGAGGGGTTGCTAACGAGAAACAAGGAATTTTTTTAAATAAAATTAAAATTAAAACGCCTAATCTAAACAATCAAACAACTAATAGTTGCTAATCACAGTCAATCCCCGGCAACGGCGCCAAAAACTTGGTGCGGAATTTCTAACCACAAACTTACCGGCAAGTGCACCGGGTAGTACCAAGTAATACCTTACGTGAGTAAGGGTCGATCCCACGAGGATTGATGGATTAATCAACAATAGTGTTTGATAGGATTAGTTAGACAAACAGAAAATAGTGTTGAGATGCAATATAATAGACATTAAACAATATGAAGAATATTAAAGAAAGACAAGTAAATACTTTGGGAAGAAAATATGGAGAAGATAGTTAAGGCTTCAGAGTTATCTATTTTTCTGGAATTATTTTTCTTACTAACTATTTTAATCATGTAGGATTTAATTTATAGCAAACTATATGTGACTAGACCCTAATTCCTTAGACCTTCCTAGTCTCCTCTAAAATTCATCAACAACCAATTCCTTGGTCAATTAATTCCAATTAGAGAGTGATGATCAAATTCCAGTTTATATGCCACAAAAACTCTAATTACCTAAAAATAAAAGGATTATATGTCACGTATCCCGTTAAATCCAGATAATTAAAATTTAGGAGAATATGTTTTCAAGCTATTGTTCAAGTAAAGAGCTTTTCCAAGTTATACAAGAACTCAAATAGAAAGAGGGTCATACTTTCGTTCCCCCCAAATTCATAAGATGAAGAGCGAAAACAATTCTTAAATTATAAATCCATGCATAAATTAAAATAGAAAAAGCAATAAAATCAATCCATACAAATAGACAGAGCTCCTAACCTTAACAATGGAGGATTAGTTGCTCATGGTAGAATGTTATGGAATACGGAATGTAAATTTGGAATAAGATGGGATCCTCCCCAGGACCTCTTTCAAAAGAGAGGATTCTTCTCCCTTTTATATCTAATCCTAATAAACTTAAAATCTAATTGATAAAATTAAAATAATATCTTTTCCTAGAATTCAAATTTGAATTTAAATCAAAATTAACTAAATAATCAAGTCTTCAATTGATGGATGGGGACCACTTGTTTTGTCCATTCTGCAGCTTCTAATCTGTATTTTCTAGGCTGGAAATGAGTTAAAATAGCCCAGAAATTGCCCCCAGCATTTTTCTGTGTTTCCTGCACGTGGCGCATGTCACGCGCACGCGTCAGGCACATGTGCGCGTCGCTCCTTGCTGCCATCTCCTTTGATTCTTGTGCTGTAGAAACTCCATCAAATCCATTCGAATGCTACCTAAAATAAACAGTATTGCACAAAACTCAAAATAGCATCCACAGTGGCTAAAATATAGTTAATTCTTAATTAAACTCAACAAATTACATGCAAAATCACTAGAAAAAAATAGGAAAGATGCTCACGCATCAGCAAGCCATGTCAAACCCGAATGTGGAGATGCTGCTACCAGCCCCCCTTTGTTCCTGACTGATGGCACCGAGGACGGTGCCAAGCTTTAACTGTGGAGAGGTCGGTCAGTACCTGACTTCCGGAGGTAAATGCTTTTTCTTAACACCAATATTTTAGTTTTTCTTTTGTTAGGTAGAATAGATTGCATGATAATAATTATTTACATGTATGTTTGCTTGGTTAAAGTATTAAAATTCTTTTCAAGACTCTATTTTATAATATTTCACTAATTTAAATTAAAAACCTTTCTGTTAAACTTGTTTGAAGATTGTAAATTGGAACATAAATGATAGCTAAGAACATACAACCCAGGGAGATTTTTGAGTCTAATTGTATGGTTACACTATTTAACCATGATATTTTATTCTTGTGTGTTTTCTTCTCTATAATTGTAATCTTTACTTTGTTCCACTCTATATGTCCAATGTTTAGTGTATTCACATGTCTGCATATGATTGAGGCCATTATTTTATTAGCTCACTTATCCCAAATAGCCTACCCTTTCAATTACCTTTGTTAGCCACCTTGAGCCTTTTAATCCCCATTTGTTCTATATTTTACCACATTACTAGCCTTAAGTAGAAAAATAAATTAAATACCCCAATTGAATCTTTGGTTAGCTTAAGATAGTATATTAACTAAGTGTTGGGAAACTATGGGAACTTAGGTTAATGAAAGTGTACAATGTTTAAATAATAAAATATTGGGAATTTGGGTACCTACTCATGTGAGACCAGAAAAATTAAAAATCCATGTGCATTGATAAATTATGTTTACTTTTACTTTAAAAAAATATTCAATAAATAAACAAATAAGGGGATAAAATTACCCCAATGTTAAGTTAATGAAAAATCAATGCATATGTGATAAAATTAAAGAAAAGTTGATGCATGAGTATGAGATGCAAAAATGGAATTTTGGGTAGCTAGGCATGATTTAAGAAGAATATAGAGTGTGTATAGCTGAGAGCTTAGGTTAGTCAAGGATTCAATTTATAGCTCACATAGCTATATATATACCCTCACCCTTACCTTAGCCCCATTACAACCTTGAAAAGACCTCATGATGTTTGTATTGGTGCATTAAATATTTGTTGATTGGTTAGGTGAAGAACAAAATTTAGAAAGCATGACTAGAGAAGACTAGAGTGGATTACCCTGTAAACTTGAGTGATTAGAGTGCACATACACTACCAGTGAGGGTTCAATGCTTAACTCTATGTTCCCCGCTTTCATGAGCTGTCTACTTACAAGTCTACTTGTGTTTACTGTATGATTTAAATTAGTGATATCTGAGTTATGTTTGTCGTGAAGAACTGATTTACTTTTAACAAAGTATACAGAATCATCTTAGCATATAATTGCATTCATACATAGGTTATATTTCATGAGTCTTGTTTTTCCCTATCTATTCTTTTGATCTCCTAGAGCTAAGCATGAGGATATGCTAATGTTTAAGTGTGGGGAGGTTGATAAAGCACTATTTTATGGTTTATCTTGTGCTCAATTGAGTTGTTTTTATCAAGTCCTTGCCCACTTATTCATAAGATTTGCATGATTTTACAATTCCTTCCTAGTTCTGTTCTATGATTGAAAACTTGTTTCCTAAGCCTTTAATTTATATATTTTAATTCCCCTTTATACCATTTGATGCCGTGATCTGTGTGTTCCGTGTTTCAGGCTTTGTAAGGTAGGAATGGCTTAGAGGATGGAGAGAAAGCTTGCAAAAATGGAAGGAGCACAAGAAATAAAGGAGACAACCAGCGAGCATTGACGCGCACGCATGGCTCACGCGTGCGTACGATCTGGAGATTTTCACAGTGACGCGTGCACGTACCTGACGCGTACGCGTGGATTGAAGTTCTGCTAGACGACACGCGCGCGTGCTTGACGCGTACGCGTGACATGCAAAGATGACCAATGACGCATACGTGTGACTGACGCGTATGCGTGACATGCGCGATCTGCAGAAATAACAGAAGATGCTGGGGGCAATTTCGGGCCGAGTTTGGACCCAGTTTCTGGCCCAGAAACACATACTAGAGCCAGGAAACGAGCAGAGACTCAACACAGACTCTCATTAGCATAGTTTTAGTTTTTAGATTGGAATCTAGAGAGATATTACTCTTCCTCTAGGTTTTCTTTTACATTCATATTTTTTAGTTTTATGCTTTTGCTTTGGATATTGAAGAGTCATTACCTCCGTTGAAGTTATTATTCTAGTTTGTTTTCTTATTCCCTTACTCTTCCATATCCTTAATCTTTGTTCAAAGTTACAATTGGATTGTTTTTAGAATTTATTGATGCAAAGGATTACTTTTACTTTTAATTAATTTGTAGTTATTGTCTATCATGTCTTCCTTTTATTCCCTTTTTAATTCTGTGCAAGTAATTTTCTTGTCAATGGAGTAGATTTCCAACTTGACATGGGGGTTGATTAAAAGGAGACACTTGAGTTGGAATGCTCAAGTGATTAGTTAAGTTGGAAGTTGTTGGCTAATTCTCTATTTACTAACACTAGTCCTTCTCAAGGGAGAGGATTAGGATTTGCGAATATGAGTTAGCTCAATCACTTGACTTTCCTTTATTTAGTAAGGGTTAACTAAGTGAAAATAACAACCTCTTTACACTACACTTAAGAGAATTCCAACAAGGATAGAACTTCTAATTAATCATTCCCCCAGTCAAGGCTTTTTATTCTGAATATATAATTCTCATTTAATTTACAATTATTTATTTTCTGTCATTCAACTCTCAAATTTCTCGGAAAACTCCTGATTAATAAGATAGCACCCTTTTGTCAACTCGTTGGGAGACGACCTGGGA
This sequence comes from Arachis ipaensis, assembly GCF_059453495.1. Taxonomy (NCBI): domain Eukaryota; kingdom Viridiplantae; phylum Streptophyta; class Magnoliopsida; order Fabales; family Fabaceae; genus Arachis; species Arachis ipaensis. The sequence continues at coordinate 113,065,876 of NC_142441.1, read as the reverse complement.
TTCATACTCCCAGTATTTTATTCTAATTTTGTGACAACCTTTCTAAATTGATGAGCGGATTTTAGCTGGTTAAGAACTGTACTTACAACGCTATTTCTTATATTACTTTCTTAATTGGATGATTTCCGCCCTCCATCACATGCGAAGATGACCATCAATGCGTACGCGTGACTGACGCGTACGTGTGACATGCGCCACGTGCAAAAATCGCAGAAGACACTGGGGGCGATTTTGGGCCGAGTTTAGACCCAGTTTTCGGCCCAGAAACACATACTAGAGCTAGGGGACAAGCAGAGACTCAAAACACATTCTCATTCGCATAGTTTTTAGTTTTTAGTTTGGAATCTTGGAGAGAAACACTACTTCCTCTAGGGTTCTTCACATTCATAGTTTTAGATTTTTATACTTTTGATTTTGATATTGAGAAGAGTTACTACCTCCGTTGAAGTTTCAGTCATTCTAGTTTGTTTCCTTATTTCCTTACTCTTTTAATCACCCATTTACCCTGTTCAGATTTACATATGGATATCTTTGATTTTGGAATTTATTAATGCAAAGAACTATTTTTATCTTTAATTAATTTTCTATTATTATTTTATTTGAATTTCCATGTCTTCTTTTCTTCCCCTTTTATCGTTTATAAAAATGGCATTCATGTTAATGGAGTAGACTCCCAACTTGACGTGGGAGTTGATTAATAGGAGACCCTTGAGTTGGAATACTCAAGTGTTAATTTACAATTGGAAGTCGTTGGCTAACTCTCTAGTCACTAACGCTAATCCTTCCATAGGAGAGGATTAGGACTAACGAAGTCGTGGATTAGCCGTTTAAGAGATGTATAATCAAGCTGATGGTTCATCATTGTCCGATGAAAGATGCACTCTGAACCCATGTAGAATATGATAACCTTATGCCAGTTCAACGCATTCATATTTATGAAGAACGAATATACATCTTAGAATTAATCAAACACAGATCGAAGAAGAATAGTAATAGTTTTATTAATTTAGAGGACTCAGTAGGGCTCCTCCCCTCAACTTAGGAGGTTTAAAAACTCATACTGAAAGGAAAATACAATGTAAAACTCGAATATGATCTGTAATTGTTCGAATGATTATGTAAAATAACTCTTAAATACTAAACTAATGACTAGTAAGGGTAAAACAGTTTTTTTAGTGCTAAAATCCACTTCTAGGGCCCACTTGGTGAGTGTTTGGACTGAGCCTTGATGAGATCCACGTGCTAGGAGGTCTCTGGGGTGTTGAACGCTGGCTAGGAGGTCCTCTCTGGGCATTTGAATGCTGGCTCTGCTCTTTGGGCGCTGGACGCCTGGAAGGGGGCAGGAAGCTAGCGTTGGACACCAGTTTTGGGCCTTTAAATCCTAAAAAAGAGTATAGATTGTTATATATTTCTGGAAAGCTCTGGAAATCAGCATTCCATAGCCATTGAGAACGTTCCATTTGGACTTCTGTGGCTCCAGAAAAGTTCTTCTGAGTGCAAGGAGGTCAGATCTGGACAGCATCTGCCTTGCTTTCTCTGTCTCTGAATCAGACTACTGCTTCAGCTCCTCAATTTCAGCCAGAAAGTGCCTGAAATTCCACAAAAAATACACAAACTCAAAGTGAAATCCAAAAATGTGAATTTAACACTAAAACCTATAAAAACTAAACAAAAATACTAGAAACTATATGAAAACTATGCCAAAAAACGTATAAAATATCCGCTGATCACAATACCAAACTTAAAATAGGATGAAAAGAAGAGTAAGATACAATAAATTCCCAAGTTTCCAATGAAGCTCAGTTTCAATTAGATGAGCGGGACCTAGTAGCTTTTTGCTTCTAAATAGTTTTGGCATTTCACTATCCATTGAAACTCAGGATGGCTGGCATCTTTAGGAACTTAGAGTCCAGATAATATTATTGATTCTCCTAGTTCAGTTCTTTTTTATTCTTAAACACAGCTTTTTAGAGTCTTAGTTGTGACCCTAAGCACCTTGTTTTCCAGTATTACCATTGGATACAATAATGCCACAGACACTTTAACTGGGTAAACCTTTTCAGATTCTGACTCAACTTTGCTAGAGTTCCCAGATAGAGGTATCCAGAGTTCTTAAGCACACTCTTTTTGCTTTGGATCACGACTTTAACCGCTCAGTCTCAAAGTTTTTACTTGACACCTTCACGCCACAAGCACATGGTTAGGGATAGCTTAGTTGAGCCGCTTAGGCCAGGATTTTGTTTCCTTTAGGCCCTCCTAACCACTTGTGCTCAAAGTCTTGGATCCTTTTACCCTTGCCTTTTGGATTAAAGGGTTACTGGCTTTTTACTCTTGTCTTTTGGTTTAAAGAGCTAATGGCTTTTTCTTTCTTTCTCTATTTTCTTTTCTTTTTCTCCATTTTTTTCGAAGCTTTTTTCTTCTTTTACTGCTTTTTCTTGCTTCAAGAATCAAATTTTAGATTTTTCAGATTATCAATAATATTTTTCCTTTTTCTTCATTCTTTCAAGAGCCAGCATCATAAAATTCCAACTTCAAATATGTACTGTTTATTTATTCATTCAGAAACTAAAGTAATGCCACCACATCAAAATAATTAACCATTCTTTATTGGAAAACTCAAAAATTTATGCATATTTACTTCTTCTAAAAAAATACTATTTTATTCATGTTTAATGATGATAAGAGGAATAATTTATAGCTAATTGGAATCATAAAAATTAATTAATACTAATGCTTATGTAATCCTAAAAATTAAAAGACATAAAATAAAAATAAAATTAAAGACTCAAATACTACTAGTGATCATGTAAACCTAAATATGAGACATAGGAATTAGAATAACAGAAATATAAGAAATAGGAATTAGAATAGCCATAGAGTTGAAACTCAACAACCTTTAGCTTGAGGGATGCTGGGCTCTTCAGGGAGAGCTTCTGGCGCTTCAGCTCCTCCAGCTCACGCCCTTGCTTCTCCTGCTCCTTGATCAGTTTGCAAATTATGCTAGTCTGATCTTTCTGCTCCTCTCTGAGCTGGTCTAAAGTGCTCTGTAAGTGTATTACAAACACCTTTAGCTTGTCCCAATACTCCATTGGAGGGATCTCTTGGGGAGGCTCAGGTGCTTTCCTTTTGGGTTGATCCTCTTCTATCTTGGAACTCTCCATCACCTGCTTGGGGATTGATTTTTCCACTAGAATAAAGTTGTCTGATGGGATCATAACCTTAGCCTCTTGGCATAGGCAAAAGATGAGATTTGGATAAGCTAGCATTGCATTAGTGGACACCTTGTTTGCCAGCTTGTAAATCTCACGGGGGATTATTTGGTGGACTTCTACCTCATTCCCCATCATGATGCATTGAATCATCATAGCCCTTGGAATAGTGACTCTAGAGTGGTTACTTGTGGGGAGTATAGAACGCCCAATGAAGTCTAGCCATCCTCTAGCAACTGGCTTGAAGTTCACCCTTTTTAGCTGGCATGGCTGCCCTTTTGTATTCTCAATCCATTGAGTTCTAGGCAGGCGTATGTCCTCTAGGATTTGATCCAGCTTTTGGTTGGCCACAACCCTTCTGTTGTATGATTCAGAGTCATCCTTTTGCAAAGGTAATTTGAAGATCTCTCTCACCCTATCCAGATGAAAGTACATGATCTTCCCTCTAACCATAGTGCAAAAAGTATGGAAGGCTGTTCCATCTTTCTTTTGGTTATCTGTCATCCACAGATTTGCATAAAATTCTCGGATCATGGTGTATCCGAATTTAGACTAAGGATCAGCCAGAATCTCCCATCCTCTCCTTCGAATTTGCTCTTGGATCTCTGGGTATTCTTCTTCTCCTAATTCAAATCTCACCTCAGGGATTACTAGCCTTTTACTCATTATCTTGTGATAATGTTCTTCATGTTGCTTGGTAAGAAATTGAACAAGTTTGAAAACAACTATTGAGTTGTCTTCTTTCTTGTTCTTAGGGGTGGTCTTGCCACTTCTTGGAGCCATGGGATTGAATTCTTGATGAGAGAACAGGGCTCCTGCCACACCAAACTTAAAAATTTGCTCATTCTCGAGCAAAAAGTAAGAAAGAAAGGAGAAGAAAAGAGAATAGAATTCGAATGAGAGGAGGGGAGTGAGGGAGAGAGGCATGGTCACAAATATATAGGGAGGGGGAGGGGTTTTCGAAAATAATCATGAAAGAAAGATAAAGATTTTTGAAAAAGATAAAAAAAAGATAAGTTGTTAAATTTGAAAGATAAGAAAAGATTTTAAAAATATATATAAAAGAAATTAAAGATAAGATAAGAAGTATGAAAAAGACTTGAAAGTTTAATAAAAGATATGAACAAAAATTTTAAAGATAAGAAAAGATTTTGAAAGAATTTGAAAACAAGTTGAAAAAGATATGAAATTTGAAAAGGATTTAAAAAGAATTAGAAATGTGTTTAATTTGAAATTAAATTGAAATTGAGGTATTTGAACAAGAGTTGATTTAAAATTCAAAGAATAATTGAAATTGGATTGGAAAAAGATGAGTTGAACCAAGAGAAGATTGGAATTTTGAAATTACCTCCATGCTGCCTTGCTGGCGTTTAAATGCCCAGAATCCTGCCTTTTTGGCGTTTAACGCCAGAGTAGTCCTCCCTCTAGGGCGTTAAATGCCCAGCCAGGGCTCCCTGGCTGGCGTTTAACGCCAGGCATGTGCTCCTTCTTGGGCGTTAAACGCCCAGCCAGTGCTCCCTAGCTGGCATTTAATGCCAGGCTTGTGCTCCATTTAGGGCGTTAAATGCCCAGCCAGGACCTCCTGGCTGGCATTTAACGCCAGGCTTGCTGCCTGCATTGGTGTTTAAATGCCCAATTGCCTTCCCTTTCTGGCGTTTAACGCCAGAGAGATCCTTACTCCAGGGTATTCTGTTTGCTGTTCTGCATCATTCTGTCTCTGTTTAAGCACTGTCCATGATCACTAATCATTAAAATTAACTTAAAATATAATGAAAACTAATTGAAAAGAAAACTAATTAAACTAGAAACAACCAAAAAATTAATAATGTATGAGTGAATATTGGGTTGCCTCCCAACAAGCGCTTCTTTAGTGTCTTTAGCTGGACTTCACTGTACTTAGCTTAGCAATAGTGTCGAACCTCCTGACTCTATATCTCTTTCAAGGTAATGCTTAACTCTCTGTCCATTGACAGTGAACCTATTTTCAGGGTCTTTTACCTTGAAGTTCTATGTGCTTATAAGGTGATACATTTGTAATCACATACGGTCCCTTCCAGCGGGATTTGAGTTTCCCAGGGAATAATTTGAGTCTTGAGTTGAAGAGTAGGACTTTTTGTCCTGGTTCAAAGACTCTAGAAGCTAACTTCCTGTCATGCCGCCTTTTTGCATTTTCCTTATAGGTCTTTGCATTTTCAAATGCATTTAAGCGGAGTTCGACCAACTCATTTAGTTGGAGAAGCTGTTTCTCTCCTGCTGCCTTAGCATCAAGGTTGAGGAATCTAGTAGCCCAATAGGCTTTATGTTCTAGTTCCACTGGCAAATGACAGGACTTCCTATATACCAGCTGGTATGGTAAAGTTCCAATGGGGGTTTTGAAAGTTGTTCTATATGCCCACAGAGCATCATCAAGCTTTCTAGCCCAATCCTTTCTAGAGGCACTTACTGTCCTCTCTAGAATTTGCTTTAGTTCTCTATTTGAGACTTCAGCTTGCCCATTTATTTTGGGATGATACGGTGTTGCTACTTTATGACGAACTCCGTAACGGCTTAAGACAGAATCCAACTGTCTGTTGCAGAAATGAGTACCTCCACCACTAATTAGTGTCCTAGAGACACCAAATCTATTGAAGATGTTCTTTTGGAGGAACTTCATTACTACTCTGGTGTCATTAGTGGGTGTGGCTATTTCTTTAACCCATTTAGACACATATTCTACTGCCACAAGGATGTAGATGTTTGAGTATGAAGGCGGAAGGGTCCCACGAAATCTATGCCCCATACGTCAAACAAATCAATCTCTAGGATTTCTTGCTGAGGCATACTGTGACCATGAGGGAGATTGCCACCCCTTTGGCAACTATCACAGTTACAGATGAACTCTCTAGAATTCTTAAAAAGAGTAGGCCAGTAAAAGCCACTTTGGAGTACCTTGGTGGCTGTCTGCTCAACTCCAAAGTGTCCTCCAAAGTCAGAGCAATGGTAATGCCATAGAATTCTTTGTGCCTCTTCTTCAGACACACAGCGTCAGATTATTCCATCCGAGCATCTCTTAAAGAGAAATGGTTCATCCTACATGTGGTACTTTGCATCATGCATGAGTTTTCAGGCTTGCTACCTGGAAAACTCCTTGGGAATGAACCTTATAGCCTTGTAATTTGAAATGTCTGCAAACCAAGGTACTGTCCGGATGGCATAGAGTTGCTCATCTGGAAAGGATTTGGATATGTCAGTAGAGGGAGAAGAAGTCCCTGCCACTAGCTCTATCCGGGATAAGTGGTCAGCCACCTAATTTTCTGTCCCTTCTCCGTCTCTAATTTCTATATCAAACTCTTGCAGGAGTAACACCCATCTTATAAGTCTGGGTTTAGAATCCTGCTTAGTGAGTAGATACTATAGAGCAGCATGGTCAGTATAAATAATGACCTTAGATCCTACTAAGTAGGATCTGAACTTGTCAATGGCATAGACCACAGCAAGTAGCTCATTTTCTGTAGTAGTGTAGTTTTTCTGCGCATCATTTAATATGTGACTAGCATAATAAATGACATGCAGAAGCTTGTCATGTCTCTGTCCTAGAACTGCACCAATTGCATGATCACTAGCATCACACATTAGTTCAAATGACAAGTCCCAGTTAGGTGTAGAGATGATAGGAGCAGTGACAAGCTTGGCTTTCAGAGTTTCAAAGGCATGTAGGCATTCTTGGTCGAAGATGAATGGAACATCAGTAGCCAAGAGATTACACAGGGATTTTGCGATTTTTGAAAAATCTTTTATGAACCGCCTGTAAAATCCTGCATGTCCTAGGAAGCTTCTAATTGCCTTGACGTTAGTAGGTGGAGGCAAGCATTCTATCACTTCCACCTTAGCTTGATCTACTTCTATCCCTTTGTTTAAGATCCGATTCCCAAGAACAATGCCTTCAGTCACCATGAAGTGGCATTTTTCCGAGTTTAAAACTAGGTTTGTCTCTTGGCATCTTTTTAGAACTAGGGTCAGATGATCAAGGCAGGAGTCAATTGAGTTTTCAAAAATAGATAAGTCATCTATGAATACTTCAAGGAACTTCTCTACCATATCAAAGAAGATGGATAACATACATTTCTAAAAGGTGGCAGGTGCATTGCACAGGCCATATGGCATTCGCCTGTAGGCAAACACACCAGATGGGCATGTGAATGCGATTTTCTCTTGATCCTGTGGATCCACTGCTATTTGATTGTTTCTAGAATATCCATCCAGGAAACAATAAAAAGTATGACCTGCTAGTCTCTCTAGCATTTGGTCAATAAATGGTAAAGGAAAGTGATCCTTTCTGGTGACATCATTGAGTCTTCTATAATTAATGCACATACGCCATCTTGTAACTGTCCTTTTAGGAATCAATTCATTCTTTTTATTTTGAACCACTGTCATGCCTCCCTTCTTGGGAATAACCTGGACAGGGCTCACCCAGGAGCTGTCAAAAATGGGATAAATAATCTCAGCCTCCCAGAGCTTAGTGACTTCCTTCTGCATGCACTACTTCCTTCATAGCTAGATTCAATAGCCTTTGTGGTTGCACCACTGGTTTGGCATTATCCTCCAGCAGGATTTTATGCATGCATCGGGCTGGACTTATGCCCTTAAGGTCACTTGTAGTCCACCCAAGGGCGGTCCTATGTATTTTGAGCATTTTAATTAGTGCTTCTTCTTCCTATGGCTCTAAGACAGAGTTTATGATCACAAGATAGGTATCTGATGTTAGGATTTTTGCTAGTAAAGAATTTCATAAAAAAAGTCGCGTTGTAGATATAGTCTCTAAACCGACAGAAATCCCTTCGTACAAACGTTTTGGTTGTCACAAGTAACAAACTCCTTTAAAATTGATAACCGAGTATTTAAACCTCGGGTCATCTTCTCACTGAATTGCAGGGAGGTGTTCTTATTATTGATTATGAAAAAGTATATTTTTGGGGAATGTTGAGTTTGGGCAATGGGCACAGATATATTTAAATAACAAGTAAAATAAATAAATAACTGTAAACTAAACTCTTGGCAAGGTAAGAGAAATTGGAAGTCCAGACCAAGTTATCTTCATCAACAATAATGAAAGTTGAATCTTAATTCCTCTTAGTTAACCTTTAAAGCAAAGGAAAGTCAAGAGACTAATTAGTTAGATCTTTGAATCCTATTTATTTCCTAAGAAAAAGTTGGGATTATTGAAGTTCAGTTCAATTAGCAAGATAGCGATTATCAATTATGCTGAGTTTGATAATGTTGAGTTACTGATTTCTTAACCAAGACCAAAAGGGGAAAATCTAAATTATTTATATAAATAAAAGAAAGCAATCATAAATCTGAAATACCTCAAATTGCATTAACAAAAGAACTTAAATCTGACATAGACATGCATGGAAAAATAAATAAAAGAACATTGAACCTGGATTGAGAGTCACTCCTAAAACTAAGAGAAGTCCTAAATCCTAATCCTAAGAGAGAGGAGAGAACCTCTCTCTCTAAAAATTACATCTACTCCTAAAATTATGAATATGAAAGCCTTTTTTATGAATGGGTGCAGTCCCCAACTTTATAGCCTCTAATCTGTGTTTTCTGGGCCGCAAACTAGGTCAGAAACAGTCCAGAATTCGCTAGTTTCGAATTTTGCCACGCTGGATTTTCGTCACTGCGACGCGGCTGCATGGATCACGCGGTCGCATCGTCTAGAGTCAAGGAAACTATAACATATTATATATCAAATCGAAGCCCCGGACGTTAGCTTTCCAACACAACTGGAACCGCATCGTTTGGACCTCTGTAGCTAAAGTTATAGCCGTTTGAGTGCAGAGAGGTCAGGCTGGACAGCTTAGCAATTTCTCCAACTTCTTGCATTCCTTCCACTTTTGCATGCTTTCTTCCCATCCTCCAAGCTATTCCTGCCTTATAATATCTGAAAACACTTAACACACATATCAAGGCATCTAATGGTAATAAGAGAGGATTAATAATAAGCAAATATAAGATCAAAGAAGCATGTTTTCAATCAAAACACATAATTAGGAAGGAAATATAAAACCATGCAAATAGTATGAATAAGTGGGTAAAGAGTTAATAAAAACTACTCAATTGAGTACAAGATAAACCATAAAATAGTGGTTTATCAACCTCCCCACACTTAAACAAAAGCATGTCCTCATGCTAAGCTTAAGAGAAACTATAAAGGAATGAAGAGGAATGGTAGAATGCATGAAATGCAACCTATCTATATGAATGCAACTACATGCAAAAATGTTTCTACCTACTTGGTTAAGAGTAAATAAGTTCTTCAAGACAAATACAAACCAATTTTCACTAATTCAAATCATACAATAAAAAGCAAGTAAACTTGTAGGAAGACAGCTCATGAAAGCAGGGAACATAGAATTAAGCACTGAACCCTCACTGGAAGTGCATATCACTCTAATCTCTCAAGTGTATAGGGTAATTCACTCTAGTCTTCTCTAATCATGCTTTCTAAAACTTTGTTCTTCATCTAACCAATCAACAAATATTTAGCATACCAATGTAAACATCATGAGGCCTTTTCAGGGTTGTAATGGGCTGAGGTAAAGGTAAGGGTATATATATAAGGTTAAGTGAGCTAGTAAAGTGAATCCTTGATTAGTCTAAGATCTCACCTAACATATACATACTTTATACAATTTTAAAATACTTTACCTAACTACCCAAATTTTTTCCACTTTTGTATTACATGCTCATGTATCAAACTTATTTTTGAATTTTGTTCCATGTGCATTGATTCTTTTTACTTTGCATTTGGGGTAATATATTTTTTTTTCATTTTTCTTTTCTTCTTCTTTTTTTTTATATCCCCTTATTTAATTACTTAATATATTTTTCTTCAATGCACATGGTAATTTAATTATTTTGATTTCACATGAGCATGCTTCCCAAATTTTCAAATAACTTGTTCATTTAATTTCCTACTTTTTCATATCATCCCATGTTCTCATAAAATTTCCCACACTTAAATTTTACACAATATCTATCTTAAGCTAACCAAGGATTCAACTTGGGATTCTTATTTTGTTTTTTTGCTTAAGGCTAGTAATGTGGTTATAAAACAGAAGGGATTTAAAAGCTCAAGGGGGCTAACAAGGGTGATGTAAAAGGTAGCTAATTTTGGGATAAGTGAGCTAAAATCAAACAATGGCCTCAATCATGTGCAAGCATGTAAATATACTAAATAATGAACATATAGAATGGAACAAAAAAATAGATTACAATCATAGAGAAGGAAACACACAGGAATAAAATATTTATGGTTAAATAATGTAACCATATAAATAAGCTCAAATCTCACAGGTTGTGTCTTCTTTGGCTCAAAAACCATGTTCCAAATACAACTTCAAACAAGTTTTAACATAAAAATTTTTCAATTTAAATTAGTGAAATTTTTTTCAAAGATAGGGTCTTAAAAGAATTTTATTATTTTAACCAAGTGGTAAAATATGCACAAAAATCAAACAAACATGCAAATGCAACAACTAACAAGGAAAATAAAATATTGGTGTTGATAAGAAAATACTAACCCATGGAGATCGGTATCGACCTCCCCACACTTAAAGATTGCACCGTCCTCGGTGCATGCAGAGATTTGCAGGTGGACAGGTTGTTTCAACTGTTGCTTTTCTCTAAGGATTGTGCAGATGGACTTGTCTGTCTCCCCATGTAAACGTCTTCCGGTTCCCTTCCGGGTGGCCATCCTGAAAGAAAAGGGAAGAAGAGTAACCCAGAAATAAAGATAGGAAAATAAATACAGTATGGGTGGGTTAATGCCAAATAATGGGGGTCTCAATTACATGGTAGCTACAACACGTAAGTGAGAAAACAATAGAAGCCATGGCATGCCAGTGGTACAAAATGTACAACAATGGGGAAGAGAGTGGGGAAGGAGAGATAATATAAATTCATGTCAATGCAAAAGTAATACAAAGATGAAAGGTTGGCATTGATTTAAATAATATTACTCAATCAGAATTAAACAAGTCATGAAGCACCAAGAAAATACCAGAAAAGATGTAATAGTTGAATAAGAACTTTTGAACACCAAAAATAATAAATTTAGAAAAATAAAAATATGCAATGAATGAAAGTATGCAAATAAATTAAATAAAATAGAATGGAAGTGAGAGAAAATAAGAAAGGAAGGAGAAAGAAATAAGAAAAGAGAAGAAAAATAAGGATTAGGGAAAAAAAGATAAGAAAATTGGCTGATCTGGATATTCTGTGCGCCGCCTGTGACGCGGACGCGTGAGTGACGCGGTCGCGTGGTGCGTGATAAGGTCAGGTGACGCGGACGCGTGGGTCACGCGATCGCATGGCCTGTTTTGTGCGATTGGCGCGAGTGCAGCCTCATTATCGCGCAACTCTCTGTTCGAAACTCTTTTTGCCAAAATTCTGGGTGACGCGATCGCGTGGTCGACGCGATCGCGTGAGTGGCCTTTCTGTTAAAAATGACGTGGACGCGTAGGGCATGCGTTCGCGTGGTGAGGCTTGGGCTTCCAGCACGAGTCCAGCCCAACTCCAGCTCAACTTTCGGCCATACACCCTTTTTACGCCGATTTCAGGTCACGCGGCCGCATGGTTGACGCGGTTGCGTGGGAGGCCATTATTCCCATATGACGCGGTCGCGTTAGCGACGCGGTCGCGTGGGGTGATTTGTGCCATTGGCACACCTCCAGTGCTTCTCCTGCGAAACTCTCTGTTCACATTAATATTGTCTCCCATCTCCTTGCGACGCGGACGCATCGCTGATGCGGTCGCGTCGCATACTCGCTTTCTTTTTTTTTATAATCTGAAAAATGCAGAATGCAGTGTTAATATGAATGTGATGCAAAACTCCAGGTTCAATATGACAAAATAAAATAAAATTCAAAAACAAACAAAACTTAAATAAAATTAAAATTGAGAAAGGAATGATTATACCATGGTGGGTTGTCTCCCACCTAGCACTTTTAGTTAGAGTCCTTAAGTTGGACATTTGGTGAGCTTTCTGTTATGGTGGCTTGTGCTTGAACTCATCCAGGAATCTCCACCAATGTTTATGATTCCAATGTCCTCCGGGATCCCAAACTAGGCGCAGAAAGCCTTCAAGTAAGTTAAAGCATGTGACAAGGCCCCAAGAGTGCTGATTTCTAGATTGGATTCCAGGGTCCCAGACCTTGCCTTTGCACCCATCTTCTTGTTGATCATCATCATTTTTTCACTTGGGTGGTGAACAGTCGGAATTCTCACTGAGACATCCAAGCAGCTTCTTAGACCCATTCAGTTAAGCTTTATACCAACCTTTGCGTTTAAACTTAAAGCTTCCAACCATAATGAACCTTGCAGGACAATTCTTACCACTGGCCATCTTCCTCTTACTCTTAATGCTACAAAGAGCTCTAAGTTGACCATCCGTCTCCAGTAGCCCATATTCAAGTGGAATTAGAAAGCTAAGGGATATGAATTTTACCCACTTGAATGTTGTGAAGGATGATGGCAACTTAGGGAGAGGTATTGTTAATGAAATTGTAAGTTCCACTCCCTTGTGCTCTTCTCTGATAATTACCACCTCTTTGCAAGCTTCTTCAATTTCAATCTCTTCCTCTTGGTAGCTCTCTTCCAATTTAATCTCCTCTTCATTGCTTTCCAAGGGCATGGGAGGGTGTGCTTCTTCTTCTTGAATCTTCATCTCTTGATCAACCTCTTCCAAGTCTTCAACTGTGATATGCCTTGGAGGTTGTACACCCTCCTTAGCATCCATTTCAACTGTCTTGGAAGGAGGCTCTATGTCTTGACTTTCCCATGGAGGTTCTGCATCTCCTAAGTCTTCAACCACTTCTTCTTCTTCTTGAACGATGACAGCTTCTTCTACTTGTTCTAGTATGAATTCATGCTCTGTCTTGTCCAATAGAGCCTCTAGTATCTTCTTCATGCTACGCTCTTCACTAGACTGTCCACATGGAGCTATGGCTGATCCTTGTATATTTGAGCACCTAGAAGCCCATTGAATTAATGCTTGCTCCAGTTGTTGAGTGGTTGCCTGAAATCGATCCACTGTTTTCTTGAAACGATCCTTTGTCTCTTGATGCACTCGGTTATCATAGGTAGGATCATAGTGCTCTTGGATTGATGGATATGGAGATGGCAGATATTGAGGTGGTGGTGGGATGGGGAGATCATTCTGTGATTGAAAAGGAAGTGCACTAGAGCTTGAGGGTTGATTGTTAAAGGTATTTGGTGGTCTGATTTGGGCGGTGAGAGCTCGTATAGTAGAGTTTAGATCGGTAAGTGCTCTCTCCATGGAGGGTTGGGGTGGATCTATGTATGGTTCATTTGGTTCATAAGGTGGTTGGTATGGTGGATGTGGGTTAGGGTCATATGGAGGTGAATGGTGGAAAGAGACTTGTGAGTATGGTGATCCAAAGTCATGTTGAGGAAAGGGTTCATAGGCATATGGTGGTGGTTGTTGATAGTTCACTGGAGGTGGTTGCCATGAGGGTTGATCAAATCCTTGTGGCTCCTCCCATCTTTGATTGTTCCAACCTTGATGCCTGTTCTCATTGTAATTTCTTCTTCCTGCAACATTATTGTAACCAGACTCATAGCCAAAGGGGTGAGAGTTCATAGTAGCAAATAAAAAAATTAAAAACAAAAATAAAAATAAATTTAAATTAAAAGGTTATTTAAATTTTGAATTTGAAAATTAAATTTTGAAATTTGAAATTTTGAAATTTTGAAATTTGATTTTTGAAATAAGATAAGATAAGAATACAATTTTAAAAATAAAAAATCTGAAAATATTTTTTTTTTGAAAAAAAAAATTAATAAAAAATATTTTTGAATTTAATGTGGAAAGAGAAAAACAATAAAATGACACCAAATTTTAAATTTTTAGATCAAAACGAAGAAAACAACTAAGAACAGCTTGAAGGTCAAGATGAACGTGAAGAACAACTTGAAGATCAAGATGAACACTAAGAACAGATTTTTGAAAAAAAAAAATTTTTTTAATAACTAAATAAAAACCAATAACCTCTTAATTTACGAAAAAGCAAAAATAAAACAAAAGTAAAAACAAATAAACAAGTAAAAAGCAAATATTTACAATAACCAATAATAAGGCACACGTTTGCAATTCCCCGGCAACGGCGCCATTTTGACGTTAGGATTTTTGCCAGTAAAGAATTTCATAAAAACAGTCGCGTTGTAGATATAGTCTCTAAACCGACAGAAATCCCTTCGTACAAACATTTTGGTTGTCACAAGTAACAAACCCCTTTAAAATTGATAACCGAGTATTTAAACCTCGGGTCGTCTTCTCAAGGAATTGCAGGGAGGTGTTCTTATTATTGATTATGAAAAAGTGTATTTTTGGGGAATGTTGAGTTTGGGCAATGGGCACAGATATATTTAAATGACAAGTAAAATAAATAAATAACTGTAAACTAAACTCTTGGCAAGGTAAGAGAAATTAGAAGTCCAGAACAAGTTATCTTCATCAACAATAATGAAAGTTGAATCTTAATTCCTCTTAGTTAACCTTTAAAGCAAAGGAAAGTCAAGAGACTAATTAGTTAGATCTTTGAATCCTATTTATTTTCTAAGAAAAAGTTGGGATTATTGAAGTTCAGTTCAATTAGCAAGATAGCGATTATCAATTATGCTGAGTTTCATAATGTTGAGTTACTGATTTCTTAACCAAGACCAAAAGGGGAAAATCTAAATTATTTATATAAATAAAAGAAAGCAATCATAAATCTGAAATACCTCAAATTGCATTAACAAAAGAACTTAAATCTGATATAGACATGCATGGAAAAATAAATAAAAGAACATTGAACCTGGATTAAGAGTCACTCCTAAAACTAAGAGAAGTCCTAAATCCTAATCCTAAGAGAGAGGAGAGAACCTCTCTCTCTAAAAACTACATCTACTCCTAAAATTTTGAATATGAAAGCCTTTTTTATGAATGGGTGCAGTCCCCCACTTTATAGCCTCTAATCTGTGTTTTCTGGGCCGCAAACTGGGTCAGAAACAGTCCAGAATTCGCTGGTTTCGAATTTTGCCACGCTGGATTTCCGTCACTGCGACGCGGCCGCATGGATCACGCGATCGCATCGCCTAGCGTTAGGGAAACTATAACATATTATATATCAAATCGAAGCCCCGCACGTTAGCTTTCCAACGGAACTGGAACCGCGTCGTTTGGACCTTTGTAGCTAAAGTTATAGCTGTTTGAGTGCAGAGAGGTTAGGCTGGACAGCTTAGCAATTTCTCCAACTTCTTGCATTCCTTCCACTTTTGCATGCTTTCTTCCCATCCTCCAAGCCATTCCTGCCTTATAATATCTGAAAACACTTAACACACATATCAAGGCATCTAATGGTAATAAGAGAGGATTAATAATAAGCAAATATAAGATCAAAGAAGCATGTTTTCAATCAAAACACATAATTAGGAAGGAAATATAAAACCATGCAAATAGTATGAATAAGTGGGTAAAGAGTTAATAAAAACCACTCAATTGAGTACAAGATAAACCATAAAATAGTGGTTTATCAGTATCTCCCTCTCCTAGAAATGCATATTTCAGGGAGGGGGTAATGGCTTAAGCTCAAGCTTTGGAGGCTTCTCCTTTTCCTCAGAGGTTTCTAGAGGTTCCTCTGAATCAGGCTGGATATCATCAAGGATATCATTCAGCCCTCCCTTGAGGCTTTCGGCCATGTTGACCTCTTCCACCAAAGAATCAATGAGGTCAATGCTCATGCACTCCTCAAGGATGTCTGGATGCTGCATAGCTTTGACAGCATTCAATACGAACTTTTCCTCATTGACCCTTAAGATTACTTCCCTTTTTTCAACATCAATGAGAGTCCGTCCTGTAACGAGGAAGGGTCTCCCTAGGATAAGGGATGCACTCTTATGCCCTTCCATGTCCAACACCACAAAGTCAGTGGGAAAATCAAAGGGTCCAACCTTAACAATCATGACTTCAATTATGCCTGATGGTATTTTAATAGAACCATCAGTAAGTTGAAGGCATATGCAGGTTAGTTTGACTTCATCAGTCAGACAAAGCTTCTTTATTAATGAAGCAGGTATTAGGTTGATGCTTACTCCAAGGTCACATAGGGCTGTCCTTGTATAAGCATCACCTAGAGTGCATGGTATCATGAAGCTTCCAGGGTCCTTAAGTTTCTCTGGTAAGCTGTTTTAAAATATTGCACTGCACTCTTTAGTGAGGAGGACTGTTTCTGTCTCTCTCCAATCCTTCTTATGACTTAAGATGTCCTTCATGAACTTAGCATAAGAAGGTATCTGTTCAAGAGCCTCTACCAAAGGGATCTTGATCTCTAATGTTCTGAGATAATCCGCAAAGCGAGCAAACTGTTTATCTTTTTCCTCTTGACAGAGTTTCTGAGGAAATGGCATCTTAGCCTTATATTCATCAATCTTGATTAATGAAGGCCGAGTACCTTGTGTACTGGAAGGGGGGTTACTAGCTTGCTTAGGAGGGTTACCATCAGTAAGTGACTAGCCCCCCTTGCTTGGGCGTTTAACGCCCAAGTTACTGCCCCCTTCCTGGCGTTCAATGCCAGGGGCATCATTCCCTTGTGGGCGTTCAACGCCAAGGGTGCTGCCTCCTTGGACATTTGAATGCCCAGTCTCTGCCCTTTCCTGGCATTCAACACCAAGAGTGATACCTCCTTGGGCGTTTGAACGCCCAGAGTTATCTTGTGCAGAGACCTGGTTATCCTCTATCAGTTGTTCTTTTCCTAACCTCCTGTTGTTCTGAGGTTGGGTATTCAAGGTTTTTCCACTCCTTAGTTGAATGGCCTAGCATTCCTCTGTTATCTGCTTAGATAACTGCTGTCTTGTTTGACTCAGCTGTACTTCTACATTCCTGTTAGAATCCTGAGTTTCTCGCAAAGCCTCTTGCAGTTCCAGTAGTTGCTGGACAAGGGCGTGCAATTGCTGAGTCAATGGGCCATCTGGCTATGGAGGGTTAGGTTCAGTAGATATGGCCTTAACCTCTCTTTTCATAGAAGTCTTAGCAGCTGAGTACAGATGCTGATTAGTGGCAACTATCTCAATAAGCTCACGAGCCTCTTCAATGGTCTTTCTCATGTATATAGAACCACCAACAAAGTGATCCAAAGACATTCTAGCCATGTCTAAAAGTCCATAATAGAAGATGTCTAACTGTACCTATTTTGAAAATATTTCAGTGGGACATTTTCTTAGCATCCTTCTATACCTCTCCCAAGCATCATAAAGAGATTCATTATCTCCTTGTTTGAAGTCTTGGATGTCCAGTCTCAGCTGGGTCATCTTTCTTGGAGGAAAGTATTGCTTTAAAAACTTGTCTACTAATCGTTTCCAAGTTTTCAAGCTAGCTTTAGGCTGGTTATCCAACCACCTCTTTGCTTGGTCTTTTACAGCAAAAGGAAAGAGCAATAGTCTGTAGACATCTTTGTTTACTCCCTCATTGTGTACTGTGTCACCAATCTTTAAGAAATTTACCAGGAACTCAGTAGGATCTTCCTGTGGAAGTCCTAAATATTGGCAGTTCTGCTGCACTATAGTAATGAGTTGAGGGCTTAGTTCAAAGCTACTTGCTCTGATGTGAGGTATGCTAATACTTCCTCCATAAAAGTCAGTAGTGGGATTTGTATAGGACCCCAGAGTTCTTCTGAATTCTTCATTCATATTCGGGTTCATGATGAAGAAAGGTAGAAGAAGAGAAAGAATGTAGGATAAAAATAAATTTTTTTTTCCGAAAATTAAATAAATAAATAAAATAAAAATGAAAAACTAATTCAAAAATAAAAGAAATAATTAAGAAATTTTGAAACTTAGAAGAGAGAGAAATTAGTTAGTAAGTTTTGAAAAAGAAGAAAGAGAAGATAAGTAACTAATTAGAAAAGATTTGAAAACAAGATAAGATATAAGATTAGAAAAGATTTGAATTTAAAATTTGAAATTAGAAAAGATAAGAAAAGATAAGATTAGAAACTAAAAATATTTGAAAAAGATTTAATTTTAAAATTTGAGATTAGAAAAGATAATATAAGTTAAGACAAGATAAGGAAGTTAAGAGAAGATAAGTTTTTAAATTAAAAAGATTTGAAATTTAAATTTTAAATTTGAAAATTAAATTTTAAATTTTAAATTTTGAATTTTGAAATTTGAATTTTAAATTTTGAAATTTGAATTTTAAATTTTAAAATTTTAAATTTTGAATTTTGAAAAAGTCAACAAGATAAGATAAAGATTTGAAAAAGATTTAATTTTTAAAAATTGAAATTTGAAATTCTAAATTTTGAAAGTTGAATTTTGAAAATTAAATTTTTAATTGAATTTTTAAATTTTGAATTTGAAATAAGATAAGATAAGATTTTTGAAAAAGATATGATTTTAAAAAGATTTGATTTTGAAATTTAAAACTAAGATAAGATAAGATAAAAATTTTGAAATAAAAATCTGAATTTTTAATGTTAATTTTCGAAAATATAGTTAAGATAAAGATAGAAAAGATATTTTTTATTTTTGAATTTAACGAGGGAAGAGAAAAATAAGTAAAAGACACAAAACTTAAAAATTTTTAGATCTAGGAAGAGTAATTTTCGAAAATTTGAAGACAAACACCAAAAAGACACCAAACTTAAAAATGTTAAGATCAAAACAAAAAGAAAAACACAAGAACACTTTGAAGATTAAAAAAAACAACAAGAACAAGACTCAAGAAATTCAAAGAACAAAAGTACATGCAAAGGACACCAAACTTAAAATTTTTGAAAACCAAGAACAAAATTTTCGAAAATTATAAAAGAAAAACACAAGAAGACACCAAACTTAAAGATTTGACATAAGATTTAACCAAAGAAACTATTTTTGAAAAATTTTTAGAAAGAAAGACTGAAAATTTCAAAAATTTAACCAAGAACAAAAACAGACTCAAATAAAAAACAAAGATTAATAAAGAAAGCTAAGGATTCTTGAAAATAAAAATTTTTGAAAAAGGTTTTAGAAAAAGTTTTAAAATTTTTGGAAAACAAATAGGAAACAGGTAAGACTCAAACCAAGAACAAAGATTAAACAAAGAAAAGAAAAATATTTTTGAAAAAGGTTTTAATTTTTAAAAAAAAAAGTTTAAAATAAAATAAAATAAAATACTCTTGCAAAAAATAAAGACAATACCTGATCTAGGGAACAAGATAATCTGTCAGTTGTCCAAACTCGAACAATCCCCGACAACGGCGCCAAAAATTTAGTGCACGAATCCCCACACTTTCGTACAGCTGTCCCAACAAGTGCACCGGGTCGTCCAAGTAATACCTGAGTGAGTCAGGGTCGATCCCACGAGAATTGTGGTTTGAAGCAAGGTATGGTTATCCTGCAGGTCTTAGTCAGGCTGATTCAGAATTCAGTTGGATTGATGCAAGGGCAATTAATACTGTATAAATTACTTTTTATATTAAATAGAATAATAATAGGAATATAGTTGAGGATTGGAGTTTTTTAGCCTTTCTGAATTAATTCTGGTATTACCGTCTCCTTTGCTTGTGAGTGATTTCTTCTATGGCAAGCTGTATGTGATTGACGTTGGTTTGAGCAACCGCCAATACTCCTCCGGATCAGAACCCCAGGGTTAGTGCGGATCCATCTCTGCTTGAGGGTGAAGCTCGTACAATCCATTCTCCTTAATGATCCTACTCAAAGCGCCACAGACAAGGTCAAATTTTCCGGATCAGTGGAATGTTGCGCCTTTGGTTCTAGCCTCTACCACAGAGACCCTAATCTCCCTGTAAATCGGTTGAACTAGTGTATCGAGAAGTCTCCAACGAAGTCGTGGATTAGCCGTCTGAGAGATGTATAATCAAGCTGATGGTTCATCATTGTCCGATGAAAGACGCACTTTGAACCCATATAGAATGTGATAACCTTATGCCAGTTCAACACATTCATATTGATGAAGAACGAATATACATCTTAGAATTAATCAAAAACGGATCGAAGAAGAACAGTAATACTTTTATTAATTCATAAGACTCAGCAGGGCTCCTCCCCTCAACCTAGGAGGTTTAAAAACTCATACTGAAAGGAAAATACAATGTAAAACTCGAATATGGTGTGTAATTGTTCAAATGATTATGTAAAATAACTCTTAAATACTAAACTAATGACTAGTGAGGGTAAAACAGTCTTTTTCGTGCTAAAATCTACTTCTGGGGCCCACTTGGTGAGTGTTTGGGCTGAGCCTTGATGAGATCCACGTGCTAGGAGGTCTTTGGGGCGTTGAACGCTGGCTACGTTGTCCTCTCTAGGCGTTTGGACGTTGGGCTCTGCTCTTTGGACACTGGACGCCTGGAAGGGGGGCAGGAAGCTGGCGTTGGACGCCAATTTTAGGCCTCCAAATCCGAAGCAAAGTATAGACTATTATATATTGTGGAAAGTTATGGAAGTCATCTTTCTATAGCCGTTCAGAACACTCCATTTGGACTTCTGTAGCTCTAGAAAAGCTCTTCCGAGTGCAAGGAGGTCAGATCTGGACAGCATCTGCAGTGCTTTCTCTGTCTCCGAATCAGACTTCTGCTCCAGCTCCTCAATTTCAGCTAGAAAGTGCCTGAAATTCCATAAAAACACACAAACTCAAAGTGGAATCCAAAAATGTGAATTTAACACTAAAACCTATAAAAACTAAATAAAAACTAAACAAAACATACTAGAAACTATATGAAAACTATGCCAAAAAGCGTATAAAATATCCGCTCATCAACCATTTCCAGTTATCTTTTGTCTTACTGTTAACCACCACATATGCAATCACATAAAAGTAATTATTCACATCTTGTCCTACGGCTGATAAGAGTTGTCCCCTAAAATAATCTTTCAAGAAGCACCCGTCATGCCCAATCAGCTTCCTACAACCGACTTTAAAGCCTCTCTTGCAAACGTCTAGACATATACATAGATTGTTGAATATCAGAGGAGATTCAGGTATTGGTGTCACACCCAATTGTGCAATGCTCCCAGGATTACTCCTCAAAATCTCAAGAAGGTAATGTCTCAGCTTGCTGTATTGTGTTTTCTCATTCTCAATGACATGCTTTCTGGCTTCTCTAAGTGCTCTATAAATCATCTTTCCTTTGATCATCACATTAAATTCAATTTTGATGTGTTCATTGGCTTCATTCAATGTCATGTGTGGTTGAGTCAATAGCCTCTTCTCCAACAACCCACTTCTGGTTAGCAATATTACTCCCAAACTCTTTGTCGCATGTATGATTAGGGACATAAGTCTTGATCTGGTATGACTTGTGTTGATTATCCCAAGCACAATAGATAAGCCATAGACAAGGATTTGGATTGATAGCCTGGCTTGTCCCGGATACTATAATGGTTGAGTCATTTGTCTCTTTAGCAGTTCCTTCACTTCCACCATCTACATGTCTCTCCTCCACAATTGCAGGCTCTTCAACATTCCCAGAGTCACCATCAATTGCATTTTCACCACTGTCTTTGTTAGACTCTTCATTCTCTTTATATGCATCCTTGTCTTTCATGGATTTCCTTCGCTTTTTAATCCTCTCAACCCCATGTTCACAATCACATTCGACTCTCTTTTGATCATTCTTGATATACCTAATCTTCCTCCCCTTAAATATCACATGGTCCTTCAAAGCATTCTTGAAGGACTCAATTGTTGCAAATTCCATGTCCAACTCAAGGTAAACCTCTCCAAACCTTGCTGCTTCATTGTATTGTGGAAACTCATACTTTTCTCTTTCATCTTCAGAGTTTTCTGGTGTCACTAAAGTTTCTAACTCATACTCAAATATAGGATCAGGCTCAACCTCTTCTTCAACCTCTTATTGTTCATCATCACTTACTCCAACATAATTTGCCTCAGCAAATCTATGCACATTAGTTTTTGTCCTAGCAAAACATGGACCACCACTACTTCTTGGACCACAATCACTTCTTGGGCCACCACCACTTGAACCAGCATGGTTGTGCTTAGCTAAACTTGGGCCACTAAATTTAAGCCCAACAACATTAAACTGCCTAACATGAGGCCCATCAGTAGTTGGCTCAACATGAGGTTTGTTGTTATATTTTGAAGCCTTTGTATTCTTTGAGCCCCTATTAATCTCCTTCTGAGACATCTTCTTCTTCATAGTTTGTTATTCCCTCCGAGAAGCATTTTTTTCTCTTTTATTGGTCTTCTTCTTCACAACCACACCCTCTTCTTCACTGCTTTCATCATCAAAGCCTAGGAAAGGTGGTCTATAAGGCTCATCCTCTGTGCTTTCATACTTATCCTCACTAGACTCATCAACAGGTTCATCCCTAGCCTCTTCAAATGGGGTTTCCATGATTTAGTGATCAAAGAAAATGCACATTTCATCAGTTTTCCTGTTCTTCATTAACCCTTCGCACATTTGATTAATCTCTAAGTCTCTTTCAATAGGATGCAATCCAAACTCTATATCACCAGCAGTTTGATCATACCAATACATCTCCTTGTAATTTAGATATCCTAAATCTTTGAATAGAGTCAGCAGATCAAAGAAATAGATGAGATCAAAGTCTATCCTTGGAAACCTCTCTACTTTACCATCAATGTACAGTAGTACTCCATTGTTATCCCTCTCAAAATGACCACCATGGTGGAACACAGGAATCACGAAATCCTCCGCCACTGAACATAACATATAATAATTTATTAAAAACAAGTACCACTACAAAGTTCAATAAAAATTCCTACTTCCTGGTTCATTCTTTTTCGTCTCATAATAATAACCAGAACAGAAATCAGAGGATGAATAAACTATTACAATATTCAATCACAAATTTTTATATCCTAGGCCAAATAATAAAATACTCATCACTATAACTATAATGGTAGCTAAGAATAAATAATGGGTTTCTAACCTTCTTCAATGCGAGTCTTTAGTGGTCACAACCACTTGTTCGTTGCATCTGACTTGGCGCCAACAGTAACGGCAAAGAACAGAATGATGACGTTGGGGTTGACACGGTTGATTGTGGATGACGGAGGTTGAAGGTGACACTGATGAAATAGGATGATGGCGATGATGTGGGCAATGATCTGGGGTTTAACATTGAAAAGGGATTACAGTTCTCTCTGTAAATTGAAGAAGAAGGGGTGGGTCTTGAGTCCTTTCGTTTTCAAAAGAAGGAAACAGAGAGGATGTATATATGCCATTTTCCAAAACGACGTAGTTTAAGCCCAGTGACTGATCTGTCTTTTTGCACACGTGGACGATTGACTGCCACGTGTGCTAGTCCAGGGCTTCACGTCAGCGTTTTTCATTTGTCATTGATGGAGAAATATTGTCAAGGACTGATTTGTCTGTCGAAGTTAAATTTGGAAAAAAAAAATTTTTGTATTTCAAAAGTTAGAGGACTAAAATGTCCAATTTTAAAAATCATAAAAATTGATTTGGGTAATTACTCTCATAAATAATATTTTTCAAAATGTTGCGTATAAAATTGCTAACATAAATGGTGTTAAAAAGTAATGTTGAGTGACAACTATAATAGTTTTTATAGAATATAATTTTGGGAAATATTAAGTAACTAACATTTTCCTCTTATGTTTGTTTTTTATTTGAGTTAACACTAATCAACTCTTCGCTGAATCAAACATGTTCCATTCAAAAGTTAAATTCTAGCTATGATATTAATTATTTCATAGATGATTTAAAATATTTCAACGCCCATAAGAATTACTACTTATAATAATATTCTTATCTTATCAGTCATATATCTTATTAATGACTTTAACAATTATCTAAAATAACTTCCATACTTGAAATTAATTCAAAATTTAAATATAATTTAAGGTACACCGTACATATCTAGGTATCCCTTCTCCTAAACCTTTGATTAACAATAATGTCGCAATTTAATAATGATGATGATGTATGTCAATATAGAGATCTACATACAAATGTTTGAAATCATAACTCAATAATAAAATACTACTAAAAAATCTTATGACATATATAAGAAATGTTGCATGTGACAAATTTCTTTTTTATTACTATTTTCAGTAAATTTAAAAAATAGTTTAAATAATAAAATTAAAAACAGAAAAATAAAGAAAAATTAATTTATAAAAGACTCATAATATTATAGTCTTTCGTTTCCATTTTACACCATCATGATGTTTTTATATCTATAAATTATAAAATCATATTTTTCTCTACTTAATTGTAAAAAAATATTAGAATTTGAGAAGCTTTACACCCTCCATTAATAGTTTAGATGTGGTTAAAAGTAAGATAATATTAAATCACCTTTAAAACATTTTGGATACAAATTAAATATAACGATATAAAAATGTTTGGGACAATGTTTATAATTGCTCCAAATATTCGTGACATACTTTTAACCTTCAAAAAAAACTGTCACCAAGAATCATTCATTGATAATGATATTTTTTCCCCAAATATTGCACACTGTAAAATTGCAATTCTCTGCTATTAGTCAACAATTTTGTTTACAAAAATAAAAAATAAAAAACTGAAATAGAATAACAACAACGTTAAACCTTCTTTTTTTTTTTTTGGTGACATGCACAACGTTAAACCTTCTGATTTTACACATATGTTTCAGTTCTTTAACACAATTAACATAGTACTCTAAATGGAACATGCAGAAAATTTTATTTGAAATTTCAATACAGTTTTTTAAAAAAGAGAATAATTTATATAATACTGAATTTAAACATTGTAAAAATCTCGCTACGTTACCAACAGTATTTCTGCCAACTTCTGTCAACTCTTATTTATAATTGTATTTAATGGAAGTATCTTTGCGGATGTATCTAATAAAAATGTCTTTTTTATGACTGTGTTTAATAGAAGTGTCTTTATAGATATATTTTTTGGATGTGTCTCTTTATATATGTGTTTAAAATATAATAATTAATTATTGTTGACAATAAGTTGGCAGATAATATGTTGGTACCCTATACTTTTCTTTGTAAAAATGACACACACACACACAAAAAGACACCAAAAGGTTGTATCGATTTAATAAAAATGATCAGACATAATGGGTGATATATTCTTAAAAAAATGACTATAGAAATTGAATTCCGACGTGATTTCATTCTTAAAAGCATATTTAGAAAAAAAGATATCTCTTTATCTTAAAAACTGGTGATCTTATGTTAAATAGATCTTATTTACTTTTGTTCTAGTTAATGACAAAATTTTCTTTAAAAAATGAAAAGAAATCTAGAACCAAATTTTGCTCTTTTTCTTTTTCTGTATGCACCTTTAAAATAATTAAATGCATGTTTGGATAAAAAAAAAATGGAACAAGTATACAAACCGCCACTAATAAATTAAAAATTTTTAGAGTAATATCCTAAATTGGTTTCTAAAGGATTTTAGTCTGATAATTTAATCATTAATAAATTTTAATCACCAAATCAAGTCCTAATATTTTATTTTGTTAAACAAATTAATTCTCATGACAATTTTTAATAAAAAGTTAGATAAATAGTTTATGTCGTTATTTAATAAAGAGTAAAGACATATCAGTCTATCTAATATCTATTTGAACAGAGATACACCAATATCTATTTGAACCCTCGATCACATGTCTAATTCTACATTATATTAAAGCATATGTAAACTTTTTTTTCAAATACGTATGAAATTGTTTCAAATCAACCCAAAATTAGCGAGACTGTTTGAAAATCTTACCAGAATAAGAAGTCTAAGGTGAAAGCAGAAATGTACGTTTTTGATTGAATAGATCCTAATCAGTATTGAGATTATCACAAATAAAACAAGAAGATGCCAACAACGTTTGGTAATTGTAGAGTGATTTTTTTTTTTTTTGGGGCACGGGTAGAATGAATATTTAGCACGTGCCAAACTTATGTGTATATGGCCAGAATGAGAATTTTTTTTTTTTTTTTTTTTTTTGGAATGAGAGATTTGGATGTGAATATGAATGTGATAGTAATGTTTATGGCTCAGAGGAAAGTGGGATAGTAAGATTTAGCAATTAGTGAATTAGGAATGAATTGTATGTTATGCATGTAAACGTTATCATGTAGGCGGTAGGTAGCCTTTATTTTACAACAATTCCTAAACCAAAGCAGAAGCAATCTTTGGCCTTACAAAGGTACAAATTCATAGTTTTCAATTAGGTGAATTTTATAGTGTCTATGAATTAGTAAAATATTACACACAAAAATATTCAATGGTATAACATTTACTTGATACCGATATCATTTTATTTTTGTGTATGTCAATTGCATAATGAATATAGTAGCCATGAAAGTTTAACAACAACAACAAAGTCTTGTTCTACTAGGTAGGGTTGGCTACATGAATCAAACAATGCCATTGAGCTTTGTTATGTATCATATCTACAGTAAGATCGTTTACATGTAGATCTCGTTTGGCCACCTCATAAATGGTCTTTTTAGGTCTTCCTCTGCCTTTCACCCTTTATCCATCCTTCATCTCATCCACTCTTATGACTGGGTGCTCTGTCGGTCTTCTTCTCACATGTCCAAACCACTTGAGACGCGATTTTACCATCATTTCCACAATAGGTGCTACTCCAACTCTCTCCCTTATATCTTCGTTTCTTATTTTATCCAATCGCGTATGACCGCTCATCCATCTCAACATCTTCATCTCTGCCACACTTAGCTTATGTTCATGTTTTTCTTTGGCCGCCCAACACTCTGTACCTTAAAGCATAGCCAGTCTTATAGCAGTGCGATAAAATTTACCTTTAAGTTTTAAAGACACTTTTTTGTCATCATGAATATTCGACTAAGTTTTTATGTTGGTTGTCGAAGACCTAACACAACCATCCTCCTTTATCCGGGCTTGGGACCGGCTATGTACCACAAGAGTAACATAGGTGAAGTTCCATGAAAGTTTAACACCACTTTAAAAAATGGATAAAGTACTATTTTAGTTCCTAACGTTTAGGCCAAATTTTAATTTAGTCTCTAACATTTTAAATGTCTTATTTCTATCACAAAAAATTTTAAACAGGTTTAATGTGATCCTATCAGTAAATTTGACACTAAACATTAACAAAATGAATGACGTAGACATTAATAATGTTACTAATTAAAGCATATCTTCTATTTATTAGAAAAACATAACCAAAATTTTTTTGTAACACTTCTCAGTTTTCTTTTTGTACAAAATTTCAAATCCTAACAATCAATTATCTCATTGATTGATCAATTTTAGTTACATACTGAAATTGAATGCTATTGGCTCTTCAATATGCAAATTGCTTGTGTCAAAATTCATAGTGGAACAACATTAAGTCTGCTTAAAACTTTTGGAATTGAAATTAAACGTTTGAAAGTTTTCAGGATTAAAATAGAATATTTGAAACATTAGTGACTAAATTAGAATTTAGTCCAAACCTTACCCCTTAAAAAAATATAACTAAAACTAAAATCATTTTTTTTTTCCAGAGCTTGCTGCAGCCTAACTAGAAATTTTGATCTGGTTCCAACCACCAATGCAAGGCAAGACAAAAATTGCCATGAGTCAAGAGTCAACTACTAATTTGGATTCTGACATTCTGTTCCCTCATAGTATAAATGAAGGATTCATATATGCATGGGAAACATATTCAATTATTTCCCTCGCCAACTCGAGCAAAGGGACCAAAAGTAGATCCATCCTGCATGTAAAAATACAACTTTACACCAAATGAATTTTCAACAAGTTCAATCTTTTATACATTTAAGAATTTTTCCAATTTTTCAAGCATTGTAATTTTGTAAGATGTAAGCCATACTAATCATGAAAGACAAAAGTGCAATTTGAGCAAAACAAAGAAAGACAATTGGTAATCATGATTGTCATTCTTGGCATGAAAACATGCCAATGCAATGTGCTTTCATTACACAGAAAAGCTGAAGAAAACAGAGATATTGTTAAATCACTACTTAAAAACCCAGGAGAGCAAAAATTTCGATCAAGAGAGAAAAATAACAGAGGAGTCCAGAATCCAGATACCAAAATTCTACAGAATCTGCCCATCCATCAAGTAGTTAGCTCCATAATGGCCGCAACGATATCGCCATTTGCAGCTTTGAGAGCTTTAACAGCTCTTGATCTTGACACTCCAGCTTGAGTCATCACCAACTCTATGTCCTTGGGATCTACTCCCGTCTCATCCACATCCTCGTCATCTTGGGCAACACTAGAAGATTCAGGTTTCGGTCCTGCATTAGCCAAATTGGGGGCCTTGAACTGCTCTGCTGCCTGAGTTTGTAGCTGTGAGCTCAAGTCTTCAATCTTGGCCTCCCCGAATATGATGTATGTGTCGGATGTTGGGCTTTTGAAAACATCTGGTTTTGAGATAACGAATAGGATCTGACAAACAACAAACTGATCAATACATGGAGACAAGACAATCAGTATAAACAAAGTGTAAAATCTAGTAATTTACTAACATTCTTGCTCTTTTTCACTGTCACCCGGCTGACACCTGTAACAGGTTTCATTCCAAGTTTGAGCATTGCCTTGCGACTCTTCTTTTCACTCCGTGTCTGCTTGGACCTACCAACATCACCTTCATGTCCTGTTTTAGAACGCAAGTTCCTCACTGTTAGTTGCATCCATTGTTTACATTCATGTACAAAATAAACAATAATTGATAGCATTATCACATTCATACAGCAAACAGGATAAATTGAAGGTGCACTTAGAAGAATTTAACCCAACCAGTTTTTGGCACAACACGTGCATGATTTATTATAACTCAATTTCAAATTAGATGCAATTTGGGAAGAAATTTAAATTTACTTCAATGCGTCCCATTAATTCATGTTGACCATCAAATGCATAGAGAGTAATTTCTAGGTCTAATTAATAAAGTTGTAAGACTGTAAGTTACTACAGAAAGAAATAAAAGATTAAATCCAACAACTTTGCAGTCCATAATTATTTCCCTAAAAAAACGAAGGCAGCAAATAAAATAAAACAAAATAGAGAAGTATTAGACAAAGTTCAAAACAGCCCATGAAAGAAAATACTGGTCACTTCTAGAGTGAACATTGGCTAAATTGAATTATCTACTTACAACATAACTCTGTTCTGTTACTTCATAAAAATTCAAACAAAATTAGTAGAGATGTGCTACTATTAAAAATTTACCACATGCAAGAACAAAAGTAGACAAGACATAGGTGCCTTGCTAACTTACCTTCAGCAATGTCATCATCCTCGTCATCTTCATCATCGTCATCCTCATCATCTTCATCATCTTCAACTACAGGTTCATCATGCTACACAAAATATAATTAAGGGTCAGTTTGGATTGGCTTCTGAAAAAAATACTTAATTTTTTTCATCTTTTTAAAAAAGATCTTTTTTTAATAGACAAAAATTATTTCATATTTAGATAGACTTTTTAAAAAGAAGTTTTAAGTATTAAAAACATCTTTTGCTTCTGTTTTTTTCAAAAGAAAGGTATTGTTAGCTTTAAAAAAAAAAGCAAATAATTTTCTTTTTTTAACAAAACTACTTTGTAGAGACATCTAAATATGTTTCAAATTGAATAAAATACTTTATTAAAAAAAAGTTACTTTTTTTCACTCAAAAAAGCCAATCCAAACCAACACTAAAAAGCTTTAAAAAATTAGACAACAGAGAACATAGCAGGCCATAAAAGATGGAGTACAAAAGGGCATCAGTACACAATGACCAAACTATAGTCACACTGTATAAAAGAATCTAAACAATGATTCGAGACATGTTTCACTTGTTAAAGAGTGTACTTGATGTTATTAACTGTTATTCTAGATCAAACTCTTCAACTATTCTTATGTTCGAAAATGCATATGTAATTCAAAATTCACTCCGTCTTCTCTTGCAAACTCCCAGAACATTTCAATTCCCATTAGCCTTTCAATTTACTCAACTGAAATGTTCCACTCTTCCACACCTAAAGCTACTACATTTCTACAAACCAAGAATCAATAATACAAATCACAATAACATAAAAAACATAAGATTCCCCAAAATGAAACACCGCCGAAAAAGTAAACCCTAAAACACACACTATCAGTACCCACAAACCGAATGATACCCCCCTCCCCCCCGGGGGGGAACAAAAAGAAAGGTAATCCGATTAAAACATCCCAAAACCCTAACAATCAAATTGAATCAAAGAAAAGAGGGTGAAGAAGGTTGTTTGAGAAGAGAAGATGAATTACATGGATCTTCTGCTGCTCGAGGTGCTCAGCTAGAAGCTCTTCTTGGGTCTGAGCAGTCATGGCTATATCAAATCAAATGAATCGTCTTTTGGTGACAGTAGATCCAACACAACAAGCACGAGCACGAAAGCTGACACAGCAACAACCTTAAAACCCTAGAACTGTGGGATTTAACAATTTATACCTCTCGCGAGTAAATGAACATTAACATTTGACTATTTGAGTATTTGACATTTTGACTACAACATAAATAACTTTGGATTCGGATTGACCCGGTTAATAACCCGTTTCTCTTTTGTTCCCATCCCCTTGTTTGGAATGCAAGGTTCGATAAATCGGACAGGTAACCGTTTTAAGTTTTAACTATTGGTTTATTTCGGGACGGATTCATTCTTGGGAGCGGATTCAGGTGTGCCGAAATTCTTTGGCACACCAGTGCACATTATGTTTATGTTTGGCTGATCGGTGTGCCATTTGAGGTTGACCGTCGGATCTCTTTGTTTTTTCAATCTAATGGTAGAGATTACTTTTTCTCTCTCCTCCTATGATTGGTTAGTGGTTTAGGTGTGTCAGAGGGGTTAGTTTGCAAATTACACTTTGTAGCTGGTTATTTTTGTTACAATAAAAAATTATTTAGGTTTATGTAGAATTAGTTTATCATGTTTTAAGAACTAAATTAATGGCTGTTAGTGATTCTGTTTAACGCTAAATCAGACATGATAGAGGAGGGATGGTAGGGAAGGAAAAGCGCCATGGACATCATTTGACGCATACAAGATAAGCTGCGATGGATGCGTATCCGTCACTGACCCGTCAATGGAGTAATGGAGTTGCAGGAAGCTTTCTCCCGCGGAGTCACACTACAGAGCTGCCTCCTCTCCAAAGTGCGGCCTCTGTCGCGACTCGTTGGTTCGGAGGATGAAGATCTGCATAGTGTCCTTGCCGGAGCTGGATTCGATCACCGTCGGATGACAATGAGTGATGTTTCGGATAGATGCATGGCTTTGCCGGAGACGTCCAACAAGGAAGGATCGAAGCGGCGCGGGGATGGTGGGCGAGAGGATGACGAAGGAGAGGCCGATGGTGTTACGGGTCGGGCGGGTTAGGTTAGAACACAGTTGGTTGAACTTGGGTCAATCGTGATGGGCCTGTGGACTAATTTTTTTCCCTGAGATGCACATTTTTTCTGAAACCAATGCTGGGCTCAAGTGTTGGGCTATTAAAAGTGTTGTTAAAACTAGATAAATGGTCTAGTATGGTCCTTTTCACTGCACGAGTTGGTGCGGTGTCGAAAGAGGCAAAGAAAGGAAACGGTGAAGGGGGTGAAGAGGAGTGGTCTTTGTCGCCAGACAGGGCATAATCGAGTTTCCTGCCACTTAAATCCCAACAGCAGAATGAACACACAAGAGGGTGCATCATACTTTGGTGGTGAGGGCGAAGGTGAAACTGGCACAAGGGAGGACTCGTCTGAGGAGGATGAGGTAAGACTTTGTCAACAAATTTGTTTAGTCGTCCTTTTCAATTAATGTATTGACCGTTCATCGATTCGTAGTTCATTGCTAACTGAATGTATCGTTGTAGTTGGCATGGGACGATGCATCGGACGTTGCCTTGGACGAGGGTTATGATTCACAGGGCACAATTTGGTAACCATTCATTATTTTTAATGCGCTCACAGCTCAATCCAGTGGGAACGTGGGTCTTCAAATTAGGCAAAGATTTGGTGATGCAGCAGGTGTTTTAGTTTCTTAGAAGATCATGCGTGATGTTCTATGTTTGGACAAACAATGGGTAGTTATAGAAAACTGTTTTGGACTGTTATACTTCCAATTTGACCATATCCAGGCCGCTATATGACTTTATTTTGTAACGCTCTATATTCAAATTGGAAATTATTCTAGAGCATCCATGGTGCTGTATGAATTGAAATTGCAAATTAGTGTAGAGAGCATCCATGGTGCTGTGTGAATTGGAAGTGTAAAGTAATCTAAGGAACACTGATATTTTGAAAAGTTCTTAGTTACACCGGTCATAAGATTGTATCATGTACAAAAAGATTTAAGTCTAGCAGTTGCAACACATCAACAATCAGAGCACAAAAATAGTTGTTGCCAAATCAGAAAAGGCAATCCAAAATAACATGGTCAGCTAGTTCATCAACCCAGTTGGATTCATTCAAAATCAACAAATTGGACTAACAGCTCCACGTCCGGGTTGGTCCTGGAGATCTCAAAGACGGCCAGCTTCTCCACAGTTACGTTGCACTTGCGCAAGAAATCAGCCCACCCTCCGCCGATGGTGCCACAATTGTGGCTTCTATTGCCCCTGTATCTGGCGTAGTCCGCCCGGACGAAAATCTCCCCTGCTCTTAGAGTGACCATGACATCATCGCTGACGTCATCTCCAAAGTGTGGCACATTTGGCTGGGCAAACCAGAAAACGACAAGGAGATGTACTTAAAGTTAAAGGCATGTGTAACATGAATGCAACGTGCATGAAGCCAAGAAAATGAAAAGGCAACTATTGATGATGGCATTATGAACAGTTAGCATGCAATTGGGTGCTTGTTTCACAAAACATTGGATATTGAAAAACAGCATACGAGGCAGTACCAACAAATTTGTGTAATTAATTTCAAGTCAACCACGGCTCCACCAGATAGCCAACCATTAACAATTAAGCAACAGCACAACACAGAAGACGTGGACCACTTACGACGG
This sequence comes from Arachis ipaensis, assembly GCF_059453495.1. Taxonomy (NCBI): domain Eukaryota; kingdom Viridiplantae; phylum Streptophyta; class Magnoliopsida; order Fabales; family Fabaceae; genus Arachis; species Arachis ipaensis. Next base: position 113,032,664 of record NC_142441.1, on the reverse strand, counting down.
CACAGAGGCCAACAAAATAAGGACCAGGAAAACAACAACACTTACTGTGGACCACCTAGGCCGCCACATTACTTTCAATAGAGGGAACAGCAGGGGAACAAAACAGATAATGTGGACCCCAAATACTGCCAACGTAAAAGGTGTATATATAGTGGAAATGGAAAGCCATTACCAGGAAGTGGACGCGCAACAGCCTTTCTGTGATGTGCATAATGAAGTAAGGGTGTTCGGACTGAAATGTCTGCTCCACCTCAGCTGCAGCTACGCTCCTGGGAACATTGATGCACCCCGTTCGACGGCGGGGCTTTTGAGGAGCGCGTGGACGGTTCGTTGGCACCTGGGGGGTGTGAGGTCGCCGGAGTCATCACCAGACGCAGCATATGTCCTCTCCACACCCGGTGCCTTAAATATGCGAACGCTGAAGTCGTCTCTGCCCTTGTGCTTGAACAGCAGAATGTTAAAGGGTTGTAGCTTGTAGTCATGATAAAACCTTTGCCATCCCCTCCCGAGAGTGATCTCTTTCAACCCCTTGGGGCTGCATGCAATCTTGTAAGTACGGTCTGACCCGTCGGCGACCGTGATATAGATATGGTTGCTACCCTTGGGGAGGAGACCACTGCGTAATGGTAGACGCTGCAGATATGGGCATATCAAGACACAACGTAAGAGATAGAACAAAATGCGGAGAGGAGAGTCAGAAATAATGGAAAGAACAGAAGAGCAAGCTTTAACCTACCATCGGTCGCGACGGCTCTCCTGCCGCTTTGATAACCCTAACGACGTCACCTTTCGCGTGTTCTTCGGCCATTTTCTCGTCCAGGCACCAACAGAGAAGAGGGGGATATTCTGAGTTAAGAGAACACCGACAGAGTAGACAGCGTGTGAATCAAGCGGATATGAAGGGTGAATCCAATCTAATTAATTAATTTAGTCAGAGTTCCACCCCTTAGGATTGTGTGCCATCACCCTTCCATGAAGTCTTCTTCTACAAGCCAAAAAGTTTCGTGCCTCATGGGTCAGATGGGAATGTTTTTTTCTTTTTTTTGGGCTTGTGTTAAGCGAGACTTTGGACTTTAAAACAATTTTGTCCTGGATCCGTCTCCATTAAAAGGCCATAACGAATCGTTACGCACAAAAAAACTCATGAAACCATACATTGTGGGCATAACGGAGGATATGAGTACGTAGTTGTTAGTGGGCTCAGGTTATTGCGTTGGCCTGGCCCATGAAAGCGTAAATCATCCCCTGGCGTTTAATAGCAATATTAATTTTCTGTATAATATTAATTGTCTGTATGATACAGTAAATGAAAAAAAATCCGAATGTTTATTCAGGTATTGTAAAACTGATTTGCAAGGACATAACGCACCCGTAAATAGTTGCCAAAAATGTCCTGGGTTCATGATTTGGAAACGTTAAATGCTAACGGCGCAATACGATTCCCTAATTTTTTTTAAACCGCTCAAACGACTTGTTTTATTTGGCTGATTTATAGGCAGAGGGGCTGAGTTATCAGTAACTCCAAACAATTCACGATAAGTAGAGAGCGAACCGATGAAAGTAGATATAATAATCGCTACAGACTTTTAACTAGCATTTCATAAGATCAAAAGGACGACCAAACAAACAAACCAGATAGATCATTCAGGGCTTCAGGCCTCGGCAAAAAACCAAAACAACATAAAGATATCACCCATGTGCACCAGGTCAAATACCTCTGTCACTGTGTTCAATCTGCACCGGTTGAACGCCTGCCTGGGGGGCCAAAGATTTCTCCTTGGCCTCCAAAACATTGACGATCCTTTGTACCAGGTCACGCCATTTTGAGCTTTCCGCCATCATCTCGTTTGCTTTGTCATACATTCGGCGAACGGTCGCTTCACAATGTTGCTGCTCCCTGTGCAACAACTTCTCCTCCCGGCGGCGTGCCTTCTCCTCTTCCTCCAGTTGATCCTCCTTTTTCTTCAACTTGACCATTAAGTTCACCCTCTCAGACCCGGCCTCGAAGAGTTCATCTGAGATTTTTCGAAGCCTAGCCTCCCAAATTTCCTCCCTTCTGACAAGTTCGGCCTCAACGAGGTCACAATCCGCGGACTTCTCATCTGTACGGACGATGTCGATCAGAGTGGAGATCGGGTGTTCTGCGAGGTCGACGGGACTAACAGCGTGGTCAGTGACGGTCTCCTTCGACATTTTCTCGATAGTACACAGAGGAGAGAGCAGTGGATGGTGGCAGAAATAAGGAGGGGGATAAGGATAGACGGAGAGGTTAGAGAAGGAGTTACGGCAGAGAAGAACTGGGAAAGAAGCGATAGGAGGGATAGGGTTTGTCATTAAAGGGCACGTATGCATATATAGTGTAAAGTGGGAAGCTGCTTCGAATACCTTTTTTTTTTTGTAGAAAATGTGTAATTAGTGTACTTCGTTTATTTTTGGGAAAATAAACGATTTATATTTTCGCGTTAATATAGTTTTAATTTTGTTTTTCAATTTCAATGGTCAGCTTTAATAATTACGTCTAGGATCTCTTCGATTCACGTGCCAAAACCACAGACGGAGCATCGGTTACAGTGGGCGTAAATGAATGCGTATGTGGCACGGTACCCGACTTATCTGGTAAGGCGTTTTGCAGTATATAATCTCCCTCCCCAACGTTCCCTCATCGCGTCTGATCTTCCATCCTAACAACGCAAGATAATTCCCTATTTATGTATCAACCCCTCAGATGAATTGTTTTATATTGGATGATTTTCATCCCCCGTTTTTTGATTGGGACTGTGAACTATCTGATACCGTCACATTTAATTCTTAAAAAACAGCCCACAAAACTGGTAAGTCAATGGGGAGTCGCCGAAAAGTGTGTTTTGCGTATGTTTAGGTAATATTTATTTCAATTTAAATCAATTCAAATTATTACTAACAAGCAAGGAGATGAGAAGATATTGATTGTTAACCGCATGTGGATTAAACGAATTTATACTGGCTACGAAGCATATAATATTAAGCTTCCGAATCAACGGCACTCAAAACGGAAATAACTCAGAAATTTTGTTCTTTTCGTGTGATACTCACTGGCGAGGAAGAATAAACCGATTAACAATTGAGTATAAACAGATTTTTAATATTGAACAGATGAAAGTAGATATAATAATCGCTACAGAGTTTTTGTTAGCTTTTCATAAGATCAAAAGGACGACCAAACAAACAAACCAGATAGATCATTCAGGGCTTCAGACCTCGACAAAAAATCAAAACAACATAAAGATATCACTCATGTTATGTGCACCAGGTCAAATATCTGAGTCACTGTCTTCAATCTGCACCGGTTGAACGCCTGCCTGGCGGGACAAAGATTTCTCCTTCGCCTTCAAAACATCGACGACCTTTTGTGCCAGGTCACGCCACTTTGAACTTTCCGCCATCATCTCGTTTGCTTTGTCATACATTCGGCGAACGGTCGCTTCACAATGTTGCTGCTCCATGCGCAACAACTTCTCCTCCCGGCGCCGTGCCTTCTCCTCTTCCTCCAGTTGATCCTCCTTTTTCTGCAACTTGACCATTAAGTTCAACCTCTTGGACCTGGCCTTGTAGAGGTGATCTGAGATTCTTTCAAGCCTTGCCTCCCAAATTTCCTCCCTCCTGACAAGTTCGGCCTCAACAAAGTCACATTCCAGGGACTTCTCATCTGTACGGAGGATGTCGATCAGCTTGGACATGGGCTGTTCTGTGAGGTAGACGGGACTAGCGGCTTGGTCGGTGACGGTGTCCTTAGACATTTTCTCAGAGGTACACAGCGGAGAGAGCAGTGGATGGTGGCAGAAATAAGGAGGGGATAAGGATAGAGAGAGAGGTGAGAGAAGGAGTTGCAGCAGAGAAGAACTGGGAAAGAAGCATTAGGGGGGATAGGATTTGTCATTAACGGGCACGTATACATATATAGTGTAAATTGGGAATCTGCTTCGAGTACCTTTTTTTTTATAGAAAATGAGTAATACTTCGTTTTTTTTTATTTTTGGAAAAATAAACGATTTATATTTAAAACAAAAGAGATAACAAATTTAATGTAGTTTTAAATTTAAATTTAAAGTTATTTTTCAGCGTTCATGTTTTAAAATTACGTTTACGATGTCTTCAAATCCTGTGCCAAACCCAAAAACGAAGCATCGGTTACAGTGGGCGTAAATGAAGGCGTACATGGCACGGTACCTGACTTATCTGGTGAGCCGTTTTGCAGTATATAAGTTCACTACCCAGTTTTCCTTCATCACGTCTGGTGATCCATACTAACGACGGTCCTCCTGTAACCTTCTCCTTCCACCACCTATTCAATAAACTTAAATCAAATAGGCTGAGATTTGGTGCAACCTCCGAGAAAGGCAGAATGGGAAAGAAGGCTGGATATGGGAGAATGAAAGGGAAAGGGAAAGGGGTGCCACCACGCGTCTGTCCGCTGACTCTTCTGCCTCGCGAAATATGGGAGAAAATTGCAGCAAGGGTTGCGTCGGCCTCGATCCAGGATCTGTTTAACATGTAGGCGACCTGCAAGGTATTTTTGGACGCAGCCCGCTCATCTGCGGTGTACAAGGTGGCCTCCATGGCGGAGCTACCCGTCGTGTTCGGTTATGCCTTGGAGGACCGTCCTGAAGATGGGTTCCTTTATAGAAGCGCCCGCGCAGGAAATCCGGCCGCTATATTCCGTGTAGGGATTAGAGAATTCTGCTGGATGGGCCGATACGTCGCTGGGGTCGGCACCCTGCTTGAGGCCGCCGATGCGGGCGACGTCCAAGCCCGCTACATGTGTGCGATGCTGCTACTGATGCCAGGGGTTGGGGACGAGGCGGACGCTGGTAGGGCGGTTGATATGTATGCCAACGTACTGGCTGCTGGAAAAATCGAATTGTGCAGAGACTTCTTTGGGCAGTTGTTCGCAAATCCGCTGATTGGGGTGCACCCGTCGTATCCAGGGAAGCCCGTCGTCTGCCGGTCAAGCGTTTGCCCGACCCGCGGGAGCATGGGAGCCGCCAACGATTCCTCGAGTGTGTCGTGCGTCCACTGCCTTGCCGAGTTCGAGGTGTTGCATTTCTTTAATCTGTTTACTTTCAGATGAAGTTTCGTTGTAACCAAAGTTGAATGTATTTGATTGTTAATGATTCGGGTGTTTGAGTTGGGTGGCCTTGTAAATCCCCGCTTTTGTGGATCAGATAAGTGACATATTCAAACCGATGCATATCACCGTGTTTAAAGTTTAAACATTTAAACTATCACACGCATAACCTTCGATAGAATCACTATTTCATAACTTCATTAGCTAATAGGACAAGCGGAATATAAAAAAAACAAACACACCAGAACAGTTCAATATTAGCGTTGGGCCTAAACAGTACAATACTAGTCCTAAACATACATTTCCGGGGAGGGGAGGGGTTGGTTTACGGTGTCTCCATCCCGTTGTTGCACTGACCCCTAAGACCCGGGACTTCACCTGTCCAGCAAAACGTTGGCCAGCTGCCGTATGATTTCTGCCAGTTGAGTCCTGAGTTCTTGTCTCTCTCTCTCCATCTAGGATACACGGTACTCGATCGACGCAACAGCCCGTTGTATGTCCTCAATCGATTGGCTGGCTGCAAGTAATGTAACTTTGTTAGCAACGTATTGATACCGTCGCAGGTGACTACACATGGGGGTGTCGCAAGAACACATTTTTTGCTTACCCGATGCACCTGGTTCTACCGCGGGACTATTTCTCACCGTCGTATCGTGCCGTTCGCCTTGAACGACGAATTGATTGCACTCATACGGCGACGGGAGCTCGCTGCCCAGACCCGGAACAGGCCAAGTCGTCGTCACCGTCGAATTGTGCCGTCCGCCGCGAACGAGTCAAGTGAACCCTGACGACGGCGGGAGCTCGCTGCCCATCTCTGTAACAGGCGATGCATTCACCTGGAAGTAGTCGTTCCAGGCGTTCACGGCCTCTTGGTAACTCCGGTAACGAAGAAGCAGGTTCCGTGGAAATCCATCCACCTGAGCCGCTGCCGTCTTGCTGTCGGGGTATATTCCGGGTATCCTCCCTCTAAAGACGACGTACCAGACACCTTCTGTGCGCATTGCCATTAGACTGTTAGAGGAGATCTGGTACACCCTTAAGAGGGAGAAATGGTTAGGGTTGATGGTGGAATATACAATTTATGTGTTTTTGTCTCACCTGGAGGCAAATGGAAGAGTCAACAAATAAAGCAACTAGACGAATAGTGGTGTACTTGCACCAGCATAGAACAACTAAATAACATTTGTCTTATTCACCACTATTAAGGCTCCTTTAAATTCATTCATTCTTGAGAATATTAGCCCCACCTAGGGAATGGAAATCCAGTTAATTACGATAAATGCTTCTTTAATCAATATATATATTATACTATGTAAACGCATCGGTAAACGAAAACATATAGGGAAACGTATGCGGTACTGAACCACGGGCAACCCCCCTCCCGCTACACCCCAACGGCAGTATATTAAAAGCAAAATGCCTCAAGGGCATCTACAAATTCGTCCATCCTCCTTTTGTAATCTCCAATAATCCATCCACGAAGTCCCTCCAAATGGACGGAAGTTCTCAAAAGGACAAAACGAAACTGGACGTATCCATTCAGCACGAGTGTCTGGCGAATCTTCTTCCTCTTGAAATATGGTCGATTATTGCCCCGATGGTTGCATCGAATTCGATTGAGGATCTGTTCAACATGCAGGCGACTTGCAGCTTATTTGCATCTGCATGCAATTCCGATGTCGTGTACAGGCATGCTTTGGTGTCGGTGTTGCCGATCGCTTGCTTTCTCGACTACTCTGGGATGCCTGCAATGACCTTTCTGCGTCGATGCGCCAGAGCGCAGAATCCAGCCGCTATGCTCCGCGTTGGGATGTCTCATTTATTCTGGTGTGGCCACCGCAGAGGTGGCATACGGACCCTGACCGAGGCAGTCGAGTTGGGCGATGTGGAGGCCTGCTACATCTCTGCGATGCTGCTTCTGTCGCTTGGTGACAAAACAGATGATGAGATCCACCGTGGATTCGAATTTTTTTGCGTGGTTCATGAGTCCGGCGCAGTCGAAAAGTGCAGGGAGGTCTTCACGTAGGTGTTCGCCGGCTCGTGGTCCGATATACCCCCGGCGGACCCAGAAGAGCCCGTGTCATGCCGTTCCGGTAGTTGCCGTACCCGTGGGACCATTGGTGATGGGAGCGATTTGTCCAGTGTGGCGTGTGTGCAATGCCTGGCCGAGTTCGAGGTGCGGAAGTTCTTGGGGATTTATTGCGTTTAAGTAGTTTTGTAAACCCCCACATTGGAGATGTCGATCATGCTAATTGCTATGCGTACTGATGGTGTATTTTATTTTATTTTTGTCAATTTTTTTTATGTTAAAGTACAGTCTTTTCGATCAATTATCATGTGGAGTACACAGACGACGCAACTAATGCGTATCTTGGCCATAACTTAGTCTGAATAATTCTTTCTTCTTGACAGGGATATGATCTGGACCCTGCACAATTGAATTGACGTTTGAATGGACAAAAGACTGTTTAGTCAATCAATCTTTTACACCATCGGAAGGTTTTTTTCTGGGGCTGGGTATTTAGTCCGCGACAGTGAATTTATGCAAAACTGGTAACTTGGATAGGCAATGGGGAGTGACACCGTGACCGAAAGGAGTCATGTAAAATATGGGTACGGGATAAATTTTTTATGAGAAACGATGATAATTGACGATGGTGAATAAAATCTGTACAGAGGTTGAACAATGATCATGCGGGTATGCTCAACTTGAACCACGGGTTTGTATTCGCATAATATAACATTCCTTTAATGAACAAAATTTGCTTCAATATTTTAAGGAGTTTTTTACTATGTAATCGCACTAAATGTATGTTTAGGGTTTTTTAAACAACACGACAGAGAACTAATTTGAATTTTGTTTTGATCAATGGCTTCGTATTTTTTGTTCGTCCAAGCAATCTATTTTAAAAGAAGTGTTTCCTAGGATATAAAAAAAGGACACTATGTCTGCATTAATTTGTTTTATTAGGTATTAGCGTTTGGCGCCGTCGTAACGTAAATCCCTAATTGTGTTTCAACAAGCTAAGAACACAGAGATTAAAGTATGCATAATTATATTATCAGGGTTTAAGTTCCACTGCAGAAGATCAAATGGGCGACAGAACAAACATAGGAAATAAAAGGATCATACAGTCCTCGACGGAAAACATGACATTCAGATAACTTGCATGTGCAGCAGGTCAACTTACTCCGGCCCCGTCTTCATTTTTCCCGGCTGGATGACGACCCCGACGGAGCAAAAAGTTATGTTTTTCCTCCAAAACGTTAATCTTGCGTTCCAGGTCCCGCCACGGTAGAGCCTCCACCTGTTCCCATTCACGGCGCTTGACAACTTCTGCCTTTAATTCCTTTTCTATGACATCCAACCGGTGAAGGAGCACATCATTTTTTCGCTGTTCTATTTTCAAATCCCTTTTAAGCTGTTGCCTTTGCTGTACCTCTTCCTCCAGTTCATCCTTCTTTGCCTCGAAAACGAACTTGGCGGCCATCATCTCCACCTTCGCCTGCCTCAGTTCTGCGCCGGTCGTTACGAGTGCAGCCTTCAGCCTCTCCTCCCTCGTGACCAGTGCGGCTTCAACGAGGTCATAATCTGCAGACTTTTCATCTACGTGGATGATGTCAATAAGTGCGTCGATCGAGAGATCCGCTAGGTCGTCTGGACTAATGGCGTGGTCGGTGACGGGTTCCTCCGACATTTTCCTGGGGGAAGAGGACGACATACGGCAGTAATAACGGAGAAGGGTGGACAGAGAGTTGATAGGAGGAGTTACGGCATGGAAGAAGTGAAGAATGGTTGGTACTTAGTAGGGTTAGGGTTTGTCAATAACGGCCACGTATATTTATATTTATATACTATATTATGATGTAGGAAGAAAGTTGTTTGGTATATTTTTTCCCGTAACTAATGTGTCCACGTGTCAATAACGAGGCTTTATTTTCAGCTAAATAAAACATTAAATTAAACTACTTCGATGGATAAAAAAAAAAGAAAGAAAAGATAAAATTTATTCAGCGAGTAATTAAGGTAGGCAACTAAAGCCGACATAAATATAACACGAATTTCGAACAGTGAACATTTAATTATTGCGTTGTAAAATGAGTATTTTGTTCCTCCACTGCTTATTAATTATCTTTTCTTTTCCATAACAATTGGTAAAGAAACGTACCACGTACTGAACCATTTTTTAAAGAATTAAAAAGATATAATAATAGCACATATCGTTTCTTTAGTGGCCGTTTGCATTTTGGTATTTTCCATAATCCCTGGCCCAAGTTGATTGCAAAATGGCTAGAGGTCCCATGAAGATCTTAGTTAGTTTGACTTGGTCAAGCTTGATGGTTTAAATTGGTTTATGGGTTTTCCCTCGCCTGGATGCTCAGAAGTGGAAAAGTAGAGGTGTACTGTCACGCGGACCCCACGTTCAGGATTAAGCGTGTACTTCAAGCCGAAGTAATTCAGAAGCAGGTGTGCAGGGATACCAGAGTCATGGGGTAGGGGTAGGTGTACTGCGTCCCACTTAGATAGAAAGAAAAAAGATTTGTTCTGTCAATCAACATTTTACATTTGTTCTGTCCCACTCACGGTTTTTTAATTGTTTCATCTGATGCTTCTCGAAATTAACCATTATCGACGAGCTTCGTTAAAATTGCAAACAACAAAAATGTCTTTCATGTTTCCCATTTCCCATTTCCGAATATCAAGGCAAACTGGAACATGAAAACGAGACTGCCCACCGCCGTTTGGCAGCCCAAGAAAGACACTTCTTCTTATACGTATATATAAATATGGGTATAAGTACATATATTAAACGTATTAATTATCCGGTATTATCCATAACGTTGGGCAACGAAATGACTGACGCCCTCAGTCGTAATAATTAATTATTGTCAGTATATAAAATAATATATTATATACATATATATTTATAGAAATATTAACTTTTATATACATATAGATTAACGTTTTGGAAATTGGTATTATCGCGATAAGTTAATAATTTCCGATAATCCTTCAACAACCACCCTCCTGCCTCTGTCGAGCCCTTGCAAATGGCTGGATCTTCCAAGACAACCAGAAAGGAAGGGAACGTGCCCGCCGATCATGAATGTCCGCTGAATCTTCTTCCTCGCGATATATGGGTGAGGATTGCCACTAAGGTTGCATCGAATTCGATTCATGATCTATTTAACATGCAGGCGAGCTGCAAAGTTTTTCTGGATGCAGCGAGTTCCGAGGCTGTGTACCAACACGTGACGATGCGTGTTATACCGTTAGTGTCCTTTTTATTTTACCTTGACCGGCCGGAGAGGAGGTTCATCGATCGCTGCGTTGAGGCAGGAAATGCGGATGCTATACTCCGACAGGGTTTGACGGAGTATTTCTGGATTGCCCGCCGTGGCATTGGGATGGAACTGCTTTCTAGGGCCTGGACGGAGGGCTGCGTCGAAGCAGGTTACCTGTATGCGATGTTGCTACTGTGTGATCACGGGAAAGAAGAAGAAATGCAAATGGGTGTTGAAATGTTAGAGTCTGTCCGTACTTCTGGAGACGTCGAAAGCTGCAGGGAGTTCTTCGCGGACATTTTCTGGGAGCGATGGGTTGACGAGAGACCATCGAATCCGGGAGATGCCGTGGCTTGTCGGTCCACCACTTGCACTACCCGTGGCACCATGGCTTGTGTGAATGATGTGTCCTGTGTCTCGTGTGTGCACTGCCTGGCGGATTACGAGGTCAGGGTTTTCCTAGAGTTGTTTAGATTTTAGTGAACGTGGTTGTTCATTAACGCTTGTCAATCTGCCCCCGAATGAATTGTTGTGGGGTTAGCCTTATGCAACCGCCAAAACAGTAACTAGCAACTGGCAAATTGTTAAGAAACTATTTCCTGGTTGAAAAAATGGCATTTTGATACAACAAATTAACATAATTACCTCGCATTGTTGTTCACGGATTACTAATTAGCTTCACCCGAAAATAGAAATTAAAAAAAAGGTAACCACAAATGCTGCGGAAATTAGATGTAATTCAGAAAACCGAGTTTTACGTACGAGTTACAGAACATCAAAAGAACAGCTAAAGAAACAAAGCAAATAAAGATTTGCAACATAGATTCCGTTGGTCATATATCCCCGACATCGTCTCCATTCTGCTCGGCGGTTTCCTGATAGTTTGAGCCATGTGCCGTTGCCGGAGCTTGACCATACAATTGGCGGACCAATAACCCTAGCTTGATCTCCACAGCCTCAAGCCTGCCTTCCATTTCACGCCACGGTGCCATCTGTTGCTGCTCCCTTTGACGAAGATCGGCAACCTCCGCCTTCAACGCGTTTGCTTTGTCTTCGAGTTCGCGAATGGTGGTTTGATGCTGTTCCACCTCCGTGCGCAACTTCTTTTCCAACCGGCGGCATTCGTCCAGTTCATGCTTCCTTATACTCGCCCTGACTTTCGCGGTGATTGCCTCCATCCTCGCCGTCCTTGCTTCGTCTTGTGTACTTTGAAGACTGTCACTCAAAAACCTCATCCTCCGTTGGAGGGTGTCGATCAGATCTTCGATCAGGGGTTCCTCGAGGTCGGCGGGACTAATGGCGAGGTCGTTGAGGGATTCCTGTGACATTTTTCCGGATGAAGACGGGGAGGTCTGCTAGACGACGAAAGCCCTTAAAGCAATGATTTTTTGTGACGGACTTGTGCATTGATATACATTAATTAAAATCAAATTTTAAGTTACAAATAAACAAATTAATACATTTTAATGTGGTTAATAAATGTACGTCTGCTATTCCTTGAAAAGTGAAGATAATAATGCCCCTGGTGGTTTTATCGTTAAAGGAAGAAAAACCATGGGGAAACGTGTGCTGTATCGCTTGCGCAGAATTTGCAATAAATGAAAATCTTGGTAATGAGACGTTAGACTAGACACGATGGGCTGAAGGGCTATGGACTGCTATGAATAACGTGGCAGACGGGACTGGCGGTGAGTTTATAAAAAAAAATGATTACTTGGCTAGGCAATGGGGAGTCACCGATTGGGAGGTCAGTAACGGGGAACAATTGTATTTTCCATAAATAACATTTTTTATACGAAATAGAAAACACATAAATAAAATGATTACAAAACGAGTCATCCAGCGGCAAAAATCATTACATACTACATAATACATATATTAGATAGGATAACCAAAAAAATATTGAGAACACAATCCTATCCTATTAGTCAAAGAGGTGGACAAACAGGATCAACTCATAATCTGCCCGACAATGCACGCATGGAATATGAGCAGCACCTCCATCACCGTCGTTTAAGTCCCACCCTCTACCATAGCGTTGACGGCGGTAAATAGCACCCATGTTTCCACGGCTTGGACATGCATGCGATGAACAGACTAAATTCTCTGCGTTTACCATTGGCAGGCAACGCATGTGTCTCCACGTCCCCTGGATAACGCCGCGGAACACCAATTTGTAGATTGTTAAGGCACCGGCCGCCTCAAGCACACGAAATGTTTGTAAGCCCTTGTTCTTTGACTCGATGTCGTCGCGTAGCATCAGCATCATCGACACCGTGTACTGTGCTGCCGAATGCCCTGGGTTGCGACAACTTGCATCGTTTCCATCCCGCAGGACGACTCCCGCCGAGGAAAAGGTCAGACACAGCAGACCGAAACAGAACTTCTAGGTTCCCGCTCTGCATGCATCGCGCTAAGAAGTTTCTTCCCGCCTGGTGCATGGGACTCATACTCCACCACCGTTGGTCCCAAATTGGAATCGAGGCGAATCGGTAAATGATATCCTCCTCCCCTGCGTTGCGTGCAGCGGTGCAGGACATCCTGAGACTGCACAAGTCCCTGACAGACTGTGCTGCGGTCCTCCCGGTAGTTAAGGTCCAAACATCGTGGGGAAGGTTGGCGGGGCCTGTCGAACGATACATCTCTTTTCCTAGTATTGAATGCATGAGACGATTGATGAATGGGCCGTTATGTGTAAGCAGTGGACAACACAAAGGCTCCAAGCAGTTATCACAAAGGCTGTTGTTTACGGTGTCCGACTGTCCGTCTTTATAGTCACCCGGTGCCGTTTGTGATCGAATCCCATCGGTTGTGTACCGTGCCTCTACACCAACTCAGCCACACTCACATCGATTAGGGAGCCTGCCGCTTCATTCCCGTCACCTCGCACACGGCTTCCTTAGCAAACACGTCCCTTGTATTCAGAGTTCTTTTTGTTGATATTTTTTTTAAACTTTCCGGTCATTAACTTTATGACTTTCGTTTTGTCCATTTTGTCGCTCGGGGATTCCCAATTTCTTTTTTTTTCTCTATATGTTTTGTAGTACCCGGTCAATATATCCCACAATAAGTATCGGTTTAACCAAAGAACAGTTTGCCGGTTATTCGTTGGGATTTATAAATGAGTAATTGGGTAGATAATATAAATCCGTCAAATTCTTACATCATGGATATATGAAAAACAAACCATTCATTAAACAATATGTCAATACTAAACCTAATATTATGCGTCAATAATAAGCCGAAATATCATACGTCAGTACTAAACCTAATATGCATGACAATCCTAAACCCTAGGAATGTCTACGTATCGTTCCACCTCGTAGTCGGCACGACAGCGAATGCACCGAATATGGTCGGCGCCTCCGACACCGTGGACGGAGCCCCGCTCTGCCGCCTTCCGGCGGTGGTCATAGAGAAGACCCATATGGCTTCGGGTCATGCATCTGGTCGAGTCACAGACCGTATGTTCTTCTCCCTTTTTCAGCATATGGACTTCATCCGGCCAAGAAATTGTGAGGACCGCGAAGCAACTCGAGTAACATGCGGGGAGTAAGTCACCCGCTTCGAGCGTGCGAAATAGTTCCAAACCTTCTTTTTTGGCCTCGCTGTCGTCCATTCGGATGAGCAACTCCATTGAAAGTGCGTACTTGGCAGCGTCCACCCCATTGCTTGCTGCATTCTGCAGCATTTCCCATCCGATGGCGTGGTTACGTCGTATGTAGAGTTCCCGCAGCGCCTCCCGAAACAGAAGCTCCGGGTGACCAATTCCAATGCACCTCTCGAAAAATCTTTGCCCTACAGGGTCCCGTATCCACAACCAATTCATCTCATGCGGGGGTGGTATGGCAACCATCCTGAGTACAGTATCATCGTCACCTACATCGCGCGCAACGCAACACGTCATACGGAACCTGCATAGGTCCGCGATGGAGTTCCTTGCGACTTTAATGGCTATGGCTAACCAAACGTCACGGGGTAGTTCAAAGGCAGTAGACAAGCGCTCCATTGTAACTTCACGTTGGACGAGGGACTGGCAGCGTATATGCTTCAGACGGTGTTATCCAGTGGTGTTGAGAATAGGCATGCTAGTATATTTATGGTTGAGGATCGCCCTTTGGAATCTAGTTCCATCGGACTTAACCGACGCATCTTTTGGTTGGTGAAATCCATTATCGTTTCTTCCAAAAAAAATTAAAAAAAAGAAAACCTTCTATGCCCTTGTGTTGTAAACAGAAATAACATTATTAATTGAGGGCATTTATTAGATTTGTCGTTACGCGCTGGTGCGTATTTACTCGATGGTTAGGAGGGTTAAAATAAAATCTAATTAAAATATATTTTAACTAATCCTCATCGCATTCATTCATATGTATATATAAAATTAAGGAAGATTAGTCTTGGAAACTTCAACAGGCGTCCATGCACGAAATACGAAACATGAAAGGAAAGGCCGTAAACACACAAAGTCTTAATTTGCGAGTATGATGAACTTGAATCGGCACGCATGCTCGCAGTGAACCCAAATAAAAAACTAGAAAAGGAAGCAACCTAATACTAACTTGGCCATGGGGACATTGGCGTCATAGCTGGCTGAACCATGTATCCTACGCAGTACCAGGCAGTCGACTTAGGTGTTCTTCTTTGATTTCGTCCGCCATAACTCTGCCTTGCTCAACACACGATCCCTGAGTTTGTTGAATGGTGTGCTGGTCAGGTTCACCGCAGTTGTCGCCCTGATCTCGTTCTTCCGTAACTGTAAAACGGAAAACGATCGGATTTAATGTGTCCCTATGATATAATAGCCGTAATCTACGTTTTTATTTGAGCATATTTACAATCCCGTCCATGATCGGGTTGAATTTGTCCCCCATGTTGAGCCACCTAATGACCCATATCCCGGAGTTCATGTTGAATGTTGGTCGGACAAATAGCGAGTAACCGTCAGTATGTATTCCGGACAAAAAAAAATGCTTCACTCTCATACATGCATGTTTCACTTTGTGATAACGTACCTCTGCCCACAATTTGGTATCCCTACGGGGCTCTTTATCTGGAAATCTCCGAAGTTGCTTGGTAAGTTCATTAAGTGCTTCTCGTAAACTGCCTGTGTCACGTTGTATAAGACCCTTGCCTGCACGAACTGCGAAACATAGGTCAGAAGGCTATTATGCACGTCGTGTTCCATGCTATGCCAAATTCAATTAAAGACTACAATCAAAATGGTTGCATGGTATGCCAAATTAAGGTAAAGACGAAAATCAAAATTGTCTGGTAACCGTTTTCCGGATCCGGTCTTCCCGGTGAGGCGTCTCGAACTGGTTCGGCGATGAATCGAGGTTGTAAATTGCCCGGTCTTTGAAAGACACAAGCATCAGAAACCAATGCCCCAAGGCGTCCTGCATGGGAACATAAATCTGCACGAAATAAAAATGTATAGTTAATCCACTTAAGACACTTGTTCGTTGTTTAGGTTTCGATTAACAAATGGTACTCCGTCAACAGACCAGTTCAAGGAATCGGGATGGTCTCATTCATTTCTCCATGTAACGATTGAGCATTAGCTCCGTTGTCTCCTCGTTCAGAATATCATCCTACAAAAACAAGGTTGACGAATAAAATAAGTCGTGTTCTATAAGTATCAGAGCGCAGACGACTGTCAACGAGCGTTAACGGCGCAATGATTCATCTCGAGTACCAACAGCGGATTGATTTAAGTTTCCGAGACACACGGCGGAAGGCACCAGTACGAAGGGGATGTGGCAAGGATCTCAGCACCGGTCATTGTCATGGCAACCATATGTATGATCTAGTAACGAAGAGCAAAAAAAAAAAACTCCGATGAAGTATCGCGGTACGTTATACATGTTTTCTCGTTATCAAAACAAGCGTAGACATGTGCCATACCTTGTCGTCAACGTCATTTCCCGGTAGTAAGGAGTGTAAATCAACTCTGTTCGCGGACTTGACTCCAATACGAACAAGTTCCTCGCTACAGTAGGAGGAAAGAGTTTAGGCGGAAAAATAACCGCGATAAGCGGGTTTAAACAAACACATGCTCGAGTTTTACCATGGATCAAGGTTCCCGTCGAACACGTACGCGAATAGGGCCGACTGTCGGTTGTTGAAATCCATGGCAGGGGTGATCTTGAACCTCATCTACGACACATGTTTTTCAAAAGTCAGTCGGTAATCGCATTTTGCGTTAAACTAAGTAACCGATTATTTACCTTCTTGCTCGTTGAAATGGTAGACTTTTCCCTGCTGGAGCCGGATCGGACAGATCTATTGGTTCCCTCACCGGAACGAGGCCGTTTGGCATTCCTAGTTGCCGATGGTGGTGTTCGGAACAACTTTCGCATGATGCTGTCGGTTCCTGTCAGGGGTTGACTACTATTCTCAGCCGGATCTGGGGCAACTGGCGTTCCACTAGAGATGCCAGACGCAACTTTCATGGACTGCGGGGTTGACTGTTCATCCGTCTCTCCGTCGGAATCCAACAACACGATGGTTTTCTCGGGGATTGCAGCAGCTGAGTAGTCGGTCTCCTTCTCGAGGTCCCTCTGTCAGAGTGTAAGCTAAACCGGTTTATGATAAGGGACACCAACAAGACACGTTGCATACGTGGCCAAGGAGTAAATCCTAACCTGAACCTTTTCCACGAGGCCCCTCATCAAGTCCTTGACGATGAGACCAATCTCCGGAAACGACCAGTCCTCTTCCGACTGGCTCTGATCACCCTTGACCGCATTAACATCATCCGGCTGTCGAGCTTCGTCTGAGGTTCCGGAGTCAGCTTTGGGTCCACCGGGGAGCTACATATTATAAAAACAAAAATGTCCAAAATTGAGCAGTTATTTGTTGAAAGATTGTGTGAAGTACACCTGAGAAGAAGATTTACCTTAGAAGCTTGTGGGGGCTGCGAGTGCTCAACTGTATCTGCGTCATGGACCTCTTCGCATACGTCCCTGCATGTACCCCGTACGTGGTTGTTAATGTGAATATTCGTCTACCATGCATATGCAACGTGCTGCATTTTGTTGTATTCTAATAGTCATAAATGAAACTTGTCTAACCTGTTGCATGTGTCACCGTCCGAGCTCGAGCGTGCTTCTCCGTCGCCCATTGTTTTTCCTTTTTTTTTCTTTGTGTGTTTCGAATAATGGTGGCTTAGAAGGATGGGTGGGTTTATTTAATTATAAAGACCCTTGGAAAATCCGACGGTTGTGTACTCCGTTTACGGATGCGTCTATGATAACGTTACTCGGGTGTTGTGGGTAGAGTCACGGGTATACGTTGTAATCGTCACACTCGCGACAAATCTTTCACCGGTAAGGTACGTTCATATGCGGCCTCGTTTTATGGTCTGTTCTGTATCCAAAAGTGTAAGTTCTGAGTGACACTATATATACTGTAAAATTTCCTTTTGCAATCACTATTCTAGGATGATTGCGGTCAACTCTATCCAAAACTACCGACAGGCTTCCATTACGGCGCTAAATCTGACCATGCCTTCCCTACCCCCTCCACCCATTATTTTAAAAATTATATCGAACAGGCATGGGACTGCGTGCAACTTTTGCAATGGGCGGAATGCTTTATTTCCTACATCAGTACACCGCCAAAAGGCATTCGTTGGGAGATGGGACAATGCCAAAATGGATAATACACTAGATACCTTTATCTATTCGGTTCCCTTCCCATCGTACCGATCAACCGATTTGTCCAAATATTGTGCCATACTTGTTTATGGATAAATATCTATACACAGTGTATTGTCCCATACCCCGAATTGACATATACACTTGCTAGTCTGCAGCTATCCAGCCCATAGGTCAGCGCGTCACAGAGTTACCAACCTCATAGGCATCAACACGAAGGGCACGGATTTCGTACGCCGGCCTCTGTTGGGAACCGAAACGCCAAAAAATTATTTATTGGTGCGCCTTTTTAATAGGAAGGCATTAGATCCTTTATATATTTTTAGTTCAATGGTAAAGATTATCCCGAATATAATTTAATGTAATTGGTAATTTAATATTTTTTTAGCCTTTGTGTCAGTAGATTATTTTAAAAATGTTATTTTTTTATGTTTATTATTGGTATATAAAAAATATATGTGGGCGTATATAAGAAAATTAAGAATACGTAAAATTAAATTAGCCACAGTTAAATATTTCGGATTATGTTAAGTGACATCTTCAACTTCTTCAACGGAGACGACGATGCCGGAGAAACCTTATTTGACGATTATGGCCGAAACAACACGGCTCTGGTATTCAACGGATGAGGTAGTTTCGACGAAGCGCGGTCATATTCTTTGCTTATGTTCGTCAGATCTTCGTCGTTGGTGAGGGAGATCAAGGTTTCTAAGTCTTCGTTCGGCAATTGACACCAGAACGTCACAGACGAACCGCACAACGCTCCTACCTTTACCAATAAGTCTGCACAACACAAAATATAAACATGTTAACGAACAATAACAGAAAAAAACAAGCAACACTTAAAATTGAGAGAGAAACAATGCTAAAAAATGGATCTGAGAAGCAAATGGAACGGTCCACGGTGACTCTGGTGTGGCCACCGATGAAACGGAGCCCGCCGTCGGTAGCGCGTGGGATGTTCTTGCCGCCGTAGCTGCAAAGGAGCTTAATCGTACGGCCGGGACCCGTTTCGATGGCGATCTACTCGGTTAGTTCGAAAATAGAAGAAGCTTAGAAGATTCTAGAAACAGAAAACTGAATAATAGTGGAGGTAAAGGAAAATTGGAGTCGTTGTTGGCGGTGGAGATAATAGATGGGGCAGCTTGCAACAGCAGAGGAAGGAGAAAAAGAGAACCAGGCGGAGGAAGGAGAAGAAGATAACCATTAACCAAGAGCAGGTGGGAGCGGCGGTAATGATAACACGATAATGGTCCAACTAATTTAAAAAATTAAACTAAATATATTCATTCAAGAAATTAATAAGTAAATTCTTTATTTTTTTAGTAATTGCAAAAAAAGATTCCATTAAAATTAATATATTATTTTGGCCTTCTCTAAACCCCAAACACTAAACCCTAAACCCTAAACCGTAAACCCTAAACCCTAAACCATAAACCGTAAACCGTAAACCCTAAACCCTAAACCCTAAACCCTAAACCATGAACCATAAATCCTAAATCCTAAATCCTAAACCATAAACCCTAAACCCTAACCTATGGACCGTAAACCTTGAACCCTAAACCATAAACCATAAACCGTAAACCATAAACACTAAACCCTAACTGTAACCCTTAACCCTAAATCCTAAATCCTAAACACTACACCCTAAACCCTAAACCATATACCATAAACCCTAAACCCTAAATCCTAAACCATAAACCCTAAACCATAAATCCTAAACCATAAATCATAAACCCTAACCCATAAACCATAAACCCTAACCCATAAACCATAAACCCTAAACCCTAAACCATAAACCCTAAACCCTAACCCATGGACCATAAACCCTAAACCATAAACCATAAACCCTAAACCCTAAACACTAAACCCTAACCGTAACCCTTAAACCTAAACCCTAAACCCTAAACCCTAAACCCTAAACCATAAACAATAAACCCTAAACCCTAAACCATAAACCCTAAACCCTAAACCATAACCCATGGACCATAAACCTTGAACCCTAACCCATAAACCATAAACCATAAACACTAAACCCTAACCGTAACCCTTAAACCTAAACCCTAAACCCTAAACCCTAAACTATAAACCATACACCATAAACCATAATCCATAAACCCTAAACCCTCAACACTAAACCATGAACCCTAAATCATAAACCATAAACCATAAATCATAAACCCTAAACCATAATCCGTAAACCCTAAACCCTAAACCATAAACCCTACACCATAAAACATGAACCCTAAACCCTAAACCCTAGAACCGTAAACCCTAAACCATAAATCATAAACCCTAACCCATAATCCATAAACCTTGTATTCTAAACCATAAACTATAAACCCTAAACCCTAAACACTGAACCCTAAACCATAAACACTAAACCCTAACCCTAACCCTTAACCCTAAAATCTAATCCCTAAATCCTAAACCATAAACCATAAACCCTAAACCATAACCCATAAACCATAAATCATAAACCCTAAACCATAAGCCCTATACACTAAACCCTCAACCCTAAACCCTAAACCCTAAACCCTAAACCACAGAACATTAAACACTAAACCACAAACCATAAACCTTAAACTCTAAACCCTAAACCCTAAACCATAAGCCATAAACCCTAAACCATAAGACATAAACCATAAACCATAAACAATAAACCATAAACAATAAACCATAAACCCTTGAACCCTGAACCGTAAATCCTAAACCATAAATCATAAACCCTAACCCATAATCCATAAACCTTGTATTCTAAACCATAAACCATAAACCCTAAACCCTAAACACTGAACCCTAAACCCTAAACACTAAACACTAACCCTAACCCTTAACCCTAAAACCTAATCCCTAAACCCTAAACCATAAACCATAAACCCTAAACCATAAACCATAAACCATAAATCATAAACCCTAAACCATAAGCCCTATACACTAAACCATAAACCCTAACCCTTGAACCCTGAACCATAAACCCTAAACCATAAACCATATATCCTAAACCCTAAACCTAAACATAAACCCTAAACCATAAACCATAAACCCCGAACCATAAACCTTGAACCCTAAACCCTAAACCCTAAACCATAGAACATTAAACACTAAACCACAAACCATAAACCCTAAACTCTAAACCATAAACCCTAAACCATAAGCCATAAACCCTAAACCCTAAATTATGGACCCTAAACACTAAACCCTAACCCCCAAACCATAAACCTTGAACCCTAAATCCTAAACCATAATCCATGGAACCCTAAACCCTAAACCATAAACCATAAATCATAAACCCTAAACCATAAACCCTCAATCCTAAACCCTAATATATATATATATATATATATATATATATATATATATTTTTTTTTTCTCATAAATTCACTCTTTTTTTAAACTTTTAATAATTCATTAATTACTTTGTATTTACTGAATTTTTCAAATTTTTTACAAAAAATAAAATATCAAAATTATTAAATTACAAAATACGAATGTTAATTATTCTTCCTTTTTAATTTTCGAATATAATTTTAATTTACTTACGATAGCATATTTAACACAAAAAAATAAAACATACCAAATAATAATAATTTATTTTATGAATATAATTTAATTCTTTATTAACATAAAAAATTAAAATTTAAAAATAAAAAATAACATTATTAACACGGACAATAACAATACAATATTCAAAATTAAATAAATCAAACTTTAATTATTATTATTATTATTATTATTAACGTCACAAATAAATACTCATTATTCAAAATTTAATTCTTGAGGCCACCTGCCTACCTTCGTCCTGACCAGCTGTTTTTTTTATTATTGTTATTATTAATATTATTATTATTATTACCATTATTTCATATTTTATTGTATTTAAGGGGCATTTACGTTTCTTGATGTGGCGTGAGTGACCGCTCAAGACGACCCGCGGAACAAGATGGTCAGACCCATCATGATGCCCAACTCTACGCGGTCGACGACTATACAATGTAGCAAATGTGAGAAAGTGTATAATATACGGTTCCTTTAAATGCTTATTCGATTGCCCCTGTTGTGGATAGTCTGTCTCACTGCATAAGAAGGTAAAAAAAGGGAAAAGAAGAGCAATTTCGAATATGGAAAATCAGTTTGTGGGTTCGATGGCTGAGTTCGGTGACCAGGTCTTTCCAGACGATATTTTGATGGAGATTTTCACTCGAACAGACCCGAAGACGGCGGCGAGATGCAGAACCGCAAGCACAACCTGGCGTGTCCGACTGTCTTCTGACAGATTTAGGAGAGACAACACGCTCGCGAACATCGGGAAACACCGTAAGGTGTTGCTCCAGATTGGTGACCCGGAGACGTACAGTTCAAAGGAATCTTTCTGTATTGTGGACTGTGTAGACGGAGGAATAGTGGCCGCGCCAATGCCAGAACAACTCGGCCCCCGCGGATGGTGGACTGTTATCGACTCCGATTGCGGTGTGATCTGCGTACAGTATAGCACGACTGGTCCTGATCTGAGACTCCTGTTATGGAACCCGTTGCTGCGCTTCGCTCGGGTACTGGACGATTCGGCCGACAAACTACTTAAACAAGCCGTCATCGGTTACGCATTTGGATACCGGGCGGGAACTGACAATTACTGCGTCGTCCATATGTCCAAAAGGCACGTCCTAGACAGGTTTTTGCACTGCAATGTTTTCAATTCCGCAGATGAAAGCTGGAAACACGCGTACATAAACGATCAGCGTCTCACTCACCTCGACGAGGGATCAGCGTTCCACCTTGGTAAGGCCGTGTGGGTCAACTGGGGTGGACGTGGTTTGATGATTGCAACGCATGTGGTCGTGTTGGATGCAGAAACCTTTCTTCTGAGCAAGATAAGGATAAACCGTAGGTCAATTCAGCACGTGCAGGTGATGCGTGTGCTCGACGGCATCCCACATCTGGTCGGCTATGAACGATCTCCGTACGGAGGACTATCGACCATATGGTGCAAGATTGACTTGGAATCGATGTGCGTCGTCCCGTTCATCAAGCTAGGAGTTGCCGGTCAGTATGGCGTTCCATGGAATCCTGTGACCATCATGGGTGATCATATGATTACAGTACGCGAAAACAATCGCAAACGGGCTGGAGGCGCTAACGGTACTGTTCTGACAGAAATTTCATTGGATCAGATTAATTTTGTGAGCCGACACAGAGTCACCACATTCAGAGGTGAGTGGTCGAGAGACATGTCCCTTCAGCGCGTTATAATTGTGGGAGTGGGTTGTCTAGTTCCCTAAGGGAGCGGCCGATTGTGTGATTCGATCGAATATGCAGCAAGTAGGCTGTCACTCCGTAAATCCATCGCGAGTACGTATGGACCAAGTGTAATCGTTGTTTGTATTCCGGGTATGTTTAAATTGTGCATTTCGGATGGATTGATGTGTATCGTGGTTTATTATACTTAGTAGAATGCATAGGGGAAACAAAAATTATCCAATTAGATTGAAAACACAGTGCCAATTGATGCCAGGGTATCTTGGCCAGTTTCACTGACCTTTTCTTTACTGTTTTTAGGTTAGTTTCATGCATTTCTTTAGGAAATAAGCTAGTTTTTGGTAAATATTCACTTATGCCTTGACTCAAGCATACATTGTGCATTTTACATGATTTCATGAGGATTTTGCATAAGTTTAGTGACAAATATTATGTTGCATTACTCATGACTTGGACTAGAGCTTTGATACATTTTGTTGCTTGATTTCAGGACCAAAAAGAAGCAAGAAAAGGGGAGGTAACTTGCAAGATTAATGAGAAAAGTGATTGCCAATAACACTCTCAAAAAAGCCATCAATGCCCACGTTAGAGAGTCACGTTAACCAAGTTAACGTGAACTCTAACGTGGAGAAGAGAAGTTGAGCCAACGTTAGTGACACTCAACATTGTCACTAACGTTGGCAATCACTCATAAGTGGCCACGTTAGAAGCCACGTTAACCTAGTTAACGTGGCCTCTAACGTTAAAGGGGGGAAGAGAAGCCAACGTTAGTGACACTCAACATTGTCACTAACGTTGGCCTATGGTCAAAAGTACCACGTTAACTCCCACGTTAACTTGGTTAACGTGGGAACTAACGTAGAGGATGAAGAGTTGTCGACAATGTTAGGGACACTCAACATTGTCACTAACGTTGGCCTATGGTCAAAAGTACCACGTTAACTCCCACGTTAACTTGGTTAACGTGGGAACTAATGTAGAGGATGAAGAGTTGTCGACAACGTTAGGGACACTCAACATTGTCACTAACGTTGAAGCAACCACACAATCCCCAAGGGTCACGTTAACTTGGTTAACGTGGAAGCTAACGATGAGAAATGAAGGATGAGCCAACGTTAGTGACACTCAACATTGTCACTAACGTTGGGATGGCTAAAAGATGGCCACGTTAGAAGCCACATTAACCTAGTTAACGTGAGCTTTAACGTGAAGCAAGAAGGGGCACACTGGAACGTTAGTGACAATGTTGAATGTCACTAACGTTCTCGAAGGATGGCAAAGGCCACGTTAGAAGCCACGTTAACCTAGTTAACGTGAGCTTTAACGTGAAGCAAGAAGGGGCACACTGGAACGTTAGTGACAATGTTGAGTGTCACTAACGTTCTCGAAGGTTGACAAGGCAACGTTAAAAGCCACGTTAACCTAGTTAACGTGGGTTTTAACGTGAGGCAAAAGGGGTGCATTGGAATGTTAGTGACAATGTTAAGTGTCACTAACGTTCCCGAACTTGGACTTTCACTAAATGATTAACACTCCTTACGCCCTGAGCTTAAGTCTCTGCCCACTCCGCACTTTCTCTCTGCAAGTAAAGCCAAGCCCAAATAAAGAAAGGAACTGCTTCAAACTCAAGATCCAAAGGCTCAAGACTTGAAGAGTGAACTAGAAGCTGAGAAGAGTAGTATATATAGGAGTAGCTTTGAATTGTAAAGTAGTTCTGGAGGCTAAAGAACCACTCTCTGTATTTTACTTTCTTTACAATTTCTAGTTTTATGATGTATTCTCCATCTTTGTTTTCATTTTCAAGAGCTATGAACAACTAAACCCCTTTCATTGGGTTAGGGAGCTCTGTTGTAATTTGATGGATCAATACTAATTTTCATTGTTCTTCTTCTATCTTTCCTCTTGATTTTACTTGAAAGCTTTCGATCTTCATCCAATTGAGTAGTTATCTTGGAAGAGAATCTATTCAAACTTGGATCTCTTTTGAACCTTGGAAGAGGAATGAAGAGATCAAGCTAGAAATGCTTTCTCATGCTGGACCAAATTGGGTTTGGATGGGTATGTGACTGTAACCCTCTCAATACTTGGTTTGGGAAATGCATGTGGTATAATCAGTGACCATACTTCATCTCTTCTCATGAGCAATTGACCAAGGAATTGGCTATTGATCAAGATTTGAGAGATTGAATTGCAAGGAATTGCAATTCAATCACTTAAGATTGTCAAGGAGATCAATGAGTGCATTGATTGAGGAAGAGATGAAAATGAACTTGATCCGGAGAATTGCAACATCTCCTAAGCCCAATGAACTCCCTATCTCTAATCTTACCCATTCTCTTTAATTTCTGCAATTTACTTTTATGAGCAAATCCCCCATTCCCATTTATAATTCTGCAATTTATTTTCAGTCATTTACTTCCAGTCCTTTAATTCTAGCATTTACTTTTCTGTTATTTACATTCCCGTCATTTTATTTTCTGCAACTCTCAACTCAATTTCTGGATTCACTCAACTAGAACATTCTTCTAATTAAAGTTGCTTGATCAATCAATCCCTGTGGGATTCGACCTCACTCTATTGTGAGTTTTTACTTGACGACAACTTCGGTACACTTGCCGAAGGAAGATTTATTGAAAGACAAGTTTTTCGTGCATCAAGTTTATGGCGCCGTTGCCGGGGATTGATTGTGCATCAACAATGATTAGATTGGAAGATCACTAGATTGAGCATTTTATTTTGTGAATTTCATTTTTCTGTTTGAGTGATTTACTTTTTGTTTTAGCTAAACTTCTTCCCTTCTCCCTCTACCCGTTTGTTTTTCTTTGTTATTTTCAATTCTGTTGCTAACCCACTAACTGTTTGATATATTGCATCACCCACAACTAACAATAACTCTAACACAAATACTGTCTGCACCTATTTTCTTTGCTTATACTTGTTGGTTGTATGACAGGGAGAAGAAGCAGGGATTCAACTTTCTTTGATTCTGAACCAGAGAGAACCTTCCTTAGACTAAAGAGGGAGGCAAAAGGAAAACGAGTAGTTGGTGGTGAAGAAGAAGAGGAACAGTTTGAGGAATATTTTGAACCAAACATAGAAGAAAACATGGAAAATCATCATGAAGAAGAGACTCACAACCATGGCAGAGGAGGTGGAGCAAATCATGCTGGGGAGGATAGAAGAGTTTTGGGCTCTTACATTAATCCAAACCCAGGCAATTGTGGAAGTAGCATCCAAAAGCCAACAATTCATGCCAACAACTTTGAACTTAAACCACAGCTCATCACCCTTGTTCAGAACAACTGTTTGTTTGGAGGAGGTGTTCAAGAAGATCCCAACCAACATTTGACCACCTTCCTGAGAATATGTGACACAGTAAAATCTAATGGTGTTCATCCTGACGCCTATAGATTGCTCTTATTTCCCTTCTCACTCAGAGACAAGGCAGCCAAGTGGCTGGAATCCTTCCCAAAGGAGAGCTTGACAACTTGGGAGTATATGGTGAACAAATTCTTAGCAAGATTCTACCCTCCTCAACGAATCAATAGGCTGAGAGCTGAGGTTCAAACCTTCAGGCAACAGGATGGTGAGACTCTGTATGAAGCACGGGAGAGGTTCAAAGACTTAACAAGGAGGTGTCCACCTGACATGTTCAACGAATGGGTCCAGCTGCACATTTTCTATGAAGGGCTCTCTTATGAGTCAAAGAAGGCAGTAGACCATTCATCTGGAGGGTCCTTGAACAAGAAGAAGACCATTGAGGAAGCCATAGATGTTATTGAAACAGTAGCAGAAAATGACTATTTCTATGCTTCCGAAAGAGGGAACACAAGAGGAGTGATGGAGCTAAACAATGTAGACGCTCTGTTGGCCCAAAACAAGCTCATTACCCAGCAGCTGGCTGACCTCACCAAGAAGATGGAGATGAACCAAGTAGCAACAATCTCCACTTCATCAACAACACAAGAAGGAGTAAACCAAGAAGCAGAAGGGAGTCAGGAGCAAGCCAACTACATTGGGAATTCACCAAGGAAAAACTATGATCCATACTCCAAGACTTACAACCCTGGATGGAGAAATCACCCGAACTTTGGGTGGGGAAGTGAGCAAGATCAAAACCAAGACCAGAGACGTTACAACTCCAACAATAATGCAGCTCACCAAAAATTCACCCAGAGGACATCTCAACACCCCCACAATAACACTTCTCCACATACTTATCAAAACCAAAACAGCACATCTGCTCCGAACCACTCATCAATTGATGACAGGCTCTGATGAGCGGATAATTTATACGCTTTTTGGCATCGTTTTTAGTATGTTTTTAGTAGGATCTAGTTACTTTTAGGGATGTTTTCATTAGTTTTTATGTTAAATTCACATTTCTGGACTTTACTATGAGTTTGTGTGTTTTTCTGTGATTTCAGGTATTTTCTGGCTGAAATTGAGGGACTTGAGCAGAAATCAGATTCAGAGGTTGAAGAAGGATTGCTGATGCTGTTGGATTCTGACCTCCCTGTACTCAAAGTGGATTTTCTGGAGCTACAAAACTCGAAATGGCGCGCTTCTAATTGCGTTGGAAAGTAGACATCCAGGGCTTTCCATCAATATATAATATTCTATACTTTGGCCAAGAATAGATGACGTAAACCGGCGTTCAACGCCAGCTTTCTGCCCAAATCTGGCGTCCAGCGCCAGAAAAGGAGCCAAAACCAGAGTTGAACGCCCAAACTGGCACAAAAGCTGGCGTTCAACTCCAAGAAGGACCTCTACACGTGCAACACTCAAGCTCAGCCTAAGCACACACCTAGTGGGCCCCGGAAGTGGATTTATGCATCAATTACTTACTTCTGTAAACCCTAGTAGCTAGTTTATTATAAATAGGACCTTTTACTATTGTATTAGGCATCTTTGATCAGTTGTATGCTATCTTAGATCACGTTTGAGGGCTGGCCTCTCGGCCATGCCTGGACCTTTCACTTATGTAATTTTAACGGTAGAGTTTCTACACTCCATAGATTAAGGTGTAGAGCTCTGCTGTTCCTCAAAGATTAATGCAAAGTACTACTGTTTTCTATTCAATTCATCTTATTTCGCTTCTAAGATATTCATTCGTACTTCAATCTGAATGTGATGAACGTGACAATCATCATCATTCCCTATGAACGCGTGTCTGATAACCACTTCTGTTCTACCTTAGACTGAATGAGTATCTCTTAGATCTCCTAACCAGAATCTTCGTGGTGTAAGCTAGAATGATGGCGGCATTCAAGAGAATCCGGAAGGTCTAAACCTTGTCTGTGGTATTCCGAGTAGGATTCAATGAATGAATGACTGTGACGAGCTCCAAACTCGCGATTGCAGGGCGTTAGTGACAGACGCAAAAGGATAGTAAATCCTATTCCAGCATGATCGAGAACCGACAGATGAATAGCCGTGCCGTGACAGGGTGCGTTGACCATTTTCACTGAGAGGATAAGATGAAGCTATTGACAAGGGTGATGCCTCCAGACGATTAGCCGTGCCGTGACAGGGCATTTGGATCATTTTCCCGAGAGAAGACCGAAAGTAGCCATTGACAATGGTGATGTATCACATAAGGCCAGCCATGGAAAGGAGTAAGACTGATTGGATGAAGATAGCAGGAAGGCAGAGGTTTAGAGGAACGAAAGCATCTCTATTCGCTTATCTGAAATTCTCACCAATGAATTACATAAGTATTTCTATCCCTATTCTATTATTTATTTTCGAAAACCCATTACTGTTTTATATCCGCCTGACTGCGATTTACAAGGTGACCATAGCTTGCTTCATACCAACAATCTCCGTGGGATTCGACCCTTACTCACGTAAGGTATTACTTGGACGACCCAGTGCACTTGCTGGTTAGTTATGCGAAGTTGTGAAGATATGTTTAGACCATGGTCCTGTGCATCCGTTTTTGGTGCCATTGCCAGGGAATCAATTTCGAACAACAATTCACAACCTGAGTAGCAATTTCGCATACCAAGTTTTTGACGCCGTTGTCGGGGATTGTTTGAGTTTGGACAACTAACGGTTCATCCTGTTGCTCAGATTAGGTAATTTTCTTTTTGTTTTCTTTTCAAAAATTTTTCAAAAATATTTCAAAATTTTCTCACCTGTTTTCGAAAAAAAATTTTAGATTCAAAATTTTTAAGAATGAATTCTAGTGTTTCATGAAGCATGTGAAGCCTGGCTGGCTGTAAAGCCATGTCTAAATTCTTTTGGACTGAGGCTTCCAACCATCAGCTGTTATACGACTGTAGGGTATGTCAGGCATGTCATGTCTGAATTACATGCTGAAGCTTGGCTGGCCATTGGCCATGTCTAGTGTTTTGGACCGGAGCTTTCATTGAAAGCTTGGCTGGCTAGTGAGCCATGTCTAATTCCTGGACTGAAGCTTTAGACTAACATGGCAAGATTCCTGGAATTCATATTAAAAATTTTGGAATCCTTATTTTTCTTTCTTTCTAAATAATTTTCGAAAAATATAAAATAAAAATCCAAAAAAAATTAGAAAATCATAAAAATCAAAAATACTTTTTTTTTGTGTTTCTTGTTTGAGTCTTGAGTCATATCATAAGTTTGGTGTCAATTGCATGTGCATCTTGCATTTTTCGAAAATAATCATGCATTCATAGTGTTCTTCATGATCTTAAGTTGTTCTTGGTAAGTCTTCTTGTTTGATCTTTACATTTGCATGTTTTGTGTCTTTTCTTGTTTTTCATATGCATTCTTGAATTCTTAGTGTCTAAGCATTAAAGAATTCTAAGTTTGGTGTCTTGCATGTTTTCTTTGCATAAAAAATTTTTCAAAAATATGTTCTTGATGTTCATCATGATCTTCATAGTGTTCTTGGTGTTCATCTTGACATTCATAGCATTCTTGCATGTATTCATTGTTTTGATCTAAAAATCTCATGCATTGCATCATTTTCATGTTTTTCTCTCATCATATAAAATTTCAAAAATAAAAAAAAAATATCTTTCCCTTTTTCTCTCATCAAATTCGAAAATTTGGATTGAATTTTTCAAAAATTTTTAAAATCAAGTTGTTTCTTATGAGTCAAATCAAATTTTCAATTTGAAAATCTTATCTTTTTCAAAAATCAAATCTTTTTCAAATTTCTTAGTTATTTTCGAAAATTCCAAAAATATTTTTCAAAAATATTTCTCTTATTTTTATATCAATATTTTCGAAAATAACAATAACAATTAATGTTTTGATTCAAAAATTTCAAGTTTGTTACGTGCTTGTTAAGAAAGATTCAAACTTTAAGTTCTAGAATCATATCTTGTGATTTCTTATGAATCAAGTCATTAATTGTGATTTTAAAAATCAAATCTTTTTCAAAACTAATTTCAATCATATCTTTTCAAAAAAAAAAATATCTTCTCATCTTATCTTTTTCAAAAATTTGATTTCAAAATATCTTTTCTAACTTCCTAACTTCTTATCTTTTCAAAATTTGTTTCAACTAACTAACTAACTTTTTGTTTGTTTCTTACCTTTTTCAAAACCACCTAACTAACTCTCTCTCTCTATTTTCGAAAATATCTTCCCCCTTTTTCAAAAATTTCTTTTTTATTATTTTAATTTTTTATTTTTATTTTCGAAAAACCACTAACCTTTTTCAAAAACTATTTTCAAAAATCAACCAACTCTTTTTCAAAAATTATTTTCGAAATTTCCTCTCTCTCATCTTATTCTATTTATTTATTCATCTACTAACATCTCTCCCTCACCCACCAAAAATCCGAACCCTCTCTCTCTCTTTCTGAGTTCAGATTTTTCTCTTCTTCTTTTCTTCTACTAACAATAAGGAACCTCTTTACTGTGACATAGAGGATTCCTCTTCTTTTCTTTTTCTCTCCTCTTTCTTATGAGCAGGGACAGAGAAAAAGACATTCTTGTTGAAGCTGATCCAGAACCTGAAAGGACTCTGAAGAGGAAATTAAGAGAAGCTAAATTACAACAATCCAGAGACAACTTGATTGAAAATTTCGAACAAGTAAAGGAGATGGCAGCCGAACCCAACAACAATGCAAGGAGAATGCTTGGTGACTTTACTGCACCAAATTCCAATTTACATGGAAGAAGCATCTCCATTCCTGCCATTGGAGCAAACAACTTTGAGCTGAAACCTCAATTAGTTTCTCTGATGCAGCAAAACTGCAAGTTTC
Source organism: Arachis ipaensis (assembly GCF_059453495.1). Classification (NCBI taxonomy): domain Eukaryota; kingdom Viridiplantae; phylum Streptophyta; class Magnoliopsida; order Fabales; family Fabaceae; genus Arachis; species Arachis ipaensis. Next base: position 113,001,153 of record NC_142441.1, on the reverse strand, counting down.
ATGGACTTCCATCTGAAGACCCTTTTCAGTTCTTAACTGAATTCTTGCAGATCTGTGATACTATTAAGACTAATAGAGTAGATCCTGAAGTCTACAGGCTCATGCTTTTCCCTTTTGCTATAAGAGACAGAGCTAGAGTGTGGTTGGACTCTCAACCCAGAGATAGCCTGAACTCTTGGGATAAGCTGGTCACGGCTTTCTTAGCCAAGTTCTTTCCTCCTCAAAAGCTGAGCAAGCTTAGAGTGGATGTTCAGACCTTCAGACAGAAGGAAGGTGACTCCCTCTATGAAGCTTGGGAAAGATACAAGCAGCTAACCAAAAAGTGTCCTTCTGACATGCTTTCAGAATGGACAATCCTGGATATATTCTATGATGGTTTATCTGAGCTATCAAAGATGTCATTGGATACTTTTGCAAGTGGATCCATTCACCTAAAGAAAATGCCTGCAGAAGCTCAAGAACTCATTGACATGGTTGCTAATAACCAGTTCATGTACACTTCTGAGAGGAATCCTGTGAATAATGGGATACCTATGAAGAAGGGAGTTCTTGAAGTTGATACTCTGAATGCCATATTGGCTCAGAACAAAATATTGACTCAGCAAGTCAATATGATCTCTTAGAGTCTGAATGGAATGCAAGCTGCATCCAACAGTACTCAAGAGGCTTCTTATGAAGAAGAAGCTTATGATCCTGAGAACCCTACAATAGCAGACGTGAATTACTTAGGTGAACTTTATGAAAACACCTATAACTCATCATGGAGAAATCATCCAAATTTCTCATGGAAGGATCAAAAGTCTCAACAAGGCTTTAATAATGGTGGAAGAAACAGGTTTAACAATAATAAACCTTTTCCATCATCCACTCAGCAACAGACAAAGAACTCTGAACAAAATACTTCTAATTTAGCAAACTTAGTCTCTGATCTATCTAAGGCCACTGTAAGTTTTATGAATAAAACAAGGTCTTCCATTAGAAATCTGGAAGCACAAGTGGGCCATCTGAGTAAAAGGATCACTGAAATCCCTCCTAGTACTCTCCCAAGTAATACAGAAGAGAATCCAAAAGGAGAGTGCAAGGCCATTGACATAAGCACCATGGCCGAACCCAAAGAAGGAGAGGAGGACGTAAATCCCAAGGAGGAAGACCTCCTAGGACGTCCAGTGACCAATAAGGAGCTTCCCTCTGAGGAACCAAAGGACTCTGAGGCTCATCTAGAGACCATAGAGATTCCATTGAACCTCCTTATGCCCTTCATGAGCTCTGATGAGTATTCCTCTTCTGAAGAGAATGAGGATGTTAGTGAAGAGCAAGCTGCCAAGTTCCTTGGTGCAATCATGAAGCTGAATGCCAAATTATTTGGTATTGATACTTCGGAAGTTGAACCTCCCTTGTTCATCAATGAACTAAGTGATATGGATCAACTGACATTGCCTCAGAAGAGACAGGATCCTGAAAAGTTCATAATACCTTGTACCATAGGCACCATGATCTTTAAGGCCTTGTGTGACCTTGGTTCAGGAATAAACCTCATGCCCCTCTCTGTAATAGAGAAACTGGAATCTATAGGGTGCAAGCTGCTAAAATCTCATTAGAGATGGCAGACAATTCAAGAAAACAGGCATATGGACAAGTAGAGGACGTGTTAGTAAAGGTTGAAGACCTTTACATCCCTGCTAATTTCATAGTCCTGGATACTGGGAAGGAAGAGGATGAATCCATCATCCTAGGAAGACCTTTCCTAGCCACAGCAAGAGCTGTGATTGATGTTGACAGAGGTGAACTAGTCCTTCAATGGAATGAGGACTCCCTTGTGTTTAAAACTCAAGGATCTCCCTCTGCAACCATGAAGAGGAAGCATGAAAAGCTTCTCTCAAAGCAGAGTCAACCCAATCCCCCACAGTCAAACTCTAAGTTTGGTGTTGGGAGGCCACAACCAAACTCTAAGTTTGGTGTTGAACTCCCATATCCAAACTCTAAGTTTGGTGTTGGAAAATTTCAACAATGCTCTGAACATCTGTGAGGCTCCATGAGAGCCCACTGTCAAGCTATTGACATTAAAGAAGCACTTGTTGGGAGGCAACCCAATTTTTATTTAACTATATTTTTCTTAGTTATATGTCTTTATAGGTTCATGATCATGAGGAGTCACAAAATAAATATAAAAATTGAAAACGGAATCAAAAACAGCAGAAGAAAAATCACACCCTGGAGGAGCATTTGCCTGGCGTTCAACGCCAGAACAGAGCATGGTTCTGGCGTTCAACACCAGAAATGACAACAAATGGGCGTTGAACGCCCAAAATGGGCCCCAACCTGGCGCTGAACACCCAGAGTTGTGTGCAAGGGCATTTTGCATACCTAAATTGGTGCAGGGATGTAAATGCCTTGACACCTCAAGATTTGTGGACCCCACAGGATCATCTCAGGATCTGTGGACCCCACAGGATCCCCACCTACCTCCACTCACTTCTTCTGACCACTCTCTTTCACACAACCCCATAAACACTCTTCCCCAAAAACCCTTCACCAATCACCTCAATCTCTCTTCCCCATCACCTCTTCACCACTCACATCCATCCACTCTTCCCCATAAACCTACCTCATAAACTCCACCTACCTTCAAAATTCAAAACCAATTTCCCACCCAAACCCACCCATATGGCCGAAATCTTTCCCCCTTCCCTTCCCTATATAAAGCCCTCCATTCTTCATCAAATTCACACAACACACCCCTCTACACCCTTCTTGGCCGAAACACTTCCCACTCTCCCTCTCCTCCATTTCTTCTTCTTCTTCATCTATTCTTTCTTTTATTGCTCGAGGGCGAGCAAAATTCTAAGTTTGGTGTGGTAAAAGCATAAGCTTTTTGTTTTTCCATTACCATTGATGGCACCTAAGACCGAAGAATCCTCTAGAAAGGGGAAAGGGAAGACAAAAGCTTCCACATCCAAGTCATGGGAGATGGAAAGGTTCATCTCCAAAGCCCATCAAGACCACTTCTATGATGTTGTGGCTAAGAAGAAGGTGATCCATGAGGTCCCTTTCAAACTCAAAAGAAATGAGTATCCGGAGATCCGACATGAAATTCAAAGAAGAGGTTGGGAAGTTCTAACAAATCCCATCCAACAAGTCGGCATCCTAATGGTTCAAGAGTTCTATGCTAATGCATGGATCACCAAGAACCATGATCAAAGTAAGAACCTGGATCCAAAGAACTATGTTACAATGGTTCGGGGGAAATACTTGGATTTTAGTCCGGAAAATGTGAGGTTGGCGTTCAACTTGCCAAACATGGAAGAGAACGCACGCCCCTACACAAGGAGAATCAACTTTGATCAAAGGTTGGACCAAGTCCTTATGGACATATGTATAGAAGGAGCTCAATGGAAGATTGACTCCAAAGGCAAGCCGGTTCAACTAAGAAGATTGGACCTCAAGCCTGTAGCTAGAGGATGGTTGGAGTTCATTCAATGCTCAATCATTCCCACTAGCAACCGGTCTGAAGTTACTATAGATCGGGCCATCATGATCCATAGCATCATGATTGGAGAAGATGTGGAAGTTCATGAGATTATACCTCAAGAACTCTACAAGGTGGCTGACAAGTCCTCCACTATGGCAAGGTTAGCCTTTCCTCACCTCATTTGCCACCTATGCAATTCGGCTGGGATTGACATAGAGGGAGATATCCTCATCAAAGAGGACAAGCCCATCACTAAGAAGAAGATGGAGCAAGCAAGAGAGCCCATTCATGGAGCTCAAGAGGCGCAAGAAGCTCATTACCATGAGATCCCGGAGATGCATCAAATGCACTTTCCTCCACAAAATTATTGGGAGCAAATCAACACCTCCCTAGGAGAATTGAGTTCCAATATGGGACAACTAAGGATGGAACATCAAGAGCACTCCATCATGCTTCATGAAATAAGAGAAGATCAAAAAGCAATGAGGGAGGAGCAACAAAGACAAAGAAGAGACATAGAAGAGCTCAAGGACATCATTGGTTCCTCAAGAAGGAAACGCCACCATCACTAAGGTGGATTCATTCCTTATTCTTATTTCTTCTGTTTTTTTTTTGTTTTCTATGTTATGTGCTTATCTATGTTTGTGTCTTCATTACATGATCATTAGTAGTTAGTACTTATGTCTTAAAGTTATGAATGTCCTATGAATCCATCACCTCTCTTAAATGAAAAATGTTTTAATTCAAAAGAACAAGAAGTACATGAGTTTCGAATTTATCCTTGAACTTAGTTTAATTATATTGATGTGGTGACAATGCTTCTTGTTTTCTGAATGAATGCTTGAACAGTGCATATGTCTTTTGAAGTTGTTGTTTAAGAATGTTAAATATGTTGGCTCTTGAAAGAATGATGACTAGGATACATGTTATTTGATAATCTGAAAAATCATAAAAATGATTCTTGAAGCAAGAAAAAGCAGCAAAGAACAAAGCTTGCAGAAAAAAAAAAGGCGAAAAAATATATAGCGAAAAAAAAATAGAAAGAAAAAGCAAGCAGAAAAAGCCAATAACCCTTAAAACCAAAAGGCAAGGGCAAATAAAAAGGATCCCAAGGCTTTGAGCATCAATGGATAGGAGGGCCTAAAGGAATAAAATCCTGGTCTAAGCGGCTAAACCAAGCTGTCCCTAACCATGTGCTTGTGGCGTGTAGGTGTCAAGTGAAAACTTGAGACTGAGCGGTTAAAGTCAAGGTCCAAAGCAAAAAAAAGAGTGTGCTTAAGAACCCTGGACACCTCTAATTGGAGACTTTAGTAAAGCTGAGTCACAATCTGAAAAGGTTCACTCAATTATGTGTCTTTGGCATTTATGTATCCGGTGGTAATACTGGAAAACAAAGTGCTTAGGGCCACGGCCAAGACTCATAAAATAGCTGTGTTCAAGAATCATCATACTGAACTAAGAGAATCAATAACACTATCTGAACTCTGAGTTCCTATAGATGCCAATCATTCTGAACCTCAATGGATAGAGTGAGATGCCAAAACTATTCAAGAGGCAAAAAGCTATAAGTCCCGCTCATTTGATTGGAGCTATGTTTCATTGATAGTTTGGAATTTATAGTATATTCTCTTCTTTTTATCCTATTTGATTTTCAGTTGCTTGGGGACAAGCAACAATTTAAGTTTGGTGTTATGATGAGCGGATAATTTATACGCTTTTTGGCATCGTTTTTAGTATGTTTTTAGTAGGATCTAGTTACTTTTAGGGATGTTTTCATTAGTTTTTATGTTAAATTCATATTTCTGGACTTTACTATGAGTTTGTGTGTTTTTCTGCGATTTTAGGTATTTTCTGGCTGAAATTGAGGGACTTGAGCAGAAATCAGATTCAGAGGTTGAAGAAGGATTGCTGATGCTGTTGGATTCTGACCTCCCTGCACTCAAAGTGGATATTCTGGAGCTACAGAACTCGAAATGGCGCGCTTCTAATTGCGTTGGAAAGTAGATATCCAGGGCTTTCCAGCAATATATAATAGTCTATACTTTGGCCAAGAATAGACGATGTAAACTGGCGTTCAACGCCAGCTTTCTACCCAAATCTGGCGTCCAGCGCCAGAAAAGGAGCCAAAACCAGATTTGAATGCCCAAACTGGCACAAAAGCTGGCGTTCAACTCCAGGAAGTAGGGGTGTGCAAAAAAACTGGTTTGACTGAACTGAACTGAAACTGAATTGAAACTGTTTTAAATAAACCAGTTTTTTTTAAATAAAAAACTGAACTGAAACCATAGTTTTTTATAAAAACCAGTTTATTAAAAACCAGTTTTTATGGTTCAGTTTAGTTTTAAACCAAATAAAAACTGGTTTATTCACGTCACTAACTTCAATTCAATCTTCCAAACTCAAAAATTGAAAATGTGAAAACTGAAAATGCAAAAACCCTCATCGCGTTGCAACATCCTCTCGTCTCCCCTTCTGCCGCCGCAACCAACCCACCTTCCCCACCAACCATCCACCCCGGCGCCGCCGGCGACAACCACACCGCCATCGCTCGCTCCTCCATTTCTCTCTTTCTTTTTCCCTCTTCTCTCTGTTCTACATTTCCTTCTTCTTCTCTTCCCAGTCACCGAGCCAGCCCTAGCCGCATCTCCTTCCATTCCGGCGAGCAGCACCCAGCAGTGACGGACCCCTGTGCCATTGCGGCCCTCCCCACGTCGCCCTCACTTCCTTTCGTCTTCTCCTCTCTTCAACAACGCAGGTTTCCCTTTCATCCCTGTCCCTGCCCTGCTTCCTTTACTTTCTGTTTCGTTTTTACTACTGCTTTTTAATTCTGCCTTTTGATTTTGCTTTAGTAACTAGGTGGTTATAGGCTAGATGACTTTTGTTTTGAGGATTGAATGCTGATTAATGATGGCTGATTGTTTAGATTTTTCTGAAACTGGGAATGTTGCTGTGTATAACCTGTACCTACTGTGTCTGTTAATACTGCCATGAATACTGAACTATATTCTGCACATAATCTGCATATCTCATGCTTGTTAAAATGCTTGAATGAGGTTTTTGATCTAATTTCTTTGTTTGATCAGCATAAGAGCTTGTATTTTGCCTTCATTTGGCATTCTATTTTAATATGGTGCAATTTTATGTTCATTCTAAATGCTGCCTGAAATGAGCTAGCCTATGGATTTGGTATTTAGACCTGGACACCACTTTGAACCTAGAATTTAATCTTGTTTTTAATTAATCAGGCCAACAGTTCTGAACCATTAAGAGTGAATCTGGCGGTTTTAGACCAAAAATTCTTGTTCTGTGATTAATTTTGTACAGGATAGCCTTAGGAATTGATACAATAATTCTAACTAATACCCAATTAATGTGTTCGTATGCAATTTGTAGAAAAGCTTTCTGTCAGATCTTATAAACTTTGTTTTATAATTCTGGTCTGTAGTTTCTTCTGTTTGTTTTCCAGTACTCTTACGTTTGCTTATTGTTGATGTTGTTGTAGACTAGATGAGGTGAAAGCTCAGAGAGCTCTAGAATGCCCTTGCATTGTTGACTTGCAAACTGGTTCCTGCGGCTTTCATTTTTTGGAGGCGTTTCTCATATTTCTAAAGAGAGCATTGCTGAAGAAAAATTAAGTTCCAAACTTGGTCTAAGTAACCCTGTTAATGTTAGCATGTAATGATGTATTTATTACTTCATAGTTTGTGTCATTTTATTTATTTATTTTCCTTTTTAAAGTGTTGTTTAGTTGTTTGCATTGGTCACATGTGTCATTTCTGGATGCTGTTTGGTTCCGACGGGGCAACAAAATCTTGCTCTCCTATGAAATATGATGTTGGCAATCGATCTAAGAGTATATTTTAAATGATTTACGTGAAATTGACAAAAGGGTCTTCAAATAATTGATGATGAAGAATCACATATTGAGTCTTTGATTAATAGCATCATAAAATTATTATTTTGTGTTCTGTACTTATCTCCCGTTTATTAGAAGCATGAATATAACTCAATGAGTCTTGAAGAAGTGAAGAATAAAATAGAAAGAAAAAATATAGCAGACTTGTGTTACAAGAAAACAGAATGGTAGTATGAATTGTGATTGAATTTACTGTATATTGATTACACTGAGTTGGTCGAATATATAAGAGATGTCAACTGAGATTAGCTTAAACATACACTAATCACAGCTGGTAAAACTAATTCTAACTAACTCAAGTTAATGCTAACAGCTTTGGTACTGCTCCTGCTCACTTTATCTTGTTTGTTACTTTTTCAAGACACTAAATTACTCTCCAAATTACTGAGGTGGACGCGTTCACTGAGTCAGCATTCAAGGGAAACCCTGCTGCAGTTTGTTTGTTAGATGAAGAAAGAGATCGCCAATGGAAGCAAGCTGTGGCTGCTGAGTTCAACATCTCCGAGACTTGTTTCTTAAATAAGATCTCTGACTCCCGTTTCACTATCAGATTCTTCACTCCTCTTACTGAGGTCATTCATCTCACAAACTCACTTTCACATTCCAATTTCCTGATTTCTGTGGCTCTTCGATAGTCAACGATACTCTTTCTGGTCAATCTTGTCTAAATGTAATTTTATATTTTGTATCTTAGGTTATTTCAACTTCTCTATCGCTTTCGTAATTTTAGCATTATTTCCCTGAACCAAGTAATGAAGACTGCGTGGCAAGTTCTTGATTAAGGGTTTATTTTATGCAGGTTGATCATTATATTTTAATGTATATTGTACATTGGTAATTAATTTGGTATATATTTTATATTTTACAATTAGGTTTGCTGCTCATATTAAAAATGTCTGAGAGAGAGGAGCATTCAAATCCTGCTGTTCTTCCTGCTCATCCCTCATTACCTCCTCAACCTAGTGGATCTTCTGGGCGTAAGAATCAATCAGAGATATGGGAACATTTCATTCCAATCGAAGGGATAGAGAAATATGCGAGATGTAAAAACTGCAACGGTCAAATAAAATATGCGGGGGGAACAAGTGCTATACGGCAACATCGGAAGCGATGTTTTGACTCGAACAATGAACAGAACAAGAGACAAAGGATAGAAGGGGGAACAAGTGGTCCTATATCCTCACCAAGTGTTACAAAGTTTGACCAAGCAGTATCTCGAAGTATCCTCACTGAGATGTTTGTGACTGAAGAGCTAGCTTTCCGATTTGTAGAAAGAAATGTGTTTCGAAGGCTATTGCATAGCTTGCAACCTAAGTTTAAAATCCCTTCGCGTACTACATTGGCCCGTGATATACTTTCTTTTTATGAAACAGAGAAAATAAAGTTACAAAGTTATCTCTCTCATCATTGTCAAAAAGTGTGCCTTACAACTGACACTTGGACGACATCGAGTCAAAATTTGACTTATATGTCTCTAACGGCACACTTTATTGACAATGATTGGAAGTTGCAAAAGAGGATATTGAATTTTTGCCGGGTTGAGGGTCATTCAGGAGAAGTACTTGGTAGAGCTATTGAAGGTTGTTTGGATGCTTGGAAATTGCATCAAGTTTTTACTGTAACGGTTGATAACGCAACTTCTAATGATGGTGCAATTTTATACTTGAAAAAGAGATTAAATGCATGGAATAGTCTTGTTTTAAAGGGGGACTATCTTCATATGCGTTGTTGTGCTCATATCCTAAATTTGATAGTGAAAGATGGTTTGAAAGAGATTGATGATTCAATTACAAGAATTCGCAATGCAGTAAAATATGTCAAATCATCTCCTATGAGATGTGAAAGCTTCAAAGTGTGCATTGAGCGGGAGAGCATTAATTATAAAGGGCTTGTTTCTTTGGATGTCGAAACTCGGTGGAATTCGACATATTTAATGTTGGAGGCAGCATTGAAGCTTCGAGCAGCGTTTGATTTGCTTGAGTTGCAAGATGATAAATATATTAATGAGCTGAGCAAATCTTATGGTGTCCCTACAGATGATGATTGGACTTATGCAGAGTCAATTTTACCATTCTTGAAAATATTCTATGATGCTACATTGCGCATTTCTGGGAGTCTGTATGTCACTAGTAATAAATACATGAAAGAAGTCTTTAGCATCGGAAGAAAAATCAAGTTGCATTGTGAAAATACTGATTTGAGCATAAGGTTAATGGCATCCAAGATGCAAAGGAAATATGACAAGTATTGGGGAACTCCAAATGTCATTAACATGTTGTTGTTGATTGCAATTGTGCTTGATCCATGTCACAAGTTGGATTTTGTAAATTGGATTTTGGATGAGTCATTTGGTGTTGAAAAGGGAGGAGAACTCAAGTCAAAATTGTCTACTTGCTTGAATTCCCTTTATAATCACTACCAAGGCAAAGAAGATGAATCTCAAAGCAATCAAGATGCAATGATCAATGAAGAGGATGAAGATGATATCCTGAATATTTATTTGCAGTCAACTGGACGTGATTCAGATGCTAAATCTGAACTTGACAGATATTTGAAAGAAGATTGTGAGCCTAGAAACAAGTCGGCAGAGTTGGATATTTTGGGTTGGTGGAAGGGAAATTCAACCCGATTTCCTATTCTTGCACGTATGGCTCGAGAAGTTTTAGCCATACCGGTTTCTACAGTTGCTTCTGAGAGTGCGTTTAGTACAGGAGGAAGGATTATTGACCCTTATCGGAGCTCCTTGACACCATATATGGTGGAAGCTCTTGTATGCACTCAAGATTGGGTAATAGATGACCCATTTGGACTAATTGAAAATTTTGAAGAGATTGAAAAAGCTGAACAAGGTAATATATATTTTTTTTCTTATTGCTTGTTTGTTACTAATTGTTAGTTTTCTATAATTAATGAGATATTTTTTTTATGTAGGGAGAAATTCTTCAACAAATGTTGGCACGCTTGTTTCTCTTGAAGATGATTAGAATATTGTAATGGGCTAATATTGTGTTAGTCTGTTAGATTTGAATTAGTTTATTTTAACTTCATTTAGGTTAGTATCATATTATATCATATTTTGAATGTTGTCATTGAACAAAAAGTAAGACCATGCTTTAGTTTATTAGTATGTGAATATTTTATGATTCTTTCAACTTTTGATTTAGAGAGAGAGGGGAGAGAGAAAGTAGAAGGGAAAGAGAGAGAGAAAGAGAAAGGAAGGAGAGAGAAAGCGGAAGAGAGAGAGAGTGAAAGGGGGAGAGAGAGAGAGAGAGAGGGAGAGAGAGGGATAGAGAGAGGAAGGGGGAGAGAGAGAGAGAGAAAGGAAGGGGGGAGAGAGAGAGGAGAAGGGAGAGAGAGTGGGAAAGAGAGAGTGGGTAGAGAGAGAGAGAGAGGGGAAAGAGAAAGTAGAAGGGAAAGAGAGAGAGAAAGCGGAAGAGAGAGAGAGAGAGAGAGAAAGGGGGAGAGAGAGGGAGAGAGAGGGATAGAGAGAGGAAGGAGGAGAGAGAGAGAGAGAGAGAAAGGAAGGGGGAGAGAGAGAGAGGAGAAGGGAGACAGAGTGGGAAAGGGGGGAGAAAGGAAGGGAGAGAGAGAGAGGGGGAGAGAGAGAGGGGGTAGGAGAGAGAGGAGAGAGAGAGAGAGAGGGAAGAAGGGAGAGAGAGAGAGAGAGAGAGAGAGAGAGAGAGAGAAGGGGTAGAGAGAGAGAGGAGGGTAGGAGAGAGAAAGGGGAAGGGAGAGAAAAGGGGAGAGAGAGAGGAAGGAGAGAGAGAGAGAGAGAGAGGGAGAGAGAATGGGAAAGGGGGAAGAGAGAGAGAGAGAGGAAGGGGGAGAAAGAGGTGGAGAGAGAGAGAGAGGGGAAGGGGAGAGAAAGAGGAGGGAGAGAGAGGGGGGTAGGAGAGAGAGGAGAGAGAGAGAATGGGAAAAGGGGGAGAGAGAGAGAGAGAGGAGGGTAGGAGAGAGAGAGGGGAAGGGAGAGAAAAGGGGAGAGAGAGAGAGAGAGAGGAAGGAGAGAGAGAGAGAGAGAGAAAGAGAGAGGAAGGGAAGAGAGGGAGAGAGAGGGTGTGAAAACTAGTTTTAGGCATAAACCAGTTTAAACTGGTTTTTTTAATTAAAACCAGTTTTATTTTTATGAACTGGTTTAAACTGGTGCACTGTATTATAAACTGGTTTAAAACCAGTTTCTTATATGACAAAGCAGTTTGGTTCAGTTTCTAAACCATTTAAAATGGTTTAGTGCAGTTTCAGTTCAGTTTATGGAAAAACTGAACCATGCACACCCCTACCAGGAAGGACCTCTACATGTGCAACACTCAAGCTCAGCCCAAGCACACACCTAGTGGGCCCCGGAAGTGGATTTATGCATCAATTACTTCTGTAAACTCTAGTAGCTAGTTTATTATAAATAGGACCTTTTACTATTGTATTAGGCATCTTTGATCAGTTGTATGCTATCTTAGATCACGTTTGAGGGCTGGCCTCTCGGCCATGCATGGACCTTTCACTTATGTAATTTTAACGGTAGAGTTTCTACACTCCATAGATTAAGGTGTAGAGCTCTGCTGTTCCTCAAAGATTAATGCAAAGTACTACTGTTTTCTATTCAATTCATCTTATTTCGCTTCTAAGATATTCATTCGTACTTCAATCTGAATGTGATGAATGTGACAATCATCATCATTCCCTATGAACGCGTGCCTGACAACCACTTCCGTTCTACCTTAGACTGAATGAGTATCTCTTAGATCTCCTAACCAGAATCTTCGTGGTGTAAGCTAGAATGATGGCGGCATTCAAGAGAATCCGGAAGGTCTAAACCTTGTCTGTGGTATTCCGAGTAGGATTCAATGAATGAATGACTATGACGAGCTCCAAACTCGCGATTGCAGGGCGTTAGTGACAGACGCAAAAGGATAGTAAATCCTATTCCAGCATGATCGAGAACCGACAGATGAATAGCCGTGCCGTGACAGGGTGCGTTGACCATTTTCACTGAGAGGATAAGATGAAGCTATTGACAAGGGTGATGCCTCCAGACGATTAGCCGTGCCGTGACAGGGCATTTGGATCATTTTCCCGAGAGAAGACCGAAAGTAGCCATTGACAATGGTGATGTATCACATAAAGCCAGCCATGAAAAGGAGTAAGACTGATTGGATGAAGATAGCAGGAAAGCAGAGGTTCAGAGGAACGAAAGCATCTCTATTCGCTTATCTGAAATTCTCACCAATGAATTACATAAGTATTTCTATCCCTATTCTATTATTTATTTTCGAAAACCCATTACTGTTTTATATCCGCCTGACTGCGATTTACAAGGTGACCATAGCTTGCTTCATACCAACAATCTCCGTGGGATTCGACCCTTACTCACGTAAGGTATTACTTGGACGACCCAGTGCACTTGCTGGTTAGTTATGCGAAGTTGTGAAGATATGTTTAGACCATGGTCCTGTGCATCCGTTTTTAGTGCCATTGCCAGGGAATCAATTTCAAACAACAATTCACAACCTGAGTAGCAATTTCGCATACCAGGCTCTCTAAGATTGAAGCCTTACTTGAAGGAATATGCCAAGAGATTCAAGAAAATAAGGTGTTCAAAGAGGAGGTGCGAGCCAATATTAAGAGCCAGGGAGAAACCATTAGGAAGATGAAATTCCAGGTGGGATATTTAGCTGAGAAGATTCCCAAACCTACTGATAGCTTCCCAAGTGACACTGAGAAAAACCCCAAGGGAGAAGCAAAGAAAGTAAGATGGGAAGATTGCAAAATGGTCACTATAAGTGATCAAGAGATTGAAGACAAGCAAGGCAAAATGTGCAAACAACCTGAAGACAACTCAACAAAGGAGGAGGATAGAGATCACAAAGAACCAGAAATCTCACAACAAGAGCTGCTGAAGCTCTATGCACCATTCCCTCAACTGCTCAATGGTGCTGTGGGAAAAAGAATATACTCAAGGTTCCTAGACTTGTTTGCATCTCTGCATGTGAACATACCATTCATCAAGGCAATTCAACAAATGCCTGCATTCATCAAGTATATGAAGGAACTTCTTCCCAGGAAAAGCTCACTCAAGGGAGGGCAGACTATAGTGATGAACAAGGAATGTAGTGCCCTTATTCAACCTAAGTTGCCTACAAAAAGAAGAGACCCAGGAAGTTTTCATATCCCTTGTGCCATAGGTGAAAATATGTTCGACAGAGCACAATGCGATTTAGGGGCCAGCATCAACTTACTGCCCTTATCCCTGGTGAAGAGGCTGCAAATCAATGAGATAATGCCTACAGATGTCATTATCAGACTGGCTGACAAAACTCAAAAGCAAGCAATAGGAGTGGTGGAAAATGTGTTGCTAAAGGTTGGGAAGTACTTTCTCCCAACAGACTTTGTCATTTTGGACATGGAAGAAAGTCACACTCACCCAATCATATTGGGAAGACCATTTCTAGCTACAGCCAGAGCACTTATCGATGTAGAGAAAGGGGAGCTAATATTGAGAATCCATGATGAACGACTCAGCTTCAATGTTTTCAAACTCTCACAAGAAACAGATCAAGAGGACAAGGAACTAAGCACAAATGATAATGAGACACTGAAGGAGGAAACAAGCACTAAAGCACAGCCAGTTCGATCTGAGACCCCCTTAACTGACAAACAAGGAAAACAGCAATTGCCACAGCTCAAGAAAAAGTTGGAGGAACCCAAACCTCTAGAGGCAGGTGAAGACAGCATCATAACTCCTTAGAGAAAAGAGGTCACCAAGGGGAAGGCAACCTCAAAAGAAACAAAGAAGAAGGTACCAAGGAGATGGAGGAACAAGAAGATCCCTACGGAAGACTTCTCTCCAGGGGATAGAGTTGTCTCAGCTTACTTCCCAAATATTTCCCCTAATCTCCCTACTGTGCCATCTCAATTACCTAAGGTCTTCACTATCAACAGAGTTCTTTCCCTGGAACATGTGGAGATCATTGATCCAACCAATGGATACAAGTCCACAGCAAGAGGGGAGGACTTTAAGCACTACCAACCACCGTGATGAAAGAAAAACGTCAAGCTAGTGACGCTAAAGAAGCGCTTCATGGGAGGCAACCCATGTTTTATATGCTTTCAGATGATAATGAATAAGTCAATCTTTATGATTTCAACCCAAACTTGACAAACACTTGGTGAAGTCTTTATCATGCAGTATATAGTGAAGAACAAGTTTGGTGTTCAAAGCAAACCAAGATGCATGCTAGTCTTGGAAGCTTTGAACAAAACTTTTCATCACATTGCTTCAAACTAAGTTTGGTGTCACCCTATGGTGCCACCAAAATGCATAAAAGGACCCACCAATAGTTAGTTAGTTAGTTGGAATTCATAAACTAACAATCAAATTCTTTCTTTCATTTTATTCTAGCCGTAGAGTCTTGATTTTTTTTTTATTAATTTCCTTATTTCAAATCTTTATAGGAAAGGAAAAGAAGCATAAAAATGGATTGATTGGACAATTAAAGGGGGGAGATTTCGCCACTTAAAGAAGAGGGGTTACACACTTGTTCTAAAGAGGAAATACGTTGAAAAATGTTGCCATGCAACATTGAAAAAAGGGACCCTTAGAAGACCGAGCAATCCCTATCATAAAGTGATGATCCTTGTCTTCTAGCCATGCATAACCCCAACCGTCCATCAAGTGACCACTTCATCAATCTACACCCTCCATTCTCTCACAACTTCTCTATATAAATAACCCTTGTCCATACCACCCTTCATTGTCATCACACACCTTCACCATTCTTTATTTCGGTAAAATACACCCCCTATCCAATTATAAACATTCCTCCCCTCACTCTCCTCATTGCCATGAAACCCTAAACAACCAAAAGTCTCCACAACCTTACCACCTTCACATATTAAATCATCATTCATGGCATCTTCAAGTTCTAAGAGAAGGGAGGGGAAGGAACCCATGGAAGAACACCTATATGATGAGAAGAGATTTAGAAGCTTACATCATGCATTGCAATACGGGTGGATGGTTGATAAGGAAATCATTTATGAGCTGGGATTTCAAGTTAAGAAGACTGAATGCCCCAAAATCACAGAGAAGGTAGAAAGGAGAAGATGGGAGCTCCTCATTGACCCGGTCACTAAGGTGAATGCAAATCTCATAAGAGAATTTTATGCAAATGCAGTCAGGTATGATAAGAAAGATGAGTCATATACAAACTTTGTGAGAGGAACAATGGTGGATTTTGGTCCCATGAGTGTAATGAGGGCATTGAAGCTACGGTCTATACCATTTGAAGAAGAAAGTTACCACTCAAGATTGGACAACAACCCTAATTATGACCAGCTTTTACTAGACCTTTGTGTACCAGGAGCTGACTGGGAAAGGGGTGCAGGAAATAAACCAAAGTTCATTAAGAGAACAAATCTCACTCCTGAAGCTAAGGGGTGGTTCGAGCTAGTAAGGAGGTCTATTCTCCCAGCTGCAAACAACTCGGAGGTGAATCTCGAGAGAGCAACAATGTTGCATTGTATACTCAAGGGAGGAGAAATCAAAGTTCATGAGATCATAGCTCAAGGAATTAGAAAGATGGCAGAGAAAAGCAACTCAAGAGGAACATTAGGTTACCCCAGCACCATTTACCGAATATGCAAGAAAGCTAGAGTGGTTTTTGAAGATGAGGACCCCGTTTGGATAAAGGAAGGCATTCCAATAACGGTCCGTAGGATGAATGCTGCAGCACTCCCCCTGCCTCAACGGAAGCAAAGAAAGAGGACAGCTCCTCAAGTAGTTGAAGGACAAGTCTTAGAGGGACAAGCACCACAGACCTTGGACATGCACCAATTACAGGAAGCCATTGATGGCTTATCTAGACAATATTTGGAAAGCCAAGGAGCACAGAAAGAGCTTCAACTACAGATGATGGGGCAGCAAGATGAGTGGCAAAGGCAAATGATGGAACAGCAACTAAGCCAAGGACAACAATGGGGAGAAGCATTCAACAGGATGGAACAAAGGCAAAACGAGCAACAAGAATCCACTCAGAGGCTAATCAACATCCAAGCACATCAAGGGGCACACATACATGAGATGCATCGAAGACAAATAGAACAGGCAGAACTATTGGACGAACAAAGGGCATTCGCAGAAGGAGTTTACATGAGTCAAACAGGACATCAGATAAATACTCAAGCCAGGCTCGGTTATTTAGTGGGACAGCTGCCAATATTGCATCTAGGAATAGCCAAGTATGATGAAATGAAGGATGAATTAGCACGAAAGGAAAGACAAAGGGTGGAAGAGAGTCATGATTCAGTGAGGAAGGAACTTGAGGATTGGAAGCAAGCAAGATTGGCACGGATGCGAGGAAATGCAAGAGGAAACAAGGAGGACAAGCAAGGAAAAGAGCGTGGACACCCACAACAGTAAAAGGTGGTGGAGTTCCTTCTTTGTTCCATCTTTCTCTGTGTTTTAAATAAGGAAGATCTTGTATGAAATAGAACTTGCTTCCATGTTATGTTTAAACCTTGTTCAAATCATGTTATTTTTAGTTTTTGGTATTGAAGAGAGTCTATGTGCACTGGTCTTTATGTCACTGCATCATTACTTCCCTTTCTTGTAAGCTTGTCCCTTTTTAAATCAAATTGAAGAAGAGAAGGATTATGTTTTTAAAAGACCGGAGTGGAGTTCATATTGTGGAAGTGCATTCATGAATCTTTGGGGTAGTCATAAGTTAGCTAAGTTGGTTCAACCACAAGGTTAGGAGGACAACTATCTATCCTGAATACTTGACTTTGGATATACCCATGAGACTGAGCATATGACAAGATCCTAATAAGAGAAAAGGGAAAGAATAATGGAAGTGAAAAAAACAAAAGAAAAAGAGTAAGCAATAAGGCTAGGCATCAATGGTTTTAAGCTTGAGGCAAGTGTCTGTGGTGCTCCTGTGTGAGGGATCTACTTGGATGAATAAGCTCTTAGGGGTGCCTTATCACTTGGTAACTTGGGTTAACTAACTCGGGATTATCAGCTGAAAGTCCACTATCAAGAGTAACCTTCACTACAGAACACTTAGTAACCCAAAGAGGTGCTGGACACCAAGGTCTCAAGAAAAGAAAATAAATAAACTAAATGCCTGTAGTGTGTATGTATGGGGGAGAGACTTGAGGGAGTAAGTCCTTAGGGGTGCTTCAACACCTAGCACCTTGAACCAACCGGTTCGGGAGTGTTGGCTGAAAGCTTATTTTTAAAGAGTTGCCCCCTTACAGAGCACTTAGCCTAAATAACACAAATAACCCTTGAAATAACAATAAAAGGATCAATGAATAAAAGTCTCATGGGATATGAACAAAGTGGGTGTTTTAGGACAGAATAAAGGTCTGAAAGCCAGTAATGGAATGAACCTAAGTTGCTATGCATGAAACCACCATAAAATCAGTAATATGACTTCCACAAGGATGACTCATTCCTCTGGATATTCCATTCATCATTCTCTTGTTCCAGTACTTGCTTAGGGACAAGCAAGCTTTAAGTTTGGTGTTGTGATGCCAGGGCATCTTGGCCAGTTTCACTGACCTTTTCTTTACTATTTTTAGGTTAGTTTCATGCATTTCTTTAGGAAATAAGCTAGTTTTGGGTAAATATTCACTTATGTCTTGACTCAAGCATACATTGTGCATTTTACATGATTTCATGAGGATTTTGCATAAGTTTAGTGACAAATATTATGTTGCATTACTCATGACTTGGACTAGAGCTTTGATGCATTTTGTTGCTTGATTTCAGGACCAAAAAGAAGCAAGAAAAGGGGAGGTAACTTGCAAGATTAATGAGAAAAGTGATTGCCAATAACACTCTCAAAAAAGCCATCAATGCCCACATTAGAGAGTCACGTTAACCAAGTTAACGTGAACTCTAACGTGGAGAAGAGAAGTTGAGCCAACGTTAGTGACACTCAACATTGTCACTAACGTTGGCAATCACTCATAAGTGGCCACGTTAGAAGCCACGTTAACCTAGTTAATGTGGCCTCTAACGTTAAAGGGGGGAAGAGAAGCCAACGTTAGTGACACTCAACATTGTCACTAACGTTGGCCTATGGTGCAAAGTACCACGTTAACTCCCACGTTAACTTGGTTAACATGGGAACTAACGTAGAGGATGAAGAGTTGTCGACGATGTTAGGGACACTCAACATTGTCACTAACGTTGAAGCAACCACACAACCCCCAAGAGTCACGTTAACTTGGTTAACGTGGAAGCTAACGATGAGAAATGAAGGATGAGCCAACGTTAGTGACACTCAACATTGTCACTAACGTTGGGATGGCTAAAAGATGGCCACGTTAGAAGCCACGTTAACCTAGTTAACGTGGACTCCAACGTGAGACCTAGGGGCACATTGGAACGTTAGTGACAATGTTGAATGTCACTAACGTTCTCGAAGGATGGCAAATGCCACGTTAGAAGCCACGTTAACCTAGTTAACGTGAGCTTTAACGTGAAGCAAGAAGGGGCACACTGGAACGTTAGTGACAATGTTGAGTGTCACTAACGTTCTCGAAGGTTGACAAGGCAACGTTAAAAGCCACGTTAACCTAGTTAATGTGGGTTTTAACGTGAGGCAAAAGGGGTGCATTGGAACGTTAGTGACAATGTTAAGTGTCACTAACGTTCCCGAACTTGGACTTTCACTAAATGATTAACACTCCTTACGCCCTGAGCTTAAGTCTCTGCCCACTCCGCACTTTCTCTCTGCAAGTAAAGCCAAGCCCAAATAAAGAAAGGAACTGCTTCAAACTCAAGATCCAAAGGCCCAAGACTTGAAGAGTGAACTAGAAGCTGAGAAGAGTAGTATATATAGGAGTAGCTTTGAATTGTAAAGTAGTTCTGGAGGCTAAAGAACCACTCTCTGTATTTTACTTTCTTTATAATTTCTAGTTTTATGATGTATTCTCCATCTTTGTTTTCATTTTCAAGAGCTAT
Organism: Arachis ipaensis; assembly: GCF_059453495.1. Lineage (NCBI taxonomy): Eukaryota > Viridiplantae > Streptophyta > Magnoliopsida > Fabales > Fabaceae > Arachis > Arachis ipaensis. The sequence goes on along the minus strand of NC_142441.1, from coordinate 112,981,797 downwards.
GAACAACTAAACCCCTTTCATTGGGTTAGGGAGCTCTGTTGTAATTTGATGGATCAATACTAATTTTCATTGTTCTTCTTCTATCTTTCCTCTTGATTTTACTTGAAAGCTTTCGATCTTCATCCAATTGAGTAGTTATCTTGGAAGAGAATCTATTCAAACTTGGATCTCTTTTGAACCTTGGAAGAGGAATGAAGAGATCAAGCTAGAAATGCTTTCTCATGCTGGACCAAATTGGGTTTGGATGGGTATGTGACTGTAACCCTCTCAATACTTGGTTTGGGAAATGCATGTGGTATAATCAGTGACCATACTTCATCTCTTCTCATGAGCAATTGACCAAGGAATTGGCTATTGATCAAGATTTGAGAGATTGAATTGCAAGGAATTGCAATTCAATCACTTAAGATTGCCAAGGAGATCAATGAGTGCATTGATTGAGGAAGAGATGAAAATGAACTTGATCCGGAGAATTGCAACATCTCCTAAGCCCAATGAACTCCCCATCTCTAATCTTACCCATTCTCTTTAATTTCTGCGATTTACTTTTATGAGCAAATCCCCCATTCCCATTTATAATTCTACAATTTATTTTCAGTCATTTACTTCCAGTTCTTTAATTCTAGCATTTACTTTTCTGTTATTTACATTCCCGCCATTTTATTTTCTGTAACTCTCAACTCAATTTCTGGATTTGCTCAACTAGAACATTCTTCTAATTAAAGTTGCTTGATCAATCAATCCCTGTGGGATTCGACCTCACTCTATTGTGAGTTTTTACTTGACGACAACTTTGGTACACTTGCCGAAGGAAGATTTGTTGAGAGACAAGTTTTCCGTGCATCACCAATGTAATCAAATCCACACTACAACTCAGGCTAAACAAATCGTTTGAAGTAATTATCTTCCCCAGACGTGAAAAAAAAACATAAAATAGGCTCAGCTAGCGACTTCGATCGGGAAAAAAAATCAACAAGACGATCATGGATATCAGCACGATGATCACAACCCCACGCCTCCTCATCGTCGCGACCCTCGCAAGCATGTTGTCTTCCATGGCCGTAGAGGCTGCAACGGCAGCCTCGAGCTTTGCCCTTGTTTCATGCACACTTTATTGCAAACGACGCAGCTCGTCTAGGAGTTCCTGTCTTGTCTTCTTCAACTCCGTGTTCTCGCTTCTAATGCACTAGTTCGTTTCCAGCAACCTGCGAATGACATCGGAATAACGAGCCAGCGGCTCTGGATCGTACCACTGAAAGAACAAGTATTTCCTGCTGGTTCTGTACCCAAAACAACCATAAAACCTTCTGCCTGGATAGTCAGATCTCCAAGAGGTTCTGATTGGCGATGTCACGCCATAGTGACAGCGAGGCGTCGGTGCATCGATGGAGGACGAGCTTATGGAGGAGGATCTCTGCATTGTTTCTTCAATAGTTCACGGGGAGAGTGATAGAGTGGCTTTTGAAATAGCAGTTCGCAACGAGGGTTCATATTCACCTCTCTGGTAATGGCACCATGTTCTCGCATTCCAACGGTCTTGTTGTTGACTGACACATGTGATGCCAACCTGGCAGGAAACGGTCGAGTAAAGCCCCTAGCCACAGGGCGGAGGCATCTTCCCCCATGGAGTTGTTAGCTGAGGATTCAAAGTTCAAACCATTAACATAAAAAATGTGGCCCGTTGTCTCCGAATGGTATAATCTTTCTCCACGAAAAAATGGTCTGAAAAAAAAAATTCATATATATATATATATATATATATATATATATATATATATATATATATATATATATATATATATATCTTGTACGATCCGGTTGCATCCGGGTATATTGGGAGATTGGGTTGGTCTGCGGGATGGATTCTTTTTAGCATTTTGAACCGTCTCGGACTGCTGGCCCATAGTAACGTCTTAAAAAAATTAAAAAGGCTTTCCATGGTCATTATTGCGGGAGTCTTCCCAATGCAATGGCCGTATTTTGACTGTAACTGGAATAAAACGAATTTATTGTCACCTAATCTCATTGGAAGACGATGTTACTTAATGAGGTGTTTCATATTTTTTTTGTGTTTAAGGGGCATTTACGTTTTTTTGATGTGACGTGAGTGACAGACCCATCATGATGCACAGCCGCGCGCCAGAGTGCTACAATCTAGCAAGAGTGGGGAAGTGTATATTACACGCATCCCTTAATTGTTTACTCCATTTTCTTCTGGACGTTCTAAGTCACGACATTTAAAAAAAAAAGCAGAGAAGGAAAGCAGTTGAGATTATGGCAACTCAGTTGGCGGAGTCATTGGGTGAGATGGGTGACCAGGTCTTTTCGGACGATATATTGATGGAGATATTCACCCGGACAGACCCGAAGACGGCGGCGACATGCAGAGCCGCAAGCACAACTTGGCGTGTCCGACTGTCGTCCGACAAGTTTAGGAGGGACAACACGATCGCAAACATCGGGAAACACCAGAAGGTGTTACTCCAGATTGGTGACCAGGAGACGTACTGTTCAAGAGTCTATTTCTGTCTTGTGGACTGTCTAGACGGAGGAAGAGTACCCGCCCCAATGCCAGAACAGCTGGGTCATCACGGATGGTGGAGTGTCATCGGCTCCGATTGCGGCATGATTTGTGTCCGGTATAGCCGGGCTGGTTTTGATACGGGACTGATGGTATGGAACCCACTGATGCGAGTTGCTCGGCAACTGGACGATCCGGCGGACACCCTATGGAAACAGGCCGTTAACAGATACGCATTTTGTTATGGAGCGGGAGCTAAAAATTACTACGTCGTCCATATTTCAAAGAGGCATCTCAGAAACAGGTTTTTGTACTGCAATGTTTTCAATTCCGCAGATGGATTCTGGAAACACGAATACATTAACGATTTGCGTCTCAGTCATCTAGGTGCGAGCTCAGTCTTCCACCTTGGTAAGGCATTGTGGGTCAACTGGGGTGGACGTGATGCCACGGTTGCAACGCATGTGGTCGTGTTGGATGCAGTCACCTTTCGTCTGAGCAAGATAAGGATAAACCGTAGCTCAATTCAGCACGTGCAGGCGATGCGTGTGCTCCACGGCATCCCACACCTGGTCGGCTATGAACGATCCCCGCATGTAGGACTATCGACCATATGGTGCAAGATTGACTTGGAATCGATGTGCGTCGTCCCGTACATCAAGCTAGGAGTTGCCGGTCAGTATGGCGTTCCATGGATTCCTGTGACGATCATAGGTGATCGTATGATCACAGTACGAGAAGATATTCATAGACGGGCAGCAACAGGTGCTAACGGTACCTCTGTAACGGAGATTTCGTTGGATCAGATTGATTTTGTTAGCCGACACAGAGTCACGGCATTCAAAGGGGAGTGGCCGAGTAACATTTCCCTTCAACGTTCTTTAATTGTGGGGGTGGGCTCGCTAGTTCCATGAAGGAGCGGCTGATTGTGTGAGGCGATCACGTATATCTGAAATTTATTTTTTTAATATTAGGTCCGTATTGGTATAATCCAGCAAAGTTCCAAGAAATTGTATTTAACATCTTTGTAACAATATATTCCAAAAAAAAAATTTCAGCCTTAACATTATTATAAGTTATTGATTCTTATCATTTTGGATTATTAACTTTAATGTCTCCTTATTAATTTATTATGTAGAATACATAATAAGAAGAAAATAAATCGGTTATAAACCAGAATAAAAATTTATGGGAGCATTTCCCTTTAATAAAGTTAAAAATTATTTTTACATACCAAACAGCGGTGACATTTTGTGTCTCTTAAAAAGGATAAAAAAAAAATCAGCCCCTTGGCCTTACACTTCCCGTAATAATAACAATGTTAAATGTTCTCGTTAGAATTTTTGTCATTTTGCATATTAAGTTTTTATCCTTCAAATGCCACACACTTTATAGTTTTTAATATCATATCGCCGTGTACAGACGATACTGATCACATGCAATGGCAGGTCACCTCTTGCTATGTTAGGAAGCACTTTGCAATGGCTTGAACATTGGACGGCACCCGAGGTTGCCTAACCGGTGCAATTTTAAACACATGTGATGCATCCTGCCTCGATGGAGCTGACCGTCTTTATACTCCAAGAAAGGTGTTTGCAGACCCAACTTTTTGATCGGACAACAGCTACCCGATTCTATCCTCTTCACAAATCCAGCCATCGCCAAAACACTGCCATCCCCACCAACAACCAACGCGGACCAACCCATCGGACGCCGACGAACAATACTGTAACTAACAATGGCTGAACATGGGACACCCGCTGCATCCAACAACGTGAACGACGACACGGCCCAGGTACGATTGTGGTGTATTGGCTGGTTTTGATTTTTTCTTTATTTATTTTTTTAAGTTATGCTTATGCTGCTCCCGATTCTACTGAGTTAGTTGTATACCACAATGTACTAACAAGCGCCCAATGCCAGGAGGACCAGAGAACACCGAACCCAGACGACAACACTTCAAACGGCGCGTTGCTGGAAATAATGAGAGAGGTGCTGGAGAATACAAAGGTTGGTAACACCCGTCTCAATTTCCGCTCTCACTGTTTCGGTAACTCCAACCATCTGACAGATCTGTTACGATTTTCCATTGAAGAACACGCAACGCCGAATGGACAGGGTCGAAGCGGAAATGGTGACAATTCGGTTGTTGGTGGGCGGTCTCAGAGAGCCTATCACCGAGGCGCAAAAGGGACCTGCGAATAAAGTCAACGCAACGTCCGATGGAAACCGGATTGAGAAACAAAGAATACCGGTCGCCAACAGGGATTACATGAACAACCCGATGTCACGTGCCTCCATTCCCAACCGTAGACAGCTGATGCTTCCAGGAGCATGAGGAAGAGACTGCATCAGTCGTCGACAAAAAGCAACGGTGGAGACGTCGACATGTCTGTTTACGATGACGACGAGGATCAGAAACGGGCAATGTACCCAAAGATGTGCAGGTCAAACACGCACGACGTCGAACATGGGGCTAAGGGTGGCAAGGCCACATTCTTCTTCACTCGATTAGAGGAGAAGGTATACGGGGGTAACCGGGGGGACTATATCGCCTCAACGAAGCAACAATGCCGACAACCCGACAGGGCGCAATGGACTGCAGCCAACGCAAAACAGAAAAGGCAGTTTTTCCTTTAACACGATGATGTCATCCGACGAGAGCTCATCGAAGCCGGAAAGCAGCCACGGACGGACAGCCGACACCTATAAGCAGATTCCGCGACGACCCCCGTCAAACCTGACCAAGAAAGGAACAAACACCACCAACGCATGGCCCATCTCTCAGCACGAGATGGACATTTGTAAGTACGTCTACGACCTTCATGCCGACCCCACGTAAGTATTCGATCTGAACATCAACGACTGAATCTGCCGTGTGCCCTCATTAGTGCCGGACGGCCGCAGTTAAATTGGGCTGGCGTGTGTAACATCTTTGATTTGTTGACGGCAGGGAGATCGTTGTACGCTTCGGGTCACAGCATGCAACTCGTTCTGACATGGGATGCCTGTTAGACGGACGGCAACCAACCCCGAATGCACGTGGCAATCCATCGTATCCTCTTCGAATTAGTGGAATTTTTTCCGCTGACCCGGATTTATTATTTCCATACGAAGTTTGATTTTTTTGTGTTGGGTATGATTTGCAGATAATAGAGTTGATCACGATCATGGTTGCATCGGAGGGCGAAACCGATGGAGATCACCCGCGAGCGGTGTGGTGCTTGCATCCGAATTTTATGGTACGCCCAAATCCTAATTCGGTAGTTTATTTGAGTGCATACCTATGATTTAATGTTCTCTGTTTTAACACGAACCATGTAACGTTGTCATGCATGGTGACTTGTTTCAACTTCTGAATACTCCCTGAGTAACCAGGCCGATGTAATGGAGGGCATCCACCCTGAAATCTTGGCGCAGCGATACGGCAATGACCACATGCACCCGACAGAAGACATGCGCCTTGTAAGCTACCGACCGATAAGATTATTATACGCAAGTTCTGAACCTGGGCGGACTGAATTGTGACTCTCTTATCGTATTCAGCTTTTTCCATCAATCACAGGTCTATATGCCAGTACTGGAAGAAGATTGTGAGAAGCACTGGTTCTTGGCTGTGGTTGACCTGTCGGAGAGGCAGGTCTTCCAATTTGATACGAATGCAAATAAAGAATCAAAGGCAAGGAGGAGACGTGTTATACAATGCATGGTAAGCGACGCACATAGGTTAATTCAGCGTCCTATCCGAATACGCTAATCTTTATTATCTTGGTGAATCTGTGCCAGCTGACTGCGCTGGATGGAATCGTTGCAACTGACGGGTATAAAAACTCACACTCTAAGAGTGCTCCCGAGTTTGCCAGTTTGGACATCATGGCCGCACCGGGAGTGCCAAAGAACAGCAGCAGTACAGACTCTGGTATTTGGGTCATGCAGTGGATGGCAATGGGACGGAGGTTCACACACGCGGTGCTGCCAATTGTAAGTTAATGCTTGCCTACAAGTACAATGCAATTGCACTGTGTGTCTCTGATAAACGCCACATTGACCATTGCAGCTGGACGAAGAGAAGATCAGGATCAAAATGGCAATTGCACTGCTAACGGGAAGATGCAACGAGGAAAGCGGTCCATTGCTTGCGAAGGCGGCAGAAGCGGCCAAGACGGGGGAACCGTGTCTAGGAGACATGTGAAGGGGCCGAATACAACGTTTTTTTTTCCTTCCACTGCAATTTTTTTGGTTGTTGGATGCATTGATACCGGTTATGTTATGTGACATTGTTGGGTCTCCTCAGTGGACGGACAGTCTTCGTGGGGTGATTATATCATGGGCCATATATCTTATTACTGTTATTGCATCTTTATGTTGGGCCCCTTTATGTTATATCATGTTATTTTCCACCATGCATCTTCGTTGAGGATGATCGGCCGTGTCATCGCCACCATGCATCAAGTTTTCCGAGTCTTCCGAGCTTCGGTCGGAGGGGGAGTTGACATCGGCAGAGCGAGGAGTTTTGCCTTAGATGAAGAGGAGAGTAGCTTCGAATAGGGTCGGACATTAGGGGTTGGGTCGCTATGCGAGTTCGGTTTCTGGGTTTTGGGTCGAGTCAGTTTCTCTGGCACAACACCCAGTAAAAAAAAAGTTATTTTCCAACATGACAAAAAAAAGTTATGTTATAGGGAAAAAAAATTTAAAAACCGTTAAGATACCAAAAAAATAAAGTAATTATGAACAACTTACCTGCTTCCATCGCCTACATCAATCCGTCCATCCATCGCCAATGCAAGGCTGCCAATACGAAGTGACTATTCACTGATCCACGCAATGGAATGAATGATTCAAGGGAAACATTTAATTAAGGCTATGTTTAAATCTTGAACTCATTCGGTGGGTAGCACTTTTTTTGAAATCCGGTTATTGCCCTTGGTAATTACACCAACGTTAATGCCCCATTAATGCCCAGTCTAATCAGGTTTAATAGTTATTTATTAAAAAAAATATAAAAAACGGGAGTTGTTTCGCCTATTTAACGCGCGTACATTTCTCATTTACCAAAAAAATAAAAAAATCAAACTTTTCAAAGAAGGGAACCCATTGTTGGAGACTAAAAAACTCCCGGCAGTAAAGAACCGGAAACCATCAGAGAAATCACAGGCGAGGTATCACAATGCCGACGCTCGCTGATTTCTACTTCTTCAGATTCATAATCCCCAACACGGAGAATCAATTTATAAGTTTTCAGTTGTTTTTTTCTACTACCCTATCCCCAGGCCCCGCATGCAAGCCCACATCAATATCGATTTCTTACTCGTGCAGAGAATGCCGGCGCCCTTCTCCAACGCTGTCCGGGAGAACATGAGCAACCCCGTCGAGGTAAGCACCACAAATGGTCAGTCGTGGAGCATCTCCTGGGTTGTCGAGGAGGAGCATCCGCATCGAATCGTCTTCACCGGAGGGTGGCGAGCCTTTTACGAACACTACCGTCTTCGAATCGGAAACACAACGCTATTTTCGTATCACCAACCAAAGTTTTTCTACGTGGCCATCCATGACGCAAGATACTGCGAGATCAACTATGGAAGGTAACAAGATTACTCTAGCGGGTTTTCTGTATGCACTCGGCTAACGCGTTTGTTTAATGCCCTTTTTCATTGTACCAGAAACTTGCGTAATGGAAGTCTTCCAGCAATCCCCGCACATGGCAACTATACAGTCCAGTTCTTCGCGATAATCCCGGTGAACGACCCTGATACACTGGTATAGATGCCAATTTCAATTCCTTTACTACCTGCAATCATCAATCCATCCATGTCTGACACATTGTGAACCTTTATTTTTTCCACCATCCGCTACAGATGCTCCCGCTACGGTTCTCGCGGGATTATGGCCGGTCCCTACCGCGACCCCTGACCCTAACCACGCCTACAGGACATCATCATCGCGTGGGCTGGAATATGGAACCTAATGGAAGGATCGTGCTTGATGGAGGATGGGACGCTGTCCGAGAACACTACGGCCTAAGTGATCAGTGGCTGGTGCTGTTCCGTTATCATGAAGCTCAAAACACCATGTATGTCATTTTCTTCAACGGTCATACAATGGAAATCAACTACTTGGCCCATGCCGAGCCGGGGATGGACTCCACTTGTATAAGCTACCCGACGGCCCCCAAGTCAAGGCACATAGCCGATGGGTTCAGATCGACCAATCCCTTCTTTGTTAGTCCAATCGTGCACAGACTGCCAACCCGTTTTCTACTAAGTCTCTCGACAGTTATTTTTAAAGGCAACTATTTCCGGTGCTATTGTTCTATTCAATTATTTCGTTGCTCTCACCCTAAAAAATATGTCCTCGCTTCCAGCCGAATGTCCCCCCTCTGCCGGGAGTATACGAGGATAGCCCAATTTCGATTACCAACGAGAGGGGCGTGGACCATTCAGTATACGCACTATGTCGGGAGGACGAATGGATGTTTTGGAATGGGCTAGAGTGCCTTAGCAACAGCATGTCAACTAAGACACGGCCATGTGTGTGTCTTCGAGCGGCTGGCACCGCAGGACTACCAGCTGCATATATATTGAGAACTCCTGTATCCTAAACCCCCCAGCCGCCGCCCCCCAACCCAATCAAAGTAACTCGATCAATCCATGGTGTTTTCTTGCCTAAATTTGTCAAATACAATGATGCAACCTGCGTGTCCATATATTTGTATCTTTAATCTACATTATATTTCCAGGCATAAAATTCTACCTTGCCCTCATTAACTTATGCTTTAGATGATAAACACGATAATCGTTTCTGTTGTTAATGTGCGCATAGCATTGCAAATAGACTGATCTCCCAATATTACAAATGTATGTCAATTAGTGCCTGTGAAGTTTGAATGTAATTTTATGATGTGAAGCTTGAATGTAATTCGATTCACTTCACCTACGTTTTGTATGTTTGAATTTTGAAACTTCACACTGATTTTTTAATACCCTAAAAATGAGAATTAGTAGTGGTTTTTTAATGATTCAGATTTGTTGCCGTTCTTCATTTAGTATTGATTCAGATTTTTTGCCGTGCTTCAATTAGTGCATTTTATTCAACACTTTCGGTGTTTTAAACGTGTGTTTTAAATTACATCCAGAAGCCATGTTCCCTTACAAAGAATTTCAAAACCACGATGGAACCAGATGCATTTTCCAACTAGCACACAAGGTAGTACGAGACGTAACCAGTTCCGAATGTCTGCTGCAAAGAGGCGGACGAAGGGAGTTTTTTTAGGAGACGTCCATCTGAATATCCACTGAACGTTACAACCAAAATATCCACATAAACGTTACATACAAAATATCCACTTACCATACATACAAAATATCAACTACACATAGAATCGCTATAAAGATGCCCCTAACTAACATGTCCGGTTCAACAAAAGGGTCGACAAAGAGCGATTAATAATACATCAGGTTTGACAGTGGATTTGCAGCTATTCGCATGACACAACTTCACACCTCCACTTCTTCAATCCTGATTAAAATCTGTTCTATCTAGAGCACAGCCACATACCAACGAAAGCCAACATAGCAAAAACTTGTTTTAACGTCGACGACATATAGACGGTTCTGTACCCAGATGAAATGCAGACAATATTCTGTGTACGGCTACAGCCTACCGGAGAATGTGAAAGGATTCGACTAACCTACCGTTGCAACACACCATCGTGACGCAACACACCATCGTGACGACTGTAGCCCCCCTTTGCCCAATCGGCGAGAGACATGACAGGCCCGGACGTGTTGGTCCCAGCGAAGTCGCTGTTAGCAAACCCAGCCTGCGTGTCACTATCGGAGCATTCGAACGAAGAAATCTCGGCTGTCGCATACAGATCGCCGGATAGGTTATCATATAGCTGACACCAATGTGAAAAACAAATGATTAGAACCATTTAACAGGGCAAAAAACTTAACTAGATCATCTATAAAGCGACTAACCCACCATGTCAGTGTCCATCAAATCCATGTCATCTGCAACTGCGCTGGATGACTCCATTGTGCGGCGGCCCGGACACGTCGTCCTGTTGTGTCCCACCTCCCGGCACAAACGACATCGCTGGGTTTTCTTTCCACCATGAGCACCGTTACCCTTTGTATTGCGCCTGGGTGGATTCCGCGCCGGGCCCCTGCCACCCTCAGTAGGTGGCCCCTCGGGTGGAAAACTGGTGTCCCCTGCATCTTCGTTCTCGAAGTGCTTCAGCATCAGCATGGCAGTGTCTCTTGCAAACTGGAACTTTTCAGTGCTGTGACATGCAATCTTGCACACTTTCCGGTACCAATCCATCAGGCACCAGTGTTGCGTCAGTTGCACAGAATCCCAAATCACGCCCATCGACTGCACCGCCACAAGTTTTGCATCCTTGGTCCATCTCGGCAATATCAGAGACCTCGGGATCTCATGAACATTGTTAAGAACAAGCACCGCAATTATATGTTCGCAGGGGACCCCGAAACATTCCATTCTCATGCACGTGCATCGGACCTGCCTCGTATCAAACGTTGCAACAACACGCCAATCCTTCCCCGGAGTGCCGTATCGAGAGACGGTGTGGATAAAATAGGAACCGTTGTCTTCAGAGTCAACCACCCTCATTGCACAGGCCTTGTCAAGAATGGGAACAAACAAATAGAATATTGCACGAGTGTAGTTCTCGGCTGCACTCCGCTCGAGCTGTTTCAGGTTGGTGGTCATAACAGGGTCACCCTTTGCACACTCGAAATCAACCTCCACCTCCTTTGCACGCACGAACATCAAGCATCGTTGGAAATGACGTAAAAACTTAGTGTAGCTGTATCGAGACTTAACATACCGTGATATCACAGCGTGCAAGCCCTCGCACCTTGACGTTGTTCGAAATCCGGCAAAGAACTTTCCCCGTATGTGTGCTGTGGCCCAACTCTGCCTTCTCTCGTACATGTCATGTACCCATCTTTTATCGGCGACGCCAAATTTCTCAACCATCTCAAACCACTTTCTCTCGAATGTTCGGACCTCGTAGTCGCCAAGCATGCAATCCCTAAGCATCCTGGTGAATTTGGGCTTTCCGATGTTGCTCGTGGCGTTTCGGAGTAGATGCCAAGCACAGAGTCGATGGTGAGCCTCCGGAAAAACTTGCTCGATCACAGACTTCATTTTCCTATCACCGTCGGTTATTATGGACACGGGAGCCTTCCCTTTCATTGAAGTTTGCAATTGTTGAAGCAGCCAGATATAGGTCTCTTCTTTCTCATCTGCCACCAGTGCGGCGACAAAGACAACTGTTTGGTTGTGGTAATTCACACCGGAGAATACTACAAGAGGTGAAAGGTAAACATTTTTCTTGTACGTTGCATCAAATGCAACCACGTCTCCAAACACCTGGTAATCAATTTGGCTGGTGCCATCACACCAAAACAAATGTTGCAACACGCCCTCACCGTCAACAACTTCCTTGTAGTACAGTGCTGGATCATTTGTCTTGCACTCTCGGAGATACCTTAGGCACGATTCCGCATCTAGGCCACCCTCCCTTCGTTGCTTCGCATTTACATTGTGCATGTCCCTTGTTGTGTAGGGACATTATGATACCCGCCGGCTAGGCTCGCCATAAAACCGTGGATTCGGGAGACGCCAATGCCCCCTTTGCGCATGTCGTTCATCTGCTCGATGTCCGCTTCGCTCATCTTCCGATGGCCTGGAAGCATGGAAGAAAATCGCAACTCAAGAACGTGGTGGTTATGCGTGTCTAAAAAGTACGCAACGAGCCAACGTCCTGATTCATCGTCCATGCAGAGTAGCATCCTTGCAGGACATCCACAACGTGTCTCGGCCCTCGGCCTCTTTTGCCGGTTAGGCATCGAGTAGAACTTCGGGGATCGGTACCCTTGTCGGTGGCACACGAACTCCTGCCGTATCCTTACTTCGCCACGTTTTCCGCTTCTGGAACGTCTCGCCCCAAAGCCATGGTGCTTTGCATATTGCTGGTAGAACTCAAATGCAATGTCAACGTCTGTGAAATTAAACCGGAAAACATCTTCCTCGCTCAAGTTCAAAAAATCAATCCAACCTATCGACTCCACGGAATCAACAGCGTAAAACTCGTCTTCCGCATAATTGTCAGACATTCCTCCGGCGCCGTCCAAACTGTCTTCCAATTCAACCGCATCCCATTGTCGACATCGGCCTCTGCATGATGGTCGTGTTCTGTTTCATCTTCCTGAAAGTCGTACTTGTCCGACTCCATCCGTGCAGAGCCTTCGCCCTCAAACGATCCAACTCCATGCTCTGCTCCGTCAGACATTTCTGGTTCATCGGCGACGTGCACGCCCCCAGTGGTATCTTCATCCCCGGCAACCCTCTGCCAAACAGCAACAATGCAGTAATTTAGCGAAACACACAAAATTGGGGGATGTCCTCCAAAGAAAATTGTAGTCCTATGACGAAGAAAAAGGGGGATATTTGTAAATCAAGTGAAGGGTGATAATACAACGGGTACCTTCTTTCCATTGATGGAGACGGCGAAGCCATCAACTGCCGAAGACAACCGACGTCGTCAAAGGTGAGGCTGTTTGTGTGCATGGATCCGCCTGAACAGACTCGTTAACACTGAGTGGGGGTGGGAGAAGAAGTTAGCTCAGTGTGAAGGTTTCAGTCGTTGTCGGTGGTGGAGATAAGAAGAGACGGTGCGATTGGGTCAGAGGGGGAAAGGAGGAAGAGGGTGCGATTGCGACGGAGGGGAAAGGGGAGGGGAAGGGGAGGAAGAGAACCTGGGCTGGAGGAGGAACTTAGCGGCAGTAATAGTTGTTAACCAAATGCTGATTGTCTACCTAATTCTAACCATTAAGTTAAATGTATTCATTTTAAAAATTCTAAAAGTACCCCTTTAACTTATACGAAATTGTAGAAAAGACTCACCAAAACAATACATTTTTATTCTTACCTCCTTCGGCTGATCGGTGCGCCAAACAACAAAATGGCATTTCGGTGCGCTATGTATAGCCGCGTACCGAATCCGCCTCCTTCATTCTTTAGAGTGTGGGGTCAAGCATCTCCGTTATAATTTAGAATTTTATTGAGTAGTATATAATAATAATAATATTTATTTGTCCTTGCTAAATTATTAAATTTGATCTTAAAATAATTTTTTATTCAACTTTCAATACTTGATAGCCAATTTGAGAACTTCATATTAGATATTCATTATAATAATCAAGTTTCAAATTTAAATAACACTGATGTTCTTTCTTAGAAATCGATTCGAAAGAATATTATCTATCCATTTGTATTTCTTCTTTTAAAATTAGTTTTAATTTTTTTCATAATAACTACACTAATTAAATAAACTTTTTCAATTATGAATATCATCAAGAGCTAATTGTATGAAAGTTGAGTTTTAAATGATTATTTAACGACATATACAAAAAAAAAGACATTTTAATTATATTGTCAAGGTTTTAAAATATGAAATATAAAAAATTAAATTTTAAATTATATGTTATTATTTAAATTACTATTTTAGTATTTTAATTTGTAATTAGATATTTTGAAACCTAATCATATTTTACAATAACAAAATATAATTATAACAACAATTATACTACGTATACATAAAATAATCACTTGTACAGAATAAATCTTAAAATACAAATTTTGAAATACAAAATACACATTAAAAATAAGTTAAATGATGTACGTATTTATACACAAATTTATAGTAGATAATTTGATAGCTAATTGTTTATGTAAACATAATATTTTTATTATAAAAATTATTATCATGTTATATATATATTTCACCCCCACTATCAAAATTTTCTAGATCCGTCACTGGGTTTATTAGTTTATTGGTCTAACCGATTTAACTAGTGGTTCAATTGAAAAAACTATTTTAGAATAAAATAATAAATAAATTAGAAATAAACATCATAAAATATAGTTATAGTTTAATATAAATCTTAAATATCTTCCAAATTTAAAACATTACATGAAATGTCGTCAACCAAATCCATATAATCTTATGAAAAATCAATCTCAACAGTTAAATAGTGAAAAGAAATATCTAAATATCATGAAGATTTATCAATCATCAAAATCCGCAAGAACTTGTTGCAGATTTGCTTCGGTGGAGCCATCTTTATCTTCATTTCCACTCTCTTGATCAGATGAAGAGATGCAACATAAAGACCACTACTACCACCGCCGTATAAAGAAAATTCTACAATCCAAAAGCCACCTTGCAAACCGTTTATCAACCTCGTGTATCGCCTCTTTATTTTGCAAAACACTTTTAAGGCTTGGTTGAGCACTTGGGAGGATTGGCGGGCAAATTATTACTAACAGATGCATTGTTATCAGCAACTGCTTCTTGATTAATACTTCCGTCCATAACTGAAATCAATAAATTATAATCAACGTTAAAAACAGCAGCAGTACAACTAGAAATAATCACCCCTAAATTAATTCACAACAGCAGCATAAGGTAAGTACTCTATGGTTCGGAGCTTTAGCGGGTCTATTGATCGAAATCAATCGTTTTTTTCTGGATGCATTGATATTCCCCTTTTTTTAATTATAGTTACTGTCACAGGAAGCGGTGAAGAGGATTCGAAATCGAAAAAAATATCGAAAATTCCTCCTATTTTTTTTTAGAATTCGAATCAAATAGAATAAGTTAGAAAAGAGAAAGAATAAAAGAAAAGGTGGATTTGTCCTTCGCGAAACTCGAAATCTGGTACAGGCTTCAATGGAATTGAATGAATAATTCAATTCCATTCTTAATATTAAGAGAGTAAGACCGGAAATGGAAATAGAATAGTTAGGTTGGCGGCAACAATATCATTTAAGATACTTAAATGAAAACCAAAATACTGTACTGCGATTCGAAAAATTGTTTGAAATCCTTGTTTTGTTTGTATTACCTCAATTTTCCGGTAATATATTAATTGAAACGAAATTGGATTTAGAATTATCAACTTTTATTTCTTTGTCATTCCTTTCTTCGTCGAATACAAAAATAGATAGATAAGTGAATCCAAAATCAAAAGAAAAGGATTACCTAATTTCAAGTGCCATAACAAAACAGCAGCATAACAATAACAGTAGCATAACAAGTAACAATAACAGCAGCATAGCAAAAGATGATGGAAATCACAAATCACAAATCACAAAATCAACCTCAAAACCCTGAAACAGAGTAACAGACTCAACAGAAATCAATAAATCACAGTGCCACTAACCTTCCACTGACAGCAGGAAGACGATGGCGAGACGACGAAGACACGACGGCGACATCACAGTGCAGCAGCTGGAGGCCTCGAACAACGATTTCACTTGGGGAATGAACGACGTCGACGTGCCGAGCAAAAAGGAAAGGTCTGGCTATATGGGATTGGGACAGGGTAAGGAGGAGGCTGTGGAGACGCCGACAACCACGGACGGTGGTGGCGGTTCCGTTCAGGAAGTTGGGTTTTTGGTTTTGGAAGGAGCTAGGGCTTGCTGTGTGTATGTCTTTCGAAAGAGAGGGTGTTTAGTGGGGTGGGGGGGGGGGGGTTAACTCGCGTGGGGTGAATGGGGTTTTGTTTTTTTTTTTTTAAACATAACTAAAACGACAGTGTTTCATATGAACCGGTTAATTTCTAGTCCGGTCCAACCGGCTAGTTCAGTGATTCTTCGGCGATTTTGTAATTGACAGTTTAAGTAGAAAGATTGAACCGTTTTCTCACCAATTTTCGGTTGACCGATTCGACCGGCTAGTCTAGTCTAATTTTAAGAACATTATTAGAATGTACAGTAGGATGTTTGGTACCATATGAAAAAAGCTCATTAAAAAATATTTAGGTGAAATTTGAGCAATCGGATTATAATCAAAACAATAAAACTTAAGTATTACTTGAGTTAAATAATCTTAACCCTATTTTGAGCATTATGTGAAAAAAAAGAAAAGCTTTTTGTTCATACATATCGTATTTGGACTTTATACTAAATTAACCTAAAAATAATATAAAATATTATATATTTATGTATAATTATCTTATACCTCTTTTAGTAATTTTGTCATATAAAAATAGTATTTTTTTATACATTTTAAATATAATAATTATTTTAAATAAAAATTGTTAACTAAATCATTTAAATATAAATTAATTGTTACATGATTATTTAAAAAATAATTACACAAATAAAAATTATTAGAATAATTATTTAACGTTCCAAACACACCATAAATTAGATAGAATTAAATTCTAAAGAAAATTCTTATCTTTGAAATCAGTAATTTGTAAGATATAAATTTTGATTGCATTAATTTTTTTTATCTTTACAATTTTTTTTCAATACCAACATAATAAGGAATTAAGGATATCGTTGGCGATTTGTTAGATTCTATATTTTGATTAATGTGCTTAGTGTTTGAGGGGTGGAAATACTTAAAGACATGATTTTAAAAGTTAGACCGAATTGACGGATTTGTTAGAATCAGTCCCAACCATTAAATAAGTTTAATTCAAGATATAAAAAGATTGTCAGAGAACCAATTAAAAATTGATAAACTAGTTAAACCATTAAATAAGTTTAATTCAAGATATAAAAAGATTGTCAGAGAACCAATTAAAAATTGATAAACTAGTTAAATTGGTCAAATCTTTTAGTATTTAATTGGTTTTTTTTTATGTCTTGATAAGAAGAAAGAAAAGAAAACAACAAAAAAAAAGAAAGAACTAAAGCCTAAGGGTAGCTAGCAGTAGTAAGGTCTCTAATCAAGTATTCTTTGAATTCCTTCTAAGGTGCTGTGAGCTCAACATGATTCTGATTTGTTGTCAACGTTCTCTTTGCTATGATGTCTGTCATTTTATTTGTTTCTCTCTGAAATAGTATTAAGTCTGTCCTCCAACTCCAATGCATGATATCGTAGATTTTTTAAATCAAGAAGTATTCAAAATTTCACACTTTCTCTCTATTTTGAATAAGAAGGTAAGTCTCCACACAATCAATTTTACATATGACATCTCTATGACCAGCATCCTAAGCAAGAATAAAATTTCTCCAAATGGCAAATAATTCTTCATGAAGAATACTATTACTGGTTAAAACTCCCATACAGCCGCGTTGCTAATTACCACTCCAATCCTTACTCACACAAGCAAAGCCAATTTTGTCTCTACTACTACAAAAACTGGCATTACAATTAATCTTATACATATCATGAGAAGACAATATCCAACTATTACTAATAGAAGGCAAGCCAGTTCCTTTCCTTTAGCTACTAGTGAAAATCCCTCAAAGCAATAGACTGATACTGATAAAAGGGGGCAAAAAAACACGATTCATCTCAAAAAAAGACCTAAGTTCTTGTGATGAAGCTAGAGTCAAACTTGTGATTTTATTCAGTGACCACGCTTTGTCTGGATTAAAAATATCATTATTCCTTATTCACCAAATCCACCAAAGACCCGCAAAAAATTTGAAAGCTTGCCCCTTATTATTTTCCAAGAACCAAGAATACATATCTTGAAGCTGAAGATCAATATGTAGATTTTGCCAAATAATCTGAGCTTTCACACAATCTCTAACACAATATAATATAATTTTCGGAAAGACAAGGCACTTAGGACAAAGATCAGAATTTGCCATACCTCTCTTATACCTGAACACAGCCATAGAAAGAGCATTCCTGAGACAAAGTCAAGCCAACAACTTATGCTTATCAGGAATCTGCTGACGCCAAAGGCACAACCAATTTTCTTGATCTTGTCAATCAAACATCCTTTTACTGAACCATAAGTAACCATTACTAGCACTGTACATTTTAAATTCTGCCCCAGACCAAAAGCAACCTGCCTCTAAACTAGATTGAGACGCTGAATTATAAGAGAGGATGTTAGCTTTCAAATTATGATGCAATAGAGAATAAATACCATCAGAGTTTCAATTGTCATTAAAACCATAAATCTGAAATGCGAAGGTTCGAATGAGAGATATGCACATAATCCATCTTTGTAGATAACCTCCCTTCCTTCCTCCAATGATCAAACTAAAAATTCTGATCAAGCAGCCCAATGCACCAATCAAAACACTCTTTCAAACAGCCAAAGACTTTGCACATATCCTTCCAAACATGGGAGCCCTTAGCAAAATTAAAAATACACCGATCTCTATGAGAAGAGATGTACTTCGCTGTCAACATTCTGACCCAGACTTCATCAGGTTGTTTAATAAATTGCCACACTAGTTTTTCCAGCTGGTAATATTTAAACCCTTGCTATATGCTTGGCCTTGTCAGAGAAAATTTCTCATCATGGAAGAAATTTTATCAGTTATCGCCTTGAAAAAAAGAGAGATCTGCATGCAATATGAGGGAATAGATGCAACCACCGAGTTAATAAGATAGAGTCTTCCACCCTGTTAAGCATCCTACCTTTTCAACTGGCTAATCTTTCATGAATTTTGTCAAGGACGTCATGAAAAAATGCTCGAGTCACCCAAGAATGACTGAGAGTAACTCCGAGATACTTGCCAAGTCTTGAACAAACCTAATGGAAGAAACTCCCGTGAAGATATCTCTTCTTCTAGCAGAAATATTTTTTGAGCAAAGCGCTTTAGATTTATCAACATTAATTTTCATATCTAAGACCTTGCAAAACTTAGTCATAACCTCCATTACCATTTACACTTGACTCTTTCTAGCTTTGCAAAAAAGTAATAAGTCATCAGCAAACATTAAGTGAGAAATTCTATGACCTCTTTTGGACACAACAACTGGCTCCCAACTACCCTCATCCACTTGGTGATTGATATAACAGGTCAATCGCTCCATACACAAAACAAAAAGATAAGGTGACATTTGGTCACCTTGTCTGAGACCATGCCTTGGAGAGAAACTATCTAATTTACTGTCATTCCAAAGAATAGACAAAGAAGAAGATGTTACACAACTCATAAGCAGTCTAATAATAGTGCTAGGGAACCCAAAACACTGAAGAGTTTGTTCAAGGAATCGGACAACAAACCGACACATGAGCTCATGGCCTGTATAGGACTAGACATGCATCATACTTGTTTGCGCATATTTGTCTGTGATTGTGTTTTCTCTGATTGTGTGTGCTTGGGATTGGATTCTATGTTCTGTAATTGCTGAGTTGGATTATGCTTTGTTGACTGTTGTTATTGACTGAGAACATAATGAAACGAACTTAACTTCTAACCCCGACCCTACTAAGAATTTTTCAATTCTTACCCCCTATTTCCACCCCCTTTCAGCTACAGATGTGAAGGTTTAGTGCAGAGCTACAGGAGCATGAAAGGGTATGTTTACAAGTTGAGTTGTTAGACATTATTTTTCCATCGTTGTTTATTATTTTGGTTTTTAGAGGGGTAGGACTTGTATTTGAAAATCTTGAAATAGCCCCCCAAAAAAATGAAATGAATTCTCAAATAATTCGTTTATATGGATCATTTGGGGTTGAGACCAAGTATCAAAATAACATTGCCAGAAATACATGAGATAGTAAGTATATGTATATAATGCTATATATATATATATATATATATATATATATATATGGTTTAAAGTACAAACTCTTCGTTTTCTCGGCAAAAATTTCAGTTCGTATTCGCGAAAACTCAATATTAAATAAAGATAGTATAAAATAAAAAAGGTTTAGAAATAAGTAATGCCTGAGCTTTTAGTACAATCATGAGGTGCTAAAAATTAGGGTATTATATATTTTTCCTATTAAAACTATATACAAAGTCAGACTTGTAAAAATATAATCATATAAAAGTATTGTTTCTTTTTATACCTTTCCCAAAATAACATATATACTATATACTATCTGAATTAAAATGTAGATTAGTTATTATATGTAATTACACCTATATATTATAAATTTGTCTAAAAAATTGGAAAAATAAATTATATTATTTATTTTTTTCAAAAAAATTTGAAAAAATAAAAAAGTTAATATTTCTATATATTATATATAATGTTTAAATAAATTTATTTTTACAAATATTTTGATAAAAAATTATATTATAAAATAATATATTTAACAAAGTAATTAGTTAACAAATTTTAAATATAATAATATAATTATTTGTCAAGTAATATAGAATAAATTTTAATTATTTTATATTTTTATGTTGTAATTTAAAATATTATTTTAATATATTTTTTTTAATATTATAAAAAAACTTTTGCATAATAATTAATTTTAATGAATACAAAATACTTATATTTTTTGTATTTATCTATTTTATATTTTTTAGAACAAAAAACTTCCACATTTATATAATGAAATATGTGATAATCTTCTTAATATATATTTATACATATAATATTGAAATAAAATAACATATTAAATTTGTTACATTAAAACTAAAATGTTATATATTTTACTCTTGAATTTAAAAAAATATATTTTTAATAAATTATATATGCCGAAAATTATTTTGTGAAAGATATTTATACACCAATTTTTTATATATAGAAAAGTCTGATCAAGTTAGAGAATAAAAATTTAACTGAAAAAATAAAAAATATTAGAAATAATAAAAAATAAAAAATTATCTTATTATAAATATTATATATATGAAACTATAAATGTTAAATTTAAAAAATAATTTTAAATTATTATTTACTTAATATTACTACAAAATAAATATGAATAAGAAAGACTAGAGGAGAGAACCATAAGGTGATATATATATTAGAGAATCTAAAAAATAAAAGAATATATATATCAATCTTATATCTGTCACTATTACATACACACATATAATATATATACGTAGTTGATACATATTATTTATTCATTTTTTTAAAAAAATTAAGAAAATATTTTCATGTATTATATATAATATTTTAAATAAACTATATTTTGACAAATATTTGATAAAAATTTATATTATATAATAATATTTTTAACAAAATTAGTTATTTAATAAATATTAAATATAATATTCTAATTATTTATCAAGCAATATAAAATAAAATTTAATTATTTTATATTTTTATGTTGCGGTTTAAAATATTATTTTAATATAATTTTTTAATATTATAGAAAATTTTTTGCATAATAATTTATTTTAATGAATAAAAATATTTATATTTATTGTATTTATATGTTTTATATTTTTAATTACTAAGTTTAATTAGTTTAGGTCTTATTAATATAAGTAAATATATAATGTGATAGGCATGTAATTAGAATTATATTATTTATTTTATTTTTTAAAAAAAATTGAAAAAAAAAGTTAATATTTTTATGTACTATAATATATTTTAAATAAATGTTTTTAAAATATTTTGATAAAAAATTATATTATATAATAATATCTTTAACAAAAGTAGTTAGTCAATAAATTTTGAATATAATAATAATCTAATTATTTGTCAAGTAATATAAAATAAAATTTTAATTATTTTATATTTTTATTTTTTAAAAAAAGTTAGAAATCAGACTCGACCCCGAGACTTTTAGATGAGAATGAGAAGATTATGTCATTTGAGTATAATAAGCTTTGGTCTTTTTACCTAATTAAAATCTTACAAGATAAAAAAAAAAACTAATATATTGGGCTATAATAGGCTTTGATAATTAATTGGCTTTTGGCAACAATTTAATTTAATGTTATTTTAAGTTTTATTAATTTTTTAAATTAATTTTTTTGATACAAAATTAAAATATTCAATAAATATTGGTGTTATAATATTCAAAGTTTTGATCTTTCAAGTTTTAAACTAAATTTTAAACAATTACAATTTCATGTATTATCTTTGAAAAATTAGATAATTTATTTATAAATTTAATTTAATATTATTTTATATTTTTTAAGTTTCTTAATTATATTTATTTATTTATTATAATGAATTCATGTGTATATGATTCTAATTATGTCTTGTTACATTGAGATATGATTATGGATTTATGGTACGGTAGAACAATTGGAATTGAGGTGTAGATTTAGTATGTTATAATTTAAAATATTATTTTAATATAATTTTTAATATTATAACAATTTTTTACATAATAATTAATTTTAATGAATAAAAAATAGTTATATATTTTATATTTAATTATTTAAGAATAAAAGATTTTGTTACCATTTAAAATATTATGTATTAAAGTATTGTCATTTAAAGTATTTATTTATGTACTAAAATATTCTGTATTTATTAGAGTGTATCAATATTCTTCTTTTATATTAGCCTTTGATTTTTATCTAATAAAATCTAATGGTCTATATAAATGTGGCACATCTAATAAGCACATAATTATTGTGCTTATTTTAGACATATCCCGCTTTAATACTTTATCAAAAAAAAAGGCAGAAAAAAGAAAAAAAAAGAAAAAACTGTAACTATGCAAGTTCTCATAAAATAGAAGTGTTTCTATCGTATGCTTGAGGTGTATTGATGAGATGATGAAAGTGTATTTCAGGTTGTTAAATGAACCAGCTCAAAAAAAATTATTGTTCTTTAGATAGAGACCCATTCACAATCAGAACCATTCGACATGTGAGTTTTTCAACTTACTTTCAATCTTCTATTCTTTGAGTTAATCATTTTCACCTAAATATTTACTCAGTATTAACTTTTTAATTTTGTCTTCATTAGACTTCCATTTTAAATATGTGCACCTCCATCAAAAACAACAACCTCAAGCTCTTTGCAAAATCAACCAACTATTGCAAAGTCTTCCGGCGAAGAATATACAAAAGAAACCATTAGTGTGTAAGGGATAATACTTTCGGTGTATTTGATTTGTTTTTTGGTGTATTTGTGCATGGTTTAATGGGTTACATGTCTTTTTAAATAGCGGTATATTTGGTTCTTATTTCGGTGCCGTGTGAATTGAGGTGCAATTATTTTTTTTTTAATTTAATTCCTTTTTTATAATGCAGAAGTACTCCACAACCTTATGATACTGCTGAAAACACATTAACAGAGCCAGTAACTCCTTTTAAAGTATAAGTTCTACACAATATAATTCTCTTTCAATATTTTCTATCTATTCTTGTACTATTTTATATGTCACCATGCAGTCAACCACCCATTGAAACTAATGCTGGATTAATAATGGTCATCAAAGCAACATCATTTCTAAAGCATGAATTCCTGCGCCATCATTCATCTTTGGCTTTTCTGAATTTAGTCAGAAAGATACACTTAATCAGGAGGGTCAATCAGCAGTTGAAAAAGGAAAAATTCAAGAGAGCCCGATATTGGTTGAAGAATTAGAAGAGTTGGTAGAGCAGGTCATAAATACTAGGGTTGCAGTAGCATTAAATTTTGCTGAGGATAAAAGTCTCCCATGCCAAAAGGTGCAGCCTACCGTGAGATTTGATGACAAGTTCAAAACTCCTATAAGGCGAAGTGAAATAACGGGCGACCTTAAGAAAAAATGCTTTCTCTGGGCCACAACTCTCAAGACCTATGACGATACAAGTACTAATGAGTGGGACACAATATTCATCTGGAACCATGAATATCCGCTGAAAATAACCAGAGGACACTTTGCATCTTTAAAAGCCAATACATATGTGAAAATCTGGTAATCTTAGAATAACATTAATGATTTTCTTATGAGTTGTTGTGTTATATATGTAATAACTTTGAGTTTTTTATTTTCCTAGGTTATCTCTGCAATGTGTCATGTTCTGAACAAAAAAAGAATTGAAAGATTTGAAGAACAAATATACTATGTCCCTCCTGATATTGTGGTAAGGTGTAGTAAATTCAAATTTCGGTGTATTTTTAAAATGTATGGTTTGTTATAACTGTTTCTTTCAGTGTTATACAAATTCTGCAGAATTTAGCTTTGGGGAATCATCAAGACAAGTTCAAACAACCAAAAACTAACAAGCCCTTCGATATTCAAGACTATGAGGACTTCATCCCATATTTAGACAAGAAAAAGTTTGCATCCCATCTATTTGTATGTTTTCAATTATTAAACTTCTTAAACAATCTTTTCGTTAGGTGCCAATTAAACTAAAAAATTGTTCTTTTTGGCCAAACTTCAGATATTTGCCCCCGTTTGCTACGCGGAACATTGGTAGATATAGATGGTGGATGCTAAAAAGAAGAAGTTCCATGTCCTCGACCCATTTTACAAAAAATCTCCTTCAAAAGAAAGAACACTTAATAAATTTGTTGTAAGTTGTTTCTATTTTTTCTATAAATTCTCTGGTTTCGGTCTGTTGTTAACAATATAAAAATTTGGTGTAGTTCTTTTTGAAATAAGTAGACTATTGGTTCATTTCGGTGTAATTTGGTAGTAAATATAGTCTTTCATATATTTTACTTTTTTTGGTTTTTAGGGCTACATGATTTCAAGAATGAGGGTATTTGTCGGAAGACAAACTTTGACGGATAAGGATGATGAAATTGAAGCACCATACGTTAACATCGCCGCGTAACATACCCAGTATAAATCTTTCTATTTAAGAAATTGTGTTTTCTCTTACTGTCCTATTATACTTTGCTAATTTATTTTTGTTTTTAGTTTCGATTGTGAAATTTATGTGATGAAATGGCTCGAGATAATTGAACTAGAAAACATCAAAAAGGGTAAATATGTATAGGAGAATTAGACACGAGTAAATATCTTTAAAAATAGATAACTCTATATTACTAAATTAACGGAGTTTAATAGAAGAAATTTTCTTAAACTGTAGGAAGAAGTGGATCATTTCAGAGTTGAATATGCTTCACTCATTCTATTTGATGAAATAAATTGATTCAAAGATAAAGCCATTCAAAAATGTGAGCCATCAGACTATCCAAGCCATCTGCGACATTATTGAATTCTTATTGTGAATTGCGTTAGAAGATATCGACATTAAATAGTTTGAATGTTATACATTGTTAAAAATTGTATACTAAATTGGTTGTTTGAACACATACTTTCTAACTTTGTAAAATATTTAATCCAAGTTTATAAATTTTCTTTGCAAAAATAAACTTCTATGAAGCTGTCTGTGTTGTATTGAAATGTTGTTAATCTGAATGAATGCAGGTTCAAAAAATCCAAGAAAATAAGAATAAATTGTTTAATACACCGAATTCCTTTACGAATACACTGAAAATTATTTGAAATACACCCAAAAAACATGCATACATATTTTTCTATAAATTATAACCAGGAGATATGGAAATTTTGTAGTTTGAATTGTTACCCTCCTTAAGTATTGAATTGTCTATATATTGTATATTTAAAACAAACAAATTCCTTCAGATAGTTGAAGACACTAATTTCCAAACAAACAGCAACATGCCAAAAATGGAACAAAACAACAAAATATAAAAAAGAAGAGCATGCAGAATACACCGAAATAGTGTCACGCTATACCGAAAAAACTATGCTATGCTATTGAATCTCTGAACTGATAATTCATAACATGTCCATTATATTGGCTAGAATTTGACTGCACCAGTGAACCATCATCATAAAGGTTCAACTGCAAAAAATAAATCACATTAGCAAAATTATTAACAAAAATAAACTCAATTTTCTGTATTTAGAGAAGATCACTTTTACCTCACTTAGTGCTTTCATTTTCTTTTTTCTTTGAAGCATTTGCAATCTATTTTTCTGTCTTTGATCCCAGTCTATTTTTGGGACATCCTCTTGTTCTCACGCGTGGAGGAGTTTGAAACTCGTTAATATCTTCCAAGGAAACATCTTTGTGAGATAACGAACATTTTCCTTTGCTTTTGTTTTGTATTCTTGCATCTACACCATAGCATTGTCATAAGCGCGGTGCAGAATCACAGGCAACTCCTCAAATTCTGATGCAAATTCATAAATATTTTGTGACCGAAACACCAAATTGTCAAATCTCTTACTTCTTGGCTCCAACAGAGGCTCGTCATGGCTGCTCTTGGTACATGTGTGCCTCCTCTTTATGTTCTTGCTCTATTGTTCTAATATATATCTTGGTGACACTTTATTTACTCACTCAAAGCTTAACGCGCTTAGAAAATGACGGCACATTATTCCTCTTGACTCGAATAATAAGGACTGGCATTTAACTCAAGTTGATATCCTGTCGTATGTGCAAACTTGTTAAATGTTGAATTAGAAACCTGTTCTACAACTTCATATACCGTATAGCGTAGAGCGGAGTGCGTTGATCTTGTGATGCAATTCACTTTTTATCTGAATTGTGCTTGGACGTCCTTGAACTTCTCGTGAGAATATACATGTTAGAACTGAGCTTTTGTTGAGAATTTTGTTGCACACAGTATGACGGTATAAAAATCTACAGCATCTGATTCTCTCTCACTCTCTGCTCTCTACGTCCTAGAAATTATCGCACTGTTTGACGAATTGGATAAGTGAGTTGTTGCTCGTAATAAACTTGTTAAAAAAATCATGCATGTTGTCGCTCCTTAGCGTGCTTCTTGTCCCGGCCCAGAAGTGATGATCAAGATAAACTAGAATCCATAAATGACGATCTTCGAAAAGCTCTAAAAAACCACCTAAATCAGAACTAAAATACACCAAAAAACATACAATTTGACACTTCTACTGCACAAGCAAAACACATACTAAAATTAATAACATCAGTTAATCCTAATAAAAATAACTTTACCTGAAAGCCACTTGTTGTCCCCAAGACCATACTTCATTAGAAAATCATTCCAATTCATATATAATATTTTTTTTGTAAGAGAGTTCCAAAAAGCATGACTCATTTCGTGTTCAATTTCTTCGTGTCGCTTGTAGCCATTTAATTTACTTGGGATCTTCTTCATCATATGCCAAATACACCATCGGTGAATTGTTGTGGGCATACAGGCCTCAATATCCCTTTGCATCAATGGGCATTGGTTGGTAAGAATGCCTTTCGGCGCATTTCCTCCCATGCAACGAAGCCAACATTCAAATAACCATTTGAAAAATTGAGTATCCTCATTTTTCATCAAAGCACATCCCAGAAGTGTTGACTGACCGTGGTAATTCACCCCAACAAAAGAACTAAAAGCCAGATTATACCTGAATAAGACGACATAGAAACAAAATCATTAATACACCAAAATTGTATATCAAAATACACATAAACTAGAATAGCGTATTATCCGTTTGTATTGTAAGCGGTATCGAATGAAATAACATCTCCAAAATACTCACAAGCAGCCCTACTTCTTGCGTCAGTCCAAAAAGCAAAATTGACTGATCAACCTCAGGTTCAAGCTCAAAAAAAAATTATGATTCTTCTATTTCATTCTTAATAAGTATTTCCCAAATTCTTTTGCATCCTCTAGTTCCGAAATATTCTGCACTTCTCTCGTGATGTAATTTCTTACATCTTTTTCAATAGAACTTAATTCATAATACATCTTTTTCATTCTTCACTTTTTCATCATATGCCAAATACACTATCGGTGAATTGTTGTGGGCATACAGGCCTCAATATCCCTTTGCATCAATGCGCATTGGTTGGTAAGAATGCCTTTCGGCGCATTTCCTCCCATGCAACGAAGCCAACATTCAAATAACCATTTGAATAATTGAGTATCCTCATTTTTCATCAAAGCACATCCCAGAAGTATTGACTGAGCGTGGTAATTCACCCCAACAAAAGAACTAAAAGCCAGATTATACCTGAATAAGACAGAAACAAAATCATTAATACACCGAAATAATATCTTTATACACCGAAAATGATATCAAAATACACATAACTAAAATAGCATATTATCCGTTTGTATTGTAAGTGGTATCGAATGAAATAATATCTCCAAAATACTCACAAGCAGCCCTACTTCTTGCGTCAGTCCAAAAAGCAAAATTGACTTATCAACCTCAGATTCAAGCTCAAAAAAGAAATTATGATTCTTCTATTTCATTCTTAATAAGTATTTCCCAAATTCTTTTGCATCCTCTAGTTCCGAAACATTCTGCACTTCTCTCGTGATATAATTTCTTACATCTTTTTCAATAGAACTTAATTCATGATGACCCCCTGCTGCTGTGACAAATGGTTGGTCTATTTTGTTTGGTCTGATTTCGACTTCCTCGTTATTTACTATTGTACGTTATATGGACATACTTAATTCCTGTGTTGTTTAAGCATGTCTGCTTGATTTGAACAGTAAGAATGTGAATGATGCAACACAACCTTTAAAATGATCCAAACACCAACGTTCTTCAATATATGTATATAAATTCTTATAGGACAATTTAATCCAGTTGAGGAATTTGTCTTCTCAGTTGGAGATATGTTCGATTTTCACCTCTCTTCTCTGCTACATGTAATTAATTGGTTCTTAATTTCATTTCCCTTCTTATTTGTAGAAAAACTTACAACTTTTGAATAATCTTTGTAGAATTTTGCATCTTTAAGCGTGTTAAAAGTCATCCCAACCTTTAGAACAAGCTGCTCATCTACATCAAACAAAAACTACAAAATACACCAAAAATAATCCACAATACACCATATTAAAGGATAACATACACCGAAATTCATCATCAAAAATAATAAAAGCATATTCAGAACTCATCATCAACTATGCACAGCAATTTTTCATAAACAGAAACTAAATGATTCAACTACAAAATCATAAACTACTAACAAACTACATTAACTAAATTCAAACCACACCTCACTACATCAACTAGATTTAAAACAATAATACAACTCACCCTCGTCCAACTGAAAAGTCTAAACCTATAAATACATCGAAAGAATTCTGATATACATCGAAAGTTTTCCTAAATACAAATTTATCAGAACTCCTATATTACATTCAACTCAAACTATCAACGATGAACAACAATTTTCACAAACAAACAATATTATTCACCTACAGAATCATAAACTACTAACAAAAACATTAACTATAATCGAACCACACATCAGTCACTTTATTGAATTGAAAATAATAATCTACTTCGTGCTGGTTCAATTGACAATCTAAACTTAAACCATTCATTATCTTCAATGAGATAACTGTTCAAAACTGATTTCAGAGCTTAATTTCAAAAACGTAAAGAACGAAAGAAATTGCGAAAAACAAAGAAAGTGAATGCAAAAAATGAACGAAAAAAATGCAAAGATGAAAAGGAATGTAGATCTAAAACGCTGAAAAAATTAAAAAAGGAAAACAAAATACTTTCAAAAGAGGCAGATATATATTCTTGCGTTGATTGAAATAATGATGCGTAAAATAAATTAGGCTAAAAAGACTTGTATGAATTTGTATGACTTGTATGTAGAGAATATTTTTGTTTGCTTGATACCGATGATGCATGGTGACGTGATTTAAAATTTTAAATAAATGAATGAAATAATTCTTTAAAATTATGTGAAAAATTTACTAATTTTCCAACAGACAATTTTAAGATTTTGCTCCTCATAAAAGCATCACCTAACAGGCAGCCAAAAAACCAATAATTTCATAAAAGTTACTACCTAATTTCAGCAAAAATGACAAAATCAAATGCACTCTCCCGTGCGCTCGACTACATCTGTTCAAGTTTACACATATTTACAACCAAATTACGAGTGCAAAAGTAGGCGCCAAAGAGGGTTGATTACATGTCAGTCAGTCAAATGACTTCAGATGAAGCTAATCCCCCCACAGGTATGCTATGCTAATGTAGGTCAAATATGAATTGAACATGAAGCAACTGCCTGAGGGCAAGCTAAACTAAGTTCTCAACAGTTCACCAACCAGAGCCGCCCCCAGCATTTCCAGACCATCCATTGTCAGATGCTTTCTTAGAGCCAGCTCCCCAGCCGGAGCCTCCATTATCGGTGTCGCTTGGACCTGCACCACCACCCCATCCCCCGTTGTCATCGCCGCTATTTCCACCTCCCCAACCACTGCTGCTACCTCCACCACTTCCCCCCCAACCACCAGGGAAAGCTTCTCTTCCAGGAGAATTTTGGACCTTAGCCCCTGGAAAATTGCTTAAATCATCTGCATCCTTTTTAGCCGAACTCCATCTAGATCCAC
Source organism: Arachis ipaensis (assembly GCF_059453495.1). Lineage (NCBI taxonomy): Eukaryota > Viridiplantae > Streptophyta > Magnoliopsida > Fabales > Fabaceae > Arachis > Arachis ipaensis. Next base: position 112,951,291 of record NC_142441.1, on the reverse strand, counting down.
CATACCCGGAGTCCTGCCTTTCATTATTGGAGCCATGTCCTCTATTGTTATCGTAAGAACCTCGACCACGTCCGCGTCCGCGACCACGTCCACCGCCATATGGACGAGGCACTCCGCTAGGGTGTTCATCTCTATTATTGTGTCTGTAATCTCCCCGTCCTGTAGAAAAAATAATACAAAAGTGTCAATGTCTTCCAGTGAAAGCAAATTGTATAATTACATGCAACTGAGAAATAGATTAACTAGGCCAAAATTTATAATTCATCTAAGTAGAACTAAAACCATTAACCATTTTAATAGCAGCAAAGCATGGAGTTGTGTGTATTCCGTAGCACCACCATAGATTCATTAACAACACCCAATAAGTTCAGCAGTAAACCAGAATTGAACTCATTGGTATACCTGTCCTGGAACCAGGAGTAGATGATCGATCCCTATCATAGGAGTTACCCTTCCAACCACCCTCATTGTTTGAACCTCCCCAGCCACTACCTGTAGATGCCCCTGATGAACCACCAGCCGCAGGGCTTCGCATTGGTACCATAGCAGCCACAGATCTTATGGAAGGGGCTGAATCATGCTGGGGATCATCAATATGCCTCTGAAAATACGCCACAAGCCGATCAATGTCCTCAAACATCTTCTTGCGAAATCTGAATCCTTTTGGATAAAGTCCAATGTACTCATGATGTGGATTTGTACTTCTTATATAAGTTAATATAAATGTTCCAGGATGTTCATGCGAGATGCCAAAACTATAGACAATGCGCATTGGATACTCAGATTTCTCCAGCCTCAAAAGTTCATCAACTTCTGCTTTTGTACCCTTCCTGAACTTGCGGTAATTTAACATTGCCTTTAAATGAGTCACCAAGGGATCAACATAACGGTCCATAACCTGAGAACAAATGATGTGGAGAAGTTAATCACACTACCAAAAGAAAGGCATCAAAAGAAACCAAGTCACAGACTGACCTCATCTAAATCCTCGAAAGTGTCCTCTCCAATTTTGAGTGTCTTCCCAATTCGAAGCAAGCTTGTAATGTCCTTATGTTCCTTTCCACCTTCAACTATATCTTTGTGGGCATACACTCCATCATGAATTTTGAGCGTTAAAGTAAGATATGAAGGTCCACGTGAACTAGGACGAATAATGCTTTCCCCAGGGTCTTTGTCAGACAAGAACTGCATTCACATAGAAGTAAGGCTAAGCAATAATTTATCAACCGTTAAATTAAATCTAAACTAAAAGAAACATTATTAATCTATTATTTCATTTTCAAGGATCTGCAGTTCAAAAATATGGTATCAACTCCTACCAAATCCAAGAATCACACAAACTTCAAGAACTAGAATTATAATTGATTCAGTTGATTCAGGGATATCTAGAGTCTAGACAAAACAGTAGATAAGCAACAAATAAGATTTCATTTGAAGAAAACGTCATACTAAAGAACCAGCAGAGGAAAGCTCATATTGATATTTGCTTGGTCAGATATATTTGTACATAGAATCTAAATAAAGGTCCTGCAAAGCAATCTGTATGCCTAACATGAATTTCCATAAAATGGTCAAAGCAAAGCTTTGCAAACCAACTGCTAACCAACTCAATCGTTTAATTTAAATCTAGAAGCAATCATCAATTTAGTAGTTTTTCTCGAGTCTTTGTCGAGTATTCAGTTCTGAAGTCCAAGACTGTTGAGATGTGCATAAATAGAGGACTAGAGGCTAATTTTGCAACACAAGAAAGTCATACCATTGAAATAAAAGGCCAATAGAACACACATCATGATATAAAATTACTCAAACAAACCTCCATTGCTTCATCAGCAGTTATATTTTGAAAGCGTGGATGGACAATCATCCTCGGCTTGAAATGCTTCTTCGCAAGCTCCTTTTCTTTCCGAGCTTTGTCTTGATCACTCTGCAGAGAGCTTCTGTCTTCATGGTAGTAAGGATCAAGATCACGGTTGTTTTGAAAACGGTTGCTTCTCATTTCACTCTCTCTACAAACAAGGAAGACTTGATACCTATTCTTTTGAATTGACTTGATTTTACACGTGAGTATGTCACCCTCGTGTATCCTATCAGAAAGTTCAACTACGTCTCTCCAATCATCAGTATAGTCTTCTTTCATAAGGATTCCAGTCATTCCAGATTCAAGCCCACATATTGCTTTCTGGGCTTGCACTCTGCGAACAGTGGCTTGGACAATTTTACCTTCCGCCAGAGTCTCCTCAGTCTCACCTGAAATCATATAGAACTCCTCATCCTGGCTTGGTTCTTCATATTGCTTACGCCATTCCTGGAAACCTTGAATCAGTTCTCTTTTTATGTCATAGAAAGTTTCTATCTTGTTCTGGCGTTTCTTTCCAGCAGCATATTCCTCGACGTCTAGGTTTTTCAAATAGCTAGGCCGGTCTCTCACATGCTCAATGGCCATCTCAGCATCATCATCATCGTTTGCATCACCTGTTCCATCCTCCTCATAGACATCTTTAGCCAACTCTATAGCAAGACTATATGATTCTGGATGGATTCTTGTATCATCCAGCAAATCAATAAACTGGCTGCTGCTAGCAGCCAACCCACTTCGTCGTACACGCAAAAACCCAACTGCATTGACAAACACCTTTTTACCCAGTTTATGTTCTGTCAGGAAGTCTTTCCGAGTAAAAATTGCACCAGCTCTCACCAACGATCTCTGTAAGGATGCAGCCTTTCGTGGACCAAGCCCGGAAACAAATTGCAATGGTGCAAATAACCACTCATGATTTATCGCCAGATTAATATCTAATCCAACCTGATTAGTCACATCTACCAAAACTTGCTCAATCATAGCAAACTTATCATCTGGGTTAAGAAAGCTCTCTAAAGAGCTCAGTTTCCATGATAATACTTCCTTTCTAGGTCCACATAATGTTGCAATCATTGCCAATGGGTTCTGAAGATATCGACCAAGTGCAACAGCCCGCCTCACTATACCTGCCAATGTAATAAACACACAGAATCAGTTATAAGATTCCCAAAGGGGAAGGATCTGAGCCCAATCAATGCAGTAGTACTTACCTTGTTGGGAAGGAAGTTGTTCGGAGGAAATTCGTGAATTTTCATAAAGACGGGGAAGAGATTCATCCCCATACACAATGCTGAGCCCATCCATTTCATGCCCAACATCTCGAGGGTTTTCCTCTACCATCTTAAAAATGACCTAATAGAAATAAAGTATACCACATGAGACCTACAATAAAATAATAAAATCCCTCATCGACAAGGTCAGGTACATGGAATGAAGTTTCACACAACTCAAAAAGAACTGCCAGATACAAATAAAATAAAACAATGAATGGATAATACATGACTCGGACAAAAATATCATATTATAGAGTAAAAGAACCAATAAACATCAGAGAAAGGCAACTGTAAACCTAATTTACTTATCAAATGGTTTTACACAAGCTCTAACTACAAAAGATTTCAGTCCATGCTTCAATGCAGAGGTATTATAGGGTCACAATGGTTATAATTATGACATTAAAACATACTTGATTTCTTTATTTACAAACAATAGTACAAGCCAGCAACAACTATTTCCTACTCGAGGTCAAGTAATGGGACTAGTAACTAGTGCAAGCCCAGCCTAGCATGAATACTTTAGAAGATAAGCATCAAACAACTAAATGTTTTGCTTAAGAGAATAGAGTTGCAGGAACAGGTGAAGCATCATATATAAGGAAGTAAAAATTAATGCATAACAAGAAAACCAAGATGCCAACCTCATATATATCTTCCTTTAGACGAGTGCAAGACAAATTTACAGCTCCCAAAACAACAACATGTGGTTGGTGATCTGTCATAAACTTAAGCACGCGTTCCTGGTCATTCTTCTTCCGTTGTTGGTCATTGACATTCTGTGATCTAAAAGTAAGAGACCCAGTGTAAAGCACATCTAGCACTTCTCCTGAAGAATCCAACATAACAAAAGTTGTCTGTGGTTTGCCAGGGCCCCAACAACATGCCATAACCCTAGGAGCGGCCTCTTCATCAGAGCTAAGATCATTTTCCTTCTGCTGATAAGGCCCCACAGAAACCTTACTCCACAATGCCTTCCCATACTCCATAAGTAACCAATTCTTTGCCTTGCTTGACAAAACACCTCTTGCCTCCTTTTCCATAGATGGTAAGAGAAACCGAAAGATTGCATCATTCAATATCAGCTTCCTCTGTTCATTCCACAGCTGAGCAGATCTGCTAACACTATCACTAATATAATACTCATTAAATTGGTCTATTAACTTATTAAGATACTCTTCAGGAAGCTTAATAGTAACTTGGAGAAGTTTCTCCTCCTCTGCCTTCTGTATAAGGAGCCATTGGGCATCCTCAAACTTGGACAATGGCTTCTCGCGCAACCACTTCACACCAGCAAACTGATGGAAAGAATCTATTGTTGTATTTCCATCTGCAGTAGGACAGGTAGACACCACCGCATGATCAAGAAAGTGAGTGCGAACATGCTTCCTAATGCTAGGCTCACAACTTATCTCAACAGCTGCCTGAAACAAAATATCCATTAGAATCAAATCAAAGGCCACTTTTAAGGATAAACCTGAGCAAGGTCAAATATGCATACCATGTGCCTAGCACACTTAAGTACTTCTTGAGGGGTATCATACATGGTACATGTAAAATTTGAAGCCATCTCCTCTGGTGTTTCCTTTGGATCCTCCAACTCATGCTACAATAGAGATAAGGGAAAATAGAACCTTTAGTTTAGTGTCAAAACAAATGGCAATATCAAATTGAAGTATACTTACCAGAGCAACAAGTGAGAGACATAACCCAAGTTGCTCAGCACTGCACCCAAACCTGCTTGCAACCTCCCACAGACCTGCCTTACTGAAAGTGCTATACATAGACTTCCTTTTTGGCCTCTTGTATTGGCCTTCATCAACACCAACTTCACCTGGTGGAAAGTGCAAGTTGAACTTGGAGTCAACGTCGTCAACTTCCCTCTCAGATTCCGCCTCCTTCAGGGATCTCATAACAGATTCAAACAACTGCCGGTTCAAGTTTAGTCGTGTTTCCTCATAAACACGGCGTGACTCTTCTTCAAATCTTTTCCTATAGTATTGCTGAAGGGCACTCTTCCTCTTCTGAAGAAGTAACCACTTCCTGTCCAAATCCTGTAGAGCCCAGAGAACCTAAACAGACAGAAGGAATCCATTTGCAGAAAAATAATTCTGTTGTCAATTGTAAACATAATATTATATTATAAACAACGTAAATAAATATATGTAAAAAAACCAGAAGCACCAGATCAGTGTTACCAAACCTTGTGCCATTTTAGAGTAGGTGTCTTGTTATTCTTATCCCAATTCTCATCACCATCTTCAGATCGCTCAAGGTCTTTTAATAAGCTTAAGCACTCCTCCTTCCGATACATAGCAATAAAAGGAATCTAGAACAAAAGAAGTTCCACATTAGGAAAATAAAGGGAGGAGAAGACAAAAAGAGGCAAGTCTAAGGCATCTGACACGGACATCTAATTTCTGCACATGATGCATTTCCAAAAATCTTAAAATATCATCCTTCTCAATTGGTAGTTCCTTAGCCCCATTTTGATTGCTTGTGATTTTCTTGGAAATCCAAGGGACTGCACCATTGCCAAGTTGGCTAACTATCCATTGGCTCTCCTCTTCTAAAATACCTCCATCCATAGGAGGAGCACCGGTACTCTCCTCAGATATCTACAGTGGACCAAAAATAAAAGCTTATAATATATCAATACAACTTGGTGATTAGAAAATTTTTCATCTAATTCCATATCTCTAAAGACCTGCATTCTCTCCGGAATGTCTAGCTCCCTTATCTGGTCATCTTTCTCTGTCATATACTTCTCTGAAAGGACAATAGGCTCAAATTCATCCTCAAGTCTAGTTTCTCTATATTCATTCGATTCCAGTTTGTGCTTGCGGTTCTGCAACAATTCTTCCACATCACCAAATAACTCTTGTGCTTCTTGCAAAGCTGATGAAGAGACACCTGGTGCCTGCCTAGTTTTCTTTCTCTTCAGCTTCCTTCGTCTACGTGGATTTTTCAACATATCATTAAAACAAATAATAGTATCTTACATAAGAAAAAAATCAACATGTTCAAAATACCTCACAAGATCTCCATTCTCATCCATTACGTCTTCATCCACAATGAAGTCAGCCATTTCATCATCTTCTCCAATGTCTGCATCCTCCTCCTCCTCCTCTCCTTGTTCCTCTTCTTCAACAATGTCTTCAGGTGGAGCTCCTGTAATTCATGTTTAGGTGATGTAACTGAATTTAGATTACAAGTGTATATTTGAGCATGAAAAATAGCTTTGGCAGATAAATGATGCTCCACACCGAATAGACAGATTATGAGTGGATTTGGTAAAGCTTGAAGGAATGGTCTAGCTTAAAAAAAAAAAAGCATATACCATTTTTTCAGTTTGCTAAATCAAAAAGTTAGTGCTTTTGGTCTGGTCTTTTAAAAGCCAGGCACCATTCTTGAGAACTCGCATGAGATATTTCTGAGAGTTGGCATATGCTCGCCAAAATTAAAAAAGATCATTCTAGTCTTCCATTAATTTAGGATTTCAACTTATAAACTTTAGCTCTTTGATATAATGTTTATTATGGCCATTTTAGATTTTAAAAACTAGACCAAACACTATTCTCGTGTAACTTCCTGCTTATTGGGAGCAAGTTTCACCCTTATTTTACCAGAGAGTAACATGAAATAGAAAACTATTATTTGGTATACATTCAAAAAACTCATTCTTCCAAAAGAGGGCATTCTCAATTAGAAACCAAAATATAAACCTGCAGAATTAGGAAGTACCTTCATCATCACCAAATAAACTGCGTTTAAGCTTCTCCTCAGCAGTTCGCCCAACTTTACCACTCCCATCAAACTCTTCACCAGATAATCCAGAGGGCTCCTCCTCGGTATCCCTCCGACCTTTTTTCAGCCGTTTGAACTTTTTGCTCTCCTGATGAAAAATTGAAAATTATTGCTGACTTGTATATTATCAACTAGGGTTAATGATCGGGATTCTTAAATCTTCCTCCTAATTCTCAAGAGTAAAAAATAATTTTTTTTTTTATGAAAACATAAAAAGTATAAAAATCCAAAAAGTTCTTTACTTTTATTTAGAAATTAGGAGGAAAATAAAGATGGTTTAGGATTCCCAATCATTTTTCTATAAACTATAAGCCAATAATTGAAAATATATGCAAGTTCCCTGACCTTCCGACGATGAATATTGATGTTATTATCCTCCAACAACTCATAATCATCTTCATCAAGGACATACTCCTCCCTGAACAGTTGGAATAATTCATCAAAATTTAAAAGAATAACATCACATATTAAAATTTCAGGCAAGAAATACAAAAGAAAGTACAGTTATTTTCAAACAAATTTCTTTTTTCTGGAGAGGGGTACGCACAACATAAATAACTTACTTTTTCTTCCTCTTTTTCTTCTTCTGCCGCTCATCATCACTTTCTGGCCTCTCTTCTTCATCTTGCTCATCTTCATCTTCAACATCATCCACTATAAATCCATCATTTTCATATTCATCCTGCCCTTCTGAATTGAGTTGGAAAAGCAGCAGAGTATCAGTGCCAATACAAAGCATCATTTAAAGCTTATAAAGGGATAATATTATTCCCATGACTAGTTACAGATAATAAGATACCAACTGAAAGATTAGATTCACATAACAAGCAAAAGGGAAGCTAGACCAAGTTGGCAACAATCACATTTCTGCCTCTGAGGGATTGATCAAACAGTAAGTTGCAACCATCATTTGAACCTCCCAATCAAAAAAAGTTCAAAAGAACAACCAAAATAAACAAAAAATCATTTTTAAAATGTGAGAATCCCCACCAAAGCCATCCAGCAGACCATCTATCAAAGCTCATACGGAACATTGTCCCCCAAAATGAGTGAAACCCACAGGTATTGCTACTTGCTTGTGGTTCTTAAATAATATGTTAACAACAGATATAGAACACAAAAATATAAAGCCATTCAGAATTCTGTGCTTATTATCCCACTAGATAGAGTAAATGTACTAATTGAGTCTGCTACATGGAAAAATCAACAACATGATATTCTGTTAAAAATTATACTTAACACTTGAACCAACACAGTAAATACATCAAATACCCCAACCCCTTCAGTATCCAGGCTGACAAATGTCATCTCATCCAAGAAAAACCCAATATAGGCACAGAAACATGTATTTTCATTCTCTGTCAAGAAAACACACCAAAATTGCAAATGCTTCTGGTCCCTAAACACAAGGCACCGAACTAATAAAGAAAACCTTTCTCCATTCACCACGTGCAACAGTTCACACATGCACCAAATAGGACTACATCATAAACCCTAATTTGAAGGCCTAAAGTCGAAACCCTAGTGTTCTTAACAAACAAAAACTAAACAACGACAACATCGCCACCACCTCTATAAAGAGATTTTGCAGAAATAAAAAACCACTCTGCCAAAAGGAGCACACAACAAAAATTTCAGCTCCCAAACAGCGCAATGCCCAGAAATTCAAACCGAAACGAAGAAAATACCTTCTTCATCTTCCTCATCGTCATCGTCCACATCCCGACCGTCTTCCAAACCATCTCCATCAGCGGGGTCCCTCTCTTCCTCCTCGTACTCGACCTCATCTGCGCGCATCGAAGAGCCACCACAAAAGGTGGGAAAAACACAAGAAAAATACACAATAACGTCAGAGTTTCAGAAGAATCCGAAGAACAAATCGCAATAAAAATGCAAAAAAGTGATCCGATATTCTGTGTTTTGGGGAAAAAGATCAATTCTAGGGTTCACCTTCTTCGTCAGAGACGACGGCCTTGGCCATGATTTCGGGAACGAAGCAAAACGCGAACGAGTTGGCAAAAACGACAGAGAAGAGAACGCAGAGAGAAACGAAAGGAAAGAGTAAAAACGATACAGGCTGCTGTCGAGCGCGAATCAGGAAAAAATTGGGAAGAGAGATTTTTATGGGTTTCTAAGTGAAGAAATGAAAAGATGGAGGAGTAGTGGGTTATTTCTGTGTGCTGCTGAGTGCTTCTGGGTTTTACTCCCAAACCCAAAGTGCTAATCGGGTATTCCCCGCTCCGATCCGTTTACAATGGATTACCATATTCTTTTTCCCTTATATGTAATAAGTAATAAGTAATAACTAGTGTTAACTAAATTGGATCGGTCTAATGGTTAACTCACTAATCTGTTTAAATAAGCAAACTTGAGTAATTTGTTAAAGTTCGCCTACTTCATCGGCAAACTTTGTTTAAAATATAAAGTTCGCCTAGTGCATCAGCGAACTTTATAAAGCTTGCCAATGTGACGACCTTGCACTCCTCTCTTAGATTTGAAATTGTGTTGCTAGGAAGGGTATTGGTAGTCCTCTGATCAATCTCAACAACTTTTGTGGCTATTTAGCCCATCTGAACCTCCAAGTTTTTAAGTGAAGCTCTGGTTTCCTGTATGAAACTAAGAGTACTTTTAGAGAGTTCTGCAACTATAGATTCCAAGTCAGAAGATTTCTGAGAATGAGAAAGTGCATTGTTGTTGTTGAAATCACTCTGATTGAAATTATTCTGATGGCCCTAATAGTTATTGAAGCTCTAGTGTCTCTGTGGTTGATTTTTCCATCCAAAATTTAGGTGATTCCTCCATTCCGGATTATAAGTCTTGGAAAAAAGATCATTATTAGGGTCTGGAGGAATTCCCCACATAATTAACCTGTTTAGAGGAAAATTTACCATAATTATGAGGCTCATCTTAAGGAAATCCGCCACCCATGTCGTAGGAAGAATCTTGGGTATTAATAGCTGAAACTTGTAGTCCACCCAAGTGTTGAGTAATGACATTTATCTATTGAGACATGGCCTTATTCTAAGCAAGAATCGTATCTAAAGCGTCTAATTCCATGACTCCTTTTTTCACAGAGGTCCTCTCAAAAGAATATAAATATTGGTTGTTGGCAACCATCTCAATCAACTCAGTAGCCTCTTCAGGAGTCTTTATGTGAAGAGATCTGCTTGCAGAATTATATAGAGACATTTTGCTGGTCTTAGAGACTCCATCATAAAATATCTGTAACTGAATCCAGTCTGAGAACATATCAGGAAGACACTTCCTGAGTATCAACATGTACCTCTCACAAGCTTCATAAAGAGACTCACCCTCTCTTTGTCTGAAGGTCTGAACATCCATCCTCAGCTTTGTCAGCCTCTGAAGTGGAAAGAATTTGGTCAGAAACCTGTTGACCAACTTATCCCAGGTATCCAAGCTCTTTGGACTGTGTATCAAGCCGCTGCTTGGCTCTGTCCCGTACAGCAAACGGAAAGAGGAGCAACTTATAAACATCAGGCTGAACACCATTGGTCTTCACAGTGTCACAAATCTACAGGAAATTAGAAATAAATAAGTTTGGGTCTTCCTACGGGAATCCATGAAATTGACAATTCTGTTGGACCAAAGTAATGAGTTGAGGCTTCAACTCAAAGTTGTTAACAGCCACAAAAGGTACAACAATACTATTTCCATAGAAATTGGGACTAGGACCAGTGTATGACCCAAGTGTCCTTCTAGGTTACTCAGGAATATTAGGACCATTGAGAACATGAGGATTAACAACATTGTTGTTGTTGGGATCCATAGTGAGCTCTTCAACTTCCTTTTCAAAATTATCCTTGAGATTCTCACCGACTTTGTAAGCTCTAGCCTACTATAAACGCCTTCTCAAGGTTCTTTCAATCTCAAGATTAAAGTCTAGAAGAGGTTCTTTATTCCTGTTCCTGCTCATAAATAAATAGAAAACAAGAAAAGGTAGAAATATCTACGTCAGAGTGCATAGAATTTCCAATGAGGTAACTTGAGTAAAAGAAATAAAATAAAATAACTGAATAAATTAAACAGAAAATTCAAACAATTAATAAGCAAATGGAACACAAAATTTTGAAAAAAAATATAACTAGGAAAAAAATAGAATAACTAAGGGGATACCAAACTTAAATTCAGAAATTACGAGAAAATTAGAGAACAAGAACAAATAAAAACTAAAATTAAGAATGCCTAATCTAAACAATAAACAACAGGTAGTTATAAATCACAGTCAATCCCCAGCAACGGCGCCAAAAATTTGGTACGGATTTTATAATCCACAAACAAACCAGCAAGTGCACCAGGTCATACCAAGTAATATCCCAGGTGAGTGAGGGTCGATCCCACGAGGATTGATGGATCAAGCAACAATAGTCGAATGATTCACTTAGTCAGACAAGTAAAAATGGTTGTTTTGAGTTTCAACTTGCATTAACCAGTAATTCAGAATGATTAAGAAAACAAAAAGTAAATTGGTTGTGAGAATTAATATGAGAAGACAGTTAAAGTTTTAGAGATGTTTAAACTTTCGGATTAACAATTTTTATTAACTACTTTGATCATGCAAAGATTCAATTCACAGCAACTTTAAGTGATTAGACTCCAATTCCTTGGTAGTTTAATCCTTCTCTAACTCAATTAACTGCCAATTTCTTGGTCACTTAATCTTAGGGTTTAAGTTCAAACCCTAGTTTAAATCCACACAAAACCCTAAAGACCCAAAGATGATATGATTATATGTCACGTATCACATTAAATTTAGATAATCAGAGGTTCATGAGAATTTAGTTTCAAGCTTATAATTCAAGTGATGTAGCTTTTCCAAGAATCAACAAGAATTCAAGTTAGAAAAGAGTTATTTTCTAATATACTCTAATCTGTAGGATGAAGAATGAAACTAATTCTTGAATGTAAATTAATGCATTAATCAGAAGTAGAAAATAATAGTATTAATCCATCCAAATAAATAGAGCTCCTAACCTTAACAATGGAGGTTTAGTTGCTCATGGAAAAAATAAACCCTAGCAGAGAAAAGTGTAAAATGCGAAAGAGGAGAAGAAGAAACCCTAGGCCAAGATCTCTTCTCCTTTTATATCTAATCCTAATTAATGTAAAATATATTTTTCTAAAACTTAAAATATCTTTTCTTAATTAAAAATTAAATTCTAAACCTAATTAAATCAAATGGAATAAAAAAGATCATGCTGGAAACCTTCTTTTTCAGCATACTGGCGCCAAACTTGAGATTCTGGCATTTGGCATCATGTATGCAGCAAGTACGCACGCTTTTCCGCGTTTCTGGTGCCAAACTTGAGATTCTGGCATTTGGCGCCAGCATGGTAGTGGAGAATTTGTGTTCTGGCACCAAACTTCAGGTTAGTGGCATTTGGTAGTGTTTGGCGTCGTAGTGCCAGAGGTAAATTATAAACTATTATATATCATTTGAAAGCTCTGAAAGTTGGCTTTCCAATGATGCTAGAAATGCGTCAATTGGACTTTTGTAGCTCAAGTTATGATCGTTGGACTGTGAGTAGGTCAAGGTTGACAACATCCAGAAATTCTCTTTGCACTTTGTCAAACTCGCCCGAATGCTATCTGTAATAAATCAAATTGCAAAATAACTCAAAGTAGCATTCATGGTGGCTTAAAATACCTAATTCTTAATTTAATTCAACAATTTCACATGCAAATTCACTAAGAAAAGATAAGAAAGATGCTCATGCATCACACGCCCTCGCCGCGCCTCGCCCTCGCCCTCGCCCTCGCCCTCGCCCTCGCCCTTGCCCTTGCCCTTGCCTCACCGCGCCTCGCCCTCGCCTCACCCCACCTCACTGCGCCTAGCCTTCGCCCTCGCCTCGTGTTCCTCATCGCCTTGGTGGTCGTGGTGGTCGTGGTCGTGGTCGTCGGCGTGTTCTTCGCGTTTCCAGCATTATCGTCGCGCCTCCCTTCCCTCCCTCTCTACCTTCCGCCATCTAGACTCACTGCCACCACCAACACGCAGCTCCATCGTCACTGCCATTACAGGCAAGTTAAGATTTAAGTTCCTAACAGAGAATCTTATAGAGCATGGGTGGTGGTATTTTTGTTCTTGTTTCTAGATTGTTGTTGCTTTTCTTAGTTCTTTGGTTTTTGTGAGAAATCGGAGGAAGAATAAGATGTTTTTTGTTCTTGTTAATGACTGATTTTCTTGTTAATGTTTGTTTTGACGATGATGATAATTTTCTTTGTTTGTTGGCGTGGTGTTGTTGAATTATTATTTTGGTTTTGATTTATTTGAGATCGTTGTTGAAGGTTATGTTTTTTTGTTAGATTCATGAACAGATAGTCAGATAGTGATGGGGTGGTGGTGAGTGGGGTCATGATGGTGAGAAGAGAGAAACAGATGTTTAGCGGTGGTGATAATAATGGTGTGAAGAGTAGATGATGATGGTGGTGAGAAGAGAGAGGCGAGGTAGAGGAAGGAAGAATTTTTTTAATTATTAAATTTTGTAAAAGCTAAATTTGTTAAAACGGACAATTTTAATACCAAATAAAATGTTGAGGATGAATTTAAATGCAAAATAAATTTAGAGACAATTTTAATTTTGACACTAAATCTTAAGGACCAAAATATTATGTATTCTTAATACTAACCTACATAATTATTTATCTGTACCTTTCCTTTTTAGTTTTTTAACCAGAACAATTTTATTGCTCCAACTTCAGTCATTAATGACACTGCACAAATGTATTTCAAATACTGGAATAATAAGTGTGTGCATTAATTTGTTTAGCTTATTGCATTAGAAATTAAATGATACAATAATCTAAGAATTTGTTCGAAAGAAAATTAATAGATTTATTACATGACACATTGAAATATATAACTATTTTACTATTTTAAAATTAAATTTATATATTAAAATATAAGTTAATTTATAAGTCATTGTTACAGTGTAAATTGCAAAATTCTTTTACACATGTAGAATGTAACGTGTCAAGCTTTTAGGTAGAATTACTGCAAGATTAGACAATTAAGATGACAACTTCTGAAATAATGGACCGAGAAACTAATGAACATATAGGTTTTGTAGGTCATTAGTATTGATTTTTGTAAAGTAATTAACCATGTGATAATGGTAATTATTCTGAGGTATTAAGAGAAGAAAATAAATGTTTCTAAATATTTTTATTTGTGTGTAATGACCATTGACACCTTATTTTAGTCTGCTTCTTTTTTATTTTTTTGTTTCGTTGATTATAAAATCATTGCCATGGGGAGAAGAAAGTTATACCACGATATTATTATTAGATGTTACTAACTCATGTTCTAAAAATATCATTAAAAAATACATAATTAAATTTGTATAATTTTAATATATTGAATATATTAAAGTTTTAAGTATTTTATTAGGATAAAATATATTTTTTATTTTAAATACATGTGATTTTTTTAAAAAATACTTATAATATTTAGTTGCATTTAATTTTGTTCCTAACGTTTTCGATTTGTATCAAAATTATCCCTAAACGTTAATTCCAGGTAAAATGTTGGGAAAAAAATAAAAATTTATAGGGATAGTTTTGACACAAATAAAAAGTTTTAAGGATAAAATTGAATGCAACAAAAAGATTAAGGACAAAATTGAATGAAATTAAACGTTAAGAGTATTTTTGAAAAAAATTGCAAACGTTAAGGATAAAATTATACTTTACCTTTTTTATTAGAGAAAATGATAAATCGATCTCTAACTTTTTGGTCCGCAAACATTTAAGTCCTTGATGATTTAAAAATATATTTAAGTCCATGACCTCTTCAAAATCTGGACCCATCGATCCCTAGGTCTAATTTGTCCCATTTTAAAACTCTCTCATGTGTGCATCTGCATCAACTAAGTTAGTGCACGGGAGTCACATTTGATTTTTTCGTTGGGTCTGACAGATCCAAGTAAACATGAGGGATCGATATGTCCAAGTTTTGAAAAGGTTAAGGACTTAAATGTATTTTCAAATTCTCGAATACTTAAATGTCTGCGGATTAAAAGGTCAAAGACCTATTTGTCATTTTCTCCTTTTTATTATTATGCTCTTAATATGCGTTATTACTTATCACAATATATTTTTTAAGAGTAAATGGTCAAATTCATCTTTGAAAAATCACTCATTCTCTAAATTGATTTTCAAAAGATTTTTAATCAAATTCATCTTTAAAAAATTTTAAGTTAGTCAAATTTGTCATTCCGTCATTTTCGTTACAAACAGTGTCAAAATTTACTGATGTGACACATTAAGTAATACCACGTTGACCACAACATGCACTTGGCAATCCTAATTAGCTACTAACATAATAAGTTTATGCAAAATAAAATCAACTCCAAATTAAAGAGGATTTTGAGACATTAAAATTTCTCAATTTGAAGTTAATTTGATCTAATTTTATAAATTTATCTTGTTAAAAATCAATTAAAACTCTGTCAGATATATACTGTGGTGTCACTTAACGTACCATATCAATAAATTTTGATGCCATGAACAATAAAAGTGAAAAAAAAACTAATGTGACCAACTTCAAATTTTTAAAAAATGAATTTAATTAAAAAATTTTCAGGAATTAATTTGAAAAACAAAAAACTTTTAGAAACAAAATTGACTATTTACTCATTTTTTCAATCTATTTAGACTTATTACATAGTAATACTAAAACAACACATCAATTTGTACAAATTTTTAAATAAGTAAATGATGCAAAATTTAATTTTGAGACGTGAATATTTTTATAGTTGTATGCAAATGAAAAAAAAATTAATTTTGTTAAGAATTATTATACTAAATTAATATAAAGGTCCTTATATTTTATTAAATTTATAAATAAATCTCTATATTTTACAAATTTGTAATAAGATCTTTATATTTTGTAATAATTTTTTATTTGACTTTAGCTGTCATAAAAAAGTTTTTTTTTTAATATTCCTAAGTATATATACTTGTAAGGATTAAATTGAAAATTTGTAAATAATAATAAAGTTTAATTTTGATATATATTAACAGTATAAAAAATTTTAATCATATTAGATGTATACAAAAATTAGTCATATAAAATATATATTTGAATATAAAATACATATTAAAAATGAATTAACAATACATATATTTATATATAAATATATAGTGTGGTATACATACATAATATTTTATAAAGTCATCCAATTGAATTCGTGTGTTTAAATATATTTCAAAATGTTGTTTAATTTGTTGAAGTTAAAAACTTATGCAAAAAGTTACAATTTAGGTGTATGGGTATAGGTTTTTGGGTTTTTGGTTAATAAATTAGGGTTTAGAGGTTAGGATTTAAGATTTGAAGGGTAGGATTTAAAGGATGAAAGTTAAGATTTAGGGTTATTAGAGTTTAAGTTTTATGGTTTCGTAGTTATTAGTGAAAAAGTTAAGGTTATAGTTTAGGGTATTAGTTTAGGATTTAGGCTTATTTCCTTATGGTATAGAGAGATAATGGTTTAAGATTTATGGTTTAGGGTTTATAATTTAGTATTATTCTTTAAGGGATTTGGGGTTATTAGTTTAGGGTTTAAAATCTGGGAGTATTACTTTATGTTATAAGGTTTAGAGGATATATGTTTCTTAGGTTTAGGATTGATGATTTAGGGTGTATGACTTAGGTTATTGGATATTTCAGACGATGATTTATGGATAATAGTTTTATGGAGTTAATACTTAAAATGACCCCTGAAATTTGATCCCGATGTAATTTAGCCCTTAAACTTTCAATTGACTTAAATTGTATCATGAAATTTTGACGCGTGCCTCAATTTGACCTTTTCGATGTTTTCCATCACCAGAAAGCTGACTTGAGAATTTTAAATGACACGTGGCACTGTAACAATTAGATGACATGGCCAAAATTTTCAAGGCATTAATTTAACCCCTCACAATTTGAACATAACGTAGCCCTAATTAGAATGCTCTGTTCATTCTTAAAAAAGTATCCAGGATTAACTCTAGCATTCACTTCTACTAGCCGCTTAAAGTTTTGGTTGAAATATTTGAGACACCAAGATTGTGCTTCAACATAGTTTGTATTCGGACCATTCACACCCAAATCAATGTCCCTGTAATTCAAGTATGCTCGCCTTGGCAACTTTGACACATACGGTGCCAAGTAATCATAGAATGTTCTTATCCATTTTATGTACTTAGTTGCATTTTCATTGGAATCCCAACTAACAGAATATTAGATTCCATATAACATACACTTTATGCGAAGGAATGGAGTTGCTTATTCTGGAATCTCACTCATTATTCCACCATATGGCGTCAAGATCATAAATTGTGACTCCTCCAAAACCAGCATCTTCCATAGCCCTTCTAATCCAGTAGTTGAAATCGATTCTGTTACGTAATCAGATTTTGTTTTAAAACTTGAGGATATTATGTTCCTGTTGAGCAAGACCTCCAAGGAACGGTCCACTGAAAAGTAAAAAAACAGATTGAATCCAACTCATCTCAGTAAAGTTGTTTTGCTGCAATACGAATTCTGCAAAACTTAGTGAAAGGTCCCCTTTGTAAAAGGTCCCCAAAAATGGAATTGAAAGGTCCGCTTTGTGAAAGGTCCACTCCTCCATTTTGCAAGAGATCGAATTTTAGTTTTTTTTTAATGTGATTTTTAAATAATTCTTCAAAGATTCTTTTAAAACTTTAGAACAAATTTATAAATAGTATGTTAAATACAAAAATTATTTGTCACTAATAAAAAATAAAAGTTTATCTATTTTGTGTCTTAAGGAGACATGTTAGGTTTATAAATTAATAAATTTTTTATTAAAAATATTTAAATTTTTTTAATAATAATAACTTATCATGTATACTTAGAACACACATTAACTACTACGATTTGGGAGAATTGAGGTTGCGCTAGGCTTTATGTTCAAATTGTGAGGGGTTAAACTAATGCCTTGACAAATTTGGCCATGTCATCTAACTATTACAGTGCCACGTATCATTTAAAATTGTCAAGTCAGTTTTCCGGTGACGGAAAATATCGGAAGGGCCAAATTGAGGCACGGGTCAAAATTTCAGGGTACAATTTGAGTTAATTGAAAGCTTAAGGGCTAAATTGTGTCGGGGTCAAATTTTAGGAGTCATTTTGAGTATTAACTCTAGTTTTATGTGGTCATTCGTAGTAAATTTATTTTAAAAAAATTCACTTGAGAAAAATTACTAAATTTTAAAGATGAAAAAATCTTATCTTTCTAATAATGATTGCAAAAATTTGCATAAAAATTATTTTTAAAATTATATTTTAAAATATATATTTAATATCTAATTTTTTTGTTGTATTTTTAAAAATATTGAGGACTTATTTGTTGTTATCATCTTTTGGGATTTTTTGTCAGCGAAATAAAATTTCGGGTACCATTTTAATAGTTTACTCTTTACTTTTAATATTGCTAGAATGATTATTAAAAATTTGTAAATTATATTTGATTTCGCTTAAAATCTTAATTTGAAAACAATTTGATTTGATTTTAAAATTCAAAAATACTTCTAACATTTAATTTCATTCAAATTTTTGTCCCTAATATTTTCGGTGCATTCAATTTTGTCTTTAATATTTTTTATTTGTGTCAAAGCTATCTCTAAAAATTTTTAATTTTATCCCCAACATTTTACATGGAATTAACGTTTAGTGGTAATTTTAATACAAATAAAAAATATTAGAGACAAAATTAAATGCAACTAAATATTAAGTATATTTTTTAAAAAAAATCATAAAATTAGAGACAAAAATATATTTTATTCTAATAAAATATTTAAAACTTTTAATATATTTAAATATTAAATAATACAAATTTAATTGTGTATTTTTTAATGATATTTTTAGAACATGCATTAGTAACATCGAATAACAATATCATGGTATAACCTACTCTCTCCTTAAGGCAATGGTTTTATTATCTATGAAAAAAATAAGATATCAACAGTCGTTATACACAAATAAAAATATTTAAACATTTATTTTCCTCTGTTAATACCCCAGAATAATTACCATTATCACATAGTTAATAACTTTACAAATCAACATTAGTGAGTAGTGACCTATAAAATCTATACCTTTATTAGTTACTGGTTTCACTATCTTAGGAATTGAAGTTCTAATTAGCCCAATCTTACAGCAATTCTATCTACGAACTTGACATGTTACATTCTACATATGTATAAGAATCTTACAATTTACATAGTAGCGATGACCTAATTTGTATGCACTCTTTAAGTATAAAAATATTTTACACACTTCAATCAAATATTATTATATAAAAAGAATAATTAACTTACATCAACAATATAAAAAAGATCAATTGTATATACGACACAACAATATAGATGCCAATGCATACTAATATATCCAGGTATTTCGTTTTCATCTATTATTTTGTTCTTTTTTTTCTTTTGTTTCTATCCATTCTCTCTAATTTTTAAATATGTCCTAAACTAGTCTTAACAAATTAAAAAAAAAAAAACAACAGAAAAAAAAAACTACAACATAAAATGATATTAGAATTTTCAAAAATTGATGATTTACAAAAGTTACTTTCATTGATCTACTAGTGGTACAAAATCTAGTACAACAGAGTAATAAAAAATAAAGTTTGTATTGAAACATAAATTGGATGCTTTTCACCTTCTAGATTAGTCACAGAAGTATGCATCTGAAACAAAAATATTTTGCAATTGCTTTAGTTTCACATAATTCTTTTTTTTTTTCATTAACGGATAAAAAAAACTATTTTTAATTCTTCGATGCTCAAAATTATAATTAATTGGGAAAGAGAAAGAAGCATGAAGGATATAATTACTTTAAAAGAGAAAGTAAGCATTAAAAGATCCATAGTTTTTATAATGATTATATCTATAACATTCTCTTTTAAATAAGAGTTTTTTTTTGGGTTTGTTTAATTTGTGCATAGACTTTCTTTTTATTTGTCTTGTGCTATTTTTTTCACTTTTAGAGTTCACCAAGAATTAAATTCTTGACCTTTCGGATATAGAACTTTAATACCATGTCATGAAATCACTTATTCTAAAAGCTTAAGCTAATAGGAGAAGGCAACATTAGTAGTTATATTTCTAACATCTTTTTTTTGAAAGCAAACAGCTCAACACAATAGCAGTGGAGCAATCAAAGTCATCGACACTAAAATCAAACAAACTTAACAAGAAATATAACAAACCAAATCCGTCCCCATGTCATCTCCAGCATAGCCATCAACAACTAAAGGGGTCCCCACCACTCCACTCGTTAGCACTATTTGAGGACATGTTGATAATATCTTCGACTCCTTTGCTTGTATGCTGAAAAATCCGCCTATTCCTTTCCAACCATCGGTTCCAGACGATTGCGCAGAAGCACCTCAACCGGTGGTTACGCTCATCCACTCTCCTCGGTTCTTCTGTCCAACTAAGAAAGTGCTCTTTCATCGATCCCGGATAAGACCATCGTCGGCCAAAGGCTGAAATCCAAGCACTCCACACCTGCCAAGCAAATACACATCCTAGAAACAAGTGATAGACATCTTCCACCTCGTTGTTACAAAGAACACAAGTAACATCTTCCTAACTGATGATTCCAAACCGGCTCAACCTGTCATTTGTATTAACTCTTCCTATCAGAACAAACCATACAAACAACTCTACTCTAGGCGGAACCAACCCCTTCCAAACAGTCCTGGTGAAGCTGTAGCTAGTTACCTCCTCTGGGATCAGTTCCTCCTGCATCACTTGCACAAATGAGTTAGTTGTAAAAACACCTCGCCTATCATATTTCCACACCACTCTGTCCTCTCTGTTTGGAACTAATGTCACAGGTCTCAAAACCTCATGCAATGCACTCAGGAGTTCCAACTCCCATTGGAAGAGCTCTCTCCTCCATTGGAAGTTCTAGATCCACTCAAACCCATCCTAAAACCCGCACTCCCCTATAACGGATCCACATTGGTTTGAAACAGAGAAGAGCCTCGGGAAGCGATCCTTCAGAGATCCACCAAGTAACCATACATCCTCCCAAAATCGAGTCCGGCACCCATCACCAACCTCCATGAACAGGCCTGCGACCATCTTATCCCTTAAATGTTGATTCATGATTTGTAACTGGCAGATATCCTTCCATGGTCGCCCTCTAGTAGGCAGTTCTTGAGTCGACAGTGGCTCATTCGGATTCAGATTATGACAAGAACATACGACCTTTTTCCATAGTGGGCATTCTTCTTTTGCAAATCGCCACCACCACTTAAACAACAGCGCTGTGTTGCGAACCATAGCATCCCCAACTCCCAGCCCACCTAATTTCTTCGACGCCTGCACCACTTCCCACCTTACTAATGCCATACCAGTCCTCCCATCTTCTAAACTCCACAGAAATCGTCTCTACAGCGAAATCAATTTCTCGGCCACAGCTTTCGGCATTTTGAACAAGCTTAAATAGTATATTGGCAAGCTATTCAACACTGATTTGATAAGCACCAACTTCCCAGCTTTGTTTAGCACCTTGGCTTTCCACAAACTGAGTTTCTCCTCCACCTTGTCTATTATAGGCTTTCATGTCTTCACCAACCTCGGATTAGCTCCTAAAGAGATTCCAAGGTATTTAACTAGAAGGGCATCCCCCTTACAACCCAGCAAGTTACACATACGCTCGACCCATTGCTCCTCACAATTAATTGGGATCAGGCTGGACTTATCAAAATTGATACTCAGGCCTGACATCAACTCGAAGCATCGCAGAAACCTCTTGTAATTCTTAATAGTCTCCTCTTCTTGTGGGCAAAAGAGGATAGTGTCATCAACGAACTGAAGGTGTGACAATGCTACATTATCTCTACCAACCAGCAACGGTGATATACGACCGTTCCTCACTGCCTCTCCAATCATTCGATGCAGCACATCCACAACCAGTACAAACAAGAACGGGGATAGTGGGTCACTTTGTCTCAAGCCTCTTTCCATGTTGAACGGTTTAGACGGCGAGCCGTTTATCAATACCGACATAGACGCAGTAGCTACACACTCCATAAACCATGCTCTCCATTTATGCCCAAATCCCATCTTTTGCAGCACCATGTTCACAAAGCTCCACTTGACCCTGTCGTATGCTTTTTGGAAGTCAAGCTTGATTAGGGCAGCCTCTTTTTAACTCAGTTTAAGCCAGTTAACTGTTTCACACACAATAAGCGCCCCATCATGGATTTTCCTTCCCTGTATAAACGCACTCTGGGTCTCTCCTACTAATGCCGGCATCACTGATCTCATCCTCCTAACCAGCACCTTCGAAATAACCTTATACACACACCCCACCATACTGATAGGTCGCAAATCTTTAATCTCCTTCGCACCTATGAATTTAGGTGCCAGCGCTATCCAAGTGATATTGGCATCCGCCAGTAGCCTGGCCGTCTGGAAGAACCCCATCACTGTAGCCGTGAATTCAGAACCAATCTCCTCCCAACATCTCTTGATGAAGTTCATGTTGTATCCGTCACACCCTGGTGCCTTGGAGGACTCACAGTCCCACACAGCCTCTCTGATCTCCTTGGCTGACGGCATCACTTCTAGAGCCATTGCATCCTCCTCATCTATTTGAACCACCAATCCATCTCTGAACCCCATACTAGGAGAGTCCTCCTGATGATATAAATCCTTATAAAACTCTCTGATAGCAACCTTTATTCTAGCCTGATTCCGAACTAGCCTGCCATTGATAACCAGAGTATCAATTCTATTGTTCCGCCTTCTTGCTGAGGTTATATTATGGAAGTATCTTGTATTTCTGTCCATATCGTTCACGTGCCGAGACCGCGACATCTGCTTCCAATGTACTTCTTTTCTCACATACCATCGCTCACAGCACTTAACCAACGCCTTTCTTCTAGCCTCCAGTGTTTCATCATACACTCCATTACTTACCATATCATCAATCCTCTTGATCTCTTCCTCAAACTTTATAATCTTCTTATCCATCTCACCAAAATTTGCCTTATGCCATCTTCTCAGTGGTTCTGTCAGCGCCTTCAATTTGTCTGTGAACTGTAGCTCCCCCAAACCTCTCCATTCCTCCTTCACCATCCTAAGAAAACCCTCGTGCGTAAACCATGAATCAAGGCTCCGGAACGGCCTCGGACCACCTCGCAGCTTCCTGCCCTCCACTATTAGTGGGCAGTGATCTGACAAACCCCTTGGTCCACCTCGCAAATGTGCCTCTGGGAACTCTTCTAGCCACTCCAAACTAACCAAAACTCTATCTATGCGGCTGCAAGAACGCCCTCGAAACCATGTAAACTTCCGGTCAGTGAGCGGCAGATCCACTAATTTCATGTCCTGTATCCAAGACTTAAACTCTTCTGTAGACCGTGTCAAACCAGTAATACCTCTCTGTTCCTCTGCATGTACTATTTCATTAAAGTCTCCCGTAAAGCAGCACGGAACCTGACATAACCCCGTTATAAAGCTCAGCTCCTCCCATACATGAATCTTCTCATCTCTATCATGTGCACCATATACCAAGACAAACGCACAGTTGAAACTATTTTTTAATATCACGCCTTCCACACATAACCACCTCTCTCCCTTATAGCAGTTATTTAATTTAAACATGACCTCATCCCAAATTAACAATAGTCCACCAGATGCCCCATCAGAGCCTACATATTCCCAACCTTTACTACCTTGTCCCCATATTCTTGCAACGTCAAATCTTGTCACTATCTGCCTTTTAGTTTCAATCAAACCTAACATTTATACCTTATGTTTATTCCTTAGGTCCTTCACCATTCTCAACTTTCCATCTCCCCTCAACCCCCTAACATTCCATGAACTGAATATCATTTTAAAATTGTTTTACACACATGTTTTGCATGTTTGGGTCTGCACCGTCTCATTTTCGCTCTCTGCTTTGCCATTTTTCTTTTGCGAGCTATTTCTTCGTTCTGCGCTTGTAGAATTGCCATAATGTCATCTTCTTCGTTGCATAATCTCGCTCCTGATTCGTGTGCCAGCTCCCACGTCTTTTTATTTTCTACTCGTTGCTCCTCCACATCGGTTTGCTCATTGTCGCTTGCTTCCACATCATTCCCCTTTTCCTTTTGGCCCGGTTCAGTCTCTCCAATGCCATCCTCAATCTTACTACAGAGCATTCTACCGGTTTGCACACAGGATTGAGGTGTATCCGGCTTTCGTTCACTCCAAGGAACGTTCCTTGCTCTGGCGCCATGCTTCCCGTGCATCCCCTCGGTTTCATCAACCAATATCGCGCCTCCACCCCTGCTGACCTTTGGGAGTTTGTCACTGCGTTCTCCCCCTGCCACCTGATGAGTTGCAGTGCCACACAGAATGTGGTTGACCGCCACTGAAGAAATCTCTTCCCCACTGCTGACGTCACTCCCCGCGTCTTCATCAGCACCGGTCACGCTTGTTTGGAGGTAAACGTTCCCTGCGCACAGCATCTGCCCCCCGGTTCACGCCGAGTCCAACCCCTCTAAGGCCTTCCCCTTCAACAGCACCGGTCACGCTTGTTTGGAGGCAAACGTTCCCTACGCACAACATCTGCTCCCCCGGTTCACGTCGAGTCCAACCCCTCCACGGCCGTCCCCTTCAACAGCACCGGTCACGCTTGTTCGGAGGCAGACGTTCCCTGCGCACAGCATCTGCCTCCCGGTTCATGCCGAGTCCAACCCCTCCACGGCCGTCCCCTTCGATCACTTCCCGCCTTCCAGCGACTGGAGGGTCTCCAAGGGCGCCGCAGCTTTCTCCCATGATAGCCAGATCTGGAGAATCGTGATCCGCAGCTCCCAGTGGTGTCCGATCCGTTTGATCCCCCACAGCTCGCTGACCCGTACCCGATTGCTCCTTAGTTGCTAGGCCCAGTATTTCCTGCTTGCCCCCATGCTGTATGTTGTTGCACATGGCCCAATTCGTTTCTCCGCATGGCCTCTTTGGTGTTGCATTTGTGGGCTCCCTTCTCAGCCCAATTAGTTCACAAGTGACTATTTTTTCCAAACCTTCCGCATAGAGCACAACGGCTCTTCCCCCCAAATCATGCATACCATGATTATTATTATTTAATGCTTGATACGTTCCAATTTCACCAGGATTACGAGATGCACAGCAATTACTCCATTCATTCAAAATTGTGTCTGTAATTACAATTTTGCCCTTGTCTTCTTCTTCACCCCGGGAAACCATCAGCAACCCCTCTTCATCTTGTACCCCTTTATGCACTAACCCTGTTCCAAACTTCTGCGGTATATCCAAGCCGGCACTGTTGCTTTTGCTATCAGAGTTCATTTGTATACTCGTATTTCCATCCTCAAAATTTCCAGTGCAACGCAAATTGCACGCCTCATGTCCGACCTCCTTCACCAGAACATCAAAACCCCCCGTACCAACTGTGACGTGAACCCATTCTTGAATCACATCCATTACGCTAGTGTCAATTTGAACGCAACCTATAGTGAAAGAACTACATGTTTCCGTTTCTCTGGCACACCCAACGACTTCTCCCCATTGGCCTCCTATCGTTCTAAAAGTGTTGACTAACCAAGCGTGCAACGGGACCCCAAAGCATTCCAGCCACACCCTTCGAGTTTCATTATGGTCTGACTCCTCCCATTGCCACACTCTATGGAACAGCTGTAAGAGGCTATTCATGTTAAAGGTATAAGCGTTGTCAGCATGCCGAACACTGTCAAAAGTCAGAAGTGGTTTGTATGCGCCCATCTCCCGCACTTGGACAACATTAGGCACATTCTTCGCAATCATTTCCTTCAAGGAAGCAAAGTTAATGGCTTTGGTCGTGCCCCCAACGAGGCTCCTCTGCAGCCATTCCAAATTCTTTGTTGCCACTACCACTTTCACTTTCTTTGTCCAGCCATTTTCATGTGGGTCTTTGTCGATTTCCTTCTTCCGTACCTCGTGTCCCGGTACCTCAGGATCATTCTGAGCAATATTCTTACGTGGCTGCCATGTAACAATTTGTCGCTTGTCCCCTTCCGCACACCTATTACTCAGTGTTGCTGCTCTCGACATTCTTCTGTATTTTGCCTCTTCCACAAACACTATCTTCCCTCTTAGTATCTGATGATTCATTTTCGCAATCGCCTTCAATGCCCTTCCTTTCGTTGTGTATCGCACGAAAGCAATCATACATATATATTTCCACTTTTTTGTTTCCGTGATAAATATATATCATTGATACGTCCCGTCCAGCTAAACAAGTGGAATAATTCTCTCTTGGATATGTCATGCGGCAGATTACTCACAAAAATAGAGAAAGATTCATTCTCCAGCCGCCGATACTCTTCTCAATTCCAAACCCTTGGATCCTTGTCCTATTCCCTACGCCTACCCCTCCCTGTGTTTCCCATCCCCTCCCTGTATTTCTAACATCTATTATATACTTTAAGCATTTATTAAAACAATATCATATAATCATAGAAAGAGAAAATATATTATGATTAACAAAAGTATTTTTTTCTTCTTTTTTAATTTATAAATATCTAAAAAAGTTAATATTTATTTTAATAATTATATACAATTAAAAATATGATTAGTTTGAAAAAGAGTGAGTACAAAATTAAATATCATGAGTGTTGCCTTGGCTTAGTACTAACTAGCAACACCCTTAGTCTCCAAATGGGATAAAGCAGGTTCGATTCCTGTATTTTCCATTTTGGATATAATTCTAATTTCTAATTCTAAAAAATCCCACATCCAGTGATGTAAGCCGAGTTGAAACCCATTTTGGCCTTTGAAATTTGGGCTCGGCCTTAATTTCGACCTCCAAATTTTTAGTTACCCAATTAACACCCCCAAATATTGGATTGTGCCTCACGTTTGCCCCTGTAGTTATCTCCATTAACGAAGAGCTGATGTAGCATATTAAATTGATATGGTGTGCATCTACGTAGCACCCAGCTTGCCAGAATGAATGCGTGATAAGTGAATGATGTGGCAAAATGTTGTTTTCACTTAATTTGACTTCTACGTATATGTTAAAACCCTAATTTGCATGGACTCATATTGAGTGAAAACAACTTTTACCACATTATTCACTCATCACACATCCATTATGACAAGTTGGGTGCCACGTAGATGCACACCGTGTCAACTGAATGTGTCACATCAGCTCTCTGTTAACGGAGATAACTATAGAGACAAATGTGAGGCATGATCTAATATTTGGGGGTGTTAATTGGGTAACTAAAAATTTGGGGGTTGAAATTGAGGCCAGCTCTAAAATTCAGGGGGTCAAAATGGGTTTCAACTCGATGTAAGCCTTTATCAGACTCACATAGAAAGAGAATGTTAACATGCAAGTCCACGAGTATTTGAAGTGCATCACCTTTGATATATTGCAACATGAATGTGGAGTTTGTTGTCGGGTTTTGGTGAACCGACCAATTTTGAATAAAGTATAACTAATTGTCAATTTTTTTTATTAATAAATGGTTAGATATATACAGCTCGTGTATTAGATGAGCGTCAAACGACTCTCATGTTTAAAATATGTCTAACACATGGACATGACAACTCAATGAAGTATCTATGCTTCATATGGTAAAAGTGAAAAAAATCAACTTGGATGTGGCAACACATTCGTACCTATCCTTCATTCGGATTAGAACTCTTCCAACTTCATCCTTAACCTTTTTTTCTACTACACCCCTAGCATAATCTGCTATGGTTGAAATTATTTTCTGTCTCGTATCTTCATCCACATCAAACCTAGCAAGCGGAGTAGAGAACTCTAAATAGAATACCAAGAAGTAATAGAGGAGGCAAAATCAGATCGCAAAAGCATAGCGAAGGCAGAAACAACTATGTTACTATTGACGGTGTGGAAAAGGACAACGACAACGATGAACCTTCAGATCGAAGATAGCAAACCAAATGCCAGAAGCTTAGTATTAGGCAACAACAATAAATGGGAGTAATTTGTGAAGTTTTTGAGGAAATGAAAAATGAAAGAAGAAGAAGGTAGATTAAGGAAGGGAATTAGATAGTATAGAAGTGAAATTTAGGAGAAAATAAGAGAGGGGGAGTGAAAGAGGTGGAGGATTTGAGAGGAGTGATTTTGGTGTTAGAATTTGAAATTTAAGAAGGAAGTGTAGTTTGTAACACCCTACCATTCAAATTCTTATGCTCAAGTCATAAGTCAATGATAATAAGGTGGTACGACTCAAGGTGGAGTTGTAACATCTATATATATATATAGAAGAAGAAATTATTAAACGAGAATCTTGAAAAAGAAATAAAGAAAATCGTGAGTGCAAACACACACGTATCGATTATAGCGCATTAAAAAAAGCAGGGTAAAATAAAAATTGAAAAGAAGAATAGAGTAAAGATAGAATTTATATATAAATGATAGTCACTAGTCATGACCTGTGAAGTTTAGGTCAGCTAGGGTTACAACAATAAAAACAGTGGATGACAGTTCCTATTTCTTCCAAAAATACATAAAAGCTTCTATAGGCAAGGTTTCAAAAGAAATATATACATGAACATCATAAAAGTTTTCCAAAATAAGGGGAAAAGATATCTAAATAAAAATACAATCCATAACTCACAAGTACTTTGCCGTCTTCCAGACGAACTCCAGCTCACTGTGGAGCACCAGGGCTTGTATTTGAAAAACATGGAATATATACGGAATGAGAATCCCTAACCCATGAGTTTCCAGTACAGTAAAAATGCTAAATAGATATAATATAAGATAACAGAAACTCTCTAAGCAATCTTAAACTTCCACACAACAATCTTTTCATCCTAGGTTTTCACAAATCCATGATTAGGCAACTATCTTAGGGAATACAAATCTGATTCACCTTTCTTATTGTTTCTATAACTCTCCAAACTCCAAACAGAATAGCTCTAAACGTCAATCGACACCAGCATGAGGGACCTCTCAAATATACAAACACAAACAAGACAAACAAATAATATACAAGTAAATTCGGTAAAGCAATTAGCACATAGTCACTTAGTATGCGCAATTAAATAAGCCATGACAAATAGAAAACCCAAACAAATCAATCAATGTAGATGATGCATGTCTGTCCTATTGGCTATGAGCTCACGTGTTGGTTACTTTGCTAGAACTCGACACATTCAGTAACTAATCTGAACATTATCCCTCTGCTGTTTTCTCGCATATATGTATACTATATGTATCTCGTAGGTTGAGTGCCCTGTACACCTTGTAGGGTGAATACCCTGTATAGCTCGCAAGGTGAATGTCCTGTACACCTCGCAGATAGAGAGAACCTTGCAGGGTTGAGTGCCCTGTATACCTCACAGAGTTGAGTGCTCTGTACACCTCGTAGGGTGAGTACCCTGTATATCTCGCAAAGTTGAATGCTTTGTATACCTCGTAGGGTGAGTACCTTGTACACCTCTCATCCGAGAGAAACCATGAACAAGTGGGATTAAACCACCATCCTTGCCGGGATAAAACTCATTATTTCTGCGAGCGGGATGAAACCACCGTCCTCCCTTATCTCGGAGCAAGTGGAACAATGCCACTGCATCTAACCAGGCAGGTATATCTCAATCAGAGTCAACTTCGTTACCAAATTCACTCTCAATCTCATTTCACTTCATTCAAAATCATAATAAAAATCAATCATCGTCATCTCTCATTATCATAATCATCTTCATCATCCTCAATCAAAATCAATCATCATCATTTATCATTAACATAATCATCTTCATCACATCTCTCATTACATTTAATCTGTCTTTCTTCGATTCACTGTCACGACTCATTAGGTTTCATTCCTAACTCCTCTACCCTCTATTACATCAGCTATAGACTCATAATAGGGCTTACAAATGTTTAGAAGGCTAGAAGAATGGTTGAAAACTTAAAAATTTATTTTCAACAAAATAGGGTGGTCATGCGTACGCATGTGTTCCATGTACGTATGATTTCAAAATTTTGGAATGTCACGTACGCGGACCACCTTTGCGAGTGCGAGAAGATTTGACAGAAAAGTTTGCTTGCGTACGATGACACTTTCGCGTGTGCATGAGCTCAAAAATGGCATTGTTGCATATGCGGACCACTGTCGCATACACGAGAGTTCTAGGAAAAACTATTTACTCTCGTACGTATGCCTTCCACATACGCATGACTGCCAGATTTTTCGAAAAGCTGAAATGTTGCAAAAATTCATTCTTTCAACCCAAAATTTGAACTTTTATAACTTTTGACACAAAACTCATTTTCAACCAATCTTGAACCATTGGAAAGATCATTGAATAAATTTTCATAAAAATCTAACTTTGTTAAATTTTCAACTCCGAAAACTGAGTTATGCCTCACTGAAATTAGCCAAAAAATAAGTTTTTACCAATTTTACCAAATTACTCAAATTTCAAGAACTTTCCATCCAATACAAACCAAACCATACCAAATCAAATCCTAACCATCCATACACATTGTCAAATACTTCTCTATTATTTCTCAATCATCCAACACCTAAACTACCTATTTCCGTTCAAATCTAACCCTAATTATTCATTCTAAACCATTTTAATCAACAACTCAAAAATTCAACAACTTTTCACATATTCAATACCAATTTCAATAATTACCAATCCAAGAATAATTCACACCAAATTCACACATTCTAATTTATCACACTTATTTGGATTTACCCGGTCACGGCCTCCGGTGCAATCTTTCTCATCAATCATCAATCTTAACATTGAACATAAAATTTCATTCAATCATGCTCATGCCATATTCTCATGCAATTAGTCACACATCACACATTCAATCATTCTATTCACAACTCATACTAACACAAAATCCACCCAATTGCACAATTCAATCTTATTCCTAGAAGCATCTAGCCTAAGATTTTATGTCACATTACATGGTATTTAAATGAAACTTAAACCGTACTTTAATGTCGGTAGTTTCCAAAACTCCGGACCCTTCCTCCTTTCTGGCAAACCCAACGTCCACCAAAATCTCACCAACTGAAATTGTTAAGTTGGTGGTTTATGTATGTGGGTTTGGACCCAACTTGGGCCCGATTCACTTATTTTAGCCCGTTGACCAAATTTTGGTCCAAAAGTTTTATGATTAGTGTTTTAATTCGCATTCTAAATATTTCATCTCCCCAAATTATAGATTTTAATTTCTTAACTTTATTCCTTCAATATGTGTACCAAAAATATAAATTTTTTGTACATAAATAATTTTAAATGACCCAAAAACATGGTA
Organism: Arachis ipaensis; assembly: GCF_059453495.1. NCBI lineage: Eukaryota > Viridiplantae > Streptophyta > Magnoliopsida > Fabales > Fabaceae > Arachis > Arachis ipaensis. The sequence goes on along the minus strand of NC_142441.1, from coordinate 112,920,063 downwards.
AAAAAAGAGTCAAGTTCCCGCTAAAGGTGTTGGCTAAAAAGATGGAACCCAAAAGAACACCTTGAGGAGTTGAATTTCTCTTTAGTGGGAACTAAGTTAGTGGAAGTGGATTAGTTGGATTTGGAGTGTAAAGAGTGCCATCTAGTTAAAAGAAAATCAAACTAGATGTCACTTCACTAATGTCACATGTCATGAGCACCCCTTTTACCCGGACACCTCTTTATCATGGACACCCATCAGAACTTTAGTTTAACTTGTGGGAATCAACTTCCTCCATTTCTAGCTAAAAAGACTTGAAGTGATAGGAACACCTAAAAATATTTTCTGTTAACTATCTTATTTAATAATAAGCCTTGGGATAAAAAGATTAGGCTAAACATCACACTGTCACCATTGAAAAATGGACTCTCTCCTCAAAATGGCTTTGCACTATAAAAGGATCTCAAGCCACCTCTTTAAATAGGCTTTTTTTCTGAAAACTTGGAAGCTCATATCCATCTTTTTCTCTCCCCAAATCCTTCTCATTGTTCCTCATTTTGTTTATCAACTTCATACATAAAATTAGTATTCAGGTGTTCCACCAGAACACCTGACAGCAAGATTAATTAACCCTTGTCCACTCTAAAAGAGCTCATTCATCCTCTTGTGACATTATGGAGGTCTCAACACTTATTCTTCACCTCTATTTCTAATCGTTAGTTCTTGTGTTGCTTATTTACGATTAATAGAAGTATTTTCCTCACAAGTTTACTTACCCTAAATCTCTCATCTCAATCATTTTTCACTTAATCTATTTTTCACAAAACTCACCCGAATCACTTGGGACTCCACTAGGGAGGAACACTTCGACGTAATGGATGAGTCTAGCAATACTCATTCTGGGCAGAATCAACAACATAGGTGACGTTCAATAACCCTCGGAACCTCAATCTCAGGTTGGGATCACCTCAAGATGAGGACGAGCACAACCAAGAAGAAGAACACATGGAGCAGCAGAATTTGGGTGCAGGAGGAGAAGGAGCTCATGCCTATGCAAATTTCTTCACACCCCATGCTGGAGGTTCCGCTAGTCTGCACACTCATGTAACGATCCCTACTCATGTGTACAACTATATGATAGACAACCAAATAAAGATGCAAGCTTTGATCACGAAAATAATGGCTAGGGATCAAACGAGGTATAAAATCCCTCACTACCTCCATTCGTGAATCAGGAGAATATGAGAGAAGACGATAACACCCCAGTCACTTGTAGGGAGTTGGCGCATATTTTAAAGGGAAAAGGAGAAGCAAGTGAACCCACTTGGAAGATAAGTCCACCATTTGGGCATCATATTTTGGCAAAACCGTACGCCTACCTTTCGCAAGTTTAATGGTACCAAAAGTGCTAAGAAACACATCCTGTCATTCTTGGACGACCTCAGGGTGTTCAGGAACCACCAGGAGCTCAAGATCAAGGAGTTCTCAAAATCATTGACAAGAAGGGCATTCACGTGGTATGCCAAGTTGAAAGCCAATAGCATCAACACCTGAGAGCAAATAGTGGCGGAGTTCTGCAACAAGTTCCTAGAAGAGGAACCCTCTATGTACATCATGGACCTAAGAAGGGTGAAACAGAGACAACGAGAAGGATTGGTAGCATTTATCAAGAGATACAGAGATCAAGCTTTACTTTGTATGGACACCTTCCTAGAGCCACAATTAGTGTATGGGTGTATTAGAAATGTGGAAGATGAATCATAAATTTATCTTTCTGGTGCATGAAATTACAATCACACTTTTGCAACTCCGTACAACTAACCAGCAAGTGCACTGGGTCGTCCAAGTAATACCTTACGTGAGTAAGGGTCGATCCTACGGAGATTGTCGGCTTGAAACAAGCTATGGTTATCTTGTAACTCTTAGTCAGGATATCAATAATTCTCATATTTGATTGTAAAAAGTAAAAGAACATGAATAAATACTTGTTATGCAGTAATAAAGAACATGTTGAGGTTTTGGAGATGCTTTGTCTTCTAAATCTCTGCTTTCCTACTATCTTCTTCTTCATGCACGTAAGGCTCATTTCATGGCAAGCTTTATGTTGGGCATCACCGTTGTCAATGGCTACTTCTCGTCCTCTCAGTGAAAATGTTCCAAATGCGCTGCCACTGCACGGCTAATCATCTGTCGGTTCTCGATCATGTTGGAATAGGATCCATTGATCCTTTTGCGTCTGTCACACGCCCAACAATCGCGAGTTTGAAGCTCATCACAGTCATCCCTTCCCAGATCCTACTCGAAATACCACAGACAAGGTTTAGACTTTCCGGATCTCAGGAATGACCGCCAATAATTCTAGCCTATATCACAAAGGTTTCAATCTTAAATTAGAAACCCAAGAGATAAACATTCAAGCTTGATTGCATGTAGAACGGAAGTGGTTGTCAGGCACGCGTTCACAGGTGAGAATGATGATGAGTGTCACGGATCATCACATTCATCAGGTTGAAGTGCGAATGAATATCTTAGAATAGAAGCAAGCATGATAGAATGGAAAACAGTAGTAATTGCATTAATTCATCGAAACACAGCAGAGCTCCTCACCCCCAACAATGGGGTTCAGAGACTCATGCCGTAGAAGATACAATATGAAACGTGTAAAGTTTCATGAGGTACAAGATGAATTACTAAAAGTAGTTTTTATAGTAAACTAGTGACCTAGGGTTACAGAAAATGAGTAAGCTAGGGTGTTTAGTGTAAAAAATCCACTTCTGGGGCCCACTTGGTGTGTGCTTGGGCTGAGTATTGAAGCTTTCATGTGTAGAGACTTTTCTTGGAGTTAAACGCCAGCTTTTGTGCCAGTTTGGGCATTTAACTCCAGCTTTTATGCCAGTTCGGCGTTAAACGCCAGAATTCTTAAGCTGACTTGGAACGCCAGTTTGAGCCATCAAATCTTAGGCAAAGTATGGACTATCATATATTGCTGGAAAGCCCAGGATGTCTATTTTACAACGCAATTGAGAGCGCGCCAATTGGGTTTCTGTAGCTCCAGGAAATGCACTTCGAGTGAAGGGAGGTCAGAATCTAACAGCATCTGCAGTCCTTTTTCAGCCTCTGAATCAGATTTTTGCTCAGGTCCCTCAATTTCAGCCAGAAAATACCTGAAATCATAGAAAAACACACAAACTCATAGTAAAGTCCAGAAAAGTGAATTTTAAATAAAAACTAATAAAAATATAATAAAAACTAACTAAAATATACTAAAAACATACTAAAAACAGTGCCAAAAAGCGTATAAATTATCCGCTCATCACAACACCAAATTAAATTGTTGCTTGTCCCCAAGCAACTGAAAATCAAATAGGATAAAAAGAAGAGAATATACAATGAATTCTAAAAACATCTATGAAGATCAGTATTAATTAGATGAGCGGGGCTTTTAGCTTTTTGCCTCTGAACAGTTTTGGCATATCGCTTTATCCTTTGAAGTTCAGACTGATTGGCTTCTATAGGAACTCAGAATCCTGATAGTGTTATTGATTCTCCTAGTTAAGTATGTTGATTCTTGAACACAACTACTTTATGAGTCTTTGTCGTGACCCTAAGCATTTTGTTTTCCAGTGTTACCACCGGATACATAAATGGCACAAACACATAACTGGGTGAACCTTTTCAGATTGTGACTCAGCTTTGCTAGAGTCCCCAATTAGAGGTGTCCAGAGCTCTTAAGCACACTCTTTTTTTGCTTTGGACCACGACTTTAACCGCTCAGTCTCAAGTTTTTACTTGACACCTTCACGCCACAAACACATGGTTAGGGACAGCTTGGTCTAGCCGCTTAGGCCATGATTTTATTCCTGAGGGCCCTCCTATCCACTGATGCTCAAAGCCTTGGATCCTTTTTATTACCCTTTCCTTTTGGTTTAAAAGGCTATTGGCTTCTTCTGCTTGCTTTTTCTTTCTTTTTCTTCTTTTTTTTTATTTACTGCTTTTTCTTGCTTCAAGAATCAATTTTTTTGATTTTTCAGATTATCAATAACATTTTTCCTTTCCATCATTCTTTCAAGAGCCAACAATTTTAACATTCATAAACAACAAATTCAAACATATGCACTGTTCAAGCATTCATTCAGAAAACAAGAGTATTGCCACCACATCAAAATAATTAAACTGTTTTAAAATTTGAAATTCATGTACTTCTTTTTCTTTTTCAATTAAAAACACTTTTTATTTAAGAAAGGTGATGGATTCATAGGACATTCATAGCTTTATGACATAAACTTTAAATTTTATTAATCATAGAATGACAATAAGACTCAAAAATAAATATAAGAGCAAACTAATAATAATAGAAGACATAAAAGTAAAAAAAAAGAAAAATAGATGACTCTTAAAATAGACTCTTAATAATAAAGGTTATCACAGAGTTAGGACTCAACAACCTTGATATTGAGAAGTGGATGCTCCCTCAATCTGTGGGGTGCTTGGTCCTTCAAGGGAGAGCTTCTGGCGCTTCAGCTCCTGTAGCTCACGCCCCTGCTTCTCCTATTCCTTCAGCAGTTTGCAGAGCATGCAGTTTTGATTCTGCTGTTCTTCCTTAAGTTGTTCCATAGCTTCTTGCAGCTTGGTAACAGATGCTTCTAGGCGGGTCTAGTAGTCAATTTCAGGAATTTCTGGGAGGAACTCCTGCGCCCTCCTTTTTATGGAGTTGTCTTGCACTTGTCCTTCTATTGACTTCTTGGTGATTGGGTGTTCGATTGGAATGAATTCATCTACTCCCATTCTCACCCCAGCATCTTTACATAGCAGAGAAATTAAGCTTGGGTAGGCCAGTTTGGCTTCAGTAGAGTTCTTGTTCGCAATTGTGTAAATCTCACAAGAAATCAGATGATGAATCTCCACTTCTTTTCCAAGCATAATACAATGAATCATCACTGTTCTTTTGACAGTGACCTCAGAGCGGTTGCTAGTGGGCGATATAGAACGCCCAATGAAGTCCAACCAGCCTCTTGCAACTGGTTTGAGATCTCCCCTCTTGAGTTGGTTTGGGACACCTTTTGAATTGGTTATCCACTTAGTTCCGGGGAGGCATATGTCCTCTAGAACTTGATCCAACCCTTTATCTACTCTCACCATTCTCCTATTAAAGGATTCTGGATCATCTTGTAGTTGAGGCAGTTTGAAGACCTCTCTTATTTTGTCCAGATGGAAGTAAATAAGCCTCCCTCTGACCATGGTTCGGTAGGTATGAAAGGCGGTTTCAGTTATTCTCTGCTTATCTGTTAGCTACAGATTTGAGTAGAATTCCTGAACCATGTTTCTTCCAACCTTTGTTTCAGGATTAGCTAGAATTTCCCATCATCTGTTTCGAATTTGCTCTTGGATCTTCGGATATTCATCTTCTTTCAGATTGAATTTAACTTCTGGGATCACTGACTTCAGACCCATTATTTTGTGGTAATGGTCTACATGTTCTTTGGTTAGGAACCTCTCTTGATTCCAAAAACTCTTTGGAGTATTCTCTTTTTTGCCTCTTGATTTGGTTTGCTTTCCCTTAGGTGCCATGATCTTGATGAGTCTTAGCTCAGTGATCACGGAAAAACACACCAAACTTAGAAGTTTGCTTGCCCTCAAGCAAAAAAAAGGAAAGGGGAGAGAGAGGAGAAGAGGCAAATTCGAATGGTGGAGAGGAAGGGATGGCCCAATGTGTATTTATAAGAGGAGGGGGGATTTCGAAAATTTTGAAAGAGATATGCCATAGAGATATGATTGGTGGAAGAAAATAAAATCATGATATGAAAAAGATATAAAGAGGTTAAATCTGATAATTTGGTTATGCATCTAAGAAATAAGAGATGATATGATGGGTTTGAAAAGATTTGAAAAGAAATTGAAAAGATACTTGAGTTTTTGAAGAAGATTTGGGAAGGATTTGAAAAGAAATTTGAAAAAGAGATTTAGAGAATTGTTGAATTTTTGAAAATTGAGGGTGAATAATGAAAGTTTGAAACATGTTTATGCAAAAAATTATGAGTTAAAACATGAAAATTTGAAAAAAATTTTGAATTTGGAAACAAAATCTCCTCCCCTTGCCTTTCTGGCGTTAAACGCCCAGAATGGTATCCATTCTGGCGTTTAACGCCCAATTGTTGGCCATTATGGGCGTTTAATGCCCAGCCAGGTACCCTGGCTGGCGTTAAACGCCAGAAACCCCTTTATAACTAGGCGTTTTGCTGAACGCCCAGGATGCTGCAATTCTGGCGTTAAACGCCCAGAATGGTGCCAATTCTGGCGTTTAACGCCCAAAATGCCCTTTACTGGCGTTTTCTTGTCAGCAAGCTCATTTTCTCTGTTTTTTGCACTGAATCCTTCTGTAACGCTGTGAATTCCTTCAATTTTGATGATTAACCTTTGAAGAAAGTGTATATCAAATTTCTACAAGTATTATTTAAAACAAATAACTTGCTAATGGCTGGGTTGCCTCCCAGCAAGCGCTTCTTTATTGTCTTTAGCTGGACCTTTACTGAGCTTCATTTAAGCCTCAGTTTTGAGCATTCTTGCTCAAAATTGCTTTCAAGATAATGTTTGATTCTTTGTCCATTAACAATGAACTTTTTGTCAGAATCAATATCTTGAAGCTCAACATATCCATATGGTGACACTCCTGTAATCACATATGGTCCCCTCCACCGGGATTTTAATTTTTCGGGGAATAATTTGAGCCTAGAGTTGAATAGCAGAACTTTTTGTCTTGGCTCAAAGACTCTGGATGACAATTTTTTGTCATGCCACTTTTTTGCTTTTTCCTTATAAATTTTTGTATTTTCAAAAGCATTGAGTCTGAACTCCTCTAGCTCATTTAGCTGGAGCAATATTTTCTCACTAGCTAACTTAGCATCCAGGTTTAGGAATCTGGTTGCCCAGTAGGCTTTATGTTCCAGTTCCACGGGCAGATGACAGGCCTTGCCATACACAAGCTGGTATAGAGAGGTTCCTATAGGAGTCTTGAATACTGCTTTGTATGCCCACAGAGCATCATCCAAGCTCTTTGCCCAATCCTTTCTACGGGCAATTACAGTCCGTTCCAAGATTCTTTTTTTGCTCTCTATTAGAGACTTCAGCCTACCCATTTGTCTGTGGATGATATGGTGTTGCTACTTTGTGGCTAATTCCGTATCGGACCATGGCAGAGTAAAGCTGTTTATTGCAGAAATGGGTGCCCCCATTACTGATTAGTACTCTGGGAACACCAAATCTACTGAAAATATATTTTTGGAGGAACTTCAGCACAGTCTTGGTATCATTAGTGGGTGTGGCAATTGCCTCCACCCATTTAGATACGTAGTCTACTGCCACCAGAATGTAAGTGTTTGAGTATGATGGTGGGAAAGGACCCATGAAGTCAATACCCCATACATCAAACAACTCAATCTCTAAGATCCCTTGTTGAGGCATGGCGTAACCATGAGGTAAGTTGCCAGCTCTTTGGCAACTGTCACAGTTACGCACAAACTCTCGGGCATCTCTATAGAGAGTAGACCAGTAGAAATCACATTGGAGGACTTTAGTGGCTGTGCGCTCACTTCCGAAATGTCCTCCATACTGTGATCTATGGCAATGCCACAGGATCTTTTGTGCCTCCTCTCTAGGGACGCATCTGCGGATCATTCCGTCTGCACATCTCTTAAAGAGATATGGTTCATCCCACGAGTAGTACTTTGCATCAGAAATTAGTTTTTTCTTTTGCACCCTGCTATACTCCTGGGGTATGAACCTCACAGCTTTATAATTTGCAATGTCTGTAAACCATGGTGCTTCCTAAATGGCAAAGAGTTGCTCATCTGGAAAGGTCTCAGAGATTTCAGTAGAAGGGAGGGGCGCCTGGTGCACGAAATTGTGATGTCCAGGCTCAAACTATTCCTGGCACGTGAGCAACTTGGTGCTCTGATCTCAATACATAATTGTCACAACTTCGATACAACTAACCAGCAAGTGCACTGGGTCGTCCAAGTAATACCTTACGTGAGTAAGGGTTGAATCCCACGGAGATTGTTGGTATGAAGCAAGCTATGGTCACCTTGTAAATCTCAGTCAGGCAGATATAAAGTGATAATGGTGTTTTCGAATTTATTATAATAAAATAGGGATAGAAATACTTATGTAATTCATTGGTAGGAATTTTAGATAAGCGAATGGAGATGCTTTCGTTCCTCTGAACCTCTGCTTTCCTGCTATCTTCATCCAATCAGTCTCACTCCTTTCCATGGCTGGCTTTATGCAAGGGCATCACCGTTGTCAGTGGCTACATCCCCTCCTCTCAGTGAATAATATGCTCACGCACCCTGTCACGGCACGGCTATTCATCTGTCGGTTCCCGATCATGCTGGAATAGGATTCACCCTCCTTTTGCGTCTGTCACTAACGCCCAGCACTCGCGAGTTTGAAGCTCGTCACAGTCATTCAATCATTGAATCCTACTCAGAATACCACAGACAAGGTTTAGACCTTCCGGATTCTCTTGAATGCCGCCATCATTCTAGCTTACGCCACGAAGATTCCTGTTAGGAGATCTAAGAGATACTCATTCTAGCTTAATTCATGTAGAACAGAAGTGTTTGTCAGGCACGCGTTCATAAGGGAGAAGGATGATGAGCGTCACACATAATCATCACCTTCATCACGTTCTTGGGTGCGAATGGATATCTTAGAAGCGAAATAAGAAGAATTGAATCGAAAACAGTAGTACTTTGCATTAATCTTTGAGGAACAGCAGAGCTCCACACCTTAATCTATGGAGTGTAGAAACTCTACCGTTGAAAATACATAAGTGAAAGGTCCAGGCATGGCCGAGATGGCCAGCCCCCTAAACGAGATCACAGGATCAAAATACAATCCAGGATCCAAAGATGCCTAATACAATAGTAAGAGGTCCTATTTATAATAAACTAGCTACTAGGGTTTACATGAGTAAGTATTTGATGTATAAATCCACTTCCGGGGCCCACTTGGTGTGTGTTTGGGCTGAGCTTAAGTGTTGCACGTGCAGAGGCCATTTGTGGAGTTGAACGCCAGTTTTTGTGCCAGTTTGGGCGTTCAACTCTGGTTTTGGATCCTTTTCTGGCGCTGGACGCCAGATTTGGGTAGAAATCTGGCGTTGAATGCCAGTTTACGTCGTCTATTCTTAGCCAAAGTATGGACTATTATATATTGCTGGAAAGCCCTGGATGTCTACTTTCCAACGCAATTGGAAGCGCGCCATTTCGAGTTCTGTAGCTCCAGAAAATCCACTTTGAGTGCAGGGAGGTCAGAATCCAACAGCATCAGCAGTCCTTTTTCAACCTCTGAATCTGATTTCTGCTCAAGTCCCTCAATTTCAGCCAGAAAATACCTGAAATCACAGAAAAACACACAAACTCATAGTAAAGTCTAGAAATGTGAATTTAACACAAAATCTATTAAAAACATCCCTAAAAGTAACTAGATCCTACTAAAAACATACTAAAAACAATGTCAAAAAGCGTATAAATTATCCGCTCATCACAACACCAAACTTAAATTGTTGCTTGTCCCCAAGCAACTGAAAATCAAAATAGGATAAAAAGAATAGAATATACTATAAATTCCAAACTATCAATGAAACAGAGCTTCAATCATATGAGCGGGACTTATAGCTTTTTGCCTCTTGAATAGTTTTGGCATCTCACTTTATCCATTGAGGTTCAGAATGATTGGCATCTATAGGAACTTCAGATTTCGAATAGTGTTATTGACTCTCTTAGTTCAGTATGATGATTCTTGAACACAGCTTCTTTATGAGTCTTGGCCGTGGCCCTAAGCACTTTGTTTTCCAGTATTACCACCGGATACATAAATGCCACAGACACATAATTGGGTGAACCCTTTCAGATTGTGACTCAGCTTTGCTAAAGTCCCCAATTAGAGGTGTCCAGGGTTCTTAAGCACACTCTTTCTTTTTTTGGCTTTGGACCTTGACTTTAACCGCTTAGTCTCAAGTTTTCACTTGACACCTACACGCCACAAGCACATGGTTAGGGACAGCTTGGTTTAGCCGCTTAGACCAAGATTTTATTCCTTTAGGCCCTCCTATCCACTGATGCTCAAAGCCTTGGGATCCTTTTTATTTCCCTTGCCTTTTGGTTTTAAGGGTTATTGGCTTTTTGCTCTTGCCTCTTGGTTTTAAGAGCTTTGGCTTTTTCTGCTTGCTTTTTCTTTTTCTTTCTATATTTTTTTTTGCCTATTTTTTTTTCTGCAAGCTTTGTTCTTTGCTGCTTTTTCTTGCTTCAAGAATCATTTTTATGATTTTCCAGATTATCAAATAACATGTCTCCTAGTCATCATTCTTTCAAGAGCCAACATATTTAACATTTTTAAACAACCACTTCAAAAGACATATGCACTGTTCAAGCATACATTCAGAAAACAAGAAGCATTGTCACCACATCAATATAATTAAACTAAGTTCAAGGATAAATTCGAAACTCATGTACTTCTTGTTCTTTTGAATTAAAAAATTTTTCATTTAAGAGAGGTGATGGATTCATAGGACATTTATAACTTTAAGACAAAGTTACTAACTACTAATGATCATGTAATGAAGACACGAACATAGATAAGCACATAACATAGAAAACGAAAAGCAGAAGAATTAAGAACAAGGAATGAATCCACCTTAGTGATGGTGGCATTTCCTTCTTGAGGAATCAATGATGTCCTTGAGCTCTTCTATGTCTCTTCCTTGCCTTTGTTGCTCCTCCTTCAGTGCTTTTAGATCTTCTCTGATTTCATGAAGGATGATGGAGTGCTCTTGATGTTCCACCCTTAGTTGCTTCCAATAATTGTGTGGAAGAAAATGTATCCCTTGAGGTATCTCAGGGATCTCTTGATTTGCAGTCAAATGTTCTACCACTGAGCTATAGACCCTTGATGGAAGCTTTTGTCTTCCCTTTCCTCTTTCTAGAGGTTTCTCTGGCCTTAGGTGCCATCAATGGTTATGGAAAAAACAAAAAAGCTATGCTTTTACCACACCAAACTTAGAATGTTGCTCGCCCTCGAGCAAAAGAAGAACGAATAGAAGAATAAGAAGAAGATATGGAGGAGATGGATGGGAGTGTGTATTCGGCCATATGGGTGGGATTGGGTGGGAGAGAGATGTTGAATTTTTGAAGGTAGTGGGTGTATGGATGTGAGTGGTAAATGGAAAAAAAAGAAGGGATGATCATGAATGGAAAGAGAGATGATGAGGTAGGTGGGGATCCTGTGGGGTCCACAGATCCTGAGATGATCTTGTGGGGTCCACAGATCCTGAGGTGTCAAGGCATTTACATCCCTGCACCAATTTAGGCATGTAAAATGCCCTTGCACACAACTCTGGGCGTTCAGCGCCAGGTTGGTGCCCATTTTGGGCGTTCAACGCCCCTTTGCTGCCATTTCTGGCGTTGGACGCCAGAACCATGCTTGTTCTGGGCATTCAGCGCCAGGATGCTCCCATTCTGGGCGTTCAGCGCCAGAACTATGCTCTGTTCTGGCGTTTGAACGCCAGATAGATGCTCCTCCAGGGTGTGATTTTTCTTCTGCTGTTTTTGATTCCGTTTTCAATTTTTATATTTATTTTGTGACTCCACATGATCATGACCCTAAGAAAACATGAAAAACAATAAAAATAAGAATTAGATAAACATTGGGTTACCTCCCAACAAGCGCTTCTTTAATGTCAATAGCTTGACAGTGGGCTCTCATGGAGCCTCACAGATGTGCAGAGCTTTGTTGAGACTCTCCAACACCAAACTTAGAGTTTGGATATGGGAGTTCAACACCAAACTTAGAGTTTGGTTGTGGCCTCCCAACACCAAACTTAGAGTTTGACTGTGGGGGCTCTGGTTGACTCTGCTTGGAGAGAAGCTTTTCCTGCTTCCTCTCCATGGTTGCAGAGGGAGATCCTTGAGTTTTAAACACAAGGGAGTTCTCATTCCATTGAAGGACTATTTCACCTCTGTCAACATCAATCACAACTCTTGCTGTGGCCAGGAAAGGTCTTCCTAGGATGATGGATTCATCCTCTTCCTTTCTAGTATCCAGGACTATGAAATCAGCAGGGATGTAAAGGCCCTCAACCTTTACTAATACATCTTCTACTTGTCCATAAGCCTGTTTTCTTGAGCTGTCTGCCATCTCTAGTGAGATTTTAGCAGCTTGCACCCCATAGATTCCCAGTTTCTCTATTACAGAGAGGGGCATGAGGTTTATCCCTGAACCAAGGTCACACAGAGCCTTGAAGATCATGGTGCCTATGGTACAAGGGATTATGAATTTTCCAGGATCCTGTCTCTTCTGAGGCAATGTCAGTTGATCCAGATCACTTAGTTCATTGATGAACAAGGGAGGTTCAACTTCCCAAGCATCAATGCCAAATAATTTGGCATTTAGCTTCATGATTGCACCAAGAAACTTGGTAGTTTGCTCTTCAGTAACATCCTCATTCTCTTCAGAAGAGGAATACTCATCAGAGCTCATGAAGGGCATAAGGAGGTTCAATGGAATCTCTATGGTCTCTAGATGAGCCTCAGAGTCCTTTGGTTCCTCAGAGGGAAGCTCCTTATTGACCACTGGACGTCCCAGGAGGTCTTCCTCCTTGGGATTCACGTCCTCTCCTCTCCTCACAGGTTCGGCCATGGCGCTTATGTCAATGGCCTTGCACTCTCCTTTTGGGTTCTCTTCTGTATTGCTTGGGAGAGTACTAGGAGGGATTTCAGTGATCCTTTTACTCAGCTGGCCCACTTGTACTTCCAAATTTCTAATGGAAGACCTCGTTTCATTCATGAAACTTACAGTGGCCTTAGATAGATCAGAGACTAGATTTGCTAAATTAGAAGCATTTTGTTCAGAGTTCTCTGTCTGTGGCTGAGTGGATGATGGAAAAGGCTTGCTATTGCTAAACCTGTTTCTTCCACCATTATTAAAGCCTTGTTGGGGCTTTTGATCCTTCCATGAGAAATTTGGATGATTTCTCCATGTTGAGTTATAGGTGTTTCCATAAGGTTCACCTAAGTAATTTACCTCTGCTATTGCAGGGTTCTCAGGATCATAGGCTTCTTCTTCAGAAGAAGCCTCTTGAGTACTGTTGGATGCAGCTTGCATTCCATGCAGACTCTGAGAAATCATATTGACTTGCTGAGTCAATATTTTATTCTGAGCCAATATGGCATTCAGAGTATCAACTTCAAGAACTCCCTTCTTCATAGGCATCCCATTACTCACAGGATTCCTTTCAGAAGTGTACATGAACTGGTTATTAGCAACCATGTCAATGAGTTCTTGAGCTTCTGCAGGCGTTTTCTTTAGGTGAATGGATCCACCTGCAGAAGTATCCAATGACATCTTAGATAACTCAGACAGACCATCATAGAATATATCCAGGATGGTCCATTCTGAAAGCATGTCAGAGGGACACTTTTTGGTCAACTATTTGTATCTTTCTCAAGCTTCATAGAGGGATTCACCTTCTTTCTGTCTGAAGGTTTGAACATCAGCTCTAAGCTTGCTCAGCTTTTGAGGAGGAAAGTACTTGGCTAAGAAAGCCGTGACCAGCTTATCCCAAGAGTTCAGGCTGTCTTTTGGTTGAGAATCCAACCATAATCTAGCTCTGTCTCTTACAGCAAAAGGGAAAAGCATGAGCCTGTAGACTTCAGGATCTACTCCATTAGTCTTAACAGTATCACATATTTGCAAGAATTCAGTTAAGAACTGAAAAGGATCTTCAGATGGAAGTCCATGAAACTTGCAGTTCTGCTGCATCAGAGAAACTAATTGAGGTTTCAGCTCAAAGTTGTTTGCTCCAATGGCAGGAATGGAGATGCTTCTTCCATGTAAATTGGAATTAGGTGCAGTGAAGTCACCAAGCATTCTCCTTGCATTGTTGTTGGGTTCGGCTGCCATCTCCTTTACTTGTTCGAAATTTTCAATCAAGTTGTCTCTGGATTGTTGTAATTTAGCTTCTCTTAATTTTTTCTTCAGAGTCCTTTCAGGTTCCGGATCAGCTTCAACAAGAATGCCTTTTTCTCTGTCCCTGCTCATAAGAAAGAGGAGAGAAAAAGAAAAGAAGAGGAACCCTCTATGTCACAGTAAAGAGGATCCTTATTGTTAGTTGAAACAAATTTTTGAAAAGATAAGAAGTTAGGAAGTTAGAAAAGATATTTTGAAAAGATATTTTTGAAAAAGATAAGATAAGAAGATATTTTAGAAACTAATTTTGAAAGAGATTTGATTTTTAAAATCTCAATTAATGACTTGATTCATAAGAAATCACAAGATATGATTCTAGAACTTAAAGTTTGAATCTTTCTTAACAAGCAAGTAACAAACTTCAAATTTTTGAATCAAAACATTAATTGTTTATGTTATTTTCGAAAATTTGGTATAAAAATAAAAAAATATTTTTGAAAAATATTTTTGGATTTTTCGAAAATAACTAAGAATTTTGAAAAAGATTTGATTTTTGAAAAAGATATTGAAAAAGATAAGATTTTCAAATTGAAAATTTGATTTGACTCATAAGAAACAACTTGATTTTAAAAATTTTTGAAAGAGTCAATCCAAATTTTCGAATTTGATGAGAGAAAATGGGAAAGATATTTTTTTTGATTTTTGAATTTTTATGATGAGAGAGAAAAACACTAAAAAGATGCAATGCATGAAATATTTAGATCAAAACATGTGATGCATGCAAGAATGCTATGAATGTCAAGATGAACACCAAGAACACTTTGAAGATCATGATGAACATCAAGAACACGTTTTTGAAAAATTTTTAATGCAAAGAAAACATGCAAGACACCAAACTTAGAATTCTTTAATGGTTAGACACTAAGAATTCAAGAATGCATATGAAAAACATGAAAAGACACAAAACAAAAAATCATCAAGATCAAACAAGAAGACTTACCAAGAACAACTTGAAGATCATGAAGAACACTATGAATGCATGAAATTTTTGAAAAATGCAAGATGCACATGCAATTGACACCAAACTTATAACATGACCCAAGACTCAAACAAGAAACAGAAAAATATTTTTGATTTTTATGATTTTCTAATTTTTTTGTATTTTTTTTTCGAAAATTATATGAAAAAGAAAAATAAGGATTCCAAAATTTTTAATATGAATTCCAGGAATCTTGCATTCTTAGTCTAAAGCTTCAGTCTAGGAATTAGACATGGCTCACTAGCCAGCCAAGCTTTCAATGAAAGCTCCGGTCCAAAATACTAGACATGGCCAATGGCCAGCCAAGCTTTAGCATGTAATTCAGATGTGACATGCCTGACATACTCATTCCCAAAGGAATAGACATGGCTTTACAGCCAGCCAGGCTTCAACATGCTTCATGAAACACTAGAATTCATTCTTAAAAATTTTGAATAAAATTTTTTTTTGAAAACATTTTATTTATTTTTTTTTCGAAAACAGATGAGAGATTTTTGAAAATATTTTTGAAAAATTTTTGAAAATAAAATAAAAAGAAAATTACCTAATCTGAGCAACAAGATGAGCCGTCAGTTGTCCAAACTCAAACAATCCCCGGCAACGGCGCCAAAAACTTGGTGCACGAAATTGTGATGCCCAGGCTCAAACTATTCCTGGCACGTGAGCAACTTGGTGCTATGATCTCAATACATAATTGTCACAACTTCGATACAACTAACCAGCAAGTGCACTGGGTCGTCCAAGTAATACCTTACGTGAGTAAGGGTCGAATCCCACGGAGATTGTTGGTATGAAGCAAGCTATGGTCACCTTGTAAATCTCAGTCAGGCAGATATAAAGTGATAATGGTGTTTTCAAATTTATTATAATAAAACAGGGATAGAAATACTTATGTAATTCATTGGTAGGAATTTCAGATAAGCGAATGGAGATGCTTTCGTTCCTCTGAACCTCTGCTTTCCTGCTATCTTCATCCAATCAGTCTCACTCCTTTCCATGGCTGGCTTTATGCAAGGGCATCACCGTTGTCAGTGGCTACATCCCCTCCTCTCAGTGAATAATATGCTCACGCACCCTGTCACGGCACAGCTATTCATCTGTCGGTTCCCGATCATGCTGGAATAGGATTCACCCTCCTTTTGCGTCTGTCACTAACGCCCAGCACTCGCGAGTTTGAAGCTCGTCACAGTCATTCAATCATTGAATCCTACTCAGAATACCACAGACAAGGTTTAGACCTTCCGGATTCTCTTGAATGCCGCCATCATTCTAGCTTACGCCACGAAGATTCCTGTTAGGAGATCTAAGAGATACTCATTCTAGCTTAATTCATGTAGAACAGAAGTGTTTGTCAGGCACGCGTTCATAAGGGAGAAGGATGATGAGCGTCACACATAATCATCACCTTCATCACGTTCTTGGGTGCGAATGGATATCTTAGAAGCGAAATAAGAAGAATTGAATCGAAAACAGTAGTACTTTGCATTAATCTTTGAGGAACAGCAGAGCTCCACATCTTAATCTATGGAGTGTAGAAACTCTACCGTTGAAAATACATAAGTGAAAGGTCCAGGCATGGCCGAGATGGCCAGCCCCCTAAACGAGATCACAGGATCAAAATACAATCCAGGATCCAAAGATGCCTAATACAATAGTAAGAGGTCCTATTTATAATAAACTAGCTACTAGGGTTTACATGAGTAAGTATTTGATGTATAAATCCACTTCCGGGGCCCACTTGGTGTGTGTTTGGGCTGAGCTTAAGTGTTGCACGTGCAAAGGCCATTTGTGGAGTTGAACGCCAGTTTTTGTGCCAGTTTGGGCGTTCAACTCTGGTTTTGGATCCTTTTCTGGCGCTGGACGCCAGATTTGGGTAGAAAGCTGGCGTTGAACGCCAGTTTACATCATCTATTCTTGGCCAAAGTATGGACTATTATATATTTCTGGAAAGCCCTGGATGTCTACTTTTCAACGCAATTGGAAGCGTGCCATTTCGAGTTCTGTAGCTCCAGAAAATCCACTTTGAGTGCAGAGAGGTCAGAATCCAACAGCATCAGCAGTCCTTTTTCAACCTCTGAATCTGATTTCTGCTCAAGTCCCTCAATTTCAGCCAGAAAATACCTGAAATCACAGAAAAACACACAAACTCATAGTAAAGTCCAGAAATGTGAATTTAACACAAAATCTATTAAAAACATCCCTAAAAGTAACTAGATCCTACTAAAAACATACTAAAAACAATGTCAAAAAGCGTATAAATTATCCGCTCATCAGCGCCCCAGCTACTGGTTCTATCCGGGACAGGTGATCAGCTACCTGGTTCTCTGTCCCTTTTCTGTCTCTTATTTCTATATCAAACTCTTGCAGAAGCAACACCCATCTTATGAGCCTGGGTTTTGAATCTTGCTTTGTGAGTAAATATTTAAGAGCTGCATGGTCAGTGTACACAATCACTTTTGATCCTTATAAATAGGATCTAAACTAGTCAATGGCATAAACCACTGCTAGCAGCTCTTTTTCTGTGGTTGTGTAATTCTTCTGTGCGTTATTTAGAACACGACTGGCATAGTAAATGACGTGCAGAAGCTTGTTATGCCTTTGTCCCAATACTGCACCAATGGCATGGTCACTGGCATCACACATTAATTCGAATGGTAATGTCCAGTCAGGTGTAGAGATGACTGGTGCTGTGACCAGCTTGGCTTTCAGGGTTTCAAACGCCTGCAGACACTCTGTGTCAAACACAAATGGCGTGTCAGCAGCTAGCAGGTTGCTTAGAGGTTTTTCAATTTTTGAAAAATTCTTTATGAACCTCCTATAGAATCCTGCATGCCCCAGAAAGCTTCTGATTACCTTAACATTAGCAGGTGGTGGTAATTTTTCAATCACCTCTACCTTAGCTTGATCCACCTCTATTCCCTTGCTTGAAATTTTGTGCCCAAGGACAATTCCTTTAGTCACCATAAAGTGACATTTTTCCCAGTTTAAGACCAGGTTAGTCTCTTGGCACCTTTTCAGGACAAGTGCTAGATGATCAAGACAGGAGTTGAATGAGTCTCCAAATACTGAGAAGTCATCCATGAAGACTTCCAGGAACTTCTCTATCATATCAGAGAAGATAGAGAGCATGCACCTCTGAAAGGTTGCAGGTGCATTGCACAGACCAAAAGGCATTCTTCTGTAAGCAAATACTCTAGATGGACATGTGAATGCTGTTTTCTCTTGGTCTTGAGGATCCACTGCAATTTGGTTGTAGCCTGAATAGCCATCCAAAAAGCAGTAGTATTCATGGCCTGCTAGTCTCTCTAGCATCTGGTCTATGAATGGAAAAGGAAAATGATCCTTTCTGGTGGCTGTATTGAGCCTTCTGTAGTCAATACACATACGCCACCCTGTAACTGTTCTTGTGGGAACCAGTTCATTCTTTTCATTATGAACTACTGTCATGCCTCCCTTCTTGGGGACAACTTGGACAGGGCTCACCCAGGGGCTATCAGAAATAGGATAAATAATCCCAGCCTCTAGTAACTTAGTGACCTCTTTCTGCACCACCTCCTTCATGGCTGGATTTAGCCGCCTCTGTGGTTGAACCACTGGCTTAGCATCATCCTCCAATAGGATCTTGTGTATGCATCTTGCTGGGCTAATACCCTTAAGATCACTTATGGACCACCCAAGAGCTGTCTTGTGTGTCCTTAGCACTTGAATTAGTGCTTTCTCTTCTTGTGGATTTAAAGCAGAGCTTATGATCACTGGAAAAGTGTCACCCTCTCCCAGAAATGCATATTTCAGGGATGGTGGTAGTGGTTTGAGCTCGGGTTTAGGAGGTTTCTCCTCTTCCTGAGGGATTTTTAGAGGTTCTTTTATTTCCTCTGGTTCCTCCAGATCAGGCTGAACATCTTTAAAAATGTCCTCTAGCTCTGATTCAAGACTCTCAGTCATATTGATCTCTTCCACCAAAGAGTCAATAATATCAGTGTTCATGCAGTCATTTGATGTGTCTGGATGCTGCATAGCTTTGACAGCATTTAACTTGAACTCATCCTCATTGACTCTCAGGGTCACTTTCCCTTTTTGTACATCAATAAGAGTTCGTCCAGTTGCTAGGAAAGGTCTTCCTAGAATGAGAGTTGCACTCTTGTGCTCCTCCATTTTCAGTACTACAAAGTCAGTGGGAAAGGTAAATGGCCCAACCTTGACAATCATGTCCTCAATTATGCCTGATGGATATTTAATGGAGCCATCAGCAAGTTGAAGACATATCCGGGTTGGTTTGACTTCTTCAGTCAACCCAAGCTTTCTGATAGTAGATGCAGATATTAGGTTGATACTTGCTCCAAGGTCACATAGAGCTGTCTTAGTACAAGCACCCTCTAATGTGCATGGTATCATAAAGCTTCCTGGATCTTGAAGCTTTTCTGGTAAGCTTTTCAGAATGACTGCACTGCATTCTTCAGTGAGAAACACTTTTTCAGTTTCTCTCCAATCCTTCTTATGACTTAAGATCTCTTTCATGAACTTAGCATAAGAGGGTATTTGCTCAAGTGCCTCTGCAAACGGGATCTTTATCTCAAGAGTCCTGAGATAATCTGCAAAGCGGGTAAATTGTTTATCCTGTTCTGCTTGGCGGAGTTTCTGAGGATAAGGCATTTTGGCTTTATATTCTTCAACCTTAGTTGTTGCAGGTTTATTCACTACAGAACTGGTTGGAGAAGCCTTCTTAGAGGGGTTACTATCAGCATTTGCAGGTGTCTGATCCCTCACTGGCGTTTGAACGCCAGGATTGGT
The DNA here is from genome assembly GCF_059453495.1 of Arachis ipaensis. NCBI lineage: Eukaryota > Viridiplantae > Streptophyta > Magnoliopsida > Fabales > Fabaceae > Arachis > Arachis ipaensis. Next base: position 112,900,295 of record NC_142441.1, on the reverse strand, counting down.
TGCAGGATGGGCATTTAACGCCAACTTCCCACCCTTTTCTGGCGTTTGAACGCCAGAACTGGGCAAGGAATGGGCGTTTAACGCCAACTTTGCTCCCTTTTCTGGCGTTTGAATGCCAGAATTATTCCTCTCTGGGCTCTTGCTGTCCTCAGAGAGATTTTGGGCAGTGGTTTGATCATCCTCTGTCATTTGTTCCTTTCTTGACTTTTTGTTACTTTGAACTGAATTATTCAATGTCTTCCCGCTCCTTAGTTGAATAGCTTGGCATTCTTCTGTTATCTGTTTAGATAGCTGCTGTCTTGTCTGATTTAATTGTGCTTCTATATTCTTGTTAGCATTTTTAGTGTCTTGGAGCATCTCCTTGAATTCTGCTAATTGTTTTGTCATTAGAAGTAATTGCTGATTTAGTTCAACAATCTGTTCTTGAGGATTATGATCAGTAGTTGCTACCATAGCTTCTTTTTCTTTGGAGGGCTCATTGCTTGAGTATAGATGTTGATTTCTAGTAACTGTATCTATGAGTTCTTGAGCCTCTTCAATTATCTTTCTCATGTGTATAGATCCACCAGCTGAGTAGTCTAGAGACATTTGAGCTCTTTCTGTAAGTCCATAGTAGAAGATGTCTAACTGTACCCACTCTGAAAATATTTCAGAGGGGCATTTCCTTAGCATCCCTCTATACCTCTCCCAGGCATTATAAAGGGATTCATGATCCTCTTGTTTAAAGCCTTGGATGTCCAACCTTAGCTGTGTCATCCTTTTTGGAGGGTAAAATTGATTTAGGAATTTGTCTGATAACTGTCTCCATGTTTTTATGCTTGCTGTGGGTTGGTTATTTAACCACCTCTTAGCTTGATCTTTTATAGCAAATGAAAATAGTAATAATCTGTAGACATCCTGATCCACTTCTTTATCACATACTGTGTCAGCAATTTGTAAGAACTGTGCCAGAAACTCAATAGGTTCTTCCTGTGGAAGACCGGAATACTGGCAATTTTGCTGCACCATGATAATGAGCTGAGGATTTAGCTCAAAACTGCTTGCGTTGATGGGAGGTATACAGATGCTACTCCCATATGCAGCTGTAATGGGGTTGGCATATGACCCCAGAGTCCTTCTGGACTGTTCACTTCCACTTATGTCCATGACGGAGAAAAGGGAATTGATATGAATTGCAAATAAAATATATTTTTGTTTTTATTTTATTTTAATTAAAATTAACCGAATAAAATAAAACAAAATAAATGAAAAATAAAATAGAACTTTCGAAAATTAGAAGAAAATGAAATAAAAGCAAATTGAAAACTAAATTAATTAATTGATTAAAAAAGATTTTGGAAATTAGCAATCAAAAAGATATGATTGAAAATTATTTTAAAAAAAGATATGATTGAGAAAATATGATTGAAATTTATAAAAAAAATATGATTAAAAAGATATGATTGAAGAAATTAAAAAGATTTGATTTTTGAAAGAAATTTGAAAAGATCAATTTTTGAAATTAGAATTTTGACTTGACTAAAAAAAAGATATGATTTTGAAAATCTTTGACTAATTTAATGCAAAATTTCAAAATTTATGAGTAAAATAAGGAAAAGATAATTTTTTGACTTTTGAATTTTAATGAGGAAAGAGAAAAACAACAAAATGATACTAAACTTAGAAATTTTAGATCAAAACAAAGAGAACAAACAAGAAAACTTTGAATATCAAGATGAACATCAAGAAGATTTTGAAGATCAAGATGAACACCAAGAACAAATTTTTGAAAAATTTTAAGTAAATAAAAGCACAAGGGACACCAAACTTAGAATTTTTTAAAGATCAAGAAGAACTAGGAACATGCAAATTCGAAAAATCAAAAGAAAATAAAAGCATGCAATTGAATCCAAACTTAAAACATAAAATTAAACTCAAATAAAAGACTCAAATTTAGTGACTCTAAACCAACAAAGATAAATTATTCCTAATCTAAGCAACAAGATAAACCGTCAGTTGTCCAAACTCGAACAATCCCCGGCAATGGCACCAAAAACTTGGTGCAAAAAATTACAATCACATTTTTGCAACTCTGCACAACTAACCAGCAAGTGCACTGGGTCATCTAAGTAATACCTTACGTGAGTAAGGGTCAATCCCACGGAGATTGTCGGCTTGAAGCAAGCTATGATTATCTTATAACTCTTAGTCAGGATATTAATAGTTCTCAGATTTGATTGTAAAAAGTAAAAGAAAATGAATAAATACTTGTTATGCAGTAATGAAGAACAGGTTGAGGTTTTGGAGATGCTTTGTCTTCTGAATCTCTGCTTTCCTACTATCTTCTTCTTCATACACGCAAGGATCCTTCCATGGCAAGCTTTATGTTGGGCATCACCGTTGTCAATGGCTACTTCCCGTCCTCTCAGTGAAAATGTTCCAAATGCGCTGTCACCACATGGCTAATCATCTGTCGGTTCTCGATCATGTTGGAATAGGATCCATTGATCCTTTTGCGTCTGTCACACGCCCAACAATCGTGAGTTTGAAGCTCGTCACAGTCATCCCTTCCCAGATCCTACTCGGAATACCACAGACAAGGTTTAGACTTTCTGGATCTCAAGAATGACCGCCAATAATTCTAGCCTATACCACGAAGGTTTCAATCTTAGATTAGAAACCCAAGAGATAAACATTCAAGCTTGATTGCATGTAGAACAGAAGTGGTTGTCAGGCACGCGTTCATAGGTGAGAATGATGATGAGTGTCACGGATCATCACATTCATCAGGTTGAAGTGCGAATGAATATCTTAGAATAGAAGCAAGCATGATAGAATGGAAAACAGTAGTAATTGCATTAATTCATCGAAAAACAGCAGAGCTCCTCACCCCCAACAATGGGGTTCAGAGACTCATGCCGTAGAAGATACAATATGAAACATGTAAAGTGTCATGAGGTACAAGATGAATTACTAAAAGTAGTTTTTATAGTAAACTAGTGACCTAGGGTTACAGAAAATGAGTAAGCTAGGGTGTTTAGTGTAAAAAATCCACTTCCGAGGCCCACTTGGTGTGTGTTTGGGCTGAGCATTGAAGCTTTCATGTGTAGAGACTCTTCTTGGAGTTTAACGCCAACTTTTGTGCCAGTTTGGACATTTAGCTCCAGCTTTTATGCCAGTTCTGGCATTAAACGCCAGAATTCTTAAGCTGACTTGGAACGCCGGTTTGGGCCATCAAATCTTGGGCAAAGTATAGACTATCATATATTGCTGGAAATCCCAGGATGTCTACTTTCCAACGCAATTGAGAGCGTGCTAATTCGGCTTCTGTAGCTCCAGGAAATCCACTTCGAGTGCAGGAAGGTCAGAATCCAACAGTATCTGCAGTCCTTTTTCAGCCTCTGAATCAGATTTTTGCTCAGGTCCCTCAATTTCAGCCAGAAACCACCTGAAATCACAGAAAAAACACAAACTCATAGTAAAGTCCAGAAAAGTGAATTTTAAATAAAAACTAATAAAAATATAATAAAAACTAACTAAAATATACTAAAAACATACTAAAAACAGTGCCAAAAAGCGTATAAATTATCCGCTCATCACTTTCCATGAGCAACATAAACACTTTCTCTGAGCTCTTAAAGAGAGCACTTAACATAACCGAGGCAATGAAGCATAATGGGAGGAGATCTAAAGTAGTTTCCCTTCTAGAGGTGTGTGCTGCTGATGGCAGGGGCAAATGGCGTTCCTATTCTAGGGGTTTTAACAGAAACAGCCCTCCACCCCACTACCCATCTCCAGAGCTCAGGCCATAGTTGTCATAAATGGGTGGTTTGAGGATGGAACATTAAACCCCAGAATAGATAGAGAGTCACCAACACCTGAAGACTTGAGAGACCCAAAATATTGCATGGTGCACTAAAATAAGAGCCATGGATTGACTAATTATTATGTGGTGAGGACGATGTTCTATAGACAAGTGAAAGAAGGGAAGATACTCCTAAATGGAGAACAAAACCAAGAAGGTGTGAAGAGCACTCATTTTCCTCAACATCATGTTGGAATGATAAGTGTTGAAGGAGAGGTAATGCTGACAGAGATCATAGATGAAGCAGAAGAGATGGTCACCATGGAGGAGTCCTTGGATGAAGACACATTGACAAAGGGTCTTTTGAAATCTCAAGGGTGTAGAATCATGTTTATCTAACTTGGCTTAGAACCCACATTCAGAAAGAGGCGACTAGAGCTCTAATAGGAGTCATTCAAAAGCATGAAAAAAGTTTTGGGGGCATCAACGCTCCACTCACAAGATTAGTTATGGCCCATGCAAATGCCCTGGTGTTTTGGGACCCCGACTCATTCAATGGGGAGTTCTACCATAATAAACCAGTGTACGTGAAAGTAGCGGTGAAAGGCATGAAGGTCAGAAGGGCCTTGGTAGATGCTAGATCGGGGGTAAATATCATACCCACTCATATATTTCTATAAATGGGAGGTTCTGCTGATTAGATAAGGCCTACTCAAGTTGGGCTCAATGCTTTTAATGGAGTCGGTGTGAAATCTAGATAGTGTGTTAATGCTGTCTTAGAAGTTGGCCCCATAAAGACCAACAACAAGTTTCATGTGGTGGATGAAAACTCTAACTACCACATCCTACTAGGATGTCCATGGATTCATTTACATCGGTGCGTTCTTTCGACTTGGCATCAATGCATAAAGTCTAGCTAGAAAGGGAAGGATATTAGCATCTCAGCCACTGTAACACCCTTTGATGCAGGAGAAGCACATTTAGTGGATGCGAGTTTTTTTGAAGAGCTTGTGCTACTAGGGGTTAACAAAATAAAGCCTGTGCGAGAATGCCCCATCGGAACACCCAGAAAAAAAGGAGCACAAAAGAATACCATGATGGAGGAAAACACCAAAAAGAAAACACCAAAAAGCAAGCAACAACAATCAAAGACCTAGGGCTTCGTTAGGAAATTCTCCTAAGTGGATGGTATAGGTGGTGTATCCTATAGGAACTCGGGGGTCCACGGAAAAAAATTACCAAAACTCCCCTGGCCCTGACATCCTAAGTGTACAAGAGAAAGAACATCTTCAAAGCAACATAGAAAATGCCCCTCTTCAACTCTAAGATGAAGCAAAGCAGAAAGAGGAAGAATTGGAAGAGATTAATTTAGGGATTGAAGAACACCCGATACCTTTGTTCATGTGCAAAGCTCTAGGGGAGATGGAGAAAAAGGATTTGATAGCACTATTAATAGAGTTCAGAGATGCGTTCGCTTGGAACTATGATGAAATGCCAGTGTTGGACCCAAACTTGGTAACCCACAATCTAGCTGTGAGGAAAGGAGCAACCCCTATCAAGCAAGCTCCTAGAAAATTCTCCAATAAAATAGAGGCCCAAGTAAAGAAAGAAATTGAAAAGTTACTCGTAGCTGAATTTATCAAACCAATACAACAGCCCTCTTGGTTAGCCAACATAGTACTAGTGAAAAAGAAAAATGGACAGATCCAATGTTGCGTGAATTTTAGGGATCTAAACAAAGCTTGCCCTAAGGATGATTTTTCTCTGCCAGATGTTGATAGAATGGTAGATGCTACAGCCGAATTTGAAAGGTTCTCCTTCATGGATGAATTTAGTGGGTACAACCAAATTAGAATGGCTCTGGGAGATGAAGAAAAGACAGCCTTTCGAATGCCCATAGGCAACTTTTACTATACTGTTATGCCTTTTGGCCTAAAGAATGCTGGATCAACCTACCAAAGAGCCATGACTGCTATATTCCACGACATAATACATGACTTTGTGGAAGACTATGTAGACGATTTGGTTGTTAAGTCAACATTTGAGAAGCAACACACAGAACACCTCAGAGTTGTGTTCACTAGATGCAGAAAGTATAGACTCAAGATGAACCCCATGAAATGTGCCATCGGGGTGTCATCTTAAAGTTCTTGGGATTCAGAGTCAACTAATAAACCCCAATTTTGTGGTTTATCTTGTGCTTAATTTGGGGGATTTTATCAACTTTTCTCACATTTATTCAATGAAATAGCATGGTTTTGTAATTCTCCCTAAATTTGTGCTTCTTTTTAGGCCTTAAAATAGCTAAATTTAATTCACTTTAATTTCAGTCGATGCATTGATATGTTTATTAAGTGATTTCAGGTTTAGAGGGCAAAGATTAGATTGAAGGAATGAAGAAAAAACATGTAAAAATGGAGAACTCATGAAGAAATGAAGGAATTGCAAAGTTGTCAATCCTGACCTCCTCACACTCAATTGATCATAACTTGAGCTTCAGAAGTTCAAATGAGGCAGTTCTAGTTACGTTGGAAAGCTAACATCTGGGGCTTCAAAATGATATAAAATTTGCCAGAGTTGTCTGGCGTCTAGGGACCCGTACGCGTGCATCACGTGCACTCATCGCAGGATCAGTGTGGGTCCATTTTAGCAACTCGTGGCCAGCGATTTCTGAAGCATTTTAGGCCCAATCCAACTCATTTCTGACGCTATTGAACCCAAGGATTGAAGAAAAATGAACCAAGTAGTCATAGTTAGAGTTTTCATCATGTTTTAGGTTAGAATTCTAGAGAGAGAAGCTCTCCCTTCTCTCTAGAATTTAGGGTAGTTTAGGTTTAATTTTCTTAAATCTAATTTTCAATTCTTGTTTTGATTTAGTCTTCCTTTTTAATTTCTTGTTATTACATCTTTGTTCTTCTAGTTTTACTTGTCATTTCTTATTTTTCTCTCTTATGTTGATGAACAATTGTTGGATCTTGATTTCTTTTAATGCAATTTTATGTTTCCATGTCTCTTTATGTTAATCTTGATTGTTATTATTGATTTCTTGCTTATGTTAGTTATAGGTTTCATTAATTCTAGCATTTTGTGATGTTTACTTTTATTGCACTCTAGGTGTTTGATAAAATGTTTACACTAGTTTTTGAGTAGTTTTCTTTACTCTTGGCCTAGGCTAAGGGAATTGAGTGACCTTGAGTCATTGGGTCTCATTGAATTGGTGATTTGAGAACCCTTAGTGGTCAATTTGATAGCCATTGATACTAGCCTACTACTAAGTCAATTAGTAGCTAGGTTAGAACCTATGGATTGATGTTGATTAAGCCATTTGATATACTTCAAGCATAGAAGTAGACTTAATGAGCTTAGTTCCTCATGATTGTCAATATATGATTTGTTGATAAGGATGGTGATCTCAATTCCCATGTCTAGCCAATAGTTCTTTTTCTTCTTTTTATTAGTTCTTGTCATTTAATTTCTTGTCGATTACCAAATCCAACCCCCCTTGCATCTTCATAGCCAATAATTGAGTACTTCATTGCAATTCCTTGTGAGATGACCCGAGGTTTAAATACTTCGGTTAATTCTTATTGGGGTTTGTACTTGTGACAACCAAATTTTTGATGTGAGAATTGTTTGTTGGTTTGGAGCTATGCTTACAACGAAGTTCTTATTTCTATAAGAAAAATTCTAGACCGACACAATAAATTCTTCAACATCAAAATGGCGTCGTTGCCGGGGAATTGCAATGGTGTTATGTTATTGGCTATTGTTAATATGTGAATATGTTTGTCTTTTACTTGTTTGTTGGTTTTTTTTAGGATTAGGACTTTGTTTCTCATTTTTGTTAGTTTTTGTTTTTATTTGCTATCATGAATTCTCACCCCTTTGGCTATGAATTTGGCTCAAATTATGTTGTAGGAAATAGGAATTACAATGGTAACATGCATCAAGGATGGAACAATCAAAGATGGAAGGAGCCTCAAGGGATTGATGAACCTTTTTGGCAACAACAACCTCCGGTTTCTTATGGGTATAATTCTAATCTTAATGCATATCAATCTAATGGATGTGGTGACCCTTATTGTGATTGTCAACAACCACCACCATATGCCTATGAATCATCTCCTCAACATAATTTTGAACCACCTTACTCACAAGCCCCTTTTTACTAAACACCTCCATATGACCTTAATCCTTACCCACCATACCAACCACCTTATGAGCCATATGAACCATATGTAGAACCACCCCAATTTCACCCCCAATACCCTCAAGAACCACCACCTCACTATCCTTACCAAGATGAATCACCTCCCATGTATGATAACTTTCAACCACAAAATGAATTTCCCTTTCTACCACAACCCTCTATGGAAGAATACCCATATCCATCAATCCAAGAGCAATATGACCCTACTTATACTAGCCAAGTGGAACAAGAGGCAATAGATCATCTCAAGGAAGTAATGGATCGGCTTCAAGCAATAATCCATCAAAAGGAGCAAGAAGAAGCCCAAAGGATGAATAAAGCTATCGAGGCTAACCTTGCCAAAATTAAAGCCGCCTTGGACTCATGGGACTCATGCAACAAGCAAAGTACCTCCACGGATGAATGTGAGAAATCAACCGAAGAGAGGAGTATGAAGGAGATTTTGGAATTCCAACATGAGGACAAAGAGAGAAGGTATGTCTTGCAACAAGTGGAGGAGGAAGAGATTGTTAAAGAAGAAGAAGTGGTTAAAGAGCTAGGCAAAATTGAACAAGAGGTGGATTTCAAGCTTGAAGACACTTCCACACCAGGTGATGTTGTTGATGATCTTGCGGAAGTTGTTGAACCTTCTTCCAGTGAGCTTGAATTTGGTGTTGAGGAGGATAATGCGCAACCTCCAAGGCATAGTATGAATGATGAAAGATTGGAAGAGGTTGAGCAAGAAGCAAGCTCCATCATTGAAGATGATTTCACACCAACCAATGTGTCTTTTGAAATTGATGAACCTACCTCATTGTGTTATGAAATTGATGACAAGGAGGACCGTGCACAACCTCCGACATATGATTTGAGCAATGAGGGGTATATAGAAGAAGTTGGTGAGCAAGGAATTGAACTTAAAGAAGCTTGCAAAGAGGTGGAAGTTGCAAAGGAAGAGCACAAGGGAATGGATCTCGCATTGGCTAAGTGTGGGGAGGTCCCCCTTCCTAAGTCACCATCATCCAACACAACATTCAAGTGGGTAAAATTCCTATCCCTAAGCTTTACTTTCTCACTTGAATATGGTTTGGTTGAAAATGATGGTCAACTTAGAGCTCTTTGTGGAGTAAAGAGTAGGAGGGAGTTGTGTAGTGGTTGAAAACATCATTCTAGGTTCATTATGGTTGCATGTTCAAAGTTTGATTGCAAGGTTTGGTGTGGAGCTAAACTGTATGGGTCTAGGAAGTTGTTTGGAGGCTTCTTTGAGAATTCCAAGGCTAAACCACCCAATTGGAGCTATGATGATCAACTTGAAGATGGGTGTGAAAACAAGGTTTGGGATCCTGGATCACAACATGAAGACCAATTTTGGGAGCTCATATCTTGGGAATAACTTCACCCAAGCTTGGTGAAGACGGTTGGAAATTTTGACAACCGTTTGAGGAGCAAACATCCTTGGAGGTTCAAGGATGAATACAAGCATAAGCCACCATGACAAGGAGCTTTCCAAATGTCCAACTTAAGGACTTAAACTAAAAGTGCTAGGTGGGAGACACCCACCATAGTAAACTCTTTCCATTCTCTTGTATATATAATTAATGAATGCATTGAGTTGCCATTGTTAGGTAGTATTCTTCTTTGCATATTTTTGTTTATTTGGTGTTTTAGTTGTTAGCTTGTTTGATTAGATTTGTGCCTTGAGTTGTAGGTTAGTTGTTGTTAGATTGTATTTTACTTGAAGTGTAAGTTTTGTGTGTCTTGTATTTGAAAATTTTTCAAAAACCAAAAAGATTTGTTGTTAAATTTTAATTTTGATTGTTTTAGAATTCTTGTAGATTAGAAGAGTGCCCTGTTTCTATTTCCATGTATATACAAAAAAAAAGAAAAAGAAAAAAAAGGGGGGGGGGGGGAGGGGCCAGGCACGCGTACGCGTGCCCGACACGTACGCGTCGGTGTGTCGACATGGCTCCATACATGGAATCCGAGAGTTGCGCAAACACCACGCGTACACTGTGCGAAACGCACAGCTGCACCCACGCGTACGCGTACATCACGCGTATGCGTCGATTTACACTCTCACCATTGGTGCACGAAATTGTGATCATCAACAATGGCGCCAAAGGACTTGGAGCTCTTAAACGTGAATCACACTTTGTCACAATTCCACACAACTAACCAGCAAGTGCACTGGGTTGTCCAAGTAATAAACTTTACGTGAGTAAGGGTCGATCCCACAGAGACTGTCGGCTTGAAGCAAGCTATGGTCACCTTGTAAATCTTAGTCAGGCGAATACAGATGGTGATGGATAATTGATAATTAAAAGATAAATAAAACATAAAATAAAGATAGAGATACTTATGTAATTCTTTGGTTGGAATTTCAGATAAGCGTATCAAGATGCTTTGTTCCCCCTGAACCTCTGCTTTTCTATTGCCTTCTTCCAATCATTCATACTCCTTTCCATGGCAAGCTTTATGTTGGGCATCACCGTTGTCAATGGTTACTTCCCGTCCTTTCAGTGAAAACGTTCCAAATGCGCTGTCACCGCACGACTAATCATCTGTCGGTTCTCGATCATGTCGGAATAGGATCCATTGATCCTTTTGCGTCTGTCACACGCCCCACAATCGCGAGTTTGAAGCTCGTCACAGCCATGCCTTCCCAGATCCTACTCAGAATACCACAGACAAGGTTTAGATGTTCCGGATCTCAGGAATGGCCGCCAATAATTCTAGCCTATACCACGAAGGTTCCAATCTTAGATTAGAAGCCTAAGAGATATGCATTCAAGCCATTGCTAGTAGAACAGAGGTGTTTGTTAGGCACATGTTCATAGGTGAGAATGATGATGAGTGTCACGGATCATCACATTCATCAAGTTGAAGAACGAATGAATATCTTAGAGAAGAAATAGACTTGAGTTGAATAGAAAAATAATAGTACTTTGTATTAATTCATGAAGAACAGCAGAGCTCCACACCTTAATCTATGGTGTGTAGAAACTCCACCGTTGAAAATACATAAGAACAAGGTCTAGGCATGGCCGAATGGCCAGCCTTCAAATGTGTCTAAGATAGCATAAGACTTATCAAAGATGAAAATACAATAGTATAAGGTCCTATTTATAGAGAACTAGTAGCCTAGGGTTTACAGAAATCAGTAATTAATGCAGAAATCTTCTTCCGGGCCCACTTGGTGTGTGCTTGGGCTGAGCATTGAAGCTTCCATGTGTAGAGACTTTTCTTGGAGTTAAACGCTAGCTTTTGTGCCAGTTTTGGAGTTAAACGCCAAAATTCTTGAGCTGACTTGGAACGCCTGTTTGGGCCATCAAATCTTGGGCAAAGTATGGAATATTATATATTGCTGGAAAGTCCAGGATGTCTACTTTCCAATGCAATTGAGAGCACACCAATTGGGCTTCTGTAGCTCCAAAAATCCACTTTGAATGTAGGGAGGTCAGAATCCAACAGCATCTGCAGTCCTTTTTCAGCCTCTGAATCAGATTTTTACTCAGGTCCCTCAATTTCAGCCAGAAAATACCTGAAATCACTGAAAAACACACAAACTCATAGTAAAGTCCAGAAGAGTGATTTTTATTTAAAAACTAATAAAAATATAATAAAAACTAATTAAAATATACTAAAAACATACTAAAAACAATGCCAAAAAGCGTATAAATTATCCGCTCATCAACCATCCACGCGCACGCGTGATTGATGCTTCCGCGTCGCATCCGCTCCCTGTTTCCCCTGTTTCTGCTCTGTTCTCTTTTCTTCTTTTCTTCTTTCTTTCTTCTTTCTTCTTTCTCCTTTCTTCTTTCCTTTTCTTTTCTTCTCTCTTCTTCCTTTCTTACTTTCTTCTTTCCCCTCTCTTAAAAAAAAAATCACTTTTTATTTTTCTCATCTTTTATTTTCTTTTGTTTATTGCATTTTCATACGTTTATTCATTGCATGTTAATTTTGTTTTTATAGCTTATTCTTATTTTATTTTCTAAGTTTCTTATTTTAATAATGGTGTTGAATTCTCCTACTCAAGTGTTGAGAATCTCTTGGTTAGTGTTGGTGCTTCTTGACTTGTTTGGTATTTGTTCATACCCTGGGTCGAGCTTTCCGACCCGGGTTGATTGACGACAAGTCGACCGACCTCTTCAGGTCAAGACTGTCTGACCTCTTCTCAAAGAGCTCGGCCAAATCACCAGGAAAGCCCAAAAAGGGCCCAAACAGAGGAACACGACCCAAATCCAAAGGCAGCCCAAGCCTATAGAGATAAGGACGGTTTCCTTAAAGATAAAGATGACTCCACTCAAAGATAAGATAAGATAGCTATCTTATCCCCAGAAAAGATCACTCTACAACATTATAAATACGCTAGATCACCCAGGTATAACTCATACTCTGATTCTACAAAAAACCTGCTTAATACCCTTGCTAACTTAAGCATCGGAGTCCCTTGCAGGTACTACCACCCTCCGGTGACAAAGGATCAGCATCTTCATCAAGTCCAACAAGTCAGACACGGCGGCTCCAGCCACCACCCATAAGTCAGACACATCAGCACCGACCACCACAGCAGATCTCATCCGAGATCGATTTTCAGTTTCAGGTAACCCTCAGAACATTGGCGCCGTTTCCGGGGACCTGGAAGTCATCCCATCATCATGGCGGACAACCTTGACAACGACCACAATTCTGATTTGGAGAACAAAACACCACACAAGAACGTAGAGGTCATAATAGACGATACTTCTCAACCTAATAAAGACAAAAATTCACCAAACACGGGAGCCATGAAGGCACTTCAGGATCGCTTAAAACAACTCGAAAAAGAGATCGAGTATCAACGGGAAGCCGAGAGAGACCTACGAAGGGAAGCTAGACGACGCCGCGAGTTAGAGGACAAGCTCCTAAAGCTCGAAGCCGATTTCAAGGCCAAAACCACTCAATGCAGCCACAAAGATAGCTCCCGTAAGGATCATGACCCATTCACCAAAGAGATTATGAAGACCAAAAATCCCAAAGGACTTCAAACCTTCCGACATGACTCTATACGATGGCACAGCAGATCTCATCCATCATCTCAGTAATTTTAGAAGTAGAATATACCTCACTAACGCCTCAGATGCAGTCCGCTGCAAAGCCTTCCCAACTACCTTGACAAAGACAGCAATTAAATGGTTCGACAATCTGCCCCCTAGGTCCATCTCAAGCTTTGACGACTTAGTCAAACAGTTTTTAGCCAGATTCTCCATCCAAAAAGACAAAACTAAGCACGCCCCAAGTCTATTAGGGATCAAACAAGGAGATCGGGAAAGTCTCTGTAGCTACATGGAAAGATTCAACAAAGCATGTCTGGACATACAAAATCTGCCAATAGAAGCAGCCATTATGGGTCTCATCAATGGCTTACGAGAGGGACCTTTTATTCACTCAATATAAAAAAACATCCCAAATCCCTGAATGAAGTGCAAGAACGAGCAGAGAAATATATCAACATGGAGGAAAACTCTCGACTAGGAGAGACCTCAAAGTCTGGATTCTCCTACTCCTCCCGAGATAAGGACAACGATTCCAAGAGAAAAGAAGATCAACATGGAGAAAAGATAAAAAAATATCACAATTATACCCCTCTTCGAGTGTCTCTTGTAGATGTCTATCGAGAAGTATGCCATGTTGAAAAGATACCCCCACCTCGCCCACTCAAAAGCAAGAAAGGAGGAGGAAATCGGACTGAATACTGTAAATACCATCGAATATATGGACATTCTACCAACGAATGTTTTGACTTGAAGAATGTCATAGAAAAATTGGTGAGAGAGGGAAAACTAGATCGGTACTTAGCCAGCAGAGCAGATGAACCAAGAAAAAGAAGAAGGGACGAAGATGTCGGACCAACTGAACGACCACCTCGTACCCTGGAGAGACATGTCCACATGATACACAGAGGATTTGCAGGAGGAGGAGTCTCTAAATCATCTCGCAAAAGACATCTTAAAGAAGTATATCATGTTGAGGGAGGAGAAGAAGCACCCGACATCCCCACTATCACTTTTACTAAAGAGGACGCAGCTGGCATTATTTTGGTACATGATGATCCCATGGTCACCACTATCATATTGGCCAATGCTAATCTTCACCACACACTGGTAGACCAGGGGAGATCGGCTGATACCTTGTTCAAAACCGCCTTCGACAAACTCGGTTTAGAGGAAAAAGAACTCAGAGCATATCCGAACAGCCTATTCGGGCTGAGAGACACTCCAATCCAACCACTTGGATACATCTCACTGCACACAACCTTTGGAAAAGGAAACCGGTTGATGCCAAGGCATCATAGGCTAGTTTCACTAGCATTTTTCTGTTAGTTTTAGTTGTTTTATGCATTTTCTTGAGCTTAAAGTAACCAAAAATGGTTAAATGAAGAACAAAGCAATGAACCATCCAAACAACATGATTTTGATGCATATTCCATGAGTTTTAGTTATAATACTTAAATGCTATGAATGGAAGATTTCTCATGAAATTTTGCAAGACTTTGATGCAATTGTTTGGATGATTTCAGGGAAGAAGAGGCTAAGCAAGGAAGCAACAAAATCAATGAAGGAAGCTTGAATATCACATGTGGAGTTTAAGTTCCAGTTTAAGCCTAAACTGGAGCTTAAACGTCAAAATCATGAAGGATAAGAAATGCTGGAATTGAAGTTTAACCTCCAGTTTGACCTTAAACTGGAGGTTAAACGCCAGAATGAAAAGCCTCACTAAAGAAGCATTCCACGTTTAACCTCCAGTTTGACCTTAAACTGGAGGTTAAACGCCAGAATGATAATGCCACTCAGGGAGGAGTTCCACGTTTAACCTCCAGTTTGACCTCAAACTGGAGGTTAAACGCCAGAACCAGGAAGAGTACCAGGGAGCCATTCCACGTTTAAGCTCCAGTTTGACCTCAAACTGGAGCTTAAACGTGTTCGACAGCTTTTCTCCTCCAGGGTTGCTCTCTCCATTTCCACGTTTAACCTCCAGTTTGACCTCAAACTGGAGGATAAACGTGTTCGACACCTCCAGGGCTACCATTCTAAGCTTCCACGTTTAACCTCCAGTTTGACCTCAAACTGGAGGTTAAACGTGTTCGACCTCCAGTATGCCTCCACCCTTTTCCACGTTTAACCTCCAGTTTGACCTCAAACTGGAGGTTAAACGTGTTCGACCTCCAGGGCTGCCCTTCCTATTTCCACGTTTAAGCTTCAGTTTAACCTTAAACTGAAGCTTAAACGTGTTCGACTACATGACTCTCCAGGGCTACCTTCTTCCATTTCCACGTTTAAGCTTCAGTTTAACCTTAAACTGAAGCTTAAACGTGCCTCTACAAAAGGCCTCACTGGAAGTGTCTGGCGTTTAAGCTACAGTTTAAGCTTAAACTACAACTTAAACGCCACTCTTGGAAAAGGTTTCTGGGCCAAAAATATTGTGATTTAAGTTAGTCTTTGAGCACAAATATTAACTTAAACTTACTTTGGTATGAAACCCAATTGAATATCATGGTTTATGGGATTGGGCCTGAAGGATTGATGAGTTTGAAATTTCAATTTATTGAGTCATGTGTCATTATTTGATTATCACTAAGTTGGCTCAATAAATGTTACAGGATTTGGATCAACAACCTCATCAAGATTATGGATCATAAACCCAAGGCAAAAGGAAAGCAAGGAGAGGCCTCAAAGCCCAAGAAGCACAACTGAAGCTCAATATAGAAAGTGTATAAATAGGATAGAAGTTAAGTTAGAGGGAACTTTTACTTTCACTTGTAGCTAGTTTTCCTTTTCTTTGTAATTGAATTCAGAGCTATGATTCACTAAACCCCTTTCATTGGGTTAGGGAGCTCTATTGTAATTCAATGAATCAATAATAGTTTATCTTCTTCTTCAATCTTTTCTCTTGAATTTTGTTAGAAAGCTTCTCGATCTAATTCCATTGAGTAGTTGTCTTGGGAAAGAAACTACCCATACTTGGAATCCTTCGGAGCCTTGGGAAAGGAATGGAGGATTCATGCTAGAGAAGCTTTCTCACAGTGAATTGGATTGGGGTTTGGATGGATATTGTGACATGTAATCCTACCAAATTGTGGTTCATGAAATTGTGTTGTATAATCAGTGATCAAGCATCATCTCTTCTTATGAACATTTAAACCAAGGGATTGGGAATTTGTTTGTTTTTAGAGAGAATTGGTGAGCCAAGGGATTGGGATCCAATCATATAAGATTGCCAAGCAAAATTCAATGAACGCATTGGTTGAGGAAGAGATAAACATGTTTTGATTCGGAGATCTCAATATCTCCTATAACCCAATGAATTCCCCATTTCTGATTTCCACTTTCTCTTTACATTCTGCTACTCAATTCATGCAATCACCCCCATTCCCTTTTAATTTCAGCAATTTAGTTTCTGCTCTTTAATTCATGCAATTTAAGATTCCGCCATTTCAATTTCTTGTCATTTACTTTTCCCGCCAATTTTACATTCCGCAATACTCATCTCAATCTTGATTCCGCTCAACTAGAACACACTTCTAATCCGAATTGCTCATTCAACCAATCCTTGTGGGATTCGACCTCACTCTATTGTGAGTTTTTACTTGACGATAACCGGTGCACTTGCCGGAAGGAATTTTGCCGATCGTGCAATTTCCTAAATCGTAGCATAACTAGTTTATGTGCATCAAGTTTATGGCGCCGTTGCCGGGGATTGGTTTTCGATTGACAATTCTCAAATTGGAAGCTAACTAGATTGAGCAATTTTCTCTTGCTTTGTTAATTCTGTTCAAGATACTTGCTGAATTTTAATTTCTGCACTCGGTTATATGCTTTCCTTCTTTATGCCTTTAAATTCATGCAACTAACTCACTGACTCACTAACTGTTTGAATTAATTCCTCAATTGAGCTAACCATACTCTTCCATTAACCAAGAGTATTTCACTTGTTTGTGTTTGAGCTGTGTTCTTGCATGACAGGTAGGAGAGGAGAGACATCAACTCCTCCATATACCGAACCAGAGAGGACCCTTCATAGACTTAGAAGGGAAGCAAGAGGGAAGAGAGTAGTGGGAGAAGAGGAATCTGAAGGAGAATCTGAGGACAATTTTGAGGAAGCTTTAGATCTCAACATGGATAGAGAAGTTCACAACCATGAGAGAGCTGATGGAAACGATGCCATTCCTGAGAGGAGGGTTCTTAGTTCATACATAAACCCAACCTCTGGGAATTGTGGTAGTAGCATCCAGAAACCACCCATTCAGGCCAACAATTTTGAGCTCAAGCCACAGCTAATATCACTAGTGGAGAATCATTGTTCCTTTGGAGGAAGTGCTAATGAAGACCCAAACCAACATCTCACAAAATTCCTGAGAATTTGTGACACTGTGAAGTCCAATGGAGTCCAGGAAGATGCCTATAAACTGCTTTTGTTCCCATTTTCACTTAGGGACAAAGCAGCTAAGTGGCTGGAATCATTCCCAAGGGGGAGTCTAACAACATGGGATGAGGTGGAAAGCAAGTTTCTGGCACGTTTCTACCCTCCACAAAAGGTCAATAGGCTTCGATCGGAGGTTCAGACTTTTAGACAACAAGATGGTGAAACTCTCTACGAGGCATGGGAGAGATTCAAGGACTTGACAAGGAAATGCCCACCAAACATGTTCCATGATTGGGTGCAATTGCACATCTTTTATGATGGGCTCTCTTATGAATCAAGGAAGGCTGTAGACCATTCATCAGGAGGTTCATTGAACAGGAAAAAGACTGTGGAAGAAGCCATTGAAGTGATCGAGACAGTGGCTGAGAATGAGTACTACTATGCATCAGAGAGGCACAACACTAAGGGAGTCATGGAGCTGAACCATGTTGATACAATTCTAGCCCAAAACAAGGTGTTTGCCAAGCAACTAGCAGAGCTTACCAGGCAATTAGAAACAAAGCAAGTGGCTGCAATACACACACAAGATCAAGAGGAAGTAAGCATTGAAGGAGGTGATTGGGAAGAGGCCAATTATGTGGGAAACCAACAAAGGCAATCATATGATCCACATTCCAACACTTACAACCCAGGCTGGAGAAACCACCCAAACTTTGGGTGGGGAAACCAACAAACCCAACCACAAAACCACAAACCTTACAACCACAACCAACATAACAATTCCACATACCAAAACTCCAACCAAAGATCATACCAAGCCACACAAAACACCTACTCCCAACCACCATATCATGGCCAAAATAATCAACCTACCCAACCTAATCCAAACCAACAATTTCAAGATCAATTAAACCGGATAGAAGGAATGATGGCAACCATGAGTCAAGACATAATTGAATTGAAAGCTTTTAAGGAAGAAGTAAATTCTAACTTGCAAAACCAAGGAGCTGCCATCCAGAAGCTAGAAAATCAAATTTTGTATTTGACTAAGCAAGCCCCTGGGACAAGCAGTTCTCATGCTGCCAAGGCTATTGCAAGGGAAGAATGTAAGGCCATAACCCTCAGAAGTGGAAAGAATCTAAAGGAGATCTCAAGGGAAACCACAGAGGATGAAGCAAAGGAAAATGTGAAAGACAAAGAACAAGGACAATCTTTTACACCGTCTGCAACAAAAGAAAAAGAAAAAGAGGTCCTGAAGCCTTACACACTTAAAGCACCTTATCCTCAACGTTTGATGAAAAGTGAAAAGGATGGCCAATTCTCCAGGTTCTTGGAGATTTTCAAGAAGCTTCAAATCAACATTCCCTTTGCTGAGGCAATAGAGCAAATGCCACTCTATGCAAAATTCTTAAAAGAATTAATGACCAAGAAGAGAAGCTGGAGAAATGAGGAAACTGTGTTGTTAACTGAAGAATGCAGTGCCATCATTCAGCACAAATTGCCTCAGAAATTGAAGGACCCAGGCAGTTTCCAAATCCCCTGCATCATAGGAGAAGTCATGGTGGAGAAGGCCTTGTGTGACTTAGGGGCCAGCATCAATTTGATGTCGCTAACAATGATGAGAAGAATGAAGATTGAGGAAGCCAAACCAACAAGAATGGCCCTCCAATTGGCAGATCGAACTTTTAAATTCCCTCATGGGATAGTTGAGGATTTGTTGGTGAAAGTGGGAGAATTTATATTTCCTGCTGATTTTGTGGTGTTAGATATGGAGGAAGAAGCCAAAGCTTCAATAATTCTGGGAAGACCCTTCCTAGCTACTGCTGGAGCCATCATAGATGTACAAAAGGGTGAACTCACTCTTAGACTACATGATGAGAAATTGGTGTTTAATGTATTCAAGGCAATGAGCTATCCATCAGAATCACTAAGGGAATGCATGAGGGTTGATGTAGTGGACATTGCAGTACAAGAAACTTTTGAGGAAACAATAAAGGAATTGGCAGAGGAGGAGTTCACCAAGGATATTGAAGTTAGTGATATCAAGGGTGCTGACACAACCATGCTAAGCATGCCAGAGAGAGTGAAAGAAGAAAAGGAAGCACCAAAACCTGAGCTCAAAGCCTTGCCCCCTAATCTCAAGTATGCATACTTGGGTAGTGATGAGAGTCACCCTGTTATCATTAGCTCTGCCCTGAGCCAAGAACAGGAAGAAGAATTGATCAAGGTGCTGCAAACTCATCAAGATGCCATTGGATGGACCCTAGCTGATTTGAAGGGGATAAGTTCATCCATATGCATGCATAAAATCTTGTTAGAAGAGGATGCTAGACCCTCCATTCAAGCTCAGAGAAGATTGAATCCCGTCATGAAAGAAGTGGTACAAAAGGAAGTCAGGAAGTTATGGCAGGCAGGGGTAATCTACCCCATTTCTGATAGCCCATGGGTTAGTCCCATCCATGTAGTTCCTAAGAAAGGTGGCATAACTGTGGTGCCAAATGAGAAGAACGAACTCATACCCACAAGAACCGTCACTGGGTGGAGGATGTGCATAGACTACAGGAAGCTAAATGAAGCCACCAGAAAGGATCATTTCCCACTCCCATTCATGGATCAGATGCTTGAAAGGCTTGCCGGACATGCTTACTATTGCTTCTTGGATGGATATTCAGGATACAACCAAATAGTAGTTGATCCTAGTGATCAAGAGAAAACATCATTTGTTTGTCCATATGGAGTTTTTGCTTATAGACGCATGCCCTTTGGATTGTGCAATGCACCTGCCACTTTCCAAAGATGCATGCTGTCCATCTTTTCAGACATGATTGAAAAATTTATTGAGGTCTTCATGGACGATTTTTCTGTGTTTGGGGATTCTTTTCCCAGCTGCCTACACCACCTTGCCTTGGTGCTTAAGAGGTGCCAAGAGACTAACCTAGTATTAAACTGGGAAAAGTGTCATTTCATGGTCACAGAAGGAATAGTCCTTGGCCACAAAATCTCTAATAGAGGCATGGAGGTGGACAGAGCTAAGGTGGAAATCATTGAAAAACTACCTCCACCAAGTAATGTCAAGGCAGTTAGGAGTTTTTTGGGACACGCTGGTTTTTACAGAAGGTTTATTAGAGACTTTTCTAAAATAGCCAAACCTTTGAGTAACTTGCTTGTCTCTGATACACCCTTTGTATTTGATAAAAATTGCATGCTAGCCTATGAACTTTTGAAGCAAAAACTTTCCTCTGCACCTATCATTGCCCCACCTGATTGGAACTTACCTTTTGAACTGATGTGTGATGCATCAGACCTTGCTATTGGGGCAGTGTTAGGACAAAGGAAAGACAATTTGGTACATGTGATTTATTATGCCAGTAAAGTCTTGAATGCTAACCAAAGGAATTACACAACCACTGAAAAAGAACTCTTGGCAATAGTCTTTGCATTTGACAAATTTAGATCTTATCTCATTGGATCTAAAGTCATTGTCTTCACTGATCATTCAGCTTTAAAATATTTACTTGCCAAACAAGAATCTAAACCAAGACTTATTAGATGGGTTCTTTTGTTGCAGGAATTTGACATTGAAATCAAAGACAAGAAGGGTGTAGAGAACAAGGTGGCAGACCATTTATCAAGGATACCATGTGAAGAAGGAAGTACACAAAGCACACATATAAATGAGTGCTTTCCTGATGAACAACTCATGGTAATTCACAAAGCACCCTGGTTTGCAGACATAGCAAACTTTAAGGCCACTGGGAGTGTACCTTTGGAATTTAACAAACATCAAAGGAAGAAATTGGTAAATGATGCCAAATACTTCATCTGGGACGAACCATACTTGTTCAAAAAATGTTCCGATGGCATACTCAGAAGATGCATATCCGAGGAAGAAGGAAGGGAAGTTTTATGGGACTGCCATGGCTCCACTTATGGAGGGCACTTTGCAGGAGAAAGAACAGCAGCTAAGGTGTTGCAGTGTGGTTTTTATTGGCCCACTATCTTCAAAGATGCAAAAGAATTAGTGAAGCACTGCCATGAATGCCAGAAAGCTGGGAACCTGCCAAGAAGAAATGAAATGCCACAACAATTCATTCTGGAACTTGAATTGTTTGATGTATGGGGGATAGATTTCATGGGACCATTTCCCTCCTCATACTCAAATAATTACATTCTTGTGGCAGTAGACTATGTCTCCAAATGGGTTGAAGCAATAGCAACTCCAACCAATGATAATAAGGTAGTCATGAACTTCCTCAGAAAACACATTTTTTGCCGTTTTGGGGTTCC
The DNA here is from genome assembly GCF_059453495.1 of Arachis ipaensis. Taxonomy (NCBI): domain Eukaryota; kingdom Viridiplantae; phylum Streptophyta; class Magnoliopsida; order Fabales; family Fabaceae; genus Arachis; species Arachis ipaensis. Next base: position 112,878,633 of record NC_142441.1, on the reverse strand, counting down.
AAGAGCAATCATCAGTGATGGAGGAAGCCACTTCTGCAACAAACCATTAGAGGCATTGCTTCTAAAATATGGAGTCAAACACAGGGTAGCCACACCATACCATCCACAGACAAGTGGGCAAGCCGAAATATCTAACAGAGAACTCAAAAGGATCCTGGAAAAGACTGTGGGAACTTCAAGGAAGGACTGGTCGATTAAGCTAGATGATGCTCTTTGGGCATATAGGACAGCTTTCAAAACACCAATTGGAATGTCTCCTTACCAACTAGTATATGGAAAAGCTTGCCATCTGCCACTGGAGTTGGAGCACAAGGCATACTGGGACTTGAAACTTCTGAACTTGGACAACAAAGCCGCTGGAGAAAGAAGAATGTTGCAAATTCAAGAGTTGGAAGAATTCAGAGCGGAAGCCTATGAGAATGCCAAAATTTACAAAGAAAGAGCAAAGAAGAAGCATGACAGCAACATAGCCCCAAGGAAATTTGAAGAAGGGCAAAAAGTATTGCTCTACAATTCTAGGCTGAAGCTATTTCCAGGGAAGCTAAAATCAAGGTGGTCTGGACCATTCCTTGTCACCAAGGTCTCCAATTATGGACAAGTAGAAATCATGGAAGAAAAGTCACAACGAACCTTCATTGTTAACGGTCAAAGACTCAAACATTACTTGGGAGATGTGGAGGAGAAGGACAAAGTTAAATATCACCTCAACTGAGGAAGCTGACCGTCAAGCTAATGACGTTAAAGAAGCGCTTGTTGGGAGGCAACCCAACCTGAGGTAATACCTTGTTGCTGTTTCTTTTATTTGTTTCAATAAAAAGGGTGAAGTAGTTTCTGTGCATTGCAAAGAATTAAGTTTGGTGTTTCACACCAAACAATGAATTCATGGATCAATAATTCAAAGGGGAATGTGTGACTCTAAGTTTGGTGTTCCACCATAAAGATCAACGGAACACAACAACCCTTGAATTATATGAAAGGAACAATGATTCTAAGCAGTCACAGAAATGCTTAAAACCCTTAGTAGCAACATCATTCCAAGAGAACTCAAGGATTCAAAGAACAGAGAAGTAAGTGGGAGACTAAGTTTGGTGTTCACACACCAACCTAAGACTCCGATACTTACCCACACATAGTTGAGCTAACCACTCAAGTGCTTGAGAAGCAAGCAACTTCATCACTCTTTGCAGGAAAGGAAACAAGAATCTTAAAGCATGAAGCAACATTTAGGAGAAGAAGGAGAAATAAAATTGTTTCCTGACAACAAAGAGAAAACAAGGAATTTCACAAGGTGGTATTATTCCTTGATAATTCTTTAAAAAGGGCAAACAAAAGCATGCGTGTTCTGGTTTAAACTGTAAATGTTGAATCTTTCTGGAATGTAGAGTTTTTCTAGTATGTGTGTTTGTTATTTGCTTTGAATAAAGTGAATGCCTAGATGTTTGGATATAACTTCACCTTCTTAAACGAGTGCTTGCCATGCTTGTTCTGTTTCCAAAAATAAAAGAAAAGTTTGAACAAAAGTAACTTGGCTAAATTAGTGACAAATCAAGTAGAATTAAGTGGTGGTATGCATGCTTGATTGTTTAGTCAGATCACTAGAATTAGAGTGTAGAATTATCATTTTTTTATGTAGAAAGTAAAAATTGTCTATGGATCTTGATGAATAAATGTCTTTGGCCATGAAAAAGAAAGAAAAAGAAGAAGAAAAAGCCAAAGGGCAACCAAAAAGCAAAAAAAATTGAGAAAATAAGCTAGGTACCAATGGTTTGAACTTCTGAGACAAATGCCTGTGGTGTTTATGTATTAAGGATATGCTTGGATGAATAGGTTCTGAGGAGTGTTTCAACACTTGGTAACTTGGGTTAACTAACCCGGGATTATCAACCAAAAGTCCATTATCAAGAGCAACCTAAATACAAAACATTTAGTCACACAAAGAGGTGCTGGGCACCAATGTCTCAAGAAGAAATGTGAACTAAAATGCCTAAAGTGGATATGTGTAGTGCACTGATAAGAAAAAGAAAATGCCAAAGGCTTGTGCAACACATGACACTAAGCAAACAAGGAGCAAAGGAGCTCTAAGAAAAAAGAAAAGAAAACAAAGAAGAGAAAAGTGCCAAAGACATAAGAATAACAAGAGGCCATAGCAATGTTTGATGGATGCAATGAAAAAGTGATAATCCTACCTGATAAGTATGAAAAAGTGATGCTGCAACTTTCTGCATAAAACCCTTCTGATGAACTTCAAATGCTTGCTAATATAGCCAATGTAATTGCTTTCTGTTTCATACTTTCTTCTCAAATAACTCAGGACTTGCTTAGGGACAAGCAAGTATTAAGTTTGGTGTTGTGATGCCAAGGCATCATAGGCTAGTTTCACTAGCATTTTTCTGTTAGTTTTAGTTGTTTTATGCATTTTCTTGAGCTTAAAGTAACCAAAAATGGTTAAATGAAGAACAAAGCAATGAACCATCCAAACAACATGATTTTGATGCATATTCCATGAGTTTTAGTTATAATACTTAAATGCTATGAATGGAAGATTTCTCATGAAATTTTGCAAGACTTTGATGCAATTGTTTGGATGATTTCAGGGAAGAAGAGGCTAAGCAAGGAAGCAACAAAATCAATGAAGGAAGCTTGAATATCACATGTGGAGTTTAAGTTCCAGTTTAAGCCTAAACTGGAGCTTAAACGTCAAAATCATGAAGGATAAGAAATGCTGGAATTGAAGTTTAACCTCCAGTTTGACCTTAAACTGGAGGTTAAACGCCAGAATGAAAAGCCTCACTAAAGAAGCATTCCACGTTTAACCTCCAGTTTGACCTTAAACTGGAGGTTAAACGCCAGAATGATAATGCCACTCAGGGAGGAGTTCCACGTTTAACCTCCAGTTTGACCTCAAACTGGAGGTTAAACGCCAGAACCAGGAAGAGTACCAGGGAGCCATTCCACGTTTAAGCTCCAGTTTGACCTCAAACTGGAGCTTAAACGTGTTCGACAGCTTTTCTCCTCCAGGGTTGCTCTCTCCATTTCCACCTTTAACCTCCAGTTTGACCTCAAACTGGAGGATAAACGTGTTCGACACCTCCAGGGCTACCATTCTAAGCTTCCACGTTTAACCTCCAGTTTGACCTCAAACTGGAGGTTAAACGTGTTCGACCTCCAGTATGCCTCCACCCTTTTCCACGTTTAACCTCCAGTTTGACCTCAAACTGGAGGTTAAATGTGTTCGACCTCCAGGGCTGCCCTTCCTATTTCCACGTTTAAGCTTCAGTTTAACCTTAAACTGAAGCTTAAACGTGTTCGACTACATGACTCTCCAGGGCTACCTTCTTCCATTTCCACGTTTAAGCTTTAGTTTAACCTTAAACTGAAGCTTAAACGTGCCTCTACAAAAGGCCTCACTGGAAGTGTCTGGCGTTTAAGCTGCAGTTTAAGCTTAAACTACAACTTAAACGCCACTCTTGGAAAAGGTTTCTGGGCCAAAAATATTGTGATTTAAGTTAGTCTTTGAGCACAAATATTAACTTAAATTTACTTTGGTATGAAACCCAATTGAATATCATGGTTTATGGGATTGGGCCTGAAGGATTGATGAGTTTGAAATTTCAATTTATTGAGTCATGTGTCATTATTTGATTATTACTAAGTTGGCTCAATAAATGTTACAGGATTTGGATCAACAACCTCATCAAGATTATGGATCATAAACCCAAGGCAAAAGGAAAGCAAGGAGAGGCCTCAAAGCCCAAGAAGCACAACTGAAGCTCAATATAGAAAGTGTATAAATAGGATAGAAGTTAAGTTAGAGGGAACTTTTACTTTCAGTTGTAGCTAGTTTTCCTTTTCTTTGTAATTGAATTCAGAGCTATGATTCACTAAACCCCTTTCATTGGGTTAGGGAGCTCTATTGTAATTCAATGAATCAATAATAGTTTATCTTCTTCTTCAATCTTTTCTCTTGAATTTTGTTAGAAAGCTTCTCGATCTAATTCCATTGAGTAGTTGTCTTGGGAAAGAAACTACCCATACTTGGAATCCTTCGGAGCCTTGGGAAAGGAATGGAGGATTCATGCTAGAGAAGCTTTCTCACAGTGAATTGGATTGGGGTTTGGATGGATATTGTGACATGTAATCCTACCAAATTGTGGTTCATGAAATTGTGTGGTATAATCAGTGATCAAGCATCATCTCTTCTTATGAACATTTAAACCAAGGGATTGGGAATTTGTTTGTTTTTAGAGAGAATTGGTGAGCCAAGGGATTGGGATCCAATCATATAAGATTGCCAAGCAAAATTCAATGAACGCATTGGTTGAGGAAGAGATAAACATGTTTTGATTCGGAGATCTCAATATCTCCTATAACCCAATGAATTCCCCATTTCTGATTTCCACTTTCTCTTTACATTCTGCTACTCAATTCATGCAATCACCCCCATTCCCTTTTAATTTCAGCAATTTAGTTTCTGCTCTTTAATTCATGCAATTTAAGATTCCGCCATTTCAATTTCTTGTCATTTACTTTTCCCGCCAATTTTACATTCCGCAATACTCATCTCAATCTTGATTCCGCTCAACTAGAACACACTTCTAATCCGAATTGCTCATTCAACCAATCCTTGTGGGATTCGACCTCACTCTATTGTGAGTTTTTACTTGACGATAACCGGTGCACTTGCTGGAAGGAATTTTGCCGATCGTGCAATTTCCTAAATCGTAGCATAACTAGTTTATGTGCATCACCGGTCAAGGACAATCAACATAGACTACATCGTGGTCAATGTGAGTTCAGCCTACAATGCCCTAATAGGTCGGACAACGTTAAATCAGCTCGGCACAGTAGTCTCGACTCCACATCTGTGCATGAAGTTCCCAACCACAGAAGGGATAGCTATGATAAAAGCAGACCAGAAGACGGTTCCCCGCTGTTACAACGAAAGTCTAAACCTTAGAGGCAGAGGAGAAGAATTCCACACCATCGAACTCGGGGGAGTTCGAGGGCGGGAAGAACTTCATCCACAACCTGAAGGGGAGACAGAAAAAGTCCAAATTGGAGATACTTCAGAAAAAACAACTAATATTGGCATAATCCTAAAAGGAGATGTAAATGAGTCCCTCATATAGTTCTTAAGAGACAATGTCGACCTCTTTGCATGGAAGGCCGCAGACATGCCGGGCATAGACCCTAAGTTAATGTGCCACAAGTTGGCAGTTTACCCAGGATCTCGGCCAGTACAGTAGAGAAGTAGAAAACTCAGACCAGAATGATCCCAAGCTGTGGAAGAGCAGGTACAAGCTCTACTAGAGGCAGGATTCATAAGAGAAGTCAAGTATCCACTATGGCTTGCTAACGTCGTCCTGGTGAAAGAATCAAATGGGAAGTGGCGGATGTGCACCGACTACACTGATCTCAACAAAGCCTGCCCAAAAGATCCTTATCCACTCCCAAGTATCGACGCTCTAGTGGATGCCTCCTCCGGATACAAATACCTCTCGTTTATGGACGCCTATTCGAGATACAATCAAATCCCGATGTACCCACTTGATCAAGAAAAAACCTCATTCTTAACCCCGAAAGTAAACTACTGCTACATCGTCATGCCGTTCGGACTAAAAAATACAGGAGCCACTTATCAAATATTAATGAATAAGGTCTTCGCAGACCACATCAGGAAAGTCATGGAAGTCTACATGGACGACATGTTAATAAAGACACAAAGTGAAGAGTTGTTACTGTCCGACCTTACCCAAGTATTCGACACTATAAGAAAGCATGGCATGCGACTTAACCCTACAAAATGCACCTTCGCAGTAGAAGCTGGCAAATTCTTGGGTTTTATGCTCACACAAAGAGGAATCGAGGCAAATCTGGATAAATGCCGGGCTATACTCGACATGAGGAGTCCGACCTGTGTCAAAGAGGTACAACAACTCAATGGAAGATTGGCAGCCTTGTCCAGATTTCTAGCTGGATCAGCAATAAGATCTCTCCTCTTCTATGCCACTCTAAGGAAGGGAAATAGGTTTGAATGGACAACGGAGTGCGAGCAAGCTTTCTAGGATTTCAAAAGGTTCATGGGACAACCACCTATTCTAACTCGGCCACGGGAAGGAGAACCGCTTTTATTGTACCTTGCAGTAGGAAATCGGGCAGCAGCCTCAGCACTGGTCCGAGAAGACGACAGTGGACAACAACCTATATACTTTATCAGCAAAGCACTACAAGGGTCCGAACTAAACTACCAAAAATAGAAAAATTCGCCTATGCTCTCATACTAAAATCTCGATGACTTCGCCCATATTTCCAAGCCCACGTCATCAGGGTTCGGACCAACCAGCCCATAAAAGGCATTCTGCAGAAAACAGACCTAGCAGGAAGAATCTTACAATGGGTAGTCGAGTTGTCCGAATTCGACCTCCAATATGAAGCTCGGACAGCCATCAAATCATAGTATCTGGCCGACTTCATTGCAGAGTTTACGGACACCCTGGAAATCCCTACAGAATGCAATCTCTACGTAGACGGTTCCTCAAACAAAACCGGAAGTGGCACAGGCGTGATAATAGAAAGCGATCAGGGAATCCAAATCGAACTTTTCCTCAAATTCGGGTTCCTTGCTTCAAATAACCAGGCAGAATACGAGGCACTACTAGCTGGTTTGAAGCTGGCTAAGGAGGTTGGGGCTCAAAAGCTTATCATCTTCAGCGAATCACAAGTAGTCACCTCACAAATAGCAGGGAGCTACCAAGCCAAGGATCCCACCATGAAAAAGTACTTGGACAAAACCAAGGAACAGCTCGAACAACTCAGGGAATATGAGGTCTGCCACATACCTCGGGAACAGAATGCTCGAGTTGATGCATTCTCAAAACTAGCTAGCACCAAACCAGGGGGCAACAATAGAAGCCTCATCCAAGAGATGCTGTAGAACCTGTCAATCTCAGAAGAAGAAAAGGTCCTAGCCATAACAGGTCTGGATCAAGGATGGATGAATCCTATAATTAATTACCTCAAAATAGAAACACTCCCTACAGATAAGAAGGAGGCAAAGAGGTTAAAACGGGAGGCACAATACTACACCATCATAAATAACACTCTATACAAGAGAGGGATTTCAACATCACTGTTAAAATGTGGGCCGACTTCCAACACAAAGGAAGTTTTAGAGGAAGTACACAGTGGCATCTGTGGCAACCATCTCGGAGCACACCCTCTCACCAAAAAAGTACTCCGGGCCGGATTCTATTGGCCAACTTTACAAAAAGAAGCAATGGAATTCGTAAAGAAATGTCCACCATGTCAGAAGCATGCTAATTTTCACATCGCCGCACCAGAAGAGCTCATCAGCGTAACCTCACCCTGGCCATTTGCAAAATGGGGACTCGACCTCCTTGGGCCCTTCCCCCAAGGATTAGGACAGGTCAAGTTCCTCATCGTTGGGGTAGATTATTTCACAAAGTAGATTGAGGCAAAACCCCTAGCCAATGCCACTGCTCAAAGAAGTCGAAAATTCTTATATAGAAACATTATCACAAGGTTTGGGGTCCCATACTCCATCACCACAGATAATGGCACTCAATTCACAGATGCAGACTTCAGAAAATTGGTGGCCGACTTGAAAATAAAGCACTAATTCACATCCGTAGAACATCCCAGGCCAATGGATAGGCAGAAGCCGCCAATAAAGTTATTTTAGCTGGGCTAAAACGGAGATTACAGGATGCAAAGGGAGCCTGGGCTGAAGAGCTCCCACAAGTCCTATGGGCATATCGGACAACTCCACACTCCACCACAAAGGAATCATCTTTCCGATTAGCTTACGGAATGGAGACAATAATTCTAGTGGAGATCGAAGAAGGATCACCCAGAGTAATCCACTACAATGAAGAGGCCAATTCCCTACTTCAAAAGGAGGAACTCGACCTACTTCCAGAAATTCGAGAAAGAGCTCGGATCAAGGAAGAGGTGTTAAAACGTTAAATGGCCTCAAGATACAACCAAAAAGTAGTACAGCGAGGTTTTGCTGAGAATGATTGATGAGCGGATAATTTATACGCTTTTTGGCATTGTTTTTAGTATATTTTTAGCATGTTTTAGTTAGTTTTTATTATATTTTTATTAGTTTTTATTTAAAATTCACTTTTCTGGACTTTACTATGAGTTTGTGTATTTTTCTGTAATTTCAGGTATTTTCTGGCTGAAATTGAGGGACCTGAGCAAAAATCTGATTCAGAGGCTAAAAAGGACTGCAGATGCTGTTGGATTCTGACCTCCCTGCACTCGAAGTGGATTTTCTGGAGCTACAGAAGCCCAATTGGCACGCTCTCAATTGCGTTGGAAAGTAGACATTCTGGGCTTTCCAGAAATATATAATAGTCTATACTTTACCCGAGATTTGATGGCCCAAACCGGCGTTCAAAGTCAGCTCAAGAATTCCCAGCGTTAAACGCCGGAACTGGCACCAAAGTGGGAGTTAAACGCCCAAACTGGCACAAAAGCTGGCGTTTAACTCCAGAAAATGTCTCTACACGAAAATGCTTCAATGCTTAGCCTAAGCACACACCAAGTGGGCCCGGAAGTGGATATTTACGTCATTTACTCATTTTTGTAAACCCTAAGCTACTAGTTCTCTATAAATAGGACCTTTTGCTATTGTATTTGAGAGAGGAGGAATCTTTGAGTAGTTCTATGCTACCTTAGATCACGTTTTGGGGCTGGCCTCATGGCCATGCCTAGACCATGTTCTTATGTATTTTCAACGGTGGAGTTTCTATACACCATAGATTAAGGTGTGGAGCTCTGTTGTACCTCGAGTATCAATGCAATTACTATTGTTCTTCTATTCAATTCAGCTTGTTCTTGTTCTAAGATATCACTTGTTCTTCAACTTGATGAATGTGATGATCCATGACACTCATCATCATTCTCACCTATGAACGTGTGCCTGACAACCACCTCCGTTCTACCTTCGATTGAGTGTTTATCTCTTGGATTCCTTAATCAGAATCTTCGTGGTATAAGCTAGAATTGATGGCGGCATTCTTGAGAATCCAGAAGGTCTAAACCTTGTCTGTGGTATGCTGAGTAGGATTCAAGGATTGAATGACTGTGACGAGCTTCAAACTCGTGATTGTGGGGTGTTAGTGACAGACGCAAAAGAATCACTGGATTCTATTCCGACATGATCGAGAACCGACAGATGAATAGCCGTACTGTGACAGAGTGCGTTGAACATTTTCACTGAGAGGACGGGATTGTAGCCACTGACAACGGTGATGCCCAACATACAGCTTGCCATGGAAAGGAGTAAGAAGGATTGGATGAAGACAGTAGGAAAGCAGAGAGACGGAAGGGACAAAGCATCTTCATACGCTTATCTGAAATTCTCACCAATGAATTACATAAGTATCTCTATCTTTATTTTATGTTTTATTTATCTTTTAATCATTCATCATCCATAACCATTTGAATCCGCTTGACTGAGATTTACAAGATGACCATAGCTTGCTTCATACCAACAATCTCCGTGGGATCGACCCTTACTCACGTAAGGTTTATTACTTGGACGACCCAGTGCACTTGCTGGTTAGTTATGCGAAGTTGTGATAAAGAGTTGAGATTACAATTGTGCGTACCATGTTGATGGCGCCATTGATGATCACAATTTCGTGCACTAAGTTTTTGGCGCCATTGCCGGGAATTGTTTGAGTTTGGACAACTGACGGTTCATCTTGTTGCTTAGATTAGGTACTTTTCCTTTTTATTTTTCGAAAAAAAATTTTCAAAAAATACAAAAAGATTTTCTATTTTGTTCTTCAGAGTTTTTAAGAATGAATTCTAGAGTTTCATGATGATCTATTGAAGTCTGGCTGGCTGCGAAGCCATGTCTAATCTTTTGGACCGAGGTTTCAACTTATCATCACAAGAGCTTGTTGATTTCTATCAATTTTGCTGTTGGGAGCAATGATCTGCTAAAGCTTGGCTGGCCATTGGCCATGCCTGGTGTTTTGGACCAAAGCTTTCTTTGAAAGCTTGGCTACCTAGTAAGCCATGTCTAATTCCTGGACCGGAGTTTTAGACTAGCATTGCAATGATTCCTGGAATTCTCATTAAGAATTTTGAACCCTTATTTTTTCTTTTCCACTCAATTTTCAAAAAAAAAAAAACCACAAAAAAATTTATAAAATCATAAAATCAAAAATAATTTTATGTTTCTTGTTTGAGTCTAGTGTCTAATTTTAAGTTTGGTGTCAACTGCATTCATCTAATTTTCGAAAAGTTCATGCATTATGTTCTTCATTGATCTTCAAGTTGTTCTTGATGATTTCCTTGCTCTGATCTTTAAATTCTCTTGTTTTGTGTATTTTGTTATTTTTCATATGCATTCTCAATTTGTTAGTGTCAATAGTATACAAACTTCTAAGTTTGGTATCTTGCATGCATTGTTTGTTTGATTTTAGTTTTCCATGTTTAGTTGCATTTCGATTAAAAATCCAAAAAAAAAAAGAAATTTTTTTTTAAAAATGTGTCTTTTCAAGTCAATAATACAGAGAATTGAAGATTCAGAACATGCTGCAGAGGAATTACACAGAAAAAGCTGGGCGTTCAAAACGCCCAGTGAAGAAGGAAAACTGGCGTTTAAACGCCAGCCAGGGTACCTGGCTGGGCGTTTAACGCCCAAAAGGGTAGCATTTTGGGCGTTAAACTCCAGAATGGATACCATTCTGGGCGTTTAACGCCAGGATGACACAAGAGGGAAGATTTTGTTTTTAATGCACATTTTTTTTAAGTTTTCAAAATTTTTCAAAATCAAATCTTTTTCAAATCATATCTTTTCAATCATATATTTTCAAAATCAATTTCTTTCCATTTTCAAAAATACTTGCTAACAATTAATGATTTGATTCAAGAATTTCAAGTATGTTGCCTTTTCTGTTAAGAAAGGTTTAATGTTTGAATAATATCTTTTCTTGTTAGCCAAGTCATTAATTTTAAAAATCAAATCTTTTTAAAATTGTTTTTCAATCATATCTTTTTAAAACCATAACTTTTCAATCATATCTTCTTAATCACATCTTTTTCAAAATTAAATTTTCAATCATATCTTTTTGATTTCTAATTTCAAAATTTTTTTCAAAAATCACTTTATTTCTTTTCCAACTCTAATTTTTGAAAATCATTCTTCAATTTTTCAAAATTATTTCAAAATCTTTTACTTTAATTTCGAAAATTCTTCTCCTCTTCTCACATCCTTCTATTTAAGGACTAACACTTCTCCATTATCAATAATTCGAATTTTATCTCTCTTGATAAGTTCGAATTCTTCTACCTCCTCCTTCTATTCTTCTTTTCCTCTGACACCTCAAGGAATCTCTATACTGTGACATAGAGGATTCCATACTTTCTTGTTCTCTTCTCTTTCATATGAGCAGGAGCAAAGACAAAAGCATTCTTGTTGAGGCTGACCCGGAACCTGAAAGGACCTTGAAGCGAAAGCTAAGAGAAGCTAAAGCACAACTCTCTGGAGAGGACCTAACAGAAATCTTCAAACTAGAAGAAGATATGGCAGCCGAAAACAACAACAATGCCAGCAATGCAAGGAAGGTGCTGGATGACTTTACTGCACCTACTCCCGACTTCTATGGGAGAAGCATCTCTATCCTTGCCATTGGAGCAAACAACTTTGAGCTTAAGCCTCAATTAGTTTCTCTGATGCAACAGAATTGCAAGTTTCATGGACTTCCATTAGAAGATCTTCATAAGTTTTTAGCTGAATTCTTGCAAATCTGTGACACTGTCAAGACCAATGGGGTTGACCCTGAGGTCTATAGACTTATGCTATTCCCTTTTGCTGTAAGAGACAGAGCTAGGATATGGTTGGATTCACAACCTAAGGAAAGCCTGAACTCTTGGGAAAAGCTAGTCAATGCCTTCTTGACAAAGTTCTTTCCACCTCAAAAATTGAGTAAGCTTAGAGTGGAAGTCCAAACCTTCAGACAGAAGGAAGGTGAATCCCTCTATGAAGCTTGGGAAAGATACAAATAATTGATCAGAAAGTGTCCTTCTGACATGCTTTCTGAATGGAGCATCATAGGTATCTTCTATGATGGTCTGTCTGAACTGTCCAAAATGTCATTGGACAGCTCTGCTAGAGGATCTATTCATCTGAAGAAGACGCCTGCAGAAGCTCAGGAACTCATTGAAATGGTTGCAAATAACCAATTCATATACACTTCTGAGAGGAATCCTGTGAATAATGGGACAAGCCAGAAGAAAGGAGTTCTTGAGATTGATACTCTGAATGCCATATTGGCTCAGAACAAAATATTGACTCAGCAAGTCAATATAATTTCTCAAAGTCTGTCTGGAATGCAAGCTGCACCAGGCAGTACTAAGGACGCTTCATCTGAAAAAGAAGTCTATGATCCTGAGAACCTATCAATGGAAGAGGTGAATTACATGGGTGAACCCTATGGAAACAACTACAATCCTTCATGGAGAAACCATCCAAAGCTCTCATGGAAGGACCAACAGAGGCCTCAACAAGGCTTCAATAACAACAATGGTGGAAGAAACAGGTTTAGCAATGGCAAGCCTTTTCCATCATCTTCTCAGCAGCAGACAGAGAACTCTAAGTAGAACCACTCTGACTTAGCAACCATGGTCTCTGATCTAATTAAAACCACTCAGAGTTTCATGACTGAAACAAGGTCCTCCATTAGAAATTTGGAGGCATAAGTGGGTCAGCTGAGCAAGAAAGTTACTGAACTCCCTCCTAGTACTCTTCCAAGCAATACAGAAAAGAACCCAAAAGGAGAGTGCAAGGCCATAAACATAATCAACATGGCCGAATTTGGAGAGGAGGAAGAGGCAGTGATCGCCACTGAGGAAGACCTCAATGGACGTCCACTGGCCTCCAATGAGTTCCCTAATGAGGAACCATGGGAATCTGAGGCTCATAATGAGATCATAGAGATTCCATTGGATTTACTTCTGCCATTCATGAGCTCTGAAGAGTATTCTTCCTCTGAAGAGGATGAAGATGTTACTGAAGAGCAAGTTGCTAAGTACCTTGGAGCAATCATGAAGCTAAATGACAAGTTATTTGGTAATGAGACTTGGGAGGATGAACCCCCTTTGCTCACCAAAGAACTGGATGACTTGACTAGGCAGAGATTACCTCAAAAGAGACAGGATCCGGGGAAGTTCTCAATACCTTGTACCATAGACACCATGAACTTTGAGAAGGCTCTGTGTGACCTAGGGTCAAGTGTAAACCTCATGCCTCTTTCTGTAATGGAGAAGCTAGGGATCCTTGAGGTACAAGCTGCAAGAATCTCACTAGAGATGGCAGACAATTCAAGAAAACAAGCTTATGGACTTGTAGAGGATGTCTTGGTAAAGGTTGGAGACCACTACATCCCTGCTGATTTCATAGTCCTAGAGACTGGGAAGTGCATGGATGAATCTATCATCCTTGGCAGACCCTTCCTAGCCACAACAAAAGCTGTGATTGATGTTGACAGAGGAGAATTGATCATTCAAGTGAATGAAGAATCCCTTGTGTTTAAGGCTCAAGGATATCCCTCTGTAACCATGGAGAGGAAGCATGGAGAGCTTCTCTCAAAACAGAGTCAAACAGAGCCCCCACAGTCAAACTCTAAATTTGGTGTTGGGAGGCCACAACAAACTCTAAGTTTGGTGTTGAACCCCCACATTCAAACTCTAAATTTGGTGTTGGGAGGTTCCAACATTGCTCTGAACATCTGTGAGGCTCCATGAGAGCCCACTGTCAAGCTACTGACATTAAAGAGGCGCTTGTTGAGAGGCAACCCAATGTTATATCTATCTATTTTCCATTGTTATTTTATGTTTTCTGTAGGTTGATGATCATGTGAAGTCACAAAAACAATTGAAAAAGCAAAAACAGAATGAAAAATAGAGAAAAAAATAGCACACCCTGGAGGAAAAGCTTGCTGGCGTTTAAACGCCAGTAAGGCCAGCAAATGGGCGTTTAACGCCCAGTCTGGCACCATTCTGGGCATTTAACGCCAGAAAGGGGCACCAGACTGGTGTTTAACGCCAGGAATGGGCAAGGAGTTGGCGTTAAACGCCAGAAAAGGGCAGAAGCCCGGCGTTTAACGCCAGAATTGGCAGAAAGGGCTTTTTGCACGCCACTCGGTGCAGGGATGAGCTATCCTTGACACCTCAGGATCTGTGGACCCGACAGGATCCCCACCTACCCCACCACTCTCTCTTCTTCACCCATTCACCAATCACCTCGATACCTCTTTCCCAAAAACCCCTCACCTATTAAATCCAACCATTTTCTTCACCACTCACATCCATCCTTCATAAAACCCTACCTACCTCACCATTCAAATTCAAATCACTTTCCCTTCCAAACCCACCCTCTATGGCCGAACCATACACACCCATCTCACCCCTATATAAACCCATCTTCACTCCTTCATTTTCACACAACCTAAACACCACTTCTCCCCCTTGGCTGAAACATAAAGCCCACTCCATCTTCTCTATTTCTTCTTCTTCTACTCTCTTCTTTCTTCTTTTGCTCGAGGACGAGCAACCTTCTAAGTTTAGTGTGGTAAAAGCTAAAGCTTTTTATTTTTCCATAACCATTTATGGCACCTAAGGCCGGAGAAACCTCTAGAAAGAGGAAAGGGAAGGCAAAAGCTTCCACCTCCGAGTCATGGGAGATTGAGAGATTCATCTCAAGGGTGCATCAAGACCACTTCTATGAAGTTGTGTCCATGAAGAAGGTGATCCCCGAGGTCCCTTTCAAACTCAAAAAGAGTGAATATCCGAAAATCCGACATGAGATCCGAAGAAGAGATTGGGAAGTTCTTACCAACCCCATTCAACAAGTCAGGATCTTAATGGTTCAAGAGTTCTATGCCAATGCATGGATCACCTAGAACCATGATCAAAGTGTGAACCCGAACCCAAAGAATTGGCTTACAATGGTTCGGGGGAAACACTTAGACTTTAGTCCGGAAAATATAAGGTTGGCATTCAACTTGCCCATGATGCAAGGAGATGAATACCCCTACACTAGAAGGGTCAACTTTGATCAAAGGTTGGACCAAGTCCTCATAGACATTTGTGAAGAGGGCGCTCAATGGAAGAGAGATTCAAGAGGAAAGCTGGTTCATTTAAGAAGGCATGACCTCAAGCCCGTGGCTAGGGGATGGTTGGAGTTTATCCAACGTTCAATTATTCCCACTAGCAACCGGTCCGAAGCTACTATAGACCGGGCCATCATGATTCATAGCATCATGATTGGAGAGGAAGTAGAAGTTCATGAGGTTATATCCCAAGAACTCTATAAGGTGGCGGACAAGTTCTCTACCTCGGCAAGGTTAGCCTTCCCTCATCTCATTTGTCACCTCTGTAATTCAGTTGGAATTAACATAGAGGGAGACATCCTCATTGATGAGGACAAGCCCATCACTAAGAAAAGGATGGAGCAAACAAGAGATCCCACTCATGGATATGAGCATGAGGAAATTCCTCATCACGAAATCCCTGAGATGCCTCAAGGGATGCACTTTCCCCCACAAAACTATTGGGAGCAAATCAACACCTCCCTAGGGGAATTGAGTTCCAACATGGGACAACTAAGGGTGGAGCACCAAGAACATTCCATCCTCCTCCATGAAATTAGAGAAGATCAAAGAATCATGAGAGAGGAGCAACAAAGGCAAGGAAGAGACATTGAGGAGCTCAAGAACTCCATAAGATCTTCAAGAGGAAGAACAAGCCACCATCACTAAGGTGGACCCGTTCTTTAATCTCCTTGTTCTTTACTTTCCTATTTTTCGAATTTTTATGCTTATGTTTATCTATGTTTGTGTCTTATGATCATTAGTGTCTTAGTGTTTATGCCTTAAAGCTATGAGTGTCCTATGAATCCATCACCTTTCTTAAATGAAAAATGTTTTTAATTGAAAAAGAAAAAGAAGTGCATGAATTTCAAATTTTAAAACAGTTTAATTATCTTGATGTGGTGGCAATGCTATTGTTTTTCTGAATGAATGCTTGAACAGTGCATATTTTTGAATTTGATTGTTTATGAATGTTAAAATTGTTGGCTCTTGAAAGAATGAAAGGAAAAGGAGAAATGTTATCTGATGATCTGAAAAATCATAAAATTGATTCTTGAAGTAAGAAAAAGCAGTGAAAAGCTTGCAGAAAAAAAGATATATGCAAAAAAAAAAAAGCAAGCAGAAAAAGCCAATACCTCTTTAAACCAAAAGGCAAGGGTGATAAAAAGGATCCAAGACTTTGAGCATCAGTGGATAGGAGGGCCCACAGGAATAAAATCCTGGCCTAAGCGGCTAAAACAAGCTGTCCCTAACCATGTGCTTGTGGCGTGAAGGTGTCAAGTAAAAACTTGAGACTGAGCGGTTAAAGTCGAGGTCCAAAGCAAAAAGAAGAGTGTGCTTAAGAACCCTGGACACCTCTAATTGGGGACTCTAGCAAAGCTGAGTCACAATCTAAAAAGGTTCACCCAGTTATGTGTCTGTGGCATTTATGTATCCGGTGGTAATATTGGAAAACAAAGTGCTTAGGGCCACGGCCAAGACTCATAAAGTAGCTGTGTTCAAGAATCAACATACTTAACTAGGAGAGTCAGTAACACTATCTGGATTCTGAGTTCCTATAGATGCCAATCATTCTGAACTTCAAAGGATAAAGTGAGATGCCAAAACTGTTCAGAAGCAAAAAGCTAAAAGCCCCGCTCATCTAATTAATACTGATCTTCATAGATGTCTTTGGAATTCATTGTATATTCTCTTCTTTTTATCCTATTTTATTTTCAGTTGCTTGGGGACAAGCAACAATTTAAGTTTGGTGTTGTGATGAGCGGATAATTTATATGCTTTTTGGCATTGTTTTTAGTATGTTTTTAGCATGTTTTAGTTAGTTTTTATTATATTTTTATTAGTTTTTATTTAAAATTCACTTTTCTGGACTTTAATATGAGTTTGTGTGTTTTTTTGTGATTTCAGGTATTTTCTGGCTGAAATTGAGGGACCTGAGCAAAAATCTGATTCAGAGGCTAAAAAGGACTGTAGATGCTGTTGGATTCTGACCTCCCTGTACTCGAAGTGGATTTTCTGGGACTACAAAGGCCCAATTGGCGCACTCTCAATTGCATTGGAAAGTAGACATCTTGAGCTTTCCAGAAATATATAATAGTCCATACTTTGTCCGAGATTTGATGGCCCAAACCGGCGTTCAAAGTCAGCTCAAGAATTCCAGCGTTAAACGCCGGAACTGGCACCAAAGTGGGAGTTAAACGCCCAAACTGGCACAAAAGCTGGCGTTTAACTCCAGAAAATGTCTCGACACAAAAATGCTTCAATGCTCAGTCCAAGCACACACCAAGTGGGCCCGGAAGTGGATATTTACGTCATTTACTCATTTTTGTAAACCTTAAGCTACTAGTTCTCTATAAATAGGACCTTTTGCTATTGTATTTGAGAGAGGAGGAATCTTTAAGTAGTTCTATGCTACCTTAGATCACGTTTTGGGGCTGGCCTCATGGCCATGCCTAGACCATGTTCTTATGTATTTTCAACGGTGGAGTTTCTACACACCATAGATTAAGGTGTGGAGCTCTGCTGTACCTCGAGTATCAATGCAATTACTATTGTTCTTCTATTCAATTCAGCTTGTTCTTGTTCTAAGATATCACTTGTTCTTCAACTTGATGAATGTGATGATCCGTGACACTCATCATCATTCTCACCTATGAACGTGTGCATGACAACCACCTCCGTTCTACCTTCGATTGAGTGTTTATCTCTTGGATTCCTTAATCAGAATCTTCGTGGTATAAGCTAGAATTGATGGCGGCATTCTTGAGAATCCGGAAGGTCTAAACCTTGTCTGTGGTATTCTGAGTAGGATTCAAGGATTGAA
This sequence comes from Arachis ipaensis, assembly GCF_059453495.1. Classification (NCBI taxonomy): domain Eukaryota; kingdom Viridiplantae; phylum Streptophyta; class Magnoliopsida; order Fabales; family Fabaceae; genus Arachis; species Arachis ipaensis. Next base: position 112,860,675 of record NC_142441.1, on the reverse strand, counting down.
TGACTGTGACGAGCTTCAAACTCGTGATTGTGGGGCGTTAGTGACAGACGCAAAAGAATCACTGGATTCTATTCTGACATGATCGAGAACCGACAGATGAATAGCCGTGCTGTGACAGAGTGCGTTGAACATTTTCACTGAGAGGACGGGATTGTAGCCACTGACAATGGTGATGCCCAACATACAGCTTGCCATGGAAAGGAGTAAGAAGGATTGAATGAAGACAGTAGGAAAGCAGAGAGACGGAAGGGACAAAGCATCTTCATACGCTTATCTGAAATTCTCACCAATGAATTACATAAGTATCTCTATCTTTATTTTATGTTTTATTTATCTTTTAACCATTCATCATCCATAACCATTTGAATCTGCCTGACTGAGATTTACAAGATGACCATAGCTTGCTTCATACCAACAATCTCCGTGGGATCGACCCTTACTCACGTAAGGTTTATTACTTGGACAACCCAGTGCACTTGCTGTTTAGTTATGTGAAATTGTGATAAAGAGTTGAGATTACAATTGTGCGTACCATGTTGATGGCACCATTGATGATCACAATTTCGTGCACCAACGATCTCGTCTTAATCCGAAATGATATTGGAACAAGTCGACCTAGAGAAGAAAAGCTGGCAGCAAACTGGAAAGGACCCTACCGAGTCGTAGAAGTGCTCGGAAAGGGATACTATAGGCTGACCAAACTCGAAGGGCGAGAGCTTCCAAGGTCATGGCACACCTGCAACTTAAGAAGGTATTACAGTTAGGAGGTAATAAAAGATCTTAGGATGAGGTGCACTCCTTTTCCTGAAAAAGATTTTTTAACGAGGCACTAAGCCAAGATCCATGAACTGCCTGACTTAGATGGATAAAATGCCCACATGTATATATTTGCATTTTCTTTATAAAGTTTTTAGATTTTTTACAAATCCTATTATCAAGACGCATTAATCTGAAACACAAAAAATTCATCGCCCGATTATAAAGCTACAGATTGGCAGAAAGTGAAAATCAAATTCACTGCTCGATCACGATAAAGACCAACAAAGATGAAAACCAAATTCATCAAAAGGTCGACCAAATGGGGATCAAACCCAATTTCTACAAAATCGGCAAAGATGAAAAGGCAACAAAAACAAAATAATGCAAGAAGTTATCGAAAGTGATCCATAGAAAGGACCTGACGAGGTCTTAATAAAAATGGGTTGCTAAAAATAACTTAAAGACAGGCCGACGTAAAGAAGTCAGACCAGTCGACCACAATAACCAAAGTTATAAAAAGTAAATCCCTGGAAAGAGGCCTGACCCGCCCTAAAAAAGAGGATTACTAGAAATAACTTAGAAGGGATTGACATGATGAAGTCGGCCCAAACCAAAAGTTATGAAAAAGTAATCCATAAAAGAGACCTGACAAAGGTCCAAGAAAAATGGATTACTAGAAATAACTTAGAAGGGACCGACATGATGAAGTCGGCCCAAACCAAAAGTTATGAAAAAGTAATCCATAAAAGAGACCTGGCCAAGGTCCAAGAAAAATGGATTACTAGAAATAACTTAGAAGGGACCGACATGATGAAGTCGGCCCAAACCAAAAGTTATAAAAAGTAATCTATAAAAGAGACCTGACCAAGGTCCAAGAAAAAATGGATTACTAGAAATAACTTAGAAGGGACAGACATGATGAAGTCGGCCCAAACCAAAAGTAATCCATAAAAGAGACCTGACCAAGGTCCAAAAAAAATGGATTACTAGAAATAACTCAGAAGAGACCGACACAACAAAGTCGACTCGGCAAGGCTACCAAAAGTTATAATCCATAGGAAGAGACCTGCCAAGGTCTAAGCAGAAGGGATTACTAGAAATAGCTTCAAAACATGACCAAGTTTAAGAAGTCGAACAATAGAAGGCAGGTGCTATAAGGGACCCAAGTCGGACCCAAAAAGCCATGACCTCAAGAAAATCAAATTACAGGCACCATACCAGAGAATGCAAAGAAGACTAGTTGCATGAAGCTAGCCTCAACTAAAATAGAAAATAAAACACAAAAGGCAATCAAAAGAGATTGGACAACAAGGCTCCAACACTCCCAAGATTCCAGAAGGTGTCAGAAAGGTGCAGAAAAGCATATCACAAAAGAAACAAGGTTGTTATAATAACAAAATTCAAGAGGCCACCTGAAGTCGACCCCAAGAGCCTGAGAAACTACTTTTGTTTTTTCCAAAAAGTAAAGTTACTAACAGAAAAGCAACCAAAGTATCCAGAAGTCAAGACTACAAATTACAAAAAAGAGTTCAAAGCCCACAGGTCAGGCTATACACAAATGCATCAGAAATAATTAGAGAGAATCCAAAGACTTCCCAGTAGCAGCATCCCGAGGTGAAGGAGGACGAGTCTGAAGAGGTACCGCATCTACCGTCCCATCATCCTGGTTCAGGATCTGGACATCGGGATCAGACTCAAGATGACCGACCTCAGCTGCCAGAGTTGAAGAAGGTGGGGCAATGGAGACTTTCGTGGAAGGTACGAGAGGAGGGTCGACATCATCATTATCAGGGTCATCAGGGAAAATCTTACCCTCTTTTACAACGTTATCCAAGCTAAAAAGAGTAAGGTCAAGCTCGGGCGCAAGAACTCGAACTTGATCCTTCAAATTCTCATAAGCAGCATTTACACTGCCTACAAGATGGCCCTAAAGCTCGGCGTAGTCAGCTCGGGCAGACTCCAAATCCTCCCTAAGACCCATCATCTCCCTATAAGTCGTGACATAGCTCTCCTTATGCTTCAACGCCATATCTTCAGACAACTTGGCAGAAGCCGCCAAGGCAATAGCCCAAGTCTTCTCACCCTCCAATTCTTTCTCCAATTTGGCCACTTTCACCTCGAGATCTTTCTTCAAATCCTTCATTCGGTCGAATTCCAACTTGGCCTCCTCCATAAAGGCCTTTGTTGCATGAATAGGAAGATCCTGGACAGTCTGATATAAAGCTGCTCCCATATGTGCCATCTTGATACTGCTCCGAGTAATAAAATCCAAATGACGAAGAAGAGAAACATCGTCAGTAGGAATGGCACCATAGGGACCAATTTGCTGATCAACAAACTCGACAGCATCGAAATCAGGGGCATCCAAGTTGAAGGGCTCAGCTGTCCTCTGTCTTTTTGGAGGAGGAGCGCCACTGGGAGAAGAGGTAGCAGTAGAAGTCTGGGGGAGATCAACTAAATGGACCTGAGGCGTAAGAATCATCTTCCTCGGCCCAACAGTATTCAAAACAGGCTTCTTGGGAGGAACCTGGGAAGATCCTTCCCCAGCAACTTTACCCGAGATGTGCTGCGTTGCTGTAGCCTTTCTCGCCTTCTTAAAGGCCTTCATAGATTCGTTGTTTTTAACCATATCTGAAAATACACAAGAAACCAAGTTATAAACTGGAAGAAAAAATGAGCTCGAAAACAAATACGACAAATATCAAGGAAGTCGACCCCTACCCAGTTCAGTTCGGAGAAGTAAAAGGTTTCCTAAAAATTTCTTAGTATCAAGATGGGGAGGCTACCCCCAGTTCTCTTCCAACATAGTTACAAAAGCTCGCTCAACTTCGTCCAACATTTCCCAGGTGTACCTAGACACCACTACATTCCTTTGCCATTCTAAAGGAAAGCTGGGCTCGCCATTCTCATCCAAAAAGAAAGGTCGAGCTCCTTCAACAGCTCGGAACTTAAAAAAGTAATTCTTAAAATCCCTAAAAGACTCATCATACATGGAAAAAACTTTGTGTCCTTGGGCAGACCTGAAAGAAATCCAAATCTTTCTTTTTGGTAGTCCCAGGCTTGGTCAACACAAAGAGGTACAGAAAGAGGGTTTGAGAAGGCTTAACATCAAACTCTTGACAAAGCAACTGAAAAATTTTCATAAATCCCCATGAGTTCGGGTGAAGCTGAGATGGAGCTAGGTTACACGACCACAACAGGTCAGTCTCAAAAGGAGTGAAAGGAAGGGTGATGTTCATTTGGCTAAAAAAGAAGTCGTACACATAAAATAAGGGGCGCTCCCCCTGGGTCAGAACAGGGAAGCAAACCCTTTCATCAGAATCAGGTGCAACCAATTCATAGTTGTTCTCTTGATCTCTACTACTACAGATTCGATGATGTTTTCTAAGTTCCGCACAGAATTCAGAGTTAACTACAGAAACACACATCAGGATGAGGGAGTCCAGCCAGTCAGACATACCCTCAGGAGCCTTGGAAGACATCTCGACAATATTTTTGTGAGAACACATGGTCAACTAGTCCTACAGCCAGAAAAAAAATGGATTACTAACTAAAACAACTTGGACAAAAGGAAATCAGCTCGGACAAACATGACTAAGACCAACACAAACAGTAAAAAGAAAACCCCAAGACGCACACCAAGGTCCGGGGGCATCCTTTGGAGGCAGGGACAGAGTAAGGACTCATAAAAAAGTCTATAAGGCTACATCCCAACAAAACTCTCAGCGAAGAAAAATAATCCCCTTCCAAATAAGCAACAACACGAGAAGAAAATCAAAGCAAGCCATCAGAAAAATGTTATCTTCTACAAGTCTATCAGTAAAGAAAACTATCAACATGGCGAAATCATCAAAGGCGCAATCCTTTTCAAAGAATCAAACATTTTATCATCCGAAAACTTCAAATGTGATGACACAAACGGAAGTAGTAACAACATTTTAAAACCCTAAATATGTCAACTACCAAGAAAAAATGAAGAGACCTACAAATTAAAGAAGCCCTAAAACAGCGTACATAGCAGAAATGATCAGACACAGCAAGCAAAGGAAGATTCCGACTTTCCAACTTTTCCCAAGAAAAGATTCAGACTTTCACAAAAGCCAAATGAAACTATAAAAAGAAATGGCGTAAAGGAAGATAGGAAACCAACCTGTAGCAAAAGAAGGAATGGTGAAGCAATCAAGAGTCTGAAACAACAAACGAAGCCACGCTAACGATCGCCTTCTCGAAGAAGAGGAAAGCACGAAAGAACAGCAACAGAGGGAGTAAGGAGAAAAGAGAAGTTGCAGTAAGCAAGGAGAAAGGAAATAGAAGCGAAAGGCTTTGTGAAAAATTCAAAATGAGAAAAGGAAACGGCGAAGGGGGGAGTTAATGAGTTTTTTAAACCCTCACACGTTCCCAAGAAAGTGCAAAATGCGCGCTATAAAGAGAGAAACGTTTCGCATTTAAAGCCACCAATGGAAAATTCTACCCAGCAAAAAACCAACCGAAGGTGCTCGAGCTTGGCTTCTACGAAAAGGATCAAAGTCTAAGAGACTCGACCTAAAAAAGACCAAGCTCAAGTAGGGGCACTGTTCATACCCTGGATCGAGCTTTCCGACCCGGGTTGATTGACGACAAGTCGACCGACCTCTTCAGCTCAAGACTGTCCGACCTCTTCTCAAAGAGCTCGGCCAAATCACCAGGAAAGCCCAAAAAGGGCCCAAACAGAGAAACACGACCCAAATCCAAAGGCAGCCCAAGCCTATAGAGATAAGGGCAGTTCCCTTAAAGATAAAGATGACTCCACTCAAAGATAAGATAAGATAACTATCTTATCCCCAGAAAAGATCACTCTACAACATTATAAATACACTGGAGCACCCAGATATAACTCATACTCTGATTCTACAAAAAACCTGCTTAATACCCTTGCTAACTTAAGCATCGGAGTCCCTTGCAGGTACCACCACCCTCCGGTGATAAAGGATCAGCATCTTCATCAAGTCCAATAAGTCGGACACGACAGCTCCGGCCACCACCCACAAGTCGGCCACATTAGCGCCGACCACCACAGCAGATCTCATCCGAGATCGACCTTCAGTTTCAGGTAACCCTCGGAACAGTAGTGTTGGGTGATGAAAATTTTAAATCAATGCTTAATCTTTGATGACTCTTGCATCCTTTGTGCATTGACATGAACTTCTAATGTCTTTCATGACCCACTATTTCCTATTTAAACTTGATGTTCAATATGCTCTTCATGCTTTGACTTTACTCTTGCATCAAGTATTAGTTAATATGCCTTAGCTTATATTGTTTCCTCACTTACATGCGTAGCTAACATGTAGTGAGAACCTTCCTCTTATTTGGCATTAGCCCTCGCCTATGTTCTACTTGCTTTACTATCTTTGTTGTAGGCTTAATTCTCTTTCTTTTTCTTTCCTTTTAGGTTGGCCACTAAGAGGAAAAGGATAAGCTTCAAATGGGGAAACAAACAAGTTCATCCGCACAACCTTTTGAAGGAGCTCATCAATTGTAGCAACCCATCCACATTGCTCTTCTTTGCATGCACCGAGGACGGTGTAATCTTCAAGTGTGGGGAGTTGTCCGACCGATCTCCATGGGTAACAACTTCCTTTCTCAACACCAATTTTTTTTTAAAAATTCCTTTAGTTATAATTTGTATATATTCTATCGTTTCTTTTTATGTTAGGACCACTTGGTTTGGGTGATGATTTCTTTTCTAAGAAACTGTTTTTAGGGCACCCTACCAATTTGAAAAATTTTTTATGCTGAACTTGCTTGAAGAATATATTTTGGAACATGGTTTTTGAGCTAAGAACACAAGCATGTGAGTTTTGAGCCCAAATGTGTGGTTACATCATATAACCACTTATTTTTCATTCTTGTGTGCATTGTTCTCTTTTTATGATTGTAATCCTTACTTTGTTTGATTCTATATGTCCATTATTCCATGTATACATGCATTTATATGATTGAGTCCATCATTTCATATAGCTCACTTACCCAAATGGCCTACCTTTCATCAACCATTGTTAGCCGAATTTGAGCCTATTTAATCCCTTTTGTTCTTAATTATATAACATCACTACCCTTAAGTGAAAAACAATAAATATCCTCAATTTGGATCTTTGATTAGCTTAGGCTAGTGAGAGTGTTTATTATTTGGGTATGGGAAACTTGGGACATTGGTTGAGGTAAAAGTGTAATTTTTATTTTTATTGAAAATTTTGGGAATTAGGTACATACTCATGTATTAATTATGTAAAACCATATGCATTGATACGTTTGTATATACTTTGTTGTGAAAAAAATGTGAAAAAAATATATAGAAAAAGAAATAGAAAAATAAAAAAAACAAAAATATATAGAAAAAAATGCAATAAAAAGGGGACAAAAATGCCCCAAAGTAAAGTAGCAATACCAATACATATGGAATGTGAATTAAAGAGAATTCATGAGTATGTGAAAAAAAGTGGGAATCATGGGTAGCTAGGTATTGTATTAGAATTATATAGGTTGTTATATGTGTTTGGTGAGATCTTAGGTTAATCAAAGATTCAAATTTCAAGCTCACTTGACCATATACATTCCTACCTTTACCCTAGCCCCATTACAACCTATGAATAAGTCCTCATGATGAATGTATGCATGCATTGAATAGTTGTTGATTGTTAGATAAAAGACAAATATTGGAAAGCATGAGTAGAAGAGAATTAAGTGATCAACCCTATACACTTGAGTGAATAGAGCGGATACATGTCTGGTGAGGGTTCAATGCTCAATTCCTCGTTCCCGGCTTTTATGAGCTTTTCTTCTTGCAAGTCTAATTGTACTTTATTTTGATATTCAAATTGATGGGATTCATGAATCATCATACTACTTAGCCCTACATGTGCATATGTGTTCTTGGGGATTGATTTACTTTTAATCAAGTAGGTTGAATCATTTTGCATTTAGTTGCATTCATATAAATAGGTGCATATAGTTTATTTGCATTGAATAAATCTTCATACCCCTTTTCTTGTCCTTCTTTATTCTTAGTATGAGGATATGCTTGGTTTAAGTGTGGGGAGGTTTGATAAACCCCAATTTTGTGGTTTATCTTGTGCTTAATTTGGGGGATTTTATCAACTTTTCTCATATTTATTCAATGAAATAGCATGGTTTTGTAATTCTCCCTAAATTTGTGCTTAAGTGTAAAAACATGCTTTTTAGGCCTTAAAATAGCTAAATTTAATTCACTTTAATTCCAGTCGATACCTTGATATGTTTGTTAAGTGATTTCAGGTTTAGAAGGCAAAGATTGGATTGAAGGAATGAAGAAAAAGCATGTAAAAATGGAGAACTCATGAAGAAATGAAGGAATCGCAAAGTTGTCAATCCTGACCTCCTCGCACTCAATCGATCATTACTTGAGCTACAGAAGTTCAAATGAGGCGGTTTTAGTTGCGTTGGAAAGCTAACATCCGAGGCTTCAAAATGATATAAAATGTACCATAGTTGTCTGGTGTCTAGGGATGCGTACGCGTGCATCACGTGCACGCATTGCAGGATCAGCGTGGGTCCATTTTAGCAACTCGTGACCAGCGATTTCTAAAGCATTTTAGGCCCAATCTAACTCATTTCTGATGCTATTGAACCCAAAGATTGAAGGGGGATGAACCAAGTAGTCATAGTTAGAGTTTTCATCATGTTTTAGGTTAGAATTCTAGAGAGAGAAGCTCTCCCTTCTCTCTAGAATTTAGGGTAGTTTAGGTTTAATTTTCTTAAATCCAATTTTCAATTCTTGTTTTGATTTAGTATTTCCTTTTAATTTCTTGTTATTACATCTTTGTTCTTCTAGTTTTACATGTCATTTCTTATTTTTCTCTCTTTTGTTGATGAACAATTGTTGGATCTTGATTTCTTTTAATGCAATTTTATGTTTCCATGTCTCTTTTATGTTAATCTTGATTGTTATTATTGATTTCTTGCTTATGTTAGTTATGGGTTTCATTAATTCTAGCATTTTGTGATGTTTACTTTTATTGCACTCTAGGTGTTTGATAAAATGTTTACACTAGTTTTTGAGTAGTTTTCTTTACTCTTGGCCTAGGCTAAGGGAATTGAGTGACCTTGAGTCATTGGGTCTCATTGAATTGGTGATTTGAGAACCCTTAGTGGTCAATTTGATAGCCATTGATACTAGCCTACTACTAAGTCAATTAGTAGCTAGGTTAGAACCTATGGATTGATGTTGATCAAGCCATTTGATATACTTCAAGCATAGAAGTAGACTTAATGAGCTTGGTTCCTCATGATTGTCAATATATGGTTTGTAGACAAGGATGGTGATCTCAATTCCCATGTCTAGCCAAGAGTTCTTTTCCTTCTTTTTATTAGTTCTTGTCATTTATATTTTCTTATCAGTTACCAAATCAAACCCCCTTGCATCTTCATAGCCAATAATTGAGCACTTCATTGCAATTCCTTGTGAGACGACCCGAGGTTTAAATACTTCGGTTAATTCTTATTGGGGTTTGTACTTGTGACAACCAAATTTTTTATATGAGAATTGTTTGTTGGTTTGGAGCTATGCTTACAACGAAGTTTTTATTTCTATAAGAGAAATTCTAGACCGACACAATAAATTCTTCAACATCATCCACAACGGAGGCATTTCGGCTGACGAGGATAAGATTAAAGTCGTCCAAGATATAAAACCCCCTAAAGACATCAAGGGACTCCAGAAGTTTATAGGCAAGCTAGGATACATTTGAAGGTTCATACCAGCATTAAGGGAGCTCTTAGGACCCTAAGACCTTTGTTGAAAGAGAAGAACACCTTTAAATGGGAACAACACCACCAAGCTGTAATGGACAAGATCAAGGACGTTCTCACATTTACTCACACCATGTCTTCCCCTCAACCTGGTGCACCATTGAAAGTATACTTAGCGGTAGGAGAAGAAGCAGTTAGTGGGTTAATTGCACAAGAAGGCGAAGGCAAAGAGAAACCCATTTCCTATGTTAGTAGAACCATGAAAGGGACAGAACAAAGATACTCCTCACCAGAGAAATATTACCTCGCTCTGGTGTACATCTCACAAAGATACTGACACTATTTTCAAGCACACCAAGTAGAAGTTGTATCAAAAAATAAAGGCCTCAGATTTTTAATCGAAAAGCCAATGTTGACCGGGAGATTGAGTCGTTGGACACTCCTATTATGCGAATATGATGTGAAATTGGTGACATCCACCACCATTAAGAGCCAAGCTTTGCCTGACCTCTTGTCAATTTGTCCTAAAAAAGTAATGATCGAAAAGTTATTGGATCAAATTCCAGGAACAATAGAGATTGTTCATGCTTGCAATGAAGAGGAAACATGGACCTTCATGTTTAATGGAACACCTTCGAATCCTCAAGGAGGGGCAGGAGTCGTCTTTATAGACTCCCATAGAAGAAATTTGTCTTTCATATTTCGATTGAGTTTCTCTTGCACCAACAATGAGGCAAAGTATGAAGCGCTAATGCTCGGTATAAAGATGGCTCAAGAAATTGGTATAAAGAAACTTCATGTCAAAGGAGACTCCAACCTAATAATACAACAGATCCAAGGAGGGTATGGCACGAAGGAAAGAAGTCTAGCCTTATGTAGAGAACAAGTTTAGTGCATGATGAATGATGCACGAAATTACAATCACACTTTTGCAATTCTGCACAACTAACCAGCAAGTGCACTGGGTCGTCCAAGTAATACCTTACGTGAGTAAGGGTCGATCCCACGAAGATTGTCGGCTTGAAGCAAGCTATGGTTATCTTGTAACTCTTAGTCAGGATATCAATAATTCTCAGATTTGATTGTAAAAAGTAAAAGAACATGAATAAATACTTGTTATGCAGTAATGAAGAACAAGTTGAGGTTTTGGAGATACTTTGTCTTCTGAATCTCTGCTTTCCTACTATCTTCTTCTTCATGAACGCAAGGCTCCTTCCATGGCAAGCTTTATGTTGGGCATCACCATTGTCAATGGCTACTTCCCGTCCTCTCAGTGAAAATGTTCCAAATGCACTGTCACCGCACGGCTAATCATCTGTCGGTTCTCGATCATGTTGGAATAGGATCCATTGATCCTTTTGCGTCTGTCACAACCCCAACAATCGCGAGTTTGAAGCTCGTCACAGTCATCCCTTTTCAGATCCTATTCGAAATACCACAGACAAGGTTTAGACTTTTCGGATCTCAAGAATGACTGCCAATAATTCTAGCCTATACCACGAAGGTTTCAATCTTAGATTAGAAACCCAAGAGATAAACATTCAAGCTTGATTGCATGTAGAGCGGAAGTGGTTGTCAGGCACGCGTTCATAGGTGAGAATGATCATGAGTGTCACGGATCATCACATTCATTAGGTTGAAGTGCGAATGAATATCTTAGAATAGAAGCAAGCATGATAGAATGAAAAACAGTAGTAATTGCATTAATTCATCGAAACACAACAGAGCTTCTCACCCCCAACAATGGGGTTCGGAGACTCATGCCGTAGAAGATACAATATGAAACGTGTAAAGTGTCATGAGATACAAGATGAATTACTAAAAATAGTTTTTATAGTAAACTAGTGACCTAGGGTTACAGAAAATGAGTAAGCTAGGGTGTTTAGTGTAAAAAAATCCACTTCCGGGGCCCACTTGGTGTGTGCTTGGGCTGAGCATTGAAGCTTTCATGTGTAGAGACTTTTCTTGGAGTTAAACGCCAGCTTTTGTGCCAGTTTGGGCGTTTAACTCCAGCTTTTATGCCAGTTCTGGCGTTAAATGCCAGAATTCTTAAGCTGACTTGGAACGCCAGTTTGGGCCATCAAATCTTGGGCAAAGTATAGACTATCATATATTGCTGGAAAGCCCAAGATGTCTACTTTCCAACGCAATTGAGAGAGCGCCAATTGGGTATCTGTAGCTCCAAGAAATCCACTTCGAGTGCAGGGAGGTCAGAATCCAACAGCATCTGCAGTCCTTTTTCAGCCTCTGAATAAGATTTTTGCTCAGGTCCCTCAATTTCAGCCAGAAAATACCTGAAATCACAGAAAAATATACAAACTCATAGTAAAGTCCAGAAAAGTGAATTTTAAATAAAAACTAATAAAAATATAATAAAAACTAACTAAAATATACTAAAAACATACTAAAAATAGTGCCAAAAAGCGTATAAATTATCCGCTCATCACAACACCAAACTTAAATTGTTGCTTGTCCCCATGCAACTGAAAATCAAATAGGATAAAAATAAGAGAATATACAATGAATTCCACAAACATCTATGAAGATCAGTATTAATTAGATGAGCGGGACTTTTAGCTTTTTGCCTCTAAACAGTTTTGGCATCTCACTTTATCCTTTGAAGTTCAGACTGATTGGCTTCTATAGGAACTCAGAATCCTAATAGTGTTATTGATTCTCCTAGTTAAGTATGCTGATTCTTGAACACAGCTACTTTATGAGTCTTGGCCGTGACCCTAAGCATTTTGTTTTCCAGTGTTACCACCGGATACATAAATGCCACATACACATAACTGGGTTAACCTTTTCAGATTGTGACTCAACTTTGCTAGAGTCCCCAATTAGAGGTGTCCAGAGCTCTTAAGCACACTCTTTTTTTGCTTTGGACCACGACTTTAACCGCTCAGTCTCAAGTTTTCACTTGACACCTTCACGCCACAAGCACATGGTTAGGGACAACTTGGTTTAGTCGCTTAGGCCAGGATTTTATTCCTGAGGGCCCTCCTATCCACTGATGCTCAAAGCCTTGGATCCTTTTTATTACCCTTGCCTTTTGGTTTAAAGGGCTATTGGCTTCCTCTGCTTGCTTTTTCTTTCTTTTTTTTATTCATTGCTTTTTCTTGCTTCAAGAATCAATTTTTTTTATTTTTCAGATTATCAATAACACTTCTCCTTTCCATCATTCTTTCAAGAGCCAACAATTTTAACATTCATAAACAACAAATTCAAACATATGCACTGTTCAAGCATTCATTCAGAAAGCAAGAGTATTGCCACCACATCAAAATAATTAAACTGTTTTAAAATTTGAAATTCATGTACTTCTTTTTCTTTTTCAATTAAAAACACTTTTTATTTAAGAAAGGTGATGGATTCATAGGACATTCATAGATTTAAGACATAAACTTTAAATTTTATTAATCATGGAATGACAATAAGACTCAAAAATAAATATAAGAGCAAACTAATAATAATAGAAGACAGAAAAGTAAAAAAAAAGAAAAATAAATGACTCTTAAAATAGACTCTTAATAATAAAGGTTATCACAGAGTTAGGACTCAACAACCTTGATCTTGAGAAGTGGATGCTCCCTCAATCTGTGGGGTACTTGGTCCTTCAAGGGAGAGCTTCTGGCGCTTCAGCTCCTGTAGCTCACGCCCCTGCTTCTCCTGTTCCTTCAGCAGTTTGCAGAGCATGCAGTTTTGATTCTGGTGTTCTTCCTTAAGTTATTCCATAGCTTCTTACAGCTTGGTAACAGATGCTTCTAGGCGGGTCCAGTAGTCAATTTCAAGAATTTCTGGGAGGAACTCCTGCGCCCTCCTTTTTATGGAGTTGTCTTGCACTTGTCCTTCCATTGACTTCTTGGTGATTGGGTGTTTGATTGGAATGAATTCATCTACTCCCATCCTCACCCCAGCATCTTTACATGGCAGAGAAATTAAGCTTGGGTAGGCCAGTTTGACTTCAGTGGAGTCCTTGTTTGCAATTGTGTAAATCTCACAAGAAATCAGATGATGAATCTCCACTTCTTTTCCAAGCATAATACAATGAATCATCACTGCTCTTTTGACAGTGACCTCAGAGCGCTTGCTAGTGGGCAATATAGAACGCCCAATGAAGTCCAACCAGCCTCTTGCAACTGGTTTGAGATCTCCCCTCTTGAGTTGGTTTGGGACACCTTTTGAATTGGTTATCCGCTTAGTTCCAGGGAGGCATATGTCCTCTAGAACTTGATCCAACCCCTTATCTACTCTCACCATTCTCCTATTAAAGAATTCTAGATCATCTTGTAGTTGAGGCAGTTTGAAGACCTCTCTTATTTTGTCCAGATGGAAGTAAATAAGCCTCCCTCTGACCATGGTTCGGTAGGTATGAAAGGCAGTTCCAGTTATTCTCTGCTTATCTGTTAGCCACAGATTTGAGTAGAATTCCTGAACCATGTTTCTTCCAACCTTTGTTTCAGGATTAGCTAGAATTTCTCATCCTCTGTTTTGAATTTGCTCTTGGATCTCCGGATATTCATCTTCTTTCAGATTGAATTTAACTTCCGGGATCACTGACCTCGACCCATTATTTTGTGGTAACGGTCTGCATGTTCTTTGGTTAGGAACCTCTCTTGATTCCAAAGACTCTTTGGAGTATTCTCTTTCTTGCCTCTTGATTTGGTTTGCTTTTCCTTAGGTGCCATGATCTTGATGAGTCTTAGCTCAGTGATCACGGAAAAACACACCAAACTTAGAGGTTTGCTTGCCCTCAAGCAAAAGAAAGGAAAGGGGAGAGAGAGGAGAAGAGGCAAATTCGAATGGTGGAGAGGAGGGGATAGCCCAATGTGTATTTATAAGAGGAGGGGGGATTTTGAAAATTTTGAAAGAGATATGCCATAGAGATATGATTGGTGGAAGAAAATAAAATCATGATATGAAAAAGATAAGATTTTCAATTGAAAAAGATATAAGGAGGTTAAATCTGATAATTTGGTTATGCATCTAAGAAATAAGAGATGATATGATGGGTTTGAAAAGATTTGAAAAGAAATTGAAAAGATACTTGAGTTTTTGAAGAAGATTTGGGAAGGATTTGAAAGAAAATTGAAAAAGAGATTTAGAGAATTGTTGAATTTTTGAAAATTGAGGGTGAATAATGAAAGTTTGAAACATGTTTATGCAGAAAATTATGAGTTAAAACATGAAAATTTGAAAAAAAATTTGAATTTGGAAACAAAATCTCCTCCCCCTGCCTTTCTGGCGTTAAACGCCCAGAATGGTATCCATTCTGGCGTTTAATGCCCAATTGTTGGCCATTATGGGCGTTTAACGCCCAGCCAGGGTACCTGGCTGGCGTTAAACGCCAGAAACCCCTTTATCACTGGGCGTTTTGCTGAACGCCCAGGATGCTGCAATTCTGGCGTTAAACCCCCAGAATGGTGCCAATTCTGGCGTTTAACGCCCAAAATGCCCTTTACTGGCGTTTTCTTGTCAGCAAGCTCCTTTTCTCTACTTTTTGCACTGAATCCTTCTGTAATGCTGTGAATTCCTTCAATTTTGATGATTAACCTTTGAAGAAAGTGTATATCAAATTTCTACAAGTATTATTTAAAACAAATAACTTGCTAATGGCTGGGTTGCCTCCCAGCAAGCGCTTCTTTATTGTCTTTAGCTGGACCTTTACTGAGCTTCATTCAAGCCTCAGTTTTGAGCATTCTTGCTCAAAATTGCTTTCAAGATAATGTTTGATTCTTTGTCCATTAACAATGAACTTTTTGTCAGAATCAATATCTTGAAGCTCAACATATCCATATGGTGACACTCCTGTAATCACATATGGTCCCCTCCACCGGAATTTTAATTTCCCGGGGAATAATCTGAGCCTAGAGTTGAACAGCAGAACTTTTTGTCCTGGCTCAAAGACTCTGGATGACAATTTCTTGTCATGCCACTTTTTTGCTTTTTCCTTATAAATTTTTGCATTTTTAAAAGCATTGAGTCTGAACTCCTCTAGCTCATTTAGCTGGAGCAATCTTTTCTCACCAGCAAAGTTAGCATCCAGGTTTAGGAATCTGGTTGTCCAGTAGGCTTTATGTTCCAGTTCCACGGGCAAATGACAGGCCTTGCCATACACAAGCTGGTATGGAGAGGTTCCTATAGAAGTCTTGAATGTTGTTTTGTATGCCCATAGAGCATCATCCAAGCTCTTTGCCCAATCCTTTCTACGGGCAATTACAGTCCGTTCCAGGATTCTTTTTAGCTCTCTATTAGAGACTTCAACCTGCCCATTTGTCTGTGGATGATATGGAGTTGCTACTTTGTGGCTAATTCCATATCGGACCATGGCAGAGTAAAGCTGTTTATTGCAGAAATGGGTGCCTCCATCACTGATTAGTACTCTGGGAACACCAAATCTGCTGAAAATATGTTTCTGGAGGAACTTCAGCACAGTCTTGGTATCATTAGTGGGTGTGGCAATTGCCTCTACCCATTTAGATACGTAGTCTACTGCCACCAGAATGTAAGTGTTTGAGTATGATGGTGGGAAAGGACCCATGAAGTCAATACCCCATACATCAAACAACTCAATCTCTAAGATCCCTTGTTGAGGCATGGCGTAACCATGAGGTAAGTTGCCAGCTCTTTGGTAACTATCACAGTTACGCACAAACTCTCGGGCATCTCTATAGAGAGTAGGCCAGTAGAAACCACATTGGAGGACTTTAGTGGCTGTGCACTCACTTCCGAAATGTCCTCTATACTGTGATCCATGGCAATGCCACATGATCTTCTGTGCCTCCTCTCTAGGGACGCATCTGCGGATCATTCCGTCTTCACATCTCTTAAAGAGATATGGTTCATCCCACAAGTAGTACTTTACATCAGAAATTAGTTTTTTCTTTTGCACCCTGCTGTACTCCTGGGGTATGAACCTCACAGCTTTATAATTTGCAATGTCTGCAAACCATGGTGCTTCCTGAATGGCAAAGAATTGCTCATCTGGAAAGGTCTCAGAGATTTCAGTAGAAGGGAGGGACGCCCCAGCTACTGGTTCTATTCGGGACAGGTGATCAGCTACCTAGTTCTCTGTCCCTTTTCTGTCTCTTATTTCTATATCAAACTCTTGCAGAAGCAACACCCATCTTATGAGCCTGGGTTTTGAATCCTTCTTTGTGAGTAAATATTTAAGAGCAGCATGGTGAGTGTACACAATCACTTTTGATCCTACTAAATAGGATCTAAACTTGTTAATGGCATAAACCACTGCTAGTAGCTCTTTTTCTGTGGTTGTATAATTCTTCTGTGTGTCATTTAGAACACGACTGGCATAGTAAATGACGTGCAGAAGCTTGTTATACCTTTGTCCCAACACTGCACCAATGGCATGGTCACTGGCATCACACATTAATTCGAATGGTAATGTCTAGTCAGGTGCAGAGATGACTGGTGCTGTGACCAGCTTGGCTTTCAGGGTTTCAAACACCTGCAGACACTTTATGTCAAACACAAATGGCGTGTCAGTAGCTAGCAGGTTGCTTAGAGGTTTTGTAATTTTTGAAAAATCCTTTATGAACCTCTTATAGAATCCTGCATGCCCCAGAAAGCTTCTGATTGCCTTAACATTGGCAGGTGGTGGTAATTTTTTAATCACCTCTACCTTGGCTTGATCCACCTCTATTCCCTTGCTTGAAATTTTGTGCCCAAGGACAATTCCTTTAGTCACCATAAAGTGACATTTTTCCCAGTTTAAGACCAGGTTAGTCTCTTGACACCTTTTCAGGACAAGTGCTAGATGATCAAGACAGGAGCCGAATGAGTCTCCAAATACTGAAAAGTCATCCATGAAGACATCCAGGAACTTCTCTACCATATCAAAGAAGATAGAGAGCATGCACCTCTAAAAGGTTGCAGGTGCATCGCACAGACCAAAAGGCATTCTTCTGTAAGCAAATACTCTAGATGGACATGTGAATGCTGTTTTCTCTTGGTCTTGAGGATCCACTGCAATTCGGTTGTAGCCTGAATAGCCATCCAAAAAGCAGTAGTATTCATGGCCTGCTAGTCTCTCTAGTATCTGGTCTATGAATGGTAAAGGAAAATGATCCTTTCTGGTGGCTGTATTGAGCCTTCTATAGTCAATACACATACGCCACCCTGTAACTGTTCTTGTGGGAACCAGTTCTTTCTTTTCATTATGAACTACTGTCATGCCTCCCTTCTTGGGGACAACTTGGACAGGGCTAACCCAGGGGCTATCAGAAATAGGATAAATAATTTCAGCCTCTAGTAACTTAGTGACCTCTTTCTGCACCACCTCCTTCATGGCTGGATTTAGCCGCCTCTGTGGTTGAACCACTGGCTTAGCATCATCCTCCAATAGGATCTTGTGCATGCATCTTGCTGGGCTAATGCCCTTAAGATCACTTATGGACCACCCAAGAGCTGTCTTGTGTGTCCTTAGCACTTGAATTAGTGCTTTCTCTTCTTGTGGATTTAAAGCAGAGCTTATGATCACTGGAAAAGTGTCACCCTCTCCTAGAAATGCATATTTTAGGAATGGTGGTAGTGGTTTGAGCTCGGGTTTAGGAGGTTTCTCCTCTTCCTGAGGGATTTTTAGAGGTTTTTATTTCCTCTGGTTCCTCCAGATCAGGCTGAACATCTTTAAAGATGTCCTCTAGTTCTGATTCAAGACTCTCAGTAATATTGATCTCTTCCACCAAGGAGTCAATAATATCAGTGTTCATGCAGTCATTTGATGTGTCTGGATGCTGCATAGCTTTGACAACATTTAACTTGAACTCATCCTCATTGACTCTCAGGGTCACTTCCCCTTTTTGTACATCAATAAGAGTTCGTCCAGTTGCTAGGAAAGGTCTTCCTAGAATGAGAGTTGCACTCTTGTGCTCCTCCATTTTCAGCACTACAAAATCAGTGGGAAAGGCAAATAGCCCAACCTTGACAATCATGTCCTCAATTATGCCTGATGGATATTTAATGGAGCCATCAGCAAGTTGAAGACATATCCAGGTTAGTTTGACTTCTTCAGTCAACCCAAGCTTTCTGAAAGTAGATGCCGATATTAGGTTGATACTTGCTCCAAGGTCACATAGAGCTGTCTTAGTACAAGCACCCTCTAATGTGCATGGTATCATAAAGCTTCCTGGATCTTGAAGCTTTTCTGGTAAGCTTTTCAGAATGACTGCACTGCATTCTTCAGTGAGAAACCCTTTTTCAGTTTCTCTCCAATCCTTCTTATGACTTAAGATCTCTTTCATGAACTTAGCATAAGAGGGTATTTGCTCAAGTGCCTCTACAAACGGGATCTTTATCTCAAGAGTCCTGAGATAATCTGCAAAGCAGGCAAATTGTTTATCCTGTTCTGCTTGGTGAAGTTTCTGAGGATAAGGCATCTTGGCTTTATATTCTTCAACCTTAGTTGCTGCAGGTTTATTCCCTACAGAAGTGGTTGGAGAAGTCTTCTTAGAGGGGTTACTATCAGCACTTGCAGGTGTCTGATCCCTCACTGGCGTTTGAACGCCAGGATTGGGTGCAGGATGGGCGTTTAACGCCAACTTCCTACCTTTTTCTGGCGTTTGAACGCCAGAACTGGGCAAGGAATGGGCGTTTAACGCCAAATTTTCTCCCTTTTCTTGCGTTTGAACGCTAGAATTATTCCTTTATGGGCTCTTGTTGTCCTCAGAGGGATTTTGGGCAGTGGTTTGATCATCCTCTGTCATTTGTTCCTTTCTTGACTTTTTGCTACTTTGAACTGAATTATTCAATGTCTTCCCGCTCCTTAGTTGAACAACTTGGCATTCTTCTGTTATCTGTTTAGATAGCTGCTGTCTTTTCTGATTTAATTGTGCTTCTATATTCTTGTTAGCATTTTTAGTGTCTTGGAGCATTGACATTGGGATTTTTGCCAGTAAAGAATTTTATAAAAACAGTCGTGTTGTAGATATAGTCTCTAAACAGACAGAAATCCCTTCGTACAAATGTTTTGATTGTCACAAGTAACAAACCCCTTTTTAAAATTGATAACCGAGTATTTAAACCTCGGGTCATCTTCTCAAGGAATTGCAGGGAGGTATGTTCTTATTATTGGTTATGAGTCTTGTAAATTGGGGGGTTTTGGATCAAGGTAAAAAGTAAGAATAGCAATGGCAGAGGAAATAAAATAATGACAACAAAAATAAACTCTTGGCAAGGTATTAGAACTGGAAGTCCTATCCTGGTTATCCTTATCAATTGTAATGAGAATTGGATTTTTCTCCCACTTTGTTAACCTCTAACTATGAAGGTAAGTTAAGTGGATGAATTAATTCTGATTCCTCAAGTCCTAGTCTTTCCTTGGAAAAGTTAGAGTTAGTGGAACTCGAATTAATTCTTGAAGAATTCTAATTTTCAATCAACAATGAGTTTGATAACTCAAGCGTCACCAATTAATTAACCAAAGCCAAAAAGGGAAAATATCTAAATTAAATTAAAAGTATTTATAAATGAAGCAAAGCAAAATTAAATCTGAAAATACCTCGAATTGCATTCACAAAAGAACTTAAATCTGACATGGACATTCATAAATTAAATTGGAGAAATAAATAAAAGAAACATTGAACCTGGGATTGAGAGTCACTCCTAAAACTAAGAGAAATCCTAAATCCTAATCCTAAGAGAGAGGAGAGAACCTCTCTCTCTAAAAACTACATCTACTCCTAAAATTGTGAATGTGAAAGCTTGATTATGAATGGATGCATTCCCCCACTTTATAGCCTCTAATCTGTGTGTTCTGGGCTGAAAACTGGGTCAAAAGCAGCCCAGAAATCGCTCCCTATGATTTCTGTTACGTTCAGGTCGCGGGCAAGTGACGCGGAGGCGTCGTCCACGCGTCCACGCAGATTGAAGTTCGCAGATGCGACACGGGCACATCATTCACGCATTCGCGTTGCCTAACTTTGGGGCAGCTATAGCAAATAATATATTAAATCAAAGCCCCGGACGTTAGCTTTCTAACGCAACTGGAACCGCGTCGTTTGGACCTCTGTAGCTAAAGTGATAGCCGTTTGAGTGCGAAGAGGTCAGGCCGGACAGCTTAGCAGTTTCTCCAACTTCTTGTATTCCTTCCACTTTTGCATGCTTCCTTTCTATTCTCTGAGCCATTCCTGCCCTGTAATCTCTGAAATCACTTAACACACATATCAAGGCATCTAATGGTGATAAGAGAGAATTAATATTAGCAATATAAAGGCCAAAGAAGCATGTTTTCAATCATAGCACAAAATCAGGAGGGAAGACATAAAGCATGCGATTAGTATGAATAAATGGGTAAAGAGTTGATAAAAACCACTCAATTGAGCACAAGATAAATCATGAAATAGTGGTTTATCAAGCATCTCCTAGAATTCTGCTAATTGTTTTGTCATTAGAAGTAATTGCTGATTTAGTTCAACAATCTGTTCTTAAGGATTATGATCAGTAGTTGCTACCATAGCTTCTTTTTCTTTGGAGGGCTCATTGCTTGAGTATAGATGTTGATTTCTAGCAACTGTATCTATGAGTTCTTGAGCCTCTTCAATTGTCTTTCTCATGTGTATAGATCCACCAGCTGAGTGGTCTAGAGACATTTGAGCTCTTTCTGTAAGCCCATAGTAGAAGATGTCTAACTGTACCCACTCTGAAAATATTTCAGAGGGGCATTTCCTTAGCATCCCTCTATACCTCTCCCAGGCATTATAAAGGGATTCATGATCCTCTTGTTTAAAGCCTTGTATGTCCAGCCTTAGCTGTGTCATCCTTTTTGGAGGGTAAAATTGATTCAGGAATTTGTCTGATAACTGTCTCCAGGTTTTTATGCTTGCTGTGGGTTGGTTATTTAACCACCTCTTAGCTTGATCTTTTACAGCAAATGGAAATAGTAATAATCTGTAGACATCCTGATCCACTTCTTTATCACGTACTGTGTCAGCAATTTGTAAGAACTGTGCCAGAAACTCGGTAGGTTCTTCCTGTGGAAGACCGAAATACTGGCAATTTTGCTGCACCATGATAATGAGCTGAGGATTTAGCTCAAAACTGCTTGCTTTGATGGGAGGTATACAGATGCTACTCCCATATGCAGCTGTAATGGGGTTGGCATATGACCCCAGAGTCCTTCTGGACTGTTCACTTCCACTTATGTCCATGATGGAGAAAAGGGAATTGATATGAATTGCAAATAAAATATATTTTTGTTTTTATTTTATTTTAATTAAAATTAACCGAATAAAATAAAACGAAATAAATGAAAAATAAAATAGAACTTTCGAAAATTAGAAGAAAATGAAATAAAAGCAAATTCAAAACTAAATTAATTAATTGATTAAAAAGATATTGGAAATTAGCAATAAAAAAGATATGATTGAAAATTATTTTAAAAAAAGATATGATTGAAAATTATTTTAAAAAAAGATATGATTGAGAAGATATGATTAAAATTTATAAAAAAAAGATATGATTGAAAAGATATGATTGAAGAAATTAAAAAGATTTGATTTTTGAAAGAGATTTGAAAAGATCAATTTTTGAAATTAGAATTTTGACTTGACTAAAAAAAAGATATGATTTTGAAAATCTTTGACTAATTTAATGCAAAATTTTGAAATTTATGAGTAAAATAAGGAAAAGATAATCTTTTGATTTTTGAATTTTAATGAGGAAAGAGAAAAACAACAAAATGACACTAAACTTAGAAATTTTAGATCAAAATAAAGAGAACAAACAAGAAAACTTTGAATATCAAGATGAACACCAAGAAGACTTTGAAGATCAAGATGAACACCAAGAACAAATTTTTGAAAAATTTTAAGTAAATAAAAGCACAAGGGACACCAAACTTAAAATTTTTAGAAAATCAAGCACAAATTTTCGAAAATTTAAAGGAAAACACAAAGAAGACACCAAACTTAGAATTTTTAAAGATCAAGAAGAACTAGGAACATGCAAATTCGAAAAATCAAAAGAAAATAAAAGCATGCAATTGACACCAAACTTAAAATATAAAATTAAACTAAAATAAAAGACTCAAATTTAGTGACTCTAAACCAACAAAGATAAATTATTCCTAATCTAAGCAACAAGATAAATCGTCAGTTGTCCAAACTCGAACAATCCCCGGCAACGGCGCCAAAAGCTTGGTGCACGAAATTACAATCACACTTTTGCAACTCCGCACAACTAACCAGCAAGTGCACTGGGTCGTCCAAGTAATACTTTACGTGAGTAAGGGGTCGATCCCACGGAGATTGTCGGCTTGAAGCAAGCTATGGTTATCTTGTAACTCTTAGTCAGGATATCAATAATTCTCAGATTTGATTGTAAAAAGAAAAAGAACATGAATAAATACTTGTTATGCAGTAATGAAGAACAGGTTGAGGTTTTGGAGATGCTTTATCTTCTGAATCTCTACTTTCCTACTATCTTCTTCTTCATGCACGCAAGGCTCCTTCCATGGCAAGCTTTATGTTGGGCATCACTATTGTCAATGGCTACTTCCCGTCCTCTCAGTGAAAATGTTCTAAATGCGCTGTCACCGCACGGCTAATCATCTGTCGGTTCTCGATCATGTTGGAATAGGATCCATTGATCCTTTTGCGTCTGTCACACGCCCAACAATCGCGAGTTTGAAGCTCGTCACAGTCATCCCTTCCCAGATCCTACTCAGAATACCACAGACAAGATTTAGACTTTCCGGATCTCAAGAATGACCGCCAATAATTCTAGCCTATACTACGAAGGTTTCAATCTTAGATTAGAAACCCAAGAGATAAACATTCAAGCTTGATTGCATGTAGAATGGAAGTGGTTGTCAGGCACGCGTTCATAGGTGAGAATGATGATGAGTGTCACGGATCATCACATTCATCAGGTTGAAGTGCGAATGAATATCTTAGAATAGAAGCAAGCATGATAGAATAGAAAACAGTAGTAATTGCATTAATTCATCGAAACACAGCAGAGCTCCTCACCTCCAACAATGGGGTTTAGAGACTCATGCCGTAGAAGATACAATATGAAACGTGTAAAGTGTCATGAGGTACAAGATGAATTACTAAAAGTAGTTTTTATAGTAAACTAGTGACCTAGGGTTACAGAAAATGAGTAAGCTAGGGTGTTTAGTGTAAAAAAATCCACTTCCGGGGCCCACTTGGTGTGTGCTTGGGCTGAGCATTGAAGCTTTCATGTGTAGAGACTTTTCTTGGAGTTAAACGCCAGCTTTTGTGCCAGTTTGGGCGTTTAACTCCAGCTTTTATGCCAGTTCTGGCGTTAAACATCAGAATTCTTAAGCTGACTTGGAACGCCAGTTTGGGCCATCAAATCTTGAGCAAAGTATGGACTATCATATATTGCTGAAAAGCCCAGGATATCTACTTTCCAACGCAATTGAGAGCATGCCAATTGGGCTTCTGTAGATCCAGAAAATCTACTTCGAGTGCAGGGAGGTCAGAATCCAACAGCATCTGTAGTCCTTTTTCAGCCTCTGAATCAGATTTTTGCTCAGGTCCCTCAATTTCAGCCAGAAAATACCTAAAATCACAGAAAAATACACAAACTCATAGTAATGTCCAGAAAAGTGAATTTTAAATAAAAACTAATAAAAATATAATAAAAACTAACTAAAATATACTAAAAACATACTAAAAATAGTGCCAAAAAGCGTATAAATTATCCGCTCATCAATGAAGGTATTTGATAAAATTTTATTTGAGCATGTACCCCGAACAGAAAACAAGCATGTGGATTCTCTAGCATCATTAGGAGTAGGGTCACTATTCAAAATGGACAACATGCTTTAGAACACCAGATAGCTAAAAGTTCTGCCAGAGAAGAAATGATGTCAATGGAAGGAAAAACTAATAATTGGCAAACGCCTCTCCATGAACAGCTCAGAACACTCAACATCATCAAAGAGACAAGACGATTTTGCCTCTTCAATGGGAAAATGTTCAAATAAAGCAATGATGGACTCCTCATGAAATGTGTAGGAGAAGAGGAAGGAAAAGAAAAAGCAAAATAACTACATGGAGCCACTTGCGGAGAAGAGAGCCCTGGGTTGTACCGAAGACTCCAGAGGTGGGGTATTTTTTGGCCAAAAATGAAGTCTCATTGTGATGAATTACAAGCCTCTTGCAAGGCTTGTCAAGAAGCAAAAGAAAGTACATAGATATGTAATGTTCACAATTGGTAACAACCTATCATAGAGTGCCTCGATGATTGCCTTCAGAAAAAATAGAAGTTGAAAGATTGAAGAAGAAATCAGAATGCTACTTTTTGCAAAAAGAAGAGTTGTTCAAGAAGATTTTTATTGGAGAGGTGCTAAAATGTATTTGAGATGAAGAAAAAGACAAAATCTTAGAAGAAGTCCATCAAGGGGTATGTGGAAGAAACCAAGGAGGAAGGTCCTTGTGGTATGAACTAATTAGAATTGGCTATTACTGGCCAAAAATGAAAGAAGATACAATCAACTGGGCCAGGAGGTGTCCGCAATGTCAAAAGCATGCAAACTTGATACATGCGCCAAGCGTGCAGAAGAACGGCCTCAAAACATCATACCCATTCCATACATGGGCTATAGATTTCGTGGGACCGATCAACCCCCAATCAATGGGAAAGAAATGGATTCTAGTTGCAATAGAAAGCTTCACCAAGTGGGTAAAGGCTGTGGTTATCGGGGAAGCAAATGCTGAAGCAGTAGTGAGATTTATCAAAGAAAACATAATATGCAGGTTTGGGCTGCCAAGTGTTCTAGTGAGCGATAATGGAACCCACTTTGTTAACCAAAGAGTGTGGGGTATTCTTAAATAGTACTGAATCAAACATCACAAGTCTTCTCCTACTACCCACAAGGCAATGGCCAGGAAGAGGCTATTAACAAGAGCCTTTTGAAAATACTCACAAAGGTGGTGACCGATGCCCCATAAAAATTGGAGTGAATACTTACCACTTGCTCTTTGGGCTTACAAAATAACCAGACATGGAACAACCGGAGTAACACCCTTCTCGTTAGTTTACGGGGTTGAAGTTGTACTGCCAGCAGAGATTGAAGTCCACTACCAGAATGTTGTTAGACAAAGCAAGGGATCCTGAAGTTGAGTTGCAAGAATTGGAAGAAAAAAGAGAAGTTATGGGAAGCAAGATCGAGGAATACCACCGAAGACTAGCATTAGCTTATGACAAGCATATTCGGCCCAGGATGTTCCTAGAGGGAGATCTAGTACTAAAATCAGTAGACGCAGTAATGAAAAAGATGTCTGTGCTAAAATGGGCTCCCAAATGGGAGGGTCCGTACATTTTTTCTGAAGTACACCCCAACAAACACTACATCCTGCTAGACCCAGACCATGGAACAACCATTGGCCCCATCAATTTCAAGTATGTTAAGAAGTACTATACATAATTTTAGTTTTAGGTGTTAGATTTCAATTCCAAAATGCTTCCTTATTAGGAGTCAATGTCTATGTTATATTATTCTGCAAGCATCCTGCAATGCATGGAAGACTTTTATTAACAATTATATACTCAAAAATTGTAAATAATGCATCTTACGAAATTTGCAGTATAAAACATTTCTAAAAAGTGAAGTGTCCCGCCCTCCAAGCTCCTTAAAAAAAAAGGAGAGAGCATAAATAGGACAAGAAAGTTCTAGGTACCTTCATTTTTTAGCCTAAAAAAAAGAGGCAGAAGAAAAAAAAAATAGCAGTAGATAATCCTGCTCTTCTTAGAATCATACTCTTCCCCTACAAAAAAAAAGTGTGTATCCAAAATAAAATGATCACACAAGTAGGTACAGAAAAATAAAACCCCTGGAGGAGTATGCATAGTATTAAAAAAAAGGGAAAAAGCCTAACACCCAAAAAGAGGTATACAATGAAAGTCATAGAGGCAGCAAAGCAAAAATATACTTTGTCAAAGCCTTACATATTTTACAAAATAAAGTGCTGAAAAACATCACAGTCATAAAATATCACTATAAGAAATCAGAGAAGAAGCAGCCTCCTTATGCTTGGCCAATTGCTCTCGCTCTAGGATGACGCTAGCTAACCTAGCCTTCATGGTGTTCAGTTCAGATGTAAACTTGTTAACCTTTTCTTGAAGAGAAGAAACATCAGATGAGAGAACATTATACTCTTTAGACAATAATTATTCTCTAGCAAGATCGGGTACCCTAGGTGGAGGCTCCAATTTAGTAGAAAGATTCTGATGCATGAGCATTTTTTCTATATTTTTCTAGTGAATTTGTATATGAATTTGTAAGTTTAATCAAGATTTAAGTACCTTTGAGCCACTATGAATGCTACTTTGAGTTGTGTACAATTTGGTTTATTTCAGCTAGCATTCGGATGGATTTGACAGACTTCGTGTAGAAAAAATGGAAGAAAGTGGATGATGCTGTCAACCCTAACCTCTCTGCACTCCAATGAACATAACTTGAGCTACGAGGTCCAATTGATACGGTTCTAACGACATTGGAAAGCTAACTTTCAAAGCTTTTCAACAATATATAATAGTCTATACTTTTCTCCAGGAATTACTACCTTGGTGCCGCCAAAGTTGGGATTTTCCAAGTTTGGTGCCATGAATGTCAAAACTCCAATTTCATGCTATCTTGGTGGCGCCAAACTTAGGGAATCCCAAGTTTGGCGCCAAGATGAAGAAAAAGTGAGTATTGCATGTGGTTGAAGTGGCGCCAAACTTGGCCTAGCCCAAGTTTGGCGCCAACCTTAGTGAACTTGGTGGTCCCCACCCCCATGCACAAGCCAACACGAGATAATCTTATTAATTTTGATAAAAACTTTATTTTATTTATAAATAGAAAAAGATATTATTTAGTTTTAGAAAATATATTTTAAATTAATTAGGATTAGATATAAAAGGGAAAAGATTCAGCCCTTCGGGCTCTTCTCTTTTACGCACCTCGTTCTACAGTTTACAATTTTTTGGAATCCTAGTTTTCTCTCTAAGCCATGAGCAACTAAATCTCCACTGTTAAGGTTAGGAGATCTGTTTATTGTACGAAATGATACTATTACTCTTCTATTTTAATTAATATTTTGATTTAAATTTCAAGAATTTGTTTTCGTTCTTCATCTTAAGGATTTGGGTAAATTGGAAGAATAACCCTTTATTCTATTTGAGTTCTTGTGAACCTTGGAAAAGTAATTTACTTGAACAATAGCTTGAAAATAATTTCAACTAAATCACTAATTATCTGGACTTAACGGGATACGTGACATATAATCCTCTTATATTTGGGTAATTAGGGTTTTTGTGCCATATAAACTAGAATTGGATTTAAACCTCTAATTGAAATTAAATGACCAAGGAATTAGCAGTTAACTAGGTTAGGGGAGACTAAATTACTAAGGAATTAGGGTTTAGTCACATATAGTTTGCCATGAATTGAATCTTGCTTGATTAAAATAATTGGTAAGAAAAGTTAATCCGGAAGATAAACATCTCTGAAACCTTAACTGTTTTCTCCCATATTCTTGACATCAATTTATTGTTTTCCTTAAATTCTCTGAATTTACTGTTTAATGCTATTGAACTTTCAACATCATTTTCTACTTGTCTGTCTAAGTAAATCACTTAATCATTATTGCTTGATCCATCAATCCTCGTGGGATCGACCGTCACTCACTTGAGGTATTACTTGGTACGATCCGGTGCAGGAAGATCCAAATCAATTCATCTCTAATTTCCTACAGATCTGTGACACTGTGAAGTCAAATGGAATGAATCCTGAGATTTACAACCTCATGCTCTTTCCATTTGCTGTGAGAGAGAGAGCAAAGCAGTGGCTTGATTCTCAACCTAAGGAGAGCCTGGACACTTGGGACAAGGTGGTCAATGAATTTCTGTCCAAATTCTTCCCACCACAGAAGCTGACTAAGATAAGGGTGGATGTTCAGACCTTCAGGCAGAGAGATGGTGAGTCCCTCTATGAAGCTTGGGAAAGGTACAAGCTGATGATTAGGAGATGCCGCTCCTGACATGTTTTCTGAATGGACCAAGATGGAGATCTTTTATGATGGCCTCTTTGAAATGGCCAAAATGTGTTTGGACAACTCTGCAGGTGGTTCATTGCACATGAAGAAGATGTCTGAATAGGTTGCTGAGATTATTGAGATGGTTGCTAACAACCAATATCTTTACTCTTCTGAGAGAAATCCTGTGAACTCTGAGGCTCCTCAGAAGAAAGGAGTCTTGGAAATGGATACCTTGGATGCTATTCTTGCTCAGAACAAAGTCATGTCTCAACAGATCAGTATGCTTACTCAACACTTGAGTGGAATGCAGGTTTCAGCAGTCAGTACTCAGAATGCCCCTCAAGAGGCTCCATATGACATGAATGGTGGCTTCATTCAAGGTGAGAATTATGAATATGCTCAATTTTCTCCTGAACAGGTCAACTTTATCGGGAATGCTCCTAGAAACCCCAACAATGATCCATATGCCAAGAACTTTAATCAGGGGTGGAGGAATCACTCAAACCTTAGATGGAGAGATCAACCTCAGAGACAGTAGAATTTCAATAATTCTCTGGGTGGTTTTAATAAGAACAACTTCAATAACTGTCAGTTCCAACCCTCTCAACCTCAACAAGCAACTTCTCAGCCTCAGAAGACCCCTGACTTTGAATCGCTAGCTGCAAGTTTTGTACAGGAAACCAGAGCATCACTCAAGAACTTAGAGGTTCAGATGGGTCAAATAGCCACAAAAGTAGCTGAAACTGATCAGAGGACCACTAATAGCCTTCCTGATAATACAATTCCAAATCCAAGAGAGGAGCGCAAGGCTATCACCTTGATAAGTGGATAAGTGGCAAGTATGGAAGCTGGTGCACGGAATTGAACTCCGCACAACTGAACCGGCAAGTGCACCGGGTCGTCCAAGTAATACCTCAGGTGAGTGAGGGTCGAATCCCACGGAAATTGTCAGATTGAGCAAGCAATGACTATGTTGTAAATTTTAGTCAGGCGATTAGAAAAGATGGTTGTTTGTTTGAAAACATAAGTGAAATAGTAAAGAATGAAATACCGGATTGATGTGAAAATAGTGATAAAGATTCAGTTAAGGCTTCAGAGATGCTATTTCTTTCCGGATTAACTTTTCTTACTCTCTATTTCAATAACGAATGATTCATTCAATGGCAGCCGTAAGTGACTAACTCATGTCCTCTCATCAAGTTAATCTCTTTTAAACCACAACAGTCTACCATGTCTGAGTAACTCACGTCCTCTCATCAAGTTGGCTCATGGCTTCTCACTATAGCCGAAGATGAAGCTCTAAGCAATCCACTCCCCTTCGCGATCCTACTCAAAACACTACAGACAAGGTCGGATCTTTTGGATCAGAGAGTGTTATTTTTTTTACTCTAGCCTTAGCGCCATAGAGACCTCAGTAACCCACGATCAACGGAATTTCATGTCGCGTATCCAAAGTTGCCCAAGTACTCTCTTGGAATCCGCAATGCATTCTCTAGCTTTAGTTCAATGCTATCCAAGTCAAGACTCGCACGGAACCCATGTAGAACAAGGATGAATGTCATGGTTCACCCCCAATTCATTGAGATTGAAGAACGAGAACGCATAAGAGAATAGAATCAGACATATTGAAATAGAAACAGTAATATTATTAATCCATGAGAATCAGCAGAGCTCCTAACCCAAACTTAGGAGGTTTAGTTGCTCCTAGCTTACAGAAAATAGTAATGTAATTCGAAAATAGTGTGGAAGAAGATCCTAAACATGGGTGATCTTCTCCTTTAAATACTAATCTAATAACTAGAGATTACAGAAAGAAGATAAACTAGACTCTTAGTTCGAAAATCCACTTCTTGGGCCCATTTGGTGAGTGTTTGACCTGAGCTTGGGGTGACTTCACCTGCTAAGACACCTCTCTGGGCATTGGATGCCAGACTTGCTCCCTTTTGGGCGTCCAAACGCCAGCTTGGTCCTTCTAGGGCGTCCAAACACCAGGCAGGGGTTCAGATGGGCGTTCAATGCCCATTTTGAGCCATCACTTCCAAAGATAAGTATGGACTATTATACATTGATGGAAAGCCTTGGACATTATCTTTCCAATGAAGTTAAGATCACATTATTTGGACCTTTGTAGCTCTAAAAATGCTCATTTGAATGCACAAAGGTCAGAATCTGACAGCATCTGCAGCCCTTTCTCTGTCTCTGAATCAGACTTTTCCAAAACATGCAAGAATCACCCAAAAATCACATAAAATCATAGAAAAACCACAAAACTCAAAGTAGTATCCAAATAGTGATTTTTAAACTAAAATCTACTGAAACTCAATAAAACTTAACAAAACATAACCAAAACACTAAGAAAACAGTAGTAAAATGTGTATAAAATATCCGCTCATCAGAAGCACAAGTTACTGAAGAGCCAGTTGAAAAAGAAGTTCCAGAGGAGAAAAAGGAGGAGGTTGAACATGCCTCACCTAGGTGTATAGACAATCCTTTTCCAGTCACTATTGACACACATCCGACATTACCTAAAGCTCTTGAATACAAGCCTAAGATGCCATATCCTCAGAGACTTCAAAAGGAGGCCAAGGACAAGCAATTTTTCAAGGTTCTTGGAAGTTTTCAGAAAGTTACAAATTAATATTCATTTTACTGAGGTTTTGGAGCAAATGCCTCTCTATGTCAAGTTCATGAAGGAGTTGTTGTCAAAGAAGAAGCCTTTAAAGGGAGATGAGACAGTGGTCTTGACCAAGGAATGTAGTGCCATAATTTAGAATAACTTGCCAAGGAAGATGCCAGATCCAGAGAGCTTTCAAATTTTATGTACCATTGGAAGCACTACCTTTGAGAAAGCCCTATGTGATCTGGGTGTAAACATAAATATAATGCCCTTGTCTATGACGAAGAAGCTACAAATTAAAAAGGAACAACCAACAAGGATAGCATTACAAATGGCAAATAAATCTTTGAAGCATGCACATGGAATAGTGAAGAACATCTTGGTCAAGGTGGGTAAGTTCTTCCTCCCAGCAGATTTTGTGATTCTTGACATGAGGGAGGATGAAAATGCCTCTATGATCCTAGGAAGACCATTCCTAACTGTTGGGAGAGCTCTGATTGATGTGGAAGAAGGTGAATTAGCACTTAGAGTGCATAATGAACAACTGGTCTTTCCTGTCTTTAAAAATATGCATTCATCAGGTGAAGAAGAGAGGTGCATGCAGACTGAGCTTATTGATCCAAACCTTCAAAAACCCTTGGATGATACACAACAGGATTTGTAGCTCAAACCTCCTTTGGTGACAATCAACAAAATTCCTCCTGACATCAAACCTAAGTTTGGTGTTGAGAATGCATCATCCACCAAGGAGGAGGTTTCCAAGAAGAAAGTACCCAGAGGATGGAGAAACAAAAATATCCCCACTGAAGGTTTCTCCCCAGGAATGAAGGTGGTGTTGACTAGTAATCCAGTGTTAACTTATACAGTAAATAGAATCCTCTCTCTTGAGCATATTGAGCTATTTCATGGGGACATAGGGAGAAGATTCACAGTGAGAGGGGAGGAGTTAAAGCACTATGATCAACCTCTACCTTAGCAACAATCAACTGCAAGTTAGTGACGTTAAAGAAGCGCTTGTTGGGAGGCAACCCAACCGTTGGTAACCTTTTATTCTATCCTTAATTTCATTTTGTTTTCATTCTATTTATTTTAATTGAATAAGCTCTTGCCTCACTTAATTGCTTTCTTTAGCTAATCGTGATTATTCATAATTCCATCACCATTGTTTTTCTTTGTTGCTTGAGGATAAGCAACCACTTTAAGTTTGGTGTTGGAGGCTATGCTTTACATAGCCTAAAAGATGATGAAGAGGGAGATGGCCACCAGGATAACTGAGGTGATTGAGTTCCTTTCTTTCTACTTCCCCTTCCGTTCTTATTTTGTTATATTCCTATTTTTTGTTACTTTAATTGCCTACATGATCTTTAGTATTTTTAGTTCATAGGTTTTAGTTTTTAAATTGAAAAGATGTCTCATGTATTGCTCACTGAGCTTGAATCTAAAAAGAAAAAGAAAAGAAGTTATGTATTGCATGAGAAATTGAGTCTATGTTTAAAAGTAGTCTTATTTACTTAAATGTGGTGGTGTTATCTGTGATTTTGAATGCATGATATGAACAGTACATATTTGAATTTGAATCAAAGGATGTTGATGCATGAAGAACAAGAATTTAGAGAACTATTATGAATTCTATGAATTAAACAAAAGCTTAATCCTTGAAATAAAAGCAAAGTCCAATGTTCTGAGCATCAATGACTAGGAAGGTCAAATATGATTAAAATCTCAAAGAGTTGTTTTTCTAGCCATATGCTTGTTGTGTGAATGTGTCAAGTAACTCTTGAGACAGAGCACTAAGAGTCGAGGCCAACTGCAAATACAGAGTATGCCAAAGGCTTTGAGCACTACTATTTAGGAGTAATTGAAAGAAAAATTGGAACTCAAAGAGAATTCCCCAATTAAGTGCTTGTGGTGTTTTTGTGTCAAATAAAGCATGAGACAAAACATTTAAAGTCACGGCCAGGCTAAAAGTACAAAGCACCAAAGGAAAAGAATAAAAGAAAGTTCGCTATGTTCAAGGATTAATCCGAAGTAAAAAGGCCAAAGAATTCATAATACTATCTGGATTCTAATTCCGAATGATAGTGACATCCCTCAAATTCAAAAGAGAGTGAGATGCTAAAACTATTGATGAGCGAATAATTTATACGCTTTTTGGCATTGTTTTTAGTATGTTTTTAGTATATTTTAATTAGTTTTTATTATATTTTTATTAGTTTTTAAATAAAAATCACTCTTCTGGACTTTACTATGAGTTTGTGTATTTTTCTGTGATTTCAGATATTTTCTGGCTGAAATTGAGGGACCTGAGCAAAAATCTGATTCAGAGGCTGAAAAAGGACTGCAGATGCTGTTGGATTCTAACCTCTCTGCATTCGAAGTGAATTTTCTGGAGCTACAGAAGCCCAATTGGCGCACTCTCAATTGCGTTGGAAAGTAGACATCCTGGACTTTCCAAAAATATATAATAGTCCATATTTTGTCTAAGATTTGATGGCCCAAACAGGCGTTCTAAGTCAGCTCAAGAATTCTGGCGTTTAACTCCAAAACTGGCACAAAAGCTGGAGTTAAACGCCCAAACTGGCACAAAAGCTGGCGTTTAACTCCAAGAA
Organism: Arachis ipaensis; assembly: GCF_059453495.1. NCBI lineage: Eukaryota > Viridiplantae > Streptophyta > Magnoliopsida > Fabales > Fabaceae > Arachis > Arachis ipaensis. Next base: position 112,826,917 of record NC_142441.1, on the reverse strand, counting down.
AAGTCTCTACACATGGAAGCTTCAATGCTCAGCCCAAGCACACACCAAGTGGGCCCGGAAGAAGATTTCTGCATTAATTACTGATTTCTGTAAATCCTAGGCTACTAGTTCTCTATAAATAGGACCTTATACTATTGTATTTTCATCTTTGATAAGTCTTATGCTATCTTAGACACGTTTGAAGGCTGGCCATTCGGCCATGCCTAGACCTTGTTCTTATGTATTTTCAACGGTGGAGTTTTTACACACCATAGATTAAGGTGTGGAGCTCTGCTGTTCTTCATGAATTAATACAAAGTACTATTGTTTTTCTATTCAACTCAAGTTTATTTCTTCTCCAAGATATTCATTCGTTCTTCAACTTGATGAATGTGATGATCCGTGACACTCATCATCATTCTCACCTATGAACATGTGCCTGACAAACACCTTTGTTCTACTAGCAATGGCTTGAATGCATATCTCTTAGGCTTCTAATCTAAGATTGGAACCTTCGTGGTATAGGCTAGAATTATTGGCGGCCATTCCTGAGATCCGGAACGTCTAAACCTTGTCTGTGGTATTCTGAGTTGGATCTGAGAAGGGATGGCTGTGACGAGCTTCAAACTCGTGATTGTGGGGCGTGTGACAGACGCAAAAAGATCAATGGATCCTATTCCGACATGATCGAGAACCGACAGATGATTAGTCGTGCGGTGACAGCGCATTTGGAACGTTTTCACTGAGAGGACGGGAAGTAGCCATTGACAACGGTGATGCCCAACATAAAGCTTGCCATAGAAAGGAGTATGAATGATTGGAAGAAGGCAATAAGAAAGCAGAGGTTCAGGGGGAACAAAGCATCTTCATACGCTTATCTGAAATTCCAACCAAAGAATTACATAATTATCTCTATCTTTATTTTATGTTTTATTTATCTTTTAATTATCAATTCTCCATCACCATCTGTATTCGCCTGACTGAGATTTACAAGGTGACCATAGCTTGCTTCAAGCCGACAGTCTCCGTGGGATCGACCCTTACTCACGTAAGGTTTATTACTTGGACGACCCAGTGCACTTGCTGGTTAGTTGTGCGGAATTGTGACAAAGTGTGATTCACGTTTAAGAGCTCCAAGTCCTTTGGCGCCATTGTTGATGATCACAATTTCGTGCACCAACTATTTAGAGTTTTAGTGTTATAAACCCCAGTTTGAGACAAACAGGAGCTTAATTGAGCACTCACCTCTTGTTCATACCCTGGGTCGAACTATCCGATCCGGGATGTTTAGCGACAAAGAGACCGACCTCTTCAGGTCAGACTATCCAACCTCTTCTCAAAGAGCTCGGCCAAATTGCTAGGAAAGCCCAATAAAGGGCCCGAATAGAGGAACACGACCCAAATCCAAAGGCAGACTAAGCCTATAGAGATAAGGGCGGTTCCCTTGAAGATAAGATGACCTCACTCAAAGATAAGATAACTAACTTATCTTATCTAAGAAGGTCACTCCACACCATTATAAATACACTGGAGCACTGATAAACTACTATTTTATGGTTTATCTTCTGCTCAATTGAGTGGACTTTATCAACTCTTTACCCACTTATTCATACTATTTGCATGAGTTTACATTCTCCTTCCTGATTTTGTGCTATGATTGAAAACATGTTTCTTTGATCTTAATTTATCTAATTTTAATCCTCTCTTATTACCATTCGATGCCTTGATATGTGTGTTAAGTGTTTTCAGAGATTACAGGGTAGGAATGGCTTGGAGGATGGAAAGGAAGCATGCAAAAGTGGAAGGAATACAAGAAGTTGAAGGAACTGCAAAGCTATCAGCCTGACCCTCTCGCACTAAAACGACCATAACTTGAGCTACAGAGGTCCAAATGATACGGTTCCAGTTGCGTCGCAGTGACAAAAATCAGCATGGCAGATTTCTTCTCCAGCGATTTCTGGACTGTTTTCGACCCAGTTTTCGGCCCAGAAAACACAGATTAGAGGCTATAAAGTGGAGGAACCCATTCATTCATAATCATCAGCTCATAATTCACTTTTCATAATTTAGATGTAGTTTTTAGAGAGAGAGGTTCTCTCCTCTCTCTTAGGTTTTAGGATTAGGATTCCTCTTAAAGGAATCAGGATTTCTTATTATTTCAACTTATTATTTCAACTTCTTCTCAGGTTCAATGTTCCTTTAATTTAACTTCTATTCTACTTTTATTTGTTCTAGCTTACTAGTTTATTCTATTTTTCTTGTTGATTCTCTTTTTAGCCAAATTGGCTTATGAACTCTTTATGTTTAGATTGATTTTCTCTTATTAATACAATTGAGGTATTTTAGATTTATGATTCTTATTTAGCTTTTTATATTCTTGGCTTTGATTGATTAACTGGAGGCTCTTGAGTTATCAAACTTATCGTGATTGTTAATTGTTATTTTTGCTAATTGAATTAAATTCTACTAACTCTAGTCTTTCCTTAGGAGTTGGCTAGGACTTGGGGATCTAACTAATTAGTCCACTTGACTTTCCCTTGCTTTCGTAAAGGTTAACTAAGTGGGATTAAACTCAATTCTCATAAGGATAACTAGGACAGGACTTCCGAATTTTCATACCTTGCCAAGAGTTTTATTAGATACTAATTTATTAATTCCTGCAATTTATTTTCCTTGTTCAAACCTTTTAAAACCCAAACACTGTTTTCCATAACTAATAATAAGAACACCTCCCTGAAATTCCTTGAGAAGACGACCCGAGGTTTGAATACTTCGGTTATAAAATTAAAAGGGGTTTGTTACTTGTGACAACCAAAACGTTTGTAAGAAAGGATGATTGCTTGGTTTAGAAACTATACTTGCAACGAGAATTTATTCTAAATTCTAAACCGTCAATCATTCGTTCTTTAAAATGGTGCTGTTGCCGGGGAATTGCAAACGTGTGCCTTATTATTGGTTAATGTAAATATTTTCTTTTGCTTGTTTATTTGTTTTTATTTTTGCTTTTTCGTAAATTAAAAGGTTATTGGTTTTTATTTAGTTATTAAAAATTTTTCAAAAATTTGTTCTTCGTGTTCATCTTGACCTTCAAGTTGTTCTTAGTTGTTTTCTTCATTTTGATCTAAAAATTTTAAGTTTGGTGTCATTTTATTATTTTTCTCTTTCCTCATTAAATTCAAAAATATCTTTTCTCTTTATTTTAATTGGATTTTTGAATTTTCCTTTTAAAAATTCAGATTTTTATTTTAAAACTTTTTTATCTTATCTTATCTTAGTTTTAAATTTCAAAATTCAAATATTTTTCAAAAATCATATCTTTTATCAAAATCTTATCTTATCTTATTTCAAAAATCAAATTTCAAATTTCAATATTTAATTTCCAAAAATTCAAATTTCAAAATTTTAAATTAAAAATTTTAAAATCAAATCTTTTCAAAATCTAAATCTTTTTCAAATCTTTATCTTATATTATTGACTTTTTCAAAATTCAAAATTCAAAATTTTAAAATTCAAATTTCAAATTTCAAAATTTTAAATTTCAAAATTCAAATTTCAAAATTTAAAATTCAAAATTCAAAATTTAATTTTCAAATTCAAAATTTAAATTTCAATAACCTTTTAATTTAAAATTGTTTTTATTTTTATTTTTAATTTTTATTTGTTACTATGAACTCTCACCCCTTTGGCTATGAGTCTGGTTACAATTATATTGCAGGAAGAAGAAATTACAATGAGAACAGGCATCAAGGTTGGAACAATCAAAGATGGGAAGAGCCATAAGGATTTGATCAACCCTCTTGGCAACAACCCCCTCCAATGCACTATAACCAACAACCATTCTGTGATGCATACCAAAATGATGACTATGGTGGACCCCCTTGTAGTTACCAACAAGCCCCGCCATATGCTGATGAACCATCTCCTTAACACAACTCTGGACCACCATACTCACAAGCCCCTTACCACCAAACACCACCATATGACCCTAACCTATATCCACCACACCAACCACCATATAAACCACACCCAGAACCACCACCTCAATATTTACCATCTCCATATCCTTATCAAGAAGAACCACCTTCCTGTTATGAACCCTTTCTCCAAAATAATGAACCCTCATATCCACCCCAATCTCCAATGGATGACTTCCTTCGTGGTCTTCTTCAAGGGCAAGTGAAGATGCAAAGGGCCGTACTGGAACTCACTACTGCCTTAACCGAGGTAGTAAATAAATTAGCTTCTCAATATCTGAGCACTCAAAGTATTCCCATGGCTGCATGTGGAGAATCAAAAGAAGAGCATAGCATGAAGGAGACACTAGACACTTCGGTGGACAATGAGGAACATGGCTTTGTATTGGAACAAGTGGAGGAAGCCATAATAGCTGCAGAAGAAGAAATGGTTGAAGACTTGGGAGATGCTGAACCTCCATGGGAAAGTCAAGACATAGAGCCTCCTTCCAAGACGGTTGCATTTGATGTTGAGGAGGGTGTACAACCTCCAAGGCATGTCATGGTTAAGGACTTGAGGTCGATCAAGAGATGGAGATTAAAGAAGAAGAAGCACAACCTCCCATGCCCTTGGAAAGCAGTGAAGAGGAGATTAAATTGGAAGAAAGCTACCAAGAGAAAGAGGTTGATATTGAAGAAGCTTGCAAAGAGGTGGAAGTTGTAGAGAAATAACATAAGGGAGAGGAGCTTGATATCACTTTGCCAAAGCTGCTGGAGACCTCTCCACCTAAGTCACCATCATCCTTCACAACATTCAAGTGGGTAAAATTCATATCTCTTAGCTTTCTCATTCCACTTGAATATGGTCAACTTAGAGCATATTTGTGGCTATAAGAGTAAGAGGGAGATGGTTAGTGGTAAAAATTGTCATGCAAGGTTCAATATGGTTGCATGCTCCAAACTGAAGTATCATGGGTGGAAGAATACTAAATTGTATGGGTCTAGGAAGCTGTTTGGCTGCTTTAGTGAGAATTCAGATTGCTTCCTACCCGGATGGAATCATGATGATCAACAAGAAGACGGGTGCAAAAGCAAGGTCTGGGACCCTAGAATTCAGTCTAGAAATCAACACTCTTGGGGCTTTGTCACTTGCTTTAACCTGCTTGAAGGCTTTCTGCGCCTAGTTTGGGATCCCGAAGGCCATTGGAATTACAAACATTGGTGGGGATTCAAGGATCAGTACAAGCACAAGCCACCATGACAAGGAGCTCACCAAGTGTCCAACTTAAGGACTTTAACTAAAAGTTCTAGGTAGGAGACAACCCACCATGGTATAATCCTTCCTTTTATTCCTAGTTTATTTTATTTTAATTTTATTAGTGTCATTCATAATGTTTGCATTAGCATCTGCACACTGCATTCTGCATTTTGCATTAAAAAAAAAAAAAACGCACGCGACGCGGCAGCGTCGCTGACGCGTCCGCGTCACCAGTGCGTTTTGAAGAAAAAGAAAAGTGAACAGAGAGTCTGATGCACGGAAACTTGTCCTTTAACAAATCTCCCTCGGTAAGTATACCAAATTGTCGTCAAGTAAAAACTCACAATAGAGTGAGGTCGAATCCCACAGGGATTGATTGGTCAAGCAACTTTAATTGGAAGAATGTTCTAGTTGAGCTAAGCAGAAATTGGGTTGAGAATTGCAGGAAATTAAATGGCGGAAAAGTAAATTGCAGAAAATAAATGACGGAAGGTAAATTGCAGAATCTTAAATGGGGAAGGGGAGTTTAGCATGAAAGTAAATAGCAGAAAGTAAAGAGAATGGGTAAGATCAAAAATGGGGAGTTCATTGGGCTTAGGAGATGTTGCATTTTTCGGATCAAGTTCATTTTCATCTCTTCCTCAATCAATGCATTCATTGATCTCCTTGGCAATCTTAAGTGATTGAATTCCAATTCCTTGGTAATTCAATCTCTCAAATCAGATCAATAGCCAATTCCTTGGTCTAATTGCTCATGAGAAGAGATGAAGTGTGGTCACTGATTAAACCACATGTATTTCCAAATCAAAGTATTGAGAGAATTATATGTCACCATATCCGCCCAAACCCCAATTTGGTCCAACATGAGAAAGCAATTCTAGCATGATCTCTTCATTCCTCTTCCAAGGTTCAGAAGAGATCCAAGTATGAATAGATTCTTTCCCAAGATAACTACTCAATTGGATGAAGATTGAAATCTTTCTAGTAAATTCAAGAGAAAAGAGAGAAGAAGGATAATGAAAACTATTATTGATCCATCAAATTACAACAGAGCTCCCTAACCCAATGAAAGGGGTTTAGTTGTTCATAGCTCTGGGAATGAAAAGCATAGATGGAGAGTACATTCTGAGAATTAAACTAAAAGTTGCAGAGAAAGTAAAATACAGAGAGTAATTCTAATAATGCCAAAAAGCTCCCTTCTAGTTCAAAGCTCTCCCTATTTATACTATTCTTCTGATCTTCTAGTTGGCTCTTCAAGTCTTGGATATGGGCCTTTGGATCTTGAGTTGAAGCAGGTAGGAATTCTAGCTTAGGACGTTAGTGGCGTTAACGTTAAGTGAAAGTGTGGGTTCGAGAACGTTAGTGACAATCACCTTTTTCACTAACGTTCCTAACCCAAGGATGCTCCACGTTAACTTCAACGTTAGTGGCATCAACGTGACCACTAACGTTGCCTTTTGGTCCTTCGCACACGTTATTGGGACTTACCTTTTCCAATAACATTGAGAATCCTCCTTTCTCCCTACGTTAGAGTTCACGTTAGTGTGGCTAACGTGACCTTTAACGTAGGCTTGCCACATCTTCGAGAACATTAGTGACACTTACCTTTGTCACTAACGTTCCAAAATGCCCCTACTTCCCACGTTAGAGTTCACGTTAACTAGGTTAACGTGGCTTCTAACGTGGTATTGCTAGCCATCTCCAATGTTAGTGACAAAGGTGAGTGTCACTAACGTTGGCTCATCATCCCTTTTACTCACGTTAGCTTCCACGTTAATGTAGTTAACGTGGGAATTAACGTGGCTCATAGTGGCTCATCCTAACGTTAGTGACAAAGATGAGTGTCACTAACGTTGGCGATTCTTTGCTCCCTCCACGTTAGAGTCCACATTAACTGAGTTAACGTGGCAACTAACGTGGCTCAAAGTGGCTTAGCTCAACGTTAGTGACAAAGGTGAGTGTCACTAACGTTAGTCATTCTTTTGTTTCCCCACGTTAGAGTCCACGTTAACTGAGTTAACGTGGCTCTTAACGTGGCCAATATGAGCTTGGTCCAACATTAGTGACAAAGGAGAGTGTCACTAATGTTGGCTTCATTTTCTTCTTCCATGTTAACTACCATGTTAATGTAGTTAACATGGCAATTAACGTGGGCTATGATGGCTTCGAGGACGTTATTGGCGATTACTTTTCTCATTAACGTTGCAAGCTAGCTCCCCTTCCATGTTAGAGGTCACGTTAGTTAGACTAACGTGGCTGCTAACGTGGTTCTTCCTTGCTTCCTTTGTCCTGAAATCAAGCAATAAAGTGCATCAAAGTTCTAGTCCAAGTTATGAGACATGCATCATTCAATTTGTCATTCAATTCATGCATAATTCTCATGAATTCATATAAAAATCACAATGTTAGCTTGAATCAAGATGTAAGTGAACTTCTACCCAAAACTTATTTCCTAAGAAAGTGCATGAAACTACCCTAAAACCATAAAGAAAAGGTCAGTGAAACTGACCAAAATGTCCTGGCATCACAACACCAAACTTAAAGCTTGCTTGTCCCTAAGCAAGCACTGGAACAAGATAATGATGAATGAAATGACAAGATGAATGAATCATTATTGTGGAAGTCATATTCTTGGTTTTATGGGGTTTCATGCATAGCAACTTAGGTTCATTCCTTTACTAGCTTTCAGACCTTTATCATGCCTTGGAATACTCACTTGATTGCACCCATTGAAACTTTTATTTATTGATCCCTTTGTCTTTCCAAGGTTCATTTCTTCCTTAGGCTAAGTGTTCTGTGAGGGGGCGACTCTTTAAGATAAGTTTTCAGCCAACACTCCCAAACCAGTTGGTTCAAGGTGCTAGGTGTTGAAACACCCCTAAGGACTTACTCCCTCAAGTCTCTCTTCCCCACACATGCACACCACAGGCACATGGTTTGTTATTTTCTTCCCTTGAGGTCTTGGTGTCCAGCACCTCTTTGGGTTACTAAATGTTCTGTAGCAAGGTTGCTCTTGATAGTGGATTTTCAGTTGATAATCCCAGGTTAGTTAACCCAAGTTACCAAGTGATGAAGCACTCCTAAGAACTTATTCATCCAAGCAGATCCTTGGTACAAGAGCACCACAGACACATCCCTCAAGATTCAAGCCCTTGGTGCCTAGCCTTATTCTTTATTAACTTTTCTTTCTTTTTCAACTCTTATTGTTCTTTTCCTTTTTCTTATTAGGATCTTATTATTTAGCTAGTTTCATGGGGTGTGTTTCAAGCATATGATTTAGGACAGATAGTTGCCTTCCCACCTTGTTGGTGAACCAACTTAGCTAAGTGATTACTACACCATAAATCTAAGAACTTACTCCACAAATTGAACTCCACTCTGGTCTTTCATAACATCTCTTTTTATTTAGCTTAAAAAAAGACAAGCATACAATAAGCAAGATGGAATTGAAAACAGGCAATTTGACTAGCAATCATAGACCTAAGCGAGGAGAATACTAAAAACAAAATTGAAAATTCTAAACTACCATGGAAGCATGTTCTATTTCATATGTAACGACCCAATTTCCAATATGTCTAGATCATACCGGAAACTGAGCGCTACCAATTTGTCTTCCTAATTATTATCTATTATTTATCATATGAGCCTGATTCGTTGTTAAACGCGTAGTTAATTTGCATGGTGTATATTTTATCTTTTTTGAAAACGTTTGGATTAATAGACAGAATCATTTAAAATCAATTCACAAGTAATAACAGATAAAACAGTTATAAACAACCACACAAAAATACGTCACAAGTAGTTGACAACGTTCGGTGACTCAGCCTTTATTAACATATAGACTGTTAGTTAGAACACCCCTAGATATAGCTAAATAATGTCTATATACATATATATATATATATATACAACATCCCAGGTCCTGACCTGTTCAAGAAGTCCCTAAGCTGGCACCTAGGCTAGCCTATACTCTATACTCACCTAGTCCCTCTAAACTACTAAAGCGAGGGAAAGTACGTTCTAGGTCTTCAAAACTCAAGTCAAGTGGAACGTCATCAAAAGATAGAACATCATCTGCTACTCCTCTACACGATCAGACTTTTCCATAGGACGTGTCTCTGGTACCTCATGAAGTAGCCACGCAATAGGAATCTTGTACACAGGATTTAGGTTAAAGTGCGCATACGAACGGGGTGCAGACGTTGGCTGGTCTCACAGTATATACATATAATCAGAGAACGATATTCACCCTAGACTCATAAGACTGCCTAGAGCGGAATCCCTTTTTGCGTACAATCATCAGCGAACTATGGAAAGGAACTTTTACTTCCATCTGAAGGGGAAATGGAGAGAGAAGGGGTAAGAACTGGGGAGTTCTTAGTAGGGTCGGGGTTATTAGTTACGTTCATTTATTTGGGGTCGATTAGTAGACGAATAAATTAATATAGCGAAGCAGTATACAGAAGATAAAGATAGAAAGAGAAAGTAGAGACAATAGAAAGCAGAACACAAACAAAAGAATACAAGAAAATAAAACACAGAAATAGCATACGAGCAGACAAACATAAAGAAGTAGATCACACACAGAAAGAAATGCAACAGAGAATGATGCGCAGACAAGAATGATGCATGTCTAGCCCTAGCGCAGGCCATGAGCTCATGTGTCGGTTAGCACCTGCATTCCCGACATTTATCCGGTCACGAGTTCACGATTTCCCGGATACGATTTTCCATTCAAATAAATGCGCATATAATTATTAGCAGCTCTATTGAGACAGCCTCTGCTTTCTACTCGCAGGAAATATACTCTTGGGAACGGAAAATTACTCTTGGGTTGCATTAAGCAACAAATATATATATAATATCTCTTGGGTTGCATTAAGCAACATATATATATATATAATATCTCTTGGGTTGCGTTAAGCAACAAATATATATAATATCTCTTGGGTTGCATTAAGCAACATATATATATATATATATATAATATCTCTTAGGTTGCATTAAGCAACATATATATATAATATCTCTTTATTATATTACTCTTCTCTTTATATCTCTTTACTCTGTTCTGGTTTCTCTTTTCTCTGTATCTCTTTACTCTGTTTTAATTACTCTTTTCTCTGCATCTCTTTTCTCTTCTCTGATTACTCTTTTCATCTGTATCTATATTACTCTTTTTCTCTTTATCTCTTTACATTACTCTGGTTACTCTATTTTCTGTGTTTCTCTACTCTGCTCTGATTTCTCTGCTTAACGTATGTATTTAAAGTTTATGTAAATTTTGGTATGAATAGTTCGCCTGTCCCAAGTATAGGTTCATTAAGTCTATACTGAAACAGTTTAACTTTTCATATAATACCTAACCCTAGTCACAACTCAAGGACTAACTATGTTGCCCTAGTTCGTTCACTAATTTCTGTTTGTTTTTCTGTTATTAAAACCTTACAGACTTTTCTTTAGTTTTTATCTTTTCTTCAACTTCTTATCTTTCTTTTATCTTTGCCTCACTAATATGTTCTTACCACTCCCTAAGTGTTTTATGAAGGTAGTTATGAGATTCTGCGCTTAAAGTTGTCTTTCTAAAGCTTTTACAGAAAACTGCCTTTTCCGCATTATTTTATTATTTTTATTAAAATATTATTTTAATTAAATATTATTATTTAATATTTTATTATTATTTATAATTTTATTATTAAATTTTCGAAAATTAACTTTTCTTTAATCTTTAACCTTTAAAATTCATTTTTTACCACCCGTAACTTTTAATATTTCTACTTTTACCACCCTAACTTCCAGAAATTACCATATAACCCCTTAAACACCAAAAACTTTACTCCCTTGCCCTTTCTAAGATCTAAAAGGTGTTCTTCAATGTTCTTCACCACACTCAAAGTGTTCTTCATGTTCTTCATAAATTATTCAGATTCTTTCTCTGTTTTTACCCGTTTTTCAGTCTTTTCAGCAACCGATTTTTACCATAATTCAAAATAAAATTGCAGCCACTAAAACCCCATCTTTTCTACATGATTTCAACACCAATTGAACCTCAATTTAAGCTTAGGTTTTCGTTTTTCCAGATGCCCAAGAACATGAACTTTAAAGCTTGAATTTCATCAAATTTCATCAAATTTTCACCAAAATTTCAACAAGAATTACTCATACAAACAATCAATTTCAAGCACAGCCAAACCATATCATAATCACACAACTCAAACACAATCAATCAAGATTAAATTCGTCAATCCCTACCTGGTTTTGCTGCTCCTAATTCCGTTAAACTTTCAGGTGGTCCTTAAGCACTTTTTCCTCCTAAATCACATCAAGAACAACTTTAAATCCAAAAACTCTCAACTAACCAAATCTCACTCAGTATGTTAGGAAGAGATATCTCACCTTAGAATTACTGGAAATTCATGTTTCTTGGCCCTCAAGTCAAGTTAAGCATGATTCCTAAGGAAGAACATCAAGAAAACACATGTTTTGCATGGTTTTCCTTGAAAACCGAATTGAAATGGGAGGGAGACAGCCATCTCACCTTATTTCCATCCTTGATAAGTTACATGGTTATGTAGAGGAAGAAGAGAGGATCATTTTGGTGAAATCGGAGTTTTGATTTGAGTTTTAGTTAAGAAGAAATCAAGCTTTGAAGATTAAGTGTTCATGAAAGTTTCTCTCTTTTCTCTCTTGTTATTTTCGGCCAAAATGATGAAATGAGACAGCCTTGGAGGTCTTGGGGGTGTAAGGTGAGTTGTGATTGGTTGGCTTGGAGGTGGATTAAAATAATATTAAAATATCTCTGGTGTACAACTACTAAAACTAGGTGTACCGGAACACTCGTAAAAACATCTCTAAAAATTATTTTCTGAGCTACTTGCATAAATGACACTAGTAACATATTTATTATGAGAATAGAACATATATAATGAGGCCTTAGCATTGCTAAATTCATCAGAGAGTGCTGGTGCTAAGCTGCACCAGTAAACCGTAAACTCGGTTAAACCGATTTTCTATTTTTAACAAAAACAGACTAGGTAACCTTATAATATCATTCAAGCATGTTCTTATACTAATATAATGATAATATTATACTATTATCTCTCTCCTCTCATGAATCGAGTCCGGTTCGTCAAACAGAGACTATTTACAAAAATCAGAATCAAAACTGCCAACCGATACGGTTCAAAAACTAGGTTCTTCGCGATTGCATTATCGAGCTTGCCTCAAAGGAGGTTCTAACTTAAGGATGACATAATGATAATGAGGATTGAGATGCTTGATGATATAACAGAGGTGTTCCCTTTACTGATCTTCTGGAGAAATCCGTACTTTCAGAAAAGATCTCATGTACTCGAAAATCAGGGTTGTTACATTCTACCCTCCTAAAAGAAAATTTTGCCCTCAAAATTTCAGTTACCTGAGAATAGATGCGGGTAATCAGCTCTCATCTTATCTTCCAATTCCCAAGTGTGCTCTTCCTCTCCTCTTGGTTCCCATGCTACTTTGGCTAAGTGAACAATTTTTCCTTTTAGCTGCTTATCACTTCTTTCTACGATCTAAACCGGTGATGCTTGATATGTCAAATCATTTCATAACTTTACTGTCTCTGGTTGTAAAACGTGACTCTTGTCGGGAATATATTTCTTAAGTTGCGAGACATGAAAAACATCATGAAGGTTTGATAAATAAGGAGGAAGGGCTATTTGATAAACTACTAGACCGACTCTTTTAAGTATTTGGAAAGGTTCTATGTATCGTGGGTTAAGCTTTTTAGTCTTAAGGGCTCTACCTATTCCAGTAATTGAGGTTACTTCTAGAAAGACACGGTTTCCATCACTAAACTCTAAGGGTCTACGTCTATTATCGACATAGCTCTTTTGATGGCTTTGTGCTGTCTGGATCTTCCGACGAATCTCCTTTATCTTCTCAGTAGTTTCTTACACTAAGTCTGGACCTAAGACACTAGCTTCTCCATCGTCATTCCAACACAATGGTGTCCGACATCTTCTTCCATAGAGAGCTTCATATGGTGCCATCCCGATACTTTATTGGAAACTGTTGTTGTAGACTAATTCGACCAACAGCAAATACTTATCCCAGCTGCTTTGGTTGTCTATCATACATAATCGTAACATGTCTTCTAACATCTGGATTGTCTTCTCTGATTGTCCATCTATCTGAGGATGGTATGCTATACTCGTGTGCAATTCTGTTTCCAACGCTTTCTGAAAAGCTCCCCAAAATCTAGTAGTAAACCTCGAAACTCGATCTGAGACAATTTACGAAGGTATCCCATGTAGTCGTACGATTCCTTGAATATATATTTGTTCCAGCCTTTCTAAAGTATAGTCAACTCGAATCGGAAGGAAGTGAGCTGACTTTGTCAACCTGTCCACAATTACCTAGATGGCATCGTGTCCAGTTGAGGTCCTTGGCAATCCCGTGACAAAATCTATAGAAATCTGCTCCCATTTCCATTGTGGTATTTCTAAGGGTTGCAGGGTTCCTGACAGCTTCTGATGTTCCACCTTCATCTTCTGGTAGGTTAAACATTTTGAGACATAATCAGCTACTTCTTTCTTTAAGCCCGGCCACCAGAACATTTGTTTCAAATCTTGATACATCTTTGTCACTCCAGGATGCATAGAAAATCTACTTTGGTGAGCTTCAGCAAGAATCTTTTGTCGCAATTCTCCAGAGTTAGGCACACAAATTCTTTTCTTGTACCTCCATAGGCCACTACGATCCTATCTCACAGCTTCTTCAACTCTGCAAGCAATGGTGACATCCAGTACAATGCTATGGAAATCGGTCCGGCTCTAGGTACTAAATCAATGCTGAATTCTATCTCTCGCTGAGGAGGAAACTCAGGTATGTCGTCCAAGAAAACATCAGGAAATTCATTCATCATTCAGATTCATTCTAAGCTTAATTCACTATTATTCGAGCTAGCTGCTAATTGAACGTACCCCTCACAATCACTCCCGCCTAAGGTAACTCTTACAGAATTCAGATATAAGGTGTGGGACAGAAATGGTTTAGTACATAGACTATCAGATGGAATAATAGCAGTTCTTTTAAAATAATCAAGGAAAACATGATACTTAGATAACCAATCTAATCCTAAATAACTTCTAAACCACATAGAGGCAAACAGATTAGATCGTGTATAAAAGTCCTGTTCCTAATAGTGAATGGTACTTGCAGGCACACTAAACTGGTCAAAGCATTTTGGGATGCAGGTGTATGGACAATCAAGTAAAAATTCAATTTAAAGAAATATAATCCTAACTCATGAAAAATAGTTAGAGAAATAAAGAATGCGATGCACCCGAATCATACAGTACAATTAGAAATCGATTCTTGACATAACCTGACCTTGAATGAGGGCGTTCGATTGCACAACATCGTCAATAGTGATAGCAAACACTCGTCCTTGTTGCTGGGTTCTAACTGAATTTTGAGTAAATCCCTTCAGACAATCCTTGGCAATATGTCCAAGTTCTCCACAAGCATAGCAGTTAGGTGATCCAAACTGGCAAGACCTGTTACTATGCTCTTTTCCGCATTCCTTACATGCAGGGTTTATGTAAGCCTGATGGGCTCGTTTACCATTGCCTTGCCTTACTTTACCTCCATTCTTACCCGTACGGCGAGCAGTAATGTTACCAACTTGTAGGTTCTTATGCTGTCGTATGCCACGCGCTTTAAAATGCACTCTTCTCCCAGCTGCCTGATGATTGCTAAGACGCCTTGGTGGAAATCCTTGGCGACTCACCTTGGCCACAGTCACTTTCTTAATACATTCTTCCACTAACTTGCTCTTGTTGACTAATTCAGCAAAATTACGTATCTCCAGCGGAACTATTGAACTCATCAGATCATCACGAAGGCCTCCTTCAAGCTTCAAGCACTTCCATTCTTCAAAGTCAGCAGGATTCCCTTGACAGATCTTAGAAAAACGACACAAGTCATCGAAATTACGAGCATACTCATCAACAGTCATATCCCCTTGTTTCAACTGCATAAGCTCCATCTCCTTAGCATCTCGTGCTGCTATCAGAAAATACTTTTTATAAAATTCATCCCTAAAGATATCCTAAGGAATGTCATTTTCATTCTGTTGTAGCAGTCGCTGTATCCCCTGCCACCAGTACTCAGCTTCTCCCTCGAGCATATAAGTAGCAAACTCCACGTGTTGTCCTTCCAGAACATGTTGCACTCTCAGTGATTGTTCAATACCTCGAAACCAGTTATCAGCGTCAGTCGCAACGAGTGTACCCTTGAACTTAGGCGGATTAACCTTCAGAAAGGTCGCAAGGGTCATAGGTCTTTCAGGATGCCCTAAGTTGTTCTCATCATTCCCATTATCTTCTCCGTATTCATTCTCGTTCCCATTTCTCACTCCGAGACGTTCAACAGCCCTAGCCGCTGCTACAGCAGCTTCACGCACTACTTCAGCCACGTTGTTCATGGTAGCCATAAACGTTTCCTGTTCCCTCTCGTAGTTAACATTAGGAATTCCTTCCCGTACGCCTCGTCTCTGTGAACCCATTGTAGTCTTGTTCACACCAAACAATCATTGTTAAGGTGATCAGTCTTAACACTTCAAGTCAAGTGTGAACATTCCCAAAATGAAAAGACAGAGACAATCATGCAACATATATCACTGGGATATCCTATACGCATGAGACACACAACAGAGTATGAAATGAAGCATAGTCAGTCCACTCCCCAGGCTCTATTGGGAACGAACTGCTCTGATACCAAATTGTGACGACCCAATTTTCAATATGTCTAGATCATACCGGAAACTGAGCGCTACCAATTTGTCTTCCTAATTATTATCTATTATTTATCATATGAGCCTGATTCGTTGTTAAACGCATAGTTAATTTGCGTGGTGTATATTTTATTTTATTTTTTGAAAACGTTTGGATTAATAGATAGAATCATTTAAAATCAATTCACAAGTAATAACAGATAAAACAGTTATAAACAACCACACAAAAATACGTCACAAGTAGTTGACAACGTTCGGTGACTCAGCCTTTATTAGCATATAGACTGTTAGTTAGAGCACCCCTAGATATAGCTAAATAATGTCTATATACATATATATACATACAACATCCCAGGTCCTGACCTGTTCAAGAGGTCCCTAAGCTGGCACCTAGGCTAGCCTATACTCTATACTCACCTAGTCCCTCTAAACTACTAAAGCGAGGGAAAGTACGTTCTAGGTTTTCAAAACTCAAGTCAAGTGGAACGTCATCAAAAGATAGAACATCATCTGCTACTCCTCTACACGATCAGACTTTTCCATAGGACGTGTCTCTGGTACCTCATGAAGTAGCCACACAATAGGAATCTTGTACACAGGATTTAGGTTAAAATGCGCATACAAACGGGGTGCAGACGTTAGCTGGTCTCACAGTATATACATATAATCAGAGAATGATATTCACCCTAGACTCAGAAGACTGCCTACAGTGGAATCCCTTTTTGCGTACAATCATCAGCGAACTATGGAAAGGAACTTTTACTTCCATCTGAAGGGGAAAGGGAGAGAGAAGGGGTAAGAACTGGGGAGTTCTTAGTAGGGTCGGGGTTATTAGTTACATTCATTTATTTGGGGTCGATTAGTAGACGAATAACATAATATAGCGAAGCAGTATACAGAAGATAAAGATAGAAAGAGAAAGTAGAGACAACAGAAAGCAGAACACAAACAAAAGAATACAAGAAAATAAAGCATAGAAATAGCATACGAGCAGACAAACATAAAGAAGTAGATCACACACAGAAAGAAATGCAACAGAAAATGATGCGCAGACAAGAATGATGCATGTCTAGCCCTAGCGCAGGCCATGAGCTCATGTGTCGGTTAGCACCTGCATTCCCGACATTTATCCGGTCACGAGTTCACGATTTCCCGGATACGATTTTCCGTTCAAATAAATGCGCATATAATTATTAGCAGCTCTATTGAGACAGCCTCTGCTTTGTACTCGCAGGAAATATACTCTTGGGAATGAAAAATTACTCTTGGGTTGCCTTAGGGCAATAGATAAATAAACAAACATCTCTTGGGTTGCATTAAGCAACAAATATATATATAATATCTCTTGGGTTGCATTAAGCAACATATATATATATATTAAGCAACATATATATATATATATATATTATATATATAATATCTCTTGGGTTGCGTTAAGCAACAAATATATATAATATCTCTTGGGTTGCATTAAGCAACATATATATATATATATAATATCTCTTGGGTTGCATTAAGCAACATATATATATATAATATCTCTTTATTATATTACTCTTCTCTTTATATCTCTTTACTCTGTTCTGGTTTCTCTTTTCTCTGTATCTCTTTACTCTGTTTTAATTACTCTGTTCTCTGCATCTCTTTTCTCTTCTCTGATTACTCTTTTCATCTGTATCTATATTACTCTTTTTCTCTTTATCTCTTTACTTTACTCTGGTTACTCAGTTTTCTGTGTTTCTCTACTCTGCTCTGATTTCTCTGCTTAACGTATGTATTTAAAGTTTATGTAAATTTCGGTATGAATAGTTCGCCTGTCCCAAGTATAGGTTCATTAAGTCTATACTGAAATAGTTTAACTTTTCATATAATACCTAACCCTAGTCGTAACTCAAGGACTAACTATGTTGCCCTAGTTCGTTCACTAATTTCTGTCTGTTTTTCTGTTATTAAAACCTTACAGACTTTTCTTTAGTTTTTATCTTTTCTTTAACTTCTTATCTTTCTTTTATCTTTGCCTCACTAATATGTTCTTACCACTCCCTAAGTGTTTTATGAAGGTAGTTATGAGATTCTGCGCTTAAAGTTGTCTTTCTAAAGCTTTTACAGAAAACTGCCTTTTCCGCATTATTTTATTATTTTTATTTAATATTTTATTATTATTTATTATTTTATTATTAAATTTTTGAAAATTAACTTTACTTTAACCTTTAACCTTTAAAATTCACTTTTTACCACCCGTAACTTTTAATATTTCTACTTTTACCACCCTAACTTCCAGAAATTACCATATAACCCCTTAAACACCAAAAATTTTACTCCCTTGCCCTTTCTAAGATCTAAAAGGTGTTCTTCAATATTCTTCACCACACTCAAAGTGTTCTTCATGTTTTTCATAAATTCTTCAGATTCTTTCTCTGTTTTTACCTGTTTTTCAGTCTTTTCAGCAACCGATTTTTACCATAATTCAAAATAAAATTGCAGCCACTAAAACCCCATCTTTTCTACATGATTTCAACACCAATTGAACCTTAATTTAAGCTTAGGTTTTCGTTTTTCCAGCTGCCCAAGAACATGAACTTTAAAGCTTGAATTTCATCAAATTTCATCAAATTTTCACCAAAATTTCAACAAGAATTACTCATACAAACAATCAATTTCAAGCACAGCCAAACCATATCATAATCACACAACTCAAACACAATCAATCAAGATTAAATTCGTCAATCCCTACCTGGTTTTGCTGCTCCTAATTTGGTTAAACTTTCAGGTGGTCCTTAAGCACTTTTTCCTCCTAAATCACATCAAGAACAACTTTAAATCCAAAAACTCTCAACTGACCAAATCTCACTCAGTATGTTAGGAAGAGATATCTCACCTTATACTTGCTGGAAATTCATGTTTCTTGGCCCTCAAGTCAAGTTAAGCATGATTCCTAAGGAAGAACATCAAGAAAACACATGTTTTGCATGGTTTTCCTTGAAAACCGAATTGAAATGGGAGGGAGACAGCCATCTCACCTTATTTCCATCCTTGATAAGTTACATGGTTATGTAGAGGAAGAAGAGAGGATCATTTTGGTGAAATCGGAGTTTTGATTTGAGTTTTAGTTCAGAAGAAATCAAGCTTTGAAGATTAAGTGTTCATGAAAGTTTCTCTCTTTTCTCTCTTGTTATTTTCGGCCAAAATGATGAAATGAGACAGCCTTGGAGTTCTTGGGGGTGTAAGGTGAGTTGTGATTGGTTGGCTTGGAGGTGGATTAAAATAATATTAAAATATCTCTGGTGTACAACTACTAAAACTAGGTGTACCGGAACACTCGTAAAAACATCTCTAAAAATTATTTTCTGAGCTACTAGCATAAATGACAATATTAAAATATTTATTATGAGAATAGAACATGTATAATGAGGCCTTATCATTGCTAAATTCATCAGAGAGTGCTGGTGCTAAGCTGCACCAGTAAACTGTAAACTCGGTTAAACCGATTTTCTATTTTTAACAAAAACAGACCAGGTAACCTTATAATATCATTCAAGCATGTTCTTATACTAATATAATGATAATATTATACTATTATCTCTCTCCTCTCATGAATCGAGTCCGGTTCGTCAAACAGAGACTATTTACGAAAATCAGAATCAAAACTGCCAACCGATACGGTTCAAAAACTAGGTTCTTCGCGATTGCATTATCGAGCTTGCCTCAAAGGAGGTTCTAACTTAAGGATGACATAATGATAATGAGGATTGAGATGCTTGATGATATAACAGAGGTGTTCCCTTTACTGATCTTCCGGAGAAATCCGTACTTTCAGAAAAGATCTCATGTACTCGAAAATCAGGGTTGTTACATCATACATGATTTTCCTTATTTAAAACTTGAAAAAGATGGGACAGTGAGGGAACTCCACCACCTTTTAATCATGGGGTTGTCCATGCTCTTCCTCTTGCTTGTCCTCTTTGCGTCCACTTGTGCTTCCTTGTATCCGTGCTGGTCTGGCTCTTTTCCAGTCTTCAAGTGCCTTCCTTACTGATTCATGACTCTTCTCCACCCTTTATCTTTCTTCTCGTGCTAACTCATCCTTCACTTCGTCATATTTTGTGATTCCCGAATGTACTATAGGTAGCTGTCCGACTAAGTATGCGAGCCTGGCTAGCATGTTTACATGATTTCCATTTTCACTCATGTAAACCCCTTCAGAGAATGCCCTGTGCTCGTCAAAGAGTTCTGCTTGTTCTATTTGTTTTCGATGCATCTCATGTATGTGTGCACCTTGATGTGCTTGGATGTTGATTAGCTTCTGGATAGATTCTTGTTGTTCATTTTGCCTTTGTTCTATCCTGTGGAAGGATTCACCCTATTGTTTTCCTTGTTCCAATTGCTGCTCCATCATTTGCTTCTGCCACTCCCCTTGTTGATTCATCCATCTCGAGAGCGATTCCTCTTGACGGCCCATCATCTGTAATTGAAGCTCCTTCTGTGCCTCTTGATTTTCCCAATGTTGCCTAGATAAGCCATCAATGGCTTCTTGTAATTGGTGCATGTTCAAGGTGGCTACGGCTTGCTCCTCTGGGTTTTGCCCTTCTACAGTTTGCTGGGCTACCCTCTTTCTTATCCTTCGTTGAGGTAGGGGAGATGTAACAGCATGCATACGCCGGACAGTAATTGGGATACCAACTTTTATCCAGTCAGGGTTTTCATCTTCGAACACTACCCCGGCCTTGTCACACAGGTGGAAAATGGTGCTGGGATAGCCTAACCTTCCTCCAGAATCACTTTTCTCAGCCATCTTCCTAATGCCTTGGGCTATGAGCTCGTACACTTTGATCTCTCCCCCTTTAAGTATGCATTGTACCATTGTTGCTCTCTTAAAATTCACCTCTGAATTGTTTTCAGCAGAAAGAATGGATCTCCTTACAATTTCGAACCATCCCTTTGCTTCAGGGGTGAGATCACCTCTTTTAATAAATTTGGGTTTTTCATTGGGATCTCTCATCCAGTCTGCCCCTTGTATGCAGATATCTTTCACAATCTGGTCATAATTAGGATTACCATCTATTCGAGATTGATAACTATCTTCCTCAAATGTTATAGTTCGTAGCTTCAGCACTCTCATGATGCTCATGGGACTAAAATCCACCGTCACTCCTCTCACAAAGCTTATATAAGACTCCTCTTTCCTATCATACCTCACCGCATTTGCGTAGAACTCTCTCACGAGCGTTGTATTTATTCTTGCGGTGACCGGATCGGTGAGGAGCTCCCATCTTCTCTTTTCTACCTTCTTTGTGATTTCGGGGCACTCAGTTTTCTTGATTTGAAAGCCTAGCTCATATATGATCTCCTTATCAGCCATCCATCCAAATTGGAGTGCATGATAAAAATTTCTAAACTTCTTTTCATCGAAAGGGCGTTGCTCCATAGGCTCCTTCCCCTTTCTTCTTTTAGAGCTTGATGATGCCATGAGTGACTTTTGGAAAGTGAAGGTGTTGAGGTTAGTGATGAGTGGTGGAATTTGGTTGGGTTTGGATAGGGTGTGGCTTGGAGAGTTGTACTTCGAGAGTGAGAAGTTTGAAGAAGTGGTTGCTGGAATGTGAAGGAATTTGAGTTCCAGAGGTGTGGAGTATAAGGAATGGGAATTGGAATGTAGAAGGGTTATGAACTAAGAACCACTTATATAAAGAAGTGGTGAGTGAATAGAAGGTGTGGATTAATGGGGTGGTTGTGTAATGGACGGATGGGGTTTAGCATGGGATGAGCACAAGGATCATCAACTTTATGATGGTGTTGGTTCAGTTTCCAAGCTTGTTCTTTTTCCAATGTTGCATGGCAACAATTCCCAATGCAATCCCCTTGGAGACACGTGTACAGTCCTCTCCTTTTGTGGTAGCCGAACCCTTCAACTGTCCCATCAATTCTCCTACAAAATAAAAGAAATGTGATTAAAAGAAAACTTGTGGAAAGTGTGATAAACCCATATTTTATGATATATTTTGTGCTTAATTTGAGTGATTTATTCAATCCTTCACCCACTTATTCATATTAATTGCATGGTTTTACTTTCTGTTCATACCCTGGGTCGAGCTGTCCGAACCGGGATGTTCAGTAATAAAGCGACCGACCTCCTTAGGTCAAGCGGACCGACTTCTTTACGAAGAACTCGGCTAAATCGACAGGAAAGCCCAAAAAGGGCCCAATTCAAGGAATACGACCCAAATCCAGAGGTCGTTCAGGCCTACAGAGAAGGGCGGTTCCGTTGAAGATGCGCTGACCTCAACCCAAAAGATAAAGATAAGATAAGATAACTAACTTATCTTATCCAAAGGTCACATCTCACCATTATAAATACACTGGAGCACCCAGGTATAACTCATACTCTGATTCTACATAAAAAACCTGCCTAATACCCGTATTAACTTAAGCATCGGAGTTTCTTGTAGGTACCCCCCACCCTCCGGTGGCCAAGGATCAGCAGTGCAACAAATCCAACAAGTCGGACACAACAGCTCCGGCCGCCACCAGCCAGCCGGACACGTCATCTCCAACCAGTACCAGAGATCTCATCCGAGATTGACCTCCAGTTTCAGGTAACCCTCGGAACATTGGTGCCGTTGCCGGGGAAGCTGAAAATCATCCCAAAACCATGGCGGACGGCCATGACAACGACCACGACTCGGATCTGGAGAACAGAACACCGCACAAGAACGCGGACACTACGCTAAAGGATACCCCGGAATCCAACGGGAACAAAAACTCACCAAATCCAGGAGCCATGGAAGCACTTCAAGATTGCTTAAAGCAACTTGAGAAAGAAACCCAGCAACAACAGGAGATCGGAAAGGATCTACAAAGAGAGGTACGGCGACGTCGAGAACTAGAAGAAAAACTATAGCAATTAGAGGCCGACCACAAATCAAAAGCTCCTCGGACCACTTCTGAGGAAAATTCACACAAAGAACATGATCCATTCACCAGGGAAATCATGAAGACCAAAATCCCAAAAGATTTCAAGCTCCCAGATATGGTTTTGTATGATGGCACTACAGATCCCAACCATCATCTCAATAATTTCAGAAGCATAATGTACCTTACCGATGCCTCAGATGCCGTTCGCTGCAAAGCTTTTCCAACAACTCTCACGAAAACGGCGATCAGATGGTTCGACAACTTACCTCCGAAGTCCATCTCAAACTTTGACGACCTGGCCAAAAAGTTCCTGGCCAGATTCTCCATCCAGAAAGATAAGGCCAAGCACATACTCAGCTTACTAGGGATCAAGCAAGGAGATCGGGAGAGCCTCCGCAACTACATGGAAAGATTCAACAAAACATGCATGGACATACAAAGTTTACCAACAGAGGCCGCCATCATGGGGCTTATCAAGGGCTTACGAGAGGGACCTTTTAGCCAATATATATCAAAAAAGTATCCTACCTCCTTAGACGAAGTCCAGGAGCGAGCAGAAAAATACATCAACATGGAAGAGAACGCTCGGCTGGGAGAAATCTCAAAATCTGGGGCCTCCTACCGAGACAAAGACAAGGACTCCAAAAGGAAAGAAGATCGACAGGGTGAGAAAATCAAAAAATACCACAACTACACTCCTCTCAAAGCATCCCTGGTCGACGTGTACAAAGAAGTCTGCCATACAGAAAAATTCCCCCAGCGCGGCCACTCAAAGGCAAAATGGGAGGAGGAAACCGGAAGGAATATTGTGAATACCATTGATGACATGTCATCATGTCATGTTTTTCTATGCTTTTTCCTTTGGTTTCAATAGGTTTTATGCACTTTCTTGAGCCATAAGCAAGCCAATTGGGTAGATTTTCATGCTTCCTTTGATTTAATCAACCATGTATGAATTCATGCTATTTCATGAGGTTTCATGCTATAATTGTCACATATTATGAAAGAATGAATATCTCATGATTTTGAGCATAGCTTTGATGTGTTTGGTTGATTAATGATAGGTGAAGAAAGCTTGGAGAAAGGTTGAAGCAAGAAGGAATGGCTAGGAGGAAGAGAGGACGAAAAGTTTGAGCAAAAGTTAGCCTCAAACTTTTGCACAAACTTTTGGGTGAAAAGTTAGCCCCAACGTTAGCCCCTAACTTTTGGGCTAATGTTGGCACATGCAAAACTCTCCCTGGGCACCAAAAGTTTGCGCCAACGTTAGCCCCTAAATTTTGGGCTAACGTTGGCACATGAAAATCACCCCTGGGAGCAAAAAGTTTGCGCCAACGTTAGCCTCTAACTTTTGGGCTAACGTTGGCGCCACACACCACAACAGCTTGAAGGGGTATACTTCCAACAAGAATAACTTGAGCTACAAAGCTCCAAATGAGGTGATTCAAAAAGAAATGGAAAGTAGGAATCAAGAGCTTTCCAAGCATATATGGCACTGCATGGTGGACACTAAAATTAAGGGAGAAACATGCCCCGCAATGTGCATAAACGAACATGGTGGCAACCTGCAGTGAGGCCAACTGACCTCTGCACCTTCAACGGAGTATAACTCGAGCTGTAGAGCTCCAATTGATGTGCTTCCAAGAGCATTGGAACGTAGACATTCAGGGCTTTCCAACAATGTATAATAGTATGGGGTAAACAATACGTTTGAGCCTCCAGAACTGGCGTTTTCGCAAACGTTTGAGGCAAACTTTACCTCAAATGCTGCACACCAAAGCCAGCGACCATGCCATCTTCAAATGATCATAACTTGAGTTGTAGATGTCCAATTGAAGTGATTCCAAGTGGGTTAGAAAGCTGACATTCAGAGCTTTCCAACCATATATGATAGTCTATATTGAGCATAAAATTTGCAACATGACAAGAGGACAAAGTTGGCGCCATAAATGTGCATAAGGGAGGCCAACGTTGGAGCAAAAGTTAGACCCCTAACTTTTGCACCAACGTGGGTATCAGCAAAACATGGGTGCTGATATGAAAAGTTTGGGTAAAAGTTTGCCTCAAACTTTTACTCAAACTTTTGCAAACTCAACCCGGTTCAATTCGGTTCCTCTTCAAACTCAACCAAGGCTTTTATCAACCCAATTCCATCAAGAGCAAGGGCCCAATTGACACCAAAGGCACAAGAGATAGTTAGAATAGAAATTTCATTTTAATTGTAATTTATTTTGAATTTCATTTTCATTTTGTAAAAATGCCTATAAATAGGCATCTATTTCATATTTGTGGGGAGGCTGGCTCCACTAGGGAGCACGAGGATTTGAGAGCTCTCTTTAATTTTCTTTTCTTTGTTTTTGAGTCTTGGGTGGAGAATTGAAGGTGTTCTGTTTCATTCTCCCTCTGAGAGTTCTCTCTGCTTTCTTTACTGCTTAATTGAATCGAATTTTCTGTTAATTGCTCTTCATCTACTTTCTCTGCAATTTACATTTCCTTTGCAATTGTTCTTGTTGGATCTAGGAAGGCATTGAGATCTAGACTTGGTTATCTAGTCTCTTGGGTCCTGAGATCTTAATTCCAATTTTACATTCTCTGTTTATTGCTTTTCATGTTTATTTACATTTCTGTTTTGGTTCCGAATCAATCAAATCCATCTTTTACTTCTCTGCTTGTTGAAATTTAACTTTTCCTTGTTTAATTTCTGCAAATCCAATTCCCAATTCCCTTTACATTTAATGCAATTTATATTTCTTGTCATTTAAGATTCTTGCAATTTACATTTCTTGTTCTTTAAGTTACTTGCCAATTTACATTCTGCAACTTTAAATTCATTGTCATTTACTTTCTGTTGGCTACAATTTCACACAATTCACATTAATGTTAGCTTGACTAAACTAATCACCCACTAAAGTTGCTTGATCCATCAATCCCTGTGGGATCGACCTCACTCCCGTGAGTTTTATTACTTGATGCGACCCGGTGCACTTGCCGGTTAGTTTTGGGTGTTTTGGAGAAATTCGTTTTTCCATCAAAATACTCATCAAGTTTTTGGCGCCGTTGCCGGGGATTGATTAGATCAACAATGATTAAGTGGGTGAGAAGTCTAGATCAAGCATTTTCTTTATTTTTGTTCTCTGCTCTAAGTTGAAACCAAGGTGTTTGAGTTATTGCCTCACTAAGAAATTCATCTCTGAGATATGAATTTCAATTCTCCTTGGTGTTGTGTTTTACAAAATTCAAATGGAGTTCAACTCATCTTATGATCAAACAAATTTTATGGGATATTACCCATCATCACCAATCTCTAATGGTGGCTGGGAATATCACCAAGAGAATACACATTCTGAGCACTCCAATTCATGGAGATTTGCTTCAGAACCACAAGATGAGAAAGAAAATCATATGGGATATTTCCCTCCACCACAAAATGATGCAAGTCATGATTCTAATGGTGGCTGGGAAGGGAATTCTAGTGCTCCATATGATATTCATCCGAAGATATTATCACTTGACCATATTTCAACCGAAAGCCCCTTTCAAAACTCACCACCCACACAAACTTCCATGGACCACTCGAGCCTCTCAAAGATTGAGACCATGCTTGAAAAATATGCGAAAGAAGCACAAATATTCGAAAAAAGGCAAGAGGCTTTCTTCAAAAATATGAATGGAGAAGTAGAGAAAATAAGGAGGAGCTTAGAACCACTGAGCAAGAAAAATGAAGGCCAATTGATGGATATGACGGAGAAAGTGGAAGAGCAAGATAAGGAGGCCACTGCATCAAGTGAACTTTCAATGAAGAATGAGGTGGTTGAACCTGAAACTGCACTTGAGATGACAAGAGAACATGAAGACTCACAACTCTCACAAACCTCCCTGGACCAAAATGCCTCAACACTTGAATCCATGATTGAAAGGTATGACGAGGAGATGAAGAAATGTTTGGAAGATAAACAAACCCCTCCCATGATAGAGCTATTAAAACAAATGTTGGGTGTAAAAGAGGAAGTGGAGGAGCAAGAAAGTGAAGAAGTCATTCCAAACTCAAGTGAGGCAGAGAAGTACATAAAGGAGGAGTTCATGGAACCACCAATACAAAAGTCTCTGGATGAATACAAAACTCCAACAATCACACAACCACCAAGACTTGGATTCAAAGAAGTGAAGGCAATTGACAAAAGCACCAAGAAAAGGATTGTGACCAAACTACCAAGGACAACATTCAAGAGGAGGTCAACCACAAGCAATCCAACCCCTGGACCAATAGCAAGCAAGCTCAATCAAGCCATGTACAATAGAAAGCTTGCTGAGAGGAAACCAAGACAGGGGGCAATAGCTGAATCTTCTCCTCCTTTGAAGTCATTTCTCTTAACAAATTGGAAGAAGAGGAAGAAAGTAAAGAATAGGTAGACAGTAGGTATATTTCTTCTCCTTGCTTTGTTAAATTTCAATAAAATGGCATATGATCACATTCTAAGTTTGGTGTTGCCTTGCAACAAATTTTTTTCAATCCCATTTGGATGATTGCATCAATTCTACATGAAGTGTCATGCTAAGATTCTAAGTTTGGTGTGCCACTTAATTTGCTATGCAATGAATCCAGCAACATCACTTGTCTGCATAATCATATTGCCTTTTACAGTGTTATTTTTTCTTTTTAGTTGGATAATTTTTGTTTTCTCTTTGTTTCATTTATTTACTTGTTTTTAATGCTTTCCTTCAGTAACTGTTTTTGTTAATACATCACCAAGACATCTTTATTCATAACAGACTCATCATTTGGTGATTGTATTTAACATATAACAGTTTCTTTTGTTTAGTTTTAGTTCAAATAAATTGACATATGGTTGCATTCTAAGTTTGGTGTTGCTAGGCAACAAAATTTGGTTCCAATTCTTACAAGATACTTGCATTAATTCCAAGTGAAAGTGTCACACTAAGTTTGGTGTGCCACTTATCTTTTACGCAATGTATTGTGCACACCTTCTTATCTATGCAATCATAATGTCTCTGTCTCTTATGCCTTGATTACTATCTTTAATTTTGCTTGCTTGAAACACATGTACTACTAACATTCCTTGTGTAAGACATTCATGATCCATCTTAGCCCCATAGCCACGGTTCTAATAGTTGCTTGAGGATGAGCAAGCATTCTGAGTTTGGTATGGGAAGGAGGAGAATGGGAGGAAATTGACAACAATAGAGAAGATGAACTACAAGGTTGTAAAGTTCCGTTTCCTCTCATTTATTTCAAGCACTATAAACTGCATGATTGTCTTTACCTTCTCTGTATGCATGTGTGTATGAAAAGGCATAGTTTGATTTCTAAATTGCAACATGGTGCTATGTCATTATGATTACCAACTTGAGTTTTGTGAATTCAAAAGCAACAAAGTATCATGATCATAAACAAACAAGGCATTAAAGAAGATTTTAGCATGTGCATAAAAGTATTGGTAAGCTAGTATGTTTGATTGTTGCTTAATTGCATTAGATTTTATTTAATTGAAGTTTTCATCTAGGACATTTTGTGAAATCTTTTGAAAATCATGAAAACCTTGAAGAAGCAAATGCAAAAATAAAGCAAGAAAAGAAAAAGGGAAAGAGTGAGAAAGCTGAAGGCTCTGAGTACCAATGGCAATTTATTTGCTAAGTACTTGTGGTGTTTATGTATCAAGCCAAATGCTTGAAAACAAAACACTTAGAAGTCAAGGCTAGGCTCAAAGTGCAAAAGCACTCCCTCAAAGCTCAAGGCTCTGAGCATCAATGATTAGAGAGTTAAGAAAAGAAAAGAAAAATGAGCTCAATGAAGTCCTCTAATCAAATGCTTGTGGTGCTTATGTATCAAGTGGTAATACTTGAAAACAAAGCACTCCCGTGAGTTTTATTACTTGATGCGACCCGGTGCACTTGCCGGTTAGTTTTGGGTGTTTTGGAGAAATTCGTTTTTCCATCAAAATACTCATCAAGTTTTTGTGGTAAGCTAGTTTTCTAAGCATACTACAATCACAAAAGAAATGTAAATGATTGATGCTTCCATCTAGCTCAATTTATGAAATCTTTTTCTTATATTTCTTCCTTGAAACAAGCTTTTGATTTTCTTATTAGCTTCTCCTTTTGGGTGCTTTGCCCCATGAGTTGATAACAAAGCTACGACTTCTAAATGCTTTGTTTTCAAGTATTACCACTTGATACATAAGCACCACAAGCATTTGATTAGAGGACTTCATTAAGCTCATTTTCCTTTTCTTTTCTTGACTCTCTAATCATTGATGCTCAGAGCCTTGAGCTTTGAGGGAGTGCTTTTGCACTTTGAGCCTAACCTTGACTTCTAAGTGTTTTGTTTTCAAGCATTTGGCTTGATACATAAACACCACAAGTACTTAACAAATAAATTGCCATTGGTACTCAGAGCCTTCAGCTTTCTCATTCTTTCCCTTTTACTTTTCTTGCTTTAATTGTATTTGCTTCTTCAAGGTTTTCATGATTTTCAAAAGATTTCACAAACTGTACTAGATGAAAACTTCAATTAAATAAAATCCAATGCAATTGAGCAACAATTAATCATACTAGCTTTCCAATACTTGTATGCACATGCTAAACTCTTCTTTAGTTCCTTGTTTGTTTATGATCATGATGCTTTACTGCTTTTGAATTCACAAAACTCAAGTTGGTAATCACAATGGCACAGCACCATGTTGCAATTTAGAAATCAAACTAGGCCTTTTCATACACACATGCATACAGAGAAGGTAAAGACAATCATGCAGTTTATAGTGCTTGAAACAAATGAGAGGAAAAGGAACTTTACAACCTTGTAGTTCATCTTCTCTATTGTTGTCATTTTCCTCTCATTCTCCTCCTTCCCATACCAAACTCAGAATGCTTGCTCATCCTCAAGCAACTATTAGAACCGTGGCTATGGGGCTAAGATGGATCATGAATGTCTTACACAAGAAATGTTAGTAATACATGTGTTTCAAGCAAGCAAAATTAAAGATAATAATCAAGTCACAAGAGACAGAGACATTGTGATTGTAAGCTTAAGAAGGTGAGCATAATACTTTGCATAAAGAATAAGTGGCACACCAAACTTAGTGTGACACTTTCACTTGGAATCAATGCAAGTATCCAGTAAAGATTTGAAGCAAATTGTGTTGCATAGCAACACCAAAATTAGAATGCAATCCTATGTCAATTTATTTGAACTAAAACTAAACAAAAAAAACTGTTATATGTTAAATACAATCACCAAATGAAGAATCTGTCATGAATAAGGATGTCTTGGTGATGTATGAACAAAAACAGTTAATGAAGAAAAGCATTAAAAACAAGTAAATAAATGAAACAAAGAGAAAACAAAAATTATCCAACTAAGAAGAAAAATAACACTGTAAAAGGCAATATGATTATGCAGACAAGTGATGTTGCTGGATTCATTGCATAAAAAATTAAGTGGCACACCAAACTTAGAATCTTAGCGTGACACTTCATGTAGAATTGATGCAATCATCCAAACGGGATTGAAAACAATTTGTTGCAAGGCAACACCAAACTTAGAATGTGATCATATGCCAATTTATTGAAATTTAAACAAAGCAAGGAGAAGAAATGTACCTACTGTCTACCTGTTCTTTACTTTCTTCCTTTTCTTCCAATTTGTTAAGAGAAATGACTTCAAAGGAGGAGAAGTTTCAGCTACTGTCCCTTGCCTTGGCCTTTCCTCAGTAAGCTTCCTTTTGCAAATGGCTTGATTGATCTTGCTTGCTGGATCAGGGACAGGATTGGTGCTCTTGTTAGTTGCCTTCACTTCTTTGAATCCAAGTCTTGGTTGCTGTGTGATTATTGGAGTTTTGTATTCATCCAGAGCCTTTTGAACTGATGGTTCCATGAACTCCTCCTTCATGTACTTCTCTGGCTCACTTGAGTTTGGAATGACTTCCTCACTTTTTTGCTCCTCCACTTCCTCTTTTACACTCAACATTTATTTTAATAGCTTTTTCATTGAGGAGGTTTGTTGATCTTCCCAACATTTCTTCATCTCCTCTTCATATTTTTCGATCACAGATTCAAGGGAAGTTTGTGAGGGTTGTGAATGTTCATGTTCCTTTATCACCTCAAGAGCAGTTTCAGGTTCCACTACTTTCACCACCTCTTCTTTTTTTGTAATTTCACTTGACATAGGGACCTTGCATTCTTGTTTTTCCATTTTCTCCTTCCTTGCATTCAATAATTGGCCTACCATCACTTCCATGTTTTTGAGGGAGTTTTCTAGTTCTTTATGGTATTTCTCTTCCTCCTCCGCAAATCTTTTAAGCATGGACTCAATCTTTGAGAGGCTTTGGTTCATGGAAGTTTGTGTGGGTGGTGAGTTTTGACAGAGGCTTTCTGTTGAAGCGTGGTCAAGTGATGATATCTTCGGATGAATATCATATGGAGCATTAGAATTCCCTTCCCAGCCACCATTAGAATCATGACTTGCATCATTTTGTGGTGGAGGGAAATATCCCATATGATTTTCTTTCTCATCTTGTGGTTCTGAAGCATAGCTCCATGAATTGGAGTGCCCAGAATTTGAAGTTTCTTGGTGATATTCCCAACCACCATTAGAGATTGGTGATGGTGGGTGATATCCCATAGAATTTGTTTGATCATAAGATGAGTTGAACTCCATTTGAGTTTTGTAAAACACACAACCAAGAAAAATTGAAATTACTCATATCAGAGATGAGAATTTCTTAGTGAGGCAAAAACTCAAACACCTTGGTTTCACTTTAAAACAGAAAACAAAAATAAAGAAAATGCTTGATCTAGACTTCTCACCCACATAATCATTGTTGATCTAATCAATCCCCGGCAACGGCGCCAAAAACTTGATGAGTATTTTGGTGGAAAAATAAATTTCTCCCAAAACACACAAATCTAACCGGCAAGTGCACCGGGTCGCATCAAGTAATAATAACTCACGGGAGTGAGGTCGATCCCACAGGGATTGATGGATCAAGCAACTTTAGTGAGTGATTAGTTTAGTCAAGCTAACATTGAGTGATTTGAGTGACAATTGAAGCCAACAGAATGTAAATTTGCAGGAATTATAAAGTGCAGAAAGTAAATTGCATTGAAGCTTAAAGAGCAAGAAATGCAAATTGCAAGAATCTTAAATTGCAAGAAATGTAAATTGCATTAAATGTAAAGGGGAGTGGGTGCTGGAAATTAAAGAGAGCAATAGATCAAAGCTTAGAGAAAATTAAACTTGCAAGAAAAGTAAATCAGATCATGAACAGAAATGTAAAATGCAGAGCACTTGCAGGAGAATTAAATTGCTTGAAAATGAATTGAATTTACTGAGAACAGAAAGCAATGAGAACCAAAGATCAAAATCAAACTCAATGTAAATTCAATTGTAAACTTGCAGCAAAGGAACTTGTAGTAGAGGAGAAATTAAAATTGCAGAAGAAGAAGAACAAGAGAAATCTTAGACCGAGAGGGAAACAGAATTCCTTCTCCCCTCAATCCAAGATTCAAATTCAAAGAAAGAAAATCAAAAAGAGAGCTCTGTATTCCTAATGCTCCCTCGTGGAGCTCGCCCCCTTTAACAAATATGAAAATCATGCCTTATATAGGCTTTACAAAATGAAAATGAAAATGAAAATGAAATTAAAAATAAATTACAATTAAATGAAATTCCTATTTTATCTATCTCTTGTGTCTTTGAGTGATGACAATTGGGCCCTTGCTCTTGATGGAATTGGGTTGATAGAGGCCTTGGTTGATTGCTCTTGGAGTTGGAGAGAGAACCGAATTGAACCGGGTTGGAATCATGAAAGCTTGAGTAAAAGTTGGAGTAAAAGTTAGGGTCTAACTTTTGCTCCAACTTTTCACATCAGCACCCTTGTTTTGCTGATACCAACATTGGGGCAAAAGTTAGGGGTCTAACTTTTGCTCCAACGTTGGCCCCCTTGTGTGCATGTATGGGGTGCTACTTTGTCCTCTTGTCAACGTTGCCAATTTCATGACAACTATAGACTATTATATATGGTTGGAAAGCTCTGAATGTCAGCTTTCTAACCCAATTGGAATCACCTCAATTGGACATCTACAACTCAAGTTATGCTCATTTGAAGAGGACAAGGTTGCTGGCTTTGGTGTGCAGCGTTTGAGGCGACGTTTGCCTCAAACGTGGTCGAAAACGCCAGTTCTGGAGGCTCAAACATATTGTCTACCCCATACTATTATACATTTTTGGAAAGCCCTAGATGTCTACTTTCCAATGCCGTTGGGAGCACATCATTTGGAGCTCTACAGCTCGAGTTATACTCTGTCGAAGGTGCAGAGGTCAGTTGGCCTCACTGCAGGTTGCCACCATGTTCGTTTATGCTCATTGCGGGGCAGTTTTCTCCCTCAATTTTAGTGTCCACCATGCAGTGCCATATATGCTTGGAAAGCTCTCGATTCCTACTTTCCATTGCCTTTTGAATCACCTCATTTGGAGCTCTGTAGCTCAAGTTATTCTTGTTGGAAGTATACCCCTTGCACACTCATGGCGCCAACGTTAGCCAAAAAGTTAGAGGCTAACGTTGGCGCAAACTTTTGCTCCCCCTTTGTATTGTTCATGTGCCAACGTTAGCCCAAAAGTTAGAGGCTAACGTTGGCGCAAACTTTTGGTGGCCAGGGGGTGTTTTTCTCATGCCAACGTTAGCCACAAAGTTAGGGGCTAACGTTGGCGCAAACTTTTGGTGCCCAGGGAGTAACTTTCATGTGCCAACGTTAGGCCAAAAGTTAGGGGCTAACGTTGGGGCTAACTTTTCACCCAAAAGTTTGTGCAAAAGTTTGAGGCTAACTTTTGGTCCAGCTTTTTGCTTCCTGGTTCATTTTCACTTATTCCATTGTCCTCTCTTTACTCCTAGCCATTCTTTCTTGCTTCAACCTTTCTCCAAGCTTTCTTCACCTATCATTAATCAACCAAACACATAAAAGCTATGCTCAAAATCATGAGATATTCATTCTTTCATAATATGTGACAATTATAGCATAAAACCTCATGAAATAGCATGAATTCATACATGGTTGATTAAATCAAAGGAAGCATGAAAATCTACCCAATTGGCCTGCTTATGGCTCAAGAAAGTGCATAATTCAATTGAAAACAAAAGAAAAAGGCTAGTGAAACTAGGCTAAGATGACTTGTCATCACAACACCAAACTTAAACCTTGCTTGTCCCCAAGCAAGAAAAGAATCATGCAATAAAGATTGACAATCCAAGGCAAGAAGAATAGCAACTCAATGTTCATGGTAAGCTAGTTTTCTAAGCATACTACAATCACAAAAGAAATGTAAATGATTGATGCTTCCATCTAGCTCAATTTATGAAATCAAAAACTTGATGAGTTATTTTGTTGGAGAAACGAATCTCTCCCAAAACAACACA
Organism: Arachis ipaensis; assembly: GCF_059453495.1. Taxonomy (NCBI): domain Eukaryota; kingdom Viridiplantae; phylum Streptophyta; class Magnoliopsida; order Fabales; family Fabaceae; genus Arachis; species Arachis ipaensis. Next base: position 112,792,609 of record NC_142441.1, on the reverse strand, counting down.
AATCTAACCGGCAAGTGTACCGGGTCGTATCAAGTAATAAAAACTCACGGGAGTGAGGTCGATCCCACAGGGATTGAAGGATTGAGCAATTTTAGTTTAGTGGTTGATTTAGTCAAGCGAATCAAGATTTGGTTGGGTGATTTGTGATTTGCAGAATTTAAGTTGCATGAAATTAAAGAGAGCAGGAAATTAAATTGCTGAATCTTAAAGAACAAGAAATTAAATGGCAGAAACTTAGAGTGCAAGAAATGTAAACTGCGGAATCTTAAAGTGCAAGAAATGTAAATGGCTCGAAATGTAAAGGGGATTGGGAGTTGAGATTAGGGTAGTTGTTTTGAGGTTTTCTGCATGTGTTTTGGTTAGTCTGCTGCTAGTTGTAGTTTTGGTTGTTTCTTGGGTTGTTTTGGTTTGAGTTCCTCTGCCATGGGTGTTGGTTTTGGTTGTGAGTGTCTCCCCATCTGAGGTTGGGGTGATTTTTCCATGAGGGGTTGTAGGTATCACCATAGAATTCATTTGGGCTTGAATGCATGTACTGGACTTGTTCCTGCTGTTGCTCCTCTTGGATTTCTTCATTTTGCCCCCATGTGGCTGATGGTTGGCTGGTGTTAACTGCTGCAACTTGGAGGCCATCAATCCTCTTGGTCATTTGCTCAAATTGTTGTTGAATTTGCTGCTGCATTAATTTGTTTTGAGCCAGGATTGAATCCATTCCTTCTAGTTCCATTACTCCTCTCCTTTGTGATGGTTGGCGGCCTCTTTGATGAGCAAAGAAATATTGATTGTTGGCCACCATATCAATGAGTTCTTGAGCCTCCTCTGCAGTTTTCATGAGTTGCAAAGAACCTCCAGCTGAATGATCCAACGCTTCCTGGGAATTCAGTGTTAAGCCTTCATAGAAGTTCTGCAGCTTCTCCCACTCATTAAACATGGCAGGGGGACATTTCCTGATTAGAGCCTTGTACCTCTCCCATGTCTCATAGATGGGTTCAGCCTCCATTTGTGTAAATGTTTGTACCTCAGCCTTCAACCTTATAATCCTCTGAGGTGGGTAAAACTTGGCAAGAAACTTGGTTACCAAATCATCCCAGTTGTTGATGCTGTCCCTTGGAAAAGATTCCAACCATTGAGTGGCCTTGTCCCTGAGAGAAAATGGGAATAGCATCAGTTTGTAACTGTCAGGAGGCACTCCATTAGGCTTGACAGTGTTGCATATCCTCAAGAAAGTGGACAAATGTTGGTGCGGGTCTTCAAGTGGTCCTCCACCAAAAGAGCAATTGTTCTGAACCAAAGTGATGAGTTGTGGCTTGAGTTCAAAATTATTTGCATTGACATTTGGAGCTAAGATGCTGCTCCCCCAATGTCTAGGATTTGCAAAGGTATAGGAAGCCAAAACTCTCCTCTGGGGTGGGTTGTCATTGTGGTTGTCTGCTCCACCTGGTGGATTGGTTGAATGTTCCTCCATCTCTTGGAATTCTTCGTCTGATTCCTCTTCTCCAACAATGTTTTTTCCTCTTTCAGCTCTTCTTAACCTCCTGAGAGTTCTTTCGTCTTGTTCATGAAAATTGGGTGTGGTTCTTCTTGTACCTGACATACAAGCAGAGCATGAGAAATACACAAAACCAGTGACACCTCAATCTACTGCTAGATTGAAGTGTTAGTTAGTTTAAGCAAAAAATCAAACAGTTAGCGGGTTAATCAAAATTAAAGAAAAATAAAGAAAAAGTGCTTGATCTAGATCACCACCTCACTTAATCATTGTCAATCTAATCAATCCCCGGCAACGGCGCCAAAAACTTGATGAGTATTTTGATGGAAAAACGAATTTCTCCAAAACACCCAAAACTAACCGGCAAGTGCACCGGGTCGCATCAAGTAATAAAACTCACGGGAGTGAGGTCGATCCCACAGGGATTGATGGATCAAGCAACTTTAGTGGGTGATTAGTTTAGTCAAGCTAACATTGATGTGAATTGTGTGAAATTGTAGCCAACAGAAAGTAAATGACAATGAATTTAAAGTTGCAGAATGTAAATTGGCAAGTAACTTAAAGAACAAGAAATGTAAATTGCAAGAATCTTAAATGACAAGAAATATAAATTGCATTAAATGTAAAGGGAATTGGGAATTGGATTTGCAGAAATTAAACAAGGAAAAGTTAAATTTCAACAAGCAGAGAAGTAAAAGATGGATTTGATTGATTCGGAACCAAAACAGAAATGTAAATAAACATGAAAAGCAATAAACAGAGAATGTAAAATTGGAACTAAGATCTCAGGACCCAAGAGACTAGATAACCAAGTCTAGATCTCAATGCCTTCTTAGATCCAACAAGAACAATTGCAAAGGAAATGTAAATTGCAGAGAAAGTAGATGAAGAGCAATTAACAGAAAATTCGATTCAATTAAGCAGTAAAGAAAGCAGAGAGAACTCTCAGAGGGAGAATGAAATAGAACACCTTCAATTCTCCACCCAAGACTCAAAAACAAAGAAAAGAAAATTAAAGAGAGCTCTCAAATCCTCGTGCTCCCTAGTGGAGCCAGCCTCCCCACAAATATGAAACAGATGCCTATTTATAGGCATTTTTACAAAATGAAAATGAAATTCAAAACAAATTACAATTAAAATGAAATTTCTATTCTAACTATCTCTTGTACCTTTGGTGTCAATTGGGCCCTTGCTCTTGATGGAATTGGGTTGATAAAAGCCTTGGTTGAGTTTGAAGAGGAACCGAATTGAACCGGGTTGAGTTTGTAAAAGTTTGAGTAAAAGTTTGAGGCAAACTTTTACCCAAACTTTTCATATCAGCACCCATGTTTTGCTGATACCCACGTTGGTGCAAAAGTTAGGGGTCTAACTTTTGCTCCAACGTTGGCCTCCCTTATGCACATTTATGGCGCCAACTTTGTCCTCTTGTCATGTTGCAAATTTTATGCCCAATATAGACTATCATATATGGTTGGAAAGCTCTGAATGTCAGCTTTCTAACCCACTTGGAATCACTTCAATTGGACATCTACAACTCAAGTTATGATCATTTGAAGAGGGCATGGTCGCTGGCTTTGGTGTGCAGCGTTTGAGGTAAAGTTTGCCTCAAACATTGGCGAAAACGCCAGTTCTGGAGGCTCAAACGTATTGTTCACCCCATACTATTATACATTTTTGAAAAGCCCTGAATGTCTACTTTCCAATGCCTTTGGAAGCACATCAATTGGAGCTCTACAGCTCGAGTTATACTCCGTTGAAGATGCAGAGGTCAGTTGGCCTCACTGCAGGTTGCCACCATGTTCGTTTATGCACATTGCGGGGCAGTTTTCTCCCTTAATTTTAGTGTCCACCATGCAGTGCCATATATGCTTGGAAAGCTCTTGATTCCTACTTTCTATTGCTTTTTGAATCACCTCATTTGGAGCTCTGTAGCTCAAGTTATTCTTGTTGGAAGTATACCCCTTCAAGCTGTTGTGGTGTGTGGCGCCAACGTTAGCCCAAAAGTTAGAGGCTAACGTTGGCGCAAACTTTTTGCTCCCAGGGGTGATTTTCATGTGCCAACGTTAGCCCAAAAGTTAGGGGCTAACGTTGGCGCAAACTTTTGGTGCCCAGGGAGAGTTTTGCATGTGCCAACGTTAGCCCAAAAGTTAGGGGCTAACGTTGGGGCTAACTTTTCACCCAAAAGTTTGTGCAAAAGTTTGAGGCTAACTTTTGCTCAAACTTTTCGTCCTCTCTTCCTCCTAGCCATTCCTTCTTGCTTCAACCTTTCTCCAAGCTTTCTTCACCTATCATTAATCAACCAAACACATCAAAGCTATGCTCAAAATCATGAGATATTCATTCTTTCATAATATGTGACAATTATAGCATGAAACCTCATGAAATAGCATGAATTCATACATGGTTGATTAAATCAAAGGAAGCATGAAAATCTACCCAATTGGCTTGATTATGGCTCAATAAAGTGCATAAAACCTATTGAAACCAAAGGAAAAAGCATAGAAAAACATGACATGATGACATGTCATCAACCATCGAATTCGAGGGCACTCTACCAACGAGTGCTTCGACTTGAAAAATATCATAGAAAAATTGGTAAGAGAAGGAAAATTAGATCGATTTCTGGCCACCCGGGATGATGACCAAAGAAAAAGACGGAGAGACGAAGATGATGGACGAGCTGAACGGTCACCTCGGACACCAGAAAGACACATCCACATGATACACGGTGGATTCGCAGGAGGTGGGATCTCCAAATCGTCCCGAAAGAGATATCTCAAAGAAGTATATCATGTTGAGGGAAAGGAGGAAGCACCCGACATCCCGGCGATAACATTTACTAAAGAGGACGCATCCGGCATCATCTCGGGACACGACGATCCCATGGTCATCACTATTATACTGGCAAACGCCAATCTACACCGCACACTAGTAGACCAAGGGAGTTCTGCCGACATCTTATTCAAAACAGCCTTCGACAAGCTCGGTTTAGACGAAAAGGAACTTAGAGCATACCTGAACAATCTGTTTGGACTAGGAGACACTCCGATACAACCGCTGGGATACGTATCGCTACACACTACTTTTGGGAAAGGGAACCAATCTAGGATCCTCAAAATAGACTACATTGTGGTCGACGTAAGTTCAGCCTACAATGCTCTCATAGGTCGGACAACACTCAATCAACTTGGTGCAATAGTCTCAACTCCGCATCTATGCATGAAATTTCCAACTACAGAGGGGATAGCCACGATAAAAGCAGATCAAAAGATGGCACATCGCTGTTATAACGAGAGCTTAAACCTCAAAGGCAGAGGAGAAGAGTTTCATACAATTGAGCTTGGCGGATGGTGCACGAATTATGAATCACACTTTTCACAACTCGTACCACTGACCAGCAAGTACACTGGGTCGTCCTAGTAATACCTCACGTGAGTAAGGGTCGAATCCCACGGAGATTGTTGGTTTGAAGCAATCTATGGTTATCTTGTAAATCTTAGTCAGGAAGTCAATTATGTTTATCAGTTGAATTGCAAATAACCAAGAGAGCATGAATTAAAAGTTACTTGTTATGTAGTAATGGAGAATATGTTGGAGTTTTGGAGATGCTTTGTCTTCTGAATCTCTGCTTTCCTCTGTCTTCTGATTCACACACGCACGTCCTCCTATGGCAAGCTGTGTGTTGGTGGATCACCGTTGTCAATGGCTACCTTCCATCCTTCCAGTGAAAACTACGCTCACGCGCTCTGTCATAGCACGGCTAATCACCGGTTGGTTCTCGATCCGGTTGGAATAGGATTTACTATCCTTTTGCGTCTGTCACTAACGCCCAGCCTTCAGGAGTTTGAAGCTCGTCACAGTCATTCAATCCTTGAATCCTACTTGGAATACCACAGACAAGGTTTAGACCTTCCGGATTCTTATGAATGCTGCCATCAGTTCTAGCTTATACCACGAAGATTCTGATTAAGAGATCTAAGAGATACTCATTCAATCGGATATAGAACGGAGGTGGTTGTCAGGCACACGTTCATGGTTTGAGGAAGGTGATGAATGTCACGGATCATCACTTTCATCACAGTTAAGCGTGAATGAACATCTTAGATAGGAACAAGCGTGTTTGAATGGAAAACAGAAATACTTGCATTAATTCATCGAGACACAGCAGAGCTCCTCACCCCCAACAATGGGGTTTAGAGACTCATGCCGTCAGAGAATACAAAGTTTAGATCTAAAATGTCATGAGATCCAAAATAAGTCTCTAAAAGTTGTTTAAATACTAAACTCGTAGCCTAGGTTTACAACAAATGAGTAAACTATGATGGATGATGCAGAGATCCACTTTTGGGGCCCACTAGGTGTGTACTGGGCTGAGAATTAAGCAATCCACGTGCAGAGGCCATTTGTGGAGTTGAACGCCAGTTTTTGTGCCAGTTTGGGCGTTCAACTCCAGCTTTTGATCGTTTTCTGGTGCTGGACGCCAGAATTGGGCAGAAAACTGGCGTTGAACGCCAGTTTACGTCGTCTATCCTTGTGCAAAGTATGGACTATTATATATTGCTGTAAAGCCCTGGATGTCTAATTTCCAACGCAATTGGAAGCATGCCATTTCAAGTTCTATAGCTCCAGAAAATCCACTTTGAGTGCAGGGAGGTCAGAATCCAACAGCATCAGCAGTCCTTTTTCAGCCTGAATCAGATTTTTGCTCAGCTCCTTCAATTTCAGCCAGAAAAATACCTGAAATTTCAGAAAAATACACAACTCATAGTAAAGTCTAGAAATATGAATTTTTCCTAAAAACTAATGAAAATAGACTAAAAACTAACTAAAACATACTCAAAACTATATGAAATTAACCCCAAAAAGCGTATAAAATATCCGCTCATCACAACACCAAACTTAAACTGTTGCTTGTCCTCAAGCAACTAGACAAATAAAATAGAAGACTAATAGGTTGAGAAGCAATAATATCTCAGAGTTTTTGAGTGGAGCTCAGACTCTAATTAGATGAGCGGGACTAGTAGCTTTTTGCTTCTGAACAGTTTTGGCATCTCACTTTATCCATTGAAGCTCAGAGTGATTGGCATCTATAGGAACTTAGAATTCAGATAGTGTTATTGATTCTCCTATTTCAGTGTGATGATTCTTGAACACAGCTATTTTATGAGTCTTGGCCGTGGCCCTAAGCACTTTGTTTTCCAGTATTACCACCGGATACATAAATGCCACAGACACATAATTGGGTGAACCTTTTAGATTGTGACTCAGCTTTGCTAAAGTCCCCAATTAGAGGTGTCCAGAGTTCTTAAGCACACTCTTCTTTTTGCTTTGGACCTTGACTTTAACTGCTCAGTCTCAAGTTTTCACTTGACACCTTCACGCCACAAGCACATGGTTAGGGACAGCTTGGTTTAGCCGCTTAGACAAGGATTTTATTCCTTTAGGCCCTCCTATCCACTGATGCTCAAAGCCTTGGAATCCTTTTTATTTGCCCTTGCCTTTTGGTTTTAAGGGTTATTGGCTGTTTGCTCTTGCCTCTTGGTTTTAAGAGTTTTTGGCTTTTTCTGCTTGCTTTTTCTTTTTCTTTCTATATTTTTTTTTTCTTTCTGCAAGCTTTGTTCTTTGCTGCTTTTTCTTGCTTCAAGAATCATTTTTATGATTTTTCAGATTATCAATAACATGTCTTATGTTCATCATTCTTTCAAGAGCCAACATATTTAACAGTCTTAAACAACAAATTCAAAAGTCATATGCACTGTTCAAGCATTCATTCAGAAGACAGAAAGCATTGCCACCACATGTTACTAATTAGAATTTTTCTTATTAAAAACTCGAAATTTTATTGCCTCTTATTCAAAAGATCTACTATTTTATTCATGTTTGCTGATGATGAGAAAAATAGACTATAACTTAATTGGGGATAAAATCAAACTAGACACTAATTACTACTAATGATCATGTAATGAAGACACAAACATAGATAAGCACTTAACATAGAGAAAACGAAAAATAGAGAAATTAAGAACAAGGAACGAGTCCACCTTAGTGATGATGGCATTTCCTTCTTGAGGCACCAATGATGTTCTTGAGCTCTTTTATGTCTCTTCCTTGCCTTTGTGGCTTGATTCCTAGTGATTTTTGGTATTTCTATCCTCAGTTGCTTCTAATAATTATGTGGAGGGAAGTGCATCCCCTGAGGTATCTCTTGATTTGCAGCCACATGTTCTACCACTGAGCTATAGATCCTTCACATAATTGTTTTACCATACCAAACTTAGAATGTTGCTCGCCCTCGAGCAAAAGAAGAGGGAATAGGTGAAGAAGAAGATGTGGAAAGAAAAAACTAGGATTATGAGGAGGGAAGGTGGGGATCCTGTGGGGTCCACAGATCTTGAAATGATCCTGTGAGGTCCACAAATCTTGAGGTGTCAAGGCATTTACATCCCTGCACCAATTTAGGCATGCAAAATGCCCTTGCACACAACTCTGGGCGTTCAGCGCCAGGTTGGTGCCCATTTTGGGCGTTGAACGCCCATTTACTAGCCATTTCTGGTGTTGAACGCCAGAACCATGCTTGTTCTGGGCGTTCAGCGCCAGAACCATGCTCTGTTCTGGCATTGAACGCCAGACAGGTGCTTCCTCCAGGGTGTGATTTTTCTTCTGCTGTTTTTGATTCCGTTTTCAATTTTTTAATATTTATTTTGTGACTCCACATGATCATGAACCTAATAAAACATGAAAAACTATGAAAATAAATAAAAATTGGGTTGCCTCCCAACAAGCGCTTCTTTAATGTCCTTAGCTGGACCTTGCTGAGATTTTAATCTAGCTTCAGCCGTGAGCATTCTTGCTCGATGTTGCCTTCAAGATAATGCTTGATTCTCTGTCCATTGACAATGAACTTCTTATCAGAATCAATATCTTGAAGCTCCATATAACCATATGGTGATACACTTGTAATCACGTATGGTCCCCTCCATCGGGATTTCAGTTTCCCGGGGAATAGCCTGAGTCTAGAGTTAAACAACAGAACCTTCTGTCCTGGTTCAAAGATTCTAGATGACAGCTTTCTGTCATGCCACTTTTTTTATTTTTCTTTATAAAGCTTGGCATTTTTGAAGCTGTGAATCTGAATTCCTCTAGCTCATTTAGCTGGAGCAATCGTTTTTCTCCTGCTAGTTTGGCATCAAAGTTTAGGAATCTGGTTGCCCAGTAGGCCTTATGTTCCAGTTCCACGGGCAGGTGACATGCCTTACCATACATGAGTTGGTATGGAGAGGTCCCTATAGGGGTCTTGAATGTTGTCCTGTAAGCCCACAGAGCATCATCCAAGCTCCGTACCCAATCCTTTCTACGGGTATTTACTGTCCGTTCCAGGATTTTCTTTAATTCTCTATTAGAGACTTCAGCTTGCCCATTGGTTTGTGGATGATATGGAGTGGCCACCTTGTGGCGAATTCCATACCGAACCATGGCAGAGTAAAGCTGTTTATTGCAGAAGTGAGTGCCCCCATCACTGATTAGTACTCTAGGGACACCAAACCTGCTAAAGATATGTTTCTGGAGGAACTTCAGCACTGTTTTAGTATCATTGGTGGGTGTGGCAATAGCCTCAACCCATTTTGATACATAGTCAACTGCCACCAGAATATAAGTGTTTGAGTATGATGGTGGGAAAGGTCCCATGAAGTCAATTCCCCATACGTCAAACAACTCAATTTCCAAGATTCCTTGTTGAGGCATGGCGTAACCATGAGGCAGATTACCAGCTCTTTGGCAACTGTCACAGTTACGTACAAACTCTCGGGAATCTTTATAGAGTGTGGGCCAATAGAAGCCACATTGGAGGACCTTGGTGGCTGTTCGCTCACCTCCGAAATGGCCTCCATATTGAGATCCATGGCAATGCCATAGGATCCTCTGTGCCTCTTCTCTAGGCACACACCTACGGATTATTCCGTCTGCACATCTCTTAAAGAGATAGGGTTCATCCCACAAGTAATACTTTGCATCAGTAATTAATTTCTTCTTTTGTATCCTGTTGTACTCCTTGGGTATGAACCTTGCAGCTTTATAGTTTGCAATATCGGCAAACCATGGTGCTTCCTGAATGGCAAATAAATGCTCATCAGGAAACGTATCAGAGATCTCAAGAAAGGGGAGGGACGTCCCTTCCACTGGCTCTATCCGGGACAGATGATCAGCCACTTGGTTCTCTGTCCCTTTTCTGTCTCTTATTTCTATATCAAACTCTTGTAGAAGCAACACCCATTTGATGAGCCTGGGTTTTGAATCCTGCTTTGTGAGTAGATATTTAAGAACAGCATGATCAGTATACACAATCACTTTTGATCCTACTAAGTATGATCTGAACTTGTCAATGGCGTAAACCACTGCAAGTAATTCTTTTTCTGTGGTTGTGTAATTTTTCTGGGCATCATTTAAAACGCGACTAGCATAATAAATGACGTGCAGAAGCTTGTCATGCCTCTGTCCCAGCACTGCACCAATGGCGTGATCACTGGCATCACACATTAGCTCAAATGGTAGTGTCCAGTCTGGTGCAGAAATAACTGGTGCGGTGACCAGCTTAGCTTTCAGCGTTTCAAACGCCTGCAGGCACTCTGTGTCAAACACAAATGGCGTGTCAGCAGCTAGCAGATTGCTTAGAGGTTTTGCGATTTTTGAGAAATTCTTTATAAACCTCCTATAGAATCCTGCATGTCCCAGAAAGCTTCTGATTGCCTTAACATTGGCAGGTGGTGGTAATTTTTCAATTATCTCTATTTTTGCTTGATCCACCTCTATTCCCTTGTTTGAGATTTTATGTCCAAGAACAATTCCTTCAGTCACCATGAAGTGACACTTTTCCCAGTTTAAAACTAGGTTAGTCTCTTGGCATCTTTTCAGAACAAGTTTCAGGTGATCAAGACAGGAGCTGAATGAGTCTCCATATACTAAGAAGTCATCCATGAAGACTTCTAGAAATTTTTCCACCATATCAGAGAAAATAGAGAGCATGCATCTTTGGAAGGTTGCAGGCGCATTACATAGCCCAAATGGCATCCTTCTATAAGCAAACACTCCGGATGGACATGTGAATGCTGTTTTCTCTTGATCCTGAGGATCTACTGCAATCTGGTTATAGCCTGAGTAGCCATCTAAAAAGCAGTAATAATCATGACCTGCTAGTCTTTCTAGCATCTGGTCTATGAATGGTAAAGGAAAATGATCCTTTCTGGTGGCTGTATTGAGCCTTCTATAGTCAATACACATGCGCCACCCTGTAACTGTTCTTGTAGGAACCAGTTCATTTTTTTCATTATGAATCACTATCATGCCTCCCTTTTTTGGGACGACTTGGACAGGGCTCACCCAGGGGCTATCAGAAATAGGATAAATAATCCCAGCCTCTAGTAGTTTGGTGACCTCTTTCTGCACCACTTCCTTCATGGCTGGATTTAGCCGCCTCTGTGGTTGAACCACTGGTTTGGCATTATCCTCCAATAGGATTTTGTGCATGCATCTAGCTGGGCTTATGCCCTTAAGGTCACCTATGGACCACCCAAGAGCTGTCTTGTGTGTCCTTAGCACTTGAATAAGTGCTTCCTCTTCCTGTGAATTTAAAGCAGAGCTTATGATCACTGGAAAAGTATCACCTTCTCCCAGAAATGCATATTTCAAGGATGGTGGTAATGGCTTGAGCTCGGGTTTAGAAGGTTTTTCCTCTTTCAGAAGAAATTTCAGAGGCTCTTTCATGTCCTCTGAATCCTCCAAATCAGGCTGAACATCTTTAAAGATGTCTTCCAACTCTGATTCAAGACTCTCAGCCATGTTGATCTCTTCGACCAAGGAGTCAATAAGATCAACTTTCATGCAGTCTGTTGATGTGTCTGGATGCTGCATGGCTTTGACAGCGTTCAGCTTGAACTCATCATCATTGACTCTCAGGGTTATTTCCCCCTGTTGGACGTCAATGAGGGATCGTCCAATTGCTAGGAAGGGTCTTCCTAGAATGAGGGTAGCACTCTTGTGCTCCTCCATCTCCAGCACAACAAAGTCAGTGGGAAAGGCGAATGGCCCAACTCTGACAATCATGTCTTTAATCACGCCTGATGGGTATTTAGTAGAACCATCAGCAAGTTGGAGACATATCCGGGTTGGTTTAACTTCTTCAGTTAAACCAAGCTTTTTGATAGTGGATGCAGGTATTAGGTTGATGCTTGCCCCAAGATCGCATAAAGCTGTCTTGGTGCAATTACCTTCTAATATGCATGGTATCAGAAAACTCCCAGGGTCTTTAAGGTTTTCAGGAAAGCTTTTCAGAATGACTGCACTGCATTCTTCAGTGAGGAGAACTCTTTCTGTTTCTCTCCAATCCTTCTTATGACTCAAGATCTCTTTCATGAACTTGGCATAAGAAGGTATTTGCTCAAGTGCTTCTGCAAATGGAATCTTTATTTCAAGAGTCCTGAGATAATCTGCAAAGCGAGCAAATTGCTTATCCTGCTCCTCTTTCCGGAGTTTTTGAGGATAAGGTATCTTGGCTTTATATTCTTCAACCTTAGTTGCTGCAGGTTTATTGCCTACAGAAGTGGTTGAAAAAGCCTTTTTGGAGGGGTTGTTATCAGCATTTGTGTGTGTCTGATCCCTCACTGGCGATTGAGTGCCAGAGTTAGAAGCTGGAGTGAAACTGGACGCCAACTCCTTGTCTGCTCCTGGCGTCTGAACGCCAGAACTGTGCCCATTTTGGGCGTTCAGCGCCAGATCTTGCCCTATTTGGGCGTTTAACGCCAGATTCTTGCCCATTTCTGGCGTTGAACGCCAATCCTGCCTTGTTTCTGGCGTTAAACGCCAGTTTTGGGCATGGTCTGGGCGTTCAGCGCCAGCCTTCCACCAATTGTCTGGCGTTTTAGTGCCAGAATCATTTTTCCCTGGGCTCTTACTGTCCTCAGGTGAATCTTTGGTGGGTTTCTCATTTCTTGGCTTTTTGATGCCTTGAGGTGGGGTATTTAATGTCTTCCCACTTCTTAATTGAACTACTTGGCATTCTTCTGTTATTTGCCTTGACAGCTGCTGCTTTGTTTGCTTAAACTGTTCTTCCATATGTATATTAGCCATCCTTGTCTCTTGTAACCTGTCTTTAAATTCGGCTAGCTGCTTTGTTAGAAAGTCCAATTGCTGATTGAATTCAGCAGCTTGTTTTACAGGACTGAGTTTAGCAGTTACTGTTTTAACCTCTTCATTCATGGAAGGGTTGTTGCTTAGGTACAGATGCTGATTCCTGGCAACTGTATCAATGAGCTCTTGAGCCTCTTCAATTGTCTTTCTCATGTGGATAGATCCACCAGCTGAGTGATCTAGAGACATCTGAGCTCCTTCTGCAAGCCCATAGTAGAAGATGTCTAACTGAACCCACTCTGAAAACATTTCAGAGGGGCATTTTCGTAGCATCTCTCTGTATCTCTCCTAGGCATCATAAAGAGATTCATTATCTCCTTGTTTAAAGCCTTGGATGTCCAGCCTTAGCTGTGTCATCCGTTTTGGGGGAAAGTACTGATTCAGGAATTTTTCTGTCAGCTGTTTCCATGTCTTTATGCTGGCCTTAGGTTGGTTATTCAACCACCTCTTAGCTTGATCTTTTACAGCAAATGGAAACAGTAATAGTCTGTAGACATCCTGATCTATTTCTTTATCATGTACTGTGTCAGCAATCTGTAGAAACTGTGCCAAAAACTCTGTAGGTTCTTCCTGTGGAAGACCGGAATACTGGCAACTTTGCTGCACCATGATAATGAGCTGAGGATTCAACTCAAAGCTACTGACTCCAATGGAGGGTATGCAGATGCTACTCCCATATGAAGCAGTAGAGGGGTTAGAATATGACCCCAGAGTCCTCCTGGACTGTTCATTTCCGCTTAGATCCATGATGGAGAAAGGGAGATGATGTAAAATAGAAAAAATATTTTTATTTATTTATTTTATTTATTTATTTCGAAAACAAAATAAATTAAAATAAAATAAATAAAAATAGGTGAAGATTTTCGAAAAAATGAGGAGAGAGAAAGTGGTTAGGAAGTTTTGAAAAGGATATGATGATTTTTGAAAAAGGTTTTAAAATTTAAAAAAAATCTGAATTTTAAAGGAAATTTTCGAAAAATTGCTCAAAAATGGAGAGAAAAAATATTTTTGAATTTAAAGAGGAGAGAGAAAAACAATAAGATAGCACAAGATTTAAAATTTTTAGATCTGATGCTCCTTGTTTTCGAAAATTTTTTAAGGGAAAAACACTAAGGAACACCAAACTTAAAAATTTTAAGATCAAGACACAAGAAAAACTCAAGAACACTTTGAAGACTCACAAGAACACAAGAACATGAAGGAAGAACACCAAACATAAAATTTTTTAGGAAACCAAAATAAATTTTCGAAAATTTTTTTTTGAAAAATCAACAAGAAAAAACTAAACTTAAAGTTTGGCACAAAATTTAATAGAGAAAATATTATTTATGAAAAAGATTTTAAAAAGAGTGTACCAAACTGCCACGGGCTTAGACTAACGCTCTAGCCAATTGGGTAGTAAATATAACACTTGTTTTAAAGAAGGATATTTTTAACCAAGAACAATAATAAGAGACTCTAAACCAAAAAGAAAAATTTTCCTAATCTAAGCAACAAAATAATCCGTCAGTTGTTCAAACACGAACAATCCCCGGCAACGGCGCCAAAAACTTGGTGCACGAATTATGAATCACACTTTTCACAACTCGTACCACTGACCAGCAAGTGCACTGGGTCGTCCTAGTAATACCTCACGTGAGTAAGGGTCGAATACCACGGAGATTGTTGGTTTGAAGCAATCTATGGTTATCTTGTAAATCTTAGTCAGGAAGTCAATTATGTTTATCAGTTGAATTGCAAATAACCAAGAGAGCATGAATTAAAAGTTACTTGTTATGCAGTAATGGAGAATATGTTGGAGTTTTGGAGATGCTTTGTCTTCTGAATCTCTGCTTTCCTCTGTCTTCTGATTCACGCACGCACGTCCTCCTATGGCAAGCTGTGTGTTGGTGGATCACCGTTGTCAATGGCTACCTTCCATCCTTCCAATGAAAACTACGCTCACGCGCTCTGTCACAGCACGGCTAATCACCGGTTGGTTCTCGATCCGGTTGGAATAGGATTTACTATCCTTTTGCGTCTGTCACTAATGCCCAGCCTTCAGGAGTTTGAAGCTCGTCACAGTCATTCAATCCTTGAATCCTACTCGGAATACCACAGACAAGGTTTAGACCTTCCGGATTCTTATGAATGCCGCCATCAGTTCTAGCTTATACCACGAAGATTCTGATTAAGAGATCTAAGAGATACTCATTCAATCGGATATAGAACGGAGGTGGTTGTCAGGCACACGTTCATGGTTTGAGGAAGGTGATGAATGTCACGGATCATCACCTTCATCACAGTTAAGCGTGAATGAACATCTTAGATAGGAACAAGCGTGTTTGAATGGAAAACAGAAATACTTGCATTAATTCATCGAGACACAGCAGAGCTCCTCACCCCCAACAATGGGGTTTAGAGACTCATGCCGTCAGAGAATACAAAGTTTAGATCTAAAATGTCATGAGATCCAAAATAAGTCTCTAAAAGTTGTTTAAATACTAAACTCGTAGCCTAGGTTTACAATAAATGAGTAAACTATGATGGATGATGTAGAGATCCACTTCTGGGGCCCACTAGGTGTGTACTGGGCTGAGAATTAAGCAATCCACGTGCAGAGGCCATTTGTGGAGTTGAACGCCAGTTTTTGTGCCAGTTTGGGCGTTCAACTCCAGCTTTTGATCCTTTTCTGGCCCTGGACGCCAGAATTGGGCAGAGAACTGGCGTTGAACGCCAGTTTACGTCGTCTATCCTTGTGCAAAGTATAGAATATTATATATTGATGGAAAGCCCTGGATGTCTACTTTCCAACGCAATTGAAAGCATGCCATTTCGAGTTCTATAGCTCCAGAAAATTCACTTTGAGTGCAGGGAGGTCAGAATCCAACAGCATCAGCAGTCCTTTTTCAGCCTGAATCAGATTTTTGCTCAGCTCCTTCAATTTCAGCCAGAAAAATACCTGAAATTACAGAAAAACACACAACTCATAGTAAAGTCCAGAAATATGAATTTTTCCTAAAAACTAATGAAAATAGACTAAAAACTAACTAAAACATACTCAAAACTATATGAAATTAACCCCAGAAGGTGAGATAGAGAAGGTTCAGATTGGAGACACCTCGGACAAAACGACTAATATTGACACGGTCCTAAGAGGAGACTCAAAAGAATTACTAATACAATTCTTACGAGATAATGTCGACCTCCTCGCATGGAAAGCCGCAGACATGCCAGGCATAGACCCTAAGCTAATATGCCACAAGTTGGCGGTCTATCCAGGATCTCGGCCGGTGCAGCAGAAGCGAAGAAAACTCGGACCAGAATGATCCCAAGCTGGGGAAGAACAAGTACAAACGTTACTGGAGGCAGGATGCATAAGAGAAGTCAAGTACCCACTATGGCTAGCCATCGTCGTCTTGGTGAAAAAATCAAACGGGAAGTGGCGCATGTGTACCGATTACACCGATCTCAACAAAGCCTGCCCAAAAGATCCATACCCACTCCCAAGTATTGACGCTCTGGTAGATGCTTCCTCCGGATATAGATACCTCTCGTTTATGGACGCCTATTCGGGATACAACCAAATCCCCATGTATCCTCCAGATCAAGAAAAGACCTCGTTCTTAACACCAAAGGCAAACTACTGCTACATCGTGATGCCTTTCGGTCTCAAGAATGCGGGAGCTACTTATCAAAGGCTAATGAATAAAGTCTTCTCAGATTACATCGGAAAAATCATGGAAGTCTCTGTGGATGACATGTTGATAAAAACACAAAGCGAAGATACATTATTGACCGACCTGGCTCAAGTGTTTGACACTATAAGGAAGCATAACATGCAACTCAACCCTGCAAAATGCACCTTCGCAGTTGAAGCAGGCAAATTCTTGGGTTTCATGCTCACACAAAGGGGAATTGAAGCAAATCTAGACAAATGTCAAGCTATACTCAACATGAAGAGCCCAACCTGTGTCAAAGAAGTACAACAACTCAACGGGAGATTGGCCGCCCTATCCCGATTCTTAGCAGGAGCTGCGATAAGATCTCTCCCCTTCTATGCTACTTTAAGAAAGGGAAAACAGTTCAAATGGACGACAGAATGTGAGCAAGCTTTCCGAGACTTCAAGGAGTTCTTAGGACGGCCACCTATCCTATCTCGACCACGAGAAGGAGAACCACTCATATTATATCTCGCAGTAGGAAGCCGGGCGATAGCCTCAGCACTAGTCAGAGAAGACGAAAATGGGCAACAACCCGTCTACTTCATTAGCAAAGCACTATAGGGATCCAAGCTGAACTACCACAAAATAGAAAAATTTGCCTATACTCTCATCCTAACATCTCGACGACTCCGCCCGTACTTCCAGGCTCACACCATTAAGGTTAAAACTAACCAGCCCATAAAAGGAATATTGCAGAAAACAGATTTAGTAGGCAGAATTCTACAATGGGCAGTCGAGTTGTCAGAATTCGACCTCCAATATGAAGCTCGGACGGCCATCAAATCACAGTATATGGCCGACTTCATCGCAGAATTCACAGATACCCTGGAAACTCCCACAGAATGGAATCTCTATGTGGACGGTTCCTCAAATAAAACTGGAAGTGGCGCAGGCGTGATAATAGAAAGCAACCAAGGAACCCAAGTTGAGCTCTCCCTCAAGTTCGGGTTCCCGGCCTCCAATAACCAAGAGGAATATGAAGCATTATTAGCTGGTTTGAAGCTGGCTAAAGAGGTCGGAGCTCAAAAACTCAACATTTACAGCGATTCACAAGTGGTCACATCACAAATAACAGGGAGCTACCAAGCCAAAGACCCCACCATGAAAAAGTATATGGATAAAACCAAGGAACTACTTGGACAAATCGGGGAATATAAGATCTGCCACATACCCCGCGAACAAAATGCCCGAGCTGATGCACTCTCGAACCTAGCCAGCACCAAACCAGGGGGCAACAATAGAAGCCTAATCCAGGAAATGTTGCAAAACCCGTCAATCTCGGAAGAGGAAAAAGTCCTAGCCATAACAAGTCAGGACTAAGGATGGATGACCCCCATAATCAACTACCTCAAAGAAGGAACACTCCTTACAGAAGAAAAGGAGGCAAAGAAGTTAAAAAGGGAGGCACAGTACTACACCATCATAAACAACATCCTGTACAAAAGAGGAATCTCAATACCTTTACTAAAATGCGTGCCAACTTCCAACACAAGGGAAGTGCTAGAAGAAATACACGGCGGCATTTATGGCAATCATCTCGGAGCACGAGCTCTCGCCAAAAAATTACTCCGGGCGAGATTTTATTGGCCAACTCTACAGAAAGAAGCCACAGAATTTGTAAAGACATGTCCACCATGTCAAAAACATGCCAACTTTCACATCGCCCCGCCAGAAGAGCTCATCAGCGTGACTTCGCCTTGGCCGTTTGCAAAATGGGGACTCGATCTTCTCGGCCCCTTCCCACAGGGATCAGGACAAGTTAAATTCCTCATAGTGGGAGTAGATTACTTTACAAAGTGGATCGAGGCAGAGCCCCTAGCCAATGCCACCGCTCAAAGAAGTCGGAAATTCTTATATCGAAACATTGTCACAAGGTTCGGGGTTCCATATTCAATAACCACAGACAATGGCACCCAATTCACAGATGCAGGCTTCAGAAAAATAGTAGCCAACTTGAATATAAAACACCAGTACACCTCCGTCGAACATCCACAAGCCAATGGGCAGGCCGAAGCTGCTAACAAAGTCATATTGGCCGGATTAAAACGGAGATTACAAGATGCAAAGGGAGCCTGGACAGAAGAGCTCCCACAGGTCCTGTGGGCATATCGAATAACGCCACATTCCACCACGAAGGAATCCCCCTTCCGATTAGCATACGGAACAGAGGCGATGATTCCAATAGAGATTGAGGAAGGGTCGCCCAGAATAGTTCACTACAATGAGGAAGCAAACTTCCAACTTCAGAGAGAAGAGCTCGACTTGTTACCCGAAATCCAAGAAAGAGCTCGGATCAGGGAAGAAGCTCTAAAATGCCGAATGGCTTCCAGATATAATCAAAAGGTAGTACTGAGAAGTTTCATAGAAAATGATCTCATCCTAATCCAAAATGATATCGGAACAACTTGACCAGGAGAGGGAAAGCTAGCAGCAAACTGAAAAGGACCCTACCAAGTTGTAGAAGTACTTGGAAAGGGCTACTACAGACTGTCTGAACTCGATGGACGAGAGCTTCCCAGGTCATGGCACGCCTGCAACCTCAGAAGGTACTACAGTTAGAAAAGATAAAAGATCTCATCATTGGATGCACTCTTTTTCCTGAAAAGGTTTTTTAACGAGGCACCAAGTTGAGACTCAGACAATCCTATATGTATATATTTGCACTTTTCCTTTAAATAAAATATATTTTAGATACTCTACAAAGATTTCAAGACGCATTAATCTGAAGCATTCATCGTCCGATTATAAAGCAACAGATCGGCAGAAAGTGAAAAACAATTTCACTGCACGATCACGATAAAGACAACCGTCCGATAAAGGTGAAAGCGCGATTCACCTAAAGGACGATCTAGAGATGACAACCACTTTCTAAAAATCGGCAAAGATGAACACAGAATAATGTAAGAAGTTATCGAAAGTAATCTAAAAAAAGAACCTGACGAGGTCTTACGGATTGCTAAAATAATAACTTAAAGACTGGCCGACGTTGAGAAGTCGGACCAAGTCAACCCAAGTTATAAGTAAACCCTGGAAAGAGGTCTGGCCAACCCTATTAAAGAGGATTACTTTAACTTAGAAGGGCTCGACATGACAAAGTCAGCCCAAAATGAGAAGTTATCAAAGTAGTCCCTGAAAGAGATCTGACAAGGATCCAAGAAAGAGGACTACAAATAACTTAAAGGAGACCGATATAACCAAGTCGGACTCCTACAACTAAAAAGTTATAAAAGTAATCCCTGAAAGAGATCTGACAAAGATCCAAGAAAGAGGATTATAAAAATAACTTAAAGGAGACCGATATAACCAAGTCGGACTCCTACAACTAAAAAGTTATAAAAGTAATCCCTGAAAGAGATCTGACAAAGATCCAAGAAAGAGGATTACAAAAATAACTTAAAGGAGAACGATATAACCAAGTCGGACTCCTACAACTAAAAATTTATAAAAGTAATCCCTGAAAGAGATCTGACAAAGATCCAAGAAAGAGGATTACAAAAATAACTTAAAGGAGACCGATATAATGAAGTCGGACTCCTACTACTAAAAAGTTATAAAAGTAATTCCTGAAAGAGATCTGACAAAGATCCAAGAAAGAGGATTACAAAAATAACTTAAAGGAGACCGATATAATGAAGTCGGACTCCTACTACTAAAAAAGTTATGAAAGTAATCCCGGGAAGATATCCGACAAAGATCCAGGAAAGGGATTACAAAAATAACTTAGAAAAGGACTGCGAAAACAACTCGGAGGACTAACTTGAAGAAATCGGTTACAAATCGTCAGAAATACAAGCCGGAGCGAGAACGAACCAAAAATCAAGTTAGACCTACCTAGTCACATCCACAAAGGATTCAAGATACAAAGTACAAAGCAATCCAAAAAAGGTTAAGCCGCAAGGTTCCAATATTCACAGAAAAAGAGATACCAAGTCAAGCACAAAAAGCGTAAGGTTATAAAAGCCTCGGAGGCCACCAAAACCTATCTCAAAAAAGCTAAAGCATGCTACCATTTGTTTTTCGTAAAAAACAAAAGTTGCTAGGCAAGCAACGGGAAAGTGTCAAGCAAAACATAAAGAGTTTAAAAAAGCCCACAAGCCGGGCCAACTACATTTCCAGAATAAAGTTAAAGCTAAGGGTCAAAAGAATTTTTAGCAGCATCAGGCCGAGGAGACGGAGGCCGAGTCTGGAGAGGAATGGCCTCTACAGTACCATCATCCCGGTTCAAGATCTAGCAGTCGGGATCAGAAGCGGGAGGACCAACCTCGGCAGGAACAGCAGAAGTCGACACCTTGGTAGAGGCTACAGGGGGAGGATCGACATCATCCTCATCCTCGTCATCAGGGACAACCTTGCCATCCCTGACAACATTGTCCAAGCTAAAGAGGGTCAGGTCGGCCTCGGGAGCAATAACCCGAACTTGTTCCTTCAGGTTCTCATAGGCAGCAGTTACACTGCCCACGAGATGACCTTGGAGCTCGGAATAATTAGCCCGGGCATTCTCCAACTCTTTTCTCAGACGCAACATCTCCCGGTAAGATGTCAAATAACTGTCCTTATGTCGCATAGCCGTGTCCTCGGCCAGTCTCAGAGAACCAGCCAGAGAAGTAGAACTAGCCTTTTCATTCTCCAAGTCTTTCTCCAACTTGGCCACCCTTACTTCAAATTCCTCCTTCAAGCCCTTCATCCGATCAAACTCCTGTTTGGCCTCCTCCATAAAAGCTTTAGTGGCATGGAGAGGAAGACTTTGAGCAGTTCGATATAGGGCCGCCCCCATATGTGCCAACTTGATACCACTCCGGGTGATATAATCAAAGTGATGAAGAAGTGATACGTCGTCCATAGAGAGAGCACCATAAGGGCCGATTTGTTGGTCTACAAACTCAACCGCATCAAAATCAGGAGCATCAAGGTTAAAAGGCTCAGTTGTTTTTTGCCTCTTACTAGGAGGGGCACCAGAAGCTGCAATAGAAGATTGTGGAGGGTCAACCAGACGAACCCGAGGAGTAGGAATCGCTTTCCTTAGCCCGGGAGAACTCGATATAGGAGGTTTAACTGGAGGCTGAGAAGATCTCTCTCCGGCCGCCTTGGCCGAGATGTTTAAAGCAGTGGTCGCCTTCTTCGCCTTCTTATAGGCCCTCATAGAATCATTATTCTTCGACATCTCTGAAAAACACAAAAATCAAAGACAAGTTACAACACAGGAGAAACAAAGCTCGGGAGCAAGTATAAAAATAAATCAGACAGTACCCAAAGCAGCCCGAACCAAAGATGGATCACTCAAAAATCTCTTCGTGTCCAGATGGAGAGGCTTCCCCCACAAATCTTCGAGAACAACTACAAAGGCCCGCTCAACCTCACTAAGCATTTCCCATGTGTAACGTGGCACTCTTACATTCTTTTGCCACTCCAGAGAAAAAGCAGGCTCATCATTTTCATCAAGAAAAAAGGGGCGAACCCCCTCAATGGCACGGACTCGGAAGAAATAGTTCTTAAAATCTTTAAACGACTCATCATACATGGCAAAAACTTTATGCCCCTGGGCCGACCTGAAAGAAACCCAGGAAGCTTTCTTTCTGAAGGAACCTCCAGGTTTGGCCGAGACAAAAAGATAAAGGAAAAGAGTTTCAGAAGGTGTTATGTCCAACTCCTGACACAGAAGTTGAAATATTTTGATAAAACCCCAGGAGTTCGGATGAAGCTGGGACGGAGCAATATTACAGGACCACAACAAGTCAGTTTCAAAAGCAGTAAAAGGGAAACTAACGTTTAATTGGCTGAAGAAGTATTCATAAGCATAGAAAGAGGGACGCTCCCCCTCGACGGAAGTCGGAAAACAAACTCTCTCATCGGAATCAGGAGCAACAAGCTCATAATCACTCTCGCGGGCACTGTTATCACAAATCCTATGGCGCTTCCTCAGCTCTGTGCAAAATTCAGCATCCACAATAGAAACACACAACAAAACAAGGGAGTCCAGCCAATCGGACATCCCCTCGGGAACTCTGGAAGACATCTCTACAATGTTATTGCGAGAAGACATGAGGCCAACTAATCCTACAAGTAAGAAAAGAAGATGGGATTACTAAAAACATCTCGGACAAGGGAGAAAACAACTCAATACGATGCAGGTGAACACACAGAAAAGGAAAACCCCAAGACTCGAACCAAAATCTTGGGGCATCCTTTGGAGGCAGTAACAAAGCAAGGTTTCCAGGAAAATCTACAGCTCTCAACCCAGCATCTTTCAAACAAGAAAAAGACTTCAAACAATCAAGCATTTCCAGAAGCATAAGTCATCACAGTCAGCCAAGCAAAAAGCATTCCCAAAACATCAAAACACGCCAAATGGAAATCATCAAAGGTACGAACGTTTGAGAAATCAGACAAAAAGCAATCAAGCAAAGCAAGGAACGGATGCAGAGTTTCTATCAGATAGTAAAAAATCAGAAGCAACAAACAAAAACCGTATAAAGCCTCGACGAAAATGCCAGAGGAACACACAAAAGAAAGCCAAGAAAAACGCATTTACAGCGATAAACAAATGCAAAATCACGAAAAGGTTCAAACTTTCAAAACATGCAAAAGCAAAAGCTTCACCGAAAAACTAAAGATGAAGCCGTGAAAGAAGCAAGAAAGTTAGTACCAACCTGAAAAGGCAGCAGACTTCAGGGAAGGTGAAGAGGGACGGCGAAATCTGGAATCACTACCTCGAAGCAAAAGAAAAGACACGAGCAAAAGAAAACGTCGCTGGGCTAAAACGCGAAACTACGAACTCCAGGCAGAGGCTTCAGAAAAATCAAACAAACACCGCAACACAAAGAAAAGTTGAAAGCGAGAGAATGAAGGGAAGAATGCGAAGAAGTTACGAAAAGGGCGAAAGAAGAGAAACTGTTTCTGGGTTTTCAAAATCAAAATAAAGAGCCAAAAGGAAACGGGGCAATTAATGCTAAAATTAAAAGGCATTAAACCCTCGCACATTCCCAAAGCACCGATATAAAAGCGCGCGCTTTTAGAGGAAAATGTTCTACATTCAAAAGCTTTTACAAAGGAATCGACAAAATGCTTGAGATCGGCTTCACTAAAGAAAGACCGAAGTCAAGAACTCGACCTCAAAAAGAAGACCGAGCTCAAGCAGGGGAACTGTTCATACCCTGGGTCGAGCTGTCCGAACCGGGATGTTCAGTAATAAAGCGACCGACCTCCTTAGGTCAAGCGGACCGACTTCTTTACGAAGAACTCGGCCAAATCGACAGGAAAGCCCAAAAAGGGCCCAATTCAAGGAATACGACCCAAATCCAGAGGTCATTCAGGCCTACAGAGAAGGGCGGTTCCGTTGAAGATGCGCTGACCTCAACCCAAAAGATAAAGATAAGATAAGATAACTAACTTATCTTATCCAAAGGTCACATCTCACCATTATAAATACATTGGAGCACCCAGGTATAACTCATACTCTGATTCTACATAAAAAACCTGCCTAATACCCGTGCTAACTTAAGCATTAGAGTTTTTTGCAGGTACCCCCCACCCTCCGGTGGCCAAGGATCAGCAATGCAGCAAATCCAACAAGTCAGACACAACAGCTCCGGCCGCCACCAGCCAACCGGACACGTCATCTCCGACCAGTACCAAAGATCTCATCCGAGATCGACCTCCAGTTTCAGGTAACCCTCGGAACACTTTCCCTTCCTTATTATGTGATGTATGTGAAAAAGTTATCAAAGTAGTCCCTGAAAGAGATCTAACAAAGATCCAAGAAAGAGGACTACAAAAAAATAACTTAAGGGAGACCGACATAACCAAGTCAGACTCCTACTACCAAAAAGTTATCAAAGTAGTCCCTGAAAGAGATCTGACAAAGATCCAAGAAAGAGGACTACAAAAAATAACTTAAGGGAGACCGACATAACCAAGTCGGACTCCTACTACTGATAAGTTATCAAAGTAATCCCTGAAAGAGACTTGACAAAGGTCCAAGAAAGAGGATTACAAAAATAACTAAAAAGAGATCAACCTGACGAAGTCAATCTCCTACAGACAAATTATAAAAAAGTAATCTCTGAAAGAGAGGATTACAATAATAACTTAAAAAGGGACCAACGCAAAGGAACTAGTCACAAATACGGAAAGCCAAGAAACAAGTTGGACCTCACAAATCGTAACCTCAAAGGATTCAAGCTGCAAACAACGAAATAATCTAAGGAGGTCGAGCCACAAGATATCACACATCAGCAGAAAACAAAAAAATGGCAAATCAAAAGGCATTATGTAAAATCTACAAAGTTGCAAAAGCCTCGAAGGCCAGCAAAATCTAAGGATGGCGAGCTACCTTTTTTGTTTGTCAAAATAAAAGTTGCTAGAAAAGCAACTAGGAAAGCGTCAATAAATAAATAAGAAAGTTTTAAAAAGCCCACAAACCGGGCCAACTACACAAATTCCCAGGAAAGAGATCAGCAAGCATCAGGAGCCTTCTTGGCAGCATTAGGACAAGGAGAAGGAGGACGAGTCTGAATCGGTACGGCGCTACAGTTCCATCCTCTCGGTTCAGAATCTGGCAATCCGAATCAGGTGCAACCGGAGGAACAGAAGAAGTCGGCACTTTAGCAGAGGACACAGGGGGAGGAACAACCTCATCATCATCACCCTCATCATCAGGGACAATCTTGCCATCTCTGACAATATTATCCAGGCTAAAAAGGGTGAGATCGGCCTCGGGAGCAATGACCCGAACTTGCTCCTTCAAGTTCTCGTAAGCAGCAGTACGCTGCCAACGAGATGAACTTGAAGCTCAGAATAATCTTCCCGGGCATGGTCGAGCTCCTTCCACAGGCGCATCACCTTTCGATAAGAGGTAACGTAACTATCCTTGTGCATCAAGACTGCGTCCTCAGCCAACCTCAACAAAGCTGCCAATGACTGAGAACTCACCTCCTCATTCTTCAAGTCCTTCTCCAGCTTGGCCACCTTCGTCTCAAGCTCCTCCTTTAACTCCTTCATCCGATCAAACTCTTGTTTCGCCTCCTCCATAAACGCTTTAGTGGCATGGAGAGGGAGATTCTGAGCAGTCCGATATATGGCAGCCGACATATACGCCATCTTCACATGATTTCGGGCCATGAATTCCAAGTGATGAAGGATGGACACATCATCCATGGAGAGAGCGCCGTAGGGACCGATTTGTTGATCCACGAATTCAGTAGCATTAAAATCAGGAGCATCAAGGTCGAAGGGCTCAACAGTCTTTTGTTTTTTATTGGGAGGAGCAACAGAAGGAGCAGCAGAGGCGACGTGAGGATCTACCAAACGAACTCGGGGTGTAGGGATCACTTTCTTCACCCCGGCAGAACTCTGCACTGATGGCTTCTCGCGCACTTGGGAGAATCCCTCCCCAGCTGCCCTGGCAGCAACATTTCTGGCAGCAGTCGCCCTCTGTGCCCTCTTAAAAGCTTTCATAGCTTCATTATTCTTCATTGCCTCTGCAAGCAAAACAGAAAATTCAGCTACAAGTCGGATAAGTCAGAAAAGACAGCTACAAGCAACATAAACGAGATAATAAAAGAAACACAAGATACCCAGTTCAGTTTGAAGAAGAGAAGGATTGGTTAGAAATTTCTTTGTGTCAAGATGGGGAGGTTGACCCCAGCGTTCTTCCAAGATAGTCACAAAGGCTCGCTCAGCCTCATCCAACATTTCCCACGAATACCGGGAGACCCTCACGTCTTTTTGCCATTCCAAGGGAAAAGCAGGTTCGTCATTCTCATCCAGAAAAAAGGGCCGAGCTCTTTCAACAGCTCGGACCTTGAAAAAGTAGTTTTTAAAATCACGGAACGACTCGTCAAACATGGAAAAAACCTTCTTTCCTTGAGTAGAACGAAAGGAGACCCAAGCTTACTTTTTTTTTTACCACACCGGGCTTAGTCAAGACAAACAGATAGAAAAAGAGAGATTGGGAAGCAGGAATACCAAAACCATCGCACAGCAATTGGAAAATTTTAATAAAACCCCAGGAATTGGGGTGAAGTTGAGAAGGGGCAACATTACAAGACCATAACAGGTCGGCTTCAAAGTTGGTAAAAGGAAGGGTGATACCCAGCTGACCAAAGAAAAAATCATAAGCATAAAAGAAAGGGCGACTATCAACAACCCGAGTTGAAAAGCAGACTCTCTCGTCAGAAGAGGGGGGACAAGTTCATAGTTCTTCTCATCTCCAGAATTACTACAGACACTATGAAACTGCCTAAGCTGAGCACAAAAATCAGAATCAACCAACGAGACATACATGAGAACCATGGAGTCCACCCAGTCGGCCATACCCGCGGGAACCTGGGAAGGCATCTCTACAACGTTATTTCGGGAAGACATGAGGTCAACTAAATCCTACAAAAGAAAAGAAGAGTGGATTACTAACAAAACATCTCGGATGAAGGGCAAAACAACTTGACAGACAAACAAACAGGAAAGAAAAACCCCAAGACTCAAACCAAAGCCCTTGGGGCATCCCTTGGAGGCAATAAACAAACAAGGACTTTCAAGTTACTTCTACAGCCTACATCCCGGCACTCATCAAAATAAAATCCAGAAAGAAAAACAAAGGAAGCAAAAACGCAAAAGGTCCACCCTCCTACAGTTTATCAGAAGTTCCAAAAAAGGCCAAGGCAGAAAAACAGCAAAAAGCGCAAACTTTCTCGAAATAAAGAAAAAAATCAGCAGAGAACAAGCATCAACATTGAACATACCAAACACGAATCGTCAAAGACGCAACTCACAAACATGCAAAGCCCCAAAAAGCATCAAGCAACAGGAAAAGCAAAAAGGATCATGCAGAAGAGGAAAGAAACTCCCGGAACACACATTTCAAATAGGAGCGACAAAAAACAGAAAGATACAAACTTTCCTTAAAAGCAAAATCAAAACTCCATCATAAAACCAAAGCGACAAAAGAAGAAGAAAAATGCGAGTGAAACTAACCTGGAGAAGAAAGAAGCTTCAAGGGAAGGAAGAGACGCAGAAATGAAAGCTACCCAGAAAAATGCCAAGCAACGTCACAACGCAAGGAAAACAGAAATATGGGCGAGAAGCGGAGAGTAAGAGAACAAAGGAAGAAATTGCGAAGAAGTTACGAAAAGAGCGAAGAAGGGAAACCGTTTCCTGAGTATGAAATTCAAAAATAAAGAAGTTTAAGGGAAACGGGGCAATTAAATGCCAATTAATTTGGGTATTAAACCCTCGCACGTTCCCCAGAACAAAGCGCTAATACAAAAGCGCGCGCTTTTTGAGGAAAAACGTTCTACATTCAAAAGCTACTACAAAGGAATCGACAAAAATGCTTGAGTTCGGCTTCAAGAAGGATTGAAGTCAAGGACTCGACCTCGACAAAGAAGACCGAGCTCAAGCAGGGGCACTGTTCATACCCTGGGTCGAGCTATCCGACCTGGAATGATCAATGATAAAGCGACCGACCTCTTCAGGTCGAGCGGACCAACTTCTTCTTAAAGAACTCGGCCGTGTCAACAAAAGAGCCCAGTAAAGGGCCCAAATGGAGGAACACGACCCAAATCCAAAGGCACTTCAAGCCTATGGAGATAAAGGTGGTTCCCTTGAAGATAAGCTGACTTCACTCAAAATAAGATAAGATAAGATAAAGTAACTAACTTATCTTACCCGAAAGGTCAGCCCACATTACTATAAATACACTGGAGCACCCAGGTATAACTCATACTCTGATTCTACATAACACCTGTTTAATACCCATGCTAACTTAAGCATCGGAGTCTCTTGCAGGTACCCCCCACCCTTCAGTGACAGAGGATCAGCAACACGTTCAAGTCTAAACAAGTCAGACGTACCAGCTCCGGTTACCATTCACCAGCCGGACACATCGGTTCCGACCAGCACAGAAGATCTCGTCCGAGATCGACCTAAAGTTTCAGGTAACCCTCGGAACACTTTCCATCTAAGGACATTTTTATTTCAACAATTTTACTTTTTCCCTTTTGGTCTTGGTTAAGAAATCAGTAACTCAACATTATTAAACTCAGCATAATTGATAATCGTTATCTTGCTAATTGAACTGAACTTCAATAATCCCAACTTTTTCTTAGGAAATAAATAGGATTCGAAGGTCAAACTAATTAGTCCCTTGACTTTCCTTTACTTTAGTAAAGGTTAACTAAGTGGAATTTAGATTCAACTTTCATTATTATTGAGAGAGATAACTAAGTTGGACTTCCAATTTCTCTTACCTTGCTAGAAGTTTGCTTTACAGTATTTATTTATTTTAATTGCCATCTACTTTACTTGTCATTCAAATCACTTGCTTCTCACCTTCTAAACCCCGATTACAACCTTTATAGCCAATAATAAGAACATACTTCCTTGCAGTTCCTTGAGAAGACGACCCGAAGTTTGAATACTCGGTTAACAATTTTTAAGGGGTTTGTTACTTGTGACACCCAAAATGTTTGTAAGAAAGGTTGATTGCTTGGTTTAGTAACTATACTTACAACGAGAGTTTATTATAACTTTTAAACCATCAATCTTCAGCTCTTCAAAGTGGCGGCAAAATTAAAAGAATAACTACTTTTTAAAGTTTTTGTTTCTAACTACTAAGTGCTGTTCATGAGTGCACACCAACTGACTAACTCAACATCCATGTATGCAACATTGGCAACACCAAACTTAGTTTGGTGCCATGTGGTGTAAAAGATTTGTTCAAGGCCCCTAAGAGTGACATGATATGGGTTACATTTATGTTCTCTTAGTGTGCCTTGAACACCAAACTTGTTCCTCACTATATGTTGCATAAAAGGATTCATTCAAGTGCATGTCAAGTTGAGTTGAAATCCATGAACCTTGCTTTATTAACTACTTTTAAAAGCATGTAAAACATGGGTTGCCTCCCATGAAGCGCTTCTTTAGCGTCACTCGCTTGACGTTCTGCCTTTGTCATGGTGGTTGGTAATGCTTCAGATCTTCCCCTCTTGCAGTAAACCTATATCCATTGGCTTCATCAATGATCTCCACATGTTCTAGGGAGAGAACTTTGTTGATGGTGAAAACCTTAGGTAACTGAGATGGGATGGTGGGAAGATGAGGTGGGATATCTAGGAAGTAAGCTGAGATCACTTTATCCCCTGGAGAGAAATCTTCTGTAGGGATCTTTTTATTCCTCCATCTCCTTGGTACCTTCTTCTTTGTTTCTTTTGCTGTTATCCTGCTCTTTGTGGTCTCTTTTCCTAGGGAGATTTTGTTGCTGGTCTCATATGATTCTGGTAGTTTTGGCTCCACTTGAGTTTTCTTTAGCTGTGACAGCTGCTGATTCTCTTGTTCATCACCCAAGGGAATTCCAGGGTGTACAGCTTGTGCCTCAATGCTTTTTTCTCCCACCATTGCTCTGTCATGCTCTGCCCTTAGTTCATTGCCTTCCTGACTTGCTTCTTGTGAGGGTTTGAAGACGTTGAAGGTGAGTTGTTCGTCATGTATCCTCAGTATTAGCTCTCCTCACTCCACATCTATGAGCACTCTGGCTGTAGCTAAGAATGGTCTTCCCAATATGATTGGGTGAAGGTGACTTTCTTCCACTTCCAGTATGACAAAGTCTGTGGGAAGGAAGTAGTTCCCAACCTTCACTAGCACGTTTTCAACCACTCCAATTGCTTGTTTTTGAGTTTTGTCCGCCAGCCTGATGACTACGTCTGTGGGTATCAGCTCATTGATTTGCAGCCTCTTCATAAGGGATAAAGGCATTAAGTTGATGCTTGTTCCCAGATCACAGTCTCCTTTGTCAAACATTGTTTCTCCTATGGCACAGGGGATGTGAAAACTCCCTGGGTCCTTCCTTTTTGTAGGCAGCTCTGGTTGAATGAGAGCACTGCACTCCTTGTTCATCACTATGATTTGTCCTCCATTGAGTGAGCTTTTCCTGGTCAGCAGCTCCTTCATATACTTGATGTATGAGGGCATTTGTTGGAGAGCCTTGATGAATGGTATGTTTACATGGAGGGATGCAAATATGTCAAGAAATCTTGAGTATATTCTCTTCTCTACACCACCATTTAGTAATTGGGGAAAGGGTGCATAGAGCCTCAGCAACTCTTTCTGCGTAATTGTGGTTTCCTGAGGATTCTCTTCCTGCTTTCCTGTTGATGTATCTTCATATTGTTCTGATGGTTTGTTCAGCTCTTCCTCAGTCTCCTTATCACTTATAGTAACCATCTTGCAATCTTCCCATCTGACTTTCTTTGCTTCACCTCTCGGATTTTTCTCTGTGTCACTTGGAAAGCTATCAGTAGGTTTGGGAATCTTCTCAGATAGGTATCCCACTTGAAATTCCAGTCTCTTGATGGTGTCTCCCTGATTCTTGATATTGGCTCGCACCTCCTCTTTGAACACCTTGTTATCTTGAATTTTCTTGCATATGCCTTCAAGTAGGGTTTCAATCCTGGAGAGTCTATCTTCAGATGATGGTGAGTTGAGATTGGAGGGGTGAGAAGGGCCATTTTGACTTTGGTATGGATATTGAGGTGTGTTGTTAGGTGGGTGCTGATATGATCTCTATGTGGAATGTTGGTGAGTTGCATTGTTGCTGGGGTTGTGGTGTCGCTGATCTTGGCCTTGATCCTGTTGATTTCCCCACCCAAAGTTTGGGTGGTTCCTCCAACCAGGATTATATGTTTTGGAGTATGGGTCATGGTGCTGCCTGGGTGAATTTCCAATGTAGTTGGCCTGTTCCTGATCACCCTCTGCCTCTTCATTCACTCCTTCTTGAGTTGCTGCTGAAGTGGTGATTGCTGCTACTTGATTCCTCTCTATCTTCTTGGTGAGGTCAGCTAATTGCTTGGTAATCATCTTGTTTTGAGCTAGCAGTGCATCCACGTTGTTCAGCTCTATCACTCCTCTAGTGTTGCCTCTTTCAGAAGCATAGAAATAGTCATTCTCAGCTACAGTCTCAATGATATCTATGGCTTCTTCAATGGTCTTCTTCTTGTTCAGAGATCCCCCGGATGAGTGGTCTACTGCCTTCTTTGATTCATATGAAAGACCTTCATAGAAAATGTGCAACTGCACCCATTCATTGAACATATCTGGCGGGCATCTTCTTGTCAGGTCCTTAAACCTCTCCCATGCTTCATATAGAGTCTCACCATCTTGCTGCCTAAAGGTTTGTACCTCAGCTCTCAACCTATTGATCCGTTGAGGAGGATAGAATCTTGCCAAGAAGTTGTTCACCATATTTTCCCAGGTTACTAAACTCTCATTTGGAAAGGATTCCAGCCATTTAGATGCTTTGTCCTTGAGTGAGAAAGGGAACAGAAGTAGTCTATAAGTGTCAGGATGAACACCATTAGACTTCACAGTATCGCATATCCTCAGGAAGGTGGTTAGATGTTGATTGGGGTCTTCTTGGACACTTCCTCCGAATGAACAATTGTTCTGAACAAGGGTGATGAACCGTGACTTTTGTTCAAAGTTGTTGGCATGTATGGTTGGCCGTTGGATGCTACTTCCACAGTTTCCTGGGTTTGGATTGATGTAAGAACCCAGAACTCTTGCCCAGCCTGATGTGCTAGACCTTCTCGGCCATGGTTGTGAGCCTCTTCTTCATGATGGTTCTCCATATTCTCATCCATATCTGGTTCAAAGTACTCCTCCTCTTCCTTAGCACCAACTACTCTCTTTCCTCTTGCTTCCCTCCTTAATCTAAGGAAGGTCCTCTCAGGTTCAGAATCAAAGGAAGTTGAAGCAACAAGGCAAAAGTAAGAAAGAAAGATAGATGCAGATAGTAATTTCTACAGAAATGCTGTTAGTGTGAGTGATGTAACATATCAAACAGTTAGTGGGTTGGTGACTGAACTGTAAATAACTAAGAAAAATAGGTAGGGGAAAGGGAAGAAAATAACTGAACAGAAAGTAAATTACTCAAATGAACTTAAATCAAACAAAATAAAAACAAATGCTCAATCTAGTTATCCACCAATTTAATCATTGTTGATACAAAATCAATCCCGACAACGGCGCCATAAACTTGATGCATGGAAATTTGTCCTTTAACAAATCTCCCTCGGCAAGTATACTGAATTGTCGTCAAGTAAAAACTCACAATAGAGTGAGGTCGAATCCCACAGGGATTGATTGGTCAAGCAACTTTAATTGGAAGAATGTTCTAGTTGAGCTAAGCAGAAATTGGGTTGAGAATTACAGGAAATTAAATGGCGGAAAAGTAAATTGCAGAAAATAAATGACGGAAGGTAAATTGCAGAATCTTAAATGGGGAAGGGGAGTTTAGCATGAAAGTAAATAGCAGAAAGTAAAGAGAATGGGTAAGATCAGAAATGGGGAGTTCATTGGGCTTAGGAGATGTTGCATTCTCCATATCAAGTTCATTTTCATCTCTTCCTCAATCAATGCATTCATTGATCTCCTTGGCAATCTTAAGTGATTGAATTCTAATTCCTTGGTAATTCAATCTCTCAAATCAGATCAATAGCCAATTTCTTGGTCTAATTGCTCATGAGAAGAGATGAAGTGTGGTCACTGATTATACCACATGTATTTCCAAATCAAAGTATTGGGAGAATTATATGTCACCATATCCGCCCAAACCCCAATTTGGTCCAACATGAGAAAGCAATTCTAGCATGATCTCTTCATTCCTCTTCCAAGGTTCAGAAGAGATCCAAGTATGAATAACTTCTTTCCCAAGATAACTACTCAATTGGATGAAGATTGAAAGCTTTCTAGTAAAATCAAGAGAAAAGAGAGAAGAAGGATAATGAAAACTATTATTGATCCATCAAATTACAACAGAGCTCTCTAACCCAATGAAAGGGGTTTAGTTGTTCATAGCTCTGGGAATGAAAAGAATAGATGGAGAGTACATTCTGAGAATTAAACTAAAAGTTACAGAGAAAGTAAAATACAGAGAGTAATTCTAATAATGCCAAAAAGCTCCCTTCTAGTTCAAACCTCTCCCTATTTATACTATTCTTCTGATCTTCTAGTTGGCTCTTCAAGTCTTGGATATGGGCCTTTGGATCTTGAGTTGAAGCAGTTATCTTCTTCAGTGGGCTTAGCTTTACTTGCAGAGAGAAAGTGTGAAGTAGGCAGGGATTCTAGCTTAGGACGTTAGTGGCGTTAACGTTAAGTGAAAGTGTGGGTTCGAGAACGTTAGTGACAATCATCTTTTTCACTAACGTTCCTAACCCAAGGATGTTCCACGTTAACTTCAACGTTAGTGGCATCAACGTGACCACTAACGTTGCCTCTTGGTCCTTCGCACACGTTATTGGCACTTACCTTTTCCAATAACGTTGAGAATCCTCCTTTCTCCCTACGTTAGAGTTCACGTTAGTGTGGCTAACGTGACCTTTAACATAGGCTTGCCACATCTTCGAGAACGTTAGTGACACTTACCTTTGTCACTAACGTTCCAAAATGCCCCTACTTCCCCCGTTAGAGTTTACGTTAACTAGGTTAACGTGGCTTCTAACGTGGTATTGCTAGCCATCTCCAACATTAGTGACAAAGGTGAGTGTCACTAACGTTGGCTCATCATCCCTTTTACTCACGTTAGCTTCCACGTTAATGTAGTTAACGTGGGAGTTAACGTGGCTCATAGTGGCTCATCCCAATGTTAGTGACAAAGGTGAGTGTCACTAACATTGGCGATTCTTTGCTCCCTCCACGTTAGAGTCCACGTTAACTGAGTTAACGTGGCAACTAACGTGGCTCAAAGTGGCTTAGCTCAACGTTAGTGACAAAGGTGAGTGTCACTAACGTTGGTCATTCTTTTGTTTTCCCATGTTAGAGTCCATGTTAACTGAGTTAACGTGGCTCTTAACGTGGCCAATATGAGCTTGGTCCAACGTTAGTGACAAAGGTGAGTGTCACTAACGTTGGTTTCATTTTCTTCTTCCACGTTAACTACCACGTTAATGTAGTTAACGTGGCAATTAACGTGGGCTATGATGGCTTCGAGGACGTTATTGGCGATTACTTTTCTCATTAACGTTGCAAGCTAGCTCCCCTTCCACGTTAGAGGTCACGTTAGTTAGACTAACGTGGCTGCTAACGTGGTTCTTCCTTGCTTCCTTTGTCCTGAAATCAAGCAATAAAGTGCATCAAAGTTCTAGTCCAAGTTATGAGACATGCATCATTCAATTTGTCATTCAATTCATGCATAATTCTCATGAATTCATATAAAAATCACAATGTTAGCTTGAATTAAGATGTAAGTGAACTTCTACCCAAAACTTGCTTATTTCCTAAGAAAGTGCATGAAACTAGCCTAAAACCATAAAGAAAAGGTCAGTGAAACTGGCCAAAATGCCCTAGCATCAGAGTCACGCGAGAGCGTGGCTGGAGGCGCGCTTTAGGCACAAACATGCCCACGTGTCTGCGTAACCCACGCGGCCGCGTCATTTGGAAAAATAGCCTCCCACGCGTCCGCGTCACCCACGCAAACGCGTGCTCCAACAAATCGACGTAAAAGGGGTGTATGGTAGAGAGTTATGATGGATTGGGGATGGAATAGTGCTAGCAGCACAAGCCCTACCACGCGAACGCGTGCCCCACGTGAACGCGTGCCCCACGCGTCCGCGTCATTTTTAAAAGAAAGGCCATTCACGGGATCGCGTCACCCACGCGACCGCGTCACCCACGCGACCGCGTCACCCAAATTTTTGGCAAAATACATTTAAAACAGAGAGTTGCGTGCCCGCGAGGCTGCACTCGCGCTAATGGCACAAATCACTCCACGCGATCGCGTGACCCACGCGTCCGCGTCATCTGACCTTATTGCACACCACGCGACTGCGTCACTCACGCGTCCGCGTCGCCTGCGCCGCACAACTTATCCAGATCAGCGCCAATTATCTTATCTTTTCTTTTCTAATCCTAATTTCTTCTATCTTTTCTTCTTTCTTTTTTCTTTTTTTACTTTCTTCTTCTTCTCTTTAACTTCTCATCCCTCTTCACTTCCATTCTATTTCATTTAGTTTATTTGCATACTTTCATTCATTGCATTATTTTCATTGGTGTTAGAAATTTATTTGGGTCATTATTTTCTATATTTTTGTGGATTATTAAAGGAATTGTTTGACAATTATATATTACTTTTTAAAGGGTTGCTTGCATGTTCAATTTAATACTTTCAATAGCTTATTTACCATGCTTGCTATGTGTTTGTGAAAAAGCCCGTATGGCATTGTGCACTATTTTTAGATTTCTTTTATTCTACTACTCTAAATGCTTGCTTTTCACAAAACCCTTATTATATTTTATTACTTAAATATAATTGTTATTACAAACATGTTGTTAGTTTGAAAGACTTGGTAATCTAACCTGGACATTGAATGCTTGATCTATGCTACTCATGCCTTTGCCAGCATGCCAATAAACATCTTGCATTTAATTGTCATTACATGCACTTACTATATTTCCATTGATGAACTTTTCACATGTAGTCATGACCATGTGTTAACGTCATTCTTCTTTATTGTGCATTGATTACCACCTTTTCCGCTCTCTTCCTTGCTCTAACCCTTAGCTTTAAAAGTTACTTTCTTTTTCCCTTTTCAGGATGGCCACCAAGAAGGGTAAAGAGAAAGCTACTCCCAAACCACCGGCAAGGAAAGGAACAAAAAGAGCCCCAGCTGAGGAACCACAACCCCCACCATTTGTACATCTTAGCATGCACCGAGGACGGTGCAATCTTTAAGTGTGGGGAGGTCGATACCGATCTCCATGGGTTAGTTACTCTTCTATCTCAACACCAATGTTTAATTTTCTTTGTTAAATTAGTTGTTTCATTTACATGTTTGATTGCATATTTGTTTGATTTTGTGCATATTTTATCACTTGGTTGAAGTAATATTTTCTTTTTCAAGAAATTTTTATAGTATTTCACTAATTTAAATTGAAAAATTTGTGTTAAACTTGTTTGGAAGTTGTATTTGGAACATGGTTTTTGAGCCAAAGAACACACAACCTGTGAGATTTTGAGCTTATTTATATGGTTACATTATTTAACCATAAATTTTTATTCTTGTGTGTTTTCTTCTCTATAATTGCAATCTTTGCTTTGTTCCACTCTATATGTCCATTATTTAGTGTATTTACATGCTTGCATATGATTGAGGCAATTACTTGCTTTTGCTCACTTATCCCAAGTAGCCTACCCTTTCAATCACCTTTGTTAGCCCCCTTGAGCCTTCCTACCCCCTCTTCTATTTTATAACTACATTACTAGCTTTAAGCAGAAAAACAAAATAAAAATCCCAAGTTGAGTCATTGGTTAGCTTAAGATAGATATTGTGTATAATTTAAGTATGGGGAATTTTATGGGAACATGGGATGAAAAAAAAAAGGGGAATTAAATTGAATAAGTTATTTGAAAATTTGGGAAGCATGCTCGTGTGAAATCAAAATAATTAAATTACCATGTGCATTGAAAAAAAAATTAAGTAATTAAATAAGGGGATACAAAAAATATATATGAATTACCCTAAATGCAAAATAAAAAGGATCAATGCACATGGGACAAAATTCAAAAATAAGTTTGATACATGAGCATGTAATACAAAAGTGAGAAAAATTTGGGTAGCTAGGTAAAGCATTTTAAATTATATAAAGTATGTATATGTTAGGTGAGATCTTAGACTAATCAAGGATTCACTTTGTTAGCTCACTTAGCCTTGTATATATATATCCTTACCTTTACCTCAGCCCCATTACAACCCTGAAAAGACCTCATGATGTTTGCATTGGTATACTAAATATTTGTTGATTGGTTAGATGAAGAACAAAGTTTAGAAAGCATGATTAGAGAAGAGTAGAGTGATTGACCCTAGACACTTGAGAGTTAGAGTGATATACACTACCAGTAAGGGTTCAATGCTTGATTCTATATTCCCTGCTTTCATGAGCTATCTTCTTACAAGTTTACTTGTTTTTACTGTATGGTTTGAATTAGTGGAATTTGATTTATGTTTGTCTTGGAGAACTTATTTATTTTTAACCAAGTAGGTAGAAGCATTTCACATTTAGTTGCATTCATATAGATAGGATTGCATTTCATACATTTAACCATTCCTCTTCACTCCTTTATAGCTTCTCTTGAGCTTAGCATGAGGACATGCTAATGTTTAAGTGTGGGGAGGTTGATAAACCACTATTTTATGGTTTATCTTATGCTCAATTGAGTGGATTTTATCAACTCTTTACCCACTTATTCATACTATTTGCATGAGTTTACATTCTCCTTCCTGATTTTGTGCTATGATTGAAAACATGTTTCTTTGATCTTAATTTAGCTAATTTTAATCCTCTCTTATTACCATTCGATGCCTTGATATATGTGTTAAGTGTTTTCAGAGATTACATGGCAGGAATGGCTTAGAGGATGGAAAGGAAGCATGCAAAAGTGGAAGGAATACAAGAAGTTGAAGGAACTGCAAAGCTGTCAACCTGACCCTCTCGCACTAAAACAACCATAACTTGAGCTACAGAGGTCCAAATGATGCGGTTTTAGTTGTGTTGGAAAGCTAATGTCCGGGGCTTCGATTTGATATATAATTCGCCATAGTGGTCATAACGCTAGGCGACGAGAACGCGTGCTCCACGCGGACGCATCGCAGTGACAAAAATCAGCGTGGCAAATTTCTTCTCCAGCGATTTCTGGGCTGTTTTCGACCCAGTTTTCGGCCCAGAAAACACAGATTAGAGGCTATAAAGTGGAGGAACCCATTCATTCATAATCATCAGCTCATAATTCACTTTTCATAATTTAGATGTAGTTTTTAGAGAGAGAGGTTCTCTCCTCTCTCTTAGGTTTTAGGATTAGGATTCCTCTTAAAGGAATCAGGATTTCTTATTATTTCAACTTATTATTTCAACTTCTTCTCAGGTTCAATGTTCCTTTAATTTAACTTCTATTCTACTTTTATTTGTTCTAGCTTACTAGTTTATTCTATTTTTCTTGTTGATTCTCTTTTAGCCAAATTGGCTTATCAACTCTTTATGTTAGATTGATTTTCTCTTATTAATGCAATTGAGGTATTTCAGATTTATGATTCTTATTTAGCTTTTTATATTCTTGGCTTTGATTGATTAACTGGAGGCTCTTGAGTTATCAAATTTATCGTAATTGTTAATTGTTATTTTTGCTAATTGAATTGAATTCTACTAACTCTAGTCTTTCCTTAGGAGTTGGCTAGGACTTGGGGATCTAACTAATTAGTCCACTTGACTTTTCCTTGCTTTCGTAAAGGTTAAGTGAGATTAAACTCAATTCTCATAAGGATAACTAGGATAGGACTTCCGAATTTTCATACCTTGCCAAGAGTTTTATTAGATACTAATTTATTAATTCCTGCAATTTATTTTCCTTGTTCAAACTTTTTAAAACCCAAACACTGTTTTTCATAACTAATAATAAGAACACCTCCCTGCAATTCCTTGAGAAGACGATCCGAGGTTTGAATACTTCGGTTATAAAATTAAAAGGGGTTTGTTACTTGTGACAACCAAAACGTTTGTAAGAAAGGATGATTGCTTGGTTTAGAAACTATACTTGCAACGAGAATTTATTTTGAATTCTAAACCGTTAATCATTCGTTCTTCAAGCCCCCAGGTATAACTCATACTCCGATTCTACTAAAAAACCTGCTTAATACCCTTGCTAACTTAAGCATCGAAGTCCCTTGCAGGTACCACCACCCTCCGGTGACAAAGGATCAGCAGCGCAGCCAGTCCAGTAAGTCGAGCACGACAGCTCCGGCCATCATCCACCAGCCGGACACGTCAGCTCTGACCAGCACAGAAGATCTCATCCGAGATTAACCTACAGTTTTAGGTAACCCTCGGAACATTGCGCTGTTGCCGGGGAACCTGAAAGTCATCCCCCCACCATGGCGGAGGACCATGACAACGACCACGACTCGGATCTAGAAGATAGAACGCTCCACAAAAACATGGACTCTACACCAAAAGATACCCCTCAGCCTAACAAAGACAAAAATTTGCCAAACACAGAAGCTTTGGAGGCACTTCAAAACCGCCTAAAACAACTCGAAAAAGAGGTGGAGCATCAACAAGAAGCTGAGAGAGACCTACAAAGGGAAGTTAGGCGACGCCACGAGTTAGAGGACAAATTCCTAAAACTCGAAGCAGATCTCAGGGCCAAAAATACTCGATCCAAGCACGAAGACGACTCCCGTAAGGACCAAGACCCATTCACCAAAGAGATCATGTGGACCAAAATCCCAAAGGACTTCAAACTTCCCGACATGACTTTATATGATGGCACAGCAGATCTCGGCCATCATCTCAGTAATTTTAGAAATAGAATGTACCTCACCGACGCCTCAGATGCAGTTCGCTGCAAAGCCTTCCCGACTACTTTAACAAAGATAGCAATTAGATGGTTCGACAATCTAACTCCTAGGGCCATCTCAAAGCTTCGACGACTTAGCCAAGAAGTTTCTGGCCAGATTCTCCATCCAAAAAGACAAAGCTAAGCACGCCCCAAGTCTATTAGGAATCAAGCAAGGAGATCGGGAAAGTTTTCGCAGCTACATGGAAAGATTCAACAAAGCATGTCTGGACATACAAAGCCTACCAACAGAGGCCGCCATTATGGATCTCATCAATGGCTTGCGAGAGGGACCTTTTAGCCAATCTATATCGAAAAAATACCCCACATCTCTGAACGAAGTGCAAGAACGAGCAGAGAAGTACATCAACATGGAGGAAAACTCTCGACTAGGAGAGACCTCAAAATCCGAATTCACCTACTCCTCCCGAGATAAGGATAAAGATTCCAAAAAGAAAGAAGATCAACATAGGGAAAAAATAAAAAAATACCACAATTACACCCTTCTTCGGGTGTCCCTTGTGGATGTCTACAGAGAAGTTTGCCATACTGAAAAAATACCCCCAGCTCGACCACTCAAAGGCAAAAAAGGAGGAGGAAATCAGACTGAATATTGTGAATACCATCGAATCCGTGGGCATTCCACCAACGAATACTTTGACTTAAAAAATGTCATAGAAAAACTAGTAAGAGAAGGGAAATTAGGTCGGTACCTAGCCACCCGAGACGATGAGCAAAGAAAAAGAAGAAGGGACGAAGATGTCGGACGAACTGAGCAATCACCTCGTACACCAGAGAGACACGTCCACATGATACACGGAGGATTTGCGGGAGGAGAAATCTCCAAATCATCTCGCAAAAGATATCTTAAAGAAGTATATCATGTCGAGGAAAAAGAGGAAACACCCAACATCCCCACAATTACTTTCACTAGGGAGGATGCAACTGGCATCATCCCAGGACACGACGATCCCATGGTCATCACCATCATATTGGCCAATGCAAATATCCACCGCACACTGGTCGACCAGGGAAGCTCTGCCAACATCTTGTTCAAAACTGCCTTCGACAAACTCGGTCTGGAAGAAAAAGAACTCGGAGCATATCCAAACAGCCTGTTTGGACTGGGAGACACTCCAATCCAACAACTCGGGTACATCTCACTACACACTACCTTTGGAAAAGGAAATCAATCAAAAATGCTCAAGATAGACTACATCATGGTCGACGTGAGTTCAGCCTACAATGCCTTAATAGGTCGGACAACATTAAATCAGCTCGGCGCAGTAGTCTCGACTTCACATCTATGCATGAAGTTCCCAACTACAGAAGGGATATCTACAATAAAAGTAGACCAGAAGACCGCGTACCGTTGTTACAACGAAAGTCTAAACCTCAGAGGCAGAGGAGAAGAATTCCACACCATCAAACTCCGTGGAGTTCAGAGGCGGGAAAAACTCCGCCCACAACCCGAAGGAGAAGTAGAAAAAGTCCAGATCAGAGATATCCCAGACAAAACAACCAATATCGGTACAATCCTAAAAGGAGACATAAAAGAATCACTCGTACAGTTCTTACGAGATAACGTCGACCTCTTCGCATGGAAGGCTGCAGACATGCCAAGCATAGACCCTAAGTTAATGTGCCACAAGCTAGCGGTCTGCCCTAGATCTCGGCCAGTACAACAGAGGCGTAGAAAGCTCGGACCAGAACGATCCCAAGCTGTGGAAGAGCAGGTACAAGGTCTACTAGAGGCAAGATTCATAAGAGAAGTTAAGTACCCACTATGGCTAGCCAACATCGTCTTGGTGAAGAAATCAAATGGAAAGTGATGGATGTACACCAACTACACCGATCTCAACAAAGCCTGCCCAAAAGATCCTTACCCACTCCCAAGTATCGACGCTCTAGTAGATGCCTCCTCCAGATATAACTACCTCTCGTTTATGGACGCATATTCGGGATACAATCAAATCCCGATGTACCCACCCGACCAAGAAAAAACTTCATTCTTAACCCTAAAAGCAAACTACTGCTACATCATCATGCCTTTTGGACTTAAAAACGCAGGAGCTACTTACCAGAGATTGATGAATAAGGTCTTTACAGATCACATCAGAAAAATCATGGAAGTCTATGTGGATGACATGTTAATAAAGACATAAAGTGAAGAGACGTTACTGTCTGACCTCACCCAAGTATTTGACACTATAAGAAGGTATGGCATGCAACTTAATCCTGCAAAATGCACCTTCGCAGTAGAAGCTGGAAGATTCTTGGATTTTATGCTCACACAAAGAGGAATCGAGGAAAATCCAGATAAATGCCAGGCCATACTCGATATGAAGAGCCCGACTTGCGTCAAAGAGGTACAACAGCTCAATGGAAGATTGGCAGCCTTGTCCAGATTTCTAGCGGGATCAGCAATAAGATCTCTCCCCTTCTATGCTACTCTAAGGAAGGGAAAGAGGTTCGAATGGACAACAGAGTGCGAACAGGCCTTCCAAGATTTCAAAAAGTTCCTGGGACAACCTCTTATCCTAAGTCGGCCACGGGAAGGAGAACCCCTTGTGTTATACCTCGCAGTAGGAAGTCGGGCATTAGCCTCAGCATTGGTCTGAGAAAACGACAGTGGGCAACAACCTGTATACTTCATTAGCAAGGCACTACAATGATCCGAGCTGAACTATGAAAAAATAGAAAAATTCACCTATGCTCTCATATTAACATCTCGACGACTTCGTCCATACCTCCAAGCTCACAGCATTAGGGTTCGGATCAATCAGCCAATAAAAGGCATTCTACCGAAAATAGATTTAGCAGGAAGAATCTTACAATGGGCAGTCGAGTTGTCTGAATTTGACCTTTAATACGAAGCTTGGACAGCCATCAAATCATAATATTTGGCTGACTTTAGAATTTACAGACACCCCAGAAATCTCTAAAGAATGGAATCTCTATGTAGACGGTTCCTCAAACAAAACTGGAAGCGGCGCGGGTGTGATAATGGAAAGCAATCAGGGAACCCAAATCAAACTTTCTCTCAAATTTGGGTTCCCTGCCTCAAACAACCAAGCTGAGTATGAGGCACTACTAGCTGGTTTGAAGCTGGCTAAAGAGGTTGGAGCTCAAAAGCTCATCATCTTCAGTGACTCACAGGTGGTCACTTCGCAAATAGCAGGGAGCTACCAAGCCAATGATCCCACCATGAAAAAGTACTTGGACAAAACCAGGGAACAGCTCGGATAACTCGGGGAATATGAGGTCCGCCACATACCCCATGAACAGAACATCCGAGCTATTGCACTCTCAAAACTAGCCAGCACTAAACCAGGGGGCAACAATAGAAGCCTCATCCAGGAAATGCTAGAGAACCCATAAATCTCGAAAGAAGAAAAAGTCCTAGCCGTAACAGGTCTGGATCAAGGATGGATGACTCCCATAATTAACTACCTCAAAACAAAAACACTCCCCACAGATAAGAAGGAGGCAAAGAAGTTAAAAAGAGAGGCACAATACTACACTATCATAAACAATACTCTATACAAGAGAGGGATTTCAATATCATTGTTAAAATGTGTACCGACTTCCAACACAAAGGAAGTTTTAGAAGAAGTACACAGTGACATCTGTGGCAACCATCTCGGAGCGCAGGCACTTACCAAAAAAGTACTCTGGGCCACAGAGTTCGTAAAGACGTGTCTACCATGTCAGAAACATGCCAACTTTCACATCGCCCTGCCAGAGGAGCTCATCAACGTAACCTCACCTTGGCCATTGGCAAAATGGGGACTCGACCTTCTCGGACCTTTCCCTCAGGGATCAGGACAAGTCAAATTCCTCATAGTAGGGGTAGACTACTTCACAAAATGGATTGAGGCAGAACCTCTAGCTAATGCCACTGCTCAAAGAAGTCGAAAATTCCTATATAGAAACATTGTCACAAGGTTCGGGGTTCCATACTCCATCACCACAGACAATGGCACCCAATTCACAGATGCAGGCTTCAGAAAGTTAATGGCCGACTTGAACATAAAACACCAATTCACTTCCATAGAACATCCCCAGGCCAATGGACAAGCTGAAGCTTCCAACAAAGTCATATTGGCTGGGCTGAAACGGAGATTACAGGACGCAAAGGGAGCCTGGACTGAAGAGCTCCCACAAGTCCTATGGGCATACCGAACAACGCCACATTCCACCACAAAGGAATCACCCTTCCGATTAGCTTATGGAATGGAGGCAATGATCCTAGTGGAGATTGAAGAA
This sequence comes from Arachis ipaensis, assembly GCF_059453495.1. Classification (NCBI taxonomy): domain Eukaryota; kingdom Viridiplantae; phylum Streptophyta; class Magnoliopsida; order Fabales; family Fabaceae; genus Arachis; species Arachis ipaensis. The sequence continues at coordinate 112,748,598 of NC_142441.1, read as the reverse complement.
GGGTCGCCCAGAGTGATCCACTATAATGAAGAAGCCAACTCCCAACTTCAAAGGGAAGAACTCGACCTACTTTCAAAAATCTGAGAAAGAGCTCAGATCAGGAAAGAGGCATTGAAACGTCGAATGGCTTCGAGATACAATCAAAAGGTAGTGTCGTGAAGTTTTGCAGAGAACGACCTCATCCTAATCCGAAATGATATCGGAACAACTTGACTTGGAGAAAGAAAGCTGGCAGCAAATTGGAAAGGACCATACCGAGTCATAGAAGTACTTGGAAAGGGATACTACAGACTGTCCGAACTCGAAGGGCGAGAGCTTCTTAGGTCATGGCACGCTTGCAACCTAAGAAGGTACTATAGTTAGGGGTAATAAAGGATCTTAGGATAAGGCACACTCTTTTTCTTGAAAGGATTTTTTAATGAGGTGCCAACCTAAGACCTACAAATTGCCCGACTTAGAGGGATAAAACTCCCACATGTATATATCTGCATTTTCTTTTGAATAAAAATTGTTTAGATCTTCTACAAATTCTCAAGACACATTAATCTGAAACACTAAAAATTCATCGCCAATTATAAAGCTACAGATCGGCAGAAAGTGAAAATCAAATTCACTGCACGATCACGATAAAGACCAACAAAGATGAAAACCAAATTCATCAAAAGGTCGACCAAACGGGGATTAAACCCAATTTCTACAAAATCGGCAAAGATGAAAATAGAATAATACAAGAAGTTAGCGAAAGTGATCCATAGAAAGGACCTGACGAGGTCTTAATAAAATGGATTGCTAAAAATAACTTAAAGACCGTCCGACGTAAAGAAGTCGGACCAGTCGACCACAATAACCAAAGTTATAAAAAGTAAATCCCTGAAAAGAGGTCTGGCCAGCCCTATAAAAGAGGATTACTAAAATAACTTAGAAGGGCCCGACATGATGAAGTCAGCCCAGAACATAAAGTTATAAAAGTAATCCTTAAAAGAGACCTGAACAAGGTCCAAAAAAGAGGATTACTAAAATAACTTCGAATGGCCCGACATGATGAAGTCGGCCCAGAACATAAAGTTATAAAAGTAATCCCTAAAAGAGACTTGAACAAGGTCCAAAAAAGAAGACTACTAAAATAACTTTGAAGGGCGCGACATGATAAAGTCGGCCCAGAACATAAAGTTATAAAAGTAATCCCTAAAAGAGACCTGAAAAAGGTCCGAAAAAGAGGATTACTAAAATAACTTCGAAGGGCCCGACATGATGAAGTCGGCCCAGAACATAAAGTTATAAAAGTAATCCCTAAAAGAGACCTGAACAAGGTCCAAAAAAGAGGATTGCTAAAATAACTCCGAAAGGCCTGACATGATGAAGTCGGCCTAGAACACAAAGTTATAAAGTAATCCCTAAAAGAGACCTGACAAAGGTCCAAAAGAGGATTACTAGAAGTAACTTAGCAGAGACCGACATGATGAAATCGGACTCCCACAAACGTTATAAAAGTAATCCTTAAAAGAGACCTAACAAAGGTCCAAACAAAACGGATTACTAGAAATAACTTCAAGCTGAAGTGGGGAAATTGGCATACAAGTTGAACCCAAACATCCACAACCTTAAAAGAATCAAGCCACAAGCATGAAAATACAAAGGCAATCACAAGAGGTCGGTCTACAAGGATCCAACACTCCCAAAAACCTAAAAAGGTACCAGACAGATGCCGACAAACATGTTATGCAAAACACAAGTTATAATAATAACAAACTCAAGCGGCTACCAAAAGTCACCCCCAAGAGCTTGAGAAACTACTTTGTTTTTCAAAATAAAGTTGCTAAATAAGCAACTAAAAGAGTATCAAAAAGGCAAAACTAACTACAAAATTTAAAAAGTTCAAAGCCCACAAGCCGGGCTATATACACAAACATCCAGAATAATCATTAAGGATCTGAAGACTTCTCAGCTGCATCAGCACGGGGTGAAGGAGGGCGAGTCTGAAGAGGCACCGCATCCACTATCCCATCATCCCGATTCAAGATTTGGCAATCAGGATTCGACTGGGGATGACCAACCTCAGATGAAGGAATTGAAGAAGTCGACGCAACAGAAGTTTTGGCGGCAGGCACAGGAGGAGGTTCGACATCATCATCATCAGGGTCATCAGGGACAATCTTACCGTCCTTCACAACGTTGTCCAAGCTGAAGAGAGTAAGGTCAAGCTCGGGTGCAAGAACCCAAACCTGCTCCTTCAGGTTCTCATAAGCAGCAGTTACGCTGCCCACCAGGTGACCCTGGAGTTCGGCATAATCAACCCGGGCAGACTCTAAATCATCCTTGAGATGCATCATCTCTCTATAGGTCGTGACATAACTCTCCTTGTGCCTCAATGCCGTGTCTTCAGCCAACTTCACAGAAGCCGCCAAGGCAACATAACTAGCCTTTTCACCCTCCAAATCTTTTTCTAACTTGGTCACCTTCACCTCGAGCTCCTCCTTCAAATCCTTTATCCGATCGAACTCCAACTTGGCCTCCTCCATAAAGGCCTTTATAGCGTGAAGGGAAAGATCTTAGGCAGTCCGATATAAGGCCGCCCCCATGTGTGCCATCTTGACACTACTTCGAGTAATAAAATCTAGATGGCGAAGAAGAAAAACATCGTTAGTAGGGAGTGGACCGATTTGCTGGTCAACAAACTCGACAGCATCGAAGTCAGGGGCATCAAGGTTAAAGGGCTCAGCTGTCTTTTGCTTTTTCGGAGGAGGAATGCCAGAGGTAGTGACAGAAGCCTATGGAGGATCAACCAAACAAACCCGAGGAGTAGGGATCATCCTCCTCGGTCCAGGAGAGCTCGGTATGGATGGCTTCGACTGAACCTGAGAGGACCCCTCTCTGGCCATCTTGGCCGAGATGTTCTGAGCTGCAGTAGCTTTCCTCGCCTTCTTAAAGGCCTTCATAGATTCATTATTTTTCACCATCTCTGGAAAAAACACAAAGATTGTTATAAATTGAGAGAAAAAGAATAAAGCTCGACAAAAAGGAAATAAAACGAAAGCAAGATAAGACAACCACTACCCAGCTCAGCTCGAAGAAGTGAAGGATCCCCTAAAAACCTTTTTGTGTCAAGATAGGGAGGCTGTCCGCAGTTCTCCTCCAACACATTAACAAAGGCCTGTTCGACCTTATCCAACATCTCCCACGTATACCTCGACATTACAACATTCTTTCGCCACTCTAAAGAAAAAACGGGCTCGTCGTTCTCATCTAGAAAAAAGGGACGAGCTCCTTCAACAGCTCGAACCTTAAAAAAAATAATTCTTGAAGTCCCTAAAAGACTCATCATACATCGAAAACACTTTCTTTCCTTGGGCAGACCGAAAAGAAACCTAGGAAGCTTTCTTTTTGGCAAAAATCCCAGGCTTGGTCAAAACGAAAAGGTAAAGAAAGAAAGTTTGAGAAGGCTTAACATCCAATTCCTGACACAACAACTGGAAAATCTTAACAAAACCCCATGAATTCAGATGAAGTTGGGATGGAGACACGTTGCATGACCACAACAAATTGGTTTCAAAGGGAGTAAAGGGAAAGGTACTGCTCATTTGACTAAAGAAATATTCGTAGGCATAAAAGAAAGGACGTTTCCCCTGGACTGAAGTCGGGAAACAGACGGTCTCATCAGAATCAGGTGCTACTAACTCATAATTTTTCTCCTGCTCTCGGTTACTACAAATCCTGTGATGTTTCCTAAGCTCCACACAAAACTCAGCATTCACCACGGAAACACACATTAACACAAGGGAGTCCAACCAGTCGGACATCCCCTCAGGAACCTTAGAAGACGTCTCTATAATATTTTTGCGGGTAGACATGGCCAACTAGTCCTACAAGCAAAAAAGATAAATGGATTACTCACCAAAAAACAACTTGGGCGACATAAAAACAACTCGGACAACATGATCCAGAGCAATACAAACAGTAAAAGAAAAGCCCCAAGACACACATCAAGGTCCAGGGGCATCCTTTGGAGGCAGTGACACAGAGCAAAAGACTCTAAGCAAAAAGATGCAAATCAGAGAAAGATCGCCAAGAAGATCATCATTCTCTACAAAGCTATATCAACAGAAGAAAACTTTCTCTCAATCAACACTCCAAAGAGAAAAAAAGATCGTTAAAACCACCTCGCAACTACAGTCTCAGTCGACAAAAAACTATCAAGCAATAAAATACACCAAGGAAAATCACCAAAGACGCAACCTTTTCCAGAAACGAACAAGCCAGTATCTCACAGAAGCCACAAAATCAAACAGTAATGCAACAAACATGCAAAGCCAGAAAGATAAGCCATAATTATCAAAAATACCAAAAAGTATACATAAGGTCGAAAGAAAGCCAGAAAGATACGTCACAAGCAGGCACAAAAACATGAAAAGGTTAAAGCTTTTCAACAATGCACTCAAGCAAAAATTGTGACTTTACGAAAGAAGTAAAGAAACGAAGAAGCCAACCTGAAAGAAGAAAAGCTCTGAAGAAGTTGAAAGATGGAGGAGCAAAATTGCCCTTCAAACAAAGCACCAACAATCATCAAACAGCGTCACGAGGAAAAACGCGAATGTGCAAAGTTTCAGGCAAAGCAGAAAGAAAGAGAGAAAATGGGGGAAGTTACAGAGAAGAGAAAAAACCATTTTGTATGCGCAAAGTTCAAAATAAAAGAAGCAAAAGAAACGGAGCATTAAAAACCAATTAATGAGGGTATTAAACCCTCGCACATTTCCAAAGACAAAAGGGTTAAAAGCGCGCGAAGGGGAAAACGCTTCACATTCAAAAAGCTTCAGCAAAATTGACAAAATGCTCGAGTTCGGCTTCACCAGAGAATGATCGAAGTCCTAAAACCAAGACTCGACCTAAAAAAAAGACCGAGCTCGAGCAGAGGCACTGTTCATGCCCTGGGTCGAGCTATCTGACCCGGGATGTTTAGCGATAAGGCGACCGACCTCTTTAGGTCAGACTATCCGACCTCTTCTCAAAGAGCTCGGCCAAATTGCCAGGAAAGCCCAAAAAAGGGCCCGAATAGAGGAACACAATCCAAATCCAAAGGCAGCCCAAACCTATAGAGATAAGGGCCGTTCCCTTGAAGATAAGATGACCTCACTCAAAGATAAGATAAGATAAGATAAGATAACTAACTTATCTTATCTAAGAAGGTCACTCCACACCATTATAAATACACTGGAGCACCCAGGTATAACTCATACTCTGATTCTACTAAAAAATCTGATTAATACCCTTGCTAACTTAAGCATCGGAGTCCCTTGCAGGTACCACCACCCTCCGGTGACAAAGGATCAGTAGCGCAGCCAGTCCAGTAAGTCGAGCACCACAGCTCCGGCCACCATCCACCAGCCGGACACGTCATCTCCAACCAGCACAGAAGATCTCGTCCGAGATCGACCTACAGTTTCAGGTAACCCTCGGAACACCTCTCATGCAAATTCACATCTTAAGTTTATATTAGTTTTGGTTGCTTGAGGACAAGCAACAATTCAAGTTTGGTGTTGTGATGTGTGAGCATATTTTCTATCTTTTCCTATTAAATTTACATCTGAATTTGTAAGTTTAATCAAGATTTAAGTACCTTTAAGCCACTATGAATGCTACTTTGAGTCGTGTGCAATTTGGTTTATTTCAGGTAGCATACGGATGGATTTGACAGAGTTCGTGTAGAAGAAAAGGAAGAAAGTGGATGATATTGTTAACCCTGACCTCCTTGCACTCCAATCAACATAACTTGAGCTACAGATGTCCAATTAATATGGTTCTAATGGCATTAGAAAGCTAAGTTTAAGAGCTTTCGAATGATATATAATAGTTTATACTTTTCTTCTGGAATCACTACCTTGGTGGCGCCAAACTTGGGATTCTCCAAGTTTGGCACCATGAACGTCAAAACTCCAATTTCATGCTGTCTTGGTGGCGCCAATCCCAAGTTTGGTGCCAAGATAAAGAAAAAGTGAGTATTGCATGCGGTTGAAGTGGCGCCAAACTTGGCCCAACCCAAGTTTGGCGCCAACCTTAGTGAACTTGGTGGTCCCCAACCCCCATGCACGAGCCAGCACGAGATAATTTTATTAATTTTGATTAAAACTTTATTTTATTTATAAATAGAAAAAGATATTATTTAGTTTTAGAAAATATATTTTAAATTAATTAGAATTAGATATAAAAGGAAAAATATTCAGCCCTTCGGGCTCTTCTCTTTTACGCACCTCATTCTATAGTTTACATTTTTTTGGAATCTTAGTTTTCTCTCTGAGCCATGAGCAACTAAACCTCTACTGTTAAGGTTAGGAGCTCTGTTTATGGTACGGATTGACACTATTACTCTTCTATTTTAATTAATATTTTGATTTAAATTTCAAGAATTTGTTTTCGTTCTTCATCTTAAGGATTTGGGTAGATTGGAAGAATAACCCTTTATTCTATTTGAGTTCTTGTGAACCTTGCAAAAGCAATTTACTTGAACAACAGTGTTCCGAGGGTTACCTGAAACTGAAGGTCGATCTCGGAGGAGATCTACGGTTGTGGCCGGAGCTGTCGTGTCCGACTTGCTGACCCCTGAAATATTTCTGATCCTTGATCTCTGGAGGGTGGTGGTACCTGCAAGAGACTCCGATGCTTAAGTTAGCACGGGCTTTGAGCAGGTTTTTTGTGTAGAATCAGAGTATGAGTTATACATGGGTGCTCCAGTGTATTTATAGTGGTGTTAAGTGACCTCCCTTGAGATAAGTCTGTTATCTTATCTTATCTTTGGTGAGATCATCTATCTTGTGGCCAGCCACCTTTGAGGTGGGCTGTGTCCTTCGGTCCTGGGCCTGTTTTAGGGCCTCTAGTGATTTGGCCGAGCTCTTTAGAGAGAGGTCGGTGAGGGCCAACCTTTACAAGAGGTCGGTTTGTTTTGTCTTCGTCCAATCCGGATCATGTAGCTCGACCCATGGTATGAACAGTGCCCCTGCTTGAGTTCGACCTTCCCCTTGAGGTCGTGTTTTTAGACTTCAACCCCTTTGAGGAAGTCGTGCTCGAGCATTTGCTTAGTCGTATTTGGTTCGTCCCTTTCTCGAGCAAGTTTCGCATCTTTAATGATTTTGAAACACGAGACGCTTTAAATGTGGCGTCACTTCCCACGTGTGTCTGTTTTTGTTAAAACGAGCGTCTTTAAAGCCTCTTCATAGGGCTTTTAATTTCTTTTGCCGTTTCATTCCCCGCTTAATTTGAAACTGAAAAAGAAGGCTTTAGACTTCATCTTCAGTTTTTCTTTTGCTCAGTGAGAGAAAACTTCCTTCCGTTCATCTTCTGCTTGCCCTAGCACTCCAAGATTGTTTCTTTCTTGGGTTTTTGGAGCTTCCATCTCTTAGTGGAGATCATTTGTGGCTTGCTGCTAGTTCGTTCGTCTTCTTTCGCAGGTTTGTGCTTTGTTTCACGCCTTTTTTGTCGTCGCTCTTTTACGTTTTACTCTTGCATGCTTTCCTTTTGTATAAAGTTGTTGCTTTTTTGCTGGATTCCCTTTCTGTAGGTTAAAACTTTCTGCATGTCTTTGTTTTTATTTGAAGTTGCGATATTTTTATCTCTGTTGCTTCGTTCTGGGGATGTGTAAGCACTTAGGTGATGAGGTTTTAGTTGCGCCCTTTTTATTTGGCCGGGGGGGAGGGGGAGGGGGGCTAGGATCTTCATTAGGATCTTGATTATTTGTTGATTTTGTGCTTGTATTTTCATTGCCTCCAAAGGGTGCCCCTGGTCTGTTAGTGTTTTTGTGGAACCCGGGATGCCCTTTTGCTGTGACACTCTTTGTGTGCTAGGTTCCTCACTCTCTGTTTCTTGTCCGAGTTGTTTCAGTAGTGACCGTTTTTCTTTTTCTTACTGTAGGGATAGTTGGTCTATGTCTTCACAAAAAAATATTGTCGAGATGTCTACCAAAGTTCCTGCTGGTGTGGCCGATTGGCTGGATTCAATAGTTCTGATGTGTGTGACCGTGGCTGATCCCGAGTACTGTGTGAGGTTTAGGAGGTTCTATAAGATCTGTAGCAATAGGGATGATGAAAAGAATTATGAGCTGTTGTCACCCGATCTTGAGGAGAGGGTTAGTTTCCTTTCCTTAACTCAGGGAGAACGCCCATTCTTCTATGCTTATGACTATTTCTTTAGTCAGCTGAATATCACCATCCCTTTTACTGCTTTTGAGACCGACCTCTAATGTACTTGTAATGTGGCCCCTTCCCAGCTTCATCCAAACTCTTAGGCCTTCATTAAGATTTTTCAGCTGTTGTGCTAAGAATTAGGTGTCCGACCTACCATACCCCTTTTTCTTTACCTTTTTGTGTTGACAAAGCCTGGAGTGGCCAAGAAGAAAGCTTCTTGGATTTCATTCCGAGCTACCCAGGGAAAGAAAGTTTTTTCAATGTTTGACGAGTCCTTTCGGGATTTTAAGAACTATTACTTCAAGGTCTGAGCTATCGAGGATGCTCGCCCTTTCTTTTTGGATAAGAATGATGATCCCACCTTCCCTTTATGGTGCCAGAAAGATATAGTAGCTCCCAAATATTCTTGGGAGAGTCTAGATGAAGTAGAACAAGATTTTGTGGGTGTCCTAGAGAAGCACTAGGGGGAACTTCCTCATCTGGACACAAAGAGATTTTTGGGAAATCCCTCCCTCCTCTGTGCTGAGCTAGGTAGCATCTGACTTCTTTCAGAAAATTTTCTTCTATTTGTTTGTGAATTTATCGCTTTCTGTTATTGTAACTTGTTTTCCTGGCTTTCTTTGTAGAGATGGTGAAATCTTTAGACTCCATGAAGGCCTTCCAGAGGGCAAAAAAGGCGACAGCTGCCCAAAACTTGACGGTGAAGACCTCGGGGGAAAGGTCTTCTCAGGTGCCCCCACAGAAGCCGACTTCTGACTCTCAGGGCCCGAGAAAGATCATCCTGACCCCTAGAGTTTGGTTAATTCCATCTGATCCTTCTCAGGCGACCTCTGGTCCTGTTTCCTCTCCTCCTGCTACTGGTCCCCCTTCCAAGAAGCAAAAAACTGTTGGGACCTATGACTTGATGATAAAGAGTTTGACGGCATTGCCTTTGCCACAGAATTGATTGCTCCACATGGTAAAGTCCCTCTGGACGATGTCTCAATCCTTCATCACCTTGACTTTATAACGAGCAATAGTATTCGGATGGCCAATGTTGGCATGGCCTTATCTCGGGTCGTTAAGGAGTCCCCTGTTCGTGCTACTCAGGCCTTTCTAGAGGATGTCCAGGTTGAATTTGATAGGGTGAAAGGTCTGAAGGATGAGCTCGACGCCAAGGTTGATGATATGTGAAATTGTTACTCAGATTAGGTTGTAAAATTATTTGTTCGTTCTTTCCCCTGGTAATGGCGCCAAAAAATAGGTGCACAGAACCATGGTCCAAACATAACTTCACAACTTCGCACAACTAACCAGCAAGTGCACTGGGTCGTCCAAGTAATAAAATCTTATGTGAGTAAGGGTCGATCCCACGGAGCTTGTTGGTATGAAGCAAGCTATGGTCATCTTGTAGATCTCAGTCAAGCGGATATCAAATAGTTATGGAGTTTTTGAATATTAATAATAATAAATAAATAGAAAATAAAGATAAAAATACTTATGCATATCATTGGTGAGAATTTCAGATAAGCGTATAGAGATGCTTTCGTTCCTCTGAATCTCTGCTTTCCCGCTGTCTTCATCCAATCAATCTTGCTCATTTCCATGGCTAGCTTTATGTAAGGGCATCACTGTTGTCAATGGCTACATCTCATCCTCTCTGTGAAAATGGTTCGATGCGCTGTCACTGCATGGCTAATCATCTGGAGGCATCACCGTTGTCAATGGCTACATCCCATCCTCTCTGTGAAAATGGTCCGATACGCTGTCACTGCATGGCTAATCATCTGGAGGTTCTCGATCATACTGGAATAGGATTTACTATCCTTTTGCGTCTGTCACTACTCCCATCACTCGCGAGTTTGAAGTTCGTCACAATCATTCAATCCCTGAATCCTACTCGGAATACCACAGACAAGGTTTAGACTTTCTGGATTCTCATGAATGCCGCCATCAATCTAGCTTATACCACGAAGATTCTGATTAAGAGATCCAAGAGATACTCATTCAATCTAAGATAGAACGGAAGTGGTTGTCAGGCACGCGTTCATAGGGAATGATGATGATTGTCACGTTCATCACATTCATGTTGAAGTGCGAATGAATATCTTAGAAGCGGAATAAGTTGAATTGAATAAAGAAACAGTAGTACTTTGCATTAATTCATGAGGAACAGCAGAGCTCCACACCTTAATCTATGGAGTGTAGAAACTCTACCGTCGAAAATACATAAGTGAAAGGTTCAGGCATGGCCGAATGGCCAGCCCCCAAACGTGATCAATATGATCCAAAGATGAACCAAAAATCATAAGATGTCTAATACAATAGTAAAAAGTCCTATTTATACTAAACTAGTTACTAGGGTTTACAGAAGTAAGTAATTGATGCATAAATCCACTTCCGGGGCCCACTTGGTGTGTGCTTGGGCTGAGCTTGAAGTTTACACGTGGAGAGGTCATTCTTGGAGTTGAACGCCAGTTTGTAACGTGTTTCTGGCGTTCAACTCTGGCTTGTGACGTGTTTCTGGCGTTTAACTCCAGACTGCAGCGTAGAACTGGCGTTCAATGCCCTTTTGCGTCATCTAAACCCGGCCAAAGTATAGATTATTATATATTTCTGGAAAGCCCTGGATGTCTACTTTCCAACGCAATTGAAAGCGTGCCATTTTGAGTTCTGTAGCTCCAGAAAATCCACTTTGAGTGCAGGGAGGTCAGAATCCAACAGCATCAGCAGTCCTTCTTCTACCTCTGAATCTGATTTTTGCTCAAGTCCCTCAATTTCAGCCAGAAAATACCTGAAATCATAGAAAAACACACAAACTCATAGTAAAGTCCAAAAATGTGAATTTAACATAAAAACTAATAAAAACATCCCTAAAAGTAACTAGATCCTACTAAAAACATACTAAAAACAATGCCAAAAAGCGTATAAATTATCCGCTCATCACAACACCAAACTTAAATTGTTGCTTGTCCCCAAGCAACTGAAAATCAAGTAGGATAAAAAGAAGAGAATATACTATAAATTCCAAACTATCAATGAAACATAGCTCCAATCAGATGAGCGGGACTTGTAGCTTTTTGCCTCTTGAATAGTTTTGGCATCTCACTTTATCCATTGAGGTTCAGAATGATTGGCATCTATAGGAACTCAGAGTTCAAATAGTGTTATTGATTCTCCTAGTTCAGTATGTTGATTCTTGAACACAGCTACTTTATGAGTCTTGGCCGTGCCCCTAAGCACTTTGTTTTCCAGTATTACCACTGGATACATAAATGCCACAGACACATAACTGGGTGAACCTTTTCAGATTATGACTCAGCTTTGCTAAAGTCCCCAATTAGAGGTGTCCAGGGTTCTTAAGCACACTCTTCTTTTGCTTTGGACCTTGACTTTAACCGCTCAGTCTCAAGTTTTCACTTGACACCTTCACGCTGCAAGCACATGGTTAGGGACAGCTTGGTTTAGCCGCTTAGGCCAGGATTTTATTCCTTTAGGCCCTCCTATCCACTGATGCTCAAAGCCTTGGGATCCTTTTTATTACCCTTGCCTTTTGGTTTTAAGGGCTATTGGCTTTTTGCTCTTGCCTTTTGGTTTTAAGAGCTTTTGGCTTTTTCTGCTTGCTTTTTCTTTTTCTATTTTTTCGCCAAATTTTTTTTTCTGCAAGCTTTTGTATTCACTACTTTTTCTTGCTTCAAGAATCAATTTTATGATTTTTCAGATTATCAAATAACATGTCTCCTTGTCATCATTCTTTCAAGAGCCAACATATTTAACATTCTTAAACAACAACTTCAAAAGACATATGCACTGTTCAAGCATTCATTCAGAAAACAAGAAGCATTGTCACCACATCAATATAATTAAACTAAGTTCAAGGATAAATTCAAAACTCATATACTTTTTGTTCTTTTGAATTAAAAGATTTTTTATTTAAGAGAGGTGATGGATTCATATTCACTACTTTAAGGCATAGACACTTAATACTAATGATCATGTAATAAAGACACAAACACAGATAAACACTTAGCATAGAGAAAACAAAAAACAGAGAATGTAAGAATAAGGAATGAGTCCACCTTAGTGATGGTGGTGTTTCCTTCTTGAGGAACCAATGATGTCCTTGAGCTCTTCTATGTCTCTTCCTTGTCTTTGTTGCTCCTCCCTCATTGCTTTTTGATCTTCTCTAATTTCATAAAGGATGATGGAGTGCTCTTGATGTTCCACCCTTAATTGTCCCATGTTGGAACTTAGTTCTCCTAGGGAGGTATTGATTTGCTCCCAAAAATTATGTGGAGGAAAGTGTATCCCTTGAGGTATCTCAGGGATTTCTTGATGATGAGCTTCCTCACGTGTTTCTTGAGCTCCATGAGTGGGCTCTCTTGTTTGCTCCATCATTTTCTTTGTGATGGGCTTCTCTTCCTCAATGGGAATGTCTCCTTCTATGAAAGCTCCAGCTGAGTAACATAGATTGCAAATAAGATGAGGAAAAGCTAGCCTTGCCAAGGGAGAGGACTTTTCGGCTATTTTGTAGAGTTCAAGGGAGATGACTTCATGAACTTATACTTCCTCACCAATCATGATGTTGTGAATCATGATAGCTCGATCCACAGTAACTTCAGATCGGTTGCTAGTGGGAATCATGGAGCGTTGGATGAACTCCAACCATCCTCTAGCCACAGGCTTAAGGTCCAGTCTTCTAAGTTGAACCGGTTTGCCTTTTGAGTCAATCTTCCATTGAGCTCCTTCCACACATATGTCCATGAGGACTTGGTCCAACCTTTGATCAAAGTTGACCCTTCTAGTGTAGGGGCGTGCATCTCCTTGCATCATAGGCAAGTTGAACGCCAACCTCACATTTTCTGGACTAAAATCTAAGTATTTCCCCCGAACCATTGTCATATAATTCTTTGGATTCGGGTTCTTACTTTGATCATGGTTCCTAGTGATCCATGCATTGGCATAGAACTCTTGAACCATTAGGATGCCGACTTGTTGGATGGAGTTTGTTAGAACTTCCCAACCTCTTCTTTGGATTTCGTGTCGGATCTCCGGATACTCATTTCTCTTGAGCTTGAAAGGGACCTCGGGGATCACCTTCTTCTTGGCCACAACATCATAGAAGTGGTCTTGATGAGCTTTGGAGATGAATCTTTCCATCTTCCATGACTCAGAGGTGGAAGCTTTTGTCTTCCCTTTCCCTTTTCTAGAGGATTCTCCGGTCTTGGGTGCCATCAATGGTAATGGAAAAACAAAAAGCTTATGCTTTTACCACACTAAACTTAGAATATTGCTCACCCTCGAGCAAGAGAAGAAAGAATAGATGAAGAAGAAGAAGAAAATATAGAGGAGAGTAGGGAGAGGTGTATTCGGTTAAGAAGGGGAAGAGAGGGTTGTGTTGTGTGAAAATGAGGAAGAATGGAGGGCTTTATATAGGGAGGGGAGGGGGGTTTAGTTTCGGCCATATAGGGTGGGTTTGGGTGGGAAATTGATTTTGAATTTTGAAGGTAGGTGGAGTTTATGAGGTAGCTTTATGGGGAAGAGTAGATGGATGTGAGTGGTGAGGTGGTGATAGGGAAGAGAGATTAAGGTGATTGGTGAAGGGTTTTGGGGAAGGGTGTTTATTGGGAAGAGAGGATGAACATTGAGAAGAGGGAAGAGAATGAGTGGTGGTAGGTGGGGTGTAAGGCCCACATCGGTTGGGGAGGGGAACGAAGCATGCCTTATAAGGGTGTGGATACCTCTCCCTAGCATGACGCGTTTTGACGAGTGAGTGTGGGGGGTTTCGGCTAGCATCCCTATCGTCAAAGGCAAAACCGTGAGGCCTTGTGTGCCAAAGCGGACAATATCGTGCTAGCGGGTGGTCTGGGCTGTTACATGGGGATCCTGTGGGGTCCACAGATGCTGAGATAATCCTGTGGGGTCCACAAATCTTGAGGTGTCAAGGATTTACATCCCTGCACCAATTAGGCATGTAAAATGCCTTTGCATGCAATTCTGGCATTTAAACGCCGAATTGATGCTTGTTCTGGGCGTTCAGCGCCCAGATGCAGCATGTTTATGGCGTTGAACGCTAGTTCTATGCTTGTTTCTGGCGTTCAGCGCTAGCTTTCCTTAGTGTGCATTCCTGGCGTCTGAACCCAGGATGCTGCTTGTTTTGGGCGTTCAACGTCAGATCCATGCTCTGTTCTGGCGTTGAACGCCAGCCAGATGCTCCTTACTGGCATTTAAACGCCAGTAAGCCCTTCCTCCAGGGTGTGATTTTTCTTCTGCTATTTTTGATTCTATTTTTGATTTTTCTATTTATTTTGTGACTCCACATGATCATGAACCTAATAAAACATAAAAGAACAATAAAAATAAAAATAAAATTAGATAATTAAAAATTGGGTTGCCTCCCAACAAGTGCTTCTTTAATGTCAATAGCTTGACAGTGGGCTCTCATGGAGCCTCACAGATGTTCAGAGCATTGTTGAGACTTTCCAACACCAAACTTAGAGTTTGGTTGTGGCCTCCCAACACCAAACTTAGAGTTTGACTGTGGGGGCTCTGGTTGACTCTGTTTTGAGAGAAGCTTACTGTGCCTCTTTTCCATGTTTACAGAAGGATGTCCTTGAGTTTTAAACTCAAGGGAGTCCTCATTCAATTGAAGGACTAGTTCACCTCTGTTAACATCAATCACAGCTCTTGCTGTGGCTAGGAAGGGTCTTCCAAGGATGATGGATTCATCCTCATCCTTCCCAGTATCTAGGATTATGAAATCAGCAGGGATGTAAAGGCCTTCAACCTTTACTAATATGTCCTCTACTTGTCCATAAGCCTGTTTTCTGGAATTGTCTGCCATCTCTAATGAGATTATAGCAGCTTGTACCTCCAAGAGTCCTAGTTTCTCCATTACAGAGAGTGGCATGAGGTTTATTCTTGACCCAAGGTCACATAGAGCCTTCTCAAAGGTTATGGTGCCTATGGTACAAGGTATTAGGAACTTTTCAGGATCCTGTTTCTTCTGAGGCAATCTCAGTTGATCCAATGCATTTAGTTCATTGGTGAACAGGGGAGGTTCATCTCCCCAAGTTTCTTTACCAAATAAATTGGCATTCAGCTTCATGATTGCACCAAGGAACTTGGCAACTTGCTCTTCAGTAACATCTTCATTCTCTTCAGAAGAGGAGTACTCATCAGAGCTTATGAATGGCATAAGGAGGTTCAATGGAATCTCTATGGTCTCTAGATGAGTCTCAGATTCCTTTGGTTCCTCAGAGGGAAACTCCTTATTGATCACTGGACGTCCTAGGAGGTCTTCCTCCTTGGGATTCATGTCCTCCCCTTCCTCCTTGGATTCGGCCATGATGGTTATATCAATGGCCTTGCACTCTCCTTTTGGATTTTCTTCTGTATTGCTTGGGAGAGTACTAGGAGGGATTTCAGTGATCCTTTTACTCAGCTGGCCCACTTGTGCCTCCAAATTTCTAATGGATGACCTTGTTTCATTCATGAAACTCAGAGTGGCCTTAGATAGATTAGAGACTAAGTTTGCTAAATTAGAGGTATTTTGTTCAGAGTTCTCTGTCTGTTGCTGAGTGGATGATGGAAAAGGCTTACTATTGCTAAACCTGTTTCTTCCACCATTATTAAAGCCTTGTTGAGGCTTTTGTTGATCCTTCCATGAGAAATTTGGGTGATTTCTCCATGAGGGGTTATAGGTGTTCCCATATGGTTCACCCATGTAATTCACCTCTGCTATTGCAGGGTTCTCAGGATCATAAGCCTCTTCTTCAGCAGATGCCTCTTGAGTACTGTTGGATGCAGCTTGCATTCCATTCAGACTCTGAGAAATCATATTGACTTGCTGAGTCAATATTTTATTCTGAGCCAATATGGCATTTAGAGTATAAATTTCAAGAACTCCCTTCTTCTGAGGTGTCCCATTACTCACAGGATTCCTCTCAGAAGTGTACATAAACTGGTTATTAGCAACCATGTCAATGAGTTCTTGAGCTTCTGCAGGCGTTTTCTTTAGGTGAATGGATCCACTTGAAGAAGTATCCAATGACATCTTAGCTAATTCAGACAGACCATCATAGAATATATCCAGGATGGTCCATTCTGAAAGCATGTCAGAAGGACACTTTTTGGTCAGTTCCTTGTATCTCTCCCAAGCTTCATAGAGGGATTCACCTTCTTTCTGTCTGAAGGTTTGAACATCCACTCTAAGCTTACTCAGCTTTTGAGGAGGAAAGAACTTGGCTAAGAAAGCCTTGACCAGCTTATCCCAAGAGTTCAGGCTATCCTTAGGTTGAGAGTCCAACCATATTCTAGCTCTGTCTTTCACAGCAAAAGGGAAAAGCATGAGCCTGTAGACTTCAGGATCTACTCCATTAGTCTTAACAGTATCACAGATCTGCAAGAATTCAGTTAAGAACTGAAAAGGATCTTCAGATGGAAGTCCATGAAACTTGCAGTTTTGTTGCATCAGAGAAACTAATTAAGGTTTCAGCTCAAAATTGTTTGCTCCAATGGTAGGGATGGAGATGCTTCTTCCATGTAAATTGGAATTAGGTGCAGTAAAGTCACCAAGCATCCTCCTTGCATTATTATTATTTTCGGCTGCCATCTCCTCTTCCTGTTCGAAAATTTCTGGAAGGTTATCTCTAGATTGTTGTATTTTAGCTTCTCTTAGTTTCCTCTTCAGAGTCCTTTCAGGTTCAGGGTCTGCTTCAACAAGAATATTCTTGTCCTTGCTCCTGCTCATATGAAAAAGAGGGAACAGAAAAATAATAATAATAGGGATCCTTTTTACCCAGGTATAGAGGTTCCCCTGTGTGAGTAGAAGAAGAAAAGAATGTAATGTAAAGAAGGGAAGAAGAGAAAATTCGAACAAAGATGGAAGAGGGGGTTCGAATTTGGGTGAGATGAAGTGTTAGTAGATGAATAAATAAATAGAAGGAGATGAGAGAGAAAGAGGATTTTCGAAAATAAAATTTTGAAAAGGGGTTAGTGATTTTCGAAAATTAGGAATGAAAGAAAATTAAAATTAAAAATTAAAACAATTAGTTAATTAAAAAGAATTTTTGAAAAAGAGGGAAGAGATTTTCGAAAATTGGAGAGAGAGAGTTAGTTAGGTAGTTTTGAAAAAGATAAGAAACAAACAAAAAGTCAATTAGTTAGTTGAAAAAGATTTGAAAATCAATTTTGAAAAGATAAGAAGATAAGAAGTTAGAAAAGATATTTGAAAATCAAATTTTTAAAAAAGATAAGATTTAAAAAAAAAAGATATGATAGAAAGATATGATTAGAATTAGTTTTGAAAAAGATTTGATTTTTAAAATCATAATTAATGACTTGACTCACAAGTAATCACAAGATATGATTCTAGAACTTAAAGTTTGAATCTTTCTTGACAAGCAAGTAACAAACTTGAAATTTTTGAATCAAAACATTAATTGTTGAAGATATTTTCGAAAATAAAAAAAGTGAAAAAGATATGATTTTTGAAAAAGATTTTAAAAAAGATAAGATTTTTAAATTGAAAATTTGATTTGACTCATAAGAAACAACTAAGTTTTAAAAAGTTTTGAAAAGGTCAACTCAAATTTTCGAAATTTATGAGTGAAAAAGGGAAAGATATTTTTTTTTATTTTTGAATTTTTAATGATGAAAGAGAAAAACATGAAAATGATGCAATGCATGAAAATTTTGGATCAAAACAATGAATGCATGCAAGAATGCTATGAATGTCAAGATGAACACCAAGAACACTTTGAATGTCAAGATGAACATCAAGAACTTATTTTTGAAAAATTTTCAAGAAAAGAAAACATGCAAGACACCAAACTTAGAAATTTTTCATGTATAGACACTATGAATGCAAGAATTCATATGAAAAACAAGAAAAGACACAAAACAAGAAAATATGAAGATCAAACAAGAAGACTAGCCAAGAACAACTTGAAGATCATGAAGAACACTATGAATGCATGAATTTTCGAAAAATGCAAAGAATTTTTTAAAAAAATGCAATTGACACCAAACTTGAAATTTGACACAAGACTCAAACAAACAACATAAAATATTTTTGAATTTTATGATTTTATAATTTTTTTTTTGGTATTTTTCGAAAATTAATGTGAAAAAGAAAATAAGAATTCCAAAATCTTTAAGAATTCCAGGAATCTTTCAATATTAGCCCAAAGCTCCAATCAAAGGGTTGGACATGGCTTAATAGCCAGTCAAGCTTTAGTATGTAACTCATATATACTGCTCATTAGTTATCAAATTAACTTGCCTCTATGCTGATGGTTTGGAAGCCTTAGTCTAAAAAAATTTAGACATGGCTTTGCAGCCAGCCAGGCTCCAACGTGCTTCATGAAACACTAGAATTCATTCTTAAAAATTTAGAATAATTTTCGAAAACAGATGAGAAATTTTTTGAAAGAATTTTTTTTTATTTTTTATTTTTTGAAAGATTTTTGAAGAAATTTTTTTTTGAAAATAAAACAAAAAGAAAATTACCTAATCTGAGAAACAAGATGAACCGTCAATTGTCCAAACTCGAACAATCCCCGGCAACGGCGCCAAAAACTTGATATGCGAAATTGTTACTCAGATTAGGTTGTAAAATTATTTGTTCGTTCTTTCCCCTGGTAATGGCGCCAAAAAACAGGTGCACAGAACCATGGTCCAAACATAACTTCACAACTTCGCAACCAGCAAGTGCACTGGGTCGTCCAAGTAATAAAACCTTACGTGAGTAAGGGTCGATCCCACGAAGATTGTTGGTATGAAGCAAGCTATGGTCATCTTGTAGATCTCAGTCAGGCGGATATCAAATAGTTATGGAGTTTTCAAATATTAATAATAATAAATAAATAGAAAATAAAGATAAAAATACTTATGCATATCATTGGTGAGAATTTCAGATAAGCGTATAGAGATGCTTTCGTTCCTCTGAATCTCTGCTTTTTCGCTGTCTTCATCCAATCAGTCTTGCTCCTTTCCATGGCTAGCTTTATGTAAGGGCATCACCGTTGTCAATGGCTACATCTCATCCTCTCTGTGAAAATGGTCCGATGCGCTGTCACTGCATGGCAAATCATCTAGAGGCATCACCGTTGTCAATGGCTATATCCCATTATCTCTGTGAAAATGGTCCGATGCGCTGTCACTGCATGGCTAATCATCTGGAGGTTCTCGATCATACTGGAATAGGATTTACTATCCTTTTGCGTCTGTCACTACGCCCAGCACTCGCGAGTTTGAAGTTCGTCACAATCATTCAATCCCTGAATCCTACTCAGAATACCACAGACAAGGTTTAGACTTTCCGGATTCTCATGAATGCCGCCATCAATCTAGCTTATACCACGAAGATTCTGATTAAGAGATCCAAGAGATACTCATTCAATCTAAGATAGAACGGAAGTGGTTGTCAGGCACGCGTTCATAGGGAATAATGATGATTGTCACGTTCATCACATTCATGTTGAAGTGCGAATGAATATCTTAGAAGCGGAATAAGTTGAATTGAATAAAGAAACAGTAGTACTTTGCATTAATTCATGAGGAACAGCAGAACTCCACACCTTAATCTATGGAGTGTAGAAACTCTACCGTCGAAAATACATAA
Organism: Arachis ipaensis; assembly: GCF_059453495.1. Lineage (NCBI taxonomy): Eukaryota > Viridiplantae > Streptophyta > Magnoliopsida > Fabales > Fabaceae > Arachis > Arachis ipaensis. The sequence continues at coordinate 112,728,825 of NC_142441.1, read as the reverse complement.
GTGAAAGGTTCAGGCATGGCCAAATGGCCAGCCCACCGTGATCAATATGATCCAAAGATGAACTAAAAATCATAAGATGTCTAATACAATAGTAAAAAGTCCTATTTATACTAAACTAGTTACTAGGGTTTACAGAAGTAAGTAATTGATGCATAAATCCACTTCCGGAGCCCACTTGGTGTGTGCTTGGGTTGAGCTTGAAGTTTACACGTAGAGAGGTCATTCTTGGAGTTGAACGCCAGTTTGTAACGTGTTTCTGGCGTTCAACTCTGGCTTGTGATGTGTTTCTGGCGTTTAACTCCAGACTGCAGCGTAGAACTGGCGTTAAACGCCCTTTTGCGTCATCTAAACTCGGCCAAAGTATAGACTATTATATATTGCTGGAAAGCCCTGGATGTCTACCTTTTAACGCAATTAAAAGTGCACCATTTTGAGTTCTATAGCTCTAGAAAATCCACTTTGAGTGCAGGGAGGTCAGAATCCAACAGCATCAGTAGTCCTTCTTCTACCTCTGAATCTGATTTTTGCTCAAGTCCCTCAATTTCAGCCAGAAAATACCTGAAATCATAGAAAAACACACAAACTCATAGTAAAGTCCAGAAATATGAATTTAACATAAAAACTAATAAAAACATCCCTAAAAGTAACTATATCCTACTAAAAACATACTAAAAATAATGCTAAAAAGCGTATAAATTATCTGCTCATCAGTTGCCAAGTTAGAAATTGATATGGAGAAGGAGAAAGAGTGTGCTACTAGGGCGGAGGCAGCTGCTTACTTGGCTAAGGAGGCTGCAAAAAAGTATAAGAAGAGCTATACCCGGACCTACGGCGAATTGCTAGAGACTAAAGAGAGCCTTTAATCTGCCCAAGATGATTATGCGGAGCTTCAGGGTCATATGGTGACTAGTATGACCGACATGTATGAGATCGTGAACGCTCATGTCCGAGTTCTTACTCCTGAGGCCGATCTCTCTTTGTTTAGTATGGATAATGTGGTGGAGGATGACAAGAACGTGCCCGCCCCTAATGATGAAGATGAAGGTCCTCCTCTTGTACCCCCATCTAAGGCTTCTGCAGTTTCAGCCTCTTCGACTCCTTCGGCCGAGGTGGTCCCTCCACAACCTGAGCCTGATGTAGAGATTTTGAACGGGTCATACGGAGTTGTTAATGCTACTCCGATCTCGACCATGCCTCCTTCTCCTCCCAAAGATGCAGCTACTGGGGCGAGCTTGTATCCTTTATGATTTTTCTTTTAGTATCTCTGTTCTGAATATTTAGTATAGTTCGACTTGTGGACTTTGTATGAACTTGTTCTAATTTTCTATAAGTCTTTTGTAGCTGGCTCTTCTGACTTTAGGTTGCTGCTTAGCAACTTTTGTTTTGAACACTTTAAACTCTTGGGCTACCTTTTAGGTGGCCTTTGAGTCTTTAATGTTTCACTTTGCTGGACGTTTTTTGCTGATATATTGGTCATACCTTTTTTTATTCTTGTGGTCTTTGAGAATTTATAGAGGTTCGGCACTTCTGAGTCCGCCCTCCTTTGAGTGAGTTTGCCTTTTTGGATTATGCCCTGTTTTGAGTTGGTACTTGTCAACCCTTTGCTTTTTGGCAAATTATCCTTGCGACTTGGGGTCCGAGCTTTTAGTAACTTGTCCGATAACTTTTTAGTATTCTTTACATAGAACCTTTTTAGTTCCGAACGACTTTTGTAGCCCTGTTTTTAAGATCATGCTTTGAGCGGAGCTATTCCCCTTTTAACTAAGCATGTTTGAGCCTTAAGTTGTCTTCAATCTTTTTGGCTTTTATTCTTTTCTCAAGGTCTCACTTGCTTTGCTGGGTCGCGCCTTTAGTTGGTGTGAGCTTTTTAGTCATATTCCAACAACTTTTTAGGTAGTGTTCCAAGGGAAACCTTTTCTTTATAGTTTGTTTGGACGACTTTTTAGCTCTGTTTGTGCTTTTGCTTTTTAAGTAGTGTCTTTTTTGCGAGACTTGTACTTTTATAGCTAGGCACTTCTGTCTTGGCTTTTTAGCCTTTCTTTGACCTTTGCGAGATGTCTTCGTCCCCTTTTTAGTGATCCTTTCATTGGTCCGACTTCTCTGTCATGCCTTTTTAAGTCACTTTTAGTAATCCATTTTTAGGCAGACATCGTCAGGTCGCTTTCTATGTGTTACTTTTTATAACTTCTTGCATTAACTTGTTTCTATCGCTTCACGTTGCCGACCTCTTTGTAATCGGGCGATGAATTTTGCATTTTATGAGCTTAGATTAATGCGTCTTGGTAGGAAACTTTTTAGGGAATTGACAATTTTCATTTCAAATAAAAATGAGATAAAGACATAAATAAGAATGTACATGAGTGTGCTTACCCTTCTAGGTCGGGCAGCTTCTTAGATCTCGGCCTGGCGCCTCGTTAAAAAATCATTTTAGGAAAAAGAGTGCGCCTTGACCTAAGACCTTTACCATTTTCTAGCTATAGTACTTTCTTAGGTTACAGGCATGCCATGACCTTGGTATCTCTCGCCCTTTGAGGTCAGACACCTTGTAGTAAACTTTCCCCAGTACTTCTATAACTCGGTATGGTCCTTTCCAGTTGGCTGCTAGCTTCCCTTCTCCTGACCAACCTGCTCCGATATTATTTCGGATTAAGATGAGATCATTGTTGGTGAAGCTTCGCCAGACTACCTTCCGATTATATCTTAGGGATTCCTCTCTGATCCGAACTCTTTCTCGGACTTCTAGAAGTAGGTCGAGCTCTTCCATTTGAACTTGGGAGTTAGTGTCTTCATTGTAGAGGATCACCCTAGGGGATTCTTCTTCTGTTTCAACGGGAATCATTGCTTCCATTCTGTAAGCAAGTCGGAAGGGTGATTCCCCAGTAGTAGAGTGAGGTGTTGTCCAATATGCCCATAGGACTTGTGGGAGCTCTTCAGTCCAGGCTCCCTTTGCGTCCTGTTGCCTTCATTTTAACCCGGCCAATATGACTTTGTTGGCTGCTTCTGCTGTCCATTGGCATGTGGGTGTTCTACAGAGGTGAATTGGTGCTTTATTTTCAGGTCAGCCACCAAGTTTTTGAAACTCATGTCGGTGAACTGAGTACCATTATCTGTGGTGATGGAGTAAGGAACCCCAAACCTTGTGACAATGTTTCTGTATAAAAATTTCCGACTTCTTTGGGCGGTGGCAGTAGCCAATGTCTCTGCTTCAATCCATTTTGTGAAGTAGTCAATGCCTACAATGAAAAAATTGACTTGCCCTGATCCCTAGGGGAAGGGTCCGAGGGGGTCAAGTTCCCACTTTGCAAATGGCCAGGGTGAAGTAATGCAGATGAGTTCTTCGGGTGGTGCGATGTGAAAGTTTTTCGTGCCTTTGACATGGGGGCACATTTTGACGAACTCTGTTGCTTTCTTTTGCAAGGTCGGCTAGTAAAAGCCAGCTCAGAGTACCTTTTTGGAGAGAGCTCGTGCCCCGAGGTGGTTGCCGCACATGCCACTGTGGACTTCTTCAAGAACTTCCCTCGTAGCGGAGGTCAGGACGCATTTAGGAGGAGTGTAGATATTCCTCTCCTATATAGGACGTTGTGTACTATGGTGTAGTACTACACTTCTCGTACTAGCCTTTTTGCCTCGTTTTTGTCTGCAGTAAGTATTTCCAATTTGAGTAGGAGTCATCCACCCTTGGTCCTGGTCTGATATGCTTAGGACCTTTTTCTCTTCCGTGGTTGACGGGTTTTGCAGTGTTTCTTGGATGAGGCTTCTGTTATTACCTCCTGATTTGGTACTGGCTAGTTTTGAAAGTGCATCAGCTCGGGCATTTTGTTCTCTGGGTATATGCCGAATCTCATATCCCCTGAATTGTTCGAGCTTTTCTCTGGTCTTGTCTAAGTATTTCCTCATGGTGGGATCTTTGGCCTGGTAGCTCCCTTCTATTTGTGAGGTAACTACCTGTGAATTGCTGAAAATGGTAAGCTTCTGAGCTCATACTTCCCTAGCCAGCTTCAAACCAGCAAGTAGGGCTTCGTATTCAGCTTGGTTATTTGAGGCGGGAAACTCGAACTTTAATAAGAGCTCGATTTGGGTTCCCTGATCACTCTCTAAAATGACGCCTGCACCACTCCTGGTTTTGTTCGAGGAGCCATCCACATAAAGGCTCCACTCTGTGGGGGGTGCCCGGGGTGTCAGTGTACTCTGCGTTGAAGTTGGCCAGGTATTGAGATCTGATAGCTGTCCGGGCTTCATACTTGAGGTCGAATTCAGATAACTCGTCTGCCCACTGTAGGATTCTTCCAGCTAAGTCTGTTTTCTGTAAAATACCTTTTATGGGATGGTTAGTCCATATTCTGATGGTGTGAGCTTGGAAGTACGGGCGGAGTCGCCGAGAAGTGAGTATGAGGGCGTAGGCGAACTTTTCTATCTTTTGATAGTTTAGTTCATCCCCTTGTAGAGCCTTACTGATGAAGTAGATGGGTTGTTGTCCACTTTCGTCTTCTCTGACTAGCACTGAAGCTATTACCCGACTTCCTACAGCGAGATATAGTATGAGTTCTTCGCCTTCCCGAGGTCGACTAAGGATGGTTGGTTGCCCCAGAAATTTTTTGAAATCTTGGAAGGCTTGTTCGCATTCTGGGGTCCACTCGAACATCTTTCCCTTCCTTAATGTTGTATAAAAGGGGAAAGATCTTAGGGCTGATCCACCTAGGAATCTAGACAAAGCCGCTAGTCTTCCGTTGAGCTGCTACACCTCTTTGACACAGGTCGGACTTTTCATGCGAAGTATGGCCTGGCATTCATCTAGTTTTGCTTCGATTCCTCTTTGGGTGAGCATGAAGCCCAAGAATTTGCCAGCTTCTACTGCAAAAGTGCATTTTACGGGATTAAGCCTCATCCCATGCTTTCTTATGGTATCGAACACGCAGTGAGGTCAGATAACAACGTTTCCTCGCTTTGTGTCTTTACCAACATGTCATCAACATAAACTTCCATTAGCGTCTGATGAATCCATATTTTATGGTATTTATTTGCTCTATTTGGGTGGATTTCATCAACTTTTCTTGCATTTATCCATTGAAATAGCATAATTTTATAAATTCTTCCTAAATTGTGCTTGAAAGTAAAAACATGCTTTTTAGGCCTTTTAATTGCTAAATTTTATTCACTTTAATCCCATTTGATGCCTTGATGTGTTTGTTGAGTAATTTCAAGTTTATAAGGCAAGTATGGATTGAAAAAGTGAGGAAGGAAAGCATACAAAGTGGAAGAATTCAAGAAATAAAGGATTTGGAAAGTTGTCAATCCCGACCTCTCGGTACTAAATTGATCATAACTTGAGCTACAGAGATCCAAATGAGGCAGTTTCAGCGGCATTAGAAATCTAACGTCTGGGGCTTCAAAATGATATACAATTTGCTATGGTGGACATAAGTCTAAGTGTGCATACGCATAAGTCAGAAAACAGCAAGTGTGTGTACGCACACACCTGTATGTACAAGTCCTGGCACGTGAGCTCACTAATTGCAAATCACTTGGGGCAATTTCTGGGCCCCCAAAACCCAATCCAACTTATTTATAAAGTTATTTCAAGCCAAATTGAAGAGGGATGAAGGGGGAAGCACTTAGGTTTAGGTTTTTACATGTTTTAGTTAGTTTTCTAGAGAGAGAAGCTCCCCCTTCTCTGTAGAATTAGGGTTTTTTAGCTTTATTCTCTCTTTAATTTCTCTCTTTAATTCATGTTTTATTGTAGTTTCATTTACATTTTCATGTCTTATTGCCTTTAATCTCTTAGTTTCTGATGGGAAGCAGAAGCTGATGAATTAAAAAATTATTAAAATTGATACGTTGCAAGTATAGTTCTTAATTCACCGAAATTCTGCCTATCAATTTAGAAATGTGTCACAAAGAGTTTAAATCAAAATTACTGGGAGTTTTAAGTCCCAGGTCATCTCCCAACGAGTTGCAGAGAAGGGTGCTATCTTATTAATCAGAGGTTCGAAGAAATTGAGGTAAGTAAATTGGAATGTAAACTGAGGAAAATTAAATGATATGAATAAAAACCTTGACTGGGAATTGATTAGTTAGAATCTCTATCATTGATGGAATGATTTTTTAGATGGATTTATAATTAATGGTTAGTCTGTTTAGTTATCCTTTACTAGGTAAGGGAAAGTCAAACAAGTTGGATTACTAGATCCGTTCACGAGTTACAACCCACTTAGTTCAAAGGGATTGACGTTGGTGACTGGATAGCAATTCAACAATTAACCCAATTACAAATTTTCTTTCAATCCTTCCAACTCAAGAGTTCCTTTTCAATCAATTCCCCATCAAGTAATGAAACTACTCACGCATTGTAAAAAATAAATCCATAACACATAAAAGGGAATTAAAAGAAGACATGATTATTGGAATTGAAATTGAATTAAAAAGAAATAATCCTTGCATTAAATAATCATAAAAGTATCTGAATAATAAAATTGAACAAAACAAAGAACATGGAAGAATAAAACCAAGTTAAGAGAACAAACTAGGATGATGAAGTCTTGATGAGGAAATAACTCTTCTCAATGTTCCAATGCTAAGGCCAATTGAAAATTAAATTTCTAAAAACTAGAGAGAAGAAAACCTAAGAGAGTGAAAAAAATTAGATCTAAAACTACTGAATGAATGTGTGTGTTGTTTCTGCATATTCTCTGACTCTAGTCTGCTGTTCTGGGCCGAAAACTGGGCCGAAATAAGGTCCAAAAATCGCCTCCAGCGAATTTTGCAGATTATGAAGATCGCACATGTCACGCGATCGCGTCGTCCATGCTTGCGCTTTTTCCTTTCCACGCGTTTGCGTCATCTACGCTACCGCATCGCTTGCGCTTTCCAATCCGCGCGGCCGCGCAAGCCATGCGGCTGCGTCACTGCGATTTGCGCTCCTTCGCGCGGTCGCGTGAGCCATGCGACCGCGTCACTTCTCGCTGGTTATCTCCTCAAATTCTTGTGTTCCTTCCATTTTTTGCTAGCTTCCTCTCCAATCTCCATCTCATTCATGCCCTATAAAGCCTGAAACACTTGACACACAAATCACGGCATCGAATGGAATAAAGGAGAATTAAAATTAAATAATTAAAGTCTCTAGGAAGCAATTTTCAAACATGTACTGAATTTAGGAAGGAAATCTAAATGCATGCTAAATTGATGAATAAGTGGGTAAGGATCATGACAAAACCACACAATTAAACACAATATAAACTATAAAATAGTGGTTTATCAACCTCCCCACACTTAAACATTAGCATGTCCTCATGCTAAATTGAAGGAGACAAGGAAATAAGTATGAACATGTAGAAACTCATGAAATGCAATGCAATCCTACATATATAAATAAATGCAACTATATGATTATTGTCCACTTGATCAAAAGTAAATAAGCCCTTCAAAACAATTACAAATCAAATTCCACTAATTCTATCATTATACAATAAAACCGATAAAAGTGCAAGAAGATAGCTCATGAAAGCAGGAAACATGAAAATTCAAGCATTGAACCCTCACTGATAATGTATGTACGCTCTAATCTCTAGTGTATAGGGTAATCACTCTATTCTTCTCTAGTCATGTTTTCTAACTTTTGTTTTTTTTCTCCTAACCAATCAACAATAGTTAATATACCAATGCAAACATCATGAGGTCTTTTCAGGGTTGTAATGGGGCCAAGGTGCAGGTAAGGGTATACATATGGCTAAGTGAGCTTTATAAATTGAATCTTTAATTAACCTAAGCTCTCACCTAATATACATATATTCTATATACTTTTAAATTCATGCCTAGCTACCCACAATTCCCTTTTTCAACACATACTCATATTTCAACTTTGTATTTTAATTCTATCATATGTGCATTGATCTTTGAATTCTGAATTTAACATTGGGGTAATTTTGTCCCCTTATTTATTTGTTTATCGTTTTTTTTTAATTGAAATAAATAAAGCTTATCAACGCACATAGATTTTTGATTCTTATAGTTTCACATGAATAGGTATCCAAATTCCCTTTAAATTTTCATGACACATTCCCTTAACAACTTTTGTTCCCACAATTTCCCATACTTAACTAGCACACACAATTCTATCTTAAGCTAACCAAAGATTCAATTTGAGATATGCAATTGTTTTTCAGCTTGAGGTTAGTAATGTGGTAAAATATAGAACAAATGGGATTTTAAAGGCTCAAAGTGGTTAACAAAGGTAATTGAAAAGGGTAGGCTTGATTTGGATAAGTGAGTTTAAATAAATAATGGCCTCAATCATGTGCAAGCATGTAAATATAATAAATATTGGACATATAAGATAAAACAAAATATAGATTACAATCATAGAGAAGTAAACACACAAGAATAAAATAATTATGGTTAAATAATGTAACCATACATAAAGGCTCAAATCTTTCACAGGTTGTGTGTTTTTTAGCTCAAACATCATGTTCCAAATACAACTCAAGCAGATTTATCATAAAAATTTTGAAAAATTAGTGAAATTTTATTCCAAAGATAGATTTTTAAAAGAAACTTATTGTCTTTTCAATCAAGTAGAACATGCATGCAACTATTCTAACCTATGCAATTTATTCTATTCTATAAAGGGGAGAAAATCTAACTAAAATATCCTAATTATTGGTGTACAGAGAAGAGAAATTACCTCCGGAAGTCAGGTACTGACCGACCTCCCCACACTTAAGGCTTTGCACCGTCCTCGGTGCCATCTGTCAGGAACAGGGGTGGGCTGGTGGCAGTATCTCCACAGTCGGGACTATCATGGCTCCCAGTGCTGGTAAAAGAAGTGGAGTCCAGAGTGTCTGAGTCCTTGAATTTGCCCATGATCAGCTCCTTGAGGTATGTGAATCGGCGCTTGTTACGGCGCTCTCTCATCTTAGCTTTCTGTTCATGCCGATCCAACTTTTTAAGTATCTGCTGGAGCAATTTCTCAGTTGTAGATGCTTGTGGTGTTGAAGAAGGAATATCTTCAACTGGCTCAGTAGGCTGGCTTGTAGTGGCTGCTGAAAGTCTGAGGTATTTCCCGTTAGGGACATATTGATCATCCCGTGGAAGCATGGCTTTGGTGTCCCTAGCTCTGTAGGAGACCGCGGCTGCTAAAACAAGATCTGAGACCAGGGCGGGAAAAGGTAGGTTGCCCGCGATTTGTACGTGCTCCATAGCATTCCGGATGTGTCTTGAGAGATTCAGAGGTTGGTTTGTAAGGATAAACCATAGTAGAACAGCCATGTCTGCAGTGAAGGAGGACTCATGAGTGCTCGGAAAGACGTAATGGGACATGATCTGTGCCCATACGCGAGCCTCCAAGGTAAGTGCAGAAGCCAAGATTCCCTTAGGGCGGGTACGGTGGTATCCATAGATCCAACGGCTGCCAGGTAATGCGATGACTCCGAGAACGGAGTCCCACTCAAATTGGTATCTCTGGCGCTGAAAGGTGGCATCTTGAAAAGCATCCATTCCTGCTGGAATAGGGGGAAGACTCAGAACGTGCTGAACGGCCTCTTTTGTGATGGGGACTTGTTGCTGCCGGACATAAACAGACTGCAGGGTCGGTATGTAGAAGTTGGAGTAGAACTCAACTACCCAAGAGAGATTGACCTGCCTCGGCTGTCTCCGTAAGAAACCCCATTGTCTTCGTTCAATTTGCGGCTCAACAAAGGAGGCAATATTGGATGGGAGGATAAGAAGGTATTCATTGTTATAGTTCTTTTCTGCTAGGATAGGGAACATTTGCTCACAGTAGCGATTGGGAAATCACGCAGTGTCCTTTGCTGGAAAGGCTTTCTCCTTGTCGTCAACCTTTATTATCCTCTTAACTCTTTTTGTTGAGGGCTTGACTGTGGTTGAAGAAGGCTCTGCCACTAATGCTCTTTTAGTTCCTCTTCTTGCTGATGGTTTAGAAGTAGCTTTCTCTTTTCCTTTCTTGGTGGCCATCCTGAAAGAAGGGAAGAGAAAGGAAATTAAATTCAAAGAGATAGAGCAAGGAAGAGGGTATTGTAAGTGATAGTCAATGCACAATAAAGATAAATGGCATTAACACATGGTCCGGATTACATGTGAAAAGCTCATCAATGGAAATATAGCAAGTGCATGTAGGACAATGGAATGCAAGAGGTTTATTGGCATGCAGGCAAAGGCATGAGTAGCATATATCAAACATTCAATGTCCAATTTAGATTACCATTTGTAACAAACTAGCCATCACGTTTGTATTGACAATTAAATTTAATTAATAAAATATGAAAGGGAATTTGTGAAAAGCAAGCATTGCATATTAGAGTAAAATAATGTGAAGAAGTGCATAATGCCATATGGGCGTTTTCACAAACACATAGCATGCATGTAGAATAAGCTCTTGAAAGTATGAATTTGAACATGCAAGCAATCCCTTAAAAAGTAATATATATGATTGTCAAACAAATTTATAACAAACCATAAGCACATAAAGATAAGTAATGACTCACATAAATAGATAACACCAAGTAAAAAGGAAAAGAAAAGAAAAGAAAATAAGAACAATGAAGAAAAGATAAGAAGATAACATATGAAAATAAGAAGAATAGTAGAAAAGTGAGAAAGAAGAAAAGAAAAACCTTGTTAATGGGGGTGAGAAAGATAGAGAATGAAAGGTGAGATAGAAAGGGGAAGGGAGAAAGAAGAAAGAAGGAGGGAAAAGAAAAATTAGTATTTGGAGGAAAGAAAGATAAGATAATTTGGCAACAAAGGTTGAGTTGTGCGGCGCATGCGACGCGGCCGCGGAAGGCACGCGTTCGCGTGGTTGCGTTCCAGGGAAGGTGACGCGATCGCGTCGGTCACGCGGTCGCGTGACCTATGTTGCGCTGCTGGCGCGAGTGCAGCCTCGCTCCAGCACAACTCTCTGTTCGATTCATTTTAATTGCCAAAATTGGGTGACGCGATCGCGTGGGTCACGTGATCGCATGAGTGTGCGTTATAAAATGGGTGACGCGGCCGCATCAGCAACGCGGTCTCGTGACAAGGATTGTGCTTCCAGCACCAATCCAGCATCACTCTCGCACAGAATGCGACTGTGCACCCTTTTACGTCGAAAACTCAGGGCACGCGGCCGCGTGGGGCACGCGGTCGCGTGGGAGGCCATGATTTCCATGTGACACGGTCGCGTGGGGTAATTTGTGCCATTGGCACGACTCCAGCGCTGCTCCTGCGTAACTTTCTGTTCATTTTTATTTTTCTTTACTCCCCCTGCCACACGGACGCGTCACTGACGCAATCGCGTCGCGCGGCGAAAAAAAAAATTTTTTTTTTTAAAAAAGAAATATAAGGACATGTAGGTGTAAAAGCATAACTAAAAGTGAAGAAAAGAACGATCATACCACGGTGAGTTGTCTCCCACCAAGCACTTTGCTTTAACGTCCGTAAGTTGGATGCTCCACTAGCTCAATCTGCTGCTATGTGGGGATCTTCCAAGTGGAGGATCTCAAGCTCCTTGCTTTTCTGCACTTTCTCACTATGGTACAGCTTTAGGCGGTGTCCATTAACCTTAATAAGTTCAGAGCTTGAAAGATGGCTTAGGTGATAAACTCCGTACGGTTCAGCCTTCTCTACTCTGTATGGACCTTCCCATTTAGATCTTAACTTACCGGGCATTAGCCTTAGTCGAGATTTGTAAAGGAGGACAAAATCTCCAGGTTGAAATTCTTTCTTCTTGATGTTTTGATCATGAACAACTTTCATCCTTTCCTTGCAAATTCTGGAATTCTCATAAGCTTCTAGGCGAAGGTTCTCTAGTTCCTGCAGTTGCAGCTTCCTTTCAGCTCCGGCCTTCTCAATTTCCATGTTGCACTCTTTAACTGCCCAGAAGGCTCTGTGTTCGATTTCAACTGGGAGATGGCAAGCTTTTCCATAAACTAAGCGAAAGGGACTCATCCCAATGGGTGTCTTGTATGCTGTTCTATATGCCCACAGTGCATCTTGTAGCCTGGTGCTCCAGTCTTTTCTATGAGGCTTCACTATCTTTTACAAGATACGCTTAATTTCTCTGTTCGACACCTCGGCTTTTCCATTAGTTTGGGGATGGTAAGTTGTTGCAACTTTATGGATTATCCCATGCTTCTTCATCAATCCTGTTAGTCTCCTGTTACAAAAATGGGTGCCTTGATCGCTCACGATCGCTCGTGGTGATCCAAAACGGCATATAATGTGGTTTCTCACAAAGGAAACAACATTGTTAGCATCGTCAGTGCGGGTAGGAATTTCTTCCACCCATTTGGAAACATAATCCACAGCTAACAATATATAAAAATATCCACTAGAATTTGGAAATGGACCCATGAAGTCAATGCCCCATACATCAAAAATTTCACAAAAAAGCATATAGTGTTGAGGCATCTCATCCCTCCTGGATATATTACCAAATTTCTGGCATGGGATACAAGATTTGCAAAACTCAGCAGCGTCTCTAAAAAGAGTAGGCCATCAGAATCCACAGTCTAAGATCTTTCTAGCTGTTCGTTGAAGGCCAAAATGTCCTCCACTCTCAGATGAGTGACAGGCCTCTAAAATGGACTGGAATTCTGATTGAGGCACACAACGTCTAATTATCTGGTCAATGCCACATCTCCATAAATATGGGTCATCCCATATATAATATTTCGACTCACTTTTCAGCTTGTCTCTTTGATGTTTAGAAAAATGTGGAGGAAATGTGCGGCTAACTAAATAATTAGCAACAGGTGCATACCAAGGGACTACCTCAGATACTGCTTGTAGGTTATCAAAAGAAAAATTATCATCTATAGGAGTAGAATCATCCTTAATATGTTCAAGGCGACTCAAGTGGTCTGCTACTAAATTCTGATTACCACTCCTATCCTTTATTTCTAAATTAAATTCTTGTAGCAGTAGTATCCAACGTATAAGTCTTGGTTTGGACTCCTTTTTAGCTAATAGATACTTTAGAGCTGCGTGGTCTGAATACACTACTACTTTGGTACCAAGTAAATAGGCCCGAAATTTATCCAGAGTAAAAATAATAGCAAGAAGTTCTTTCTCAGTAGTAGTATAATTAGACTGGGCAGTGTCTAAACTCTTAGACGCATAGGCAATAACAAAAGGATCCTTACCTTCACGCTGAGCCAGCGCTGCTCCTACTGCATGGTTGGAAGCATCGCACATGATTTCAAACGGCTGGCTCCAGTCGGGTCCTCTCACAATTGGGGCTTGAGTTAGAGCAGTCTTCAGCTTATCAAATGCTTGTTTGCAATCCTCACTGAACTTGAACTCAATGTCCTTCTACAGTAATCTGGATAAGGGAAGTGCCACCTTACTAAAGTCTTTAATAAATCTCCTGTAGAAACCTGCATGGCCAAGGAACGAATGGACTTCCCTCACAGAAGAGGGGTAAGGTAAACTAGAAATAACATTCACCTTTGCTGGGTCTACAGAAATGCCATTATTAGATATCACATGTCCTAATACAATCCCTTGTTTTACCATAAAGTGGCATTTTTCGAAATTCAATACAAGGTTTGTATTAATACATCTATCTAATACTCTAGATAATCCCTCTAAGCAAAGGGTAAAAGAATCACCATAAATGCTAAAATCGTCCATAAAAACTTCCATACAGTCCTCAGTAAGATCAGAGAAAAGACTCATCATGCACCTTTGGAAAGTAGCTGGTGCATTGCATAAGCCAAAGGGCATTCTCTTATAAGCATAAGTCCCAAAAGGACATGTAAAAGTAGTCTTTTCCTGATCCTCAGGAGCTATATGAATCTGGAAATAACCTGTGTAACCATCTAGAAAGCAATAATGTGATTTACCTGACACGCGATCCAGCATTTGATCAATGAATGGAAGTGGGTAGTGATCCTTACGGGTAGCTTGGTTGAGACGCCTGTAATCAATGCAGACTCTCCAAGCATTCTGAACTCTAGTTGCTATGAGCTCTCCATGCTCATTCTTCACTGTAGTGACTCCAGACTTCTTGGGCACCACTTGTACTGGGCTTACCCATTCACTGTCTGAAATGGGATATATGATACCGGCCTCCAATTGTCTAGTCACCTCCTTTTTGACAACTTCCAAGATGGTGGGATTCAATCTCCTTTGGGGTTGACGGACAGGTCTTGCTCCCTCTTCTAAAAATATTTTGTGCTCGCATACTTGAGGGTTGATTCGCATTATGTCTGCCAAGCTCCACCCAATTGCCTTCTTATGCTTCCTCAGCACATCAAGTAGCTGCTCTTCTTGTTGAGAAGTCAGTTCTCTTGCAATAATAACCGGAAGCTTCTGCTCATCCTCGAGATAAGCATATTTGAGGTGTGGAGGGAGAGGTTTCAATTCTAACTTTTGGTCATGGGCAGGCTCTGGATTATCTGGGGCTTGTGAAAATGGTGAAGTGTCCTCATTGTCAGTTAAGAGGGTCCCCACACTTGGACCTTGTCCAGTGTGCCTCTCTTCAAACTCTTCTTTTTGAACTTCAGCCACACTATCGTCTATGACATCACACTGGAAGATAGAACGATCTTCTGGGGGGTTGTCAATGACTCCATTCAGATTGAAGATCACTATGCGGCCATCTATTTCAAAGGAGTATGTTCCTGAAAAAGCATCCAATTTGAATTTTGATGTCTTCAGGAATGGTCTTCCAAGTAGGATCGATGATGACTTATCTGAATCATTATGGGGCATCTCCAAGATATAAAAATCAGTGGGAAATGTGAGCCCTTTAATGTTCACCAAAACATCTTCAGCAACTTCAGCCACTGTAATAATGCTTTTATCTGCTAACACAAAACGAGCTGCCGACCTTTTTAAGGGAGGGAGCCTCAAAACATCATATATGGACAAAGGCATTATACTGACACATGCTCCTAAATCACACATGCAATCGTAAATTACTACACCACCAATAGTACAACTAACTATGCAAGGACCTGGATCACTACATTTTTCAGGTAATCCTCCCATTAAAGCAGATATAGAACAACCTAAAGGAATAGTTTCTAATTCATTAATCTTGTCTTTATGGATACATAAGTCTTTTAGAAACTTTGCATATTTAGGTACCTGCTGAATAACATCAAAAAGGGGGACAGTTACCTCGACCTTTTTGAATATCTCTACCATTTTAGGATTAGGTTCCAGCTGCTTCCTGGGCTTCCTTGCAAGCTGTGGAAATGGAATGGGAACAGTGGTTTCCGTGGTGCCTGTGCCTTTTGGAGCTTCTTCTTGTGGTTGAGCTATCTCTTCTTCAGCTATGTCCTGTATATCCTCTTCCTCTTCAACATCTTCGATTCCCACCACCTCTTCAGCTGAGGCGTATTCTAGTGAGCTTGGTTCCTCCTGATTCCTCTCCTGTAGTGTAGTACCAGACCTCAGGGTGATGGCATTAATGCCTCCCTTTGGATTGGGTAATGGTTGAGAGGGGATTCCAGTGGTGCTTGAAGGTTGGTTACTGGAATTTTGTGCTGAACCAAGCTGTGTCATAAAAGCTTACAGAGTAGAGGTGAGACCATTTAGACTGGCGTTAATACTGTTCACGATGGTACTTTCCATGGCCAGTTGTCTTTTCTCAAAAGCTTGTAATAAATCTTCATTACAAGATACAGAAGAATGAGTAAATTGAGAGGTTTGCTGCTGATTGTTCGGTGGTCCTTGGTTTTGCCTCAGGTGAGGTGCTCGGTAAGGTTGATTTTGCTGTTTGTTGTTGTTATTATTCCACCTCTGATTTCTTTGATTATCTCTACCTCCCCTGTTATTGTTGTCCCTTCAATTCTGGTTTGAATTGTCCTACCATCCATGGTTATTATTTCCACTTTGATTGTACCCTTGGTTGGGGCGGTCATAGAAGTTATGAGTGGATGCCACCATGTTGTCTTCTTGTTGGAGCTGCGGGCATTCATCAGTGTAATGGCTGTAATCAGCACAAATTCCGCAAATTCTTTATGGGACTAGTTGTTGGTTTTGCTGCGGTTGAGTTTGCTGAGCTTGTTGATTCAACTGCATTTGCTTCAGCAGGTTGGTCATCTCATAGATGCTTTGAGTTAGAGCAGTAGTCTCTCTGCCAGAAGATACTTCTGCAACGGCTTTTGAACGGCCTTGCTTCTGTCTGTGGTTCTGAGTAGATTCAGCTAAATCACTGATCAATTGCCAAGCTTCATCAGTGGTCTTGTACTTCTTCATAGACCCATTGCTGGCACTTTCCAATGTGGTCTTATCTTGGGGCCTCATACCTTGTGTGATATAGCTGAGTAGCACGATCTTGTCAATCATGTGGTGGGGGCATGCTTCCAAAAGATTATTGAAGCGCTCCCAGTATTTGAAGAGAGTCTCATTGTCATCCTGAACAATCGTAGAGATATCTTCCTCAGTTTATCAGTAACTTCAGATGGAAAGAATTTCTCCAGAAACTCCTTTCTGAGTGTATCCCAGTTGGATACATTTGCTAGAGGTTGAATGTAGTACCACTCTCTTGCTTTTCCCTCAAGAGAAAACGGAAAAGCTTTCAGCAGAATTGAAGTTTCATCAGTGCCGTCACGCCTGACAGTAGAACAGGCTGCCTGGAAATCTCTCAAGTGCTTGATAGGCTCTTGAGCAGGTAGGCCATGAAACTTGGGCATCAAATTTAACAGTGCGGTCTTTATTTCAAAATCTGTAGCTACCGCTGGATGATACGCTTGAAACGGTTGCATTGTAAAATTAGGAGCTCCTTCCTCCTGAATGGTAACTCTTCTAGCTGCCATGTTTTTTGCACGTAAAACAACCGAATCAGTAGAACGGGGGCTGGTTTCTTCCTCAGATTCACTTTCAGATCCGCCCTCAGAGCGGGCTAACCCACGCTGTTCTCGCCTTATTCTTGAAATTGTTCTTTCAATTTCAGGATCGAATATTAGCAAGCGCGGATCAGGAAGTGAACGTATCATTTGACGGAAGAAACATGCAGCTCATAGTAGAAAAATTAAATAAAATGCAAATAAATAAATTCTAATTAATAAAATTAGCACTCTATTTCAACTCCCCGGCAACGGCGCCAAAAATTGATGGGAAGCAGAAGCTCATGAATTAAAAAATTATTAAAATTGATACGTTGTAAGTATAGTTCTTAATTCACTGAAATTCTGCCTATCAATTTAGAAATGTGTCACAAAGATTTTAAATCAAAATTACTGGGAGTTTTAAGTCCCAGGTCGTCTCCCAACGAGTTGCAGAGAAGGGTGCTATCTTATTAATCAGAGGTTCGAAGAAATTGAGGTAAGTAAATTGGAATGTAAACTGAGGAAAATTAAATGATATAAATAAAAACCTTGACTGGGAATTGATTAGTTAGAATCTTTATCATTGATGGAATGATTTTTTAGATGGATTTATAATTAATGGTTACTCTGTTTAGTTATCCTTTACTAGGTAAGGGAAAGTCAAACAAGTTGGATTACTAGATCCGTTCACAAGTTACAACCCACTTAGTTCAAAGGGATTGACGTTGGTGACAGGATAGCAATTCAACAATTAACCCAATTACAAATTTTCTTTCAATCCTTCCAACTCAAGAGTTCCTTTTCAATCAATTCCCCATCAAGTAATGAAACTACTCACGCATTGTAAATAATAAATCCATAACACATAAAAGGGAACTAAAAGAAGACATGATTATTGGAATTGAAATTGAATTAAAGAGAAATAATCCTTGCATTAAATAATCATAAAAGTATCTGAATAATAAAATTGAACAAAACAAAGAACATGGAAGAATAAAACCAAGTTAAGAGAACAAACTAGGATGATGAAGTCTTGATGAGAAAATAACTCTTCTCAATGTTCCAATGCTAAGGCCAATTGAAAATTAAATTTCTAAAAACTAGAGAGAAGAAAACCTAAGAGAGTGAAAAAAACTAGATCTAAAACTATTGAATGAATGTGTGTGTTGTTTCTGCATATTCTCTGACTCTAGTCTGCTGTTCCGGGCCGAAAACTGGGCCGAAATAAGGTCCAAAAATCGCCCCCAGCGAATTCTGCAGATTATGGAGATCGCACATGTCACGCGATCGCGTCGTTCATGCGGATGTGTCGCTTGCGCTTTTTCCTCTCCACGCGTTCGCGTCATCTATGCTACCGCGTCGCTTGCGCTTTCCAATCCGCGCAGCCGCGCAAGCCATGCGGCCGCGTCACTGCGATTTGCGCTCCTTCGCGCGGTCACGTGAGCCATGCGACCGCGTCACTTCTCGCTGGTTATCTCCTCAAATTCTTGTGTTCCTTCCATTTTTTGCTAGCTTCCTCTCCAATCTCCATCTCATTCATGCCCTATAAAGCCTGAAACACTTGACACACAGATCACGGCATCGAATGGAATAAAGGAGAATTAAAATTAAATAATTAAAGTCTCTAGGAAGCAATTTTCAAACATGTACTAAATTTAGGAAGGAAATCTAAATGCATGCTAAATTGATGAATAAGTGGGTAACAAAACCACACAATTAAACACAATATAAACTATAAAATAGTGGTTTATCAGTTTCCTTTGTTAATTTTACTTTCATGCCACTTTAGTTTTATGAGAACTCTTGTTACTTTAATTTCATTTAATGCAATTTTGATGTTTTATGTTTCTTTAATGCTTATTTGAGTTGTTATTATCACATTATTGCAATTGATAGTTATAGAATTTATTTTTATTACAACTTATGATATTTTTTTTCCTTTTATTCATGCTAGGTATTTGATAAAATGTCTCTTTTAGCTTTTGCCTAGTTTTTTACACTCTTGACTTGGAATTAGATAATTAGGTGACCTTGAGTCATAGATGTCCATTCGATATTATGATTAGAATTGTTGGTTGGTTTAGTTTCCACTAACGCTAGTCTTTTTCTAAGTTAATTAGTGAGTTGATTAGGACTTGTGGATTGAGATCAATTATGCCCTTTTGACTTATTCTCGATGTTAGGATAGACTAATTGGGATTAATTCTTAGCAATTATCATGTTTGTGGTCTATGATTATGATAGGAATTCTCAATTCTCCATTCATTGCCAAGAGTCCTTTTTGCCACTTGAATTCCTATTTTTGATTTACTTGCTTTGAGTTTAATTCTCTTGCATGCTTACTCACTTCCTTGCATTTTAATTTCTTGCTCCTTGCAATCACAACCCCCAATCCCTCATAGCCAACAATTAAACACTTCATTGCATTTCCTAGGGAGAACTACCCGTGAGTTTAATACTCTTGGTTATTTTATGTTGAATTGTGACATCTTTGATTTAAACTTTGATTGTGAGAGTTCATTGTGGGTTTGGACTATTCTATTAATGAAGTGATTCTTATTTTGATTAATTCTAAACCAACATAAATTTCTTACATCAGCGTCCCAATGTGATTGGCAAAGACTTTGTTCATCAGTCTTTGGTAGGTAGCCTCTGTGTTCTTGAGTCCGAAGGGCATGACTACATAGCAGTAATTTGCTTTTGGAGTTAAGAATGATGTTTTCTCTTAGTCGGGTTGATACATTGGGATTTGATTGTATCCTGAGTAAGCGTCCATGAAGGAGAGGTACTGATAGTTGACGAAGCGTCAACTAGTGTGACTATGTTCGGGAGTGGGTAGGGATCTTTTGGGCAGGCTTTGTTGAGGTCAGTGTAATCAGTACACATCTGCCACTTTCCATTTGACTTTTTGACCAATACCACGTTGGCTAGCTATAACGGGTATTTTACCTCCCTTATGAACCCTGCCTCCAACAGGGCTTTTACCTGCTCTTCCACAGCTTGCGACCTTTCCGGGCCGAGCTTCCTACGCTTCTGTTGCACCGGCCGAGACCCAAGATATACGGCTAACTTATAGCACATGAGTCCGGGATCAATACCGGGCATGTCAGCGGCCTTCCATGCAAAGAGGTCAGAATTATCCCTTAGGAGCTTTGTTAGCAGCTCCTTTAGGTCTCCTCGTAGATTCACCCCTATGTTTGTTGTTTTGTCTCGAGTGTCTCCGATTTGAACTTCTTCAGTCTCACCTTCTGGTTGAGGGCGGAGTTCTTCACGAGCTCAGATTCCCCTGAGTTCTATAGTATTAGTTTCCTTTCCTCTAGGGTCACCTTTAAGGTTTAGACTTTCATTGTAGCAGCGTTGCGCGAGTTTTTGGTCCCCCTTTATGGTAGCGATCCCTTCTGTAGTTGGGAACTTCATGCATAAGTGTGGAGTGGAGACCACTGCAGCGGGCTGATTTAATGTTGTCCAACCTATAAAAGCATTGTATGCAGAGTTCACATCGACTACGATGTAGTCTATGCTCATCGTTCTAGATCGTACTCCTTTTCCAAATGTTTTGTGCAGTGGGGTATACCCAAGTGGTTGGATTGGGGCGACTCTGAGTCCGAACAAGCTATTTGGATAAACGCTGAGCTCTTTTTCTTGTAGGCCGAGCTTATCGAAAGCGGATTTGAATAGGATATCTACAGAGCTTCTTTGGTCTACCAACGTTTGGTGGAGATTGGCATTAGCGAGTATAATGGTAATGACTACGGGGTCATCATGCCCTGGGATGATGTCTACGGCGTCTTCTTGAGTGAAGGTAATGGTGGGGGGTCAGGTGACCTGTCCCCTTCTCCGACATGGTATACCTCTTTAAGGTGTCTTTTGCGGGATGACTTAGAGATCCCTCCTCCTGCGAATCCTCCGTTTATCATGTGGATATGTCTCTCAGGGGTGTGAGGGGGATGTTCATCTCGTTTGACCTCTTCGTCCCTTCTCCTCTTTTTTGGTTCATCTGTTTTGTTGGCCAGGAACCTGTCTAGTCTTCCTTCCCGGGCTAGCTTTTCCATCACGTTTTTTAGGTCGTAACACTCGTTGGTAGGGTGCCCGTAGACTCAGTGGTATTTGCAATACTCTGTCCGACTTCCTTCTCTTTTATGCTTAATGGGACGAGGGGGTAGGATCTTCTCAGTGTTGCATATCTCTCTATAAACATCCTCAAGGGACACCCTGAGGGGAGTGTAATTGTGGTATTTTCTAGGTTTTTCGTAGGCTGGTCTTCTTTTTTTCTGGACTCTTTATCCTTGTCCCGAGGTGGATAGGAGAATCCGGATTTTGAGGTTTCTCCTAATCGAGAGTTCTCTTCCATATTAATGTAATTTTCTGCCCACTCTTGTACCTCGTTCAGAGATGTTGGGTGCTTTTTGGATATGGAGTGGCTAAAGGGTCCTTCTCGCAGGCCTTGATGAGACCCATGATGGCTGCTTCTGTTAGGAGATTTTGTATGTCTAGGTATGCTTTGTTGAATCTCTCCATGTAACTGCGGAGACTTTTCCAATCTCTTTACTTAATCCCTAATAGGCTTGGAGCATGCTTGGCTTTATCCTTTTGGATGGAGAACCTAGCCAGAAACTTCTTGGCGAGGTCATCGAAGCTTGCAATCAATCTTGGTAGGAAGCTTTTCAAACCACTTTATTGCTGTTTTGGTTAAGGTAGTCAGGAAGGCTTTACAACGAATTGCATCTGAGGCATCTGTAAGATACATCCGACTTCTAAAGTTGTTGAGATGATTACTTGGGTCGGATGTACCATCGTAGGGAGTCATGTCAGGAGCTTTGAAGTCTTTTGGGACTTTAGCTTTCATGATTTCCTTTGTGAATGGATCTTGGTCCTTGCGAGGGCTCTCTTCGCGATTGGACCGAGTAGTTTTTGTTTTAAAGTCGGCCTCGAGTTTGAGGAGCCTATCTTCCAGCTCTCGACACCTCCTGGTTTCTCTTTGGAGATCTCGTTCAGCCTCCCGCTGCCGGTCGGCTTCTTGTTCTAGCTGTTTAACATGATTCTGTTGTTCACGGATGGCCTCCAAAATTTCTGTATTTGGGGGTTGTTTGTCTCCTTTGTTTTGAGGTGTATCCTTCGTTGTGGTATCCGTGTTCTTATGCGGCATTCTATCCTCCAAACCAGAGTTGTGATCGTTGTCAAAGTTGTCCTCCATGATGGTGGGGTGACTTCCAGGTTCCCCGGCAACGGCGCCAATATTCCGAGGGTTACCTGAAACTGAAGGTCGATCTCGGAGGAGATCTACGGTTGTGGCCGGAGCTTTTGTGTCCGACTTGCTGAATCCTGAAATATTTCTGATCTTTGATCTCTGGAGGGTGGTGGTACCTGCAAGAGACTCTGATGCTTAAGTTAGCACGGGCTTTGAGCAGGTTTTTTGTGTAGAATTAGAGTATGAGTTATACCTGGGTGCTCCAGTGTATTTATAGTGGTGTTGAGTGACCTCCCTTGAGATAAGTCTGTTATCTTATCTTATCTTTGGTGAGATCATCTATCTTGTGGCCAGCCGCCTTTGAGGTAGGCTATGTCCTTCGGTCCTGGGTCTGTTTTAGGGCCTCTAGTGATTTGGCCGAGCTCTTTAGAGAGAGGTTGGCGACGACCAACCTTTACAAGAGGTTAGTTTGTTTTGTCTTCGTCCAATCTGGATCACGTAGCTTGACCCATGGTATGAACAAATAGCTTGAAAACAATTTTAGCTAAATCACTAATTATCTGGACTTAACGGGATACGTGACATATAATCCTCTTATATTTGGGTAATTAGGGTTTTTGTGCCATATAAACTAGAATTGGACTTAAACCTTTAATTGAAATTAAGTGACCAAGGAATTGGTGGTTAACTAGGTTAGGGGAGACTAAATTACTAAGGAATTTGGGTTTAGCCACAAATAGTTTGCCATGAATTGAATCTTGCATGATTAAAATAGTTGGTAAGAAAAGTTAATCCGAAAGATAAACATCTCTGAAACCTTGACTGTCTTCTCCCATATTCTTCACATCAATTTATTGTTTGCCTTAAATTCTCTAAATTTACTGTTTAATGCTATTGAACTCTCAACATCATTTTCTACTTGTCTGTCTAAGTAAATCACTCAATCATTGTTTCTTGATCTATCAATCCTCGTGAGATCGACCCTCACTCACATGAGGTATTACTTGGTACGACCCAGTGCACTTGCCGGTTAGTCTGTGGACTTTAAATTCCACATCAAGTTTTGGCGCCGTTGTCGAGGATTGACTGTGATTGACAATTATTAGTTTTTTGAATTCTTAGATTAGGCGTTTTAGCTTTAATTATATTTAATTTTTGTCCTTTAATTTTCAAATTTTATAGCATTTATTTTTTCTTAATTTTTGAAATTAAGTTTGGTGTCACTTAGTTATTTTTATTTTTATTTTTATTTTTCTGTTTATTTTTTTATAAATTTCAAAATTTTCATTCCAATTTTGCTTATAATTTTCAAAATTTTACTGCTTTAATTATTTAGTTGTTTTATTTTATTTCTTTTACATAGGTTACCTCATTGGGAATTCTCTACACTCTGACGTAGAGATTCCCACTTTCCTTTGTTTTCTGTTTGTTTATGAGAAGGAACAGGGATAAAGACCCCCTCCTTGATTTTCGACCTTCACTCACTTGACGTATTACTTGGTACGACCCAGTGCACTTGCCGGTTAGTCTGTGGACTTTAAATTTCACATCAGATTCTCAAGCTAACGACCACTAAATTTAAATAACTTAAGGTGAATAACACCATTGCAATTCTTCGGAAACGGCACCAAAAACTTGATGGAGGGCCAAAAGTCGGTCTAGAATTTCACAAAATAGAGTTTCATTTTAAGTATAGTTCCAAACCAACAATTGACTCTTAATCAAAGTTTAAATAAAGAATTGTCACAATTCAAATCAATTAACTGGGAGTTTGAAATTCCGGGTCATTCTCTCTAGGAATTGTAATCAAGTATTAAATTGTTGGCTATGAGGAAGAGGGATTTGATGGCAATTGGCAAGAAAATTAAAGGATAAGAAAATAAAGATGTATGCAAGGAATTAAACTCAAGCAAGTAAAGCAATAAAAATGGAATTTAAGTGGCAAAAAGAAACTCTTGGCAAGGGTTGAGAATTAAGGATTCCTATCCTAACCATTGACCACAAACATAGATGATTATGAAGAGTTAATCCTACTTAGTCAACCCTAACATCGAGGATAAGTCAGATAAGCATAATTAATCTTAATCCACAAATCCTAGCCAACTCACTAATTAGCTTAGTGAAAGACTAGCGTTAGTGGAAATCAAATCAACTAACAACCCTAATCTATCAATCAAGAATGGACATCTATAACTCAAGGTCATCACCAAAGTCCTCAATTCTAAGTAAAGAGTGTGAAAAAACTACACTAAAATTGAAAGAGGCATTTTATTAAATACTTGGTGTGCATAAAAAGAAAAGCATATTAAATTGCAATAATAATAAAATATATAACTACCAATTGCAATAAAATGATAATAATAACTCAATTAAACATCAATAAATATAAAAATATCAAATTGCATTAAATGAAAATCAAAAGTAACAAGAATTTATAATCATAAAGAATTAAAACATAAGAGAGCAAAGATGTAACTACAAGAAATTTCAAGGAAAACTAAATCAAAACAAGAATTAAAACATAAATCTAAGAGAAAATTGACCTAATCTACCCTAATTCTAGAGAGAAGAGAGAGCTTTTTTCTCTAGAATGTGACCTAAAACATGTTCTAAACTACCCTAACTGCTCCCCATTTGTTCCCCCTTGAATTAGGCTTGAAATAGCTTCAGAAACGAGTTGGGTGAGCTCTGGAAGCCCAAAAATCGCTGCCCCCATTTTGCATTTAATGAAGTCACGTGTCAGGACATGTGTGTACGCACAGGTGTATGCGTACGCACACTAGCCGAATTTCATCTTGTGCGTACGCACGCATAGCGACCCTAAAAAGCTCCAAACTCCATTTCTTTATGAATTCTCCAATTTTGCATGCTTTTTCCTCACTTCTTCAATCCATATTTGCCTTGTAAGCCTGAAATCACTCAACAAATACATTAAGGCATCGAATGGGACTAAAATGAATAAAATTTAGCAATTATATGGCCTAAAAAGCATGTTTTTACTTTCAAGCACACTTTAGGAAGAAATCATGAAACTATGCTATTTCAATAAATAAATGTGAGAAAAGTCAATAAAATCCACTCAATTAAAGCAAATGAACAACATGAAATGTGGATTCATCACATCCCACACTTAAACAATAGCATGTAGAATGATATAAGAAAGGGGTACTAATATTTATTCAATGCAAGTAAACTACCTATATGCAATCTATCTAACGGCATGTAACTACTTAGTTAAAATAAATCAATTTCCAAGATATATATATATATATATATATATATATATATATATATATATATATATATATATATATATATATATATATATAAACATAGGGGCTAAAGGAAGCACAACCAAGTCAAATCCACAATTGAATTGAGTCCTAGAAAAGAATTTATAAACTTGAAAGATGAGAAATAAACATAGATAAAAACATATAATTGAGCAATTGAACCCCTCACCGGATGTGTATATGCTCTAATCGCTCAAGTATCTAGGGTTAATTCACTCAATTCTCCTCTAATCATGCTTTCTAAGATTTGTCTTTCATCTAACAATCAACAATTATTCAATGAATGCATGCAAGTACCATGAGGACTTATCCATAGGTTGTAGGGTTAGGGTCAAGGTAAAGATGCATATGGTCAAGTAAGTTTGAAATTTGAATTCTTGATTAACTTAAAGTCTCACCTAACACAAATAACAACCTATACAATTCAATTGCAAACCTAACTACCCATTCCTCACTTTTTCACACACTCATGCATTCTTTTCAATTCACATCCCATATGTATTGTTATTATTACTTTTTTTTGGGGTATTTTGTCCCCTTCTTATTACTTTCTTTTTCTCTTTTTTTTTTCTTTTTCTTTTTCTTCTTTTTAATTTTTTTCTTTTTTTTCAAACTAAAATATAAACAAAAGCATCAATGCATATAGTTTAAATATTTAATGCATGAGTATGTATTTAATTTCTAAAATTTTCAACAAAAATACAAAAATATAATTTTATCTCTACCAATGTCCCAACTTCCCTACACTTGATTGGGAATTGGAAGACCCGCCCTACCCTTTTATTAGGACTTCAGCCAGTGAGATTGGATTAATCAAATTTCTATTTATAGCGCTTGGATATCGGTGACCTAGTTTATTACAGGTCTACCGCCATATGTTTGATATAATGCTTTCATGGTTTAGTTATTATTATTTCATGCATGGACATTGGTTCACTCTGGTTGGTTCTGACTTCAGTATGAATACACTGTAGTGTTATATTTTGAAGGTTGTGGTTTGGTTTGGCTCTTGTTTAAACTGCAACTATTGGTAATGTATTTAAGTACTGTGTCAATTAGATATATTTTTAAAGTTTGCCAAGGGTTTCACTATGCTATTATGATTACTTCTCTAATGATTCCCTAGTTATAGAGTATGTATGATAAGCTTTGAACTTCCACTTCCAGAAAATTTAATTTATTATTGTTTAATTATCATACTATATGCTAAAATATCTCTATTTCATTCTCTCTCTTTTTTACAGGATAACTACAGAAGAAAACATCAAAACAAAAAGAATATTGATCCTATCCCAAAAGGAGAAACAAATTAAAGAAGCCTTTTAAAGAACGAGAAGATGTGAAGAATAAACCAATATTTTCGTGTTTATTTTTTTTGTGTAATCATCATTTATTACATGTATATCACAATACAATTTACCCAAACACATTATTTTTCTTGATAATGCAATATTGCTCCTTGGATTAATGTAGTGAATATCATAAATAATGCAATATTTTATATTTGATCTTATTAATATTAATGTGATAATTGAGAAGAAAAAAAATAAAATCTACATGAAAAATAGAAAAAAAGTGAAATTAAAACCCTATACAATAGAGTAATAAACTACAATCACGGTTACAATTAAAAACCATGACAATTAAAGGGTTATGGACATGGTTATAGTCATGGTCATGGTTTATAACCGTGACTATAGTGTGGGGCTAATGTTACGGTTAAAAGCTATGACTATAGAAACACTAACCATAACTATAAAAGGGATAAAGTCACAATTATAAAACGTGACCTTTGATTTATGGTCACGTTTATCACTTTGTAAGAAAAGGACTATGACTTTTGCTCAACAAACTGTGACCGTTGAGCTATGGTAAGGGCGGTATTGGCCACAGTTGAATACCGTGACTTTTGTTCAAAATCAGTGATAATAGAGCAAAGCTCACAGTTTTTTATGTCTATAGTCACAGTTTTAAAACGTGACTTAAAGCAAAAAATGTTGTGGTGTAGCTTAACTTTAAGCACATAATTCATGTAACTTAAGTAAAGTCACACTGCAAGCTAATTCTTCATAAATGATTCAAGTGATAATATCATGTCAAAATAACAATAAGTAACCAATATTGACATCTAAAGTATATATAAGCTACAAAAGGAAGCTACAAAGAGTCATAAATCAACTAATGACATTATTAAACTCAAATTCAAACTTCTAAATTTTTCAGAGAAAATATCTTTCTTTCTCATGACACTTGATCCTGAAATCATCATTGTTTCAACTTCAAATACATTTTCATAGGAAAGACACTATCTTTGTGGTTGAAGATCATGTTTAAGTCAAGGCTTGTTGGCAAAGAAACAATCATGCATTAAAGGAGACAAACTCTGAGTGAGATCCAAATAATTCATAACACGTGAGATTGGTCTCACCAGCATCTAGATTATGAAGCTATATCCCATAACTATGAGAGCAACACAACATAAACAAAAGAAGAAATAATATTTTTTTTAACTTTAAAATTCATTTGAAAGTGAATAAATATATTAATTTAAGTTTACATTCCTTACACTAAAAATAAATATAATCAAACTAATCCTCACAGAGATGCTAGCTACTCCATGATTACTATTACTTTCCTTAGTATATTTACCTCTCTTTTCAACCTAGTTGTGATTTTGACCTCTATTTCTAACCCCCACTATATATTTCCATTGCTTTAGCATCATGGTACTCTTTGCCAAATAACAATATTATCACAGTTGAAATAAGCAATTGTTCACAAAGAAGTCTTCTGTCTCGTGGATAAAAATCCTTTGAATAGACACTTTTAGATAGTGAAGAACAGAAGACAAAATAACCTTATTGTTTTAGCACACTTGATTGTACTTACACCATAACACTGCATAATTGAAATTCTTTCAGAAAAGCATCATCATGATTTTATTGCACCATTCACACAAAAATAGAAAGCAGAACCCCGAGGCAGAGAGCTCATACTCACACTCAATACATCATTCAAGATAAGTAAATAAACCTTTTTTTTCTTCTTTCCCTTGTGCTGCTAGCTACAATCTATCTAAAAAGAGAAGGGATCGATCACATTCCATGATAAAATGAAATAGAAACTTTGTTAAATGTTTCACAGAAAAATACCCTTTAGCCATTTCAATCAAATCCTTCAGATTTGACTTCTTTCAAAAATGAAACTCACTGAAATTCCAATCCCGAGATTTTTTAATTATGACTAACAACTAACACTTCTTTTTTCAAATCTTTTTTTTTTCACTCAAGAAAAATCTGCAACACAAAAAAATTGGAATATCCAAGAGAAAGCTTAATAATCTAGAATCAATGCCATTGTGTTTGACAATGTTGCTCCAAATTGAGCTAATTTTGATAAAATATATGATTCAACAATGGAGACCCAAATGCTTATATCACAAATTAATTCATTCAAATGTATTATTTATTGAACAAGAGATCATATTTGTCAAGTTTATGCATACATTTTATCAAAATAAATAGAGGATTATCTTTTCAGTCAGAAATTCTCTTGGGTAAAAAAATCTAGCAAAGATTGAGCTCAAATTTTTTCCAAAACCACGTATTGCACCATGTTAAATAGCTTTCTCCCATGTCAACCAACCCGAAAGACAATTTAAAACACTAACGAAGTCTTAAATAATCTTCTATGAGATTAAATTCTTCTCACCAAAAAGTTATTATAGATTATTTCAATGAGAATCTTGATACCTGGTGCACGAAATTTCGATCTCAATGGCGGCAAAAACTTGGTACGCACTATCATAATTTCAATTCTTCTTCACAACTTTACACAACTAACCAACAAGTGCATTGGGTTATCCAAGTAATAAACCTTACGTGAGTAAGGAGATTGTCGGCTTGAAGCAAGCTATGGTCATCCTTGTAAATCTCAGTCAAGCGGATTCAAATGGTTATGGGATTTTGATAATTAAAATATAAATAAAATATAAAATAGGATAGAGATACTTATGTAATTCATTGGTAAGAATTTCAGATAAGCGTATGGAGATGCTTTGTTCTTTCTGAAGCTCTTCTTTCCTACTGCCTTCATCCAATCATTCATACTCCTTTCCATGACAAGTTGTATGTTAGGCATCTCCATTGTCAATGGCTACTTCCCGTTCTCTCAATGAAAATGGTCCAAATGCACTGTCACCGCATGGCTAATCATCTGTCGGTTCTCGATCATGTTGGAATAGGGTCCATTGACCCTTTTGCATCTGTCACTACGCCCAACACTCGCGAGTTTGAAGCTCGTCACAGTCATCCCATCCAAGATCCTACTCGGAATACCACAGACAAGGTTTAGACTTTTCGGATCTCAAGAATGGCCGCCAATAATTCTAGCTTATACCACGAAGACTTTGGTCTGAACTAGGAGGCCAAGAGATACACGCTTAATCTAAGGTAGAACGGAAGTGGTTGTCAGGCACGCGTTCATAGGTGGAGAATAGTGATGAGTGTCACGGATCATCACATTCATCATGTTGAAGTGCAAGCGAATATCTTAGAATAGGGTAGGAAGTTGGCATTTGAACGTCAGTTTGCGTCATCAAAACTCGGGCAAAGTATGAACTATTATATATTGCTGAAAAGTCCTGGATGTCTACTTTCCAACGCAATTGAGAGCATACCAATTGAATTTCTGTAGCTCCAGAAAATCCATTTCGAGTGCAGGGAGGTCAGAATCCAACAGCATCTGCAGTCCTTCTTCAGCCTCTGAATCAGATTTTTGCTCAAGTACCTAAATTTCAGCCAGAAATTACCTAAAATCACAAAAAACATACAAACTCATAGTAAAGTCCAGAAATGTGATTTTTATTTAAAAACTAATAAAATATACTAAAAACTAACTAAATCATACTAAAAACTATGTAAAAACAATGCCAAAAAGCGTATAAATTATCCGCTCATCACAACACCAAACTTAAATTGTTGCTTGTCCCCAAGCAACTGAAAGTCAAATAGGATAAAAAGAAGAGAATATACTATAAATCCAAAATATCAATGAAACTTAGCTCCAATTAGATGAGCGGGGCTAGTAGCTTTTTGCCTCTGAACAGTTTTGGCATCTCACTTTATCCTTTGAAGTTCAGAATGATTGGCATCTATAGGAACTCAGAGTTCAGATAGTGTTATTGATTCTCCTAGTTCAGTATGTTGATTCTTGAACACAGCTACTTTATGAGTCTTGGCCGTGACCCTAAGCACTTTATTTTCCAGTATTACCACCGGATACATAAATGCCACAGACACATAACTGGGTGAAACTTTTCAGATTATGACTCAGCTTTGCTAAAGTCCCCAATTAGAGGTGTCCATGGTTCTTAAGCACACTCTTTTTTTGCTTTGGACCTCGACTTTAACCGCTCAGTCTCAAGCTTTTCACTTGACACATTCACGCCACAAGTACATGGTTAGGGACAGCTAGGTTTAGCCGCTTAGGCCAGGATTTTATTCCTTTGGACCCTCCTATCCACTGATGCTCAAAGCCTTGGATCTTTTTTTTTACCCTTGTCTTTTGGTTTAAAGGGTTATTGGCTTTTTGCTCTTAGCTTTTGGTTTAAAGAGCTATTGGCTTTTTCTGCTTGCTCTTTCTTTTTCTTTCTCTCTTTTTTTTTTACCTTTTCTTTTTTTTTTCGCAAGCCTTGTTATTCACTGCTTTTTCTTGCTGCAAGAATCAATTTTATGATTTTTCAGATTATCAATAACATTTCTCCTTTTTCATCATTCTTTCAAGAGCCAATAATTTTAACATTCATAAACAACAAATTCAAAAAAAAATGCACTGTTCAAGCATTCATTCAGAAAACAAAAAGTATTGCCACCACATCAAAATAATTAAACTAATTTCAAAGATGAATTCGAAATCATGTACTTCTTGTTCTTTTAATTTTAGAATATTTTTCATTTAAGAGAGGTGATGGATTCATAGGACATTCATAGCTTTAAAGCATAGACACTAGACACTAATGATCATGTAATAAGACACAAACATAAATAAAAATAAAGCATAGAGAACGAAAACAGAAAAATTAACTAGACAAGGAGATTAAGAAACGGGTCCACCTTAGTGAGGGTGGCGTCTTCTTCCTCTTGAAGAACCAATGGTGTTCTTGAGCTCCTCTATGTCTCTTCCTTACCTTTGTTGCTCCTCCCTCATAGCTCTTTGATCTTCTCTAATCTCATGGAGAATGATGGAGTGCTCTTGGTGCTCCATTCTTAGTTGTCCCATGTTGGAACTTAATTCTCCTAGGAAGGTGTTGATTTGCTCCTAATAGTTTTGTGGAGAAAAGTGCATCCCTTGAGGCATCTCAGGAATTTCATGATGAGGAATTTTCTCATGCTCTTGTTGAGGTCCATGAGTGGGCTCTCTTGTTTGCTCCATCCTTTTCTTAGTGATGGGCTTGTCCTCATCACTGAGGATGTCTCCCTCTATGTCAATTCCAGCTGAATTACAGAGGTGACAAATAAGGTGAGGAAAGGCTAACCTTGCCAAAGTGGAGGACTTATCAGCCACCTTGTAGAGTTCTTGAGGTATAATCTCATGAACTTCCACTTCCTCCCCATTCATGATACTATGGATCATGATGGCTTGATCCACAGTTACTTCGGATCGGTTGCTATTAGGAATGATAGAGCGTTGGATGAACTCCAACCATCCTCTAGCTACAGGCTTAAGGTCCGGTCTTCTCAATTGAACCGGCTTGCCTCTTGAGTCAACTTTCCATTGAGCTCCTTCCACACATATGTCTATGAGGACTTGGTCTAACCTTTGATCCAAATTGACCCTTCTAGTGTAGGGGCGTGCGTTTTCTTGCATCATTGGCAAGTTGAACGCCAACCTTACATTTTCTGGACTGAAATCTAAGTATTTTCCCCGAACCATTGTAAGCCAATTCTTTGGATTCAGGTTCATACTTTGATCATAGTTCCTAGTGATCCATGCGTTTGCATAGAACTCTTGAACCATTAGGATTCCGACTTGTTGAATAGGATTACAGAGTACTTCCCATCCTCTTCTTCTAATCTCTTGTCGGATCTCCGGATATTCGCCCTTTTTGAGCTTAAATGGGACATCAGGGATCACCTTTTTCTTGGCCACAACTTCATAGAAGTGGTCTTGATGGACCTTTGAGATGAATCTCTCCATCTTTCATGACTCAGAGGTGGAAGCAATTGCCTTTCCTTTCCTCTTTCTTGAGGTTTCTCTGGCCTTAGGTGCCATTAATGGTTATGAAAAAATAAAAAGCAACGCTTTTACCACACCAAACTTAAAATGTTAGCTCGTCCTCGAGCAAAAGAAGAAAGAAAATAGTAAAAGAAGAAGAAAATGGAGGAGATGGAGGGGAAGAGTGTATTCAGCCAAGGGGGAAGAAGTATTTTTAATGTGTGAAAATGAGGTAGTATTGAGGGGTTTATATAGGGGTGGGGAAAGGGTTAGGTTTCGTGTATTAGGGTTGGGTTTGGGAGGGAAAGGATTTTGAATTTGGAAGTAGGTGGGGTTTTTGGAGATCTTGTGGGGTCCACAGATCCTGAGGGGTCAAGGACTTAACATCCCTGCTCCATTCAGGCGTGAAAAACGCCCTTAGAGTGCACTTCTGGCATTAAACGCCAAGTTGCTGCTTGTTTCTGGCGTTTAACGCCAACTTTTCTCCCATTCTTGGCGTTAAACGCCAATTAGATGCTCTGTTCTGGCGTTAAACGCCAATCTGGTGCCTGTTTCTGGCGTTAAACGCCCAGAATGGTGCCAGACTGGGCGTTTAACGCCCATTCTACTACTCTTACTGGCGTTTAAACGCCAGTAAGCTCTTCCTCCAGGGTAAGCTATTTTTTATTCCATTTTTTATTCTGTTTTTGATTTTTCAGTTGTTTTTGTGACTTCATATGATCATCAACCTAAAGAAAATATAAAATAGCAATTGAAAATAAATAGATATAATTAAATAGCATTGGGTTGCCTCCCAACAAGCACTTCTTTAATGTCAATAGCTTGACAGTGAGCTCTCATGGAGCCTCACAGATAATCAGAGCAAGGTTGGGGCCTCTCAACACCAAACTTGGAGTTTGGTTGTGGCCTCCCAACACCAAACTTAGAGTTTGAATGTGGGGGGTTTTGTTTGACTCTGTATTGAGAGAAACTTTTCATGCTTCCTCTCCATGGTTACAGAAGGAGATCCTTGAGTCTTAAATACAAGGTAGTCCTCATTCAACTGAAGGACCAACTCTCCTCTGTCAACATCAATCACAGCGTTTGCTGTGGCTAGGAAGGGTCTGCCAAGGATGATGGATTCATCCTCATCCTTCCCAGTGTCTAGGATTATGAAATCAGCAGGGATGTAAAGGCCTTCAACCTTTACTAGCACGTCCTCTACTAGTCCATAAGCCTGTTTCATTGATTTGTTTGCCATCTCTAGTGAGATTCTTGCAGCTTGTACCTCAAAGATTCACAGTTTCTTCATTACAGAGAGTGGCATGAGGTTTATCCCTGACCCCAGGTCACACAGAGCCTTCTCAAAGGTCATGGTGCCTATGGTACAAGGTATGAAGAATTTTCTGGGATCCAATTTCTTCTGAGGTAATGTCTGCCTCATTAATGCACCCAGTTCATTGGTGAACAAGGGGGTTCATCCTCCCAAGTCTCATTACCAAATAACTTAGCATTTAACTTCATGATTGCTCCTAGATACTTAGCAACTTACTCTTCAGTGATGTCTTCATCCTCTTCAGAGGAAGAATATTCATCAGAGCTCATGAATGGCAGAAGGAGGTTCAATTGAATCTCTATGGTCTCTGTATGAGCCTCAGATTCCTTTGGTTCCTCAAAGGGAAATTCCTTTCTGTCCAGAGGACATCCCATGAGGATTTTCTCACTGGGACTCACGTCCTCCTCACTCTCTCCAGGTTCGGCCATGTTGGTCATGGTTATGGCCTTGCACTCTCTCTTGGGATTCTCTTATGTATTGCTTGGGAGAGTACTGGGAGGAGTTTCAGTAATCTTCTTACTCAGCTGACCCACCTGTGCCTACAAATTTCTAATGGAGGACCTTGTTTTATTCATGAAACTTAGTGTGGTCTTGGATAGATCAGAGACAATGGTTGCCAGGCCAGAATGGC
Source organism: Arachis ipaensis (assembly GCF_059453495.1). Lineage (NCBI taxonomy): Eukaryota > Viridiplantae > Streptophyta > Magnoliopsida > Fabales > Fabaceae > Arachis > Arachis ipaensis. The sequence goes on along the minus strand of NC_142441.1, from coordinate 112,694,411 downwards.
TCTGTTCATAATTCTCTGTCTGTTGCTGAGAAGATGATGGAAAAGGCTTGCTATTGCTAAACCTATTTCTTCCACCATTATTGTTGAAGCCTTGTTGAGGCTTCTGTTGGTCCTTCCATGAGAAATTTGGATGATTTCTCCATGAAGGATTATATGTGTTTTCATAGCGTTTTCCCATATAATTCACCTCTGCCATTGCAGGGTTCTCAGGATCATAAGCTTCTTCTTCAGAAGATGCTTCTTTAGTACTGTTGGATGCTGCTTGCAATCCATTCAGACTCTGAGAAATCATATTGACTTGCTGAGTCAATATTTTGTTCTGAGCCAATATGGCATTCAGAGTATCAATTTCAAGAACTCCCTTCTTCTAAGACGTCCCATTGTTTACAGGATTCCTCTCAGAGGTGTACATGAACTGGTTATTTGCAACCATTTCAATGAGTTCCTGAGCTTCTGCAGGGGTTTTCAGATGAAGAGATCCTCCTGCAGAATGGTCCAATGACATTTTTGACAACTCAGACAGACCATCATAGAATATACATATGATGCTCCATTCTGGAAGCATGTCAGTAGGACACCTTTTGATCAGTTGCTTATATCTTTCCCAAGCTTCATAGAGAGATTCTCCTTCCTTCTGTCTGAAGGTTTGAATTTCCACTCTAAGCTTGCTCATCTTTTGAGGTGAAAAGAATTTGGCCAGAAAAGCACTGACCAGCTTATCCCAAGAGTTCAGGCTATCCTTAGGTTGTGAATCCAACCATGTTCTAGCTCTGTCTCTTATAGTAAAAGGGAAAAGCATAAGCCTGTAGACCTCGGGATCAACTCCATTGGTCTTGACAGTGTCACAGATTTGCAAGAATTCAGCTAAAAACTGATGAGGATCTTCCATTGGAAGTCCATGAAACTTGCAATTCTGCTGCATTAGAGAAGCCAATTGAGGCTTAAACTCAAAATTGTTTGCTCCAATTGCAGGAAGTGAGATGCTTCTTCCATAGAAGTTAGAAGAGGGTGCAATAAAGTCACCAAGCATCTTCCTTGCATCTCCACCATTGTTATTAGGTTCGGCCATGTCTCCCTCTTTTTCGAAAATTTCTGTCAGGTTCTCTCTAGAGAGTTGTGCTTTAGCTTCCCTTAGCTTCCACTTCAGAGTCCTTTCAGGTTCAGGATCAGCTTCAACAAGAATATTCTTATCCTTGTTCCTGCTTATATGAAAAAGAAGAGAACAGAAAAGAAAATATGGAATCCTCTATGTCACAGTATAGAGATTCCTTATGTGAGTATAAGAAGAGAAGAATAGAAGAAGGAGAACAGAAAAATTCGAACACAGAGAAGAAGATGGGGTTCGAATTTTGGGTGGGTGAGAAGTGTTAATAGATAAATAAATAGAAGGATATGTGAGAGGGGGAGAGAATTCGAATTTAATTTAAAATAAAAGGAAAATATTTTTGTTTTTATTTCAAATATTAGTTAGAATTCGAAAATTAAAAAGAGAAATAAAATTAAAATTAAAATTTGAAACAATTAGTTAATTAAAAGGAATTTTGAAAAAAAAAGGGTGAGGAGTTTTCGAAAATTAGAGAGAGAAAATTAGTTAGGTAGTTTTGAAAAAGATAAGAATCAAACAAAAAGATGAGATTAATTGAAAAATATTTGAAAATCAATTTTGAAAAGATAAGAAGTTAGAAAAGATTTTGAAGTTGATTTTGAAAAAGATGTGATTTGAAATTTATTTTGAAAAAAAAGATTTGAAAAGGAAATTAAAAAGATTTGATTTTTGAAAAATTAAAGTTGATTACTTGACTAACAAGAAACTAAAAGATATGATTCTAAAATTTAAAGATTGAACCTTTCTTAATAGGCAAGTAACAAACTTTAAAATTTTTGAATCAATCACATTAATTGTTAGTAAAGAATTTGAAATTATGAAATGAAATTAGGAAAAAGATTTTGAAAATCATTTTTTAAAATTTTCGAAAATCATAAAAGAGAAAATGAAAAAGATTTAATTTTTGAAAAAGTTTTGAAAAGATATGATTTTTTAAATTGAAAATTTGACTTGACTCATAAGAAACAACTAAATTTTAAAAAGTTTTGAAAAAGTCAACCCAAATATTCAAAATTTATGAGAAGATTAAGGGAAAGATATTTGTTTGATTTTTTAATTTTTAATGAGGAGAGAGAAAAACAACAAAAAGATGCAAAACATGAAAATTATGAATCAAAACACACAATGCATGCAAGAACACTTTGAATGTCAAGATGAACACCAAGAACACTTTGAAGATCAAGATGAACATCAAGAACTTATTTTTCAAGATTTTTAAGAAAATAAACATATGCAAGACACCAAACTTAGAAATTTTCAATGTTTAGACACTAACAAATTGAAAATGCATATGAAAAACAAGAAAAGACACAAAACATGAAGATGCAAAGATCAAACAAAGAAGATCATCAAGAACAACTTGAAGATCATGAAGAACACCATGCATGATTTTTGAAAATTAAAGAACAATTAAAAGGATGCAATTGACACTAAACTTAAAATTTGACACTAAACTCAAACAAGAAACACAAAATTATTTTTTATTTTATGATTTTATAAATTTTTTTGTATTTTTTGAAAATTATTTAGAAAAGAAAAATAAGGATTTCGAAATTTCAAATGAGAATTCCAGGAATCGTGCAATGTTAGTCTAAAACTCCGGTCCAGGAATTAGACATGGCTTACTAGCCAGCCAAGCTTTCAGTGAAAGCTCCGGTCCAAAACACTAGACATGGCCACTGGCCAGCCAAGCTTCAGCAGAACATTACATACAACAGCTAATTTGTTGAGAAAGACAAAGAAGCTCTTCTAAAGATAGTTGAAACCTCGGTCTAAAAGATTAGACATGGCTTAACAGCCAGCCAGAATTCAACATATCTCATGAAACCCTAGAATTCATTCTTAAAAATTTTGAAGAACATAGAATAATTTATTTTTTTTGAAAATTTTTTGAAAATAAAAAGAATAAAAATAAAAACTTAAAATTAAAATAAAATTACCTAATCTGAGCAACAAGATGAACAGTCAGTTGTCCAAACTCGAACAATCTCCGGCAACGGCGCCAAAAACTTGGTGCACGAAATTGTGATCTCAATGGCACCAAAAACTTGGTATGCACTATCATAATCTATATTCTTCTTCACAACTTCGCACAACTAACCAGCAAGTGCACTGGGTCGTCCAAGTAATAAACCTTACGTGAGTAAGGGTCGATCCCATGGAGATTGTCGGCTTGAAGCAAGCTATGGTCATCCTTGTAAATCTCAGTCAGGCGGATTCAAATGATTATGGGATTTTGATAATTAAAATATAAATAAAATATAAAATAGGATAGAGATACTTATGTAATTCATTGGTAGGAATTTCAGATAAGCGTATGGAGATGCTTTGTTCCTTCTGAATCTCTGCTTTCCTACTGCCTTCATCTAATCATTCATACTCCTTTCCATGGCAAGCTGTATGTTGGGCATCACCGTTGTCAATGGCTACTTCCCGTCCTCTCAGTGAAAATGGTCCAAATGCACTGTCACCACATGGCTAATCATCTGTCGGTTCTCGATCATGTTGGAATAGGGTCCATTGACCCTTTTGTGTCTGTCACTACGCCCAATACTCGCGAGTTTGAAGCTCGTCACAGTCATCCCATCCCAGATCCTACTCGGAATACCACAGACAAGGTTTAGACTTTCCGGATCTCAAGAATGGCAGCCAATAATTCTAGCTTATACCACGAAGACTCTGGTCTGAACTAGGAGGCCAAGAGATACACGCTCAATCTAAGGTAGAACGGAAGTGGTTGTTAGGCACGCGTTCATAGGTGGAGAATAGTGATGAGTGTCACGGATCATCACATTCATCATGTTGAAGTGCAAGCGAATATCTTAGAATTGACTGCGTGCCAATTGGGTTTCTGTAGCTCCAGAAAATCCATTTCGAGTGCAGGGAGGTCAGAATCCAACAGCATCTGCAGTCCTTCTTCAGCCTCTGAATCAGATTTTTGCTCAAGTCCCTCAATTTTAGCCAGAAATTACCTGAAATCACAGAAAAACACACAAACTCATAGTAAAGTCCAGAAATATGATTTTTATTTAAAAACTAATAAAAATATTCTAAAAACTAACTAAATCATACTAAAAACTATGTAAAAACAATGCCAAAAAATGTATAAATTATCCGCTCATTAATATCAAAATTAAAACTCCAAAAACCAGCAACAAATATAATTATTTTTTTTATTTCCGTCTTTTTCAATGTGCACTACCATTTTCAACATGTCAAAGCAAATTTAAGTGAATAAATCTTACAAGGGGAGATCTATCCACTAAATATTGAATAATTATCTCCACTATAACGTAAAAAAAATTAAAAAATAAAGCAATAAATAAACAAAAAGCCAAAAATTGAAAAATAAGATAATGGGGTAATATACTTGAGGAGGGGCGAGTAATGGTATTTTTTTAGGTTAATAGGCACCCGCTACAGTGGTATATAAATTGATATATAGTATGTAGCGTGTGTGAGTACATGACCAAAAAAAAGAGAGTGCTATGCTTTTCTATTTCCTCGACACTCACAGTTCGGGATGAAAAAAAATCCATTAATAGGTTCTATTTTATCATTTCAACTTTTGTTAAAAAATATGGATTTTATCAATTAGCTTACACATATTTTGCTTAATTAGATGATTCTTTGAAATCTTACTCTCATTGAAATTGTTGTGCAAAAAATAGGCTTTTTATATTTTAAATTGTCCAATTCTTATTTCTCCTTTTGCCATTTGGTTCCGTGATGCATTATCCTCAATTATTTTAAGTTTAAGGCACATCAATGGTTTAAGGGATCGAAAATCATGGTACAAAGAAGAATATTCAAGAAGCAATTCAGAGCTCAGCAGCCAAACAGTCGCACATGCAGCCTCCATCCGTGTGCGACCATAGCCTGCATGCGCGTCTACATCCCACGCATAACCGCTGAATTCGCGTGTCATGATTAGCGAAGTAAGTGCAGTCGTGATTTGGGCCTCCCAAAGGCCCTCATCAGTTGCGATGGAAGATATATGAAACCAAGATTTGAGGAGAATTATACCCAATATACTACAACATTCATTTCACATTTTTTAGGGTTTAGTTGGATAATTCTTGAGAAAGAAATTCTAAGTTTTCTCTAGAATTTTTAGGGTTTGCATCAATGTCATCTTAGTTTATAATTCTTATTTATGTTTAAGCTTACATTTTCTTCAACAATCTTCTAGTTTACTACTCTAATTTGATTTGCATTTCCTTTCTTATTTTATTCAGTTTATGTGATGACTTGATGATGCATGAGCATCTTTTTTATATTTTCTTACTATTTTAGATGTGAATTTATTTAGTTTTATTGAGATTTTAGTATTTGGAACCTATTTGGATGCTACTTTAACGCGCATTGTGCGTTTATTTATTTCAGGAAAAATCTAGACAAATTTGGCAGAATTCGTGCAAAAGAAAAAAAAAGAAACTTGATGCTGCCAAGATGGTGCTAAACGCCGCTGCCTGGCGTTGGCACCAAGTGCATCGTACTGCGTGCAAGCTCTCTGTTGAGCTAGCGCTAAACGCCAGAGCGCAGAAGACTTCGTAAAGTACGTCCAGAATCTCATGCTATCAGCAGTAAATGCCGAACCTGGCATTTAGTGCCAGGAAGACAGCAAGAATATAAACCTCTCTACCTCAGCGGCGCTAAATGCCGAGTCTGGCGTTTAGCGCTAGTAGCGCGAATATGATTTCTAAAGAAGGCTTCGTTGGCTTAGATTTTTATTAATAATTAGTTTTATTTAATTTTCTTTTGGTGATTATTATTTCAAAACACAATCTTTTAGGTTTAGAATTTATTATTCTATTTTATTTTCAAATCAAAATTAGGTTAGATATAAAAGGGAAAAGATTTAACCCTGCAGGCTCTCTTCTCTCTTCTACCTCATTCTACACTTTACACATTTTGGAACTCTAGTTTTTCTCTGAACCATGAGCAACTAAACCTCCCTTGTTAAGGTTAGGAGCTCTGTTTATGAGGCACCTGTTGCCAAACACCGCTGCCTGACGTTTGGCACCAAGTGCCTCGTACCGCGTGCAAGCTCTCTATTGAGCTGACGCCGAACCTGGTGTTTATCGCCAGGAAGACAGCAAGACTATAAACCTCTCTGCCTCAACCGCACTAAACGCTGAGTCTGGCATTTAGCGCCATTAGTGCAAATATGATTTCTAAAGAAGGCTTCGTTGGCTTAGATTTTTATTAATAATTTGTTTTATTTTATTTTTTTGGTTATTATTATTTCAAAACACAATCTTTTAGGTTTAGAATTTATTATTCTATTTTATTTTCAAATTAAAATTAGGTTAGATATAAAAGGGAAAAGATTTAACCCTGCGGGATTTCTTCTCTCTTGTACGTCATTCTACACTTTACACATTTTGGAACCCTAGTTTTTCTCTGAGCCATGAGCAACTAAACCTCCATTGATAATGTTATGAGCTCTATTTATTCTATGTATTAATACTATTGTCACTCTATTTTAATTATTGTATTGATTTAAATTCAAGGATTACTTTCGTTATTCATCTTATGAATTTGAGTGTATTAGAAAATAACTCTTATTCTACATGAATTCTTGTTGACTCTTGGAAAAGTTAACTCACTTGAATACTAGCTTGAAAGTAATTTTTCTAAATCACTAATTACCTAGACTTAATAGGATACGTGACATATAATCCTCTTGTATTTGGGTAATTAGGGTTTTTGTGGCTAATAAACTAGAATTAGATTTAACCCTTTAATCTACGTTATATGACCAAGGAATTGGCGGTTAATTAGGTTAGAGGAGACTAAATTTCTAAGGAATTAGGGTTTAGTCAATTAGGGTTTGCTATGAATTGGATCTTACATGATTAAATTAGTTGGTAAGAGATATTAATCTGGAAAAATAAATACCTCTGAAACCTTAACTATTCTCTCACATAGTTTTTACACCAAATTTACTGCTTGCTTCCTAAATTCCTGATTTACTGTTTAATGCAATTTAAACCCCAAACACTCTTCTCTGCTTGTCTGACTAAGTGAATCATTCAACCATTGTTGCTTGGTCTATCAATCCTCATGGGATCGACTCTCACTCACCTGAGATATTACTTAGTACGACCCGGTGCACTTGCCGGTAGTTTGTGAGATTCAAAATTCTGCACCAAGTTTTTGGTGCCATTACTGGAAATTCACTTAGATTGACAAGTACCCGTTGTTTGATTTCTTAGATTAGACGTCCCTTGTTTTAATTTTAAGTATTTTTTTACATTAAATTTTCGAAAATTTTACTTTAGTTGCTAAAAAAAATTCTCTTAATTTCTGAAATTAAGTTTGGTGTCCTCTTAGTTGTCGAATTTTATTTTTCCCTCGTTATTTTTCTTTCATTATTTTCGAAATTATTAGTTTACTTTTCCTTAATTAATTTTCAAATTTATTGGTTTACTTCCTTTAATTATTTTTGAAAATTTTGGTGTGTTTATTTGTTTTATTTTATTTTATTTTCTTTACTCAGGTTACCTCACCGGGAATTCTCTTCACTCTAAGGTAGAGATTCCCACTTTTTCTTATTTTCTTTTTGTTTATGAGTAGGAACATGAACAAAGAACCTCTTCTTGACTTTCATCCTGAGACTGAGAGAACTCTGAGAAGGCGTTTACTGTAGGCTAGAGCTTACAAAGCCATTGAGAATCTCAAGGATAGTTTTGAGAAGGAAACTGAAGGAACTACTATGGATCCAAACAACACCAACAATGTTATTAATCCTCATGTTCTCAATGCTCCTAATGTGCCTGAGCAACCAAGACGGATACTGGGCTCATACACTGCTCTTAGCCCCAACTTCTATGGCAATAACATTGTTGTACCTCCTGTAGCTACTCATAATTTTGAGTTGAAGTCTCAGCTCATCTCTTTGGTGCAATAAAATTACCAGTTTCATGGACTTCCACAGGAAGACCCAAACTTGTTTATCTCTAATTTCATGCATATTTGTGACATTGTGAAAATAAATGGAGTTCATTCGGATGTTTATAGGTTGCTTCTCTTTCCGTTTGCTGTACAGGACAGAGCCAAGCAGTGGCTTGATACACAGCCCAAGGAGAGCTCGGATACTTGGGATAAATTGGTTAATAGATTCTTAATCAAGTTCTTTCCACCTCAGAAGCTGACTAAGCTGAGGACTGATATTCAAACTTTCAGGCAGAGAGAGGGTGAGTCTCTTTATGATACCTGGGAGAGGTACAAGACGATGCTCAAGAAGTGTCCTTCATATATGTTCTAAAACTGGGTTCAATTACAGATTTTCTATGATAGAATTACTGAGGCCGCCAAAATGTCTCTAGATAATTCAGCAAGCGGGTCTCTTCACATGAAAAAGACTCCTGAGGAAGCTCTTGATTTAATTGAGATGGTTGCTAACAACTAATATCTATATTCTTTTGAAAGGACCTCTATGAGAAAAAGAGTCATAAAATTGGATGCTTTGGATGCAATTCTTGCTCAGAACAAGGCTATGTCTCAACAGATTAATGCTATTACTCAGCACTTGAGTGGAATACAAGTCTCAGCTATCAATACTCAAGATACATCCTATGACATGAGTGGTGACTTCTCTCAAGGTGAAAATTATGATTATAGCCAATTCTCCCCTAAACAGGTCAATTATATGGGCAATTCCTCTAGACCCCCAATAATGATCCTTTCTCTAAGACTTATAATCCGGGGTGGCAAAATCATCCTAATTTTGGTTGGAGAAATCAAGCACAGAGGCAAAAGAATTTTAGCAACAATTCTCAGGGAAATTTCAATAAGAACAACTTCAACAATCGCCAATTCCAGCCCTCTCAGCCACAACAAGCACCCTCTCAACCTCAGAAATCATCTGACTTAGAGTCTATTATCGTAGAACTCTCCAAGAATACTCATAGTTTTATGTAGGAAACTAGAGCTTCACTCAGAAACTTGGAAATTCAAGTGGGTCAGTTGAGCAAGCAAGCACATAAAAGGCCTCCTAATACTCTTCCTAGTAACACAGTACCTAATTTAAGGAAAGAATGCAGGATCAGAAGCAAAGGCTAGTAAGGAGCCGGTTGAAAAAAAAAAAGCTCCGGAGGAGGACAAGAATAAAGAGGAGCACACCCCCTCTAAACGCTCGAACAACCCCTTTTCAATTAGTCTTGAGACACATCTAGTGTTGCTTAATGCACCTGAGTACAAGACTAAAATGCCATATACTCAGAGACTTTAGAAGATCTCCAAAGACAAGAAATTTTCTAGATTTTTAGAGGTCTTTAGGAAGCTTCAAATCAACATTCCTTTTGTAGAGGCCCTTGAGCAAATGCCTCTTTATGCCAAGTTTATGAAAGAGTTGCTGACTAACAAGAGGAATTGGAAAGAGAGTGAAACAGTAGTGCTAACGAAGGACTGTAGTACTATTATTCAGTAGGATCTCCCGGAGAAAATGCAGGATCCGGGGAGTTTTTTGATTCCTTGAACCATTAGAGACATCACTATTCAGAGAGATTTATGTGATCTTGGAGCTAGCATCAACCTCATGCCACTTTTTTTAATGAGAAAGCTCCAAATTGATGAGGTAAAACCCACTCATATTTCTCTTTAACTTGCTGACCGTTCAATAAAATTTCCCTTTGGAGTTGTTGAGAACTTACTTGTGAAAGTAGGACCATTTATTTTTCCATCTGATTTTGTCATACTGGATATGGAGGAGGACAAAAATGCCTCTATTATTTTTGGGAGACCCTTTTTAACTACAGGTAGAGCCCTTATTGACGTTCAAAAGGGTGAATTGACTTTGAGGGTCAATGAAGAGGAAGTTGTCCTTAATGTGCTTAAGGCTTTTGATAAACCCCATATTTAGGGTTTATCTTGTGCTTGATTGAGGGGATTTTATGACATTTTACCCACATTTATTCAATGAAATAGCATTGTTTCATGATTGTCTCTCAATTTGTACTTAAGTGTGAAAACATGCTTTCTAGGCCCTTAATTAGCTAAAATTAATTCACCTTTGATTCCACTAGATGCCTTGATGTGTGTGTTAGTGATTTCAGGTTTAGAAGGCTAGGAATGGATCAAAGGAATGAAGAGAAAAGCATGCAAAGTGGAGAAATTATGGAAAAGCAAGGATTTGGGGTAAGATCAACGACGCGCACGCGCAGCAGACGCGCACGCGTGGATTGTGACGTCGCATGGCGACGCGTACATGTACATGACGCATACGCGTGGATGGAAAATTGTCAAGCGACGCGTACGCGTGAAGTGCACGTACGCGTCGATACTCGCACTTGACTCACTTAAAGGCAATATGCTGGGGGCAAATTCTGGGCTTCCTAGGCCCAAATCCAACTCATTTCTGATGCTATTTAAACCAAGGAATGAAGAGGAATCAACACACTTAGACACTTAGTTAGTTTTAGTTTAGTTTTGGGAGGGAAAGTTAGTTTCTAGAGAGAGACGCTCTCTTTTCTCTCTAAAATTAGGATTAGGTTAGATCTAGATTAGGATTTCTTAGATCTAGGTTAATTTAATGCTTTGATTCACTTTTCCTTTTGTAATTCTTCTTTTTTTATATCTCTTCTCTCTAGTTTAGCATTTAATTTTTGTAATTCTCTACTTTTATGTTGAAGCAATTTTTCTCTTCCCTTTTCCTTTTAATGCAATGAATGTTTTGATTTCCTTTATTGTTCATTTGATTTGTTGTTGTTTAATTCCTTGCAATTGAGTAGTGTAGATTTACTTTCCTTGCAACTTTACTATGCTTTTCTTTTATGCCTTTGAACGAACGGCAGAAGTCGGCTAATTAAGAAGTCAAAACATGGAATACGTTGTGAGTATAGTTCTCAACCAGCTAAGATCCGCCTCGTCAATTTAGAAAAGTTGTCACAAATTTTAGAAATAAAAATACTGGGAGTATGAGTCCTAGGTCATCTCCCAACGAGTTACAGGAAAGAGTGCTATTTTATTAATTAGGAATTTTCCGAGAGTTTAAGAGTTGAATAATGATGAGCAATTGAATAATTATAAATTAGAACAATAAAAATAAACTAAGAATAATTATTGATATTCTAAATAAAAGGTCTTGACTGGGGGAATGATTAATTGGAAGTTCTATCCTTGTTGGGATCCCTTAAATGTAGTATTAAAAAGACTATCGTTTTCACTTAGTTAACCCTTACTAAATAAAGGAAAGTCAAGTGATTAAGCTAACCCTTATTCACAAATCCTAGTCCTCTCCCTTAGGAAGGTCTAGCGTTAGTAAATACAGAACTAGCCAACAACGTTCAATTTAACCGACACTTAAGCCTTCCAACTCAAGTGTCTCCTCTTAATCAACCCCATGTCAAGTAGAAAAACTACTCCATTGACATGGATATAATACTCATAAAAATATAAGAAGACATAATAAATTAATTAAAATAAAATAGAAAATTAAAATTAATTTAAAAGTAAAAGTAACTCTATATATTAATAAATCCAAAATGCAACATAATTATCTGAATAGGGTCAATGATCAATTGGAAAGAGTAAAGGGATAAGGAAACAAACTAAAGTAGTAACTTCAATGGAGGTGATGACTCTTCAACATCCAAAATCCAAAGCAAAAGCATAAACTATGAATGTAAAGCGAATCTAGATTCAGATCTAAAACTAAAAGTAATCCTAATATTAATATATCTGAATGTGTGTTTATGTCTATGGATGCGTGTTGAGTCTCTGCATATTCCCAGCTTTATTCTGTGTTTATGGGCCGAAAACTGGGTTAAAACGCGGCCCGAAATTGCCCCCAGCGTATTCTGTTATTTCTACAGATCGCGCATGTCACGCGTATGCGTCGTCCACGCGTTCGCCTCATTCAGCGATTTTCTTTGTCACGCGAGCGCGTCGTCCACGCGTTCGCGTCATTCTTGCAGACTCCAATCCACGTGTTTACATCAAGCACGCGTTCGCATCGCTGCGATTTCTCCATTCCACGCGCTCGTATGAGCCATGCGCTTGCGTCAGTGTTCACTGGTCATCTCCTTAGTTTCTTGTGTTCCTTCTATTTTTGCAAGCTTCCTCTCCATTCTCTAAGCCATTCTTGCCCTATGAAGCTTGAAACACTTAACACACGGATTCCGGCATCGAATGGGATAAAAGAGAATTAAAATACACAAATAAAATATCTCTAGGAAGCAAGTTTTCAACCATAGAACTCAACTAGGAAGGAATTGTAAAATCATGCAAATCATATGAATAAGTAGGTAAATAATTGATAAAAACCACTCAATTAAACACAATATAAAACATAAAATAGTGGTTTATCAACCTCCCCACACTTAAACATTAGCATGTCCTCATGCTTAGCTTAAGAAGATAAAATAAATGAGTAGAGTAATGTAAGACTCATGCAATGCAATTCAACCTATATGATTCTTATCTACTTGGTTAAAAGTAAATAAGCTCTTTAAGACAAACATAAATTGGATTTCACTAATTCAAATTATACAATAAAAGACAAGTAAAATTGTAAGAAGACAGCTCATGAAAGCAGGGAACATAGAATTAAGCATTGAACCCTCACTGATGGTGTATGTGCACTCTAGTCTCTCTAGTGTATATGGTAATCACTCTATCCTTCTCTAATCATGCTCTCTAATCCTTGTTCTTCACCTAACTAATCAACAAGTATTTAATGTACCAATACAAACATCATGAGGTCTTTTAAAGGTTGTAATGGGGCCAAGGTAAAGGTCAGGGTATTATATATATATATATATATATATATATATATATATATATATATATATATATATATATATATATATATATATATATATGGCTAAGTGAGCTATAAATTGAATCATTGATTAACCTAAGCTCTTACCTAACATACATACTCTTATATGCTTTAAATTCATGCCTAACTACCCATAATTCCCACTTTCACATTTCATACTCATGTACCAACTTTTTCTCTTAACTTGTATCACATATGCATTGATTTTTTATTAACTTAACATTGAGGTAATTTTGTCCCCTTATTTAATTACTTAATTATTTATTTATTTATTTATTTATTTTTAAAGTAAAAGTAAAATAAACATAGCTTATCAATGCACATAGATTTTTAATTTTTCTAGTTTCACATGAGTAGGTACTCATATTCCCATTATTTTATCATGACACATTCCCTTATTAACCCATGTCCCCACAATCTTTCCATACTCAATTGACACATAATTTCTATCTTAAGCTTACCAAAGATTCAATTTGGGATATTACTTATTTTTCCGCTTAAGGTTAGTAATGTGGTGAAATATAGAACAAATGGGATTAAAAGGCTCAAAGTGGCTAACAAAGGTAAATGGAAGAGTAGGCTATTTGGGGTAAGTGAGTTAAAACAATTAATGGCCTCAATCATATGCATGCATCTAACACATTAAATATTGGACATATAGGATGGAACAAAATAAAGATTACAATCATAGAGAAGCAAACACACAAGAATAATATTTATGGTCAAATAATGTAACCATGTAATTAGGCTCAAGTCTCATAGGTTGTGTGTTCTTAGCTTTTTTAAACTATGTTCCAATTACAACTTCTAACAAGTTTTAACACAAAAGTTTTGATTTAAATTAGTGAAATTTTTCAAAAATAGGGTCTTAAAAAGAAACTTATTATTTTTCAATCAAGTAGAATAATGCATGCAATTGACCTATTACTATGCAATTTATCCTATTCTAATAAAAAAGAAAAAATTAATTAAATATCCTATTTTATTGGTGTTTAAGGAAGAGAAATTACCTTCGGAAGTTAGGTACTGACCAACCTCCCCACACTTAAAGCTTTGCACCGTCCTCGGTTCCATTTGTCAGGAACAAAAGGGGGCTGGTAGCAGCATCTCCACCGTCGGGACCATCATGGCTCCCTGTGCTGGTAAATGAAGTGGAGTCCGGGGTGTCTGGGTCTTCTTTAGGTGGGTGGTTACCAACAAGTAGCTGATGCGTAAGCATCTTATATATCTTTTCCTTGTGAATTTGCACTTGAATTTCTAAGTTTATTCAAAATTTAAATATCTTTTAGACACTATGGATGCTACTTTGAGTTGTGCACAATTCTATTTATTTCAGGTAGCATTTGAATGGATTTGACGGAGTTTTGTAGCAGAAAAGAAGAAAAATGAATGATGTTGTCAATCCTAACCTCCTTGCACTCAAACAGGAATAACTTCAGCTACAGAGGTCCAATTGATGTGATTTCAGCGGCATTGGAAAGCTAACTTCCAGGGCTTTCCAACGATATATAATAGTGTATACTTCTTCTCCAAAAACCTCTGCCTCCTCCACTTTGAACCTGGCCCTGCCAAGTTCAGCGTGGAACTTGAACGCACCAAAGGAGTCCAACGCACATCATTCCACGCTGAACTTGGAAAAATCCAAGTTCAGCGTGGACTCAAAGGAAAACAATAAGGAAGCGCTACCTCCTCCACGCTGAACTTGAGAATTTCCAAGTTCAGCATGGATCCAAAGCTCCAAAGGAAGAACTGCACCTCATCCACGCTGAACTTGAGGATTTCCAAGTTCAGCGTGGACCTGAACGAATCCAATGATCCCTCGTACAAGGCTGTGCAGAAAGTTTAATGAATTTTGATTTACTTTTATTTTATTTATAATTAGGAAAAGATATTATTTTAGTTTTAGAAAATATATTTTACATTAATTAGGATTAGATATAAAAGGGGAAAGAATCAGCCATTCGGGCTCCTCTCTTCTCTTCTACCTCATTCCAGAATTTACAGTTTTTCAGAATCCTTATTTTCTCTCTGAACCATTAGCAACTAAACCTCCATTGTTAAGGTTAGGAGCTCTGTCTATTGTATGGATTGATAATATTATTTTTCTATTTTAATTCATGTACTGATTTATATTTCAAGAATTATTTTTGTTCTTTATCTTATGAATTTGGGTGGAACGGAAGTATGACCCTCTTTCTAATTGAGTTCTTGTATAACTTGGAAAAGCTCTTTACTTGAACAACAGCTTGAAAACATATTCTCCTAAATTTCTAATTATCTGGACTTAACGGGATACATGACATATAATCCTCTTATATTTGGGTAATTAGGATTTTTGTGGCATATAAACTAGAATTGAACTTCATCCTCTAATTGGAATTAAGTGACCAAGGAATTAGCGGTTGATGAAAGTTAGAGTAGACTAAGAAGGTCTAAGGAATTAGGGCTTAGTCATATATAGTTTGCCATGAATTGAATCTTGCATGATTAAAATAGTTAGTAAAAAAAGTCAATCCGGAAAATAGATAACTCTAAAGCCTTAACTGTTTCTCCATATATTATTCATAACTCGTTTACTGCTTGCTTTCTAATTACTGAATTTACTGTTTAATGCTTTTGAATACTAAAACACTCTTTTCTGTTTGTCTGACTAAGCCAATCACTCAACCATTGTTGCTTGATCCATCAATCCTTGTAGGATCGACCCTCACTCACCTGAAGTATTACTTAGTACGACCCGGTACACTTGCCGGTTAGTTTGTGGTTATAAATTCCACACCAAATTTTTGGCGCTATTACCAGAGATTGATAGTGATTAATAACTATCAGTTGTTTGATTGCTTAGATTAGATAATTTTTTTTCTTTTAATTAATTTTTTTATTATTATTAATTCTTATTTATTTATTTATTTTTCCCTTTCTTTTCTCTTTCCGTTAGCGCATTCCCTAGCCCCCTGTACCCTTTTTCTTTATTTCCCTAACGTCATTTTTTTTATTTATTTTACTTTTATTTTATTTTTTTTTGTCTATTTTTCCTTACTTTCTTTTGTTCTGTCATTTTTTTATATATTTTATTCAGTTCATCTTATTTTATTTTCGTTTTTCTTATTCATTTTGTTTCTCTATTTTTATTTTTCTGGTTCACTAAAAAAATAATAATAATAAAAATAGTACTTATAATTTTTTTAATTTCTAAAATTAAGTTTGGTGTCCTCTATTTATTTTTATTTTAATTTTTTCTATTTATTTTTCTGGTTAATTTCGAATTTTTCTGTTTTAATTCTACCTATTATTTTCGAAAATTATTTATTTATTTATTTAGTATTTTATTTTATTATTTTACACAGATTACCTCACAGGGACTTCTCTGCACTCTGACGTAGAGAGTCACATCTTTTCTTGTTTTCTGTTTGTTTATGCGCAGGAACAGAGATAAATAATATCTGTTAGACTTTGATCCTGAACTTGAAAGGACTTTGAGGTGGCGTTTGCAACAAGCAAGACTTTACAAGGCTGCAGAGTCCACTATGGATCATAATAATAATGCTGTTAATGCCAATGTGACAAATCCGAATGAGAATGAGCAAAGGAGAGTACTGGGCTCTTACTCTGCTCCTACTGCAGATCTTTATGGAAAAAGCATTGTGGTGCCTCCTATAGCTACAAACAACTTTGAGTTGAAGCCACAATTGGTCACCCTAGTGCAACAAAACTGCCAGTATCACGGTCTTCCCCACGAAGACCCAAATCAATTTATATATGATTTTCTGTAGATTTGTGATACTATGAAGACAAATGGAGTGAATCCTGAGGTGTACAGACTCATGCTTTTCCCGTTTGCTCTGAGGGATAAAGCAAAGCTATGGCTAGATTCCCAACCAAAGGAGTGTCTGAATACTTGGAAAAAGGTTGTTACTGAATGTTTCACTAAATTTTTCCCACCAAAGAAGCTGACTAAGCTTAGGTTGGAGGTTCAGAGCTTCAGGCAGAAGGAAGGTGAAACTCTTTATGAAGCTTGGGAGAGATACAAGCTATTGACTAGGCAATGCCCTCCGAACATGTTCTCCAAATAGACCCAACTAGATATCTTTTATGAAGGCTTGGGTGAGATATCCAAGATGAGCTTAGATACTTCTGCAGGTGGTTCATTGCACAAGAAGAAGACACCAGAGGAGACTATTGAGCTTATTGAATTGGTTGCAAGCAACCAATATTTATACTCATCTAACAGGAATCCTGTGAACTCTGAGACCTCTCAGAAGAGAGGCGTGTTGGAAGTGGAAGCTGTTAATGCTCTTCTTGCTCAGAACAAGCTTATGTCTCAGCAAATAAATCTACTTACTCAGCAGATGGGTGGCATGCAAGTCTCATCTATCAACACCCAAAATCCACCTCAAGAGACCTCCTATGACATGGCAGGTAATTTTGTGCAAAATAATAATTAAGATTATACTTAATCCTCTTTTGAACATCTCAATTACATGAGGAGTGCTCCTAGAAATACCAATAATGATCCCTATTCTCAAACCTACAATCAAGGGTGGAGAAATCACCCAAATTTTGGGTGGAGAGACCAACCTCAGAGACCTCAAAACTTCAACAATAATTTTCAAGGCGGCTTTCAACAGAACAATTACAATAACCGCCAATTTCAGTCTCAGCAGGCAAACTTTAAATCCCAAGAAGATGCTAATTGGGAGATGAAGAGTTTTGTGCAGAAAACCAGAGTATCAATCACGAATTTGGAGATTCAGATGGGTCAAATAGCCACAAGAGTTAATGAAATTGATCAGAGGACCACTAATAGCCTTCCTAGTAACACAATTCCAAATTCAAGAGAGGAATGCAAGGCTATCACCTTGATAAGTAGAGAAGTGGCAAGCATGAAAGCACAAATTAATGAGGAGCCAATTGAAAAAGAAGATTGCAAGGCTATTCAATTGAGAAGTGGTAAAGTAGCTGGCTTTGAGACCAAGGTCAATGGAGAGTTAGTGGAAAAAGAAGCTCCAGAGGAGAAGAAGGAAGAAGTAGAGCACGCCCCGCTAAAGCGTACAGACAACCCATTCCCAGACTCTCTTGACACTTATCCTACATTGCCAAAGGCTCCTGAGTACAAGCCTAAAATGCCATATCCTCAGAGACTTCAAAAGGGGACCAAGGACAAGCAGCTTTCAAAGTTCTTGGAAGTCTTCAGAAAGTTGCAAATCAATATTCCTTTTGCTGAGGTTTTGGAGCAAATGTCTCTCTATGTCAAGTTCATGAAGGAGCTATTGTCAAAGAAGAAGCCTTTAAAGGGAAATGAGACAGTAGTCTTGACTAAAGAATGCAGTGCCATCATTCAGAATAACTTACCAAAGAAGATGCCAGATCCAGGGAGCTTTCAAATTCCATGCACCATTGGGAGCACAACCTTTGAGAAAGTGTTATGTGATCTGAGAGCAAGCATTAATTTAATGCCCTTGTCTATGATGAAGAAGCTACAAATCCAAGAGGCACAACCCACAAAGATAGCATTACAGATGGCAGACAAATCTATGAAGCCTGCATACGGATTAGTGGAGAATATCTTGGTCAAAGTGGGTAAGTTCTTCCTCCCAGCAGATTTTGTGATTCTTGACACAGGGAAGGATGAGAATGCCTCTATAATTCTAGGAAGGCCATTCTTAGCTACAGGAAGAGCTCTAATTGATGTGGAAGAAGGTGAATTAGTGCTTAGAGTGCATAATGAGCAACTGGTCTTTCATGTCTTCAAAGATATACATTCAGCAGGTGAAGAAGAGAGGTGCATGCAGACTGAGCTTATTGATCCAAACCTTCAAGAACCCCCCGATGATGCATAGCAGAAATTGCAGCTCAAACCTCCTTTAGTGACAACCAATAAAATTCCTCCTAACATCAAACTTAAGTTTGGTGTCGGGAATGCATCATCCACCAAGGAGGAGGTCCCCAAAAAGAAAGTACCCAGAGGATGGAGAAACAAAAAGATCCCCACTGAAGGTTTCTCCCCAGGAATAAAAGTTGTGTTGACTAGTAATCCAGTGTGGATTTATACAGTAAACAGAATCCTCTCTCTGGAGCATATTGAGCTAATTTATGGAGACATAGGAAAGAAGTTCAAAGTAAGGGGGTGAAGAGCTGAGCCCCTATGATCCTCCTCCTTAGAGGAGCTGACCGTCAAGCTAGTGACGATAAAGAAGCGCTTGTCGGGAGGCAACCCAATGATTTCGTATCCTTAGTCTATTTTTCCATTGCATTAGTTTTATTATCTATTTGATTTTTATTTAGTTTTAAATTTTTTCCGTTGTTTTATGTATGTTTGATCATGCAGAATTTTTAGAACAGGAATCAGACACTTAGAAAAATTTTTTGACGCTCTGGAGATGATTGGTTCTGCTAGCTCCACGTTGAACTTGGAATTTTTCAAGTTCAACGTGGAGTATGCGTGCAATGTGCACGAGGGCCTCTGCCAAGTCCATGCTGAACTTGGAAAATTCCAAGTTCAGCGTGGAGAACGACGTTAAAGGGAGTAAAGAGGCCAAGAATCCACGCTGAACTTGAAATATCTCAAGTTCAGTGTGAAAAAAAAAAAAAAAGAAAAGAGTTGAGCCCACGCTAAACAGCGCTGCGTGGAGAGGAAGAA
Source organism: Arachis ipaensis (assembly GCF_059453495.1). Taxonomy (NCBI): domain Eukaryota; kingdom Viridiplantae; phylum Streptophyta; class Magnoliopsida; order Fabales; family Fabaceae; genus Arachis; species Arachis ipaensis. The sequence goes on along the minus strand of NC_142441.1, from coordinate 112,674,878 downwards.
TACATACGGGGCTACGACGCTGAACTTGCCCCCTTTCAAGTTCAACGTGAAACCATATATCTTAAGCAAATTCTTCCCAAATCATTTCCCTCTAGTCCCACACCTATTCATTGATTCTCTTTCTTTTTTCTGTCCTTCGTCCCCTTCCCCATTCAATCACATGATTCCCTTTCCTATTTACTTCACCATATCCGTGACCCTTTTTTTCGGCCTGCACTTCATCCTTCCCCCTCACATGATTTATATATATATAACCCGTCCTTCCTCCCCCACCCCTTATATACATATACATATATACTCCCCCTCCTTTCTTATAAACATATATATATATATATATACCCCTCACCCTTATATACATAACTCTCTCTATATATATATATATATATACACACACACGTTCCCCCCTTATTTATATATATACGTTCCCCCCCCCCTTTATATAAATAAATAAATAAATAAATCAATATATAAATCATTCTATATATATAAATAAAATTAAAAAAACAAATAAACAAACTATATAAAATAAAATAAAATAACATAAACTAAAAACTATATATATATATATATATATATATATATTTTAATTATTTAATCTCTCTTATCTTTTTATTATTTGATTTTTTACACTAATATTTATTTTTACTCCTCCGTCTGTCTTTTTATGTCCCTCTCTGTTTTCAGTTTTTCTTTGCTTGAGGACAAGCAAACTTTTAAGTTTGGTGTTGTCGCTTCGCTTGTGGATTTTCTGTTTATTTTAATGACACTAAAGGGAGGCGAATCATCTCCATGGAGGAGCACAGCCAGAAGAATGAGATGGCCACTAGGATAACTGAGGTGGTTAAGTTCCTTTCATTCTATATTTCCTCCCGTTCTTATTATGTTATATTCCGGTTTTCTGGTGTTTTGTTTTTATTATTGCATGATCAATTGTTATTTCAATTTCTAAGTTCTAGTTTAAATTACTATTTATTTTGCTATTTGATTTTTATTCTGAAAGGGTGTCTCATGTATTACTCACTGAGCTTGAAATCAAGAAGAAAAGAAAAGAAGTGATGTATTGCATGAGAAATTGAATTTATATTAAAGAATAGTCTTATTTACTTAAATGTGGTGGTATTATTTGTGATTATAAATGAATGACATGAATAGTACATATTTGAATTTGAATCAAAGGATGTTGATGTGTAAGGAATAAGAATTTAGAGAACTATTAGGACTTCTCTGAAATTAGTAAAAGCTTAATCCTTGAAGCAAAAGAAACAACAAAAGAAAAATAAAAGCAAGGTCCAAGGCTCTGAGCATCAATGACTAAGGAGGTCAGACATGATTAAAAGCTCAAAGAGTTTTTTTTTAGTCATATGATTGTGGTGTTCTTGTGTCAAGTAATCCTTGAGACAGAATATTTAGAGTCGAGACCAAATGCATTTGGCAGAGTATGCTCAAGGCTTTGAGCACCACTGTCTGGGAGTAACCGAAAGAAAAATCAGAACTTAAAGAGAGTTCCCCAGTTAAGTGCTTGTGGTGTTTCTGTATCAAGTGAAGCTTGAGACAAAACATTTAAAGTCACGGCTAGGCCCAAGGTGCAAAGCACCAAAGAAAAGATAATTAAAGGAAATTTGCTGTGTTCAAGGATTAAACTGAAGTAGAAAGATCAGAGAATTCATAATATAATCCGGATTCTAATTCTGAATGACAGTGATAGTCCTCTGATTCAAAGGAGAGTGAGATGCCAGAACTGTTAAGAATTGCAGGAGATAAACCCCACTTTAAGGAGAGACATGAACATAACTGAACTCCCACTTCTCATGCAAATTCACATCTTGATCATGTACTAATTTTGGTTGCTTGAGGACAAGCAACAATTCAAGTTTGGTGTTGTGATGCGTGAGCATCTTATATATCTTTTCCTTATGAATTTGCACTTGAATTTCTAAGTTTAATCAAAATTTAAATATCTTTTAGCCACTATGGATGATACTTTGAGTTGTGCACAATTCTATTTATTTCAGGTAGCATTCGAATGGATTTGACGGAGTTTTGTAGCAGAAAAGGAGGAAAACGAATGATGCTGTCAATCCTGACCTCCTTGCACTCAAATAGGAATAACTTGAGCTACAAAGGTCCAATTGACGTGATTCCAACGGCATTGGAAGGCTATTTAGGGTAAGTGAGTTAAAACAATTAATGGCCTCAATCATATGTATGCATCTAACACATTAAACATTGGACATATAGGATGGAACAAAATAAAGATTACAATCATAGAGAAGCAAACACGCAAGAATAATATTTATGGTCAAATAATATAACCATGTAATTAGGCTCAAGTCTCACAGGTTGTGTGTTCTTAGCTTTTTTAAACTATGTTCCAATTACAACTTCTAACAAGTTTTAACACAAAAGTTTTGATTTAAATTAGTGAAATTTTTCAAAAATAGGGTCTTAAAAAGAAACTTATTATTTTTCAATCAAGTAGAATAATACATGCAATTGACCTATTACTATGCAATTTATCCTATTATAAAAAAAAAAGAAAAAATTAACTAAATATCCTATTTTATTGGTGTTTAAGGAAGAGAAATTACCTCCGGAAGTTAGGTACTGACCGACCTCCCCACACTTAAAGCTTTGCACTGTCCTCGATGCCATTTGTCAGGAACAAAGGGGGGCTGGTAGCAGCATCTCCACCGTCAGGATCGTCATGGCTCCCTGTGCTGGTAAATGAAGTGGAGTCCGGGGTGTCTGGGTCTTCTTTAGGTGGGTGGTTACCAACAAGTAGCTGATGCATGAGCATCTTATATATCTTTTCCTTGTGAATTTGTACTTGAATTTCTAAGTTTAATCAAAATTTAAATATCTTTTAGCCACTATGGATGCTACTTTGAGTTGTGCACAATTCTATTTATTTCAGGTAGCATTCGAATGGATTTGACGGAGTTTTGTAGCAGAAAAGGAGGAAAACGAATGATGCTGTCAATCCTGACCTCCTTGCACTCAAATAGGAATAACTTGAGCTACAGAGGTCCAATTTATGTGATTCCAACGGCATTGGAAAGCTAACTTCCAGAGCTTTCCAATGATATATAATAGTATATACTTCTTCTCCAGCAACCTCTGACTACTCCACGTTGAACTTGGCCCCTGCCAAGTTCAGCGTGGAACTTGAACGCACCAAAGGAGTCCAACGTACATCATTCCACGATGAACTTGGGAAAATCCAAGTTCAGCTTGGATTGAAAGGAAAACAATAAGGAAGCGCTGCCTCCTCCACGTTGAACTTGAGAATTTCCAAGTTCAGTGTGGATCCAAAGCTCCAAAGGAAGAACTGCACCTCATCCATGCTGAACTTGGGGATTTCCAAGTTCAGCGTGGACCTGAACGAATCCAATGATCCCTCGTACAAGGCTGCGCAGAAAGTTTAATGAATTTTGATTTAATTTTATTTTATTTATAATTAGGAAAAGATATTATTTTAGTTTTAGAAAATATATTTTACATTAATTAGGATTAGATATAAAAGGGGAAAGAATCAGCCATTCGGGCTCCTCTTTTCTCTTCTACCTCATTCCAGAATTTACAGTTTTTCAGAATCCTTATTTTCTCTCTGAACCATTAGCAACTAAACCTCCATTATTAAGGTTAGGAGCTCTGTCTATTGTATGGATTGATAATATTATTTTTCTATTTTAATTCATGTACTGATTTATATTTCAAGAAATATTTTCGTTCTTTATCTTATGAATTTGGATGAAACGGAAGTATGACCCTCTTTCTAATTGAGTTCTTGTATAACTTGGAAAAGCTCTTTACTTGAACAACAGCTTGAAAACATATTCTCCTAAATTTCTAATTATCTGGACTTAACGGGATACATGACATATAATCCTCTTATATATGGGTAATTAGGATTTTTGTGGCATATAAACTAGAATTGAACTTCATCCTCTAATTGGAATTAAGTGACCAAGGAATTGGCGGTTGATGAAAGTTAGAGTAGACTAAGAAGGTCTAAGGAATTAGGGCTTAGTCATATATAGTTTGCCATGAATTGAATCTTGCATGATTAAAATAGTTAGTAAAAAAGTCAATCCGGAAAATAGATAACTCTAAAGCCTTAACTGTTTCTCCATATATTATTCATAACTCGTTTACTGCTTACTTTCTAATTTACTGAATTTACTGTTTAATGCTTTTGAATACCAAAACACTATTTTCTGTTTGTCTGACTAAGCCAATCACTCAACCATTGTTGCTTGATCCATCAATCCTCGTGGGATCGCCCCTCACTCACCTGAGGTATTACTTGGTACGACCCGGTACACTTTCCGGTTAGTTTGTGGTTATAAATTCCGCACCAGTAGCTCCTTGAGGTATGTAAATCTGCGCTTGTTACGGCGCTCTCTTTGCTTTCCTTTCCGTTCAATCCGGTCTAATCTCTCAAGTATCTGATGCAGCAGTTGGTTTGTTGAAGGCGCTTGTGATGTGGAAGAAGAAGGAATATCTTCTGCTGGTTCTGTGCTCCAATTGATAGTGGCTGCTGGAGGTCTGATATACTTCCCATTAGGAACGTATTAATCATCTCGTGGAATCATGGCCTTGGTGTCCCCAGCTCTATAGGAGACTTCGGCTGCTGAGACTAGATCTGAAACCAAGGCGGGGAAAGGTAAGTTGCCCGCAATCTGTACGTGTCCCATAGCATGCCGAATGTGTCTTGGTAAATTGAGGTGCTGGTCTATAAGGATACACCAGAGTAAAACAGCCATGTCCGCAGTGAAGGATGACTCATGAGTGCTCGGAAAGACGTAATGGGATAGGATCTGTGCCCATACTCGAGCCTCCAAGGTAAGTGCTGAAGCCAAGATTCCCTTAGGTCGGGATCAATGGTATCCGTAGATCCATATGCTGCCAGGTTGTGCGATAACTCTGAGAATGGCGTCCCAGTCAAATTGGTATGTCTGGCGCTTGAGTGAGGTAAATATGTTATTGAAGGTAGTAAATTGAACATGCAAGCAACCCTTTAAGAAGTAATATAAATTGTCAAACAATTCCTTAATAACTCACAAGCAAAATATAAAATAAAATAATCACCTAATTAAATTTCTAACACCAATTAAATGAATAAAAAGAAAAATAAGGAAAAGAAAATATAGATAAAGAAAGTGAAAAGAAAAAAGAAGAAGAAAACATAAACATAAAAGTAATAAAGGAAAAGTAAAAAGTAAAGAAAGAAAGAAAAGAACCTTGATAATGGTTGTGAAAAATAGGAAGTAAAAAGTGAGAAAGAATAAAGAAGGAGGAAGGAAGAAGAAAGAAATAAGAAGGGATAAGAAAAATTAGGATTAGGGAAGAAAAGATACGATATTTGGCTGATCTGGATAAGCTGTGCGTCGCATGTGACGTGGACGCGTGAGTCACGCGATCGTGTGACTTGATTTGTGCTAGTGGCGCGAGTGCAGCCTCGCGTTTGCGCAACTCTCTATCCCAAACTCATTTTGCCAAAATTTAGGGTGACGCATTCGCGTGGGTGACGCGATCGCGTGAATGGCCATATTTTGAAAACGACGCGGACGGGTGGAGCACGCGGTCGCGTGATAGGGCTTGTGCTTCTAGCATTATTCCAGCCCAGCTCCATCATAACTCTCTGCCATACACCTCTTTTACGTCGATTTTTAGGGGCACGCGTTCGCGTGGGTGACGCGGACACGTGGGGAGGCTATTTTTCAAAATGACGCGGCCGCGTCAGCGACGCGGTCGCGTGGGCATGTTTGTGCCTAAGGCACGCCTCCAACCACGCTTTCGCGTGACTTTCTGTTCACTTTTATTCTCTTCCCAACGCAACTATGACGCGGACGCGTCAGCGACGCTTACGCGTCGCGTGCGTGTTTTTTTTATATATATGCAAAATACAAATGCAAATGCAGGCTATATGCAGAGATTATGAGAAGAGTCATTAATAAAAACAAAAATAGAATAAAGTAAACTAAAACTAAGACTGAAATGGAACGACCATACCATAGTGGGTTGTCTCCCACCTAGCACTTTGCTTTTACGTCCTTAAGTTGGACGCTCTTCAGGCTCATTCTGCTTCTGTTGGTGGGTCTTCCAAGAGGAAGACCTCTAGTTCTTTGTTGTCCTTCATCTTCTTACCATGATACAGCTTTAGGCGATGTCCATTGACCTTGAGGAATTTGGAGCTAGAAGGATGACGCAGGTAAAAAACTCCATATGGCTCTGACTTTTCTACCCTGTAGGGATCTTCCCATCTTGATCTCAGTTTACCTGGCATAAGCCTCAGTCTGGAGTTATAAAGAAGAACTAACTTCCCTGGTCTGAATTCTCTCCTTTTTATATGCTTGTCATGGACAGCCTTCATCTTTTCTTTGTATCTCCTGGATTGTCATATGCTTCTAGGCGAAGGTTCTCCAGTTCTGCTAGTTGCAGCTTCCTTTCAGCACCAGCTTCCTCAAAATTCATGTTGCACTCCCTCACAGCCTAGAAAGCCTTGTGTTCCACCTCTACTGGAAGGTGGCAAGCCTTTCCGTATACTAGGTGGAAGGGGCTCATCCCAATGGGTGTCTTGTATGCTGTTCTATATGCCCAAAGTGCATCTTGTAGCCTGGCACTCCAGTCCTTCCTATGAGTTTTTACTATCTTTTCCAGAATACGCTTTATCTCTCTGTTAGAGATTTCTGCTTGCCCATTGGTCTGGGGAGGGTAAGCTGTTGCTACTTTGTGAATTACGCCATGCTTCTTTAGTAATCCTGTTAGTCTCCTGTTACAAAAGTGAGTGCCTTGATCGCTCACGATTGCTCGTGGTGATCCAAAACGGCAAATAATATGGTTTCTAACAAAGGAAACAACAGTATTAGCATCATCAGTATGGGTAGGAATTGCTTCCATCCATTTAGAAACATAATCTACAGCTAACAGTATATAAAAGTAACCATTAGAATTTGGAAATGGACCCATGAAGTCAATGCCCCAAACATCGAAAATTTCACAGAAAAGCATAATCTGTTGAGGCATCTCATCCCTCTTGGATATATTACCAAACCTTTGGCAAGGAGAGCAAGATTTACAAAATTCAGCAGCGTCTTTAAAAAGAGTAGGCCACCAGAATCCACAGTCTAGAATTTTTCTAGCTGTTCTTTGAGGACCAAAATGTCCTCCACTCTTAGATGAGTGGCACACACCGTTTAATTACCTGGTCAGCACCACACCTCCATAAATATGGGGTCATCCCATATATAATATTTGGACTCGCTTTTCAGCTTGTCTCTTTGATGCTTAGTGAAATTTGGAGGAAAAGTGTGGCTAACTAGATAATTAGCTACAGGTGCATACCAATGAGCTACTTCAGATACTGCATGTAGGCTATCAAATAGGAAAGTATCATTTATGGGAGTGGAGTCATCCTTAATGTGCTCAAGGCGACTCAAGTGGTCTGCCACTAAATTCTGGTTACCACTCCTATCCTTAATTTCTAAATTAAATTCTTGCAGCAGCAGTATCCAACGTATTAGCCTTAGTTTGGACTCCTTTTTAGCTAATAAATTTTTGGGGCTGCATGGTCTGAGTACACTACTACCTTAGTACCAAGTAAATAGTCTCGAAATTTATCCAGAGCAAAAACAATAGCAAGAAGCTCTTTTTCAGTAGTAGTGTAATTAGATTGAGCAGCATGTAAAGTCTTAGACGCATAAGCAATTACAAAAGGATCCTTACCTTCGTGCTGAGCCTACGCTGCTCCTACTGCATAGTTGGAAGCATCACATATAATTTCAAATGGCTGGCTCCAGTCTGGTCCTCTCACAATTGGAGCTTGAGTCAGGGCGATCTTCAGCTTATCAAACGCTTGCATGCAATCCTCACTGAACTCGAACTCAATATCTTTCTGCAACAATCTGGATAATGGCAATGCTACTTTACTAAAGTCCTTAATGAATCTCCTGTAAAAACCTGCATGGCCAAGGAACGAACGGACTTCCCTCACGGAGGAGGGGTAAGGTAAACTAGAAATGACATTTACCTTTGCTGGATCTATAGAAATGCCAGTATTAGACACAACATGTCCTAGTACAATTCCTTGTTTTACCATAAAGTGACATTTCTCAAAATTCAATACAAGGTTTGTACTAACACACCTGTCTAATACTCTAGATTAACTATCCAAGCAAAGGCTAAAAGAATCACCATATACGCTAAAATCATCCATAAAAACTTCCATACAGTTCTCAATAAGATCTGAAAAGATACTCATCATGCATCTTTGGAAAGTAGCAGGTGCATTGCACAAGCCAAAAGGCATTCTTTTATAAGCATACGTTCCAAAGGGACATGTAAAAGTGGTCTTCTCCTGATCTTCAAGAGCTATATGAATTTGAAAATATCCTGTATAACCATCTAAAAAACAATAATGGGATTTACCTGACAGGCGATCAAGCATTGGATCAATGAATGGCAAGGGGTAATGATCCTTGTGAGTGGCTTGGTTGAGACGCCTATAGTCAATGCAAACTCTCCATGAATTCTGCACTCTAGTTGTTAGGAGCTCTCCGTGCTCATTCTTTATTGTTGTGACTCAGACTTCTTGGGCACCACTTGTACTGGACTGACCCATTCACTATCTGAGATGGGGTAAATGATATCTGCTTCAAGTAGTCCAGTTACTTCTTTCTTGACAACTTCTAAGATGGTGGGATTCAATCTTCTTTAAGGCTGACAGACAGGCTTTGCTCCCTCTTCTAAGAATATTCTGTGCTCACAAACTTAGGGACTGATGCCTATTATATCCGCTAAGTTCCATCCAATTGCTTTCTTATGTTTTCTCAGCACACTGAGCAGTTGCTCTTCTTGTTGAGAGGTGAGTTCCCTTGCAATGATAACTGGGAATTTCTGATTATCCTCAAGGTAAGCATACTTGAGGTGTGGAGGAAGGGGCTTCAATTTTGATTTAGGCTCTTGGCTAGGCTCTTGATCATTCGGGGCTAGTGATAATGACAAAGGGTCTTCATTATGTTTAGAGGGTGTCCCCACACTTGGACCATGCTCCATGTGCTCCTCTTCCATTTCTTTTTGGTGAACTTCAGCTATAGTTTCATCAATAATGTCGCACTGAAAGATAGAATGATCTTCCAGAGGGTGCTTCATAGCTTCATTTAAACTGAAACTCACTGTTCTTCCATCTATCTCAAAGGAGTAAGTTCCTGAGAATGCATCCATCTTGAACTTTAAAGTCTTCAGGAATGGTCTTCCAAGCAGGATTGATGATGGTCGTCTTAAATCATTAGGGGGCATTTCTAGGATATAGAACTCAATAGAAAATGTGCGCACCTTAATGCTCACTAATACATCTTCAGCAATTCCAACTACTGTAATAATGCTTTTATCTGCTAACACAAAACGAGCTGCCGACCTTTTTAAGGGAGGGAGCTCAAAGTATCATATATAGACAATGGCATTATACTAACACACGCTCCTAAATCACACATGCAATCAGAAAATATTACACCTCCTATGGTACAATTAACCATACATGGACCTGGATCACTATATTTTTTAGGTATACTGGTGCACGAAAATTACTTCACACTATGTAATTCCGCACAACTAACCAGCAAGTGCACTGGGTCGTCCAAGTAATACCTTATGTGAGTAAGGGTCGATCCCATGGAGATTGTTGGTTTGAAGCAAGCTATGGTTATCTTGAAACTCTTAGTCAGGATATTAATTTGTGGTTATCAATTGACTTGCAAATGAACAAGAGAGCATGAATTAAAGGTTACTTGTTATGCAGTAAATGAGAATATGTTGGAGTTTTGGAGATGCTTTATCTTTTGAATCTCTGTTTTCTCCCTATCTTCTTCTTCACGCACGCACGTCCCTCCTATGGCAAGTTGTGTGTTGGTGGATCACCGTTGTCAATGGCTACCATTCTTCCTTTCAGTGAAAATGATCCAGGTTCACTGTCACCGCATGGCTAATCATCTGTAGGTTCTCGATCATACCGGAATAGGATTTGCTATCCTTTTGCGTCTGTCACTACGCCCAGCACTCGCGAGTTTGAAGCTCGTCACAGTCATCCAATCCCAGAATCCTACTCGGAATACCACAGACAAGGTTTAGACTTTCCGGATTCTCAAGGATGCTGCCAATGGATTCTAGCTTATACCACGGAGATTCTGATTAAGGAATCTAAGAGATACTCATTCAATCTGATATAGAACGGAGGTGGTTGTCAAACACACGTTCATGGATTGAGGAAGGTGATGAGTGTCACGGATCATCACCTTCTCTATAATTAAGCGCGAATGAATATCTTAGATAGGAACACGCATGTTTGAATGGAAAACAGAAATAGTTGCATTAATTCATCAAAACACAGCAGAGCTCCTCACCCCCAACAATGGAGTTTAGAGACTCATGCCGTCAAAGAGTACAAAGTTCAGATCTAAAAATGTCATGAGATGCAAAATAAATCTCTAAAAGTTTTTTAAATACTAAACTAGTAACCTAGGTTTACAGAAAATGAGTAAACTATGATAGATAGTGCAGAAATCCACTTATGGGGCCCACTTGGTGTGTGCTGGGGCTGAGACTACAGCTTCTCATGTGCCTGGGCTGTTTTGGGCGTTCAACATCAGGCTGTAACCTGTTTTTGGCGTTGAACTCCAACTTGTAACGTGTTTCTGGCGCTGGACGCCAGACTGCAACATAGAACTGGCGTTGAACGCCAGTTTACGTCGTATATTCTTAAGAAAAGTATGGACTATTATATATTACTGGAAAGCCCTGGATGTCTAATTTCCAACGCAATTGGAAGCGTCTCAATTGGACTTCTGTAGCTCCAGAAATTCCATTCCGAGTGCAGAGAGGTCAGGATCCAACAGCATGAGCAATCCTTTTTCAGCCTGAATCAGATTTTTGCTCAGTTCCCTCAATTTCAGCCAGAAAATATCTGAAATTACAGAAAAATACACAAACTCATAGTAAAGTTCAGAAATATGAATTTTGCCCAGAAACTAATCAAAATAAACTAAAAACTAACTAAAATATACTAGAAACTATATGAAATTAACCCCAAAAAGCGTATAAAATATCTGCTCATCACAACACCAAACTTAAACTGTTGCTTGTCCCCAAGCAACTAGACAAATAAAATAGAATACAAATAAGTCAAGAAGCAATAATATCTCAGAGTTTTTGAGTAAAGCTCAGATCCTAATTAAATGAGCGGGACTAGTAGCTTTTTGCTTCCGAACAGTTTTGGCATCTCACTTTATCCATTGAAGCTCAGAATGATTGGCATCTATAAGAACTTAGAATTCAGATAGTGTTATTGATTCTCCTAGTTCAGTATGTTGATTCTTGAACACAGCTACTTTTATGAGTCTTGGCCGTGGCCCTAAGCACTTTGTTTTCCAGTATTACCACCGGATACATAAATGCCACAGACACATAATTGGGTGAACCTTTTCAAATTGTGACTCAGCTTTGCTAGAGTCCCCAATTAGAGGTATCCAGGGTTCTTAAGCACACTCTTCTTTTTGCTTTGGACCTTGACTTTAACCGCTCAGTCTCAAGTTTTCACTTGACACCTTCACGCCACAAGCACATGGTTAGGGACAGCTTGGTTTAGCCGCTTAGACCAAGATTTGATTCCCTTAGGCCCTCTTATCCACTGATGCTCAAAGCCTTGGGTCCTTTTTATTACCCTTGCCTTTTGGTTTTAAGGGTTATTGGCTTTTTTTTTTTGCAAGCTTTGTATTCACTGCTTTTTCTTGCTTCAAGAATCATTTTTATGATTTTTCAGATTACCAATAACATGTCTCATGTTTATCATTCTTTCAAGAGCCAACATATTTAACATTCAAGAACATCAAATTCCAAAGACATATGCACTGTTCAAGCATTCATTCAGAAGGCAGAAAGCATTGCCACCACATGTAATTAATCAGAATTTCTTGTATTAAAAACTCGAAAAATATTGCCTCCTTATCCTAAAAAAAATCTTCTATTTTATTCATGTTTAATGATGATGAGAAAAATAAATTATAGCTTAATTGGAGATAAAATAACTACTAATTACTACTATAACTGCTAAGGTAAAACTCAAATAAGGACAATTATCACAGAGTTAAGACTAAGATTAGGGCTCAACAACCTTGAGTTTGGGATGTGGATGTTCCTCTAGTCTGTGGAGTGCTTGGTCCTTCAAGAGATAACTTCTGACGCTTCAGTTCCTTTAAGTCACGCCCTTGCTCTTCTTGTTCCCTGAGCAGTTTGCAGAGCATACTGTTTTGATTTTGCTGTTCTTCCTTTATTGGGTCCATAGATTCTTGCAACTTGGTAACAGATGCTTCAAGCTGTTCCCAATATTCAAATTGAGGGACTTCTGGGAGGAATTCTTGCACCCTCCTCTTGGTGGAGTCATCCTGCATTTGCTGTTTTTCCATTGTGATTTTAGTGATTGGTTGCTCCACTGAGATATACTCTGTTATTCCCATCTTTACTCCAGCATCTTTGCAGAGTATAGATATTAAGCTTGGATAAGCCAACCTGGCATCCTTGGAGTTCTTGTTAGCAAGTATGTAAAATTCAGATGGGATCAATTGATGAACTTCTACTTCTTTTCCCAACATAATGCAATGGATCATCACTACTCTTTTAACAGTGACTTCAGAACGGTTGCTTGTGGGCAATATAGAACGCCCAATGAAGTCCAGCCAACCTCTGGCGACTGGTTTGAGATCTTCTCTCTTGAGTTGATTTGGGACACCCTTGCTACTGGTGGTCCACCTGGCTCCAGGGATACATATATCCTCTAGAATCTTATCCAGGACCTTGTTTGTTCTGATCATTCTCCTATTGAAGGAGTCCGGGTCATCTTTCAGCTGAGGTAGCTTAAAGATCTCCCTGATTTTGTCAGGGTGGATGTGAACAATCTTTCCTCTGACCAAATTTCGATAGTCATAGAGGGCAGTTCCAGATATTCTCTGCCTGTTTGTTTGCCACAAATTAGCATAAAATTCCTGAACCATATTCCTTCCCACTTTCGTTTCAGGATTAGCTAGGACTTTCCAGTTCCTGTTCCGAATCTGCTCTTGGATCTCCGGATATTCATCTTGTTTCAGATCGAACTTGACTTCCGGGATCACTGATCTTAGACCCATTATTTTGTAGTAATGGTCTGAATGTTCTTTGGTTAAGAACCTCCCTTGATTCCAAAGTGGTTTTGGAATGCTCTCTTTCTTGCCTCTTGGAGTGGGTTATTTTTCTTTAGGAGCCATGATCTTAGTGGGTATGGTTTAGTGATCACGGATAAACACACCAAACTTAGAGGTTTGCTTGTCCTCAAGCAAAAGAAAAGAAAGGAGATGGGTAGAAGGAGAGCTTGTGTCGAATGGTGGATGAGAGGGGGAGGGCCGAATGCGGTTTTAAAAAGGGAGGGGGTGGGATTTTCGAAAATATTAAAAAGATAAGATAGAAGATATGATTAAAAAAAATATGATATGAAAAGATGTGATTTGAAATTGAAAAGATATGAAAGGTATTTGGAAAAGATAAATTTGGATTTTGAAAAAGATAATGTGGAGATTTGAAAAAGATATTGATGAGTTGAAAAGATTTTAGAAGGAAAAGAGATAGATTTGTTTTGGAAAATTTGAAAAAAAGAGTTGGATTGGATTGAAAAAGAATTTGTGTTTATGGATTAAGATACATTTGATATTTTTAAAGTAGGGTTTTAGAAATTAGGGTTCTTAGAAATCAGGGTTTGTAACATGTTTATGCAAGAAATCATGAATTGAAACATGAAAATTAAAATTAAAATGAAAAATATGAAGTAAAAACGAATTTACCTCCTCCCCACCATCCTGGCGTTAAACGCCCAAACGCTGCATGTTTTGGGCATTTAACGCCCAATTGCTGCTTCTCCTGGGCGTTCAACACCCAGCTGCTGCTTCTTTCTGGCGTTGAACGCCAGGAACACCTTTGTCACTGCGCGTTTTTCTGAATGCCCAGGACGCTGTAAATCTGGCGTTAAACGCCCAGAAGGAGCTTCTTTCTGGCGTTCAACGCCCAGAAGATGCTTCTTTCTGGCGTTTAACGCCCAGATAGCTATCCTTATTGGCGTTCAACTCCCAGTGGATGCTTCTTTTGGGCGTTGAACGCCCAATTGTGCCTCTTACTGGCGTTTTCTTGCCAGTGAGATCTTTTTCTCTGTTTTGTGTGCTGAATCCTTCTGTAACCCTGTAAACTTATGCAATTGACTCTTTACCTTAGTATCAATGAACTTTATATAAACAAATAAAATCAAGAATAGGGCAAAATGCTAGAGGAAGTGATGCTAATGGCTGGGTTGCCTCCCAGCAAGCGCTTCTTTATTGTCTTTAGCTGGACCTTGCTGAGCTTTTTAATCTAGCCTCAGCCTTGAGCATTCTTGCTCAATATTACCTTTAAGATAATGCTTGATTCTCTGTCCATTAACAATGAATTTCCTATCAGAGTCAATGTCTTGAAGCTCCACATAGCCATATGGTGATACATTTGTAATCACATATGGTCCCCTCCACCGGGACTTCAGTTCCCCAGGGAATAGCCTGAGCCTAGAGTTAAACAACAGAACCTTTTGTCCTGGTTCAAAGATTCTAGAAGATAGCTTTCTGTCATGCCATCTTTTCGATTTCTCTTTATAAAGTTTGGCATTTTCGAAAGCAGTGAATCTGAATTCCTCTAGCTCATTCAGCTGGAGCTATCTTTTTTCTCCAGCTAGTTTGGCATCAAAGTTTAGGAATCTGGTTGCCTAGTAGGCCTTATGTTCCCGTTCCACGGGCAGGTGACAAGCCTTACCATACACAAGTTGGTACGGAGAGGTCCCTATAGGAGTCTTGAATGCTGTTCTGTAAGCCCACAGAGCATCATCCAAGCTTCGTGCCCAATCCTTTCTACGGGTACTTACAGTCCGTTCCAGGATTCTTTTTAGTTCTCTGTTAGAAACTTCAGCTTGCCTATTTGTCTGTGGATGATATGGAGTCGCCACCTTATGGCGAATCCCATACCGGACCATGGCAGAGTAAAGCTGTTTGTTGCAGAAATGAGTGCCCCCATCACTGATTAGTATCCTAGGGACACCAAACCTGCTGAATATATGTTTCTAGAGGAACTTCAGTACTGTTTTAGTATCATTGGTGAGTGTGGCAATGGCCTCTACCCATTTTGATACATAGTCAACTGCCACCAGAATATAAATGTTTGAGTATGATGGTGGGAAAGGCCCCATGAAATCAATTCCCCATACATCAAACAACTCAATCTCCAAGATTCCTTGTTGAGTCATGGCATAACTATAAGGCAAATTACCAGCTCTTTAGCAACTATCACAGTTACGTACAAACTCTCGGGAATCTCTATAGAGTGTAGGCCAGTAGAAACCACATTGGAGGATCTTGGTGGCTGTTCTCTCACCTCCGAAATGGCCACCATATTGTGATCCATGGCAATGCCATAGGATCTTCTGTGCTTCTTCTCTAGGCACACATCTACGGATTATTCCGTCTGCACATCTCTTAAAGAGATAGGGTTCATCCCACAAGTAGTACTTTGCATCAGAAATTAATTTTTTCTTTTGTTGCCTACTGTACGCCTTGGGTATGAACCTTGCAGCTTTATAGTTTGCAATGTCTGCAAACCATGGTGTTTCCTGAATGGCGAACAAATGCTCATCCAGAAAGGTTTCAGAGATTTCATTAGAGGGAGAGGGCGCCCCTTCTACTAGCTCTATTCGGGATAGATGATCAGCCACTTGGTTTTCTGTCCCTTTTCTGTCTCTTATTTCTATATCAAACTCTTACAGAAGCAATACCCATCTTATAAGCCTGGGTTTTGAATCCTGCTTTGTAAGTAGATATTTAAGAGCAGCATGGTCAGTGTACACAATCACTTTTGATCCTACTAAATATGATCTAAACTTGTCAATAGCATAAACCACTGCAAGCAATTCCTTTTCTGTGGTTGTGTAATTTTTCTGGGCATCATTTAAAACACGGCTAGCATAATAAATGACATGCAGAAGTTTGTCATGCCTCTGCCCCAGTACTGCACCAATGGCGTGATCACTAGCATCACACATTAATTCAAATGGTAATGTCCAGTCTGGTGCAGAGATAACTAGTGCTGTGACCAGCTTAGCTTTCAGAGTTTCAAACGCTTGCAGGCACTCTGTGTCAAACAAAAATGGCGTGTCAGCAGCTAGCAGGTTGCTTAGAGGTTTTGCAATTTTTGAAAAATCCTTTATAAACCTCCTATAGAATCCTGCATGCCCCCAGAAAGCTTCTGATTGCCTTAACGTTGGCAGGTGGTGGTAATTTTTCAATTACCTCTATTTTAGCTTGATCCACCTCTATTCCCTTGTTTGAAATTTTATGCCCAAGGACAATCCCCTCAGTCACCATAAAGTGACATTTTTCCCAATTTAAAACCAGGTTGGTCTCTTGGCATCTTTTCAAAACCAGTGTCAGGTGATCAAGACAGGAGCTGAATAAGTCTCCATATACTGAGAAGTCATCCATGAAGACTTCCAGAAATTTTTCCACCATATCAGAGAAAATAGAGAGCATGCATCTCTGAAAGGTTGCAGGCGCATTACACAGCCCAAAAGGCATCCTTCTGTAAGCAAATACTCCAGATGGACATGTGAATACTGTTTTCTCTTGATCCTGGGGATCTACTGCAATTTGGTTGTAGCCTGAATAGCCATCCAAAAAGCAGTAATAATTATGACCTGCTAGTCTTTCTAGCATCTGGTCTATGAATGGTAAAGGAAAATGATCCTTTCTGGTGGCTGTATTGAGCCTTCTGTAATCAATACACATGCGCCACCCCGTAACTGTTCTTGTAGGAACCAGTTCATTTTTTTCATTATAAACCACTGTCATTCCTCCCTTTTTAAGGACAACTTGAACAGGACTCACCCAGGGGCTATCAGAAATAGGATAAATAATCCCAGCCTCCAGTAATTTAGTGACCTCTTTCTGCACCACTTCCTTCATGGCTGGATTTAGCCGCCTCTGTGGTTGAACCACTGGCTTAGCATTATCCTCCAATAAGATCTTGTGCATGCATCTAGCTGGGCTTATGCCCTTAAGGTCACTTATGGACCACCCAAGAGCTGTCTTGTGTGTCCTTAGCACTTGAATTAGTGCTTCCTCTTCCTGTGGATTTAAAGCAGAGCTTATGATCACTGGAAAAGTATCACCTTCTCCCAGAAATGCATATTTCAGGGATGGTGGTAATGGTTTGAGCTCGAGTTTAGGAGGTTTTTCCTCTTCCTGAGGAAATTTCAGAGACTCTTTCAATTCCTCTGAATCCTCTAGATCAGGTGGAACATCTTTAAAGATGTTTTCCAGCTCTGATTCGAGACTCTCAGCCATGTTGATCTCTTCCACCAAAGAGTCAATAAGATCAACTTTTATGCAGTCTTTTGGTGTGTCTGGATGCTGCATGGCATTGACAGCATTCAACTTAAACTCATCCTCATTGACTCTCAGGGTTATTTCCCCCTGTTGGACATCAATGAGAGTTCGTCCAGTTGCTAGGAAAGGTCTTCCTAGAATGAGAGTAGCACTCTTGTGCTCCTCCATCTCCAGCACTACAAAGTCAGTGGGAAAGACGAATGGCCCAACCCTGACAATCATGTCCTCAATCACGCCTGATGGGTATTTAATGGAGCCATCAGCAAGTTGGAGACATATCCGGGTTGGTTTAACTTCTTCAGTTAAACCAAGCTTTCTGATAGTGGATGCAGGTATTAGGTTGATGCTTGCCCCAAGATCACATAATGCTGTCTTGGTGCAATTACCCTCTAATATGCATGGTATCAGAAAGCTTCTGGGATCTTTAAGCTTTTCAGGGAAGCTTTTCAGAATGACTGCACTGCATTCTTCAATGAGGAAAAATTTTTCAGTTTCTCTCCAATCCTTCTTATGACTTAAGATCTCTTTCATGAACTTAGCATAAGAAGGTATTTGCTCAAGTGCTTCTGCAAATGGAATCTTTATTTCAAGAGTCTTGAGATAATCTGCAAAGCGAGCAAATTGCTTATCCTGCTCCTCTTGGCAGAGTTTTTGAGGATAAGGTATCTTGGCTTTATATTCCTCAACTTTGGTTGCTGCAGGTTTATTTCCTACAGAAGTGGTTGAAGAAGCCTTTTTAGAGGGGTTGTCATCAGCACTTGTGTGTGTCTGATCCTTCACTGGCAATTGAGTACCAGGGTTGGAAGCTGGAGTGACGTTAGACGCCAACTCCTCATCTATTCCTGGCATCTAAACGCCAGAACTGTGCTTCCTTTGGGCGTTCAACGCTAGTCCCTTGCTTGTTTCTGGCGTTGAACGCCAGTCTTGAGCATGGTTTGGACGTTCAGCGCCAGCCTTCCACCCAATTTCTGGCGTTTTAGTGCCAGAATCATTTTTCCGTGGGCTTTTACTGTCCTCAGATGGAATTTGGGTAGTTTGCTCATTTCTTGGCTTCCTACTGCCTTGAGGTGGGGTATTTAATGTTTTCCCACTTCTTAATTGAACTGCTTGGCATTCTTCTGTTATTTGTTTTGACAGCTGCTGCTTTGTTTGCTTTAATTGTTCTTCCATATTCATATTAGCCGTCCTTGTCTCTTGTAGTCTCTCCTTGAATTCGGCTAACTGTTTTATTAGAACATCCAATTGCTGATTGAATTCAGTAGCTTGTTTAGCAGGACTGAGTTCAGTAGTCACTGTTTTAGCCTTTTCTTTCATGGAAGGTTCGCTGCTTAAGTACAGATGCTGATTTCTGGCAACTGTATCAATGAGCTCTTGAGCTTCTTCAATTGTCTTCCTCATGTGGATAGATCCACCAAATGAGTAGTCTAGAGACATCTGAGCTCTTTCTGTAAGCCCATAATAGAAGATGTCTAGCTGAACCCACTCTGAAAACATTTCAGAGGGGCATTTTCTTAGCATCTCTCTGTATCTCTCCCAGGCATCATAAAGAGATTCATTATCTCCTTGTTTAAAGCCTTGGATGTCCAGCCTTAGCTGTGTCATCCGTTTTGGAGGAAAGTATTGATTCAGAAATTTTTCTGTCAGCTATTTCCATGTCTTTATGCTAGCCTTAGGTTGGTTATTTAACCACCTCTTAGCTTGGTCTTTTACAGCAAATGGGAACAGTAATAATCTGTAGACATCCTGATCCACTTTCTTATCATGTACTGTGTCAGCAATTTGTAAAAACTGTGCCAGAAACTCTGTAGGTTCTTCCTGTGGAAGACCGAAATACTGGCAACTTTATTGCACCATGATAATGAGCTGAGGATTCAGCTCAAAGCTACTGACTCCAATGGAGGGTATACTGATACTACTCCCATATGAAGCAGTAGTGGGGTTAGCATAAGACCCCAAAGTCCTTCTGGACTGTTCATTTCCACTTAGATCCATGATGGAGAAAGGGAGATGATGTAAAATAGAGAAAAAATATTTTTATTTATTTATTTAGTATTTATTTCGAAAATAAAATAAATTAAAATAAAATAAATAAAAATGAGTGAAGATTTTTGAAAAATAGAGAGAGAGAAAAAAATGGTTAGGAAGTTTTGAAAAAGATATGATTTGAAAAAGATTTTAAATTTTGAAATAAAAATCTGAATTTTAAAAGTAAATTTCGAAAATTTGCTTTAAAATAGAGAGAAAAGATATTTTTGAATTTAAAGAGGAAAGAGAAAAATAATAAGATAGCACAAGATTTAAAATTTTTAGATCTAATGCTCCTTGTTTTCGAAAATTTTGGAGGGAAAACACCAAGGAACACCAAACTTAAAAATTTTAAGATCAAGACACAAGAAAAACTCAAGAACACTTTGAAGACTCACAGGAACACAAGAACATGAAGAAAGAACACCAAACTTAAAATTTTTTAGAAAACCAAAATAAGATTTTCGAAAACCAAAGAAAGATCAACAAGAAAACACCAAACTAAAAGTTTGGCACAAGATTTAATGTAAAAATTATTTTTGAAAAAGAATTTTAAAAAGAAGATACCAAATTACCAAGAACACAGACCAACGCTCTAGCCAATTGGGCAGTAAATGTAACACTTGTTTTGAAGAAGTAAATTTTTTTTTTATAACTAAGAATAAAATTTTTGAAAAATTTAAAAAAAGGATTTTAAAAAGAAAATTTTAACCAAAAACAATATTAGAAGACTCTAAACCAAAATGAAAATTTTTCCTAATCTAAGCAACAAAATAAACCGTCAGTTGTCCAAACTCGAACAATCCCCGGCAACGGCGCCAAAAACTTGGTGCACGAAAATTACTTCACACTATGTAATTCCGCACAATTAACCATCAAGTGCACTGGGTCGTCCAAGTAATACCTTACGTGAGTGAGGGTCGATCCCACGGAGATTGTTGGTTTGAAGCAAGCTATGGTTATCTTGCAACTCTTAGTCAGGATATTAATTTGTGGTTATCAATTGACTTGCAAATGAACAAGAGAGCATGAATTAAAGGTTACTTGTTATGCAGTAAATGAGAATATGTTGGAGTTTTGGAGATGCTTTATCTTTTGAATCTCTGTTTTCTCCCTATCTTCTTCTTTACGCACGCACGTCCCTCCTATGGCAAGCTGTGTGTTGGTGGATCATCGTTGTCAATGGCTACCATCCTTCCTTTCAGTGAAAATGATCCAGGTGCGCTGTCACCGCATGGCTAATCATCTGTAGGTTCTTGATCATACCGGAATAGGAGTTGCTATCCTTTTGCGTCTGTCATTACGCCCAGCACTCGCGAGTTTGAAGCTCGTCACAGTCATCCAATCCCAAAATCCTACTCGGAATACCACAGACAAGGTTTAGACTTTCTGGATTCTCAAGGATGCTGCCAATGGATTCTAGCTTATACCACGGAGATTCTGATTAAGGAATCTAAGAGATACTCATTCAATCTGATATAGAACAGAGGTGGTTGTCAAACACACGTTCATGGATTGAGGAAGGTGATGAGTGTCACGGATCATCACCTTCTCTATAATTAAGCGCGAATGAATATCTTAGATAGGAACACGCATGTTTGAATGGAAAACAGAAATAGTTGCATTAATTCATCAAAATACAGCAGAGCTCCTCACCCCCAACAATGGAGTTTAGAGACTCATGCTGTCAAAGAGTACAAAGTTCAGATCTAAAAATGTCATGAGATGCAAAATAAATCTCTAAAAGTTGTTTAAATACTAAACTAGTAACCTAGGTTTACAGAAAATGAGTAAACTATGATAGATAGTGCAGAAATCTACTTCTGGGGCCCACTTGGTGTGTGCTGGGGCTGAGACTACAGCTTCTCACGTGCCTGGGCTGTTTTGGGCATTCAATGCCAGGCTGTAACCTGTTTCTGGCATTGAACTCCAACTTGTAACGTGTTTCTGGCGTTGGACGCTAGACTGCAATATGGAACTGGCGTTGAACGCCAGTTTACGTCATCTATTATTGAGCAAAGTATGAACTATTATATATTGTTGGAAAGCCCTGGATGTCTACTTTCCAATGCAATTGGAAGCGCGTCAATTGGAATTCTGTAGCTCCAGAAATTCTATTCCAAGTGCAGAGAGGTCAGGATCCAACAGCATCAGCAATCCTTTTTCAGCCTGAATAAGATTTTTGCTCAGCTCCCTCAATTTTAGCCAGAAAATACCTGAAATTACAGAAAAACACACAAACTCATAGTAAAGTCTAGAAATATGAATTTTGCCTAGAAAATAATGAAAATAAACTAAAAACTAACTAAAACATACTGGAAACTTGTATGAAATTAACCCCAAAAAGCGTATAAAATATCCGCTCATCATATACCTCCCATTAAAGCAGATATAGAACTATCTAAAGGAATAGTTTCTAATTCATTAATTTTATCTTTATGTATGCACAAATCTTTTAGAAACTTTGCGTATTTAGGTACCTGCTGAATGACATAAAAAAGGAATAGTTACCTCAACCTTTTTGAATATTTCTACCATTTTGGGGTCAAGTTCAATCTGCTTCCTGGATTTCTTTGCAAGGTGTGGAAATGGGATAGGAATGACGTCCTGTACAGCTTCAGCTTCCTTTGGTTCTCCGTTCCTTGGTTAAATTGCTTCTTCTTCAACTATGTCTTGTACGTCCTCTTCCTCTTCAGCATCTTCCACTTCCACTACATTCTCAGTTGGGGCGTGTTCTGGTGGGCTTGGCTCCTCATAGTTCCTCTCTTGCAGTATGGTTCCGGACCTCAAAGTAATGGCATTGATGCCGCCCTTGGAATTAGGTAAGGATTGAGAAGAAATTCCACTGGAGCTTAAAGGTTGAGGATTAGGTAATGAATCTATCCTGGAGGCGAGAGCTTATAAAGTGGCATTCAGACCATTTAAAGTAGAGTTTAGCTGTGTCTGTATATCTTGTTATCCTTGTGCAATAGAATGAAGCATCTCGTCATTTGATGAGGAATTAGGATAGGTGATTTGGGGGACTTGTTGTTGGTTATGCTGGGGTCCTTGGGACTGTCTTAAGTGAGGTGCTCTGTAAGGTTGATTCTGATTCTGCTGCCTGTTGTTGTTATTCCACCTCTGGTTTCTATTGTTATCTCTGCCTCCTCTGTTATAGTTGTCCCTCCAACCTTGGTTGGAGTTGTCTTGCCATCCTTGGTTACAGTTTCCAACTTGGTGATTGTAGTTGCCACCTTGTTGATTGTATCCTTGATTTGGACGGTCATAGAAGTTATGAGTGGCTGCCACAGTGTTGTCTTCCTGTTAGAGCTGTGGACATTCATCAATATAATGACTATAATCAGCATAAATCCCGCATACTCTTTATGGAACCAACTGTTGGCTTTGTTATGGTGGGGGAGACTGAGCTTTATGTGCTTGTTGTTGATTTAACTGCATCTATTTCAGTAGGTTGGTCATTTCACATATACTCTGTGTAAGAGCAGTAGTCTCACTGCTAGAAGAAACTTCGGCAACAGCCTTGGAATGGTTGTTCCTATGCTTGTGGTTCCGAGCAGACTCAGCCAGGTCGGCGATCAGTTGCCATGCTTCATCTGTAGTTTTGTACTTGTTCAGGGAACCATTACTCGCACCATCGAATATGGTCTTATCCTGAGGCTTCATGCCTTGTGTGAAGTAGCTGATCAACACCAACTTGTCAATCATGTGGTGGGGACATGCATCCAGGAGATTGTTGAAGCTCTCCCAATATTCGTAGAGAGTCTCAGATTCACCTTGAATAATCATTGAAATCTCTTTCCTCAATCTATCAGTAACTTCAGCTGGAAAGTATTTTTCCAAAAATTCTCTTCTAAGCGTATCCCAGTTAGTAACAGTCACTTCAGGTTGAGTGTAGTACCATTCCCTCGCCTTTCCCTCAAGAGAAAATGGAAAGGTGGTTAACAGAATAGAGGTTTCATCTACACCATGACGCCTAACAGTAGAACAGGCTGTCTGGAAATCCCTAAGGTGCTTAATAGGCTCCTGAGCAGGTAAACCATGAAATTTGGGCATCAAGTTGATTAGTGCAGTCTTCAGTTCAAAATCTGCAGCCAGATTTGGATGACGCACTTGATACAGTTGCAGGGTGAAGTCTGGGGCTCCTGCCTCCGGGAGAGTAATCCTCCTAGGTGCTGCCATGTTACCTGCACGTTAATCAACTGAATCAGTAGTAAAGGAGCTTATCTCGCTCTCAGATGGCGGTTCAGATTCGCCCTCAGATAAGACTGGTGAATCGATAACAATCACTTTACCACCCTCAGAGGCTAACCGACGTCGAGCTCGCCTAATACGTGAAAGATTTCTTTCAATTTCAGGATCAAAAGCGGCTAAGCTCGGATCAGGCAGTGAACGCGTCATTCAAGGAGAAAAACATATAGCTCATGGTAACAAAAATAAAAATAAAATATGCAAATAAAGTAAAATATGTACACTAATTAATAATCTAGCACACTATTGCAACTCCCCGGCAACGGTGCCAAAAATTGAACGAACGGCAGAAGTCGGCTAATTAAGAAGTCAAAACATGGAATACGTTGTGAGTATAGTTCTCAACCAGCTAAGATCCGCCTCGTCAATTTAGAAAAGTTGTCACAAATTTTAGAAATAAAAATACTGGGAGTATGAGTCCCAGGTCGTCTCGCAACGAGTTGCAGGAAAGAGTGCTATTTTATTAACTAGGAAATTTCCGAGAGTTTAAGAGTTGAATAATGATGAGCAATTGAATAATTATAAATTAGAACAATAAAAATAAACTAAGAATAATTATTGATATTCTAAATAAATGGTCTTAACTGGGGAAATGATCAATTGGAAGTTCTATCCTTGTTGGGATCTCTTAAATGTAGTATTAAAAAGATTGTTGTTTTCACTTAGTTAACCCTTACTAAATAAAGGAAAGTCAAGTGATTAAGCTAACCCTTATTCGCAAATCCTAGTCCTCTCCCTTAGGAAGGTCTATCGTTAGTAAATACAGAACTAGCCAACAACGTTCAATTTAACCAACACTTAAGCCTTCCAACTCAAGTGTCTCCTCTTAATCAACCCCCATGTCAAGTAGAAAAACTACTCCATTGACATGGATATAATACTCATAAAAATATAAGAAGACATAATAAATTAATTAAAATAAAATAGAAAATTAAAATTAATTTAAAAGTAAAAGTAACTCTATATATTAATAAATCCAAAATGCAACATAATTATCTGAATAGGGTCAATGATCAACTGGAAAGAGTAAAGGGACAAGGAAACAAACTAAAGTAGTAACTTCAACGGAGGTGATGACTCTTCAACATCCAAAATCCAAGGCAAAAGCATAAACTATGAATGTAAGGCGAATCTAGATTCAGATCTAAAACTAAAAGTAATCCTAATATTAATATATCTGAATGTGTGTTTATGTCTATGGATGCGTGTTGAGTCTCTGCATGTTCTCTGGCTTTATTCTGTGTTTATGGGCCGAAAACTAGGTTAAAACGCGGCCCAAAATCGCCCTCAGTGTATTCTATTATTTCTGTAGATCGCGCATGTCACGCGCACGCGTCGTCCATGCGTTCGCGTCATTCAGCGATTTTCTTTGTCACGCGAGCGCGTCGTCCACGCATTCGCGTCATTCGTGCAGACTCCAATCCACGCGTTTGCGTCAGGCACACGTTCGCGTCGCTGCAATTTCTCCATTTTGCGCGCTCACGTGAGCCATGCGCTCACGTCAGTGTTCGCTGGTCATCTTCTTAGTTTCTTGTCTTCCTTCTATTTTTGCAAGCTTCCTCTCCATTCTCTAAGCCATTCCTGCCCTATGAAGCCTGAAACACTTAACACACGGATCACGACATCGAATGGGATAAAAGAGAATTAAAATACACAAATAAAAGATCTCTGGAAAGCAAGTTTTCAACCATAGAACTCAACTAGGAAGGAATTGTAAAATCATGAAAATCATATGAATAAGTAGGTAAATAATTGATAAAAACCACTCAATTAAACGCAATATAAAACCTAAAATAGTGGTTTATCAGCCTTCCAAATATTTGATGAAATGCTTGGAAGGATGTTAGAGTAGAATTTTATGCTCTTGGCTTGGAAAGGTAACTTAGGAACTCTTGAGTTACTAATGTCCAAGTAATTGATGATTGGGAGCCATTGACTGTAGTTCTCATTAATTCAATTAGTAGAGAGTTAGAACTTGTGGACTTGGATTGATGTAGCTTATTTGACTTTCCTTTACTAGTTAGAGGATGATTTAATGGGATTGATCCTTGCCAATTCTCATGTTGTGGTTAGTGATAGGGATAGAGATCCTTGACCACCAACCCTGGGCAAGACCTTTTTAGCCATTAGTTTACTTCCTTGCCATTTATCTTTCATGCCTCTTATCAAAACCCCAAACATAACTCATAATCAATAACAAGAACACTTTATTGCAATTCCTAGGGAGAACGACCCGAGGTTTAAATACTTCAGTTATTAATTTTAGGGGTTTGTACTTAGTGACAACCAAACTTTTGTATGAAAGGATTATTTATTGGTTTAGAAACTATACTTGCAACGAGATTTCATTTGTGAAATTCTATACCATCAATTTTTCTCTTTATCAAAATGGCGCCGTTGCCAGGAAATTGCAATGGTGTTGTGTTATTGGTTATTGTATATATGTGAATATTGTGAATAGCTTGATTCTTTGGATTGCTTGTTAGTTTTTGCTAGTTTTAGGATTTTGTTTCATTATTTCTTATTAGCTTTTGTTTCCTATTTTCTCTTTCCACTATGAATTCTCACTTTGGCTATGAGTTTGGTTCTAACTATGTTGTAGAAAATGAGAGCTTCAATGAGGATGTGTATCAAGGATTGGACAATCAAAGGTGGGAGGAGCCATATGCATATGATCAATCCTATTGGCAACAACCTCCACCAATACACTATGAACAAGAGCCATTCTATGATGCATATCAATCTAATGGCTATGATGAATCCCCTTGTGACTTTCAAGAACCACCACCATATGCCTACGAACCATATCCTCAACATAGCCATCTACCACACTCACAAGCCTCTTTTCACCAAACACCTCCATATGACCTTGATCCATATCCACCATACCAACCACGTTTTGAACCATATGAGCCATACATGGAACCACCATTCCAATATCAATACTCCTGATGAGCGGATAATTTATACACTTTTTGGCATTGTTTTTACATAGTTTTTAGTATGATTTGATTAGTTTTAATATATTTTTATTAGTTTTTAAATAAAAATCACATTTTTGGACTTTACTATGAGTCTGTGTGTTTTTTTGTGATTTCAGGTACTTTCTGGCTGAAATTGAGGGACTTCAGCAAAAATCAGATTCAGAGGTTGAAGAAGGACTGCAGATGCTGTTGGATTCTGACCTCCCTGCACTCAAAGTGGATTTTCTAGAGCTACACGAGTCCAAATGGCGCGCTCTCAATTGCGTTGGAAAGTAGACATACAGGGTTTTCCAGCACTATATAATAGTCCATACTTTGTCCGAGTTTAGATGACACAAACTGGCATTCAACGCCAGCTTTCTGCCCTATTCTGGAGTTAAACGTCAGAAACAGGTTGCAAAGCAGAGTTAAATGCCAGAAATAAGTTATAAACTGGCGTTCAACTCCAAGGAAGACCTCTACACGTGAAAGCTTCAATGCTCAGCCCAAGCACACACCAAGTGGGCCTGAAAGTGGATTTCTGCATCATTTACTTATTTCTGTAACCCTAGTAACTAGTTTAGTATAAATAGAACTTTTTACTATTGTGTTAGATATCAATCTTTGGACGTTTAGTCCCTAGACCTTGGAGGCTGGCCATTCGGCCATGCCTAGACTATTATCACTTATGTATTTTCAACGGTAGAGTTTCTACACACCATAGATTAAGGTGTGGAGCTCTGTTGTTCCTCATGAATTAATGCAAAGTACTATTATTTTTCCATTCAATTCAAGCCTATTTCTTCTCTAAGATATTCATTTACACACAAGAACATGATGGATGTGATGATTATGTGACGCTCATCACCATTCTCACTTATGAATGCGTGCTTGACAAACACTCCCGTTCTACATGAAAGCAAGCTAGAATGAGTATCTCTTAGATATCTAATACAGGGGACCGAGTCCGAGATATTAGAGTCTTCGTGGTATAGGCTAGAATTATTGGCGGCCATTCTTTAGATCCGAAAAGTCTAAACCTTGTCTGTGGTATTCCGAGTAGGATCTAGGAAGGGATGGCTGTGACGAGCTTCAAACTCGTGAGTGCTGGGCGTAGTGACAGACGCAAAAGGATTACTGAATCCTATTCCAGCATGATCGAGAACCGACAGATGATTAGCCGTGCGGTGACAGCGCATTTGGACCATTTTCACTGAGAGGACGGGATGTAGCCATTGACAACGGTGATGCCCAACATATAGCTTGCCATGGAAAGGAGTATGAAGGATTGGATGAAAGCAGTAGGAAAGCAGAGATTCAGAAGGAACTAAGCATCTCTATACGCTTATCTGAAATTCTCACCCATGAATTACATAAGTATCTCTATCTTTATTTTACGTTTTATTTATCTTTTAATTATTAAAACTCTATAACCATTTGAATCTGCCTGACTGAGATTTACAAGGTGACCATAGCTTGCTTCAAGCCAACAATCTCCGTAGGATCGACCCTTACTCACGTAAGGTTTATTACTTGGACGACCCAGTGCACTTGCGGGTTAGTTGTGCGAACTTGTGACAAAGAACTAAGATTATGAACGTGCGTATTAAGTTTTCAGTGCTGTTACCAAGGAATGAACGATCACGATTTCGTACACCAAGTTTTTAGCGTCGTTGCCGGGGAATGAACGATCACGATTTCGTGCACCAAGTTTTTGGCGCCGTTGCCGGGGATTGTTCGAGTTTGGACAACTAACGGTTCATCTTGTTGCTCAGATTAGGTAATTTTAGTTTAATTTTAAGTTTTTGTTTTTATTCTTTTTATTTTGAAAAAAAAATTTCAAAAAAAAATTTAATTTATGTTCTTCAGAATTTTTAAGAAGGAATTCTAGAATTTCATGGGATATGTTGAATCCTGGCTGGCTGTAAAATCATGTCTAAATTCTTTTGGACTGAGGCTTCCTCTTCACATGCTTGAACTATGTATGCTAAAGCTTGGCTGACCACTGGCCATGTCTAGTGTTTTGGACCGGAGCTTTCACTGAAAGCTTGGCTGGCTAGTAAGCCATGTCTAATTCCTGGATCGGAGCTTTAGACTAACATTGCATGATTCCTGGAATTCTCATTAAAAATTTTGAAATCCTTATTTTTCTTTTCCAATTAATTTTTGAAAAAATCCAAAATTTTTTTTAATAAAACCATAAAAATAAAAAATTTGATGTTTCTTGTTTGAGTCTTGTGTCAATTTTTAAGTTTGGTGTCAATTGCATCTTTTTAATTTTTCTTAAAATTTTCGAAACTCATGCATGGTGTTCTTCATAATCTTCAAGTTGTTCTTGATGATTTTCTTTGTTTGATCTTTGCATTTCATGTTTTGTGTCTTTTCTTGTTTTTCATATGCATTTTCAAATTGTTAGTGTCTAAGGTTTGAAAATTTCTAAGTTTGGTGTCTTGCATGTTTTTCTTTTCTTAAAAATTTTCAAAAATAAGTTCTTGGTGTTCATATTGACATTCAAAGTATTCTTGGTGTTCATCTTGACATTTAAAGTGTTCTTGCATGCATCATGTGTTTTGATTCATAATTTTCATGTTTTGAGTCTTTTTGTTGTTCTTCTCTTTCTTCAATAAAAATTCAAAAATCAAAAAAATATTTTTCCCTTATTCTCTCATAAATTTTTGAAAATTTGGTTTGATTTAGTCAAAAAGTTTTTTAAATTTAATTGTTTCTTATGAGTCAAATCAAATTTTCAATTTAAAAATTCTATCTTTTTCAAATCTTTTTCAAAAATCAAATCTTTTTCAATTTTTCTTTCATAATTTTGAAATTTTCAAAATTTATTTTCAAAATCTTTTTCTTATTTCTATTTCATATTTCCAAAATCAATGCTGACAAGTAATGTGATTGATTCAAAAAATTTTAGTTTGTTACTTGCCTAATAAGAAAGGTTCAATCTTTAAACTCTAGAATCATATCTTTTTAGTTTCTTGTTAGTCAAGTAATCAACTTTAATTTTCAAAATCAAATCTTTCTAAATTTCTTTTTCAAATCTTTTTCAAAATAAATTTCAATCACATCTTTTTTTAAAATCAATTTCAAAATCTTTTCTAACTTCTTATCTTTTCAAAATTGATTTTCAAAACCTTTTCAATTAATCTTATCTTTTTGTTTGATTCTTATCTTTTTCAAAAATACCTAACTAATTCTCTCTCTCTAATTTTCGAAAATCACTAACCTCTTTTTCAAAATTCCTTTTTAATTAACTAATTGTTTTAAATTTTAATTTAATTTAATTTCATTTTTAATTTATTTTCAAATTTTAACTTTAATTTTAAATTAAAAACAAAAATATTTTTATTTTATTTTGTTTAATTTTTGAATTCTTCCCTCTCTCATCTCCTTCTAATTATTTATTTATCTACTAATACTTCTCTTTCACTAAAAAATTCAAACCCACTATTCTCCTCTGTGTTCGAATTCTTATCTTTTCCTTCTCCCATTCTTCTATTCTTATACTCATAAAAGGAATCTCTATACTGTGACATAGAGGATTCCATATTTTCTTTTGTGTTCTCTTCTTTTTCATATGAGCAGGAACAAGGATAAGAACATTCTTGTTGAAGTTGATCCTGAACCTGAAAGGACTCTGAAGAGGAAGCTAAGGGGAGCTAAAGCACAACTCTCTGGAGAAAATCTGACAGAAATTTTTGAAAAAGAAGGAGAAATGGCCAAAAATAATAACAATGCAAGGAAGATGCTTGGTGACTTTACTGCACCAAATTCCAACTTACATGGAAGAAGCATCTCAATCCCTGCCATTGGAGCTAACAATTTTGAGCTAAAGCCTCATTTAGTTTCTCTGATGCAACAGAATTGCAAGTTTCATGGACTTCCATCAGAAGATCTTTTTCAGTTCTTAACTGAATTCTTGCAAATCTGTGATACTGTTAAGACCAATGGGGTTGATCCCAAGGTCTACAGGCTTATGCTTTTCCCGTTTACCGTAAGAGATAGAGCTAGAATATGGTTGGACTCTCAACCTAAAGATAGTCTGAACTCTTGGGATAAGCTGGTCACGGCTTTCTTAGCCAAGTTCTTTCCTCCTCAAAAGCTTAGCAAGCTTAGAGTGGATGTTCAAACCTTCAAACAGAAAGAAGGTGAATCCCCCTATGAAGCTTGGGAGAGATACAAGCAACTGACCAAAAAGTGTCCTTCTGACATGCTTTCAGAATGGACCATCCTGGATATATTCTATGATGGTCTGTCTGAATTATCAAAGATGTCATTGGACCATTCTACAGGTAGATCCATTCACCTAAAGAAAATGCCTGCAGAAGCTCAGGAACTCATTGACATGGTTGCAAATAACCAGTTCATGTACACTTCTGAAAGGAATCCTGTGAGTAATGGGATGCCTCAGAGGAAAGGAGTTCTTGAAATTGATACTCTGAATGCCATACTGGCTCAGAACAAAATATTGACTCAGCAAGTCAATATGATTTCTCAGAGTCTGAATGGATTGCAAGCTGCATCCAACAGTACTAAAGAGGCATCTTCTGAAGAAGAAGCTTATGATCCTGAGAACCCTACAATAGCAGAGGTGAATTTCATGGGTGAACCCTATGGAAACACCTATAATCCCTCATGGAGAAATCATCCAAATTTCTCATGGAAGGATCAACAAAAGCCTCAACAAGGCTTTAATAATGGTGGACGAAACAGGTTTAGCAATAGCAAGCCTTTCCCATCATCCACTCAACAACAGACAGAGAATTCTGAGCAGAATCCATCTAGCTTAGCAAATATAGTCTCTGATCTATCTAAGGCCACTCTAAGTTTCATGAATGAAACAAGGTCCTCCATAAGAAATTTGGAGGCACAAGTGGGCCAGCTGAGTAAAAGAGTCACTGAAACTCCTCCTAGTACTCTCCCAAGCAATACAGAAGAGAATCTAAAAAGAGAGTGCAAGGCCATAACCTTACTTGGTGTGGCCGAACCCAAAGAGGAGGAGGAGGACGTGAATCCTAATGAAGAAGACCACCTGGGACGTTCAGTGACCAATAAGGAGTTTTCCTTTGAGGAACCAAAGGAATCTGAGGCTCATCTAGAGACCATAGAGATTCTATTGAACCTCCTTTTACCATTCATGAGCTCTAATGACTATTCATCTTCTGAAGAAGATGAAGACATTGTTCAAGGGCAAGTTGCCCAGTATTTAGGAGCAATCATGAAGCTGAATGCCAAGCTATTTGGTAATGAGACTTGGGAGGATGAGCCTCCATTGCTCATTAATGAACTAAATATCTGGGTTCAGCATACTTTGCCTCAAAAGAAACAGGATCCTGGTAGATTCCTAATTCCCTGTAACATAGGTACCATGACCTTTGAGAAGGCTCTGTGTGACCTGGGGTCAAGAATAAACTTAATGCCACTATCTGTAATGGAGAAATTGGGAATCTTTGAGGTACAGGCTACCAAGTTCTCATTAGAGATGGCAGACAAATCCATGAAACAGACCTATAGATTAGTAGAGGACGTGTTAGTAAAGGTTGAAGGCCTTTACATCCCTGCTGATTTCATAATCCTAGACACTGGGAAGGATGACGATGAATCTATCATCCTTGGAAGACCCTTCCTAGCCACAGTAAAAGCTGTGATTGATGTGGACAAAGAAGAGTTGGTCCTTCAACTGAATGAGGACTATCTTGTATTTAAAACTCAAGGTTATCCTTCTGTAACTATGGAGAGGAAGCATGAAAAGCTTCTCTCACTGCAGAGTCAACCAAAGCTCCCACAGTCAAACTCTAAGTTTGGTGTTGAACCCCCACATTCAAACTTTAAGTTTGATGTTGGGAGGTCCCAACATTGCTCTGAACATCTGTGAGGCTCCATGAGAGCTCACTGTCAAGCTATTGACATTAAAGAAGCGCTTGTTGGGAGGCAACCCAATGTTATTTAATTATATCTATTTTCCATCGCTATTTTATGTTTTTTTAGGTTGATGATCATGTGGAGTCACAAAAACTACTGAAAAATAAAAAATAGAATGAAAAACAGCATTGAAAACAGCACACCCTGGAGGAAGAGCATTCTGGCGTTTAAACGCCAGAAACAAGCATCTGTCTGGCGTTTAACGCTAGAAACAAGCACCAAGCTGGTGTTTAACGCCAGAAACAAGCATCAACCTGGCGTTAAATGCCAGAAACAGGCTACATTTGGGCGTTTAACGCCAAAAACAGGCAGCAAGCTGGCGTTTAATGCCAGACATGCACTCTAAGGGCGTTTTGCACGCCTAATTGGAGCAGGGATGCTAAGTCCTTGACCCCACAGGATCTGTGGACCCCATAGGATTCCTACCTACCCCACCTCTTCTTCTCTCCTCTTCACACCTTTTCATAACTCTTTTCCCCAAATACCCTTCACCAATCACCTCCATACCTCTTCCCCAAATACCCTTAACCACTCACATCCATCCACTCTTCCCCATAAACCCCACCTACCTCCAAAATTCAAATTCTTTTCCCTCCCAAACCCAACCCTAATGGCCGAAACCTACCCTCCACCCCACCCCTATATAAACCCCTCAACACTACTCCATTTTCACACATTACAACCTCCACTCCTCCCCCTTGGCCGAATAGACCTTCTCCCTCCATCTCCTCCATTTTCTTCTTCTTCTACTACTTCCTTTCTTCTTTTGCTCGAGGACGAGCAAACCTTTTAAGTTTGGTGTGGTAAAAGCATTGTTTTTTGTTTTTCCATAACCATTAATGGAACCTAAGTCCAGAGAAACCTCAAGAAAGAGGAAAGGGAAGGCAATTGCTTCCACCTCTGAGTCATGGGAGATGGAGAGATTCATCTCAAAGGTCCATCAAGACCACTTCTATGAAGTTGAGGCCAAGAAAAAGGTGATCCCTGAGGTCCCTTTTAAGCTCAAAAAGAGCAAATACTCGGAGATCTGACAAGAGATTAGAAGAAGAGGATGGGAAGTTCTCTCTAATCCTATTCAACAAGTTGGGATCTTAATGGTTCAAGAGTTCTATGCAAATGCATAGATCACTAGGAACCATGATCAAAGTATGAACCCGAATCCAATGAATTGGCTTACCATGGTTCGGGGGAAATACTTAGATTTCAGTCCGGAAAATGTAAGGTTGGCATTCAACTTGCCAATGATGCAAGAAAACATACGCCCCTACACTAGAAGGGTCAACTTTGATCAAAGGTTGGACCAAGTTCTCATGGACATATGTGTGGAAGGAGCTCAATGGAAAGTTGACTCAAGAGGCAAACCGGTTCAATTGAGAAGACCAGACCTTAAGCCTGTAGCTAGAGGATGGTTAGAGTTCATTCAACGCTCAATTATTCCTACTAGCAACCGGTCTGAAGTTACCGTAGACTGGGCCATCATGATCTATAGCATCATGATTGGGAAGGAAGTGGAAGTTCATGAGATCATACCTCAAGAACTCTACAAGGTGGCTGACAAGTCCTCCACTTTGGCAAGGTTAGCCTTTCCTCACCTCATTTGCCACCTCTGCAATTCTGCTGGAATTGACATAGAGGAAGATGTCCTCATTGATGAGGACAAGCCGATCACTAACAAAAGGATGGAGCAAACAAGAGATCAGGGACCTCAACTAGAGCATGAGAAAATTCTTCATCATGAAATCCCTGAGATACCTCAAGGGATGCACTTTCCTCCACAAAACTATTGGGAGCAAATCAACACCTCCCTAGGATAATTAAGTTCAAACATGGGACAACTAAGGATGGAACACCAAGAGCACTCCATCATTCTCCATGAGATTAGAGAAGATCAAAGAGCTATGAGGGAGGAGCAACAAAGACAAGGAAGAGACATAGATGAGCTCAAGAGCACCATTGGTTCTTCAAGAAGAAGAAGACGCCACCCTCACTAAGGTGGACCCGTTCCTTAATCTCTTTGTCTATTTATTTTTCTCTATTTTTCTTTTACTATGCTTTATGTTTATGCTTGTGTCTTATTACATGATCATTAGTATTTAAGTGTCTATGCCTTAAAGTTATGAATGTCCTATGAATCCATCACCTTTCTTAAATGAAAAATGCTTTAATTACAAAAGAACAAGAAGTACATGATTTTGAATTCATCCTTGAAACTAGTTTAATTATTTTGATGTGGTGACAATACTTTTTATTTTCTGAATGAATGCTTGAACAGTGCATATGTCTTTTGATATTGTTGTTTATGAATGTTAAATATGTTGGCTCTTGAAAGAATGATGAAAAGGAGAAATGTTATTTGATAATCTGAAAAATCATAAAATTGATTCTTGAAGCAAGAAAAAGTAGTGAATACAAAAGCTTGTGGAAAAAAAAAAGAAAAGAAAATTGGTGAAAAAATAAAAAAAAAATAAAAATGAAAGAAAGAAAAAGAAAAAGCAAGCAGAAAAAGCCAAAAGCTCTTTAAACCAAAAGGCAAGAGCAAAGAGCCAGTAACCCTTTAAACTAAAAGGCAAGGGTAATAAAAAGGATCCAAGGCTTTGAGCATCAGTGGATAGGAGGGCCCAAAGGAATAAAATCCTGGCCTAAGCGGCTAAACCAAGCTGTCCCTAACCATGTGCTTGTGGCGTGAAG
Organism: Arachis ipaensis; assembly: GCF_059453495.1. NCBI lineage: Eukaryota > Viridiplantae > Streptophyta > Magnoliopsida > Fabales > Fabaceae > Arachis > Arachis ipaensis. The sequence continues at coordinate 112,639,552 of NC_142441.1, read as the reverse complement.
GTGTCAAGTGAAAACTTGAGACTGAGCGGTTAAAGTCGAGGTCCAAAGCAAAAACAGAGTGTGCTTAAGAATCCTGGACACCTCTAATTGGGGACTCTAGCAAAGCTGAGTAACAATCTGAAAAGGTTCACCTAGTTATGTGTCTGTGGCATTTATGTATCCGGTGGTAATACTGGAAAACAAAGTGCTTAGGGCCACGGCCAAGACTCATAAAGTAACTGTGTTCAAGAATCAACATACTGAACTAGGAGAATTAATAACACTATCTGAATTCTGAGTTCCTATAGATGCCAATCATTCTGAACTTCAAGGGATAAAGTGAGATGCCAAAACTGTTCAGAGGCAAAAAGCTACTAGTCCCGCTCATCTAATTGGAGCTAAGTTTCATTGATATTTTAGAATTTATAGTATATTCTCTTCTTTTTATCCTATTTGATTTTCAGTTGCTTGGGGACAAGCAACAATTTAAGTTTGGTGTTGTGATGAGCGGATAATTTATACCCTTTTTGGCATTGTTTTTACATAGTTTTTAGTATGATTTGATTAGTTTTTAATATATTTTTATTAGTTTTTAAATAAAAATCACATTTCTGGACTTTACTATGAGTCTGTGTTTTTCTGTAATTTCAGGTACTTTCTGGCTGAAATAGAGGGACTTGAGCAAATATCAGATTCAGAGGCTGAAGAAGGACTGCAGATGTTGTTGGATTCTGACCTCCCTGTACTCAAAGTGGATTTTCTGGAGCTACACGAGTCCAAATGGTGCGCTCTCAATTGTGTTGGAAAGTAGACATCCAAAGCTTTCCAGCAATATATAATAGTTCATACTTTGCCCGAGTTTAGATGACACAAACTGGCATTCAATGCCAGCTTCTTGCCCTATTCTGGAGTTAAACGCCAGAAACAGGTTGCAAAGCAGAGTTAAACACCAGAAACAAGTTATAAACTAGTGTTCGACTCCAAGGAAGACCTCTACACGTGAAAGCTTCAATGCTCAGCCCAAGCACACACCAAGTGGGCCCGGAAGTGGATTTCTGCATCATTTACTTATTTCTGTAACCCTAGTAACTAGTTTAGTATAAATAGAACTTTTTACTATTGTGTTAGATATCGATCTTTGGACGTTTAGTCCCTAGACCTCGGAGGCTGGCTATTCGGCCATGCCTAGACTATTATCACTTATGTATTTTCAACGGTAGAGTTTCTACACACCATAGATTAAGGTGTGGAGCTCTGTTGTTCCTCATGAAGTAATGCAAAGTACTATTGTTTTTCTATTCAATTCAAGCCTATTTCTTCTCTAAGATATTCATTCGCACACAAGAACATGATGGATGTGATGATTATGTGACGCTCATCATCATTCTCACTTATGAACACGTGCCTGACAAACACTTCCGTTCTACATGAAAGCAAGCTAGAATGAGTATCTCTTAGATATCTAATACAGGGGACCGAGTCCGAGATATTAGAGTCTTCATGGTATAGGCTAGAATTATTGGCGGCCATTCTTAAGATCCGGAAAGTCTAAACCTTGTCTGTGGTATTCCGAGTAGGATCTGGGAAGGGATGGCTGTGAAGAGCTTCAAACTTGCGAGTGCTGGGCGTAGTGACAGACGCAAAAGGATTACTGAATCCTATTCCAGCATGATCGAGAACCGACAGATGATTAGCCGTGCGGTGACAGCGTATTTGGACTATTTTCACTGAGAGGACAAGATGTAGCCATTGACAACGGTGATGCCCAACATACAGCTTGCCATGGAAAGGAGTATGAAGGATTGGATGAAAGCAGTAGGAAAGTGGAGATTCAGAAGGAACTAAGCATCTCTATATGCTTATCTGAAATTCTCACCAATGAATTACTGATGAGCGGATAATTTATACGCTTTTAGGCATTGTTTTTAGTATGTTTTTAGTATATTTTAATTAGTTTTTATTATATTTTTATTAGTTTTTAAATAAAAATCATTCTTCTAGACTTTACTATGAGTTTGTATATTTTTCTGTGAGTTCAGGTATTTTCTGGCTGAAATTGAGGGACCTGAGCAAAAATCTGATTCAAAGGCTGAAAAAGGACTGCAGATGCTGTTGGATTCTGACCTCTCTGCACTCAAAGTGGATTTTCTGGAGTTAAAGAAGTCCAATTGGCACGCTCTTGATTGCGTTGGAAAGTAGACATCCTGGGCTTTCCAGAAATATATAATAGTTCATACTTTGCCCGAGATTTGATCGCCCAAACAGGCGTTCCAAGTCAGCTCAAGAATTCTAGCGTTTAACTCTAAAACTGGCACAAAAGCTGGAGTTAAACGCCCAAACTGGCACAAAAGCTGGCATTTAACTCCAAGAAAAGTCTCTACACATGGAAGATTCAATGCTCAGCCCAAGCACACACCAAGTGGGCCCGGAAGAAGATTTCTGCATTAATTACTGATTTCTGTAAACCCTAGGCTACTAGTTCTCTATAAATAGGACCTTATACTATTGTATTTTATATCCTTGATAAGTCTTATGCTATCTTAGACACGTTTGGGGGCTGGCCATTCGGCCATGCCTAGACCCTTTTGTTCTTATGTATTTTCAACGGTGGAGTTTCTACACATCATAGATTAAGGTGTGGAGCTCTGCTGTTCTTCATGAATTAATACAAAGTACTATTGTTTTTCTATTCAACTCAAGTCTATTTCTTCTCCAAGATATTCATTCGTTCTTCAACTTGATGAATGTGATGATTCGTGACACTCATCATCATTCTCACCTATGAACATGTGCCTGACAACCACCTCTGTTCTACTAGCAATGGCTTGAATGCGTATCTCTTGGGTTTCTAATCTAAGATTGGAACCTTCGTGGTATAGGCTAGAATTATTGGCGGCCATTCTTGAGATCCGGAACGTCTAAACCTTGTCTGTGGTATTCTGAGTAGAATCTGGGAAGGGATGACTATGACGAGCTTCAAACTCGTGATTGTTGGGCGTGTGACAGACGCAAAAAGATCAATGGATCCTATTCCAACATGATCGAGAACCGACAGATCATTAGCCGTGCGGTGACAGTGCATTTGGAATGTTTTCACTGAGAAGACGGGAAGTAGCCATTGACAACGGTGATGCCCAACATAAAGCTTGCCATGGAAAGGAGTATGAATGATTGGAAGAAGACAATAGGAAAGCAGAGGTTCAGGAGGAACAAAGCATCTTCATACGCTTATCTAAAATTCCAACCAAAGAATTACATAAGTATCTCTATCTTTATTTTATGTTTTATTTATCTTTTAATTATCAATTCTCCATCACCATCTGAATTCGCCTGACTGAGATTTACAAGGTGACCATAGCTTGCTTCAAGCCGACAATCTCTGTGGGATCGACCCTTACTCACGTAAGGTATTACTTGGACGACCCAGTGCACTTGCTGGTTAGTTGTGCAGAATTGTGACAAAGTGTAATTCACGTTTAAGAGCTCCAAGTCCTTTGGCGCCATTGTTGATGATCACAATTTCGTGCACCAATTACATAAGTATCTCTATCTTTTTTTTACGTTTTATTTATCTTTTAATTATTAAAACTCTATAACCATTTGAATCTGCCTGACTGAGATTTACAAGGTGACCATAGCTTGCTTCAAGCCGACAATCTCCGTGGGATCGACCCTTACTCACGTAAGGTTTATTACTTGGACGACCCAGTGCACTTGCTAGTTAGTTGTGCGAAGTTGTGACAAAGAACTAAGATTATGAACGTGCGTATTAAGTTTTCAACGTTGTTACCAAGGAATGAACGATCACGATTTCGTGCACCAACTCCCAAGAACCATCTTGATATACACCACCACATCCTTATCATAATGAACCACCTTCCTACCATGAACCCTTTCTCCAAAATGATGAACCCTCTTATCCACCCCAATCCTCAATGGATGGAACCCTTGGCCTTATACTTCAAGGGCAAGGAGAAATGCAAAGGGAGACACTAGAATTTGTGGCTACCTTGACCAAGGTAGTAAGCACTTTAGCCTCCCAATGCTTGAGTACTCAAAGCACTCCCATGGTCACATGTGGAGAATTAATTAAAGCGCAAAGCATGAAGGAGAGATTGGAAACTCCGGTGGAGAAGGAGGAATGCTATGTTGTGTTAGAATAATTAGAGGAGCCTATGATCATTGAAGAAAAGGATGAAGTGGTTGAAGACCTAGGTGATGCGGAACCTCCATGGGAAGCTAAAAGCATAGAAAATCTCTCCAAGATGATTGTTGAGGAGGAGAGTGCACAACCTCCAAGATAATTGTTGAATGAAGACTTGGAAAGAATGGAGCAAAAATTGAGTTCCCTTGGTGATGAAGATCATGCATCCAATCCTCTTGGTGGTGAATCCTTTGAACATGAAGACTTCTCCCAATGAGATAGAAGGCAATGTGGAGGTAGATTTCTCTCAACCTCCTATTTATGATTTGAGTGATGGAAAAGAGCTAGATAAAATTGATGAACAAAGGATTGAAGTTGAAGAAGTTTGTGAAGAGGTAGAGGTGGTCAAGGAAGAACATAAGGGGGTAGAGTGGTGTGGAATTTATAACCCACAAACTAACCGGCAAGTGTACCGGGTCGTACCAAGTAATACCTCAGGTGAGTGAGGGTCGATCCCACGAGGATTGATGGATCAAGCAACAATAATTGAGTGATAGGCTTAGTCAGACAAACAGAAAGTAATGTTTGAGCAATATAAAAGACATTAAATAATATAAAGAATATTGAAGGAAGGCAAGTAAATGAGTTGGGAAGAAAATATGGAGAAAACAGTTAAGGTTTCAGAGTTATCTATTTTTCTGGATTAACTTTTCTTACTAACTATTTTAATCATGTAAGATTTAATTTATGGCAAACTATATGTGACTAGACCCTAATTCCTTAGACCTTTCTAGTCTCCTCTAAAATTTATTAACTGCCAATTCCTTGGTTAATTAATTCCAATTAGAAGCTGCATGATCAAATTCCAGTTTATGTACCACAAAAACTCTAATTACCCAAAGATAAAAGGATTATATGTCACGTATCCTGTTAAATCTAGATAATTAAAATTTAGGAGATTATGTTTTGAAGCTGTTGTTCAAGTAAAGAGCTTTTCCAAGTTATACAAGAACTCAAATAGAAAGAGGGTCATACTTCCGTTCCACCCAAATTCATAAGATAAAGAGCGAAAATAATTCTTAAATTCATGCATAAATTAAAATAGAAAAAGAAATAAAATCAATCCATACAAATAGACAGAGCTCCTAAACTTAACAGTGGAGGTTTAGTTGCTCATGGTTCAAAGTAGAAAACTAGGATTGTAAATTGGAATAGAATAATGTTGTGCTGGAACCACCCTGTTGGAATCCCTTTTATATCTAATCCTAATGATTTAAAATCTATTATCTCAAACTAAAATAATATCTTTTCCTAAAAATAATATTTGAATTTAAATTTGAATTAATTAACAAGTCTTCAGTTGATGGGTGGAGACCACTTGTTTTGTCCATTCTGCAGCTTCTAATCTGTGTTTTCTGGGATGGAAACTGGGTCAAAATAGCCCAAAAATTGCCCCCAGTGTTTTTCTGCGTTTTCTGCACGTGGCGCATGTCACGCGTACGTGTCAGTCATGCGTACGCGTCGATGGTCTTTTTCGCGAGTCACGCGGACGCGTCGGTCACGCGCACGCATCGCTGTGCAAATCTTCAAATCACGCGTACGCGTCAATTAGGCGTACGCGTCACTCCTCGCTGCCATCTCCTTTGGTTCTTGTGCTGCAGAAACTCCATCAAATCCAGCCGAATGCTACCTAAAATAAACAAAATTGCAAAAGACTCAAAGTAGCATCCATATTGGCTAAAAGATAATTAATTTTTTATTAAAATCAACAAATTAGATGCAAATTCACTAGAAAAAGATTGGAAAGATGCTCACGTATCACAACACCAAACTTGAATTGTTGCTTGTCCTCAAGCAACCAAAATTAATATAGGCTTAGGATGTGAATTCGCATGAGAATGAGAGTTCGATTAAGCTCATGTCTCTTCTTATAGTGGGGTTTACAACTGCAATCCTGAATAGTTTTGGCATCTCACTTTATCCGTTGAAGTTCAGAATGATTGGCATCCATAGGAACTCAGAATTCAGATAGTGTTATTGATTCTCCTAGTTCAGTATGTTGATTCTTGAACACAGCTACTTTATAAGTCTTGGCCGTGACCTTAAGCATTTTGTTTTCCAGTATTACCACCGGATACATAAATGCCACATACACATAACTAGGTGAACCTTTTCAGATTGTGACTCAGCTTTGCTAGAGTCCCTAGTTAGAAGTGCCCAGAGTTCTTAAGCACACTCGTTTTGCTTTGGACGACGACTTTAACCGCTCAGTCTCAAGCTCTTCACTTGACACCTTCACGCCACAAGCACATGGTTAAGGACAGCTTGATTTAGCCGCTTGGGCCAGGATTTTATTCCTTTGGGCCCTCCTATCCATTAATGCTCAAAGCCTTGGATTCTTTTTACCCTTTGCCTTTTAGTTTAAAGGGTTATTGGATTTTTCTGCTTGTTTTTTTTCGCAAGCTTCGTGTTCTTCACTGCTTTTTCTTACTTCAAGAATCAATTTTATGATTTTTCAGATTATCAGTAACATTTCTCTTTTTTCATCATTCTTTCAAGAGCTAACAATTTTAACATTCATAAACTTCACTATAAAAAATATGCACTGTTCAAGCATTCATTCAGAAAACAAAAAGTATTGCCACCACATCTAAGTAAATAAGACTACTCTTAAAATTTACTCAATTTCTCATGCAATACATCACTTCTGTATTTTTTATTTGAATTCAAGCTCAGTGAGTAATACATGAGACGTCTTTTCAGAATTAAAGTAATTAAAAGAAAACTAAACTAGACCTAGGATTCTAACTAATAAAGGATCATGCAACAAACAAAGCAAAAATAGCAAAAAACGAAACATAATATAGAAAAGAGGGGACGAATAAAAAATGAAAGGAACTCAACCACCTTAGTTATCCTAGTGGTCGTTGATAAACCACTATTTCATGATTTATCTTGTGCTTAATTGAGTGGTTTTTATTAACTCTTTACCCACTTATTCATACTATTTGCATGGTTTTATATTTGCCTTCCTAATTATGTGCTTTGATTGAAAACATGCTTCTTTGGCCTTAAGTTTCCTATGTTTAAATCCTCTCTTATCACCATTAGATGCCTTGATATGTGTGTTAAGTGTTTTTAGAGATTACAGGGCAGGAATGGCTTGGAGGATGGAAAGGAAGCATGCAAAAGTGGAAGGAATACAAGAAGTTGGAGAAATTGCTAAGCTGTCCAGCCTGACCTCTTCGCACTCAAACGGCTATAACTTTATCTACATAGGTCCAAACGACACGGTTCTAGTTGCGTTGGAAAGCTAACGTCCGGGGCTTCGATTTGATATATAATATTCTATAGTTTCCCTGATGCAAGGCGACGCGGTTGCGTGATCCACGCGGACGCGTCGCAGTGGCGAAAAACCAGCGTGGCAGATTTCATCTCCAGCGATTTCTGGGCTGTTTTCGACCCAGTTTGCGGCCCAGAAAACACAGATTAGAGGCTATAAAGTGGGGGAATACATCCATTCATAAAAAGCTCACAATTCACAATTTTAGGAGTAGATGTAGTTTTTAGAGAGAGAGGTTCTCTCCTCTCTCTTAGGATTAGGATTTAGGATTTCTCTTAATTTTAGGAGTGAATCTCAATCCCAGGTTCAATGTTCTTTTTATTTATTTTATTTTTCTCAATTTAATTTATGAATATCCATGTCAGATTTAAGTTCTTTTGTGAATGCAATTCGAGGTATTTTCAGATTTAATTTTGCTTTGCTTTATTTATAAATGCTTTTAATTTAATTTAGATATTTTTCCTTTTGGCTTTGGTTAAATAATTGGAGATACTTGAGTTATCAAACTCATTGTTGACTGAAAATTAGAATTTTTCAAGAATTAATTCGAGTTCCAATAACTCTAGCCTTTCCCAAGGAAAGACTAGGACCTGAGGAATAAAAATTAATTCATCCACTTAACTTACCTTCATAGTTAGAGGTTAACAAAGTGGGAGAAAAATCCAATTCTCATCACAATTGATAAGGATAACCAGGATAGGACTTCCAGTTCTTCATACCTTGCCAAGAGTTTATTTTATTATTACTATTTTATTTTAGTCTTTTTGTTCAACATACTGCTTCCTTACTTCTAAAACCCCTAATTTACAAGATTCATAACCAATAATAAGAACATACCTCCCTGCAATTCCTTGAGAAGACGACCCGAGGTTTAAATACTCGGTTATCAATTTCAAAGGGGTTTGTTACTTGTGACAACCAAAACGTTTGTAAGAAAAGTTGATTGCTTGGTTTAGTAACTATACTTACAACGAGTATTTATTATAACTTCTAAACCATCAATCTTCATCTCTCTTCAAAATGGCGCCGTTGTCGGAGAATTGCAAACGTGTGCCTTATTATTGGTTATCGTAAATATTTGCTTTTTGCTTGTTTATTTGTTTTTATTTTTATTTTTATTTTTTGCTTTTTCATAAATTAAGAGGTTATTGGTTTTTATTTAGTTATTAAATTTTTTTTTTCAAAAATTTGTTCTTCGTGTTCATATTGATCTTCAAGTTGTTCTTCGTGTTCATCTTGACCTTCAAGTTGTTCTTAGTTGTTTTCTTTGTTTTGATCTAAAAATTTTAAGTTTGGTATTATTTTATTGTTTTTCTCTTTCCTCATTAAATTCAAAAATTTAAAAATCAAAATTCAAATTTAAAAATTCAAAGTTCAAATTTTAATTTTCAAAATTCAAAATTCAAAGTTAAAAAGTCAAATTTCAAAATTTCAAATTTCAAAATTCAAATTTCAAAAATTTAAAATTCAAAAATTCAAATTTCAAATTTTAAAATTTAATTTTCAAATTTCAAAATTTAATTTTCAAATTCAAAATTTAAATAACCTTTTAATTTAAATTTGTTTTTATTTTTGTTTTTAATTTTTATTTGCTACTATGAACTCTCACCCCTTTGGCTATGAGTCTGGTTACAATTATTTTGTAGAAAGAAGAAATTTCAATGCGAACAGGCATCAAGGTTAGAACAATCAAAGATGGGAAGAGCCATAAGAATTTGATAAACCCTCATGGGAAGAGCCACAATGGACTATCAACAACCACCACCATATGCCTATAAACCCTCTCCTCAACATGACTTTGGACCACCATACTCACAAGCCCCTTTCCACCAAACACCACCATATGACCCTAACCCTTATCCACCATACCAACCACCTTATGAACCATATGAACCATATATAGAACCACCCCAATTCCACCCCAATTACTCCCAAGAACCACCACCTCAATATACACCATCTCCATATCTATCAATCCAAGAGCACTATGATCCTACTTATGATACCCAAGCGGAACAAGATTCAACGGATCGTCTCAAGGAAATAGTGGAAAAATTTAATGCAACCCTTCGCCAACTGGATCAAGTGATAAATCAATTAGCTTCCCGACGTTCGGACACTCAAGGAACCCCCATGGCTTCATGTGGACAATCTAATGAAGAACGTAGCATGAAGGAGACATTAGAAACTCCAGTGGACAATAAGGAGCATGAATTTGTACTGGAACAAGTGGATGAAGCTGTAATTATTGAAGAGGAAGAAGTGGTTGCAGACTTAGGAGATGCTGAACCTTCATGGGAAAGTCAAGACATAGAACCTCCTTCCAAGACAGTTGCATTTAATGTTGAGGAGGGTGTACAACCTCCAAGGCATATCATAGTTAAAGACTTGGAAGAGGTTGGTTAAGAAATGGAGATTAAAGAAGAAGAAGCAGAACCTCCTATGCCCTTGGTAAGTAATGAAGAAGAGATTGAATTGGAAGAAAGCTACCAAGAGGAAGAGGTTGAAATTAAAGAAGTTTGCAAAGAGGTGGAAGTTGTCAAGGAGCAGAAGAGAGTGGAGCTTGCAAATTCATTAACAATACCTCCCCTTAAGTTGCCATCATCCTTCATAACATTCAAGTGGGTAAAATTCATATCCCTTATCTTTCTAATTCCACTTGAATATGGGCTACTGGAGACGGATGGTCAACTTAGAGCTCTTTGTGACATTAAGAGTAAGAGGAAGATGGTCAGTGGTAAGAATTGTCCTACAAGGTTCATTATGGTTGGAAGCTTTAAGTTTAAATGCAAAGGTTGGTGTAAAGCTCAACTGAATAGGTCTAGGAAGTTGTATGGCCGCTTTAGTGAGAATTCAGATTGCTTGCCACCTGGATGAAATCATGATAATCAACAAGAAGACGGGTGCAATAGCAAGGTTTGGGATCCTGGAATCTGTTATGACATCCAACACCCCGGGAGCCTAAGAATCTCTTTGAAACTGCTTAAAGGCTTTACGTGCCTAGTTTGGGATCCCAGAGGATATTGGAATCACAAACATTGGTGGAGATTCCTGGACGAATACAAGCACAAGGCACCATAATAGGGAGCTCACCAAATGTTCAACTTAAGGACTTTAACTAAAAGTGCTAGGTGGGAGACAACCCACCATGGTATGATCGTTCCCTTTTCAGTTTTAATTTTATTTCGTTTTGTTTGTTTTTGAGTTTTATTTTATTTTATTTCATTGAACCTGGAATTACTCATAACATTCATATTAACACTGCATTTTGCATATTTTCAGATTTAAAAAAAAAAAGCACGCACACGACGCGGTAGCGTCGCTGATGCGTCCGCGTCACCAGTGCAATGGGAAGAAAAGAAAACGAATAGAAAATCACGCAAGAGCGTGGCTGGAGGCGTGCCTTTAGCATAAATTGACCCCATGCGACCGTGTCACTGATGCGTCCGCGTCAGATGGGAACATTGGCCTCCCACGCGACCGCGTTCCCCACGCGGCCGCGTGACCAGGATTTCGACGTAATAAGGGTGCACAGCCGAAAGTTGTGCTAGAGTGGTGCTGGACTGGCGCTGGACGCGCAGTCCCTCTCACGCGAACGCGTGCCCCACGCGTCTGCGTCGTATCCCAATAATTCACCATTCACGCGATCGCGTCACCCATACGATTGCGTCACCCTAAGATTTGGCAAAATGTATTTCAAATAGAGAGTTACACGAATGCAAGGCTGCACTCGCGCCAATCGCACAAATCAAGCCACGCGACCGCGCCACCCACGCGATCGCGTCGCCAGCGTCGCACAACCTATCCAGATTAGTGCCAATTATCTTATCTTTTCTTTTCTAATCCTTATTTCTTTTATCTTCTCTTCTTTCTCTCTCCTTTCTTACTTTCTTTCTCTTCATCTTTTTAACTTCTCATTCCTTTTCACCTTCATTCTATTTTACTTAATTTATTTTCATATTTCATTCATTGCATCTCAATTTTATGCATATTTTTATTTTCTTTTCTAAATTAATTATTTTTTCTTTGGTGTTAAAATTTTCTTATTTAACTGTTGCATCTTCTCTTGACTTATTTTAGGTGCTTAGTGACTTGTTTTATTCTGATTGAGTAATATTATTTAAATCAATGCCAATCTTTTATATCTGTATTACTTTTGCATTGACATGAATTTATATTATCTCTCCTTCCCCACTCTCTCCCCCATTGTTGCAAATTCTGCACCACTGGTATGCCATGTACTTCTACTGTCTTTTCATTTGCATGTTGTAGCTACCATGTAATTGAGATCCTCATTATCTGGCATTAACCCAACCATATTTTATTTTATCTTTATTTCTAGGTTACTATTCTTCTTTTTCTCTTCTTTTAGGCTGGCCACCGAAGACGGAAAAAAGGGAGACAAACAAGTCCATCTGCACAATCCTTGGAGAAAAGCATCAGTTGGAACAACCCGTCCACCTGCACATCTCAGCATGCACCGAGGACGGTGCAATCTTTAAGTGTGGGGAGGTTGATACCGATCTCCATGGGTTAGTTATTTTCTTCTCAACACCAATATTTTATTTAGTACATTGTTACATTTGCATGTTTCATTGCATGATTTTTTTGATTTTATGCATTTAGCTACTGCTTGGTTGAGAAATAATAAGTTTCTTTTTTAAGATCCTATTTTTTTGAAAAATTTCACTAATTTAAATTGAAAAAAATTTTTTGTGTTAAAACTTGTTTGAAGTTGTATTTGGAACATGATTTTTAAGCTAAAGAACACACAACCTGTGAGATTTTGAGCTTATTTACATGGTTACATTATTTAACGATAAATTTTTATTCTTGTGTATTTTCTTCACTATGATTGCAATCTTTGCTTTGTTCCAATCTATATGTCCATTATTTAGTGTATTTACATGCTTGCATATGATTGAGGCCATTGTTTGATTCTAGCTCACTTATCCCAAATTAGCCTACCTTTTACATCACCCTTGTTAGCCCCTTGAGCCTTTAAAAAACCCCTCCTGTTCTATAAACCACATTACTAGCCTTAAGCAGAAAAATAAAATAAAAATCCCAAGTTGAATCCTTGGTTAGCTTAAATTGTGTAATTGTTTAAGTGCGGGGAATCTTATGTGAACATGGATGATAGAAACAAAGGTAGAAAGTTAAAAAGAATAAAAATATTTCAAAATAAAATTTTGGGAAGCATGCTCATGTGAAATCAAAATAATTAAATTACCATGTGCATTGAAAAGAAAAAAAATAATAAATATATTAAGTAATTAAGTAAGGGGATAAAAAAAAAGAGAAGAAAAATAATATTACCCCAAATGCACAATAAAAAGAATCAATGCACATGGGACAAAATTCAAAAATAAGTTTGATATATGAGCATGTAATACAAAAGTGGGAAAAATTTGGGTAGCTAAGTAAAGTATTTTAAAATTGTATAAAGTATGTATATGTTAGGTGAGATCTTAAACTAATCAAGGATTCACTTTATAAAGCTCACTTGGCCATACATATATCCTTACCTTTACCTCAACCCCATTACAACTCTAAAAAGAGCTCATGGTGTTTGCATTGGTACATTAAATATTTGTTGATTGGTTAGATGAAGAACAAGGTTTAGAAAGCATGATTAGAGAAGAGTAGAGTGAATTACCCTATACACTTGAGAGATTAGAGTGCATATACACTACCAGTGAGGGTTCAACGCTTGATTCTATGTTCCCTGCTTTCATGAGCTATCTTCTTACAAGTTTACTTGTTTTTTTTGTATGATTTGAATTAGTGAAATCTGATTTATATTTGTCTTGGAGGACTTATTTACTTTTAACCAAGTAGGTAGAAATATTTTTGTATTTAGTTGCATTCATATAGATAGATTGCATTTCATATTAATCTACCATTCCTCTTCACTTTTATAGCTTCTCTTGAGCTTAGCATGAGGACATGCTAATGTTTAAGTGTGGGGAGGTTGACAAACCACTATTTCATGGTTTATCTTGTGCTTAATTGAGTGGTTTTTATTAACTCTTCACCCACTTATTCAAACTATTTGCATGGTTTTACATTTGCCTTCCTAATTATGTGCTTTGATTGAAAACATGCTTCTTTGGCCTTAAGTTTCCTATGTTTAAATCCTCTCTTATCACCATTAGATGCCTTGATATGTTTGTTAAGTGTTTTTAGAGATTACAGGGTAGGAATAACTTGGAGGATGGAAAGGAAGCATGCAAAAGTGGAAGAAATACAAGAAGTTGGAGAAATTGCTAAGCTGTCCAGCCTGACCTCTTCGCACTCAAACGGCTATAACTTTATCTATATAGGTCCAAACGATGCGGTTTTAGTTGTGTTGGAAAGCTAACATCCGGGGCTTCAATTTGATATATAATATGCCATAGTTGCCCTGACGCTAGGCGACGCGGTCGCGTGATCCACGCAGACGCGTCGCAGTGGCAAAAAACCAGCGTGGCAGATTTCATCTCCAGCGATTTCTGGGCTGTTTTTGACCCAGTTTGTGGCCCAGAAAACACAGATTAGAGGCTATAAAGTGGGGGAATGCATCCATTCATAAAAAGCTCACAATTCACAATTTTAGGAGTAGATGTAGTTTTTAGAGAGAGAGGTTCTCTCCTCTCTCTTAGGATTAGGATTTAGGATTTCTCTTAGTTTTAGGAGTGACTCTCAATCCCAGGTTCAATGTTCTTTTTATTTATTTTATTTTTCTCAATTTAATTTATGAATATCCATGTCAGATTTAAGTTCTTTTGTGAATGCAATTCGATGTATTTTCAGATTTAATTTTGCTTTGCTTTATTTATAAATGCTTTTAATTTAATTTAGATATTTTTCCTTTTGGCTTTAGTTAAATAATTGGAGATACTTGAGTTATCAAACTCATTGTTGACTGAAAATTGGAATTCTTCAAGAATTAGTTTGAGTTCCAATAACTCTAGCCTTTCCCAAGGAAAACTAGGACCTGAGGAATAAAAATTAATTCATCCACTTAACTTACCTTCATAGAGGTTAACAAAGTGGGAGAAAAATCCAATTCTCATCACAATTGATAAGGATAACTAGGATAGGACTTCCAGTTCTTCATACCTTGCCAAGAGTTTATTTTATTATTACCATTTTATTTTATTCTTTTTGTTCAACATACTGCTTCCTTACTTCTAAAACCCCTAATTTACAAGATTCATAACCAATAATAAGAACATACCTCCCTGCAATTCTTTGAGAAGACGACCCGAGGTTTAAATACTCGGTTATCAATTTCAAAGGGGTTTGTTACTTGTGACAACCAAAACGTTTGTAAGAAAGGTTGATTGCTTGGTTTAGTAACTATACTTACAACGAGTATTTATTATAACTTCTAAACCATCAATCTTCATCTCTCTTCAGTCGTTTTATTCTTCAGGTTGTGCTCCTCAGTGAAGATGATTCGCCTCCCTTTTGGTGCCATAAAAATAAACAGAAAATCCATAAGCAAAGTGTCAACACCAAACTTAAAGGTTTGCTTGTCCTCAAGCAAAGAAAATCTGAAAATAGGAAGGGACATAAAAAGTGTACGGAGGAGTAAAAACAAACATTATTAAAAAAAATTATAATAAAAGGACAAAAAAATATGAATTAATTTTAATTTTTTTTGTGAATATATTTATTTATTTATTTTTATTTTGTATATATTTTTTATATTATTTAGATATATATAAAGGGGGGGAGGGATATATATGGGGGGGACCGTACATATTTAGAATGGGAATGGGGAAGGGAATATAAGGAACGGGGGTGGTGTCAAGGGATATTTATTATTGTGTGTTTATTCAATGGGATGGATTGACTTTTATAGGCATTAGGAAATTAAAGATGTGGGGTGCGGCGTGTAATATATATATATATTAGAGAGATATATATAGAAGGGGGTGTTGGGTTTAATGGTTAATGAATGAGGGGGTAGGTGGGGGTGTTCACGGGAATAAGGGGAAAGGAAATAAGGGGATGAAGAAGGGTGTTGTGGGGACCAGTTTGTATGTTTTTTTTTTTTTTTCACGCTAAATATGGAGATAGGCAAAAATTTTTCGAACTGTTCGGTTCCTGTTCTAAAATAGCTGCATGATCAAAACACACGTTAAACGAAAGAAAAACAGTAAAAACTCAATAAAAATCAAATAAATAAGAAAACCACTACTACGAAAAATAACTAAGGATACGAAATTATCGGGTTGCCTCCTGACAAGCGCTTCTTTACCGACACTAGCTTGACGGTCAACTCCTCTAAGGAGGAGGATCATAGGGGCTCAGCTCTTCACCCCTTACTTTGAACTTCTTTCTTGTGTCTCCAAAAAGTAGCTCAATATGCTCCAGAGAGAGGATTCTGTTTACTGTATAAATCCATACTGGATTGCTAGTCAACACCACTTTCATTCCTGGGGAGAAACCTTCAGTGGGGGATCTTTTTGTTTCTCCATCCTCTGGGTACTTTCTTCTTTTTAGGAACCTCCTCCTTGGTGGGTGATCATTCCTAACACCAAACTTAGGTTTGATGTCAGGAGGAATTTTATTGATTGTCACCAAAGGAGGTTTGAGCTGCAGATTCTTCTGTCCGTCATCAGGGGGTTGTTGAAGGTTTGGATCAATAAGCTCAGTCTGCATGCACCTCTCTTCTTCACCTGTTGAATGTATATCTTTGAAGACATGAAAGAGCAGTTGCTCATCATGCACTCTAAGCACTAATTCATCCACTTCTACATCAATCAGAGCTCTTCCAGTGGCTAGGAATGGTCTTCCTAGAATTATAGAGGCGTTCTCATCCTCCCCTGTGTCAAGAATCACAAAATCTGCTGGAAGGAAGAACTTACCCACTTTGACTAAGATATTCTCCACTAATCCGTATGCATGCTTCATAGATTTGTCTGCCATCTGTAATGCTACCTTCGTGGGTTGTGCTTCTTGGATTTGCAGCTTCTTCATCACAGACAGGGGCATTAAATTGATGCTTGCTCCCAAATCACATAACGCTTTCTCAAAGATTGTGCTCCCAATAGTGCATGGAATTTGAAAGCTCCCTGGATCTAGCATCTTCTTTGGTAAGTGATTCTGAATGATGGGACTGCATTCTTTAGTCAAGACCACTGTCTCATCTCCCTTTAAAGGCTTCTTCTTTGAAAACAAATCCTTCATGAACTTGACATAAATAGGCATTTGCTCCAAAACCTCAGCAAAAGGAATATTGATTTGTAACTTTCTGAAGACTTCCAAGAACTTTGAAAACTGCTTGTCCTTGGTCTCCTTTTGAAGTCTCTGAGGATATGGCATTTTAGGCTTGTATTCAGGAGCCTTTGGCAATGTAGGATAAGTGTCAAGAGAGTCTGGGAATGGGTTGTCTGCACGCTTTAGAGGGACATGCTCTACTTCTTCCTTCTTCTCCTCTGGAGCTTCTTTTTCAACGGGCTCCTCACTAACTTGTGCTTTCATACTTGCCACTTGTCCATCTATCAAGGTGATAGCCTTGCATTCCTCTCTTGGATTTGGAATTGTGTTACCAGGAAGGCTATTAGTGGTCCTCTGATCAATTTCATTAACTCTTGTGGCTATTTGACCCATCTGAATCTCCAAATTCTTGATTGATGCTCTGGTTTCCTGCACAAAACTCTTCATCATCTCCCAATTAGCATCTTCTTGGGATTTAGAGTTTGCTTGCTGAGACTGAAATTGGCAGTTATTGTAATTGTTCTGTTAGAAGCTGCCTTGAGAATTATTGTTGAAGTTCTGAGGTCTCTGAGGTTGGTCTCTCCACCCAAAATTTGGGTGATTTCTCCACCCTTGATTGTAGGTTTGAGAATAGGGATCATTATTGGGATTTCAAGGAGCACTCCCCATATAATTGACCTGTTCAGAAGGGGATTGAGTATAATCATAATTATTATTTTGCACAAAATTACCTGCCATGTCATAGGAGGCCTCTTGAGGTGGATTTTTGGGTGTTGATAGCTGAGACTTGCATGCCACCCATCTGCTGAGTAAGTAGATTTATTTGCTGAGACATAAGCTTGTTCTGAGCAAGAAGAGCATTAACAGCTTCCACTTCCAACATGCCTCTTTTCTGAGAGGTCTCAGAGTTTACAGGATTTCTGTTAGATGAGTATAAATATTGGTTGCTAGCAACCAATTCAATAAGCTCAATAGTCTCCTCTGGTGTCTTCTTCTTGTGCAATGAACCGCCTGCAGAAGTATCTAAGCTCATCTTGGACATCTCACCCAAGCCTTCATAAAAGATATCTATTTGGGTCCATTTAGAGAACATGTCCGGAGGGCATTGCCTAGTCAGTAGCTTGTATCTCTCCCAAGCTTCATAAAGAGTTTCACCCTCCTTCTGCCTGAAGGTCTGAACCTCCAACCTAAGCTTAGTCAGCTTCTTTGGTGGGAAAAATTTAGTGAGAAATTCAGTAACAACCTTTTTTCAAGTATTCAGACTCTCCTTTGGTTGAGAATCTAGCCATAGTTTTGCTTTATCCCTCAGAGCAAACGGAAAAAGCATGAGTCTGTACACCTCAGGATTCACTCCATTTATCTTCACAGTATCACAAATCTGCAGAAAATCATATATAAATTGATTTGGATCTTCATGAGGAAGTCCATGATACTGGCAATTTTGTTGCACCAGGATGACCAATTGTGGCTTCAACTCAAAGTTGTTTGCAGCCATAGGAGGCACCACAATACTTTTTCCATAAAGATCCGTAGTAGGGGCAGAATAAGAGCCAAGCACTCTCCTTTGTTGATCATCTCCATTCGGATTTGCCACATTGGCATTAACAAAGTTATTATTATCCATAGTGAACTCTGCAGCCTTGTAAAGTCTTGCTTGTTGTAAACGCTGCCTGAAAGTTCTTTCAGGTTTAGGATCAAAGTTTAAGAGATGTTCTTTGTCTCTGTTCCAGTGCATACACAAACAGAAGACAAGAAAAGATGGGACTCTCTACGTCAGAGTGCAGAGAAGTCCCTGTGAGGTAACCTGTGTAAAGAAATAAAATAAAAATATTAAATAAATAAAAAAAATTCGAAAATAATAACTGAAATTAAATAAAAAAATTTCAAAAATTAAAAGAAAAAATAAATAGAAAAATATTAAAATAAAATCAACTGGGTAACACCAAACTTAATTTTAGAAATTAAAAAAAAATAATACGAGATGTAAATAAATTTTTTTTAATTTAAAGAAAAAAATAAAATAAAACTAATAAAATATAGAAAGTAAAAAAAATAATGAAAGAGAAAAAAAATGAAACGAAAATAAAAAATGAAAATAAAAAGAAAAATTAAAAAAAAGAACGGACACGAGATTTAAAAAAATAAAAAAAATAATAAAAAAATAAAAGGATGTAAAAAAAAAAAAGAAAACCGAGGACAAGGGGGATGGGAAACTTGCAAACGGAAAGACAATAAAGGGAAGAAAAAAAAGAAATAAAAAAAAGAAATAAATAAGAATTAATAATAATAAAAAATTAAGAGTAAAATATCGTTTTTGTCCCCAACGTTTGGGGTAAATCCTATTTGTGTCCCTAACGTTTAAATCGTCCTATTTGTATTCCTAATGTTTGTAAAAGTGATTCAATGTTATCCCACCGTCAATTACACATCATGAACGCTTTAGTTTGTGTTTTAAAAATCTCTTTTTGAAGTTATAATACAAATGTCTGGGATAGAATCGATGATCTATTCTGAAAAATAGCTCATCAAATATTGAAACTAATTCCTACAACATTTACATAATTCACTTTTCTAGGGACATAATTGAATCTAAATACAAATAGTGGGTATAATATTAAAATCGAACACATCCAAGTGAGACCTAATTGAGAATGAATACATCCAAGTGAGAATAATTAAAAAATATAATCTGATTTGTTAGTATAATTGATAGTAGGATAACATTGAATCACTTTTATAAACGTTAAGGATACAAATAGGACGATTTAAACGTTAGGGACACAAATAGGACTTACCCCAAACACTGGGACAAAAACGATACTTTACTCAAAAATTAATTAAAAGAAAAATTATCTAATCTAAGTAATCAAACAACGAATAGTTGTTAATCACAATCAATCCCCGGTAACGGCGTCAAAAACTTGGTGCGGAATTTATAACCCACAAACTAACCGGCAAGTGCACCGGGTCGTACCAAATAATACTTCAGGTGAGTAAGGATCGATCCCATGAGGATTGATGGATCAAGCAACAATAATTGAGGGATAGGCTTAGTCAGACAAATAAAAAGTAATGTTTGAGCAATATAAAAGACATTAAACGATATAAAGAATATTGAATGAAGGCAAGTAAATGAGTTGGGAAGAAAATATGGAGAAAACAGTTAAGGTTTCAGAGTTATCTATTTTTCCGGATTAACTTTTCTTACTAACTATTTTAATCATGTAGGATTTAATTTATGGCAAACTATATGTGACTAGACCCTAATTCCTTAGACCTTTCTAGTCTCCTCTAAAATTTATTAACTACCAATTTCTTGGTCAATTAATTCCAATAAGAAGCTGTATGATCAAATTCCAGTTTATGTACCACAAAAACTCTAATTACCCAACGATAAAAGGTCTAGGATTATATGTCACGTATCCTATTAAATCTAGATAATTAAAATTTAGGAGAATATGTTTTCAATCTGTTGTTCAAGTAAATAGCTTTTCCAAATTATACAAGAACTCAAATAGAAAGAGGGTCATACTTCCGTTCCACCCAAATTCATAAGATAAAGAGCGAAAATAATTCTTAAATTATAAATCCATGCATAAATTAAAATAGAAAAAGCAATAAAATCAATCCATACAAATAGACAGAGCTCTTAACCTTAACAGTAGAGGTTTAGTTGCTCATGATTCAAAGTAGAAAACTAGGATTGTAAATTAGAATGGAATAATGTTGTGTTGGAACCACCCCGTTGGAATCCCTTTTATATCTAATCCTAATGATTAAAAATCTATTATTTCAATCTAAAATAATATCTTTTCCTAAAAATAATATTTGAATTTAAATTTGAATTAATTAACAAGTCTTCAGTTGATGGGTGGGGACCACTTGTTTTGTCCATTCTGCAGCTTTTAATCTGTATTTTCTGGGCTGGAAATTGCCTCCAGCGTTTTTCTGCGTTTTCTGCACGTGGCGCATGTCACGCATACGCATCAGTCACGCGTACGCGTCGATGGTCTTTTTCGCGAATCACGTAGACGCGTCAGTCACGCGCATGCGTCGCTGTGCAAATCTTCAAATCACGCGTATGCGTCAGTCACGCGCACGCGTCGCCATGGAAAGCTCCCATTCATGCGTATGCGTCAGTCACGCGTACGCGTCGCTCCTCGCTGCCATCTCCTTTGGCTCTTGTGTTGCAGAAACTCCATCAAATCCAGCCGAATGCTACCTAAAATAAACAAAATTGCAAAAGACTCAAAGTAGCATCCATATTGGCTAAAAGATAATTAATTCTTTATTAAACTTAACAAATTAGATACAAATTCACTAGGAAAAGATAGGAAAGATGTTCACGCATCATAGAGCTTGCAAGGACATTGGAGATACCTCTCCCCAAGCCATCACCATCCACTCTTTCATTCAAGTGGGTAAATTCCTTATACTTAAACTTTATTATTCCCCTTGAATATGGTTTTCTTAAGACAGATGGTCAACTTAGAAATATATGTGGCTTTAAGAGCAAGAGGGAGATGGTTAGTGGTTGGCATTATAAGGGTTGGTATGGAGCTAGATCGCTTGGGTTTGAGAGGATGTTTGGTCGCTTAATTGAGAATTCTAAAGTCATGCCACCTGGATGGACTAATAATAATCAACTTCAAGACGGGTGTGAAAACAAAGTGTGGGATCCCGGATTACAAGAAGAAGATCGACTTTGGGAGCCCCAAGCTTGTGAAGAACCCCATCAAGACTTGGTGCCACTCATGAAAAATCTTGGGGCACAATGGAGAACCAAGCATTGATGGGAGTTCCAAGAAGAATTCAAGCACAAGCCACCTTGAGAGGAGCTCCCCATAAGTCCAACTTAAGGACAATAAACAAAAGTGCTAGGTGGGTGACACCCCACCATGGTAAACTCTTTTCATTTTTCTATTTTGTACATATTGATAGAATTAGTTTAATTTCATGTTTTGATTGATTTGTTGAGTTTATTTGGTAGTTTGGTATGTTAAATAAGGTTTTATGATGTTTTGGTAGCTGTTTGGAGGTTTAGAGTGCTTGGATTGGTGCAAAAACGTAGAAAGATTTTGAAAAAAAAAAGAGAACCATCCACGCGTACACGTGCATCAAGCATTTTCGACCATCCACGCGCACGCGTCCATGCACGCATACGCGTAGATTGAAAAGATCCACCTCCCAGCCAAAAACCCGAGAGTTGTGCGTGCACTGTGCAAACATTGCGCTGGAGGCACAACCATCAAGCCACGCGTAAGTGTGATGGACGCGTGCGCGTCCCCTCCCTGGTCTACCATGCACGCGTACGCGTGAGGTACGCATACGCGTAGCGTCCACTACACCATCATCCACGCGCACGCGCCATGCATGCGTACGCGTGGATGCTTTTCCTTCACTACACTTATTTTCTTTTGCTCTTTCCATTTCTTTCCTTCTCCTTTCTTCTTCCCTTCTCCTACCCCTTATCTAATACTTCCAAACACCATCTATAACTATTTCTTTTAGTTAGTTAGGTTAGTTAGTTAGTCACTTAGTTTAGTTTTCATCTTCTTTTCTCTTTTTCATTATAAGTGTTGGATTATTGGTTTTGTTTTCCATATATTGTTGCTTATTCCTAATTGCATGCTATCTTAGCATAATTGTTTTTAGATATTCATTGTTGGATTCCTTGATTGAGGTTATATTTTCCTACTTGGTTTTGAATTCTTCATGCTTACCTCTTAAGAATACCAAGTGATGAGAATTGCCTTCGAGCTTGTAACTCCTTTTGAATTGCATGATTTGGCCACCATGTAATTGAAATCCTTTTCCTCGATTAGGCAAGTTCTTGATGGTTGATGTTGTGCATTTACCTTAATACATTGTGTTTCATGATCATATACATCCATATGCTTTTAGCTTGAATGCTCTCATACTTCTTTAATGCTTGTTTCAACTTACAAGTTTACTTAAAGCATCTCAAGCACATTAGGATGAGTGAAGTGCATGCTTCTTTTGTGACATCGCTTTTTATGCTAATGTGTATTCTAAAAGGCGCCTAATTTAGAATTCACATACCTAATCCTTCTTAATGTCACACTAATTTACTCACTCAATTCTAGTGATTATTACCTCATTCCAACAATGTATGCTTCCTTGCTTTTGTATTTTCTTATTTTATGGTATTATATTCCATTTTTCATGATTGATGCACCACAAGCGAGAGTGGAAGCAGAAGAAAATAACATGCAGTAACCGGTTGACCTACCAACTGACGGTAGCGACCTAGAGAGTCGCTGTACCACCTTGCTCATCTTTGAATGCACCGAGGACGGTGCAAACTTTTAAGTGTGGGGAGGTCGTCCGACCAATCGGCGTTTTTGGGTGACAAATTTCTAATTCCAACACTTTTGCATTTCATTCTTAGGTCTTTTAGTATTTTAGTTGCATTTTTCTATTTTTGCATATATATATATATATATAATAAGCTTAGTCAAAATAATGAGATTTTCCAAGGATTTTATCTATAGGGCACACCAATTGATTTGAGTGAAAACTTTTCATTGAACTTGCTTGAATTATATATACATTGTGGAACATGATTTTTGAGCTAAGAACACAAGCTTGTGAGATTTGAGCCTAATGGTGTGGTTACATCTTATAACCACTTATTTTCCCTTCTTGTGTGCATTATCCTCTTTCTATGATTGTAATCTTTGATTTGTTTAATTCTTTATGTCCATTATTTTGTGTATTCATTCATTTATATGATTGAGGCCATCATTTCATTTAGCTCACTTACCCAAATAGCCTTACCTTTTATCTTCCATTGTTAACTAATTTTGAGCCTACGCTTAACCCACTTGTTCTTCATTTTAGCACATTACAAGCCTTAAAGCGAAAAACAATAAATATCCTTTATTTGGATCTTTGATTAGCTTAGGCTAGTGTGTGTGTCATTTAAGTGTGGGAAACTTAGGACATTGGTAGAATAAAAAGGGTAGTTTTGTATTTTTGTTGAAAATATTGGGAATTGGATACATACTCATGTATTAATTAAATGTATAGGCCTTATGCATTGATGTTCTTGTATATAGTTTGAAAAAAATGAGAAAAACAAAAGAAAAAAAAAGAAAAAGAAAAAGAAAAAAATATATGTAGATATCAAAAGAAAAAAAATATAAAGAAAGAAAAAGAAAAAGAAAAAGAAAAAGAAAGTAATAAAAAGGGGACAAAATACCCCAAAGTAAAGTTCGATAAAGATCAATGCATATGTGTTGTGAAATGAAAAGGACATGCATGAGTATGTGAAAAAGTGAAAAATGGGTAGTTAGGTTAGTTTTGAATTGTATAGGATGTCATAGGTTAGGTGGGAAGTCTAAGCTTATCAAAGATTCAAATTTCTAGTCCACTTAACCATATATGCATCCTACCTTGACCCTAGTCCCATTACAACTTATGAAAAGACCTCATGATACTTGTATGCATGCATGAAATATATGTTGATTGTTAGATAAAAAACAAATATTAGAAAGCATGATTAGGAGAGAATTGAGAGAATCAACCCTAAACACTTGAGCGACTAGAGTGCAAACACATCCGGTGAGGGTTCGATTGCTCAATTACATGTTTTCACCTATGATCATCACTCTTCATGCAAGTTTGTAAAAATATTTAATAGATCAATTCAATTGTGGTTTGGCATGGTTGTTAATACCTTTAGCCCTTGTGCATATATGCTTCTTGGGAAGTGATTTGTTTTGACCAAGCAATTGCATCCATGTAGATAGTTGCATATAGGTAGATTGTACTTAGTTTCCATTGAATAAATGTTGATACCCTTTGTTCTCTCTTAGTTTAAGCATAAGGACATGCTTGGTTTAAGTGTGGGAAGGTTGATAAACCCCATATTTAGAGTTTATCTTGTGCTTGATTGAGGGGATTTTATGACCTTTTACCCACATTTATTCAATGAAATAGCATGGTTTCATGATTGTCTCCCAATTTGTACTTAAGTGTGAAAACATGCTTTCTAGGCCCTTAATTAGCTAAAATTAATTCACCTTTGATTCTACTAGATGCCTTGATGTGTGTGTTAGTGATTTCAGGTTTAGAAGGATAGGAATGGATCAAAGGAATGAAGAGAAAAGAATGCAAAGTGGAGAAATCATGGAAAAGCAAGGATTTGGGGTAAGATCAACGACGCGCACGCATGGATTGTGACGTCGCATGGCGACGCGTACGCGTACATGACGCGTACGCATGGATGGAAAATTGTCAAGCGACGCGTACGCGTGAAGTGTGCGTACGCGTCGATACTCGCACGTGACTCACTTAAAGGCAATACGCTGGGGGTGAATTCTGGGCTTTCCAGGCCCAAATCCAACTCATTTCTGATGCTATTTAAACCAAGGAATGAAGAGGAAGCAACACATTTAGACACTTAGTTAGTTTTAGTTTATTTTTGGGAGGGAAAGTTAGTTTCTAGAGAGAGAAGCTCTCTCTTCTCTCTAGAATTAGGATTAGGTTAGATCTAGATTAGAATTTCTTAGATCTAGGTTAATTTCATGCTTTGATTCACTTTTCCTTTTGTAATTCTTCTTCTTCTATATCTCTTCTCTCTAGTTTAGCATTTAATTTTTGTAATTTTCTACTTTTATGTTGATGCACTTTTGCTCTTCCCTTTTCCTTTTAATGCAATGCATGTTTTGATTTCCTTTATTGTTCATTTTATTTGTTGTTATTTAATTCCTTGCAATTGAGTAGTGTATATTTACTTTCCTTGCAACTTTACTATGCTTTCCTTTTATGCCTTCCAAGTGTTTGATGAAATGCTTGGAAGGATGTTAGAGTAGAATTTTATGCTCTTGGCTTGGAAAGGTAACTTAGGAACTCTTGAGTTACTAATGTCCAAGTAATTGATGACTGGGAGCCATTGACTCTAGTTCTCATTAATTCAATTAGTAGAGAGCTAGGACTTGTGGACTTGGATTGATGTAGCTCATTTGACTTTCCTTTACTAGTTAGAGGATGATTTAATGGGATTGATCCTTGCCAATCCTCATGTTGTGGTTAGTGATAGGGATAGAGATCCTTGACCACCAACCCTTGCCAATACCTTTTTAGCCATTAGTTTACTTCCTTGCCATTTATCTTTCATGTCTCTTATCAAAACCCCAAGCATAACTCATAACCAATAACAATAACACTTTATTGCAATTCCTAGGGAGAACGACCCGAGGTTTAAATATTTCGGTTATTAATTTTAGGGGTTTGTACTTAGTGACAACAAAATGTTTGTATGAAAGGATTATTGATTGGTTTAGAAACTATACTTGCAACGAAATTTCATTTGTGAAACTCTATACCATCAATTTTTCTCTTCATCAGCTTTGCAACACCCTAGTGATTTTGAGGGGTGTATGAGAGTTGTTCTTATCGAGCCTCTGATTTAAGAGGTATTTGAAGCTAAAGAGCTTGATGATGTTTTGGAATCCACTTCTGAGGATAATTTCCTTGAGATTGATGATTCACCACCTCAGAAGAAGAAGCCTCACACACCTAGTATTGAAGAAGGGGCTCCAAAGCTTGAGTTGAAGCCCTTGCCTCGCTCTTTGAAGTATGCTTTCCTACGTGAGCATGATTCATATCCACTGATTATTAGCTCCTCTCTGAGGCATGAGGAGGAAGAGGCATTACTTCAGGTACTCAAGAGTCATGAAACGGCTCTTGGTTGGACCATTGGTGATTTAAAGAGGATTAGTCCGGCTAAGTGTATGCACAAAATCTTGCTTGAGGATGATGCTAAACCGGTTGTGCAATGGTGCCCGAAATTGGAAATCACAATTCTTCACAAATTCGCACAACTAACCAGCAAGTGCACTGGGTCGTCCAAGTAATACCTTACGTGAGTAAGGGTCGATCCCACGGAGATTATTGGCTTGAAGCAATCTATGGTTATCTTGTAACTCTTAGTCAGGAAGACAATAAAATAATTCACTTATCAAATTTGATTGCAAGGAATAAAAGGGCAGAACACAAATTATACTTGTATGCAATGATGGAGAATATGTTGGAGTTTTGGAGATGCTTTGTCTTCTGAAATTCTGCTTTCCTCTGTTTCTGATTCACGCACGCACGTCCTCCTATGGCAAGCTGTGTGTTGGTGGATCACCGTTGTCAATGGCTACCATCCATCCTTCTAGTGAAAAGGGTCCAGGTGCGCTGTCACCGCACGGCTAATCATCTGTAGGTTCTCAATCGTACCGGAATAGGATTTACTATCCTTTTACGTCTGTCACTACGCCCAGCACTCACGAGTTTGAAGCTCGTCACAGTCATTCAATCTCTGAATCCTACTTGGAATACCACAGATAAGGTTTAGACTTTCCGGATTCTCTTGAATGCTGCCATCAACCAAGCTTATGCCACGAAGATTCCGATTATGAGATCTAACAGATATTCATTCATTCTACGGTGGAACGTAAGTGGTTGTCAGGCACGCATTTGTGGAGGAATGATGATGATTGTCATGTTCATCACATTCATATTGAAGTGCGAATGGATATCTTAGATAGGAACACGCATGTTTGAATGGAAAACAGAAATACTTGCATTAATTCATCGAGACACAGCAGAGCTCCTCACCCCCCAACAATGGAGTTTAGAGACTCATGTCGTCAAAAGGTACAAAGTTCAGATCTAAAATGTCATGAGATACAAAATAAATCTCTAAAAGTTGTTTAAATACTAAACTAGTAACCTAGGTTTACAGAAAATGAGTAAACTATGATAGATGGTGCAGAAATCCACTTCTGGGGCCCACTTGGTGTGTGCTGGGGCTGAGACTTAAGCTTCTCACGTGCATGGGCTGTTTTGGGCGTTCAACGCTAGGTTGTAACCTGTTTCTGGCATTGAACTCCAACTTGTAACTTGTTTCTGGCGCTGGACGCTAGACTGCAACATGAAATTGGCGTTGAACGCCAGTTTATGTCATTTATCCTTGAGCAAAGTATGGACTATTATATATTGCTGGAAAGCCTTGGATGTCTACTTTCCAACGCAATTGGAAGCGCGCCATTTGGACTCCTGTAGCTCCAGAAATTTTATTCCGAGTGCAAAGAGGTCAGAATCCAACAGCATCAGCAGTCCTTTTTTAGCCTGAATCAGATTTTTGCTCAGCTCCCTCAATTTCAGCCAGAAAATATCTGAAATTACAGAAAAACACACAAACTCATAGTAAAGTCCAGAAATATGAATTTTGCCTAGAAACTAATGAAAATAAACTTAAAACTAACTAAAACATACTAAAAACTATATGAAATTAACCCCAAAAAGCGTATAAAATATACGCTCATCACAACACCAAACTTAAACTGTTGCTTGTTCCCAAGCAACTAGATAAATAAAATAGACTACTAATAAATCAAGAAGCAATAATATCTCAGAGTTTTTGAGTGAAGCTCAGATTCTAACTAGATGAGCGGGACTAGTAGCTTTTTGCTTCCGAACAGTTTTGGCACCTCACTTTAATCATTGAAGCTCATAGTGATTGGCATCTATAGGAACTTAGAATTCGGATAGTGTTATTGATTCTCCTATTTCAGTATGATGATTCTTGAACACAGATACTTTATGAGTCTTGGCCGTGGCCCTAAGCACTTTGTTTTCCAGTATTACCACCGGATACATAAATGCCACAGACACATAATTGGGTGAACCTTTTCAGATTGTGACTCAGCTTTGCTAAAGTCCCCAATTAGAGGTGTCCAGAGTTCTTAAGCACACTCTTCTTTTTGCTTTGGACCTTGACTTTAACCGCTCAGTCTCAAGTTTTCGCTTGACACCTTCACGCCACAAGTACATGGTTAGGGACAGCTTGGTTTAGCCGCTTAGGCCAGGATTTTATTCCTTTAGGCCCTCCTATCCACTGATGCTCAAAGCCTTGGATCCTTTTTATTACCCTTGCTTTTTGGTTTTAAGGGTTATTGGCTTTTTGCTCTTGCCTTTTGGTTTTAAGAGCTTTGGCTTTTTCTGCTTGCTTTTTCTTTTTCTTTCTCTATTTTTTTTTTCAATTTTTTTCTGCAAGCTTTTGTATTCACTGCTTTTTCTTGCTTCAAGAATCATTTTTATGATTTTTCAGATTATCAATAACATGTCTCATATTCATCATTCTTTTAAGAGCCAACATATTTAACAGTCTTAAACATCAAATTCAAAAGACATATGCACTGTTCAAGCATTCATTCAGGAGACAGAAAGTATTGCCACCACATATAAATAATTATAATTTTTCTTGTTAAAAACTCGAAATTTATTGCCTCTTATTCTAAAGATCTACTATTTTATTCATGTTTGCTGATGATGAGAAAAATAAATTATAACTTAATTGAAATTAAGATCAAAATAGGTATGCTAATTACTACTACTTATATCTACTTTCTAAGGTAAACTCCTATAATGACAACTATCACAGAGTTAAAGCAAAAATTGGAATTTAACAACCTTTGTTCTGGGAAGTGGATGTTCCTCTAATCTGCGGGGTGCTTGGTCCTTCAAGAGATAATTTCTGGCGCTTCAATTCCCTTAAATCACACCCTTGCTCCTCCTGCTCTTTAAGTAAATAGCAAAGAATGCTACTTTGTTCCTTCTGTTCTTTCTTTATTTGTTCCATAGCTTCTTGCATCTTGGTAATAGATGTTTCAAGAAACTTCCAGTATTCAGATTGAGGGATTTCTGGGAGAATTTCCTGTGTTCTCTTCTTGATGGAGTCATCCTGTGCTTGTTGTTTTTCCATTGATGCTTTGGTGATTGGCCGCTGATGAGCGGATAATTTATACGCTTTTTGACATTGTTTTTAGTATGTTTTTAGTAGGATCTAGTTACTTTTAGGGATGTTTTCATTAGTTTTTTTGTTAAATTCACATTTCTGGACTTTACTATGAGTTTGTGTGTTTTTCTGTGATTTCAGGTATTTTCTGGCTGAAATTGAGGGACTTGAGCAGAAATCAGATTCAGAGGTTGAAGAAGGACTGCTGATGTTGTTGGATTCTGACCTCCCTGCACTCAAAGTGGATTTTCTGGAGCTACAGAACTCGAAATGGCGCGCTTCCAATTGCGTTGGAAGGTAGACATCCAGGGCTTTCCAGCAATATATAATAGTCCATACTTTGTCCAAGAATAGATGACATAAACTGGCGTTCAACGCCAGCTTTTTGCCCAAATCTGGCGTCCAGCGCCAGAAAAGGATCCAAAACCAGAGTTGAACGCCAAAAATGGATCAAAACCTGGCGTTCAACTCCACAAATAGCCTCTGCACGTGGAAAGTTAAAGCTCAGCCCAAGCATACACCAAGTGGGTCCCGGAAGTGAATTTATGCATCAATTACTTACTCATGTAAACCCTAGTAGCTAGTTTATTATAAATAGGACCTTTTACTATTGTATTAGAATTCTTTGAACGCATTGTTCTTAGACCATGGGGGCTGGCCACACGGCCATGCCTGGACCTATCACTTATGTATTTTTAACGGTAGAGTTTCTACACTCCATAGATTAAGGTGTGGAGCTCTGCTGTTCCTCAAAGATTAATGCAAAGTACTACTATTTTCTATTCAATTCATCTTATTTCGCTTCTAAGATATCCATTCGCACCAAGAACGTGATGAAGGTGATGATTATGTGTGACGCTCATCACCATTCTCCCCTATGAACACGTGCCTGACAAACACTTCCGTTCTACATGAAATAAGCTAGAATGAATATCTCTTAGATCTCCTAACCAGAATCTTCGTGGCGTAAGCTAGAATGATGGCGGCATTCAAGAGAATCTGAAAAGTCTAAACCTTGTCTGTGGTATTCCGAGTAGGATTCAATGATTGAATGACTGTGACGAGCTTCAAACTCGCGAGTGCTGGGCGTTAGTGACAGACGCAAAAGGAGGGTGAATCCTATTCCAGCATGATCGGGAACCGACAGATGATTAGCCGTGCTGTGACAGAGCATGTGAGCATATTTTTCACTGAGAGGAGGGGATGTAGCCACTGACAACGGTGATGCCCTTGCATAAAGCCAGCCATGGAAAGGAGTAAGACTAATTGGATGAAGATAGCAGGAAAGCAGAGATTCAGAGGAACAAATGCATCTCCATACGCTTATCTGAAATTCTCACCAATGATTTACATAAGTATATCTATCCCTTTTATTATATTAAATTCGAAAACACCATTATCAATTTATATCTGCCTAACTGAGATTTGCAAGGTGACCATAGCTTGCTTCATACCAACAATCTCCGTGGGATTCGACCCTTACTCA
This sequence comes from Arachis ipaensis, assembly GCF_059453495.1. Classification (NCBI taxonomy): domain Eukaryota; kingdom Viridiplantae; phylum Streptophyta; class Magnoliopsida; order Fabales; family Fabaceae; genus Arachis; species Arachis ipaensis. The sequence goes on along the minus strand of NC_142441.1, from coordinate 112,608,573 downwards.
CGTAAGGTATTACTTGGACGACCCAGTGCACTTGCTGGTTAGTTGTATCGAAGTTGTGAACCATGGTATTGGCACCATGTTCTTGGCGCCATTGCCAGGGAAAGAAAGAGCCATAAATTTTACATAATCAAAGTGTAATCACGATTGCGCGTACCAAGTTGCTCACGTTGCCAGGGATTGGTTGAGCCTGGACATCACAATTTCGTGCACCAGCCGCTCAACTGAGATATACTCAGTTATTCCCATCCTTACTCCAGCGTCCTTGAAGAGCATATAAATCAAGCTTGGACCAACCTGGCATCTTTGGAATTTTTGTTTGCAATTTTGTAAAATTCAGTTGAAATCAGTTGATGAACTTCCACTTCTTTTCCCATCATGATGCAATGGATCATCACTGCTCTTCTAATAGTGACTTCAGAACGATTGCTAGTGGGCAGCAGAGAATGCCCAATGAAGTCCAGCCATCCTCTGGCTACTGGTTTGAGATCTTCTCTTTTGAGTTGATTTGGGACACCCTTCGTGCTGGTGGTCCACCTGGCTCCAGGGATACATATATCCTTTAGAATCTTATCCAGGCCCTTGTCTGTTCTCATCATTCTCCTATTGAAGGAGTCTGGATCATCTTTTAGCTGAGGTAGCTTTAAGATCTCCCTGATCTTGTCAGGGTGGGTATGAACAATCTTTCCTCTGACCAAGGTCTGATAGTCATAGAGAGCAGATCCAGATAGTATTTGCTTGTCTGTTTGCCACATATTAGCATAGAATTCCTGGACCACATTCCTTCCCATTTTCGTTTCAGGATTAGCTAGGATCTCCCAGTTCCTGATTCGAATTTGCTCCTGGATCTCTGGATATTCGTCTTCTTTCAGATCGAATCTAACTTCCGGGATCACTGATCTTAGACCCATTATTTTGTAATAATGGTCTGAATGTTCTTTAGTTAAGAACTTCCCTTGATTCCAAAGTGGTTTTGGAACACTCTCTTTCTTGCCTCTTGGAGTGGGTTGTTTTCCTTTAGGAGCCATGATCTTAGTGGGTATGGTTTAGTGATCACGGATAAACACACCAAACTTAGAGGTTTGCTTGTCCTCAAGCAAAATAAAAGAAAGGAGAGGGATAGAAGGAGAGCTAGTGTCGAATGGTGGATTTGAGAAGGGGGGCCGAATGTGTTTTTAAAAGGGAGGGGGGGTGGGATTTTCGAAAATATTAAAAGAGATAAGATAGAAGATATGATTTAAAAAGTATGATATTAAAAGATGTGATTTAAGATTAAAAAGATATGAAGGATATTTGAAAAAGATAAATTTGGATTTTGAAAAAGATAATGTGGAGATTTGAAAAAGATATTGATTAGTTAAAAAGATTTTTGAATGAAAAGATATAAATTTGTTTTGAAAATTTGAAAAAGAGTTGAATTGGATTGAAAAGAAGAATTTGTGTTTATGGATTAAGATACATTTGATATTTTTAAGGTAGGGTTTTTAGAAATTAGGGATTTTAGAAATCAGGGTTCTTAACATGTTTATGCAAGAAATCATGAATTGAAACATGAAAATTAAAATTAGAATGAAAAATATGAAGTAAAAACGAATTCACCTCCTCCCCACCATCCTGGCGTTTGAACGCCCAAACGCTGCATGTTTTGGGCGTTCAACGCTCAAATGCTGCCTCTCCTGGGCGTTCAACGCCCAGCTGTTGCTTCTTTCTGGCGTTGAACGCCAGGAACTCCTTTGTCACTGGGCGTTTTTCTGAACGCCCAGGACGCTGTAAATCTGGCGTTAAACGCCCAGAAGGAGCTTCTTTCTGGCGTTCAACGCCCAGAAGATGCTTCTTTCTGGCATTTAACGCCCAGATGGCTATCCTTACTGGCATCCAACGCCCAGTGGATGCTTCTTTTGGGCGTTGAACACCCAAAATAGACTCTTACTAGCGTTTTCTTGCCAGTGAGCTCTTTTTCTCTGTTTTGTGTGCAGATTCCTTCTGTAACCCTGTGAACTTATGTAATTGACTCTTTACCTTAGTATCAATGAACTTTATATGAACAAATAAAATCAAGAATAGGGCAAAATGCTTAAAGGAAGTGATGCCCTATGGCTGGGTTGCCTCCCAGCAAGCGCTTCTTTATTATCTTTAGCTGGACCTTGCTGAGCTTTTAATTTAGCTTTAGCCTTGAGCACTCTTGCTCAATATTGCCTTCAAGATAGTGCTTGATTCTCTGTCCATTAACAATGAACTTCTTATCAGAATCAATATCTTGAAGTTCCACATAACCATATGGTGATACACTTGTAATCACATATGGTCCCCTCCACCGGGATTTCAGTTTTCCGGGGAATAGCCTGAGTCTAGAGTTAAACAACAGAACCTTCTGTCCTGGTTCAAAGATTCTAGATGACAGCTTTCTGTCATGCCACTTTTTTTATTTCTCTTTATAAAGCTTGGCATTTTCGAAAGCAGTGAATCTGAATTCCTCTAGCTCATTTAGCTGAAGCAATCTTTTTTCTCCAGCTAATTTGGCATCAAAGTTCAGGAATCTGGTTGTCCAGTAGGCTTTATGTTCTAGTTCCATGGGCAGGTGACATGCCTTACCATATACAAGTTGGTATGGAGAGGTCCCTATAGGAGTCTTGAATGCTGTTCTGTATGCCCACAGAGCATCATCCAAGCTTCTTGCCCAATCCTTTCTACGGGTATTTACAGTCCGTTCTAAGATTCTTTTTAGCTCTCTGTTAGAGACTTCAGCTTGCTCATTAGTTTGTGGATGATATGGAGTTACCACCTTGTGGCGAATCCCATACCAGACCATTGCAGAGTAAAGCTGTTTGTTGCAGAAGTGAGTGCCCCCATCACTGATTAGTACTCTAGGGACCCCAAACCTGCTGAAGATATATTTCTGGAGGAACTTCAGCACTGTTTTAGTATCATTGGTGGGTGTGGCAACGGCCTCTATCCATTTTGATACGTAGTCAACTGCCACCAGAATATAAGTGTTTGAGTATGATGGTGGGAAAGGTCCCATGAAGTCAATTCCCCATACGTCAAACAACTCAATCTCCAAGATTCCTTGTTGAGGCATGGCGTAACCATGAGGTAGATTACCAGCTCTTTGGCAACTGTCACAGTTACGTACAAACTCTCGGGAATCTCTATAGAGTGTGGGCCAATAGAAGCCACATTGGAGGACCTTGGTGGCTGTTCGCTCACCTCTGAAATGGCCTCTATATTGTGATCCATGGCAATGCCATAGGATCCTCTGTGCTTCTTCTCTAGGCACACACCTACGGATTATTCCGTCTGCACATCTCTTGAAGAGATAGGGTTCATCCCACAAGTAGTACTTTGCATCAGTGATTAATTTTTTCTTTTGTTGCCTGTTGTACTCTTTAGGTATGAACCTTGCAGCCTTATAGTTTGCAATGTCTGCAAACCATGGTATTTCCTGAATGGCAAACAAATGCTCATCCGGGAAAGTCTCAGAGATCTCAAGAGAGGGGAGGGACGTCCCTTCTACTGGCTCTATCCGGGACAGATGATCAGCCACTTGGTTCTCTGTCCCTTTTCTGTCTCTTATTTCTATATCAAACTCTTGCAGAAGTAACACCCATCTTATAACCCTTGGTTTTGAATCCTGCTTTGTGAGTAGATATTTAAGAGCAGCATGGTCAGTATACACAATCACCTTTGATCCTACTAAGTATGATCTAAACTTGTCAATAGCATAAACCACTGCAAGCAATTCTTTTTTTGTAGTTGTGTCATTTTTCTGGGTATCATTTAAAATGCGGCTAGCATAATAAATGACATGCAGAAGCTTGTCATGCCTCTGTCCCAATACTGCACCAATGGCGTGATCACTGACATCACACATTATCTCAAATGGTAATGTCCAATCTGGTGCAGAAATAACTGGTGCTGTGACCAGCTTGGCTTTCAGCATTTCAAACGCCTGCAGACACTCTGTGTCAAACACAAATGGCGTGTCAGCAGCTAGCAGATTGTTCAGAGGTTTTGCGATTTTTGAAAAATCCTTTATAAACCTCCTATAGAATCCTGCATGCCCCAGAAAGCTTCTGATTGCCTTAACATTGGCAGGTGGTGGTAATTTTTCAATTACCTCTATTTTTGCTTGATCTACCTCTATTCCCTTGTTTGAAATTTTATGCCCAAGGACAATCTCTTCAGTCACCATAAAGTGACATTTTTCCCAGTTTAAAACCAGGTTGGTCTCTTGGCATCTTTTCAGAACTAGTTTCAGGTGATCAAGACAGGAGCTGAATGAGTTTCCATATACTGAGAAGTCATCCATGAAGACTTCCAGAAATTTTTCCACCATGTCAGAGAAAATAGAGAGCATGCATCTCTGGAAGGTTGCAGGCGCATTACACAGCCCAAACGGCATCCTTCTATAAGCAAACACTCCAGATGGACATGTGAATGCTGTTTTCTCTTGATCCTGGGGATCTACTGCAATCTGGTTATAGCCTGAGTAGCCATCCAAAAAGCAGTAATAATCATGACCTGCCAATCTTTCTAGCATCTGGTCTATGAATAGTAAAGGAAAATGATCCTTTCTGGTGGCTGTATTGAGCCTTCTGTAGTCAATACACATGCGCCACCCTGTAACTGTTCTTGTAGGAACCAGTTCATTCTTTTCATTATGAACCACTGTCATGCCTCCCTTTTTGGGGACAACTTGAACAGGGCTCACCCAGGGGCTATCAGAAATAGGATAAATAATCCCAGCCTCTAGTAATTTGGTGACCTCTTTCTGCACCACTTCCTTCATGGCTGGATTTAGCCGCCTCTGTGGTTGAACCACTAGTTTAGCATTATCCTCCAATAAGATTTTGTGCATGCATCTAGCTGGGCTTATACCCTTAAGGTCACCTATGGACCACCCAAGAGCTGTCTTGTGTGTCCTTAGCACTTGAATCAGTGCTTCCTCTTCCTGTGGATTTAAAGCAGAGCTTATGATTACTGGAAAAGTGTCACCTTCTCCCAGAAATGCATATTTCAGGGATGGTGGTAATGGTTTGAGCTCGGGTTTAGGAGGTTTTTCCTCTTCCAGAGGAAATTTCAGAGGCTCTTTCATTTCCTCTGAATCCTCTAAATCAGGCTGAACATCTTTAAAGATGTCTTCCAACTCTGATTCAAGACTCTCAGCCATGTTGATCTCTTCTACCAAAGAGTCAATAAGATCAACTTTCATGCAGTCTTTTGATGTGTCTGGATGCTGCATGGCTTTGACAGCATTCAACTTAAACTCATCCTCATTGACTCTCAGGGTTATTTCCCCCTGTTGGACATCAATGAGAGTTCGTCCAGTTGCTAGGAAGGGTCTTCCTAGAATGAGAGTAGCACTCTTGTGCTCCTCCATTTCCCGCACTACAAAGTCAGTGGGAAAGGCGAATGGCCCAACTCTGACAATCATGTCTTCAATCACGCCTGATAGGTATTTAATGGAGCCATCAGCAAGTTGGAGACATATCCGGGTTGGTTTAACTTCTTCAGTTAAACCAAGCTTTCTGATAGTGGATGCAGGTATTAGGTTGATGCTTGCCCCAAGATCACATAGAGCTGTCTTGGTGCAATTACCTTCTAATGTGCATGGTATCAGAAAACTCCCAGGGTCTTTAAGCTTTTCAGGAAAGCTTTTCAGAATGACTACACTGCATTCTTCAGTGAGGAGAACTCTTTCAGTTTCTCTCCAATCCTTCTTATTACTCAAGATCTCTTTCATGAACTTGGCATAAGAAGGTATTTGCTCAAGTGCCTTTGCAAATGGAATCTTTATTTCAAGAGTCCTGAGATAATATGCGAAGCGAGCAAATTGCTTATCCTGCTCCTCTTGGCGGAGTTTTTGAGGATAAGGTATCTTGGCTTTATATTCCTCAACCTTAGTTGCTGTAAGTTTATTTCCTACAGAAGTGGTTGAAGAAGCCTTTTTAGATGGGTTGTCATCAGCACTTGTGTGTGTCTGATCCCTCACTGACGATTGAGTGCCAGAGTTAGAAGCTGGAGTGACGTTAGACGCCAGCTCCTCATCTGTTCCTGGCATCTGAACGCCAGAACTATGCTTCTTTTGGGCATTCAACGCCAGATCCTTGCTTGTTTCTGGCGTTGAACGCCAGTCCTGAGCATGGTCTGGGCGTTCAGCGCCAGCCTTCCACCCAATTTCTGGCGTTTTAACGCCAGAATAATTTTTCCCTGGGCTCTTACTGTCCTCAGGTGGATTTTGGGTGGTTTGCTCATTTCTTGGCTTCTTGCTGCCTTGAGGTGAGGTATTTAACATCTTTCCACTTCTTAATTGAACTGCTTGGCATTCTTCTGTTATTTGTTTTGACAGCTGTTGCTTTGTTTGTTTCAATTGTTCTTCCATATTTATATTAGCCATCCTTGTCTCTTGTAGTCTATCCTTGAATTCGGCTAACTGCTTTGTTAGAAAGTCCAATTGCTAATTGAATTCAGCAGCTTGTTTTATAGGACTGAGTTCAGCAGTTACTGTTTTAACCTCTTCTTTCATGGAAGGGTCACTGCTTAGGTACAGATGCTGATTTCTGGCAACTGTATCAATAAGCTCTTGAGCTTCTTCAATTGTCTTTCTCATGTGGATAGATCCACCAGCTGAGTAATCTAGAGACATCTGAGCTCTTTCTGCAAGCCCATAATAGAAGATGTCTAACTAAACCCACTCTGAAAACATTTCAGAGGGGTATTTTCGTAGCATCTCTCTGTATCTCTCCCAGGCATCATAAAGAGATTCATTATCTCCTTGTTTAAAGCCTTGGATGTCTAGCCTTAGCTGTGTCATCCGTTTTGGAGGAAAGTATTGATTCAGGAATTTTTCTGTCAGCTGTTTCCATGTCATTATGCTAGCCTTAGGTTGGTTATTTAACCACCTCTTAGCTTGGTCTTTTACAGCAAATGGAAACAGTAATAATCTGTAGACATCCTGATCTACTTCCTTATCATGTACTGTGTCAGCAATCTGTAAAAACTGTGCCAGAAACTCTGTAGGTTCTTCCTGCGGAAGACCAGAATACTGGCAACTTTGCTGCACCATGATAATGAGCTGACGATTCAACTCAAAGCTACTGACTCCAATGGAGGGTGTGCAGATACTGCTCCCATATGAAGCAGTAGAGGGGTTAGCATATGACCCCAGAGTCCTCCTGGACTGTTCATTTCCGCTTAGGTCCATGATGGAGAAAGGGAGATGATGTAAAATAGAAGAAAAATATTTTTTATTTATTTAATTATTTATTTATTTCGAAAACAAAATAAATTAAAATAAATAAAAATGGGTGAAGATTTTCGAAAAAAATGAGGAGAGGGAAAGTGGTTAGGAAGTTTTGAACAAGATATGATTTGAAAAGGGTTTTAAATTTCGAAAGAAAAAAAAAATCTGGATTTTAAAATTGATTTTTGAAAAAAAAAGCTTTAAAATAGAGAGAAAAGATATTTTTGAATTTAAAGAGGAAAGAGAAAAACAATAAGATAGCACAAGATTTAAAATTTTTAGATCTAATGCTCCTTGTTTTCAAAAATTTTGGAGGGAAAACACCAAGGAACACCAAACTTAAAAATTTTAAGATCAAGACACAAGGAAAACTCAAGAACACTTTGAAGACTCACAAGAACACAAGAACATGAAGAAAGAACACCAAACTTAAAATTTTTAGAAAACCAAACTAAAATTTTTGAAAAACAAAAAAAAATCAACAAGAAAACACCAAACTTAAAGTTTGGCACAAGATTTATTCAAAGAAAAATTATTTTTGAAAAAGATTTTAAAAATAGGATAGCCAATTACCAAGAATATAAGCACCATGCTCTAGCTAATTGAGCTATAAATTTAAAGTGTTTTAACAATGTATAAATAATGAAAGACTCTAAACCAAAAAGAAAAATTTTTCCTAATCTAAGCAACAAAATGAACCGTCAGTTGTCCAAACTCAAACAATCCCCGGCAACGGCGCCAAAAACTTGGTGCACGAAATTGGAAATCACAATTCTTCACAAATTTACACAACTAACCAGCAAGTGCACTGGGTCGTCCAAGTAATACCTTACGTGAGTAAGGGTCGATCCCACGGAGATTATTGGCTTGAAGCAATCTATGGTTATCTTGTAACTCATAGTCAGGAAGACAATAAAACAATTCACTTATCAAATTTGATTGCAAGGAATAAAAGGGCAGAACACAAATTATACTTGTATGCAATGATGGAGAATATGTTGGAGTTTTGGAGATGCTTTGTCTTCTGAAATTCTGCTTTCCTCTGTTTCTGATTCACGCACGCACGTCCTCCTATGGCAAGCTGTGTGTTGGTGGATCACCGTTGTCAATGGCTACCATCCATCCTTCCAGTGAAAAGGGTCCAGGTGCGTTGTCACCGCACGGCTAATCATCTGCAGGTTCTCAATCGTACCGGAATAGGATTTACTATCCTTTTGCGTTTGTCACTACGCCCAGCACTCACGAGTTTGAAGCTCGTCACAGTCATTCAATTCCTGAATCCTACTCGGAATACCACAGACAAGGTTTAGACTTTCCGGATTCTCTTGAATGCTGCCATCAACCTAGCTTATGCCACGAAGATTCCGATTAAGAGATCTAAGAGATATTCATTCACTCTACGGTGGAATGTAACTGGTTGTCAGGCACATGTTCATGGAGGAATGATGATGATTGTCACGTTCATCACATTCATATTAAAGTGCGAATGGATATCTTAGATAGGAACACGCATGTTTGAATGGAAAACAGAAATACTTGCATTAATTCATCGAGACACAGCAGAGCTCCTCACCCCCAACAATGGAGTTTAGAGACTCATGCCGTCAAAAGGTACAACGTTCAGATCTAAAATGTCATGAGATACAAAATAAATCTCTAAAAGTTGTTTAAATACTAAACTAGTAACCTAGGTTTACAGAAAATGAGTAAACTATGATAGATGGTGCAAAAATCCACTTCTGGGGCCCACTTGGTGTGTGATGGGGCTGAGACTTAAGCTTCTCACATGCATGGGCTGTTTTGGGCGTTCAATGCCAGGTTGTAACCTGTTTCTGGCGTTGAACTCCAACTTGTAACTTGTTTCTGGCGCTGGACGCCAGACTGCAACATGGAACTGGCATTGAACGCCAGTTTACGTCATCTATCCTTGAGCAAAATATGGACTATTATATATTGGTGGAAAGCCCTGGATGTCTAATTTCCAACGCAATTGGAAGAGCGCCATTTGGACTCCTGTAGCTCCAGAAATTCCATTTCGAGTGCAGAGAGGTCAGAATCCAACAACATCAGCAGTCCTTTTTTAGCCTGAATCAGATTTTTGCTCAGCTCCCTCAATTTCAGCCAAAAAATACCTGAAATTACAGAAAAACACACAAACTCATAGTAAAGTCCAGAAATATGAATTTTGCCTAGAAACTAATGAAAATAAACTAAAAACTAACTAAAACATACTAAAAACTATATGAAATTAACCCCGAAAAGCGTATAAAATATCCGCTCATCATGCAACCACAGAGGTGACTAAATCCAACCATGAAAGAAGTAGTCCAAAAAGAGGTAATGAAGCTTTGGAAAGCTGGGATAATCTACCCAATTTCTGATAGTCCAAGGGTGAGTCCTGTGCAAGTGGTTTCCAAGAGAGGAGGGATGAGAGTGATCAAGAATAAGAAGAATGAGCTTATTCCCAAAAGGACCGTCACAGGGTGACATATGTGTATTAACTACAGGTAGCTCAATAATACAACAAGGAAGGATAACTTTCCCTTGCCTTTCATTTATCAGATGCTTGAGAAGTTAGCCAGTCGTGCTTTTTATTGTTTTCTAAATGGATATTCTGCCTATAATTAGGTTGCAGTGGACTCTCAAGATCAAGAGAAGACAACATTCACATGCCCCTTTGGAGTATTTGCTTACTGGAGGATGTCGTTTGGGCTCTGTAATGTCCCAGTAACTTTTCAGAGGTGTATGTGATGAGCGGATAATTTATACGCTTTTTGACATTGTTTTTACATAGTTTTTAGTATGATTTAGTTAGTTTTTAGTATATTTTTATTAGTTTTTAAATAAAAATCACAATTCTGGACTTTACTATGAGTTTGTGTATTTTTCTGTGATTTTAGGTAATTTCTGGCTGAAATTGAGGGACTTGAGCAAAAATCAGATTCAGAAGCTGAAGAAGGACTGCAGATGTTGTTGGATTCTGACCTCCCTGCACTCAAAGTGGATTTTCTGGAGCTAAAGGAGTCTAAATGGCACGCTCTTAATTGCGTTGGAAAGTAGACATCTAGGGATTTCCATCAATATATAATAGTCCATACTTTTTCCGAGTTTAGATGACGCAAACTGGTGTTCAACGCCAGCTCTCTGCCCTATTCTGGCGTTAAATGCCAGAAACAGGTTGCAAAGCAAAGTTAAACGCCAGAAACAAGTTACAAACTGGCGTGTAACTCCAAGGAAGACCTCTACATGTGAAAGCTTCAATGCTCAGCCCAAGCACACACCAAGTGGGCCCGGAAGTGGATTTCTGCATCAATTACTTAATTCTGTAACCCTAGTAACTAGTTTAGTATAAATAGAACTTTTTACTATTGTACTAGGATTTTTTCCCTATTTTTCGAATTCATATGCCATTTGGGGAGGCTGGCCATTCGGCCATACCTAGACCTTGTTCTTATGTATTTTCAATGGTAGAGTTTCTACACACCATAGATTAAGGTGTGGAGCTCTGCTGTTCTTCATGAATTAATGCAAAGTACTATTGTTTTTCTATTCAATTCGAGCCTATTTCTTCTCTAAGATATTCATTCGCACACAAGAACATGATGAATGTGATGATTATGTGACGCTCATCATCATTATCACTTATGAATGCGTGCCTGACAAACACTTCTGTTCTACATGCAAACAAGCTTGAATGCATATCTCTTAGCCTCCTGATCTACGATCAGAGTCTTCGTGGTATAGGCTAGAATTATTGGCGGCCATTCTTGAGATCCGGAAAGGCTAAACCTTGTCTGTGGTATTCCGAGTAGGATCTGGGAAGGGATGGCTGTGACGAGCTTCAAACTCGCGAGTGCTGGGCGTAGTGACAGACGCAAAAGGATTACTGAATCCTATTCCAGAATGATCGAGAAGCGACAGATGATTAGCCGTGCGGTGACAGCGCATTTTGGACCATTTTCACTGAGAGGACGGGAAGTAGCCATTGACAACGGTGATGCCCTACATAAAGCTTGCCATGGAAAGGAGTAGGAAGGACTGGATGAAAGTTGTAGGAAGCAGAGATTCAGAAGAAACTAAGCATCTCCATACGCTTATCTGAAATTCTCACCAATGAATTACATAAGTATCTCTATCTTTATTTTATGTTTTATTTATCTTTTAATTATTAAAACTCTATAACTATTTAAATCTGCCTGACTGAGAGTTACAAGGTAACCATAGCTTGCTTCAAGCCAACAATCTCCGTGGGATCGACCCTTACTCACGTAAGGTTTATTACTTGGATGACCCAGTGCACTTGCTGGTTAGTTGTGACAAAGAACTAAGAGTATGAACGGGCGTATTAATTTTTCAGCACCGTTACCAAGGAATGAACGATCACGATTTTGCATACCAAGTTTTTGGCGCCGTTGCCGGGGATTGTTCGAGTTTGAACAACTGACGGTTCATCTTGTTGCTCAGATTAGGTAATTTTATTTTAATTTTAAACTTTTTATTTTTATTTTTTTCTATTTTCGAAAAAAAATTTAAATAAAATTTAATAAAAATAAATTATTCTATGTTCTTCAGAATTTTTAAGAATGAATTCTAGAGTTTCTTCATGATTTGTTGAAGCCTGGCTGGCTGTCAAGCCATGTCTAAATTTTTGGACTGAGGCTTCCACCTATCATGGCAAGAGCCCCTAGACTCTCATCTAATTAGCTGTTATATGCCTGATTTGTATCTGCTAAAGCTTGGCTGGCCATTGGCCATGTCTAGTATTTTGGACCGGAGCTTTCACTGAAAGCTTGGCTGGCTAGTAAGCCATGTCTAATTCCTGGACCGGAGCTTTAGACTAACATTGCATGATTCCTAGAATTCTCATTAAAAAAATTTTGAAATCCTTATTTTTCTTTTCCAATTAATTTTCGAAAAATACCAAAAATTTCAATAAAATCATAAAAAAAACTAAAAATAATTTTGTGTTTCTGGTTTGAGTCTTGTGTCAATTTTTAAGTTTGGTGTCAATTGCATATTTTTAATTTTTCTTAAAATTTTCGAAAACTCATGCATGATGTTCTTCATGATCTTCAAGTTGTTCTTGATGATCTTCCTTGTTTGATCTTTGCATCTTTCTGTTTTGTGTCTTTTCTTGTTTTTCATATGCATTTTCAATTTGTTAGTGTATAAAGTTTGAAAATTTCTAAGTTTGGTGTCTTGCATGTTTTTCTTTTCTTAAAAATTTTCAAAAATAAGTTCTTGGTGTTCATCTTGACATTCAAAGTGTTCTTGATGATTCATCTTGACATTCAAAGTGTTCTTGCATGCATTATGTGTTTTGATTCATAATTTTCATGTTTTGAGTCTTTTTATTGTTTTTCTCTTTCATCATTAAAAATTCAAAAATAAAAAATATCTTTCCCTTTTTCTCCTCATAAAATTCGAAAATTTGAGTTGACTTTTTCAAAAATTTTTAAAATCTAGTTGTCTCTTATGAGTCAAATCAAATTTTCAATTTAAAAATTCTATCTTTTTCAAATCTTTTTCATTTTTTTCTTTCATAATTTCGAAATTTTCAAAATTTATTTTCAAAATCTTTTTCTTATTTCTATTTCATATTTTCGAAATTAATGCTAACAATTAATGTGATTGATTCAAAAATTTTAAGTTTGTTACTTGCCTAGTAAGAAAGGTTCAATCTTTTTAAATCTTAAAATCATATCTTTTTGTTTCTTGTTAGTCAAGTAATCAACTTTAATTTTCAAAATTAAATCTTTTTAAATTTCTTTTTCAAATCTTTTTCAAAATAAGTTTCAATCACATCTTTTTCAAAATCAATTTCAAAATCTTTTCTAACTTCTTATCTTTTCAAAATTGATTTTCAAATCTTTTTCAATTAATCTTATCTTTTTGTTTGATTCTTATCTTTTTCAAAACTACCTAACTAATTTTCTCTCTCTAATTTTCGAAAATCACTAACCTCTTTTTCAAAATTTCTTTTCATTAACTAATTATTTTAAATTTTAATCTTAATTTTATTCCTTTTCATATTTTCGAATTTTAACTTTAATTTTAAATTAAAAACAAAAATAAAAATATTCTTATTTCATTTTATTTAATTTTCGAATTCTTCTCTCTCTCACCCCCTTCTATTTATTTATTTGTCTACTAACACTTCTCTTCTACTCAAAAATTCGAACCCACTCTTCTCCTCTGTGTTCAAATTTTTATCTTTTCCTTCTTCTATTCTTCTCTTCTTATACTTACATAAGGAATCTCTATACTGTGACATAGAGGATTCCGTATTTTCTTTTGTGTTCTCTTCTTTTTCATATGAGCAGGAACAAGGATAAGAACATTCTTGTTGAAGCTGATCTTGAACCTGAAAGGACTCTGAAGAGGAAGCTAAGGAAAGCTAAAGCACAACTCTGGAGAAAATCTGACAAAAATTTTTGAAAAAGGAGGAGACATGGCCGAAAATAATAACAATGCAAGGAAGATGCTTGGTGACTTTACTGCACCAAATTCCAATTTACATGGAATAAGCATCTCAATCCCTGCCATTAGCGCAAACAATTTTGAGCTAAAGCCTCAATTAGTTTCTCTGATGCAATAGAACTGCAAGTTTCATGGACTTCCATCAGAAGATCCTTTTCAGTTCTTAACTAAATTCTTGCAAATCTGTGATACTGTTAAGACCAATGGGGTTGATCCCGAGGTCTACAGGCTTATGCTTTTCCCGTTTGCTGTAAGAGACAGAGCTAGAATATGGTTGGACTCTCAACCTAAACATAGCTTGAACTCTTAGGATAAGCTGGTCACGGCTTTCTTAGCCAAGTTCTTTCCTCCTCAAAAGCTTAGCAAGCTTAGAGTGGATGTTCAAACCTTCAAACGAAAAGAAGGTGAATCCCTCTATGAAGCTTGGGAGAGATATAAGCAACTGACCAAAAAGTGTCCTTCTGATATGCTTTCAGAATGGACCATCCTGGATATATTATATGATGGTCTGTCTGAATTATCAAAGATGTCATTGGACCATTCTGCAGGTGGATCCATTCACCTAAAGAAAACGCCTGTAGAAGCTCAGGAACTAATTGACATGGTTGCAAATAACCAGTTCATGTACACTTCAGAAAGGAATCCTGTGAGTAATGGGACGCCTCAGAGGAAGGAAGTTCTTGAAATTGATACTCTGAATGCCCTATTGGCTCAGAATAAAATATTAACTCAGCAAGTCAATATGATTTCTCAGAGTTTGAATGGATTGCAAGCTGCATCCAACAGTACTCAAGAGGCATCTTCTGAAGAAGAAGCTTATGATCTTGAGAACCCTGCAATAGCAGAGGTGAATTACATGGGGGGAACCCTATGAAAATACCTAGAATCTCTCATGGAGAAATCATCCAAATTTCTCATGGAAGGATCAATAAAAGCCTCAACAAGGCTTTAATAATGGTGGAAGAAACAGGTTTAGCAATAGCAAGCCTTTTCCATCATCCACTCAGCAACAGACAGAGAATTCTGAGCAGAATCCATCTAGCTTAGCAAATATAGCCTCTGATCTATCTAAGGCCACTTTAAGTTTTATGAATGAAACAAGATCCTCCATTAGAAATTTGGAGGCACAAGTGGGCCAGCTGAGTAAAAGAGTCACTGAAACCCCTCCTAGTACTCTCCCAAGCAATACAGAAGAGAATCCAAAAAGAGAATGCAAGGCCATTACCTTACTTGGTGTGACCAAACCCAAAGAGGAGGAGGAGGACGTGAATCCTAGTGAGGAAGACCTCCTGGGACGTTCACTAACCAATAAGGAGTTTCCCTTTGAGAAACCAAAGGAATCTGAGGCTCATCTAGAGACCATAGAGATTCCATTGAACCTCCTTTTACCATTCATGAGCTCTGATGACTATTCATCTTTTGAAGAAGATGAAGACATTGCTGAAGAGCAAGTTACTCAATATTTAGGAGCAATCATGAAGCTGAATGCCAAATTATTTGGTAATGAAACTTGGGAGGATGAACCTCCATTGCTCATCAAGGAACCAAATGCCTTGGTTCAGGAAACTCTACCTCAAAAGAAACAGGATCCTGGTAAATTCCTAATTCCCTGTAACATAGGCACCATGACCTTTGAGAAGGCTCTGTGTGACCTGGGGTCAGGAATAAACTTAATGCCACTCTCTGTAATGGAGAAACTTAGGATCTTTGAGGTGCAAGCTGCCATAATCTCATTAGAGATGGCAGACAACTCAAAAAAATAGGCTTATGGACTAGTAGAGGACGTGCTAGTAAAGGTTGAAGGCCTTTACATCCCTGCTGATTTCATAATCCTAGACACTGGGAAGGATGAGGATGAATCCATCATCCTTGGAAGACCCTTCCTAGCACAGCAAGAGCTGTGATTGATGTGGACAGAGGATAATTGGTCCTTCAACTGAATAAGGATAACCTTGTGTTTAAAACTCAAGGATCTCCTTCTGTAACCATGGAAAGTAAGCATGAAAAGCTTCTCTCACTGCAGAGTCAACCAAAGCCCCCACAGTCAAACTCTAAGTTTGGTGTTGGGAGGCCACAACCAAACTCTAAGTTTGGTGTTGAACCCCCACATTCAAACTCTAAGTTTGGTGTTGGGAGGTCCCAACAATGCTCTGAACATCTGTGAGGCTCCATGAGAGCTCACTGTCAAGATATTGACTTTAAAGAAGTGCTTGTTGGGAGGCAACTCAATGTTATTTAATTATATCTATTTATTTTCTATTGCTATTTTATGTTTTTTTTAGGTTGATGATCATGTGGAGTCACAACAACTACAGAAAAATTAAAAACAGAATGAAAAACAGCATTAAAAATAGCTCACCCTGGAGGAAGAGCTTAAACCCTAAACCCTAAACCCTAAACGCCAGTAAGAAGCATAAAACTGGCGTTAAACGCCAGAAAGAAGCATCAAGCTGGCGTTAAACGCCAGAAACAAGCACCAGACTGGCGTTTAACGCCAGAACAGAGCATGGAAGTGGTGTTAAACGCCAGAAACAGGCTACATTTGGGCGTTTAACGCCAAAAACAGGCAGCAGTCAGGCGTTAAACGCCAGTATTGCATACAAAGGGCGTTTTGCACGCCTAATTACAGCAGGGATGCTAAATCCTTGACCCCTCAGGATCTGTGGACCCCACAGGATCCCCCACAAGATCCCCCACAGGATCTGTAGACCCACAGGATTCCCACCTACCCTACTTCTCTCTCTTCACACCTTTTCATAATCCTCTTCCCCAAATACCCTTCACCAATCACCTCAATCACTCTTCTCCATCACCTCTTAACCACTCACATCCCTCCACTCTTCCCCATAAACCCCACCTACCTCCAAAATTCAAACTCTTTTCCCTCCCAAACCCAACCCTAATGGCCGGACCCTACACCCCCTACTCCTATATAAACACCTCATTCCTTCTTCTTTTTCACCCAATACAACCCTTTCTTCTTCCTATTGGCCGAATACACACCTCTCTCCCTCTCCTCTATTTTTCTTCCTCTTCTCCTTCTTTCTTTCTTCTTTTGCTCGGAGACGAGTAAACATTTTAAGTTTGGTGTGGTAAAAGCATTGCTTTTTGTTTTTCCATAACCATTAATGGCACCTAAGGCCAGAGAAACCTTAAGAAAGAGGAAAGGGAAGGCAATTGCTTCCACCTCTGAGTCATGGGAGATGGAGAGATTTATCTCAAAGGTCCATCAAGACCACTTCTATGAAGTTGTGGCCAAGAAGAAAGTGATCCCTGAGGTTCCTTTCAAGCTCAAAAAGAGTGAATATCCGGAGATCCGACAAGAGATTAGAAGAAGAGGATGTGAAGTTCTCTCTAATCCTATTCAACAAGTCGGGATCTTAATGGTTCAAGAGTTCTATGCAAACGCATGGATCACTAGGAACCATGATCAAAGTGTGAACCCGAATCTAAAGAATTGGCTTACCATGGTTCGGGGGAAATACTTAGATTTCAGTCCGGAAAATGTAAGGTTGGCGTTCAACTTGCCAATGATGTAAGAAAACGCATGCCCCTACACTAGAAGGGTCAACTTTGATCAAAGGTTGGACCAAGTCCTCATGGACATATGTGTGGAAGGAGCTCAATGGGAAGTTGACTCAAGAGGCAAGCCGATTCAGTTGAGAAGACCGGACCTTAAGCCTGTAGCTAGAGGATGGTTGGAGTTCATCCAACGCTCAATTATTCCTACTAGCAACCGGTCTGAAGTTACTGTAGATCGGGCCATCATGATCCATAGTATCATGATTGGGGAGGAAGTGGAAGTTCATGAGATTATACCTCAAGAACTCTATAAGGTAGCTGACAAGTCTTCCACTTTGGCAAGGTTAGCCTTTCCTTACCTCATTTGCCACCTCTGCAATTCGGCTGGAATTGACATAGAGGGAGACATCCTCATTGATGAAGACAAGCCCATCACTAAGAAAAGGATGGAACAAACAAGAGATCATGGACCTCAATAAGAGCATGAGGAAATTCCTCACCATGAAATCCCTGAGATGCCTCAAGGGATGCACTTCCCTCCACAAAACTATTGGGAGTAAATCAACACTTCCCTAGGAGAATTAAGTTCCAACATGGGACAACTAAGGATGGAGCACCAAGAGCACTCCATCATCCTCCATGAGATTAGAGAAGATTAAAGAGCTATGAGGGAGGAGCAACAAAGACAAGGAAGAGACATAGAGGAGCTCAAGAGCACCATTGGTTCTTTAAGAAGAGGAAGACGCCACCCTCACTAAGGTGGACCCGTTCTTTAATCTCCTTGTTCTTATTTTCCTATTTTTCGTTTACTATGCTTCATGTTTATTTATGTTTGTGTCTTTATTACATGATCATTAGTGTTTAAGTGTCTATGTCTTAAAGCTATAAATGTCCTATGAATCCATCACCTCTCTTAATTGAAAACTGTTCTAAAAACAAAAGAACAAGAAGTACATGGTTTCGAATTCATCCTTGAAACTAGTTTAATTATTTTGAGGTGGTGACAATACTTTTTGTTTTCTGAATGAATGCTTGAACAGTGCATATGTCTTTTGATATTGTGGTTTATGAATGTTAAATATGTTGGCTCTTGAAAGAATGATGAAAAAGGAGAAATGTTATTGATAATCTGAAAAATCATAAAATTGATTCTTGAAGTAAGAAAAAGCAGTGAATACAAAAGCTTGCGAAAAAAAAGAAGAGAAAAGAAAAATGGCAAAAAAAAAAGAGAAAGAAAAAGAAAGAGCAAGCAGAAAAAGCCAAAAGCTCTTTAAACCAAAAGGCAAGAGCAGAAAGCCAATAGCCCTTAAAACCAAAAGGCAAGGGTAATAAAAAGGATCCAAGGCTTTGAGCATCAGTGGATAGGAGGGCCTAAAGGAATAAAATCCTGGCCTAAGCGGCTAAACCAAGCTGTCCCTAACCATGTGCTTGTGGCGTGAAGGTGTCAAGTGATAACTTAAGACTGAGCAGTTAAAGTCAAGGTACAAAGCAAAAAAAGAGTGTGCTTAAGAACCCTGGACACCTCTAATTGGGGACTTTAGCAAAGCTGAGTCACAATCTGAAAAAGTTCACCTAGTTATGTGTTTGTGGCATGTATGTATTCGGTGGTAATACTGGAAAACAGAGTGCTTAGGGCCACGGCCAAGACTCATAAAGTAGCTGTGTTCAAGAATCAACATACTGAACTAGGAGAATCAATAACACTATCTAAAATCTAAGTTCCTATAGATGCCAATCATTCTGAACTTCAATGGATAAAGTGAGATGCCAAAACTATTCAAGAGGCAAAAAGCTACTAGTCCCGCTCATCTGATTGGAGCTAAGTTTCATTGATATTTTGGAATTTAGAGTATATTCTCTTCTTTTTATCCTATTTGATTTTCAGTTTCTTGGGGATAAGCAACAATTTAAGTTTGGTGTTGTGATGAGCGAATAATTTATACGCTTTTTGGCATTGTTTTTACATAGTTTTTAGTATGATCTAGTTAGTTTTTAGTATATTTTTATTAGTTTTTAATAAAAAAATCACATTTCTGGACTTTACTATAAGTTTGTGTATTTTTCTGTGATTTCAAGTAATTTCTGGCTGAAATTGAGGGACTTGAGCAAAAATCAGATTCAGAGGCTGAAGAAGGACTGCAGATGCTGTTGGATTCTGACCTCCCTGCACTCAAAGTGGATTTTCTGGAGCTACAGAAACCTAAATGGCACGCTCTCAATTGCGTTGGTAAGTAGACATCCAACGCTTTCCAGCAATATATAATAGTCTATGCTTTGCCCGAGTTTAGTTGACGCAAACTGGCGTTCAATGCCAGCTTTCTGCACTATTCTGGCGTTAAACGCCAGAAACAGGTTGCAAAGCAGAGTTAAACGCCAGAAACAAGTTACAAACTGGCGTTTAACTCCAAGGAAGACCTCTACACATGAAAGCTTCAATGCTCAGCCCAAGCACACACCAAGTGGGCCCAGAAGTGGATTTCTACATCAATTACTTAATTCTGTAACCCTAGTAACTAGTTTAGTATAAATAGAACTTTTTACTATTGTACTAGAGATTTTTTTCCCCTATTTTTCGAATTCATATGCCATTTGGGGAGGCTGGCCATTCGGCCATGCCTAGACCTTGTTCTTATGTATTTTCAACGGTAGAGTTTCTACACACCATAGATTAAGGTGTGGAGCTCTGCTGTTCCTCATGAATTAATGCAAAGTACTATTGTTTTTCTATTCAATTTGAGCCTATTTCTTCTCTAAGATATTCATTCGCACACAAGAACATGATGAATGTGATGATTATGTGACGCTCATCATCATTCTCACTTATGAACGCATGCTTGACAAACACTTCCGTTCTACATGCAAACAAGCTTGAATGCATATCTCTTAGCCTCCTGATCTACGATCAGAGTCTTCGTGGTATAGGCTAGAATTATTGGCGGCCATTCTTGAGATCCGAAAAGTCTAAACCTTGTCTGTGGTATTCCGAGTAGGATCTGGGAAGGGATGGCTATGACGAGCTTCAAACTCGCGAGTGCTGGGCGTAGTGACAGACGCAAAAGGATTACTGAATCCTATTCCAGTATGATCAAGAACCGACAGATGATTAGCCATGCGGTGACAGCGCATTTTGGACCATTTTCACTGAGAGGACGGGAAGTAGCCATTGACAACGGTGATGCCCTACATAAAGCCTGCCATGGAAAGGAGTAGGAAGGATTGGATGAAAGCAGTACGAAAGCAAAGATTCAGAAGGAACTAAGCATCTCTATACGCTTATCTGAAATTCTCACCAATGAATTACATAAGTATCTCTATCTTTATTTTACGTTTTATTTATCTTTTAATTATTAAAACTCTATAACCATTTGAATCTGCCTGACTGAGAGTTACAAGGTGACCATAGCTTGCTTCAAGCCGACAATCTCCGTGGGATCGACCTTACTCACGTAAGGTTTATTACTTGGATGACCCAGTGCACTTGCTGGTTAGTTGTGCGAAGTTGTGACAAAGAACTAAGAGTATGAACGTGCGTATTAAGTTTTCAGTGCCGTTACCAAGGAATGAACGATCACGATTTTGCATACCAGTATGCTTTCTATCTTTTCAGATATGATTGAAAAGTTTATTGAGGTATTTATAGATGATTTTTCTATTTTTGGTTATTTTTTTTACTCCTGCCTTAAGCATCTTGCCTTGTTCTTGAAACGGTGCCAAGAAACAAACTTTGTTTTAAATTGGGAAAAATATCACTTTATAGTCACTGAAGGTATTGTTCTTGGGCTCTGGATTTCAAGTAAAGGAATTGAGGTTGATAAAGCTAAGGTGGAGGTAATTGAAAAATTACCACCACCCACTAATGTTAAGGCGATTCGGAGTTTCTTGGGACATGCAGGATTTTATCAGAGATTTATAAAAGATTTTTCTAAGATTGCTAAGCCATTGAGCAACCTCTTAGTTGCAGACATCCCTTTTAATTTTGATAATGAGTGTTTGCATGCCTTTGAAACTCTGAAAGCTAGACTTGTCTCTGATTCTATTATAGCTCCTTCCAACTGGGATTTGCCATTTGAGTTGATGTGTGATGCCAGTGATTATGCAATAAGTGCCATCTTGGGACAGAGACAAGAAAAGCTTATACACGCCATTTATTATGCTAGCCGTGTACTAAATAGCACGCAAAAGAACTACACAACTACAGAAAAAGAATTACTAGCTGTAGTTTATGATTCTAATAAGTTTAGGTCCTATTTAATTGGTTCTAAGGTTATTGTTTTTATTGACCATGCTGCTCTTAAGTATCTTTTAACCAAGAAGGATTCTAAACTAAGATTGATCAGGTGGGTGCTCCTTTTTTAGGAATTTGATATTGAGATTAGAGACAAGAAAGGATCAGAGAATCAAGTAGCTGATCATCTTTCACGAATTGAGCTTGAGGAAGGAGAGCAAGAATCCACTCCTGTGACTAAGGCCTTCTCGGATGAACAACTCTTTATGATTAAGAGGGCTCCATGATTTGCGGATATTGCAAACTACAAAGCCATGAGGTTCATCCCCAAAGAGTACACTAAACAACAAGTTAAAAAGCTTTTAAATGATGCTAAGTACTACTTGTGGGAAGAACCTTACCTTTTTAAGAGATGCTCAGATGGTATAATCCGGCATTGTGTCTCAGATGAGGAATCACAACAGATTCTCTGGCATTGTCATGGTTCCGAGTATGACGGCCACTTCAGTGGTGAGAGGACGGCTACTAAGGTCCTCTAGAGCGGTTTTTATTGGCCGACTCTCTTCAGAGACTCTCAGGAATTTGTGAGGAACTGTGACAAGTTTCAAAGAGCTGGGAATCATCCCAATAACCATGAGATGCCATAGCAAGAAATTCTGGAGATTGAGTTATTTGATGTATGAGGTGTTGATTTCATGGGACCTTTTCCACCCTCATACTCAAACACTTACATCTTGGTGGCGGTTGATTATATGTCCAAGTGGGTGAAGGCAGTGGCTTTACCCACTAATGATGCCAGAGTGGTGATGAGCTTTCTTCAGAGATATATCTTTGGCCAGTTTGGTGTCCCAAGGATACTAATTAATTAGTGATGGAGGAAGCCACTTCTGCAACAAACAGCTGGACTCACTTCTGTAGAGATATAGAGTCCGTCATAAGATGACAATCCCTTATCAACCTGGTACACGAAATTGAACTCCGCAAGTTTCGCACAGATGAACCAACAAGTGCACCAGGTCGTCCAAGTAATACCTCAAGTGAGTGAGGGTCGAATCCCACAGAGATTGTCGGATTGAGCAAGCAATGGCTATCTTGTAGATCTTAGTCAGGCGATTAAAAGAGTTGGTTGTTTGTTTGAAAGCATAAATAAAATAGTAAAGAACTAAATACCAGGTTGGTGTTGCAAACAGTGATAGATATTCAATTAAGGCTTCGGAGACGCGTATTCTTTCTGGATGAACTTTTCTTACAGTCTACTTCAATAACGAATGATTCATTCAATGGCAGCTGTAATTGACTAACTCATGTAGCATCCTCATAAAGTTAGCCTCTTCTAAACCATAGCAGTCCACCATATCCGAACAACTCATGTCCTCTCATCAAGTTAACTCATGGCTTCCCACTATAGCCGAAGGTGAAGACCTAAGCAATCCACTCCCCTTCGTGATCCTACTCAAAATACCACAGACAAGGTTGGATCTTCCAGATCAGAGAATGTTGCTTCTCAGACTCTAGCCTTAATGCCACAGAGACCTCAACAACCCACGTCAATGGGATTTTATGTCACTTATCCAAAGTTACCCAAGCACTCTCTTGGAATCCGCAGTGCATTCTCTAGCTATGGTTCAATGCTATCCGGGTTAGGAATCACACGGAACCCATGTAGAACAAGGATGAATGTCACAGTTCACCCTCAGTTCATTGGATGAAGATAAAAAATGCACAAGAGAATAGAATCAAACGTGTATTGAAATAGAAACAGTAATATTATTAATCTATAAGAATCAGCAGAGCTCCTAACCCTAACTTAGGAGGTTTAGTAGCTCATAGCTTACGTAAAGTAATGTAAAACGTGAAAAGGGGCAAATTTCTCTAACATTGGTGATCTTTGTTCTATATATATAATAACCTAATAACTAAGAAGTACAAAAGTATGATAGACTAGACTAAAGGTGCAAAAGTCCACTCTTGGTCCCACTTTGGTTAAGTACTTGGGTTGA
The DNA here is from genome assembly GCF_059453495.1 of Arachis ipaensis. Classification (NCBI taxonomy): domain Eukaryota; kingdom Viridiplantae; phylum Streptophyta; class Magnoliopsida; order Fabales; family Fabaceae; genus Arachis; species Arachis ipaensis. The sequence continues at coordinate 112,585,106 of NC_142441.1, read as the reverse complement.
GCTTGGCATCCAACTTGAGAAATGGGCATTGGGGGTGATTAGCACTACCTTGTGCCTCTTGGTGGTGTTGAACGCCAGGAATGGGGTGGAATGTGGCGTTCAACGCTGGCTTAGGTTCCTTTGGGGCGTTGAACACCAGAAGGGGAGTAGTTCTTGGGCGTTCAATGCCCAATATGGGCAGGCGACTTTGAAAAAAAGGATAGACCATTATATATTTCTGGAAATCTCTGAAAGTTAGCTTTCTAACGCCATTGAGAGCGTGTCATTTAGACTTCTATAGATCCAGAAATGCTCATTTGAGTGCATGAAGCTCAGAATCTAACAGCATTTGTTACGCTTTCCTTGCCTCTGAATCAGACTTTGCCAAAACTCCTCAATTTCAACCAGAAATTACCTGAAATCATCAGAAAACACAACCACTCAAAGTAGAATCTAAAAATGTAAATTTTGCACTAGAACCTATGAAAATATAATGAAACTTAAACAAAACATAACTAAAACAATATGAAAATGATGCCAAAAAGCATATAAAATATCCGCTCATCAGAACACCAAACTTAAACTGTTACTTGTCCCCAAGCAACCAAAACAAAGTAGGATTAGCTAGAGAGAAGAGAAGGGTATAGTGAATCTCAGAGTTTTCAATGAAGCTCAGTTCCAATTGATGAGCAGCGTTAGTAACCATTTACTTCTGAACCGTTTTGGCATCTCACTATCCTTTGAGCTCAGAAGTGATGGTGTCTTTAGGAATTCAAAATCTGGATGATATTATTGACTCTCTTAGTTTAGTTCTTTTTGATTCTTGAACACAACTTCTTTTAGAGCCTGGCCATGACCCTAAGCATTTTGTTTTCCCGTATTACCACCGGATACATAAACGCCACAGGCACTTAACTGGGTGAACCCAATTGGATTGTGATTCAGCTTTGCTAGAATCCCCAGACAGTGGTACCCAGAGTTCTTAGGCCTACTCTTTTGCTTTTGGGATCACGACTTTAACTACTCAGTCTCAAGCTTTTCACTTGACACCTTCACACCACAAGCATTTAGTTAGGGGAAGTAGTTCATTTGAACTTTTTAGGCCAAGATTTTGTTTCTTTATACCCTCCTAACCATTGATGCTGAAAGCCTTGGATCCTTGCTCTTGCCTTTTGGTTTAAAGAGCTATTGGCTTTTTCTTTTTCTTCTCTTTTTTTTTTTCGCAATTTCTTTCTCTTTTTTCTTTCTTTTCTTTTTGCTGCATTTTCTTGCTTCAAGAATCAATATTTGGATTTTTCAAATCACCAATAATACTTCACATTTTCCATCATTCTTTTACGAGCCAACACATTTTACTCCAACATCAAATATGCACTATTGATTCATGCATTCAGAAAGTAAAAGTAATGCCACCACAACAATTAATTGGACCATTCTTATTATATAACTTGAATTCATGCATCTTCTCTTTTTCAAATAAAATTTTCTTTTAAGTATGGTGAGAGATACATGGAATATTTCATAGCTTAAGACAAAACAAAGGATGATCATGCACTTAGAATAGGAAACAGACAATGAAATACAATGGAAAACAGAAAAATAACATAAAAATAACATAAGCAAAGGGGTAATGGAACGTGACCACCTTAGTAATGGCGGCTACTACTTCCTCTAGTGGATCCAATGGAGAATTTAAGCTCCTCTATGTCTTGTCCTTGCCTCTGTTGCTCCTCCCTCATAGCACTTTGATCTTCTCTTATTTCATGGAGGATGGCGGACTGCTCTTGGTGTTCCATCCTTAGCTGATCCATGTTGGAACTCAATTCTCCTAGAGAAGTGTTCAATCGGTCCCAGTAGTCTCCGAGAGGAAAATGCATCCCTTGAGGCATCTCAAGGATTTCTGGAGGTGGCTGCACAGGCTCTTGTGCAGGCTCTTGTACATGCTCCATCCTTCTTTTAGTGATGGGCTTGTCCTCCTCAATAGGGACATCTTCTTCTATAACAATTCCTGCTGAATTACATAGGTGACAGATAAGATGTGGAAATGCTAACCTTGCTTGGGTAGAACGGCTTTTTTGCCACCTGGCCTTGTACAACTCTTGAGGTATCACCTCATGTATCTCCACCTCATTCCCAAGCATGATGCAGTGAATCATGATGGCTTGGTCAATAGTCACTTCGGACCGATTACTAGTAGGGATGATAGAGTGTTGGATAAAGTCCAAACATCCTCTAGCTATGGGCTTGAGGTCAAGCCTTTATAGTTGGATAGGCTTGCCTTGAGCATCCCTCTTCCACTAAGCTCCTTCCACACAAATGTCTGAAAGGACTTCTTCCAGCCTCTGATCGAAATTGACTCTTCTAGTGTAAGGGTGTAGGTCTCCTTACATTACTGGTAGTTGGAGCGCTAACCTTACATTTTCTGGGCTAAAATTCAAGAGACGTTCTCGGACCATGGTGCGCCAATTTTTGGGATGTGGGTTCACACTAGTGTCATGCTTTTTAGTAACCCAAGTATTGGCATAAAACTCTTGCACCATTAAGATCCCAACTTCCACGATAGGGTTGGTCAGAACTTCCCAACCTCTTCTCCGGATTTCTTGTTGGATCTCCAGGTACGCATTCTTTTTGAGCTTAAAAGGGACCTCGGGGATCACCTTTTTCTTTGCCACTACTTTATAGAAGTGGTCTTGATGAGCCTTGGTGATGAATCTCCATTTTCCAAGGTTCAGAAGTGGAAGCAATGGCCTTATCTTTTCTCTTTCTTGAGGTTTCACCAGAATTTGGTGACATACTTAGGGATGGTAGAAGTAAAAAAGCAAAGCTTTTGCAACACCAAATTTAAGAACTTTGCTCGTCCTGGAGCAAATATGAACAAAAGAGAAGAAGAGAGTAGAAGAAGAGAATAGTAGAGATGGAGGGAGAGAGGGATTCGGCCAAGTGGGGGTTATTGTGTATGAGGTGTGTGTTTAAAGGGTTGTATGATGGGTTATTTATAGGGGTGGGTTAGGGTTGGGTTTCGGCCATAAGAGGGGAATATGGGTGGGAAAGATTTGAATTTAAAATGGGTTGGTGGGAATTGATGGATAGAAGTGATGAAGGATTTTGGGAACAGAAAAAGGTGATGTGGATGTAATTAGTTAAGGGTGTATAGGGAAGAGTGTATATGGGAATGAGAGAAAGTAAGAGAGAGAAGAAGGTGGGGTAGGTGGAGATTCTGTGGGACCTACTAATCCTGAGAGGCTAAGGAATTCAAATTTCCTGCCCGCTTGTGGGCGTTGAACGCCCAGCCTCTGCTCCCTGGCTGGCGTTCAACACCAGCTTTCTGCTCCAAGTAGGGTGTTAGATGCCCTTTAGGGTCTCCCTTCCAGGCGTTCAACGCCAGGTCTCTGCTCCTTGTAGGGATATTGAACGCACAGAATGGTCCCATTTTGGCATTCAATGCTAGCAAGCTACTCTCTCTTAGGCATTGGACGCCCACACTTCTCCCCGTGTGGTGTTCAACGCCAGCTTTCTTACCCATATGGGGCATTGAACGCCCCTCCTGCTTTCTTGTTTGGCGTTTAATGCCAGCACAGGGTCTACTTCAGGGTGTTCTGTTTCTATCTCGGAATGTCTCTGTCTCTATTCTACTGCACATGATCATAAACTCTAAAAAAGAAATAATTTTGAAAATAACTTAATATAACTCGAATAGAAATAACTAAAAATAGGAATACTATAATTATGGTTGGGTTGCCTCCCAACAAGCATTTCTTTAACGTCACTAGCTTGATGGTCAGCCCCTTTACGGGGATGTATAGGGGCTCAGAATTTCGCCCCTTACAGTGAACTTCTTTCCTATGCTCTCATGAATGATCACCACGTGTTCTAAAGACAGGATCTTATTCACAGTGTGTGGAATCACTGGGCTGTTTGTGAAGACAACTCTCATGCCAGGTGAGAGGCTGATGAGAGAACTTTTGCGTGGTCTAGAAATTTGCGGATAAATTCTCGTTGCAAGTATAGTTTCTAAACCTTCAAAAGTCCTTTCATACAAACGTTTTGGTTGTCACAAGTAACAAACCCCTTTTAAAATTGATAACCGAGTATTTAAACCTCGGGTCGTCTTCTCAAGGAATTGCAGGGAGGTGTTCTTATTATTGGTTATGGAGATTGTAAATTGGGGGTTTTGGAAGTAAGGAAGCAGTATGTTGCACAAAAAGAATAAAATAAAATAGTAATAATAAAATAAACTCTTGGCAAGGTATGAAGACTGGAGGTCCTATCCCAGTTATCCTTATCAATTGTAATGAGAATTGGAATTTTCTCCCACTTTATTAACCTCTAACTATGAAGGTAAGTTAAGTGGATGAATTAATTCTTGAAGAATTCCAATTCTCAATCAACAATGAGTTTGATAACTCAAGAGTTACCAATTATTTAACCAAAGCCAAAAGGAAGAAAATATGTAAGTTAAATTGAAAGCACTTATAAATAAAGCAAAGCAAAATTAAATCTGAAATTACCTCGAATTGCATTAATAATAGAAGATCAATCTAAACATAAAGAGTTCATAAATTAAATTGAGAAAAGAAATAAAAAAGAACATTGAACCTGGGATTGGGAGTCACTCCTAAAACTAAGAAAAATCCTAAATCCTAATCCTAAGAGAGAGGAGAGAACCTCTCTCTCTAAAAACTACATCTACTCCTAAAATTGTGAATATGAGAGCCCTCTTTATGCATGGATGCATTCTCCTACTTTATAGCCTCTAATCTATATTTTTTGGGCCGCAAACTGGGTCAAAAATAGCCCAGAATTCGCTGGTTGCGAATTCATTTGCGCTGATTTCCGTCACTTGCGACGCGGCCGCATGGATCACGCGATCGCGTCGTCTAGCATCAGAGGAACTATTGCATATTATATATCAAATCGAAGCCCCAGACGTTAGCTTTCTAACGCAACTAGAACCGCGTCGTTTGGACCTCTGTAGCTAAAGTTATAGCCGTTTGAGTGCAGAGAGGTCAGGCTGGACAGCTTAGCAATTTCTCCAACTTCTTGCATTCCTTCCACTTTTGCATGCTTTCTTCCCATCCTCCGAGCCATTCCTGCCCTGTAATCTCTGAAAACACTTAACACACATATCAAGGCATCTAATGGTAATAAGAGAGGATTAATAATAAGCAAATATAAAATCAAAGAAGCATGTTTTCAATCAAAGCACATAATTAGGAAGGCAAATGTAAAACCATGCAAATAGTATGAATAAGTGGGTAAAGAGTTAATAAAAACCACTCAATTGAGCACAAGATAAACCATAAAATAGTGGTTTATCAACCTCTCCACACTTAAACATTAGCATGTCCTCATGCTAAGCTCAAGAGAAGCTATAAAGAATGAAGAGGAATGATAGAATGTATGAAATGCAACCTATGAATGCAACTACATGCAAAAAATGTTTCTACCTACTTGGTTAAGAGTAAATAAGTTCTCCAAGAATAAATATGAACTGGATTTCACTAATTTAAATCATAAAAAAATGAAGTACAAATAGACTTGCAAGAAGAAAATAGCTCATGAAAGCAGGGAACAAGGAATTGAGCATCGAACCCTCACTGGTAGTGTATACACTCTAATCACTCAAGTGTTTTTAAGTTTGATTCTCTCAATTCTCTACTAACCTTGCTTTTTAAGGCTTGCTCTTCATCTAACAATCAACATAAATTTGATGCACAAATACACAAATCAGGAGGTCTTTTAAGGGTTGTAATGGGGTTAGGGTCAAGGTAGGATTGTATTTGGCCAAGTGGACTAAAATCTGAATCCTTAATTAACTTAAACTTTCCACCTAACTTAAACAATCCATGTAATCATAATACAACATCTAACTATCCATTAACCATGTTTTTCATGCATTCTAATTTCAAGTACAACTCATATGCATTGCTTTCACCACTTACTTTGGGGCATTTTGTCCCCTTTCTCTTATTTGCACTTTTTCTTTTCTTTTTCTCTCTCTTTTTATATATATATATATAGATATATTTTTTTTTTCTTTTTCTTTTGTTTTTCTCAATACATATGATTAATTTATTAAATGCATGAACATGTCCTAAACATTTCTTTCACATTTTTAGGAAATTCTAACATACTCATTTCTCAAACCAAATATTTCCAAACCCAATTTCCCACACTTAAATCATAAGCACTCTCACTAGTCTAAGCTAACTAAGGATTCAAATTAAGGACATTATTGTTTTCCGCTTAGAGTTAATAATGTGCTAAAGTAAAGAACAAAGGGGTAAAATAGGCTCAAATTGGTTTGCAAAGGATAATGAAAGGTAAGGCCATATGGGTATGTAAGCTCAGTGAAACAAAGGCCTCAATCATGTAAGTGTATGCATACATCAAATTATGGAAATATAGAATTAAGCAAGACAAAGATCACAATTTTAGAGAGAAAAATACACACATCAAAAATAAAATATTGGTTGAAAAATGTAACCAATTTAAATAGGCTCAAAATCTCACAGGTTTTGTGTGTTCGAGCTCTAAACCATATTCCAAAATAATATTTCTTCAAACAAGTGTAACATTAAATTTTATTCAAATTAGTGAAATACTCTTAAAATTTTCTTGAAAAAAAAAATATTACTTCAACCAAGTGGTAAAATATGCAAAAAATTAAACAAATATGCAATCAAACATGCAAATGCAACAATGAATAAGGAAAATAAATCATTGGTGTTGAGATAGAGGAGTAACTAACCCATGGAGATCGGTATCGACCTCCCCACACTTAAAGATTACACCGTCCTCGGTGCATGTTGAGATGTGCAGGTGGACGGGTTGCTCCAACTGATGCCTTTCTCTATAGATTGTGCAGATGGACTTGTCTGTCTCCCTATGTAAACCTCTTCCGCTTCCCTTCCGGGTGGCCATCCTGAAAGAAAAAGGGAAGAGGAGTAACCCAGAAATAAGGATAGGAAAATAAATAAAACATGGGTTGGTTGATGCCAAATAATGAGGGTCTCAATTACATGGTAGCTACAACATGCAAGTGAGAAAACAATAGAAGCACATGGCATACCAGTGGTGCGAAAATTTGCAACAATGGAGAAGAGAATGGGGAAGGAGAGATAATATAAATTCATGTCAATACAAGAGTAATATAGATATAAAAGATTGGCATTGATTTAAATAATATTACTCAATAAGAATGAAACAAGTCACTAAGCACCAAGAAAATACCAGAAAAGATGTAACAGTTGAATAAGAACATTTGAACACCAATAATAATTTTAGAAAAATAAAAATATGCAATGAAAGTATGCAAATAAATTAAATAAAATAGAATGGAAGTGAGAGAAAATAAGAAAGGAAGAAGAAAGAATTAAGAAAAGATAAGAAAAATAAGGAATAAAGAAGAAAGGATAAGAAAATTGGCTGATCTGGATATTCTGTGCGCCGCTTGTGACGCGGACGCGTGAGTGACGCGGTCACGTGGTGCGCAAGAAGGTCAGATGACGCGGATGCGTGGGTCATGCGATCGCGTGGCCTGTTTTGTGCGATTAGCGCGAGTGCAGCCTCGCGGTCGCGCTACTCTCTGTTCGAAACTCTTTTTGCCAAAATTCTGGGTGACGCGATCGCGTGAGTGGCCATCTTTTATAAATGACGCGGACGTGTGGGGCACGCGTTCACGTGGTGAGGCTTGGGCTTCCAGCACGAGTCCAGCCCAACTCCAGCACAACTTTTGGCCAAGCACCCTTTTTACGTCGATTTTCAGGGCACGCGGCCGCGTGGGTGACGCGGTCGCGTGGGAGGCCAAAATTCCCATGTGACGCGGACGCGTTGGCGACGCGGTCGCGTGGGTCAATTTGTGCTACTGGCACGCCTCCAGCCACGCTGCAGCGTGACTCTCTGTTCATTTTTATTTTCTCCCCTCTCCTTGCGACGCGGATGCGTCGCTGATGCGGTCGCGTCGCTGATGCGGTCGCGTCGCGTGGCTTCTCTTTTTTTTTTTGTAATCTGAAAAATAAAAAAGATGCAGAATGCAGTGTTAATGCAAAACTCCAGGTTCAATATAATGAAATAAAATAAAACTCAAAAACAAATAAATAAAAATGAAAAAGGAACGATCATACCATGGTGGGTTGTCTCCCATCTAGCACTTTTAGTTAAAGTCCTTAAGTTGGACATTTGCGGAATCCTTTGTTATGGTGGCTTGTGCTTGAACTCATCCAGGAATCTCCACCAATGTTTGTGATTCCAGTAACCTCCGGGGTCCCAAACTAAGCATGTAAAGCCCTTAAGAAGCTTCAAACAGATTCTTAGGCTCCCGGGGTAACAAGTGTCAGAGCAGATTCCAGGATCCCAAATCTTGCTTTTACACCCGTCTTTGTGTTGATCATTATGATTCCATCCGGGTGGCAAGCAGTCTGAATTCTCACGTAAGCGGCCAAACAACTTCCTAGACCCATTCAGTTGAGCTTTATACCAACCTTTACGTTTAAACTTAAAGCTTCCAACCATGATGAACCTTGCAGGACAATTCTTACCACTGGCCATCTTCCTCTCACTCTTAATGTCACAAAGAGCTCTAAGTTGACCATCCGTCTCCAGTAGCCCATATTCAAGTGGAATTAGAAAGCTAAGGAATGTGAATTTTATCCACTTGAATGTTGTGAAGGATGATGGCAACTTAGGGGGAGGTATTTTTAATGAAATTGCAAGCTCCACTCCCTTGTGCTCTTTTCTGATAACTACCACCTCTTTGCAAGCTTCTTCAACTTCAACCTCTTCCTCTTGGTAGCTTTCTTCCAATTCAATCTTCTCTTCATTGCTTTCCAAGGGCATGGGAGGTTGTGCTTCTTCTTCTTGAATCTCCATCTCTTGATCAACCTCGTCCAAGTCTTCAAATGTGATATGCCTTAGAGGTTGTACACTCTCCCCAGCATCAATTTCAACCGTCTTGGAAGGAGGCTCTATGTCTTGACTTTCCCATGGAGGCTCTGCATCTCCTAAGTCTTCAACCACTTCTTCTTCTTCTTGAACAATGACAGCTTCTTCTACTTGTTCTAGTATGAATTCATTCTCTGTCTTGTCCACTGGGGTTTCTGGTATCTCCTTCATGCTACGCTCTTCACTAGACTGTCCACATGGAGCTATGGCTGATGCTTGTATATTTGAGCACCTAGAAGCCCATTGAATTAATGCTTGCTCCAGTTGTTGAACGGTTTCCTGAAATTTAATTACTGTTTCTGCTAGGCGAACCTCTGCTTCTCGGGTTGCTGGACTTGGACATGCTACAAAAGAAAGTGGTGGTGGTTGGGAGTGATTGGATTGGAATTGGGGTGGTTCTATATATGGTTCATATGGCTCATAAGGTAGTTGGTAAGGTGGTTGAGGGTTAGGGTCATATGGAGGTGAATGGTGGAAAGGGGCTTGTGAGTATGGTGGTCCAAAGTCATGTTGAGGAAAGGGTTCATAGGCAAATGGTGGTGGTTGTTGATAGTCCACTGGAGGTGGTTGTTGCCATGAGGGTTGATCAAATCCTTGTGGCTCCTCCCATCTTTGATTGTTCCAACCTTGATGCCTGCTCTCATTGTAATTTCTTCTTCCTGCAACATTATTGTAACTAGGGGTGTTCGCGGTGCGGTTTGGTTCGGTTTTTGAAGGAAAAGCCATCCGATCCGATCGTTTAATTAAGCTGCGGTTCGGTTTGGTTCGGTTTTTTTTTCAAAGTCATCCGAACCAAACCAAACCAATTAAAATCGGTTTGGTTTGGTTCGATTTGTTCGGTTTTTTCAATCAAATAAAAAAAATTCTACCATACTATTATGCAATGTCATAAGATTGAAATCAACAAACCAAAATACACAATAACTAACAAAGTCTTGATCTAATGAAATATAACGACAATATAATTCAAATACGACAATTAAAGAAGTTTAATAGCTCAACAGTCAACACAACTGAAAATAAAAATAAATTGTCATTAAACTGATAGCAAAGTTATGGTGTCTTCTCCAACAAAATAGCTAAAACTTCATAATGCAAACCAACCTGAAATGAAAAAAAAAATAGTTACATAATAAGAACAACAACAAGTTGTGTGTGATCATGTCCAGCTCTTGAAAAAGCTTCTGTTAAGATTTGGGCAGGCTCTAATTAATTCTTGACAGCTAATGAACATTGGAGGGTAAATCTTTCAATTATTATACATTTCTTGCCTTTTAGTACTTAAATAATTAAATTAGTGTTTACTTATACATTTTTTAAACTCAAGAATGGAGATAATAGATATATATATATATATATATATATATATATATATATAAATAAAACTAGTGTATGAATAATAGCTACTCTTTTTAGTATTTAAATAGCACAAGCCTTTGTATAACTCCATTAACATTATCCTTGTGTATTCTGTGGTTCTGCTTTGGACTATAATTGAACTACACAATAATGTAAAATGACAGCATAATCTTTGTGAAAAAGAACAAAAACTTAAACATGTGATTTGTCCTTAATTTATAAGGATAACTATATTTGCTGATCTTGATCAAAAGCAAGAAGTTCTACCACATTAGTATAAAACTCTAGCACAATCAACACAGTTTAATTTAGTGTAAGGCATCTCATGATTGATTAATACACCAATTAGTCAATGCTTTTACATTAGCAAGTAGCACCTATGTACACATCAAATCAATTACTTAATCAATTATTCATATAAATAAAACCACTATTATGGCAAGAATTTTAGCCTTTGAGGTCCCCAAGTTATTGTTCTCAATAGTACCTTCCAATTCATCTTATATGGGATAGTGAGGCATGTGTGTTTGCTTTGGGTGAGAGAGGGACCACACTTTTCTTTGTCCTTTTGGTGCTTTGGAATTAACATGAACTACAACAATCTGAAACTAGTTGCACTATGCACGTTTTAAGTTTTTATGAGGGAAAGAAACAGCTACAGTTTTATGCACAGACTCTGCTAAATGCCGTCTCATCATTTTTTTACAATCAACAAAATAATAGTGACATCTTTCTAGATATCCAATTCAATCAAAGGTAAAAATCAAGAATATAATTTAGGTGTTAGGAAACAAACGTGTTAAAATTCCATCATAATATTACTAATTAATTTGGTTGAAATATGTTTTACACCACATCAATAGAACTTGATCAAGTATCTCATAATTTATTTACTAACAATAAATTCTTAATGAAATTTAGATTTAGAACGAATTAATTCTTGACATGAGGTTGTTTTTTTCTTAGCTTTTAATATGCTGCTTGTTGCCTTAGTTTTGAGAATTCCTGTTGCTTCAATTTTCTTAATTAATTCTTATCATGTATTCATATCTGAACAAGCAATGAACAAAACCAGCAATAAACAAGCAATGAACCAGCAATAAACAAAACAGAACAAAACTTGATAATATGAACAAGCAATGAACAAAACCAGCAATAAACAAGCAATAACCAGCAAGACCAAAATTACCAACAATAGATTGAATACATGGTAAACACTAAACAGCAATACCAACAATAACCCTAACCTGAATAAACTGAACAATAACCTCAAGCAGCAATACCAACAAGGCAACAATGCATCAGTAAAGTTTACCTGAATAGATGGCTCGGGCTCCATATGCACTTGAATCGGTGGCTGGGTAGGAGACTTTCTGGGTGGAGGAGGCGAGGTCGAAGACTCGGAGGTGGTGAGGTGACCCTACAGAACCCAGAAACGCTGCTGGGTGGAGGCTTTCTGGGTGGAGGCGGCGAGGTCGGAGGTGGTGAGGTGACCCTGCAGAACCCAGAAACGCTGCTTGGGTCAGTAGGTGACTGGGTCTTCGTCTTCGTCTTCGCGGTGGGTGGGTGGCTCAGGCTTGCTTCGTCTTCGAGTTTCAAGGAGTGAAGGCGGTGAGATATGGAGTTTCAAGGAGTGAAGGCGGTGAGATATGGAGGAAGAGGAAGGCTTCGAGTATCAAGGAGGTGGGTGGCTCAGGCTGGCTCCGTGGGGGGTCTGGCCGTCTGGGTGAGTGGGCGAGATGTGGTGGCTCCGATCTGGGATTTGGGCGGGGTTAGGTTTCCATGGGGGGAGGGACTCGCGCAGCACGGCAGCAGTAAGGTAAGTAGGTAGGGTAACGCGTTTGGGGGGGGGGGGTGGGGTAGTTTTAATTTTTAGGGTTTTGGGAAGAACCGGTTCGGTTCGGTTAGGGTTTTGGTGGCAAGAACCGAAAACCGAACCGAACCGCAAAAAAACAGCAAAACATCACTTTTTTCGGTTTTTTCGATTTTCGGTTATTTCGGTTTTCGGTTTTTTCGGTTCGGTCTATCGGTTTAGTTCGGTCCGAATCGGTTTTGAACACCCCTAATTGTAACCAGACTCTTAGCCAAAGGGGTGAGAGTTCATAGTAATAAATAAAAATTAAAAATAAAAATAAAAATAAATTTTAAATTAAAAGGTTATTTAAATTTTGAATTTGAAAATTAAATTTTGAAATTTGAAATTTGAAATTTTGAAATTTGAAATTCGAAATTTGAAAATTTTTAAATTTGAATTTTGAAATTTGATTTTTGGAATAAGATAAGATAAGATAAAAATTTTAAAAATAAAAATCTGAATTTTTTTTTTAAAAATATTTTAAAACAATAAAATGACACCAAATTTCAAATTTTTAGATCAAAACGAAGAAAACAACTAAGAACAGCTTGAAGGTCAAGATGAACGTGAAGAACAACTTGAAGATCAAGATGAACACTAAGAACAAATTTTTGAAAAATTTTTTTTAATAACTAAATAAAAACAAATAACCTCTTAATTTATGAAAAAGTAAAAATAAAAATAAAAATAAAAACAAATAAACAAGCAAAAAGCAATTATTTACAATAACCAATAATAAGGCATACATTTGCAATTTCCCGGCAACGACGCCATTTTGATGAGAGAACTTTTGCGTGGTCTAGAAATTTGCGGATAAATCCTCGTTGCAAGTATAGTTTCTAAACCTTCAAAAGTCCTTTCATACAAACGTTTTGGTTATCACAAGTAACAAACCCCTTTTAAAATTGATAACTGAGTATTTAAACCTCGGGTCGTCTTCTCAAGGAATTGCAGGGAGGTGTTCTTATTATTGGTTATGGAGATTGTAAATTGGGGGTTTTAGAAGTAAGGAAGCAGTATGTTGCATAAAAAGAATAAAATAAAATAGTAATAATAAAATAAACTCTTGGCAAGGTATGATGACTGGAGGTCCTATCCTAGTTATCCTTATCGATTGTAATGAGAATTGGAATTTTCTCCCACTTTATTAACCTCTAACTATGAAGGTAAGTTAAGTGGATGAATTAATTCTTGAAGAATTCCAATTCTCAATCAACAATGAGTTTGATAACTCAAGAGTTACCAATTATTTAACCAAAGCCAAAAGGAAGAAAATATGTAAGTTAAATTGAAAGCACTTATAAATAAAGCAAAGCAAAATTAAATCTGAAACTACCTCAAATTGCATTAATAATAGAAGATCAATCTAAACATAAAGAGTTCATAAATTAAATTGATAAAAAAATAAAAAAGAACATTGAACCTGGGATTGAGAGTCACTCCTAAAACTAAGAGAAATCCTAAATCCTAATCCTAAGAGAGAGGAGAGAACCTCTCTCTCTAAAAACTACATCTACTCCAAATTGTGAATATGAGACCCCTCTTTATGCATGGATGCATTCCCCCACTTTATAGTCTCTAATCTGTGTTTTCTGGGCCGCAAACTGGGTCAAAAATAGCCCAGAATTTGCTGGTTGCGAATTCATTTGCGCTGATTTCCGTCACTTGCGACGCGGCCGCATGGATCACGCGATCGCGTCACCTAGCATCAGAGGAACTATAGTATATTATATATCAAATCGAAGCCCCGGATGTTAGCTTTCCAACGCAACTGGAACCGCGTCGTTTGGACCTCTGTAGCTAAAGTTATAGCCGTTTGAGTGCAGAGAGGTCAGGCTGGACAACTTAGCAATTTCTCCAACTTTTGCATGCTTTCTTCCCATCCTCCGAGCCATTCCTGCCCTGTAATCTCTGAAAACACTTAACACATATATCAAGGCATCTAATGGTAATAAGAGAGGATTAATAATAAGCAAATATAAGATCAAAGAAGCATGTTTTCAATCAAAGCACATAATTAGGAAGGCAAATGTAAAACCATGCAAATAGTATGAATAAGTGGGTAAAGAGTTAATAAAAACCACTCAATTGAGTACAAGATAAACCATAAAATAGTGGTTTATCAGAGGCCTTCAGTGGGGATTTTCGTATCCCTCTATCCTTTAGGTACCTTTCCCTTAGTACCTTCATTCTCATTGCTTGATGATGGTTTCTCAACACCAAACTTAGATTTGGTGTCTGGGAGCTCTGTAGAGCTCTGCACAGAGAGAGAGGGTTGGAACGCTAAGTGTTGTACATTTGTCTCTCCTTTAGGGAGGGAGTTAGGTTTAGGCATTTTGAACAAGATGTGATCTTTTCATAACTGCAGAACGAGCTCTCCCCTTGCCATATCAATTATGGCATTGGAAGTGGCTAGGAAAGGTCTTCCAAAGATGATGGATTCATCATCGTCCTCTCTAGTATCTAAGATTATAAAATCTACAGGGATGTAAAAGTTTTCAACCTTTACTAAGACATCCTTTACCAGACATATGCCTTTTCAGTGATTTGTCTGCCATCTCCAATGAGATCTTGGCAGCTTGCACCTCAAAAATTCCCAGCCTCTTCATTATAGAGAGAGGAACGAAATTTATGCTCGACCCTAAGTCGCATAAAGCCTTCTCAAAGGTAATTGTTCCTATGGTGCAGGGAATTAGGAAACGTCCGGGATCCGATAACTTCTGAGGTAGTTTCTTCTGAACCAAGGAATTAAGTTCCTTGGTGAGCACTGGAGGTTCGTCCTCCAATGTCTCTGTTCTAAATAATTTGGCATTCAGCTTCATCAGAATTTCTAAGTACTGAGCAACTTGCTCTTCCCTAGTTTCCTCTTCCTCATCAGAGGAGGAGTATTCTTCAGAGTCTATAATTTGTAACAATACATTCAAGGGAACCTTTATGGTCTCCTCATAAGTTCTAGTCTCTTTTAGTTCTTCAATAGGAGGGTCCTTATGGGCGTTGAACACCCATCCTCTCCCATTGTGGCGTTCAACGCCAGAACTTCCTCTTCAGATTCGGCTTCAGCTCCTATACTGAGAGCCTTGCACTCTTCTCTTGGGTTTACTTCAGTATTACTTGGAAGAGTGTTAGAAGGGATCTCAGGGATCCTCTTACTCAGCTGACCAATCTGTACCTCTAGATTCCTGATGGAGGACCTAGTCTCTATCATGAAACTGTGAGTGGTCTTATAAAAATCAAAGACTATAGTGGCTAAGTCAAAGAGGCTCTGCTTAGAAGTCTCCATCTATTGCTGAGAATTTGGGAATGGTCTGTTATTGAACCTATTTTGGTTTCTTCCACCTTGGTTGTTATAGAAGCCTTGCCGAGGCTTTCGGTTGATCCCTGCATAAGAAGTTGGGATGATTCCTCCATGATGAGTTGTAGGTATTTTCATAAGGCTCATTATTGGGATTTCCTGAGGGATTTTCCAAATAGTTAACCTCATCCATCATGGGTTGATCTGGATCATAGGTATCTCTTTCATAGGAGGCGTCTTGAGTGCTACCAGCTGTAGCTTGTAATCCAGTCAGATGCTGAGAGATCATATTGATCTGTTGGGTCAGAATTTTATTCTGAGCCAATATGGCATTTAAAGTGTCAACCTCCAGGACTCCTTTCTTCTGAGCCACCCCATTGTCCACAGGGTTCCTCTCAGAACTGTACATCAACTGGTTCTTTACAAACATGTTAATGATTTCCTGTGCCTCTTCAGGCATTTTCTTCAGGTGGAGTGATCCACTAGCAGAGTGATCCAATTCCATCTTGGACAATTCAGAGAGACTATCATAGAAGATATCCATCATGGTCCAGTCTGAAATAATGTTAGGAGGGCACCTTTTGATTAGTTTCTTATACCTCTCCCATGCTTCATAGAGGGATTCACCCTCTTTCTGTTTAAAGGTCTAAACTTTCACCCTGAGCTTGCTCAGCTTCTAAGGTGGGAAGAACTTGGTCAAAAATACATTGACCACCTTCTCCCAAGAGTCTAGGCTTTTCTTAGGCTGAGAATCCAGTCACAACCTAGCTCTGTCCCTTACAACAAAAGGGAAAAGCATAAGCTTGTAAATCTTTGGATCCACTACATTAGTCTTGACAATATCACAGATCTGCAAGAAATTAGAGATGAATCTGTTAGGATCTTCTTGTGGAAGTCCATGAAACTGGCAGTTCTGTTAAACTAGAGTGACCAGTTGAGGCTTTAGCTCAAAGTTATTTGCATTGATGGCAGGTATAGAGATGCTGTGCCCATAGAAATCAGAAGTGGATGTAGTAAAGTCACCTAGGACCTTCCTTGCATCTACTCTATCATTGGAATTGGCTGCCATGTCTGTATTCTCAACTTCTTGTTTGAAAAGTTCTGTGAGGTTTCCTCCGGAGTGTTGTGCTCTAACTTGTTGTAAACGCTTCTTTAGAGTCCTCTCAGGTTCTAGGTCAGGATCAAAGAGGGGTTCTTTGTCCCTGTTTCTGCTCATAAACAAAAAAAAAAGAATGCAAGAAGAGAAGAAGAAGGATTCTCTATGTCAGAGTATAGAGGTCCTTTGTTAGAGAGATAGGTCAAGAGGAAAAGAAAAGAATATGTCGTTTAATAAGGATAGTTTTCAAAAATCAATAGAGAGAAAAAGAAGAGATATTTTTGAAAATAAAGAGGGAAAGAGAGATTAAATTTTCAAAAAAGAGGAAAGAGAAAGTTGTTAGGAGGTTTTGAAAAAGAAGAAAGAGAAAGGAAAATAAAAGATAAAACAAGTAACTAACTAATTAACAACATTTGAAACAAAATAAAAGATTTGATTTTTGAAATTAAAAGGAGAAATTTTAAAGGAAGATTTTGAAATTTAAAAGTTGAAGGAAAGAATCAAACAAAGAAAGATAAGATTTGAAAAAAATTTGAAGTTTAAAAGTTTAAAATTTAAAAGAAGACAAGATAAGTAAGTTTTGAAATTTAAAAAGAAAGATAAGATAAGGATTTAAAAAGATTTAGAAAGATAAGATTAAAAATTTAAAAATTTTGAAAATCAAATTTAAAAGATAGTAAAGATTTAAAAAGATAAGAATTTGAAGTTTAAAATTTTGAAGAAGATAAGATAGGAAAGATTTAAAGCAGAGATTTGAAATAGATTCTGAATTTTTGAATTTTGAAAGTTGAAAAGATTTGATTTTGAAATTTGAAATTTAAATTTTTAAAATTTGAATTTAAAATAAGAGAAGATAGGATTTTTGAATTTTAAAGAAAAGATAAAAAAAGAAAGATAAGATAAAGATCTAAAAAAGATTTGAAAAGATAAGATTTGATATTTAAAATTTAAACTTTACTAACAAGAAAACACCAAACTTAAAATTTTTAAATCAAGATAAGAAAAAATAGCTAAGATTTTCAAAAAATTAAAGAAAGATAAAAGAGATATTTTTTTGGATTTTCAAAATTTAAGGAAAAAGAAAAACAACTAAAAGACACTAAACTTAAAAATTTAAGATCAAATGACACCAATTTTCGAAAATTAAAAGAAAAACAACTAAAAGACACCAAACTTAAAATTTTTGAAATCAAACAAGAAAAATTATCAAGAACAATTTGAATATCAATGAAGGACACTCAAGAACAATTTTTGAAAAATTAAAGAAAAAGATGAAAACAAATGGAACACCAAACTCAAAAACTTACACAATACTCAAACAAAAGACAAAGACTACTAAAGAGAAGAAAAGGTTTTGAAAAAGAGAACAAAAGACACATGTAAAAGAGTAACTAACCGTAAAAAGTACTTAATCTAAGAAACAAGATAGTCCGGTAGTTTGTCAAACTCGAACAATCCCCAGCAACGACGCCAAAAACTTGGTGCGCGAAATTGAACTCCGCAAGTTTCGCACAGATGAACCGGTAAGTGCACCGGGTCATCCAAGTAATACCTCAGGTGAGTGAGCGTCGAATCCCACGGAGATTGTCGGATTGAGCAAGCAATGGCTATCTTGCAGATAAATAAAATAGTAAAGAACGAAATACTAGGTTGGTGTTGCAAACAGTGATAGATATTTTGTTAAGGCTTCGGAGATGCATATTCTTTCCGGATTAACTTTTCTTATTGTCTACTTCAATAACGAATGATTCATTCAATGGCAGCCATAATTGACTAACTCATGTAGCATCCTCATGAAGTTAGCCTCTTCTAAACCATAGCTGTCCACCATCTCCGAGCAACTCATGTCCTCTTATCAAGTTAACTCAGGGCTTCCCACCATAGCCAAAGGTGAAGACCTAAGCAATCCACTCTCCTTCGCGATCCTACTCAAAACACCACAGACAAGGTCGGATCTTCCGGGTCAGGGAATGCGGCTTCTCAGACTCTAGCCTTAACGCCACAAAGACCTCAGCAACCCACGGTCAACGAGATTTTATGTCACTTATCCAAAGTCACGCAGGCACTCTCTTGGAATCCGCAGTGCATTCTCTAGCTGTGGTTCAATGCTATCCGGGTCAGGACTCACACGGAACCCATGTAGAACAAGGATGAATTTCATGGTTCACCCTCAATTCATTGGATGAAGACCGAAAATACACAAGAGAATAGAATCAAACGTGTATTGAAATAGAAACAGTAATATTATTAATCCATGAGAATCAGCAGAGCTCCTAACCCTAACTTAGAAGGTTTAGTAGCTCATAGCTTACATAAAGTAATTTAGAACATGAAAAGGGGCAAAGATCTCTAACAGTGGTGATCTTTGTTCTATATGTATAATAACCTAATAACTAAGAAGTACAAAAGTATGATAGACTAGACTAAAGGTGCAAAAGTCCACTCTTGGGCCCACTTTGGTTGAGTACTTGGGCTGAGCTTGGCGTCCAACTTGAGGAATGGGCGTTGAATGCCCATTTGGGGGGGGGGGTGGTTGGCACAGCCTTGTCCTTCTTGGTGGCATCGAACGCCAGGAATGGGGTGGAATGTGGTGTTCAACGCTGGCTTAGGTTCCTTTGGGGTGTTGAACGCCAGAAAGAGGGTAGTTTTTGGGCGTTCAACGCCCAATATGGGCAGGCTCCTTCAAAGAAAAGTATAGACCATTATATATTACTAGAAAGCTTTGAAAGTTAGCTTTCCAACGTCATTAAGAGTGCATCATTTAGACCTTTGTAGCTCAAAAAATGCTCTTTTGAGTGCATGGAGGTCAGAATCTGACAGCATCTGCTACGCTTTCCTTGCCTCTGAATCGGACTTTGCCAAAACTCCTCAATTTCAGCCAGAAATTATCTGAAATCATCAAAAAACACAACAACTCAAAGTAGAATCCAAAAATGTGAATTTTGCATTAAAATCTATGAAAATATAATGAAACTTAAACAAAACATAACTAAAATAATATGAAAATGATGCCATAAAGCGTATAAAATATTCGCTCATCACACCCATAGACAAGTGGACAGGTTGAGGTCTCCAACAGAGAAATTAAGAGGATTCTAGAGAAGACCATTAGATCTTCAAGAAAGGACTGGGCTAGGAAGCGTGATAATACTCTCTGGGCATACCGAACGACATTTAAGACTCCCATTTGCATGTTTCCATATCAGTGGGTCTATGGTAATGCCTGTCACTTGCCAGTTGAGTTAGAGCATAGAGCATATTGGGCAACAAAGTTCCTGAACTTTGATGCCAAGGCTGTGGGAGAGAAGAGGCTCCTTCAACTAAATGAGCTTGATGAATTCAGAAATTCAGCTTATGAGAATGCCAAGCTCTATAAAGAGAAGACCAAGTTGTGGCATGACAAGAAAATAGCCACAAGAGCATTTGAGTCAAGCCAGAAAGTATTACTGTTCAACTCAAGGCTCAAACTCTTTCCCGGGAAGCTGAAGTTCTGGTAGTTAGGACTATTTGTAGTGACTAGAGTGTCTCGGTTTGGTCATGTGAAACTTCAGGAAAAAAATTCGGATAGAAGATTCACTATCAATGGCCAGAGGCTGAAGGACTACCTTGGAGGTGAGGTTGATCGCTAGAGGTCCGCTTATCTGCTGACTTAGCAGAAGCTGAATGTCAAGCTAATGACGTTAAAGAAGTACTTTTTGGGAGGCAACCCAACCATCCGTATCCTTCATAGTTATATTGATGATAGTTTCATAGTTATTTTTATTTTAGTTTAATCATGCTATTATGGTTTTCTAAGGTTTTCCATCTTTTTATATGTATTTTCTATCATGCAGAGTGTTGAAAACAAGAATAGGAGGAATCTGAAGGGAAAACAGAACACCCTGGAGGAGAATTTATTTGGGTCCTCTGGTGTTAAATGCCGAACTGGGTGTTTAGTGTCGAGGAGCACGAATTTTAAGGAAAGCTCTTTATTTGGGTGGCGCTAAACGCCAGGCTGGGCGTTTAGTGCTAAGAGACACACAAAATAAGAAAAGTTCATAGTGTTTGTGGCGCTAAATGTGAACTTTGGCATTTAGTGCCAGCAATCACACATTTCGAGGAGGATTTATGTCGACAGTGGTGCTAAACACGGACCTGGGCATTTAGCGCCAGGACGCACCCCATCCAGGAAGTGGTCACTGTCATCAGGGTGCTAAACGCCAGGAGCAGCGTTTAGCGCCGAGGATGCTACAAAAGTGAAATTGCTCTCTGTCTGGCTGGTACTAAACATGGACCTGGGTGTTTAGCACCAGCCCCTCGTCCCTTCAAAAAACAAAAGGGGGAGGGGGGAAGCGCTGCGGCAGTAAACACCGAGGCTGGCATTTTGCGCCAACAACGCCTGCACGGTCAATCCAAAAGGGAAGTTTAAATTTTGAATAGAAGATTATGTGGGTGCCATGCCCACCAACCCCATCAGATTTCCATCACCCAAAATCTCTCTCCCTATCCCCTTCACTCCCTCATAACTGTTCCCAACCCCTCCCCCATTTAATTTCTTTCAAATTCCCTATCTCATCTCATTCAATTTCCCATTCAACCACCCTCTCCCCAATCAAATCTCATCCCACTCCCCTAAATCCTCCCCCTTCTAACCGTTACCCCTTCCCCATTTACCTTCCCTTTAATTATTTTCACCAACCCAACCCCTCCCCTTCCTATAAATACACCCTTTTACCAACCCTTTTCACAACAACAACAAAAAACCCTCATCTTCTTCTCTTTCTTCCTTCCACCTCCAAACCCCTTTTATTCCTCTTTCACTCCACTTTCCTCTTTATATTTTCCTATTTCTATTCCCTTTTTTTATTCATACCTCTTTCTCCATTATTTTACTTAATTTTGTTGTCATACCTACCTCTATTCTTCGCCCTCTATTTTCTTTTTCTCTTTTCTCGAGGACGAGTAAATTTCTAAGTTTGGTGTGGTCACGTCGCTATTTTTCTCTTATTATTACTTATGGCACCCAAGACCAAAGAATCCTCCTCTAGGAAGAGGAAGGAGAAAGCCCCGGTGACCGGTCCTTTTGATGTAAACCGGTTCAGTTCCAAGGTCTATGAGGACTACTTTCATGAGATCACTTCGCAGAAGAAGGTGATTCCGAAGGTTCAGTTCAATCTTGAACTGGACGAGTATCCGAAAATATAGGCTGAGATTTAGAGGAGAGGTTAGGGCACATTGTGCAACCCATTTACTGAGGTGGGCCAATTGATGGTCTAAGAGTTTTACGCCAATGTTTGGGTAAATTACAAGTATGTGAAGGGCGTAAACCCCAACACTAAGAATTGGAGGACTATTGTGCGAGGGCGAGTCATTGACTTCAGACCATAGAGCGTGTGAGAAACACTCTGCCTACCACTGACTGGGGAGGATAACGAGTACTACACTGAGAGGGTCAACAAGGACAGGAAGCCAAAGTAGATATTAGCAAACATATGCCTTTCGGGAGCCTAGGGAAGGCTCAATTCTGAGGGGTAGCCTAGGAAGTTGCGTAGGCACGATCTGACACCGGTTGGGGATAGATGGAGTTCATTCAGTGCTCCATCATTCTGACAAGCAACCATTCTGAGGTGACCATGGACTGAACAATGATGATTCAGTACATCATACTCGGTAATAAGGTGGAGGTGGAACAGATAATTCCACAGGAGATCTACAAGGCAGTTGCGAATGCCTTCACCAGTGCCAGGCTACTGATGAGCAGATAATTTATACGCTTTTTGGCATTATTTTTACATAGTTTTCAGTATGATTTAGTTAGTTTTTAGTATATTTTTATTAGTTTTTAATTAAAAATCACATTTCTGGATTTTACTATGAGTTTGTGTATTTTTCTGTGATTTCAGATATTTTTTGGCTGAAATTGAGGGACCTGAGCAAAAATCAGATCCAGAGGTTGAAGAAGGACTGTAGATGCTGTTGGATTCTGACCTCCTTGCACTCAAAGTGAATTTTATGGAGCTACAGAACTCCAAATGGCGCGCTTCTAATTGCGTTGGAAAGTAGACATCCAGGGCTTTCCAGCATTATATAATAATCCATACTTTGAATAAGGATTGATGATGTAAACTGGCATTCAACTCCAGTTTCATGCTGCATTCTGGAGTTCAACGCCAGAAACACGTTACAAACTGGCGTTCAACTCCAAGAATGACCTCTCCACGTGCAAACTTCAAGCTCAGCCCAAGCACACACTAAGTGGGCCTCGGAAATGGATTTCTGCATCAATTACTTATTTCTGTAAATCCTAGTAGCTAGTCTAGTATATATAGGACATTTTACTATTGTATTAGACATCTTGGGACGTTTAGTTCTTAGATCATGGGAGCTGGCCATTCGGCCATGCCTGAACCTTTTACTTATGTATTTTTCAACGGTAGAGTTTCTACACACCATAGATTAAGGTGTGGAGCTCTGCTGTCCCTCAAGGATTAATGCAAAGAACTACTGTTTTTCTATTCAATTCAACTTATTCCGCTTCTAAGATATTCATTCGCACTTCAACATGAATGTGATGATCGTGACAAAGTCATCATCATTTCCCTATGAACGCGTGCCTGACAACCACTTCTGTTCTACCTTAGATTGAATGGATATCTCTTGGATATCTAATACAGGGGACTGAGTCTGAGATATTAGTGTCTTCGTGGTATAAGTTAGAACCCATGGATGGCCATTCTCGAGATCCGGAAAGTCTAAACCTTGTCTATGGTATTCCGAGTAGGATCTGGGAAGGGATGGCTGTGACGAGCTTCAAACTCGCGAGTGCTGGGCGTAGTGACAGACGCAAAAGGATAGTAAATCCTATTCCAGTGTGATCGAGAACCGACAGATGATTAGCCATGCAGTGACAGCGCATTGGACCATTTTCACAGGAGGATGGGATGTAGCCATTGACAACGGTGATGCCCTACATAAAGCTTGCCTTGGAAAGGAGTAGGACTGATTGGATGAAGATAGCAGGAAAGCAGAGATCAGAGGAACAAAAGCATCTCTATACGCTTATCTGAAATTCTCACCAATGAATTACATAAGTACCACTATCCTATTTTATATTTTATTTAATTTTCATCCACTATAATTTCTTAAAACAATTTAATCCGCCTGACTAAGATTTACAAGGTGACCATAGCTTGCTTTAAGCCGACAATCTCCGTGGGATCGACCCTTACTCACGTAAGGTTTATTACTTGGACGACCCAATGCACTTGCTGGTTAGTTGTACGAAGTTGTGAAACAGATATAAGATCATGAACGTGCGTATTGAGTTTTTAGCGCCGTTACCAAGGAATGGAATGATCACGATTTCGCACACCCAGCTTTTGGCACCGTTGCCGGGGATTGTTCGAGTTTGGACAACTGACGGTTCATCCTGTTGCTCAGATTAGGTAATTTTATTTTATTTTTAAGCTTTTTATTTCTTATTTTTGAAAAATACAAAAAAATTTTCAAAATCATAAAATCAAAAATAATTTTTGTGTTTCTTGTTTGAGTCTTGAGTCAATTTTTAAGTTTGGTGTCAATTGCATATTTTTATTTTTCTAAAAATTTTCAAAAACTCATGCATGCATTCTTCATAATCTTCAAGTTGTTCTTGGCCAGTCTTCTTGTTTGATCTTCATATTTTCTTGTTTTGTGTCTTTTCTTGTTTTTCATATGCATTCTTGAATTCTTAGTGTCTAAAAATTAAAAATCTTTACGTTTGGTGTCTTGCATGTTTTCTTTTCTTGAAAATTTTTCAAAAATAAGTCTTGATGTTCATCTTGATCTTCAAGCTATTCTTGGTGTTCATCTTGACATTCAAAGTGTTCTTGCATGCATCACATGTTTTGATCCAAAATTTTCATGCATTGAGTCTTTTTGATGTTTTTCTCTTTCTTCATTAAAAATTCAAAAATCAAAAAAATATCTTTTCCTTATTTTACTCAAAATTTTCGAAAATATGATTTGATTTAGTCAAAAAGTTTTTAAATTTAATTGTTTCTTATGAATCGAATCAAATTTTCAATTTAAAAATCTTATCTTTTCAAAATCTTTTTCAAAAATCAAATCTTTTTCATTTTACCTTCATATTTTCGAAAACTTTTTAAATTTAATTTTCAAAATCTTTTTCTTATTTTATTTCTTAATTTTCAAAATCTTTACTAACATTTAATATGATTGATTGAAAGATTTCAAGTTGTTACTTGCTTATTAAGAAAGATTCAATCTTTAAACTCTAGAATCATATCTTTTTAGTTTCTTGTTAGTCAAGTAATCAACTTTAGTTTTCAAAATCAAATCTTTTTAATTTTCTTTTCAAATCTTTTTCAAATTCAATTTCAAAATCTTTTCTAACTTCTTATCTTTTTAAAATTGATTTTCAAATCTTATCTTTTTGTTTCAATCATATCTTTTTAAATTTCAATCATATCTTTTTCAAAACTACCTAACTAATCTTCTCTCTCTTATTTTTGAAAATTCCCTCTCTCCTTTTTTAAAATTCCTTTTTAATTAACTAATTGTTTTAATTTTAATTTAATTTCAACTTTAATTTTCGAAATCTAAGTTCCAATTTTAATTTTTATTTTAATTAAATTTCGAAATTCTCTCTCTCATCTCCTTCTATTTATTTATTCATCTACTAATACTTCTCTCCCATCCAAAAATTCGAACACCACCTCCCTCTCTGTGTTCTAGTTTTTTCTCTTCTCTTCTTTACATTACATTCTTTTCTTCTTCTACTCACACAAAGGAACCTCTCTCTACTGAGGCAAAGAGGATCCCTATTATTTTCTGTTTTCTTCTTTTTCATATGAGCAGGAGCAAGGACAAGAACATTCTTGTTGAAGCAGATCCTGAACCTGAAAGGACTCTAAAAAGGAAACTAAGAGAAGCTAAAATACAACAATCCAGAGACAACCTTACAGGAATTTTTGAACAGGAAGAGGAGATGGCAGCCGAAAATAATAATAATGCAAGGAGGATGCTTGGTGACTTTACTGCACCTAATTCCAATTTACATGGAAGAAGCATCTCCATTCCTGCCTTTGGAGCAAACAACTTTGAGCTTAAACCCCAATTAGTTTCTCTGATGCAGCAGAACTGCAAGTTTTATGGACTTCCATCTGAAGATCCTTTTCAGTTCTTAACTGAATTCTTGCAGATCTGTGATACTGTTAAGACCAATGGGGTTGATCCCGAGGTCTACAGGCTTATGCTTTTCCCGTTTGCTGTAAGAGACAGAGCTAGAGTGTGGTTGGACTCTCAATCCAAAGATAGCCTGAACTCTTGGGATAAGCTGGTCACGGCTTTCTTAGCCAAGTTCTTTCCTCCTCAAAAGCTGAGCAAGCTTAGAGTGGATGTTCAAACCTTCAGACAGAAAGAAGGTGAATCCCTCTATGAAGCTTGGGAGAGGTATAAGCAACTGACCAAAAAGTGTCCTTCTGACATGCTTTCAGAATGGACCATCCTGGATATATTCTATAATGGTCTGTCTGAATTAGCTAAGATGTCATTGGATACCTCTGCAGGTGGATCCATTCACCTAAAGAAAACGCCTGCAGAAGCTCAAGAACTCATTGACATGGTTGCTAATAACCAGTTCATGTACACTTCTGAGAGGAATCCTGTGAGTAATGGGATGCCTCAGAAGAAGGGAGTTCTTGAAATTGATACTCTGAATGCCATAATGGCTCAGAATAAAATATTGACTCAGCAAGTCAATATGATTTCTCAGAGTCTGAATGGAATGCAAGCTGCATCCAACAGTACTCAAGAGGCATCTTCTGAGGAAGAAGCTTATGATCCTGAGAACCCTGCAATAGTAGAGGTGAATTACATGGGTGAACCCTATGGAAACACCTATAATCTCTCATGGAGAAATCACCCAAATCTCTCATGGAAGGATCAACAAAAGCCTCAACAAGGCTTTAATAATGGTGGAAGAAACAGGTTTAGCATTAGCAAGCCTTTTCCATCATCCACTCAGCAAAAGACAGAGAGTTCTGAGCAGAATCCATCTAGCTTGGGAAATATAGTCTCTGATCTATCTAAGGCCACTCTAAGTTTCATGAATAGGACAAGGTCCTCCATTAGAAATTTGGAGGCACAAGTGGGCCAGCTGAGTAAAAAGATCACTGAAATTCCTCCTAGTACTCTCCAAAGCAATACAGAAGAAAATCCAAAAGGAGAGTGCAAAGCCATTGAATTGACCACCATGGCCGAACCCACAAGAGAGGAGGAGGACGTGAATCCCAGTGAGGAAGACCTTCTGGGACGTCCAATGATCAATAAGGAGTTCCCCTCTGAGGAACCAAAAGAATCTGAGGCTCATCTAGAGACCATAGAGATTCCATTGAACCTCCTTATGCTATTCATGAGCTCTGATGAGTATTCTTCTTCTGAAGAGAATGAAGATGTTACTGAAGAGCAAGTTGCCAAGTACCTTGGTGCTATCATGAAGCTGAATGCCAAATTATTTGGTAATGAGACTTGGGAAGATGAACCTCCCTTGCTCACCAATGAACTGAATGATCTGGATCAACTGAGATTGCCTCAGAAGAAACAGGATCCTGGAAAGTTCTTAATACCTTGTACCATAGGCACCATGACCTTTGAGAAGGCTCTATGTGACCTTGGGTCAGGGATAAACCTCATGCCCCTCTCTGTAATGAAGAAACTGGGAATCTTTGAGGTGCAAGCTGCAAGAATCTCATTAGAGATGGCAGACAACTCAAGAAAATAGGCTTATGGTCAAGTAGAGGACGTGTTAGTGAAGGTTGAAGGCCTTTACATCTCTACTGATTTCATAATCCTGGATACTGGGAAGGATGAGGATGAATCCATCATTCTTGGAAGACCCTTCCTAGCCACAACAAGAGCTGTGATTGATGTGGACAGAGGAGAATTGATCCTTCAACTGAATGAGGATTCACTTGTGTTTAAAACTCAAGGATCTCCTTCTGAAACCATGGAGAGGAAGCATGAAAAGCTTCTCTCACTGCAGAGTCAATCAAAGCCCCCACAGTCAAACTCTAAGTTTGGTGTTGGGAGGCCACAACCAAACTCTAAGTTTGGTGTTGAACCCCCACAATCAAATTCTAAATTTGGTGTTGGGAGGTTCCAACCTTGCTCTGATTATCTGTGAGGGTCCATGGGAGCTCACTGTCAAGCTATTGACATTAAAGAAGCGCTTGTTGGGAGGCAACCCAACGTTATTTAATCATTTTTATTTTATTTTCTCTTTGTTATTTCATATTTTATTAGGTTGATGATCATGTGGAGTCACAAAAACTACGGAAAAATAAAAAATAGAATAAAAAACAGCATTGAAAACAGAACACCCTGGAGGAAGGGCTTACTGGCGTTTAAACGCCAGTAAGGAGCATCTGGCTGGCGTTTAACGCCAGAACAGAGCATGAAACTGGCGTTAAATGCCAGAAACAAGCATGAAGCTGGCGTTCAACGCCAGAAATATGCTGCATATGGGTGTTGAACGCCCAGAACAAGCATCACTTCGGCATCTAAACGCCAGAAATGCATGCAAAGGCATTTTACATGCCTAATTGGTACAGGAATGTAAATCCTTGACACCTCAGGATCTGTGGACCCCACAGGATCACCTCAGGATCTGTGGACTCCACAGGATCCCCACATACCTCCACTCACCTTCCCTCCTCATAATCCTATATCACCCTCTCTCTCTCCATTCACAGTCATCCCTTCTGTTTTCCATTCACCACTCACATCCATACACCCCACCTACCTTCAAAATTTAAAATCTCTTTCCCACCCAAGCCCACCCATATAGCCGAATACACACATCCCTCCATCTCCTCCATATCTTCTTCTTCTTCTACTATTCTTTTTTCTTTTGCTCGAGGGCGAGCAACATTCTAAGTTTGGTGTGGTAAAAGCATAGCTTTTTTGTTTTTCCATAACCATTGATGGAACCTAAGGCCAGAGAAACCTCTAGAAAGAGGAAAGGGAAGACAAAAGCTTCCAGCTTTGAGTCATAGGAGATGGAGAGATTCATCTCAAGGGTCTATAGCTCAGTGGTAGAACATTTGACTGCAAATCAAGAGATCCCTAAGATACCTCAGGGGATACATTTTCCTCCACACAATTATTGGGAACACTAAGAGTGGAACATCAAGAGCACTCCATCATCCTCCATGAAATTAGAGAAGATCAAAAAGCAATGAGGGAGGAGCAACAAAGACAAGGAAGAGACATAGAAGAGCTCAAGGACATCATTGGTTCCTCAAGAAGAAAACGCCACAATCACTAAGGTGGCCTCATTCCTTGTTCTTAAATTTTCTGTTTTTCGTTTTCTTATGTTAAATGTTTATCTATGTTTGTGTCTTTATTACATGATCATTAGTATCTAGGTGTCTATACCTTAAAGTAGTGAATATGAATCCATCACCTCTCTTAAATGAAAAATGTTTTAATTACAAAAGAATAAGAAGTACATGGTTTCAAATTCATCCTTGAAACTAGTTTAATTGTTTTGATGTGGTGACAATACTTTTTGTTTTCTGAATGAATGCTTGAATAGTGCATATGTCTTTTGAAGTTGTTGTTTAAGAATGTTAAATATGTTGGCTCTTGAAAGAATGATGATAAGGAGAAATGTTATTTGATAATCTGAAAAATCATAAAAATGATTCTTGAAGCAAGAAAAAGCAGTGAATACAAAGCTTGCAGAAAAAAAATAGCGAAAAAAAAGAAAGAAAATGAAAAAGCAAGCAGAAAAAGCCAAAAGCTCTTAAAACCAAAAGGCAAGAGCAAAAAGCCAATAACCCTTAAAACCAAAAGGCAAGGGTAAATAAAAAGGATCCCAAGGCTTTGAGCATCAGTGGATAAGAGGGTCTAAAGGAATAAAATCCTGGCCTAAGCGGCTAAACCAAGCTGTCCCTAACCATGTACTTGTGGCGTGAAGGTGTCAAGTGAAAACTTGAGACTGAGCGGTTAAAGTCAAGGTCCAAAGCAAAAGAAGAGTGTGCTTAAGAATCCTGGACACCTCTAATTGGGGACTTTAGCAAAGCTGAGTCACAATCTGAAAAGGTTCACCCAATTATGTGTCTGTGACATTTATGTATCCGGTGGTAATACTGGAAAACAAAGTGCTTAGGGCCACGGCCAAGACTCATAAAGTAGCTGTGTTCAAGAATCAACATACTAAACTAGGAGAATCAATAACACTATCTGAACTCTGAGTTCCTATAGATGCCAATCATTCTGAACTTCAATGGATAAAGCGAGATGCCAAAACTATTCAAGAGGCAAAAAGCTACAAGTCCCGCTCATCTGATTGGAGCTATGTTTCATTGATATTTTGGAATTTATAGTATATTCTCTTCTTTTTATCCTATTTGATTTTCAGTTGCTTGGGGACAAGTAACAATTTAAGTTTGGTGTTGTGATGAGCGGATAATTTATACGCTTTTTGGCATTATTTTTACATAGTTTTTAGTATGATTTAGTTAGTTTTTAGTATATTTTTATTAGTTTTTAATTAAAAATCACATTTCTGGACTTTACTATAAGTTTGTGTGTTTTTCTGTGATTTCAGGTATTTTCTGGCTGAAATTGAGGGACCTGAGCAAAAATCAGATTCAGAGGTTGAAGAAGGACTGCAGATGCTGTTGGATTCTGACCTCCCTGCGCTTCTAGTTGCGTTGGAAAGTAGACATCCAGGGCTTTCCAGCAATATATAATAGTCCATACTTTGAATAAGGATTGACGATGTAAACTGGCGTTCAACGCCAGTTCTATGCTGCATTCTGGAGTTCGACGCCAGAAAGACGTTACAAACTGGCGTTCAACTCCAAGAATGACCTCTCTACGTGTAAACTTCAAGCTCAGCCCAAGCACACACCAAGTGGGCCCCGGAAATAGATTTCTGCATCAATTACTTATTTCTGTAAACGCTAGTAGCTAGTCTAGTATATATAGGACATTTTACTATTATATTAGACATCTTAGGACGTTTAGTTCTTATATCATAGGGGCTGGCCATTCGGCCATGCCTGAACCTTTAACTTATGTATTTTTCAACGGTAGAGTTTCTACACACCATAGATTAAGGTGTGGAGCTCTGCTGTCCCTCAAGGATTGATGCAAAGTACTACTGTTTTTCTATTCAATTCAACTTATTCTGATTCTAAGATATTCATTCGCACTTCAACATGAATGTAATGATTGTGACAAAGTCATCATCATTCCCCTATGAACGCGTGCCTGACAACCACTTCTGTTCTACCTTAGATTGAATGGATCTCTCTTGGTTATCTAATACAGGGGACCGAGTCCAAGATATTAGTGTCTTCGTGGTATAAGTTAGAACCCATGGATGGCCATTCTTGAGATCCGGAAAGTCTAAACCTTGTCTGTGGTATTTCGAGTAGGATCTGGGAAGGGATGGCTGTGACGAGCTCCAAACTCGCGAGTGCTGGGCGTAGTGACAGATGCAAAAGGATAGTAAATCCTATTCCAGTATGATCAAGAACCGACAGATGATTAGCCATGCAGTGACAGCGCATTGGACCATTTTCACAGGAGGATGGGATGTAGCCATTGACAACGGTGATGCCCTATATAAAGCTTGCCATGGAAAGGAGTAGGATTGATTGGATGAATACAGCAGGAAAGCAGAGATCAGAGGAACGAAAGCATCTCTATACGCTTATCTGAAATTCTCACCAATGAATTACATAAGTACCGCTATCCTATTTTATATTTTATTTAATTTTCATCCACTATAATTTCTTAAAACAATTTAATCCGCCTGACTGAGATTTACAAGGTGACCATAGCTTGCTTCAAGCCGACAATCTCCGTGGGATCGACCCTTACTCACGTAAGGTTTATTACTTGGACGACCCAGTGCACTTGCTGGTTAGTTGTACGAAGTTGTAAAACAGATATAAGATCATGAACGTGCGTATTGAGTTTTTAGCACCGTTACCAAGGAATGGAATGATCACGATTTCGCACACCAGCTACCGTTCCCACATTTGATCTTCCGCCTTTGTGAGGTTGCTAGGGTGCGGATTGACCAGGACTCTCTCATCCCCATTGAGTGGACCATCTCCAAGAAGACTATGGAGTACGCTCGGCAGTATGCTAGAGCCCTGAGAGAGGAGCCGGCTTCCGCACCTCATCCTCAGCAGCCTGAGATGCCTCAAGGATACTATTTTCCTCCGTAGGATTATTGGGATCAGTTGACATCATCCATTGGGCATCTGGCTTCATCTGTTGATCAGCTGAGGATGGACCATGAGGGTCACTCTACGCTCCTTCAGCAGCTAGTGGAGGATCACCAGAGCCAGAGACGGGAGATGGAGTTGCTGAGGCCTAACTTTGGAGCTCAGCAAGGATTTCCAGGAGGAGGCAGCCAACATGACAATTGAGGTGGTCTAGTCCCTTTTATGTTATTTTCCTATTTTAGTTCTTCTATTATTTATCTTCTATTTTCTAGTGCTTTATAGTGTCTTTTGCATGATCCTATTTAAAAATTGAGTTTATATATTCTGAATTGTCCTATTTATCTTAATGTGGCGGCATTATCTGTGGCTCTGAATGTATAGAAAGAATAGTGCATAATTGACACAAGGATTTATACCGGTTCAGAATTTCACAAAATAATTCTGTTGTTAGTATAGTCCAAACCAATAGTCATTCCTCGAATCAAATTAAATTTGGTTTTGTCACAAGTAACAAACCCCTATAAAAATTAACCGAAGTATTTAAACTCTGGGTCGTCTCACAAGGAATTGCAATGAAGTGCTCAATTATTGGCTATGAAGAATAAAGGGGGTTTGATTGATAAGGGGCAAGAAAGTAAAGGGGCAAGAATTAAATGACAAGAAGAATAAATCAAGCAAGTAACTAAAGAAAACAATTAATAAAGAGAGACATTCATGGCAAGGTTTGAGATCATAGGCTTACTATCCTAGTCATTAATCATAACAATACTTAACAAGAATTTATCTTATTTCATCATCTCCAATGTTGGAAGAAGGTGTAAGTTATCTTCCATTAGAGAAAGTGAAACAAGACTAGTTAATCTCAAATCAAAAATCCTAATCAACTCACTAATTGAATTAGCAAGAGATTAGAGTCATTGAAAATGATATTAACTAACAACTCTAGATCACCAATCTAAATTGGGTATTAATGACTCAAGATTGCCCAATTACTCTTCCCAAGCCAAGAATGCTCAAAATCTACTTTAAAGCCCAACCAAGTATTTTGTCAAACACTTGGAAGGCATAAAAGGAAAGCATAGTAAAAATGCAAGAATAATAAATCTACCAACTATCAATTGCAAGAAAAGTAAATTCACAACTCAATTCAACAATTAAAAGAACATCAAACATTAAATTTTATTCAATGTAAACAAAATCCAGCATGAGCATTCATAAACATAAAAGAGACATAAAAGTAAATTGACAAGAGAACTAAGAAGAATAGAGTAGTAGAAACAAGAATTATGAAGGAAACAAGATGAGAACATGAAAATTGACCTAGATCTAAGATGGAAATATCCTAAGAACCCCAATTCTAGAGAGAAGAGAGAGCTTCTCTCTCTAGAAACTAACCTACATGATGCTATACTACAAACAATTGCTCCCCCTTTGCTTGGACTTCAATTCTGCATGAAATACACTCAGAAACAAGTTGGACTTGGGCCTGGGCAGCTCAGAAATCGCCCCAGCATTTTGCCTTTAAGTGGGTCACGTGTGAGTATCGGCGTGTACGCGCCATGTGCGCGTGCGCGTTGATTGGCTATTTCTTCATCTGCGCGGATGCGTAATGTACGCGTGCGCGTCTCTATGCAAAGTCACTTTTTGCGCTTGCGCGCCTTGTACGCTTGCGCGCCCATCGATGCATTTCCAATTCTTGTTTCCTCATGCATTTTCCACTTTGTATGCTTTTCTCCTTATTTCTTCCATCCAATACTTGCCTCATGAACCTGAAATCACTCAACAAACACATCAAGGCATTAAATGAAATTAAAGTGAGTTAAAATCACCAATTTAAGGGCCTAAAAAGCATATTTTTACACTTAAGTACAATTCAAGGGAGAATTACAAAACCATGCTATTTCATTGAAAAAATGTGGGAAAAGGTGATAAAATCCCCTAAAATAAGCACAAGATAAACCATGATATTGGGGTTTATCAAATTTTCCCATACTTAAACCAAGCATGTCCTCATGCTAAGAATAAAGAAGGACAAGAAAAGAGCTATGAACATTTATTCAATGCAAATAAACTATATGCACCTATCTATATGAATGTAACTAAATGCAAAATGATTATACTTATTTGGTTAAAAGTAAATCAATCCCCAAGAACACATATGCACATCTAGGGCCAAGTAGTATGATGATTTATGAATCCTACCAATTTAAATATCAAAATAAAGTACAAATAGACTTGCAAGAAGAAAAGCTCATGAAAGCCGGGAACAAGGAATTGAGCTTCGAACCCTCACCGGAAGTGTATCCGCTTTAGTCGCTCAAGTGTATAGGGTTGATCACTCAATTCTCTTCTAATCATGCTTTCCATGATTTATTTTTCATCTAACAATCAACAATTATTCAATGCACGCATACATTCATCATGAGGACTTATTCATAGGTTTTAATGGGGCTAGGGTAAAGGTAAGGATGCATATGGTCAAGTGAGCTTGAAATTTGTATCTTTGATTAGCCTAAGCTCTCACCTAACACATGTAACAACCTATACAATTCTAATACATAACCTAGCTACCCATGATTCCTACTTTTTCACATACTCATGCATTCTTTTTAATTCACATCCCATATGCATTGTTATTATTACTTTACTTTGGGGCATTCTTGTCCCCTTTTTATTGCATTTTTTTGTTTCTTTTATTTTTCTAAATATATATATATATATCCACTTTTACCTCAACCAATGTCCCAAGTTTCCCATACCCAAATGATACACACCCTCACTCGCCTAAGCTAACCAAAGATCCAAATTAAGAACATTTATTATTTTTCACTTAGGGGTAGTGATGTACTAATATTAAGAACAAAAGGGATTAAATAGGCTCAAAAGTGGCTAACAATGGTTGATGAAAGGTAGGCTATTTGGGTAAGTAAGCTAAATGAACTGATGACCTCAATCATATAAATGCATGTATACATAGAATAATGGACATATAGAATCAAACAAATCAAGGATTACAATCATAGAAAGAGAACAATGCACACAAGAATGGGAATAAGTGGTTATATGATGTAACCACACAATTGGGCTCAAAACTCACATGCTTGTGTTCTTAGCTCAAAGACCATGTTCCAAAACACATTCTTCAAGCAAGTTTGTCACAAAAATTTTTTCAAATTGGTAGGGTGCCCTAAAAATAATTTTTCTTGGAAAAGAAATCATCACCCTAACCAAGTAGTCCTAACATAAAAAGAGGTGGTAAAATATGTACAAATTCTAACTTACATGCAACCTATCATGCAATACAACAACTAACTAACAAAGACAAAAAATTAAGAATTGGTGTTGAAAAAGGAAGTTGTTACCCATGGAGATCGGTCGGACGGCCTCCCCACACTTGAGGATTGCACCGTCCTTGGTGCATGCAAAGAAGAGCAAGGTGGACGGGTTACTACAATTGATGAGCTCCTCCAAAAGGTTGTACAGATGAACTTATTTGTTGCCCCATTTAGAAGCCTTTCCATTCCTTTCCTTCTTGGTGGCCAACCTAAAAGGAAAGAAAAAGAAAGAAAATTAAGCCTACAACAAAGATATCAAAGCAAATAGAACATAGGCGAGGGCTAATGCCAAATAAGAGTAAAGTTCTCACTACATGGTAGCTACAACATGTGAGTGAGAAAACAATATAAGCTAAGGCATATTAACTAACACTTGATGCAATAGAAAGTCAAGGCATGAAGAGCACTCAAAAGCATCAAGTTCGACTAGAAAGAGTGGGTCATGAAAGGCATGCAAGTTCATATCAATGCACAAAGAATATAAGGGTCATACAAGATTAAGCATTGATTTAAAAGTTTCATCACCCAATAATATCAAACAAGTCATGAAGCACCAAGATTAACCAAGAAATTCTCAACAATTGAGTAAGAAAATGCAACACCATTATTCAAATAAGAAGCTCAAAAAAGAAGAAAGTAAAAACAAGCTATAAAAACAAAATGAAAATACAAAGAATAAAAGTATGTGAATGCAATGGACAAAAGAAAATGGAAGATGAGAAAAAAAAACTCTTCGAGGTGCGCGCACACGCAGGTTAAGTTGGGCGCAGGGCACAATGTCAGCTCAGGATTGGCCCAACTCTCTGGAAAATATACTAGGAGGGCAGGTAGCGCAATCGACGCGTGCGCGTACAGCGTGCGTACGCGTGCATTGCACAATTATAGTCAACGGTGCGTACGCGCCAGGTGCGCATACGCGCGGGTGGTTTGTGCCTTGCGCGTACGCGCGGGTGTTTTGTGCCTCAGGCATGGTGCTGGCGCAGTGTAAGCGCAACTCTCGGGTCAATGTATGGAGGGATGAAATTTTTCAATCCATGCGTACGCGCACATGGCGCGTGTGCGTGGAGGGGTGAAAATGCTTAATGCACGCGTACGCGTGGATGGTGCTCTGTTTTTCAAAAAATTTCTATGTTTTTGCACCAATGCAAGCATTCTAAACCTCCAAACAGCTACCAAAACACCATAAAACCTTATTTAACCTACTAAACTACCAATTATACTCAATAAACTCAACAAAACATGAAATTAAACTAATTACCAATATGTACAAAAGGGAAAAATGAAAAGAATTTACCATGGTGGGGTGTCTCTCACCTAGCACTTTTGTTTATTGTCCTTAAGTTGGACTTATGGGGAGCTCCTCTTAAGGTGGCTTGTGCTTGAAGCTATCCTTGAACATCCACCAATGCTTGAATCTCCAATAAGCTTTAGTCTTCAAAGATGATAACTCCAAGCCTTGATAGAGTTCCACACGAGCCATGGGCTCCCAAATTTAATTCTCCTTGTGCGATCCGGGATCCCACATCTTGTTTTGACACCCATCTTCAAATTGATCATCATGATTCCAATTGGGTGGTATGACCTTAGAATTCTCAATTAAGCATCCAAACATTCTTCTAGACCCATGCAATTTGGTTCTACACCAACCATTGCTATTCAACTTCAAGCATGCAACCATCATGAACTTAGAGTGATGTGTCCAACCACTACACAACTCTCTCCTACTCTTAACTCCACAAAGAGCTCTAAGTTGATCATCATTTTCAATCAAACCATATTCAAATGAGAAAGCAAAGTTTAGGGATAAGAATTTTACCCACTTGAATGTTGTGTTGGATGGTGACTTAGGAAGGATGACCTCCCCACACTTAGCCAATGCGAGGTTCATTCCCTTGTGGTTTTTCTTGGCTACCTCTACCTCTTTGCAAGCTTCTTCAATTTCAACCTCTTCCTCTTGGTGGCTCGCTTCCAATTCAATTTCTTCTTCATTCCTCACCAAGGGCATGGGAGGTGAGGTATCTTTTTCCTTACCCTCTATGTCAAGCCCAATGGGGAAGGATTCAATTGTACATAAGAATTCTTCAATGATTGAATCCATCTCTTGATCAACTTCTTCCAATCTTTCATCATTCGTACTATGCCTTGGAGGTTGCACATTATC
Organism: Arachis ipaensis; assembly: GCF_059453495.1. Lineage (NCBI taxonomy): Eukaryota > Viridiplantae > Streptophyta > Magnoliopsida > Fabales > Fabaceae > Arachis > Arachis ipaensis. Next base: position 112,547,856 of record NC_142441.1, on the reverse strand, counting down.
CTCCTCAACACCAAATTCAAGCTCATTGGAAGAAGGTTCAACAACTTTCACAAGATCATCAACAATATCACTTGGTGTGGAAGTGTTCTCAAGCTTGAAATCCACCTCTTGTTCAACTCCCTCTAGCTCTTTAACCACTTCTTCTTCATTAACAATCCCTTCACTCTCCACTTGTTGCAAGACATACCCCATCTCCTTGTCCTCATGTTGAGATTCTAAAATCTCCTTCATGCTCCTTTCTTCAGTTGATTCCTCACATTCATCCGTGTAGGTGCTTTGGTTGTTGCATGAGTCCCGTGAGTCCAAGGCGGCTTTAATTTTGGCAAGGTTAGCCTCGATAACTTCATTATTCTTTTGGGCTTCCTCTTGCTCCTTTCGATGGATTATTGCTTGAAGCCGATCCATTACTTCTTTGAGGCGATCCATTGGCTCTTAGATTGATGGGTGTGGGTATTCTTCCATAGAGGATTGTGGTGGAAAGGAAAATTCATTTTGTGGTTGAAAGTTATCATGCATGGGAGGTGATTCATCTTGGTAATAGTATGGAGGTGGTGGTTCTTGAGGGTATTGGTGGTGGAATTGTGGTAGTTCCATGTGTGATTCATATGGCTCATAAGGTGGTTGGTAAGGTGGATAAGGATTAGGGCCATATGGAGGTGTTTGGTGGTTTGGGGCTTGTGAGTAAGGTGGTTCAAAACCATGTTGAGGGGGTGGTTCATAGGCATGTGGTGGTGGTTGTTGGTAATCACAATAAGGGTCACCACATCAATTAGATTGATATGCATTAGGATTAGAATTATACCCATAAGAATCCGGAGGTTGTTGTTGCCAAGAAGGTTGATCAATCCCTTGAGGCTCCTCCCATCTTTGATTGTTCCATCCTTGATGCACATCCCCATTGAAGTTTTTATTCCCTACAACATAATTTGAACTATACTCATAGCCAAAAGGGTGAGAACTCATAGTAGCAAAGAGAAACAAAAACTAACAAAAATGAGAAGCAAAGTCCTAAACCTAACAAAAACCAACAAACAAGCAAGAGACAAATATATCCACATATTCACAATAGCCAATAATATAATACCATTGCAACTCCCCCGCAACGGCGCCATTAATTTGATATGCAAGGATTTATACCGGTTCGGAATTCCACAAAATAATTTCGTTGTTAGTATAGTCCAAACCAATAGTCAATCCTCGAATCAAATTAAATTTAGTTTTGTCACAAGTAACAAACCCTATTAAAAATTAATCGAAGTATTTAAACTCCGGGTCGTCTCACAAGGAATTGCAATGAAGTGCTCAATTATTGGCTATGATGAACAAAGGGGGTTTCATTGATAAGGGGCAAGAAAGTAAAGGGGCAAGAATTAAATGACAAGAAGAATAAATCAAGCAAGTAACTAAAGAAAGTAATTAATAAAGAGAGACATTCATGGCAAGGTTTGAGATCATAGGCTTTCTATCCTAGTCATTAATCATAACAATACTTAACAAGAATTTATCTTATTTCGTCATCCCCAATGGGAAGAAGGTGTAAGTTATCTTCCATTAGAGAAAGTCAAACAAGACTAGTTAATCTCAAATAAAAAATCCTAATCAACTCACTAATTGAATTAGCAAGAGATTAGAGTCATTGAAAATGATATTAACTAACAACTCTAGATCACCAATCTAAATTGGGTATTAATGACTTAAGATTGCCCAATTACTCTTTCCAAGGAAAGAATGCTCAAAATCTACTCTAAAGCCCAACCAAGCATTTTGTCAAACACTTGGAAGGCATAAAAGGAAATCATAGTAAAAATACCAGAATAATAAATCTACCAACTATCAATTACAAGAAAAGTAAATTCACAACTCAATTCAACAATTAAAAGAACATCAAACATTAAATTTCATTCAATGTAAATAAAATCCAGGATGAGCATTGATAAACATAAAAGAGACATAAAAGTAAAATTGACAAGAGAACTAAGAAGAATAGAGTAGTAGAAACAAGAAATTATGAAGGAAATAAGATGAGAACATGAAAATTGACCTAGATCTAAGATGGAAATATCCTAAGAACCCCAATTCTAGACAGAAGAGGGAGCTTCTCTCTTTAGAAACTAACCTACATGATGCTATACTATAAACAATTGCTCTCGCTTTGCTTGGACTTCAATTCTGCATGAAATACACTCAAAAACAAGTTGGACTTGGGCCTGGGCAGCTCAGAAATTGCCCCCAACATTTTGCCTTTAAGTGGGTCACGTGTGAGTATCGGCGCATACGCGCCATGTGCCGTGCGCGTCGATTGGCTATTTCTTCATCCATGCGGACGCGTCATGTACGCGTGCGTGTCTCTATGCGAAGTCACTTTTTGTGCATGCGCGCCTTGTACGCTTGCGCCTCCATCGATGCATTCCCAATTCTTATTTTCTCATGCATTCTCCACTTTGTATGCTTTTCTCCTTATTTCTTCCATCCAATACTTGCCTCATGAACATAAAATCACTCAACAAACACATCAAGGCATCGAATGGAATTAAAGTGAGTTAAAATCACCAATTTAAGGGCCTAAAAAGCATGTTTTTACACTTAAGCATAATTCAAGGGAGAATTAGAAAACCATGCTATTTCATTGAAAAAATGTGGGAAAAGGTGATAAAATCCCCTAAAATAAGCACAAGATAAACCACGAAATTGGGATTTATCAATAATTGATGATGAAGTTAAGAGTGTTGATTCTTGAGGTATAGGAATTTACGGAAGTATCATAGATTCTCTAGATTAAACAAGAAATTAATCCTTGAAGTAAAATAGACAACAAAAAGAAAAAAGAAAATAAAAAGTAAGGTCCAAGACTTTGAGCATCAATGGCTAGGAAGGTCGAATGTGATTAAAAGCTCAGAGTTGTGTTTCCTAGCCATGACCTTGTGGTGTGAATGTGTCAAGAAATTCTTGAGACAGAACACTAAGAGTCGAGACCAAGTGTAAGTAAAGAGTATGGCAAAAGCTTTGAGTACCACTGACCGGGAAAAAATAAAAAGCAAAATCAAAACTCAAAGAGTTCCCCACTCAAGTGCTTGTGGTGTTTCGGCATCAAGTAAATCTTGAGACAAAATATTTAGAGTCACGGCTAGACTCAATGTGCGAAGCACCAAAGAAAAGAACAAAAGAAAATGTTGTGTTCAAGGATTAATCAGAGATTAAAAAGGAAGATAATTCATAATATTATCCGAGTTCTAGTTTTAAAGGGCATTAACATTTCTGAACTTCAAAAGATAGTGAGATGGTGAAGCTATTCAAGATCACAGTGTCGTTAATCCCACTTAGAGAAGAGACAGGAGCTTAATTGAAAACTCAATTCTTGGGCAGACCCACATCTCATATTCAGGTTGTTTTTGGTTGCTTGAGGACAAGTAATAATTCAAGTTTGGTGTTATGATGTGTGAGCATCTTTTCTAAATTTTCTTACTATTTTAGATGTGAATTTATTTAGTTTTATTGAGATTTTAGTGCTTGGAGCCTATTTAGATGCTACTTTGAGGAGTATTGTGGGTTTATTTATTTCAGGAAAATCTGAGCAAGTTTGGCAGAATTGGTGCAGAAGAACAAGGAGGAAATTTATGCTGCCAAGCTGGCGCTAAACGCCGCTGCCTAGCATTTGGCGCCAAGCACCTCGTATTGCGTGCAAGCTCTCTGTTGATCTGGCGCTAAATGCCACAACCTGGCGTTCAGCATGGAAGACCTCGTAAAGTATGCCCAAAATCTCATGCTATATATTGGTGTTGGCGTTTAGCGCCAGGAAGACAGTGAGACTAGAAACCTATCTGCCTCAGCAGTGCTAAACGCTGAGTCTGGCGTTTAGCGCCAGTAGCGCGAATATGATTTCTAAATATCGCTTTGTTGGCTTAGATTTTTATTAATAATTAGTTTTATTTTATTTTCTTTTGGTTATTATTATTTCAAAATACAATATTTTAGGTTTAGAATTTATTATTCTATTTTATTTTCAAATCAACATTAGGTTAGATATAAAAGGAAAAAGATTTAGCCCTGCGAGCTCTCTTCTCTCTTCTACCTCATTCTACACTTTACACATTTTGGAATCCTAGTTTTTCTCTGAGCCATGAGCAACTAAACCTCCCTTTTTAAAGATAGGAGCTCTGTTTATTCTATGGATTAATACTATTGTCACTCTATTTTAATTATTGTATTGATTTAAACTCAAGGATTACTTTCATTATTCATCTTATAAATTTAAGTGTATTAGAAAATAACTCTTGTTCTACATGAATTCTTATTGACTCTTGGAAAAGTTAACTCACTTGAATACTAGCTTGAAAGTAATTTCTCCTAAATCACTAATTACCTGGACTTAATGGGATACGTGACATATAATCCTCTTATATTTGGGTAATTACGGTTTTGGGCTAATAAACTAGAATTAGACTTAACCCTTTAATCTACATTAAGTGACTAAGGAATTAGCGGTTAATTAGGTTAGAGGAGACTAAATTTCTTAGGAATTAGGGTTTAGTCAATTAGGGTTTTCTATGAATTAGATCTTGGATGATTAAAGTAGTTGGTAAGAAATATTAATCCGAAAAAATAAATACCTCTGAAATCTTAAATGTTCTCTCACATATTTTTTACACCAAATTTACTGCTTTCTTCCTAAATTCTTGATTTACTGTTTAATTCAATTTGAACCCCAAAACACTCTTCTCTGCTTGTCTGACTAAGTGAATCATTCAACCATTGTTGCTTGGTCCATCAATCCTCATGGGATCAACCCTCACTCACCTGAGGTATTACTTGGTACGACCCAGTGCACTTACCGGTAGTTTGTGGGATTAAAAATTCTGCACCACTTGATTATGTTGGATGATGATTTAAATTGATGCAAGTTATCTTTATGTTATGTCTTGAGTTATTGTTTCTTGTATCTTGGATTTGGTAGCAATAGTATATTTGTTCATTGCTTTTTATAATATTTTAGTTTACGTACACTACATATTTGTTAAAATGCTTTTCTTAACTATGGAGTAGTTTTCTCTAATCTCTAACTTGGTTAGGGGTATGAATAATTGAGGTGATCTTGAATTGTACTTCGTGGGTGATTGATTGTGAGTGAGAGTTATCTTAACCTTTGTATTCGAACCACCCACTTACCAAAACACCATTGGTTAATCGGTTAGTGTTTGATGTTAAGAGTAACCATTTCTAATTGACTTGCCTTCGATTAGTGTTTGATGTTAAAAGTAACCATTTCTAATTAACTTGCCTCAATGTTGGAGGTTGACAAATTTGTATAGCTCTCAATTTATCATAATTTCTAAATTAGTGATAAAGAGATATATTTACTGCCACAAACTAATTCCTTACCGAACTTTCTAATCTGACAGGACAAAAAAAATGGCCTCAACAATTCGACCAACTAGGTACAAGAAGCCCTGCAATTGGATATCAATTCCAACATAATGACATTAGTGACTGAAACACTAAAAAACTATGCATTCAACAGAAAATGGTCACCATAGGAGACAACTTCTCAAGGTGTATCTTTATCCCATGATCAAATTGTTTTTCCAAAACGAGACAAGTGGCCGAACACCACCACCCTCTACTAATCTAAATCTTTGCCACTACAAGTACATAACCTGTTACAAAAAAAGAAAAAACTTAAACTTATCAAATGGATCTACCTACTAAATCGTCATTGAATACTAACTAATAAAGAGCTAATTATGTACTTTCAATAAAAATATGCTTAACAACATAAAGTACAAGCATCCGCCTATGGAAACAGGCTTTAGAGACCTTGTCTAACATGTTGCTATTGCTTCGATCAACAATTCATGAATGAAAAGCTCCAATTGTAGCCTTTCACATTCTGAACATCCAATAAATCCCTCAGCAATTCCGTGCTTGGCATATTACTAGTAAGGTAGAAGAAAGCATGAAAGGCATGTAACAGATATGAACGCCTCCACTTATCGCTTATCACATCATCATCTATAATGTGTGCTATTCCAGGAAGATCAAAATGCAAAATGTAACGATCTAACTCTTAGCCCATTATGACTAATGCTAATCACCAAGCGTTACCATTCAGTCGGCTTATGAAAACTCTAGACCATATATATTATGTTATAATTATGAGCCTATAATGCTTGTTAGAACTGTAAACCGGTTGTGTTTTTCAAGAAATACTTTCACTATAAAGTCTTAGAAGCAATAAATATATAAGCACATATCATGGTGGCAGAATATAAGTAGAAAACATACAACATGCATATATAGCCACTAGGGCTCAGTTTTGTACATAACATCAACCATAACTATATATATATATATATATATATATATATATATATATATATATATATATATATATATATATAATTCCAATACATAGTAGGTCTATATACCTATCTGATACCCAAGGCTCCGGCTCACACAAGAGCCCCTACTCTGGAACCTGTCTAGTAAGAAATGGTAAAAGTCCTATCCCTCGAAAAAGACAATCAACAATGAGGAAAGACAAATAGCTACCATACAACATAGTATCTAGTAAGGTGTCCTCAAAAGTGTTGCATATCAGATATGTAAGAACCGGAAGTTATTAACCATTTAATTAAAATAAAATAATAAATTAATTATCCTTAATAGGTTAAAAAATTTAGAAGTATTAATTAGAACATTTAAAGGTGAGATTTGAATTCAGTATATTTTTTCGAGTGAAAAATATAATTTTTTGTGGAAAATTGCGTAAAAACGCGTACTAGTAAATTAGTTGGTGGTACTTGTTTAAGTTTGTCCAGTACTGTGTAAGAGAAAATAAAACTGCAGAAAAATTTAGAAAAATATTTATAATAAAAAAAATGGGCACTAATTCTAAAGGTTTTGACCTAAAGTTGGGCAAAACAAACCTAAAACACTAAACGGTTGGACCGGGTCCATGTTGGGCCAAAGACCCAACATATATAAGTATTTCAGCCACATTCATGACAAATAGAAGGAGAGAGCTGCTGAGTTGAGCGTGAAAGGGGAGAGAAGAGTTATTATTCAGTTTCATTTCTCAAGCTCATAACTTGAGCTACAGTGCTTCGATTCGCATGTCGTTTGCGGCCACACGTAGCTCTTGCTGAGCCCATCATTTCTAACTAAACAAAGTTGGTAAGAACTTGAATTTTATACTCCATTCCTCTGCCTACCATATTTCATGTTTTTAGGTTTGGTTGTTGAGTAGATTTTGTGATTTTGGATGTTTAGGAGTGATCTAGCATTGGGTTATTGCTGGATTTTGCCCCTAATACCGTCGGATAAGGTAAGTCACTTCGAAATCCTTGTGGATTAGTAATTTTGTGAATCCTAGGATTAATTCATGGTAAATTGAATGTGTATAGCTTGAATTTGGTAATTATTGGAGTTGGTTTTGGCATTTGGATTGACTTTGGTGGTTGAAGCTTTGTGGAAGCTTATTTGGAATCAATTTTTAGTGTTTTGAGTTGTGTGAAAATCGGCCAAGGTATAATTTCGGTTTTCTTGAGTTAATATGTAATGTTTCGTGAAACTTAAACTGGTGGACCTTATAATAGGATTGAATTGATGTTGATTATTGGTGTTGTTGATGATTGATGATGAATAATGATATTGTTGCCATTTGAGGATGAATATTTATTGTTGTTGATAAATGATGTGGATTAAGTGTTTTGATAATGATGAAATTGATGAATAAATGATTTGTGATGGTTTGGATTGGTAATTGTTGAGAGTAGTGGTGTGTAAGTGGAAATGGTAGAAGTAGTTGTTGATTTTAGGACTAAATGGTTAGGTGTTGTATGGTTGAATAATGATAGAGTTGTAATTGGTAATGTGTGGGAAGTGTAGGATTGGAATCAAGTATGTTTGGATTTGGTTTGGTTTGGGAGTTTGGAAAACTAGAGAACTTTGCAGGTTTTAATAAAACCTTATTTTTAACCAACTTCAAAGAGCTATAACTTGTGCTCCAGATCCTCAATTTTGATGAAACTTAATTTAAATGAAAGTTGGGTCCGAGAGGTTTAAGACATTCAAAGAACGGATGAAAAGTGTTTTAAAATGAAAAAGTTATGCGTGATTGAAATTTGATACAAAAATATGAATTCTGCAGTTTTTTAAATTTTTCAAAGGTTTCTAAGGCATGCGTACGCGGATAGTGTACACGACGCAAGGGTTGGCTGCTACCAAGCACTCTTGCATACGCAACTCGTAACACACGACGCGGAGGTCTTCTTCTATTTGGGACTTTCGCGTATGCAGGAAGGGTCACGCTACGCAACTTGGGCAATTTGACACCCATGCGCACGCGAGATGGGACATGCGTACGTGACGAGCGAGATTTAATGTCGGTAAAGAATGAAAATAATCACGTTGTAAGTATAGTTTCTAAACCAACAGAAAATCCCTTCGTACAAACGTTTTGGTTGTCACAAGTAACAAACCCCTTTAAAATTGATAACCGAAGTATTTAAACCTCGGGTCGTCTTCTCAAGGAACTGCAGGGAAGTATGTTCTTATTATTGGTTATGAAGATTGTAAATTGGGGGTCTTTGTTAAATGGCAAATAAAATGAATAAATAACTGTAAAATAAAATCTTGGCAATGTATAAGAAATTGGAAGTCCTATCCTAGTTATCCTTATCAATGGTGATGGGAATTGAGTCTTAATCCTACTTAGTTAGCCTTTACTAAAGCAAAAGAAGATCAAGTGGATTAATTAGTCTGAACTTCAGGTTCTGGTCAATCCCTAAGAAAAGACTGGAATTATTGAAGTTCAATTCAATTAACAAGATAACAATTATCAATCACGTTGAGTTTGATAACTACTGAGTTACTGATTTCTTGACCAAGACCAAAAGAGGAAAAAGTAAATCTACTGGAATAATAAAAATGTCTTCAGATTGGAAATAACAATAATGTAAATAAAAGAAAGCAATCATAAACAAAAATACCTCAAATATCATTAATTAAGAGAATTATCTGTAACATAGAAAAGTTCATAAATCAATATTGAGAAAATAAATAAAAAAGGATATTGAACCTGATGAAAAGAGATAATCCTGAAAGCAAAAGAAATCCTAATTCTAAATCCTAAAAGAGAGAGGAGAGAACCTCTCTCTAAAAACTACATCTAAATCATCAAAAGTAACTAATTGGAGACTCCCCTTTGAATGGATGCATTCTCTCACTTCATAACCTCTGATCTGTGCCTTCTGGACTTGGATTTGGGCCAAAAAGGGCTTCAGAAATCGCTGGGAGCATTTTCTGTAATTTCTGGTGCGTGGCCTCTGACACGCGTCTGCGTGGGTCACGCGGTCGCGTCATTTGGGGTTTTCCTTATCACGCGTTTGCTTCGGTCAAGCGCCCGCATCATTTGCGTTTTGCTCGTGGCGCGCGATTGCGTCATTCACGCGTTCGCGTCGCTGCCTTTTCGCGCTAGGCATGCGGCTGCATCGTCCATGCGTTCGTGTCGCTGCCAGCTTCTTCAAAAATATCATTTTGTGCTTTCCTTCCATTTTTGTATGTTTCCTTTCCATCTTTTAAGTCATTCCTGCCTTAGAAGATCTGAAACTACTCAACACACAAATCACGGCATCGAATAGAAATAAAAGAGTAATTAAAATAATTATTTTTAAAGCATAGGAAACATGTTTTTCACATACATCACATAATAAGGAAGGAAAAGTAAAACCATGCAATTAACATGAATAAGTGAGTGAAGGATTGAATAAATCACTTAAATTGAGCACAAAATATATCATAAAATATGGGTTTATCAGTACGCATGACCCTTATTTTACTGAAAGCTTATTTTCTTGACAATTTTAATTGTTCCTCTGGCTTTCTAAACTTCTCTAATCTCTATTTAAGACTCTTAGCTTGTGATTAGACTTTGAGACTAGTGAGGATGTGATTGGTAACTTAAATTAGATATTTTTTGTCAATAAGCTTAGAAGATGGTGACTTAGGCTTGGAAAGTTCTGTGGATGGAATGACTTGAGTGGATTGGCAGAGTGTTGAAATGATAATAATGAGAAATGATTATGGTTATGATGAGTTTGGAACATGAAAATGAATGATTGTGGTTGATGAAATTATGAGATGAGTATTAATGGACTTGTGCTATATGAGCAGTGACCACTGAGATTTATTATATACTATTGATATACTAAGATTGATGAGTCGCCGCGCCTGGCAAGGATGGTGGTTAATCCCGCTTGTCGAGGTTGCGGTGCCGGTGTAAGGATGGTGGTTAATCCTGCTTACATTAAGATGTGAGGTCTGAGGCTGAGTATCCCATTCGCATCCTTTCGAGTTGCAAGAGTGGGCCGGACACTATATCCCTGGGGTACCAATTATTCGTGACCGAAAGGGGACATCCAATGGGATGTGTTGGGTTGGCAGTTGAACCGGCAAGTGATATCACGGCTAATAGGACATGCATTCATCATGTGCATCTTCTACGTGTTTGCTTGGTTTTCCTAATTGCATCTTTTGCCTAAATGTATAACACGCTTACTTACTTCCTGAATTACTTGCCGTAAATGCATATTACTTGTATTTTATTTGCTTGCATTTACTTGTGTTTTCTCTTGGGATTGAGGAGACTTGATAAACGGTGGCGATGGGATCGCACAGAGGATAGGTTGGTGAAGGCTGTTGGACAACGGTGATCTATTACTTTAGAAATCCCTTAAGATAGATGACCCTTTTATGGTTTAAGTTTTTATTTTAAGATGAATCTTTATATTCTGGTTTGAAGTTCTTTGATTGCCTTTGGCATCCTAGAACCTTATATTTTATCTATTGGGTACTGTTACCATACTGAGAAACTCCAGTTCTCAGACCATATGTTGTTGTTGTTTTTCAGATGCAGGTGGGAACCTACCTCGGTGAGTTTATCGGATGGTAACAGAGCAGAGGATCACTTTTATCTTTTATCTTTTGTATTTTAGTTATTTTAATGTAGTATCTCTCTCACTTTTGTATATTGCACTTGTTATCTTAGAGACTTCCCTTAAGAGACGGGATGTTGCTCTTTTACTTTCAAAAATTCTATTATATTCTGTTTGATTTAGCCGGCCTAAACTCCACAGGCCGTGACTAGTTCTCTTTTGTATCTTGATTACTATATGTATTATGTTATCTCTTGTAACTTTATGTAGCTAGTTCATGTGGACGCTTCATGCTTTTGTATCTCTGTTTTTCTGTGTCTTTGAGCTTTATTCCTTCATCGGGCTTCTAGTATATTATACTCTTTGATTATATATTATTTCATGGGCCTTAGATTTGTCGTGGCACTTTATTATCCTTTGCTTTACAACTAGAGGTAAGGCTTAGGGTAATAGGGTGTTACAAGATATCTCATGTGTGGCCATTGAGTTGCTGCCCCGACCCTCTACGTACCGTAAACCACGAGTAATTAATAAATAGTTAACCAATAAATTAATTTTTATTTAAAAAAATTAGGAACTAAATTTGATAAGTAAGAAGGGTAGAAATAATTAAAATATAAATTTTGACACTAATTTTAAAAGTTTTGGCCCAATTTTGGGCCAACGGATCGAACCGATTGAACCGGATCCAAACTGGGCCCAAAACCCATTATATAAAAATCCAAAACATGCATCTTCTTCCTCAAATCACAAAGAATCACACTGAAGGGGAGGAACACGAGAAGAGAAATTCCTAATCTTTTCCAAAATTTCATTCACGTAACTTTAAATCCGGAGCTTCGATTGATGAGCCGTCAACGGCCATGCGTTCGTTTTGGAATTCTATACAAAATTCATCGAACAATTTGGTAAGAAAATCTCAATTTCACACCTAGTTCTTCCTTCCCCAATTTTAAAAACTTTGAGTAATTGTGTTGAGATTTTGTTAAATTTTTGGTGTTTAGGATCAAATTAGGTTGATGAACTTACTAGGTCTTGTCCCAAAAGTCCGTTGGTAAAGTGAAGATCCTTTAACCCTTATAAATTATTGGTATAGTAAATCCTATGTTAATTTAGTAATATTTTGTATGATATTAGATTAAATTATGTGTTATGGAGACAAATCAATAGAATTGGAGGCTTGGGATTGAATATTGGAAGCTTGAGTTTGATTCTTTGTGGCTAAATTTTCTATTTGGTGTATATTTAGAGCGTTGGACATTTATGAAACCATGTATTTTATGGCATTCCGAGTTTAGGAAGGAATCGGCCAAGGTATAGTTTTTGGTTTCTCGTAGATAATATATAATATTGCATGAAAACTTAAGTTAGATGACTATAGGATAAGCTTTAATGTGTTGAATTGTTGAACTTGATGGATTATATGTACCTATGAGTATGATGAGTAGTGTGGGTGAAGTCTATATATAAAGTAAATGCATGATATGTGTGATGGAGTTATTGTGTGAGTGTGTATGTGTGTTTGTGTGTGTGTGTGTGTGTGTGTGTGTGTGTGTGTGTGTGAATTGTATGGAAAATTGTTGATAATAATGATGCGATATGAATCTTGATGATGGTTGGTGAGGTTGTGATGCAAACTGTGTATGATGATGAGAATTATGAGTTTGAGCAATGAATGTGGAGATGTGGTGCTATGAATTATTAATGAATTGTGTTATTGTTGGATATTAATTGTGGGGTGGAAATTGATAAAATTGAGTATTTGGAGGTTGTGAAAGGAATGAAATGATTAGGAAATTGCTTTAAGTATATTTGAAGTTGTTTAAAGGTGTGAACTTTGGTTTTGAAATTGCGAGTTTGGAAAGTAGAGGTTTTGAACTCTTTTGGTAAAAATAGATTTTTAACGAACTTTGGCGGACCATAACTTAAGCCTCAGGTTTTGGATTTGAATGAAATTTTTTTCAAATTAAAGATAATCTCAAGAGCTTCAAGATGGTTTAATGTTTGTGAAATTGAATTTTTGTAGAAAAGGTTATGAACGTCGGAAGTTAGGTGTATAAAATTGATTTTTAATGACTTAACAGCTTTTAGAGCAAAAGGGAGTGTTACGTACGCGACCTGCACACGTGATACGAGCACTTCCCCTGTTTTGAAACCCCGCGTACGCGGACATAGTCTCGCGTACGGGAGCCCTCTATTTTAGCCAAAAATGAGATTTTTAAAGGTTTAGTCAATCCTCTAACTTTCCAAACCTCTGTAACAACCCTATATGGTCTGATACCTAGACTTTAAGCTTAGAAAATAGAGTGAACCCATAGAGGAGGGTTGTGAAGTGAAGGAATTGAATTGAGAAGGGTAAATAAGGTGATATATGATATGAATGATGAAATAATTTGATGTGAAAGATTTAGAGGAAATACGAAAATGTAAGAATGTATGAGTAATGACTGAAACATAATTAATGGAAAGGTTGATATCGATGAGTTGAATAAAGGGAAGGTGGTAGGGCGTTGATCCCTCGATCTTTTTTTCCTACATTCTCTGTGATTGTGATGTGTTGGAGGTGGGGAATACGGTAGGGCGTTAATCCCCCGATTCATTCCCCCGCATTCTTTGTGATTGTATTGTGTGGGATGTAAGGAAGGTGGTAGGGCACTATCCCCCGACATTTTTCCTCACATTCTCTCTGTCTGCAAGGTGGTAGGGCACTAATCCCTCGATCGGTATGGCACGGCCTCACTAAGAGAAGGTGGTAGGGCATTAATCTCCCGATTTATTTTTTCCCTTATGTATGCCTCCAGGAGAAGGTGGTAGGGTACTAATCCCCCGATGTTATGCCTCCTGGAGATGTGTAGACGAGAGACGGCATCCGGGTTAGCTACCGAAATGTGTCGGGTTCTAGCAGTATAACCGACACGTGAGCTCACGGCCAGTAGGACACGCATGTATCATGTGCATTTGTGTGATTTATTTGAGTATGCTTTGTTTTGGCTTGCCTAAATGCTTATACATGCTTAACTGCTATTTGCTCTAACTGCCATATCTATACCTCTATTTGTGTTTTCTTTGTCTGAATTGTATGTCTGTGCAACTCGTTTGTATGGTGGAGGAGTGACAAGAATAGATCCACCGAAGTTTAGAAGGTTGGAGGAAAGTGAGATTGGTCAGAGGAGAGTGAGATTGATTATAGGAGAGTGAGATTGAGGTGTTAAGTCATATTTGGATTGGAACCTAAGTATCCTCGATAGTATACCCTTTCTCTAGTTAAATTATAACTCTAAGTTTTAAATTTGAGCGTCGGAGTTCTAGGATTGCCTCTGGCTTTCCCAGGACCTTATATATTATATATGTGGGCATCATTACCATGCTAAGAACCCCCAGTTCTCACCCCAAACATATATTGTTGTTTTCAGATGTAGGACCCGAGGTACCACACTAAGCATGCTGGAGACTCTTTGGAAGTGAACTCTTGGGACTTAGTATTGTATTTTGTTTATGTTTATATATGTGTATGGAATCTCCACCGTGTATATATTACGTTTTGTCCCTCTTAAAGGTTGACTTTAGAGAATTAGGATTTGTATTTTGTCTGTTGGGTTACTGTTGGGTTATATATGTATATAATCTAGCCGGCCTTTGCTTCGCAGGTCGAGTCTAGATCTTGATAATATAAATATCTTTTGGAACTCTGCTTATATATATCTATCTCTTGGTATTTTGTATAAGTTTTATGTCTTATATATATATATATATATATATATTATACTTAGAGGTCGTAGCACCTCGCCACCTTTGATTTATGTCCTAGGTGTAAAGCTCTATGTGGTAGGGTGTTACACGTACTATCACATCCTCTTCCTCCGATGGACTGGAAACTAAATCCACAACTATGTGATCCTCCCTTGTTTGGCCATTGGGTAAAGCTGCGGCTACGACCTCCCCTAAGGGACCAAACTGCTAAACTATCGGATCTAAGGGCTGATAATTGGGCATAAGCTCCATGGATATTGCTGGCTTAGGCGTTGGGTCAAACCAGTGGGGATTGTCGGGCTGGAATACCAGTGGAGAGTCTGGTTTTGGGTCCACTTGATGGAGTGGTTGTGGAGGGAAAAGATAGTGAGTGCTTTCGGAATGCAACTCTGCCACCAAGAAGTTGTAGGACATGTCGGAGTCAAATTCGAGACTAAGTAGAGGGTGCAAGAATGGTCGTTCAGGAAGAATGTCCATATGCATGTGCAACCCTCCCTATATGATAGTGCTAACCCATATAGGATCCTCATAGTAGGGCACATTGCAGGAAACTCAAAGAACACGACTCCCGAGCCTATCTATAGAATGGGGGATAGAAGGGGTGAGAACGTAACCTAAGACTCTTAGTAGGGTATAAAGAGGAAAATTGGAAAATTTGTGTGCTTAGTCCTAGGGATTTTATCATTACAATACTAACACTAAGTTACACCGACAAATATCATACACAAACTTACAAAAATAGCAATCACAAACACGCATAATCACAAGTCACAGAGAAATGCAGCAAATAAGTATGATGCATGTCTAATCTTAACGTAGGCCATGAGCCTACGTGTCGATTGACTAGCCCGAATATGGTCTCCCAACTGCCTACATTTAACATATGTGCCTCATGGTGATAACCATGTACATTCCCGGTATTCAACAATCGTCGCAGAACTTGACGTCATGATATGCTCATAATTGAGAAATAGGTTTCAAACATAAGGTTGACGTCCCTACATCTCTCCAACACTAGTTAGGCGAGATAGATCTTTTGCTTTCTAGGCGGTCTTTTAGAGCACCTTAGGGCTTTATTATATTTTTCTTAGTGTATCTCATCTTACTATTCTCTAAAGAACTTTTTACCCTTTGTCCTTTCTTAAATTTACCAAAATACTCTTTTCTCTCTAAAAGACCCTTTTGTCTTTAATCTTTATTTATAATACCTTTCATATTCTTTATTCTTTCCTCTTAAGGTTTTTAAGATCTTATTATTTTATTTACTACTTTGTTCTAAGTATTTTCTAATATGGTCATTTAACCCTGGTGGACGGAAATTGTGATTCACACTTTTCACAACTCCGCACAACTAACCAGCAAGTGCACTGGGTCGTCCAAGTAATAAACCTTACGTGAGTAAGGGTCAATCCCACGGAGATTGTCAACTTGAAGCAAGCTATGATCATCTTGTAAATCTCAGTCAGGCGGATTCAATTGGTTATCAGGTTTTGATAATTAAAATATAAATAAAGCATAAAATAAGATAGAGTTACTTATGTAATTCACTGGTGGAAATTTTAGATAAGCGTCTCGAGATGCTTTGTTGCTTTTGAACCTCTGCTTTCCTATTGCCTTCTTCCAACCATGTGTTACTTCCTTCTATGGCAAGCTATAAGATCCTCTCAGTAAAAATGGTCCTCTACGGTTTTGGCACGGCTAATAAACTGTCGAATTTTTCGTCTCGGATGAAAAATACCAGGTACAGCTACCGCATGGCTAATCATCTATCGGTTCCCACTAGCATCGAAATAGGATCCATTGATCCTTTTGCACACTATCACTGCGCCCAACATTCGCAGGTTTGAAGCTCGTCACAGTCATCCCTTCCCGGATCCTACTCGGAATACTACAGACAAGTTTTAGACTTTTCGGATACCAGGAATGCTGCCAATAATTCTAGCCTATACCACAAAGATACTAATCTTACGGACTCGATCTGTGTATTAGATATCCAAGAGAATATACTCCAGCTGTCGTCCAATGACTATGTTGAACATCATGTAGACCGCTTTATGGTTGTCAGGCACGCAGATCTTGGCTAAGCGGGTAACGAAGATTGGGTGATTGTCACGGGTCACCCCTTCATTCTGACTTAACTGAATTAAGTACGAGAGTATATCTTGGAGAAGAAGTAGCGTGAATTGAAAGAAAAACAATAGTACTTGCATTAATTCATGAAGAACAGCAGAGCTCCACACCTTAATCTATGGGGTGTAGAAACTCCACCGTAGAAAATACATAAGTGAAAAGGGTCTAGGCATGGCCGTGAGGCCAGCCCCCAAATGTGAACAATGGTCTATGATAGCATAAGAGCCAAAAGTCCTCTAATACAATAGTAAAAAGTGCTATTTATACTAAACTAGCTACTAGGGATGACAGAAAATGAGTAACTAAGTGCATATACTGTAGAAATCCACTTCTGAGGCCCACTTGGTGTGTTCTTGGGCTGAGCATTGAAGCTTTTTCGTGCATAGGCTATTTCTAGAGTTAAACGCCAGCTTTGGTGCCAGTTTGGGCGTTTAACTCCAATTCTGGTGCCAGTTTGGGCGTTTTACGCCAAGATGTTTTAGGCTGGCTTTGGACGCCAGTTTGGGCCATCAAATATCGAAAAAAGTATGGACTATTATATATTTCTGGAAAGCACAGGATGTCTACTTTCCAACGCAATTGAGAGGGCGCCAATTAGGCTTCTGCAGCTCCAGAATATTCACTTTGAGTGTAGGAGGGTCAGAATCCAACAACATCTGCAGTCCTTTTTCAGCCTCTAAATTAGATTTTTGCTCAGGTCCCTCAATTTCAGACAGGAAATACCTGAAATTACAGAAAAATACACAAACTCATAGTAAAGTCTAGAAATGTGATTTTTGAATAAAAACTAATAAAAATATAATAAAAAGTAACTAAAATATACTAAAAACTAAGTAAAAACAATGCCAAAAAGGGTATAAATTATCCGCTCATCACAACACCAAACTTAAATTGTTGCTTGTCCCCAAGCAATTGAAAACAAAATAGGATAAAAACAAGAGAATATACAATAAATTCCAAACTTATCAATGAAGATTAGCTTCAATTAGATGAGCGGGACTTGTAGCCTTTTTGGCTTCTGAACAGTTTTGGCATCTCACTTTATCCTTTGAAGTTCAGAATGATTGGCATCTATAGGAACTCAAAATTTAGATAGTGTTATTGATTCTCTTAGTTCAGTATGTTGATTCTTGAACACAGCTACTTTATGAGTCTTGGCTAGTATTACCACCGGATACATAAATGCCACAGACACATAACTGGGTGAACCTTTTCAGATTGTGACTCAGCTTTGCTAGAGTCCCCAGTTAGAGGTGCCTAGAGCTCTTAAGCACACTTTTTTTTGCTTTGGACCACGACTTTAACTGCTCAGTCTCAAACTTTTCACTTGACACCTTCACGCCACAAGCACATGGTTAGGGACAGCTTGATTTAGCCGCTTAGGCCAGGATTTTATTCCTTTGGGCCCTCCTATCCATTAATGCTCAAAGCCTTGGATCCTCTTTACCCTTGCCTTTTGGTTTGAAGGGCTATTGGCTTTTTCTGCTTGCTTTTTCTTTTTCTTTCTTTTTTTTTTATTTTTTCGCCAATTTTTTTTTGCAAGCTTTGTTTTCACTGCTTTTTCTTGCTTCAAGAATCAATTTTATGATTTTTCAGATTATCAATAACATTTCTCATTTTTCATTATTCTTTCAAGAGCCAACAATTTTAATATTCATAAACAATAAATTCAAAAATATGCACTATTCAAGCATTCATTTAGAAAACAAAAGGTATTGCCACCACATTAAAATAATTGAACTAATTTCAAGATAGAATTCAAAATCATGTACTTCTTGTTCTTTTGCAATTAAAACATTTTTCATTTAAGAAAGGTGAAGGGTTCATAGGACATTCATAGCTTTAAGATATAGACACTAATGATCATGTAATAAAGACACAAACATAGACAAAACATAAAGCATATATTTCGAAAAACAGAAGAATAAGAACAAGGAAATTAAAGAACGAGTCCACCTTACTGATGGCGGCTAGTTCTTCCTCTTGAAGATCTTATGGAGTGCTTGAGCTCCTCTATGTCTCTTCCTTGCCTTTGTTGCTCCTCCCTCATGGCTCTTTGGTCCTCTCTGATTTCATTAAGGATAATGGAGTGCTCTTGGTGCTCCATCCTTAGTTGCCCCATGTTGGAACTCAATTCTCCTAAAGAGGTATTGATTTGCTCCCAATAGTTTTATAGAGGAAAGTGCATCCCTTGAGGTATCTCAGGGATTTCTTGATAAGGAATTTCCTCATGCTCTTGTTAAGGTCCATGAGTGGGCTCTGTTGTTTGCTCCATCCTTTTCTTAGTGATGGGCTTGTCTTCTTTAATGAGAATGTCTTCCTCTATGACAATTCCAGCTGAATTGCATAGGGTACAGATGAGATGAGGGAAGGCTAACCTTGCCAAAGTAGAGGGCTTGTCCGCCACCTTATAGAGTTCTAGAGATATGATCTCATGAACTTCTACTTCTTCTCCATTCATGATGCTGTGGATCATGATAGCCCGGTCTATTGTAACTTCAGACCGGTTGCTAGTAGGAATGATAGAGCGTTTGATGAACTCCAACCATCCGCTAGCCACGGGTTTGAGGTCAAGCCTTCTTAGTTGAACCGGCTTACCTCTTGAGTCTCTCTTCCATTGAGCTCCTTCCACACAAATGTCCCTAAGGACTTGGTCCAACCTTTGATCAAAGTTGACCCTTCTAGTGAAAGGATGAGGATCTCATCTCATCATTGGCAAGTTAAATGCCAACCTTACATTTTCCGGACTAAAGTCCAAGTAATTCCCCCGAACCATTGTGAGCCAATTCTTTGGGTTCGGGTTCATACTTTGATCATGGTTCCTAGTGATCTATGCATTAGCATAGAAATCTTGAACCATTACGATTCTGATTTGTTGGATTGGGTTGGTGAGAGCTTTCCAACCTCTTCTTTGAATCTCACGTCGGATCTCCGGATATTCACCCTTTTTGAGCATGAAGGGGACTTCGGGAATCACTTTTTTCTTGGCCATAACTTCATAGAAGTGGTCTTGATGGGCCTTTAAGATGAATCTCTCCATCTCCCATGACTCAGAGGTGGAAGCAATTGCCTTCTCTTTCCTCTTTCTAGAGGTTTTTCCGACCTTAGGTGCCATTAATGGTTATAGAAAAATAGAAAAGCAGAGCTTTTTCCACACCAAACTTAAAAGGTTTGCTCGTCCTCGAGCAAAAGAAGAAAGAAAGGAGTAGAAGAAAAAGAAATAATGGAGATGGAGGGGGTGATGGTTTCGGCCAAGGGGAAAGAAGTGTTTGTGATGTGTGAAAGTGAAGGTAGTGAGGAGGGGTATTTATAGGGTAGGAGAGAGAGGGGATTCGGTCATGAAGGGGTGGGTTTGGGCGGGAAATGGTTTGAATTTGAATGGTGAGGTAGGTTGGGTTTATGATGGATGGATGTGAGTGGTGAAGAGGATTTGGGGAAGAGGGTAGGATTTGATAGGTGAAGAGTATTTGGGGAAGAGTTATTGATGGGGTTGGTCAAGGGTATTTGGGGAAGATTGTTATGGAAAGGTGTGAAGAGGAGAGAAGAAGAGGTGGGGTAGGTGGGGATCCTGTGGGGTCCATAGATCCTGAGGTGTCAAGGAATTCTGCTCCCTGCACCAATCTAGCGTTTAAACGTCTACTGTGTGCCAATCCTGGCGTTTAACGCCAACTTTGCTACCTTTCTTGGCGTTAAACGCCAGTCTGCTGCCCCTTTCTGGCATTTAACACCAGCCAGATGCCAGACACCCCTTTCTGGCGTTAAACGCCTAGAGTGCTGCCCATTCTGGCATTTAACGCCCAGAATGCTGCCAGGCTGGGTGTTAAACACCCATTCTGCTATCTTTACTGGCGTTTAAGTCTGTCCTCCAGGGTGTGCTATTTTTGATTCTGTTTTTCATTTTGCTTTAATTCTGCAGCTGTTTTTATGACTTCACATGATCATCAACCTAAAGAAAACATAACAATAAATAAATATAATTAAATAACATTGGGTTGCCTCCCAACAAGCACTTCTTTAATGTCAATAACTTGACAGTGAGCTCTTAAAGAGCTTCACAGAGACTCAGAGCTTGCTTGTGGCCTCCCAACACTAAATTTAGAAGTTGAGTGTGAGGGCTCTGTTTGACTCTGTATTGAGAGAAGCTTTTCATGCTTCCTCTCCATGGTTACAGAAGAAGATCATTGAGCCTTAAACACAAGGTAGTCCTCATTCAATTGAAGGACTAACTCTCCTCTGTCCATGATAAACCATTATTTTATGGTTTATATTATGTTTAATTGTGTGGTTTTATCAAATCTTTACCCACTTATTGGTGCACGAAATTACAATCACACTTTTGTAACTACGCACAACTAACCAGCAAGTGCACTAGGTCGTCCAAGTAATACCTTACGTGAGTAAGGGTCGATCCCACGGAGATTGTCGGCTTGAAGCAAGCTATGGTTATCTTGTAACTCTTAGTCAGGATATCAATAATTCTCAGATTTGATTGTAAAAAGTAAAAGAACATGAATAAATACTTGTTATGCAGTAATGAAGAACAGGTTGAGGTTTTGGAGATGCTTTGTCTTCTGAATCTCTGCTTTCCTACTATCTTCTTCTTCATGCACGCAAGGCTCCTTCCATGGCAAGCTTTACGTTGGGCATCACCGTTGTCAATGGCTACTTCCTGTCCTCTCAGTTAAAATGTTCAAAATGCGCTGTCACCGCACGGCTAATCATCTGTTGGTTCTCCATCATGTTGGAATAGGATCCATTGATCCTTTTGCGTCTATCACACGCCCAACAATCACGAGTCTGAAGCTCGTCACAGTCATCCCTTCCCAGATCCTACTCGGAATACCACAAACAAGGTTTAGACTTTTCAGATCTCAAGAATGACTGCCAATAATTCTAGCCTATACCACGAAGGTTTCAATCTTAGATTAGAAACCCAAGAGATACACATTCAAGCTTGATTGCATGTAGAACGGAAGTGGTTGTCAAGCACGTGTTCATAGGTGAGAATGATGATGAGTGTCACGGATCATCACATTCATCAGGTTGAAGTGCGAATGAATATCTTAGAATAGAAGCAAGCGTGATAGAATGGAAAACAGTAGTAATTGCATTAATTCATAGAAACACAGTAGAGCTCCTCACCCCCAACAATGGGGTTCAGAGACTCATGCCATAGATGATACAATATGAAATGTGTAAAGTGTCATGAGGTACAAGATGAATCACTAAAATTAGTTTTTATAGTAAACTAGTGACCTAGGGTTACAGAAAATGAGTAAGCTAGGGTGTTTAGTGTAAAAATCCACTTCCGGGGCCCACTTGGTGTGTACTTGGGCTGAGCATTTAAGCTTTCATGTGTAGAGACTTTTCTTGGAGTTAAACGCCAGCTTTTGTGCCAGTTTGGGCGTTTAACTCCAGCTTTTGTGCCAGTTCTGGAGTTAAACGCCATAATTCTTGAGCTGACTTGGAACGCCTATTTGGGCCATCAAATCTCAGGCAAAGTATAGACTATTATATATTGCCGGAAAGCCCAAGATGTCTAATTTCCAACGCAATTGAGAGCGCACCAATTGGGCTTCTGTAGCTCCAGAAAATCCACTTCAAGTGCAGGGAGGTCAGAATCCAATAGCATCTGCAGTCCTTTTTCAGCCTCTGAATCAGATTTTTGCTCAGGTCCCTCAATTTCAGCCAGAAAATACTTGAAATCACAGAAAAATACACAAACTCTTAGTAAAGTCCAGAAAAGTGATTTTTATTTAAAAACTAATAAAAACTAACTAAAATATACTAAAAACATACTAAAAATAATGCCAAAAAGCGTATAAATTATCCGCTCATCACAACACCAAACTTAAATTGTTGCTTGTCCCCAAGCAACTAAAAATCAAATAGGATAAAAAGAAGAGAATATACAATGAATTCCAAAAGCATCTATGAAGATCAGTATTAATTAGATGAACGGGGCTTTTAGCTTTTTGCCTCTAAATAGTTTTGGCATCTCACTTTATCCTTTGAAGTTCAGAATGATTGGCTTCTATAGGAACTCAGAATCCAGATAGTGTTATTGTTCTCCTAGTTAAGTATGTTGATTCTTGAACACAGCTACTTTATGAGTCTTGGTCGTGACCCAAACTATTTTGTTTTCCAGTATTATCACCGGATACAGAAATGCCACAGACACATAACTGGGTGAACCTTTTCAGATTGTGACTCAGCTTTGCTAGAGTCCCCAATTAGAGGTGTCCAGAGCTCTTAAGCACACTTTCTTTTTGCTTTGGACCACGACTTTAATCGCTCAGTCTCAAGTTTTCACTTGACACCTTCACGCCACAAGCACATGGTTAGGGACAGCTTGGTTTAGCCGCTTAGGCCAGAATTTTATTCCTATGGGCCCTCCTATCCACTGATGCTCAAAGCCTTGGATCCTTTTTATTTTACCCTTTCCTTTTGGTTTAAAGGGCTATTGGCTTTTTCTGCTTGCTTTTTATTTTTTTTCTTTTTTTTCGCATTTTTTCTTCTTTTCTTTTTTTTATTCACTACTTTTTCTTGCTTCAAGAATTATTTTTATGATTTTTCAGATCATCAATAACATTTCTCCTTTTCCATCATTCTTTCAAGAGCTAACAATTTTAACATTCATGGCCAAAAAATTCAAAAATATGCAATGTTCAAGCATTCATTCAGAAAAACAAAAAGTATTGCCACCACATCAAAATAATTAATCTGTTTTAAAATTTGAAATTCATGTACTTCTTTTTCTTTTGTAATTAAAAACACTTTTTATTTAAGAAAGGTGATGGATTCATTTTCATAGCTTTAAGGCATAGACACTTAGACACTAGTGATCATGTAATAAGACACAAACATAAATAAACATAAAGCATAAAAATTTGAAAAAAAGAAAATAAAGAACAAGGATATTAAAGAACGGGTCCACCTTAGTGATGACGGCTTGTTCTTCCTCTTGAAGATCATATGGAGTGCTTGAGCTCCTCAATATCTCCTCCTTGCCTTTATTGCTCCTCTCTCATAATTCTTTGGTCTTCTATAATTTCATGGAGGATAATGGGTTGCTTTTGTTGAGGTCCATGAGTGGGCTCTCTTGTTTGCTCCATCTTCTTTTTAGTGATGGGCTTTTGAGATGAATCTCTCCATTTCTCATGACTCGGAGTTAGAAGCCATTGCCTTCTCTTTCCTCTTCCTAGAGGTTTCTCCGGCCTTAGGTGCCATAAATGGGTATGGAAAAATGAAAAGCAACGCTTTTACCACACCAAACTTAGAAGGTTTGCTCGTCCTCAAGCAAAAGAAGATGGAAGAGAGTAGATAAAGAAAAAATAGAGGAAATGGAAAGGGGGTTAGTGTTTCAGCCAAGGGGGAGAAGTAGTGTTTAAGATGTGATAGGTGAGGGGTTTTTGGGGAAGAGGTATTGAAGTGATTGGTGAAAGGTATTTGGGGAAGAGTATTATGAAAATGTGTAAAGAACAGAGAGAGTGAGTTGAGGTTTATGGGGATCCTGTGGGGTCCACAGATCCTGAGGTGTCAAGGATTTCTCATCCCTGCACCAATTAGGTTTGCAAAACACCCTTTGCTGCCAATCCTGCCATTAAACGCCAGGTTACTGCCCAGTTCTGGCGTTTAACGCCAGCTTCTTGCCCTTTTCTGGCGTTAAATGCCAGTCTGGTGCCCATTTCTGGCGTTAAACGCCCAGAATGGTGCCAGACTGGGCGTTTAACGCCCATTCTGCTGCCCTTACTGGCGTTTAAATGCCAATAGGCTTCTCCTCCAAGGTGTGCTATTTTTTATTCTGTTTTTCAGTTTGTTTTTGCTTTTTCAATTGTTTTTGTGACTTCACATGATCATCAACCTACAGAAAACATAAAATACCAATGGAAAATAAATATATAATTAAAGAACATTGGGTTGCCTCCCAATAAGCACTTCTTTATTGTCTTTAGCTGGACCTTGACTTGAGCTTTATTCTAGTCTCAGTTTTGAGCATTCTTGCTCAAAATTGCTTTTAAGATAATGTTTGATTCTCTGTCCATTAACAATGAACTTTTTATCAGAGTCAAAATCCTAAAGCTCAACATATCCATATGGTGATACACCTGTAATCAGATATGGTCCCCTCCACCGGGATTTTAATTTTCCGGGGAATAATTTGAGCCTAGAGATAAACAACAGAACCTTCTGTCCTGGTTCAAAGACTCTAGATGATAGTTTCTTGTCATGCCACCTTTTTGCTTTCTCCTTATAAATTTTTGCATTTTCAAAAGCATTGAGTCTGAATTCCTCTAGCTCATTTAGCTGGAGCAGTCTTTTTTCTCCAGCTAACTTAGCATCCAGGTTTAGGAATCTGGTTGCCCAGTAGGCTTTATGTTCCAGTTCCACGGGCAGATGACAGGCCTTGCCATATACAAGCTGGTATGGAGAGGTTCCTATAGGAGTCTTGAATTCTGTTCTGTATGCCCACAGAGCATCATCCAAGCTTTTTGCCCAATCCTTTCTACGGGTAATTACAGTCCATTCCAGGATTCTTTTTAGTTCTCTATTAGAGACTTCAGCCTGCCCATTTGTCTGTGGATGATATGGAGTTGCTACTTTGTGGCTAATTCCATATCGGACCATAGTAGAGTAAAGCTGTTTATTGCAGAAATGAGTGCCCCCATCACTGATTAGTACTCTGGGAACACCAAATCTGATGAAAATATGTTTCTGGAGGAACTTCAGCACAGTCTTAGTATCATTAGTGGGTGTGGAAATTGCTTCTACCCATTTAGATACGTAGTCTACAGCCACCAGAATGTAAGTGTTTGAGTATGATGGTGGGAAAGGACCCATGAAGTCAATGCCCCATACATCAAACAACTCAATCTCTAAGATCCCTTGTTGAGGCATGGCGTAACCATGAGGCAAGTTACCAGCTCTTTGGCAACTGTCACAGTTATGCACAAACTCTCGGGCATCTTTATAGATAGTAGGCCAGTAGAAGCCACATTGGAGGACCTTAGTGGCTGTTCACTCACCTCCGAAATGTCCTCCATACTGTGATCCATGGCAATGCCACAGGATCTTATGTGCCTCCTCTCTAGGTACACATCTACGGATCATTCTGTCTGCACATCTCTTAAAGAGGTATGGCTCATCCCATAGGTAGTACTTTGCATCAGAAATTAGTTTTTTTCTTTGTACCCTGCTGTACTCATTGGGTATAAACCTCACGGCTTTATAATTTGCAATGTCTGTAAACCATGGTGCCTCCTGAATGGCAAAGAGTTGCTCATCCGGAAAGGTCTCGGAGATCTCAGTAGGAGGAAGGGACGCCCCTGCTACTGGTTCTATTCGGGACAGGTGATCAGCTACCTGGTTCTCTATCCCTTTTTTGTCTCTTATTTCTATATCAAACTCTTGCAGAAGCAACACCCATCTTATGAGCCTGGGTTTTGAATCCTGCTTTGTGAGTAGGCATTTAAGAGCAGCATGGTCAGTATACACAATCACTTTTGAACCTACTAAATAGGATCTAAACTTGTCAATGGCATAAACCACTGTAAGTAACTCTTTTTCTGTGGTTGTGTAATTCTTCTGTGCATCATTTAAAACATGGCTAGCATAGTAAATGACATGCAGAAGCTTGTTATGCCTCTGTCCCAACACTGCACCAATGGCATGGTCACTAGCATCACACATTAGTTCAAATGGTAGTGTCTAGTCTGGTGCAGAGATGACTGGTGCTGTTACCACCTTAGCTTTTAGGGTTTTAAATGCCTGCAGACACTCTGTGTCAAACAAAAATGGCGTGTCAGCAGCTAGCAGATTGCTCAGAGGTTTTGCAATTTTTGAAAAATCCTTTATAAACCTCCTGTAAAATTCTGCATGTCCCAGAAAGCTTCTGATTGCCTTAACATTGGCAGGTGGTGGTAATTTTTCAATTACCTCCACTTTAGCTTGATCCACTTCTATTCCCTTATTTGAAATTTTATGCCCAAGGACAATTCTCTCAGTCACCATAAAGTGACATTTTTCCCAGTTTAAAACTAGGTTGGTCTCTTGGCATCTTTTCAGAACAAGTGCTAAATGGTCAAGACAGGAGCTGAATGAGTCTCCAAATACTGAAAAGTCATCCATGAAGACTTCCAAAAATTTCTCTACTATATCAGAGAAGATAGAGAGCATGCACCTCTAAAAGGTTGCAGGTGCATTGCACAGACCAAAAGGCATCCTTCTGTAAGCAAATACGCCAGAGGGACATGTGAATGCTATTTTCTCTTGGTCCTGAGGATCTACTGCAATTTGGTTATAGCCTGAATAGCCATCCAAAAAGCAGTAATAGTCATGACTTGCTAGTCTTTCTAGCATCTGGTCTATGAATGGTATAGGAAAATGATCCTTTCTGGTGGCTGTATTGAGCCTTCTGTAGTCAATACACATATGCCACCCTATAACTGTTTTTGTAGGAACCAGTTCATTCTTTTCATTATGAACCACTGTCATGCCTCCCTTCTTGAGGATAACTTAGACAGGGCTCACCCAGGGGCTATCAGAAATAGGATAAATAATCCCATCCTCTAGTAACTTAGTGACCTCTTTCTGTACCACTTCCTTCATGGCTGGATTTAGCCGCCTCTGTGGTTGAACCACTGGCTTAGCATCATCCTCCAATAGGATCTTGTGCATGCATCTTGCTGGGCTAATGCCCTTAAGATCACTTACGGACCACCCAAGAGCTGTCTTGTGTGTCCTTAGCACTTGAATTAGTGCTTTCTCTTCCTGTGGATTTAAAGCAGAGCTTATGATCACTGGAAAAGTGTCACCCTCTCCCAGAAATGCATATTTCAGGGATGGTGGTAGTGGTTTGAGCTCTGGTTTAGGAGGTTTCTCCTCTTCCTGAGGGATTTTTAGAGGTTCTTTTATTTCCTCTGGTTCCTCCAAATTAGGCTGAACATCTTTAAAGATGTCTTCTAGCTCTGATTCAAGACTCTCAGTCATATTGATCTCTTCTACCAAAGAGTCAATAATATCAGTTCTCATGCAGTCATTTGATGTGTCTGGATGCTGCATAGCTTTGACAATATTTAACTTGAACTCATCCTCATTGACTCTCAGGGTCACTTCCCCTTTTTGTACATCAATAAGAGTTCGTCCAGTTGCTAGGAAAGGTCTTCCTAGAATAAGAGTTGC
This sequence comes from Arachis ipaensis, assembly GCF_059453495.1. Classification (NCBI taxonomy): domain Eukaryota; kingdom Viridiplantae; phylum Streptophyta; class Magnoliopsida; order Fabales; family Fabaceae; genus Arachis; species Arachis ipaensis. Next base: position 112,519,864 of record NC_142441.1, on the reverse strand, counting down.
ACTCTTGTGCTCCTCCATTTCCAGCACTACAAAGTCAGTGGGAAAGGCAAATGGCCCAACCTTGACAATCATGTCCTCAATTATGCCTGATGGATATTTAATGGAGCCATCAGCAAGTTGAAGACATATCCGGGTTGGTTTGACTTCTTCAGTCAAGCCAAGCTTTCTGATAGTGGATGCAAGTATTGGGTTGATACTTGCTCCAAGGTCACATAGAGCTGTCTTGGTGCAAGCACCCTCTAATGTGCACGGTATCATAAAGCTTCCTGGATCTGTAAGCTTCTCTGGTAATCTTTTCAGAATGATTGCACTGTATTCTTCAGTGAGAAAAACTTTTTCAGTTTCTCTCCAATCCTTCTTATGACTTAAGATCTCTTTCATGAACTTAACATAAGAGGGTATTTGCTCAAGTGCCTCTGCAAACTGGATCTTTATTTCAAGAGTCCTGAGATAGTCTGCAAAGCGGGCAAATTGTTTATCCTGTTCCGCTTGGCAGAGTTTCTGAGGATAAGGCATCTTGGCTTTATATTCTTCAACCTTAGTTGCTGCAGGTTTATTCCCTATAAAGGTGGTTGGAGAAGCCTTCTTAGAGGGGTTACTATCAGCACTTGTAGGTGTCTGATCCCTCATTGGCGTTTGAACGCCAGAGCTGGGCAGGGAATGGGCGTTTAACGCCAACTTTTCTCCCTTTTCTGGCGTTTGAACGCCAGAAATGGGCATTCATTGGGCGTTTAACGCTAGTCTTTTACCCTTTTCTTGCGTTTGAATGCCAGAATTATTCCTCTCTGGGCTCTTGCTGTCCTGAGAGGGATTTTGGGCAGTGGTTTGGTCATCCTCTGTCAGTTGTTCCTTTCTTGGCTTTCTGCTATTTTGAACTGATTTATTTAATGTCTTCCCACTCCTTAATTGGACAGCTTGGCATTCTTCTGTTATCTGTTTAGATAGATGCTGTCTTGTCTGATTCAATTGCGCTTCCATATTCTTGTTAGCCTTTTTAGTGTCTTGGAACATCTCTTTAATTTTTGCTAATTGTTTTGTCATAAGGAATAATTGCTGATTAAGTTCAACAATCTGTTCTTGAGGATTAGGATCAGTAGTTACTGTTCTAGCCTCTTCTTTTATAGAGGACTCACTGCTTGAGTACAGATGCTGATTTCTAGCAACCGTATCTATGAGTTCTTGAGCTTCTTCAATCATTTTCCTCATGTGTATAGATCCACCAGCTGAGTGGTCTAGAGACATCTGAGCTTTTTCTGTAAGCCCATAGTAGAAGATGTCTAACTGTACCCACTCTGAAAATATTTTAGAGGGGTATTTTCTCAGCATCCCTCTGTACCTCTCCCAGGCATTATAAAGGGATTCATTATCCTCTTGTCTAAAGCTTTGGATGTCCAGCCTTAGCTGTGTCATCCTTTTTGGAGGGTAAAATTGATTTAGGAATTTGTCTGATAACTGTCTCCATGTTTTTATGCTTGCTGTGGGTTGGTTATTTAACCACCTCTTAGCTTGATCTTTTACAGCAAAAGAAAACAGTAATAATCTGTAGACATCCTGATCCACTTTTTTATCACGTACTGTGTCAGTAATTTGTAAGAACTGTGCCAGCAACTCAGTAGGTTCTTCTTGTGGAAGACTAGAATATTGGCAATTTTGCTGCACCATGATAATGAGCTGAGGATTTAGCTTAAAACTGCTTGCTTTAATGGGAGGTATACAGATGCTACTCCCATATGCAGCTGTAATGGGGTTAGCATATGACCCCAGAGTCCTTCTGGACTGTTCACTTCCACTTAGGTCCATGATGGAGAAAGGGAGATGATATGAATTGCAATTAAATTATATTTTAAAAATTTTTTCTTTTTTTTTAAAAGTAGCCGAAAATAAAATAAAACAAAATAGATGGAAGATAATATAAAACTTTCGAAAATAATGAAATAAAAGCAAATTGAAAACTAAATTAATTAATTAATTAAAAAGATTTTGGAATTAGCAATTAGAAAGATATGATTGAAAATTATTTTGAAAAAGATATGATTGCAATTTATAAAAAAAAAAGATATGATTGAAAAGATATGATTGAAGAAATTAAAAAGATTTGATTTTTTTTTTTTGAAAAAGATTTGAAAAGATCAATTTTTGAAATTAGAATTTTAACTTGACTAAAAAAAAGAAATGATTTTGAAAATCTTTGACTAATTCAATGCAAAATTTCGAAATTTATGAGTAAAATAAGGGAAAGATATTTTTTTAATTTTTGAATTTTAATGAGGAAAGAGAAAAACAACAAAATAACACTAAACTTAGAAATTTTAGATCAAAACAAAGAGAACAAACAAGAAAACTTTGAATGTCAAGATGAACACCAAGAACACTTTGAAGATCAACATGAACACCAAGAACAAATTTTTGAAAAATTTTTAAGTAAATAAAAGCACACGGGACACCAAACTTAAAATTTTTAGAAAATAAAACACAAATTTTCGAAATTTTAAAGGAAAACACAAAGAGGACACCAAACATAGAATTTTTAAAGATCAAGAAGGAACTAAGAACATGCAAATTCGAAAAATTGAAAGAAAATAAAAGCATGCAATTGACACCAAACTTAAAATATGAAACTAAACTTAAATAAAAGACTCTAAACCAACAAAAATAAATTATTCCTAATCTAAGCAACAAAATAAACCATCAGTTGTCCAAACTCGAATAATCCCCGGCAACGGCGCCAAAAACTTGGTGTACGAAATTACAATCACACTTTTGTAACTCCGCACAACTAACCAGCAAGTGCACTGGGTTGTCCAAGTAATACCTTACGTGAGTAAGGGTCGATCCCACGGAGATTATCGGCTTGAAGCAAGCTACGGTTATCTTGTAACTCTTAGTCAGGATATCAATAATTCTCAGATTTTATTCTAAAAAGTAAAAGAACATGAATAAATACTTGTTATGCAGTAATGAAGAACAGGTTGGGGTTTTGGAGATGCTTTGTCTTCTGAATCTCTGCTTTCCTACTATCTTCTTCTTCATGCACGCAAGGCTCCTTCCATGGCAAGCTTTACGTTGGGCATCACCGTTGTCAATGGCTACTTCCTGTCCTCTCAGTGAAAATGTTCCAAATGCGCTGTCACCGCATGGCTAATCATCTGTCAGTTCTCGATCATGTTGGAATAGGGTCCATTGATCCTTTTGCGTCTGTCACACGCCCAACAATCGTGAGTTTGAAGCTCGTCACAGTCATCCCTTCCCAGATCCTACTCGGAATACCACAGATAAGGTTTAGACTTTCCAGATCTCAAAAATGACCGCCAATAATTCTAGCCTATACCACGAAGGTTTCAATCTTAGATTAGAAACCCAAGAGATACACATTCAAGCTTGATTGCACGTAGAACGGAAGTGGTTGTCAAGCACGCATTCATAGGTGAGAATGATGATGAGTGTCACGGATCATCACATTCATCATGTTGAAGTGCGAATGAATATCTTAGAATAGAAGCAAGCGTGATAGAATGGAAAACAGTAGTAATTGCATTAATTCATAGAAACACAACAGAGCTCCTCACCCCCAACAATGGGGTTCAGAGACTCATGCCATAGAAGATACAATATGAAACGTGTAAAGTGTCATGAGGTACAAGATGAATCACTAAAAGTAGTTTTTATAGTAAACTAGTGACTTAGGGTTACAGAAAATGAGTAAGCTAGGGTGTTTAGTGTAAAAATCCACTTCCGGGGCCCACTTGGTGTGTGCTTGGGTTGAGCATTGAAGCTTTCATGTGTAGAGACTTTTCTTGGAGTTAAACTCCAGCTTTTGTGCCAGTTTGGGCGTTTAACTCCAGCTTTTGTGCCAGTTCTGGAGTTAAACGCCAGAATTCTTGAGCTGAATTGGAACGCCTGTTTGGGCCATCAAATCTCGGGCAAAGTATGGACTATTATATATTGCTGGAAAGCCCAGGATGTCTACTTTCCAACGCAATTGAGAGAGCGCCAATGGGGCTTCTGAAGCTCCAGAAAATCCACTTCGAGTGCAGGGAGGTCAGAATCCAACAGCATCTGCAGTCCTTTTTCAGCCTCTGAATCATATTTTTGCTCAAGTCCCTCAATTTCAGCCAGAAAATACCTAAAATCACAGAAAAACACACAAAATCATAGTAAAGTCCAGAAAAGTGATTTTTATTTAAAAACTAATAAAAACATAATAAAAACTAACTAAAATATACTAAAAACATACTAAAAACAATGCCAAAAAGCGTATAAATTATCCGCTCATCACTTATTCATTAAATAAGCATGCATTTATAATTCCTTCCTAAAAATACTTTATGATTAAAAACTTGCTTCCTAGAGACTTTTAACTTTGTATTTTAATTCTCCTTTATTCCATTCGATGCTGTGATATGTGTGTTAAGTATTTCAGGCTCTATAGGGCATGAATGACTTGCAGATTGGAAAGGAAGCTTGCAAAAAAATGGAAGGAACACAAGAAATTAAAGAGATGACCAGCGAGAAGTGATGCGGGCGCATGGCTCACGCGACCGCGCGATATAGAGGAAATTACAGTAACGCGGACGCATGGCTCACGCGACCGCGCGGATTGGAAACTGCACCAATGACGCGAAGGCGTGGACGATGCGCACGCGTGGATAGGCAAAACGCTGGATGACGCGATCGCGTGACATGCGCGATCTGCAGAATCTGCAAAATTCGCTGGGGGCGATTTTGGACCCTGTTTCGACCCAGTTTTCGGCCCAGAAAAGTAGATTAGAGCCATGGAACATGCAGAGACCAAAGGACAACATTCATTCCATCTAGTTTTAGTTTTAGATCTGATTTTACCTCTCCTCTAAGTTTTCTCTCTACACATTCATAGTTCTTAGGATTTGATTTTATTGCATTTTGGATTGGAACATTGAGAAGAGTTATTACCTCCGTCAAGACTTCGTCATTCTAGTTTGTTTCCTTACTTGTCACTTACTCTTTCATGTTCCTTATTTACTCAGAGTTACTCTTGGATTATTTCTAGAATTTATTTATACAAGAATTATTTTTATTTTAATTGATCCTTTTGATTATTATTTATTATGTCTTTCAGTATTTCTCTTCCTTATTTTGTGAAATTTACATTCATAATGAGCGAGTAGTTCCATAACTTGATTGGGAGATGATTGAAAGGAGCCCTTGAGTTGGGTTACTCAAGAGAAAAATTGTAATTGGGTTTATTGTTGGATCACCCTCTAGTTATTGACACTAGTCCTTCCTAAGAGAGAGGATTAGAACTTGTGACTAGAAATAGCTTTCCAACTTGCTTGACTTCCTTCTACCTAGTACAGGGTATCTAAGCAGAATAACCTTCAATTATCAATTGATCTTTAGAGTACTGCAACAAGAATAGGGCTTCCAACTAATCTACTCCTAGTCAAGGCTTTTATTTAAAATTACATAATTTCTATAATTTAAATTCCTGTTTATCAACTCAAACCACTTTTGAAAACATCTGATTAATAAAATAGCACATCTTTCTGCAACTCGTTGGGAGACGACCTGGGATTCATACTCCCAGTATTTTGATTTTAATTTTAATTTTGTGACAACCCTTCTAAATTAATAAGTGGATTTTCGGTTGGTTAAGAATTGTACTTGCAACGTCAATTTTTGGCGCCGTTGCCGGGGAGTTGCAATAGAGTGCTAAGTTATTGATTGGAATTTATTTATTTGCATTTTATTTTATTTTGCTACTATGCGCTACATGTTTCTTTTGTTAAATGACGCATTCACTTCCTGATCCAAGCTTGCCAGTATTTGATCCTGAGATTGAAAGAAATATCTCACGAATAAGGCAAGCTCGGCGTCGGTTAGTCCTCTCCGAGGGCGAATCTGAAACGTCACTTGAGGAAGAAACAAGCTCCCTTTCTGCTGATTCAGTTGATTTACGTGCAGGTGACATGGCAGCACCTAGAAGAATTACTATCCAAGAGGCTGGAGCCCCTGATTTCACAATGCAACCATTTCAAGCGCATCACCCAGCAGTGGCTACAGACTTTGAAATAAAGACTGCACTGCTCAACTTGATGCTTAAGTTTCATGGCTTACCTGCTCAAGAGCCTATCAAGCACCTGAGGGATTTTCAAGCAGCCTGTTCTACTGTCAGGCGCGATGGTGCAGATGAAACTTCTATTCTATTGAAAGCTTTCCCATTCTCTCTTGAGGGAAAAGCAAGAGAGTGGTACTACACTCAACCCGCAGCAACCGTTTTTGACTGGGATACGCTTAGAAGAGAATTTTTGGAAAAATTCTTCCCAGCTGAAGTTACTGACAAACTGAGAAAAGACATTTCCATGATTGTTCAGGATGAATCCGAGACTCTCTATGAATACTGGGAGCGCTTCAACAACCTTCTAGAAGCATGCCCCCACTATATGATTGACAAGATAGTGTTGCTCGACTACGTCACACAAGGCATGAGGCCCCAAGATAAGACCACATTGGAAAGTGCTAGCAATGGGTCTATGAAAAAGTACAAGACCACTAATGAGGCATGGCAATTGATCAGCGACTTGGCTGAGTCTACAAGGAATTACAGGCAGAAACAAGGCCACTCAAAGGCTGTTGCAGAGGTATCTTCTAGCAAAGAAACTACTGCTCTGGCTCAGAGTATATGTGAAATGACCAACTTACTAAAGCAGATGCAGTTGAGTCAACAACAAGCACAGCAAAGTCAATAGTTAGTCCTACAGAGAGTGTGTGGGATCTGTGCTGATTACAGCCATTATACTGATGAATGTCCATAGCTCCAGCAGGAAGACAACACTGTGGCAGCCATTCATAACTTCTATGACTGCCCCAACCAAGGGTACAATCAAGGTGGCAGTTATAGCCATGGATGGCAGGACAACTCTAACCAGAATTGGAGGGACAATTCTAACCCGAATTGGAGGGACAATAATAACAGAGGAGGCAGAGACAATCAAGGATATCAGAGGTGGAATAATAACAACAACAGGCAGCAGAACCAGAACCAGCCTTACAGAGCACCTCACCTGAGGCAGTCCCAAGGACCACAACACAACCAACAACAAGTTCCGCAGATCACTCAACCTAATTCTTCTCCGAGTGACGATACTCTTCAATCCATTGCACAAGGACAAAGGAACATGGAAAGTTCACTTAATGGCCTAGCGTCCGCTATACAAGCTCTCATCTCTCAGCTGGCACCACCCAATACTTCAAACACTCAACAGGTAAGCTCCAGTGGAATTCCTTCTCAACCCTTACCCAATCAAAAGGGTGGCATCAATGCCATTACCCTAAGGTCCGGAACCACATTGCAAGAGAGGAATCAGGAGGAGCTAAACCCACCAAAACACACCTCAGCTAAAGAGGTAGTGGAAATAGAAGATATTGAGGAGGAAGAGGATATACAGGACACGGCTAAAGAAGAAGAAGCTCAATCACAGGATGAAGCACCAAAAGGTGTAGACACTGTAGAAAACGCCATTCCTATTCCATTTCCACAACTTGCAAGGAAGCCCAGGAAGCAGTTGGAACCTGATCCCAAGATGGTAGAAATATTCAAAAAGGTTGAGGTAACTGTTCCCCTTTTTGATGTTATTCAACAGGTACCTAAATACACAAAGTTTCTAAAAGATTTATGCATACATAAAGACAAAATTAATGAATTAGAAAATATTCCTTTAGGTAGTTCTATATCTGCTTTAATGGGAGGTTTACCTAAAAAGTGTAGTAACCCAGGTCCATGTATGGTTAATTGTACTATTGGTGGTGTAGTATTTTCTGACTGCATGTGTGATTTAGGAGCATGTGTGAGTATAATGCCTTTGTCTATATATGATGTTTTGAGGCTCCCTCCCTTAAAAAGGTCGGCAGCTCGTTTTGTGTTAGCAGATAAAAGATTTATTACAATGGCTGGAGTTACTGAAGATGTATTAGTGGGCATTAAGGGGCTCACTTTTCCCATTGATTTTTATAACCTGGAGATGCCCCAAAATGACTCAGAGAAGCCATCATCAATCCTACTCGGAAGACCTTTCCTGAAGACCTCGAAGTTCAAACTGGATGCTTTTTCAGAAACATACTCTTTTGAAATAGACGGCCGAGTGGTAAGCTTCAATCTGAATGGAATTATGAAGCACCCTCCAGAAGATCATTCTTTCCTCCAGTGTGACATCATAGATGAAACCGTAGCTGAAATTCACCTGGAGGAGTTAGAAGAAAAGTACATAGGACAAGGTCTGAGTGTGGGGACACTTTCTGAGGACAATGAAAGTACTTTACCATTGTCACCAACTCCAGACAATCCAGAGCCTGACCATGAGCAGAAGTTAGAATTAAAACCCCTCCATCCACACCTCAAATATGCTTACCTTGAGGACAAGTAGAAGTTTTCAGTTATCATTGCACGGGAACTCACTTCTCAACAAGAAGAGCAGTTACTTAGTGTGCTGAGGAGGCATAAGAAGGCAATTGGATGGAGTTTGGCAGACATAGTAGGCATCAACCCTCAAGTTTGTGAGCACAGAACATTTTTAGAAGAAGGAGCAAGGCCTGTTCATCAACCTCAGAGAAGACTGAATCCCACTATTTTGGAGGTTGTCAAAAAGGAAGTGACCAGACTACTGGAGGCAGATATCATCTATCCCATCTCAGACAGTGAATGGGTAAGCCCAGTATAAGTGGTGCCCAAGAAGTCTGGAGTCACTACAGTGAAGAATGAGCATGGAGAGCTCATAGCAACCAGAGTACAAAACGCTTGGAGGGTCTGCATTGATTACAGGCACCTAAACCAGGCCACTTGTAAGGATCACTATCCTCTTCCATTCATTGATCAAATGCTGGATCGCCTGTCAGGTAAATTGCATTATTGCTTTTTAGATGGTTACACAGGTTATTTCCAAATTCATATAGCTCCTGAAGATCAGGAAAAGACTACTTTTACCTATCCTTTTAGGACTTATGCTTATAAGAGAATGCCCTTTGGCTTGTGCAATGCACCAGCTACTTTCCAAAGGTGCATGATGAGTCTTTTCTCTGATCTTATTGAGGACTGTATGGAGGTTTTTATGGATGATTTTAGCGTTTATAGTGATTCTTTTAGCCTTTGCTTAGATAGTTTATCTAGAGTATTAGATAGATGTGTCAGTACAAACCTTGTATTAAATTTTGAAAAATGTCACTTTATGGTTAAACAAGGGATTGTACTAGGACATGTTGTATCTAATAGTGGCATTTCTGTAGATCCAGCAAAGGTGGATGTTATTTCTAGTTTGCCTTACCCCTCCTCTATGAGGGAAGTCCGTTCATTCCTTGGCCATGCAGTTTTTTACCGAAGATTCATTAAGGACTTCAGTAAGGTAGCACTTCCCTTATCCAGATTACTGCAGAAAGATATTGAGTTCGAGTTCAGTGAGGATTGCAAACAAGCGTTTGATAAATTGAAAACTGCCCTGACTCAAGCTCTAATTATGAGAGGACCCGACTGGAGCCAGCCATTCGAAATCATATGCGACGCCTCCTACCATGCAGTAGGAGCAGCGCTGGCTCAGCGTGAAGGTAAGGACCCCTTTGTAATTGCTTATGTGTCTAAAACTTTAGACACTGCTCAATCTAACTACACTACTACTGAGAAAGAGCTTCTTGCTATTGTTTTTGCTCTGGATAAATTCCGAGCCTATTTACTTGGTACTAAAGTAGTAGTGTACTCAGACCACGCAGCTCTAAAGTATATATTAGCTAAAAAGGAATCCAAACCAAGGCTTATACATTGGATACTGCTACTACAAGAATTTAATTTAGAAATAAAGAATAGGAGTGGAAACCAGAATTTAGTAGCAGACCACTTGAGTCGCCTTGAGCACACTAAGGATGACTCTACTCCTATAGTTGATAATTTCCCTTTTGATAACTTGCAAGCAGTATCTGAGGTAGTCCCTTGGTATGCACCTGTAGCTAATTATCTAGTTAGCCGCACTTTTTCTCCAAACTTTACTAAGCATCAAAGAGACAAGCTGAAAAGCGAGTCCAAATATTATATATGGGATGACCCATATTTATGGAGATGTGGCGCTAACCAGGTAATTAGAATGTGTGTGCCTCAATCAGAATTCCAGTCCATCTTAGAGGCCTGTCACTCATCTGAGAGTGGAGGACATTTTGGCCCTCAAAGAACAGCTAGAAAAATCTTAGACTGTAGATTCTGGTGGCCTACTCTTTTTAGAGACGCTGCTAAATTTTGTAAATCCTGTTTCCCATGCCAAAAATTTGGTAATATATCCAGGAAGGATGAGATGCCTCAACAAATTATGCTTTTCTGTGAAATTTTTGATGTTTGGGGCATTGACTTCATGGGTCCATTTCCAAATTCTAATAGTTATTTTTATATTTTGTTAGCTGTAGATTACATTTCTAAATGGGTGGAAGCCATTCCTACCCGCACTGATGATGCTAACACTGTTGTTTCCTTTGTGAGAAACCACATCATTTGTCGCTTTGGATCACCACGAGCAATCGTGAGCGATCAAGGCACCCATTTTTGTAACAGGAGACTAACAGGATTACTGAAGAAGCATGGGATAATTCATAAAGTAGCAACAGCCTACCATCCTCAGACTAATGGGCAAGCCGAGGTGTCAAACAGAGAGATAAAGCGTATATTGCAGAAGATAGTCAAACCTCATAGAAGAGACTGGAGCACCAGGCTACAAGATGCACTTTGGGCATACAGAACAGCATACAAGACACCCATTGGGATGAGTCCCTTTCGCTTAGTTTATGGAAAAGCCTGTCATCTCCCATTTGAAGTAGAGCACAAAGCCTTTTGGGCAGTAAAAGAGTGCAACATGGGATTTGAGAAAGCCGGAGCTAAAAGGAAGTTGCAATTGCAAGAATTGGAAAGCCTTCGCCTAGAAGCTTATGAGAACTCAAGGCTGTACAAGGAAAAGATGAAGGTTGTACATGATCAACACATCAAGAGGAAAGAGTTCCAACCTGGGGACTTAGTTCTCCTTTACAAATCTAGACTAAGGCTCATGCCAGGCAAGTTGAGATCAAGATGGGAAGGTCCATATAGAGTAGAGAAGGTTGAACCGTACGGAGTTTTTCACCTAAGTCACCCTTCAAACTCTGAACTCATCAAAGTTAATGGACATCGTTTGAAGCTATATCATGGCGAGAAGGTGACGAAAAACAAGGAGCTAGAAATCTTCCTCTTGGAGGATCCACTCACAGCAGAAGACTGAGCTAGTGGAGCGTCTAACTTACGGACGTTAAAGCAAAGTGCTAGGTGGGAGACAACCCACCATGGTATGATCGTTCCTTTCTTTATTCTTAGTTTTCTTTTTCCAATAACTCTTCTCTTTATTAGCACATTTAGTTTGCATCTGCATTTGCTTATTTTTAATTTTGTTTTTTAAAAAAAATTCAAATATTCGCAAACGACGCGACCGCATCGCTGACGCGACCGCATCGCCGACGCGTCCGCGTCGCATGTGGCTTAGAGAGAATAATTAGTCGAACAGAGAGTCACGCGGGAGCGTGGCTGGAGGCGTGCCTTTGGCGCAAATCATCCCACGCGACCGCGTGGGTGACGCGTCCGCGTCACCCACGCGGACGCGTGACTAGAAAATTGACGTAAGAAAGGGTGCACGACCGAAAGTTGTGCTAGAGTGGTGCTAGACTGGTGCTGAACGCACAAACCTTACCACGCGGACGCATGGCTCATGCGTCCGCATCATATCCCTATAGTCACCACTCACACGATCTCGTCGATCACGCGACCGCGTCGATCACGCGACCGCGTCACCCTAGATTTTGGAAAAAATAAGTTTTGAACAGAGAGTTGTGCGGACGCAAGGCTGCCCTCGCGCCAGTAGCACAAAACGAGTCATGCGTCCTCGTGACCAACGCGACCGCGTCAATTCATTTAAGCGAAAGTCGCGCGAACGCGTCTCCCACGCGTCCGCGTCGCCTGCGTCGCACAGCTTCTCCTAATTTGCCAAATATCTTATCTTTCCCTTCCCCAAATCCTACTTTTTCTTTTCCCCCTCATTATTTTCTTTCCTTCTCTTCCTCCTTCCTTCTTTCTCACTTTCTATTCTCTCTCTCATCACCATTAATAAGGTTTTTCTTTTCTTCCCCCTCCTTACTTTTCTATTCTTCTTAATTTATGTTCTCTTCTTCTTTTCTTTTTCTTTTTATCTTCATTATTCATGTTTTCTTTTTCTTTCTTTTTCTCTTTTAATTGGTGTTAGATATTTAGTAAGGGTCGTTATTATTCCTTATGTTTGCTTGTGGATTGTTGCAATATTGTTTGGCAATTATCTATCAATTTTTAAAGGGTTGCTTGCATGTTCAATTTCTTATTTTGAATAGCTTATCTACCATGCATGCTATGTGTTTCTGAAAAAGCCCGTATGGCATTGTGTACTATCTTTGGATTTCTTTTATTCTACTACTTTAAATGCCTGCTTTTCACAAAAATCCTTTTTATATTTTATTAATTTAATATAATTGTTATTACAAACAGGTTGTTAGTTTGAACTCTGTGGTAATTTAACATGGACATTAAATGCTTGATCTATGCTACTCATGTCTTTGTCTGCATGCCAATAAACACCTTGCATTTAATTGTTCTCCTATGCACTCCCTATATTTCTATTTATGATTTTTCACATGTAGTCATGACCATGTGTTAACATCATTTATCTTTTAATGTGCATTACTTACCACCTTTCCCATTCCCTTCCTTGCTCTACCCCTTAACATTTTGACATACTTTCTCTTTGTTCCCTTTCAGGATGGCCACCAAGAAAGGGAAGGAGAAAGCTACGCCCAAACCATCAGCAAGGAGAGGAACAAAACGAGCACTAGTGGCAGAGCCTTCTTCAACTGTAGTTAAACCCTCAACAAAAAGAATTAAGAGGATTATAAAGGTTGATGATAAAGATAAAGCCTTCCCAGCAAAGGACACTGCGCGATTTACCAATCGCTACTGTGAACAGATGTTCTCCATCCTGGCAGAAAGGAGCTACAACAACGAATTCCTTCTTATCCTCCCAAACCATATTGCTGATTTTGTTGAACCACAAATTGCACAGAGACAGTACAATTTCCTACAGAGACAGCCACGGCAGGTTAATCTTTCCTAGGTAGTCGAGTTCTACTCCAACTTCCACCTGCCGACCCTACAGTCTGTCTATGTCCGTCAGAAGCAAGTCCCCGTTACAGAAGAGGCCATTCAACGAACTTTAGATCTTCCCCTTACTCCAGAAGGACTGGACGCATTTCAAGAAGCTGCACTCAAGCGCCAGATGTACCAATTTGACTGGGACGCTGTTCTCAGAGTTATCGCCCTACCTGGCAGCAGATGGATCTACAGATACCATCGTTCCCGTCCTAAGGGAATATCGGCTTCTGCACTTACCTTGGAGGCTCGAGTATGGGCACAGATTATGTCCCATTACGTTTTTTCGAGCACTCACGAATCCTCCTTCACTGCAGACATGGCCGTTCTACTATGGTGCATCCTTACAGACCAGCCTCTGAACCTACCAAGACACATCCGGAGTGCTATGGGACACGTACAAATTGTGGGAAACTTACCTTTTCCCGCCTTAGTTTCAGATCTCGTCTCAGCAGCTGGAGTCTCCTACAGAGCTGGGGACACCAAAGCTATGCTTCCACGGGAAGATCAGTATGTCCCTAACGGGAAATACATCAGACCTCCAGCAGCCACTACAAGCCAGCCTACTGATCAGGCTGAAGAGATTCCTCCTTCAATACCAGAAGCACCTACAACAACTTAACTGCTCCATCAGATACTTGAAAGGTTGGATCGGCAGGAACACAAAGCAAAGCTAAGAGAGCGCCGTAACAAGCGCCGATTCACATACCTCAAGGAGCTACTTAAGGGAAAATACAGAGACTCAGACACCCCGGACTCCACTTCCTTTACCAGCACTAGGAGCCATGACGGTTCCGACTGTGGAGATACTGCTACCAGCCCACCTTTGTTCCTGACAGATGGTACCGAGGACGGTGCAAAGCCTTAAGTGTGGGGAGGTCGGTCAGTACCTGACTTCCAGAGGTAATTTGTCTTCCCTAACACCAATAAAATAGGATATTTAGTTAGTTTTTCTTTTGTAGAATAGGATAAATTGCATAGTAATAGGATAGTCGCATGCATGTTCTACTTGATTGAAAAGACAATAAGTTTCTTCTAAGACCCTATTTTTAGAACAAAATTTCACTAATTTTAATCTGAACATTTATGTTAAATCTGCTTGAAGTTGTATTTGGAACATGGTTTTTGAGCTAAAGAACACACAACCTGTGAGACTTTGAGCCTTTATACATGGTTACATTATTTAAACATAATTATTCTGTTCTTGTGTGTTTACTTCTCTATGATTGTAATCTGTATTTTGTTGCATCCTATATGTCCAATGTTTAATATATTTATATGTTTGCATATGATTGAGGCCATTATTTGTTTAGCTCACTTATCCCAAATTAAGCCTACCCTTTCAATTACCTTTGTTAGCCACTTTGAGCCTTTAAATCCCATCTGTTCTTTATTTTGCCACATTACTAGTCTTAAGCGGAAAAACAATTATACATCCTAATTGAATCTTTGGTTAGCTTAAGATAGAATTGTATATGTTAATTAAGTTTGGGAAATTGTGGGAACAAAAGATAATAAGAGAATGTGTCATGATGATATAATGGAAATTTGGGTACTTACTCATGTAAAATTATAAGAATTAAAAATCTATGTGCATTGATAAGCTATGTTTATTTTTATGTTCAAAAAAAATTTTAATAATTAAATAAGGGGACAAAATTACCCCAACGTTAAGTTAAGAATTCAAAGATCAATGCATGTATGATAAAATTAAAATGAAAGTTGATACATGAGTAAGGAATGTGAAAGAGAAATTTTGGGTAGCTAAGTATGAGATTTAAGTTATATAGAATGTACATATGTGTGGGTTAAAGCTTAGGTTAATTAAAGATTCAATTTATAAAGCTTACTTAACCATATGTGTATCCTTACCCTTACCTTGGCCCCATTACAACCTTGAAAAGACCTCATGATGTTTGCATTGGTATATTAAATGTTGTTGATTGGTTAGGTGAAGAACAAAAATTAGAAAGCATGATTAGAGAAGGATAGAGTAATCACCCTATACACTAGAGAGATTAGAGCATACATACATCATCAGTGAGGGTTCAACGCTTAAATTCTATGTTCCCTGCTTTCATGAGCTACCTTCTTGCATTTTTATATGTTCTTACTGTATAAGAATTGAATTAGTGGAATTTGATTTGTGATTGTCTTGAGAGCTTATTCACTTTTAACCAAGTGGAAAAAAAATCATATAATTGCATTGTATTGCATGAGTTTTACATGTTCCTACTCATTTATTTTATCTCCTTCAACTAAGCATGAGGACATGCTAATATCTAAGTGTGGGGAGGTTGATAAACCATTATTTTATTGTTTATATTGTGTTTAATTGTGTGGTTTTATCAAATCTTTACCCACTTATTCATTAAATAAGCATGCATTTATAATTCCTTCCTAAAAATACTTTATGATTAAAAACTTGCTTCCTAGAGACTTTTAACTTTGTATTTTAATTCTCCTTTATTCCATTCGATGCTGTGATATGTGTGTTAAGTATTTCAAGCTCTATAGGGCATGAATGACTTGGAGATTGGAAAGGAAGCTTGCAAAAAAATGGAAGGAACACAAGAAATTAAGGAGATGACCAACGAGAAGTGATGCGGGCGCATGGCTCACGCGAAAGCGCGATATAGAGGAAATTACAGTGACGCGGACGCATGGCTCACGCGACCGCGCGGATTGGAAACTGCACCAGTGACGCGAAGGCGTGGACGACGTGCACGCGTGGATAGGCAAAACGCTGGATGACGCGAACACCTGGATGACGCGATTGAGTGACATGTGCGATCTGCAGAATCTGTAGAATTTGCTGGGGGCGATTTTGGGCCCTGTTTCGACCCAGTTTTCGGCCTAGAAAAGCATATTAGAGCCAGAGAACATGCAGAGACCAAAGGACAACATTCATTCCATCTAGTTTTTGTTTTAGATCTGATTTTACCTCTCCTCTAGGTTTTCTCTCTACACATTCATAGTTCTTAGGATTTGATTTTATTGCTTTTTGGATTAGAACATTAAGAAGAGTTATTACCTCCGTCAAGACTTCGTCATTCTAGTTTGTTTCCTTACTAGTCACTTACTCTTTCATGTTCCTTATTTACTCAGAGTTACTCTTGGATTATTTCTAGAATTTATTTATACAAGAATTATTTTTATTTTAATTGATCCTTTTGATTATTATTTTTTATGTCTTTCAGTATTTCTCTTCCTTATTTTGTGAAATTTACATTCATAATGAGCGAGTAGTTCCATAATTTGATTGGGAGATGATTGAAAGGAGCCCTTGAGTTGGGTTACTCAAGAGAAAAATTGTAATTGGATTTATTGTTAGATCGCCCTCTAGTTATTGACACTAGTCCTTCCCAAGGGAGAGGATTAGGACTTGTGACTAGAAATAGCTTTCCGACTTGCTTGACTTCCCTCTACTTAGTAAAGGGTAACTAAGCAGAATAACCTTCAATTATCAATTGATCTTTAGAGTACTCCAACAAGAATAGGGCTTCCAACTAATCTACTCCCAGTCAAGGCTTTTATTTAAAATTACATAATTTTTCTAATTTAAATTCTTGTTTATCAACTCAAACCACTTTTGAAAACATCTGATTTATAAAATAGCACATCTTTCTGAAACTCGTTGGGAGACGACTTGGGATTCATACTCCAAGTATTTTGATTTTAATTTTAATTTTGTGACAACCCTTCTAAATTGATAATTGGATTTTCGGTTGGTTAAGAACTGTACTTGCAATGTATCTCTTATAATAATTTCTTAACTCGCCAATTTCTGCCACGTCAGTCCACATCAATCATAGCTCTTGCTGTGGCTAGGAAGGGTCTTCCAAGGATGATGGATTCATCCTCATCCTTCCTAGTGTCTAGGATTATGAAGTCAGCAGGGACGTAAAAGCCTTCAACCTTCACTAAGACATCCTCTACAAGTCCATAAGCCTGTTTCCTTGAATTGTCTGCCATCTCTAGTGAGATTCTTACAGCTTGTACCTCAAAGATCCCCAGTTTCTCCATTACAGAGAGTGGCATGAGGTTTATACTTGAACCAAAGTCACACAGAGCCTTCTTAAAGGTCATGGTGCCTATGATGCAAGGTATTAAGAACTTTTCGGGATCTGATTTCTTCTGAGGTAATTTCTGTTGAACCAAGTTATTCAGTTCATTGATGAGAAATGGAGGTTCATCCTCCCAAGTCTCATTACCAAATAACTTGGCATTCAGCTTTATGATTGCTCATAGATACTGAGCAACTTGCTCTTCAATAATATCTTCATCCTCTTCAAAGGAAGAATACTCATCAGAGCTCATGAATGGCAACAGTAAGTTCAGTGGAATCTCTATGGTCTCTGTATGAGCCTCAGATTCCTTTGGTTCCTCAATAGGGAACTCCTTAGTGGCCAGTGGACGTCTATTGAGGTCTTCCTCAGTGGAAATCACTGCCTTTCCCTCCTCTACAGGTTCGGCCATGTTGGACGTGTTGATGGCCTTGCACTCTCTTTTTCGATTCTCTTCTGTATTGCTTGGGAGAGTACTAGGAGGGATTTCAATAACTCTTTTACTCAGCTGACCCACTTGTGTCTCCAAATTTCTAATGGAGGACCTTGTTTCAGTCATGAAACTGTGAGTGGTCTTACTTAGATCAGAGATTATGGTTGCTAAGTCAGAGAGGCTCTGCTTAGAATTCTCTGTCTGTTGCTCAGAAGATGATGGAAAAGGTTTGCTATTGCTAAACCTATTTCTCCCACCATTATTATTATTGAGGCCTTGATTAGGCTTCTGCTGATCCTTCCATGAGAAATTAGGATGATTTCTCCATGAAGGATTATAGGTGTTTCCAGAGAATTCTCCCATGTAATTCACCTCTTCCATTGCAGGATTCTCAGGGTCATAAGCTTCTTCTTCAGAGGAAGCTTCTTTAGTACTGCCGGATGCAGCTTGCATTCCAGTCAGACTCTGAGAGATCATATTGACGTGCTGAGTCAATATTTTATTCTGATCCAATATGGCATTCAGAGTATCAATCTCAAGAACTCCTTTCTTCTGAGTTGACCCATTATTCATAGGATTTCTTTCAGAAGTATACATGAACTGGTTATTTACAACCATCTCAATGAGTTCCTGGGCTTCTGCAGGCGTCTTCTTCAGATGAAGAGATCCACCAGCAGAGTGGTCCAATGACATCTTGGATAATTCAGACAGACCATCATAGAATATACATAAAATGCTCCATTCTGAAAGCATGTCAAAAGGACACCTTCTGATCAATTGCTTGTATCTTTCCCAAGCTTCATAGAGGGATTCACCTTCCTTCTGTCTGAAGGTTTGGACTTCCACTCTAAGCTTGCTCAATTTTTGAGGTGGAAAGAATTTGGCCAAGAAAGCATTGACCAACTTTTCCAAAGAGTTTAGGCTTTCTTTAGGTTGTGAGTCCAACCATGTCCTAGCTCTGTCTTTTACAGCAAAGGGAAAAAGCATAAGTCTGTAGACCTCAGGATTAACCCCATTGGTCTTAACAGTGTCACAGATTTACAAGAATTCAGCTAAAAACTGATGAGGATCTTCCAATGGAAGTCCATAAAACTTATAATTCTGCTACATTAGAGAAACTAATTGAGGCTTAAGCTCAAAGTTGTTTGCTCTAATTGCAGGAATTGAGATGCTTCTTCCATAGAAGTCAGAAGTGGGTGCAGTAAAGTCACCATGCATCTTCCTTGCATCTCTACCATTGTTGTTATTTTCGGCTGCCATGTCTCCTTCTTTTTCGAAAATTTCTGTTAGGTCCTCTCTAGAGTGTTGTGCTTTAGCTTCTCTTAGCTTCCTCTTCAGATTTCTTTCAGGTTCAGGATCAGCTTCAACAAGAATGTTCTTATCCTTGCTCTTGCTCATATGAAAAAGAAGAGAACAGAAAAGAATAGGAATCCTCTATGTCATAGTATAGATATTCCTTTATGTGAGTAGAAGAATAGAAGAAATAGAATGAAGAAGGGAGAAGAAGAATTCGAACACAGAGAGAGGGAGAGGGTTCGAATTATAAGAAGAAGAGAAGTGTTAGTAATCAAATAAATAAATAGAAAGAGATGAGGGAGGAAGGAAATTCGAAAGTTAATTAAAAGAAAAGAAAGATATTTTTATTTTTATTTTAATTATTGGTTAGTATTCAAAAATATTAAAAGAAATAAAATAAAACTAAAACTTAAAACAATTAGTTAATTAAAAAGAATTTTGAAAAAAAAGGTTAGTTATTTTCGAAAATTAAGTAGTTAGGTGATTTTGAAAAAGATAAGAAATAGTAAAACAATCAAAAAGTCAAGTAGTTAATTGAAAAAGATTTGAAAATCAATTTTGAAAAGATAAGAAGTTAGAAAAAGATTTAAAATTAAGTTTTGAAAAAGATATGATTGGAAAAAAAGATTTGAAAAGGAAATTATAGTTGATTACTTGACTAACAAGAGACTAAAAGATATGATTCTAGAATTTAAGGATTGAACATTTCTTAATAGGCAAGTAACAACTTGAAACTTTTTGACTCAAAACATTAATTGTTAGCATTAATTTCGAAAATATGAAATAAAAATAAGAAAAAGATTTTGAAAATTAATTTTGAAATTTTCGATAATATTTAGAAGAAAAATGAAAAAGATTTGATTTTTGAAAAATATTTGAAAAGATAAAAATTTTTAAATTGAAATTTTGACTTGACTAATAAGAAACAACTAAATTTTAAAAATTTTTGACCAAATCAACTCAAAATTTTGAAATTTATTAGTAAAATAAGGGGAAGATATTATTTTTTATTTTTGAATTTTTAATGAGGAGAGAGAAAAATACCTAACAAACACAAGATATAAGAAATTAAAATAAAAACAACTAATGCATGCAAGAACACCTTGAATGTCAAGATGAACACCATGAACACTTTGAAGATCATGATGAACATCAAGAACATATTTTTAAAAATTTTTAAACTTTGGACACTATGAACTCGAAAATGCATAAGAAAAACAAGACACAAAACAATAAAAATCAAAGATCAAACAAAGAAAATCATCAAGAACAACTTGAAGATCAAGAAAGAACACATGCATAAATTTTCAAAAATTTAGAAAATTAAAAAGATGCAATTGACACCAAACTTAAAAGTTGACACAAGACTCAAACAAGAAACACAAAATATTTTTGGTTTTTTTTATGATTTTATTAAAATTTTTTGTAATTTCTTTCAAAAATTATTTTGGAAAAAGAAAATAAAGGGATACAAAATTTTTAATAAGAATTCCAGGAATCATGCAATGTTAGTCTAAAGTTTCGGTCCAAAAGAATTAGACATGGCCAATGGCCAGCCAAGCTTTAAGTGAAAGCTTCGGTCCAAAAGATTTAGACATGGCCAAATAGCCATCCAAGCTTTAGCAGAGCATTACATACAACAGCCAAATTGATCGGAACCAAAAGGCTCTTGCAAAGATAAGTGGAAACCTCAGTCCAAAAGATTAGATATGGCTAAATAGCCAGCCAGGCTTCAACATATCTTATGAAACTCTAGAATTCGTTCTTAAAAATTCTGAAGAACATATTTAAATAATTTTTTTGAATTTTTCGAAAACTATATATTTTTTTGTAAATTTTATTTCGAAAAGAAAATTAAAAAGCTTAAACATAAAATAAAATTACCTAATCTAAGCAACAAGATGAACCGTCAGTTGTCCAAACTTGAACAATCCCTGGCAACGGCGCCAAAAACTTGGTGGACGGAAATTGTGATTCACACTTTTCACAACTCCGCACAACTAACCAGCAAGTGCACTGGGTTGTCCAAGTAATAAACCTTACGTGAGTAAGGGTCGATCCCACGGAGATTGTCAGCTTGAAGCAAGCTATGATCATCTTGTAAATCTCAGTCAGGCGGATTCAATTGGTTATGAGATTTTGATAATTAAAATATAAATAAAACATAAAATAAGATAGAGTTACTTATGTAATTCACTGGTGGGAATTTCAGATAAGCGTCTGGAGATGCTTTGTTGCTTCTGAACCTCTGCTTTCCTATTGCCTTCTTCCAACCATGCGTTACTTCCTTCCATGGCAAGCTGTAAGATCCTCTCAGTGAAAATGGTCCTCTACGGTTTCTGCATGGCTAATCAAATGTCGAATTTCTCGTTTCGGATGAAAAATACCAGGTACAGCTACCGCATGGCTAATTATCTGTTGGTTCCTGCTAGCATCGGAATAGGATCCATTGATCCTTTTGCACACTGTCACTGCGCCCAACATTCACAGTTTTGAAGCTTGTCACAGTCATCCCTTCCCGGATCCTACTCGGAATACCACAGACAAGGTTTAGACTTTCCGGATCCCAGAAATGCTGCCAATAATTCTAGCCTATACCACGAAGATACTAATCTCACGGACTCGGTCCGTGTATTAGATATCCAAGAGAATATACTCTAACTGTCGTCCAATGACTACGTTGAACATCATGTAGACCGCTTTGTGGTTGTAAGACCCAGAGCTTTTAAAAGAGAGCTATCATGAGCTAATTTCAAATTCAGTATTTCTGTAGCCTTAATTTCAGAAATTATTTTTATTAAAGATAACTAAGGCAAGGTTTGATTTATTGAATTTGAAATAAGTTATAATTATTATTATCCAATTTTACAATTATTGGATTATTTTCTATATTTTAATTATAAAGTTGATAGTTATGAAATAATAAGGATTTTATATGATTTGGATTAGATAAGTAATATTTTAAATATTAATACTGCTATTTTGGAAAATAAAAAAATTAAGTATATTATTTCTAATTATTTGATTTGGGCATTTTATTGAAAGTAATTTGTAAAATTGATGAGCAAATAGTATTTTCTATGTACTAATAGTGTTGGATTTAATTTGGATTTCAATTACTAAATTATTTCCAATTTTATTTGAAATTACCAAAGTACCCTTAATCCTTAGTTTCAAAAACATGAAACCCTAATAGCCACCGAGCCTTTCCCCCCAAACACCCAGCAGTGGCAGCACACACACTCAAAGTTTTCTTTTTCTCTGAAAGAATGAAAAAGAAAGAAGAATGGGGGTAAGGGGAAAGGGGCCGTGGAATAAGGGAGAAGGAGAGGAAGACTCGCGCCGGCGTGCTGGTCTCACCGCCGCCATCGCGCCGCCGTCCTACTCAACGTTGCCATCCCATCTTTCCACGCCGTCGTGCTACGCCTTGAGGGCTGTCACGCAAGGGAAGAGAGAAGAGAGTGTGCCGACGTGTCCTGCTGTCGACCCACGTCTCGCCGTCGCACCACCGTCCCCGTGCCGCTGTCATTCGGTCCATCCACGAGTCGCCGAACCAGGCTGAGAGAAAGGGAGACGCGCGAAGGAGAGAACGGATCTGAGGCCGAGCTGAGGTCCAACCACCGCGTCGGAGTCCTATCGAGTTGCCGTCGTACGCGCCATGACCTGCAGCCGCGCCGTTGCCAGTCGTGCTTACTCTGCCGCCATGAAGCCCAGCTGCTGTTGGGAACCTTGTCGCCGCTCATGGGGTGCGCCGGTAAGCCTCTGCCACCAGAAAACATCACTTCTGCTGCGTCGCCAGAGTTCTGGCCGCCGGAAAGACCTCGCTGCCGTAGTGGTTGTGGTCCACTGTATGGCCGCCGGAGAAAACCGCCTTGGCCGCTGAAACCACCGCCGGTAAGGGTCTTTGCAGTTGGTTCTCAATCCTTCCTGTTCCTGGGTCTCATGGTCATGACGTTGTTATGCAGTCACGGTTATCATGATCGGAAGTCGTCACCGCTGCCGCTTGAGGTGGCTGCCGCCGAACCTGTTCGGAGGCTGCCACTGTTCTGGTTCAGCCGTTCCTCTTTTGGTTCGGTAAGCATTTTCGATTTTAAAGCCCTTTAGTTACTATTCTGTTATCATACGCTGAGGTTTGTGGCGTTAATTGCTATACGATTGAGTTTCGGTTCTTGTATGTTACGATTAGAGTTGTTGAGATTGTTGCGAAAGTGGCTTGGAACCGAGGTTTTGGCTGCCGGGATTTTGATTGTTGATTTCGGGTCGAGGCGGAAAGGATTATGTGATGCGTTTGGGCTATGCTTTTGCGTTTTGAGGTAGGGGTGCTTTCCAAAAACTATATTCTTGTATATTGGAATTATTACATATGGGTACTGATGTGAGGATGTGTATTTGGTGATTGTATCAGTCCTATGTATTGTTTGGTTGTTTTGTATGATTATGGGTGTTTATTTGACTCGACTGTTGTGTGGCTTTGTGAAACAAAATGCTTTTGAAATTGATTCTTTTAAAGCTTTGAGATCGAGTTGAATCCGTTGGAAATTGATTTGAATCGAATGGATTTTCTTGAGAATGTGTAAAACAGAATACACTATTGATTCCAGCCTAGCTGGCTTTAAATGATCTGGTTTTTGATAAATGATTGTTGCTGAATCGTTTCTTTAAAGCTTTAGAAATGAGTTTATTCGGCTGATAATGAGTTGATTTTGAAACGGTTTTCTGGAAATATGGTATTGAGGTTGACTGTTGAATTTTGGCTTGCCTTTGAATTGATTTTGGATTTTTGGGCTGTTGGAAAAGGATTGTGGAATGGTTTGGTTGGAACCCAAATCAGGTGGCAAAGTCCAAATTTTAGGGGAGATGCTGTCGAAATTTCTATAAAATCCGAGTCTTTACTGAAATGTTGTTTGGAGAAATGATGATTTAAAGACTTCTACTATTTTATTTGAATTATCAAGAAAAGGATGATTCATGCTTTTGAAATGAATTACTAAAGAGGAAATTCTAATTTAGTCTTGCTTCTTAAGAAAAGCATTGTATCTCCTTTGGGAGGAAGTTATTTAGATGAAATTTATGTTTTAAAGCTGTTTTAAGTGTGACAAGGGCTATGCCTTTGAATTTGACTTGAGGATTTCAATTAGAGGAGTTTCAATGACTTTGAAAGAACCCGAATGTCTATTGACAAGTTTCATTTTGAAATGTTTTGAGAAAGGTTTTAAGTACTCTTTGAATTCTAAATTCTTGCAAGACTAAAACAATTTTGAACAGTTGAAACGTTCTAGAATTTATCATAGGAGTTGAAGCTGGTTTTGCCTAAGTAAAGGAAACGGCTTGAAAGAAGTAAATGATTACGTGACTCGGTTTTGCTTAGATCCTATTTTATTACTCAAATCGAAAATCCAAGGTTTTAATGATTTTAAATGAATTTGGCGAAATGAGTTATGCTATTCTCCCCTAAGGACTTGGGACCTTGCCGAGAAACTTTGTTATAAAATCCCATTGTTGGATGGATGATTTTGAATGTTTCAAAATGAATCTTTAACTTTTTATGGTTATGGAAGTTTTGAAAAGAGGATGCCGAGAGTAGCATGGTTTTAAAAGGGGAATTTACCTTGAGTAAAAGTGGCTTATGAGCCTGAGATGATTTGAGAAATGAGATCTTTAAAGCCAAGGCTGAAAAGAGTTGGAACTTGATTTCAAAGTGAAATGATTTGGGAAAAAGTGATTTATGTCTTAAATGCCGATTTTATGAATTGATGATGTTGAAGGTGGAAGTGCCATTTTGTTGTGAGCCGGAATGGCTGTGTATGATTATAAATATTGGTTGGTTCTGGATTGAACCGTGAGCCGGAATGGCTGTGTATGATATGAATATTGGCTGGTTCTGGACTGAACTGTGAGCCGGATGGCTGAGATGGATGTTGATCCATGGAAGAGATTGAATGCATGTATATGCTGAATCATTGATAAATGTGAATGTTGCACTTCCACTATCGGAGATGAGGGTTTCCTTGGAAGGAAGCAGTGGCTAGCCACCACGTGCTCCAGGTTGAGACTCGAAGCTCTTTTGACCTTATGTCGTAAGTGTGGCCGGGCACTGTGAAAGTCCCGGATGAGCTCGCCCCCGTAAATATTCACCAGTGAGGGTGATGGATATGGATCATGATTATGATCAAGTTTATGATGAGTATAACTCGAGTTGGGGATGCGCGACAGAGGGACAGTCCAATGGTTAGCTACCAGGACTTGTCGGGTTAGCTTTATAACCGACAGATGATATCATCAGCCACTAGGGACAGGCATGCATCATATGCATCTATGTGACATTGCTTGGGCGTGCATATCATACTTGGTTTGCCTGTGTGATTAATTGCTAATTGTTCTACTTGTAATAACTGTTTGTTTGTGCTTGCATCTTCCTATTTGTGTTTGCTACTGGGACTCTGTTGAACTGTGGTGATTGGTTGATAGTTGAATTGTTTGGGCCTAGGGCCGTCGTTGGAATGAGATGAACCGAGGGTTGATTTCGGTTTTGTGTTTCTGGTTTGGAACAAAATATGAAAGGCTATTTTGTTTCAGCATAGATAAATCGTTTTGAAAGGCTTTTGAGTTTTTGAGAATTGAATGGTTCCTCTTTCAGAAAAGATTTCCGACTTTACTTTTATTGTAAACCATTGTTTTTGAAAAGAGGCATAAGACAGTTATTAGTCACTGGTACGGTTTATCTTCATGTATCCTATTACAGTAATTCCCAAAAAACCCTCTACTGAGAACCCTTTCGAGGATGATGTTCTCACCCCCCCTACATTTTTCCCCTTTCAGGATATGGCGCAGAAGGTATGAAGAGTTCATTTAGTTGTTATTGAGATGCTCTGTATTGCTTTAGTATATTTTTGTTCCCTCGCCTTTATCTTGATACATTCTGTAAGAGGGATAGGAATTGTATTGGGTAATGGTTGTAATATTATATATATATATATATATGGATGTACTCTTTATGAGTTTTTGTAAGTTGTATGGTATCTATGGATGTATATTATCGGATGAAAGTATTTTTGGGAGCAGTATTGCGGTTTAAAGTTTCAAACAGGCTCATATTTTAGTATTAAATAGCATCAGTGTTGTCGTCATGTCCGAGTTATCAAAGTTGCGCAGCCGGAAGCGTGAGCTTTGGTAGCTAGGGTGTTACAGTGGTTGACAGGCACGCGGATCTTGGCTAAGCGAGTAACGAAGATTGGGTGATTGTCACGGGTCACCCCTTCATTCTGACTTAACTGAATTAAGTACGAGAGTATATATTGGAGAAGAAGTAGGCGTGAATTGAAAGAAAAACAATAGTACTTGCATTAATTCATGAAGAACAGCAGAGCTCCACACCTTAATCTATGGGGTGTAGAAACTCCACCATAGAAAATACATAAGTGAAAAAGGTCTAGGCATGGCCGTGAGGCCAGCCCCCAAACGTGAACAATGGTCTATGATAGAATAAGAGCGAAAAGTCTTCTAATACAATAGTAAGAAGTGTTATTATACTAAACTAGCTACTAGGGATTACAGAAAATGAGTAACTAAGTGCATATAGTGCAGAAATCCACTTCCGGGGCCTACTTGGTGTGTTCTTGGGCTGAGCATTGAAGCTTTTTCTTGCATAGGCTGTTCCTGGAGTTAAACGCCAGCTTTGGTGCCAGTTTGGGCGTTTAGCTCCAATTCTGGTGCCAGTTTGGGCGTTTTATGCCAAGATGTTTTAGGCTGGATTTGGACGCCAGTTTGGGCCATTAAATCTCAGAAAAAGTATGAACTATTATATATTTTTGGAAAGCCCAAGATGCCTACTTTCCAATGCAAGAGGGTCAGAATCCAACAGCATCTGCAGTCCTTTTTCAGCCTCTGAATCAGATTTTTGCTCAGGTCCCTCAATTTCAGCTAGAAAATACCTGAAATTACAGAAAAATACATAAACTCATAGTAAAATCCAGAAATATAATTTTTGAATAAAAACTAATAAAAAATAACTAAAACATACTAAAAACTAAGTAAAAACAATGCCAAAAAGGGTATAAATTATCTGCTCATCAAACCCCTTTTTCTTTATGTTTACCATATTAGTCTTATACTTTATTCATAAATAACCCTTTTGTCCTTGTACTCATAATTATTTGTTTTATCATGCTCTTTTTTTTAAAATGACTGTTTTACTCCTAGACCTCATAACTAAGTAGCTTCACTCTTATATTTTTCAAAATTATCAATTTGCCTTTTCTATCTCCTAACTTACTATTTTGACCTGAAACTTTTTATTAATGAAGGTTTTATCCTTCCTAGCCTATTTTACCATTTTAACCCCAAATTTTTTATCCTTATCCTAGAGATTTGTCATTTTTATACTTTTATCCCTAGACTTTACTACCTTTGTTAATTATGCCCGAAACTTTATTTTATTTACACTTTAGGTCCAAATCTTTTATAATTTCATTTTTATCCCTAAGCCTTCTATGTCCATATTTTTAAACCCAATATTTTACTAATTACAATTTTAACCCACTTTTATCCCAAGTTACATATTGATCCAAAGTTAATGCATCATACTTTTTTCATAGAGTTAAAGATTACGTTTATGTCTCTTTTAGACTCTTTTAGTCACTTTTATTCTAGTCCCTGAATTATTTTATGTTTTCAACCTCTTTAAGCATTCTATGAAATATTTTACTTGCTCTTTATCATTCAAAACTTAGAATTTGTCCCAAGAGCTTTTGTGCCATTTGGCCACCTTCATCATCACATAAATTCATCAAACTTTCATAACAAGTATTAATAGAATGTTTCAAATATTCATTCATGTATCAAGCAATATCATAAACAATCAAAATCATTTATCATCACCGAAATGCCATCAAGCATCAATAGAAACACTTTATTCACATAAGAGGTCTTCTAACTAGTCCTAACCTTCTTTTGCTAGTCTCCTCAAATCACTTTCTTAGTACTTCTAGTCTCCAAAATATCATAAATGCAAACAACACATCATTTAATTAGGAGTAGACCTCATGGCCGAATCCATAGGGAGAGGAAAGGGAATGAATTCTCGCCATCTTAAGCTTGAGTATTGCTGTGTGAATTTCTTAAGGTTCCTAGGGCACGATACATAAGTGAAACATGGTTTAGACAAGAGGAACACAATCTCATGCTTCTTGGAACCATATAGCCGAACATGTTGTGAAAGAAAAGGAAGACTTTCTTACCCTTTTGACGTTAGATTTTTTATGTCTAGTCACTCTTTTGGAAGCTCCTAATGTTGGTTTTTTTTACAAGAAATGAATAACCATAATCTCTTCATGGAACAGTATGATGACCGAATTGAGATGATGAGAAGTGAAGGTATTCTCTTCACTTACGTTGAGGATCTTGAAGGAAAATCAATAGAATGAGAGAGGTAGTCCTAGCTTGTTGGTTGCTTGAGAGGTGGTTGATGCCAGGGCATTTTGGCCAGTTTCACTGACCTTTTCTTTACTATTTTTAGGGTAGTTTCATGCATTTCCTTAGAAAATAAGATAGTTTTGGGTAGATATTCACTTACATCTTGATTCAAGCATAAATTGTGCACTTTACATGATTTCATGAGGATTTTGCATGAATTTAATGACAAATTGGATGTTGTACTTCCCATGACTTGGACTAGAACTTTGATGCACTCTATTGCTTGATTTCAGGACAAAGGAAGCAAGAAAGAACCACGTTAGCAGCCACGTTAATCTAATTAACGTAACTCCTAACGTGGAATGGGAGTAACTTGCAAAGTTAATGAGAAAAGTAATCGCCAATAACGCTCTCGAAGCCATCATTGCCCACGTTAAGAGTCACGTTAACTAAGTTAACGTGAACTCTAACGTGGAGAAAAGGAAATGGAGCCAACGTTAGTGACACTTACCTTTGTCACTAACATTGGGCCAAGCTCATAAGTGGCCACGTTAGTTACCACGTTAACTTAGTTAACGTGGCTGCTAATGTTAAGAAGCAAAAGAGAAGCCAACGTTAGTGACATTTAACTTTGTCACTAACGTTGGCCAAGCCTCCACAAGCCACGTTAACTTCCACGTTAACTTCGTTAACGTGGAAGCCAACGTGAGAAAGTAAATGATCGCCAACGTTAGTGACACCTAACTTTGTCAC
Organism: Arachis ipaensis; assembly: GCF_059453495.1. NCBI lineage: Eukaryota > Viridiplantae > Streptophyta > Magnoliopsida > Fabales > Fabaceae > Arachis > Arachis ipaensis. The sequence goes on along the minus strand of NC_142441.1, from coordinate 112,490,706 downwards.
TAACGTTGGAATGAACCACACAAGCCACAATGAGCCACATTAACTTAGTTAACGTGGAAGCTAACGTGAAGAAGAAAGATGATGAGCCAACGTTAGTGACATTCACCTTTGTCACTAACGTTGGAGATGGCTAGCATTGCTACGTTAGAGGCCACGTTAACCTAGTTAACGTGGACTCTAACGTGGGAGATAGGGGCACATTGGAACGTTAGTGACAAAGTTAAGTGTCACTAACGTTCTTGAAGGTTGGCAAGTTAACGTTAAGAGCCATGTTAACTAAGTTAACGTGGACTCTAACGTAAGAAAGGGGGAGGCTTCTCAACGTTATTGGGAAAGGTAAGTCCCAATAACGTGTGCGAAGGACCAAGAGGCAATGTTAGTGGCAACGTTTGTGCCACTAACGTTGAGGTTAACGTGGCTCTAACTTGGGTCAGGAACGTTAGTGAAAAAGGTGATTGTCACTAACGTTCTTGAACCCACAATTTCACTTAACGTTAACACCACTAACGTCCTGAGCTAAAGTCTCTGCCCACTTCACACTTTCTCTCTGCAAGTAAAACTAAGCCCAATGAAGAAGATAACTGCTTCAAACTCAAGATCCAAAGGCCCATACCCATGACTTGAAGAGCCAACTAGAAGATCAGAAGAGTAGTATATATAGGAGTAGCTTTGAATTAAAATGAGAGTTGGAAATTATAGGGAGCCTCTTGGCATAGAACTACTCTCTGTATTTTACTTTCTCTGCACTTATAGTTTCATCATGTATTCTCCATCTTTGTTTTCATTTTCCAGAGCTATGAACAACTAAACCCCTTTCATTGGGTTAGGGAGCTCTGTTGTAATTTGATGGATCAATACTAGTTTTCATTATTCTTCTTCTATCTTTTCTCTTGATTTTACTTGAAAGCTTTCGATCTTCATCCAATTGGGTAGTTATCTTGGAAAAGAAGCTATTCAAACTTGGATCTCTTCTGAACCTTGAAAGAGGAATGAAGAGATCATGCTAGAAATGCTTTCTCATGCTGGACCAAATTGGGTTTGGATGGATATGTGACTATAATCCTCTCAACACTTGATTTGGGAAATGCATGTGGTATAATCAGTGACCATACTTCATCTTTTCTCATGAGCAATTGACCAAAGAATTGGCTATTGATCAAGATTTGAGAGATTGAATTACAAGAAATTATAATTCGATCACTTAAGATTGCCAATGAGATCAATGAGTGCATTGATTGAGGAAGAGATGAAAATGAAATTGATCCGGAGAATGCAACATCTCCTGAGCCCAATGAACTTCCCATTTCTAATCTTACCCATTCTCTTTAATTTCTGTCATTTACTTTTATGAGCAATTACCCCATTCCCATTTAAGATTCTGCAATTTACTTTCCATCATCTACATTCAGCTCTTTATTTCTAGCATTTACTTTTCTGTTATTTACTTTCCCGCCATTTAATTTTCTATAATTCTCAACTCAAATTTTGATTCACTCAACTAGAACATTCCTCTAATTAAAGTTGCTTGATCAATCAATCCCTGTGGGATTCGACCTCACTCTATTGTGAGTTTTTACTTGACGACAAATTCGGTACACTTGCCGAAGGAAATTTGTTATGAGACAAGTTTTCCATGCATCAAGTTTATGGCGCCGTTGCCGGGGATTGATTATGCATCAACAATGATTAAATTGGAAGATAACTAGATTGAGCATTTTTGTTTTGTTTGATTTAATTTTCTGTTTGAGTAATTCACTTTCAGTTCTGGTTAATTTCTTCCCTTCCCCCTACTTTTTCAATTTTCTTTGTTATTTACAATTCAGTTCACTAACCCATTAATTGTTTGATATATTGCATCACTCACACTAACAGTAACTCTAACAGAATACTTTCTGCATTTATTTTCCTTGCTTGTGCTTTGTTGGTTGTATGACAGGGAGAAGAAGCGGGGCTTCAACTTCCTTTGATTCTGAACCTGAGAGAACCCTCTTTAGATTAAGGAGGGAAGCAAGAGGAAAAAGAGTGGTTGGTGCTGAGGAAGAGGATGAATACTTTGAACCAAACATGGAAGAAAACATGGAAGACCATCGTGAGGAAGAGGCTCACAACCATGGCGGAGGAGGTCGAGCAAATCATGCTAGGGAGGATAGAAGAGTTTTAGGCTCTTACATCAATCCAAACCCAGGAAACTGTGGAAGTAGCATTCAAAATCCAACCATCCATGCCAACAATTTTGAACTAAAACCACAGCTTATCACCCTTGTTCAGAACAACTGTTCATTCGGAGGGAGTGTCCAAGAAGACCCCAATCAACATCTAACCACCTTCCTGAGAATATGTGACACAGTAAAGTCTAATGGTGTTCATCCTGACGCCTATAGACTGCTCTTATTTCCATTCTCACTCAAGGATAAGGCAGCCAAGTGGCTGGAGTCTTTCCCGAAGGAGAGTTTGACAACTTGGGAAGATGTGGTGAACAAATTCTTAGCACGATTCTACCCCCCTCAACGAATCAATAGGCTGAGAGCTGAGGTCCAAACTTTCAGGCAACAAGATGGTGAGACTCTTTATGAAGCATGGGAGAGGTTTAAGGACCGGACAAGGAGGTGTCCACCTAACATGTTCAACGAATAGGTGCAGCTGCACATTTTCTATGAAGGCCTGTCATATGAATCAAAGAAGGCTGTAGACCATTCATCAGGAGGATCTTTGAACAAGAAGAAGACTATTGAGGAAGCCATAGATGTCATTGAAACAGTAGCAGAGAATGACTATTTCTATGCTTCTGAAAGAGGCAACACGAGAGGAGTGATGGAGCTAAACAATGTAGATGCTCTGCTGGCTCAGAACAAGCTCATTGTCAAGCAGCTGGCTGACCTAACCAAGAAGATGGAGAGGAACCAAGTAGCAGTAATCACCACTTCATCAACAACCCAAGAAGGAGTGAATGAAGAAGCAGAGGGAAGTCAGGAGCAAGTCAACTACATTGGGAATTCACCTAGGCAAAACCATGATCCATACTCCAAGATCTACAACCCTGGCTGGAGGAATCACCCAAACTTTGGGTGGGGAAATCAACAAGACCAAGGCCTTGATCAAAGACGCCCAAATCCCAATAATGCAGCCCATCAACATTTCACATCTAGACCATATCAACACCCCCATAACAACACCTCTCCACATTCATATCAAAACCAAAATAACTTACCTCATCCTTCCACCTCTAATCCCAATCTACCATCATTTGATGATAGACTCTCAAGGATTGAGAATCTACTTGAAGGCATAGGCAAAGAGATTCAAGACAGTAAAGCGTTCTGAGAAGAAGTGATGTCCAATATGCAGAACCAGGATGCTGCCATCAAGAAACTTGAGACACAAATTGGCTACTTATTCAAGCAAATCCCCAGCCACAACCTTCGCAGTAATACTAACTCAACCAAAAGGGAGGAGTGTCAGGCTATCACCCTTCGGAGTGGGAAGAAAATGAAGAAAATCCCCCAGAAACCACAAGAAAAGGACTCAAATAAAGAGGAAGAAGAGTAGGACGAAGCTCGAGTTCCCACTTTGAGTTCACAAAAAGGGGAAGGAGTGCTGAAGCCAGACGTCCCAAGAGTCCCATACCCTCAGCAATTAAAGAAGAAGGGAGATGACAATCAGTTTTCGAGATTTTTGGAAATCTTCAAGAAACTGCAAATCAACATACCCTTTGCTGAAGCAATAGAACAAATGTCACTCTACGCCAAGTTCTTGAAGGAGCTCATGACTAAGAAGAGAAGCTGGAAGAACAACGAGACTGTGATACTAACCGAAGAATGTAGTGCTATCATTCAGCACAAACTGCCCCAAAAATTGAAGGATCCTGGGAGTTTTCAGATCCCTTGTATTATAGGAGAAATCACAGTGGAGAAAGCTCTTTGTGACTTAGGAGCCAGCATCAATTTGATGTCAGTAGCTATGATGAGGAAGATGAAGATAGAGGAGGCTAAACCAACAAAAATAGCCTTACAGTTGGCAGACAGATCGTTCAAGTTCCCTCATGGCGTAGTAGAGGATTTGCTGGTGAAAGTGGGAGACTTCATATTCCTGGCAGATTTCGTAGTGCTGGACATGCAGGAGGAAGCCAAGACCTCCATTATCCTGGGAAGGCCGTTCTTGGCCACTGTTGGAGCTGTCATTGATGTCCAAAAAGGTGATCTCACCCTGAGATTACACAATGAAAAGATGACAATCAATGTGTTCAAGGCCATGAGTTACCCACAAGAACAACTGGGGGAATGTATGAGGTTGGACTCACTTGAAGAGGAAGTGCAGGAGAGTTTTGAAGAAGAAGATTATGAAGAGCCCGAAAGAATAATAGAGGAAGAGTGTACATCAAGTGAAGAGGTTTCAACAACAGAAATTGGCATACCAGGTGCACCAAAGGAAGAGAACGAAAAGTCAGAAGCACCTAAATTTGAACTCAAAGCACTGCCACCCACTCTCAAATATGCATACTTAGGAGAAAATGAAAATTACCCAGTGATCATAAGCTCATGCCTCAGCAAAGATCAAGAGGATGAACGGATCAAAGTACTGCGACAGCACAAGGATGCCATTGGTTGGACACTTGCTGACCTAACGGGGATAAGTTCGGCCATATGCATGCACAAGATACTACTGGAAGATGATGCCAAACCATCCATTCAATCCCAAAAAAGGTTGAACCCAATCATGAAGGAAGTGGTACAGAAGGAAGTTATGAAGTTATGGAAAGGGGGGTAATCTACCCAATTTCAGACAGCCCCTGGGTTAGTCCCGTGCATGTCGTCCCAAAAAAGGGAGGAATTATCGTGGTTCCCAATGAGAAGAACGAACTAATTCCTACAAGGACAGTCACAGAATGGCGGATGTGCATATACTACAAGAAGCTCAATGAGGCTACATGAAAAGATCATTTCCCCCTTCCATTCATGGATCAGATGTTGGAAAGACTTGCAGGGCACGCATATTATTGTTTTCTCGACGGTTATTCAGGATATAACCAAATAGTGGTTGATCCCAGGGATCAAGAGAAAACCTCATTCACTTGCCCATATGGAGTGTTTGCCTACAGGCGCATGCCATTTGGGCTATGTAATGCACTTGCGACTTTCCAACACTGCATGCTTTCTATCTTTTCAGATATGATAGAAAAATTCATTGAAGTTTTTATGGATGATTTCTCAGTATTCAGAGATTCCTTCCCTAGTTGCCTACATCACCTCGCCTTGGTATTGAAAAGATGCCAAGAGACCAATCTGGTCTTAAACTGGGAGAAATGTCACTTTATGGTGACAGGAGGAATAGTCCTTGGTCACAAAGTTTCTAACCAAGGCATTGAGGTTGACAGAGCTAAAGTAGAACTTATTGAAAAACTACCTCTACCCAGTGATGTCAGGGCAATTAGGAGCTTTTTGGGGCATGCTGGTTTTTACAGAAGGTTTATTAAAGATTTTTCAAAGATAGCCAAGCCCTTAAGCAATCTCCTTGTATCTGATACACCATTTATCTTTGATGAAACATGCATGTTAGCCTTTGAAAATTTGAAAATGAGGTTGTCCTCTGCTCCTATCATTTTTCCACCTGATTAGAATTTACCATTTGAATTGATGTGTGATGCATCTGATTTTGCAGTTGGGGCAGTGTTAGGACAAAGGAAAGACAACTTAGTCCATGTGATATACTATGCTAGCAAAGTCCTCAATGATACTCAAAGAAATTATACCACTACTGAAAAGGAGTTACTAGCAATAGTTTTTGTATTTGACAAGTTTAGATCATACCTCATTGGTACTAAAGTGATTGTTTTTACAGATCACACAGCACTTAAATATTTGTTTGCCAAGCAAGAATCAAAACCAAGACTAATAAGATGGATCTTATTGCTGCAGGAATTCAATATTAAAATCAGAGACAAGAAAGGAGTAGAGAATAAGGTAGCAGATCACCTATCCAGGATTCCTCATGATAAAGGTGGAGCACATGATACAAGTGTGAATGAGCTCTTCCCTGATGAGTAGTTGATGACAGTTCACAAAGCACCATGGTTCGCAGACATTGCCAACTTCAAGGCAACTAGGGCCTTACCTCCAGAGATCAATAAACATCAAAAAAGGAAGCTCATGAATGATGCAAAATACTTTGTCTGGGATGAGCCATATCTCTTCAAGAAGTGTTCAGATGGAATCCTTAGGAGATGTGTTTCGGAAGAAGAAGGACGAGAGGTCCTATGGAATTGCCACGGCTCATGCTATGGAGGCCACTTTGGAGGGGACAGAACTGCAGCAAAGGTGTTACAAAGCGGATTCTTTTGGCCCACCCTTTTCAAGGATGCCAAAGAACTAGTAAAGAGCTGCAATGAATGCCAAAGATCTGGAAACTTGCCCAAAAGAAATGAGATGCCACAAAATTTCATCTTGGAACTGGAATTGTTTGATGTGTGGGGAATCAATTTCATGGGACCATTCCCAACCTCATATGCAAACAAGTACATCTTGGTAGCAGTGGATTACGTTTCCAAGTGGGTAGAGGCTATTGCAACCCCAACGAATGATAACAGGGTGGTCATGAACTTCCTCAGGAAGAATATCTTTAGCCAGTTTGGAGTCCCACGAGCACTCATCAGTGATGGAGGGAGCCATTTTTGTAACAGACCACTAGAAGCTCTTCTCCTACGATATGGGGTAAAACACAAGGTAGCCACACCTTACCATCCCCAAACAAGTGGACAAACTGAGATATCCAACAGAGAGCTAAAGAGGATTCTGGAAAAGACTGTGGGTGCATCCAGAAAGGATTGGTCGAAGAAGCTGGATGATGCTCTTTGGGCATACAAAACAGCATTCAAAACACCACTTGGAATGTCCCCATATCAACTAGTGTATGGGAAAGCTTGTCATTTACCACTGGAGCTGGAACACAAAGCTCTCTGGGCTATCAAGATACTAAATTTTGACAGCATTGCTGCTGGTGCAAAGAGGATCTTGCAGCTGCAAGAGATGGAGGAATTCAGGTCACAAGCCTATGAAAACACCAAGATGTATAAAGAGAAGGCAAAGAGAAGACATGACCTGCATCTTGCACCCAGGAGTTTCGAAAAGGGGCAGCGAGTACTCCTTTACAATTCCAAATTGAGACTGTTCCCAGGAAAACTCAAATCAAGGTGGTCCAGCCCTTTTCTTGTCACAAAAGTTTCGCCATATGGACACATCGAAATCATGGATGAAGGTTCAGAGAGGACTTTTACAGTGAACGGACAAAGACTCAAGCATTATCTGGGCAACATGGGAGAAAACCCCAGAGTACAGTATCATCTCAGGTAAAGGAGGAATCGTCGAGCTAGCGACGGTAAAAGAGTGCTCTGTTGGGAGGCAACCCAACCTCAGGTAGTTTTCTTTTCAGCTTTATTTCAATAAAGGTCACAAGCTGTTTCCCCTGTATTGCGAGGAGCTAAGTTTGGTGTTCCACACCAACACAATCTAAGAGTGAAAGTGTAATTCTAAGTTTGGTGTTCCACCAAAGGATATTAGTTAGAATCACACCCCACTCCCAAAGAACATTGCCAGCTCCAACCAGTCAAGAGAAACCACTTAGATGTAGTTAGACTTTAGGTAATCATTGTTTTGTTAATAACAAGATATGAGGTTCTCTGCATATATGCAATGTTTTGCACTGGGCAAGGAACTAAGTTTGGTGTTCACACACCAAATTAAAGTCAGAAGTCACAAGCATACATGCAAGCTAACTATTTCTCAAGTGCTTTGGGAACAAGCAACTTCCAATAACTTTACAGGAATCTTATGAGGAAATGGTGCACTTTCACCCAAGGAAGTGAAGTAGCAAGGACTAGGATGATGACAAAAAAAGAGGGCAACTAGAAATCATCACCCAAAGGTTGTATTGTTACTTAATTCCATTGTACTTAGAATGTTGAAAATTGGAAGTCCGAATGCACTTTTGATCAATAGTGACTCATTAATTGGAACCTTTTTCAGTTCTGTCTTTTAAGTTTTTAGTTGAATAGGTCTATGTTTGCTAGTTTTTATGTCACTGCATCCTTACTTTGCTTACTTGTATGCTTGTCCCTTTAAATCAAATAAAAAGAGAATGAGTGTTTACAAAAGACCAGAGTGGAGCTCATACTATGGAGTAAGTTCATGAGTTTATGGTATGATCATAAGTTAGCTAAGATGGTTCAACCACAAGGTGGGAAGACAACTATCTGTCATGAATACTATGCTTTGAACACACCCTATGAGACTAACTAAATAACAAGATCCTAATAAGAAAAAGGGGAAAAGAAAAATGAAAGTGGAAAAAAATAAATAAAAGTAAAAGAGTAAGCAATAAGGCTAGGCACCAATGGTTTTAATCTTGAGGCATGTGTCTGTGGTGTTCCTGTGTGAGGGATTTACTTGGATGAATAAGCTCTTAGGGGTGCCTTATCACTTGGTAACTTAGGTTAACTAACTCGGGATTATCAGCTGAAAGTCCACTATCAAGAGTAACCCTCACTACAGAGCATTTAGTAACCCAAAGAGGTGCTGGACACCAAGGTCTCAAGAAAAGAAAATAAATAAACCATATGCCTGTGGTGTGTATGTATGGGGGAGAGACTTGAGGAAGTAAGTCCTTAGGGGTGCTTCAACACCTAGCACCTTGAACCAACTGGTTCGGGAGTGTTGGCTAAAAGCTTATTTTAAAGAGTTGCCCCCTTACAGAGCACTTAGCTTAAGAACACAAATAAGCCCTGAAATGACAACAAAAGGATCAATGAATAAAAGTCTCATGGGATGCAATCACAGTGAGTATTCTAGGACATGATAAAGGTCTGAAAGCCAGGAATGAACCTAAGTTGCTATGCATGAAACCACCATAAAATCAGGGACATGACCTCCACAAGAATGACTCATTTATCTTGGCATTCCATTCATCATTCTCTTGTTCCAGTACTTGCTTAGGGACAAGCAAGCTTTAAGTTTGGTGATGTGATGCCAGGGCATTTTGGCCAGTTTCACTGACCTTTTCTTTACTGTTTTTAGGGTAGTTTCATGCATTTCCTTAGAAAATAAGCTAGTTTTGGGTAGATATTCACTTACATCTTGATTCAAGCATACATTGTGCACTTTACATGATTTCATGAGGATTTTGCATGAATTTAATGACAAATTGGATGTTGTACTTCCCATGACTTGGACTAGAACTTTGATGCACTCTATTGCTTGATTTCAGGACAAAGGAAGCAAGGAAGAACCACGTTAGCAGCCACATTAATCTAATTAACGTAACTCCTAACGTGGAATGGGAGTAACTTGCAAAGTTAATGAGAAAAGTAATCGCCAATAACGCTCTCGAAGCCATCATTGCCCACGTTAAGAGTCACGTTAACTAAGTTAACGTGAACTCTAATGTGGAGGAAAGGAAATGGAGCCAACGTTAGTGACACTTACCTTTGTCACTAACATTGGGCCAAGCTCATAAGTGGCCACGTTAGTTGCCACGTTAACTTAGTTAACGTAGCTGCTAACGTTAAGAAGCAAAAGAGAAGCCAATGTTAGTGACATTTAACTTTGTCACTAACGTTGGCCAAGCCTCCACAAGCCACGTTAACTTCCACGTTAACTTCGTTAACGTGGAAGCTAACGTGGAGAAAGTAAATGATCGCCAACGTTAGTGACACCTAACTTTGTCACTAACGTTGGAATGAACCACACAAGCCACAACGAGCAACGTTAACTTCGTTAACGTGGAAGCTAACGTGAAGAAGAAAGATGATGAGCCAACGTTAGTGACATTCACCTTTGTCACTAACGTTGGAGATGGCTAGCATTGCTACGTTAGAGGCCACGTTAACCTAGTTAACGTGGACTCTAACGTGGGAGATAGGAGCACATTGGAACGTTAGTGACAAAGGTAAGTGTCACTAACGTTCTCGAAGGTTGGCAAGTTAACGTTAAGAGCCACGTTAACTAAGTTAACGTGGACTCTAACGTAAGAAAGGGGGAGGCTTCTCAATGTTATTGGGAAAGGTAAGTCCCAATAACGTGTGCGAAGGACCAAGAGGCAACGTTAGTGGCAACGTTTGTGCCACTAACATTGAGGTTAACATGGCTCTAACTTGGGTCAGGAACGTTAGTGAAAAAGGTGATTATCACTAACGTTCTCGAAGAGTAGTATATATAGGAGTAGCTTTGAATTAAAATGAGAGTTGGAAATTATAGGGAGCCTCTTGGCATAGAACTACTCTCTGTATTTTACTTTCTCTGCACTTCTAGTTTCATCATGTATTCTCCATCTTTGTTTTAATTTTCCAGAGCTATGAACAACTAAACCCCTTTCATTGGGTTAGGGAGCTCTGTTGTAATTTGATGGATCAATACTAGTTTTCATTATTCTTCTTCTATCTTTTCTCTTGATTTTACTTGAAAGCTTTCGATCTTCATCTAATTGGGTAGTTATCTTGGAAAAGAAGCTATTCAAACTTGGATCTCTTTTGAACCTTGAAAGAGGAATGAAGAGATCATGCTAGAAATGCTTTCTCATGCTGGACCAAATTGGGTTTGGATGGATATGTGACTATAATCCTCTCAACACTTGATTTGGGAAATGCATGTGGTATAATCAGTGACCATACTTCATCTCTTCTCATTAGCAATTGACCAAGGAATTGGCTATTGATCAAGATTTGAGAGATTGAATTACAAGAAATTGTAATTTGATCACTTAAGATTGCCAAGGAGATCAATGAGTGCATTGATTGAGGAAGAGATGAAAATGAAATTGATCTGGAGAATGCAACATCTCTTGAGCCCAATGAACTTCCCATTTCTGATCTTACCCATTCTCTTTAATTTCTTTCATTTACTTTTATGAGCAATTACCCCATTCCCATTTAAGATTCTGCAATTTACTTTCCGTCATCTATATTCAGCTCTTTATTTCTAGCATTTACTTTTCTGTTATTTACTTTCCCGCCATTTAATTTTCTGCAATTCTCAACTTAAATTCTGATTTGCTCAACTAGAACATTCCTCTAATTAAAGTTGCTTGATCAATCAATCCCTGTGGGATTCGACCTCACTCTATTGTGAGTTTTTACTTGACGACAAATTTGGTACACTTGCCGAAGGAAATTTGTTATGAGACAAGTTTTCCGTGCATCAGTGGTGGAATGCAATTGAGATTGGAAGGGAAGATTGTATGAGTGTGAAGTTAATTTTCTTTCTTTTTTTCTCGATTTTGGTTTGGCTACCTTCTTCTCTTTTTCTCTCTAATTCTTTTTCCTTTTCTTTTTCTCATTTGGTAACTAATTATTTGGTAAATAATGGAAGTGAAAATATTTAGTAAGAAAGGGGGTATACACATTGAAACTTATGGAGTGATAAGGTTAATTTTAATTCTCTTCTCTCTTTCCTAGTTTTGTGCTTATCTACTAATTACCTTGTTTAATTAATAAGGTTAAAATTTAATTATGAGAGAGAGAGAGAGAGAGAGAGAGAGAGTTAGTTCGGCTATGGTGAAGAGAGAAGAGTGAAAACTTTTGTGTTTAGATGATGTAATTTGGATAGGTTCACTCATGATCATGATAGGTTAATTCACCACATGGTGAGGATTATTTTATGAGAGGGGGGATGAATATAGACAAAGAGAACTTGTGGCTGAGGTTACTCCTTAAAAGATAATTACTAAAGTGGTAATAATGCATGAGCATCTTTAGTTATTTTTAGTTATTATTTCTTTAAATAAAAGTAGTGATCTATTATTTTTATTAGGATTTTCATGCTTTTAATCAATGTTTCTTAGAATTTCTTTTCTCGAATTAAGTTTGAGATTTTCTTTGCTTTAATTAAGATTTTTGGTGCTTTGATCAATGCCTCTTGGAGTTGCTTTTACTTTGATAAGTGTAGAAAATGAGTGAAGGATCACAAAAAACAAAAGAGGAGGCTTAGGACACACTTGAAGCCAACGAGACGCTTTGGAACAAAGGAGACGCTTTGAAGGACATATTTTGAGGCTCAATTTGAGCCTGGAATCATTTGTCATCCAACGTGGTGCACGTGGCATCCAATGGCAATGATGTGTACGCATACTACATTGTACGCACAAATAGAGCTAAAAAGAGAAATCATGTGTATGCATGCTACATGCGTACGCACGTTTTGGTATGAAAAGGGGAGTTGCGCGTATGCATCCCTCATGTGTATGCCAAATGGTGATATAAGGAAAATCATGCGTACGCATCACCCATGCATTCGCATGACCCCCAGTTTGTGTCCCACGCCAGTTTTGTGGTGTCCAACAGCTGATGCAAAACAGAAAGTTATTTTGGGCCAAAATTGAAGCATAGATGCAGGCGTCCCACGTTCCTCAATTGGCGTGGCACGACAAACTTAAATAGAGGTCAAATTGGGCCATTCTTGGAGTAAAAATTGTGCTGTCCAACGTGGTTTACATGCTCTTCCATGGCTAACTCTTAGTCCAAGCCCCAGGCTCCAATTTCTTCATTCATTCTTCAATTTTCCAAGCTTCCAAAGTGAATCAAGCCCATGAAATCAAGCAAAATTTAGTTTTGAATTTAATGTAATTGAATTTAAATTTTCATTTGAGTTTGTAGTAGGTTATAAATAGAGGTGAAAAGAGCACAAGAAAGACATAATCAGAGGGTAGAGGAATCCACACTCCACTCTTCTCCCTCTCTTCTTTTTTACTAGATTTTAGCTTTTGTTTTATGGTCTCAGCTATGAGGCACTAATTCTCCTTTGTTGAGGAGAAGGAGCTCTGTTTATCTCTAATGGATTAATTGTTCTTTCATCTTTATCTTTAATTACTGAATTATTATTTTTTTGGGGAGAATTTTCATTCTTCATTCAAAGGATTCAAATTCATTGGAAGATGGTTTGAATCTGAGTTGAATTTTATGATCAATTGGAAAATTGAATAATAGGAATTGAGCTTGAAGATCCTCTCTCTCTCAATCCTTCTGATTTTTGAATTTAGATTTGATGTGTGATAGTGAATCAACTAAATTCAGATCTTAAGATTCTCTGGCTCCAAATCAGAGAATGCACTTCATCTCTTCTCATAAGCAATTGATCAACGATTTGGTAATTAATTAAGTTAAGAGAAATTGAATCACCAAAGAATTGGGATTCAATTACCTATGATTTGCCTGAGATTAATAATTACATGATTGAGATTAGAGGTGAACTCATTAATCTGGAGGATTTATCATCTCTGATCCTTAACATTTTATCTTATCTTTAATTTCTATTTCTAGTTCTTTACATTCTTGTCATTTATTTTCAGTTATTTACTTTAATGCCAAATTCTTTAGTTTTATGTTTCTTGATTAATCATCATTCCAATATCAATTGTCTAATTAGAATAATCAATTAGTCATTGTTTGCTTAATCTGTTGATCCTCGTGGGAACGATAATCCACTCACCATAGTATTACTTGATGTGACTTGGTGCACTTGCCGGTAGTTTTACGAAAAATAATTTGTATAATCTATATCATGTTTTTGGCACTGTTTCCAGGGATTAATTGTCATTGACAAACTACCGGTTAATTGATTACCTAGATTAGACACTTTTTATTTTTGTTCTACTCATTTAATTGCTTTTAATTCTTTATTTTTTTTGTTAGTTAACTATTTGTTTTATTGCCTCACTAGAAATTTCCTCAATTGTGACAAGGGGATTCCAATTTTTTTTATCTCGGTGATTGTATTTCTACAGAGTATTTTAAAGGAAGAATGGAGTTTACATCACCTTTTGGTCAAGCAAATTTTATGGGATACTTCCCACCACCACAAAATAATTCATGCTACTATCCTAATTGTGGTTGAAAATGTCAAGAACAAGGAAGGATGGAGTATAAGCAAGTAAACCATATGGGATATTTTTCAAGGTCACAAAATGATTCACATTACTATGATATGAGCAACCATCCGAATGATGGCTGGAAAAATCATGATCAAAGAGATTTCAATGTTCCATATGCCATTCATCAAGAACCATCGTCTCTTGATCGTGCCTTGGACAAGCTACAATAAACACTAGATGCATTTATGCAAAATTATTCAACCTCACCTCCTAATTTTTCGTTTCAAAATCCTTCATCACTTGACTTTGCCTTACCACAAAAATCCTTTCAAAATTCACAAAATGAATTTTATTCCTTTCTAAACCCACAAAATTCACTTCATACTTCACAATACTCCTTTCACAATCCACAAAAACTCATTTCAATACCCACAAAATTCCTTCCATATCCCCCAAAACAACTCACCACAGCACATACATATTTACAAAACCATTCCAACCCTTCATCTCTTGAACTAATATTAGAACAACTTTCTCAAGCTATCACTTTATTTACCCAAAAAGTCAATAGTTTTCTTCAAGAGTCCATAAAAAATAGTAAAATCCAGGAATCTTCGAGAAAGGACCTAGAAGTGCAAATGAGACAGATGGCACAACATCTTACTGAGAAACCAACCAATGTCTTTCCTAGACCAAGGGAAGAATACAAGGCCATAAGCTTGAAGAGTGGAGCAGTGCTTAGCAAGAAGAATAGAGATCAAACTAAAGCTACAAAAGAGGAGTTAGAAGTGCAAGAGCAAGACAAAGTGGCCGCTGTACCAAGTAAAATTCCAATGAAAAAGGTGGTTGTGGAGGCATACAAGCCTAGGATTCTATATCCTCAGCGGCTACCAAAAGAAACAATGCAAAATTATGCAAAAAAAATGGAGGAAAACAACCAAGAAACTCTACACTCCAATGAATCAGAGAATTGCATGGTGGTTGATTTAATTGAACTATCAATCAAAGAAGTTTTTGATGAAGGGGACACTCTAACCATTACACAGTACCCAAGTCCTGAAACCGACGAGGTGAAGACAATCAAAGAAAGTACTCAAATAAGGATTGTGACCAATAAATAAAAGACAATATCTATGAAAAAGAGAAGGTCAAAAAAAAGTAATCTAACCCCTCCCCCAACAAGCAAGTGGAATAAAGCTAGTAACAATAAAAGAAAGCTTGTTAGGAGGATAGCAAATCAGGGGGCATCAATTTTCTCCTCTTCTCCCTTGAAGTCATTCCTCTTAACCAATTGAAAAAAGAGAAAGAAAATTCAAGAATCACACTTTAAGCTAATGATATTAAAAGAGTGCTTGTTGGGAGACAACCTAACCATAATATCCTTTGATTTCTTGTTATTTTTGTTTTCATTAATTTTCTATTTTCATTGCTAAAATGATACATACAAGGAAAGAATGTTTCTTTCAGAATCACAGCTTCTGGTCCGCGAAATTTAAACTCACACAACTGAACTGGCAAGTGCACCGAGTCATCCAAGTAATATCTCAGGTGAGTGAGGGTCAAATCCCATGAGGATTGTCGGATTGAGCAAGCTGTGGTTATTCTGCAGATCTTAGTCAGGCGAATAGAAAGGAAGTTTTGATTGTTGTAAACGCATAAACAGACAATAACATAAGCGATAAATGGATAGGATAAAGACAGTAATTAGCAGTTGATTAAGGCTTCAGAGGTGCTTCTTCTTCGGGATTAACACGTCATACTCTCTACTTCAATTATGAATGATTCCTTCAATGGCAAGACTGTAAGTGATTAAGCCATGGGTCGTGGTCATTAATCTCCTCAGGTCCAGACCAAACATCCGAACGGACTAGATCAATCTGGGAGACGGTGAAGCGCGCCCGCAAGTCAATCCCTTTGTTGATCCTACTCAAAACGCCACAGACAAAGTCAGATCTTCCGAATCAGAGACTGCTGCTTTTATGGTTCTAGCCCTTAGAGCAACAGGAACCTCAATTGCCCCTGACTAATGAGGTTATATGTCACATACCCTAATTAATCCAGATAATTCTATTAAAACCCGTGATGCATCCTCAAGCTATAGCTCAATACTATCCGGGTTAGGACTCGTAAGGAACTCATGTAGAATCGAGATTCATAAGGATGAAGAACGACAATGCATCATAGAATAGAATTATACATTCATTGGAATAGAAAAGTAATTGTATTAATCCATAGGAATCAGCAGAGCTCCTAACCTTAACCTAGGAGGTTTAGTTGCTCATACTGTACAGAGAATAAACTATGTGAAGTTCGAAAGTGGTGGAGAAGATCCTAAACAATGGTGATCTCCCCTTAATTATACTAATGACTAGACTTAAAAAGAAACTAATAATAATTAGAAATTACAATAATGAAATAAGCTAAGCTAAAGGTGCGAAAATCCACTTTTGGGGCCCACTTGGTGAGTATTTGGGCTTAGCTTGGCTTCTAACTCCTGTCTCCTTGGGGTGTTAAACGCAAGAAAGGGAGTAGTTTGGGCGTTCAATGCCCGTTTTGGGCCTTCATTTCCAAAGCAAAGTATAGACCATTATATATTTCGGGAAAGCTTTGGAAGTTAGCATTCCAACGCCATGGAGAACACTTCATTTGGACTTCTGTAGCTCCAGAAATGCTCGTTTGAATTCACGGAGGTCAGGATCTGACAGCATCTATTGTCCTTTCTTTGCCTCTGAATCAGACTTTGCCAAAACTTGCCAAAATCACCCAAAATTCACCTAAAATCATAAGAAAAATACAAAAGCTCAAAGTAGCATCCAAAAAGTGAATTTTGCAATAAAACCTACTAAAACATAATAAAACTTAGCAAAACATACTGAAAACACTAAGAAAATAATACCAAAAAGCGTATAAAATATCCGCTCATTAGAATACCAAACTTAAACTGTTGCTTGTCTTCAAGCAACCAAAAACAAGTACGACCAAAAAGAAGAGGAAGATACAATAAGTTTTAAAGTTTTTCAACGAAGCTCAGTTCCAAATGATGAGCGGGGCTAACAGCTCTTTACTTCTGAAGAGTTTTGGCATTTCACTTTCCTTTGAAGTTCAGAAACATTGTTATCTCTTGGAACTAGAATCCAGATGATATTATTGATTCTCTTAGATTAGCTCTTCTTGATTCTTGAACACAACTTCTTTTGGTACTTTGCACCTTTTTAGCCTAGTCGTGACTCTAAGCATTTTGTTTTCCCGTATTACCACCAGATACATAAATGACACATGCACTTAACTGGGGAAACCCATTGGATAGAAGGTCACCACATCAGTGGTGCCCAGAGTTCTTAAGCATACTCTTTTTGCTTTGGATCACGACTTTAACTGCTCAGTCTCAAGCTTTTCACTTGACACTTTCACACCACAAGCATTTAGTTAGGTAAAGCAGCTCATTTGAACTTTTTTGGTCGAATTTTTTATGGGCACTAATAAACCATTATTTTATGGTTTATATTGTGTTTAATTGTGTGGTTTTATCAAATCTTTACCCACTTATTCATATGATTAGCATGTATTTACAATTCCTTTCCAAAATCACTCCATGGCTGAAAACTTGCTTCTTAGAGACCTTTAATTATGTATTTTAATTCTCTTTTATCCCATTCGATGTCGTGATCCATGTGTCAAGTGTTTCAGGCTTCATAGGGCATGAATGACTTGCAAATTGGAGAGGAGGCTTGCAAAAATGGAAGGAACACAAGAAACTAAGGAGATGACCAACGAGCAATGACGCGAACGCGCGAAATGGAGAATTCGCAGCAACGCGGACGCGTGCCTGACACAAACGCGTGGATTGGAGTCTGCACGAGTGCGAACGCGTGACAAGGAAAATCACTGACTAACGCGGACGCGTGGACGACGCGTACGCGTGAACTGCGCGATTTGCAAAAATAACAGAATACGCTGGGGGCGATTTCGGGCCGCTTTTTGGCCCCGTTTTCGGCCCAGAAACACAGACTAAACCTAGGGAACATGCAGAAACTCAACAGGCATCCACTGACATTCAGATTCATCACATTAGGATTGCTCTTAGTTTCAGATCTGAATCTAGATTAGTGTTACATTGATAGTTTATGCTTTTGCTTGGATTTTTGGATGCTGAGAGTCATTACCTCCGTTGAAGACATTATTTTAGTTTGTTTACTTATTCCCTTATTTTTAATTAGTTACTCATTGACTCTGTTTAGATAATTATGTTAGGTTTTGAATTTATCAATATATAGAGTTATTTTTATTTTAATTAATTTTAATTCTCTATTTTGTTTTAATTAATTATGTCTTCTCATATTTTTATGATTATTAATTTCATGTCAATGGAGTAGAATTTCTACTTTACAGGGGGGTTGATTAAGAGGTGATACTTGAGTTGGAATGCTCAAGTGCTTGGTTAAACTGGACGTTGTTAGCTAATTCCATACCTACTAACACTAGACCTCCCCAAGGGAGAGGGCTAGGATCTGAGAGTAAGAGTTAGTTCAATCACCATACTTTCCCTTATTTAGTAAGGGGTAATCGAGTGAGAACAACAACCTTTTTACACCACACTTGAGAAGATTCCAACAAGGATAGAAGTTCCACTTAATTATTCCCCCAGTCAAGACCTTTTATTTAGATTACTAATAATCATTCTCAACTTTATTTTTATTGTTTTAATTCTTAAGCATTTTAATTACTCATTATCAAAACTCAATTTTTCTGAAAACCCCTAGTTAATAAAATAGCAATATTTCCTGCAACTCGTTGGGAGACGACCTGGGACTCATACTCCCAGTATTTTATTTTTAAAATTTGTGACAACCCTTTTTAAATTAGTGAGGCAGATCTTAGCCGGTTAAGAGCTATACGTGCAACGCTGTCTCTTAATTGAAATCTCTAAATTGGTTAACTTCTACCACGCATCAATTTTTGGCGCCATTGCCGGGGAGTTGCAACAGTGTACTAAATTATTAATTAGTGTATATATTTTATTTTTATTTGCATATTTTATTTTTATTTTTGTTACCATGAGCTACATGTCTTTCTCATTGAATGACGCATTCATTGCCTGATCCGAGTTTAGTCCCATTTGATCCCGAAATTGAAAGAACTCTTTCACATATTAGACGAACTCGACGTCAGTTAGCCTCTGAGGGTGGTGAAGTGGTTATTATCAATTCACCAGTCTCATCTGAGGGCGAATCTGAACTGCCATCTGAGAGCGAAACAAGCTCATTTACTACTGATCCAGTTGATTTACGTGCAGGAAACATGGCAGCACCTAGGAGGATTACTCTCCAGGAGGCAGAAGCCCCAGATTTTACACTGCAGCCGTATCAAGTGCATCACCCGACTGTAGCTGCAGATTTTGAACTAAAAATCGCACTGATCAACTTGATGCCCAAGTTTCATGGCTTACCTGCTCAAGAGCCTATCAAGCACCTTAGGGATTTTTAGACAGTCTGTTCTACTGTTAGGCGTCATGGTGCAGATAAAACTTCCATTCTGTTAACCGCTTCCCATTTTCTCTTGAGGGAAAGGTAAGGGAGTGGTACTACTCCCAACCTGAAGCAACTGTTACCAACTGGGATACACTCAGGAGAGAATTTTTGGAAAAATACTTTCCAGCTGAAGTCACAGATAGACTGAGAAAAGAGATCTTCTACATTTTTCAAGGTGAATCAGACACTCTCTATGAATATTGGGAGCGCTTCAACAATCTCCTGGATATATGTCCCCATCACATGATTGGTAAACTAGTATTGATAAGCTATTTCACTCAAGGCATGAACCCCCAGGTTAAGACTACACTGGAAGGTGCCAGTAATGGTTCTCTGAAAAAGTACAAAACTGCAGATGAAGCATGGCAGCTGATCAGCGACTTAGCTGAGTCCACCAGAAATCACAGACAGAGGCGCAATCCCAAAGCTGTTGCAGAGATTTCCACTAGGAAAGAGACTACTGCTCTCACCCAGAGTATATGTGAAATGACCAACATACTCAAGCATCCTCCAGAAGATCATTCTATCTTCCAATGCGACATTATTGATGAAACTGTAGCTGAAGTTCACCAGGAAGAATTAGAAGAAAAGTATATGGAGCAAGGTCCAAGTGTGGGGATACTTTCTGAAAACAATGAGAAGACTTTACCATTATCACCAGTCTTGGATGATCCAGAGCCTAGCTATGAGCAGAAATTAGAATTAAAGCTCCTTCCTCCACACTTCAAGTATGCTTACCTTGAGGACAAGCAGAAGTTTCCAGTCATCATTGCAAAGGAAATTACTTCTCAACAGGAAGAACAACTACTCAGTGTGCTTAGAAAACATAAGAAAGCAATTGGATGGAGCTTGGCGGATATAGTAGGCATTAGTCCTCAAGTTTGTGAACACAGAATATTCTTAGAAGAGGGAGCCAAGCCTGTCCGTCAGCCTCAAAGAAGATTGAATCCCACCATCTTAGAAGTTGTCAAGAAAGAAGTAACCAGACTACTTGAGGCAGATATTATTTACCCCATCTCAGACAGTGAATGGGTCAGTCCAGTACAAGTGGTGCCCAAGAAGTCTGGAGTCACAACAATAAGAAATGAGCACGGAGAGCTCTTGACAACTAGAGTGCAGAATTCATGGAGAGTTTGTATTGACTATAGACGTCTCAACCAAGCCACTCGTGAAGATCATTACCCCTTGCCATTCATTGATCAGATGCTTGATCGCCTGTCAGGTAAATCGCATTACTGCTTCTTAGATGATTATACAGGCTACTTTCAAATTCATATAGCTCCTGAAGATCAGGAAAAGACTACTTTTACATGTCCTTTTGGGACTTATGCTTATAAGAGAATGCCCTTTGGTTTATGCAATGCACCTGCTACTTTCCAAAGATGCATGATGAGTCTTTTCTCTGATCTTATTGAGAACTGTATGGAAGTTTTTATGGGTGATTTTAGCATATATGGTGCTTCATTTAGCCTTTGCTTGGATATTTTATCTAGAGTGTTAGACAGATGTGTTAGTACAAACCTTGTATTAAATTTTGAAAAATGTCACTTTATGGTCAAACAAGGAATTGTACTAGGACATGTTGTGTCTAATACTGGCATTTTTGTAGATCCAGCAAAGGTGGATGTTATTTCTAGTTTACCTTACCCCTCCTCCGTGAGGGAAGTCCGTTCGTTCCTTGGCCACACAGGTTTTTTACATGAGATTCATTAAGGACTTCAGTAAGGTAGCATTACCTTTATCCAGATTGCTGCAGAAGGAAATTGAGTTTGAGTTCAGTGAAAGCTTTATGCAAGCGTTTGATAAGATGAAGACCGCCCTGACTCAAGCTCCAATTGTGAGAGGACCAGACTGGAGCCAACCATTTGAAATTATGTGTGATGCTTCCAACCATGCAGTAGGAGCGGTGCTGGCTCAGCGCGAAGGTAAGGACCCTTTTGTAATTGCTTATGCATCTAAGACTTTAGATGCTTATCAGTCTAATTACACTACTACTGAAAAAGAGCTTCTTGCTATTGTTTTTGCTCTGGATAAATTCTGAGCCTATTTACTTGGTACTAAGGTAGTAGTGTACTCAGACCATGTAGCTCTAAAATATTTATTAGCTAAAAAGGAGTCCAAACCAAGGCTAATACATTGGATACTGCTGTTACAAGAATTTGATTTAGAAATTAAGGACAGGAGTGGTAACCAGAATTTAGTGGCAGACCACCTGAGTCACCTTGAGCACATTAAGGGTGACTCCACTCCTATAAATGATAATTTCCCATTTGATAGCTTACAAGTAGTATCCGAAGTAGTTCCTTGGTATGAACCTATAGCTAATTATCTAGTTAGCCACACTTTTCCTCCAAATTTTACTAAGCACCAGAGAGACAAGCTGAAAAGCGAGTCCAAATATTATATATGGGACGACCCATATTTATGGAGGTGTGGTACTGACCAGGTAATTAGACAGTGTGTGCCTCAATCAGAATTTCAGTCTATTTTAGAGGCCTGCCACTCATCTGAGAGTGGAGGACATTTTGGCCCTCAAAGAACAGCTAGAAAAATTCTAGACTGTGGATTCTGGTGGCCTACTCTTTTTAAAGATGCTGCTGAATTTTGTAAATCTTGTTCCCCATGCCAAAGGTTTAGTAATATATCCAAGAGGGATGAGATGCCTCAACATCTTATGCTTTTCTATGAAATTTTTTATGTTTGGGGTATTGACTTCATGGGTTCGTTTCCAAATTCTAATGGTTATTTTTATATACTGTTAGTCGTGGATTATATTTCTAAGTGGGTGAAAGCAATTCCTACCCGTACTGATGATGCTAACACTGTTGTTTCGTTTGTTGGAAACCATATTATCTGTCGCTTTGGATCACTACGAGCAATCGTGAGCGATCAAGGCATCCATTTTTGTAACAGGAGACTAACAGGATTACTGAAAAAGCATGGGATAATTCACAAAGTAGCCACAACTTATCATCCCCAGACCAATGGGTAAGCAGAAGTCTCTAACAGAAAGATTAAACGTATTCTAGAGAAGATAGTAAAACCTCATAGGAAGGACTGGAGTGCCAGGCTACAAGATGCACTCTGGGCATATAGAACAGCGTACAAGACACCTATTGGGATGAGCCCTTTCCGCTTGGTATATGGAAAGGCTTGCCACCTCCCCGTAGAGGTGGAACACAAGGCTTTCTGGGCTATAAGGGAATACAACATGAATCTTACGAAAGCTGGTGCTGAAAGAAAGCTACAACTAGCAGAACTAGAGAACCTCCGCCTAGAAGCATATGACAACTCCAAGCGTTATAAGGAGAAAATGAAGGCCGTCCATGACAAGCACATTAAAAGGAAAGAATTCAGACCAGGGGAGTTAGTCCTACTATATAACTCCAGACTGAGGCTCATGCCAGGTAAATTGAGATCAAGATGGAAAGGTCCATACAGAGTAGAGAAGGTAGAGCCATACGGAGTTTTCCACCTGTGTTATCTTACTAGCTCCAAATTTCTAAAGGTCAATAGACATCGCCTAAAGCTTTATCATGGTGAGAAAATGAAGAATCAAAAGGAACTAGAGATCTTCCTCTTGGAATACCCACCAAGAGAAGCAGAATGAGCCTAAAGAGCGTCCAACTTAAGGACGTAAAAGCAAAGTGCTAGGTGGGAGACAACCCACCATGGTATGATCGTTCCGTTTCAGTCTTAGTTTTATTTTTACTCTATTTTTATGATGTTAATGACTCTTCTCATCATCCCTGCATATAGCTGCATATAGTCTGCATGAGCATTCTGCATATTTAAAAAAAAAAACGCATGCGACGCGGCAGTGTCGCTGACGCATCCGCGTCACCAAGGCGTATTGAAGAAAAGAGAATTGGACAGAGAGTCACGCGAAAGCGTGGCTGGAGGCGTGCCTTAGGCACAAATATGCCCACGCGTCTGCGTCACCCATGCGACCGCGTCATTTTAAAAATAAGCCTCCCACGCGTCCGCGTCACCCACGCGAACGCGTGACCTTAAAAATCGACGTAAAAAGGGTGTATGGCAGCAAGTTGCGATGGAGTGGGGCTGGAATGATGCTAGAAGCACCAGCCCTATCACGCGATCGTGTGACCCATGCGGCCACATCATCCTCCAGAAATAGACATCCACGCGATCGCGTGAACCACGCGATCGCGTCACCCAAATATTTTGGCAAAATAAGTTTGAGACAGAGAGTTGCGCGAACGCATCGCTGCCCTCGCGCCAATCGCACATTTCAGGTCACGCGACCGCGTGACCCATGCGTCCGCATCACCTGTATTTATCGCACATCACGCGACCGCGTCACCTACGCGTCCGCGTCACATTCGGCGCACAAAATATCTTGATCAGCCAAAATATCTTATCTTTTCTTCCCCAAATCCTAATTTTTCTTTTCCTCTATTATTTCTTTCTTCCCTCTTCTTCCTTCTTACTTCTTTCCCACTTTCTACTTCTTCTTTTCACCATCATTATCAAGGTTTTTATTTTCCTCTTCCCCTCTTTCCTTTCCCATTATTATTCTTATTTTTATTATGTTTTCTTCTTCTTTTTCTTTTTAGTTTCTTTATATATATTTTCTTTTTCTTTTACCTTCTTTCTTTTTATTCCTTTTAATTGGTGTTGAAAATCTATTTAGGTCTTTATTTTCTATATTTTGCTTGTGGATTATCATGGACTTGTTTGACAATTATATATTACTTTTCAAAAAGGGTTGCTTGCATGACTAAATTTACTACTTCCAATAACATATTCAACATGCATGCCAAGTGTTTGTGAAAATGCCCGTATGGCATTTCACATTATTTTTACTCATTCTACACTACTACTTTAATGCCTGTTTTTCACAAAAATCCTTTTATATTTTATTAATTTCATATAATTGTCAATACAAATAGATTGCCAGTTTGAAAGACTTGGTAATCTAACTTGGACATTGAATGCTTGATCTATGCTACTCATGCCTTTGCCAGCATGCCAATAAACATCTTGCATTTAATTGGCACCACATGCACTTGCTATGTTTTCTTTGATGAACTTTTCACATATAGTCTAGATCATGTGTTAATGACATCCCTCCTTACAGTGCATTGATTACCACCCATAATGTTCGCTCCCTTGCTCGAACCCTTCGCTTTACATCTCACTTTCTCTTTCCTTTTTCAGGATGGCCACCAAGAAAGGTAAAGAGAAAGCTACTCCCAAACCACCAGCAAGGAGAGGTACAAAAAGAGCATTAGTGGCAGAGCCATCTTCAACAGCAGTAAAGCCCTCAACAAAAAGAATCAAGAGGATCATCAAGGTCAACGAAAAAGAAAAAGCCTTCCCAGCAAAGGACACTGCGCGGTTTTCTAACCGCTACTGTGAGCAGATGTTCCCCATCCTGGCAGAGAGAAATTACAACAATGAATACCTTCTCATCCTCCCGACCCGCATTGCTGAATTTGTTGAGCCGCAAATTGAACAAAGACAATGGGAATTCCTACGGAGACAGCCACGGCAGGTTAATCTCTCATGGGTAGTAGAATTCTACTCCAACTTTTACATGCCAACCATGCAGTCTGTCTATGTCCGTCAGAAGCAAGTCCCCATAACTGAAGAGGCCATTCAACAAGCTTTAGATCTTTCCCCTGCTTCAGAAGGATTGGACGCATTCCAAGAAGCCTCACTCAAGCGCCAGACATACCAATTTAACTGGGACACCGTTCTCAGAGTTATAGCACAACCTGGTAGCAGATGGATCTACGGATACCATCGATCCGGACCAAAACGGGTATCGGCTTTAGCACTTACCTTGGAGGCTCGAGTATGGGCACAGATCATGTCCCATTATGTATTTCTGAGCACTCACGAGTCCTCCTTCACTGCAGAATGGCTGTTTTACTCTGGTGTATTCTTACAGACCAGCCTCTAAACTTACCAAGACACATCCGGAATACAATGGGATACGTACAAATTGCGGGCAACTTACCTTTTTTCGCCTTTGTTTCAGATCTTGTCTCGGCAGCCGGAGTCTCCTACAGAGCTGGGGACACCAAAGTCATACTCCCACGGGATGATCAGTACATCCCTAACGGGAAATATATCAGACCACCACCAGCCACTACAAGCCAGCCTACAGAACCGGCTGAAGACATTCCTCCTTCAACACCACAAGCACCTACAACAAACCAATTGCTCCATCAGATACTTGAAAAGTTGGATTGGCATGAACACAAAGCAAAGCTAAGAGAGCGCCGTAACAAGCACCGATTCACATACCTCAAGGAGCTACTTATAGGAAACTACAAAGACCCAGACACCCCAGACTCTACTTCATTTACCAGCACAGGGAGCCATGCGATCCCGATGGTGGAGATGCTGCTACCAGCCCCCCTTTGTTCCTGACAGATGGCACCGAGGAAGTGCAAAGCCTTAAGTGTGGGGAGGTCGGTCAGTACCTGACTTCTGGAGGTAACTTCTTTTCCTTAAACACCAGTAAAATAGGATATTTAGTTAATTTTTCTTTTGTAGAATAGGATAGATTGCATAGAAATAGGTTATTCACATGCATGTTCTACTTGATTGAAAATAATAAGTTTCTTCTAAGACCCTTTTTTTTGAAAAATTTCACTAATTTAAATCAAAACCTTTGTGTAAACTTGTTTGAAGTTGTATTTGGAACATAGTTTAAAGCTAGAACACACAACCTGTGAGAATTTGAGCTTAATTATATGGTTACATTATTTAACCATAAATATTTTATTCTTGTGTGTTTACTTCTCTATGATTGTGATCTTTATTTTGTTTCATCCTATATGTCCAATGTTTAATATGTTATATGCATGCGTATGATTGAGGCCATTATTTGTTTAGCTCATTTATCCCAAATGAGCCTACCCTTTAAATTACCTTTGTCAGCCACTTTGAGCCTTTTTATCCCATTTGTTCTATATTTTACCACATTACTAGCCTTAAGCGAAAAAATAATTAAATATTCCAATTGAATCTTTGGTTAGCTTAAGATAGGAATTGTGTATTAATTGAGTATGGGAAGATTATGGGAATAACGGTTAATAAGGGGATGCTTCATGATAAAATAATGGGAATTTGGGTACCTACTCATGTGAAACTATAAAAATTAAAATCCATGTGCATTGATAAGCTATATTTATTTTCATGTTCAAAAAAATATTTAAATAAATATAAGGGGACAAAATTACCCCGATTCTAAGTTAAGTTATGTTCAAAGATCAATGCATGTGTAAAAAAAACTAAAAGAAAGTTGATGCATGAGTATGTAATGCAAAAGTGAAAACTATGGGTAGCTAGGTATGATTCTAAAGTTATATAGAGTATATGTATGTTAGGTAAAAGCTTAGGTTAATTAAAGATTCAATTTATAAAGCTCACTTAGCCTTAGACATATACCCTCACCTTTACCTTGACCCCATTACAACCTTGAAAAGACCTCATGATGTTTGCATTAGTATGTTAAATATTGTTGATTGGTTAGGTGAAGAACAAATTTTAGAAAGCATGGCTAGAGAAGAGTAGAGTGATTACCCTATACACTTGAGTGATTATAGTGCACATACACTACCAGTAAGGGTTCAGTGCTTAATTCTATATTCCCTGCTTTCATGAGCTGTCTTCTTACAATGTTACCTATATTTACTATATGGATTGAGTTAGTGAAATCTAATTTATAATTGTCTTGAAGAGCTTATTTACTTTTAACCAAGTAGACAAGGATCATATAATTGCATTTATATATACTAGCGGCTCAACAGGCACTAACGTGCCTGTTCAGCCGCTTTTCTATTATTTTTAAGAAATTAATATTATCTTTTTGTTAATATATTATTCATTTTTTAAATTTATTAGATAAGTATTTTTTATTTTAATGTTAATGTGACTTTATTTATATTATATTTTATTAAAATTAAAATTATTATAAACTAAAATATTATTCAAAAAATAATGACAATAACATTATTCTGATTCAAAAAAGTATATATAAATCAAAATACATGTTAGTTATTTACAAAAGATAATTTTTACTTAAATATCATGAATATTCATATTTGTCTTCATCTTTTTTAAGTGGTAGGCCAAAATATAAATCTAAATACAAAGAGTTCTTTATTTTTTTATAAATAGTAAAAAATAGAATAAATGAGAATGCTTATTTTTTTCGTTTTAAATATCAAAATATAAGAATAATTAATAAATAAAATAGGAGATTATAAAAATTGTGTATCCGACAAAAATATTTCGTAATTCATCATACATCTTCTTATCAATAACTTCTTTAGCCTTAGAAAACTGGCAGATTTATTGACCATAAAAATAAATATATAAACCCTTCAAGATTATTCAATTAAAAATGATGTGTAATAAAATCAAAATAAAAATTTAGAAACATTATTTACAAATTAACTATTTATAAACGTTATTAAGTTTAATTATTTATTTTTAATTCGTATTTAATTTGAAGCCGAGATAAAAATTTATATTTAAAGCACTCTCTATCTTCATGCATAATTTCAATTGTTAAAAATATTTTTTTTAATTTTATATTTAATTTTTTAATTATCTTTAATTTTATTATTTTTTTAAAATTATTAATTTATATTTTTATTATATCCCTTACTATATCAAACATTATTCTTTCTCTTGCTATTATTTTCTATACACATACCTGTATGTCATTGTTCTCCTTTCTCGTTTTTTCTTTTTCCTTCCATATTCTCTTCACCCGACCGTCCGTAATTAATTATCACCAAGTATTATTATTGCAAATTTTAATTTTGTCTATCACTTTGATTTATAACCATCTAGTCCGTTAACTTTTATGAGTTGTTGAAGTTTCGCTAAAAAAAGTAAGACATAAAGTATTTAATTTTATATTTAATTTTTAAAATTTTTTTAATTTTTTAAATATTTTATTTTTCTTTTTTAATTTTATATTTAATTTTTTAAATATTTTTAATTTCATTATTTTTCTAAATTATTAACTTATAATTTTTATTATATCCCCTTACTATATCAAACACTATTCTTTCTCTTATTATTATTCTCTATACACATACCTATCATTGTCTAATCGCTGTTATTAACTTATTATATTACTTTGTTCTTTCTCATTTTTTTCTTCTCCTTCCACCGTCTCTTCACCCCACCGTAATTACTTATCAGTATTTATATGTTACATCTTTTATATGTTAATCAAATAACCAGAGCCATATGCCAAACAAATGATATTATAGAAGTCAACATAAATTATATTTTTGTAATATAATTCATTTATTTTAGTTTAATTTAAAAATAAATATTCATGTACTCAAATTTTAAATATAATACTCTGTATAATTAATAATTTAAAAATTAAAAAATAATATTATCACATATGAAGTAATTTAAAAATCCTTAAATTTAACAAAATATTAGACTTTTTCAATTTATCATTGATAGATACAGACATATTTAAAAAAAATACATATAATATGAAAAAAATTAGTTCTTCCTTGGTAAGACAAAAAGATAGAACACTATCTTTTGTATGTGAAATATTGAGAACAAATTAAAAAAAAAAGTAAAAGAACCATGAAAATATTAATTAGATAAGTAAATTAAAGAGAAAAAAATATAGGTAGAAGTTATACGTGAACATAATAACTGCAATAAAACTAAATAAAATTTGTAACGATGGATGTGATGAAATCGATAGCGTTGAAGGTAAAAAAATAATGGCAGCAAGAGAAATATAACAAAGTGTATTAGAAGGTAAAAAAAAACCAGTAAAATAGATGAAATTATAAAAAAAATAAAAAAGATATATTTTTTATGATTAAAAAAAATTCTAATAGAATAATTAGAATGAGGCTAAACTACTGGATAGACTATCAGAGTACTCACAGGTATACTTAAAACAACACTATACAAACAAAGACCAATATAGAATTAAACAAAACATAATTTAAATGAATACCTCCGAATATAATAAGATCTATACAAAAAAACTATTTATCACCACTGATTAAACACTTGTTGGCTTCTAATTATTTTTTTTTATTTCATATATGGCCACAAAAATAAATCTTTTGACATCGTCTTTACCTAGTTTAAGATGTCAAAAAAACTCATTTAAATAATTGTGCGGTACATAGAAGAGTTCATAAGATAAAGAATAATCAGGCCAAAATAAAAAAAAAGAGGGATCGTGGGAGTAAAGAATTGAATAGAAGTTACGCGTGAGTTTTTGTAACTGTTAGTAAAATAAGTAACTGTATAATATTTTTGAATTATGTTAATAGGGTTAAAATAGGAAATAGAAAATTGGACACCAAACCTCTATGTTTTGGCATTATATATTGTTATAGATATATATTGTATGAGTTTTACATGTCCCTACTCATTTACTTTATCTCCTTCAACTAAGCACGAGGACATGCTAATGTTTAAGTGTGGGGAGGTTGATAAACCATTATTTTATGGTTTATATTGTGTTTAATTGTGTGATTTTATCAAATCTTTACCCACTTATTCATATGATTAGCATGTATTTACAATTCCTTTCCAAAATCACTCCATGGCTGAAAACTTACTTCCTAGAGACCTTTAATTATGTATTTTAATTCTCCTTTATCCCATCCGATACCGTGATCCGTGTGTCAAGTGTTTCAGGATTCATAGGGCATGAATGACTTGGAAATTGGAGAGGAGGCTTGCAAAAATAGAAGGAACACAAGAAACTAAGGAGATAACCAGCGAGCAATGACGTGAGCACATGGCCCACGCGAACGCGCAAAATGGAGAATTCGCAGCGACGCGGACGCGTGCCTAACGCAAACGCGTGGATTGGAGTCTGCACGAGTGACACGAACGCGTGAACCACGCGAACGCGTGACAAGGAAAATCACTGACTGACGCGAACGCGTGGACGACGCGTACGCGTGACCTGCGTGATCTACAAAAATAACAGAATACACTGGGGGCAATTTCGGGCCACTTTTTGACCCATTTTTCGGCCCAGAAACATAGACTAAACCTAGGAAACATGCAGAAACTCAACAGGCATCCACTGACATTTAGATTCATCACATTAGGATTGCTCTTAGTTTCAGATCTGAATCTAGATTAGTGTTACATTGATAGTTTATGCTTTTGCTTGGATTTTTGGATGCTGAGAGTCATTACCTCCATTGAAGATATTATTTTAGTTTGTTTCCTTATTCCCTTATTTTAATTAGTTACTCATTGACTCTGTTCAGATAATTATGTTGCATTTTGAATTTATCAATATATAGAGTTATTTTTATTTTAATTAATTTTAATTCTCTATTTTGTTTTAATTAATTATGTCTTCTCATATTTTTATGATTATTAATTTCATGTCAATGGAGTAGAATTTCTACTTGACATGGGGGTTGATTAAGAGGTGATACTTGAGTTGGAATGCTCAAGTGCTTGGTTAAACTGGACGTTGTTAGCTAATTTCATACCTACTAACACTAGACCTCCCCAAGGGAGAGGGCTAGGATCTGAGGGTAAGAGTTAGTTCAATCATCATACTTTCCCTTATTTAGTAAGGGGTAATCGAGTGAGAACAACAACCTTTTTACACCACACGTGAGAAGATCCCAACAAAGATAGAAGTTTCACTTAATTATTCCCCCAGTCAAGACCTTTTATTTAGAGTACTAATAATCATTCTCAAGTTTATTTTTATTGTTTTAATTCTTAAGCATTTTAATTACTCATTATCAAAACTCAATTTTTCTGAAAACCCCTAGTTAATAAAATAGCACTCTTTCCTGCAACTCGTTGGGAGACGACCTAGGACTCATACTCCCAGTATTTTATTTCTAAAATTTGTGACAACCCTTTTTAAATTGGTGAGGTAGATCTTAGCCGGTTAAGAGCTATACGTGCAACGCTGTCTCTTAATTGAAATCTCTAAATTGGTTAACTTCTGCCACGCATCAGGCACTCCTAACCATTGATGCTCAAAGCCTTGGATCCTTGCTCTTTTGATTTTTCTTTTATGAGCATTCTTTTTTTTTCTGCTGCTTTTTCTTGCTTCAAGAAACAATGTTTTTTATTTTTCAAAAAGTCAATAATATTTCTCTAAATCCTTTGTTCTTTCTAGAGTCATTATTCTGAATTCCAATATCAATTATGCACTGTTAAGTCATACGTTCAGAAGGTAAATGCAAGGTCACCACATCAAAATAATTGGAGTGATTCCTGATAAGCTTAAAATTCATGCATCTCACTATTTTTTTTCAAATATTTTTTTTAAGCATGATGATGATACAATGGATATCTTATCACACAAATAAAATAGAAAATAAAACTAGAAGACAGACAAACAACTGGATGTGATCATGAACTTGGAAAAGAAAAAGCAGCCAATAAACAAAAGTAAATGAAGTGTTTAAGCTCCTTTATCTCACGCCATTGCCTCTGCTGCTCCTTGACGATCGGATTTTTCTATCGGTAAAGAAATATAAAAATATGATCGCGTTATAGATATAGCTTCTAAACCAACAGAAAATCCTTTCGTACAAACGTTTTGGTTGTCACAAGTAACAAACCCCTTTAAAATTGATAACTGAAGTATTTAAACCTCGGGTCATCTTCTCAAGGAACTGCAGGGAGGTGTTCTTATTATTGATTATGAGTTTTGTAAATTGGGGGTTTTGAAAGTAAGGAACAAGTAATTTGAATGACAAGTAAAATAAATAAATAACTCTAAAATAAACTCTTGGCAAGGTATGAAAATTCGGAAGTCCTATCCTAGTTACTCCTATGAGAATGGAAGTGATGCCAGGGCATCTTGGCCAGTTTCACTGACCTTTTCTTTACTGTTTTTAGGTTAGTTTCATGCATTTCTTTAGGAAATAAGCTAGTTTTGGGTAAATATTCACTTATGCCTTGACTCAAGCATACATTGTTCATTTTACATGATTTCATGAGGATTTTACATGAGTTTAGTGACAAATATTATGTTGCATTACTCATGACTTGGACTAGAGCTTTGATGCACTTTGTTGCTTGATTTCAGGACCAAAAAGGAGCAAGAAAAGGGGAGGTAACATGCAAAGATTAATGAGAAAAGTGATTGCCAATAACACTCTCAAAAAAGCCATCAATACCCACGTTACAGAGTCACGTTAACCAAGTTAACGTGAACTCTAACGTGCAGAAAAGAAGTTGAGCCAACGTTAGTGACACTCAACATTGTCACTAACGTTGGCAATTACTCATAAGTGGCCACGTTAGAAGCCACGTTAACCTAGTTAACGTGGCCTCTAACGTTAAGGGGGAGGGAGAGAAGTCAACGTTAGTGACACTCAACATTGTCACTAACGTTGGCCTATGGTGCTAAGTACCACGTTAACTCCCACGTTAACTTGGTTAACGTGGGAACTAATGTAGAGGATGAAGAGTTGTCGACAACGTTAGTGACACTCAACATTGTCACTAACGTTGAAGCAACCACACAACCCCCAAGAGTCACGTTAACTTCCACGTTAACTTGGTTAACGTGGAAGCTAACGATGAGAAATGAAGGATGAGCCAACGTTAGTGACACTCGACATTGTCACTAACGTTGGGATGGCTAAAAGATGGCCACATTAGAAGCCACGTTAACCTAGTTAACGTGAGACCTAGGGGCACATTGGAACATTAGTGATAATGTTGAATGTCACTAACGTTCTCGAAGGATGGCAAAGGCCACGTTAGAAGCCACGTTAACCTAGTTAACGTGAGCTTTAACGTGAAGCAAGAAGGGGCACACTGGAACGTTAGTGACAATGTTCAGTGTCACTAACGTTCTCGAAGGATGACAAGGCAACGTTAAAAGTCACGTTAACCTAGTTAACGTGGGTTTTAACGTGAGGCAAAGGGGTGTATTGGAACGTTAGTGACAATGTTAAGTGTCACTAACGTTCCCGAACTTGGACTTTCACTAAATGATTAACACTCCTTACGCCCTGAGCTTAAGTCTCTGCCCACTCCGCACTTTCTCTCTGCAAGTAAAGCCAAGCCCAAATAAAGAAAGGAACTGCTTCAAACTCAAGATCCAAAGGCCCAAGACTTGAAGAGTGAACTAGAAGCTGAGAAGAGTAGTATATATAGGAGTAGCTTTGAATTGTAAAGGAGTTCTAGAGGCGGAGGAATTACTCTCTGTATTTACTTTCTTTGCAATTTCTAGTTTTATGATGTATTCTCCATCTTTATTTTCATTTTCAAGAGCTATGAATAACTAAACCCCTTTCATTGGGTTAGGGAGCTCTGTTGTAATTTGATGGATCAATACTAATTTTCATTGTTCTTCTTCTATCCTTCCTCTTGATTTTACTTGAAAGCTTTCGATCTTCATCCAATTGAGTAGTTATCTTGGAAGAGAAGCTATTCAAACTTGGATCTCTTTTGAACCTTGGAAGAGGAATGAAGAGATCAAGCTAGAAATGCTTTCTCATGCTGGACCAAATTGGGTTTGGATGGGTATGTGACTGTAACCCTCTCAATACTTGGTTTGGGAAATGCATGTGGTATAATCAGTGACCATACTTCATCTCTTCTCATGAGCAATTGACCAAGGAATTGGCTATTGATCAAGATTTGAGAGATTGAATTGCAAGGAATTGTAATTCAATCACTTAAGATTGCCAAGGAGATCAATGAGTGCATTGATTGAGGAAGAGATGAAAATGAACTTGATCCGGAGAATTGCAACATCTCCTAAGCCCAATGAACTCCCCATCTCTAATCCTACCCATTCTCTTTAATTTCTACGATTTACTTTTATGAGCAAATCCCTCATTCCCATTTATAATTCTGCAATTTATTTTCAGTCATTTACTTCCATTCATTTAATTCTAGCATTTACCTTTCTGTTATTTACATTCCCGCCATTCTATTTTCTGCAACTCTCAACCCAATTTCTGGATTCGCTCAACAAGAACATTCTTCTAATTAAAGTTGCTTGATCAATCAATCCCTGTGGGATTCGACCTCACTCTATTGTGAGTTTTTACTTGACGACAACTTCGGTACACTTGCCGAAGGAAGATTTGTTGAGAGACAAGTTTTCCCCGTGGTGCATGAAATTGTGATGTCCAGGCTCAAACAATCCCTGGCAACGTGAGCAACTTGGTACGCGTAATCGTGATTACACTTTAATTATGTAAAATTCATGGCTCTTTCTTTCCCTGGCAGTGGCGCCAAGAACATGGTGCCAATACCATGGTTCACAACTTCGATACAACTAACCAGCAAGTGCACTGGGTCGTCCAAGTAATACCTTACGTGAGTAAGGGTCGAATCCCACGGAGATTGTCGGTATGAAGCAAGCTATGGTAGCCTTGCAAATCTCAGTTAGGCAGTTATAAATTGATAATGATGTTTTCGAATAATAAATAATAGAATAGGGATAGAGGTACTAATGTAAATCATTGGTAGGAATTTCAGATAAGCGAATGGAGATGCTTTTCGTTCCTCTGAACCTCTGCTTTCCTGCTATCTTCATCCAGTCAGTCTTACTCCTTTCCATGACTGGCTTTATGCAAGGGCATCACCGTTGTCAGTGGCTACATCCCCTCCTCTCAGTGAAAAATATGCTCACATGCTCTGTCACAGCACGGCTAATCATCTGTCGGTTCTCGATCATGCTGGAATAGGATTCACCCTCCTTTTGCGTCTGTCACTAACGCCCAGCACTCGCGAGTTTGAAGCTCGTCACAGTCATTCAATCATTGAATCCTACTCAGAATACCACATACAAGGTTTAGAATTTCCGGATTCTCTTGAATGCCACCATCATTCTAGCTTACGCCACGAAGATTCTGATTAGGAGATCTAAGAGATATTCATTCTAGCTTATTGCATGTAGAACGGAAGTGTTTGTCAGGCACGTGTTCATAGGGGAGAATGGTGATGAGCGTCACACATAATCATTACCTTCCTCATGTTCTTGGGTGCGAATGGATATCTTAGAAGCGAAATAAGATGAATTGAATAGAAAACAGTAGTACTTTGCATTAATCTTTGAGGAACAGCAGAGCTCCACACCTTAATCTATGGAGTGTAGAAACTCTACCGTTGAAAATACATAAGTGAAAGGTCCAGGCATGGCCGAGATGGCCAGCCCCCTTGGTCTAAGAACTATGCGTTCAAAGATGGTCAAAAAGACTCAAAGATGGTTCAAAAGATGTCTCATACAATAGTAAAAGGTCCTATTTATAATAAACTAGCTACTAGGGTTTACATGAGAAAGTAATTGATGCATAAATCCACTTCCGGGGCCCACTTGGTGTGTGTTTGGGCTGAGCTTGAGTATTGCACGTGTAGAGGTCTTTCTTGGAGTTGAACGCCAGCTTTTGTGCCAGTTTTGGCGTTCAACTCTGGTTTTGGCTCCTTTTCTGGCGCTGGACGCCAGATTTGGGTAGAAAGCTGGCGTTGAACGCCAGTTTACATCGTCTATTCTTGGCCAAAGTATGGACTATTATACATTTCTGGAAATCCCTGGATGTCTACTTTCCAACGCAATTGGAAGCGCGCCATTTCGAGTTCTGTAGCTCCAGAAAATTCATTTTGAGTGCAGGGAGGTCAGAATCCAACAGCATCAGCAGTCCTTCTTCAACCTCTGAATCTGATTTTTGCTCAAGTCCCTCAATTTCAGCCAGAAAATACCTGAAATCACAGAAAAACACACAAACTCATAGTAAAGTCCAGAAATGTGAATTTAACATAAAAACTAAAGAAAACATCCCTAAAAGTAGCTAAATCCTACTAAAAACATACTAAAAACTATGCCAAAAAGCGTATAAATTATCCGCTCATCACAACACCAAACTTAAATTGTTGCTTGTCCCCAAGCAACTGAAAATCAAATAGGATAAAAAGAAGAGAATATACTATAAATTCCAAACTATCAATGAAACATAGCTTTAATCAAATGAGCGGGACTTATAGCTTTTTGCCTCTTGAATAGTTTTGGCATCTCACTTTATCCATTGAGGTTCAGAATGATTGGCATCTATAGGAACTCAGAGTTCAGATAGTGTTATTGATTCTCCTAGCTCAGTATGATGATTCTTGAACACAGCTATTTTGTGAGTCTTGGCCGTGGCCCTAAGCACTTTGTTTTCCAGTATTACCACCGGATACATAAATGCCACAGACACATAATTGGGTGAACCTTTTCAGATTGTGACTCAGCTTTGCTAAAGTCCCCAATTAGAGGTTTCCAGGGTTCTTAAGCACACTCTTTTTTTTGCTTTGGACCTTGACTTTAACCGCTCAGTCTCAAGTTTTCACTTGACACCTATACGCCACAAGCACATGGTTAGGGACAGCTTGGTTTAGCCGCTTAGACCAGGATTTTATTCCTTTAGGCCCTCCTATCCACTGATGCTCAAAGCCTTGGGATCCTTTTTAATTGCCCTTGCCTTTTGTTTTAAGGGTTATTGGCTTTTTGCTCTTGCCTCTTGGTTTTAAGAGCTTTTGGCTTTTTCTGCTTGCTTTTTCTCTTTTTTTTTTTGCCTATTTTTTTTCTGCAAGCTTTGTTCTTTGCTGCTTTTTCTTGCTTCAAGAATCATTTTTATGATTTTTCAAATTATCAAATAACATGTCTCCTAGTCATCATTCTTTCAAGAGCCAACATATTTAACATTCTTAAACAACAACTTCAAAAGACATATGCACTGTTCAAGCATACATTCAGAAAACAAGAAGCATTGTCACCACATCAATATAATTAAGCTAAGTTCAAGGATAAATTCGAAACTCATGTACTTCTTGTTCTTTTGAATTAAAACATTTTTCATTTAAGAGAGGTGATGGATTCATAGGACATTCATATCTTTAAGACATAGTTACTACTACTAATGATCATGTAATGAAGACACACACATAGATAAGCACATAACATAGAAAACGAAAAACAGAGAAAGCAAGAACAAGGAATGAATCCACCTTAGTGATGGTGGCGTTTCCTTCTTGAGGAACCAATGATGTCTTTGAGCTCTTCTATGTCTCTTCCTTGTCTTTGTTGCTCCTCCCTCATTGCTTTTTGATCTTCTCTTATTTCATGAAGCATGATGGAGTGCTCTTGATGTTCCACCCTTAGTTGTCCCATATTGGAACTCAATTCTCCTAGGGAGGTGTTGATTTGCTCCCAATAATTTTGTGGAGGAAAGTGCATTTCAGGCATCTCCGGGATCTCATGTAAATGAGCTTCTTGCACCTCTTGAGCTCCATGAATGGGCTTTCTTGCTTGCTCCATCTTTTTCTTAGTGATGGGCTTGTCCTCTTTAATGAGGAAATCTCCCTCTATGTCAATCCCAGCCGAATTGCATAGGTGGCAAATGAGGTGAGGAAAGGCTAACCTTGCCATAGTAGAGGACTTGTCAGCCACCTTGTAGAGTTCTTGAGGTATAATCTCATGAACTTCCACCTCTTCTCCAATCATGATACTATGGATCATGATGGCCCGGTCTATAGTAACTTCAGACCGGTTGCTAGTGGGAATGATTGAGTATTGAATGAACTCCAACCATCCTCTAGCTATAGGCTTGAGGTCCAATCTTCTTAGTTGAACCGGCTTGCCTTTGGAGTCAATCTTCCATTGAGCTCCTTCTACACATATGTCCATAAGGACTTGGTCCAACCTTTGATCAAAGTTGACTCTCCTTGTGTAGGGGCGTGCGTTCTCTTCCATGTTTGGCAAGTTGAACGCCAACCTCACATTCTCCGGACTAAAATCCAAGTATTTCCCCCGAACCATTGTAACATAGTTCTTTGGATCTGGGTTCTTACTTTGATCATGGTTCTTGGCGATCCATGCATTGGCATAGAACTCTTGAACCATTAAGATACCGACTTGTTGGATGGGATTTGTTAGAACTTCCCAACCTCTTCTTTGAATTTCATGTCGGATCTCCGGATACTCATTTCTTTTGATTTTGAAAGGGACCTCAGGGATCACCTTCTTCTTGGCCACAACATCATAGAAGTGGTCTTGATGGGCTTTGGAGATGAACCTTTCCATCTCCCATGACTCGGAGCTGGAAGCTTTTGTCTTCCCTTTCCCCTTTCTAGAGGATTCTCCGGTCTTAGGTACCATCAATGGTAATGGAAAAACAAAAAGCTTATGCTTTTACCACACCAAACTTAGAATATTGCTCGCCCTCGAGCAATAGAAGTAAGAATAGATGAAGAAGAAGAAGAAATGGAGGAGAGGAAGGAGGTGATGTGTTTCGGCCAAGAAGTGTGTAGAGGGGTGTGTTGTGTGAATTTGATGAAGAATGGAGGGCTTTATATAGGGAAGGGAGGAGGGGGTTAAGGTTCGGCCATATGGGTGGGTTTGGGTGGGAAATTGGTTTTGAATTTTGAAGGTAGGTGGAGTTTATGAGGTAGGTTTATGGAGAAGAGTGGATGGATGTGAGTGGTGAAGAGGTGATGGGGAAGAGAGTTTGAGGTGATTGGTGAAGGGTTTTTGGGGAAGAGTGTTTGTGGGGTTGTGTGAAAAAGAGTGGTGAGAAGAAGTGAGTAGAAGTAGGTGGGGATCCTGTGGGGTCCACAGATCCTGAGTGGATCCTGTGGGGTCCATAGATCCTGAGGTGTTCAAGGATTTACATCCCTGCACCCATTAGGCATGTAAAAATGCCTTTGTACCCAACTCTGGGCGTTCGGCGCCAGGTTGGTGGCCATTTTGGGCGTTCAACGCCCATTTGTGTGCCATTTCTGGCGTTGAACGCCAGAACCATGCCTGTTCTGGCGTTCAGCGCCCAGAAGCTGCCCATTTTGGGCGTTCAGCGCCAGAACCATGCTCTGTTCTGGCGCTGAACGCCAGACAGATGCTCCTCCAGGGTGTGATTTTTCTTCTGCTGTTTTTGATTCCGTTTTCAATTTTTATATTTATTTTGTGACTCCCCATGATCATGAACCTACAAAGACATATAACTAAGAGAAATATAGTTAGATAAATACAAATTGGGTTACCTCCCAACAAGCGCTTCTTTAATGTCAATAGCTTGACAGTGGGCTCTCATGGAGCCTCACAGATGTTCAGAGCATTGTTGAAACTCTCCAACACCAAACTTAGAGTTTGGATATGGGAGTTCAACACCAAACTTAGAGTTTGGTTGTGACCTCTGGTATGCGAAATTGTTACTCAGGTTAGGTAACATTTTGTTGTTCGTTCTCTCCCTGGCAATGGCGCCAACAAACTGGTGCACAATACCATGGTCCAAACATAACTTCACAACTTCGCACAACTAACCAGCAAGTGCACTGGGTCGTCCAAGTAATAAAACCTTACGTGAGTAAGGGTCGATCCCACGGAGATTGTTGGTATGAAGCAAGCTATGGTCATCTTCTAAATCTCAGTCAGGCAAATATCAAATGGTTATGGAGTTTTCGAATAATAATAATAAATAAACAGAAAATAAAGATAGAGATACTTATGTAAATCATTGGTGAGAATTTCAGATAAGCGTATAGAGATGCTTTCGTTCCTCTGAACCTCTGCTTTCCTGCTGTCTTCATCCAATCATTCCTACTCCTTTCCATGGCAAGCTTTCTGTAAGGCATCACCGTTGTCAATGGCTACATCCCATCCTCTCTGTGAAAAAGGTCCAAATGCTCTGTCACGGTACGGCTAATCATCTGGAGGTTCTCGATCATACTGGAATAGGAGTCACCCTCCTTTTGCGTCTGTCACTACGCCCAGCACTCGCGAGTTTTAAGCTCGTCACAGCCATCCCTTCCCAGATCCTACTCGGAATACCACAGACAAGGTTTAGACTTTCCGGATCTCAGGAATGGCCATCCATGGGTTCTAACTTATACCACGAAGATTCTAATATCTCGGACTCGGTCCTCTGTATTAGATATCTAAGAGATACTCATTCTAGCTTGGTTGCATGTAGAACGGAAGTGTTTGTCAGGCACGCGTTCATAAGTGAGAATGATGATGGGCGTCACATAATCATCACATTCATCATGTTCTTGGGTGCGAATGGATATCTTAGAAGCGGAATAAGTTGAATTGAATAGAAAAACAGTAGTACTTTGCATTAAATCATGAGGAACAGCAGAGCTCCACACCTTAATCTATGGAGTGCAGAAACTCTACCGTTGAAAATACATAAGTGATGAAGGTTCAGGCATGGCCGAATGGCCAGCCCCCAAACGTGATCAATATGATCCAAAGTTGACTAAAAATCATAAGATGTAAATACAATAGTAAAAAGTCCTATTTATACTAAACTAGCTACTAGGGTTTACAGAAGTAAGTAATTGATGCATAAATCCACTTTCGGGGACCACTTGGTGTGTGCTTGGGCTGAGCTTGAAGTTTACACATGCAGAGGCTTCTTTTGGAGTTGAACTCCAAGTTGTAATGTGTTTTTGGCGTTCAACTCTGGTTCGTGACGTGTTTCTGCCGTTTAACTCCAGACTACAGCGTAGAACTGATGTTCAACGCCCTTTTGAGTCATCTAAACTCGGAAAAAGTATATACTATTATATATTGTTGGAAAGCCCTGGATGTCTACTTTCCAACGCAATTGGAAGCGCGCCATTTGGAGTTCTGTAGCTCGAGAAAATCCACTTCGAGTGCAGGGAGGTCAGAATCCAACAGCATCAGCAGTCCTTCTTCAACCTCTGAATATGATTTTTGCTCAAGTCCCTCAATTTCAGCCAGAAAATACTTGAAATCATAGAAAAATACACAAACTCATAGTAAATTCCAGAAATGTGAATTTAACATAAAAACTAATAAAAACATCCCTAAAAGTAACTAGATCCTACTAAAAACATACTAAAAATAATGCCAAAAAGCGTATAAATTATCCGCTCATCAACCTCCCAATACCAAACTTAGAGTTTGACTGTGGGGGCTTTGGTTGACTCTGCTTTGAGAGAAGCTTTTTCTGCTTCCTCTCTATGGTTGCAGAGGGAGATCCTTGAGTTTTAAACACAAGGGAGTCCTCATTCCATTGAAGGACTATTTCACCTCTGTCAACATTAATCACAGCTCTTGCTGTGGCCAGGAAAGGTCTTCCTAGGATGATGGATTCATCCTCTTCCTTTCCAGTATCCAGGACTATGAAATCAGCAGGGATGTAAAGGCCTTCAACCTTTACTAACACGTCCTCTACTTGTCCATAAGCCTGTTTTCTTGAACTGTCTGCCATCTCTAATGAGATTTTAGCAGCTTGCACCTCAAATATTCCAAGTTTCTCCATTACAGAGAGTGGCATGAGGTTTATCCCTGAACCAAGGTCACACAGAGCCTTAAAGATCATGGTGCCTATAGTACAAGGTATTATGAACTTTTCAGGATCCTGTCTCTTCTGAGGCAATGTCAGTTAATCCAGATCACTTAGTTCATTGATGAACAAGGGAGGTTCAACTTCCCAAGTATCAATACTAAATAATTTGGCATTCAGCTTCATGATTGCACCAAGGAACTTGGCAGCTTGCTCTTCAGTAACATCCTCATTCTCTTCAGAAGAGGAATACTCATCAGAGCTCATGAAGGGCATAAGGAGGTTCAATGGAATCTCTATGGTCTCTAGATGAGCCTCAGAGTCCTTTGGTTCCTCAGAGGGAAGCTCCTTATTGATCACTGGACGTCCCAGGAGGTCTTCCTCCTTGGGATTCACGTCCTCCACTCCCCTTGTAGGTTCGGCCATGGTGCTTATGTCAATGGCCTTGCACTCTCCTTTTGGATTTTCTTCTGTATTGCTTGGGAGAGTACTAGGAGGGATTTCAGTGATCCTTTTACTCAGCTGGCCCACTTGTGCTTCCAAATTTCTAATGGAAGACCTGGTTTCATTCATGAAACTCATAGTGGCCTTAGATAGATCAGAGACTAGATTTGCTAAATTAGAAGTATTTTGTTCAGAGTTCTCTGTCTGTTGCTGAGTGGATGATGGAAAAGGCTTGCTATTGCTAAACCTATTTCTTCCACCATTATTAAAGCCTTGTTGAGGCTTTTGATCCTTCCATGAGAAATTTGGATGATTTCTCCATGTTGAGTTATAGGTGTTTCCATAAGGTTCACCTAAGTAATTCACCTCTGCTATTGCAAGGTTTTCAGGATCATAAGCTTCTTCTTCATAAGAAGCCTCTTGAGTACTGTTGGATGCAGCTTGCATTCCATTCAGACTC
Source organism: Arachis ipaensis (assembly GCF_059453495.1). Classification (NCBI taxonomy): domain Eukaryota; kingdom Viridiplantae; phylum Streptophyta; class Magnoliopsida; order Fabales; family Fabaceae; genus Arachis; species Arachis ipaensis. The sequence continues at coordinate 112,448,140 of NC_142441.1, read as the reverse complement.
TGAGATATCATATTGACTTGCCGAGTCAATATTTTATTCTGAGCCAATATGGCATTCAGAGTATCAACTTCAAGAACTCCCTTCTTCATAGGCGTCCCATTATTCACAGGATTCCTTTCAGAAGTGTACATGAACTGGTTATTTGCAACCATGTCAATGAGTTCTTGAGCTTCTGCAGGCGTTTTCTTTAGGTGAATGGATCCACCTGCAGAAGTATCCAATGACATCTTTGATAACTCAGATAAACCATCATAGAATATATCCAGGATGGTCCATTCTGAAAGTATGTCAGAAGGACACTTTTTGGTCAGTCCTTTGTATTTCTCCCAAGATTCATAGAGGGATTCACCTTCTTTCTGTCTGAAGGTTTGAACATCCACTCTAAGCTTGCTCAGCTTTTGAGGAGGAAAGAACTTGGCTAAGAAAGCCTTGACCAGCTTATCCCAAGAGTTCAGGCTATCCTTAGGTTGAGAGTCCAACCATATTCTAGCTCTGTCTCTTACAGCAAATGGGAAAAGCCTGAGCCTGTAGACTTCAGGATCTACTCCATTAGACTTAACAGTATCACAGATCTGCAAGAATTCAGTTAAGAACTGAAAAGGATCTTCAGATGGAAGTCCATGAAACTTGCAATTCTGCTGCATCAGAGAAACTAATTGAGGTTTCAGCTCAAAGTTGTTTGCTCCAATGGCAGGAATGGAGATGCTTCTTCCATGTAAATTGGAATTAGGTGCAGTAAAGTCACCAAGCATCTTCCTTACATTATTATTATTTTTGGCTGCCATCTCCTCTTCCTGTTCAAAAATTTCTGAAAGGTTATCTCTGGATTGTTGTATTTTAGCTTCTCTTAGTTTCCTTTTCAGAGTCCTTTCAGGTTCTGGATCTGCTTCCACAAGAATGTTCTTATCCTTGTTCCTGCTCATATGACAAAGAAGAGGGCACAGAAAAAATAATAATAATAATATGGATCCTTTATACCACAGTATAGGGATCCCTATGTGAATAGAAGAAGAGGGGGAGACAAAGAATGTAATATAATGGAAGAAACACAACTGTGAGGAGGGTTGAGATATGAGATGAGATGTTAGTAGATGAATAAATAAATAGAATAAGATGAGAGAGAAGGAATTTTCGAAAATGGTTTTTGAAAAATGTTAGTATTTTTTTCGAAATTTTTTTTAAAATCAAAAATAAAAATAAGAATAATTAGTTAATTAAAAAGAAATTTTCGAAAAAGAGGGGATATATTTTCGAAAATTAGAGAGAGAGAGAGTTAGTTAGGTGGTTTTGAAAAAGTTAAGAAACAAACAAAAAGTTAGTTAGTTAGTTGAAACAAATTTTGAAAAGATAAGAAGTTAGGAAGTTAGAGAAGATATTTTGAAATCAAATTTTTGAAAAAGATAAGAAGATATTTTTGAAAAGATATGATTGAAATTGTTTTTGAAAAAGATTTGATTTTTAAAATCACAATTAATGACTTGATTCACAAGAAATCACAAGATATGATTCTAGAACTTAAAGTTTGAATCTTTCTTAACAAGCAAGTAACAAACTTGAAATTTTTGAATCAAAACATTAATTGTTATTGTTATTTTCGAAAATTTGGTATAAAAATAAGAAAAAAGATTTTTGAAAAATATTTTTAGAATTTTTGAAAATAACTAAGAAAAATGAAAAAGATTTGATTTTTGAAAAAGATTTTGAAAAAGATAAGATGTTCAAATTGAAAATTTGATTTGACTCATAAGAAACAATTTGATTTTAAAAATTTTTGAAAAAGTCAATCCAAATTTTCGAATTTGATGAGAGAAAAAGGGAAAGATATTTTTTTGATTTTTTTGAATTTTTATGATGCAAGAGAAAAACACTAAAATGATGCAATGAATGAAATTTTTAGCTCAAAACATGTGATGCATGCAAGAATGCTATGAATGTCAAGATGAACATCATAGACACAATTTTGAAAAATTTTTAATGCAAAGAAAACATGCAAGACACCAAACTTAGAATTCTTTAATGCTTAGACACTAAGAATTCGAGAATGCATATGATAAACATGAAAAGACACAAAACAAAAAATCATCAAGATCAAACAAGAAGACTTGTCAAGAACAACTTGAAGATCATGAAGAACACTATGAATGCATGAGAGTTTTCGAAAAATGCAAGATGAGTATGCAATTGACACCAAACTTATAACATGACTCAAGACTCAAACAAGAAACAAAAAAATATTTTTGATTTTTATGATTTTCTAATTTTTTTTGGTATTTTTCGAAAATTATATGAAAAAGAAAAAATAAGGATTCCAAAATTTTTAATATGAATTCCAGGAATCTTGCATTCTTAGTCTAAAGCTTCAGTCCAGGAATTAGACATGGCTCATTAGCCAGCCAAGCTTTCAATGAAGGCTCCAGTCCAAAACACTAGACATGGCCAATGGCCAGCCAAGCTTCAGCATTTAACACCAGAGTATATTGCTCTTGATAACAATTTGCTGCCTCAGTCCAAATAAATTTAGACATGGCTTTACAGCCAGCCAGGCTTCACATGCTTCATAAAACACTAGAATTCATTCTTAAAAATTTTGAATCTAAAAATTTTTTTTTCGAAAACAAAAGAAAAATTTTTTTGAAAGGAAAACAAAAAGAAAATTACCTAATCTGAGCAACAAGATGAACCGTCAGTTGTCCAAACTCAAACAATCCCCGGCAATGGCGCCAAAAACTTGGTGCATGAAATTGTGATGTCCAGGCTCAAACAATCCCTGGCAACGTGAGCAACTTGGTACGCGTAATCGTGATTACACTTTAATTATGTAAAATTCATGGCTCTTTCTTTCCCTGGCAGTGGCGCCAAGAACATGGTGCCAATACCATGGTTCACAACTTCGATACAACTAACCAACAAGTGCACTGGGTCGTCCAAGTAATACCTTACGTGAGTAAGGGTCGAATCCCACGGAGATTGTCGGTATGAAGCAAGCTATGGTCACCTTGCAAATCTCAGTTAGGCAGATATAAATTGATAATGATGTTTTCGAATAATAAATAATAGAATAGGGATAGAGGTACTAATGTAAATCATTGGTAGGAATTTCAGATAAGCGAATGGAGATGCTTTTCGTTCCTCTGAACCTCTGCTTTCCTGCTATCTTCATCCAGTCAGTCTTACTCCTTTCCATGGCTGGCTTTATGCAAGGGCATCACCGTTGTCAGTGGCTACATCCCCTCCTCTCAGTGAAAAATATGCTCACATGCTCTGTCACAGCACGGCTAATCATCTGTCGGTTCTCGATCATGCTGGAATAGGATTCACCCTCCTTTTGCGTCTGTCACTAACGCCCAGCACTCGCGAGTTTGAAGTTCATCACAGTCATTCAATCATTGAATCCTACTCGGAATACCACAGACAAGGTTTAGACTTTTCGGATTCTCTTGAATGCCACCATCATTCTAGCTTACGCCACGAAGATTCTGATTAGGAGATCTAAGAGATATTCATTCTAGCTTATTGCATGTAGAACGGAAGTGTTTGTCAGGCACGTGTTCATAGGGGAGAATGGTGATGAGCGTCACACATAATCATCACCTTCCTCATGTTCTTGGGTGCGAATGGATATCTTAGAAGCGAAATAAGATGAATTGAATAGAAAACAGTAGTACTTTGCATTAATCTTTGAGGAACAGCAGAGCTCCACACCTTAATCTATGGAGTGTAGAAACTCTACTGTTGAAAATATATAAGTGAAAGGTCCAGGCATGGCCGAGATGGCCAGCCCCCTTGGTCTAAGAACTATGCGTTCAAAGATGGTCAAAAAGACTCAAAGATGGTTCAAAAGATGTCTCATACAATAGTAAAAGGTCCTATTTATAATAAACTAGCTACTAGGGTTTACATGAGTAAGTAATTGATGCATAAATCCACTTCCGGGGCCCACTTGGTGTGTGTTTGGGCTGAGCTTGAGTTTTACACGTGTAGAGGTCTTTCTTGGAGTTTAATGCCAGCTTTTGTGCCAGTTTGGGCGTTCAACTCTGGTTTTGGCTCCTTTTCTGGCGCTGGACGCTAGATTTGGGTAGAAAGCTGGCGTTGAACGCCAGTTTACATCCTCTATTCTTGGCCAAAGTATGGACTTTTATATATTTCTAAAAAGCCCTAGATGTCTACTTTCCAACACAATTGGAAGCGTGCCATTTCGAGTTCTGTAGCTCCAGAAAATCCATTTTTAGTGCAGGGAGGTCAGAATCCAACAGCATCAGCAGTCCTTCTTCAACCTCTGAATCTGATTTTTGCTCAAGTCCCTCAATTTCAGCCAGAAAATACCTGAAATCACAAAAAAACACACAAACTCATAGTAAAGTCCAGAAATGTGAATTTAACATAAAAACTAAAGAAAACATCCCTAAAAGTAGCTAAATCCTACTAAAAACATACTAAAAACTATGCCAAAAAGCGTATAAATTATCCGCTCATCACCCCGCATCAAGTTTATGGCGCCGTTGCCGGGGATTGATTGTGCATCAACAATGATTAGATTGGAAGATCACTAGATTGAGCATTTTATTTTGTGAATTTCATTTTTCTGTTTGAGTGATTTACTTTTTGTTTTAGTTAAACTTCTTCCCTTCTCCCTCTACCCGTTTGTTTTTCTTTGTTATTTTCAATTCTGTTTGCTAATCCACTAACTGTTTGATATATTGCATCACCCACAACTAACAATAACTCTGACACAAATACTGTCTGCACCTATTTTCTCTGCTTGTACTTGTTGGTTGTATGACATGGAGAAGAAGCGGGGCTTCAACTTCCTTTAATTCTGAACCAGAGAGAACCTTCCTTAGACTAAGGAGGGAGGCAAGAGGAAAACGAGTAGTTGGTGCTGAAGAAGAAGAGGAACAGTTTGAGGAATACTTTGAACCAAACATGGAAGAAAACATGGAAAATCATCATGAAGAAGAGACTCACAACCATGGCAGAGGAGGTGGAGCAAATCATGCTGGGGAGGATAGAAAAGTTTTGGGCTCTTACATTAATCCAAACCCAGGAAATTGAGGAAGTAGCATCCAAAAGCCAACAATCCATGCCAACAACTTTGAACTTAAACCACAGCTCATCACCCTTGTTCAGAACAACTGTTCGTTTGGAGGAGGTGTTCAAGAAGATCCCAACCAACATTTGACCACCTTCCTGAGAATATGTGACACAGTGAAATCTAATGGCGTTCATCTTGACGCCTATAAATTGCTCTTATTTCCCTTCTCACTCAGAGACAAGGCAGCCAAGTGGCTAGAATCCTTCCCAAGGGAGAGCTTGACAACTTGGGAGGATGTGGTGAACAAATTCTTAGCAAGATTCTACCCTCCTCAACGAATCAATAGGCTGAGAGCTGAGGTTCAAACCTTCCGGCAACAGGATGGTGAGACTCTGTATGAAGCATGGGAGAGGTTCAAGGACTTAACAAGGAGGTGTCCACCTGACATGTTCAACGAATGGGTCCAGCTGCACATTTTCTATGAAGGGCTCTCTTATGAGTCAAAGAAGGCAGTAGACCATTCATCTGGAGGGTCTTTGAACAAGAAAAAGACCATTGAGGAAGCCATAGATGTTATTGAAATAGTAGCAGAAAATGACTACTTCTATGCTTCCGAAAGAGGGAACACAAGAGGAGTGATGGAGCTAAATAATGTAGATGTTCTGTTGGCCCAAAACAAGCTCATTACCCAGCAGCTGGCTGACCTCACCAAGAAGATGAAGATGAACCAAGTAGCAGCAATCTCCACTTCATCAACAACACAAGAAGGAGTAAACCAAGAAGCAGAAGGGAGTCAGGAGCAAGCCAACTACATTGGGAATTCACCAAGGAAAAACTATGATCCATACTCCAAGACTTACAACCCTGGATGGAGAAATCACCCGAACTTTGGGTGGGGAAGTGAGCAAGATCAAAACCAAGACCAGAGACGTTACAACTCTAACAACAATGTAGCTCACCAAAAATTCACCCAGAGGACATCTCAACACCCCCACAACAACAACTCTCCACATACTTATCAAAACCAAAACAGCACATCTGCTCCGAACCACTCATCAATTGATGACAAGCTCTCTAAGATTGAAACCTTCATCGAAGGAATATGCAGAGACATTCAAGACAGTAAAGCATTCAGAGAGGAAGTGCAGTCAAACATGCAGAATCAAAATGCTGCCATCACAAAACTGGAGACACAAATCAGCTATCTTTTTAAGCAGCTTCCGAACCACAATTTTTGCTATGATGCCCATTCAAGCAAAAGGGAGGAGTGTTAAGCTATCACACTTAGGAGTGGGAAGGAACTAAAGGAACATCCCCAAAAACCACTAGAAGAAAGCTCAATTGAAAAGGAAGAGGAGCAAGATGGAATGCAACCCCCCACGCCAAGTTTGCAGAAAGAGAAAAAGATACCCCAACTCAACGTCTCAAGAGCTCCATACCCCTAGCTATTGAAGAAAAAGGAAGATGACAACCAGTTCTTGAGATTTTTGGAAATCTTCAAGAAGCTACAAATCAACATACCATTTGCTGAAGCCATAGAACAAATGCCACTTTATGCCAAGTTTTTGAAGGAGCTAATGACTAAGAAGAGAAGTTGGAAGAACAATGAGACTGTGATACTAACTGAAGAGTGCAGTGTTATCATTCAGCATAAACTACCTCAGAAACTGAAGGATCCTGGGAGTTTTCAGATCCCTTGCATTATAGGAGAAATCACAGTAGAAAAGGCTCTTTGCGACTTAGGGGCCAGCATCAATTTGATGTCAGTAGCTATGATGAGAAAGATGAAAATTGAGGAGGCTAAACCAACAAAAATGGCTCTACAACTGGCAGACCGATCGTTCAAATTCCCTCACGGGATAGTGGAGGATTTGCTAGTAAAAGTAGGAGATTTCATATTCCCAGCAGATTTTGTGGTGCTGGACATGCAGGAAGACGCCAAAACTTCCATCATTTTGGGAAGGCCATTCTTGGCTACTGCTGGAGCTGTCATTGATGTTCAAAAGGGTGACCTCACCCTTAGATTACACAATGAAAAGATGACATTCAATGTGTTCAAGGCCATGAGTTATCCACCGGAACAATTGGGGGAATGCATGAGGTTAGATGCACTTGAGGATGAAGTGCAGGAGAATTTTGAAAAAGATGAACCTGAAGAGAACGAGAGATTGGTGGAGGAAGAATCTGAATCAAGTGAAGAGGTAGCTACAACAGAAACACACATACTAGATGCACCAAAGGAAGGGAGCGAAAAATCAGAAGCACCCAAACTTGAACTCAAAGCATTGCCACCCACTCTCAAATATGCATATCTAGGAGAAAATGAAAACTACCCAGTGATCATAAATTCATTCCTCAGTCAAGATCAAGAGGACGAGCTACTCAAGGTGCTGCAGGAGCATAAGGATGCCATTGGATGGACCCTTACTGACTTGAAGGGAATCAGTTCAGCCATATGCATCCATAAAATACTGTTGGAAGATGACGCCAAGCCATCCATTCAATCCCAAAGAAGGCTGAACCCAATCATGAAGGAAGTGGTACAGAAAGAGGTTATGAAACTTTGGCAAGGAGGAGTCATATACCCAATTTCGGACAGCCCTTGGGTTAGCCCCATACATGTTGTACCAAAGAAGGGAGGGATCACTGTGGTTACCAATGAGAAGAACGAGCTCATGCCTACAAAGACCGTCACAGGATGGCGGATGTGCATAGATTACAGAAAGCTCAATGAGGCTACACGAAAGGACCATTTTCCCCTTCCATTCATGGATCAGATGTTGGAAAGACTTGCAGGGCATGCTTATTATTGTTTTCTCGACGGTTATTCAGGATACAACCAAATAGTGGTTGATCCAAGAGACCAAGAGAAAACCTCATTTACCTGTCCGTATGGAGTGTTTGCCTATAGGCGCATGCCATTTGGGTTATGTAATTCCCCTGCAACTTTCCAACGCTGCATGCTTTCTATCTTTTCAGATATGATAGAAAAATTCATTGAAGTTTTTATGGATGATTTCTCGGTATTCGGATATTCTTTTCCTAGTTGCCTACATCACCTCGCCTTGGTATTGAAAAGGTGCCAAGAGACCAATTTGGTCTTGAACTGGGAAAAATGCCACTTCATGGTGACAGGGGGAATAGTTCTTGGTCACAAAGTCTCTCACCAAGGCATTGAAGTTAATAGAGCTAAAGTGGAACTTATTGAAAAACTACCCCCACTCAGTGATGTCAAGGCAATTAGAAGTTTTTTAGGGCATGCTGGTTTTTACAGAAGATTTATTAAAGATTTTTCAAAGATAGCCAAGCCCTTAAGCAATCTCCTCGTATCTGATACACCATTCATCTTTGATGAAACCTGCATGCTAGCATTTGCACATTTGAAAATGAGGTTATCCTCTGCTCCTATCATTTCCCCACCTGATTGGAACCTACCATTTGAATTGATGTGCGATGCATCTGATTTTGCAGTTGGGGCAGTGTTAGGACAAAGGAAAGATAACCTAGTTCGTGTGATATACTATGCTAGCAAAGTCCTTAATGAAACTCAAAGAAATTATACCACTACTGAAAAGGAGTTGCTAGCAATAGTTTTTGCATTTGACAAATTTAGATCATACCTCATTGGTGCTAAAGTGATCGTTTTTACAGATCACACAGCACTTAAATATTTGTTTGCCAAGCAAGAATCGAAACCAAGACTAATAAGGTGGATCTTACTGTTGCAGGAATTCGATATTGAAATCAGAGACAAGAAGGGAGTGGAGAACAAGGTGGCAGATCACTTATCTAGAATCCCTCATGATCAAGGTGGAGAAAATGATACAAGTGTTAACGAGCTCTTCCCTGATGAGCAGTTGATGACAGTTCATAAAGCACCATGGTTCGTAGATATTGCAAATTTCAAGGCAACTGGAGCATTACCACCAGGGATCAATAAACATCAAAAGAGGAAGCTCATGAATGATGCAAAATACTTTGTCTGGGACGAGCCATATCTCTTCAAGAAATGTTCAGATGGAATTCTTAGAAGATGTGTCTCGGAAGAGGAAGGGAGAGAAGTCCTGTGGAACTGCCACGGTTCATGCTATGGCGGGCACTTTGGAGGAGACAAAACTGCGGCAAAGGTGTTACAAAGCAGATTCTTTTGGCCCACTCTTTTCAAGGATGCCAAAGAGCTAGTAAAAATTTGCAATGAATGCCAAATATCTAGAAACCTGCCCAAAAGAAACGCCATGCCACAAAATTTCATCTTGGAACTTGAACTGTTTGATGTGTGGGGATTTGATTTCATGGGACCATTCCCAACCTCATATGCAAACAATTACATCCTAGTAGCAGTAGATTATGTTTCTAAGTGGGTAGAGGCTATTGCAACCCCAACTAATGATAACAAGGTAGTCATGAACTTCCTCAGGAAGAATATCTTTAGCCGGTTTGGAGTCCCAAGAGCCCTCATCAGTGATGGAGGGAGCCACTTTTGTAACAAACCATTAGAAGCTCTCCTCTTACGATATGGGGTAAAACACAAAGTAGCCACACCTTACCATCCTCAAACAAGTGGGCAAACTGAGATATCCAACAGAGAGCTGAAGAGGATCCTGGAAAAGACTGTGGGTGCATCTAGAAAGGATTGGTCGAAGAAGTTGGATGATGCTCTGTGGGCATACAGAACAGCATTCAAAACCCCACTTGGAATGTCTCCATATCAATTAGTCTATGGGAAAGCTTGTCATTTACCACTGGAGCTGGAACATAAAGCTCTTTGGGCTATCAAGATACTAAATTTTGACAGCATTGCTGCTGGTGCAAAAAGAATCTTGCAGCTGCAAGAGATGGAGGAATTCAGGTCACAAGCCTATGAAAACACTAAGATGTATAAAGAGAAGGCAAAAAGAAAACATGACATGCACTTGGCACCCAGGAGTTTCGAAAAAGGGCAGCAAGTACTCCTTTACAATTCTAAATTAAGGCTGTTCCCAGGGAAACTCAAGTCAAGGTGGTCCGGACCTTTCTTGGTTACAAAAGTATCACCATATGGCCATATCGAAATCACGGATAAAGGTTCCAAGAGGACTTTTACAGTGAATGGACAAAGACTCAAGCATTATCTGGGCAATATGGGGGAAGACCCCAGAGTAAAGTACCATCTCAAATAATTAAGAACTCGTCGAGCTAGCGACGATAAAAGAGCGCTCTGTTGGGAGGCAACCCAACCTCAGGTAGTTTCAATTTCATCCTTATTTCAATAAAGTCACAAGTGGTTTCCCCTGTATTGAAAGGAGCTAAGTTTGGTGTTCCACACCAGAACAATCCAAGAGTGATGGTGTAATTCTAAGTTTGGTGTTCCACTAAAGAACATTGGTTAGAATTACACCCCACTCCCAAAAGAACATTGCTAGCTCCATCCAACCAAGAGAAACCACTTAGGTGTAGTTAGACTATAGGTGATCATTGCTTTGTTGATAACAAGATATGAGGGTCTTTGCATATATGCAATATTGTGCACTGGGTAAAGAACTAAGTTTGGTGTTCACACACCAAAATGAGTTCAAGAGGCACAAGCATACATATAAGCTAACTATGTCTCAAGTGCTTTGGGAACAAGCAACTTCCAGTGACCTTGTAGGAATCTTATAAGGAAATGGTGCACCTTCACCCAAAGAAGCGAGGCAACAAAAACTAGGAGGATGATAAAGAGAGAGGGGGACCAGAGATCATCACCCGAAGGTTGTATTATTACCTGATTCCATTGTACTTAGAATTGTTGAAAGTTGGAGGTCCGAATTGCACTTTTGATTTGTAGTTACTTGCAGTTGAACTTTTTTTTAAAATTCTGTCTTTTAAAGTTTTCCTTCTGAATAGGTCCATGATTTCTGGTTTAAATGTCACTGCATCATTCCCTTATTTACTTGTAAGCTTGTCCCTTTTTATCAAATGAAGAAGAGAATGTTTATGTTCTTAAAAGACCAGAGTAGGGTTCCTAATGTGGAAGTGCATTCATGAATCTTTGGGGTAGTCATAAGTTAGCTAAGTTGGTTTAACCACAATGGCTAGGAGGACAACTATCTATCCTGAATACTTTGCTTTGGATACACTCATGAGACTAAGTTAATAACAAGATCCTAAGAAGAGAAAAGGGAAAGAATAATGGAAGTGAAAAACAAAAGAAAAAGAGTAAGCAATAAGGCTAGGCATCAATAGTTTTAATCTTGAGGCAAGTGTCTGTGGTGCTCTTATGTGAGGGATCTACTTGGATGAATAAGCTCTTAGGGGTGCTTTATCACTTGGTAACTTGGGTTAACTAACACGGGATTATCAGCTGAAGATCCACTATCAAGAGTAACCCTCACTACAGAGCATTTAGTAACCCAAAGAGGTGCTGGACACCAAGGTCTCAAGAAAAGAAAATAAATAAACTATATGCCTGTGGTGTGTATGTATGGGGGAGAGACTTGAGGGAGTAAGTCCTTAGGGGTGCTTCAACACCTAGCACCTTGAACCAACTGGTTCGGGACTGTTGGCTAAAAGCTTATCTTAAAGAGTTGCCCCCTTACAGAGCACTTAGCCTAAATAACACAACTAACCCTTGAAATAACAATAAAAGAATCAATGAATAAAAGTCTCATGAGATATAAACAAAGTAAGTGTTTAGGGACATGATAAAGGTCTGAAAGCCAGTAATGGAATGAACCTAAGTTACTATGCATGAAACCACCATAAAATCAGTAATATGACTTCCACAAGAATGACTCATTCCTCTGGATAATCCATTCATCATTTTCTTGTTCCAGTACTTGCTTAGGGACAAGCAAGCTTTAAGTTTGGTGTTGTGATGCCAGGGCATCTTGGCCAGTTTTACTGACCTTTTCTTTACTGTTTTTAGGTTAGTTTCATGCATTTCTTTACGAAATAAGCTAGTTTTGGGTAAATATTCACTTATGCCTTGACTCAAGCATACATTGTGCATTTTACATGATTTCATGAGGATTTTGCATAAGTTTAGTGACAAATATTATGTTGCATTACTCATGACTTGGACTAGAGATTTGATGCACTTTGTTTCTTGATTTCAGGACCAAAAAGGAGCAAGAAAAGGGGAGGTAACTTGCAAAGATTAATGAGAAAAGTGATTGCCAATAACACTCTCAAAAAAGCCATCAATGCCCACGTTAGAGAGTCACGTTAACCAAGTTAACGTGAACTCTAACGTGGAGAAAAGAAGTTGAGCCAACGTTAGTGACACTCAACATTGTCACTAACGTTGGCAATTACTCATAAGTGGCCACGTTAGAAGCCACGTTAACCTAGTTAACGTGGCCTCTAACGTTAAGGGGGAGGGAGAGAAGCCAACGTTAGTGACACTCAACATTGTCACTAACGTTGGCCTATGGTGCTAAGTACCACGTTAACTCCCATGTTAACTTGGTTAACGTGGGAACTAACGTAGAGGATGAAAAGTTGTCGACAACATTAGTGACACTCAACATTGTCACTAACATTGAAGCAACCACACAACCCCCAAGAGTCACGTTAACTTCCACGTTAACTTGGTTAACGTGGAATCTAACGATGAGAAATGAAGGATGAGCCAACGTTAGTGACACTCAACATTGTCACTAATGTTGGGATGGCTAAAAGATGGCCACGTTAGAAGCCATGTTAACCTAGTTAACGTGGACTTTAACGTGAGACCTAGGGGCACATTGGAATGTTAGTGACAATGTTGAATGTCACTAACGTTCTCGAAGGATGGCAAAGGCCACATTAGAAGCCACGTTAACCTAGTTAACGTCAGCTTTAACGTGAAGCAAGAAGGGGCACACTGGAACGTTAGTGACAATATTGAGTGTCACTAACGTTCTCGAAGGATGACAAGGCAACGTTAAAAGTCACGTTAACCTAGTTAACGTGGGTTTTAACGTGAGGCAAAGGGGTGTATTGGAACGTTAGTGACAATGTTAAGTGTCACTAACGTTCCCGAACTTGGACTTTCACTAAATGATTAACACTCCTTATGCCCAGAGCTTAAGTCTCTGCCCACTCCACACTTTCTCTCTGCAGGTAAAGCCAAGCCCAAATAAAGAAAGGAACTGCTTCAAACTCAAGATCCAAAGGCCCAAGACTTGAAGAGTGAACTAGAAGCTGAGAAGAGTAGTATATATAGGAGTAGCTTTGAATTGTAAAGGAGTTCTAGAGGCGGAGGAATTACTCTCTGTATTTACTTTCTTTGCAATTTCTAGTTTTATGATGTATTCTCCATCTTTATTTTCATTTTCAAGAGCTATGAATAACTAAACCCCTTTCATTGGGTTAGGGAGCTCTGTTGTAATTTGATGGATCAATACTAATTTTCATTGTTCTTCTTCTATCCTTCCTCTTGATTTTACTTGAAAGCTTTCGATCTTCATCCAATTGAGTAGTTATCTTGAAAGAGAAGCTATTCAAACTTGGATCTCTTTTGAACCTTGAAAGAGGAATGAAGAGATCAAGCTAGAAATGCTTTCTCATGCTGGACCAAATTGGGTTTGGATGGGTATGTGACTGTAACCCTCTCAATACTTGGTTTGGAAAATGCATGTGGTATAATCAGTGACCATACTTCATCTCTTCTCATGAGCAATTGACCAAGGAATTGGCTATTGATCAAGATTTGAGAGATTGAATTGCAAGGAATTGTAATTCAATCACTTAAGATTGCCAAGGAGATCAATGAGTGCATTGATTGAGGAAGAGATGAAAATGAACTTGATCCGGAGAATTGCAACATCTCCTAAGCCCAATGAACTCTCCATCTCTAATCTTACCCATTCTCTCTAATTTCTGCGATTTACTTTTATGAGCAAATCCCCCATTCCCATTTATAATTCTGCAATTTATTTTCAGTCATTTACTTCCATTCATTTAATTCTAGCATTTACCTTTCTGTTATTTACATTCCCGCCATTCTATTTTCTGTAACTCTCAACCCAATTTCTGGATTCGCTCAACTAGAACATTCTTCTAATTAAAGTTGCTTGATCAATCAATCCCTGTGGGATTCGACCTCACTCTATTGTGAGTTTTTACTTGACGACAACTTCGGTACACTTGCCGAAGGAAGATTTGTTGAGAGACAAGTTTTCTCCGCATCAGGAAGTTAATCCCACTTAGTTAACCCTTATGAATGTAAGGGAAAGTCAAGTGAACTAATTAGTTAGATTCCCAAGTCCTAGCCAACTTCTAAGGAAAGACTAGAGTTAGTGGAATACCAGTCAATTTAGCCGACATAACAACCAATCACGGATAGTTGATAACTCAAGAGCTTCTAGTTAATCAATTAAAGCCAAGAATATAAAAAGCTAAATAAGAATCATAAATCTGAAATACCTCAAATTATTAATTAAGAAAATCAATCTAAACATAAAAAGTTCATAAGCCAATTTGGCAACATACGTCAAATACAAATAAAAGCATTAGAGTATATAAAAGTAAAAGAGAAACATAAATTAAAGGAACATTGAACCTGAGAAGGAGTTGAAATAATAAGTTGAAATAATAAAGTTGAAATCCTAATTCCTTTAAGAGGAATCCTAATCCTAAATCCTAAGAGAGAGGAGAGAACCTCTCTCTCTAAAAACTACATCTAAAATATGAAAAGTGAATAATGGAAGACATGTCCATGAATGGATGCATTCCCCCACTTTATAGCCTCTAATCTGTGTTTTCTTGACCGAAAACTGGGTCAAAAATAGCCTAGAAATCGCCCCCAGCAATTTTTGTTACGTTCAGGTCGCGGCAAAGTGACGCGGAGGCGTCGTCCACGCGTTTGCGTGGATTGCATTTTTTCCAGGTCACGCGTCCGCGTGATCCACGCATTTGTGTCACCTGGCGTCAAGGCATCTATAGAAAATTATATATCGTTGTGAAGTCCCGGATGTTAGCTTTCCAACGCAATTGGAACCATATCATTTTGACCTCTGTAGCTCAAGTTATGACCGTTTGAGTGCGACGAGGTCAGGTTGGACAGCTTAGCAATTTCTTCAATTTCTTGTATTCCTTCCACTTTTGCATGCTTCCTTTCCATCCTTTGAGCCATTCCTGCCCTGTAATCTCTAAAAACACTTAACACACATATCAAGGCATCGAATGGTAATAAGAGAAGATTAATAATTAGCAAATATAAGATCAAAGAAGCATGTTTTCAATCATAGCACAAAATCAGGAAGGAAAACGTAAACTCATGCAAATCATATGAATAAGTGTATGAAAGATTGATAAAATCCACTCAATTGAGCACAAGATAAATCATAAAATAGTGGTTTATCACTCCTCCATCATCATTCTCTAATCTTCTCCCATTTCATAGAGGGTAGTGGCGTGCTCAGTGTGCTCCACCCTCAGCTGCTCCACATTTGACCTCAGCTCCCCTATTGAGGTATGCAATTGATCCCACTAGTTACAGGGAGGAAAGTACATCCCTTGAGGTATCTCAGGGATCTCTAGTTGAGGCAGCTGCACAGGTTCTTGTTATGGTGTGTGCGCATGCTCTCTAACATGCTCCATCCTTCTTTTCGTGATGGGCTTGTCCTCTTCAATGGGAGTGTCTTCTTCTATGACAATTCCAGCTGAATTGCATAGGTAACAGATAAGGTGAGGGAATGCCAGCCTTGCTTGGGAGGAGGGCTTTTCTGCCACCTTGTATAGCTCATGAGGTATCGCCTCATGTACCTCCACCTCATTGCCAAGCATAATGCAATTAATCATTATTACTCAGTCGATTGTAACCTCAGATCGGTTACTTATAGGGATGATGGAGCATTAGATAAACTCCAACCATCCTCTAGCTATAGGCTTGAGGTTAAGCTTACTCAGTTGGTAGGGCCTGCTGTGCACATCTAGCCTCCATTAGGCTCCTTCTACACAGATGTCAGTGAGCACTTGCTCCAACCTCTTATCAGAGTTGACCCTTTTGGTGTAAGAGTGTGGGTCTCCTAGCATTTATAGTAGTTTGAGCGCCACTCTTACACTTTCTGGGCTAAATTCCAAGAGTCGCTCTCTTACCATGGTGCGCCAGTTCTTGGGCTGTGAGTTCACACTAGTATCATACTTTTTGGTGACTCAAGTATTGGCGTAAAATTCTTGCACCATTAGTATTCCAACCTCCAAAATAGGATTGGTTAGGACTTTCCAATCTCTTCTCCAGATTTCTTGTTGGATTTCTAGGTACTCATCCTTTTTTAGCCTAAAGGGGACTTCGGGGATCACCCTTTTTTTGTCACTACATCATAAAAGTGGTCTTGATGAGCATTGTTAAGGAATCTCTTCATTTCCTAAGGTTCAGAAGAAGAAGCGGGAGCCTTTCCTTTTCTCTTCCTTGAGGCTTCACTGACTTTGGGTGCCATACTTATAAGATGTAGAAGTAAAAAAGCAAAGCTTTTGCAACACCAAATTTAAGAAGTTTGCTCGTCCTCGAGCAAATAAGAACTAAAAGGAACGAAAGGAGTAGAAGAAAGAAAAATTATAGAGGGGAAAGGGAGAAGAGAAGCCTTCGGCCAAGTGGGGGTGAGGAAGCAAAAGAGTGTGTAGAGTGTATAACGAAAGAGGAAGAGAGTGTTGAGGTGTGAGGGTGAGAGGAATGAAGGGGTATTTATAGGGGTGGGAGGGTTAGGGTTCGGTTATGAGGGAGGGAAGAATAGGTGAGAATGGTTTGAATTTAAAGTGGGTGGGGTCGGTGGGAATAGAATGATGAAAATTATGATGGGGTGTTGGGAAGAGAAAAAGATGATGTGGATGTGATTGGTTGAGGGTGTATGGGGAAGAGTGAAAGTGGGTTGTGAGTTTCAAGGTTTAGAAGGTAGGAGAGAGAAGAAGGTGGGGTCGGTGGAGATTCTGTAGGACCCACTAGTCTGATAGGCTAGGAATTTTGAATTTCCTGCCCTATTTAGGGCATTGAACGCCCAGCCTTACTCCCTGGCTGGTGTTCAATGCCAGGTCTTCTTTCCCTATGGGGCATTGAACGCCCAGAGCATTCCCTGGCTGGCGTTCAACACCAGCTTCTGCTCCTTGTGGGGCGTTGAACGCCCAGAATGGATCAGAGAGGAGAGCTTTTTAGCTCCCATTTAGGTGTTGGACGCCCATTTTTTTCTTGTCTAGCGTTCAATGCCAGCAGGGGACTCCCCCAAGGTGTTCTGTTTTCAGTTCTGAGTGTTTCTATCACTATTCTAAGTGCTGCACATGATCACAAACATCAAAAAGCAAGAAAAACAAAAAGGAGTAAACTAAAAAAAACCAAATGACAGGAAAGAAAATAATATTACTCTAATTATGGTTGGGTTGCCTCCCAACAAGCGCTTCTTTACCGTCATTAGCTTGATAGATAGCTCTATTACGGAGATAGGTAGGGGCTCAAATCTTCACCCCTAACATTGAACTTTCTTCTTGTGCTCTCATGGATGAGCTTCACATGCTCTAGAGACAGGATTCTACTCACTGTGTGGAAGGACTGGACTTTTGGTGAAGACAACTCTCATACCAAGTGAAAGGCCTTTAGTGGGGATATTATTATCCCTCCAACCTTTAGGTACCTTCTTCCTTGTACCTTCCTTTACTGTGCTTGATAATGGATCCCCAACACCAAACTTAGAATTGGTGTCTAGGGGCTCTGTAAAGCTTTGCACTGAGAGGGAAGGTTGAAATATAATGTGATGCACTATGGTACCAACTCTGTCAGAGGGAGATTGAGGGTTGGGTATCTTGAACAAGATACAATCCTCATGTAATCTTAAGTCTAGCTCACCTCTTTCCACATCAATTAAGGACTTAGCAGTGGCTAGAAAAGGCCTTCTAAGGATGATGGATTCATCTCTATCCTCTCCTGTGTCTGGAATCACAAAGTCAGTAGGGATGTAAAGGTCTTCAACCTTTACTAGGACATCCTCCACCATACCATACGCCCTTTTTAGGGTCTTATCTACCATCTCCAATGAGATTGCGGCACGCTGCACCTCTAGAATTCCTAGCCTCTTCATTACAGACAGAGGCATCAGATTGATTCTTGATCCAAGGTCACAGAGTGCCTTCTCAAAGGTGATGGTCCCTATAGCACAGAGAATTAGAAAACTTCTGGGATCTGGCAAATTTTGAGGAAGCTTCTTCTGGACCAAGGACTGCACTCCTTGGCTAGGATCACAGGCTCAATTTCTTCTTCCAATGCTTCTGAATGAGAGGAGTTGGCCTTTAGCTTCCTAAGGATGGCCAGGTACCGAGCAATTTGCTCTTCCTTGGGCTCCTCATCATCTTCTGAAGAAGAGTATTCTTTAAATTCTTCACCCAGGGAAGGAGCATGCAAGCTAACATTATCTGTCTCCTCAGGAGCTCTGGTTTCATTGAGCTTTGCAAGAGCAGACTCCTCTTTGGGTTCGGTCACCACCTCTACCATGAAGGTCTTACACTCTTCCTTTGGATTCACTTCTATGTTACTTGGAAAAGTGTTTGAAGGGATCTCTGGGATCCTCTTGCTCAGCTGACCAATTTATATCTCTAGGTTCCTGATGGAAGACCTAGTTTCTGTCATGAAACTATGTGTGGTCTTGGAGAGATTAGAGACTATAGTAGCCAAGTCAGAAAGGCTCTGCTTGGGTGTCTCCATCTGCTGTTGAGAGGGATCGAATGGTTTATTGTTGAACCGGTTCTGCTTCATTCCATTCTGATTATTGCTAAAGCCTTATTGAGGCTTCTGCTGATCTCTCCACCCAAAGTTAGGGTGATTCCTCCATCCCTGATTGAATGTATTCGAATAGGGGTTATTGTTGGAGTTTTTGGAGGAGTTTCCCATGTAGTTTACCTCCTCCATGGTAGCCCAGGCGTTATCAGCTGTGTCCACCTCATAGGCCATCTCTGGGCACTAGGCCTCTGAACTCTGTGTCCCACTCAAATGTTGAGAGATCATGTTGATCTGTTGGGGCATGAACTTATTTTGAGCCAAGATGGCATCTAAGGTGCTTACCTCTAGGATGCCTCTCTTCTGGACAGCCCTATTGTTTACAAGGTTCCTTTCAGAAGTGTACATATATTAGTTATTAGCAACCATGTCAATAAGCTCTTGTGCCTCTTCAGGCGTTTTCTTCAGGTGGAGGCCTCCACCTGCAGAGAGGTCCAAAGCCATCTTGGACATCTCAGATAAGCTATCATAGAAGATATCTAACATAGTCCAATCTGAGATCATGTCAGGAGGACATCTCCTTATCAGTTGCTTGTATCTCTCCCAAGCTTCATAGAGGGATTCACCCTCTTTCTATCTGAAGGTTTGTACTTCCACCCTAAGCTTGCTCAGCTTCTGAGGTAGAAAGAATTTGGTCAAGAATCCATTGACCACCTTCTCCCAGCTATCTAGGCTTTCTTTAGGCTGGTAATCCAGCCATAGCCTTGCTCTGTCTCTTAATGCAAAGGAAAAGAGCACGAGCTTGTAAACCTCTGGATTTACTCCATTAGTCTTGACAATGTCACATATCTGCAGAAAGTCAGATATGAATTTTTTAGGATCTTCCTGTGGAAGTCCTTGAAACTGGCAGTTATGCTGAACTAAAGTGACCAGTTGAGGCTTCAACTCAAAGTTGTTTGCACCTATGGTAGGAATGGAGATGCTGCGCCCATAGAAGTCAGAATTGGGTGTAGTGTAAGATCTTAGGACCTTTTGGGTGTCACCCCATTGTCTGGATTAATTGCCATTGTTGTTTTTTCAGCTTCTTATTCTAGAGCTCCTGTTAGATTCCTTACAGAGCTGCTAGCTTGAGCTTGTTGCAAACGCCTCCTTAGAGTCCCTTCAGGTTTAGGATCTGGATCAAAGAGAAGTTCTTTATCCCTACTCCTATTCATAAACAAGAAGAAAGAAACCAAGAAGAGAAGAAGAAAGGACTCTCTACATAAGAGTATAGAGGTCCTTTGTTAGAGAGATAGGTAAAGCAGAAAAGAAAAGAAAATATCTTTTATTTAAAAGAGAAGTTTTCAAAAATAGAGAGGGAGGAAGAGAAGATTTTTGCAATTAAAGAGAAAGAAAGAAGTGATGAATCGAAATTTCATGGTATTTATTTGCTCTATTTGGGTGGATTTCATCAACTTTTCTTGCACTTATCCATTGAAATAGCATAGTTTCATGATTTCTTCCTAAATTGTGCTTGAAAGTGAAAACATGCTTTTTAGGCCTTTTAATTGCTAAATTTTATTCACTTTAATCTCATTTGATGCATTGATGTATTTGTTAAGTGATTTTAGGTTTCCAAGGAAAGTATGGGTTGAAGAAGTGAGAAAAAGAGCATGCAAAAGGGAAGAAACCATGAAGAAATGAAGTTTGGAAGATTCAACAATTCGTGCGTGCGCACAAGCGACGCATGCGCGCGCACAAGTGCGAGCTCGGTGACGCGTACGCGTGAGGATATTTTCGCCAGGTGATGCGTACGCGTAACCCGAGTCACGTGAGCTCATTAATTGCAAATCGCTGGGAGTGAATTTTGGGCCTCCAAAACCCAATCCAACTCATTTCTGAAGCTATTTCAACCCCAATTCAAGTGGAAGCAAGGGTGGCAATTAGGTTTAGCTTTTCTATGTTTTTCTCTTAGTTTTCTAGAGAGAGAAGCTCCCCCCTCTCTCTAGAATTAGGTTAGGTTTAGTTAATTTTCCTTAAATTTCAGCTTTTAATTATTGTTTTAATGTAGTTTCATTTATGTTTTCATGCTTTATTGTCTTAGTTATCTTAGTTCTTCTTCTTAATTTTCTATTTTTGTCATTTTTATGTTTATGAATACTCTTGTTAATTTTAATTTTTATTTAATACAATTTATGTTTTATGTTCATTCAATGCTTCCTTTAGTTGTTATTATTTTTCTTGCTTTTGGTAGTTAGATTTTATTTTTAATGTATTTTAATATTATTTTATTCTCATACACACCAAGTGTTTGATAAAATGCTTGGCTTAGTTTTTACTTAGTTTTTCTCACTCTTAGTTTGGATATGAGGACTTTGGTGACCCTTGAGTCATTGATGTCCATTCTTGTTTGATATATTAGAGTAGTTAGTTGATTTGGTTTCCATTGACTCTAAGTCTTCCAGTAATAGTGTTGACTAGGACTTATGGATTGAAATCAACTATGCCTATTTGACTTATCCTCGATGTAGGGTTGACTAAGTAGGATTAACTCTTCATAATCATCATGTGTTTGTGGTCAATGATTAGGATAGGTAACCTTAGCTCCCAATCCATGTCAAGAGGTTTCTTGCACTTGAATTTTTCCTTTCCTTGCTTTAATTGCCTTTGGTTTTAATTGCTTTCATTTAATTCTTTGCATGATCATTTAATTGCTTTGACTTTTAATTTCTTTCATGTTAAGTTACTTTCTTGCTATTTACATTTCTTGCCTCTCTTGCAAACAATCATAGCCAATAATTGATCACTCAATTGCAACTCCTAGGAAAGACGACGCAGGATTTCAAACTCCTTGTTATTGTATTTTGATTATGACTATCTTTTGATTTAAATTTGATTATTGGCCAATTATTGGGTTAGAAACTATACTTACAACGCCAAATCCTAATTTTGAGAAAGATAAAATTCCTAATCTGCTTTGGGCTTTCATCAAGAAGTTAGAATATTTTTGAAAAAAAATGAGAGAGAAAGAGGTTAAGAATTTTCGAAAATAGAAGAGAGATATGTTAGAAGATTTTGAAAAAGAGGAAAGAGAATTAAGAATTAAAAAGAATCAAACTTTTAAAATTAAAGTGAAACAAATAAGTAACTAATTAAGAAGATTTGAAATTAAAATATTTGAAGAAGATTTGATTTTAGAAAATATTTGAAAATTCAAAAAGTAAGAAGTTAGAAAGAATCTTTGAAATTTAAAAACCAGAAAGAGAAAGTTAAAAGACAGAAACAAGATAAGTTAAGATTTTAAAATTTTAAAGTTTTTAAAAATTAAAATTCAAAAGAGAGAAAAGTTAATAAGATACTAAAATTTTGAAAATTGAATTTTAAAAGAAAGATAAGATAGAAAATATTTAAAAATCAAAGAAAGGAAAGATAAGATAAAGATTTAAAGAAAAGATAAGCAAGAAAAGCAAGACTACTAACAAAGATACCAAACTTAAAATTTTTGAAATTAAATTAGAAAATTTCGAAAAATTTAAAAAGGAAGAACACTACAAGACAATAATTTAAAAATTTTGAAATTAAAAACACCAAATCTTCGAAAATTAATGATGACAAACACTAAGGGACACCAAACTTAAAGACTTTAAAGATCAAAACACAAATTTTCGAAAAGCTTGAAAGAAAAATACCAAAAGACACCAAATTTAAAAATTTTAAAATCAAACAAGAAAAATAGCAAGAACACTTTGAACACCAAGAAAAAAATAAGAACACTTCTCAAACACACTCAAGAAAAGAACAAAAACGAAAGTGACACCAAACTTAAAAAACTGACATACGACTCAAACAAAAGTAAAACAATGATAACTAAAAACGAAAATAAAAAATATATATATATATATATATATATATATATTTTTTTTATATATATTTTTGAAAAATTTATGAAACAGAAAATAAGAAACTCAACTAAAAGAAAAATAAGTAAAAGTACCTGATCTAAAGAGCAAAATAACTGGTAGTTTGTCAATCACAAATAATCCCCGGCAACGGCGCCAAAAACTTGGTTCGTGAAATTTAAACTCGCACAACTGAACCGGCAAGTACACCGGGTCGTCCAAGTAATACCTCAGGTGAGTGAAGGTCAAATCCCACGAGGATTGCCAGATTGAGCAAGCTGTGGTTATCCTGCAGATCTTAGTCAGGCGAATAGAAAGGTAGTTTCGATTGTTGTAAACGCAAAAACAGACAATAACATAAGCGATAAATGGATAGGATAAAGACAGTAATTAGCAATTGGTTAAGGCTTCGGAGGTGCTTCTTCTTCTGGATTAACACGTCATACTCTCTACTTCAACGATGAATGATTCAATGGCAAGACTGTAAGTGATTAAGCCATGGGTCGTGGTCATTAATCTCCTCAGGTCCAGACCAAACATCCAAATGGACTAGATCAATCTGGGAGAGGGTAAAGCGTGCGCAAGTCAATCCTTTTGTTGATCCTACTCAAAACACCACAGATAAGGTCGGATCTTCCGGATCAGAGACTGCTGCTCTTATGGTTCTAGCCCTTAGAGCCACATGAGCCTCAATTGCCCCTGACTAACGAGGTTATATGTCACATACCCCAATTAATCCAGATAATTCTGTTGGAACCCGTGATGCATCCTCAAGCTGTAGCTCAATACTATCCGAGTCAGGACTCATAAGGACATGTAGAATCGAGATACATAAGGAAGAAGAACGACAATGTATCATAGAATAGAATCACACATTCATTGGAATAGAAAAGTAATTATATTAATCTATAAAAATCAGCAGAGCTCCTAACCTTAACCTAGGATATTTAGTTGCTCATACTGTACAGAGAATAAACTGTGTGAAGTTCGAAAGTGGTGGAGAAGATCCTAAACAATGGTGATCTCCCCTTATTTATACTAATGACTAGACTTAAAGAGAAACTAATAATAATTAGAAATTACAATAATGAAATAAGCTAAGATAAAAGTGCGAAAATCCACTTTTGGGGCCTACTTGGTGAGTGTTTGGGCTGAGATTGGCTTCTAACTTCTGTCCCCTTGGGGTGTTGAACGCCAGAAAGGGAGTAGTTTGGGCGTTTAACTCCCTTTTTAGGCCTTTATTTCCAAAGCAAAGTATAGAACATTATATATGGTTGGAAAGCTCTGAAAGTTAGCTTTCTAACGCCATTCAGAACGCTTCATTTGAACCTCTGTAGCTCCAGAAATGCTCGTTTGAATGAATAGAGGTCAGGATCTGACAGCATATGTTGTCCTTTCTTTGCCTCTGAATCAGACTTTGCCAAAAGTTGCCAAATTCACCCAAAATTTACCTAAAATGATAAGAAAAACACAAAAGCTCAAAGTATCATCCAAAAATTAAATTTTTCAATAAAACCTACTAAAACATAATAAAACTTAACAAAACATACTAAAAACACTAAGAAAACAATACCAAAAAGCGTATAAAATATCTGCTCATCAGCTTCTTGGCCTAAGTAAGAGACAAGTTTGGTGTTTTAGCTAACTGTGCATTCAATGCAACAGAGGACAAGCTTTGATTGTTGTAGCAATTATGATGCTAGCATGACATTTGAGATTTCATTTTGCATAATTCCAATTTTTTGCATTTCATGCATACATCAATTGCTCCAATTCAATTGGTCTTGATAATTTCAATTCAAGTTGAATGATTATTCAGGGTAAAATAGAAAATTGGGTTTGGGCAGGCTATTTCAAATTGCATTAACACACCTTGCATGCATCCATAACTCAACCTTGAACCAGCTTTGCATGAAACTAAGTTTGGTATTGCAACCAATCGTAGAATAGGCCATATTGCATATTTCATTTATCCATGAAAGATTTTGTGCCTTAAGCATGCCTAACAGAACCAAAAGTGTGGTAACTTGGTGCTTGCCATCCAACATTTGTTTTGTCGTGTGATGAGCGGATAATTTATACGCTTTTTGGCATTGTTTTTAGTATATTTTTAGTATATTTTAATTAGTTTTTATTATATTTTTATTAGTTTTTATTTAAAATTTACTTTTCTGTACTTTACTATGAGTTTGTGTGTTTTTCTGTGATTTTAGGAATTTTCTGGCTGAAATTGAGGGACCTGAGCAAAACTCTGATTCAGAGGCTGAAAAAGGACTGCAGATGCTGTTGGATTCTGACCTCCCTGTACTCGAAGTGGATTTTCTGGAGCTACCAAAGCCCAATTGGTGCACTCAAGAATTCTGGCGTTTAACTCCAAAACTGGCACAAAAGCTGGAGTTAAACGCCCAAACTGGCACAAAAGCTGGCGTTTAACTCCAAGAAAAGTATCTACACATGGAAGCTTCAATGCTCAGCCCAAGCACACACCAAGTGAGCCCGAAAGAATATTTCTGCATTAATTACTGATTTCTGTAAACCCTAGACTACTAGTTCTCTATAAATAGGACCTTATACTATTGTATTTTCATCTTTGGACATCTTTGGACATCTTTGGACATCTTTGGACGTTTAGTCCCTAGACCTTGGAGGCTGGCCATTCGGCCATGCTTACACCATTATCACTTATGTATTTTCAACGGTGGAGTTTCTACACACCATAGATTAAGGTGTGGAGCTCTGCTGTTCTTCATGAATTAATACAAAGTACTACTGTTTTTCTATTCAATTCACGCCTACTTCTTCTCTAAGATATTCATTCGTTCTTCAACTTGATGAATGTGATGATCCGTGACACTCATCATCATTCTCACCTATGAACATGTGCCTGACAACCACCTCTGTTCTACTAGCAATGGCTTGAATGCGTATCTCTTGGGTTTCTAATCTAAGATTGGAACCTTCGTGGTATAGGCTAAAATTATTGGCGGCCATTCCTGAGATCCGAAATGTCTAAACCTTGTCTGTGGTATTCTGAGTAGGATCTGGGAAGGGATGACTGTGACGAGCTTCAAACTCGCGATTGTTGGGCGTGTGACAGATGCAAAAGGATCAATGGATCCTATTCCAACATGATCGAGAACCGACAGATGATTAGCCGTGCGGTGACAGCGCATTTGGAACGTTTTCACTGAGAGGATGGGAAGTAGCCATTGACAACAGTGATGCCCAACATAAAGCTTGCCATGGAAAGGAGTATGAATGATTGGAAGAAGGCAATAGGAAAGCAGAGGTTCAGGAGGAACAAAGCATCTTCATATGCTTATCTAAAATTCAAACCAAAGAATTACATAAGTATCTCTATCTTTATTTTATGTTTTATTTATCTTTTAATTATCAATTCTCCATCACCATCTGAATTCGCCTGACTGAGATTTACAAGGTAACCATAGCTTGCTTCAAGCCGACAATCTCCGTGGGATCGACCCTTACTCACGTAAGGTATTACTTGGACGTCCCAGTGCACTTGCTGGTTAGTTGTGCGGAATTGTGACAAAGTGTGATTCACGTTTAAGAGCTCCAAGTTCTTTGGCGCCATTGTTGATGATCACAATTTCGTGCACCAAGTTTTTGGCGCCATTGCCGGGGATTGTTCGAGTTTGGACAACTGACGGTTCATCTTGTTGCTTAGATTAGGTACTTTTCAGAATTTTTAAGAATGAATTCTAGAGTTTCAAAGTGATGTTCTTATCATCACAAAAGCTGATTGATTCTCATCAATTTAGCTGTTGAATGTAATGTCCTGCTGAAGCTTGGCCAAACATGTCTAATCTTTTTAGACTGAAGCTTTAGACTAACATTGCATGATTCCTGGAATTCTTATTAAAAGTTTTGATTCTCTTTATTTTCTTTTCCATATAAGTTTCGAAAATCACAAAAAAATTTATAAAACCATAAAAATAAAAAATAATTTATGTTTCTTGTTTGAGTCTAGTATCAATTTTTAAGTTTGGTGTCAATTGCATGACTTTCTTCTTCTTGCATTTTTCGAATTTATACATATTGTTCTTCATTGATCTTCAAGTTATTCTTGATGATTTCATTGCTCTGATCTTTAAATTCTCTTGTTTTGTGTGTTTTGTTATTTCTCATATGCATTCTCAATTTGTTAGTGTCTCCTATATGAAAATTTTTAAGTTTGGTGTTCTGCATGCATTGTTTATTTGATCTTAGTTGTATTTTTTATTGTTGTTTCTCATCATCAAAAATTCAAAAATATTTTCAAAATTGTGTCTTTTCAAGTCAATAATACAGAGAATTGAAGATTCAGAACATTCAGCAGAGGAATCAAACAGAAAAAGCTGGGCATTCAAAACGCCCAGTGAAGAAGGAAAACTGGCTTTTAAACGCCAGCCAGGTACCCTGGCTGGGCGTTTAACGCCCAAAAAGGTAGGATTTTGGGCGTTAAACACCAAAATGGATGCCATTCTGGGCGTTTAACGCCAGGATGACACAAGAAGAAAGATTTTGTTTTTAATTCAAATTTTTTTTCAATCTTCATAATTTTTCAAAATCAATTTCATTCCATTTTTTTTTTAATTTTCGAAAATCCTTATTATAATTAAAGATTTACTTCAAAATTTCAAGTTGTTACTTGCCTATTAAGAAAGGATCAAATTTTAAATTTTAAGAATCATATCTTTTAATTTCTTGTTAGTCAAGTAATCAACTTTAATTTTAAAACTTTCTTTTTTTTTTATTTATTTTCAATCATATCTTCTTAATCATATCTTCTCAATCACATCTTTTTCAAAATTAACTCTCAATCATATCTTTTTTATTTCTAATTTCAAAATCTTTTTCAAAAATCACTTAATTTCTTTCCCAATCTGAGTTTTCGAAAATCATCAATCAAATTTTCAAAATTTCTTTTAATTATTTCAAAATCTTTTACTTTATTTTCGAAAATTCTTCCCCTCTTCTCACATCCTTCTATTTAAAGGACTAACACTCCTCCTCAAGGTACAATTCGAACTCCCTCCTTCTTTATATGTTCGAATTCTCTTCCATCTACCTCCTCCTTCTATTCTTCTTTTCCTCTGACACCTCAAGGAATCTCTATACTTTGACATAGAGGATTCCCTACGTTCTTATTCTCTTCTCTTTCATATGAGCAGAAGCAAAGATAAAGGCATACTTGTTCAAGCTGATCCTGAACCTGAAAGGACCTTGAAGAGAAAGCTAAGAGAAGCTAAAGCATAATTCTCTCTAGAGGGCCTAACAGAGCTCTTCAAGGAAGAAGAAACCATGGCAGCCAAAAACAACAATGCCAATAATGCAAGGAAAGTGCTTGGTGACTTTACTGCACCTACTCCCGACTTCTATGGGAGAAGCATCTCAATCCCTGCCATTGGAGCAAACAACTTTGAGCTTAAGCCTCAATTAGTTTCTCTAATACAACAGAATTGCAAGTTTCATGGACTTCCATTGGAAGATCCTCATCAGTTCTTAGCTGAATTCTTGCAAATCTGTGACACTGTCAAGACCAATGGGATTGACCCTAAAGTCTACAGACTTATGCTTTTTCCTTTTGCTGTAAGAGACAGAGCTAGGACATGGTTGGATTCACAACCCAAAGAAAGCCTGAACTCTTGGGAAAAGCTAGTTAATGCCTTCTTGGCAAAGTTCTTTCCACCTCAAAAATTAAGCAAGCTTAGAGTGGAAGTCCAAACCTTCAGACAGAAGGAAGGTGAATCCCTCTATGAAGCTTGGAAAAGATACAAGCAACTGATCAGAAGATGTCCTTCTGACATGCTTTCTGAATGGAGCATCATAGGTATTTTCTATGATGGTCTGTCTGAACTATCCAAAATGTCATTGGATAGCTCTGCTGGAGGATCTCTTCATCTGAAGAAGACGCCTGCAGAAGCTCAGGAACTCATTGAAATGGTTGCAAATAACCAATTCATGTACACTTCTGAAAGGAATCCTGTGAATAATGGGATAGCTCAGAAGAAAAGAGTTTTTGAGATTGATACTCTGAATGCCATATTGGCTCAGAATAAAATATTGACCCAACATGTCAATATGATTTCTCAGAGTCTGTCTGGAATGCAAGCAGCAACGGGTAGTACTAAGGAAGCTTCCTCTGAAGAAGAAGCTTATGATCCTGAGAACCCAGCAATGGAAGAGGTGAATTACATGGAAGAACCCTATGAAAACACCTATAATCCTTCATGGAGAAATCATCTAAATCTCTCATGGAAGGATCAATAGAGACCTCAACAAGGTTTCAACAACAATAATGGTGGAAGAAATAGGTTTAGCAATAGCAACCCTTTTCCATCATCTTCTCAGCAACAGACAGAGAATTGTAAGCAAAGCCACTCTGACTTAGTAACCATTGTCTCTGATCTAATCAAAACCACTCAAAGTTTTATGACTGAAACAAGGTCCTCCATTAGAAATTTGGAGGCACAAGTGGGTCAGCTGAGTAAGAAAATTACTGAACTCCCTCCCAGTACTCTCCCAAGCAATACAGAAGAGAATCCAAAGAGAGAGTGCAAGGCCATAAACACGTCTCACATGGCCGAACCTGGAGAGGAGGAAGAGGCAGTAATCTCCACTGAGGAAGACCTCAATGGACGCCCACTGGTCTCCAAAGAGTTCCCTAATGAGGAACCATGGGAATCTGAGGCTCACACTGAGACCATAGAGATTCCATTGAATTTACTTCTGCCATTCATGAGCTCTGATGAGTATTCTTCCTCTGAAGAGGATGAAGATGTTACTGAAGAGCAAGTTGCTAAGTACCTTGGAGCAATCATGAAGATAAATGCCAAGTTATTTGGTGATGAGACTTGGGAGGATGAACCTCCATTGCTCATTAAAGAACTGGATGACTTGACTAGGCAAAAATTACCTCTGAAGAGACAAGACCCTGGAAAATTCTCAATCCCTTGTACCATAGGCACCATGACCTTTGAGAAGGCTCTGTGTGACCTAGGGTCAAGTATAAACCTCATGCCTCTCTCTGTAATGGAGAAGCTAGGGATCATTGAGGTACAAGCTGTAAGAATCTCACTAGAGATGGCAGACAATTCAAAGAAATAGGCTTATGGACTTGTAGAGGATGTCTTGGTAAAGGTTGAAGGCCACTACATCCCTGCTGACTTCATAATCCTAGAGACTGGGAAGTGTATGGATGAATCCATCATCCTTGGCAGACCCTTCCTAGCCATAGCAAAAGCTGTGATTGATGTTGATAGAGGAGAATTGATCATTCAAGTAAATAGAGACTCCCTTGTGTTTAAAGCTCAAGGATATCCCTCTGTCACCATGGAGAGGAAGCATGAAGAGCTTCTCTCAATACAGAGTCAAACAGAGCCCCCACAGTCAAACTCTAAGTTTGGTGTTGGGAGGTCATAACCAAACTTTAAGTTTGGTGTTGAACCCCCATATTCAAACTCTAAGTTTGGTGTTGGGAGGTTCTAACATTGCTCTGAACATCCGTGAGGCTCCATGAGAGCCACTGTCAAGCTATTGACATTAAAGAAGCTCTTGTTGGGAGGCAACCCAATTCTTACTTATCTATGTTAAATTTCTATTTTCTTTTGTTACTTTATATTTTCTGTAGGTTGATGATCATGTGAAGTCACAAAAATAATTAAAAAGGCAAAAACAGAAGGAAAAATAGAATGAAAAATAGAACACCCTGGAGGAGAAACTTACTGGCATTTAAACGCCAGTAAGGGTAGCAGAATGGGCGTTAAACGCCCAGTCTAGCACCATTCTGGGCGTTTAACGCCAGAAATGGGCACCAGACTGGCGTTTAACGCCAGGAATGGGTAAGGAGCTGGCGTTAAACGCCAGAAATGGGCAGCAGCTTGGTGTTTAACGCCAGGATTAGCGGCAAGGGGCGTTTTACACGCCACATGGTGTAGGGATGAGAAATCCTTGACACCTCAGGATCTGTGGATCCCACAGGATCCCCACCCACCCCATCTCTCTCTCTCTTCTTCACCCATTCCCCAATCACCTCAATACCTCTTCCCCAAAACCCCTCACCTATCAAATCCCACCATTCTCTTCACCACTCACATCCATCCTTCATAACACTCCACCTACCTCACCATTCAAATTCATACCACTTTTCCACCCAAACCCACCCATAATGGCCGCACCACACCCCCTCTCCACTCCTATATAAACCCATCTTCACTTCATTTTCACACAACCTAAACATTACCCATCCCCCTTGGCCGAAATACAAAGCCCCCTCCATCTCCTCTATTTCTTCTTCTTCTACTATCTTCTTTCTTCTTTTGCTCGAGGACGAGCAACCTTCTAAGTTTGGTGTGGTAAAAGCTAAAGCTTTTTTGTTTTTTCATAACCATTAATGGCACCAAAGGCCGGAGAAACCTCTAGAAAGAGGAAAGGGAAGGCAAAAGCTTCCACCACCAAGTCATGGGAGATGGAGAGATTCCTCTCAAGGGTGCATCAAGACCACTTCTATGAAGTTGTGGCCAAGAAGAAGGTGATCCCTGAGGTCCCTTTTAAGCTCAAAAAGGGCAAATACCCGGAGATCCGACATGAGATTCGAAGAAGAGGTTGGGAAGTTCTCACCAACCCCATTCAACAAGTCAGAATCTTAATGGTTCAAGAGTTCTATGCCAATGCATGGATCACCAAGAACCATGATCAAAGTGTGAACCCAGACCCTAAGAATTGGCTTACAATGGTCCGAGGGAAATACTTAGACTTTAGCCCAGAAAATGTAAGGTTGGCATTCAATTTGCCTGTGATGCAAGGAGATGCACACCCATACACTAGAAGGGTCAACTTTGATCAAAGGTTGGACCAAGTCCTCATGGACATCTGTGAAGAGGGCGCTCAATGGAAGAGTGATTCAAGAGGAAAGCTGGTTCAACTAAGAAGGCATGACCTCAATCCCGTGGCTAGAGGATGGTTGGAGTTCATCCAACGCTCAATCATTCCTACTAGCAACCGATCTGAAGTTACTATAGACCGGGCTATCATGATTCATAGCATCATGATTAGAGAGGAAGTAGAAGTTCATGAGGTTATATCCCAAGAACTCTACAAGGTGGCGGACAAGTCCTCTTCTGTGGCAAGGTTAGCCTTTCCTCATCTCATTTGTCACGTCTGCAATTCAGTTGGAATTGACATAGAGGAAGACATCCTCATTAATGAGGACAAGCCCATCACTAAGAAAATGATGGAGCAAACAAGAGATCCCACACATGGACAAGAGCATGAGGAAATTCCTCATCATGAAATTCCTGAGATGCCTCAAGGGATGCATTTTCCTCCACAAAACTATTGGGAGCAAATCAACACCTCCCTAGGAAAATTAAGTTCCAACATGGGACAACTAAGGGTGGAGCACCAAGAGCATTCCATCCTCCTCCATGAAATTAGAGAAGACCAAAGAACCATGAGAGAGGAGCAACAAAGGCAAGGAAGAGACATTGAGGAGCTCAAGCACTCCATAAGATCTTCAAGAGGAAGGACAAGCCGCCATCACTAAGGTGGACCCGTTCTTTAATTTCCTTGTTCATTTTTTCCTGTTTTTCGAATTTTTATGCTTATGTTATTTATGTTTGTGTCTTTATTACATGATCATTAGTGTCTAAGTGTCTATTCCTTGAAGCTATGAAAATGAATCCGTCACCTTTCTTAAATGAGAAATGTTTTTAATTGAAAAAGAAAAAGAAGTGCATGAATTTCAAATTTTAAAACAGATTAATTATTTTGATGTGGTGGCAATACTATTGTTCTTCTGAATGAATGCTTGAACAGTGCATATTTTTGAATTTGTTGTTTAAAGAATGTTAAAATTGTTGGCTCTTGAAAGAATGATGGAAAAAGGAGAAATGTTATCTGATGATCTGAAAAATCATAAAATTGATTCTTGGAGCAAGAAAAAGCAGTGAAAAGCTTGTAGAAAAAAAAGGATATATGCAAAAAAAACGAGAGAAAAGAAAAAGAAAAGCAAGCAGAAAAAGCCAAATACCCCTTTAAACCAAAAGGCAAGGGTGATAAAAGGGATCCAAGGCTTTGAGCATCAGTAGATAGGAGGGCCCACAGGAATAAAATCCTGGCCTAAGAGGCTCAACCAAGCTGTCCCTAACCATGTGCTTGTGGCGTGAAGGTGTCAAGTGAAAACTTGAGACTGAGCGGTTAAAGTCGAGGTCCAAAGCAGAAAGAAGAGTATGCTTAAGAACCCTGGACACCTCTAATTGGGGACTCTAGCAAAGCTGAGTCACAATCTGAAAAGGTTCACCCAGTTATGTGTCTGTGGCATTTATGTATCCGGTGGTAATACTAGAAAACAAAGTGCTTAGGGCCACGACCAAGACTCATAAAGTAGCTGTGTTCAAGAATCAACATACTTAACTTGGAGAATTAATAACACTATCTGGATTCTGAGTTCCTAGAGAAGCCAATCATTCTGAACTTCAAAGGATAAAGTGAGATGCCAAAACTGTTCAGAGGCAAAAAGCTAAAAGCCCCGCTCATCTAATTAATACTGATCTTCATAGATGTTTTTGGAATTCATTGTATATTATCTTCTTTTTATCCTATTTGATTTTCAGTTGCTTGGGGACAAGCAACAATTTAAGTTTGGTGTTGTGATGAGCGGATAATTTATACGCTTTTTGGCATTATTTTTAGTATATTTTTAGTATATTTTAATTAGTTTTTATTATATTTTTTTTAGTTTTTATTTAAAATTCACTTTTCTGGACTTTACTATGAGTTTGTGTGTTTTTTTGTGATTTCAGGTATTTTCTGGCTGAAATTGAGGGACCTGAGCAAAAATCTGATTCAGAGGTTGAAAAAGGACTGCAGATGCTGTTGGATTCTGACCTAAAATTCACTTTTCTAGACTTTACTATGAGTTTGTGTGTTTTTCTGTGATTTCAGGTATTTTCTGGCTGAAATTGAGGGACCTGAGCAAAAATCTAATTCAGAGGTTGAAAAAGGACTGCAGATGTTGTTGGATTCTGACCTCCCTGCACTCGAAGTAGATTGTTTGGAGCTACAAAAGCCCATTTGGTGCGATCTCAATTGCGTTGGAAAGTAGACATCCTGGGCTTTCCAGCAATATATAATAGTCCATACTTTGCCCGAGATTTGATGGCCCAAACCGGCGTTCCAAGTCAGCTCAAGAATTCTGGCGTTTAACTCCAAAACTGGCACAAAAGCTGGAGTTAAACGCCCAAACTGGCACAAAAGCTGGCGTTTAACTCCAAGAAAAGTCTCTACACATGGAAGCTTCAATGCTCAGCCCAAGCACAACCAAGTGAGCCCGGAAGAAGATTTCTGCATTAATTACTGATTTCTGTAAACCCTAGACTACTAGTTCTCCATAAACAGGACCTTATACTATTGTATTTTCATCTTTGGACATCTTTGGACATCTTTGGATGTTTAGTCCCTAGAACTTGGAGGCTGGCCATTCGGCCATGCTTACACCATTATCACTTATGTATTTTCAACGGTGGAGTTTCTACACACCATAGATTAAGGTGTGGAGCTCTGCTGTTCTACATGAATTAATACAAAGTACTACTGTTTTTCTATTCAATTCACGCCTACTTCTTCTCTAAGATATTCATTCGTTCTTCAACTTGATGAATGTGATGTTCCGTGACACTCATCATCATTCTCACCTATGAACATGTGCCTGACAACCACCTCTGTTCTACTAGCAATGGCTTGAATGCGTATCTCTTGGGTTTCTAATCTAAGATTGGAACCTTCGTGGTATAGGCTAGAATTATTGGCGGCCATTCCTGAGATCCGGAACGTCTAAACCTTGTCTGTGGTATTCTGAGTATGATCTGGGAAGGGATGACCGTGACTGATGGTATTTTTGTGGAAAGCTGAATTTTCCAAAACACCCAAAACTCACCGGCAAGTGTACCGGGTCGCATCAAGTAGTAAAACTCACTTAGAGTGAGGTCGATCCCACAGGGATTGATGGATCAAGCAACTTTAGTGGGTGATTAGTTTAGTCAAGCTAACATTGAGTGAATTGTGTGAATTTGTAGCCAACAGAATGTAAATGATAAGAAATTTAAAGTGCAAAAAGTAAATGTGCAGAAACTTAAAGAATAAGAAAAGTAAATTGCAAGAATCTTAAATGACAAGAAATGTAAATTGCATGAAAAGTAAAGGGAGTTGGGTGCAGAATATTTAAAGAGAGCAACAGATCAAATTCAGAACAATTACAGTAAAGGTAAATGTGCAGGAAAGTAAATTGAGAGTTGCAGCAAATCTAAACAGAAAGGGAAAATTTCAGTGAAGGATCAAAACAGAAAATTAAAATGACTTGAAGAATTTAAAAGCAGGAAAGCAGTGCTTAATTTGCAGCAATTTAAAAGAAGGTTGAAGATCTCAAGGAATCAAAGAGACTAGAAAACAAGTCTAGATCTCACTCCCTTCCTAGATCCAACAAGAGAATAATTGTAGAAAAGTTAAAGAACAGATTGCAGAAGAAGAAGATTTAAAACAGCAAATGAAATTTTGAATTATGCAGTAAAAGAACAAGAGAGAATTCAAGGTGAGATTGAAACAGAATTTCTTCAATTCTCCAACCAAAATTTAAAACAGAAAATGAAAACTAAAGAGAGAGTTCTCAAATGGAGCCAGCCCCTCTACCCTCCAATGGAGCTCCCTCCTCTTTGAAAATGAGAGTGATGCCTTTATATAGGCTTTTTACAAAATAAAATGAAATTGAAATGAAAAACAAATTAAATGAAAATCCTAATTCTAGCTTGTTCTTGTGCCTTTGAGTGATGATGTGGGCTTTGCTTGCTTTGGATTTGAGGAGAAATGGGTTTGGTTGGCCTTGATTCAATTTGGAGAGGAATTGAATTTAAATGAAATTTTAGTTGAATTTTTGGCCCATGTGAAAGTTGCTCCCAGGAGAAAGCTCAGTTGGAAAATCCAACTTAGCTTTCAAGTGTGCT
Source organism: Arachis ipaensis (assembly GCF_059453495.1). Taxonomy (NCBI): domain Eukaryota; kingdom Viridiplantae; phylum Streptophyta; class Magnoliopsida; order Fabales; family Fabaceae; genus Arachis; species Arachis ipaensis. The sequence goes on along the minus strand of NC_142441.1, from coordinate 112,412,590 downwards.
GCCATCCGTGTCAAAATTGGTGCGCGTCCAGCCTTGGTTGTGTGCCAAAATTGTGCACCAAAGTTCCTTGGTGCCTTGGGTCCGTGTCAATTTGTGGGGGAGAAGGGGGGAGGTAGTGCTCAGTTGGAAAAACCAACTTAGCTTTCCTTGGTGGTGCCTTGCTTTCGGCCTCAAGGTCTCAGGTTCAACACTTAGTGGAGGCACTTTTGTGAGCTTTTTTTCTTGCATTTTTATGAGTGGGAGCCCGATAAAGCTCAGTTGAGAAAGTGAACTGAGCTTTATTTTGCTTTCCTTGTTTTCCTTGTGTCTCCCCCTTCGAGCCTTGGTGGAAGCATTGGCTGATTTTTTTGCTTATTTTTAGCCCTTAAAGATGCATTTCACTCGTGCCTCAATTTCGTGCCAAATATGGACTTTGATACATCATTGGAAAGCTCTGAATGTCAGCTTTCCAACGCAACTGGAAGCACATCAATTGGACGTCTGTAGCTCAAGTTATTGCCCTTTGAAGGAGGCATGGTCATGCTGTAAACGCCCATTTTTAACTTAGCGAAATTTCTTGCCTCCAAGCACATTTTTCTTGTACGGCAAAGCTAAGTTCACTTAGTGAACTGAGCTTTGTGTGCTGATTGTTCATGCTTCCTTGATTTGGTCATGGGCCACGCTTTTAAAAGCGTGGCCTAAGGCTCCAAAGTGTGCTCCAACTTCAAAGTGTGCCCCAAAGCTCTTTTTTTCTCCTTTTTAGCTTATTTTGTGCTTCTTTGCTTCTTTTTCTTCTTATTTCCTACCAAATTTATAAAATTAAAAGATCAAGGAAATATACCATTTAAGCATAAAAGAATGCAATATTTAAGCACTAATCATCAATTTCTTGTATGAAAAAGCATAGAAAAACATGACATAGTGACATGTCATCACAACACCAAACTTAAACCTTGCTTGTCCCCAAGCAAGAAAAGAATCATGCAATAAAGATTGACAATTCAAGGTAAGAAGAATAGCAACTCAATGTTCATGGTAGGCTAGTTTTCTATGCATGCTACAATTACAAAAGAAATGTAAATGATTGATGCTTCTATCTAGCTCATTTTATGAAATCTTTTCCTTATATTTTCTTCCTTGAAACAAGCTTTTGCTTTTCTTATTAGCTTCTCCTTTTGGGTGCTTTGCCCCATGAGTTAATAACAAAGCTACGACTTCTAAATGCTTTGTTTTCAAGTATTACCACTTGATACATAAGCACCACAAGCATTTAATTAGAGGACTTCATTAAGCTCATTTTTCTTTTCTTTTCTTGACTCTCTAATCATTGATGCTCAGAACCTTGAGCTTTGAGGGAGTGCTTTTGCACTTGAGCCTAGCCTTGACTTCTAAGTGTTTTGTTTTCAAGCATTTGGCTTGATACATAAACACCACAAGTACTTAACAAATAAATTGCCATTGGTACTCAGAGCCTTCAGCTTTCTCATTCTTTCCCTTTTTCTTTTCTTGCTTTAATTGTATTTGCTTCTTCAAGGTTTTCATGATTTTCAAAAGATTTCACAAAATGTACTAGATGAAAACTTCAATTAAATAAAATCCAATGCAATTGAGCAACAATTAATCATACTAGCTTTTCAATACTTGTATGCACATGCTAATTTCTTCTTCAATGCCTTGTTTGTTTATGATCATGATAATTTATTACTTTTGAACTCACAAACTCAAGTTGGTAGTCATAATGGCATGGCAACATGTTACAAATCAACATTCAGGCTATGCTTGTTCATACCACACATGCATACAGAGAATATAAAGACAATCATGCAAAATAAAGTGCTGGAAACAAATGAGGAGAAAAGGAACTCTACAACCTTGTAGTTCATCTTCATTATTGTTGTCCTTTTTCCTCTATTCTTCCTCCTTCCCTTGCCAAACTCAGAATGCTTGCTCATCCTCAAGCAACAATTAGAACAATGGCTAGGGACTATGATGGATCATGAATGTCTTACACAATGAAAACTTAGTAGTACATGTGTTCTAAGCAAGCAAAATTAAAGATAATAATCAAGGCACAAGAGACAGAGACATTGTGATTGCAAACTTAAGAAGGTGAGCATAATACTTTGCATAAAGAATAAGTGGCACACCAAACTTAGTGTGACACTTTCACTTGGAATTGATGCAAGTATCTTGTAAGGATTGGAAGCAAATTTTGTTGCATAGCAACACCAAACTTAGAATGCAATCCTATGTCAATTTATTTGAATCTAAACAAAGCAAAGAAAAAGAAAACAAAGCATAGAAGAGAAACATTACCTACTGTTGGCATGTTGTTCTTTACTTTCTTCCTCTTCTTCCAGTTTGTTAAGAGGAATGACCTCAAGGGAGGAGAAGATTCAGCTATTGCCCCCTGTCTTGGTCTCTCCTCAGCAAGCTTTCTTTTGTTAATGGCTTGATTGAGATTGCTTGCTGGATCAGGGGGAGGATTGCTTGTAGTTGACCTTCTTTTCTTCATGAATATTGTCCTTTGTAGCTTGGTCACAATCCTTTTCTCGGTGCTTTTGTTAATTGCCTTCACTTTCTTGAATCCAAGTCTTGGTGGTTGTGTGATTGTTGGAGTTTTATCTTCATCCAGAGCCTCTTGAATTAGTGGTTCCATGAGCCCTTCCTCTATGCACTTCTCTGCTTCAATTGAGTGTGACTTCTCTTGATTGTCCTCCTTCATTCCTTCTTCACAACTTTCCATCAAGTCCTTTGGGAGGGAATCTTCGTGTTCTATTGTCACTTCAATTAGTTCTTGTGAATGTAAAATCCTTGGCTCATGTTCCTCATTCTTCAGTACAATTTCACTTGACACAGGGACCTTTTGTTCTTGTTTTTCCACTTCCTCACTCACAAATTGGTCTTCATCCTCACTGTTTGATGGTTCTAACTTCCCCCTTGTTTGCTCTAAGGGCCCATTTATCTCCTTGAGGATGATTTCTTTCCAGGATTGGGGTTGTGTGTATCTTTTCACGAGTTTTCTATGTATTTCAATGGCTTGGCTTTGGCTTTCTAAGGGTTCTTTGGACCATTGAAGGTAATCCTCAACTGCTAGTTCAAGAGATGAAGGTTGAGAGTAATTTTGGTGACATGGATGTGTTGTGGTGAAGTTGTGTTGAGGGGTGTGGAATGAGTTGTGTGATTGATGGGATGACTTGTATGGATTTTGGAGGAAACTTTGTGTTGAGGCATAATCAAGTGATGAAGAACTTTCAAATGAGAAACTGGGAAGTGAGGGTGGATGCTCTTTCATTCTTTGGTGATACTCCCAGCCACCATTAGAATAATGACTTGAATCATTTTGTGGTGGTGGGAAGTATCCCATATGATTCTCTTGCTCATCTTGTGTCTCTGAAGCAAATCTCCATGAATTGGAGTGCTCAGAATTGGTATTTTCTTGGTGATATTCCCAGCCACCATTAGAGATTGGTGATGGTGGGTAATATCCCATAAAATTTGTTTGATCATAAGATGAGTTGAACTCCATTTGAATTTTGTAAAATACAACACCAAGGAAAATTGAAATTCATATCTCAGAGATAAATTTCTTAGTGAGGCAATAACTCAAACACCTTGGTTTCAAGAACAAAAACAAAAAATGCTTAATCTAGACTTCTCACCCACTTAATCATTGTTGATCTAAATCAATCCCCGGCAACGGCGCCAAAAACTTGATGGTATTTTTGTGGAAAGCTGAATTTTCCAAAACACCCAAAACTCACCGGCAAGTGTACCGGGTCGCATCAAGTAGTAAAACTCACTTAGAGTGAGGTCGATCCCACAGGGATTGATGGATCAAGCAACTTTAGTGGGTGATTAGTTTAGTCAAGCTAACATTGAGTGAATTGTGTGAATTTGTAGCCAACAGAATGTAAATGATAAGAAATTTAAAGTGCAAAAAGTAAATGTGCAGAAACTTAAAGAACAAGAAAAGTAAATTGCAAGAATCTTAAATGACAAGAAATGTAAATTGCATGAAAAGTAAAGGGGGTTGGGTGCAGAATATTTAAAGAGAGCAACAGATCAAATTCAGAACAATTACAGTAAAGGTAAATGTGCAGGAAAGTAAATTGAGAGTTGCAGCAAATCTAAACAGAAAGGGAAAATTTCAGTGAAGGATCAAAACAGAAAATTAAAATGACTTGAAGAATTTAAAAGCAGGAAAGCAGTGCTTAATTTGCAGCAATTTAAAAGAAGGTTGAAGATCTCAAGGAATCAAAGAGACTAGAAAACAAGTCTAGATCTCACTCCCTTCCTAGATCCAACAAGAGAATAATTGTAGAAAAGTTAAAGAACAGATTGCAGAAGAAGAAGATTTAAAACAGCAAATGAAATTTTGAATTATGCAGTAAAAGAACAAGAGAGAATTCAAGGTGAGATTGAAACAGAATTTCTTCAATTCTCCAACCAAAATTTAAAACAGAAAATGAAAACTAAAGAGAGAGTTCTCAAATGGAGCCAGCCCCTCTACCCTCCAATGGAGCTCCCTCCTCTTTGAAAATGAGAGTGATGCCTTTATATAGGCTTTTTACAAAATAAAATGAAATTGAAATGAAAAACAAATTAAATGAAAATCCTAATTCTAGCTTGTTCTTGTGCCTTTGAGTGATGATGTGGGCTTTGCTTGCTTTGGATTTGAGGAGAAATGGGTTTGGTTGGCCTTGATTCAATTTGGAGAGGAATTGAATTTAAATGAAATTTTAGTTGAATTTTTGGCCCATGTGAAAGTTGCTCCCAGGAGAAAGCTCAGTTGGAAAATCCAACTTAGCTTTCAAGTGTGCTGCCATCCGTGTCAAAATTGGTGCGCGTCCAGCCTTGGTTGTGTGCCAAAATTGTGCACCAAAGTTCCTTGGTGCCTTGGGTCCGTGTCAATTTGTGGGGGAGAAGGGGGGAGGTAGTGCTCAGTTGGAAAAACCAACTTAGCTTTCCTTGGTGGTGCCTTGCTTTCGGCCTCAAGGTCTCAGGTTCAACACTTGGTGGAGGCACTTTTGTGAGCTTTTTTTCTTGCATTTTTATGAGTGGGAGCCCGATAAAGCTCAGTTGAGAAAGTGAACTGAGCTTTATTTTGCTTTCCTTGTTTTCCTTGTGTCTCCCCCTTCGAGCCTTGGTGGAAGCATTGGCTGATTTTTTTGCTTATTTTTAGCCCTTAAAGATGCATTTCACTCGTGCCTCAATTTCGTGCCAAATATGGACTTTGATACATCGTTGGAAAGCTCTGAATGTCAGCTTTCCAACGCAACTGGAAGCACATCAATTGGACGTCTATAGCTCAAGTTATTGCCCTTTGAAGGAGGCATGGTCATGCTGTAAACGCCCATTTTTAACTTAGCGAAATTTCTTGCCTCCAAGCACATTTTTCTTGTACGGCAAAGCTAAGTTCACTTAGTGAACTGAGCTTTGTGTGCTGATTGTTCATGCTTCCTTGATTTGGTCATGGGCCACGCTTTTAAAAGCGTGGCCTAAGGCTCCAAAGTGTGCTCCAACTTCAAAGTGTGCCCCAAAGCTCTTTTTTTCTCCTTTTTAGCTTATTTTGTGCTTCTTTGCTTCTTTTTCTTCTTATTTCCTACCAAATTTATAAAATTAAAAGATCAAGGAAATATACCATTTAAGCATAAAAGAATGCAATATTTAAGCACTAATCATCAATTTCTTGTATGAAAAAGCATAGAAAAACATGACATGGTGACATGTCATCAGTGACGAGCTTCAAACTCGCGATTGTTGGGCGTGTGACAGACGCAAAAAGATCAATGGATCCTATTCCAACATGATCGAGAACCGACAGATGATTAGCCGTGCGGTGATGGCGCATTTGGAACATTTTCACTGAGAGGACGGGAAGTAGTCATTGACAACGGTGATGCCCAACATAAAGCTTGCCATGGAAAGGAGTATGAATGATTGGAAGAAGGCAACAGGAAAGCAGAGGTTCAGGAGGAACAAAGCATCTTCATACGCTTATCTGAAATTGCAACCAAAGAATTACATAAGTATCTCTATCTTTATTTTAATTATCAATTCTCCATCACCATCTGAATTCGCCTGACTGAGATTTACAAGGTGACCATAGCTTGCTTCAAGCCGACAATCTCCGTGGGATCGACCCTTACTCACGTAAGGTATTACTTGGACGACCCAGTGCACTTGCTGGTTAGTTGTGCGGAATTGTGACAAAGTGTGATTCATGTTTAAGAGCTCCAAGTTCTTTGGCGCCATTGTTGATGATCACAATTTTGTGCACCATCGTGGCATGACACTAACAAGCCGTTGGACGGCAATTATTAAAAGAAAGGGGATTTTGTGCGTACACATGACATGCACATACGCACAAGTCTAGCTATAGAATAAATCACGCATACGCATGACATGCGCGTACGTGCGGTTGCAGTTTGCTGTCCAACGGTAAATTTTTGTTGTGCAACGGCTGGTCCAAAACAGAGGCTAAAATTGGAAATATTATTCATTTGATCTTACTGTAACACGGCATTGTTGTGTTACTGGATAGCAACAAAAGCCAATAAACTATTTGGTTCAACCCAACTTCAATCTTAATTAACTCACATGGTTCATTTCATGCATTGCATGATAGTTGTTATAGTTAGTTTGTTGAGTTTATTAATTAGTTTTTGTTTCTTTGTTTTATATTGGGTATTTTACTTTATTTGCTAATAAATTTGTTAGTTTATTGAATAGTAATTTCTTTTATTTGTTTTAGTATAGATGTCTCATGTTTGATTAGTATACATGCTATTATTCTGTTTAATTTGAAGAAGTTGGTTTGTTTAAATTTTTGTTTGAATTTTGTAGGTGTATCTCTTGTTTTGCCTAGGGACTTTCTGGAGCATTTTCTTCACTATGGGTGTTTGATTTGAATAAAATGCTACATCACTTATTTGCTTTCAATAGAGAATCATGACTATTTAAATTTTGTTACCACCGTTGTTCTTTGTTTCTTGAGGACAAGCAACCATTCTATGTTTAATGTTGAGACTGTAGAACATAGGTTAGAAGGACAAAAAGAGGGTAACTAATGCATGGCAGAAATTAGACCAATTAAGAGATTGTAATATAAGAACAGCGTTACGAGTATAGCTCTTAACCAACAAAAATTCGCCGCATCAATTTAGAAAGGTTGTCACAAAAATTTAAAATAAAAATACTGGGAGTATGAATCCCAGGTCATCTCCCAACGAGTTGCTAGAAAGGGTGCTAAGTTATTAATCAGGAGTTTTTCGAGAATTTTGAGAGTTGAGTAACAGAAAATAAACAATTGTAATTTAGTGCAATAAAAATTAGAAGAAATTTATATTATTCAAAATAAAAAGCCTTGACTGGAAGAATGATTAATTGGAAGTTCTGTCCTCGTTGGAATTCTCTCAAGTGTAGTATAAAGAGGTTGTTATTTTCACTTAGTTAACCCTTACTAAATAAAGGAAAGTCAAGTGATTGAGCTAACTTTTATTCACAAATCCTAGTCCTCTCCCTTGGGAAGGTCTAGCGTTAGTAAATACAGAATTAGCCAACAACTTCCAATTTAACTAACCACTTGAGCATTCCAACTCAAGTGTCTCCTCTTAATCAACCCCCATGTTGATGCACGGAAACTTGTCTCTCAACAATTTTCCTTCGGCAAGTATACCGAATTGTCGTCAAGTAAAAACTCACAATAGAGTGAGGTCGAATCCCACAGGGATTGATTGGTCAAGCAATTTTAATTAGAGGAATGTTCTAGTTGAGCTAAGCAGAAATTGATTTGAGAATTGCAGAAAATTTAATAGCGGGAAAGTAAATAGCAGAAAATATAAATGCTGGAAATAAAGAGCTGAATGTAAATGGCAGAAAGTAAATTGCAAAATCTTAAATGGGAATGGGGAAGATGCTCATAAAAGTAGACTGCAAAATTTAAAGAGAATGGGAAAGATCAGAAGTGGGGAATTCATTGGGCTTAGGAGATGTTGCATTCTCCGGATCAAGTTCATTTTCATCTCTTCCTCAATCAATGCATTCATTGATCTCCTTGGCAATCTTAAGTGATCGAATTCCAATTTCTTGGTAATTCAATCTCTCAAATCTTGATCAATAGCCAATTCCTTGGTCAATTGCTCATGAGAAGAGATGAAGTATGGTCATTGATTATACCACATGTATTTTCCAAATCAAAGTGTTGGTAGGATTATATGTCACTATATCCATCCAAACCCCAATTTGGTCCAACATGAGAAAGCATTTCTAGCATGATCTCTTCATTCCTCTTCCAAAGTTCCGAAGAGATCCAAGTATGAATAGCTTCTTTTCCAAGATAACTACCCAATTGAATGAAGATTGAAAGCTTTCTAGTAAAATCAAGAGAAAATATAGAAGAAGAATAATGAAAACTAATATTGATTCATCAAATTACAACAGAGCTCCCTAACCCAATGAAAGAGGTTTAGTTGTTCATAGCTCTGGAAATGAAAAACAAAGATGAAAAATACATTATGAAAAGTAAACTAGAAGTGCAGAGAAAGTAAAATTATACAGAGAGTAGTTCTCAAATTTCCAACCCCTATATATACTACTCTTCTGATCTTCTAGTTGGTTCTTCAAATCTTGGATATGGGCCTTTGGATCTTGAGTTTGAAGCAGTTATCCTCTTCAGTGGGCTTAGCTTTACTTGCAGAGAGAAAGTATGAAGTAGGCAGGGACTTTTAGCTTAGGACGTTAGTGGCGTTAACGTTAAGTGAAAGTGTGGGTTCGAGGACGTTAGTGGCAGTCACCTTTTTCACTAACGTTCCTAACCCAAGGATGATCCACGTTAACTTCAACGTTAGTGGCACCAACGTGACCACTAACGTTGCCTTTTGGTCCTTCGCACACGTTATTGGGACTTACCTTTTCCAATAACATTGAGAGTCCTCCCTTCCCTACGTTAGAGTTCACGTTAGTGTGGCTAACGTGACCTTTAACGTAGGCTTGCCAAATCTTCGAAAACATTAGTGACACTTATCTTTGTCACTAACGTTTCAAAACGCCCCTACTTCCCACGTTAGAGTTCACGTTAACTAGGTTAACGTGGCTTCTAACGTGGTGGTGATAGCCATCTCCAACGTTAGTGACAAAGGTGAGTGTCACTAACGTTGGCTCATCATTCTTCAATCCACGTTAGCTTCCACGTTAACTAAGTTAACGTGGGAGTTAACGTTGCTCATAGTGGCTCATTCCAACGTTAGTGACAAAGGTGAGTGTCACTAACGTTGGCGATTCTTGCTCCCTCCACGTTAGCTTCCACGTTAACTAAGTTAACGTGGCAACTAACGTGGCTCAAAGTGGCTTAGTCCAACGTTAGTGACAAAGGTGAATGTCACTAACGTTGGCCATTCTTTTGCTTCCCCACGTTAGAGTCCACGTTAACTGAGTTAACGTGGATCTTAACGTGGCCAATACGAGCTTGGTCCAACGTTAGTGATAAAGGTGAGTATCACTAACATTGGCTTCATTTTCTTCTTCCACGTTAGAGTTCACGTTAACTTAGTTAACGTGACTCTTAACGTGGGCTATGATGGCTTCGAGGACATTATTGGCGATTACTTTTCTCATTAACGTTGCAAGCTAGCTCCCATTCCACGTTAGTGGTTACGTTAGTTAGACTAACGTGGCTGCTAACGTGGTTCTTCCTTGCTTCCTTTGTCCTGAAATCAAGTAATAGAGTGCATCAAAGTTCTAATCCAAATCATGAGACATGCATCATCCAATTTGTCATTCAATTCTTGCATAATTCTCATGAAATCATGTAAAGTGCACAATATTTGCTTGAATCAAGATGTAAGTGAAATTCTACCCAAAACTTGCTTATTTCCTAAGAAAATGCATGAAACTACCCTAAAACAGTAAAGAAAAGGTCAGTGAAACTGGCCAAAATGCCCTGGCATCACAACACCAAACTTAAAGCTTCCTTGTCCCTAAACAAGTACTGGAACAAGTTAGAATGATGAATGAAATACCAAGAGAAATGAGTCATTATTATGGAAGTCATGTCCTTGGTTTTATGGTGGTTTCATGCATAGCAGCTTAGGTTCATTCCTTCACTGGCTTTCAGACCTTTATCATGTCTTGGAATACTCACTTGATTGCACCCTATGAAACTTTTATTCATTGATCCTTTTTGTCATTTCAGGGCTTATTCGTGTTCTTAGACTAGGTGCTCTGTGAGGGGGCGACTCTTTAAGATAAGCTTTCAGCCAGCACTCCCGAACCAGTTGGTTCAAGGTGCTAGGTGTTAAGACACTCCTAAGGACTTACTCCCTCAAGTCTCTTTCCCCCATACATACACACCACAGGCACATGGTTTGTTATTTTCTTTTCTTGAGACCTTGGTGTCCAGCACCTCTTTGGGTTACTAAGTGCTCTGTAGCAAGGGTTACTCTTGATAGTGGAGTTTCAGCTGATAATCCCGGGTTAGTTAACCCAAGTTACCAAGTGATAAGGCATCCCTAAGAGCTTATTCATCCAAGTAGATCCCTTACACAGGAGCACCACAGACACATGCCTCAAGATTCAAACCCTTGGTGCCTAGCCTTATTTCTTACTCTTTTTCTTTTATTTTTCAACTTTCATTTTTTTTCTCTTTCCATTTTTCTTATTAGGATCTTGTTATTTAGCTAGTCTCATGGGGGTGTGTTTCAAGCATATGATTCCGGACAGATAGTTGCCTTCCCACCTTATTGGTGAACCAACTTAGCTAATCTATTACCACTCCACAAACTTAGGACTTACTCCACAATATGAACTCCACTCTAGTCTTTCATAACATCTCTTTTTATTGAACTTAAGCTTAAAGGACCAGCATACAAGTAAGCAAGGTAAGAATGCAGTGACATAAAGACTAGCAAGCATAGACCTAAGCAATGAAAAACTTAAAAACAGAATTGAAAATCCTAAACTACCATGGAACATGTTCTATTTCATACATGATTTTCCTTATTTAAAACTTGAAAAAGATGGATCAAAGAGGGAACTCCACCACCTTTTACTCATGGGGTTGCTCCTGCTCTCCTTCTTGTTTGTCCTCTTTGTGTTTTTCTTGAGTGCTTGCACTCCCACTTCCCTTGCTTTTTCCAATCAACTTCTTCCAGAAGCCAGCGTCTTCCATCTTCTTCTTCAGTGTTTCCTTATGCTATTTCACCTTCCTTTCCTCTTGTTCTATTAGCTCCTTTTGGACTGCATCATACATAGAGATTTCAGTGTGCAAATTATGCATATGGCTAGTCATATAGTTCAACTTGGCTTGAGTGTTGATGTTGAATTCTGCCCTATGTAGTTGCCGTCCTTCGTTAAGCACGCTGAACTAGTTGAATGCTTTCATCTGAGCTAGTTGCTGCTGGTTGAGTTCTTGCAAGTGCTTATCTTGACGTTCTTGCCTTTCAGTCACTTGATTTATGGCTTGAGTAAGCTGAGAATAGTATTCCATTTGCTGTTTTTGCCATTCTCCTTGTTGATTCATCCAATTAGAAAGGAGCTCTTCTTGACAATCCATCCTTTGAGCTTGAATGTGCAGTTGTTGTCTTGTCCCTCCATATAACTCCTTGCTAGCTCCTCAATGGCTCCGTGAATGTGATTCAGGTTTATGTTGGTTGGGTCATAATATTCTCTTTGTTGGTGTTCTTCCTGATGAGACTCTTCTTGGTAAGGTCCTTCTTTTGGTTTTCGCTTCCCTATTTGAGGTCTTCTTTGTTGTTGAGCAGGTGTCATATAAGTTAGACGCTGAAGCGTAATTAGCCTCCCAGGGTTTACCCAGTCTGGATTGCTGTCCTCGAAGACTACTTTGGCTTTCATACACAGTCTGAAGATGGTGCTGGGGTACCAAAGCCTGGCACCCGAATCAATCTTCTCAGCTGACTCTTGAATCTCCTCAGCTATAAGTTCATGCACATTGATATCTCCACCCTGTCTAAGCAATGTACCATGGTGGCTCGAGTAACGTTGACCTCAGAATTATTTGCGGCTGGGAGGATAGACCTCCTCACGAGTTCAAACCATCCCTTGGCTTCCGGGCTGAGGTTTCCTCTCTTGTTGAATCGGGGTCTCCGATCTGCATACCTCTCCCAGTCAGCTGCTATAACACATATGTCGGTCACGATTTTGGTGAGTTCATCATTGTCAGGGCTCTTACTTATTCTTGCATGATAACTAGGCTTATCAAAATGTGGTGATTTCAACTGAAGAGTCCTTGTTATAGCATTGGGGCTGAAATCCACCTCTCTCCCTCGTAACTTTTGAAGGTGGGGGCCTTGGTTTTGTCTTCTCTGACCATATTTACATAGAACTCTTTGATGAGGTTTGCATTTATCTTCCCCTCTGGGTTCGTAAGCCTTTGCCAACCCCTTTGTTCAATCTTCTCTTGAATTTGTGGGCACTCATCCTCGTCAATTTGGAATGTTAACTCAGGCAGTATCTTCTTGAGCTTTATCCATTCAAATTCGAGTTCATGGAATGTAGTTTTGAATCTCCTCTCATCGAAAGGAATGCTCTCCACCGGTTCCTTCCTCTTTTGCCTCTTGGAGCTTGATGATGCCATGAGTAGGAGTTGATGTGTGAAGGAGGTGGAAGGTGTAGTTAGATGAGGAATTCGGTTGGTTAGGATAGGGTGTAGTGAAAAGAAGGAGTGTGGGAATTCGAGAATGAGAAGTTTGGAGAACTGGTTGTTGGAATGTGAAGTACAAAGGATGGGAATTTCGGATGTGGAAGGGGTGGGGACTAAAATCACTTATATAGGGAAGTGGTGAGTGAATGAGAGGTGTGGATTGATGGAGTGGTTGTTTGATGGACGGATGGGGTTTAGCATGGGATGAGCACAAGGATCATCAACTTTATGATGGTGTTGGTTCAGTTTCCAAGCTTGTTCTTTTTCCAATGTTGCATGGCAACAATTCCCAATGCAACCCCCTTGGAGACACGTGTACAGTCCTCTCCTTTTGTGGTAGCCGAACCCTTCAACTGTTCTATCAATTCTCCTACAAAATAAAAGAAATGTGATTAAAAGAAAACTTATGGAAAGTGGCGGCAAAATTAAAAGAATAACTACTTTTTAAAGTTTTTGTTTCTAACTACTAAGTGCTGTTCATGAGTACACACCAACTGACTAACTCGACATCCATGTATGCAACATTGGTAACACCAAACTTAGTTTGGTGTCATGTGGTGTAAAAGATTTGTTCAAGGCCCCTAAGAGTGACATGATATGGGTTACATTTATGTTCGCTTAGTGTGCCTTGAACACCAAACTTGTTCCTCACTATATGTTGCACAAAAGGATTCATTCAAGTGCATGTCAAGTTGAGCTGAAATCCCTAAACCTTGCATTATTCACTGTTCTAAAAGCATATAAAACATGGGTTGCCTCCAATGAAGCGCTCTTTTAGCGTCACTAGCCTGACGTTTTTCCTTTGTCAGGGTGGTTGGTAATGCTTCAAGTCCTCCCCCCTTGCAGTAAATCTATCTCCATTGGCTTCATCAAGGATCTCCACATGTTCTAAGGAGAGAACTTTGTTAATGGTGAAAACCTTAGGTAACTGAGATGGGATGGTGGGGAGATGAGGTGGGATATCTAGGAAGTAAGCTGAGATCACTTTATCCCCTGGAGAGAAATCCTCTATAGGGATCTTCTTGTTCCTCCACCTCCTAGGTGCCTTCTTCTTTGTTCCTTTTGATGTTGCCTTGCTCTTTGTGATCTCCTCCTCCAAGGAGATTTTGTTGCTGGTCTCATATAACTCTGGTGGTTTAGGTTCTTCCTGATTTTCCTTGAGCTGTGACAGCTGCTGATTGCCTTGTTCATCAACCAAGGGGATTTCCAGATGTGCTGGTTGTGCTTCAGTGCTTGTTTCTTCCTTCAGTATCTCACTGTGATCTTTGCTTGATTCTTTGTTCTCTTGATATGTTTCTTGTGAGGGTTTGAAAACATTGAAGGTGAGTTGTTCGTCATGGATCCTCAAAATTAGCTCCCCTCGCTCCACATCTATAAGTGCTCTGGCTGTAGCTAAGAATGGTCTTCCCAATATGATTGGGTGGAGGTGACTCTCTTCCATGTCCAAGATGACAAAGTCCGTGGGAAGGAAGTATTTCCCAACCTTCACCAGCACATTTTCAACCACTCCTACAGCTTGTTTTTGAGTTTTGTCAGCCAGCCTGATAACTACATCTGTGGGTGTTATCTCATTGATCTGCAGCCTCTTCATAAGGGATAAAGGCATTAAGTTGATGCTTGCTCCCAAATCGCAGAGTCCTTTATCAAACATTGTTTCTCCTATGGCACAGAAGATGTAAAAACTCCCTGGGTCCTTCCTCTTTATAGGCAGCTCTGGTTGAATGAGAGCACTACACTCCTTATTCATCACTATTGTTTGTCCTCCCTTGAGTGAGCTTTTCTTGGTCAGCAGCTCCTTCATATACTTAATGTATGAGGGCATTTGTTGGAGGGCCTTGATGAATGGTATGTTTACATGAAGAGATGCAAACATGTCAGGAAACCTTGAGTATATTCTCTTCTCTACACCACCATTGAGTAATTGGGAAAAAGGTGCATAGAGTCTTATCAGATCCTTCTGTAAAATTTTGGGTGCTTGGTGCTCCTCTTCCTGTTTCTCTGCTGATGTATCTCCAGGTTGTTCTAATGGTTTGTTCAGTTCGTCCTCGGTCTCCTTATCACTTATAGTGACCATCTTGCAATCTTCCCATCTTACTTTCTTTGCTTCACCTCTCGGGTTTTTCTCTGTGTCACTTGGGAAGCTGTCTGTAGGTTTGGGAATCTGCTCGGAGAGGTATCCCACTTGAAATTTGATGCACATAAACTAGTTATGCTACGATTTAGGAAATTGCACGATCGGCAAAATTCCTTCCGGCAAGTGCACCGGTTATCGTCAAGTAAAAACTCACAATAGAGTGAGGTCGAATCCCACAAGGATTGGTTGAATGAGCAATTCGGATTAGAAGTGTGTTCTAGTTGAGCGGAATCAAGATTGAGATGAGTATTGCGGAATGTAAAATTGGCGGGAAAAGTAAATGACAAGAAATTGAAATGGCGGAATCTTAAATTGCATGAATTAAAGAGCAGAAACTAAATTGCTGAAATTAAAAGGGAATGGGGGTGATTGCATGAATTGAGTAGCAGAATGTAAAGAGAAAGTGGAAATCAGAAATGGGGAATTCATTGGGTTATAGGAGATATTGAGATCTCCGAATCAAAACATGTTTATCTCTTCCTCAACCAATGCGTTCATTGAATTTTGCTTGGCAATCTTATATGATTGGATCCCAATCCCTTGGCTCACCAATTCTCTCTAAAAACAAACAAATTCCCAATCCCTTGGTTTAAATGTTCATAAGAAGAGATGATGCTTGATCACTGATTATACCACACAATTTCATGAACCACAATTTGGTAGGATTACATGTCACAATATCCATCCAAACCCCAATCCAATTCACTGTGAGAAAGCTTCTCTAGCATGAATCCTCCATTCCTTTCCCAAGGCTCCGAAGGATTCCAAGTATGGGTAGTTTCTTTCCCAAGACAACTACTCAATGGAATTAGATCGAGAAGCTTTCTAACAAAATTCAAGAGAAAAGATTGAAGAAGAAGATAAACTATTATTGATTCATTGAATTACAATAGAGCTCCCTAACCCAATGAAAGGGGTTTAGTGAATCATAGCTCTGAATTCAATTACAAAGAAAAGGAAAACTAGCTACAAGTGAAAGTAAAGAGTCCCCTCTAACTTAACTTCTATCCTATTTATACACTTTCTATATTGAGCTTCAGTTGTGCTTCTTGGGCTTTGAGGCCTCTCCTTGCTTTCCTTTTGCCTTGGGTTTATGATCCATAATCTTGATGAGGTTGTTGATCCAAATCCTGTAACATTTATTGAGCCAACTTAGTGATAATCAAATAATGACACATGACTCAATAAATTGAAATTTCAAACTCATCAATCCTTCAGGCCCAATCCCATAAACCATGATATTCAATTGGGTTTCATACCAAAGTAAGTTTAAGTTAATATTTGTGCTCAAAGACTAACTTAAATCACAATATTTTTGGCCCAGAAACCTTTTCCAAGAGTGGCGTTTAAGTTGTAGTTTAAGCTTAAACTGCAGCTTAAACGCCAGACACTTCCAGTGAGGCCTTTTGTAGAAGCACGTTTAAGCTTCAGTTTAAGGTTAAACTGAAGCTTAAACGTGGAAATGGAAGAAGGTAGCCCTGGAGAGTCATGTAGTCGAACACGTTTAAGCTTCAGTTTAAGGTTAAACTGAAGCTTAAACGTGGAAATAGGAAGGGCAGCCCTGGAGGTCGAACACGTTTAACCTCCAGTTTGAGGTCAAACTGGAGGTTAAACGTGGAAGCTTAGAATGGTAGCCCTGGAGGTGTCGAACACGTTTATCCTCCAGTTTGAGGTCAAACTGGAGGTTAAACGTGGAAATGGAGAGAGCAACCCTGGAGGAGAAAAGCTGTCGAACACGTTTAAGCTCCAGTTTGAGGTCAAACTGGAGCTTAAACGTGGAATGGCTCCCTGGTACTCTTCCTGGTTCTGGCGTTTAACCTCCAGTTTGAGGTCAAACTGGAGGTTAAACGTGGAACTCCTCCCTGAGTGGCATTATCATTCTGGCGTTTAACCTCCAGTTTAAGGTCAAACTGGAGGTTAAACGTGGAATGCTTCTTTAGTGAGGCTTTTCATTCTGGCGTTTAACCTCCAGTTTAAGGTCAAACTGGAGGTTAAACTTCAATTCCAGCATTTCTTATCCTTCATGATTTTGACGTTTAAGCTCCAGTTTAGGCTTAAACTGGAACTTAAACTCCACATGTGATATTCAAGCTTCCTTCATTGATTTTGTTGCTTCCTTGCTTAGCCTCTTCTTCCCTGAAATCATCCAAACAATTGCATCAAAGTCTTGCAAAATTTCATGAGAAATCTTCCATTCATAGCATTTAAGTATTATAACTAAAACTCATGGAATATGCATCAAAATCATGTTGTTTGGATGGTTCATTGCTTTGTTCTTCATTTAACCATTTTTGGTTACTTTAAGCTCAAGAAAATGCATAAAACAACTAAAACTAACAGAAAAATGCTAGTGAAACTAGCCTATGATGCCTTGGTATCACAACACCAAACTTAATACTTGCTTGTCCCTAAGCAAGTCCTGAGTTATTTGAGAAGAAAGTATGAAACAGAAAGCAATTACATTGGCTATATTAGCAAGCATTTGAAGTTCATCAGAAGGGTTTTATGCAAAAAGTTGCAGCATCACTTTTTCATACTTATCAGGTAGGATTATCACTTTTTCATTGCATCCATCAAACATTGCTATGGCCTCTTGTTATTCTTATGTCTTTGGCACTTTTCTCTTCTTTGTTTTCTTTTCTTTTTTCTTAGAGCTCCTTTGCTCCTTGTTTGCTTAGTGTCATGTGTTGCACAAGCCTTTGGCATTTTCTTTTTCTTATCAGTGCACTACACATATCCACTTTAGGCATTTTAGTTCACATTTCTTCTTGAGACATTGGTGCCCAGCACCTCTTTGTGTGACTAAATGTTTTGTATTTAGGTTGCTCTTGATAATGGACTTTTGGTTGATAATCCCGGGTTAGTTAACCCAAGTTACCAAGTGTTGAAACACTCCTCAGAACCTATTCATCCAAGCATATCCTTAATACATAAACACCACAGGCATTTGTCTCAGAAGTTCAAACCATTGGTACCTAGCTTATTTTCTCAATTTTTTTTTGCTTTTTGGTTGCCCTTTGGCTTTTTCTTCTTCTTTTTCTTTCTTTTTCATGGCCAAAGACATTTATTCATCAAGATCCATAGACAATTTTTACTTTCTACATAAAAAAATGATAATTCTACACTCTAATTCTAGTGATCTGACTAAACAATCAAGCATGCATACCACCACTTAATTCTACTTGATTTGTCACTAATTTAGCCAAGTTACTTTTGTTCAAACTTTTCTTTTATTTTTGGAAACAGAACAAGCATGGCAAGCACTCGTTTAAGAAGGTGAAGTTATATCCAAACATCTAGGCATTCACTTTATTCAAAGCAAATAACAAACACACATACTAGAAAAACTCTACATTCCAGAAAGATTCAACATTTACAGTTTAAACCAGAACACGCATGCTTTTGTTTGCCCTTTTTAAAGAATTATCAAGGAATAATACCACCTTGTGAAATTCCTTGTTTTCTCTTTGTTGTCAGGAAACAATTTGATTTCTCTTTCTTCTCCTAAATGTTGCTTCATGCTTTAAGATTCTTGTTTCCTTTCCTGCAAAGAGTGATGAAGTTGCTTGCTTCTCAAGCACTTGAGTGGTTAGCTCAACTATGTGTGGGTAAGTATCGGAGTCTTAGGTTGGTGTGTGAACACCAAACTTAGTCTCCCACTTATTTCTCTGTTCTTTGAATCCTTGAGTTCTCTTGGAATGATGTTGCTACTAAGGGTTTTAAGCATTTCTGTGACTGCTTAGAATCATTGTTCCTTTCATATAATTCAAGGGTTGTTGTGTTCCGTTGATCTTTATGGTGGAACACCAAACTTAGAGTCACACATTCCCCTTTGAATTATTGATCCATGAATTCATTGTTTGGTGTGAAACACCAAACTTAATTCTTTGCAATGCACAGAAACTACTTCACCCTTTTTATTGAAACAAATAAAAGAAACAGCAACAAGGTATTACCTCAGGTTGGGTTGCCTCCCAACAAGCGCTTCTTTAACGTCATTAGCTTGACGGTCAGCTTCCTCAGTTGAGGTGATATTTAACTTTGTCCTTCTCCTCCACATCTCCCAAGTAATGTTTGAGTCTTTGACCGTTAACAATGAAGGTTCGTTGTGACTTTTCTTCCATGATTTCTACTTGTCCATAATTGGAGACCTTGGTGACAAGGAATGGTCCAGACCACCTTGATTTTAGCTTCCCTGGAAATAGCTTCAGCCTAGAATTGTAGAGCAATACTTTTTGCCCTTCTTCAAATTTCCTTGGGGCTATGTTGCTGTCATGCTTCTTCTTTGCTCTTTCTTTGTAAATTTTGGCATTCTCATAGGCTTCCGCTCTGAATTCTTCCAACTCTTGAATTTGCAACATTCTTCTTTCTCCAGCGGCTTTGTTGTCCAAGTTCAGAAGTTTCAAGGCCCAGTATGCCTTGTGCTCCAACTCCAGTGGCAGATGGCAAGCTTTTCCATATACTAGTTGGTAAGGAGACATTCCAATTGGTGTTTTGAAAGCTGTCCTATATGCCCAAAGAGCATCATCTAGCTTAATCGACCAGTCCTTCCTTGAAGTTCCCACAGTCTTTTCCAGGATCCTTTTGAGTTCTCTGTTAGATATTTCGGCTTGCCCACTTGTCTGTGGATGGTATGGTGTGGCTACCCTGTGTTTGACTCCATATTTTAGAAGCAATGCCTCTAATGGTTTGTTGCAGAAGTGGCTTCCTCCATCACTGATGATTGCTCTTGGAACCCCAAAACGGCAAAAAATGTGTTTTCTGAGGAAGTTCATGACTACCTTATTATCATTGGTTGGAGTTGCTATTGCTTCAACCCATTTGGAGACATAGTCTACTGCCACAAGAATGTAATTATTTGAGTATGAGGAGGGAAATGGTCCCATGAAATCTATCCCCCATACATCAAACAATTCAAGTTCCAGAATGAATTGTTGTGGCATTTCATTTCTTCTTGGCAGGTTCCCAGCTTTCTGGCATTCATGGCAGTGCTTCACTAATTCTTTTGCATCTTTGAAGATAGTGGGCCAATAAAAACCACACTGCAACACCTTAGCTGCTGTTCTTTCTCCTGCAAAGTGCCCTCCATAAGTGGAGCCATGGCAGTCCCATAAAACTTCCCTTCCTTCTTCCTCGGATATGCATCTTCTGAGTATGCCATCGGAACATTTTTTGAACAAGTATGGTTCGTCCCAGATGAAGTATTTGGCATCATTTACCAATTTCTTCCTTTGATGTTTGTTAAATTCCAAAGGTACACTCCCAGTGGCCTTAAAGTTTGCTATGTCTGCAAACCAGGGTGCTTTGTGAATTACCATGAGTTGTTCATCAGGAAAGCACTCATTTATATGTGTGCTTTGTGTACTTCCTTCTTCACATGGTATCCTTGATAAATGGTCTGCCACCTTGTTCTCTACACCCTTCTTGTCTTTGATTTCAATGTCAAATTCCTGCAACAAAAGAACCCATCTAATAAGTCTTGGTTTAGATTCTTGTTTAGCAAGTAAATATTTTAAAGCTGAATGATCAGTGAAGACAATGACTTTAGATCCAATGAGATAAGATCTAAATTTGTCAAATGCAAAGACTATTGCCAAGAGTTCTTTTTCAGTGGTTGTGTAATTCCTTTGGTTAGCATTCAAGACTTTACTGGCATAATAAATCACATGTACCAAATTGTCTTTCCTTTGTCCTAACACTGCCCCAATAGCAAGGTCTGATGCATCACACATCAGTTCAAAAGGTAAGTTCCAATCAGGTGGGGCAATGATAGGTGCAGAGGAAAGTTTTTGCTTCAAAAGTTCATAGGCTAGCATGCAATTTTTATCAAATACAAAGGGTGTATCAGAGACAAGCAAGTTACTCAAAGGTTTGGCTATTTTAGAAAAGTCTCTAATAAACCTTCTGTAAAAACCAGCGTGTCCCAAAAAACTCCTAACTGCCTTGACATTACTTGGTGGAGGTAGTTTTTCAATGATTTCCACCTTAGCTCTGTCCACCTCCATGCCTCTATTAGAGATTTTGTGGCCAAGGACTATTCCTTCTGTGACCATGAAATGACACTTTTCCCAGTTTAATACTAGGTTAGTCTCTTGGCACCTCTTAAGCACCAAGGCAAGGTGGTGTAGGCAGCTGGGAAAAGAATCCCCAAACACAGAAAAATCGTCCATGAAGACCTCAATAAATTTTTCAATCATGTCTGAAAAGATGGACAGCATGCATCTTTGGAAAGTGGCAGGTGCATTGCACAATCCAAAGGGCATGCGTCTATAAGCAAAAACTCCATATGGACAAACAAATGATGTTTTCTCTTGATCACTAGGATCAACTACTATTTGGTTGTATCCTGAATATCCATCCAAGAAGCAATAGTAAGCATGTCCGGCAAGCCTTTCAAGCATCTGATCCATGAATGGGAGTGGGAAATGATCCTTTCTGGTGGCTTCATTTAGCTTCCTGTAGTCTATGCACATCCTCCACCCAGTGACGGTTCTTGTGGGTATGAGTTCGTTCTTCTTATTTGGCACCACAGTTATGCCACCTTTCTTAGGAACTACATGGATGGGACTAACCCATGGGCTATTAGAAATGGGGTAGATTACCCCTGCCTGCCATAACTTCCTGACTTCCTTTTGTACCACTTCTTTCATGACGGGATTCAATCTTCTCTGAGCTTGAATGGAGGGTCTAGCATCCTCTTCTAACAAGATTTTATGCATGCATATGGATGAACTTATCCCCTTCAAATCAGCTAGGGTCCATCCAATGGCATCTTGATGAGTTTGCAGCACCTTGATCAATTCTTCTTCCTGTTCTTGGCTCAGGGCAGAGCTAATGATAACAGGGTGACTCTCATCACTACCCAAGTATGCATACTTGAGATTAGGGGGCAAGGCTTTGAGCTCAGGTTTTGGTGCTTCCTTTTCTTCTTTCACTCTCTCTGGCATGCTTAGCATGGTTGTGTCAGCACCCTTGATATCACTAACTTCAATATCCTTGGTGAACTCCTCCTCTGCCAATTCCTTTATTGTTTCCTCAAAAGTTTCTTGTACTGCAATGTCCACTACATCAACCCTCATGCATTCCCTTAGTGATTCTGATGGATAGCTCATTGCCTTGAATACATTAAACACCAATTTCTCATCATGTAGTCTAAGAGTGAGTTCACCCTTTTGTACATCTATGATGGCTCCAGCAGTAGCTAGGAAGGGTCTTCCCAGAATTATTGAAGCTTTGGCTTCTTCCTCCATATCTAACACCACAAAATCAGCAGGAAATATAAATTCTCCCACTTTCACCAACAAATCCTCAACTATCCCATGAGGGAATTTAAAAGTTCGATCTGCCAATTGGAGGGCCATTCTTGTTGGTTTGGCTTCCTCAATCTTCATTCTTCTCATCATTGTTAGCGACATCAAATTGATGCTGGCCCCTAAGTCACACAAGGCCTTCTCCACCATGACTTCTCCTATGATGCAGGGGATTTGGAAACTGCCTGGGTCCTTCAATTTCTGAGGCAATTTGTGCTGAATGATGGCACTGCATTCTTCAGTTAACAACACAGTTTCCTCATTTCTCCAGCTTCTCTTCTTGGTCATTAATTCTTTTAAGAATTTTGCATAGAGTGGCATTTGCTCTATTGCCTCAGCAAAGGGAATGTTGATTTGAAGCTTCTTGAAAATCTCCAAGAACCTGGAGAATTGGCCATCCTTTTCACTTTTCATCAAACGTTGAGGATAAGGTGCTTTAGGTGTGTAAGGCTTCAGGACCTCTTTTTCTTTTTCTTTTGTTGCAGACGGTGTAAAAGATTGTCCTTGTTCTTTGTCTTTCACATTTTCCTTTGCTTCATCCTCTGTGGTTTCCCTTGAGATCTCCTTTAGATTCTTTCCACTTCTGAGGGTTATGGCCTTACATTCTTCCCTTGCAATAGCCTTGGCAGCATGAGAACCGCTTGTCCCAGGGGCTTGCTTAGTCAAATACAAAATTTGATTTTCTAGCTTCTGGATGGCAGCTCCTTGGTTTTGCAAGTTAGAATTTACTTCTTCCTTAAAAGCTTTCAATTCAATTATGTCTTGACTCATGGTTGCCATCATTCCTTCTATCCGGTTTAATTGATCTTGAAATTGTTGGTTTGGATTAGGTTGGGTAGGTTGATTATTTTGGCCATGATATGGTGGTTGGGAGTAGGTGTTTTGTGTGGCTTGGTATGATCTTTGGTTGGAGTTTTGGTATGTGGAATTGTTATGTTGGTTGTGGTTGTAAGGTTTGTGGTTTTGTGGTTGGGTTTGTTGGTTTCCCCACCCAAAGTTTGGGTGGTTTCTCCAGCCTGGGTTGTAAGTGTTGGAATGTGGATCATATGATTGCCTTTGTTGGTTTCCCACATAATTGGCCTCTTCCCAATCACCTCCTTCAATGCTTACTTCCTCTTGATCTTGTGTGTGTATTGCAGCCACTTGCTTTGTTTCTAATTGCCTGGTAAGCTCTGCTAGTTGCTTGGCAAACACCTTGTTTTGGGCTAGAATTGTATCAACATGGTTCAGCTCCATGACTCCCTTAGTGTTGTGCCTCTCTGATGCATAGTAGTACTCATTCTCAGCCACTGTCTCGATCACTTCAATGGCTTCTTCCACAGTCTTTTTCCTGTTCAATGAACCTCCTGATGAATGGTCTACAGCCTTCCTTGATTCATAAGAGAGCCCATCATAAAAGATGTGCAATTGCACCCAATCATGGAACATGTTTGGTGGGCATTTCCTTGTCAAGTCCTTGAATCTCTCCCATGCCTCGTAGAGAGTTTCACCATCTTGTTGTCTAAAAGTCTGAACCTCCGATCGAAGCCTATTGACCTTTTGTGGAGGGTAGAAACGTGCCAGAAACTTGCTTTCCACCTCATCCCATGTTGTTAGACTCCCCCTTGGGAATGATTCCAGCCACTTAGCTGCTTTGTCCCTAAGTGAAAATGGGAACAAAAGCAGTTTATAGGCATCTTCCTGGACTCCATTGGACTTCACAGTGTCACAAATTCTCAGGAATTTTGTGAGATGTTGGTTTGGGTCTTCATTAGCACTTCCTCCAAAGGAACAATGATTCTCCACTAGTGATATTAGCTGTGGCTTGAGCTCAAAATTGTTGGCCTGAATGGGTGGTTTCTGGATGCTACTACCACAATTCCCAGAGGTTGGGTTTATGTATGAACTAAGAACCCTCCTCTCAGGAATGGCATCGTTTCCATCAGCTCTCTCATGGTTGTGAACTTCTCTATCCATGTTGAGATCTAAAGCTTCCTCAAAATTGTCCTCAGATTCTCCTTCAGATTCCTCTTCTCCCACTACTCTCTTCCCTCTTGCTTCCCTTCTAAGTCTATGAAGGGTCCTCTCTGGTTCGGTATATGGAGGAGTTGATGTCTCTCCTCTCCTACCTGTCATACAAGAACACAGCTCAAACACAAATAAGTGAAATACTCTTGGTTAATGGAAGAGTATGGTTAGCTCAATTGAGGAATTAATTCAAACAGTTAGTGAGTCAGTGAGTTAGTTGCATGAATTTAAAGGCATAAAGAAGGAAAGCATGTAAACGAGTGCAGAAATTAAAATTCAACAAGTATCTTGAACAGAATTAACAAAGCAAGAGAAAATTGCTCAATCTAGTTAGCTTCCAATTTGAGAATTGTCAATCGAAAACCAATCCCCGGCAACGGCGCCATAAACTTGATGCACATAAACTAGTTATGCTACGATTTAGGAAATTGCACGATCGGCAAAATTCCTTCCGGCAAGTGCACCGGTTATCGTCAAGTAAAAACTCACAATAGAGTGAGGTCGAATCCCACAAGGATTGGTTGAATGAGCAATTCGGATTAGAAGTGTGTTCTAGTTGAGCGGAATTAAGATTGAGATGAGTATTGCGGAATGTAAAATTGGCGGGAAAAGTAAATGACAAGAAATTGAAATGGCGGAATCTTAAATTGCATGAATTAAAGAGCAGAAACTAAATTGCTGAAATTAAAAGGGAATGGGGGTGATTGCATGAATTGAGTAGCAGAATGTAAAGAGAAAGTGGAAATCAGAAATGGGGAATTCATTGGGTTATAGGAGATATTGAGATCTCCGAATCAAAACATGTTTATCTCTTCCTCAACCAATGCGTTCATTGAATTTTGCTTGGCAATCTTATATGATTGGATCCCAATCCCTTGGCTCACCAATTCTCTCTAAAAACAAACAAATTCCCAATCCCTTGGTTTAAATGTTCATAAGAAGAGATGATGCTTGATCACTGATTATATCACACAATTTCATGAACCACAATTTGGTAGGATTACATGTCACAATATCCATCCAAACCCCAATCCAATTCACTGTGAGAAAGCTTCTCTAGCATGAATCCTCCATTCCTTTCCCAAGGCTCCGAAGGATTCCAAGTATGGGTAGTTTCTTTCCCAAGACAACTACTCAATGGAATTAGATCGAGAAGCTTTCTAACAAAATTCAAGAGAAAAGATTGAAGAAGAAGATAAACTATTATTGATTCATTGAATTACAATAGAGCTCCCTAACCCAATGAAAGGGGTTTAGTGAATCATAGCTCTGAATTCAATTACAAAGAAAAGGAAAACTAGCTACAAGTGAAAGTAAAGAGTCCCCTCTAACTTAACTTCTATCCTATTTATACACTTTCTATATTGAGCTTCAGTTGTGCTTCTTGGGCTTTGAGGCCTCTCCTTGCTTTCCTTTTGCCTTGGGTTTATGATCCATAATCTTGATGAGGTTGTTGATCCAAATCCTGTAACATTTATTGAGCCAACTTAGTGATAATCAAATAATGACACATGACTCAATAAATTGAAATTTCAAACTCATCAATCCTTCAGGCCCAATCCCATAAACCATGATATTCAATTGGGTTTCATACCAAAGTAAGTTTAAGTTAATATTTGTGCTCAAAGACTAACTTAAATCACAATATTTTTGGCCCAGAAACCTTTTCCAAGAGTGGCGTTTAAGTTGTAGTTTAAGCTTAAACTGCAGCTTAAACGCCAGACACTTCCAGTGAGGCCTTTTGTAGAAGCACGTTTAAGCTTCAGTTTAAGGTTAAACTGAAGCTTAAACGTGGAAATGGAAGAAGGTAGCCCTGGAGAGTCATGTAGTCGAACACGTTTAAGCTTCAGTTTAAGGTTAAACTGAAGCTTAAACGTGGAAATAGGAAGGGCAGCCCTGGAGGTCGAACACGTTTAACCTCCAGTTTGAGGTCAAACTGGAGGTTAAACGTGGAAAAGGGTGGAGGCATACTGGAGGTCGAACACGTTTAACCTCCAGTTTGAGGTCAAACTGGAGGTTAAACGTGGAAGCTTAGAATGGTAGCCCTGGAGGTGTCGAACACGTTTATCCTCCAGTTTGAGGTCAAACTGGAGGTTAAACGTGGAAATGGAGAGAGCAACCCTGGAGGAGAAAAGCTGTCGAACACGTTTAAGCTCCAGTTTGAGGTCAAACTAGAGCTTAAACGTGGAATGGCTCCCTGGTACTCTTCCTGGTTCTGGCGTTTAACCTCCAGTTTGAGGTCAAACTGGAGGTTAAACGTGGAACTCCTCCCTGAGTGGCATTATCATTCTGGCGTTTAACCTCCAGTTTAAGGTCAAACTGGAGGTTAAACGTGGAATGCTTCTTTAGTGAGGCTTTTCATTCTGGCGTTTAACCTCCAGTTTAAGGTCAAACTGGAGGTTAAACTTCAATTCCAGCATTTCTTATCCTTCATGATTTTGACGTTTAAGCTCCAGTTTAGGCTTAAACTGGAACTTAAACTCCACATGTGATATTCAAGCTTCCTTCATTGATTTTGTTGCTTCCTTGCTTAGCCTCTTCTTCCCTGAAATCATCCAAACAATTGCATCAAAGTCTTGCAAAATTTCATGAGAAATCTTCCATTCATAGCATTTAAGTATTATAACTAAAACTCATGGAATATGCATCAAAATCATGTTGTTTGGATGGTTCATTGCTTTGTTCTTCATTTAACCATTTTTGGTTACTTTAAGCTCAAGAAAATGCATAAAACAACTAAAACTAATAGAAAAATGCTAGTGAAACTAGCCTATGATGCCTTGGCATCAAAATTCCAACCTCTTGATGGTGTCTCCCTGATTCTTGATATTGGCTTGCACCTCCTCCTTGAACACCTTGTTATCTTGAATCTCCTTGCATATGCCTTCAAGTAGAGTCTCAATCTTTGAGAGTCTGTCATCAGATGATGGTGGGTTGGGATTGTATGGATGAGAAGGGTTATTTTGGTTTTGGTATGGATGTGGAGAGGAGTTGTTAGGGTGGTGTTGATATGATCTCTGTGTGGAATGTTGGTGAGCTGCATGGTTGTTGGGGTTGTGACGTCTCTGATCTTGGCCTTGATCTTGTTGATTTCCCCACCCAAAGTTTGGGTGATTCCTCCAACCAGGGTTGTAGGTCTTGGAGTATGGATCATGTGCTTGCCTGGGTGAGTTTCTAATGTAGTTTGCTTGTTCATGCTCACCTTCTGCCTCTGAAATCACCCCCTCTTGGGTTGTTGATACGGTGGTGATTGCTGCTACTTGGTTCCTCTCCATCTTCTTGGTGAGGTCAGCCAACTACTTGGTAATAAGCTTGTTTTGGGCCAGCAGTGCATCCACATTATTTAGCTCCATCACTCCTCTAGTGTTGCCTCTTTCAGAAGCATAGAAGTAGTCATTCTCTGCTACAGTCTCAATGACATCTATGGCCTCCTCAATGGTCTTCTTCTTGTTCAGAGATCCCCCTTGATGAGTGGTCTACTGCCTTCTTTGATTCATAAAAAAGGTCTTCATAGAAAATGTGTAGCTGCACCCATTCATTGAACATATCTGGTGGACACCTTCTTGTCAGGTCCTTAAACCTCTCCCATACTTCGTAGAGAGTCTCACCATCATGCTGCCTGAAGGTTTGTACCTCAGCTCTTAACCTATTGATCTGTTGAGGAGGATAGAATCTTGCCAAGAATTTGTTCACCACATCTTCCCAGGTTGTTAAGCTCTCCTTCGGGAAGGACTCCGGCCATTTAGATGCTTTGTCCTTGAGTGAGAAGGGAAATAAGAGTAGTCTATAGGTGTCAGGATGAACACTGTTAGACTTCACAGTATCACATATCCTCAGGAAGGTGGTTAAATGTTGGTTGGGGTCTTCTTGGAAACCTCCTCCGAATGAACAGTTGTTCTGAACAAGGGTGATGAGTTGTGGCTTTAGTTCAAAGTTGTTGGCATGTATGGTTGGCTTTTGAATGCTACTCCCACAGTTTCCTGGGTTTGGGTTGATATAAGAGCCTAAAACTCTTCTCTCCTATCCAGCGTGATTTGCTAGACCTTCTCTGCCATGGTTGTGAGCCTCTTCTTCATGATGGTTCTCCATATTTTCATCCATGTTTGGTTCAAAATACTCCTCTTCTTCCTCCGCACCAACTACTCATTTTCCTCTTGCTTTCCTCCTTAATCTCAAGAAGGTCCTCTCAGGTTCAGAATCAAAGGAAGTTGAAGCCCCGCTTCTTCTCCCTATCATACAACCAACAAGGCACAAGCAAGGAAATAGATGCGGAAAGTATTTCTGTTAGAATTGCTGTTAGTGTGAGTGATGCAATATATCAAACAGTTAGTGGGTTAGTGGACTGAATTGTAAACAACTAAAAAAATAGGGGAAAAGGGAGAAAATAACTAAAACTAAAAGTAAATTACTCAAACAGAATTTTAAATCAAACAAAAGAAAAATGCTCAATCTAGTTATCCTCCAATTTAATCATTGTTGATACAAAATCAATCCCCGGCAACGGCGCCATAAACTTGATGCACGAAAACTTGTCTCTCAACAATTTTCCTTCAGCAAGTATACCGAATTGTCGTCAAGTAAAAACTCACAATAGAGTGAGGTTGAATCCCACAAGGATTGATTGGTCAAGCAATTTTAATTAGAGGAATGTTCTAGTTGAGCTAAGCAGAAATTGATTTGAGAATTGCAGAAAATTTAATGGTGGGAAAGTAAATAGCAGAAAATGTAAATGCTGGAAATAAAAAGCTGAATGTAAATGGCGGAAAGTAAATTGCAAAATCTTAAATGGGAATGGGGAAGATGCTCATAAAAGTAGATTGCAGAATTTAAAGAGAATGGGTAAGATCAAAAGTGGGGAATTCATTGGGCTTAGGAGATGTTGCATTCTCCGGATCAAGTTCATTTTCATCTCTTCCTCAATCAATGCATTCATTGATCTCCTTGGCAATCTTAAGTGATCGAATTCCAATTTCTTGGTAATTCAATCTCTCAAATCTTGATCAATAGCCAATTCCTTGGTCAATTGCTCATGAGAAGAGATGAAGTATGGTCACTGATTATACCACATGTATTTTCCAAATCAAAGTATTGGTAGGATTATATGTCACTATATCCATCCAAACCCCAATTTGGTCCAACATGAGAAAGCATTTCTAGCATGATCTCTTCATTCCTCTTCCAAAGTTCCGAAGAGATCCAAGTATGAATAGCTTCTTTTCCAAGATAACTACCCAATTGAATGAAGATTGAAAGCTTTCTAGTAAAATCAAGAGAAAATATAGAAGAAGAATAATGAAAACTAATATTGATCCATCAAATTACAACAGAGCTCCCTAACCCAATGAAAGGGGTTTAGTTGTTCATAGCTCTGGAAATGGAAAACAAAGATGAAAAATACATTATGAAAAGTAAACTAGAAGTGCAGAGAAAGTAAAATTATACAGAGAGTAGTTCTCAAATTTCCAACCCCTATATATACTACTCTTCTGATCTTCTAGTTGGTTCTTCAAATCTTGGATATGGGCCTTTGGATCTTGAGTTTGAAGCAGTTATCCTCTTCAGTGGGCTTAGCTTTACTTGCAGAGAGAAAGTATGAAGTAGGCAGGGACTTTTAGCTTAGGACGTTAGTGGCGTTAACGTTAAGTGAAAGTGTGGGTTCGAGGACGTTAGTGGCAGTCACCTTCTTCACTAACGTTCCTAACCCAAGGATGATCCACGTTAACTTCAACGTTAGTGGCACCAACGTGACCACTAATGTTGCCTTTTGGTCCTTCGCACACGTTATTGGGACTTACCTTTTCCAATAACGTTGAGAGTCCTCCCTTCCCTACGTTAGAGTTCACGTTAGTGTGGCTAACGTGACCTTTAACGTAGGCTTGCCAAATCTTCGAAAACATTAGTGACACTTATCTTTGTCACTAACGTTTCAAAATGCCCCTACTTCCCACGTTAGAGTTCACGTTAACTAGGTTAACGTGTCTTCTAACGTGGTGGTGATAGCCATCTGCAACGTTAGTGACAAAGGTGAGTGTCACTAACGTTGGCTCATCATTCTTCAATCCACGTTAGCTTCCACGTTAACTAAGTTAACGTGGGAGTTAACGTTGCTCATAGTGGCTCATTCCAACGTTAGTGACAAAGGTGAGCGTCACTAACGTTGGCTCATCATTCTTCAATCCACGTTAGCTTCCACGTTAACTAAGTTAACGTGGGAGTTAACGTTGCTCATAGTGGCTCATTCCAACGTTAGTGACAAAGGTGAGTGTCACTAACGTTGGCGATTCTTGCTCCCTCCACATTAGCTTCCATGTTAACTAAGTTAACGTGGCAACTAACGTGGCTCAAAGTGGCTTAGTCCAACGTTAGTGACAAAGGTGAGTGTCACTAACGTTGGCCATTCTTTTGCTTCCCCACGTTAGAGTCCATGTTAACTGAGTTAACGCGGCTCTTAACGTGGCCAATATGAGCTTGGTCCAACGTTAGTGATAAAGGTGAGTGTCACTAACGTTGGCTTCATTTTTTTCTTCCACGTTAGAGTTAACGTTAACTTAGATAACGTGACTCTTAACGTGGGCTATGGTGGCTTCAAGGACGTTATTGGCGATTACTTTTCTCATTAACATTGCAAGCTAGCTCCCATTCCACGTTAGTGGTTACGTTAGTTAGACTAACGTGGCTGCTAACGTGGTTCTTCCTTGCTTCCTTTGTCCTGAAATCAAGCAATAGAGTGCATCAAAGTTCTAATCCAAATCATGAGACATGCATCATCCAATTTGTCATTCAATTCTTGCATAATTCTCATGAAATCATGTAAAGTGCACAATGTTTGCTTGAATCAAGATGTAAGTGAAATTCTACCCAAAACTTGCTTATTTCCTAAGAAAATGCATGAAACTGCCCTAAAATAGTAAAGAAAAGGTCAGTGAAACTGGCCAAAATGCCCTGGCATCACATGTAAAGTAGGGAATCTACTCTATTAACATGAATATAACGCTCATAAAAATATAAGAAGAAGACATGATAAATTAAATAAAATAGGGATTGAGAATTAATTAAAAATAAAAGTAATCCTTTGCATTAATAAATCCAAAATAATCCAATTACCACTCTAAACAAGAATTAAAAATATGGAATAAATAAATAGGGAGTAAGAAAACAAACTAGAATAGTATCTTAAATGGAGGTGATGACTCTTCAATATCCAAAAGCAAAAGCAATAACCTATGAAACTATGAATGTAAAGAAAACCTAGAGGAAGAGTAATTTTCTCTCTAGATTCATATCTAAAAAGCTAAAACTATGCTAATTAGAATATGTCTTGAGTCACTGCACGTTCCCTGGCTCTATTCTGTGTTTCTGGGCCGGAAACTGGGTCAAAACTCAGCCCAAAATTGCCCCAGCATTTTCTGTTATTTCTGCAGATCACGCATGTCACGCATACGCGTCAGTCATGCGTGCGCGCCATTTGGCGAATTTTCTTGTCATGCGTACGCGTTGTTCACACATGCGCATCTTTTGTGTAGACTCAAATCCACGCGTACGCGTCCGGCACGCGCACGCGTCGCTGCAAATTTTTCCATTCCGCGCGCTTGCGTGAGCCATGCGTGTGCGTCGGTGCTCGCTGGTTATCTCCTTGGTTTCTTGTGTTCCTTCCATTTTTGCAAGCTTCCTCTCCATTCTCTAAGCCATTCCT
This sequence comes from Arachis ipaensis, assembly GCF_059453495.1. Lineage (NCBI taxonomy): Eukaryota > Viridiplantae > Streptophyta > Magnoliopsida > Fabales > Fabaceae > Arachis > Arachis ipaensis. Next base: position 112,380,806 of record NC_142441.1, on the reverse strand, counting down.
GCCCTATAAAGCCTGAAACACTTAACACACGGATCACGGCATCGCATGGTAAAAAGGAGAATTAAAATATACTAATTAAAGATCCCTAGGAAGCAAGTTTTTAACCATAAAATAAAACTAGGAAGGGATTGTAAAATCATGCAAATCATATGAATAAGTAGGTAAAGACTTAATGAAACCACTCAATTAAACACAAGATAAAACATAAAATAGTGGTTTATCAACCTCCCCACACTTAAACATTAGCATGTCCTCATGCTTAGCTCAAGGAGATTAAAAGATTAAATAAGGGAAAGTAAGACTCATGCAATGCAATGCAACCTATGAATGCAACTATATGCTAAAATAATTTTGCCTACTTGGTTAAAAGTAAATAAATTCTTCAAGACAAATATAAATCAAATATCACTAATTAAAATCATACAGTAAGAGAAAATTAAACTTGTAATAAGATAGCTCATGAAAGCAGGGAAGATAGAATCAAGCATTGAACCCTCACTGATAGTATATGTGCACTCTAATCACTCAAGTATATAGGGTAATCACTCTACTCTTCTCTTGTCATGCTTTCTAAACTTTGTTCTTTACCTAACCAATCAACAAATATTTAATGTACCAATGCAATCATCATGAGGTCTTCTCAAGGTTGTAATGGGGCCAAGGTAAGGGTGAGGGTATATATATGGCTAAGTAAGCTATAAATTGAATCTTTGATCAACCTAAGCTTTCATCTATACATACTCTATATACTTTTAAATTCATGCCTAGCTACCCAAAATTTTTCCACTTTTGCATTACATACTCATGCATCAACTCTTCTTTTAATTAGTATCACATATGCATTGATCTTTTCATTAACTTAACATTGCATTGGGATAATTTTGTCCCCTTATTTATTTACTTATTGAATATTTTTGGATTTTTTTTGAAGCATAAAAATAAATATAACATTATCAATGCACATGGATTTTTAATTTTTCTGGTCTTACATGAGTAGGCACCCAAATTTCCAATATTTTATCAATTGTAAAAACATAACATATTCCCTTATTAACCCATGTTTCCACAGTTTTTCCATACTTAGTTAACACACAATCTCTATTTTAAACTAACTAAAGATTCAATTGGCGTATTTAATTTGTTTTTCCGCTTAAGGCTAGTGATGTGGTAAAATATAGAACAAATGGAATTTAAAAGGCTCAAAGTGGCTAACAAAGGTGACATAAAAGGGAAGACTATTTAGGATAAGTGAGCTAATAATCAAATAATGGCCTCAATCATATGCATGCATATAACACATTAAACATTGGACATATAGGATGGAACAACATATAGATTACAATCATAGAGAAGCAAACACACAAGAATAAAATATTATGGTTAAATAATGTAACCATGTAATTAAGCTCAAGTCTCACGGGTTGTGTGTTCTAGCTTTAAACCATGTTCCAATTTACAGTCTTCAAACAGGTTTTAACACAAAAGTTTTTATTTAAATTAGTGAAATTTTCCAAAAATAGTCTTGAAAAGAAACATATTATTTTTCAACAAATTAGAACATGCATGCAATTATCTATTACTATGCAACCTATCCTATCCTAACAAAAGAAAAATAACTAATTTATTGGTGTTAAGAAAGAGAAATTACCTCTGAAAGTCAGGTACTGACCGACATCCCCACACTTAAAGCTTGGCACCATCCTCGGTACCATCAGTTAGGAACAAAGGGGGGCTGGTAGCAGCATCTCCACAATCGGAACCGTCATGGCTACCTGTCCTGGTAAATGAAGTGGAGTCCGAGGTGGCTGGGTCTTCTTCAGGTGGGTGGTTGCCAACAATCAGCTCCTTGAGGTATGTAAATCGACGCTTGTTACGGCGCTCTCTTTTCTTTCCCTGCCGGTCTAGCCGGTCTAACCTCTCAAGTATCTGATGGAGCAGTTGATTTGTTGAAGGTGCTTGTGGTGTGGAAGGAGGAGGGACATCTTCTGCTGGTTCTGTGCTCTGGTTGATAGGTGCTGCTGGAGGTCTGATGTATTTCCTGTTAGGGACGTACTGATCATCCCGTGGAATCATGGCCTTGGTGTCCCCAGCTCTGTAAGAGACTCCAGTTGCTGAGACTAGATCTAAAACCAAAGCGGTGAAAGGTAGGTTGTCTGCAATCTGTACGTGTCCCATAGCATTCCGGATATGTCTTGGTAAATTGAGAGGCTGGTCTGTAAGGCTGCACCAGAGTAGAACAGCCATGTCTACAGTGAAGGAGGACTCGTGAGTGCTCGGAAAAACGTAATGGGACATAATACGTGCCCATACTCGAGCCTCCAAGGTGAGTGCTGAAGCTAATATTCCCTTAGGTCGGGATTGATGGTATCCATAGATCCATCTGCTGCCAGGTTGTGCTATAATTCTGAGAACTGCGTCCCAGTCAAATTGGTATGTCTGGTGCTTGAAAGAGGCTTTTTGGAATGTGTCAATCCTTCTGGAGCAGGCGAAAGATCTAAAGCTTTCTGAATAGCTTCTTCAGTTATGGGGACTTGCTTCTGACGGACAATAGACAGACTGCAGGGTTGGCATGTGAAAGTTTGAGTATAATTCAACTACCCATGAAAGATTGACCTGCCGTGGCTGTCTCCGTAGGAATCACCATTGTCTTCGTTCAATTCGGGGCTCAACAAATTCAAAAATGTTGGTCAGGAGGATGAGAAGGTACTCATTATTATAGTTCCGCTCAGCCAGGATGGGGAACATCTGCTCACAGTAGCGGTTAGTGAACCGCACAGTGTCCTTTGTTGGAAAGGCTTTCTCTTTTTCATCGATCTTGATGATCCTCTTGATTCTCTTTGTTGAGGGCTTTACTGCTGTTGAGGATGGCTCTGCAGTTAGTGCTCTTTTTGGTCCTTTCCTTGCCGATGGTTTGGGAGTAGCTTTCTCTTTACCTTTCTTAGTCGCCATCCTGAAAAGGGAAAAAGAAAGTAACTTTTAAAGCTAAGGGTTAGAGCAAAGAAGAGGATGGTACAAGTGATAATCAATGCACGGTAAAGAAGGATGTCGTTAACACATGGTCGCGACTACATGAGAAAAGTTCATCAATGAAAATATAGCAAGTGCATGTAATGGCAATTAGATGCAAGATGTTTATTGGCATGCTGGCAAATGCATGAGTAGTATAGATCAAGCATGAATTGCCCAATTTGATTATCAAGTGTTTCAAACTAACAATCTGTTTGTATTGAAAATTATATTCAATCAATAAAATATTAAAAGAGATTTTATGAAAAACAGGCATTAGAGTAGAAGAATAGAATATTTAAAAAAGCATAATGCCATACGGGCTTTTTCACAAACACTTAGCATGCATGGTGAGTATGTTATTGAAAGTATTAGATTTGAACATGCAAACAACCCTTAAGAAGTAATATTAATTGTCAAAAAATTCCTTAATAATCCACAAGCAATTATAAAAGTAAACAATCACCCAATATAAATTTCTAACACCAATTAAAAAGATGCAAAAAGAAAAAGAAAGAAAAAGAAATCATAGATAATGAAAGTAAAAATAAAAAGAAGAAAACATGTATAAAAATAATAATGGAAAAGTAAAAAGGAAAGAAGAAAAGAAAAGAACCTTGATGATGATGATAAAGAAGGAGGAAGAAAGTAAAAAGTGAAAAGGAATAAAGAAGAAAGAAGGAGAAAGAAAGAAATAAGAAGGGAAAAGAAAAAAAAAATAGGATTAGGGAAGAAAAGATAGGAATTCTGGCGCAGGTCTAGTTAAACTGTGCGTCGCATGCGACGCAGATGCGTGGAGCACGCGTTCGCGTGGTTGGTGCTATTTTCAAGTGATGCGTACGCGTGACCTGATTTGTGCCATTGGCGCGAGTGCAGCCTCGCGCACGCACAACTCTCTGTTTTATACGCACATTGCCAAAATTTAGGGGGACGCGTACGCGTGGGTGACGCGCATGCGTGAATGGCCTATTTTTGAAAAATGACGCGTATGCATGGGGGACGTGTACGCGTGTTGGGGTTTGTGCTTCCAGCACCATTCCAGCCTCACTCCATCATAACTCTCTGCCATACACCCCTTTACGTCAATTTCGCAGGGTCACGCGTGCGCGTGAGTGACGCGCACGCGTGGAGGGCTGATTTTTCAGGTGATGCAGACGTGTCAGGGACGCGTTCACGTGGGCGTGCGTGTGCCTTAGGCATGCCTCCAGCCATGCTCCCGCATGACTCTCTACTTCTTTTTTTCTTTGTTTCAAATGCACATATGACGCGCATGCGTCAACGACGCTCACGCGTCGCGTGCTTTCTTTTCTTTTTTTCTTTTTTTTATGCAGAATGCAAATACAAATGCAGACTATATGCAGATATTATGAGAAGAGTCACTAAGAAAAATAAAGTGGAATAAAATAAAATAAAACTAAGACTGAAACAAAACGATCATACCATGGTGGGTTGTCTCCCACCAAGCACTTTGCTTTTACGTCCTTAAGTTGGATGATCTTCAAGCTCATTCTGCTTCTGTTGGTGGATCTTCCAAGAGGAAGACCTCTAGCTCTTTGTGATCCTTAATCTTCTCTCCATGATAAAGCTTTAGGCGATGTCCATTGACCTTGATGAATTTGGAGCTAGAAGGATGACGCAGGTGAAAAACTCTGTATGGCTCTGCCTTTTCTACTCTGTAGGGACCTTTCCATCTTGATCTCAGTTTGCCTGGCATGAGCCTCAGTCTGAAGTTATAAAGAAGAACTAACTACCCTGGTCTGAACTCTCTCCTTTTTATGTGCTTGTCATGGACAGCCTTCATCTTCTCTTTGTATCGCCTGGAGTTGTCATATGCTTCTAGACGAAGGTTCTCCAATTCTGCTAGTTGCAGCTTCCTTTCAGCACCAGCTTCCTCAAAATTTATGTTGCACTCCCTCACAGCCCAGAAAGCCTTGTGTTCCACCTCTACTGGAAGGTGGCAAGCCTTTTCGTATACTAAGCGGAAGGGGCTCATCCCAATGGGTGTATTATACGCTGTTCGATATGCCCAGAATGCATCTTGTAGTCCTTCCTATGAGGCTTTACTATTTTCTCTAGAATGCGCTTTATTTCTCTATTAGACACTTCTACATGCCCATTAGTCTAGGGATGATAAGCTGTTGCTACTTTGTGAACAATCCCATGCTTCTTCAGTAATCTTGTTAATATCCTGTTACAAAAGTGAGTGCCTTGATCACTCACGATTGCTCGTGATGATCCAAAGCGACAGATAATATGATTTCTAGCAAAGAAAACAACAGTGTTAGCATCATCAGTATAGGCAGGAATTGCTTCCACCCATTTAGAGACATAATCTACAGCTAACAGTATATAAAGGTAATCACTAGAGTTTGGAAATGGACTCATGAAGTCAATGCCCCAAACATCAAAAATTTCACAGAAAAGCATAATCTGTTGAGGCATCTCATCCCTCTTGGATATGTTACCAAACCTTTGGCATGGGAAACAAGATTTACAAAAAGCAGCAGCATCTTTAAAAAGAGTAGGCCACCAGAATCCACAGTCTAAGATTTTTCTAGCTGTTCTTTGAGGGCCAAAATGTCCTCCACTCTCAGAAGGGTGGCAGGCCTCTAAAATGGACTGGAATTCTGATTGGGGCACACACCTTCTAATTACCTGGTCAGCACCACACCTCCATAAATATGGATCATCCCATATATAATATTTGGACTCGCTTTTCAGCTTGTCTCTCTGATGCTTAGTAAAATTAGGAGAGAAAGTATGGCTAACTAGATAATTAGCTACAGGTGCATACCAAAGAACTACTTCAGATACTGCATGGAAGCTATCAAATGGGAAAGTATCATTTATAGGAATGGAGTCATCCTTAATGTGCTCAAGGCGACTCAAGTGGTCTGCCACTAAATTCTGGTTACGACTCCTATCCTTAATTTCTAAATCAAATTCTTGCAGCAGCAGTATCCAATGTATCAGCCTTGGTTTGGACTCTTTTTTAGCTATAAATACTTTAGAGCTGCATGGTCTGAGTACACTACTACCTTAGTACCAAGTAAATAGGCTCGGAATTCATCCAGAGCAAAAACAATAGCTAGAAGCTCTTTTTCAGTAGTAGTGTAGTTAGACTGAGCAGCGTCTAAGGTCTTAGACGCATAAGCAATTACGAAGGGATCCTTACCTTCGCGCTGGGCCAGCGCTGCTCCCACTGCACAGTTGGAGGCATCGCACATAATCTCAAAAGGTTGGCTCCAGTCTGGTCCTCTCACAATTGGAGCTTGAGTCTGGGCGATCTTCAGCTTATCAAATGCTTGCATGCAATCCTCACTAAACTCGAACTCAATATCTTTCTACAGCAGTCTGGATAAAGGTAATCCTACCTTACTGAAGTCCTTAATAAATCTCATGTAAAAACCTGCATAGCCAAGGAACGAACGGACTTCCTTCACGGAGGAGGGGTAAGGTAAACTAGAAATAACATCTACTTTGCTGGATCTACAGAAATACCAGTATTAGAAACAACATGTCCTAGAACAATCCCTTGTTTTACCATAAAGTGACATTTTTCAAAATTCAATACAAAGTTTGAACTAACACACCTGTCTAATACTCTAGCTAAACTATCCAAGCAAAGGTTAAAGGAATCACCATAAATGCTAAAATCATCCATGAATACTTCCATACAGTTCTCAATAAGATCTGAAAAGATACTCATTATGCATCTTTGAAAAGTAGCCGGTGCATTACATAAGCCAAAAGGCATCCTCTTATATGCATACATTCCAAAGGGACATGTAAAAGTAGTCTTCTCCCGATTTTCAGGAGCTATATGAATTTGAAAAGTAGCCTGTATAACCATCTAAAAAATATTAATGGGATTTACCTGACAGGCGATCAAGCATCTGATCAATAAATGGCAAGGGATAATGATCCTTGCGAGTAGCTTAGTTGAGACGCCTATAGTTAATGCAAACTCTCCATGAATTCTGCACTCTAGTTGTCAGGAGCTCTCCATGCTCATTCTTGACTGTTGTAACTCCAAACTTCTTGGGCACCACTTGTATTGGACTGACCCATTCACTGTCTAAGATGGGATAAATGATATCTGCTTCAAGTAGCCTGGTCACTTCTTTCTTGACAACTTCTAAGATGGTGGGATTCAATCTTCTTTGGGGTTGATGGACAGGTTTTGCTCCCTCTTCTAAGAATATTCTGTGCTGAAAAACTTGAGGGCTGATGCCTACTATATCCGCCAAGATCCACCCAATTGCTCTCTTGTGTTTTCTCAGCACACTAAGCAGCTGCTCCTCTTGTTGGGAAGTGAGTTCCCTTGCAATGATAAATGGAAACTTCTGATTATCCTCAAGATAAGTATACTTGAGGTGGGGAGGAAGGGGCTTCAATTCCAATTTTTGCTCATGGCTAGGCTCTGAATTATCTTGAGCTAATGATAATGGCAAAGTATTTTCATTATGTTCAGAGGGTGTCCCCACACTTGGACCTTGCTCCAAGTGCTTCTTTTCTACTTCTTCTTGGTGAACTTCAGCTACAGTTTCATCAATGACGTCGCACTGGAAGATGGAATGATCTTCCGGAGGGTGCTTCATAGCTTCATTTAAACTGAAACTCACTGCTCTGCCATCTATCTCAAAGGAGTAAGTTCCTGAGAATGCATCCAGCTTGAACTTTGAAGTCTTCAGGAATGGTCTTCCAAGTTGGATTGATGATGGTCTTTCTGATTTATTAGGAGGCATTTCCAGGATATAGAAGTCAATGGAAAATGTGAGCCCCTTAATGCTCACTAATACATCTTCAGCAATTCCAACTACTGTAATAATGCTCTTATCTACTAACACAAAACGAGCTTCCAACCTTTTTAAGGGAGGGAGCCTCAAAGCATCATATATAGACAATGGCATTATACTAACACACACATCTAAATCACACATGCAGTCAAAAAATATTACACCTCCAATGGTACAGTTAACCATGCATGGACCTGGGTCACTACATTTTTCAGGTATACCTCCCATTAAAGCAGATATAGAACTACCTAAAAGGATAGTTTCTAATTCATTAATTTTGTGTTTATGTATGCATAAATCTTTTAGAAACTTTGCATATTTAGGTACTTGTTGAATAACATCAAAAAGGGGAATAGTTACCTCAACCTTTTTGAAAATTTCTACCATTTTGGGATCAAGTTCCATCTGCTTCCTGGACTTCCTTGGAAGGTGTGGGAATGGGATAGGGATGGCGCCACTTGCAGCCTCTGCATCCTTTGGTGCTCCATTCCTTGGCTGAGCTACTTCTTCTTCAACCTTGTCTTGTACTTCATCTTCCTCTTCAATATCTTCCACTTCAACTATATCTTCAACTGGGACGTGTTCTATTGGGCTTGGCTCCTCCTGGTTCCTCTCTTGCAGTGTGGTTCCAGACCTTAAAGTGATGGTATTGATGCCACCCTTGGGGTTGGGTAAGGGTTGAGAAGGAATTCCACTGGAGCTTGAAGGTTGGTTGGTGGAAGCAGGTAATGAATCTATTCGGGAGACGAGAGCTTGTAAAGTGGCATTCAGACCATTTAGAGTAGAGTTCAGTATAGTCTGCATGTCTTGTTGTCCTTGTGCAAGAGAACGAAGCATCTCGTCATTTGATGAAGAAGGGGGATAAGTGATCTGAGGGGCCTGTTGTTGGTTGTGCTGGGGTCCTTGTGACTGCCTCAGGTGAGGTGCTCTGTAAGGCTGGTTCTGATTCTGCTGTCTGTTGTTGTTATTCCACCTTTGATTTCCTTGGTTGTCTCTGGCTCCTCTGTTATAGTTGTCCCTCCAGCCATGGTTGGAATTATCTCTCCAACCTTAGTTGGAGTTGTCCTGCCATCCTTGGTTATAGCTCCCACATTGGTTGTAGTTGCCGCCTTATTGATTGTATCCTTGATTCAGGTGGTCATAGAAGTTATGGGTGGCTGCCACAGTGTTGTCTTCTTGTTGGAGCTGCGGACACTCATCAGTGTAATGACTATAATCAGCACAAATTCTGCATACTCTTTGGGGGACCAACTGTTGGCTTTGTTGTGGTGGGGAAGGCTGAGTTTGTTGTTGATTCAACTGCATCTGCTTCAGTAGGTTGGTCATTTCACATATACTCTGTGTAAGAGCAGTAGTCTCACTGCTAAAGAAACCCTCTGCAACAGTCTTTGAGTGGCTGTTCCTATGCCTGTGATTCCTAGTGGACTCAACTAAGTCACTGATCAGTTGCCATGCTTCATCTGCGGTCTTGTACTTTTTCAGAGAACCATTACTAGCACTATCTAGTGTAGTTTTATCCCGAGACTTCATGCCTTGAGTGAAGTAGCTGATCAACACTAACATGTCAATCATGTGGTGGGGGCATGCGTCCAGAAGGCTCTTAAAACGCTCCCAGTACTCATAAAGAGTCTTTGATTCTCTTTGAACAATGCAGAAGATCTCTTTTCTCAATCTATTTGTAACTTTAGCTGGAAAGTATTTTTCCAGGAATTCTCTCCTGAGCGTATCCCAGTTGGTGACAGTTGCTTCAGATTGGGAATAGTACCACTCCCTCGCCTTTCCCTCAAGAGAAAACGAGAAGGTCGTTAATAGAATAGAAGTTTCATTTGCACCATGACGCCTTACAGTAGAACAGGCTGTCTGAAAATCCCTTAGGTGCTTGATAGGCTCCTGAGCAGGTAAGCCATGAAACTTAGGCATCAAGTTGATTAGTGCAGTCTTCAGTTCAAAATCTGCAGCTAGAGTTGGATGATGCACTTGATACGGCTGCAGTGTAAAATCTGGAGCTCCAGCTTCCTAGAGAGTAATCCTCCTAGGTGCTGCCATTCTATCTGCACGTGAATCAACTGAATCAATAGTAAAGGAGCTTGTTTCTTCCTCAGATGGCGGTTTAGATTCGCCCTCAGATGAGACTGATGAATCGACAACAATCACTTCACCACCCTCTGAGGCTAACCTGTGCCGAGCTCGCCTAATACGTGAAATAGTTCTTTCAATTTCAGGATCAAATACAGCTAAGCTCGGATCAGGCAGTGAATGCGTCATTCAATGAAAAAAACCTACAGCTCATGGTAACAAAATAAAATAAAATACGCAAAAAATAAAAATATGTACACTAATTAATAATTCAGCACACAATTGCAACTTCCTGATAACGGCGCCAAAAACTAGTGAGTGGTAGAAATTAGACCAATTAAGAGATTGTAATATGAGAACAGCGTTGCGAGTATAGCTCTTAACCAGCAAAAATCCGCCGCATCAATTTAGAAAGGTTGTCACAAAAATTTAAAATAAAAATACTTGGAGTATGAATCCCAGGTCATCTCCCAATGAGTTGCTAGAAAGGGTGCTAAGTTATTAATCAGGAGTTTTTCGAGAATTTTGAGAGTTGAGTAACAGAAAATAAACAATTGTAATTTAGTGCAATAAAAATTAAAAGGAATTTATATTATTCAAAATAAAAATCCTTGACTGGGGGAATGATTAATTGGAAGTTCTGTCCTCGTTGGAATTCTCTCAAGTGTAGTATAAAGAGGTTGTTATTTTCACTTAGTTAACCCTTATTAAATAAAGGAAAGTCAAGTAATTGAGCTAACTCTTATTTGCAAATCCTAGTCCTCTCCCTTGGGAAGGTCTAGCGTTAGTAAATATAGAATTAGCCAACAACTTCCAATTTAACTAACCACTTGAGCTTTCCAACTCAAGTGTCTCCTCTTAATCAACTCCCATGTCAAGTAGGGAATCTACTCCATTGACATAAATATAACGCTCATAAAAATATAAGAAGAAGACATGATAAATTAAATAAAATAGGGATTGAGAATTTATTAAAAATAAAAGTAATCCTTTGCATTAATAAATCCAAAATAATCCAATTACCACTCTAAACAAGAATTAAGAATATGGAATAAATAAATAGGGAGTAAGAAAACAAACTAGAATAGTATCTTCAACGGAGGTGATGACTCTTCAATATCCAAAATCAAAAGTAATAACCTATGAAACTATGAATGTAAAGAAAACCTAGAGGAAGAGTAATTTTTTCTCTAGATTCAGATCTAAAAACCTAAAACTATGCTAATGAGAATGTGTCTTGAGTCTCTGCACGTTTCCTGGCTCTATTCTATGTTTCTGGGCCAGAAACTGGGTCAAAACTCGGCCCGAAATGGCACCCAGCATTTTCTGTTATTTCTGCAGATCGCGCATGTCACGCGTATGTATCGTTCACGCGTGTGCGTCTTTTGTGCAGACTCCAATCTACACGTACGCGTCAAGCACGCGCACGCGTCGCTGCAAATTTTTTCCATTCCGCGTGCTCGCGTGAGCCATGCGTGCGCGTCGGTGCTCACTAGTTATCTCCTTGGTTTCTTGTGTTCCTTCCATTTTTGCAAGCTTTCTCTCCATTCTCTAAGCCATTCCTGCCCTATAAAGGCTGAAACACTTAACACATGGATCACGGCATCGCATGGTAAAAAGAAAAATTAAAATATACTAATTAAAGATCCCTAGGAAGCAAGTTTTCAACCATAAAACAAAACTAGGAAGGGATTGTAAAATCATGCAAATCATATGAATAAGTAGGTAAAGACTTGATGAAACCACTCAATTAAACACAAGATAAAGCATAAAATAGTGGTTTATCAGTAACTCTATTTTGAGATTTAATTCTTTATATATGTTTTTGTCTTTAATTAATAATCATGATTCATTTATATTCATGTCACCCCACCTTTGAAATTTCTTGCACCCAAAGATCTTTAAGTATGCAACAAAAAATTTTTTAAAGGAAAAGGTTAAAGAAGTTTTTAAAAATCGAGGCAAGTAAAGATTAAGAGAAGTGGAAGTTCTGATAGTGTGATTGTGTAATGAGGCTTCATGTTTGTGAAAATTTGCATGGAAGATCTAAGATATGGAATGAAGTTTAGAGAAGTATTATCGAGATTCTTAAAAATTTATATAACCAAGAAGCAGCAACAAAAGAAAGAGAAAGAAAAAAATAAAGAATAAGGCCCAAGGCTCTGAGCATCAATTACTAGGAAGATTAAGAAAGAAACAAGAACTCAAAGAGTTATTGTCCTAGTTAAATACTTGTGGTAAACTTGGGTAAAAGAGAGAGGCTTGAGCAAGTAAATCCTAAAGGGTGCTTCAATACCTAACACCTTGAACCAACTGGTTTTGGAGTGATGATTGAAAACTTATCTTAAAAGTCACTTTGAGACAAAACACTTAGAGTCAAGGCCAAAGTGCAAAAAGAATTGAGAAAAGAAAACAATGATGCAAAGAAAGTGAAATACTATTTCAAGGTAACAATCTATAAAGAGACTTCCATAATATCATCCGAATGAAATTCCTAATTTCTAAGACTTCCAAATGTAAGGACTAATAAGCACTGGAATCCTTGCATGTGCATACAATTTGGAGTTCACCCCATTATCACTTAATCACTTCACCCACTGAGACATCACAAGCAATTCTTCAACCCTCTCCAATCAAGAGAATCCTTTATGCATAGTTCTTTTCTTGCTTAGGGACAAACAAGATCTTAAGTTTGGCGTTGTGATGCATGAGCATCTTTAGTTGTTTTTAGTTGTTATTTCTTTAAATAAAGGTAGTGATCTATTGTTTTTATTAAAATTTTCATACTTTTAATCAATGTTTCTTATTATTTCTTTCCTTGAATTAAGTTTGAGATTTTTTTTTTTGCTTTAATTGAGATTTTTTGTGCTTTAATCAATTGCTATTGGAGTTTATTTGTACTTTGATAAGTGTAGAAAATTATTGAAGGATCAAGAAAAATAAAGGAGGAGGATTAGGACACACTTTGAAGCCAAGGAGACGCTTTGGAACTAAGGAGACGCTTTGAAGGACACATTTTGAGGCTCAAATTTGAGCCTAGAATCATTTTCCATCCAACATGGTGAAAGTGGCGTCCAACGGCAATGATGCGTACGCATGCTACATGAGTACAAACAAATAGAGCTAAAAGGGAAATCATGCGTACGCATGCTATATGCCTACGCGTAAATGGTGACCTAAGAAAAATTATGCGTGCGCATGACCCCCAGTTCGCGTCCCACACCAGTTTTGCGGCATCCAATGGCTGATGCAAAATAGAAAGTTATTTTGGGCCAAAATTAAAGTATAGATGCATGCGTCCCACGTTCCTCAATTGGCGTGGCCCGACAAACTTAAACAGAGGCCAAATTGGGCCATTCTTGGAGGAAAAATTGTGCCGTCCAACGTGGTTTGCCTGCTACTCCATAGCTAACTCTAGTCCAACTCCCAGGTTCTAATTTCTTCATTCATTCTTCAATTCTCCAAGCTTCCAAAGTGAATCAAGCCCATGAAATCAAGTTCAATTTTGTTTTGAATTTAATGTAATTGAATTTGAATATGCATTTGAGTTTGTAGTAGGTTATAAATAGAGGTGGAAAGAGCAAAAGAAAGACACAATCAAGGGGTGGAGGAATCCACACTCCACTCTTCTCCCTCTCTTCATTCTTACTAGATTTTAGCCTTTTTTTTTTGTGCTTTCAGCTATGAGGCACTAATTCTCTTTTTTTGAGGAGAAGGAGCTCTGTTATCACTAATGGATTAATTGTTCTTTTATCTTTGTCTTTGATTAATGCATTATTGTTTGTTTGAGAAGAATCTTCATTCTTCATTTAAAAGATTCAAATCCATTGGAAGATGGTTTGAATCTGAGTTGAATTTCATGATCAATTAGAAAGTTGAATCATGGGAATTGAGCTTGAAGATCCTCTCCCTTAATCCTTCTGATTTTGAATTTAGATTTAATGTGTGACAGTGAATTAACTAAATTCAGATCTTAAGAATTGTGTGGCTCCAAATCAGAGAAAGCACTTCATCTTTTTTCATGAGTAATTGATCAACAATTGATGAAGTTAGGAGAAATTGAATCACCAAGGAATTGGGATTCAATTACCTATGATTTGCCTTATATCAATAATTGCATGATTGAGATAGAGATGAAACTCATTAATCCGGAGGATTTATCATTTCTAATCCTTAACATTTTATCTTATCTTATCTTTAATTTTTATTCCCAGTTCTTTACATTTTTGTCATTTACTTTCAGTTATTTACATTTTAATTATTTACTTTAATGCCAAGTTCTTTAGTTTTATGTTTTTTGATTAATCCTCATTCTAATATGAATTGTCTAACTAGAATAATCAATTAATCATTATTTGCTTATCCATTGATCCTCATGGAAATGATAACCCACTCACTGTGGTATTACTTGATGCGACTCGGTATACTTGCTGGTAATTTTGCAGAAATTAATTTGTAAAATACGTATCAAGTATTTGTTTGGTCACTTGTTTTTACCGTATCGGATAAAAATAGATAATTATACCAATATGAGCATTGTTGGCATCATATACTATATTAGCTCCAAAATATCTCTAGAATATTTAGGTGAGGATAAACGGGTCAAAACAAATTCGTAAAAATTTATTACCGGTTGAATTTGGTCCTGGTAATTAATGGTCGTTACTATGGATATTGTTATTAATTAAATAATTAATTCATTTTTTATCTGAGCCTACCTCATTAAAACAAACTGAACCATGATTCTTGAATTTTGTTAGTTTCGGTCACAAGATGTCTAAAAATTTGTTTTACTGCAAAATCGGATTCTTACACAAAAACTCGTACAAAGAAGCCTTTTGTGATGTACTCAGGCTTCCATATTTGGGAAAAACTGTACCTGTGGTTGTAGACAAACTATGTGAGACATTTAACTATCAAAAAAAGATTCACATATGAAGAGGAAATAATTGCTAAAACTACCATTCTTTCTTACATCACCCTTACTTACCCTCATTTGGAATCCCAAACACATGACAAACATTATCAACTTGAACTGGAATGGTAAAACACCTTGCTTCAATGCACATCCTTCAAATCTAAATGCCTCAATAATGTGCAACAAGAAAGCAAGATCCATTCTTTGTACATTGATAGACAGAAGGAACCCAAATTACATATGCCCCACAGCAGCCTTCTTCTTTGTCGCATCTTTTGGTTTACTAGAATCATCTGGCCTAGCGAAGACCTCATCATAAATGCACCCTATGCATACAAAAATATTAGGATTAGCATCATATATAAAAGATTGCAAACATATGCGAACATTGCAATCATGGATATTTAAGAAGTTTAATAATATCTGGCTTGCCAATGCGATGAAGCTTGCTACCTGGAACTTCCTTTGAATGGCCGAATTTCTAGGATGACATTGAGTGTCCATCTACATTCTATATAATTAACTCAAATATATTAGTTTGTCTAATCCTAAACATATAAAGCTAATCCAACATTATGTTAATAATTGTGACTAGCAATAATTTTTTTTTGTTCATTTTTTCTACATGTATGCTTTTTGGAAGCAATGTCTTAAAATATCATATACCTGTTATACAATTAACCCACCAAAAAATTAAAAAGGACAACAGTTGAAAAATAATGTATAACATTCAATAGAAGGAGATTTAATAAAAACAGTTCGAAAACAAACACATGTTACACGAATTATCACAAAATAACAAGTTTTACCATAAACCATTCATAGGAAACTAACACGTTACGATCACAAAATGTGTTACAAGAATTATCACAAAATTACAAGTTTTACCACAAATATGTCACATGATTCCAACATACTTATATTTTATTATATAAACTTTTGGAATAATCATTTATCAAATATATGCTCCTCATTTGCCCTTAATGCTCATCAATTATTTTCACAAAACAAACCTAAATGATTGACACTTTACTAATCTGACACAAGTTATAGTTATAGTTACATTTATTACTTAACTTTGAAAAAATCTGTCACAACTATTAAGTTGACTTACTTGATGTCATGTCTAGAAGTGTTCAGTCTTGAGTCAATATAATATCCAAAGTAGAATGGACTTATGATCCTAGGCATAATCTCGTATGAAAAAACGTGTTATAGCATGCAACAGAATGAGTTTGTGATTAAGTTCAAAACTTTGTTTGAAATTCTTTAAAACAAATTATTAGATACCTTGATTTTAATAAAACAACTTGTAAGGTTTTAATGAACTTCGTATGGCTTTTGAAATTGTTTTGTAAGGTATCTTTGACAAAGCTAAATATGTGAGAAAATTAACTTCCGAACATAATATAAATAATAACCTTTAGATGAAAGATATAAGTGATCAAAACTTGTACACAAACAATATATATTGGTCTGGCCTAAAAATACATACATCTCATAACATTCTCAAGCATGACTCGGACTAGATACCCCACTAACTTAAGAACGTTAATTATTTTCTCAAGCTCTCTCAAGATTAATTAGTGATTTAGATTGGATATTCACCAATCTAAGAACTTTAGATATTTTACTGGGTTTCTCAGGTAATACTTAAATTGAATATCTCACAAATCTAAGTGGCACTCAGATTTGTAGTCAATAGCTTGAAAATTGCTATAACTCTTAACAACCAACATTCTATTTTTCTTGCTTTGAAAATATTGACCAATTTTAAAATCGTGATCTCCATCTACATTGAACCCATACTCACCTATTGCAAAACCAATTTGTTTTGGAATTGGATTTTGGTGCATTGCCTCAAAATTCAATGACAAAAAGTGACTCAAATACTATGGAGTTCAAGAACTCTCAGAGGTTTGTGATTGTATTGGTGGAGTTAATCCTCTATTTTCATCACTATTTGCAGCAATCTCTTATGCCTCAACATATTCATAATCATTGCTAAATTCACATTTTGAATATTTATGACTTCCATAAAGCTTATGAAACACTGATGTATTTGTACACCCTCCTCTGCAAGTAATTGCAAGTTGTCATTATTATCTAGGCTCACTCGACCATCTTGATCTTGTTGGTTTAAGTTAACTATAAATGACAAAGATGTAACAAATTCTAAACATTTTTTAATAGGACTCACACTGGAGCCTCCCTCGATCGATCACCCTTTGTGAATTGATCTAGAAAATAATTTCATCAATCTAATTTCTAGAAATCGACCAAATTCTTGCTAAAAACTGAGCTTGTCCCATAAAATTGAGCTTCTTCAGCTGCTTGTATAAATGAATGGATCAAAAAAGGGTTGGGTTCTATTTCCGGGCCGGGCGGGAGGTGAAGGCCATAAGATTTCCCTCCCGGTAAAGAAGAGAGAAAAAGGATCTCAATGAAAAAAGGTACTGATCTAATCGGGAAAGCTAGAGTAGAGAAGGAAGAAAGAAGAGTTTGCGAGATTGTGTGAGGAGATTTTCAAAGTCATCCCACTTGACAAGTACTACAATAAGATTTTTACTAGAGAAAGTAGATCCATCACTAGTTTGTTTGATTTGCCAATATAGTATCCATATATAAGCATACTCTCTGCCATGACAATCAAATGAGTATTTTAGTTTGTTTTCCTTCGTTTTGTTTTGAATCAGAATTTATAAGGATGCAATCACTTTAAACCATGATTTTTTATAAATCTTGATTTTAAACCACAACTTACAATTCTATTGCTTCACTTATAAATTCTTGTTCATAACCAATGTTCACTGGCATTTTATGGTTTAAAATTGTGATTGGTGTAGAGTCAAACAACACATAGATGTAACCAAAATCAATTTAAAAAAATCATATAAATTTTCTCCTTTACGATACTTAAAGTGTACATATTTGAAACAATGAAGTATTATATTTGTATCATTATTTCTTATTTTATGAATGAAATTATATAATGTATAATTTTGTACTTATTAGAGATAATTAGAAATAGGTACACTCCTAGCATATTAAACACTGGGTGTGAGTGGAAGCGCATCAAAATTGATGTAAAGAATTATTAGTGAAATCAGCAAGCGAATTTGTATACGCAGTAAAACTGTATACGTGAATTGCACTATATAAGTGAACAATACTGTACAAGTGAAATAGTATCTTATAGGTAGACAGTAAACTACAAGTGAATAGTATCTTAAATTTAACATAGAAAATTCCAAAATTGTTGGGCATGGGCCAAAACTCTAAAAATATTATATTTAATTGTAATTACAATATAATGTTATCACAGTGGATACTCTTATACTATAATTTATGGTAACTAATGAATACTAGAAAGTCTACCAAAAATCTAGTGTATTCTCCTCACTGACACTCTTAATTTATATCACGCACTCTCTATAATATTACACTTACTTCAAAAGTATCTCACTAAAACACAAGAAGTTTAATAAAATATTACTTTCCTTGATTGCAATGCTTTGTGTGCTCATGATGCAAATACTCAAGGCTAAAAGTCTCCTATTTATAAATGCAAAAGCAACACACATTTAAAGTCTACCCCATTTAACACTTTTACAACTAACACATTCAACATTATAATTCAACTAAAGTTCACCAATGTTGAAAATATTAGTGGAAAAATCCAAGTCACTTAACTTATGGTTCAATAGTACTTCCAATCAAAGTTTTGCTCCAATTTGCAAGTATGAACACTGACAGAGACACGATATACTGAGACACTAATATAAATTTGTTCGTTACCTCGAGGTTTATACGGTTCAGTTTGGGTAGAGATATGAGTTAGGGGAGAATCAGGATAGACTTGATCCTGGAGCATCGACTAGAGAGTGACCCTCCGGGGGGGACGGTGAATGGAGAGAGAAAGGGGGTGGCCACCTGCAAGGACACTCCAAAGCTCAAGTCAGTGTCCGTATGAGATGGTCACCAATTAGGGTAAGGATGTGACATACCATGGGGGAGGGGTAGGTCCCTCCCCTTTTATAGTCTGTATTCAGGTGGGCCTCTTGTAGCCAGGCCCATCTGCAGGAAAGCTTCTGCAAGCTGTCTTGGTCCACGTGGACAGGTAGCGGCGAACGGTTCATCTTCCGCATCGGGTCGGTCTAACGCCAGGGTCCGCTTCTTGGGTCTCAACCCGGGACGTCGGCAGGTTAGACCGAGAGGGCCGTTTCTTGTGACAGGATGATTCGATTCCCGGGTTCGTGTTCAGGGTCCTGACACGTCAGGTCGGTGGGCTGGGCCGTAACAGTACCCCCAACGTGCCAGCCCCGAGGTTTAGAGCTCGGAGCTGGCACGTTTGATCTACTTGCCATGGTGGTGTCCTGCTCTGCTCGGGAGCTTGCCGATGGTCTCCATGTTTTTCATGCGCGGTCTGCTCATGTTCCCCCTTGGGAGCATCGCCTTGGCTTCTGCACCGGGCATTAAATGCCCATTATGATTGATTTGAAAAAAGGGAAAAAAGACGGTTGTGCCCCTGTCTCTTCGCGCTTCTTCTGATGGTTACGCTTTTTTATTTTTCTTTTCATCCTCTATGACCTCTCTCCTCTCTTTTCTTTTCATTTCTCTCCTCTTTCCTCTTGCTGCTGCTACCCGCTTTTTTGCCTTCCTTACTTTGCTGTGCATGCTCACTACACTTTCCTCCTCCATTTTTTGTCCTTCTTGCAAATCGAAACTCATTCTGGTATTTGGTTTCTTCCTGTCATTTTTTATTGCCTATTTTTGCTTATTTTGTGTTGATGATCGTATGGGTTTTTATTTTATTTCTCTTGTGCATGCTTTGGATTTTATTGTAGCCTTGGTTAGATAGTCCGTAGAGGGGGTACCACTGGGTGTTTTGCTTCTTGGATTACTATGAAATAGTGTAAAGTAGTGACACAGCAAAGCGTAGTTACCATTTTTATTTCTTTAGAGTTCCCAATCTCTCATGTTGATTAAGTGGTGCCCTGATAAACCCCAATTTTGTGGTTTATCTTGTGCTTATTTTAGGGGATTTTATCACCTTTTCCCATATTTATTCAATGAAAAAGTACGGTTTTGTAATTCTCTCTTAAATTATGCTTAATTGTAAAAACATGCTTTTTAAGCCCTTAAATTGGTGATTTAATTCACTTTAATTCCATTCGATGCCTTGATGTGTTTGTTGAGTAATTTCAAGTTCTTAAGTCAAGTATTGGATGGAAGAAATGAAGAGAAAAGCATACAAAGTGGAGAATGCATGAGAAAACAAGGATTTAGAGTACATCAACCCACGCACATGCGCAACAGACGCGCACGCGTGGAAGTGAAGTTGTATGGTGACGCGTACGCGTACATGACGTGTACGCGTGGATAGGAAAATTGCCAAGCGACGCGTACGCGTGACCCACGCGTACGCGTCGATGCTCGCACGTGACCCACTTAAAGGCAAAATACTGGGGGCGATTTCTGAGCTGCCCAGGCCTAAATCCAACTTGTTTCTGAGGGTATTTGATGCAGAGTTGAAGATTAGCAAAGGGGGAGCACTTAGTTAGTCATGATGAGCCTTTAGTTAGTTTTCTAGAGAAAGAAGCTCCCTCTTCTCTCTAGAATTAGGTTAGGATTAGGTTAATTTCTCTTAGATTTAGGTCCAATTTCATGTTTTCATCTTGTTTCCTTTATGAATTCTTGCTTCTGCTCTTTTATTCTCATAGTTTGTGATGTTAATTTTACTTTTATGACTCTTCTATGTTCATGCACTCATGTTAGATTTGGTTTACATTTAATGAAATTTGATGTTTGATGCTCTTTTATTGTTAATTTGAGTTGTTGATTTACTTTTCTTGCAATTGGTAGTTGTTAGATTTTATCTTTCTTTGCAATTTATTATGCTTTCCTTTTATGTCTTTCAAGTGTTTGACAAAATGCTTAGAAGGATGTTAGAGTAGATCTTGAGCATTCTTGACTTAGAAAAAGTAATTGGGCAATCTTGAGTCATGAATACCCAACTCATGTTGGCGATCTAGAGTTGTTAGTTAATATGATTTTCGTTGACTCTAATCTCCTGCTAATTCCATTAGTAAGTTTATTAGGAATTTTGGATTGAGATTGATTAGTCTTGTTTGACTTTCTCTTATGGAAGATAACTTACACCTTCTTCCAACATTGGAGATGACGAAATAGAATAAATTCTTGTTAATTATTATTATTAGCGACTAGGATGGAAAGCCTATATTCTCAATCCTTGCCATGAATGTCTCTCTTTATTACTTGCTCTCTTTAATTGCTCTTTTTACTTTTCTTGCCATTTAATTTTCTTGTCCTCTTATCAAATCAAACCCCCTTGCATCTTCATAGCCAATAATTAACCTCTTTATTACAATTCCTTGTGAGACAACCCGGAGTTTAAATACTTCGGTTAATTCTTATTGGGGTTTGTACATGTGACAAAACCAAATTTTTGATTGGGAGGATTGTTTGTTGGTGTAGAACTATACTTGCAACGAGAGTTAATTTTGAGATATTCTATACCGACATGACAATTTTCACGCATCATTCCCCCACTGCAGGTATGGCTGAACGTCCTGTGGTGCCGAACTTGGCTCAGCGACCTGTGGTCTATGTGATTGATTATTACGCCTAGGTTACTTCCGATGTTAAGGGCACGCCATCCGGGTAACTTTGGAGAGCCTTGAGGAACTCCGCGAGTCTGATCTTCTTTGTGGCGGTGGTCCCGAGGAGGCGAACTACCAGGCTTACATTCCTGCCAATAGCGAACATGTCTGCCATAGGAATATGGTGACATCGCGGGTAGTCGACTGGCTTTGGGTGTACCGACCCATGTTTACCACTTTGGGTGTTCGCCTTCCGTTCTCCCCCTTCGTAACGGCCCTTTTAAACTGTTGCGATGTTGCCCGTCTGAGCTTCACCCAAATAGTTGGGCCATTATTAGCTGCTTTGAAATGGTGTGTGAGTACTTGGAGCTGATGCCAGAGCATTTTGGCCAGTTTCACTGACCTTTTCTTTACTGTTTTTAAGGTAGTTTCATGCATTTCCTTTGAAAATAAGCTAGTTTTGGGTAGATATTCACTTACATCTTGATTCAAGCATACATGGTGCACCTTACATGATTTCATGAGGATTTTGCATGAAATTAATGACAAATTGGATGTTGCATTTCCCATGACTTGAACTAGAACTTTGATGCACTTTATTGCTTAATTTCAGGACAAAGAAAGCAAGGAAGAACCACGTTAGCAGCCAAGTTAGTCTCACTAACGTGACTTCTATCGTAGGAATGGGAGCTAGCTTGCAAAGTTAATGAGAAAAGTAATCGCCAATAACGTCCTCGAAGCCATCATAGCCAACGTTAAAAGTCACGTTAACTAAGTTAACGTGAACTCTAACGTGGAGGAAAGAAAATAGAGCCAACGTTAGTGACACTTACCTTTGTCACTAACGTTGGGCCAAGCTCATAAGTGGCCACGTTAACTTAGTTAATGTGGCTTCTAACGTTAAGAAGCAAAAAAGAAGCCAATGTTAGTGACATTCACCTTTGTCACTAACGTTGGCCAAGCCTCCACAAGCCACGTTAACTTCCACGTTAACTTAGTTAACGTGGAAGCCAACGTGGAGAAAGTATATGATCGCCAACGTTAGTAACACCTAACTTTGTCACTAACGTTGGAATGAACCACACAAGCCACAATGAGCTACGTTAACTCTCATGTTAACTTAGTTAACATGGAAGCTAATGTGAAGAAGAAAGATGATGAGCCAACGTTAGTTACATTCACCTTTGTCACTAACGTTAGAAGATGGCTAGCATTGCTACGTTAGAGGCCACGTTAACCTAGTTAACGTGGACTCTAACGTGGGAGATAGGGGCACATTGGAACGTTAATGACAAAGGTAAGTGTCACTAACGTTCTCGAAGGTTGGCAAGCTAACGTTAAGAGCCACGTTAACTAACTTAACGTGGACTCTAACGTAAGAAAGGGGGAGGCTTCTCAACGTTATTGGGAAAGGTAAGTCCCAATAACGTGTGCGAAGGACCAAGAGGCAACATTAGTCGCAACGTTTGTGCCACTAACGTTGAGGTTAACGTGGCTCTAACTTGCGTAAGAAACGTTAGTCAAAAAGGTGATTGTCACTAACGTTCTCGAACCCACATTTTCACTTAACGTTAACACCACTAACGTCCTGAGCTAAAGTCCCTACCCACTTCACACTTTCTCTCTGCAAGTAAAGCTAAGCCCAATGAAGAAGATAACTGCTTCAAACTCAAGATCCAAAGGCCCATACCCAAGACTTGAAGAGCCAACTAGAAGATCAGAAGAGTAGTATATATAGGAGTAGCTTTGAATTGATAAGAGAGATTGGAAATTGGGAAAACTACTCTCTGTATTCTCCAAAAACTTGATGAGATATTTTGGTGAAAAGCGAATCTCTCACAAAACATCACAAAACTAACCGGCAAGTGTACCGGGTCGCATCAAGTAATAAAAACTCACGGGTGTGAGGTCGATCCCACAGGGATTGAAGGATTGAGCAATTTTAGTTTAGTGGTTGATTTAGTCAAGCGAATCAAGACTTGGTTGATGATTGTGTGACTTGCAGAATGTAAATTGCATTGAAGTAAAGAGAACAAGAAATAAATGGCTGAAACTTAAAGAACAAGAAATTAAATGGCAGAAACTTAAAGTGCAAGAAATGTAAATTGCGGAATCTTAAAGTGCAAGGAATATAAATTGCTTGAAATGTAAAGGGAATTGGGGAATGGATTTGCAGAATTTAAACAAGGAAAAACTAAATTGCATCAAACAGAAGAGGGAAAGGGAATTGGGATTGAACCGGATCTTGAAGCAGTAAAGTAAATGAACAGAAAAAGCAATAAGCAGGGAATTGAAATGAGAAATTCAGATCTCAGGACCCAGAGACTAGAAAACCAAGTCTAGATCTCAATGCCTTCCTAGATCCAACAAGAGCAATAGCAAGGAAATTGTAAATTGCAAAGAAAAGAGATGAAGAACAATGAACCGGAAATGAGATTCAATTAACAGTAAAGAAACAGAGAGATCCAAGATTGAGATTGAAACAGAATTTCTTCAATTCTCCAATCCAAGATCCAAGGCAAATGTAAAATGAAATTGAAAGCAATGAAAGCAAGAAATTAAAGTTCACTTAAGTTCAAAAGCTCTCCGAAAACTATTATGAAAATTCTAAAAGGAAAGCTCTCCGAATAACTTGAATTCTATCCTATTTATACACTTTCCAAAATGATCTTCAAGCCTTGAGTTGGGCCTTTGTTCTTGGTGGAATTGGGTTGAAAGAGGCCTTGGTTAATTGCTCTTGAAGTTTGAAGAAGAACCAAAGTGAACCAATTGAACCGGTTTTGAAGTTAGCCAAAGTTGGTCCCAACGTTAGGGGTTTAACTTTGACCCTAACTTTTCATAGCAGCAAGCATGACTTCTCTGGTTTGGACGTTGGTGCCAACGTTAGGGGTCTAACTTTGACCCTAGCGTTGGCCTTGCTTAGTGCTAGTGGCGCCAACGTTAGCCTCCAAGTTAGGGGGCTAACATTGGCGCAAACGTTGGTGCCCCTCCCTTGTGTCTTCATGTGCCAACGTTAGCCTCCAAGTTAGGGGGCTAACGTTGGAGCTAACGTTGGCCTCTTCCTTGAATGTTCATGTGCCAACGTTAGCCTCCAAGTTATGGGGCTAACGTTGGCTCAAACGTGGGGAGCCCAGGGAGTAATCTTCATGCCTAACGTTAGCCTCCAAGTTAGGGGGCTAACGTTGGGGCTAACTTCATGCTTCCTGGTTCAATTTTCACTTATTCCATTGTCCTCTCTTCACTCCTAGCCATTCCTCTTTGCTTCAACCTTTCTCCAAGCTTTCTTCACCTATCATTAATCAACCAAACACATCAAAGCTATGCTCAAAATCATGAGATATTCATTCTTTCATAATATGTGACAATTTTAGCATAAAACCTCATGAAATAGCATGAATTCATACATGGTTGATTAAATCAAAGGAAACATGAAAATCTACCCAATTGGCTTGCTTATGGCTCAAGAAAGTGCATAATTCTAATGAAAACAAAAGAAAAAGACTAGCTAAAATAGGCTAGGATGACTTGTCATCACACTTGCCGAAGGAAATTTGTCAGAAGACAAGTTTTCCGTGCATCAAGTTTATGGCGCCGTTGCCGGGGATTGATTGTGCATCAACAATGATTAAATCGGAGGATAACTAGATTGAGCATTTTTGTTTTGTTTGATTTAATTTTCTGTTTGAGTAATTTACTTTCAGTTTTAGTTAATTTCTTCCCTTCCCCCTACTTTTTCATTTCTTTTCGTTATTTACAATTCAGTTCACTAACCCACTAACTGTTTGATATATTGCATCACTCACACTAACAGTAATTCTAACAGAATACTTTCTGCATTTATTTTCCTTGCTTGTGCTTTGTTGGTTGTATGACAGGGAGAAGAAGCGGGGCTTCAACTTCCTTTGATTCTGAACCTGAGAGAACCTTCTTTAGATTAAGGAGGGAAGCAAGAGGAAAAAGAGTGGTTGGTGCTGAGGAAGAAGAGGAATACTTTGAACCAAACATGGAAGAAAACATGGAAGACCATCGTGAGGAAGAGGCTCACAACCATGACGGAGGAGGTCGAGCAAATCATGCTGGGGAGGATAGAAGAGTTTTAGGCTCTTACATCAATCCAAACCCAGGAAACTGTGGAAGTAGCATTCAAAAGCCAACCATCCATGCCAACAATTTTGAACTAAAACCACAGCTCATCACCTTTGTTCAGAACAACTGTTCGTTCGGAGGAAGTGTCCAAGAAGACCCCAATCAACATCTAACCACCTTCTTGAGACTTTGTGACACAGTGAAGTCTAATGGTGTTCATCCTGACGCCTATAGACTGCTCTTATTTCCATTCTCACTCAAGGATAAGGCAGCCAAATGGCTGGAGTCTTTCCCGAAGGAGAGCTTGACAACTTGGGAAGATGTAGTGAACAAATTCTTAGCAAGATTCTACCCCCTCAACGAATCAATAGGCTGAGAGCTGAGGTCCAAACTTTCAGGCAACAAGATGGTGAGACTCTTTATGAAGCATGGGAGAGGTTTAAGGACCTGACAAGGAGGTGTCCACCTAACATGTTCAACGAATAGGTGCAGCTGCACATTTTCTATGAAGGCCTGTCATATGAATCAAAGAAGGCAGTAGACCATTCATCCAGAGGATCTTTGGACAAGAAGAAAACCATTGAGGAAGCCATAGATGTCATTGAAACAGTAGCAGAGAATGATTATTTCTATGCTTCTGAAAGAGGCAACACTAGAGGAGTAATGGAGCTAAACAATGTAGATGCTCTGTTGGCCCAAAACAAGCTCATTACCCAGCAGCTGGCTGACCTCACCAAGAAGATGGAGAGGAACCAAGTAGTAGCAATCACTACTTCATCAACAACCTAAGAAGGAGTGAATGAAGAAGCAGAGGGTAGTCAGGAGCAAGCCAACTACATTGAGAATTCACCTTGGCAAAACCATGATCCATACTCTAAGACCTATAACCCTGGATGGAGGAATCACCCAAACTTTGGGTGGAGAAATCAACAAGACCAAGGCCTAGATCAAAGACGTTCAAATCCCAATAACAATGCAGCCCACCAATATTTCACATCCAGACCATATCAGCACCCACATAACCAACCCTCTCAAAACCTTTACCAAGGCCAAAATAACCCTCCTCATCCTTCCACCTCTAATCCCAATCTACCATCATTTGATGACAGACTCTCAAGGATTGAGAATCTACTTGAAGGCATAGGCAAAGAGATTCAAGACAACAAGGCATTCAAGGAGGAAGTACGAGCCAATTTCAAGAACCAGGGAGACACAATCAAGAGGTTGGAATCCCAAATGGGGTATCTCTCTGAGCAGATTCCCAAACCTACAGATGGATTCCCAAGTGACACAGAGAAGAATCCGAGAGGTGAAACAAAGAAAGTAAGATGGGAAGATTGCAAGATGGTCACTATAAGTGATAAGGAGACTGAGGACAAGCCAAACAAGTCGGCAGAATAACCTGGAGACACCTCAACAGAGAAGGAGGAAAAAGATCACCAAGAACCAGAAATCTCACAACAGGAGCTGCTGAGACTTTATGCACCCTTTCCCCAACTACTCAAGGGTGCTGTTGAGAAGAGAATATACTCAAGATTTCTTGACTTGTTTGCATCTATGCATGTCAACATACCATTTATCAAGACCATCCAACAAATGCCTGCATACATCAAGTATATGAAGGAACTGTTTCCTAGGAAAAGCTCACTCAAGGGAGGACAAACTATAGTGATAAACAAGGAGTGCAGCGCCCTCATTCAACCAGAGTTACCTACAAAAAGAAAGGACCCAGGAAATTTTCACATCCCCTGTGCCATAGGAGAAACAATGTTTGATAGAGCACTCTACGATTTGGGAGCAAGCATCAACTTAATGCCCTTATCCCTGGTGAAGAGGCTGCAGATCAATGAGATAATGCCCACAGATGTAGTTATCAGGCTAGCAGACAAAATTCAAAAACAAACAATAGGAGTGGTGGAAAATATGTTGGTAAAGGTTGGGAAATACTTTCTTCCCACAGACTTTGTCATCCTGGACATGGAAGAGAGTCACACCCACCCAATCATATTGGGAAGACCATTCCTAGCTACAGCCAGAGCACTCATAGATGTGGAGCGAGGGGAGCTAATATTGAGGATCCATGATGAACAACTCAGCTTTAATGTCTTCAAACTCTCAAAATAAGCAGACCAAGAGAACAAAGAACCAAGCAAAGATCATAATGAGATACTGAAAGAGGAAGCAAGCACTGAAGCACAACCAGCTCATCTGGGAAAGCCCTTGCTTGACGAACAAAGAAATAAGCAGTTGTCACAGCTCAAGGAAAAGCTGGAGGAACCTAAACCACCAGAGACATGTGAAGACAACAACAAAATTCTCTTAGAAGAAGAAGTCACAAAGAGCAAGACAACATCAAAAGGAACAAAGAAGAAGGTACCAAGGAGGTGGAGGAACAAGAAGATCCCTACCGAGAACTTCTCTCCAAGGGATAAAGTGATCTTAGCTTACTTCCCAGATATCCCCCCTGATCTCCCCACTGTACCATCTCAGTTACCTAAGGTCTTCACTATCAACAGAGTTCTCTCCTTGGAACATGTAGAGATCATTGATACAACCAATGGATATAAGTCCAAGGCAAGAGGGGAGGACTTGAAGCATTATCAACCTCCCTGATGAAGGAGAAACGTCAAGCTAGTAACGCTAAAGAAGCACTTCATGGGAGGCAACCCATGTTTTATATGCTTTTAGAAAATAGTGAATAAGTCAATATTCATGGACTCCAACCCAAACTTGACAGACACTTAGTGAGATCCTTAGTATGCAGTATATAGTGAAGAACAAGTTTGGTGTTCAAAGCATGCCAAGAAAACATGAGCGCAACTCAGAGCATGCTAGTCTTGGGGCTTTGAACAAAACTTTTCATCACAGTGCTCCAAACTAAGTTTGGTGTCACCCCAAGGTGCCACGAATATGCATATAAGGATACACAGTTAGTTAGTTAGTTGGTGTTCATGAATAAACAATCCAATCCTTTTTCTTTATTATTCTAGCCGTAAGTTTTAAATTTTTATGATATTAATTTTTCTTATTTTTATAGGGAAAAGGAGAGGAGCATTGAAAGGGATTGATTGGACAATTAAATGAAGAAGGTTCGGCCACTTCATGAAGAGAAACTACACACTTGTCTCAAGAAGGAACGCATTGGAAAATGTTGCCATGCAACATTGAAAAAATGAGACTCTTGGAGACCGAACCAACCCCCTTCATAAAGTTTATGATCCCTGTGCTCATTCCATGCACAACCCCAACCATCCATCAAGCAACCACTCCGTCAATTCACACCTTTCATCCACTCACCACTTCTCTATATAAGTGGATTTAGTCCGCACCACTTCCACATTCGAAATTCCTATCCCTTGCACTTCACTTTCCAACAACCAGTTCTCCCAACTCCTCATTCTCTAAATCCTACATCTCTTCTTTTCACTACACCAGTACACATTAACCTCCACGCATGGCAGCATCAAGCTCCAAGAGACAAAGAAAGGAAAGAACCAATGGAGAGAATTCCTTTCGATGAGAAGAGATTCAAAACTGCCTTCCATGAATAAGAATTTGAAAGGATCATGATCAAGAAGATACTGCCTGAGTTAACCTTCCAAATCAATGAAGACGAGTGCCCACAGATTTGGGAGAAAATTGAACAAAGAGGGTGGCAAAGGCTCACTAATCCAGAGGGGAAGATCAATGCAAACCTCATCAAAGAGTTCTACGCAAATGTGGTTAGAGAAGACAAAACCAGGGCCCCAACCTTTAAAAGCTATGTAAGAGGAAAGGAGGTGGACTTCAGCCCAAATGTCATAACAAGAACTCTTCACTTGAAATCACCGCATTTTGATGAGCCCAGTTATCATGCAAGGATAAGTAAGAGCCCTGACAATGATGAGCTCACAGAAATCGTGACTGACATCTGTGTTATAGTAGCTGATTGGGAGAGGTATGCAGATGGAAGACCCCGGTTCATCAAGAGGGGAGACCTTAGCCCGGAAGC
The DNA here is from genome assembly GCF_059453495.1 of Arachis ipaensis. Classification (NCBI taxonomy): domain Eukaryota; kingdom Viridiplantae; phylum Streptophyta; class Magnoliopsida; order Fabales; family Fabaceae; genus Arachis; species Arachis ipaensis. Next base: position 112,351,307 of record NC_142441.1, on the reverse strand, counting down.
CAAAGGGTGGTTTGAACTCGTAAGGAGGTCCATCCTCCCAGCTGCAAATAATTCAGAGGTCAATATTAATCGAGCGACTATGGTACATTGCCTAGTACAGGACGGAGAAATTAATGTGCATGAACTCATAGCTGAGGGGATTCAAGAGTCAGCTGAGAAGGCTGATTCGGGTGTCAGGCTTTGGTACCCCAGCACTATTCTCAGACTGTGCACAAAGGCTAAGGTGGTCTTCGAGGATAGCAATCCAGACTGGGTGAACCCTAGGAGGCTAGTTACAATCTAACGTCTGGTCTATACTACACCTGCTCAGCAACAAAGAAGGCCACAAATAGGGAAGCTAAAAGCGAAATAAGGAGCTCACCAAGAGGAGCCTCATCAGGAAGAATATCAACAAGAAGAGCATCATGACCCAGCCGACTTGAATATGAATCACCTTCTAAGGGCCATTGAAGATTTGGGGATGAGACATATGGAAGGACAAGAGCAAATACTAAACCTTCAGTCCAACTGGATGAGCCAACAAGAATAATGGCAGAAACAACAAATGGAGCAGCAACAGGAACAATACTCCCATCTCACTCAAGCCATCCACCAAGTTACTGAGAGGCAAGAACGTCAAGATAAGCATTTGCAGGAACTCAATCAGCAGCAAATAGCTCAGATGAAAGCATTCAATGAGTTCACTCTACTTAATGAAGGACGGCAACTACATAGGGAGGAGTTCAACGTAAATACTTAAGCCAAGTTAAACTACATGTCTAGTCATATGCATCATCTACACTATGCCATCCCTACATATGATGAGGTCCAAAAAGATTTTGTAGAACAAGAAGAGAAGAAGGTGAAAAAGCAGAAGGAAACACTAAAGAAGAAGATGGAAGATGGTGGTTTCTGGAAAAAGTTGATTGGAAAAAGCAAAGGGAGTGGGAGTACGAGCACTCAAGAGGGACACAAGGAGGACAAGCAAGGAGGAGAGCATGGGCAAGCACATGAGTAAAAGGTGGTGGAGTTCCTTCTTTGGTCCATCTTTCTCTATGGTTTAAATAAGGAAGATCTTGTATGAAATAGAACTTGCTTCCATGTTAGTTTGAACTTTTTTTTATTTTGTCTTTTAAGTTTTGTGTTGAAGAGGTCTATGCTTGCTAGTCTTTATGTCACTGCATCATCACTTGGCTTACTTGTATGCTTGTTCCTTTAAATCAAATGAAAAGAGAATGAGTGTTTACAAAAGACCAGAGTGGAGTTCATACTATGGAGTAAGTTCATGAGTTTATGGTGTGATCATAAGTTAGCTAAGTTAGTTCAACCACAAGGTGGGAAGACAACTATCTGTCATGAATACTATGCTTTGAACATACACATGAGACTAGCTAAATAACAAGATCCTAATAAGAAAAAGGGGAAAAGAAAAATGAAAGTGGAAAAATAAAAGACAAAGAGTAAGCAATAAGGCTAGGCACCAATGGTTTTAATCTTGAAGCATGTGTCTGTGGTGTTCCTGTGTGAGGGATTTACTTGGATGAATAAGCTCTTAGGGGTGCGTTATCACTTGGTAACTTGGGTTAACTAACTCGGGATTATCAGCTGAAAGTCCACTATCAAGAGTAACCCCCACTACAGAGCATTTAGTAACCCAAAGAGGTACTGGACACCAAGGTCTCAAGAAAGAAAATAAACAAACCAAGTGCCTGTGGTGTGTATGTATGGGGGAGAGACTTGAGGAAGTAAGTCCTTAGGAGTGCTTAACCACCTAGCACCTTGAACCAACTGGTTCGGGAGTGTTGGCTGAAAGCTTATTTTAAAGAGTTGCCCCCTTACAGAGCACTTAGCTTAAGAACACAAATAAGCCCTGAAATGACAACAAAAGGATCAATGAATAAAAGTCTCATGGGATGCAATCACAGTGAGTATTCTAGGACAAGATAAAGGTCTGAAAACCAGGAATGAACTTAAGTTGCTATGCATGAAACCACCATAAAACCAGGGACATGACTTCCACAAGTATGACTCATTTCTCTTGGCATTCCATTCATCATTCTCTTGTTCCAGTACTTGCTTAGGGACAAGCAAGCTTTAAGTTTGGTGTTGTGATGCCAGGGCATTTTGGCCAGTTTCACTGACCTTTTCTTTACTGTTTTTAAGGTAGTTTCATGCATTTCCTTAGAAAATAAACTAGTTTTGGGTAGATATTCACTTACATCTTGATTCAAGCATACATGGTGCACCTTACATGATTTCATGAGGATTTGGCATGAAATTAATGACAAATTGGATGTTGCATTTCTCATGACTTGAACTAGAACTTTGATGCACTTTATTGCTTGATTTCAGGACAAAGGAAGCAAGGAAGAACCACGTTAGCAGCCACGTTAGTCTCACTAACGTGACTTCTAACGTAGGAATGAGAGCTAGCTTGCAAATTTAATGAGAAAAGTAATCGTCAATAACGTCCTCGAAGCCATCATAGCCCACGTTAAGAGTCACGTTAACTAAGTTAACGTGAACTCTAAGGTGGATGAAAGAAAATGGAGCCAACGTTAGTGACACTTACCTTTGTCACTAACGTTGGGCCAAGCTCATAAGTGGCCACGTTAGTTGCCACGTTAACTTAGTTAACGTGGCTTCTAACGTTAAGAAGCAAAAGAGAAGCCAACGTTAGTGACATTCACCTTTGTCACTAACGTTGGCCAAGCCTCCACAAGCCACGTTAACTACCACGTTAACTTAGTTAACGTGGAAGCCAACGTGGAGAAAGTATATGATCGCCAACGTTAGTGACACCTAACTTTGTCACTAACGTTGGAATGAACCACACAAGCCACAATGAGCCACGTTAACTCCCACGTTAACTTAGTTAATGTGGAAGTTAACGTGAGGAAGAGAGATGATGAGCCAACGTTAGTGACATTCACCTTTGTCACTAACGTTGGAAGATGGCTAGCATTGCTACGTTAGAGGCCACGTTAACCTAGTTAACGTGGACTCTAACGTGGGAGATAGGGGCACATTGGAACGTTAGTGACAAAGGTAAGTGTCACTAACGTTCTCGAAGGTTGGCAAGCTAACGTTAAGAGCCACGTTAACTAAGTTAATGTGGACTATAACGTAAGAAAGGGGGAGGCTTTTCAACGTTATTGGGAAAGGTAAGTCCCAATAACGTGTGCGAAGGACCAAGAGGCAATGTTAGTGGCAACGTTTGTGCCACTAACGTTGAGGTTAACATGGCTCTAACTTGGGTAAGGAACGTTAGTGAAAAAGGTGATTGTCACTAACGTTCTCGAACCCACATTTTCACTTAACGTTAACACCACTAACGTCCTGAGCTAAAGTCCCTGCCCACTTCACACTTTCTCTCTGCAAGTAAAGCTAAGCCCAATGAAGAAGATAACTGCTTCAAACTCAAGATCCAAAGGCCCATACCCAAGACTTGAAGAGCCAACTAGAAGATCAGAAGAGTAGTATATATAGGAGTAGCTTTGAATTGCTAAGAGAGATTGGAAATTGGGAAAACTACTCTCTATATTTTACCATTCTCTGCACTTCTAGTTTTGTTTTCATCATATATTCTCCATCTTTGCTTTCAATTTCCAGAGCTATGAACAACTAAACCCCATTTCATTGGGTTAGGGAGCTCTGTTGTAATTTGATAGATCAATACTAGTTTTCATTATTCTTCTTCTATCTGTTTTCTTGATTCTACTTGAAAGCTTTCGATCTTCATCCAATTGAATAGTTATCTTGGAAAAGAAGCTATTCAAACTTTGACCTCTTCTGAACCTTGAAAGAGGAATGAAGGGATCATGCTAGAAATGCTTTCTCATGCTGGACCAAATTGGGTTTGGATTGATATGTGACTATAATCCTCTCAATACTTGATTTGGGAAATGCATGTGGTATAATCAGTGACCATATTTCATCTCTTCTCATGAGCAATTGACCAAGGAATTGGCTATTGATCAAGATTTGAGAGATTGAATTACAAGGAATTGTAATTCGATCACTTAAGATTTCCAAGGAGATCAATGAATGCATTGATTGAGGAAGAGATGAAAATGAAACTGATCTGGAGAATGCAACATCTCCTGAACCCAATGAACTCCCCATTTCTGATCTTACCCATTCTCTTTAATTTCTGTCATTTACTTTTATGAGCAATTACCCCATTCCCATTTACAATTCTGCAATTTACTTTCCGTCATTTACTTCCAGCTCTTTATTTCTAGCATTTACTTCTTCTGTTATTTACCTTCCCGCCATTTTATTTTCTGCAATTCTCAACTCAAATACTGATTCGCTCAACTAGAACATTCCTCTAATTAAAGTTTCTTGATCAATCAATCTCTGTGGGATTTGACCTCACTCTATTGTGAGTTTTTACTTGACGACAAATTCGGTACACTTGCCGAAGGAAATTTGTCACGAGACAAGTTTTCCGTGCATCAGGAGCTCTCAGTTTCTGTCAACATCTTCCTTTACTTGTTCCTCCTTACCAATCTTTCTCGGGAGGGCAAAACCAAGAGGGGATATATGTCATTTCAGGCCAAGCAAGGTCGTAGGATCTGCAGCCTTTTAGAAGATTCCTTCCATGGGTTTAAGGCCACCTTTTTCAAGGTTAGGCCGGTCAAGGCCCATCATCCTTTCTGGCTTACCCTGGAGGGGGAGAGACGGATCCCAACCTATTGGAGTTTGGGGGAAGAGTCCAATTACTTGATAAAGGTGACTTATGATGGGCTGAGCCCGGAGGATCGCCAGATCGCTGACATTTTGTTGGCTATTTTTTGTAACAAAAACCTTAATCCCCACATGGTGATGGGAGATTGAGAGACCGGACGGTCTTATGTATGTGAGTTGTTAGCGGTCCTTTTGCTTTTTCTGTGTGTTATTTTTATGCGTGCTTTCCCATTTTGGGGTCTCATGATTTGTTTTACACGTGTAGTTTCCATGGCTGATAGGAAGACTACCATGGCTACATTGATGCAATTTTTGAACAAAAAAGTGACAAAGACTCATCGGCAACTCCTTTGGAAAGTCCTGTTCCCGGGGTTGTCGGTGAGGGGAGTGGCCAGGTTGCGGATTGGGACCAAGGGCAGGCTTCTCCTACTGATAAAGGGACTCGTGAGGATCCACCGGCTGCTCCTGTTGACGAGGTGCCGACTCAAGAGGAAGAGGAAGACCTTGGGGCTGACGAGGATTTGGTCATTGTGACTAACCCAAAAAAGAGGAAGACCTTGCCTGGAAAGGCTTTGACAGTGATGGAGAAGAACTTTGATGCCGAGCACTTCATTGAGTCCCAGCTTCTCCTAGGCACGGAGGAATTCTTCCGGGATGAGGATCTTGCCGGTTAGGGGAGGTGGACCTATCACAGCCTCCTCCGAGTTGCCGCCATCGCCAAGAAGGTGGAGCCTGTCTTGGCAAATTGTCAGGTTCTGGAAGCGAAGCTTCGGGCTTCCCAGAAGGATCTCATGGATTCGAAAGCCCAGGAAGAGTCCCTGAAGACCAAGTTGGAAGAAAAGGAGAGGAAAGCTGAAGAGGATGCCATAGAGATCAACAGGTTGGCAGAGCGTGATCTCTCTCTATCGTCTTCTTTGAATACTGCTCGCGCTGAGGTCGTTGCTACTTAGACGAAGATTAAGTACTTGGAGGAGAAGCTTGTTCAAGCAATAAGCTCGGATGAGGCCCCTCAGCAAGAGGAGTCCTCTTTAAAGAAGAAAAATAAGGAGGTTGTAAGGGATGCCCGGAAGGTCGTCAAGGCTACGGAGGAAAGGATCAAGGCTCAGGTGGTCGTGCTTTTTCCCGACCTCGACCTCTCGGTTGTTGGGGACTTTAGAATAGTTCAGGACGGGAAGTATGTTGATATCCCAAAGGCATGAGGTCGTGACTTTGTATTTCCTTTTGTGTCTTTGAACTTTTTGGCCGATGTGGCGCCTTTGCTTTTTAGCCGGAATGCCGTTAGATCGACCGTCGGGACACGTCGTGCCGCTTGTTTCAATAGAAAAGGAAATTGAGAGTATGTGGTGTGCGAAATTGTGATCATTCCATTCCTTGGTAACGGCGCTAAAAACTCAATACGCTCGTTCATGATCTTATATCTGTTTCACAACTTCGTACAACTAACCAGCAAGTGCACTGGGTCGTCCAAGTAATAAACCTTACGTGAGTAAGGGTCGATCCCACGAAGATTGTCGGCTTGAAGCAAGCTATGGTTACCTTGTAAATCTCAGTCAGGCAGAGTAAATTGTATTAAGAAATTATAGTGGATGAAAATTAAATAAAATATAAAATAGGATAGTGGAACTTATGTAATTCATTGGTGAGAATTTCAGATAAGCATATAGAGATGCTTTCATTCCTCTGAACCTCTGCTTTCCTGCTGTCTTCATCCAATCATTCCTACTCCTTTCCATGGCAAGCTTTCTGTTAGGCATCACCGTTGTCAATGGCTACATCCCATCCTCTCTGTGAAAATGGTCCAAATGCTCTGTCACGGCATGGCTAATCATCTGGAGGTTCTCGATCATACTGGAATAGGATTCACCCTCCTTTTGCGTCTGTCACTACGCCCAGCACTCGCGAGTTTGAAGTTCGTCACAGCCATCCCTTCCCAGATCCTACTTGGAATACCACAGACAAGGTTTAGACTTTCCGGATCTCAGGAATGGCCATCCATGTGTTCTAACTTATACCACAAAGACACTAATATCTCGGACTCGGTCCCCTGTATTAGATATCCAAGAGATATCCATTCAATCTAAGGTAGAACGGAAGTGGTTGTCAGGCACGCGTTCATAAGTTGAGAATGATGATGACTGTCACGACCATCACATCCATCATATTGAAGTGCGAATGCATATCTTAGAAGCGGAATAAGTTAAATTGAATAGAAGAACAGTAGTACTTTGCATTAATCTTTGAGGAACAGCAGAGCTCCACACCTTAATCTATGGTGTGTAAAAACTCTACCGTTAGAAAATATATAAGTGAAAAGTTCAGGCATGGCCGAATGGCCAGCCCCCATGATCTAATAACTAAACATCCCAAGATGTCTAATACAATAGTAAAAAGTCCTATTTATACTAAACTAGTTACTAGGGTTTACAGAATTGAGTAAATGATATAGAAATCCACTTCCGGGGCCCACTTGGTGTGTGCTTGGGCTGAGCTTGAAGTTTACACGTGGAGAGGTCATTCTTGGAGTTGAACGCCAGTTTGTAACGTGTTTCTGGCGTTGAACTCCACTTTGCAACTTGTTTCTGGCGCTGGACGCCAGACTGCAGCATGGAACTGGCGTTGAACGCCAGTTTACGTCGTCAATCCTTATTCAAAGTATGGACTATTATATATTGCTGGAAAGCCCTGGATGTCTACTTTCCAACGCAATTAGAAGCGCGCCATTTGGAGTTCTGTAGCTCCAGAAAATTTACTTTGAGTGCAGGGAGGTCAGAATCCAACAGCATCTGCAGTCCTTCTTCAACCTCTGAATCTGATTTTTGCTCAGGTCCCTCAATTTTAGCCAAAAAATACCTGAAATCACAGAAAAATACACAAACTCATAGTAAAGTCTAGAAATATGATTTTTAATTAAAAACTAATAAAAATATACTAAAAACTAACTAAATCATACTGAAAACTATGTAAAAACAATGCCAAAAAGCGTATAAATTATCCGCTCATCAGTATGCATATGATGAAAACGAAATGGCAATAAGTGGAAATCTTAACTTGTCAAATAAAATGATATTACCGTCTTTGTAGAATATATATATATATATATATATATAAGAGTGTAAGCAGGTATGGGGGAGTAAACCAAATGGATTTGACCTTTTTTAAGGGTGTAATAGACGAAGAGATGAAAATAAGTATAAGAGGAGTAAACCGCTAGGTCGGATTGTCGTGTCTTAGGAGTAGAATCTCTTCAGGTGTGCCATATTCCATGTCCTTCTTATCTCGCTTTTGTCCAACTTTTCCAACTTATAGGCACCTTTTCCGAGTACCTCTCTTACCCTGTATGGGCCTTCCCAATTTGCTGCTATCTTGTCTTCTCCTGGGGTCGACGATCCTATGTCGTTGCGTTGGAACACCAGCTCACCTTCTTCAAGGCTTCTTTTTACTACCTTGCTATTGTACCTCAGGGCTAACTTTTGCTTAATCGCTATCTCCGTCAAGTGGGCCATCTGTCTGATTTCGTCAATCAAATCCTTTTCCACTGCCTCATCTCCCCTGCTGAAAAGTAACCTCGGACTCGGCTCCCCAACCTTGACTGGGATGACGCCGTCGACTCCGTAGGTGAGTCAGAAAGAGGCTTCCCCGGTAGATGACTAGGGGGTCGTTCTCTAAGACCATAGGACAGAAGCTAGCTCGTCTGCCCACGAACCCTTCTTCTGATCGAGTTGGTTCTTCAATCATTTCAAAATGACTTTATTTGCCGCTTCTACTTGACCATTGCTCTGTGGATGTTCTACCAAGGAGAACTTCTGCTTGATTCCTAGCCTGGATAGGAACTTTCCAAATTTTTTGTCAGCAAACTGTGTCCCATTATCTGATACCACAGTCTCTGGAATTCCGAACCTGGTAATCACTTGTCTCCACATGAACTTCCGACAATTTACCGATAATATGTTGGCTAGTGGCTCAGCTTTTACCCGTTTAGTGTAGTAGTCTATGGCTACTATTAGATACTTGACCTGCCCGGGACTGAGCGGGAATGGTCCCAAGAGGTCAACTCCCCATTGGACGAAAGGCCATGGAGCCAACATCAAATTAAGCTCCCTTGCCGGAGCCTTGTGGAAGTTGGCATTTTCTTGGTACTTGTTGCACTTCTTGACAAACTTTTATCTACCCGACATGATTGTGGGCCAGTAATACCCGGCTCTAATGAGCTTTATGGCTAACGACTTTCCTCCAATGTGGTGGCCGCTGAAAAGCTCCAGATTTTTGAAAATTAAATAATTAGCTATTTATGAGCTAATATATTATATTGAGATGTAGATTTTAAGAAAATTATTTTTAATAAAAATAATTAAATAAAATTTTATGATTATTGAAGTTTAATTTAATTATTACTTATTCTATTATATTTGAATTATTTATCAAAAAAAATTTGATAAAACAAAAATTAAATTAATTTTTATTGTTATTATTATTATTATTATTATTATTATTATTATTATTATTATTAAAATTTAAAAGTGTACGGCAGCTCAGGTAACGGACGACTCGGAGAGGTTCTTAGGTTAATAAGGTGGGGTATCGCCTAGGTCTGGGTCGCTGGGGTGAAATTGGAGCAACCAACGTCCCGAGCTCTTCGAGTGAAGAGGGGGTGTCACCTGCAAAGACACTCCGACGCTCTAATCAGTCAAGTGTGCAGGCAAAAAGTGGGTAAGGTGATATGTGTGACGTACCTTGGGGGGAGCGGTCGGACCCTCCCCTTATATACCCTGTCAGAAAGGTGGGCCCCCATAGGAGAAGGCCTCCTTCTAGGAAGTTTCCTTCCCCCCAGCTCTTATGCAGCTGGCAAGGAGAGTGCGTGGCCGGGTCGGTAGGTCTTCAGGCCGGGTCGGTTCACACGCCTAGCTGGGCTGGGTCGTAACAGTGCCCCCAACGCGCCAGCAATGGACGTGAGCGCCGTTGGTGGCGTGTTATGTTCTCTCTTGTGCATTGTCGTTAGGTCGGTCACTCGTGGAGAGGACGTGCCTCTTGCGCGCGTGACTGTTTGTTGCTGGGGATAACCTTTCATCACCTCGTTCTTCGCGTCAAGCATTTAATGCTCATAATGGGTTATTTCAAAACCCTATGTGCAAAGACTGTTTTGTCCTTTGCCTTTCGCGCTTCTTGAGTCAGTTTCCTAATCTCCCAGTCAGTTTTCACATTTCATTCCTACCTCAGTGTCTCTTTCTCTCTACTTCCATCTTTTTCTCTCTCGAATCTCTGTTGTGAGTTCTGTATTCTTGTGCATTCGCTCCCTCTTGCTTCTCCTCAGATCCCTACAACTGTCCTGGTAAGCATTCATCCTTCACTTTTTGTTCTATTTTTACTTTTTCTTTACTGTCTGTGCTCTTGTATGCATGTTGTTTTCCTGATTTTGGCTTGTATGTTGGATGACATTAGTGTTAGATAGGTGCATTAGGGGGGTTACCATTCCATGGCATTTGTTTTTAGGCTTTTACTTAGGATTGGCTTCAGCCATGCTTGGTTGCAATTGTTGAATAGGAAAAATGTAGTTTCAAGACTTTTTTCGAACTCCCGACCTCGTAGACTAACCGAGTGGTGCCTCCACTGTAGGTATGCCTCGTCACGTTTCACGATCTTCCTCCTCAAGCGCAGGTTACGACCGATACGCTTGGGTGACCTCCGACGTGAAGGACTCCCCAAACCAAATGGGTGAGGAGGAGCTGATGATGCACATAAACTAGTTATGCTACGATTTAGGAAATTGCACGATCGGCAAAATTCCTTCCGGCAAGTGCACCGGTTATCGTCAAGTAAAAACTCACAATAGAGTGAGGTCGAATCCCACAAGGATTGGTTGAGTGAGCAATTCGGATTAGAAGTGTGTTCTAGTTGAGCGGAATCAAGATTTAGATGAGAATTGCGGAATGTAAAATTGGCGGGAAAAGTAAATGACAAGAAATCAAAATGGCGGAATCTTAAATGGCATGAATTAAAGAGCAGAAACTAAATTGCTGAAATTAAAAGGGGAATGGGGATGATTGCATGAATTGAGTGGCAGAATGTAAAGAGAAAGTGGAAATCAGAAATGGGGAATTCATTGGGTTATAGGAGATATTGAGATCTCCGAATCAAAACATGTTTATCTCTTCCTCAACCAATGCGTTCATTGAATTTTGCTTGGCAATCTTATATGATTGGATCCCAATCCCTTGGCTCACCAATGCTCTCTAAAAATAAACAAATTCCCAATTCCTTGGTTTAAATGTTCATAAGAAGAGATGATGCTTGATCACTGATTATACCACACAATTTCATGAACCACAATTTGGTAGGATTACATGTCACAATATCCATCCAAACCCCAATCCAATTCACTGTGAGAAAGCTTCTCTAGCATGAATCCTCCATTCCTTTCCCAAGGCTCCGAAGGATTCCAAGTATGGGTAGTTTCTTTCCCAAGACAACTACTCAATGGAATTAGATCGAGAAGCTTTCTAACAAAATTCAAGAGAAAAGATTGAAGAAGAAGATAAACTATTATTGATTCATTGAATTACAATAGAGCTCCCTAACCCAATGAAAGGGGGTTTAGTGAATCATAGCTCTGAATTCAATTACAAAGAAAAGGAAAACTAGCTAAAAGTGAAAGTAAAAGTTCTCTCTAACTTAACTTCTATCCTATTTATACACTTTCTATATTGAGCTTCAGTTGTGCTTCTTGGGCTTTGAGGCCTCTCCTTGCTTTCCTTTTGCCTTGGGTTTATGATCCATAATCTTGATGAGGTTGTTGATCCAAATTCTGTAACATTTATTGAGCCAACTTAGTGATAAGCAAATAATGACATATGACTCAATAAATTGAGATTTCAAACTCATCAATCCTTCAGGCCCAATCCCATAAACCATGATATTCAATTGGGTTTCATACCAAAGTAAGTTTAAGTTAATATTTGTGCTCAAAGACTAACTTAAATCACAATATTTTTGGCCCAGAAACCTTTTCCAAGAGTGGCGTTTAAGTTGTAGTTTAAGCTTAAACTGCAGCTTAAACGCCAGACACTTCCAGTGAGGCCATTTGTAGAAGCACGTTTAAGCTTCAGTTTAAGGTTACACTGAAGCTTAAACGTGGAAATGGAAGAAGGTAGCCCTGGAGAGTCATGTAGTCGAACACGTTTAAGCTTCAGTTTAAGGTTAAACTGAAGCTTAAACGTGGAAATAGGAAGGGCAGCCCTGGAGGTCGAACACGTTTAACCTCCAGTTTGAGGTCAAACTGGAGGTTAAACGTGGAAAAGGGTGGAGGCATACTGGAGGTCGAACACGTTTAACCTCCAGTTTGAGGTCAAACTGGAGGTTAAACGTGGAAGCTTAGAATGGTAGCCCTGGAGGTGTCGAACACGTTTAACCTCCAGTTTGAGGTCAAACTGGAGGTTAAACGTGGAAATGGAGAGAGCAACCCTGGAGGAGAAAAGCTGTCGAACACGTTTAAGCTCCAGTTTGAGGTCAAACTGGAGCTTAAACGTGGAATGGCTCCCTGGTACTCTTCCTGGTTCTGGCGTTTAACCTCCAGTTTGAGATCAAACTGGAGGTTAAACGTGGAACTCCTCCCTGAGTGGCATTATCATTCTGGCGTTTAACCTCCAGTTTGAGGTCAAACTGGAGGTTAAACTTCAATTCCAGCATTTCTTATCCTTCATGATTTTGACGTTTAAGCTCCAGTTTAGGCTTAAACTGGAACTTAAACTCCACATGTGATATTCAAGCTTCCTTCATTGATTTTGTTGCTTCCTTGCTTAGCCTCTTCTTCCCTGAAATCATTCAAACAATTGCATCAAAGTCTTGCAAAATTTCATGAGAAATCTTCTATTCATAGCATTTAAGTATTATAACTAAAACTCATGGAATATGCATCAAAATCATGTTGTTTGGATGGTTCATTGCTTTGTTCTTCATTTAACCATTTTTGGTTACTTTAAGCTCAAGAAAATGCATAAAACAACTAAAACTAACAAAAAAATGCTAGTGAAACTAGCCTATGATGCCTTGGCATCACAACACCAAACTTAATACTTGCTTGTCCCTAAGCAAGTCCTGAGTTATTTGAGAAGAAAGTATGAAACAGAAAGCAATTACATTGGCTATATTAGCAAGCATTTGAAGTTCATCAGAAGGGTTTTATGCAGAAAGTTGCAGCATCACTTTTTCATACTTATCAGGTAGGATTATCACTTTTTCATTGCATCCATCAAACATTGCTATGGCCTCTTGTTATTCTTATGTCTTTGGCACTTTTCTCTTCTTTGTTTTCTTTTCTTTTTTTCTTAGAGCTCCTTTGCTCCTTGTTTGCTTAGTGTCATGTGTTGCACAAGCCTTTGGCATTTTCTTTTTCTTATCAGTGCACTACACATATCCACTTTAGGCATTTTAGTTCACATTTCTTCTTGAGACATTGGTGCCCAGCACCTCTTTGTGTGACTAAATGTTTTGTATTTAGGTTGCTCTTGATAATGGACTTTTGGTTGATAATCCCGGGTTAGTTAACCCAAGTTACCAAGTGTTGAAACACTCCTCAGAACCTATTCATCCAAGCATATCCTTAATACATAAACACCACAGGCATTTGTCTCAGAAGTTCAAACCATTGGTACCTAGCTTATTTTCTCAATTTTTTTGCTTTTTGGTTGCCCTTTGGCTTTTTCTTCTTCTTTTTCTTTCTTTTTCATGGCCAAAGACATTTATTCATCAAGATCCATAGACAATTTTTACTTTCTACATAAAAAATGATAATTCTACACTCTAATTCTAGTGATCTGACTAAACAATCAAGCATGCATACCACCACTTAATTCTACTTGATTTGTCACTAATTTAGCCAAGTTACTTTTGTTCAAACTTTTCTTCTATTTTTGGAAACAGAACAAGCATGGCACGCACTTGTTTTAGAAGGTGAAGTTATATCCAAACATCTAGGCATTCACTTTATTCAAAGCAATAAACAGACACTCATACAAAAAAAACAAAAGACTCATACTAAAAAAAAAGACTCCACATAACACTTAAATGACTTATGATGAAAACAAGTTCATAAAGACAATTCACCAATTATCATTTGATTATTAAGGAACGAGACCACCTCTTATTTATTGCTTGGTTCTTCTTAATTCTTGGGATCCTGCTTCTTCTTGCTTCCTGCCTCTTTTTGACCACTTGTGCTTCCTTTGTCTTTTCTTATGAGCTTTTTCCAGAATCCAGCCTTTTTCATCGTTTCTTCCACTCCTTTTTCAAGGATCATTGCCTTGTTTATTTCTCCTTCTTTCCTCCCTTTGAAATACTCATCATAAGCTGGGAATGCTGGGTCCATCTTGTGTAGATGTTCCCCTAAGTAGTTAAGCTTGATTTGCGAGCTGATGTTGTAATCAGCTTGGACTGAGTATCTTGCATTCTGTAAAGTGGTGGCTTCCTTGATTGCCAAGACATTGGCATCTTGGTGTTGGCATATGTGGCTGAAGGATTCCTGTAAGTGTAAATTTTGATCCCTTTGCAGATCGAAGAATCTTGATTCAAAGTTCCTTTGCATATCCATCATTTTTAGATGAAAGTCCTCTTGTCTCTCCTGAGACCTCATGTATTGTTGAGACATTCCTTCCATGATTTCCTGCATTCTGCTCATATCCATGGGGTCTCTGGGAATTCGTTGTCTTCTTTCAGGAGTTGCTTGCTCTTCTTGCTCTTCTTCTCTGTCTTCTCCTTCCTGTCTTTCTTGTTCTCCTTCTTGCTCGGCTTCCACTTGTTGCCCTTCTTCATTTCTTCTTCTTGTATGTCTTGGAGGAGTTGGGCCAAGAGTCATTCTGTGCGCAGTTATGGCCAATCCAGGATATAGCCAATTAGGTCTTTCATCCTCAAGTGGTACTTGGGCATCGATGCATAGTCTAATGATAGTGCTAGGGAAGTGGAGCCAGGATTCAGGGTCACTTTTCTCACTAAACTCTTGTATCTGTTCAGCAATGAGTTTATGAACTTTGATCTCCCCTCCCACCATAATGCAATGTAGCAAGATGGCTCTTTTAGGGACTATTTCTGAAGAGTTTGCAGTGGGTAGGATGGATCTCCTAACTATTGCATACCACCCTTTAGCTTCAGGTGTTAGGTCTCCCCTTCTCAAGACTCTTGGAGCCCCTCTTGTTTTTCTCACCCATTCAGCTCTGATGGCACAAAGGTCCTCAGCAATAGTTGCATAGTCAGGTTCTCCTATCATCCTTTCTTCATAACTTGCTTAGCTGAAATGTATGTTTTTCAGGCCAAGAGTTTTCATGATTGCTTTGGGACTGAAGTCAACTTCCACCCCTCTCACATAGCTTTTGTATGTGGGTTTCTTGGTTTGATCCTCCCTTACTGCATTTGCATAAAACTCTTTCACCAAGTTGATGTTGATTTTAGTGATTGGCTTAGTCAGGAGCTCCCACTTCCTCTTTTTGATCTTTTCCCAAACACCTGGGAACTCATCCTTTTCAAGGTCAAAAGGAACCTCAGCTAGTACCGTTTTAGGTCTCGTCCATTCGGCTTGAATCTCATGGAAAACTGATCTGTATCTCCATGCATCGAATTCCCTGTTTTCCTCCATTGGCTGCTTGTCTTTTCTTCTTTTGTGGCTAGATGAAGCTGCCATTGGTTCTTTAGTTTTGGTAAGTGACAAGCTAAAGTTGACAAGGTGAAGCAAGAAGTGTTGTTGGAAGTGTGGTGAGGTTGTTTTCGGCAAGAGATAGTTATGCTATGATGAAGGAAAATGTGTATGGAGGAGAATTGGTGGTGTGGGACTCGTTCCCCAAGTGATTCTTTATAGTGCCCATGAGTGAAAAATGGACGGCTAGGGTGGTTTGTGAAGGGTGGCTTGATGGTAAATATATGAATTGTGGATAAGGACGATTTGCTTTTCATTTTCTTGGAAGTATTCTGGGTGCATTAGGTTGTACATGTAGCTTTCTTTTCTTGCAGAACTTCCTTTTCCCATGTGTTAGTTTCAAAGATTTGTGAATTTTCTTTTTGACCAAGCACGTACCTCCCTTTGTCTTTTTCCTCCATTTTTGTCTTTTCTTTTGTACCTGCACAAACAAACAAATTTGCTATCATTTTTCGGTCCATGTGAATTATGAATAGTATTTGCACATGTAAATCAATGCTTGTCTTTATGAGCTTATAGCCGTGACTTCTACATGTATGCACACTTATTATTTGGACACCAAACTTAGTGTTTGGTCAAGTCTCCTGATGACATGAAATCCATATTGGTTGTCCTTAATGAGTGTGCATAATTCTAATAAATCATAGTCACCTTGGCTCTTTGATTCTAAACAAAGTTACTACCCTAAGTAATTGAAACCAAAGTATTAAAACATGTGAATGGTATACTTGTCATGAATTTTGAAATCCAGAGGAACTTCTTGCTTTTCATAAACTGTGTTCAAAAAAGAACACCAAACTTAATGTTTGGTTGTGCACCTTAAGTGAAAGATGGAATTTAATTTGAGTAAGATTTGGGAGTGCCATCAGGCACACCAAACTTAGAGACCAATTGTAATTTACATGCAAGGTTTAGTGCACTTAATCAATAGTTGTCCTGGGGATTCAAGTTCATGCATAAGAAACCATGCTTTATTAGATGTAAAGCAAAGCACTAAAGATTAAGGATACTAAAAACATGGGTTGCCTCCCATGAAGCGCTTCTTTAACGTCACTAGCTTGACGGTTGTCCCTTGTTAGGGTGGATTGTAGTGCTTGACGTCTTCTCCTCTCACTATGAAAACGTCCCCACTTGATTCATTCATGACCTCTAAATGTTCCATAGAAAGAACTTTCCTGATTGTGAACACCTGAGGGAGCTAGGAAGGAATGGTTTTGAGGCCAGGTGGGATTGGCAGATAATGACTTGATATCACGTTATCTCCCGGAGAAAAACCTTCAGTGGGAATTTTCTTGTTTCTCCATCCTCTTGGCAATCTCCCTATCACTCTTCCCTTTCTCTTGAGGATTTCTTCATTGACCCTTATGTCAGGAGGATCCTTCTGATCTGTTTCCACTGATTCTTGTGGCTCTAACTCTTGCAACTCTTGTTTGCCTTCCAAGGACTGTTTTAGAGTCTCAGCTGCTGGATTACTTTCCTCCAAACACAGATGGCTACTATCATCCTTAGGCTTTTCAGGTTCTGGTTCAGGCTCAGATGCAGGTTTGAAAACTTTGAAAATGAGCTGTTCATCATGTATTCTCAGAATTAGCTCTCCTTGTTCTACATCTATGAGCGCTCTAGTAGTGGCTAGAAATGGTCTGCCCAGAATGATAGGGTGTAAGTAGCTTTCCTCCATGTCCACAATGACAAAGTCTGTGGGGAAGTAATAATCCCCCACTTTCACCAGCACATTTTCAACTACCCCTTCAGCTTGCTTCTGAGTTTTGTCAGCCAGTTGTATGATTACATCAGTGGATCTCACCTCATTCAGTTGTAGCCTCTTCATAAGAGTTAGAGGCATCACATTTATGCTAGCTCCTAGATCACAGAATCCTCTGTCAATTTTTGTTTCCCCTATGATGCAAGGGATATGAAAACTTCCTGGGTCCGTTTTCTTAGAGAGTGTGTCCTTCTTGATGAGAGCACTGCATTCTTTATTCATTGTTACCGTTTGTCCTCCCTTCAAAACTCTTTTCTTGCTTAACAATTCCTTTAAATACTTGATGTGTGTGGGCATTTGATGAAGAATCTCAAGAAAGGGAATATTGACATGAAGAGAGTTAAATGTCTCTAGAAACCTTGAATAGGTTTTCCTTTTTTCACCTCCTCCTAACCTCTCAGGAAATGGTGCTTTTGGTTGGTATATTTCCATCATGCCTTTTTGCAGTTCCTTGGCTTGCTCAGTTCCACCTTCCTGCTCAACTTCTTCCACACCTTCCTTCAAGATTTCTGGTTCCTGCTCTGAGGGCCTGATTCCTTCTTCTTCTGAGACTTCCTTCAATAGGTTGATGGCCTTGCATTCTTCCCATCTTACTCTCTTTTGTTCCCCTTTAGGATTCTTTTCTGTGTCACTAGGGAACACTGCAGTTGATTTGGGTGCCTGTTGAGATAGCTCTCCTACTTGAGATTCCATCCTCTTGAGTTTTTCACCATGGTTTCTTAAGGTAGTTCTCACATCTTTCCTGAAGCTCTTCAATTCAATTATGTCTTGACTCATGGTTGCCATCATTCCTTCTATCCGGTTTAATTGATCTTGAAATTGTTGGTTCGGATTAGGTTGGGTATGTTGATTATTTTGGCCATGATATGATGGTTGGGGGTAAGTGTTTTGTGTGGCTTGGTATGATCTTTGGTTGGAGTTTTGGTATGTGGAATTGTTATGTTGATTGTGGTTGTAAGGTTTGTGGTTTTGTGGTTGGGTTTGTTGGTTTCCCCACCCAAAGTTTGGGTGGTTTCTCCAGCCTGGGTTGTAAGTGTTGGAATGTGGATCATATGATTGCCTTTGTTGGTTTCCCACATAATTGGCCTCCTCCCAATCACCTCCTTCAATGCTTACTTCCTCTTGATCTTGTGTGTGTATTGCAGCCACTTGCTTTGTTTCTAATTGCCTGGTAAGCTCTGCTAGTTGCTTGGCAAACACCTTGTTTTGGGCTAGAATTGTATCAACATGGTTCAGCTCCATGACTCCCTTAGTGTTGTGCCTCTCTGATGCATAGTAGTACTCATTCTCAGCCACTGTCTCGATCACCTCAATGGCTTCTTCCACAGTCTTTTTCCTGTTCAATGAACCTCCTGATGAATGGTCTACAGCCTTCCTTGATTCATAAGAGAGCCCATCATAAAAGATGTGCAATTGCACCCAATCATGGAACATGTTTGGTGGGCATTTCCTTGTCAAGTCCTTGAATCTCTCCCATGCCTCGTAGAGAGTTTCACCATCTTGTTGTCTAAAAGTCTGAACCTCAGATCGAAGCCTATTGACCTTTTGTGGAGGGTAGAAACGTGCCAGAAACTTGCTTTCCACCTCATCCCATGTTGTTAGACTCCCCCTTGGGAATGATTCCAGCCACTTAGCTGCTTTGTCCCTAAGTGAAAATGGGAACAAAAGCAGTTTATAGGCATCTTCCTGGACTCCATTGGACTTCACAGTGTCACAAATTCTCAGGAATTTTGTGAGATGTTGGTTTGGGTCTTCATTAGCACTTCCTCCAAAGGAACAATGATTCTCCACTAGTGATATTAGCTGTGGCTTGAGCTCAAAATTGTTGGCCTGAATGGGTGGTTTCTGGATGCTACTACCACAATTCCCAGAGGTTGGGTTTATGTATGAACTAAGAACCCTCCTCTCAGGAATGGCATCGTTTCCATCAGCTCTCTCATGGTTGTGAACTTCTCTATCCATGTTGAGATCTAAAGCTTCCTCAAAATTGTCCTCAGATTCTCCTTCAGATTCCTCTTCTCCCACTACTCTCTTCCCTCTTGCTTCCCTTCTAAGTCTATGAAGGGTCCTCTCTGGTTCGGTATATGGAGGAGTTGATGTCTCTCCTCTCCTACCTGTCATGCAAGAACACAGCTCAAACACAAACAAGTGAAATACTCTTGGTTAATGGAAGAGTATGGTTAGCTCAATTGAGGAATTAATTCAAACAGTTAGTGAGTCAGTGAGTTAGTTGCATGAATTTAAAGGCATAAAGAAGGAAAGCATATAACCGAGTGCAGAAATTAAAATTCAGCAAGTATCTTGAACAGAATTAACAAAGCAAGAGAAAATTGCTCAATCTAGTTAGCTTCCAATTTGAGAATTGTCAATCGAAAACCAATCCCCGGCAACGGCGCCATAAACTTGATGCACATAAACTAGTTATGCTACGATTTAGGAAATTGCACGATCGGCAAAATTCCTTCCGGCAAGTGCACCGGTTATCGTCAAGTAAAAACTCACAATAGAGTGAGGTCGAATCCCACAAGGATTGGTTGAGTGAGCAATTCGGATTAGAAGTGTGTTCTAGTTGAGCGGAATCAAGATTTAGATGAGAATTGCGGAATGTAAAATTGGCGGGAAAAGTAAATGACAAGAAATCAAAATGGCGGAATCTTAAATGGCATGAATTAAAGAGCAGAAACTAAATTGCTGAAATTAAAAGGGGAATGGGGATGATTGCATGAATTGAGTGGCAGAATGTAAAGAGAAAGTGGAAATCAGAAATGGGGAATTCATTGGGTTATAGGAGATATTGAGATCTCCGAATCAAAACATGTTTATCTCTTCCTCAACCAATGCGTTCATTGAATTTTGCTTGGCAATCTTATATGATTGGATCCCAATCCCTTGGCTCACCAATGCTCTCTAAAAACAAACAAATTCCCAATTCCTTGGTTTAAATGTTCATAAGAAGAGATGATGCTTGATCACTGATTATACCACACAATTTCATGAACCACAATTTGGTAGGATTACATGTCACAATATCCATCCAAACCCCAATCCAATTCACTGTGAGAAAGCTTCTCTAGCATGAATCCTCCATTCCTTTCCCAAGGCTCCGAAGGATTCCAAGTATGGGTAGTTTCTTTCCCAAGACAACTACTCAATGGAATTAGATCGAGAAGCTTTCTAACAAAATTCAAGAGAAAAGATTGAAGAAGAAGATAAACTATTATTGATTCATTGAATTACAATAGAGCTCCCTAACCCAATGAAAGGGGGTTTAGTGAATCATAGCTCTGAATTCAATTACAAAGAAAAGGAAAACTAGCTAAAAGTGAAAGTAAAAGTTCTCTCTAACTTAACTTCTATCCTATTTATACACTTTCTATATTGAGCTTCAGTTGTGCTTCTTGGGCTTTGAGGCCTCTCCTTGCTTTCCTTTTGCCTTGGGTTTATGATCCATAATCTTGATGAGGTTGTTGATCCAAATTTTGTAACATTTATTGAGCCAACTTAGTGATAAGCAAATAATGACATATGACTCAATAAATTGAGATTTCAAACTCATCAATCCTTCAGGCCCAATCCCATAAACCATGATATTCAATTGGGTTTCATACCAAAGTAAGTTTAAGTTAATATTTGTGCTCAAAGACTAACTTAAATCACAATATTTTTGGCCCAGAAACCTTTTCCAAGAGTGGCGTTTAAGTTGTAGTTTAAGCTTAAACTGCAGCTTAAATGCCAGACACTTCCAGTGAGGCCATTTGTAGAAGCACGTTTAAGCTTCAGTTTAAGGTTACACTGAAGCTTAAACGTGGAAATGGAAGAAGGTAGCCCTGGAGAGTCATGTAGTCGAACACGTTTAAGCTTCAGTTTAAGGTTAAACTGAAGCTTAAACGTGGAAATAGGAAGGGCAGCCCTGGAGGTCGAACACGTTTAACCTCCAGTTTGAGGTCAAACTGGAGGTTAAACGTGGAAAAGGGTGGAGGCATACTGGAGGTCAAACACGTTTAACCTCCAGTTTGAGGTCAAACTGGAGGTTAAACGTGGAAGCTTAGAATGGTAGCCCTGGAGGTGTCGAACACGTTTAACCTCCAGTTTGAGGTCAAACTGGAGGTTAAACGTGGAAATGGAGAGAGCAACCCTGGAGGAGAAAAGCTGTCGAACACGTTTAAGCTCCAGTTTGAGGTCAAACTGGAGGTTAAACGTGGAATGGCTCCCTGGTACTCTTCCTGGTTCTGGCGTTTAACCTCCAGTTTGAGGTCAAACTGGAGGTTAAACGTGGAACTCCTCCCTGAGTGGCATTATCATTCTGGCGTTTAACCTCCAGTTTGAGGTCAAACTGGAGGTTAAACTTCAATTCCAGCATTTCTTATCCTTCATGATTTTGACGTTTAAGCTCCAGTTTAGGCTTAAACTGGAACTTAAACTCCACATGTGATATTCAAGCTTCCTTCATTGATTTTTTTGCTTCCTTGCTTAGCCTCTTCTTCCCTGAAATCATTCAAACAATTGCATCAAAGTCTTGCAAAATTTCATGAGAAATCTTCTATTCATAGCATTTAAGTATTATAACTAAAACTCATGGAATATGCATCAAAATCATGTTGTTTGGATGGTTCATTGCTTTGTTCTTCATTTAACCATTTTTGGTTACTTTAAGCTCAAGAAAATGCATAAAACAACTAAAACTAACAAAAAAATGCTAGTGAAACTAGCCTATGATGCCTTGGCATCAGCTGACCGAGTTCCGTCATGCCGAGTACTTGTGTGGCTGGACTGACGAGGAGTCTAACTACGATGTTTTCATCCCTGCCCCTAACAAACGGTTATACGAACTCAACCTCCACTCCCCCCGAGTTGCCGACTAGATCTGGTTCTATAAGGTAATGTTTACCTAACTGGGGGTTCGCATTCCTTTCTCTTCGTTTCAAATAGCGCTCCTTAACCGAGTCTCTGTGGCGCCGTCGCAGTTGCATCCGAACAGTTGGGCTTTCATCCGCTGTTTCGAGATGGTGTGTGAATATTTAGAGCTGCCGGTGTCTGTCGACGTTTTCCTTTATCTCTTCAACCTTATGAATCCTTCCAAAGAAGGGAAAAGCGAGGAAAGGATTCATGTCCTTTCGATCTGCCCAGGGTCGGAGGATTTTTGGCTTGTTTGAGGACTCTTACCATGGGTTCAAGGGCAAGTACTTCAAGGTGCACCCAGTCAAAGGTCGCCATCCCTTCTGGCTGTCGTTAGAGGGGCAGCACCTCATCCCGACGTATTGGAGTTTCGGGATGGGGTCCTATACCTTTATAAAAGTAACATACAAAGGAATGTCCTCTGTGGACAAAAAGATTGCTGACGTGTTGTTGGCTTTTTTGGGAAGAACCATCTGAACCCCCATCTCCTTATGGGTGACTGGGAGGTTGCTAGAAATTATATTTGTGAGTGGTTTTGACTTGCATTTCTTGTGCTACTATTGCTTTAATTTGTTATGCCGACTTCACGACTAACCTGTTTCACTGTTTTGCTGCAGTGGGAATGTCTACCGAACTGATAGGCCTTGAGAATTTGTATAACACCTTTCTGGCTGGCGACAGTGATGAGGAGATGGCCAACGAGAAACAGGAGACTCCACCTGAGAATAACGAGAAACAGGCGGTGTCCCCTTGCTGTGATGCCGGGATGCCGGACCAAAATGCTGATGAGGCGCATGCCCTCTCCGTTCATCGTGAGGCGGTTAGTCCTGGTGAGGGCTCGACCTCCAACCCTTAATTTGAGGAGGATGATCTGAAGATAATCCACAACCCAAAGAGGAGGAAGCCGTCCTCCAGTCCTGAAGGAGCCTGATAAGCGGATAATTTATACGCTTTTTGGCATTATTTTTACATAGTTTTTAGTATGATCTAGTTAGTTTTTAGTATATTTTTATTAGTTTTTAATAAAAAATCACATTTCTGGACTTTACTATGAGTTTGTGTGTTTTTCTGTGATTTCAGGTTTTCTCTGGCTGAAATTGAGGGACTTGAGCAAAAATCAGATTCAGAGGTTGAAGAAAGACTGCAGATGCTACTGGATTCTGACCTCCCTGCACTCAAAGTAGATTTTCTGGAGCTACAAAACACCAAATAGCGCGCTCTCAATTGCGTTGGAAAGTAGACATACAGGGCTTTCCAGCAATATATAATAATCTATACTTTGCCCGAGTTTAGATGACGCAAACTGGCGTTCAACGCCAGTTCTATGTTGCATTCTGGAGTTAAACGCCAGAAACAGGTTGCAAAGTGGAGTTAAACGCCAGAAACAGGTTACAAACTAGCGTTCAACTCCAAGATAAGCCTCTACATGTGTAAAGCTCAATGCTCAGCCCAGGCACACACCAAGTGGGCCCCAGAAGTGGATTTCTGCATCATTTACTCATTTCTGTAAATCCTAGTAACTAGTCTGATATAAATAGGACCTTTTACTATTGTATTAGACATCTTTGATCAGTTTTATGCTATCTTAGACCTATATGGGGGCTGGCCACTCGGCCATGCTTGGACCTTGTTCTTATGTATTTTCAACGGTAGAGTTTCTACACACCATAGATTAAGGTGTGGAGCTCTGCTGTTCCTCATGAATTAATACAAAGTACTATTATTTTTCTATTCAATTCAAGTTTATTTCGATTCTAAGATATTCATTCGCACTTTAATATGAATGTGATGATCATGACAGTCATCATCATTCCCAACCTATGAACGCGTGCCTGACAACCACTTCCGTTCTACCTTAGATTGAATGAATATCTCTGGGATTCCTTAATCAGAGTCTTCGTGGTATAAGTTAGAATCCATGTACGGCCATTCTTGAGATCCGAAAAGTCTAAACCTTGTTTGTGGTATTCCGAGTAGGATCTGGGAAGGGATGGCTGCGACGAGCTTCAAACTCGCGAGTGCTGGGCGTAGTGACTGACGCAAAAGGATCAATGGATCCTATTCCAGTATGATCGAGAACCGGCAGATGATTAGCCATGCAGTGACAGCGCATTGGACCATTTTCACTGAGAGGACAGGATGTAGCCATTGACAATGGTGACGCCTAATATACAGCTTGCCATAGAAAGGAGTATGAATAATTGGATGAAGACAATAGGAAAGCAGAGGTTCAAGAGGAACAAGCATCTTCATACGCTTATCTGAAACTCTCACCAATGAATTACATAAGTACCTCTATCTTTAATTTACATTTTATTTATATTTTAATTATCAAATATCCATAACCATATGAATCTGCCTGACTGAGATTAGCAAGATGACCATAGCTTGCTTCAAGCCGACAATCTCCGTGGGATCGACCCTTACTCACGTAAGGTTTATTACTTGGACGACCCAGTGCACTTGTTGTTTAGTTGTGCGAAGTTGTGACAAAGAACTAAGATTATGAACGTGCGTACCAAGTTTTTGGCGCCGTTGCCGGGGAATGAACCATCACGATTTCTGCGCACCAAGTTTTTGGCGCCATTGCCGGGGATTGTTCGAGTTTGGACAACTGACGGTTCATCTTGTTGCTCAGATTAGGTAATTTTATTTTAATTTTAAGTTTTTGTTTTTATTCTTTTACTTTCGAAAAATTTTCAAAAAATATATATATTTAATAAAATCATAAAACAAAAAATAATTTTGTGTTTCTTGTTTGAGTCTTGTGTCAATTTTTAAGTTTGGTGTCAATTGCATGTTTTTATAATTTTCTTGCATTTTTCGAAAATTCATCATGCATTCTTCATGATCTTCAAGTTGTTCTTGATGAATCCTCTTGTTTGATCTTCATGTTTTCTTGTTTTGCATCTTTTCTTGTTTTCCATATGCAATTTTAATTTGTTAGTGTCTAATTATTGAAAATTTCTAAGTTTGGTGTCTTGCATGTTTTTCTTTTCTTAAAAATTTTCAAAAATAAGTTCATGGTGTTCATCTTGACATTCAAAGTGTTCTTGGTGTTCATCTTGACATTCATAGTGTTCTTGCATGCATCATTTGTTTTGATCCAAAATTTTCATGCATTGAGTCTTTTTGGTGTTTTTCTCTCTCATCATTAAAAATTCAAAAATCAAAAAAATATATTTCCCTTTTTCACTCATAAATTTTTGAAAATTTGAGTTGACTTTTTCAAAACTTTTTAAAATTTAGTTGTTTCTTATGAGTCAAATCAAATTTTCACTTTAAAAATTCTATCTTTTTCAAATCTTTTTCATTTTTTCTTTCATAATTTCGAAAATTTCAAATTGATTTTCAAAATCTTTTTCTTATTTTTATTTCATATTTTCGAAATTAAGGGTAACAATTAATGTGATTGATTCAAAAGTTTTAGGTTTGTTACTTGCCTAGTAAGAAAGGTTCAATCTTTAAACTCTAGACTCATATCTTTTTAGTTTCTTGTTAGTCAAGTAATCAACTTTAATTTCAAAATCAAATCTTTTTAAATTTCTTTTTCAAATCTTTTTTTAATTTAAGTTTCAATCACATCTTTTTCAAAATTTAAATTCAAAATCTTTTCTATTTTCTTATCTCTACAAAATTTGATTTTCAAATCTTTTTCAATTAACCACTTATCTTTTTGTTTGATTCTTATCTTTTTCAAAACTATCTAACTAACTCTCTCTCTCTAATTTTCGAAAATCCCTTCCCTCTTTTTCAAAATTCCTTTTTAAATTAACTAATTATTTTAAATTAAATTTAATTTGATTCAATTTTCCTTTCTTAATTTTTGAACTTTAATTTTTATTTTTTATTTTAAATTCAATTTAAAAACAAAAATACTTTTATTTTAATTTATTTAATTTTCGAATTTCTCTTCTCCTCATCTCTTTCTAATTATTTATTCATCTACTAACACCCGTCTTTCACCCAAGAATTCGAACTCATTCCTCTCCCTTGTGTTTGGATTCTTATCTTTTCCTTCTTCCATTCTTCTCTTCTTATACTTACATAAGGAATCTCTATACTGTGACATAGAGGATTTCAAATTTTTTTTTCTATTTTCTTCTTTTTCATATGAGCAGGAACAAGGATAAGAATGTTCTTGTTAAAGCTTATCCTAAACCTGAAAGAACTCTGAAGAGGAAGCTAAGGGAAGCTAAAGCACAACTCTTTGGAGAAAATCTGACTGAAAATTTCGAAAAAGAAGGAGACATGGCCGAAAATAATAACAATGCAAGGAAGATGCTTGGTGACTTTACTGCACCTAATTCCAATTTACATGGAAGAAGCATCTCAATCCCTGCCATTGGAGGAAACAATTTTGAGCTGAAACCTCAATTAGTTTCTCTTATGCAACAGAATTGCAAGTTTTATGGACTTCCATCCGAAGATCCCTTTCAGTTCTTAACTGAATTCTTGCAGATCTGTGATACTGTTAAGACCAATGGGGTTGATCCCAAGGTCTACAGGCTTATGCTTTTCCCATTTGCTGTAAGAGACAGAGCTAGAATATGGTTGGACTCTCAACATAAAGACAGCCTGAACTCTTGGGATAAGCTGGTCACGGCTTTCTTAGCCAAGTTCTTTCCTCCTCAAAAGCTTAGCAAGCTTAGAGTGGATGTTCAAACCTTCAGACAGAAGAAAGGTGAATCCCTCTATGAAGCTTGAGAAAGATACAAGGAACTGACCAAAAAGTGTCCTTCTGACATGCTTTTAGAATGGACCATCCTGGATATATTCTATGATGGTCTGTCTGAATTATCAAAGATGTCATTGGACCATTCTGCAAGTGGATCCATTCACCTAAAGAAAACGCCTGCAGAAGCTCAAGAACTCATTGACATGGTTGCAAATAACCAGTTCATGTACACTTCTGAAAGGAATCCTGTGAGTAATGGGACGCCTCAGAGGAAGGGAGTTCTTGAAATTGATACTCTGAATGCCATATTGGCTTAGTTCTTTGACTCAGCAAGTCAATATGATCTCTCAGAGTCTGAATGGATTGAAGGAATCATCCAACAATACTAAAGAGGCATCTTCTGAAGAAGAAGCTTATGATCCTGAGAACTCTGCAATAGCAGAGGTGAATTACATGGGTGAACCCTATGGAAACACCTATAATCCCTCATGGAGAATTCATCCGAATTTCTCATGGAAGGATCAATAAAAGCCTCAACAAGGCTTTAATAATGGTGGAAGAAACAGGTTTAGCAATAGCAAGCCTCTTCCATCATCCACTCAGCAACAGACAGAGAATTCTGAGCAGAATCCATCTAGCTTAGCAAATATAGTCTCTGATCTATCTAAGGCCACTGTAAGTTTCATGAATGAAACAAGGTCTTCTATTAGAAATTTGGAGGCACAAGTGGACCAGCTGAGTAAAAGAGTCACTGAAACTCCTCCTAGTACTCTCCCAAGCAATACAGAAGAAAATCCAAAGAGAGAGTGCAAGGCCATTGATTTAACCATCATGGCCGAACCTACAAGGGAGGAGGACGACGTGAATCCTAATGAGGAAGACCTCCTGGGACGCTCAGTGACCAATAAGGAGTTTCCCTTTGAGGAACCAAAGGAATCTGAGGCTCATCTAGAGACCATAGAGATTCCATTGAACCTCCTTCTGCCCTTCATGAGCTCTGATGAGTATTTGTCCTCTGAAGAGGATGAAGAAATTACTGAAGAGCAAGTTGCTAAGTACCTTGGTGCAATCATGAAGCTGAATGCCAAATTATTTGGTAATGAGACTTGGGAAGATGAACCTCCCTTGCTCACCAATGAACTGAATGTATTGGATACGCAAAAATTACTTCAAAAGAAACAGGATCCTGGTAAATTCTTAATACACTGTACCATAGGCACCATGACCTTTGAGAAGGCTCTGTGTGACCTGGGGTCAGGAATAAACTTAATGTCAATCTCTGTAATGGAGAAACTTGGGATCTTTGAGGTGCAAGCTGCCAGAATCTCATTAGAGATGGATGACAACTCAAGAAAATAGGCTTATGGACAAGTAGAAGAAGTGTTAGTAAAGGTTGAAGGCCTTTACATCCCTGCTGATTTCATAATCTTAGACACTGGGAAAGAAGAGGATGAATCCATCATCCTTGGAAGACCTTTCCTAGCCACAGCAAGAGCTGTGATTGATGTGGACAGAGGAGAATTAGTCCTTCAACTGAATGAGGACAACCTTGTGTTTAAAACTCAAGGATCTCCTTCTGTAACCATGGAGAGGAAGCATGAAAAGCTTCTCTCACTGCAGAGTCAACCAAAGCCCCCACAGTCAAACTCTAAGTTTGGTGTTGGGAGGTCCCAACAATGCTCTGAACATCTGTGAGGCTCTATAAGAGCTCACTATCAAGCTATTGATGTTAAATAAGCGCTTATTAGGAGGCAATCCAATGTTATTTAATTATATCTATTTTATTTTCCTTGTGTTATTTCGTGTTTTATTAGGTTGATGATCATGTGGAGTCACAAAAACTACTGAAAAATCAAAAATAGAATGAAAAACAGCACACCCTGGAGGAGAGCAGTCTGGCATTTAAACGCTAGAAACAAGCATCTGTCTGGAGTTTAATGCCAGAAACAAGCACCAAGCTGGCATTTAACGCCAGAAACAAGAATCTACCTGGCGTTAAACGCTAGAAATAGGCTACATTTGGGCATTTAACGCCAGAAACAAGCAGCAATCTGGCGTTAAACGCCAGGATTGCACAACAAGGGCATTTTACACGCCTAATTGGAGCAGGAATGTTAAGTCCTTGACCCCACTTGATATGTGAACCCACAGGATCCCTCAAGATCTATGGACCCCACAGGATCCCTCAAGATCTGTGGACCCCACAGGATCCCCACATCTTCTTCTCTCCTCTTCACACCTTTTCATAACTCTCTTCCCCAAATACCCTTCAACAATCACCTCAATCACTCTTTCCCATCATCTCTTCACCACTTACATCCATCCTCTCTTCCCCATAAACCCCACCTACCTCTAAAATTCAAACTCTTTTCCCTCCCAAACCCAACCCTAATGGTCGAACCCTAAATCCCATCCCACCCCTATATAAACCCCTCTTTCCTTCTTCATTTTCACACAACACAACCCTCTCTTCTTACCCTTGGCCAAATACACCTTCTCCCTCCATCTCCTCCATTTTTTTTTCTTCTTCTCCTTCTTTTTTTCTTCTTTTACTCGGGGACGAGCAAACGTTTTAAGTTTGGTGTGGTAAAAAGCATTGCTTTTTATTTTTCCATAACCATTTATGGCACCTAAGGCTAGAGAAACCTCTAGAAAGAGGAAAGGGAAGGCAAAAGCTTCCACCTATGAGTCATGAGAGATGGAGAGATTCATCTCACAAGCCCATCACTGATAAAAGGATAGAGCAAATAAGAGATCATGGACCTCAACAAGAGCATGAGGAAATTCCTCACCATGAAATCCCTGAGATACCTCAGGGGATGCACTTTCCTCCAGAAAACTATTGGGAGCAAATCAACACCTTCCTAGGAGAATTAAGTTCCAACATGGGACAACTAAGGATAGAGCACCAAGAGCACTCCATCATCCTCCATGAGATTAGAGAAGATCAAAGAGC
Source organism: Arachis ipaensis (assembly GCF_059453495.1). Taxonomy (NCBI): domain Eukaryota; kingdom Viridiplantae; phylum Streptophyta; class Magnoliopsida; order Fabales; family Fabaceae; genus Arachis; species Arachis ipaensis. The sequence continues at coordinate 112,321,669 of NC_142441.1, read as the reverse complement.
TATGAGGGAGGAGCAACAAAGACAAGGAAGAGACATAGAGGAGCTTAAGAGCACCATTGGTTCTTCAAGAAGAGGAAGACGCCACCCTCACTAAGGTGGACCCGTTCCTTAATCTCCTTGTTCTTATTTTCCTGTTTTTCGTTTATTATGCCTCATGTTTATTTATGTTTGTGTCTTATTACATAATCACTAGTGTCTAAGTATCTATGCCTTAAAGTTATGAATGTCCTATGAATCCATCACCTCTCTTAAATGAAAAATATTCTAAAAAAACAAAAGAACAAGAAGTACAGGGTTTCAAATTCATCCTTGAAACTAGTTTAATTATTTTGATGTGGTGACAATACTTTTTGTTTTCTGAATGAATGCTTGAACAGTGCATATGTATTTTGATATTGTGGTTTATGAATGTTAAATATGTTGGCTCTTGAAGAATAAGAAAAAAGGAGAAATGTTATTTGATTATCTAAAAAATCATAAAAATGATTCTTGAAGCAAGAAAAAGAAGTGAATACAAAAGCTTGCGAAAAAAAATGGTGAAAAAAAAAGAGAAAGAAAAAGAAAAAAGCAAGCAGAAAAAGCCAAAAGCTCTTTAAACCAAAAGGCAAGAGCAAAAAGCCAATAGCCCTTAAAACCAAAAGGCAAGGGTAATAAAAAGGATCCAAGGCTTTGAGCATCAGTGGATAGTAGGGCCTAAAGCAATAAAATCCTGGCCTAAGCGGCTAAACCAAGCTGTCCCTAACCATGTGCTTGTGGCGTGAAGGTGTCAAGTGAAAACTTGAGACTGAGCGGTTAAAGTCGAGGTCCAAAGCAAAAGAAGAGTATGCTTAAGAACCTTGGACACCTATAATTGGGGACTTTAGCAAAGCTGAGTCACAATCTGAAAAGGTTCACCCAGTTATGTGTCTGTGGCATTTATGTATCCAGTGGTAATAATGGAAAACAAAGTGCTTAGGGCCACGGCCAAGACTCATAAAGTAGCTGTGTTCAACAATCAACATACTGAACTAGGAGAATCTTTAACACTATCTAAATTCTAAGTTCCTATAGATGCCAATCATTCTGAACTTCAATGGATAAAGTGAGATGCCAAAACTATTCAAGAGGCAAAAAGCTACTAGTCCCGCTCATCTGATTGGAGCTAAGTTTCATTGATATTTTGGAATTTATAGTATATTCTCTTCTTTTTATCCTATTTGATTTTCAGTTGCTTGGGGACAAGCAACAATTTAAGTTTGGTGTTGTGATGAGCGGATAATTTATACGCTTTTTGGCATTGTTTTTACATAGTTTTTAGTATAATCTAGTTAGTTTTTAGTATATTTTTATTAGTTTTTAATAAAAAATCACATTTCTAGACTTTACCATGAGTTTGTGTATTTTTCTGTGATTTTAGGTTTTTCTGGCTGAAATTGAGGGACTTGAGCAAAAATCAGATTCAGAGGTTGAAGAAGGACTGCAGATGCTGCTGGATTCTAACCTCCCTGCACTCAAAGTGGATTTCCTGGAGCTACAGAACTCCAAATGGCGTGCTCTCAATTGCGTTGGAAAGTAGACATCCAGGTCTTTCTAGCAATATATAATAGTCCATACTTTGCCCGAGTTTAGATGATGCAAACTGGCATTCAACGCCAGTTCCATGTTACATTCTGGAGTGAAACGCCAGAAATAGGTTACAAACTGGCGTTCAACTCCAAGAAAAGCCTCTACACGTGTAAAGCTCAATGCTCAGCCCAAGCACACACCAAGTGGGCCCCAGAAGTGGATTTTTGCATCATTTACTCATTTCTGTAAACCCTAGTAACTAGTCTGATATAAATAGGACCTTTTACTATTGTATTAGACATCTTTGATCAGCGTTATGCTATCTTAGACCTTTATGGGGGCTGGCCACTTGGCCATGCCTGGACCTTGTTCTTATGTATTTTCAACGGTAGAGTTTCTACACACCATAGATTAAGGTGTGGAGCTCTGCTGTTCCTCATGAATTAATACAAAGTACTATTGTTTTTCTATTCAATTCAAGCTTATTTCGATTCTAAGATATTCATTCACACTTCAATATGAATGTGATGATCGTGACAGTCATCATCATTCCCAACCTATGAACGCGTGCCTGACAACCACTTCCGTTCTACCTTAGATTGAATAAATATCTCTGGGATTCCTTAATCAGGGTCTTCGTGGTATAAGTTAGAATCCATGGACGGCCATTCTTGAGATCCGGAAAGTTTAAACATTGTCTGTGGTATTCCGAGTAGGATCTGGGAAGGGATGGTTGCGAAGAGCTTCAAACTCGCGAGTGCTAGGCGTAGTGACAGACGCAAAAGGATCAATGGATCCTATTCCAGTATTATCGAGAACCGACAGATGATTAGCCATGCAGTGACAGTGCATTGGACCATTTTCACTGAGAGGACAGGATGTAGCCATTGACAACGGTGACGCCTAACATACAACTTGCCATAGAAAGGAGTATGAATGATTGGATGAAGATAATAGGAAAGCAGAGGTTCAGGAGGAACAAGCATCTTCATACGCTTATCTGAAACTCTCATCAATAAATTACATAAGTACCTCTATCTTTAATTTACATTTTATTTATATTTTAATTATCAAATATCCATAAACATATGAATCTGCCTGACTGAGATTAGCAAGATGACCATAGCTTGCTTCAACCGACAATCTCCGTGGGATCGACCCTTACTCACGTAAGGTTTATTACTTAGACGACCCAGTGCACTTGCTGGTTAGTTGTGCGAAGTTGTGACAAAGAACTAAGATTATGAACGTGCGTACCAAGATTTTGGTGTTGTTGCCGGGGAATGAACCGTCACGATTTCTGCACACCAGAGCCCTTACTGTGATGGAAAGGAACTTCGATGCCAGGAACTTTATAGATTCCCAGCTGCTTCCCGGCACGGAGGAGTATTTCCATGGCTCCAACCTCCCTGGGCAGGTGATGACCAGAATTCACATTCTATTCAAAATTGGTGAATTAGTTCTTTTGGCAAGCGCACCAAAATTATCGTCAAGTAATAACCACAGTGGAGTGGGATCGTATCCAGAGAGATTGTCAAATTCGAGCAGTTTTAATCAATTGATGAATTAGTCAAGCAGATCAATAGGATTGTAAAGTGCAGAATTATAAATGACATAAATGTAAATGGCTAGAATATAAAGAAAAGCAATAAAGTGCAGGAATATAAATGGCAGAATGTAAAGTGCAGAATCATAAATGACTTGAATGTAAATGGGAATGGAGAATTACTGAATGTAAAAATAAGCTGTAAAGAAATTGATAGATAAGAATGGGGAAATTCATTGAGATTGGGAGATGTTGTCTCTTTGGATCAAATCTAGCTTATATCCTCTTCAATCATGCAACTCATTGACCTCTTGGCAATCATGATTGATTGAGCCCCAATCCCTTAGTGACTCAATCTCTCAGATCTTGATCAATAACCAATTCCTTGGTCTAGTTGCTCATGAAGAGAGATATGCTTGGTCCCTGATTATACCACACACCATTATAGGTCCAAGTAGAGGGAGGATTATATGTCACATATCCAAACACCAAAACCCAGCTTCTACTCAAGCGTGAGAAGGGATTTCAAGCATGGTTCCATGTTTTCTTTCCCAAGGTTCCCATGAAACCCAATTACATTCAATCTCTTTCCCAAGATAATTGAATACTAAGCATTAAGAACAAAATTCCTTCTAGCAAATCAAAGAGAAGATGAAGAGAAGAATAATTTCACTATTATCAATCCATCAAGTACAACAGAGCTTCCTATCTCAATGAGAGGGAAGTTAGCTACTCATAGCTCAAAAAGTACTCAAAAGTAAAGTGTAAAAGTGGATCTAAAACTCACTGCTTAACCCCCTTCTTCAGTACTCCTTGGGGGTATTTATACTACTCCTAGTAAAATAAAAGAATTACAAAAGTGAAAAAGAAAAATTACATTTTAGAGGGAAAAGAAAACACTCAATAAGCGTGACTTCTCAGCTGGCGTGTGATTGGCGTTTTTCTGGCGTGTCACGTGCCCTTCATTTCTAGCTTGGCGTGCCACGCCCAATCCTTAAAGTGGCACGCTCGTCCCTCTAACAACCTTGGCATGCCACGCCTTCGAACTCAAGTGGCACGCCATAGTGGAATTCTTGTGTTGGCGTGACACGCCTTCGAACTCAAGTGGCACGCCCCTTACCTTTTTCCACATTTCTTTGCCTCTGGAAACTTGAACTGGCATGCCACGTCCAAGGTCTTGCGTGCCATGCCCTTGCTCTATGCTTGGCTAGGCTTCTTTGGAAATTTTAACTAGCGTGGCACGCCCAGGGTCTGGCGTGCCACGCCTCTTTTGTGAGTGAGTGGTTTCTCTGTTTGGCGTGCCACGCCACGAACTCAAGTGCCATGCCCCAATGCTTCTTTGCTCTCTGAATGACACTGGCGTGCCACGCCTGGTTGCTCAAGTGGCACGCCTAAGTGAAGAATGGTGAGTGGCGTGCCACGCCTTCGATACCAAGTGGCACGCCCCATGTAATTGGCCTCCTTCATCCTCTCTGGAAACTTATACCAGTGTGCCACACCTAAAGGCTGGCGTGCAACGCCCATGATCTTATCTTGGTTCTAGTAGTTGGCGTGCCACGCCTCAGCCTTCAAGTGGCACGCCATAGTGAAATGCTAAGGTTGGCCTGCCACGCCTTTGATACCAAGTGGCACGCCCAGTCCTTGCTTTTGGTCCTTTGTGCATTGGCGTGCCACGCCTGGTTACTCAAGTGGCACGCCCAATCTTCAATTGTTTTCAGCCCCTTCTCTGGATTGTTGTACCAGCGTGCCACGCCATGCTGCTCAAGTGGCACGCCCATGGATTTGTGAACTCTTCAAGCTTGGCGTGCCACGCCTGGGTTCTCAAGTGGCACGCCCAAGTGACTTCTTAGGGCTGGCGTGCCACGCCTTCGATACCAAGTGGCACGCCATAGTGAAGGTTCTTCTTGGAATGGTAAGTTGGCGTGCCACGCCCCTTTGCTCAAGTGGCACACCCATAGTAATTGATGGGTCAGGCGTGCCACGCCCAGCCTGGCGTGCCACGCCCCTTTTGTGTCCTCCATTGTAGCTCTCTGGAAAAATGCATTAGCGTGCCACGCCCAGTTCCTGGTTTGCCACGCCCTCATCCATGCTTGGACTTCTTCTCTGAACTTTAGTACTGGCGTGCCACGCCTAGCTCCTGGCGTGCCACGCCAGTGCATTTTTGTGACGTTTGCTCCCAAGTGGCACGCCAGTTTCACACGCCCAGCTTCTTTTTTGTCTTCTACCCATTTTTTATGCCTTCTTCACCTGAAATTCAGCACAACTCATCTCAAAGTAGAATACCATAATATTCATCAAATAATGCATGAATTGTACTGATATGCTCTTTTATGGTCTTCTTTATACAAGAAAGAAGGGTAGATGATGCAAGTCATCACAACACCAAACTTAAGTTTTGCTTGTCCCAAGCAAATAAATGTGAGTAAACCTTTATAACTTGAGGCCTTGGCTTTGAGTGATTATAATACAACTAAGAGTAAGACTAAGTGTTCAACACATGTATGAATGTTTTAATGTCATGGAAAGCTCTTAGATCCTTGAGGGTTCTTTCAGGTATAGACTTTAGGGGTCCTTTCTATTGATTGTCACCTTGAAGTAAAAAAGGTTGTTTTGCTTTCTTGACCACGACTCTAAGTGTTCTGTCTCAAGACAACCCTTTAATTAAGCTTTCAATTAGCACTCCCAAACCAGTTGGTTTTAGGATACTAGGTGTTGAGACACCCCTAAGAATTTACTTGCCCAGGTCTCTTCTTGACAGATCTTCACCACAAGCATCTACTAAGATCTTTAATTCTTTTTGAGCTTTTTAATGTTTCTTTTTCTATCCCAGTAGTTGATGCTCAGAGCCTTGGGCCTTTATTGCTTACTACCTCTTAGTTCTATGGATATTCAAGGAACACCCCTTAACCTTCCCCTTGTTGTACCTTCTAGGACTAGTTGCTCTTCCATGACTCATTTTCTTTTTAGTTCATCCAAGGTCCTACACTTGGTTACTTATTTCTTAGTTTGTTTGATGATCTCTCTTGGCCTTGGTCTCTCTCATTGTTTTTGCACAACTCACAGTGACTCTTATGGAGACAACCTCTACTATTATTTATGTTGAAATGAAGACTTGGAATACATGGCATTTTCTTTCTTGTAAAAAAAATTCATAAAGACTTCAAACAGGAATTAAACTAAGCATAAAATATAAACTATCCTAGCATGATTATCTATTCAAAAAGTAAATAAAGCAAAAGCTTAAACAAGATTTCAGAATTTAGAAAATATCAACCATGGGACTCAACAACCTTGAGAAGCTTTATCTTTACTTCATTGGCCTCTTCCCTTTGTCCTTCTTCTTGGAGGGGGAAGAGCCACCTTCTTCTTAGAAGGGGAAGGCTTGGAGGAACCTTCTTGTGCTTTGGCATCCTTGGGCTTCCAAAATCCTGCCCTCCTCATATAATTCCTTTCATCTTCCTTATGTTTGGCTAGGATTTCCTCTTGTCTTGCACTTAGCTCTTCCATTCCTTGCATGAAGGTTGGGTATCCTGGGTTTAGAGCGGCCACGGTGTTACACAAGTGATTCAACTTCGCTTGTGTATTAATGTCATACTGCCTCCTGGCATCATAGAGATGTCTGAATTTGGCCAAGTTCCTCTGTTGCCATTTGCCTTGCTCTACTATTTTGTCCAGTGCACTTCGCACCTCTCCCCAGTCAAATTGTTCTTGCTGTTCCTTCCTCATATGCTCCCAATTCCCTTGGAGTTGTTGAATGTTTTGGTTGACTTGCCTCCATTATTGTTGTTGAGTTTCCTTGAGTTGATTGACATCTTCCCTTAAGTGGCGTAGATTTTCCTTCATTTGGTGTACATCTCCTTGCAATTGCTCCCAGTTGAATCCCTCTGGAAATTGCTGATATTAGTATTGTGGTGGTGGTTGGAGTGCCAGGAATTGAGGTTGCTCTTCTGCCTTTTCCTCTTCTTGTTGTTGTTGTGGTTCATGGGCATGAGCTCTTCGTTCTCTGGTCATGTTGAGTGGGTGAACAGCTACCACCTTGGCCATCTTTTTGGCAGTTATGAACTTGTCTTGCTTCACAAGCACTTCATCAATGATTTTTTTCAACTCCAGCCTCATCACATAGCCTCTGTATAATGCTGGGGAATGCCAACCTTGTGTTGTCACTGGTGCTTTTCAGCACTTTGTTGATGTTGCTGGCAATCATCTCCCCCACGTTGATGTTCTCTCCTTTCATGATGCTGTAGATGAGTACAACTCTCTCTTTGGTCACCTCTGAAGTGTTGGATGTGGGGATTAGGGACCTCCTCCCAAATTCTAGCCACCCTCTAGCTTGGGAGCTCAAATATCTTCTCCTCGATTGATTGGGTATCCCATCCTTATCATTTATCCAACGCACATGCATCACACAAATTTCATTCAAGATCTCATCAAACCCAGGGTCTTGCTGCTTCATTCTTTCTTTATAGCTCCGAGTAGAGCTTATCCTCTTCACTATTAGCATTCTTTCTATGCTAGAGGGGCTGTAGTCAATGGACTTCTCCCTTACATAGCTAATGTAGCCATAGTGTTGCCCTGGTTGAGGCACTGCGTTGGCATAGAATTCTCCTACCAAGCTCTCTACCACTTTCCTTGGTGGGTTGCATAGAAGTGACCAACCTCTATTGTTGATCTCAATGTTGATTTCAATGTGCTCGTTTCTCCCTAGTTGAAACCCAACTTCTGGAATGATTTCCCTCTCACTCACCCAATCATAGAATTGATTTTGGTTGAATGCAGAGAGGAACTTGTAGTCATTGAAGGAGCTTGAGGATCCAGAGGTTGGTTCCTTGATTTTTCTTTTCTTTGAGGCTGAGCTTTTTGGTGGTGCCATTAGGTTGAGAGAGTGTGTATGGGATTGTGAAAACGTGTGGTGGTTGCAAGAAAGAGCAAGCAAAATAATGTTTTGCTCCAACACCAAACTTAGGACTTGATTGTCCCAATCAAGAAAAAAAGAAAGAAAGAAAGTAGGGAAAGAGATGGTAAAAGATGAAAAGTGAAAGGAAGGCGAGGGTTATATGTTCTTCGTGTGTGATTGGGGTTGTTGAAGTGGAAGAGGAGATGGGGAGGTGAGGATTTTATAATGGGTGAATGGTGTGGTATGAAGGGTGGGAAATAAAAAGGGTTAAATGTTTTCCCACTTGGGGAGTGGCGCCTACCGTGGGAAGAGGCGCCAACTCTTTTCTCACATGTCTTCTGCGTGTGTTGAGTTCCAAAGTGCAAGTACACTTTGACTTCCTTGCTTTGTGAGTTGTTTACCATGTGGGCCCCATTTTCTCTCCTAAAATTGAAACTGAACCCATTAGTAATGACAAAAGAACCCTTCACATTCCTTCTCATCAAGAGTGAATTGGATTGTAACTGATGGGTGTCCCTTGGGACACCAAACTTAATTCTTTGGCATCTCAATAAATTGGTTTCATCATTGTGTATTTAATGTGTTCATAAGAGTGGAATAACATCAATCTTTTCATTTTCTTTTGATTCCAATTCCTCTAAACTCATTAAACCACATTCACGTTCTTACCCAAAGCATTAAGTGCTTTCAAATAAGGTGACTTGGGCTGCTAGGTGATTCTTGGTGGTGGCCACACCAAACTTAATCTTTGGGCTTACTCTTCAAGATCAGGCTATTAATTATTTGTAAGCCTAGATTAAGTGAGTGGAAGGCCACACCAAACTTAGCAGTTTAGCTAGTTCTCAGCCTATTCACTCATCATGACTTATGCCTTCATCAAGTTGCAATTCCAGAATAGAAAGAAATAAAAAAGTGTAAAAAAAATCTAGCTACCAAAGCTAATATCAAACTTTCTAACCTACAATTGTAAACTAATCTTAAATTGATACTGTAACCTCAAAGTGAGACTGAAAATTAAACTATCTAAAGCAATAGATTTTAAACTACTTCTAAGAAAAGCAATTAAATCAAAAAGGATAAAGTGTTGGGGTGCCTCCCAACTAGCGCTTCTTTATTGTCATTAACTTGACATTCCTTTATCTTCAGCTGAGCTTGTAGCTCACTCTCTGCTCCTCTAAGGGGCCTCCCAAGTAGTGTTTGAGTCTATGGCCATTGACAATAAAAGATCTCTGAGTCTTGTCCTCCATGAGCTCCACATGACCATAGGGAAACACCTTGAGTAAGGTGAAAGGTCCTGACCATCTAGACTTCAGTTTTCCAGGGAAGAACTTGAGTCTTGAGTTATAGAGTAACACCTTCTGTCCTTTAGTGAACTCCATTCTTGCTATCTTTTGGTCATGCCACCTTTTTGTGTTCTCTTTGTAGATTTTTGCATTCTCATATGCTTGATTTCTAAACTCCTCCAGCTCATTGAGTTACATTAATCTCTTTTCTCTAGTAGCTTGCTTATCATAGTTTAACATCTTTAGAGCCTAAAATGCTCTATGCTCAATTTCAACTGGTAAGTGACAAGCCTTGCCATATACCAGTTGGTATGGAGACATTCCAATAGGAGTCTTATAGGCTGTCCTGTAGGCCCATAGTGCATCGTCCAGCTTCTTAGACTAATCCTTCCTTGAGCTTCCAACAGTTTTTTTAAGGATTCGTTTCAGCTCTCTGTTGGAGATTTCAGCTTGCCCGTTGGTCTGTGCGTGGTATGGAGTTGCCACTTTGTGCTTTACTCCATATCTGAGAAGGAGTGTCTCTAGTTGTTTATTGCAGAAGTGTGTACCTCCATCACTAATGAGAGCTCTGGGAACTCCAAATCTGCTGAAGATGTTCCTTCGCAAGAAGCTTATCACAACCTTATTGTCATTTGTTGCAGTGGCTATGGCTTCTACCCACCTTGAGACATAATCAACAGCCACCAATATGTAGCTATTAGAGTAGGAGGTTGGGAAGGGTCCCATGAAATCAATCCACATACATCAAATAGCTCCAACTCTAGTATGAATTGATGTGGCATCTTATTTCTCTTGGTTAGATTACCAGCTCTTTGGCATTCATCACACCTTGACACCATTTCCTTGGCATCCTTAAACATTGTTGGCCAGTAAAATCTGGATTAAAGCACTTTTGCTGCTGTCCTTTCTCCACTGAAGTGACCTCCATATGCGGATCCATGGCACTGCCATAATACTTCTTACCCTTCTTCATGGGATATACACCTTCTTAGGATTCCATCAGCACACTTTTTGAACAAATAAGGGTCATCCCAGATGTAGTGTTTTGTATCCTTAATTAGCTTCTTCCTCATGTGCCTATTGATGCTGGTTAGTAGCTCCCCAATAACCTTGAAGTTGGCTATGTCTACAAACCAAGGGGCTACTCGAATCATCATTAATTGTTCATCAGGAAAGCTTTCATTGACTGCTACTTGCTGCATCTCTTCTTCTTGTGGGATCCTTGAGAGGTGGTCAGCTACCTTGTTCTCTGCTCTGCTCCTATCTTTAATCTCAATATCAAATTCTTGGAGCAGCAAAATCTACCTTATTAGTCTGGGCTTAGATTCTTGTTTGGTAAGCAAGTATTTGAGTGCTGCATGATCAGTGAACACAATTACTTTTGAGCCAATAAGATATGATCTAAACTTATCAAAAGCAAAAACTATGGCTAAAAGTTCTTTCTCCGTGGTGGTATAGTTCTTTTGATTCTCATTAAGAACCTTGCTAGCATAGTAAATAACATGTACTAGCTTGTCTTTCCTCTATCCTAGAACAGCACCAACAGCAAAATCAGATGCATCACACATTAGTTCAAAGGGAAGATCCCAGCTTGGTGGTGCTATAATAGGTGCAGAGGAGAGTTTCTTCTTAAGTTCATCAAAGGCTACCATACACTCTCTATCAAAAACAAAGGGAGTATTTGAGACAAGTAGGTTGCTAAGGGGTTTCGCAATCTTTGAAAAATCTTTGATAAACCTCCTATAGAACCCAGCGTGTCCCCAAAAACTTCTGATTGCTTTGACATTGCAAGGTGGAGGTAATTTTTCAATTACTTTCACTTTTGCCTTGTCCACTTCTATGCCATCTTTTGAGATCTTGTGACCAAGAACCACCCCTTCAGTCACCATAAAATGGCACTTCTCCCAGTTTAAAATTAGGTTGGTTTCTTGACGCCTTTTTAGCACAAGAGCAAGATGGTATAGGCAATCAGAATATGAGTTCCTAAATACAGAGAAGTCGTCCATGAATACTTCTATGAACTTCTCAATCATGTCTGAAAAAATGGAGAGCATGCACCTTTGGAATGTTGCAGGTGCATTGCACAATCCAAAGGGCATTCTCCTATAAGCAAAGACACCATATGGACAAGTAAATGAAGTTTTTTTCTGATCCTTGAGGTCTACAACAATTTGGTTGTAGCCTGAATACCCATCCAGGAAGTAATAATACTCATGTCCTGCCAATCTTTCAAGCATCTGGTCCATGAAAGGTAGCGGAAAGTGGTCCTTCCGGGTGGCTTCATTAAGTTTTTGGTATTCAATGCACATACGCCATCCGGTCACTGTCCTTGTGGGTATCAATTCATTCTTCTCATTTGCCACAACAGTGATCCCTCCCTTCTTAGGGACTACTTGCAACGGGCTTACCCAAGGGCTGTCTGAGATGGGGTAGATCACCCCTGCTTACCATAGTTTCAACACTTCTTTCTGAACCACTTCATTCATAATTGGGTTCAGCCTCCTTTGTTGTTGTCATGAAGGTTTGACATCTTCTTCAAGCAAGATTTTATGCATACACATCGAAGGACTGATCCCTTTTAAATCTGCAAGTGTCTAGCCTATGGCATCCTTGTGTTGTCTCAGCACTTGGATAAGTTCCTCTTCTTGTTCCTTACTCAGACTTGAATTTATTATCACTGGATGAGTATTGTTAGCACCCAGATATGCATATTTCAAGTTGGGTGGTAATGCTTTCAGCTCTAGTTTTGGTGACTCTGCATCTTTGTTGTCTGTGGTGGTTGGCATGATTGAGTTTCTCATGGTTGCTTGTGGTGGTTCTCCATCCAGCTCAATGGTTCCTTGATGCCAGGGCATTTTGGTCAGTTTTATTGACCTTTTCTTTACTGTTTTAGGATAATTTCATGCATTTTCTTAGTAAATAAGCAAGTTTTGGGTAGAAATACACTTACATTTTGATTCAAGCAAACATTGTGAACTTTACATGATTTCATGAGAATTATGCATGAATTGAATGATAAATTGGATAATGCATGATCTCATGACTTGGAATAGAGCTTTGATGCACTTTATTTGCTTGATTTCAGGACAAAGGAAGCAAGGAAGAGCCACGTTAGTCTAATTAACGTGGCCACTAACGTGGAATGGGCATAAGCTTGTGGCGTTAATGAGAAAAGTGATCGCCAATAACGCCATCGAAAGCCATCATAGCCCACGTTAGTTGCCACGTTAGTTACATTAACGTAGGAGCTAACGTGGAAAGAAAAGAGGAGCTCCAATGTTAGTGGTAAAAGTGAACACCACTAAAGTTCCAAAAGGCCATACATAAGCCATGTTAATCTAATTAACGTGAACTCTAACGTGGGAGGAGGACAAAATTGCCAACATTAGTGACACTCACCTTTGTCACTAACGTTGGACTAGGCCAACATTGCCCACGTTAGTGGTCACGTTAAGACCACTAACGTGAAGGGTAACGTGGAGCAAGGAGTGATAGGCCAACGTTAGTGACACTCACCTTTGTCACTAACGTTAGAGATGGCAATTACCACCACGTTAATCTAATTAACGTGAACTCTAACGTGGGAAGGAGGGGCGTTTGGAGCGTTAGTGACAAAGGTAAGTGTCACTAACGCTCTCGAAACTTAGGCATACCCACGTTAAGGGTCACGTTAGTTATACTAACGTGAACTCTAACACGGGGAAAAGGGGCAATTAGCAACGTTATTGAAAAAGGTGAATGCCAATAACGTTTGCGAAGGACCAAGAGGCAACGTTAGTGGTCACGTTAGTGCCACTAACGTTGAAGTTAACGTGGATCATTTTTGGTTTGGAACGTTAGTGAAAAAGGTGATCTTCACTAACATTCTCGAACCCACATTTTCACTTAACGTTAACACCACTAACATCCTAACTAACGTCCATGCCTAACTCATACTTTCTGTAAGCAAAGTTGAGCCCACTGAAGATTGTAACGGCTTCAACTCAAGATCGAAGGCCCATATCCAAGACTTGAAGAGCCAACTAGAAGATCAAAAGAGTAGTCTATATAGGAGTAGTTTTGAACTGGTAAGGGAGCTTTTGGCATTTTAGAGAACTACACTCTGTATATTTTACTTTCTCTGTAATTTCTAGTTAATTTGACAATGCATTCTTCTTTATCTTCTTCCATTTCCAGAGCTATGAACAACTAAACCCCTTTTCATTGGGTTAGGGAGCTCTGTTATAATTTGATGGATCAATAATAGTTTTCATTATTCTTCTTCTTTCTTTTCTCTTGATTTCACTAGAAGGCTTTCAATCTTCATCCAATTGGGTAGTTGTCTTGGAAAAGAAGCTATTCATACTTGGATCTCTTCGAAATCTTGGAAGAGGAATGAAGAGATCATGCTAGAAATGCTTTCTCATGTTGGACCAAATTGGGGTTTGGATGGATATAGTGACATATAATCCTACCAACACTTTGATTTGGGAATACATGTGGTATAATCAGTGACCATACTTCATCTCTTCTCATGAGCAATTAGACCAAGGAATTGGCTATTGATCAAGATTTGAGAGATTGAATTACCAAGAAATTGGAATTCAATCACTTAAGATTGCCAAGGAGATCAATGAATGCATTGATTGAGGAAGAGATGAAAATGACTTGATCCGGAGAATACAACATCTCCTGAGCCCAATGAATCCCCCATTTCTGATCTTACCCATTCTCTTTATTTTCTGCCATCTACTTTTATGCTCATCCTTCCAATTCCCCATTTAAGATTCTGCAATTTACTTTCCGCCATTTACATTCTGCTCTTTATTTCCAGTAGTTACATTTTCTATTATTTACTTTCCCGCCATTTACGATTCTGCAAATCTCAACTAAATTTCTACTTAGCTTAACTAGAACATTCCTCTGATTAAAGTTGCTTGACCAATCAATCCCTGTGGGATTCGACCTCACTCTATTGTGAGTTTTTACTTGACGACAATTCGGTATACTTGCCAAGGGAAATTTGTTGAGAGACAAATTTTCGTGCATCAAGTTTATGGCGCCGTTGCCGGGGATTGATTTTGTATCAACAATGATTAAATTTATGGATAACTAGATTGAGCATTTTTCTTTTGTTTTGTTTAATTTCATTTGAGTGATTTACTTTCAGTTTTAGTTATTTTCTTCCCTTTACCCCCTACCCGTTTGTGGTGTTATCTTCAATTTTTTTACAATTCAGTTCACTAACCCACTAACTGTTTGATATATTGCATCACTCACACTAACAGCACCCCTAATAGGAGTAACTGCTCCATCAATTCTCTTTCCTGCTTATTGCTCTGTTGGTTGTATGACAGGTAGAAGAAGCGGGGCTTCAACTTCCTTTGATTCTGAACCTGAGAGGACCTTCCTTAGATTAAAGAGGGAAGCAAGAGGAAAGAGAATCGTTGGTGTTGAGGAAGAGGAGGAGTATTTTGAACCAACTATAGAGGAGAATATGGAGAACCACCATGAAGAAGAGGCTCAGAACCATGCCAGAGAAGGACCAGCAAATCATGCTGGGCAAGAGAGAATAGTTCTGGGTCCAAACCCAGAAAATTGCGGAAGTAGCATCCAAAAGCCAACCACACATGCCAATAACTTTGAACTAAAGCCACAGCTCATCACCCTTGTTTAGAACAACAGTTCATTCGGAGGAAGTGTCCAAGAAGACCCCAATCAACATCTCACCACCTTTCTAAGGATATGTGATACTGTGAAGTCTAATGGTGTTCATCCTGACACCTATAGATTACTTTTGTTCCCCTTTTCACTCAAGGACAAAGCATCTAAATGGCTGGAATCTTTCCCAAACGAGAGTTTAAGAACCTGGGAAGATGTGGTGAACAAATTCTTGGCGAGATTCTACCCTCCTCAGAGAATTAATAGGTTGAGAGCTGAAGTACAAACCTTCAGGCAACAAGATGGTGAAACTCTCTATGAAGCATAGGAGCGGTTTAAGGACTTGACAAGAAGGTGCCCACCAGACATGTTCAATGAATAGGTGCAGTTACATATTTTCTATGAGGGTCTTTCTTATGAATCAAAGAAGGTAGTAGACCACTCATCCGGGGGATCTCTGAACAAGAAGAAGACCATTGAAGAAGCCATAGATGTCATTGAGACTGTAGCTGAGAATGATTACTTCTATGCTTCTGAAAGGGGCAATACTAGAGGAGTGATGGAGCTGAACAACATGGATGCACTGCTGGCTCAAAACAAGATGATCACCAAGTAGCTGGCTGACCTTACCAAGAAGATGGAAAGGAACCAGGTAGCAGCAGTCACCACCTCATCAGCAGCTCAAGAAGGAGTGAATACAGAGGATGAGAGTGATCAGGAACAAGCCAACTACATTGGGAACTCACCTAGGCAGACCCATGATCCATACTGCAAAACTTATAATCCTGGTTGGAGGAATGATGCGTGAGCATCTTGTCTATCTTTTTCTAGTGAATTTGCATCTAATTTGTTGAGTTTAATTAAGAATTAATTATATTTTAGCCACTATGGATGCTATTTTGAGTTTTGTGCAATTTTATTTATTTTAGGTAGCATTCGGATGGATTTGATGAAGTTTCTGCAGAGAAAGAACCAAGGAGATGACCAGCGAATACCAACGTGGACGCATGGCTCACGCGACCGCGCGGAATAGAGGAAATCGCAATGACGCGATCGCGTGCCTGACGCGAACGCGTGGACTGGAATCTGCACAAATGACGCAAACGCATGGACGACGCGGACGCGTCACATGAGCGATCTGCAGAATTGACAGAAAACGCTGGGGGCGATTTCTGGGCTATTTTGACCCAATTTCCAGCCCAGAAAATACAGATTAAAAGCTGCAGCGTGGACAATTCAAGTGGTCCCCATCCATCCATTGAAGATTTGATTATTTAAATTAATTCAAATTTAAATTCAAATCTTAAATTAGGAAAAGATATTATTTTAATTTTTAGTTTTAGATATTAGATTTTAAATTTATTAGGATTAGTTATAAAAGGAGGAAGCTTTCCTTCCTTTGTAGAGAGGTCTTGGGGAGATTCCACCTCATCCCATCAGGGAAACATAATTGACAATCCTAATTTTCTCTCTTTTCTATGAGCAACTAAACCTCCATTGTTAAGGTTAGGAGCTCTGTCTATATGTATGGATTGATTTTATTACTTTTTCTATTTTAATTTATGTATGAATTTATAATTTAAGAATTATTTTCGCTCTTTATTTTATGAATTTGGGTGGAACGGAAGTATGACCCTCTTTCTATTTGAGTTCCTGTAAAACTTGGAAAAGCTCTTTACTTGAACAACAGCTTGAAAACAATTTCTCCTAAATTTTAATTATTGGGATTTAACGGGATACGTGACATATAATCCTTTTATTTTTGGGTAATTAGAGTTTTTGTGGCATATAAACTAGAAATTGATTATCACCCTCTAATTGGAATTAATTGACCAAGGAATTGGCTGTTGATGAATTTTAGAGGAGACTAGGAAGGTCTAAGGAATTAGGGTCTAGTCACATATAGTTTGCCATAAATTAAATCCCACATGATTAAAATAGTTAGTAAGAAAAATTAATCAGGAAAAATAGATAACTCTGAAACCTTAACTATTTTCTCCATATTTTCCTCCCAATTTATTTACTTTACTATTTTAATTTCTGCACGATTGAATATTCAAATACTCTTTTCTGTTTGTCTAACTAATCCTATCAAACACTATTGTTGCTTAATCCATCAATCCTCGTGGGATCGACCCTTACTCACGTAAGATATTACTTGGTATGACCCGGTGCACTTGCCGGTTAGTAAGTGTGGTTGTAAAATACCGCACCAAGTTTTTGGCGCCGTTGCCGGGGATTGACTGTGATTGACAACTATTCGTTGTTTGATTGCTTAGATTAGATAATTTTTCTTTTAATTAAAAACTTTTTTATTATTATTAGTATTTTCGAAAAAAAAAATTTCTTTTCCTTTACGTTTTATTTTTTCTTTTCTGTTACATTTTTTTCTTTTGTTCCTACCCCCCCTCCCCTGTTCCTTCTTTTTTGTTTCTTCTTTTTTTTTGTTTTGCTTTAAAAAAATTTAAAAATAAATAAATAAAAATAAATAAATAAATAAATATTTTAGTATTAATATTTTTCTTTTCTTAATTTCTTAATTTAAGTTTGGTGTTACTCAGTTAATGTTATTTTAATTTTTCTGTTTAATTTTTTCTTTTAAATTTTCGAATTTTTTAGTTATTTATTTAGTATTTTTATTTTATTATTTTACACAGGTTACTTCACAGGGACTTCTCTGCACTCTAACGTAGAGAGTCCCATTTTTTTTCTTGTTTTCTGCTTGTGTATGCGCAGGAATAGAGACAAAGAACAACTCTTAGACTTTGATCCTGAACCTGAAAGAACTTTCAGGCAACGTTTACAACAAGCAAGACTTTGCAAGGCTGCAAAATCTACTATGGCAAATAATGCTAATGCCAATGTGGTAAATCCGAATGGGGATGATCAACAGAGGAGAGTGCTTGGCTCTTATTCTGCCCCTACTGCGGATCTTTATGGAAAAAGTATTGTGGTGCCTCCTATAACTGCAAACAACTTTGAGTTGAAGCCACAATTGGTCACCCTGGTGCAACAAAATTGCCAGTATCATGGTCTTCTTCATGAAGACCCAAATTAATTTATATCTGATTTTCTGCAGATATGTGATACTGTGAAGACAAATAGAATGAACCCAGAGGTGTACAAAACTAATGCTTTTCCCGTTTTCTCTGAGGGATAAAGCAAAGCTATGGCTAGATTCCCAACCAAAGGAGAGTCTGAATACGTGGGAAAAGGTTGTCACGGAATTTCTCACTAAATTTTTCCCACCAAAGAAGCTGACTAAGCTTAGGTTGGAGGTTCAGACTTTCAAGCAAAAGGAGGGTGAAACTCTTTATGAAGCTTGGGAAAGGTACAAGCTGCTGACTAGGCAATGCCCTCCAGACATGTTCTCCAAGTGGACTCAACTGGATATCTTTTATGAAGGCTTAGGAGATATGTCAAAGATGAGCCTAGACACTTCTGCAGGCGGTTCATTGCACAAGAAGAAGACACCAGAGGAGGCAATTGAGCTGATTGAATTGGTTGCAAGCAACCAATATCTGTACTCATCTAACAGGAATCCTGTGAACTCTGAGACCTCTCAGAATAGAGGCGTGTTGGAAGTAGAAGCTGTTAATGCTCTTCTTGCTCAGAACAAGCTTATGTCTCAGCAGATAAATCTACTTACTCAACAGATGGGTGGCATGCAAGTCTCAGCTATCAACACTCAAAATCCACCCCAAGAGACCTCCTATGATATGACAGGTAACTTTATGCAAAATGATAATTATGATTATGCTCAACCCTCTTCTAAACAGGTGAATTACATGGGGAGTGGTCCTAGAAATCCCAACAATGATCCGTATTCTAAGACATACAATCAGGGGTGGAGGAATCACCCAAATTTTGGGTGAAGAGATCAACCTCAGAACTTCAACAATAGTTCTCAGGGCGGTTTTCAACAGAACAAATATAATAACCGCCAATCTCAGTCTCAGCAACAACAACCTCAGCAGGCAAATTCTAAATCCCAAGAAGATTCTAAGTGGGAGATGATGATGAGTTTCGTGCAAGAAACCAGAGCCTTCATTAGAAACTTAGAGGTACAAATGGGTCAAATGAGCAAGCAATTACCTGAAAGGTCTTCAAATACATTCCCTGGTGATACAGTGGTGAACCCAAGAGAAGATTGCAAGGCTATTCAATTGAGAAATGGTAAGGTAGCTGGTTCTGAGAATAAGGTCAATGAAGATCCAGTTGAAAAGGAAGCTCCAGAGGAGAAGAAGGAAGAGGTAGAGCACGCCCTACCTAAGCGTGCAGACAACCCGTTTTCTGACTCTCTTGACACTTATCCCACCTTACCAAAGGCCCCTGAATACAAGCCGAAAATGCCATATCCTCAGAGGCTTCAGAAGGCGTCCAAAGAAAAGTAATTCTCTAAATTTTTAGATGTCTTCAAGAAGCTGCAGATCAACATCCCTTTTGCAGAGGCTCTAGAGCAAATGCCTCTCTATGCTAAATTTATGAAAGAATTGTTGACCCACAAGAGGAATTGGAAGGAGCAAGAAACCGTGGTGTTAACCAAGGAATGCAGTGCTATTATTCAACACACCCTTCCTGAGAAAATGCCAGACCCAGGGAGTTTTGTCATTCCTTGCACCATTGGAGAAGTCGGTATTCAGAGAGCTTTATGTGATCTTGGAGCTAGCATCAACCTCATGCCACTTTCAGTGATGAAAAAGCTTCAAATTGAGAAGGTAAAACCTACTCGTATTTCTCTTCAACTTGCTGATCTTTCTATTAAATTACCTGTAGGTGTGGTTGAAGATTTACTTATTAAAGTAGGACCATTTATTTTCCCTGTTGATTTTGTTATATTAGACATGGAAGAGGAGGTAAAACCCTCTATTATACTTGGTAGACCCTTTTTAGCTACAGGTAGAGCTTTGATTGATGTACAAATGGGTGAATTAACCCTGAGGGTCAATGAAGAACAGGTGGTCCTAAATGTTTTTGAAGCCCTCAAGCACCCCAATGATTCTGAGGGGTGTATGAAAATAGATGTTATTGAACCACTTGTTCAAGAAGTACTGGAAGCTGAGGTACTTGATGATGTTCTGGACCCTAATTCTGACTACGAATTAGTTGAAGTTGATGATTCACCACCCCAAAAGGAGCTGATGAACACGCCAATAAAGGAGGAGAAAGTCCCCAAGCTTGAGCTCAAACCTTTACCCCCTTCTCTGAAATATGTGTTCTTGGGTGAAAATGATTCATATCCAGTAATTATTAGCTCTTCCCTAAAGCCTGAAGAGGAAGAGGCGCTTATTTCAGTGCTCAGAGCCATAAAACAGCTCTTGGGTGGACCATTAGTGACTTAAAGGGGATTAGTCCAACCAGGTGTATGCACAAGATCCTTCTTGAAGATGATGCTAAACCAGTTGTGCAACCACAAAGGAGACTCAATCCAACTATGAAAGAGGTGGTCCAAAAAGAGGTAATGAAATTATGGGAAGCAGGTATTATTTACCCTATTTCTGACAGCCCTTGGGTACGTCCTGTGCAGGTAGTTCCCATGAAAGGAGGGATGACAGTGATCCAGAATGAAAAGAATGAGCTTATTCTTACAAGAACAGTCACGGGATGGAGAATGTGCATAGATTACAGGAGGCTCAATACTGCTACAAGGAAGGATCATTTTCCCCTCCCTTTCATTGATCAGATGCTTGAGAGGTTAGCTAGTCATGCTTTTTATTGTTTTCTAGATGGATATTCTGGATATAATCAAATTGTAATGGACCCTCAAGATCAAGAGAAGACAGCATTCACATGCCCCTTTGGAATATTTGCTTACAGGAGAATGCCATTTGAACTTTGCAATGCTCCAGCAACCTTTCAGAGGTGTATGCTTTCAATTTTTTCTGATATGGTTGAAAAGTTTATTGAAATATTTATGGATGACTTTTCTGTTTTTGGTAATTCTTTTGCATCATGCCTTAAACATTTATCTCTTGTCTTGAAATGGTGTCAAGAATCAAACCTTGTTTTAAATTGGGAAAAATGCCATTTTATGGTTACAGAAGGCATTGTTCTTGGACACCGGATTTCAAGTAAGGGAATTGAGGTTGACAGAGCAAAGGTGGAGGTAATTGAAAAATTACCACCACCAACTAATGTTAAGACAATTAGGAGTTTCTTGGGTCATGCAGGATTTTATAGAAGATTTATAAAGGATTTTTCTAAAATTGCTAAACCATTGAGTAACCTGTTGGTTGTTGATGTTCCTTTTGTCTTTGATTCTGATTGTCTGCATGCTTTTGAAACTCTAAAAGCAAACCTTACCTTTGCTCCCATTATAGCTCCACCTGACTAGGATTTACCATTTGAATTAATGTGTGATGCTAGTGATTTTGCTATAGGAGCTGTTTTAGGACAGAGGCATGGTAAGCTTGTACATGTCATTTATTATGCCAGTCGTGTGTTAAATGATGCTCAAAAGAATTACACAACTACAGAAAAGGAATTATTAGCTGTTGTGTATGCTGTTGATAAGTTTAGGTCCTATTTACTTGGTTCTAAGGTTATTGTTTATACTGACCATGCTGCTTTGAAGTACCTTCTAACTAAGCAGGATTCTAAACCAAGATTAATCAAATAGGTGTTACTCCTTCAGGAGTTTGATATTGAAATAAAAGACAGAAAAGGGTCAGAAAATCAAGTAGCTGACCATCTCTCCAGAATTGAGCCTGAAGCAGGAGTGCAACCACCCACAGCTGTAACTGAGACATTTCCAGATGAGCAATTGTTCCTCATTCAGCAAGCTCCATGGTTTGTAGACATTGCAAATTATAAGGCCATGAATTTTATCCCAAGGGAGTACAGTAGGCAACAAGTGAAGAAGCTATTGACTGATGCAAAGTACTACATTTGGGAGGAACCATACCTTTTTAAAAGGTGTTCAGATGGAATTATCCGGAGGTGTGTCCCAGATGAAGAAAAACAGCAGATTCTTTGGCACTGTCATGGTTCTGAGTATGGAGGCCACTTTGATGGTGAAAGGACAGCTACAAAGGTCCTTCAGAGTGGGTTTTACTGGCCAACTCTCTTCAGAGACTCAAGAGCATTTGTAAAGCACTGTGACAGATGTGAAAAAGCAATGAATCTCCCTGTCAACCATGAAATGCCACAGCAGGGGATTCTTGAGGTTGAGTTGTTTGATGTGTGGGGTATTAATTTCATGGGACCTTTTCCACCCTCACATTCAAACAACTATATTCTAGTGGCAGTTGATTATATGTCCAAATGGGTAGAAGCTGTGGCTTTGCCCACCAATGATGCCAAGGTGGTAATGAGCTTTCTTCAGAGGTATATCTTTAGCCAGTTTGGTGTCCCAAGGACACTCATTAGTGATGGAGGAAGTCACTTCTGTAACAGACAGCTGGACTCTCTTCTGCATAGATATGGCGTCCGTCATAAAGTGGCAACCCCCTATCACCCTCAGACAAGTGGGCAGGTTGAAGTTTCCAACAGGGAACTTAAGAGGATTCTGGAGAAGATCGTCAGTATCTCAAGAAAGGACTGGTCTAGGAAGCTTGATGATGCTCTCTGGGCATACCGGACAGTATACAAGACTCCAATTGGCATGTCCCCATATCAGTCGGTCTATGGCAAAGCCTGTCACTTTCCAGTTGAGCTGGAGCATAAGGCTTATTGGGCAATTAGGTATCTGAATCTTGATTCAGAAGCTGCAGGAATTAAGCGGATGCTTCAGTTAAATGAGCTTGATGAATTCAGATATTCAGCCTATGAGAATGCCAATCTCTATAAGGAGAGAACCAAGCTAATGCATGATAAGAAGATTGCCATCAGAGTCTTTGAGCCAGGACAGAGAGTACTTCTATATAATTCAAGGATCAAATTCTTTCTCGGGAAGCTGAAATCCCGGTGGACAGGACCGTTTGTGGTTACCAAAGTTTCACAATATGGTCATGTGGAAATCCAGGAAGAGAATTCTGACAGGAAATTTACAGTGAATGGCCTGAGGTTGAAACACTATCTTGGAGGCGAGATTAATCGCCAGAGGTCCACTCATCTGCTGAACTAGCAGAGCTGATTGTCAAGCTAATGACGTTAAAGAAGTGCTTGTTGGGAGGCAATCCGATAATTTCGTATCCTTAGCTATTTTTCGTAGTAGTAGTTTTCCTAGTTATTTTATTGAGTTCTTACTAATTTTCTGATCATGCAGCTATGTTCTTCCAGGAATCGAACACCTCAAGCTATATAATTCAAAAAAAAAAAGAGGCACACGACGCGATCGCGTCATTGACGCGAACGCGTCAATCATGTGTGCATGAAAAATAAATTTGAACAGAGAGTTGCGTGGGAGTGGCGCAAGAATGATGCCTCTAGCACAAACAAACCCACGCAGATGCATGGCTCACGCGACCGCGTCATTCATGATTTTTGCCACTTCACGCGACCGCGTCACTCACGCGAATGTGTGACTTGCAGAATCGACGTAAAAGAGTGTTTGGACAGAGAGTTGTGCTGGCTTGAGGCAAGAAGTGTGCTAAAAGCACAAATTTGGTTATGCGGACGCGTGCCCGACGCGTCCGCGTCAATTGCATAAATGGCCATCCACGCGAACGCGTGCATGACGCGAACGCGTCGTAGGAAAATGTGGCTCCCAAGCCATGCAAACAGAAAGTCACGTGGGCGCGCGGCTGGCTTCGCGCGAATCGCACAAAATCTAGGGCACGCGGACGCGTGCCTAATGCTAACGTGTCATTATGAAGGATACGCGACGTATGCGATCGCGTCATTGACGCGAACGCGTTGCTTGTGCCGCCCAGTTTCTTTCTCTCTCTCTCCCAATCCTAATTCTCTCTTTTTCTCTTATCCTTTTATTTTTTTTTCTTTCTTTCATTTTAATATTTGTCTCTTTTATTTTCAGTTCTTCTTTGCTTGAGGACAAGCAAACCTTTAAGTTTGGTGTTGACGCTGCGCTATAGGTTTTCTAGTACAAAAGGGAGGCGAATCATCTTCGCAAAGGAGCACAACCTGAAGAATAAAGCGACCGCTAGGATAATTAAGGTGGTTGAGTTCCTTTCATTTTTTACTCCTCCCCTCTTTTTCTATGTTATGTTCCGGTTTGCTGTTATTTTGCTTTGTTTGTTGCATGATCCTTTATTAGTTAGAATCCTAGGACTAGTTTAGTTTTCTTTTAATTGCTTTAATTCTGAAAAGATGTCTCATGTATTACTCACTGAGCTTGAATTCAAAAAAAAAAAATACAGGAGTGTTATATTGCATGAGAAGGTGGGTCTATATTAAAGAATAGTCTTATTTACTTAAATGTGGTGGTATTTTCTGTGATTTTGAATGCATGCTTGAACAGTGCATATTTTTTATAGTGAAGCTGATGAATGTTAAAATTGTTGGCTCTTGAAAGAATGATGAAAAAGAGAAATGTTATTGATAATCTGAAAAAGTCATAAAATTGATTCTTGAAGCAAGAAAAAGTAGTGAAAAACACAAAGCTTGCGAAAAAAAAAACAAAAAACTAAAATAAAATAAAAGAAAATAAAAGAAAAAAAAAAGCAAGCAGAAAAAGCCAATAACCCTTTAAACTAAAAGGCAAAGGGTAAAAAGGATCCAAGGCTTTGAGCATTAATGGATAGGAGGGCCCAAAGGAATAAAATCCTGGCCTAAGCGGCTAAATCAAGCTGTCCCTAACCATGTGCTTGTGGCGTGAAGGTGTCAAGTGAAAAGCTTGAGACTGAGCGGTTAAAGTCGTGATCCAAAGCAAAAAGAGTGTGCTTAAGAACTCTGGGTACCTCTAACTGGGGACTCTAGCAAAGCTGAGTCACAATCTGAAAAGGTTCACCCAGTTATGTGTCTGTGGCATTTACGTATCTGGTGGTAATACTGGAAAGCAAAATGCTTAGGGTCACAGCCAAGACTCATAAAGTAGCTGTGTTCAAGAATCAACATACTGAACTAGGAGAGTCAATAACACTATCTGAATTCTGAGTTCCTATGGATGCAATTCATTCTGAACTTCAAAGGATAAAGTGAGATGCCAAAACTGTTCAGGATTGCAGTTGTAAACCCCACTATAAGAAGAGACATGAGCTTAATCGAACTCTCATTCTCATGCAAATTCACATCCTAAGCTTATATTAGTTTTGGTTGCTTGAGGACAAGCAACAGTTTAAGTTTGGTGTTGTGATGCATGAGCATCTTGTCTATCTTTTTCTAGTGAATTTGCATCTAATTTGTTGAGTTTAATTAAGAATTAATTATATTTTAGCCACTATGGATGCTATTTTGAGTTTTGTGCAATTTTATTTATTTTAGGTAGCATTCGGATGGATTTGATCAAGTTTCTGCAGAGAAAGAACCAAGGAGATGACCAGCGAATACCGACGCAGACGCATGGCTCACGTGACCGCGTGGAATAGAGGAAATCGCAATGACGCGATCGCGTGCCTGACGCGAACGCGTGGACTGGAATCTGTACAAATGACGCGAACGCATGGATGACGTAGACGCATCACATGAGCGATCTGCAGAATTGACAGAAAATGCTAGGGGCGATTTCTGGGCTATTTTGACCCAGTTTCCAGCCCAGAAAACACAGATTAAAAGCTGCAGCATGGACAATTCAAGTGGTCCCCATCCATCCATTGAAGATTTGATTATTTAAATTAATTCAAATTTAAATTCAAATCTTAAATTAGGAAAAGATATTATTTTAATTTTTAGTTTTAGATATTAGATTTTAAATTTATTAGGATTAGTTATAAAAGGAGGAAGCTTTCCTTCCTTTGTAGAGAGGTCCTGGGGAGATTCCACCTCATCCCATCAGGGAAACATAATTGACAATCCTAATTTTCTCTCTTTTCTATGAGCAACTAAACCTCCACTGTTAAGGTTAGGAGCTCTGTCTATTTGTATGGATTGATTTTATTGCTTTTTCTATTTTAATTTATGTATGGATTTATAATTTAAGAATTGTTTTTGCTCTTTATTTTATGAATTTGGGTGGAATGGAAGTATGATCCTCTTTCTATTTGAGTTCCTGTAAAACTTGGAAAAGCTCTTTACTTGAACAACAACTTGAAAATAATTTCTTCTAAATTTTAATTATTTGGATTTAACGGGATACGTGACATATAATCCTTTTATTTTTGGGTAATTAGAGTTTTTGTGGCATATAAACTAGAAATTGATTATCACCCTCTAATTGGAATTAATTGACCAAGGAATTGGCTGTTGATGAATCTTAGAGGAGACTAGGAAGGTCTAAGGAATTAGGGTCTAGTCACATATAGTTTGCCATAAATTAAATCCTACATGATTAAAATAGTTAGTAAGAAAAATTAATCAGGAAAAATAGATAACTCTGAAACCTTAACTATTTTCTCCATATTTTCTTCCCAATTTATTTACTTTACTATTTTAATTTCTGCACGATTGAATATTCAAATACTCTTTTCTATTTGTCTAACTAATCCTATCAAACACTATTATTGCTTAATCCATCAATCCTCGTGGGATCGACCCTTACTCACGTAAGGTATTACTTAGTACGACCCGGTGCACTTGTCGGTTAGTAAGTGTGGTTGTAAAATACCGCACCAAGGAACCACCCGAATTTTGGGTGGGGAAATCAACAAGATCAAGGCCAAGATCAGAGACGTCACAACCCCAACAGCAATGCAGCTCACCAACATTTCACACAGAGATCATATCAGCACCCACCTAATAATACCTCTCAACATCCATATCAAAACCAAAATGGCCCTTCTCATCCCTCCAATCTCAACTCACCATTATCCGAAGATAGACTCTCCAGAATTGAGACTCTACTTGTAGGCATATGTAGGAAATCCAAGATAACAAGGTGTTCAAGGAGGAGGTGCGAGCCAATATTAAAAACCAGGGAGACACCATCAAGAGGCTGGAATTTCAAGTGGGATACCTCTCTGAGAAGATTCCCAAACCTACTGACAGTTTCCCAAGTGACACAGAGAAAAACCCGAGAGGTGAAGCAAAGAAAGTGAGATGGGAAGAATGCAAGATGGTAACTATAAGTGATAAGGGGATTGAGGAAGAGCTGAACAAACCCTTAGAACACTCTGGAGATACTTCAACAGAGGAGCAGGAAGAGGGTAACCAAGAAACCAAAACTACACAGAAGGAGATTCTGAAACTCTATGCACCTTTTTCCCAAAGACTCAAAGGTGGTGTAGAAAAGAGAATATACTCAAAGTTCCTCGACATGTTTGCATCCCTTCAAGTAAACATACCATTTATCAAGGCTCTCCAACAAATGCCCTCATACATTAAGTGTATGAAGGAGCTGCTGACCAGGAAAAGCTCACTCAAAGGAGGGCAAACAATAGTGATGAATAAGGAGTGCAGTGCTCTCATTCAACCAGAGTTGCCTACAAAAAGGAAGGATCCAGGGAGTTTTCACATCCCCTGTGCCATAGGAGAAACAAGGTTTGATAAAGGACTCTGTGACCTGGGAGCAAGCATCAACTTAATGCCTTTATCCCTCATGAAGAAGCTGCAGATTAATGAGCTAACACCCACAGACGTAGTCATCAAGCTGGCTGACAAAACTCAAAAACAAGCAGTAGGAGTGGTTGAAAACGTGTTGGTAAAGGTTGGGAACTACTTCCTTCCCACAGACTTTTTCATATTGGAAATGGAAGAGAGTCACCTCCACCCAATCATATTGGGAAGACCATTCCTAGCCACAGCCAGAGCACTTATAGATGTGGAGCGAGGAGAGCTAATACTGAGGATACATGATGAACAACTCGCATTCAATGTCTTCAAACCCTCACAAGAAGCAGATCAAGAAAACAAGAAACTAAGGGAAGATCACAATGATGCACTGGTGAAAGAAACAAGCACCGAAGCACAAACAGTACACCCTGGAATCCCTTTGGTTGGTGAACAAAATAGTCAGAAGGTGCAACAGCTAAAGGAAACCCAAGAGGAGCCAAACCCACCAGAGTCATATGAGACCAGCAACAAAATTTTCCTGGGAAAGGAGGCCACAAAGAGCAGGGTAACATTAAAAGAAACAAGGTGGATTCCCCTATGGTGTCTACCAGCATGCATTCTCCTATGGATTATTTGGGGTAACTCATTGCTTTGAAGACGTTGAAGACCATTTTCTCTTCATGCTACCTCAAGACTAGTTCCCCTTTTTGCACATCAATGATGGCTCCAGCAATAGCTAGGAATGGTCTTCCTAGGATAATTGACGTGTTGGCCTCTTCTTCCATGTCCAGCACAACGAAATCAGCAGGGAAAATGAATTCTCCTACTTTCACTAGCAAATCTTCCACCACCCCATGTGGAAACTTAAATGTTCTGTCAGCCAATTGGAGTGCCATTCTTGTTGGCTTGGCTTTCTCAATCTTCATCCTTCTCATCATGGTTAGGGACATAAGATTTATGCTAGCTCACAAATCACACAAGGTTTTCTCAATGGTGATGTCTCCTATGATGCAGGGGATTTGGAAACTCCTTGGGTCTTTCAGCTTTTGAGGCAGCTTTTTTGTATGATGGAGCTGCATTCTTCAGTCAATATTATAGTTTCTTTTGCCTCCCAGTTCCTCTTTTTGGTTATAAGCTCCTTCAAAAATTTGGCATAAAGTGGCATTTGTTCTAATACCTCAGCAAATGGTATGTTGATTTGGAGCCTCTTGAAGATCTCTAAGAACTTAGAAAACTGGCCATCCTTCCCATCTTTTCCCAGTCTTTGTGGGTATGGTGCCTTTGGCACATAAGGCTTCAAGACTGGTTTTGGTGGAGGTGGAGCAGGGATCTCTTCTTCATCCTTGTTCCCATGCTTTGCTGCAGCTTCTTCATGCTTGTCTTTGCTTGGGGTCCCTTCTTCTACAACCTTCCCACTTCTTAGAGTAATGGCTTTGCATTCCCCTCTTGGGTTAGCCATGGTATCACTAGGAAATCTGTGTGTGGGAAGTGGGATTTTCTTGGATAAAATCCCTACTTGTGCTTCCAACTTTGAGATTGCTGCGCCTTAATTTTTCATATTTGACCTGTATTCTTCTTAATTAGCGTTTATCCTTCTTTCAATTTGTGCTTGGCTGTCCATGAGGGTAGAGACTGCCCCTGTAATCTGTAAGGACAGTTGTGCTATTGCAGCCTCCATCCTCTCAAAGTTGCTCTTGATTTCACATGGTTGCATAGTTGAGGATGGTGCATCTTGATTGAGGTTGCTGTGTATGGGTTGGTTACTATGGTATGATGTGTTTTTTGAGTTATGATAGGATCTATGGTTCCCTGTTTGATGGTTGGGGTTGTGGTTGGAATGCTGATTTGATGAATAAGGCTTGTTGTGGTCCTAGTTGTGGTTTTGTTGATTTCCCCACCCAAAGTTTGGGTGGTTCTTCCAACCTGGGTTGTATGTCTTAGAGTGTGGGTCATATGGTGGTCTGGATGAATTGTTCACATAATTGGCTTGTTTCCAGTCACTAACGTTAGGATTTTTTCCAGTAAAGAAATTCATAAAAACAATCGCGTTGTAAATATAGTCTCTAAACCGACAGAAATCCCTTTGTACAAACGTCTTGGTTGTCAGAAGTAACAAACCCCTTTAAAATTGATAACCGAGTATTTAAACCTCGGGTCGTCTTCTCAAGGAATTGTAGGGAAGTATGTTCTTATTATTGGTTATGGAGATTGTAAATTTGGGGTTTTGAGAATAGGGAGCAAGTAATTTAAATTACAATTAAAATAAATAAATAACTGTAAAATAAATTTTTGGCAAGGTATGAGAAATTGGAAGTCCTAGCCCAGTTATCCTTATCAACAATAATGAAAATTGACTCTTGATTCCACTTAGTTAACCTTTACTAGAGCAAGGGAAGGTCAAGTGACTAATTAGTTTGATCTTCAAATCCTAGTTAATCCCTAAGAAAAGATTGGGATTATCGAAGTTCAGTTCAATTAGCAAAGATAACAATTATCACTTATGTTGAGTTAAGATAACTCCTGAGTTACTAATTTCTTAACCAAAGCCAAGAATGTAGAAAGCTAAATTAAAATCATAAATATCTGGAATACCTCAAATAAAATATATTCAAAGCAGTAAAATCTAACATGGAAAAGTTCATAAGCCAATTGGGCAACATAAATCAAATACAAATAAAAGCATTAGAGTCAATAAAAATAGAAGCGAAAGTAAATAGAAAGGGACATTGAACCTGGGATCGAGAGTCACTCCTAAAACTAAGAGAAGTCCTAAATCCTAATCCTAAGAGAGAGAGAGGAGAGAACCTCTCTCTCTAAAACTACATCTAAAACATGAAAAGTGAATTATGAGAGCCTCTCATGAATGGATGCATTCCCCCACTTTATAGCCTCTAATCTGTGTGTTCTGGGCTGAAAACTGGGTCAAAAGCAGCCCAGAAATCGCCCCCTGCGATTTCTGTTACGTTCAGGTCGCGAAAAGGTGACGCGGCCGCGTCGTCCATGCGACCGCGCGGATTGGGTGTTGGCCAGGTCAAGCGTCCGGGTGACCCACGCGTTCGCGTCGCCTGGCATCGGGGAAACTATGACAAATTATATATCAAATCGAAGCCCCAGACATTAGCTTTCCAACGCAACTAGAACCGCATCATTTGGACCTCTGTAGCTAAAGTTATAGCCATTTGAGTGCGAAGAGGTCAGGCTAGACAGCTTAGCAATTTCTCTAACTTATTGTATTCCTTCCACTTTTGCATGCTTCCTTTCCATCCTCTGAGCCATTCCTGCCCTATAATCTCTGAAAACACTTAATACACATATCAAGGCATCTAATGGTAATAAGAGAGGATTAATATTAGCAAATATAAGTCCAAAGAAACATGTTTTCAATCAAAGCACATAATTAGGAAGGCAAATGTAAAACCATGCAAATAGTATGAATAAGTGGGTAAAGAGTTGATGAAAACCACTCAATTGAGTACAAGATAAACCATAAAATAGTGGTTTATCAGTCACCTTCAGATTCTGATGCATTCCCTTCTTGTTGAGGAGTTTGGTCTTCAATGAATGAGGCTTGATTGGCCTCCATCCTTTTGGTTAGAGCTGCTATTTGAACTGCAATTGCCTTGTTCTGAGCTAACAAAGCATCTACAGAGTTGAATTCTAGCACTCCCTTCTTTTGAGTTCTTTCTGAAACATA
This sequence comes from Arachis ipaensis, assembly GCF_059453495.1. Taxonomy (NCBI): domain Eukaryota; kingdom Viridiplantae; phylum Streptophyta; class Magnoliopsida; order Fabales; family Fabaceae; genus Arachis; species Arachis ipaensis. Next base: position 112,290,584 of record NC_142441.1, on the reverse strand, counting down.
GAAATACTCATTTTCAGCTACAGCCTCAATGACATCTATGGCCTCTTCAATATTTTTCTTCTTGTTGAGTGAGTGATGAGCGGATAATTTATACGCTTTTTGATATTGTTTTTACATAGTTTTTAGTATGATTTGATTAGTTTTTAATATATTTTTATTAGTTTTTAAATAAAAACCATATTTCTGGACTTTACTATGAGTTTGTGTATTTTTCTGTGATTTCAGAAAATTTCTAGCTGAAATTGAGGGACTTGAGCAAAAATCAGATTCAGAGGTTGAAGAAGGACTGCAGATGCTGTTGGATTCTGACCTCCCTGCACTCAAAGTGGATTTTCTAGAGCTACAGGAGTCCAAATGGCACGCTCTCAATTTCGTTGGAAAGTAGACATCCATGGCTTTCCCGCAATATATAATAGTTCATACTTTGCCCGAGTTCAGACGATGCAAACTGGCGTTCAACGCCAGCTTCCTGCCCTATTCTGGAGTTAAACGCCAGAAACAGGTTGCCAAGTGGAGTTAAACACCAGAAACAGGTTACAAACTGGCGTTCAACTCTAAGAGAAGCCTCTACACGTGTAAAGCTCAATGCTCAGTACAAGCACACACCAAGTGGGCCCCGGAAGTGGATTTCTGCATCATTTACTCATTTTTGTAAACCCTAGTAACTAGTTTAGTATAAATAGGACTTCTTACTATTGTATTTACATCTTCGGATCTATCTTTGGATTATCTTTTGATCCTTTGGTCACATTTTGGGGGCTGGCCATTCGGCTATGCCTAGACCTTGTTCTTATGTATTTTCAACGGTAGAGTTTCTACACACCATAGATTAAGGTGTGGAGTTCTGCTGTTCCTTGAGTATTAATGCAAAGTACTATTATTTTTCTATTCAATTCAAGCTTATTCATATTCTAAGATATTCATTCGCACCCAAGAACATGATGAATGTGATGATTATGTGACGCTCATCACCATTCTCACCTATGAACGCGTGCCTGACAACCACTTCCGTTCTACATGAAGACGTGAAAGAATGAGTATCTCTTAGATATCTAATACAGGGGACTAAGTCCGAGATATTAGAGTCTTCGTGGTATAAGTCAGAACCCATGGATGGCCATTCCTGAGATCGGAAAAGTCTAAACCTTGTCTGTGGTATTCCGAGTAGGATCTGGGAAGGGATGGCTGTGACGAGCTTCAAACTCGCGAGTGCTGAGCATAGTGACAGACGCAAAAGGATAGTAAATCCTATTCCAGTATGATCGAGAACCGACAGATGATTAGCCATGCAGTGACAGCGCATTGGACCATTTTTACAGAGAGGACGGGATGTAGCCATTGACAACGGTGATGCCCAACATACAGCTTGCCATGGAAAGGAGTATGAAGGATTGGATGAAAGCAGTGGAAAAGCAGAGATTCAGGAGGAATTAATCAACTCTATACGCTTATCTGAAATTCTCACCAATGAATTACATAAGTATCTCTATCCTTATTTTACGTTTTATTTATCTTTTAATTATTAAATCCCCATAACCAATTGAATCCGCCTGACTGAGATTTACAAGGTGACCATAGCTTGCTTCAAGCCGACAATCTCCGTGGGATCGACCCTTACTCACGTAAGGTTTATTACTTGGACGACCCAATGCACTTGCTGGTTAGTTGTGCGGAGTTGTGACAAAGTGTGTGAATTACGTTCCGAGCACCAAGTTTTTGGCGCCGTTGTTAAGGATCACAATTTTGTGCACCAAGTTTTTGGCGCCGTTGTCGGGGATTGTTCGAGTTTGGACAACTGACGGTTCATCTTGTTGGTCAAATTAGGTAATTTTATTTTATTTTTAAGCTCTTTTATTTCTTATTTTTGAAAAATATAAAAAAAATAAAAAATAAATATTTTCAAAAATATATTTTTTCTTCAGAATTTTTAAGAATGAATTCTAGTGTTTCATGATGATTTGTTGAATCCTGGCTGGCTGTAAGCCATGTCTAATCTTTGGACCGGGGTTTTAACTTATCATCACAAGAGCTTGTTGATCTTCACCCATTTGGCAGTTACACACATAGTTGTTGTATACATGGGAGGTAGGCAATGTCTGCTAAAGCTTGGCTGGCCATTGGCCATGTCTAGTGTTTTGGACCGGAGCTTCTACTGAAAGCTTGGCTGGCTAGTAAGCCATGTCTAATTCCTGGACCGGAGTTTTAAACTAATGTTGCATGATTCCTGGAATTCATATTAAAAATTTTGAAATCCTTATTTTTCTTTTTCCAATTAATTTTTGAAAAAAAAAACCAAAAAATTTTAATAAAATCGTAAAATCAAAAAAAAATAATTTGATGTTTCTTGTTTGAGTCTAGTGTTAAATTTTAAGTTTGGTGTCAATTGCATTTTTATCTCTTTCTTGCATTTTTCAAAAATTCATCATGCATTCTTTATGACCTTCAAGTTGTTCTTGATGAATCCTCTTGTTTAATCTTCATATTTTCTTGTTTTGTATCTTTTCTTGTTTTTCATATGCATTCTTGAATTATTAGTGTCTAAAGAATAAAAATTTTTAAGTTTGGTGTCTTGCATGTTTTTCTTTTCTTAAAAATTTTCAAAAATAAGTCTTGATGTTCATCTTGATCTTCAAAGTGTTCTTGGTGTTCATCTTGACATTCATAGTGTTCTTGCATGCATTAGTTGTTTTGATTCATAATTTTCATGTTTTGTTTCAATTTTATTGTTTTTCTCCCTCATCATTAAAAATTCAAAAATCAAAAAAATATCTTTCCCTTTTTCTCTCATAAATTTTTGAAAAAATTGAGTTGACTTTTTCAAAACTTTTTGAAATCTAGTTGTTTCTTATGAGTGAAATCAAATTTTTAATTTTAAAATTCTATCTTTTTCAAATCTTTTTCAAAAAATCAAATCTTTTTTATTTTTCTTTCATAATTTTCGAAAATTTCAAATTGATTTTCAAAAATCTTTTTCTTATTTTATTTCATAATTTCAAAACCTTTACTAACAATTAATGTGATTGATTCAAAAATTTCAAGTTGTTACCTGCTTATTAAGAAAGATTCAATCTTTAAATTTTAAAATCATATCTTTTTTGTTTCTTGTTAGTCAAGTAATCAACTTTAATTTTCAAAATCAAATCTTTCTAAATTTCTTTTTCAAATCTTTTTCAAAATAAGTTTCAATCACATCTTTTTCAAATTCAATTTCAAAATCTTTTCTAACCTCTTATCTTTTTAAAATTGATTTTCAAATCTTTTTCAAACTAATCCTATCTTTTTGTTTCAATCATATCTTTTTCAAAACTACCTAACTAATTCTCTCTCTAATTTTTGAAAATCACCTTCCTCTTTTTCAAAATTCCTTTTTAAATTAACTAATTGTTTTAAATTTAATTTAATTTGATTTAATTTTCCTTTCTTAATTTTTGAATTTTAATTTTAATTTTAAATTAAAAACAAAAATATTTTTATTTTATTTTATTTAATTTTTGAATTCTCTCATCTCTCATCTCCTTCTATTTAATTATTTATCTACTAACACTTCTCTTCCACCCAAAATTCGAACACCATCTTCCTCTCCGTGTTCAAGTTTTTCTCTTTCCCTTCTTTTATTCTTCAATTCTACTCACATAAAGGAACCTCTCTACTATGGCAAAGAGGATCCCTATTATTTTCTGTTTTCTTCTTTTTTCATATGAGCAGGAACAAGGATAAGAACATTCTTGTTGAAGCTGATTCTGAACCTGAAAGGACTCTGAAGAGGAAGCTAAGGAAAGCTAAAGCACAACTCTCTGGAGAAAATCTGACAGAAATTTTCGAAAAAGAAGGAGACATGGCCGAAAATAATAACAATGCAAGAAAGATGCTTGGTGACTTTACTGCACCAAATTCCAATTTACATGGAAGAAGCATCTCAATCCCTGCCATTGGAGCAAACAATTTTGAGCTGAAACCTCAATTAGTTTCTCTGATGCAACAGAACTGCAAGTTTTATGGACTTCCATCAGAAGATCCTTTTCAGTTCTTAACTGAATTCTTGCAAATATGTGATACTGTTAAGACCAATGGGGTTGATTCCGAGGTCTACGGGCTTATGCTTTTCCCGTTTGCTGTAAGAGACAGAGCTAGAATATGGTTGGACTCTCAACCTAAAGACAGCCTGAACTCTTGGGATAAGCTGGTCACGACTTTCTTAGCCAAGTTCTTTCCTCCTCAAAAGCTTAGTAAGCTTAGAGTGGATATTCAAACCTTCAAACAGAAAGAAGGTGAGTCCCTTTATGAAGCTTAGGAGAGATTCAAGGAACTGACCAAAAAGTGTCCTTCTGACATGCTTTCAGAATGGACCATCCTGGATATATTCTATGACGGTCTGTCTGAATTATCTAAAATGTCATTGGACCATTCTACAGGTGGATCCATTCACTTAAAGAAAATGCCTGCAGAAGCTCAAGAACTCATTGACATGGTTGCAAATAACCAGTTCATGTACACTTCTGAAAGGAATTCTGTGAGTAATGGGACGCCTATGAGGATGGGAGTTCTTGAAATTGATACTCTGAATGCCATATTGGCTCAGAATAAAATATTGACTCAGCAAGTCAATATGATCTCTCAAAGTCTGAATGGATTGAAGAAATCATCCAACAGTACTAAAGAGACATCTTCTGAAGAAGAAGCTTATGATCCTGAGAACCCTGCAATAGCAGAGGTGAATTACATGGGTGAACCCTACGGAAACACCTATAATCCCTCATGGAGAAATCATCCAAATTTCTCATGGAAGGATCAACAAAAGCCTCAACAAGGCTTTAATAATGGTGGAAGAAACAGGTTTAGCAATAGCAAACCTTTTCCATCATCCACTCAGCAACAGACAGAGAATTCTAAGCAGAATCCATCTAGCTTTGCAAATATAGTCTCTGATCTATCTAAGGCCACTGTGAATTTCATGAATGAAACAAGGTCCTCCATTAGAAATTTGGAGGCACAAGTGGGCCAGCTGAGTAAAAGGGTCACTGAAACTCCTCCTAGTATTCTCCCAAGCAATACAGAAGAAAATCCAAAGAGAGAGTGCAAGGCCATTGATTTGACCATCATGGCCGAACCTACAAGGGAGGAGGAGGACGTGAATCCTAGTGAGGAAGACCTCCTGGGACGTTCAGTGACTAATAAGGAGTTTCTCTTTGAAGAACCAAAGGAATCTGAGGCTCATCTAGAGACCATAGAGATTCCATTAAACCTCCTTCTGCCCTTTATGACCTCTGATGAGTATTCTTCTTCTGAAGAGAATGAAGACGTTACTGAAGAGCAAGTTGCTAAGTACCTTGGTACAATCATGAAGCTGAATGCCAAATTATTTGGTAATGAGACTTGGAAAGATGAACCTCCCTTGCTCACCAATGAACTAAATGCATTGGATAGACAGAAATTACCTCAAAAGAAACAGGATCCGGGTAAATTCCTAATTCCCTGTAACATAGGCACCATGACCTTTGAGAAGGCTCTGTGTGACTTGGGGTTAGGCATAAACTTAATGCCACTCTCTGTAATGGAGAAACTTGGGATCTTTGAGGTGCAAGCTGCCAAAATCTCATTAGAGATGGCAGACAACTCAAGAAAACAGGCTTATGGACTAGTAGAGGACGTGCTAGTAAAGGTTGAAGGCCTTTACATCCCTGCTGATTTCATAATCCTAGACACTGGGAAGGATGAGGATGAATCCATCATCCTTGGAAGACCCTTCCTAGCCACAGCAAGAGCTGTGATTGATGTGGACAGAGGAGAGTTGGTCCTTCAACCGAATGAGGACAACCTTGTGTTTAAAACTCAAGGATCTCCTTCTGTAACTATGGAGAGTAAGCATGAAAAGCTTCTCTCACTGCAGAGTCAACCAAAGCCCCCACAGTCAAACTCCAAGTTTGGTGTTGGGAGGCCACATCCAAACTTTAAGTTTGGTTTGAACCCCCACATTCAAACTCTAAGTTTGGTGTTGGGAGGTTCCAACAATGCTCTAAATATCTGTGAGGCTCCATGAGAGCTCACTGTCAAGCTATTGACATTAAAGAGCGCTTGTTGGGAGGCAACCCAATGTTATTTAATTATATCTACTTATTTTCTATTGTTATTTTATGTTTTTTTAGGTTGATGATTATGTGGAGTCACAAAAACTACTGAAAATTTAAAAACAGAATGAAAAATAGCTTTAAAAATAGCACACCCTGGAAGAGGAGCATTATGGCATTTAAACACCAGAAACAAGCATCTGTCTGGCCTTTAACGCCAGAAACAAGCACCAAGCTGGCATTTAACGCCAGAAACAAGCATCTACCTGGTGTTAAACGCCAGAAACAGGCTACATTTGGGCGTTTAACGCCAGAAACAAGCAGCAGTCTGGCGTTAAATGCCAGGATTGCACAGCAAGAGCATTTTACACGCCTAATTAGAGCAAGGATGTTAAGTCCTTGACCCCATTGGATCTGTGGACCCCACAGGATCCCCACCACTTCTTCTCTCCTCTTCACACCCTTTCATAACTCTCTTCCCCAAATATCCCTTACCAATCACCTCAATCACTCTTCCCTATCACCTCTTCACCATTCACATCCATCCACTCTTCCCCATAAACCCCACCTACCTCCAAAATTCAAACACTTTTCCCTCCAAAACCCAACCCTAATGGCCAAACCCTAAACCCTCCCCCACTCCTATATACACCCCTCATCCCCTCTTCATTTTCACACAACACAACCCTCTCTTCTTCCCCTTGGCCGAATACAAACCTCTCCCCCTCTCCTCCATTTTCCTTCTTCTTCTCCATCTTTCTTTCTTCTTTTGCTCGGAGACGAGCAAACACTTTAAGTTTGGTGTGGTAAAAGCATAGTTTTTTGTTTTTTTATAACCATTAATGGCACCAAAGGCCAGAGAAACCTCAAGAAAGAGGAAAGGGAAGGCAATTGCTTCCACCTCTGAGTCATGGAAGATGGAGAGATTCATCTCAAAGGTCCATCAAGACCACTTCTATGAAGTTGTGGCCAAGAAGAAAGTGATCCCTGAGGTTCCTTTCAAGCTCAAAAAGAATGAGTATCCAGAGATCCGACATAAGATCCGAAGAAGAGGTTAGGAAGTTCTCACCAACCCCATTCAACAAGTCGGGATTTTAATGGTTCAAGAGTTCTATGCAAACGCATGGATCAATAGAAACCATGATCAAAGTGTGAACCCGAATCCAAATCATTGGCTTACCATGGTTCGGGGAAAATACTTAGATTTCAGTCCGGAAAATGTAAGGCTGGCGTTCAACTTGCCAATGATGGAAGAAGACGCACGCCCCTACACTAGAAGGGTCAACTTTGATCAAAGGTTGGACCAAGTCCTCATGGACAAATGTATAGAAGGAGCTCAATGGAAAATTGACTCAAGAGGCAAGCCGGTTCAATTGAGAAGACTGGACCTTAAGCCTGTAGCTAGAGGATGGTTGGAGTTTATTCAACGCTCAATTATTCCTACTAGCAACCGGTCTAAAGTTACTATAGATCGGGCCATCATGATCCATAGTATCATGATTGGGGAAGAAGTGGAAGTTCATGAGATCATACCTCAAGAACTCTACAAGGTGGCTGACAAGTCCTGTACTTTGGCAAGGTTAGCCTTTCCTCACCTCATTTGCCACCTTTGCAATTCGGCTGGAATTGACATAGAGGGAGACATCCTCATTGAAGAGGACAAGCCCATCACTAAGAAAATGATGGAGCAAAAAAGAGAGCATGGATCTCAATAAGAGCATGAGGAAATTCCTCACCATGAAATCCCTGAGATGCCTCAGGGGATGCACCTTCCTCCACAAAACTATTGGGAGCAAATCAACACCTCCCTAGGAGAATTAAGTTCCAATATAGGACAACTAAGGGTGGATCATCAAGAGCACTCCATCATCCTTCATGAAATAAAAGAAGATCAAAGAGATATGAGGGAGGAGCAACAAAGGCAAGGAAGAGACATAGAGGAGCTCAAAAGCACCATTGGTTCTTCAAGAAGAAGAAGACGCCACCCTCACTAAGGTGGACTCATTCCTTAATCTCCTTGTCTATTTATTTTATTATTTTTCAATTTTTGAGCTTTATGTTTTATTTATGTTTGTGTCTTTACTACATGATCACTAGTGTCTAAGTGTCTATGCCTTAAAGTTGTGAATGTCCTATGAATCCATCACCTTTCTTAAATGAAAAATGTTTTAATTACAAAAGAACAAGAAGTACATGATTTCGAATTTATCCTTGAAACTAGTTTAATTATTTTGATGTGGTGACAATACTTTCTGTTCTCTGAATGAATGCTTGAACAGTGCATATGTCTTTTGAAATTGTTGTTTATGAATGTTAAATATGTTGGCTCTTGAAAGAATGATGAATAAGGAGACATGTTATTTGATAATTTGAAAAATCATAAAAATGATTCTTGAAGCAAGAAAAAGCAGTGAATATAAAAGCTTGCGAAAAAAAAGAAAAAGAAAAAGCAAGCAGAAAAAGCCAAAAGCTCTTTAAACCAAAAGGCAAGAGCAAAAAGCCAATAGCCCTTAAAACCAAAAGGCAAGGGTAATAAAAAGGATCCAAGGCTTTGAGCATCAGTGGATAGGAGGGCCTAAAAGAATAAAATCCTGGCCAAAGCGGCTAAACCAAGCTGTCCCTAACCATGTGCTTGTGGCGTGAAGGTGTCAAGTGAAAACTTGAGACTGAGCGATTAAAGTCGAGGTCCAAAGCAAAAAAAAAAAGAGTGTGCTTAAGAACCATGGACACCTCTAATTGGGGACTTTAGCAAAGCTGAGTCACAATCTGAAAAGGTTCACCCAATTATGTGTCTATGGCATTTATGTATCCGGTGGTAATACTGGAAAACAAAGTGCTTAGGGCCACGGCCAAGACTCATAAAGTAGTTGTGTTCAAGAATCAACATACGGAACTAGGAGAATCAATAACACTATCTAAATTCTAAGTTCCTATAGATGCCAATCATTCTGACTTCAATGGATAAAGTGAGATGCCAAAACTATTCAAGAGGCAAAAAGCTACAAGTCCCGCTCATCTGATTGGAGCTATGTTTCATTGATATTTTGGAATTTATAGTATATTCTCTTCTTTTTATCTTATTTAATTTTCAGTTGCTTGGGGACAAGCAACAATTTAAGTTTGGTGTTGTGATGAGCGGATAATTTATACGCTTTTTGGCATTATTTTTACATAGTTTTCAGTATGATTTGATTAGTTTTTAATATATTTTTAATCCTTTTTAAATAAAAACCACATTTCTGGACTCTACTATGAGTTTGTGTATTTTTCTGTGATTTCAGGTAATTTCTGGCTGAAATTGAGGAACTTGAGCAAAAATCAGATTCAGAGGTTGAAGAAGGACTGCAGATGTTTTTGGAGCTACAAAAGTTCAAATGGCGTGCTCTTAATTGCTTTAGAAAGTAGACATCCAGGGATTTCCAGCAATATATAATAGTCCATACTTTGCCCGAGTTCAAACGACGCAAACTGGCGTTCAACGCCAGCTTCCTGCCTTATCCTGGAGTTAAACGCCAGAAACAGGTTGCAAAGTGGAGTTAAATGCCAGAAACAGGTTACAAACTGGCGTTCAACTCCAAGAGAAGCCTTTACACGTGTAAAGCTCAATGCTAAGCCCAAGCACACACCAAGTGGGCCCCGGAAGTAGATTTCTGCATCATTTACTCATTTCTGTAAACCCTAATAACTAGTTTAGTATAAATAGGAGTTTTTACTATTGTATTTACATCTTCGGATCTATCTTTGGATTATCTTTTGATCCTTTGATCATATTTTGGGGGCTGGCCATTCGGCCATGCCTAGACCTTGTTCTTATGTATTTTCAACGGTAGAGTTTCTACACACCATAGATTAAGGTGTGGAGCTCTGCTGTTCCTTGAGTATTAATGCAAAGTATTATTGTTTTTCTATTCAATTCAAACTTATTCCTATTCTAAGATATTCATTCGCACCCAAGAACATGATGAATGTGATGATTATGTGACGCTCATCACCATTCTCACCTATGAACGCGTGCCTGACAACCACTTCCATTCTACATGAAGACGAGACAGAATGAGTATCTCTTATATATCTAATACAGGGGACCGAGTCCGAGATATTAGAGTCTTCGTGGTATAAGTTAGAACCCATGGATGGCCATTCCTGAGATCTGGAAAGTATAAACCTTGTCTGTGGTATTCCGAGAAGGATCTGGGATGGGATGGCTGTGACGAGCTTTAAACTCGCGAATGCTGGGCGTAGTGACAGACGCAAAAGGATAGTAAATCCTATTCCAGTATGATCGAGAACCGACAGATGATTAGCCATGCAGTGACAGCGCATTGGACTATTTTCACAGAGAGGACGGGATGTAGCCATTGAAAACGGTGATGCCCAACATACAGCTTGCCATGGAAAGGAGTATGAAGGATTGGATGAAAGCATTGGGAAAGCAGAGATTCAGGAAGAATTAATCAACTCTATACGCTTATCTGAAATTCTCACCAATGAATTACATAAGTATCTCTATCCTTATTTTATGTTTTATTTATCTTTTAATTATTAAATCCCCATAACCAATTGAATCCGCCTGACTGAGATTTACAAGGTGACCATAGCTTGCTTCAAGCCGACAATCTCCGTGGGATCGACCCTTACTCACGTAAAGTTTATTACTTGGACGACCCAGTGCACTTGCTGGTTAGTTGTGCGGAGTTGTGACAAAGTATGTGAATTACGTTCCCAGCACCAAGTTTTTGGCACCGTTGTTAAAGATCACAATTTTGTGCACCAGTGAGCCTCTTGAAGAATGATCCACAGCCTTCTTTGCTTCCTAGGATAGTCCCTCGTAAAAGATGTGTAGTTGTACCTACTCATTGAACATTTCTGGTGGGCATCTTCTTGTCAGATCTTTGAATCTCTCCCAGGCCTCATAGAGTGTTTCTCCATCTTGTTGTCTGAAAGTTTGCACCTCAGCTCTCAGCCTATTGATTCTTTGTGGAGGGTAAAATCTTGCAAGGAATTTGTTCACGACCTCCTCCCATGTAGTTAGGCTATCCTTGGAGAATGATTCCAACCACTTTGCTGCCGTATCTCTGAGTGAGAAAGGGAACAATAGTAGTTTGTAGATGTCGGGGTGTACCCTGTTGGACTTTACAGTATCACGTATCCTCAAGAATGTGCTGAGATGTTGATTAGGCTCTTCTTGGGCACTTCCTCCATATGAGCAATTATTCTGAACAAGTGTGATGAGCTGAGGCTTCAGCTCAAAATTATTGGTATGAATTATTGGGTTTAGGATGCTGCTACCACAATTTCCTGGGTTTAGGTTGATGTAGGAGCCTAAGGCTCTCCTTTCTTGCCCATCATAATTTACTGGGCCTTCTCTGGCATGGTTGTGAGCTTCTTCTTCATGGTAGTTCTCCACGTTCTCCTCCATGTCTGTTTTAAAATACTCTTCCTCTTCCTCAACACCAACGACTCCTTTCCCTCTTGCTTCCCTCCTTAATCTAAGGAAGGTCCTCTCAGGTTCAAAATCAAAGGAAGTTGAAGCCCCGCTTCTTCTACCTGTCATACAATCAACAAGGAAAAAACATGAAAGAAAATGAATAAAGAAGTTACTCTTGTTAGAGTGGTTGTTAGTGTGAGTGGTGCAATTAATCAAATGGTTAGAAGAGTGGAAATATGGATGATAAAAAATACTCAAAGAAGAAAGAAATAGAACTCAAAATAAAAGAAAATAAAAGCGTACTAAATAAAATAAAATAACAAGGAATTTAAATTGCTTAATCTAGATCTCCAATCAATTTAATCACTGTCAAATTTAATCCAATCCCCGACAATGGCGCCATAAAACTTGATGACTAGAATTCACACCCCATTCAAAATTGGTGAATTAGTTATTTTGGCAAGCACACCAAAATTATAGTCAAGTAATAACCCACAGTGGAGTGGAGTGGGATCGTATCCACAGAGATTGGCAAATTCGAGCAGTTTTAATCAATTGATGAATTAGTCAAGCGGATCAATAGGATTGTAAAGTGCAGAATTGTAAATGACATAAATGTAAATGCCTAGAATATAAAGAAAAGCAATAAAGTGCAGGAATATAAATGGCAAAATGTAAAGTGCAGAATCATAAATGACTTGAATGTAAATGGAAATGGGGAATTGCTGAATGTAAAAATAAGCTGTAAATAAATGGATAGATAAGAATGGGAAAATTCATTGAGATTGGGAGATGTTGTCTCTTTGGATCAAATCTAGCTTATATCCTCTTCAATAATACAACTCATTGACCTCTTGGCAATCATGATTGATTGAGCCCCAATCCCTTGGTGACTCAATCTCTCAGATCTTGATCAATAGCCAATTCCTTGGTCTAGTTGCTCATGAAGAGAGATATGCTTGGTCCCTGATTATACCACACACCATTATAGGTCCAAGTAGAGGGAGGATTATATGTCACATATCCAAACACCAAAACCCAGATTCTACTCAAGTGTGAGAAGGGATTTCAAGCATGGTTCCATGTTTCCTTTCCCAAGGTTCCCATGAAACCCAATTGCATTCAATCTCTTTCCCAATATAATTGAATACTAATCATTAAGAACGAAATTCCTTCTAGAAAATCAAAGAGAAGATGAAGAGAAGAAGAATTTCACTATTATCAATCCATCAAGTACAACAGAGCTTCCTATCTCAATGAGAGGGAAGTTAGCTACTCATAGCTCAAAAAGTACTCAAAAGTAAAGTGTAAAGTGGATCTAAAACTCATTGCTTAACCCCCTTCTTTAGTACTCCTTGGGGGTATTTATACTACTCCTAGTAAAATAAAAGAATTACAAAAGTGAAAAAAGAAAATTACATTTTGGAGGGAAAAGGAAACACTCAATAAGCGTGACTTCTCAGCTGGCGTGTGATTGGCGCTTTTCTGGCGTGTCACGTGCCCTTCATTTCTAGCTTGGCGTGCCACACCCAATCCTTCAAGTGGCACCCTCGTCCCTCTAACAACCTTGGCGTGCCACGCCTTCGAACTCAAGTGGCACGCCATAGTGGAATTCTTGTGTTGGCGTGCCACGCCTTCGAACTCAAGTGGCACACCCCTTGCCTTTTTCCACCTTTCTTTGCCTCTGGAAACTTGAACTGGTGTGCCACGCCCAACGTCTGGCGTGCCACGCCCTTGCTCTATGCTTGGCTAGGCTTCTCTGGAAATTTGAACTAGCGTGGCACGCCCAGGGTCTGGCGTGCCACGCCCCTTTTGTGAGTGAGTGGTTTCTCTGTTTGGCGTGCCACGCCACGAACTCAAGTGGCACGCCCCAATGCTTCTTTGCTCTCTGAATGACACTGGCATGCCACGCCTGGTTGCTCAAGTGGCACGCCTAAGTGAAGAATGGTGAGTGGCGTGCCACGCCTTCGATACCAAGTGGCACGCCCCATGTAATTGGCCTCTTTCAGCCTCTCTGGAAACTTATACCAGCGTGCCACACCTAAAGGCTGGCATGCAATGCCCATGATCTTATCTTGGTTCTAGTAGTTGGCGTGCCACGCCTCAGCCTTCAAGTGGCACGCCATAGTGAAATGCTAAGGTTGGCCTGCCACGCCTTTGATACCAAGTGGCACGCCCAGTCCTTGCTTTTGGTCCTTTGTGCATTGGCGTGCCACGCCTGGTTGCTCAAGTGGCACACCCAGTCTTCAATTGCCTTCAGCCCCTTCTCTAGATTGTTGTACCAGCGTGCCACGCCATGCTGCTCAAGTGGCACGCCTATGGATTTGTGAACTCTTCAAGCTTGGCGTGCCACACCTGGGTTCTCAAGTGGCACGCCATAGTGAAGGTTCTTCTTGGAATGGTGAGTTGGCGTGCCACGCCCCTTTGCTCAAGTGGCACACCCATAGTAATTGATGGGTCAAGCCTGCCACGCCCAGCCTGGCATGCCACGCCCCTTTTGTGTCTTCCATTATAGCTTTCTGGAAAAAGGCATTAGCGTGCCACGCCCAGTTCCTGGTGTGCCACGCCCTCATGCATGCTTGGACTTCTTCTCTGGACTTTAGTACTGGCGTGCCACGCCTAGCTCCTGACGTGCCACGCCAGTGCATTTTTGTGGCGTTTGCTCCCAAGTGGCACGCCAGTTTCACACGCCCAGCTTCTTATTTGTCTTCTACCCATTTTTGATGCCTTCTTCACCTGAAATTCAGCACAACTCATCTCAGAATAGTGTACCATAATATTCATCAAATAATGCATGAATTGTACTGATCAAATGAGATTTATGCTCTTTTATGGTCTTCTTTATGCAAGAAAGAAGGGTAGATGATGCAAGTCATCAGCAGGCGAGGTGGATGTACCGTTCTCTCCTTCGGGGTGCCGCCATCACAAGGAAGGCCGATTTTGAGTTGTCAAGAATGTAGTCGGTGCAGAGGAAACTCAAGGCTTCTGTTCAGGCTAATAATAAGTTCAAGGTTGAAGTGGAAGCACTTCGGGAGCAGCTGTCCATTGCCGACAAGAAACTCAAAGCTGCCGAGGAGAAGGCCGCAGTCGCTGAGGAAAAATTGAATACCTCTGAAGCGACCGTCTCCCGGCTAACCGAGCAAGAGCTAGCTTTGGGAGATGGCTTTGGAGAGCCAGCTCAATGCGGCACAGGGTCGGGTTGCCGCTTTGAAAAAGGAACGCAATGAGGCCGATTCATTGGCCAAGACTACTCAGACTGAAGCTGAAGAATTTAAGAAGAAGTACAAAGAGACCGTGAAGCGGGGGAAGAGTGTGATCCTGATGACTGAAGAGGCCCTTAAAGCCCAAGTGAAGCTCGTGGCTCCAGACTTCGACACGTCGGCGATCGGGGTTTTCAAACAATCAAAGATGGCAAGATTGTCGATATGCCGAAGAAGTAATCTCTGTACTCATGCATGGAATTTGTATTTTCGTTGTAGAACTTGCCGCGCGGTTTGACGAACTCGTAGAACTTGTAATTTTTAAACTACTTTGATAGTCGCTTGGTCGGCTTATAATTACCGTCTTTTCCCGCTTATTCGGTAATGCATTCTCATTTTATTTTATTACCGTTTTGCTGGTATTGGCTTGTCGCTTGCGTTTGTTTACCGTTGTGCTGGTAATTTGACAAAGCCAAGTCGTGGCTTCACTATCGCTGCAGCCGTATGTTATGGCATTAACTTAGTTGGTTTCCGGGGTGATCAATCCCGGGGTACCGTGTTGTTGCCCCATTTGGCATTATCGTAAGAAATTTGTTGTCGTACGATGTATAAATGAGGAAAAGTAAATTTAACAAGTGAATATTAACAAGGGAACATTAATCGTCAAGTAAACAAGTCTATTGCAATGATAAGTATTTACCAGAAGTAAATTATTTGATGATAAAGCGAAACCCGGGTCTTATTGAGTTGGTCAGGTTGCCTACTCGGCTTGTTTGCACTAGGAATAGAATATTCTTAAGTTACCCACATTCCACGTTCTCAGGACTTACTTGCCGTCGAGTCTTTCCAACTTGTAGGCGCCCTTACCAATCACCTCTTTGACCCTATAAGGGCCTTCCCAGTTAGCCGTCAGCTTACCTTCCCCCTGAGTCAGCATCCCGATGTCGTTGCGCTGCAGGACCAGGTCATTTTGTTCGAAATCTCTCCTGAGTACTTTGGCGTTATAGCGCAGGGCCATTCTTTGCTTCAGTGCTGCTTCCGACAAATGGGCCATCTCTCTCGCCTCGTCTACTAGGTCTTTCTCTACAGCTTCCTCCACTCCTCCCAGAAGCAATCGTGGGCTCGACTCGCTGACCTCCACATGTATCATAGCATCCATCCCGTATGTCAGGCGGAATGGGGTTTCCCCGGTGGACGATTACTGGGTTGTGCGGTAGGACCAGAGGACAAAGGCGAGTTCGTCGGCCCACGCTCCCTTTTTCTTGTCAAGCCACTTTTTGAGGCCTAGCAAGATGACCTTATTCGCAGCCTCAACTTGGCCGTTTATCTGGGGGTGTTCCACAGATGAGAACTTTTGCTTTATGCCCAAACCGACGAGGAACTCTGCGAACTTCTTATCAGTGAACTACGTCCCGTTATCAGAGATAACAACCTCAGGGATGCCGAATCGAGTTACCACTTGTCTCCACATGAACTTCCAACAATTGGATGAGGATACGCTGGCTAGTGGCTCAGCCTCTATCCACTTGGTATAGTAGTCGATGGCAACTATAAGGTACTTGACCTGCCCGGGACCGACCGGGAAGGGTCCCAGGAGGTCGATTCCCCAATGTGAGAAAGGTCGGGAGGACGTTAATAGACTTAGCTCGGCTGCCGGCGCCTTGTGGAAATTGGCGTTCTCCTGGCACTTGACGTATTTCCTTACAAATTCTTTGATGTCCTTCATCATCGATGGCCAGTAATAACCAGCTCTGATGAGCTTTCTTGCTAGGGCTTTGCCCCCGATGTGCTGACCGCAGCACCCCTCATGGACCTCCCTGAGCACATAGTCCGTTTGGTCAGGATGCAGGTATTTTAACAAGGGTTGGCTGAGTCCCTTCTTAAACAACTGACCATGTATGATTGCATATTTGGCTGCCTCCCTTATCAACGCTCTGGCCAACTTCTCGTCATCAGGGGTCTTGCCGCTTTCCAAGAAGTCAGTGATCGAGTCCATCCAAGAGGGGCCTACCTTTGTCAAGTGGATGGTGACCGCTGGTTCTTTTATCAAACCCTGAATTAGAGACCGGTTGTCGGCCCCTGGTTTCGTGCTTGCTAGCTTGGACAGGAGGTCCATCCGTGTGTTCCTTTCTCTTGGAACGTGTTGGATCGGGACCTCCTCGAATTATTTGCTCAACTTTTTGACCTTCTCCAGATACTTCTGTAACAGGGAGTCTCTGTCTTGGTAGGTCCTATTGACCTGAGAAATGACGACCTGCGAGTCACTGTACACTTCAAACCTTGTGGCTCTGATAAACCACTATTTTATGGTTTATATTGTGTTTATTTGTGTGGTTTTATCATGATCTTTACCCACTTATTCATATAATCAGCATGCATTTATATTTCCTTCCTAAAATTATTACACGATTGAAAACTTGCTTCCTAGAGACTTTTAATTATGTATTTTAATTTTCCTTTATTCCATTTGATGCCGTGATCCGTGTGTTAAGTGTTTCAGGCTTTATAGGGCACGAATGAGTTGGAGATTGGAAAGGAAGCTTGCAAAAATGGAAGGAACACAAGAAATTAAGGAGATGACCAGCAAGAAGTGACGCGGCCGCATGGCTCACGCGACCGAGCGGATTGGAATAGCATAAGTGACACGGAGGCGTGGACGACGCGTCCGCGTGGAGAAGCAAAACTCCGAATGACGCGTCCGCATGAATTACGCGATCGCGTGACGTGCGCGATCTGCATAATCTGTGGAATCACTGGGGACGATTTCGGGCCCTATTTTGACCCAGTTTTTGACCCAAAAAAGCATACTAGAGCCAGAGAACATGCAGAAACCAACAACAACATTCATTCCACATAGTTTTAGTTTTCCAAATCTAGTTTTCCTCTCCTCTAGGTTTTCTCTCTACACATTCATAGTTCTTAGGATTTTTAATTACTTTTTGCATTGGGATTTTGAGAAGAGTTATCACCTCATCAAGACTTCGTCATTCTAGTTCGTTTTCTTCACTTGGCTTTACTCTTCCATGTCCTTTAATTTACTTAATTTTACTATTGGATTATTTTAGAATTTATCAATACAAGAGTTATTTTTATTTTTAATTAATTCCTTTGAGTTTTATTTATCATGTCTTCCTTTAATTCCCTTTCCTATGTTATGAATTCCACATTCACAATGAGCGAGTAATTCCCTAACTTGATGGGGAGTTGATTGAAAGGAACCCTTGAGTTGGAGTGCTCAAGGGAGAAATTGTAATTGGGTTTATTATTGGTTTGCTCTCTAGTCACTAATGCCAGTCCTTCCAAGTAAGCAGATTGAGACTTGTGAATAGAAATAGCATTCCAACTTGTTTGACTTTTCCTTACCTAGTAAGGGATAACTAAACAAAACAACCCCAATTATCAATTAATCTTGAAAGTACTGCAACAAGAATAGGGCTTCCAACTAATCTACTCCCAGTCAAGGCTTTTATTTAAATTACATTAATTCTCTGATTTAATTTCCTGTCATTCAACTCAAATCTTTTTGAAAACCATCTGATTAATACAATAGCACACTTTCCTGCAACTCATTGGGAGACGACCTGGGATTCATACTCCCAGTATTTTAACTTTAATTTCTATGACATCCTTTTAAATTGATAAACGGATTTCTGGTTGGTTGAGAACTATACTTGCAACGCATGTCTTATAACAATTCTTAACTCACCAATTTCTGCCATGTCAATTTTTGGCGCCGTTGCCGGGGAGTTGCAATAGAGTGCTAAAATTATTAATTTGAATTTATTTATTTGCATTTTATTTTATTTTGCTACTATGAGCTGCTTGTTTCTTTCGTTAGATTACGCGTTCACTTCCTGATCCAAGCTTGCCAGTATTCGATCCTGAGATTGAAAGAACTATTTCATGAATAAGGCAAGCTCGGCGTCGGTTAGTCCTCCCTGAGGGCGGATCTAAAATGTCATTTGAGGAAGAAACCAGCCCCCGTTCTACTGATTCGGTTGATTTACGTATAGGTGACATGGCAGCACCTAGGAGAGTTACTATCCAGGAGGCTAGAGCCCCTGATTTTACAATGCAACCGTTTAAATTGCATCATCCAGCAGTGGCTACAGACTTTGAAATAAAGACCGCACTGCTTAATTTGATACCCAAGTTTCATGGCTTATCTGCTCAAGAGCCTATCAAGCACCTGAGAGATTTTCAAGCAGCCTGTTCTACTGTCAGGCGGGATGGTGCAGATGAAACTTCAACTTTGCTGAAAGCCTTCCCGTTTTCTCTTGAGGAAAAGGCAAGAGAGTGGTACTACACTCAACCCACTGCAACTGTATCCAACTGGGATACACTCAGAAGAGAATTTTTGGAATATTTCTTTCCAGCTGAAGTTACTGATAAACTGAGGAAGGATATTTCCATGATTGTTCAGGATGAATCTGAAACTCTCTATGAGTACTTGGAGCGCTTCAATAATCTTCTGGAAGCTTGCCCCCACCATATGATTGACAAGATAGTGTTTCTCGGCTACGTCACACAGGGCATGAGGCCCCAAGATAAGACCACATTAGAAAGTGCTAGCAATGGGTCTATGAAAAAGTACAAGACCACTGATGAGGCATGGCAATTGATCAGCGACTTAGCTGAATCTACTAGGAATCACATGCAGAAACAAGGCCGTGCAAAAGCCGTTGCAGAAGTATCCTCTAGCAGAGAGACTGCTGCTTTAACTCAGAGTATCTGTGAAATGACCAACTTGCTGAAGCAGGTGCAGTTGAATCAACAACAAGTTCAGCAAGCTCAACCTTCTCCAACACAGCAAAACCAACAGTTAGTCCCACAAAGAGTTTGCAGAATTTGTGCTGATTATAGCCATTATACTGATGAATGTCCGCAGCTCCAGCAGGAAGACAACACCGTGGCAGCCACTCATAACTTCTATGACCGCCCCAACCAAGGGTACAATCAAAGTGGCAATTACAACCATGGGTGGCAGGACAATTCTAACCAGAATTGGAGGGACAACAACAACAGAGGAGGCAGAGATAATCAGGGAAATCAGAGGTGGAATAACAACAACAACAGGCAGCAAAACCAGTACCAGCCTTACAGAGCACCTCACCTGAGGCAATCCCAAGGACCACAGAATACCCAATAGCAAACCTCTCAAATTACTTATCCTGCTTCTTCTGATAATGATAACTTACTACAATCTATTGATCGGAGACAGTAGACCATAGAAAATAACATTAATGCCACTCTGAATGGTCTGAACGCTACTTTGCAAGCTCTTGTCTCCCAGATTGGATCAATGAATAACTCCAATAACCAACCTTTGAGCTCCATTGGAATTCCCTCTCAACCATTACCCAATCCCAAGGGCGATATTAATGCCATCACCCTAAGGTCTAGAACCACATTGCAGGAGAGGAACCAGGAAGAGCCAAGCCCACCAGAACACGCCTCAGCTGAAGAGGTAGTGGAAATAGAAGATGTTGAAGAGGAAGAAGACATACAGGACATAACTGAAAAAGAAGAAGTTCAACCAGAGGAGGAAGCATCAAAAGGCGCAGACACTGCAGAAGACACCACTCCTATTCCATTTTCACAACTTGCAAGGAAGCCCAGGAAGCAGCTGAAACCTGATCCAAAAATGGTAGAGATATTCAAAAAGGTTGAGGTAACTGTTCCTCTATTTGATGTTATTCAACAGGTACCTAAGCATGCAAAGTTTCTAAAAGATTTATGTATACATAAGGACAAAATTAATGAATTAGAAACTATTCCTTTAGGAAGTTCCATATCTGCTTTAATGGGTGGTTTACCTGAAAAGTGTAGTGACCTAGGTCCTTGTATGGTTAATTGTACTATTGATGGTGTAGTATTTTCTGATTGCATGTGTGATTTAGGAGCATGTGTGAGTATAATGCCTTTGTCTATATATGATATTTTGAGGCTTCCCCCCTTAAAAAGGTCGGCAGCTCGTTTTGTGTTAGCAGATAAAAGTATTATTACAGTGGCTGGAGTTGCTGAAGATGTATTAGTGGGCATTAAGGGACTCACGTTCCCCACTGATTTTTATATCCTGGAAATGCCCCAAAATGACTCAGAGAAGCCATCATCAATCCTATTCAGAAGGCCATTCCTAAAGACCTCAGTTTAAATTAGATGCTTTTTTAGGAACATACTCTTTTGAAATAGATGGCAAAGTAGTAATCTTCAATCTGAATGGAGTTATGAAGCATCCTCCAGAGGATCACTCTATCCTCCAGTGTGACATTATAGATGAGACTGTGGCTGAAGTTCACCAGGAGGAATTTGAAGAGAAGTACATAGGACAAGGTCCAAGTGTGGGGATATTCTCAGATGACAATGACAGTGCTTAGCCATTGTTACCAGCTCCAGACAACCCAGAGCCTGACCATGATCAGAAGTTAGAGCTAAAACCCCTTCCTCCACACCTCAAATATGCTTATCTTGAAGACAAGCAGAAGTTTCCAGTTATCATTGCAAGGGAGCTCACTTCTCAACAAGAAGAGTAGTTACTTGGTGTGCTGAGGAGGCACAAAAAGGCAATTGGTTGGAGTTTGGCAGACATAGTAGGCATCAACCCTCAAGTCTGTGAGCATAGAATATTTTTAAAAGAGGGAGCAAGACCTGTCCGTCAACCCCAGAGAAGACTGAACCCCACTATCCTCGAGGTTGTCAAAAAGGAAGTGACCAGACTACTGGAGGCAGACATCATCTACCCTATCTCAGACAGTGAATAGGTGAGCCCAGTACAAGTAGTGCCAAAGAAGTCCAGAGTCACTACAGTGAAGAATGAGCATGGAGAGCTCATGGCAACCAGAGTTCAGAACGCCTGGAGGGTCTGCATTGACTACAGACGCCTCAACCAAGCAACCTGTAAGGATCACTATCCTCTTCCATTCATTGATCAAATGCTGGATCGCCTGTCAGCTAAATCGCATTATTGTTTTTTATATGGTTACACAGGTTATTTCCAGATTCATATAGCCCCTGAGGATCAGGAAAAGACCACTTTTACGTGTCCTTTTGGGACTTATGCTTACAAGAGAATGCCCTTTGGCTTGTGCAATGCACCAGCTACTTTCCAAAGGTGTATGATGAGTCTTTTCTCTGATCTTATTGAGGACTGTATGGATGTTTTTATGGATGATTTTAGTGTATACGGCGATTCCTTTAGCCTTTGCTTAGATAGATTATCTAGAGTATTAGATAGATGTGTCAGTACAAACCTTGTATTAAATTTTGAGAAATGTCACTTTATGGTAAAATAAGGTATTGTACTAGGACATGTTGTGTCTAATACTGGCATTTCTGTAGATCCAGCAAAGGTGGATGTCATTTCTAGTTTACCTTACCCCTCTTCTGTGAGGGAAGTCCGTTCGTTTCTTAGCCATGCAGGTTTTTACAGGAGATTCATTAAGGACTTCAGTAAGGTAGCACTTCCCTTATCCAGACTACTGCAGAAAGATATTGAGTTCGAGTTCAGTGAAAATTGCAAACAAGCGTTTGATAAGCTGAAGACTGCCCTGACTCAAGCTCCAATTGTGAGAGGACCAGACTGGAGCCAACCATTTGAAATAATGTGTGATGCTTCCAACCATGCCGTAGGAGCAGCACTGGCTCAGCGTGAAGGTAAGGATCCTTTTGTTATTGCTTATGCGTCTAAAACTTTAGATGCCGCTCAATCCAATTACACTACTACTGAGAAAGAGCTTCTTGCTATTGTTTTTGCTCTGGATGAATTCCGAGCCTATTTACTTAGTACTAAAGTAGTAGTGTATTCAGACCACGCAGCTCTAAAGTATTTATTAGCTAAGAAGGAGTCCAAACCAAGGCTTATACGTTGGATACTGCTATTACAAGAATTTGATTTGGAAATTAAGGACAGGAGTGGTAACCAGAATTTAGTGGCAGACCACTTGAGTCGCCTTGAGCATATCACAGATGACTCCACTCCTATAGCTGATAATTTCCCATTTGATAACCTGCAAGCAGTATCTGAGATAGTCCCTTGGTATGCACCTGTAGCTAATTATCTAGTTAGTCGCACCTTCCCTCCGAACTTTTCTAAGCATCAAAGAGACAAGCTGAAAAGCGAGTCTAAATATTATATATGGGATAACCCATATTTATGGAGATGTGGCGCTGACCAGGTAATTAGACGGTGTGTGCCTCAATCAGAATTCCAGTCCATCTTAGAGGCCTGTCACTCATCTGAGAGTGGAGGACATTTTGGCCCTCAAAGAACTGCTAGAAAAATCTTAGACTGTGGATTCTGGTGGCCTACTCTTTTTAGAGACACTGCTGAATTTTGTAGATCTTGTTTCCCATGCCAGAAATTTGGTAATATATCCAGGAGGGATGAGATGCCTCAACAAATTATGCTTTTCTATGAAATATTTTATGTTTGGGGCATTGACTTCATGGGTCCATTTCCAAATTCTAATGGTTATTTTTATATATTGTTAGCTGTAGATTACGTTTCCAAGTGGGTGGAAGCAATTTCTACCCGCACTGATGATACTAACACTGTTGTTTCCATTGTAAGAAACCACATTATTTGTCGCTTTGGATCACCACGAGCAATCGTGAGCGATCAAGGCACCCATTTTTGTAACAGGAGACTAACCGGATTAATGAAGAAGTATGGGATAATTCATAAGGTTGCAACAGCATACCACCCTCAGACTAATGGGAAAGCCGCGGTGTCAAACAGAGAAATAAAGCGTATCTTGCAGAAGATAGTCAAACCTCATAGAAGAGACTAGAGCACCAGGCTACAAGATGCACTCTGGGCATACAGAACAGCATACAAAACACCCATTGGGATGAGTCCTTTCCGCTTAGTTTATGGAAAAGCTTGTCATCTCCCTGTTGAAGTAGAGCACAAAGCCTTTTGGGCAGTAAAGGAGTGCAACATGGGAATTGAAGAAGCTGGAGTTGAAAGGAAATTGCAACTGCAAGAATTGGAAAGCCTTCGCCTGGAAGCTTATGAGAACTCAAGACTATACAAGGAGAAGATGAAGGCTGTACATGATAAGCACATCAGGAGGAAAGAGTTCCAACCTGGGGATTTGGTCCTCCTTTACAAATCTCGACTGCGGCTCATGCCGGGCAAGTTGAGATCAAGATGGGAAGGTCCATACAGAGTAGAGAAGGCCAAACCATACGGAGTTTATCACCTAAGCCTTCCTTCAAGCTCTGAACTTATCAAAGTTAATGGACATCGTTTAAAGCTGTACCATGGCGAGCAGCTGAAGAAAAACAAGGAGCTCGAGATCTTCCTCTTGGAAGATCCCCACATAGCCGAAGACTGAGCTAGTGGAGCGTCCAACTTACGGACGTTAAAGCAAAGTGCTAAGTGGGAGACAACCCACCATGGTATGATCGTTCTTTTCCTTATTTTTAATTTTCTTATTCAATAACTCTTCTCCTTATTAGTACATTTCATGCATCTGCATTTGCATATTTTTAATAAAAAAAATAAAATAAAAAAATAAAAAAAAACGTTACGCGACGCGACCGCATCATTGACGCGTCCGCGTCGCAAGGAGATGGGAGAAAATAATAAACGAACAGAGAGTCATGCAGAAGCGTGGCTGGAGGTGTGCCCATGGCACAAATCGTCCCACGCGACCGCATCGCTAACGCGTCCGCGTCGAATGGGAATATTGGGCTCCCACGCGACCGCGTGCCCCACGCGGCCGCGTGACCTGGATTTCGACATAACAAGGGTGCACGACCGAAAGTTGTGCCAGAGTGGTGCAAGATTGGTGCTGAGCGCATAATCCTTCCCACGCGGCCGCGTGAGCACGCGACCACGTCATATCCTTCTAAAAGCCCACTCACGCGATCGCATGCCCCACGCGATCGCGTCACCCAAAATTTGGCACTAATATGATTTTGAACAGAGAGTTGTGCGAGCGCGAGGCTGCCCTCGCGCCATTAGCCTAAAACGGGTCACGCGACCGCGTGACCGACGCGACCGCATCAATCAGTTTAAGCACAAGTCGCGCGACCGCTTGCCTCACGCGACCACGTTGCTTGCGCCGCACAGTTTTCCTGATTTGCCAATTATCTTATCTTTTTCTCCCCAAATCCTATTTTCTCTTTTCCCTCCTTATTTCTTTTTCTTCCCTTCCCCCCTTCTTCCTTCTTTCTCACTTTTTACACACTCTCTCTCTCACCCCCATTAACAAGGTTTTTCCTTTTCTCCTTCCCTCCTTACTTTTCTCTTATTCTTCTTATTTTTATATGTTATCTTCTTTTCTTTTCGTTTTACCTTCACTATTCATATTTTCTTTTTCCTTTCTTTTTCCTTTTTATTTGGTGTTATAAATTTATGTGAGTCATTATATGCTTGTGGATTGTTATAAATTTGTTTGACAATTATATATTACTTTTTCAAGGGATGCTTGCATGTTCAAATTCATGCTTTCAATAACTTAACTATCATGCATGCTATGTGTTTGTGAAAAGGCCCATATGGCATTAAGCATTTTTTTCTACTTTATTCTACTTTTCAATGCTTGCTTTTCACAAAACCCTTTTTATATTTTATTAATTTAATATAATTGTTATTACAAACAAATTGTTAGTTTAAAAAACTTGGTAATCTCACTTGGACATTGAATGCTTGATCTATGCTACTCATGCCTTTGCCTGCATGCCAATAAAATCCTTGCATTTAATTGTCCCCACATGCACTTGCTATATTTTCATTGATGAACTTCTCACATGTAGTCATGACCATGTGTTAACGTCGTTCTTTTTTATTGTGCATTGATTACCACTTTTTCCGCCCTCTTCCTTGCTCTATCTCTTTGAATTTAATTTACTTTCTCTTTCCTTTTTCAGGATGGCCACCAAGAAAGGAAAGGAGAAAGCCACTCCCAAACAACCAACAAGAAGAGGAACAAAAAGAGCATTAGCGGCAGAACCCTCTTCAACTGCGGTTAAGCCCTCAACAAAGAAAATTAAGAGGATTATAAAAGTTGATGATAAAGAAAGAGCCTTCCCAGCAAAGGACACTGCGCGATTCCCCAATCGCTACTGTGAGCAGATGTTCTCCATCCTGGCAGACAGGAGTTACAACAACGAATACCTTCTTCTCCTCCCAAACCACATTGCTACATTTGTTGAGCCGCAGATTGCACGAAGACAATGGGATTTTCTACAGAGATAGCCAAGGCAGGTCAATCTTTCTTGGGTAGTCGAATTCTACTCCAACTTCCACCTACCAACCCTGCAGTCTGTCTAGGTCCGCCAGAAGCAAGTCCCCATTACAGAAGAGGCCATTCAAAAAGCTCTAGGTCTTCCCCCTATTCCATAAGGATTAGATGCCTTTCAAGAAGCCGCACTCAAGCGCCAGATGTACCACTTTGACTGGGACGCCGTTCTCAGAGTTATCGCACTACCTGACAGCCGTTGGATCTACGGATACCATTGCATCCGCCGTAAGGGAATATCGGCTTCAGCACTTACCATGGAGGCTCGCATATGGGGACAGATCATGTCCCATTACGTCTTTCTGAGCACTCATGAATCATCCTTCACTGCGGACATGGCCGTTCTTCTATGGTGCATCCTTACAGACCAACCTCTAAATCTACCTAGACATATCCGGAATGCCATGGGACACGTACAAATTGCGGACAACTTACCTTTTCCCACCCTGGTCTCAGATCTTGTCTCAGCAGCTGGAGTCTCTTACAGAGCTGGGGACACCAAAGCTATACTTCCACGGGATGATCAATATGTCCCTAATGGGAAATATATCAGACCTCCAGCCGCCACTATCAGCCAGCCTACTGAACCAGTTGAAGATATTCCTTCTTCAACACCACAAGCACCTACTACAGACCAACTGCTCCAGCAAATACTTGCAAGGTTGGATCGGCAGGAACAGAAAGCTAAGATGAGAGAGTGCCGTAACAAACGCCGATTCACATACCTCAAAGAGTTGATTTTGGGAAAATTCAAGGACTCAGACACCTTGGACTCCACTTTCTTTACCAGCACAGGGAGCCATGATGGCCCCAACGATGGAGATACTGCTACCAACCCACCTTTGTTCCTGATAGATGGCACCGAGGACGGTGCAAAGCCTTAAGTGTGGGGAGGTCAGTCAGTACCTGACTTCCGGAGGTAATTTCTCTTCCCTAAACACCAATAAATTAGGATATTTAGTTAGATTTTTATTATGTAGAATAGGATAAATTGCATAGTAATAGGTTAGTTGCATGCATGTTCTGCTTGATTGAAAAGGCAATAAGTTTCTTCTAAGACCCTATCTTTGGAACAAAATTTCACTAATTTTAATCAAAACTTCTATGTTAAATTTGCTTGAAGTTGTATTTGGAACATAATTTTTGAGCTAAAGAACACACAACCTGTGAGATTTGAGCCTTTATGAATGTTTACATTATTTAACCATAATTGTTTTATTCATGTGTGTTTACTTCTCTATAATTGTAATCTATATTTTGTTTCATCCTATATGTCCAATGCTTATTATATTTATATGTTTGCATATGATTGAGGCCATTATTTGTTTAGCCCACTTATCCAAATTAAGCCTACCCCTTTCAATTTCCTTTGTTAGCCACTTTGAGCCTTTAAATCCCATTTGTTTTATATTTTACCACATTACTGGCCTTAAGCAGAAAAACAATTATATATCCCAAATTGAATCTTTGGTTAGCTTAAGATAGAATTGTGTGAGTCAATCAAGTATGGGAAATTGTGGGAACAAAATATAATAAGGGAATGTGTCATGATAATATAATGGGAATTTGGGTACCTACTCATGTGAAACTATAAGAATTAAAAATCTATGTGCATTGATAAGCTATGTTATTTTTATGTTTTTATGTTTATGAAAAAAAATCCAAACATATTCAATAATTAAATAAGGGGACAAAATTACCCCAATGCTAAGTTAAGAATTCAAATATCAATACATGTATGAAAAATTAAAAATAAAAAAGTTGAAACATGAGTATAGAATGTGAAAGAAATTTCTGGGTAGCTAGGTATGCATTCTAAAGTTATATAGAATATACATAGAGGTTAGGTGAAAGCTTGGGTTAAATAAAGATTCAATTTATAAGCTTACTTAGCCATATATACATCCTTACCCTTACCTTGGCACCCATTACAACCTTGAAAAGACCTCATGATATTTCCATTGGTATATTAAATGTTGTTGATTGGTTAGGAGAAGAACAAAAATTAGAAAGCATGATTAGAGAAGAATAGAGTAATTACCCTATACACTAGAGAAACTAGAGTGTATATACATTTTCAGTGAGGGTTCAATGCTTAAAATTCTATGTTCCTGCTTTCATGAGCTATCTTCTTGCATTTTTAGCTGTTCTTACTGTATAAGAATTGAATTAGTGGAATTTGGTTTAGAATTTTTTTGAAGAGCTTATTTACTTTTGATCAAGTGGACAAGAATCATATAGTTGCATTTACGTATATAGGTTGCATTGCATTGCATGAGTTTCACATGTTCCTACTCATTTATTTTATCTCCTTCAATTAAGCATGAGGACATGCTAATGTTTAAGTGTGGGGAGGTTGATAAACCACTATTTTATGGTTTATATTGTATTTAATTGTGTGGTTTTATCATGATCTTTACCCATTTATTCATATAATCAGCATGCATTTATATTTCCTTCCTAAAATTATTACACGATTGAAAACTTGCTTCCTAGAGACTTTTAATTATGTATTTTAATTCTCCTTTATTCCATTCGATGTCGTGATCCGTGTGTTAAGTGTTTCAGGCTTTATAGGGCACGAATGAGTTGGAGATTGGAAAGGAAGCTTGCAAAAATGGAAGGAACACAAGAAATTAAGGAGATGACCAGCGAGAGGTGACGCAGCCGCATGGCTCATGCGACCGCGCGAAAGAGAGGGAATCGCAGCGACGCGGCCGCATGGCTCACGCGACCGCACGGATTTGAATAGCATAAGTGACGCAGAGGCGTGGACGACGCGTCCACGTGGAGAAGCGAAACGCCGAATGACGCGTCCGCATAAATGACGCGATCGCGTGATGTGCGCGATCTGCATAATCTGCAGAATCGCTGGGGACAATTTCGGGCCCTATTTTGACCCAATTTTCGGCCCAGAAAAGCATACTAGAGCCAGAGAACATGCAGAAACCAACAACAACATTCATTTCACATAGTTTTAGTTTTCCAGAT
Organism: Arachis ipaensis; assembly: GCF_059453495.1. NCBI lineage: Eukaryota > Viridiplantae > Streptophyta > Magnoliopsida > Fabales > Fabaceae > Arachis > Arachis ipaensis. The sequence goes on along the minus strand of NC_142441.1, from coordinate 112,261,651 downwards.
CTAGTTTTCCTCTCCTCTAGGTTTTCTCTCTACACATTCATAGTTCTTAGGATTTTTAATTGCTTTTTGCATTGGGATTTTGAGAAGAGTTATCACCTCATCAAGACTTCATCATTCTAGTTCGTTTTCTTCACTTGGCTTTACTGTTCCATGTCCTTTAATTTACTTAATTTTACTATTGGATTATTTTAGAATTTATCAATACAAGAGTTATTTTTATTTTTAATTAATTCCTTTGAGTTTTATTTATCATGTCTTCTTTTAATTCCATTTCCTATGTTATGAATTCCACATTCACAATGAGCGAGTAGTTCCCTAACTTGATGAGGAGTTGATTGAAAGGAACCCTTGAGTTGGAGTGCTCAAGGGAGAAATTGTAATTGGGTTTATTATTGGTTTGCTCTTAATCACTAACGCCAGTCCTTCCAAGTAAGCGGATTGGGACTTGTGAATAGAAACAGCATTCCAACTTGTTTGACTTTCCCTTACCTAGTAAGGGATAACTAAACAGAACAACCCCAATTATCAATTAATCTTGAAAGTACTGCAACAAGAATAGGGCTTCCAACTAATCTACTCCCAGTCAAGGCTTTTCTTTAAATTACATTAATTCTCTGATTTAATTTCCTGTCATTCAACTCAAATCTTTTTGAAAACCATATAATTAATATAATAGCATACTTTCCTGCAACTCGTTGGGAGACGACCTGGGATTCATACTCCCAGTATTTTAACTTTAATTTCTATGACATCCTTTTAAATTGATAAGCAGATTTCTGGTTGGTTGAGAACTATACTTGCAACGCATATCTTATAACAATTCTTAACTCGCCAATTTCCGCCACGTCAGGCTCCGACTTCCCGTGCAAAGAATAGGCTGCCCAGAAGGGCCTCGTACTCTACTTGATTGTTTGACACCGGAAACTCGAACTTGATCGACTGTTCATATGTGACTCCAGCGGGGCTCTCCATGATGATCTCGGTCCCTCCGAATGTCTGGTTGGAGGCCCCATCTACGTGGAGCCTCCACCGTATGCTCGTTGTCTCGGTTGGGTCCCCTGTTACTTCTACTAAGAAGTTGGCCATGGCCTGCGCCTTAATCGCATGCCTGAGTTCATATTGCAAGTCGTACTGGGACAGCTCGATGGCCCAAGTCATCATTCTTCCCACTAAGTCGGGTTTCTGTAGTATCTGGTGGATTCCCTGGTCTGTCCTCACGACTACCTGATGACCTTGGAAGTACTGTCGTAATCTACGGGAAGAGGTCAGGAGTGCGAGTGCCAACTTCTCCAATTTGCTGTATTTCAATTCTGCTCCTTGCAGTGCTTTGCTCACGAAGTAAATTGGTTGCTGAACCTTCCCTTCTTCCCACACCAAAACTGCCACCATCGCTTCATCCATTATGGCTAAATACAGGTAGAGCGGTTCTCCGACCTTGGGCTTTCCGAGAACAGGTGGTGTTGCGAGGATCTCTTTAAAATGCTTGAATGCTTCTTCACACGCCGGGGTCCATTCAAACGCTATCCCCTTTTTCATCAGGTTGAAGAACGGTAGCTGACGTTAGGATTTTTGCCAATAAAGAATTTCATAAAAACAGTTGTATTGTAGATATAGTCTCTAAACCGATAGAAATCCCTTCATACAAACGTTTTGGTTGTCACAAGTAACAAACCCCTTTTAAATTGATAACCGAGTATTTAAACCTCGGGTCGTCTTCTCAAGGAATTGCAGGGAGGTATGTTCTTATTATTGGTTATGAGTCTTGTAAATTAGGGGTTTTAGAAAGTAAGGAAGCAGTATGTTGCATAAGAAGAATAAGATAAATAAATAACTATAAAATAAACTCTTGGCAAAGTATAAGAATTGGAAGTCCTATCCTTATCAATTGTGATGAGAATTGGATTTTAATCCCACTTGGTCAGCCTTTACTAAACAAAGGAAAGTTGAGTGGGCTGGTTGGCTTGATTCTCAAGTCCTAGTCAACTCCTATGGAGAGACTAGCTTTAGAGCAATCCTAGTTCAATCAGAATCTGCCAATTTCAACCACTGTTTTATTTGACAGCTCAAGCGTCACCAATTACCTTAACCAAAGCCAAGAATATAGAAAGCTAAATTAAAATCATAAATATCTGGAATACCTCAAATAAAATACATTCAAAGTAGTAAAATCTAACATGGAAAAGTTCATAAGCCAATTGGAAAAATAAATAAAAATAAAGAACCTGGGATTGAGAGTTACTCCTAAAACTAAGAGAAGTCCTAAATCCTAATCCTAAGAGAGAGGAGAGAACTTCTCTCTCTAAAAACTACATCTACTCCTAAAATTGTGAATGTGAAAGCCTCCCCCTGAATGGATGCATTCCCTCTACTTTATAGCCTCTAATCTGTATTTTCTGGGCCGAGAACTGGGTCGAAAACAGCCCAGAATTCGCTGGAGAAGAATTCAAATGCGCTGATTCCCGTCACTGCGACACGGCCGCATGGATCACGCGGTCGCATTGCCTAGCATCAGAGGAACTATATCAAATCGAAGCCCCAGATGTTAGCTTTCCAACACAACTGGAACCGCGTCGTTTGGACCTCTGTAGCTAAAGTTATAGCTGTTTGAGTGCGAACAGGTCAGGCTGGACAGCTTAGCAACTTCTTCATCTTCTTGTATTCCTTCTACTTTTGCATGCTTCCTTTCCATCCTCCAAGTCATTCCTGCCCTATAATATCTGAAAACACTTAACACACATATCAAGGCATCTAATGGTGATAAGAGAGGATTAATAATAAGCAAATATAAGATCAAAGAAGCATGTTTTCAATCAAAGCACATAATCAGGAAGGCAAATGTAAAACCATGCAAATAGTATGAATAAGTGGGTAAAGAGTTGATAAAATCCACTCAATTGAGCACAAGATAAACCATGAAATAGTGGTTTATCAACTTCCCCACACTTAAACATTAGCATGTCCTCATGCTAAGCTCAAGAGAAACTATAAAGATGAAGAGGAATGGTAGGATATATGAAATGCAACCTATAAATGCAACTACATGCTAAGATGTTTCTACCTACTTGGTTAAAAATAAACAAATCTTTTAAGAACAAATATGAATTGGATTTCACTAATTCAAATCATGAAAATGAAGTGCAAATAGACTTGTAGAAGAAAATAGCTCATGAAAGCCGGGAACAAGGAATTAAGCATCGAACCCTCACTGGTAGTGTATACACTCTAATCACTCAAGTGTTTAAGATTCGATTCTCTCAATTTTCTACTATCCTTGCTTTCTAAGGCTTGCTCTTCATCTAACAATCAACACAAATTTAATGCACATATACACATATCAAGAGGTCTTTTAAGGGTTGTAATGGGGTTAGGGTCAAGGTAGGATTGTATTTGGCCAAGTGGACTAAAATCTAAATCCTTAATTAACTTAAACTTTCCACCTAACTTAAACAATCCATGTAATTACAGTACAAAATCTAACTATCCATCAACCATGTTTTCCACATATTCATGCATTCTAATTCTAAGTACAGTACATATGCATTGCTTTCACCACTTACTTTGGGGCATTTTGTCCCCTTTCTCTTATTTGCACTTTTTCTTTTCTTTTTCTCTTTATATATATATATATATATATATATATATATATATATATATTTTTTCTTTTTCTTTTGTTTTTCTCAATGCATATGATCAATTTATTGAATGCATGTACATGTCCTAAACATTTCTTTCACATTTTTAGAAAATTCTAACATACTCAATTCTCAAACCAAATATTTCCAAACCCAATTTCCCACACTTAAATCATAAGCACTCTCACTAGTCTAAGCTAACTAAGGATTCAAATTAAGGACATTATTGTTTTCCACTTAGAGTTAATGATGTGCTAAAGTAAAGAACAAAGGGGTAAAATAGGTTCAAATTGGTTTGCAAGGGATAATGAAAAGGTTAAGGCCATATGGGTATGTAAGCTAAGTGAAACAAAGGCCTCAATCATATAAGTGCATGTATACATCAAACCATGGAAATATAGAATTAAGCAAGACAAAGATCACAATTTTAGAGAGAAAAATACACACTAAAACAAAATTTTTGGTTGATAAAATGCAACCAATTCAAATAGGCTCAAAATCTCACAGGTTTTGTGTGTTCGAGCTCTAAACCATGTTCCAGTATAATATCTCTTCAAACAAGTGTAACATTAAATTTTATTCAAATTAGTGAAATTCTCTAAAAATTTTCTTGAAAAAGAAAATATTACTTCAACCAAGTGGTAAAATATGCAAAAAATCAAACAAATATGCAATTAAACATGCAAATGCAACAATAAAAAAACAAATAAAATAAAAAATTTGGTGTTGAGTCAAGAAATAACTACCCATGGAGATCGGTATCGACCTTCCCACACTTAAAGATTGCACCGTCCTCGGTGCATGCTGAGATGTGCAGGTGGACAGGTTGTTTCAACTGTTTGCTTTTCTCTAAAGATTTTGCAGATGGACTTGTTTGTCTCCCTTTTAGAAGTTTCTCCTTTTTGCCGTCTTTGGTGGCCAGCCTGAAAGAAGAGGAAAAGAAGAACAGTAACCTAGAAATAAAGATAAGAAACAATTTAAAACATGGGTTGGTTAATGCCAAAGAATGAGGGTCTCAATTACATGGTAGCTACAACATGCAAGTGAAAAAACAATAGAAGCACATGGCATACCAGTGGTGCAAAAATGTTGCAACAATGAGGGAGAGCGTGGGTAAGGAGAGATAATATAAATTCATATCAATGTAAAAGTAATACAGGTATAAAAGATTGGCATTGATATAAATAATATTACCTATTCAAAATAAAATAAGTCACTAAGCATCAAGAAAATACCAGAAAAGATGTAACAGTTGAATAAGAATATTTGAACACCAATAATAATTTTAGAAAAATAAAAATATGCAATGAATGAAAGTATGCAAATAAATTAAATAAAATAAAATGGAAGCGAGAGAAAATAAGAAGGGAAGAAAAAAGAAGTAAGAAAAGATAAGAAGAATAAGGATTCGGAGAAGAAAAGATAAGAAAAATTGGCACTAATCTGGATAGGTTGTGCGACGCTGGTGCGCGGTCGCGTGGGTGACGCGGTCGCATGGTGCGCAAATAACGTTAGGCGATGCGGACGCGGGGACACGTGATCGCGTGACTTGATTTGTGCTGGTGGCGTGAGTGCAGCCTCACGGTCACACAACTCTCTGTTCAAAACTTAGTATTGCCAAAATCCTGGGTGACGCGATCGCGTGGGGGACGCGATCGCGTGAGTGGCCATCATGGGGATATGACGCGGACGCGTGGGGCACGCGTTCGTGTGGTGAGGCTTGGGCTTCCAGCACGATTCCAGCCCAACTCCAGCTCAACTTTCGGCCATGCACCCGGTTGACGTCGATTTTTAGGTCACGCGGCCGCGTGGGTGACGCGGTCGCGTGGGAGGCCATTATTCCCATATGACGCGGTCGCGTCAGCGACGCGGTCGCGTGGGGTGATTTGTGCCATTGGCACGCCTCCAGCGCTGCTCCTGCGAAACTCTCTGTTCATATTAATATTGTCTCCCATCTCCTTGCGACGCGGACGCGTCGCTGATGCAGTCGCGTCGCGTGGCTTTTTTTTATCTGAAAAGAAAATGCAGAAGGCAGTGTTAATATGAATGCGATGCAAAACTACAGGTTCAATAAAATAAAATAAAACTCAAAAACAAATAAAACTAAATAAAAATGAAAAAGAAACGATCATACCACGGTGGGTTGTCTCCCACCTAGCACTTTTAGTTATTGTCCTTAAGTTGGACATTTGGGGAATCCTTTGTTATGGTGGCTTATGCTTGTATTCATCCATGAATCTCCACCAATGTTTGTGATTCCAATGGCCTCCGGGGTCCCAAACTAGGCGCAGAAAGCCTTCAAGTAAGTTAAAGAAAATGACAAGGCCCCAAGAGTGCTGATTTCTAGATTGAATTCCGGGGTCCCAGACCTTGCCTTTGCACCCATCTTTTGGTTGAGCAATATTGTTCCCTCTGGGTGGCAAGCAGTCTGAATTCTCACGTAAGCGGCCAAACAACTTCCTAGACCCATTCAGTTGAGCTTTACACCAACCTTTACATTTAAACTTTGAGCACACAACCATGTTGAACCTTGCTTGATAATTCTTATCACTGGCCATCTTCCTCTTACTCTTAATGCCACAAAGAGCTCTAAGTTGACCATCTGTCTCCAGTAGCCCATATTCAAGTGGGGTTAGAAAGCTAAGGGATATGAATTTTACCCACTTGAATATTGTGAAGGATGATGGCAACTTAGGGGGAGGTGTTTTTAATGAAATTGCAAGCTCCACTCCCTTGTGCTCTTTTCTGATAATTACCACCTCTTTGCAAGCTTCTTCAATTTCAACCTCTTCCTCTTGGTAGCTCTCTTTCAATTCAATCTCCTCTTCATTGCTTTCCAAGGGCATAGGAGGTTGTGCTTTTTCTTCTTGAATCTCCATCTCTTGATCAACCTCTTCTAAGTCTTCAACTATGATATGCTTTGGAGGTTGTACACCCTCCTCAACATCAATTTCAACCGTCTTGGAAGGAGGCTCTATGTCTTGACTTTCCCATGGAGGTTCTGCATCTCCTAAGTCTTCAACCACTTCTTCTTCTTCTTGAACAATGACAGCTTCTTCTACTTGTTCTAGTACGAATTCATTCTCTGTCTTGTCCACTGGGGTTTCTGGTATCTCCTTCATGCTACGCTCTTCACTAGACTGTCCACATGGAGCTGTGGCTAATACTTGTATATTTGAGCACCTAGAAACCCATTGAATTACTGCTTGCTCCAGTTGTTGAATGGTTGCCTGAAATCGATCCACTGTTTCCTTGAAACGATCCTTTGTCTCTTGATGCACTCGGCTTTCATAAGTAGGATCATAGTGCTCTTGGATTGATGGATATGGAGATGATGAATATTGAAGTGGTGGTTCTTGGGAGTAATTGGGTTGGAATTGGGGTGGTTCTATATATGGTTCATATGGCTCATAAGGTGGTTGGTATGGTGGTTGAGGGTTAGGGTCATATGGAGGTGAATGGCCGAAAAGGGCTTGTGAGTTTGGTGGTCCAAAGTTATTTTGAGGAAAGGGTTCATAGGCATATGGTGGTGGTTGTTGATAGTCCATTGGAGGTGGTAGTTGCCATGAGGATTGATCAAGTCCTTGTGGCTCCTCCCATCTTTGACTGTTCCAACCTTGATGCCTGTTCTCATTGTAATTTCTTCTTCCTGCAACATAATTGTAACCAGACTCAAAGCCAAAGGGGTGAGAGTTCATAGTAGTGAGAGAAAATAAAAATAAAAACTAATAAAAAGAAAATATTTTGAAAAAGAGATGATTTTAAAAAAAAATTAAATTTTGAAAAATAGGATAAGATAAGATAAAAATTTTAAAATAAAAAAATGAAATTTTTTTATATATATATTTACAATAACCAATAATAAGGCACACGTTTACAATTCCCCGGCAACGGTGCCATTTTGACGTTAGGATTTTTGCTAATAAAGAATTTCATAAAAACAGTTGCGTTGTAGATATAGTCTCTAAACCGACAGAAATCCCTTCGTACAAACATTTTGGTTGTCACAAGTAACAAACTCCTTTTAAATTAATAACCGAGTATTTAAACATCGGGTCGTCTTCTCAAGGAATTGCAGGGAGGTATGTTCTTATTATTGGTTATGAGTCTTGTAAATTAGGGGTTTTAGAAAGTAAGGAAGCAATATGTTGCATAAGAAGAATAAGAAAAATAAATAACTATAAAATAAACTCTTGGCAAAGTATAAGAACTGGAAGTCCTATCCTTATCAATTGTGATGAGAATTGGATTTTAATCCCACTAGGTCAACCTTTACTAAACAAAGGAAAGTTAAGTGGGCTGATTGGCTTGATTCTCAAGTCCTAGTCAACTCCTATGGAGAGACTAGCTTTAGAGCAATCCTAGTTCAATCAGAATCTGCCAATTTCAACCACTGTTTTATTTGACAGCTCAAGCGTCACCAATTACCTTAACCAAAGCCAAGAATATAGAAAGCTAAATTAAAATCATAAATATCTGGAATACCTCAAATAAAATACATTCAAAGTAGTAAAATCTAACATGGAAAAGTTCATAAGCCAATTGGAAAAATAAATAAAAATAAAGAACCTGGGATTGAGAGTGACTCCTAAAACTAAGAGAAGTCCTAAATCATAATCCTAAGAGAGAGGAGAGAACTTCTCTCTCTAAAAACTACATCTACTCCTAAAATTGTGAATGTGAAAGCCTCCCCCTGAATGGATGCATTCCCTCTACTTTATAGCCTCTAATCTGTATTTTCTGGGCCGAGAACTGGGTCGAAAACAGCCCAGAATTCGCTGGAGAAGAATTCAAATGCGCTGATTCCCGTCACTGCGACACGGCCGCATGGATCACGCGGTCGCATCGCCTAGCATCAGAGGAACTATATCAAATCGAAGCCCCAGACGTTAGCTTTCCAACACAACTGGAACCGCGTCGTTTGGACCTCTGTAGCTAAAGTTATAGCTGTTTGAGTGCGAACAGGTCAGGCTGGACAGCTTAGCAACTTCTTCATCTTCTTGTATTCCTTCTACTTTTGCATGCTTCCTTTCCATCCTCCAAGTCATTCCTGCCCTATAATATCTGAAAACACTTAACACACATATCAAGGCATCTAATGGTGATAAGAAAGGATTAATAATAAGCAAATATAAGATCAAAGAAGCATGTTTTCAATCAAAGCACATAATCAGGAAGGCAAATGTAAAACCATGCAAATAGTATGAATAAGTGGGTAAAGAGTTGATAAAATCCACTCAATTGAGCACAAGATAAACCATGAAATAGTGGTTTATCAACTTCCCCACACTTAAACATTAGCATGTCCTCATGCTAAGCTCAAGAGAAACTATAAAGATGAAGAGGAATGGTAGGATATATGAAATGCAACCTATAAATGCAACTACATGCTAAGATGTTTCTACCTACTTGGTTAAAAATAAACAAATCTTTTAAGAACAAATATGAATTGGATTTCACTAATTCAAATCATGAAAATGAAGTGCAAATAGACTTGTAGAAGAAAATAGCTCATGAAAGCCGGGAACAAGGAATTAAGCATCGAACCCTCACTGGTAGTGTATACACTCTAATCACTCAAGTGTTTAAGATTCGATTCTCTCAATTTTCTACTATCCTTGCTTTCTAAGGCTTGCTCTTCATCTAACAATCAACACAAATTTAATGCACAGATACACATATCAAGAGGTCTTTTAAGGGTTGTAATGGGGTTAGGGTCAAGGTAGGATTGTATTTGGCCAAGTGGACTAAAATCTAAATCCTTAATTAACTTAAACTTTCCACCTAACTTAAACAATCCATGTAATTACAGTACAAAATCTAACTATCCATCAACCATGTTTTCCACATATTCATGCATTCTAATTCTAAGTACAGTACATATGCATTGCTTTCACCACTTACTTTGGGGCATTTTGTCCCCTTTCTCTTATTTGCACTTTTTCTTTTCTTTTTCTCTTTATATATATATATATATATATATATATATATATATATATATATATATATATATATTTTTTTTTTCTTTTTCTTTTGTTTTTCTCAATGCATATGATCAATTTATTGAATGCATGTACATGTCCTAAACATTTCTTTCACATTTTTAGAAAATTCTAACATACTCAATTCTCAAACCAAATATTTCCAAACCCAATTTCCCACACTTAAATCATAAGCACTCTCACTAGTCTAAGCTAACTAAGGATTCAAATTAAGGACATTATTGTTTTCCACTTAGAGTTAATGATGTGCTAAAGTAAAGAACAAAGGGGTAAAATAGGTTCAAATTGGTTTGCAAGGGATAATGAAAAGGTTAAGGCCATATGGGTATGTAAGCTAAGTGAAACAAAGGCCTCAATCATATAAGTGCATGTATACATCAAACCATGGAAATATAGAATTAAGCAAGACAAAGATCACAATTTTAGAGAGAAAAATACACACTAAAACAAAATTTTTGGTTGATAAAATGCAACCAATTCAAATAGGCTCAAAATCTCACAGGTTTTGTGTGTTCGAGCTCTAAACCATGTTCCAGTATAATATCTCTTCAAACAAGTGTAACATTAAATTTTATTCAAATTAGTGAAATTCTCTAAAAATTTTCTTGAAAAAGAAAATATTACTTCAACCAAGTGGTAAAATATGCAAAAAATCAAACAAATATGCAATTAAACATGCAAATGCAACAATAAAAAAACAAATAAAATAAAAAATTTGGTGTTGAGTCAAGAAATAACTACCCATAGAGATCGGTATCGACCTTCCCACACTTAAAGATTGCACCGTCCTCGGTGCATGCTGAGATGTGCAGGTGGACGGGTTGTTTCAACTGTTTGCTTTTCTCTAAAGATTTTGCAGATGGACTTGTTTGTCTCCCTTTTAGAAGTTTCTCCTTTTTTCCGTCTTTGGTGGCCAGCCTGAAAGAAGAGGAAAAGAAGAACAGTAACCTAGAAATAAATATAAGAAACAATTTAAAACATGGGTTGGTTAATGCCAAAGAATGAGGGTCTCAATTACATGGTAGCTACAACATGCAAGTGAAAAAACAATAGAAGCACATGGCATACCAGTGGTGCAAAAATGTTGCAACAATGAGGGAGAGCGTGGGTAAGGAGAGATAATATAAATTCATATCAATGTAAAAGTAATACAGGTATAAAAGATTGGCATTGATATAAATAATATTACCTATTCAAAATAAAATGTCACTAAGCATCAAGAAAATACCAGAAAAGATGTAACAGTTGAATAAGAATATTTGAACACCAATAATAATTTTAGAAAAATAAAAATATGCAATGAATGAAAGTATGCAAATAAATTAAATAAAATAAAATGGAAGCGAGAGAAAATAAGAAGGGAAGAAAAAAGAAGTAAGAAAAGATAAGAAGAATAAGGATTCGGAGAAGAAAAGATAAGAAAAATTGGCACTAATCTGGATAGGTTGTGCGACGCTGGTGACGCGGTCGCGTGGGTGACGCGGTCGCATGGTGCGCAAATAACGTTAGGCGATGCGGATGCGTGGGACACGTGATCGCGTGACTTGATTTGTGTTGGTGGCGTGAGTGCAGCCTCGCGGTCGCACAACTCTCTGTTCAAAACTTAGTATTGCCAAAACCCTGGGTGACGCAATCGCGTGGGGGACGCGATCGCGTGAGTGGCCATCATAGGGATATGACGCGGACGCGTGGGGCACGCGTTCGTGTGGTGAGGCTTGGGCTTCCAGCACGATTCCAGCCCAACTCCAGCTCAACTTTCGGCCATGCACCCGGTTGACGTCGATTTTCAGGTCACGCGGCCGCGTGGGTGACGCGGTCGCATGGGAGGCCATTATTCCCATATGACGCGGTAAAAATCATAAAGTAGTAAAATCTAACATGAAAAATTTCATAAGCCAATTGGAAAAATAAATAAAAATAAAGAACCTGGGATTGAAAGTCACTCATAAAACTAAGAGAAGTCCTAAATCCTAATCCTAAGAGAGAGGAGAGAACCTCTCTCTCTAAAACCTACATCTACTCCTAAAATTGTGAATGTGAAAGCCTCCCCCTGAATGGATGCATTCCCTCTACTTTATAGCCTCTAATCTGTATTTTCTGGGCCGAGAACTGGGTCGAAAACAGCCCAGAATTCGCTGGAGAAGAATTCAAATGCACTGATTCCCGTCACTGCAACGCGGCCGCATGGATCACGCGATCGCGGTCGCCTAGCATCAGGGGAACTATATCAAATCGAAGCCCCGGACGTTAGCTTTCCAACGTAACTGGAACCGCGTCGTTTGGACCTCTTTAGCTAAAGTTATAGCTGTTTGAGTGCGAAGAGGTCAGGCTGGACAGCTTAGCAACTTCTTCATCTTCTTGTATTCCTTCTACTTTTGCATGCTTCCTTTCCATCATCCAAGTCATTCCTGCGCTATAATATCTGAAAACACTTAACACACATATCAAGGCATCTAATGGTGATAAGAGAGGATTAATAATAAGCAAATATAAGATCAAAGAAGCATGTTTTCAATCAAAGCACATAATCAGGAAGGAAAATGTAAAACTATGCAAATAGTATGAATAAGTGGGTAAAGAGTTGATAAAATTCACTCAATTGAGCACAAGATAAACCATGAAATAGTGGTTTATCAGTAGTGCCCTAGCAGCCGACGCTCCGAGGAACCGTGATAGCGCGATGAGCCTCCCTGTCAACCTTTGGACGTCTTTAATGCATCCCGGGCTCTTCATTTGGAGTATTGCTTCACATCTTTCCGGATTGGCCTCTACCCCTCTTTGGGTTATCATGAACCCCAAGAACTTTCTTGCTTCCATTGCGAAAGCACATTTAAGTGGGTTGAGCCTCATGCCATGTTGTCGGAGGGAGGCGAATACGTTTTCCAGATCTCCTACGAGGTCATCAGGTCGGGTGGTCTTTACTAAGATATCATCGACGTATACTTCCACCGTTTTGCCTATGAGGTCACTGAATATCTTATTCATCAACCTTTGGTAGGTGGCCCCAGTATTCTTCAGCCCGAACGGCATTATCTTGTAACAATATGTTCCCCCGGCATTATGAACGCTATCTTCTCCTCATCTGGCCGGTGGTGTGACATGAGTTGGGGGTCTATCCCCGGCATGTCGGCTGGCGTCCAAGCAAATAGGTCGCCATTAGCCCTGATCATTTCCATTAAGGGTTCCTTCAGATCGTGTGGGAGGTTTCTGTTCACGAAGGTGAACTTCTCCTCTGTGTCGCCGACTCTGAACTCTAAGTTCCCTTTCGGTTCGGGTCTGAGTTTGTCATCGACTCTAGCGTCTAGGTCGGCAAGGAATACTCCCGATGCTTCCTTGGACTTCTTCCTTAATGAGGGACTGGCATTGTCACAAGCAACTGCCATTTTCAAGTCTCCCTTAATGGATCTAACGGATCCGTCGTCTGCGATGAACTTCATTACCAACATCTTTGTGCTGATCACTGCCCCGAGATCATTGATAGTCTTTCTTCCTAGGATGACGTTGTAGGCTGTGGAGTCTCGCAGAACCATGAACTCGGCCATTACCGATCTCCTTCCCTGTCCTAGTCCAACGAATACTGGCAGGGAGATTATCCCGTCGAGCTTGATGAAGTGGTTGCCCAAGCCTACTACACCGTGCTGGTGAGTCCTTAGGTCGGTATCCTGGATGCCCAAGGCATCGAACACATTACAGAACATGATATTCGAGTCAGCCCCGGTGTCTACGAGGATCCGCTTGATGAGGCCAGTTCCCACTCTGGCCGTGATGACCATAGGAGGGTTTTTCGCAACCTCGTTGAACCATTGGTCCTCCGGACCGAACGAGATGGGGGGGACCCTCTTGGAGCTTCGCACGAAAGAGGAGGAGACTGCCAGGACTTTGGCGTCCTTCTTGTGTGCTGACCTCGACCTTGGAGTCACGTCTCTTGCTGTTACCACGTTTACTATGGTAAGGCCGTGCTCGTTGTCCTCTAGCTCCTGACGTCGCTTCATTGCGCGGGTCTTGTCCTTTCCCTCGCGGTTGTGATCTCGTCTCCTCGGCTCCCTGATGAGGTGGGAGAATTCGGCCAGTTTTTCATCCCGGATTGTTTGTTCTAACGCATCCTTCAAGTCGAAACAGTCCTGTATTTTGTGTCCATAGCCCTTATGATAATCACAATAGAGGCTCTTGTTCCCCCCAGTTCTGTCCTTGAGAGGTCGGGGCTTCGATAGAATTCCTTTCTCTGCTATCTGCTGATAAACTTCTACGATGGGAACAGTGAGAGGGGTATAGTTGGTGAATTTTCCAACTCGGGGAAACGGCCTGGATGTCTTGCTCGGCGCGCCATCTCTGGCGTGCTCCTTCGGCCTTTCCCCACTACCGTGCTGCCGGGGTTGGTTGTAGGCGGGCTGCCGTTTATTAGCTGCCACGATTTGACTGACTTCTTCATCGTTGATATATTCCCTGGCCACGCTTTGGATCTCTTGCAACATCCATACCGGCTTCGTGGTGAGGTGCTTCCTGAAATCCTCGTTCAGGAGTGATGAGCGGATAATTTATACGCTTTTTGGCATTGTTTTTAGTATCTTTTTAGTATATTTTAATTAGTTTTTAAATAAAAATCATATTTCTGGACTTTATTATGAGCTTGTGTATTTTTCTGTGATTTCAAGAATTTTCTGGCTGAAATTGAGGGACCTGAGCAAAAATCTTATTCAGAGGCTGAAAAAAGACTGCAGATGTTGTTGGATTCTGACCTCCCTACACTCGAAGTGGATTTTCTGGAGCTACAAAAGCTCAATTGGCGCGCTCTCAATTGCGTTGGAAAGTAGACATCCTGGGCTTTCCAGAAATATATAATATTCCATACTTTGCTCAAGATTTGATGGCCCAAACTGGCATTCCAAGTCAGCATTGAAATTCTGAAGTCAAAACGCCAGAACTGGCATAAAAGCTGGAGTTAAACGCCCAAACTGGCACAAAAACTGGCGTTCAACTCCAAGAAAAGTCTCTACATGTGAAAGCTTCAATGCTCATCCCAAGCACACACCAAGTGGGCTCGGAAGAAGATTTCTGCATTAATTACTTATTTCTGTAACCCTAGGCTACCAGTTCTCTATAAATAGGACCTTTTGCTATTGTATTTGAATCGATCTTTGAATCATACTTTTGATAGACCTTTTCACGTTTGGGGGCTGGCCTCACGGCCATGCCTAGACCTTGTTCTTATGTATTTTCAACGGTGGAGTTTCTACACACCATAGATTAAGGTGTGGAGCTCTGCTGTTCTTCATGAATTAATGCAAAGTACTATTGTTTTTCTATTCAATTCACGCCTACTTCTTCTCTAAGATATTCATTCGCACCCAAGAACATGATGAATGTGATGATTATGTGACACTCATCACCATTCTCACCTATGAACGCGTGCCTGACAACCACTTTTGTTCTATATGCAAACAAGCTTGAATGTGTATCTCTTGGGTTTCTAATCTAAGATTAGAACCTTCGTGGTATAGGCTAGAATTATTGGCGGTCATTCCTGAGATTCGGAACGTCTAAACCTTGTCTGTGGTATTCTGAGTAGGATCTAGGAAGGGATGACTGTGACGAGCTTCAAACTCGCGAGTGTTGGGCGTGTGACAGATGCAAAAGGATCAATGGATCCTATTCCAACATGATCGAGAACCGACAGATGATTAGCTGTGCGGTGACAACGTGCGTAGAACATTTTCACTGAGAGGACGGGAAGTAGCCATTGACAACGGTGATGCCCAACATAAAGCTTGCCATGGAAGGGAGTATGAATGATTGGAAGAATGCAATAGAAAAGCAGAGGTTCAGGAGGAACAAAGCATCTTCATACGCTTATCTGAAATTCCTACCAATGAATTACATAAGTATCTCTATCTCTATCTTTATTTTATGTTTTATTCATCTTTTAATTATCAATCCTCCATAACCATTTGAATCTTCCTGACTGAGATTTACAAGATGACCATAGCTTGCTTCAAGCCGACAGTCTCCGTGGGATCGCCCTTACTCACGTAAGGTATTACTTGGACGACCCAGTGCACTTGCTAGTTAGTTGTGCGGAATTGTGACAAAGTGTGATTCACGTTTGAAAGCTCCAAGTCTTTGGCGCCATTGTTGATGATCACAATTTCGTGCACCAAGTTTTTGGCGCCGTTGCCGGGGATTATTCGAGTTTGGACAACTGACGATTCATCTTGTTGCTTAGATTAGGTAATTTTATTTTATGTTTAAGCTTTTTACTTCTTATTTTCGAAAAAGAATTTAAAAAATAAAAAAAAATTCTATTTTGTTCTTCATAGTTTTTAAGAATGAATTCTAGAGTTTCATGATGATTTGTTGAAGTCTGGCTGGCTATGAAGCCATGTCTAATCTTTTGGACCGAGGTTTCAAATTATCATCACAAGAGCTTGATGATTTTTATCAATCTTGCTGTTGAAAGTAATGATCTGCTAAAGCTTGGCTGGCCATTTGCCATGTCTAGTGTTTTGGACCGGAGCTTCCACTGAAAGCTTGGCTGGCTAGTATGCCATGTCTAATTCCTGGACCGGAGTCTTAGACTAACATTGCAATGATTCCCGAAATTCTTATTAAAAATTTTGAACCCCTTTATTTTCTTCTCCACTCAATTTTCGAGAAAAATCACAAAAAAATTTTATAAAATCATAAAAATCAAAAATATTTTATGTTTCTTGTTTGAGTCTAGTGTCAATTTTTAAGTTTGGTGTCAATTGCATTCTTCTTGCATTTTTCGAAAATATGCAATATGTTCTTCATTGATCTTCAAGTTGTTCTTGATGATTTCATAGCTCTGATCTTTAATTTCTCTTATTTTGTGTCTTTTGTTGTTTCTTACATGCATTTTTAAATTGTTATAGTCCTTAGTATATAAACTTCTAAGTTTGGTGTCTTGCATGCATTGGTTGTTTAATCTTAGTTTTCCATGAATAATTGCATTTTGATTGTTTCTCATCACTAAAAATTCAAAAAAATATACTTTTAATTGTGTCTTTTCAAGTCAATAACACAGAGAATTGAAGATTCAGAACATTCAACAGAGGAATTACACAGAAAAAGTTGGGCGATCAAAACGCCCAGTGAAAAAGGAAAACTGGCGTTTAAACGCCAGCCAGGGTATCTGGCTGGGCGTTAAACGCCCAAAAAGGTAGCATTTTGGGCGTTAAACACCAGAATGGATGCCATTCTGGGCATTTAACACCAGAAGGACACTAGAGGGAAGATTTTATTTTTAATTCAAATCTTTTTCAAATATTCATAATTTTTCAAAATCAAATTTTTTTCAAATCATATCTTTTCAAAATCAATTTCTTTCCATTTTTTTAATTATTATTATTTTCAAAAATTCTTGTTACAACTAGTGATTTAATTCAAAATTTTCAAGTTGTTACTTGCCTATTAAGAAAGGATCAAATTTTAAATTCTAGAATCATATCTTTTAAATTTCTTGTTAGTCAAGTAATCAACTTTAATTTTAAAACTTTCTTCTTTTAAATTTGATTCTCAATCATATCTTCTCAATCATATCTTTTCAATCACATCTTTTTCAAAATTAAGTTTCAATCATATCTTTTTTATTTCTAATTTCAAAATCTTTTTCAAAAATCACTTGATTTCTTTTCCAATCTTAGTTTTCGAAAATCAATTACCAAATTTTCAAAATTTCTTTTAATTATTTCAAAATCTTTTACTTTAATTTCGAAAATTCTTCCCCTCTTCTCACACCCTTCTATTTAAGGACTAACACTCCTCCTCAATATGCAATTCGAACTCTATCTCCCTTGATAAGTTTGAATTCTCTCTTCTCTACCTCCTCCTTCTATTCTTCTTTTCCTCTGACACCTCAAGGAATCTCTATACTGAGACATAGAGGATTCCATATTTTCTTCTCCTCTCTTTTCATATGAGCAGGAGCAAGGACAAAGGCATTCTTGTTGAAGCTGATCCTGTACCTGAAAGGACCTTGAAGAGAAAGCTAAGAGAAGCTAAAGTACAACTCTCTATAGAGGACCTAACAGAACTTTTCAAACAAGAAGAAGACATGGCAGCCGAAAACAACAACAATACCAACAATGCAAGGAAGGTGCTTGGTGACTTTACTGCACCTACTCCCGACTTCTATGGGAGAAGCATCTCAATCCCTGCTATTGGAGCAAACAACTTTGAGCTTAAGCCTCAATTAGTTTCTCTGATGCAACAGAATTGCAAGTTTAATGGACTTCCGTTGGAAGATCCTCATCAATTCTTAGCTGAATTCTTGCAAATCTGTGACACTGTCAAGACCAATAGGGTTGATCCCGAGGTCTACAAGCTTATGCTTTTTCCCTTTGCTGTAAGAGACAGAGCTAGAACATGGTTGGATTCACAACCTAAAGAAAGCCTGAACTCTTGGAAAAACCTAGTCAATGCCTTCTTGGCAAAGTTCTTTCCACCTCAAAAATTGAGCAAGCTTAGAGTGGAAGTCCAAACCTTCAGACAGAAGGAAGGTGAATCCCTCTATGAAGCCTGGGAAAGATACAAGCAATTGATCAGAAGGTGTCCTTCTGACATGCTTTCAGAATGGAGCATCATAGGTATTTTCTATGATCGTCTATCTGAACTGTCCAAGATGTCATTGGACAGCTCTGCTGGAGGATCTCTTCATCTGAAGAAGACGCCTGCAGAAGCTCAGGAACTTATTAAAATGGTTGCAAATAACCAATTCATGTACACTTCTGAAAGGAATCCTGTGAATAATGGGACAAATCAGAAGAAAGGAGTTCTTGAGATTGATACTCTAAATGCCATATTGGCTCAAAACAAAATATTGACTCAACAAGTCAATATGATTTCTCAAAGTCTGTCTGGAATGCAAGCAGCAACAGGCAGTACCAAAGAAGCTTCATCTGAAGAAGAAGCTTATGATCCTGAGAACCCAGTAATGGAAGAGGTGAATTACATGGGAGAACCCTATGGAAACACCTAATGGAAACACCTATAATCCTTCATGGAGAAATCATCCAAACCTCTCATGGAAGGATCAACAGAGGCCTCAACAAGACTTCAACAACAATAATGGTGGAAGAAATAGGTTTAGCAATAACAAGCCCTTTCCATCATCTTCTCAGCAACAAACAGAGAATTCTAAGCAGAGCCACTCTGACTTAGCAACTGTAGTCTCTGATCTAATTAAAACCACTCAAAGTTTCATGACTGAAACAAGATCCTCCATTAGAAATTTGGAGGCACAAGTGGGTCAGCTGAGTAAGAAAGTTACTGAACTCCCTCCTAGTACTCTCCCAAGAAATACAGAAGAGAATCCAAAAGGAGAGTGCAAGGCCATCACCATAACCCACACGGCCGAACCTGGAGAGGAGAAAGAGGCAGTGATCTCCACTGAGGAAGACCTCAATGGACGTCCACTGGCCTCCATGGAGTTCCCTAATGAGAAACCATGGGAATCTGAGGCTCACATTGAGACCATAGAGATTCCATTGAATCTACTTCTACTATTCATGAGCTCTGATGAGTATTCTTCCTCTGAAGAGGATGAAGATGTTACTGAAGAACAAGTTGCTAAGTACCTTGGAGCAATCATGAAGCTAAATGCCAAGCTATTTGGTAATGAGACTTGGGAGGATGAACCCCCATTTCTCATCAAAGAACTGGATGACTTGACTAGGCAAAGATTACCTCTAAAGAGACAAGATCCTGGAAAGTTTTCAATACCTTGTACCATAGGCACCATGACCTTTGAAAAGGCTCTGTGTGACCTAGGGTCAAGCATAAACCTCATGCCTCTCTCTGTAATGGAGAAACTAAGAATTTTTGAGGTTCAAACTGCAAGAATCTCACTAGAGATGGCAGACAATTCAAGAAAACAGGCTTATGGACTTGTAGAGGATGTCTTGGTAAAGGTTGAAGGACACTACATCCCTGCTGATTTCATAATTCTAGAGATTGGGAAGTGTATGGATGAATCCATCATCCTAGGCAGACCCTTCCTAGCCACAGCAAAAGCTGTGATTGATGTTGACAGAGGAGAATTGGTCCTTTAAGTGAATGAGGACTCCCTTATGTTTAAAGCTCAAGGATCTCCCTCTGTAATCATGGAGAAGAAGCATGAAAAGCTTCTCTCAATGCAGAGTCAAACAGAGCCCCACATTCAAACTCTAAGTTTGGTGTTGGGAGGCCATGCTCTGAGTATCTGTGAGGCTCCATAAGAGCCCACTATCAAGCTATTAACATTAAAGAAGCGCTTGTTGGGAGGCAACCTAATTTTTACTTCTCTATGTTAAATTTCTATTTTCTATTGTTATTTTATGTTTTCTGTAGGTTGATGATCATGTGAAGTCACAAAAATAACTGAAAAAGCAAAAACAGAATAAAAAATAGTATTAAAAATAAAACACCCTGGAGGAGAAGGCTACTGGCGTTTAACGCCAGAAATGGGCACCAGACTGGCGTTTAACGCCAGAAAAGGGCAAGAAGCTGGCGTTAAACGCCAGAAATGGGCAGCAACCTGGCGTTTAACGCCAGGATTGGTAGAGAAGGGCATTTTGTACGCCACTTGGTGCAGGGATGAAAAATTCTTGACACCTCAGGATCTGTGGACCCCACAGGATCCCCACTAACCTCAACTCACTCTCTCTCTTCTTCACACCTTTTCATAATACTCTTCCCCAAATACCCTTCACCAATCAACTCAATACCTCTTCCCCAAAAACCCCCTCACCTATCAAATCCTACCCTCTTCTCCATAAACCCTTCACCAATCCACATCCATCCATCATAAAACCCTACCTACCTCACCTTTCAAATTCAAACCACTTTCCCTCCCAAACCCACCCTATATGGCCGAACCCTAACCCTCTCTCCACCCCTATATAAATCCATCTTCACTCCTTCATTTTCACACAACATACACACTACTTCTCCCCCTTGGCCGAAACACTAAGCCCCCTCCATCTCCTCTATTTCTTCTTCTTCTACTCTCTTCTTTCTTCTTTTGCTCGAGGACGAGCAAACCTTCTAAGTTTGGTGTGGTAAAAGCGTTGCTTTTTGTTTTTTCATAACCATTTATGGCACCTAAGGTCGGAGAAACCTCTAGAAAGAGGAAAGGGAAGGCAAAAGCTTCCACCTCCGAGTCATGGGAGATGGAGAGATTCATCTCAAGGGCACACCAAGACCACTCCTATGAAGTTGTGGCCAAGAAGAAGGTGATCCCCGAGGTCCCTTTCAAACTCAAAAAGGGTGAATATCCGGAGATCCGACATGAGATTCGAAGAAGAGGTTGGGAAGTTCTCACCAACTCCATTCAACAAGTCGGAATCTTAATGGTTCAAGAGTTCTATGCCAATGCATGGATCACCAAAAACCATGATCAAAGTGTGAACCCGGACCCAAAGAATTGGCTTACAATGGTTCGGGGGAAATGCTTAGATTTTAGTCTAGAGAATGTAAGGTTGGCCTTCAACTTGCCGATGATGCAAGGAGATGCACACCCCTACACTAGAAGGGTCAACTTTGATCAAATGTTGGACCAAGTTAGCATTCCATCCTCCTCCATGAAATTAGAGAAGACCAAAGAGTCATGAGAGAGGAGCAACAAAGGCAAGGAAGAGACATTGAGGAGCTCAAGCACTCCATTAGATCTTCAAGAGGAAGAACAAGCTGCCATCACTAAGGTGGACCCGTTCTTTAATCTCCTTGTTCTTTATTTTCTATTTTTTCGAATTTTTATGCTTTATGTTTATTTATGTTTGTGTCTTTATTACATGATCACTAGTGTCTAAGTGTCTATGCCTTAAAGCAATGAAAATGAATCCATCATCTTTCTTAAATGAAAAATGCTCTTAATTGAAAAAGAAAAAGAAGTACATGAATTTTGAATTTTAAAGCAGTTTAATTATTTTGATGTGGTGGCAACAATTCTTGTCTTCTGAATGAATGCTTGAACAGTGCATATTTTTGAAATTGTTGTTTATGAATGTTAAAATTGTTGGCTCTTGAAAGAATGATGGAAAAAGGAGAAATGTTATTTGATGATCTGAAAAATCATAAAATTGATTCTTGAAGCAAGAAAAAGCAGTGAAAAGCTTGCAGAAAAAATATATATGCGAAAAAAAAAGAAAAAGAAAGAAAAGCAAGCAGAAAAAGCCAGTAACCCTTTAAACCAAAAGGCAAGGGAAAAATAAAAAGGATCCAAGGCTTTGAGCATCAGTGGATAGGAGGGCCCACATGAATAAAATTCTGGCCTAAGCGGCTAAACCAAGCTGTCCCTAACCATGTGCTTGTGGCGTGAAGGTGTCAAGTAAAAACTTGAGATTGAGCGGTTAAAGTCGTGGTCCAAAGCAAAAAGAGTGTGCTTAAGAGCTCTGGACACCTCTAATTGGGGACTCTAGCAAAGCTAAGTCACAATCTGAAAAGGTTCACCCAGTTATGTGTCTGTGGCATTTATGTATCCGGTGGTAATACTGGAAAACAAAATGTTTAGGGTCACGGCCAAGACTCATAAAGTAGCTGTGTTCAAGAATCAACATACTTAACTAGGAGAATCAATAACACTATCTGAATTCTGAGTTCCTATAGATGCCAATCATTCTGAACTTCAAAAGGATAAAGTGAGATGTCAAAACTGTTCAGAAGCAAAAAGCTAAAAGCCCCGCTCATCTAATTAAGACTGATCTTCATAGATGTTTTTGGAATTCATTGTACATTCTACTCTTTTTATCCTATTTGATTTTCAGTTGCTTGGGGACAAGCAACAATTTAAGTTTGGTGTTGTGATGAGCGGATAATTTATACGCTTTTTGGCATTGTTTTAGTATCTTTTTAGTATATTTTAATTAGTTTTTATTATATTTTTATTAGTTTTTAAATAAAAATCACATTTCTGGACTTTACTATGAGTTTGTGTATTTTTCTGTGATTTCAGGTATTTTCTGGCTGAAATTGAGGGACCTGAGCAAAAATCTGATTCAGAGGCTGAAAAAGGACTACAGATGCTGTTGGATTCTGACCTCCCTGCACTCGAAGTGGATTTTCTGGAGCTACAGAAGCCCAATTGGTGCGCTCGCAATTGCGTTGGAAAGTAGACATCCTGGGCTTTCCAGCAATATATAATAGTCCATACTTTGCCCAATATTTGATGGCCAAAACTGGTGTTCCAAGTCAGAATAGAAATTCTGGCGTCAAAACGCCAGAACTGGCATAAAAGCTGGAGTTAAACGCCCAAACTGCCACAAAAGCTGGCGTTTAACTCCAAGAAAAGTCTCTACATGTGAAAGCTTCAATGCTCAGCCCAAGCACACACCAAGTGGGCCCGGAAGAAGATTTCTGCATTAATTACTTATTTTTGTAACCCTAGGCTACCAGTTCTCTATAAATAGGATCTTTTGCTATTGTATTTGTATCGATCTTTGAATCATACTTTTGATAGACCTTTTCACGTTTGGGGGCTGGCCTCTTGACCATGCCTAGACCTTGTTCTTATGTATTTTCAACGGTGGAGTTTCTACACACCATAGATTAAGGTGTGGAGCTCTGCTGTTCTTCATGAATTAATGTAAAGTACTACTGTTTTTCTATTCAATTCACGCCTACTTCTTCTCTAAGATATTCATTCGCACCCAAGAACATGATGAATGTGATGATTATGTGACACTCATCACCATTCTCACCTATGAACGCGTGCCTGACAACCACTTCCGTTCTACATGCAAACAAGCTTGAATGTGTATCTCTTGGGTTTCTGATCTAAGATTAGAACCTTCGTGGTATAGGCTAGAATTATTGGCAGTCATTCCTGAGATCCGGAACATCTAAACCTTGTCTGTGGTATTCTGAGTAGGATATAGGAAGGGATGACTGTGACGAGCTTCAAACTCGCGAGAACCGACAGACGCAAAAGGATCAATGGATCCTATTCCAACATGATCGAGAACCGACAGATGATTAGTCGTGCGGTGACAGCGTGCGTAGAACATTTTCACTGAGAGGACGGGAAGTAGCCATTGACAACGGTGATGCCCAACATAAAGCTTGCCATGGAAGGGAGTATGAATGATTGGAAGAAGGCAATAGGAAAGCAGAGGTTCAGGAGGAACAAAGCATCTTCATACGCTTATCTGAAATTCCTACCAATGAATTACATAAGTATCTCTATCTCTATCTTTATTTTATGTTTTATTCATCTTTTAATTATCAATCCTCCATAACCATTTGAATCTTCCTGACTGAGATTTACAAGATGACCATAGCTTGCTTCAAGCCGACAATCTCCGTGGGATCGACCCTTACTCACGTAAGGTATTACTTGGACGACCCAGTGCACTTGCTGATTAGTTGTTCGGAATTATGACAAAGTGTGATTCACGTTTGAGAGCTCCAAGTCTTTGGCGCCATTGTTGATGATCACAATTTCGTGCACCAAGGAGTCCATTCGTCAGACACAGGCTGGCCACCGAATCAGTTAGCCCGTCGATCCCCAAACATTCATCGTTGAACCGGTCCAAGTATTTTTTGGTCGGCTCACCGGGCCGTTGTGTTATCCCGAGTAAGTTTATCGGGTGTTTTGCCTTCACGATTCTGGTAGTGAATTGGGCCAAGAAAGCGCGGCTAATGTCCGAAAACCTGGCAACAGAGCCCTGCGGAAGGCTGTTAAACCACCGTATTGCAGGTCCTACCAGGGTGACCGGGAACGCGTGACACCTTACTCCGTCGCCTACTCCCTCCAAGTTCATTCTGGCCTCGAAGGCTGTAAGATGCTCCTGGGGGTCTTGGATTCCGTCGTACCTCATGTCTTTCGGCTTATCAAAGTGCTTTAGTAGCCGGACCTCGAGGATAGAACGATGAAACGGGGTTGCGCCCATTATCACAGGTCGCCGCGTTCTCCTCGGCCTTTCTCCGCCGTCTCCCCGATCCCGCTCTGTGGCGCGTCTTCCTTCAGGCCGAGTGTATATCACGGGGTTGCGACGTCTTCTTGGACGTTCTTCCTCCAAACGCTTTCAGATCCAGATCGTGGGCTCGGCGTTCGCCGGGAGTGACTTCTCTGAGGAGTTCTTCCCCGTGACATGGGAGAACGGGAATAGCTTGGTTCGAGAGTTCGTTGACGGCGTTCCTGATCTGCCAGTTGGCGTTCCAGGTTCTGCATCCTGTGACGCAATTTCTGCATTATTCTGACGCTATTACTGCCTGTTCCCCCAAAGGGGCGCCTCTCTTGAGATCGTGAAGCCGGCTCGGTTCGTCGTAAGGGGGTCCTCGTGCGCTCCCGGGGGGAAGCAACGGAGGCTTTCCCTCTGGCCTCGGCTCCTCGGCCTGGTTCTCCAAGACCCAGTACGACATCCATATGGGCGAGTCTCCACAGACGGCGCCAATGTACGGTAGTTCGGGTACCGGACGACTCGGAGAGGTCCTTGGGTTGATAATGTGGGGTATCGCCTAGGTCTAGATCGTTGAGGTGAAACTGGAGCAACCAATGTCCCGAGCTCTTCGAGTGAAGAGGAGGGTGTCACCTGCAAAGACACTCCGACGCTCTAATCAGTCAAGTGTGCAGGCGAAAAGTGGGTAAGGTGATATATGTAATGTACCTTGGGGGAAGGGGTAGGACCCTCTCCTTATATACCCTGTCAGAAAGGTGGGCCCTCATAGGAGAAGGCCTCCTTCCAGAAAGTTTCCTTCCCCCAGCTGTTATGCAGCTGACAAGGAGAGTGTGTGGCCGGATCGGTAAGTTTTTGGGCTGGGTCGGTTCACACACCTAGCTTGGCTGGGCCATAACAAAAAGAAAAAGAAAGGAATTGGCCAACGCCATAAAAAAACCAAAAAAAAGAAACATGATGGCTCGAATGTGTACATGTTTTTATATATATATATATATATATATATATATATAACTTAAGCATGACATACGTTTACTTTTAATTAATAATCAAAGACACCTAAACTCCCATGTGTAACTTTTCTCCCAAAATCATGATGATTAGTACCTCAGCCTTGCTTGCTTCATTTTGGCTTAGGCAAGAAAGAAAGAACCGAGAGAAAGAAGAGAGAAACCGTGACCCACACTAAAAATTCTGCCTTTGATTTTTTGTTATCCGTAACTCTAATTAAAAATCTAATCTGATAAAAGTGTTTGTATTCTCCTCTTCTACACGTTAGCGTTATTTTTACTCGATGGAAGCTGACAGTGATGTAGCTCTTTTTCCTCTTGAGTTTAGCCAATTGAAATTGTAGGAGCCACAGACGATTTCTGAAGCCTTTAACATCTCGTTTACTGATTACTTTTCCAATTTCATAAGCATTCTCTCATTCACAAAAAAAAAAAAAAACTCTCCTTCACTATTCTTCACTACTTCAAGATTCACAATCCTTTGCCAAAGTTTGATCGATCTAATTAAAAAGTTCAACCAGAAGTTACTTGCCTTAATTCGTTAATCCTCGTGAGAATGATATCCACTCACTGTAATATTACTTGGAGTGATTTAGTGCATTTACCAATATATGAGCGTATCAAATTTTTGGCTCATCAAAAATAATGATGTTGATGGTGTTGATGATGGTAGAGAAGATAATAATGATAACAATATGATTGCACAACTGAAATAGTAGAGGTAGAAGTTATAATAACGATAATGAGAAAGATGAAGAAGATAGTGATAATGATAGTAATAGTGATAGTTGGTCCTATTGTTAAAAAGAATTTGGTAGAAATTTAAAACCCCACAAATTATTAATAAAATCCTCACAACTAATTTCTATTACTATTTAACGGATTTTATAATAGGTTTAATTACTCCGTTGGTGTTTAAAATTTTACCAAATTTTTAATTAGGTCTCTATATTTTTTTTCCTTTCAATTGAGTCCCTACATTGCTTTAATTTTTTAATTAAGTCCTTTTTAGTGTAAAAAATATTAGAATTAACTGAATATTTCTTTACAAATTAAAAGTATTTATAATTAAAAACTTAATTAAATCTTTGACTGCATATATTTTGATAAAAATATTATGTTAATTTTAACATTTTTAACATGAAAAAGATGTAATTTAAAGCAGGATCTAATCGAAAAAAAAAAATATAAGAATCTAATTAAAAATTTAATGAAACTATAGAGATCAACAGAACAATTAAACCTTTATAATATAAGGTTATTATTGTCCCAAAATAAATTATTTCGGGCTAAAATGTCCCCTTTTTTTTTAAATAGAGGTTACCTTGTCCTTCAAAAAAATAAATAGAGACCGACTTGAGTCTCTACTCATATTAAAATACACATTAACTCTTTTTTGTTGGTTTTAATGTCTTTTTTATTGGTATTATATTGTGATATTTTCTAAAAATCATTTCAAGAATATAGCCAAAAATAAAGTTAGATACACCGACCTATGATTATATTAAATATATTTAAACATATCTAAAGTATTTTATTTTATTAAGACACAGAAAAATACAAAATACATACATATCACACAAATGCTATATCTGTAATATACAAATAGATACAACTCAACAAAATTGTCCGACTTTATATGTTTCACGTAACTGCTACCATGAAAGCTTGGCTTTAAATATTATATTTGTTTTGTTCATTTCACTTTAGTCCTTGGCAATGGCACCCTATTATATTTTATTTAAAAAAGCCCCAAAAATTGTCGCGTCTTAACTCTTCCTTAAAAAAAAATTATAACGTCAACAATAGCAGAGTACAATATCTTCAAAAATCTGAAGATGCACATTTCTATTATACCAAATTGATCATCTATTTATATCTATTTATATTATATAAAAATTAATACTAACTTATTATGAAATAAGTTTATGCAATATTATTTTTTGTAATAATGTCATGTCAACAATTTTATAAAGGTAACACTAATTAACTAAAAAGTAATTATTAAATACAACTAATAACTACGTAATAAACTGTTATAATAATAGTAACAATTTTCAATTACAAATATTAAGAGTGTATACTTTTTCTTTCTTAAAACATCATTTATAGTCTTCATTTAGAATAAACAAGTCAATATTTTGGAAAGGGAAGAAAACAAGAGGAAAAAAATAATACGTCAGTAGAGTAAATCTGTAAATAAAACCAAAGGCTAAAGATGAAAACAAATATAGATGTAATTTTTGACAACTACAATAACCAAAAAATGTCTTCTTAATTAATAAATTTATATCCCTAAAAAAATAAAGTATATTTCGTTTAAATATTTAAATTTTCTTGAATAATTATATTAAACTATATTATTACTTAATATAATCAAATATTACTTTGTACAATATTTTTTTGCAAACCTATCTTTAAATTCAATATTAATTTATATTAACTAATCAATCTCTAAACATTATAAATTTATAACATTATCCTATACAAAACATAACACTTAAATTTATCCTATCTAGTATAATTAATTTATCTTGCTACACAACGTCTTTGTGAAGGAAAAAGGACAAAAGCTACAAATTTTTATAAAGATGTTTCCAATAATGAATGATAAATGAAGTTAATAATAACGTATCAAAATTTGAAAATAATCAATTTTCAAATTATAAAAAGTATTGGTGCATATAAAATTTTATATTCTAGTAATTAACAAATACTAGTGTCACAAATCTAATTTATCAAAATGTAAACCATTAATAGGAACCCATGCTTCCTATTTTGGGTACACATCCTTTTAAGACATGATAAACCATTGCATTTACGTGAACCTGAGCCCCATTTACAGATAAGATTCTCTCTATACTGCCCTATTTTTAAGACTACGAATGGTTTAGAATAGCAGTGCATGGTCAAAATAATTTAACCATACACACTATTTCGTTGATTCAAGACTCGCTAGTAGGCGGCCTGCGTCCGCGACCTCGTACGCCTCGACCACGCAGAACTCTTCCACGTGCTCTCCCACCAGTAGAAACTACTCCAGCCTGTCTCAATTGGGCCCTCTCTCGGGCTCGCTCTAACAAATTTATGGTGGTTGATGAACTGTTCAGAGGGGATGTCTGCTTTACATCGTCTGTTTCAGCAGGGGCTTGCCTTGTAACAAGTCTTGAGGAGCTAGTTTCTACAGCAATGGTAGCCGGTGCAACCTCACTTGCACTGGGAGTAGGTTCAGCCACCTGATCAGTCTCAACGGCAGTAGATGTCTCAACTGTTGATTCGTTAACATCGGACGCCTTGTCAAGAGTATCACCAGCCTCCTCTGTCAATTCACCCTCGTCATTTTTATCATCACCTGAAAGTACAGGAGAACTGATCTCTCCTGCCTCAAGCGCTTCATCATCAGCCCTAGTAGGGGAAGGTTCAGGCGTTCTAACAGGCTCAGGTTGACCTTCCCGAGAATCTTGGTTTTCCTCATTACCACCCTCAAGTTCTCCAGTTTCTGGCAATAATTCTCCCTCCTCTCTCTCACCAGCAACTGCAAACGATGACGGCTGGTTTTCTGCCTCAATCTGATCCCTTTGCATATCATCTGACCCCATTTTCAATTCAGCTGCTTGATCCTGATTCTCCTCTAAATCAATGGGCTTGTCATCATGTAATTCCTCTTGATTAGTACCATCCAAGTTCTGTGGATCGATAGCTTCCTCATCCTTTCCTACAGGTATTTCACCGTCTTCATTTTCAGCTTCAACGACTCCAGCATTTTGACCTTGTGGCAACTCACCCCTTTCAAGTTCCTCAGAAGCCAGATTAGTTCCAGTAAGTTCTGGAGTTGTAGCAGGTTGATCTTCACCGCTATCTCCAGGGGATTCTGATCCCTTCGACTTCTTCAACATGAGCGTCTCGGAACTCTTCTCCCCAACTGCAACTGATTCTTCCCGCAACTCAGAAGTAGAGGTAGGAGCGACACGTTTACGAGCTAACGGCTGAGATGGAGCAAAACCAGTTTGAGGTTCTCCCTCAGAAGGCCCAGGCTTACCTGATCCTTCAGCATCAGACATTTCTGTGTCACCTTGTGGCTCATCAGGTTTTACCAGACGAGGCCTGACCAATTTCCTACCAGTTTTACGGGGTTCTGCAGTTGGCCGGGAAAATGTAGGTCTTTTATCAGTATCTGTGGTGGCTTTAGGTGGTAACCCGCTTACACCAACAGCTGGCAAGGATACGACACTAGAGGTTGGTGCATGCACCACAGAAGCTGCCAAGTGTTAGCGCACTATTATTAGTATAAACAGAGGTATAAAAATTAATTATGCAGAAAGCCTGGTTTGAAATCTAGAAAATTTTCATTCATTGTTTTACTGCCTTTGCCAGACTCACGCCATAACTCACGTTTCTAAAGTAATCTTAATGTACACTGCAGAAAGAGAGGTTAATAAACCTGTAGCAGCAGCAGAAGTATCCATAACTGTCGTTGCATCTCCAAGGTTCCCATGGTCTCCAAGCTCAGAAAATACTGAATGAGCTTCCTTCTGAAAGCTTTCAACAGCAGATACATATGGAGCAGCTAAGTCATCAACATTGGTTCCAGAAAGAAGTTGAACTGCATTTGCTCCCTTAGAAAATTTATAACAAAAGCAAAAGGGGAAAAAAATCAATATCAGATCTGAGATTTCTTTTTGAGCTTTTATTAAAAACATTCGTAGGTTATAGCAAGTAACATCAGGTCAGAACATCACAAGGCAATCCCAGCTTGGACAAGCCACTATTTTACATCATTACCTCAGGAAGACTGCCAACATCCTTAACCTTTTCAACTTCCTCAGATAATCGTTTTAGAGCCTCTTTGTGCCTCTCAAGTTCATTAATGAACTTTGCTTTCTCCTGAAAGTAAATCAATTAATAAAAGAGAAGTAAGAAGGTAAAGAGGGAGTATTAAAATCAAATTTTAATAGGGCAATATTAGTTTTTGTAATTTTTCTAAACAAAAAAATTTGGGAAACATACAATGAGAGAGTCAACGTCAATCCATTATTGGGGTGAACCACAATGCATATTTAATCAAGAGACGCAAAAAAAAACAATTTAGGAAACAGGAAAAACACCTGCTCAACATTGTTGTAAGAATCCTTTATTGCTTTTTCGGTCTTAATTCGTCTGCCTTTCTCCATTCGATTTTCTTCCTTCTCCTTCTTTAATTCATCTCGCTGTCTCTCCACTGTTTTTTCAAGAATCTAGAAATAGAAATAACAAAATTAATACATGCTGGATAAAATTTCTTCAAAAATAAAGGGTTGAACCACTTTCAGGCAAACCTGTATTCTGGTGTCCTTCTCTTCTTTCATTGCATGATCACCAGTTGTATCAGTAGTCAACCTTTTCCCTGAAAATTCAAATAATAAATATACTTCAGCCACAAGTAAGCATAGAACTTGAAAGAGAGGGGGGGGGGGGGGGGGGGGCGCTAAGAACCTTGTTTGATTTCATCTACTTGCTTTGAAAGTTGTTGAACCTCCTTTGACAATGACTCGTTCTTGATCTGTAATTATGGACAAGGAAACATAGGATGAAACAAAATAATTGAAGACAACAAAATATCACCAAAAACAGAAATGGAGAATATATTAATAGGATAAAGGATAAGGATCCAGTAAATGAGAAATCTTTTAAAGTTACAAGAAAGGCTATCCACTCTTCAAAACAATAAATTAAATCATATAACCAGAACAAGGATAATATTCACTTTCACCATCCAAAAATTCTCATATTAGAGGATCCAATCGATTATTCTTTTTATGATAAATATACAACTATTTTTTCAAACAAAAATTTGTATACACCTTCCATGAACCCAGCATTTTCTTTTGCCTGTCCACTTCATGTTTTAGGCTAACCTGAGAAATTAATAATAACAAAATTTCGTAAGAAACAGGAGAACCTTCCAGAGCTTTTATAAGAGAGAATATGATGTAGACCTCAGATTGTGAAATATCATTAATTCTCTTTTCTCTCTCCGCTAGTTCCACTCTGCAATTTGATAGGTCTTGCTCCAAACGTGCAACTGAATCCTGCTTTACAGAAAGAGTTTTCCCCATTTCGTCTAGTTTAGAATCCTTTTCTTTGAGTCTTTCCTGATAAGATAAAATAAAATCAGTAAACACAATAATAAATACCAAGATGCTATATTGCTTAATATAGAGTAAAACAAAATATTATATCTAACAAGTGAATCTGTATACGTAAAAGTTAGTACTCCTCACAGATGAAAGATGCTACCTTTCTGTTTCTGTCGAGGAACTTTTACTACTTTCTATAATTATGCTAAGTAACATTGTGTTTGGTAAGTATCATGAGAAGAAAAAATGTATGGCTCTGTCCATATCCCAGTTTTTTGGAGGACAAAAAATCAGGCTACTTTGGGCCTATTTATATTCACATTCTTCTCCAAATAGGTTTGTATCTCCTGGTGTGTCTGTATATTTGCCTTCAGACAATTACCAAATAAACCCTAAGGATGTATTTAGTTTGTGTTTCATTTTCTATTTTCAATTTCGGCATTTTCTATATTCAGTATCTTTTTAAGAATAAAACAGACAAATACTATACAGGTCTAACTATTTACACTTTTTCCTTCTCCAAAACTTGAAAACAGAAAGCATTTTCTCAATCCAAACAGATAGCATTTTCTCTATCCAAAATAGTCTCCCTCTAGGTCGAGAACAAATAGTGTTAAAGATGGAACGATTGGTTAGAGCACATTCTAACGTGTAGAGTCCAATCTAACTACCTGTGTCAGCACAGCACTTAGGGATTACAAAGTAAATGACTAACTTATACCTAATATAATTCACCTATATATATTGCAATCTAAGCTATTGTGATTCGAATTTAGATTCGTCATTTTGAAGACTACTCAACCCAAATCCTCTCGGTTTTACTTTTACGGTAATCAGAGCTATCTAACAGCAAATGCAGAATGGATCCCTCTACAAGACCAGCGAGAGCAAGTGCCACCCTCCATCTGATCAACTCCTCTTCCACCTATGATTCTACCAACTCTACAATTCCCACTAGCCCAACTATCTCAACCATACACATTTTGAATTCTACGTACTTAATGTCCCCACTAATCCATTTTGCATTCTCATCTTTCATAATATTTAACTTGTTGACATTTTACTGCTGAACATCGGATGCCATGCAAGCACCATATTGTTGATCTTATGGATGTGGTAAAATTTGCTCATAAGCATTCTGGGTAAAATTCAATGCTTCAGTTAACATCTCCAAAAAATATTAAGTGCATGGGAAATTTTTTTAAGAGGCAAAGAAATTTGATAACCTAGCTAATCAACTGTTAATAAAAGTACCACTTTTAACTATATTCATATTTTCCTTATTTAAAATAACGGAGAGCAACTCTACCTATGTTTACATAGCCGGTCCCAAGCCCAAAAAAGAAGAGAGAAGGATTGTGTTTGGCATTCAACAGCCAATGTCGAATCCTTATGCATGGACAAGACGCAATGAAGTCATCGGATTCATGAAGCGTACCCCATCTAGTAGGATAAGGCTTTGTTCAGAGAATAACGGACAGCATTGAGACTTGCTTTTGATAGTATCTAAGCCTTTCCTCCAGAACATAATTACATATGTACCACAAATAAAACTTACAGGCATATGACTAAGCTATGCAATACTTCAACTATGGTGGCATCAACATGAAACAGAATACATGAGAAGGGTAACACAATTTACACGCTGATGATCCAAGACAGACAGGTACAAAGGAACATCTAAAGTTTTGAAGAGATACGACAGGATGAATGTAATATAATATGAAACACATCTCTAATGTGCAACAAAATCAACAGTTAAAACAGAAAGAAAATGTTACATAACAACAGTAAAGTAATATAAATGGATAATATGAACTACCTGCAAATCTCGAACAAGTTTCTTGCTTCGATCATAGTCCTCCATATTAATGTTTTTACTCCTTTCAAGCAACTGAAGTGAAGAAAAGTTTTAAAAAGAGATAATGATAAAAAACAACACAGTAACATTAAATGTTACTGGCAATGTTCAGGATGCAATACCTCAGAAACCTTATGACAGAGATCATCTTTCTCCCTTTTTAGTCCTTCAATTTCGTTCTTACAAAGAGCCAACTCCATTTCTCTTTCTTTCAGAAGGTTCTCTAGATTTTCAACCTCAGCTCTTGCTTTATGTGCTAGTTCACGCAATTTCTAATACAGATACAACATTGGGTTTATTGTTATTAAAAGATAAAAAACACATGCATAAGTAATAATTTTTTTTATCCAATTAGAATTTTATTCTTAAATTCTTCTAAAGATACCTTCTACTCTCTCCCTATAATTAATTGTAACTTCTATATCACATAAAAGGAAATTAAAAAATTATGAATAAAATTCAATTTTTTTACACTTGATTAGAATTTCATCCTATTAATAGTTGGGTTTATCACCAGAGAAAGAATAATCCTTTAGCAACCACTATTTTTTTTTTTATTTTACTTTTTACAATCAGTGGGAATATAATCCTTATATTGTTTTAAGAATACCTTCTACTCATTGTCACTATCTCCTTATAATTAATTGTGGTTTTATGACCAAAAGTACTTCATGTATTCATGTACCTGGCACTCCTCAAAATTATGCTTATTTTCTTCCCTAAGCTGCATGTTGCTCTCACGAAGTAAGTTCATCTCCCTAACCTGCAGATAATTGTTGAAAGAGGGGAAAAAGAAAGAGAGAAGGGGAGTGAGAAGGAAAAGAAAAAGGCACATTATTTGATTGATTATATAGTTCATTGAACACTACTATCAAAACAGGTCAGCTTAATATGACATCACAAGCAATGTAGCAGATCATGAAAGAAGGATTCTGAACCTGAAGTTGCAATGATTTGAACTCTTCTTCAGTGGACAAGCAAGATTTTGACTTTGCACGCTCAGCCTCTACTGATGCATGTGCAGATTCAACTGCCTTTAAAGCACCCTCAAGCTACATGAAACCAAGAAACCGAAGAAAAACATGTCATTAAATACACATAGCAGATCAGAAAAAACTCCAGACAAAAATGAATTTCTTTAGCTTAAACCTTCAAATGAACAAACAAGACTGAAATATATTGCTCAAGATACGGATTGTTTGAATGAGAATAAATACAAATTCTTATATTATACATATATACAAATTGTTATATTACTCATGCAATAGAATCAAGGTCTTGTTTTACAAATAGAGGTCAGTCTTGATGCAACAACTGGGAGGTCACAAAGCTGAATCATAACAATAGCTTTTAATCTCTCCTGATGCCGCCATACAAAGAGTATGAGTAAAGAAATCAGGTAACAACTCAAAGTATTAATATTAGAGCAACGTACTGTAAAATGTTAAGTACATATTCAAATCATTCACCTTTCAGTTTTTTAGACTACCGTATGATTTGAAGAAAGCTATAACTAACAGTAGCATGATGCTGACACACCATGCCATGACAAACAAGAGAAAGATGGATCCAATGTTTTACCTGCAACTGTAGCCGCAGCTTTTCCTGTTTCAAAGCTGACACTTCTGTTTCTGACTGTGAAAGTAGAGAAATTAAAATGAATATACAAATATACAAGCGAAACAAATTTGCTGCACATGACAAGGATTTACAATTTCTTTTGAATTCCGGAGATAAGTCATCACAGCTTGAAGACCAGCATCACCAATTGTATCTGCACTACTACTTCCAGATGATATACCAGCAGCATTGCGTTCCTTCTCTGCCCTCCGAATATGCAAAGCTTCAAGATGGCTATGAAGTATTTTATTCTGAAGGAGGTTGATGACATCAATCACACAAGTTGAAAGAAACCAATGCAATAAAATATAAAGAACAAAAACAGTTCACACTATGTGGGCTTGCCACAAGGAAGAAACAGTGTTACTGCCTGCTATCAAATACAGTTTATGGGCATGCTGTTTAAATTGCATTACAATGTGACTCATTTTTTCTTTTATATTTTGAGTTGAAGATAGAGAAAAAATCCAGAGTTAGGAGGAAGAGGCCATTTGTATGACCAAAAAAAGAAAAAAATCAAAGAGAAGACAAACTCTCACACAATTACTGGCAGTGGCACAGACTGCACATTGACAGTAATTAACTAGACTTGCTAACTGTAACTGATCTCAGGTTGCAAACTGCAACCAACACTCACCAAAGATACCAAATAAATTAACAGTCCTATAAATAATGAATTCCTCATATACACATCAATGGACCACAATTTTTTAATGTGTTGGTAGACAACAGTTTAATACTAAACAATAAGAGCAAGTTAGGACACAATAATTCAACAAGAACACTGAAGGATAACTGAATAAGGCATAAGTCAAACTAAACGGGTGAAAAGAAAACCTGCTCATTTATTTCATCATATTTCTTCTCAGCATCATTTCTTGCCTTCTCAAGCAATGTCTTCTCCTCTTCCCACTTAGCCTTCAGTTGACTCTGCAAAACACAAATATGCAAACAGGGTGAATTATCGGTACATCAATCCAGAAAATCAAACAAACCAAAATTTCAGTAAATAGGAAAGAATATATAAAGTAGACAAAGCATAAAACAAACTGACAAATGCAACAGTAAACCACATGGCTTATAGGGAAATCCCAGTGCAGGAAGAAATGAAAAATCCAACTGAACTAGCACTATGAAAGAATCACTAGACACACTGTGCAAGTTTCACATGTCAGTCAAGAACATGTGCATTTGAAGTTCCAATTCATGGTATTGCCAAACTGCCATTGCCAACCTCATTCAGAAGATACAAAAAGGGAACAAGTTGGACTGGATTGCCATTTTCATCCAAAAGACATAGGAACACTCAGCTTTCTCTGAAACTCTGAACTGAAGGTCAAGTTTGAAATAACAATTATGAACCTGGTGAACTGACAGATACCAGCTGTAAACTTCCTTACTCTCACTCCCCAGTCCAGTTATTCACCCTATACTGCTCCATTTTACCTCAGTATGTGATGTTCTTATTTATGTGATTCAAAAAACCTTCTATATAATGTAGTATTTTTCTATTGAACTCTAGCAGCAATGACAAGAAAAATGTATATTTTAAAGATGTCCACCATCTTAAACCAAAATACCACTCACTCAACTTTCTAATGGAGAAAAATCATCACTGTTTCATTCAAAATAGAACCGGAAAGAAGAGACACACAGCACCAATAGATACAGTAACTTGATCAAGTGACATTTCACTACAATTGCAACACAGCATAAGTAAAAGCAAAAAATATAATAAGTAAATCAAAATAACACGACGTGGAATTTCTATAATAAACAATATAAGAAACAGGAAAACACACTAACTGCATTCATGATGAAGTACGCAGAGAAATAGAAGATAAGATTAAAGTTCGAAACTTTACATTTTCAAATTTCTGAGCATCAGCTAGTTTTCGTAATTCAGATGCCTCACCCTGCAGCATGGCTAATGCTTCAGATGTTCTTTTCAACTCTTGAATTGTTTCGGATTGGAGAATAACCTATGATAATATATGTCACAAAGGGATTAAGTGATGAGAAAGGAAACAAAGTTTTCCGAGAATATGAGTATGCAAAAATAAATTAAAATAAAATAAATTCATCGGACAATTTAAGGCCAGAAATCATTGGAGAGCCAGGGTCAGCACTATTTGAATGGTGACTGGTTTCACCACAGGTGAAATGGTCTCCGAGTAATCAGACCCAACATTTTGGAGAAAAACCTTGGCATCAAGGCATGCCTTGAACTTGTTGACACTGACTTCTGGGTCCTATTTTACCCAGAACACCCACTTGCAGCCATTGGCAAGTGTGGTCTGGGGGAAGAGGCACTAAGGACCAAGTAGAGTTAGGACCTGAAATTCTTCTGTCACTGCAACAAGCCACTGAGGTGAGTCAAAGGCATCACCTACAAACCTAGGTTCGAGGGAAACTACAAGTTTAGGACCAGATACTGGTGGTTGTGTTTGAGGTTGAGAGGAGAAGCTTAAGGTGGGGCAAGGTTGAGGCTTTGCAGTTCACGCTAGGAGTGTATGTGTGGCTAGGGTTGGTGTGAGGACCGTTTGTGTAAGGGACGTGTGTTAGGGGTAGGTAGGAGGCCTCAAGCCATGGACCGAGTGACTAGTCTGTGCTAGAATTTGTGTGTTTGGAGGTATGTAAGGGTCAGATACGGAAGGAGATGGAGAAGAAGGGCAGGTGTGCAAGGGGAAGGATGTTCGATTGAGGATGCAGAAAAGAAGGATCCATCAGCAATGGCCGAGTCACCAGCAGAGGTGACGGAGGAGGATCCATGCCATGGTAATTTGAAGCTCTTGATACCATAATAGAGTTGGAGAATCTGTGAGAGTAGAGAGAACTAGAGAGAAACAGGATTTGATAATTCTGAATAATGAATCATAATATCACTGAAACGGTGCTTATATACATAGAGAGGAGTGAACTTCATCTAGCAAGAGAAAAGGGGCAGTAGAGTCATTACACACTAACAGATCAGTAACCACTTCTAGCTTCTAGACACTTCCCTCACTCTATTAGTGTTGTTGTTAAGAAATTTAGTATTGACAGTCACCAAAATTAGGTTAAACTTCCAATGCACGACTCAAGCAGCAGTCAAAGCAAACATAAGTAAACCTGTCTTTCATAATTGTCTTGAGCAGTACGCCACTTCTTATGCTCCTCATCCAGCTGTTCTTTAAAGCCAGACATTTGAACTTCCATTGCTGATATTTGAGAACTACAGGCAGAAAAAACACCTAATACATAAAAAAATAAAAATAAAAATAAAAAAAGCAGAATACTAAACATTACAGTA
Organism: Arachis ipaensis; assembly: GCF_059453495.1. Lineage (NCBI taxonomy): Eukaryota > Viridiplantae > Streptophyta > Magnoliopsida > Fabales > Fabaceae > Arachis > Arachis ipaensis. The sequence continues at coordinate 112,223,230 of NC_142441.1, read as the reverse complement.
TACACAACTTACCATTTGGCTAAAATTTCTTCCTTCAAAGTTGTGATTTGAGCCAAAGCGGATGCAAGAGCCTTGTCTTTGCCTGCACTTGCTGAAGCCACTTCTTCACATTTCAGACTAGTTTCATTTTCAAGCTCTGCCACCTTCTCTCTAAGTGAATGAACTTCAGCTTCTAAAGCCTTCTTTTCATTCTCAGCCTACATATGATAATGAAGAATATAAACAATTTTTAAATACAATAAAACTTCAGGATGATGTAAGACAAACAGCTTTGAAGATCTAACTATAGCAACTTACCTCTACTTTGTAGTTCTCATGTGCAGTTTCTATGCGCTTGAGTGCATCTTCATTAACCTCAGCAATGCTCTTATACTTCAATGTAAAATATAAAATGTAAGTAGTTATTAGTGTGAAGCACAAAGTTAATCGTTTTAGGGATAAAGAAACAAAAACAAAATGAAAACCTGTAGCATGTGAGCTTTGTTAGCATCAACTTCCTCTTTCAATTTTTCAATCTCTGCTTTTGCTGTTTGTAGTTCACCATCAACCTGTGTCAGTTGTTTTACGGGGGCAATGTTATGAACAAATACAACACAATTGATAATGACTTCAATTGAAAGGATATATGAAGCGCTCCACATGACGCGGGATCTTACAGTCAGTAGACAAAATAATTTTTACTTCCTCTTATCCATAGATTAAATGGCATAAACACTACACCAGAACCCCCCCCCCCCACCCCCCCGCGCGGGAGATAAAAAAAATAGAAAACAACAAAAACGACCCCCCCCCCCCCGGGAGGTAAAAAAATAGAAAACAACAAAAACAGGGAAAAAAAGCACACACACTCAGTCTCATAGACAGAAGATAGTAAGTCAAGTGCTATTTTTGTTTTATAATGAAAATAAATTATCTTTTTAAAAATAAAAAGGATAAAATGTCAGGTCTGATTTTATTATGCTGCAAAGCTTTTATGTGCACATTGGTTATGTCTCCATATTGGAGTCACTCACTTCATATAATACAAACTAACTTAGCAGCAGAAGCCAAATTAAGTTATTTGTTTTCTACGCTCACCTCATCACTTGAGCTAGATGGAAGTCCACTTACACCAACCTTTTCAGAAACCTACAATCAGTTATCAGTAATAAAATAAATTATAGTAAACAGAAAAACTAGTATAGTGTATTTCCTTCGATGGAAAACCATAGACATGCAGTTGAACTTGCAAGTTTCTCTACATTCATGGCTCTTGTGTAACTACAAGCAAGATCATTGAAAAATAAAAGAAAAACTATAGAAGAAACTAAACCTTATCGTCAACGGAGCCCATTTTTCTTTGAAGGCCAGAGAGTTTTGCCTGTGTATATGGAACAAAGTAATCTTCATTGTCACAACAGTTTGCTAAGAGAATTTTTCCAGCATATAGAAGTGTAAATCTAAAACATGCACCTCAGCCACAGCAGCCCTAGATTCAGCAGATGCAACAGCACGCAATGCATTAGCTAACTCTTTGCTCAAATCCTCAACCTGCCGCATAGTGTTCTTTATGGTTTGATCACGGTCTTGCATGAGTCTCCGCATATTTTCCCGCTCTTCTTGTAAGTCTCTCTTGGCCTCTGCCCATTCCCTCTGAAAAGGTACAATTTAACCCAAAAAGCACTTTCTCAAGTTGAAAAATTATGGTTCACTAGGTGATAGGAAGTTTCATATGGAAACGAACAAATCAAACCTCTAATTTCTTTATATACTCTTCCTGTTTTACCCTCTCTGCAGCTCTTGCCTCCTATAGATTTCGAACCAATAAAACTTTCAAAAGAAAATCATAAAAGCAAAATGGAATTGGGTTGTACGATAAAAATAAAAGTAACAATAACAATAACAATAATAACAATAAGACACCTCTCGAACTTCCTCAGCACTTTGTATGGTACCCAGGCTAGCCTGCAACAGAAGCATAAGATAAGCATCATCTTGAATAAACATAATATAGCAAGCTAACATAAGCATCATCTTGAATATGCATAATATAGCATGCAATCTCTTGCTTGTTTAGTCAGTTAGAACTAGGAAAATCATGGAAGATCAAAAGGGTTCAATCTACAAAAATGCTTTCATCCCCTTATCCTTACCGTACCCCACAATCTCACCCAATACTCATTTAGGGGACTCACCAGGAGTCCATTAATTAGACCAGGCCCCTTGTAGTTCCTAGGTCATATTGAAAGAACACAAAGAAGAAATTATCAGTACCTGCAGGCGCTGCACCCTTTCGGATAAACTACGAACCTCATCAGATGCTCTCTTTTCAGCATTTGATAATACTTCGTTTTCACGCTTTAAAACAGAGAACTGACAAATAAGGGCAGGCAGTGAGTTAATAAATAGGTACTATATAAAAATGTTACAAAAAGTGAAATCTTCTCAGCACTGTAATTGAATAAAATCTTAACCTCCATAGTAACTCTTCTTGAAAGCTCCTCAGCAGCATTCAATGACCCGGAACTTTCACGTAATTTTCGTTGGTAATCAACAATAAGCTGAGAAAATTCCACATTTCTTGCTAAAATGCTATTTGCTTCAGCTTTCTAAAATATCAACCCAGAATCCATGAATTAGTACAAGACAACCATGAAGATACACAAAAGTCCATTACTTCTAAAATATCAACACATTACTTCCATCAATTACCTGGTGTTCGAACTCTTTCATAAAACTATCAAGTCTCTCTTTAGAAAACTTCGCCTGGAGTTCCATTTTATCACGTTCTGATCGTAATACAATAATATCACTCCTGAAGATACACAAAAGTCCAAATCATGAAACCAATCAAGCTACACAGAATTTATGCAGGTTTTAGTAAAAGATGACTGATAAAGAAATAAAATTATTTAAATTAGAAGGATTTTATTATCCACTGTTCCGTTAAAAGGGAGGATTATTATGAAGTATGAAAAGCAACAACAACCTCAATATCAGATCTAATAATATTCATACCAGAAACTGTACAAGACTAGTGGTGTACTGTGACAACCTCAGTGCCATAATGCTAGCTCATAACCCGGTTTTGCATAATAGAACAAAAAAGAATGGAGTTGAAACGGAAGGAAAATTACTGGTTGCTCACATTCCCACAACTGACCAGCCAGTAGATGTGCTGACCAAGGCTGTCTCTGAAGCTAAATTCCCGAGTTTGAGAGAAAAGATACATATAACAGTTTCAAAGTTATAGAGAGCCCAATTTCAGGGGACATAATAGAGCAGTTATAGGAATTGCAAACTAGGATAGATTCCTCCCTAACAGTCCCTAACTAACTTATGTTTGTAAGGACCCTTCTACCCCTTTCATCTAGCATGCTGAACACTCTCCTCATCTATGTATATAAGTGCTGGTTCAGTACTCTAATATGAGCAGGTTCTCATTTCTACAATTCTCTACTACTCTCTTTATCTCTCAACTTTCTCTTCTCTGAAACTCTATTAAAGAGTTTTATTGAACAAAATTTGTATCCCGTATGTTTAACCAGCATTGAGGTTAACCAAAGATCAGTAAAGAGTGATATATAACCAGCGATCATGAATATGTGTCATGTCAAAAGAAATTTTCATTATGTCAGACACAAGTTACAGTAGCTGCCATATCAGCAACATAAGGTAAAATACCCCCATGTAGCTTACTCTGCAAATCATCTCTTCCAACTATATATTCTCAGGAAACAGTATTAGCACTCATAATAAAAAATATTTCAGATTCTCTCAATCTTTAAATCTCTGATTTTGTTACTTAGATGCACTTTTGTAGAAATTATGGTAACAAAATATTAGAGACCAAATAGGTTCCGTGTAAATGTATTGAGCAAGAGAGAACCTAACTTTTTATAATTGGCATCGAGTTAACTAGCTCCCTACAGTACATAATTTGCATCATGTCATATTTTAATGTAATTACTTCTCACAACAGTATACAAAATCAATATGATGCATCATGAGAGAATATCTTAGAATAAATAAACAATTTACCTAGCCTTTGCCAAATCTTCCTCAAGGCATCTAACACGCTCTGCAGCTTTTTCCAAGGACCTTTTAGCCACTTCCTTTGATAATGAAAACAATATATATTACAAACCTTTGATATAAAAAGCTCAACAAAAAGACCTTAAGCTTAATGAAGTTAGTCGTTGAGGTGATAAAAAAGAAATCATCTATGGCCAAGTGAGACATTGATTTATATACTGTAAACAAGAATAACTAACGAAGCAGAAGACTAAACTCTCCTTGCAGAACTAACAAAAGCTAATATTAGTTAAATGGGCTTGCCCACATTTCAACTTTCAAGCTCAAAGGGTTTTTCCACGAGAGGAATCATATATAATGTTCTTAATGAACATGTGGCAGAGTGGGTCCAAAAAAGAAATATGGAATTGAAACATTGTTTCCGATAATCAAAACATCTACTTTACCTGTGAACTATCAATTAAAGCAGCAAGGTCATTTCTACCGACATCTTTGACAACTGAAAGATATGGAAAGAGCACTTAATTAACAATACTTTATAGCAGTTGTCGTCTAAAAATTAACGTACAAAATGCTTATAGCTTTGTTAGGATACAATGTTTAACACATATTGGCATTCTATGCAATAAAAAAATGATACTTTACTGCATATACAAACTCTTTCTGGTAAAATAAAATTTAAATAGTGTTTCACACATTTCTCTGTCAGACAAGCAAAATCAACATGCAGTGCAAAACTTTTCAACTGACATACAACTGAAGTTTTATTTATTTATTTTGATAAACACATGACAAAGAATACAACCAAGGAGGTTATATGTAATCTTCTAACCTAGGAAACAGCACAAAAACAGAATACAAACAGGCGCAATAATATAGAAAAATCTTTAACAAGATCCATACGACAAACTTTTATGTTATCACAGCAGTATTAACACAAAATTAATTACATAACTGGGGAAGGAAAAATGCAACTAACCCCTTGAACTTTGGCTCTTATGCCCACTACACTCTTACTTTCAAAATATTCACTTGACAGCCGTAAGATGTCTCTGTTACCTTTTCATACAAAATTACCCCTTCACTTTAAGTGTTTTATTGACAACACCACCCTTTATTATAAACGAAATTTGAAAAGGGGGAAAAGTTAACATAAGGCCTTTTCTGCACCACTTGACAACTTCAAAGCGGCGCATTGCAAATTCAAAAGTTTTGGGGGTAAAGTGCATGTGAGCTTAAAGTTCAGAGGTGTTTAATTACTTTTTTCACTTAAAATAAAAAAGTACTATTCTAGGAATACCGGAGAAACGGGTACATCAGTACATATACAATATCGATATGACAACTATTTTACATTCTTTGTGCTACCATTCTCAAAGCAATAGAAAGAGTACAAGATGAACATAGGAAGCATATAAAGAACTTACTACTAAGCTTGAATAAACATAGGAGAAAATATAAAGAAGAAAATTTTATTGGGGATAAGGGATGAACATAATAGAAAAAACAATAGTACAAGATGGATAATTGGATATCTAGAAGTAATAGCAGAATAAAACAGAACAAAAGAAGACCAAAAGTGCTATAATAATATGTGCTTATATTCTAACTAAAAGGTCTTGGGTTGAAGTCTTGGAAGTAGAAAATTATATTTTTATGAATTATATACAATGAAGGGAATTTCAAGAAAAAAAGTAGTGCATCAAAACTGTTCCATATCCCCATTACATATACATTATTCCCCAAAGTCATCCACCTAAATCCTTGCATTATGCCACAAAAGCTGTCTACAGCTTGTGGCTGAACAGCCTTTTAAAAAACTTCTTAATCGAGCATCAGTCCAAAAAGCCCCCTAAAACACATAAATATAATTACTTACAGTTAAAGACTCTTGGGTTAACATGATTTGCACCCCTCCAAAATATTTTCTTAATGGAAATGTGGAATAACAATAGAATTCAATTTCAAGCATGACCATAGAACATTACATTTCAAGTACCAGGAGAACATGTAAAAGCAGCAGTAAGGGGAAAGAAACTTAAAAACAGAAACCAATTAAGGTAATAACATTGAATGCATTAGCTATATTTCTCATGGGTTTAAAATATGAACTGAAAGTGAATTGAAAGCATATGGGCAAACACCAAAACAAAGAACCACTGACACCGAGCTTCTGTCTCAAGCCCCTAATATCTCTCAAAATTTGTTGCACAAAATTATATACACTTGAGAAAAATGCAACAAACATATATTTTCCTTTCAATTCTGCTACATATACACGCTATATAATAAACACCGTTTTGACACCAGTATTTTATTAACAACCAAACACATGTTCTCTTTGTCTTGTTAATTAAAAAATAATTTAAGTACACAATTAATTAGTAACAACTGTATTTTTATACAAGTGTCAAGAGTGTTTGGCGTATGGATAGTATTTTTCTTTTCCTTTTACCATAAGTATGCTAATAGATAGCACTTCTTTTTTATTGTTCTTTTATTTAAAAAACAAAATTAAAAGAATAAAAATAAAAACAAACAAACAAACCTGTATGAGCTTCTGAAGAATGGGTCTGGGATAAATGAATACTATGCTCTTCCTCATACAACCTCTTGTACATGGCAACCTACATCACGTAGCAACAATAAGAACTGATTGACAGAAATATCAGGGTAACAAAACAATGAAAAGAGTTAAAACTTTGATAACATGAATACAAAGTTTGGTGATATAAACTTCCAGTACTTGAATTCCACATGTATAATATGTTATATGTTCTTCACCCAAAGAGAAAACAGCACCACATGGCAGTTTTAACTAAATGAGGCCAGCAGCTACATGGTTCAGATAATTCTAGTCCTGTTATTAATTATAGTTCAGATTATTCTAGTCTTGGATTTTGGGCTCCTTTCTAAAACCCAAATCCCTATGTATCCTTTATTTCATCTAATCTACTATTAGGTTTTTGTTAAGTATCTAAGGAAAGTGGGAAACCACACCTTAAAAGCTAGCTAATAAGGGGGAAGAACCACTCTCCTTATATACAACATCAAGCATCCCATACTATTCGATGTGGACTTTGAGCACCCCATAATACCCAAGTCCCTAACAGTTTTCTACAACGTTCTCAACAGATGCCAAAACCTATGGCAGAAAAAAAGAGCACCCTACCCCATGAGATATATATATATATATGATGAAAACTCACTGATGTATGAAGTGATTCAATCATGCGCCCTTGCTCTTCAGCTCTCTGCAGAACAGCAGCAACCTTTGCAGCAGCTTCATCAGAATGTTTTTTCAGCTCTAGTTCCAACCTCTCCTACAATTTATAGTAGAAAGGGGTAACAAAAAAAGAACCATATGTTATCAAGAGTTTGCACTGTGCTGATAACGAAAAGTTAACTGACCTTAAACTCCACCTCCTGATTCTCAATCTGGCCAGAAAGACTACGAACAAGACTTCTAAGTTGAACATTCTGCTCAACTAGACCATTAATATCCTTGAAGGTTAACTGCATCCAAATTTGAATTGAACAAATGTAATGATGTATCAGACAAGTTTGAGAAATAGAGAACTGCTTATTGGAAAATCAAGCCAACAAAGCCGTACAAGGTGCTCTGAGATTATTTTTTCAGCTTCCGTCTCCATATTTGTCCTTGAAGCTATATTTGCAACATCTTCAACAATATCATACCCAATGGATCCACAACGAAGTTGTATATCTCGGCATTCCTTCAAAAGTAATGTCACCTGCAATGAATCAATCATTTTTTTTATTAATAACACATAATGGATAACCTAATACATTACAACACCGATTTAATTGCAATTAGAACAACCACAAAATCTTCTTCCACTTAAAAGGGCCTGCCCATTGCCCAATAAACCAGATGAAATTTTTATTTTATTTTATTGGTATTCCTTTAGCTAACACACTTACTATCCTCCATCATGACTACTGGCATTGACAAAAGCTTCAATCAAAGCTTAAAAATAAATACACTGATAAAATAACAAAACACATTATCAACTATTAGGGAACAAAGAAAACCATCATCTTTACCTGTTTTTGAAGGTCATCAATTTCTTTCTGTGCAAGGTTATAATCCCGTTCATGCCTTCTAAGGTCAGCCTGAAAAAAACAAAGATGAAAAAGAAAAGTTCAGAGCTAAATTTTACATCTAACGGTAAAAGATTAATCAATAGATAAAATAGTATTTTATGTATAAACCTTCAGTTCCTGAATACTTTTCTCCAAGTTAGCATTTTCAGTCAAGGAGTTCTGCAATTTTTGGTTCATTGAGGAGTATGCTTCAACCATCTTTTCATGTTCCGCTGCATGGAGGATGTATAATAAATATAGTGTAAAAGCCTAGCCTATCTTCGTTGTTTTTGACTGAGTCTAGACAGTTATTAACAACAATGTAACAATGACCATGCATGCATGGTGTGAGAACTGGAATCAAATAGATAGAAAAGGCCAATTAATAGTGAATAACCCAGATTTGGGCAGAACCAGAGCAACCTATCTTTCCTCATGTTATTTAAGAGAAAATAGAAGAAAACAGTAAAGGGTATTTCAGACCGAGAGGTTTGCATCTTTCCTACACTTCCAATTTTTTTCCAGTCCCACCCTATAGAGTTCTAACCTCCTCACCACAATGACAACACAATAGAGTTGTTTACGTGCATTTTCCTCATTGGATACCAGTATGGTGACTATCCTTCCCCAGCAATTAACCGTCTCAATGAACCATTAGTCATCACTTCCTTGTAAATTTATGTGTAATAATGAATATATATTTAATTTGTTTCATGTCTTTCTTTACTGAGACATGCACCTTTCAGTGCCTCTCAGCAAAACTTTTTTCCTTTAATATCCTCTATTCACAGATTATTTAGCAAGCTCCTAAACAATCAATGAATTTATATACCTCTTTCGTGTATAATAGCTTCAGCCTTCTCCTCTAACTCATACAGAATCTGTAAACAAAAAGTCAGCTTCAACATACTGTACAGGAGGGATATCATATATTCAAAGATCATACAATTCAAAATAGTGTATATTTGTCAATCAAGAACAAACAAATGAAATAAATTGAAATTGAATGAGAGCATAATTTACAAACTCCACAGCACCAGCAGATAGTTGTACTAAGCCAAATCATGTAAGCATGACATAACAACAAAACTACTAGTCAATTATAATATGTGCCAAAAGGCCCAACAAAGTGACAAACTAAAACAACAAAATATCCTTCTTTCTGATACTCGAAAAACACAAGGATCTTCAGAGAAGTCAATTGCAGCATACAATGTATAGACAAATGTCAGCCATACCCGATGCAAGATTGCCTCTGACTCCTTTCTACCCAATTGCTCATGTCTCAGTGCATCAACAGCTTCTTGATATTTTGCATACATTTTGGCCAACTTTAGCAAATAAAACAATACAGTAAGATCATTTATATACACATATCTAAAGAAACGACAACACCAGTACAAGAAGTAATGGTTTGAGAACTCACACTCCATCCATCTCTCAGGAGTGAAGCAGCTAATGCTGTCCCAGAGACACCAACAGGAATTTTCGTGACAAGCAAATTATTTTCATCTGCCATATTATCATCTTCAATTGATGCCGTCCACCTGTGATCCAAAAGAAAAGGTTGAAGAAACTATGTCAGTGCATATTGTCATTGAAGAATCACACAACACAACACATTGAATATACATTTAGATAGACAATGGCCTACACATTATCTCTTAATCATGGCCATGAAAATATATTGATAATTTATTTCTTACAAGATAAAAATGTACTAAATTATACAACAGGACTAATTTATACAAAAAACGTCTCCCTACTACAACTACACTGCCACAAACCCACCATGAAACAAATCAGAGTCTCTTGAGACAATTAGTAGAAATAAGTTTGTTCATTTAAATTTCTATTCATCACTAAACCAGAAGAAAACTTCCCCTAATAGTGAATTGCAAAATTAAGTTATATAATCTGATGTTTGATCAACCATAATACTCCAACACCACAAAGCAAAAAATAAATCCCAGCATAAGTAAATTATTAACTAAACTAGCAAAGAACATGACAGAATAGCATGTTTCCGCCATTTGGCATCAGAAATTTGTGGGACATAAGATGTCAACTGCATCACAAAGTAACTTCAATCTGGCAGTACTGATATCTTGAAGAATGAAGTGGCAGGATTATGCATAAATCAGCTCATTTTTACTCATAATGATCCATCGGCATCAGAAATTTGTGGGACATACGATATCATACATCATCTGAAATGTAAATAATTGCTAAAATATACAATGATGCATCTGTGGGGCTTGACAATTTCAACAACTTATGCCAAGAAAATTCAGGAAATTAGGAAAAATATGGAAACTTGAGTTCAAAGGAGCAAAAAGTTGTGATCAGCATACGGTTCAGCAGCAAAAATGCTGAGTGAATGATCACTTGGCTCAGTTGTTTTCTTTCTTGCCTCAATTTCAGCTTCAAGCCTCTCAAGCTTTCCTTTCAAATCAGCAGCCTCCTAAAATGAACCGAACAGAGCACCTTAGCACATAACATAGTTTGACAAGAAATCTACTACGCACAAATGAAACGAGAACAAAGACAAAATGTCATCCAGCATTCACCATATACAAGTATAACTATAATAATAAAAAATACTTTCCAGTTTACGGAACCATATTACAACAATTATTATTTCTTCAAAAATAAAAACAGATTACACATATGAGAAGAAAGCAAATAAGATTCTTAATATCAAGTGACTAAAAAAGAATAATACCTTTTCTGCCTGATTTCTAGAAGTTACTTCCTTCTCCAATCTCTCTTTATAATCATCTTCAACTTGCTTTAGTTGGGACTGTTGAACAGAAACAAGCAACATTAAATAAATAAATACACAATTTTCAAATCTAAGCAATTCCAATCCACAGTAACATCATAATTACAATCAAACTTCACCTCTATTGCTTGGATCACTCCCTCTAAATCTGCTGCTTTTCTTGACCACTCCTCAGAACTCTCTTTATATAGATCATTAAGCTTGTTAACCTAAAAATTAAATAAAAAAATCAATATACAAAAATAATTTACAAAGTAAATGAGAAATCAAGTTTATTTTATAATTTTATTTTCTAAAGAGGGGACCAGAGTTTATGTATTGCCTAATCAATCTTACTTCCACAAAACATACATCTATGCCCACAAACATTATCTAGGTCTGGGATGGACTTATTTTTACACTTCAATTTGACTCTCAGGTGTTCTGCTCATTGCTACTTAAAAAAGGTTACTATCTCAATTATGCAAAGGCTCTGGCCAGCATCGTGGCACCTTTGCTGCTTTCCTAAGAACTTTCCTACATGAATTTCCTTTTGTACATTTCCAGTCAGCATCATAACTGCACTTCACCTATCTTCTATTTCATAAAATTGACTTCACTGCCAAATCATAAACTCAAATATTTGGCAATTTAGAAAAACAACTCCAAAATAAAAATAGTCCATACATTTGAAGCTGCACATATTAATGCTGGATAGTGAAGCAGGGCATAAAAAGACTATCTTCAGCAGCTTAGATATCAAAAGGTTAGTGCCGTAGCTTGTATCTTATCATTCATCAGGCCACTGTCATACGAGGTCAGTTGTATCCTAAAATATAGTAAAGTTTAGACAATAGAGGATTATTTGTACACCTCTAATCCTCTATACATATGTATTCCCTGTTGGGAAGACATTCATTTGAATTAATGAAACATTGGAAATTCAACCTGTTCTCTCAAAATCTCTCTCTAGTTGTCTCCCTCTTTTCTGAAACTAATGTATGCTGTTATCTACTATCTATCCCCTAACCTCCGCCCCCCGCCCCTCCGGGCGGGAAAAACTTGCGATAGTTGGTACGGAAAATTAATCCAGTAGTCACATCACATGACTTTATTATGTTCCACCCCCTCCTTTATTTCATCATATTCAAGATTGCAAGAAACTGTCTTAATTCAGAATCGAGATTTCTCATTTCCTTTTGTTCAATTCCTCATCTAGTCCAAAAACATAAAAAGCAGAGGAGTCTACATAATTAATCTGTATACAATGGCTGAACCTATTAGATTTTAATAAAGCCAAAGAATTCCAGAATTAACTCACAGTGGAAAGTTCAGCTGATAATCGCTCTTCGTTTGCTGCTGCAGCATCTTTAGCTGAAATTAAATCCTAGAAAGGAAAAGGAAAAAGGATCAATCAGTAAAGGGACATAAAAGCAACCGCAATTCAAGATGACCCATGGAATATTTGCAACCTCTTGCAAGGATTTAAGTTGTGTTTCTAGTTCCCTCACTCTATCCTTATTCCACTGCAGAGATTTTGAGCATTCACTAAATTGCCTCTCAACCTGAAAGCAATGACAATAAATCAAATATTATCAAAGGAAACACATAAGAAAACAAATTTAATAAGATTATTTTTTTAAAAAAAAAATTAAACTAGATTATTACATCTGCAAGCTTGGAAGACATGTCAGCGTCCAATTCTGTGTGTTTCTTTCGAAGCTCAAAGTAACTATTAACTTTATCTGTCAACTCATCATTAAGCCAAGCATTCTGTCTCTCAAGAATCTCCTTCTCCTGCTCACACACGTACACACAACATACTCAGATGCAACCAGAGAATTCCCACAAGAACAATAAATATATTTAGACACAAATTTGATTTCACAGAACAGCAACTCCTTTAAGGAATTGAATCCAATTTCAATAAACATAAAACAGCTTTGTAAAACAAAGGAAAGTAAAAATAAAAGAGAATAATGGGAAAACACCTGTTCAAAGCGAGTACAAGCAGCCTTAGACCTTCCCAGCTCTGCTTCAAGTTCACTTATTCGGGCCTCCTTCTGAGCAGCATTCTCACTCATATGAACCTTCAACAATAAACAGCATCATCAAAATTACTCTTCACCCTAACTAACAAACCAAACCACACAAAACAAAACCAACACCACCTGAAAATTCAGATTCAAAAAAGTTGAAAAAGAAAAAGCTCACAATCTTATCAAGGTAGCTCTTGATGGTAGCATTTTTCTCACTAAGCTCCAAATCCTTCTGATCATTGAGCTCAATCAGCTGCCTCTTTGATTTGTGAACCTCGCTAACCTCCGTCCTCAACCTCTCTATCTCCCTATCCTTCTCAACCTACAAAAACCAAACAGAAGAGGGGGAGAAAAGAATTAAACCAGGACAATAAGACGGGGAAAAACGCAATTGAAATTTCGAAACATTTCAAAGCGGCAATGTTGAACAATTCAGTACCAATTGGAGCTGGACTTGGTGGTTCTGCGATCGTACGTCTACGAGGTCACGGTTTCGCCGTTCGATGTCGGACTCGAGTTCAGAGACACGGTACTGGAGGGAGGAGAAGTCGGAGGCGAGGGTTAGGAACTTCTGCTCGACGAGGGAGCAGTTCTGCTCGGCGTTGATATCGGCGGCGTGTGACCGGGCACGGAGCGTGTCGAGCTCCTGGAGAAGGCTGCGGATGTAGGCGTCAGCCTTCGCCGCAACAGTGGCGCTGTCGCCGGAGCACCGCGCGAACTCCTCGTCTGAGAGGAACAAAGGCATCGTTTTTGTGCCCTAATTACGGAAGAAAGAGAACAGGCTTTTTGTCGACAGAGGAAGAGAGTAATGGAAATCAATTCAGAGAGAAGTGGGAATTTTGAAGAGAATGGAAACGACCAGAATTTTGATGAACGTGAAAGATTTAAACGGCTGCAAAATACCCGACCCGGTCCAGCATAAATATTCACCCCCAAAATCTAGAGGTAGATGGTAAAATTAATCCCTAAAATATCATTGGTTTTTTAAATTAATCTCTAAAAATTTTTTTAATTTAATTTATTTTTTAAATATTTTAAATTAATTGCATTAATTCTTTTGTTATTTTCTTTGTTGATGGTACTAAAATTTGTTAATGTGGCACATTAAATGATACTACAATACACATAACAGATTATAAATCTTAATTAATTATTAATATAATAAATTTATGAAATTAGATCAAATCAAAACTTAATTTAGAGAAAAACTTGAGATCTTGAAATTCCTTAAATTAGGATTGATATTATAGTGTCATTTAACGTGTCATATCAATAAATTTTGATGTCATTAGCAACGAAAGTGACGAAAAGACTAAAATAAATAACTTAAAATCTTTGAAAGACGAATTTGATTAAAAAAATATTCCGAGAATTAATTTGACCATTTACTCTAAATTCTATCATTGGCTCAAATTTTACTACTCCATTTTATTAAAGAGTAAACTATTATTACCCAAGGATTACATTGCTCACGAAGAATTCTTGAAAGATACTAACGACAAATAAACTCTCGAAATATTTAAAAACACGACAAAAAGAATTAGATAATAAATAGGGTATTTCACACAAACAAATCATTTGAGGATCAAAATTACACTAATATCTTAAAGTGAATTAGCTTACATGCGTGTTCTAAAATAAATCTGTGTAAATCGAAATAATTAAACTCAATTTACACATTTTTAATGTAATAGAATCGCTATAATGAAAACATATGATAAATCGAGTCAACTTGATTCGATATATACACGTTGATTCGATTTGATATCTGCCATATTAACTTTAAAATACAAATGTCAATAAGGAAATACCACATTTTGATTCAAATAAAATATCAAAAAAATTAAAACAAATAAGAATAGAAATTCAATTTTTGTATTTTAGTTCAAATTCTAGAAAACCTACATTTTTAAAATTTATGAATTTAAAACGGAACAATAAACGATTTTTAAAAATTCATTGAAAATCATCATTTGACTCATTAACATCTAAATATCATTATCGGGACTTTTGATGTTGAAAAATTAATATAAAGTATAGCCTTCAAAGGTGGCATAGGAGTTAAAACTTGAATTTTTTCAGAATTAGAAATAATCGATAATTATACATTATAAAACGACCAAGTATAATTATATAATATGTAACTTGAGAAATAATTAAAATACTATATCAATTGAATTATCATTTAATTTGTGAAATTAAGTATAGAACTTAGATTTGAAAAAAGTATTGCTTTAATGATGTTACTTCCAACTCAAACTTAGATCTTTTAGAGCATAATGTCATCAAAGCATAAATTTTATACTTAATTGAATTTAATTCAATGATAATTTAATTGATATAGTATTTTAATTATTACTAAAATTACATATTAGATAAATATAGTTGGTCATTTTATATTGTATAACTACATGTTATTTCTGACTCTAAAAAAATTCAAATTTTAACTCTTATGCCATTTTTGAAGGCTATACTTTATATTAATTTTTTTCAACATCAAAAGTTCCGGTAATAATTTTTTTAGATGCTAATGAGTCAAAGGATATTTTTAATGAATTTTTAAAAATTGTTTATTGTTCTATTTTAAATTCATAAGTTTATAAAAATATAGATTTTCTAGAATTTGAACTAAAATACAAGAGTTGAATTTATATTCTTATTCATTTTGATTTTTTTGATGTTTTATTTGAATTCAAATTGGGATATTTTCTTATTGATATTTATGTTTTAAATTATTAACTTTGAAACACAAATGTTAATAATCTGTACAAGTAGTTATGCTGCAGAAGTAGTAAATCAAATCAACTAGATTCGTTTACATCATAGTTCTGAAAATCAAACCGAACTGGCTGGTTCAACCAGATTAACCGAGAATCGATCACCAAACCAGTCCGATTAGGTCTAAAAACTGCATGGTAAAAAATCGGTCACAAACCCGGTCGAACCGACAGTTAATTGGTGAATCAGCAGAACCGGCCGATTTTTTGAAGGGTTTCCAATTCGAAAAAAAAAACCTCCAAAACGGCGCCGTTTTGCCTTTAAAAAAAAAAAGAAAAGAGGAAAAATGGCAAAACCCTAAATCAATCCCTTTCATCCCCATAACCCATCGTGACACACTCCTCTCCTTTCCTCTCTTCTCTGAAACTGAATCAGAGAAGCCATTGCAGCCCCCAATCGCGCAAACACCGCAGCCACGGTTTTGACCACCGCAACCCCCACAGCCTCCACCATGTCATTGTCATCGCTGAGCTCACCTTCTCTGTGTTTGCTGGTGTCGCGTCCTCTGTCGTCGCCGTCGCTCGCCTTCTTCCTTGCCGCTAGTAAACACTGTGACTTGGATTTTGAAAATACTTGGATGTTGATAATCCTCTGTTTGCACTTTGCAACCATCTCCTCGGCCTCTACTTGCTGGTTTAAAGTTTAGTAATTGATTTTAATAATACTTGTTATTTGTTAGTAATTGATTTGTTGATTAGCTAGACTTTCTGAGGTTATTACTTGCTGGTTTAGTAATTGTTTGTTGAGGTTATTGATTTATTTATTATGTCTATTCATGATTTTTTTTGCTGAGGTTATTTATTGCTGGTTTAGTAATTGTTTGCTGAGGTTATTGATTTTTGCTGGTTTAATTAGTAATTGTTTGCCGAGGTTATTGATTTATTTGTTATTTCTATTCATGATATTTTTGTTGAGGTTATTATTTGCTAGTTTTGGTAATTGTTTGCTTTTTTTGCTATGTTATTATTTGCTGGTTTTGGTAATTGTTTGCTAAGATTATTGGTTTTTGCTGGTTTAGTAATTGTTTGCTGAAGTTATTGATTTATTTGTTATTTCTATTCATGATTTTTTTTGCTGAGGTTATTGTTTGCTAGTTTTAGTAATTGTTTGCTGAGGTTATCGATTTTTGCTGGTTTAGTAATTGTTTGCTGAGGTTATTGATTTATTTGTTATTTATGTTCATGATTTTTTTGTTGTATGTTACAGATGGAACAATCACAAAGTGATCCTCAGTCATAAGACAATGTTGTTTAAGAATCCCAAACTGATTTTTCTACAAATAAATCTGATCCAACTTGACAATATTTTACAATGAAGTATGACAAAAATAACAAGGCTCAATATACGTGTATTTTCTGCTTGAATACTTACAATGGATGGGGGATATCTATGAACTTTGATGTTTGAAGTTGTTTGTGAACTTTTAATATTAAATTATGGATAATTTATTATGTGAAATTGTGAATTTTATTGAGTTAGAAATTATTGAATTTATATATTTTAAATTATATATAGGATTTTTAATAATTTTATTTAATATTTAATTAAACCGATTGAATTTCGGTCAAATTAGTGAACCATTAAACCAATGATCTTACCGGTTTATTGACCAGTCCAGTTCTCGTAACCTTGATATATATATATATACATATATATATATATATATATATATATATATATTTGTATAATTCAAAGAAAAAAAAAAGAAATGGTTGGTATGTTGCTGTTTTTTTTTTAAACGATTTAAG
The DNA here is from genome assembly GCF_059453495.1 of Arachis ipaensis. Taxonomy (NCBI): domain Eukaryota; kingdom Viridiplantae; phylum Streptophyta; class Magnoliopsida; order Fabales; family Fabaceae; genus Arachis; species Arachis ipaensis. Next base: position 112,205,780 of record NC_142441.1, on the reverse strand, counting down.
ATCCCTTAAGTAATGTCTAATATATATATAGTTAATCTAATCAACTATATTCGATTTACATGTATTTGGTGTCATATAAATCAAATCCAATTGATTCGATTTACATATAGTTAGTGTGAAAAACGGATATGCATGTAAGCTTGTTTGCTTTAGGACATTGATGTAATATTACTCTCCATTTAATTTGTTTGTGTAATTATCCTAATAAATATATATTTTAAAAAAGAATTTTAAAGACCATATTTTGATACAAATTTTGTAATTATGATTAAAAAATAAGATTTCTCCATCCTTAAAATTTAGAAATTTTATATAAGAAATTAATTAAATAATAAATTAAATAGCAGCAAATATGGTTAGAAAATCTAACAATTGGAATTTGATAATTTAAATATGATATTTGGAATCAGTGAATTTTTCTGAGTCGGAAAACATAGTTTTCTGCGTAAAAACGCGCACTGAAATTTTAACCGGCAGTACCGGCTGAGATCTGTCTGGTACTGCAGCTAGAAAAAATTGATTATAAGTAAATAAGACTAATAAATTAGGATTTATAATTAGGACAAGTAGAAATATTTAAAATGCGATTTAAAACTCTAATCTTAAAGGATTTGGCCTAAAATTGGGCCAACGGACTAAAATAAGTGAACCAGGCCTAAGTGGGTCCAAGACCCAACATATATAAACATTATTTATGAGCATTTTAACTCATTTAACCTAGGAAATGAGAGAGGGGTGCAGCTATGGAGAAGGGAAGAAGAAGAGAGAAAATCCTAACTCCATCAAACTTCAAATCACCATAACTTTTGATCCGGAACTCCGATTGACGAGCCGTTTGTGACCACACGTCGCTCTTCTCATTCTCTTCGATTCTATTTAGTTATTGTGGTGAGTATTCTATTTATATCTGTCCATTTTTTGAACTTCCCCACTGTTACGTGTTTTTGGGTAGTTAGTGTTAAAATCTTGTGATTTTGGTTGTTTAGAAATACTCTAACATGGATTCTAAGTGGGTTCTGTAATAACTGCGAATAATTAACCATCTAATTAGGTAATTAATATTATCCAAATTAGGTTCTAAAAAGTTAGAGTGAGAATTTAAGGATGTAAATATGATTTTTAGACTCAGTAGGTTTTTCTGAGTTAGAAAATGTGTTTTCTACGAAAAACCGTAAAAAAACACGAACCGACAGTTGAACGATTGAACCGGTTCAAGTCGCTCGGTACTACGCAAGAAAAAGTAAAAACAGTAAAAAACTTAAGAAAAATAGTAAAAGTCAAAAACCGGGCGTTAACTTTAAAGGTTTGGCCCGAAGTGGGGCCAAACGGGCTAAAAACGCTAACGGGTTGAACCGGGCCCAAGTTGGTCCCAAGCCCAACATATAAATAGGTTCATAAGTGAACCCATTCAACAACAAACACTTAAAACACAACACCACCAGCTGATAAGAGAAGAAGGAGAAGAAGCTCCATTGTCACTATTCACATAGAGCTTCCCAAGCTCATATATTGAGCTATAGAGCTCCGATCGCCGCACCGTTTGTAGCCACGCGTTCCTCGTGGAGAGCTCTATAAAACCCACCCAAGAAATTGGTAACAAAAGCTCGAATTCCTCTCAATTCTTTTCTTTAAAATTTCGAGTTTTAGGACTTTTGATTAAGTGAGATTTTGTGATTTTTGGGTGTTTAGGTACACTCTAACCTTTGGTTAGCATTGGATTTAACATCCAAAACTATTGGGTAAGGTAAGATCTCTTGAAACCCTTGTGAGATTATGATTAAATTGAGCCCTAGGTTGATTAGTCATGATTTGTGTGTATATAGCTTGATCATTGTGAGTTTGAAAGCTACTCGAACTTGTTGGTGCTTGTTGAAGTGGAAGTGGAGGCTTGCTTGTGGTTGAAAGTATAGATTGTGCTTAATTTTGAGTTTTGGCATATTGGGAATCAGTCAAGGTATGATTTTGATTTCTTCTATGTAGTATATAACATTCATGGACACTTAGACTAGTGACCCATAGGATAAGTTTGGATTTATGTGGTTGTTGATGATGGTTGATTGGTAATGTATGTTGAATTGATATTGTTATATTGAGAAATAATGATGTTGAGGTATGATGCTTGATGACTTTGAATGATTGTATATTGTTGGATATTGATATAAAGCGTGAATGAGGTTAATGATGAGAATTGATAGTGGTAAAATGATTATTAGTGAACGTGTTGGTGGAGGATTGGCTTTAGTATCATATGTTTGAGGTTTGGTGGTTGAGAATAGTGTAATATGTTATAAAGGGTAATTCTGATGGAAAATGGAGTTTGGAAAGGTTTCATTTGGTTTTGGTGGGTTTGAGTTGTGAAAATGAGGAAATTGGTAAATTGTGAACTTTTGGTAAAAGTTGGTTTTTGGTGAACTTTGTCTGATTATAACTTATGTCTCAGTTTTCAAAATTGGTTGAAATTTGTTTGAAATTAAAGCTTATTGAAAACTCTTCAAATTGATATAAAGTTTGTAAAATATGGATTTTTGTAGAGGAAGTTATGATCATTTAAAGATTGGTGTCAAAATTTGAAATTCTGCAAAGTTGCAGAAATTTGTGATTTCTGGTACGTGCGCACGCACAACCCTGCGAAATTTTAAACCTGTGCACACGCACAGACCTGTGCGAACGCACAGGCAGGGAAAGGCTTTCTATTTACAGTGCTAGCACAACTTGTGCGTGCACATACCCAATGAGGATTTACAACCTGTGCGCACGCACACGTTGGGAAGGTCAGTCTGTTGAGGGCACTAGCACAGCTTGTGCAAGCGAACAGACTTGTGAACTTTTGTACTTGTGCGTACGCACACCTCTATGCGTATGCACACGTTTTAAAACTTCTCCTGGGCGTGCGCACGCACACCCCTGTGCAGACGCACACGCCCTGTTTCTCAAACTTAAATTTAATTTTCAACTATTTCACCTTCCCAACAAGATTGTAAGCTTCTGTGATACCATTTTAAGACTCTTTGGCCTAGTTTTGGGCATTTAAAACATGGGAAAGAACCTAAGGGATTTAGTTGATATTATTTTGAAAAGTTAGAAAACGGAGGCCTAGGTTTCTGGTGCACTGGGGATGGGTTGATGGCGTGTGAAGGTAGACTGGTATGTGAAATGAGAACTGACGGACTGTTGAGTTCGGAACTGAAATGTGAAATGAGAGTGGTTGAGATAAGTCGAGGACTCTGAATGAGATGATGGATCCATGTTATACTGAAAAGGTTTTCTGAAAACCACAGAAGTACTGATTTATACTGAGATTATGAGACACTATGCGCCTGGCAGGGACGGTGGTTAATCCCGCCTATTGAGGTAGCGGCGTCGGCGTAAGGATGGTGGTTAATCCTGCTTACGTTGAGATATGAGGTCTGTGGCAAGAGTATCCCGCTCGCATCCCTTCGGATCACTAGAGTGTGCAGGCACAAAACCCTAGACGGTGTTCCGAGCACAATATCTCGGGGGTTCCCAATTATGATTCCGAAGGGCGACATCTCCATGGAGATGTGTCGGGTTGGCAGTTGAACCGACAATATGATATCACAGCCAATAGGACAGGCATTCATCATGTGCATTTTCTATCTGTTTGTTTGCTTTGACGACTTGTATTTGTATGCCTAATTGAATAACATGCCTATTTGCTTACTTGAATTACTTGTCTTATATGCTTCTATTTGTGTTTTACTTGCATTGTAAATAATTGTGATTTCTACTGGGATTGAGGAGGTTCGGAAGGCGGTGGAGATGGGATCGCATGGAGGATAGGTTGGTGAAAGCTGTGGGACAGCGGTGTTTGGTTAGAATAGAAATCCCCTAAGATAGAGTACCCTGTTTATTTATGTTAAGATTTATATAATTATGCCTTATTGTTTTAGTATGCCTAAGATGAATCTTGTGATGGATATGAAGTCTAGGATTGCCTTTGGCGTCCCGGGGTCTTATATCCTTCATCACTGGGCACTGTTACCATACTGAGAACCTCCGGTTCTCATACCATATTTCTGTTGTATTTTTCAGATGCAGGTCACAACCCACCTCGGTGAGTTGTTTGGATGGTGACAGAAGCGGAGGATCCTGTTACTCCTGGAGTCTTTTCGATTTATTTTGTTATATATCTCTCACTTTTGTATTTTGCTTTGCCTAGAGGCTTGTATTTGAGAGAGAAGTAAGCTGATTTTACGGTCTGGTTCTGTATGTCTGTATATGGCTAGCCGACTTAAACTCCATGAGCCGTGGCTAGATTCTTATGATATTATACTATTACCTTTTGTTATATTACATCTATATCTTGTGCTTTAAGTTAGTAGATTTGTTAGTACGTTTTGCGCTTTTCAAATCCTATTTTTGAGCTATATCCTTCATCGGGCTTCTAGATAATATTAATTCTTTCTATATATTATATGTATGAGCTTAGAACTGTCGTAATCGCTAATTAACCTTTGTTTTATGACGCGAGGTAAAGCTTAGGCTAGTTAGGGTGTTACATTTAGTGGTATCAGAGCGGTTCGTCCTCGTGAGCCTGAGGAATAGACCGATTGTGCTTCATTACATACTCTGTGTGTCTTTTTCTTTGATGCTATTAGGTTATCTACTTGATATTGCATAGCATGCTTGTTTGTGAGTGCCTGTTTGGGATAATTGAAGCACTAGACTTTTGATATGAGACTGATCACCTTGATATTGACTGTTTGGTGTAGATAGGAATCCTAATGGCTACTCGCGGACAAGGTCAGTCACCTATGCGGAGAGATTATGAGGGTAACCCATCGACGGATAATCACGCTGAACTTTGGCGACGATGACTAACTTAGCTAACACGATTCAACCAAGCACTGCGAGGACTACTCGTGCTATGCGGCGAACCAGGCAATCATTTAGAAGCGAAAATGAAGAAGGTGTTGAGGACAACTTAGTTGGTGTTCCGAGAACTCTAGCTACTTTTCTGAAAGCTGACTTGCCGGTTTTCAATGGATCGATAAATCCTGCTGAAGTGGTGATAAACCCCATTTGTAGGGTTTATCTTGTGCCTAATTTAGGGGATTTTATGACATTTTACCCATATTTATTCAACAAAATAGCATGGTTTCATGATTGTCTCCTAATTTGTGCTTAAGTGTGAAAACATGCTTTTTAGGTCCTTAATTGTTTAATCTTGATTTACCTTTGATTCCATTAGATGCCTTGATATATTTGTTAAGTGATTTCAGGTTTAGGAGGCAAAGATTAGATCAAGGGAATGAAGGAAAAGCATGTAAAAATGGAGAACTCATGAAGAAATGAAGGAATCGCAAAAGCTGTCAAGCCGACCTCTTCGCACTTAATCGACCATAACCTGAGCTAAAGAGGTCCAAATGATGCGGTTCCAGTTGCGTTGGAAAGCTAACATCCGGGGCTTCTAAATGGTATAAGATTTTCCATAGTTGCATCGCGCATAGGGGCACGCACGCGCACGGTACGCGTACACATCGATGGGTGCACATGATTCACTTAATACAACTCGTGGCCAGTGATTTTAGAAGCCTTGTGGGCCCAATCTAACTCATTTCTGATGCTATTTAAGCCAAGGATTGAAGGGAAATTAACATACTTTTGATCATTAGTCATAGTTTAAGTTTTAGAAGTAGTTAGAGTTAGTTTATAGAGAGAGAAGCTCTCACTTCTCTCTAAAATTAGGATTAGGTTATAGATCTAGATCTACTTCTTCTTCTCTTCTAATTTTCCTTTTTCTTCCTTAATTGTTCTCTTGTAGTTGTAGAATTCTTCTTCTCTTGTAATTCCTTTGTATTTTTAGTTGTAGTTTATGAACTTTTTTTGTAGATCTACATTTCTTTTTCAATGCAATTGGTAAGTTCTTTATTGTTTCATAATTGTCTTCCTTTTCTATTGTTGATCTCTTGCTATTCTAGTTAGATCTCTCTTTAATTCTTGCAATTCATGTTGTTTATTTTTATTGCTTTCTATATGTTTGTTAAAATACTTCTTTTAGTTATGAGTTTACCTTTCTATTGTTTTACCTTTCTATTGTTAATCTCTTACTTTTGTAGTTGTAGATTCCTTTAATTCTTGTAATTTACCATGCTTTTCTTTTGTGCCTTCCAAGTATTTGATGAAATGTTTGGTTGTATTTTAGAGTAGCTTTTAGTGCTCTTGGCTTGGGAAGGTAACTTAGGAACTCTTGAGTTACTAATGTCCAAGTGATTGACGATTGGGAGCCATTAACTCTAGATCTCACTAATTGATTTAATGGAGAACTAGGACTTATGGACTTGGATTGATATAGCTCACTTGACTTTCCTCTACTATTAGTTAGGGGTTGACTTAGTGGGATTGATCCTTGCCAATTCTCATGTTGTGGTTAGTGATAAGGATAGAGATCCTTGACCACCAAACCTTGCCAAGACCTTTTCAGTTGTTAGTTATTTTCATTGCCATTTACATTTCATGTCTCTTACCACAAAAATCCCAAAATATCTCATAACCAATAACAAGACACTTTGTTACAATTCCTAGGGAGAACGACCCGAGGTTCCAATACTTCAGTTTATAAATTTAGGGGTTTGTACTTGTGATAACCCAAATTTTGTATGAAATGACTATTGTTGGTTTAGAAACTATACTTGCAACGAGAATTCAATTGTGAAATTCTAGACCACTTAAAAGTCCTCTCATTGTGTTATTGGTTATTGTATATATGTGAATATTGTGAATATGTTTGCCTTTTGCCTCTTTGTTAGTTCTTGCTAGTTTTAGGATTTAATTTCCTTTCTTCTTATTTGATTTTGTTTTCATTTTCTCTTGCTATCATGAATTCTCACTTTGGCTATGAGTTTGGTTCTAATTGTGTTGTAGGAAAGGTGGACTTTAATGACAACATGTACCAAGGATAGAACACTTCAAGATGGGAGGAGCCTCAAGGAATTGATCACTCCTATTGGCAACAACCTCCGGATACTTATAGGTACAATCACCATCCTAATGCATGTCAATTCAATGGCTATGGTGAATCTTTTTATGATAATCAATCACCACCATCATATGCCTATGACTCTTATCCTCAACATGAACCTCAACCATTCTCACAAGCCTCTCATTCCCAAACACCTTCCTATGATCCATATCCATCACATGACCAATCACCCATACCAAATTCTTATGACCATTATGAGCAAGAACCTTTGGAACCACCACAACCTTATTATGACTACTATGAAGAACCACCTCAATACTCACCATCTCCATACCCGTACCAAGAAGAACCACCTTTCTACTATGAATTCTCTCTCCAAAATAATGAACCCTCTTATCCATCCCAAGCCCCAATAGATGATTCTCTCACCTTGCTACTTCAAGGACAAGCAGACATGCAAAGGAACACCCTAGAGTTTGTGACTAATTTGACTAAGGTAGTGCATACTTTAGCCTACTAATGCTTGAACACTCAAGGTGCTTCCATAGCCACATGTGAAGAATCAATTGAAGAGCATAGCATGAAGGAGAGATTGAAAATTCCGGTGAAAAATGAAGGACGCCACTTTGTGTTAGAACAATTGGAGGAGCCTATGATCATTGAGAAAAGAAAGAAGTGGTTGAAGATTTAGGAGATGTTGAAAGTCCATGGGAATGTAGCATCATGGAGCACTCTTCAAAGAAGCTTGATATTGATGTTGAGGAGGGTGCACAAGCTCCAAGGTATATCATAGTTGAAGACTTGGAAGAGGTTTATCAAGAGATGGATTCAATCATGGATGAATTTCTATCTACAATTGAATCCTTTCCCATTGGACATGGAGAAGAATCTTGCGAAGAGGTGGAGATAGTCAAGGAAGAGTACAAAGGAGTGGAGCTTGCAAGATCATTAGGACCACCCCTTCCTAAGTCACCATCCTACACAACATTCAAGTGGGTAAAATTCTTATCCCTAAGCTTTACTTTCTCACTTGAATATGGTTTAATTGAAAATGATGGTCAACTTAGAGCTCTTTGTGGAGTTAAGAGTAGGAAAGAGTTGTGTAGTGGTTGGAAACATCATTTTAAGCTCATGATGGTTGCAAGCTCAAAATTCAAGAGCAATGGTTGGTGTGGAACCAAATTGCATGGGTCTAGGAAGTTGTTTGGAAGCTTCTTTGAGAATTCCAAGGCCATGCCACCCGGATGGAATAATGATGACCAACTCAAGGACGGGTGTCAAAACAAAGTGTGGGATCCCGGATCGCACAAGGAAAATCAAATTTGGGAGCTCATGGTTTGTGAAGAACTCCATCAAAGCTTGAAGATATTAAAATTGAAGAATAGAGCTTATTGGAGATTCAAGCATTGGTGGATGTTCAAGGATAGTTTCAAGCACAACCCACCTTGAGAGGAGCTCCCCATAAGTCCAACTTAAGGACAATAAACAAAAGTGTTAGGTGGGTGATAAACCCCATATTTAAGGTTTATCTTGTGTTGAATTTAGAGGGTTTTGTTAACCTTTCTCCCATTTATCCAATGAAATAGCATGATTTTATAAATTCTCCTTTAATTGTACTTAAGAGTGAAAGCATGCTTTTTAGGTCCTTAATTGTTTAATCTTGATTTACCTTTGATTCCATTAGATGCCTTGATATGTTTGTTAAGTGATTTAAGGCTTAGAAGGCAAAGATTGGATCAAGGGAATGAACGAAAAGCATGTAAAAATGGAGAACTCATGAAGAAATGAAGGAATCGCAAAAGCTGTCAAGCCGACCTTTTCGCACTTAATCGGCCATAACTTGAGCTACAGAGGTCCAAATGATGTGGTTTTGGTTGCGTTGGAAAGCTAACATCCGGGTCTTCGAAACGATATAAGATTTGCCATAGTTGCTAAATGGTGATGCATATGCGCACTGTACGTGCACGCGTTGTTGCTGCCATATGATCCACTTAAAGCAATACGTGGCCAGCGAATTCTAAAGCCTTGTGGGCCTAATCCAACTCATTTTTGATGCTATTTAAGCCAAATATTAAAGGGAAATCAACATACTTTACATACTTTTACACATTAGTTTAGTTTAGGTTAGTTTTAGAGAGAGAAGCTCTCTCTTCTCTCTAGAATTAGGAGTAGGTTTGATCTAGATTAAGAACTCTTAGATCTAGTTTAATTTCATGCTTTGATTTACTTTTCTCTTTACAATTCTTCTTCTTCTACCTCTCCTATCTCTAGTTTAGCGTTTAATTCATGTGATTCTCTACTTTTATGTTCATGCACTTTTGTTTTTTCTATTTTCATTTCAATGCAATTTATGTTCTCATGTTCCTTTATTGTTTATTTGATTTGTTGTTGTTTGATTTCTTGCAATTGAGTAGTGTATATTTACTTTTCTTGCACTTTTTACTATGCTTTCCTTTTATGTCTTCCAAGTGTTTGATAAAATGCTTGGTTGGATTTTAGTATAGATTTGTTTCTCTTGGCCTAGGTAGAGTAATTAGTGCGCTTGAGTTATCTAATTCCTTTATTGATTGATAATTAGAAGTTGCTAATTGATTTGGATACTGCTAAAGCTAGTCTTTCCCTTGGAAGTTGGCTAGGACTTGTGGAATCAAGTTGATTCATCCACTTGACTTTCCTCCATGGTTAGAGGTTAACTAAGTGGTAGCAATGGATAATTTGTGGTCACAATTGAGGAGGATAACTAGGATAGGACTTCTAGTTCTCATACCATGCCAAGAGCTTTGTTAGTTGTTATACTACAAGAAAAAGGCTCATTTGTAACAAAAAATATTATTACAAAACGTCGAAATTTTGAAACAAAAGTTTTTTGTAACAAAAAAGGGTCCATTGCAGTAAGTCCCGTTACAAAAAGTTTTTGTAACAAAAAATGAAAATGTTACAATTCAATACCATATTTTGTAACAATTTTTTCTGATACAAAAAACCAGAAGCCGTTACAAAAGTGGTAACAAATTTTGATCTTGAAGGTATTTTTCGTGACAGTCAATTTTTTTCCTATCAAAAAATTTTGTTACAAAATGTAACATGATTTTGTAACATTTTTTTTCTTTAGTTACGAAAGCAAATTAATTATTTTGTAACAACTTTTTTTTATTACAAATTACATGCATAATTTACTAAATTATTTTTTAAATTAACTAATATATTAACGATTTTAATAAGCAAGTTTACATGTATATAATATGCAAAAACATACATAAGTCAAACAAGATCCTTTTAGCTAAAATTGTCTTGAAACAAAATAACATTAGCTAGTGAGTATATTGATTAGTTCAACTAAAACATAAAAGTTCTAACATAAAAGTTCAACCAAAAATTAAAAGTTGTAACATAGATTAGTGTCACTATGAATCAAAATATTCTTGAGCTCTCAAAGTAGCATGTGGTCACCATTTCAACACTCCTGTAAATAAGAAAAACCAAAATAAAGAGTTAGGTGCATAGTCAAAAGTTCCTTAAGTTCAAAAAGTTTCTAAATTTTCAAAACAAACAAGTTTGTATTCACTTCTCAACAATTCAAAATGCCAAAACAAGTGACACATGTATGTGTAGAGCACATAATCAAGTAAATATCAATCACAAGTAAGTGGCATAAATTAAAGGGTTTGTTCACCAAGTAACGCGAGATAAATCATAAATGTGATGTAATGACTAGTTTCATGAAACTGCACTAGGCATCACTAGATATTATATGCGAACAGTAGCATGCCTCCAAAAAGTAGAAAAGCAAGCCGGCCCTTAATAGTGTGATACAAATTTACTAAGTCTAAATCCCAGTATATACCTGTGTAGCCCCATCAACCAGGTATATTTGTAACTAATCTGTCATGGGGAAAAAACTGCGGCCTTTAGACTTGCCACTGGTTTGGCAGACTTCATTAGGACCTGCAAGTGATCAATTACATCTTACAAGACCATGAATCAGAATAGTACCTATATATGCATACCGCAAAATGAATCATATCTCAGAGCAGTTTAGAAACAAAACACCAACTTGTAAGTTCTAGACCCTTTGTATTCACTTTTTATATATCTAACAGGCCAGATAGTAACAGCATACTAAAAAAAGGAAGCATTTCTATTACTTATCAACTAACAGGAATATATTATCATCCATTGCTGTACCTCAGACCAAAATGGGACAGCCAACATTCTGTAGTAGAATAAGAAATTATCCATCTGAAACCAGCAGTAAATTAGGTGATAGATGACTTGCACACCGGGCATGATGTTTTTCTATGGAGCCAAGGATCGATACACTGCACATCACATGTTTAGGACAGATTAGCATTTGAGATTGATAGGGTCCATCAGAAAATAGAGGATTTTCACAATCCCTTATTGAAGTACACTATTGGATCTAACCAACTCTGGAGAAAGTTCCCTTCTCCTGAACTACCAAACTGAACAAAAATTATCTAACTAAAACCAACTAAACCCCAGTATTTATATGCAGCAGTTAAGCCTAGAATTTCTGCTCCTAACCTGCTAAACTAGCTTAAAGGAGCTAACCAGCAGCCAACCAGCAACAATTATGAACTAAGTAGTGAAAGCAGTGAAAATTCAGTTTATCTACTCCTTACCTCTCCTCCTATAGACCAATCCAAACATGTTCTTATCAGAGATCTATCAGAAAAATATATAAATAAATAGTTCCATTTGATGTGCTTCTTACATCTTTGTGAAATTTGTGCAAACAGGGAAGATGGCGAATAATTTCACTGTAGGGAAGATGGCAAATAATTTCACAAGGAATAATCAGAAACAAGGTAGGGCTTACCAAAACAGTAGCGGTTTAACGGTTCAAAACGGAGCCAGAGCAACAGGCTAGCCTCTCTCTCTCACCAGCGACAGCGGCTCCGACCAAACTAGCAACGGTGGCTCCGACCACACCGGCGGCGATGGCGGCAGCGACGCACGAAACTCCTCCAACGACGACAACGCGGGGCTTGACGACGACAAACCCTAGTAGCAGCGGCGGCAGGAGTGGCTTCGACAGTAGCACCCAGGCGTGGTGGTGACGCAGCAGACGCTCTCTCCTCCACTGACGCTCGCGCGGCTCTTCCTTCTTCCCTGAACGGTGTCGACGAACAGAGGTGGTGGCTCCTTGGACGACAGCAGCGGCGCGACCAGGGACGAACGCACGACTTCGACGGCGATGGTGGTTGCGACCCCGACGGCGAGATGGCACGGCGAAACCGGAATCAACGCGCGACGATGGATTCTCTTCTCCTCCTGCATTGCGAGCTCTGTCTCTCCCCTTGTCAACGACGGCGGCGCATGAACAGCGGCCGTGGCGCAGCGACTGGATGACGGCAGTAGCACGTCCCCTCTCTCTATCCTCCCTCTGCTCTCTATGCTCTCCCTTTCCTCCTCCCCACTCGGTTCTTCCCACTTCTCTCTTCCCTTTCTTCATTTCTTCTGTATGTGGGTGTATAGGGCTTGGGGGCGGTGGATGGTGAGTGGCTGTGAGGTTAGGATTTAATTTAGGGTAAAATAGGGTTTTGTGTGTGTATGAAATTGGGGATTTTGGATTAATCTAGAATCTAATTGAATCTCTAAAATTACTCTAAAATATTATTTATTATATTAAAATATTAATTGATTTGAAATCAAATAATCTAATTAAAATTATAAGGTAATATAATTACTTTTTTATTTATAAAATTATTTTTATTAAATTTTGAAATCACAATTATTTGAACTAAATCATATAAAATTTTTTATTATTTTTTATTTGCTGAACTTTATAATTTAAATATAGAAAATAATTCGATAATTATAAAATCAGATAAAACCTTAAATTACTTTAAACTCAATTAATCAAAATTTGTTTTAATTATCTTCAATAAAATAATTTCAGAGATTAAAATACTTAATGATAAATAAATCTAAACTAGCTCTTAATAAAATCTTCTAAAATTTCTAAGTCTTACAAATTGTATAATACTTCTATTATTGAATTTTAATTTCAAATAACCAATTATAAAATTTGCACAAGAATATTAATTAATTTAACTTCAAATATTAATAAAACTAATTTAATTACTCTTAATAGATTAGTTTATAAAATAAGAAGTTTAAATTAATAATAAGTTATAACATTTTCATGATAAAAGTTACTTAAATTAGGCTATATAATTCTTTCTTATTTTTCAATTACTAAAATTATGCAAAATATTCAATTATAATAAAATTACTTAAGAATCTTAATTGATTTATAATAAAATTATCTCCGAACCTATTTAATTATTTCTAATAAAATAATTTCTAAAATTATAAAGTTTAAATTTAATAAAATAAAATCACAATTTATTTATATTTAGATTTTAAAAAATGCAGGATGTTATAAAATAAAATTATTTTGAAAAAAATATATACACAATTTTTTTTACTCTTAAAGTGTTTAACATTTTGAAAAAAAAATTGTTATAAAATATATTTATATTTTGTCACAAATAATTAACTTGTTACAAACAATATTAAATTTTGTGACAAATTAATTTTTTGTTACAAAACAATTGAAGTTTTTGAAACAAAAAGTTGTTTTGTTACAAAACAATTAGAGTTTTTGAAACAAAAAACAAAATTTGTTACAAAATATTTTGAATTTTTGCAACTTGTTTTTTTTGTTACAAAATATTACAATATTTTGTAACAAAATAAAACAGGTTGTTACAAAATATTATCATGTTTTGCAACAACTTGTAATGTTGTTACAAAACATTATTCTTTTGTAACAATCACATATTATTATTACAAAATACTATTTTTTTGTAACAATTTTAAATTTGATACAAATTTTTTGTTACAAATGTTCCATTTTCTTGTAGTAATTAGTTTATTTCCTTTGCCATTTATATTTCTTGCCTATTATTCCAAAAATCCCAAACAATATCTCATAACCAATAACAAGAACATTTGTTTGCAATTCCTAGGGAGAACGACCCGAGGTTCAATACTTCGGTTTATAGATTTTAGGGGTTTGTTACTTGTGACAAACAAATTTTTGTATGAAAGGATTGTTTGTTGGTTTAGAAACTATATTGCAACGAGACTTCATTTGTGAAATTCTAAACCACACAAAAGTCCAATCATCAAAATGGCGCCGTTGCCGGGGAGTTGCAATGGTGTTATGTTATTAGTTATTGTATATATGTGAATATTGTGAATAGCTTTATTTTGGATTGCTTGTTAGTTTTTGCTAGTTTTAGGACTTTGTTTCGTTATTTCTTGTTAGCTTTTGTCTTTATTTTCTCTTTTCATCATGAATTCTCACTTTGGCTATGAGTGTGATTACAACTATGTTGTAGGCAATGGAAGCTTCAATGAGGATGTGTATCAAGGATGGGACAATCAAAGGTTGGAGGAGCCACATGCACATGATCAATCTTCATGGCAACAACCTCCACCAATACACTATGAAGAAGAGTCATTCTTTGATGCATATCAATCTAATGGCTATGGTGAACTCCCTTGTCACTTTCAAGAACCACCACCATATGCCTATGAGCCATACCCTTAACATAACCCTCAACCATACTCACAAGCCATTTTTCACCAACCACCTTCATATGACCCTCATCCATATCCACCATTACAACAACCATATGAGCCATATGAACCACATATAGAGCCACCACCATCTCAACATCACCACTTCCAAGAGCCACCCCCTCCATATTATTACCAAGATGAATTCTACTTTCCACCACAACCTCCCATGGAAGATTACTCATGTCCATCAATCCAAGAGGCATATGATCCTAATCATATTATCCAAGAGGAACAAGAGTCAAGGGATCGTCTCAAGGAAGCATTGGATCAATTTCAAGCAACCATGGAGTGTGTTGTGCAACAAGTGGAAAGGATGGAAAACATTGAACCACCACAATTCTACCAAGAAGAACCACCTTCCTACTATGAATTCTCCCCCCAAATTGATGAACCCTTCCATTCACCCCAACCCCCAATGGATGATATCCTTGATGTTCCTGTTCAAGGACAAGAGGAGATGAAAAGGGATGTAGAACAATTCACGGCCGCCTTGGATGAGGTGGTAAACCGGTTGGCATCCCAATGCTTAAATACTCAAGGAACTCCCATGGCTACATGTGGAGAATCAAATGAAGAGCATAACATGAAGGAGAGATTGTTGGAGAATAAGGGACATTGCTTTGTATTGGAATAATTGGAGGAAGCTATAATTGTTGAAGAAGAGGAAGAATTGGTTGAAGACTTAGGAGATGCAGAGCCTCCATGGGAACATAGAGTTGAAGAAAACCCCTCCAAAATGATTGAAATTGATGCTAGGGAGGAAAGTACATACCTTCCGAGGTATATTCCATATGAAGACTTGGATGTGATAGAGCAAGAATTGAGTTCCCTTGGTGAGGAAGATCAAGCATCAAGTCTTAATGGTGAAGAATCCTTTGAGTATGAAGAACCTTCTCCCGTTGGATTTGAAAGCGTTGTGGAGGTAAATCTCTCTCATCCTCCCATTTATGATTTGAGTAAGTGAAAAGGCTTAGGTAGTATTGTTGAACAAAGGATTACATTTGAGAAATCTTGTAAAGAGGTGGAAGTCCTTAGAAAAAGGAGGAGGGAAATTGAATACGCTTTGTCAAGACCCTTGGAATCACCTTTGCCTATGTTGTCATCTACACCTTCATTTGAGTGGGTGAAACTCATTTCTATTAGCTTTATTATCCCACTTGAATATGGTTTTCTTGAAACGGATGGCCAACTTAGGATGCTTTGTGGGATGAAGCGTAAAAGAAAGATGTTTCTTGGTTGGCGTTGCAAATCAAGGCTCATTATGGTTGAAGCATCAAACATGAGATATAAAGGTTGGAGTAGTGCTCACCTAGATGGGTCTAGAAGGATTGTTGGTCACTTTATAGAGAATTCACCTTGTTCACCACCTGGTCAGACTAATAATGATGATCAACTTCAAGACGGGTGTGAAAATAAAGTGTGGGATCCCGGATCATAAGATGATGATTAACTTTGGGAGTCCCAAGCTTGTGAAGAACTCCATCAACACTTGGTGCAACAAATAAGAAATCTTGGGGCACAATGGAGAACCAAGCATTGGTGGGAGTTCCAAGATGAATTCAAGCACAAGCCACCTTGAGAGGAGCTCCCCATAAGTCCAACTTAAGGACAATAAAGAAAAGTGATAGGTGGGAGACACCCCACCATGGTAAACTCTTTCCATTCTCTTGTAGATTTGATTAATAAGTGATTTGAGTTACCATTGTAAGTAGTTTTTTTCCTCTTCATGTAGTTTTGTCTTAATATCTTGGTTGTTAGTTGCTTAAAGTGCAAGTTATGTTTGTTTGCACTTGAAATTTTTTGTTAATTTTGCATTTTAGTTGATCTTGAGTTGTAGGTAGTGTTAGGGAGATTTTTAGCTATTTATAGTATTTTTGAAAAAAAAAGAGTCAAGGACGCGTACGCACGCTGTGCGCGTGTGCGTCCATACGCATTATTCAGGCCCATACTTTTTCCAGAGAGCTGGGCCAATCTCGCGCAATAGCTGGGCCAATTGCACAACTGCGTGTACGCGTGCGCGCACTGCGCGCTTACGCGTTGATGTCCTTATTTTGCTTATGCGCGCGCCCGCGCACATGCCACGTGCGCGCCGATTCGCTAAAGTGGTTCCTAGGCCAATGACCCGAGAGTTGTGCCAGCTCTGGGCCAGCATTATGCGTTTGGCCCAACCTCACCCACGCGTGCTCGCACCTGGCGCGTATGCGCCCTTCGGCCAAAATGCACATCGGTGCGTAAGCGTGCATGACGCGTCCGAGCCGGTAAAAAAAAGAGTTTTTTCTCCTCTTCCATTTTATTTTGTTCATCGCATTCGTATACTTCTATTCTTTACATTTCCATTTTGTTTCTATAGCTTGTTTTCAATTTTTTTTCTAAGTCTCTTCCTTCAATAATGGTGTTGCATTTTCTTACTCAATTGTTGAGAATTTCTTGCATTATTTTGGTGCCTCTTGACTTATTTGTGTCAATTTTTATTTGATCTTGATGCTGAATATGCTCTTCATGCTTTGATTTTACTCTTGCATCAAGTGTTAGTTCATATGCCCTTTGCCTATATTGTTTTCTCACTCACATGTTGTAGCTACCATGTAGTAGAAAACCTTACCCTTATTTGGCATTAGTCCCCGCTTATATTCTATTTGCTTTCATATCTTTGTTGTAGGCTTAATTTTCTTTCTTTTTCTTTCCTTTTAGGTTGGCCACCAAGAAGGAGGAAAAGGAAAAGCTTTTAAATGGGGCAACAAATAAGTCATCCACACAACTTTTTGAAGAAGCTCATCAATTGTAGCAACCCATCCACCTTGCTCTTCTTTGCATGCACCGAGGACGGTGCAATCTTCAAGTATGGGGAGGTCGTTCGACCGATCTCCATGGGTAACAATTTCCTTTTTAACACTAATTTTTTATTTTCTTCGTTAGATAGTTGTTGCATTACATGATAGGTTGCATGTTAGTTAGAATTTGTACATATTTTTACCACTTCTTTCCCATTAGGACTACTTGGTTAGGGTGATGATTTCTTTTCCAAGAAAATTTGTTTTTAGGGCACCCTACCAATTTGAAAAACTTTTCATTGAACTTGCTTGAAATAATTTATTTTGGAACATGATTTTTGAGCTAAGAACACAAGCTTGTGAGATTTGAGCCTAATGGTGTGGTTACATCTTATAACCACTTATTTTTCCTTCTTGTGTGCATTATTCTCTTTCTATGATTGTAATCTTTGATTTGTTCGATTCTTTATGTCCATTATTTTGTGTATTCATGCATTTATATGATTGAGGCCATCATTTCAATTAGCTCACTTACCCAAATAGCCTTACATTTTATCTTCCATTGTTAGCCAAATTGAGCCTACAATTAACCCATTTGCTCTTAATTTTAGCACATTACAAGCCTTGAAGCGAAAAATAATAAATGTCCTCTATTTGGATCTTTGATTAGCTTAGGCTAGTGTGTGTGAGTATCGTTTAAATGTGAAAAATCTTGGGACATTGGGGGAATAAAAGGGTAGTTTTGTATTTTGTTGTAAATATTGGGAATTGGGTACATGCTCATGTGTAATGAATGTAAAACCTTATGTATTGATGATCTTGTATATAGAAAGAAAAATGAGAAAAAGAAAAAGAAGAAGAAAAATAATAATATGAAAAAGAAAAGAAAAAAATATATAGAAAAAAAAAGAAACAAAGAAAAAGAAAGAAATAAAAGGGGACAAAATGCCCCAAAGCAAAGCTCAATAAGGGTTAATGCATAAGTGTTGTGAAATGAAAAGGAATACATGAGTATGTAAAAAAGTGAGAAAAAAATGGGTATTTAGGTTAGCTTTGAAATTATATAGGATGTCATAGGTTAGGTGGGAAGTTTAAGCTTATCAAAGATTCAAATTTCAAGCTCATTTGACCAAATATGCATCCTTACCTTGACCCTAGCCCCATTACAACCTAAAGAAAAGACCTCATGATACTTGTATGTATGCATTGAATAAATGTTGATTGTTAGAAGAAGAACAAATCTTAGAAAGCATGATTAGGGGAGAATTGAGAGAATCAACCTTACACACTTGAGTGACTAAGAGTGCAAACACTTTCGGTGAGGGTTCGATGCTCAATTCCTTGATTCCCGGCTTTCATGAGCATTCTTCTTGCAAGTCTACTTGAAATTTATTTTGATATTTAAATTGGTAGGATTCATGAGTCATCATGGGACCTTAGCCCTACTTGTGCATGTATGTCTTGTGTAAGACCCAAAACCTTTGAAAAAGGGCTATCATTAACTAATTTCAAATTCAGTGTTTCTGTAGCTTTAATTTCGGAAATTTCTCTATTAAAGAAAATTAAAGCAAGTTTTGATTTATTGAATTTGAAATAAATTGAGATTATTATCCAATTTTAAAATTATTGGATTATTTTCTATATTCAAATTATAAAGTTGGTAGTTGTGAAATAATAAGGATTTCTATATGACTTGGATTAAATAATTAATATTTTAAATATTAATGCTGCTATTTTGGGAAATAGAGAAATTAATTATATTATTTCTAATTTTTAGATTTGGGCATTTTATTGAAAATAATTTGTAAAATTGATGAGCAAATAATATTTTTCCATATACAATTAGTGTTGGATTTACATTGGGTTTCAATTACTATATTCCCAATTTTATGTGAAATTACCATAATGCCCTTAACCCTAATTTTCAAAATGAAACCATAAAACCTTAGCCTAGTTACCCATTTTCCCCATTAGCAACACACTCTCCCCCCTTTCTCCAATTCGATGCGCAGCAGCAACAATGTTTCCCCTCTCTTCTAACAGCAGCAGCAACACTTCCCCTTTTCTCAAACCAATACACTCAGCAACAATAGCAAATCTTCCCCCCTTCCCCCAACAGATCGCAGCACGCACAGCTTCCTATTTCCATGAAAGAAAGGAACTGAGGCAGAGAAGGAGATGGAGATTGAGTTACGGCTGAGGAGAGGTGGAAGGAAGCTCACCGCGTTGCCGTCGCCTCGCCGCCGCGCCAACGCATCTTACCGTCACCGCCGTTGCTAGCCGAAGGGAGAAGGAGGATTTGTTCGCGCCGTCACCACGCGGTTGCTAAGCCGTGTAGTCGCTGACATTGCCAACCGATCCTTGGAGCCTGAGCTGCGCCTCTGTCACCGAACCAGAGGAGCTCATCCTTGCTGAGTCGCCGCCATCATGCCTCTACCGGCGAGCACGAAGAGAGAGGGAGATGGGAGTTTGCACAGCAGAGAGAGGCAGAGCACGACAGGGGAGACCATCGCCGCCTGGGTCGCCGTCACCGGGCCTCCTTGCCGTCGCAAGTCCTGCTTGTTCTGTCACCGGGAAACTCGTCGCTATTGGGGTCTCACCGCTGCCGTTCCTATTGTGGCTCGTGTCGGGCCGGAAAGCCACCATCGCGGGTTGAGGCTGATCCTTTTGCTGCCGTTTCATTGTTGCTGCGGCTGAGTTGCGGCCCTTGGATCTAACCGGAGAGGAAGGTGGTGATGATGGTGGATGTTGGTGCTGGGTTAGCGCCGCTACTACTGCTGGCCGTTCAGAGCTGCTCCGCCGTCTCTGCCGTCGGAGAATACAACTTAGTCGCCGAAAAACTCTGTCGGTAAAGATTTAAATTGAGGTTTCTGCCTTTTTGGATTTCGAGAAAGTTTAACGCTGCGTGATTTTTATAGTGACCCACCGGAGCTTCTGGCCGTCGCCGAAGCTGTTGCCGGGCCTGTTCGAAATTGCAGCTGCTTCGTTTCGCTAGTTCAGTAAGTAATTTATGTTTCAAGAAGCCTCGCGTTAGTATTTGTATGTGTTTGGTTAATGAATATGAGTTTTGGTAACGTAGGGTCGAGTCCTGATTATTATATGTTGCGAATAGTGTTGCTATGGTTATTGCGAAAGTGGCTGGGAGCTGAGGTTTTGGTTGCCGTCAGTTCGAGTTGAGGCGGAAATGGACTTTGTGAGGCATTTGGGTTATGGAATTGCATTTTGAGGTAGGGGCGCTTTCTGAAAACTATATTTTATATTGAAATTATTACATATGGATACTGATGTGAGACAATGTGTATTTGGTGGTTGTAGCAGCCTTATGTATTATTTGATTGTCTCGAGTGATTATGAATGTTTGTTTGGCTGAATTGTTGTGTGGTTTTATGAAACGAAATGCTTTTGAAGTTGATTCTTTTAAAGCCTTAAGATTGAGTTTAATCTGTTGGGAATTGATTTGAGTTGAGTTGATTTTCTTGAGAATGTGAAAAAGAGAATACACTCTTGAATTCAGCCTGGCTTGCTTTAAATGATCTGGTTATTGATTAATGATTGTTACTGAACCGTTTCTTTGAAACTTTAGAAATGAGTTTATTCGGCTGATAATGATTTGATTTTTGAAAAGGTTTCCTTGAAATATGGTATTGAGATTGACTGTTGGATTTTGGCTTGCCTTTAAATTGATTTTGGATTTTGGGCTGTTGGAAAAGGATTGTGGAATGGTTTTGTTGGGACCCGGACCGGGTGGTAAAGTCCAAGTTTTAGGGGAGATGCTGCCGAAATTTCTATAAAATCCGAGTCTTTATTGAAATGTTGTCTGGGAAAAATGATGAGCTGAAGGCTTCTACTATTTTAGTTGAATTATCAAGAAAAGGATTATTCATGCTTTTGAAATGAATTATTAAAGAGGAAATTGTGATTTAGTCTTGCTTCTTAAGAAAGGCATTGTATCTCTTTCAGGAGAAAGTCATTTAGATGAAACTTATGTTTTAAAGCTGTTTTAAATGTGACAAGGGCAATGCCTTTGAATTTGACTTGAGGGTTTCAATTAGAGGAGTTTCAATGACGTTGAAAGAACCTGAATGTCTATTGACAAGTTTCATTTTGAAATGTTTTGATAAAGGTTTTAAGTACTCTTTGAACTCTGAATTCTTGCAAGACTAAAACAATTTTGAACAGTTGAAACGTTCTAGAATTTATCATGGGGGTTGAAGTTAGTTTTGCCTAAGTAAAGGAAACGGCTTGAAAGAAGTAAATGATTACGTGACTCGGTTTGGTTTAGATCCTATTTTGTTACTCAAATCGGAAAGCCAAGGTTTTAATGATTTTAAATGAATTTGGCGAAATGAGTTATGTTATTCTCCCCTAAAGACTTGGGACTCTGCCGAGAAACTTTGTTATAAAATTTCATTATTGGATGGATGATTTTGAATGTTCCAAAATGAATCTTTAACTTTCCATGGTTATGGAAGTTTTGAAAAGAGGATGCCGAGAGTGGCATGGTTTTAAAAGGGGAATTTACCTTGAGTAAAAGTGGCTTATGAGCTTGAGATGATTTGAGAAATGAGATCTTTAAAGCCAAGGCTGAAAAGAGTTGAAACTTGATTTCAAAGTGAAATGATTTGGGAAAAAGTGATTTATGGCTTAAATGCCGATTTTATGAATTGATGATGTTAAATGTGGAAGTGCTGTTTTGTTGTGAGCCGGGATGGCTGTGTATGATTATAAATATTGGTTGGTTTTGGATTGAACCGTGAGCCAAAATGGCTGTGTATGATATGAATATTGGCTGGTTCTGGACTGAACCGTGAGCCGGATGGCTGAGATGGATGTTGATCCATGGATGAGGTTGAATGCATGTATATGCTGAATCATTGATAAATGTGAATGTTGCACTTCCACTATCGGAGATAAGAGTTTCCCTGGGAGAAAGCAGTGGCTAGCCACCACGTACTCCAGGTTGAGACTCGAAGCTCTTTTGAGCCTATGTCGTCAGGGTGGCCGGGCACTGTGAAAGCCCCGGATGAGCTCACCCCCATAAATATTCACCAGTGAGGGTGATGGATATGGATCATGATTATGATCAAGTTTATATTGAGTATAACTCGAGTTGGGGAGACACGACAGAGGGACAGTCCAATGGTTAGCTACCAGGACTTGTCGGGTTGGCTCTATAACCGACATATGATATCATCAGCCACTAGGAACAAGCATGTATCATATGCATTTATGTGACATTGTTTGGGTGTGCATATTGTACTTGGTTTGCCTTTGTGACTATTTGAGATTATCTGCTACTTGCTCTACTTGCTGTAACTGTTTGTTTGTGCTTGAACCTCCTATCTGTGTTTGCAACTGGGACTCTGTTGGATTGTGGTGATTGGTTATTGTTGGATTGTTTGGGCCTAGGGCCGTGGTTGAAATGAGATGGACCGATGGTTGGTTTCGGTTTTGTGGTTATGGTTTGGAAATGTATGAAAGGCTAATTTGGTTTAGCATAGATAAACCTTTTGAAAGACTTTTGAATATTGTTTTAAATGAACAGTTTTCTCTTTCAGAAAAGGATTTCAGATTTCTCTTTTATTGTAAACCTTTGTTTTTAAAAAGGGGCATAAGATGGTTATTAATCACTGGTACGGTTTATCTTCACGTATCCTATTATAGTAATTCCCAAAAACCCTATACTGAGAACCCTTTCGAGGATGATGTTCTCACCCCCCTACATTTTTCCCCTTTCAGGATATGGGCGCAGAAGTCATGAGAAGTTTATTTAGTTGTTGTTGAAATACTCTGTATTGCTTTAGATTATTATTTTTTGTACCCTCGCCTTTATCTTGAGATATTCTGTAAGAGGGATAGGAATTGTATTGTCTAATGCTTGTAATATTATATATATATATGTGTGTGTGTGTGTGTGTGTGTGTGTGTGTGTGTGTGTGTGTGTGTTTGTGTGTGGATGTACTCTTTATGAGCTTTTGTAAGTTGTATGGTATTCGATGAATGTACGTTATCGAATGAAAGTATTCTTTTTGGATCGGCATTGCGGTTTAAAGTTTTAAACAGGCTCATATTTTAGTATTAAATAGTATAAGAGTCATCGTAATGTCCGAGCTATCACAGTTGCGCAGCCGGAAGCGTGAGCTTTGGTAGTTAGGGTGTTACATCTTGGAGGATTGATTTATTTTTAATCAAGTAGGTAGAATCATTTTGCATTTAGTTGCATTCATATAGATAGTTGCATATAGGTAGGGTGCATTTAGTTAGATCTCATTGAATAAATGTTGATATCCTTTGCTTTCTCTTGGTTTAAGCATGAGGACATGCTTGGTTTAAGTGTGGGGATGTTGATAAACCCCATATTTAGAGTTTATCTTGTGTTGAATTTAGAGGGTTTTGTCAACCTTTCTCCCATTTATCCAATGAAATAGCATGATTTTACACTACAAGAAAAATAACTTTTAGCGGCCATTTATTTTGCTTTTAGCGGCAATAAAAATAGCCGTTAATACATTTATCGGCAATTAGACATTAGCCGTCTTATACTTTGCCGCTAAAAGGTTTTAGCGGCAATTATAACATTTGCCGGTAAAGACCTTTTTAATGGCCGCAAAAAATAAATAACTTTTAGCGGCCATTTTCTTGGCAATTTATATAGCCACCAAAAGTAATTCTTAAAATGCAATGTTATTCGTTTTTAGCGGCCATTACTATTGCCGCCAAAACTCATTTTACCGGCAATTTATATGGCTACTAAAAATAATTCAAAATTGTAATGTTATTCACATTTACCGGCCATTACTATTGCCGCTAAAATCTTAAGACTTTTTTTTAGTTATATTATACTCATTTTCTTATAAGCACGAACTATTTTTTCCTAGAATCTCAATTATTTTTGCCAATAATTATTATTGTTATGCATAATATAAATATACTGAAATTAATTACTACAAAATGAGATATTTCATTAAACTCAAAATATTGATACACAAATTTATCTTGAAAATAATAAATCATGTTACAAATCTAAAAAACAAAAAATGCTACAAGTCTATAACTATGTTACATCAATGTAGCAATACAAGTATTAACAATGATCTAAAGTTGTACCTTTAAAAGTAGCCTAGCTTTCGTTTTTAGTAATTGATCTAAGAATTTAAAAGTAAATGAGGAAGAAAAATCATGAATCATGAATATACTAAAGAATCTAAAACTATAAACTTTTGGCTACTTTTCAAGGAATTGATAGCTTGGCAATGTTTTTTGCCTTGACACTAATGACACGGTTCTCCTAGCTTTGAAGTTGGTCTTTGCTCTTGCTTTGAAAAGTTCGAAACCTGTAGCCACGAGGGTCCCTTAATCTTTCTTTTAACCAGAAAAAGCTCCAGAGCACTGCACATAAAGAGACAGCTACCTTGCTAAAACTAAATAATAATTGTTCAGTATATGGACATTATTAACATTACACTTCCTTACCAGGAGCCATACTAAAGCATGAAACATTCAGGTTCAGAAGACATTTTTCTAACTCAGTTCTTTAAACCAGATACTGCATCCTAAAATTTTCAAAAACAATAAAAAACGATAAGACAAAATGTATTAGCTCTATGCTGAGAGAATAAATAGGAAAAAAGTCAATATAAATAAAAATGAACAACTCATGACTACAACTATTCAAGTTTCAAAGTTTTCACATGATCCTGATCTAAGCCATTTAAATAAAATTCATAAACACGCATCATATTGATAAGTTCTGAATACTACAAACACATTGATGTGCCTATGATAAAATCTAGCATGCATTTTGGTGTTTTGTACATGCTAAATTGTAATCAATATATACAAGTTTAGATAGTAACACATCAATGTAGTCCTCTTTACAATTTTAAGACAATAGAACATGAACAGTACAATACAAACACTGGTTGCATATACAATTAGAATTAAATCTTAAGAGAACAGAGGAGTACCAATTCTTTGGCAGGTTTGATATGGCGCACGACGGTGCAAAAGAAGAAGGTAGTGGTGGCCCCTGTGAGAAGAACACTAGAAGATATTATAATCAAGCTTGTAGTAATTAGTTTAAAAATTCTAATTAAATTTTCAAACACAGTACTTAAATGTTTTGTTACTTTGAACCAAAGTAAATTTCCTAGAAGTACCATACTACTGCAGCTTATAGCATGGCAAAGATTTTCAACCTACTAAAATACTACTACTAGCAATAAACAAATCTTGGGGCATGGCACCACTCTTGATTTCTTGGATATCCACAACAGTCAATGCCCCTTTTCAAGAAAAAAAATAAAATACTTAAGAGGTGGAGGGAACATGAACTACAAATAACCGCTTTCAGTAGATGATCTACAAAAAAATAAAATACTTGTGCATCAGCAAGGCATCTGAAATTCAATTTTAGTAGATGATCTGTTCACTGAGCTTTGTTTCCTACTGGACCAAGTCATAGGATTAGATCCCAAAAGCTGTTAAAACATTTGACAAACAAACAAGACTTATAGAAAGATCATATCTCACTGAATAAAAAAAAAGTGAAGAGTGAAAAGAGCTGATGAACTTAACTTGCAGCCTATGGCATGGGCTTCATAAAATAAAATAAACCACTCCATCACAAGCTAAAAAAGCTAGAACATAAATGGATACTAATAAAAAGTAAAATAGTACCAAAAAGAGAGCTTTTTTATATTTAAATTTATTTGGGCATGCAGCATTATGTTGTATTCACCTGGAGGAAATTTCCAAGAAGTGGTGGCAGCATAGGGAAAACTGTGGAATGAGGTGGTTGATGTTGTTGTTGTTGAGTTGAATAAGCATAATCATAAAAGGAGTACGGATATGGCACTGTTCTTTGGTTCCTGCATTGCAGGTTCTAAGATATGGAATAGTTTCTCTCATTCTAGTTCTGTGTTATTTGCATTGTAGGAATAGAGAATCCACACCAAAGCGAATTTCAAAAAAGCAAAAGTAGTTGCTTCAGAACAAGGAAAAAGCTAAGAAAAAGCAAAACATAGATAGATAGATAATCGAATAAGCAAATTCCAATCACACTCCTTTTTTACTTATTTGAAAAAGTCTGATATTATTTCGAGACAAAATGTGAAAAGAGAAAAAAAAAAGAAGGTAAGGTAAGGTTACCTTTTTAGGGAGAAGTTACTGTATCCGAAGAGAATCAGATTCTTTTCCAATGGATTGTGAACATGGATGATAGTTTTGATTATGATTATTATTGTTATTAACATCATTCACTTCTTCAACACATCCATCATCATGTTCCTCAAAAGATTGGTTCCTATGGTGGCTTGATGAAATCCTACCTGCCAAAAACACAAAACAAAATAACTGATTTATAATAATTTAATGAACATTGCTTTGGCCTTGTTATTATTGTTCCTTTTTTGTTTAATGTGATTTCATGAAAATGCCATTAGAAGAAGATTTAAAAGGACATATGGGTTGTCAGTGTTGCTACTCAAATTTGGCATCAACTAAATGCAAAAAGGAAGATACAATAAATGAGGAATAAACAATAATGTAGTTTCGCAGAGATTTTCCAAAGTTATGCATATATGAGAGATCATAGCCTTTTCTTTCAGAACTTAAAAAACATGCCAAGAGAGAAACAACGATGGATACTCTTTGCTTTCAATGCACCCAACTTGTTGTACCAACATTTATATTTATTATTTTTATTTTATGCATATCACAACAATGAAAATAAAAGAAAGAAAAATCTCATTGTTTTGTTGATGATTATGTGCTTTGATTTGAAGTAAAAGTCAAAGAAGATTTTTATTAGTACCTTGTCTTCCCAAGTCATCCCTCATGCTTCTGTACATCTGGTTTTGAAGAAAAAACAGAGAGAGAATGAATATCATGAAATTTTGACCATATATATATAATTCATGTACCACAATGAGTTGTCGCCTCAATAGTCATCACTAGCTTGATAAAAGTAAGAAACAAAATGGTAAGGCAAAACAACACCACCCCATAAAAAAAGCAAGCAGAGGATTAAGAAACAGGGCCATAAGAAAAGCATAAGAGTGATAGCGAGAAGACAAGAGAACAAAGCCGGAGACAAACATCATTGATAGGAACTAGGAAGAAAAGCGAGAAGCTGTGGCTAGTCCGAGGTGCTCGAGGCAGAGAGCACTTCAAAAGGAATTCAATAGCATAAGAAACCAAAAACAGCATCTTTTGTGAGAATCAAGTTTAAAACTGTAGGTATTCAATAGCAACTAGACATCCACACTACATGCCACACTGAATGTTACCTTTGTAGTACAGCTCCATCTAAAGGATCATCAAATGTTAAGAGGATTGAGTAGAATGAACTTTAGTTCTTATCGCTAAGCTTAGTTCGTCCATACAGATTAATTGATACAACTATAAGAATAAAATTTCATATGATCCTAATTTACCTTCAAATCATCTTAAATGTTGAGAATTAGGCAGATCATTTCTAAATGTCACAGTAGAAAGAAAATAATAAATAGCAAAGAGATGTCGCCATATCTTGTATTCTGGATTATCTCGAGTGGGAAGGAGCTCCATACCAAAAGCCTAAATAGCATGCAACCACAAAGATCTCTTCAAAATGGGCACAGGATACCAAAATAGTAGAGACATATAATAGCATCGACTTTTACCTTCTCATAAAATTCTATGGAACCCTTAAGATCACCGACTCGAAGCATCACTTAGCACAAGGGCTTGGGAGTAGGGCCTCTTTCCAAAAGTTCAAATTTGTAGCCATCAGGATCTTCAATGAATGTAATGACCGTGCTGCCTCCCTTGACAGGACCAGGCTCTGTAGTTATCTTGCCACCCTTCACTCTTATTAGTTCCACTGTGAAAACTGTAATGAAGACCAAAAAGTGAATTATAGATCATAGAAGCAACATTGGTAGAACTCAAAACTGTGCAATTTGTTAATATTACCTCTTCGGATTGAAGATCCATGAATTCAATGCTGAAACTATCTTCCCTCTTAAGTCTAACTCCAATGTGCCCTAAGTCGCTAGCAACTACAAATTTAAAATCCTATGATATTTGCAGAATTAACACAAGTATTCACAAAATTAAAAGCGAAACATCATCAGTAGCATCTTCAAATTCGAAAGCAACAATACTTGAAATTGCTGATAAATAAAATTGAGCTAGAAAGAGAGAGAGGAGAATCGGTGAACCTTGTTGCAAACAGCGGCGGAGTTTAAGAAGAGTGAAGGTATGCAGAGAGGGAGAAGCTTGGAGAGTAAGGGCTCAAGCTTGGAATCGTCGTAGATAGCCAAACGAGTGAGCATCTGATCAAGAACCTCCTCAACCTCCGCGTTGGCTTTCCTGCCACCATTAACGATGCTTTAAGATAGGAACCGAACCTAGCAATTGAGATCTGAGACACGAACGAGCAAGAATAGCGATGTTGATCTGAGGGGAGAGGATGAAAACATGAAAAACGATCAATTTGAATGAGTGTGAATCAGTGAAGGATGATAGACGGTCGTCGGCAATGGTAAGACCTGCGGCGGTGGTCAGCGGCGGTGGGAAAAGCTTGAGGAGTTTCTCCTTAGGTTACTTGATTTAGGAAAGACAGTTTGTGAGTCAGCTGAATTAAGAAGACGAGATTAAAAATATATAATAATGAAGTAGCGGCAATATTAATAATTGCCACCATTAATTTAAAGAAAGTATGATTAAAAGTATAAAAAGATAATTATTTAGTGGCAATAATAATAATTGCCATTATAACATACAGCAATAACGGCAAATATATAATTGACACAAAAAGATATCTTAAATAAAAGAAATAGTGGCTATTGTATTATGGCCGGTAAAAATTTGTCGCTAACATTAATTTTTCTTGTAGTGTTATAAATTCTCCTTTAATTGTGCTTAAGAGTGAAAATATGCTTTTTAGGTCCTTAATTGTTTAATCTTGATTTACCTTTGATTCCATTAGATGCCTTGATATGTTTGTTAAGTGATTTAAGGCATAGGAGGCAAAGATTGGATCAAGGGAATGAATGAAAAGCATGTAAAAATGGAGAACTCATGAAGAAATGAAGGAATCGCAAAAGCTGTCAAGCTGACCTCTTTGCACTTAATCGGCCATAACTTGAGCTACAGAGATCTAAATGATGCGGTTTCAGTTGCGTTGGAAAGCTAACATCCGGGGCTTTAAAATGATATAAGATTTGCTATAGTTGCTATACGTATGGTAATGCATATGCGCACTATACGCGCACGCATTATTGCTGCAATATGATCCACTTAAAGCAATACGTGGCCAGCGAATTCTAAAGCCTTGTGGGCCCAATCCAACTCATTTCTGATACTATTTAAGCCAAGAATTGAAGGAGAATCAACATACTTTACATACTTTCACACATTAGTTTAATTTAGATTAGTTTTAGAGAGAGAAGCTCTCTCTTCTCTCTAGAATTAGGAGTAGGTTAGATCTAGATTAGGAACTCTTAGATCTAGTTTAATTTCATACTTTGATTTACTTTTCTCTTTGCAATTCTTCTTCTTCTACCTCTCCTCTCACTAGTTTAGCATTTAATTCATGTGATTTTCTACTTTTATGTTCATGTACTTTTGTTTCTTCTATTTTCATTTCAATGCAATTTATGTTCTCATGTTCCTTTATTGTTCATTTGATTTGTTGTTGTTTGATTTCTTGCAATTGAGTAGTGTAGATTTAATTTCCTTGCACTTTTTACTATGCTTTCCTTTTATGCCTTCCAAGTGTTTGATAAAATGCTTGGTTGGATTTTAGTATAGATTTTGTTCCTCTTGGCCTAGGTAGAGTAATTAGTGACGTTTGGGTTATCTAATTCCTTTGTTGATTGATAATTAGAAGTTGCTAATTGATTTGGATACCACTAAAGCTAGTCTTTCTCTTGGGAGTTGGCTAGGACTTGTGGAATCAAGTTGATTCATCCACTTGACTTTCCTCCATGGTTAGAGGTTAACTAAGTGGTAGCAATGGATAATTTGTGGTCACAATTGAGGAGGATAACTAGGATAGGACTTCTAGTTCTCATACCTTGCCAAGAGCTTTGTTAGTTGTTAGTTTATTTCCTTTGCCATTTATATTTCTTGCCTATTATTCCAAAAACCCCAAACAATATCTCATAACCAATAACAAGAACATTTGTTTGCGATTCCTAGGGAGAACGACCCGAGATTCAATACTTCGGTTTATAGATTTTAGGGGTTTATTACTTGTGACAAACAAATTTTTGTATGAAAGGATTGTTTGTTGGTTTAGAAACTATATTGCAACGAGACTTCATTTGTGAAATTCTAAACCACACAAAAGTCCAATCATCAGTGGGAGACACCCCACCATGGTAATATCTTTTCATTTTCTCTTTTTGTACTTATTGGTAATTAGTTTAAATTCATATTTTTGGTTGATTTGTTGAGTATAATTGATAGTTTAGTATGTTAAATAAGGTTTTATAGTGTTTTGGTAGCTGTTTGGGGGTTTGGAATGCTTGGATTGGTGCAAAAACATAGAAAAAAAATTTGGAAAACAGAGCAACATCCGCGCGTACGCGCACTGCGCGCGTACGCGTGCATCAAGCATTTTCGCCTACCCACGCGGACGCACCATGTACGCGTATGCGTGGATTGAGAAATTCCACCCACAAGCCAAAAACCCGAGATTTGTGCGAACGTTGCGCGCGCATTGTGCCTTTCGCACAAACCAACTCGCACGTACACGCACATGACACGTACGCGCCACTCTCGAAATAAGCCATCGACGCGGATGCGCCATGTGCGCGTACGCATCGCCTCCATTGCACCACCATCCGCGCGCGCGCCATGCGCGCGTACGCGCGGATGTCTGATGAGTGGATAATTTATACGCTTTTTGGCATCGTTTTTACATAGTTTTTAGTATAATTTAATTAGTTTTTAGTATATTTTTATTAGTTTTTAATTAAAAATCACATTTCTGGACTTTACTATGAGTTTGTGTGTTTTTTTGTGAATTTAGGTAATTTCTGGCTGAAATTGAGGGACCTGAGCAAAAATCAGATTCAGAGGTTGAAGAAGGACTGCAGATGCTGTTGGATTCTGACCTCCCTGTACTCAAAGTGGATTTTCTGGAGCTACATAACTCCAAATGGTGCGCTCTCAATTGCGTTGGAAAGTAGACATCCAGGGCTTTCTAGAAATATATAATAGTCCATACTTTGATTAAGGATAGATGACATAAACTGGCGTTGAACGAAAGTTTCATGCTGCATTCTGGAGTCAAATGCCAGAAACAGGTTGCAAAGTGGAGTTAAACGCCAGAAACAGGTTACAAACTGGCGTTCAACTCCAAGAAAGACCTCTACACATATAAAGCTCAATTCTCAACCCAAGCACACACCAAGTGGGCCCCGGAAGTGGATTTCTACATCATTTACTCATTTATGTAAACCCTAGTAACTAGTTTAGTATAAATAGGACTTTTTACTATCTTTGTAAGGAATCTTTGATTAGTTTTTATGCTATCTTAGACTTTCATGGGGGCTGGCCATTCGGCCATGCCTGGACCATTATCACTTATGTATTTTCAAACAGTAGAGTTTCTATACACCATAGATTAAGGTGTGGAGCTCTGCTGTTCCTCATGAATTAATACAAAGTACTACTGTTTTTCTATTCAATTCAAGCTTATTCCTATTCTAAGATATCCATTCGCACCCAAGAACATGATGAATGTGATGATTATGTGACGCTCATCATCATTCTCACTTATGAACGCGTGCCTGACAAACACTTCCGTTCTACATGCAAACAGGCTAGAATGAATATCTCTTAGATATCTAATACAGGGGACCGAGTCCGAGATATTAGAATCTTTGTGGTATAAGTTAGAACCCATGGATAGCCATTCTTGAGATCCGGAAAGTCTAAACCTTGTCTGTGGTATTCCGAGTAGGATCTGGGAAGGGATGGCTGTGACGAGCTTCAAACTCGCGAGTGCTGGGCGTAGTGACAGACACAAAAGGATAGTAAATCCTATTCCAGTATGATCGAGAACCGAAAGATGATTAGCCATGCAGTGACAGCACATTGGACCATTTTCACAGAGAGGATGGGATGTAGCCATTGACAACGGTGATGCCCTACATAAAGCTTGCCATGGAAAGGAGCAGGAATGATTAGATGAAGACAGCAGGAAAGCAGAGGTTCAGAGGAACAAAAGCATCTCTATACGCTTATCTGAAATTCTCACCAATGAATTACATAAGTATCTCTATCCTAGTTTATATTTTATTTATCTTTTAATTATTAAAACTCTATATCCATTTGAATCCGCCTGACTGAGATTTACAAGGTGACCATAGCTTGCTTCAAGCCGACAATCTCCGTGGGATCGACCCTTACTCACGTAAGGTTTATTACTTAGACGACCCAGTGCACTTGCTGGTCAGTTGTGCGAAGTTGTGACAAAGAATTAAGATTATGAACGTGCGTATAAAGTTTTCAGCGCCGTTACCAAGGAATGGAACCGTCACGATTTCTACGCACCAAGTTTTTGGCGCCGTTGCCGGGGATTGTTCGAGTTTGGACAATTGACGGTTCATCTTGTTGCTCAGATTAGGTAATTTTATTTTAATTTTAAGCGTTTTATTCCCTATTTTCGAAAAATACAAAAAAAAAAAATTTCCTTTTTCATTTTTCCCAATTAATTTTCGAAAAATACAAAATTTTTTTACAAAATCATAAAATCAAAAATATTTTTTGTATTTCTTGCTTGAGTCTAGAGTCAACTTTTAAGTTTGGTGTCAATTGCATCTTTTTAATTTTCGAAAAATTATTTTCAAAAATTTCATGCATTGCATTCTTCATGATCTTCAAGTTGTTCTTGGCCAGTCTTCTTGTTTGATCTTCATATTTTCTTGTTTTGTGTCTTTTCTTGTTTTTCATATGCATTTTCAATTTGTTAATGTCTAAAGAATAAAAATTTTTAAGTTTGGTGTCTTGCATGTTTTCTTTTCTTGAAAATTTTTCAAAAATAAGTTCTTGGTGTTCATCATGACATTTAAAGTGTTCTTGGTGTTCATCTTGACATTCATAGTGTTCTTGCATGCATCACATGTTTTGATCCAAAATTTTCATGCATTGAGTCTTTTTGATGTTTTTCTCTTTCTTATTAAAATTCAAAAATAAAAAAAATATCTTTCCCTTTTTCACTCATAAATTTTCGAAAATTTGAGTTGACTTTTTCAAAACTTTTTAAAATTTAGTTGTTTCTTATGAGTCAAATCAAATTTTCAATTTAAAAATCTTATCTTTTTCAAATCTTTTTCAAAAATCAAATCTTTTTCATTTTTCTTTCATAATTTTCGAAAATTCCAAAATGATTTTCAAAAATCTTTTTCTTATTTTGTTTCATAATTTCAAATCTTTACTAACAATTAATGTGATTGATTCAAAAAAATATTAAGTTTATTACTTGCCTAATAAGAAAGGTTCAATCTTTAAACTCTAGAATCATATCTTTTTAGTTTCTTGTTAGTCAAGTAATCAACTTTAATTTTCAAAATCAAATCTTTTTAAATTTCTTTTTCAAATATTTTTCAAATTAAGTTTCAATCACATCTTTTTCAAAATCAATTTCAAAATCTTTTCTAACTTCTTACCTTTTTAAAATTGATTTTCAAATTTTTTTAATCAATCCTATCTTTTTGTTTCAATCATATCTTTTTCAAAACTACCTAACTAATTCTCTCTCTCTAATTTTCAAAAATCCCTTCCCCCTTTTTCAAATTTCTTTTTTTATTAACTAATTATTTTAATTTTTAATTTAATTTGATTTCAATTTTAATTCTCAAAATTTAACTTTAAATTTTAATTTTAATTTAAGTAATTTTCGAAATTTCCTCTCTCTCATCTCCTTCTAATTATTTATTTATTTATTTATTTACTAACACTCCTCTTCATCTAAGAATTCGAACCTACTCCTCACCCTTGTGTTTGGATTCTCCATCTTCTATTCATATCTTCTTCTACTCATATAAAGGAATCTCTATACTGTGACATAGAGGATTCCATATTTTCTTTTCTGTTTTCTTCTTTTTCATATGAGCAGGAACAAGGATAAGAACATTCTTGTTGAAGCTGATCCTGAACCTGAAAGGACTCTGAAGAGGAAGCTAAGGGAAGCTAAAGCACAACTCTCTGGAGAAAATCTGACAGAAATTTTCGAAAAAGAAGAAAACATGGCCGAAAATAATAACAATGCAAGGAAGATGCTTGGTGACTTTACTGCACCAAATTCCAATTTACATGGAAGAAGCATCTCAATTCCTGCCATTGGAGCAAACAACTTTGAGTTTAAACCTCAATTAGTTTCTCTGATGCAACAGAACTGCAAGTTTCATGGACTTCCATCTAAAGATCCTTTTTCAGTTCTTAACTGAATTCTTGCAGAGCTGTGATACTGTTAAGACCAATGGGGTTGATCCCGAGGTCTACAGGCTTATGCTTTTCCCGTTTGCTGTAAGAGACAGAGCTAGAGTATGGTTGGACTCTCAACCTAAAGACAACTTGAACTCTTGGGATAAGCTGGTCACGACTTTCTTAGCCAAGTTCTTTCCTCCTCAAAAGCTTAGCAAGCTTAGAGTGGATGTTCAAACCTTCAGACAGAAAGAAGGGGAATCCCTCTATGAAGCTTGGGAGAGATACAAGGAACTGACCAAAAAGTGTCCTTCTGACATGCTTTCAGAATGGACCATCCTGGATATATTCTATGATTGTCTGTCTGAATTATCAAAGATGTCATTGGACCATTCTGCAAGTGGATCCATTCACCTAAAGAAAACTCCTGTAGAAGCTCAAGAACTCATTGACATGGTTGCAAATAACCAGTTCATGTACACTTCTGAAAGGAATCCTGTGAATAATGGGACGCCTATGAGGAAGGGAGTTCTTGAAATTGATACTCTGAATGCCATATTGGCTCAGAATAAAATATTGACTCAGCAAGTCAATATGACCTCTCAGAGTCTGAATGGATTGAAAGAATCATCCAACAGTACTAAAGAGGCATCTTCTGAAGAAGAAGCTTATGATCCTGAGAACCCTGCAATAGCAGAGGTGAATTACATGGGTGAACCTTATGGAAAAACCTATAATCTCTCATGGAGAAATCACCCAAATTTCTCATGGAAGGATCAACAAAAGCCTCAACAAGGCTTTAATAATGGTGGAAGAAACAGGTTTAGCAATAGCAAGCCTTTTCCATCATCCACTCAGCAATAGACAGAGAGCTCTGAGCAGAATCCATCTAGCTTAGCAAATATAGTCTCTGATCTATCTAAGGCCACTCTAAGTTTCATGAATGAAACACGGTCCTCCATTAGGAATTTGGAGGCACAAGTGGGCCAGCTGAGTAAAAGAGTCACTGAAACTCCTCCTAGTACTCTCCCAAGTAATACAGAAGAGAATCCAAAAAGAGAGTGCAAGGCCATTGATTTAACCATCATGGCCGAACCTACAAGGGAGGGAGAGGATGTGAATCCCAGTGAGGAAGACCTCCTGGGACGTCCAGTGATCAACAAGGAGTTTCCCTCTGAGGAACCAAAGGAATATGAGGCTCATCTAGAGACCATAGAGATTCCTTTGAATCTCCTTATGCCATTCATGAGCTCTGATGAGTATTCTTCTTCTGAAGAGAATGAAGATGTCACTAACGAGCAAGTTGCCAAGTACCTTGGTGCAATCATGAAGCTGAATGCCAAATTATTTGGTAATGAGATTTGGGAAGATGAACCTCCCTTGCTCATCAATGAACTAAGTGATCTGGATCAACTGACATTGCCTCAGAAGAAACAGGATCCTGGAAAGTTCTTAGTACCTTGTACCATAGGCACCATGACCTTTGAGAAGGCTCTATGTGACCTTGGGTCAGGGATAAACCTCATGCCACTCTCTGTAATGGAGAAACTGGGAATCTTTGAGGTGCAAGCTGCCAGAATCTCATTAGAGATGGCAGACAACTCAAGAAAACAGGCTTATGGACAAGTAGAGGACGTGTTAGTAAAGGTTGAAGGCCTTTACATCCCTGCTGATTTCATAATCCTAGACACTGGGAAGGATGAGGATGAATCAATCATCCTTGGAAGACCCTTCCTAGCCACAGCAAGAGCTGTGATTGATGTGGACAGAGGAGAGTTAGTCCTTCAACTAAATGAGGACAACCTTGTGTTTAAAACTCAAGGATCTCCTTCTGTAACCATGGAAAGGAAGCATGAAAAGCTTCTCTCACTACAGAGTCAACCAAATCCCCCACAGTCAAACTCTAAGTTTGGTGTTGGGAGGCCACAACCAAACTCTAAGTTTGGTGTTGAACCCCACATTCAAACTCTAAGTTTGGTGTTGGGAGGTTCCAACCTTGCTCTGAACATCTGTGAGGCTCCATAAGAGCTCACTGTCAAGCTATTGACATTAAAGAAGCGCTTGTTGGGAGACAACCCAATGTTATCTAATTATATTTATTTATTTTCCATTGTTATTTTATGTTTTCTTTAGGTTGATGATCAAGTGAAGTCACAAAAACTACTGAAAAATAAAAAACAGAGTGAAAAATAGAATGAAAAATAGCACACCCTGGAGGAGAACAGTCTGGCGTTTAAACGCCAGAAACAGGCACCAAGCTGGCGTTTAACGCTAGAAAGAAGCATCTACCTAGCGTTAAACGCCAGAACAAAGCATGGAAGTGGTGTTTAACGCCAGAAACAGGCAGCAGTCTGGCGTTAAACGCCAGGATTGCATGTATAGGGCGTTTTACACGTCTAAAGGGTGTAGGGATGAAAAATCCTTGACACCTCAGGATCTGTGGACCCCACAGGATCCCCACCACTTCTTTTCTCTCCTTCACACCTTTTCATAACTCTCTTCCCCAAATTCCCTTCACCAATCACTTCAATCACTCTTTCCCATCACTCCCTCACTACTCACATCCATCTTCTCTTCCCCATAAACCCCACCTACCTTCAAATTCAAAATATTTTCCCTCCCAAACCCAACCCTAAATGGCCGAACCCTAAACCCCTCCCCACCTCTATATAAACCCCTCATTCCTTCTTCTATTTCACACAACACAACCCTCTCTTCTTCCACTTGGCCGAAACCTACTCTCTCTCCCTCTCCTCCATTTCTCTTCTTCTTCTACTTCTTTCTTTCATCTTTTGCTCGGGGACGAGCAAACATTTTAAGTTCGGTGTGGTAAAAGCATTGCTTTTTGTTTTTCCATAACCATTTACAGCACCTAAGGCCAGAGACATCCTCATTGAAGAGAACAAGCCCATCACTAAGAAAAGGATGGAGCAAACAAGAGATCATGGACCTCAACATGAGCATGAGGAAACTCCTCACGAAGAAATCCCTGAGATGCCTCAGGGGATGCACTTCCCTCCACAAAACTATTTGGAGCAAACCAACACTTCCCTAGGAGAATTAAGCTCCAACATGGGACAACTAAGGATGGAGCATCAAGAGCACTCCATCATCCTCCATGAAATTAGAGAAGATCAAAGAGCTATGAGGGAGGAGCAACAAAGACAAGGAAGAGACATAGAGGAGCTCAAGAGCACCATTGGTTCTTCAAGAAGAGGAAGACGCCATCCTCACTAAGGTGGACTCATTCCTTAATCTCCTTGTTTATTTATTTTCTTGTTTTTCGATTTCTGAGCTTTATGTTTATTTATATTTGTGTCTTATTACATGATCATTAGTGTCTAAGTGTCTATGCCTTAAAGTTATGAATATGAATCCATCACCTCTCTTAAATGAAAACTGTTCTAAAAACAAAAGAACAAGAAGTACATGGTTTTGAATTCATCCTTGAAACTAGTTTAATTATTTTGATGTGGTGGTAATACTTTTTGTTTTCTGAATGTATGCTTGAACAGTGCACATGTCTTTTGAAGTTGTTGTTTATGAATGTTAAATATGTTGGCTCTTGAAAGAATGATGAAAAGGAGAAATGTTATTTGATAATCTGAAAAATCATAAAAATGATTCTTGAAGCAAGAAAAAGCAGTGAATACAAAAGCTTGCAGAAAAAAAAAGAGAGAGAAAAGAAAGAAAAAAAATGCCAACAAAAAAAAAGAGAAAAAGAAAAAGCAAGCAGAAAAAGCCAAAAGCTCTTTAAACCAAAAGGCAAGAGCAAAAAGCCAATAGCCCTTAAAACCAAAAGGCAAGGGTAAATAAAAAGGATCCAAGGCTTTGAGCATCAGTGGATATGAGGGCCTAAGGGAATAAAATCCTGGCCTAAGCGGCTAAACCAAGCTGTCCCTAACCATGTGCTTATGGCGTGAAGGTGTCAAGTGAAAACTTGAGACTGAGCGGTTAAAGTCAAGGTCCAAAGCAAAAAGAAGAGTGTGCTTAAGAACCCTGGACACCTCTAATTGGGGACTTTAGCAAAGTTGAGTCAAAATCTGAAAAGGTTCACCCAGTTATGCGTCTGTGGCATTTATGTATCCGGTGGTAATACTGGAAAACAAAGTGCTTAGGGCCACGGCCAAGACTCATAAAGTAGCTATGTTCAAGAATCAACATACTGAACTAGGAGAATCAATAACACTATCTGAATTCTAAGTTCCTATAGATGCCAATCATTCTGAACCTCAATGGATAAAGTGAGATGCCAAAACTATTCAAGAGGCAAAAAGCTACAAGTCCCGCTCATCTGATTGAAGCTAATTTTCATTGATATTTTGGAATTTATAGTATATTCTCTTCTTTTTATCCTATTTGATTTTCAGTTGCTTGGGGACAAGCAACAATTTAAGTTTGGTGTTGTGATGAGCGGATAATTTATACGCCTTTTGGCATTGTTTTTACATAGTTTTTAGTATAATTTAATTATTTTTTAGTATATTTTTATTAGTTTTTAATTAAAAATCACATTTCTGGACTTTACTATGATTTTGTGTGTTTTTCTGTGATTTCAGGTAATTTCTGACTGAAATTGAGGGACCTGAGCAAAAATCAGATTCAGAGGTTGAAGAAGGACTGCATATGCTGTTGGATTCTGACCTCCCTGTACTCAAAGTGGATTTTCTGGAGCTACAGAACTCCAAATGGTGCGCTCTCAATTGCGTTGGAAATTAGACATCCAGGGCTTTCCAGCAATATATAATAGTTTATACTTTGATTAAGGATAGATGACGTAAACTGGCGTTGAACGCCAGTTCCATGCTGCATTCTGGAGTCAAACGCCAGAAACAGATTGCAAAGTGGAGTTAAACGCCAGAAACAGGTTACAAATTGGCGTTCAACTCCAAGAAAGACCTCTACACGTATAAAGCTCAATGCTCAGCCCAAGCACACACCAAGTGGGCCCCGGAAGTGGATTTCTGCATCATTTACTCATTTCTGTAAACCCTAGTAACTAGTTTAGTATAAATAGGACTTTTTACTATCTTTGTAAGGAATCTTTGATTAGTTTTTATGCTATCTTAGACTTTCATGGGGGCTGGCCATTCGGCCATGCCTGGACCATTATCACTTATGTATTTTCAAATGGTAGAGTTTCCACACACCATAGATTAAGGTGTGGACCTCTGCTGTTCCTCATGAATTAATACAAAGTACTACTATTTTTCTATTCAATTCAAGCTTATTCCTATTCTAAGATATCCATTCGCACCCAAAAACATGATGAATGTAATGATTATGTGACGCTCATCATCATTCTCACTTATGAACGCGTGCCTGACAAACACTTCCGTTCTACATGCAAACAGGCTAGAATGAATATCTCTTAGATATCTAATACAGGGGACTGAGTCCGAGATATTAGAATCTTTGTGGTATAAGTTAGAACCCATGGATGGCCATTCTTGAGATCCGGAAAGTCTAAACCTTGTCTGTGGTATTCCGAGTAGGATCTGGGAAGGGATGGCTGTGACGAGCTTCAAACTCGCGAGTGCTGGGCATAGTGACAGACACAAAAGGATAGTAAATCCTATTCTAGTATGATCGAGAACCGACAGATGATTAGCCATGCAGTGACAGCGCATTGGACCATTTTCACAGAGAGGATGGGATGTAGCCATTGACAACGGTGATGCCCTACATAAAGCTTGCCATGGAAAGGAGCATGAATGATTAGATGAAGACAGCAGGAAAGCAGAGGTTCAGAGGAACGAAAGCATCTCTATACGCTTATCTGAAATTCTCACCAATGAATTACATAAGTATCTCTATCCTAGTTTATGTTTTATTTATCTTTTAATTATTAAAACTCTATATCCATTTGAATCCGCCTGACTGAGATTTACAAGGTGACCATAGCTTGCTTCAAGCCGACAATCTCCGTGGGATCGATCCTTACTCACGTAAGGTTTATTACTTGGACGACCCAGTGTACTTGCTGGTCAGTTGTGCGAAGTTGTGACAAAGAATTAAGATTATGAACGTGCGTATAAAGTTTTCAGCGCCGTTACCAAGGAATGGAACCGTCACGATTTCTGCGCACCAATGTCCTTCCTTCAACACATCTCTTTTCTTCTCCTATTTCCATTTCTTTCCTTCTCCTTTCTTCTTCCCTTCTTCTACCCCTCATCCAACACTCCTAAACACCATTGATAACCATTTATTTTAGTTAACTAATTAGTTAGTTAGTTAGTTGATTAGTTAGTTTTAGTAAGTTTTCATTTCATTTTCTCTTTTTCATTGTAAGTGTTGGGTTGTTATTCTTGATTACCATTAATTGCTGCTGAGTATTAAAAAGGGATGTTATCTTAACATCATTATGTTTATAATCTTTGTTGGATTCTATTGTTGAGGTTATATTTTGCTACTTGGTTTTGAGTTTTTCATGCTTACCTTTTAAGAATACCAAGTGATGAGAATTGCCTTCGAGCTTGTAACTCTTCTTGAATTGCATGATTTGGCCACCATGTGATTTGAACCCTATTCTTTGATTAGGCAATCTCTTGACATTGGATGGTGTGCATTTACCTTAATGCATTGTATTTCACGATCATATGCATCCATATGCTTATAGCTTGAATGCCTTCAAGCTTCTTTAATGCTTGTTTTACCTTACAAGTTCACTTAAAGCATCTCAAGTACACTAAAATGAGTAAAGTGCATGCTCCTTTTGTGACATAACTTTTTATGCTAATGTGTTTTCTAAAAGGCGCCTAATTTAGAACTCACATCCCTATTTTCCTAATGTCACACTAATTCACTCACTCAATTCTAATGATTAGTACCTCATTCCCAACAATGTATGCTTCCTTGTTTTTGTGCTCTCTCATCTTATGGTGTTGTATTTTTGTTTTTCATGAATGATGCACTGTAAGCAAAAATGAAAGTGGAAGAAAGAACGCGTAGCAACCGGTTGATCTACCAACTGAAGGTAGCAACTCAGAAAGTCGCCGTACCCCCTGCTCCTCTTTGAGTGCACCGAGGACGGTGCAAACTTTTAAGTGTGGGGAGGTCGTCCGACCGATCGACGATTTTGGGTGACAAATTTCTAATTCCAACACTTTTGCATTTTATTTTAGGTTTTTAGGATTTTTGTTGCATTTTCTTACTTTTGCATATATATACATAATAAACTTAGTCAAAATAATGAGGTTCTTCAAGATTTCTATCTATAGGGCACCAATTGATTTGAGTGAACACTTTTCATAGAACTTGCT
The DNA here is from genome assembly GCF_059453495.1 of Arachis ipaensis. NCBI lineage: Eukaryota > Viridiplantae > Streptophyta > Magnoliopsida > Fabales > Fabaceae > Arachis > Arachis ipaensis. Next base: position 112,163,763 of record NC_142441.1, on the reverse strand, counting down.
TGAATTATATATATATATATATATATATTGTGGATCATGTTTTTGAGCTAAGAACACAAGCAAGTGAGATTTGAGCCTAATTGTGTGGTTACATTATATAGCCACTTATTTTTCCTTCTTGTGTGCATTATTCTCTTTCTATGATTGTAATCCTTGATTTGTTTGATTCTTTATATCCATTGTTTTGTGTATTCATGCATTTATATGATTAAGGCCATCATTTCATTTAGCTCACTTACCCAAATAGCGTTACCTTTTATCTTCCATTGTTAGCCAACTTTGAGCCTACGATTAACCCACTTGTTCTTAATTTTAGCACATTACAAGCCTTAAAGCGAAAAACAATAAATGTCCTTAATTTGGATCTTTGATTGGCTTAGGCTAGTGTGTGGGAAACTTGGGACATTGGTTGAATAAAGAGGATAGTTTTGTATTTTTGTTGTAAATATTGGGAATTGGGTACATGCTCATGTGTTAATTAAAATGTATAGACCTTATGCATTGATGTTCTTGTATATAGTTTGAAAGAAAAGAAAAAAATGAGAAAAATAAAAGGGAAAAAAAAGCAAAAAAAAAAAAAAAAATAAAAAGAAAAAGAAAAGAAATAAAAAGGGGACAAAATGCCCCAAAGCAAGTGAAGCTCAATAAAATCAATGCATATGTATTGAGAAATGAAAAGAAAATGCATGAGTATGTTAAAAAGTGAAAGATGTGTAGCTAGGTTAGAACTTAATTATATAGGATGTCATAGGTTAGGTAGGAAGTTTAAGCTTATCAAAGATTCAAATTTCAAGCTCACTTGACCAAATATGCATCTTACCTTGACCCTAGCCCCATTACAACCTAAAGAAAAGACCTCATGATACTTGTATGCATGCATGAAATATATGTCGATTGTTAGAAGAAAAACAAATCTTGGAAAGCATGATTAGGGTAGAATTGAGTGAATCAACCCTAAACACTTGAGCGAATAGAGTGCAAACACTACCGGTGAGGGTTCGATTGCTCAATTACATGTTTTCCACCTATGATCATCACTCCTCATGCAAGTTTGTAAAAATATTTAATAGCTCAATTCAATTGTGGTTTGGCATGGTTGTTAATACCCTTAGCCCTTGTGCATATATGTATTCTTTGGAATTGATTTATTTTGACCAAGCAATTGCATTCATGTAGATAGTTGCATATAGGTACTTTGTATTTAGATTAGTTTACATCGAATAAATGTTGATATCCTTTGCTTTCTCTTGGTTTAAGCATGAGGACATGCTTGGTTTAAGTGTGGGGAGGTTGATAAACCCCATTTGTAGGGTTTATCTTGTGCCTAATTTAGGGGATTTTATGACCTTTTACCCACATTTATTCAATGAAATAGCATAGTTTCATGATTGTCTCATAATTTGTGCTTAAGTGTGAAAACATGCTTTTTAGGCTCTTAATTGTTTAATCTTGATTTTCCTTTAATTCCATTAGATGCCTTGGTATATTTGTTAAGTGATTTCAGGTTTAGGAGGCAAAGATTGGATCAAGGAAATGAAGGAAAAGCATGTAAAAATGGAGAACTCATGAAGAAATGAAGGAATCGCAAAAGCTGTCAAGCCGACCTCTTCGCACTTAATCGACCATAACTTGAGCTACAGAGGTCCAAATGATGCGGTTCTAGTTGCGCTGGAAAGCTAACATCCGGAGCGTCGAAATGGTATAAGATTTACCATATTTGCATTGCACATAGGGGCGCGCACGCACACGGTATGCATACACACCGATGGGTGCACATGATTCACTTAATACAACTCGTGGCCAGCAATTTTAGAAGCCTTGTGGGTCCAATATAACTCATTTCTGATGCTATTTAAGCCAAGGATTGAAGGATAATTAACATACTTTTGATCATTAGTCATAGTTTAAGTTTTAGAAGTAGTTAGAGTTAGTTTCTAGAGAGAGAAGCTCTCACTTCTCTCTAGAATTAGGATTAGGTTATAGATCTAAATCTACTTCTTCTCCTCTTCTAATTTTCCTTTTTCTTCCCTAATTGTTCTCTTGTAGTTGTAGAATTCTTCTTCTCTTGTAATTCCTTTGTATTGTTAGTTGTAGTTTATGAACTTTCTTTTATAGATCTACATTTCTTCTTCAATGCAATTGGTAAGTTCTTTGTTGTTTCATGATTGTCTTCCTTTTCTATTGTTGATCTCTTGCTATTCTAGTTAGATCTCTCTTTAATTCTTGCAATTCATGTTGTTTACTTTTATTGCCTTCTATGTGTTTGTTAAAATGCTTCTTTTAGTTATGAGTTTACCTTTCTATTGCTTTGCCTTTCTATTGTTAATCTCTTACTTTTGTAGTTGTAGATTCCTTTAATTCTTGCAATTTACCATGCTTTTCTTTTGTGCCTTCTAAGTGTTTGATAAAATGCTTGGTTGGATTTTAGAGTAGATTTTAGTGCTCTTGGCTTGGGAAGGTAACTTAGGAACCCTTGAGTTACTAATGTCCAAGTGATTGACGATTGGGAGCCGTTAACTCTAGATCTCACTAATTGATTTGGTGGAGAACTAGAACTTATGGACTTGGATTGATATAGCTCACTTGACTTTCCTCTACTATTAGTTAGGGGTTGACTTAGTGGGATTGATCCTTGCCAATTCTTATGTTGTGGTTAGTGATAAGGATAGAGATCCTTGACCACCAAACCTTGCCAAGACCTTTTTAGTTGTTAGTTATTTTCATTGCCATTTACATTTCATGTCTCTTACCACAAAAACCCCAAAATATCTCATAACCAATAACAAGACACTTTGTTGTAATTCCTAGGGAGAACGACCCAAGGTTCCAATACTTCGGTTTATAAATTTAGGGGTTTGTACTTGTGACAACCCAAATTTTTGTATGAAAGGACTATTGTTGGTTTAGAAATTATACTTGCAACGAGAATTCAATTGTGAAATTCTAGACCACACAAAAGTCCTCTCATCAAACGGACAACTGGTTCAAAGCTGTGGAGGGTGCATTACAGACTCAACAAGTCTCGAATAATCAGTTCGTGGAATATGCGGCTTATCAACTAATGGGAGAAGCTCAGCAATGGTGGCAAGGAGAGCACCGACTGCTACACCTACAGAAGGTGGACATTACATGTGCGTTATTCTAGGAAGCTTTCTACAAAAAGTACTTGTATGAATCATTAAGGGAGGCCAAAGAGTTGGAGCTCTTACAATTGAAGCAAGGGTCCATGACTATAGCTGAATACACCAGTAAGTTCAAAGAACTCTGTAGGTCCTCGAGAATAAGTCAGGGTACTCCTGAGTCCTATGAAGGATGGAAATGTGTCAAATACGAAGTGGGGCTTAGGAAAGATATCATGTGTGTTGTGACTCCACTAGAGATTAGGAGATTCTCTGAATTGGTGGACAAGGCAACAATTGTTTAAGAATATGCCAAGGAGGCGACTTTGGAGAAAGATGTTCGTGGCGGTACCAGTAGCAAAGGTCATGGAAAGTATTTTCCACCCAGAGGCCAGATCTTCAAAAGGGATGGACATGCCACTCAGCATCCTCGTGGTCAAAGAAACTTCAGAAGAAACAACAATGCCCAGTTTCACCAGGCGAAAGAAAATGGTCGATGCTATACTTGTGGACTGCTTGGACACATTGCCAAGGATTGCCGTCGGAGGAAAAATCAGAATGCGAGTCAGAACCAATAGTAAAGTCGTGTATCTGCTGTGAATGCCCTATGCGGCTGCTTAAGATAAGAGGTAGGTGTATAATTGGTTATAAAACTTTAACTATATTTTGCGATTTTGGGACAACCCGTTTACTCATAGTTTGTGACGGAGAGAAAGGTTTGGAAACAAAGGTGTCAAACTTAGTATCAAAATTTAGGACCAAACTCACTTGTACCGCTTAGAGTAAGGCCGCTAGAGTTGATGGAACTTAGGGACATTTCTGATTGGCATGGGCAAATAATCCAATTCTTAAAGACCAAAGAATCAGAGTAACGCTGCGGAAGCACGGTGATTTTAATGACGGTGTGAGGTCTTATACGAATGAAGGCCTAACACATCCTTGCAGACCGACCTACCTTTTCCCTTGTAAATTACCTTAGAGTTCTTTATTTTGAAATCCCTCTTGGTGAATCAATTGAACCTTGCCCAATTCTATTCCTTGTTTGCACATATCCTCACGCGAACCTTATACTCCTTGATGTATGCCTGAATGTGTACTGTTAGGTTGAACCACCTTTATTGAAGGGCTCTTAATACTCTTAAAATCAGTAAAGACCTAATTTGATTCAATTTGCCGTATTCTTTCCTCTAAAGATTCTTAATTTGGAATTCCTTTCTTGGGGTGCACTCTAATTCCCTTTGTGGTACATTTTCTTATTTTCTACAACCTTGTCTGATCATAAAACAAAGCATCTTTTCAAATTCGTATGGATACCATTCGAAATTGTTTACCCTCTTCTAAGCTTGGTATTTCTTCAAATAACTCGAGTTCATTTCAACATCGTATGTAATTTTTGGACACAATCATCGATATGTTAGTCCCTTAGGACACGAATTATAAATCCGAAGGACGAGACTTGCGAGGGTGCGATATCGCAAGGAGATGTGAAGCCTTACTTTTGCGAATGGCGTTACTTATGACTAAATTGATACACAAGGATGCTCCATTAGCTCAAACGCCGAATTGTAATTCCTCTAGAACTTGAAAGAACGATTAGCTACATCACCGGTACTTGTGTTATGTGAACCTCAGGAACCAGTTAGGATCTACGATAATACCTCATTGAAAGTCTTGGAGTACGTATCGACGTAGCTTTAGGAGGTAATAGTTGGTGCATCGCGATGGTTGAGGCCATATAAAGTGAAATCTCTGACTCACGATCTGGAGCCTGCTACGTTTATACTTGTGTTAAAGATGTGGAGCAAGGGGAACTACCTCCATGAAGATGGAGGAAATTACTCAAGGACTACAATTGGGAGTTAAGCTACTACCTAGGGATAATCACGCTTGATTTTGGTTTCTCACGTGTAGATTATAAGATAGTTAATATAACGTTTGGCACATGGTGAATTATTGAGTGCAGAGGTAATTAGAAAAGAAGAAAATAAGTAAGAATAAATTTAGGCTTGAATTTTTGGATGAGTTTAATATTTGATTTTAATATGATAAGTAGAAGTTCATTAGTTGTTTAGGATGTCTAAGGAAGGTTGAATTGTATACATTGGTGTAATTGTAGATGAATTGGACATTTAGATGCGGAATAAAGGGTGTGGTGGTATTGAGGACCTTGGGATTTTGTCAAATGAGTAAAGAAAATGGAGAATAGAATATTTTAGGTGTTGAAATGATTGAGCATGGTTGAGTGGGTGGTATTGAAACTGTGGCTAGTATAAGAACTGTTGCTAGGCTTTGAAAGTGTTGAATGGTTGGAATTGATGGATATTGTAATTGGAGCTGTAGAAAACTGTTTCAGACTAGAATTAGGCATAGAGACCTTATAAAGCACTAAGTTATGAATCAGTCTTAGGATAAGCGTAAACACTATTAGGGTCAAGTTGAGGAACTTCAGAAGTAAGCCTAGGTTTTGTAATCCGATGAGGGATGTATGACTTGATTGGATATTTGGATTAGTTAGTTAATTAGTGGCTAAAAATCAGAGTAGCGCAGCGGAAGCTTGTGGAATGCAATAGCATATGATAGTCATGAGTAGAGGTCATAGGAAGATGACTAAACGTATCTTAGGCTTGAATACTTGAAGAGTTAGTGGGTTAATGTAAGTAAAAGTTTTCTAAAAACTAAGTCTAATTGTGGCAGTAAGATTAGAATGAGTCGGGATAAGCTATGAAGATGAGGGTAGGCGAATAAATTGGAATTGGGTGATAACTGAATGCAAATGTTGTATTGAGGTTGAATTAAGGAAATCTAAGAGTGAGAAGGATGAGTACGTCATAGGCTTAAATTCGGTTAAGATATAACATTATAAATAAGTCTAAGGAATGTAAATAGAGTATTGAGCTCACATAGAAGGATGAAAAGGTGAATGGTGAGAGGTAGGTTTAAGTTGAAGGAACGTTTAAGGATGATGATGGGGTGATCCAAAATTTTAGGGCAAAATTTCTTATTTGGTAGGGAGAATGTAAGTACTATGAATAACGAACCGTCTAATTATGTAATTAATATTTCCCAAATTAGGTTCCGAAAAGTTAGAGTGAGAATTTGAGGATGTAAATATGATTTTTGGACTCAGTAGGTTTTTTTGAGTTAGAAAATGTGTTTTCTGCGAAAAACTGTGAAAAATCACAAACCGGCAGCCAAACCAGTTGAACCGGTTCAAGTCTGCCCAGTACTGTGCAAGAAAAAGTGAAAACAGTCAAGAACTTAAGAAAAATAGTAGAAGTAAAAAACCGGACGTTAACTTTAAAGGTTTGGCCCGAAGTGGGACCAAACGGACTAAAAACGCTAACGGATTGAACCGGGCCCAAGTTGGGCCCAAGCCCAACATATAAATAGGTTCATAAGTGAACCCATTCAGCAACAAACACTTAAAACATAACACCACCAGCTGATAAGAGAAGAAGGAGAAGAAGCTCCATTGTCACTATTCACATAGAGCTTCCCAAGCTCATATCTTGAGCTATAGAGCTTCGATCGCCGCACCATTTGCGACCACGCGTTCCTCGTGGAGAGCTCTATAAACCCCCTCCCCAAGAAACTGGTAAGAAAAGCTCGAATCCCTCTCAGTTCTTCTCTTCAAAATTTCGAGTTTTAGGGCTTTTGATTAAGTGAGGTTTTGTAATTTTTGGGTGTTTAGGTACATTCTAACCTTTGGTTAGCATTGGATTCGACATCTAAAATTGTTGGGTAAGGTAAGATCTCTTGAAATCCTTGTGAGATTATGATTAAATTGAGCCCTAGGTTGGTTAGTCATGAATTGTGTGTATATAGCTTGATCATTGTGAGTTTGAAAGCTATTGGAACTTGTTGGTGCTTGTTGAAGTGGAAGTGGAGGCTTGCTTGTGGTTGAAAGTATAGATTATGCTCAATTTTGAGTTTTGGCATATTGGGAATCGGCCAAGGTATGGTTTCGGTTTCCTCTATGTAGTATATAATATTCATGGACACTTAGGCTAGTGACCCATAGGATAGGTTTGGATTTATGTGGTTGTTGATAATGGTTGATTGGTAACATATGTTTTCAACTATTTTACCTTCCCAACAAGATTGTAAGCTTTTGTGACACTATTTTAAGACTCTTGGGCCTAGTTTTGGGCATTTAAAACATGGGAAAGAACCTAAGAGATTTAGTTGATATTATTTTGAAAAGTTAGAAAACAGAGGCTTAGGTTTCTGGTGCACTGAGGATGGGTTGATGGCGTATGAAGGTAGACTGGTATGTGAAATGAGAACTGAGGGACTGTTGAGTTTGGAACTGAAATATGAAATGGAAGTGGTTGAGATGAGTCGAGGACTCTGAATGAGATGATGGATCCATGTTATACTGAAAAGGTTTTCTGAAAACCACTGAAGTACTGATTTATACTGAGATTACGAGATACTATGCGCCTGGCTGGGACGGTAGTTAATCCCACCTATCGAGGTATGGATATTAAGATTATGAGAAGTTATGCGTCCGACAGGGATGGTGGTTAATCCCGCCTGTCGAGGTAGTAGCAGCGGCATAAGGACGGTGGTTAACCCCGCTTATGTTGAGATGTGAGGTCTGTGGCAAGAGTATCTCGCTCGCATCCCTTCGGATCACTAGAGTGTGCAGGCACAAAACCCTGGACGGTGTTCCGAGCACAATATCTCGGGGGTTCCCAATTATGATTTCGAAGGGCGACATCTCCATGGAGATGTGTCGGGTTGGCAATTGAACCGACAATGTGATATCACAGTCAATAGTACAGGCATTCATCATGTGCATTTTCTATCTGTTTGTTTGCTTTGCCAACTTGTAATTGTATGCCTAATTGAATAACATGCCTATTTGCTTACTTGAATTACTTGCCTTATATGCTTCTATTTGTGTTTTACTTGTATTGTAATTAATTGTGATTTCTATTGGGATTGAGGAGGTTCGAAAGGCAGTGGCGATGGGATCGCATGGAGGATAGGTTAGTGAAGGCTGTGGGACATCAGTGTTTGGTTAGAATAGAAATCCCCTAAGATAGAGTACCCTGTTTATTTATGTTAAGATTTATATAATTATGCCTTATTGTTTTAGTATATCTAAGATGAATCTTGTGATGGATATGAAGTCTAGTATTGCCTTTGGTGTCCCGGGGTCTTATATCCTTCATCACTGGGCACTATTACCATACTGAGAACCTCCGATTCTCATACCATATTTCTGTTGTATTTTTCAGATGTAGGTCGCAATCCACCTCGGTGAGTTGTTTGGATGGTGACAGAAGCGGAGGATCCTGTTACTCCTGTAGTCTTTTCGATTTATTTTGTTATATATCTCATACTTTTGTATTTTTCTTTGCCTAGAGGCTTGTATTTGAGAGAGAAAAACTTGTATAAGCTGATTTTACGGTCTGGTTCTGTATGTCTGAATATGGCTAGCCGGCTTAAACTCCGCGAGCCGTGGCTAGATTCTTATGATATTATACTATTACTTTTTGTTATATTACATCTATATCTTGTGCTTTAAGTTAGTAGCTTTGTTAGTATGTTTTGCGCTTTTCAAATCCTGTTTTTGAGCTATATCTTTCATCGGTCTTCTAGATAATATTAATTCTTTCTATATATTATATGTATGAGTTTAGAACTGTCGTAATCACTAATTAACCTTTGCTTTACGACGCGAGGTAAAGCTTAGGCTAGTTAGGGTGTTACATTTAAAGGTATCAGAGCGATTCGTCCTCATGAGTCTGAGGGATGGACCGATTGTAATTCATTGCATACTCTGTGTGTCTTTTTCTTTGATGCTATTAGGTTATCTACTTGATATTTCATAGCATGCTTGTTTGTGAGCGCCTGTTTGGGATAATTGAAGCACTAGACTTTTGATATTGAAACTGATCACCTTGATATCGACTGTTTGGTGTAGACAGGAACCCTAATCTCTACTCGCGAACAAGGTCGGTCACCTATGCAGAGAGATTATGAGGGTAACCCGTCGACAGATAATCACGCTAAACTTATGACGGCGATGACTAACTTAGCTAACACGATTCAAGTAAGTACTGTGAGAAGTACTCTTATGATATTGAATGTGTGAATGATTGGTTTGATTATTGAATAATAAGGTTTGAGAAATTGAGGTGTGGAATTTGATAGTTTTGGGTGAAATTGTGTAGATAGGGTATGTTTGGTTTCGGTTGAGTGTAATTATATGAATGTGGTTGGGTTGTGGTAATTTAGATGAGTGGAAATGAATTTATCTTGTGAACATTGGAAAAATTGGTGACTTCTATTTTTAGGTAAAAACTGATTTTTGACTAATTTCGGCGGTCCGTAACTCAGTCCACGGAGTTTGGAATTCTTCAAAATTGGATTTTTATGAAAGTTTATTCAACGATATTTTCAACGGTTTAGAAATGGTTGAAAAAGGAATTTTGTAGAAGAAGTTATGTGTGTTGGAAGTTTGGGGTTGAAAATGTAAATCTGTAGCTTTTTAACTTTGTAAGATTTTTGGTAAAACGTACCTCGACGCACTCGCATGGCCGACACGCACCCGTCACTCATGATTTTTACCCTCTCGCGTGCGCCTGGTTGATGCGTACGCGTTGATGTATTGATGCAATTGCTCGGTAGAAATTCCAGAGAGTTGCGCTGGTATTGTGCTGGTTTTGTGCAAGGAGCACAAAACCTACCCACGCGTACGTGTCACTGACGCGCACGCGTCGCGCTACCTTTCTGCTTCCCATGCGTGCGCACGGACAACGCGCACGCGTCATTATAACTTTTCTGCTTTCCACGCGTGCGCATGGGCAACGCGCACGCGTGACCCCGTTTTCACCCCAAAGCTGATTTTGAGTTTTCAAAGCCGAATTTCAGACTTCTAAGTCTCCATTCTCACCCTTTATGTCATAAATACTTATAGTATGCTTAGCGATTGAAAGAGGCTAGGAGATGTGATAACTTTTGGACGAAGTAAGGGGAGAATTAATGATGAATTATGATTAATGATGACTGTATGAGCTGTTGAGGGTGATGATTGAAGTGTGGTGTATGCCATGAGCCAAAGGGCTGTATTTGATCATGATTATTGGCTGGTTATGGGTTATGTCATGACCCGGATGGCTATGATAAATATTGATTTATGGCTGAAAATGAAAATATGGCTTTAAATAATTGCTTTATCTTGAGCTCTCTTTCTCGAAAGTGTGACAGCAAAGAGATGAAGAAAGGTGAGGATCCCCTTTCTTGTTCCTCCTAGTATTGTAAAATCGCCCCCAGCGAGATGGTGGGAGGTTAGGATCCCCTCATTGGTTCTTCCTGGGCATATGAGAACGTACCTCTTGGTTAGATGTAAGGGTTGTGATTATGCCCCACTTGCTATAGATTGGTTAGTATAGAGGCTTCCCGGGTGGACGCAAGGGTTGTGGTTTTGCCCCCACTTGCCCCGGGTTATGATGAGTGATGTATAAAATATGTAATCATGTGATGTATAAATGACGATATGGTCATGATGAATAATTATGGAATGTTATGAATGAATGTGAAATGATTATCTGAGATACGAGTTTCCCTGGATGAAAGTAGTGACTAGCCACCACGTGCTTTAGGTTGAGACTCGATACTCTACTGACCCTATGTCGTAAGTGTGGCCGGACACTGTGAAAGTTTCGGATGACATTGCCCCCGTGGATAAACACCAATGTGGGTGTTGTATGGATAAACACCAGTGTGGGTGTTGTATAATTATTATTATGATCATGTTTATGATTGAGAGTGACTCGAGTTGGGGATGCACGACAGAGGGACAGTCCAATGGTTAGCTACCAGGACTTGTCGGGTTGGCTTTATAACCGACAGATGAGACTCATCAGGCATAGGGCAGGCATACATCACTCGCATATGTTTGAATTGTTTGGGTTTGCCTATTTGTTTTGGATTGCTATATCATATATGCTATGTTACCTGATTATGTGCTACTTGTTCTACTTGTACTTATAATTATATATTAAAAATCTATCTGAGAGTCGTACCACAGTAATATCATTGACTTATGACTCGAGCATAAGGATTTGATTATTAGGGTGTTACATTATAGTATCAGAGCAGTTCGTCCTCGTGAGCTTGAGGGATGGAACTGCTTATGCTTCAATGCATACTCTGAGTCTGTGCCTGTGCTAGTTAGGGTATCTAACCGATACGTCTAACATGAAGTCCATGAGTGTACCTTTGGTAATTTGAAGTACTTGACTTGAGATATTGAGTCTGATCACCTTGATATCACTCGTTTGGTGTGAACAGGAACCAAATGGTGCCTCGTGGACACCGTCATGGGAGTAATCAGGGTCGAGAACGGAGAGCTAACGATGTAACCATACCGGTAGATACCTTGAACGATTTCGTGATCGCGATGGCGAGTGCTATTGCTGCCATTGGCGCTGTGGCTACTGTGACTAGCCGAGCGAGGGGTAGGATGGAACAACAAGATAGAGTTGGCAACAATAGTGGTGATGGAAATGAAAGCAGAAATGATGTCCCGAGTGCAGTGGTACTCGTGGGAATAGTGAGTTATCCGGAGTTAGTTAACACGGGTCAAGCAACGGGAGAAAGCTCGAGAAGGACTGTGGTGGCAAGGAGTGACTGTCGGGAATCTTTCACAAGGAAAGAAGGAAAGAAGACGAAGATTACACCTAGGAGCTAAAGTTTCAAGGGGGGTCGTTTTGCTATTTTACGTTCTCAACGCCAGAACAACGACCGTAGAAATGACAACCGTCAAGGGCCGAATTTAGATGGGCAGACTAGTACTCAACCAGAAGATTTGAGGTACCCGAGATGCAAGAAGTATCATCCAAACAGATCGTGCAGGGCCGGACTAGGCGTATGCTACAAGTGTGGAAGATCAGGGCATATGTCCTGGAATTGTCCCTACAGAGAAGGCCGGGATGTAACCGAATTCGATTCTCATACCCAAGGTAATTGTAAACTAGCAGTTGAATTTCTAACTTTTCTGCATATCATTAATATGTAATGTTCGTTCGTGATGCATGACAAGTGTTGATAATCATAAAGTCCAAGTCGACGATTAGTCGAGGACCATTAGTTGGTGAGACAGAGCGATATTTAGTTAACTTAGAGGAGTAGCTAGGCTCTTGAAAGTTAAGAATAAGAGTGACACAGCAGAAGCGAGTTGGATTATATCTAAGGGATTGGAAGTGTTGAGAACTGTACGGAGTTATTGTTCGAAACCCAGTGATAGTGAACTACGAGAAAAGAGAATAGAGCATATTCAACCTTTAGTTGCTCATCGTTTGAGGGGCGATTGAAGACGAGACCAAATCCCTATACGAGAGATTTTTTGAGACAATTCCTGAAGGAACAACAACAACAATTACCAAGGGAGGAGGTATGGAAAGCAACCTCAGAATGAAATGACTTGTAGGCGATGTGGAAGCTACCATCTGCGAGCTCCGTATCGAGCTGGATTGGAACTTTACTATAGTTGTGGAGGAGTTGGACACATGTCCTGGAACTGTTCTGAGAAGGTCAACCGGAATACTGTCAAGGGCCAACAACCAGGTCATGTGTTTACTACGACGATGGGGGATACCGCTAGATCTGACAGTATGGGAAGGGGTAAGTGAAAGATCGGTAACGTGTTAAAATTACGATTAAGTTGGTATTTGGTTTTGGCAATCATAGATAGAAATCTAGTGAATGTCAGTCATGCTAGGTTGTGGTCTAGTACTTGAGAAAATAAGTGATAGGACTAATACTAGACGAGAAATCAGAGTGGCGCAGCGGAAGCTTGCTGAAGCGTTAGCATAGTATGGTAATAATAAGGAATAGTAAGGTATGATTAGAAATGTTTTATGCTTTGAGTACTTAAAAGGTTAGTGAACTAATGCAGATAATGATTCTAGATAATTGGGATAAATTGTGGCTATGAACTTTGATGGTTCTGAAATAGATGAGAAAATGATCGTTGATACGTAATTGGATTGAGATGATGAGTGAGTGCAAGTCGTCGTGTTTGAGAGGTGAGTACTATGATATTTGGTCATGGTGGCCTTGGATTTAGATTGAGATTTATAATGATTGGTTTTGAAAGACGAATTTGAAAACCATTAAATTAAAATGCTAATGTTGTACTGAGTTTGGTTTGAGGGAACCCGTGACGGGTGGTAAACTCCAGTTTTTAGGGAAGGTGCTGTCGAAATTTCCCAAGAATTTGAAAGAGTGTTGGTTATGGTTTTGAAAATGATTTTTGATTTGAGTAACTTTAACAAAAGAGATGTGTTTCGAATGCTTTTATAAATTATTAAAGAAAATCGGATTTTTATGATTTTGTTAATTTGTTATTTCAAACTCATTTGACTTATAGAAATGAAGAGAGTTTTGATTAATTAGTCAAAGACTTTAAAACAACAAATTATATAGAAATTCGAGGGTTTGGGAATAAGAAAGTAAGTCTGGAGGTTATACTTGGAGTTGAGCTGTGATTAGTGGTAATTGGCTTGACAGAGAGAGAGGATATTGATGGAGTATGATTAAGGTATGGTGATGATTTTTGGTTGATTATAGTGATATGGGATGATGACTATGATTAATGATGATAGTGATATTATTGATGACATGATTTAAGATTTAATAAGATGTGAGTTGGTGAGATGACGAAAGTGACAAACGAGGCTGTTGGTCGGCGCCGGACGAATGATCGAGACCCTCAGAGATAGAGAAATCAGAGTGCGGCAACGGAAGTGCGCAGAGTAAAAAGACTTTGGAACTACTATGCGTTGGATATAAAAGCAGACTACGCTCACGTACTCGTGGTGGCAGATGAAATTTTTGAGGGCGAAAATTTCTGTTAGCGGGGTTGAATTTAAAACCCGGTCGAATCGTAATTAAGTAAATAATAAATTAAATAGGAACGGATATGGTTAGGAAATTTAACAATCGGAATTTGATAATTTAAATATGATATTTGAAATCAGTAAATTTTTCTGAGTCGGAAAACATAGTTTTCTGCATAAAAATGCGCATTGGAATTTTGACCGACAGTACCGGCTGAGATCTGTCTGGTACTGCAGCTGGAAAAAATTGATTATAAGTAAATAAGGCTAAGAAATTAGGATTTATAATTAGGACAGGTAGAAATATTTAAAATGCGATTTAAAACTCTAACCTTAAAGATTTTGGCCTAAAATTGGGCCAACGGACTAAAATAAGTGAACCGGGCCCAAGTGGGCCCAAGACCCAACATATATAAACATTATTTATGAGCATTTCAGCTTATTTAACCTAGGAAATGAGAGAGGGGTGCATCTATGGAGAAGGGAGGAAGAAGAGAGAAAATCCTAACTCCATCAAACTTCAAATCACTATAACTTTTGATCCGGAACTTCGATTGACGAGCCGTTTACCGCCACGCATCGCTCTTCTCGTCTTCTTCGATTCTATCTAGTTATTGTAGTGAGTATTCCATTCATCTCTGCCCAGTTTTTGAACTTCCCCACTGTTACATGTTTTTAGGTAGTTAGTGTTAAAATCTTATGATTTTGGTACTAATATGCATAGTTGATATGTAATGTGAATTAATGGTTGGGTTGAGCATTGTGTGACTTTGTATGTTTAGTGTGTTGAGAATTTGATGAATTGAATAATGAATGTTGGTTTGTGGAATATGCATTTAAATTGTGAATTTGGGCCGGAGGCCGGAAAGAGGTAAGGAAGGTAAGTTGATGTGTTTATTGTGTGATGATATAAGAGATTGGATGTATATTAGATATTGAATTTGTGAATAATTGGTTTGATTATTGAAATAAGGTTTGAGGAATTGAGGTGTGGAATTTGATAGTTTTGGGTGAAATTGTATAGATGGGGTAGATTTGGTTTCGGTTGAGTGTAATTATATGAATGTGGTTAGGTTGGGTTGTGGTCATTTAGATGAGTGGAAATGAATTTGGCTTGTGAATATTAGAAAAATTGGTGACTTCTATTTTTGGGTAAAAACTGATTTTTGACCAACTTCGGCGGTCCGTAACTCGGTCCACGGAGTTTGGAATTCTTCAAAATTAGATTTTTATGAAAGTTTATTCAATGATCTTTCCAACGGTTTAGAAATGGTTGAAAAAAGAATTTTGTAGAAGAAGAAATGTGTGTTGGAAGTTTGGGGTTGAAAATGTAATTCTGCATCTTTTTAACTTAGTAAGATTTTTGGTAAAACGTACTTCGACGCGCACCCATAGACGACGCGCACGCGTCACTCACGATTTTTACCCTCTCACGCGTGCGCCTGGCCGACACATACGCATCGATGTATTGATGCAAGTGCCCGGTAGAAATTCCAGAGAGTTGCGCTGGTATTGTGCTGGTTTTGTGTGAGGAGCACAAAACGCACCCACGCGTACGCGTCACTGACGCGCACGCATCGCGCTACCTTTCTGCTTCCCATGCGTGCGCATAGACGATGCGCACACGTCGCTATAACTTTTCTGCTTCCCACGCGTTCGCATGTGCGACGCACACGCGTGACCCTGTTTTCCCCCCAAAGCTGATTTTGAGTTTCCAAAGTCGAGTTTCAGACTTCTAAGTCTCCATTCTCACCCTTTAAGTCCTAAATACTTATAGTATGCCTAGCGATGGAAAGAGGCTAGGAGATGTGGTAACTTGTGGATGAAGTAAGGGAATAATTAATGATGAATTATGATTAATGATGACTGTATGAGTTGCTGAGGGTGATGATGGAAGTGCAGTGTATGCCGTGAGCCAAAGGGCTGTATTTGATAATGATTATTGGCTGGTTATGGGTTATGTCATGAGCCCGATGGCTATGAATGATTGTTTTATCTTGAGCTCTCTTTCTCGGAAGTGCGACCCCAGAGAGATGAAGGAAGGTGAGGATCCCCTTCGTTGTTCCTCCTGGTATTGTAAAATCACCCCCAACGAGATGGTGGGAGGTTAGGATCCCCTCCTTGGTTGCTCCTGGGCATATGAGAATGTACCTCTTGGGTAGATGCAAGGGTTGTGGTTACACCCCACTTGCTCCAGGTTGGTTAGTATAGAGGCTCCCCGGGTGGACGCAAGGGTTGTGGTTTCGCCCCACTTGCCCCGGGTTATGATAAGTGATGTATAAAATGTGCAATCATGTGATGTATAAATGACAATATGGTCATGATGAATGATTATGGAATGTTATGAATGAACGTGAAATGATTATTTGAGATACGAGTTTCCCTGGATGAAAGCAGTGACTAGCCACCACGTGCTCCAGGTTGAGACTCGATACTCTGTTAACCCTATGTCATAAGTGTGGCCGCAAACTGTGAAAGTTCCGGATGAGCTCACTCCCATGGATAAACACCAGTGTGGGTGTTGTATAATTATGATTATGATCATGTTTATGATTGAGAATGACTCGAGTTGGGGATGCACGACAGAGGGACAGTCCAATGGTTAGCTACTAGGACTTGTCAGGTTTGCTTTATAACCGACAGATGAGACTCATCAGCCATAGGGCAGGCATACGTCATTTGCATATGTTTGAATTGTTTGGGTTTGCCTATTTATTTTGGATTGCTATATCATATATGCTATATTACCTGATTATGTGCTACTTGTTCTACTTGCACTTTAATTGTGTTTGTACAACTGAGAGGTCCCTCATGCTGGTGTTGGTGGACGCTGAGGGATGTTCTTGATGAAATGAGTTGATGATGTAATTGAATAATGATGATGATTATTGAATGAGATAATTTGAGTTCCTTGGGTAGGCACAGTGAAGTGAGTTCACTTGCTCCAGGTGAGGATATGATGTATTGATATAGAATTGCTGAGACAAAATAAGAGGGTAATGGTTTTGTTTATGACTAATTCTGATTCGTTGGAGAGTTAGAGAGAGTTGAGAAGCATGAGGAAGAGGAATTAGACTTAGCATTCACTTATGACAGTTGCCTATTTATGGATTGGCGAGAACATAGGGTGAATATTTGGTGAAAGGAAGTTTATGATGCTTAGTGAGGTTTTATTGCAATGCATTGTATTTATTTGGCACTTTTACCGTACTGAGAACCCATGGGTCGGGAGTTCTCATTCCGTATAAATCTCTTGTTTTTCAGATACAGGTCCAGGTGCTCAGAAGCGAGCTGTGGTTCATCTGAGAGAAGGCAAAGATCTTTATATTCTCTACTTTATATTTGCTTAGAATCTCTCCACCTTTATTTTGCAAAGCTTTATCATGTATTGAACTCTTTTGAACTTGCCTATAGATGCTCTTATGTTTCTTTTGGCAGAGATTAGGAAATACTATTGTCAACTACTTTCATACTATACCCTAGCCGGCCTAAACTTCGCGGGTCGCTAGTAGCGGTTATTTACTTATATATATATATATATATATATATATATATATATATATATATATATATATATATATATATATATAATTTCCTTCTCTTATTCTCCTTTATGCCTTTATCTGTATATCGCTTTCGGCTTCACGCTTTACCTTTTAGTTGTCGATACGTGAGTGATACGACTTCGCGATTTTATTTTTGCTCTTTTCATGCTTCTCGATTAATACTCCTTTCAATTGTACTTATAATTATATATTAAAAATCCATCAGAAAGTCGTACCACCGTAATATCATTGACTTATGACTCGAGCATAAGGATTTGAATATTAGGGTGTTACAAAAAATGTAAAAATCAAAAAAGGAAAAAATAGCAAAATTAAACCTAAAATCAAACAAGAAATAGCAAAATTAAACACAAGAAGAAACGAATATCTAGAACAGAAATAGAACCAAGAGAAGGAGTAGAAGCTCACATTGATGTATGATGAAAATGCAGAAATAAAAAATAGCAAAAGTAGCAAGATGAGACATAAAATTAAACAAGAAATAAAAAAATCAAACACAAGAAGTAGCAAAAATTAAAAATGCAGAAACCGAACAAGAAAATAGAGTAGAAACTCACCTTGATGTAGAGACAAAAATGCAGAATCAAACTAAGGGTGTACACGGCCCAGGCCCGAAGCATTGGAAGGCAAAAGCCCGGACCCAAAGTGACCCGAGGTTGACTCCGGGAGAAGAAATGAAATCTGGGTGCGGGAGTGAAAGCAAGACCGGGCCATAGCTCGAGTCACCCGGATTCGGTCCGATCATGATACAAAATTAGGGCACATTGTGCCCACTACCCCCAGGCCATGCAACCATTCACCATTCAGTTCAGCCTCACTTAGCTCTTACTCCCGCAGTCAAGCTCCCTCAGCCTTCACTCCTGCGGTCCCTAGTCTCCACTTTCCAATTCGGCAGTCCCCACTCCCCACGCTGACCCCTGAGTCCCTGACCTCGTCTTCTCTTCCACTCCCAGAGTTCCAACACGGACAACGCACTCTCAGCACGCAGCCATGCACCACTCAGTCGCACCTTCCTACCATCCTCACCTTCTCAGCCCTGTATGTCTCTCACCAGTCACTGACGAAGCTCCTCGTTCGACTAACGATGGTGATGACCGACAATTGACGTCCGACGACTGATGACCTAAGGTGCTACCCTGCTTCTCGGTGACGAGTGACGCTTCTCTGCTCGGCACGGTCGTCGTCTTCTTCTCTATTTTTGCCCTGCCACTGCTCTGCTAGTCCCGCCGCTTTGCTCTCTTTTCCAATCGTCTTCTTCTTCTCTTCTCAGGTAAATAATTAATTTTATTATTTAATTAATATTCTGATTAGGAATTTTGATTATCTAAATTTGTGAATTTAAGAGTGTGGGTGTTGATTTTGATTATTAGAATTCTAATTAAGAGTGTGGATGTTGATTTTTTATTATTAAAACTCTAATTAGGTGTGGGTATTGATTTTTTATTATTAGAATTTCTGAATATTAGAGACGTTGATTATTGTTCTGTTTAGTTGATGTGTTTACTGATTTGTTCTAAATTATTACAAGCATTTTTTTCTAATTTTTTTAGTTGATTATTGTTCTGTTTAGTTGATGTGTTTACTATTTCATTGATGATTGTTTTGTTCTTCATGTTTTATTATAAGGTTTCTGTCTTCTGATTTGCTTATTATTATTGAATTTTTTCTTGATTTTGTTTGTCTAGATAACGAGCAATGGGAGGAGGAGATAAGTGCATTCCTCCACAAATTACCGAGGAGAATAAAACAATGAAAATTGAAGCTGAAAATCTTGTTGCTCCTACTATTAATGCCGCCACAACTCCTGCTGAACCACAAGTTAATGAAGAAGATAAAGATACAAACACTGAGAATCTAGGAGTTGTTCGTAAGGGAAAGAAATCGTATGTTTGGTAGCATTTTACTAAACTTTTGTTGACTGAGACAAAGGGACAGCACCAAACTAAATGTAATCATTACCAGAAAAAATACGGTTTTCATCCTACTAAACATGGCACAAATTCAAGAAATAAGCACTTAAAGAGTACTCATAAGTAGATATTTACATGTGGAAAGAAGGGGACAATTCATGGCTATATACCTAAAATTGAGGAAGAAGAGGATCTATAAGCCTTTATGGGTTATAACTTGGAAGATTGTAAGAAGTATGTAGCTGAGTTTGTTGTACTTGATGAAATGCCATTTAAAGTTGTTGAGGGAATTGGGTTTCACAATAATTTAAATCGACCAAGATTTACGGTACCATCTAGGGTGACAATCTCAAAAGATTGCTTTCAACTTTATTTAGATGAGAAGAAAAAGCTAAAAGAATGGTTGGCAAAGTCATGTGCTTGAATTTTCTTGACAACAGATTGATGTACATCAAATCAAAATTATAATTATATGAGCTTGATTTCATATTTCGTTGATGAAGAATGGAAGCTACAAAAGAGAATTATAAATTTTTGTCAGATTGCAAACCACAAGGGTGATATGATAGGAAGAGAAATCGAGAAATGCTTGAGAGAGTGGAGAATTGAAAAAGTTTTTACAATCACGTAGATAATGCAAGTTTGAATGATGGGGCTATTACTTATCTTCAAAGAAAATTAGGTGCAAGAGGTGGGTTGGGTGTAGAGGAAACTATATGCATGTGAGATGTTGTGCTCATGTTCTTAATTTGATAGTGAATGAAGGAATTAAAGAGCAACAAACTTCAATTGAAAGCATTAGTAATGTTGTCAGGTATGTTAGGTCCTTTTCTCAAAGGACTAAAAAATTTAAAGATTGCAATGAGGCTGAGTTGATTGAATCTAAAAATCTTGTGTACTTGGATGTTCCAACTAGGTGGAATTCTATCTATATAATGTTGGAACATTGGTTCGGAGAAGAAACTGAAGGAAGCGATCGAAGTGGTGGACATAATGTGGATGATAGGATAGAGGAGGAGGGAGATGGCGACGACGACGATGACGACGACGGATCTTAACAAAACAGACTTTCTGTCTAAATTCATGGGATCCATCGAAGACGACAAGTACTTGAGAGACATAGTCAGTAGTTTCCTGAGTATGAATTGGTTGAGAACAAGTTGAAAATTTTTCTTCTTATGAACATTGAAGTTGCAGAATGTGCATTGTGTAGCTTGAAGTTATAGTGTTAGACTGTTAGTGTTATGCGAGATATGATGGAAATTGGGGTGTCCTTTCCGAACAGAGGAGGTTAGGGACCATTTTGTCCCCCTGTTAGAGTTGTCAGGTCTATTTTGTCCTCCATTAGAGTTGACAGAGCAAAGAACATATGTGACTAACGGAGTTAATTATTAGGGACTAATCGAGTAATTAATTTTAGTTGAGGACTAAAGTGTCTGGTTCGAAATTCTTTGAGGACCAAAATGGGTAAATACTCAAAGAAAAAAAGTATAGGGACCTAATTAAAAATTCGGTAAAACTATAAGGACTGACAAAATAATTAAACTTAATAGAAAAATACTACTTGTCGTTTAAATTTTTAGCCTTTAGTCAACTTTTTAATTTAAATAATATTATTTAATTAATTTAAATACCCACTTTTATAAAAAGTTATTTGTTTTTTATAAAAAGTTACTTATTTTTTAATTTCTCTCCTAAAAACTAAATGATGGACAATTTTTAAAACATACCTAATTACACCAAACTTAATAATAATAATAATAATAATAATAATAATAATAATAATAATAATAATAATAATAGTAGGCTTCATTTGATACCATCCACATAAATATCATACACAGCATGTATTGTAAACAATAATTTATGTTTTTTTTTTAAATTCATTGAAAAATTTGTAGTGAGCAGTTTAACTATTTATATCATATACTAATGAAAAAATCTCAAAAGAAAAAATGTATATAATCATGATGTATATTTGATTGGCCATGAGAAATTAAGCACTATCTCTAACTACACAACAAACTACAAGTTATTTTATATTGATAAATTACAAAGAACTCCAGTTCAAAGACCACTGAATGCATAATTATAATATGCAAGCTAAGTATAACTAATTAGTTTGTTACGAAAGCCAGAAATATAAGTCATTGGTGTATAACTTATGATAAAAAAATTTAAAGTTGTTTACTTGCATCATTTGAGGTTACTCGTCTACACTTATTCGGAATGAAAAATAAATTTAATTACTCTTATTAGCCAGAGTATTTAATCAACTGGCATGTAATGAAATCTTATTGTATATTGAATATTTGAAAGATAAGTTTGGGTGACCTTCCCTGGCTACTATATTATAATATATAATCCTCAATGAAAGGCACCATAGGAAGTGATCCATGTAAAAAGTTATATTAATTATTGATGTATTGATGAATTGTATTGTTTTGATTGAGAATTGTTAGGACAGAATTATTGAGATTGAGTAATTGATATGTTGCGAAAGGGGTGATAAGGCTATGGAGTTGTTTGGATGAAATTTGGTGTGTTTTGGATTGTGAAACTTTGGTTTAAAATTGAGAATTTGAAAAGAATAGAGGTTTTGGTATTTTTGGTAAAAAGTGTTTTTTTTACCAACTTTGATGAGTCATAACTCGGCTTTCGAATCTCCAATTTGTGAGAAACTTAATTTTAAATAAAAAAATTGGGTCTGTGAAGATTACGTCGTTCGAAGAATGGACTAAAAATAATTTTTTTGTTAAAAGGTTATGCGCGTGCGAAGTTTCGTGCAAAAATCTGATTTTCTGCAAACTTAACAGATTTTGGTGAAAAGGGGTTGGTTGCATACGCGGAGTATACACGCAATGCGGGATTTGGGTGCTGCTTTAGAGTCTCGCATACGCGGGCATGGTGCTGCGTACGCGGACCAAGATTTTGAACGCTCGCGTATGCGAGCAAGACGCACGCGACACAAGGAACTCCACCTTTTTACAAACTTGCTATGCCCGCCTACCTGATGCACCACTATTTTATGATATATTTTGGACTGAATCGAGTGGGTTTGTGTCAACTAATCTCATATTTATTCATGTAAATTGCATGTTTTTTATTTCTTTCCTAATTTTGTGATATGGTTGAAAACATGTTTCCTAGGCCTTAAAATTATTACATTTTAATTCCTTTCTTATATCATTCGATGCCGTGATGTGTTTGTTAAGTGTTTTCAGGTTTACAAGGCACAAATGGCTTAAAGGATAATGAGGAAGCATCTTAAAGTAGAAGGAACACAAGAAACTAAGGAGCTGAGAAGCGAAGAGCGATGCGCACGCATGGCTTATCCATGCGCGTGAATTGGCGCATCTTACAGCAACGCGTACGCGTGACAAGCGCAGAAGTCCAGCGACGCGTACGCGTGGCCGATGCGTACGCGTGATAGAGCGTCACGTGCTACATTCATCAGAACTCGCTGGGGGCGATTTCTGGGCTGATTTGAACTCAGTTTCAAACCCAAAAACGCAGATTAGAGGCAGGGGTGTAGCTGAGACTGAACATACTTTCAACTTTCACTTTAGTTTTTGTTTAGTTTTTGAATTCTAGAGAGAAAAACACTACTTCTCCTAGGGTTCTTAGCATTCTTAGTTCATCGTTAGTTTGGACCTTGAGAGAGCAGCTAATACCTTCAAGTGGAGTTATTATCGTCATAGTTTGCCCTTCTATTACTTCTACTCCTTTGTTTTTTCATTTAGTCACTTGAATTCATGTTTGGATTTTGTTACTTTTAAATTTATTAATACAATGAATTATTTTTATATTTAATTCCATCGCTTGTTTAATTCCTTTTAATGAATTGTCAGTGCCAATTTTGATTTTATTAATTCATTATAATTACCATGTCTTTTATTTACTCCCTTTACATGTTTGTGAAAATGGCATTTATGTCAATGAGTAGATATTCTAACTTGGCTTTGGAGTTGATTAATTGGAAACCCTTGAGTTGGAATACTCAAGTATCAATTGTAATTGGGAATTGCTGGCTAACTCATATTTCACTAACTCTAATCCTTCCATAGGAAGTGACCAGGACTTGTGAATCAGAGTTAGTGCTACCTACTTGACTTTCCTGCAACTGCAAGAGGATAACTAAGTGGAAGCAATAAACTTTTACTATTATACTTGTAAAAAATCAACAAGGATAGGAACTCCAATTTTCACTTCTAGCCAAGACCTTTTTATTAAATACATAACCCCCTTGTTATTATTCAGTGCTTAAATTCCTTGCCATTTATTTTTCTGTTCTCAAACTTAAAAAATATTTAGAAAATTTCTGACCAATAATTAACATCATTGTGTCAACTCTTTGGGAAATGACCCGGAATTCTACTCCCGGTTATTTATTCTTGATTGTGACATATTTTAAATTGATAGTGGAAATTTCATCGGCTGAGACTGTACTCACAACGCAGTTCAGAAAATATAATTTTTAAAAATTCTTAACCGGCATTTTTCCACCCATCAATTTTTGGCATCGTTGCCGCGGAGTTGCACATGTGTGCTAAATTATTGGTTGGTGTAAATATTTTTATATTTACATAATTGCATTTTTTATTTTTTTTTGTGTGTTTTTGTGTATTAGTAGTTTTATAATTTAATTTTCTTAATATATTATATTACCATGGGCTCTATGTTTCTTTCATTGAATGACGCATTCACTACCGGATCTGAGTTTAGCCGCATCTGATCCTGAGATTGAAAAGACTATTTCATGTATTAGGCGAGCTCGGCGTCGGTTAGCCTCTGAGGGTGGTGAAGGGGTTTTGCCTAATTCACCAGTCTTATTTGAGGTTGAGTCTGAGGCGTCATTTGAGGAAGAAACTAGTCCCTCTTCTACTGATTCTATTGACGCCTCTTCTGTTGATTTAAGTGCAGATACTATGACAGACCCTAGAAGGATTACTCTCAAGGAAGCAGGAGCTCCGGACTTTACATTGCAACCATATCAAGCACGTCATCCAAACTTGACTGCAGATTTTGAACTGAAGACCGCTTTGATCAATCTCTTGCCTAAGTTCCATGGCTTACATGCTCAAGAGCCTATCAAGCACCTTAGAGATTTTCAGACAGCTTGCTCAACTACTAGGTGGCATGGTGCGGATGAGACTACTGTGTGGTTATATGCCTTCCCATTTTCTCTTGAAGGAAAGGCGAAGGAGTGGTTCTACACTCAACCGGAAGCTGTTGTTACTAATTGGAATTTGCTCAGAAGGGAATTTTTGGACAAGTACTTTCCAACGGAGGTTACAGATAGATTGAGGAAGGAACTTTTCTGCATCATCCAAGGCGAATCAGAGACTCTCTACGAGTATTGGGAACGCTTCAAGAATCTCCTTGACTCATGTCTCCATCACAAGATTGACCAGTTGGTGTTGATTAGCTATTTCTGCCAAGGCACGAAGCCTCAAGACAAGACCCTCTTAGATGCTGCAAGTAGTGGCTCTCTGACAAAGTACAAGATAGCGACAGAAGGGTGGCAACTGATCACCGATCTAGCTGAGTCTACCCGAAATGCAAGGAAAAAAAATAATCATTCCAAGGCTGTTACGGAACTTTCCTCTAGTAGTGAGACTGCTGCTCTCACCAAGACTCTGGGAGAGATGACCAATATACTCAAGCAGCTCTAGCTCAATCAGCAACAACCTCAGCCTCCTCCACAACAACATTGTCAACAGTTGGTCCCTTAGAGAGTGTGTGGAATATGCGCTTGCTATTCTCACTACACTGATGAATGTCTACAACTCCAAGAGGACAACACCTTGGCAGCTACCAATGCTTATTACAACCGTCCGAATCAAGGGTACTATCAACAAGGCGGTAATTATAACCAAGGTGGTAACTACAATCAAGGTTGGCAAGACAATTCCAACCAAGGATGGAGAGACAATTCCAACCAAGGATGGAGAGACAACTACAACCAAGGAGGCAGAGACAATGGTAGAAATCAAAGGTGGAACAACAAATATCAGCAGAACTAGTATCAACAAAACTCTCCATACCAACAGCAAAATCAAGGCCAAAGTTACCGAACACCTCACCAAAGGCAAGCTCAAGCACCTCAACACAACCAACCACAAGCCCCTCAAATGACCTACCATTCTTCTTCCTCCAACCAAGATGAAACACTCCGTTCTATCCTTCAAGGACAAAAAGAGCTTCAAAATTCACTTACCTCTAGCCTCACCAGTCTTACCTCCACTCTTCAAGCCCTTATAACCCGCATGGAACTACCTTCTACCTCCAACAATAAATCTTCAAGCTCTAATGCACTTCCCTCTCAACCTTGACCAAATCTTAAGGGTGGAATTAATGCCATCACTTTGAGGTCCAGCACTACATTGCAAGAGAGGAGTCCCGAGGAGCCAAGCTCAAGAGAAGACATTCAAGTTGAAGATATTATTGAGGTAGAAGATGTTGAAGAAGAGGATGAGGTACAAGAGGCGGTTGCAGAAGAAGTTGCTCAACCAAAGAATGGAGTATCTAAGGAAGATGATGTTGTGAGAGAAGCCATTCGCATTCCTTTTCCACACCTTGCTAGGAGGACTAAAAAGTAAGTGGAGCTAGATCCCAAGATGGTGGAGATCTTCAAAAAGGTTGAGGTAACTATTCCCCTTTTTTATGCTATTCGCCAGGTTCCTAAGTATGCTAAGTTTCTAAAAGATTTATGCATGAATAAGGATAAGATACATGATTTAGAAACTATTCCTTTGGGTAGCTCTATTTCTGCTTTGATGGGTGCTATACTGGAGAAATGTGGTGATCCCGGTCCTTGCATGGTTACTTGCACTATAGGGGGTGTACAATTTGTTGACTGCATGTGTGATTTAGGTGCATGTGTTAGTATTATGCCATTATCTGTATATGATGCTTTGAATCTCCCACCCTTGAAAAGGTCGGTAGCATGTTTTGTTTTAGCAGATAAGAGCATAATCTCAGTGGTTGGCATTGCGGAAGACGTCTTGGTGAGCATTAAGGGGTTGACGTTTCCTATTGACTTCTATATTCTAGAGATGCCCCCAAATGACTCAGGAAGACCTTCATCCATCTTGCTTGGAAGGCCATTTTTGAAGACTTCGCGGTTTAAATTGGATGCCTTCTCGGGTACATATTCATTTTAGATTGATGGAAGAGCAGTGAGCTTCAACCTTGATGAAGCTATGAAGCATCCATCGGAAGACCACTCTATCTTCCAGTGTGACATTATTGATGATACTGTGGCTGAATTTCACCAAGAGGCAGTATAAGAGAAGAACATGGAGCAAGGTGCAAGTATGGGGAAGCCCTCCGAGTATACTGAAAACACCTTGCCACCTCCAATGGTTCCGGATGATCAAGTGCCAAGCCATGAGCTGAAAATGGAGTTGAAGCCCCTTCCACCTCACCTCAAGTATGCTTATCTTGAGGACAATCAAAAGCTCCCGGTGATTATTGCAAAGGAGCTTACTTTTCAACAAGAGGAGCATTTGCTTAGTGGGCTGAGAAGACATAAGAAAGCTATTGGGTGGAGTTTGGCGGACATAGTAGATTTAAGCCCTCAAGTCTGTGAGCACCGCATATTTCTAGAGGAGGGAGCAAGGCCTATCCGTCAACCTCAAAGGCGGTTGAACCCTACCATTTTAGAAGTTGTGAAGAAGGAAGTGACCCGACTGCTCGAAGCCGACATCATCTATCCAATCTCGGATAGTGAATGGGTTAGCCCAATACAGGTGATTCCGAAGAAGTCTGACATCACAACAGTGAAGAATGAGCATGGAGAACTCATGGCTACAAGAGTGCAAAATTCCTGGAGGGTGTGCATTGACTACAGGTGCTTGAACCAGGCCACTCGCAAGGATCACTACCAACTTCCTTTCATCGATCAAATGTTTGATCGCCTGTCAGGTAAATCACACTACTATTTTCTAGATGGTTATACTGGTTATTTTCAAATCCATATTGCTCCAGAAGATAAGGAGAAAACAACTTTACATGCCCTTTGGAACGTATGCATATAAGAGAATGCCTTTTGGCTTATGTAATGCACCGGCTACGTTTCAAAGGTTCATGATGAGTATCTTCTCAGATCTTCTTGAGCATTGTATAGAAGTTTTTATGGATGACTTTAGTGTCTATGGTGATTCCTTTGACCTTTGTTTGGATAGTCTAGCTAGAGTATTAGAAAGGTGTGTTAGTTCAAATCTTGTGCTTAATTTTGAAAAATGTCATTTTATGGTAAAGCAAGGTATTGTTCTAGGACATGTTGTTTCTAATACTGGTATATCTGTTGATCCTGCAAAGGTAGATGTTATTTCTGATTTACCTTACCCCTCCTCCGTGAGGGAAGTCCGTTCCTTTCTTGGTCATGCAGGTTTCTACCGGCGTTTTATCAAGGACTTCAGTAAGGTTGCATTGCCTTTGTCCCGACTATTGCAGAAGGACATAGAGTTTGAGTTGAGTGAAGACTGCATGGAGGCATTTGACAAGCTGAAGATTGCCTTGACCCACGCTCCTATTGTGAGAGAGCCTGACTGGAGTAGGCCGTTCGAGATCATGTATGACGTATCCAACTATGCGGTAGGAGCGACGCTGGCTCAGCGCGAAGGTAAAGACCCATATATTATTGCCTATGCTTCTAAACGTTTAGATGGTGCCCAGTCTAATTATACTACCACTGAAAAGGAACTTTTAGCTATTGTTTTTGCTTTGGATAAATTCCGAGCTTATTTACTTGGAACTAAAGTGGTAGTATATTCAGACCATGCGGCTTTGAAATATTTGTTAGCTAAGAAAGAGTCAAAACCAAGGTTAATCCATTGGATATTGTTATTGCAAGAGTTTGATTTAGAGATCAAAGATAGGAGTGGTTTCCAGAATTTGGTGGCGGACCACTTAAGTCGCCTAGAACATATTAAAAGTGACTCCACTCCTATCAATGATGCATTTCTACTTGATAGCTTACAAGCAATATCTAAGGTGGTTCCTTGGTATGCACCCATAGCTAATTATTTGGTTAGTCGTACCTTTCCTCCTAATTTTTTTAAGCATCAAAAGGACAAGCTCAAAAGCGAGTCCAAGTACTACAAATGGGATGCCCTTATTTGTGGAGATGTGGGGCTGACCAAATAATTAGAAGGTGTGTGCCACAATCCGAATTCCAGTTAATTTTAGAGGTCTGCCACTCTTCTGAGAGTGGTGGACACTTTGGTTCTCAAAGAACTGCTAGAAAAATTTTGGACTGCAGATTTTGGTGGCCCACACTTTTTAAGGATGCTAATTTTCTGTGACTCTTGCCCCCAATGCCAAAGGTTTGGAAATATATCCAAAAGGGATAAGATGTCCCAACAACTTATGTTGTTTTGTGAAATTTTTGATGTTTGGGGTATTGACTTCATGGGTCCATTTCCAAACTCCAATGGTTTCTTATACATTTTGTTAGTTGTTGACTATGTTTCTAAATGGGTGGAAGCAATTCCTACCCGTACTGATGATGCTAACGTTGTCGTTTCTTTTATTCAAAATAATATTATTTGTTGCTTTGGATCACCACGAGCAATCGTGAATGATCAAGGCTCTCATTTTTGTAATAGAAGAATGACAGGTTTGCTGAAGAAATATTGCATCATTCACAAGGTGGCGACGGCTTACCATCCCCAAACCAATGGGCAAGCCGAGGTGTCTAACAGAAAGATAAAGTGCATACTGGAGAAGATTGTCAAGCCTCATAGAAGAGACTGGATCTCTAGGCTTGGAGATGCGCTTTGGGCTTATCGGACAGCTTACAAGACACCCATCGGCATGAGTCCGTTCCGCCTGGTCTACGGAAAGGCTTGTCACCTTCCGGTGGAGTTGGAATACAAAGCTTACTGGGCGGTGAAGGAATGCAACTTAGGATTGGGGGGAGCCAGGATTGAAAGGAAATTGCAACTACAGAAGTTGGAGTGCCTTCGACTGGAACCGTATGAGAACTCAAGGCTCTAGAAAGAGAGGGTGAAGGCGGTGCATGATAAGAACATCAAGAGAAGAGAGTTTAGAGCTGAGAATTTAGTCCTCCTCTATAACTCAAGGTTGAGACTAATGCCAGGCAAGTTGAGATCAAGGCGAGAAAGACCTTATAGGGTGGAGAAGGCTGAGCCATATGGGGTCTTCTACTTGAGTCACCCTTCAAGCCCCACCTTCTTCAAATTCAATGGCCACCATTTGAAGCTGTATCACGGTGAAAAGATGAAGAACAACAAGGAGCTGGAGATCTTCCTCTTGACGGATCCAGCAAGGGAAGAGGACTAAGCTTATGGACCATCTAACTTAAGTACGTTAAAGAAAAGTGCTAGGTGGGAGACAACCCACCATGGTATGATCTTCCTTTTTATTCCTTCTACTTTATGTATGCCTGTGTTAATTTTCATGTTTACTTTTACTTGGAATTATTTTTATAAAAAAAACAAAAACAAAAGCCTGCCACGCGTGTGCATGCCTGACGCGCACGCGTGAGATTGCGGACAGGCGTCATGCTAAAACGATGCCTGAATGACGCGTCCGCACGACCAAACAGAAAGTTGTGCTGGGGCTATACGGAAGCGGGGCTTAGGACACGGGCACAAGTCACGCGTACGTGTGACACACGCATACGCGTCGACGCCCATTCTCCAATTGTGCCTTATTCGTGCTGGGACCATGCCACAGCACGACCTGGACAGAAAGTTGTGCCAGACTCGTGCTGGCACGGTGTTGGGCACGCGATGCTGCCCACGCGTACGTGTCGCTCAGTCCCCAAAAACAATGCTGATGTGAGGCTGGCATGGTGCTCCCGCATGGCTTGAACAGAGAGTTCTGCCGAGCCCATGCGGGTACGGTGCAAAACGCGCGACTCAACCCCACGCATACGCGTCACTTTTATTTTTCGCAACCCACGTACGCGTGGGCGACGCTTACGCGTCGATACGCGTTTCTAAAATTCTTACACGCAGACCTAGTCTGCGCCGTCTCTCCCTTACTTCTTTTGTTCCCTTCTTTTCTCCTCAATTCCTTCATTGTTCTTTCTTCTTCCCTTCTCACTATTCTTCTTCCCCTTTTTCCGGCGAACCTCCACCAGTGACCACCATAAGCGCCGCAATAAGCGCAGCTATACCAACTTGAAGGAGCTAATTAGTCCTACTCACCCACCTCTGAAGGAACCCGACACTTCGGACTCTACTTCCACTAATGGCAATACAGGCAAACAAGCTATGGACACGGAGGCGCCCCTGTCCCCCCATCATTTGGCCATTGAAATTGGAGATCCCGGACACTCCTTACAGATCACTAATGGCACGGAGGACTGTGCCAAGATTTAAGTATGGGGAGGTCAGTTACTGGCTTCCGAAGACAACACCTCTCTCTCAACACCAATATTTTATTTTTCTTTTGTTAGATAAGATAACTTGCATGAGTAGTAGTTGCTTGCATTTAGGTACTACTTGGTTGAAGTGATGAATTCTTTTTCAAGACACTATTTTATAGCATTTCACTAATTTGGAACATGGTTTTAGAGCTTGAACACACAAAACTAGTGAGACTTTGAGCCTATTTGATTGGATGCATTTTATCAACCAATGTTTTATTTTGGTGTGCATTGTTCTCTCTAAAATTGTGATCTATATCTTGCTTGATTCTATATTTCTATGGTTTGATGTATGCATACACTTATGTGATTGAGGCCTTATTTCACTATAGCTCACATATCCATATGGCATTACCCTATCATTACCATTTGCAACCTCATGTTGAGCCTAATTTACCCCATTTATTCTTTATATTAGTACATCATTAACTCTAAGCGTAAAAGAATAAATGTCCCTAATTTGAATCCTTGATCAGCTTGGACTAGTGAGGTGTACATGAATTAAGTGTGGAAAAATTTAATTGGGGAATACATGTTTAGGAAATTGGGTATTGTATATCTTATGTGAAAATGTGAATATAGTTGGGCACTTGTTTATGCATCTAACATTTTAATCATATGCCTTCTTTATGCATATCTAAAAAAAAGAAGAAAAAAAAAGAAAAAAAAAGAACAATAAAAAGAAAACAAAATGCCCAAGTGAAATAATTAAATTAATGCATATGATTTGTATTCAAAAGACATTAAGGTGCATGAATTCGTGACAAAAAAAAATAATAATCAATGGGTAGTAGATTTTGCATTGTAATGACTTGGAATGTCTTAGGTTAGGTGAGAAGTTTTGGTTAATCAAGGATTCCGATTTTAGTCCACTTAACCAAATACATTCCTACCTTGACCCTAGCCCCATTACAACCCTTGAAAAGACCTCTTGATATGTGTATTTATGCATTAAATTGTGTTGATTGGTAGAAGAAAAGCAAGTTTTAGAAATCAAGATTAGTAGAGAACCGAGAGAATCGACCCTTAAATACTTGAGTGACTAGAGTGTATACACTTCCAGTGAGAGTTCGATGCTCGATTCTGTGTTTCCGGCTTTCATGAGCTTTCTTCTTACAAGTTTACGTGTATCTTATTGTGTGATTTGAATTAGTGGAATCTGATTTATGTTTGTCTTGGAGAATTTATTTACTTCTAACCAAGTAGGTAGAAGTATTTTAGCATATAGTTGCATTCACATAGATAGGTTGCATTGCATGAGTCTCATTTTTCCCCTTTCATTCTTTTGGTCTTCTTGAGCTTAGCATGAGGACATACTAATGTTTAAGTGTGGGGAGATTTGATGCACCCATATTTTATGATATATTTTGGACTGAATTGAGTGGGTTTGTGTCAACTAATCTCACATTTATTCATGTAAATTGCATGTTTTTCATTTCCTTCCTAATTTTGTGATATGGTTGAAAACATGTTTCCTAGGCCTTAAAATTATTACTTTTTAATTTCTTTCTTATACCATTCGATGCCGTGATGTGTTTGTTAAGTGTTTTCAGGTTTACAGGGCATGAATGGCTTAAAGGATGAAGAGGAAGCATCTTAAAGTAGAAGGAATACAAGAAACTAAGGAGCTGAGAAGCGAGGAGCGACGCGCACGCATGGCTTATCCATGCGCGTGAATTGACGCATCTTACAGCGACGCGTACGCGTGACAAGCGTAGAAGTCCAGCGACGCGTACGCATGGCCGATTCCTACCCGTGATAGAGCGTCACATGCTGCACTCATCAGAACTCGCTGGGGGGATTTTTGGGCAGATTTTGACCCAGTTTCAAGCCTAAAAACGCAGACTAGAGGCAGGGGTGTAGCTGAGACTGAACATACTTTCAACTTTCACTTTAGTTTTTGTTTAGTTTTTGAATTCTAGAGAGAAAAATACTACTTCTCCTAGGGTCTTAGTTCGTCGTTAGTTTGGACCTTGAGAGAGCAGCTAATACCTTCAAGTGGAGTTATTATCGTCATAGTTTGCCCTTCTATTACTTCTACTCCTTTGTTTTTTCATTTAGTCACTTGAATTCATGTTTGGATTTTGTTACTTTTTAATTTATTAATATAATGAATTATTTTTATATTTTATTCCATCGCTTGTTTAATTCTTTTTAATGAATTGTCAGTGCCAATTTTGATTTTATTAATTCATTATAATTACCATGTCTTTTATTTACTCCCTTTACATCTTTGATAAAATGGCATTCATGTCAATGGAGTAGATATTCCAACTTGGCTTTGGAGTTGATTAATTGAAAACCCTTGAGTTGGAATACTCAAGTATCAATTGTAATTGGGAATTGCTGGCTAACTCATAAATCACTAACTCTAATCCTTCTATAGGAAGTGACCAGGACTTGTGAATCAAAGTTAGTGCTACCCACTTGACTTTCCTACAACTGCAAGAGGATAACTAAGTGGAAGCAATAAACTTTTACTATTATACTTGGAAAAAATCAACAAGGATAGGAACTCCAATTTTTACTTCTAGCCAAGACCTTTTTATTAAATACATAACACCCCTTGTTATTATTCAGTGCTTAAATTCTTTGCCATTTATTTTTCTATTCTCAAACTTCAAAAATATTCAGAAAATTCTTGACCAATGATTAACATCATTTTGTCAACTCTTTGGGAAACGACCCGGGATTCTACTCCCGGTTATTTATTCTTGATTGTGACATATTTTAAATTGATAGTGGAATTTCATCGGTTGAGACTGTACTCACAACGCAGTTTAGAAAATATAATTTTTAGAAATTCTTAACCGGCATTTTTCCACCCATCAGTACCCGAAACCCCTGTTTGGCTAGCAAAGAGATTTTTGAATGTTTAACCAATACTCTAACTTTCTAAACTCTAAAAACTCTGTTTAAGATCCGATGGCTACGTTTTAAGCTATAGAATATGAGTAAATTTGTTGATGGAGCTAGTTTTGGTGTTAGAAGAGATGTGTGAAATAAGTAAGTGACGTGATAAGATATGTTGATGATGATGATGAGAACTATGGGCTTGAGTAATGAAGGTTGAGAGGTGGTGTTATGATGAGAAGAACCTGAATGAATATGTGATGATTGAAAGTGATTATAAGGATTATGTTATGATTGTAAATTGTGACGGTATGTTCTATTATGTTCTTGTTGCATCACTTTTTCTCTATTTATAAAGTGTATTGGACATTATATCCCTGAGTGTGGTGGACACTATATCCCAAGAGTGTGGCGGGCGCTATATCCCAAGAGTGTGGGAGCACTTTATCTTGGGAAGTGTAGCCGGCATTATATCCCATGAGTGTGGTGGACACTATATCCCAAGAGTATGGCGGGTGCTATATCCCAAGAGTGTGGGAATACTTTATCCCAGGAAATGTGACGGGCACTATATCCCATGAGAGTAGCAGGAACTATATCCCAAGAGTGTGACAGGCACTATATCTCAAGAGTGTGGAGGTATGTCAGAGAGACGATATCCAAGTTAGCTATCGGGTGTGTCGGATTTTGGCAAAGTAACCGACACGTGAGCTCATGGCCAGTAGGAAAGGCATACATCATATGTATTTGTCTGTTTTGTTTGAGTTTGCATTACTTGGATTTACCTAGTTGATTATCTATGCTTATTTGATATATATTCTACCTGCTGTAACTGCATTCTATCTGTGTTTTTTCTTGTCTATATTGTATATCTATGCAACTGAGAAATTCCTTTTTCTGGCAAAGGAGTGACGAAGGTTGTTCCACCGGAGTTTCGGAGGGTTGGAGGAGAGTGAGATTGAAGTGTTAAGTTACATTTGGATTAGAACCTAAGTACCTTTGTTATTTTACTAACTTCTGGTTTAATCTATAACTCTAAGTTTTAAATCTGAGTGTCGGAGTTTTAGGATCGCCTCTGGCTTTCCCAACACCTTATATCTTATGTAGGTAGGCACCTTTACCATGTTGAGAACCTCCGCTTCTCATTCCATACATATGTTGTCATTTTTAGATACAGGTCGAGAGGCACCTCGCTAGGCATTTGGAGTTCCGATTGGAAGCGAAATTGGGATGTTATATTTTGATATTTTGTTATGTATATCTATGTATATAGACTTCTCCTCTGCATATGCTTTACTTTTGTTCCTCCTAGAGGTTTTATGGAGATATAGGAGTTTATGTCATGTAGATTGAGTAATTATGGGATGTATATGTATATATATATACATATGTGATATTCTTCAGCCGGCCTTGGCTTCGCAGGTTGAGCCTGAAGCTTGATATTTTGTATCTTTTAACACTCCTCTTTTATTATATCTATGTGTCTTTACCTTTCTTTGTACGCAAGTTTCTGTTATGTGAGCGTTGTGCTTTTTTTTCATGATTTTTGTTTAAACTTTTCTTCAAGGCTTTTCGAATATTACATTCATTCAACTATTATGATATATATTTTATTTTAGAGGTCGTAATACCACACCACCTCTATTTTATGGCTTAAGCATAAAACTCTGTGTGGTAGGGTGTTATAGTGATGAATGATGCTTTTATGGGAAAGATACTTTGGATATTGATAGAAGATAAAGAACAACTTTCGTCAAAAGTCCTCATTAATAAATATGGGAGAAATAAGGAATTATCTCAAGAGATCTGCACCAAGCCCATGGATTCAGGACTTTGGAAAGGACTGGTGAAGGTACATGAGTTTTTTGCTAACAACATGTTAAAGTCAGTGGAAAATGGAAGAAACATGCTTTTCTAGCAAGACAAATGGGTGAAAGGAGAAGGTGCTCTGATCAACAAAGTAAATGAGAACCAACAGAATATCGATCTTAACTTGAAAGTGTGTGATGTAGTTATGGAAGAGAGAATGTGAAAAACAATCTTTTTACAGTTTCACTTCCAAGAAGAGACCTAGAAAAACATTCTTGTAATATTACCAGCAAATAAGGTTTTGGGAGAAGATGCTTTGTTATGGAAACCATCCCAGGATGGAGCCTACTCAGTATCCAGTGCATATAAGAGGCTATCAAACCATGAAGAAGAAGGTGACCAGATTTGGAGTTTAATATGGAAATAGAAAGGAACCAAATGAATCAAATGTTTCTTTTGGATGGTGGATCATAAGAAACTGATGACTTTAGAAAGGAGGGAGATAATGTTTGGTACCAACCCAAATTGTCATAAGTACAATAACAGCGTTGAAACTCTTTTGCATGTGCTGTGCAACTTCCCTGCAGCGTCAAGGGTTTAGGTTCAACTCCTCCACCCTAGCTACATCTATTTCTTCTTTAGAGCTCCATTCAATATTTGGATCTGATGGAATCTCTCCTTGGAGTGAATCTCCAAAATGGATAATTGGACAGCCCTCTTCTTAGTGACATGTTAGTTGTTGTGGAATTGGCAAAACAAGAAGATTTTCAATTCCACGTTCTAAAGACCGTACCTTGCTGTAAAAATGGTAAGGACTATGCAGGTAGTATATTGAAAGCACATGAGAAACAAATAAATAGTGGGCAACCTCGAAGTAGACAGCAGATTCATGTGGCATGGCAAGGCCCACTTGAAAGATGGATGAAACTTAATACAGTTGGTGCAACCTTGAACAATTTGGGGAAGGCCGGTTATGGGGGACTTATTAGAGATCATTGTGGAAGATGGTTAGTATAATTTACTGCTAATCTTGGTACCCACATAGCTTTTCAAGCAGAAATATGGAGCATATACAATAGACTGAAGATCTGTTGGGACCTCACATTGAAAAGAATTGTGGTGGACACTGATTTCATGGCTGCTTTCAACATAGTCAGTAGAAGAAATTTTTAACATCACCCAAAAGCATTGACTAAGGGAACTAACGAGTTGGTCAATAGGGATTGGAATATTAGATTTCAACATACATATAGAGAAGCCAACCGTAGTGCTGATTTTTTGGAAGCAAGCATAAACTCTGGAGTGGGTATGACATTCTCAGTCAACCTCCTTCTGATATGAGGAGCATTCTAGATGATGATAGCAGAGGGGCATTATTGCGCCGTATGGTTAGCATGTAGTCTCTCTTGGGCTTTAGGCCCCATCCATCAACTAAAAAGAGGAGTGCCAAAGCACTTTTTGGATTCATGATGAAACTATTGTGTTGACAAGTGATATTGAGTGAGTCCATCTCTTGTTGCATCAAGAAATTAGATAGAAAGTTGAGTGAGTTCCTTTGTTTCAATTTTCAAACTATGGTGTGGACAAGTTAGGTTGAGGAGTCCCTTTCTTGTTACATCAAGAAATTGGATAAAAATTAGAGTGATTCTTTTTGTATTCAATTTCAACCTGTCCTTTTGTTTTCTAGTTTCTATTTTTAATTTCAATTTATCTTTTTTATTTCAGTGTGATGAGCGCTAAGTATTCGTTTAAAAATTTCACAAATTATAAAACTCAAGTTCATTGTAACTCTAAATCGAAATTTAACACTCAAAGTTTAGTTTAAAAATGTCACAATTCAAATCAATAATCGAGAGTTTAGGCCCAAGTCATTCTCCCTAGAAATCATAATGTAGTGCATGATTATTGACAATGAGGGAAATCAGGGATTTGATTAAAATTGACAGAAATTTAAATAACAAAAAATTAAAGAGCAATGCAATATCTAAATGCGAAGAAAAATTAAACTCAGAGCAATTAAGATAATTAACTAGGGATTGAAAGTAAATTCAAATTTTAAAAGATCTTGACAAGGGTTGAGGGGTTAAGAATCATTATCCTTGTCACTAACCACAACATCATAATTACCAAGAGCAAATCCAATTCGTCAACCTCTATAAATTGAGAAAAGTTAATTAGGCTTAATTAATCAAAATCTACAAGTTCTAACCAACTTACTACTTGAATTAGTAAAAGATTAGCGTTAGTGAAAATAAGATTAATTAATATCTCTAAATCATCAATTAACTTGGACATTAGTAACTCAAGTTCACCCAGCAAAGAATGTAAAATCTAGCGGTGCTCAAAACCGATTCAATTCGAACAAAACTGAGCAACCAAACCAAAAAACCAATAACCGAACAAACCAAAAACCGAAAAAATAAAAAAAAATAAAATTTTGCAGTTTTTTATACGGTTCAATTCGGTTTTTGGTTCTGACTCCAAAGACCTAAATCAAACCGAACCGAGCTGGTAAATGAAAATATCTATATCAATTTTACATGCCCTAAATTAACCTAACCCTAATACCCATTCTTTCCCTCTTTCCCACTCATTCACGCCGCATACACACATTGGCATTCTCAGTCTCTCTCCACGTCTTTCTCAATCTCTCTCTGCTTCGTTCATAGTCTTTCTCTACGCAGCTCACTAGCTCACTGCTTCTCTCAACGTCGTCGTTCTCAGTCTCTATTCGCCATTCTCTCTGCCATCACCGTGTTCATTCTTGCTCCTCAGCCCCGTCGTTCTCAGTAGGCAGTAGTGGCATGGTTCTTAGCGAGTCGGCGTCATCATCGTTGTCAGCGCTGTGCCGTCGTGGTGCTCCGTCTCTCCCCTTCATCGCTGTATTTTCCAACTTCCAGTGGAGCCTCAGCCTCAGGTATGAATATGATTTATTGATTTTATTTTTGTTCTATTTATTTTTTGGCTCTATATATTTTTGTTCTGTTTATTAGGGTTTTTATTTTTTCAATTCTATTTTGAATCTTTGTTTCTATTATTCTAATTCTGGATGTTCTGTTTGTAAGTTTATTGTTATGATTCTGATTTTTTTATTTCTATTTTTTATGATTTGTTATCATTCTAAGTTTTAAAGATTTTTATGATTCTATTATAATTTCACTATTTCGAATGGATTTGCTTTTTAAGAGCTTGGAATCACCTAGCAAGAAGGAGGGGAAAGGTGAAAGAAATGCAGCCGCTGGAATCAACTAGCACTTTTGATTTTGTTGATTTTGATTTTGTTGAATTTGTTCTGTTCTGATTTGTTTTTGTACTAATTTTATCTGTTCTGATTTATTTTAGTTGATTTTGATTCTGTTGATTTTGTTCTGTTCTAATTTGTATTTATGATTCAACTGGGTTCTATTTCTGATTTAGTCTCTTATTTTTTCTTTTTTGCTTCTTGATTTTTTTAGTCAGGTTGGTTATTGTTCCATCTGCTTATGCTATTTTTGCAAAATTGTTAATGATTTTAATTTATTATGCTTCTGCTAATTTGTTAGTGATTTTTCTGAATCTGGTTGATTATTGTGAGTGATTGTGAAATAATATAATGAGTTAATACTCAGAATCGTCCCTGAAAGATACCCCGATCTCCATATTAGTCCCTGAAAGATAAAGTTAATCAAAAGAGTCCCCGAAAGTTACGCGAGTTAATCAGGTTCGTCCTTCCGTCAATTTGCTTGATGACATGGCTAACGTCTGCTCACGTGGCACGTTAACTTCCATGCTGGCAGAGAAGGAATACGACGCCGTTTTGAGGGAATGTCCAGATAGACATGATTCGGCGTCGTTTTGTGGAGATATTGGATTCAAAACATTGCAGAGTGGATTCACCCTCTTCCTTAACGAGTATCTCCACGTCTGGCTCCAAATTGTTTCGTCTCCCTCAAGCCATGCCCTAACCCCTTCAAGTTGCATTCGAACATCGCCAGCCACGTTTGTCGTCGTTGGTTGACGATCAAAGCCGAGTAGCTGTTGGTACTGAGAAGAGTGGTCGTCAGATGTTAGCAACATTGATTGTGGAAGAAGCAAGCGTGACGGTTAGAGGTAAGCATTAAAGTTTTTTCTTTTTTTTTGAAGTCAGTTTGTAGCCTGATGTCTTAGGGGTGGCGTTCTGTATATCTCTGTCTGATTAGGGGTAGGGGTTTGTGTGACTGTTGTGTAAAGTCAGAATGCATTGCTTTGAATGCCGTTGTGATGATATTGTGTTATGGGTGTTTGATGTTAATGGTAGTTAGTTTTCGTTGTTGCATGTTTGTTTTGGGGTTAGGGTTTCTTATGTTATGATTGAGAATAGGCAGTTGCAATCTGTGTGGGCTAAGGAGGTTTTGTTGTTTCTGTTTGTAGATGGAAGGTCCTCCGATGACCTTTGTGTTTCACCATGGGGGACTGTTTAAGAAGAATGCGGAAGGAGATATGGTATACGAACCCGATAATACAGAGGTGTTGATGGGGGTTGACGGAGACACGCTTGACGTCTTCTATGTAAGGGGTTATTATAGGGAGTTGGGTTACATTGAAGCTGGAAATTGTTGGTGGAAAGATCCTAGAGTTCCTCTTTCATCAGGGTTGAGAAGCTTAGTCACAGACGCAGACTTGGTTGCCATGTGCAAGGATTGCAGGAGAAACCACAATCTGATCAATATCTACCTTGAGCATTGTATCTCTCAGCCTTGTATAGTAGACCAGATTGAGGATGAAGTAGTGAATGTGGAAGTAGAAGGGTTGAAACAGGGGAAGTGCAGTGACCAACCTGTGAAGAAACCTACAACAATTGATCCTCAGTCCCAGAAGCAAACCTCTCACCCCAACAGATCAACCTCACAGCCCAAGTCACAGCCCAATCCAACAATGAAGCCCATATCTGAGCCCAATCAACCAAAGGTGAAGCCCATGTCTCAGCCCAATAAAGCATCCCACCAGCCCAAGAAGACAATATCTCAGCCCAAGAAGACAACCGCTCAGCCCATGAAGCCTGTTCCTCAGGCCAAGAAGACCAATTATCAGGCCAAATCAGTCCCACCTCAATCAAAGTCATCATCAGAGGCAGGAAATAACTCACAAGGGGCAAAGGACAAACAAAATAGCAGTGGCTGCAGAGTCACAAGATGTGGAAGACAAGTGAAGGAAGCTCCCCTCCAGGAAGATGACACTGACTCTCATGACTCTTATGAGAGTACTGAAGATGAACTGTATAGGCCTCCAAAAGTTGTAGGAGACAAGCTCTATAGCAATGAGAGTGACAGTGACTCTGGGAAGGGAAAAAGAAGTGTAAAAAGGGACAGCAGATCTGAAGTCAGAGAAAAGTAGAAGCCCCCTAAGAAAAGACTAGCTGATAAAGAGATAGACACTGATGATTCCAACTATGAGAGGTCTGAAGAAGAAGAAAGTTCTGAGTCTGGTATGTTAATTCCATTAGGGTTAGTTGTTTCGTAAATTATTATGCAAATGTTAGGGTTTCTAATGTGTTAATGTTTATTGTTAACAGATTTAGATGATAGTGATACTGCCTCAGATGCTGACTCCTGGCATTCAGAGGATTCTGATAAGGTGTTAGAGTCTGATGAAGAATCACCAGCTGTGTACCCTTAGTTCAATGACAAAACAAAGTTTGGAGAGTTGAAATTCGAGGTTAGTATGGTATTTAAGTCCAAGTCTGAATTCATGCAAGCAACTAGGGATTATACAATCCAGTGGGGTAGAAATATTCTGTTTTCAAAAAATGATAAAGTTAGAGTTAGGGCTGTCTGTAAGTCTGAAGATTGTCCCTGGGTAGTTTACTATGCATGTAATAAGCAAGATGGTTCTTGGCAAATTAATACACTAGTAGATAATCACACTTGTCCTAGAAGGAGGAAAAACAGAGCTGCAACCCAAACTTGGACTCTGAGTAAACTAGTACCTAAGCTTAGAAAACACCCAACCATGAAGTATCGAGAGGTTTATGACTGGTTTGTTAGAAAGTGCAACGTCTATCTCAATAGCACATGCATTACAAGAGCTTTGAAAGCCGCTAGGAAAATAGTCGAGGGTGATGAGATAGCTCAATATGGGTTGGTGTGGGACTATGCCAATGAGTTGCTGACTAGTAACCCCGGCTCCACAGTTCAAGTGTCTGTCATCCCCATGCCTGAGAGTCCTCCCCTGTTTGATCGCTTTTATGTTTGCCTTGATGCCTGCAAGAGGGGTTTTAAGGCTGGTTGCAGACCCTTAATTGGTCTTGATGGAGCGTTTCTGAAAACACTACATGGGGGTCAGATTTTAATAGCTTGTGGCCAGGATGCTAACAATCACATACTTGTGATTGCTTATGCCATAGTCAGCGTTGAAAACAAGGACAACTGGAAGTGGTTCCTTGAGTTACTGCACAATGACTTGGGAGACTACAGAGAGAATAAATGGTGCTTTATTTCAGACATGCAGAAGGTGAGCACTTTATTGATTCTGATAGGATAAAATTGGGACTATTTTGATTTAATGAAGTAACATTGAGGAATGTATTTGATTTAATGAAGTTATCGTAGGGACGAATTTGACATGTTATCTTGTCGTGTCTGTGTTAACTTGCAGGGGTTAATACCAGCTGTTCAGGAAGTATTTCCCAGGGTACACCATCGATTCTGCGTCTGGCATTTATGGCGCAATTTCTCAAAACAGTGGTCTAGTACTGAACTGAAGGACATGGTTTGGGAATGTGCTCGGTCTAGGACAACAGTTGAATTCAACAGAAACATGAACAGAGTAAAGGTAATTAATCAAAAAGCATGGGAATATCTCGATAAATGGCCAAAAGATGCATGGACAAAGGCCCACTTCAGTGAACTGCCAAAGGTGGATAACATATGCAACAATGCTTGCGAGTCTTTCAACGCAAAAATCAAGCATGATAGGGGCAAGCCGATTCTGACATTAGCTGAGGAAGTAAGAAGAATCATCATGAAGAGTATTGTTGACAATCGGAAGAAGCTAGAGAATTATCAAGGGATTCTCCCCCTGTTCAGCAGAGCAGACTTGAAGCCATGACAGCGTTGTCTAGCCACTGGGCTCCTCAATGGTTTGGTGATGAAAAAGAAGAACTTTATGAAGTTCATGGCTGGCCAACCAATATGGTGGTTGACCTGGGAAAGCATACATGCAGCTGTCGTTTTTGGCAACTAACAGGTAAAAAATTCACCATTTAGTTACTGTAATTTACTTTTATGCATGACTTCAAAATAATGATTGGTTTCTCTATGTAAGGGATGCCGTGTATGCATGCAATCTCAGCTATACAGGATAAGAATGATAAACGTGCTGAAGACTATTGTCACGATTGGTTGAAAATGGAAGCGTACAGGAAGACTTATTGCTTCAATGTGAATCCAGTGAAAGGTCAGGATCTGTGGGAAAAAAGTCCACACCCAGCTCCCGTCCCACCACCATTTAAGGCAAAGCCTGGAAGACCAACGAAGAAAAGGAGAAGAGACAAAGAGGAACAACCCACTGGGTCAAAAACAAAGATGAAGAGGAAGTATAACCCTATCAGATGCATGTATTGCAGTGAGATAGGACACAACAAGTGAAGCTGTGCAAAGAAGAAAGCTACCGAAGCTGAGGAGCATGCTAGGCAGCTGCAGCTGCAACTAGCTCTGGTTGCCCCTGCTGCAGAAGGGGCTGCCTCTGAAGCAAGCACTGTCCCAGCTGAACCTAATCCAGCTCCATCACCAACAGTAATTGATATTAGCCAGTGTGACAGTATACCACCAACCCAAAAAACACAACAGGTAATCTACCATACGTGATTCATTTTAAACATTTGTTATTTTGTTATTTAATCTCATTTCTTTAATAAGCTAAATCTAAATCTAGATGTACCATTAATTTGTGTAGGAACAAGTCACTGCTAGGCCATCCAAGTTAAAGGTCATTAAAGGGAAAGCCAGACTTCAGTCGTCTCCTAAACCTACTGTAGCCGCACCAGTCGCTATCTCTGCTGAGACAATCAAGGGGACTAGTTCAGCCACTGCTAAAAAACTGGCTGACTTTATGACCTTCGTTCCTACTCCCGCCTTCAAGCCCCCAAGAAAGACTGATAAATGACTTTGATTAGTGTTGAAATGTATTGTGGTTGTATTTGTTTTTGTGTGAGAATACTTTTATGTTTTTTTGCACAGGGCAACTGGAGTTACATTATGTACATTTTGGTTATCTATGTCACTGAAAGTTGTACTATGCCCTTTTATTTTGGTCTAGGATACTTTTTAGGTTATGTATCCTCATGTAAAAGCTTATGACTTTGATGTGGTCTGTTTCCTATGTTAAACCTTTTGGTCCTTAAGGAAATGTGACATCTAGCCTTCTATGGCAACTCAATATTTAATAGTACTTTGACTACTCAATGTTTAACACTACTTTCACTACTGATTATGTCCATTCCTTAGTACATGTTACTTTAATAGTCATCCAAATTGGTTTGGAACCTTTGAATTGGATTGTGTTGTCTTCATATAAAAACACCAAATGAAACATC
Source organism: Arachis ipaensis (assembly GCF_059453495.1). Taxonomy (NCBI): domain Eukaryota; kingdom Viridiplantae; phylum Streptophyta; class Magnoliopsida; order Fabales; family Fabaceae; genus Arachis; species Arachis ipaensis. The sequence goes on along the minus strand of NC_142441.1, from coordinate 112,119,695 downwards.
TATTCTCATTCAATGGATTCATCTCATTACACCATCAAGTGTTTCGAATTTGCTTTACTTGGAACGACACAACAAACTACAAACAATCACATTAAGCACAACTACCACAAACAGGAAAACTATTAACATTTTCAATGCTTTTACTTCAGCTTCCAAGCTGCCCAGTCTCCATGCCACCTTCAACCTCCATTCATCACAGTCACTATCAACCTACAGCTCAGCCCCATAATCTTTCTTCGTTCCACCTTGGCCCATCCCTTCATACTCATCATCCTCAACCCACTTAAAGTAGTTGCAGTGACTGCCCTTCTGAAAATTCAGAAATCAGAAAATAAAAAATTAAACAAAATTCCAACACTCAAAACAACATCAAAAAACCATTAAAATCTTACACAACACTCACCCGGTACCTTGGACATGCACGGAATAGTCTATCTGGGTTCTCCGCTGTCCCAGACTTTCTTATCGCAGCCTTCAACCCACAGAAACATGATTCCTCATGGGGTTTCCTCCTGCTTCGCATTGAGGCGCTGGAACCATTACTGCTGTTCGAGAACAACGACACACCGCCACCACGGCCTCCATTTCCGGCATCCATCGTCGCCCGAAACCACCAATTTGAACACGAACCTAGGCATATGGCCATCTGATTGATGAAGGCAACCTATTTATCGTAGAATTTAGGATTAGGTTTCAAACACTTAGGGACTTATTTGAACTGTTTTCTTAAACTTACCTTGTCAGCAATAGCTCATGACACGTGTGCCTCTTCCACGTTGGAAGCTAACCACACACATCAGCAACCGTTAGCCAGGTCACCAGCGGAGTTAACGGAAGGACGAACCTGATTAACTCGCGTAACTTTCGGGGACTCTTTTGATTAACTTTATCTTTCAGGGACTAATATGGAGATCGGGGTATCTTTCAGGGACGATTTTGAGTATTAACTCATAATATAATGGTTTTTGTTTGAATTAATTGAAAAATCCGAACAAATCGAACCAAACCAAATCAAACCAAACTGTTATTTTAATAAACGATTGGATCGGATGACTTTTTCCTATATAACCAAATCAAACTGCACTGCAAATATCCCTAGTAAAATCTACTCTATAACTAAGTCAAGCATTTTATCAAACACCAAGAGTGCATAAATATAAAACTTTATAAATTGCAAGAAATAATAAAAACTATGATTACCCAATTCAAGAAATTGACAATAACAACTCAAATAAGTAATAATAAAGCATAAAACATCAAATTTATTCATAAACTAACAAAAAAGTACTAATGAACTAAGATAGTGAAACAAGCAAATATAAATAAAACTAAACTAAAACAAGATTAAAAGCTAAAATTAGAGAGAAATTGATAAAAAATTAACTAAATCTATCCTAATTCTAGAGAGAGAAATGAGAGCTTCTCTCTCTAAAAATCTAAGAATATCATATTACAATTAATTCTAAACTCTTTTATTTTTTTCTTCTTCATATTTTTTCTTTAAATACTCAACAAAACTTAAATTTGGGGCCTTTTAGAGGCCTAAAATGTAAGACACGTGCTTCATTCATGTGTTATATGAGGCTTGATTGGTAGTGCAAAAAATGGTGATGGACGCAGCTCAAATTCACTATCTATTATAAATATAGGCATATCATTTTAAAGCTCCGGATTTTAGCTTTCTAATGCCACTAGAAGCGCTTTATTCGAACCTCTATAACTCAAGTTATAATCAAATTGGTACGAAGATGTCAGGATTAATAACATTTGGAGCATTCTTGGCACTAATTTTTAGTTGTGAATTGCACCTAGAATTGTTGAGAATTTGAGAAAGTATTCAACATAAAAGTTGTAGGTTTTGAGTACTTCTTTTCAACAAATCTAAATTCACTATAACTCTTTGCGATGCCTTTTCCTTAAACAATGTGTTGTGTTTTAATATGAAAACTCAAACAAAACTTGTCACGATCACTAATTGGATATCAAACCAATTATGCTCAAATCAAAGGTAAAATGTATTCAAATTATTAATTATCAAAATTGAAAGTGAGAATTCAAAACTAATTGAAATTGCATGAAAAGTGAAAAAATTTGATTAAAATCTAAGTAAGTATATTCATTTTCTAGTCAATAAATTGAGTTCTATCAACTCTCCCACACTTAAATCATTGCATGTCCTCATAAAATAATTTCCAAAAGATAAGAGAATTTAAAGAGGAAGACTAGTATCTAAATATCTTAATAAAATATTCTAAGCCTTATAGGATCTAAGAACTTAATTTTAGAATTTAAATACATACAATTGAAAAATATTTATTATTTCAAACAATTTAAAACTAATTAAGTTGCTATTTACTCATTCATGCATTGATCAACATGGGGTCTTACCGAAAAAATAGTATATCATTCATTCTCTCAAGTGTATGAGTTAAACTCTCATCCTACTCATCCTTACAAAATGCTTTCCGTAACTCACTTTATATGTACATCTATTTAAGTGGTATATAAATGTACTACTTCTGCCTCAAAAGCTTGCATGTATAAATTTCATGATCAATCAAAACAAGAACAACATGCAACCCAAAATCTAAAACAATTCAAGTTTAATGAGAAATAACTAAATTTTCTCAATGTATCAATAAAAAGCATGAATATCAATTATTTTCAAAATCTACAAGTCTTAATTATGCAAGATACTAGGTTGGGATTTGAAGTACTCCTTGAATTCCATCCAATATTTGAATTACTCCTTGAATTCCAACTAATATTTGAATTTGATTTGCTCTGCGGGATCTGAAGTCATATGTGCCAAGTCTTGAAGAATTTTAATACAAGTAAAGAGTTCCCAAAGTTATTTGTTAATGAAATTCTTTTTGGAGTCCCAAAATTTGTAAGACAACTTCTTGTTGCTCATCATACTTTCATTGGAGTGACTAACGGACTAAGTATTTATTTGATCTTGATGAGCGGATATTTTTTTATACACTTTTTGGTATCATTTTCATATAGTTTTTAGTATGTTTTGTTTAGTTTTTATTAAGTTTTTATAGGTTTTAGTGTTAAATTCACAGTTTTAGATTTTACTTTGAGTTTGTGTGTTTTTGTACAATTTTAGATAATATCTGGCTGAAATTGAGGAGCTGGAGCAAAAGTCTGATTCAGAGACAGAGAAAGCACTGCAGATGCTGTCCGGATCTGACCTCCTTGCATATGGAAGAGCTTTTCTGTAGCTACTGAAGTCCAAATAATGCGATCTCAACGGCTCTGGAAAGCTGACTTTCAGAGCTTTCCAACAATATATAATAGTTTATACTTTGCTTCAGAATAAGAGGCCCAAAATTGGCATCCAATGCCAGCCTCCTGCCCCCTTCCAGGCATCCAGCGTCCACAAAGAAGAGACCAACATCCAAACACCCAGAGAGGATCCCCTAGCCAGCATTCAATGCCCTAGAGGCTCTTAGCATATGGATCTCATCAAAGCTCAGCCCAAACACTCACCAAGTAGGCTCCAAAAGCGGATTTTAGCACTAAAAAGACTATTTTACCCTTACTAGTCATTTGTTTAGTATTCCAGGGATTAGATTTACAACATCTACAGACTTTTATGCCATATTCGAGTTTTACATTGTATTTTTCTTTTAGTATGAGTTTCTAAACTTCCTAGGTTGAGGGGAGGAGCCCTGCTGAGTCCTATGAATTAATAAAAGTATTACTGTTTCTCTTCTATCCGTGTTTGATTAAATTCTAAGATGTATATTTGTTCTTCAACATGGTGAATAGGATGATCAGTAACAATCAGCTCTGTTCATCATACTAGGACGACGTGCCTGACAACCACCCGTGTCTACTTGGGTTCGTGTGAATACGTGACTAGAAAGTGCGAACCGCCAGCTTGACTATACATCTTTCAGACGGCTAATCCACGACTTCATTGAGGACTTCTCGAGACACCAGTTCAGCCTATTTTCGGGGAGATTAGGGTCTCTATGATAGAGACTAGAATCCAAAGAAGCAGCATTCTCTGATTCGGAAGATTCGACCTTGTCTGTGGCGTTTTGAGTAGGATCGCCAAGAGAATGAACTGCTAGAGCTTCACCCTCGTTCAGATTGGATGACCACGGCCAATGGCGTTTGATCTGAAGCAGAGGAGATTGATGACCACGGCCAATGGCATTGATCACATACAGCCTGCCATAGAAGAAATCACTCACAAGCAAAGAAGACAGTAATACCAGAGTTAATTCAGAAAGACAAAGCAACTCCAATCCTTAACCATATTCCTATTACTGATTGCCCTTGCCTCAATCCAACAACCGTCTAATTCACCTGACTAAGACCTGCAAGATAACCATAGCTTGCTTCAAACCACAATCCTCGAGGGATCGACCTTGACTCGCTCAGGTATTACTTGGACAACCCAATGCACTTGCTGGTACAGCCGTATGGAGTGTGGGGATTCGTGCACCAAGATTTTAGCGCTGTTTCCGCGGATTGTTTGAGTTTGGACAACTAACGGGTTATCTTGTTCCCTAGATCAGGTAATTTATTTTATTTTGTTGAGTCTTTTATTTTTATTTTCTTATTCTCTATTTTTTCAAAAAATTTAAAAACTTTTTCAAAAAAAAATTATTTTCTTTGTTTAATCTTTGTTTTTAGTTTGAGTCTTTTTTGTTTCTGTTCTTGGTAATTTTCGTTCTCTTTTATTCTTTCTTTCAAAAAATTCTTTCAAAAATAGTTTCTTTGGTTAAATCTTTTGTCAAATCTTTAAGTTTGGTGTCCTCTTGTGTTTTTCTTTTAATTTTTTTAAAATTTGTGTTTGGATTTCTAAAAATTTTAAGTTTGGTATCCTTTATATGTTCTTGTGTTCTTTAAATTTTTTTAGTCTTGTTCTTGGTGTTCTTTTTAATCTTCGAAGTGTTCTTGTTTTTCTTTGTGTTTTGATCTTAAAATTTTTAAGTTTGGTGTCCCATTGTATTTTTCCTTCAAATTTTTGAAAACTTGGGGTGCTAGATCTAAAAATTTTAAGTTTTGTATCTTTTACTTGTTTTTCTCTTTCTTCATTAAATTCAAAAATAAAAAATATCTTTTCTAACTTAATTTTAGTTAATTTTCAAAATTTTTTAAATAAAAATTCAGATTTCAATTTTAAATTTTTATCTTATCTTATCTTAGTTTTCAATTTTCAAAAATCAAATCTTTTCAAAATTAAAAATCTTATCTTTTTCAAAAATCTTATCTTATCTTTTTCAAATTTCAAAATTTAAGAATTCAAATTTCAAATTTTAAAATTAAATCTTTTTCAAAATCAAATTTTAAATCTTATCTTTGTAAAATCTCTTTCAAATCTTTTCAATTTCTTATCTTATATTTTCTAATTTCAAATTTTAAAATTAAAATATTTTTCAAATCTTTTTAATTTCTCATCTTATCTTTTCTTATCTTATCTCTTATCTAATTTTATTTTCAAATAGTTTCTTAATTAATTACATATCTTCTCTCTCCTCTTTTTCAAAACTTCCTAACTACTCTCTCTTAATTTTTGAAAATTCTATTCTTCTTCTCTCTCTTCTATTTTCGAAAATCACTAACTAATTTTTAATTTCTTTTTAAATTATTAACTTTATTTTCGAAATTAATTAACAAATAAAATAAAAAACAAAAATATTTTTATTTTTATTTATCTCTTCCATTGATACCTCTTCTTCTATTCACTTCTATTATTCGAACTCTTCTTCTCTCTCATCTTCCATCTTCGCTTTTCTATCTTCTTCTTCTTTCTTCACATCTCACTGGGAGTCTTCTATGCTCAAATCAGACATAGAAGCTTCCTTTCTTTCTTTTCTTCTTTTCTTGTTTATGACCAGAAACAGAGATAAAGAATCTCTCTTTGATCTTGATTCTCAACCTGAAAGGACTTTAAAGAAAAGCTTGCAATAAGCTAGAGCACAATACTCCGGAAGAAACCTTTCAGAAAAATTTTGAACAAGAAATTGAAGACATGGCCGAACCTGAAGGAGATGCCAAAAAGGTTCTTGGTGACTTCACCATGCCTACCTCTGACTTTTATGGCAGAAGTATCTCTGTACCTGCCATTGGAGCTAATAATTTTGAGCTTAAGCCTCAGTTAGTCTCTCTTCTGCAATAGAATTGCAAGTTCTATGGACTTCCAATGGAAGATCCACATCAGTTCTTAGCTGAGTTCTTACAGATCTGTGATACTGTTAAGACCAATGGAGTTAATCCTGAAGTCTACAAGCTTATGCTCTTTCCCTTTGCTGTACGAGACAGAGCTAAGATATGGTTGGATTCTCAACCAAAAGAGAGCTTAGACTCTTGGAAAAAGCTGGTTAATGCTTTTCTAGCTAAATTCTTTCCCTCTTAAAGGATGAGCAAAATCAGAATGAAAGTTCAAATCTTCAGACAAAGAGAAGGTGAATCCCTCTATGAAGCTTAGGAAAGATACAAGCAACTGATCAGGAAATGTCCTCCTGACATACTCTCAGAATGGTTTATCATAGGCGTGTTCTATGATGGTCAGTCTGAGAAGTCCAAAATTTCATTGGACAGCTCTGCAGATGGATCACTCCACTTGAAGAAAACAACTGCAGAAGCTAGAGAACTCATTGAGATGGTTGCAAACAACCAATTCATGTACACTTCTGAAAGAAATCCTATAAAGCATGTAATCTCTCAAAAGAAAGGAGTTCTTAAAGTTGATACTCTGAATGTCATATTGGCTCAGAACAAGATCTTGACCCAACAGATCAATATGATCTCTCAGCATTTGACTGGAATGCAAACTGTAGCTGGCAGTACTCAGGAAGCTTCTTCGGAGTAGAAGCTTATGATCCTGATCAACTCACCATGGAGTGGGTGAATTACATGGGAGAACTCTATAGAAACACCTACAATCCTTCATGGAGGAATCATCTTAACCACTCATGCAAGGACCAACAGAAACCTCAGCAAGGTTTCAATAATAATCAAGGTGGAAGGAACTAGAATAAGTTTAACAACAGACCACCATTCCCATCTTCTCAAGGGAATATGGAAACCTCTAAGCAGAGCATCTCTGACTTAGTCACTCTGGTTTTCAACCTCTCAAACACCACTCATAGTTTCATTAATGAAACAAGGTCCTCCATTAGAAACTTGGAGATACAAGTTGGTCAACTGAGCAAGAGGATCTCTGAGACTCCTCCTGACACTCTTCCTAGTAACACTGAAGTAAACCCAAGAGAAGAGTGCAAGGCCATCACCATGGAGGCAGAGGCCAAATCTGGGGAGAATAGGAAGGCATTGAACGCCAGTGAGAAAGCCCTCACTGGGCGTTCAACGCCCACAATGGTAGCAAGCCTGGCGCTGAACGCCAGTGAGGAATCCCTCACTGGGAATTCAACGCCCATCCTGGCAGTAGAGCTGGCGTTGAACGCCAGCCAGGGAGCACTGGCTGGGCGTTCAACGCCCAAGCATGCAGGAACTCTGGCGCTAAACGCCAGTGAGGAACCTCTCACTGGGGGTTCAACGCCCAAACATGCAGGCATTCTAGTGCTGAACGCCAGTGAGGAATCCCTCACTGGGCATTCAACGCCCAACCAACCAGAGAAGCTGGCATTGAACGCCAGCAAGGACATCCTTGCCGGGTGTTCAACGCCCAAAAGGATAGAGGGACTGGCGTTTAATGCCAGTAAGGGTGAACAACATGGGCGTTCAACTCCCAAAGAGCTAACAGAGCTGGCGTTGAACGCCAGTAAAAACACATTCTCTGAGTGGTCAATTCCCACTTAAGAAACCCCTATCCCAGAACTAAAGGAAGCCCATGCTCACATAAAGACCATAGAGGTTCCTTTGCATGTAGTTCTGCAATTCATGAATTCTGATGAATACTCATCCTCTGATGAGGATGAAGACACTAGAGGATAGCAAGTTGCTCGGTACTTAGGAGCTCTCATGAAGCTGAATGCCAAGTTATTTGGTACAAAGCCTTTGGAGGAAGAACCTCCACTACTTTCCAAAGAACTCCATGCTTTGGTTTAGCAGAAGCTACCTCAGAAGCTTTCAGATCCTGGACGCTTCCTGATTCCTTGTACCATAGGCACCATGACCTTTGAGAAGGCTCTGTGTGACCTAGGGTCGAGCATAAACCTCATGCCACTCTCTGTAATGGAGAAGCTAGAAATCCTTGAGGTACAAGCTGCAAACATCTCATTAGAGATGGCAGACAAGACAACAAAGAAGCCATATGGCTTAGTAGAGGATGTCTTGGTAAAAGTTAAAAACCACTACATTCCTGAAAACTTCATAGTCTTGGACATTGGAGAGGATGAAGATGACTCTGTCATCCTTGGAAGACCTTTCCTAGCCACTGCTAATGCTATCATTAATGTGGCTAAGGGAGAACTAACTATACAACTAGGGGAGGATCACATCTTGTTCAAGATGCCTCATCCCAATTCTTCCTCTAATAAAAGAGAGATAACTATACAACACCTAGTATTTCAACCCTCTCTTTCTGTGCAGAGCTCTACAAAGCCCCTAAACTTCAATTCTAAGTTTGGTGTTGGGCAGCCATCAACAAGCTCTAAGCACAAAGGTACTAAGAAAAAAGTACCTAAAGGCTAGAGGGACAAGAAAGTCCCAACTGAAGGCCTCTCACCTGGTATGAGAGTTGTCTTCACAAAGAAACCAGTCATACCACATACAGTGAGTTGTATCCTGTCTTTAGAGCATGTGGAGCTCATTCATGAGAGGACAGGAAGAAAATTCACTGTAAGGGGCAAAAATCTGAGCCCAGACTCACCTCCGAAAGGAGCTAACCGTCAAGTTAATGACGTTAAAGAAGTGCTTGTTGGGAGGCAACACAACCTTAATTAATTATTTTTATTTTCTTTCATTTTGTTTTTCTTTCAGTTATTTTTAGAGTCATGATCATATGCAGTAGTTAGAACAAAGACAGATTTGTTCAGCAATGAAAACAGAACACTCTGGATGGTATGTTGTTAAAAGTTAAACGCCAACCAGGGAGCTCTGGCTTGGCGTCCAACGCCCCAAATGGGCAGCATTGCTGGCGTTGAACGCCAGCCAGGGAGCAGCCCCTGGGCATTCAAACGCCAGTGCAGAGGGCAGGAAATCTGAATTCCCTAGTCTCTCAGGACCAGTGGGTCTCACAGCATCTTCACTTGCCCCACTCACTTTCACACTTTATTGGAAGTGAGGTAGAAGTACATGAGGTGATTTCTCAAGAACTGTACAAGATAGCTGAGAAGCCTTCCACCAATGTAAGGTTGGCATTCCCACACCTCATCTGTCATCTATGCAATTCAGCTGAAATTGCCATAGAAGGAGATATCTCCATTGGGGAGGACAAGCCCATCACCAAGAAAAGGATGGAGCAAACTAGAGAGCATGCACATGAGCCTGTGCAGTCGCCTCAGCATGAGATCCCTGAGATGTCTCAAGGGATGTATTTTCCTCCTCAAAGCTATTGGGATCAATGGCAGACTTCTCTTGGAGAACTGAGCGCTAACATGGAGCAATTGAGGGTGGAGCATCAAGCGCACTCCATTACCGTCAATGAAATCAGGAAAGACCAAAGATCCATCAGAGAAGATCAAAGAGCTATGAGGGAAGAACAATAAAGGCAAAGGAGTGACATTGAAGAGATTAAGCATCACATTGGATCCTCAATGAGGAGCACTAGCCGCCACCATTAAAGGTGGACTCGTTCTCTTTATCTCCTTTCCTTGTTATTTTTTTATTTTCTGTTATGTTGTTATGTCTGTTCTCTTGTTCTTATTGCATGATCATTTGCATTAATGTCTTAAAGATGTAAAATGTTCCATATATCTCTCACCTTGCTTAAAAAAAAATTTTATTTGAGAAGAATTGAGAGATACTGAATTTCAAGTTTATAATAAGAATAGTTCAATTATTTTGATGTGGTGGCATTGCTTTTATTTTTTGAATGTATGAATAAACAGTGCATATTTGAAGTTGGGATTTTAGAATGTTGGCTCTTGAAAGAATGATGAAAAAGGAAAAATATTATTAGTAATCGGAAAAATCCAAAAATTGATTCTTGAAGCAAGAAAAAGCAGCAAAAAGAAAAAGAAAAAGCATGTTACAAAAAAAAAATTATATGCATGCGAAAAAAATAAGAAAAATGGAAAAAAAATAATAATAATAATAAAAAGAGAAAAATCCATTACTGCCCAAAAATGCAGGAAAAGGAAGGCAAATTGAAAAAGTCAATAACCCTTTAAACCAAAAGGCAAGGGTAAAAGGATCCAAGGCTTTGAGCATCAATGGATAGGAGGGCCTAAAGGGATAAAATCCTTGCCTAAGCGGCTCAACCAAGCTGTCCCTAACGATGTGCTTGTGGCATGAAGGTGTCAAGTGAAAAGCTTGAGTCTGAGTGGTTAAAGTCATGATCCAAAGATAAAGAGTGTGCTTAAGAACTTTAGACACCTCTATCTGGGAATTCTAGCTAGCAAAGCTGAATCACAATCTGAAAAGGTTCACCCAGTTAGAGTGTCTATGGCATTTATGTATCCGGTGGTAATACTGGAAAACAAAGTACTTAGGGTCATGGCAAAGACTCTAAAAGCGATGTTCAAGAATAAAAAAGAACTGAACTAGGAGAATAATAATATCATCTGGATTCTAAGTTCCTAAAGATGCCAACCATTCTGAGTTTCAATGGATAGTGAGATGCCAAAACTATTCAGAAGCAAAAAGCTACTACGTCCCGCTCATCTAATTGTAACTGAGCTTCATTGGAAACTCAGAGATTTATTGTATCTTAATCTTCTTTTTATCCTACTGTGTTTTTAGTTGCTTGGGGACAAGCAACAGTTTATGTTTGGTGTTGTGATGAGCGGATATTTTATACACTTTTTGGCATCATTTTCATACAGTTTTTAGTATGTTTTGTTTAGTTTTTATTAAGTTTTTATAGGTTTTAGTGTTAAGTTAAAATTTTTGGATTCTACTTTGAGTTTGTATATTTTTGTACAATTTCAGGTAATTTCTGGCTGAAATTGAGGAGATGGAGCAAAAGTCTGATTCAGAGACAAAGAAAGCACTGCAGATCCTGTCTGGATCTGACCTCCTTGCATACGGAAGAGCTTTTCTTGAGCTAAAGAAGTCTGAATAGTGCGTTCTCAATGTCTATGAAAAGCTGACTTTTAGAGCTTTTCAAAAATGTATAATAGTCCATACTTTTCTTCAAAATAAGAGGACCAAAACTGGCATCCAACACCAGCCTCCTGCCCCCTTCCAGGCGTCCAGCGCCCACAAGGAAAAGACCAGCATCCAAACACCTAGAGAGGACCCCTAGCCAGCGTTCAACGCCCTAGAGGCCTTCTAGCACGTGGATCTCATCAAAGCTCAGCCCAAACACTCACCAAGTGGGCCTCAGAAGCAGATTTTAGCACTAAAAAGACTGCTTTACCCTTACTAGTCATTTGTTTAGTATTTAAGGGATTAGATTTACATCATCTACAGACTTTTATGCCATATTCAAGTTTTACATTGTATTTTTCTTTCAATATGAGTTTCTAAACCTCCTAGGTTGAGGGGAGGAGCCCTGCTGAGTCCTATGAATTAATAAAAGTATTACTGTTTCTCTTCGATCCGTGTTTGATTTAATTCTAAGATGTATATTCATTCTTCAACATTGTGAATAGGATGATCAGTGACAATCAACTCTATTCATCATACTAGGATTGCATGCCTGATAACCACCCGTGTCTACTTGGGTTCATGTGAATACGTGACTGGAAAGCGCGAACCAACAGCTTGACTATACATGTCTCAGACGGCTAATCCACGACTTTGTTGGGAACTTCTTGAGACACAAGTTCTGCCGATTTCTGGGGAGATTAGGGTCTCTGTGGTAGAGGCTAGAATCCAAATAAGCAACATTCTCTGATCCAGAAGATTCGACCTTGTCTGTGGCGTTTTGAGTAGGATCGCTAAGAGAATGAACTGCTAGAGCTTCACCCTCGTTCAGATTAGATGACCACGGCCAATGGCGTTTGATCTAAAGCAGGGAAGATTGATGACCACGACCAATGGCGTTGATCACATATAGCCTGCCATAGAAGAAATCACTCACAAGCAAAGAAGACAATAATACCAGAGTTAATTCAGAAAGACAAAGCAACTCCAATCCTTAACCATATTCCTATTACTGATTGCCCTTGCCTCAATCCAACAACCTTCTGATTTGCCTGACTAAGACCTGCAAGATAACAATAGCTTGCTTCAAACCACAATTCTCGTGGAATCAACCCTGACTCGCTCAGATATTAATTGGACGACGCAGTGCACTTGCTGGTACAGTTGTACGGAATGTGGAGATTCATGCACCAGAGCTCCATGTCACCGTCTTAGTTTTCTTGAATTGAGCTTTGCACTATTGAAGATATAATTCATAGAAATAAGGTATTTAAAAATGTTCATAATCATGATAAGCATCACCATATCCATTAAATTGGTATGCACCATAGAGTGGATTATGATCATAGTAGTTTAGAGGTAGTTAATGCCATAAAGAATGTCCATATATGTAGCTCCCTCCTCAATTAATTTTCCTTCCCATAGTGTGAAGCATCGTTAAAGTTACCAACTCCTGCAACATTGTCACAATCATACAACTCAAAAGTACAAAGGTAAAATGTTCATGAAGAATAAAAAAATTGAGACAAGATAAAATAAAATACAAGAATTAACTAAAAATTATTATAAATAACTAATAAAATAGTACATAGAAAGTTAGTAGATGATGTAATGAAAAAAATGTTTAAAAAATAAAAATGTGTAACAAATACATGAAAAAAAATAAAATAAAAAAATAGTTAAATGGATGAAATTTTGCAAAAATAGGGTGGGCTCTAGTGAATTTTATTTAGAATGTCCAAAAATTTTAGAATATCAGATATTAGAAAAGTCCGAGTTAGTCAAAAACAGGGCAACATGTAATAAAAATTCATATGTATGCATGAATGGAAAGAAAAATATAAATATATACACATATATTACAATGCAACATGCAAAGTAGCTATCAAACTAGATTATAATATTTTTAATTTTGAAATTTTCTATTATTATTTTAATAAAATCAAATAAGAACTAACTAAAAATGAAAATGAAGCATATTTACAATATTTACACTATGTAAGATATCAAGAAACAAAAAGCAAACTACTAACTATAAGAAAACAAGTAAAAAGTAAGTTATTCACACTATTCATATATTCACAATATTCAATAAATGTGTTTAAATTTAAACCGGTCCAAAAAAACTGCAAAACCGCACCGATCCAAACCAAAAACCAAAACAAGCCGCTCAATATTGAATATTTTTTGGATTTTAAATTGGTTTTATTACGGTTCGATTCGATTTGTTGTTCTACTATGCACAACCGAACTGAACCGTACCAAACCAAATAATAATAATAATAATAAGAAAACCCTTACTCAATTACTCCCTTCCCCTTGGCACAGTACCGCACACACCCCATTCCCTTTCCTCCCAAACAATTACATAAACCCCAACCTAAAGAAACCCCTCTCTTCACTCTCACTCACTCTCACCGTATTCGTATCTCACACACACCTCACTCACTCTCATTCACTCTCACCGTCACACGCTGACACTGTCCGCTGCCTCCTCTTCTCAATGATGCCCTATGTCGCCTCCTCTTCTCGGTGACGCTGACGGAAGAAAATTGTCAGTAAAGAATTTCTCAATAAAATCTTCACGTCGCAAGCATAGTTCTAAACCAACAACAATCCTCAATAAATATTTAATTTGTTTGTCACTAAAACAAACCCAATAAAAATAAACCGAAGTATTAAACATCGGGTCGTCTCTCAAGGAATTGCAGGGAAGTGTAGTTATTATTGGTTATGAGATAGTATAATTTTTGGGTTTTGAAATAAGGAACGAGTAATGTAAATAACAAGAAAATAAAATAACAACTAAGAGAAAGTCCTAGCAAGGATTGAAAATTAGAATTCCTATCCTCATTATCATCATCAATTGTGATGGTAATTGCCTTTTCCTCTCACTTAGTTAACCTCTAACAATTGAAGGTAAGTCAAGTGAGTAATTCAACTTTAGTTCACAAGTCGTAATCAAAGATTAGAGTTAGTGAAGCTTAAGTCAAGTAGCAACTTTCAATCACCAATCTACAAGAGACTTTGATAACTCTAGAGTCTCCAAATTATTCAATCCAAGCTAAGAACATAAAAGCTAACTTAAAATCCAACCAAGCATTTTATCAAACACTTGGTGGGTACAAAATAAAAGCATAGAAAATTAACAAGGAATAATAAAACCTAAGACTAATAATTGCAAGCATTCAATAATAACAAACGAAGAAAGGAACAATAGATATGAAATACCTCAAATTGCATTAAATAGAAAATTAAATCTAACATGAAGAGTTCATAAATTAAATTAAAAAAATAAATAAATCAACAAGGGAAATAAATAAACTAGAATGCTAGAACAAATAAAAGTAGAAGAGAAACTAAATTGAAATAAGATAGAATTCAGAATTTGAGAAGAACTAAACTTAAAAACCCTAAAACCTAGAGAGAGGACAGAGCCTTTCTCTCTAGAAAACTACATCTAAAACCTAACTAATTATTGTATGAGAGTATGAATGATTCTCTTTTCCCATCCAGCTCTACTCTGCAGCCTCTAAGCTTCACTTTCGGGCTTGAAACTAGGCCAAAACCAGCCCAGAAATCGCCCCCAGCGTCTTCTGTTTAATGCAGCACGTGACACTCTGTCACGCGTACGCGTAGGCCATGCGTACGCATCGCTTGACAAAATCCTGGTCACGCATACGCCTCGCTTGTCTGCTTCACCATTCACACGTACGCGTAGTCCACGCATTCGCGTCGCTGCCAGCTTCTCAAAACTTCATTTTATTGTGTTCCTTCCACTTTTTCATGCTTCTTTTCCATCCTCTAAGCCATTCCTGCCCTGAAAAATCTGAAATCACTTAACACACATATCACGGCATCGAATGGTAATAAGAGAGGATTAAATATTAGTAATTTTAAGGCCAAAGAAGCATGTTTTCAATCACAGCACAAAATTAGGAAAGAAAATGTAAAACATGCAATTTATATGCGTAAGTGTGAGAATAATGGATAAAATCCACTCAATTCAGTACAAAATAAACCGTAAAATAGCGATTTATCAGACGCCACTGCCGTCTCTTCTTCTCAGTATGTTTTTACTTATTTTTTTTTAATTTTGTTTTGTTCTGGAGGGTAATGTTCTGATTTTCGTTCAACTATGTTAAATTTTGTGTTCTACTTTTGTTTTTGTTATTTTTGATAATCTATTCTTGTTATTAAAATTTGTTAAACTTTTTATTAAATTAAGTATTTTGTTTTTGTTGTACTGTTGTTCTTGTTATTTTTGACAATATGATCTTGTTATTAAAATTTGTTAAAGTTTGTATTAAATTAAATATTTTGTTCTTATTGATTGAATTCTATTTTTTTATCTTTTGCAGATTTTATATTTGTTCAGTTGATTTGATCTTCCAATTTAAAGGTCAATAATGTCAGCTTCATATCTTGAGGTAATTAATATTTTTATTTTGTAATGTGTATGTTGGTAACAATTCAATATTTTGATTAATTGAAAAAATATTAAAATAACATAAACTAATTAAATATTCTTTGTTATCATAAGATTTTTAAAGCAGTAAGTCAAGATTTACCAGTGCTACTCCGTCCACTTTTGAATCAGTCAGATCTTCGGAACAGTCAAAGTCGATGTCGCCGCCACAGCTACCGTCACAGTCACAAACTCAGACGCAGACACAGACAGAGACGTAGCCACTATTGTTGCTACCGATGCCGCCATGCAGTGATCAGAACAATAAAGGAACTAGATCTAAGAGGAGGAGAGGCAAAGTAAATATTGCTGATGAGTTACCTAATCCTGGCCAGTCTGAGGAACCAGGTACAGGTAACACTAAAAAACCTATTAAACCTAGATCTTGGAGGATTGGAATTCACATCCTTTAAAAGGTGAATATTTGCATGTTAGGTGTTGTGCTCATATCTTGAACTTGGTAGTGAATGATGGTTTGAAGGATATGCATTCTTCAATTAGTAAAATTAGGAATCTTGTTAGGTATATCCGTGCTTCTCTTAGTCACAGGGATAGGTTTAAAAGTTGTATTAAAGAGGCTAGGATCTAGACTACTCTTGTGTGCAATTAGATATCTCCACTAGGTGGAATTCTACTTACATAATGCTTGACAGTGCTTTAAAATTCCAAAAAGCCTTTAAGAGATTAAGTGAGAGGGATGCTGAATTTGTAATGATACAGGGGCATTCCAAAGAATGAAGATTGGGATAATGCAAGATGCTTTGTGAGGTTTTTAAAGTTTTTTCCAATGTAACTAAAAAAGTCTCGAGTTCTACATTTATGATCTCTTCTTCATATTTTCATAACTTTTGTTCAATTCTTAATTCTTTGAAGACTTGGACTGATAGTAATGACATATTACTTAAGGGTTTGGCTACAAAAATAAAGGCTAAGCATGATAAATATTGGGGTAACTTGAGGAACATGAATATAATAATTTTTGTTGCTGTGGTACTTGACCCTAGATACAATATTAAGTTTGTTGAGTGGAGTTTTCAAAGGTTGTTTGAGAAGGAGGATGCTAATTTCTTATGTGATAAGGTGAAGGAAGTATTCAATGACTTGTTTAATGGTTATAGAGTTGCTCTAAGCACACCAATCTACACAACAGCCAAGATGTAGATATGGATGATAGTGCCTTTGATGATGTTCGCTTTGCAGCAACATTTGAAAATGATGTACAAGCAAGTGAGAGTGTCAACACAAATGAAGTGGATTTATATCTCATGGAGTCCTTGGAGAAATCAGTTGATCTAAGTAGTTTTGATATTTTAACTTGGTGAAAAGTGAGCTCTAACAATTACAAATATCATGTTCTAAGTCAAATTGCGAGGAATATTCTAGCTATGTCTGTGTCAACGATTGCTTCTGAACCTGTCTTTAGCACTAGAGGTAGAGTGCTTAATCAATATAGGAGCTCTGTTACTCCAAAAACGGTTGAAGTTTTGATTTGTGCATAAAATTGGTTTCGAGCTAATTCATTACCAATTGACCTTGAGAAGTCTTTTGAAGAATTTGAAAAACTTGAGAAAAGTAATGTTCTTTATTATTATGTTTTATTTTGTCTACATATATTAATTAACTTTACTACTTGATAATATGTTTAAGTTACTAATACTTATTTTATTATATTTTATTATAGAACTTGAGCCAATTCCTCAACTAATAGATGAAGAAGACTCTGGTGATGAATCTGATTAGTGATCAGTGCTTCACTTCTCAGCTTAGAGTTTTTTATCTTATGTTTTTATTAAGATTTTGTTATGTTATTTAATTTTGTGTTGTTGAGACTTGTTTAGTTATTTTAATGCTAAAGAATTATTATTTTATCAAGACTTGTTGGATATGTTGGATTGCTGGACACTTGAACTGATTGTTTTATAATATTTTATAGAATTTACATTTTATTATTATGTTGAATTGTTGCACAGGTTATTAACTTTATAAACTAAGTTATTATTTTTTATTTAAAAAACTACATATTCAAACCGATCCAAACCACTTATAATTATATCAGATCGGATTGGATCGAATTTTTAAAAAAAGTTCATTCAATCCAAACCGCACCGCACATAAATTAAATATTCGAATTGGATGACTTTTTTTTTTGAAATCGAACCAAACCACACTGCAAATACCTAATATCCAATAACAAACCCATATTGCAACTTGTTAAAACTTGATTTCGCAATAAATCAATTTTTCAAGCATTCTGCGACTGAAATTCGTAAAACTCGAGAATCAAGATTCACTTCATTTTACCGAGGGAGGCTCATATAAAATAAATAATAGTAATAATTGGGATAAAATTTGGAACAAAATAGAAATCAATAATTGTGTTTATTGTTGGGATAAACATGAAATGAATGCCCATTTATCAATTGGGCGGTTAATAATCTTTCCCATGCAAAGATTTATTTTCAAGAAAGAAATTTGAAGACCAACCTTTAATGAAGGTTGATTTTGTACTACTATAAATAAGGCATCATAGCCTTTACGTACAACACACAATAATACAAAATAAAGCATTCCTCTCTCCTCTTTTACTATAATATTTTTCTTATACACTAATAACAATTCTCTCTCTTTATTTACAGTGACTTTTCTTCTCTCTTTCTTTCATACGTTACTACATATATTATTTATATATATATATAAATCATCTCTTTTATATTAAAATAGTAATTGTGGTGAATATTACTAGAGTTATTTAATTATATTTCATATTTATATTTGTTACCTCTTTCTTATTTATTTAGTTATTTTACAACACGTTATCAGCACGAGACTCTGATCAAATTTTTAGGAAGACTAAGGTAACAATTTTTCATTATGTCGAAGCTCTCTCATCTTGAATTCAATGCTCTTGATATATCTGGAAACAATTATTTATCATGGATACTAGATGCTGAAATCCATCTTGATTCAATGGATCTTGGAGATACCATTAAGGCTGAAAATAATGCATCCCAGAAGGATAAAGCTAAAGCCATGATTTTTCTCCGTCGTCATCTTGACGAAGGATTGAAAAATGAATATCTTACATTAAAAGATCCTGCAGATCTTTGGAAAGACCTTGAAGAAAGGTACAATCATCAGAAAACGGTGATACTTCCTCAAGCCCGGTATGAATGGACGCATTTGCGTTTACAAGATTTTAAATCTATAAATGAATATAATTCTGCAATGTTTCGAATCACCTCACGAATGAAATTGTGTGGGGAAAAAATAACTGATCATGATATGTTGGAGAAAACTTTCTCAACCTTCCATGCCTCGAATGTGCTCCTGCAGCAGCAGTATCGAGAGAAAGGGTTTAAAAAATATTCTGAGTTAATTTCTTGCCTTCTTGTTGCCGAACGCAACAATGAGTTGTTACTAAAAAATCATGAAGCGCGCCCAGCTGGCGCCGCCCCATTTCCTGAAGTAAATGCGGCAAATCATTACCCCAGAAGAGGTAAATGGCAAGCTTTTAATAACAAGAAAAATTATGGAAGGAAAAAGAATTATGTTCAAAAGAGAGGATCTCACCAGAAGTGGGACAAAGAAAAGAATATCGGGCAGAATAAATCAACCGAGGAGAAGTGTTTCCGCTGTGGTGGAAAGGGCCATTGGTCACGTACCTGTCGTACCCCAAGGCACCTAGTCGATCTTTACCAGGCATCTTTGAAAAAGAACGACAAAGGAAAGGAAACAAATTTTGTTTCAAATGATGCTGAGAACTCCACCACTCATTATGATGTATCTGATTTCTTTGAGGACCCTGAAGGAAATATTGGTCATTTGATCAATGATGGAATAGTTTAACATGTGGAATTGTGAAGTATATATGTAAATAAATAATGTAAAGAACTTATTGTTAAGTTTTATTTTCTATGTATTTAAGTTTCAAATGTGATGTACATAAATAATGAAATATTAATATGAATTTTAAAATTATTAAATGTGTCAAATTTTAAAATAAAATTTCAGTATATGACATTATTTTATGTACAGTGTTTCTTAGAAAAATAATTCTGATCAAGTATTCAATTTAACTGTGCATACTACTCATTTAATTATTATTTGTTTTTGAAGAGAATGGCAAGGATATGTAATGAAGATGTATGCCTTGCGGATAGTGCAAGTTCACACACTATTCTCAAAAGTGATATATATTTTACCCATCTTGTGCCAAAAGAGGAATATGTTAACACTATTATTGGCTCAGGCAATATGATAGAAGGCTCCGGAAGAGCTATAATTTTGTTTCCTGGAGGAACAAAATTTATAATAAATAATGCACTATTATCTACCAAGTCTCTGAGGAACTTGTTGAGTTTCAAAGATATTCGCCGAAATGGATATCATGTTGAGACGATGAATGAGGGAAATCATGAGTATTTATGTATAACAACTCATGATTCAAATAAGAAAGTTATATTAGAAAAATTACCTTCTCTTTCATCTGGGTTGTATTATACTAAGATTAGTGCAATTGAATCACATGCCACTGTAAACCAGAAGTTTACTAGCTCAAATGAATTCATAACTTGGCACGACCGTTTGGGTTATCCGGGAACAACCATGATGAGAAGAATTGTTGAAAACTCTCATGGACATTCACTAAAGAACCAGAAGATTCTTAAAACTAGTGAATTTTGTTGCGCTGCATGTTCTCAGGGAAAGTTAATTTTAAAGACATCACCAGTAAAGATTGGATTTGAGTCCCCTGAATTCCTAGAAAGGATTCAAGGTGATATATGTGGACCTATTCATCCACCATGTGGACCTTTTAGATATTTTATGGTCCTAATAGACGCATCTTCAAGATGGTCACATGTGTGCTTATTATCTTCTCGCAACCTGGCGTTTGCAAGATTACTGGCTCAAATTATTCGATTAAAAGCACAATTTCCAGAAAATCCAATTAAAGCAATTCGTCTTGATAATGCTGGTGAATTTACTTCCCAAGCTTTTGATGCTTATTGTATGGCTAATGGAATAAGTGTTGAACATCCAGTAGCTTATGTTCACACACAAAATGGGTTAGCAGAATCACTTATTAAGCGCCTCCAATTAATTGCTAGACCCTTGCTTATGAGAACAAATCTCCCAACCTCGGTTTGGGGGCATGCTATTTTACATGCCGCAGCACTTATTCATTTGAGGCCAACGAGTTATCATCAATTCTCTCCTATACAATTAGCTTTTGGCCAGCAGCCAAATGTTTCCCATTTAAGAATATTTGGGTGTGCGATATATGTTCCCATTGCACCACCTAATCGCACCAAAATGGGACCTCAAAGAAAATTGGGGATATATGTTGGATATGATTCTCCCTCTATAGTGAGGTATCTTGAGATACAAACTGGTGATGTGTTTAAAGCCCGGTTTGCGGATTGTCATTTTGATGAATCAAAATTTCCAACATTAGGGGGAGAGAATAAGCTTCCTGAAAAGGAACTTAATTGGAATGCATCATCATTGATGCATTTAGATCCTCGATCAGGGCAATGTGAACTGGAAGTTCAAAAGATTATACATTTGCAAAGAATAGCAAATGAATTGCCTGATGCATTTTCCGATACAAAGAGGATAACCAAGTCGTATATACCAGCGGAAAATGCCCCAATTCGAATTGATGTCCCAGTAGGACAAGTAGCCACTGAAGCAAATTCACGCCAGAAGCGTGGCAGGGCGGAAAATGCCCCAATTCGAATTGATGTCCCAGTTGGACAAACTGCCACTGAAGCAAATACACGCCAGAAGCGTGGCAGGCCTATCGGTTCCAAAGATAAAAATCCTCGAAAGAGAAAAGAGGTAAATACGATTCCTGTTAAAAAAGATATAGTAAAGACACCTGCAGTTGTCCAAAATTCTGATATAACGCCAGAAGACGTTCAGGTACCTGAAAATTGTGAAAATAACGAGATCTCGATAAATTATGTCTTTACAGGAGAAAAATGGGACCGAAATAAGACAATTGTCAATGAAATATTTGCATATAATGTGGCATTAGATATCATGCATGAAAGTAAGGATCTTGAGCCAAGATCAGTTGAAGAATGTCGACAAAGAAATGATTGGCCAAAATGGGAAGCAGCCATGAAGGCTGAATTAGACTCACTTGCAAAACGTGAAGTCTTTGGACCTGTAGTCCGTACACCTGAAGATGTAAAACCTGTTGGATATAAGTGGGTATTTGTGAGAAAACGAAATGAGAAAAATGAAGTTGTGCGCTATAAAGCCCGACTTGTGGCACAAGGTTTTTCACAAAGGCCCGGTATAGATTATGAAGAAACGTATTCCCCTGTAGTGGATGTGATAACATTGCGTTATTTGGTCAGTTTATCTGCATATCATAAACTGCATATGCATTTAATGGATGTGGTAACAGCCTATTTATACGGCTCATTAGATCGTGATATCTATATGAAAGTCCCTGAAGGACTAAAGATATCTAAACCATCCAATGAATATTCGCAAGGGTTATACTCAGTCAAATTGCAAAGATCTTTATATGGTCTAAAGCAATCTGGACGAATGTGGTATAATCGTCTTACTGAGTATCTGGCCAAAAACGGATTCAAGAATGATGATATCTGCCCGTGTGTTTTCATAAAGAAATCTGCATCCGGATTCATTATAATTGCTGTGTACGTTGATGATTTAAATATCATTGGGACTCCTGAAGAGATTCCAACAATTATAAAAATTCTAAAAGAAGAGTTTGAGATGAAAGATCTTGGAAGAACTAAATTTTGTCTCGGCCTGCAGATTGAGCATATAAAAAGTGGGATCTTTATTCATCAAACAACATACACAGAAAAGATCTTGAAAAGATTTTATATGGATAAGTCACATCCATTAAGTACCCCAATGATCGTAAGATCTTTGGATGTGAAAAAGGATCAATTCCGTCCTAAAGAAGAAAATGAAGATATCCTTGGTCCTGAAGTACCATATCTTAGTGCCATTGGAGCGCTAATGTATCTTGCTAATAATACGCGACCCGATATATCATTTGCTGTGAATTTACTAGCAAGATATAGTTCCTCTCCAACCAGAAGACATTGGAGTGGAATCAAACAAATCTTTCGATATCTTCATGGGACGGTTGATATGGGATTATTTTATCCCTATGGATCCAAGTCACAACTAGTTGGCTATGCAGATGCCGGATACCTGTCTGATCCACATAAAGGGAGGTCTCAAACAGGATACCTATTCACATATGGTGGTACAGCTATATCATGGAGGTCCACGAAACAGACGATAGCAGCAACCTCCTCTAATCATGCTGAAATACTGGCGATTCATGAAGCTAGTCGCGAGTGTTTTTGGCTGAGGAGTCTGATTCAATATATTCTGTCATCATGTGGACTAATTGATCATAAGATAGCTCCAACTGTCCTGTTTGAAGATAATACAGCATGCATTGCTCAACTTAAGGGTGGATACATCAAAGGCGATAGAACAAAGCATATTTCTCCCAAATTCTTCTTCACTCATGATCTTCAAAATCAAGGGACAATTGATGTGCAACAGATCCGCTCAAGTGACAATCTGGCAGATTTATTCACAAAATCACTCCCAAAATCCTCCTTTGAAAGATTGGTACATGAGATTGGAATGCGCCGATTTCGAGACATTAAATGATGTCGGCAAGAGGGGGAGACTGTACTCTTTTTCCCTTGGTCAGGTTTTTTTCCCATTGGGTTTTTCTTGACAAGGTTTTTAATGAGGCAGTCCCCATCACTAAAGGATATTGTACTCTTTTTCCTTCACTAAGGTTTTTCCCATTGGGTTTTCTTTAGTAAGGTTTTAACGAGGCATAATCCTTAATGGGCATTCAAGGGGGAGTGTTGGGATAAACATGAAATGAATGCCCATTTATCAATTGGGCGGTTAATAATCTTTCCCATGCAAAGATTTATTTTCAAGGAAGAAATTTGAAGACCAACCTTTAATGAAGGTTGATTTTGTACTACTATAAATAAGGCATCATAGCCTTTACGTACAACACACAATAATACAAAATAAAGCATTCCTCTCTCCTCTTTTACTATAATATTTTTCTTATACACTAATAACAATTCTCTCTCTTTATTTACAGTGACTTTTCTTCTCTCTTTCTTTCATACGTTACTACATATATTATTTATATATATATATAAATCATCTCTTTTATATTAAAATAGTAATTGTGGTGAATATTACTAGAGTTATTTAATTATATTTCATATTTATATTTGTTACCTCTTTCTTATTTATTTAGTTATTTTACAACATTTATCAAGATAAAATTTGACCGATAATACATTTTTTATGAATATTTTTTCACCCATTTATTCTCATCAAAATATTCTAAAAATATTTTAGAATAGAAATAATATATAATACCGACATTATATATATCGATATAAATATCTGTTTTTACTAGACATAGTAAAAACAAATGCTAAGAAATGACCACTCTAATAATTATTTCTTAAAGAACAATCCTAGTCACTAGTTCTTATGACAACATTCATCCACCTCTCATGAGACATTTTACCAAAACAAATCTAATTTACGTACTAAAATAAATAATAAAATTATCCATAATCCTAAATAATTATAAGCTCCATTAATTTAATTATTAAAATTATCAAAATAATTAGTTCTAGTTTTTAACAACAACTAATAAAATTAAAAAACTACCAAAAATATAATTATAATTTTCATGAACATACTAATATTATTATTAAAATTACCCAAACAATAAAATTCTAATTCCTATCACATACTAACGGTAAGATCCGGTTAATTAACGGCTAATTAACTCATAAATGAAAATTTATTCCAGAAAGCCAAAAATGTTATTTTTATGGCTTAATATGATAGAGGAAATTGAGACGAGAATTTCGGTACCAATTTTATAGAAATCGGACTAAGATTGGACCGAACGGGCCAAACCGGGCCAACCGGACCCAAAGTGGGCCCTTGGCCCAACTAAACTAAACCAAAACCCTAGTTTTCAGCACTCTCTCTCCTCATTTGAGACACTAAACA
This sequence comes from Arachis ipaensis, assembly GCF_059453495.1. Taxonomy (NCBI): domain Eukaryota; kingdom Viridiplantae; phylum Streptophyta; class Magnoliopsida; order Fabales; family Fabaceae; genus Arachis; species Arachis ipaensis. Next base: position 112,094,971 of record NC_142441.1, on the reverse strand, counting down.
CGCTGAAAAGGAGGCCATGGAGGGAAGAACACTCTCTCAAGTTCTATCTCTCACTTGATCTTCAAACCACCATAACTTTTGATCTAGAGCTCCGATTGCCGCTCCGTTTGTGGCCACGCGTTCACCGCGGAGAGCTCTACAAAACCCATACAATTAATCTTGAGATAAGCCACGTTTTACTGTTCGAAATTCCAGCCCTTGATTTCGAGTTTCATGAGTAAAAATGTTGAGATTTTGGGTTCTTTGATGTTATAGGACCCAACTCTCTTGAAGGAGAAGGTTAATCTTGTCTCCTTGGACCTTGGATGTGGTAAGATTCTCAACCCTAGTGTAATTTGTTGTTCTATGAGGTTTGGGCATTGAGATGTTGTGTATGGGTATGATGATTGTGGCTTAGGTTGTGTATATGTGAATATTGGAGCTTGATTGGTGATTTTGGAAAGCTTGGAAGAGGGTTTTGTGTGACAAAATCTGTTCTTGGAGGTGTTGAGACCTTGAGAGCTTGAGGACAAGTGGTTTGGAAGTGCTCCGGTTGAGCTTGGGAAATCGGCTAAGGTATGGTTTCGGTTTCCCGTATCTAATATGTAATGTGGTAGGAAATACTTAGGCTAGAGGCCCTAAGATAGGCATTGAATTGATGATGTTGTGGAATGGTTGAGATATATGATGTGATCATATGTGTGATTATGAATATTGATGCCTTGATTGTGTGATATGTGAGAAAATGCATGTTGTGATATATGCTTGATGAATGATTGAGGTTGAATTGATGGGTGGTGCCATATTGTTGGTGAGTATGATGATTATGTATAATGATGGTTGATTGAAAATTGATATTGTTAGAAATTGGGATGAGAAGGATGTATGACATAATATTGTGTTTATCCTTTGGCCTTTTGATTGAGAAGTGTTAAAATGGTTGGAGGTAGTTTTGAGAATTTTGGTAAAATGTCAATGCGTGAGTTGAGGATGGCTTGTTGTTGAATTTGGTACACTTTGATTGATTTCAAAGAAAATGGATGAAATTGGCATGTTTTAATTGATTTTGAAAAGAGTTGAAAGTGGCTTGTTTTGAAAATGGCACTTTGTGGTTTTGAATGAAAATATGGTTTTTGGGCATACTTTGACGGGACATAACTTGGACTACGGATCTTTGATTTGTGCCAATTCTGTTTAGAAATGAAATTGGATCCGGGATGTCCATGCCGTTCGAAGAACGGGTGAAAAATGATTTAAAATGAGAGAGTTATGACCGTCGGAAGATTGGGGGTTGAATCTGTGAATTCTGCAGCTTTTAACTTAGAAAATTTTTAGCAGAATGACCCCTCGCGCGTAGGCGCACTTGGCGCGTATGCGCCGTTCTTCGAGAAAGCATCATCCACGCGTGCGCGTGGAGTGCGCGTACGCGTGGCCCTGTTTTCATCCCAAAGTTGATTTTTGAGTTTTAAAAGCCAAACTTCATACTTCTAAGCCTCCAATCTCACCACTTATGTCTTAAATCATTATGATATGCCTAGCATGAGGAAAAGGGCTAGTGAATGTGGTAACTTGCAAGTGAAGCAAGGGAAAAATGAATGATCCATGAGGATCAAAGATAATTATGTAAGATGTGGAGGATGGCGGTGGAAGTGCTTGTTATGCCATGGGCCGAATGGCCGTAATTGTTAATGAATTGGCTGGTTATGGATTTAACCGTGAGCCGGATGGCTGGATTATGCCGTGTGGCGGCGGAGCCATGTTTATGGCTAAGTATAAATGCATATATGCTGTTGAATGAATTGTGAATGTTGGCACTTCCACCATTGGAGATGAGGGTTTCCCTGGATAGTAGCAATGGCTAGCCACCATGTGCTCCAGGTTGAGACTCGAAGCTCTGTTAACCCAATGTCGTAAGTGTGGCCGGGCACTGTGAAAGGCCCGAATGAGCTCGCCCCCATAAATATTCACCAGTGATGGTGATGGATAAATATTCACCAGTGAGGGTGATGGATATGGATCATGATTATGATCAAGTTTATGATGAGTATAACTCGAGTTGGGGATGCACGACAGAGGGACAGTCCAATGGCTAGCTACCAGGACTTGTCGGGTTGGCTCTATAACCGACAGATGATATCATCAGCCACTAGGGACAGGCATGCATCATAAGCATACTACATGAATTGTTTGAGATTGCCTATTTGACTGCATATTACTTGCTAATTGCCTAAATGCCTTATCTGTTCCTATTTGTAAATCTCTTGTCTGATATAACTGTGTTTGCTATATTATACTCCTGCTGGTGGTTGGGAGGTCTGAAGGAATTGGAAAGGGAAGTATTAGTTAGACTGAAGAATCTTTAGTCAGTTGCCACTTACGGTTTAGCTTGTTTATAAGCTTTGATATTATCTGAAGGAAGTTCTAGGATTGCCTTCGGCTTTCCTCTATTATTATGTATTATATATGTGGAAGTTGTTACCGTGCTGGGGACCTCTGGTTCTCACCCATGCGGATTTTGTGGTTTTTAGATGCAGGACGCGAGGCTTCTCGTTGAGGCATGTTGGAGACTTCTGGATTAGCGAAGATCCTTTGTTCTTGGGACTCTGTTTGGTTTATATATCTTGTTTAGATACTTTTATCTCCATTAAATAATACAAACTGTGATGACTCCTTCTAGAGGGGATTTTGGAGAATATGTTGTATGTATTTGTGTCCCTTTGGGTTTCCTTTGGGGTTTCCTTATTTTATTATATGTATATATTATTATGCTCGGACCGGTTATCTTCGCAGCCGGATTTTGAGTCTTGATATTCCCGTTTTTGACACTCCTTATATATATGATCTTGCGTTAGCTTATCCTTTGCTCGTTACGTTATCGATCGGAGTGTTGCGCGTTCGAGTTACGGTTTTTATTTACCCCTTTTTCTACAAAGGCTCCTAGCTATAATCAATTATTCATACTACTATACGTACTAAATTTTTGTTTTAGAGGTCGTAATACCTTGCCATCTCTGAATTATGACTTAAGCATAAGACTCTGTATGGTAGACAACACTAACAAATAGAATTAATAATTTTATTCCCAAAAGATATCTAATTTATTTGGAGATACAAACTAATATAATTAATAAAATTATAAAAATATTTAATTTTTATTAACATATAACTAATATTATTACAATAATTAATAAATCATTCAAAAAATATTAAATATATATTAAAAACCCACAACCACGCCCCAAAAATCTTAAGTCTCATATCTGCTAACGATAAAATAATTTAAAAATACTAAATTCCAATAACTAATAAAATTCCAAAAATATAAAATATAATTCTAATTTTCATTATCTTACTAATTATTATTAAAATTATCCAAACAAAAATTTTATTTAATTTCTCTAATAGCATACGCATAACAAACTAACTCATATTTTCAACATAAACTAACTCTTACTAATACATATTATCTAGATACAATATAATATTATAATACTATCATTTAATCAATATAAACATAATTAATCTATCACGTTAACACTTTTATTGTTACTGAAAAATAAAATTAAAAATATTTATTTACATAATTAAAATAATTGAAATAATTAACAATGTGCTTTCTAGAACAATCAACATCTTTAATTTTAGATTTAGGCTTAGACATTATGCTTATGATAATGAGGGAACCAAAAGTGTTAAAAAGAGAGTGTCTTCCTTTAGTGTAAGTTTGTAAGTGAAAGAGAGTTTTTGAGTGTGTGTGTGTGAGAGTGACGGATGAGAAGAGAGAAGTGGTGGTCCACTCCATTGCATGGCCGACGCGTGGTATTGGTGGGAAGAAATTTGAGGATCCGATTTCGGTACTCTATTCTGACCTTCTATTTTGGTCTCCCAATTCCGAGCATCCGATTTGTTTGAGCTATCATGCACACGATTGTATTACACTCCTCTGCCCAATAATTTTTTTTTTTAAAGATAATAGATTATATTTTATTAATTATTGAAAAATGAAATACAAAGATATCCAAAAGCAGAATAGCATAATAAAAGGTGGAAATTTCTCAAAAACACTACACTGAAGGTATTCATTCAACGGTGCGTGGTCGAAAAACGAAGAAAAATCTTAAAGAAGAAAGAATGATAAATCAAATTGAATGCAACTAAGAGCTTGCCTCATGGAGATGACGACCTAAACTGGGAGTTCTTTGGATTTCACGGAGCAACTTGACAGAGCCTGCTAGAATGGCAGACGGCATTGAAGTAGAACCTTCAAAAATCAACTGGTTGCGAGCTTTCCAACAGTTCCAGCAAATCATGGCAAGCAATTGAGGATTACGGTCAGTATTCTTCAACGGGTTAAGCATCTCTGTTGATGCAATCCACCATGTCCAAAAGTCGTTAGGACTCTGAGGGGAAGACAGTCACGAAGATAACTCTGAGACCATACATCTTTAATTCTAGAGCAATCCATCAAACAATGAGTGACTGTTTCGGTTGCTTCATGACAGCAGGAGCATATTGGTGATATAGATGTGATGCGGTGATGAATCTGAGCAAGCACCGGAAGCCGGCTATGAAGAGCTTTCCAGATAAATAGCTTAATTTTGTGAGGCAAGTTCAACTTCCATAGATCAATCCATGGCTTTTTCTGCTACATATAATTAGGGCAAAGCTCCAGAGGCGGATGGTAAAATAAATAGCCAATTCTGTAACCTGAAGCTGTATCATATTGCTTGAATTTGTTCAAATCCCATTGCAATTTGTCCATACTCTTCTGAATTTTAACTGACAAAATCCTGTTTGCAACGTCTTGGGGAAATAATTCTTGAATGAGATTCTGATTCCAATTCCTATCTTCAGTAATTAGATTTTTAACTCTTGGAACCAACTCAGAAATAGCCTGTCTATTTGGCATGTCAGAAACCATTAAAGGATACGGAGGAGGTAGTCAAGGATCCTCAAAGGTTCGGATATTCTCTCCAGTACCCACAGCCCAATTAAGACCTTTTTCAACAATCTTTCGGCCTTCCAGTATGCTCTTCCATCCCCAAGAAGGTAAGACTCTAATTTCTGCCATTATAGCATTACCATTGCTAAAGTATTTACCTCTTAGGATTTTGGATAATAAGGAAGTAGGCTGTGTTACGAGTCGCCAAAACTGTTTGCATAAAAGCGCCAGATTTTGGATTCTGAGATCTTTAAATCCAAGGCCTCCTTCTTTTCGTGGGCGAGTCATAGTGTCCCAGCTAATCCAAGCCATCCACCTTTCAGAACCTTTTTGTCCCCACCAGAACTGATAAAGTAGAGAGAGAATTTCTGAAATTAAACCATCAGGTAACTTGAAGCAAGACAATGTATAAATAGGAATAGTTTCTCCCACTGCCTTAAGCAATACGTGTCTACCATCTGACGATAGAAGATTGCGCTTCCACTTTTGGATTCTTTTCCGAACCTTTTCTTTGATCATACTAAAAAAAGCCTTTTTTGATTTAGAGACTGTAGAAGGCAAACCAAGGTATTTATCCTGAGCCCCAATATGATTAATATTCATAGAGTTAGCCAGTAGTGTACGAGTAGTGGAGGAAGTGTTGTGGCTAAAGAATACAACAGATATATTAAGATTTACCCTCTGGCCACTGATGCTTTCATAAGAATTCAATAAATGTAGGATATTTGAACATGCTTCAGGATTACCCTTACAGAATAAGATGGAATCATCGGCAAAGAGGAGGTGGTTGACCTTGGGGTATCGTCTATGTATCTGAAGACCATGAATTAGTCTATTTTGTTTTGCCTTGTGTAGCAAAAAGGAGAGACCTTCTGCACAGAAAAGAAAAAGATAGGGAGATAGAATATCTCCTTGTCGAATACCTCTATTTGGTTTGAAGAAACCATAAGGTTGTCCTTCCACAACAACAGAATAAGAACAGTTGTCACTAATTCTCGAATCCACATGATCCACCGGTAGTTAAAACCAAACTTCTCCAATATAAACCAAAGAAAGTTCCATTATACCCTATCAAATGCCTTACTCATATCTAATTTTAGCGCCATTTTATTTTCGAGTCTCCTTTTTTTATTCTTCAAATAATGCATACACTCGTGAGCAATTAGGATATTATCAGAGATTAATCTTGCATTATACCTATTGATAATTTGATATTCCATATCAAAATAAAAATGTGGCTTTATACTAGTATTAGCGACTCTCGGTGCCCGCCTCTCTATTACTTTTAAGGAATTAATTTATATATTTTTAAATTGTTAATTTGATATCAAAATTAAAAATAATAAATTATTGTTAATACCTTATAAAAATAAAAATTTTATAAGGTATTTAAATTTTTAATGTATAGAATAAATAAATTTGAATTAATTTAGACGTGATACCAAAAGTATTATATTGTTATTATGCATAACAAAATTAAGATAAATACTTACAAATATTATTTATAAATTAGATATTTATAAATGTTAGTAAATTTATTTTTTTAATATTATTTAATTTAAAACAGATATAAAAAATTATTTTTAAATTACTTTTTTTTCCACGTATAATTCTAATGGGATGGACATTTTTTTTTCAATTTTATATTAATATCTTAAATTATCTTTTATTTAGTTATTCTTTCAAAATTATTAATTTCTTTTTTATTATCATTTTTTCTTTCTGTTCTTGTCCTGAGAATGTGACCGAGCTACAACATCTTCCTTCTATCCTTCAAGGGTTCTGGAGGAGCTATACGTTGGCTAGGATGAACAACAAAGGGATAGAATACCTATAAAAAATACTCCCATGCTCAAGTCAATATTTAAGAATATTTTGGGAAAATTACTAAAGATTGTCCGTTAGTTCTCTGGTTTGATGTTTCCTCCTCGTTCTATTTTTATAGAGGAGGAAGTGAGTTTTAGTTGGTATCTTTTCGCTTTTTTTGGAAGGAAGATACTACGGTGAATGTTTGTTTTCTTGTTGGTTCGATATCTCGTTTGGCTCCTTCATTTTCGAGTTTATTACTTTAATGGCCGAGGTTATAGGAATAGTATAGTGGCCGAACTATAACGTTCATATCGCAGCCCCCAAACTTGACTTACCCTGATGTAAGAAGGCAGGTTGAGCTTTTGTATACCTCGGCCATTGTGACGTTGGTTGAGGACATAAGCCCCCAAGCAAAACCTATTCTGCTTGAGGAATGGGATTTGTAAAATTATAGTTAATAACTTTGAAAAGGAAACTGTTTCGTATGCCACTATTAATAAATGTATGTGACACATTGCGTAATTTTCGAGCTATTCCTAGCCATTAGATCATAGGGGGAGATTTTACTTTCAAATTGATGGCCCATGTTGTAATAAGGTGTAACTATTTGTTTTGCTTGATTTGATGTCTTAATTGTCCCTCGTTTTTCAATTTTTTGAATCGTGTTGGGAGTGTATGTGTGTTGGTGAAACATGAGTCAAAAAAGTTAGTTCTTCTATCTTTTTTCTTTGACATACTTTTTGTATACTTCCTCCTTTGTCTTCAACTTCTGAAAGAGTAATAGGTAAAGCTAAAGGTGGTGAGCGACGGGACCCTTACGGGTGGATAGATGCTGATGTGAGGAATCGGGTGTCTCTGTTTAAGTCTATTGAGTCTATTCGTGAATTAGGTATGGATGTGTAGGTGAGAGAAGGGAGTAATGTGAGGTTAGAGTTTTTGCCGTGCAATGATGGTGATCGTGTCTATGAAAAACAGGATGACTAGTCTTACTTTAATTTGTACAGTTGTTTGCTAACACAATTAGGTGTGAGATTGCCATTTACTGACTTTGAGTATGGAGTTTTATACTGGTTAAACTATGTTTCATCACAGTTACATCCTAACTCATGGGGATTCGTCAGGGCTTTTGAGAACCTTATGGAATACTTAGAGTAGCCCCCTTCCTTGAGGTTATTCTTTTCTCTTTTTCAAGCAAAGGGGGTTAGAAGAGGTTTGTGGGTTAACCTGAGCAACTATCTTGGGGGATCGATATTTGGTTTGTACAAGTCTTCTTTTAAAGACTTTAAGGTGATATATGTGAAAGTTTGTAGTAAAGAAGAATAATTTCATTTTTATTTAAATGAATTACTGGTAGAAAGGTTTCTTCTGTTTTGGTCGCCTAAGCCTAACCAAGTGTTAGACGTAGAAGATAGGTTTGAGAGTGATGAATTAATGTTGGAATTCCTTATTTGAGGTGTGTCTCAACACGAGCTTTTATCTATTTCTGAATTGTTAAAATGGAAGATAGATACAGAAGGAATGTTGGACTACCTAGGTAATATGTGTGTGTTAATAAGTATATTGCTTGTTGGAAGTTAGTGTGTAACATATTTGATTATGGTGTTTGTGCAGGTGAAAAGGATCTGATGATAACTATTGCTGGGTTGAAGGCTTTTTTTAACCGACAAAAGAAAGATGAGAAGGAGGGATCAACAATGATTACGGCAAATGATGGTGGTGCGGATGTCGCAGTCTGAGCTAAAAACAAGGGGAAAACAAAAACGAGGTGAAAATGTTGGGAAGCTGAAGGTGGTGGAGATAAAAGATTATGACACTGTTAATTTGGACGAGGTTAAGGCTTTTTATGATGCTCAAAGGAGGTCCCATGTTCCTCATGCTGATGATAGTATGAGATCTCTTTGGTCGAAAATATTTCCGTTTGCAACTCTTGCCGATCAATTTGGGCAATTTCCAGCTGATGTGAAGCTAATTAATGATGTTGGCTGACTAGGTGCCAGTTTGGGTTCTTTAGGAATTGCGTTTAGACTTTGATCTTTTGGTTTTGGCTTTTGCTCTATTATTTTACTTGTTTGTTTTGATATAGGTCATTGGTGCTCATTTGGTGGCTCTTGGCCAAACTCATGATCTTGCATTTGAAAAGGATGAGCGGGATGCTCGGTCAGTTGAAGAATTGATAAATTTTAATCGCTTGTAATATAACCCCGTTTGCTGCTTCTACTTGGCCATTTGTTTGAGGGTGCTCAACCGAGCTGAAGTGATGTTTAATATTAAAGTTCTGTAGGAAAAAGGCAACTTTTTTGTCAGTGAATTGTCTCTCATTATCAGAGGAAATCTCACCAGGTATCCTAAATTGACAGATGATATTTATCCATAAAAAAAGTTGCACCTTGTCTGTTGTTATCCGAGCTAATAGATGTGCTTCAATCCATTTACAAAAGTAATCTATTGAAACTAAAAGAAATTTTACCTGTCCTGGTGCAACAGGAAAATGTCCAAGTATGTCTAACACCCATTTGTGGAATGGCCAACTGGCTTCGGTGGAGTGCAAGAGCTCGACAAGGAAATGTATTATTGGCACGTGCCTTTGGCATTTATCGTATTGTCCGACTTTATGCATGCAGTTTGTCTTTAATGTTGGCCAGCAGTACCCTGCTCGTAGGATTTTAGTGGCAAGGCTGCGTCCTCCAATATGATTCCTGCAGACTCCCTCGTGGACCTCGTCCATCACCAGTTGGGCATCGTCTTTGTGTAGGCATCGTAGCAAGGGTTGAGAAAATTCTCGTATGAACAATTCAGTTCCAACAAGAGTGTAGAAGCTTGCCTTGCGACGAAAGGACCTCGGGTTTGTGACGTAGCTAAGGATGGTTCCATCCTTTATGTATTTGATAATGGGGATTCTCCAGTCTTCATCTTGCAATGTACTTAACACACATGCTATGACAACGCTAGGTTTATCTAATGTGAATTGTGTTAGAGTTGGTACATGCTTATGCTTCCTAGTTGTTGCTAACTTGGATAGGCTATCAGCCCTGGTGTTATGCTCTCGATGAATACGAATGATTTCAAAGAATTAAAATTTTGAAATAAGATCCTGAGCTGTGAGCCAGTACTGCTCGAGCAGAGGGTCTCTTACCTGGAATGTACTGTTTATTTGCTGGATGACCAAAAGAGAATCACAGTAGACCGTGATCTTTATTACTTGGAGGTCGACAGCCAACCTAAGTCCGGAAATTAATGCTTCATACTCTGCCTGGTTATGATTTGCATTGAATGAAAATTTTAATGATTGTTCTATGGCTGTGTCCACGCCGTCATCGGGAAGTATTCCTACCCCACTGCCTTCATTATTGGCAGCACCATCTACATGTAATGTCCACGCAGGGGCGTTACCTTCTACCTCTGGGATTGTGAACTCTGAAATGAAGTCGGTTAATACTTGGGATTTTAATGCTGATCTTGCTTAGTATTGTATGTCGAATTCAGAAAGTTCTATGGACCATCAAATCAATCTCCCTGCCATCTCATGTTTGGTTAAGATTTGATGAAGCGGTTGGTCTGTTCGAACTATTATTGTGTAGCTTTGAAAGTAGTGACGCAATCACCGAGCTGTAGTTATTAGTGCCAGTGCTATTTGTTCAGTTCTTGTATATCTTTGCTCGGCTAGGGTGAGGACTTTACTGACGAAATAAACTGGCCATTGTACTTTTCCTGTTTCTATAGCAAGAGCTGAACTTCTGCATCGTTAGAAACAGATAAATATAAATATAACGGTTTACCAATTTTAGGTTTTGAAGTATCGGAGGCGTTGCTAGTAGCATCTTTAATTGCTGGAAGGACTTCTCGCAATCCTCATTTTGTTGGAACTTGTTCCCTTTTCACCATGTTTGAAAGAAATTGTATGATTTATCTGCTATAGTTGGTACACTACAAAATTTTTGTTTATTTGTGGAAGTTTTTTAGTGGGAGTTATTATAAACCTCCATAATATATTTTAATAGTGACAATTTGTAAAACCTCCATAAATTATTAACAATAACTCCCACACATCAATCAATACTAAAACAATTTTTAGCCCAAATAAATATTAGCCCATAACAAAAATAGAAACAAAAAAACACAAAAGAGGGGCCTTCGAGCGATTGCGAGAAAGAGGGAGAGAGGGAGAGGAACCTCTGAAACCCTAAAATCTCGATCTCCCTGCCGCCACCATTCATCTCCTTGCCGCCGTCGTCTCCTCCGTCAAAGCGTTGCCGGTGCGGAGTTATGAATGGAGGACGAGGTGATCGTGGAGCCTATGAATTCGTTGACCTCTCAAAGTGACGATTTCATTCAGATTGTTGAGGTAATGCTTTAAATCTTTGGCTTCTGTGTTGTCTTCCACTGCGGGTTATGACGCTGGTTCTGCTTTTCTTTCAGCGGCTTGAAGCACTCAGAGTGCGGTTTGGGCGCTGATTCGGTGGTGTGGTTTAGACGCAGATTTGGTGGTGCTAGCTGAGGAGATCAAGAAGGCGAGCTAGCGAGTATCTGTAAGCTTCAAGTCGAGTCGAGTTTTATGTCGTGTCGAGTCATTACAATTAGGATTTGTTCCTAATTTTTTCTTGTTCTTTGCTTTCTTCAATTTTTCAAACTTTTTTCAAAGATATTAGTTTTTGTGATAATTTGATGATATAGTTTTAGTTATACACAAATTCGGTTTCTTATATTCTAATGTACTTTTCTCTTCTGTAAATTTTTCAGGTCAAGGCAAAGAATTTGATATAGATTTTGTTAATTTGATTTGATATATTATAAAGGTGAAGAGACATAAATGAAAAATTGTTATTCTCTATTGAAAATTTTGATTTTTTCTTGAAGTAAAACGGATGTTAGGGTTCATAGTTTAGGTGATCATTAGGTTCAATTGTTTCCATTAGAGGCTATTCTTCTTTATTGATGTAGATTTGTTGAGATATATCTATAAATTAAGTGTTTAATACTTTGTCGATTCAAATTTCAGAATGCAAAATAGTTTTGTCTTCTTTCATTTTCTTTCTTGAATCTGCATTGACTTCTTTAATTTTGCATAACAGTCCATGTTTGATTATTTAGTCCCAGTTAATTGAATGTGTTAGCTATAGTAAGTTAATTTTATTTTTGAAATACTGATTCTTATTGAGTTCTCTGTTTTAGGTATCAGTTTTATTCATGCTCTTGTTAGCATTTTGAGTCGCATCTATTTTTGTTGTTCCATGTGTATTGATTTCTGCAATTTTTGTTCACAATGGTTAATGTTTAATCGTTTAATTTTTATCTACTGCATGTGTTACTTATCCTGTTTTAGACAATAATCTTGTAAAGTACTAAGCTAGTTTATTTATTTTCAAATTTGGTTCTTCTGTTTCATATATCCCCTTATTTTTGTGATAATTTTGTATGCAAGTTGGACACCAATTGGGATAGTTATCTCTTGAATCCTTTTTAGTTTCTATTATTAGTGTAGTGATAGATCTTTTGCAAGAAATTAAAGAAGTCTTGAAAGTTCAGATCATAGTTTGGCGATATATATTCATGCATTATGCCTTCCTTCAATTATAATTACTTATCTTTATATTTATTTATTTATTTATTTTTGTTTGGTTCAAGTCTCTCCTTCCCAAGATTTTTGGTTCAAAGAGAACTGGGAGAAGCTCAGACGATGATGCTTTCACTAAGCCACACACAAGGAAGGAGATCAAAAGGAGTTACTCTTGGTAATTTCTCTTTCACTCCCCCCTTCTTTGTCATTGTTGCTTTAATTTTCCTTTGATGAGTGTTCTTTTTCATGTCGAAAGATTTGGAGAAGAAGATTGAATCCAGAAGAAAAGCTTTAATGGAAGTGTCTCCCTTCATGACAAAAAAGCTTCTCAGGTATACATGCATATTATTGTTGCATGGACATCACATGCTAGGACACAAGGGAATTCTGAACTCTTGATATATATTTCAACTTATTCAGGGAATCAGGGTTCAAGTTAGGAGTGTATATATAGAGGGAAGAAGTCAACCTTCGAAGGGGCTATACTTCTTTGCATATAGAATAAGAATCTCCAATAACTCGGACCAACCTGTTCAACTTCTTAAAAGGCATTGGATTATAACAGATGGTAATGGGAAAATGGAAAATGTCTGGTGAGCTTATTATCTTTTGCTTTTCTATTTTGTTGTATTATGCTTTCTAGGTGTTTTTTTTTTCCTTTTGAATCCATGGTGTTTCCAGTTCAACATAACTTCTATGCTTTGTTTTTTAAATATCACAGGGGGAGTGGTGTTGTAGGTGAACAGCTAACAATACTTTCTGGGATTAGTTTTGAATACTCTTCAGCATGGCCATTGAACACACCAAATGGTAGAATGGTAAGAAATGCATTTTTTTCAATTTTATTTATTTCATTATTTTGGGCAATTCTTTGTTCTCTAATGATGCAATAACTAGTAACTACCACTCTTTAATAACAAGGGTAAAAATGATTAATGATATAAAAATACTTTTTATTAATATTGTAACACCCTAACCCTTAGCACGTCATGATCGTACCAAAAGTAAGGAGTTACTAACATGTTCTCCTTATTTACTATTTAATATTGAGCCTTTAGGTCGATATCGCGTTTCAGTTTATAAGAAAATACCAGAAAATTATTTGTAGTAATTAAAATCACACAATTATTAATAATAATAAATGCTATACAAATGAATTTAATATAAAACTCAAATACAATACCTATCCCTCTAGATAAAATAAAACTTAAAGCAACAAGGGTGAGGGAACTCTATAAAAATAACAGGAATCACAAGTAAAACTACTAGTCATCTGCATCTTCTAACTGAATCTTCGAACCTGTGTCACTAAAAGGGTGAAAGATTTTGGGGGTGAGAACAAACCACACGTTCTCAGTAGGGAATGGAAATGCCGTAAAAGTAATGAATTTAATGCAAATAATTAACTTACTTAGCAAAACTATTTTGTTAAACCTTTGGAAATACTTTTATTTCTACTATAGATAAATAATTACTTTTCTTTAAATTTCTAAACTCAAAACAAATTTTAAATATAAAATTAGTCACATTTTCTGTCTCTCAGCCACATAGTTAATCCTCAGTCAAATGTCAACTCGTAATCACTTTAATACACTCACAAACAAATAGTGCAAGCAAGAGATTCAATTCAATGTACAAGCAAGTCACAACAAGACAAACAATACAATCACAAAGTAATAAAACAGGCAAGCGCAATCAAATGCAAATGCGCAATCAATATGATGCATGTCTATCCCTAACGCAGGCCATGAGCTCATGTGTCGGTTGCCTACCCGCTCCCGACATTACCCGGGCACAAGTCCCAGATATGGTTTTCCAGATGCATCAGTGTGCTTATAAGTCGTACGGCCAGGCCGCATCAGTGTGACTTTAAGTCGTACGGCTAGGCCGCATCAGTGTGACTTTCCAAATCAATAAGCATACATCTGGAAAACAGTTCTTAGTGTGTGGGCGTCCCCACTTTACATTTGGCACTAAGGCCCAAGCAATGTCACATCTGCTCTCCTGTGGCAGACACTTCATTAATTAATATATTCTTTAAATCCTTGTTCTCTGCTCTCCTGTGGCAGAGATTCCTTTTCTTAATAAACCGAGCTCAAATCTTTACTTAAAACAAAAATCTCTCCTTAAAAGATTGGGTTTAAAACATTATATTTTTCTTAATAAATCAAACTTTAAAATAGAATAAATTTTTTCTTAACTAAATATGTTTTAAATAATTTAATTTTCTAAAACCAAATCTTTTAAAATAACTTTTCAAATAAAACCTCAGATTTTATAAAATTTCAGCGGCATTTTCTCTAAAATTCGGACTAAACCACCCTTACGGGTTCCCTATTCCTCAACAATCACATTTTCACAACCTCAATTCAAACTTAATTCAACCAATTAAACTCTCATAACAACCAAACCAATCACATTCACAGCAATAATCCATACTCAATATCATTACTATTATATATATATATATATATATATATATATATATATTTGCAATTATCCAATTAATTTTGTAGGCATTCTAAATTAAAAACTTAACTTTAAAAACAAACCCCCTACCTTCGTATGAAATTAAAATCAATGAAAGTTCTGGAAAAACTTTCTGACCGAACTGCTGAAGAGGAAAGCGTCAGAAATCATCTGTGCCTCCTAGAAATTCAGTTGGCCGAACTCAAGGGGAAGAGGAGTTACGTCACCGTCAGCCTCCATTGAACAAAAGTGATGCCAACGTGTAGAGAAAGAGAATACGAACACTTTTATCAGATTAGATTTTTTATTAGAGTTATGAATCTCAAAAAAATCGAAGCCGGAAGTCTTGTTGAAGGTCACAGTGAATGAAATGAAAGATAAGGTAAAAATGATAATTAGTGGTGATTAGAGAAAGGCCGTGTGTCTTGGTTCATTAATGAAGGGCTATGTGTCACATTTTTCTTTCTACAAAGTAATTCAGTCATGCATGAAGATCAAAATGAAATTGATAAATGTTAATGCATGATGAAAGGTCATTGGCCATTCAATGAGAAAAGGCATGTGTCATAGTTTTATACATAAACTTGTGCATAAAAGCCACGTTTCAAAATTTTCTTTCTTTCTTTGTTTCTTACCAAAATAATAATAATAATAATAAAATAATAATAATAATAATAATCAATTTAGACGGTAACTATCAATATAGTTTCTAATAGATAATTTAAAATAATAGAATAAGTCATAATTAAATTAAATTTTATTTTTAAATTCA
Organism: Arachis ipaensis; assembly: GCF_059453495.1. Classification (NCBI taxonomy): domain Eukaryota; kingdom Viridiplantae; phylum Streptophyta; class Magnoliopsida; order Fabales; family Fabaceae; genus Arachis; species Arachis ipaensis. Next base: position 112,079,446 of record NC_142441.1, on the reverse strand, counting down.
AAGTGTAAAATTTAATTTTAAAAACTCGGGTGTTATATCCTACCCACCTTATAAAAATTTTCGCTCTCGAAAATTGATATAAGATGGAAAAGATTCATATCAACTCCATTTTCAAAAATATCGAAGAAAAGAAATAGAGAAGTGTGGCATGTTCAGTTTGCAAATGTGAAAGAAATCATATCTGATGAAAGAAGTTTGAAACAAAACGTCTTACGGCAAACAACCAAGGAAGAGATTCACATTAGCACGAATAAGGATTATGCGTTGAAACGGAGCTAACCCCTAAACTTAACTTCTAACGTTCCCAAATCCTTAATTTACGTTACTTATTACTTCTATTGCATCTATGATAACCCGTTAGTACTCTCATATACATAAATCATTAGTATTAAGTTGGCCAGACTTATTACCATGAGGTATGCAATGGTCGACTAACAACATTAATCAATAGACAGTCATGCATCTAAAACTCAAATTCTTGTCATTAGGACAAGTTCTATTGCATGACAGACACTCAGAGTATGCAGTGAAGCATAGTCAGTCCATTCCCAAGGCTCTAACAAGGACGAACTGCTCTGATACCATAATGTAACACCCTAACCTTTAGCACGTCATGATCGTACCAAAAGTAAGAAGTTACTAACCTGTTCTCCTTATTTACTATTTAATATTGAGCCTTTAGGTCGATATCGCGTTTCAGTTTATAAGAAAATACCAGAAAATTATTTGTAGTAATTAAAATCACACAATTATTAATAATAATAAATGGTATACAAATGAATTTAATATAAAACTCAAATACAATACCTATCCCTCTGGATAAAATAAAACTTAAAGCAACAAGGGTGAGGGAACTCTATAAAAATAACAGGAATCACAAGTAAAACTACTAGTCATCTGCATCTTCTAACTGAATCTTCGAACCTGTGTCACTAAAAGGGTGGAAGATTTTGGGGTGAGAACAAACCACACGTTCTCAGTAGGGAATGGAAATGCCGTAAAAGTAATGAATTTAATGCAAATAATTAACTTACTTAGCAAAACTATTTTGTTAAACCTTTGGAAATACTTTTATTTCTACTATAGATAAATAATTACTTTTCTTTAAATTTCTAAACTCAAAACAAATTTTAAATATAAAATTAGTCACATTTTCTGTCTCTCAGCCACATAGTTAATCCTCAGTCAAATGTCAACTCGTAATCACTTTAATACACTCACAAACAAATAGTGCAAGCAAGAGATTCAATTCAATGTACAAGCAAGTCACAACAAGACAAACAATACAATCACAAAGTAATAAAACAGGCAAGCGCAATCAAATGCAAATGCGCAATCAATATGATGCATGTCTATCCCTAACGCAGGCCATGAGCTCATGTGTCGGTTGCCTACCCGCTCCCGACATTACCCGGGCACAAGTCCCAGATATGGTTTTCCAGATGCATCAGTGTGCTTATAAGTCGTACGGCCAGGCCGCATCAGTGTGACTTTAAGTTGTACGGCTAGGCCGCATCAGTGTGACTTTCCAAATCAATAAGCGTACATCTGGAAAACAGTTCTTAGTGTGTGGGCGTCCCCACTTTACATTTGGCACTAAGGCCCAAGCAATGTCACATCTGCTCTCCTGTGGCAGACACTTCATTAATTAATATATTCTTTAAATTCTTGTTCTCTGCTCTCCTGTGGCAGAGATTCCTTTTCTTAATAAACCGAGCTCAAATCTTTACTTAAAACAAAATCTCTCCTTAAAAGATTGGGTTTAAAACATTATATTTTTCTTAATAAATCAAACTTTAAAATAGAATAAATCTTTTCTTAACTAAATATGTTTTAAATAATTTAATTTTCTAAAACCAAATCTTTTAAAATAACTTTTCAAATAAAACCTCAGATTTTATAAAATTTCAGCGGCATTTTCTCTAAAATTCGGACTAAACCACCCTTACGGGTTCCCTATTCCTCAACAATCACATTTTCACAACCTCAATTCAAACTTAATTCGACCAATTAAACTCTCATAACAACCAAACTAGTCACATTCACAGCAATAATCCATACTCAATATCATTACTATTATATATATATATATATATATATTTGCAATTATCCAATTAATTTTGTAGGCATTCTGAATTAAAAACTTAACTTTAAAAACAAACCCCCTACCTTCGTATGAAATTAAAATCAACGAAAGTTCTGGAAAAACTTTCTGATCGAGCTGCTGAAGAGAAAAGCGCCAGAAATCATCTGTGCCTCCTAAAAATCCAGTTGGCCGAACTCAAGGAGAAGAGGTGCTACGTCACCGTCAGCCTCCATTGAACAAAAGTGATGCCAACGTGTAGAGAAAGAGGATACGAACACTTTTATCGGATTAGATTTTTTATTAGAGTTACGAATCTCAAAAAAATCGAAGCCGAAAGTCTTGTTGAAGGTCACGGTTTCCTCAAGAAAAGCTTCGGTCTCTCCCTCTCTTTTTTCTAAGGCTCAATGAATGAAATGAAAGATAAGGTAAAAATGATAATTAGTGGTGATTAGAGAAAGGCCGTGTGTCTTGGTTCATTAATGAAGGGCTATGTGTCACATTTTTCTTTCTCCAAAGTAATTCAGTCATGCATGAAGATCAAAATGAAATTGATAAATGTTAATACATGATGAAGGGTCATTGGTCATTCAATGAGAAAAGGCATGTGTCATAGTTTTATACATAAACTTGTGCATAAAAGCCACGTTTCAAAATTTTCTTTCTTTCTTTGTTTCTTACCAAAATTAAATGAATAATAATAATAATAATAATAATAATAATAATAATAATAATAATAATAATAATAAAAATCAATTTAGACAATAACTATCAATATAGTTTTTGATAAATAATTTAAAATAATAGAATAAATCATAATTAAATTAAATTTTATTTTTAAATTCAAAACGTAAAATTTAATTTTAAAAACTGGGGTGTTATAAATATCACTATTTGAAGTTTCATAATGACAATCAATTTGGAATATCTATAATTTTATAGAAACACTATCATTTAAAAATTGAGGAAGTAGTAGTAATATAACCACAGTCCACAACGAAGGATAGAAGCATAAAATTTCTACCCTTTACTTTATTTATATATTCCTGCAAAAATATTAATCATTTTGCTTCAATAAAATAAATTGTCTACTCGAAGTATATAAATGACATAGTTTTTCTGCTAATTCCCCATTGTTTTAAACTCATTGTTATAGTTGTTTATTTGATTCAAGACTGATTCTGAATTTCAAGCATTTGCATATATGCCTTCGCATCAGTCCCACATAATAAAATCATATTATACCTTAAATCTTGTCATTTTTTATTTTTATAATGCAGGAAGGTGACTTTGAGATGATACATATTGATAAAGTAGGCTCAAGATCGTTTAACGTGGCCATTGCCCCTAGGAATCATAATTATAGGTATGTACACCATCCAAAACATTCTATATATACATAAATAATTCAAAGATTATATAGAGTAGGATGATGATGACTTTCCCTTGTTACATAACAATTTAGCATGTCTGTTTCCTAGAAGCTTAAATCCAGAGATTCTTGAAGGTTTACTTGGAGCAAGTTAGCCCTTGCAACTTGATTGGTTTGTGTGCAATTAGCAATATGATATATTATGTTATGTTGATAATAATTATTGTTGATTGCATTAAACATAATACTCAATTGGTGGAATAATGGCATTTCTAACACTTCATGAAATATTGTCATTGGCTTTTGATTATGCTGGACAAAAATGTGCAAAGTGGTATTAGTTTTGAGATTCAAGATAACACAGTATTAGTTTCTGTTCCTTTTTATCTACTTATCTTGTAGAGATTAGGTTGTAATATGTAATTCTAATTTACCACTGTTGATGTAGTAGTATTAAGTTATGGTTGTATATACTTGTGTAGTTATGGTTGATTTCTGTGCTTAGTAATGTGGCTAGTTATGTACTTCTTTTCTTTGCAATGTTCAGAATTAAAAATTTGCTATAAAGCAATTTCTCAAAAAGTATCCACATGATGCTGTTGTACATTGTGAATACTAATAGAAAATTTTATTTTTAATTTATAAGCAAAGATCAAATTATAATATTTAAATTTCTTTAAAGTTAAATAATCTTTAGTTTGATTGATGTTATTTGTTCAATCAATAATAGTGATTTATATCTTCCAGTCTATTTAGTTTCAATTTTAAATGGGTTTGCAGCCATTCAGTTTGCTGCAATTTTTTTTATTTGAAAATTTAGTTTTTGTGGGGGTTTTAAACCGCCACAAAAATTAAAAAAAAAACCGCCAAAAATTTTTCACTCAAAACCCCCACAAAGCAAACGAAGAACCGCCACTAAATTACGTCGTGGGGGTTCTGTAAAACTGCCACAAATAAGCTCGTGGCACCTCAAATTTTGGAGGTTTTGGAAACTCCCACAAACCTTTTTGTGGAGGTTTCAAACATCCACAAACCAAGAAAAAAATCGCCACAAATAAGCTTGAATCTTGTAGTGGTAGGAAGCACGACAAAGCTGCTAGCCTGCCTGTGAGATGTTGTACCTCTTTTGTTGTCGTAGGGCTTGACATTTGTAGAATAACATCACACTTTTTTGGATTTGCTTCTACACCTCAGGTGGTAAGGAGGAAACCAAGAAATTTTTCCCCTTGAACTCCGAAGGCACATTTTTTAGGATTAGTCTCATATTATACCTTCGCAACTGTTCAAATATCTCGGCCAGGTCTCATTGATGTGAGCTGCCCATGGATGTTTTGGCGACCATGTCATCGATGTAAACCTCCATGTTCTGACCTATTTGCTTGTGAAAAACATTGTCCATCAGCCGTTAATACGTTGCACCTGCATTCTTAATACCAAATGGCATTACTTTGTAACAAAAGTTTTCGAACTCAGTTATAAAAGCTGTTTTATCCTGGTCGGTAGGATGTATTAGGATCTGACTGTATCCAGGGTATGCATCCACAAAGCTCAAGCTACTGAAACTAGATGCATTATTTACTAGTTTGTTTATGCAGGGTAATGGATATGCATCTTTAGAGCATGCTTTGTTAAGATTAGTAAAATCGACGCACATGCACCATTTACCTGAATTTTTTCTTACCATTACCACATTAGACAACCATGTGGTGAACCTGATCTCCTTGATGAATCCTGCCGTTAACAACTTTTTGGTTTCTTCCATAGATCATGCTTATTTTTTTGTTCCCATATTGCATTTTTTTCTGTGCTACAGGTCAGATAGTGGGGTCAATTTCCAGTCTGTGACATATGACCTCGGGGTTAGTTTCGGGCATATCTGCCGGCGTCCATGCGAAGAGGTCGACATTTTGTTGCAACAAAGATATCATTTGTTCCTGTTTACATGCAGAGAGAGCATTTCCAATATATGTGTAACAATTTGGTTTGTTATTTAGAGATACCTTCTCAAATTGTCCATTGGTAGTGGTCGTTCCTAGAGATCGGCTCGAGGATCCAGGTTTGATAGCAACGGTTGTTCTTCAGCGTGGTGGACGGCCTAAACTTGTTCAGAATAAATTATCTTATTTGGACGTTGTTTGAGGCTAGCATTGTAGCACTATCTAGCCTCCTTATAGTCGGCATGGATCATGGTTATCCCCCCATCGTCAACCTATAACTTGACATACAAGTGCATAATAGACACTATTGCTCCAAAAGATTTTAAAGATGGTCTGCCGAAGATGATGTTATAAGGGCTGGTACAATTGACAACTAGATACTGAATGTCAATCGTTTTAGATTGAGGGTGCTCTCTCAGCGTCGTCCTTATCCATATAGATCCGAGGATAGGCACTCGTTCTCTTGAAAATCCTACCAGTTCACCAGAGGACGGTTTCATTGCTTTGTCGCACAGCTTCATTTTCTAAAAAGTAGAATAAAATAACACGTCAGTGCTGCTACCCGGGTCTAATAGAATTTTTCTTACCAGAAGATCACCAGCCTGGACTGAGATGACCACTGGGTCATCTAAGTTAGGGCTTGGTGAAATAAGATCGGAATATGTGAAGGTTATGGATGATGTGTCGCTGTTCATTGTGTTCATTCTTTCCGTGGTTTCTACCGCTAACATGTCTTGGTAGCCTCACTTTCTTGCAGAGTTTGTTGTGCCACCCCCTGCAAAACCTTCTAATATACAGTCTATTATTCTTCAAGGTTGTAAAGGTGGGTTTAAGGTTGTCCATTTGCCTTTGTCCTTAGTTGCATTTGATTGAGTGTTTGCTTCTCGTTGGACTGTGTCTTCTCTTCTAATGTGTCTGTCTACGTACTTGTCTAACAATCCTTGGCGAGCTAACCTTTCAAGCAAATATTTTGCCACCACGCATTTGTCTGTGGTGTACCCGAACTTCTGGTAAAATGCGCAGTGTTTTGATTTGTCTACATACTTTTGATCTTTGTAAGTTCCTGTCTTATTCGGGGGTTTATCAGTTTCGAATGTAAAATCTCTTTTATGATGTCTTCCCGCTTTGTGTTGAACTTAATGTAAGTATCAAACTTGGGAGTCATCTTAAACGGCCTCTTGTTATCTCCAGTGTTGGGGATTTTGTGATGCCTATTATCTTCCCTGTGGGGTTGCTGGTGTTTTTCCGCTTTTCGAGCCTCACGGAGTTCCTCAATTTCAATTTGCCATGCTGCTTTCTCCCTGAACTCGGCTAGAGTCTTCGGTTTGGCCACAGCAATGGTTTCCTGGAATTTTTCCGGTCGTAAACCACTCTTTAGAGCGTGCAAATGCACATTAGGGTTGAAGTCAGGTATCGTCATGGTTGCTTTAGGGAATCTGGTCATGTAATCTTTCAAAACTTTCACGGTGGCCTTGCTTGATGCTGTTTAGGTAATCAGAGCTATGCACATAAATCTTGGAAGCGGCAAAATAGTTGGTGAAAGCTTAGACAAACTCTTCAAAACTTGAAATGGATCCTACAGGTAAACTGGAACACCACAGTAAAGCGGCTCCATCCAAAAAAGTTGGAAAGGATCTGCACAGTATAGGGTCAGACTCGCCATTCAAAAACATCATAGATTGAAATTTAGTAACGTGAATATTTGGGTCACCAATTCCCTTATATGGTGCCAACGTTGTGGGAAGAGTGAAACCCTTTGGCATTTGAAATTTCATTATTTCCTCGAAAAAAGGGTTGGATATTGTCAACTTTGTTTTTGGTGGAATCGGATGATCCTCTGAGTTCGCGTTGCCATCGTTCTTGCTACTCTCTCTATCATCCTTTTCCGTTCTGATGTTGAGCTAGAAGCTCGAATATTTTTCGGACTTTAGCCTTGAATTCCTTATTTCGGGCTAGTAACTCGTCTGATGACATACCAGGTATGCCGTTACCAATCATCTTGGCCGTGCATGTAAAGATGGAACAAGGGAGAGGAAAATAACAATGAAAGGGTTAGGTCTATTTCCGTCCCCACGGTAGACGCCAAATGTTCTTGTCCTAAGAATGTGACCGAGCTACAGCATCTTCCTTCTGTCCTTCAAGGGTTTTGGTGGAGCTATGCATCGACCAAGATGAACACCAAAGGGGTGGAATACCTGCAAAAAGCAATCTGACACTCAAGTCAGTATTCAAGAATATTTTGGAAAAATTACTAAAGATTGTCCGTTAGTTCTCTGGTTTGATGTTTCCTCCTCGTTCTATTTTTATAGAGGATGAAGTGAGTTTTAGTTGGTATCTTTTCACTTTTTTCGGAAAGAAGATACTGCAGTGAATATTTGTTTCGTTGTTGGTTCGATATCTTCGTTTGACTCCTTCATTTCCAAGTTTGTTACTTTAATGGCCGAGGTTATAAGGATAATGGCCAAACTATAACGTCCATATCACTTCCTATTCTCTACACAAGTACTTATCATTATCTCACCATCACTATTATATATTAATTTGTTCTTTCGACCTTTCTCTTTTTTTATTCTCCTTCCACATCCTCTTTCTCGTTCGCAATTAATTACTACTGTATATCATTTTTCAGTTATCAATCTTATTTATAACTTCAATCTACAACGGCCTAATGTGATAATGAACTTTTATGAGTTGCTAAAAATTTGTTAAATAGATTTATTTTTTGTGTCTTTTGAATATCTAAATATAAAATTATTTTTCTTGTTATTCTCAATTTATGATTGAATTAACAAATAATAACAAATACATCATAATTTTAATAGGTAAAACAAATTAAGAAATGAATTAATTTATATTTATTTCAGCTACACTCAAAAGTAACAACTACTTTAAAAATAAATTAAAAAAAAATTCATAACTTTTATGTAAATCATCTACACTCTTACAAAAATAATCAAGTAATAAACATAACTTCTTCTATAATAAGTCCTTTTTAAATTATCTATTACATAAAATATCAGATATTTTTATTTATCAAAGTTAAAAATTAAAACTAAATAATATTAGTATTTTTTGTTTTAAAAATTAAAATAAAATACAAAACTAATCATAAGGCTAAAATAAAAAAAAGTAGAGGGATTCTAGAGGGGTGGTAATGTTGAATTTCATGTTCATATAGGTTGCATTTGTTTCTGAGAACAAGCTAAGACGAGACACTGAGAACAAGACATAAAGGACAAAAACACAAAATTTAGTGTTTTTGTATTTTGTTTAGTGATAAAATAGAACAAATTATAGAAATCTAATTTATTCTCATTTTTTTCATTCAAAAAATTTGAGAAGAAAAATATAATAATAAAAAATATAATTATGAAAAATTAATAAGAATAATAAAAGAAAAAATAAAAAATAAATTGTGTCCCTTGTTAGTGTCTCTGTATCTTTTCTATCAAGATGAACACACAAAATGCACTAATTCAGTGTCTCTGGACACAATATCTCTGTTCATGTCTCATCTATCAAACACAATTTTGTATCTCAGTCTCTCTCTCTCAATGTCATATCCCAGTAAACAAACGCAGCTATATATATGAGAATATTATGGTTTATTACATTATATCTTTATTTTGTGCCACATAATAGAAAGTAGACTTCTATGTCTATTTTTTTTATTATTTATGTTATTTATCTATATTTTTTTAAATTAGACTTTATAGTTATCGACTTATTTTTATTTTTTATAAGAGTACATCAATTATATCGTAATTTTAATAATCAATATAAATTTTAAAAAAATAAATAAATTCATATTTATTTCGATTACACTCAAAACTGAATAATATTATAAAAATAAACAAAAATGTCTCATAATTCTCATATAAATTATATATATTAGTATACCAAAAGTAAACTTAACTTCCTAGGTAATAAGTAATTTTTGGAATTGGATCTCTCATTGTAAATTTTATAAGAAAGATAAAAAAAATATGAGAGAAAAATTTAAAGATCATATTTTATACCCTAAAATTAAAAAAAATTGAGAGCATTAACTTCTCTAATTTTTGAATCATCTAATGTAAAAAAAAGATCACATCTTTATTATCCTAAAAGTTGAAAACTAAAATAAACTAATATTAGTATTTTTGAAAAAACATCAAAAGGTTAAAGATCACACCTTACATCATTAATTGAAAAATTGAGAATATTTATTTCCGTAATTTTTAAATCATTTAATGTATAAAAGTCACATCTTTACTATCCTAAAAGTTGAAAATTAAAACTCATATTAGTATTTTCTAATTAACAGAATCAAAGTAAAATACAAAACAATCTTAAATAAAAAAATAAAAAATTTCAAATTTCTAAAATATAAAAAGTTTATAAAATACAAAAATTGACTTAAAATATAACTATTAGGTACTCCACAAATAAACATAATTGCAAAATAAAACTTAACCTTCTTCTGATTTGAGTCATGTTGCTGACAAAAGTAAAATGTAACACATAAATACATATATTTTTAAAAATTAAATAATATTCAATAATTGACATATCTAAATGCAAATTTTCCTCGAACCACTTATTGATCGGATGGTGCAACTGTTCAAATGGGATACTCTAAAATTTTCATCTTGTAATCGATGACTTTGGATATTTTATGCTTCCAATTAGTATTATTTCACTGTTGGGTGGCCTTGTTCACGTTTAACACTCTAAAATAAATAAAAAATAAATTAAAATAAATAAAAAACTCTATAAAATAAAATGGTTGAAATAATATATATAACAGAAAAAAAAATTGGAACTTACATGTAAATATTAAAAAAACTGTGTTAATTATAAGAGATTATGAAAACTGTTTTTGTAAATGGAAAAAAATAAATAAATACACATAAGAACTTGTGTACACCATATGAAGTTAAACTTGTAAAACTAAATATACGTTTCAACATATAGTTTATTTAATAAGTGAAAAAAAATAAAGAGAAAGTACTACGTATACTCATGGTCCGTTATTATGGTTGATGAAAAATATAAAAAAAAAAAAAAAAAGAAGAATATAATAAAGCTACACGAACACTTGAAAAAAAATGAACAAAGGTGATAATGTAGATAAAAATTATGCGTAGAATAAAAAAATAGCTACAATATAAATAAAAAAAAGTTAATAAATAATTATATATTCCATCCAATTTCTCCCTTATCTTCCATGGTTCTTTTCCTTTTATTTTCATCACATGATTACATTTTTATCTTGGCCACTAATTAAGTAAGGAAAAAAAGATAATATCAAGAAAGAAAAAGATTCTAAAAGATCAATTATTCCATCCTATTTCTCCAAGAAGAATGATACTGTTTCTTCCTTTTTAATACTCTTTTTCATCATTTTACACTTAGTAAGTTAGCTAACAAAAGAAAGAAAGAGTGACAAAGGAAAAAAGAGGCTAGTGTTGAGAAGAGGGAAAAAAAACAGTTAGAGTTCTCAGCTTTGTTTCTAATTTTCAAAAAATCAAGAGTTCATATCAACATTATAATACGATCAAATAATTCTTTTCATCGTTATGTCAGTTACTATTTATTAGTAAGGTTAAAATTAAAATCAGATTAGATACCAAATTTTTTATATCCCTTTTATATTGATGGTTATCAATAGTTAAAAAAGGGATTGAATCTTACCCTTCTTTTATTTTACTTATAATTATACTTTCTGTTAAAAAAATATAGGAGATATTTTGGTTTTGTTTTCTGATACGGTACGAGTCAGAACAGATAAGAGAGTAGAGAATTACATCCAAATGTATTTTGGTTCGGCTACTCAATACAATATAACCTATATCCAGTTTTCATCACAACAGTGATAGAATTTCACTATCTTTTTCAACAGATTACAATCACCAATTCTCTTTAGGATCTACCCAATCCTATCTGGGACAAGTCCAGATTCTAACCCAATCTGAACTTGACTAGGACTCACCCTAGCTTTCAAATGCAAAGTGCTAACCCAACTTGTAAGAGAACAAGTCCAAATTTTAACCCAACCTGAACTTGATTAGGACTCACCCTAACTTTTAACAGCAAAATGCTAACCCAACTTGTAAGAAAATCTTCTCAGGATCATGGCACAAAACAGAAATACTAACAGAGAAATTTTTGAAATAACTTAGGCTTTTTCTCCAAGTCTATCTCACTGCCTTTTTTTTTTCACTCATTGGTTTTTTCTTACAAACATCACCATATTTGCCTTTTACCCATGAAACTCAAACAGATTAAACTGAGAAAAAGAAATACTAAATAAAAACCATAAAGGAGAAGAACAAGAAAAGCTCAAGGAGCTATGAAAATCGAAATCAGTGCTCTTTCTCTCTTACCCAATTCTTAGCCGTTCACCCCTATTACATAGGAGTGAAGCTTTCAAGCTCCTTTGATCTTGGCCGTGTATCTTTTCTTTGGCCCCAAGTTTGATTTTTGATTGTTGACGACCTACTGAGTATATTTGACTTCACTTTCTCCATAGTTGCTTGATTTGTGCTTGAAATTCAGCAGATTTTTTCATGGTTTCTTGGTAAAACACAAATGAAAAAAAATTAACTTGAGATACTCTGTCCGGATGAGATTTATCCTGTTGTTATAGTCCTTTTTTTCTTTCTTCTTGATTGAATTTGAAAATAACATTTTTGTTCTTGACTGTGCTCTAGCTTCGAATTTTTCTTTTTCTTTCTTCTTGCTTCAGAGTGATGTGATGTTTAAAGAAAGAGAAGAGAGAAGAAAGAGAATTTGTATTAAGTGAAGTGAAGCTAGAATTCAAATGAGTTGAGTTCAAAGTATAGAAGAGTAGGTTTTGTTATGTATCACTGAATTATATTTATTTTGGGCTAACTCATCTTTGTTTCTTTTTCTTGGTTCAGCTGTCTACCCTTCTTAGATCAAGATTTGAACGATTAGAGTTGTATAACTGAAATAGAAATTAGTCAAGAGGTGTGGGTTAACTTTAATGACCCTGTTTTAATTTAATTTAATTTTTGCACACTAACTAAATTTATTATACAAACAATTTGATAATAATTCAATAATATTTAGCCATCATCATATTTTAATTCTCCAAATTTAACATATATATTATTATATATTTCAGATTATAGAATATTATATATTATTATAGATAACATATAGTATGTTATTTAATATGATATAAAACCATAAAATAAGAAACCAATTTTGATATATAATTTGTTATGATGCTACCTATTCAAAAGTAATAACAGCCATATAGCACACATGCATTCGTATAATCGTATTATTGTAGCATTATATACAGTAATGGATTCAAAAAAATTTTTTTTTCTTGAACAAGATTCAAAAAATTTTAATAATAAAAATAAAATATATATAATATAATAATTTTTTGGTTTAAATATTTTATTAATTTTTATACTTCACTAGTTTTTTAGTTAAGTTTTTATAATTTAAAAATTTATAATTAAATCACTATATTAGATAAAAAAAAATTAATCAGATTCTTAGTAGTTATTATCTTTTAAAAAATATATTCTAAAATATTTTATAATTTATCCTATATTAAATATAAAAATAAATGTTAAAAAAAATTTAATTAAAATTTTTTATCTAATATAAAAATCTAATATAATTATAAATTTTTAAATTATAAACTACCTTCATAAATGGAGCGACCATTTTCAGCCACTAGGCCGCTAGGCTACTGTGCCCTTCATTAATATATATGCAAATTATAATATATATAAATAAATATCTTTTATTAAATTATTTTTATTTAATTTATTTTAATTTTATTTATAAATTTATTTATTTTTAAATTAATTATATTTTTATTTAACAATAATTATAAAATTACTTATTTTTTTTATAATTATATAATATTTATTAATATTATTTTGCAATAAATACTTATACTATATAATAATATAATAAATATAAACTAATTAATAAATTATTAAAATTTAAAAATAATAGTTATTTTAATATAAAATAAAATAAAAATATTTATGATAGAGTAAAAATAATAAAATACTTATTCTTCCTGTTTCATATTATTTTAAAATAGCTTGATATTTTTAAAATGTTCGTAAAAATATGCATTTTAAATTTTAATTTTAAATTTTTAACTATTTTTTATTTTTTATTTATATAGAATTGAGTCCATCAGTTCAACCAGTAACTCATCGGTTGAACCAATAATTCAGTAACCCAATAACTTAACCGATTTGATCACAGGTTCAATTCTTACAATTATGCTTTCACTCCACCAAATTAGATGAATAGCTAATTATGATCCTTATTCTGCGGCGAAATTGCTCCCATTTGTCGCTGCTGTGAGTTTCTCAGAACCGCCACCACACAATGCTCTACTTCAAACTCTGCAACTTCTTGTTTTTTATTATCAACAAGTAGCTATTTGATTTAGGAGTGGTTTGAATTTTTTTGAGAGACTAAATTAAATTTTAAGGTTGTTATGTTTTCTTAAATTAAGTTTCGAATTCTCTTATATCTTTTTAATTTCACAAGCGCTCAACATCATAGTTATCAAACCCAGACCGGACCGATCGGTTCAACCGAAAAACCGGTGAACCGGAACATAAGCCGGTCCGGGTGATCCGATGACGTCATCACACAGCCCGATGATGTCAGCACGCGTCACTCAAATTTCAAAAATTTGAAGCATATGCCAGCGCTGGGATTCGAACTTGCATCAGTCAAGTTATAAAGGGAGCCTGTTACCACTAGGACAAGCTTACATTTTGCGTTATAATCTATCTTTTTATGAATATGTTATTAACTATTAGATATATCCTAATTAATAATTTATATATTAATTCTTTTAGTCATGCAAATTTAATATATTTTTTATTTTTTTGTTCTAATGAATTGTTCATATTAATTTAATTTATTTTTATTTTATATTTACTCTTTCTTAGATTAATTATTTTTTAATTATATCATTATTAAAATAAAAATTAAACTTTGTTAAATATCAATAAATTAAAAAAAGATAAGCAAAATTTTTTTATTAATCATGACATATTTTTGTTACTGATAATTATATGACATCTATTAATATTAATATTTTTTTAACATATATTTGAATAATGTAATAGATACTAATTAATTAATGAATTAGAAAATAAGTTAATTTGATATAAAAAAATTATATAATTATTTAATTATGACCGGGTCAACCGGTTGAACCAGTGACCCATCGGTTGAACCAATGACCCAGTGACCCAGTAACTTGGCCGGGTCAATTGCCGGTTCGGTTCTGATAACTATGCTCAACATGCTTCAACCAAATACTTCTCTGACTTTTATCATTAATCCTTTATCATTAAGCCTTTTTTTTTTTTGTAGAGCTATGAGATTTTGTTGTCATCTATGAGTCAATTATTTATCTGAATGATTAACCATTTTATTTTTAATAATTTAGGTACATGCTTTGTCTCTCTGGGATCTTTTACTAATTACCGAGTGCCTCACACTTGAATCATTGTTTGTTTGAAGTTTTTTTTGTTATGCAAAATGATCCTATTTTTATTTTTCAACAAAGTGTGACTCTGGTGTCTTGTTATTATGACTACTACTCCAATTAGTAGTAGTATTGTTACTTCTGAGCCGTTTTGATGGTCTTTCAATTATAGTAGTAGTAGGTGAAGTAGTTTCCATCATGGAAATCTTGGAGTTCATAAAGTAGAAGTATATGACAAGTCTAAGTTGAACCATATGAGAAGTAATTTGTGTTTTGTGTAATGTCTTTTGTGAAAGCAGGGAGAAGATTCGAACAAGTATTGTTGGAAGTGAGAGAGTTAAAGGGTAGTGCTTCCCTGCGACATTGTCACATTCAGTTAGTTTTTTCCTTCGTTTATTTTTACTATTTAATTGATTGAAATATATATATGTACGTAGTTTTTCTATATTTTAACAATGAAAACTATGATGAGACCGAGGATATGCTTGTGTAAAAGACATTAAAGTTTTGTGTAAATAATGACAAAATAGTTTCTTAATGCTCATATATCAATTTCTCTTAATAATGACAAAAAAAATTCCTATACATGACTGTTATTCTGTTTTAAGTAATATGGTTTTCTCTTAATATGCTCATATGACACACCATTCACAGCATACTTCTGTTTTCCATTTATGAAATGAGCAGAGTTTGCCAGAATTATGGTTCTCCTGCAATTTTTTTGTTGTTGCTTAGTGTTTGTTGTATTGAACTTGTTGTAATTATTTGTTGTTAGTACTATATTTTGTTACAATTTATCATAGTGATTATATCCTCATATTTTGTTTGCTGTTTTTTCTTTGCATTCTCTTATTTTCTTTTAATTTTACTAGCACTCAATATGTTCAATGAAATGCTTCAACCAGATTTCTTTAAATGTTTTATTTCTTATTTTTTTTGCAATCTGCATCACAATCACAACTATGCATTAAGAATGAATTGAAGGGAGAAAGATGTAGAATTAAGATTCAAGGATTTGGCCTTTGAATTTAAGAAAATGTTATATATGAGTGTTATTGAACAACAATCTTAATAAAATACTATATACTTGTGATTATGTGCGATTTATTTATTTATCTATATATTCAACATCTATATATATGACTTGATCCATATCAAAGTAATTAGTCCTTGATTCTGGACTGAGCTCCATAGTTTTAGTCCAAGTCAAAGTTATATATCTTATTCTGGCTTGTAAACAATTTGGATCTCAGATTGATACATTTGTACGAGCATTCAGAATTTTATGCCTTTAACATTGTCATTGTTCCACAATTGCTGTTAGAAAAGTTTGTTACCGGTTAAATGAATAATGACATCTCCATGTTAGCTTTGTGCCTTGTGTGTCAAGAGTCACGCTTTTTGGATATGGATTCATTCACCTATGCTAACTAGATTTATATGTTAGACAAAAGGACAAATAGGTCCCTGAGCTTTTGGCCCGTGGACATTTTCGTCCCTGAGCATTTGAAAATACTTTTAAATCCCCGACCTTAGCAAATTTTGGACGGATGAGTCCCTCCGTGGATTTGCCTCCGCCGGACCCATCGGAGAAGTCTGATCTGGCTCCCCTGAGGATGACATGGCACGCTTGGTTGACAGCTGGACTGCTGAGTAGAAAGTTCCCTTCGAAAATTGGACAATGAAGTCCCTGCACCACTAAACTACGTCGTTTTGCCACCCTACCCTAATTCTTAAATTGATTGCCCTTGTTTCTGGAGGCCAGTGGTGAGGAGTTGGACGTGCATCAACCATGGCTGCTAATGGAGCATCAGCAACATCGAGAAGAAGCCACATGGGAGTAAGAGAGGAAGATTCTGCCTCAAGCTCAAACCTTTATGTTCTTTACGACGGAGACCCGAAGGACGATGTCGCCCGGAGATGCTTCTGTGGAGTTTATGCGATAATGTATATGTTGAGGATGATTAGGAACCCAAACAGAGTCTTCATGGGTTGCCCATTCTATAAGGTAAGATAAGAAACCTGTGAAATTTGTTCTGTTGGAATGGTTTTGTATGGTGCATTTATTTTGGGTTTTTGTCAGGGAAACCAACCGCACTGCAAGTTTTTTCTTTGGGTGGATGAGCATTTGGCTAGAATTGGAAGCAGTGGTTGCGTCTTTGATAAAAGACCTGTGGTTGAGAAAGAGCCAGAAGTTGTTGAAGAGGATGAGGGATTCCATCATAGGATTGCTATTTTGGAGGAGAAGGTTACTGTGCTGGAGAAGAAAAAAAACCCCTTAGCTTGTTGTGTTGTTATTGTTGTATGTGCTGTTGTGGCTGCATTTTATGTTTGTAGTGACTGATAAATGAATTTTAGAAGGTAGAGTTGGAAAATGTGTTGATTCTGGTTTCTGTTTTGTAATGAAACATGGTCTTTAGGGAACATTTGTATCCTATTATCTATGTAAATGCAGTTAAAGTTATGATATCAATTGGGTGTTGAAATTATGTTGTCAATATGTGAAGAAGCCTTGAATGATTTCGTATAGTAGGCATAAAAGTTGTATACTTAACCACATAATATATATTAAAAGTTGCCCAAAAAGAACAATTCTGCTCAAGTGTATAGTATTATGAAGCTTAACATCACAAAAGTAAGCCTCAAACACCTAACAATATTGCAACAGTTTGTAAAAACCTAAGAGCTTGTTCAAAAAGCCACTAATTCTCCCAAAAAAACATTGTTGTCACATTCAACTTTCCTAAATGATATTACAAGGCATAGTGGGCTGCCCATGATGTCACATTTTTTCATGTCTTTGGATTGATGGATGGTGGATTAGGAATGAATTTGAACAGTCTTGTTGTTGCTGTGCTTGCTGCTGCCAGTGTCTCCTTGGAAGCTACTGAAGTCGGTCCTGGCCTGACTTGAGATGGTTGAGGCTGTGGGGGTGCAGGCTGACTTGGAGGTGGGAGTGGAGTGGCACAAAGTGGGGCAGGTAGCCTGAATATCTTCTGTTTGGGCCTGATTTTTGAAGTTTTTGGTTGAAATATTTGGTGAGGTGTGGATGGAACTTGGAGTGGAGGCCTAAATGGTGTACCTCTAGTTACACGACGTGGCTGGGGTTGGTCTGCGACGGAAGCTGGTGTTACAGGGTTTGGTGTTGCTGGCACAGCACTTGGAACCTGGTTGTGATAAATAAGACAGTATTCATGAGACTTAGCATAAATAACAGTTTAGAGGCTCAACATAACACAATTATATATTATACTTACATATGGAGCATTGCTAGATGCAGCCTGGGTAGATGCAGCCTGGCTAGTAGCTGCCTGGCTAGAGGTAGCATGGCTAGTAGCTGCCTGGCTAGATGGAGCACTTTGGGTGTTAGGGGCATCCTGTAAGTTTAAGTTGACCACTGTTACGCATTACTATTTGAATCCTGAAATATCTAACTAAACATAGTTTACACCAATATAGCAGATTACTAAGAATAAATACAAATACTTACATCATCCTGTGGTGCTGACTGTGATAGTGGAATGACAACTAGTGACTGACTTGTCCCACCTTTCTTGGACTTCTTGGTCTTAGGTTTCCAGTTGGGGTTAGATGGAGCACCCTTTCATGTCTTGTAGTTATGTCCCTCTGACCCACATTTACTACAAGTAACCTTAAAGGATCTCTTAAGCTTGGCACCTTGCTGCATCATTGGTTCAGCCGGATCCTTTTGTCTGTTGTGTACCTTTGGTCTGCCGATTGGTCTCTTTATGATGGGAGGATCTGGTCTCGAATACTCACTCCGTGTCCAAAATTCCTGACTAGGCACCGGTTGAATAGCATAGGCATATGTCTTATGGATTGACTCCATGCATAACCATGGATGCACATATTCTTCTGGTTGATCATGTCTTTTCCTGATTGCTGCCACTGCATGGATACAGGGCATGCCTATAACAGAGCAACATGATGCAATTGTTTTAAATGAAACCAGAAAATTGAGAACAATAAAACAAGTAAATTAGAATATACTTAACGTCCCTACTAACCAGTCAGCTGCCATTTGTTGCATGAGCAGGTTTGCTTGATGAGATCCACATCCACCTTTGTTGTCTTACGACTCACTTCGAACCTCTTTCAATCTTCGTCACCTGTCCACTCTGCAACCCACTTATTACTGGGCCTAATAAGACGATCCAGCCTCTTCTGCTGTACAGGTGCCAGCTTTCCAGAAACATTTTGTAGCAACTGCTTATGCTTAACCATCCTCCGCATTAGATAGCACCTTATTTCTTCACACATTGTGAGAATAGGCCTGCTTCTATAGTTTACAATCTTCGAGTTGAACACCTCACACATGTTATTTGTGAGGTTGTCCACTTTTGGTCCATGTGAGAAGTAGGCCTTCACCCAAATTGCAGGCTCGAATTTCGATAAATACTCCCATGCACCCTGGTTGATTCGCTTGAGTTTCTCCATTTGCTCCTTAAATTCTGGTATTGTGGTGCATTTAGCACAGTCCCAAACCACCTCCCGAATATAGAGATCCTTAAATCGGTTGATAAAATTTTTCCAAATGTGCATCACACAGTTCCAGTGATGGGCATTTGGCATAACTGCCTTCAAAGCAGGTAGCAGTCCCTACAGTTCAGTTTAACAAATAAATCAAGTAACCAAGCAGTCATCATACCAACATCACTTAATCAAAGTAGTATTCAACAATATATTAACTAACGCAGCAGCAGTGCATTCATAGTAACTAAACCAGCACTAACTCTTATTAACTAAAACAGCAGCAACTCATACTTAGATATGCACAATTAGTGCATTCATACTAACATCACTAAGTCATATAAACTAAATCAGCAGCTACTCAATGTATGTATAATAGTAGAAATAAAGTGAATTGAGACTGAGACACAATGAAATCAAGTTCTGCTGCATATTATATCAAGTTATCAACTGAACATAAAACCAAATCAAAGATATTATCTATTTTACCATTAAATATTAAATACATACATATATCCATCACAGATCCCAAAGACACCTTGTGGCTTCGCTATATGCTAAAATTATATGCTGTTTTCCTTCTCACATGCCTAAATTTTTAACTATTTGACATGAATATAAATGATGGGATCTATCTTTTTATTTTTTGTATTTTACATAAGTTTAGTACAAATTATGTAGACAGCATATAATTTCTCATATTATATTGAAAAAGAATCCCTTACATATTCAAACAATATATAAATACCGTAGTGAAAACTGAAAGCAATTCCATATTGTCGCTTCACATTGTCCCCCTACCCTATACTTTATCAATGCTTATTATTAATTAATTAATAACTACTTCTAATAAATCTAAAATATTATGTACTTGACTTGACTTGGTGCATAGATATTATTAATAATCAGTTAATAATGATGAGATTATTGAGATCAGCAGGCCGTAGTAGACTGGTAGGTGTCTAGGAATTTCTTCAGAATTGATCTATCTATCTATCTATGTTGCCGTTAATCAAATGAAAGACTGCATCATCACCCTGCTCATCAACTACAATATTTTCACTTCTCATAAGTACACTAGTATCTAATATTATAATGTTATAATAGTTTAAAGAGAAACTCTTGAGTCTATGGCTAATAACTTTATAAACTAACTCAGCAGCTACTCAGACCTACATATGCAGCAGTAGTACATTCATACTAACATCACTAAGTCATCTTAAGTAGATCATCAGCTACTCATTCTTACATATGCAGCAGTAGTGCATTCATACTAACATCACTAAGTCATATTAATTAAAACAGCAATCATTCGTACTAACTAAAGCAGCAGGTGGACACATGTATTAAGAAATAACATAGTCTTAATCAACACTAAGTAATAATCAAGTTTACCTTTTGTTGGTCGGACATAAAGTTCCATCCATGAGTCTGCACATCCCCCAAATCCTCTTCGAGAAGAGTCAAGAACCACTTCCAGGATTCTTTAGTTTCAGACCTAGCTACTCCATAGGCAACCACGTAAAATTGGTTATTGGCATCCTGGCCAACTGCTGTGAGGAGTTGTCCCCCATAATAAGTCTTCAGAAAGCAGCCATCAAGATGTATCAATGGCCTACACCCACTTTTGAACCCCTGTTTGCATGCTTCTAATGATATGTAAAGTTTATCAAAAACAGGGGGGATTGAGGTATAGGAGTGACACACAACTCTGCCCTGGACCCTGGATTGCTTCTTAATATCTCAAAAAAATAATCTCTAACATTACTATACTGCTCCCTCTCATTACCCATGATTCTCTCTCTTGCCTCTCTAACTGCTCTGTACACCATTTTTGGATGTGCAGTGAGTGAGAATTCTTCTCTGAGGAAGTCAATAGCCTCATTTTTCCTCATATGAGGCTGTGTATTCATTCTCTTCTCAACCTTTAAGCTAATCCAATGTTGATCAGCCACATTACTTCCCATGTTCCTTGCATATGTATGGTCATTCTTGTAAGTCTTAACCTGGTAGCATTGCAGAGACTTGTTGTATGATAAATGAACCAGCCACGAACACTCATCATCCATGCATCCCACCCTCACTCTCTCTTTGTCATTCTTAATCCACCTTAGCTCCCTACCCTCAGCAATGAATGAGTCTTTTACAACTTCCTTAAATCTGTCAATGGTGGCAAACCTTGTCCCTAACTCAAACCTCCCCTCTCCATGCTCATAATCGTCATCAAACTCAGGGAATTTATGCTTGCTAGATTCATCATCTGATGAAATAGGTGTATGTAAAGTCTCAGATTCATAGTCATATACCGGGTCATCATCATCATCTTGCATCAAGCTCTCATAGAACCTAACGTCTTGGTCCATGTTGGGCTGTGGGCCTCTGTTGGGCTGCACATTAGGATCAGGCCCAACATAATTTCTGGTCTGCTGCTCATTGGGTCCACTGCTTTGTCCCATCTTCTTCCACGTCTTCCTCTTTCTTTTAGCACCTGTCTTGTTTGCACTTGTCTTATTTGGAGACACAGCTTTCTTCTTTCCCTTCATTACTCTCTGCCTTTTGCTACCCTCATCATCAGCACTTGTATCATCATCATCACTGTCACTTTCAAACCCAGGAGGTGGAGGTTTGTAGGGCTCATCCTCCGTACTCTCATACCCATCATCAGAGGACGAACTCTGGTCATCCACCAAAACCTCTCCCTCATTAGGACTCTTACTTTGCTTTCCAGCATTCTCCACAATCTCAGGTTCATCAACCAGGTGATCAAAGTATAGGTAAAACTCGTCAGTCTCTGTATTCTTCATTTTGTTCTCTCGCATTTCGTTAATCCCTGCATCCCCAGTGAGAATATGCAGCCCAGACTCAATATCAGGACTCATTGGATCATACCAATAAACTGTCTTGTATGATTGGTACTCCAAGCCCTTGAACAGTGTGATCAAGTCTCCGAAATTAACGAAGTCTAGGTCCATTTCTGGAAACTTCTCCACCTTTCCATTTTTGTAAACCAGACAGCCATTAGTCTCTCTCACAAAATTACCTCCATGGTGGAACACGGGCACTACAAACACATCAACCATCTGACACAAGAAAAACGAAAAACTGTAAACAATGATCAAGAATTACTCTATTCACATATTAAAAGGCAGGAACCTTCAACATCCAAAACGAAAAATAACCGAGAAAATTTCGGGGCCCTAACTGTGATTTAACTTCAACCCAAAATTCCGATTACTTTTTTCACAACTTCTATCAACATGCACGCTCAGTCTATTCACATCATACTTCATACTTGCAGTGATATTTAACCTCACAATCCACTAACTACGCTACAGTACAGAGTTCTTACCTTCGGTGACGAAGCCAGCAACTCAGACAACAATGGACGCCGCTTCGACAGCCACTCCACACGGCGAACGTCTCAGCTCTGGGTTGTGATCTTTTTGGAGGGAGAAACAGAGTATGATGAACGTTGGTATTCCTTAGGGTTAATTGTAATTCAGAAGGGGAGATGTGGGTGTAAAGGGTATTGTAACAGACTTTGTATTGTAAGGGTAGGGTGGCAAAACGACGTAGTTTAGTGGTGCAGGGACTTCATTGTCCAATTTTCGAAGGGAACTTTCTACTCAACAGTCCAGCTGTCAACCAAGCGTGCCACGTCATCCTCAGGGGAGCCAGATCAGACTTCTCCGATGGGTCTGGCGGAGGCAAATCTACGGAGGGACTCATCCGTCCAAAATTTGCTAAGGTCGGGGATTTAAAAGTATTTTCAAATGCTCAGGGACGAAAATGTCCACGGGCCAAAAGCTTAGGGACCAATTTGTCCTTTTGTCTATATGTTATGTATCACTTTAATGTAGATATTTTGGATATAAATAATTCAAAAGGCTATGTCCTAATAACTTGTGCCCTTTGGTTAATACTTGAGCAAAAGTAGATTGTATTTGCTAAGTTACACTAAACTATATTTGCTAGTCAACTTTAGATTATGAGAATATATCCTCGAGGAGAATAAAGGTGCAGTTAAAAATTAAATACTTGGTTTGTGTCTTAAATCAAGTTACAGTCGGATATAATTTTTTGTAATTCAAGTACTAAATTTTTAACAATAGTTTTTTCACTGGTTTAAATTTTCACGTTAAATTTTGTTTCTGACCTCAATAAATTTCTATTATATAGGTATCATGCTAGAACTCAATATAGAGAGAGAGAAGAAGAGAGAGCATTAGAGGAGAAAGAAATTATCTGAATTAGAAAATGTATGGTTGATTTTCAATGGTGTGAGTGTGCTGATTTATATACCCACTAGTGTAACAAACCCTTCTAACAGACTCTGCATAACACACACTCACTGCCTAACAAATAGCTAACCACATTACAAAAAGGTCTAACTAACTAATGTTATACACACCACATGCTAACCTCCTTCATCCCCCCTCAAATTGAGGCGTGGCCTAGAAGCAAGCCTCGGTTTGGACCAAAAATCAGCAAAGAGAGTGGAAGAGATGGGTTTCGTGAAGATGTCTGCGAGTTGATAAAGAACAGGAATGTGAACAACTCTAACAAAGCTCTTCAGTACCAAGTCACGAGCAAAATGGATGTCCAATTCAACATGTTTAGATTTGGAATGAAGAACCGGGTTGGCGGCCAACATGACAGCACTGAGATTGTCACAGTGCACGACAGGGGTGTTGTAATTGGCATATGAATAGCTGAGAGGAGGTTACGAATGGACATAGCTTCAGCCACAGCATCAGCAATGCCTCTGTACTCAGCTTCAGTACTAGAGCGAGAGACAGCATGCTGCTTACGCGAGGCCCAAGAAATCAGATTTGGCCCCAAGAAAACACAATAACCATTAGTTGATTTGCGATCATCAGGGTCCGACCCCCAATCAGAGTCAGTGTAGACAGTAAGATTGTGCTTCACGGCTGGCTGAATTCGAAGGCCAAGATCAGCTGTTCCACTAATGTAGCGAAGAATGCGCTTAACAACCTTCGAATGTGACTCGAGAGGGTTCTGCATAAATTGGCAAACGCGGTTGATGCAATAGGCGAGCTCTGGCTTGGTAATGGTGAGATACTGAAGGCTCCCAACTATTGAGTGATAGAGAGTTGGATCTGAAAACACAGGACTGCCAGCCTTGGATAATTTAAGAGAGAAATGAATTGGAGTAGCACAGGAATTACAGCCCAGCATGTTGGCTTTCTGTAGTATGTCATGAACATACTTAGTTTGGCTCAAGAGAAGGCCACCATCAGTGGTAGGAACCACTTCTAAGCCTAGGAAGTAGTGAACGCTGCCAATATCCTTCAAAGCAAAATGAGAGTTGAGATCAACAATGACTTGCTTAATTTGTGCATCTGAACTACCAGTAACTATAATGTCATCGACATAAATGAGAAGATAGGTAATAGCACCATCACAAACCCTGGTAAAAAGAGACGTATCAGCTCTTGTTGTAGCAAAACTAAGCTTGTGCAAAACACCCGAAACCTTCATGTACCACGCACGGGGAGCTTGTTTCAAACCGTATAATGACTTTGTTAATCTACATACTTCATTAGGGGAACCAGTCTCATAACCAGGTGGCTGAATCATAAACACCTCTTCACTTAACTCACCATTCAGAAACGCATTATTGACATCAAGTTGTCTAATGCTCCATTTGTTCGAGACAGACAAAGACAACACTAATCTAATTGAAGTAGGCCTCACAACCGAACTGAAGGTTTCTTGAAAATCAATTCCAGGTCGTTGGCTAAAACCCTGAGCGACTAGCCTGGCTTTATACTTCTGTAAGGAGCCATCCGAGTTGTGTTTTACTCGAAAAATCCACCTGCATCCTATAGGAGTTCGATTTGGAGGCAAGGGAACTAGATCCCAAGTGTGAGTACGCATGAGAGCACTATATACTTCATCCATCGCCTGCTTCCAATGTGGAACTGATAGTGCCTCCTTGTAATTCTTAGGTTCAAAATTGATTGTGACAGAGGCTTGAAGCATTTTTGGTTTGAAAATACCATTCTTCGACCGAGTTATCATTGGATGAGATGAGTGAACATGTTGGGAAGATTGAGGTTGAGGTTGTGGGGCAGAATGGTTAGCAAGACTAGGAGAAGAAGAGGGGGTTTCATTATGTGAATTACTTGGGAGATGTGAGTTTGAATTGATGGACTGGGAACTGATGGAAGTTCTAAGGCTAAGAGAGGGGGTTTGTGTGGCAGGTACGGGCTGGTGTGACAAAATGGTGAGAGATGGCGTAGGTTGAGATAATGAGGATGGTGATGATGAGGGATCATCAAGAAGGGTGTCCTTTAGTGATTGCGGAAAGCCAGACTTGAAGGGAAATTCGGTTTCATCGAAGATAACATGCCTGCTCAAAATGATTTTTCCTGAAGCACTCAAGCATCTGTAGCCTTTGTGCTGAATGCCATAACCAATAAACACACAGGGTTGGGACCGATCATCAATCTTGTGGTTATTGAATGGCCTAGTATAAGGGAAGCATAAACAACCAAAAGTTTTCAAGGACAAGTAGTTTGGATTGACATTGAACAGCTTCTCATAAGGTGAAATATTGTCTAGAACTGGACTAGGCAGCATATTGATAAGCCGCACCGCAGTGATAAAGGCATCACCCCAAAATCGTTTGGGCATTGAAGCTTCAGCTAGTAGTGTGAGACCTGTTTCAACGATATGCCGGTGTTTCCGTTCACCAGTTCCATTTTGTTGGTGGACGTACGGACATGAGAACCTCCATGCCAAACCTGTTCCCTGCAAAGACTTGGCCAAACTCACATATTCCTTTGCATTATCACTTTGCATCATCTTAATTTTAGTATCAAGTTGGAATTCAACCATAGCTTGGAAATCAAGAAATACATATCTGAGTTGAGCCTTTGAAGAAATGAGATAAATCCATGTGAAACGAGAAAAAGCATCAATAAAATGGACATAGTACTTTGAACAATTTATTGAAGTCACAGGGGCAGGGCCCCATATGTCTGTATACACGAGTTCTAAGGGTTTGTTATACACAGAATTTGAAGAAGGAAATGGATGCTGGTGAGCTTTTCCAAGACAGCAAGAAGGACACACAAAATGTTTAGAATTGAGTGAAATATTACAAGATTGCAAAACTTTATTTACTACGGTAGTTGAGGGATGCCCAAGGCGAGCATGCCAAAGAAGGAAATCGGTGTTTCGTGGAACTGAAGCAAGGAAGGCAGCAGCTGAATTGCCTTTGTCTTTTGCTCGAAAGTCAGTAAATTTGTATAGTCCTTTCTCAACTGTTCCTTGGAGTATGACCTCCTTGGAGACCTTGCATTTAACAGCACAATGATCATCATGAAACTCAAAGAAAACTTTATTGTCTTTAGCAAATTGATATACACTCAGCAGATTTTTCGAAATTTGAGGCACTAGAAGAAGTTTTGTGAGCAAAAACTGTTTCTTATTCAGATCTGAAATAAAGATAGAATTTCCAACATGGCTAATTGACAAACCTGTACCATTTCCAATAGTGACACGTTCTGATCCAGCGTATTCAGACTTTTCAATGAAGTTCATTGCATCTGCAGTCATATGATGCGTGGCGCCAGAGTCTGGATACCAGTTCGGGTCTTGAAGAGTTGAAGGTGTAGCATAATCAGCTTCATTTTGCATTAAGGCACTGGAGTAAGAAAGATTGGCACCAGGACTTTGAGAAACTAAGGAGTTTTCTGTGCGTGAACCTCCTCCAGAGTCAGAATCATATCTGTACCAACACGTGAGAGCAGAATGTCCAAGTTTGTTGCACACTTGACACTGTATTATTCTGGAATTTGTTCTTCCATATCCTTGAGCTTGAGGATGCATAGAGTTTGATCTTCCATATCCTTGCTGCTGGAACTGCATGTGCCTTCCTCCTCTGCCAAATCTTGAACCGCCTCATCCACGATATGGAAACCTTCCTCCACGAAAACCTCCTCTAAAGTTGTGATTAGGGTTCTGAACGTGTGCGACATGTGCTTGTACAAAATTGTCAGGTCTCTTGTCTAACAACTCTTCGTGCGCCATTAACAAAGCTTCTAACTCTCCAATTGACACTGGAGTAGACCTAGCAGTTATAGTGGTGATGAATGAGGTGTACTCCTTTGGCAGTCCATTTAAAATAGCGTCTACATTATCAGAGTCATTTATCGTCGCTCCAACACAAATTAAAGAATCTACTACCTTCTTTATCTCTAGCAAGTAATCGCAAATCGAAGCTTCTTTCTTCGTGTTTACTAGTTTGTTCTTGAGTTGTCTAATCTTCGCCGTGATCTGTGATGCAAAGAAAATCTCCAATCTTTTTCAGATCTGATGAGAAAACATACATCCAACCATGCGTGTATTGAATCTCTTGCTCATTGATGCAAGAAGCCAAGTCTTAAGTAGTGCATCCTGTTTCTTCCACGTTGCGTATTCTGGATTCACCGTGCCTG
Source organism: Arachis ipaensis (assembly GCF_059453495.1). NCBI lineage: Eukaryota > Viridiplantae > Streptophyta > Magnoliopsida > Fabales > Fabaceae > Arachis > Arachis ipaensis. The sequence goes on along the minus strand of NC_142441.1, from coordinate 112,051,599 downwards.
AAGTTTCATCTTCGATTGAAAGATGCTTCTTTGGAATTGACTCACCTGTGATGTGATTCAACATTTTGTAACCTTCTATCATAGATTCTACTTGATCTTTCCATGGCAGAAAGTTTTCTTCATCCAGTTTCATTGCAATCGGACTTGAGAAAGCTTAAGCAATTTGTACAGTAGTGAGTGATGCGGAAGTCATGGTTACAAGGATCTGGAGCTCTGATACCATATAGGTATCAGGCCAGAACTCAATATAGAGAGAGAGAGAGAGAATAAGAGAGAGCGTTAGAGGAGAAAGAAATGATCTGAATTAGAAAATGTATGGTTGGTTTTCAATGGTGTGAGTGTGCTGATTTATATACCCACTAGTGTAACAAACCCTCCTAACAGACTCTGCATAACACACACTCACTGCCTAACAAATAGCTAACCACATTACAAAAAGGTCTAACTAACTATTGTTATACACACCACATGCTAACCTCCTTCATATTAGGAGTCAGGTCTTTTATGTTAAAATTTCTCCATCAGTTAAGGGGATTTGAAAACTTTGTTGTGAGCTCTTAGATTTGAAGGATGCTATGTAGAACTTATGTGACAATATCCATTCCATGTTCTTGGCTTTCTTGAGGTAAACATAAACAATATCTTTCTTTGAAGATACTTACCTTGCTTACTTGTAAGAGTTATATATCTTTTTTTTTTGGGTCAGTGAATTGGACAACCCCCAATCCTATCCTAGGTACACAACATACCCACACACTCCTCACACATTTATCATATTTTTTCTCAAATGCAACCTCTAGAGTTTAAACTCTAGACCTTAGTTAGTGGTGGAGAGATGGTGAAATGCCACCTGAGCTAAGGTTCTTTGGCAGAGTTATATATCTTATGCTGGTCTAAAAACAATTTGGATCTCAGATTGATACAATAAGATATAAAGACACTATTCGGACTATGATTGTAGTACACATATTTTTTCTTGTGGGTTTGGTCTTGGTCCACTTGCTGTCAGATTCCAACTAATTTCATTCAAACTACTTCAGAACTTGTTTTAGTTGCTTAATTCTAATAATATATATGTGACATGTAATATGTACACTCTCTACTATACCATATAGTTTTGGCTTGATAAAGAGAAGAAGCAATATCTAGAGTAGGCCCGGGGGAGGAGTAGTAGATAAATGCCAATTTGAGTTGCTACAGTGAAGAATTGCAGTGGTGGTGAGTATCGTTCTGGTGAATCTTGTGGAGACAACTATGTAGTAATCCTTTTAATTTGCTTATACATATAAATAGTTTTATTAGTGGAAGCCTTGATAATCTTGTGCTATAGTGTTGATAATATCTCTTGTTATTAGCTATATGATTGTAATTTGTAATCACAGTCTTTTAACACTTTTTGATTTGTTAAGTATCCTTCTAAAATATTTATTAAAATCTTTTCTTTCATTTTAATTCTTGGTTGCAGATTTTGAATCACCGGCGTAGTAGACAATACCATTTTTTTTGTTAGTCATGAACTTCAATAATATATATCATCCAACATTTAAAGGTGTTTTATGATTGAATTGTTAACCTTACATGTTTAGATTAAGTTATGAGTTTTTGAATTTACATATTATAGATTATAACTATGTATAACTTGTAGAATTCAACTTTGAAATACATTGTTACTATTTTTTGAAATACAATGCTATTTTTATAGAATTTAACTTTGATGTTGGAGAGATTATGACAGTTTAAAATAGTCACTAAATACATAAAAAGCCATCACAGAAATTAGTAACTTAGTGATGGTTTCAAATCGAGAAACCGCCACTAAAAATATTGCGATGGTATATACCTAAAAGTTGTCATAAAAACTAGTAACTTAGTTACGATTTCAAATCATCACTAAAAAATTCGTAACGTAAAACACTCACGGAATATAAGAAAAAATTGTCCCTAGATTTAGTAATTTAATGACAGTTTCAAAACATTATGAAATAAAGCACAAAAAATACCTTGACAAGTGTTACAAATTAGTGACGGTTTTATACCTCAAAAACCATCATAAATAATTTAGCGACACTCTTTACCAACAGTTGTCCAAAACTGTCACTATGTTAGCTAGTGACGCTCAAATCCATGATGATTTTTTTAACCGTTGCAAAAATATTTAGTGACGGTTAAAACTGTCACCAATCATAAAAAAATCATCGCAAAAATGTTGTTTTGTTGTAGTATTTAGAATTCAATTATTCTAAGTTTTATATTTAAAAAAATTGAATAATTTTTTTATTACCAATACAATCAAATATATTTACTCGTATTCAAAATAAGCTGGAGCACATAGATGTCCTTTCTCTTAGATTTAAGGAGAAGGAGCTTATTGATGAGTATAATGAAGTTCTGTTGCAAGAGGAGTTATTTTGGGCTCAGAAATTCAAAGAGTAATGGGTAAAATTTGGAGATTGTAATAACAATTTTTTTCATATGCAAACCTTGGTGAGGAGAAAAAATGACAAAATTCATGGATTGTTTCTAGGGACGGGCCCAGCTTAGAGCATGAGGGGGCACTTGCCCCTATTGTATTTTCATTTTTTTTTAAAAAATAGTTATATATAATATATTTTTGTTTTAAATTTTAAATGATTCCATTACAAATAAATTAAATTTAATTGGTTAAAAATTTAAATTTATTTTTTTATTATTTTAACTATTATTTAATCTAATCAAATTTAGTTTTTGGGTTATCACTCTTTAATTTCTTTAAACTCTCTTCTTATTTTTATATTTTCAACCTTCTTTTTCTATTCTTCGTCTAGTGGTCATCTTCTCTTTATCAAAAAATAAATTTTAAATTCTTTATATTTTTTTATATAACTCTCTATGACTCTATATATCTTTCAATTTCATTGTTTCACTTTTTAAAATTTTCAATTGCAAATTTTAATTCAAACAATTATAGTTTAAATATTAATATAATTTTTTATTTTCTTCATTATTTTATATATTTTATTTTATTCTGAATTTATTTATTTTTATTACTTACTTTATATCTTTTGTTTTATTTTATGTATCTATGTTACATATAAAATTTTAAAATAAATTGATTAATTTACTAATTTAGAATATATTTTTATTTTTAAAAATAGTAATAAAAATATTTAAATTATAACACATAATTAAACAGATGCATAAAATCTTTCATCTAATATTATATCAAAATTAAATTAATTAAAAAATATATAATAAATTTAATTATTTTTAAAAAAAATTATAAATTATGTTTCTATTATTTTATATAAACATATTCTTTATATACAAATTTAATTTTTCTAGTATTCATTAATAATTCTAATTTCAAATTATAAATATTAGTGTATCATTAGCCGCTAATATGCTAATTGATTCAGTCTTTTATTATTAAATATGTATAAAAAATTAGTTAGGATAACAATTTTTTTATAATTTAATTAAAATATTTTAAGTTCAAGTTTTAAAATAAAAAAAATATTTTTTATAAATTATATATGATGAATAATATTTTAAAATTAAAAGTGTTCACTAAATTTTTTTAATTTTTATATCTCTATATAATTAATAATGTTCAACAAATTTTATTTTTGTGTATATATTTTTGCCCCCACTTCTAAAATTTTCTGGGTCCGTCACTGGTTGTTTCTAATGGACGGCACTTGGGAAACAAAGACAGAGATTCTTTAGAGAGAAGCAAGACAGTTTTTTCAATCTTTGTTCTACTGAAGAGGTTGACATTGATAGCTTGGGTGATTGTCCTCTTCCAGCGTTGAGTAGTGAGGCTTGCACTAGGTTAACCTCTCCGGTTATTATAGAAGAAGTGAAGTTGGCTCTCTTTAGTATGAACCCCTTAAAGGCTCCTGGTTCAGACGGGTTTCAAGCCATCTTCTTCAAGGAGTACTGGAAGGTTATGGGTAAAGATATTTGGCAGGTGGTTAATGCTGTCTTCTTAGGTTCCCCTATAAAGGCGTCTCTTTTTGAAACTTTCATCGTTTTGATCCCCAAGGTTAACTCTCCCACCAATCTGAAAGAGTTTTGACCCATTATCTTATGTAATGTGGTGTACAAGGTGATCACTAAGGTGTTAGTTAATTGCCTCCATCCTTTCCTTACTGATATTATTGGTCATCTACAAGGAGGGTTCATTCCAAGAAGATGTACTACTGACAACATTGTTGTGGCTCAAGAGGTTTTGCATTTCATGAAGCGGAAAAAGTCAAAAAAGGAAACCTTGATTTTAAGATTGATCTAGAGAAGGCCTATAATAGGGTGGAATAGAGGTTCTTGGAGCATTCTCTATATGGATTTGGTTTTCTCATTCTTTAGTTCGTCTTATTATGTCGTGTGTGAGATCGTCGTCCCTCTTTATTCTTCGGAATGGGTCAAAATTAGAGAGCTTCGCCTATAGGAGAGGTCTGAGGCAGGGTGATCCAATGTCCCTATATCTCTTTGTTATTTGCATGGAGTGACTAGCTTGCTTTATCAATAAACATGTCTCGGATGGGATTTGGGATCTTATTGCTGTTTCTAGAGGTGGGCCTCGCATATCTCATCTAATGTTTGCTGATGATCTTCTCCTTTTTTGCAAGGCGTTTAAGACTCAAGTCTTGATGATTATGGATGTGCTTAATAAGTTCAGTAAGGCGTCTGGTTTAAAGGTGAATGTTGAAAAGTCGAAGGCCCTTTCCTCTAAGAGTGTTTCCAATAGGCGTCAGGAGATGTTCACCGGTATCTCCTCTATTAGATTCACTCAAGATTTAGGGAAGTATTTTGGCATTAATCTTAATCACCAGAGGGCCAATAGAGTTGATTTTCATAATATTTTGGAAAAGATTCAATCTCGGTTGGCAGGATGGAAAGGAAAGCTTCTCAACAAGGTTGGAAGATTTTGTCTTATAAAATCAGCGCCAGCCTCTATCCCCGTTTATCATATGTAGGTGATGTATTTTTCCGATTATGTTTGTAATAAAATCAATTCTATGATGCAATAATTTTTATGGAAAGGTAAAACTAATGGGCATGGTCTCAGTCTTGTCAATTGGAAAACTGTTGTGACCCCTAAGAAGTTTGGTGGGTTAGGAGTTAGAGATGCCCATTGTGTGAATGTTGTTCTCCTTGGGATGTTGATCTGGCATCTTCTGAATTGTCCTAACAAGCCGTGGGTTTAAATTATGATATCTAAATACCAGTCTACCAACTTGCTTTGGAATACTTCCTATGATACAAACTCCTTTGTTGTTTGGCGTAATATTCAGAAAGCTGGAAGGTGGATTCGGGATGGCTATAACTGGTGTAGTGGCCAGATGGACCAGTCCTTATGGTTTGACAATTGGAGGCCGCAAGGACCTCTAGCAGTGGAGTTTCCTTTTGTCCACATTACAGATACAGACTTCAGGATAAAGGATATTTGGAAAGACGGGCATTAAAATTTTGATGTTTGTTATACCATAATTCCTGAGGCTATTAAAGCAGAATTGAATAGATTTAATCCTGACATTCAAAATGGACCTGAACCTCAATGGATTTGGGGTAATTCAAATTTCTATACCTCTAAGACTGGTTCTAATTGGGTTGCTAGGAAGAAGTTTGATTGACAGAAGAATGAGAATTGATTATGGGTTTGACAACTCATTATTCCTAAAAAAATCAAGTTTATGGTTTGGTTATGCCTCAATGACGTGTTGCTTATTGCCTCCTTTAGAGTCCATAGATCTCTTGCTATTTTTGATACTTGCATTCGTTGTAATGGTGCAGTTGAAATTGTCCTTTATTGCTTGAAAGATTGTCCTTTATACTTCTGCGTAGTGTTTTACGATGATGCACATTCAGACTTGATTAAAGATAAATCTTAAGAAATCTGAGACTTTATTTTCTTCTGCCCTTTGGTGGATATGAAGGAGTAGAAATAATGACTTATTTAATCCAGAGCAATCTTCGCTTGAGTGTAACTCCAGTTTCTCATTATGAGCTCTTGTGAGGATTTTATTAAATCTAATCAGACCCAAGTGATAAACCCCATTTTTAGGATTTATCTTGTATTGAATTTAGAGTATTTTGATGACCTTTTCTCGCATTTAACCTATGAATTAGCATGGTTTTGTTATCTCTCCTGTATTTGTGCTTAGGTGTAAAAACATGCTTTTTAGGCCTTATTTTGATGAGTTTTGATTTCTCCTTGATTCCATAAGAGGCCTTGATGTGTTTGCTAGTAATTCCAGGATTGAAATAGGCCAGGCATGGATCAAAGGAAGCAATGAAGGAAGCATGCAAGTGGAGAGAAGCACAAAAAGCCAAAGAATTGATTACGGCCAAGCACGCGCACAAGGCGCTCGCGCGCACATTGCGGAATCAGCCAGGGACGCGCACGCGTACCGTGCACGCACGCGTCGATGTCTGCACATGACTTCATTAAGGCAACACGTGCCTGGCGATTTTGAGGGGTTTCTGAACCCATTTTTGGCGCCAATTGCTGATAGAAAGGAATAAAAGGATCAAGGCCTAAAGGGGAGACATAACAATTGGAGAAGAAGGAAGTGATAGCTTTAGTTTTAAGTAGTTTTAGAGAGAGAAGCTATCACTTCTCTCTAGGATTAGGATTAGGTTTAGGTTAATATCTCTTCTTAGATCTAGGTTTAATTCATGCCTTAATTCAATTCTCCTTTGCCAATTCTTAATCTTCTCCTCTTCCTCTCCCTAGTTATGTACTTTAATTCTTGTAATTCTTCACTTTGTTTGGGATAGATTGTTGTTTCTTTTATTCCCTTTTAATAATGCAATTTGAGGTAATTCATGATAATTGTGATTTCCTTGATTGTTGTTGTTAATTCTTTACATTCAATTGTAGTTAGAATTCACTCTTGTTGTGATTGACTATACTTTTCTTTTGTGCTTTCCAAGTGTTTGATTAAATGCTTGGTTGGATTTTTGTATAGATTTTGTTCCTCTTGGCCTAGTTAGAGTGATTAGTGACTCTTGAGTTATCTAATTCCTTTGTTGATTGATAATTAGAGATTGCTAATTGATTTGAATGCCTCTAAAGCTAGTCTCTCCTTTAGGAGTTAATTAGGACTTGAGGAATCAAATTGATTCATCCACTTGACTTTCCTCCATGGTTAGAGGTTAACTAAGTGGGAGCAATGAACAATTCTCATCACAATTGAGAAGGATAACTAGGATATGATTTCTAATTTTCATACCTTGCCAAGAGCTTTTATAGTTGTTAGTTTATTTTCATTGCCATTTACTTTTCATGCTTCTTATCCAAAACCCCAAAATAACTCACAACCAATAACAAGACACTTTATTGTAATTCCTAGGGAAAACGACCCGAGGTCCAATACTTCGGTTTATAAATTTTAGGGGTTTGTACTAGTGACAAACAACTTTTTGTATGAAAGGATTATTGCTTGGTTTAGAAACTATACTTTTTGATGATTGGATTTTTGACGGTTTAGAATTTCACTAATGAAATCTCGTTGTAAAGTATAGTTTCTAAACCAAGCAATAATCCTTTCATACAAAAAGTTGTTTGTCACTAGTACAAACCCCTAAAATTTATAAACCGAAGTATTGGACCTCGGGTCGTTCTCCCTAGGAATTACAATAAAGTGTGTCTTGTTATTGGTTGTGAGTTATTTTGGGGTTTTGGATAAGAAGCATGAAAAGTAAATGGCAATGAAAATAAACTAACAACTATAAAAGCTCTTGGCAAGGTATGAAAATTAGAAATCCTATCCTAGTTATCCTTCTCAATTGTGATGAGAATTTTTCATTGCTCCCACTTAGTTAACCTCTAATCATGGAGGAAAGTCAAGTGGATGAATCAATTTGATTCCTCAAGTCCTAATTAACTCCTAAAGGAGAGACTAGCTTTACAGGCATTCAAATCAATTAGCAATCTCTAATTATCAATCAACAAAGGAATTAGATAACTCAAGAGTCACTAATCACTCTACCTAGGCTAAGAGGAACAAAATCTATACAAAAATCCAACCAAGCATTTAATCAAACACTTGGAAGGCACAAAAGAAAAGTATAGTCAATCACAACAAGAGTGAATTCTAACTACAATTGAATGTAAAGAATTAACAACAACAATCAAGGAAATCACAATTATCATGAATTACCTCAAATTGCATTATTAAAAGGGAATAAAAGAAACAACAATCTATCCCAAACAAAGTGAAGAATTACAAGAATTAAAGTACATAACTAGGGAGAGGAAGAGGAGAAGATTAAGAATTGGCAAAGGAGAATTGAATTAAGGCATGAATTAAACCTAGATCTAAGAAGAGATATTAACCTAAACCTAATCCTAATCCTAGAGAGAAGTGAGAGCTTCTCTCTCTAAAACTACTTAAAACTAAAGCTATCACTTCCTTCTTCTCCAATTGTTATGTCTCTCCTTTAGGCCTTGATCCTTTTATTCCTTTCTATCAGCAATTGGCGCCAAAAATGGGTTCAGAAACCCCTCAAAATCGCCAGGCACGTGTTGCCTTAATGAAGTCATGTGCAGACATCGACGCGTGCGCGCACGGTACGCGTGCGCGTCCCTGGCTGATTCCGCAATGTGCGCGCGAGCGCCTTGTGCGCGTGCGCGTGCTTGGCCGTAATCAATTCTTTGGCTTTTTGTGCTTCTCTCCACTTGCATGCTTCCTTCCTTGCTTCCTTTGATCCATGCCTGGCCTATTTCAATCCTGGAATTACTAGCAAACACATCAAGGCCTCTTATGGAATCAAGGAGAAATCAAAATTCATCAAAATAAGGCCTAAAAAGCATGTTTTTACACCTAAGCACATATACGGGAGAGATAACAAAACCATGCTAATTCATAGGTTAAATGCGAGAAAAGGTCATCAAAATACTCTAAATTCAATACAAGATAAACCCTAAAAATGGGGTTTATCAACCTCCCCACACTTAAACCTTAGCATGTCCTCATGCTAAGATAAGAAGGAACTAAGGGGTATGATATTTATTAAATGCAACTAAACTATATGAGTCCTATCTAAATGCAACTACCTAGTGTGAGTGCAAATGCTTAGTTCAAACAAATCAATTCCCAAGAGACATGTATAGGCACAATAGCTAAGGAAATAGGAGTTAAGTCCAATCCACAATTGTATTGAATTATCAAAAAAAGAGTTCAAACTTGCAATAATATAAATAATATGGGTGAGCACATGTACTTGAACTTTTGAACCCTCACCGGATGTGTATCCGCTCTATTCACTCAAGTGTTTAAGGGTTAATTCACTCAATTCTCTTCTAATCATGCTTTCCAAAATTTGATTTTCTTCTAACAATCAACACCTATCCAATGCATGCATACATTCATCATGAGGTCTTTCATTTAGGTTGTAATGGGGCTAGGGTCAAGGTAGGATCATTTATGGTTAAGTGGACTAGAGTTTAGATCTTTGATTAGCATAGACTTTCCCACCTAACCTATGTAATGATCTATACACATTCAAACTATTCTAACTACCCATTCTTTAAATTTTTTTTTTTTACATGTTCATGCATCTTATTTCTTGATTCATAACACTTATGCATTGATTCCCTTTTGTTGAACTTCACCTTGGGGCATTTTGTCCCCTTTTATTATTTTTCTTCTCTTTTCATTTTCTATATTTCCCTTTTTTTTTGTATAAGGACATCAATTGCATAAGGTCTTATACATTCAATCAATACATGAGTATGTTCCCAATTCCTGAATATGGAAGTGTACTACCCTTTTTTATCCCATCTAATATTCCCAAGCCTCACCAACTTTGAGTAATAGACACTCTCACTAGCCTAAGCTAATCAAAGATCCAAACAAGGACCTTACATTGGTTTTCCGCCTTGGGCTTGTAATGTGCTAAAAGGAGAGTAAGTTGGTTAAGCATAGACTCAAAAATTGGCTAACAATGGAGAGTAAAAGGTAGGCTATTTGGGTAAGTGGGCTAATGAAATAATGGCCTCAATCATACAAATGCATGAATACCAGAAATAATTGGACATATAGAATCAAGCAAATCAAGGATCACAATCATAGAAAGAGAACAATTGCACACAAGAATGGAAAATAAGTGGTTATAAAAATGTAACCACACCATAAGGCTCAAGTCTCACAAGCTTGTGTTCTTAGTTCAATACATGCTTTACAAAGTATGAATTCAAGCAAGTTTCACCAAAAATTTTCTTCAATCAATTGGGTTGGTGTCCTATGTTCTATAATTAAAATTCTTGGAAAATCTCAATATTTGACTAAGCATTGTTGTGATTGAAAAATTCAAAAATTATTTTCCTTAGTTTACCCTTTTCTTTTTCACTTAAACTGATTTCTTATGTAAGAAGGGTGACTAAGTTTTCACTTAAAACATTATTTCTAATCACAACCACAAACTAAAACGAAAGATATACAAAAGAAGATATGCAAAAATGTATAAAGAAAAATCCAACTAAAATATGGAATCTATCATCTAAAACATATAAAGATATCCAAAAGCATCAAAATATCTAAAATCCAAAATAAGCAGTAAAGGTATCCAAAATGGCAAGAGTATCCAAAATAAACTCTAGATGCATCAAATATATACAAGAGCTATGCAAAGTAAGGTAACTCAGAAGGTAGCCAAAATGTTCACCGGTCCTCTAATGATGCTACCGGTGACCTCCCCACACTTAAGACCAAGCATCGTCCTCGATGCTAAACCGGAGGATCAGTGGAAGGTACAACGGTAGCTGCTGAATCTGTCTGAGGCTGTGAAACCGGCTCCTCATGGGTCCGTGGAAACTCTGTAGTGTCAGGCGCAGCTGGAGGTGCATCCTGCTGAAGCGGCTCATCCGCAGCCTCCTCCCGATGATCCTGCTCATCGGAGGTCGGAGAGTCTAGAAGCGGAGGTAACTCAGCGCCAAGGGAGATGAGTGCCTGATCCATCCGATCCAGTTGGCGTCTGACATGGAGCCTCTCGCGCTCCAAGAACCGAAACAGACGCTGGACCAGTAGGTAAGTGGGCTCGGGTGCTGAAGGAGGTGGGGCTGCTGTCGAAGAAGATGGTATAGCTGCCTCGACTGCCGCTCTAGCTCGAGAACGGCAGCTAGTCGGGGGCCTCTCGTGCACCCACACACCCCAGGGAATAGTAACTTCCTTGTCGTCGTCATCTGGAGGTGGTGGTGTCACGTCATTGTCCTCCCACGGGACATCAGCTAGCTCAGCTAAGCTAGTAACCAGTGTCGGAAACGGTAACAAGCCGCGAATATGAGCTCTCCACATGCTATGCCTAATCAGTCGGGGAAAATATACTTCCTTCCCCTCCATGACACACCCAATCAAGACTAGCATATCCATCGGAATCTCTGAAAAGTGAGTGGTAGGGAAGACATAGTGGGCAAATATTTGTTGCCAAGTCCTAGCCTCCCTAGTCAGATATGCAAATAGCATGCCCTTGGGCTTTGTGTTGCTCGAATTCATTACCCAAGAAGCATCTGGTGTAGCAATCACGCGCCTAAGCGCCTCATAGTTGAAAGTCATGGAGAGGAGAGCTACCTCTGCCTGCTGGTAGGCACAAGTCTCAGGAGTACCAACTCTGCAGAGCAGTGCATCCCTCAAGGCATCCTCAGTGATCATAATCTCTCTACCCCTCAAGTATACTGAATCCAAGCTTGGTCGAAAGAAATTGCAGTAAAATTCCTTGACCCACGATATGTTAATCCGTCCCAAGTCCCTATCGACGAAATCCAAGCCCAGCTCAGAAATACGGGCGTTTATGGCACGCCTCACATCATTGGGAAGATTCAGCTTCTTCTCAATATTCAGATTTTTCTTTGCATAACGGGAAAGGCGTAGTTCGCAGTAGAGATTTGGAAATTTGGTTGGATCAGTAGACGGGAGTAACTGATTTTCTTTCTCCTCCTCATTCAGCGGATTCCTCGTATAGTTAGCAGATGGTGGGGGTGTAGAGGTCTTGGAGTGCTTCCTTTTTTTGGAAGCAGTGGCTATAGCTTTTCCTTTATCCGACATCCTGAAAACATAGATAATATAACATAAGCCTATAGCCAAGTAGATACAAAGCGCTCAAAGCAAAGCATATTCATGAAGTGAATAAAGGAAGAAGGTTTCTTGGAATGCAAGCAACAGAATACAAAATTCAAATCGAACTTCAAACCAAGAATGCAAACCATGTCTTGCCCACTATTCATTAATTGAGTTCAGAAAGCACCATATCCAAAAGAATGACATAAAGAGTTAGGTGGAAAACCAAAAGGAGTTAGTTGGTTGAACGATTTAGACTTAGAAAGCAGTTTGAAAATTAGTGATATAGTAATTACTATCTCAATTTGAAATGAGTGAACAAAACAATGCTGTAAGCACGTTCACAATCATGAATTGCAACAAGTCATTGATGATGAAATATGATATTGCTAGAAAGCAACTAATATGAAACAAAACATTAATCAATGTGAAGGATCACTAGTAATGTATAACTTCCAGAGAACTACAAGCAATGGTCAATCGAAAAGCTTATTCAACCATGCAATGCATAGAAGCAAATCAACATGAATAACAAGCAGGAATATGGAAACATGACCAAAGAACTTGTTCCTGAGGAGTTTTCAAAAACCATGTAGGCAACAGAGCACTAATTGAACAGAATTCATCAACTAGGGTTGTTACATTCATCAAATAAGTTCAATATAAAAACTGTGGTTAATAAAAATCCGGCAGCATTTCAGCAGCAAATTGGCTAATCCCCAAAATTAAACGGTCGAAGCAGGCTCCATATGAATTCAACAACAATGAAGAACACAAAACCATATGTGAGTTCATATAGAGGCAGCAGACAGTCAATGGTTTAATAATAAAACAATTCAAACAGCACAAAGGGTATAAGCAATTGCTGCAATCAACAATTCCTTTACCAATTCATCACAAATGAGCAGCATTAACAGAATACATGAACACAGGGCAATGCAGCAGAACAGAGCAGTTTCATATAGCAACAGAAAATCAAACAATGCCTAAATCCACTACTCAGCCCAGATTCGCTAACCACCTAAATCAAACTAAACTAACTAACTAATCTAATTCTAACTACACTAACGGAATTAACAAAAAGCAGCGAAACAAGGTTCAACAGAGGAGAGGAGGAACCTAGATGCAGAGATTGAACCGAGGAAAAGGAGGAAAGAAAAATGAAGTGAGGCGGTGAGAGAAAGAACTGGCCGGAGCAGCGCGGCTGTTGGGTTGCACCGGCGGCGATGGTGGCTTGTGGCGGTTGGCACGGAGGCAGAGAGGGGGTCAGAGGAGTAAGGGAGAAGAGGGAAAGAGAGGGGGTGATGAAGAGAGAAGGGTGAGGCAGTGATGGCGGCGACGGTGATGACGGCAACGGAGCGCTCGCCGGAGGACAGCCGGTCAAGAGAAGAGGAAGGTGAAGAATGGTGGGAGAGGGAGAATGGAACGTTAGAGGAAGAGAGAGAGTTGTGGTGCGCGAATGCGCTAGGGCTCGCGTCTCTGGGGTAAGTGAGAATTCGAATCCACGCGCGCGCGCACTGTACGCGTTCGCGAGGGTGGAGGGAATGGAAGAACGGCGCGGAAGAGCCATGCACACAGGCGCGTATGTGAAGGAATCGGGATGGGCGCGAGCGCGCAAGGCGCGCATCGGCGCGGATGTGCTGGGCTGGAGGCTTAAAAGAGGCCCAGAGTTGGCACAACTCTCGGGTCCTTTGGCCTTGGTGATGCTAATACGCATCGACGCGCACGCGCACTGTGCGCGTTCGCGTGAGCTGCTTGATCTTATTGGATAGGTGCGGAGGCGTGAAGTACGCCAACGCGTGGACAGCGAAACAGAGAGGGGTGCGGATGCGTACAGCGTGCGTTCGCGTGAGTTGAGTTGAGCTGGGGGCTTAAAGTTGGCCCAGATCCAGCGCAACTCTCTGGATATTGGCCCAGAAGTTCTAGCAGCGAATCGACGCGTACGCGGCAAGTGCGCGTACGCGTGTGTTTCCTTATAGCTGTATGGACGCGCACGCACGTAGTGCGCGTCAGCGTGGAAGGAATTGGGCTTGAGGCACAACGCCGGCCTAAGAGAGGCCCAACTCTCTGGAAAATGGGTGATGATGCGTCCGCTCAGGGACGCGTGCGCGTACGGTGTGCGCGCGCGTCCTCCCCCCCCCCCCCCCTTTTTTTTTTTTTCAAGCAGAAAAATTATGCTCAAGTACTCCCTAGACTGCTCACAACTCTTTATTCAATCAACCATCATACAATTCACAAAAAATGCAATTTGATATTATTCATCTACTACTAAAGACAACATACACGTGACTAGGCTAACAATTAAGTTGTACAAACAAATTATGTGAAACATCTACCTACAATGGTAACTCAAATCACTTATTAGGAAAATTTAAAAGAGAATGGAAAGAGTTTACCATGGTGGGGTGTCTCCCACCTAGCACTTTTAGTTTAAGTCCTTAAGTTGGACATTTTGAGAAGCCTATTGTCATGGTGGCTTGTGTTTGTACTCGTCCTTGAATCTCCAAGGATCTTTGCTTCTCAATTGGTTGACAGAATTTCCAACCATTTTTGTCAAGCTTGGGCACAGTTCTACCCAAGATATGAGTCCCCATAGTTGGTCTTCACATAGCGAACCGGGATCCCATATCTTATCTTCGCACCCGTCTTCAATTTGATCTTCATACTTTTTCCTTCCGGGTGGTTGACATATAGAATTCTCTTTAATATACCAAGCCTTCCTTTGAGACCCATGCAAAGTGGTATTCTTCCAATCATCGTTCCTATACCTTGAAGCTTTGACCTTAATGAGCCTAATTCCTAACTTGCAATCACTACACAACTCATTCTTGCTTTTAATTCCACAAAGAGCTCTAAGTTGTCCATCCGTTTCAATCAAACCATATTCAAGCGAGAAAGTAAAGCTTATGGATAAGAATTTTACCCACTTGAATGTTGTGTTGGATGGTGACTCGGGAAGGGAGACCTCCCCACACTTAGATAATGCAAGGTCTACTTCCTTGTACTCTTCTTTGTGTATTTCCACCTCTTTGCGAGCTTCCTTGATTTCAACCTTTCCCCTTTTATCACATAGCTTGGTGTTGTCTTCAAGAACTTTGATTTCTTGCCTAATGGGAGGTGGTTCAATTTTGGATAGAAATTCATTGATGAATAAATCCATTTCTTGGTCAACCTCTTCGTATTCTTCAATTTCGATATACACCATGCCAACGTTTTCCTCTTGGTAGCTCTCTTTCTCATTGCTCACCAAGGGTATGGGAGGTTGTGCACACTCTTTTATACTTTCAACTCCATGTCCAATGGAAGAGGATTCCATTGTAGAGAGAAATTCATCCATGATTGAATCCATCTCTTGATAAGCCTCTTCCAAGTCTCCAACGATGATATGCCTTGGAGGTTGCGCACCCTCCTCAACATCAATATCAAGCTTCTTGGAAGAGTGCTCCATGATGCTACATTCCCTTGGACTTTCAACATCTCCTAAATCTTCAACCACCTCTTCCTTTTCTTCAATGATCATAGGCTCCTCCAATTGTTCCAACACAAAATTTGACTCCTCCTTCTCCACCGAATTTTCCAATTTCTCCTTCATGCTTTGCTCTTCTTTTGACTTTTCACATGTGGTCACGGAAGTACCTTGAGTATTCAAGCATTGGTGGGCTAAAGTGTGCACCACCTTGGTCAAATTGGTCACAAACTCAAGTGTATCCCGCTTCATGGCTTCTTGTCCTTGGAGTAACAAAGTGAGAGGATCGTCTATTGGGGCTTGGGGTGAATAGGAAGGTTCATTATTTTGGAGAGAGGGTTCATAGTAGGAAGGTGGTTCTTCTTGGTAAGGGTATGGAGATGGTGAGGGTTGAGGTGGTTCATGGTAGTAATCTCGATAGGGTTGTGGTGGTTCTAAAGGTTCTTGCTCATAATGATCACAAGGATGTGGTATGGGTGATTGGTTATATGATGGATAAGGGTCACATAAAGGTACTTGGTAGAAAGGGGCTTGTGAGTATGGTTGAGCATCATGTTGAGGATAAGATTCATAGGCATATGGTGGTGGTTGATTGTCATAAAAGGAGTCACCATAGCCATTGAATTGACATGCATTAGGATGAGAATTATACCTATAAGTGTCCGGAGGTTGATGTCAATAGGAGTGATCAATTCCTTGAGGCTCCTCCCATCTTTGATTCCCAAATCCTTGATGCACATCCCCATTGTAGTTCCCATTACCTACAACATAATTTGAGCCAAACTCATAGCCAAAGTGAGGATGAGAATTCATAATAACAAAGAAAAACAAAAGCTAACAAAAATAAGCAACTAGTCCTAAGGCTAACAAAAACTAACAAATAAGCAAAAGGCAAACATATTCACAATATTCACAATAGCCAACAATATAACACCATTGCAACTCCCCGGCAACGGCGCCATTTTGATGAAAGGATTATTGTTGGTTTAGAGACTATACTTCAACGAGATTTCATTTGTGAAATTCTAAACCGTCAAAAATTCGTTCATCACCAAGTGCTAGCAAGGACGTCCTCACTTCCTCAAAATTGGAAAGCACTTCCTGGTAATACCTATAAGATTAATTGTGATGCGAGTTTCTTTGAAGATAGCCAGCTTGGTAGATTTGGTTATATTATTCGAAACTTTGAAGGTATTTGCTTAAAGGGATGCTCTGGGGAATCGCCAACGGATTCTACTCTCAGCGGTGAGCATTTTGCTATTTTCATAGGTTTGATCTTGGCCTGGGATACGAGATTTCGAGACATTATATGCAAGACGGACTACCTGGAGGCTGTGCCCATCCTTCGTGATGTGAATGCTATGAACCATGCCAAGGATAAGGATCTTATTTGCAAGATTATTGAATTATTGGAGAGAAAGTAGAAGGTTAGGGTTGTTCCTATGCTGCGAACAATAGATTTGGTTGCTGAATTTCTTGCTAGAACTACTACAAAAGGAGGGGATGTTCATTCAGAGTGGTTTGATCCACCTGAAGTGACCTTGCACCTAATCCAAAAGGATTTGACTATTGCTTTGGCTTCTTAGCTTTGTTGTCGTCTTTTCTTTTGTTTCTTTCTTTTCTTTCTTTATCCTTAGATACCAAAAAAAAAAAAAATATCTCTCTTTATATATATGTTACCAAACATTCATTTAAAAATTCATCTTCCTACGATTACGTAATCGATTCTTTATAATATTCATAATTTAAAAAGTTCTTTCAACTGATATAGATGCTACGATAAAATTAAAGTTAACTTAAAAAAAATAATTATGGATAAATAATATTTTTTCATGTCTTAACTAATTTCTAATAAAGAACACCAATTTTATTTAAGTTTGAGAATTGATCATGAAAACATATATATAAAATGAAAATTTCAAGTTAATTATTAAATACTAAAGATTGAGTAAAAAAAATTTATCAGGTCAAATTAATTCATTTAATAGAAAAAAATAATTATTATCATTGTACACTATTCAAAAAATTTTAAAAAACGGGCCTGATTACGTGAACTTGATTTGTGTGTAACTCTGTCTTACACATTACACTACACTACACTAATAAAATCAAAATTATATCACGGTTTGTATATACAACAATCTATTAGTCAGCGATAAAATAAAAAAAAAAGTACAGGAGAACAACGCTTTTTTTAAACAACATAAACAATAGGTTAAAAAAGAAAGTTAATTTTAATTTTAAAAATCAAATTTTGAATTAATTAGGTTTAATCCTACTTTTAATTTTTTTTATTTTTCCGCAACCACTCTCTCGCAATTCTGTGCCACCGATCGCGACCCGGTACCTCCTGCAGCTGCTGTCTCGTTACTTGTTTCTTATGAACTAAGTCAGATGTTCATTTTACTATATTTGCGAATGGTTCTTTTCATTCTAAAGTGGATGTTTATTTGGATAAATCATTGGTATTTTACTTGATTTGCTTGATTCTACATCCGCAAGGTGGTGGCGCAGTGACAGGTTAGGTCGGGCTTGGCCGTTGAAGATGCGTGGCAGGGAGAACGATCGGCACTGGTTCGAGGCTGCGACAACGACCATGCTGGGCAGGGACATTGCTTAGAATTCACGTCGAGGCGGTGGCGGGTTGGTCGGCGTAGCGTTGGCGAGTACATGTGTAGCTGGGTTAACGCGGCGTTGGGGAGGACGCGTGGAACGAAGCTCGCGAGAGGCAATGACGGCGTGGTGGCAGGGGCTGAGGTGCGGCGTTGGGGCAGTGATAGAACACAAAGGGAGAAGGTGGCTTTGTTGCGGTGACGGCAGGCAAATGCGGTGCTGAGAAGTTTCGTGCTGTTAACAGTGAGCGGTATCACAGGGGAGGCGGCGATGAATGTCGTCACAAGGGTTGCGACGGTGGAATGGTTGTGGTGAATTAGGGTTTAGGATATGTAAAGGTGAAAATAAGTAAATGTGTTATTGGGTTTGTGGGTGCAGCCCGTTGTTCACAATCCCATTGTTTATCTCGCGGAACTGAATGGACTTTGTTAGGTAGACAATGGTTTTTGTGAACAATGTGAACAATGGGCTTTAAAATTGGCCCAATAAAGTAAAAACACACTACACTCATAAATTACCCACCTAAATCTTAATATTAGGATAACTATCCGCACACTTAAGTGAATTGAATATCCGATATATCTATTATTCACATTGTTTAGTATTTTCATTGTCTACCTATACTTTTCCTTTTTAAATAGGGTTCTCATGCACAATAAATTAAGGGAGCTACTCAAATGAAGATGTCAAAAATATCTTTTTATGAAGATGTTTTGTAAAAAAGTATGATTTATTTATTTGGTCATATTTTAAATAAAAGCAACACTTTTATTACATATCAAAATCTAACCCTATAATTCATCATCCAAAAGTAAAAAAAAAAAATTCACATAAAGATAATTATAAAATTTTTATTGGAGTACCCACCATAAATTCATCCTTGGCCACGGTGAGAAACTAAAAATAAAAAAATCAAAATTAATTTTCAGCTGCAAGTATCAGCGCCCCCAATAAAAAGTATGCGATCTTTCTGAATATCCTTGTGATCATTCCAGAAAAGAAAATTCACGAGGAACTAAAACTCTGCAGATTGTGAAAGCAACAATGATTGGACTTCACTCCATCCATTTCAGCCAAAATTTTATCGTATCATAAAAAATTAACAAAAATATCTCGCATACAAATCACACACACACACTACTCCAATCATATAAAATATCAAATCTCACAGAGCCAGCATTTCTGAACCGTTGGCTGTCTCATTCATCTCAAATTGCACTTGAAACACTTTTTTAAATTAAAAAATATCTCTCCGTTTCCCCACATTTGCTCTCAGAATCAAACAAACTCCATTTTCACTCTACTTTTTTAATTTTATTTATTGTCATGTTCTCTTGAGAAGGCTTGCCGTGGTTGAAGAAAAGGTGAATTGAATTAGGCCCCTCTCTTTTTATCTGGTAAATTTCATCAACCCATTTCATTTTCAGAGTAAATATTAGATTTTTGATAAACTCATTTCATGTTATTCGGAGTTTCTCTGTCCGTGATACTTCAATTTTATTGAATTTTGGCCGAAGGGTGTTTGGTGTTTAATAGAGTATCCGAGATCCATTATTTGTTTGATTAGACAAAGGGGAAGAATGTGTATGAAGAGTTTAGATGTGAAGTCAGAAATTGAAGCACTTTAATTTTAAAAAAAAAAGGAATTTGAATTTTGCTTATACTTTGAGGGTTCCATGCATTTTATATTTCTCTGACCTTTCATCTACAGTTCTATACAGATAATCACACTTTTTTTGGCCAGATTTTGGATATTTTCTATTCTGTTAAATACATTTGAGAAGATATGGTGAATACTGGATTGCTTTCTGGAAGCAAATCAGTGAAGATAACCTTCCAGTTACCATATTTCACCCATTGGGGTCAGAGTTTGCTGGTGTGTGGTTCTGTGTCAGTGCTCGGTTCGTGGAATGTGAAGAAGGGTGTGCTGCTCACCCCCATTCATCAAGGGGCTGAGCTCATCTGGAGTGGCAGCATCACAGTGCCAAAAGGGTTCCAATGCCAATACCAATATTATGTGGTAGATGATAATAGAAATGTTCTGCGGTCTGAGATGGGAAAGAGGCGCGAATTGGCGCTCCCTGAAGGCATACAGAGTGGGCAGGAGATCGAGTTCCGTGATCTTTGGCAGGTGCTACCCGTATCTTTCCATTCTAAGGAATTCTTTGTACGGTTGCCTTTTTGTTGGTTTTGTGAGTACACATCCAGAGTGTTACTATTCTAATAAAATTCCCTAATAAAACAAGAAGAATGTAGAGCCATCTAGCAGACCTTTTCAGTATTATACTTTATTTGACAATTCAAATACTGAAAGAATATACCCATACTAAAAATATGGTGCTTAAGCCTTAATCATCATATTGTGCAGATTCTGTGATTTAAGTTGATATTTCTCAGTTACTTGGGATGAGCGAATTGTAGGCGCTAGTACCTAATCTGCGATCTTGTGCTAGTGACACTTTGTGTTGAGGTGGCTGTATGAAAAGATATTTAGTAATTAGTAGGTGCTTATTCAATTCCAGTCTTCTGAGTTTTTTGGAGGGTGGATTTAGCACATATTACTTTTTAAGCTGTCAATTTGCAGAAAATTATATGGTTTTTCTGTCACAAGGATAAATTAGTTACACTTTTTTTTGTGTTCTTTGTACTGTGTGTATAATATAACACATTCTAATGCTTTTATACAACAAACATATGGTCTGTGATGTTTCATCGCAGATTCATGGTCTTTTTTGTCTCTGTCATTTTGCTCAGTTTCACCGCAATACTTTAAATGGTGTAGACTTCAGCTGTTTTTTTTTTTTTTTTTTTTTTTTTTTGGTTTTTTGTTCTCCATGCGGAAGCTGCTCCTTGAAACTTTTTATTACAAAAATTACTTCTAGAAGTTGAACTTAAATCTCATCCCTGGTATAATTTAATAGATTTTTGTTAAGATAAAAGCCTTCTTTTATATATATGTCTAGCTAAGTTCCTTTTCTTGTATTTTTATTAATTACAGACAGGCTCAGATGGTATCCCTTTTCGAAGTGCTTTTAGAGATGTTATTTTCCGGCAAAGCTGGGATCCGAGCAAAGAGGCAGCTGCCATAGAAGCCAACAATAGTAAATTTGAGCTGGAAGGTAGCTTTTTTCTCAGTCCATCCTTTTTGAGCTTAGGTTTTTTGTGTGTGTAAAGTGTGTGCTATTATTCTTCTGATAACTCATAAATTTTGACGTTTGATGACCAGCGGAATCCATAGTCATTCTGTTCAGGATAAACTGCCCAAGCATTGAGAAAGACACATCAGTGAGATCTTTTTATTCCTAAATGGCTAATGTTCTTATCTGCATGGACTCTAAATTCATAATCTTTTGGTTCTGCTCATAATCGCACTCTAAGAATTGGCACTTCTGATGAATTAGTGACCTCTCTTGAAATTTTGCAGATATGTGTGATTGGAAGCCATGAAAAGTTAGGGAAGTGGAAGCCTGAAAATGGATTAAAACTCAGATATTGTGGCAAATCCATGTGGCAAGCTGAATGTCTGATGAAAAGGAGTGATTTTCCAATAAGATATCCATTTTGAACATTTCATTATTTACTATACAATTAAAATCTTACATTATTGTTTCCACTATTATTCTCATCCTACCTTACATTCTTCCTTAGCTAAATTCCACGTATAGATATTGCAAATATGGTGGGGCTGGCAATGTTTCTATAGAGAATGGCCTAAATCGTGAAGTCTCCATTAGCTCCTCAAGGAGTGAGGCAAAATATATATGTCTTTCAGATAGCATGATGCGAGTAAGTTGGTAATAGTTTAATTTGTTGTTCTCTTTTCTTTCTTTATATTCATTTTATATATAATTTTTTCCTGTCACCAGGAAACACCTTGGCGTGGTGCTGGTGTGGCGATCCCTATGTTTTCTGTTAGGTCGGAATGTGATCTCGGAGTTGGAGAGTTTCTTGACCTTAAATTACTAGTAGACTGGGCTGTAGCATCCGGATTTCATTTAGTTCAACTTTTACCTATCAATGACACATCAGTTCACAGGATGTGGTGGGATTCTTATCCATACAGGTATGACATGACATTATGTTCAAATCATAGTAGAGGTTGAACATGGATGGATACCTTGTATATAACAAGTGTATCTGTATTATAAAAGCATGGATTGTTTACTTTGCTTTATGCTGGAAATTTGGCAAAAAGAAAAATGAAAGCTTAATGTAGGGAATGAAAATTTTCAAACTGCCATCTTTGATCTCCGTACAACTTTGAAGTGGCATCTGCTTGACTTCTCAATTTATATGTTCTGTCTGATTCTAAATTTATATAATGTACAAACCACATGCATCATATTTAAATGTCTTTGAAATTAATTTTATCACATCTAAGATGGATGAAATATTTGTTTTTGTGATTAAATGTTGTGATCTCACAATGTGCTTGTTTTTCAGTTCACTATCAGTATTTGCATTGCATCCATTGTACCTGCGAGTTCAAGCACTTTCTAAGAACATACCTAAGGAGATCAAGGTTATTTTTTGGAATTTCGTTCTCTATTGAATAGTAGTGAACTAGTGATAACTGATAACAACTTAAAAATGCTGATAATATAAATGCTTTGTTTTTCCGTTAAACAGGAAGAGATTGAGAAGGCAAAACAACAATTGGATTTGAAGGTAATGCTATATAATATCTTTAATTATTTAAATATATCTTGCTCTTGACACAGCCATTGGAATAGTTTACCATCACAGGAAAAACAATTCATCTCCCCACCTTGTGTCCTCCTTCTTTTAAATTGGTGTTGTTTTATATACAACTTCATGTCCAAAATTCCAAATTGGCTTGTAATTGCTGTTTTTCTGTTTTTTTTTTTTAAATATTTTTTTCGGGTTTTAGAAGTGATGATGTTGCCAAAGTCGTAAAAGCTAAACCATTCTCAGTATTCAATCTCACTTCGTTCTCTTTTCCTTTCTTTTAAGACAGAAACAATGTTTCACCTATGGATGTATGTTTCAATTTTTGAAAATTCAATTTTCACAATTAATTGACCAAAAAATATTTATTAGATTCTATCCCTGGCTTGAATGTAGAGAAACTAGTGGTGGAACCTTTTAGAGTAGAAAGTAGAAACAGTTATGGATTTTCATCTTTTACTGTTACCTTAAACGTAATATGAATACTTTGTAATTGACACATGCATTATTATTTGATATGTTTTCTTTAACTATATTAGGGCTTTTATTGCAGTTGATTAAGCCTTATGTGTCTGTGCAGGATGTTGATTATGAGGCTACAATGGCTGCTAAACTCTCAATTGCCAAGAAAATTTTCGACCTAGAGAAAGATGTGATACTTAACTCGAGTTCCTTTAAGGAGTTTTTTGCAGAGAACGAGGTCTTACCGCTGCATAATGCTACTGCTTAATATGTTTGCAAAAAGAGCTTTGATCTGTCTTATCTTTTTGTTTCTTTTACCAATTATTTTTCCTCCTTCACAGTGAAATTCCCATGGTCAATATTTATTTATTTATTTATTTTATGTTCTGTTGTTCATGGTAATAGGGTTGGTTGAAACCCTATGCTGCCTTCTGTTTCCTGCGGGACTTTTTCGAGACATCAGATCGCACTCAATGGGGTTGTTTTGCTCATTATTCAGAAGATAAGGTACATTATCTTCTTTTCTTTTTTTTTATGATTTAAATTTCCACCTTAAAACCAACATAATCATAATCTTGATGAGAATTTATTCTGGTATCATACTTTTGTAGCTTGAGAAACTTGTATCAAAGGAAAGCTTGCATTATGAGATAATTTGCTTCCAATACTATATTCAATACCATCTACACTTACAAGTAAGTTCAATCGAGCCCTATCATTCAAGTTTTTCTTCATAGCTGTCAAAGCACTTGGCAAAAAGAATCTAACTCATTCCAACAGTTATCTGAAGCTGCAGAATATGCGAGAAAGAGGAGAGTGGTTCTAAAGGGAGATCTTCCTATTGGAGTTGATAGGAACAGTGTTGATACTTGGGTTTATCCAAATCTGTTCCGAATGAATACTTCCACAGGAGCACCTCCAGATTATTTTGATAAGAACGGCCAGAATTGGGGCTTTCCAACTTATAATTGGGAAGAAATGTCAAAAGACAACTATGGCTGGTGGCGAGCTCGCTTGACACAGGTTTTGCATTTGAGTTCTTGTTCCTATGGTTAACATGAGAATAATCTCTGCAACTTAAGTGTTGAGGTTGAAGATTAATTTTGCTTATATCTTTGACAGATGGCAAAATATTTTACAGCTTATAGGATTGACCACATATTGGGATTCTTTCGAATCTGGGAGCTTCCAGATCATGCTGCCACTGGTTTAGTTGGAAAATTCCGACCATCTATTCCTCTAAGTCAGGTATACTTATGCTCTTAATGTGGTCAACACTTGCTGAAGTGCTCTAACTTTGAACGATTTTCATTCAGTGTAGTCAAATTTATCATCTTTATTATATATATTTTAGGAGGAACTTGAAAGGGAGGGCATATGGGACTTTAATCGCCTGAGTCGTCCATACATTAGGCAGGGACTCTTGCAGGTTAGTAGGCTACCTTGTACACTAATTTTCGTTATGTGCAAATGATTCACCTTCCGGGTGCTGTCTGTTTTTTCGTTATAGGTCTAGTAAATTTGCTTCTTGTGGCAAGTTGTACTATAATATTTTCATTTTCTTACTCAGCAAAAATTCGGAGCTGCTTGGGCATTTGTTGCAACAACTTTTCTGAATGAATATGAGAAGAACTGCTATGAGGTGATAATCATTTTCTGTATAGATTCCTTTGTGTATGACCATCTCTCCTTAAAGATTAATTTGTTAGGTAAGTAATTATATTGAAATTGTACGTGCCTATGAGAATAGGGCAAACAAGAGTTTAGATCACATACAGATACTCAGAGATTTGATACTGTTAATCCTACGTTAATGATATGATTAAAATAAGTTTCACATAATATTGCTTAAAAATATGGCCAAGTTAGCTTTTATAAATACTTGGTCATACGAAAGCAAGTGCAGCTGTGGGCATTGAATTGGTTATTTGTCAATGAGGCAAGAGGGAATTGAGTCAATTTAACTCGAAGGATTTGATGGCATCAATTTGAGAGGTTTAGATATTTTATCATGTGTTGTTTAGAAATATGAAAAGCGTCCTTCTGAGGATTAAATTCTTTGTCAATTCTGTTGTGAAATTTTTTTTATGTCAGAATGTTGAACTGTCTTGCCCAAAAAGTGTTTACTATTTATAAATGATTTTAGTTCAAGGAGGATTGCAACACAGAGAAAAAAGTTGTTTCCAAGCTAAAAAGTTGTGCTGAAAGTTCCCTCTTGTTAGAGAGTGAAGACAAACTGCGGCGCACCCTCTTTGATCTTTTACAGGTAGCAACGGCATAACAGATTTGCCTTCCTTTTTGTAATTCGTCTCTCTTTCACTTTTCGATATTTACATTTAAATGTTGCACTAATCAATATTAATATAATTTTGATTAAAATTGACCATGAAAAGGGACTTTAACAATTGGGGAACATATATGGTTTAGTTATTTTAAGAACCTCTTCAAATTCCACTGCAAGTGAAAACCTTACTATTTACTAGAATGACGTGGCACTCCATTTTAACTATTTTGAAAAGTTTTACATTCCAGACAGTCACATATCAGAGTCTAAGTATTCAACTTTTAACATGGATTTTTCTGTTAATACATTTTGAATATTTTTCAGTTTTATGATCTGTTTCATCTTGGTGTCACTCTTTAAAGTCCTATATTCTGTTCTGACCTTTCGGCTTTTGGCTTGCAGAATATAGTTCTTATCCAAGATCCAGAGGATCCAAGAAAATTTTATCCTCGTTTCAACCTTGAGGATACTTCAAGCTTCAAGGATTTGGATGATAAAAGGTACCTCAGTTATTTGACACTGAAATAGTTATACAACTGTTATTCAGTATCTAGTACAAAATTTCCGTTTGCAATTCGACTTCGTCTTGATATCATCTCACAAAGGCTCTTACTGCTTGATATGTAATACAGCAAGAATGTTCTCAAAAGATTATACTACGACTACTATTTCCATCGTCAAGAGAATCTTTGGAGGGAAAATGCGTTGAAGACCCTACCCGTCCTTCTGAACTCATCAGACATGCTGGCATGTGGAGAAGATTTGGGTCTTATTCCTTCTTGTGTCCATCCTGTATGTCTATTATGCTTTTTCATACTCTCTCTCTTATATATATATGTTCTAACTTAAGCTGAAGATATTAAAGAGATTGTATCAAAATTTGTTGTTTTAGGTTATGCAAGAGCTGGGATTGGTTGGGTTGCGGATTCAACGCATGCCCAATGAACCTGGTCTGGAGTTTGGTATTCCTTCCCAGTACAGCTACATGACAGTAATCTTTCTGCAATACTGATCATTCTTGATTTTTGTTGGCCTTGCTGGTTGAATTTTCATATTGGAAAGATTTTGATGTTGCTGTTTTCACATCTTCATGTTATCTGTTGTGTTTTATTTAAACCTTATATTCAAACATCCTGAGCTTTAAATATCAGAACGTTAAATGTGTTGGCCTTTGGGAGGTTTATTAGTTTTGTGATTCAGAACGCTGGTCAAACAGATTCGTTGTTGTATTATGCTTATGAGTCGAGTGTTTTGAAGAACTGATATAGTTTTTGAAACCGGAGCAAAAAGTTCATTTGATTCTGAGCTATGGAAATGTGCAGGTATGCGCCCCGTCTTGTCACGACTGCTCCACCTTGCGTGCCTGGTGGGAAGAAGATGAAGATAGAAGACTGCGCTATTTCAAGAATGTGGTGGAGTCTGATGAGTTACCACCCGATCGATGCACTCCAGAAGTTGCACATTTTGTTATAAGGCAACATGTTGAAGCCCCATCAATGTTGGCAATTTTCCCTCTCCAGGTATTGTAACAGATTGTAAAACTCATGTTTAAAGAAGAACCTGAATGCTGGATTCCTCCATTTTAGTGTTTTTTTTTCTGTTCACTTCACAACCGCGTGCAATCCGGTCTGCAGGACTTGCTAGCATTAAAAGAAGAATATACTACACGCCCCGCGACAGAGGAGACAATCAATGACCCCACAAATCCAAAGCATTATTGGAGATACCGTATGTCTTACGCTTTCTCTTAATTCTAATATGCTATTATCAAACTGATTTTCTGGAATATTATGATCTTGTTCTGCTTGGAAACTGTTGTCAGGTGTACATGCCACGCTGGAATCTTTGAACAAGGATACTGAGCTCAAAACCATCATCAAAGATCTTGTTCGTTGGGGCGGAAGATCTTTCCCCCCGGATGAAACTGAAGTATCGTCATCATCAGCATCAGGATCCAACTCCGACAAAGAGCGGCTTGCCAGTGCCATGGAAAAGATCAGTCTTCCTTCCAAATAGAACAGAGTTCCACCAAAGGGTGCTCATGTTTATCTATTCCACGTCTCAATTTAAATTCATAATGTTACATAAACTGCATCAATAAAGAAAGCATAAGGATCCATCCACATGTTGCTGTGGTTCCTGTTGTTTCCAGTTTTCTAATGGTATGTTTTCTTTGTAAAGAAAATAGAAAAAGAATATGTCAACTCTAAAATATGTGCTCATTAATTGTATCTATCATAAAAATCTTTTCAAGAATTTTTCATTTTCTGCAAATAATTTGTGCCCAATAATCTTGCCAAAATAATCTAACCTAATTGGGATTTAAACATTTCCGCATCTTCTAGTGAAAATTCACACCATTTTATCTTTCAAAGGGCAATTTATGAAAATAAAACATTTGAGTTCCAAAATTACCAAAATACAACTTTTACAGTTTAAATACGAAAATGCAATTTTTTACAAAACTATGTAAACCGTAGAAGGAGTCCCACGGATTCAAAATATATGTAAACCGTTGGAGGGGTTCCACGGTTTACGTTGATTATGCATTTGAGAAGAAACCGTGGTAGGGGTTTTACGGTTTCTGTGAGGATGCAAAATATACTTAAACTGTTGGACTCCTTTTACAGTTTATGCATGCACCAAATTTCACTATATATACCAACTTGGAGTGAGTTTGCAATCAAATTATGAAATGGAGAAGTATTATTAAATGTTTACAATGATGGCATAGATCCACCAAGTAAACAAGAAATTATGAAGTACATGAAATTGCACAAGAAGGCTTGGTAATATTAGCTTCTTTTGAAAGTTTTTGGATTTAGTCTGTGTAAAAATCAATTGCATCCACCTTATTGTCGCAAAGTCCTAAAAATCCAGTCTGCTGACACAATGTTAGCCATGTGCAAAGAAAGAAAAGAAATGGATGCATTGAAAATTAGCATGAGAAACCTTATGCTGAAACCAAATTCCAAATGGACAAATAATTCAGAGTGCATAATTGGATTGTTGAAGGCATACCTTTTTAGTTGGCCTTTGAGTCTGATTTCAAGAATATTTAAGTTGGCAGTAGTCAAGCTAATTTTGCTTTTTCTTCTTCTTAGTAACTAGGCTAGAAAATTAACTGTAAATAATAATAATAATAATAGTAAAAAATTATAGCATATTAAAAAAAATATTAAAAATATACTATATAAAAAAGATCATCAAGAATTTTTCAATTTATTTCAATCACTACAAAATAAATATTTAATTTTTTTCTTATTTTTAGTACTCTCTTTTATAATTGTAATTCTCATATACTATGTTTTAGTATAATTTTTTATAATATATAAATAATGATTCTATTAAAAAAGATAAATTAAATAAAAAAATTAATTATAGATAATAATAAAATCATAAACGTTGGATTCCAAATTAATATTAAGAATAAGATTATTGAGATTACTAGAATAAGAGTACGATGTAAAAAATACTAAAGTAACATTCTCAGTTAATACTTAAAAAATGTAATATATTTGATTAAATATTTTTATATATATATAAAATTTATATTTTTTTATTTTTATTTAAAAATATATTTTGTCTATTTTTATATGTTATTTTTATTTTAGTAAGTAAATATTAATTTTATTATAAAATTAACTAATAAGATGTATTTAAGATCCATTCAACAACAATTTCATAATAACAACCCCTCAACACAAGTAAATCAAACATAATTTTTATGTATTATTGTTAGATTGGTCTTCAATTTTTTAAAAATTTAGCCGTCGAGGGTATATTTGATGCAAATCAAAAATTTTGGGGACAAAATTGAAACAAAATAAAACTTAGGAGTATTTTCCAAACTTTTGCAAACTTTAAGGACAAAAAATATATTTTACCCTTAATTTTATACAAACTCTCGTTTGTAAACTGTAATCCAAATACACACTAAAATGTTACTTGTGTGTAAAAATTAACTTCAATTACTGAAAGCTTCTTCCATAACAACGAATACATTTAGAACTCGGTGCATGCATAAACCGTTGGACCCCTTCCACGGTTTATGCATATTTTGCATCCTCACATAGACCGTAGAACCCTACCACGGTTTCTTCCAAATGCGTGATCAACGTAAACCGTGGACCCTTCCAGCGGTTTACGTGTATTTTGAATCCGTGGGACCCCTTCCACGGTTTATATAGTTTTGTAGAAAGTTGTATTTTTTATCCAAACAGCAAAAGTTGTATTTCGGTAATTTTGGAACTCAAATATTTTATTTTCGTAAATTGCCCTCTTTCAAATGTAAGAAAATAAGTGCGATGAAAATAAAAGAAAAAAAAATCCAAACGACCAAGCACCCTTCTGGAGTTATGCGTATGTTTATAGGTTTATCGGTGAATGTTATAAAATAAATGTGTACACTATATTTTGTCGAAAATTAATTATAGAATAAGGACAAATAGGTCCCTGATCTTTTTTTTTTGACAAAAATTTTCATCCTCGAAGAAAGGAAAATACTTTCATGTCCCTGACCCCATAAAACGTGGACAAATTAACCTTTCTGTTGAATTCACTCCGTTGGACCAGACAGAAAACTCTGACGTGGCAAACGTGAAGCTGAGCTATCCGTAACGGATGACACGTGGCCATAAGCTTATGGAAACAGGACAAATTAGTCCCAAGGCACAAAAACGACGCCGTTTCGCTACCTCTCCCAATCTTTCAAATTGTTGAGCCCTAATCCTTCGACTGCACAGAAATGGTGAAGTGGGTGAACGAAGAAAGGAAAGATTTCGTACCATGGCATTTGATGGAGTGATGATGAGCGGATAATTTATACGCTTTTTGGCATTATTTTTAGGTAGTTTTTAGTATGTTTTAGTTACTTTTTATTATATTTTATTAGTTTTTGTGCAAAAATCACATTTCTGGACTTTACTCTGAGTTTGTGTATTTTTCTGTAATTTCAGGTATTTTCTGGATGAAATTGAGGGACATGAGCAAAAATCTGATTCAGAGGCTGAGAAAGGACTGCAGAAGCTGTTGGATTCTAACCCTCCTGCACTCAAAGTGAATTTTCTGGAGCTACAGAAGCCCAATTGGCGCGCTCTCAATTGCGTTGAAAAGTAGACATCTTGCCCGAGATTTGATGGCCTAAACTGGCGTTAAACGCCAGCCAAAGACCCTTTTCTGGCGTAAAACGCCAGAACTGGCACACTTCTTGGCGTTAAACGCCCATTTTGGCACCCAGGGTGGCGTTTAACTCCAATTTGAGGCATATGCACGTGGAAGCTTGAAAGCTCAGCCCAAACACTCACCAAGTGGGCTCCGAAAGTGGAATTCTACACTATTTACACCTAGTTACTCATTTTCTGTAAACCTAAGTTACTAGTTTAGTATAAAAACTACTTTTAGAGATTCATTTTGCAACTCATGACATTTTACATCTGATATTGTATTTTCTACGGCATGAGTCTCTAAACCCCTTAGGTGGGGGTGAGGAGCTCTGCTGTGTCTCAATGGATTAATGCAATTACTATTGTTTTCTATTCAATCACGCTTGATTCTGTTCTAAGATACTCACTCGTACATCAATGTAGAGAACATGATGATCTGTGACACTTATCATCATTCTCAAATTTATGAACGCGTGCCTGACAACCACTCCCGTTCTACCTGAGCTCAACGTAGTCATTGGGCGACAGCTTGAGTGCGTATCTCTTGGGTCTCTAATCCACGGACCGAGTCCGTGAGATTAGAACCTTCGTGGTAGAGACTAGAACCAATTGGCAGCATTCCTGAGATCCGGAAAGTCTAAACCTTGTCTGTGGTATTCTGAGTAGGATCTGGAACGGGATAACTGTGACGAGCTTCAAATTCACGAATGTTGGGAGCAGTGACAGTGTGCAAAAGGATAGAGAGATCCTATTTCGACACAAGTGAGAACGGACAGATGATTAGCCGTGCGGTAGCTGTACCTGGTATTTTTCATCCGAGACGAGAGATCCGACAGTTGATTAGCCGTACAGAAATCGTGCCTGGTATTTTTCATCCGAGAGGACGGATGGTAGCCATTGACAACGGTGATCCACCAACATACAGCTTGCCATTGAAGGAAGCCATGCGTGTTTGGAGAAGAAGACAGTAGGAAAGCAGAGATTCAGACGACAGAGCATCTCCGGAACCTCAGCCTGTTCCTCGTTACTGAATCACAAGTACCATTCATTTCATGTTATTTACTTTTCATAAACAAAATCATTTTTATCATTAATCTCCTGACTAAGATTTACAAGATAACCATAGCTTGCTTCAAGCTGGCAATCTCCATGGGATCGACCCTTACTCACGTAAGGTATTACTTGGACGACCCAGTGCACTTGCTGGTTAGTTGTGCGGAGTTGCAAAGGTGTGATTGCAATTCCGTGCACCAAGTTTTTGGCGCCGTTGCCGGGGATTGTTCGAGTTTGAACAACTGACGGTTCATCTTGTTACTTAGATTAGGAAAAATTTATCTTTTTAGTTTAGAGTCACAAAAATTGAGTCTTCTATTATGGTTTTTTTTTTTTTTGTTAAAATTTTAAAATTCTTGTTTTCTTTTCTAGATTTTTTTGAAAATTTTTAACAAATAGATAAAAACCAATAAACTAATAATTGAATCTTCTGTTTGAGTTTAGTTTCATGTTTTAAGTTTGGTGTCAATTGCATATTTTTATTTTCCTTCAATTTTTCGAATTGTATGTTTTTTTTATTCTTCATATTTTTGAGTTTTATGTTTCTTGTTCTTTCTTGATCTTCAAGTTATTCTTGTTTATTTTCCTTGTTTGATCTTTAATTTTTCTTGTTTTGTGTCTTTCCTTGTTTTTCTTGTGCATTTTAGAATTATTAGTGTCCAAAGTATAAAATTTTTTAAGTTTGGTGTCCTTTGTGTTTTTCTTTTCTTAAAGATTTCCAAAAATTTGTTCTTGGTGTTCATCTTGACATTCAAAGTTTTCTTGTTTGTTTTCTTTGTTTTGATCTAAAAATTCTAAGTTTGGTGTCATTTCATTGTTTTTCTCTTTCCTCATTAAATTTAAAAAATATCTTTTCCTTTATTTACTCATCATTTTCGAATTCCTTAGGTTGACTTAGTCAAAATTTTTAAAATTTGGTAGTTTCTTATTAGTCAAGTTAAAATTTCAATTTTAAAAAAATTATCTTTTTAAATTTTTTCAAAACAAATTTTTTTCAATTTCCTTTTTTATATTTTTTGAAAATCTTTTATAAAATTTTTCAAAATCTTTTTCTTTTTTTTTCAATTTTCGAATTAGTTGTCCTATTTTATTATTTTGATTGAAAAATTTTAAGTTTGGTGTTTTCTTGTTAAGAAAGTTTCAACCTTTAAAATTTTAAAATCATATCTTTTTCAAATCTTTTCTTTTATTTATTTATTTTCTTACAAGTATCTTAAATTTTAAGACATATCTTTTTTAAAACTTCCTAACCACTTTCTCTCTCTTCATTTTTCGAAAATTCTCACCCATAATTTTTTAAATCTTTTTAATTAATTAATTAATTAATTTAGTTTTCTAATTTCTTTTATTTCTCTTCTTTTAATTTTCGAAACTTATACCATTTTCCCATTTACTTTATTTTAATTTCCTTAATTTCAAAAAAAATTTTAAATAAAAATAATAAATAAATATTTTTATTTACAATCCACATCATCTCCCTTTCTCCATCATGGACCTAAGTGAAAATGAACAGTCCAAAAGGACTCTGGGGTTGTATGCTAACCCTACTACTGCTTCATATGGGAGTAGTATCTGTATACCCCCCATCAGAGCCAGCAATTTTAAGCTAAACCCTCAGCTCATTATGATGGTGCAGCAAAACTGCTAGTATTCCGGTCTTCCACAGGAAGAACCTACTGAGTTTCTGGCACAGTTCTTACAAATTGCTGACACAGTACGTGATAAGGAAGTAGATCAGGATGTCTACAGATTATTACTGTTTTCATTTGCTGTAAAAGATCAAGCTAAGAGGTGGTTAAATAACCAACCCACAGCAAGCATAAGAACATGGAAACAGTTATCAGACAAATTCCTGAATCAATATTTCCCTCCAAAAAGGAAGACACAGCTAAGGCTGGACATCCAAGGCTTTAAACAAGAGGATAATGAATCTCTTTATAATGCCTGGGAGAGGTACAGAGAGATGCTAAGGAAATGCCCCTCTGAAATATTTTCAGAATGGGTGCAGATGTACTTCGGGCTTACAGAAAAGGCCCAGATATCTCTAGACCATTCAGCTGGTGGATCTATACACATGAGAAAGACAATTGAAGAGGCTCAAGAGCTCATTGATACAGTTGCTAGAAATCAGCATCTGTACTTAAGTAGTGAGTCCTCCATGAAAGAAGAGGCTAAAGCAGTATCCACTGAACTTAGTCCTCCAGAACAAGTTGCTGAACTCAATCAGCAATTGCTTTTTATAACAAAACAGTTAGCAGAATTTAAAGAGATGCTACAAGATACTAAAAATGCTAACAAGAATATGGAAGCACAATTAGATCAGACAAGATAGTAGTTATTTAAACAGATAACAGAAGAGTGACAAGCTGTTCATTTAAGGAGTGGGAAGACATTGAATGCCTCAACTCAAGACAGCAGAAAGCCAAGAAAGGAATAAATGACAGAGGATGACCAAGCCACTGTCCAAAATCCCTCTGAGGACAGTAAGAGCCCAGAGAGGAATGATTCTGGCGTTCAAACGCCAGAAAAGGGTGAAAAATTGGCATTAAACGCCCAGTAGATGGCTAATTATGGCGTCCAAACGCCAGAAAAGAGTGGCAATCTGGCATTAAACGGCCATACAACACCCGATTCTGGCGTTCAAATGCCAATGGGGGATCAGACACCTGCAAGTGCTGATAACAACCCCCTTAGGCAGGCTTCTCCAACCACTTCTGTAGGAAGTAAGCCTGCAGCAACTAAGGTTGAAGAATATAAAGCCAAGATGCCTTATCCTCAGAAACTCTGCCAGGCGGAACAGGATAAATAATTTTCCCGCTTTGTAGACTATCTCAGGACTCTTGAAATAAAGATTCTTTTTGCAGAGGCACTTGAGCAAATACCCTTTTATGCTAAGTTCATGAAAGAGATCTTAAGTCATAAGAAGGATTGGAGAGAAACTGAAAAAGTTTTCCTCACTGAAGAATGCAGTGCAGTCATTCTGAAAAGCTTACCAGAGAAGCTTAAAGATCCCGAAAGGTTTATGATACCATGCACATTAGAGGATGCTTGTACCAAGACAGCTCTATGTGATCTTGGGGCAAGTATCAACCTAATACCTGCATCCACTATCAAAAATCTTGGTTTGACTGAAGAAGTCAAACCAACCCGAATATGTCTCCAACTTGCTGATGGCTCCATTAAAATTCCATCAGGCGTAATTGAGGACATGATTGTCAAGGTTGGGCCATTTGCCTTTTCCACTGACTTTGTAGTGCTGGAAATAGAGGAGCACAAGAGTGCAACTCTCATTCTAGGAAGACATTTCCTAGCAACTGGACGAACCCTTATTGACGTCCAAAAAGGGGAGATAACCTTGAGAGTCAATGAGGATGAGTTTAAGTTGAATGCTGTCAAAGCTATGCAGCATCCAGACACATCAAAGGACTGCTTGAGCGCTGATATTATTGACTCCTTGGTGGAAGAGATCAATATGACTGAGAATCTCAAATCAGATCTAGAGGACATTTTTAAAGATGTTCAGCCTAATCTGGAGGAACTAGAGAAAACAGAAAAACCTCTGAAAACTCCTAAGGAAGAGGAGAAGCCTCCTAAACCCAAGCTCAAACCACTACCACCATCCCTGAAATATGCATTTCTGGGAGAAGATGACACTTTTTCGGTAATCATAAGCTCTGCTTTAAAGCCACAGGAAGAGAAAGCACTAATTCAGGTGCTAAGGACACACAAGACAGCTCTTGGGTGGTCCATAAGTGATCTCAAGGGCATTAGCCCAGCCAGATGCATGCACAAGATCCTATTGGAGGATGATGCTAAGCCAGTGGTTTAACCACAGAGGCGGCTGAATCCAGCCATGAAGGAGGTGGTGCAGAAAGAGGTCACTAAGTTACTAGAGGCTGAGATTATTTGTCCTATTTCTGATAGCCCCTGGGTGAGCCCTGTCCAAGTTATCCCCAAGAAGGGAGGTTTGACAGTGGTTCATAATGAAAAGAATGAACTGGTTCCCCAAGACTAGTTACAGGGTGGCGTATGTGTATTGACTACAGAAGGCTCAATATAGCCACCAAAAAGAATCATTTTCCTTTACCATTCATAGACCAGATGCTAGAGAGACTAGCAGGTCATGAATACTACTGCTTTTTGGATGGCTATTCAGGTTACAACCAAATTGCAGTAGATCCTCAGGACCAAGAGAAAACAGTATTCACATGTCCATTTGGAGTATTTGCCTACAGAAGGATGCCATTTGGTCTGTGCAATGCACATGTAACCTTTTAGAGGTGCATGCTCTCTATCTTCTCTGATATGGTAGAGAAATTTTTGGAAGTCTTTATGGATGACTTCTCAGTATTTGGAGACTCATTCAGCTCCTGTCTTGACCATCTAACACTTGTTCTGAAAAGGTGCCAAGAGACTAACGTGGATTTAAACTGGGAGAAATGTCACTTTATGGTGACTGAAGGAATTGTCCTTGGGCACAGAATTTCGAACAAGGGAATAGAGGTGGATCAAGCTAAGGTAGAGGAAATTGAACAATTACCACCACCTGCCAATGTTAAGGCAATTAGAAGCTTTCTGGGGAATGCAGGATTCTATAAGAGATTTATAAAGAATTTTTCAAAAATTGCAAAACCTCTGAGCAATCTGCTAGCCGCTGATACACCATTTGTCTTTGACACAGAGTGTTTGCAGGCCTTTGAGACTCTGAAAGCTAAGCTGGTCACAGCACCAGTCATTTCTGCACCAGACTGGACATTACCATTCGAACTAATGTGTGATGCTAGTGACCATGCCATTGGTGCAGTATTGGGACAGAGGCATGACAAGCTTCTGCATGTCTTTTATTATACTAGCCGTATTCTAAATGACGCGCAGAAGAATTACACAACCACAGAAAAGGAGTTGCTTGCAGTGGTTTATGTCATTGACAAGTTCAGATCTTATTTAGTAGGATCAAAAGTGATTGTGTACACTGACCATGCTGCTCTAAAATATCTCTTCACAAAGCAGGATTCAAAACCCAGACTCATAAGATGGGTGTTGGTTCTGCAAGAGTTTGATATAGAAATAAGAGACAGAAAAGGGACAGAGAACCAAGTAGCTGATTACCTGTCCCGGATAGAACCAGTAGCAGGAGCGTCCCTGGTGCACGAATTGTAAATCACACTTTTTACAACTCGTACCACTAACCAGCAAGTGCACTGGGTCGTCCAAGTAATACCTTACGTGAGTAAGGGTCGATCCCACGGAGATTGTTGGCTTGAAATAAATACTTATTATGCAGTAATGGAGAATATGTTGGAGTTTTGGAGATGCTTTGTCTTCTGAATTTAAGCTTTTCTCTTGTATTCCTCTTCCCTCATGCATGAAAAAGTGCAAAGTTCCTTCCATGGCAAGCTCTATGTAAGGTGTCACCGTTGTCAATGGCTACTTCCCATCTCCTCAGTGAAAATGGTCCAAATGCTCTGTCACAGTACGGCTAATCATCTGGAGGTTCTCGATCATATTGGAATAGGATTTACTATCCTTTTGCGTCTGTCACTACGCCCAGCACTCGCGAGTTTGAAGCCCGTCACAGTCATCCAATCCCAGAATCCTACTCAGAATACCACAGACATGGTTTAGACTTTCCGGATTCTCATGAATGCCGCCATCAATCTAGCTTATACCACGAAGATTCTGATTAAGGAATCTAAGAGATAATCATTCATTCTAATGTAGAACGGAGGTGGTTGTCAGACACATGTTCATGGATTGAGGAAGGTGATAAGTGTCACAGATCATCACCCTCTCCATAGTTAAGCGCGAATGAGTATCTTAGAGAGGAACACGCATGTTTGAATGAAAAACATAAGTACTTGCATTAATTCATCGAGACGCTGTAGAGCTCCTCACCCCCAACAATGGAGTTTAGAGACTCATGCTGCCAAAAGGTACAAATTTTAGATCTAAAATGTCATGAGATACAAAATAAATCTCTAAAAGTTGTTTAAATACTAAACTCATAACCTAGGTTTACAGAAAATGAGTAAACTATGATAGATAGTGCAGAAATCGACTTCTGGGGCCCACTTGGTGTGTGCTGGGGCTGAGACTAAAGCTTCTCACGTGCCTGGGCTGTTTTGGGCATTCAACGCCAGGTTGTAACCTGTTTCTGGCGTTGAACTCCAACTTGTAACTTGTTTTTGGCGCTGGATGCCAGACTGCAACATGGAACTGGCGTTGAACGCCAGTTTACGTCATCTATCCTTGAGCAAAGTATGGACTATTATATATTGCTGGAAAGCCCTGGATGTCTACTTTCCAACGCAATTGGAAGTGCGTCAATGGGACTCTTGTAGCTCCAGAAATTCCATTTCGAGTGCAGAGAGGTCAGGATCCAACAGCATTAGCAGTCCTTTTTCAGCCTGAATAAGATTTTTGCTCAGCTCCCTCAATTTCAGCCAGAAAATATCTAAAATTACAGAAAAACACACAAACTCATAGTAAAGTCCAGAAATATAAATTTTGCTTAGAAACTTATGGAAATAAACTAAAAACTAACTAAAACATATTAAAAACTATATGAAATTAACCCCAAAAAGCGTATAAAATATCCGCTCATCACAACACCAAACTTAAACTGTTGCTTGTCCCCAAGTAACTAGATAAATAAAATAGAATACTAATAAGTCAAGAAACAATAATATCTCAGAGTTTTTGAGTGAAGCTCAGATTCTAATTAGATGAGCGGGACTAGTAGCTTTTTGCTTCCGAACAGTTTTGGCACCTCACTTTATCCTTTGAAGCTCAGAGTGATTGGCATCTATAGGAACTTAGAATTCAGATAGTGTTATTGATTCTCCTATTTCAATATGATGATTTTTGAACACAGCTACTTTATGAGTCTTGGCCGTGGCCCTAAGCACTTTGTTTTCCAGTATTACCACCGGATACATAAATGCCACAGACACATAATTGGGTGAACCTTTTCAGATTGTGACTTAGCTTTACTAAAGTCCCCAATTAGAGGTGTCCAGGGTTCTTAAGCACACTCTTCTTTTTGCTTTGGACCTTGACTTTAACCGCTCAGTCTCAAGTTTTCACTTGACACCTTCACGCCACAAGCACATGGTTAGGGACAACTTGGTTTAGCCGCTTAGACCAGGATTTGGTTTCCTCAGGCCCTCCTATCCACTGATGCTCAAAGCCTTGGATCCTTTTTATTACCCTTGCCTTTTGGTTTTAAGGGCTATTGGCTTTTTGCTCTTGCCTTTTGGTTTTAAGAGCTTTGGCTTTTTCTGCTTGCTTTTTCTTTTTCTTTCTCTATTTTTTTTGCAAGCTTTTGTATTCACTGCTTTTTCTTGCTTCAAGAATCATTTTTATGATTTTTCAGATTATCAATAACATGTCTCATGTTCATCATTCTTTCAAGAGCCAACATATTTAACAGTCTTAAACATCAAATTCAAAAGACATATACACTGTTCAAGCATTTATTCAGAAGACAGAAAGCATTGCCACCACATGTAGATAATTAGAATTTTTCTTATTAAAAATTCGAAAAATATTGCCTCTTATTCTAAAGAAATTCTTCTATTTTATTCATGTTTAATGATGATGAGAAAATTAAATTATAGCTTAATTGGAGATAAAATCAAAAATATAGATACTAATTACTACTATATGACTCCTAAGGTAAAACTCAAATAAAAACAGTTATCACAGGGTTAAGGTTAAGATCAGAACTCAACAACCTTGAAGTTGGGAAGTGGATGCCTCTTTAGTCTGTGGAGTGCTTGGCCCTTCAAGAGATAGTTTCTGATGCTTTAATTCCTTCAATTCACGCCCTTACACTTCTTGTTCTCTGAGCAGTTTGCAGAGCATGCGGTTTTGATTTTGCTGTTCTTCTTTTATTTGGTCCATAGCTTCTTGCAACTTAGTAACCGATACTTCAAGATGTTCCCAGTATTCAAATTGAGGGAGTTCTGGTAGGAATTCTTGCGCCCTCCTCTTGATGGAATCATCCTGCACTTGTTATTTTTCCATTGTGATTTTAGTGATTGGCTGCTCCACTGATATATACCCTGTTATTCCCATCTTCACTCCAGCATCTTTGCAGAGCATAGAGATTAGGCTTGGATAAGCCAACTTGACATCCTTGGAGTTCTTGTTTGCAAGTATGTAGAATTCAAATGGGATCAGTTGATGAACTTCTACTTCTTTTCCCAATATAATGCAATGGATCATCACTGCTCTTCTAACATTGACTTCAGAACGGTTGCTGGTGGGCAATATAGAACGCCCAATGAAGTCCAGCCATCCTCTGGCGACTGGTTTGAGATCTTCTCTCTTGAGTTGATTTGGGACACCCTTCGTGCTGGTGGTCCACCTGGCTCCAGGGATGCATATATCCTCTAAAATCTTATCCAGGCCCTTGTTTGTTCTCATCATTCTCCTATTGAAGGAGTCTGGGTCATCTTTCAGCTGAGGTAGCTTAAAGATCTCCCTGATTTTGTCAGGGTGGATGTGAACAATCTTTCCTCTGACCACAGTCCTATAGTCATAGAGGGCAGTTCCAGATATTCTCTGCCTGTCTGTTTACCACAGATTAGCGTAGAATTCCTGAACCATATTCCTTCCCACTTTCGTTTCAGGATTAGCTAGGACTTCCCAGTTCCTGTTTCGAATCTGCTCTTGGATCTCCGGATATTCATCTTCTTTCAGATCGAACTTGACTTCCGGGATCACTGATCTTAGACCCATTATTTTGTAGTAATGGCCTGAATGTTCTTTGGTTAAGAACCTCCCTTGATTCCAAAGTGGTTTTGGAACACTCTCTTTCTTGCCTCTTGGAGTGGGTTGTTTTCCTTTAGGAGCCATGATCTTAGTGGGTATGGTTTAGTGATCACGGATAAACACACCAAACTTAGAGGTTTGCTTGTCCTCAAGCAAAAGTAAAGAAAGGAGATGGGTAGAAGGAGAGCTTGTGTCGAATGGTGGATGAGAGAAGGGAGGCCGAAGGTGTTTTTAAAAAGGAGGGGGGTGGGTTTTCGAAAAGTATGATAAGAAAAGATATAATTTAAGATTGAAAAGATATGAAAGATATTTGAAAAAGATAAATCTGGATTTTGAAAAAAAAGATAATGTGGAGATTTGAAAAAGATATTGATTAGTTGAAAAGATTTTAGAATGAAAAGATATAGATTTGTTTTGAAAATTTGAAAAAGAGTTGAATTGGATTGAAAAAAGGGATTTGTGCTTATAGATTAAGATACATTTGATATTTTTAAAGTAGGGTTTTTAGAAATTAGGGATTTTAGAAATCAGGGTTTGTAACATGTTTATGCAAGAAATCTTGAGTTGAAACATGAAAATTAAAATTAAAATGAAAAATATGAAGTAAAAATGAATTCACCTCCTCCCCACCATCCTGGCGTTTGAACGCCCAAACGCTGCATGTTTTGGGCATTCAACGCCCAATTGCTGCTTCTCCTGGGCGTTCAACGCCCAGCTGTTGCTTCTTTCTGGCGTTGAACGCCAGGAACTCCTTTGTCACTGGGCGTTTTTCTGAACGCCCAGGACGCTGTAAATCTGGCGTTAAACGCCCAGAAGGAGCTTCTTTCTGGCGTTCAACGCCCAGAAGATGCTTCTTTCTGGCGTTTAACGCCCAGATGGCTATCCTTACTGGCGTTTTC
Organism: Arachis ipaensis; assembly: GCF_059453495.1. Lineage (NCBI taxonomy): Eukaryota > Viridiplantae > Streptophyta > Magnoliopsida > Fabales > Fabaceae > Arachis > Arachis ipaensis. The sequence goes on along the minus strand of NC_142441.1, from coordinate 112,010,152 downwards.
TTGCCAGTGAGCTCTTTCTCTCTGTTTTGTGTGTAGAATCCTTTTGTAACCCTGTAAACTTATACAATTGACTCTTTACCTTAGTATCAATGAACTTTATATAAACAAATAAAATCAAGAATAGGGCAAAATGCTTAGAGGAAGTGATGCCCCATGGTTGGGTTGCCTCCCAGCAAGCGCTTCTTTATTGTCTTTAGCTGGACCTTGCTGAGTTTTTAATCTAGCCTCTGCCTTGAGCACTCTTGCTCAACATTGCCTTCAAGATAGTACTTGATTCTCTGTCCATTGACAATGAACTTCTTATCAGAATCAATATCTTGAAGCTCCACATAACCATATGGTGATACACTTGTAATCACATATGGTCCCCTCCACCGGGACTTCAGTTTCCCAGAGAATAGCCTGAGTCTAGAGTTAAACAACAGAACCTTTTGTCCTGGTTCAAAGATTCTAGATGATAGCTTTCTGTCATGCCACCTTTTTGACTTCTTTTTATAAAGCTTGACATTTTCGAAAGCAGTGAATCTGAATTCCTCTAGCTCATTCAGCTGAAGCAATCTTTTTTCTCCAGCTAGTTTGGCATCAAAGTTTAGGAATCTGGTTGCCCAGTAGGCCTTATGTTCCAGTTCCACGGGCAGGTGACAAGCCTTACCATACACAAGTTGGTACAGAGAGGTCCCTATAGGAGTCTTGAATGCTGTTCTGTAAGCCCACAGAGCATCATCCAAGCTTCGTGCCCAATCCTTTCTACGGGTACTTACAGTCCGTTCCAGAATTCTTTTTAGTTCTCTGTTAGAGACTTCAGCTTGCATATTTGTCTGTGGATGATATGGAGTCGCCACCTTGTGGCGAATCCCATACCGTACCATGGCAGAATAAAGCTGTCTGTTGCAGAAGAGGGTGCCCCCATCGCTGATTAGTACTCTAGGGACACCAAACCTGCTAAAGATATGTTTCTGGAGGAACTTCAGCACTGTTTTAGTATCATTGGTGGGTGTGGCAATAGCTTCTACCCATTTTGATACATAGTCGACTGCCACCAGAAGATAAGTGTTTGAGTATGATGGTGGGAAAGGCCCCATGAAATCAATACCCCATACATCAAACAACTCAATTTCCAAGATTCCTTGTTGAGGCATGGCGTAACTGTGAGGCAAATTACCAGCTCTCTGGCAACTGTCACAGTTACGTACAAACTCTCAGGAATCTTTGTAGAGTGTAGGCCAGTAGAAACCACATTAGAGGACCTTGGTGGCTGTTCGCTCACCTCCGAAATGACCTCCATATTGTGACCCATGGCAATGCCATAAGATCCTTTGTGCTTCTTCTTTAGGTACACACCTACGGATTATGCCGTCTGCACATCTCTTAAAGAGATAGGGTTCATCCCACAAGTAGTACTTTGCATCAGTAATTAATTTTTTCTTTTGTTGCCTGCTATACTCCTTGGGAATGAACCTTGCAGCTTTGTTGTTTGCAATGTCTGCAAACCATGGTGTTTCCTGAATGGCAAATAATTGCTCATCCGGAAAGGTTTTAGAGATCTCAATAGAGGGAGAAGACGCCCCTTCTACTGGCTCTATTCGGGACAGATGATCAGCCACTTGGTTTTCTGTCCCCTTTCTGTCTCTTATTTCTATATCAAACTCTTGCAGGAGCAATACCCATCTTATAAGCCTGGGTTTTGAATCCTGCTTTGTGAGTAGATATTTAAGAGCAGCATGGTCAGTGTACACAATCACTTTTGATCCTACTAAGTATGATCTAAACTTGTCAATGGCATAGACCACTACAAGCAATTCCTTTTCTGTGGTTGTGTAATTTTTCTGGGCATCATTTAAAACACGGCTAGCATAATAAATGACATGCAGAAGCTTGTCATGCCTCTGCCCTAGTACTGCACCAATGGCATGATCACTGGCATCACACATTAATTCGAATGGTAATGTCCAGTCTGGTGCAGAGATAACTGGTGCTGTGACCAGCTTAGCTTTCAGAGTTTCAAACGCCTGCAGGCACTTTGTGTCAAACACAAATGGCGTATCAGCAGCTAGCAGGTTGCTTAGAGGTTTTGTGATTTTTGAAAAATCCTTTATAAACCTCCTGTAGAATCCTGCATGACCCAGAAAGCTTCTGATTGCCTTAACATTGGCCGGTGGTGGTAAGTTTTCAATTACCTCTATTTTAGCTTGATCCACCTCTATTCCCTTGTTTGAAATTTTATGCCCAAGGACAATCCTTTCAGTCAAAATAAAGTGACATTTTTCCCAGTTTAAAACTAGGTTGGTCTCTTGGCATCTTTTCAGAACAAGTGCTAAATGGTCAAGGCAGGAGCTGAATGAGTCTCTATATACTGAGAAGTCATCCATGAAGACTTCCAGAAATTTTTCCACCATATCAGAGAAAATAGAGAGCATGCATCTCTGAAAGGTTGCAGGTGCATTGCACAGCCCAAATGGCATCCTTCTGTAAGCAAACACTCCAGATGGACATGTGAATACTGTTTTCTCTTGATTCTGGGGATCTACTACAATTTGATTGTAGCCTGAATAGCCATCCAAAAAGCAGTAATAATAATGACCTGCTAGTCTTTCTAGCATCTGGTCTATGAATGGTAAAGGAAAATGATCCTTTCTGGTGGCTGTATTGAGCCTTCTGTAATCAATACACATGCGCCACCCTGTAACTATTCTTGTAGGAACCAGTTCATTTTTTTTTCATTATGAACCACTGTCATGCCTCCCTTTTTAGGGACAACTTGAACAGGACTCACCTATGGGCTATCAGAAATAGGATAAATAATCCCAGCCTCCAGTAATTTAGTGACCTCTTTCTGCACCACTTCCTTCATGGCTGGATTTAGCCGCCTCTGTGGTTGAACTACTGGCTTAGCATCATCCTCCAATAGGATTTTGTGCATGCATCTAGCTGGGCTTATGCCCTTAAGGTCGCTTATGGACCACCCAAGAGCTGTCTTGTGTGTCCTTAGCACTTGAATTAGTGCTTCCTCTTCCTGTGGATTTAAAGCAGAGCTTATGATCACTGGAAAAGTGTCACCTTCTCCCAGAAATGCATATTTTAGGGATGGTGGTAATGGTTTGAGCTCGGGTTTAGGAGGTTTTTCCTCTTCCTGAGGAAATTTCAGAGGCTCTTTCAATTCCTCTGAATCCTCTAGATCAGGCGGAACATCTTTAAAAATGTTTTCCAGCTCTGATTCGAGACTCTCAGCCATGTTGATCTCCTCCACCAGAGAGTCAATGAGATCAACTTTCATGCAGTCTTTTGGTGTGTCTGGATGCTGCATGGCATTGACAGCATTCAACTTAAACTCATCCTCATTGACTCTCAGGGTTATTTCCCCCTGTTGGACGTCAATGAGAGTTCGTCCAGTTGTTAGGAAAGGTCTTCCTAGAATGAGAGTAGCACTATTGTGCTCCTCCATTTCCAGCACAACAAAGTCAGTGGGAAAGGCGAATGGCCCAATCCTGACAATCATGTCCTCAATCACGCCTGATGGGTATTTAATAGAGCCATCGGCAAGTTGGAGACATATCCGGGTTGGTTTAACTTCTTCAGTTAAACTAAGCTTTCTGATGGTAGATGCAGGTATTAGATTGATGCTTGCCCCAAGATCACATAGGGCTGTCTTGGTGCAATTACCCTCTAATATGCATGGTATCAGAAAGCTTCTGGGATCTTTAAGCTTTTCAGGAAAGCTTTTCAGAATGACTGCACTGCATTCTTCAGTGAGGAGAACTCTTTCAGTTTCTCTCCAATCCTTCTTATGACTCAAGATCTCTTTCATGAACTTGGCGTAAGAAGGTATTTGCTCAAGTGCTTCTGCAAACGGAATCTTTATTTCAAGAGTCCTGAGATAATCTACAAAGCGAGCAAATTGCTTATCCTGCTCCTCTTGGCAGAGTTTTTGAGGATAAGGTATCTTGGCTTTATATTCCTCAACCTTGGTTGCTGTAGGTTTGTTTCCTACAGAAGTGGTTGGAGCGGCCTTTTTAGAGGGGTTGTTATCAGCACTTGTGCATGTCTGATCCCTCATTGGCATTTGAATACCAGAGTTAGAAGCTAGAGTGATGTTAGATGCCAACTCCTCATCTGTTCCTGGTGTCTGAACGCCAGAACTGTGCTTCTTTTGGGCGTTCAACGCCAGTTCCTTGCTTGTTTCTGGCGTTGAACGCCAGTTCTGAGCATGGTCTGGGCGTTCAGCGCCAGCCTTCCACCCTATTCCTGGCGTTTTGGTGCCAGAATTATTTTTCCCTGGGCTCTTACTGTCCTCAGATGGATTTTGGGTGGTTTGCTCATTTCTTGGCTTCCTGCTGCCTTGAGGTGGGGTATTTAATGTTTTCCCACTTCTTAATTGAATTGCTTGGCATTCTTCTGTTATTTGTTTTGACAGCTGCTACTTTGTTTGCTTTAATTGTACTTCCATATTTATATTAGCCATCCTTGTCTCTTGTAGTCTATCCTTGAATTCGGCTAACTGCTTTGTTAGAAAATCCAATTGCTGATTGAATTCAGCAGCTTGTTCTACAGGACTGAGTTCAGCAGTTACTGTTTTAGCCTCTTCTTTCATGGAAGGGTCACTGCTTAGGTACAGATGCTGATTTCTGGCAACTGTATCAATGAGCTCTTGAGCTTCTTCAATTGTCTTTCTCATGTGGATAGATCCACCAGCTGAGTAATCTAGAGACATCTGAGCTCTTTCTGCAAGCCCATAATAGAAGATGTCTAACTGAACTCACTCTGAAAATATTTCAGAGGGGCATTTTCTTAACATCTCTCTGTATCTCTCCCAGGCATCATAAAGATATTCATTATCTCCTTGTTTAAAGCCTTGGATGTCCAGCCTTAGCTGTGTCATATATTTTTGGAGGGAAATATTGATTCAGGAATTTTTCTGTCAGCTGTTTCCATGTCCTTATGCTAGCCTTAGGTTGGTTATTTAGTCACCTCCTGGCTTGGTCTTTTACAGCAAATGGAAACAGTAATAATCTGTAGACATCCTGATCTACTTCCTTATCATGTACTGTGTCAGCAATTTGTAAAAACTGTGCCAGAAACTCTGTAGGTTCTTCCTGTGGAAGACCGGAATACTGGCAACTTTGCTGCACCATAATAATGAGCTGAGGATTCAACTCAAAGCTACTGACTCTAATGGAGGGTATGCAGATACTACTCCCATATGAAGCAGTAGAGGGGTTAGCATATGACCCCAGAGTCCTTCTGGATTGTTCATTTCCACTTAGATCCATGATGGAGAAAGGGAAATGATGTAAAATAGAAAAAAAATATTTTTATTTATTTAATTATTTATTTATTTCGAAAATAAAATAAATTAAAATAATATAAATAAATATGGGTGAAGATTTTCGAAAAAATGAGAAGAGAGAAAGTGGTTAGGGAGTTTTGAAAAAGATAAGATTTTTTTTGAAAAGGGTTTTAAATTTTGAAATAAAAAAAAATCTGAATTTTAAAATTGATTTTCAAAAAATTGCTTTAAAATAGAGGGAAGAGATATTTTTGAATTTAATGAGGAAAGAGAAAAATAATAAAATAACACAAGATCTAAAATTTTTAGATCTAATGCTCCTTGTTTTCGAAAATTTTGGAGGGAAAACACCAAGGAACACCAAACTTAAAAATTTTAAGATCAAGACACAAGGAAAACTCAAGAACGCCTTGAAGACTCACAAGAACAACAAGAACATGAAGAAAGAACACCAAACTTAAAATTTTTAGAAAACCAAACTAAAATTTTCGTAAAACAAAAAAAAATCAACAAGAAAACACCAAACTTAAAGTTTGGCACAAGATTTATTCAAAGAAAAGTTATTTTTGAAAAAGATTTTAAAAATAGGATAGCCAATTACCAAGAACATAAGCACCACGCTCTAGCTAATTGAGCTATAAATTTAAAGTGTTTTAACAATGTATAAATAATGAAAGACTCTAAACCAAAAAGAAAAATTTTTCCTAATCTAAGCAACAAAATGAACCGTCAGTTGTCCAAACTCAAACAATCCCCGGCAACGGCGCCAAAAACTTGGTGCACGAATTGTGAATCACACTTTTCACAACTAGTACCACTAACCAGCAAGTGCACTGGGTTGTCCAAGTAATACTTTACGTGAGTAAGGGTCGAATCCCACGGAGATTGTTGGTTTGAAGCAAGTTATGGTTATCTTATTATTCTTAGTCAGGATGCCAACAAGAGTGTTTTTCAACTTCAATTGTAAAGAGTCAAAGGACATAAATATAAATACTTATTGTGCAATGATGGAGAATATGTTGGGGTTTTGGAGATGCTTTGTCTTCTTTATTTCAGTTTTTCTCTTGTACTCCTCTTCACACACGCAAGGCTCCTTCCATGGCAAGCTGTATGTAAGGTGTCACCGTTGTTAATGGCTACTTCCCGTCCTCTCAGTGAAAATGGTCCAAATACTCTGTCACAGCACGGCTAATCATCTGTTGGTTCTCGATCATGTCGGAATAGAATCCATTGATTCTTTTGCGTCTGTCACTACGCCCAACAATCGCGAGTTTGAAGCTCGTCACAGCCATTCAATCCTTGAATCCTACTCGGAATACCACAGACAAGGTTTAGACTTTCCGGATTCTCATGAATGCCGCCATCAATTCTAGCTTATACCACGAAGATTCTGATTAAGAAATCTAAGAGATACCCATTCAATCTGATGTAGAACGGAGGTGGTTGTCAGGCACACGTTCATGGATTGAGGAAGGTGATGAGTGTCACAGATCATCACCTTCTTTATAGTGAAGCGCGAATGAACATCTTAGATAGGAACAAGCATGTTTGAATGGAAAACAGAGATAATTGCATTAATTCATCAAGACGCTGCAGAGCTCCTCACCCCCAACAATGGAGTTTAGAGACTCATGCCATCAAAGAGTACAAAGTTCAGATCTAAAAATGTCATGAGATACAAAATAAATCTCTAAAATTTGTTTAAATACTAAACTAGTAACCTAGGTTTACAGAAAATGAGTAAACTATGATAGATGGTGCAGAAATCCACTTCTGGGGCCCACTTGGTGTGTGCTGGGGCCTGGGGCTGAGACTTAAGCTTCTCACGTTCATGGGCTGTTTTGGGCGTTCAACGCCAGGTTGTAACCTGTTTCTGGCGTTGAACTCCAACTTGTAACTTGTTTCTGGCGTTGGACGCCAGACTGCAACATGAAACTGGCGTTGAATGCTAGTTTATGTCATCTATCCTTGAGCAAAGTATGAACTATTATATATTGCTGGAAAGCCCTGGATGTCGAATTTCCAACGCAATTGGAAGCGCACCATTTGGACTCCTGTAGCTCCAGAAATTCCATTCTGAGTGCAGAGAGGTCAGAATCCAACAGCATCAGCAGTCCTTTTTCAGCCGGAATCAGATTTTTGCTCAGCTCCCTCAATTTCAGCCAGAAAATACCTGAAATTACAGAAAAACACACAAACTCATAGTAAAGTCCAGAAATATGAATCTTGCCTAGAAACTAATGAAAATAAACTAAAAAGTAACTAAAACATACTAAAAACTATATGAAATTAACCCCAAAAAGCGTATAAAATATCCGCTCATCAACTATACTACTAACAAATTGATTCTTGATTCTAAATCGATGGTAAATCTCTTCTTATCAAATTTGGCACCATTGCTGGGGATGCAATTGAGTGCTAACTTTTGGTTGTTGTAAATATGTTGATAGTGTAATATCTTCCTTTTCGGTTGTTTGGTTGTTTTTGTTAATAGTTAGGTTCTTGTTTTTCTTGTTTGTTAATGTCTTTTATTTTTATTTGCTACTTTCTCTATGAGCTATCACCCTTGTTGCTTGGAGCTTGTTGTGAATATTTTGTAGGGTATGATGGATCCAAATTGGGATTACTTCATGGAGTGGGAGAATCAATTTAGGGAGGAACCAATTGCGTTTGAGCAACACTCATGGCAGACACCTCCCTCATACTACAACGAGCCAAACTTTCCCTTTTGTGAATATCAACCCCAAAGATATGAAAGATACCCCCTACACAACCCTCAACTACCAAACCTTCAAGCACCATACCATACACCTCCATGGGATCAAAATGTCTATACACCTTTTTACCAACCATATGAACCACCACACCCTTATACACCACCTCAATACCCTCATCTACATGACACACCTCCCACCTATACAACCTTCCTCCCAACTTTTGAACCTTCTCTTCCACCTCAATGCGAAGTTTTTCAACCCTTGCCCCAAGAAGAATAAGACCTTCAAGCATTCTTCCAAGAGCAAGAAGGGTTCCGAAGGAAGCAAGGGGAGTTCATGGCTACTATAGCCGAAGTGGTGAACCGCTTGACCCTACTACACTCAAGAACTCAAGACATCCCCCTTGAAGAAGGTGGAGGATCAAGTATGGAGTGTAGTAAGGAGGAGAACATGGAGCCTCAAGGGAAGGTAGAAGAGTTAGGACAAGAATTGCAACAAGAAGAGGAAGGTAGAACTTGTGAAACGGAAGAGGTGAATGGAGAATTGAGGGGGTTTGATCAAGAAGTGGATTGCATTATCAATGATTTTTTGTCCACCTTGGTCAACCCCCTCAATGATCTTGAGGAGCCTTCCACTCTTGAGTTTGAGAGAGATATGGAAGAGCTTGAAAAGGATGGTGAGGAAGAGGTGATCATCCAAGAAGTGGAGGAATGCATGCAAGAATTTACAAGAGTGACTCCAACCCAAGGGCAATTTGAATGGGTGACAATTTCCTCCATGAGCTTCATAGGCCCATACCAATATGCTCTCTTAGAGACGGACCATTAACTCAAGGTGCTTCTTGGAGTGTTAAATGGTGAAGGAATGGGTGTTGATTGTCAAAGGAATTCACGGCATAAATGGTGCAAGATCCAATTTGGAGGAGTTCAACACTCAAGTGGGTGCTTCAAAGGTGCTTGGGAAGGTTGCTCATCTAAGGACACAAGTAAATGTCAACAAGAGGATGATAGAGAAACCAAAGTGTGGGATCTGGGCACACAATTCTACAACCAACAATTATGGACCCCAATGTCTTGCTTGGGAGCTTACTGCACTTTGTTTGGGATCCCAGAGGATGCTTGAAGAACAAACATGGGTGGCAACTCAAGGATGAGTGGAAGAACAAGCCACCATGACACAAGCTTCACTCAAAAGTCCAACTTGAGGACTTAAAACCAAAGTGCTAGGTGGGAGACACCCCACTATGGTAATATCCTTCTGACTTTCTCTCTTTTAGCTTTTATTTCATGAATAAATTAGTTGTTTTTGCTTGGTTGGTTGGATTTATTTTGATGTTTGTTAGTTAATTTTAGTGAAATAATGTGTTTTAGGAGTTTTATGATGATTTGGGACTTGAAAACCTGTTTTGGATGCCAGGTTTGATGCCTTAGAGGTAAAATTTTTGTTGCAGGAATAGAGACCTGTGCGTACGCATAGCCTTGTGCGTCCGCACAGCCTTCTACGTCCGCACAGTTCCCCTATTTTTCAGTTCCTGTGCGTGCGCACGCACACCCTTAAACACTCCCCCTGTTCCCAGCCTGCGCATAGCTTGTGCGTGGGAACACTACCCCCCTCTCCTTTTGTGCGTCCGCACACCTTGCGTGCGCCCGCACAACTCTCCTTTCCAAAAAAAAAAAAAACTCTGTGTGTGCGCGCAGGCCCGTGTGCACTCACACGTCTTGACATCCCTCTGCTCGCAGCCCACGCACCTCTTGTGCGTGGGCATAACCCACTTTATCTCTCTTGTGCGCGCGCACACCACTTTGTGTGCCCGCACAGTCTACAACACCCCTTCTAGTCGTAGTGCTCGCATGCTGCAGTGCGCTCGCATACCCTCTCTTTTCCCTAGTGTGCGTACGCACACTACCCCGTGTGTCCGCATAGGTCAAATTCTGGGAGATAATGAGAAAGAGTGCCCTATTTTTCTGTTATCTTTCTTCTCTTTTCTTCTTCTTTCTTCTTCTTTCTTCTTTTGTTCTTTCTTTTTCTTCTCTTATTCTTCTCTTCTCCGGCGAAGCACCACCGCCGTGAGCTTCACAGTGGCTAACACAAGTGCCACTGTTGTCTATTCCTCTCTTTTCTATTCTTCATCTTTTTAATTTTCTTGTTTTAATCTTCTTTGTTATGTTTAGTTGCTTGCTTAATTTTTGGTTTCTTTATTTAATTTTGGTTATTTAGCTTAAGCTTGCTTAACTATCTGTTTGTTTGTTGCATTGCAAGTGTTCAATTTTTCATTTATGGGTTGTTGATGTTTGAATTTTTGCTTGAATTGATGAATCTGTGCACTGCACTCCATGTGTTTAACATAATGCCTGAATGAACATTTTGTTTAATGCATGTATTGTAGCTACCATATGTGTTAGACTATATCTTTGATTGGCATTCTAATAAAGAATTGTGCACCTTTGAATGGTTATATTTTCAATAATGTACTTGCTGTTTATTGCTTTGAGTCGCTAACACCAAATTGATATGCAAGATTGACTTTTTATTTCTTATTTGGTGCAAATTTTAACAAGTACATATTGAATTTAGTGAATTGAATGGAATTTCTTGTTCATCATGGTTTTTAAGTCAATATAATCATATCACACGGTATTTGTTTCTTGTTAATGCTTTGCATTTGTTTGAGTTGACTTGACTTGATTCTTATCAAGACTTGTCACTTTTTGTAGCAAGCACCTTCCCATGTGATTATTTGATTATTCTTAAAGATGAATAGGTAGTTTTCTTCATCATTGCATTGGTTATTGTTGGTTGTGCTATTTTATATTGATCTTGCGCTTTCACTTGCACAACTTCAATATCCAATAATTTCCACATTCAATTCACTCTTGTTGTAATTGCCTAAGTTTGCATGTGTTCGAATGGCACTTATCTCTTACTTGAATCTTAGGCCATTTAATTGAGGAACTCATTCTTACTTTTTGATTGTGTGGATGCCACTTTAACCGGCTGTTGTGTATATTCCATACTACTATGTAACTTTCTCAATTAGATGCTTAATTGCTCTCTCCTTTACCTTTTTATGCTACTTGCCTATGAATTCTAATTATGCTTTATTCATTCTTTTCGAGGATGAGACATGAAGGCAAGGAATCGGGGGAGGAGGAGGACACCGTGGACAAAGATGCCGAGAATGCATTGGACTTAGTGATTTCTACACAACCCAAACCCCCGCATCCGCCAACCGAAGGTGGAGCTCTTGGGAGACATTCTCCCCGGATCATGTTCGTGTACGGAGGACCATACAACGCTTAAGTGTGGGGGAGGATTCGTCATTTTTGGGGCGTAAACTTTCTTTCCGAACACTCTGTATTTTACTTTATTTTTGTTTCTTTTTACTATGTTTCTTGTAGATATTTGGAGTTTTTTTATTGTTGCATTGCACTTTCTTCTAGTATATATATATATACATCCTAGTTCATCCATAGTTATTGCATTATGCATTTTTGCATGGTATATATTTTATAGATAGAAGTTGTGATTGGATGATGTGAATAGCATAGTGCCTAGTTCAATTTTGATCCTAATTGTTCATGTTAATTTTTGGTTTGTTGAAAATTAGGAATAGAACTAGGAAAATTTTGAAGAATTTGCATCCATCACAACATACATATATATAGAAAATAATTTTGGTGAAAAATAACAAGGATTTCCAAGAATTTTGTTCAAGGGTATTCTATTGAATTGATTGAGAAAATTATTTTCAAACTTGCTTGAATGATTTTTATGGAACATAGAAGAGAGATAGAACAAAATACCTGGTGAGTTTTGAGCTTTAATGAGTGGTTACACATTCTAACCACTATGTTTGTTCATTGTGTGCTATGCTCTTTCTATGATTGTAATCTTGGTTTTTCTTGATTCTTTATTTCCAATTTTTGATGTTTTGAATTGCATTTAGCATGATTGAGGCCATCTTTGCATAACTCACACACCCATATGGCCTACCCTTTACATCTATCATTGTTAACCCCTTTGAGCCATATTGACCCCATTGATTGTAATATCACCACACTACAACCTTAAGTAGAAAATCATGAATTTACCTTGGATTGTATCCTTGATTAGCTTAAGTTAAGGAATGTGTATTATTCAAGTGTGGGAGAAATTTTGGGAAATATTGGTAGTGAATGAAAATGTTGTTTTGGGATATTTCATTGAAAATTTTAAAAAATGGGTGCACATTCATATATCAATTTACTTTAACCGTATGCATTTGTCATAGAAAAAAAAAAGAAAAAGAAATAGAAAGGAAAAAAACAAAAGAAAAAAAATGAAATGAAAGAAAAATATAGTAATAAGATGGGACAAAAGTTATCCCAAAGAAAAAGAGAAAAAAAATTATAAATAAGAAATGCATGTGTTTTGAATAGAAACTAAGGCATGAATGTGTATGTGAAAAGAAGTAATGGATGGCAAGGATGCATTATTGTGATTTGATTGATATAGGTTGAGTTGAATACTTAAGCTAATCAAAGATTCAATATTTTAGTCCACTTAGCCATATATTCATCCTACCCTTACCCCAACCCCATTACAACCTTCTAAAAGACCTCATGATACTTGCATACATGCATCAAATACTTGTTGATTGTTAGATGAAAAGCAAAACCTTGAAAGCATGATTAGGAGGAGACTTGAGTGATTAACCCTTAGACACCGAGTGATTAGAGTGCATACACACCTAGTGAGGGTTCAACCACTCAATTCTATGTTTTCACATCTCTTATCATGCGTTCTTGCAAGTTTCTTCTTTTTGATGAGTTAAATTAATTCAATAGATTTTGTTTGCATTGAGTTAATTCTTTGCTTAGCCCTATATGTTATTACTCTTGCTTGGAATTTTATTGTCTGTCTTCACCAAACCAAAAGGATACATTGATAGATATATAGATATAGATAGTATATAATATACTTACATGCATATAGATAGTTGCATTTAATAAGTTGAACCCCTCTTGATTGTTTTTCTTGTTGGTTTAGCATAAGGACATGCTATTGTTTTAAGTGTGGGGGAATTGATGAGTCCATATTTGATGGTATATTTTGACTCAATTTAAATGGATTCTAGCACATGAATTCACACTTAAGCACCAAAATAACATACTTTTGTGTTTTGTCCCCAATTTGATCCTAAATCTGAAAATATACAATTTTGTGCTTGAAATGAGCAATTTAATTCCACTCTTATTCCATTTGATGCCATGACATATTTGCTGAGTGATTTCAGGCCTTGGAGGCAAGAATGGATAGCCAAAAGTGGAAGAAAGCATGTACAAGAGAGAAAACATGAAAAAAAAAAAAAAGGAAAAGTACACACAGCAAGGTGTGCGTGCGCACAAGCCAGCGTGCATACGCACAAGAGGAAATTTGCACGCGTGCGTGCGCACAAGTACCTATACGTACGCACAGGAGCCAAAACAGCCAAGTGTGTGGATGCACCCCTGTGCGTCCGTACAAGTTCTTGCACGTGATTTTGTTAATGAAATGCGTGCTGTGCATTTTCTGAGGGCTTTTGGCCCATTTTAGAAGGCTGAAATGCTGAATTGGAGTGCTATATCAAGGGGAATTCAACACATTTCAAGGGAGCTCACTTAGATAAGTTTAATTTCATAGTTTTAGGAGTAGGAGTAGAGTAGCATTTCTCTCTTAGGGTTTAATTTCAATCTCCATTGTAGCATTTTATAGCAAGCTTTTCTTTTGGATTTTGCTTCTTTAATTGTAAGTACTCTAAATTTTCTCTTTAATTATATTGTCTTTACTTGCATTTCCTTTTGGTTCAAGTTACTTTGTTTATAATTGCAATTTTGAGTTTCTTGAAGTTTTGATTGATGAATTTAATGTTTCATGCTTCCTTTATGTTTGATTGCTTGTCTATATTTGGTTTTGTTGATAGTTGGTTATACTCTTCCATTTTACTTTGCAATTTTTCATGTTTTACTTTCATGCACCAGGGATCCACCACGGTTTTGCTCGCACCACCTCTCTTCCTTTCCATTCTGATAAACCAGGGATCCATCACTTGCTCCGACAAAGTTAGCTCCATGGTGAAAAATCGGCACCACAAAAACATCAACCATCTGAAATGAAACCATGAACAACTACGTGTAAATTCAAAAAATAGAAACACAAATTATGAATGAAACACCATTGCCCTAGCACAATCCCTCCCTCTAATCCTACACACGACAGTTTATAAACCTTTTTTATAGTTCATTCCAACATTGTTACCCACACTGTAAACATGCACACACTAAGCCTTCACAACTAGTTCACTCATCAATAACCGAAACTTCATCGCTAAGCAAGGCAATCTTACCTTCTGACGAGGACTGCAACCACGACACCAACCACGGCCTCAGCGCAACCTTCTTCTTAGCCTCTAATACCAACTTTAACGCCACACGGATTGCTATTCTACGTGTTGTAATTATTGGAGGGAGAAACAGATAGGAGGGAGTTTAATCATTTGTTTGCTTAGGGTTTTAAGTAATTCTGTAACTCAAGTTTGGGTCTTCTGGGTATTGCATAAGAGGATTAAAGTGTGCTTGGAGGGGAGGTAGCAAAACGGCATCGTTTTCGTGCCTTGGGACTAATTTGTCATGTTTCCATAAGCTTATGGCCACGTGTCATCCGTTACGGACAGCTCAGCTTCACGTTTGCCATGTTAGAGTTTTCCGTCTGGTCCAATGGAGTGAATTCAATGGAAGGGTTAATTTGTCCACGTTTTATAGGGGTCAGGGACATGAATGTATTTTCCATTCTTCGAGGACGAAAATGTCCACGGAAAAAAAGGTCATGGACCTATCTGTCCTTTACTCTTAATTATAATATGGGATGGGATATCACCTATGATTAGCACGTATATGGACTATATAAGGGATTGAGAAGGGTATAGTGTCAGTGGGGCCGCTTGGAGAAAATTGGACCGTTCGCTCTAAAGGAAAAGAAAGCAGACAGTCCAAATTGGGTGCATAAATTATGCCCACTGATTTGATTCTGAGTTAAGCCTTATTTTGATCTTTGAAATTGGCAAGTTGCACTAATTTAGTATATGATTTCTCAATTACTATAATTTGGTCCCTCATATTTAAAAAAGTGCATTAATATAGTTCCTCGTGTATTTTTCGTCACCGAAGCACAACGGCGTTAGTGACATAGCTGAAGTCTTGCCATATTAGACATATTAAAATGATGTCGTACACATTTTGGTGCTAAAGAAGGCATTAAACAACGAAGTGATCAAAAGGGAGAGGTATAACGTTTTAGTATTGTTCAAACCATCAAACGATGTCGTTTAATACCTTCTTTAGCGCTAAAACGCATATGACGTCATTTTAATGTGTCTAGCGTGGCAAGGCTTTTTCTAGGTCACTGATGAACTACTATTTTATGACTTATTTTGGATCGAATCGAGTGGATTTTATCAACTTTACTAACACTTATCCATATCATTTGCATGTTTTTAAGTTCCCTTCTGAATTTTGTGCTATGATTGAAAACATGCTTCCTAGGCCTTTAAATTACTAATTTTTAATCCTCTCATATTACCATTCGATGCCATAATGTGTTTGTTAAGTGATTTTAGGATTTATAGAGCAGAAATGGCTTAGAGGATGAAGGAGAAGCATGCTAAAGAGAAAGAAACACAAGAAATTGAAGTTTTAAGAAGCTGGTACCGACGTGTACGCGTGGTTGACGCATGCGCGTGACCATGAGCGTCGTCCACGACACGTACACGTGACTGACGTGTACGTGTGGCCAGTGCAGTGTTCAAACGACACATATGCGTGGCTGATGCGTACGCATGGCGAGTGTCACGTGCCTCAGGAAAGGGAATACGCTTGGGGCAATTTCTGGACTGCTTTTGACTCAAATTCAAGCCCGAAAAGGAAGACAAGAGGCTGGTGAGTGGAGCTGGAAAGGGAGGATTCCATTCATTCATTCACACACTTTAGTTTTAGATGTAGGATTCTAGAGCTAGGTTTTAGGGTTTCTTCATTTATTTTCAGTTTCATCTAGGTTTAGGTTCTACTTCTTATCTTGATTCAAGTTCTTCTTTTGATTCCTTGTTATTACTTCTTTGCTTTCTTAGTTTTATATGTTGTTTCCTTTACCTTGTTGCTTTATTGTTCATGACTCATTGTTGATTCCAATTTCCTTTTAATACATTTTGAGATATTTTATGTTTATTGTTGCTTTCTTTAATTTGTTATTATTTTTTTCTTGCAATTGTTGGTCTTAAATTTTACTATTTCTTATTAATTTTCTATGTTTTTATTTTGTGCCTTTCAAGTGTTTGATAAAATGTTTGGTTGGATTTTAAAATAAATTTTTGTGTTGGCTTGGATTGAGTAATTTGGAGACTCTTGAATTGTCAAAGTCTCTTGTTGATTGGTGATTGAAAGTTGCTAGTTGGCTTGAGCTTCACTAAATCTAGTCTTTGATTAGGACTTGAACTTAAGTTGATTTTGCTTACTTGACTTTCCTTCAATTGTTAGAGGTTAACTAAGTGAGAGTAAAAGGCAATTACCATCACAAAGTGACGATGATAATGAGGATAGGAATTCCAATTCTCAACCCTTGCTAGGACTTTTCTTAGTTGTTAGTTTATTTTCTTGTTATTTACACTCATTGTTCATCATTCAACAACCCCAAAAATATTTTTCCATAACCAATAATAAGTACACTTCTCTGCAATTCCTTTGAGAGACGACCCAAGGTTTAAATACGTCAGTTATTTTTATTGGTTTGCATTGTGACAAACAAATTAAAGGCTGACCGAAGATAATTTGTTGGTTTAGAACTATACTTGCAACGTGATTTTATTGAGAAATTCTTTACCAACATTTATCCTTCGTCAAGTTTTTAGCGCCGTTGCCGGAGAATTGCAAATGTGTGCCTTATTATTGGTTATTGTATATATTATGAATATGTTTTCCTTTTTCCTCTTTGTTAGTTTTTGTTAATTTCTGGACTTTGTTTGCTTATTTTTGTCAGCTTTTGTTTTTATTTTCTATTGCTATTATGAATTCTTACCCCTTCGCTATGAGTGTGGTTACAACTATATTATAGGAATGAGAACTACAATGAAGGCTTGCATCAAGGATGGGACAATCAAAGGTGGGAGGAGCCATATGCTTATGATCAACCATCTTGGCAACAACCTCCTCCAATGTACTATGAGAAAGAACTATCCCTTGATGCATACCCATCTAATGGCTATAGTGGACCTCCTTGTGATTATCAATCACAACCACCATATGCCTATGAGCCCTATCCTCAACATAGCCCTCAACCACCCCCCTCACAAGCCACGTTTTACCAAGCACCATCCTATGATCCATATCCTTCATACAACCAATCACCCATACCTCACCCTTGTGACCACTATGAAAGAAAACCAATGGAACCTCCCACATTCCAATGCAATTACTCCCAAGAACCACCATTCTCACATATACCACCTCAATACCCCTACCAAGACGAACTACCTTCCTATCATGAACCCTTCTTCCCAAGAAATGAACCCTCATATCCACTCCAATCTCCAATGGATGATACCCTTGGTCTTATTCTTCAAGGACAAGGAGAAATGCAAAGGACGGCACTAGAATTCATAGCTACCTTGACTGAGGTAGTAAATACTCTAGACTCCCAATGGTTAGACACTCAAAGCACTCACATGGCTACCTGTGGAGAATTTAATGAGGAGCATAGCATGAAGGAGAGATTAGAAACTCTGGTGGAAAATGAGAAATGTGACTTTGTATTGGAACAATTGGAGGAAGCCGTAATTGTTGAAGAGGAAGAAGTGGTTGAAGACTTAGGAGATGCTGAACCTCCATGGGAATCTAGAGTGGTAGAGTATTCCTCCAAGAAGATTGAAATTGATGTTGAGGAGGATAGTGCACAACCTCCAAGGCATGTTCCCTATGAAGAATTGGATGGAATAGATCAAGAGGCAAGTTCCCTTGGTGATGATGATCATGAATCAATTCCTCCTAGTGATTAATTTGCATTCGCAAGTGAACTCCTTGAGTTTGAAGAACCTTCTCCTGATGAAATTCAAAGTAACGTTGAGGTAGATTTCTCGCAACCTCCGGTTTATGATTTGAGTGACGGAGAAGAGGTAGGGGAATTTAGTGAGAAAATGATTGAAATTAAAACATTATGTCAAGAGGTGGAAGTCTTTCAAAAAGGATGGATGGGAGTGGGATTTGCTTTGTCAACATCATTGGAAACTCCTCTACTTAAGTCACCATCTATTTTTTCATTTGAGTGGGTAAAACTTGTTTCTTTTAGCTTTATTGTCCCATTTGAGTATGGTATGCTTGAAACGGATGGTCAAATTAGGAGGCTTTGTGGAATGAAGCTTAAGAGAAGGATGTTTAGTGGTTGGCGTTATAAATCTAGACTCATTATGGTTGAGACTTCAAGGATTAGATTCAAGGGTTGGTATAGTTCTCCATTGATTGGGTCTAGGAGGATGTCTTGGTGTTCATATGAGAATTCTATGTGCTTGAAACCCGGAGGAAATTGTGATGATCAACTTGAAGACGGGAGTAGAAACAAAGTTTGGGATCCCAGCATATGTGATGAGGATCAATTTTGGGAGCTCCGAGTTTGTGGAGAACTTCACCATGGTTTGGTGCACTTGAATGGAAACTCTAGCAATCATTTGAAGTCCAAGCGTTGGTGGAAGTTTGAGGATGAATTCAAGCACAAGCCTTCTTGATTAGAGCTCCCCATAAGTCCAACTTAAGTACAATAAATAAAAGTGCTAAGTGGGAGATACCCCACCATGGTAAATTCTTTCCATTTTTCCTTTTGTTTATATTGGTAATAAGTTGAATTCTCATTTTTAGTTAGGTTTATTTAGTTTAATTTGTGATTTAGATTGTTTAATAATATTTGGCATTGCTTTGGTAGATTGTTAGTTTCTAAATAAGCTTTTGAAAAAAAAGGCACCCCACGCGTGTGCGTGAGCGACGCGTACGCGTCGCTGGGATGCTGTTGTTGCATGGTACAAAAACCAGAGAGTTGTGATAGAACCATGCGAGTGTTGTGTGTGGAGAACGAAAAGTCTCCACGCATATGCGTGACTGACGCGTATGCGTCACCTTCTTTTTTCTGCTTCTCACGCGTACGCGTGACTGACGCATACGCGTCACCTCCTCCTTCTGCTTTCCACGCGTGCGCGTGGACAACGCATCCGCATCGCGTTCACGCCCTGCCCTATTCTCTTCTCCCATTTCTTTCTTCTTTCTTCTCTCATTCTTATTTCTTTCTACCTTTCTTCTTCTTCATTCCTTTAGCTTCTCATATGTATTCTCTTTCATTCTCTTTTGCTTATTACATTTGCATACTTTCATTCATTACATTTTAACTCTGGTTTTGTAGCTTGTTCTTATTTTTCTTCTTAGGTTTACTATTTTCCTATTGGTGTTGAATTTTTCTACGCAGCTGTTGATAATTCTTGAATTATTTTGGTGCTTCTTGACTTGTTTGATATTTAGTTGACATGCCATTCGCTTCTATTGCTTTCTCACTTACCTATTGTAGCTACCATGTAGCTAAGAACCTCACTCTTATTTGGCATTAGCCCTACCTATATTTTATTTGCTTTGATACCTTTGTATTTTGGGCTTAATATTCCGTCTTTTTTTCCCTTTTTAGGCTGGCCACCAAGAGGGAAAAGGAAAAGCTTCTAAATCGGCAAACAACAAGTCCTTCCGCACAATCCTTTGAAGAAACTCATCAGTTATAGCAACCCTAATCCACCTTGCTCATCTTTGGATGCACCGAGGATGGTGTAATCTTTAAGTGTGGGGAGGTCGAGACCGATTTCCGTGGGTAACTACTCCTTTCACCAACACCAAATCACAATTTTCTTTTGTAGTTAGTTATTTTCATGATAGATTGCATTATAGTTAGAGTTTGTGCATATTTTACCAATACTTAGTTAGAGTGATGATTTTTTTCCAAGAAACTATTTTAGGGCATTTCACTAATTTGAATTAAAATTTTTGTTGAACTTGCTTGAAGAAATTTATTTTAGAACATGGTTTTAGAGCTAGAACACATAAGCCTAGTGAGATGTTGAGCCTATATGATTGGTTGCTTCTTATCAACCAATATTTTGTTTTGGTGTGTGTTGTTCTCTCTAAGATTGTAATCTTTGTCTTGCTTGATTCTGTATTTCCATTGTTTGATGTATGAATGCATTTATGTGATTGAGACATTTGTTTCACTAAAGATCACATACCCATATGGCTTTAACCTTTCATCATCCTTTGCAAATCGATGTTGAGCCTATTTTATCCCATTTGTTCTTTATTTTAGCACATCACTAACTCTAAGCGGAAAATAATGAATGTCCTTAATTTGAATCCTTGGTTAGTTTAGACTAGTGAGAGTATGCACAATTTAAGTGTGGAAAAATTGGGTTGAGAACATCTGGTTTGGAAATTGGGTATTGTATATTTTTGTGAAAATGTGAAAAAGATAGTTAAGCGCATATTCTTACATTCAATACCTTAATCATATGCATTGATTTCTCATATATGTGTATTATCCGCCACATATATAAAAATAATAAAAAGAAAAAAGTAAAGAAAAAGAAACAAAAAATAAAAAGGAGAAAAAAGAAAAAGAAAAAAACAATAAAAAGGGAAAAATGCCCCAAAGTAAGGGGTGATAGCAATGCATATGAATTGTGCTCAAAATTGGGATGCATGAATATGTGAAAAACACAATTAATGGGTAGTTAGATTTTGTATTTTGATTACATGGAGTGTCTTAGGTTAGGTGGGAAGTTTAGGTTAATCAAGGATTCGGATTTTTGTCTATTTAACCAAATACATTCCTACCTTGACCCTAACCCCATTACAACCCTTGAAAAGACCTCTTGATATGTGTATTCATGTATTAAATTTTTGTTGATTGGTAGAAGAAGATCAAGCCTTAGAAAGCAAGATTAGTAGAGGACCGAGAGAATCGACCCTCAAACACTAAAGTGATTAGAGTGTATACACTTCTGGTGAGGGTTCGATGCTCGATTCTTTATTCGCGGCTTTCACGAGCTTTCTTCTGAAAGTCTATTTATACTTCATTTTATGATTTTAATTAGTACAATTCTTTAATCAGCACATGATCTAGCCCTACTCGTTCATATATTCTTGGAGGTTGATTCATTTTTAACCAAGTAGGTAGAAATATTTTGCATTTAGTTGTATTCATATAGATAGGTTGCATTGCATAAGTCCTACCATTTTTCCTTCACTCTTTTGGTTCTCTTGAGCTTAGCATGAGGACATGATAATATTTAAGTGTGGGGAGATTTGATGAACCACCACTTTATGACTTATTTTGGATCGAATCGAGTGGATTTTATCAACTTTACTCACACTTATCCATATAATTTACATATTTTTAAGTTTCCTTTCAAATTTTGTGCTATGATTGAAAACATACTTTCTAGGCCTTTAAATTACTAATTTTTAATCCTCTCTTATTACCATTCGATGTCGTGATGTGTTTGTTAAGTGATTTCAGGATTTATAGGGCAGGAATGGCTTAGAGGATGAAGAGGAAGCATACTAAAGAGGAAGGAACACAAGAAATTGAAGTTTTGAGAAGCTGGTACCAACGCGTATGCGTGGCTGATGCGTGCGCGTGACCAGGAGCGTCATCCACGACGCGTACGCATACGTGTGGCCAGTGCAGAGTTCAAACGACGCGTACGCGTGGCTGATGCATACGCGTGGCGAGTGTCGCGTGCCTCTGTAAAGGGAATACACTGGGAGCGATTTCTGGGCTACTTTTGACCCAGTTTCAAGCCCGAAAAGGAAGATGACGTTAGGATTTTTGCCAGTAAAGAATTTTATAAAAACAGTCGCGTTGTAGGTATAGTTTCTAAACCAACAGAAATCCCTTCGTACAAACGTTTTGGTTGTCACAAGTAACAAACCCCTAAATAAATTGATAACCGAAGTATTTAAACCTCGGGTCGTCTTCTCAAGGAACTGCAGGGAAGTATGTTCTTATTATCGGTTATGGAGATTGTAAATCGGGGTTTTGAAGATGAGGAGCAAGTAATTTAAATTGCAATTGAAATAAGTAAAAGATTGTAAAATAAATAAATAACTGTAAAATAAACTTTTGGCAAGGTATGAGAAATTAGAAGTCCTATCCTAGTTATCCTTATCAATGATGATGAAGATTGAATCTTAACTCCACTCAGTTAGTCTTTACTTAAAGTAAAGAAAAGTCAAGTGACCAATTAGTTAGATCCTCAAATCCTAGTTAATCCCTAAGGAAATATTGGGATTATTGAAGTTCAATTCAATTAGCAAAGATAACAATTATCAATCATGTTTGAGTTTGATAACTCCTGAGTTACTGATTTCTTAACCAAGACCAAAAAAGAGGAAAAGTAAATCTACCGGAATAAAAATGTCTTCAGATGGAAAGCAACAGCGATAAAAATAAAAGAAACAATTGTAAACTGAAATACCTCAAATAACATTAATTCAAAAGAGTAATCTGTAACATAGAAGAATTCATAAATTAAATTGAAAAGATAAATAAAAAGGAATGTTGAACCTGATAGAAAAAGATAATCCTGAAAGCGAATAAAATCATAAATCTAAATCCTAAAAGAGAGAGAGAGAGAGAGAGAACCTCTCCCTCAAAACTACATCTAAATCATGAATAGTAACTAATTAGAGACTCTCTCTGAATGGATGCATTCCCCCACTTCATAACCTCTGATCTGTGCCTTCTAGACTTGGATTTGGGCCAAAAAGGGCTTCAGAAATCGCTAGGAGCGTTTTCTGTAATTTCTGGTGCGTGGCCTCTGTCACGCGGCCGCGTGGGTCACGCGGTCACGTCAATTGGAGTTTTTCTTGTCGCGCGGTCGCGTCAGTCATGTGTCCGCGTCATATGCGTTTCGCTTAAGGCGCGCGATTGCGTCAAGCACGCGGTCGCGTCGCTGTTAATTCGCGCTGGCATGCCGCCGCGTCATCCATGCGATTGCGTCGCTGCCTGTTTCTTCAAAAACTCCGTTTTATGCTTTCCTTTCAATTTTGTATGTTTCCTTTCCATCCTTTAAGTCATTCCTGCCTTAGAAGATCTGAAATTACTCAACACACGAATCACGACATCGATTGGTAATAAAGGGAAATTAAAATAATTACTTTTAAAGCATAGGAAACATGTTTTTCACATACATCACATAATAAGGAAGGAAAAGTAAAACCATGCAATTAATATGAATAAGTGGGTGAATGATTGAATAAATCACTTAAATTAGGCACAAAATATATCATAAAATATGGGTTTATCAACCTCTCCATACTTAAACAATAGCATGTCCTCATGCTAAATCCAAGATAAAGAGTAAGGTAAGGTTGAAGTGGTGGAATCTCATGTAATGCAATCTATTCTAAATGCAACTACCTAAATGCATCATGCAATTCTAATTATTTTTATTCACTTGTATATAAAGCTCGCATGTAGTTGAATTAATTCACATTTCTCAAGGAATCATGTATATAGCCAGACCTCAGATAATGATAAAGCACTTTTACAATTGAGATGGGAAAAAAATATTTTATAAACTTGCAAGACAATTAATAATTCAAGCAAAGATATATGTTAATGAGCTATTGAACCCTCACTGGATTTTGTGTTTACTCTCTAGTCACTCAGTGTTTATTGGGTTAATCACTCTATTCTTCTTTTTATCCTTACTTTCTATAACTTTGTTCTTCATCTAACCAATCAACAATTATAGAATACATGCATACAAAAGTCATGAGGTCTTTAATTAAGGTTGTAATGGGGCCAAGGTAAAGGTAAGGGTATATGTATAAGGCTAAGTGAGCTAATTGAGCGAATCCTTGATTAGTCTAAGATCTCACCTAACATACATACTTTGTAAAGTAAAGCTTCTCTACCTATTTTACCCATATTTTTCCACTTTTGATGTTACATGCTCATGCATTAGTTTTAATTTTGTCCCATGTGCATTGCTTTATTTTGCACTTAGGGAATTCTTTTGTATCCCCTTTATTCAAATACTGAAAAATAATTTTTTTTTAATGCACATGGTAATTTAATTATTTTGATTTCACATGAGCAGGCTTCCCAAAAAAAAATTTATTTTGAATTATTTTATTCTTTTCAACTTTCTACCCTTTGTTTTTATCATCCATGTTCCCAATAGGTTTTCCACACTTAAACAATTACACAATTTCTATCTTAAACTAACCAAGGATTCAACTTGGGATTTTTATTTTTGTTTTTCTGCTTAAGGCTAGTAATGTCGTTTGTAGAGTAAGAGGGGATTTAAAGGCTCAAGGGGGCTAACAAGGGTGATGTAAAAGGTAGGCTAATTTGGGATAAGTGAGCTAAATTCAACAATGGCCTCAATCACTCTCTTAGTATGTATTTCTATTCTATAATCAGACATATAGATTAAAACAAAGTAAAGAACACCAGAATAAATAAGAAGGGTGGAACATACAGGAATAAAAATTATGGTTTGAATGTAACCAAACAATTAAGCTCAAAACTCATAGGATGTATGTTCTCTAACTCAGAAATCATATATCAGTTATATATGTCATGCAAGTAAAAATCAAGAGTTTCCATTATTCTCAATGTAAAATTTATTTTGAGTGGCTTTAAAGTTTGTGTTTCTCCTTGATGAAATGTTGTTAACTAACTAACATGGAATGCTATATATACAAGGTGTGGGTTGTTTCTATTATGTTCAAGTTTCTAGTTTACTTCCTTTTTATATTTTCAAATTAAACTAAGTTATCTTATGCTAAAAAAAGGGTAAACTATACTAATCAATCCACAATTTCTATAACTAATAAGTTAGAATTGCAACTAAACTAAATAGCTAAAATATGAACTAAGGTGCAACATGCAGAAATAGAGTCAAAATACATGAAAATAGCAATGTATAAGTACTGAGAAAATAAAAATAAAAATAAAAGAGAAAAATACAGAAAAAGTAGCAAAATAAAGTAAAAAGAGTCTGTAGTGGTTCACCAAAAAATACGCCAGAGATGGCGACCTCCCCACACTTAAAATGAAGCATCATCCCTGATGCTCACTCAAGCAGGGTGTAAAGGGGTGTCATCACTGGAAGGGTGGGTAGCTGGAGTCTCTGTGGTGGTGGTGTGAGGGTTTGCCTGCTGCAGAGGAGGTGCTGACTGAATAGGGATCTCAGGGTCGGAAACCTGAATCTGATGCGGGGCCTCTTGCTGTAATGCAGTCTGCTCTGTGCCTGCCTGCTCAGCCTCTCTCTGGGGGTGGGTATCTGCCTCGTGATCATCTGCTTCCTCCTCAGATGGCTCTGATGGTGTGTCAGGCTCGGAGGGGATATCGCCAGATCGTATCATCAGCTTCAGGTGCTCATAGCGTCGCTTGCTGCGACGCTCAGCTCTCTCATATCGGCATCGGTTGCGGCGCTCCATATGATCTAGCTGTCGAAACAGGCGGTGCACTAGGTGATAAATCGGCTCTGAGGCAGGTGGAGGTGCAGTGGTGGTAGCAGGGGTAGCTGTGGAGGAAGGGGGGCCGGCAGATGGTGTGGTTGTCTCATCAGTAGGAGTGAGGAATGGAGGTCTGTAGCCCAAAGCCAGAAAGTTCCTGCTGTGAGGAATGATTTTCTTGCATTCTGCAGCAGGTGGCCTCTCATCAGCATCCTCCCAAGGCACGTCAGCTCAACGGCCTAGCTGTGTAATCAGATATGGGAAGGGGAGAGTGCCTCGGACGTGGACCCTGGCCATGTAGTACCGAATGAAGCGTGGCAGGTACAGGTCCTTACCCTCCATCACACACCATAGGAGGGTGATCATAGCGGCAGGTAGCTCCGGCTCGTGAGTACTCGGCATAATAAAGTTGCTTAGGATCTGATGCCATAGCCGAGCCTCATCGTTCAAGTATGCCCGCTTGATTCCCTTAGGCATGGTGGTGTTCTGACCCATGACCCATGGGACAGTCGGGTCAAGGGTTATCCTGGCCTTGACTGCATCCCAATCAAACTTCATGAAGCGCATGTCCTCCTCAGCCTTTTGATATCCATCTGGCTGATCGGATTTAGGCAGAAGCTTCAAAACATCCTCTATAGCCTCTTCAGTAACTAGAATCTACTTCCCTCTTAGCTTCACTGCATCTAGGGAAGTTTTGAAGTAATTGCAGTAGAATTCCCTTACTCAAAATGCATTAACCTCAGTCAGGTTTCTCTCCAGGAAGAACCAGCCTCTTTGTTTGATCTGATTAGAGGTGTATTGCTGGAGTTCTTCTGGGATCTTCAAAGTCCTTTCCAGGTACAAGTTCCTGGAATTCGTAAACACTGGATACTTCACCTCGCAGTATCGGTTTACAAATTTAATGGGATCAGTAGCAGGGAGTAGTTGGTCAGCTTTCTCCTGCGAGGTAAAGTGTTTCTCCCGCCAGGAGTCATCATGCATGAGGTCCAGTATGGACATGGAGGCTTCTCCTCTTTTCCGTTTGCCAGTTGTTGCCTTTCCTTTTCCTTTTCTTTGGGTGTCAGACATCCTGAAAAACAAAAAACCGGGATATAATAAAAATAGGAAAGCAGGTAGGCAAACAATCGAAAGAAGCATATAATGGCAAAGGAGCAATAGAATAATGAAAAGGAGTTAAGTAAATGTGCATTAAGGATTGTATAGGAGTTAAAAGTCTGAGAATAAAAATTTCACAATCCAAAATTTAAAAGGATTCATGTTAAGTAGGAAAAACGTCCGTCATGTGGTGGTGGTGGCAGCGGATGCGGTGGTTGACGGCGGCACGGCGGCGGTGGCGGCTGTTTGGAGGCAGGGAAGTTTCGGGAAGGGTAATGGGGGTAGGGGAGGAAAGGAAGGGAAAGGGGGGCGTTGGTGGCGGTAGGGGGGCGCGACGGTGACGGCGGCGCGGGTAGGTGGTGGTCGCGGAGGAGGGGCAGCGGGGGTGGAGGGATAAGAGGAAAGAAGAAGAAGAAAGAGGGGGAAGGAGGAAGGGGGATAGTGTGGCGGCAGCTTCTGGGTGGTCGTCGGGGGTTGCGGTGGGCAGTGGTGGTGGCTGGAAGTAGTGGGTGGTGGTTGTGGAGAGAAGAGAAGAAGGAGAGGGGGCTGGGGGGCGAATGGGTAGGGTTCGTGTGGTTGGGGGTTATTAAATTTGAATCCACGCGATCGCGTGGGGCACGCGATCGCGTGGGGCACGCGGTCGCGTGGCTGGGGTGAAATGGGGGTCGATGCGATCGCGTGGGTGGCGCGATCGCGTGGAATGGGTAAATTATGAATGACGCGGTCGCGTGAGGCATGCGACCGCGTTGCTGGAAATTGTGCAAAACGCACAATTCCAGCGTCGTTTCAGCGCAACTCTCTGTCTCCTCTGGGGTGGTGGTGCAATCCATGCGAAGCGATCGCGTCGCTCACGCGATCGCGTCGCTCACGCGATCGCGTGGGATTGGTGTTGTGCAAGTGACGCGATCGCGTCAGGGACA
The DNA here is from genome assembly GCF_059453495.1 of Arachis ipaensis. NCBI lineage: Eukaryota > Viridiplantae > Streptophyta > Magnoliopsida > Fabales > Fabaceae > Arachis > Arachis ipaensis. The sequence goes on along the minus strand of NC_142441.1, from coordinate 111,982,578 downwards.
CGACCGCGTGGGTCGTTTTGTGCGAAACGCACAATGGCCGCACGATTCCAGCCTAACTCTCTGGACGTTGGGGATTTACGCCGATCTCCAGATCACGCGGCCGCGTGAATGACGCAGACGCGTGGGTAGTGTTTTTCGCAACTGATGCGATCGCATGAGTGATGCGGTCGCGTCTCGCACCCCTTTTTTTTATGCAGGTAGGCAAGTATGCAGTATGCAATGCGAATGAATAATATTCAGGTTCAATTGAAAAAGGAAATAAAAATAAAAATAAATAACACGAAATAAAGCTGAAAAAGAAACGACCATACCATGGTGGGTTGTCTCCCACCTAGCACTTTTAGTTAAAGTCATTAAGTTGGACATTGGATGAGCTTCCTGTTATGGTGGCTTGTGGTGCACCAAATTACAATCACACTTTTACAACTCCGCACAACTAACCAGTAAGTGCACTGGGTCGTCCAAGTAATACCTTACGTGAGTAAGGGTCGATCCCACGGAGATTGTCGGCTTGAAGCAAGCTATGGTTATCTTGTAACCCTTAGTCAGGATATCAATAATTCTCATATTTAATTGTAAAAAGTAAAGGAACATGAAATAAATACTTGTTATGCAGTAATGAAGAACAGGTTGAGGCTTTGGAGATGCTTTGTCTTCTGAATCTCTGCTTTCCTACTATCTTCTTCTTCATGCACGCAAGGCTCATTCCATGGCAAGCTTTATGTTGGGCATCACCGTTGTCAATGGCTACTTCCCGTCCTCTCAGTGAAAATGTTCCAAATGCGCTGTCACCGCACGGCTAATCATCTGTCGGTTCTCGATCATGTCAGAATAGGATCCATTGATCCTTTTGCGTCTGTCACTACGCCCAACAATCGCGAGTTTAAAGCTCATCATAGTCATCCCTTCCCAGATCCTACTCAGAATACCACAAACAAGGTTTAGACGTTCCGGATCTCAGGAATGGCTGCCAATAATTCTAGCTTATACCACGAAGGTTCCAATCTTAGATTAGAAATCCAAGAGATACACATTCAAGCTTGATTGCATGTAGAACGGAGGTGGTTGTCAGGCACGCGTTCATAGGTGATAATGATGATGATTGTCACGGATCATCACATTCATCAGGTTGAAGTGCGAATGAATATCTTATAATAGAAGCAAGCGTGATAGAATGGAAAACAGTAGTAATTGCATTAATTCATGAAGAACAACAGAGCTCCTCACCCCCAACAATGGGGTTTAGAGACTCATGCCATGGAGAATACAGTATGAAACGTGTAAAGTGTCATGGGGTACAAAATGAATCACTAAAAGTAGTTTTTATAGTAAACTAGTGACCTAGGGTTACAGAAAATGAGTAAGCTAGGGTGTTTAGTGTAAAAATCCACCTCCGGGGCCCACTTGGTGTGTGCTTGGGCTGAGCATTGAAGCTTTCATGTGTAGAGACTTTTCTTGGAGTTAAACGCTAGCTTTTGTGCAAGTTTGGGCGTTTAACTCCAGTTTTTATGCCAGTTCTGGCGTTAAACGCCAGAATTCTTGAGCTGACTTGGAACGCCTATTTGGGCCATCAAATCTCGGGCAAAGTATGGACTATTATATATTGCTGGAAAGCCCAGAATGTCTACTTTCGAATGAAATTGAGATCGTGCCAATTGGGCCTCTGTAGCTCCAGAAAATCTACTTTGAGTGCAGGGAGGTCAGAATCTAACAGCATCTACAGTCCTTTTTCAGCCTCTAAATAAGATTTTTGCTCAAGTCCCTCAATTTCAGCCAGAAAATACCTGAAATCACAGAAAAATACACAAACTCATAGTAAAGTTCAGAAAAGTGAATTTTAAATAAAAACTAATAAAAATATAATAAAAATAATTAAAATATACTAAAAACATACTAAAAACAATGCCAAAAAGCGTATAAATTATCCGCTCATCACAACACCAAACTTAAATTGTTGCTTGTCCCCAAGCAACTGAAAATCAAATAGGATAAAAAGAAGAGAATATACAATGAATTGCAAAAAATCTATGAAGATCAGTATTAATTTGATGAGCGAGGCTTTTAGCTTTTTGCCTCTGAACAGTTTTGGCATCTCACTTTATCCTTTGAAGTTCAGAATGATTGGCTTCTATAGGAAATCAGAATTCAGATAGTGTTATTGATTCTCCTAGTTAAGTATGTTGATTCTTGAACACAGCTACTTTATGAGTCTTGGCCATGACCCTAAGCACTTTGTTTTCCAGTATTACCACCGGATACATAAATGCCACAGACACATAACTGGGTGAACCTTTTCAGATTGTGACTCAGCTTTGCTAGAGTCCCCAATTAGAGGTGTCCAGAGCTCTTAAGCACACTCTTTTTGCTTTTGGACCACGACTTTAACCGCTCAGTCTCAAGTTTTTACTTGACACCTTCACGCCACAAGCACATAGTTAGGGACAGCTTGGTTTAGCCGCTTAGGCCAGGATTTTATTCCTGTGGGCCTTCCTATCCACTGATGCTCAAAGCCTTGGATCACCTTTTTTATTTCACCCTTGCCTTTTGGTTTAAAGGGCTATTGGCTTTTTCTGCTTGCTTTTTTTTTTTCTTTTTCTTTCTCTCTTTTTTTTGCTTTCTCTCTTTTTTTTCTGCAAGCTTTTCGCTGCTTTTTCTTGCTTCAAGAATCAATTTTATGATTTTTCAGATTACCAAATAATATTTCTCCTTTTCCATCATTCTTTTAAGAGCCAATAATTTTAACATTCATGAATCAACAAATTCAAAAATATGCACTGTTCAAACATTCATTCAGAAAAACAAAAGTATTGCCACCACATCAAAATAATTAATCTGTTTTAAAATTCGAAATTCATGCACTTCTTTTTCTTTTTCAATTAAAAACATTTTTCATTTAAGAGAGGTGATGGATTCATGGGACATTCATAGCTTTAAGACATAAACTTTAAATTTTATTAATCATGGAATGACAATAAGACTCAAAAATAAATATAGGAGCAAACCAATAATAATAGAAGGCATAAAATAAAAACAGAAAAATAAATGACTCTTAAAATAGACTCTTAATAATAAAGGTTATCACAGAGTTAGGACTTAACAACCTTGATTTTGAGAAGTGGATGCTCCCTCAATCTGTGGGGTGCTTGGTCCTTCAAGGGAGAGCTTCTGGCGCTTCAGCTCCTTTAGCTCACGCCCCTGCTTCTCCTGTTCCTTCAGCAGTTTGCAGAGCGTGCAGTTTTGATTCTGCTAGTCTTCCTTAAGTTGTTCCATAGCTTCTTGCATCTTGGTAACAGATGCTTCTAGGCGGGTCCAGTAGTCAATTTCAGGAATTTCTTGGAGGAACTCTTGCGCCCTCCTTTTGATGGAGTTGTCTTGCACTTGTCCTTCCATTGACTTCTTGGTGATTGGGTGTTCAATTGGGATGAATTCATCTACTCCCATCCTCACCCCAGCATCTTTACATAGCAGAGAAATTAAGCTTGGGTAGGCCAGTTTGGCTTTAGTGGAGTTCTTGTTTGCAATTGTGTAAATCTCACAAGAAATCAGATGATGAATCTCCACTTCTTTTCCAAGCATAATACAATGAATCATCACTGCTCTTTTGACAGTGATCTTAGAGCGGTTGCTAGTGGGTAATATAGAACGCCAAATGAAGTCCAACCAGCCTCTTGCAACTGGTTTGAGATCTCCCCTCTTGAGTTGGTTTGGGACACCTTTTGAATTGGTTATCCACTTAGTTCCAGGGAGGCATATGTCCTCTAGAACTTGATCCAACCCCTTATCTACTTTCACCATTCTCCTATTAAAGGATTCTGGATCATCTTGTAGTTGAGGCAATTTGAAGACCTCTCTTATTTTGTCCAGATGGAAGTAAATAAGCCTCCCTCTGACCATGGTTCGATAGGTATGAAAGGCGGTTCCAGTTATTCTCTGCTTATCTGTTAGCCACAGATTTGAGTAGGATTCCTGAACCATGTTTCTTCCAACCTTTGTTTCAGGATTAGCTAGAAATTCCCATCCCCTGTTTCAAATTTGCTCTTAGATCTCCGGATATTTATCTTCTTTCAGATTGAATTTAACTTCTGGGATCACTGACCTCAGACCCATTATTTTGTGGTAATGGTCTGCATGTTCTTTGGTTAAGAACCTCTCTTGATTCCAAAGACTCTTTGGAGTATTCTCTTTCTTGCCTCTTGATTTGGTTTATTTTCCCTTAGGTGCCATGATCTTAATGAATCTTAGCTCATTGATCACAGAAAAACACACCAAACTTAGAGGTTTGCTTGCCCTCAAGCAAAAGAAAGGAAAGGGGAGAGAGAAGAGAAGAGGCAAATTTGAATGGTGGAAAGGAGGGGATGGCCGAATGTATATTTATAGGAGGAGGGGAGGGATTTCAAAAAATTTGAAAGAGATATGACATAGAGATATGATTGATGGAAGAAAATAAAATCATGATATGAAAAAGATGAGATTTGTAATTGAAAAAGATATAAAGATGTTAAATCTGAAAATTTGGTTATGCATCTAAGAATTAAGAGATGATATGATGAGTTGAAAAAGATTTGGAAAGAAATTAAGAAGATAATTGAGTTTTTGAAGAAGATTTGGGAAGGATTTGAAAGAAAATTGAAAAGAGATTTAGAAAATGTTTGAATTTTTGAAAATTGAGGGTGAATGATGAAAGTTTGAAACATGTTTATGCAGAAAATTATGAGTCAAAACATGAAAATTTAAAAAAATTTAAAGTTGGAAATAAAATCTCATCCCCCTGCCTTTCTGGCGTTAAACGCCCAGAATGGTATTCATTCTGGCGTTTAACGCCTAATTGTTGGCCATTATGGGCGTTTAACACCCAGCCAGGTACCCTGGCTGGCGTTAAATGCCAGAAACCCCTTTATCACTGGGCGTTTTGCTGAACGCCCAGGATGCTGTAATTCTGGCGTTATACTCCCAGAATGGTACCCATTCTGGCGTTTAACGCCCAAAATGGTACCTTTACTGGTGTTTAACGCCCAAAATGCCCTTTACTGGCATTTTCTTGCCAGCAAGCTCCTTTTCTCTGCTTTTTGCACTGAATCCTTCTGTAACTCTGTGAATTCCTTCAATTTTGATGATTAACCTTTGAAGAAAAATGTATATCAAACTTCTACAAGTATTAATTAAAACAAATAACTTGCTAATGGCTGGGTTGCCTCCCAGCAAGCACTTCTTTATTGTCTTTAGCTGGACCTTTACTGAGCTTCATTCAAGCCTCAGTTTTGAGCATTCTTGCTCAAAATTTCTTTCAAGATAATGTTTGATTCTCTGTCCATTAACAATGAACTTTTTGTCAGAATCAATATCTTGAAGCTCAACATAACCATATGGTGACACTCCTGTGATCACATATGGTCCCCTCCACCGGGATTTTAATTTCCTGGGGAATAATCTGAGTCTAGAGTTGAACAGCAGAACTTTTTATCCTGGCTCAAAGACTCTGGATGACAATTTCTTGTCATGCCACTTTTTTGCTTTTTCCTTATAAATTTTTGCATTTTCAAAAGCATTGAGTCTGAACTCCTCTAGCTCATTTAGCTGGAGCAATCTTTTCTCACCAGCTAACTTAGCATCCATGTTTAGGAATCTGGTTGCCCAGTAGGCTTTATGTTCCAGTTCCATGCACAGATGACAGGCCTTGCCATACACAAGCTGGTATGGAGAAGTTCCTATAGGAGTCTTGAATGCTGTTCTGTATGCCCACAGAGCATCATCCAAGCTCTTTGCCCAATCCTTTCTACGGGCAATTACAGTCTATACCAGGATTCTCTTTAATTCTCTATTAGAGACTTCAGCCTGCACATTTGTCTGTGGATGATACGGATTTGCTACTTTGTGGCTAATTCCATATCGAACCATAGCAGAGTAAAGCTGTTTATTGCAGAAATGGGTGCCCCCATCACTGATTAGTACTCTGGGAACACCAAATCTGCTGAAAATATGTTTCTGGAGGAATTTTAGCATAGTCTTGGTATCATTAGTGGGTGTGGCAATTGCTTCCACCCATTTAGATACGTAGTCTACTGCCACCAGAATGTAATTGTTTGAGTATGATGGTGGGAAAGGACCCATGAAGTCAATACCCCATACATCAAACAACTCAATCTCTAAGATCCCTTGTTGAGGCATGGCATAACCATGGGGCAAGTTACCAGCTCTTTGGCAACTGTCACAGTTACGCACAAACTCTCAGGCATCTCTATAGAGAGTAAGCCAATAGAAGCCACATTGGAGGACTTTAGTGGCTGTTCGCTCACTTCTGAAATGTCCTCCATACTGTGATCTATGGCAATGCCACAGGATCTTCTGTGCCTCCTTTCTAGGGACGCATCTGCGGATCATTCCGTCTGCGCATCTCTTAAAGAGATATGGTTGATGAGGCACAGAAGTTGGTGAATTAAAAATTATTAAAATAGTTACGTTGCAAGTATAGTTCTTAACTCACCGAAAATCTACCTATCAATTTAGAAATATGTCACAGAGAGTTTAAATTAAAAATTACTGAGAGTTTAAGTCCCAGGTCGTCTCCCAACGAGTTGCAGAAAAGTGTGCTATCTTATTAATCAGATGTTCCAAAAAGTTGAGTTAAGTAAATTGAAAATTAAATTGAGGAAATTTAAATAATATGAATAAAAGCCTTGAGTGGGAGTTGATTAGTTGAAATCTCTATTATTGATGGGATGATTTCAAGATTAATTTATAATTAATGGTCGTTCTATTTAGTTATCCTTTACTAGGTAAAGGAAAGTCAAACAAGTTGGAATGTTAGATCTGTTCACGAGTTGCAACCCACTTAGTTCAAAGGGATTGGTGTTAGTGACTAGATAGCAATCCAACAGTTAACCCAATTACAAATTCTCTTTCAATCCTTCCAACTCAAGAGTTCCTTTCAATCAACTCCCCATCAAGTGAAGAAACTACTCGCTCATTGTAAATAATAAATCCATAACATATGAAAGGGAATTAAAAGAAGACATGATTATTGGAATGTAAAATAAATTAAAATGAAAGAAATAATCCTTGTATTAAATAATCATGAAAGTATTCAAATGACAAAATTGAACAAAGCAAAGAACATGGAAGAATAAAACCAAGTTAAGAGAACGAACTAGAATGACGAAGTCTTGATGAGGAAATAACTCTTCTCAATGTTCCAATGCCAAGATCAATTGAAAATTAAAATTCTAAAACCTAGAGAGAAAAACCTAGAGGAGGAATAAAACTAGATATAAAACTCAAAACTGTCTAGAATGAATGTTGTTATTTGTTTTTGCATATTCTCTGGCTCTAGTCTGCTGTTCCGAGCCGAAAACTGGGTCGAAATAAGGTCCAAAATCGCCCCCAGCGAATTTTGCAGATTATGCAGATCGCACATGTCACGCGATCGCGTCACCCTTGCGGACGCGTCATTCGCGCTTTTCCTTGCCACGCGTTCGCGTCGTCCACGCTACCGCGTCGCTTGAGCTTTTCCAATCCGCACGGCCACGTGAGCCATGCGGTTGCGTCACTGCGATTTGCTCTCCTTCGCGCGGTCGCATGAGCCAGGCGACCGCGTCACTTCTCGCTGGTTATCTCCTTAAATTCTTGTGTTCCTTCCATTTTTGCTAGCTTTCTTTCCAATCTCTAACTCATTCATGCCCTATAAAGTCTGAAACACTCAACACACAGATCACGACATCAAATGGAATAAAGGAGAATTAAAAATACATAATTAAAGTCTCTAGGAAGCAGTTTTCAAACATGTTATAAATTCAGGAAGGAATTATAATTTCATGCTAATTTAATGAATAAGTGGGTAAGGATCATGATAAAACCACACAATTAAACACAATATAAACCATAAAATAGTGGTTTATCAACTTCCCCACACTTAAACATTAGCATGTCCTCATGCTTAATTGAAGGAGATAAGGAAATAAGTATGAACATGTAGAAACTCATGAAATGCAATGCAAGCCTATATATATATAAATAAATGCAACTATATGATTCTTGCCCACTTGATCAAAAGTAAATAAGCTCTTCAAAACAATTACAAATCAAATTTCACTAATTCTATCATTATACAATAAAACAGATAAAAGTGCAAGAAGATAGCTCATGAAAGCCGGGACATGAAAATTCAAGCATTGAACCCTCACTGATAATGTGTGTACGCTCTAATCTCTAGTGTATAGGGTAATCACTCTATCCTTCTCTAATCATGCTTTCTAACTTTTATTTTTCTCCTAACCAATCAACAACAGTTAATATACCAATGCAAATATCATGAGGTCTTTTCAAGGTTGTAATGGGGCCAAGGTACAGGTAGGGGTATACATATGGTTAAGTGAGTTGATAAATTGAATCTTTAATTAACCCAAGCTTCAACCCAACCTATATATTTTTAATGTAATCTTAAAGTTCATACCTAGCTACCCAGAATTCCCTTTTTCAATCCATACTCATGTATCAACTTTGTATTTGATTATATCATATGTGCATTGATCTTTGAGTTCTGAAATTAACATTGGGGTAATTTTGTCCCCTTATTTATATTTTTTTTAAATTGAAAGAAATATAGCTTATCAATGCACATAGATTTTTAATTCTTATAGTTTCACATGAGTAGGTATCCAAATTCCCATTAAATTCTCATGACACATTCCCTTAACAACTTTTGTTCCCACAATTTCCCAAACTTAACTAACACACACAATTCTATCTTAAGCTAACCAAAGATTCAATTTGGGATATACAATTGTTTTTCAGCTTAAGGTTAGTAATGTGGTAAAATATAGAACAAATGGGATTTAAAGGTTCAAAGTGGTTAACAAAGGTAATTAAAAAGGGTAGGCTTAATTTGGATAAGTGAGTTTAAACAAATAATGGCCTCAATCATGTGCAAGCATGCAAATATAATAAATATTGGACATATAAGATAAAACAAAATATAGATTACAATCATAGAGAAGTAAACACACAAGAATGAAATAATTATGGTTAAATAATGTAACCATACATGAAGGCTCAAATCTTTCACAGATTGTGTATTCTTTAGCTCAAATATCATGTTCCAAATACAACTCAAGCAAATTTATCATAAAAATTTTGAAAAATTAGTGAAATTTTGTTCCAAAGATAGAGTCTTAAAAGAAACTTATTGTCTTTTCAATCAAGTAGAACATGCATGCAACTATCCTAACCTATGCAATTTATTCTATTCTATAAAAGAAAGAAAATCTAACTAAAATATCCTAATTATTGGTGCTAGGGAAGAGAAATTACCTCCGGAAGTCAGGTACTGACCGACCTCCCCACACTTAAGGCTTTGCACCGTCCTCGGTGCCGTCTGTTAGGAACAGGGGTAGGCTGGTAGCAGTATCTCCACAATCGGGACCGTCATGGCTCCCTGTGCTAGTAAAAGAAGTGGATTCCGGGGTGTCTGAGTCCTTCCAATCTCCTCTAAGTAGCTCCTTGAGGTGTTTGAATCTTCGGTTGTTACGGCACTCTCTCAACTTAGCTTTGTGTTCTTGCCGATCTAACCTCTTGATTATCTGCTGGAGCAATTCATCAGTTGTAGGTGCTTGTGGTGTTGAAGAAGGATTATCTTTAACTGGAGCAGTAGGAAGACTTGTAGTGGCTGCTGGAAGTCTGAGGTATTTCCCATTAGGGACATACTGATCATCCCGTGGAAGCACGGCTTTGGTGTTCCCAGCTCTGTAGGAGACTCCGGCTACTGAGACAAGATCTGAGACCAAGGCGGGGAAAGGTAAGTTGTCCGTAATTTATACGTGTCCCATAGCATTCCGGATATGTCTTGAGAGATTCAGAGGTTGGTCTATAAGGATGCACCATAGTAGAACAGCCATGTCCGCAGTGAAGGAGAACTCATGAGTGCTCGGAAAGACGTAATGGGACGTGATCTGTGCCCATACGCGAGCCTCTAAGGTAAGTGCTGAAGCCAAGATTCCCTTAGGGCGGGTACGGTGGTATCCGTAGATCCAACGGCTGCCAGGTAATGCGATAACTCCGATAACGGAGTTCCAGTCAAATTGGTACCTCTGGCGCTTAAGTGCGGCTCCTTGGAAGGCGTCCATTCCTTCTGGAATAGGGAGAAGACTCAGAGCTTGCTGAATGGCTGCTTCTGTAATGGGAACTTGCTTCTGCCGGGCATAAACAGACTGCAGGGTTGGCATGTAGAAGTTATAGTAGAACTCAACTACCCAAGAAAGATTGACCTGCCTTGGCTGTCTCCGTAGGAAACCCCATTGTCTTCGTTCAATTTGCGGCTCAACAAAGGTAGCAATATTGGACGGGAGGATAAGAAGGTATTCATTGTTATAGTTCCTTTCTGCTAGGATAGGGAACATCTGCTCACAGTAGCGATTGGGAAATCGCGCAGTGTCCTTTGCTGGAAAGGCTCTCTCCTTTTCATCAACCTTTATTATCCTCTTAACTCTTTTTGTTGAGGGCTTGACTGCGGTTGAAGAAGGCTCTGCCACAAATGCTCTTCTAGTGCCTCTTCTTGCTGGGGGTTTAGGAGTCACTTTCTCCTTTCCTTTCTTGGTGGCTGGTGCATGAAATTGTGATCTCAGGCAACGGCGCCAAAAACTCTGTACGCACGTCTTAATAAATCGTTTTTCATTCACAACTTTGATACAACTAACCAGCAAGTGCACTGGGTCGTCCAAGTAATAAAACCTTACGTGAGTAAGGGTCGATCCCACGAAGATTGTTGGTATGAAGCAAGCTATGGTCATCTTGTAGATCTCAGTCAGGCTGATATCAAATGGTTATGGAGTTTTCGAAAATAAATAATAAATAAATAGAAAATAAAGATAGAAACACTTATGTATATCATTGGTGAGAATTTCAGATAAGCGTATAGAGATGCCTTCATTCCTCTGAACTTCTGCTTTCCCGCTGTCTTCATCCAATCAGTCCTACTCCTTTCCATGGCTGGCTTTATGTAAGGACATCACCATTGTCAATGGCTACTTTTCATCCTCTCTGTGAAAATGGTCCGATGCGCTGTCACTGCATGGCTAATCATCTGGAGGCATCACCGTAGTCAATGGCTGCATCCCATCCTCTTGTGAAAATGGTCCAAATGCTCTGTCACGGCACGGCTAATCATCTGAGGTTCTCGATCATACTGGAATAGGATTCACCCTCCTTTTGCGTCTGTCACTACGCCCAGCACTCGCGAGTTTGAAGTTCGTCACAGTCATTCAATCCCAGAATCCTACTCGGAATACCACAGACAAGGTTTAGACTTTCCGGATTCTCATGAATGCCTCCATCAATCTAGCTTATACCACAAAGATTCTGATTGAGAGATCCAAGAGATAATCATCCAATCTAAGGTGGAACGGAAGTGGTTGTCAGGCACGCGTTCGTAGGGGAATAATGATGATTGTCATGTTCATCACATTCATGTTGAAGTGCGAATGAATATCTTAGAGGCGGAATAAGTTGAATTGAATAGAAAAACAGTAGTACTTTGCATTAATTCATGAGGAACAGCAGAGCTCCACACCTTGATCTATGGAGTGTAGAAACTCTACCGTTAAAAATACATAAGTGAAAGGTTCAGGCATGGCCGAAAGGCCAGCCCCCATGATCTAAGAACTATACGTCCCAAGATGCCTAATACAATAGTAAAAGGTCCTATTTATACTAAACTAGTTACTAGGGTTTACAGAAGTAAGTATTTGATGCATAAATCCACCTCCGGGGCCCACTTGGTGTGTGCTTGGGCTGAGCTTGAATGTTACACGTGCAGAGGCTTCTTCTGGAGTTGAACGCCAAGTTGTAACGTGTTTTTGGCATTCAACTCTGGTTTGTAACGTGTTTCTGGCGTTTAACTCCAGACTGCAGCGTAGAACTAGCGTTCAACGCCCTTTTGCGTCATCTAAACTTGGCCAAAGTATGGACTATTATATATTTCTGGAAAGCCCTGGATGTCTACTTTCCAACACAATTAGAAGCGCGCCAATTTGAGTTCTGTAGCTCCAGAAAATTCACTTTGAGTGCAGGGAGGTCAGAATCCAATAGCATCAGCAGTCCTTCTTCAACCTCTAAATCTGATTTTTGCTCAAGTCCCTCAATTTCAGCCAGAAAATACCTGAAATCACAGAAAAACACACAAACTCATAGTAAATTCCAGAAATATGAATTTAACATAAAAACTAATGAAAACATCCCTAAAAGTAACTAGATCCTACTAAAAACATACTAAAAATAATGCCAAAAAGCGTATAACTTATCCGCTCATCACAACACCAAACTTAAATTGTTGCTTGTCCCCAAGCAACTGAAAATCAAATAGGATAAAAAGAAGAGAATATACTATAAATTCTAAACTATCAATGAAACATAGCTCCAATCAGATGAGCGGGACTTGTAGCTTTTTGCCTCTTGAATAGTTTTGGCATCTCACTTCATCCATTGAAGTTCAGAATGATTGGCATCTATAGGAACTCAGAATTCAGATAGTGTTATTGATTCTCCTAGTTCAGTATGTTGATTCTTGAACACAGCTACTTTATGAGTCTTGGCCGTGGCCCTAAGCACTTTGTTTTCCAGTATTACCACCGGATACATAAATGCCACAGACACATAATTGGGTGAACCTTTTCAGATTGTGACTCAGCTTTGCTAAAGTCCCCAATTAGAGGTGTCCAGGGTTCTTAAGCACACTCTTCTTTTGCTTTGGACCTTGACTTTAACCGCTCAGTCTCAAGTTTTCACTTGACACCTTCACGCCACAAGCACATGGTTAGGGACAGCTTGGTTTAGCCGCTTAGGCCAGGATTTTATTCCTTTAGGCCCTCCTATCCACTGATGCTCAAAGCCTTGGGATCCTTTTTATTTACCCTTGCCTTTTGATTTTAAGGGTTATTGGCTTTTTGCTCTTGCCTCTTGGTTTTAAGAGCTTTTGGCTTTTTCTGCTTGCTTTTTCTTTTTCTTTCTTTTTTTTTTCGCCATTTTTTTCTTTTTTTTTTTTGCAAGCTTTGTATTCACTACTTTTTCTTGCTTCAAGAATCATTTTTATGATTTTTCAGATTATCAAATAACATGTCTCCTTGCCATCATTCTTTCAAGAGCCAACATATTTAACATTCTTAAACAACAACTTCAAAAGACATATGCACTGTTCAAGCATTCATTCAGAAAACAAGAAGAATTGTCACCACATCAATATAATTAAACTAAGTTCAAGGATAAATTCGAAACTCATGTACTTCTTGTTCTTTTGTATTAAAACATTTTTCATTTAAGAGAGGTGATGGATTCATAGGACGTTCATAACTTTAAGACAAAGTTACTAAATACTAATGATCATGTAATAAGACACTAACATAGATAAGCATTTAACATAAAGAAAACGAAAAACAGAGAAAGTAAGAACAAGGAATGAGTCCACCTTAGTGATGGTGGCATTTCCTTCTTGAGGAACCAATGACGTCCTTGAGCTCTTCTATGTCTCTTCCTTGCCTTTGTGGCTTGATCCCTAGTGATTTTGGTGCTCCTATCCTTAGTTGCTCCCAATAATTATGTGGGGAAAAATGTATCCCCTGAGGTATCTCAGGGATCTCTTGATTTGCAGTCAAATGTTCTACCATTGAGCTATAGATCCTTTACATTAATCTCTCCATCTCCCATGACTTGGAGGTGGAAGCTTTTGTCTTCCCTTTTCTCTTCTCTCTTCTTTCTTTTTTTTTTTTTGAGGTTTCTCTGGCCTTAGGTGCCATCAATGGTTATGGAAAAGCAAAATAAGCAATGCTTTTACCACACCAAACATAGAATGTTGCTCGCCCTCGAGCAGGAGATGAAAGAATAGATGAAGAAGAAGATGTGGAAAAAAACTAGGATTATGAGGAGGGAAGGTGGGAATCCTGTGGGGTTCACAGATCCTGAGATGATCCTGTGAGGTCCACAGATCTTGAGGTGTCAAGGATTTACATCCCTGCACCAATTAGGCATGTAAAATGCCTTTGCATGCAATTTTGGCGTTTAAACGCCGAACTGATGCTTGTTCTGGGCGTTCAGCGCCCAGATGCAGCATGTTTCTGGCGTTGAACGCCATCTTCATGCTTGTTTCTGGCGTTCAGCGCCAGCTCTATGCTCTGTTCTGGCGTTGAACGCCAGCCAGATGCTCCTTACTGGCGTTTAAACGCCAGTGAACTCCTCCTCCAGGGTGTGCTATTTTTTTATGCTGTTTTTTATTTTTCTTCAATTTTTCAGTTGTTTTTGTGACTCCACATGATCATGAACCTACGAAGACATATAACTAATAAAAATATAATTAAATAAAAATTGGGTTGCCTCCCAACAAGCACTTCTTTAATGTCAATAGCTTGACAGTGGGCTCTCATGGAGCCTCACAGATGTTCAGAGCATTGTTGAGACTCCGCAACACCAAACTTAGAGTTTGGTTGTGGCCTCCCAACACCAAACTTAGAGTTTGACTGTGGGGCTTTGGTTGACTCTGTTTTGAGAGAAGCTTACTGTGCCTCTTTTCCATGTTTACAGAAGGATGTCCTTGAGTTTTAAACTCAAGGGAGTCCTCATTCAATTGAAGGACTAGTTCACCTCTGTTAACATCAATCACAGCTCTTGCTGTAGCTAGGAAGGGTCTTCCAAGGATGATAGATTCATCCTCATCCTTCCCAGTATCTAGGATTATGAAATCAGCAGGGATGTAAAGGCCTTCAACCTTTACTAGTACGTCCTCTACTTGTCCATAAGCCTCTTTTCTTGAATTGTCTGCATCTCTAATGAGATTCTAGCAGCTTGCACCTTAAAGATTCTCAGTTTCTCCATTACAGAGAGTGGCATGAGGTTTATTTCTGACCCAAGGTCACATAGAGCCTTCTCAAAGGTCATGGTGCCTATGGTACAAGGTATTAGAACCTTTCCAGGATCCTGTTTCTTCTGAGGCAATCTCAGTTGATCCAATGCATTTAGTTCATTGGTGAACAGGGGAGGTTCATCTCCCCAAGTCTCATTACCAAATAAATTGGCATTCAGCTTCATGATTGCACCAAGGAACTTGGCAACTTGTTCTTCAGTGACATCCTCATTCTCTTCAGAAGAAGAATACTCATCAGAACTCATGAATGGCATAAGGAGGTTCAATGGAATCTCTATGGTCTCTAGATGAGTCTCAGATTCCTTTGGTTCCTCAGGGGGAAACTCCTTATTGAACACTGGACGTCCTAGGAGGTCTTCCTCCTTGGGATTCACGTCCTCCCCTTCCTCTCTAGGTTCGGTCGTGTTGACTATGTCAATGGCCTTGCACTCCCCTTTTGGATTTTCTTCTGTATTGCTTGGGAGAGTACTAAGAGGGGTTTCAGTGATTCTTTTACTCAGCTGGCCCACTTGTGCTTCCAAATTTCTAATGGAGGACCTTGTTTCATTCATGAAACTCACAGTGGCTTTAGATAGATCAGAGACTAAGTTTGCTAAATTAGAGGTATTTTGTTCAGAGTTCTCTGTCTGTTGCTGAGTCGATGATGGAAAAGGTTTACTATTGTTAAACCTGTTTCTTCCACCATTATTAAAGCCTTGTTGAGGCTTTTGTTGATCCTTCCATGAGAGATTTGGGTGATTTCTCCATGAGGAATTATAGGTGTTTCCATATGGTTCACCCATGTAATTCACCTCTGCTATTTCAGGGTTCCCAGGATCATAAGCCTCTTCTTCAGCAGATGCCTCTTGAGTACTGTTGGATGCAGCTTGCATTCCATTCAGACTCTGAGAAATCATATTGACTTGCTGAGTCAATACTTTATTCTGAGCCAATATGGCATTCAGAGTATTAATTTCAAGAAATCCCTTCTTCTGAGGCGTCCCATTACTTACAGGATTCCTCTCAGAAGTGTACATGAACTGGTTATTTGCAACCATGTCAATGAGTTTTTAAGCTTCTGCAGGCGTTTCCTTTAGGTGAATGGATCCACCTGCAGAAGTATCCAATGACATCTTAGCTAATTCAGACAGACCATCATAGAATATATCCAGGATGGTCCATTCTGAAAGCATGTCAGAAGGACACTTTTTGGTCAGTTCCTTGTATCTCTCCCAAGCTTCATAGAGGGATTCACCTTCTTTCTGTCTGAAGGTTTGAACATCCACTCTAAGCTTACTCAGCTTTTGGGGAGGAAAGAACTTGGCTAAGAAAGCTTTGACCAACTTATCCCAAGAGTTCAGGCTATCCTTAGGTTGAGAGTCCAACCATATTCTAGTTCTGTCTCTTACAGCAAACGGGAAAAGCATGAGCCTGTAGACTTCAGGATCTACTCCATTAGTCTTAACAGTATCACAGATCTGCAAGAATTCAGTTAAGAACTGAAAAGGATCTTCAGATGGAAGTCCATGAAACTTGCAGTTTTGTTGCATTAGAGAAACTAATTGAGGTTTAAGCTCAAAATTGTTTGCTCCAATGGTAGGGATGGAGATGCTTCTTCCATGTAAATTGGAATTAGGTGCAGTAAAGTCACCGAGTATCCTCCTTGCATTATTATTATTTTCGGCTGCCATCTCCTCTTTCTGTTCGAAAATTTCTGAAAGGTGCTTGCTGGATTGTTGTAATTTAGCTTCTCTTAGTTTCCTCTTCAGAGTCCTTTCAGGTTCTGGATCTGCTTCAACAAGAATATTCTTGTCCTTACTCCTGCTCATATGAAAAAGGAGGGAACAGAAAAATAATAATAGGGATCCTTTTTGCCCAGGTGTAGAGGTTCCCTTAGGTGAGTGGAAGAAAAGAAGAGTAGAAGAAAAGAAGAAGAGAAAATCTGAACTCAGAGAGAGAGAGGGGGTTCGGATTTTTGGTGAGATGAAGTGTTAGTAGATGAAGAAATAAATAGAATGAGATGAGAGAGAAGGAGGATTTTCGAAAATAATTTTTGAAAAAGAGTTAGTGATTTTCGAAAATAGTTTTTGAAAAAGGTTAGTAATTTTCAAAAATTAAAATCAAAAATTAAAATAATTAGTTAATTAAAAAGAAATTTTGAAAAAAAGGGAAGATATTTTCGAAAATTAGAGAGAGAGAGTTAGTTAGGTAGTTTTGAAAAAGATAAGAAACAAACAAAAAGTTAGTTAGTTAGTTGAAACAAATTTGAAAATCAATTTTGAAAAGATAAGAAGATAAGAAGTTAGAAAAGATATTTTAAAATCAAATTTTTGAAAAAGATATGTTTTAAAAAGATATGATTAAAAAGATATGATTTTGAAAAAGATAAGATAGAAAGATATTTTTGAAAAGATATGATTAAAATTAATTTTGAAAAAGATTTGATTTTTAAAATCACAATTAATGACTTGATTCACAAGAAATCACAAGATATGATTCTAGAACTTAAAGTTTGAATCTTTCTTAACAAGTAAGTAACAAACTTAAAATTTTTGAATCAAAACATTAATTGTTGATGATATTTTCGAAAATTATGAGATAGAATGAAGAAAAAGATTTTTGAAAAAATATTTTTATAATTTTTGAAAATAAATAAGAAAAATGAAAAAGATTTTATTTTTGAAAAAGATTTTGAAAAAGATAAGATTTTTAAATTGAAAATTTGATTTGACTCATAAAAACAACTAGATTTTAAAAATTTTTGAAAAAGTCAAATCTAATTTTCGAAATTTTAAGAGAGAAAAAGGGGAAGATATTTTTTTTATTTTTGAATTTTTAATGATGAGAGAGAAAAACATGAAAATGATGCAATGCATGAAAATTTTGGATCAAAACAATGAATGCATGCAAGAATGCTATGAATGTCAAGATGAACACCAAGAACACTTTGAAGATCATGATGAACATCAAGAACTTCTTTTTGAAAAATTTTTAATGCAAAGAAAACATGCAAGACACCAAACTTAGAAATCTTTCATGTTCAGACACTATGAATGCAAAAAATACATATGAAAAATAAGAAAAGACACAAAACAAGAAAACATCAAGATCAAACAAGAAGACTGGCCAGGAATAACTTGAAGATCATGAAGAACACTATGAATGCATGAATTTTCGAAAAATGCAAAGAATTTTTAGAAAAAATGCAATTGACACCAAACTTGAAATTGACTCAAGACTCAAACAAGAAACACAAAATATTTTTTATTTTTATGATTTTATAAATTTTTTTTGGATTTTTGTATATTATTTTCGAAAAATATGTAGAAAAAAGAAAAAAAGAAATCCAAAATCTTTAAGAAGAATTCCAGAAATCTTTCAATATTAGCCCAAAGCTCCAATCAAAGGGTTGGACATGGCTTAATAGCCAGTCAGCTTTAGGATGTAAATCAGGTGGATCTGGAACAGCAGCATGTGGATTAGCAACAACTAGCTTGCTCTTGATAATATTGGGTTGGAAGCCCCAGTCCAAATGAATTTAGACATGGCTTTACAGCCAGTCAGGCTTCAACATGCTTCATGAAACACTAGAATTCATTCTTAAAAAATTTTAGAATAATTTTCGAAAACAGATGAGAAATTTTTTGAAAGATTTTTTTTTTGAAAAATTTTTGAAAATAAAACAAAAGAAAATTACCTAATCTGAGCAACAAGATGAACCGTCAGTTGTCCAAACTCGAACAATCCCCGGCAACGGCGCCAAAAACTTGGTGCACGAAATTGTGATCTCAGGAAACGGTGCCAAAAACTCTGTACGCACGTCTTAATAAATCATTTTTCATTCACAACTTCGATACAACTAACGAGCAAGTGTACTGGGTCGTCCAAGTAATAAAACCTTACGTGAGTAAGGGTCGATCCCACGGAGATTGTTGGTATGAAGCAAGCTATGGTCATCTTGTAGATCTCAGTCAGGCTGATATCAAATGGTTATGGAGTTTTCGAAAATAAATAATAAATAAATAGAAAATAAAGATAGAAACACTTATGTATATCATTGGTGAGAATTTCAGATAAGCGTATAGAGATGCCTTCGTTCCTCTGAACTTCTGCTTTCCCGCTGTCTTCATCCAATCAGTCCTACTCCTTTCCATGGCTGGCTTTATGTAAGGACATCACCATTGTCAATGGCTACTTTTCATCCTCTCTGTGAAAATGGTCCGATGCGCTGTCACTGCATGGATAATCATCTAGAGGCATCACCGTGGTCAATGGTTGCATCCCATCCTCTTGTGAAAATGGTCCAAATGCTCTGTCACGGCACGGCTAATCATCTGAGGTTCTCGATCATACTGGAATAGGATTCACCCTCCTTTTGCGTCTGTCACTACGCCCAGCACTCGCGAGTTTGAAGTTCGTCACAGTCATTCAATCCCAAAATCCTACTCAGAATACCACAGACAAGGTTTAGACTTTCTGGATTCTCATGAATGCCGCCATCAATCTAGCTCATTCCACAAAGATTCTGATTGAGAGATCCAAGAGATAATCATCCAATCTAAGGTGGAATGGAAGTGGTTGTCAGGCACGCGTTCGTAGGGGAATAATGATGATTGTCATGTTCATCACATTCATGTTGAAGTGAGAATGAATATCTTAAAGGCGGAATAAGTTGAATTGAATAGAAAAACAGTAGTACTTTGCATTAATTCATGAGGAACAGCAGAGCTCCACACCTTGATCTATGGAGTGTAGAAACTCTACCATTAAAAATACATAAGTGAAAGGTTCAGGCATGGTCGAAAGGCCAGCCCCCATGATCTAAGAACTATACGTCTGACAAACCCCAATTTGAGGATTTATCTTGTGATGATTTCAGGGGTTTTATCAATGATTCCACACACTTTCCATATGAAAATACAAGATTTTGCATTCCTTCCCTAGTTCTGCCTCATGAATGAAAACATGCCTGTTTTGCACTAAAATAGATACATCTCTAATCTTCTCTTGATGCCATTCGATGCCGTGACTTGTGTGTTAAGTGGTTTCAGGATATAGAATAGGAATGGACCGAAAGAGAGAAGGAAGATGGGTACAAAGGAAGGGAGCATGAGGATTAAGCTTTGAAGGTTTCCGCATAGGCGCGTGCGCGCACCTGGCGCGCCCGCGCGGATAGGGCTACGTGGAGCCGAAGCCAAGAGCCGGCTTGAGAAGCGGCTAAGCCAGGATCTTCATGGGCGCGTACGCGTACATCACGCCTCCGCGCACATTACAAGACATCTCAACGGCGCGCGCGCGTGCCTTGCGCGTGCACGCCGATTTGCGAATATGATTTTTTAAGAAGTCACGTGACTTAGGCGTGGAGGCAGTTAAGGATTCCACCCTTGGAGAAACACCTTGGCGGGAAAAGCTTAAAAAGACCAAAGGAACAAGGGTTAAGGACACTTTAGTTCATTTTCTTCTAGATCTAGATATTTTTCTTTTTTTGAGAGAGGAGAGAGTTAGTTACACTTTTTGGGAGAAAAAGTGGGAGATTCCAAGCTTCACTAGGGTTCATCCTCTTCTAATTTCTGAATTTTCAATGACTTTTTGGTGAGATCCACTACAATTCTCACTCCACTTGGTTCATGTCATAGATTTTCTTCTCCAATTTCAAGTAGTAGATGCAATTGATCAATTCTCATAGATCTAGAATTCAACTTTGTAATTTTGGATTTCATCTCTATTTTGGATTTTCATTGCTACTCTTTGAGACTTGTTGTTAGATCTTTGTGTTGCAATACTTTCAATTTGACTTTCCTTCTCATTTTCCTATGACTTTCCTTCTTGCTCATCACATGTTCGATAAAATGACAACACTAGCTATGGAGTAGAACTCTCACACTTGGCATAGGGTTTGGTCTTTGGAAGAAGTTGAATAGTGTATCAATAGTTGATTTGGAATTAGGGATTGCTAGTTGGCTTGGAGTGCACTAAAGCTAGATTCCCATAAGGTGAAGCTAGGACTTGTGACTCAAGTTGACTACTTTCATTTGACCTTCCTCTATACCTAGGGGATAACTAAATGGAGCAAGGCCTAGTTGTTGTCAACATTGAATGGACTATAAGGATAGGATTTCTAATGCCAACCCTAAGCCAAGTCTTTTGATAATTGATTGTTTGTTTCTCATTGCTTTGCTAAAACCTTCAAAGAATTCCAACAAAGCTTACTAAATCAATAAGATGCACACTTTGGCAATTCCAAGGGAGAACGACTCGGGAGACTAGTACTCTCGGATATAGATTGTAGATTTGTTTGATGAAGGATTTTGCGTCGGTTTAGACTATGCTACAATTGATCACTTGATAATTTCTATACCGGCAAAAATCTATTTGTCAACGTCCCAAGATGCCTAATACAATAGTAAAAGGTCCTATTTATACTAAACTAGTTACTAGGGTTTACAGAAGTAAGTATTTGATGCATAAATCCACCTCCGGGGCCCACTTGGTGTGTGCTTGGGCTGAGCTTGAATGTTACACGTGCAGAGGCTTCTTCTGGAGTTGAACGCCAAGTTGTAACGTGTTTTTGGCGTTCAACTCTGGTTTGTAACGTGTTTCTGGCGTTTAACTCCAGACTGCAGCGTAGAACTGGCGTTCAATGCCCTTTTGCGTCATCTAAACTTGGCCAAAGTATGGACTATTATATATTGCTGGAAAGCCCTGGATGTCTACTTTCCAACGCAATTGGAAGCGTGCCATGTTGAGTTCTGTAGCTCCAGAAAATCTACTTTGAGTGCAGGGAGGTCAGAATCCAACAGCATCAGCAGTCCTTCTTCAACCTCTGAATCTGATTTTTGCTCAAGTCCCTCAATTTCAGCCAGAAAATACCTGAAATCACAGAAAAATACACAAACTCATAGTAAAGTCCAGAAATGTGAATTTAACATAAAAACTAATGAAAACATCCCTAAAAGTAACTAGATCCTACTAAAAACATACTAAAAACAATGCCAAAAAGTGTATAAATTATCCGCTCATCAGTGGCCATCCTGAAAAGAGAGGAGAAAGTAAATTAAATTCAAATAGATATATAGCAAGGAAGAGAATGGAAGAGTGGTGATGGATGCACATTAGGATGTAGTTGACATTAACACATGCTCTCGAGTACATGTAAAAAGCCAACAATGAAAAATAGTCAGTGCATCGAAAGATAAGTGGATGCAAGGTGTTTATTGGCATGCCAGAAAAGGGCATGAGTAGCATAGACCAAGCATCAGTTGTAACAAGCCAAAATGTTTGTATTGACAATTAAATTCAATTAAAACAATAGTAAAGAGAATTTGTGAAAAGCAAGCTTTGAATAGTAGATTAAAGTAATGTAGAAAAGTGCATAATGCTATATGGGATTTTTCACAAACACATGGCATGCATGGTAAATAAGATATAGAAAGTATGAAGGTGAACATGCAAGCAATCCCTTAAGAATAATAATTGTCAAACAAATTACAACAATCCACAAGCATATGATGAGGACTAATGACTCAAATAAATTTCTAACACCATGTAAAAAGGAAAAGAAGAAGAAGGAAAATATGAATAATGAAAAGAAAAAGAAAAGAAAAAGAAAATAATATATAAAATAATAAGAATGATAGAAAAGAGAAGAAGGAAGAAGAAAATAGAACCTTGGTAATGGAGGTGAGAGAGAGATAGAGTGATAGGTGAGATAGAAGGAAGAAGGGAGAAGGAAGAAATAAGGAGGGAAAAGAAAAATTAAGATTTAGAGGATGAAAGATAAGATATGTGGCAATTTTAGGTTGAGCTGTGCGGCGCATGCGACGCGGCCGCGTGGGGCACGCGTTCGCGTGGATGCGCTTTAAGTATGGTGACGCGATCGCGTCGGTCACGCGGTCGCGTGACCCATGTCATGCTTCTAGCGCGAGTGCAGCCTCGCACCAGCACAACTCTCTGTTCAAATTAATTTATTTGCCAAAATTGGAACGGCGCGATCGCGTGAGTGTGCGTCAGAAAATGGATGACGCGGCCGCGTCGGTGACGCGGTCGCGTGATAAGGATTGTGCTTCCAGCACCAATCCAGCATCACTCTCGTACAATATTTCATTGTGCACCCTTTTACGTCGAAAACTCAGGGCACGCGGCCGCGTGGGGCATGCGGTCGCGTGGGAGGCCATGATTCCCATGTGACGCGGTCGCGTGGGTTGATTTGTGCCATTGGCACGCCTCCAGCCGCACTCCAACGTGACTTTCTATTCATTTTTATTTTTTCTTTACTCTCCTTGTGACGCGGACGCGTTGCTGATGCGACCGCGTCGCGTAGCGGAAAAAAATTTTTATTTTTTTTTGGAAGATAAAAACATGTAAATGCAGATGCACGAAAGTACTAAGAAAGAGAAGAGTTATTGAATAGGAAAAACTAAAAATAAAGAAAAGAACAATCATACCACGGTGGGTTGTCTCCCACCTAGCACTTTGCTTTAACGTCCGTAAGTTGGACGCTCCACTAGCTCAATCTTCTGTTATGTGGGGATCTTCCAAGAGGAAGATCTCAAGCTCCTTGTTTCTCTGCATCTTCCCGCCATGGTATAGCTTCAGGCATTGTCCATTAACCTTAATAAGTTCAGAGCTTGAGGGATGGCTTAGGTGATAAACTCTGTACGGTTCGGCCTTCTCTACTCTGTATGGACCTTCCCATCTTGATCTCAACTTACCTGGCATGAGCCTTAATTGAGATTTGTAAAGGAGGACGAAATCCCCAGGTTGGAACTCTTTCCTCTTGATGTTTTGATCATGTACAGCCTTCATCTTCTCCTTGTATATTCTTGAGTTCTCATAAGCTTCTAGGCGAAGGCTCTCCAATTCCTGCAGTTGCAACTTCCTTTCAGCTCCGGCTTTCTCAATTCCCATGTTGCACTCCTTAACTACCCAAAAGGCTCTGTGTTCTACTTCAACTGGGAGATGACAAGCTTTTCCATAAACCAAGCGGAAAGGACTCATCCCAATGGGTGTCTTGTATGCTGTTCTATATGCCCAGAGTGCATCTTGTAGCCTGGTGCTCTAGTCTTTTCTATGAGGCTTTACTATCTTTTGCAAGATACGCTTAATTTCTCTGTTTGACACCTCGGCTTTCCCATTAGTTTGGAGATGGTAAGCTATTGCAACTTTATGAATTATCCCGTGCTTCTTCATTAATCCTGTTAGTCTCCTGTTACAAAAATGGGTGCCTTGGTCGCTCACGATTGCTCGTGGTGATCCGAAGCGACATATAATATGATTTCTCACAAAGGAAACAACAGTGTTAGCATCATCAGTGCGGGTAGGAATTGTTTCCACCCATTTGGAAACATAATCCACAGCTAACAATATATAAAAATATCCATTAGAATTTGGGAATGGACCCATGAAGTCAATGCCCCAAACATCAAAAATTTCACAGAAAAGCATAATTTGTTGATGCATCTCATCCCTCTTGGATATATTACCAAATTTCTGGCATGGGAGACAAGATTTACAAAACTCAGCAGCGTCTCTAAAAAGAGTAGGCCACCAGAATCCACAGTCTAAGATCTTTCTAGCTGTTCTTTGAGGGCCAAAATGTCCTCCACTCTCAGATGAGTGACAGGCCTCTAAAATGGACTAGAATTCTGATTGAGGCACACAACGTCTAATTACTTGATCAGCGCCACATCTCCATAAATATGGGTCATCCCATATATAATATTTAGACTCGCTTTTCATCTTGTCTCTTTGATGCTTAGAAAAATTTGGAGGGAATGTGCGGCTAACTAAATAATTAGCAACAGGTGCATACCAAGGGACTACCTCAGATACTGCTTGCAGGTTATCAAAAGGAAAATTATCATATATAGGAGTAGAATCATCCTTAATATGCTGAAGGCGACTCAAGTGGTCTGCCACTAAATTCTGATTACCACTCCTATCCTTTATTTCTAAATCAAATTCTTGTAACAGCAGTATCCAACGTATAAGTCTTAGTTTGGACTCCTTTTTAGCTAATAGATACTTTAAAGCTGCATGGTCCGAATACACTACTACTCTAGTACCAAGTAAATAAGCTCAGAATTTATCCAGAGCAAAAACAATAGCAAGAAGCTCTTTCTCAGTAGTAGTATAATTGGACTGGGCAGTGTCTAAAGTCTTAGACGCATAAGCAATAACGAAATGATCCTTACCTTCACGCTGAGCCAGCGCTGCTCCTACTGCATGGTTGGAAGCATCGCACATGATTTCAAATGGCTGGCTCCAGTCTGGTCCTCTCACAATTGGAGTTTGAGTCAGAGCAGTCTTCAGCTTATCAAACGCTTGTTTGCAATCCTCACTGAACTCGAACTCAATATCCTTCTGCAGTAATCTGGATAAGGGAAGTGCGACCTTACTAAAGTCCTTAATAAATCTCCTGTAAAAACCTGCATGGCCAAGGAACGAACGAACTTCCCTCACAGAAGAGGGGTAAGGTAGACTAGAAATAACATTCACCTTTGCTGCGTCTACAGAAATGCCATTATTAGATACCACATGTCCTAATACAATCCCTTGTTTTACCATAAAGTGACATTTTTCGAAATTTAATACAAGGTTTGTATTAACACATCTATCTAATACTCTAGATAATCCATCTAAGCCAAGGCTAAAAGAATCACCATAAATGCTAAAATCGTCCATAAAAACTTCCATACAGTCCTCAATAAGATCAGAGAAAAGACTCATCATGCACCTTTGGAAAGTAGCTGGTGCATTGCTCAAGCCAAAGGGCATTCTCTTGTAAGCATAAGTCCCAAAAGGACATGTAAAAGTAGTCTTTTCCTGATCCTCAGGAGCTATATGAATTTGGAAATAACCTGTGTAACCATCTAAAAAGCAATAATGTGATTTACCTGACAGGCGATCCAGCATTTGATCAACGAATGGAAGTGGGTAGTGATCCTTACGGATAGCTTGGTTGAGACGCATGTAATCAATGCAGACTCTCCAAGCATTCTGAACTCTAGTTGCTATGAGCTCTCCATGCTCATTCTTCACTGTAGTGACTCTAGACTTCTTGGGCACACTTGTACTGGGCTTACCCATTCACTGTCTGAAATGGGATATATGATACCTGCTTCCAATAGTCTGGTCACTTCCTTTTTGACAACTTCCAAGATGGTGGGATTCAATCTTCTTTGGGGTTGATGGACAGGTCTTGCTCCCTCTTCTAAAAATATTCTGTGCTCACATACTTGAGGGTTGATGCCTACTATGTCTGCCAAGCTCCACCTAATTGCCTTCTTATGCTTCCTCAGCACATCAAGTAACTGCTCTTCTTGTTGAGAAGTAAGTTCCCTTGCAATGATAACTGGAAACCTCTGCTCATCTTCGAGATAAGCATATTTGAGATGCGGAGGGAGGGGTTTCAATTCTAACTTCTGATCATGAGCAGGCTATGGATTATCTGGGGCTTGTGAAAATGGCGAAGTGCCCTCATTGTCAGTTAAAAGGGTCCCCACACTTGGACCTTGTCCAGTGTGCCTCTCTTCAAACTCTTCCTTGTGAACTTCAGCTACACTTTCATCTATGACATCACACTGGAAGATAGAACGATCTTCTGGGGGGTTGTCAATGACTCCATTCAGATTGAAGATTACTATGCGGCCATCTATTTCAAAGGAGTATGTTCTTGAAAAAGCATCCAATTTGAATTTTGATGTCTTCAGGAATGGTCTTCCAAGTAGGATTGATGATGGCTTATCTGAATCATTATGGGGCATCTCCAAGATATAAAAATCAGTGGGAAATGTAAGCCCTTTAATATTCACCAAAACATCTTCAGCAACTCCAGCCACTGTAATAATGCTTTTATCTGCTAACACAAAACGAGTTGCCGACCTTTTTAAGGGAGGGAGCCTCAAAATATCATATATAGACAAAGGCATTATACTGACACATGCTCCTAAATCACACATGCAATCATAAATTACTACACCACCAATAGTACAGCTAACTATACAAGGACCTGGATCACTACATTTTTCAGGTAATCCCCCCATTAAAGCAGATATGGAACTACCTAAAGGAATAGTTTCTAATTCATTAATTTTATCTTTGTGAATATACAAATCTTTTAGAAACTTTGCATATTTAGGTACTTGCTGAATAACATCAAAAAGAGGAACAGTTACCTCAACCTTTTTGAATATTTCTACCATTTTGGGGTCGGGTTCCAGCTGCTTCCTGGGCTTCCTTGCAAGTTGTGGAAATAGAATAGGAGTAGTGTTTTCTGTGGTGTTTGCGCCTTTTGGTGCTTCCTCCTGTGGTTGAGCTATTTCTTCTTCAGCTATGTCCTGTATGTCCTCTTCCTCTTCAACATCTTCTATTTCTACTACCTCTTCAGCTGAGGTGTGTTCTGGTGGGCTTGGTTCCTCCTGATTCCTCTCCTACAGTGTAGTTCCAGACCTTAGGGTGATGGCATTAATGCCTCCCTTTGGATTGGGTAATGGTTGAGAGGGGATTCCAGTGGAGCTTGAAGGTTGGTTACTAGAATTTTGTGTTGATCCAATCTGTGACATAAGAGCTTGCAAAGTAGAGGTGAGACCATTCAGACGGGCATTAATACTATTCATGATGTTATTTTCCATGGTCTGTTGTCTTCGCTCGAAAGATTGTAGGAGCTCTTCATTAGGAGATAAAGAAGAATGAGTAAATTGAGAGGTCTGCTGTTGATTATTCTGTGGTCCTTGGTTTTGCCTCAGGTGAGGTGCTCTGTAAGGTTGATTCTGCTGCCTGTTGTTGTTCTTATTCCACCTCTGATTTCCCTAATTATCTCGGCCTCCTCTGTTATTGTTGTCCCTCCAATTCTGGTTAGAATTGTCCTGCCATCCATGGTTATTATTTCCACTTTGATTGTACCCTTGGTTGGGGCGGTCATAGAAGTTATGAGTGGATGCCACCATGTTGTCTTCTTGTTGGAGCTGCGCGCATTCATCAGTGTAATGGCTATAATCAGCACAGATTCCGCAAACTCTCTGTGGGACTAGTTGTTGGTTTTGCTGTGGTGGAGAGGGTTGAGCTTGCTGAGCTTGTTGTTGATTCAATTGCATTTGCTTCAGCAAGTTAGTCATCTCACATATACTTTAAGTTAGAGCAGCAGTCTCAATGTTAGAGGATACTTCTGCAACGGCTTTTGAACGGCCTTGCTTTTGTCTGTGATTCCTAGTAGATTCAGCTAAATCACTGATCAATTACCAAGCCTCATCAGTGGTCTTGTACTTCTTCATAGACCCATTGCTAGCACTTTCCAATGTGGTCTTATCTTGGGGCCTCATGCCCTGTGTGATATAGCTAAGTAACATTATCTTGTCAATCATGTGGTGGGAGCATGCTTCTAGAAGATTATTGAAGCGCTCCCAGTATTCAAAGAGAGTCTCATTGTCATCCTGAACAATTGTGGAAATATCCTTCCTCAGTTTATCAGTAACTTCAGATGGAAAGAATTTTTCCAAAAACTCCTTTCTGAGTGTATCCTAGTTGGATACATTTGCTAGAGGTTGAGTGTAGTACCACTCTCTTGCTTTTCCCTCGAGAGAAAACGGGAAAGCTTTCAGCAAAATTGAAGTTTCATCAGTACCATCATGCTTGCAGTAGAATAGGCTGCCTGGAAATCTCTCAAGTGCTTAATAGGCTCTTGAGCAGGTAGGCCATGAAACTTGGGCATCAAATTTAGCAGTGCGGTCTTTATTTCAAAATCTGTAGCTACCGCTGGATGATGCGCTTGAAACGGTTGCATTGTAAAATCAGGGGCTCCTTCCTCCTGGATGGTAACTCTCCTAGCTGCCATGTCTTCTGCACGTAAAACAACTGAATCATTAGAACGGGAGCTGGTTTCTCCTCAAGTTCACTTTCAGATCCGCCCTCAGAGCGGACTAACCGACGCTGTTCTTGCCTTATTCGTGAAATAGTCCTTTCAATTTCAGGATCGAATATTAGCAAGCGCAGATCAGGAAGTGAATGCGTCATTTGACGAAAGAAACATGCAGCTCATAGTAGCAAAATAAAATAAAATGCAAATAAATAAATTCTAATTAATAACTTTAGCACTCTATTGCAACTCTCCGGCAACGGCGCCAAAAATTGATGAGGCACAGAAGTTGGTGAATTAAAAATTATTAAAATAGTTACGTTGCAAGTATAGTTCTTAACTCACCGAAAATCTGCCTATCAATTTAGAAATATGTCACAGAGAGTTTAAATTAAAAATTACTGGGAGTTTAAGTCCCAGGTCGTCTCCCAACGAGTTGCAGAAAAGTGTGCTATCTTATTAATCAGATGTTCCAAAAAGTTGAGTTAAGTAAATTGAAAATTAAATTGAGGAAATTTAAATAATATGAATAAAAGCCTTGACTGGGAGTTGATTAGTTGGAATCTCTATTATTGATGGGATGATTTCAAGATTAATTTATAATTAATGGTCATTCTGTTTAGTTATCCTTTACTAGGTAAAGGAAAGTCAAACAAGTTGGAATGTTAGATCTGTTCACGATTTGCAACCCACTTAGTTCAAAGGGATTGGTGTTAGTGACTAGATAGCTATCCAACAGTTAACCCAATTACAAATTCTCTTTCAATCCTTCCAACTCAAGAGTTCCTTTCAATCAACTCCCCATCAAGTGAAGAAACTACTCGCTCATTGTAAATAATAAATCCATAACATATGAAAGGGAATTAAAAGAAGACATGATTATTGGAATGGAAAATAAATTAAAATGAAAGAAATAATCCTTGTATTAAATAATCATGAAAGTATTCAAATGACAAAATTGAACAAAGCAAAGAACATGGAAGAATAAAACCAAGTTAAGAGAACGAACTAGAATGACGAAGTCTTGATGAGAAAATAACTCTTCTCAATGTTCCAATGCCAAGATCAATTGAAAATTAAAATTCTAAAACCTAGAGAGAAAAACCTAGAGGAGGAATAAAACTAGATCTAAAACTCAAAACTGTCTAGAATGAATGTTGTTATTTGTTTCTGCGTATTCTTTGGCTCTAGTCTGCTGTTCCGGGCCGAAAACTAGGTCGAAATAAGGTCCAAAATCGCCCCCAGCGAATTTTGCAGATTATGCAGATCGCACATGTCACGCGATCGCGTCACCCATGCGGACGCGTCATTAGCGCTTTTCCTTGCCATGCGTTCGCGTCGTCCACGCTATCGCGTCGCTTGAGCTTTTCCAATCCGCGCGGCTGCGTGAGCCATGCGGCCGCGTCACTGCGATTTGCTCTCCTTCGCGCGGTCGCGTGAGCCATGCGACCGCGTCACTTCTCGCTGGTTATCTCCTTAAATTCTTGTGTTCCTTCCATTTTTGCTAGCTTCCTTTCCAATCTCCAACTCATTTATGCCCTATAAAGTCTGAAACACTCAACACACAGATCACGGCATCGAATGGAATAAAGGAGAATTAAAAATACATAATTAAAGTCTCTAGGAAGCAATTTTCAAACATGTTATAAATTCAGGAAGGAATTATAATTTCATGCTAATTTAATGAATAAGTGGGTAAGGATCATGATAAAACCACACAATTAAATACAATATAAACCATAAAATAGTGGTTTATCAATGGTTCATCCCATAAGTAGTACTTTGCATCAGAAATTAGTTTTTTCTTTTGCAACCTGCTGTACTCCTGGGGTATGAACCTCACATCTTTATAATTTGCAATGTCTGCAAACCATGGTGCTTCCTGAATGGCAAAAAGTTGCTCATCCGGAAAGGTCTCAGAGATCTCAGTAGGAGGGAGGGACGCCCCTGCTACTGGTTCTATCCGGGACAGGTGATCAGCTAGCTGGTTCTCTGTCTCTTTTCTGTCTTTTATTTCTATATCAAACTCTTGCAGAAATAACACCCATCTTATGAGCCTGGATTTTGAATCCTGCTTTGTGAGTAGATATTTAAGAGTAGCATGGTCAGTATACACAATCACTTTTGAACCTACTAAATAGGATCTAAACTTGTCAATGGCATAAACCACGACAAGTAACTCCTTTTCTGTGGTTGTGTAATTCTTCTGTGCGTCATTTAGAATACGACTGGCATAGTAAATGATGTTCAGAAGCTTGTTATGCCTTTGTCCCAACACTGCACCAATGGCATGGTCACTGGCATCACACATTGATTCGAATGGTAATGTCCAGTCAGGTGCAGAGATGACTGGTGCTGTGACCAGCTTGGCTTTCAGGGTCTCAAATGCCTGCAGACACTCTGTGTCAAACACAAATGGCATGTCAGCAGCTAGCAGGTTGCTTAGAAGTTTTGCAATTTTTGAAAAATCCTTTATGAACCTCCTATAGAATCCTGCATGCCCCAGAAAGCTTCTGATTGCCTTAACATTGGCAGGTGGTGGTAATTTCTCAATTACCTCTACCTTGGCTTGATCCACCTCTATTCCCTTGTTTGAAATTTTGTGCCCAAGGACAATTCCTTCAGTCACCATAAAGTGACATTTTTCCCAGTTTAAGACCAGGTTAGTCTCTTGGCACCTTTTTAAGATAAGTGCTAGATGATCAAGACAGGAGCTGAATGAGTCTCCAAATACTGAGAAGTCATTCATGAAGACTTCCAGGAACTTCTCTACCATATCAGAAAAGATAGAGAGCATGCACCTCTGAAAGGTTGTAGGTGCATTGCACAGACCAAAAGACATTCTTCTGTAAGCAAATACTCCAGATGGACATGTGAATGATGTTTTCTCTTGGTCTTGAGGATCCACTACAATTTGGTTGTAGCCTGAATAGCCATCCAAAAAGCAATAATATTCATGGCCTGCTAGTCTCTCTAGCATTTGGTCTATGAATGGTAAAGGAAAATGATCATTTCTGGTGGCTGTATTGAGCCTTCTGTAGTCAATACACATACGCCACCATGTAACTGTTCTTGTGGGAACCAGTTCATTCTTT
This sequence comes from Arachis ipaensis, assembly GCF_059453495.1. Lineage (NCBI taxonomy): Eukaryota > Viridiplantae > Streptophyta > Magnoliopsida > Fabales > Fabaceae > Arachis > Arachis ipaensis. The sequence continues at coordinate 111,950,756 of NC_142441.1, read as the reverse complement.
TCATTATGAACCACTGTCATGCCTCCTTTCTTGGGGAGAACTTGGACAGGGCTCACCCAGGGGCTATCAGAAATAGGATAAATAATCCCAGCCTCCAGTAACTTAGTGGCCTCTTTCTGCACCACTTCCTTCATGGCTGGATTTAGCCGCCTCTGTGGTTGAATCACTGGCTTAGCATCATCCTCCAATAGGATCTTGTGCATGCATCTTACTAGGCTAATGCCCTTAAGATCACTTATGGACCACCCAAGGGCTGTCTTGTATGTCCTTAGCACTTGAATTAGTGCTTTCTCTTCCTGTGAATTTAAAGCAGAGCTTATGATCACTGGAAAAGTGTCACCCTCTCCCAGAAATGCATATTTCAGGGATGGTGGTAGTGGTTTGAGCTCTGGTTTAGGAGGTTTCTCCTCTTCCTGAGGGATTTTTAGAGGTTCTTTTATTTCCTCTGGTTCCTCCAAATCAGGCTGAACATCTTTAAAGATGTCCTCTAGCTCTGATTCAAGACCCTCAGTCATATTGATCTCTTCCACTAAAGAGTCAATAATATCAATGCTCATGCAGTCATTTGATGTGTCTGGATGCTGCATAGCTTTGACAGCATTTAACTTGAACTCATCCTCATTGACTCTCAGGGTCACTTTCCCTTTTTGTACATCAATAAGAGTTCGTCCAGTTGCTAGGAAAGGTCTTCCTAGAATGAGAGTTGCACTCTTGTGCTTCTCCATTTCCAGCACTACAAAGTCAGTGGGAAAGGCGAATGGCCCAACCTTGACAATCATGTCCTCAATGATGCCTGATGGATATTTAATGGAGCCATCAGCAAGTTGAAGACATATCCGGGTTGGTTTGACTTCTTCAGTCAACCCAAGCTTTCTGATAGTGGATGCATGTATTAGGTTGATACTTGCTCCAAGGTCACATAGAGCTGTCTTGGTGCAAGCACCCTCTAATGTGCATGGTATCATAAAGCTTCCTGGATCTTGAAGCTTTTCTGGTAAGCTTTTTAGAATGACTGCACTGCATTCTTCAGTGAGAAACACTCTTTCAGTTTCTCTCCAATCCTTCTTATGACTTAAGATCTCTTTCATGAACTTAGCATAAGAGGGTATTTGCTCAAGTGCCTCTGCAAACAGGATCTTTATTTCATGAACTTAGCATAAGAGGGTATTTGCTCAAGTGCCTCTGCAAATTGTTTATCCTATTCCGCTTGGCAGAGCTTCTGAGGATAAGGCATCTTGGCTTTATATTCTTCAACCTTAGTTGCTGTAGGTTTATTCCCTACAGAAATGGTTGGAGAAGCCTTCTTAGAGGGGTTACTATCAACACTTGCAGGTGTCTGATTCCTCATAGGCATTTGAACGCCAGGATTGGATGCTGGATGGGCGTTTAACGCAAGCTTCCCACCCTTTTCTGGCGTTTGAACGCCGGAACTGGGCAAGGAATGGGCGTTTAACACCAACTTTTCCCCCTTTTCTGGCGTTTGAACGCCAGAGTTATTCCTCTCTGGGCTCTTCATGTCCTCAGAGGGATCTTGGGTAGTGGTTTGGTCATCCTCTGTCATTTGTTCCTTTCTTGACTTTCTGCTATTTTGAGCTGAGTTATTCAATGTCTTCCCGCTCCTTAGTTGGACAGCTTGGCATTCTTCTGTTATCTGTTTAGATAGCTGCTGTCTTGTCTGATTCAATTGTGCTTCTATATTCTTGTTAGCATTTTTAGTGTCTTGGAGCATCTCTCTGAATTCCGCTAATTGTTTTGTTATAAGGAGTAATTGCTGATTAAGTTCAACAATCTGTTCTTGAGGATTGGGATCAGTAGTTATTGCCATAGCTTCTTCTTTTATGGAGGACTCACTGTTTGAGTACAGATGTTGATTTCTAGCAACTGTGTCTATGGGCTCTTGAGCTTCTTCAATTATTTTTCTCATGTGTATAGATCCACCAGCTGAGTGGTCTAGAGACATCTGAGCTTTTTCTGTAAGCCCATAGTAGAAGATGTCTAACTGTACCCACTCTAAAAATATTTCAGAGGGATATTTTCTCAGCATCCCTCTGTACCTCTCCCAGGCATTATAAAGGGATTCATGATCCTCTTATTTAAAGCCTTGGATGTCCAGCCTTAGCTGTGTCATCTTTTTTGGAGGGTAAAATTGATTCAGGAATTTGTCTGATAACTGTCTCCATGTTTTTATGCTTGCTGTGGGTTGGTTATTTAACCACCTCTTAGCTTGATCTTTTACAGCAAATGGAAACAGTAATAATCTGTAGACATCCTAATCCACTTCTTTATCACGTACTATGTGAGCAATTTGTAAGAACTGTGCCAGAAACTCAGTAGGTTCTTCCTGTGGAAGACCGGAATACTGGCAATTTTGCTGCACCATGATAATGAGCTGAGGATTTAGCTCAAAGCTGCTTGCTTTGATGGGAGGTATACAGATGCTACTCCCATATGCAGCTGTAATGGGGTTAGCATATGACCCCAGAGTCCTTCTGGACTGTTCACTTCCACTTATGTCCATGATGGAGAAAAGGGAATTGATATGAATTATATTTTTTTTTTAAAGTAACCGAAAATAATAAGTAAAATAAATGGAAAATAAAATAAAATTTTCGAAAACAAAAAGAAAATAAAATAAAATAAAAGCAAATTGAAAACTAAATTAATTAATTAATTAAAAAGATTTTGAAATTAGCAATTAAAAAGATATGATTGAAAATTATTTTGAAAAAGATATGATTTAGAAGCTATGATTGCAAATTAAAAAAAAGATATGATTGAGAATTATTTTGAAAAAGATATGATTGAGAAGATATGACTGCAAAAAATTAAAAAGATTTGATTGTTGAAAAAGATTTGGAAAGATCAATTTTTGAAATTAGAATATTGACTTGACTAAAAAAAAGATATGATTTTGAAAATCTTTGACTAAATTAATGCAAAATTTTGAAATTTATGAGTAAAATAAGGAAATGATATTTTTTTATTTTTGAATTTTAATGCGGAAAGAGAAAAACAACAAAATGACACTAAACTTACAAATTTTAGATCAAAACACAGAGAACAAACAAGAAAACTTTGAATGTCAAGATGAACACCAAGAACACTTTGAAGATCAAGATGAACACCAAGAACAAATTTTTGAAAAATTTTTAAGTAAATAAAAGTACAAAAACACCAAACTTAAAATTTTTAGAAAATCAAACACAAATTTTAGAAATATTAAAGAAAAATACAAAGAAGACACCAAAATTAAAATTTTTAGAAAATCAAACATAAATTTTCGAAAATTTAAAGGAAAACACAAAGAAGACACCAAACTTAGAATTTTTTTTTTTTAAAGATCAAGAAAGAACTAAGAACATGCAAATTCGAAAAATTGAAAGAAAATAAAAGCATGCAATTGACACCAAACTTAAAATATGAAACTAAACGCAGATAAAAGACTCTAAACCAACAAAAATAAAATATTCCTAATCTAAGCAACAAGATAAACCGTCAGTTGTCCAAACTCGAACAATCCCCAGTAATGGCGCCAAAAACTTGGTGCACGAAATTACAACCACACTTTTGCAACTCCGCACAACTAACCAGCAAGTGCACTGGGTCGTCCAAGTAATACCTTACGTGAGTAAGGGTCGATCCCACGGAGATTGTCGGCTTGAAAGAAAGCTATGGTTATCTTGTAACCCTTAGTCAGGATATCAATAATTCTCAGATTTAATTGTAAAAAAGTAAAGGAATATGAAATAAATACTTGTTATGCAGTAATGAAGAACAGGTTGAGGCTTTGGAGATGCTTTGTCTTCTGAATCTCTGCTTTCCTACTATCTTCTTCTTCATGCACGCAAGGCTCCTTCCATGGCAAGCTTTATGTTGGGCATCACCGTTGTCAATGGCTACTTCCCGTCCTCTCAGTGAAAATGTTCCAAATGCGCTGTCACCGCACGGCTAATCATCTGTCGATTCTCGATCATGTTGGAATAGGATCCATTGATCCTTTTGTGTCTGTCACTACGCCCAACAATCGCGAGTTTGAAGCTCGTCACAGTCATCCCTTCCCAGATCCTACTCAGAATATCACAGACAAGGTTTAGACGTTCCGGATCTCAAGAATGGCTGCCAATAATTCTAGCCTATACCACGAAGGTTCCAACCCTAGATTAGAAACCCAAGAGATACACATTCAAGCTTGATTGCATGTAGAACGGAGGTGGTTCTCAGACACGCGTTCATAGGTGAGAATGATGATGATTGTCACGGATCATCACATTCATCAGGTTGAAGTGCGAATGAATATCTTAGAATAGAAGCAAGCGTGATAGAATGAAAAACAGTAGTAATTGCATTAATTCATGAAGAACAGCAGAGCTCCTCACCCCCAACAATGGGGTTTAGAGACTCATGCCGTGGAGAATACAGTATGAAACGTCTAAAGTGTCATGAAGTACAAAATGAATCACTAAAAGTAGTTTTTATAGTAAACTAGTGACCTAGGGTTACAGAAAATGAGTAAGCTAGGGTGTTTAGTGTAAAAATCCACCTCCGGGGCCCACTTGGTGTGTGCTTAGGCTGAGCATTGAAGCTTTCATGTGTAGAGACTTTTCTTGGAATTAAACGCCAGCTTTTGTGCCAGTTTGGGCGTTTAACTCCAGTTTTTATGCCAGTTCTGGCGTTAAACGCCAGAATTCTTGAGCTGACTTGGAACGCCTGTTTGGGCCATCAAATCTCGGACAAAGTATGGACTATTATATATTGCTGGAAAGCTCAGGATGTCTACTTTCCAACGCAATTGAGAGCGCGCCAATTGGGCCTCTGTAGCTCCAGAAAATCCACTTTGAGTGCAGGGAGGTTAGAATCCAACAGCATCTACAGTCCTTTTTCAGCCTCTAAATCAGATTTTTGCTCAGGTCCCTCAATTTCAGCCAGAAAATACCTGAAATCACAGAAAAATACACAAACTCATAGTAAAGTCCAGAAAATTGAATTTTAAATAAAAAATAATAAAAAGATAATAAAAACTAATTAAAATATACTAAAAACATACTAAAAACAATGCCAAAAAGCGTATAAATTATCCGCTCATCAGCTTGCGCTTAAATTCGTCCAGAAATCTCCACCAACATTTGGAATGCCAATAGCCTCCGGGGTCCCAAACTAGGCATTTGAAGCTTCTGAGCAGCTTCAAACATATTCTCAGGCTCCCGGGGTGACGAATGTCAGAATAGACTCCCGGATCCCAAACCTTGCTTTTAAATCCGCCTTCGTCTTGATCTATATTTTTCCATCCGGGCAGTTTAGAAAGTAGATTTTCACAAAGGTGACCAAATATTTTTCGAGATCCATTCGATAGATCATGATGCCAATCCGCACACTTCAAGTTGAAGCGTGGAACCTTATTGGACCTTGTGCACCAGCTCTGAGTACGAGCCATTTCCCTCTTACTATTAAAGCCGCAGAGAGCTCTAAGCTGGCCATCTGTTTCAAGCAAACCATATTCAAGTGGGAAAATAAAGCTAATGGTTAAGGATTGTACCTACTTGAAGCTTGTATTGGATGGTAATGGCCTTGGGATAGGTGTTTCTAGTGGTTCTGTAAGTTCTACTCCCTTGTGCTCTTCTGTGAATTTCTTCACTTCCTTGCAGACTTCTTCAATGGCATCCAAGTCCTGATCAAAGCCTTCTATGTCTTCCTCGTTACTTAAGTCATAAACGGGAGGTTGAGAGAAATCTACCTCCGCATCGTCTTCATATTCACTTGGGGAAGATTCTTCGATCTCAGAGAATTCACTTCCTGATGCAAGTTCATTACTAGGAGAACTTGACTCGAAATTATCATCGTCAAGGAAACTTGCTTCTTGGATTATCCCGTCTAGTTCTTCATAAAAGACTTGCCTTGGGGGCTGTGTACTATCCTCCTTAGCATTAATTGTAATGTCCTTGACAGAATTCTCCACGACTCTGGATTCCCATGGAGGCTCAGCGTCTCCTAGGTCTTCAACTAACTCTTCTTCTTGTGTAATGACAGCTTCCTCTACTTGTTCCAGTACGAAGTCATGCTCTGTTCTGTCCACTGGAGTTTCTAGTATCTCCTTCATGCTACGCTCATCATTAGATTGTCCACACGGAGTTGTGGGAGGTCCTTGAATGTTCGAACGTCTAGAAGATAATTGACTTATTGCTCGCTCCAGTTGATAAAGGGTTGTTTGAAGTTGATCTACTGTTTCCTTGAGGCGAACCTCCGATTCTCGGGGTGCTGGATTTGGACCTGGTACATTGGGAAGTGGTGGTGTTTGGGAGTAATTGGATTGGAATCGGGGTAAATGAGGATCATATGGTGGCGAATGGTGAAAAGAAGCTTGTGAGTGTGGTGGTTCGAAGTTATGTTGAGAGGATGGCCTATAAGCACAAGGTGGGGCTTGTTGGTAGCTACAAGGTTGTCCACCATGTCTATTTGCTTGGTATGCATTGTAGAATGGTCTTTGTCCATGATGTCTTAGAGGGTGTTGTTGCCTAAAGGGTTGATCAGATCCTCTTGGCTCCATCCATCTTTGATTGCTCTGACCTTGATGCATGTTTCTGTTATAACTTTCACTCCTTTCAACAATATTAGAACCAAACTCGAAGCGAGAGGGGTGAGAATTCATAGTAGCTAATGGAAATGAAAAGGGAAAATAAAGATAAATAAACAGGTAAAAGAAAAATATTTACAATAACCAATAATAAGGCACACAATTGCAGTTCCCCGGCAACGGCGCCATTTTGACGTTAGGATTTTTGCCAGTAAAGAATTTTATAAAAACAGTCACGTTGTAGGTATAGTTTCTAAACTAACAGAAATCCCTTCGTACAAACGTTTTGGTTGTCACAAGTAACAAACCCCTAAATAAATTGATAACCGAAGTGTTTAAACCTCGGGTCGTCTTCTCAAGGAACTGCAGGGAAGTATGTTCTTATTATCGATTATGGAGATTGTAAATCGGGGTTTTGAAGATGAGGAGCAAGTAATTTAAATTGCAATTGAAATAAGTAAAAGACTGTAAAATAAATAAATAACTGTAAAATAAACTTTTGGCAAGGTATGAGAAATTAGAAGTCCTATCCTAGTTATTCTTATCAATGATGATGAAGATTGAATCTTAACTCCACTCAGTTAGTCTTTACTTAAAGTAAAGAAAAGTCAAGTGACCAATTAGTTAGATCCTCAAATCCTAGTTAATCCCTAAGGAAAGATTGGGATTATTGAAGTTCAATTCAATTAGCAAAGATAACAATCATCAATCATGTTTGAGTTTGATAACTCCTGAGTTACTAATTTCTTAACCAAGACCAAAAAAGGGAAAAAGTAAATCTACCGGAATAAAAATGTCTTCAGATGGAAAGCAACAGCGATATAAATAAAAGAAACAATTGTAAACTGAAATATCTCAAATAACATTAATTCAAAAGAGTAATCTGTAACATAGAAGAATTCATAAATTAAATTGAAAAGATAAATAAAAAGGAATGTTGAACCTGATAGAAAGAGATAATCCTGAAAGCGGATAAAATCCTAAATCTAAATCCTAAAAGAGAGAGAGAGAGAGAACCTCTCCCTCAAAACTACATCTAAATAATGAATAGTAACTAATTGGAGACTCTCTCTGAATGGATGCATTTCCCCACTTTATAACCTCTAATCTGTGCCTTCTGGACTTGGATTTGGGCCAAAAAGGGCTTCAGAAATTGCTGGGAGCGTTTTCTGTAATTTTTTGTGCGTGGCCTCTGTCACGCAGCCGCGTGGGTCATGCGGTCGCGTCAATTGGAGTTTTCCTTGTCACGCGGTCGCGTCAGTCATGCATCCGCGTCATATGCGTTTCGCTTAAGGCGCGCGATCGCGTCAAGCACGCGGTCGCGTCACTGTTAATTCGCGCTGGCATGCGGCCGCGTCGTCCATGCGATCGCGTCGCTGCCTGTTTCTTCAAAAACTCCGTTTTATGCTTTCCTTTCAATTTTGTATGTTTCCTTTCCATCCTTTAAGTCGTTCCTGCCTTAGAAGATCTGAAATTACTCAACACACGAATCACGGCATAGAATGGTAATAAAGGAAAATTAAAATAATTACTTTTAAAGCATAGGAAACATGTTTTTCACATACATCACATAATAAGGAAGGAAAAGTAAAACCATGCAATTAATATGAATAAGTGGGTGAAGGATTGAATAAATCACTTAAATTAGGCACAAAATATATCATAAAATATGGGTTTATCAGAAGACAAGAGGCTGGGGAGTGGAGCTGGAAAGGGAGGATTCCATTCATTCATTCGTACACTTTAGTATTAGATGTAGGATTCTATAGAGGGAGGCTCTCTCCTCTTTGTATGTTTTAGGGTTTCTTCTTTTATTTTCAGTTTCATCTAGGTTTAGGTTCTACTTGTTATCTTGATTCAAGTTCTCCTTTTAATTCCTTGTTATTACTTCTTTGCTTTCTTAGTTTTATATGTTGTTTCTTTTATATTGTTGCTTTATTATTCACGACTCATTGTTGATTCCAATTTCCTATTAATGCATTTGGAAGTATTTTATATTTATTGTCGCTTTCTTTAATTTGTTGTTATTGTTTTCTTGCAATTGTTCATCTTAGATTTTACTATTTCTTGTTAATTTTCTATGTTTTTATTTTGTGCCTTCCAAGTGTTTGATAAAATGCTTGGCTGGATTTTAAAATAGTTTTTTGTGTTCTTGCCTTAGATTGAGTAATTTGGAGACTCTTGAATTGTGAAAGTCTCTTGTTGATTGGTGATTAAAAGTTGCTAGTTGGCTTGAGCTTCACTAAATCTAGTCTTTGATTAGGACTTGTGAACTTAAGTTGATTTTGCTTACTTGACTTTCCTTCAATTGTTAGAGGTTAACTAAGTGAGAGCAAAAGGCAATTACCATCATAAGTGACGATGATAATGAGGATATGAATTCCAATTCTCAACCCTTGCTAGGACTTTTCTTAGTTGTTAGTTTATTTTCTTGTTATTTACATTCCTTCTTCATCATTCAAAAATCCCAAAAATACTTTTTCATAACCAATAATAAGTACACTTCTCTGCAATTCTTTCGAGAGATGACCCGAGATTTAAATATTTCAGTTATTTTTATTGGTTTGCATTGTGACAAACAAATTAAACGTTGACCGAGAATAATTTGTTGGTTTAGAACTATACTTGCAACGCAATTTTATTGAGAAATTCTTTACCCACATTTATCCTTTGTCAGTCACTAACAGCGTTGAGCTTTAATGATAAAAAATACACAAAAAATTACATTAATGCACTTTTTTAAATTTAAAAACTAAATTGTAACAATTGAAAAGTTAATGATTAAATCAGTGCAATTAATTAATTTTAGAGACTAAAATAAAACTTAATTTCTCTGATTTGTTAGGACAGACCGCGTATCGCACGTGCGTGCAGCAATGATGGAGCGGAGAACGTCGCTTAACGTATCTTAAATCATCGTCTCCTCTCTTCTGTCTCTTGTACTACTTTTGTGTGTGGTGTGTTGTTGTAGTCTAAATATAAGAAGAGACCAGTTGAGGGTTGAGAGAGTACGAGTGAAATTTTTTTATTCGGAAGAAAGGAGATGCCTATAACAAAAAAAGTTAAAAAGATGTTGATAGTTCTACGTTCTTTATCTTAATCATTCTAATTATTTAAGTTTTTATTTTATATTTTTATTATTTAGTTACAATAATTTTAGTACTAATGTCATTTCTTAATAATGTTTATATTATTCAGACGAAGGTGTTATAGTATGTAATGTGTTATAATGTTTTTGTTATTTTGTTTGGGTAGTTTTATTAATTATATTACTTAGTATATTATTAGAAATTAAAATTATTTTCACGTAATTTTAATAATAATAAAATTAGTTAGTGTTAATGAAAATTTAATTTTTTTGGACAATTTTAATAAATATTATTATGTTAATGGAAATTAGAATTATTTTTTTTTAGATAATTCTAATAATAATTATTCTAAAAGTTACTTGAAACTGAGTTGCTTTGGTTTTGAACCTAAGGTTTAGACCTCTTTTGGAGCAGCGTCCGACGTCCACTAGTGTCGAGTTGCTGCCGTCCGAATATATGATAATGATGATTTTGATGAAGGTTGAAGGAGTTGTATATGGTGCAGTATGAATATTGATGATTACGATGATTGTGATAATTGGATGAATTATGATGTTAATAATGGATAATTGTTGATGTGTTGATAATTGATGATATTGTTGTGGATAGATGATGAGAAATTAGAGAATTTATAGATAATAAGTTGATAAACAATATTTGTGATGGTTTAGATTAGAATGGTATATATGTGAATTGTTTGATATTGGAATTATTGATTATATTTAAAATGGTTATATGGAGAAGACATTAAGAAAATTAGGAGAATTTGATGGTTTTGATAGTTAGATGCTTGAGAAATGGTTGAGAAGTATTTACTATGAATATTTGAGAGTTGTGTTGAATGTGTTTTGTTTGGTTTAGTTTTAGAAGTTTTGGAAAAACTAGAGAATTGTCATTTTTGGTAAAAAAAAAACTATTTTTGGTAAACTTTCGTGGATTATAACTTGAGCTTCAGACATTGAAATTTAATGATTTTTATTTTAAATTAAAGATGATTTCAAGAGTTTTAAAATGATATAAAGTTAGAGGGAAATGGAGTTTTATAGAGGAAGTTATGAGTGTTTACAGTTCGGTGCAAAAATCTGAAATCAAATTTGGCAGCTTTAAATTTTTAGAAAAAAGATAGATAGGTCCTGACTTTTTAAATTTTTGACAAATACATCCCTGACAAAATTTAAATACAAAAAAGTCCCTGACTTTAACAAACGGAGCACAATTTAGTCCTTCCGTCTATTTGCCTCTCATACACCAAACGAAACTGGCTGACGTAGCTGAAATGGTGTCTAGGTGTCCGTTACGGTGCCACGCTGGAAGGGGAATAAAGTTCGAAGGACAAATAGGTCCTTAAGAATTTAGTTCATTATACTTCTATATATTATGCTTTTATTATGAGAATTTAGTTTATAAAATTATGCTTGTATTTTGAAATCTAGTTAACTTGTTGTATTCTATAATTTAAATTATTTGTATTAAAATTGCAGAAATTTGACTTGTTCTGTTTCTACTTTTTTTTTCTTAAATTGCATTAGTTCAGTTTTAGTGCATTTGCGTATTATATTAGAATTTTTTAAATTGCATTAGTTCAGTTTTCATCATACTAGTGGCATTAGTTAGCATGAGTTCATTTATGCATCAAGTTAGCATTAATTCATTTGTACATCATTCATGTATTAAGTTAGGATTAGTGCATTTGTGTATTATATTAGAACTAGTATTTTTATCCATAATAACATTACGAGAATAATTTTTTTTTTTTAAATTATAGTTCACTTTGTTCTAACAGTATAAACTACGCATGGCACAAAAGATTTATAAAATCAAACTACTTTTACAAAAAAGTCGTAAGTTGACAAAAGTCTTTGGCTAAGAAGACTAAGATATCTACAGATAAAAAATTAAATAATAAGATTTTTAGTTATTATTTTTATATGAAAAAGTCTAATTTTTTATTAATAATTAATTTTAACATTCGTTATCTAAAATTTAAAATAATTTAATTATAAAAAAATATCAGATGACATATTTTAATTTGTCAAATTACTAATATAAAATATAATTATATATAGAGTAAAAATAGTAGAGAGAAATAGAAAAATGGAGAAAGGTAGATAAGAGAATTTAGGAAAGGAGTTTATTAATTTTGAAAAAAAAAATATTTTCTCTCAATTTTAATAAGAGTGTCATGTGACACATTTGATTATTAAATTAGATAGTAATATATGATACATAATATAGGTATATTTCAATTAGATAGTAATATATGATACATATAGAAGCATAATGAACTAAATTCTCAAGGACCTATTCATCCTTCGAACTTTATTTGCAAAATGACGTCAATGACTTATTTGTCCTTCGAACTTTATTCTCCTTCCCGCGTGGCATCGTAATGGACACCTGGACACCGTTTCAGCCACGTCAGCCAGTTCTGTTTGGTGTATGAGAGGCAAATAGACGGAAGGACTAAATTGTCCTCCGTTTGTTAAAGTCAGGGACTTTTTTGTATTTAAATTTTGTCAGGGATGTATTTGTCAAAAATTTAAAAAGTCAGAACCTATCTGCCTTTTTCCCTAAATTTTTCTAAGTCTAATACATCATGCGTATGCGGCACATGCACGCGACGCAGGTAATGGCTTTTGTCCAGCACTCCCGCGTACGCGGTGCATGGACGCGTACGTGGCATGGTCCAATTTTAATTGGATACGCACGCGGACACTACATGCGTACGCGGACAACCCAAATTCCAAGGCATGCGTACGCGGACAACCCAATTTTACCTTTTCAAGAATTCCCTAAATTTCTAAACTTCTTTACTTACTGTTTAATATTTCTATCTAGTAATTAGGCTCTAAGACTATTAAGACAAGTTAGTAAAATAAATTGATAAATTTATGTTATAAGTTTAGAAGATTGTGATTTAGGCTTGGAAAGTTCTGTGTATTGAATAGCTTGAGTGTCTAGGCAGAGTGTTGAGGTGACAAAGAATTGAGAAACATAAATGATTATGGTTAATGAGATAAGTATAAGCAGACTTTTGCTATGAGCAATGATCTCTGAGATTGAGTAGGTGATTGTGATATGCATTGATTTGGTAAGTTGTTATGCACCTCGGGTAAGGGTTGAGGCAGTCTCCCACTTGTCGAGGTAGCGGTGCCGGCGTAGGGACCGAGGCAGTCTCCCGCCTACGTTGAGATGTGAGGACTGAGGCATTCTTCTGCTCGCATAACCTTCTCTACCGCCAGAGTGAACTTGGGCACTATAACCCGAAAGAGCGTGCCGGACACTATAACTCGTGGGGCACAAGAAAGAGTGAGCAGGGCACTATAATCCTGGTGTGGTAGAAAGGCGACATTCCAGAGATGTGTTGGGTTGGCATTTTGAACCGACAAGTGATATCACGAGCCAAATAGAATAGACATTCATCATATGCATCTTTTACATGCTTGCTTGCTTTGATTATTTGAGTTATGCCTATTTGAATAACATGCCTAAATGTTAGTTGATTTACTTGCTATATATGTATGTATACTATTTGTGCTTTACTTTTTTGCATTATATGTGTTTTACTGGCATTGAGGAGGATTGGTAAGTGGTAACGATGTGATTGCACAGAGGGTAGATTAGCAAAGGCTGTGAAATAACAATGACTATATATAAAATCCTGAGAGTTTGATTTTAAATAGAACTTTGTAAAATATTTATAATAATAATTACTATATATATTTTATTTAATTTTTTTATAAAATTTTTTATATAATTTTATGTATTATATATTGTCTTGTATAGAGTATAGAAATATAGACTAGTTTAAATTAAACAAATATTTTATACTAATAACTAATTTATTATTTATTTTTATATTGAATAAATGACCATTTGTATCCATGAGAGATGAAAACGCTGACATTCGTACCCATGATAGCTCGAAACTAGACTTGTACCCATGAGAGATGCTGTCCGTGTGACAAAAGTGACCCGCCTTGGATCTGAGCTTGGTTCGTGCCTTTCCGAACCTACGTGGCAGTTCCACCCCCCCCCCCCAAAGCCTATCTGACGTGGAATTGAACGTTGATTATCAAAAGGGATAGGAAAAAGAAACGTCAGTTCCCGCGAGAATCAGTGGAGCCCTAGCAGAGGTTCATCGTCACTGTTGGTCCATTCGAAGCTGGAGAAGACGACCAGAGTACACCGAATCGAGTAGCAAGGAGGGGCTTTTACCATTCCTTTGGTATTCGACATTGAGGTGGTCACTCCCTTTGAAGAATTACACAGGTATGTCGTTGCAAGTGGTTAGACAAACGTTACTGGCTAATGAAACCGTATGAGTTACTGTATTTCCTTCAGAATTGATAGAGAGTAGTTTTAGGGTTTGTGTTAGCATCAGTTACAGAGAATGTGTGTTTATTGGTTTGTTAAATTTTACTTCCAGGGATGGCCACCATCCACATAACTCTGTCAATTCATCATAGAGGAAGGTTTGAGAGAGACCCGGTTGGTAAGGTTAGCTACATTGGTGGAGAAGTTACGGAGATAGAGAGGGTAAACGTTGATACCCTCAATGGATTTTTCATCTCTGACTTGCTGAAGGACATTGGTTATACGTCCATTTCTGAGTTTTACTGGCTAGAACCTGGGAAGGAGCTTCATGATGGGTTGAAGCTGCTAAGGGTTGATATGGATGTAGTTAGGATGTATGAGGCAACCATGAAGAATGGAAATAGAATTAATTTGTATACAGAGCATCCTGTGGATCAGCCTGTTGTAGTGGAGATTAAGGAATTGACTCCATCAAAGGGGAGAAGAAAGGTCTGTGTTAAAAGGGTACCAACTCCAAAGAAGACTCCAAGAAGAAGATTAGCAGTAGTGGAAGATGATGACGATGCTGAGATAGTTGGTAATGTCCAAGTTGAAAAGCAGGTCCAAAAAAGTGCTGGCCCACAGCCCATGGTACAGGCCCATCAAGAGAACAGCCCAGCTCCTGTAGCAACACAGGAACCAAATAACATTTCCCAACCTCCTCCAACACCTGTGCAGCCGGATGAACCACCATCAACTCATTCCCAACCTTCACAGCCACCTCTTGAGGTAGAGCAGCAACCATCTGAAACTCATGGGACAGACCCAGTCCCTCCCCATGAGGCCAATGTATCTGAAGCTTCACAGCAATCTTGGCAGTCTGATGATACAGACCAATTCATTCCCTCTCAGGCCAATGTATCTGACCATATTGCACCAGAGCAGCTCACCCAATACATCCCACATCCTTACAGAAATCCACTTTCACAAGAAATCCCTGAGTCAGCCCCACCTTTTGACTCCAACAGGACTCCCCAGAATAATGAAACCAATCCTTCAGATGAGGCTGAGGTCAGAGAAAAAAGAACAGTAGAAGATCAACAAAGAGGCCCCCTCCTACAGGACAGTCATTCATCCCTAATTCTGATCCAGACAAGCCTCCAACCTTCTATGTCCCAGTTGATCAGGAAGATTTTTCTGATGACAACGATGGGTATCATTGCTATGAGTCAGAGGACTTGCGTAGCATACCTAGTGATGAAGATTCTGATGAGACCACAGCATTTTCTCAGAGTAATGCCGATGCCCCTGTTAGCCAGGTGAGGTTGAAAGTGGGAATGGAATTTGAGACTCTAAGTCAATTTAGGAAAGCAGTCCAGAAATTTAATATAAACATCGGAAGAAGCATTTTCTTTGCACGCTGTGACTCTACAAGGTCAAAGGCTATATGCTATGATGAAGATTGTCCTTGGCAGATATACTGTGCCAAGAGGACATTTCCAGCAAGTTATCAGGTTAAGACCTTTGTCAACGAACACACTTGCAGTAGGGACAATCACTGCAAGTTAGCAGATGGTAAATGGGTGATTGATGAGCTAGAAGAAAGAATAAGACTTCAGCCAAACTTGAGTGTGAGAGAGGCTGACCAGTTCTTCAGAGCTGAGTATGATATACTTATCAACGAGAGAAAGATTTATAGATCTATGAAGAAGGCGAAGGAGAGGATTGAGGGATCTGAGATTGCACAGTATGCAATTCTTCGCGACTATGCTAATGAGATTCTAAAGACTAACCCTGGGTCTACAGTTAGGATACACACAAATCTCATGCCTGATTCAAATCCCATTTTTCTAAGGATCTATGTATGTTTTGAGGCTTGCAAGAAGGGATTTGTAGGTGGTTGTAGACCATTCGTAGGGTTGGATGGCACATTTCTTAGAGGGTATTATGGGGGTCAGCTATTAACAGCTATAGGGCAGGATGCAAATAACCACATTTACCCCATTGCATATGCAATTGTTGAATCAGAAAACAAGGACAGCTGGAAGTAGTTTTTAGATATCCTTCAGGATGATGTGGGAGACTTTCAGGCAAACGGGTTTAACTTCATGTCGGACATGCAGAAGGTATGTATGTTTTAATTCTGCACATGTGTTTTAATTCTGCTATGTATAGTTTTTTATGCTTCATTAATCAACTAGGTTTAGATGCTTAATTTATAAGACTGATTAGTGTGGTTTAGGCTCTGGAAGTATGATTTATTGACTTATGATGAATGTTGTTTATCTTCATTGAAGTCTGAAAATTGAACTACTGTTGAATGATTGTTATTGAAATATAGTTGAATGCTGGTCATATTAATGGTTATCTGCAGGGGTTAATTCCTGCAGTCCAAGAAATGTACCCAAATGCCAACCACAGGTTCTGTGCCATGCATATATGGCAAAACTTTCGCAAGAAATGGGGTGACTTGCAGCTGAAGAAGTGTATGTGGTCATGTGCTAAGGCCTCTACGACACAAGACTTCAATGCTGCAATGGATAAGCTGAAAAAGATCAACGTAGGGGCTTGGAAATACTTGGACAAGATTAGTCCGAAACAGTGGAGTAGAGCACATTTTAGCGAGTATCCTAAGATGGACAACTACACCAATAATAATTGCGAGGTGTTTAATGCCAAGGTTAAAAAGATGAGGGGTAAGCCTATCATAACCATGTTGGAGGAAGTGAGGTGCTACGTCATGCGAATCATGGCAAGAAACAAAAAGGCCTTGATTGGGTACAGTGGGAGGTTAGCCCCAACCCAACAGAGCAGATTAGAAAGAGAGAAGAGAGAGAGCAACAAATGGAGACCCCTTCCAACCGAAGATGACGCGGGAAATGTCTATGAAGTCCAATGTCTTCCCATGAAGGTCAGTGTGGACTTGGGCAAAGGTACATGTAGTTGTAGACTGTGGCAGTTGACTGGGCTACCTTGTAGACATGCATGTGCTGCTTTAGCTTACCAGAATAGAAGACCTGAAGAGTATGCACATAACTGGCTAACTATAGGTGCTTATAATGCTGCATATCAGACTTCAATGCGGCCAGTTCCAAGCCAAGAGTTCTGGGAGCATGCTGACACCCTACCAATTCTGCCACCCAGGTACAAGAAGCCAATCGGAAGACCTTCAATGAAAAGAGACAAAAGAAATGATGCCCCTAAGGATAAGAGTGATCCTCATAGAACTAAGAGGAGCATTGGCACCATCGTATGCAAATACTGCCTCCAGGTGTGTGCAGTGTACTATAATTCGTTGTTTAAGTTCATGTGTACCAATTTAAGTTCAGTTGTACCAATTTAAGTTCATTTGCACCAATTTAACTAGTTCCTGTTTTACGTAGGCTGGTCATAACAAGCAAAGCTGTAAGAAGAGAAAGGAAGCAATGGGTGAAGGGAGTGCTGCCCCACAAGTTCCTGCAAGTGATGAGGATGAAGATATGCTGGCTGAAATGTACTATGAGGAGACATTAGAAGCTGCCGAGGCTGAAGCAGCAGCAACTGAGATGGAAAACGGTTCTACAGCAGCCCAGACTTCACAGGTTAGTTAGTTACTTGATTCAGTTCGTTAATTACATTTGTTTAACGACTTATAATGGTAAACTGGTTTTTCTTTCAAATCCAGCCTCCACCCCCGATGCCACAACCAGCAGCCACACAACCCATCATACAACAACCACTGGAGCAGCCAAGAAATAACATAAAAGGAGAAGTGTCAAGCGACCACCCCCCTCTGCACATACCCCACAAGCTTCTGCACCCTCTCCGAAGAATCCAACCACAACCCCTTCCACACACAACTCTCAAACAATCCCAAATCCACTGCAGGGTGCAAGTGCAGGGACAACCACAAGGTTCGTGCAGTTCATGCCTACAATGGATGCGGACGGTATTTCTAGAACTAGAGGCATAGATGTTAGAGGCAGGGGTGAAGGAAGAGGTCGAGGCAGGAGAGGTGCATCAAGCAGAGCAAAAAATGGAATCTCCAGCGGGAGCAGTAACTCAATACCAATGTCATAGACTGTGTTGCTTATGTTTTTTTGCTATTCTGATGTAATTTTCATTAATGATATACTAATTTTGGGGCACTGGTTGGTTTATTACACTATGTTGGAGTAGGCAGCATTCCTGTTTTGGTTGTTCTACCTGTGACATGCTACTTTTGCTGTATTTAACTATGTTTTTTGGTTTATTTCATGTTCAGTCCATATTTTGAGTTAGCTTTCCTGGTTTTATAGTTCATCCCCACAACCATCAGGTCTCTATGTCACATATAGAGCTTAATTATGATTCTTTAAGTAGAAAATATACTTGCATGTGCATATATATCCAACTGAGTACCAATAAAAGTTCATATAGAAGTAACAGAGCAGCAACAGAATCAAAGTGTCTATGTCAAAAACAGAAAATACATTCATACTCTCATGATTTACAAAGACCCTAATTCCATACAAATTTTACATTTTCAGAAAGAAATACAGCAGAAAGATCAAACAAAATGCAACAGCCAATGCTATCCATAAAAGCAACAGTCTAATACCCCTAATTTCACCCCTAATTTCAACCCTAAGTTTGTCTATCCCTCTCGCCAGGATTGATGATTCTTGGTGATTTTCCCCAGGTTCAGTGACAACGAGCCCATCATCATGCCTTGGATAAGAACTCTCTGACTGTCTTTTGGCCAAACATCTTGCTATGCCCTCCCATCCTTCTTCGATTTCATCAACCCATACAAAGTATTTGCAGTCTCTTGTCTGCCAAAACAACACAAATGCACCGATTCGTCAACTTAAATGCAAACAAAACTTTCTCACCTGAACTCCAACAGCGTCTGCCCTTACCGCCCATAGAGGACATCTGATGAACCATCGATTAGGGTTCGTAACGGTGCTAGACTCCATCAACGCAAACTCTCTTCCACAGAAGCATCTGCCGTCCAGCTTCTTCACCTTCTTCTTCTTCGAACTTGACGAAGAACTGCCACTGCCATCACTTGGAGCAGGAGTAAATCTGCGAAAAGACATTGAGGGAGGTACGAACCAAGCTTCGATTGAGATTCAACGTCACACTCATTGACATTCGACAAGCTTCGATTCTTTGAATCCTGGTTTGTATTGGAGAGGGGGGAAGCTACCTAGGGTTTTCATTTCGTGAGTTCAGCCTATCCCTTTTGATAATCAACGTTCAATTTCACGTCAGATAGGCTTGGGGGGTGGAAGTGCCACGTAGGTTCGGAAAGGCACGAACCAAGCTCAGATCCAAGGCGGGTCACTTTTGTCACACGGACAGCATCTCTCATGGGTACAAGTCTAGTTTCGAGCTATCATAGGTACGAATGTCACCGTTTTCATCTCTCATGGGTACAAATGGTCATTTATTCTTTTTATATTATTAGTTAATAGTTATATTTAAAAATTAATATTTAATTATTATTAATATGTTTATGAAGATATGTATGTATTTTAAATTTTTTTATAATTTTAAATTTTTATTTAATTATAACAAAATTAACCGAATAATAAATTAGTGATTTGTCAATTAAACTAGTGATCTAATGATCAAATCAATTACTTGTTCGATTCTGATAATAACTATGATTGATACACATTTTTATCTTGTAAACATTCAACGTACATGTGAAACTAAAAACATTAAACCAAATCCATGCCGGTTTCGACGCAACAAATCAAGAGCAAAACTCCAGGAGAAATAAATAAAAAACAGTGTGTGGCATTAGAAAACTTTTTAAGGAGCAAAGACTAATAAAAGGAAAATGCCAACTTGCAATGTAACATGAAGAAGCAGTTAACCACATCCTATTCTTTTGGTCATGGCAGGTGTCACATTGCGATATCGCCACGAACCAAATTATATAGTAGACGGTTACAGTTTAACGAAGGTTAGTCAATACTAAAATAAAAGATTTTGATATTATAGTTAGGTGATTTTGAAGAATGCTAATTTTAATTTGTATGCAGAAACATGCATGCCAAGTGTTGGAGTGGTGCCAAAAATAGTAACGTGGAAAAGGGAAAGAAAGATAGATGGAGAAAGAGGTAACAAGAAAAGGGAAAAGGGTGGTTAAGGGGGGTGGGTGTGTGAAGGATTTGTGTGTTTAAAGGGGGTGAGGGAAGATTTAAATTAGTTTTGGGAGTGGGAGTGGAAGTGAGAAGTAGTGGAGTTTTATTTCGATATTACTCCGGTGTGACGCTTTGATTTCTCTCGCGCTCCCGTTGCTTCTCATTTCCCTGAATACCTTTACAAGTGTTCAGGGTATGATAATATATATCATCATTTCAACATCTTCGCTATATATATGTTTTTCTTTTTGTGTTTTTGTTTTGTTTGATTCCTGGTAGAACAAGTTTCCATCCATCATGTGAAAAATTAAAGATTATTGGTGTTCTTTTTTTTTTTTTTTGGGTAGTTTGGTGGTTTTTCGTCATTGTTTGTGATCTCAATATGAAAAGTTATATCAATTCGTAGTTTGTTGATACAAAAACACTGAACATTGAATTCGAAATATGTAAAAAGTGAAATTTATCTTTACTTTATTTTATTGATTTATTGATGATTAATTATTTAAAAAAAATTGTTTTTCTTCTTCTTTTTGCGGGGATGTGCATGTTTGTGCGTAACGTTGTTGCTTTATTGCTATCCATGCATGCATATGTAATTGATTCATCTCTGAAGATCATAGTCGATAATGGAGACCTCCTATATTTCGAGATGGTTGTAAATAGTGATTGTCTTACAATTTTTGTTCATAGCATGATAACATGGTGTATTGTGTTTATGATTGCTCATTTCAAACAATGTTGTGTGCACAATATATTCTGGAATTGCATTGTGTATTGTGTGAATATTATATGATCTATGGTTCAAACAATTGTAGCAAATCATGTGCAGAGAAGTGAGAGATGCATGTACTTGGATTTTCTCTGTACGTACGTCTTTTCATTCCATATTAAAATATATGATTATTTTAATGAATGTGGGACATGTATATACATATATATACTTGTTCATTTTTATCTAAACATTGTTGTTTACATTGTGGTTGGAAAATTTGTAGGTTATAAGGGATTCGAGAAAAAAATGCGCAGAAATTAGCCTGCTTTTCTGATATTATTTGCTATCCAAAGTTTAAGCGATGAGTGGCATTTGGTTTTCACCCCTTTAAGGTAAATATTTAAGTAAAAACTCACTTACAGTCTATTTTTTTTATGTGAAGTTGATAATTAAAAACAATTAAAAAATAATTTAGTTAAATTTGTCAAATTATTTAATTATTCTTAAATGTCAACTTTACATGAAGATATCTGCGTGTAAATTTTCATCAAATTAAATATTTATATTTTATTAAAAAATTTGGTTGTGTATCTACTCTGTCTCTTACTAGTACAATAAAAATAGATAAGATATGTCATACGATAATATTATCAAGATTTAAAAAAAAATCAAAATTTATCTTATTTAATATTTATTAATTATTTTAAATAAAATAAATTTTGGTAATTTTTTATTTTTTTTTATCAAACATTTCTATATATCATAATAGATTTTACGGATATACAATTGTTCTCTCAGGTTTATCGTAATTAAATAATCACATAAATCTTGATATATATATTACATTAGGTTTTCATTTTAAAGTGAATGGAAATAACTATTAATGGAATGGAATATAAAGTATAAAAAATAGATCGAAATTCATATCTAGTTTAGAAAATGGCACATGCTTATATATAAGTGATTGTTATGGTACCTTACAAAAAAATACATTGAAATTCGTATCTAGTTTAGCAAATGGCACATGTATGTGTATATATATAAGTGATTGCTATGATACCTTACACTAGTGTCCAATTTGTTGAAATAAATAACTAACTAATATTTAATTTTTACTTTAAAAATAATGTAGATAAATTAGACATCAAAATAAAAGACATCATAAAATTGGTCATTGTTATCTTCGCCTCTTATGTTTTTTGGAGGGGGAGTTGTCCTCTCTATGATATTAAAGTAAATTTGCAAACGAGGAAAGAGTATAATACAAGACAAATTTTTTAGTGCCTTTAATTTTGTTGTCGAAATTATCTAAATTTTGTTCCTTTTTATGATTTTGGAAATATTGACAATGTAAACTTACTACTTTATATTTGAAAATATTAAAGTTAGGTCTTTTTTGGGGGCAAATTCGGCAGCTCATTTTTGGCATCATAAACACTAACAAAATATAAATACTAGACTAATATCTGAGATTGAGACTATATATGTAAAATATAAAAAATGTATAAATACAAAGGTTGTTTGAGATATGAAAAGTCTAAACATATAATACGATGAATTTAAATTTAGTGTCTGTCAATATTATTTTTAATATGTAGTTAAGAGTTTAATTTTAATGTATTATTGTATAAAAAGATTTATATAATTATTAAATTATATTTATATATTTAGATAATTTTTTAAATAGTGAGTTTAAAAATTAATTATAAACAAATTTTTATTTATATATGAAAAATATTAGGAGGTCATCAGAATTTATTATTTTTTGTCATCACTTAATCATCAACTCAATTTCTTTAGTTTAGCTCCTTCAATCTAGTAATCCAACAATATATTTTATTCTATATTTTTAAATATTGATAACTAACTAATAACCAAAAATAATAAATTCTAATAGTCCTAGCATTTTTCTTTATATATTTATGCATGCATGTATGCTTTATGTCAAAATTAATGCAATCTGAATACAAATTATATTAATTTTATAAGTGTATATGTGAATACATTCTATCAATTTTTTCTATGACTAATTAAATGAGTTTAAATAAAGATGGAAATTTATATTATTTTTTGTATAAAGTTAATAATTGAAAATGTTAAATGATAATTTAATCAAATTTTTAAAATTATCTATCGATATGAAAACCAGTGCAGTAGGGTTTCCAATGAAAAACATACAAAGGGGTAACTGTTTGATTATGAGCGAAGAGGAAAGGGACCAATTAAAGAGTTGTGTTGCTTTTTGAATTGTTGCAGATGCGATGATTGCCTTGGGAAAAATGAACATTTAGGGGATCTTGATGTATGTTAGTTGCTTGGTGAGAAGAAAATTGGCCCCTGGAATGCACCACCATTATCATTCTTGCGCTGCAAGCAATAATAATAATAACAACGACAATAATAATTTATCATCTGGAAGAGATTGTTCAAAATGGCTGTAGCCATTAACCAACACCACGGATTTAAGCCATTCAGCAGGTCCCAGAGATGCAAGCTCCAATCCTTCAGTCACCTTGATCAGACCATTTTGGAACTCAATCGAGCTACTCTTTCCCACCACTCCTTTAAACAAAAACAAAAACTACAACAACAACAACATACTCACCTTCTTGAATCTGAAGAAGCTGACATCATCCATCGCAGCTTCTCCACTCCATGCCTCCCCTTAACCACTTTATCATCCGGGGAAGACCTCCCTTCCTCCTCGCATCCAAGAATCGAGATTGTTCGCGGCTCCGGGGCTCCGGTCCACGCTCTGGTCGTCGAGGTCGCAATTGCCATGGCCTCAGGTCTTCATCCGAAGCCACTCCCAAACGGTCTTGGCGGTGCCTACCTCTTCTGCAACCCAATCAGCGGCAAAAACATCGCCGTAGCAAAGCCCGTCGACGAAGAGCCCTTAGCCTTAAACAATCCAAAGGACCTGGGCTCTCAATTACCGGGCCAGCCGGGCCTCAAGACTTCAATTCGCATCGGCGAGGCTGCTACCCGTGAGCTTGCTGCATATCTCCTCGATCACGGCTCCTTCGCTGCTGTACCTCCAACAGCCCTCGTCAAATTCTCTCACGCTTCTTTCTTCGCCAACGAGGCGCCTAAACTCGCGTCGCTTCAACGCTTCATCGGTCACGCTTTCGATGCCGGCGAGTTGGGACCTTCTCTCTACTCTGTTTCCTCTGTTCACCAGATCGGAATCTTGGACATTCGCCTTCTCAACCTTGATAGACACGCCGGCAACATGCTTGTTATGAATCATGGCTTCGTTCCTGGTGTTGCTGCTCATCTTGTTCCCATTGACCATGGCTTCTGCCTCCCTGAGTGGCTTGACGATCCTTACTTTGAGTGGCTCCATTGGCCACAGGCTTCTACACCTTTCTCCAACTCAGAACTTGATTACATCTCGAAACTCGATCCGTTTAAGGACGCTCAGATTCTAAGATCAGAGCTTCCTCTGTTGAGGGAGTCCTCAATTAGGGTTCTGGTTGTTTGCACCATTTTCTTGAAGCATGCTGCAGCTGCAGGGCTTTGCCTCACCGACATAGGGTTACTGATGACGAGGGAGTTTTGTGGCGGCAAAGAAACACCGAGCGAGTTAGAGACAATTTGCTCACAGGTTAAGGCCAGTGTTCCTCTTGATGTTCCCAACAATAATAACGAAGAAGAAGAAGGGACTAGTTGCGAGATTAGTGGCATTTCCTTTGGAGACATGAGGAAAGGTGAATGGGAATCTTTTTTGGAGATTTTCGATAAGGTTTTGTGTGGTGTGTTTGGAAACAAGCAAGTTTAAAAGTATTTGGAACATCATAATGTGGAGATCATTGATGAGTTAGTAGATATATATGAAAAAAAAAAAAATTAAAGCAAGAGAACAATCACTGTCGCTTTGTAATTGTACACTAATGTTGAGAAGAATATTCATAGATTAGGGTTGTAGATATAAAAGAGATGGACTTCTAATATGGCAAAAAGGGATGGAATAGGGATTGGTGAGGTGCTAATTAATTTCATGCCATCCATTCCGTTCTGCAAACTTTTTTTTTTCTTTTTTTCTTTTCATCCAGTTCTCCAATTTCTCCTTCTTTAATTTGTCAAAATATCAGTTGTACATTATCTAAGTGATTTTTTTTTTCTTAACATGTGATTATATATATGTAAACTTTATTTTATTTTGGGGATTCAAATTGTAAATGGGATGTATTTATTTTGGTTACTCTTTCTAAAGAGTCTATTTGATGTTGATTATCTACTACATTCTTGTTGCACAATGTACATTGTCTTAAACTTTTATTTTTATAATTTCTTGTATATTAAATAAGACTTGACATCTGGTCTATTGTAAGCAACGTAAATAGGGTTTACTATCCAAAACTAGTGTATGTTCCGTACACACGGGATAATTAATAAAAATATATAAAATTTTTTATTAAAAGAGATTAAATAAAAAATATATATAATAATTATTACTATAAATATTTTATAAAGTTATAAGTAAAATCAAAGTTTAATTATTTTTAATGTTAAAAATATTAAAAATAATTAGTATTTGTCTTAACTGATTTAGATTGATTGAGTAGTCATCTCATTCGTCTACCTGAGTAAGTATTAGAGTTTCGAATCCCATCTTGTATATGTAACAACTCATTGGCTACGACAGACCCTCAATAAATAGAGTTTCAATCCGTGGAGGATTAGTTCTCGACCTATCGAGTTGGAAAATACAGTGAAAGAAAATAGTATTTGTCTTGAAAGTAGAATAATTCTCATTGATGATAGCAATATTGGTATCATATTCATTCCGGAAGTCAAACAATATTATCAACGTTATTATCGGTTAAAATTTTATATTTTATGACATGATTTTCAAGTTTTTAAACTTATAATATAAACTTATGTCATTACAAAAGCTATTAGATTGATTAATATTTTTTGGTAATATTACTAAAACACCGTAGTTGAGTATATTAATTTGTGTAAAAAGAAACTATAATAACTTTTGTTATTCATTATATAATTTATTATATTGAAAAATGAATTATTATTTCTAGATGGAATATATTTTTTTATTTTTATATCATTTTATTTGACAATAATTGTCATTAAAAAAATGAATAACTATACTATTTTATAATATGATATACAAAATAAGTTTTTATTTCAAAATTAATTCTGATTAATGAAAAAAAATTTAAAATATTTTTTTACATAAATTTAAATTTAAAATTGATTAACAACTCACTTTTTTTAAAATTTTAATAACAAAAACAAAATTAGTTAGCTGCAAAATATTCAATATTTAATAATTTTAATAATTTAAATTTTGATTACCAAAACTTGAGTTAGAAATTAATTATAAGTTAATAATTGATAATACGTATATATATATATATATATATATATATATATATATATATATATATTAGTACATAAATAATAATATCTAATATACCATTTAATTTTTTTTTACAGAACTAATGTATAATTTATTGAGGATTGATTTATTGTCTAAATTTTTTTTATAAACTTTGTAATATGTGAAAATAGTGATCTTATTTTTTATTATTATTTAAAAAATTATTCATAATTTTTTATTATGTAATTAACTTAATTAATAACCTTTATTATTATTTTTTACCAAAAAATCATGTTTATATTATTTGTATATTTTTTTAATACTAATAAATATGTAGGTATTTGTAGTTTTGTACTATTATATTTATTGTCATAGATAATGGCTTAAGTTATTTATTTCGTATGTTAAATAATATAAATGATATTTTATATATTAAATTCATCAATTTATTCATATTAAGAGGAGAAAAATTATGCAATAGATCGTATGTTATAAAGATTAGTTAATTTATATATAAATTATCTTTAGAAAAATAAAGAAATAATTTATCACATATAATAATCCTTGATATATGTAGTGTCATGTATATATTAGGAGGATCTATTTTAATTATGTGAGTGATTATTATCATTCACTTTTTCAATAAGATAGTAAATAATATTTAAAATTAAAAAATTATTAGAATTTTTTAGTTTGATTATAAAATCTATTGTAAGTATACCTAACTTTTATATATACTAAATATAATCATATTTAATAGTATAGTATTTATTATAGTAATGACTCAAAATATTCAGTTAAGTGAGTAAGATCAATTTAGGTCTATTGTTAGGATCCTAAATCCGAATTAAGTTCATTGTCTTAAAACCCGATGCAGATAAAGTTCACGTGTCCTATCTCAAATCAGCTCAAATTGAATTTTCGTTGTTAGTTAGATATAGTAATAGATACTCGTGTGGGCACGGCGGCGGACCCCTTTTTCCATCCTTCGCTCCCGTTTAAAAAAAAAATTCTCCGTTCGTTCTCCATCTTCGTTGCAAGTCCCCCTATTTAATTATCCTCTTAGTGAATGCAGATACCCACAACTCATGATAATTTATGGATATTCTTTAAAAATTTTTGAAAAAATAACAAAAAACCTATAATATAATAATAATAAAATAATTAATTTAATATAATTTAACACAACTCATGATATATTCATTATAAAAAATAACATTTAAAAAAAATATAAAAACATCTTCCAACATAATAATAACATAATTTAATATTTTAGAGTGAAATTGAGCAATATAATGACAAACTTAAGAGGTAGAGAAAGTAAGTTAGAAGAAGAGTAGATACAAAATCAAGGCTAAGGATAAGTCTAAAAAGAAAAAAAAAAGAGTTTAAATTGGAGACAGGAATTATGATTACCAAATTTAAGATATATATATATATATATATATATATATATATATATATATATATATATATAAGGATAAATCAGTAATTTATATTCACGTGGATTTAACGGGTTCCTTGAAGAGGGTACCTATATATGACCCATCCCAGTCTATTTTACGTGAACAGGTCTTTACCTATAAAAATTGTACTAATCTCCATTTAGTCCCAAATTGGCTAGTCTTTTTTATCATTCCAATTGCTAGCATTTGTTAGTTCGTGACGTGAAACTACTCTAGCCACTTAGTAAATTCCTAGATAACCAAAGTTTAAGCTATATCATTCTCATAAAATAGTAACACTCTTAAAAACTATTAATCAAAATACATAAAAAAAATATATAAAACAAAATTGTAGAAAATTTTAGCAAAATAAATAAATTACAAAGATTATAAGGGAAGTACAAAAAAAAAAGAGAAAAAAAAAGTATAAAATACATTCTAATTATATATATATATATATATATATATATATATATAGGTAAAAAATTTAAATTAAATTCATTTATTTTATTTTTTTATTCATTATTTATTAAATAATTTAATATTTATTTTGGTCAAATTAAATAATTAGTATAATTAATTATTTATACTTAATGTTATTTATTTAGTAGTATAACTGAAATATGTTGAAATATCAAGAATAAAAATAAAACTAAATATTAAGGATAAAACTAAAAAATTTATATTTATTATTTTATAATTTTTTAAATAAAAATAGAAAATAATATATTTATAAATAAATAAAAATTATTATTAAAAATTGAATATAGAGATAAAACAAAAATAAATTATAACTTGTAAAAATAATTTATAAGATTTGTTACATAAATATTAACATGTATGAACTGTCGTGACGTCACTAACACAAATACAAATCATACAATATAAACAAATGTATAAAAGTAGAAATAAAATTTTCAAACTCAATCAATGTAACAATAAATAAAAAATTTGTTATTTATCTACTAAACGCGGTAGTAAATACTGGACAAAATAAAATGATATTTTTATAAATATATTTACAGATAAATAAAAAATAAAAAACAAATACACTAAACAATATAGAGCATCAATGGTAAAATATAACCTAAAAAAGGTCACTTAAATTCAAAAAGAACATGCATGTGATGAATTATAATAAATTTATATATGAGAATTAAAAATAAAATAAAAAATTAAAAATAAAATAAAGAGAACAATAATAAAAAAAGTAAAAGAAGGTAAAACAAATAATATGTGAAATAAATAAAAAAATGTATTGTAATAGAAGATTAATATAATCAATAAATATAACAGATAAAGGAGAAAAATTAAAATACGATCTCATTAAACAAATTTCAAGAAAAAATTTTTTGAAGAAGAACCTATTAATCAACTTTTATAAAAATATTATAACAAATTTAAAATGTCTTTAACAAAAATAATTCTATTAATCAAAATACATAAAAAATTGATATAAAACAAAATTAAAAAAATATTTAGCAAAATTAAGATAGAAAAACTAAAAATAAAAAAATTATAAACATTACACCCAAAGCACATAATAAAAAGAAAAAAGGGATAGAAAAGCACATTGTAATTATATATAATTAAAATATATTGTTGAATTATTAAATTAAAGAAATTGAATTGATGTCTAAAAATAATTACTAAAAATAATAAATTCTGATGACTAAAAATAATAAATTAAACTAAAGAAAATTTGAAAATATTATCTGAGAATATAAGAATTATAGAATATATAATATAGGAGTATATATACATTAATAACAAAATAAAATTGTAACATATAAAATTAGAATTCTTCAATATTTTTAAATGAATTAAATGAATTCATATAAAAATAATAAATATTCATTCACTACAATGATTAATACCCGTTTTATTTACTGGACCGTACTAATAAGAGAGTAATTAATACAAAGTATAAACTCGTTACCTTCTCAATAATTAATACTCGTTTTATTTAAGTATCAATTAATTAATACTCATTTTATTATATATATATATAATAATAATAATAATAATAATAATAATAATAAGATAATAAATTAAATTAAATAAATTCATTTATTTCATTGCCTTATATATTATTTATTAAATTATTTAATATTTATGTGGTTTAATGAATCAAACAAAATTTTAAATAATTTAATATCTATTCTAATTAAATTAAATATTTGATATTTTTTGGTGACTAATTAAATATTTGATTAGTTATGATTGATGTAATTTAATGAATCAAATAAAATATTAAATGATAGAATATTATTTATTCTAATAAAATCAAATTAAATATAATTAATTAGTTATAATGAATACAGTTAAATAAATCAAACACATTAAATTAAAAAATAATTTAACTAATTTGTCTCTTAAGGACACATTTTAAAACTATTTATTTTTAATAATTTTTATAAAATATTTCTTTCTATAATATTTTTAGCCTTTGCTCTAAGGGCACATTTAGCAGAGCCCATAAAAAAATACTAAATTAGTTAATACAAATAATTAGTATACTTAATTTGGTTCAATAAATTAAAAGAAATAAATGTGAAAGGAAGAGATAAAGAAAAAGTAAACGAATAGAAAGGTGTAGTAATTCAAAGACAATAAAAAAGTCTTTTTTATTTTTTTATTTATTAGTTATTAACTTATTATATTAATTTCACACTATTTATTATGCGTTATTCATTTTACAAATTAACACAATCAATTAGTTTAATTATAGATAATTAATTATAATTGATATAACTCATTTCACTATACTTTCTAAAAAAATAATTAAAAAGATACGTTTTAATTTTTTGTTAAAGTAAAATAAAATAAAATACATAAATTGAATAGATATAAATCTGAAAATTATAAAATTTTTTATTAACAATTCAAATAAATTAGTACCATAAAACTAAATTTAATGTCTATTTAAAATAATTACTGACCTTCTATTCTTCTAGTTATTAATAATTTAAATAAAATAATACAATATAACTTATATTTTTATTTTAAGTAATTACTAATATTTTATTTTTTTAATTATTTTTTTGTCTTATTTATCATTCATGCTTTCGATCAAATATATTAATAAACAAATAAACTAAATTAACTATTTCAATTATACTTGGACTATTCAATAATTCAACATAATCTTTTTAATTTGGGAATAACTACTAACCATAGAAAATAGAAAATTTAGAGTAATTTAGTATTATGAACATTAATTATGTATTGTGAAATAACCTAAAATCATAATGTAATTTATTTTTAAAAAATTAATCAAGCATTATTGTTAATTATGAAATAACCTAAAATTATAATGCATTTTATTTTAAAGAAACAATCAACCATTAACATCAATAAATAAAAACTATCATCAAAATATATATCAAAAAGTAAAAATATAATTATCTGCATTTACATTATTAAAAGAATTAGCATCACAAGTAGAACACACACAATTAAAAAAAATAAAGATTGTTAAGTAATTAAAAAAAATAGTTATCATTTAAATAGTAAAAAAAAAAAATATTATAAATTATATTCTTTCATGAATAACCCTTTTAAGTTGTACGTTATGTTTGACACACACACACAATAGTAATTAAAAAAATAAAGATTGTTAAGTAATTAAAAAAAATAGTTATCATTTAAATAGTAAAAAAAATAAATATTATAAATTATATTCTTTCATGAATAACCCTTTTAAGTTGTACGTTATGTTTGGCATGGTTTATTTGTATATCATTTAAATTGGTACTATTTTTATAACGATCATTTATTCTTAATAATTGTTAGAGTTTTTGATGCCTTATAATAATTATCTATATAGAAGAAACATATATATTCTGAAAAAGTTATTAAATAAATTTATTCTTTTTGTCCTATTTTCACATTAAAAATTTTTTTGTTCTGTCCTTTTTTAACTATTATCATGTTATTATAATTGTTAAAATAATATTGGAAAAAATCTTTAAAAATA
This sequence comes from Arachis ipaensis, assembly GCF_059453495.1. NCBI lineage: Eukaryota > Viridiplantae > Streptophyta > Magnoliopsida > Fabales > Fabaceae > Arachis > Arachis ipaensis. The sequence continues at coordinate 111,919,204 of NC_142441.1, read as the reverse complement.
GAAATAGCGATGACACTTCGAATAATTAATTCAATAGAATTAAACTTAAATGAATAAGATGATTCAATTAATTATACAGATAATGGTATATTTATAAATATTAATAATAAAAATAGTCTCACTAATGTAAATGACTAATACAATAATTATATGAAAAAATAAATAATTACATAATTGCATAATTTTCAAGATCCTATATGATTGAATTTAATGGATAAATTCAAAAATATCTATACGATAATGTCCTAATATTTTAGCATATTGTAAATCATACTATAATTTTATATATCATATTATAACTTTAAATCAACTCCTTAAACACATGAAGTATACATGATAAAAGAGAATATTACAAAACAAAATTATAGTAAGATTATTTAAAAATACCCTAAAAAAGACACATCTCTTTTGTTAATCAAAAACTAGAAGGGAAAAAATATGTGCCTAATAATGAGCAACTAAAATAGACAAAAATCTTTAAAAAATATAAAAAAATGAAATGTATAAGTAGTGAAAAAAGAAATAAAAATTAAATAAATTACAAAAATTATACTCTAAACACAAGAGAGAAAAAGAAAGAGAAAAAAGAGAAAGAATGAGTAAAAAATACATTATGATTTCGTATAAATAGATGACATTGAAAAAAATAAAATAATTAAATTAATTCATATATTTCGTTATCATATTTATTATTTACTAAAATAATTTGATATTTACTCCAATCAAATCAAATCAAATAATTAATATAATTAACTAAATTAATTAATTGATATAATTAATTGTGAGATTTATTTGAATGTCTAATCAAATTAATTAATTGATATCATTAATTAGTTATAATTGATTTGCTTTACAGAATTAAAAGAAATAAATTAGGAAACACTCTCAGAAGCATGCCACGTCAGCTCCATCATTAAGTGCAGAAAACCGAATTTTATATAATAGAACAAGTATAATTACCCGTGCCATGCACGTGATAAGATTGAAATTATAATTTTAAATTATTTTTTAAAAATTAATTTGAATTATAATAATTTGATTAATAAAAAAGTAAATTATTATGTATTTTTTTTAATTTAGTGTTAATTGGGTTAACTCTAAAATAGTTATTAATCGGTTTTAATAATCTACTTTTTTCAATAAATCACACATATATATTGAATGTGATCATAAATAATATAGTAATAGTTAAAAACAAATTAAATATAAAGGCTATTAGCACTTATAAATCTATAAAATCATACCGTCTTTGTTCCCGTGCAAGGGTTCACTTATCAAATAAACTTAAAATATGAACCAAAAATATTTATAAATTGGACCTAATATCACTTGAAAGAATAATGGAAAATAATCAACTTACCTTATCATCCATGAGAACCATTTCTATGTAAGTCGGCTTGTTCTTATCAAATTTGGATGAGACTTTCCATAACCTTATATATTAATTTTGTTAAATAATATATATGTATATATTACGGTAGTTTTTCTTAATATATATACATATACATAAATAACTCTATACATATACATAAATAAAAAAATATATGAATTATATTTTATTAAACTCTATGTTATCGGTTATTAAAAATATTAAAATATATGAACAAAAAATATTTATAAAATGGACCTAACATCACTTGAAATAATCATGGAAAATAATCAACTTACTTTATTATCCATGAGAACCATTTCTATGTAAGTCGTCTTGTTCTTGTCAAATTTGGATAGAACTTTCCATAACCTTATATATTAATTTTGTTAAATAACTCTCTCTCTCTCTACACACACGGTAGTTTTTCTTAATATATTAATTTTGTTAAATAATTCTCTCTATATATATATATATACACACGGTAGTTTTTCTTAATATATACACATATACATAAATAAAAAAATATGTGAATTATATTTTGTTAAACTCTATATTATCGGTTATTAAAAATATCTAAATCACATATATTAATTATTTTTTTGTTATAATTATTTTGTTTTATATATATGATTATTTTTTATTCTACAATCATGCAATGATTTTTTATTTTTTATATCTATATATATTTTCGACTCCATTCATACGCATATTAACAGTTTTTTTCTAATAGTGATGTTTTAATTTTTTGTTGTTCCTTTTTTCACGTATCTTTCTTTTTTTTTTAAATAGTGATGTTTTAATATTTTTTTTAAAATATATTTTTCTTAATAATTACATTACAAATCTGAAATATAAAATGAGAAAGAAAATAAACTTAAAAATAAAAAAAAAGAAATTTTATATTAAAAATATAAAAATAATATATTCGAAAAGAATAGTCGTAATATATGAATTGAGTCAACAATTTAAATTTCTCTAAAACTAATTTAATCAAATACCAATATTAGAAATAAATTACTTAAATAATATTTAATCTATTCTAGTCCTTAGACACGTATAGATTAGAGTCATTCTCGTAACGACAACGAACTGAAACAACATCATAAGTTCGAACATTTAGAATTCGTGCAAATTCAGACAATTCCTTTGTTCTTTGAAAACCTTCTGTATCCCTGATAGAGTTGAATCGAAATTCTTTTTATGGAAAAAGAATTACGGAGATGGCTTTGATGTGTTGGAGACCAAAATCTGGAAGTCACTATTTATATTTGAGTGTCACACCCATTAAACCCGAAAGACCAAATAAAATAGTATCTGTGGTTTTATTCTCATTTAATTTTAATCAAAAGTAATAATGACTTATTTAATTTATCATTTATGATAATAAATGAGATGACCATTATATAAGTCATTTAATGTAAAATAGCTTAATTTACGATTATAATTAATATATGTATTGCCCATAAATAGATTAGAAAATAATAATTTCATAACAAAATAATCATTCAATTTGAATTACAATTAATTGATTGATAGAAATTATAATAAATTGTATGATATTTAAAAAATTAACCAAATCAATTAGTTGATATAATTAATTTATTATAATAAAATAAATTTAATGAGTTAAAAAATAAACCGAAAAACACCATCAGAAACATGTTATGACAGTTTTATCATTAAGTGCAGAAATTTAATTTTTATATAATAGAATAGATATTTACAGATTATTATATTAAACACAGACTAAAAAAATATACTAAACAAAATAAAAGCATCAATGGTAAAATATAACCTAAAAAATCACTTAAATTCAAAAAGAACCTGTGATGAATTATAATAAATCTATATATGAGAAGTGTTCATACCCTGGCCCAATAATAAAGGCCCAGGATCCAAGCAAAGAAGCCCAATCCAAAGGGTTGGCCCTCACCCAGTATCAGCCTTCATCCCAAGAAGTCGGTACTGAACACGACCTGCTCCAAAGAAGTCGGATACGAGGGTTAGCTGGCAGATAACACTCATTCGAATGAGTAACTGCCCCTAGAAACTCTCTAACCACTTCATAGAGCCATATCTTAACCTCCCTAAGATATGGGAACGGTTATCCACCTAAAAAGGTGGCACTACTTCAGCGGTGGTTATTGGTTCACCACTATAAATACACTGACACCATTCAGGTATCTCTAAGTTCCAATACTCTCTAACCTGCTCACACTCTTGCTAACTTAGGCATCGGAGTGTCTTTGCAGGTACCACCCCCCATTCATTCACACGAACAAGTCGGACGGAGGAACACCGAGTAACGGATCCACTTGAAAGCCACCTCCTTCATACGTTTGGGCCAACCAACGCCATCCAACCCATTAATCTCTGGTTACCCACCGTAACAAGAAGTAAAAGTGAAATAAACAATTAAAAATAAAGTAAAAAGAGCAATTAAAAAAAGTAAAAGAAGATAGAAAAAATAATGTGTGGAGTAGATAAAAATTGTATTGCAATAGAAGATTAATATAATTAATTAATACAAAGGATGAAAGAGAAAAATCAAAATATGATCTTATTAAAAAAATTTCAAAAAAATATTTTAAAAAAGAACTTATTAATCAACTTTTATAAAAATATTACAAAAAATTTAAATTATCTTTAAATAAAATAATAATACCCTTAAGAATTATTAATCAAAATAAATAAAAAATTAATATAAAACAAAATCATAGAAAAATATTAGCAAAATTAAGATAAAAAATAAAAATAAAAAATTATAAATATTTTACTTGAAGTACAACATAGAGAGGGAGAAAAGGGATATATAAAATAATAAGATAATAATTTAAATTAATTGAGTTCATTTATTTCATTGCTTTATATATTATATATTAAATAATTTAATATTTATCTCAATCATATTAAATAATAATATAGTTATAATTAATTTGGTTTAATGAATCAAACAAAATTTAAAATAATTTGATATTTACTCTAATTAAATTAAATACTTGAAGTTATGATTAATTTAATTTAATGAATCAAATAAAATATTAAATGAAAAAATATTTATCCTAATCAAATAAAATTACATAATTGATTAGTTATCATTAATACAATTGAATGAATCAAACACATTAAATTGAAAAATAATTTAGTTAATTTGTGTCTTAAGGACACATTTTAAAAATATTTATTTTGCAACAACTTTTATAAAAGATTTTTTTATAATATTTTTAACTTATAGTTTAAAAGCACAGTTATAATAACCCATTAAAAAAGTACTTAATTAGTTAATACAAATAATTAATATAATTGATTTAGTTCAATAAATTAAAAAAAATAAATGTGAAAGGAAGAGATAAAGAAAAAGTAAAATTATAAAAATGTATATCCATTAAAAAGCAATAAAAAAAGTTCTTTTTAGTTTTTTATTTATTAATTATTAATTTATTATAATTAATTTCACAATATTTATTACACGTTATTCATCTTATAAATTAATACAATCAATTTATTGATATCAATTATCAATAATTAATTATAATTGATATAACTCATTTCGCTATACTTTCTAAATAAATTAAAAACGCACGTCTCAATTTTTTGTTAAAGTAAAATAAAATAAAATATATAAATTGAGTAGATATAAATATGAAAATTATAAATTTTATTAACAACTCAAATAAATTAGTACCATAAAATTAAATTTAATGTCTATTTTAAAAATAATTACTGACTTTTTATTCTTTTAATTATTAATAATTTAAATAAAATAATACCCGATAGCTTATTTTGTTATTTATTTTAAGTAATTACTAACATAGTTGTTAGTAATATCCAAGTGTATATTATCAACATAATTTTATCACGGGTATTTCAATCTTATCGTCATTGCAATTTTGTACCGTGTTATCTTTTTTAATTGTTATTATTAGAATTGTTAAATAATATTAAAAAAATTCTTTAAAAATAGAAATAGTGATGACACCTTGAATAATCAATTTAATAGAATTAAATTTAAACGAATAAGATGATTCAATCAATTATACAAATAATAGCATATTTATAAATATTAATATTGAAAATAATCTCACTAATGTAAATGATCAATACAATAATTATATGAAAAAATAACTAATTACATAATTGCATAATTTTCAAGATCCTATATAATTAAATCTAACGGACAAATAAAAAAAATATTTATATGATAATATCCTAATAGTTTAGCATACTATAAATCATATTATAAATTTATATATCATATTATAATTTTAATTCAACTCCTTAAACACATTATAATATAAACCATCTAAAAAGATATACCAAATTAACGAATATCACATGGGTCACAACATACACTCTAAATTAGCACGATATTTCAAATAAAAAGAGCATCACTACAGAAAAATCAATGAATATATATAACTAAAATAAAGAGCAACAAAGAGACACACAAAAAAATAAAATAAAATAAAAATAATCAATAAAAACATTAACATATAAACCACATACACGAACAATATATATATTAATTGTGAATCACAAAAAAAGACAACATACCTACATATATACATATATATATATATATATATATATATATATGTATTTATATATATATATATATATATATATATATTTATTTATATATATATATATAAATACATATATATATATACAAAATAGAATATTACAAAATAAAAATATAGTAAGATTATTTAAAAACAACATAAAATCACACATTTTTTTGTTAATTAGAAGCTAAAATAAAAAAAGTGTGCGTAATAATAAGCAATTAAAATAAACAAAAATTTTAAAAAATATAAAAAATGAAATGTATAAATAAAGATAAAAGAAACAAAAATTCAAAAAATTACAAAAATTGTACCTAAACACGAGAGAGAGGGGGAGGGAGGGAGGGAGGGAGAGAGAGAGAAAAGAAAGCAAATGAGTAAAAAATATTTGATCTTGTATAAATAAAGGGTATTAAGAAAAATAAAATAATTAAATTAATTCATATATTTCGTTATCATATTTATTATTTATTAAATAATTCGATATTTACTCCAATCAAATCAAATAATTAATATAATTAACTAAATTAATTAATTGATATAATTAATTATAATAAAGGGTGAAATTTGAATGTCTAATCAAATTAATTAATTGATATAATTAATTAATTATAATTGATTTGCTTTAACGAATTAAATGAAATAAATCAGGAAACACCTTAAGAACATGTCGCATCAGTTCTGTTATTAAGTACAAAAATCTGATTTTTATATAATAATAAAATAGATAGATAATAAAGACATTTTCTTAGATTAGTAAAATTGTGCATTATTCATTAAATATTAATTGTAATATTGTAATATAATTATAATAAAAATATTTTTTAAAAATAAATTTATTTAGAGAAATATAAATTAGTTATTAATAACCGGTGCCATTATCATATTATTATTATTATTATTATTATTATTATTATTATTATTATTATTATTATTATTATTATTATTATTATTGTAACACCCTAACTACCAAAGCTCGCGCTTCCGGCTGCGCCACTCTGATAGCTCGGACATTACGACGACTTTTACATTATTTAATACTAAAATATGAGCCTGTTTAAAACTTTAAACCGCAACACCGCTCCCAAAAACACTTTCATCCGATAACATACATCCATAAATACCATACAACTTACAAAACTCATAAAGAGTACATCCGTATATATATACAAATATATATATAAATAATATTACAACCATAATCCAATACAATCCCTATCCCTCTTACAGATTATATCAAGATAAAGGCGAGGGTACAATAAACCATAATCAACACAATACAAAGAATCTCAACAACAACTAAATGAACTCTTCGTAACTTCTGCGCCCATATCCTAAAAGGGGAAAAATGTGGGGGGGGGGGTGAGAACATCATCCTCGAAAGGGTTCTCAGTAGAGAGTTTTTGGGAATTACTGTAATAGGATACATGAAGATAACCGCACCAGTGATTAATAACCGTCTTATGCCTCTTTTCAAAAACAGCGGTTTACAATAAAAGAGGAATCGGAAATCTTTTCTGAAAAAGGAACAGTTCAATTCTCAAAAACTCAAGAGCCTTTCAAAACGGTTTATCTATGCTGAACCAAAATAGCTTTTCATACTTTATTCCAAGCCAGAAACACAAAACCGAAATCAACAATCAGTTCATCTCATTCCAACCACGGTCCTAGGCCCAGACAATCCAACCATCAACAAATCACCACAATCCAACAGAGTCCCAGTAGCAAACACACATAGGAAGATACAAGCACAAACAAACAGTTATTACAAGTAGAACAATTAGCAATTAATCACATAGGCAAACCAAGTATAATATACACACCCAAACAATGTCACATAGATGCATATGATGCATGCCTGTCCCTAGTGGCTGATGATATCATCTGTCGGTTACCAAGCCAACCCGACGTGTCCGGTAGCTAACCCGGACACAGTCTCTCTGTTGCGCTTTATTATCATTAGAGGGTATCTGCGCCCTGTCGCCATTAGAGGGTATCTGCGCCCTGTCGCCATTAGAGGGTATCGGTGCCCTGTCACCCTTACAACCAGAGAGAAAACACAAGCATACTCGCATACAACATTCATCTCAGCCATCCGGCTTAAATTCACAATTCATTCGATTGCATACATGCATTTATACTCAACCATGGATCACCATCCATCTCAGCCATCCGGCTCACGGTTCAATCCAGAACCAGCCAATTTATCAATAAATACAGCCCTTCGGCTTAAGTTCATAATTCATAATCAACCATACGGCTCACAACTCATTCGGCAATCAGCCATAGTTCAATAGCATACACGGCCATTCCGGCTCACAACAAAACAACACTTCCACCATTCAACATCATCAAATTCATAAAACCGGCATTTAAGCCATAAATCACTTTTCTCAAGCCATTTCACTTTGAAATCAAATTTCAACTCTTTTTAGTCTTGGCTTTAAAGATCTCATTTCTCAAATCATATCAGGCTCATAAGCCAAATTTACTCAAAGTGAGTTTCCTTTTTAAAACAAAGCCACTCTCGGCATTCTCTTTCCAAAACTTCCAAAACCATGGAAAGTTAAAGATTCTTTTTGGGAACATTCAAAATCACCCATCCAACAATGGGATTTTATAACAAAAGTTTCTTGCCAGAGTCCCAAGTCTTTAGGGAAGGTCAACTGGTGCACGAATTGTGAATCACACTTTTCACAACGCGTACCACTAACCAGCAAGTGCACTGGGTCGTCCAAGTAATACCTTACGTGAGTAAGGGTCGAATCCCACGGAGATTGTTGGTTTGAAGCAATCTATGGTTATCTTGTAAATCTTAGTCAGGAAATCAATTATGTTTATCAGTTGAATTGTGAATAACCAAGAGAGCATAAATTAAAGGTTACTTGTTGTGCAGTAATGGAGAATATGTTGGAGTTTTGGAGATGCTTTGTCTTCTGAATCTCTGCTTTCCTCTGTCTTCTGATTCACGCACGCACGTCCTCCTATGACAAGCTGTGTGTTGGTGGATCACCGTTGTCAATGGCTACCTTCCATCCTTCCAGTGAAAACTACGCTCACGCGCTCTGTCACAGCACGGCTAATCACCGGTTGGTTCTCGATCCGGTTGAAATAGGATTTACTATCCTTTTGCGTCTGTCACTAACGCCCAGCCTTCAGGAGTTTGAAGCTCGTCACAGTCATTCAATCCTTGAATCCTACTCGGAATACCACAGACAAGGTTTAGACTTTCCGGATTCTCATGAATGCCGCCATCAATTCTAGCTTATACCACGGAGATTCTGATTAAGGAATCTAAGAGATACTCATTCAATCGTATATAGAACGGGGGTGGTTGTCAGACACACGTTCATGAATTGAGGAAGGTGATGAGTGTCACAGATCATCACCTCCATCACAGTTAAGCGCGAATGAACATCTTAGATAGGAACAAGCGTGTTTGAATGGAAAACAGAAATACTTGCATTAATTCATCGAGACACAGCAGAGCTCCTCACCCCCAACAATGGGGTTTAGAGACTCATGCCGTCAGAGAATACAAAGTTTTGATCTGAAATGTTATGAGATACAAAATAAGTCTCTAAAAGTTATTTAAATACTAAACTAGTAGCCTAGGGTTACAAAATATGAGTAGACTATGATGGATGATGCAGAGATCCACTTCTGGGGCCCACTTTGGTGTGTGCTAGGCTGAGACTTAAGTAATTCACGTGCAGAGGCCATTTGTGGAGTTGAACGCCAGTTTTTATGCCAATTTGGGCGTTCAACTCCAGCTTTTGATCCTTTTCTGGCGCTGGACGCCAGAATTGGGCAGAGAACTGGCGTTGAACGCCAGTTTACGTCCTCTATCCTTGTGCAAAGTATGGACTATTATATATTGCTGGAAAGCCCTGGATGTCTACTTTCCAACGCAATTGGAAGCATGCCATTTCGAGTTCTGTAGCTCCAGAAAATCCACTTTGAGTGCAGGGAGGTCAGAATCCAACAGCATCAGCAGTCCTTTTTCAGCTTGAATCAGATTTTTGCTCAGCTCCTTCAATTTCAGCCAGAAAAATACCTGAAATTACAGAAAAACACACAACTCATAGTAAAGTCCAGAAATATGAATTTTTCCTAAAAACTAATAAAAATAGACTAAAAACTAACTAAAACATACTCAAAACTATATGAAATTATCCCCAAAAAGCGTATAAAATATCCGCTCATCACAACACCAAACTTAAACTGTTGCTTGTCCTCAAGCAACTAGACAAATAAAATAGAAGACTAATAGGTTGAGAAGCAATAATATCTCAGAGTTTTTGATTGAAACTCAGATCCTAATTAGATGAGCGGGACTAGTAGCTTTTTGCTTCTGAACAGTTTTGGCATCTCACTTTATCCATTGAAGCTCAGAGTGATTGGCATCTATAGGAACTCAGAATTCAGATAGTGTTATTGATTCTCTTAGTTCAGTGTGATGATTCTTGAACACAGCTTCTTTATGAGTCTTGGCCGTGGCCCTAAGCACTTTGTTTTCCAATATTACTACCGGATACATAAATGCCACAGACACATAACTGGGTGAACCTTTTCAGATTGTGACTCAGCTTTGCTAAAGTCCCCAATTAGAGGTGTCCAGAGTTCTTAAGCACACTCTTCTTTTTGCTTTGGTCCTTGACTTTAACCGCTCAGTCTCAAGTTTTTACTTGACACCTTCACGCCACAAGCACATGGTTAGGGACAGCTTGGTTTAGCCGCTTAGACCAGGATTTTAGTCCTTTAGGCCCTCCTATCCACTGATGCTCAAAGCCTTGGGATCCTTTTCATTTGCCCTTGCCTTTTGGTTTTAAGGGTCATTGGCTTTTCTGCTTGCTTTTTCTTTTTCTTTTTTTTTTTTGCAAGCTTTGTTCTTTGCTGCTTTTTCTTGCTTCAAGAATCATTTTTATGATTTTTCAGATTATCAATAACATGTCTCATGTTCATTATTCTTTCAAGAGCCAACATATTTAACAGTCTTAAACAACAAATTCAAAAGACATATGCACTGTTCAAGCATTCATTCAGAAGACAGAAAGCATTGCCGCCACATTTAACCAATTAGAATTTCTTTATTAAACTCGAAATTTTATTGCCTCTTATTCAAAAGATCTACTATTTTATTCATGTTTGCTGATGATGAGAAAAATAAACTATAGCTTAATTGGAGATAAAATCAAATAGATACTAATTACTATTATATGACTTCTAAGGTAAACTTTTATAAGGACACTGTCACAGAGTTAAGGCAGAAATTGGAAATTAACAACCTTTATTCTGGGGGCACTGGGGTTCCTCTGATCCTTGGGGTGCTTGGTCCTATAAGAGAAGACTTTTGGCGCTTCAGTTCCCTTAAGTCACGCCCCTGCTCCTCTTGTTCTTTAAACATATAGGTCAGCATTTGACTGTGTTCCTTCTGTTCTTTTATTATTTGCTCCATAGCTTCCCGTATCTTGGTGACGGACGTCTCAAGATATTCCCAATATTCAGCTTGAGGGATCTCTGGGAGGAATTTCTGTGCTCTCTTCTTGATGGGATCCTCCTGTGCTTGTTGTCTCTCCATTGATGCTTTGGTGATTGACTTTTCAATTAGGATATATTCAGTTATTCCCATCCTTACTCCAGCGTCCTTGCAGAGCAGAGAAATCACGCTTGGATAAGCCAACCTGGCCTCTTTTGAGTTTTTGTTAGCAATCTTATAGAGTTCAGTTGAAATCAGCTGATGAATCTCTACTTCCTTTCCCATCATGATGCAATGGATCATCACTGCTCTTTTAACTGTGACTTCAGAGCGGTTGCTAGTGGGCAACAGAGAATGCCCAATGAAGTCCAGCCATCCTCTGGCAACTGGTTTGAGATCCTCTCTCTTGAGTTGATTTGGGACGCCCTTTGTGTTGGTGGTCCACCTGGCTCCAGGGATACATATGTCCTCTAGAATCTTATCCAGGCCAATGTCTGCTCTCATCATCCTCCTGTTGAAGGAGTCTGGATCATCCTTTAGCTGAGGTAGCTTTAATATCTCTCTGATCTTGTCAGGGGTGGTGTGAACAATCTTTCCCCTGACCATGGTCCGAAATTCATAGTGGGCAGTTCCAGATAGTCTTTGCTTGTCAGTCTGCCACATATTAGCATAGAACTCCTAGACCATGTTCCTTCCTATTTTCGTTTCAGGATTAGCTAGGACTTCCCAGTTCCTGATTCGAATTTGCTCCTGGATCTCCGGATATTCATCTTCTTTCAGATCGAATCTCACTTCCGGGATCACTGATCTCAGACCCATTACTTTAAGATAATGGTCTGAATGTTCTTTAGATAAGAACTTCCCTTGATTCCAAAGTGATTTTGGAACGCTCTCTTTCTTGCCTCTTGGAGTGGATTGTTTTCCTTTGGGAGCCATGATCTTAGTGATCTCGGATAAACACACCAAACTTAAGGGTTTGCTTGTCCTCAAGCAAAATAAAAGAAAGGAGAGGGATAGAAGGAGATCGAGGTGCAGTTGTTGATGGTGGAGGGGGGAGGCCGAACCCAATTTTAAAGGGGTGGGGGGTGTTTTTTTTCGAAAAATTGGAAGAGATAAGATAAAAAGATTGAGTTGAAAAAAGATAAGATAGAAGATATAGTTTAATTTTGAAAAGATATGATAGATTTTTGAAAAAGATAACTCTGAATTTTGAAAAAAGATAATATGGATATTTGAAAAAGATATGGATTAGTTGAAAAGATTTTTGAGTGAAAAAGATAGATTTGTTTTCAGAAAAGATTTTGAAAAGAGTTGGATTGAATTTGGAAAGATGGATTTTTAGAAATTAAGGATTTTAGAAATCAGGGTTCTTGACATGTTCATGTAAAAATCATGCATTGAAGCATAAAATTTGAAATTAAAATGGAAATACGTGTGGGACAAATGGATTTGGCTCCTCCCTGCCTTCCTGGCGTTTGAACGCCCAAACACTGCTTGTTTTGGGCGTTCAACGCCCAAATGCTGATCTCCTGGGCGTTTAGCGCCCAGTTGCTGCCATTCCTGGCGTTCAACGCCCAGTGGGTGCCCCTTTCTGGCGTTGAACGCCCAGCTGCTATCATCACTGGCGTTCAGCGCCCAGTGGATGCCCATTCTGGGCGTTGAACGCCCAGAATGCTCTTTTACTGGCGTTTTCTTGCCAGTGAGATCTTGTTCTCTGTTTTGTCTGCCGAGGTCTTCTGTAAATGATTATTTACCTTGTTGTCAATGAACTCTATACAAATAAAAATAGAAATAGGGCAAAATGCTTAGAGGATTGTTGCCCCATGGCTGGGTTGCCTCCCAGCAAGCGCTTCTTTATTGTCTTTAGCTGGACCTTGCTGAGCTTTTTAATCTAGCTTCAGCCTTGAGCATTCTTGCTCGATGTTGCTTTCAAGATAATGCTTGATTCTCTGTCCATTGACAATGAACTTCTTATCAGAATCAATATCTTGAAGCTCCACATAACCATATGGTGACACACTTGTAATCACGTATGGTCCCCTCCACCGGGATTTCAGTTTCCCGGGGAATAGCCTGAGTCTAGAGTTAAACAACAGGACCCTCTGTCCTGGTTCAAAGATTCTAGATGACAGCTTTTTGTCATGCCATTTTTTTGATTTTTCTTTATAAAGCTTGGCATTTTCGAAAGCTGTGAATCTGAATTCCTCTAGCTCATTTAGCTGGAGCAATCGTTTTTCTCCTGCTAATTTGGCATCAAAGTTTAGGAATCTGGTTGCCCAGTAGGCCTTATGTTCCAGTTCCACGGGCAGGTGACACGCCTTACCATACACGAGTTGGTATGGAGAGGTCCCTATAGGGGTCTTGAATGCTGCTCTGTAAGCCCACAGAGCATCATCCAAGCTCCGTGCCCAATCCTTTCTACGGGTATTTACTGTCCGTTCCAGGATTCTCTTTAATTCTCTGTTACAGACTTCAGCTTGCCCATTGGTTTGTGGATGATATGGAGTGGCCACCTTGTGGCAAATTCCATACCGAACCATGGTAGAGTAAAGCTATTTATTGCAGAAGTGAGTGCCCCCATCACTGATTAGTACTCTAGGGACACCAAACCTGCTAAAGATATGTTTCTGGAGGAACTTCAGCACTGTTTTAGTATCATTAGTGGGTGTGGCAATAGCCTCAACCCATTTTGATACATAGTCAACTGCCACCAGAATATAAGTGTTTGAATATGATGGTGGGAAAGGTCCCATGAAGTCAATTCCCCATACGTCAAACAACTCAATTTCCAAGATTCCTTGTTGAGGCATGGCATAACCATGAGGCAGATTACCAGCTCTTTGGCAACTGTCACAATTACGTACAAACTCTCGGGAATCTTTATAGAGTGTGGGCCAATAGAAGCCACATTGGAGGACCTTGGTGGCTGTTCGCTCACCTCCGAAATGGCCTCCATATTGAGATCCATGGCAATGCCACAGGATCCTCTGTGCTTCTTCTCTAGGCACACACCTACAGATAATTCCGTCTGCACATCTCTTAAAGAGATAAGGTTCATCCCACAAGTAGTACTTTGCATCAGTAATTAATTTCTTCTTTTGTATCCTGTTGTACTCCTTGGGTATGAACCTTGCAGCTTTATAGTTTGCAATATCGGCAAACCATGGTGCTTCCTGAATGGCGAATAAATGCTCATCAGGAAACGTCTCAGAGATCTCAAGAGAAGGGAGGGACGTCCCTTCCACTGGCTCTATCCGGGACAGATGATCAGCCACTTGGTTCTCTGTCCCTTTTCTGTCTCTTATTTCTATATCAAACTCTTACAGAAGCAATACCCATCTGATGAGCCTGGGTTTTGAATCCTGCTTTGTGAGTAGATATTTAAGAGCAGCATGGTCAGTATACACAATCACTTTTGATCCTACTAAGTATGATCTGAACTTGTCAATGGCGTAAACCACTGCAAGTAGTTCTTTTTCTGTGGTTGTGTAATTTTTCTGGGCATCATTTAGAACGCGACTGGCATAATAAATGACATGCAGAAGCTTGTCATGCCTCTGTCCCAATACTGCACCAATGGCATGATCACTGGCATCACACATTAGCTCAAATGGTAATGTCCAGTCTGGTGCAGAAATGACTGGTGCTGTGACCAGCTTAGCTTTCAGCATTTCAAACGCCTGCAGGCACTCTGTGTCAAACACAAATGGCGTGTCAGCAGCTAGCAGATTGCTTAGAGGTTTTGCGATTTTTGAAAAATCCTTTATAAACCTCCTATAGAATCCTGCATGCCCCAGAAAGCTTCTGATTGCCTTAACATTGGCAGGTGGTGGTAATTTTTCAATTACCTCTATTTTTGCTTGATCCACCTCTATTCCCTTGTTTGAGATTTTATGCCCAAGAACAATTCCTTCAGTCACCATGAAGTGACACTTTTCCCAGTTTAAAACTAGGTTGGTTTCTTGGCATCTTTTCAGAACAAGTTTCAGGTGATCAAGACAAGAGCTGAATGAGTCTCCATATACTGAGAAGTCATCCATGAAGACTTCCAGAAAATTTTCCACCATGTCAGAGAAAATAGAGAGCATGCATCTCTGGAAGGTTGCAGGCGCATTACATAGCCCAAATGGCATCCTTCTATAAGCAAACACTCCAGATGGACATGTGAATGCTGTTTTCTCTTGATCCTGGGGATCCACTGCAATCTGGTTGTAGCCTGAGTAGCCATCCAGAAAGCAGTAATAATCATGACCTGCTAGTCTTTCTAGCATCTGGTCTATGAATGGTAAAGGAAAATGATCCTTTCTGGTGGCTGTATTGAGCCTTCTGTAGTCAATACACATGCGCCACCCTGTAACTGTTCTTGTAGGAACCAGTTCATTTTTTTCATTATGAATCACTGTCATGCCTCCCTTTTTTGGGACGACTTGAACAGGGCTCACCCAGGGGCTATCAGAAATAGGATAAATAATCCCAGCCTCTAGTAACTTGGTGACCTCTTTTTGCACCACTTCCTTCATGGCTGGATTTAGCCGCCTCTGTGGTTGAACCACTGGTTTGGCATTGTCCTCCAATAGGATTTTGTGCATGCATCTAGCTGGGCTTATGCCCTTAAGGTCACCTATGGACCACCCAAGAGCTGTCTTGTGTGTCCTTAGCACTTGAATAAGTGCTTCCTCTTCCTGTGAATTTAAAGCAGAGCTTATGATCACTGGAAAAGTGTCACCTTCTCCCAGAAATGCATATTTCAAGGATGGTGGTAGTGGCTTGAGCTCGGGTTTAGGGGGTTTTTCCTCTTTCAGAAGAAAGTTCAGAGGCTCTTTCATGTCCCCTGAATCCTTCAAATCAGGCTGAACATCTTTAAAGATGTCTTCCAACTCTGATTCGAGACTCTCAGCCATGTTGATCTCTTCTACCAAAGAGTCAATGAGATCAACTTTCATGCAGTCTGTTGATGTGTCTGGATGCTGCATGGCTTTGACAGCGTTCAACTTGAACTCATCATCATTGACTCTCAGGGTTATTTCCCCCTGTTGGACGTTAATGAGGGATCGTCCATTTGCTAGGAAGGGTCTTCCTAGAATGAGAGTAGCACTCTTGTGCTCCTCCATTTCCAGCACAACAAAGTCAGTGGGAAAGGCGAATGGCCCAACTCTGACAATCATGTCTTCAATCACGCCTGATGGGTATTTAGTGGAACCATCAGCAAGTTGGAGACATATTCGGGTTGGTTTAACTTCTTCAGTTAAACCAAGCTTTCTGATAGTGGATGCAGGTATTAGGTTGATGCTTGCCCCAAGATCGCATAAAGCTGTCTTGGTGTAATCACCTTCTAATATGCATGGTATCAGAAAACTCCTAGGGTCTTTAAGCTTTTCAGGAAAGCTTTTCAGGATGACTGCACTGCATTCTTCAGTGAGGAGAACTCTTTCTGTTTCT
The DNA here is from genome assembly GCF_059453495.1 of Arachis ipaensis. Classification (NCBI taxonomy): domain Eukaryota; kingdom Viridiplantae; phylum Streptophyta; class Magnoliopsida; order Fabales; family Fabaceae; genus Arachis; species Arachis ipaensis. The sequence goes on along the minus strand of NC_142441.1, from coordinate 111,902,349 downwards.
CTCCACTCCTTTTTATGACTCAAGATCTCTTTCATGAACTTGGCATAAGAAGGTATTTGCTCAAGTGCCTCTGCAAATGGAATCTTTATTTCAAGAGTCCTTAGATAATCTGCAAAGCGAGCAAATTGCTTATCCTGCTCTTCTTTTCGGAGTTTTTGAGGATAAGGTATCTTGGCTTTATATTCCTCAACCTTAGTGGTTAAAGAAGCCTTTTTAGAGGGGTTGTTATCAGCACTTGTGTGTGTCTGATCCCTCACTGGCAATTGAGTGCCAGAGTCAGAAGCTGGAGTGACGTTAGACGCCAGCTCACTGTCTGTTCCTGGCGCCTGAACGCCAGAAATGTGCCCATTTTGGGCGTTTAACGCTGGATTCTGCCCCATTTGGGCGTTCAACGCCAGATTCTTGCCCATTTCTGGCGTTGAACGCCAATTCTGCCTTGTTTCTGGCGTTGAACGCCAATTTTGGGCATGGTCTGGGCGTTCAGCGCCAGCCTTCCACCCATTTTCTGGCGTTTTAGCGCCAGAATTATTTTTCCCTGGGCTCTTACTGTCCTCAGGTGAATCTTTGGTGGGTTGCTCATTTCTTGAATTTTTGATTCCTTGAGGTGGGGTATTTAATGTTTTCCCACTTCTTAATTGAACTGCTTGGCATTCTTCTGCTATTTGCCTTGATAGCTGCTGCTTTGTTTGCTTAAACTGTTCGTCCATATGTATATTAGCTATCCTTGTCTCCTGTAGCCTGTCCTTGAATTCAGCTAGCTGCTTTGTTAGAAAATCCAATTGCTGATTGAATTCAGCAGCTTGTTTTACAGTACTGAATTCAGCAGTTACTGTTTTAACCTCTTCATTCATGGAAGGGTTGCTGCTTAGGTACAGATGCTGATTCCTGGCAACTGTATCAATGAGCTCTTGAGCCTCTTCAATTGTCTTTCTCATATGGATAGATCCACCAGCTGAGTAATCTAGAGACATCTGAGCTCCTTCTGCAAGCCCATAGTAGAAGATGTCTAACTGAACCCACTCTGAAAACATTTCAGAGGGGCATTTTCGTAGCATCTCTCTGTATCTCTCCCAGGCATCATAAAGAGATTCATTATCTCCTTGTTTAAAGCCTTGGATGTCTAGCCTTAGCTGTGTCATCCTTTTTGGAGGAAAATACTGATTCAGGAATTTTTCTGTCAGCTGTTTCCATGTTCTTATGCTGGCCTTAGGTTGGTTATTTAACCACCTCTTAGCTTGATCTTTTACAGCAAATGGAAACAGTAATAGTCTGTAGACATCCTGATCTATTTCCTTATCATGTACTGTGTCAGCAATTTGTAGAAATTGTGCCAGAAACTCTGTAGGTTCTTCCTGTGGAAGACCGGAATACTGGCAACTTTGCTGCACCATGATAATGAGCTGAGGATTCAACTCAAAGCTACTAACTCCAATGGAGGGTATGCATATGCTACTCCCATATGAAGTAGTAGAGGGGTTAGAATATGACCCCAGAGTCCTCCTGGACTGTTCATTTCCACTTATGTCCATGATGGACAAAGGGATATAACTTGGATTGATTTACCTTTTTATTTATTTATAATTTTTTTTATTTCGAAAATAAAATAAATTAAAATAAAATAAATAAAAATAGGTGAAGATTTTCGAAAAAATGAGGAGAGAGAAAGTGGTTAGGAATTTTTGAAAAAGATATGATTTGGAAAAGATTTTAAATTTTAAAAAAAATCTGGAAATTTTTTTTTTAATTTAATTTTCGAAAATTTGTTTTGAAAGTAGAGAGAAAAGATATTTTTGAATTTAGTGAGGAAAGAGAAAAACAATAGGATAGCACAAGATTTAAAATTTTTAGATCTAGTGCTCCTTGTTTTCGAAAAATTTGGAGAGAAAACACCAAGGAACACCAAACTTAAAAATTTTAAGATCAAGACCAAACCAAAATTTTCGAAAATCAAAGGAAATCAATAGGAAAACACCAAACTTAAAGTTTGGCACAAAATTTAATAGAGAAAATATTATTTATGAAAAAGAAGGTTTTGAAAAGAATATAAAAGACTCTAACCCAATTACCAAGAACACAGATTAACGCTCTAGCCAAATGAGTTATGGAAATTTTCAAAAATTTTAAGAAAAATCAACAAGAAAACACCAAACTTAAAGTTTGGCACAGGATTTAATAGAAAAATGATTTTTGAAGAAGGTTTTAAAAATATGATAGCCAATTACCATGAACATAAACACCACGTTCTAACTAACTGAGCTATAAATTTAAAGTGTTTTAACAAGGGATAAATAATAAAAGACTCTAAACCAAAAAAAGAGAATTTTTTCCTAATCTAAGCAACAAAATAATCCGTCAGTTGTTCAAACACGAACAATCCCCGGCAACGGCGCCAAAAACTTGGTGCACGAATTGTGAATCACACTTTTCACAACGCGTACCACTAACCAGCAAGTGCACTGGGTCGTCCAAGTAATACCTTACGTGAGTAAGGGTCGAATCCCACGGAGATTGTTGGTTTGAAGCAATCTATGGTTATCTTGTAAATCTTAGTCAGGAAATCAATTATGTTTATCAGTTGAATTGTGAATAACCAAGAGAGCATAAATTAAAGGTTACTTGTTGTGCAGTAATGGAGAATATGTTGGAGTTTTGGAGATGCTTTGTCTTCTGAATCTCTGCTTTCCTCTGTCTTCTGATTCACGCACGCACGTCCTCCTATGGCAAGCTGTGTGTTGGTGGATCACCATTGTCAATGGCTACCTTCCATCCTTCCAGTGAAAACTATGCTCAAGCGCTCTGTCACAGCACGGCTAATCACCGGTTGGTTCTCGATCCGGTTGGAATAGGATTTACTATCCTTTTGCGTCTGTCACTAACGCCCAGCCTTCAGGAGTTTGAAGCTCGTCACAGTCATTCAATCCTTGAATCCTACTCGGAATACCACAAACAAGGTTTAGACTTTCCGGATTCTCATGAATGCCGCCATCAATTCTAGCTTATACCACGGAGATTCTGATTAAGGAATCTAAGAGATACTCATTCAATCGTATATAGAACGGGGGTGGTTGTCAGACACACGTTCATGAATTGAGGAAGGTGATGAGTGTCACAGATCATCACCTCCATCACAGTTAAGCGCGAATGAACATCTTAGATAGGAACAAGCGTGTTTGAATGGAAAATAGAAATACTTGCATTAATTCATCGAGACACAGCAGAGCTCCTCACCCCCAACAATGGGGTTTAGAGACTCATGCCGTCAGAGAATACAAAGTTTTGATCTGAAATGTTATGAGATACAAAATAAGTCTCTAAAAGTTGTTTAAATACTAAACTAGTAGCCTAGGGTTACAAAATATGAGTAGACTATGATGGATGATGGAGAGATCCACTTCTGGGGCCCACTTTGGTGTGTGCTAGGCTGAGACTTAAGTAATTCACGTGCAGAGGCCATTTGTGGAGTTGAACGCCAGTTTTTATGCCAATTTGGGCGTTGAACTCCAGCTTTTGATCCTTTTCTGGCGCTGGACGCCAGAATTGGGCAGAGAACTGGCGTTGAACGCCAGTTTATGTCGTCTATCCTTGTGCAAAGTATAGACTATTATATATTGCTGGAAAGCCCTGGATGTCTACTTTCCAACGCAATTGGAAGCATGCCATTTCGAGTTCTGTAGCTCCAGAAAATCCACTTTGAGTGTAGGGAGGTCAGAATCCAACAGCATCAGCAGTCCTTTTTCAGCCTGAATCAGATTTTTGCTCAGCTCCTTCAATTTCAGCCAGAAAAATACCTGAAATTACAGAAAAACACACAACTCATAGTAAAGTCCAGAAATATGAATTTTTCCTAAAAACTAATAAAAATAGACTAAAAACTAACTAAAACATACTCAAAACTATATGAAATTATCCCCAAAAAGCGTATAAAATATCCGCTCATCATCAACTTATATAAATTCCTTAAAATTCATTGAAACTTTTAAAATCATAGATTCTCGGTTCAAGTAAATAAAACTGAATTTATTATGAAACCGATCATACAAAATCACAAGTTCCAACCCGGTCCAAAAATCAACTCATTTGAAACGGAACCGGTTCATTTGAATCAAACCACTTTCAGGTTTCTTTTTGGAACCCATTTTTCTAACTCTTCCAAAATGCCTCAAACTTGATTACTCAATCAAAAGTCTAAATTCCTTTAAAATCACTAAAAGCTCCTTTTTATATTGAAATCAATATTAGAGCATCATTCTTTCCTTCAGTGATTCAAACTGTACAAATAGTTCGTTTCTAAATAAGCCGAACTCAACGCGTAAAGTTCATTAAATAAATTAAGCTTGAAAACATAAATATTCTCTTAATAAATCAATTAATACAATTTCTCAAATCCAGCCCTTTTTAAATAACTTTTTAAACACGACTAGGATTTTGCAGAAATTTCGGCAGCACCTCCCCTAAAACTTGGACTTTTGCCACCCGGTTCGGGTCCCAACTAAACCGTTTCTCATTCCTTTTCAACAGCTCAAAACCAGAAACCAATTCAAAGCAAGCTAAATTCCAACAGTCGCCTCAGTGGCATATCTCGAGAAAACCATTTCAAAGTCAACTCAATATCAACCGATTTAACTCATTTCCAAAGCTTTAAAGAATCAGTTCAGCAATAAATAATTTATCAAAACCAAATCAATTAAAGCAACCCAGGCTGAATTTCAAGGGTATTCTATCTTTCACATCATCAAAATAATCAATTCAATTCAAACCAATCCTCAACGGATTAAACTCAGATTTCAAATATTTAAAGAATCAGCTTCAAAACATTACATTTCACAAAGCCGCACAACAACTCAGCCAAACCAACATTCATAAACATTCGAGTCAATCAAATAATACATAAGGCCGATACAATCACCAAATACACATTTTCTCACATCAGTATCCATATGTAATAATTCCAACATATAGAAATATAGTTTTTGGAAAGCGCCCCTACCTTAAAACGCAATTCCATAATCCAAACGCGTCACAGGAACCTCCTCTCTTAAACCGAAATCACCAACAACCGCAACCTCGGCTCCAAGCCACTCCCGCGGTAACCACAGCAACACTAATCGCGACATATAACAATAGAAACTCAATCTTATAGCAATTGATGCCGCAAAACCTTAGTGTATGAAGCCAGAACAGTAACAAAAGGGCTTTCAAATCAAAACACTTACCGAACCGAAGAAAGAACGGCTGAACCGAAACAGCGGCGGTCTCCGAACCGGTTTGGCGGCAACCCGGCAGTCAGCCCCAAGCAGCAGCGGCGATCTGAACCACACGCAGCGACAATGAAGTTCCAGGAAACTCAACAGAAGGGAAACTCAACTTAAAAGCCTTACCGGCAGTGGAGCTCGGTGGCGGTAGCGGCGTTCCCGGCGGCGGTTGAGGCTCGGCTAAAAGCTCCGGCAGCGGCGGATCTGAACCCTCTCCTGACTGCGGTTCAACTAACCATCACCAGCAACGGCGAGCTCAGATGGTGGCAGTGGCTATGGCCGTTCCGACGGAGGCGGTGGTGTCCACGACGACGGCGTAGCTGTGGCGCTGGTTCTTCCCAGCTCGTCGAGGCTCAGGCCCGGTCTCTCCTTTCATCTGGACTCGACAGTGACACGGGCTTCAGGGAATGGCGACGGTTTCCCCTGCGGCGGTGAGAACACAGCTGGCTTTGAGACTCCCGCTCCATCTTCGCGTCTGTCTCTGGCAGTGGACTGAGCAGCAACGACACGGCTCCATAGGACGACGACGCTCTCCTCGCACGATTCTGGCAGCGGCTCGCTGATAGACTGAATGACGGTGGCACCGAGACAGTGGCGTGGCGGCGAGACGTGGGTCGACGGCAAGGCGCGGGTCCACCTCTCCCTGTCTCGCGAGCTCTCTCTTCTCGTTCAGAAATCCCCTCCCCTCAGTCAGCGACGGCGGCGACGGTGGCAGTGGCACCCACCGCGCCGCCTCCCTCTTCTCCCCTCTATTTCGTTTTTCTTTTGCTTCTGTTCCTTTCTTTCATGAAGAAAGAACAAAAGGAAACTGTGCGTGCTATGGCTGCTGGGCTCAGGGGGAAAAGGGTAGCTAGGTTAGGGTTTAGGCAAAATTAGGTTTAGGGGTAATTTGGTAATTTCAAATAAAATTGGGTATAATATAATAATTGAAACTCAAATTAAATCCAACACTAGTTGTATATAGAAAATACTATTTGCTCATCAATTTCACAAATTATTTTCAATAAAATGCCCAAATCCAAAAATTAGAAATAGTATACTTAATTTCTTCATTTTTCCAAAATAGCAGTAATAATATTTAAATATTACTTATCTAATCCAAATCTTATAAAATCCTTATTATTTCATAACTATCAACTTTATACTTTGAATATAGAAAATAATCCAATAATTATAAAATTGGATAATAATCATAACTTATCTCAAATCCAATAAATCAAAACTTGCCTTAATTATCTTTAATAAAATAATCTCTGAAATTAAGGCTATAAATAACTGTAGGATTTGAGACTTGATCATAATAAGACTTTTCAAAGATTCTGGGTCTTACATTCTACCCACCTTATAAAAATTTTCGCCCTCAAAAATTGATACAAAATGAAAGAAATTCCATAACAGTTCACCCTTGAACACATTTAAGGAAGAAGCAAAAATATCTCAAAATACAATCATATATACGATTTCCAAATACTTTGATTGTCATAAGCATAAGGATGTAAAGGTAGGAGTGATTGCAAAGCAAACGTTACCAGGTAGGCTCAATGCAAAAGATAACATGGGTCAATCATGTGATAGTAGGGCGAAGCATCAAAGGCTATAAAACAGGATGGAGTTAAAATGATGTGCTCAATATCCGCACACTAATCTCATATCGACCTCAAGGTTTCAACTTTCTAACTCCATCAAGCACTTTACAATCCCATACTCGATCACAAGCCTTACAACCACAGACCCGTTCGCAAGGAACAAAACGCCCACAACTCATACGTTGCACACCTACCGCTTCAACTTCCGTATACACATATCACGTCTTAAATAACTAACGCATCGCGTTACTACATCTATAAGTTGCACGTGATATCAAAACAATTCTCGAGTCTATTCAGAAGAATACGAGATCTTAGAAAGGAGAGACAAATGTCAAAGACAATACTCATAGATTTGAAAGAATATATCCAATTCCCGATAAACAAGGATGTTCAAGCAATGAAGTTTGCTAGACACGATTCAATTGACAACTTCAAAGATAACCCTTAGATCAAAGAAGTTCAATAGGATCAATAAGAAGAAAACCAGCACATCGGTTTGAAACAAACTCAAGCTGAGTCGAGGAAGCATGAGGTTTACAGAAGAGAATATTTCAAACCCAAGACAAAGCTTACAGAACTCAAGAGCACGATTAAAAGTACTTCCGAATACATTGTTCATAAAGGAACCAAAACTTGCGGAAAAACCACTTCGCAGTCTAAAAGAAAGGTTAAGTAACAACATCCTTCAAGAGAGTAACAAAAGCATAATCGTGGCTTTACTTCAATACAACTTCATGTTGAAGTAAATCATGTAGAGTTTTAAAAAAAACAAAATGCACACAAGTTTTGCTAAGAGCTAAAATATTTTCTCAAATATTTTAGAAAGATAATTAGGTGCACAACTTAACCAAAAGTAATTCATAAAACTCAGAAGAGAAATCAAATGCTTGTTCAAAAATTCCCAAGCCCATATTCAAACAAGCGTGTATAACATTTATTGCGGGGACAAAAGAGGAAGTTAAACTCTCTTTAGAAAAGAAATTTCGAGGTAAAATTTTACTTACAATCTGGTAAGGAAATAAGTGGTGCGTTACAAACAAACCGGTTTCCACTAAACAAGGAAGCTTTTCAAAACTTCATTTAAAATAGCGCATGCCAACTTTAAATTAATTTAGTCAAAATTGGGCAATGGTTTCAATCTCAATCAAGCAATAGAAAATAAATTCCGTTTAATATTTCTTCAAAGAGAATTCAAAATTCTTTTAAAAGGTTCAAAACAAGACTCCAAAAGTGTTCTTCAAATCACCATCTCAGAAGAACATTCAAGAAGTTTAAGATGCACTAAAAAGGAGTCAAGCCTTGCAAGAAAGGATCTTAATTTAAAGTAGTTTAAACAAGATCCACTAGACATGAAACATTAAACAAGTTTTAAATTGATCCAAAAGAATACAAAAGTCATAGAAAAGAACAACTCAATCATTTGTAATTTCTCAATGAAAATTTTTGACTAAAAACTCTTGTAGAGATAATGAGAGAATAAACAATGCACTAACTTGAAACGAATCAAACTGACCCACATAAGGATGAGATTCACAAGAGAGGACAAACCAAGATCAATGGTAATGTTCACAAGATGTAAAAGATTAGTTAAAAACAGAATCAAGTATGACATTCATAGAGATGGAAAGCTTAAGAGAGAACTTAGTTCGTTCATAAGAAGAAGCTATGAGTCCAACATTTTCAAAAGAAACAACAATGGCATAAACCATGTAGTGTGCTGAACCAAACTCAATTCAAAATAAGTTAAGTAAAGCTTATCAAATGAAACTCAACCGAGACAAAAGTGGTAAATCCTTTCTTTTTTTTTTTTAAATTGTGAAAAATATTCCAAATACATAATCAATTGAAGATGTGCATTGGAACTATAGTAAAATTACTAGAAAGTCAATTTACCTTTAAAGTAAGTGCAATTGCGTAAACCAGTAAAAGTACAGGCAAGGTATTAGAAAGAAATAGTTGTTAAACTGCATAAATAATTTCAAAGTCTCATATATAGAAAAGTATATATCTAATCAACAGCAATGTATAAAATCTCAAAATTGGCTGTGATCACTGTCCAGTAAGAGAAAAACTGAATCAACAATTTCTCAAAGAATGGAATCAGAACCCAGAGTTAAAAGTCACAGCACATTAAGACAAGTTCAAAGCTATTTCAATGAATACAGGAATCAAAAAGAACTCAAACAGAGGGAGATAGATGTGACAAGGACCGCAAATAAGCATATGCAATTAAGATCAAACAAGAATGCATATGGATAGAGGAATAGAGTTGAAAAATCAAACTACTTTTCAAAAAGGACTAGCAAACAAGAACTTCAAGTTAGGATATAAAAGAACAGGTCGACTCGAACAAAATTCAAGACACACAACTGAATAGCCTCGAGAAATAGTTTCCAACTTTTCCAAAACCCGCGATTCGCTTTACTCAAAACTCGGATTTCATCTATGATAAGCCATCAGTGCTTTCATATACATAATTCACTAGTATTAAGCCGGCCAAACTTAATACCAAGAATTATGCAATGCAAGACTAGCAGCGTTAATCAATAGACTGTCATGTGCATAAAGCTCTAATTCTCGTCATTCGACAAGACCTAATACATGACAAACACTCAGAGTATGCAACTAAAGCATAGTCGGTCCATTCCTCAGGCTCTACAGGAAGGACTGCTCTGATACCATAATGTAACACCCTAACTACCAAAGCTCACGCTTCCGGCTGCGCCACTCTGATAGCTCGGACATTACGACGACTTTTACATTATTTAATACTAAAATATGAGCCTGTTTAAAACTTTAAACCGCAACACCGCTCCCAAAAACACTTTCATCCGATAACATACATCCATAAATACCATACAACTTACAAAACTCATAAAGAGTACATCCGTATATATATACAAATATATATATAAATAATATTACAACCATAATCCAATACAATCCCTATCCCTCTTACAGATTATATCAAGATAAAGGCGAGGGTACAATAAACCATAATCAACACAATACAAAGCATCTCAACAACAACTAAATGAACTCTTCGTAACTTCTGCGCCCATATCCTGAAAGGGGAAAAATGTAGGGGGGTGAGAACATCATCCTCGAAAGGGTTCTCAGTAGAGGGTTTTTGGGAATTACTGTAATAGGATACATGAAGATAACCGCACCAGTGATTAATAACCGTCTTATGCCTCTTTTCAAAAACAGCGGTTTACAATAAAAGAGGAATCGGAAATCTTTTCTGAAAAAGGAACAGTTCAATTCTCAAAAACTCAAGAGCCTTTCAAAACGGTTTATCTATGCTGAACCAAAATAGCTTTTCATACTTTATTCCAAGCCAGAAACACAAAACCGAAATCAACAATCGGTTCATCTCATTCCAACCACGGCCCTAGGCCCAGACAATCCAACCATCAATAAATCACCACAATCCAACAGAGTCCCAGTAGCAAACACACATAGGAAGATGCAAGCACAAACAAACAGTTATTACAAGTAGAACAATTAGCAATTAATCACATAGGCAAACCAAGTATAATATACACACCCAAACAATGTCACATAGATGCATATGATGCATGCCTGTCCCTAGTGGCTGATGATATCATCTGTCGGTTACCAAGCCAACCCGACGTGTCCGGTAGCTAACCCGGACACAGTCTCTCTGTTGCGCTTTATTATCATTAGAGGGTATCTGCGCCCTGTCGCCATTAGAGGGTATCTGCGCCCTGTCGCCATTAGAGGGTATCTGCGCCCTGTCGCCATTAGAGGGTATCTGCGCCCTGTCACCATTAGAGGGTATCGGTGCCCTGTCACCCTTACAACCAAAGAGAAAACACAAGCATACTCGCATACAACATTCATCTCAGCCATCCAGCTTAAATTCACAATTCATTCGATTGCATACATGCATTTATACTCAACCATGGATCACCATCCATCTCAGCCATCCGGCTCACGGTTCAATCCAGAACCATCCAATTTATCAATAAATACAGCCCTTCGGCTTAAGTTCATAATTCATAATCAACCATACGGCTCACAACTCATTCGGCAATCAGCCATAGTTCAATAGCATACACGGCCATTCCGGCTCACAACAAAACAATACTTCCACCATTCAACATCATCAAATTCATAAAACCGGCATTTAAGCCATAAATCACTTTTCTCAAGCCATTTCACTTTGAAATCAAATTTCAACTCTTTTTAGCCTTGGCTTTAAAGATCTCATTTCTCAAATCATCTCAGGCTCATAAGCCAAATTTACTCAAAGTGAGTTTCCTTTTTAAAACAAAGCCACTCTCGGCATTCTCTTTCCAAAACTTCCAAAACCATGGAAAGTTAAAGATTCTTTTTGGGAACATTCAAAATCACCCATCCAACAATGGGATTTTATAACAAAAGTTTCTTGCCAGAGTCCCAAGTCTTTAGGGAAGGTCAACTTATATAAATTCCTTAAAATTCATTGAAACTTTTAAAATCATAGATTCTCGGTTCAAGTAAATAAAACTGAATTTATTATGAAACCGATCATACAAAATCACAAGTTCCAACCCGGTCCAAAAATCAACTCATTTGAAACGGAACCGGTTCATTTGAATCAAACCACTTTCAGGTTTCTTTTTGGAACCCATTTTTCTAACTCTTCCAAAATGCCTCAAACTTGATTACTCAATCAAAAGTCTAAATTCCTTTAAAATCACTAAAAGCTCCTTTTTATATTGAAATCAATATTAGAGCATCATTCTTTCCTTCAGTGATTCAAACTGTACAAATAGTTCGTTTCTAAATAAGCCGAACTCAACGCGTAAAGTTCATTAAATAAATTAAGCTTGAAAACATAAATATTCTCTTAATAAATCAATTAATACAATTTCTCAAATCCAGCCCTTTTTAAATAACTTTTTAAACACGACTAGGATTTTGCAGAAATTTCGGCAGCACCTCCCCTAAAACTTGGACTTTTGCCACCCGGTTCGGGTCCCAACTAAACCGTTTCTCATTCCTTTTCAACAGCTCAAAACCAGAAACCAATTCAAAGCAAGCTAAATTCCAACAGTCGCCTCAGTGGCATATCTCGAGAAAACCATTTCAAAGTCAACTCAATATCAACCGATTTAACTCATTTCCAAAGCTTTAAAGAATCAGTTCAGCAATAAATAATTTATCAAAACCAAATCAATTAAAGCAACCCAGGCTGAATTTCAAGGGTATTCTATCTTTCACATCATCAAAATAATCAATTCAATTCAAACCAATCCTCAACGGATTAAACTCAGATTTCAAATATTTAAAGAATCAGCTTCAAAACATTACATTTCACAAAGCCGCACAACAACTCAGCCAAACCAACATTCATAAACATTCGAGTCAATCAAATAATACATAAGGCCGATACAATCACCAAATACACATTTTCTCACATCAGTATCCATATGTAATAATTCCAACATATAGAAATATAGTTTTTGGAAAGCGCCCCTACCTCAAAACGCAATTCCATAATCCAAACGCATCACAGGAACCTCCTCTCTTAAACCGAAATCACCAACAACCGCAACCTCGGCTCCAAGCCACTCCCGCGGTAACCACAGCAACACTAATCGCGACATATAACAATAGAAACTCAATCTTATAGCAATTGATGCCGCAAAACCTTAGTGTATGAAGCCATAACAGTAACAAAAGGGCTTTCAAATCAAAACGCTTACCGAACCGAAGAAAGAACGGCTGAACCGAAACAGCGGCGGTCTCCGAACCGGTTCGGCGGCAACCCGGCAGTCAGCCCCAAGCAGCAGCGGCGATCTGAACCACACGCAGCGACAATGAAGTTCCAGGAAACTCAACAGAAGGGAAACTCAACTTAAAAGCCTTACCGGCAGTGGAGCTCGGTGGCGGCAGCGGCGTTCCCGGCGGTTGAGGCTCGGCTAGAAGCTCCGGCAGCGGCGGATCTGAACCCTCTCCTGACTGCGGTTCAACTAACCATCACCAGCAACGGCGAGCTCAGATGGTGGCAGTGGCTATGGCCGTTCCGACGGAGGCGGTGGTGTCCACGACGACGGCGCAGCTGTGGCGCTGGTTCTTCCCAGCTCGTCGAGGCTCAGGCCCGGTCTCTCCTTTCATCTGGACTCGACGGCGACACGGGCTTCAGGGAATGGCGACGGTTTCCCTTGCGGCGGTGAGGACACAGCTGGCTTTGAGACTCCCGCTCCATCTTCGCGTCTGTCTCTGGCAGTGGACTGAGCGGCAACGACACGGCTCCATAGGACGGCGACGCTCTCCTCGCACGATTCTGGCAGCGGCTCGCTGATAGACTGAATGACGGTGACACCGAGACAGTGGCGTGGCGGCGAGACGTGGATCGACGGCAAGGCGCGGGTCCACCTCTCCCTGTCTCGCGAGCTCTCTCTTCTCGTTCAGAGCTCCCCTCCCCTCAGTCAGCGACGGCGGCGACGGTGGCAGTGGCACCCACCGCGCCGCCTCCCTCTTCTCCCCTCTATTTCGTTTTTCTTTTGCTTCTGTTCCTTTCTTTCATGAAGAAAGAACAAAAGGAAACTGTGCGTGCTATGGCTGCTGGGCTCAGGGGGAAAAGGGTAGCTAGGTTAGGGTTTAGGCAAAATTAGGTTTAGGGGTAATTTGGTAATTTCAAATAAAATTGGGTATAATATAATAATTGAAACTCAAATTAAATCCAACACTAGTTGTATATAGAAAATACTATTTGCTCATCAATTTCACAAATTATTTTCAATAAAATGCCTAAATCCAAAAATTAGAAATAGTATACTTAATTTCTTCATTTTTCCAAAATAGCAGTAATAATATTTAAATATTACTTATCTAATCCAAATCTTATAAAATCCTTATTATTTCATAACTATCAACTTTATACTTTGAATATAGAAAATAATCCAATAATTATAAAATTGGATAATAATCATAACTTATCTCAAATCCAATAAATCAAAACTTGCCTTAATTATCTTTAATAAAATAATCTCTGAAATTAAGGCTATAAATAACTGTAGGATTTGAGACTTAATCATAATAAGACTTTTCAAAGATTCTGGGTCTTACAATTATTATTATTAAAAATATTTTCGATTGATAATTGATAAGTAGTTTAATAATGTATTAAATATTGATTTGATATAATTATAATGAAGATATGTTTTTAAATTAGTATAATTATGTATTATTCATTAAATATTAATTATAATATGATTATAATAAAGATATTTTGTATAAAATAATTTAGAATAAAAAAAAGTGTATTCATTTTAGAGGAAAAACGGAATCACGAGAGATTGACACCTCACCTTCATTAGTTGGAAGAAACCCAATTTTAATATATTAAGTAAATAGATTAAAATGCTAATTAGATTAAGATGCATGCATTATGCGAACTTTTAAAATATAAGAATAATTTTTAAACATATGAAATTAAATAACAGTCTTTAATTTGTTTATTATAATGTTAAAGTTAGACGATAAGATAGATTAAAAGGGTTTATAATAATGAGAGTAAAATTTTTAATTAGGCCCAAACTAATTTTGAATAATGACTTCTGTCTTTGATATTTTAGCTATTAATCTTTGGATTATCAAATTATGAAAAATAGGATAAATTATATTTGAACTACTTAATATTTTTATCAAAATTAATTACACTTGGCACCCCTCTCTCTCTCTCTCGTATATCAACAGTATAAACTCACTTTAGTAATCTAGTCCCTTTGCTGTTATTGCAATGTATTTTCTTTTGGCTTTCGTGATCCAGAGCCTACAAACAACGGATCCGATATAGAATAAGGAAGATTCTATTAATTTTAAAATATCATCTAAATTAAATATACTACATCAACTATAATATTATAATCTCATCTAAATATAAATTTAAGAATCAAATAATAATAATAAAATCAAAAATATTTTATGAATTATAATAAAAACAATAAAGAAATGCTGATATATTTTTTTACAATTGACAATCTAGAGTCCAGAATAAACAAACATTCATTTAAAATTAGATATAAATGCTTATAAAGAACTTTTATATGACATGAGGAAGGTACTTCTTTATAATTCTCCACCTACTGATTATTATATATTGATGGTTATCAGTGACTAAGAGAAGGAGGGTTGAATCTTAGCTTCTTTTTCTTGTGATGAATATTATTTTTTGCTTTTTTAAAGAAACTTTGGAGATATTTTTGTTTTTGTCTCGTGATAAGTTGAGAGACATTTTATTTTTGTCTCCTGGGTAATAGAACCAGAAGTGAAGTAGAGAGAAGAAGTGACACACTCACACACAGATGTATCCTAGTTCAGCTACCTAGTGCAATGTAGCCTACATCCAGTCTCCATCACAATTATGATGGAATTTTATTAACTTTTTCAACACATTACATACACCAATGTTTCCCTAGGATCTACCTGATGGGTGGAAAAATGCCGGTTAAGAATCTTTGATAAAAGTAGCGTTGCAAGTACAGTCTTAACTGACGAAGATTCCACTATCAATTTAGAATATGTATTAAAAATAAATAACCGGGAGTAGAATCCCAGGTCGTTTTCCCAAAGAGTTGGCACAATGATGTAAATTATTGGTCAGGAATTTTCTGGATATTTTTGAGGTTGAGAATAGAAAAATGAATAATCAGAAATTAAAGCAACGGATGAATAATAAGAGGTGTTATGTATTTGAAATAAAAGGCCCTGGTTAGGGGAGAAAATTGGAGTTTCTATCCTTATTGTCTTTCCCAAGTACAATCATAAAGGTTCATTGCTCCTACTTAGTTATCCTCTAACAACTGAAGGAAAGTCAAGCGGCTTCACTAACTCTTGCTCACAAGTCCTAATCACTCCATGGGGAATGACTAGAGTTGGTGAGAAGTGAGCTAGCTAGCAATGTCCAATTAAGATTAATACTTGAGTATCACAACTCAAGGGACACAATTAATCAACCCCTAAGCCAAGTTGAAATGTCTACTCCATTAATATGAATGCCATTTTTATAAAAACATAATAGGAGTAAATAAAAGACATGATAATTGTGAAAAATTAGTTAAATAAAAAATGGCACGAATAATAATTAAGCATAATCAAACAAGTACTAAAATTAAATGTAAAAATAATTCAATGCATTAATAGATTCAAAAATAACAAGATCCAAACATGAATTCAGAGCAATCAAATGGAAAAACAAAAGTAATAAAAGTAATGCAGAAGAAAACTGTAAGAATGATGACTCCAATTGAAGGTAGTAGCAGCTCTCTCTAGATCCAATTCAAAAAACTAAGAACATCAAAAACCCTAGGAGAAGTAGTATTTCTCTCTCTAGAATTCAAAACTAAAACTAAACTAAAGTAAAAAATTGAAGTGTGTCTAGTCTCAGCTCCACCCCTGCCTCTAGTCTGTGTTTTCGGGCTTGAAATTGGGTCCAAATCAGTCCAGAAATCGCCCCCAGCGAGTTCTGTTAAGTGTAGCACGTCATGCTCTGTCGGCGTACGCGTCGGTCACACGTACGCATCGCTAAACTTCTGCGCTAGTCACGCATACACGTCAGTCACGCGTACGCGTCGCTGTAAGACGCTCCAAATCACCCGCACGCGTCACCCATGCGTGTGCGTCGCTCCTCGCTTCTCAGCTCTTTAGTTTCTTGTGTTCCTTCCACTTTGACATGCCTCATCTTCATCCTTTAAGCCATTCATGTCCTGTAAACTTGAAAACACTTCACAAACACATCACGGTATCGAATGGTAACGAAGGAGAATTAAGATTCAACACTTTTAAGGCCTAGGAAGCATGTTTTCAATCATAGCATAAGATTAGGAAGGAAATGAAAAACTTGCAATTTACATGAATACGTGTGAGAATAGTTGACAAAACCCACTCAATTCAGTCGAAAATATATCATAAAGTAGTGGTTTATCAAATCTCCCCACACTTAAACATTAGCATGTTCTCATGCTAAGCTCAAGGGAACCACAAGAGTGAAGGGGGAAAAAGTGAGACTTATACAATGCAACTTATCTATATGAATGCAACTACATGCTAAAATGCTTTAACCTACTTGGTTTAAAGCAAACAAATTCTCCATGAACAAACATAACTGGATTCCACTAATTTAAATCTCAAAATAAAGTACAAGTAAACTTGCAAGAAGAAAGCTCATGAAAGCCGGGAACAAAGAATCGAGCATCGAACCCTCGCTAGTAGTGTATACACTCTAATCACTCAAGTGTTTGAGGGTTGATTCTCTTGACTCTCTACTAATCTTGATTTCTAAGACTTGCTTTTCTTCTACCAATCAACACAATTTAATGTACAAATACACCTATCAAGAGATCTTTTCAAGGGTTGTAATGGGGTTAGGGTCAAGGTAGGAATGTATTTGGTTAAGTGGACTAAAATCCAAATCCTTGATTAACTTAAACTTTTCACCTAATGTAAGATATTCCATGTTATCACAATGCAAAGCCTAGCCATCCATTAATACAAATCATATGCATTAATTTAATTATTTTACTTGGGGCATTTTGTCCCCTTTTTATTGCTTCCTCCTCTTTTTTTTCTTTTTTTTATATGCATAAAGGAGGTAGTGCATATGATTAGAGTGTTAGATGCATGAACAAGTGCCCAACTGTTTTCACATTTTCATATAAGAATATAAAAACACCCAATTTCCTAAACATATATTCCCCAATTCAATTTCTTCACACTTAATTCATGTACACCTCACTAGTCTAAGCTAATCAAGGATTCAAATTAAGGACATTTATTGTTTTTCGCTTAGAGCTAATGATGTGCTAAAATAAAGAATAAACGGGGTAAAATGGCTCAACATTGGTTTGCAAAGAAAATGAGAGGGTAATGCCATATGGGTATGTGAGATAAGTGAAACAAGGCCTCAATTATATAAGTATATGCATACATCAAACAATGGAAATATAGAATCAAGTAAGACAAAGATCACAATTTTAGAGAGAACAACACAAAAAAAAAAAAAAACATTGGTTGATAGATGCAACTAATCAATTAGGTTCAAAATTTCACTGGTTTTGTGTGTTCGAGCTCTAAAACCATGTTCCAAATTAAATTTCTTCAGGCAAGTTCAACAAAATATGAATTCAAATTAGTGAAATACTGTAAAGCAGTATCTTAAAAAAGAAATTATCACTTCAACCAAGTAGTACCTAAATGCAAGCAACTAACTATCATGCAAGTTATCCTATCTAACAAAGAAAAATTAAAATATTAGTATTGAGAGAGAGAGAGTTGTTACCTTTGGGAGTCAGTTACCGACCTCCCTATACTTAATGCTTGGCACGGTCCACCATCCCGTCAGTGATCAGCAAGGTGTGCCCAGGATTGCCACTTCCAATGGCCAAATGATGTGAGGACAGGGGCGCCTCCGTGTCCATAGCTTGATCGCTCGCATCGCCATTAATGGAAATAGAGTCCGAGGTTTCGGGGTCCTCCAGAGGTGGGTGACTAGAACTAATGAGCTCCTTCAAGTAGTTGTAGCGGCGCTTGTTGCGGGGCTCAATTTGCTCAATCCGTCAGCCTTGCCGGTCTATCTTCTCTAGGATCTGAAGGAGCAACTGGTTGTTGGATGGTGGTGGTGCATGGGGTGTTGATGAAGGTGGGGCCTCCAAAGATGGGCCGTCATTAAGGCTCTTGGATGGCACTTGTGTCATGATCCACTTTCCATGGGAAACTAGTTCATCCACCAAGGGAATTTTACTCTTTACGTCATCCGCTTCATGTGGAACGCCAGCTGCAGATGCTAGTACAGTGACCAAGGCTGGGAAGGGAATGTTACCAACTATATAAACGTGGCCCATGGCCCAGCGGAGGAGTCTAGGGATGTTAAGCGGCTTCTCAGTCAAAATGCACCATACAAGCACGGCCATATCCCCGGTGATAGAGGACTCATGAGTGCTCGGCTTAGTGGAACATGATCTGTTGCCATAGACGAGCCTCATCGGTCAAACAATTAGCTGAAATCCCCATTTGGATTAACCTTACTTTGCCCATAAATCCAAGTGCTTACGGGCTTAGCAATGGCCTTAAGGACGGGGTCCCAATCAAAAGTATAACCTTTGCGGGCAATTTCTGCTTCTTGAAATGCATCCAACCCTTCCGGATTTGGTGGAATGCTAAGCACTCGGTGAAGAGCATCTTCTGAAATAGGAACTTGCTTCTGACGCATGTAGATTGAGTCAAGGGTCGGAGAGTGGTAGTTAGCATAAAATTCGTCAACCCAAGACAAGTTGACTTCAATTGAATCTCGGTTCAAGAATCCCCAACATCTCTTCTTCATTCTATCCTCCACATATTGTATTAAGTGATCCGGTACAAAGAGGAGGCACTCACGGTAGAGGTTCTGCTCCATAATATTAGCATGCATCCTTTCACAATAGCGGTTGGCAAATCGCCCTGTACCCTTAGCAGGAATCTTCTTGTCTGACTCATCAATGCGGATATCCACTTTCTATTTCTTAGAAGGCTACCAATTTGTGGGTGACTTTGGTGCTTGCCTTTTAGAAACCGTTTTCTTAGAAGATTTCTCATTTCCTTTCACGGTTGTCATACTGAAAAAGAAGGAAGAGGAGAATTGTAAAGAAGCTTGTAAGTATAGTGAAGAATGCATTTATAAGATAGGTGTAGTGAAAAAGTAGCAAAGAATGCAAGAATAAAAAGCAAATTTAAAATATGGGTTCATTGAAACTTTTTCACAAACATTTAGTGTGCATTGTATAATTCAACAAGCAAGTTGACAACATCAACATATAACACCCTTAAAACAAATTATATTCAATACAACAAGTAGCACCAATAAATCCAATGAGTTTATAAATGGAATAGTGATCCAACACCAATTTCAAATATACAATAAATTGAAAAGAAAATAACTAAGATTAAGCAAGAAATAAGAACTTAAAGTGCAACAAAAAGAAAAATAACTTAATTAGATGTAACTAAATTAAATAAAAATAGAGAAGATAATGATAGAAGAATGAAACCTTAAATGCAAGAAGAAGTAGTGGTAAGTGGAAGTAATGAAAGAATATGGGAAAGAAAGAAGAATAGTGAGATAAAGAAAAAGAACGCCGGAGAACGGTGGTCACCGGTGGAGGTCCGCCGAAAAAAGGGGAGGAAGAATAGTGAGTAGGGAAGAAGAAAGAACAAAGAAGGAATTGAGGAGAAAAGAAGGAAACAAAAGAAGGGGAGGGGGGAGAAGAAAGGCGCAGACTAGGTCTGCGTGATGAGATTTTAAAATCGGGTAGTGACGCGTAAGCGTCGTCCACACGTACGCGTGGATCGTGAAAAAACGACAGTGATGCGCACGCGTCACCTACACGTACACGTGAGGTGAAGTTGCGCGTTTAGCACGTTACCCGCATGGGCTCGGCACAACTCACTGTTCGAGCCATGCGGGAGGCACAGTTCCAGCATCACATAAGCACAAATTTTGCGGATGGGGGGACGCGTACGCGTCAGCCACGCTTACGCGTGGGAAGCGTCACGCGCCTGGCACCTCTTCAGCACGAACCTGGCACAACTCTCTATCCAGGTCATGCTGTGGCATTGTCCTAGTACGAATACAACACAAATTGAAAATGGGCGTCAACGCGTATGCGTGGGCCACGCATACGCGTGACTCGTGCCCGTGCCCTTTGCCCCTTTCCCGCACGGCCTTAGCACAACTTTCTATTTGGCCATGCGGACGCGTCATTCAAGCACCATTTTTGCATGGGGCCTGTCCGCGATCTCACGCGTGCGCGTCATCCATGTGCACGCGTGGAAGGTTCCTTTTTTTTTTTAAATTAACTCCAAATGAAGGTATGCATGCAGATGCGAAAAGTAACACAGACATAAATATACTAGAACCAATAAAAAGGAAGAACATACCATGGTGGGTTGTCTCCCACCTAGCACTTTTCTTTAACGTCCTTAAGTTGGACGGTCCACAGGCCCAGTCCTCATCCTTTGCTGGATCCTTCAAGAGGAAGATCTCCAGCTCCTTGTTATTCTTCACTTTCGCACCGTGATATAGTTTCAAACGGTGGCCATTGACTTTGAAGAAGGTGGGGTTTGAGGGGGTGATAAACCACTATTTCATGGTTTATCTTGTGCTAATTTGAGTGGTTTTTATCAACTCTTTACTCACTTATTCATATGATTTGCATGGTTTTACTTTTTCCTTCCTGATTTTGTGCTATGATTGAAAACATGCTTCTTTGGCCTTATATTTGCTAATATTAATCCTCTCTTATTACCATTCGATGCCGTGATATGTGCGTTAAGTGATTTCAGAGATTACAGGGCAGGAATGGCTTAGAGGATGGAAAGGAAGCATGCAAAAGTGGAAGGAATACAAGAAGTTGAAGGAGTTGCTAAGCTGTCCAGCCTGACCTCTTCGCACTCAAACGGTCATAACTTGAGCTACAGAGGTCCAAATGATGCTGTTTTATTTGTGTTGGAAAGCTAATGTTTGGGGCTTCGCAACGATAAATAATTTTCCATATCTGCCCCGAAGTTAGGCGACGCGGACGCGTGGATGACGCGCACGCGTCGCACCTGCGAATTTCAATCCACGCAAACGCGTGAACGACGCTTCCGCGTCACTTTTCCGCGACCAATACGTACCAGAAATCGCTGGGGGCAATTTTTAGGCTATTTTTGACCCAGTTTTTGGCCCAGAAAACACAGATTAGAGGCTATAAAGTGGGAGAATGCATCTATTCATCATACAACACGGCTCATAATTCATATTTTTAGGATTAGATGTAGTTTTAGAGAGAGAGGTTCTCTCCTCTCTCTTAGAATTAGGATTTAGGATTTCTATTATGTTTAAGCTATGATCTCTTCAATCACAGGTTCAATGTTCCTTTAAATTACTTTCTACTTTTATTTATTCTATTACTTTAATTGTTATTTATCTTTTCAATCTGGCTTATGAACCTTTCCATGTTAGGACTTGAATTTATGTTTAAATACAATTTGAGGTATTTCAGATTTAAGATTTGTTTCTTCTATTTATGTTACTGCTGCTTCCCATCTGAAGGCATTTTTATTCGAGTAGATTTATTTCTCCTTTTGGCTTTGGTTAAGTAATTGATAACACTTGAGTTATCAAACTCAGCTGTTGTTTGAACATTGGAATTTGTTGATTGATTTGAATTCCAATAATTCTAGTCTTTTCTTAGGAATTGACTAGGACCTGAGGAATCAAATTGATTCATCCACTTAACTTACCTTCATAGTTAGAGGTTAACAAAGTGGGAGCAAAATCCAATTCTCATGACACCTGATAAGGATAACGAGGATAGGACTTCAATTTTTTATACCTTGCCAAGAGATTTTATTAATTATTAATTTATTTATTTTTTCTGCCATTTAAATTACTTGTTCATTATTTCAAAAAAACCCAAACTAAAAATACACAATTTTATAACCAATAATAAATCATACTTCCCTGCAATTCCTTGAGAAGATGACCCGAGGTTTGAATACTTCGGTTATAAATTTTATTGGGTTTTGTTACTTGTGACAACCAAACTTTTGTAAGAAAGGAATTCTTGTCGGTCTAGAAGCTATACTTACAACGCGAATTTAATTGTGAAAATTCTAGATCACGCAAGAGTTTTGTTCTTCAAGGGGTGACTTAGGTGGACAACTGCATACAGTTCCACCTTCTCCACCGTGTAGGGTCCATCCTACTTTGACCTTAGCTTGCCCGGCATTAACCTCAACCTTGAGTTGTAAAGAAGGACTTGATCCCCACCTCTAAACTCTCTCCTCTTGATGTTCTTGTCATGTACCGCTTTCACCTTTTCTTTGTAGAGTCTTGAGTTCTCATACGCCTCCAGTCGAAGGCACTCCAATTCCTCCAGTTACAGCCTTCTTTCAATTCCGGCTCCTCCCAATCATGAGTTGCATTCCTTCACAGCCCTGTAAGCTTTGTGTTCCACTTCTACCAGAAGGTGATAAGCATTTCCGTAGACTAGGTAGAACAGACTCATGCCGATGGGGTCTTGCAAGCTGTCCGGTAAGCCCATAGTGCATCTGTAAGTCTAGTACTCCAATCCTTCCGATGAGGTTTAACAATCTTCTCCAGTATGCGCTTGATCTCTCTATTAGACATCTCGGCTTGGCCATTTGTTTGAAGATAGTAAGCCGTCGCCACCTTGTGAATGATCCCATGTTTCTTCAACAAACCTGTCATTCTTTTGTTACAAAAAATGAGAGCCTTGATCACTCATGATTGCTCGTGGTGATTTAAAGCGACAAATAATATTATTCCTAACAAAAGAAACAACAACATTAGCATCATCAGTACGGGTAGGAATTGCTTCCACCCATTTAGAAACATAATCGACAGCTAACAGAATGTATAAGAAACCATTCGAGTTTGGAAATGGACCCATGAAGTCAATACCCCAAACATAAAAAATTTCACAAAACGACATTAGTTGTTGGGGTATCTCATCCCTCTTGGATATATTTCCAAACCTTTGGCATTGGTGACAAGAGTCACAGAAAATACTAGCATCCTTAAAAAGTGTGGGCCACCAAAATCCGCAGTCTAAAATTTTTCTTGCAGTTTTTTGAGGACCAAAGTGTCCACCGCTCTCAGAAGAGTGGCAGGCCTCTAAAATTGATTGGATTTCAGATTGTGGAACACACCTTCTAATTATTTGGTCAGCACCACATCTCCACAAATATGGGTCATCCCATATGTAATACTTGAACTCGCTTTTAAGCTTGTCTTTTTAATATTTCGTTCTTAGGGGAGGGTTTAGGGGAGGATTTGACTCGTTGTAGTATGGGGAAGATTTCTCCTCCCTCCATCGATTCTCCCACTCCATGATGTAATCCTAATTTGAATTCATCATATCCTACAAAATACTCACAACCAAGCTCCAAGCAACGAGGGTAATAGCTCATAAAGAAAGTAGAAAATAAGAGCAAAATACATAAGAAAACAAGAAAAACAAACACCTAAATATTAGCAAAAATAACCAAATGACAAAAAAGTAAGATATTTACAATATCAACATATTTACAACAACCAAAAACACAACACCAATTGCAGTCTCCGGCAACGGCGCCAAAACTTGATAGAGAGGATCACGATGGTTCGGAAGTTTAGCAAAATAATCTCTTCGTTGCAAGTATAGCCAAATCAACAACTAACTCTCAACATCAAAGTTTAGATATTCAAATATAAAACATAAACCGAGATCGAGAGTAATTCAACCTCGGGTCGTTCTTCCTAGGAATGCAATCGAAATGTTATGCTTTCGGTTGTGAGGAAAAGGGGTTTTAAATCAAAGAACGAAATATTAAAAGAACTAAGAAATAAAAGAACTAAGGAATGATCAAAATTGATATTAGTGCAAGTAAAAAGGGAATAAGATCAAAACTAGTGAAAATGCTAAAATGCATAAAAGAGCCTTGACTTGGGAATAAGGATCCAAGGAATCCTATCATCGTCATAACCATAACTATGGAAACTATGATGAGTCAATCTTGCTTAGTCAACCCCTAACATCGAGGAGTAAATCAAGCAAGCATAATTGACCTTAATTCATAAGTCCTAGCTAACTTACCAAACTAGTTGATAAAAAGCTAGCGTCAATGGAAACAAGAGTCAACTAACTACCCAAAAATTATCACTAAATGTCGGACATTATGACTCTAGTATTCTAGGAACTCAAATCCCAAGCCAAGGTGTGAAAATCTACTCAAAATCCATAATTGGCATTTTCACATACACCTTGTGGGCATAAAAATAAAAGATGTAAAATTGCAAAAGATAATGAAAACTATAACCAAAATATTCACAATATTAACAATAGACAATCAAACAAGCATATATAAATCATAAAAGACTAAATTCATCAATTAAAACTTCAAGAACTTAGAATTGCAAATATTAACAAAGCACTTGAACTAAAGGAAAATAAAAGCAAAAGTAGTGAAATTAAAGAGGAAATTAAAGAGTACTTACAAAAGATGAGTAAAATCCAAGATCAAAGCTTGCTATAAAATGCTACATGAAAACTACATAAACCATAGGAGAGAATTCTCTACTCTACACTACTCCAACTCCTAATTAACTATGTTAAAAATGTAAAAATGAGGCCTCCTACTCTAATGCCTTCATATGTATTGATATCTCCTTCATATAGCATCTCAAACCAGCCTTCAGCCTTCCAAAATTGGCCTAGAAAAGCCCCAAAATCACGAGCCAGGTGACTTTTTAATGAAGTCATGCGCAGGGACTTGTGCGTAAGCACAGAAAGTGTGCGTGGGCACACTCTGAAATGCTGTTCTCATTTGTTTTCTTCATGTTTTCTCCCTTCTTACATGCTTTCTTCCACTTTTGCCTATTCATTCATGCCCCTAAGATCTGAAATCACTCAACAAACATATCACGGCATCGAATGGAATAAATTGGGATTAAATTGCTCAATCTAAGCACAAAAACGCATGTTTTCACATTTATGTCCAAATTAGGTAGAAATCACAAAAGTATGCTATTTTGGTGAATAAGTGTGAGTTTATGTGATGAAATCCATTCAAATTAAGTCAAAATATCTCATCAAATATGGACTCATCAATGCATATGAAGGAACCACCTCAGATGTTGCTTGCAAGCTATCAAGTGAAAATGCCATTGATAGGAGTGGAGTCACTTTTAATATGTTCTAGGCGACTCAAGTGGTCCGCCACCAAATTTTGGGAACCACTCTTATCTTTGATCTCTAAATCAAACTCTTGCAATAACAATATCCAACGGATTAACCTTGGTTTAGACTCTTTCTTAGCTAGCAAGTATTTTAAAGCCGCATGGTCTGAATATACTACCACTTTAGTTCCAAGTAAATAAGCTCGGAATTTATCCAAAGAAAAAATGATGGCTAAAAGTTCCTTTTCAGTGATAGTATAATTAGACTGGGTGCCATCTAGAATTTTAGAAGCATAAGCAATAATATAAGGATCCTTACCTTCGCGCTGAGGCAGCGCCGCTCCTACCGCATAGTTAGATGCGTCGCACATGATCTCGAATGGCCTACTCCAATCAGGCCCTCTCACAATAGGAGCTTGGGTCAAGGCAATCTTTAGCTTGTCAAATGCTTCCATACAGTCTTTACTCAAGTCAAACTCTACGTCCTTCTGTAGTAGACGGGACAAGAGTAATGTAACCTTACTGAAGTCCTTGATAAAATGCTGGTAGAAACCTGCATGACCAAGAAAAGAACGGATTTCCCTCACAGAGGAAGGGTAAGGTAAACCAGTAATAACATCGACCTTTGCTAGATCAACAGATATACCAGTATTAGAAACAACATGGCCTAGAACAATACCTTGGTTTACCATAAAATGGCACTTTTCAAAATTAAGCACAAGGCTTGAACTAGCACATCTTTCTAATACTCTAGACAGATTATCCAAGCAAAAGGTCAAAGGAATCACCATATACACTAAAGTCATCCATAAAGACTTCCATACAATGCTCAAGAAGATCTGAGAAAATACTCATCATGCACCTTTGAAACGTAGCCAGTGCATTACATAAGCCAAAAGGCATTCTCTTATATGCATACGTTCCAAAGGGGCATGTAAAAGTTATTTTCTCCTAATCTTCTGGAGCAATGTGGATCTGAAAATAACCAGTATAACCATCTAAAAAACAATAATGCAATTTACCTGATAGGCGATTAAACATTTGATCGATGAAAGGTAATGGGTAGTGATCCTCACGAGTGGCCAAGTTCAAGTGCCTGTAGTCAATGCACACTCTCCATGAATTCTGCACCCTTGTAGCCATGAGTTCCCCATTCTCATTCTTCACTATTGTGACGATGGACTTCTTCGGAACCACTTGTACTGGGCTAACCCACTCGCTATCCGAGATTGGATAGATAATGTCGGCTTCAAGCAGTTGGGTCACTTCCTTCTGCACAACCTCCAGAATTTTGGGGTTCAACCACTTTTGAGGTTGACGGATAGGCTTTGTTTCCTCCTCTAGAAAGATGTGGTGCTCACAAATCTGAGGGCTTATACCTACTATGTCCGCCAAACTCCACTCAATAGCTTTCTTGTTTTTTCTCAGCACATTCAATAGTCGCTCCTCTAGTTGGGAAGTAAGTTCCTTTGCAATAATCAGTGGGAGCTTTCGATTGTCTTCTAGATAAGCATACTTGAGGTGAGGTGGAAGGGGATTTAACTCCATGTTCAACTCATGGCTTGGCACTTGATCATCCGGAACTACTGGAGGTGGCAAGGTGTCTTCATTATACTCAGATGGCTTCCCCACACTTGCACCTTGAGCCATGTTCTTCTCATCAATTGCCTCTTGGTAAACTTCAGCCACAGTCTCATCAATAATATCACACTGGAATATAGAGTGGTCTTCCGGTGGGTGCTTCATAGCTTCATTAAGGTTGAAGCTTACTGCTCTTCCGTCAATCTTAAATGAATATGTACCCGAGAAGGCATCCAATTTAAACCGAGAAGTCTTCAAAAATGGCCTTCCAAGCAAGATGGATGACGGTCTTCCTGAGTCATTAGGGGGCATCTCTAGAATGTAGAAGCCAATAGGAAAAATTAACTCCTTAATGCTCACCAGGACGTCTTTTGCAATTCCAACTATTGAGATTATGCTCTTATCTGCCAAAACAAAACGGACTGCCGACCTTCTCAACGGTGGAAGCTTCAAAGCATCATAAATAGATAGTGGCATAATACTAACACATGCACCTAAATCACACATGCAATCAACAAACTGTACACCCCCTATAGTGCAAGTAACCATACAAGGACCAGGATCACCACATTTCTCCGGTATAGCACCCATTAAAGCAGAAATCGAGCTACCCAAAGGAATAGTTTCTAAATCATTGATCTTTTCCTTATGCATGCTCAAATCCCTTAGAAACTTAGCATATTTAGGAACTTGGCGAATAGCATAAAAAAGGGGAATAGTTACCTCAACCTTTTTGAAGATCTCCACCATCTTAGGATCTAGCTCCACTTTCTTTTTAGTCCTCTTAGCAAGGTGTGGAAAAGGAATAGGAATGACTTCTTTCAACACATTGTCTTCCTTAGAAACTCCATTGTTTGGTTGAGCAACTTCTTCTTCAACCGCCTCTTGTATATCATCTTCATCTTCCACATCTTCTACCTCAACAACCTCTTCATCTTGAGTGGCTTCATTTAAGCTTGGCTCCACGGGACTCCTCTCTTGCAATGTAGTGCCGGACCTCAAAGTGATGACATTGATTCCACCCTTGGAGTTAGGTAAAAGTTGAGAAGGGAGTGCACTAGATCTTGAGGGTTGAGTAGTGGAGGTAGAGGGTGGTTCCATACGGGATATAAGGGTTTGTAGAGTGGAGATAAGACTGGTGAGGCTAGAGGTGAGTGAAATTTGAAGCTCTTTTTGTCCTTGAAGAATAGAATGGAGTGTTTCATCTTGGTTGGAGGAAAGAGGAGGGTATCTGATTTTGGGGGCTTGTGGTTGGTTGAGTTGAGGTGCTTGGGCTTGCCTTTGGTGAGGTGGTCGGTAACTTTGGCCTTGGTTTTGCTGTTGGTAAGGAGGGTTTTGTTGATATCGGTTTTGTTGATAGTTATTGCTCCACCTTTGATTTCCACCATTGTCTCTGCCTCCTTGGTAGTGGTTGTCTCTCCATCCTTGGTTGGAATTGTCTCTCCATCCTTGGTTGGGGTTGTCTTGTCAACCTTGATTGTAGTTACCACCTTGAGTATAGTTACCGCCTTGTTGATAGTACCCTTGATTCGGACGGTTGTAGTAAACATTGGTAGCCACCAAGGTGTTGTCCTCTTGGAGTTGTGGACATTCATCAGTATAGTGGGAATAGCAAGCGCAAATCCCACATACTCTCTGAAGGACTAACTATTGACATTGTTGTTGTGGAGAAGGCGGAGGTTGTTGTTGATTGAGTTAGAGTTGCTTGAGTATGTTGGTCATCTCTCCCAAAGTCTTGGTGAGAGCCGCGGTCTCACTACTGGAAGAAACTTCTGCAATAGCCTTGGGATGATTATTCATTTGCCCTGCATGTCGGGTTGACTCAGCTTGATCGGTGATAAGTTGCCATGCCTCCGTCGTCGTCTTATACTTTGTCAAAGAACCTTTACTTGCAGCATCCAAGAGAGTCTTGTCTTGAGGCTTCATGCCTTGGTAGAAGTAGCTAATTAAGACCACCTGGTCAATCATGTTATGGGGATACGAGTCAAAGAGATTCCTGAAGCATTCTCAATACTCATAGAGAGTCTCTAATTCACCTTGAATGACGCAAGAAATTTTCTTCCTCAATCTATCTGTAACCTCTGCTGGAAAGAACTTGTCCAAGAATTCCCTTCTGAGCAAATTCTAATTAGTAACCACAGCTTCGGATTGAGTGTAGAACCACTCCTTTGCCTTTCCCTCAAGAGAAAATGGGAAGGCATATAACCACACGGCAGTCTCGTCCACACCATGCCGCCTAGTAGTTGAACAAGCTGTCTGAAAATCTCTAAGATGCTTGATAGGCTCTTGAGTAGGTAAACCATGGAATTTAGGCAGTAGATTAATCAATGCGGTCTTCAGTTCAAAATTAGCAGTCAAATTCGGATAACGCGCTTGATATGGTTGTAGTGTAGAATCCGGAGCTCCCGCTTCCTTGAGAGTAATTCTCCTTGGAGCTACCATAATATCTGCACCTAAATCAACAGAAGAGACGTCAATGGAATTAGTAGGAGAGGAGTTAGTTTCTTCCTCAAAAGACGCTTCAGACTCAACCTCAGATAACACTGGTGAATTGGGTGAAACCCCTTCACCACCCTCAGAGGATAACCAACGCCGAGCTCGCCTAATACGTGAAATAGTCTTTTCAATTTCAGGATCAAATGCGGCTAGGCTCGAATTCGGTAATGAACGCATTCAATGAAAGAAACATAGATCTCATGGTAATAAAATATACTAAGAAAAATAAATAATAAATACTACTAATAAATAAAAAGCACACAAATAAAAATAAAAAGAATGCAATTATGTAAATATAAATATTTTTACACCAACCAATAATTTAGCACACATATGCAATTCCCTGACAACGGCACCAAAAATTGATGGGTGGAAAAATGCTGGTTAAGAATCTCTGATAAAAGTAGCGTTGCAAGTACAGTCTTAATCGATGATGATTCCACTATCAATTTAGAATATATCACAATTAAGAATAAATAACCGGGAGTAGAATCCCGGGTCGTTTTCCTAAAGAGTTGGCACAATGATGTAAATTATTGGTCAGGAACTTTTTGGATATTTTTGAAGTTGAGAACAGAAAAATGAATAACCAGAAATTAAAGCAACGAATGAATAATAAGAGGTGTTATGTATTTGAAATAAAAGGCCTTGGTTAGGGGAGAAAATTGGAGTTTCTATCTTTGTTGTCTTTCCCAAGTACAATCATAAAAGTTCATTGCTCCCGCTTAGTTATCCTCTAACAACTAAAGGAAAGTCGAGTGGCTTCACTAACTCTAGCTCACAAGTCCTAATCACTCCATGGGAAATGACTAGAGTTGGTGAGAAGTGAGCTAGCCAGCAATGTCCAATTAAGATTAATACTTGAGTATCACAACTCAAGGGACCCCAATTAATCAACCCCTAAGCCAAGTTGGAATGTCTACTCCATTAATATGAATGCCATTTTCATAAAAACCTAATAGGAGTAAATAAAAGATACGATAATTATGAAAAATTAGTTAAATAAAAAATGGCATGAACAATAATTAAGCATAATCAAATAAGTACTAAAATTAAATGTAAAAATCATTCAATGCATTAATAGATTCAAAAATAACAAGATCCAAACATGAATTCAGAGCAATCAAATGGAAAAACAAAAGTAATAGAAGTAATGGAGAAGAAAACTGTAAAAATGATGACTCCAATTGAAGGTAGTAGCAGCTCTCTCTAGATCCAATTCAAAAAACTAAGAACATCATAAACCCTAGGAGAAGTAGTGTTTCTATCTCTAGAATTCAAAACTAAAACTAAACTAAAGTGAAAATTGAAGTGTGTCCAATCTCAGCTCCACCCCTGCCTCTAGTCTATGTTTTCGGGTTTGAAACTGGGTCCAAAGCAGCCCAGAAATCGCCCCCAGCGAATTCTGTTAAGTTTAGCAAGTGACGCTCTGTCACACGTACGTGTTGGCCACGTGTACGCATCGCTGAACTTCTGCGCTGGTCACGCGTATGCGTCGCTATAAGATGCTTCAAATCATGCGTATGTGTCAGCCATGTGCGCGCATCGCTTATCGCTTCTCAGCTCTTTAGTTTCTTGTGTTTCTTCCACTTTGACATGCCTCATCTTCATCCTTTAAGCCATTCATGCCCTGGAAACCTAAAAACACTTCACAAACACATCACGGCATCGAATGGTAACAAAGGAGAATTAAGATTCAACACTTTTAAGGCCTAGGAAGCATGTTTTCAATCATAGCATAAGATTAGGAAGGAAATGAAAAACATGCAATTTACATGAATAAGTGTGAGAATAGTTGACAAAACGCACTCAATTTAGTCCAAAATATATCATAAAATAGTGGTTTATCACTACCCAATCATATCTGGGACAAATCCAGATTCTAATCCAATCTAAATTTTGCTAGACCTCAATCTAGCTTTCAACAGCAAAGTGCTAACCCAACTTGCAAGCAAATTCTCACAAGATCATGACTCAAAATAGAAAGATGTACAAAGAAAATATGAAATATCTTATGACTTTTTCTCAAAGTTTAACTCACTGCCTTTTATCTCTCATTGGCTTTTTCTTACAAACCTCACCATGTTTGCCTTTTTCAATGAGACTCAGACAGATTCAACTGAGAAAAAAAAATATTAAATGAGCAACATGAAGGAGAAGAACTCAACAAGCTTAGGAAGCTATGAGAACCAAACTCTGTGCTTTGTTCTTACTCTCTTACCTTCAACCCTTGGCCATTCACCCTTATTATAGAAGAGTGAAGCTTCCAAGGTTGAAGCTAGTTCAAGGTTCATAATGTCTTCTTCACTTTCACAGAGCTTGCAGCAACTTCGTCAGTGAGAAAAGAGAAATCCAAATCTGTTGTATGCAACTTGCCCAATCTCTCTCATCCTTTTTCTTCAAACTTCTTCAAGCTTTTTTATGTGTTTTGACCGAGGAGTGACTAGCTTCTTGGTTATAGCCCTTTCTTCTTGCTTGGATTTAGAAACACGGCTTTTGTCCTTCATCCCACCATAGCTTCTGCACTGTCTTTTTCTTTCTTTCTTTCTTACTGAGTGACGTAACGAAAGTGAAAAGAGAAAGGAGAGAGAAGAGAGGACTTTTGGCTTTTGGTAGAAGTTAAGTAGGACTAAAGTGATTTAAACTTGGGATTCAAGTATGGGAGTAGGTAACCGTATGAAGCTTGAAGAATTTTGGGCTCATTTTCTTATTTCCTCATATTTGGTTCATAGACTTGTGATAGGGCTTGGCTTTAGTTCTGATGGACCACAATGTATGGGCTTGATTATTTGTTCCTTGGGCCGTGTTTATAAAATTATTTTCTTGCACACAAGCACAACATAATCATATAAACAATTAATAATTCTCTAATAATATTTGTTCATCATTTTAATCAAATATTAGTTTTCCAAACTCAACATATATAGACACATTCAGTTAGCACAACATAGAATAGGTACCACTGAATTACAATTAAGACTAATGTTAGTAAACACAGTTGTGCTTCGCGACTAGGATGATTCATTTGTTCCCTGGTTATCTATGCTTCATGACGAAGATTAAACACTTCAACGGTTGACACCATTGTACTTCCATCAAAGCCACCAAGTGCATGCCTACAAAGTAAATGGATAAGTTCATAACAGTGCAAAATTAGTCACATAGGTTGTTACTAGGAAAGAAACTAGTGCAAGTTTTAATCTAGGAATTAAGAAATGCATAACTGGAAAATTCACATACTGAATTAACTAAACAATCTAAGCACAATTATTCCCAAAGCATAGTTTTAATTGACTTAATTGAACACAAAAAACCACAACAGTGAGTAGCAAAGCACCAAAAAACACACCACAACAGCGAAGAAGTCAACAACCACCCAACAATCTCAAAAATCACAATAACAATTTTACAAATTAGCAAAAACACAACCCAACAATCTCAAAGACAAACAATAGGTACACAACAATATAATAGCAAATCCAGCCAACAATCTCAATCTTAAAAATCACAAACAATAGCAAATCCAGCAAATAGAAAATCCAACATCCTAATAACAGGAAATAAGAACAATCTCAATCTCAAAAATCACAACTACAACAATTTAGATAATTAGCAAGTTAACAATTTAGTGAAAACATAGCAACTCAATAATCTCAAGAACAACAATAGGTACACAACAATAAAAATTTATTGAATTTAGCAAATAAGCAAGAATGGTGCACGAAAATTACTTCACACTATGTAATTCCGCACAACTAACCAGTAAGTGCACTGGGTCGTCCAAGTAATACCTTACGTGAGTAAGGGTCGAATCCCACGAAGATTGTTAGCTTGAAGCAATCTATGGTTATCTTGTAACTCTTAGTCAGGAAAACAATTCACTTATCAAATTGAATTATGAAAAATAAGAGAGTATGAAATAAATACTTATTATGCAGTAATGGAGAATATGTTGGGGTTTTAGAGATGCTTTGTCTTCTGAATTTCAGCTTTTCTCTTGTATTCCTCTTCCCTCATGCATGCAAAAGTGCAAAGTTCCTTCCATGGCAAGCTCTATGTAAGGTGTCACCGTTGTCAATGGCTACTTCCCATCTCCTCAGTGAAAATGGTCCAAATACTCTGTCACAGCACAGCTAATCATCTAGAGATTCTCGATCATACTGGAATAGGATTTACTATCCTTTTGCATCTGTCACTACGCCCAGCACTCACGAGTTTTAAGCCCGTCACAGTCATCCAATCCCAGAATCCTACTCGGAATACCACAGACAAGGTTTAGACTTTCCGGATTCTCCTGAATGACGCCATCAATTCTAGCTTATACGATGAAGATTCTGATTATGGAATCTAAGAGATACTCATTTAATCTAATATAGAACAGAGGTGGTTGTCATGCACACGTTCATGGGATGAGGAAGGTGATGAGTGTCACGGATCATCACCTTCTCCATAATTAAGCGCGAATGAATATCTTAGATAGGAACACGCATGTTTGAATGGAAAATAGAAGTACTTGCATTAATTCATCGAGATGCTGCAGAGCTCCTCACCCCCAACAATGGGGTTTAGAGACTCATGCTGCCAAAAGGTACAAATTTTTAGATCTAAAATATTATGAGATACAAAATAAATCTCTAAAAGTTGTTTAAATACTAAGCTAGTAACCTAGGTTTACAGAAAATGAGTAAACTATGATAGATAGTGCAGAAATCCACTTCTGGGGCTCACTTGGTGTGTGCTGGGGCTAAGACTAAAGCTTCTCACGTGCCTGGGCTGTTTTGGGCGTTCAACGCCAGGTTGTAACCTGTTTCTGGCGTTGAACTCCAACTTGTAACCTGTTTCTGGCGCTGGACGCCAGACTGCAACATGGAACTGGCATTGAACGCCAGTTTACGTCGTCTATCCTTGAGCAAAGTATAGACTATTATATATTGCTGGAAAGCCGTGGATGTATACTTTCCAACACAATTGGAAGCGCGCCAATTGGACTTCTGTAGCTCTAAAAAATCCATTCCGAGTGCAAAGAGGTCAGAATCCAACAGCATCAACAGTCCTTTTTCAGCCCGAATCAGATTTTTGCTCAGCTCCCTCAATTTCAGCCAGAAAATACCTGAAATTACAGAAAAACACACAAACTCATAGTAAAGTCCAGAAATATGAATTTTGCCTAAAAACTAATGAAAATATACTAAAAACTTAACTAAAACATCCTAAAAATTACATGAAATTAACCCCAAAAAGCGTATAAAATATTCGCTCATCACAACACCAAACTTAAACTGTTGCTTTTTCCCAAGCAACTAGACAAATAAAATAGAATACAAATAAGTCACAAAGCAATAATATCTCAGAGTTCTTGAGTGAAGCTCAGATTCTAATTAAATGAGCGGGACTAGTAGCTTTTTGCTTCCGAACAGTTTTGGCATCTCACTTTATCCATTGAAGCTCAGAATGATTGGCATCTATAGGAACTCAGAATTCAGATAATGTTATTGATTCTCCTAGTTCAGTATGTTGATTCTTGAAAACCGCTACTTTATGAGTCTTGGCCGTGGCCCTAAGCACTTTGTTTTCCAGTATTACCACCGGATACATAAATGCCACAGACACATAATTGGGTGAACCTTTTCAGATTGTGACTCAGCTTTGCTAAAGTCCCCAATTAGAGGTGTCCAGGGTTCTTAAGTGCACTCTTCTTTTTGCTTTGGACCTTGACTTTAACTACTCAGTCTCAAGTTTTCACTTGACACCTTCACGCCACAAGCACATGGTTAGGGACAGCTTGGTTTAGCCGCTTAGGCCAGGATTTGATTCCTTTAGGCCCTCCTATCCACTGATGCTCAAAGCCTTGGATCCTTTTTATTACCCTTGCCTTTTGGTTTTAAGGGCTATTGGCTTTTTCTGCTTGCTTTTTTTTTCCAAGCTTTGTATTCACTGCTTTTTCTTGCTTCAAGAATCATTTTTATGATTTTTCAGATTATCAATAACATGTCTCATGTTCATTATTCTTTCAAGAGCCAACATATTTAACATTCAAGAACATCAAATTCCAAAGACATATGCTCTGTTCAGGCATTCATTCATAAGGCAGAAAGCATTGCCACCACATGTAATTAATTAGAATTTCTTTTATTAAAAGCTTGAAAAATATTGCCTCCTTATTCTAAAGAAAATCTTCTATTTTATTCATGTTTAATGATGATGAGAGAAATAAATTATAGCTTAATTGGAGATAAAATAACTACTAATTACTACTATAACTACTAAGGTAAAACTCAAATAAGAACAATCATCACAGAGTTAAGGTTAAGATTAGAGCTCAACAACCTTGAGTTTGGGATGTGGATGTTCCTCTAGTCTGTGGAGTGCTTGGTCTTTCAAGAGATAACTTCTGACGCTTCAGTTCCTTTAAGTCACGCCCTTGCTCTTCTTGTTCCCTGAGCAGTTTGTAGAGCATACTGTTTTGATTATGCTGTTCTTCCTTTATTTGGTCCATAGATTCTTGCAACTTGGTGACAGATGCTTCAAGTTGTTCTCAATATTCAAATTGAGGGACTTCCGGGAGGAATTCTTGCACCCTCCTCTTGATGGGGTCATCCTGCATTTGTTGTTTTTCCATTGTGGTTTTAGTGATTGGTTGCTCCACTAAGATGTACTCCGTTATTCCCATCTTCACTCCAGCATCTTTGCAGAGCATAAAGATTAGGCTTGGATAAGCCAACCTGGCATCTTTGGAGTTCTTGTTTGCAAGTATGTAAAATTCAGATGGAATCAATTGATGAACTTCCACTTCTTTTCCCAACATAATGCAATGGATCATCACTGCTCTTTTAACGGTGACTTCAGAACGGTTGCTAGTGGGCAATATAGAACACCCAATGAAGTCCAGCCATCTTCTGGCGACTGGTTTGAGATCTTCTCTCTTGAGTTGATTTGGGACACCCTTGCTGCTAGTGGTCCTCTTGGCTCCAGGGATGCATATATCCTCTAGAATCTTATCCAGGCCTTTATTTGTTCTCATCATTCTCCTATTGAAGGAGTCTGGGTCATCTTTCAGCTGAGGTAGCTTAAAGATCTCCCTGATTTTGTCAGGATGGATGTGAACAATCTTTCCTCTGACCATAGTCCGATAGTCATAGAGGGCAATTCCAGATATTCTCTGCCTGTCTGTTTGCCACAGATTAGCGTAGAACTCCTGAACCATTTTCCTTCCCACTTTTGTTTCAGGATTAGCTAGGACTTCTGATAAACCACTATTTTATGGTTTATGTTGTGTTTAATTGTGTGGTTTTATCATGATCCTTGCCCACTTATTCATTAAATTAGCATGAAATTATAATTCCTTTCTGAATTTATTACATGTTTGAAAACTGTTTCCTAGAGACTTTAATTGTGTATTTTAATTCTCCTTTATTCCATTCGATGCCGTGATTTGTGTGTTGAGTGTTTCAGACTTTATAGGGCATGAATGAGTTGGAAATTAGAAAGGAAGCTAGCAAAAATGGAAGGAACACAAGAATTTGAGGAGATAACCAGCAAGAAGTGACGCGGTCGCATAGCTCACGCGACCGCGCGAAGGAGAGCAAATCGCAGTGACGCGGCCGCATGGCTCATGCGGC
The DNA here is from genome assembly GCF_059453495.1 of Arachis ipaensis. Classification (NCBI taxonomy): domain Eukaryota; kingdom Viridiplantae; phylum Streptophyta; class Magnoliopsida; order Fabales; family Fabaceae; genus Arachis; species Arachis ipaensis. The sequence continues at coordinate 111,865,100 of NC_142441.1, read as the reverse complement.
CGCGCGGATTGGAAAAGCTCAAGCGACGCAGTAGCGTGGATGACGCGAACGCGTGGCAAGGAAAAGCACGAATGACGCGTCCGCATGGATGACGCGATCGCGTGACATGTGTGATCTGCATAATCTGCAGAATTCGCTGGGGGCGATTGTGGACCTTATTTCGACCCAGTTTTTGGCCCGGAACAGCAGACTAGAGCCAGAGAATATGCAGAAACAAAAGACAACATTCATTCTACACAGTTGACAGTTTTAGATCTAGTTTTACTCTTTTAGGTTTCTCTCTCTAGGTTTAAGAATTTTAATTTTCAATTGGCCTTAGCATTGGAACATTGAGAAGAGTTATTTCCTCATCAAGACTTCGTCATTCTAGTTCGTTCTCTTAACTTGGTTTTATTCTTCCATGTTCTTTGCTTTGTTCAATTTTGTCATTTGAATACTTTCATGATTATTTGATACAAGGATTATTTCTTCCATTTTAATTTATTTTTCCATTCCAATAATCATGTCTTCTTTTAATTCCCTTTCATGTGTTATGGATTTATTATTTACAATGAGTGAGTAGTTTCTCCACTTGATGGGGAGTTGATTGAAAGGAACTCTTGAGTTGGAAGGATTGAAAGAAAAATTTTAATTGGGTTAACTGTTGGATTGTTATCTAATCATTAACACCAATCCCTTTGAACTAAGTGGGTTGCAACTCGTGAACAGATCTAGCATTCCAACTTGTTTGATTTTCCTTTACCTAGTAAAGGATAACTAAACGGAACAACTATTAATTATAAATTAATCTTGAAATCATCCCATCAATAATAGAGATTCCAACTAATCAACTCCCAGTCAAGGCTTTTATTCATATTATTTGAATTTCCTCAATTTAATTTTCCCTCTACTTAACTCAACTTCTTGGAACATCTGATTAATAAAATAGCACACTTTTCTGCAACTCGTTGGGAGACGACCTGGGACTTAAACTCCCAGTAATTTTTAATTTAAACTCTCTGTGACATATTTCTAAATTGATAGGCAGATTTTCAGTGAGTTAAGAACTATACTTGCAACGTAACTATTTTAATAATTTTTAATTCACCAACTTCTGCGTCTCATCAATTTTTGGCGCCGTTGCCGGGGAGTTGTAATAGAGTGCTAAAGTTATTAATTAGAATTTATTTATTTGCATTTTATTTTGTTTTGCTACTATGAGCTGCATGTTTCTTTCGTCAAATGACGCATTCACTTCCTGATCCGCGCTTGCGAATATTCGATCCTGAAATTGAAAGGACTATTTCATGAATAAGGCGAGAACAGCATCGGTTAGTCTGCTCTGAGGGCGGATCTGAAAGTAAACTTGAGGAAGAAACCAGCCCCCGTTCTACTGATTCGGTTGTTTTACATGCAGAAGACATGGCAGCTAGGAGAGTTACCATCCAGGAGGAAGGAGCCCCTTATTTTACAATGCGACCATTTCAAGCGCATCATCCAGTGGTAGCTACAGATTTTGAAATAAAGACCGCACTGCTAAATTTGATGCCCAAGTTTCATGGCCTACCTGCTCAAGAGCCTATTAAGCACTTGAGAGATTTCCAGGTAGCCTGTTCTACTGTCAGGCGTGATAGTACTGACGAAACTTCAATTTTGCTGAAAGCTTTCCCGTTTTCTCTCGAGGGAAAAGCAAGAGAGTGGTACTACACTCAACCTCTAGCAAATGTATCCAACTGGAATACACTCAGAAAGGAGTTTTTGGAGAAATTCTTTCCATCTGAAGTTACTGATAAACTGAGGAAGGATATTTCCACAATTGTTCAGGATGACAATGAGACTCTCTTTGAATACTGGGAGTGCTTCAATAATCTTCTGGAAGCATGCCCCCACCACATGATTGACAAGATAGTGTTGCTTAGCTATATCACATAGGGCATGAGTCCCCAAGATAAGACCACATTGGAAAGTGCTAGCAATGGGTCTATGAAGAAGTATAAGACAACTGATGAGGCTTGGCAATTGATCAGTGATTTAGCTAAATCTACTAGGAACCACAAACAAAAGCAAGGCCGTTCAAAAGCCGTTGCAGAAGTATCCTCTAACAGAGAGACTGCTGCTCTAGCTCAGAGTATATGTGAGATGACCAACTTGCTGAAGCAGATGCAATTGAATCAACAACAAGCTCAACCTCCTCCACCACAGCAAAACCAACAACTAGTCCCACAGAGAGTTTGCAGAATCTGTGCTGATTATAGCCATTACACTGATGAATGCCCGCAGCTCCAATAAGAAGATAACATGGTGGCATCCACTCATAACTTCTATGACCGCCCCAACCAAGGGTACAATCAAAGTGGAAATAATAACCATGGATGGCAGGACAATTCTAACCAGAATTGGAGGGACAACAATAACAGAGGAGACCGAGATAATCAGGGAAATCAGAGGTGGAATAATAACAACAACAGGCAGCAGAATCAACCTTACAGAGCACCTCACCTAAGGCAAAACCAAGGACCACAGAACAATCAACAGCAGACCTCTCAATTTACTCATTCTTCTTCATCTCCTAATGAAGAGTTACTACAATCTTTTGAGCGAAGACAATAGACCATGGAAAATAACATCATGAATAGTATTAATGCCAGTCTGAATGGTCTCACCTCTACTTTGCAAGCTCTTATGTCACAGATTGGATCAACACAAAATTTCAGTAACCAACCTTCAAGCTCCACTGGAATCCCCTCTCAACCATTACCCAATCCAAAGGGAGGCATTAATGCCATCACCCTAAGGTCTGGAACCACACTGCAGGAGAGGAATCAGGAGGAACCAAGCCCACCAGAACACACCTTAGCTAAAGAGGTAGTAGAAATAGAAGATGTTGAAGAGGAAGAGGACATACAGGACATAGCTGAAAAAGAAATAGCTCAACCACAGGAGGAAGCACCAAGAGGCGCAGACACCACAGAAAACACTACTTCTATTCCATTTCCACAACTTGCAAAGAAGCCCAGGAAGCAGCTGGAACCCGATCCTAAAATGGTAGAGATATTCAAAAAGGTCGAGGTAACTGTTCCCCTTTTTGATGTTATTCAACAGGTACCTAAATATGCAAAGTTTCTAAAAGACTTATGTATACATAAAGACAAAATTAATGAATTAGAAACTATTCCTTTAGGTAGTTCTATATCTGCTTTAATGGGAGGATTACCTGAAAAATGTAGTGATCTAGGTCCTTGTATAGTTAGCTGTACTATTGGTGGTGTAGTAATTTATGATTGCATGTGTGATTTAGGAGCATGTGTCAGTATAATGCCTTTGTCTATATATGATATTTTGAGGCTCCCTCCCTTAAAAAGGTCGGCAGCTCGTTTTGTGTTAGCAGATAAAAGCATTATTACAGTGGCTGGAGTTGCTGAAGATGTTTTGGTGAACATTAAATGGCTTACATTTCCCACTGATTTTTATATCTTGGAGATGCCCCATAATGATTCAGATAAGCCATCATCAATCCTACTTGGAAGACCATTCCTGAAGACATCAAAATTCAAATTGGATGCTTTTTCAGGAACATACTCCTTTGAAATAGATGGCCGCATAGTAATCTTCAATCTGAATGGAGTCATTGACAAACCCCCGTAAGATCGCTTTATCTTTCAGTGTGATGTCATAGATGAAAGTGTAGCTAAAGTTCACAAGGGAGAGTTAGAAGAGAGGCACACTGGACAAGGTCCAAGTGTGGGGACCCTCTTAACTGACAATGAGGGCACTTCGTCATTTTCACAAGCTCCAGATAATCCAGAGCCTGCCCATGATCAAAAGTTAGAATTGAAACCCCTCCCTCCACATCTCAAATATGCTTATCTTGAAGATGAGCAGAGGTTTCCAGTTATCATTGCAAGGGAACTTACTTCTCAACAAGAAGAGCAGTTACTTGATGTGCTGAGGAAGCATAAGAAGGCAATTGGGTGGAGCTTGGCAGACATAGTAGGCATCAACCCTCAAGTATGTGAGCACAGAATATTTTTAGAAGAGGAAGCAAGACCTGTCCATCAACCCCAAAGAAGATTGAATCCCACCATCTTGGAAGTTGTCAAAAAGGAAGTGACCAGACTATTGGAAGCCGGTATCATATATCTCATTTCAGACAGTGAATGGGTAAGCCCAGTACAAGTGGTGCCCAAGAAGTCTGGAGTCACTACAGTGAAGAATGAGCATGGAGAGCTCATAGCAACTAGAGTTTAGAATGCTTGGAGAGTTTGCATTGATTACAGGCGTCTCAACCAAGCTACCCGTAAGGATCACTACCCACTTCCATTCATTGATCAAATGCTGGATCGCCTGTCAGGTAAATCACATTATTGCTTTTTAGATGGTTACACAGGTTATTTCCAGATTCATATAGCTCCTGAGGATCAGGAAAAGACTACTTTTACATGTCCTTTTGGGACTTATGCTTACAAGAGAATGCCCTTTGGCTTGTGCAATGCACCAGCTACTTTCCAAAGGTGCATGATGAGTCTTTTCTCTGATCTTATTGAGGACTGTATGGAAGTTTTTATGGATGATTTTAGCGTTTATGGTGATTCTTTTAGCCTTTGCTTAGATGGATTATCTAGAGTATTAGATAGATGTGTTAATACAAATCTTGTATTAAATTTCGAAAAATGTCACTTTATGGTAAAACAAGGGATTGTATTAGGACATGTGGTATCTAATAATGGCATTTCTGTAGACCCAGCAAAGGTGAGTATTATTTCTAGTTTACCTTACCCCTCTTCTGTGAGGGAAGTCCGTTCATTCCTTGGCCATGCAAGTTTTTACAGGAGATTTATTAAGGACTTTAGTAAGGTCGCACTTCCCTTATCCAGATTACTGCAGAAGGATATTGAGTTCGAGTTCAGTGAGGATTGCAAACAAGCGTTCGATAAGCTGAAGACTGCTCTGACTCAAGCTCCAATTGTGAGAGGACCAGACTGGAGCCAGCCATTTGAAATCATGTGCGATGCTTCCAACCATGCAGTAGGAGCAGCGCTGGCTCAGTGTGAAGGTAAGGATTCTTTCGTTATTACTTTTGCGTCTAAGACTTTAGACACTGCCCAGTCCAATTATACTACTACTGAGAAAGAGCTTCTTGCTATTGTTTTTGCTCTAGATAAATTCCGAGCTTATTTACTTGGTACTAGAGTAGTAGTGTATTCGGACCATGCAGCTTTAAAGTATCTATTAGCTAAAAAGGAGTCTAAACCAAGACTTATACGTTAGATACTGCTGTTACAAGAATTTGATTTAGAAATAAAGGATAGGAGTGGTAATCAGAATTTAGTGGCAGACCACTTGAGTCGCCTTGAGCATATTAAGGATGATTCTACTCCTATAGATGATAATTTTCCTTTTGATAACCTGCAAGTAGTATCTGAGGTAGTCCCTTGGTATGCACCTGTTGCTAATTACTTAGTTAGCCGCACATTTCCTCCAAATTTTTCTAAGCATCAAAGAGACAAGCTGAAAAGCGAGTCTAAATATTATATATGGGATGACCCATATTTATGGAGATGTGGCGCTGATCAAGTAATTAGACGTTATATGCCTCAATCAGAATTCCAGTCTATTTTAGAGGCCTGTCACTCATCTGAGAGTGGAGGACATTTTGGTCCTCAAAGAACAGCTAGAAAAATCTTAGACTGTGGATTCTGGTGGCCTACTCTTTTTAGAGACACTGCTGAGTTTTGTAAATCTTGTCTCCCATGCCAGAAATTTGGTAATATATCCAGGAGGGATGAGATGCCTCAACAAATTATGCTTTTCTGTGAAATTTTTTATGTTTGGGGCATTGACTTCATGGGTCCATTCCCAAATTCTAATGGATATTTTTATATATTGTTAGCTGTGGATTATGTTTCCAAATGGGTGGAAGCAATTCCCACCCGCACTGATGATGCTAACACTATTGTTTCCTTTGTGAGAAACCATATTATATGTCGCTTTGGATCACCACGAGCAATCGTGAGCGATCAAGGCACCCATTTTTGTAACAGGAGACTGACAGGATTAATGAAGAAGCATGGGATAATTCATAAAGTCGCAACAACTTACCATCCCCAAACTAATGGGCAAGCCGAGGTGTCAAACAGAGAAATTAAGCGTATCTTGCAAAAGATAGTAAAGCCTCATAGAAAAGAATGGAGCACCAGGCTACAAGATGCACTATGGGCATACAGAACAGCATACAAGACACCCATTGGGATGAGTCTTTTCCGCTTGGTTTATGGAAAAGCTTGTCATCTCCCAGTTGAAGTAGAACACAGAGCTTTTTGGGCAGTTAAGGAGTGCAACATGGGAATTGAGAAAGCCGGAGCTGAAAGGAAGTTGCAACTGCAGGAACTGGAGAGCCTTCACCTAGAAGCTTATGAAAACTCCAGAATATACAAGGAAAAGATGAAGGCTGTACATGATCAAAACATCAAGAAGAAAGAGTTCCAACCTAGGGATTTAGTCCTCCTTTACAAATCTCGACTAAGGCTCATGCCAGGCAAGTTGAGATCAAGATGGGAATGTCCATACAGAGTAGAGAAGGCCGAACCGTACGGAGTTTATCACCTAAGCCATCCTTCAAGCTCTGAACTTATTAAGGTTAATGGACAACGCCTGAAGCTATACCATGGCGAGAAGGTACAGAGAAACAAGGAGCTTGAGATCTTCCTCTTGGAAGATCCCCACATAGCAGAAGATTGAGCTAGTGGAGCGTCCAACTTACGGACGTTAAAGCAAAGTGCTAGGTGGGAGACAACCCACCATGGTATGATCGTTCTTTTCTTTATTTTTAGTTTTTCCTATTCAATAACTCTTCTCTTTCTTAGTACTTTCATGCATCTGCATTTACATGTTTTTACTTTAAAAAAAAAAATTTCGCTACGCGACGCGATCGCATTAGCGACGCGTCCGCGTCACAGGGAGAATAAAGAAAAATAAAAATGAACAGAAAGTCACGCTGGAGTGTGGCTGGAGGCGTGCCAATGGCACAAATCCACCCACGCAACCGCGTCTCTGACGCATTCGCGTCGCATGGGAATCATGGCCTCCCACGCGACCGCGTGCCCCACGCGGCCGCGTGTCCTGAGTTTTCGACGTAAAAGGGTGCACAATGAAATATTGTGCGAGAGTGATGCTGGATTGGTGCTGGAAGCACAATCCTTATCACGCGGCCGCGTCGGCGACGCGGCCGCGTCATCCATTTTCTGGCGCACACTCACGCGATCGCGTGGCCCACGAGATCGTGCCGTCTCAATGTTGGCACATAAATTAATTTGAACAGAGAGTTGTGCTGGTGCGAGGCTGCACTCGCGCCAGAAGCATAATATGGGTCACGCGACCGCGTGACCGACGCGATTGCGTCACCTCACTTGAAGCGCATTCACGCGAACGCGTGCCCCACGCGGCCACGTCGCGTGCGCTGCACAGCTCAACCTAAATTGCCAAATTATCTTATCTTTCTCTCCTCCAAATCCTAGTTTTTCTTTTCCCTCCTTATTTCTTCCTTCCCCCTTCCCCCTTCTATCTCACCTTTCACTCTCTATCTCTCTCACCTCCATTAACAAGGTTTTATTTTCTTTTTCCCTCCTTCTTTTTCTATCATCCCTATTATTTTATATGTATTTTCTTTTCTTTTCTTTTTCTTTTCATTATTCATATTTTCTTTCTTTTTCTTTTCCTTTTTACATGGTGTTAAAAATTTTTTGAGTCATTATCCCTCATTATATGCTTGTGGATTATTGTAAATTGTTTGACAATTATTTTTATTCTATTTAAGGGATTGCTTGCATGTTCACCTTCATATTTTCCATACCTTATTCACCATGCATGCTATGTGTTTGTGAAAAAGCTCCAATGGCATTATGCACTTCTCTATGTTGTTATACTATTCAATGCTTGCTTTTCACAACTTTCCTTTACTATTGTATTAATTGAATTTAATTGTCAATACAAACGTGATGGTTTGTTACAAAGTATTGCTTGGTCTATGCTACTCATGCCCTTTGCGGGCATGCCAATAAACACCTTGCAGTCACTTGTCTTTATATGCACTAGCTATTTTCCATCGTTCGCTTTTCACATGTACTCGCGAGCATGTGATAATGTCAGTATATCTTAATGTGCATCCATCACCCTCTTTTCCGTTTCCTTCCTTGCTGTATATCTCTTTGAATTTAATTTACTTTCTCTTCCCTTCTTTCAGGATGGCCACCAAGAAAGGAAAAGAGAAAGTTACTTCCAAACCACCAGCAAGAAGAGGAACTAAAAGAGCATTAGTAGCAGAGCCTTCTTCAACCGCAGTCAAGCCCTCAACAAAACGAGTTAAGAGGATAATAAAGGTTGATGAAAAGGAGAAAGCCTTTCCAGCAAAGGACACTGCGCGGTTTCCCAATCGCTACTGTGAGCAGATGTTCCCTATCCTGGCAGAAAGAAACTATAACAATGAATACCTTCTTATCCTCCCGTCCAATATTGCTTCCTTTGTTGAGCCGTAAATTGAACGAAGACAATGGGGTTTCCTACGAGACAGCCAAGGCAGGTCAATCTTTCTTGGGTAGTTGAGTTCTACTCTAACTTCTACATGCCAACCCTGCAGTCTGTTTATGTCCGGCAGAAGCAAGTCTCCATCACAGAAGAGGCCATTCAGCAAGCTCTGAGCATTCCCCCTATTCCAGAAGGAATGGACGCCTTCCAAGAAGCCGCACTTAAGCGCCAGAGGTACCAATTTAACTGGGACTCTGTTCTCGGAGTTATCGCATTACCTGGCAGCCGTTGGATCTACGGATACCATCGTACCCGCCCTAAGAGAATCTTGGCTTCAGTACTTACCTTGGAGGCTCACATATGGGCACAGATCATGTCCCATTACGTCTTTTCGAGCACTCATGAGTCCTCCTTCACTGCGGACATGGCTGTTCTACTTTGGTGCATCCTTACAGACCAACCTCTGAATCTCTCAAGACATATCCGGAATGCTATGGAACACGTACAAATTGCGGGCAACTTACCTTTCCCCGCCTTGGTCTCAGATCTTGTCTCAGCAGCCGGAGTCTCCTACAGAGCTGGGGACACCAAAGCCGTGCTTCTGCGGGTTGATCAGTATGTCCCTAACGGAAAATACCTCAGACTCCCAGCAACCACTACAAGCCTTCCCACTACTCCAGTTGAAGATAATCCTTCTTCAACACCACAAGCACCTACAACTGATGAATTGCTCCAGCAGATAATCACAAGGTTGGATCGGCAAGAACACAAAGCTAAGTTGAGAGAGCGCCGTAACGAGCGCCGATTCAAACACCTCAAGGAGCTACTCAAGGGACACTTCAAGGACTCGGATACCCCAGACTCCACTTCTTTTACCAGCACAGGAAGCCATCATGGTCCCGACTATGGAGATACTGCCACCAGCCCACCCCTGTTCCTGACAGATGGAACCGAGGACGGTGCAAAGCCTTAAGTGTGTCGAGGTCAGTCAGTACCTGACTTTCGGAGGTAATTTCTTTTCCCTAGCACCAATAATTAGGATATTTTAGTTAGATTTTCTTTCTTTTATAGAATAGAATAAATTGCATAGGTTAGGATAGTTGCATGCATGTTCTACTTGATTGAAAAGACAATAAGTTTCTTTTAAGACTCTATCTTTGGAATAAAATTTCACTAATTTTTCAAAATTTTATGATAAATTTGCTTGAGTTGTATTTAGAACATGATATTTGAGCTAAAGAACACATAACCTGAGAAAGATTTGAGCCTTTATGTATGGTTACATTATTTAACCATAATTATTTCATTCTTGTGTGTTTACTTCTCTATGATTGTAATCTATATTTTGTTTTATCTTATATGTCCAATATTTATTATATTTGCATGCTTGCACATGATTGAGGCCATTATTTGTTTAAACTCACTTATCCAAATTAAGCCTACCCTTTTCAACTACCTTTGTTAACCACTTTGAGCCTTTAAATCCCATTTGTTCTATATTTTACCACATTACTAACCTTAAGCTAAAAAACAATTGTATATCCCAAATTGAATCTTTGGTTGACTTAAGATAGAACTGTGTGTGCTAGTTAAGTATGGGAAATTGTGGGAACAAAAGTTGTTAAGGAATGTGTCATAAGAATTTAATGGAAATTTGGATACCTACTCATGTAAAACTATAAGAATTAAAAATCTATGTGCATTGATAAGCTATATTTAGTTTAATGTCAAAAAAATTTATATAAATAAATAAGGGGACAAAATTACCCCAATGTTAAATTCAGAATTCAAAGATCAATGCACATATGATAGAATCAAATACAAAGTTGATACATGAGTATGGATTAAAAAAAGGGAATTCTGGGTAGCTAGGTATGAGTTTTAAGATTACATTAGAAATATATAGGTTGGGTTGAAGCTTGGGTTAATTAAAGATTCAATTTATTAGCTCACTTAACCATATGTATACCCCTACCTGTACCTTAGCCCCATTACAACCTTGAAAAGACCTCATGATGTTTGAATTGGTATATTAACTGTTGTTGATTGGTTAGGAGAAGAACAAAAGTTAGAAAGCATGATTAGAGAAGGATAGAGTGATTACCCTATACACTAGAGATTAGAGCGTACATACATTATCAGTGAGGGTTCAATGCTTGAATTTTCATGTTCCCTGCTTTCATGAGCTATCTTCTTGCACTTTTATCTATTTTATTGTATAATGATAAAATTAGTGGAATTTGATTTGTAATTGTTTTGAAGAGCTTATTTACTTTTGATCAAGTGGGCAAGAATCATATAGTTGCACTTATTTATATATATATATAGGCTTGCATTGCATTTCATGAGTTTCTACATGTTCATACTTATTTCCTTATCTCCTTCAATTAAGCATGAGGACATGCTAATGTTTAAGTGTGGGGAGGTTGATAAACCACTATTTTATGGTTTATATTGTGTTTAATTGTGTGGTTTTATCATGATCCTTGCCCACTTATTCATTAAATTAGCATGAAATTATAATTCCTTCCTGAATTTATTACATGTTTGAAAACTGTTTCCTAGAGACTTTAATTGTGTATTTTAATTCTTCTTTATTCCATTCGATGCCGTGATTTGTGTGTTGAGTGTTTCAGACTTTATAGGGCATGAATGAGTTGGAAATTAGAAAGGAAGCTAGCAAAAATGGAAGGAACATAAGAATTTGAGGAGATAACCAGCGAGAAGTGACGCGGTCGCATGGCTCACGCGACCGCACGAAGGAGAGCAAATCGCAGTGACGCGGCCGCATGGCTCACGCGGCCACGCGGATTGGAAAAGCTCAAGTGACGCGGTAGCGTGGACGACGCAAACGCGTGGCAAGGAAAAGCGCGAATGACGCGTCCGCATGGATGACGCGATCGCGTGACATGTGCGATCTACATAATCTGCAGAATTCGCTGTGGGCGATTGTGAACCTTATTTCGACCCAGTTTTCGGCCCGGAACAGCAGATTAGAGCCAGAGAATATGCAGAAACAAAAGACAACATTCATTCTACACAGTTGACAGTTTTAGATCTAGTTTTACTCTTTTAGGTTTCTCTCTCTAGGTTTAAGAATTTTAATTTTCAATTGGCCTTAGCATTGGAACATTGAGAAGAGTTATTTCCCCATTAAGACTTCGTCATTCTAGTTCGTTCTCTTAACTTGGTTTTATTCTTCCATGTTCTTTGCTTTGTTCAATTTTGTCATTTGAATACTTTCATGATTATTTGATACAAGGATTATTTCTTCCATTTTAATTTATTTTTCCATTCCAATAATCATGTCTTCTTTTAATTCCCTTTCATGTGTTATGGCTTTATTATTTACAATGAGTGAGTAGTTTCCCCACTTGATGGGGAGTTGATTGAAAGGAACTCTTGAGTTGGAAGGATTGAAAGAAAAATTGTAATTGGGTTAACTGTTGGATTGTTATCTAATCACTAACACCAATCCCTTTGAACTAAGTGGGTTGCAACTCGTGAACAGATCTAACATTCCAACTTGTTTGATTTTCCTTTACCTAGTAAAGGATAACTAAACGGAATAACCATTAATTATAAATTAATCTTGAAATCATCCCATCAATAATAGAGATTCCAACTAATCAACTCCCAGTCAAGGCTTTTATTCATATTATTTAAATTTCCTCAATTTAATTTTCCCTATACTTAACTCAACTTCTTGGAACATCTGATTAATAAAATAGCACACTTTTTTGCAACTCGTTGGGAGACGACCTGGGACTTAAACTCCCAGTAATTTTTAATTTAAACTCTCTGTGACATATTTCTAAATTGATAGGTAGATTTTCGGTGAGTTAAGAACTATACTTGCAACGTAACTATTTTAATAATTTTTAATTCACCAACTTCTGCGTCTCATCAACTTCCCAGTTCCTGCTTCGAATCTGCTCTTGGATCTCAGGATATTCATCTTCTTTCAGATCAAACTTGACTTCCGGGATCACTGATCTTAGACCCATTATTTTGTGGTAATGGTCTGAATGTTCTTTGGTTAAGAACTTCCCTTGATTCCAAAGTGGTTTTGGAATACTCTCTTTCTTGCCTCTTGGAGTGGGTTATTTTCCTTTAGGAGCCATGATCTTAGTGGGTATAGTTCAGTGATCACGGATAAACATACCAAACTTAGAGATTTGCTTGTCCTCAAGCAAAAGAAAAGAAAGGAGAAGGATAGAAGGAGAGCTAGTGTCGAATGGTGGATGAGAGGAGGGAGGCCGAAAGTGGATTTAAAAGGGAGGGGGGTGGGTTTTCGAAAATTTTAAAAAAAGATAAGATAGAAGATATGATTTATAAAAAAAATAAGTATGATATGAGAAGATGTGATTTAAAATTTAAAAGATATGAAAGATATTTGAAAAAGATAAATTTGGATTTTGAAAAAGATAATGTGGAGATTTGAAAAAGATATTGATGAGTTGAAAAGATTTTAGAAGGAAAAGAGATAGATTTGTTTTGGAAATTTGAAAAAGAGTTAGATTGGATTGAAAAAGAATTTGTGTTTATGGATTAAGATACATTTGATATTTTTAAAGTAGGATTTTTAGAAATTAGGGATTTTAGAAATCAGGGTTTGTAACATGTTTATGCAAGAAATCATGAATTGAAACATGAAAATTAAAATTTAAATGAAAAATATGAAGTAAAAACGAATTTACCTCCTCCCCACCATCATGGCGTTAAACGCCCAAACGCTGCATGTTTTGGGCGTTTAACGCCCAATTGCTGCTTCTCCTGGGCGTTCAACGCCCAGCTGTTGCTTCTTTCTGGCGTTGGACGCCAGGAACTCCTTTGTCACTGGGCGTTTTTCTGAACGCCCAGGACGCTGTAAATCTGGCGTTAAACGCCCAGAAGGAGCTTCTTTCTGGTGTTCAACGCCCAGAAGATGCTTCTTTCTGGCGTTTAACGCCCAGATAGCTATCCTTACTGGCGTTCAACGCCCAGTGGATGCTTCTTATGGGCGTTGAATGCCCAAAACAGACTTTTACTGGCATTTTCTTGCCAGTGAGCTCTTTTTCTCTGTTTTGTGTGCTGAATCCTTCTGTAACCCTGTGAACTTATGCAATTGACTCTTTACCTTATTAACAATGAACTTTATATAAACAAATAAAATTAAGAATAGGGTAAAATGATAGAGAAAGTGTTGCCAATGGCTGGGTTGCCTCCCAGCAAGCGCTTCTTTATTGTCTTTAGCTGGACCTTGCTGAGATTTTTAATCTAGCCTCAGCCTTGAACACTCTTGCTCAACATTACCTTCAATATAGTGCTTGATTCTCTGTCCATTAACAATGAACTTCCTATCAGAATCAATGTCTTGAAGCTCCACATAACCGTATGGTGATACATTTGTAATCACATATGGTCCCCTCTACCGGGATTTCAGTTTCCCGGGGAATAGCCTGAGCCTAGAGTTAAGCAACAGAACCTTTTGTCCTGGTTCAAAGATTCTAGATGACAGCTTTCTGTCATGCCACTTTTTTTATTTCTCTTTATAAAGCTTGGCATTTTCGAAAGCAGTGAATCTGAATTCCTCTAGCTCATTCAGCTGGAGCAATCTTTTTTCTCCAGCTAGTTTGGCATCAAAGTTTAGGAATCTGGTTGCCCAGTAGGCCTTATGTTCCAGTTCCACGGGAAGGTGACAAGCCTTACCATACACAAGTTGGTACGGAGAGGTCCCTATAGGAGTCTTGAATGCTGTTCTGTAAGCCCACAGAGCATCATCCAAGCTTCGTGCCCAATCCTTTCTACGGGTACTTACAGTCCGTTCTAGGATTCTTTTTAGTTCTCTGTTGAAAACTTCAGCTTGCCCATTTGTCTGTGGATGATATGGAGTCACGACCTTGTGGCGAATCCCATACCGGACCATGGCAAATTAAAGCTGTTTGTTGCAGAAGTGAGTGCCCCCATCACTGATTAGTACCCTAGGGACACCAAACCTGCTGAAGATATGTTTCTGGAGGAACTTCAGCACTGTTTTAGTATCATTGGTGGGTGTGGCAATGGCCTCTACCCATTTTGATACATAGTCAACTGCCACCAGAATATAAGTGTTTGAGTATGATGGTGGGAAAGGCCCCATGAAATCAATTCCCCATACATCAAACAACTCAATCACTAAGATTCCTTGTTGAGGCATGGCATAACTATAAGGCAAATTACCAGCTCTCTGGCAACTGTCACAGTTACGTACAAACTCTCGGAAATCTCTGTAGAGTGTAGGCCAGTAGAAACCACATTGGAGGACTTTGGTGGCTGTTCGCTCACCTCCAAAATGACCTCCATATTGTGACCCATGGAAATGCCATAAGATGCTCTGTGCTTCTTCTCTAGGCACACACCTACGGATTATTCCGTCTGCACATCTCTTAAAGAGATAGGGTTCATCCCACAAGTAGTACTTTGCATCAGAAATTAATTTTTTCTTTTGTTGCCTGCTGTACGCCTTCGGTATGAACCTTGCAGCTTTATAGTTTGCAATGTCTGCAAACCATGGTGTTTCCTGAATGGCGAACAAATGCTCATCCGGAAAGGTTTCAGATATCTCAATAGAGGGAGAAGGCGCCCCTTCTACTGGCTCTATTCGGGACAGATGATCAGCCACTTGGTTCTCTGTCCCTTTTTTGTCTCTTATTTCTATATCAAACTCTTGCAGAAGCAATACCCATCTTATAAGCCTGGGTTTTGAATCCTGCTTTGTAAGTAGATATTTAAGAGCAGCATGGTCAGTGTACACAATCACTTTTGATCCTACTAAGTATGATCTAAACTTGTCAATGGCATAGACCACTGCAAGCAATTCCTTTTCTGTGGTTGTGTAATTTTTCTGGGCATCATTTAAAACACGGCTAGCAAAATAAATGACATGCAGAAGTTTGTCATGCCTCTGCCCCAGTACTGCACCAATGGCGTGATCACTGGCATCACACATTAATTCGAATGGTAATATCCAGTCAGGTGCAGAGATAACTGGTGCTGTAACCAGCTTGGCTTTCAGAGTCTCAAACGTCTACAGACACTCTGTGTCAAACACAAATAGCTTGTCAGCAGCTAGCAGATTGCTCAGAGGTTTTGCGATTTTTGAGAAATCCTTTATAAATCTCCTGTAAAATCCTGCATGCCCCAGAAAGCTTCTGATTGCCTTAACATTAGCAGGTGGTGGTAATTTTTCAATTACTTCCACTTTAGCTTGATCTACCTCTATTCCTTTGTTTGAAATTTTATGCCCAAGGACAATCCCCTCAGTCACCATAAAGTGACATTTTTCCCAGTTTAAAACTAGGTTGGTCTCTTGGCATCTTTTCAGAACCAGTGTTAGGTGATCAAGACAAGAGCTGAATGAGTCTCCATATACTGAGAAGTCATCCATGAAGACTTCCAGAAATTTTTCCACCATATCAGAGAAAATAGAGAGCATGCATCTCTGAAAGGTTGCAGGCGCATTACACAGCCCAAAAGGCATCCTTCTGTAAGCAAATACTCCAGATGGACATGTGAATGCTGTTTTCTCTTGATCCTGTGGATCTACTGCAATTTGGTTGTAGCCTGAATAGCCATCCAAAAAGCAGTAATGATTATGACCTGCTAGTCTTTCTAGCATATGGTCTATGAATGGTAAAGGAAAATGATCCTTTCTGGTGGCTGTATTGAGCCTTCTGTAATCAATACACACGCGCCACCCTGTAACTGTTCTTGTAGGAACCAGTTCATTTTTTTCATTATGAACCACTGTCATGCCGCCCTTTTTAGGGACAACTTGAACAGGGCTCACCCAGGGGCTATCAGAAATAGGATAAATAATCCCAGCCTCTAGTAATTTGGTGACCTCTTTCTGCACCACTTCCTTCATGACTGGATTTAGCCGCCTCTGTGGTTGAACCACTGGCTTAGCATCATCCTCCAATAGGATTTTGTGCATGCATCTAGCTGGGCTTATGCCCTTAAGGTCACTTATGGACCACCCAAGAGCTGTCTTGTGTGTCCTTAGCACTTGAATTAGTGCTTCCTCTTCCTGTGGATTTAAAGCAGAGCTTATGATCACTGGAAAAGTATCACCTTCTCCCAGAAATGCATATTTCAGGGATGGTGGTAATGGTTTGAGCTCGGGTTTAGGAGGTTTTTCCTCTTCCTGAGGAAATTTCAGAGACTCTTTCAATTCCTCTGAATCCTCTAGATCAGGCTGAACATCTTTAAAGATATTTTTCAACTCTGATTCGAGACTCTCAGCCATGTTGATCTCCTCCACCAAAGAGTCAATAAGATCAACTTTCATACAGTCTTTTGGTGTGTCTGGATGCTGCATGGCATTGACAGCATTCAACTTAAACTCATCCTCATTGACTCTCAGGGTGACTTCCCCTTTTGGACATCAATGAGAGTTCGTCCAGTTGCTAGGAAAGGTCTTCCTAGAATGAGAGTAGCACTCTTGTGCTCCTCCATCTCCAGCACTACGAAGTCAGTGGGAAAGGCGAATGGCCCAACCCTGACAATCATGTCCTCAATCACACCTGATGGGTATTTAATGGAGCCATCAGCAAGTTGGAGACATATCCGGGTTGGTTTAACTTCTTCAGTTAAACCAAGCTTTCTAATGGTGGATGCAGGTATTAGGTTGATGCTTGCCCTAAGATCGCATAGAGCTGTCCTGGTGCAATTACCTTCTAATGTGCATGGTATCAGAAAGCTTCCGGGATCTTTAAGCTTTTCTGGAAAGTTTTTCAGAATGACTGCACTGCATTCTTCAGTGAGGAGAACTCTTTCAGTTTCTCTCCAATCCTTCTTATGACTCAAGATCTCTTTCATAAACTTGGCATAAGAAGGTATTTGCTCAAGTGCCTCTGCAAACAGAATCTTTATTTCAAAAGTCCTGAGATAATCTGCAAAGCGAGCAAATTGCTTATCCTGCTCCTCTTGGTAGAGTTTTTGAGGATAAGGTATCTTGGCTTTATATTCCTCAACTTTGGTTGCTGTAGGTTTATTTCCTACAGAAGTGGTTGAAGAAGCCTTTTTAGAGGGGTTGTCATCAGTACTTGTGTGTGTCTGATCCCTCACTGGCAATTGAGTGCCAGGGTTGGAAGCTGGAGTGACGTTAGACGCCAACTCCTCATCTGTTCCTGGCGTCTGAACGCCAAAACTGTGCTTCCTTTGAGCGTTCAACACCAATTCCTTACTTGTTTCTGGCGTTAAACGCCAGTCCTGAGCATGGTTTGGGCGTTCAGCGCCAGCCTTCCACCCAATTTCTGGCGTTTTAGCGCCAGAATTATTTTTTCCCGGGCTCTTACTGTCCTCAGATGGAATTTGGGTAGTTTGCTCATTTTTTGGCTTCCTGCTGCCTTGAGGTGGGATATTTAATGTTTTTCCACTTCTTAATTAAACTGCTTGGCATTCTTCTGTTATTTGTTTTGACAGCTGCTGCTTTGTTTGCTTTAATTGTTCTTCCATATTTATATTAGCCATCCTTGTCTCTTGTAGTCTCTCCTTGAATTTGGCTAACTATTTTGTTAGAAAATCCAATTGCTGATTGAATTCAGTAGCTTGTTCAGCAGGACTGGGTTCAGTAGTCACTGTTTTAGCCTCTTCTTTCATGGAAGGTTCGCTGCTTAAGTACAGATGCTGATTTCTGGCAACTGTATCAATGAGCTCTTGAGCTTCTTCAATTGTCTTCCTCATGTGGATAGATCAACCAGCTGAGTAGTCTAGAGACATCTGAGCTCTTTCTGTAAGCCCATAATAGAAGATGTCTAGCTGAACCCACTCTGAAAACATTTCAGAGGGGCATTTTCTTAGCATCTCTCTGTATTTCTCCCAGGCATCATAAAGAGATTCATTATCTCCTTGTTTAAAGCCTTGGATATCCAGCCTTAGCTGTGTCATCCGTTTTGGAGGAAAGTATTGATTCAGGAATTTTTCTGTCAACTGTTTCCATGTCTTTATGCTAGCCTTAGGTTGGTTATTTAACCACCTCTTAGCTTGGTCTTTTACAGCAAATGGGAACAGTAATAATCTGTAGACATCCTGATCTACTTCCTTATCATGTACTGTGTCAGCAATTTGTAAAAACTGTGCCAGAAACTCTGTAGGTTCTTCCTGTGGAAGACCGGAATACTGGCAACTTTGCTGCACCATGATAATGAGCTGAGGATTCAACTCAAAGCTACTGACTCCAATGGAGGGTATACTGATACTACTCCCATATGAAGCAGTGGTGGGGTTAGCATATGACCCCAGAGTCCTTCTGGACTGTTCATTTTCACTTAGATCCATGATGGAGAAAGGGAGATGATGTAAAATAGAGAAAAAAATATTTTTATTTATTTATTTATTTCGAAATAAAATAAAATAAAATAAAATAAAATAAATAAAAATAGGTGAAAATTTTCGAAAATGAAGAGAGAGAATAAAAAATGGTTAGGAAGTTTTGAAAAAGATATGATTGAAAGGATTTGATTGGAAAATATATGATTTGAAAAAGATTTTAAATTTTGAAATAAAAATCTGAATTTTAAAAGTAAATTTCGAAAATTTGCTTTAAAATAGAGAGAAAAGATATTTTTGAATTTAAAGAGGAAAGAGAAAAACAATAAGATAGCACAAGATTTAAATTTTTTAGATCTAATGCTCTTTGTTTTCGAAAATTTTGGAGGGAAAACACCAAGGAACACCAAACTTAAAAATTTTAAGATCAAAACACAAGTAAGACTCAAGAAAACTTTGAAGAATCACAAGAACAACACGAACATGAAGATAGAACACCAAACTTAAAATTTTTAGAAAACTAAAATAAAATTTTCGAAAACCAAAGAAAATCAACAAGAAAATACCAAACTTAAAGTTTGGCACAAGATTTATTCAAAGAAAAATTATTTTTGAAAAGAAAATAAAAGACTCTGACCCAAAAGACAAAAAAAATTTCCTAATCTAAGCAATAGGATCCATCGTCAGTTGTTCAAACTCAAACAATCCCCGGCAACGGCGCCAAAAACTTGGTGCACGAAAATTACTTCACACTATGTAATTCCGCACAACTAACCAGCAAGTGCACTGGGTCGTCTAAGTAATACCTTACGTGAGTAAGGGTCGAATCCCACGGAGATTGTTGGCTTGAAGCAATCTATGGTTATCTTGTAACTCTTAGTCAGGAAAACAATTCACTTATCAAATTGAATTACGAAAAATAAGAGAGTATGAAATAAATACTTATTATGCAGTAATGGAGAATATGTTGGGGTTTTGGAGATGCTTTGTCTTCTGAATTTCAGCTTTTCTCTTGTATTCCTCTTCCCTCATACATGCAAAAGTGCAAAGTTCCTGGCAAGCTCTATGTAAGGTGTCACCGTTGTCAATGGCTACTTCCCATCTCCTCAGTAAAAATGGTCCAAATGCTCTGTCACAGCACGGCTAATCATCTAGAGATTCTCGATCATACTGGAATAGGATTTACTATCCTTTTGCATCTGTCACTATGCCCAGCACTCGCGAGTTTGAAGCCCGTCACAGTCATCCAATCCCAGAATCCTACTCGGAATACCACAGACAAGGTTTAGACTTTCCGGATTCTCCTAAATGACGCCATCAATTCTAGCTTATACCACGAAGATTCTGATTATGGAATCTAAGAGATACTCATTCAATCTAATATAAAACGGAGGTGGTTGTCATGCACACGTTCATGGGGTGAGGAAGGTGATGAGTGTCATGGATCATCACCTTCTCCATAATTAAGCGCAAATGAATATCTTAGATAGGAACACGCATGTTTGAATGGAAAATAGAAGTACTTGCATTAATTCATCGAGACGCTGCAGAGCTCCTCACCCCTAACAATGGGGTTTAGAGACTCATGCTGCCAAAAGGTACAAATTTTTAGATCTAAAATTTCATGAGATACAAAATAAATCTCTAAAAGTTGTTTAAATACTAAGCTAGTAACCTAGGTTTACAGAAAATGAGTAAACTATGATAGATCGTGCAGAAATCCACTTCTGGGGTCCACTTGGTGTGTGCTGGGGCTGAGACTAAAGCTTCTCACGTGCCTGGGCTGTTTTGGGCGTTCAACGCCAGGTTGTAACCTGTTTCTGGCGTTGAACTCCAACTTGTAACCTGTTTCTGGCGCTGGACGCCAGACTGTAATATGGAACTGGCGTTGAACGCCAGTTTATGTCATTTATCCTTGAGAAAAGTATGGACTATTATATATTGCTGGAAAGCCCTGGATGTCTACTTTCCAACGCAATTGAAAGCGCGCCAATTGGACTCTTGTAGCTCCATAAAATCCATTCCGAGTGCAGAGAGGTCAGAATCCAACAACATCAGCAGTCCTTTTTCAGCCCGAATCAGATTTTTGCTCAGCTCCCTCAATTTCAGCCAGAAAATACCTGAAATAACAGAAAAACACACAAACTCATAGTAAAGTCCAGAAATATGAATTTTTCCTAAGAACTAATGAAAATATACTAAAAACTTAACTAAAACATCCTAAAAATTACATGAAATTAACCCCAAAAAACGTATAAAATATCCGCTCATCAAAGAACAAGACCTAAATAGAAAATTCAACAATCCAATAAAAAAACAAGAACAACCCCAATCTCAATCCAGCGAATTCAAACACAGCAACCCAACAATTTAGCTAAATAACAACGTAACAAGATCAATAACAGAAAATGATAGTAAAAAAAAATAAACACAACAGAACAACACGGTGGGAAGAGGTGGACGTAGAAAAACTAGATTAGAGTTCAGTTCATAGTTCACAGAAAAATAAAAAATCACAATTCACAATTCACAGAACTTTATAGTAATGAAAAATTATTCAATATAGTTAAAAAAATTACCTAGAAGCTAAATTCCTTGAACAGAGCACGAAAGAGGGAGACACTGAGACAATGAGCACCTTCAAATGGGCTTCAAACAAGACAGTGGCTGCAGTGGAATAGAGCTAGCACCGACGAGACTGTGACTGCGCGACGGAAGCTTCCACATTTGCACGGTGGCTGCGCGATGGAGGGGAAGGAAGGTTGCGATGGAGGGGAAGTGAGGGAGTAGGCGGTGGCTGGACGGATGTGAGGGAGGACCTGAAGCTCGATGAGAAGAGCTCTGGACTGAGTGTGAGAGAGGCTGGTGCACAAATCCCTACACTTCATACAACTGAACCAGCAAATGCACTGGGTCGTCCAAGAAATACCTGAGTGAGTCAGGGTCGATCCCACGAGGATTGTGGCTTGAAGCAAGCTATGGTTATCTTGTAGATCTTAGTCAGGTGAATAAGAGATGTAGGTATCTTTGTGATTGCATAAAAGGAAATAAAAAGAAAAGGGTAATCATAACTCAAAAGTCGTGTAAACTATGAAGTAGCCGCCAATACTCCTCCAGATCTGAACCCCAGGGTTAGTGCGGATCCATTCTGATTGAGCCTGAAGCTCCTACAGTTCATTCTCTTTGGTGATCCTACTCAAAATGCCACATACAAGGTCGAATCTTCCGGATCAGAGGATGTTGTACCTTCGTTCTAGCCTCTACTACAGAGACCCTAATCTCCCCATACCTCGGCTGAACTGGTGTCTCGAGAAGTCCCAACGAAGTCGTGGATTAGCTGTCTAAGAGATGTATAATCAAGCTGGCGGTTCGATGCTTTCCACTTAAGTATTCACATGAGCCCAAGAAGAACACGGGTGGTTGTCAAGCATGCTATCTTAGTATGAAGAACGAAGATGATTGTCACGGGTCATCCCATTCATCAAGTTGAAGAACGAAGATACATGTTAGAATTAAATCAAACATGGATTGATGAGAAATAGTAATACTTTTATTAATCCATAAAACTCAGCAGGGTTCCTCCCCTCAACCTAGGAGGTTTAGAAACTCCTACTAATGGAAAACATAGTGGTAAAAAAATATGGCATAAAAGTCTCGTATGATTCGAAGATCAAGTGTAAAAAGTCTTTAAATACTAAGCTAATGACGAAGGATTATCTAAGAAAGGGTAAAACATTTTTTTAGTGCTAAAATCCACTTCTAGGGCCCACTTGGTGAGTGTTTGGGCCAAGCTTTGATGAGATCCACGTGCTATGAGGCCTCTAGGGCATTGAACGCTGCCTAGAGGGTTCTCTTTGGGCGTTTGGACGCCCAGTCTCCTCCTTTGGGCGTTGGACGCTTGGAAAGGGGCAGGAGGCTAGCATTGGACGCCAGTTTTAGGCCTTCTATTATGAAGCAAAGTATGGACTATTAATGCTGGAAACCTCTGGAATTCAGCTTTTTATAGCCGTTGAGAATGCACCATTCAGAGTTCTGTAGCTCCAGAATAGCTCTTCCGAGTGCAAGGAGGTCAAATCCGGACAGCATCTACAGTGCTTTCTCTGTGTCTGAATCAGACTTTTACTCCAACTCCTCAATTTCAGCCAGAAAATACCTGAAATTGTACAAAAACACAAAAACTCAAAGTAGAATCCAAAAATATGAATTTTACACTAAAACCTATGAAAACTTAATTAAAATTAAACAAAATATGCTAAAAACTATATGAAAATGATGCTAAAAAGCGTATAAAATATCCACTCATCACAACACCAAACTTAAACTGTTGCTTGTCCCCAAGCAACTAAAAATACAGTTGGATAAAAAGAAGAGTAGGATACAGTAAATCTCAGAGTTTCCAATAAAGCTCAGTTTTGAGCAGGACTTACTAGCTTTTTGCTTCTGAATAGTTTTGGCATTTCACTATCCATTGAAACTCAGAAGTGTTGGTCTCTTGAGGAACTTAGAATCCAGATGATATTATTGACTCTGCTAGTTTAGTTCTTTTTTTATTCTTGAACACAACCTTTAGAGTCTTGGCCGTGACCCTAAGAACTTTGTTTTCCAGTATTACCACCGGATACATAAATGTCACAGACACTTTAACTGGGTGAACCCTTTCGGATTGTGATTCAGCTTTGCTAGAATCCCTAGATAGAGGTGTCCATAGTTCTTAAGCACACACTTTTTACTTTGGACCACAACTTTAACTGCTCAGTCTCAAACTTTTTACTTGACACCTTCACTCCACAAGCATATGGTTAGGGACAGCTTGGTTGAGCCGCTTAGGCCAGGATTTTATTCCTTGTAGGTCCTCCTAACCATTGATGCTCAAATCCTTGGATCCTTTTTACCCTTGCCTTTTGGTTTAAAAGGTTATTGGCTTTTTGCTCTTGTCTTTTGGTTTAAAGAGCTATTGGCTTTGTCTACTTTTTATTTATTTATTTATTCATTTATTTTTCACATGCATATATTTATTATTTTTTTCCTTTTGCAACATGCTTTTTTTTTCTCTTTTTGCTACTTTTTCTTGCTTCAAGAATCAATTTTTGGATTTTTCAGATTACCAATAATACTTTTCCTTTTTCATCATTCTTTCAAGAGCCAACATTCTTAATTTTAACTTCAAATTTACACTGTTCATTCATACATTCAGAAAACAAAAACAGTGCCAGCACATCAAAATAATTGAACTATTCTTATTATATAACTTGAAATTCATGTATCTCTCAATTCCTTTCAAATAAAATTTTCTTTTAAGCAAGGTGAGAGATATATGGAACATTTTACAACTTTAAGACATATATAGAAATGATCATGCAATAAGAACAAGAGAATAGACAATACAACATAACAGAAAATAGAAAAATAACAAAAAAAAGGAAATAAAGAGAACGAATCCATCTTTAATGGTGGCGGCTAGTACTCCTCCTTGAGGATCCAATGTAGTGCTTGATCTCTTTAATGTCACTCCTTTGTCTTTGTTGTTCTTCCCTCATAGCCCTTTGGTATACTCTCATGGCCCTTTGGTCTTCCCTTATTTCATTGAGGATGGTGGAGTGTTCTTGATGCTCCAACCTCAATTGCTCCATATTAGTGTTTAATTCTTCAAGAGAATTATGTAATTGGTTCTAATAGCCTTGAAGAGGAAAATGCATCCCTTGAGGTATCTCAAGGATCTCATATTGAGGCTGGTGCACAGGCTCTTCTGCATGCTCTCTATTTTGCTCCATCCTCTTCTTAGTGATGGGCTTGTCCTCCTCAATGGAGATATCTCCCTCTATGACAATTTCAGCTGAATTCCATAGATGACAGATGAGGTGTAGGAATGCCAACCTTGCTTTGGTGGAAGGCTTCTCAGCTATCTTGTACAATTCTTGAGGGATCACCTCATGTACTTCCAACTCACTTCCAATCATGATGCAATGGATCATGATGGCTCTTTCAATAGTCACTTCTGACCGGTTGCTAGTGGGGATGATAGAGCGTTGGATGAATTCCAACCATCCTCTAGCTATGGGCTTGAGGTCAAGCCTTCTTAGTTGAATGGGCTTGCCTTGGGAATCCCTTTTCTACTGTGCTCCTTTCACACAGATGTCTAAGAGCACTTGATCCAGTCTCTGATCAAAGTTGACTCTTCTAGTGTAAGGATGTGGGTCTCCTTGCATCAAGAAAAAGTTGAACACCAACCTCACACTTTTCGGGCTAAAATATAAGATTCTCCCTCGGGCCATGGTGCTCCAATTATTAGGATTTGGGTTCACACTAATGTCATGGTTTTTTGTGACGCATGCATTAGCATAGAACTCTTGCACCATTAACATCCCAACCTCTTGGATGGGATTGATTAGGACTTTCCAACCTCTTTTCTAGATCTCTCTTCGGATTTCTGGATACTCATTCTTCTTGAGCTTGAAAGGGACCTCAGGGATCACTTTCTTCTCTGTCACTACTTCATAGAAGTGGTCTTGATGGGCTTTGGTGATGAATCTCTCCATCTCCTAAGATTCAGAAGTGGCGGCTACTGCCTTTCTTTTCCTCTTTCTAGAGGATTCTCTAACCTTAGGTGCAATAAGTGGTAATGGAAAGCAAAAGGCAACGCTTTTCTCACACCAAAATTAAAAGCTTTGCTCGTCCTCGAGAAAAAATAAAGAAAAGGGAAGAATGGAGTAGAGGAAGAAGAAGAAAATAGAGGAAGATAGAGGGAGAGAGGGCTCGGCCGAATAGGGCTTTGATGGGTATGAGAGGTGTGTGTATGAAGGGTTAGAATGAGAGGTATTTATAGAAAGGGGCTAAGGTAGGTTCAGTCATAGGTGGGGTAAATGGAAGGGAAATTTGATTTTGAAGTGGGTGGGGGTTGGTGGGAGTTATGATGGTTTTTTTGGGGAAGTGATATGGATGTGATTGGGCTAGGGTTTATAGGAAAGAGTGTGTGGAGAAGTGTGAAAGAGAGAAGGAAGAAGTGGGGTAGGTAAAGATGTTGTGGGACCCACTGGTCCTGAGAGGCTAGGGAATTCAGATTCCCTGCCCTCTGTGCTGACGTTGAACGCCCATGGTCTGCTCCTTGGCTGGCGTTCAACTCCAACAACACTCCATCCAGAGTGTTTTATTTTCACTGCTAAATTTTTCGGTCTCTGTTCTGACTGCTGCACATGATCATGAACCTAAAGAAATAACTTAAAGAAAAAAACAAAATTAAGAAAATAGAAATAATTAATTAAGGTTGTGTTGCCTCCCAACAAGCGCTTCTTTAACGTCATTAGCTTGACGGTTAGCTCCTTACGGAGGTGAATATGGACTCAGAGTTTCGCCCCTTATAGTGAACTTTCTTCCTGTCTTCTCATGAATGAGCTCCACATGCTCTAGAGACAGGATATGACTCACTGTATGTGGTATGACTGGTTTCTTGGTGAAGACAACTCTCATGCCAGGTGAGAGACCTTCAGTTGGGACTTTCTTGTCCCTCCAGCCTTTAGGTACTTTGTTCCTAGTACCTTTGTTCTCAGTGCTTGTTAATGGCTGCCCAACACCAAACTTAGAATTAATGTTTGGGGGCCTAGTAAAGCTCTACACTGAAGGAGATGATTGGAACACTAAATGTTGCACAGTTATCTCATAGGGAGAGTTAGGGTGAGGCATCTTGAACAAGATGTGATCCTCCCCTAGTTGTAGAATCAATTCTCCCTTAGCTACATCAATGATAGCATTGGCAGTGGCTAGAAAAGGTCTTCCAAGGATGATGGATTCATCTTCATCTTCCCTTGTATCCAAGACTATGAAGTTTGTAGGGATGTAGTGGTCTTCAACCTTTACCAAGACATCCTCTACTAAGCCATATGGCTTCTTCATTGACTTGTCTGTCATCTCTAGTGAGATGTTTGTAGCCTGTACCTCAAAGATTCCTAGCTTCTCCATTACAGAGAGTGGCATGAGGTTTATACTTGACCCTAGGTCATACAGAGCCTTCTCAAAGGTCATGGTGCCTATGGTGCAAGAAATCAGGAAGCGTCCAAGATCTGGAGGCTTCTGAGGTAGCTTCTGCTGAACCAAAGCATTGAGTTCTTTGGACAGCAGTGGAGGTTCTTCCTCCAAAGCCTTTGTACCAAATAACTTGGCATTCAGCTTCATAAGAGCTCCTAGGTACCGAGTAACTTGCTCTTCCCTAGTGTCTTCATCTTCATCAAAGGATGAGTGTTTGATGAGCGGATAATTTATACGCTTTTTGACATTATTTTTAGTATGTTTTTAGTAGGATCTAGTTACTTTTAGGGATGTTTTTAATATATTTTGTGTTAAATTCACATTTCTGGACTTTACTATGAGTTTGTGTGTTTTTCTATGATTTCAGGTATTTTCTGGCTGAAATTGAGGGACTTGAGCAGAAATCAGATTCAGAGGTTGAGAAAGGACTGCTGATGCTGTTGGATTCTGACCTCCCTGCACTCAAAGTGGATTTTCTGGAGTTACAGAACTCGAAATGGCGTGCTTCCAATTGCGTTGGAAAGTAGACATCCAGGGCTTTCCAGCAATATATAATAGTCCATACTTTTGCCAAGAATAGATGACGTAAACTGGCATTCAACGCCAGCTTTCTACCCAAATCTGGCGTCCAGCGCCAGAAAAGGAGCCAAAACCAGAGTTGAACGCCTAAACTGGCACAAAAGCTGGCGTTCAACTCCAAGGAGGACCTCTACACGTGTAACAATCAAAGCCCAGCCCAAGCACACACCAAGTGGGCCCTGGAAGTGGATTTATGCATCAATTACTTACTCATGTAAACCCTAGTAGCTAGTTTATTATAAATAGGACCTTTTACTATTGTATTTGGCATCTTTGGTCTCAGTTTTATTCCATTGTTCATCTTAGGAGAATATTGATCTCGTTTAGGGGGCTGGCCATCTCGGCCATGCCTGGACCTTTCACTTATGTATTTTCAACGGTAGAGTTTCTACACTCCATAGATTAAGGTGTGGAGCTCTGCTGTTCCTCAAAGATTAATGCAAAGTACTACTGTTTTCTATTCAATTCATCTTATTTCGCTTCTAAGATATCCATTCGCACCCAAGAACGTGATGAAGGTGATGATTATGTGTGACGCTCATCATCCTTTTCCCTTATGAACGCGTGCCTGACAAACACTTCTGTTCTACATGAAATAAGCTAGAATGAATATCTCTTAGATCTCCTAACCAGAATCTTTGTGGCGTAAGCTAGAATGATGGCGGCATTCAAGAGAATCCGGAAAGTCTAAACCTTGTCTGTGGTATTCCGAGTAGGATTCAATGATTGAATGACTGTGACGAGCTCCGAACTCGCGATTGCAGGGCGTTAGTGACAGACGCAAAAGGATAGTAAATCCTATTCCGGCATGATCGAGAACCGACAGATGAATAGCCGCGCCGTGACAGGGTGCGTGAGCATATTATTCACTGAGAGGATAAGATGAAGCCATTGACAAGGGTGATGCCTCCAGACGATTAGCCGTGCCGTGACAGGGCATTGGATCATTTTCCCGTGAGATGACCGAAAGTAGCCATTGACAGTGGTGATGTATCACATAAAGCCAGCCATGGAAAGGAGTAAGACTGACTGGATGAAGATAGCAGGAAAGCAGAGGTTCAGAGGAACGAAAAGCATCTCCATTCGCTTATCTGAAATTCTCACCAATGAATTACATAAGTATCTCTATCCTATTCTATTATTTATTATTCGAAAACTCCATGATTATTTTATATCCGTCTGACTGAGATTTACAAGGTGACCATAGCTTGCTTCATACCAATAATCTCCGTGGGATTCGACCCTTACTCACGTAAGGTATTACTTGGACGACCCAGTGCACTTGCTGGTTAGTTGTATCGAAGTTGTGACAATTATGAATTAAGATCAGAGCACCAAGCTTTGGAGCCATTACCAGGATTTGTTCGAGCCTGGAGATCACAATTTCGTGCACCAGTGTTCATCAGAACTCATGCACTACAGGAGTGCATGCAAAGGAACCTCTATGGTCTCTATATGAGCCTTGGCTTCCTTTAAATCTTGGATAGGGATTTCTTGAGTGGGTATTGAGCACTCAGAAGGTGTCCCTTTACTGGTGTTTAACGCCAGCTCTGATGGCTCTTTGGGCATTAAACGCCCATGCTGTATACCTTTACTGACGTTAAACGCCAGTTCCCTTACCATTATGGGAATTGGACGCCCGGATGTCCTGGTTGGCGTTCAACGCCAGCTTCCCTACCTGTTCGGGGCATTGAACGCCCAGTGAGGGCTTTCTCACTGGTGTTCACTACCAGGCTTGCTACCAGGTTGGGCATTGAACGCCCAGTGAGGGCTTCCTCACTGGCGTTCAGCGCCAGGCTCTTTGCCATTCTGGGCATTGAACGCCCAGTGAGATCCTCCTCACTGGCGTTCAATGCCTTCCTAGTCTCTCCAGATTCGGCCTCTACCTCTATGGTGATGGCCTTGCACTCTTCTCTTGGGTTTACTTCAGTGTTACTAAGAAGAGTGTTAGGAGGAGTCTCAGGCATCCTCTTGCTCAATTGACCAACTTGTACCTCCAAATTTCTGATAGAGGACCTTGTTTCAGTTATAAAACTATGAGTGGTCTTAGAGAGGTTAGAGACTATAATTACTAAGTCAGAGAGGCTCTGCTTATGAGTTTCCATATTCCCTTGAGAAGATGGGAATGGTGATCTGTTGTTGAACCTATTTTGGTTCCTTCCACCTTGATTATTATTGAAGCCTTGCTGATGCTTCTGTTGATCTTTCCATGAAAGATTAGGATGATTCCTTCATGAATTATTGTAGGTTTTTCCATAGGGTTCTCTCATATAATTTACCTCCTCCATGGTGGGTTGATCAGGATCATAAGCTTCTACTTCCGAAGAAGCTTCCTAAGTGCTACCAGTTGCAGCTTGCATTCCAGTCAAATGCTGAGAGATCATATTGACCTGCTGGATCAAGATCTTGTTATGAGCCAATATGGCATTCAGAGTATCAACTTCAAGAACTCCTTTCTTCTGAGGTACCCCACTGCTTACAGGGTTTCTTTCAGAAGTGTACATGAATTGGTTGTTTGCAACCATCTCAATGAGTTCTCTTGCTTCTGCAGGTGTTTTCTTCAAGTGGAGTAATCCACCTGCAGAGCTGTCTAATGATATTTTGGACATCTCAAACAGACCATCATAGAAAATTCCTAGGATAGACTATTCTGAGAGCATGTCAGGAGGGCATCTCCTGATCAGTTTCTTGTATCTTTTCCAAGCTTCATGGAGGGATTCACCTTTTTTTTTGTCTGAAGGTTTGAACTTCCACTTTGATTTTGCTCATTTTTTGAGGGGGAAAGAATTTTGCCAAGAAAGCATTAACCAGCTTTTCCCAAGAGTCTAGGCTCTCTTTTGGTTGAGAATCTAACCATATCTTAACTTTGTCTCTAATAGCAAAGGGAAATAGCATAAGTTTGTAGACCTCAGGATTCACTCCATTGGTCTTAATAGTATCACAAATCTGCAAGAATTCAGCTAAGAACTGATGTGGATCTTCCATTGGAAGTCCATGGAACTTGCAATTCTATTGCAGAAGAGAGACTAACTGAGGCTTAAGCTCAAAGTTGTTAGCTCCAATGGCAGGTACAGAGATACTTCTGCCATAAAAGTCAGAGGTAGGCATGGTGAAGTCACCAAGAACCTTTCTTACTTCTCCTTCCTATTTGGCCATGTCTTCTGCTTCTTGTTTAAAATTTTCAGATTCAGGATCAAGATTAAAGAGGAGTTATTTATCCCTGTTCCTGGTTATAAACAAGAAAAGAAGAAACCAAGGACAGAGGAGAATGGGAGCTCTATGTTCAAGAATAGAGGACTCCCTGTGAGATGTAAAGAAAGAAGAGGAAGATGGAAGAATGAAGATGAAAGAAGAGAGAAGAAGAATAATTCGAATAAATAGAAGTAGAGAGGAGAAGAATTAGAAATAGAAAAGATAAACAGGAATTAAAATATTTTTATTTTTATTTTATTTATTAATGTAATTCAAAAATAAAGGTTAATTAATTAAAAGGAATTAAAAATGTAATTATCAATTTTGAAAAAGAAGAGAGAAAAATAGAAGAAGGATTTTCAAAAATTAGGAGAGAGAAGAATTAGTTAGAAAGTTTTAAAAAAAGAAGAGAGAGAAGATATGTCACTAATTAAGAAAGATTTGAAAACAAGAAAAGATAGAAGATTAGAAAAGATTTGATTTTAAAAAGATTTGAAAAAGATTTAATTTTAAAAATTAAAAGAGGATAAGATAGAAAAGATAAGATAAGTTAGGTAAGAAAGATAAGATAAGGAAGTTAAGAGAAGAAGATAAGCTTTATATTTAAAAAAATTTGAATTTAAAATTTGAAATTTGAAAATTAAATTTTGAATTTTGAATTTTGAAATTGAAATTTAAATTTTGAAATTGAATTTGAAATTTTAAATTTTGAAAATTTAAATTTTGAATTTTTAAATTTTGAATTTTGAAAAAGTCAACAAGATAAGATAAAGATTTGAAAAAGATTTGATTTTTGAAAAAGTTTAATTTTAAAATTTGAAATTTGAAATAAGATAAGATAAGATTTTTGAATTTTGAATTTTAAATTTTTGAATTTTTAAGAAAGATAAAAAGATAAGATAAGATTTTGAAAAAGATATGATTTTTAAAAAGATTTTATTTTTGAAATTTGAAATTAAGATAAGATAAGATAAGATAATAATTTAAAATTAAAATCTGAATTTTTAATGTGATTTTCGAAAAATTTAATTAAAATAAAGATAGAAAAGATATTTTTTATTTTTGAATTTAATGAAGAAACAGAAAATCAACAAAAAGACACCAAACTTAAAATTTTTAAATCTAAGGGGACCTAGTGTGCGAAAATTAACAAAAAAAACATAAAGAGACACCAAACTTAAAAATTTTAAGATCTAGACAAAAAGAAAAATAAGAACACTTTGAAGATCAAGAAGAACACCAAGAACAAGACTCAAAGAATTTAAAAACACAAGAACATGCAAAGACACCAAACTTAAAGTTTTTGAAAACCAAACACACAAATCTTTGAAAATTTAAAGAAAAGACACAAGAAGACACCAAACTTAAAGATTGACACAAGATTCAAATAAAGAAACTATTTTTGAAAATTTTTAGAAAGAAAGAGTCAAAAATTTTGAAAATTTCAACGAGAACAAAAACAAAAGATTCAAACCAAAAACAAAGATTAAACAAAGAAAAGAAAATTTTTTTTTGAAAAAAAGTTTTTGATTTTTTCAAAAAAAAATAAAATAAAAGACTCTAACAAAATTAAAGACAATATCTGATCTAGGGAACAAGATAATCCGTTAGTTGTCCAAATTCGAACAATCCCCGGTAACGGCGCCAAAAAGTTGGTGCACGAAACCCCACACATTGTACAACTGAACCAACAAGTGCACTGGGTCATCCAAGTAATACCTGAGCGAGTCAGGTCGATCCCACGAAGATTTTGGCTTGAAGCAAGCTATGGTTATCTTGCAGATCTTAGTCAGGCGAATAAAAGATGTAGGTCTGTTTGTGATTGCATAAAAGGAAATAAAAAGAAAACGGTAATCAGAACTCAGAAGTCGTGTAAACAATGAAAAGAGGATGGTTAAGTCTTGGAGATACTTTGTCCTTCTGGATTAACTCTGGTTTTACTATCTTCTTCAATTGTGAATAATTTCTTCTATGGCAGGCTGTATGTGATTGACGCTAAAATCTACTTCTGGGGCCCAATTGGTGAGTGTTTGGGATGAGTTTTAATGAGATCCACGTGCTATGAGGGCTCTAGGGCATTGAAGGCTAGCTAACGGCTCCTCTTTGGGCGTTTGGACGCCCGGTCTCCTCCTCTGGGTGCTGGACGCCTAGAAGGGGACAGGCGGCTGGCATTGGATACCAGTTTTGGGCCTTCTACTCTGAAGTAAAGTATGGACTATTATACAATTCTATAAAGATCTAGAAGTCAGCTTTCCATAGTTGTTGAGAACGCTCCATTTGGACTTCTGTAGCTCCAGAAAAGCTCTTCTTAGTGCAAGGAGGTCAGATCTAGACAGCATCTGTAGTGCTTTCTCTGTCTCTGAATCAGACTTTTACTCCAGCTCCTCAATTTAAGCCATAAAATACCTGAAATTGTACAAAAATACAAAAACTCAAAGTAGAATAAAAAATGTGAATTTTACACTAAAACCTATGAAAACTTAATAAAAATTAAACAAAACATGCTAAAAACTATATGAAAATGATGCCAAAAAGCGTATAAAATATCCACTCATCAGAGGCAGAGAACGCGTTCATTTTAAATTTTAGTTTTAGGTTTTTGATTGTTTATATTTTTTATTTATATGAAACCAGTTTTTATCGATTCAACTAATGACTTATTGGTTGAATTAATGAATCAATGAACTAGTAGTCTGACTAATTCGACCACCAATTTGATTTTGACAAGTATGCTAAATATAAATATAATTTGACCATATAATTTATAACATTTAATTAGGGAAATTTACATAAATAAATTGTTTGTCCTTCAAATTTACGCAATTGCATTCTTTTAAATATGAAATCACAAATACATTGTTTCATATATCTATAGCCAGCCGCGAATTACATG
This sequence comes from Arachis ipaensis, assembly GCF_059453495.1. Classification (NCBI taxonomy): domain Eukaryota; kingdom Viridiplantae; phylum Streptophyta; class Magnoliopsida; order Fabales; family Fabaceae; genus Arachis; species Arachis ipaensis. Next base: position 111,831,625 of record NC_142441.1, on the reverse strand, counting down.
CAAATGGGGGAACACAGAAACTGCTACAGGCTGTCGCGATTTCTGTTTATTGATACTTGGCCATAAACCGCTACTGGCAATAGCGGTTTATGTGTGTGGGGAAGTGTGCATAAATCGCTGGAGGTAGTAGCGGTTTACATTGAACAAGATATTTGCTGTTTCTGTTCTGTACCATTTCGGTGTCAACTTATATGTTATGATTTTTTCATATTTTGTCTTCATATACATGGGCATGCAGAGTAGTCTTAGCAAGATCGAATTTTGATAATAATCTTATATGGTGTTTTATTTGTATTTCTTGCTTGTTAACTAGAGTTTTGGCTTTATTTTGTTTGGTCAGGGAGAATGCATGACTTTGATTTAGTTTAGTGTGTACCGGAATGTGATTTTAGAAAATCTCTTATATGTTTAGATATTATTTTATTAGCTCAACTTATTTTGTTTTGTTGAGTTTTTTTAATTTTATTCTGTGTTTGTGATTGAATAACTTAACTAAAGATTAAAAAAAAAAAGAATATCTTATTCAACATAAACTGCTACTAACTCCAGCGATTTATGCACACTTTCCCACACACATAAACTACTACTGCCAGTAATCGTTTATGGCCAAGCATCAATAAACAGAAACTGCAACAGCCTCTAGTGGTTTCTGTGTTCCCCCATTTGCATGTAATCCGTGGCTGGCTATAACGGATTATGTATTTTCGTAAACTGCTACTGCCAGTAGCGGTTTCTATAGATATATGAAACAATGAATTTGCGTCTTCATGTTTGAAAGAATGCAATTGCGTAAATTTGAAGGACAAATAATTTATTTATGTAAATTGTCCATTTAATTATATTTATAAAATTTGATTAAAAATGTAAACTTATTAGAGATAAATTTACTACCGTGTAATAAACAAATGAAATTATCACGAGACTTAAAAATAATAATTGATAATAATAAATTGTAATTACACTTTTGATTATTTCTATATTTAAGTTGTTCTATTTTAGATGAAAAATTAAATGAGTAAAAGTCAGCATATTAATGACCTCATTCCAATGACTTAATTAATTATAGATAGATAAATTATTTATAGTTTTGCTACCCATTAAAATTATTTTTTATAACCAAGGATAATTAAGTTGGTCCAAACTCAACAAAATTCATTCACACAAAATGTACGTGAAATCACATCGTTTTTATCTGTGTTTCTTCTTCGTATTTTTTTATACACCTCATTCTCTTTCTTCTATTGGTGTTGTTGCTGCGTTTTATTTATGTTTTTTTTCTCCTCATCTTGCTCATCTGATATTGTCTGTTTTGTTTATTTTTTCTTTTTTTTATTTTATTTCTCTTAAAAGAGTAAAACAAGAAGAATTATGAGAAATAAAATAAAAAAAATGAAGATGAAAAAGAAAAAAAAGCAACAGAAAATGTGGAAGAGGAAAAGGAAGAGTTTTGAATTATATAAGGTTTATCAGAATAAAAAACACAAAAATTTCTTAACAATAACATGTAAATTTCTAAGTTTTGACTTCGAAATTTTGCTAGAAACACAATGTTGCTATTGAAGTTCAATTTTTCACTACGTTATAGCAACAAAATAAAACCGTTCTCTTTGACTTTTAAAAATGGTTTTATAACCATTACATCAATTTTTTATTAAAAAATAATTTTTTAATATTGTTTAAATAATTTAACAAATATTATTTATAGAAAAAATAAATTTAAAACAAATATTAGATTTTGTTTCATTCAATTATCGCTCTAAAATTTAACATATAATTTTTTTTACACTTAAAGAAAAACCCAAATAAATAATCAAATCCCTAACGCAGACTTCCCACTCGTTCCTTTTCTCTCCCTCTAGCGAGCCCTAACCCACCACCATAACCCACCATTCATCATCTTACGTTAGCCATAATCTCATAACTTCACGCAGCCCTCACCATACCATCGAGCCCCAACCCACCGTCGAAGGAAGCAGTTCGTGGTGCGCCGTTGCTGCATCTCTGCCTCTCTCCTTGCCACGTACGTCGGTCATCTCTACCTCTCTCATCACCGCATATGTGGGTCGTCTCTGCCTCTCTCCTCTTCTCTGCATGTGTGGTCGTTATTGGTTCTCTCCTCTCCATCGCTGCTTTTCTGCTCCTCGCAGTACGTGGTCTGCCCCTGTCGTCATTGCTACTTTTGATCCCACCCTGTCTCGTGATCCTCTGCCTCCTCAGCTCGTTGTGGCTCAGCTTCTGTTTAGGTCACTCAAGTCTCTTCTTATTAATAACTGACCTTGTAATTCTCTGGATCTGGAATAAATGTCCCAGTCCCAACTTTATGTCTTGGATGCTCACCAAAACCAAATGGAACACTATCATAATTGGGCCCAGAATTTTGCATCATAGGAAGGAAGGGATGTTTCTGACTAATGTCACCAGAAAAAGGTAGCATCATATTTGGAACAATACTAGTACAAGTAAGAGGAGGAGATTTTCCCAATAATAATTGTGACTGAAGTGGTGGTATTATAGATGGACTAGAACAAAAAAATGGACCCTGTAATTTTTTATTTAAACATAATCTTGCATTCTGCATTTTTTTCAATGGATTGCAAAATCACACTCCAAAACATCAACTAATAATGTAGTTGCCATGTTCATAGCCACAGGAAATAAAAATGGTGTCACATTATTATTATTACCATTAATTGGAATAAGTAATGTGATTTTAATTGATTTGGATTCTATTTTTATTTTAATATTGATTTGATATATTGCAGTTCTGTTTTGGTCACTGGTTCTCTAGAAATATATTTTCTGTTTTGGTCACTTCTCTGTGTTGGTCATTGATTCATAATAGAAAAATATTAATTTTATTTTGGTTGGAACTATTCCATGCAAATAAAAGATTTTTTGTTGTTAATTTTTAGATGTCATAAAGCAGAAAATTTTTTTGATTTACTAAGTATATAATTATTGATTTTTTGATGGACTTGTTAAGAGATAAGAAATTTGGTAATTTGTGTCAATAGGCAGATTGAAGGTGCTTTTGTTTTGTTTTGTAGTAACTAATATCTTTGGGGGTTTTGTTTGATTTATAGGTGCTAGTGCTAGTGTGTAGTCATAAAAGTCATATACAGTAACATTAGTATTAAGATTATTGTTATGAATTGCTTTTTTTTTTGTTATTGTTGTAGTTTGTCTCTTTAAAATTAGAGTATTGCAATCAAATAGTGACAAAATAAATTCACAAAATTAGAAGATTGAAAGCAGGAAGTGTTTGCATCAAGGTTCTCAAAATCGAATCGATCATCGAACTGCTCTAACTACTGGTTCATTCAGTTCAATCGTAGTCCAATCGGAATAACTGTTTTATAATAAAATAATAAATAAAATATAAATAGACGTACTAAAATATAATTATGTTTTAGTATATCTATTTATATTTTATTTTTTATTTTATTATAAAATGGTTATTCCGGTTAGACTATGATTGAACCGATTGAACTAGTGAACCAATTAATCAATAGCTAGAGCAGTTCAATGATTAGTTTGGTTTTTAGAACCTTGATGCAAACACTTCCTGCTTTCAATCTTCTAATTTTGTGAATTTATTTTGTCACTATTTGATTGCAATACTCAGGTTTTAAAGAGATAAACTACAATAGTAACAAAAAAAAAGCAATTCATAACAATAATCTTAATATTAATCTTACTGTATGTGACTTTTATGGCTACACACTAGCACTAGCACCTATAAATCAAATAAAACTCCCAAAGATACTAGTTACCACAAAACAAAACAAAAGTACCTTCAATCTGCCTATTGACACAAATTATCGAGTTTCTTATCGCTTAACAAGCCCATCAAGAAATCAACAATTATATATTTAGGGAATCAAAAAACTTTTCTGCTTTATGACATCTAAAAATTAACAACAACAAATCTTTTATTTACATGGAATAGTTCCAACCAAAATAGAATTAATATTTTTCTATTATGAATCAATGACCAACACAAAGAAGTGACCAAAACAAAAAATATATTTCCAGAGAATCAGGGACCAGAACAGAACAACATTATACCAAATTAATATTAAAATCAAAACAGAATCCAAATCAATTAAAATCACATTACTTGGTCCAATTAATGGTAAAAATAATAATGTGACAACATTTTCATTCCATGTGGCTATGAACATGGAAACTACATTATTAGTTGATGTTTTGGAGGGTGGTTTTGTAATTCATTGGAAAAACATGCAGAATGCAAGATTATGTTTAAATGGAAAATTGCAAGGTCCATTTTCTTGTTCTAGTCCACCTATAATACCACCACTTTAGTCACAATTATTATTGGAAAAATCTCCTTCTCTTACTTGTACTAATATTGTTCCAAATATGATGCTACCTTTTTCTGGTGACATTAGTCAGAATCGACCATTCCTTCCTATGATGCAAAATTCTGGACCCAATTATGATAGTGTTCCATTTGATTTTGGTGAGCATCCAAGACATAAAGTTGGGACTGGGACATTTATTCCAGATCCAGAGAATTACAAGGTTAGTTATTAATAAGAAGAGAATTGAGTTACCTAAATATAAGTTGAGCTACACACTACTACATGACTTTTAGTAACATTTAAAAAATGTTACCAAATCATATTAAAATGTTACTTATGTACACTAGTAATATTTTAACAAATGTTAAATATACCCTATGTTACTAAAAAAGTTTACTAATATTTTTCTAAATATTTAATAATATTTAATAAAAATATTACAATAGATGTTCTATAGTAATATTATGAAAAATGTTACAATATATTTTTCTTAGTAACACTTAAAAAAATGTTACCATAGATATTTTTTGTAACACTTCGAAAAATGTTACCATAGATATTTTTTGTAATACTTAGAAAAATGTTACCATAAATATTTTTTGTAACACTTAAAAAATATTACAAAAGATCTTTACTAACATCTTTTTAGTTATATTATACTATTTTTTATTTTATATTATAAACAATATAAATATACTAAAATTAATTACTATAACATAAAATATTTCATTAAATTCACAAATTCACAAAATAAAATTTTTATAACCTCTTTCATTAATCAATAATCATTGTACAAGTTTGTTTTGTGATGCAAATAAAATGAGTAAAAAATATTTATAGCACTTAAACTATATGAATATTTCATATATATAAAAAAAAAAAGAAAAGTGATACACAGTACATAAAACATGACTAATTGGCAATCTAAAGCACCAACTCAGTCTCCCCAGCTTCTTGCAGCACGTAGAGAGCTCCAGAAACCTACAAAATATTCATCACTGCCTTCTTATGCAGTTGAACATATTAAGCCAAAAACAACATGGGATCACCTATACATACGCTCCACTTGTCAAACACATGTACGGTGATAAGGGGAAAATTTTTTACATATAATATACAAAATTTTATACATTCCTTCCATATACATAGAACCATACTCCAATACTCCATCCATTCGACAACATCTATTCTGTCAATCTTTATGCATGTTAATAAAAACATGTTTTGACAATATTAATAGCAAAAGATAACCTGATTCTACCCCAAAAATAAAAATTCTAAATTGAAATTATAACCTCTTTTATATTCTCTATTTATACTCTATTAACAAGCACAATTAAAGTAAGAATGAAAACCATGAGTCTTTGCCGCTGGTATACTAATCCGACTGAAGGAACTATAACTACTTCTCTCAATACAATTTTATATACATCCAAGGGCTCGAACTCAAGACAAAGGGGATAAGGATGAGCTTGCCTACCACTTGAAAATCACTAATGTACTATGCAGAAAAAATTAAACTATTTCTCACTAGCTGAAGATGATCTCTAATGTTCTACTCTAGGGAATAAGAACTACTTGAACATTTTAAAACTCAAATTTGTTGGGCTAATACTTGCACAATAGCATCCTCAACCTAAAGTAAGCAACCAAAATGAGAAAGAAAAAATGATTTGACAGGTTATGCATGACAACCATTGATTGGGAATTCAAAGCAGCAAATACAATGCCTTCTAAACTATTTATGCTGGCAATAATTTGGGGGGGGGGGGAGAAAGCATATGCATAGTGAAGAATTTAAAGTCCACGAAAATCGACAAGTGCACCAGGTAATACCTCAGGTGAGTGAGGGTTGATCCCACGAGGATTGATGTACTAAGCAGCAATAATTAAGTGATTTACTTAGTTAGAAAAGAAAAAAAGAGTGTTTTGTGGTTTTAATTGCATTAAACAATAAATTTAGGGAATTAAAAGCAAATAGTAAATTGATGTGAAGAATATATGAGAAAACAGTTAAGGTTTCAGAGTTATTTATCTTTCGGATTAACTTTTCTTACAACCTATTTTAATCATGCAAGATTCAATTCATGGCAAACTATATGTGACTAAATCCTAATTCTTTAATAATTTAGTCTCCTCTAACCTAGTTAACTGCCAATTCCTTGGTCACTTAAGTTCAATTAGAGGGTTAAGTTTAATTCTAGTTTATGTATCACAAAACCCTAATTACCCAAATATAAGAGGATTATATGTCACGTATCCCGTTAAGTCCAGATAATTAGTGATTTAGGAGAAATTATTTTTCAAGTTGTTGTTCAAGTAAATTGCTTTTCCAAGGTTCACAAGAACTCAAATAGAATAAGGGTTATTCTTCCGATCTACCCAAATTCGTAAGATGAAGAATGAAAACAAATTCTTGAAATTGAAATCAATACATGAATTAAAATAAAGAAGTAATAGTATTAATCCATAGAATAAACAGAGCTCCTAACCTTAACAGTGGAGGTTTAGTTATTCATGACTCAAAGAGAAAAATAGGATTCCGAAAAAACTGTAAACTGTCGAATGAGGTGCATAAGAGAGAAGAGCCCAAAAGACTGAATCTTTTCCCTTTTATATCTAATCCTAATTAATGTAAAATATTTTTTTAAGACTAAATAATATATTTTTCTCTTGTAAAATAAAATAAAGTTTAATCAAAATAACTAAAAAATCTCGTGCTGGCTCGTTAGCGAGAAAGGGGACCACTTCCTTTCCTGTGGCTGGCGCCAAACTTGGACTGGGCCAAGTTTAACGCCACTCCACCTGCGTGTGTTTCTTGCTTTTTCTTCATCTTGGTGCCAAACTTGGAAGATCCCAAGTTTGGCGCCACCAAGGCAGTGATTCTCGAATAAAAGTATAGATTATTATATATTGTTAGAAAGCTATGAAAGTTAGCTTTGCAACACCGTAGAAACCGCGTCAATTAAACCTCTGTATCTTAAGTTATTTCCATTGGAGTGCAAGGAGGTCAGGGTTGACAGCATCATCCACTTTCTTCCTTTTCTTCTACACGAACTCTGTCAAATTCGTCCGAATGCTACCTGAAATAAAAAAATTGTACACAACTTAAAGTAGCATCCATAATGGCTTAAAAATACTTAAATCATGATTAAACTTAACAATTTTGAGTGCAAATTCACTAGGAAAAGATAGAAAAGATGCTCACGCATCACAACATCAAACTTAAACTGTTGCTTGTCCTTAAGCAACTAAAACGATATAGGACCAAGAAGAGAAAATGTCTGAGATTTGAGTTGTCATTTAAGCTCAGGTTTTGTTATTGAATAGGACTTATGACACTCTAATTTTGCATAGGTTCGGCATCTCGCTGTCCTTTAAAACTCGGAAATATTAGTATCCTTCAGAACTAGAACTCGGATGATATTAAAGATTCTCTTCTTTAAGCTCTAATTAATTCTTGAACACAGCTTTTCCTTTCTTTGGTACTTCGCGCATTGGGCTCATCCGTGACTCTAAGTGTTGTGTTTTCAAGCTTAACTTGAAACATGAACACCACAAGCACTTAATTGGGGAATTCTTTGAGTTCTAATTTTTCTTTCTGTTTCTCTCAAACAGTGGTGTTCAGAGCCTTAGGCATTCTCTGTAACAGCAATGGTCACGACTTTAAGTGCTCAGTCTTAAGGGTTGCTTGACACTTTCACACCAAAAGCATAAGGTTAGGGAAAACTACTCTTTTGAGCTTTAGATTAGTTTTTGACCCTCCTAACCATTGATGCTCAAAGCCTTGGACCTTTTTCTTTTGATTTTTTTTTGCTGTTTGTTTTACTTCAATTTTCTTATTTCAGAGAATCTATAACACTTCTCTAGGTTCCTGTTCCTCAACCAACCAATATTCTCAACTCCAATATCAAATATGCACAGTTAATTCATACATTCAGAAATAGAGATAGTGCCACCAGATCAAAGTAACTAGAACAACTCAATATATATATAACTCTCATGCATTTTACTATTTTTTTTATATTTCTTTTCAAGCTTAGTGAGCAACACATGAGACATCTTTATATTTTTTTTCAAGTTAAAACAAACAACAAAATTAAAAATAACTGAATTAAACTAGAACCTAGGAATTAAAATTACTAAAGATCATGCAGACACTCAAACAAAACAGCAGAAAACAGGAATATAACATAATAAGAATGGAAGAAAATAGGAAGTGAAAAAGGGACTAAACAACCTCTGTTATCACGGTGGCCATCTCATTCCTCAGGCTTTACTCCTCCGTGAAGATGATTCACCTCCCTTTTATGCCATTGATGATAAGATAAATAGAGAGCGCACTCTATAACACCAAACTTAAAAGTTTACTTGTTCCCAAGCAAAGAAAAACTGAAAATGGAGAGGGATATAAAAAAATTGCATGAATGAGTAAAAATAAAAATTATTGCAGAAGAAGAAGAAAATTATAAAAGGACAAGAGAGGTTAAAACTTTTTTTTTGGATTTTTTTTTTGGTTTTTTTTTAGAGAGAGTGGCGTCAAACTCCAGGGGAGCCAAGTTTGGCGCCACACTGGAGTAAAAATCGGCCTTGTTTTATTATTGGTGGCACCAAACTTCCAGAAATCCAAGTTTGGCGCCACCCTTTTCACAATTTCTTCACAAGTTACGTCGACTATGGTGCCAAACTTGGAAATTCCAAGATTGGTGCCACCCCTCCAGGATGATTCCATCAATTTACACGCATTATGTGTAGCCAAACTTGGACTAGCCAAGTTTGGTACCACCCTGGTCGTATCTCACTCTTCCAGGGTGTCCGAAATTCCTTCTGATTACTCATGTTCCTGTTTTTAACATTCTGCATGACCAAAACACATGTAAAACAAAAGAAAACTATAGAATTATCATTAAGAGATAAATATAAATAAATAAAATAAAAAAATAAACTGAGCTTGAAATTAAAGGATACTATAGTTGGGTTGCCTCCCAACAAGCGCTCCTCTACCATTATTAGCTTGACGGTTAGTTCTGCTAAGGTGGAGGTTGATCATAGTGCTTCAACTCCTTCATGAATTTAACATAGAGAGGCATTTGCTCCAAAACTTTAGCAAAAGGAATATTAATTTGTAACTTTCTAAAAATTTTTAAGAACTTTGAAAACTGCTTATCCTTGGTCTCCTTTTGAAGTCTCTGAGGATATGGCATCTTAGGCTTGTACTCAAGAGCCTTAGGTAATGTTGAATATGTGTCAAGAGTGACTGGAAAAGGATTGTCTACACGCCTAGTTGGGACGTGTTCGACCTCCCCCTTTTTCTCCTCCTTGATGGATGATGTATTTCCAACACCAAACTTAGGTTTGATATTAGAAAAAATTTTGTTGATTGTCACCAAAGGAGGCTTGAGCTGTAAACCTTGTTGTACATTATCAGGAGGTTCTTGAAGGGTTGGAACAATAAGCTCAGTTTGCATGCACTTTTCCTCTTCACCTGATGAATGCATATTTTTGAAGACATGAAAGACCAGTTGCTCATCATGCACTCTAAGTACTAGTTCACCCACTTCTATATCAATTAGAGCTCTTTCAGTGACTAGGAATGGTCTTCCTAGGATTATGGAGGCATTTTCACCCTCTCCTATGTCAAGAATCACAAAATCAGCTGGGAGAAAGAACTTACCCACCTTGGCCAAAGATGTGATTTCCTTACCAATTCCATCCTTAGAGTCTTTGGCATTTTTAAGTGCATCCTGTATCCAATAATAGATGGTACATGCTATTATTTGGTGAACAATAGCTCCACTCTCTGTAAAGTATACATACTTCTTTTATGATACACACATCTACACTTCAAGTTATTCCCACATTACCTCTCTTTGGCACAATGCTGCTTCCTTTCTGCAATGTCATAATATAGTTGTGTCATATATACTATTAAACCTCAATCATATACCAAGAAAGAAATAAAGCAAGTACCCATTTCTCAAGCTCCCTAACTCTGCCCTTTGCTTCCTCGCATCTCTCTTCCTCAACTCTGAGCTATGTGTATCAGTTTCAACCAAGGTTAGTACTATCAGCATTAAGAGAGAGAAAGAGATAATATTAAAATACATTGTCAAGTATGCTTTCATTCTCTTCCTAGAGCATATCAACCTACAGATAGATAAGATACCTCAATTTGAAATATACAAATCCTCTTTTATGGGAAATGCATAACAAAGATGTGGTACAAGAAGCAACTAACCACATCAAGAAGTGCAGAAGCATCACGATTGCTTCCTGAATCTTTTTGGTTGAACAAGGCCAGAGTCAAACGGAAACCTGTAAATATTCTGCTAAACTGAGTTACATGATAATGCAGATAGAGGAACTCAAAATTGCTACTACAGTTTTCATATTAAAATATCCAAATCCAACAAAGGAAGCATTCGCATCTTATCAGAACTAGAAATAAACAATTTATAATGCAAAGGAATAAGCTAGAGTGAGCGTGAAGTGGTATTTAGTTAAATTTACCTTTTATCCTCTGGGTGGTATTTCTTCCACATACTAACGGGTGCGGAAAAAAATTAAAGAAGTTACTAGGCAAGGTGAATCACCTTGAACAAGAAAACTAGCAAGCAAATTACAAATCTCCCCTAAGACTAAGAATAAATAATCATGTATATGACATGGTACATGCCTGCTTCTTTTCATTGGAAATGAAAACAACAAAAATATCAGATCCTTCAGCATTGGCTATCCCATCATTGCACAACTTCTTGCAAAATAAATATACATTCTTCTCACTACAAATAAATCATAGGAAGAAAAAAATAATCATCATAAATAGATAGCAGAGCTGGAATATCAGCTTTAGAATGAAGATGAGACTCAATATGGTAGTCAACAATGAACATGCATATAGTTGAGGTCTTCTTAAATGTATCAAGAATGCAACATCATCACTATTTTTTTATTGACACTTACCAATGGAGAATTGGAAATCAAATCAATGCTAGTCAAGAGTGAAGATGTTGATAAATAGTAAATTAGTAACTCGTGGTGAGGATAATAGTAACTGTGAGGAGAACATGAGTTATAATGTCTCTGTATATAAGTCTAGTTCTGTAGCTTCATTGAATTTAGAGGTTATTATGTGCTTCACAGCAAATTTAAGTCATAGAAGAATGGAGACTCAAATTTACTGGAGGCTCAAATTTAGGCTTCTGGAATTAAAGTATAAAGATGAAACCTGGAAAATAAAGTGAAATAAACATTAAGTTACAAAAATGAGAAACTTAGAAGAAATAGGGATACTATCAATTTATCATAATGTCTACATAAAGTAGAATATAAGTAATTCGTTCATTTGTCCAATTTGGTCCAATAGTTGGAAAATCCTCTGCAATGAAATTACAAGTTAGCTAAGTTTACAAACAGAAAGAAAACATGCATGATAATATCATATCACAATAGTCATAACATGTTACATCATATCCAAGTCTTGCTTCTCTCATTCTAGTTACTTGTAAATCCCGAGTAATTAGTGAATAATTAGCTAATAAATTAATTATTAATAAAATAAATTAGAAAATAAAATTAGGATTTAGTGAGGTAGAACTAATTAAAACAAGAATTTTGACACTAATTTTAAAGAATTTGGCCCAAGATTGGGCCGAACCGGACAAACTGGACCCATATTGGGCCCAAGGCCCAACCCACTCATCTAAACAAAACGAATTCAGATCATCTCTCTCTCCCCATTCATGCATGCTGCGTTGAAACACATGAGGTAAGGGTAGAAGAGAACAAACCCTTGGTCCTTGATTCAAATTCCAATAACTTTTGATTCGGAGTTCCGATTGCAGCACCGTTTGCGGCCATGCGACCGCAGCGTCGACCTCTACAAAGTTCAGTGGTCAATTTGGTAAGGAATTTACATTTTCCCTTTCAATTTTCTCTTCCCTAATTTCAAAATCCAATGTGAAATTATGTTGAATTTTCATGATTTCGGTGTTTAGGTTCGTGTTAACCTGCGGGTATTGTTGGGTTTAGCTTGTTTGAGTTGTTGGTCAGGTAAGAACCCTCCAACCTTTTGTGAGATGTTGATTTAGTGAACTCTATGTTGATTATAGTGATAATTGTGATGTTAGATTGAAATTGGTTATCGGTTGGAGTTAATTTGAGAAATTGGAAGCTAGAGGATTAGTTTTGGAGGCTGGGTATCGTTGGTAAGGGGGATGGAGTTGTGGGACTTGTGGTTCAAAAACGCTTGAGGTGTTCCGAGTTATCAGAAAATCGGCCAAGGTATGGTTTTGGTTTCTCGTATATAATATGTACGATGTCATGAAAACTTAGGCTAGACGACCAAGGATAAGTTGAATCTTGTGTTTGATACATATTACGCTAATTGATGTGTTATGTTTGATTGATGATTGTTCGAACTGAAGGAAGTTGATGATGGTGGAAAGATTATATTTGAAGTGTATGATGATGTAGGTATTGATGAGTACGTACATTGCTATATTGAACTTGAATTCTTAGTTATGATAATGATGATGTATATTAAAGATGTTGTGTTGAACTTGGGTTGTTGGATTGGGAACATGATGGAAATGGTAAATTAGTGTATAGAGGACTGATGTGATGTAGTTGGGTTTGGTTTTGAGTTACTATGGTAGGTCTTAGTAAGTTTTAAAAAGGTTGGGATTTTTGAAGGTTTTGGAGTTGAGGTTTGAGGTGTTTGTGAAAAACTAATTTTTGGCCGAACTTTGGTGAGTCATAACTTAGCTTCTGGACCCCGAAATTATTTCAAACTTGTTTCATGTCCGTGAATTTTACGCCGTTTAAAGAACGGATGAAAAATATTTTAAAACGAAAAAGTTATGCGTGTCAAAAGTTTGGAGGGCAAGGCTAAAATTATGCAGCATTCAGTACTTTTGATATTCTGCAGGTCTTGCATATGCGACCACTACATGCGACGTGACCAACCCTTTCGGGTTGGGCATCTCGCGTACGCGAGCAGAGTGCTTGCGTACGCGAGCAAGAAAAACACGTCCACGTGTACTCGTGACCCCTAAAATCAGCAAAGTGAATTTTGTGTTTTAAAAGGGTAATTTTGAACCTCTAAACCTCTATCTTTACTCCTTTAGCCCCTAGACCTTAGTGATATGCTTAGTAATGAGATGAAATTAGGGAGGAGAAGTAACTTGGAGATGAAGTAAATTTAAGAGGTGTAAATTATTAACGAGAAGTGTGAGAATGTGATTGTCGCCCTGGGTAGTAGGCAGTGGTGATGTCCACTTACTCCGGGTATGAGATAGGAAAGAAGAGATATGAACAAATGAATTTAGTTATGGACTAATAAGTGGTGTATGAGGCAATTAAGAGAGGAATATATAATTGAGAACGATGTATGAGAGAATCGATGAAGTTAATTAATTGGGAATAATAAAAAATGTGATAAATGATTAAGTGGCTATGATTTATTGAGGAAGTACGGTAGTGTTGCGAGTATGCTGGAGATGCATATGTGAGCTAAAGGTTGAGTATTTTTGAGCTTGTTGTACTATCTTTCCCATGTCAGCTGGGGATTTTTTCCGTGGATAATATTGAGCTTAGGGTGTTGTCTCCCCCATGTCAGCTTGGGGTGTCGTCTCCCCATGGGTGTTGTCTCCCCCATGTCAGCTTGGGGTGTCGTCTCCCATGTCAGCGTGGGATTCTTCCCATGGATATCATTGAGCTTGGGGTATTGTTTTCCCCATTTCAGTGATGAGTGAGAATTTGCACCAGTTTGGATTTTTCCACTCAAGATAACTTTGTTACAAGTATAGACCAAACCGGCAACCAACTCCCACCATCAAAGTTTAAAATTTCTAATTCAAATAACCGAGAGTAATTAAACCTCGGGTCTGGTGCGGTAATTTACAACCACATTTACTTACCGGCAAGTGCACCGGGTCGTACCAAGTAATACCTTACGTGAGTAAGGGTCGATCCCACGAGGATTGATGGACTAAGCAACAATAGTGTTTGATAGGATTAGTTAGACAAACAGAAAAGAGTATTTGAATATTCAATCGTGCAAAAATTAAAATAGTAAAGTAAATAAATTGGGAAGAAAATATGGAGAAAATAGTTAAGGCTTCAGAGTTATCTATTTTTCTGGATTAACTTTTCTTATTAACTAATTTTAATCATGTAGGATTTAATTCATGGCAAACTATTTATGACTAGACCCTAATTCCTTAGACCTTCCTAGTCTCTAAAATTCATCAACTGCCAATTCCTTGGTCAATTAATTCCAATTAGAGGGTGATGATCAAATTCCAGTTTATATGCCACAAAAATTCTAATTACCCAAAAATAAAAGGATTATATGACACGTATCCCGTTAAATCCAAATAATTAAAATTTAGGAGAATATATTTTCAAGCTGTTGTTCAAGTAAAGAGCTTTTCCAAGTTTTACAAGAACTCAAATAGAAAGAGGGTCATACTTCCGTTCCACCCAAATTCATAAAATAAAGAGCGAAAACAATTCTTAAATATAAATCCATACATAAATTAAAATAGTAAAAGTAATAAAATTAATCCATAGAAAGAGACAGAGCTCCTAACCTTAACAGTGGAGGTTTAGTTGCTCATAGAAAAGAGAAAAAATTAGGATTGTCAATTATGTTCCCCTGATGGGATGAGGTGGAATCTCCCCCAGGACCTCTCTACAAAGGAAGGAAAGCTTTCTCCTTTTATAACTAATCCTAATAAATTTAAAATCTCTAATATCTAAAACTAAAAATTAAAATAATATCTTTTCCTAATTTAAGATTTGAATTTAAATTTGAATTAATTAACAGATCTTCAGTTGATGGGTGGGGACCACTTGTTCTGTCTATTTTGTAGCTTCTAATCTGTGTTTTCTGGGCTGAAAATTGAGTTAAAACAGCCCAGAAATCGCCCTCTGCGTTTTTCTGCGTTTTCTATACGTGGAGCATGTGACGCGTCCGCGTCGTCCATGCGTTCGCGTCATTTGTGCAGATTCCAGTCCACACGTTCGCGTCAGGCACGCAATCGCGTCATTGCGATTTCCTCTATTCTGCGCGGTCGCGTGAGCCATGCGTCCGCGTCGGTATTCGCTGGTCATCTCCTTGGCTTCTTCTCTTTCACTGCAGAAACTTCATCAATTCCATCCGAATGCTACCTAAAATAAATAAAATTACACAAAACTCAAAATAGCATCCATAGTGGCTAAAATATAATTAATTTTTAATTAAACTCAAAAAATTAGATGCAAATTCACTAGGAAAAGATAGACAAGATGCTCACGCATCAAGGTCGTCTTCCCTAGGAACTAATGCCTATGATCGCACAATTTTGGTTGTGGAAAGCAAATGGGTTTTCAATAATGAAGCAACAAAATAAAGGAATTAAAGAACAATCAAAATTGTAATTAATAAACTAATAAAGGAATAAAAGAACTATGTTAGACAAGTAAAACTAAAAATTGATGGGAAAGTGGTTCAAAACATAAATGAAAGCCTTGACTTGGGATGAGTTATGGAATTCCTTCCTTGCCAAAACCACAACTATGATAATTATGATGAATTAATCTTACTAAGTCAACCCTTAACATCGAAGAGTAGGTCAAGTGAGCATAATTGTTATTAATCCACAAATCCTAACTAACTTACTAATTACCTTAGTAAGAATCTAACTTTAGTGGAAACAATGACAACTAACAACCCAAGAATTATCACTAAATGTCGGACATTATGACTCTAGTATTCCATAATTTCATTTCCCCAAACCAACGGGTGAAAATCTACCCTATAATCAAAATTGGCATTTCATCAAACACATAGTGGACATAATCATAAAATATGGCAAAATTGGAAAAATGATGAAAACTATGAACCACAAATAATCAAAATCAATAAAGTCAACTCAATAAGCATATAAAAATCACTAAACATAAAATTCATTAACCGAAATTCAAAATTTCAAGAAGCATATATGTATTGATAAAGGAAATTAAAAGAGAAGAAAGTATAGAACAAGTAGTATAATAAAAGAGAAAATTAAGTAATACTTACAATGGAAATAAGCAAGGATCCAAAATCAAAACTTGAACTATAAAATTCTACAAAACCCTAATTGAAATTGAGAGAAAACCTAATCCTTAAACTATCCTAAACTACCCTAAGTGTGTTGTATCATGTATGGTAGTTGTATGGTATGATATATGGTTGTTTGTCCCTTCATATATGCTCCAAAGCCATCAGAAATGGGCCAAAGAGCCCTCAAAATCGCGAGCCACATGACTTTTTAATGAAGTCACACACTGGTACTTGTGCGTATGCACACTTGCTAAATTTCCTCTTGTGCGTACGCACAGAAGTTGTGCATGGGCACAGGTGCTGATTTTGACCATTGTGCGTAGGCACAGAAAATGTGCGTGGACACACTTTGAAATACTTTTCTCCTTTATTTTCTTCATGTTTTCTCCCAATTGCATGCTTCTCTTCCACTCTTATCAAGCCATTCCTACCTATTACACCTGAAATTACTCATAAAAATATCAAGGCACCGAATGGAATGAAAGTGGAATAAAATTGATTAAATTAAGCACAAAATAGCATGTTTTCACAATTGGGAACAACTTAGAGAGAAAATACAAAAGCATGCTATTTAGGTGAATAAATGTGGGTTTATATGATGAAATCCACTTAAATCAATCCAAAATTTATCGTCAAATATGGATTCATCAATTTCTCCACACTTAAACAATAGCATGTTCTCATGCTAATCACAATCAAAGGAGAAGGGTAAAAGGACAAGCAACTTATTCAATGCATCTACTTATATGTATGCAACCATACTAAATGCTATCTATCTATATCTATACTATGATTTTCTATTGAGTTCGGCAAAAACAAACAAGAGAATTCCAATCAATCCAAAATAGATCATTAGGGCCAATGCTAGGAATTAATGCAAGATGATCCACATCCAAAGATTTGATTTGAAGTTTTCAGAATTAATTTCAACAACTTGCAAGAAGACATAAGGCAAGAGAAAGAATCATAGAATTGAGCAATTGAACTCCTCACCGGATGTGTATACACTCTAGTTGCTCAGTGTTTAGGGCTTAATCACTCAATTCTCCTTTAATCATATTTTTCTAGGATTTTCTAGTCATCTAACAATAAAAAAATATTTGATGCATGAATGCAAATATCATGAGGTCATTAAAGGGTTGTAATGGGGCTAGGGTTAAGATAGGATTAATATGGTTAAGTGGACTTAGTAAATTAGATCTTTGATTAGCTCAAGTATCCCACCTAATCCTATATCACCCAACTCACAAAATATGTAACCTAACTTCCCATTCCCTTTTCTTTTCTCACATTCACTCATACATCTTCTTTCTAATTCACCTACATATGCATTCTTTATTTACATTTTTATTATCATTTCTTTCTTTTCTTTTCTTTTTCTCTTTCTTTCTTCTTCTTTTTTTTTAAACAAAGTATGTACACCAAAATTTTACTTTTCTTTTATCATCGAAAAGAGATGCATATGTTTCTAAGTAATAAATGCATGAGTGTTTATCCATTTTTCCCAAAATTTCACAATGAATTCCCAAAGCAAATTTTCTACCAATGTTTTCCCAAAAGTTCCCTCCATACTTGATTAACACACACTCCTCCACCCAAGCTAATCAAAGATACAATCCATGGACATTAATAGATTTTTCGCTTAGGACAAAAGATGTACTTAAAATTAGAACAAACGGGGAGTTAAAGGCTCAAAATTGGGTTACAACGGTAAATGTAAGGGTTGGCTATATGGGTTAGTGAGTTCAATTTTAAAAATGGCCTCAATCATACTAAACGCATTTAAAACATCAAATATAGGACATAAAGATTCAAGCAAATCTAAGATCACAATCATAAAGGAGTATAACACACAAGAACAAAATTTGTGGTTGAAAATGTGCAACCACCCAATTAAATCTCAAATCTCACTAGGTGCTTTGTTCAAGCTCTTTTCTATGTTCCATAAGAAAAATACTTCAAACAAGTTGAAAAACAAGTTTTTCAAATCTAATCAATGGAATGCCCTAAAAGAGATTTCTTGAAAATTCTTTGTTGTTTTCACCAAACTTATTTCCTATACTAAGCAACCTGGAAATATTTACTACTATAAAACTATAAGCAAGATAAGATATATAGAAGCAAACTAAGCAAAGTGCAATGTAATGAAATACTAACAAATATTCACAAAAATATAACTACTAAAAACTAGTACATAGTGCAAGGTGTTGAGAAAGAGAAATTTATGCCCCAAAATTACAAATCCTCCCCCACACTTAAACGTTGCACGGTCCTCCGTGCATGCACATAATCTGGGGGTGAAGAAATATAAGGCTCCACCTTCAGCTGGTGGGCACCGGGGCTCGGGTCACTGTATAAAACAAATAAACAAGAATTGAGGAAAAATTCATAGCAGTGTGGTATGATAAAAGACAATGTGTGTATTCTAAGTGTGCACGGTTTAGAACACAACTCATTGGCCGGGTGAAAATGGCAACCACATAATCAAAAGAAATAGCATGTATTCCTCAATTAAGTAGCTTAGGTTGCAAATAAAGATAAGCAAGAGTGAATGCACAAACGAACCTAGGTAACCACAACTAAAGTGAATTGAGTTTTGAGATATTAGACATTAAAATTGTGCAAGTGACAGTGCAAGATGAATAGAAAATGGCACAATCGACAATAACCAATTCAATGATGTAAAGAAAACTACTTATTCATCTTGAAACATAATGAAATAGTCACATTGTAAAGGTACTTGTTGCAAAAAGTGACAAGTTTGATAACAATCAAGTCAAGTCACTCAAACAAATGCAAAGCATTAACAAGAAACAAGTACTAGTCATGTGATGAATTTGATATGAAAATCATGATGAAAAAGAAATTCGATTCAATTCACTAAAGTAAAAGTGCACAAATCATGATTAAGTTGCCAAACAAGGATATAGTCTGATGCATATGGTAGCTACAACATATGAATCAAACTCAAAATTCATTTAGGCGATCAAACAAAGACTTAATGCTCAGTGCACATATTCATAAAAAATTAAACCAAAATTCAAGCAAGAAGCAACCCGATCAATCATCAAGCAAACACTTGCAATTTATTTAATTAACAAACAACTAAAGCAAAATGAATATAATTACTAAAATGAAAATAAAATGCAAACAAGACTAACTAGGACAAGCAGAAAAACAAAGCAAAAGTAAGAGAAGAAAGGGGTGGAGTGGGCGGAAGTGCCTTAGGGCTTAATTCAAAGTACAATAAAAATTTTGCCCAAAACAGCACATGTGCGCACGCACACATGGTGGAAAATGGAAGGTAAGCGAACGCACAAGGGTGTGCAAACGCTCTGAACAGAGAGGGGAGTAAGAGGTGTGCGCGCGAACAATCTTGTGCGTACGCACAAAACACTTTTTTTTTTACTTGGGGAAGGATCATTTGTGTGCGCACACACAAGTCCATGCGCACGCACAATAACAAAAATGGATAGGGGTTCATACGTACAAGGTGTGCCAGCGCTCCCAGCAAAAGGAGTGTAAGCTGGTATGCGTACACACAGGTGGTGCGCACGCACAGTGTGCGTGAAAAGGGCTTTGTGTGTGCACGCACAAAGCGCAAGAAAGATAGAGGAGCACCCACTTACAAGACGTGTGAGCGCTCTGAACAGAGGACGCACAGGCTTGTGTGCACGCGCACAGGAGGGTGCGCACGCACGGAGCGCGAAATATAGACATTGTGTGTGTATGCACAAGGGTGTGCGCACGCACAGTGCCCTATTTTTCCAAAAAAATTTCTTCAAATTCTAGGTCACTCTACCTTAGCTCAACAAAAGTTCAACCCCACAACATTCAAAAATCCATAAATGCATGATCCATATGAAAATTAACCTACGTATGCTCAAAATTAAACTAATCCTAGGCTAACCAAGATAAACAAAAATGCAATAAAGTCAAACTATAAACAAAGAGAAAGAGTAAGAAAGATGTTACCATGGTAAGGTGTCTCCCACCTAGCACTTTGATTTATAATCCTTAAGTTGGACTTGTTGAGGAGACTCTTATTAGGGTGGCTTATGTTTCTACTCCTCCTTAAATCTCCATCCAAGCTTGCACTTTAAGGCTCCTCCGGGATCCCATATTCTAGGTATTTGATCTCCTTCTTGTTAATCTTTATTCTTCAAGCCGGATGGAAAAACACTCAAATTACCCTTGAAGTACCCCAACACTCTCCAGAAACCACTCAAGTGTGCTTCATACCATGCTTGAATCCTAAAGCTTGAATCGGCTTTCATGAAGGGCTTTGGACTCCATTTGTAACCAACACTCCTTTCTCCACCATGTACCAACCCAAGAAAGAATTTGAGTTGATGATCCATCTCCAAGATAACATATTGATGGGGGCCAATGAAGTTCATGGGTGAAATTGCCACCCACTCAATATACTCTTGGAACGGAATTGTTTCCTCACCAACTTTCTCTTCCCCATCACTCAAATCATAACAAGGAGGTTGTGAGAAATTTACCTCTGTATCTCTTTCAAGCTCAATTGGAATAGGTTCATTAAGATTATTAAGGGGATTGACCAAGGTGGACAAAAATTCATCAATGATGGAATCCTCATCTTGATCCATCTCCCTCATGTCTTCCTTTACCTCTTCCGGTGCACTCAACTCGCCTTCATCCTCTTGTTGCGGTTCAAACCTAAGCTCCTCTTCATCCACTTGAGATTCCATGTTCTCCTCTTCTCTACACTTTTCAATTGATCCTTCACATTCTTCAAGAGGGGTGCCTTGATCGAATGAGCATAATAGAACCAAGCGGTTCACCGCTTCGGCTATGGTAGCCACGAATTGACCTTGTATCTTTCAGAATCCTTCTTGCTCATGGAGAAAGGCTTGAAGGTCTTGTTGTTCTTGGGACAAAGGTTGTAGAACTTCATATTGGGGTGAAAAAAAGGGGTTCATTGTTTAGGCGGAAGGTTGTATGTATGGGAGGTGAGTCATGTTGGTAGGTATCTTGAGGTGGTATGTAAGGAGGTGGGTGGTGGTATTGGTATGGTGTTTGGAAATGTGGTGATTGAGGATTATGTTGGGGGTATGGGTCACAGGTATATATAGTGGTGGAGGTGCATAATCAAAGTGAAATCCACCATATCCTTGGTTTGGGTATGCATATTGGGGAGGGTTTTTGGTGCACAAATCCCACACTTTCGTACAGTTGTACCAGCAAGTGCACTGGGTCGTCCAAGTAATACCTGAGCGAGTCAGGGTCAATCCCACGGGGAATGTTGGCTTGAAGCAAGCTATGGTTATCTTGCAGGTCTTAGTCAGGCGGATCAGAAGTTGGTAGATAAATATTTGTGAGATTTAAAATAAGTTGACATGAAAGGAATAAAATAAAATACTTTATAAATTAAATGGAATCAGTAATAGGAATATGGTTAAGGATTGGAGTTGCTTTGCCTTTCTGAATTAACTCTGGTATTACTGTCTTCTCTGCTTGTGAATGATCTCTTCTATGGCAGGATGTATGTGATCAAAGCCATTGCCTGTGGTCATTGATTTCCTCTGCTCCAGATCAAATGCCATTACCCGTGGTCATCCAATCTGACGGAGAGTGAAGCTCTAACAGTTTATTATCTTGGTGATCCTACTCAAAATATCACAGACAAAGTTGAATCTTCCAGATCAGAGAATGTTGCTTCTGTAACAACCCTAGTCTTTGAAATTCAAATGATTAGTTATTTATGACTTATTATATTTGTTGATAATTATATTTTAAGAAAATTATTTTACTAAAGGTAATTAAATACATTTTCATGATAATTGAAGTTTAAATTAATTAGAATTTTTATATAATCTTTATTGGATATTTGGTATAATTGAAATTATAATTTTGGTAATTAAAAAATAAGAAAGAATTGTATAATTTAATTTAAATAAATTCTATTATGAATGAAT
Organism: Arachis ipaensis; assembly: GCF_059453495.1. Taxonomy (NCBI): domain Eukaryota; kingdom Viridiplantae; phylum Streptophyta; class Magnoliopsida; order Fabales; family Fabaceae; genus Arachis; species Arachis ipaensis. The sequence continues at coordinate 111,809,264 of NC_142441.1, read as the reverse complement.
TATGTTTTATTAATTTATACTCTTGGAGATTAATTTATTAGAAATGATTAGTTTGATTTTTATAAATGCTTTATGTTTAAGTCAATTAATATTTGTGTATAATTTTTATTATAATTAGTTATTTTATAAATTGAAATTAAAGTTTCGGTGATAGAAAAATAATCAAAAGTTATATCATTTAATTTGAATAATTAATATTGAGTTTGAACTATATTTTATAAAAATGTAATTAATATGTTTATTTTATATTTTAAATTAGAAATAATTAATTAAACTTAGCGATAAGATGATAAATAATGTTTTTAAATATTTTTAATAGAGTATATTTGATTTTAAAATTACTCTATCTTCCAATTTTATCAAAATATCTTTTCATATCTATCCTTTATTCTTTTATAAAATCTCTAATTTCTAACTCTAATTCCCAACTTAATTCACAAATCCTAATTTCCCAAATACAGAAAACCTAACCCAGTTACCCTTCACCCCAATGATGTTTCCCCCCTTTTACTCACTCAGCTTCATCCCTCAACCCTAGCATTTTCCCCCAATGGTATAGAGAAGAGAGAAAGAAACGAGATTTGGAGAGTGAGAGAGAGCTCGTGTCCGAAAGTGAAGAGGAGATGTAGCTCGCATTGCTGCCTCCATCACGACCGAACCGTCGCGCCTTGCTGCGCCGCCACCACCGTTCCATGGAACCACCGCCATCATTCACGCGTTGTTGACGGAAGCCCGAGAAGGAGATGAGGGAGATGTCGTCGCCACGCAGCCGCCGTCCCATTGCCAACGCCGTCGCAGGGGAAAACCAGAGCCGAGGCAGGGAGCAGCGCCGAGAGGGAGAGAGAGGCCGCCTTCGCGTCCTGTTCGACGTCGCCGTCGATCTGCCTTGGAGCCACTGTGTCACGCGTCGCTGACGAAGAATAGAGAGAGACGCACGCAGAAGAGAAGCCCGCGACCAGCCTTGTCGCCGTCAGCGCCGCGGGTTGCCGTCGCCATCCTCGTGAGCTGCCACCGCACCGCCGTTGTCGCACTCTACTGCTGCCACGTCTCACCAAGCCGCCGCTGGAGGAGGAAGGCTTGCCAGTTATGCCTCTGCTTCTTGTTCCTAAAATCTGACTAGAACGCCACTACCCTGCTGGAGTTGCTCAGAACCACAATGGTTGCTACCCAGAAAACAAAACAAGTGCTGGAAATTGCTACTGGAGCTGTCCAGAACTACTGTAGTTGCTGCCAAGGGGACAGAACAGATGTCAGAACTTGACAGAGTGCTGCTGTCGTCGATCGGAGATGCCAAACTGTTGCTGCTACTACTTTGAGATGATATGGCTACTATTAGAGTTGTTGCTGATGAGTGTAGCGTTCCCAATTTCTATGGATTTTGACACTCTAAGGTAGGAGATTTTATTTTTAAAGTTAAACATTTTTAATTTAGAATGCCTACAAAGTTATTTGGATAAGTGCAAATGGTTAATAATAGTTAAGAAATTTCTTAATTGACAAGAATGATTTGAAATGTATTTGAGAATGGTTAGCTGATGTGATTTTTTTCAGAGTTATGATTCGAATTAAATGTGGTTGTGAACGGTGATCAAACTGGTGCTATTTACTAAATTAAAATATGTTGATTTAATTATTAAAAAAAAACTGACATGTTGATGATTGATGAATTGAGTTTGCATTGTGATTGGTTTTGTTGTGGTGAATGATTAACTGGTGATATTGATTTTGATTTGAGGCTGTAACTGTTACCAATTTTTTGATTGTTTGGAATTACTGAGAATCCTGTTATTTGATTATGTTGAGCTGGTTGCCATAGGTTGGTTTGCTTGATGGTTGCAAATTGACTGAAATTCTGATCTTTGACGGATTTATATTGAATTGAATGATATGTTGGTTATTTAATATATTGTAACGGTAGTGGATTTGGTTGGTGACTGATTGAAGATTGGTTTTGGGAAATTAGTTATGAGTTTTTAAAGTTAGACTGGTTTACTTTTAAAAAAAATGATGATGACTGGGTGAAATTCTGATTTTAATTGATGAAATGATGTTAGCTCTTAAACTGAATTATGATGAGATAATTATTGAGAATCTGTTATGATAGTTGCTAATAAATGGATGGAGAATTGATTGAGTTTAATTTGAAAGGATTCTATGACTTATGAGTTTAGTTATGAATTGATGAGATGAAAATTGGATTGTTGAATTATGTGATAGTTGTGAATTGTAGATTTTCTAATTAATTGAGAATCTGCTGTGATAATTGTTGAGAAAGGTTTGATGAGATGTTAAAGAAAGAGGGAACCCGTAGGGTGGTTAAGTCTGAGTTTTAGGGGAGGTGCTGTCGAAATTTTATAAAAATATGAGGTTTCATTTTGAAAAGTTATTTTAGAAGCTTTGAATTCGGAAAATTATATTACTTGAGCTTTATTTAGTTCAGAAAAGAATTAAAATATTTTGAGTTCAATTTACCAAGGAAGGGAATTATGTTTCGAACTTGAATTATTTAAGAAAGAAATTATGTTTTGAATTTGATTCAATATAGAAAGAGTTATTTTTTGGGCTTGAAATAAAGGATTACCTTTTTAGAAATTTGGTGAAATAATAATATTTGAATTTGAATAGTAAGAGAGATGTTTTTGAATCTTTGTGAAGTTAGTAAACTTGAAAAAGAGTTTTATTTGATTATTTCTAAAGAGAGGTTATGTTTTGAAAAGTGTTTAATGAATTTAAAATAAATGATTTTTCTTGAGTCTTTCGATAGAGAACTAAACTGAAAAATAGTTTTAAAGTTGGCTTGAGTCAAGATTGCTAAAGTAGAGATTATGACTGACTTGATGGTTAAGATTTTTATGGATAAATACCTGGGAAAGTTAAGAAAGGTTTAAAGAAAAATGTTAAGAACTTAAAGGGAAAGAGAGAATGACGAATTGATATGTGGATCGTTGCGTTTTAGAAAGGATAATGAAAAGTGATAAAAGGCGGAAAAACCTCACGAACTGCTAGTTGTTTAACTACGGGAATAACCCACTAACGGTTATATGTTGATCTCGGGTATATCCCACGAACTGAAGATCGTTGTTTGCTGTGTATTGGTCTCGGGTATAACCCACGAACTGAGGATCATGTTTGTTTTTGTATGTTGATCTCGGGTATAACCCACGAACTGAGGATCGTTATTTTGTTTGTGAATTGATCTCGGGGACGCCCACGAACTGAGGATCACTGTTTCCCCTTGTGCGTATATTATAGGGTCGAGCTTTGCGCCGACTGCCGATAGTCACGAAGGAGTGGTATTCTTACCACCGACACATATGCACTAAGGACACAAAGGGAAGCCATATCTGGGACTTGTTCCTAGGTAATGTCGGGCTGCAGGGTGTAAACCGACACGTGAGCTCATGGCCTGCTTAGGACAGATAATCATAGTGGTTGTGCATTTACATTTGGTTGTATTTGCTTGTATTACTTCTCTGTGATTGTGTTGTTTGTTTTATTATGATTTGTTTGTGTGTTGAATTGAGTTTTCTTACTTGTGTTAGTAGTCTGTGAATGTATAGAGATGATTAATAACTGTTTGTTGTGACTGAGAATCAATTATGTGGCTGAAAGATATTTAATGAGACAAATTTTGTGATTGAGATCTGTTTTGGGTTTAGGAATTTAAAGAAGTAATTATTTATCTAAAGTAAGATTAAAAAGTATTTCAAAGGGTTTGACAAAGATGATTTATTAAGCAAAGTTAATTATTTGCATGTTAATCATTACTTTTACGGCATTTACATTCCCTACTGAGAACGTGTGGTTTGTTCTCACCCCAAAATCTTCCACCCTTTCAGTGACACAGGTTCGAAGACTCAGTTTGAAGCTGCGGGCGATTGTTATACTATATTTATAAGTTAAGTTGTTTTCATAGAATTTTCTCGCCTTTATAGCTTTAGTTTTTATTTTATGCAGAGGGATAGGAGTTGGACCTGAGTTTTATTTAAATTCTTTTGTATAATATTTATTAATATTAATAACTATGTGATTATTATTACTTGAAATGTTTGATATATGATTTTGATAATCAAAGACAAAAATTTTCTGGTATTTTCTTAAAAATTGAAACGCGAAATCGAACTAAAGGCTCAATATTAAATAGTTAGTAAGGAAAACAGGTTAGTAACGCCTTACTTTTGGTATGATCATGATGTACTGGAAGTTGGGTCGTTACAGCTTCTTTGGATTCTAGCCTATACCATGGAGACCCTAATCTCCCCGGAAATCGGCTGAACTGGTGTCTCGAGAAGTCCCCAACGAAGTCGTGGATTATCCGTCTGAGAGATGTATAAACATAGTTGTTAATTCGTGCTTTCCGGCCACGTATTCACACGAACCCCAAGTAGACGTGGGTGTTTGTTAGGTACGTTCATCTAAGTATGATGAACAGAGCTGATTGTCATTGATCATCCTATTCACCATGTTGAAGATCGAATATACATCTTAGAAATAAATCAGACACGGATCGAAGAAGAAACAGTAATACTTTTATTAATTCATAGGGCTTAGCAGGGCTCCTCCCCTCAACCTAGGAGGTTTAGAAACTCATACTGAAAGTAAAATACAATGAAAAACGTGTAAAGTGTCGAAGAAAGTCTGAATTACATAAATCTAATCCCTTAAATACTAAACAAATGACTAGTAAGGGTAAAACAGTCTATTTAGTGCTAAAATCTACTTCTGGGGCCCACTTGGTGAGTGTTTGGGCTGAGCTTTCACGAGATCCACGTGCTATAAGGCTCCTAGGGCATGAAACGCTGGCTAGGGGGTCCTCGCTGGGCGTTTGGACGCCGGTCTCTGCTCTTTGGGCGCTGGACGCCAGGAAGGGGGTAGGAAGCTGGCGTTGGACGCTAGTTTTGTACCTTCTAATCCAAAGCAAAGTATATACTATTATATATTGCTAGAAAGCTCTGGAAGTCAGCTTTCTATAGCCGTTGATAACGCTCCATTTGGACTTTTGTAACTCCAGAAAAGCTCTTTCGAGTGCAGGTAGTTCAGATCCAGACAGCATCTGCAGTGCTTTCTCTGTCTCTGAATCAGACTTTTGCTCCAGCTCCTCAATTTTAGCCAGAAATTATCTGAAATTGTAAAAAAACACAAACACTCATAGTAGGATCCAAAATTATGAATTTAACACTAAAACCTATAAAAAATTAATGAAAACTAAATAAAACATGCTGAAAACTATATAAAAATGATGCCAAAAAGCATATAAAATATCCGCTCATTAGTTTTGCTCATTGAAGTATAGAGGAGGTTGCTCTTTCCAAAATTGATGCTCCAATTCCATGATGCAATCCAAAATTGAAGTTATCAAACTCTACAAAATGATTACAACCATACTCCAAACCAAGAGGGTGATAACTCATAGAAAAAATTGAAAATAAAAACTAAAGACATCAATTAACAAAGGAAACAAAATTCTAATTAATAGCTAAACCAATCAAACAACCCATAAAGTATCTATTCACACTATTCACATATTCACAACAACCAAAATATAGCACTCATTGCACTAAGTTTCCCAGCAATTATGCCAAAAACTTGATGAGTGAGAATTTGCACCAATTTGGATTTTTCCACTCAAGATAACTTTCGTTGCAAGTATAGACCAAACCGGCAACCAACTCCCACCATCAAAGTTTAAAATTTCTAATTCAAATAATCGAGAGTAGTTAAACCTCGGGTCGTCTCCCCTAGGAACTAATGCCTATGAGTGCACAATTTTGGTTGTGGAAAGCAAGGGGATTTTCAATAATGAAGCAAACAAAATAAAGGAATTAAAGAATGATCAAAATTGCAATTAATAAACTAATAAAGGAATAAAAGAACTATGTATGTAATATAGACAAGTAAAACTCAAAATTGATGGGAAAGTGGTTCAAAACATAAATGGAAGCCTTGACTTGGGATGAGTTATGGAATCCCTTCCTTGCTATAACCACAACTATGATAATTATGATGGATTAATCTCACTAAGTCAACCTTTAACATCGAAGAGTAGGTCAAGTGAGCATGATTGTTATTAATCCACAAATCCTAGCTAACTTACTAATTACCTTAGTAAGAAGCTAGCGTTAGTGGAAACAATAACAACTAACAACCCAAGAATTATCACCAAATATCGGACATTATGACTCTAGTATTCCATAATTTTATTTTCCCAAGCCAAGGGGTAAAAATCTATCCCATAATCAAAATTGGCATTTCATCAAACACATAGTGGCCATAATCATAAAACATGACAAAATTGGGAAAATGATGAAAACTTTGAACCACAAATGATCAAAATCAACAAAGACAACTCAATAAGCATATAAAAATCACTAAACATAAAATTCATTAACCAAAACTCAAAATTGCAAGAAGCATATATGTATTCATAAAGGAAATTAAAATAGAAGAAAATGTAGAACAAATAGTATAATAAAAGAGAAAATTAAGTTATACTTACAATGGAAATAAGCAAGGATCCAAAATAAAAACTTGAACTATAAAATTCTACAAAACCCTAATTGAAATTGAGAGAAAACCTAATCCTAAAACTATCCTAAACTACTCTAAGTGTGTTGTATCATGTATGGTAGTGTATGGTATGATATATGGTTGCTTGCTCCTTCATATATGCTCCAAAGCCATTAGAATTGGGCCAAAGAGCCCTCAAAATCGCGAGCTACGTGACTTTTTAATGAAGTCACGCGCTGGTACTTGTGCGTACGCATAGGTGTGTACGTACGCACACTTGCTGAATTTCCTCCTGTGCATACGCACAGAAGTTGTGCATGGGCACACTCTGAAATGCCTTTCTCCTTTGTTTTCTTCATGTTTTCTCCCATTTGCATGCTTCTCCTCCACTCTTATCAAGTCATTCCTACTTATTACACATGAAATCACTCATCAAAAACATCAAGGCATCGAATGGAATGAAAGTGGAATAAAATTGATTAAATTAAGCACAAGATAGCATGTTTTCACAATTGGGAACAATTTAGAGAGAAAACACAAAAGCATGCTATTTAGGTGAATAAATGTGGATTTATATGATGAAATTCACTCATATTAATCCAAAATTTATCATCAAATATGGATTTATCAGTCAACTTGGGACTTTTCCCATGGATGTTATTGAGCTTGGGGTGTTGTCTCCCCCATGTCAGCTTGGGATTCTCCCTGTGGTGAGTTTTGAGCTTGAGGACATGTCGGGCTGGCTACGTAACCAAGAGTTGATATCAACAGCCATAGGCACATATATCATGTGCATATTGTATGATTTTCTTGCTTGTGAACTATATGGGTTTGCCTACGTGATTATAATCTGCTATTTGTTATAATTGCTATCTGTATTACTTGTGAACCACTTGTGTTTGCCTTATTTTGCTTGTTTGTCTGTGCAACTCATAGGAGACGGAGGAACGGAGGAAAGGTGGAAAAGATTAGTGTGCAGGTTAAGTTTGGTTAGGTTGAGAACCTTTAGACAACGACCCTGATTCATGGTTTCTGTTTTAGTTCCTTAAGCTTTATATCTGAGTGTCGAAGTTCTAGGATTGCCTTTGGCTTTTCCGGGACCTTATTTATTATATATGTGCGTACCTTAACCATACTGAGAACCCTCGGTTCTCATCCCATACAATATTGTTATTTTTCAGATGCAGGTTGAGAAGTACCACTCTGTATTCTGGAGACTCTGATGAAGCGAAGAACTCTTGGGACTCAGGGGTGTATCTTGTTTATATTTATATATGTATATAGATTCTCCACCTTATATCTTATGTTTGTCCCTTGTTTATATATATATAAGTTCTAGCCGATTTATCTTCACGAACCGAGTTGGAAGCTTTGTTAATTATATTTTTGACACTTTCTTTTTATTATTCATACATATATCTTACGTTTCTTCGTACATAAGTTTCCGTTTATGTGAGTGATACGGCTTTTGTTTTAAACTTTCCTTCAAAGGCTCCTAGATATAAACCTTTTTCAACTATATTATATTATATATATTTAGAGGTCATAATACCTCACCACCTCAATTTTATGACTTAAGCATAAGACTCTGTATGGTAGGGTGTTACATTACTAACTACTAACATTTTGCTTCTCTCCGTTCTAGATCCTAACATTAGGAATTCAATCAATTCATGGCCATCAAATCTTAAGAAATATATACAAAATGCTTAAGAAGATTGTAGAGAATAATAATGAAGCAGTGAAAATTAGAGAAGAAAAAACCGAAAGGAGGTTCTTCTTTTCCTCCATTAGACTCACCTCAAAACAAAGAATTAAAAACCCAACCCTAGAATTTGTTGAAACGAGAGAGAGAGATTCAAGGAGCGGAGGAGCACGATCGAGAGCACCAGTGAGATTGAGAGTGAGAGTGCAAAGGGGAACGAGATTTGGAGTGAGATTGAGAGCGCTAGCAGGTTCTCCGATCCTGTAGTGAAAATTAGAGAAGAAATAACACGAAATGAGGTTCTTCTTCTCCTCCATTAGACTCACCTCAAAACAGAGAATAATAAATTCAACCCTAGAATTTGTTGAAACGAGAGAGAGATTCAAGGAGCAGAGGAGCACGATCGAGAGTGCCAGTGAGATTGAGAGAGAGAGAGAGAGAGAGAGAGAAAGAGAGAGAGAGAGAGAGAGAGAGAGAGAGAGAGAGCGAAGGAGAATGAGATTTGGAGTGAGATTGAGAGCGCTATCAGGTTCCCCGATCTTTCTTCCGTCCCAGCCATTAGGTTAGGTCTCTGATTTTGATTTCAAGTGTGTTGTAGGAATAGGTAACATTTTTGAAGTTTTTTAAAAAGTTATATTTATTTACTAACGTTTCACTATAAATGTTACTTTATATATAATTTTATAATAATCACTAACACTTTAACAAATATTAAGCAATAAATGTTACCAAATGTTCAAAATGTAGTAGTGACAACGAGCTGAGGAGGTAGAGGATTGATAAACCCCATTTTTAGGGTTTATCTTGTGCTTAATTTAGTGGATTTTATCCACTAAACTTACACTTATTCATATAATTCGTATGTTTTACATTTTCCTTCCTAATTTTGTGCTATGATTGAAAACATGCTTCTTTGGCCCTAAATTTGCTAACTTCGATCCTCTCTTATTACCATTCGATGCCTTGATATGTGTGTCAAGTGATTTTAGGGTTTATAGGGTAGGAATGGCTTAGAGGATGGAAAGGAAGCATGCAAAAGTGGAAGGAATACAAGAAATTGAAGGAATTGCTAAGCTGTCAAGGCTGACCTCTTCATACTAAATTGATCATAGCTTGAGCTACAGAGGTCCAAATGAGGCGGTTTTAGTTACGTTGGAAATCTAACATCTGAGGCTTCAAAATGATATACAATTTGCCATAGTTTCCATGCAGTTAGGCGACGCGCACGCGTAGGGCACACGTACGCATGACCTTGCAAAAGTTCATCGACGCGTACGAGTGGGCGACGCGTACACGTGACAGAGCCATGTGCTGGACGTATCAGAAATTGCTGGGGGAGATTTCTGGGCTATTTTTGGCCCAGTTTCAAGCCCAAAAAACACAGATTAGAGACTGCAGAGTGGGGGAATCAATCATTTTCATTCATTCATACAACATTCATTCACATACGTTTAGGTTTTAGATGTAGTTTTCTAGAGAGAGAGGCTCTCCCTCTCTCTAGGTTTTAGGATTCTTAGGTTTAGCTATTTTCAATTTTAGATTTCTACTCTATTTCAATTTAGTTTCTCTTCTACTCTTATTTGTTCTAGCATTCTAGTTTATTTATTTCCTTTGTTGATTACTTTATGTTCCCAATTTAGTTTATGGATTCTCATGTTAGATTTGATTTCTCTATTTAATGGAATTTGAGGTATTTTATATTTATGATTGCTTTCTTTAATTTGTGTTATTGATGCTTGCATTTGGTTGTTTGGATTTAATATTCCTTGCTAGTTTTTTATGCTTTTATGTTGTGCCTTCCAAGTGTTTGATAAAATGCTTGGGAGGGTTTTAAGTTAGATTTTTATATTCTTGGCTTTGGTTGAGTAATTGGAGACTCTTGAGTTATCAAACTCCTCTGTTCATTGATAATTGAAAGTTGCTAGTTGATTTGGATCCCTCTAAAGCTAGTCTTTCCTTAGGAGTTGACTAGGACTTGAGGAAACAAATTGATTCATCCACTTGACTTTCCTTCATAGTTAGAGGTTAACTAAGTGGGAGCAATAGACAATTCTCATCACAATTGATAAGGATAACTAGGATAGGACTTCTAATTTTCATACCTTGTCAAGAGCTTTCTTAGTTATTAATTTAATTTCTTGCCATTTTATTTCCTTGTTCCTTATTTCAAAACCTAAAAAGATACTATCTCATAACCAATTATAAGTAACATACCTCCCTGCAATTCCTTGAGAGACGATCCGAGATTTAAATACTTCGGTTTATTTTATTGGGTTTGTTACTTGTGACAAACAAATTTTTTTGTATGAAAGGATTATTGTTGGTTTAGAAACTATACTTGCAACGAGAATTTATTGTGAAATTCTTTACTAGCAAAAATTCGTTCGTCAAGGATCGCGAGACAGGGTGCGATTCAAAAGTAGCAATGACGACAGGGGCAGGCCACGCACTACGAGGATAGGAGAAGCAGTGACAGCCAGGACAGAACCAACAACGACCACGCATGCCGAGATGGTGGGTTGGGGCTCGATGGTACGATGAGGGCTGCGTGAAGTTCTAGGATTATAGCTAACATAAGATGATGAATGGTGGGTTATGGTGATGGGTTAGGGCTCGCTAAAGGGAGGGAAAAGGAACGAGCAGGAAGCCTGTGGTAGGGCTCTGATTATTTTTTTTTGGGTTTTTCTTTAGGTTTAAAAAAAATATTATATGTTAAATTTTAGAGCGAGAATTGAATGAAACAAAAACTAATATTTGTTTTAAATTTATTTTTTTTATAAATAATATTTGTTAAATTATTTAAACAATATTAAAAAATTATTTTTAATAAAAAAATTGATGTAATGATTATAAAACTATTCTTTAAAATAGTAAAAAAGAACCGTTTTATTTTGTTGCTATAACGTAGGAAAAAATTAAACTTCAACAGCAATATTGTAAAAACCGTTCTCTAAGACCATCTAATAAAGCAGTTTTAAAATGTTACAATATTGGCAATGATTTTTATGCTATCTTTTATATAAATATTTAAATAATAATAAAAAATCGTTGCCTAAAAATAAATCATTGTAACGATTATAAAACCGTTCTTTAAAATAGACAAAGAAAATAATTTTATTTTATTGTTATAACATAGTGAAAAATTAAACTTCAATAATAATATTTAAAAAATCGTTGTCTAAAACTATTTAAAAAAATAATTTTAAAATATTATAAATTTTGGCGTTACTAAAACCTATATGTATAATAATATTACCATAAAAAATATTAGTATATAATATTAAAAAAATTTAAATATTTTTAAAATATTAATATTTTAATAATTTAATTATATATTAAAAACATATATAATATATATTAATTAAAATCAATAATTGATCTAAGAACAGTTGAAAATTTTCCAATAATATTATCTAATGTTAGATAAAGGGCATGTAATTTGCACTAGCTTTATATGAAATTGATATGAATGATAACGATGAAAAAGGAATCAAGTGGCGGAAGAAAGCAGACAAAACTTCTGAACGAAATTATGGGTGCACTCCCAAGTATATTTAATTTTTTATTAAAAATAAAAAATTACACAACTTAAATATTAAAATAAAAATATTATAGAATTCATCGAATCTATTTGTCAGTAAAAATGACCACATACACACAAGTGCGTACAAGCTTATGGAAAATTTATTCTACTCCTTATTTATATTAAGATTACTTCTAGAAAAGAGTAAATTATCAATTATATTTGTGAATTTGTAAAACACTGATAATAATAATTTTAATATTTATTAACGATAATTATATTTTTAAAAATTTTAAAAATGTAATAAATCTGTTCAATCGTAAAGAGAGTTTTTTTTTTTTTTTGTTAAACAGAATTTGATGATGTGGCAGACAAAATTTCTACGTAGTATTCGTTAAGGGCTTTAATTCCATTTTTCTTTTATCCCTAATTCATGAAATCCTAATTGTTCAATTCCAAGTAAATGACGAGACTAACCTTAAATGAAACAATCTATTTAATTATGACTATTTAGGACGTGAAAAACTGAAGAATTTCTTAGTGTTGGTCTCTATTTCTCTTCGTCTCGTGTGTCTCTGTATTCGCCTCTTGAAATTGTTAACATCACATGCAATCTCATGTTTGGCATTGATACTCAGTGAAAAAATCTCCATTGAACAATGAAGGTTTCGGTAAGCATTTTATGTTTCCGTTCTTCTTGTTATCAGTTCGTTGGAGTTTGCATATTGTTGGTGATGACGTGAATTTTTTTTTTTTTAAAATGGCAGTTCGATAATGGGTGTCTTGATGTGTTGATTTATCTGATTGTAACTTATTTAATGATTTTTGTTAGATGGCAACTCATATCACGTTTGTATATCACTATCGGGGTTGGTTAGAGAAGGATGCGGATGGTGTGGTGAGGTATAACAGTGGTTTAGTGAGTATCATCGACAGGGTGCATGTTGATACATGTAATCTGTTCCTTGTTGAAGGTTTGTTTCTGGATTTAGGTTATACTAGGTATAATGAAGTGTATTGGTTAGAGGCAGGAATGGATTTAGCTAATGGGTTACGGGTGCTGAGAAGGGATGCCGATGTGGTTAAGTTGTGTGATGTTGCACTGAAGAATGAAAACAGGGTCCACTTATATTTTGAGCATCTTGTTGAAGCCGATTCAGATTTAGTTGATGAAGTTGAGGGACCTCCTTCAGAAGATCAGCAAAATCATGACCAGGATCTCCCAGAGCATGAGGAACATGGAGGACCAAATGATATAGAATTATAGGGAGCTCCTTCAGAAAATCAGAAAATCATCAAAATGATCTCCCACAGTACGAGGAGCAACAGCAACAGGAGGGTGAATCAATGTTGAGTAAAGGGGGGGATGATCAGAGAAAGATGACGTAGCTATTGATAACGTACCTATTCAAAATCAAGCTGCAACAGTTGAAAACGAAAAACCCAATTTAGGAGACAACTATGAGACACATGTTGAAGGCGAAGAGGGGCAATCTCATCCTGAAAAAGCTGATGGCCGGAGAAGAAAACACAGGAAGAATCATGGAAGGCCCCAACCATTTGGTAGAGCACAACCTACCCCACAGAACAATGGTGACGAACATGCAGGTTAGTATATTTATTGTATATTTTTGTTAGTTAAAACATGCAATTATTCACAATTAAAACATGCAGGTTAGTACATATATCAATCAATACTGTTTATAGTAACGTGACATGTGGTACTTAGAGTTAATTTTTTGTAGGCCAATGACATGTGGTATTTAGGATTTATCTTTCTCGTGAATTGGGGAAAACGTTCTCCCTCATCTCCATATAAAGGAGAAACGTGATTGAAGCCCTTAACGGATGCCACGTTGGAATTCCGTCTGCCACATCACCAAGCTCCGTTTAATGGAGAAGGGCTCTTTTTACGGTTGGGCAGATTTGTTGCGTTTTTAAAATTTTCGAAGATATAATTATCGTTAACAAATATTAGGGTTATTATTGTCAGCGTTTTACAAATTTGGGGGCATAATTGATAATTTGCTCTCTAGAAAAAATAAAGATTTTTTTGTAAGATTACTCGTATTTTTCTTATAAGTTTAATTTCTTTTATCTTCTGGTCTCTGCCCGAAAACAATGCGTACGGACTATTCAAATTATGCAACTCCAATTACCCAAATGCAATACAATCGTCTAATAAATATTTAAAACTTCCATAAAAATGCATAAAATATCTTTTTATAAAGACGCTTATATATTATTATATTATTAAACATTTTAATGAATCGATTTTTTTTAACTAACCAAAATAAACTCAATTTTTTTATAATAATAATAAACTTAATTATTATCAGATCCGGTCAAACCCACTAATTTACATGACTAGAAACTGAACCATGATTTTTCTTTTTGGGTTTTTTCACTTCCACAAAACGCCATGGTTTTGCAATCCTAAACTCTCAAACTCCTCCCTCAACCTTACTATATTGAACCTCGAGCTCCTCCCTCGAGCTCTGATCCCTGTAACTGCTGTCGTATCCAAACTCCCACCCTCTCTCAGCTCCGGTATCTCTCACTGTCTCTGGTGTCGCCATCAAGCTCGGCGTCGCTCTCTCGGATCGGGTCTCTCTCACGGTCTCGCGTGGTTTTCTTGCCCTCGTCGTCGCTGGCGGCAGACGCAGCAGGTATCGGGATTGGTCTTCCTCGCTCCTTGTCTCATCACTGTGTCGCAGTCAGTCCCACGCTTTCGTTCTACTCGCAGTGGTCTATGCCCCCCTCTGGCCACAATTCCTCTTGGTATGTTGCAGTTCCTCTCCATGACTTTATTTTAATTTATCAATTTCTGCTTTAAGGTGGCTTGTTGTGGTTATTTCTAGAGATCCTTTAGTTGGGGCTTGTCGTTTTATTTTGGGGGTTAGGGATAGATTCTGATTCAAAGCAACTCCACTATTTTGATGAAGCTGCAGTGTATATTTCAAAAATTGATGCCGTCCTCATTCTAATACCTTAGTCCTTGAAATGTATTGAATAATTCAAAGATTTTTATTTCAAAATTCTTAAGAACACTAGTTAGCAAAATTCTTAGATGTCTCTGATTTTTCCCCATTGAGTATAAGAACTCTGACCCCTAAGGCTTTGTTGTTGTTGAGTATAAGAACTCACTTTAAGATAAAATTAAAAAAAATAAAAAATCCCTGGTATCATATTAGAGTGGCCGCTTTCTAGGGTGTCCCGTTTACCTTTTCTTTGTTTCCCATTAATTACATTCATCCAATTGAATCTGGAAATAACCATTAAACATATGCATTCTGAAATATAAAGCTTATTTTCCATTTCGATCTGCAGTTAGGAAATGATGTTGAGGAGTAATTCTTAAAAGTGAGCAACGTATGAACCAGAAAATTTTGCCTAGATACTCTGTATGCTACTAATATTTTAGTAGCAAATCCCTTCCTTTAACTTTATTCTCTTTAACCATCCTCCTTTTGTTTTGTGGGCTGTTTTTTGACTTTTGCTATTTGTGTAGCATTACTCCTCATTGAATGTGCTATTGCTGTTTTCAGTTTTCTCTATTATTTTACTTTTGATCTAAATAATTGAGATGTTAAATTGTAGACACAAGACCATCTTAGAGTTCATTTGTTTTTTAAGTCTTCCTAAGAAAAGTAAGAATTTGGCTTCTTTCTTTTCTTAAGTTACTTTTAGCAAAAGTGCTTCACAAAGTCAAATTCCTCCCCCTCACTTTTATTTTATTAGGAAAAAAATGTAAATCAAACACACTTATTCTTATGCTGGCAGCACCTTAGAATTTCTCTTTGTATATTATGTCAATTGTGGAGCAACATATGACACGTAAAAAAAGTGTGTCAGCATTTACAAGTTTTTTAGCGAGTCCCATTTAAAATGGAAGGCCCAGAGGTATAACTCATTTGATGGTTGATATGCTGTGCTGTGTAGTAATTTTTATTTACTAGCCTTTTTGTTCACAATCAGATTTTATAGAATAAATTTGAAGATTATTTTACATTTAGCTTCCAGAAAGCCAAAATTCACTTTTTTCCATAGGTGATATATGTTGGAGATCATATTTTTAGCGACCTGAGAGGTCTCTCAAAGGCAGGTCGGCGCACAGCTGCTATCATCCATGAACTAGAGGTATATCTGCTATGTAATTCATTTTTCATGTAGATATTTTAATATCCTATCATTATTTTCAGAACCCCTGCAAGTTACAGTTACCAAAAAGATTAGTATAATTAAGTTTGACAATTACCATTTTTTGTATAGTGACTCTATTCCTGAGGAATACTTTTTGAGTTTATATATTTCTTCTTGAGGTATTGATGCATGGCATAGTAAAATTAAGAAGAATGGACATTTATATGGGGTGTTTCATTAATAATGCAGAATGAAATACGAATACAAAATGGAGATAATTACCGTTGGGGACACGTATTTTTCAGACTTGGTTACTATTGAGTATTGACTTTATTTCTTGTGTTTCAGTCTTTTTAGGATATATAACTAAGAAAAGGTAGTAATGAATCGTCTTGTCTCTTATGGTTATGACAGAAAGGTCCATAATTCGAAACATGGATATGATTCACAAGAGAGTGCTATATAAGATTTACAATGTGAGTTTAATTGCTTTTCTTCATCTAAATCTTGAATCTCCTAACATTTTATGCTTCTATGCAGGCCAAGTTTCATATAATACAAGAATTACTAGGTAAGTTGCATGCAACTGCGGCTAATAGCATGGGAACCTCGTCTTGCAATTTACTTCTGGAAGAACTCAATGGGGAAAGACAACTGCTGTCGATCCACATTATGCAACTGTTGTTTATGGTTGATGAAAATTCATATCAGCACTTTATTGTTTAAATGGATTGGATGTTCCATCATTAACATGTCATTCATTTTTTCTATGATTGCAACTCGTAGAAGGCAACTGCTGTCGATCCACAGGAACTTGCCTTCAATAATCATTGACCAGAAGTTCAGTATCAAGTCCTAGTACGATTTAAAAAAGACGATTTCACTTGTGGATTATAGCATGGGTTAACTTATGAGGGGTCTTTTGTCGTGTAGTAACTAAATCCTTGCATATTCTGACATGGTTAAGGCTTTGGGTCAGCTAATGCTTATTTATATACTCACTGAGTCTGAAATGTTGCTGCAAATTGCAACATATATTAGTCGTAAAAAATGCGGATATGTTCAACTCTTAATCTGCTAAATCTCTTGTAAATTTTCATAAATAAAAACTTAACATCTAAGAAAAAGCTTATGAAGTTGTATCCTCATTACAGGAACTAGGAAACATGCGAAAAAAACTCATACAAAAAATGCATTCCTTGTTTGATATTTTATAATGAACCATTCAATTGCACATTATTTTTTGAGCAATGCTTGTAACTCTTATGCTAACTAAAACACCCCTGGCTTGCTGATGGGAACAGAAATTTGTACATCAGAGGAGACAGGAGTGCTTGGCTGTTATATAGCTAGCTTTTATGCCTCTTGTAGTGAGCAAAACATACAATTAAATGTAAAACATTGATAAAATTCAACAATCACTCACAAAAGGCAAAGTTTGAACATCTATGTGCAACTGATTTATTTTGAAGCCTGAAAATTGGGATGCCTTCAAGTTTTAATGTGTGAAAGTTCTTTGTGTAAACAAAGTTCCTCATAGTCGAAAGAGGTGTGTGTATGTGTTGTTATTGTTTAATCAATTGGAGCAATCATATTTAAGCTTTGAAGAGTCGATAGAAGGCATGACTTTTTCACCTTAGTACAATATAAATCATTATGAATAGAAAATTCAATATATATTTAAATAGTCTAAAAACAGATATATATAAATCATTATAAATAGAAAGATCCACATATATCTAAATAGTCCAAAAGAAATAAGTGCAAGATATAAAGATAGTTTCTATTTCAAAGAAAATTAAAAAGGTCTAATTCAATCCATAACTACTAGTAACAAGCAACTAAAATCCTAAGTCTGTAGGACAGATTGCTACATCTTTTTATTCCAGTCAGTGACTGCAGGATAAGCACTGTAAAGTGTAAACACTAAAACTTTGTATGATGGACCTATTACGATATATATGAATCCGATCTGGCCCCTGACAATTTTTGCGAAAGACAACGAGGCCCCTAGAAAAAAAAAACCACTTTCTGGCCCTTAAAATTTTTTTTACGAGACAAATTAGCCCTACGTCAATAATCTGTTTTTGGGGTTAACGGAACGTGAATATGTGGCAAGTTAAGATGGTGATGTGTCCGTTAAGTGCCAGCTTGGATTGGCATATTAATGAATCACCCAACCTGGTTCCTGACAATTTTTTTGAAAATATAATTTCGTGTTTTATCTGCACTTCACAGAACATGATGAACCCTAAATGTCTCTTCCTCATTCCTTCTTATGTAGAAGCCTAACTGTCTACCACCATGAGCCATGAAGATCATTCTTCGGAAACTAGGAGTCGCAACCTGCGTGGTTATAATGTTGGCGAAGAGAGTAAGTGCTACACATTTTCTTCTGGAAGAGTTGGGCAGCCAAGAAAGAAGAAATTCATATTTCCAAAATGTCACTGTGGGTCCTATGCAATTCTCTTCCAATCTTGCACAGAACTTAATCCGGATAGGTTCTTCTTGGGATGCCCTAATTACAATGTAAGTATTATTTTTTTGTATATTTCTTAAATTTAAAAAATTTATGTAATTTAGGTTTTTTTTACAATCAAAATTTTTTATTTCCAGGCACCCATCCCACATTGTAAGTATTTCAAGTGACTAGATGTATTAGTTCACGAAAATATGGATGAGGATATTACTTGTAACAATGCTATTTTAATGGAAAGGAGATTGAAGGAGGTAGAACATAGAATGAAGGAGTTAGAGATGGAATTAAATTTGAAAAATCAAAACGAAATTGGATCTCAAGGTGGTAGATATTACTTCAGATGTTTTAGGCTTATAATTTTGGGTATAATTAGTATCATATTGTATTGAAAGAAATTAGATTATATTACAAATGTGTAATCACATTTTGATGGATGAAGATATAAAAATCTGGGTATACAATAATTGTAAGCTAAATATATGTTTCATCAAATTAAAAAAAAATATGTACAATATGATTTTCATACGTGCTATATGATAATAAAGATGGAGCTATAAACACAATCCAAAATAGTTCCATAATCTATTATAATAAACTTAGCACCAAAGTATGATTGTTTGTGCTGTGCAATAGCAAAATAATATGTCTAAATTGCCAGTTGCCTAACTTATATACCAGCGAATTCATTTACAACTATTAAGGAACCAAAAGATAATTAATTGAGTTCATAAGATACATATGACTCTTCACTTATAGACCAACAAAATACATGAGTCTTCACTTGGTGCTTTTAATCCATTAATGAATCTCCTCAAGTGTTAATTGGAGGCCTAAAACCAGGTGTTGGCATGAAGGTAAACAAGCTGCCGGATGCCCCTGAGGTAGCTGGTCCAAGTGGCTCTAAATGGTTTTGAGTGGGTAGTATTGGCGGCCTCACAATGGTTTGCTTCATTCGAAACCCAACAGGAGGTTCGGAAATTTGCTGTGTAGCCTGCACAAGATAGAAGAACCATTTCAGCACATAAAATGAGCAAGACAAAAGTCACCAAATACAATCCTATACTCACAGGTCCATCATTAGGAGGTGCAGATTGAGATAAATCAATCTCTTCACCAAAATCTACATTGGGCGAGACTTTCAGTTTTGGCATCTTTTTCTTATTCTTTTTTGCCTTTGCCTGGAAATGATGATGCAAATATAACATATAGATTCAGCAATTTGCAATCAACAACACATAACAGACCTAGCAGAATTAACATAATTAAAAAAATAGAATACACAAAATAGCAAATGCAACCATTGGATCATGTTGTTGTCCTAGCTTGTTTGTTGCTGCTCCAATGGAAGTTCCTGATTGAGTCTTGCTTTCCTTTGTCTTTTTAGTCTTTGACTGCCAATTTGGATCCTTAGGTGCACCTTTGCAAGTCTTGTGATAATGACCTTTCTCTCCACACTTACTACAAGTTACTTGGTGCGATTTTCTAACTTTATTGCCAATCACCATTTCGATAGGAGCTTTCATTCTCCTAAGTTTTGGCCGGCCAGCTAGACATACGATTGGGGGAGGGAGGATTCCTTGACAATCTATGGGGATCCAATATTCCTCACTGTTTACTGGTTGGATCATATAGGAGTATGCTGCTCGAACAGCATCCATTGTCAGTGACTTATCGACAAAGTCTTCCAATTTGTATCCCATATTTTTCAATCTAAAATTGCAGCAACTGCATGCTTGCATGAAAGCCCTACATACAATTTTAATAAATCAAATACCATAATGACATAGCAGATAAACTTGAGATTTACAATTTTAATAAATCAAATAGCATAGTATACATGAATTACCTGTGAGCTGCCATCCATTGGAGGAAATTTATGTACCTTTCCATCCAAATACTTCAACACCCCATTACTATCCTTCTCAAGTCTCCCACCATGGTAAAACACGGGTACTACAAAATTAAACATCTGCAGCACCAATAAAAGACAAATTCAGCAACAATAACAATAAGTAATAGATAGATATATTTAAAGGTAATGTAGATTATTTAGTAATTTTAATGATTGATATATCAAATTTTCATGTAGATTATATATCAATTTATCAAATTTTAATACATAAATAGATAAATTTTAATGTAGATTATTCACTAAACAAGACAATGCAATGTGCAGTAAACTACATTAGTAAATTAGTAAATTTGCTTTACTAAATTAGTAAATTTTTAGTGTGCATTAAAGGCCATATCTTAATAATTAATGATTAAACCTTGCGGCTTTGAATCATAACATGGTCAGTACACGTATATGTTAAATATTGATGGTCAATTTAAGGATCTACCAAGTGTTAGCGGCACACAAATTCAGGATCCCAACCCAAAGCACACAATTTTTAGCAGCCTCCAATCACATTAATTGTAGCCTACACCAGTTGACAACACAAGCGAATCCATTGAAAACTCAGAGGGAGCAGGAGCACTAAACGATTTTCTTTTGTAAATACATAAGCTTTTCGGTCAAAATATACAGAACATATTTGTTGTTATTGAATCTTAAGCCATTTTCTAATTCAATTCTTCATGCAAAATTTGAATATAAACAATACTCCAAATCATAGATTTCAAAGCATGTTCAATGGCAGAGAGTGTGAATAAAACCATCTTCAACTTGATAATACACATGCAATGGCAGAGAGAGTGAGTAACGAAACTTACCTCTCAACAGACAGTTCCTCCGTCAGGCGCTGTCAAAACGCCGTCAATAGCTTCGTTAGGACCAACGTATTCTTCCAAGTCAAGCGTCTTCAACGAATTTTGGAAAGAGGAGTTCTGTGTCATCACATATGAAACTTGTTTATTTTTAATGGAATTGTTAGGGGCCGGGTTGGATGGCCCATTAACCTACCCATCCAGGTTGGCATTTAACTGACACATCATTAACTTAACGTGCCACGTAGGCATGGTTAATCAGCTCTAGAGACAAATTATTAACGAAAGGGTTAACTTGTCTAACAGAGTTAAAAAATAGGGGCCGGATAGGGTTTTTTTCCTAGGGGCCTCGTTGTCTTTTGATGTTATTGTCAGGGGCCGTTTTGGATTCTCTCTCTCTCTCTCTCTCTCTATATATATATATTTTTTTTTTCTTTGTAGGTATCATTACCTATTTTTGTTTGGACATAAACTTTCTGTGGGTGATGCAGCTACTACAGTATATGCATGCCAAATGAAAGTGGTAGCCCAAAATACAGAACTAAGTGACAAAAATGACAGCATCTAGTACACGTTATTCTGATTTACATTTACTATCAATATAATAATAGAACATAGGTGTATTTGTATATTGCAAAGATGTTCTTAGTACAAGAATCACTGCATTCCTATATTATCACTGGAATACAAAAACATTCTAAGATATTTTATAGATATACAAAAGACATTTTATAAATAGCTAGGAGAAGAATCATTACCATCATCTTCATCTGAGTTTAACACCATTGTTTTTAAGGGCATTAACAATAGCCCAAACCTTGGGTTGGATCTTAAATCCCTACTACTCTATTTCCTTAGTTACATTGACATGAATTCCTCTTCCTTGTCCATCCTTAAGTCTCTCAGCTTTGAGCCGCATGGCCAATACCTCCCCAACAACAGCAGCTGCTTTTGCATTGTAGGACCAGCCGCACTCAAGTGACTGTTTAATGGAGTGCTCCGCCGTGGAGGAGGTTGCTACAATATGACCATGGTTTCTATCCACCACGTTTGCCATAATGTATTTCAATGACATGAATGTTCTCAGCACATACCACTTCAAAACAATCATTCTTTAGTTATCTAATGGCAGATAGAAAATTAAACACACAAATTCGTTTAAACAAAAATGAAAGGAATAACTAAAAGCCATGCCACACACAATGAAAGGAGAAACCAATGTCTTGATTGCAAACAGGTCATTAACATTCTCAATTGCAAATTAATTATTAGTGGTGATAAATATGAAGAATACACTACTAAGTCTGAAATTATACATAAACGCACATTAATGCATAACAAAATGAAATGTCTCAAGTGCATAACAACATTGACACACTAAAATTTAAAACCATGAAGAGTAGTACAATGAGCGTGACATAGCATGGAAAATGTATCAAACTATGGAAATCTCAAATATAAATATAACATGTCACCTAGCTTATAAAAATTACCCAAATAGGTAAAAAAGGAATCAACCTTCAATCCACTTATTCAATTACATTGAAAAAACCCATGAACATATTCAAACAACAAAACTAGAGATCAAGAGATCAGGGAATGATAAGAGTAAGGAACCATTAGTTTAAGCAGCAACCATGAGCTCACTAAAACAATACTTCACACAATAAACTAATTTGCAAAGCACATATGCACATGTAGTTCAGCCATTTCATCAAACACATCATGAGCAAGTAAATAAAATGAAACTCTTACCCGTAGCCCTTCAAAAACTACTAAAACCAAGATTTTGCATCGTGTAATGGTCACCCGAATAGCTGTCGAACAACAACCCTGACTCTCTGAGCTTCATAAGGATCACTTACACTCTGGTTCTGGTGTCCCTCATTTTGTAGATCCCACGAAGAAAACCCAATCCAATGCATGCTTTCACTAGATTTGAAACTAATGCATCGTTATCCATACAAGCGCAAAGCAAAAAGGTTATCCTAAGCTCCTCATTTTCTAATAGGTTGTAAATCACCCGTGTAGAATGCTCAGGTGTTCCTGCCATTGTCTGCATTTCAAACTTCTGATAAGTATCCTGCCAAACCAACCGACTTCGGCCTTTCAAGACCTTTGCAGTTGTAACTAACGACATAGGTAATCCATCACATTTTTCGACAATATGAGCTGGCAATTCTCCAAATGTAGTGCTTTTGTCACCTATTCTTGCTATTTTATTGAACAATGTCCTTGCGTCCTTCTCATTCAAGAGTTCCAGAGGGACAACTAGTTTTGGCCTTACATCCATTTGGTTCAGCACTTGCCTCACCTCTGAGATAAGCAAAACCTTGCACCCTTTACACGAGCTCTAGTAACTCCTGCCAGCTGCTTCTTCTGCCAGCGACGACGAGCTCAGGGAAGGCGTCCGAGCGCGACTGAGTCCGAGACGGTGACGATTGATGACGCGGAGAGCGACACGGACCTTGAGTGCTTGACTAGAGACGAGAGAGGGAGAGAGCTTGAGATTGAGTCAGTGAGCAAAGAGATGAGAGCTCGAGCTTTGGTGAGAAAAGGGAGAGGAAGAAGAGGCTAGGGGGTAGATTTGTTTAATTTTCGGGTCAGCTTGATAGATTAGTGAGAGATTGTGCTTGTATTTGGGTTTAGGCAGGGACGAGGGATTAGGGTTAGAATTTTTTTTTAGGGATCTAAGTTTATTTTTAAATTATTAGACAACAACAACAACAACAAAGCCTTGTTCCACTAAGTGGGGTCGGCTACATGAATCAAACGACGCCATTGTGCTCTGTCATGTATCATGTCTATAGAGAGACCATTTACATGTAGATCTCGTTTGACCACCTCATGGATGGTCTTCTAAGGTCTTCCTCTACCTTTCGCCCTTTGTCCATCTTCCATCTCATCCACCCTTCTGAATGGATGTTCTATCGGTCTTCTTCTCACATGTCCAAACCACCTGAGACGCGATTCAATCATCTTTTCCACAATGGGTGCTACTCCAATTCTGTCCCTTATATCTTCATTCCTTATTTTATCCAATCGCGTATGACCACTCATCCATCTCAACATCTTCATCTCTGCTACACTCAGCTTATGTTCGTGCTCCCCTTTAGCCGCCCAACACTCCGTACCATACAGCATAGCCGGTCTTATAGCGGTGCGATAGAATTTACCTTTAAGTTTTAAAGGCACTTTTTTGTCGCATATAAAACCAGATGCACTCCACCATTTTGACCAACCTGCTTGGATCCTATGATTTACATCCTGTTCAATCTCTCCATTATTCTGTATGATGCACCCAAGATACTCAAAACTTTTAACTTTTCGTAGGATGTTTTCTCCAATCTTCACCTCTATATTGGGGTTTTCCCTTCTCAAACTGAACTTACATTCCATATATTCCGTCTTGCTACGACTTATGCGCAGACCATACACTTCTAGAGCTTCTCTCCATAACTCCAACTTCTTGTTTAGGTCTTCCCTTGACTCTCCCATAAGGACGATATCATCGGCAAAAAGCATGCACCATGGCACAGGCTCTTGGATGTGCTCTGTGAGTACTTCCAAAACTAATGTGAAAAGGTATGGACTTAAGGATGATCCCTGGTGTAATCCTATACCAATAGGGAATTCCTCTGTCACACCACCTTGAGTCTTCACATTAGTTGTGGCCCCATCATACATGTCTTTAATTGCCCGAATATATGCGATCCTTACTCTCCTCTTTTCTAAAACCTTCCATAAGACCTCCCTTGGTACCCTATCATACGCTTTTTCCAAATCAATAAACACCATATGTAGATCCCTTTTATTACTACGATACCTCTCCATCATCCTTCTTAATAGGTATATCGCTTCAGTGGTAGATCTGCCTGGCATAAATCCAAATTGGTTCTCTGTTACTTGTGTCTCTTTTCTCAACCTCCGTTCTATCACCCTTTCCCATAACTTCATAGTATGACTCATAAGCTTAATCCCTCTATAGTTTCCGCAACTTTGTATATCCCCCTTATTCTTGTAGATAGGTACCAAGGTGCTCTTTCTCCACGCATCAGACATCTTCTTTGACCTTAAAATCTCATTAAAAATCTTGGTTAACCAGTTGATACCTTTTTCTCCAAGACCCTTCCAAACCTCAATCGGGATATTATCAGGTCCTACTGCCCTGCCATTTTTCATCTGTTTTAGAGCCTCTTTTACCTCGAAGTCTCGAATTCTTCGATAGTAGTCAAAGTTTTGATCTTCTTCCCTTGTGCATAATTGACCAAGGCTCGGAAGAGTCTTCTGTCCCTCATTAAATAACTCGTAGAAGTAGCTCTTCCACCTTTCATTAATCTTCTCCTCTTGAGCCAACACCTCTCCATCCTTATCCTTTATGCACTTAACCTGATCCAAATCTCTCGTTCTTCTTTCCCGGCTCTTTGCGATTCTATATATACTTTTTTCTCCTTCTTTCGTGCCCAAAGACTGGTAGAGACCCTCATATGCTCTTGTTCTTGCTTCACTTACAGCCACTTTTGTCTCTTTCTTAGCCGCCTTATATTTTTCCCAGTTATCTGCATTGCGGCATAAAGACCACTCTTTAAAGCATTTCCTTTTTATCTTTATCTTTTCTTGTATACTCGCATTCCACCACCAGGACTCCTTGTCTCTTGGTCCTATTCCTTTAGATTCACCAAAACTTTCTTTTGCTGTTCTTCTAATAACTTCTGCCATCTTTCTCCACATCTCTTCCGCGCTTCCATTCCCATCCCACTTTGCCTCTTCTCCTACCCGTCTTAGGAAGCTTCTTTGTTCCTCACCTTTCATCCGCCACCACCTCGTCCTTGGGTTCTTCGTATGATGTCTTTTTCTCAACTTTTGCTCAACGCGAAAATCCATGACGAGCACCCTATGTTGTGTTGTCAAACTCTCTCTCGGGATAATTTTACAGTTAATGCAAAATTTCCGGTCGACTCTCCTCAACAAGAAGAAGTCGATTTGAGAGCTTGTCATGCCACTCTTATAGGTTATAAGATGTTCGTCTCTCTTTTTAAATTATTAGAAATTTAAATATTTACAAAATAAAAAGTCAAGGATATATTTATTTTTTTATCAAAAAATTTAAACATAATTTGGTTCAAATTGTATAAATCGATCGGATCAAATCGAATTTAATAATTATAATGCAGATAATTGGGTTTATTATTGTTGCTATAATAAATCGATTTTGTTCTGATTTATTAAAAAATAAATTATTAATTGGTTTAATAAAAATGTCCAATTATAATATGACACGTGTACACATCTTTAAAAAAAGATATTTTTTGTGTCTTTATTAAAGTGGTCTCCAACGTTGAATCCATAAACTAAGGTGCCTACTCCGATACCGAATAAAAGTGTGTAAAGAATACCGAGGGAATAATACCGAATAAAAGTGTGTAAAGAATACCGAGAGAATAAAAGTAACTGCGACAGAAAGCGGCGGATGGAGCGGAGTGGCAACGGACAACGCTTTCGCCATCGACGAAACCAATCTGTTTCAGAAACTTGGCCTTCAAACATTCATTAACCTCTCCACCAATTTCTACACCAGGTACTTACTTACTTAATGCTCACTGCTTCTCCTTTCTTTCATTTCAAATGTAATGTTGGTTTGACTTGGGAGATAGGGTTTATGATGACAAAGAAGAATGGTTTCGTTCAATCTTTGTGAATTCTAAGAAAGAAGACACTTGTGAATATTCTTTAGGTCCTCAATGTGAGTGTCTAAGACAAATATCTAGGTTTGTTGATTACTGTCAAAAATAAAAAAAAATTAACATTTAAATTTGTCAAAAAAAAGTTAGCAAAAAACTGTAGCAATGAAAGAGAGCTTTGCTATTAGTTAGTGGTCAAGAAATTTTAATTAAATCAATTAGTTCGGGACTCCTAATCTATACTTTTGAGTGTTTCAAACTTCCTGAGATTTTTATGGACAAGATTTAGAATTTGTTGACATTTTTTTTGGTAGGGACAAAAGCAGGGGAGAAAAAGATGCAATGGATAAAGTAGGACACTTTATGCCGACCAAAAGGACACGGAAGATTGGGGTTCAAGGATCTCAAGACTTTTAATTAACTTGGCTATGCTTGGCAAACAAGGATAATATTTAGTCACTAGATCCCAATCAATGGTTACAAAGGTGTTTAAGAGTAAGTACTTCAGACACACTTCCTTCCTAAAAGCTGACACAGGGCACAATCCATCATAGGCTTGGAGAAGTTTACTAGAAGGTTGAAAAATTTTAGAAAAAAAGTGTTATACAACAAGTTGGAAGACGATCTATAGTCAAAATTTGGGAAGATCATTGGGTTGAAAATCAGGAGTTGCTATCACATATGCAAGATTAACAAATTAACCTCAATTTGATTTGGGTAGCTCAACTCATCACAAAATTTGGGAATTGGAATATTGAACTAATTAACAACAATTTTCAGCCATAAATTGCACATGATGTCATACAACTCAGATTCATTCAGGAGAAGACAGAATCAAATGGATTAAGGAGAGAAAAGGGACTTACATTGTGAAATCAGGATATGAGATGGGGTTCCATTTCTTCCATGTCCCAATTGAAATGTTGCCAGCACATTTTTGAAATAAGCGAATTTAGTAAGCACTCTGGGACCTTAAGTGCCCAGTGAAGATGAAGGTTCTGTTGTGAAAAGCTTTGCACGGAGGCCTCCTTGTTCGAAAAAAATTAAATGCAAAGATTCCAACCATAATTAGTACATGCCCACGGTGTAACCAACAAGAAAAAATAGTCAACCATTGTATACTTACATGTATTCACTCAAGACAGGTTTAGAACCTAGTTCAAATCCCAGTAGCTGATCTGAACGAGAAAGATGACAATAACCTGTTTTGTAAATGATAGAAGATGATATTTGACCGAACAAATGACGATAGTCACCGAAGGAAACGGCGAAGCTCGATAGCGTGCTTAACCTGGAGAATATGGACTAGCCGCAACAAATGGATTTTTGTAGGCAAGGTTTTGACACCAGAAGAAATTTAGAAGGTAGCTGATTACTCAATTGAAGAATTTTTGCAAAAGGTTTCTGTGCCCTAAGTTCTCGCTCACTTGTCACTCTTTTCTATTTGAGTTTCAATTTGTGATTTGGGAATGTCTTCCCTCTTTTATTTTTGACTGTCCGATTTTACACACTTGTATTTTTTTTCTTTATTTAAATGAAATGCATCTATTACCTTAAAAAAATTAAACAAATAATATGTGTTATGGTCTCATTACTTAAAAGTGTTTAAATAAAATATGATTATAGGTATGTTGCATTCCTCTATGTAAATTATTGCTCGATATTTGCAAAAAATTTCTCCAATATAATAAAAATAATCATGTGTTTCAACAATGCGATATTTTAAAATAGGTTACAAAAGTTTGATGTTTTAAAATTTATGTTGAATAGAGCACAGTATTACTTTGAACGCTTTGTAAAACGCTACAGCACGAATATCGCGTTCATAACAAAAACATGTTTTGTTTCATATAAAAAAAATAATCTCGTTGAATAATTAATTAGGAGTGTAGTCAATTACAATCAATTAACTATTTTCTTTAGTCAGCAAAGTTAACTATTTTCTTTTTTAATTTTCTTTTTATAGAGAACATAAATTCATATTATTATTACATGTAAAACTTAATGAAAAGAAACATTCAAACTCTAAAAAAAAAATCTATAACCATTTAAAAATTCTCAAATTTATTTTAAAAAATTCAAAATCATTTCAAAATTTTTAAAATCATTTTAAAAACTCCAAAATTCATTTTAAAAATTCTAAAATAATTATTTTACAAATTATTATAAAAAGTCTTAATAAAAAAATATTCGAAATATACCAAAAAGAAACATCCAAACTTAACAAAAAAGAGATATCCAAAATCATTTTAAAAATTCTAAAACCTAATAAAACGAAATATCCAAAAAAATATTGAAAAAAGAATATCCAAAAACTAAGTAAGAAACATCTAAAATTATTAAAAAAAATTCAAAACTAAAAAAGAAGAAATATCTAAAATATAAAAAAAATAAATAGTCATTTCTTACTATAAAAGATTTGAGCGATGACAAAACTAACCACAAAATTATTAAACTAATCTTATGCCCATGAAAGATTAATTTTTTGTCAAAAATACTCATTTGTTAAATTTTTTTAACTTTATTAAAAAAGTATGTTGAATTCCTAAATTGCCTTTATCATTATCTTCAACTAACCTCTTGAAACAACAGTAATTAAAACCACCGCTCTATTTTTAAAATTCTAAATTTTTGAAACCCTCTTCCATCACCGCCTTCACTATCAATATCACCAACAACAACAACATTAAAATAATACAACACAACAAAAAGAATCATTCTACCTTTATTAACATCACCACCAAATTAAATTAACCAAAAATAGTGATCTTTCACTCTCTGGAACAAAAGAAAACCCACCACTTCCACCGATAGCATAACAACATCCAAAATTGTAAATCAAATCTTATTAATTGAAGAAGTATAGAAGAATGATAAACCCTAAGAAGAATTGGAAAAGTGTTTTTCTCGACACCGCCGTAACCTGACTTTCGGCGGCCGCACTCTCCAGCAATCGAATCTAGAGTTGCATCTATCATAAAGAAATGACGATAAGCTTTCAAAATCAATTTTCACAATAATATAATTGAATCATCAAGCCAGACTATGGTACTACTAGTCCCATCAAAAAATTAAATCTCTTTCAAAATCATCAAAGAGCCATTAACTGCACCACCCAAAATAAACTCAAAAAGCAACAACCTCTTTCCCAACTCAACAAAAGAAAAATCTCTTGTTTTACTCTCCTGAACATTTCCTTGCTCTTTACACTTCCATTAAATTCAGATTCAAATTAAAATAAAAAGTACAGAACTGTTGCAGTTATAGTTATAATTATGGAGGTATAGTTGTTGTTGATGGTTGTGGTGTCATCGTAGTGGAGATTAGACTCATAGTTGGAATCGGGGCGACCCTTCTCCTCTTTCTAGCGACAATGAGGATGACAACGAGAAGGAGCTATCAGCAACGTAAAGTAGCAATTAGAAAATATAGTGGTTATAAGGAAACAACGTGTTTGGAGAAAAGATGCAGATTTGGCGCCAACGAGGTTGGTAGTGAGAAGGAACTATCGATGGCACAGAATAATAATCAAGCAACCCAATGGTCATGCTGAGATGATGATGATGGCGAGAAAGAGTAGATTTGGTGGCGACAAGGCTAGTGGCAACGAGGCTGGCCGTAAAAAGGCTGGCAGCCACGATCTGGGGAGTTAGATGTGGCCGAAAACAGTGTCACTTGAAGATAAGCTTGCTGCTGTGATTGAGTGAGAGAGGCTAAGCGGCGCGAGAGTATCGACTGGAGACTAAGGAGGATGAGGGAGGTCATTCAAGTGACTGAGGGAGAATGAGAGGTGGGGGTGATGAGCGGATAATTTATACCCTTTTAGGCATTGTTTTTAGATAGTTTTTAGTATGTTTTAGTTATTTTTATTATATTTTTATTAGTTTTTATGCAAAAATCATATTTTTGGACTTTACTAGGAGTTTGTGTATTTTTTTATGATTTCAGGTATTTTCTGGCTGAAATTGAGGGACCTGAGCAAAAATCTGATTCAGAGGCTGAGAAAGGACTGCAGATGCTGTTAGATTCTGACCCTCCTACACTCGAAATGAATTTTCTGGAGCTGCAGAAGCCCAATTGGTGTGCTCTCAATTGCATTGGAAAGTATACATCTTGGGCTTTCCAGAAATATATAATATTCCATACTTTGCCCGAGATTTGATGGCCCAAACTGGCGTTAAACGCCAGCCAGAAACCCTTTTCAGGAGTAAAACGCCAGAACTGGCACCAAAACTGGAGTTAAACGCCCAAATTGGCACCCAAGCTGGCGTTTAACAACAAGAATGGCCTATGCACGTGAAAGCTTCAATGCTCAGCCCACGCACACACCAAGTGGACCCCGGAAGTGGATTTCTGCACTATCTGCACTTAGTTACTCATTTTCTGTAAATCTAAGTTACTAGTTTAGTATAAAAATTACTTTTAGAGATTCATTTGGGAACTTATGACATTTTACATTTCATATTGTATCTTCTACAGCATGAGTCTTTAAACCCCATAGGTGGGGGTGAGGAGCTCTGCTATGTTTCAATGGATTAATGCAATTACTACTGTTTTCTATTCAATCACGCCTGATTCTATTCTAAGATACTCACTCGTACTTCAATATAGAGAATATGATGATCCGTGACACTCATCATTATTCTCAAATCTATGAACGCGTGCCTAACAACCACTCCCGTTCTATCTGAGCTCAACGTAGTCATTGGGCGACAGCTTGAGTGCGTATCTCTTGCGTCTCTAATACATGGACCGAGTCCGTGAGATTAGAACCTTCGTGGTAGAGGCTAGAACCAATTGGCAGCATTTCTGGGATCTGAAAAGTCTAAACCTTGTTTGTGGTATTTCGAGTAGGATCTGGGAAGGGATGACTGTGAAGAGCTTCAAACTTGCGAATGTTGGGCGCAGTGACAGTGTGCAAAAGGACATGGGTCCTATTCCGACGCTAGCAGGAACCGACAGATGATTAGCCGTGCGGTAGCTGTACCTGGTATTTTTCATCCGAGACGAGAAATCCGACAGTTGATTAGCCGTGCAGAGATCGTACCTGGTATTTTTCATCCAAGAGGATCATACAGCTTGCCATTGAAGGAAGCCATGCGTGTTTGGAGAATAAGACAATAGGAAAGAAGAGATTCAGGTGACAGAGCATCTCTGGAACCTCAACCTGTTCCTCATTACTAAATCACAAGTACTATTTATTTCATCTTATTTATTTTTCTTAACAAAATCATTTTTATCATTGATCTCCTGACTAAGATTTACAAGATAACCATAGCTTACTTCAAGCCGACAATCTCCGTGAGATCGACCCTTACTCACGTACGGTATTACTTGGACGACCCAGTGCACTTGCTGGTTAGTTGTGCGGAGTTGTGAAAAGTGTAATAAAAAACTTCGTGCACCAAGTTTTTGGTGCCGTTGCCGAGGATTGTTCGAGTTTGGACAACTGACGGTTTATTTTGTTGCTTAGATTAGGAAAAATTTATCCTTTTGGTTTAGAGTCACTAAATTTGAGTCCTTTATTTTCTTTTCAAAAATCTTATTTTTCTATTAATCTTTAATTTTCCCTTGAGTTTTTTGTTTGAGTTTAGTTTTTGCTTTAAGTTTGGTGTCAATTGCATGTTTTAATTTTTTTCTTTAATTTTCGAAAATATATGCATTGTGTTCTTCATTGATCTTCAAGCTGTTCTTGTTTATTTTCCTTGTTTGATCTTTAGTTTTTCTTGTTTTGTCTTTCCTTGTTTTTCTTGTTCATTTTCGAATTGTTAGTGTCCAAAGTATAAAAATTTTTAAGTTTGGTGTCCTTTGAGTTTTTGTTTTCTTAAAAATTTTCAAAATTTGTTCTTGGTGTTTATCTTGATCCGCAAAGTGTTCTTGGTGTTCATCTTGACATTCAAAGTTTTTTTTTATTTGTTTTCTTTGTTTCGATCTAAAAATTCTAAGTTTGGTGTCATTTTATTATTTTTCTCTTTCCTCATTGAATTAAAAAAAAATATCTTTTCCTTTATTTGCTCATCATTTTCGAATTCTTTAGGCTAACTTATTCAAAATTTTTAAAAATTTGGTAGTTTCTTGTTAGTTAAGTTAAAATTTCAATTTTAAAATTGATCTTTTTAAATCTTTTTTAATTTTCTTTTTATATTTTTCGAAAATCCTTTATAAACTTTATCAAAATCTTTTTAATTTCTTATTCATAATTTTCCAATTACTTGTCCTATTTTTATTATTTTGATTGAAAAATTTTAAGTTTGGTGTTTCCTTGTTAAGAAAGTTTCAATCTTTAAAATTTTAAAATCATATCTTTTTTTTTCAAATCTTTTCTTTTATTTATTTAGTTTCTTACAAGTATCTTTAATTTTAAGACATATCTCTTTCAAAAAAAACTTCCTAACCACTTTCTCTCTCTTCATTTTTCGAAAATCCTTACCCATAAATTTTCAAATCTTTTTAATTAATTAATTAAATTAGTTTTATAATTTCTTTTATTTATTTCCTTTTAATTTTCGAAACTTATATTTTTTTTCATTTACTTTATTTTAATCTCTTTAATTTCAAATTAGCATTAAATAAATAAAATAAAAACAAAAATATTTTAATTTTTCTTTTATTCCATTTTTATTTTTCAAAACATAATCCGTCTTCCACATCCATATTTTTTCTATCTCATATCCCTTTCTCCATCATGGATCTAAGTAGAATTGAACAGTCCAGAAGGACTCTGGAGTCTTATGCTAATCCCACTACTACTTCATATGGGAGTAGTATCTGTATACCTCCCATCAGAGCCAGCAGTTTTGAGCTAAACCCTCAGCTCATTATCATGGTGCAGCAAAATTGTCAGTATTCCGATCTTCTACAGGAAGAACCTACTGAGTTTCTGGCACAGTTCTTACAAATTGCTGATACAGTACGTGATAAGGAAGTAGATCAGGATGTCTACAGATTATTGCTGTTTCCATTTGCTGTAAAAGATCAAGCTAAGAGGTGGTTAAATAACCAACCCATAGCAAGTATAAAAACATGGAAACAGTTGTCAGATAAATTCCTGAATCAATATTTCCCTCCAAAAAGGATGACACAGCTAAGGCTGGACATCAAAGGCTTTAAACAAGAGGATAATGAATCTCTTTATAATGCCTGGGAGAGGTACAGAGGGATGTTAAGGAAATGCCCCTCTGAAATATTTTCAGAATAGGTGCAGTTAGACATCTTTTACTATGGGCTTACAGAAAAGGCCCAGATGTCTCTAGACCACTCAGCTGGTGGATCTATACATATGAGAAAAACAATTGAAGAGGCTCAAGAGCTCATTAATATAGTTGCTAGAAATCAACATCTGTATTTAAGTAGTGAGCCCTCCATGAAAGAAGAGGCTAAAGCAGTATCCACTGAACTTAGCCCTCCAGAACAAGTTGTTGAACTCAATCATCAGTTGCTCCTTATAACAAAACAGTTTGCAGAATATAAAGAGATGCTCCAAGATACTAAAAATGCTAACAAGAATATGGAAGCATAATTGGATCAGACAAGACTGCAGCTATCTAAACAGATAACAGAAGAGTGCCAAGCTGTTCATTTAAGGAGTGGGAAGACCTTGAATGTTTCAACTCAAGGCAGCAGAAAGCCAAGAAAGGAACAACTGAAAGAGGATGACCAAACCACTGTCCAAAATCCCTCTGAGGACAGTAAGAGCCCAGAGAGGAATGATTCTGGTGTACAAACGCCAGAAAAGGGTGGCAATTTGGCGTTAAACGCCCATGTTGCACCCAATTCTGGCGTTCAAACGCCACTAAGGGATCATACACCTGCAAGTGCTAATAACAACCCCCTTAAGCAGGCTTCTCCAACCACTTCTGTAGGAAATAAACCTGCAGCAACTAAGGTTGAAGAATATAAAGCCAAGATGCCTTATCCTCAGAAACTCCGCCAAGCGGAACAGGATAAACAATTTACCCGCTTTGCAGACTATCTAAGGACTCTTGAAATAAAGATTCCGTTTGTAAAGGCACTTGAGCAAATACCCTCTTATGCTAAGTTCATGAAAGAGATCTTAAGTCATAAGAAGGATTGAAGAGAAACTGAAAAAGTTTTCCTCACTGAAGAATACAGTGCAGTCATTCTGAAAAGCTTACCAGAGAAGCTTAAAGATCCCGGAAGCTTTATGATATCATGCACATTAGAGGATGCCTGTACCAAGACAGCTTTATGTGATCTTGGGGGCAAGTATCAACCTAATACCTGCATCCACTATCGAAAAGCTTGGTTTAACTGATGAAGTTAAACCAACCCGGATATGCCTCCAACTTGCTGATGGCTCCATTAAAATTCTATCAGGTGTAATTGAGGACATGATTGTCAAGGTTGGGCCATTCGCCTTTCCCACTGACTTTGTAGTGCTAGAAATGGAGGAGCACAAGAGTGGAACTCTCATTCTAGGAAGACTTTTCCTAGCAACTGGACGAACCCTCATTGACGTCCAAAAAGGGGAGATAACCCTGAGAGTCAATGAGGATGAGTTTAAGTTGAATGCTGTCAAAGCTATGCAGCATCCAAACACATCAAAGGACTACATGAGCGCTGATATTATTGACTCCCTAGTGGAAGAGGTCAATATGACTGAGATCTCGAATTAGAGCTAGAGGACATTTTTAAAGATGTTCAGCCTGATCTGGAGGAACCAGAGAAAATAGAAGAAACTCTAAAAACTCCTCAGGAAGAGGAAAAGCCTCCTAAACCCGAGCTCAAACCACTACCACCATCTCTGAAATATGTATTTTTGGGAGAAGATGACACTTTTCTTGTGATCATAAGCTTTACTTTAGAACCACAGGAAGAGAACGCATTAATTCAGGTGCTAAAGACACACAAGACAGCTCTTGAGTGGTCCATAAGTGATCTTAAGGGCATTAGTCCAGCCAGATGCATGCACAAGATCCTATTGGAGGATGATGCTAAGCCAGTGGTTCAACCACAGAGGCGGCTGAATCCAGCCATGAAGGAGGTGGTGCAGAAGGAGGTCACTAAATTACTAGAGGCTGGGATTATTTATCCTATTTCTGATAGCCCCTAGGTGAGCCCTGTCCAAGTTGTCCCAAGAAGGAAGGCATGACAGTGGTTCATAATGAAAAGAATGAACTGGTTCCTACAAGAACAGTTACAGGGTGGCGTATGTGTATTGACTACAGAAGGCTCAATACAGCCACTAGGAAAGATCATTTTCCTTTACCATAGACCAGATGCTAGAGAGACTAGCAGGTCATGAATACTACTGCTTTTTGGATGGATATTCAGGTTACAACCAAATTGCAGTATATCCTCAGGACCAAGAGAAAACAACATTCACATGTCCATCTAGAGTATTTACCTACAGAAAGATGCCATTTGGTCTGTGCAATGCACCTGCAACCTTTCAGAGGTGCATGCTCTCCATCTTCTCTGATATGGTAGAGAAATTTCTGGAAGTCTTCATGGATGACTTCTCAGTATTTGAAGACTCATTCAGCTCCTGTCTTGACCATCTAACACTTGTTCTGAAAAGGTGCCAATAGACTAACCTGGTTTTAAACTGAGAGAAATGTCACTTTATGGTGACTGAAGGAATTGTCCTTGGGCACAAAATTTCGAACAAGGGAATATAAGTGGATCAAGCTAAGGTAGAGGTAATTGAAAAATTACCACCACTTGCTAATGTTAAGGCAATCAGAAGCTTTCTGGCGCATGTAGGATTCTATAGGAAGTTTATAAAGGATTTTTCAAAAATTGCAAAACCTTTGAGCAATCTTCTAGTTGCTAACACGCCATTTATATTTGACACAGAGTGTCTACAGGCGTTTGAGACTCTGAAAGCTAAGCTGGTCAGAGCACTAGTCATTTCTGTACCAGACTGGTCATTACCGTTTGAACTAATATGTGATGCCAGTGACCATGCCATTGGTGCAGTATTGGGACAGAGGCATGACAAGCTTCTGCATGTCATTTATTATGCTAGCCGTGTTTTAAATGACGCACAGAAAAACTACACAACCACAGAAAAGGAGTTGCTTGTAGTGGTTTATGCCATTGACAAGTTAAGATCTTATTTAGTAGGATCAAAAGTGATTGTGTACACTGACCATGCTGCTCTAAAATATCTCCTCACAAATCAGGATTCAAAACCCAGACTCATAAGATGGGTGCTGCTTCTGCAAGAGTTTGATATAGAAATAAGAGACAGAAAAGGGACAGAGATCCAAGTAGCTGATCGCTTGTCCCGGATAGCACCAGTAGCAGGAGCGTCCTTCCTACTGGGATCTCTGAAACCTTTCTGGATGAGTAACTCTTTGCCATTCAGGAAGTACCATGGTTTGCAGACATTGCAAACTATAAAGCTGTGAGATTCATACACAAGGAGTACAGTAAGGTGCAAACGAAAAAATTAGTTTCTGATGCAAAGTACTACCTGTGGGATGAACCATATCTCTCTAAGAGATGTGCAGACGGAGTAATCCATAGATGTGTGCCTACAGAAGAGGCACAGAAGATCCTATGGCATTGCCATGAATCACAATATGAGGACATTTTGGAGCTGAGTGAATAGCTACAAAGGTCCTCCAATGTGGCTTCTACTGGCCTACTCTCTATAGAGACTCCCGAGAGTTTGTACGTAACTGTGACAGTTGCCAGAGAGCTGGTAATCTGCCTCATGGTTATGCCATGCCTCAGCAAAGAATCTTAGAGATTGAGTTGTTTGATGTATGTGGTATTGACTTTATGGGACCTTTCCCACCATCATATTCAAACACTTATATTCTGGTGGCAGTAGACTATGTATCTAAATGGGTAGAGGCAATTGCAACACCCACTAATGATACTAAGACAGTGATAAAGTTCCTCCAGAAGTATATCTTCAGCAGGTTCGGTGTCCCTAGGATACTGATCAGTGATGGAGGAACTCATTTCTGCAATAAATAGCTTGACTCTGCTCTGGTCCGATATGGAATTAACCACAAAGTGGTGACTCCATACCATCCACAGACAAATGGGCAGGCTGAAGTCTCAAATAGAGAACTAAAACGAATCCTGGAACGGATTGTAAGTACTCGTTGAAGGGATTGGGCAAGAAGTCTGGATGATGCTCTGTGGGCATACAGAACCGCATTCAAGACTCCTATAGGGACCTCTCCATACCAGCTTGTGTATGAAAAAGCCTGTCATCTACCAGTGGAACTGGAACACAAGGCCTACTGGGCAACCAGATTCCTAAACTTTGATGCTAAGGTAGCTGGAGAAAAAAGATTACTCCA
Source organism: Arachis ipaensis (assembly GCF_059453495.1). Taxonomy (NCBI): domain Eukaryota; kingdom Viridiplantae; phylum Streptophyta; class Magnoliopsida; order Fabales; family Fabaceae; genus Arachis; species Arachis ipaensis. Next base: position 111,771,232 of record NC_142441.1, on the reverse strand, counting down.
GTTGAATGAGTTGGAGGAGTTCAGACTCAATGCCTTCGAAAATGCTAAAATTTACAAGGAGAAAGCAAAAAGATGGCATGACAAAAAGTTGTCATCTAGAGTCTTTAAGCCAGGACAGAAGGTTCTGCTGTTTAACTCCGGACTCAGATTGTTCCCTGGAAAATTGAAATCCCGGTGGAAGGGACCATATATGATTACAAGTGTGTCACTATATGGATATGTAGAGATTTAGGATATTGATTCTGACAAAAAATTCATTGTTAATGGACAGAGAGTCAAACATTATCTTGAAGGCAATGTTGAGCAAGAGTGCTCAAAACTGAGACAAAATTAATAGCTCAGTAAAAGTCCATCTAAAGACAGTAAAGAAGCGCTTGCTGGGAGGCAACCCAGTCATTATAAAAAATTAGATGTTTATAACAATTATATAAGTCCATTTAATTTTGTTATTCATGTTTGTTAATGCTTTTCAGTGAACAAGTCAAGGAAATGAAGGTTCAGAATATAAAGCAGAGGAATCACAGAGAAAAAGAGCTCACTGGCGTTAAAACACCAGTAAAGAGGCAATTTGGGCGTTAAACGCCAGAATAGCTACCATTCTGGGCGTATAATGCCAGTAAAGGTATCATTCTGGGCGTTAAACGCCAGAATAGGCAGCATTCTGGGCGTTCATAAAAACGCCCAGTGAAGAAGGATTTCTGGCGTTTAACGCCAGTCAGGGTACCTAGCTGGGCGTTAAACGCCCAAAATGGCCACCAGTTGGGTGTTAAACGCCAGAATGGCTATCATTCTGGGCGTTTAACGCCAGCACAGCAAGGGGGAGGTAATTTCGTTTCCAATTCAAATTTTTTCAAATTTTCATGTTTTAATTCATAATTTTTTGCATCAAAATATTACAAATATTCACTTTTTAATTTCCATTCCCAAAAATTAATAATCTTATAAATTCTTTTTAATTCTTTTTCAATTCTTTGCAATTCTTTTTCAAAACGTTTTTTGAAAACTCATTTATCTTTCCAATTTCTTTTCAAATCTTTTTAATTCATTCATATTATCTTTTATTTCTTAGATGCATAAATGAAAATTCAGATTTAACTTCCTCATATCTTTTTCAAATCTTTCATATTTTACAAATTATATCTTTCATTAATCATATCTTCCTATCTTTTTCAAAAATAAATTGAAACCCATTCCCTCCCTCCCTTGTACATAAACATTCAGCCAGCCCCTCCTCCCTCATCATTCGAATCCTTCTCTCCATCTATTCTACTTCTTTCTTTTTATTTTTGCTTGAGGACAAGCAAATCTCTAAGTTTGGTGTGATTTCCGTGATCCCTGAGCTAAAACAAACGAATCTATCTCATGGCTCCCAAAGAAAGACAAACCACTTCAAAAGGTAAGAAAGAAAGCAATCCAAAGCCACTGTGAAAGCATGAGAATTTCTGCACCAAAGAACATGCAGACCATTACATCAAAATTATTTGCAGAAGATCAGTGATCCCAGAAGTTAGGTTCAATCTGAAAGAAGATGAATACCCAGAGATCCAAGAACAGATTCGAAACAGGGACTGGGAAGTCCTGGCTAATGCTGAGATACATGTTGGGAGAAATATGATCCAGGAATTCTATGCAAATCTGTGGATGACGGAGAAGCAAAGATTAGAGGGAACTGCTTTCCACTCCTTTCAGACCATGGTCAGAGGGAAGATTATTCACTTCCACTTTGACAAGGTGAGAGAAGTTCTCAAGCTTCCTCAATTACAAGATGATCTAGAATCCTTTAATAGGAGAATGGCCAGAGATAAAAGGCTAGATCAAGTTCTAGAGGACATATGCCTTCCTGGAACCGAATGGATTACCAATACAAAAGGTGTCCCAAACCAGCTAAAGAGAGGAGATCTCAAACTAGTTGCTAGAGGTTGGCTGGATTTCATTGGGCGTTCTATACTCCCAACCAGCAACTGTTCTGAAGTCACTGTCAAGAGAACAGTGATGATTCACTGTATTATGCTGGGGAAAGAAGTAGAGATTCATCAGCTGATTCCTGGTGAAATTTACATATTTGCAAACAAGGAATCCACTGATGCTAAATTGGCTTACCCAAGCTTGATCAGTCTGTTATGTAAAGATGCGGGGGTACAGATAGGCGTGGATGAATATATCCTAGTTGAACGCCCAATCACCAAAAAGGTGATGGATGGACCTCAAGTTCAAGACAACCCCATCAAAAGGAGGGCGCATGAGCTCCTCCCAAAAATTCCTCAATTTGAATATTGGGCCCGCTTAGAAGCATTTGTCACCAAGCTGCAAGAAGCTATGGATCAACTCAAAGAAGAGCAGCAGAATCAAAACAGCATGCTTTGTAAACTGCTCAAAGAGCAAGAGAAACAAGGGCGTGGGATACAGGAGCTGAAGTGCCAGAAGCTGCCCCTTGAAAAGCTGGACGTTCCACAGATTGAAGGAGCAAGTATCTCTCAAAATACAGGTTGTTGAGCCCTAACTCTGTGATAACTTTTGTTATTAGAGACCTATTTTAAAGAGTTACATAAGCATTAGTATTAGAGTCATTTGTTTTTATGTCTTTAATTTCCTTTTTTTTATTGTTATTTATTTCATGTTTATGTTTTGTCTATGTTTTTGTCTTTATTACATGATCATTAGTGTTTAGTGTCTATGTCTTAAAGCTATGAATGTCCTATGAATCTTTCACCTTTCTTAAATGAAAAATGTTTTCTGAAAAAGAAAAAGAAGTACATGAGTTTCGAATTCTATCTTGAAAATAGTTTAATTATTTTGACGTGGTGGCAATACTTTTTGTTTTCTGAATGAATGCTTGAACAGTGCATATTTTTGATAGTGAAGTTTACGAATATTAAAATTGTTGGCTCTTGAAAGAATAATGGAAAAAGAGACATGTTATTGATAATCTGAAAAATCATAAACTTGATTCTTGAAGCAAGAAAAAGCAGTGAAAAAAACAAAGCTTGCGAAAAAAAAAAGAAGAGAAAGAAAAAGAAAAAGCAAGCAGAAAAAGCCAGTAACCCTTTAAACTAAAAGGCAAGGGTAAAGAGGATCCAAGGCTTTAAGCATTAATGGATAGGAGGGCCCAAAGAATAAAGTCCTGGCCTAAGCGGCTAAATCAAGCTGTCCCTAATCATGTGCTTGTGGCATGAAGGTCCAAGTGAAAAGCTTGAGACTGAGTGGTTAAAGTCGTGGTCCAAAGCAAAAGAGTGTGCTTAAGAGCTCTGGGCACCTCTAACTGGGGTCTCTAGCAAAGCTGAGTCACAATCTGAAAAGGTTCACCCAGTTATGTGTCTGTGGCATTTATATCCAGCGGTAATACTGGAAAACAAAGTGCTTAGGGTCACGGCCAAGACTCATAAAGTAGCTGTGTTCAAGAATCAACAAACTGAACTAGGAGAATCAATAACACTATCTGAATTCTGAGTTCCTATGGATGCCAATCATTCTGAACTTCAAAGGATAAAGTGAGATACCAAAACTATTCAGAAGCAAAAAGGCTACTAGTCCCGCTCATCTAATTGGAACTAAGCTTCATTTATATTTTGGAATTTATTGTATATTCTCTTCTTTTTATCCTATTTTATTTTTAGTTGCTTAGGGACAAGCAAAAATTTAAGTTTGGTGTTGTGATGAGCGGATAATTTATACCCTTTTTGGCATTGTTTTTAGATAGTTTTTAGTATGTTTTAGTTATTTTTTATTATATTTTTATTATTTTTATGCAAAAATCATATTTCTGGACTTTACTATGAGTTTGTGTGTTTTTCTGTGATTTCAGGTATTTTCTGGCTGAAATTGAGGGACCTGAGCAAAAATCTGATTCAGAGGCTGAGAAAGGATTGTAGATGCTATTGGATTCTGACCCTCCTACACTCGAAATTCTGGAGCTATAGAAGCCCAATTGGCACGCTCTCAATTGTGTTGGAAAGTAGACATCTTGGGCTTTCCAGCAATATATAATAGTCTATACTTTGCTCGAGATTTGATGGCCCAAACTGGCGTTAAACGCCAGCCAGAAACCCTTTTCTAGAGTAAAACGCCAGAACTGGCACCAAAACTGGAGTTAAACGCCCAAACTGGCACCCAAGCTGGCGTTTAACTCCAAGAATGGCCTATGCATGTGAAAGCTTCAATGCTCAGCCCAAGCACACACCAAGTGGATCCCGGAAGTGGATTTCTGCACACTCTGCACTTAGTTACTCATTTTCTGTAAACCTAAGTTACTAGTTTAGTATAAAAACTACTTTTAGAGATTCATTTGAGAACTCATGACATTTTACATTTCATATTGTATCTTCTACAGCATGAGTCTCTAAACCCCATAGGTGGGGGTGAGGAGCTCTGCTGTGTTTCAATGGACTAATGCAATTACTACTGTTTTCTATTCAATCACGCCTGATTCTATTCTAAGATACTCACTCGTACTTCAATATAGAGAATATGATGATCCGCGACACTCATCATTATTCTCAAATCTATGAACACGTGCCTGACAACCACTCCCGTTCTATCTGAGCTCAACGTAGTCATTCGGCGACAGCTTGAGTGCGTATCTCTTTGGTCTCTGATCCACGGACCGAGTCCATGAGATTAGAACCTTCGTGGTAGAGGCTAGAACCAATTGGTAGCATTCCTGGGATCCGAAAAGTCTAAACCTTGTTTGTGGTATTCTGAGTAGGATCTGGGAAGGGATGAGTGTGAAGAGCTTCAAACTTGCGAATGTTGGGTGCAGTGACAGTGTGCAAGAGGACAAGGGTCCTATTCTGACGCTAGCGGGAGCCGATAGATGATTAGCTGTGCGGTAGCTGTACCTGGTATTTTTCATCCGAGACGAAAAATCCGACAGTTGATTAGCCATGCAGAGATCGTACCTGGTATTTTTCATCCGAGAGGATCTTACAGCTTGCCATTGAAGGAAGCCATGCGTGTTTGGAGAAGAAGACAGTAGAAAAGTAGAGTTTCAGGCGACAGAACATCTCCGGAACATCAACCTGTTCCTCATTACTGAATCACAAGGACTATTTATTTCATGTTATTTACTTTTCTTAACAAAATCATTTTTATCATTGATCTCCTGACTAAGATTTACAAGATAACCATAGCTTGCTTCAAGCCGACAATCTCCTTGGGATCGATCCTTACTCACGTAAGGTATTACTTGGACGACCCAGTGAACTTGCTGGTTAGTTGTGCGGAGTTGTGAAAAGTGTAATAAAAAACCTCGTGCACCAGGGGGAGGTTGATTCTGGTTCTAAAAGGGATTAGGTTGAAGAGGCTGGGATGAAGTAAAAAGGGATAATTTGAAAACTTTAAAAAATTTTAATGGAGTTAACAAAAAATTTTAATGAATGGGTATTTTTGACAAAAAAATTAATCTTTTATGGGTACAAGATTAGTTTAATTTTTTTGTAGTCAGTTTTGTCAGCACTTGAATTTTTTATGGTAAAAAATGACTATTTCTCGAAAAAGAAACATCCAAAACTAAGGAGAAAGAAATACTCAAAACTAGTAAAAAAATCATCCAAAACCAAAAAGAAAAAGAAAAAGAAGAAAAGCGACGTGGTCAAAGCACGACATTTGGGTGTGCCGGGGTATGGCGTCTTTCTTCCTCAGTGGCCGTTCAATCGTGAGCCGTGGTGGGGTGTGGCAATAGCAACGACATGCGGTGACCCTCAGCGGCTGAACGTGCGTGCGTACGTTCACAAAGGAAGGGCATTGCGTTTGCGGAAGAAAGGCATTGCGTACGTGCGTGAGGCGGTAGATAGAGGGCGTTACGTCCATGCGTGCGGCGTGGGATGGCAGTGCATCCGTGCAATAGTGGTTAGCGGCAATGACAGCAACACGCATGTGGCTATAAAGAAATGAATAAGAGTTTGTATGGTTGTTTTTTTATTGTAATTCTTTTAAATATTTTTTTATCTTTTTATTGAGTTTTTTTTAATTAACTGCATTTGGCTGCAGCACTAATTATTCTCTTATACTTTTTATAAAAAAATATTATAAACAACACTACATCTTCGGCATAGTGTTTCATTTATGAAACATTAACTAAATAATAACATAATATGTACTAAAAGTAGGTAACATAGCATGTACAATAGGTCCAATTTATTTTTTCTTTTTCCTTTTTCGTGTAACATCCACTTTTTTGAATAAAAATATATATAAATATAAAAAATATAATACATATTTTTTTAAATAATTTTTTTATGTTATAATACAATATTACAATACATCAATTAATAATATTGTTCAAAAGTTGATGTAACATCATTATATCAATTAAAATTAAAATTATTTAAAAGTTTATGTAATATTTTAATTTTTATTATTGATATATGATGAAGAGAATTCTTTGTACGGTATAGAATTTCCTCAATTAAATGAATTCTCGTTGCAAGTATAGTTCTACACCAACAAATAATCCTCCCAATAAAAAATTTGAGTTGTCACAAGTACAACCTCCAATTAGAATTAACCGAAGTATTTAGACTCCGGGTTATCTCACAAGGAATTGCAATGAAGTGTTTAATTATTGACTATAAAGATGCAAGGGATTTTGATTTGATAATTGGCAAGAACTTAAATGGCAAGAAAGTAAATGAACAATTAACTAATAAAAGAAAGTGGAACTCTTGGCTAGACTTAGGTAATTGAGATCACCATCCTTGTCTACAAACCATACATTGATAATTATGAGAGGCCAACCTATTAAGTCTACCTCCAAAAGCTTTAAGTACGTAATATCTACTCCTAAGCTTGAGGTACGTCAAATAGGCTTGATCACATCAGCCCATAAGTCCCAACCTATCTACTAATTAGATTAGTAGTGGGTTGGTATTAATGAGTATCAAATTGACCACCAAGGGTTCTCAAATCACCAAATCATTGAGACCCAATAACTCAAGGTCACTCAATTCCCTTAGCCTAGGCCAAGAGCAAAGAAAACTACTCAATAACTAGAGGAAATATTTTATCAAACACTTAGTGTGTAAGAAAAGTAAACATCATAAAATGCAAGAATTAAAGTAAACCCATAACTAACATAAGCAAGAAATCAACAATAACAATCAAGATAAACATAGAAGAGCATGGAAACATAAAATTGCATTAAAGAAAATTAAGATCCAACAATGGTTCATCAACATAAAAGAGAGCAAACAAGAAATTAACAAGGGAAACTAAGAAGATTAAGACAATAGAACACCAAAATATAAAGAGAATTGAAATCAAAACAACAATTGAAAGAGAAATTTGAGAGTGATTAACCTAACTTTATCCTAATTTCTATCCTAAATCTAGAGAGAGGAGAGAGCCTCTCTCTAGAATTCTACCCTAAAACATCATGAAAACTAAACTATGACTACTTGGTTCATTTCCTCCTCAATCTTTGGGTTCAATAGCATTAGAAATGAGTTGGATTGGGCCTAAAATGAGCTGCAAAATCGCTGGCCATGATTTCACTTTAGTGAACCACGTGCTCCATCGGTGCGCACGCGTACATGGCGCGTGCGCGCCCCTATACGCGAAGAAACATATGGCAAATTTTATATCATTTCGAAGCCCCAGATGTTAGCTTTCCAACGCAACTAGAACCGCCTCATTTGGACCTCTATAGGTCAAGTTATGGTCATTTGAGTGCAAAGAGGTCAGGCTTGACAGCTTTACGGTTTCTTCATTTCTTCATGAGTTCTCCCACTTTGCATGCTTTTCTCCTCACTTCTTCCATCCAATACTTGCCTTATGAACCTGAAATCACTTAACAAACATATCAAGGCATCGAATGGAATTAAAGTGGATTAAATTTAGCTATTTTAAGGCCTAAAAAGCATGTTTTTACATTTAAGCACAAATCAAGGGAGAATTGCAAAACTATGCTATTTCATTGAATAAATGTGAGAAAAGTTGATAAAATTTCCAAAATTAAGCACAAGATAAACCACAAAATCGGGATTTATCAGTAGACAACTTGCTAAAGAAGGAAAAAAAAACAGTACGCTTACCCCTATTAATTTTTAATATAGACTAGTATTTAATTAATATTTTTCTAAATAAAACACTACACTTTGGATGTAGTGTTCTCTGTATTTTTATTGTTAACTTAAACATAACAGGCACAACATTATTGAAGATGTCGTGTTCTTTGTACAATATTATTAAAAGAGTTATGCTAGTTAATTAATAATTTTTTTGAACTAACATGAATAATAAGTTTTAAAATTAATCCAATTCAAGTAAATACACTATACTTCTAAATTATCCACCTAAATCTTCATATTAGGATAACCATCCGCATATCTAGTAAATTGAACATCCGATATATCCATTGTTTATAAAACCCGGTCAAACCGTAATTAATTAAATAATAAATTAAATAGGAGCGAATATGGTTAAAAAAATCTAGCAATCAGAATTTGATAATTTAAATATGATATTTGGATTCAGTGAATTTTTCTGAGTCAGAACACATAGTTTTCTGCGTAAAAATGCGCACTGAAATTTTGACCGGTAGTACCAACTGAGATCTGTCTGATATTGCAGCTGAAAAAATTTATTACAAGTGAACAAGGCTAAGAAAAGATTTATAATTAGAAAATGTAGAAATATTTAAAATGCGATTTAAAACCCTAATTTTAAAGGTTTTGGCCCAAAATTGGGTCAACGGACAAAAATAAATGAACTGGACCCAAGTGGGCCCAAGACCCAACATATATAAACATCAGTTATGAGCATTTCAGGTCATTTACCCTAAAGAAAAGGGTTTGGGGCGCAGCTTTGGAGAAGAGAGAAGAGAGGAGAAAACCTAATCCTAGCTCCACCTTCAAATGCTCATAACTTTTGCTACGAAACTCCGATTGACGAGCCGTTTGCGGCCACGCATCGCTCTTCTCATCCTCTACAATTCTATTTAAGTTTTATAGTGAGTAATCTACTCTCCTCTGCGCAGTTTGATTTTTCCTTTATATTTCGAATTTGGTTTGAGTTTTGAGAAAATCTTGTGATTTTGGTTGTTTAGGGGTGCTCTAATATGAGCCATTGGTGATATTCATCACAAAATTTCATGGGTTAAGGTAAGGAACCCTCTAACCCTTGTGATTTATCATTTTCATGAACCCTAGGTTGATGTATTGATAAACCACTATTTCATGATTTATCTTGTGCTAATTTGAGTGGTTTTTATCAACTCTTTACTCACTTATTCATATGATTTGCATGATTTTACAATTCCTTCCTAATTTTGTGCTATGATTCAAAACATGCTTCTTTGGCCTTAAATTTGCTATGTTTAATCCCCTCTTATTACCATTTGATGCCTTGATATGTGTGTTAAGTGATTTCAGGGTTTATAGGGCATGAATGGCTTAGAGGATGGGAAGGAAGCATGCAAAAGTGGAAGGAATACAAGAAACTGAAGGAACTGCAAAGCTGTCCAGCCTGACCTCTTCGTACTTAACTAACCATAACTTGAGCTACAGAGGTCCAAATGAGGCAGTTCTAGTTGCGTTAGAAAGCTAAATTCCGGGGCTTCGAAATGATATATAATTTTTTATAGTTGCCCTGAGGATAGACGACGCGCACACGTGCATCACGCGTACGCGTCGCATCTGCGAAAATCAGCATAGCAGAATTCGCACCCAGCAATTTCTGGGCTATTTTTGACCCAGTTCTTGGCTCAAAAAACACAGATTAGAGGCTACAAAGTGGGGAAATCAAGGAGACATTCATTAATTCATTCATTCACATAATTTTAGTTTTTAGATGTAGTTTCTAAAGAGAGAGGCTCTCTCCTCTCTCTTAGGTTTTAGAATTAGGATTTCTTCTTCTTCTCAATTTCAGGTTCAATGTTCCTTTAATTTAGTTTCTTTTCTACTTTTGTTTGTCTTAGTATTCTACTTTATCTATTTCCCCTATTGATTACTTTATGTTGCTATTTGGTTTATGAATTCTCATGTTTAATTTAATTTTCTATTTAATGCAAATTGAGGTACTTCAGATTTATGATTGCTTTCTTCAAATTTATGTTATTGATGCTTTCAATTTAAGATAGATTTTCCCCCTCTTGGCTTTGGTTGAGTAATTGGAGATACTTGAGTTATCAAACTCCTTGTTGATTGAAAATTGGAATTTGCTGATTGATTTGGATCCCTCTAAAGCTAATCTTTCCATAGGAGTTGACTAGGACCTGAGGAATCAAATTGATTAGTCCATTTGACTTTCCTTTATTTAGTAAGGGTTGACAAAGTGGGAGCAACGAACAATTCTCATCACAATTAATAAGGATAACTAGGATAGGACGTCCAGTTCTCATACCTTGCAAGGGTTTTCATGATTATTAATTTACTTTCTTGCCAATTTATTTCCTTGTTCCCTATTTCAAAAACCCAAAAAGATACTTTTCCATAACCAATAATAATTCATACTTCCCTGCAATTCCTTGAGAGACGACCCGAGGTTTAAATACTTCGGTTATCAATTTTATTGGGTTTGCTTTAGTGACAACCAAAACTTTTGTACGAAAGGATTCTCTGTTGGTTTAGAAACTATACTTACAACGGGAATTAATTTGTGAAATTCTTTACTAGCAGAAAATCTGATCGTCAAAAATGGTGCCGTTGCCGGGAAATTGCAAACGTGTGCCTTATTATTGGTTATTGTAAATATTTGCTTTTTTGTTTCTTTATTAGTGTTTCTAGTTTTAGGAGTTTGTTTTCATTAATTTCTATTAGTTTTTATTTCTTTTGATACTATGAATTCTCACCCCTCTGGCTTTAAGTTTGGTTCCAATGTTGTTGTAAGGAATGGAAGCTATAATGAGAACAAGTATCAAGGTTGGAAGAATCAAAGATGGGAGGAGCCACAAGAATTTGATCAACCCTCTTGGCAACAACCCCCTCCAATGCGCTATAACCAACAACCATTCTGTGATGCATACCAAGACAATAGTTATGGTGGACCTTTTCATGACAACCAACCTCCACCAAATTACTATGGTCAAGAGCCATTCCGAGGTGCGTACCAAGATGATAGATATGGTGGACCCCTTGTAGTTACCAACAAGCCCCACCCTATGCTTATGAACTACCTCCACAACATACCTTTGAACCACCACACTCACAAGCCCCCTACTACCAAACACCCTCACATGATCCTAACCCTTATCCACCATATCAACCACCCTATGAGCCTTATAAGCCATACATAGATCCACCCCAATTCTAACCCAATTACTCCGAAGAACCACCACTTCCATATATACCATGTCCATATCCATCAACCCAAGAGTCCTATGATCTTAATCATGTTATTCAAGCAGGACAAGAGTCAAGAGATCGTCTTAAGGAAGAAATGGATCAACTTCAAGCAACCATCCGTCAAAAGTTTGGCCCAAGAGACTCATGCAATGAACAAAGCATTCCCACAGATGAGTGTGTTGAGAAACAAGTGGGAAAAGATGGAGAGTGTTGAACCGCCACATCCTTATCAAGAAGAACCACCTCCGTATCATGAACCCTTCCTCCCAAGTAAAGAGCCCTCATATCCACCCCAATCTCTAATGAATGAAACCCTTGGTGTACTTCTTCAAGGGCAAGAAGAGATGGAAAAGAAGGTACTAGAATTCACGGCTACCTTGACCGAGGTAGTAAACCGATTAGCTTTCCAACATTTGAACACTCAAAGTACCCCCATGGATACATGTGGAGAATCTAAAGAGGAACGTAGCATGAAAGAGACACTAGAAACTCCGGTGGACAATGAGGAATGTGGCTTTGTATAGGAACAAGTGGAGGAAGCCATAATAGTTGCAGAGGAAGAAGTGGTTGAAGATTTAGGAGATGCTGAACCTCCATAGGAATCTAGAGTTATAGAGTATTCCTACAAGAAGATTGAAATTGATGTCAAGAAGGCCAGTGCACAACCTCCAGGGCATATTCCCTATGAAGACTTGGATGGGATAGATCAAGAAGCAAGTTTCCTTGGTGATGAGGATCATGAATCAAGCCCTTTTAGTGATAAATCTACATCCACAAATGAACTCCTTGAATATGAAGACTCTTCTCTGATTGAGTCTGCGAATGATGTGGAAGTAGAAGCCCTTCAAAAAGGATGGACGGGAGTTGAACATGCATTGTCAAGATCATTGGAGACTTCTCTACCTAGGTTGCCATCTACCCCTTCATTTGAGTGGGTTAGACTTATCTCTATTCGCTTTACTGTCCCACTTGAGTATGGTATTCTTGAAATGGATAGTCAACTTAGAAGGCTTTGTAGAATAAAGCGTAAGAGAAGACTGCTTAGTGGTTGGAGTTGCAAATCAAGGCTCATCAAGGTTGATATTTCAAGAGCTAGGTGTAAGGGATCAACTGGTGATAATTTGGTTAGATCTAAAAGAAGAGTTTGGTACTCCGTAGAGAATTCAAACTGCTTGCCACCCGGTTGAGACAATGGTGATCCACTTCAAGACGGGTGTAGATACAAGATTTGGGATTCGGGCATACATGAGGATCAACTTTGGGAGCTCAAAGCTTGTGAAGAACTCCCTCAAGCTTGGCAAATTCACTTGAGAATGATGAAGATTATTGGAAGTCCAAGCATTGGTGGAAGTTTCAAGACGAGTTCAAGCACAAGCCACCCTGACAAGGAGCTCATCAAATGTCCAATTTAAGGACTTTAACTAAAAGTGCTAGGTGGGAGACAATCCACCATGGTATGATCGTTCTTTTTCAGTTTTAGTTTTATTTTGTTTTGCTTTATTCTTAGTTTTATTTTATTCTATTTTTCTTAGTGGTCATCCATAATGTCTGCATCAGCATCTGCATTTTGCATTCTGCATATTGCATATTAAAAAAAGGGGGGGGGGGGAACCCACGCGTGCGTGTAGGCCACGCGTGGGCGTCGATCCCCAAATTTTCTATCCCATCCAATGAACAGAAAGTTGTGATGGAATCGTGTGGCTGGTGTGCTCTGTGCACAATTCGAGCCATGCGTATGTGCGCATCATTTTACAACCTGGAAAATCCACGCGTACGCGTCAAGTACGCGTATGGTGCAGAATTTAGAATCCATAAACTAACCGGCAAGTGCACCGGGTCGTACCAAGTAATTCCTCAGGTGAGTGAGGGTCGATCCCACGAGGATTGATGGATCAAGCAACAATAATTGAGTGATAGACTTAGTAAGGCAAACAGAAAGTAATGTTTGGGAATTCAAAAGACATTAAACAAGATAAAGAATATTGAAGAAAGGCAAGTAAGTAAATTGGGAATAAATTATGGAGAAAACAGTTAAGGTTTCAGAGTTATCTAATTTTCTGGATTAACTTTTCTTACTAACTATTTTAATCATGTAGGATTTAATTTATGGCAAACTATATGTGACTAGACCCTAATTCCTTAGACCTTTCTAGTCTCCTCTAAATTTTATCAACAACCAATTCCTTGGTCAATTAATTCCAATTAGAGGGTGATGATCAAATTCCAGTTTATATGCCACAAAAACTCTAATTACCCAAAAATAAAAGAATTATATGTCACGTATCCCGTTAAATCCAGATAATTAAAATTTAGGAGAATATGTTTTCAAGCTATTGTTCAAGTAAAGAGCTTTTCCAAGTTATGCAAGAACTCAAATAGAAAGAGGGTTATACTTCCGTTTCACCCAAATTCATAAGATAAAGAGTGAAAACAATTCTTAAATTATAAATCCATACATGAATTAAAATAGAAAAAGCAATAAAATCAATCCATACAAATAGACAGAGCTCCTAACCTTAACAATGGAGGTTTAGTTGCTCATCGTTCAGAGAACAAAATAAGGATTCTGCTAAAATGTATTTTGGTATTCTGGAATGGGGATCCCTAAAAGAAGTGTTTCTTTTCCCTTTTATATCAAATCCTAATTAATTTAAAATCTATTATCTAAAACTAAAAATAATATCTTTTCCTAAAAATAATATTTGAATTTAAATTATAATTAATTAACAAGTCTTCAGTTGATGGGTGGGGACCACTCGTGTTGTCCATTCTGCAGCTTCTAATCTGTGTTTTCTGGGCTGAAAACTGAGTCAAAACAGCCCAGAAATCGCCCCCAGCATTTTTCTGCATTTTCTGCACGTGGCGCATGTCACATGTACGCGTCAGTCACGCGTACGCGTAGCTGAGAAAATCTTCAAATCATGCGTACGCCTCAGTCACGCGCACGCGTCAGTCACGCGTACACGTCGCTCCTCGCTGCCATCTCCTTTGGTTCTTGTGCTGCAGAAACTCCATCAAATCCATCCGAATGCTACCTAAAATAAACAAAATTGCAAAAGACTCAAAGTAGCATCCATATTGGCTAAAAGATAATTAATTCTTTATTAAACTCAACAAATTAGATGCAAATTCACTAGGAAAAGATAGGAAAGATGCTCACGCATCACAACACCAAACTTGAATTGTTTCTTGTCCTCAAGCAACCATAACTAATATAGGCTTAGGATGTGAATTTGCATGAGAATGAGAGTTCGATTAAGCTCATGTCTCTTCTTATAGTGGGGTTTACAACTGCAATCCGGAATAGTTTTGGCATCTCACTCTCCTTTGAATCAGAAGGATGTCACTGTCATTCGGAATTAGAATCCGGATAATATTTTGAATTCTCTGATCTTTTGTAACTCAATTTAATCCTTGAACACAGCAATTTTTTTCTGGTGCTTTGCACCTTGAGCCTAGCCGTGACTTTAAATGTTTTGTCTCAAGCTTTACTTGACACAGAAACACCACAAGCACTTAATTGGGGAACTCTCTTTACGTTCTAAATATTATTATTTTTATTAGTATTTTATAAATTTTTTTTATTTTTTCAGTTACTCCCAGACAGCGGTGCTCAAAGCCTTCGGCGTACTCTGCAATTGATCTCGACTTTAAATGTTTTGTCTCAAGGATTACTTGACACAGAAACACCACAAGCATGTGACTAGGGAAACAACTCTTTGAGCTTTTAATCATGTCTGACCTCCGTAGTCATTGATGCTCAGAGCCTTGGACCTTGCTTTTATTTTTCTTTTGCTGTTTCTTTTGATTCAAGGATTAAACTTTCATTAATTTCAGAGAAATCATAATAATTCTCTAAGCTCCCGTTCCTTGTACATCAACATTCTTTGATTCAAATTTAAATATGGACTGTTCATGTCATGCATTCAGAATCACAGAAAGTACCACCACATCTAAGTAGATAAGACTATTCTTCAATATAAACTCACTTTCTCATGCAATACATCACTTCTGTACTTTTTATTTGAATTCAAGCTCAGTGAGTAATACATGAGACATCTTTTCAGAATTAAAGCAATTAAGAGAAAACTAAACTAGACCTAGGATTCTAACTAATAAAGGATTATGCAACAAACAAAGAAAAATAGCAGAAAACCGGAACATAATATAGTAAAAGCGAGAAGGAATATAGAATGAAAGGAACTCAACAACCTTAGTTATCCTAGCGGTCATTTTATTCTTCAGGTTGTGCTCCTCCTGTGAAGATGATTCGCCTCCCTTTGGTGCCATAAGAATAAACAGAAAACTTCTAAGCGAAGCGTTAACACCAAACTTAAAGGTTTGCTTGTCCCCAAGCAAAGAAGAACTGAAAACAGAAAGAAACAACTATTATGATGAAAGAAGAATAAAAGGATAAAAGAACTAGAGAGAATTAGGATTGGGAGAGAGAGAAAGAAAATTAAAACTTGGGAGCGAACTAGTGTGGTTGTGTGGCGAAGGCGACGCATACGCGTACAGCACGCGTACGCATGGGTCACAAATTTTCCTTGATGCACGCGTCTGCGTGCCCATGATTTGTGCGATTCGTGCGAAGCCAGCCGCGCGCACACACAACTCTCTGTTCGCGTGGCTTGGGAACCAATAATTTCATGTGACGCGTGCGCGTCATGCACGCGCACGCGTGGATGGCCATTTATGCAGATGATGCGCACGCGTCAGGGACGCGTACGCGTGAACAAGTTTTGTGCTTCTAGCACACTTCCAGCCCTAAGCCAGCATAACTCTCTGCCCAAACACTTATTTACGTCGATTTTTAAGGTCACGCGTACGCGTTGATGACGCGTACGCGTTGATGACGCGTACGCGTGGAGTGCCAAAATCACGAATGACGCGCACGGTGAGGTACGCGTACGCGTGGGTTTCTTTGTGTGAAAGGCATCATTCCTGCGCCACTCCCGCGCAACTCTCTGTTCATTTTTACGTTTCACGCACACCCATTTGACGCGTACGCGTCGGGTGCTCTCTTTTTTTTTTTGTGTCCGGCTCCTGTTCTAAGATAGCTTAATGATCTGAAAAATAGTAAAAGCTTAGTAAAAATCAAATAAGAAAGAAAACTACTACTACAAAAAATAGCTAAGGATACGAATTTATCGGGTTACCTCCCGACAAGCGCTTCTTTAACATCACTAGCTTGACGGTCAGTTCTGCTAGTTCAGCAGATGAGTGGACCTCTGGCGATCAATCTCGCCTCCAAAATAGTGCTTCAACCTCTGGCCATTCACTGTAAATTTCCTGTCAGAATTCTCTTCCTGTATTTCCACATGACCATATGGTGAAGCTCTGGTAACCACAAACGGTCTTGACCACTGGGATTTTAGCTTCTCGGAAAAGAATTTGAGCCTTGAATTATATAGAAGCACTCTCTGTCCTGGCTCAAAGATTCTGATGGCAATCTTCTTGTCATGCAGTAGCTTGGTTCTCTCTTGATGTGCGGAAAATGATCCGACACAAAACTCACCGGCAAGTGCACCGGGTCGCATCAAGTAATAAAGCTCATGGGAGTGAGGTCGATCCCACAAGGATTGAAGGATTGAGCAACTTTAGTTTAGCGGTTGAATTAGTCAAGCAAACAAGTGTTGATTGTGTAAAATTGTGTTGGCAGGAATTAAATTACATAGACTGTAAAGGGAAGTGGGTGATTTGCAGGAAATTAAAATGAACAAAAAATATAAAAGTGCTGAATCTTAAAGAACAAGAAATTAAATGGCAGAAACTTAGAACGCAAGAAATGTAAATTGCAGAATCTTAAAGTGCAAGAAATGTAAATTACTTGAATTATAAAGGGAATTGGGAAGTGGATTTGCAGAATTTAAACATAGAAAGGTAAAATTCAACAAACAGAAATATAAAAGATGGATTCAATTAATCCGGATCTAAAATGACAATAACAATAAGCTTGGTGTAGCAACGAAACAAGGAAATTGAAATTGAAAGATGTAGATCTCAGGACCCAAGAGACTAGATAACCAAGTCTAGATCTCAATGCCTTCCTAGATCCAAATTTAGAATTTAATTGCAAGAAAAGTAAAGATCAAGCAGTAGAAGAAAGGAATTCAAATATTGATTTCTCAAAAAGTGCAGTAAAGAAAACAGAGAGATCTCAGGGTAAGATTGAAACAGAATTCCTTCAATTCTCCAACACCCAAGATTCAAACAAAAAGTAAATGAAATTGAAAATAAGAAAACTAAGAGGAAGAGAATTCAATTCTCCTTCCCCGAGACTCAGAAACTCAAAACAACTCAAAACCAAAAGCTCTCCAAAAACTACTCAGCAAAACTAAAAAGGAAAAGCTCTCCTAAAACTTCAAATCCTAAGCTATTTATACACTTTTATTCAAATGATCATTAAGCCTTGAATTGGGCCTTTAGTCTTAATGGAATTGGGTTGACAATAGCCTCCGTTGATTGCTCTTGGTGTTGGGAAGAAATCCACTTGTGAACCGGGCCATGAACCATTCACGTTTGAGTCAACGTTTGAGGCAAACGTTGACTCAAACGTCCCTTGTGTGAGGTATTATGCAGATGCCCATTTGCTGTCATCCACGTTTGGCTCAACGTTTGAGGTCAAACATGAGCTCAAACGTGGCTCCTCCCATGCATTTCTTTTGGCCAACGTTTGGCCCAACGTTTGAGGCAAACGTTGGCGCAAACGTTGGCTTCCCCTGGATGCTCTTTTTCATTCTTTTTGGCGCCAACGTTTGACCTCACGTTTGAGGCAAACGTTGGCGCAAACGTTGCCTTCCCATGCTTCTTCTTCAGCCAACGTTTACCTCAACGTTTGAGGCAAACGTTGGTGCAAACGTTGGCTCTTCTCCAGGGTGTTCTTCATCTGCTTCTCACGTTTGAGTTAACGTTTGAGGCAAATGTTAGCTCAAATGTGAATCCCTCTTTTCAAGCCCATTCTTGCAACCTTCTTCCAAGCTTTATTCCACCTATCATCAATCAACAATTGTATCAAAGCTATGCCATAATCATGAGAGTTGTTCTTCTTCTTGTCACATGAGCAATTATGGTACAAAAACTCATGAAAATGCATCAATTTATCCATGGTTGATTGAATCAAAGGAAACATGAAATTCAACCCAATTGGCTTACTTATGGCTTAAGAAAGTGCATAAAACTAAATGAAAACAAAGGAAAGAGACTAGTGAAACTAGGCTAAGATGACTTGTCATCACAACACCAAACTTAAAACTTGCTTGTCCCCAAGCAAGAACAGAATTATTAAGAAGAAAGAATGAAAACAAAAGAGAATGCTCATGTTAGCAGAGTATTATTGGTAGCTCATGGGGTTTTATGCAGATATGTAACTACTCACTTCTTATTGACAAGTGGGCCTAGAAAGTTTCCTCTAAGCATCAAGCAACACACTGCTATGACCTCTCATTATTTCTTTGTCCTTGTTTACTGAATTTTTTTTCTTTATAAACTTTAGTTCAGTGTCATGTGTAACAAGCTCTTTTCTTTATTTATGCTTGACACATTATTCACTTTAGACACTTGGCTCACATGCCTTCTTAGAATATTGATGCCCAGCACCTCTTTGGGTTACTAAATGTCTTGTAGCCAGGTTGCTCTTGATAGTGGACTTTCAGTTGATAATTCCGGGTTAGTGAACCCAAGTTACCAAGTGTTGATGCACTCCAAAGAACTTAATAATCCAAGCAGATCCTAGTACAAAGACACCACAGGCATATATTCTAAGGTTCAAGCTATTGGTGTCTAGCTTTGTTTCTTTTTTTTTCTTTTGTTCTATTGCCATTTTTGGCTTTTTCTTTTCTTTTTTTGTTTTTCTTTTCACCCAAGGACTTTTATTTGATTGAGATTCATAGACAGTGAGCTACTTTTTACTTAAAAGGAGACAATCTAGTTCTTTTATTCACTACAAGTGAGCTATCATACAATCATACATTCATACCACCACACACTATTATTGTACTTCCAGCTAACAAAGAACTATCTTACTTCACATTCCAAACATTTCTTTTATTGAATTAAGGATGCAGGGGACAAAGCATGCATTTAGTTAGGTAAAAGTAAACACATAAGCACATACTTAGACTAGCTTACTTATTGCAGAGAGTGATTTTGCCTATACTAGATGAACACTTTAGCAGGTCATAAATCGAAGCATTTCTCAACCGCAAGAGTTAAGTATAGATACAACCTATTGGTTTGCAGTTCTTTTTGTTCTTCCTTCTGTTGTGCCCCTTTTGAGTTGTGGTGCATGATGTCTTCAATTGGTGGTTAGTTCCCTGCACAATTCTCAAAAGTTGCTTGCTTCTCAAGCCCTTAGGTGACTGGTTAGTCTGCATGAATTGAGTGTGGCTTTTGGATTTAATTTGGTGTGGGAACACCAAACTTAATTCCTTGCCACTGTCTCTAATGCAACAGGTTGTACATTTATAAATTCTTTTGGCCTTGCTAAAGGTTATGGAACCAAAACTAAAAAAAAACAATTAAATGGTTGAATAATTTGTCTGATTACTTGGAGCTAGCATTATGTAGGAGGTGAGAGTATGCTTTTAAATGAGATTTTGGTGGAACACCAAACTTAGAATCCTTCATTCTCCCCTAAATTATTTTGGTGTACAACACCAAACTTAGCTCCTTACAATACATACTTAATTATTCAACATTTTTATTGAAAAATCTATGAAGAGAAAACTACCTCAGGTTGGGTTGCCTCCCAAAAAGCGCTTCTTTATTGTCATTAGCTTGACATTGATCCCCTTAGGGTGGTTGATGACTGAAATGTCGAAGCTTATCCCCTCTCACTGTAAGCCTTCTTTGTGTGCCTTGATGCTCAATTTCAATGTGCTCAAGAGAGAGTACTTGGTTAACAGTGTAGTGATCCTCAGTTCCCAGCTGTTGATATATTA
Source organism: Arachis ipaensis (assembly GCF_059453495.1). Lineage (NCBI taxonomy): Eukaryota > Viridiplantae > Streptophyta > Magnoliopsida > Fabales > Fabaceae > Arachis > Arachis ipaensis. The sequence goes on along the minus strand of NC_142441.1, from coordinate 111,751,014 downwards.
ATTGCACCTTGTCGCCTTTAGAGAATCCTTCAGTTGGGATTTTTTTATTCTTCCACCCTTTGTGAGCCTTCTTCTTGTTTTTCTTCCTTTTTCTTGTTAACCTTTCTTCCTTGACAACAGCTTTGGTTGTGGTACTTTCCTTCTTGTTTATCATTCTAATTCCTTTTTGAATTCCTTCTCCTCCTTGCACATGCTCATTCTTTTGCTCCCCTGTGTTGTTGGTTGCTTGCCTTGGAAAACAGTCGCTGACTACCTTGCTTCTCTCTTCACTAAATTGTGGTTCTGGAAACACTTTCAGGATAATGCTTTCCTCGTGCATCCTGAGAGTTAGTTCTCCCTGCTCTACATCTATGATGGCTCTAGCAGTGGCCAAAAATGGCCTTCCCAAGATGATTGAATTGTTTTCTTCTTCTTCAGTGTCCAAGATTACAAAGTCCGCAGGAAAAATGAACTTGTCAACCTTAACTAAAAGGTTTTCAATCACTCCTTTGGGATGTACTACTGACTGGTCCACCAATTCCAAGGACATCTGTATTGGTTTCACCTTCCCTATGCCAAGCTTTTTCACTAAAGATGATGGAATTAGATTTATGCTTGCTCCTAAGTCACACATCCCCTTGTTGATAAATAGACTTCCAATGGTGCAGGGTAGGAAGAAACTTCCAGGATCTTCCAGCTTGGGAGGGAGTCCTTTTCTGATGAGCGCACTACATTCTTCAGTGAGAAGCACAGTTTCCTTCTCCAGCCAACCTCTTTTCTTGTTGATGATTTCCTTCAAGAACTTGGCATATAAGGGCATCTGTTCCAATGCCTCAGCCAAGGAAATGTTGATTTCTAGCTTCTTGAAAGTTTCCAGGAATTTGCGGAAGTGTTGATCCTTGGTTTCTTTGTTGAACCTCTGTGGATATGGCAGCGGAGGAATGAAGGCTTTCTCCTTTTTCTGTGCTTCTTCCTCTCTCTCATGTATATTGATTGGCTGGTCTTCTTTTCTTTTGGGGTTCTCTGAGTTCTTGTTTGGCACCATATTTTGATCATTGGCTTCTTTCGTATCTGTTGGCTTTTTGCTGCTCTCCACTTGTTTCCTTGTAGTGTCATTGTTGCTCATCAATGTTTTTCCACTTCTTAACTGTATTGCCTTGCACTCTTCCTTAGGATTTGGAATTGTGTAACTTGGTAGTGAACTTGATGGTCTCTCTGTTGCAAAGTATTTAGAGAGCTGGCATATTTGTCTTTCCATGTTCTTGATAGAAGCTTCTTGATTCTTGGCCGTCATTTCTTGGTGTTTCCACATTTTGTCTATCAAAGTTTCCAGGTTAGTGATTCTTTGAGATTCTGGTGATGCTTGTGGTTGGTGGATGATAGGTGTTTTGGTTGATGGGTTGGTTATGGGTTGGATAATGGTTAGAGTTGGGGTAAGTGCTTTGCGGTTTTCTGAATGAATTTTGGTTGTTTTGCTGGTTGTTCCTTGGGTTATTTTGGGTTGTGTTTCTTTGCCATGGCTGTTGGTTATGGTTATGATTATCTCCCCATCTAAGGTTGGGGTGATTCTTCCAGGAAGGATTGTAGGTATCACCATAAACTTCATTCTGTCCAGAGTTTTGGTTATGCATGTACTGCACTTGCTCCTGTTGTTGCTCTTCTTGGCTTTCTTCATTCTGCACCCATACAGTTGATGGGTGGCTTGTGTTCACAGTTGCTACTTGAAGGCTGTCAATCCTTTTGGCTATTTGTTCAAACTGTTGTTGAATTTGTTGTTGCATCATCTTGTTTTGAGCCAAAATGGAGTCTACTCCTTCCAGTTCTAGTACCCCCTTTCTCTGTGATGGTTGGTGGGTTCTTTGATGAGCAAAGAAATATTGATTGTTGGCCACCATGTCCACAAGATTCTGGGCTTCCTCAGCAGTTTTCATCAGTTGTAATGAACCTCCAGCAGAGTGATATAATGCCTCTTGAGATTTCAATGTTAGGCCTTCATAGAAATTCTGCAGCACATCCCATTCATTGAACATCTCTGGAGGACACTTTCTGATTAAGGCTTTGTACCTCTCCCATGCTTCATACAAGGATTCGGCATCTAATTGTGTGAATGTCTGCACCTCAGTTTTCAGCCTGATGATCCTTTGGGGTGGATAGAATTTGGCTAGAAATTTAGTCACCAAATCATCCCAGCTTGTGATACTTCCTTGGGGAAAAGTTTCAAGCCATTGTGCAGCCTTGTCCCTTAATGAGAACGGGAACAACAGAAGCTTGTAAGTTTCAGGATTCACGCCATTGGATTTGACAGTGTCACAAATCCTTAAGAAGGTAGATAAATGCTGGTTGGGATCTTTCAATGGGCTGCCTCCATAGGAACAATTGTTCTGGACAAGTGTAATGAGTTGTGGTTTTAGCTCAAAATTGTTTGCATTGACATTGGGGGTTAAGATGCTGCTTCCATAGTGTCTGGGATTTGCAAAAGTGTAGGAGGCCAACACTCTCCTCTGTGGTGGATTGGGATTAGATGGATCTCCTTCCATCTCGTGATATTCTTCCTCAGATTCTTCCTCTCCAACAATACCTTTCCCTATTTCAGCTCTTCTTAATCTCCTGAGAGTCCTCTGGTCAACTTCGGATAAGATAGGAGTAGCTCTCCCTATACCTGACATACAAACAAAACAAGAGAAACACACAACCAGTGATACTTCAATCTATTGCTAGAATGAAGTTTTAGTTATCTCAAGCAAAAATTCAAACAGTTAGTAGGTTAGTCAAAATTAAAGAAAAAGTGCTTGATCTAAACTGCCACCTCACTTAATCATTGTCAATCTATTCAATCCTCGGCAACGGCGCCAAAAACTTGATGTGCGGAAAACGATCCGACACAAAACTCACCGGCAAGTGCACCGGGTCGCATCAAGTAATAAAACTCACGGGAGTGAGGTCGATCCCACAAGGATTGAAGGATTGAGCAACTTTAGTTTAGCGGTTGAATTAGTCAAGCAAACAAGTGTTGATTGTGTGAAATTGTGTTGGCAGGAATTAAATTGCATAGACTGTGAAGGGAAGTGGGTGATTTGTAGGAAATTAAAATGAACAAAAAAATATAAAAGTGCTGAATCTTAAAGAACAAGAAATTAAATGGCAGAAACTTAGAACGCAAGAAATGTAAATTGCAGAATCTTAAAGTGCAAGAAATGTAAATTACTTGAATTATAAAGGGAATTGGGAAGTGGATTTGCAGAATTTAAACAAGGAAAGGTAAAATTCAACAAACAGAAATATAAAAGATGGATTCAATTAAACCGGATCTCAAATGACAATAACAATAAGCTTGATGTAGCAACGAAACAAGGAAATTGAAATTGAAAGATGTAGATCTCAGGACCCAAGAGACTAGATAACCAAGTCTAGATCTCAATGCCTTTCTAGATCCAAATTTAGAATTTAATTGCAAGAAAAGTAAAGATCAAGCAGTAGAAGAAAGGAATTCAAATATTGATTTCTCAAAAAGTGCAGTAAAGAAAACAGAGAGATCTCAGGGTGAGATTGAAACAGAATTCCTTCAATTCTCCAACACCCAAGATTCAAACAAAAAGTAAATGAAATTGAAAATAAGAAAACTAAGAGGAAGAGAATTCAATTCTCCTTCCCCGAGACTCAGAAACTCAAAACAACTCAAAACCAAAAGCTCTCCAAAAACTACTCAGCAAAACTAAAAAGGAAAAGCTCTCCTAAAACTTCAAATCCTAAGCTATTTATACACTTTCTTCAAATGATCATTAAGCCTTGAATTGGGCCTTTAGTCTTAATGGAATTGGGTTGACAATAGCCTCCGTTGATTGCTCTTGGTGTTGGAAAGAAATCCACTTGTGAACCGGGCCATGAACCATTCACGTTTGAGTCAACGTTTGAGGCAAACGTTGACTCAAACGTCCCTTGTGTGAGGTATTATGCAGATGCCCATTTGCTGTCATCCACGTTTGGCTCAATGTTTGAGGTCAAACGTGAGCTCAAACGTGGCTCCTCCCATGCATTTCTTTTGGCCAACGTTTGGCCCAACGTTTGAGGCAAACATTGGCGCAAACGTTGGCTTCCCCTGGATACTCTTTTTCATTCTTTTTGGCTCCAACATTTGACCTCACGTTTGAGGCAAACGTTGACGCAAACGTTGCCTTCCCATGCTTCTTCTTCAGCCAACGTTTGCCTCAACGTTTGAGGCAAACGTTGGCGCAAACGTTGGCTCTTCTCCAGGGTGTTCTTCATCTGCTTCTCACGTTTGAGTTAACGTTTGAGGCAAACGTTAGCTCAAACATGAATCCCTCTTTTCAAACCCATTCTTGCAACCTTCTTCTAAGCTTTATTCCACCTATCATCAATCAACAATTGTATCAAAGCTATGCCATAATCATGAGAGTTGTTCTTCTTCTTGTCACATGAGCAATTATGGTACAAAAACTCATGAAAATGCATCAATTTATCCATGGTTGATTGAATCAAAGGAAACATGAAATTCAACCCAATTGGCTTACTTATAGCTTAAGAAAATGCATAAAACTAAATGAAAACAAAGGAAAAAGACTAGTGAAACTAGGCTAAGATGACTTGTCATCATCTCCTCATAGAGCTTGGCATTCTCATAAGCTGAATATCTGAATTCATCAAGCTCATTCAACTGAAGCATTCACTTAATTCTTGCAGCTTCTAAATCAAGATTCAGGTACCTGATTGCCCAGTAAGACTTGTGCTCCAGCTCAACTGGCAAGTGACAGGCTTTGCCATAGACCAACTGATATGGGAATATGCCAATTGGAGTCTTGTACACTGTCCGGTATGCCCAGAGAGCATCATCAAGCTTCCTAGACCAGTCCTTTCTTGAAACACTGACGGTCTTCTCTAGAATCCTCGTAAGTTCCCTGTTGGAAACTTCAACCTGTCCACTTGTCTGAGGGTGATAGGGGATTGCCACCTTATGACGGACTCTATATCTTTGCAGAAGAGAATCCATCTGTTTGTTACAGAAGTGACTTCCTCCATCACTAATGAGTGTCCTTGGGACACCAAACCGGCTAAAGATATACCTCTAAAGAAAGTTCATTACCACCTTGGCATCATTGGTAGGTAGAGCCACCGCTTCTACCTACTTGGACACATAATCAACTACCACTAGAATGTAGTTGTTTGAATGTGAGGGTGGGAAAGGTCCCATGAAATCAATACCCCACACATCAAACAACTCAACCTCAAGAATCCCCTGCTGTAGCATTTCATGGTTGGTAGGGAGATTCGTGGCCTTTGCACATCTATCACAGTGCTTCACGAATTCTCTTGAATCTCTAAAGAGAGTCGGCCAGTAAAACCCGCTCTGAAGGACCTTTGTAGCTGTCATTTCACCACCAAAGTGGCCTCCATAATTAGAACCATGACAGTGCTAAAGAATCTGCTGTGTTTCTTCATTTGGGATACATCTTCGGATGATGCCATCTGAACACCTTTTAAAGAGGTATGGTTCCTCCCAAATGTAGTACTTAGCATCAGTCAATAGCTTCTTTACTTGTTGCCTGCTGTACTCCCTTGGGATAAAGTTCATGGCCTTATAATTTGCAATGTCTGCAAACCATAGAGCCTGCTGAATAAGGAACAATTGCTCATCCGGAAACATCTCAGTCACAACTGTGGGTGGTTGTACTCCTGCTTCAGGCTCAATTCTGGAGAGATGGTCAGCTACATGATTTTCTGACCCTTTCCTGTCTTTTATCTCAATATCAAACTCCTGAAGGAGCAACACCCATCTGATTAATCTTAGTTTAGAATCCTGTTTGGTTAGAAGGTACTTCAAAGCAGCATGGTCAGTATAAACAATAACCTTAGAACCAAGTAAATAGGACCTAAACTTATCAACAACATACATAACAGCTAATAATTCCTTTTCTGTAGTTGTGTAATTCTTTTAAGCATCATTTAACACATGACTGGCATAGTAAATGACATGTACAAGCTTACCATGCTTCTGTCCTAAAACAGCTCCTATAGCAAAATCAGTAGCATCACACATTAATTCAAATGGTAAATCCCAATCAGGGGGAGTTATAATGAGAGCAGAGGTAAGGTTTGCTTTCAGAGTTTCAAAAGCATGCAGACAATCAGAATCAAAGACAAAAGGAACATCAACAACCAACAGGTTGCTCAATGGTTTAGCAATTTTAGAAAAATCCTTTATAAATCTTCTATAAAATCCTGCATGACCTAAGAAACTCCTGACTGCCTTAACATTAGCTGGTGGTGGTAATTTTTCAATTACCTGATGACAAGTCATTTTAGCCTAGTTTCACTAGCCTTTTTCTTTAGTTTTCAATTGAATTATGCACTTTCTTGAACCATAAGCAAGCCAATTGGGTAGATTTTCATGTTTCCTTTGATTTAATCAACCATGTATGAATTCATGCTATTTCATGAGGTTTTATGCTATAATTGTCACATATTATGAAAGAATGAATATCTCATGATTTTGAGCATAGCTTTGATGTGTTTGGTTGATTAATGATAGGTGAAGAAAGCTTGGAGAAAGGTTGAAGCAAGAAGGAATGGTTAGGAGGAAGAGAGGACAAAAAGTTTGAGCAAAAGTTTGCCTCAAACTTTAGCTCAAACTTTTGGATTAATTGAAAATGAACCAGGAAGCAAAAAGTTGGAGCAAAAGTTAGCCTCAAACTTTTTGGCTAACTTTTGGCATCACAAAACACACCCTGGAGAGCAAAAGTTTGCGCCAACGTTAGCCCCTAACTTTTTGGCTAAGGTTGGCGCATGAAAAACACTCCCTGGATGAGCAAAAGTTTGCGCCAACGTTAGCCCCTAACTTTTTGGCTAACGTTGGCGCCATGAGTATGCAAGGGGAGGCCAACGTTGGAGCAAAAGTTAGACCCCTAACTTTTGCCCCAACGTTGGTATCAGCAAAGAAGGGTGGCTGATGTGAAAAGTTGGAGTAAAAGTTAGCCTCCAACTTTTACTCCAACTTTTACTCAAGCTTTCATGATTCCAACCCGGTTCGATTCGGTTCTTCTCCAAACTCCAAGAGCAATCAACCAAGGCCTCTATCAACCCAATTCCATCAAGAGCAAAGGCCCAATTGAAGGCTTGAAGACCATTTGAAGAAAGTGTATAAATAGCATAGGATTTAAGTTTTTCGGAGAGCTTTTCCTTTGAGTTTTCAGAGAGAGTTTTGGGAGAGCTTTTGGTATTGAGTGAATTTTAATTTCTAAGTCTCGGGGAAGGAGAATTGAATTCCCTTCCTCTTAGTTTTCTTGCTTTCAATTTCAATTACAATTGTCTTGGATCTTGGGTGGAGAATTGAAGAAATTCTATTTCAATCTCATCCTGAGACCTCTTTGCTTTATTTTACTGCACAATTGAATTCAGTTTCGGTTAATTGCTTCTTCATCTATTTTCTTTGCAATTTACAATTCCTTTGCAATTGTTCTTGTTGGATCTAGAAAGGCATTGAGATCTAGACTTGGTTATCTAGTCTCTTGGGTCCTGAGATCTAAATTCCAATTTCCCATTCCCTGTTTACTATTTTCATGCTCATTTACAATTCTGTTTTTAAGATCCGGTTCGATTCAAGACATCCTTTACTTCTCTGTTCGTTGCAATTTACTTTTCCTTGTTTAATTTCTGCAAATCCAACTCCCAATTCCCTTTACAATTCAAGCCATTTACATTTCTTGCACTTTAAGATTCTGCAATTTATATTTCTTGCATTCTAAGTTTCTGCCATTTAATTTCTTGCTCTTTAAGATTCAGCACTTTAAATTCCAGTTCTCTTTAATTTCATGTAATTCACCCATTTCCTTTACTTTCTATGCAATTTAAATTCTGCAAATCACAAATCTCTCAACCAAATCTTGATTCGCTTGACTAAATCAACCGCTAAACTAAAATTTCTCAATCCTTCAATCCCTGTGGGATCGACCTCACTCCCGTGAGTTATTATTACTTGATGCGACCCGGTGCACTTGCCGGTTAGTTTTGGGTGTTTTGGAGAAATTCGTTTTTCCACCAAAATATCCCATCAAGTTTTTGGCGCCGTTGCCGGGGATTGATTAGATTGACAATGATTAAGTGAGGTGGTGATCTAGATCTAGCATTTTTATTTCCTGTTTCTCTAATTTTTGACTAACACGCTAACTGTTTGAAATTCTGCCTGAGATAACTGAAACTTCGCTCTAGCAACAAAGTGAAGTTTTCCTGGAAATTTTTGGCTCTATGCAATGCTCTTGCTTACACAAGAGAAGCAATTTCTGCCACTAATCTCCCAAGTCCATCAACTGTTTGATACTTTGTGCCAGCTAACCTTCTGAATCACATTCTGAGCTTGAAAATATTCAATCATCACTTGAATTGTTTGTGACTGTGCAGATCATGGAGGGGAACTCAACAAATTCTAGCAATCATGAGAGTAATATCCCCACCTTGGATGATAATGTAACCCATAGTTCGAAGCAACTATCCATAGCCATGAATGATGTTGCCCAATGGTTTGAAGCTTTTCCACAAGGAAGCATAATCGGATGGGAAGAACTGATGAATGGACACCTAGTCAAGTTGAACCCATCACAGAGAGTTGTTAAGCCAGAGGCAGAAGTGCATCCATTCACACAAGAGAAAGAAATTGAAGGTGCTCGTGCAGTCATAAGCCAAAACAAGCAGATGCATCAGCAGACTCTACAACAACTAGACATGATGGCTAGAAAAATCACTGAGTTGAGACATGCTGTAGTACATACATACAACCTGACTCAAAGCTCATATGGGTGTAATCAAGCTGAACACAGTTTTGGGGCCATTAACCATGAGCAACAAAGTTATGAGCAACTACAATCTCCAAGCAATCACTCTAGCATGCTCCAACACAGGTCTCAGAATGATGTGTACAATCCACCTTGGAGAACTCATTCTAATGGGAGGGGGGTTGAGAACCAAAACCAAAGACCAAGGGACTTTAACTGCAACAATCCCAGCTTCAAAAATCAACTTAAAACACACCCCCACAACAACAATCACACACACTTCCAACCCCGTCCTACCTCACCATTCGCCCAAAATGACCTTCATCGACCACCACAATTGACACAGCCACAACCACTTCCAACCTTTCAAAGAATCTATATTCTAGAAATGCTGATGGAGAGGTCCATAAAAATTCAAGAAATGATGGCAATAGAGCAGGAAGAAATAAAGAAACATCAAGAGATAATAAGCAAGAACCAAGAGGCTTCACTCAGAAGACTTGAAAGGCAGATGGAACAACTGGTTCAAAACCTTGCTGAATTGGGTGAGAAGAAGGGGAATCTGAACCCAAAGAGCCATGAAAAGGATGCTGGATTGAAAGAGAAGGGAGTCATGGAGGAAAGTAAGAAGGCTATGGAAAGAGAAACAGAGAGAAGGAAGCCCATAGCAAGAGAAGGAAACCTAAGGCAACAGAAGCCTTAACTTCCATGAGCACAGAATGAAGGATGTCAAGCTAGTGACAATAAAAGAGCGCTTGTTGGGAGGCAACCCAACCTGAGGTAGTTTTCTTTTCATACCTATTTCAATAAAAAGGTTAATTAGTTTTATCTAGATTGCAAGAAGCTAAGTTTGGTGTTGCACACTAAAACAATCTAAGGGAGAATGAAGGATTCTAAGTTTGGTGTTCCACCAAAATCCCATCATAAAACACATTCTCACTCTCTGCATAATGCTAGCTTCAAGCATATAGATAAACTAGTTAACTATTCTGCCATTTCCTAGTTTTCAGTTTTATTACTTTTAAAAAAAGAAAAAGAGTTTCACACATGGTTAATCTGATGCATGAGAACCATTGGCAAGGTACTAAGTTTGGTGTTCCCACACCAAAGTAAGTTCAAAGGCCCACAAATAAATCATGCATGCTAATCATTGTTTCTAAGTGCTTGGAGAACAAGCAACTTTCAATATCATTGCAGAGCATCATACAAGCTTTTGGAAGGATTAAGCATCATCAACCAAAGAAATGAAAGAGGAATGTGTGGATCAGTGATGATGATGATGAGGAGTAAAGCAAGCGAACTCCAAAAGGTTGTATTGTTAAGTGATTATCTTACATCAAACACTGCTATGATCGAGAGTGGTTTAGTTTCCCTGATTATCTGTCTGTTTAGCATGGTTTCTTTTCTGAAATTCAATAAGCAAGATGCTTGATCATTTACAACATCATACTCTCCAAAACTTGTTTGCACTCAATTTTTCAAAAAAAAAATGCATCACATGAAAAGTTCTTTGAAAAGAAGGATTGAGGAATTAAACAATTTTGAGGCAAGCAAAAGATTAGGAGAAGTGGTGGTTCTAGTTGTATAATTATGTATTGAGGTTGCATGCTTGTGAAAACTTGCATGAGAGCTCATAGGCAGGACATGAAGTTCAAAGAAGTATTGTGGAGATTCTCAAAAATCTATTGATCCAAGAAGCAGCAAACAAAACAAAAGAAAGAAAAGAAAATACAAAAACAAAAAGAACATGGCCCAAGGCTCTGAGCATCAATTACTAGGCAGAAAAAGAAAGAAGAAACAAAACTCAAAGAGTTGTTAGCCTAGTAAATGCTTGTGGTTGAGTTGTGTCAAGGAAAGAGGCTTGAGCAAGTAAATCCTTAGGGGTGCTTTAACACCTAATACCTTAAAACCAACTGGTTTAGGAGTATTGATTGAAAGCTTATCTAAAGAGCCGCTTTGAGACATGACACTTAGAGTCGAGGCCAAAGCACAGAAACTATAAGCTGCTTCAAGGTGACTACATATAAAGAGATCTCCATGATACCATTTGGATGAAAATCCTAAGACCTAAGACTCCCAATATGTGAGGACTAGTGAGCACTGAAGCCCTTGCATGAGCATATGATTTAGAGTTCACCCCACTGTTACTTAATCACTTCACTCACAGGACTTTGCAAGTTATTCTTCAATCCGTCTTGATTGAAAGAACCCTTGAGCATAATTCATTCCTTGCTTGGGGACAAGCAAGCTTTAAGTTTGGTGTTGTGATGACAAGTCATTTTAGCCTAGTTTCACTAGCCTTTTTCTTTAGTTTTCAATTGAATTATGCACTTTCTTGAACCATAATCAAGCCAATTGGGTAGATTTTCATGTTTCCTTTGATTTAATCAACCATGTATGAATTCATACTATTTCATGAGGTTTTATGCTATAATTGTCACATATTATGAAAGAATGAATATCTCATGATTTTGAGCATAGCTTTGATGTGTTTGGTTGATTAATGATAGGTGAAGAAAGCTTGGAGAAAGGTTGAAGCAAGAAGGAATGGTTAGGAGGAAGAGAGGACAAAAAGTTTGAGCAAAAGTTTGCCTCAAACTTTAGCTCAAACTTTTGGATTAATTGAAAATGAACCAGGAAGCAAAAAGTTAGAGCAAAAGTTAGCCTCAAACTTTTTGGCTAACTTTTGGGCAAAAAGTTGGAGCAAAAGTTAGCCTCAAAGTTTTTGGCTAACTTTTGGGCAAAAGCTGGAGCAAAAGTTAGCCTCAAACTTTTTGGCTAACTTTTGGCATCACAAAACACACCCTGGAGAGCAAAAGTTTGCGCCAACGTTAGCCCCTAACTTTTTGGCTAACGTTGGCGCATGAAAAACACTCCCTGGATGAGCAAAAGTTTGCGCCAACGTTAGCCCCTAACTTTTTGGCTAACGTTGGCGCCATGAGTATGCAAGGGGAGGCCAACGTTGGAGCAAAAGTTAGACCCTTAACTTTTGCCCCAACGTTGGTATCAGCAAAGAAGGGTGGCTGATGTGAAAAGTTGGAGTAAAAGTTAGCCTCCAACTTTTACTCCAACTTTTACTCAAGCTTTCATGATTCCAACCCGGTTCAATTCGGTTCTTCTCCAAACTCCAAGAGCAATCAACCAAGGCCTCTATCAACCCAATTCCATCAAGAGCAAAGGCCCAATTGAAGGCTTGAAGACCATTTGAAGAAAGTGTAAAAATAGCATAGGATTTAAGTTTTTCGGAGAGCTTTTCCTTTGAGTTTTCAGAGAGAGTTTTGGGAGAGCTTTTGGTATTGAGTGAATTTTAATTTCTAAGTCTCGGGGAAGGAGAATTGAATTCCCTTCCTCTTAGTTTTCTTGCTTTCAATTTCAATTACAATTGTCTTGGATCTTGGGTGGAGAATTGAAGAAATTCTATTTCAATCTCATCCTGAGACCTCTTTGCTTTATTTTACTGCACAATTGAATTCAGTTTCGGTTAATTGCTTCTTCATCTACTTTCTTTGCAATTTACAATTCCTTTGCAATTGTTCTTGTTGGATCTAGGAAGGCATTGAGATCTAGACTTGGTTATCTAGTTTCTTGGGTCCTGAGATCTAAATTCCAATTTCCCATTCCCTGTTTACTGTTTTCATGCTCATTTACAATTCTGTTTTTAAGATCCGGTTCGATTCAAGACATCCTTTACTTCTCTGTTCGTTGCAATTTACTTTTCCTTGTTTAATTTCTGCAAATCCAACTCCCAATTCCCTTTACAATTCAAGCCATTTACATTTCTTGCACTTTAAGATTCTGCAATTTACATTTCTTGCGTTCTAAGTTTCTGCCATTTAATTTCTTGCTCTTTAAGATTCAGCACTTTAAATTCCAGTTCTCTTTAATTTCATGTAATTCACCCATTTCCTTTACTTTCTATGCAATTTAAATTCTGCAAATCACAAATCTCTCAACCAAATCTTGATTCGCTTGACTAAATCAACCGCTAAACTAAAATTGCTCAATCCTTCAATCCTTGTGGGATCGACCTCACTCCCGTGAGTTATTATTACTTGATGCGACTCGGTGCACTTGCCGGTTAGTTTTGGGTGTTTTGGAGAAATTCGTTTTTCCACAAAAAATCCCATCATTACCTCCACCTTTGCTCTATCAACTTCAATTCCCTTACTTGAAATCCGGTGTCCAAGAACAATACCTTCTGTAACCATAAAATGGCATTTTTCCCAATTTAAAACAAGGTTTGATTCTTGACATCGTTTCAAGACAAGAGATAAATGCTTAAGGCAGGATTCAAAAGAATTACCAAAGACAGAAAAGTCATCCATAAATACCTCAATAAACTTTTCAACCATACCAGAAAAAATTGAAAGCATACACCTCTGAAAAGTTGCTGGAGCATTGCAAAGTCCAAAAGGCATTCTTCTATAGGCAAATACTCCAAAGGGGCATGTGAATGCTGTCTTCTCTTGATCTTGAGGGTCCACTGTAATTTGGTTATATCCAGAATAGCTATCTAGAAAGCAATAAAATGCATGACCAGCTAACCTCTCAAGCATCTGATCAATGAAAGGCAGGGAGAAGTGATCCTTCCTTGTAGCAGTGTTGAGCCTCCTGTAGTCTATACACATTCTCTATCCTGTGATTGTTCTTGTAGGAATAAGCTCATTTTCTTCATTCTTGATCACTGTCATCCCTCCTTTCTTGGGAACTACCTGCACAGGACTTACCCAAGGACTGTCAGAAATAGGGTAAATAATACCTGCTTTCCATAGTTTCATTACCTCTTTTTGGACCACCTCTTTCATAGTTAGATTGAGTCTCCTTTGTGGTTGCACAACTGATTTAGCATCATCTTCAAGGAGGATCTTGTGCATGCACTTGGTTGGACTAATCCCCTTCAAGTCACTAATGGTCTACCCAAGAGCTGTTTTATGGCTCCTGAGCACTGAAATAAGCGCCTCTTCCTCTTCAGGCTTCAGAGAAGAGCTAATAATCACTGGATAGGAATCATTTTCACCCAAGAACACATATTTCAGAGAAGGAGGTAAAGGTTTGAGCTAAAGCTTGGGGGCTTCCTCCTCTGCCTTAGGCATGTGAACCATGGCCTTCTAGGATGGTGAATCATCAACTTCCACTAACTCATATTTAGAGATAGGATCCAAAATGTCATCAAGTACCTCAGCTTCCAATACTTCTTGAATAAGTGGTTCAACAACATCAATTCTCATACACCCTTCAGAATCATTAGGGTGCTTGAGAGCTTCAAAAACATTAAGGACCACCTGTTCTTCATTGACTCTCAGGGTTAATTTACCCTTTTGCACATCAATCAGAGCTCTATCTGTAGCTAAAAAGGGTCTACCAAGAATAATAGAGGATTTTACATCCTCTTCCATGTCTAATATAACAAAATCAGCAGGAAAAATAAATGGTCCTATTTTCATAAGTAAATCCTCAACAACACCCACAGGTAATTTAATAGAAAGATCAGCAAGTTAGAGGGAAATACGAGTGGATTTTACCTCCTCAATTTGAAGCTTTTTCATCGCTGAAAGTGGCATGAGATTTATGCTAGCTCCAAGATCACATAAAGCTCTCTGAATGGTGAAATCTCCAATGGTGCAAGGAATCACAAAGCTCCCTGGATCTTGCATTTTCCCAGGAAGTTTCTGTTGAATAATAGCATTGCATTCCTTAGTTAACACCACGGTTTCTTGCTCCTTCCAATTCCTCTTGTTAGTCAACAATTCTTTCATAAATTTAGCATAAAAAGGCATTTGCTCAAGAGCCTCTGCAAAAGGAATGTTGATCTATAGCTTCTTAAAGACATCTAAAAATTTAGAGAACTGCTTTTCTTTGGAAGCCTTCTGAAGCCTCTGAGGATATGGCATTTTTGGCTTGTATTCAGGAGCCTTTGGCAATGTAGGATAAGTGTCAAGAGAGTCAGGGAATGGGTTGTCTGCACGCTTTGGAGGGGGCGTGCTCCACTTCTTCCTTCTTCTCCTCTGGAGCTTTCTTTTCAACTAGCTCTTCATTAGCCTTTGTCTCAGAGCCAGCTATTTTACCAATTCTCAATTGAATAACCTTGCAATCTTCTCTTGGGTTCACCACTGTATTACCTGGAAATGTACTTGCAGACCTCTCAGGTAGCCCATTTGCACCTCTAAGTTTCTAATGGAGGCTCTGGTTTCCTACATAAAACTCCTCATCATCTCCCAATTAGAATCTTCTTAGGATTTAGAGTTTTCCTGCTGAGGTGGTTGTTGCTGCTGAGACTAAAATTGGTGGTTATTGTAATTGTTCTGTTGAAATCCACCTTGGGAATTATTGTTGAAGTTCTGAGGTCTCTGAGGTTGGTCTCTCCACCCAAAATTTGAGTGATTTCTCCATCCCTGATTGTATGTCTTAGAATATGGATCATTGTTGGGATTCCTAGGACCACTCCCCATGTAATTTACCTGTTCAAAAGAGGGTTGAACATAATCATAATTATCATTTTGTACAAAGTTACCTGCCATATCATAGGAGGCCTTTTGAGGTGGATTTTGGGTGTTGATAGTTGAGACTTGCATTCCACCCATCTGTTAAGTAAGTAGACTTATTTGCTGAGACATAAGCTTATTCTGAGTAAGAAGAGCATTAAGAGTTTCTACTTCCATAACACCCTTCTTCTGAGGAGCCTTAGAGTTCACAGGATTTCTATTAGATGAGTATAAATATTGGTTACTAGCAACCAATTCAATCAGCTCAATAGTCTCCTCCGGTGTCTTCTTCTTGTGCAATGAACCACCTGTAAAATTATCTAAGCACATCTTGGATATTTCACCCAAGCCTTCATAAAAGATGTCTAGTTGGGTCCATTTAGAGAACATGTCCTGAGGGCATTGCCTAATCAGTAGCTTGTACCTCTCCCAAGCTTCATAAAGAGTTTCACCATCCCTCTGTCTGAAGGTCTGAACCTCCACCCTAAGCTTAGTCAGCTTCTTTGGTGGGAAAAACTTAGTAAGAAACTCAGTAACAACCTTGTCCCAAGTATTCAAACTCTCCTTGGGTTGTGAATCTAGCCATAGCTTTTCTCCATCCCTCAGAGCAAACGGGAAGAGCATGAGTTTGTACACCTCTGGGTTCACTCCATTTGTCTTCACAATATCACAAATCTGCAGAAAATTAGAAATAAATTGATTTGGGTCTTCGTGGGAAAGACCATGATACTGGCAGTTTTGTTGCACCAGGGTGATCAATTGTGGCTTCAACTCAAAGTTGTTTGCAGCTATAGGAGACACCATAATGCTTTTTCCATAAAGATCTGCAGTAGGAGTAGAGTAAGAGCCAAGCACTCTCCTTTGTTCTTCATTCCCATTCAGATTTGCCAAATTGGCATTTACAGCATTATTGTGATCCATAGTGGATTCTGCAGGCTTACAAAGTCTTGTTTGTTGTAAACGTTGCCTACAAGTCCTAACAGAGGTTCCTTGTCTCTGTTCCTACGCATAAACAAACAGAAAATATGAAAAGGTGGGAATCTCTATGTCAGAGTGCAAAGAAGTCCCAATGAGGTATCATGTGTAAAATAATAAAATAAAAATGCTAAATAAAATAAATAAATAAATTTCGAAAATGATAACTAAAATTAAACAGGAATTTTCGAAAATTAATAGGAAAATTAAACAAGATAATTAAAATAAAATTAACTAGGTGACACCAAACTTAATTTCAGAAATTAAGGAAAAATATTAGTGCTATTTATAAATTTTTTTCGAAAATAATAAGAAAAATTTAAATAAAATTAAAAGTAAAACGCCTAATCTAAGCAATCAAACAACTGATAGTTGTTAATCACTATCAATCCCCGGCAATGGCGCCAAAGACTTGGTGCGGAATTTAGAATCCATAAACTAACCGGCAAGTGCACCGTGTCGTACCAAGTAATACCTCACGTGAGTGAGGGTCGATCCTACGAGGATTGATGGATCAAGCAACAATAATTGAGTGATAGAATTAGTAAGGCAAACAGAAAGTAATGTTTGGGAATTCAAAAGACATTAAACAATATAAAGAATATTGAAGAAAGGCAAGTAAGTAAATTGGGAATAAACTATGGAGAATACAGTTATGGTTTCAGAGTTATCTAATTTTTCGGATTAACTTTTCTTACTAACTATTTTAATCATGTAGGATTTAATTTATGGCAAACTATATGTGACTAGACCCTAATTCCTTAGACTTTTCTAGTATCTTCTAAAATTTATCAACAGCCAATTCCTTGGTCAATTAATTCCAATTAGAGGGTGATGATCAAATTTCAGTTTATGTCCCACAAAAACTCTAATTACCCAAAAATAAAAGGATTATATGTCACGTATCCTATTAAATCCAGATAATTAAAATTTAGGAGAATATGTTTTCAAGCTGTTGTTCAAGTAAAGAGCTTTTCCAAGCTATACAATAACTCAAATAGAAAGAGTGTCATACTTCCGTTCCACCCAAATTCATAAGATAAAGAGCGAAAACAATTCTTAAATTATAAATCCATACATAAATTAAAATAGAAAAAGCAATAAAATCAATCCATACAAATAGATAGAGCTCCTAACCTTAACAATGTAGGTTTAGTTGCTCATCGTTCAGAGAAGAAAATAAGGATTCTGATAAAATGTATTTTGGTAGTCTGGAATGGGGATCCCTAAAAGAAAAGTTTCTTTTCCCTTTTATATCAAATCCTAATTAATTTAAAATCTATTATCTAAAACTAAAAATAATATCTTTTCCTAAAAATAATATTTGAATTTAAACTAGAATTAATTAATAAGTCTTCAGTTGATGGGTGGGGACCACTCGTTTTGTCCATTCTGCAGCTTCTAATATGTGTTTTCTAGGCTGAAAACTGAGTCAAAACAGCCCAGAAATTGCCCCCAGCGTTTTTCTGCGTTTTCTACACGTGGCGCATGTCACGCGTAAGCGTCAGTCACGTGTACGCGTCGCCATGGAAAGCTCCAAATCACGTGCACGCGTCAGTCACACGTACGCGTCGCTCCTCGCTGCCATCTCCTTTGGTTCTTGTGCTGCAGAAACTCCATCAAATCCATCCGAATGCTACCTAAAATAAACAAAATTGCAAAAGACTCGAAGTAGCATCCATATTGGCTAAAAGATAATTAATTCTTTATTAAACTCAACAAATTAGATGCAAATTCACTCAGAAAAGATAGGAAAGATGCTCACGCATTAGCGCACACGTGGATAAGGAAATCGGCGTAAATAGTGCTAACCCGAGAGTTGTGCTGCCCTCGTGCTGGAGCTGTGCTAGAGGCACAAAATGACCCAAGCATACGCGTAGGCGACGCTTACGCGTCGAATAGCCAACTCAGTTTTCAAGCGTACGCGTTTTTTAACGCGTACGCGTCGCGCCCTGTTTTTAAATTCTTACTTCTTTCTTCTATCCTTTCTCCTTCTTTCTTCCTCCTTTCTTACTTTCTTCTTCTTCATTTCTTTGACTTCTCCTCCTTATTCTCTTTCATTCTATTTTACTTAATTTATTTGCATATTTTCATTCATTGCATTTTAACTGTATGCATGTTTTTATTTTCTTTTCTATGTTTATTATTTTCTGTTGGTGTTAAATGTTCTTATTCCACTGTTGCATTTCTATTGCTTTCTTTTGGTGCTTCGTGACTTATTTTCATTGTTGGATAATATTATTTATAGGTCAATGCTACTCTTTTATGACACTTGTATTTGTTTTGCATTGATTTGAACTTATATTGTCTTTCATGACCCACTCTCTCTCCATCATTGTTGCAATTTATGCACTATTGATATCCCATGTGCTTCTATTATTTTCTCACTTATATGTTGTAGCTACCATATAGTTGAGAACCTTATTATTTGGCACTAGCCCATATATGTTTTATTTCTTTTCATATCTTTGCTTGTGGGTTCTTTCCCTTCCTTTTTCTCTTCTTTTAGGATGGCCACCAAGAGGGAAAAGGAAAAGTTTCTAACTGGAGCAATAAACAAGTCTGCTGCATAATCTTTGGTGAAATGCATCAGTTGTAGCCACCCGTCCACTCGCACATCTCAGCATGCACCGAGGACGGTGCAATCTTTAAGTGTGGGGAGGTCGGTACCGATCTCCGCGGGTTAGTTAGTCCCTTCTCAACACCAATGTTTAGTTTTCTTTGTTAAATTAGTTGCTGCATCTGCATATTTGATTGCATGTTTGTTTGATTTTGTGCATGTTCTTCTACCACTACTTGGTTGAAGTGACAAATTCTTTTTCAAGACCCTGTTTTATAGTATTTCACTAATTTAAATTGAAAAATTTGTGTTTGAAGACTATAAATTGGAACATGAATTATATCTAAGAACACACAACCTGTAAGATTTGAGCTTAATTACATGGTTACACTACTTAACCATAATATTTTATTCTTGTGTGTTTTCTTCTCTATAATTGTAATCTTTATTTTGTTCCACTCTATATGTCCAATGTTTAGTGTATTTACATGTATGCATATGACTGAGGCCATCATTTGTTATTAGCTCACTTACCCAAAATATCCTACCATTTCAATTACCTTTGTTTGCCACTTTGAGCCTTTTAATCCCATTTGTTCTGTATTTTATCACATCACTAGTCTTAAGCAGGAAAATAATTAATTATCCCATTGAATCTTTGGTTATCTTAAGATAGAGATTGTGTGTCAACTAAGTGTGGGGAAACTGTGGGAAACCTGGGTTAATAGGGAATGTGTTATGTTTCTACTTTGTTTAAATATTGGGAATTTGGGTGCATACTCATATGAGACCAGAAAAATTAAAAATCCATGTGCATTGATAAGTGAATAAGGGGACAAAATTATCCCAATGTTAAATTTAATAAAAGATCAATGCATATGTGATAAAATTAAAGAAAAGTTGATACATGAGTATGTGAAAAATACAAAAGTGGGAATTTTAGCGTAGCATAATTCGCCCCCAGCGATTTTTGGGCTGTTTTTGACCCAGTTCTCGGCCCAGAAAACACATGTTAGAGGCTACAAAGTGGGGGAATCAAGGAGACATTCATTAATTCATTCATTCACATAATTTTAGTTTTTAGATGTAGTTTCTAGAGAGAGAGGCTCTCTCCTCTCTCTTAGGTTTTAGGATTAGGATTTCTTCTTCTTCTCAATTCCAGGTTCAATGTTCCTTTAATTTAGTTTCTTTTCTACTTTTATTTGTCTTAGTATTCTACTTTATCTGTTTCTCCTATTGATTACTTTATGTTGCTATTTGGTTTATGAATTCTCATGTTTAATTTGATTTTCTATTGAATGTAAATTGAGGTACTTCAGATTTATGATTGCTTTCTTCAAATTTATGTTATTGATGCTTTTAATTTAAGATAGATTTTTTCCCTCTTGGATTTGGTTAAGTAATTGGAGACACTTGAGTTATCAAACTCCTTGTTGATTGAAAATTAGAATTTGCTGATTGATTTGGATCCCTCTAAAGCTAGTCTTTCCATAGGAGTTGACTAGGACCTAAGGAATCAAATTGATTAGTCCACTTGACTTTCCTTTATTTAGTAAGGCTTGACAAAGTGGGAGGAATGAACAATTCTCATCACAATTGATAAGGATAACTAGGATAGGACGTCCAGTTCTCATACCTTGCAAGGGTTTTCATGATTATTAATTTACTTTCTTGCCAATTTATTTCCTTGTTCCCTATTTCAAAAACCAAAAAAGATACTTTTCCATAACCAATAATAATTCATAATTCCTTGCAATTCCTTGAGAGACGACCCAAGATTTAAATACTTCGATTATCAATTTTATTGGATTTGCTTTAGTGACAACCAAAACTTTTGTACGAAAGGATTCTCTGTTGGTTTAGAAACTATACTTACAACGGGAATTAATTTGTGAAATTCTTTACTAGAAGAAAATCTGATCGTCATGTATATATGTGGAATTGGTTATGTTAGTGTATTTGGTGATTTTGGTGCACAATTAGAAGGTTGGTGTTACTTGAGGAGCTTTGGTGAGGCTTGGAGCTAAGGGTTGGTGGAGACTTCTAAGAAGAAGCACAATTATTTTGGCTACAAGAGGTACGGTTTAAGTTTATTTAAGTACCGTGTGGTGTGATGAGAATTCCTACGCTAGATGCCCCTAGGATTAAGTTTGGATCGTGCAAATGGTTGGTACTAATATGTATAGTTGTTATGTAATGAGAATTGATGATTGAGTTGAGAATTGTGTGAATTTGTATGTTTGGTGTGTTGAGAATTTGATGAATTGAATAATGAATATTGGTTTGTGGAATATGCATTTAAATTGTGAATTTGGGCTGGAGGCCGGAAAGAGGTAAGGAAGGTAAGTTGATATGTATATTGTGTGATGATATAAGCTATTGGATGGACTTTAGATATTGAATGTGTGAATAATTGGTTTGGTTATTGAATAATAAGGTTTGAGGAATTGAGGTGTGGAATTTGATAGTTTTGTATGAAATTATGTAGAGGAGGTAGGTTTGGTTTGGTTGAGTGTAATTATATGAATGTGACTAGGTTGTGGTCATTTGGATGAGTGGAAATGAATTTGGCTTGTGAACATTAGAAAAATTGGTGATTTCTATTTTTGGAGAAAAACTTATTTTTGACCAACTTTGGCGGTCCGTAACTCAATCCACAGAGTTTAGAATTCTTCAAAATTGGATTTTTATGAAAGTGTATTCAACGATCTTTCCAACTATTCATAAATAATTGAAAAAGGAATTTTGTAGAAGAAGTTATGTGCGTTGGAAGTTTGGGGTTTGAAAATGCAATTCTGCAGCTTTTTAACTTAGTAAAATTTTTGGTAAAAAGTACTCCGACGCGCACGCACAGCCAACGCGCACGCGTCACTCACGATTTTTACCCTCTCATGCGTGCGCCTGGCCGATGCGTACGATTCGATGTACTAATTCAAGTGTCCAGCCAAAGTTCCCGAGAGTTGTGCGGGTATTGTGCTGATTTTGTGCGTGGGGCACAAACCGCACCCACGCGTACGCGTGGCTGACGCGCAGGCATCACTTTACTTTTCTCCCATCCACGCGTGCACGTGGGCGATGCGTACGCGTCACTATAACTTTCCTACTTCCCACCCGTGTGCGTAAGCGACGCTCACGTGTGTCCCCATTTTCACCCTAAAGCTGATTTTGAGTTTTCAAACCAAATTCCAGACTCCTAAGTCTCCAATCTCACCCTTTATGTCCTCAATACTTATAATATGCCTAGCGATGGGAAGATGCTAGGATATGTGGTAACTTGTGGACAAAGTAAGGGGAGAATTAATGATGAATTATGATTAATGATGACTGTATGAGTTGCTGAGGATGATAATGGAAGTGCAGTGTATGCCGTGAGCCAAAAGGGTGTATTTTATAATGATTATTGGCTGGTTATGGGTTATGTTATAAGCCGGATGGCTATGATAAATATTGATTTATGGCTGGAAATGAAAATATGGCTTTGAATGATAGCTTTATCTTGAGCTCTCTTTCTCGGAAGTGCGACCCCGGAGAGATGAAGAAAGGTGAAGATCCTCTTCCTTATTCCTCATGGTATTGTAAAATCGCCCCCAGCGAGATAGTGGGAGGTTAGGATCCTCTCCTTGGTTCTTCCTGGGCATATGAGAATGTACCTCCTGGGTGGATGCAAGGGTTGTGGTTGCGCCCCACTTGCTCCAGGTTGGTTAGTATAGAGACTCGCCGGGTGGACGCAAGGGTTGTGGTTTTACCCCCACTTGCCCTGGGTTATGATGAGTGATGTATAAAATGTGCAATCATGTGATGTATAAATGACGATATGGTCATGATGAATGATTATGGAATGTTATGAATGAATGTGAAAGGATTATCTGAGATAGGAGTTTCCCTGGATGAAAGCAGTGACTTGCCACCACGTGCTCTAGGTTGAGACTCGATACTCTGCTGACCCTATGTCATAAGTGTGGCCGGACACTGTGAAAGTTCTGGATGAGCTCGCCTCCGTGGAAAAACACCAGTGTGGGTGTTGTATGATTATGATTATGATCATGTTTATGATTGAGAATAACTTGAGTTGGGGATGCACGACAGAGGGACAATCCAATGGTTAGCTACCAGGACTTGTCGGGTTGGCTTTATAACCGACAGATGAGACTCATCAGCCATAGGGCAGGCATACATCATTTGCATATGTTTGAATTATTTGTGTTTGTCTATTTGTTTTGGATTGCTATGTTACCTGATTATGTGCTACTTGTACTTTAATTGTGTATTACTTGTCTGTATTGCTTGTGTTTGTACAACTGAGAGGTCCCTCATGCTGGTGTCGGTGGATGCTGAGGGATATTCTTGATGAGAAGAGTTGATGATGTAATTGAATAATGATGATGATTATTGAATGAGATCATTTGAGCTCCCTGGGTAGACGTAGTGAAGTGATTTCACTTGCTCCAAGTGAGGATATGTGGTAACGATATAGAATTGCTGAGACAAAATAACTGGTGATGGTTTGGCTTATGATTCTGATTCTGATTTGTTGGAGAGTTAAAAAGTTGGGAAGCATGAAGAATATGAATTAGATTTAGCATTCCCTTATGACAGTTGCTTGTTTATGTAGTGCGAGAACATAGGGTGAATATTTGGTGAAAGGAAGTTTAGGATGCTTAGTGAGTTTTTATTGCAATGCATTGTATTTATTTGGCACTTTTATCGTACTGGGAACCCATGGGTCGAGGGTTCTCATTCCGTATATATCTCTTGTTTTTTAGATACAGGTCCAGGTGCTCAGAATTGAGTTGTGGTTCATTTGAGAGACGGTGAAGATCTTTATATTCTCTACTTTATATTTGCTTAGAATCTCTCCACTTTTATTTTGAAAAGCTTTATTATGTATTGAAATCTTCTGAAACTTGCCTATAGAGGCTTTCATGTTTTATTTGGGAGAGATTAGGAGGTACTGTTGTCAACTACTATTATACTGTATCCTAGCCGACCTAAACTTCGCGGGTCACGACTAGTGGCTATTTACTTATGTTATATATATATCTACATGCTGTCTTTCTCTTACTCTTCTTTATGGCTTTACCTGTATGTCGCTTTTCGACTTCACGCTTTAACTTTTAGTTGTTGATGCGTGAGTGATACGACTTGGCGATTTTATTTTTACTCTTTTCAGGCTTCTCGATTAATACTCCTTTCAAATATACTTATAATTATATATTAAAAATCCACCAGAGAGCGTACCACCGTAATATCATTGACTTATGACTCGAGCATAAGAATTTGAATATTAGGGTGTTACATTATGGTATCAGAGCAATTCATCTTTGTGAGCCTGAGGGATGGAACTGCTTATGCTTCAATGCATACTCTGAGTCTGTGCCTGTGCTAGTTAGGGTATCAAACCAATACGTCTAGCATGAAGTCCATGAGTGTACCTTTGATAATTTGAAGCACTTGACTTGAGATATTGAGTCTAATCACCTTGATATCACTTGTTTGGTGTGAACAGGAACCAAATGGCACCTCGTGGATGTGGTCATCGGAGTAATCGGGGTCGAAGACGGAGAGCTAACGATATAACCATACCGGTATATACCTTGACCGATTTTGTGACCGCGATGGCGAGTGCTGTTGCTGCCATTGGCACTGTGGCTATCGTGACTAGCCGAGCGAGGGGTAGGATGGAACAAGAAGTTAGAGTTGGCAACGACAGTGGTGATGGAAATGAAGGCGAAAATGATATCCCGAGTGCAGTGGTACCCGTGGGAATAGTGAGTTATATGGAGTTAGTTAACACGGGTCAAGCAACGGGAGAAAGCTCGAGAAGGACTGTGGTGGCAAGGAGTGACCGCCGGGAATCTTTCACAAGGAAAGAGGGAAAGAAGATGAAGATTACACCTAGGAGCCAAAGTTTCAAGGGAGGTCATTTTGCTATTTCATGTTCACAATGCCGGAACAACGACCATAGAAATGACAACCGTCAGGGGCCGAATTCAGAAGGTGATGAGCAGATAATTTATACGCTTTTTGGCATTATTTTTACATAGTTTTCAGTATGATTTAGTTAGTTTTTAGTATATTTTTATTAGTTTTTAATTAAAATTCACATTTCTGGACTTTACTATGAGTTTGTGTATTTTTCTGTGATTTCAGGTATTTTCTGGCTGAAATTGAGGGACCTGAGCAAAAATTAGATTCAGAGGTTGAAGAAGGACTGCATATGCTGTTGGATTCTGACCTCCCTGGACTCAAAGTGGACTTTCTGGAGCTACAGAACTCCAAATGGTGCGCTTCCAATTGCGTTAGAAAGTAGACATCCAGGGCTTTCCAGTAATATATAATACTCTATACTTTGCCCGTGTTTAGATGATGCAAACTGGCGTTGAATGCCAGTTCCATGTTGTAGTCTGGCGTTCAGCGCTAGAAACAAGTTGCAAAGTGGAGTTCAACACCAGAAACACGTTACAAACTGGCGTTCAACTCCAAGAAAGACCTCTCCACGTGTAAACTTCAAGCTCAGCCCAAGCACACACCAAGTGGGCCCCGGAAGTGGATTTCTGCATCATTTACTCATTTCTGTAAACCCTAGTAACTAGTTTAGTATAAATATGACTTTTTATTATTGTATTTACATCTTTAGTTTCATCTTTAGATCATGTTTGGGGGCTGGCCATTCGGCCATGCCTAAACCTTCATCACTTATGTATTTTCAACGGTAGAGTTTCTACACACCATAGATTAAGGTGTGGAGCTCTACTGTTCCTCGTGAATTAATACAAAGTACTACTATTTTTCTATTCAATTCAACTTATTCCGCTTCTAAGATATTTATTCGCACTTCAACATGAATGTGATGATCGTGACACTCATCATCATTCTCTATGAACGTGTGCCTGACAACCACTTTTGTTCTACCTTCGATTGAATGAGTATCTCTTGGATTTCTTAATCAGAATCTTCGTGGTATAAGTTAGAACCCATGGATGGCCATTCTTGAGATCCGGAAAGTCTAAACCTTGTCTGTGGTATTCCGAGTAGGATCCAGGAAGGGATGGCTGTGACGAGCTTCAAACTCGCGAGTGCTGGGCGTAGTGACAGACGCAAAAGGATGGTGAATCCTATTCCTGTATGATCGAGAACCTCCAGATGATTAGCCATGCAGTGACAGCGCATCGGACCATTTTCACAGAGAGGATGGGATGTAGCCACTGACAACGGTGATGCCCAATATACAGCTTGCCATGGAAAGGAGTAGGATTGATTGGATGAAGACAGCAGGAAAGCAGAAGTTTAGAGGAACGAAAGCATCTCTATACGCTTATTTGAAATTCTCACCAATGAATTACATAAGTACCACTATCCTATTTTATATTTTATTTATCTTTTACTTATCAATTCATAAAATCAGTTGAATCCGCCTGACTGAGATTTACAAGGTAACCATAGCTTGCTTCATACCGACAATCTCAGTGGGATCGACCCTTACTCACGTAAGGTTTATTACTTGGACGACCCATTGCACTTGCTGGTTAGTTGTACGAAGTTGTGAAACAGAATTAAGAACATGAACGTGCGTATGTAGTTTTTAGCGCCGTTACCAAGGAAGTAAAGATCACGATTTCGCACACCAAGTTTTTTGCGCCGTTGCCGGGAATTGTTCGAGTTTGGACATCTGACGGTTCATCTTGTTGCTCAAATTAGGTAACTTTATTTTAATTTTAACCTTTTTGTTTTTATTATTCTTATTTTTGAAAAAAAAATATTTTCTTTTTTGTTTTTCCCAATTAATTTTTGAAAAATACAAAAATAAAATTTATAAAATCACAAAACCAAAAATAATTTTTGTGTTTCTTGTTTGAGTCTAGAGTCAAGATTTAAGTTTGGTGTCAATTGCATCTTTTTAATTTTCTAAAAATTATTTTCGAAAATTTCATGCATTGCATTCTTCATGATCTTCAAGTTGTTCTTGGCCAGTCTTCTTGTTTGATCTTCATATTTTCTTGTTTTGTATCTCTTCTTGTTTTTCATATGCATTTTCAATTTGTTAATGTCTAAAGAATAAAAATTTTAAAGTTTGGTGACTGGCATGTTTTCTTTTCTTGAAAATTTTTCAAAAATAAGTTCTTGGTGTTCACCTTGACATTCAAAGTGTTCTTGGTGTTCATCTTGACATTCATAGTGTTCTTGCATGCATCACATGTTTTGATCCAAAATTTTCATGCACTGAGTCAATTTTGTGTTTTTCTCTTTCATCATTAAAAATTCAAAAATAAAAAAAATATCTTTCCCTTTTTCACTCATAAATTTTTGAAAATTTGAGTTGACTTTTTCAAAACTTTTTAAAATTTAGTTGTTTCTTATGAGTCAAATCAAATTTTCAATTTGAAAATCCTATCTTTTTCAAAATCTTTTTCAAAAATCAAATCTTTTTTATTTTTTTTTATTTATTTTCAAAAATTATAAAAATATTTTTCAAAAATATTTTTCTTAATTCTATCTCATAATTTTCAAAAATATTACTAACAATTAATGTGATTGATTCAAAAATATTAAGTTGCTACTTGCCTATTAAGAAAGGTTCAATCTTTAAATTTTAAAATCATATCTTTTGTTTCTTGTTAGTCAAGTAATCAACTTTAAATTTTCAAAATCAAATCTTTTTAAATTTCTTTTTCAAACCTTTTTCAAAATAATTTTCAATCATATCTTTTTCAATTTTAATCATATCTTTTTCGAAATCAAATTTAAAATCTTTTCTAACTTCCTATCTTTTCAAAATTTGACTTTCAAATCTTTTTCAATCAATCTTATCTTTTTGTTTCAATCACATCTTTTTCAAATTTCAATCTTATCTTTCCAAAATTTGATTTTCAAAATCTCTTAGCCACTTAACTTTTTGTTTGATTCTTATCTTTTTCAAAACTGCCTAACTAACTTTCTACCTTTAATTTTCGAAAATCCCTCCCTCTTTTTTTCAAAATTCCTTTTTAATTAACTAATTGTTTTAAATTTTAATTTTTAATTTAATTTCAAACTTTAATTTTTGAAATTTAACTTTAATTTTTAATTTTTATTTTAATTAATTCTCGAAATTCTCTCACCTCTCATCTCCTTCTATTTATTTATTTATCTACTAACACTTCTCTTCCACCCAAAAATTCAAACCCCATCCCCCTCTCTGTGTTCGAGTTTTTCCTCTTCTCTTCCTTACATTACATTCTTTTCTTCTTCTACTCACATAAAGGAACCTCTCTCTACTGAGGCAAAGAGGATCCCTATTATTTTCTGTTTTCTTCTTCTTTTTCATATAAGCAGGAACAAGGATAAGAACATTCTTGTTGAAGCTGATCCTAAACCTGAAAGGACTCTGAAGAGAAAGCTAAGGGAAGCTAAAGCACAACTCTCTGGAGAAAATCTGACAGAAATTTTCGAAAAAGAAAAAGATATGGCCGAAAATAATAATAATGCAAGGAAGATGCTTGGTGACTTTACTGCACCTAATTCCAATTTACATGGAAGAAGCATCTCAATCCCTGCCATTGGAGCAAACAATTTTGAGCTGAAACCTCAATTAGTTTCTCTGATGCAACAAAACTGCAAGTTTCATGGACTTCCATCTGAAGATTCCTTTCAGTTCTTAACTGAATTCTTGCATATCTGTGATACTGTTAAGACCAATGGGGTTGATCCCGAGGTCTACAGGCTTATACTTTTCCCATTTGCTGTAAGAGACAAAGCTAGAGTGTGGTTGGACTCTCAACCCAAAGATAGCCTGAACTCTTGGGATAAGCTGGTCACGACTTTTTTAGCCAAGTTCTTTCCTCCTCAAGAGCTTAGTAAGCTTAGAGTGGATGTCCAAACCTTCAGACAGAAAGAAGGTGAATCCCTCTATGAAGCTTGGGAGAGATACAAGCAACTGACCAAAAAGTGTCCTTCTGACATGCTTTCAGAATGGACCATCCTGGATATATTCTATGATGGTCTGTCTGAACTATCAAAGATGTCATTGGACCATTCTGCAGGTGGATCCATTCACCTAAAGAAAACGCCTGCAGAAGCTCAAGAACTCATTGACATGGTTGCAAATAACCAGTTCATGTATACTTCTGAAAGGAATCCTGTGAGTAATGGGACGCCTATGAAGAAGGGAGTTCTTAAAATTGATACTCTGAATGCCATATTGGCTCAGAATAAAATATTGACTCAGTAAGTCAATATGATTTCTCAGAATCTGAATGGAATGCAAGCTGCATCCAACAGTACTCAAGAGGCATCTTCTGAAGAAGAAGCTTATGATCCTGACAACCCTACAATAGCAGAGGTGAATTACATGGGGTGAACCCTATGAAAACACCTATAATCCCTCATGGAGAAATCATCCAAATTTCTCATGGAAGGATCAACAAAAGCCTCAACAAGGCTTTAATAATGGTGGAAGAAACAGGTTTAACAATAGTAAACCTTATCCATCATCTACTCAGCAACAGACAGAGAATTCTGAGCAGAATCCATCTAGCTTAGCAAATTTAGTCTCTGATCTATCTAAGGCCACTATGAGTTTCATGAATGAAACAAGGTCTTCCATTAGAAATTTGGAAGCACAAGTGGGCCAGCTGAGTAAAGGAATCACTGAAACCCCTCCTGGTACTCTCCCAAGCAATACAGAAGAGAATCCAAAGAGAGAGTGCAAGGCCATTGATATAACCATCATGGCCGAACCTACAGGGGAGGAAGAGGACGTGAATCCCAGTGAGGAAGACCTCCTAAGACGTCCAGTAATCAACAAGGAGTTTCCCTTTGAAGAGCCAAAGGAATCTGAGGCTCATCTAGAGACCATAGAGATTCCATTGAACCTCCTTATGCCCTTCATGAGCTCTGATGAGTATTCTTCTTCTGAAGAGAATGAGGATGTTACTGAAGAGCAAGTTGCCAAGTACCTTGGTGCAATCATGAAGCTAAATGCCAAATTATTTGGTAATGAGACTTGGAAAGATGAACCTCCCTTGCTCATCAATGAACTGAGTGATCTAGATCAACTGACATTACCTCAGAAGAAACAGGATCTTGGAAAATTCTTAATACCTTGTACCATAGGCACCATGACCTTTAAGAATGCTCTATGTGACCTTAGGTCAGGGATAAACCTCATGCCCTCTCCATAATGGAGAAACTAGAAATCCTTGAGGTACAGGCTGCCAATTTCTCATTAGAGATGGCAGACAAATCTATGAAAATGGCTTATGGACTAGTAGAGGACGTGTTAGTAAAGGTTGAAGGCCTTTACATCCCTGCTGATTTCATAATCCTAGACACTGGGAAGGATGAGGATGAATCCATCATCCTTGGAAGACCCTTCCTAGCCACAGCAAGAGCTGTGATTGATGTAGACAGAAGAGAGTTGGTCCTTCAACTAAATGAGGACAACCTTGTGTTTAAAACTCAAGGATCTCTTTCTGTAACAATGAAGAGGAAGCATAAAAAGCTTCTCTCAGTACAGAGTCAACTAAAGCCCCCACAGCGAAACTCTAAGTTTGGTGTTGGGAGGCCTCAGCCAAACTCTAAGTTTGGTGTTGAAATCCCATATCCAAACTCTAAGTTTGGTGTTGGGAGTCTATAAAATTGACCTGATCACCTGTGTGGCTCCATGAGAGCCCACTGTCAAGCTATTGACATTAAAGAAGCGCTTATTGGGAGGCAACCCAATTTTTATTTATTTAATTCTATTTTTATTTTTATTGTTCTTTTATGTTTTATTAGGTTCATGATCATGTGGAGTCACAAAATTAATACAAAAATTAAAAACAGAATCAAAAATAGCAGAAGAAAAGTCACACCCTGGAGGAAGGACTTACTGGCGTTTAAACGCCAGTAAGGAGCATCTGGCTGGTGTTCAACACCAGAACAGAGCATGGATCTGGCGTTGAACGCCAGAAACAAGCAACATCCTGGCGTTTAAACGCCAGGAATACACCCTGAGAAGAGCTGGCGCTGAACGTCAGAAACAAGCATGGAGCTGTCGTTCAACGCCAGAAATATGCTGCATATGGGCGTTGAACGCCCAGAACAAGCATCACTTCGGCGTTTAAACGCCAGAAATGCATGCAAAGGCATTTTACATGCCTAATTGGTGTAGGGATATAAATCTTTGACACCTCAGGATCTGTGGGCCCCACAGGATCACTTCAGGATCTGTGGATCCCACAGGATCCCCACCTACCTCTACTCATACTCTCCCCTCTTCTCATTCATCCTCTCTTCCCAATAAACACCCTTCCCCAAAACCCTTCACCAATCACCTCAATCTCTCTTCCCTATTACCACCTACCACCACTCACATCCATCCACTCTTCCCCATAAACCCCACATACCTTCAAAATTCAAAATCAATTTCCCACCCAAACCCACCCAATATGGCCGAACATACTCCCTCTCCCCTCACTATATAAACCCATCCATCCTCCTTCATTTTCACACAACACAACCCTATCTTCTCTACCTTGGCCGAATACACCCCCCTCTCCTCCATATTTTCTCTTCTTCTTCTTCTTTTCTTTCTTCTCTTGCTCGAGGGCGAGCAATATTCTAAGTTTGGTGTGGTAAAAGCATAAGCTTTTTTATTTTTCCATTACCATTGATGGCACCTGAAACCAGAGAAACCTCTAGAAAAGGGAAAGGGAAGACAAAAGCTTCCACCTCTGAGTCATGGGAGATGGAAAGATTCATCTCCAAAGCCCATCAAGACCACTTCTATGATGTTGTGGCCAAGAAGAAGGTGATCCCCGAGGTCCCTTTAAAACTCAAGAAAAATGAGTATCCGGAGATCCGACATGAGATCCAAAGAAGAGGTTGGGAAGTTCTAACCAACCCCATTCAACAAGTCGGAATCCTAATGGTTCAAGAGTTCTATGCCAATGCATGGATCACTAGGAACCATGATCAAAGTAAGAACCCAAACCCAAAGAATTATCTTACCATGGTTCGGGGGAACTACTTAGATTTCAGTCCGGAAAATGTAAGGCTGGCGTTCAACTTGCCAATGATGGAAGAAAACGCACGCCCCTACACAAGACGAGTCAACTTTGATCAAAGGTTGGACCAAGTCCTCATGGACATATGTGTGGAAGGAGCTCAATTGAAGATTGACTCAAAAAGCAAACCAGTTCAACTGAGAAGAATGGACCTTAAGCCTGTAGCTAGAGGATGGTTGGAGTTCATTCAACGCTCAATCACTCCCACTAGCAACCGGTCTGAAGTTACTATAGACCGGGCCATCATGATCCATAGTATCATGATTGGGGAGGAAGTGGAGGTTCATGAGATTATACCTCAAGAACTCTACAAGGTGGCTGACAAGTCCTCCACTGTGGCAAGGTTAGCCTTTTCTCACCTCATTTGCCATCTATGCAATTCGGCTGGGATTGACATAGAGGGAGATATCCTCATTGATGAGGACAAGCCCATCACTAAGAAAAGGATGGAGCCAACAAGAGAGCTTATTCATGGATCTCAAGGGACGCATGAAGAAGCTCATCACCAAGAAATTCCTGAGATGCCTCAAGGGATGCACTTTCCTCCACAGAATTTTTGGGAGCAAATCAACACCTCCCTAGGAGAACTAAGTTCCAACATGGGACAACTAAGGGTGGAACATCAAGGGCACTCCATCATCCTTCATGAAATTAGAGAAGATCAAAGAGCAATGAGGGAGGAGCAACAAAAACAAGGAAGATACATAGAAGAGCTCAAGGACATCATTGGTTCCTCAAGAAGGAAACGCCACTATCACTAAGGTGGACTCATTCCTTGTTCTTAAATTTTCTGTTTTTCGTTTTCTTATGTTAAATGTTTGTCTATGTTTGTGTCTTTATTACATGATCATTAGTGTCTAAGTGTCTATGCCTTAAAGTAGTGAATATGAATCCATCACCTCTCTTAAATGAAAATTATTCTAAAAACAAAAGAACAAGAAGTACATGGTTTTGAATTCATCCTTGAAACTAGTTTAATTATTTTGATGTGGTGGCAATACTTTTTGTTTTCTGAATGTATGCTTGAACAGTGCATATATCTTTTGAAGTTGTTGTTTATGAATGTTAAATATGTTGGCTCTTGAAAGAATGATGAAAAGGAGAAATGTTATTTGATAATCTGAAAAATCATAAAAATGATTCTTGAAGCAAGAAAAAGCAGTGAATACAAAAATCTTGCAAAAAAAATAAAAAGAAAAAAAATGGCGAAAAAAAAAGAGAAAGAAAAAGAAAAAGCAAGCAGAAAAAGCCAAAAGCTCTTAAAACCAAAAGGCAAGAGCAAAAAGCCAATAGCCCTTAAAACCAAAAGGCAAGGGTAATAAAAAGGATCCAAGTCTTTGAGCATCAGTGGATAGGAGGGCCTAAAGGAATAAAATCCTGGCCTAAGCGGCTAAACCAAGCTGTCCCTAACCATGTGCTTGTGGCGTGAAGGTGTCAAGTGAAAACTTGAGACTGAGCTGTTAAAGTCAAGGTCCAAAGCAAAAAGAAGAGTGTGCTTAAGAACCCTGGACACCTCTAATTGGGGACTTTAACAAAGCTGAGTCACAATCTGAAAAGGTTCACCCAGTTATGTGTCTGTGGGATTTATGTATCCGGTGGTAATACTGGAAAACAAAGTGCTTAGGGCCACGGCCAAGACTCATAAAGTAGCTGTGTTCAAGAATCAACATACTGAACTAGGAAAATCAATAACACTATCTGAACTCTGAGTTCCTATAGATGCCAATCATTCTGAACTTCAATGGATAAAGTGAGATGCCAAAACTATTCAAGAGGCAAAAAGCTACAAGTCCCGTGCATCTGATTGGAGCTATGTTTCATTGATATTTTGGAATTTATAGTATATTCTCTTCTTTTTAGCCTATTTGATTTTCAGTTGCTTGGGGACAAGCAACAATTTAAGTTTGGTGTTGTGATGAGCGGATAATTTATACGCTTTTTGGCATTGTTTTTACATAGTTTTCAATATGATTTAGTTAGTTTTTAGTATATTTTTATTAGTTTTTAATTAAAATTCACATTTCTGGACTTTACTATGAGTTTGTGTATTTTTCTGTGATTTCAGGTATTTTCTGGCTGAAATTGAGGGACCTGAGCAAAAATCAGATTCAGAGGTTGAAGAAGGACTGCAGATGGTGTTGGATTCTGACCTCCCTGCACTCAAAGTGGACTTTCCGGAGCTACAAAACTCCAAATGGCGCGCTTCTAATTGCGTTGGAAAGTAGACAATCAGAGCTTTTCAGAAATATATAATAGTTTATACTTTGCCCGAGTTTAGATGACGCAAACTGGCATTGAACGCCAGTTTCATGTTGCAGTCTGGCGTTCAGTGCCAGAAACACGTTACAAACTGGCGTTCAACTCCAAGAAAGACCTCTCCACGTGTAAACTTCAAGCTCAGCCTAAGCACACACCAAGTGGGCCCCGGAAGTGGATTTTTGCATCATTTACTCCTTTCTGTAAACCCTAGTAACTAGTTTAGTATAAATAGGACTTTTTATTATTGTATTTACATCTTTAGTTTCATCTTTAGCTCACGTTTGGGGGCTGGCCATTCGGCCATGCCTGAACCTTCATCACTTATGTATTTTTAACGGTAGAGTCTCTACACACCATAGATTAAGGTGTGGAGCTCTGCTGTTCCTCGTGAATTAATACAAAGTACTACTGTTTTTCTATTCAATTCAACTTATTCCGCTTCTAAGATATTCATTCGCACTTCAACATGAATGTGATGATCGTGACACTCATCATCATTCCCTATGAACGTGTGCCTGACAATCACTTTCGTTCTACCTTCGATTGAATGAGTATCTCTTGGATTTCTTAATCAAAATCTTCGTGGTATAAGTTAGAACCCATGGATGGCCATTCTTGAAATCCGAAAAGTCTAAACCTTGTCTGTGGTATTCCGAGTAGGATCCGGGAAGGGATGGCTGTGACGAGCTTCAAACTCGCGAGTGATGGGCGTAGTGATAGACGCAAAAGGATGGTGAATCCTATTCCAGTATGATCGAGAACCTCCAGATGATTAGCCATGCAGTGACAGTGCATCGGACCATTTTCACAGAGAGGATGGGATGTAGCCACTGACAACGGTGATGCCTAATATACAGCTTGCCATGGAAAGGAGTAGGATTGATTGGATGAAGACAGCAAGAAAGCAGAGGTTCAGAGGAACGAAAGCATCTCTATACGCTTATCTGAAATTCTCACCAATGAATTACATAAGTACCACTATCCTATTTTATATTTTATTTATCTTTTACTTATCAATTCATAAAATTAGTTGAATCCGCCTGACTGAGATTTACAAGGTGACCATAGCTTGCTTCATACCGACAATCTCCGTGGGATCGACCCTTACTCACGTAAGGTTTATTACTTGGACGACCCAGTGCACTTGCTGGTTAGTTACGAAGTTGTGAAACAGAATTAAGAACATGAACGTGCGTATGTAGTTTTTAGCGCCGTTACCAAGGAAGTAAAGATTACGATTTCGCACAACAGAAGGGCAGACTAGTACTCAACCAGAAGATTTGAGGTGCCCGAGATGCAAGAAGTATCATCCAAACAGACCGTGCAGGGTCGGACAAGGCATATGCTACAAGTGTGAAAGATCAGGGCATATGTCTTGGAATTGTCCCTACAGAGAAGGCCGGGATGCAACCAAATTTGATTCTCATACCCGAGATAATTGTAAACTAGTAGTTGAATTTCTAACTTCCCTGCATATCATTAATATGTAATATTCATTCGTGATGCATGACAAGTGTTGATAATCGTAAAGTCCAAGTCGACGATTAGTCAAGGACCATTAGTTACTGAGATAGAGCGATATTTATTTAACTTAGAGGAGTGACTAGGCTCTTGAAGGTTAAGAATAAGAGTGACACAACAGAAGCGGGTCGGATTATATCTAAGGGATCGAAAGTGTTGAGAACTATACAGAGTTATTGTTCGAAACCCAGTGACAGTGAACTGCGAGAAAAGAGAATAGAGCATATTCAACCTTTAGTTGCTCATCGTTTGAGGGGTGAGTGAAGACGACACCAAGTCCCTATACGAGATATTTTTCGAGACAATCCCCGAAGGAACAACAACAACAACCACCAAGGGAGGAGGTATGGAAAGCAACCTCAAAATGAAATGACTTGTAGGCGTGTGGAAACTATCATCCAGAAACTCCATGTCGAGCTGGATTAGGACTTTGCTATAGTTGTGAAGGAGCTGGACACATGTCCTGGAACTGTCCTGAGAAGGTCAACTGGAATACTGCCAAGGGCCAACAACAACGTTGTGTGTTCACTACGACGACGGGGGGATACCGCTAGATCTGACAGTTTGGGAAGAGGTAAGTGAAAAATCGGTAACAACGTGTTAAAAGTATGATTAAGTTAGTATTTGGTTTTGGCTATCATAGATAGAAATCTAGTGAATGTCAGTCATGCTAATTTGTGGTTTAGTACTTGAGGAAATAAGTGATAGGATTAGTACTGGACAAGAAATCAGAGTGGCGCAGCGGAAGCTTGCTGAAGCATTAGCATAGTATGGTAATAATAAGGAATAGTAGGGTATGATTAGAAATGCTTTATGCTTTGAGTACTTAAAAGGTTAGTGAACTAATGCAAATAATGATTCTAGATAATTGGGATAAATTGTGGCTATGAACTTTGATGGTTCTGAAATGGATGAAGAAATGATCGTTGATGCATAATTGGATTTAGATAATGAATGAGTGCGATTCGCTGTGTTTGAGAGATGAGTATTATGATATTTGGCCATGGTGACCTTGGATTTAGATTGAGATTTATAATGATTGGTTTTGAAAGATGAATTTGAAAACCATTAAATTGAAATGCTGATGTTGTACTGAGATTGGTTTGAGGGAACCTGTGATGGGTGGTAAACTCCAGTTTTTAGGGGAGGTGCTGTCGAAATTTCCTAAGAATTTGAAAGAGTGTTGGTTATAGTTTTGAAAATAATTTTTTTTATTTGAGTAACTTTAACAAAAGACATGTGTTTCGAATGCTTTTATAAATTATTAAAGAAAATCGGATTCTTATGATTTTGTTAACTTGTCATTTCAAACTCATTTGATTTCTAAAAATGAAGGGAGTTTTGATTAATTAGTCAGGGACTTTAAAACAAAAATTTATATATAAATTCGAGGGTTTAGGAATAAGAAAGTAAGTCCAGAGGTTACGCTTGGAGTTGAGCTGTGATTGGTGGTAATTGGCATGGCAGAGAGAGAGGATAAGGATGGAGTATGATTAAGGTATGGTGATGATTTTTGGTTGATTATAGTGATGTGAGATGATGACTATGATTAAGGATGATGGTAATATTATTGATGACATGATTTGAGATTTAATATGTGAGTTGATGAGATGACGAAAGTAACAAACGAGGCTGTAAGTCGGCGTTAGACGAATGATCGATACCCACGGAGATAGAGGAATCAGAGCGCGGCAACGGAAGTGTGCAGAGTGAAAAGACATTGGAACTACTATGCGTTGGATATAAAGGCAGACTACGCTCACGTACTCGTGGTGGCGGATGGAATTTTCGAGGGCAAAAATTTCTGTTAGAGGGTAGAATGTAAAATCTGGTCAAACCGTAATTAATTAAATAATAAATTAAATAGGAGCAAATATGGTTAGAAAATTTGGCAATCGGAATTTGATAATTTAAATATAATATTTGGATTCGGTGAATTTTTTTGAGTCGGAAAACATAGTTTTCTGCGTAAAAACGCGCATTGGAATTTTGACAGGCAATACCGACTGAGATTTGTCTGATACTGCAGCTGGAAAAATTAATTATAGGTGAATAAGGCTAAGAAATTAGGATTTATAATTAGGAAAAGTAGAAATATTTAAAATGCGATTTAAAACCCTAATTTTAAAGGTTTTGGCCTAAAATTGGGCCAACGGACAAAAATAAGTGAACCGGGCCCAAGTGGGCCCAAAACTCAACATATATAAACATTAGTTATGAGTATTTCAGCTCATTTACCCTAAAGAAAAGGGTTTGGGGCGCAGCTTTGGAGAAGAGAGAAGAGAGGAGAAAACCTAATCATAGCTCCACCTTCAAATGCCCATAACTTTTGCTACGGAACTCCGATTGAAAGCCGTTTGCGGCCACGTGTCACTCTTCTCATCCTCTACAATTCTATTTAAGTTTTGTGGTGAGTAATCCACTCTCTTCTGCCCAGTTTCGTTTTCCCTTTGTATTTCAAATTTTGTTTGGGTTTTGAGGAAATATTGTTATTTTGGTTGTTTAGGGGTGCTCTAGTATGAGCCATTGGTGATATTCATCACAAAATTTCGTAGGTCAAGGTAAGGAACCCTCTAACCCTTGTGATTTATCATTTTCATGAACCCTAGGTTGATGTATATATGTGAAATTAGTTATGTTAGTATATTTGGTGATTTTGGTGCACAATTGGGAGGTTGGTGTTGCATGAGGAGCTTTGGTAAGACTTGGAGCTAAGGGTTGGTGGAGACTTCCAAGAAGAAGCTCAATTATTTTGGCTACAAGAGGTACGGTTTAAGTTTCATTTAAGTACCGTGTGGTGTGATGAGAATTCCTATGCTAGATGCCCCGAGGATTAAGTTTAGATTGTGCAAATGGTTGGTACTAATATGTATAGTTGTTATGTAATGAGAATTGATGATTGAGTTGAGAATTGTGTGAATTTGTATGTTTAATGTGTTGAGAATTTGATGAATTGAATAATGAATATTGGTTTGTGGAATATGCATTTAAATTGTGAATTTGCGCTGGAGGCCGTGAATTTCGGGCCAGAGGCTGGAAAGAGGTAAGGAAGGTAAGTTGATATATGTATTGTGTGATGATATAAGAGATTGGATGGACTTTAGATATTGAATGTGTGAATAATTGGTTTGGTTATTGAATAATAAGGCTTGAGGAATTGAGGTGTGGAATTTGATAGTTTTGGGTGAAATTGTGTAGAGGAGGTAGGTTTGGTTTGGTTGAGTGTAACTATGTGAATGTGGTTGGGTTGTGGTCATTTGGATGAGTGAAAATGAATTTGGCTTGTGAACATTAGAAAAATTGGTGATTTCTATTTTTGGGGTAAAAACTAATTTTTGACCAACTTTGGCGGTTTGTAACTCAGTCCATAGAGTTTGGAATTCTTCAAACTTGAATTTTTATGAAAGTTTATTTAACAATCTTTTCAAAGGTTCATAAATGGTTGAAAAAGAAATTTTATAGAAGAAGTTATGTGCGTTGGAAGTTTGGGGTTTGAAAATGCAATTCTGCAGCTTTTTAACTTAGTAAAATTTTTAGTAAAAATTACTCCGACGCGCACGCACAGCCGACGCGCACGCGTCACTCACGATTTTTACCCTCTCATGCGTGCGCCTGGCCGACGCGTACGCGTCGATGTACTGATTCAAGTGCCCAGCCAAAGTTCCCGAGAGTTGTGCGGGTATTGTGCTGGTTTTAAGCGTGGGGCACAAACTGCACTAACACGTACGCGTGGCTGACGTGCAGGCGTCATTTTACTTTTCTCCCATTCACGCGTGCGCGTGGGCGACGTGTACGCATCACTATAAATTTCCTGCTTTCCACATGTCGCATGG
The DNA here is from genome assembly GCF_059453495.1 of Arachis ipaensis. Taxonomy (NCBI): domain Eukaryota; kingdom Viridiplantae; phylum Streptophyta; class Magnoliopsida; order Fabales; family Fabaceae; genus Arachis; species Arachis ipaensis. The sequence continues at coordinate 111,711,600 of NC_142441.1, read as the reverse complement.
GTGACACGCACGTGTGTCCCCATTTTCACCCCAAAGTTGATTTTGAGTTTTCAAGCCAAATTCCAGACTCCTAAGTCTTCAATCTCACCCTTTATGTCCTCAATACTTATAGTACGCTAGCGATGGGAAGAGAATAGGAGATGTGATAACTTGTGGACGAAGTAAGGGGAGAATTAATGATGAATTATGATTAATGAAGACTGTATGAGTTGCTGAGGGTGATAATGGAAGTGCGGTATACGCTGTGAGCCAAAGGGTGTATTTGATAATGATTATTGGCTGGTTACGGGTTATGTTATGAGCCGAATGGCTATGATAAGTATTGATTTATGGCTAGAAATGAAAATATGGCTTTGAATGATTGCTTTATCTTAGCTCTCTTTCTCGGAAGTGTGGCCCCAGAGAGATGAAGGAAGGTTAGGATCCCCTTTTTTGGTCCTCTTGGTATTGTAAAATCGCCCCCAGCGAGATGGTGGGAGGTTAGGATCCCCTCCTTGGTTCCTCCTGGGCGTATGAGAACATACCTCCTGGGTGGACGCAAGGGTTGTGGTTGCGCCCCACTTGCTCCAGGTTTGTTAGTATAGAAGCTCCCTAGGTGGATGCAAGGGTTGTGGTTTCGCCCCCACTTGCCCCGGGTTATGACGAGCGATGTATAAAATATGTAATCATGTGATGTATAAATGACGATATGGTCATGATAAATGATTATGGAATATTATGAATGAATGTGAAATGATTATCTGAGATACGAGTTTCTCTGGATAAAAATAGTCACTAGCCACCACATGCTCCAGGTTGAGACTCGATACTCTGTTGACCCTATGTCGTAAGTGTGGCCGGACACTGTGAAAGTTCCAGATGAGCTCGCCCCCGTGGAAAAACACCAGTCTGGGTGTTGTATGATTATGATTATGATCATGTTTATGATTGAGAATAACTCGAGTTGAGGATACACGACAGAGGGACAGTCCAATGGTTAGCTACCAGGACTTGTCGGGTTGGCTTTATAACCGACAGATGAGACTCATCAGCCATAGAGCAGGTATACATCATTTGCATATGTTTGAATTATTTGTGTTTGCCTATTTGTTTTGGATTGCTATGTTACCTGATTATGTGCTACTTGTGCTACTTGTACTTTAATTGTGTATTACTTGTTTGTATTATTTGTGTTTGTACAACTGAGAGCTCCCTCATGCTGGTGTCGGTGGACGCTGAGGGCTATTCTTGATGGGATGAGTTGATGATGTAATTGAATAATGATGATGATTATTGAATGAGATAATTTGAGCTCCCTGGGTAGACGCAGTGAAGTGATTTCACTTGCTCCAAGTGAGGATATGAGGTAACGATATAGAATTGCTGAGACAAAATAACTGGTGATGGTTTGGCTTATGATTCTGATTCTGATTTGTTGGAGAGTTAAAAAGTTGGGAAGCATGAAGAATATGAATTAGATTTAGCATTCCCTTATGACAGTTGCCTGTTTATGGAGAGCGAGAACATATGATGAATATTTGGTGAAAGGAAGTTTAGGATGCTTAGTGAGTTTTTATTGCAATGCATTGTATTTATTTGGCACTTTTATCGTACTGGAAACCCATGGGTCGTCGGGGGTTCTTGAAAGAAGATGAAGATTGATGGTTTAGAGGTTATAGTAAACTCTCGTTGCAAGTATAGTTACTAAACCAAGCAATCAACCTTTCTTACAAACGTTTTGGTTGTCACAAGTAACAAACCCCTTAAAAATTGATAACCGAAGTATTTAAACCTCGGGTCGTCTTCTCAAGGAACTGTAGGGAAGTATGTTCTTATTATTGGTTATGAAGATTGTAAATCGGGGTTTTGAAGATGAGGAACAAGTAATTTAAATTGCAATTAAAATAGGTAAAAGACTGTAAAGTAAATAAATAACTGTAAAACACACTTTTGACAAGGTATGAGAAATTAGAAGTCCTATCCTAGTTATCCTTATCAATGATGATGAAGATTGAATCTTAATTCCACTTAGTTAACCTTTACTAGAGCAAGGGAAGGTCAAGTGACTAATTAAGTTTGATCTTTAAATCCTAGTTAATCCCTAAGGAAAGATTGGGATTATTGAAGTTCAATTCAATTAGCAAAGATAACAATTGTCAATCATGTTGAGTTTGATAACTCCTGAGTTACTGATTTCTTAACCAAGACCAAAAGGGGAAAAGTAAATCTACTGGAATAAAAATGTCTTCAGATTGGAAGCAACAGTAATATAAATAAAAGAAAGCAATAATAAACTGAAATACCTCAAATAACATTAATTCAAAGAATAATCTGTAACATAGAAGAATTCATAAACTAAATTGAGAAGATAAATAAAAAGGAATATTGAACCTGATAAAAAGATAATCCTGAAAGCAAAAGAAATCCTAATTCTAAATCCTAAAAGAGAGAGGAGAGAACCTCTCCCTCAAAACTACATCTAATTCATGATAAGTAACTAATTGGAGACTCTCCTTTGAATGGATGCATTTCCCCACTTCATAACCTCTGATCTGTGCCTTCTGGACTTAGATTTGGGACAAAAAGGGCTTCAAAAAATGCTGGTAAAAAATTGACGTGGCGGAAATTGGCGAATTAAGAATTGTTATAAGATACGCGTTGCAAGTATAGTTCTTAATCAACCAGAATTCCGCTTATCAATTTAGAAAGGTTGTCACAAAAATTAAAATTAAAATACTGGGAGTATGAATCCCAGGTCGTCTCCCAACGAGTTGCAGAAAGGTGTGCTATTTTATTAATCAGATATTTTCAAAAGGGTTTGAGTTGAATAAACAGGAAATTAAATTGGAGAATTTAAATAATTTAAAGAAAAGCCTTGACTGGGAGTAGATTAGTTGGAAGCCCTATTCTTGTTGCACTACTCTCAAGATTAATTGATAATTGAAGGTTGTTCTGTTTAGTTATCCTTTACTAGGTAAGGGAAGGTCAAACATGTTGGAATGCTGTTTCTATTCACAAGTTCCAATCCGCTCAATTGAAAAGGATTAGTGTCAGTGATTAGAGAGCATTCCAACAATAAACCCAATTACAATTTTTCTTTTAAGCATCCCAACTCAAGGGTTCCTTTCAATCAACTCCCCATCAAGTTAGGGAACTACTCGCTCATTGTGAATATAGAACTCATAACATAGGAAAGGGAATTAAAGAAAGACATGATAAATAAAACTCAAAGGAATCAATTAAAAATAAAAGTAATTCTTGTATTAATAAATTCTAAAATAATCCAATAGTGAAAGTGAATAAATTAAAGGACATGGAAGAGTAAAGCCAAGTAAAGAAATCGAAATAGAATGACGAAGTCTTGATGAGGTAATAACTCTTCTCAATATCCCAATGCAAAAAGCAATAGAAATAAAAATCCTAAAAACTATGAATGTGTAGAGAGAAAACCTAGAGGAGGAGTAAAACTAGATCTAAAAACTAAAATTGTGTAGAATGAATGTTGTTGTTGGTTTCTGCATGTTCTCTGGCTCTAGTCTGCCTTTCCGGGCCGAAAACTGGGTCAAAACAGGGCCCAAAATTGCCCCCAGCGAATTCTGCAGATTATGCAGATCGCGCATGTCACGCGATCGCGTCATTCATGCGGACGCGTCATTCGGCGTTTTGCTTTGCCACGCGGGCGCGTCATCCACGCCTTTGCGTCACTTGTGCTATTCCAATCCGCGCGGTCACGTGAGCCATGCGGCCGCGTCACTGCGATTTCCTCTCTTTCGCACGGTCGCGTGAGCCATGCAGCCGCGTCACTTCTTGCTGGTCATCTCCTCAACTTCTTGTGTTCCTTCCATTTTTGCAAGCTTCCTTTCCAATCTCCAACTCATTCATGCCCTATAAAGCCTGAAACATTTAACACACAAATCACGTCATCGAATGGAATAAAGGATAATTAAAATACATAATTAAAAGTCTCTTAGGAAGCAAGTTTCCAATCATGCAATAATTTTTGGAAGGAAATATAAATGCATGCTAATCATATGAATAAGTGGGTAAAGATCATGATAAAACCACACAATTAAACACATTATAAACCATAAAATAGTGGTTTATCAACCTCCCCACACTTAAACATTAGCATGTCCTCATGCTTAGTTGAAGGAGATGAAATAAATGAGTAGGAACATGTAAAACTCATGCAATGCAATGTAACCTATATATTTGAATACAACTATATGATTCTTGTCCACTTGATCAATAGTAAATAAGCTCTTCAAAACAATTACAAATCAAATTCCACTAATTTAATTCTCATACAGTAAGAATAGATAAAAATGCAAGAAAATAGCTCATGAAAGCAGGGAACATAGAATTTTAAGTATTGAACCCTCACTGATGATGTATGTACGCTCTAATCTCTCTAGTGTATAGGGTAATCACTCTATCCTTCTCTAATCATGTTCTTTAATTTTTGTTCTTCTCCTAATCAATCAACAACATTTAATATACCAATGCAAGCATCATGAGGTCTTTTCAAGGTTGTAATGGGGCCAAGGTAATGGTAAGGATACATATATGGCTAAGTGAGCTTATAAACTGAATCTTTAATTAACCCAAGCTTTAACATAACCTATATATATTCTATATAACTTTAGAATTCATACCTAGCTACCCAGAATTTTCCTTTCACATTCCATACTCATGTATCAACTTTTTATCTTAATTTTATCATACATGCATTGATCTTTGAATTCTTAAATTAACATTGGAGTAATTTTGTCCCCTTATTTATTTATTGAATATTTTTGGTTTTTTTTTCAATAAGCATAAAAATAAAGATAGCTTATCAATGCACATAGATTTTTAATTCTTATAGTTTCACATGAGTAGGTCTCCAAATTTCTATTATATTATCATGACACATTCCCTTATTATCTTTTGTTCCCACAATTTCCCATACTTAATTAGCACACAATTCTATCTTAAGCTAACCAAAGATCCAGTTTGGGATATATAATTTTTTTCCACTTAAGGCTAGTAATGTGGTAAAATATAGAACAAATGGGATTTAAAGGCTCAAAGTGGCTAACAAAGGTAATTGAAAGGGTAGGTTTAATTTGGATAAGTGAGCTAAGCAATTAATGGTCTCAATCATATGCAAGCATACAAATATAATAAACATTGGATATAGGATGAAACAAAATATAGATTGCAATCATAGAGAAGTAAACACACAAGAATAAAATAATTATGGTTAAATAATGTAACCATGCATAAAGACTCAAATCTCACGGGTTGTGTGTTCTTTAGCTTAAAAATTATGTTCCAAATACAACTTCAAGCAAATTTAACATAAAAGTTTTAATTAAAATTAGTGAAATTTTGTTCCAAAAATAGAGTCTTAGAAGAAACTTATTGTCTTTTCAATCAAGTAGAACATGCATGCAACTAATCTATTTCTATGCAATTTATCCTATTCTACAAAAGGAAAGAAAAAAAAACTAAATATCCTAATTTATTGGTGTTTAGGGAAGAGAAATTACCTCCGGAAGTCAGGTACTGACCGACCTCCCCACACTTAAGGCTTTGCACCATCCTCAGTGCCATCTGTCAGGAATAAAGGTGGGCTGGTAGCAGTATCTCCACAGTCAGGGCCATCATGGCTTCCTGTGCTGGTAAAGGAAGTGGAGTCCGGGGTGTCTGAGTCCTTGAATTTTCCCATAATCAGCTCCTTGAGGTATGTGAATCGGTGCTTGTTACGGCGCTCTCTCATCTTAGCTTTGTGTTCCTGCCGATCCAACCTTTCGAGTATCTGATGGAGCTGTTAGTCTGTTGCAGGTGCTTGTGGTGTTGAAGAAGGAATATCTTCAACCGGTTCAGTAGGATGGCTTGTGACGGTTGGTGGAGGTCTGATGTATTTCCCGTTAGGGACATACTGATCATCTCGTGGAAGCATCGCTTTGGTGTCCCCAGCTCTGTAGGAGACTCTGGCTGCTGAGACAAGATTTGAGACCAAGGCGGGAAAAGGTAAGTTGCCCGCAATTTGTACGTGTCCCATGGCATTCCGGATGTGTCTTGGTAGGTTCAGAGGTTGGTCTGTAAGGATGCACCATAGTAGAACGGCCATGTCCGCAGTGAAGGAGGACTCGTGAGTACTCAGAAAGATGTAATGGGACATGATCTGTGCCCATACGTGAGCATACGTGAGCCTCCAAGGTAAGTACCGAAGCCGATATTTCCTTAGGGCGGGTACGATGGTATCCGTAGATCCAACGGCTGCCAGGTAGTGCGATAACTCTAAGAACGGCGTCCCAGTCAAATTGGTACATCTGGCACTTCAGTGCGGCTACTTGAAAGGCATCCATTCCTTCTGGAATAGGGGGAAGACCTAGAGCTCTTTGAATGACCTCTTTTGTAATGGGGACTTACTTCTGACGGACAAAGACAGACTGCAGGGTTGGCAGGTGGAAGTTGGAGTAGAACTCGACTACCCAAGAAAGATTGACCTGCCTCGGTTGTCTCTGTAGGAAACCCCATTGTCTCTGTGCAATTTGCGGCGCAACAAAGGTAGCAATATGGTTTGGGAGGAGAAGAAGGTATTTGTTGTTGTATCTCCTTTCTGCCAGGATGGGGAACATCTGCTCACAGTAGCGATTGGGAAATCGCGCAGTGTCCTTTGCTGGGAAGGCTTTTTCTTTATCATCAACCTTTATAATCCTCTTAAGTCTCTTTGTTGAGGGCTTTACCGTAGTTGAAGAGGGTTCTGCCACTAATGCTCTCTTTGTTCCTCTTCTTGCTGGTGGTTTGGGAGTAGCTTTCTCTTTTCCTTTCTTGGTGGCCATCCTGAAAAAGGAAAGAGAGAGTAAATTAAATTTAAAGAGATAGAGCAAGGAAGAGGATTGTATGAGTGAAAATCAATGCACGGCAAAGAGTATGCTATTAACACATGGTCATTACTACATGTGAAAAGTGAATCAATGGAGAAATAGCAAGTGCATGTTTGGGTGATTAGATGCAAGATATTTATTGGCATGCTGGCAAAGGCATGAGTAGCATAGATCAAGCATCATTCATAACAAATCATCACGTTTGTATTGACAATTATATTCAACAAATAAAATATGAAAGGGGTTTTGTGAAAAACAAGCATTTAATAGTAGAATAGAAATAACGTAGAAAAATGCATAATGCCATATTGGCTTTTTCACAAACACATAGCATGCATGGTAAATAGGGTATAGAAAGTATTGAATTAAACATGCAAGCAATCCTTTTAAAAGCAATATATAATTGCCAAACAAATTTACAACAATCCACAAGCATATAATGAGAAATAATGACTCAAGTAAATTTCTAACACCAAGTAAAAATGAAAATGAAAGAAAAAGAAAATATGAATAATGAAAGTAAAAAAGAAAAAGAAAAGAAAGTAAAATATAAAAATAAGAAGAATAATAGAAAAGTAAGGGGAGAAAAAGAAAAGAAAACCTTGTTAATAGGAGTGAGAGAAAGAGAGAGAGAGAGAGAGAGAGAGAGAGAGAGAGAGAGAGAGAGTAGAAAGTGAGAAAGAGGGAAGAAGGAAGAAGGAAGAAATAAAAGGGGGGAAAAAGAGAAAATAGGATTTGGGAAAAAGAAAGATAAGATAGTTGGCAAATCAGCGGGGCTGTGCGGTGCAAGCGACGCGGTCGCTTGGGGCACGCGGTCGCGCGACTTGCGCTTATACTGATTGATGCGGTCGCGTCGGTCACGCGGTCGCGTGACCCGGTTTATGCCACTGGCGCGAGGGCAGCCTCGCACTCGCACAACTCTCTGTTCAAAATCATTAATTGCCAAATATTGGGTGACGCGATCGCGTGGGGCATGCGATCGCATGAGTGGCCATTATGAGGATATGACGCGGTCGCGTCAGTCACGCGGCCGCGTGGAAAGAATTGTGCTTTCAGCACCAATCCAGCACCACTCTAGCACAACTTTCGGTCGGGCACTCTTTTCACGTCGAAATCCAGGGCACGCGGCCGCGTGGGTGACGCGGTCGCGTGGGGCGAATTGTGCCACTGGCACGCCTCCAGCCACGCTCTTGCGTGACTCTCTGTTCATTTTATTATTTCCTCCTATCTCCTGTGACGCGGACGCGTCAATGATGCGGTCGCGTCGCGTAACATTTTTTTAAAAAAAAATAAAGTATGTAAATACAGATGCACGAAATGTACTAATAAAGAGAAGAGTTATTGAATGGGGAAAACTAAGAATAAAGAAAAGAACGATCATACCATGGTGGGTTGTCTCCCACCTAGCACTTTGCTTTAACGTCCATAAGTTGGACGCTCCACTAGCTCAGGCTTCGGCTATGTGGGGATCTTCCAAGAGGAAGATCTCGAGCTCCTTGTTTTTCTTCAGCTCCTCGCCATGGTATAGCTTTAAACGATGTCCATTAACTTTGATAAGTTCAGAGCCTGAAGGATGGCTGAGGTGATAAACTCCGTATGGTTCGGCCTTCTCTACTCTGTATGGACCTTCCCATCTTGATCTCAATTTGCCTGGCATGAGCTGCAGTCGAGATTTGTAAAGGAGGACTAAGTCCCCAGGTTGGAACTCTTTTCTCTTGATGTGCTGATCATGTACAGCCTTCATCTTCTCCTTGTATAGTCTTGAGTTCTCATAAGCTTCTAGGCGAAGACTTTCCAATTCTTGCAGTTGTAATTTCCTTTCAGCTCCGGCTTTCTCAATTCCCATGTTGCACTCCTTTACTACCCAAAAGGCTTTGTGTTCTACTTCATCAGGGAGATGACAAGCTTTTCCATAAACTAAGCGGAAAGGACTCATCCCAACGGGTGTTTTGTATGCTGTTCTGTATGCCCAGAGTGCATCTTGTAGCCTGGTACTCTAGTCTCTTCTATGAGGTTTGACTATCTTCTGTAAGATACGCTTTATTTCTCTGTTTGACACCTCGGCTTGCCCATTAGTCTGAGGATGGTAGGCTGTTGCAACCTTATGAATTATCCCATGCTTCTTCATTAATCCTGTTAGTCTCCTGTTACAAAAATGGGTGCCTTGATCGCTCACGATTGCTTGTGGTGATCCAAAGCGACAAATAATGTGGTTTCTCACAAAGGAAACAACAGTGTTAGCATCATCAGTGCGGGTAGGAATTGCTTCCACCCATTTGGTAACGTAATTCACAGCTAACAATATATAAAAATAACCATTAGAATTTGGGAATGGACCCATGAAGTCAATGCCCCAGACGTCAAAAATTTCACAGAAAAGCATAATCTGTTGAGGCATCTCATCCCTCTTAGATATATTACCAAATTTTTGGCATGGAAAACAAGATCTACAAAATTTAGCAGCGTCTCTAAAAAGTGTAGGCCACCAGAATCCACAGTCTAAGATTTTTCTAGCTGTTCTTTGAGGGCCAAAATGTCCTCCACTTTTAGACGAGTAACAGGCCTCTAAGATGGACTGGAATTCTGATTGAGGCACACACCGTCTAATTACCTGGTCAGCACCACATCTCCATAAATATGGGTCATCCCATATATAATATTTAGACTCACTTTTCAGCTTGTCTCTTTGATGCTTAGAAAAGTTTGGAGGAAAGGTGCGGCTAACTAGATAATTAGCTATAGGTGCATACCAAAGGACTACCTCAGATACTTCTTGCAGGTTATCAAATGGAAAATTATCAGCTATAGTAGTGGGGTCATCTGTAATGTGCTCAAGGCGACTAAAATGGTCTGTCACTAAATTCTGATTACCACTCCTATCCTTAATTTCTAAATCAAATTCTTGTAATAGCAGTATCCAGCGTATAAGCCTTGATTTGGACTCCTTTTTAGCTAATAGATACTTTAGAGCTACGTGGTCCGAGTACACTACTACCTTCGTACCAAGTAAATAGGCTCTGAATTTATCCAGAGCAAAAACAATAGCAAGAAGCTCTTTCTCAGTAGTAGTGTAATTGGACTGAGCGGCATCTAAAGTTTTAGACGCATAAGCAATAACAAAGGGGTCCTTACCTTCACGCTGAGCCAGTGCTGCTCCTACTGCATGGTTGGAGGCGTCGCACATGATTTCGAATGGCTGGCTCCAGTCTGGTCCTCTCATAATTGGAGCTTGAGTCAGGGCAGTCTTCAGCTTATCAAACGCTTGTTTGCAATCCTCACTGAACTCGAACTCAATATCTTTCTGCAGTAGCCTGGATAAGGGGAGTGCTACCTTACTGAAGTCCTTAATGAATCTCCTGTAAAAACCTGCATGGCCAAGAAACGAACGGACTTCCCTCACAGAAGAGGGGTAAGGTAAACTAGAAATAACATCCACCTTTGCTGGATCTACAGAAATGCCAGTATCAGACACAACATGTCCTAGTACAATACCTTGTTTTACCATAAAGTGACATTTTTCAAAATTTAATACAAGGTTTGTACTGACACATCTATCTAATACTCTAGATAATCCATCTAAGCAAAGGCTAAAGGAATCGCCATATACACTAAAATCGTCCATAAAAACTTCCATATAGTCCTCAATAAGATCAGAGAAAAGACTCATCATGCATCTTTGGAAGGTAGCTGGTGCATTGCACAAGCCAAAGGGCATTCTCTTGTAAGCATAAGTCCCAAAAGGACATGTAAAGGTGGTCTTTTCCTGATCCTCAGGAGCTATATGAATCTGGAAATAACCTGTGTAACCATCTAGAAAACAATAATGTGATTTACCTGACAGGCGATCCAGCATTTGATCAATGAATGGAAGAGGATAGTGATCCTTACGAGTGGCTTGGTTGAGGCGTTTGTAGTCAATACAGACCCTCCAGGCGTTCTGAACTCTGGTTACAATGAGATCTCCATGCTTATTCTTCATTGTAGTGACTCCAGATTTCTTGGGCACCACTTGTACTGGGCTTACCCATTCACTGTCTGAGATTGGATAGATGATATCTGCCTCCAGTAGTCTGGTCACTTCCTTTTTGACAACCTCTAAGATAGTGGGGTTTAGTCTTCTCTGGGGTTGATGGACAGGTCTTGCTCCTTCTTCTAACAATCAACATAAATTTAATGCACAGATACACATATCAAGAGGTCTTTTTAAGGGTTGTAATAGGGTTAGGGTCAAGGTAGGATTGTATTTGGCCAAGTGGACTAAAATCTGAATCCTCAATTAACTTAAACTTTTCCCACCTAACTTAAGACAATCCATGTAATCATAATACCACATCTAACTATCCATTAACCATGTTTTCCACATATTCATGCATTCTAATTTCAAGTACAGTACATATGCATTGCTTTCACCACTTACTTTGGGGTATTTTGTCCCCTTTTTGCTTAATTGCTCTTTTTTTTCCTTTTCTTTTTCTCACTTTTTTTTATATATATATTTTTTCTTTTCTTTTTATTTTTTTTAATGCATATGATTAAATTATTGGATGCATGAATCATGTCCTAAACATTTTTTTTCACATTTTCAGAAAATTCTAACATACTCAATTCTCAAACCAAATGTTTCCAAATTCAACTTTTCCCATACTTAATTCATGAGCACTCTCACTAGTCTAAGCTGACCAAGGATTCAAATTAAGGACATTATTATTTTCCGCTTAGAGTTAATGATGTGCTAAAGTAAAGAACAAAGGGGTATAATAGGCTCAACATTGGTTTGCAAAGAATAATGAAAGGGTAAGGCCATATGGGTATGTAAGCTCAGTGAAACAAAGGCCTCAATCATGTAAGTGTATGCATACATTAAATAATAAAAATATAGAATTAAGCAAGACAAAGATCACAATTTTAGAGAGAAAAACACACACCAAAAATAAAATATTGGTTGGTAAAATGCAACCGATTCAAATAGGCTCAAAAATCTCACAGGTTTTGTGTGTTCGAGCTCTAAACCATGTTTCAGTATAATATTTCTTCAAACAAGTGTAACATTAAATTTTATTCAAATTAGTGAAATGCTCTAAAAGGTTTCTTGAAAAAGAAAATATTACTTTAACCAAGTGGTAAAATATGCACAAAATCAAATAAATATGCAATCAAACATGCAAATACAACAACTAACAAGGAAAATAAACCATTGATGTTGAGATAGAAGAGTGACTAACCCATGGAGATCAGTATCGACCTCCCCACACTTAAAGATTGCACCGTCCTCGGTGCATGCTAAGATGTGCAAGTGGACGGGTTGTTCCAACTGACGCTTTTCTCATCAAGGAATGTGCGTAGGAACTTGTTTGTCTCCTCTTATAGAAGTTTTTCCCTTTTTCCGTCTTCGGTGGCCAGCCTGAAAGAAGAAAAAAAGAAGAACAGTAACCTAGAAATAAAGATAAAATAAAATATAGTTGGGTTAATGCCAAATAATGAGGGTCTCAATTACATGGTAGCTACAACATGCAAATGAGAAAACAGTAGGAGTACATGGCAAATCAAGAGTGCAAAAATTTGCAACAATAGGGAAGAGAGTGTGGGTAAGGAGAGATAATATAAATTCATGTCAATGTAAAAGTAACACAGGTATAAAATATTGGCATTGATTTAAATAATATTACCTAACCAGAATAAAACAAGTCACTAAGCACCCAAAATAATTCAAGAGAAGATGCAACAGTTAAATAAGAAAATTTTAACACCAAAGGAAAAATAATTAATTTAGAAAAGAAAATAAAAATATGCACAAAATTAAGATGTAATGAATGAAATATGCAAATAAATTAAGTAAAATAAAATAAAAGATAAGAAGAATGAGAAGGGAAAGAAGGGAGGAAGAAGTAAGTAAGAAAGGAGGGAGGAAAAATTAGGATTGGGAAAGAAAAGATAAGATATTTGGCAAACTAGGATAAGCTGTGCGGCGCAAGCGACGCGGACGCTTGGGGCACGCGGTCGCGTGACTTGCACTTATACGGATTGAAAGGAAGAAGAGAGAAAGAAAAGGAAGAAAGAGAGGGAAGGAGGAAGGGGGTGGCGTTGCGGTGGTGTCTGGGTGGTGGACGGTGGAGCGGCGACGTAGGGGGGCACGACGGCAAAGGGCAGAGAGGGAGGGAGGGGTTTGGCAGGGAGGAGGAAGAAGAAAGGGGTTGGGGGGTGCGATGGGGTAGGGTTCGCGTCACAGGGGTTAATAAATTTAAATCCACGCGATCGCGTGGGGAACGCGGTCGTGTGGCTGGGGTGGAATGGGGGTCGACGCGATCGCGTGAGTGATGCGATCACATGGAATGGGTAAATAATGAATGACGTGGTCGCGTGAGGCATGCGATCGCGTCATTGGAAATCATGCTAACCGCGCAATTCCAGCGTCGTTTCAGCGCAATTCCAGCGTCGTTTCAGCGCAACTCTCTGTCTCCTTTGGGGTGTTGTGCAATCCATGCGACGCGATCGCGTCGCTCACGCTGTCGCGTGGGATTGGTGTTGTGCAAGTGACGCGATCGCGTGGGTCATTTTGTGTGAAACGCACAACAGCCGCACGATTCCAGCCCAACTTTCTGGGTGTTGGATCCTTACGCCGATTTCTAGGTCACGCGGCCGCGTGAATGACGCGGACGCGTGGGGGGTTGTTTTTCGCAACTGACACGATCGCATGAGTGATGCGGTCGCGTCGCACGCCTACTCTCCTTTTTTTATGCAGGTATGAAAATATGCAGTATGCAATGCGAATGAATAATATTCAGGTTCAATTGAAAAGGAAAACAAAAATAAATAAAACGAAATAAAACTGAAAAAGAAACGACCATACCATGGTAGGTTGTCTCCCACCTAGCACTTTTAGTTAAAGTCCTTAAGTTGGACATTGGATGAGCTTCCTGTTATGGCGGCTTGCGCTTAAATTCGTCTAGAAATCTCCACCAATGTTTGGAATGCCGACAGCCTCCGGGGTCCCAAACTAGGCATGTAAAGCTTCTGAGTATCTTCAAGCAGATTGTCAGGCTCCTGGGGTGACGAATGTCAGAATAGATTCCAGGATCCCAAACTTTGCTTTTAAATCCGCCTTCATCTTGATCTATATTTTTCCATCCGGACGGTTTAGAAAGTATATTTTCACCAAGATGACCAAACATTTTCCGAGATCCATTCGATTGACCATAATGCCAATCCGTTCACTTCGAATTGAAGCGTGGAACCTTATGGAACCTTGTGCACCAGCTCTGAGTGCGAGCCATTTCCCTTTTACTCTTAAAGCCGCAGAGAGCTCTATGCTGACCATCTGTTTCAAGCAAACCATATTCAAGTGGAAAAATAAAGCTAAAGGTTAAGGATTGTACCCACTTGAAGCTTGTATTGGGTGGTAATGGCTTTGGGATAGGTGTTTCCAGTGGTTCTATAAGTTCTACTCCCTTGTTCTCTTCGGTGAATTTCTTCACTTCCTTGCAGAATTCTTCAATTGCATCCATGTCCTGATCAAAGCCTTCTATGTCTTCCTCGTCACTGAAGTCATAAATGGGAGGTTGAGAGAAATCTACCTCCGCATCATCTTCGTATTCACTTAGGGAAGATTTGTCGATCTCAGAGAATTCACTTGCTGATGTAAGTTCATTACTGGGAGAACTTGACTTGAGATTATCATCATCAAGGAAACTTGCTTCTTGGATTATTCCGTCTAGTTTTTCATAAAAGACTTGCCTTGGGAGTTGTGCACTATTCTCCTTAGCATCAATTGTAACGTTTTTGACAGAATTCTCCATGACTCTGGATTCCCATGGAAGTTCAGCGTCTCCTAAGTCTTCAACCAGCTCTTCTTCGTTTACAATGACAGCTTCCTCTACTTGTTCCAGTATGAAGTCATGCCCTGTTCTGTCCACTGGAGTTTCTAGTATCTCCTTCATGCTATGCTCTTCTTTAGATTGTCCACATGGGGCTGTGGGAGGTCCTTGAATGTTCGAACGTCTAGAAGATAATTGACTTACAGCTTGCTCCAGTTGATGAAGAGTTGTTTGAAGTTGATCTACTGTTTCCTTGAGGCAAACCTCTTATTCTCGGGGTGATAGATTTGGACGTGGTATATGGAAAAGTGGTGGTGTTTGAGAGTAATTGGATTGGAATTGGGGTAAATGAGGATCATATGGTGGTGAATGGTGAAAAGGAGCTTGTGAGTGTGGTGGTTCGAAGTTATGTTGAGAGGATGGCCTATAAGCAGAGAGTGGGGCTTGTTGGTAACTACAAGGTTATCCACCATGTCTATTGGCTTGGTATGCATTGTAGAATGGTCTTTGTCCATGATATCTTGGAGGGTGTTGTTGCCTAAAGGGTTGATCAGATCCTCTTGGCTCCATCCATCTTTGATTGCTCTGACCTTAATGCATGTTCCTGTTATAACTTTTACTCCTTTCAACAATATTAGAACCAAACTCAAAGCGAGAGGGGTGAGAATTCATAGTAGCTAATGGAAATAAAAGGATAAAATAAAGACAAATAAACAAGTAAAAGAAAAAAATATTTACAATAACCAATAATAAGGCACACGATTGCAGCTCCCCGGCAACGGTGCCGATTTGAAAGAAGATGAAGGGTTGATGGTATAGAGGTTATAGTAAACTCTCGTTGCAAGTATAGTTACTAAACCAAGCAATCAACCTTTCTTACAAACGTTTTGGTTGTCACAAGTAACAAACCCCTTAAAAATTGATAACCGAAGTATTTAAACCTCGGGTCGTCTTCTCAAGGAACTGCAGGGAAGTATGTTCTTATTATTGGTTATGAAGATTGTAAATCGGGGTTTTGAAGATGAGTAACAAGTAATTTAAATTGCAATTAAAATAGGTAAAAGACTGTAAAGTAAATAAATAACTGTAAAACACACTTTTGACAAGGTATGAGAAATTAGAAGTCCTATCCTAGTTATCCTTATCAATGATGATGAAGATTGAATCTTAATTCCACTTAGTTAACCTTTACTAGAGCAAGGGAAGGTCAAGTGACTAATTAAGTTTGATCTTCAAATCCTAGTTAATCCCTAAGGAAAGATTGGGATTATTAAAGTTCAATTCAATTAGCAAAGATAACAATTGTCAATCATGTTGAGTTTGATAACTCCTGAGTTACTAATTTCTTAACCAAGACCAAAAGGGGAAAAGTAAATCTACTGGAATAAAAATGTCTTCAGATTGGAAGCAACAGTAATATAAATAAAAGAAAGCAATAATAAACTGAAATACCTCAAATAACATTAATTCAAAGAATAATCTGTAACATAGAAGAATTCATAAACTAAATTGAGAAGATAAATAAAAAGGAATATTGAACCTGATAAAAAGATAATCCTGAAAGCAAAAGAAATCCTAATTCTAAATCCTAAAAGAGAGAGGAGAGAACCTCTCCCTCAAAACTACATCTAATTCATGAAAAGTAACTAATTGGAGACTCTCCTTTGAATGGATGCATTCCCCCACTTCATAACCTCTGATATGTGCCTTCTGGACTTGGATTTGGGCCAAAAAGGGCTTCAGAAATCGTTGGGAGCGTTTTCTGTACTTTCTGGTGCGTGGCCTCTGTCACGCGTTCGCGTGGGTCACGCGGTCGCGTCATTTGGAGTTTTCCTTGCCACGTGGTCGCTTCAATCATGCGTCCGCATCATATGCGTTTCGCTCAAGGCGCGCGATCGCGTCAATGACGCGGTCGCGTCACTACCATTTCGCGCTGGCATGAGGTCGCGTCATCCATGCGATCGCGTCACTGTCAGTTTCTTCAAAAACTCCGTTTTGTGCTTCCTTCCAATTTTGTATGTTTCCTTTCCATCCTTTAAGTCATTCCTGCCTTAGAAGATCTGAAACTACTCAACACACGAATCACGGCATCGAATGGAAGTAAAGGGTAATTAAAATAATTACTTTTAAAGCATAGGAAACATGTTTTTCACATATATCACATAATAAGGAAGGAAAAGTAAAACCATGCAACTAACATGAATAAATGAGTGAAGGATTGAATAAATCACTTAAATTAGGCACAAAATATATCATAAAATATGGGTTTATCAGTTCTCATTCCGTATATATCTCTTGTTTTTCAGATACAGGTCCAGGTGCTCAGAAGTGAGCTGTGGTTCATCTGAGAGACGGCGAAGATCTTTATATTTTCTACTTTATATTTGCTTAGAATCTCTCCACTTTTATTTTGAAAAGCTTTATTATGTATTGAACTCTTCTGAAACTTGCCTATAGAGGCTTTCATGTTTTATTTGGGAGAGATTATGAGGTACTATTGTCAACTACTGTTATATTGTACCCTAGCCGACCTAAACTTTGCGGGTCGTGACTAGTGGCTATTTACTTATGTTATATATATATATATATATATATATATATATATATATATATATATATATATATATATATATATCTACATGCTGTCTTTCTCTTACTCTCCTAGTCTCCTTTATTGCTTTACCTGTATGTCGCTTTTCGACTTCACGCTTTAACTTTTAGTTGTCGATGCGTGAGTGACACGACTTCGCGATTTTATTTTTACTCTTTTCAGGCTTCTCGATTAATACTCCTTTCAAATATACTTATAATTATATATTAAAAATTCACCTGAGAGTCGTACCACTGTAATATCATTGACTTATGACTCGAGTATAAGGATTTGAATATTAGGGTGTTACATTGTTCACATTGTACTCTTCCAAATTACCCACCTAAATCTTCATATAGGATAACCATCTGCATATACCTAGTAAATTGAACATTCAATATATCCATTGTTCACATTGTTTAGTATTTTCATTGTTTACCTATACTTTTCCATATTAAAAACTTAGAACACTACATGACACTTCTTTATAATTTATAGTCGCACAATTCTCAAATATCATATTTTTATAATATTTAAAAAAAAAATTTCTTTATATACGTGAATCAGCCGGAGTATTGCCCTAAAAGTCTAAAACTAATGGGCTTTTTTTATACATTTGATGATTGAATTGCAGATTCTAATATATTTAGGGTTTGAAGTAAGTTTTTTCTTCGTTAGGATCCAAGAAGATAAGATATTTTTATTTGAACTATGAAACAGTCAGGTTTCTGGCATAAAAAATTGAATTTTAGCGAGATAAAAAAAAATATCGGTTTAGCTTGATTTCCGTGAGTTGATGATGAGTAAAATGTGTTAACTTGGTTTTTATTTGTTAAAAATAAATAAATTAAAAAAATGTAGAAATTTTAACTTTTTCCCTGAATATTCATACAAGTCAAGATTTTATCATGTATTTATACAGTTTTATACAAAACTAACTAAAGACTAAAAATTTAGTTAAGAAATTAGTATTACAATATATAACAAGAGAGTTAGTATATTAAAGAGTAAACTATTAAGAAACACCATGGCCTCTTCTGCATGCTGGCCGTATATATGATGACTGGTAATAAAAAAAAACAGTTATGCTATACATAAAAGTTTTTTTGATAACTAAATTTAATTAAGTTAATTTAAATTCTACAAAAATTAATTTTATTAGTGGAGCATGAATACACGTTTTTTCTTATGTTTTTTTTCTTTTTTCTTTGTGTTTCTCTTTCTTTTTCTTCGCATTCTTCCTTTTTTTTCTTCGGGTTCTTTCTTCTTCTTTGCTATTTCCTTTTCATCGTCGTTCTTTTATTGTAGTTGCTGTATTTTTTTCTTTTCCTCCTCCTCTTCTTAATAATTTTGTATCATTATGTGTTTTTTCTTCTTTGTTTAATTTTTTTGTTTGTATTCTTTTAAAAGAGTAAATAAGAAGGTAAAACAAGAAGAAAAAAATGAACAAGAAAAGAAGATGATGATAATAATAATGATGAAGAAGAAGAAAGAGGAAGAGTTTTGAGTTATCATTAAGTAATTTTGGTGCATTCTGGATTTAAATAAGGTGAACTTTTGGTCTGTGCTTGTTTTGAATTGAGTTTGTTTGTATGTCGTTGATGAGCGGATAATTTATACGCTTTTTGGCATTGTGTTTAGGTAGTTTTTAGTATGATTTAGTTAGTTTTTGTAACACCCTACCATACAGAGACTTATGCTTAAGTCATAATTCAGAGATGGCAAGGTATTACGACCTCTAAAACAAAAATTTAGTACGTATAGTAGTATGAATGATTGATTATAACTAGGAGCCTTGTGGAAAAAAGGGGTAAACAAAAACCGCAACTCAAAAGCGCAACACTCCGATCACTAACACAACGAGCAAGGATAAGCTAACGCAAGATCATATATATATAAAGAGTATCAAAAACAGGAATATCAAGACTCAAAATCCGGCTGCGAAGGTAACCGGTTCGAGCATAGCAATATATACATATAATAAAATAAGGAAAACCCCAAGGAAAACCCAAAGGGACACAAATACCGAAAACCTAATCTCCAAAATCCCCTCTAGAAGGAGTCATCACAGTTTGTATTATTTAATGGAGATAAAAGTATCTAAACAAGATATATAAATCAAGATAGAGTCCCGAGAACAAGAATCTTCGCTAATCCAGAAGTCCCCAGCATGCCTCAACGAGAAGCCTCGCGTCCTGCATCTGAAAACCACAAAATCCGCATGGGTGAGAACCAGAGGTCCCCAGTACGGTAACAGCTTCCACATATATAATACATAATAATAGAGGAAAGCCGAAGGCAATCCTAGAACTTCCTCCAGAAAATATCAAAGCTTATAAACAAGCTAAACCGTAAGCGGCAACTAACTAAAGATCCTTCAGTCTAACTAATACTTCACTTTCTACTTCCTTCAGACCTCCCAACAACCAGTAGGAGTATAATATAGCAAACACAGTTATATCAGACAAGAGATTTACAAATAGGAACAAATAAGGCATTTAGGCAATTAGCAAGTAATATGCAGTCAAATAGGCAATCTCAAACAATTCATGTAGTATGCTTATGATGCATGCCTGTCCCTAGTGGCTGATGATATCATCTGTCGGTTATAGAGCCAACCCGACAAGTCCTGGTAGCTAGCCATTGGACTGTCCCTCTGTCGTGCATCCCCAACTCGAGTTATACTCATCATAAACTTGATCATAATCATGATCCATATCCATCACCCTCACTGGTGAATATTTATCCATCACCATCACTGGTGAATATTTATGGGGGCGAGCTCATCCGGGCCTTTCACAGTGCCCGGCCACACTTACGACATAGGGTCAAAAGAGCTTCGAGTCTCAACCTGGAGCACATGGTGGCTAGCCATTGCTACTACCCAGGGAAACCCTCATCTCCAATGGTGGAAGTGCAAACCTTCACAATTCAATCAACATCATATATGCATTTATACTTGGCCATAAACATGGCTCCGCCGTAACACGGCAATAATCTAGCCATCCGGCTCACGGTTAAATCCATAACCAGCCAATTCATTAACAATTACGGCCCTTCGGCCCATGGCACAACAAGCACTTCCACCGCCATTCTCCGCATCTCACATAATCATCTTTGATCCTCAATGATCATTCATTTTTCCCTTGCTTCACTCGCAAGTTACCACATTCACTAGCCCTTTTTCTCATGCTAGGCATATCATAATGATTTAAGACATAAGTGGTGAGATCGGAGGCTTAGAAGTATGAAATTTGGCTTTTAAAACTCAAAAATCAACTTTGGGATGAAAACAGGTCCACGCGTACGCGCACTCCACGCGCACGCGTGGATGGCGCTTTCTCGAAGAACGGCGCGTACGCACCAAGTGCGCCTACGCGCGAGGGGTCATTCTGCTAAAAATTTTCTAAGTTAAAAGCTGCAGAATTTACAGATTCAAACCCCAATCTTCCGACGGACATAACTCCCTCATTTTAAATCGTTTTTCACCCGTTCTTTGAACGGCATAGACATCCCGGATCCAATTTCATTTCTAAACAGATTTGGCACAAATCAGAGATCCGTAGTCCAAGTTATGTCCCGTCAAAGTATGCCCAAAAACCATGTTTTCATACAAAACCACAAGGTGCCATTTTCAAAACAAGCCACTTTCAACTCTTTTCAAAATCAATCAAACATGCCAATTTCAACCCTTCTCTTTGAAATCATTCAAAATGTACCAAAATCAACAACAAGCCATCCTCAACTCACACATTGACACTTTACCAAGGTTTCCAAAACCACATCCAACCATTTTAACACTTCTCAATCAAATGGCTAAAGGACAAACACAATATCATGTCATACATCCTTCCTCATCCCAATTTCCAATAATACCATTTCCAATTAACCATCATTATACATAATCAACATCATACTCACCATCAACATGGTACCACCCATCAATTCAACCTCAATCATCCATCAAGCATATATCACAACATGCATTTCTCATATTTCACACAATCAAGGCATCAATATTCATAATCACATATATGAACACATCATATATTTCAACCATTCAACAACACCAACAATTCAATGCCTATCTTAGGGCCTCTAGCCTAAGTATTTCCTACCACATTACATATTAGATACGGGAAACCAAAACCATACCTTAGCCGATTCCCCAAGCTCAACCGGAGCACTTCCAAACCACTTGTCCACAAGCTCTCAAGGTATCAACACCTCCAAGAACAGATTTTATCACACAAAACCCTCTTCCAAGCTTTCCAAAATCACCAATCAAGCTCCAATATTCACATATACACAACCTAAGCCACAATCATCATACCCATATACAACATCTCAATACCCAAACATCATAGAACAACAAATTATACTAGGGTTGAGAATCTTACCACACCCAAGGTCCAAGGAGACAAGATTAACCTTCTCCTTCAAGAGAGTTGGGTCCTATAACATCAAAGAACCCAAAATCTCAACATTTTTGCTCATGAAACTCGAAATCAAGGGCTGGAATTTCGAACAGTAAAACGTGGCTTACCTCAAGATTGATTGTATGGGTTTTGTAGAGCTCTCCGCGGTGAACGCGTGGCCGCAAACGGAGCGGCAATCGGAGCTCTAGATCAAAAGTTATGGTGGTTTGAAGATCAAGTGAGAGAAGGAAGTTGAGAGAGTGTTCTTCCCCCTTCCATCTCAATTTTCAGCGTGTTTTGGTGTTGTGTGAGGAGAGAGAGTGCTGAAAACTAGGGTTTTGGTTTAGTTGTGTTGGGCCAACGGCCCACTTTGGGTCCGGTTGGTCCGGTTTGGCCCGTTCGGTCCAATCTTGGTCCGATTTCTATAAAATTGGTACCGAAATTCTCGTTTCAATTTCCTCTATCACATTTAGCCATAAAAATAACATTTTTGGCTTTCTAGAATAAATTCTCATTTATGGGTTAATTAGCCATTAATTAATCGGGTCTTACAGTTTTTACTATGTTTTTATTAGTTTTTATGTAAAATTCACATTTCTAGACTTTACTATGAGTTTGTGTGTTTTTCTATGATTTCAAGTATTTTCTGGCTGAAATTGAGAGACCTAAGCAAAAATCTGATTCAAAGGCTGAAAAAGGACTGCAGATGCTGTTGGATTTTGACCTCCCTGCACTCGAAATGGATTTTCTGGAGCTACAGAATCCCAATTGGCGCGCTCTCAATTGCGTTGGAACGTAGACATCCAGGCTTTCCAGCAATATATAATAGTCCATACTTTACCCAAGCTTTGACGACGCAAATTGGCGTTTAACGCCAAGTCTTTACCCTATTCTGGCGTTAAATGCCAGAAACAGGTTGCAAACCAGAGTTAAACGCCAAAAACAGGCTACAACCTGGAGTTTAACTCCAAAAAAAGTCTCTACACATGGAAGCTTCAATGGTCAGCCCAAGCACACACCAAGTGAGCCCCAGAAGTGGATTTCTGCACTATCTATCTTAGTCTACTTAATTTCTGTAAACCTAGGTCACTAGCTTAGTATAAAAACTACTTTTAGAGATTTATTTTGCACCTCATGACATTTTTACACTACACATTGTATTTCTGACGGCATGAGTCTCTAAACCCCATGATTGGGGGTGAGGAGCTCTGCTGTGTTTCGATGAATTAATGCAATTACTACTGTTTTTCATTCAATCACGCTTGTTTCTATTCTAAGATATTCACTCGCACTTCACCCTGATGAATGTGATGATCCGTGACACTCATCATCATTCTCACCTATGAACGCGTGCCTGACAACCACCTCCGTTCTATCTGCACTAGCTTGAGTGTGTATCTCTTAGCCTCCTGGTTCATGATCAGAGTCTTCGTGGTATAGGCTAGAATTATTGGCGGTCATTCCTGAGATCCGGAAAGTCTAAACCTTGTCTGTGGTATTTCGAGTAGGATCTGGGAAGGGATGACTGTGACGAGCTTCAAACTCGCGAGTATTGGGCGTAGTGACAGACGCAAAAGAATCAATGGATTCTATTCCAACATGAGTGAGAACCGACAGATGATTAGCCGTACGGTGACAGCGCATTCGGACCATTTTCACTGAGAGGATGGATGGTAGCCATTGACAACGGCGATCCACCAACATACAGCTTGCCATGGAAGGAGACCTGCGTGCGTGAAGAAGAAGACAGTAGGAAAGCAAAGATTCAGAAGATAGAGCATCTCCAAAACCTCAATCTGTTCTCCATTACTGCATAACAAGTATTATTTATTTTATGTTAATTACTTCTCATAAACCCAACCATTTTTATTATTAATTTTCTGAATAAGAATTACAAAATAACCATAGCTTGCTTCAAGCCAACAATCTCCGTGGGATCGACCCTTACTCACGTAAGGTATTACTTGGACGACCCAGTGCACTTGCTGGTTAGTGGTACGAGTTGTGAAAAGTGTGATTTACAATTCGTGCACTAAGTTTTTGGCGCCGTTGCCGGGGATTGTTCGAGTTTGGACAACTGACGGTTTATTTTGTTGCTTAGATTAGGAAAAATTTATCTTTTTAGTTTAGAATCACTAAAATTGCGTCTTCTATTATTGTTTTTTGTTGAAACTTTTTTTTAAAATCCTTATTTTCTCTTTTTAAATTTTCAAAAATTTTTATAAACTAATAATTGAATTTTTCTTTTTGAGTTTAGTTTCATATTTTAATTTTGGTGTCAATTGCATGATTTTATTTTTCTTTTTTTTTCGAATTATTAGTACTCAGAATATAAAAATTTTTAAGTTTGGTGTCCTTTGTGTTTCTGTTTTCTTATAAATTTTTCAAAAGTTGTTCTTAGCGTTCATCGTGATATTCAAAGTTTTCCTGTTTGTTTCTTTTGTTTTGATCTAAAAATTTAAGTTTGGTGTCATTTTTACTGTTTTTCTCTTTCTTCACTAAATTCAAAAATATCTTCTCTTTATTTTAATTGATTTTCGAATTTTCCTTTAAAAATTCATATTTTTATTTTAAAACTTTCTATTCTATCTTATCTTAGTTTTGAAATTTCAAAATTCAAAATCTTTTTCAAATCTTCTTAATTAAGTAATTATTTTCGTTTTCAAATTTATTTTTCTTGGTTTTCGAAATTTACATTTTAATTTTTAAGTATTTTATTTTATCTTATTATTTTTATTTATTCTTAATAATTCGGTTTGTTTCTACTTAAATAAAATAAAAATAAAAATATATTTTGTTTGAAATTCATATCAATTCCATTTTATCCATCATGGACCTAAATAGAAATGAACAGTCCAGAAGGACTCTGGGGTCATATGCTAACCCCATTACTGCTGCATATGGGAGTAGCATCTGTATACCTCCCATCAAAGCAAGCAGTTTTGAGCTAAATCCTCAGCTCATTGTCATGGTGCAGCAAAATTGCCAGTATTCTGGTCTTCCACAGGAAGAAGCTACTGAGTTTCTGGTGCAGTTCTTGCAAATTGCTGACACAGTGCGTGACAAGGAGGTAGATCAGGACGTATACAGGCTGTTACTATTTTTGTTTGCTATAAAAGATCAAGCTAAGAGGTGGTTAAACAACCAACCCACAGCAAGCATAAGAACATGGAAACAGTTATCAGACAAATTCCTGAATCAATATTTCCCTCCAAAAAGGATGACACAACTAAGGCTGGACATCCAAGGCTTTAAACAAGAGGATGATGAATCCCTTTATAACGCCTGGGAGAGGTACAGAGGGATGCTGAGGAAATGCCCTTCTGAAATATTTTCAGAATGGGTGCAACTAGACATCTTCTACTATGGGCTTACAGAAAAAGCTCAGATATCTCTAGACCACTCAGCTGGTGGATCTATACACATGAGAAAGACTATTGAAGAGGCTCAAGAGCTTATTGATATAGTTGCTAGAAATCAGCATCTGTACATAAGTAATGAGTCCTCCATGAAAGAAGAAGCTAAGGCAGTATCAACTAACTTTAGTCCTCAGGAACAAGTTGCTGAACTCAATCAACAACTATCTTCTATAACAAGGCAGTTAGCAGAATTCAAGGAGATGCTACAAGAAACCAAAAATGCTAACAAGGATATGGAATCACAATTGAATCAGACAAAACAGCAGTTATCAAGACAAATAACAGAGGAGTGCCAAGCAGTTCATTTAAGAAGTGGAAAAACATTAAATACCTCATCTCAAGGGTGCAGAAAGCCAATAAAAGAACAGCTAACAGAGGATGAGCAACCTACTACCCAAAATCCCTCTGAGGACAGTAAGAGCCCAGAGTGGACTAAGTCTGGCGTTCAAATGCCAGAAAAAGGGTAAAAAACTGGCATTAAACGCCCAATCCATGTCCAGTTCTGGCGTTCAAACGCCAGTGAGGGATCAGACACCTGCAAGTGCTGATAATAACTCCCTCAAGAAGGCTTCTCAACCTGCCTCTGTAGGAATTAAACCTACAGCAACTAAGGTTGAAGAATATAAAGCCAAAATGTCTTATCCTCAGAAACTCCGCCAAGCGGAACAGGATAAATAATTTTCTCGCTTTGCAGACTATCTCAGGACTCTTGAAATAAAGATTCCGTTTGCAGAGGCACTTGAGAAAATACCCTCTTATGCTAAGTTCATGAAAGAGATCTTAAGTCATAAGAAGGATTGGAGAGAAACAGAAAAAGTTTTTCTCACTGAAGAATGCAGTGCAGTCATTCTAACAAGCTTACCAGAAAAGCTTAAGGATCCCGGAAGCTTTATGATACCATGCACATTAGAGGGTACTTGTACAAAGACAGCTCTATGTGACCTTGGAGCAAGTATCAATCTGATCCCTGCATCCACTATCAGAAAGCTTGGCTTGACTGAAGAGGTCAAACAACCCGGATATGTCTTCAACTTGCTAATAGCTCCAGTAAATATCCATCAGGCATAATTGAGGACATGATTGTCAAGGTTGGGCCATTTGCCTTTCCCACTGACTTTGTAGTGCTGGAAATGGAGGAGCACAAGAGTGCAACTCTCATTCTAGGAAGACCTTTCCTAGCAACTGGATGAACCCTCATTGATGTCCAAAAAGGGGAAGTAACCTTGAGAGTCAATAAGGATGAGTTCAGGCTGAATGCTGTTGAGGCAATGAAGCATCCAGACACATCAAAAGACTGCATGCGTGTTGATATTATTGACTCCCAAGTAGAGGAGATCAACATGGCTAAGAGTCTCGAATCAGAGCTAGAAGACATCTTTAAAGATGTTCAGCCTGATCTGGAGGAATTAGAGGATATAAAAGAGCCTCTGAAAATTCCTCAGGAAGAGGAGAAACCTCCTAAACCCGAGCTCAAACCACTACCACCATCCCTTAAATATGCATTTCTGGGAGAAGGTGACACTTTTCCGGTCATCATAAGCTCTACTTTAAATCCACAGGAAGAGAAAACACTACTTCAAGTGCTAAGGACACACAAGACAGCTCTTGGGTGGTCCATAAGTGACCTTAAGGGCATAAGCCCAGCTAGATGCATGCACAAGATCCTATTGGAGGATGATGCTAAGCCAGTGGTTCAACCACAGAGGCGGCTAAATCCAGCCATGAAGGAGGTGGTGCAGAAAGAGGTCACCAAGTTACTGGAGACTGAGATTATTTATCCTATTTCTGATAGCCCCTGGGTGAGCCCTGTCCAAGTTGTCCCCAAGAAGGGAGGCATGACAGTGGTTCATAATGAAAAAAATGAACTGGTTCCTACAAGAACAGTTACAGGGTGGCGTATGTGTATTGATTATAGAAGGCTCAATACAGCCACCAGGAAGGATCACTTTCCTTTACCATTCATAGACCAGATGCTAGAAAGACTAGCAGGTCATGAATACTACTGCTTTTTGGATGGCTATTCAGGTTACAACCAAATTGCAGTAGATCCTCAGGACCAAGAGAAAACAGCATTCACATGTCCTTCTGGAGTGTTTACCTACAGAAGGATGCCTTTTGGTCTGTGCAATGCACCTGCAACCTTTCAGAGGTGCATGCTCTCTATCTTCTCTGATATGGTAGAGAAATTTTTGGAAGTCTTCATGGATGACTTTTCAGTATTTGGAGACTCATTCAGCTCCTGCCTTGACCATTTAGCACTTGTTCTGAAAAGATGCCAAGAGACCAACCTAGTTTTAAACTGGGAAAAAGGTCACTTTATGGTGACTGAAGGGATTGTCCTTGGGCATAAAATTTCAAACAAGGAAATAGAGGTGGATCAAGCTAAAGTTTAAGTAATTGAAAAATTACCACCACCTACCAATGTTAAGGCAATCAGAAGCTTTCTGGGGCATGCAAGATTATATAGGAGGTTTATAAAGGGTTTTTCAAAAATTGCGAAACCTCTGAACAATCTGCTAGCTGCTGACACGCCATTTGTGTTTAACACAGAGTGTCTGCAGGCGTTTGAAACCCTGAAAGCTAAGCTAGTCACAGCACCAGTTATTTCTGCACCAGACTAGACATTACCATTCGAACTGATGTGTGATGCCAGTGACCATGCCATTGGTGTAGTATTGAGACAGAGGCATAACAAGCTTCTGCATGTCATTTATTATGCTAGCCATGTTTTAAATGATGCCCAGAAAAATTACACAACCACAGAAAAAGAATTGCTTGCAGTGGTTTATGCCATTGACAAGTTTAGATCATACTTAGTAGGATCAAAAGTGATTGTGTACACTGACCATGCTGCTCTTAAATATCTACTCACAAAGCAGGATTCAAAATCCGGGCTCATAAGATGGGTGTTGCTTCTGCAAGAGTTTGACATAGAAATAAGAGACAGAAAAAGGACAGAGAACCAAGTGGCTGATCATCTGTCCCGGATAGAACCAGTAGAAGGGGCGTCCTCCCCCTCTATTGAGATCTCTGAAACCTTTCCGGATGAGCAATTGTTTGCTATTCAGGAAACACCATGGTTTGCAGATATTGCAAACTATAAAGCTGTAAGATTCATACCCAAAGAGTACAGCAGGCAGCAAATAAAAAATTGATTTCTGATGCAAAGTACTACCTATGGGATGAACCATATATCTTTAAGAGATGTGCAGACGGAATAATCCGTCGATGTGTGCCCAAAGAAGAGGCACAGAAGATCTTATGGCATTGTCATGGGTAACAATATGGAGGCCATTTCGGAGGTGAGCGAACAGCCACCAAGGTTCTCCAATGTGGCTTCTACTGGCCTACTCTCTATAGAGACTCCCGAGAGTTTGTACGTAACTATGACAGTTGCCAGAGAGCTGGTAATCTACCTCATGGTTACGCCATGCCTCAACAAGGGATCTTGGAGATTGAGTTATTTGATGTATGGGGTATTGACTTCATGGGGCCTTTTCCACCATCATACTCAAACACATATATTCTGGTGGTAGTAGACTATGTGTCTAAATGGGTAGAGGCAATTGCAACACCCACTAATGATACTAAGACAGTGCTAAAGTTCCTCCAAAAATATATCTTCAGCAGGTTTGGTGTCTCTAGAGCACTAATCAGTGATAGGGGCACTCATTTCTGCAATAAACAGCTTTACTCTGCTATGGTCCGATATGGAATTAGCCACAAAGTAGCAACTCCATATCATCCACAGACAAATGGGTAAGCTGAAGTCTCTAATAGAGAACTAAAAAGAATCCTGGAACAGACTGTGATTACCTGTAGAAGGGATTGGGCAAAAAGCTTGGATGATGCTCTGTGGGCATACAGAACAGCATTCAAGACTTCTATAGGAACCTCTCCATACCGGCTTGTGTATCGCAAGGCCTGCCATCTGCCCATGGAACTGGAGCATAAGGCCTACTGGGCAACCAGATTCCTAAACCTGGATGCTAAGTTAGCTGGAGAGAAGAGATTACTCCAGTTAAATGAGCTAGAGGAATTCAGACTCAATGCTTTCGAAAATACAAAAATTTACAAGGAGAAAGCAAAAAGGTGGTATGATAAGAAATTGTCATCCAGAGTCTTTGAACCAGGACAAAAGGTTCTGCTGTTTAACTCTAGGCTCAGATTATTCCCCGGGAAACTGAAATCCCGGTGGAGGGGACCATATGTGATTACAAGTGTGTCACCATATGGCTATGTGGAGCTTCAAGACATTGATTCTAATAAGAAGTTCATTGTTAATGGACAAAGAGTCAAGCATTATCTTGAAGGAAATGTTGAGCAAGAATGCTCAAAGCTGAGACTAGATTAAAAGCTCAGTAAGGTCCAGCTAAAGACAATAAAGAAGCGCTTATTGGGAGGCAACCCAATTTTTACTTATCTATGTTAATTTTCTGTTTTTCATTTTTATTTTATGTTTTGTTTAGGATGATGATCATGTGGAGTCACGAAAATCAAAGCAAAATTAAAAACAGCTCACCCTGGAGGAAGAGCTTACTGGCGTTTAAACGCCAGTACGAAGCATCAGACTGGCGTTTAACGCCAGAAAGAAGCATCAAGCTGGCATTAAACGCCAGAAACAAGCTACAGTCTGGTGTTTAACGCCAAAAACAAGTAGCAACTTGGTGTTTAATGCCAGCATTGCACTCTATGGGCGTTTTGCACACCTAAATGGAGCAGGGATTATAAGTCCTTGACCCCTCAGGATCTGTGGACCCCATAGGATCTCCACCTACCCCACCTCTCTCTCTTTCTCTCCCACCTTTTCATAACATTCTTTCCCAAATACCCTTCACCAATCACCTCCCCCTACCCCTATATAAACCCTTCACCACTCCTTTATTTTCACACATTATAACCACTACTTCTACCCCTTGGCCAAACCACATATCTCCCTTCATCTCCTCTATTTTCTTCTTTTTCTACTACTTTCTTTCTTCTTTTTCTCGAGGACGAGCAAACCTTTTAAGTTTGGTATGGTAAAAGCATTGCTTTTTATTTTTCCATAACCATTAATGGCACCAAAGGCCGGAGAAACCTCTAGAAAGAGGAAAGGGAAGACAATTGCTTCCACATCCGAGTCATGGGAGATTGAGAGATTCATCTCACAAACCCATCACTAAGAAAAGGATGGAGCACCAAGAGCATTCTACCCTCCTCCATGAAATTCGAGAAGATCAAAGAGCTATGAAGGAGGAGCAACAAAGGCAAGGAAGAGACATTGAGGAGCTAAAGCACTCCATAAGATCTTCAAGAGGAAGAACTAGCCGCCAACACAAAGGTGGACCCGTTCTTTAATTTCCTTGTTCTTTATTTTTCTATTTTTTGTTTACTATGCTCTATGTTTATTCATGTTTGTGTCTTTATTACATGATCATTAGTGTTCAAGTGTCTATGTCTTAAAGCTATGAATGTCCTATGAATCCATCACCTTTCTTAAATGAAAAATGCTTTAATTACAAAAGAACAGGAAGTACATGAATTTCGAATTCATCCTTGAGATTAGTTTAATTATTTTGATGTGGTGACAATACTTTCTGCTTTCTGAATGAATGCTTGAACAGTGCATATGTCTTTTGAATCTGTTGTTTATGAATGTTAAAATTGTTGGCTCTTGAAAGAATAACGAAAAAGGAGAAATGTTATTGATAATCTAAAAAATCATAAAATTGATTCTTGAAGCAAGAAAAAGCAGTAAAGAACAAAGCTTGCGAAAAAAAATTAATAAAATAAAATAAAATAAAGAAAAAGGAAAAGCAAGCAGAAAAAGCCAATAGCTCTTTAAACCAAAAGGCAAGAGCAAAAAGCCAATAACCCTTTAAACCAAAAGGCAAGGGTAATAAAAAGGATCCAAGGCTTTGAGCATTAATGATAGGAGGGCCCAAAGGAATAAAATCCCGGCCTAAGCGGCTAAACCAAGTTGTCCCTAACCATGTGCTTGTGGCGTGAAGGTGTCAAGTGAAAAGCTTGAGACTGAGCGGTTAAAGTCATGACCCAAAGCAAAAGGAGTGTGCTTAAGAACCCTGGATACCTCTAATTGGGGACTCTAGCAAAGCTGAGTTACAATCTGAAAAGGTTCACCCAGTTATGTGTCTGTGGCATTTATGTATCTGGTGGTAATACTGAAAAACAAAGTGCTTAGGGCCACGGCCAAGACTCATAAAGTAGCTGTGTTCAAGAATCAACATACTGAACTAGGAGAATCAATAATACTATCTGAATTCTAAGTTCCTATAGATGCCAATCATTCTGAACTTCAAAGGATAAAGTGAGATGCCAAAACTATTCAAGAGGCAAAAAGCTACAAGTCCCGCTCATCTGATTGGAGCTAAGTTTCATTGATATTTTGGAATTCATAGTATATTCTCTTCTTTTTATTCTATTTGATTTTCAGTTGCTTGGGGACAAGCAACAATTTAAGTTTGGTGTTGTGATGAGCGGATAATTTATACGCTTTTTGACATTGTTTTTAGGTAGTTTTTAGTATGATTTAGTTAGTTTTTACTATGTTTTTATTAGTTTTTATGCAAAATTCACATTTCTCAACTTTACTATGAGTTTGTGTGTTTTTCTATGATTTCAAGTATTTTCTAGCTCAAATTGAGGGACCTGAGCAAAAATCTGATTCAGAAGCTGAAAAAGGACTGCAGATGCTGTTGGATTCTGACCTCCCTGCACTCGAAATGGATTTTCTGGAGCTACAGAAGCCCAATTGGCGCGCTCTCAATTTTTTTGGAAAGTAGACATCTAGGGCTTTCCAGAAATATATAATAGTTCATACTTTGCCCAAGTTTTGACGACGCAAATTGGCGTTTAATGCCAAGTCTTTACCCTATTCTGGCGTTAAACGCCAGAAACAGGTTGCAAACCAGAGTTAAACGCCAGAAACAGGCTACAATCTGGAGTTTAACTCCGAAAAAAGTCTCTGCACATGAAAGCTTCAATGCTCAGCCCAAGCACACACCAAGTGGGCCCTGGAAGTGGATTTCTGCACTATCTATCTTAGTCTACTTAATTTCTGTAAACCTAGGTCACTAGCTTAGTATAAAAACTACTTTTAGAGATTTATTTTGCACCTCATGAAATTTTTACACTACACATTGTATTTCTGACGGCATGAGTCTCTAAACCCCATGATTGGGGTGAGGAGCTCTGCTGCGTTTCGATGAATTAATGCAGTTACTACTGTTTTTTATTCAATCACGCTTGTTTCTATTCTAAGATATTCACTCACACTTCACCCTGATGAATGTGATGATCCGTGACATTCATCATCATTCTTACCTATGAACGCGTGCTTGACAACCACCTCCGTTCTATCTGCATTAGCTTAAGTGTATATCTCTTAGCCTCCTGGTTCATGATCAGAGTATTCGTGGTATAGGCTAGAATTATTGGCGGTCATTCCTGAGATCTGAAAAGTCTAAACCTTGTCTGTGGTATTCCGAGTAGGATCTGGGAAGGGATGACTATGACGAGCTTCAAACTCGCGAGTATTGGGCGTAGTGACAGACGCAAAAGAATCAACGGATTGTATTCCAACATGAGTGAGAACCGACAGATGATTAGCCGTGCGGTGACAGCGCATTTGGACCATTTTCACTGAGAGGATGGCTGGTAGCCATTGACAACGGCGATCCACCAACATACAGCTTGCCATGGAAGGAGACCTGCGTGCGTGAAGAAGAAGACAGTAGGAAAGCAGAGATTCAGAAGACAGAGCATCTCCAAAACTCTAGGGAAGAATAACCTACCTCATTTCTTAAACTCTTTAGAAATCCTCGGAGTCATAGTTACTTAAATTAAAATCAATTAAAACGAAGATTAAAAATCAACACGAAAGCATGTAAGCCAAAACTTCTGAGCCACTTTCAAAACCAACTTATTTAAGCCTAAAAACCAATTTCATTTCACCCTTAAATCGGAAATCTTTCCAAGACTCGAAATTGTTTAGTCTTGCTAAGTCAAAATTTAAAGAATACTTCAAAAGTAAAACGAACTTAATTAATCAAAGTTTAATTTCTTTTAAAATCCACTAAAACTCCTCTAAAAGTACTTCTTTAATCACACTTCAAAATATAGGTTCTTTCATATTTAAATCAATATTAAAACATGAACTTTCCATAAACAGATTAAACTCGAAACATCTATTTCTTAATAAATCAAGAACCAAGTAATAGAACCTCTCAAATTCATTCCTTTTCTAAATCACATTTTAAAATGGAATCTTAAATTTCATGAAAATTCGGTAGCATTTCCTCTAAAACCTGGACTTTGTCACCCTTTTCGGATCCTAACCAAACCATTCCGTAGCCCTTTCCACGGCTCAAAGCCAAATCAGTACAAAATTAGGCTGAATTCAAAAGTGTATCCAATTTTCATATTTTAAGAAAACCAACTCAAACTAAAATCAATCTCCAATAGATTAAACTTGATTTCAAAACTTTAGAAGAGATAACTTCAAAGAAACACTTTAAAACAGTCCGTTTCACAAAACCAAATAATCATGCAATCAAACAAGTATTCACATCCATACAAGACAACCAAACAATACATAAGACTTATACAATCACCAAAGATACATTTTCTCACATCAATATCCATATATAATAATTCCAATTTATAAAGTATAGTTTTCTGAAAAGGCCCCTACCTCGACAAGCCGAACCCAAACCCCAAACATCGTCAACGAAACCCTTTTCTCTTGGCGCGCGCTCTGCCACAGCCGCAACCACAGCAACTTTAATCATGGCACATAAGAACCGAACTCAAACCTAAAGCATTAACGTTGCAAGGACCTTATAAACATATCATAGAATAGCGACTAGAAGAAATCGGAATAGGAAAAGCTTACTGAACCTACGAATATCTGAGAAAACGGAACGGCGGCGACTCCGTTGATGACGCGGCAGCTTGATGTCGCATGCACGACTATTCAACTTGGCATGCACGAACCACAACTTGACATGTAACAAGGAAGAATAGCTGAACTGAACGGCAATAGCTCCGGTGGTGGCTCCGATGTGGAAACTCGCGATAAATAAACTCATAGCACGAACAACCTCAGCAACAACTCTCATGGTAATAACGAACTTAACGGATAAGGAAGATCTGAAGCAAGGTTAGAGCTTACCAAGACAGAAACTTCAGTGGCGGTTTCCGATGGCAGAGGCTCGGTCACCCACTTCCAGGAGCGGCGACGGCGGCTGGACGCGGTGGTGGTGGCAGAACCGGCTCCCTCTCTCTTCGTGCACTCTCTCTCTTTGGCTTCTCCCATGGATGATGGTGGCGTGGTGAGGACACGGTGGCGTGGTGAGGACGACGGCGATGACACGTGTGCAGCGGCGGCGTGGCTCCTCTGCTCCCTCAACCCCGTGCTCTTTTTCTCACTCTCAGATCTCCTCTGGTCTCTCGACGGCGCGGCGGCAGTGATGCCTGCCGGCGCCATCCTTCCCCTCTTCTCTTCTCCCCCGCTGTAGCTCTCCCCCTTCTTCTTTCTCCCTTTTTTTTCTTTTCCTTTCCTTCTTTCTTCCTTTCAGCTACTATGTTAGGTTTGTGTTTAGTGTGTGTTGTGTGTGGGTCTGTGACCGAGTGAGTGAGGGATTTAGCGTGTGTGTGGGTCAGAGTGGGAGAAGGTGAGTGAGTGTAATTAGAGTTTGGGGTGGTGTGGGTTAGTTTAGATATTTTTTTTATTAAAAATAGGCGTAGTAGTATAATTTTTATAAAATAAATAAAAAGTAGGATAATGATAAATATCAATTTAAGTATAAAGTACCCATCTTTTAAAAATACCTTTTAATTTTCAAGCTTTGAATAATTTTTAATTAAATACCAATTTAATAAAAATTAGAGATAAATAAATTAATTCTACTTTACTTATAAAATAAAGTTAAAAATCTAAATATTTAAAATTAAAGTATATAAAATATTCACTATTTTTTAATTATACGAACTCTAAATAATAAATAAAAATTTACTCAACCTATATATAAAAATCTCTAAAAATATAATAAATCATAAATAATTTATTAATAATTTTTTAAAATTAGGAGTCTTATAAAAGCCACCCACTATAATATGTGAAAATCAAGTTCTAAACATTATAAAACATTTTAACATTGTTTTTGTAAAAGATAATTGAAATATGTGATTTTTAAAATATTTTAACTTAGTTTAAGATCTTTTTTAATTTGAGAAATAAAATCGTTTTTACCTCTGGATAAAAATCTAAAATCATACGTCTAATATGCTAAACCCATAGATATTTGTCTCGACCGAATAAGGGCACATTACATACCTGTAGATACAGGCCGGGTTCTACTGCCATCTCTCGGAATTACTACAAAAACCCATATTCTATAGTTACATGAAAGCTCAATGTGGTTTTTTTAGCAATAAAATTCTACATATTCAAGTTATTTAATGAACTAAGTCTAATTAAATTATTATAATCTAATTCAGTTCTATCCGTCATTACTTCTAATATCTTTTTTATTTAACCCATGACTATATATAACTGCTTTTTCTATGCGAATTTTGTATTTTTTTTTTAAATTTTTTCAATGTTTTTTACATTCTCTGCGTTCTCTTCCTTTTCTATGTTCACTACGTTCTCTTTTTTCTCTGTGTTTTTTTCATTCTCTGCGTTCTCTTCATTCACGATCAATGCTCTTTGATCTGATTTGAAGATTTAGATAATTTTTTTTAAAATCAAACTGTGAAATCAAGTTTGAACAAATATTTTATTTTCGAAGACAATAAATTATACAAGTTCACACTATCAGTTGAACCAGGGCGAATTGGATTACTATTTTGAAATGCGTCAAGTGGATGAAATTTAGTTCGAACCTTGTTAATGTAGTTCGTTAGTATTTGATGCTCCTGTAGTTGAATATATAATTTCGTTTTTGTGTTGTGAACATTGATGTTCAAAGTTGAAGGTTTGAATTTGAATGTAATGTAAGATTTTTGAATTTTTTTCATTGAATCTATTTTTGTTCTTAGTTTTTGGTGCATTTGAAAAGACATTTTGGTTTAATCAGGAATAATTTTCGGTGTTTTTTCAATTTTTCTATGATGTTGATGAGCAGTTTGTGTCAAAAGTTGGGATGACTTTTAACACATTTGAAGAAGAAGCTGCTGCTGTTGCTTTTTCTTCTCCTTCTCTTTTTTTCTCATTTTTCTCTTTCATTATTGTTATTGTCATTATCGTTGTCTTCTTTTTATATGTGTAACAGTTCAAATCCAGAATGCATCGAAATTCCTTAATAATGACGACAAAAACAAACTCAGCTTAAAACAATTTTATATTAAAAGTACACTTTATTTAAATCCAGAATACACCACAATTACTTAATGATGACGATACACAAACAAACACAGTTCAAAACAAGTTTAGACCAAAGTGCACCTTATTTAAATCAAGAATGCACCAAAATTTAAAGGTTTAATTACTCTGTTGGTCCCTATAGTTTCGCGAAATTTTCAATTAGATCCCTATACTTTTTTCCTTTTAATTGGGTCCCTGCACCAATTTTTTTTTCAATTAGGTCCCTACTGTGACCAAACAATTAAATTTAACGGAATATTCCATTCCTAAATTAAAGATTCTCTAACTTTTTTCTAAATCCCTAATTCTCTTTCACTCTTATTTTTTGAAATACCAAAATAACCCTCCCACACTTAGGGGAAAAAAACCTAGCTAGCCCTCTGTGGAGATCGCGTTCAGTGTCATCTCCTGCGTCGGTTCATCGTCTTCATCCATGTGTGGTGTCGTCTGTAGCGGACGCTTGGTGGTCAGCCGTCCGTCGCCTCCTTCTCTCTGCGTTTGTCTATTCTGCGTTATTTTGTTTGGAGGTCTTCTGCGCTATTTTCCCATCCAAGTCGTCGCCGTCCCTCCCAGTGTTTTGCCTCGCTTGACGTTGCTGCGCCGCACCACGCCGCGCCGAGCCTCGCCGCGCCTGACCTCCCGTCTGGTCTCTCTTTCCCGCGCTGCACCTCTCCTCTATCTCCCTGTACTTGATCTGTCACAAAATAGGTAACATATAACATTTAATTTTTTTTCAGTTTTTAAAACTCGATGTAACATGTTCATGCTAATTTTAATTTTCAAAAAGTATGGCATTGTTGAGTACTTAATTTTTCAATTGATTTCTGAATTGTTTTGATATAGTAATTTAGGATTTACAATATGAATATTTATGTATAGAAATTTTGTTAATTGGTGAATTGATATATAAATTAATTTTCTGCTAATGATGAGTTTTGTTTATTGTTGATTGTTGATTGTTGATTGTTGTTGCTGTGATGATACTGCTTTATTAGGACTCTGTTTCTCTTTTTTAATGTAGTGATGGGGGATTCAGATTTTATCATCATGGTGGCAAGTTTCAGGTATTTTTACTAAATTTGGGTTTCAAGAGCCTGCAGAATATGATATCTACAAGTGTGGTGGATGTGGCACTACTCTTAAAGGTGAAAACCTTAATAATTTTTATACCACTGTACTCTTTAAAGTTTTATTCTGTTTGGAAAACCTTGGATAGAGATGAGAACAAAGAGATAGGGACTACTACAAGATATGGTCATCAACATTGGATGAGAACAAAGAGAGATGAGCTTCCATGAAGAATGACTTTCCATTGAAGCAGTTCCCAATCTCACTATGAAAGAAACAGAATGTCAAATCAATTGCACGATGACCTCTATCGTAATTCCAGGTTTCTTTCACCTGACTCGTATGAGGACACCAACCAGGAAAAGATGAAGCTGTTAAGAATGATCCACAACTTACAGGATCAGCTCAACAGAACTCACCGTGTGAGTAGGGAAACAAAAAATGGAAGACTATCCACAGGAGTTTGTTATAAGGTAACAAGCAGTGTGCACCATATTTATCATTCTTGTCCAGAATGCTATCCTACAAAGCGGCATTTCCCAGCAAATTTGCCTCTGCGTGCTCTTTACCATCATGAAGAGTTATTCAAGTCTTATCCAGGCCTAGATAGCTACTCTCCTTGGCACTCTTATTCTTCCAGTCTGCAGTGGTCCACTACCTCTAGACTCCCAGTGTATGGAAGTGAAACAAAATCTGACACTCACAAGCATAGGGCTGACAAATTAAGGAGATATTTAAGGGAGAAAGAACACATGACCAAGTGAAAATATTGGCCGGTAGCTGGTGGAGCTCCTTTTTCACATAATGCAAGATTTGTTCTATTATGTTTTAATTGAGAGTGATATGTTGGTTGCAGGTGTTCTCTTTGCTGGAGACTTAGGAAGATAATGTCCTTTTGGACATAAGTATGGAATCTAAGTCGAGCTTCTATCTTTATGAGGGCCTAAAAATTTGATTCAGCTTTGTACAAAAGCATGCATGAAGCACCTTGCTATGGTGAAGAATCTTTAAGTCAATTTTCCAGTTGGAATGTTATGTTCATGAATTATTTTTACCATGTTTTAGTCTAGATTGTGGATCATAAATTTAATGTATTTAGGAATTTTCAATATGTTAAATTCTATATTTCTATGTAGACATTGTAAATGTTGTGGTATTTATTTGAAAAATTAATCTATGCTCAATTCCTTTTATATTTTGTGGAAATATAATTATTTATGAAAATTTAGTTTTAATAGTGGTTAATCTGAAATTAGTAAAAATCTATAATTATAAAATTAGGAACAATGACCGAGTTAGTGATTGATTTAGATTTTTAGTTCAGAAATTAGCGGCTAAAGGGTTCAGCGACCGATTTTCAAGAGAAATCAATCACTAAATTGGTCGCTATTCCGGTAATTTCTTGTAGTGTGAATAGGGATTATAGGAATATCTTTCATTGAATATTTATAGTTTTACTAAATTTTCAATTAGGTCCCTATACTTTTTTTCTTTTCAATTAGGTCCCTAAGGGTATACAAGTAATTTCACAAGTCACTAACATTTTTTTGACGTTTAACGTTAAGAGGGACTAAATTGAAAAAAATTAACGTATAGGGACCCAATTAAAAGGAAAAAAAGTATAGGGATCTAATTGAAAATTTTGCGAAACTATAGGGACCAATAGAGTAATTAAACCAAATTTAAAATCAAAATGCACCAAAATTACTTAATGATGACGACTGGTGCACGAATTGTAAATTACACTTTTCACAACTCGTACCACTAACCAGCAAGTCCACTGGGTCGTCCAAGTAATACCTTACGTGAGTAAGGGTCGATCCCACGGAGATTGTTGACTTGAAGCAAGCTATAGTTATTTTGTAATTCTTAACAGGAAATTAATAATAAAAATGGTTGGGTTTATGAGAAGTAATTAACATAAAATAAATAATACTTGTTATGCAGTAATGGAGAACAGATCTAGAGTCTTGAGTCTTTGCCAAAGTTGTAAATTAATAGCTCTGATTTAAAATAGTCAAATGAATGATTTAAAATTGAAGGATTAAGTCTTTTCAAGAAAATTCCCTTTTGAGGTGATATTTGAAAGTCTTTTGGAAGTTTTGGGAAATGTCACATATAGTGACTAAGTTTTGAAAGAGAATTGGATTATAAGCTTAAAATGATTTGAGAAATTGAGGATTTTAAAGTGAAGACTGAAATGGATTGATTTTGGTTTCAAAGTAAAGAGATTTGAGGAAAAGTGACTTATGGCTTGAATGATGATTGATTTAATATGAATTGTTAATGAAGTGCGAAAATGATGATGAATAAATGAATATGTGGCCGTTGCACTTATTTTATCTTAGATACGAGTTTTCCTGAGTAAAGTACTATGGCTTGCCACCATGTGTTCCAGGTCGAAACTCGATACTCTGTTGACCCTACGACGTAAAATGTGACTGGGCACTCTAAATTCCCGGGAAGGTTGACCCCCATTGAGCAATTTTATATATTTGAGAAAAAGCTATGCATAGACTCTTGGGAATGCGCGTCGGGAGACAGTCCATGATTTAGCAAATCAGACTTGTCGGGTTGGCTTGATAACCGATAGATGAGTTTCGTCAACTATAGGACAAGCATTCATCATTTACATCTATGTGACATTGTTTGGATGTGCATATTGTACTTGGTTGCCTATGTGAATATTTATGCTTAATTGCTAATTGCTCTACTTGATGTAACTGCTTGAGTGTGCTTGAACATTCCAACTTGTGTTTGTGATTGAAAATTGGTTGGATTGGCTGTTGTTTGAATTGTTTGGGCCTAGGGCCATGGTTGGTTATGAGATTGGCCGAAGGCCGTGCTTGGTTTGTGTTTTAGTTTAGAAATTATGAAAACTAAACTGGTTCAGCATAGACTTAAGGAACCTATGCTTGGAACAGTTTGGTCATTTATGCTGTCTAGGAAAAACTTTTAAAAAGGCTTTTGGATTTTTGAGAAATTAACAGCTTTTCTTTCAGAAAGGATTTTGGATTTTCGAATATTAAATCTTGGTTTTGAAATGATGCATAAGGCAGTTATTAATCACTGTATTTTAAAAACAGTTTTATTTCACGTATCATATTATAGTAATTCTCTAACCCATAATGAGAACCTGCGAGAACGATGTTTTCACTCCCCTACAGGTCCTTTCTTTTTTAGGTTATGGGCGACGAAGTTCAGAAGAGCTTATTTACTCCTTTTCTGTTTTAAACGATGCTTGTGTTGTATTAGTTACTTTTTTCCTCGCATTTATCTTTACGAGTTTTTATAAGAGAGATAGGAATTTGATTATGTAATGCTTGTAAAATTAATATTATGTATGTATATATAGGTACCCTCTGTAAGTATTGGTTTTTGCATGGTAAGTATGGATGTATGTTATTATTAAAAAGTCTTTTGAGCGGTTACACGGTTTAAGTTTTAACAGGCTCATATTTTAGTATTAAATAATTTTAAGAATAGTCGTAATACCCGAACTATTAGAGTGGCGCAGCCGGAAGCGTGACGTTTTGATAGTTAGGGTGTTATATTTTTAACCAAATCAACAAGCCATTAAAATTTGAAAAGCTGAATTTTTGGCATTTTATGGTCCGGACTATGGAGGATCAATCTTATACAAATTTACACTACAAAAAATTCGTTAGATATCGTTAAATTTATTGGCAGATTTATAAAAAAAAAATTTGTTAGTAATCTGTTTATTATTGGATTTTACGATGGAATAAATTCGACAGTATAAACTTCGCTGGTAATTATTTATCGGCATATTTTTTCGTCCGTTGTTAATTACCAGTAGATTTAGCGGCAAATATTAACTTTTTATTGGCGAAATTTTAGAGCTTGCTACCGTCGTATTTGTTCTTCAATAAATCCGACAGTAACTTAAATTTTCTTTTTTTAATTTATTTAAACATTCAATATATAATCTTAAATGTTTAAATTCAATAATTTTTAAACTAACAAAATTCAAAATTTTATAATTTTCTATGATAATTTGTCTATAATTATTTGTTAAAAGTTCACAAATAATTTCACACATCAAAATTTAAGACTAAAGAAGAAAAATAATAATTATTCGTGTAAGAAAAAAGTTAGCACTATAAACCATACTCTAAATCCAGAAAAGATGAACTTACACAAGGTTTGATATAAAAAATAAGATACCTCATAGTGGCTAAGTAAATTGTATAGCTGGATCTCTCTAGACAATAAAATTTTCAAAGAAAAAATTAATTATACAAATGGGACAAATTAAGATTATAAGTAATTCATGTTTATCTATAAATGGGACAAATTAATTATACAAAGGGAATGCAAGTTATAGGCAAATGGGACAAATTCACAAAGAATCAATTAACGTATCATGACACATTAAGATTTCAAGTAATTCATTAACATGAACATGTATATCTCTCAAATGATATATCTATTCAAGTTTATACAATTTCAATAACATACAAACTTAGTTGGAGATTTTGCATCATAAACTATTCATCTATGAATAAAGAATTAGTTAACATATTATGACATATTAAGATTCCAAGTAATTCATTAACATGAATATGTATATCTCTCAAATGTTATATCTATTTAAGTTTATACAATTTCAGCAACTTACAAACCTAGTTGGAGGTTTTGCATCATAAACCATTCATCTATGAACAAAGAATTACAATACTAGAGCCTAGTTGTAAGAATCGAACTGATGATTAAACCAATCAAACTATTGATTTATTGGTTTATTGGTTCAACCGATAAATCACTGGTTGAACTAGTAAAACCGGTCTCACGTAAAATATTTATGAACTGGACCATTTCATACAACAAACTTTATAATTGCTCCAAAAATTTCAATAGGTACCAACTGATATTTTTCTATTATCAATACTACCTATTTTAAAGCACAATTTATTGGAAGTGAGAAAAGTATCATGAATTCAATTATCTGCAAAATGAAGAAACAATAACACAATACCCACCAAGTTAACAATGAAACTAAACACCAACAACAAACCTCGTCATAATGAAACTCTAAAAATTTAAAAAACTCATCGCCAAAATATAACAAACAAATTATTAAACAGAGAATATGCATCGTAATATCTTTCCAAAAAGATATTTGTCCTCCTCTTCATTTTGGTTATAATGCACAACATACAAAACCAATCCTACAACAGATCCTACAACAGAGGATAAGCCAAGGAGTACCCAGATCCAGCAAAAGAACCTCCACTAACCAGGTGCTGAAAATTAGAAGCTCATCGTCGAATCTTTTGACAGCTGCGTAACAGGTCTATCAAGCCCTAAAAATTTATTCTATAGCAATCAGAAGCATGCCTCAAGCCCCAATAGAATAAAAAAAGGGGGAGAAATTGACCTGGAAAACAAGGGAAGACAAGGCTTCACATTTCATAGCATGGTGGACAAAGTGAAGCGCAGGGATGATGTGATGTGAACAGAGGTACAGACAATGCAACAGTAGTGAAGCCGAAGGCGCAGGAACCAACGGACGCAGACGAGCCGACGATAATAAGAGAGAACAACATCTACGATGACAATACATGACACATGCACAGGACTTTTGGAGGTGACGATGCAGTGACAGAGATGAAACAGAGGAGCCGATGATCATCGCAGCAACTGTGCGGCGGTGGAGGCTGGTGGTTCTTTTGTGACTGTGAGAATGAGAAAGTAAGGCTAAGTGAGGTTGAGAGGGAGATTGAGAGAGCGAGACGGTGAATCTGGAGAGATTAGAGATTTAGGGTTTTTTATATAAAACAGTAAACGAAACGGCCGATTATTTAAAATCGTTGGTTGACCGGTTTTTATCAAAACCGTCCGGTCCGAATTGATTATCACCGGTTCTTTTCCTCTCCGATCAGACACTTCAACTGGATCGGCTACCTGATCGGTTCATCGATTTTTGGTCGAACCGACCAGTTCGGTTTTTACAACTATGCACCAGAAATCTACCGTCTACAAGCGTATTTTTCGGAATAATAGGTTGTACACCTTCAATTGCAAACTATAAACATAATCAACACACAAACTATAAATATAATCAACACACAAATTATAATTAAACAAATAAATCAAAGTTCATATATTCAAATGAGTAAATTACAATAAACTCAGTAAAATTAACAACAATCAACATATCAAAATTAATTTAGAAAACAATTAACTTAGACAACAATAAACTCAGAAAATTAACAATAATCAACAATAAGTCAATAATTATCTTAGAAAATTAACAAGCTAAGATTAACTCAGAGAATTAACAACAATCAACACTAATCAACTCAAAAAATAATTAACTCAGAAAATAATAAACTAAGAAAATTAACAATTATCCAAAATACCATCATCTCAAAACAAATCCTAAATTACACCCTACCTAACCTAACATTATTTAATTTCTAATTATACTAAATTAATATAACAAATCCTAATCACACACTTCATTAAAAAATTTAATCAAGAATTTAATAAAACAACTTACAAAATCCTAAACAAACAAAAAAATAATTTGAAAAAAAAATACAAAACTTATAGAAAAATGGTGGTTACAGGACGGTAGAAGCGTGGTGGTGACAGGAGGTGGCAGTAAAATTTACGATGGTGGAGCTAGAATTTAGTAATATAACAAACAACCCAAAGGAAAAATGGACAACTTAACAACCTTACCTTTGGTGCGGTGGATGGCAACAAGGTGACGACCTCCTACGATAAGGGACACCAATAACAGCGGCATGGCAGAGGCTTTCCACGGAGACTCCAGGAGCAGTAACGACGACGTCCTGGTCTGCGACGACCATGTAGCTTACCGACGGTGACGACTGCTCTAGGTGGTGGTGGCGCAAACTTTTTCAATGGAGCAGAGGGAGAGAGACAAGAGAGAGAAGAAAGAAGAAAGAGCAAGAGTTTGCAGAAGTGAGGAGGAGGAATTTTGCGTTTGAATTTTATCCAAATTTATCGTCGGAGTTACCAGTGAAAAAATCCGATGGTAAGGTGCTCATCGTTGCCAAAACGCTACGTTTCACTAAATCCTGTTATTGTCGGAATTTTTTGACAAAAAATTCAACATTAATAAAATTAATTTTTGTGCCTTTATTTACTGTCGGATTTAGTTACAGAATTTTAAATTCAACGATAACTTATTTGAGGGATGAATTTTTACTTGTAATTGTTGAAAAATCTACCACTAAATTTACTGATAGTATTCATCGTTAAATTTGTGCCTTGTGCATGCAGCAACCCATTGGCCAGCGGCAAACCCTTAAATGGAGC
Organism: Arachis ipaensis; assembly: GCF_059453495.1. Taxonomy (NCBI): domain Eukaryota; kingdom Viridiplantae; phylum Streptophyta; class Magnoliopsida; order Fabales; family Fabaceae; genus Arachis; species Arachis ipaensis. The sequence goes on along the minus strand of NC_142441.1, from coordinate 111,666,752 downwards.
TCAGTACCGCGACGGATTAGTCCTTGACCTGCCGGGTTGGGGGATACCGTGGGAAACCAAAAAAAAAAAAATTTGACGATATTCAACATATTTTTTTGTAGTGTTAGAAAATTGAACCTTATAAAAAAATATGCGCCAAAATCCAAATTTTATTTAACAATGTATCTGTAGTATTTTTGTATCGTGTGCTCTAGAACAAAGATGTAAAGATCCCTATGAAGGGGGTGTAAATTGACTAAGAAGCTCCTCCCACTTAATCTCAACATCTATACAGTTATGCCTATAGATAGAGGTTCTTGTGAAAGTTTTCATTGCACCTATCCTTCTATACATGATACAAATTAAAGGATAAATAAAAAGAAGAATTAAATTGAATAGATAAAATAAATTAAAATTAAAATAGAAAACAAATAAGATAGATTAAAATTTAATAAAAAAATATTTTATTTTTTATTTAATTTTTTAGTATAATAAAAAAACAATTTACTCAATTTAATTTATCTACACCATAATTTAAAAATTAAATCGAAGAGAATTACTCAAATTTTTTTCTATTTTTTCGATATAATGAGAGAAGAATTCACTCAATCTTACTTGTCCACAACATGAATTTATCATGAAACTAATAAAAAGTGCTTTGACATTATTCCTATATATAATTTCTCTATGGCGTCTACGATAGTTTAGAAGGTATTTATAGCTCCTTATTAGGTTAAAAAAAATCTTAAGCTCATTAACATAAAGTCCAATCTAATAATTAAATAAACAAAAATAAAAATATATAAAATTAAGTTGAACATTTTAATATTTAAAAATACAAACTAATAACTACTAAATAATACTTAAACTCTTCGTATCACGAATATTTGAAGCACGTATTAATACATTTATGATATCAAAGCTAAGTGATTTTATTCACAATTTGAGAGAGATATATAATCAATGAGTTTATTTCATAGAGCTTAAATTCTAACCAACATTTTTTTAGAGAGATTACATATTCAGTTTATCATCTTACCACACGTAGAAGAGAGAGTTATGTAGTTCTTTCTTGATTTTTGAAGTTGAAATTGCTTTAATTAAGGTTTGCTTAATTCTCTAAGTGGTGGGATTTTTGATATATTATAGTTGGAAGAGATACCGCAAACTATACTTAGTAACTCAAGAAAAAATATTTGAAATTGAGATTACTTTAAGTTCTTAGAATCGACATTTCTAATAAGGACAAAAATACTATGAGATTCATTAAGTGTTTAAGAAAAAATATTTGAAGTTAAAATTATTTTAAATTCTTAAATTTAGCATCTCTAAATAGAGTTTGACTTAGTGGACTAACTAAGATTTCTTTGAGGTGTATAAAAGTGTTATTTGTTGTGGTGATTTATCATGAATAACCTTAGAAATTTGGTAAATAGTGGATAATTTTCGTCACCGTGTTGAGAAGGACTATGGACGTAGATAAAGAGCATTTACCAAATCAAAATAAAATCTGAGTTTGCTTTTTTCTTTTTTCTTAAACTACTCTTTATATTTCAAAGTGTTACAAAAAGTATAATTCTTTATATGTAACTGTTTGGCGTTCACTCACAAGTCGTTAAAAAAATTTAATGTTACTTTTCATTCTTTACTCGAAGTTATTTAATCTAAATAGTATGAAAAATATTTAGTGTACATTATTTAAATGCTTGAATTTCGTTTATAAATCTAAAAAATAGAAATACGTTTCCATTGCGCGAAAATATATATTTATTCTTCGCTCCGAGTTCACTCCTCTTGAGCGAACTTACTTGTGCTTACCAACTAATAGTAGTGTTTTGTGTGATGGGTTCCTTTTTTAATTTCCTTACCTTTTATCCTACATAAAAAGTGGATTCTTCAAGTCCATCATTTTAATAAGGATGTCAATAAAATATGCTATGTATAATATTTTTTATGTAACAGTAATTTAAATTTTTAGAATAAATAAATTTATGATATATTGAATCATAAATTTTTCTTTCTTATGTCCATCGTAAAATCATAAATTCAATAAATAATTTCTTATGTAAAATCATAAATATTTTTTATGTATAATATGTGAACTGCACATATTTGACAATAGGGACTAATTTGCACGTAATTTTAGTAAAAGTATAGGATCAACCGTATAATTTAACCATTTGAAAATAACCAAAAACTTCCTAAGCTATCTGAACCCACTCCGGCCCTCCTCAGCTCTTTCACTCTCACTTTCTCACTTTCCAAAATGACACCACAATCCCAACACTTCCTGTCTCTCATCTCGGCTCATCAACAGTGGGGACTAAATTGTAAATTTTAATTTTTTTAGAAATATAATTATAAATTTTTAAAATATAGAGATCAATTTATAATTTTACTGAAAATATAGGGATCAACTGTGTAATTTAATCTAAAATGTATTTATAACAATCTCTATTATTATTTATTAAAAATCAACAACTCTAGGGATACTATGTTTTTGAATTCATGTATAATAATTTGTATAGATTTTCGTTAGATATATCATCTTTTGATACATTTATTTTTTATAAATTTGATATCTGCTCACGAATGGATAGATATTAAAAATTGACAGAAATTTTGATAAAATTTTGAAATTGAGGATTACATGTATGGTAATTATTATATCAGGTTAGGCAACAACTTTATTTAATGTACGTATATATATATTTTAATGTTAAATTACAAGAGAGATCATAATCAAATTTATTAGTCTTCCTTCTTTTTATATTAATTAATTTTACCAGTTGACTGGATATAGTCACATTACTACATAAATATTTATTCTTAAAAAGAAAGAAATATTGATAGATATAAGTCCAATGGCCAAATTTGCTAAGTGATTAATTAGGACAAATCAAAATTATTTGAATAGAAGACTTTGCACTAGGAAACATATATATTCACAATTCTTAAAATGACAATTATTGAAGAGGACATAATACCTACCAAAAATATTGAAGAGGTTCAAATTTTCAGAACTCTTTAACTAGGACCAACATATTATTGTTACTTGACAGTTGTTTGATTAGAAATAATAACCACCTATGTGTTTTTATCTAATCAGTGAATATTGTAGGAGAGAGTTTATTTCTTTATGATATATATATATGGAAGATGTTTTTATGAAGACGTGTAAAACGTTTTTTTGTAAAGACATTTATGTATCGTATTATTATTGGACGTATTAATGAATCGATTATTTTTGAATTTCTTAATAAATTAGAATAAAATTGATTTTTTTTATAACAATAACAATAAATTCAATTGTTATCAGATCCGATCGAACCGACCAACATAATCCACTGGATCATAATTTTTTTCTGTGTTTTTAAAAATAAAAATCAGGGATATATTTATTTTTTTATCAAAAAATTTAAATATAATTCGGTTTAAATTATGTAAATCGGTCGGATTAAATCGGGTCTAATAATTATAGTGTGAACAATTGGATTTATTATTGTTCCTATAATAAACTGATTTTATTCTGATTTATTAAAAAATAAATTATTAACCGATTTAATAAAGATGTTCAATAATATCATGACACATAACGTCTTTAAAAAAAAGACATTTTTAGTGTCTTTATCGAAATGATCTCCTATATATATACACTAACACTTCTAACTAAAATAATAGTATTTCACTATTTTATCACAAGATAAAATGGGCATGTTAATTGTTTGATCAAATATCTGGTTTAGTTTGAGTGAGTATTGCTGTTAATTTTGTAAAATTCATTCTTTGATTTAAGAAAAATATTTAGAATTAATATTTTTTTATTAATATTAGTTAATATTTTTTATTGATATTTTATTTTTATATTATAGGATTGAAGTTTTGAGATTGAAATTTATAATTTATTATTTAAGATTTAGAATGTTGGCTTGTTAAAAAAAATAGATTTTTAGTTATATAGTATTGCTTGTAATAATTTAATTATTCATATCACCAAAATTTAAGAGAGATATTTCCAATTGCTAGAAATTTTGGAATTAGAAGACGTTGAATATTAAACAAGAGCAAAGCATTACTAATACATACATAATAAACAAAGGAAACAACATACAGAACCCTGAAAGTTAATGGGGAAAATGATTGGAAGAATTTTTGGCACACCAATAATTTAGGATTCGATTATTCCATATTCAAAAAATATTCATCTCTGCTGCTAGAAAAAAAATTAAAACCACGACAAGGGTACGATGATAGAACAGTACATAAGCTAGAAATAAAACACCACACATAATAATTTAAAGGCAACAACATCCCCCATAAAAAATTAAAGTTTGACTTGCATGTCACAAATTGTGCGTGCCACAATAGACAATACAACAGTGAGGGACTAAAATCAAAGACCCAGCGTTAAGTCTAGCTCTTCCGATGCTGAATCATTTGGTGACACACTGGGATTTCCATCTTCTTCGTGGTGGTGGTCATTATTATTATTATTATTATTTCCCCCAGCATTGCTACCACCATCAAGACGAAGGCGGCTGCTGCCACCTTGGCTGTCACCAAACTCCACATGAGGTTGATGACGGCCGATCCGGGTGGCAGCCTCAGGAACTGAAGGAATGCGGCTGAGTTCATTGAGAAGTCCGACGTGCTTGTTGTGGTTGAGTCTCTCCAGAATACCCGTATGTTCCTCTCTCCAAGAGTTATTCGTCCCAAACCGATGTTGCGGCGACAATAGGGACGATGCTTTGGGGAAAGGTTGCGTCCCATACGAAGGGCCATAGCCTCCAAAAGCCCGACTACCTATTGAACCAGGGCGCGGCCAAGATGGTAAGGATGACACGTGACTAGTCATGTGACTCCTGGTCATCGTGCTGCCACCATGATGGTATGGGTGGGGAGATAGGGTTGATGAGGGTGGTGATAAGCCTTGGAATCGAAGGCTTGGTACGGTGGTGGAGAATGAAGAATAGTTTGAACTAAGAAAACTACCAAGAGCACGGTTGGCAAATAGATCTGCTTCATCCATCTCTTCTGGTTCGTTTGTTTTCTTTCTTTTATTTAAGGGAGAACGCTCTCTCCTGTGTGCGTTTTGGTGTCCCCCTAGGGCTTGGGAACTACTGAACCTTCTATTGCAAAATCCACAAGGGAAAGGTGAATCTTCCTTGTCATCAGAGGTATCTATATGATTTTGGAGAGTATTTGATCCTGAACCCTCTGGATCTTTCGAGGGTTTATTAGAAGTTGACGTGGCTTTAGAATGAGATTCATCTACCATGGTTCTGGTAGCTAGAGTCAAAGACAACATTAGATTGTCTGACCCTACACCCTCCATGGTGGGTGAATCTTCCATCTTAGTCGCCAAAGACAGTGTTAGATTCTCTGGCTGTAAACTGTCCATGATGGGTGAATCCTCCATCTTAGTCGTCAAAGACAATGTTAGATTCTCTGGATCTAGACCGTTCATGGTAGGTGACTCCTCCATCATCATCAAAGACAATGTTGGATTCTCTGACTCTGGACGGTCTTGGGTGGGAGAATCCTCCATCTTGCTTTTGAGCTTTCTGTCCTCAACATTGCCAAGAGATAATCTTTCTGCCATTGTTGAAGGACACAGTAAAGGAAAGCAAGAAAGACAAGAGAAGAGATGGGAATTTGCAAAGCAGGTTATTTGCGATTGTTGTGGGAGTGGAGTGAAAGGTATTTATAGAGAGAAATGGAAGTGTAACATCTTCCTCAAAAGGGAAGACATGTCAGGTTTTATTAGAGGAGCATTTTGGACTTTTTCATGGTAACTACAAAACAACAAAAAGTTATTTGATTAGAGTTTCATGACGTCATCCTTTTACTATATGACCCTAGTTTAGTCTTCATATTATTACAAGTAATAATGTTATGACCTTAGTAAAAAGGAAGCGCCTGTTATTATAAACCCCAGAATTTTGTGTAAAATCAGATTTTTTCATTCTTACTATATATTCGAAACGATGTGTTGTGGATATATATGGCAAATGATGTATTCAAACCCAAATTAATCGAATTTGGTTCGAGAAAGCAAACGGTCGAATTTATTAGAGCCTTTTGATTCATATTGTTTTAGATCTCATGACTAAATAAATTAAAGAAAGGAAAACATTAATTGGAGAATGAAAGATAGGATCAACGCTATTAATTAGGATATAAACTAGTATATATGGTAACTTTGCAAGGATATTTCAGTGCCCAAATTTGCAAAAATGCTGGATTTTTTTTTTAATCAGTGGCTTATATTTGTTTAATTAAATAATCACTTTTGTGAATAGTATAAACAATAGACTCTAAAATTGGTCCAATAAAGTTAAAATATATTACACTCCAAATTACCCATTTAAATCTTAATATTAGGATAACTATCCGCACACCTAGTGAATTGAACATATGATATATCTATTATTTAGTATTTTTATTGTCTATCTGTACTTTTTCATGTCGTAACAGCTGTCGTACATACATCCATAGGAATATATACTAGAAGGAATGAATTTATAGTTTACCTTCTGAATCAAAGAGCATTTTCTTCAAAGGTACATATATTCCATTTTAAGAAAGTCTGAATATAATTAATTATATTACAAAAGTTTTTGCAAAATACAGAGCAATTATATCTTTTATTCTTCAACCCAATGTGAATAGTTCGGTATGAGATATATAAAATAGTGGGAAAGAAAATGGAAAAAATGAATTTTATATAGATAAGAAACGAATTGAAATGAAATACCTACCCAAAAAGCTGAATAAAAGCTTCTAATAAATTTATAGCTTCACAAACTCACTTTTTTTGGTGTCTAATCTCAATCTTTAAAATCTTGCCTGGAAATCTAGTTTATGGACTTTAGATTACATTATTTATAGTTGAAATTTGGCTTCTAAATTTTGACAAGAAACATAAAATAATAAGTTTCTGTATCATGCATAATTGGTCTGGTTAACTACATTATTTTAAAGTAGCGTGATTATAGATAAGTTATGATCACATTAAAATTGTGACCATAAATTAAATTATGGTCACTGACGGAGGAAAAATGGGTAAAGATTTTCACAAAAATAATCACGTTGCAAGTATAGTTTTAAACCGACAATTAGACCTCAATCAATATTTAAATTATTTGTCACTTAAGCAAACCCAATAAAATTAACCGAAGTATTCAAATCACGAGTCGTCTCTCAAGGAATTGCATGGAAGTGTACTTATAATTGGTTATGGAAAAGTATTTTTGGGATTTTTGTGATAAGAGACAAGTAATGTAAATAACAAGGAAATAAAATAACAACTAAGAAAAGTCCTAACAAGGATTGAGAAGTAGAATTCCTATCCTCATTATCATCATCAATTGTGATGGTAATTGCCTTTTCCTTTCACTTAGTTAACCTCTACAATGAAAGAAAGTTAAGTGAGCAAAATCAACTTAAGTTCACAAGTCCTAATCAAAGACTAGATTTAGTGAAGTTTAAACCAACTAGCAATTTCTAATTACCATTCAACAAAGACTTTTGATAACTCAAGAGTCTCTAAATACTCAATCCAAGCTAAGAATACAAAAATCTAATGTAAAATCCAACCAAACATTTCATCAAACACTTGGTAGGCACAAAATAAAAGTATAGAAAAGTAATAAAGGAATGTAAATTCTAAGACCAATAATTGCAAAGAATCAATAATAACAAATGAAGAGAGAAACAATAAACATGAAATGCCTCAAATTGCATTAAAAAGGAAATTGAATCTAATATGAAGAGTTCATAAACTAAAGTGAAAAAAAATAGAGAAATCAACAAGAGAAGATAAACTAAGACGCTAGAATAATAGAATGTAGAATAGAAACTAAATTAAAGCAAGATAAAATTCTGAGTTGGAAAAGAAATAAAACTAAAGCCCTAAAACCTAGAGAAAGGAGAGAGCCTCTCTCTCTAGAAAACTACATTTAAATCTCAAGTGTGAATGAATGAAAAGTGAATGATTCACTTTTCAGCTCCACTCTACAACCTCTAATCAGTAATTTCGGGCCTGAAACTGGGTCAAAAGTAGCCCAGAAATCGCCCCCAACGAGTTGTGTTAAGTGCAGCACATGACGCTCTGTCACGCGTACGCGTCGCTGAACAATTCCTGGTTACGCGTACGCGTCATCTACGCGTACGCGTCGCCTAACTGCAAGGCAACTATAGCAAATTGCATATCATTTTGAAGTCCGGATGTTAGCTTTTCAACGCAACTGGAACCGCCTCATTCGGACCTCTGTAGCGCAAGTTATGATCAATTTAGTACGAAGAGGTCAGGATTGATAGCTTAGCAATTCCTTCAATTTCTTGTGTTCCTTCCACTTTTGCATGCTTCCTTTCCATCCTCTAAGTCATTCCTGCCCTATAAACCCTGAAAACACTTAACAAACATATCACGGCATCGAATGGTAATAAGAGATGATTAAAATTAGCAAATTTAAGGACAAAGAAGCATATTTTCAATCATAGCACAAAATTAGGAAGGAAAATATAAAACATGCGAATTCTATAAATAAGTGAAAGAATAATGGATAAAATCCACTCAATTCAGTACAAAATAAATCGTAAAATAATGGTTTATCAGTCACAATTTTAAAAAAGAATAACCGTAAAGTAAGCTATGGTCACAATTTTTATACGTAATCATAGAGTAACCTATGATTATAGTAAAAAGATATGACTTAAAGTGTTAGATAGAAACAATACAACATTAACAAAAAATTATGACTACAGACAAAAAAATTGTAATTATAAATCTATGGTCACACCAAAACCTAAAATAAAAAAGAGTAATTATAGATCTATGATTACTCTTTTGACCAATTATAATTATTTTTTACCGTAATTATAGATATTTTTTTAGTGTTTCTTTTATATTATCTATCTAAATAAATAAAAACTACTCATGCGATAATTAATTTTATGTAAAATTAATAATTAAAAATTATTAAATAATAATTTAATCAAATCTATTAAATTATTAAACAATTCTTAATTATTAAGTGCACGTAAATTTAATTACACCTAAAATTCTATCATCCAAATATATACATGGTTTGCTATATATTATTAGCATTCAGTAGTCAATATGATTTACTCTCGATCCGACTCTAAATGATGGTCATGCAAGTAACACGATGCCATTTGATTTTCTCTTTAGAAAAGGATAAATAATTAGTAACATTTAATTCCGAATACAAATAATTTTTTTATTAATTAAAAATATTTTTCGTTTCTTAAAATGTAAAATATTTGAGTCTTTTTAAGATGTGTTAATTAGGAATTTATTTGTTATTATATTTTGAATAGAAAGATTTAGACCTTTTATATTTTAAGAGATAAAACATATTTTTATATTTTAATTAACAAAAAATTTTTTATTTTTGAATTAAAAAAATTAAAATTTATTTATTATTTTTTTATCTCTTTTTTTTGTGTAGTTGCTACACTTGCGCACATAAAGATGTCAATGGAACAGAATGGAAGTGGAGATACCTCGCTTCCTATCTTCGCCCCTAAATTTACTCTCTGTCTTTGTTCTCCTTTTTCGTCGCTAGAAAATATTGTTCTCAATCCCCATTTTTTATAGGGTCCCATTTTTTGCAGAGATCTCATTCTCCATTTTTCTGATAGTTCTAACTAATTATTAATTTTTATAGGAATAGAGTCGAAAGTATCCATTCTATACAAAAACAGCAAGATTTTATACAAAAACTCTAAACGATAAAATGGTGACTTCTTTCAAAATGACGCAGTGGAAAACGTCATGGAAGCCAGAACACAGAGCAGTGGATGAGGTGGGGGACGTGGAAACAGAGAGGAGAATGGACACAACGACAGAATTGTGGAAAGGAACTCCACGAATATAGAGAACGACGCAGTAAGAGTAATGGAATAGTGAGGGGTAACAATGCGGTGAGACACTGATGAGGGGGTGGCTACAGAGAAGTTGGATGAAGTATGGATGATGTTAGGGATCTATAAATTAAAGAAGGGTTATGCAAATGAGGATTAGAAAATTTGGATCTCTCTCTCTCTCTCTCTCTCTCTCTCTCTCTCTCTCTCTCTCTCTCTCTCTCTCTCTCTCTCTCTCTCTCTCTCTCTCTCATATATAACATGTGAAATGACTAAAAAACATATATGAGAAATAAAGTAATAAACTACTAAGGACAATTAAGTAAATTTATAAATTTTGAGAGATTAGCAAGGACGGAGGGGGGATTCCCACTCGAATCTCCGTACCTGCTTCAGAAGAATTTTGTCCTCCATTTTCGTTCTTACAAAAAAAATTTTCCACAATCAAATTTCTATTTGAAGCAATTTTCGCAAAAATTGTCACGTCTTAAAGAATTTTACCATCCCAATACACGCATCACAAATTTACAATTATACCCTGACAATTTGTCATACGTACTTAGTTTCGCTTTCAAATAAAAAACTTTTTACTCGGCAGATTTTAATTAATATTCTAACAAATGAAACTATGACCATTAATTTTCATTCTGATATATAATTGACTTCCATTAAATTTATCTTCAATAGTCTCTCGTAACCAATTTATCTTCAATTTTTTAAACTATATTTTTTTTAAATTTGTTTTTCTTTTAATTTTTTCTTTCCATTCTTAAAATACTTTTCATAGAAAATCTAAATCATATTTTTAAATTTATATATATGATCATATGGTAATTTAACCGAAATATTGTTCCCTCATTCAAATTAAATGTGATGGATTTAATAAGTTTTCTATATCAGTTAATTTTTATAAAATATGGATACTTTGTTAAATTATCATATTTATAAATCAAATATATTTTATATTTAATGATATTTATTAATATTCGTCTAACACGCTTGTCTTTTAAGTAAAACACTGTATGTTAATAAAAACAAAAGAGTGAAGTATATTTTGTTTTTCTTAAATTCTTGCTGAGCATAAAAATGTTCTATTTGATTATTCTCTTATCTCTCACACATACTCTCATCTTGATCACTACCTCTTGATTTTAATGTTTGCTCAAGTAATAATTTAATAATTTTAATAATTGTTTTTTAATGATTTTATTAATTTGATAATTTCATTAAAAATAATGTTAGGTAACTAATTTTTAGTCAATATTATTTAATTTTTAAATTATTTAATTTATTTTAATTTATATCTAAATCATAAACTCTTAATTTTAAATTCTAAATTATAAATTTAAATCCTAAAATTGACTAATATTGACTAACTAAAAGTTGATTCTTTTTACTTTTTCTTTCATTAATTGATATTTAATGTTTGCTCAAATGTTTAATGTACTAAGAAATTTTTTTTAAGTAATATAAGCAAACTAAGTAAAACCTAAACTTAAAAAAGTGCTCACATAAAAAATGCATCGGTTTGCCATAGATTTCTTACTCCATATTTCATGTAGGAGTATTATTAACTCACCTAAAAATAATTAGAAATTGATCTCTATATTTATTCTTTTTATTCTTTTTTCCTTTTTATTTTGATCCCAGATTCAAAGCAGTGAGCCATTTGTTCTGTTAGGATTTTGCCCTTATTTCAATCACTATTGCCATTGTCTCTTCCTCTTCCTCTGCCATCTCTCTCGTCTGCTCATCTTCGCCGCGCAACCCGCTTCTGCTGCCGCCACTTCCTTCACTTCCGCTGCTGCCGCGCAACCCGCTTCTCCCGCCGTCATGCAACCTACTTTTCTATTAGATGTCGTTTTCATCCAATCTCTTGTATATGATATATTTTATTGCTTCTTTCCAAACTCAGATTCTATTTACTTTATTTCGTTTTATTATTTTTTCTATGGCAATTTTTTTTGTGAATTTGAATGAAGTTTAATTTCAATTTGTCCTTGATATATGTTAGAGCAAACTTTGTTTCAATTGTTTATCAGTGATTCCATTTTTCTTTTATTTTTCTGGTTCATAAGTGTTGTTTCTTATAATGGAACTATAGTTATATAATAAAATAATTCTGAGTTATCACTCCAGGTGTATTGGTGTTATGAAAATGTGATACACTAAAATGAATATAGGAAAATATAGGAACCAAAGACCTTATTAAGCTATAATTGTAGAATTGTGATGAATGTTAGTTCAAAGAAAGAAAAGACTGGAAATGAATGCATTAGAGAAAAAGTTGGAGTTTCATTTATTTCAGAAAGATGGTAGAATAAAATGATTAGATTATATGATAAGATTTGTAGAATTGTTAAGAAGAACAGTAGATCAGATGAAGGGCATCCAGACAGGTAATCGTAGAAAAATAAAAATTATAGATAATTAAATGGTTGTCTTTAGACATTGTTCATTCGTAGCTGACTCAATTTTTAGCAAAAGGTTTTGTTCTTGCTATTGTACATGTTGGGTTTGGGCGGTGTGAATGTTAGTTACCAAAATGAAGAAATTAGAAACAAAAATGATGGAGCTTAAAGTTTTTCATTATCTAATAAATGAGTGATCTTAAAGTTTAGCTGCATTTATTTAATATTGTGTCACATGGTATGAAAATATGACTACAATGTAGCTGAATATTTATTTACTTTGTATGATTTTGATAATAAACAACCTAAACTTGAGCTATATGTATAGATTGTATTGCTTGTAAGGGACGACCTTCCACAACACATTTAATATCACACATAAGATAATTTGTAAATAAAATTAATCTTTTGGGTGAATTAAAATTAATGTTGATATAGTGGTATGTGAAAAGAAAATGTGTAGCCTGTATACATAGCTTTTGGGTAGTTGAATTTTTCTTGTGTTTGAGTGCCATTGAGCTGGATTTTTAGGCAGATATTTTTATCAGATGTGCAAAGCAATAAAGAAAATTGATCAGTAATGTTGATCAAGTCTCTCCTGGAGTTGATGGTGTAAAGCTATCTTCTCGAGATAAGAAAAGTTAGTTCACTCCATTTTAGTGAGTATTTTATGACCTTCATAGTTTAATGAGTGTGGCAAAATAGCATCAGTATTTTTGCTTGAGGTTTCTATGATAGCGTTTGATTTTATTCTAGTTCAACTAGTTGTGTTAAGTTGCTTGAATTTCCTCTCCCTCTCCTCTCCAACCATTTTCTCTCATTTTCCTTAAATCTGGCCACCTATGATTCAAGAGGCACCCACCTTGCCTTACTGTTTCGAGGTGAAGTGTTTTTCATTTTTTTTAAGAAAATTTTAAGGGAGTTTTAGAACAACGGTTGAATTGTTTTCACGTGAAATCAAGCTTTAGAATCAGCCAACCACTGATGCTTGTATCAGATTAGGCTGCCTACATTACACTTTTTAGGGTGCAGTCCTTTCCCAGACCTTTTTTATGGGAGAAGGGGGGTATCATTCTCAATGTGACCTTTGCCTATACTTCATTAATGCATTTCTGACCCTATCTATTTACTTTATCCAATGGCAGGAAAATCTCAAGGTAGTGATGCTGAATATATAAGGAAACAATAGAGGTGCTTAATACTTCTACTAAAGCCGGAGATAGCAAAGCTTTGTGAACTTCTTTTACCAGTATGCAGCTCATTTTCTATCTGTTATGTAAGACCCAGAACTTTGAAAAGTCTTATTATGATCAAGTCTCAAATCATATAGTTATTTACAGTCTTAATTTAAGAAATTATTTTATTAAAGATAATTAAGGCAAGTTTTGATTTATTGGATTTGAGATAAATTATTATTATTATCCAATTTCACAACTATTGGATTATTTTCTATATTCAAAGTATAAAGTTGGTAGTTGTGAGATAATAAGAATTTCTATATGATTTGGATTAAATAATTAATATTTTAAATATTAATACTGCTATTTTGGAAAATTGAAGAAACTAAGTATATTATTTCTAATTTTTAGATTTGGGCATTTTATTGAAAATAATTTGTTAAATTGGTGAGCAAATAGTATTTTCTATACATAATTAGTGTTGGATTTAAATTGGGTTTCAATTACTATATTTTCCCCAATTTCATTTGAAATTACTAAAATGCCCCTAACCCTAACTTTTGGAAATGAAACCTTAATCTCCCTAGCCCTTAGCAGCCACACCCCAACCCTCCTTCCTTGCCTTAGCAGCAACGCACTTCTTTCCCTTTCTCCATTCACGCACAGCAGCAGTAGGAAAAAAGGAACCAAGTAGCAGCCTCCATTCCTCCTCTTCAACGCTACGCAGCCCCAACCCCCCTTCACTGACTTACTGCGCAGCCATCACACACATACGGTTTCCCCTCCTCCCATGAAAGAAACCGAAACAGAAGTAGAGAAGGGAGAGGGAGTCTGTGTCGCGCCAGGAGAAGAAGACAAGGGGGGAGGAGAACCGCGGCGACGCGTCAGGCTTCACCCCCGCCGTCGCGTCACTGTCATCTCTGCAAGCTGCCATCGCATTGCATCACCGGATCACCGCGCGTGAGGAGCCGTGTCATCGTGCCACCCAGTCGCCGGTCTGCTGCCTCCATTTCTGCCGCTGTACCACGGAAAAGAGAGAGACGCGCCGCACCTCAGTCACTGCTAACCCACCAAAGCTGGCGCGTGAGAAGGGAAGGGACGCTGCCTTGCGTTGTCACCGGCGCGCCTGGGCGCTGTTGCTACGAACGCGCCGTAGCTGGAGCTGGGTGGTTGCTGTCATGGGAACCGTGAAAGAAGGAGGGAGAAGCCGTGTCGTTGTTCTGGCCGTCGGAGCTTCTATGGCCATTGAAAGATGCCGCTGCCCAACCAGCTGCAACAGGGGTTGTCTCCTATCGTGTATGGCTGCCGGAAAAGCTGTTGTGGCCGCCGGGACCATCACCGGAACTTCTACAGTTTGATTCAGTCTTTAATCCTTTCTCACGGTAAGCATCTTCATTCCGGAGCTCTTTAAAATCAATATGCCGCTATATTTAGCCACAGATTCTGAGGTTTTGTAACATAGGATCAAGCTCCGGTTACTGCGGGTCACGATTAAAGCTGCCGCTGAACCGGTTCAGAGACCGCCGTTGTTCGGTTCATCTGTTTTGTCGTTTCGGTAAGTATGTTTCGGAAAGCCTCGTGTTAGTATTTCGTTGTGTTGGTTAATGAATATGAATTTTGGTAACGTGGGGGTAAAGTCCTGATTGCTGTATGTTGCGATTAGAGTCGTTGAGATTGTTGGGAAAAACAAGTGGAGCCGGGATTTTAGTTGTTGATTTCGGATTGAGGCAGAAAGGACTCTGTGAGATGTTTGGGTTATGGAATTTGCATTTTGAGGTAGGGGCGCTTTCCAAAAACTATACTTTATATATCGGAATTATTACATATGGATACTGATGTGAGAAAATGTGTATTTGGTGATTGTATCGGCCTTATGTATGGCTTGAATTGTCTCGATTGATTATGAACGTTTGTTGGTTGGATTTGTTGTGTGGCTTTGTGAAACGTAGTGTTTTGAAGTTGATTCTTCTAAAGCCTTGAAATCGAGTTTAATCCGTTGAGGATTGATTTGAGTTAATTTTCCTGGGAATGTGAAAGATAGAATAAACTCTTGGATTCGGCCTGGTTTGCTTTAAATGACCTGGTTTTTGATACATGGTTGTTACTGAACCGTTTTCTTGAAACTTTAGAAATGAGTTTATTCGGCTGATAATGATTTGATTTTGAAACGGTTTTCTTGAAATATGGTATTGAGATTGACTGTTAGATTTTGGCTTGCCTTTGAATTGATTTTGGATTTTGGGCTGTTGGAAAAGGATTGTAGAATGGTTTTGTTGGGACCCGAACCGGGTGGCAAAGTCCAAGTTTTAGGGGAGATGCTGTCGGAATTTCTATAAAATCCGAGTCTTTATTGACATTGATGGTTTCAGTGGCTAAGAGAAGGGGGGGTTGAATCTTAGCCCCCTTTTTTTGTTGCTAATGCTTGCTGAACTCAGAGGAGACTTTTCTGTTTTGGCTCGTCTCTGGACACGAGACTTTTTGTTTTGTCTCGTCACTTGGCACCAGACTTTTTGTTTTGTCTTGTCACTTGGCACGAGACATTTTAGTTTTTGCTCCTGTGCAGTAGAAAACAGAAATGTAGTAGGAGGGAAGAAAGATTACACCCATATATATCCTGGTTCAGCTGCTAAGTGCAGTGCAGCCTACATCCAGTCTCCATCACAACAATGATGGAATTTCACTATAATCAATCTGATTACAACTTGTAAAGTGCTAACCCAACTTACAAGGGGATTCCCACAGAATCATGAAACACAACATAGATGAACAAAGGAACTCTAAGACATCTATGGCTTTTTCTTTTAATTTTGCACTCTCTGCCTTTTTCCGCTCTATGGCTTTTTCATACAAACCTCACTGTTTTCCTTTTTTCCATGAGACTCAAGACATGAAAAAATTAAACAGAAAAATACTAAACAGAATACATTGAAGGAGAAGAGAAAACTGTTAGCTCAGGTAGCTCTGAGAACTCTGTGCCTTGCACTCTCAAATTTTCTCCTTGCTTCAAACAGTGGCTGTCCACCCTTATTATAGAAGAGGGGAGCCTCCACTTATTGAAGCCAAAACCGAACCAACTTCTTCCTCCTTCAACAAACAGAACCGGTTCGGCCACATAGAGAGAGAAGAGATAACCATGTAAAACCCAACATGCAATTACCTCTGGACCTTTCTTGATCATCACCCTTCATCAATCCGAGCTCTCCATCCTTGGCTTGCTCTCCAAGATGGATTTCTGGCCCTTGATGCTTCATGATGATGATGACTTCATCTGCTTCAATCTCTGCCTTCAACCATCACTTCGCCACTCTAGCTACTCCCTGTGGTGGTTGAGCAGAATCAAAGACAAGCCATGCTTCAAGAATCTCCTCCATGCTGGCCGAATCTTCAACGTCCATGTTTTAGAATGAAAGGCTCAAGATACCTCACCAAATCTAACCAAATATGGTGAATATCTCAGCCACAGCTCATTTTTATTTTAGTATGTTTTCTTGCCATCATTAGCTTGATGGTCTTTATGCATGCAACTTCTTCCTTTTCTTGGTTGATGAGCATTGCGTCCATAGCTTCCTGGACAAGGACCGAAGGAAGAAGAAGAAAGAGATGAGAGAGAATGTGAAGTTAAAGTAAAAGCAATTAAATAAAAATGAAACAAGTTGATAGATTGCTTTTTACTTTCCTTGCTTTGAGTAGCGTATAGCATTAATCATAATGATTCCCATCAAATCAAAGTCAAGTTCTCTCTCATGTTTCCAATGCTAACATATTAAATTTGAAATCCATTCTTAACAAAGAGATGGAATCCGTTGGAAAGCATGAAGTCATTTAGCTTTCATTTAGCCTTGGTTTCGGACCAAGCTTGGAAACTTTCATCAAAATAATGTTGGGCTTGGTAGCATTAAGATTTAATCTAGCCCAAATGATAACATTTGCTTTCCTGATGAAATTGGGATCAAGCAATGAACACATAGGAAGGCTTTCTTTGGGCTTATAGAAATAAAATATTATGGCCCAACTAATAAAACCATTTCAGCCAAAAATCACACAACAAGAATTACATGGGGCTGAAATTTAATTTATTGGGCTTGGGATCTTTCTTTTTATTTCGGCCCAATTAATAACCTGCAATACAAAATTATTAATTAACATATATTAGTTGAAGATCAAAATTAATAATTTTGTAATTAAATTTTTAATAATGTTTAGTCATCACAAATATTAATTTAGAGTTTTCCAAACTCATCAATCTCCCCCTTGATGACAAACATTATTAAAATTGAAATGGGAAAAATTTAGAGATTGAGTAAAGAATACTCCCTTTGAAAATGTCACAATTCTCCCCCTTGATGTATGCTTATTTTACCAAGGGAAGCACTCAACCTGTAACATTTAAATCAAGCCTCAAGTAACAATGTTATTTAGCATATTTTATGATGCTAAATGCTTGATTTATGAGCAGTTTTAATTGATAATCAAAACTCATTTGATATCATAAACTGATTTACTGCTCAAACTATTTCAAAAAATTTTCAAATCATTTCCTGTTAAAGATATCAGAGCAAAACAACATGATGGAAAAGTATTTGAAGTACACATGATCAAAACAAAGCAGTTTTAATGTATTACACAATTTAAAGGAACTGCCAAAAATAAGTTTTCTAAACAACAAGTTTATCAATGATGAATCAACAGCCAGGCATCAAAAATAAATCAAACATCATTATAAACCAAATGCAGTTCAAGCAACAACCATAGTGAATGCAATAACAATATGCATCCTTTGAACAAGGGTGATCATGAATTTTCAATTTCGAAAATTTCATCCACTGTTCCCCTATTTCTCCAGCCCCTGTTTCGTTCCAATTTCAATTTTGGAAACACATAAATTTCCTCCCCCTTTTGTCATCATGGGGGTACCTGCACAAAACATGATCAACACAGCAAAATATTCAAGAGAAAGTAGCAAGAGTATATGACAATATCCTAGAGATTATCCTAGAGCAGGGAGTATCAAGTCATGCTCATACAAAAAACAGATTGAGCCTAATGGAGCCAATATCAAACAGAGTAAAGAAACAGTCACTAATCATCAGAAAAATTAATTTGTTCTTCAGCATCTCCGTCACTATCATCTCCCAAATCTTCTTTAAAACATTCCATCATCAGATTAACCCTTTCTTTGCAATTGTTCCAAGCTTTCTCACTTTCATAAGCTTGTTTGCGGGCTTCTTTGTGGGATTTATACATCAGATCTGCCATGTTCGAAAGTTCTCCCAAAATCTGTTTGATGGACTTAATTGTTTTGGAAGATTTTGGCCTGCCTTCATACTCACTATCCGATGCAGCAGATTTTCGCCCTTTGGTGTCCTTAGTTGCTCCTCCTCCTCTAATTGAAGACACATTATTTTCTACAGCCTCATTCAACAAATCAACTTTAAAGTACTCAAATATTCTAGTTAAAAACATACCATAAGGTAGGTTAGCCTTTCTGGTGCTTCTAACAGAATCCCACATGTGCCTAATCATAATATAACCAAAGGATATAGGAGTAGAAGTAACCAAAGCAAATAAGATGAGACAGTCAAAAAATGTTACTCGGTTGTGTGAGCCACTTTGGGGAGTCAGAATATGAGAGATGATTCGGTGAAGCAAGGAGTTGACCGGTCCTAGAGCTTTATGTGTTGGAATGGTGCCATGCAATCCAGAAAGGTTCTCGCAAATGTGCTTGAGAACAGTTTTGTATGGAACACCAACTTGTGTGTCCCATTTTTCCACCATGTATGCTCGCGGTCCTTCATCTTTGAACCCAAGGGCCGCTCCAATTGTCTCAGCATCAAGGGCTATTTGAACCCTTTTGACATAGGAATGAAGGGTGCCGTCAATGAGCCACATATTGGCATAAAACTCTCGAACAAGACCAGGGTAGACTGGTTTCTGGATGAGAAGTAGAGGCTTCCAGTTGAGGAGTTCAAACAGAGAGGAGATATTGATACCCTTGTTGGTGAGATTTTCAAGGCTAACAAGATAGGTTGTGCACAAATGACACTTCTCCATAACCTCTTTATGAAACTCAAAACAGGTGCACGAGTTAAATCTGCTTGGATCAAAGTGGGAGTGAGTCTTGCCGTACTTGTCTCTGAATTCCATGGATTCCAAGTTTGGAGGTTCAGTAGTGTCATTGAGTGCAAACCCCTGATTCTTTTGGGAGGTTTTTCCAGGAGTAGTCCGTTTCGGTGATGAGGGTGGAGGTGAAGGCATGGGAGAAGTATGAGATTCTTGCTCTTCTTCCTCTTGGGGGTCCTTGTTCTTCCTGTTTCGTCCTCTTCCGGAACTCTTTTGGGCCACTACCTTTCTTCTCATGGCTTCGGTTTGTTTGGTTGGAGGTGAGGGAGAGGATGAGGAAGTAGAATGTATGTGGATGTGAGTGTGAGTTTGGGGTGTTGATGGTTTTTGAGAAAGAAGAATTCTTTCACTCTTTCTTGGCGCGGTTTTCTTTTTCATGGTAATGGGGGAATGAAATATGAAAGGTTGGGGTGATAACCGAATTGAGAGGGAGAGAGAGACAAGGTGGGTGAACACATTTAATGGGGTTTGGAAAGAGAATATGGAGAGTAATGACCATTAGTGGACGGTTAATGACCATAATGGGTGGTTATTACCCAAAAAAATGATTTCCCTTTTAATTTTTGAAATCCAAAACTGAAAAGTTATTGCCTTAAATCAAGGGATTTGATTTGACAATAACCACTTCCAAGGAGATTTGATGACACAAGAGGAAGATTCTTATTTGTAGAAAGATAACTACCATAACTGTTAAGGTGGGGTCAAGGAATTTTTGGTGGGGCCCATAAAATTTTGAATTCTGCGCTGCCTCCCCCTTGACCACAGCTCTTTCATCATGCCATTATTTTTATCTCGTCCAAACCTACGAGCAAAAATTGAACAGAGTTACAAATTCACAGATTTTCAATAAAATTTAAATCAAACATTCCCAAACTTTTTCTCAAGCTACAGAATCTGTCTTCACAGAGGGGTTTTGTAAAAATATTAGCAATTTGGTCTTCAGATTTTACAAATTGAATATCAATAGTTCCCTTTTGCACATGTTCTCTAATGAAATGATATTTAATTTCAATGTGCTTTGTTCTTGAGTGCAAAACAGGATTTTTTGAAATATTTATTGCACTCATATTATCACAAAATAGGGGTATACTATTGATTTTTAATTTGTAATCTTCCAATTGTGTTTTTAACCAAATTAATTGAGTGCAACATGCAGATGCGGAAATGTATTCTGCTTCAGCTGTGGATAAAGCCACTGTGGCTTGTTTCTTGCTTGACCACATGTTGAGTGAGCTTCCAAGGAAGCAACACATGCCGGACGTGCTTCTTCTATCCACTCTATCTCCTGCATAATCTGCATCACAAAATCCTACTGCACAAAATTCATCAGATTTAGGATACCACAAGCCATAATCACAAGTTCCCTTAATGTATCTAATGATGCGTTTAACAGCCGTAAGATGGGATTCTTTTGGGTGAGATTGAAATCTTGAACATACACCCACACTTTGAACAATATCCGGTCTAGAAAAGGTAAGGTACATGAGTGAACCTATCATTCCTCTATACTTTGTTTCATCCACATCTTGACCATCATCATCCTTTTCAAGTTTTGTGTTGGGATGCATTGGTGTATCCATTGCTTTGGAATTTTCTAGGCCAAACTTTTTAATAAGTTCTTTTGCATACTTTCCTTGGTAAATAAAAGTACCACTAGGAGTTTGTTTAATTTGGAGGCTAAGAAAGAAAGTGAGCTCTCCCATTAAACTCATTTCAAACTCACTAGTCATGAGTTTTCCAAACTCTTCACACAAGGAAATGTTGGCCGATCCAAATACAATATCATCAACATAAACTTGAACAAGAAGAATATCATCATTAGATGCTTTAATGAACAAAGTAGTGTCGGTGGTACCCCTTTGAAATTTATTTTCCAACAAGAAGGCACTAAGCCTTTCATACCAAGCTCTTGGAGCTTGTCTAAGACCATAAAGAGCCTTAGTTAATTTGAAAACATGATTTGGAAACTTTCTATGTTCAAAACCGGGGGGTTGTGCCATATACACTTCTCTATCAATAAAGCCATTAAGGAAAGCACACTTAACATCCATTTGAAACATTTTGAAACCTTTATGGGCAGCATAGGCAAGAAGCAATTGAATTGCTTCCATTCTAGCTACCGGAGCAAAAGACTCATCAAAATCTATACCCTCTTCTTGATCGTAACCTTGGGCCACTAATCTAGCCTTGTTACGAACAACTTGTCCATCCTCACCAAGTTTATTTTTAAAGACCCACTTAGTACCCGTTACCTTCATACCATCCGAATAAGGTACTAATGTCCAAACCTCATTCTTGTCAAATTGAGCTAGCTCCTCTCGCATGGCCTTGACCCATGATGGATCTTCAAGAGCTTGTTTGACATTGTTGGGCTCCATTTGTGACAAGAAAGCAAAGTTGCTAGGTTCGGTTTGCCTTTTGGTGGAGGATCTTGTTGTTACGCCATGAGAAGGGTCACCAATGATGAAATCATGAGGATAACCCCTCATAGACTTCCATTCTCTAGGCTTTCGGACAGGTGTAGAACTTTGATGAACTTCTGGCGGTCTCACTATTTCAGTTGCTCGTGCCTGTTCAGGAGACAAAATGGAAGTGTCTCCTCCAATCTGACAAGACAGAACCGGGCTGACAGATTCTTCATTCTGGACAGATTTGGGATTTTCTTTGCTTGTTCCATCCTCTTCACAATCTGAATCAATATCCTTCACAATACTGGGAATTAAGTTAGAATCACAAAAAGTAACATGTATGGATTCCTCTATTGTCCTATGTTCCTTGAGATAAACTCTATAGGCCTTGCTTGTGGTGGAATATCCAACAAACATTCCTTCATATGATTTTGGATCAAATTTTCCAAGATTTTCCTTATTGTTAAGCACAAAACATTTGCATCCAAAAACATGAAAGTACTTAAGATTTGGAGGGGTTCCTTTCCATAGCTCATAAGGCGTTTTCTTTAACCCTTTTCTAATGATTGTTCTATTCAAAATATAACATGCTGTGTTCACAGCCTCAGCCCATAAGAATTTAGGAATTTCACTCTCACAAAACATAGCCCTAGTCATTTCTTGAAGGCTTCTATTCCTTCTTTCAACCACCCCATTTTGTTGGGGGGTTATAGGGCATGAAAAATTATGAGAAATCCCTAAGTCATCACAGAATTTTTCAAAATCTTGATTTTCAAATTCTCTTCCATGATCACTTCTCAAATGGGCAATTTTCAAATCCTTTTTATTTTGAATTTTCTTACAAAGGGTGGAAAAAGCATGAAAGGCATCATTCTTATGAGTAAGGAAAAGTACCCAACTAAATCTAGAGTAATCATCTACCACCACAAGACCATAATGTTTACCTCCTAAACTTTGAGTTCTAGTAGGACCAAAAAGATCAATATGTAACATTTCCAATGGCCTTTTGGTTGAGATTCCATCTTTTGATTTAAAAGAGGATTTTACTTGTTTGCCTAATTGACAAGCGTCACAAGTAAGATCCTTATCAAACTTGATGTTTGGGATTCCTCTAACTAAATTTCTTTTGACTAGCTTAGAAATTTGATACATGCTAGCATGTCCCAACTTTCTATGCCAAAGCCATTTTTCAGATTCAAAAGATGTAAAGCATGTTACATTTTGTTCCTTTAAATCCTCAAGAGTTAATCCATACACATTGTTACATCTTTTAGCTTCAAGAAGAACATTCCCAGTTTTTTCACACACAACTAAACAAACAAATTTTTTAAAGATAACTTCAAAACCCAAATCACAAAGTTGACTAACACTAAGCAAATTATGTTTCAAGCCATGTACAAGGAGAACATCATTTATACAAGAAGAAAAGTTTTTACCAACTTTTCCAACAGCCACAATTTTTCCTTTTGCATCATCACCGAAAGTGACAAGTCCTCCATCATAGTCATCAAGCTTTATGAAGAAGGTTGCTTTTCCGGTCATATGCCTAGAGCATCCGCTGTCCATATACCACATATTTTCCTTCCTTTTGGATGCTAGGCACACCTACAAAACAAGCTTAAGTAACCTTAGGTATCCAAATCTTTTTGGATCCTTTTACGTTAAACCATCTTCTATGTCCTAAGCCATTGTAATCAAAAACAATTTTATAAACCTTGTCACCAACCATTCTTTCACCGAAAAAGCATTGAATGGGAAAGTGTCCATTCCGATTGCATAGTCTGCAAAACCTTGGAGTTGCCTTTTTGTTAAAGTAGGTGGGATCTTGAAATCTTGTGTCATTAGAAGATGAAGCAATATTTTTAAAATGTGAATTTTTAGATTTATAGAACCCCAACCCAGCCTTATCATAAAGAGGTTTTTGACTAGCCAAGATGTGATTTAAACTTTTGGAACTTTGTGTAAACTTGGCCAAGTCTTCCTTAAGTCTTTTAACCTCTTTAAGCAACTCTTCATTTTGCTTAAAACAGTCCACATATGCAAGAACACAATGGTTACTTTCACAGCTCTTAACTTGGGCTCTTAACTGCTTATTTTCTTCAACAAGATCACAAGCAGTTTCGGCCTCTCTCACTTTTTCTTTTAGAAAACTGTTTTCGGCCTTAAGAATGGTAATTTGCTGTTCAAGTTCTTGATTTTCCAGCAGAAAACATCTTATTTTTTCAGAAAGGTGGTCTATCATAAGATGAAGATCTTCAGTGTTAGGGTTATGAAAGACTACCTGATCTATGTGGTCTGCCATGAGACATGTTTGTGACTTGGTCTCGGTTTCTTCATCATCATCATCAGAGTCATTCTCCAAGTCTTCCCATGTGGCCATCAGTCCTTTCTTCTTTCCTCTTTTCGGCTTTTCCTCCTTCTTCAGCTTGGGACAATCAGATTTGAAATGCCCCATTTCCTTGCAATTATAGCAAGTTACCTTGCTAAGGTCTTTCTTTATTCTCCTTGTGCTGCTGCCTTTGCCTCTGAGCTTAGCCATTTTTCTGAATTTTTTTGCAAATAAAACAAACTCATTTTCAGAAGAGTTATCACTGGATTCATCATCCAAAGGGTTAGTTACAGAAGAAAATGCAATTCCTTTCTTTTTTGTATCTTTTTTCAAATAGGTATTTTCAAAAGCAAGAAGATTTCCTCTCAAATCATCAAGTGTCATGGAGTCTAAGCTACTGCTCTCAGAAATAATTAAAGCTTTAGTTTCCCACTCTTTTGTGAGACATCTCAACACTCTTCTCACTAGCATAAAATCAGAATGTGTAATTCCCAGAGCATCTAAGCCAACAATGATAGCATTGAACCGTTCGAACAGTTCATCAATAGACTCTCCTTCCTTCATTACAAACATTTCATATTCTCTGTTTAGCATATCTGTCCGAGTCTTCTTGACAATGGTGGTTCCTTCATGGGTGATTTGTAATTTGTCCCAGATTTTCTTTGCCGTTGTGCATCTTGATACCAGTTGGTACTCCTCGAAGCTGATAGCACAATTGAGCAGATTTATTGCCTTGGCATTTAACTCCACCTTCTTCCTATCTTCCTCGGTCCATCTTGCTTCTGGTTTGAGAGAAACAACTCCTTCTGCACTTGTGATAGTTGGAAATTGAGGCCCTTCGAGAATAATCTTCCAAAGTCTGTAATCCACTGCTTGTACAAATATCTTCATCC
Organism: Arachis ipaensis; assembly: GCF_059453495.1. Classification (NCBI taxonomy): domain Eukaryota; kingdom Viridiplantae; phylum Streptophyta; class Magnoliopsida; order Fabales; family Fabaceae; genus Arachis; species Arachis ipaensis. The sequence continues at coordinate 111,641,543 of NC_142441.1, read as the reverse complement.
TCTCCTTCCAATAGGTATAGTTTTTCCCATTGAAGAGAGGAGCTCTATTGCTTGATTGACCTTCAGTCAGATTGTAGGACACCACATTTGTGCCACTGTTTTCTGCCATGAGGATCTTTACTCCAAGCTGCAAAGCTTGATCTCTTTGAGACCAAGCTCTGATACCAATTGATGGTTTCAGTGGCTAAGAGAAGGGGGGTTGAATCTTAGCCCCCTTTTTTTTGTTGCTAATGCTTGCTGAACTCAGAGGAGACTTTTCTGTTTTGGCTCGTCTCTGGACACGAGACTTTTTGTTTTGTCTCGTCACTTGGCACGAGACTTTTTGTTTTGTCTCGTCACTTGGCACGAGACATTTTAGTTTTTGCTCCTGTGCAGTAAAAAACAGAAATGTAGTAGGAGGGAAGAAAGATTACACCCAGATATATCCTGGTTCAGCTGCTAAGTGCAGTGCAGCCTACATCCAGTCTCCATCACAACAATGATGGAATTTCACTATAATCAATCTGATTACAACTTGTAAATTGCTAACCCAACTTACAAGGGGATTCCCACAGAATCATGAAACACAACATAGATGAACAAAGGAACTCTAAGACATCTATGGCTTTTTCTTTTAATTTTGCACTCTCTGCCATTTTTCGCTCTATGGCTTTTTCATACAAACCTCACTGTTTGCCTTTTTTCCGTGAGACTCAAGACATGACAAAATTAAACAGAAAAATACTAAATAGAATACATTGAAGGAGAAGAAAAAACTGTTAGCTCAGGTAGCTCTGAGAACTCTGTGCCTTGCACTCTCAAATTTTCTCCTTGCTTCAAACAGTGGCTGTCCACCCTTATTATAGAAGAGGGGAGCCTCCACTTATTGAAGCCAAAACCGAACCAACTTCTTCCTCCTTCAACAAACAGAACCGGTTCGGCCACATAGAGAGAGAAGAGATAACCATGTAAAACCCAACATGCAATTACCTCTGGACCTTTCTTGATCATCACCCTTCATCAATCCGAGCTCTCCATCCTTGGCTTGCTCTCCAAGATGGATTTCTGGCCCTTGATGCTTCATGATGATGATGACTTCATCTGCTTCAATCTCTGCCTTCAACCATCACTTCGCCACTCTAGCTACTCCCTGTGGTGGTTGAGCAGAATCAAAGACAAGCCATGCTTCAAGAATCTCCTCCATGCTGGCCGAATCTTCAACGTCCATTTTTTAGCATGAAAGGCTCAAGATACCTCACCAAATCTAACTAAATATGGTGAATATCTCAGCCACAGCTCATTTTTATTTTAGTATGTTTTCTTGCCATCATTAGCTTGATGGTCTTGATGCATGCAACTTCTTCCTTTTCTTGGTTGATGAGCATTGCGTCCATAGCTTCCTGGACAAGGACCGAAGGAAGAAGAAGAAAGAGATGAGAGAGAATGTGAAGTTAAAGTAAAAGCAATTTAATGAAAATGAAACAAGTTGATAGATTGCTTTTTACTTCCCTTGCTTTGAGTAGCGTATAGCATTAATCATAATGATTCCCATCAAATCAAAGTCAAGTTCTCTCTCATATTTCCAATGCTAACATATTAAATTTGAAATCCATTCTTAACAAAGAGATGGAATCCGTTGGAAAGCATGAAGTCATTTAGCTTTCATTTAGCCTTGGTTTCGGACCAAGCTTGGAAACTTTCATCAAAATAATGTTGGGCTTGGTAGCATTAAGATTTAATCTGGCCCAAATGATAACATTTGCTTTCCTGATAAAATTGGGATCAAGCAATGAACACATAGGAAGGCTTTCTTTGGGCTTATAGAAATAAAATATTATGGCCCAACTAATAAAACCATTTCAGCCAAAAATCACACAACAAGAATTACATGGGGCTGAAATTTAATTTATTGGGCTTGGGATATTTCTTTTTATTTCGGCCCAATTAATAACCTGCAATACAAAATTATTAATTAACATATGTTAGTTGAAGATCAAAATTAATAATTTTGTAATTAAATGTTTAATAATGTTTAGTCATCACAAATATTAATTTAGAGTTTTCCAAACTCATCAGACATGTTTGGAAAAATGATGAGTTAAAGACTTCCACTATTTTATTTAAATTATCAAGAAAAGGATGATTCATGCTTTTGAAATGAATTATTAAAGGGGAAATTGTGATTTAGTCTTGCTTCGTAAGAAAGGCATTGTATCTCTTTCAGGAGAAAGTTATTTAGATGAAACTTATGTTTTAAAGCTGTTTTAAATGTGACAAGGGCAATGCCTTTGAATTTGACTTGAGGGTTTCAATGACGTTGAAAGAACCTGAATGTCTATTGACAAGTTTCATTTTGAAATGTTTTGAGAAAAGTTTTAAGTACTCTTTGAACTCTGAATTCTTGCAAGGCTAAAACAATTTTGAACAGTTGAAACGTTCTAGAATTTATCATGGGGGTTGAAGTTGGTTTTTTCTAAGTAAAGGGAACGGCTTGAAAGAAGTAAATGATTACGTGACTCGGTTTAGTTTAGATCCTATTTTATTACTCAAATCGGAAGACAAGGTTTTAATGATTTTAAATGAATTTGGCGAAATGAGTTATGTTATTCTCCCCTAAAGACTTGGGACTCTGCCGAGAAACTTTGTTATGAAATCCCATTGTTGGATGGATGATTTTGAATGTTTCAAAATGAATCTTTAACTTTCCATGGTTAGGAAAGTTTTGGAAAGAGGATACCGATAGTACCATTGTTTTAAAAGGGAAATTTACTTTGAGTAAAAGTGGCTTATGAGCCTGAGATGATTTGAGAAATGAGATCTTTAAAGCCAAGGCTGAAAAGAGTTGAAACTTGATTTCAAAGTGAAATGATTTGAGAAAAAGTGATTTATGGCTTAAATGCCGATTTTATGAATTGATGATGTTGAATGTCGAAGTGCTGTTTTGTTGTGAGCCGGAATGGCTGTGTATGATTATGAATATTGGCTGGTTCTGAATTGAACCGTGAGCCGGATGGCTGAGATGGATGTTGATCCATGGCTGAGAATGAAAGCATATATGCTGAGATATTGATAATTTGTGATATTGCACTTCTACTATCGGAAATAAGAGTTTCCCTGGGAGGAAGCAGTGGCTAGCCACCACGTGCTCCAGGTTGAGACTCGAAGCTCTTTTGACCCTATGTTGTCAGGGTGGCCGGGCACTGTGAAAGCCCCGGATGAGCTCACCCCCATAAATATTCACCAGTGAGGGTGATGGATATGGATCATGATTATGATCAAGTTTATATTAAGTATAACTCGAGTTGGGGATACACGACAGAGGGACAGTCCAATAGTTAGCTACCAGGACTTGTCGGGTTGGCTTTATAACCGACAGATGATATCATCAGCCACTAGGACAGGCATGCATCATATGCATCTATGTGACATTGTTTGGGTGTGCATATTGTACTGGGTTTGCCTTTGTGACTATTTGAGATTAACTGCTATTTGTTCTACTTGCTGTAACTGTTTGTTTGTGCTTGAACTTCCTATCTGTGTTTGCAACTGGGACTCTGTTGGATTGTGGTGATTGGTTGTTGGTTGGATTGTTTGGGCCTAGGGCCATGGTTGAAATGAGATGGACCGATGGTTGGTTTTGGTTTTGTGTGTTTCTGGTTTGGAAAAATATGAAAGGCTATTTTGGTTCAGCATAGATAAACCTTTTTGAAAGGCTTTCGAGTTTTTGAGAATTGAACGGTTCCTCTTTCAGAAAATATTTTCGACTTTACTTTTATTGTAAACTGTTATTTTGAAAAGAGGCATAAGTCGGTTATTAATCACTGGTGCGGTTTATCTTCACGTATCCTATTACAGTAATTCTCAAAAAACCCTCTACTAAGAACCCTTTCGAGGACGATGTTCTCACCCCCCTACATTTTTCCCCTTTCAGGATAAGGCGCAGAAGTCACGAAGAGTTTATTTAGTTATTGAAATGCTCTGTATTGCTTTAGATTATTACTTGTTGTACCCTCGCCTTTATCTTGATATATTTTGTAAGAGGGATAGGGATTGTATTGGTTAATGCTTGTAATACTATTTATTTATATATGTATGTATATATATATATATATATATATATATATATATATGGATGTACTCTTTATGAGTTTTGTAAGTTGTATGGTATCTATGGATGTATGTTATCGGATAAAAGTATTTTGGGAGCGGTATTGTGATTTAAAGTTTTAAACAGGCTCATATTTTAGTATTAAATAGTATAAGTGTCGTCGTAATGTCCGAGCTATCAGAGTCGCGCAGCCGGAAGCGTGAGCTTTGGTAGTTAGGGTGTTACATTATGGTATCAGAGCGGTCTTTCCTGTAGAGCCTGAGGAATGGACCAACTCTACTTCAGTTGCATATTCTGAGCGTTTGTCATGTATTAGGTCTTGTCGAATGACGAGAATTAGAGCTTTATGCACATGATGATCTATTGATTAACGCTGTTAGTCTTGCATTGCATAATTCTTGGTATTAAGTTTGGCCAGCTTAATACTGGTGAATTGTGTATATGAGAGCACTAATGGGTTGTCATAGATGATATGCGAGTTTTGAGTAAAGCGAATCGTGGGTTTTGGGAATGCTGGAAACTATTTCTCGAGGCTATTCAGTTGTGTGTCTTGAAATTCTATTCGAGTCGACCTGTTTTTTCATATCCTAACTTGAAGTTCTTGTTTGCTACTCCTCTTGAAAAGTAATTGGATGTTTCCACTCTATTTCTCTATTTATATGCATTATTTTTTTATCTCAATTGCATATGCTTGTTTGGAATCCTTGTTGCATCTGTCTTTCTCTGTTTGAGTTCTTCCTGATTCAAATATTCCTTGATATAGCTTTGAACTTGTCTTAATGCGCTGTGCCTTTTAACTCCGAATTCCGAGTCCATTCTTGAGAAATTATTGATTAAGTTTTTCTCTTGTTTGACAGTGATTACAGCCAATTTTGAGGTTTTATAAAAAAATTGCTGTTGATTAGATATATACTTATCTATATATGAAACTTTGAGATTTCTTATACAGTTTAACAACTATTTATCTCTAATACCTCGCCTGTGCTTTTACTGGTTCATGAAATTGCACTTACTTTAAAAGTAAATTGACTTTCTAGTAATTTTACTATAGTTCCAATGCACATCTTTAATTGATTATGTATTTGGGGTATTTTTCAAAATTCTGGAAAGAAAGGGGATTTCTCGCTTTTATCCCGGTTGAGTTTCACTTGATAAACTTTACTTAATTCATTTTGATTTGAGTCTAATTTAGCATACTACATGGTTTATGCCATTGTTGTTCTTTTGAAAATGTTGGACTCATAGCTTTCTTCTTATGAACGGACTCGTTCCTTCTTAAGCTTTTCACCTCTATGAATGTCATACGTGATTTTGTTTTTAACTAATCTTTTACATCTTGTGAATATTACCATTGATCTTGGTTTGTCCTCTCTTGTGAATCTCATCCTTATGTGGGTCAGTTTGATTCGTTTCAAGTTAGTGTATTGTTTATTCTCTCATTATCTCTACAAGAGTTTTTAGTCAAAAAGATTTATCCTTGAGGAATTACGAATGATTGAGTTGTCTTTTTCTATGACTTTTGTATTCTTTTGGATCAATTTAAAACTTGTTTGATGTTTCATGTCTAGTGGATCTTGTTTGAACTACTTTAATTTAAGATCCTTTCTTGCAAGGCTTGACTCCTTTTTAGTATATCTTAGACTTCTTGAATGTTCTTCTGAGATGGTGATTTCAAGAGCACTTTTGGAGTCTTGTTTTGAACTTTTAAAGAAGTTTTGAATTCTCTTTGAAGAAATATTAAACGGAATTTACCTTCTGTTGCTTGATTGAGATTAAAACCATTGTTCAATTTTGACGAAGTTAATTTAAAGTTGGCATGCGCTATTTTAAATGAGGTTTTGGAAAGCTTCCTTGTTTAGTGGAAATCGGTTCGTTTGTAATGCACCACTTATTTCCTTTATCAAATTGTAAGCAAATCTTTACCTCGGAGTTTCTTTTCTAAAGAGAGTTTAACTTCCTCTTTCGTCCTTGCTATAAATGTTATGCACGTTTGTTTGAGGATGAACTTTGAGAATTTTCGAACAAGCATTTGATTTTCTTCCGAGTTTTATGAATTATTTTTGGATAAGTTGTGCACCTAACTATTTTTCTAAAATATTTGAGGAAATATTTTAGCTATTGGCCAAACTTGTGTGCATTTTGTTTTTAAAACTTTACATAATCTGCTTCAACATGAAATTGTATTGGAGTAAAGCCACGTTTATGCTTTTGCTACTCTCTTGAAGAATGTTTGTTGCTCAACTTTTCTTCTAGACCGCGAAGTGGTTTTCCGCAAGTTTTCAACTCTTTCATGAATAAAGTATTCGGAAGTATTTTAATTATGCTCTTGAGTTCTGTGAGCTTTGTCTTGGGTTTGAAATATTCTCTTCTGTAAACCTCATGCTTCCTCGACTCAGCTTGAGTTTGTTTCAAACTGATGCGCTGGTTTTCTTCCTATTGATCCTGTTGAACTTCCTTGATCCAAGGGTTATCTTTGAAGTTGTCAATTGATTTATTTCTAGCAAACTTCATTGCTTGAGCATCTTTGTTTATCTGGAAATTGGATACATTCCCTTAAATCTATGAGTATTACCCTTGACAATTGTCTCTCCGTTCTAAATCTGGTATCCTTCTGAGTAGACTCGAGAATTGTTTTGATATCACGTGCAACTTGTAGATGTAGTAACGCGATGCGTTAGTTCTTTAAGACGTGATATGTGTATACAGAAGTTGAAGCGGTAGGTGTGCAACATATGAGTTGTGGGTGTTTTGTTCCTTGCGAATAGGTTTGCGGTTGTCAGGCTTGTGATCGAGTATGGGGATTGTAAAGTGCTTGATGGAGTTGGAAAGTTGAAACTTTGAGGTTGATATGAGATTAGTGTGCGGATGTTAAGCACGTCCTTTTAACACTATCCTATTTTATAGCCTTTGATGCTTTGCCCTACTATCACATGATTGACCCATGTTATCTTTTGCATTGAGCCTACATTGTAACATTTGCTTTGCAATCACACTCCTACCTTTGCACCCTTATGCATATGAAAATCAAAGTATTTGAAAATCGTATATATGTTTATATGATGAGATATTTTTGCTTCTTCCTTAAATGTGTTCAAGTGTGAATTGTTATGAAATTTCTTTCGCTTTGCATCAATTTTCGAGGACGAAAATTTTTATAAGGTGGGTAGAATGTAAGACCCAGAACTTTGAAAAGTCTTATTATGATCAAGTCTCAAATCTTATAGTTATTTACAGTCTTAATTTTAGAAATTATTTTATTAAAGATAATTAAGGCAAGTTTTGATTTATTAGATTTGAGATAAGTTATGATTATTATCCAATTTCACAACTATTGGATTATTTTCTATATTCAGAGTATAAAGTTGGTAGTTGTGAGATAATAAGGATTTCTATATGATTTGGATTAAATAATTAATATTTTAAATATTAATACTGCTATTTTGGAAAAATGAAGAAACTAAGTATATTATTTCTAATTTTTAGATTTGGGCATTTTATTGAAAATAATTTGTGAAATTGGTGAGCAAATAGTATTTTCTATACATAATTAGTGTTGGATTTAAATTGGGTTTCAATTACTATATTTTCCCCAATTTCATTTGAAATTACTAAAATGCCCCTAACCCTAACTTTTGAAAATGAAACCCTAATCTCCCTAGCCCTTAGCAGCCACACCCCAACCCTCCTTCCTTGCCTTAGCAGCAACGCACTTCTTTCCCTTTCTCCATTCACGCGCAGCAGCAGTAGGGAAAAAGGAACCAAGCAGCAGCCTTCATTCCTCCTCTTCAACACTGTGCAGCCCCAACCCCCCTTCACTGTCTTGCTGCGCAGCCATCACACACATACGGTTTCCCCTCCTCCCATGAAAGAAACCGAAACAGAAGCAGAGAAGGGAGAGGGAGTCTATGTCGCGCCAGGAGAAGAAGACAAGGGGAGGGAGGAGAACTGCGGAAAATGCCCTTTACTGGCGTTTTCTTGCCAGCAAGCTCCTTTTCTCTGCTTTTTGCACTGAATCATTCTGTAACTCTGTGAATTTCTTCAATTTTGATGATTATTCTTTGAAGAAAAATGTATATCAAACTTCTACAAGTATTAATTAAGACAAATAACTTGCTAATGGCTGGGTTGCCTCCCAGCAAGCGCTTCTTTATTGTCTTTAGCTGGACCTTTACTGAGCTTCATTCAAGCCTCAGTTTTGAGCATTCTTGCTCAAAATTGCTTTCAAGATAATGTTTGATTCTCTGTCTCTTAACAATGAATTTTTTGTCAGAATCAATATCTTGAAGCTCAACATATCCATATGGTGACACTCCTGTAATCACATATGGTCCCCTCCACCGGGATTTTAATTTACCGGGGAATAATCTGAGCCTAGAGTTAAACAGCAGAACTTTTTGTCCTGGCTCAAAGACTCTGGATGACAATTTTTTTGTCATGCCACTTTTTTTTCTTTTTCCTTATAATTTTTTGCATTTTCAAAAGCATTGAGTATGAACTCCTCTAGCTCATTTAGCTGGAGCAATCTTTTCTCACCAGCTAACTTAGCATCCATATTTAGGAATCTGGTTGTCCAGTAGGCTTTATGTTCCAGTTCCACGGGCAGGTGACAGGCCTTGCCATACACAAGCTGGTATGGAGAGGTTCCTATAGGAGTCTTGAATGCTGTTCTGTATGCCCACAGAGCATCATCCAAGCTCTTTGCCCAATCTTTTCTACGGACAATTACAGTCCATTCCAGGATTCTTTTTAATTCTCTATTAGAGACCTCAGCCTGCCCATTTGTCTATGGATAATACGGAGTTGCTACTTTGTGGCTAATTCCATATCGAACCATAGCAGAGTAAAACTGTCTATTGCAGAAATGGGTGCCCCCATCACTGATTAGTACTCTGGGAACACCAAATCTGCTAAAAATATGTTTTTAGAGGAACTTCAGCACAGTCTTGGTATCATTAGCGGGTGTGGCAATTACTTCCACCCATTTAGATACGTAGTCTACTGCCACCAGAATGTAAGTGTTTGAGTATGATGGTGGGAAAGGACCCATGAAGTCAATACCCCATACATCAAACAACTCAATCTCTAAGATCCCTTGTTGAGGCATGGCATAACCATGAGGCAAGTTACCAGCTCTTTGACAACTGTCATAGTTACACACAAACTCTCGGGCATCTCTATAGAGAGTAGGCCTATAGAAGCCACATTGGAGGACTTTAGTGGCTGTTCGCTCACTTCCGAAATGTCCTCCATACTGTGATCCATGGCAATGCCACAGGATCTTCTGTCCCTCCTCTCTAGGGACGCATCTGCGGATCATTCCGTCTGCGCATATCTTAAAGAGATATGGTTCATCCCATAAGTAGTACTTTGCATCAGAAATTAGTTTTTTCTTTTGCAACCTGCTGTACTCCTTGGGTATGAACCTCACAGCTTTATAATTTGCAATGTCTGCAAACCATGGTGCTTCTTGAATGGCAAAAAGTTGCTCATCCGGAAAGGTCTCAGAGATCTCAGTAGGAGGGAGGGACGCCCCTGCTACTGGTTCTATCCGGGACAGGTGATCAGCTACCTGGTTCTCTGTCCCTTTTCTGTCTCTTATTTCTATATCAAACTCTTGCAGAAGCAACACCCATCTTATGAGCCTGGGTTTTGAATCCTGCTTTGTGAGTAGATATTTAAGAGCAGCATGGTCAGAATACACAATCACTTTTGAACCTACTAAATAGGATCTAAACTTGTCAATGGCATAAACCACTGCAAGTAACTCCTTTTCTGTGGTTGTGTAATTCTTCTGTGTGTCATTTAGAACACGACTGGCATAGTAAATGACGTGCAGAAGCTTGTTATACCTTTGTCCCAACACTGCACCAATGGCATGGTCACTGGCATCACACATTAATTCGAATGGTAATGTCTAGTCAGGTGCAGAGATGACTGGTGCTGTGACCAGCTTGGCTTTCAGGGTCTCAAATGCCTGCAGACACTCTGTGTCAAACACAAATGATGTGTCAGCAGCTAGCAGGTTGCTTAGAGGTTTTGCAATTTTTGAAAAATCCTTTATGAACTTCCTATAGAATCCTGCATGCCCCAGAAAGCTTCTGATTGCCTTAACATTGGCAGGTGGTGATAATTTCTCAATTACCTCTACCTTGGCTTGATCCACCTCTATTCCCTTGCTTGAAATTTTGTGCCCAAGGACAATTCCTTCAGTCACCATAAAGTGACATTTTCCCAGTTTAAGAATAGGTTAGTCTCTTGGCACCTTTTCAAGACAAGTGCTAGATGATCAAGACAGGAGCTGAATGAGTCTCCAAATACTGAGAAGTCATCCATGAAGACTTCCAGGAACTTCTCTACCATATCAGAGAAGATAGAGAGCATGCACCTCTGAAAGGTTGCAGGTGCATTGCATAGACTAAAAGGCATTCTTCTGTAAGCAAATACTCCAGATGGACATGTGAATGCTATTTTCTCATGGTCTTGAGGATCCACTGCAATTTGGTTGTAGCCTGAATAGCCATCTAAAAAGTAGTAGTATTCATGGCCTGCTAGTCTCTCTAGCATCTGGTCTATGAATGGTAAAGGAAAATGATCCTTTCTGGTGGCTGTATTGAGCTTTCTGTAGTCAATACACATACGCCACCCTGTAACTGTTCTTGTGGGAACCAGTTCATTCTTTTCATTATGAACCACTGTCATGCCTCCTTTCTTGGGGACAACTTGGACAGGGCTTACCCAGGGGCTATCAGAAATAGGATAAATTATCCCAGCCTCTAGTAACTTAGTGACCTCTTTCTGCACCACTTCCTTCATGGCTGGATTTAGCCGCCTCTGTGGTTGAACCACTGGCTTGGCATCATCCTCCAATAGGATTTTGTGCATGCATCTTGCTGGGCTAATGCCCTTAAGGTCACTTATGGACCACCCAAGAGCTGTCTTGTGTGTCCTTAGCACTTGAATTAGTGCTTTCTCTTCCTGTGGATTTAAAGCAGAGCTTATGATCATTGGAAAAGTGTCACCCTCTCCCAAAAATGCATATTTCAGGGATGGTGGTAGTGGTTAGAGCTCTAGTTTAGGAGGTTTCTCCTCTTCCTGAGGGATTTTGAGAGGTTCTTTTATTTCCTCAGGTTCCTCCAAATCAGGCTGAACATCTTTAAAGATGTCCTCTAGCTCTGATTCAAGACTCTCAGTCATATTGATCTCTTCCACCAAAGAGTCAATATTATCAGTGCTCATGCAGTCATTTGCTGTGTCTGGATGCTGCATAGCTTTGACAGCATTTAACTTGAACTCATCCTCATTGACTCTCAGGGTCACTTCCCCTTTTTGTACATCAATAAGAGTTTGTCCAGTTGCTAGGAAAGGTCTTCCTAGAATGAGAGTTTCACTCTTGTGCTCCTCCATTTCCAGCACTACAAAGTTAGTGGAAAAGGCGAATGGCCCAACCTTGACAATCATGTCCTCAATGATGCCTGATGGATATTTAATGGAGCCATCAGCAAGTTGAAGACATATCCGGATTGGTTTGACTTCTTCAGTCAACCCAAGCTTTCTGATAGTGGATGCATGTATTAGGTTGATACTTGCTCCAAGGTCACATAAAGTTGTCTTGGTGCAAGCACCTTCTGATGTGCATGGTATCATAAAGCTTCCTGGATCTTGAAGCTTTTCTGGTAAGCTTTTTAGAATGACTGCACTGCATTTTTCAGTGAGAAACACTCTTTCAGTTTCTCTCCAATCCTTCTTATGACTTAAGATCTCTTTCATGAACTTATCATAAGAGGGTATTTGCTCAAGTGCCTCTGTAAACGAGATCTTTATTTCAAGAGTCCTGAGATAGTCTGCAAAGCGGGCAAATTGTTTATCCTGTTTCGCTTGGCGGAGCTTCTGAGGATAAGGCATCTTGGCTTTATATTCTTCAACCTTAGTTGCTGCAGGTTTATTCCCTACAGAAATGATTGGAGAAGCCTTCTTAGAGGGGTTACTATGATAAACCTATATTTTATGAGTTCTTTTGTGCTTAATTAGAGTGATTTATTCAACTCTTCACCTACTTATTCACATTAATTGCATGGTTTTACTTTCCCTTCCTTATTATGTCATATTGTGAAAAACATGTTTCCTAAGCTTTAAAAAATTAATTATTTTAATTACCTTTATTTCCATTCGATGCCGTGATTAGTGTGTTGAGTAGCTTCAGGTTTCCTAAGGCTGAATGACTTAAAGGATGAAAAATAAAACATACAAAAATGGAAGGAGAAGGCAAAATGGAGCTTTAAGGAAACTGGTATCCACGCGATCGCATGGACGACGCGATCGCGTGCCAGAAGCAAAGAAGCAGCGACGCGGCCGCATGACTGACGCGACCGCGTGCCTTGAGTAGAACACCCATGACGCGGACGCGTGACTGACGCGACCGCGTGGAAAGGAAAAGTTCTAGATGACGCGACCGCGTGACCCACGCGGACGCGTGACATAGGCCACGTATCATAATTTATAGAATACGCCCCCAGCGATTTCTGAAGCCCTTTTTGGCCCAGATCCAAGTACAGAAAGCATAGATTAGAGGTTATAAAGTGGAGGAATGCATCCATTCAGAGGGAGCTCGCATAATTTTAGTTTTCAATGATTTAGATTTAGTTGAGAGGGAGATCTTCTCCTCTCTCTCTTTTAGGATTTAGGATTTCTTCTTGTTTTAAGAGTGACTCTCAATCCAGGTTTTATATTTCTTTGTTTTAAACTTCCCTTTTACTCTATTTATTTATTTCAGTATCTGAGTTGGCTATTTACCTTTATAATTGGATCTATGAATTCTTTCATGTTACAGACAATTATTTGAATTAATGATATTTGAGGTATTTTCAGTTTATGATTGTTCTCTTTGATTTAAGTTATCATTGCTTCCCATTTAAGGACGTTTTTATTATTTCAGCAATTTTACTTTTTTCCCCTTTTGGTCCTGGTTAAGAATTCAGTAACTCAACAGTTATTAAACTCAACGTAATTGATAATCGTTATCTTGCTAATTGAGCTGAACTTAAATAATCCCAACCTTTTCTTAGGAAATAATTAGGATTCAAATGTCAATTTAATTAGTCCCTTGACTTTCCTTTGCCCTGGTAAAGGTTGACCAAGTGGAGTTTAGATTCAACTTTCATTATAGTTGAGAGAGATAACTAAGTTGGACCTCTAATTTCCCTTATCTTGCCAAAAGTTGTTTTACAGTTATTATTTATTTTTAATTGCCATTTAATTCACTCGTCATTTAAATTACTTACTTCTCACCTTCTAAACCCCGATTACAACCTTTATAACCAATAATAAGAACATACTTCCCCGCAGTTCCTTGAGAAGACGACCCGAGGTTTGAATACTCGGTTAACAATTTTTAAGGGGTTTGTTACTTGTGACACCCAAAACGTTTGTACGAAAGGGATTTTTGTCGGTTTAGAGACTATATGTACAACGCGACTGTTTTTATGATATTCTTTACTGGCAGAAATCACCACCGTCAAAATGGCGCCGTTGCCGGGGAACTGCTAACGTGTGCATTATTATTGGTTATTGTAAATATTTTTCTTTTGCTTGTTTATTTATTTTTGTTTTTTGTTTTTATCTTTATTTGCTACTATGAACTCTCACCCCTCTCGCTTTGAGTTTGGTTCTAATATTGTTAAAGGAAATAGAAGTTACAGCATTAATGTGCATCAAGGTCAGACCAATCAAGGATGGATGGAACCAAGAGGATCTAATCAACCCTTTTGGCAGCAACACCCTCCGAGATATCCTGTACAAAGACCATTCTACCGTGCATACCCAGCTGAAAGACATGGTGGACAACCTTGTAACTACCAACAAGCCCCACCCCGTGCATATGAACCATCCTTTCAACATAACCTCGAACCACCACACTCACAAGCTTTTCTTCACCATTCGCCATCATATGATCCTTCCTTACCCCAATACCAATCCAATCGTTCCCAATCATCACCACTTTCCTTTGTATCATATCCAAGTCCGGAAAACCGCGAAGCAGAGGATCGCCTAAAAGAAACAGTAATTAAATTTCAAATAACCATTCAACAACTGGAGCAAGCACTAATTCAATGGGCCACTAGGCGCTCAAATATACAAGGATCAACCACAGCTCCATGTGGACAGCCCGATGAAGAGCGTAGCATGAAAGAAATACTAGAGACTCCAGTGGACAAGACAGAGAATGAATTCGTACTAGAACAAGTGGAAGAAGCTGTCATTGTTCAAGAAGAAGAGTTGGTTGAAGATCTAGGAGATGCTGAACTTCCTTGGGAATCCAGAATTGAGGAAAACTCCGTCCAAGATGCTACAGTTGATGCTAAGGAGGATACCGTACAATCTCCAAGGCAAGTCGTTTACGAAGAATCAGACGGAATAATCCAAGAAGCAAATTTCCTTGATGATGATAGTCACAAGTCTAGTTCTCCTAGTGATGAACTTGCGTCCGCAAGTGAATTCTCTGAAATCGAAGAATTTTCTCCAAGTGAATATGAAGATGATGCGGAGGTAGATTTCTCTCAACCTCCAATCTATGACTCGAGTGATGAGGAAGACATAGAAGACTTTGACCAGGATACAGATACAATTGAAGATCTTTGCAAGGAAGTAGAAGAATTCACAGAAGAGCACAAGGAAACGGAACTTGCAGAACCACCAAAAAACACCTATCCCAAGGCCATTACCACCTAATACAAGCTTCAAGTGGGTACAATCCTTAACTTATAATTTTACTTATTCACTTGAATATGGTTTGCTTGAAACAGATGGCCAACTTAGAGCTCTCTGCGGCTTTAAGAGTAAAAGGAAATTGGCTCGTACTCAGAACTGGTGCACCAGGTTCAATAAGGTTCCACGCTTCACCTCGAAGTACATGGATTGGTATCATGCTCAATTGCATGGATCACGGAAAACGTTTGGTCACCACGGTGAGATTCTACTTTTTAACCCGCCCGAATGGAAACTTACAAATCAAAACGGAGGCGGATCTAAAAACACAGCTTGGGATCATGGATTATATTCTGACATTCGTCATCCCGGGAGGCTGAATATCTGTTTGAAGCTGCTCAGAAGCTTTACATGCCTAGTTTGGGACCCCGGAGGCTATTGGCATTCCAAGCACTGGTGGAAATTTTTGGACAAATTTAAACATAAGCCACCATAACAGGATACTCTTCCAATGTCCAACTTAAGGACTTTAACTAAAAGTGCTAGGTGGGAGACAACCCACCATGATATGGTCGCTTCTTTCTCAATCTATTTCTTGTTTATTGTTTTCAATTTATTTTTTTTATTTTAATATTAACCTGGAATCATGCATAGCATTCATGTTAATCACTGCATCCTGCATTTTTCAGTAAAAAAAAAGAGGGGGGTTGCACGACACGACCGCATGCCCCATGCGATCGCGTCATACCACGAAAAACACCACCCATGCAACCGCGTGACCCACGCGGCCGCGTGATATATATATCGGCGTAAGGATCCAATGAACAGAAAGTTGGGCTGGAATCGTGCGGCTCTTGTGCGTTTCGCACAAATTGGCCCACGTGATCGCATGCCCCATGCGATCGCGTCACTTACCCAATACCAATCCCACGCGATCGCGTGAGCAACGCGATCGCGTCGCATGGATTGCATATCACCCCAAAAGGAGACAGAGAGTTGCGCTAAAACGGCGCTGGAGTCGTGCGTTTAGCATGAGTTCCAGCGACGCGATCGCGCGACCCACGCGATCGCGTCACCCCTCTCATGCGATCGCGCGACCAACGTGATCGCGTCCCCCCCCCCCCCCGCCCCCACCATTTTCACCCCAACCACGCGACCGCGTGCCCCACGCGGCTGCGTGGATTCGAAAATATAACCCCCCCAGCCACGCGAACCCTATTAGTCACGCAGCCCCCCTTCACCCCCAACCCTCTTCTCCTTCTCTATTCTTCTTCCCCCAGCCACCGCTGGCCAGCCACCACGCCACCACCCCGACGCCGCCGCCGCCCAGACGCCGCCGCCGTACCACCCCCCTCCCCTTCTCTCTTTTAGGATTTAGGATTTCTTCTTGTTTTAAAAGTGACTCTCAATTCCAGGTTTAAAAGAGAGAGAGGAGAAGATCTCCCTCTCAACTAAATCTAAATCATTGAAAACTAAAATTATGCGAGCTCCCTCTGAATGGATGCATTCCTCCACTTTATAACCTCTAATCTATGCTTTCTGTACTTGGATCTGGGCCAAAAAAGACTTCAGAAATTGCTCCCACTCCTTAATTTTTTTAATTAATTTGAATTTTCATGAGCCTGCTCCCCAAAATTTTGAGTTGCTTTATTCTTTTTAATTTTTCTACCTTTTGTCTTTATCAACTATGTTCCCAATAAGTTTCCCACATTTTACTCTATTTATAATTTTCTATCTTAAGCTAACCAAGGATTCACTTGGGATTTTCTTTTGTTTTTCTGCTTAAGGCTAGTAATTTGGTTAAAATAGAATAAGGGGGTTTTTTTAAAAGCTCAAAGGGGGCTAACAAAGGTGATGTAAAAGGTAGGCTAATTTGGGGTAAGTGAGCTAAAATCAAATGATGGCCTCAATCATTATTTTGAGATGTACCTATATTCTATAATCGGACATATAGACTAAAACAAAGTAAAGAACACCAGAATAAGAAAGAAGGTTGGAACACACAGAAATAAAAATTATGGTTTGAATGTAACCATACAGTTAAGCTCAAAACTCACAGGCTATGTGTTCTCTAGCTGAAAAATCATTTATCACTTATGTATGTCATGCAGGTTTTGTTGAAAATTCTCATTATTCTCTTAAAAATTAATTTAGGGTAGCCTTTGAAGTTTTAATGTTTCTCCTTGATGAAATGTTGTCAGTTTAACTACATCATATAATGCTATATATACAAGGTTTTATGGATCTAAATCTATTATGTTCAAGTTCCTAGCTTACTCTTTTTTTTTTATATTTGTCAATTTAAAATAAGCTATAACTAAGCTATCTTATGTAAAAAGGGTAAACTATACTAATTGATCCACTAATAAGTTAGAATTGCAAACTAAACTAAATAACTAAAATGAACTAAATAACTAAAATATGAACAAAAAATACAAAATGCAGAAAATAGAGTAAAATACACAAGTAGCAATGTATAAGTACTCAGAAAATAACAATAAAAGAAAAAGAGGAAAATACAGAAAAATATCCAAAATAAAAGAAAAAGTATGTAGTAGTTCACCAAAATAAACGCCAGAGATGGCGACCTCCCCACACTTAAAATGAAGCATCGTCCCCGATGCTCAATCAAGCCGGGTGTGAAGGAGTGTCATCACTGGTAGGGATGGTAGCTGGGGTCTCTGTGGCAGTGGTGGGCTGAGAGTCTGGCTGCTGTAGAGGGGGGACTGACTGGATCGGGATCTCTGGATTTGCAGCCTCAAGCTGATGTGGGGCCTCCTGCTGTGGTGTAGCGTGTTCTATGCTTGCCTGCTGATGAGTCTCCACATGGGAATGAGGCTCCTCCTCGTGCTCATCCTCCTCCTCCTCTGATGGCTCTGATGGTGTGTCGGGCTCGGAGGAAATGTCGGCGCCCTGTCTGATCATCAGCTTCAGATGGGAATAGCGTCGCCTGCTGCGGCGCTCCAATCTCTCATACCGGCGCCTGTTACGGCGCTCCATCTGATCAAGCTGGCGGAATAGACGGTGCACGAGGTGATAAACCGGCTCAGAGGCGGGTAGAGGTGCAGTGGTGGCAGCAGGGGCAGCTGGGGCAGCTGTGGATGAAGAGGGTCCAACAGACGGAGGGGCTGTCTCATCAGTAGCAGTGACAGATGGTGGTCTGTAGCCCAAAGCAATGAAGTTCCTGCTGTGAGGGATGATCTTCCTGCAGTCCGCCGCTGGTGGTCGCTCCCATTTTGACGTTGGGATTTTTGCCAGTAAAGAATGTCATAAAAACAGTCGCGTTGTAGATATAGTCTCTAAACCGACAGAAATTCCTTCGTACAAACGTTTTGGTTGTCACAAGTAACAAACCCCTTTGAAATTGATAACCGAGTATTCAAACCTCGGGTCGTCTTCTCAAGGAATTGCAGGGAGGTGTTCTTATTATTGGTTATGGAGATTGTAAATTTGGGGTTTTGAGAAATTTGGAGTTTGGGCAATGGGCACAGGTATATTTAAATGACAAGTAAAATAAATTAACAATAATAAAATCTCTTGGCAAGGTATGGAGAACTGGAGGTCCTATCCTAGTTATCCTTATCAATTGTGATGAGAATTGGATTCTTCCCCCACCTTATTAACCCCTAACTATGAAGGTAAGTTAAGTGGACAAATTAATTCCAATTTTCAATCAACAATGAGTTTGATAACTCAAGAGTTACCAATGTCTCAACCAAAGCCAAAAGAGAAAAATCAAAATTATTTATATAATAAAAAGGAGCAATCATAAGTCTGAAATACCTCAAATAACATTAATTAAGAAAATTATATGTAACATGGAAGAGTTCATAAATTAAATAAAAATAAATAAAAATAAAGAACTTGGGATTGAGAGTCACTCTAAAACTAAGAGAAATCCTAAATCCTAATCCTAAGAGAGAGGAGAGAACCTCTCTCTCTAAAAACTATATCTACTCCTAAAATTGTGAATATGGAAGCCTCCCTATGAATGGATGCAGTCCCCCACTTTATAGCCTCTAATCTGTATTTTTTGGGCCGCAAACTGGGTCAGAAACAGTCCAGAATTCGCTGGTTTCGAATTTTGCCACGCTGGATTTTCGTCACTGCGACGTGGCCGCATGGATCACGCGGTCGCGTCGCCTAGTGTTAGAGAAACTATATCATATTATATATCAAATCGAAGCCCCGGACGTTAGCTTTCCAACTCAACTAGAACCGCGTCATTTGGACTTCTGTAGCAAAAGTTATAGCTGTTTGAGTGCGAAGAGGTCAGGCTGGACAGCTTAGCAATTTCTCCAACTTCTTGTATTCCTTCCACTTTTGCATGCTTCCTTTCTATCCTCTGAGCCATTCATGCCCTATAATCTCTGAAATCACTTAACACACATATCAAGGTATCTAATGGTAATAAGAGAGGATTAATATTAGCAATTATAAGTCCAAAGAAGCATGTTTTCAATCAAAGAACATAATTAGGAAGGTAAATGTAAAACCATGCAAATAGTATGAATAAGTGGGTAAAGAGTAGATAAAAACCACTCAATTGAGCACAAGATAAACCATGAAATAGTGGTTTATCATACTATCAGCACTTGCAGGTGTCTGATTCCTCATAGGTGTTTGAACGCCAGGATTAGGTGCTGGATGGGCGTTTAACGCCAGCTTTCCACCCTTTTCTGGCGTTTGAACACTGGAACTGGGCAAGGAATGGGCGTTTAACGCCAACTTTTCCCCCTTTTCTGGCGCTTGGACGCCAGAGTTATTCCTCTCTGGGCTCTTGATGTCCTCAGAGGGATCTTGGGTAGTGGTTTGGTCATCCTCTGTCAGTTGTTCCCTTTTTTGTTTTCTGCTACCTTGAGCGGAATTATTCAATGTCTTCCCACTCCTTAGTTGAACAACTTGGCATTCGTCTGTTATCTGTTTAGATAGCTGCTGTCTTGTCTGATTCAAGTGTGCTTCTATATTCTTGTTAGCATTTTTAGTGTCTTGGAGCATCTCTTTGAATTCTGCTAATTGTTTTGTCATAAGGAGTAATTGCTGATTAAGTTCAACAATATGTTCTTGAGGATTAGGATCAGTAGTTACTTCCATAGCCTCTTCTTTTATGGAGGGCTCACTGTTTGAGTACAGATGTTGATTTCTAGCAACTGTATCTATGAGTTCTTGAGCCTCTTCAATTGTTTTTCTCATGTGTATAGATCCACCAGCTGAGTGGTCTAGAGACATCTGAGCTTTTTTTGTAAGTTCATAGTAGAAGATGTCTAACTATACCCACTCTGAAAACATTTCAGAGGGGCATTTTCTTAGCATCCCTCTGTACCTTTTCCAGGCATTATAAAGAGATTCATGATCCTCTTGTTTAAAGCCTTGGATGTCCAACCTTAGCTGTGTCATCCTTTTTGGAGGGTAAAATTGATTCAGGAATTTGTCTGTTAATTATCTCCATATTTTTATGCTTGATGTGGGTTGGTTATTTAACCACCTCTTAGCTTGATCTTTTACAGCAAATGGAAACAATAATAATCTGTAGACATCCTGATCCACTTCTTTATCACCTACTGTGTCAGCAATTTGTAAGAACTGTGCCAGAAACTCAGTAGGTTCTTCCTGTGGAAGACCAAAATACTGGCAATTTTGCTGCACCATGATAATGAGCTGAGGATTTAGCTCAAAGCTGCTTGCTTTGATGGGAGGTATACAGATGCTACTCCCATATGCAGCTGTAATGGGGTTAGCATATGACCCCAGAGTCCTTCTGGACTGTTCGTTTCCACTTATGTCCATGATGGAGAAAAGGGAATTGATATGAATTGCAATTAAATTATATTTTTATTTTTTTATTTTATTTAATTAAAAGTGACCAAAAATAATAAAATAAAATAAAAGGAAAATAAAATAAAATTTTGAAAACTAAAAGAAAATAAAATCAAAGCAACTTGAAAACTAAATTAATTAATTAATTAAAAAGATTTTGAAATTAGCAATTAAAAAGATATGATTGAAAATTATTTTGAAAAAGATATGATTTAGAAGATATGATTGCAAATAAAAAAAAAAGATATGATTGAGAATTATTTTGAAAAAGATATGATTGAGAAGATATGATTGCAAACTAAAAAAAATATGATTGAAAAGATATGATTGAAGAAATTAAAAAGATTTGATTTTTGAAAAAGATTTGAAAAGATCAATTTTTGAAATTAGAATATTGACTTGACTAAAAAAAAGATATGATTTTGAAAATCTTTGACTAAATTAATGCAAAATTTCGAAATTTATGAGTAAAATACGGAAAGGATAATTTTTTTATTTTTGAATTTTAATGCGGAAAGAGAAAAACAACAAAATGACACTAAACTTAGAAATTTTAGATCAAAACACAGAGAACAAACAAGAAAATCTTGAATGTCAAGATGAACACCAAGAACACTTTGAAGATCAAGATGAACACCAAGAACAAATTTTTGAAAAATTTTTTAAGTAAATAAAAGCACAAGGGACACCAAACTTAAAATTTTTAGAAAATCAAGCACAATATTTTCAAAAAATTAAAGGAAAACACAAAGAAGACACCAAACTTAGAATTTTTAAAGATCAAAAAAGACTAAGAATCATGCAAATTCGAAAAATTAACAGAGAGTAAAAGCATGCAGTTGACACCAAACTTAAAATATAAAACTAAACTCAAATAAAAGACTCTAAACCAACAAAAATAAAATATTCCTAATCTAAGCAACAAGAATAACCGTCAGTTGTCCAAACTCGAACAATCCCCTGCAACGGCGCCAAAAACTTGGTGCACGAAATTACAATCACACTTTTGCAACTCCGCACAACTAACCAGCAAGTGCACTGGGTCGTCCAAGTAATACCTTACGTGAGTAAGGGTCGATCCCACGGAGATTGTCGGCTTGAAGCAAGCTATGGTTATCTTGTAACTCTTAGTCAGGATATCAATAATTCTCATATTTAATTGTAAAAAGTAAAAGAACATGAATTAAATACTTGTTATGCAGTAATGAAGAACAGGTTGAGGCTTTGGAGATGCTTTGTCTTCTGAATCTCTACTTTCCTACTATCTTCTTCTTCATGCATGCAAGGCTCCTTCCATGGCAAACTTTATGTTGGGCATCACCGTTGTCAATGGCTACTTCCCGTCCTCTCAGTGAAAACGTTCCAAATGCGCTGTCACCGCATGGCTAATCATCTGTCGGTTCTCGATCATGCTGGAATAGGATCCATTGATCCTTTTGCGTCTGTCACACGCCCAACAAACGCGAGTTTGAAGCTCGTCACAGCCATCCCTTCCCAGATCCTATTCAGAATATAACAGACAAGGTTTAGATGTTCCGGATCTCAGGAATGGCCGCCAATAATTCTAGCTTATACCACGAAGACTCTGATCTGAATCATGAGGCTAAGAGATATGCATTCAATCTAAGGTAGAACGGAGGTGGTTGTCAGGCACGCGTTCATAGGTGAGAATGATGATGAGTGTCACAGATCATCACATTCAACAGGTTGAGGTGCGAATGAATATCTTAGAATAGAAGCAAGCGTGATAGAATGGAAAACAGTAGTAATTGCATTAATTCATGAAGAACAGCAGAGCTCCTTACCCCCAACAATGGGGTTTAGAGACTCATGCCGTAGAGAATACAATAAGAAACGTGTAAAGTGTCATGAGGTACAAGATGAATCACTAAAAGTAGTTTTTATAGTAAACTGGTGACCTAGGGTTACAGAAAATGAGTAAGCTAGGGTGTTTAGTGTAAAAATCCATTTCCGGGGCCCACTTGCTGTGTGCTTGGGCTGAGCATTGAAGCTTTCATGTGTAGAGACTTTTCTTGGAGTTAAACGCCAGCTTTTGTGCCAGTTTGGGCGTTTAACTCCAGTTTTTATGCCAGTTCCGGCGTTAAACACCAGAATTCTTGAGCTGACTTGGAACGCCTGTTTAGGCCATCAAATCTCAGACAAAGTATGGACTATTATATATTTATGAAAAGCCCAGGATGTCTAATTTCCAAACCAATTGAGAGAGCGCCAATTGGGCTTCTGTAGCTCCAGAAAATTCACTTTGAGTGCATGGAGGTCAGAATCCAACAGCATCTGCAGTCCTTTTTCAGCCTCTGAATCAGATTTTTGCTCAGGTCCCTCAATTTCAGCCAGAAAATACCTGAAATCACAGAAAAACACACAAACTCATAGTAAAGTCTAGAAAAGTAAATTTTCAATAAAAACCAATAAAAATATAATAAAAAGTAATTAAAATACACTAAAAACATACTAAAAATAATGCCAAAAAGTGTATAAATTATCCGCTCATCACAATACCAAACTTAAATTGTTGCTTGTCCCCAAGCAAATAAAAATCAAATAGGATAAAAAGAAGAGAATATACAATGAATTCCAAAAACATCTATGAAGATCAGTATTAATTAGATGAGCGGGGCTTTTAGCTTTTTGCTTCTGAACAGTTTTGGCATCTCACTTTATCCTTTGAAGTCCAGAATGATTGGCTTCTATAGGAACTCAGAATCCAGATAGTGTTATTGATTCTCCTAGTTAAGTATGTTGATTCTTGAACACAGCTACTTTATGAGTCTTGGCCGTGACCCTAAGCATTTTGTTTTCCAGTATTACCACCGGATACATAAATGCCACAGACACATAACTGGGTGAACCTTTTCAGATTGTGACTCAGCTTTGCTAGAGTCCCCAATTAGAGGTGTCCAGAGCTCTTAAGCACACTCTTTTTGCTTTTGGACCACGACTTTAACCGCTCAGTCTCAAGTTTTCACTTGACACCTTCACGCCACAAGCACATGGTTAGGGACAGCTTAGTTTAGCCACTTAGGCCAGGATTTTATTCCTGTGGGCCTTCCTATCCACTGATGCTCAAAGCTTTGGATCCTCTTTTTTATTTTACCCTTGCCTTTTGGTTTAAAGGGCTATTGGCTTTTTCTGCTTGCTTTTTCTTTTTCTTTCTTTTTCTTTTCTCTTTTCTCCTTTTTTTTCGCCTCCCTTTTTTTCTTTTTTTCTTTTTGCAAGCTTTCTATTCACTGCTTTTTCTTGCTTCAAGAATCAATTTTATGATTTTTCAGATCATCAGATAACATTTCTCCTTTTCCCATCATTCTTTTAAGAGCCAACAATTTTAACATTCATAAACAATCAAATTCAAAAATATGCATTGTTCAAGCATTCATTCAGAAAACAATAGTATTGCCACCACATCAAAATAACTAAACTGTTTTAAAATTCAAAATTCATGCACTTCTTTTTCTTTTTCAATTAAAAATATTTTTTTAAGAAAGGTGATGGATTCATAGGACATTCATAGCTTTAAGACATAAACTTTAAATTTTTGTTGATTATGGAATAAAAATAAGACTCAAAAATAAATATAAGAGCAGACCATAATAGAAGACAGAAAATTAAAAGCAGAAAAATAAATGACTCTTAAAATAGACTCTTAATAATAAAGATTATCACAAAGTTAGGACTCAACAACCTTGATTTTGAGAAGTGGATGCTCCCTCAATCTGTGGGTTGCTTGGTCCTTCAAGGGAGAGCTTCTGGCGCTTCAGCTCCTTTAGCTCACGCCCTTGCTTATCCTGTTCCTTCAGCAGTTTGCAGAGCATGCAGTTTTGATTCTGCTGTTCTTCCTTAAGTTGTTCCATCGCTTCTTGCAGCTTGGTAACAGATGCTTCTAGGCGGGTCCAGTAGTCAATTTCAAGAATTTCTGGGAGGAACTCCTGCGCCCTCCTTTTGATGGAGTTGTCTTGCACTTGTCCTTCCATTGACTTCTTGGTGATTGGGTGTTCGATTGGGATGAATTCATCTACTCCCATCCTCACCTCAGCATCTTTACATAGCAGAGAAATTAAGCTTGGGTAGGCCAGTTTGGCTTCAGTGGAGTTCTTGTTTGCAATTGTGTAAATCTCACAAGAAATCAGATGATGAATCTCCACTTCTTTTCCAAGCATAATACAATGAATCATCACTGTTCTGTTGACAATGACCTCAGAGCGGTTGCTAGTGGGCAATATAGAATGCCCAATGAAGTCCAACCAGCCTCTTGCAACAGGTTTGAGATCTCCCCTCTTGAGTTGGTTTGGGACACCTTTTGAATTGGTTATCCACTTAGTTCCAGGGAGGCATATGTCCTCTAGAACTTGATCTAACCCCTTATCTACTCTCACCATTCTCCTATTAAAGGATTCTGGATCATCTTGTAGTTGAGGCAGTTTGAAGACCTCCCTTATTTTGTCCAGATGGAAGTAAATAAGCCTCCCTCTGACCATAGTTCGGTAGGTGTGAAAGGCGGTTCCAGTTATTCTCTGCTTATCTGTCAGCCACAGATTTGAGTAGAATTCCTGAACCATGTTTCTTCCAACCTTTGTTTCAGGATTGGCCAGAATTTCCCATCCTCTGTTTCGAATTTGCTCTTGGATCTCCAGATATTCATCTTCTTTCAAATTGAATTTAACTTCCGGGATCACTGACCTCAGACCCATTATTTTGTGGTAATGGTCTGCATGTTCTTTGGTTAGGAACCTCTCTTGATTCCAAAGACTCTTTGGAGTATTCTCTTTCTTGCCTCTTGATTTGGTTTGTTTTCCCTTAGGTTCCATGATCTTGATGAGTCTTAGCTCAGAGATCATGGAAAAACACACCAAACTTAGAGGTTTGCTTGCCCTCAAGCAAAAGAAAGGAAAGGGGAGAGAGAGAGGAAGAGCCAAATTCGAATGTGGAGAGGAGGGGATGGCCGAATGTATATTTATAGGAGGAGGGGAGGGATTTCAAAAAATTAGAAAGAGATATGACATAGAGATATGATTGATGGAAGAAAATAAAATCATGATATGAAAAAGATATAAAGATGTTAAATCTGAAAATTTGGTTATGCATCTAAGAAATAAGAGATGATATGATGAGTTGAAAAATATTTAGAAAGAAATTAAGAGGATAATTGAGTTTTTGAAAAGATTTGGGAAGGATTTGAAAGAAAATTGAAAAGAGATTTTAGAAAATTGTTGAATTTTGGAAAATTGAGGGTGAATGATGAAAGTTTGAAACATGTTTATGCAGAAAATTATGAGTCAAAACATGAAAATTTGAAAAATTGAAGTTGGAAATAAAATCTCCTCCCCCTGCCTTTCTGGCGTTAAACGCCCAGAATGGTATCCATTCTGGCGTTTAGCGCCCATTTTTTGGCCATTATGGGCATTTAACGCCCAGCCAGGTACCCTGGTTGGCGTTAAACGCCAGAAACCCCTTTATCACTGGGCGTTTTTCTGAACGCCCAAAATGGTACCTTTACTGGAGTTTTCTTGCCAGCAAGCTCCTTTTCTCTGCTTTTTGCACTGAATCCTTCTGTAACTCTGTGAATTCCTTTAATTTTGATGATTATCCTTTGAAGAAAAATGTATATCAAACTTCTACAAGTATTAATTAAGATAAATAACTTGCTAATGGCTGGGTTGCCTCCCAGCAAGCGCTTCTTTATTGTCTTTAGCTGGACCTTTACTGAGCTTCATTCAAGCCTCAGTTTTGAGCATTCTTGCTCAAAATTGCTTTCAAGATAATGTTTGATTCTCTGTCTATTAACAATGAACTTTTTGCTAGAATCAATATCTTGAAGCTCAACATATCCATATGGTGACACTCCTGTAATCACATATGGTCCCCTCCACCGGGATTTTAATTTCCCGAGAAATAATCTGAGCCTAGAGTTGAACAGCAGAACTTTTTGTCCTGGCTCAAAGACTCTGGATGAGAATTTCTTGTCATGCCACTTTTTTGCTTTTTTCTTATAAATTTTTGCATTTTCAAAAGCATTAAGTCTGAACTCCTCTAGCTCATTTAGCTGGAGCAATCTTTTCTCACCAGCTAACTTAGCATCCATGTTTAGGAATCTGGTTGCCCAGTAGGCTTTATGTTCCAGTTCCACGGACAGATGACAGGCCTTGCCATACACAAGCTGGTATGGAGAGGTTCCTATAGGAGTCTTGAATGCTGTTCTGTATGCCCACAGAGCATTATCCAAGCTCTTTGCCCAATCCTTTCTATGGGCAATTACAGTCCGTTCCAGGATTCTCTTTAATTCTCTGTTAGAGACCTCAGCCTGCCCATTTGTCTGTGGATGATACGGAGTTGCTACTTTGTGGCTAATTCCATATCGAACCATAGCAGAGTAAAGCTGTTTATTGTAGAAATGGGTGCCCCCTCACTGATTAGTACTCTGGGAACACCAAATCTGCTGAAAATATGTTTTTAGAGGAACTTCAGCACAGTTTTGGTATCATTAGTGGGTGTGGCAATTGCTTCCACCCATTTAGATACGTAGTCTACTGCCACCAGAATATAAGTGTTTGAGTATAATGGTGGGAAAGGACCCATGAAGTCAATACCCCATACATCAAACAACTCAATCTCTAAGATCCCTTGTTGAGGCATGGCATAACCATGAGGCAAGTTACCAGCTCTTTGACAACTGTCACAGTTACGCACAAACTCTCGGGCATCTCTATAGAGAGTAGGCCAATTGAAGCCACATTGGAGGACTTTAGTGGTTGTTCGCTCACTTCCGAAATGTCCTCCATACTGTGATCCATGGCAATGCCACAGGATCTTCTGTCCCTCCTCTCTAGGGACGCATCTGCGGATCATTCCGTCTGCGCATCTCTTAAAGAGATATGGTTCATCCCATAAGTAGTACTTTGCATCAGAAATTAGTTTTTTCTTTTGCAACCTGCTGTACTCCTGGGGTATGAACCTCACAGCTTTATAATTTGCAATGTCTGCAAACCATGGTGCTTCTTGAATGGCAAAAAGTTGCTCATCCGGAAAGGTCTCAGAGATCTCAGTAGGAGGGAGGGACGCCCCTGCTACTGGTTCTATCCGGGACAGGTGATCAGCTACCTGGTTCTCTGTCCCTTTTCTGTCTCTTATTTCTATATCAAACTCTTGCAGAAGCAACACCCATCTTATGAGCCTGGGTTTTGAATCCTGCTTTGTGAGTAGATATTTAAGAGCAGTATGGTCAGCATACACAATTACTTTTGAACCTGCTAAATAGGATCTAAACTTGTCAATGGCATAAACTACTGCAAGTAACTCCTTTTCTATGGTTGTATAATTCTTCTGTGTGTCATTTAGAACACGACTGGCATAGTAAATGACGTTCAGAAGCTTGTTATGCCTTTGTCCCAACACTGCACCAATGGCATGGTCACTGGCATCACACATTAATTCGAATGGTAATGTCCAGTCAGGTGCAGAGATGACTGGTGCTGTGACCAGCTTGGCTTTCAGGGTCTCAAACGCCTGCAGACACTCTGTGTCAAATACAAATGGCATGTCAGCAGCTAGCAGGTTGCTTAGAGGTTTTGTAATTTTTGAAAAATCCTTTATGAACTTCCTATAGAATCCTGCATGCCCCAGAAAGCTTCTGATTGCCTTAACATTGGCAGGTGGTGGTAATTTCTCAATTACTTCTACCTTGGCTTGATCCACCTCTATTTCCTTGCTTGAAATTTTGTGCCCAAGGACAATTCCTTCAGTCACCATAAAGTGACATTTTTCCCAGTTTAAGACTAGGTTAGTCTCTTGGCACCTTTTCAAGACAAGTGCTAGATGATCAAGACAGGAGCTAAATGAGTCTCCAAATACTGAGAAGTCATCCATGAAGACTTTCAGGAACTTCTCTACCATATCAGAGAAGATAGAGAGCATGCACCTCTGAAAGGTTGCAGGTGCATTGCATAGACCAAAAGGCATTCTTCTGTAAGCAAATACTCCAGATGGACATGTGAATGCTATTTTCTCTTGGTCTTGAGGATCCACTGCAATTTAGTTGTAGCCTGAATAGCCATCCAAAAAGCAGTAGTATTCATGGCCTGCTAGTCTCTCTAGCATCTGGTCTATGAATGGTAAAGGAAAATTATCCCTTCTGGTGGCTATATTGAGCCTTCTGTAGTCAATACATATATGCCACCATGTAACTGTTCTTGTGGGACAAACCTCTGTCCTTGCCAATCCAATCATTCAGGTCATAAATAGTCAACATCAATGTCTTATAGTAATTTCAAAAGTTATTATACTCATTAACCCCAATTCGTTATCAATTTATCAAATTTAGATTCATTTACCCCAATCTTTTATCAGTTACCAATTCTATTATCACGTGAGCAGAATAATACCACCATCCTCACTGTGGATAAGATAAACTACCCTCCCTGCATAGAAAGTTACGCACTGAGCAAGAGGGATGATACCACTGTCCTTGCCAGGCAAGAAATTAATATCACATCTTAAACCAATTTACAATTCTATCCAGACTCGGAAGATTCAACCTAACATAACCCAATTCATTTATTAGCTACTTCAATATTATTATTCCGTGAGCAAGATGAGACCACCGTCCTTACCGCGTGTGGGCCAAAGCCACCATTCCCGCAACACTTCCTTCGTTTAACTAAGTGTTTATCCAGAAATAACACAATTTAATTCATTGGACTTAGCCAAACTCTATCCAGAGCTTAAGACAAGTTATCAAACATCCCATGGGATTTACATGGGTTTATAAACTTGCCAGGAAAGCCAAATAGTCAAAAACAGAGTTTCTTCAATAAAATAGGACTTGTGTGTATGCACATCTCTGTGCGCATGCACAGATCAAAAGGAATTTCCAAACTCGTGCATACGCATCACCCCTCGTGCGTATGCACAACTGGTAAATTTTCCTTGGCATGTGTAAGAACACCCTCGTGCGTACACATGAGCTGCAACAGTCGCGTTGAGTGGTGCGCACACAGGCCAAAATTCTGGTTTTTTTGTGTACAATCTTAAAATCAGTTTTTTGTACCGGTTTTCAATCGTTCATAACTTTTTGTCTAAATTTTTGTTTTTCTTTGTTCTTAAACAGTTTTAAAGCTCTTATCATTGGCTTTAATTTAAGATAGATTTCATTCAATTTCACGCTCCGAACGCCAAGCTATGACTCGTTGTCGTTGAAGTCGATCAAAAATTTGTTTTTACCAATTTTACATTAGTGTTAAATTTCACCAAATTCTCAAATTAACCACTTTCAAAGCAACCTATACCAACTCTAGGCATCTTCAACATTCATTAAACAATTCTCAATCCTCCCTAACTATTCAAGGCCTAACCCATTAATTTTTAACTCATATAGCATAATTTCATTCCATTTTTGTATTCAAAACAACAACCACAACACAATAACAATCCATCCAAAAACTCATTATTTCATCAACAAGGCACACGTGATAATGCCACCACTTACCATAACTTACCAAATAGGGGATACCTCATCCTATAACGACCTCTGACTTAATTTTCATATCAAATCCTCTATAGGAAAATCAAACCATTTTCATATCCAATTTTATTCACATATATACTCATTACTCATTAATACATCATTTCACATAATCATGTCACTACAAGAAAATGGAGCATTTATAACAAAAAATTTGTATCAAATTTAAAATTGTTACAAATTATACTTTTTGCGTAACAATAATTAGTTATTGTTACAAAATAAGAATATTTTGTAACAATAAAAAAAATTGTTAAAATCATTTTAATATTTTGTAACAACGTGATTTCTTTTGTTACAAATTATGCTGGTTTTTGTATCGAATTGTTGCTTTGTTGTAAAATATTATAATATTTTGTAACAAAAGATTATATTGTTCCAAAAATTCAACATATTTTGTAACAAAATATCTATTTGTTTCAAAAGTTATAAATATTTTGTAACAAAAAATTAATTTATCACGGAATACAATATTTTTGTAACAAGTTATTTATTTGTCACAAAATTTAAAAAAATTTTTAATTAATAAAAAATTTTATTTCAACATATTAAATGTAAGACTTTGAATTTTCGAAAATTAACATAATGAGTTATTTATTATTTATTATATTTATTTAAGATTTTATATTCAAAAATTTATTTTACTAAAAATATTTAAGTCAAATTAATGATACTTTGAGTTTAAAATTATTTTAAAAATTAAATAATAAGTTATTTAAAATCTATTATATTTATTTAATATCAATTTTTAGAAAATTTTATATTAAACAGGATATTTTTTATTTATAATTTAAAATTTTAGTAATTAAAAAAATATAAAAAAATTTATATGATTTGATTTAAATATTTAAAATTTTTAAAATTAATACTTTAATTTTTATAAATAAAAAAATTAATTTAATTATTTTTAATTTTATCTTAATTAGTATTTATTTAAAAATAATTTGTAAATTAATAATAAAATAATATTTTAAAAATAATTAATTTAATTATCTCTAATTTTTAGAATTAGAATATTTATTTAAAAATAATTTTAAAATTTATAATTAAATAATATTTTTACATAATTATCTAACCCTAACCTCCCTTAAGTCACTAACACTAACTAACAGTAGCCACCATCTCTTTTCTTTTCAAACCCCAACTTCAACACAAACACACACAAAAAAAAACGTGAAATTAGAGAAGAGAAGGAGAGTTGCGATCAAAAGAGAGGAAGAGCCATGCTGCAGCCATTGTCTAGCTGCCTCGCTACTGCCGTCGCATCATCGCCATCGCGTCACCGCCAAGCCATCGCAGGAGAGAGAGATGTGTCTGAGAGAGAGAGAGAGAGAGCTAGAGGGAGCTACTGCGAACTCGCCAACAGGTGAGCCCGCGTCGCCGTCGCCTCGGCTGCTTCCACCGCCGTTGGACCCGTCGCGCGCGTCGTCGACCAAGGAGTGCCTCTAACCCGTCGCTGCTACCACTAGGGTTTACCGGCGCCTCTGTGCCTTGTCATCGCCATTAGAGATGCTGCGAATAAGAGAATGAAGGGGCGCTGCTTCACGCCGTCGCCGTCGCCGTGGGTGGAGCCGCCGTCGCCAAGGTCCGCCGTGAAGAGGAACATGGAAAAGAAAACAGGAAAGTCACTATTGGGAATTTGGGGAAAATAGCTCTGTTCTGCCTCTGCCGCTTCTCCTCATCTCCGTCGCGTTTTAAAGTTCCAACTTCCAACTCCTCTCTCTTTTGTTGAACTTCAAAACATATAAAGCCTCTGGTTATTTTAAGTTCTCTGAACTTTTTATGTTTCTGATTGTTATTTCCATAGGATTTTTTCTGAATTTATTCTCGGTTATGATTTTTGGTCTAATTATTTGGTTTCTCTTTTTTTTTTTTTTGACATATTTCTACAGTTGGGTAAGAGGGATTCTTTTAATCTTGTTTGGGCATACTAGGAGATGCAGTTTGATGGAGTCGATTGGGGTTTACAAGAGAGATTCGTATTCTTTGCAAAAGAAAGGGAAAAACTTGCAGTGCGGAACCCTGATGGCAAATTAATCGCCATTCTTGTAAATTCTTCATAATGTTGATATGTACATAGTGAATTAGTGAGAATTTTGCGAACATTTTGATTATGCATGTTCGATTAAGAGATAATAAGTAATCCTGCATATTTGTTGATGATTACGAAATGTGGCTTACCACCTTTGGAGGATGCATGCAAATGAAAAGTCAAGCTCTTGATCTCTGGTGCACGAAATTGTGATCCTTAACAACGGCGCCAACAACTTGGTGCTCGGAACGTAATTCACACACTTTGTCACAACTTCGCACAACTAACCAGCAAGTGCACTGGGTCGTCCAAGTAATAAACCTTATGTGAGTAAGGGTCGATCCCACGGAGATTGTCAGCTTGAAGCAAGCTATGGCCACCTTGTAAATCTCAGTCACGCGGATTCAAATGGTTATAGAGTTTTAATAATTAAAAGATAAATAAAGCATAAAATAAAGATAGAGGTACTTATGTAATTCATTGGTGAGAATTTCAGATAAGCGTATAGAGATGCTTTCGTTCCTCCTGAACCTCTGCTTTCCTGCTGTCTTCATCCAATCATTCCCACTCCTTTCTATGGAAAGCTTTGTGTAGGGCATCACCGTTGTCAATGGCTACTTCCCATCCTCTCAGTGAAAATGGTCCAAGATGCGCTGTCACCGCACGGCTATTCATCTGTCGGTTCTCGATCATACTGGAATAGGATTCAGTAATCCTTTTGCGTCTGTCACTACGCCCAGCACTCGCGAGTTTGAAGCTCGTCACAACCATCCCTTCCCGGATCCTACTCGGAATACCACAGACAAGGTTTAGACTTTTCGGACCTCAAGAATGGCCGCCAATAGTTCTAGCCTATACCACGAAGACTCTGATCTCACAATCAGAAGGCTAAGAGATACACATTCAAGCTTGTTTGCATGTAGAATGGAAGTGTTTGTCAGGCACGCGTTCATAAGTGAGAATGATGATGAGCGTCACATAATCATCACATTCATCATGTTCTTGTGTGCGAATGAATATCTTAGAGAAGAAATAGGCTTGAGTTGAATAGAAAAATAGTAGTACTTTACATTAATTCATGAGGAACAGCAGAGCTCCACACCTTAATCTGTGGTGTGTAGAAACTCTACCGTTGAAAATACATAAGTAATAATGGTCCAGGCATGGCCGAATGGCCATCCCCCATAAAGGTCTAAGATAGCATAAAACTAATCAAAAGAGCTCATTCCAAGACGTTTTACACAATAGTAAAAAGTTCTATTTATACTAAACTAGTTACTAGGGTTACAGAAATGAGTAAATGATGCAGAAATTCACTTTCGGGCCCACTTGGTGTGTGCTTGGGTTGAGCATTGAAGCTTTCACGTGCAGAGGTCTTTCTTGGAGTTAAATACCAGTTTGTAACCTGTTTCTGGCGTTTAACTCTGCTTTGCAACCTGTTTCTGGTGTTTAACTCCAGAATAGGGCAGAGAGCTGGCATTGAATGCCAGTTTGCATCATCTAAACTCGGGCAAAGTATGGACTATTATATGTTGCTGAAAAGCCCTGGATGTCTACTTTCCAACGCAATTGAGAGCGCACTATTTGGACTCCTGTAACTCCAAAAAATCCACTTGAGTGCAGAGAGGTCAAAATCTAACAGCATCTGCAGTCCTTCTTCAACCTCTGAATCTGATTTTTGCTCAAGTCCCTCAATTTCAGCTAGAAATTACCTGAAATCACAGAAAAACACACAAACTCATAGTAAAGTCCAGAAATGTGATTTTTAATTAAAAACTAATAAAAATATATTAAAAACTAACTAAATCATACTAAAAACTATGTAAAAACAATGCCAAAAAGCGTATAAATTATCCGCTCATCAATCTCCACCCTAAGAAGTAAGAAGACTAGAGCCATTCATAGAAGGCTCACCAAGCACCAGGTATTTTGCCTTGCCTTGTGCTTATTTTTTATTTGATTTGACAACATTTTATGTAACTTGATCCCCTTGTATCAATTCTGCGTGTTTAAATTCTTTAATTAGCTTTGATTTTGTTCATATTCATTCATCATGCTAATCTTGGTTCTAAATAATTAAATATGTTGTTGGGTGAATTTATTTTAAATTTATTCAAGATAATGTCATGAGAAAGTGAGCTAGTATTTGCAAATTATAATATAATGAAGTTAGTTGCGAGTTAGAATATTGACACTAAATCTGTTTTTGATGTGAATTGCAATATTAAAACCTAATCTGTTTATCTAAGTGAAACTTGAGGTAACCATGAATTTTTCGCTAGTATTTTTCAGCATGCCAGCGTCGCCTGTAGCAGCATTCTCCATCCACCGCAGCTGCAACACCCCTTGTCTCCTTTCTTTTTGCCTTGTTCTAGTTCTCTGCTTCTAGGTTTTTGTCCATTTTTTATTTTTATTAAGTTTGATTAATTTTGGTTAATTAGTTGATTTTGGTTAATTATCTTAGTTACATTAGTTGCTGTTAGTTGATTATAGGTGGTTAGGTTAGGATGATTTTCTTTAGTTTTGATTGTTGCTGAAAGTGTTTGGAGCTAGTTTGCTGTTTATAATGGAATTGTTGTTTTGATGAGAAACTGTGTTGATTTTCTTTAGATATGATTTTGTTATTGTTATTCATTTTTTTTATGTTTCCCATTCTATGTTGTCTAATTAACATCATGCATTGAATTTTGTTGAGCTTGACCTCCGTACTTCGAAATCTCTTCCAAGCTTGGCTGTTCGTCACTCTTTTCTGTTTATTCTCCTGAGTTGAATTCTTCTTATTATTCTATTGTTGTTGAGCTTGGAAAGAAGAAGAATTTCTAGCTTTGTCAGCATCCTGTTGCAACTTATAAATTATTTCACTTTATGTATTACTTTTCTTTTATATCTTTTATACCTTATAAAAAAATGGGAAGCATTAAGGGATGTTTCAAAATTATTGGATTAGCTTGTTGGATTAGCCTTTATATCCAAAATAAGATAAGTTAAAACCTTTATGGTTACTTGTTTGTTCATGCCTATATCCAGGTACTAGTGAGATATCATATGTTCAATTTCATCTAGGGTCTTTGTTTTGTTCCCAAATTCACAATTCTAGTAACTTATACCTTGAAATTACTATATTGTGCTTTCTTTATAAACAATTTGTTGAATCCAAATGTCTGTCTACTAATCTTGTTTTATTCTGGATAAGTGATAATATGGTGTTTATGTTTCTAATACAATTCATTTTTTCCTCTTTAATTTGCAGACATCTTCTTTCTTTCTTCACATTTTTAAGGTCCAGCTTTTAGATAAACGGATACACATTGGAGGGAAGCAACCCTCTACTTTGTGTCTAGCTGCTTTTTGATTTATTATGAAAGAACATTTCAAGTTTTTGTGTCTAGCTGCTTTTTGATTTATTATGAAAGAACATTTTAAGTTGTTAGACGTGATCAGGTAAATATTCTTGAAGTCTTTAATTTGGTGTTATATTTTTTGGTGTTAGAAAAATTTTGGATAAAAGTTAATGAAAAAAATTATAATTAGTGTTATATATTGTTTTTAATTTTTTGTTTTGATTTTTTTCGTTTACAGGAGTGCTAAAATGGTGACATGCTACTTAAAGGACTCAAGAATATTTTGATTCATAGAGACACTAATCTATGTTAGATTTTTAATTTTTGGTTGAACTAGTGTAAGAAATATAACTTGTAGAACTAATCAATGTAGACACTAATGTTATTGTTTTAAAATAATTTTAGTTAAATGAAACATGTTTGAATTATCTATGTTTTTACATATTATATAAATGTCGACTTGCTTAGTAAAGTACTTAATATATCAGTTGATTAAAAAGATAATTTGGTAAATTATGCATGCAATTTGTATTTAAAAATTGTTATAAAATAAATATTGTACTTTTGTAACTAAAGAAAAAAAGTTACAAAATCAAGTTATATTTTGTAACAAAATTTTATGATAGGAAAAAATATTTTGTCACTAAAAATATTTTGAAGATCAAAATTTGTTATCACTTTTGTAACGAATTTAGGTTTTTGTATAAAAAAAATTGTTACAAAATATTATTTTGAATTGTAACAGATCCATTTTTTGTTACAAAAACTTTTTGTAACGGGACATACTGCAACGGCTCTTTTTTTGTTACAAATTCTTTTTGTTTCAAAATTCTAATTTTTTCTAATAATTTTTTTTGTTACAAATATTGCTTTTTCTTATAGTGATGCCAATTCACATCATTTCATACAAGCATACACAGCAATCAATTACCATCAACAACAACCCATTATCCAACACTATCTTAAGAACAATTAACCTAGGTTTTCATATAACCTTACACAATATCTACCCGAAACTAAAATTTGTACTTCCTTGACGGCAGTTTTTTCCCAACTCTTGAATTATCTCCCTTCTGATAAATCTGAGCTTGTTCAACGTTAACTAAGCCTCAACAATGCTCCGCAACTACACCAAGCATTCGTGATCAATCAAGCAACTCTAGCAACTCTAATTTCACCAAATTTTATATAATTTTAAACTAGGGTTCGCATATACAGGAGAAAATTCAAAGAAAAAGAGTTTCCTTACCTTATATCATGTACCCTTGGGTCAATTCCCTTTAGGACCCAAGATAAGCCTTCATAAACATCAAAACCACAATATTTTAACATTCACTCAACCAAAACTCAAATTTGAAGGAAAATTTAAAAATGAGCTAGAGTTTTTTAGAGTACACACCGCAAAACTTAGATAGAAACGAAGAGGACGATGAGGTGGTCGCATAACCACAAACAAGTCGTTGATTGGAGTTACAGTTTGAAAGTTATGTGCTATTAAGTGTGGTGAGTAAATAGTGCTTAGGACATTGGTTCTTCCTTATCTTCTCTCTTCTCTCTTCGTTTCTCTCTCACTCTCAATGAAGGAGGGTGAGCTAAAGTGTTAAGTGAGGAGAGTGTTAAGTGTTTTGGGTCATGAACTTTGGGATCAAGTGAGGCTAAATTCAAATTTCTTTATATTTGGCCAAACCTTTAAGATAGATAAGTGTTTGGGTTAATGTTCTAATTATTTTTCTTATCATTTTTATCGTTTTAGTTTCCTCACTCGTAGTACTAGACAGATTTAATCTGGTACAATTAAGTTTAACGTTAGTACGCATTTTTCTGCAATTAATTATATTTTTATGCTTAATTTTATTTTTTAAGTTAAATTTTTACCGGTAAATTCTCAAATTATAAATTTTGAATTTTTTTAATCTTTTTTTACTCACATTTAATGTATTAAGTAATTATTTGTTATTTTTTTAGATCTTATATATTACATCTATTTTACTTTTTAAATCAATCCAAAACAGTAAATACTATTTTTATATTATAATTAGTTAATTTTTTATTTTATTTAAAAAATATCTTAATTATTAATTATTATCAATTATTAATTGTAAATCAACAAATATTTAACTTGTCACGTAAGCTAAAGCGCGATCCTTAAAAGTTAAAACTTCTCTTTTACTTCACACTTTAATTTTAACAAAAAGAATATGTGCATTTATTGGCTACATGTTTTTTTTTTTTTTTTTGGGAAGAAAGCCCTAATAAAAACGTTTCTTCAATTGGAGGTGCTTTCTACTTTAACATCTTCCTGACAAGATACAAGAAATACAAAAAAGCGCTACCGTAACAAAACGATGACATCTAAATAAATAATTCAATAAAAATGATATTTTAATAATAAATTTTAAAAACAATAGCACATTGCTAAAAAATAAACCCTAGTTTGTAACAAAGCACATTTCTAAAAGAGAAGATGAAGTATAAAATCGTAATCTTTGATCACAATATTTGTTTCCTAGTAGGATAGCAAGGTGCTTCCGATATTAAATTCAGACACACATGGTGATTTCTTTTACTGGTGGCGAGCAGATATACAATATGCATGTATTGACTTTCTGTCTCTAAATCAACCACATGAATAAATAGACCAAAGAATGATGAGAGATCAACAAAGAAATTTTGGGGAGTGGATACTCTATAATGAAAAAAAAATTGGATGATATCAATTGTGATTTTTTACTCTTCAATGTTCTCTCTCATATTTAATTATGGCCCTATTTATAAAGTTAATAGTGAGAGATCACAGTGCATTTTTTCGAGTGTTAAAAAAATTAAAAAAAATCCATTTGCTTACGCTTTCAAGTAAGATAAATGATGTCTCTATCTCGAAAGTTTCAAATGATGACTGTACTAGGGTGCACATGGGTCGGGTGAAGCCGGGTTTGATGTGACCCAGATCCAATCCGAAATATACACCGGGTCTATTTATTAGACCCGAACCCGGTCCTAAACCCGATAAAACCAATACACTTTCGGGCCATAATTATATCGGGTGAAAACCAGGTGAAAATCGGGCCGTTAACATTACATTACGTTGATACCTTCTTGTAAGCTAGCATGTAAAAATATCCAAATTTTCAAAACTCCAACCATTAGTTAACATGGCAAAATTCACTTAGAAAAATATAACAAGAACCAACCCTTCTTCAAAATTAAAGCATAACCACAATCAATATTAAAGTATAACCACAATCAATACTAATATTGTCTAATAATACCAAATATTTAAATCAATACAAATAACACAATCTTATGTATTAGTCTAAAGTCTTATGCATTCTAAACATAAAACATTAACTTATAGTCTTATAACTAATAACACAAAATATTAAGGTTTACAATACTTAAATTCCACATAAGAATAGTCATGATCCATTACTAATAACACAAAATATTAATTGTATATGATGACCGGGCCACCGGGCCGACTTCGGGTGACCCGAGCTATGGCCCGGACCCGACCCGAAATAATGACCGGGTCTATTTTTGAAATCCGTACCCGACCCTAAATCCGATGAAATCACACCAAATTAGTCCCTAAAATGTTTGAGACCAGACCGGATCTTTGGGCCGGGCCGGGTCTGTGCACCCCTAGACTGTACAGAGGTATTAATGTTGTTCTGACTTTCTGCTAATATTCCCCCCATTTCGGATATATTGGAGCATAATAAGTAACCTTTTCTTAGTGAAATCAGATTATTCGCATTTTTTAGATACCTAGTTATTTAGGGTAGTTAATGAATTGTATAAAGACAATAAAAATGACAAATTAGTATTATTTATATCTTTTACAGGAAACTGTGCCTAATTTTCAGGTTTAAGCTGCATAGTCAGCCATGATCCTAATTCTCCACCCAATATGCAATAAAAGGGGAGATTTTGGGGTAGGAGGGTATCATAAAGCTGCTCTAGTGCTCTTATTGGCTAGCTTCTATGTTTGTGCCTTTTTTTTTTTTTCCAAATAAATCTGAGATAAAAAATTTCCTTTCATATGTTTCCTTAGTGAATTACACATGAATACCAAATATGATGTTATTTGAAATGAGTTTTGTTATTATTTGCATAAGCTTGATTGCTGCAAAAATGGTTGGGATTGGAAGTTAAAGTGAATTTCTTTCCAGGTCTGTTTGACTTTTATGTAAAAGTTGGCTTTTTAACTGTAATTAGCTTATTAGGTCACCTAAAACCTAAAAGTAACTTTTTTTTTTGAAAAAAAACAAACTCAACACATTGAGTGAAGCTTACAAGAGACGCACATAGATTTTAGTAACACCTATATCATTTTTGACATAGCTATTAACAACATGGATTACTTTGATATCAATCTTTAGAACAATAAAACGACCTAACAATACAATCTACTATATCTGTTGTCTTATTCTAAAAGATAGACTCGTTTTTACATCGTTATTCCATATAATGAAAAAAAATCCACCAAAAGTAGCTTCTGCTTGCATTATATGAATTCAAGGTGGAATTTTGCTATGTTCCAGTATTTTGGTGGATAACTCCTTGAGGACCTAGGGTTATTATACAAAGCTAGAAATAATGGATCATTATTACTTTCTTAAGTGAATTCAAATATATCCAATGTTGTACTACGTACCCAATCACAGTAATTGGATTTTACACAATGTCAGTCATTGATGATTAATTATATTATTTTTTTTTCCCTGATTAAGTAGACTGCATGTATATTATTAATAATACTGAATGTATTTTCTAATGTAAATACCTCAAGTTTGATTAATCACTATGTAAAGAAAATAGTATATAATTAGTATTTTTACCCGTAATAACATTACGGAAATATACATTTTTTAAAATTATGGTTCATTTTATTCTGACAGTATAAATTATACATGATACAAAAGATTTATAAAATTAATCTACTTTTACAAAAAAAAATTCGTAGATTGACAAAAGTCTCTGATTAAGAAGACTAATGTATTTATAGATAAAAAATCAAATAATAAGATTTTTAGTTATTATTTTTATATAAAAAAGTCTAATTTTTTATTAATAATTAATTTTAACATTCGTTATCTAAAATTTGAAATAATTTAACGTGTATATTTTTACATTTAATTAGGTGTTAAGTCTGTTGCACAAATAGAAATAATCAATTTTTATACTTGTTATTTAAAAATAATATTTTTCTCTCTATATATAAATATAATTAGATATTAGTATAAAAAAATTATACGGATAGTTATAAAATTAACTCAAAACTAATTTTTTTAAAACAATTGAATCTTGATTCTAACTTTTAATTATAACATTAGTATTCTCTCCAAATTATATGTAATAAATATTTGAAAGAAGAGAAATGAAAATATAGATTAAAAAGATAAGCGGTGAAAATTTAAAATTAAATAAAAAACTAAAAAAATATGTATATATAATAATAATATTTTTTATTTGAATTATACTATTTTGTTTTCTGTAGAACAGAAAGATAGAAAAAATAGAGAATGAGAGAAATGAGAGAGAAAGATAAAGATGAAAAATAAGAGTGAGAGTTTGTTAACTTTGGAAGAAAAAAATTTATTTTAATTATAATAAAAAAATATCGGATTACATATTTTGATTTGTCAAATTACTAATATAAAATATAAATTATATATAGAGTAAAAATGGTAGAGAGAAATAGAAAAATGGAGAGAGGTAGATGAGAAAATTCAGGAAAGGAGTTTATTAATTTTGGAAAAAAATATTTTCGCTCAATTTTAATTTTAATAAGAGAGTGTTATGTGACACATTTGATTATTAAATTAGATAGTAATATATGATACATAATATAGGTATATTTCAATTTCAATTTTAATTTTAATGCAATTAAAGAATGTCATGTTGTACATTTTGATTGTCAAATTAGTAATTAGTCATTGATATTAATATTAATAATGGTATATAAAATAGATAGAGTGTTTGAAGGAATGAGAAAAATAGAGAAAGGAATATGGAGGAGGGGAGAACTCTTTAATTTTGGAGGGAAAGATTTGATTTTAATTGCAATGAGGGAGTGACATGTGGCACATTTTGGCTGTAAAATTAGTATGGGGAGGGAAAAATTCTTTAATTTTGAAGGGAAAGATTTAATTTCAATTACAATGAGGGAATGACATGTGACACATTTTGATTGTAAAATTAGAATATATAATAGATAAAAAAATATAAAGTGCGTTAATTTTTATATTTTTGTTTTAGAGTAAAATGATAAATAAGTTTTTAAAAATTTACATTTTAAACATATTAGTTTTTTAAAAAAAATTATTAATAAAGTCTTTTACAATAACAAATATGAATACATTATTTTTAGAATAATTAATTTTTATAATTTGGCTAGAATATTTTAATTTAAACTAATTTATTTACATCTACTATTATGAAGAGTTTTATTGATATTTTTTTTAAAAATTAATCTTAAAGTATAAATTTTCATAATTTTATATTTAATTTATTTTTTAAAATTCTCAAATAAGGGATTGTGACTGTCTCAAATCACTCTGAACTTGTTTTACAATTAGTGCATCAAATGCGGCTATTCAAGACCGCCATGAATATATTTTTAAAACATGTTTAGCAAATAGCAGCGATTTGCAAATAAAATTTACTATTTAATAGTGATTATTCTAGCAATTGCTGAAAACTGTCGCTGAACTCTTTGTTGCATAATCCGGAATAACGGGTGATAAGAAGCCACCCAATTATTTTCTGGCAGTTAAAAACATCTTAATCGGTCGAAAGTGTTGAAGTAGTCTTGTAAACAAGCGAGAATGAATTATTCACTTAGTAAGTTTTTTATTTTTAGTTTTTTCTAGCTCTATTTAATTATGAAAAACTTTTGGAGTCAACAATTTTTAATAATTTTAATCATCATTTAATTAGTATAAATATTAAATTATCTTCAATAAATATATTTTACTAATTTATATATGTAGGTTTTTAAAAAATATAAATATAAATTGTATTTTATTAACTCATGTGTATAAATTATGATAATTAAACATAAATATAAATTATATATTTTTGTATATAAATTTTTATAAATATAAGTATAAATTATTATTAATTAAATACTAATTTAAAATAATAATATTTATTAATTATATAATATAATTTTTTAATTATTTTTAAATGATATTTTTTGGAAATTGGAATATACACATGGATAGTTGTGCGGTTTTGATTAGTCATAGAAATAAAGGAGATGGCAGGGATATTTTACTTGCAGTGGACAAGCAGTAACGATAGTAGGGGTGGAAGTGAATTAGACTATTCAACGGGAGTTTATGGCTTAATTCGTTTTAGTTTTGCTTTGATTCGGTTTATTTTATTAAATATGTTAAATTTGACTTTTTTTTTTAAATATATTAGTTAAAAAAGTTAAGTTATAGACTTTAAAAAAAATTATATAACTAGTTGGTTTAATTCGTCAAAATATGTTTTTGTAAAAATAAGTTAGTTTTAGTTTATACAAATATAATTATTTGTGTCATGCATGTGATAAGATTGAAATTATAATTTTAAATTATTTTTAAAATTAATTTAAATTATAATAATTTAATTAATAAAAAAGTAACATGTTATATATTATTTTTTTTTAATTTAGTGTTAATTGGATTAACTCTAAAATAGTTATTAATCGATTTTAATAATCTACTTTTTTCAATAAATCAGACATATATACTGAATGTGATCATAAATAATATAGTAATAGTTAAATTCACCAATAAATATATTAGTTATGATCAAACTATAAAACAAATTAAATATAAAGGCTATTAGCACTTATAAATCTATAAAATCGCACTGTCTTTGTTCGCGTGCAAGGGTTTACTTATCAAATAAACTTAAAATATGAACCAAAAATATTTATAAATTGGACCTAGCATCACTTGAAAGAATAATGGAAAATAATCAACTTATCTTATCATCTATGAGAACCATTTCTATGTAAGTCGTATTGTTCTTGTCAAATTTGGATGAGACTTTTCATAACTTTATATATTAATTTTGTTAAATAATTCTATATATATATATATATATATATATATATATATATATATATATATATATATATATATATATATATATTACGGTAGTTTTTCTTAATATATATACATATACATAAATAATTCTATACCTATACATAAATAAAAAAATTTGTGAATCATATTTTGTTAAACTCTATATTACCGGTTATTAAAAACATCTAAATCACATATATTAATTATTTTTTTG
This sequence comes from Arachis ipaensis, assembly GCF_059453495.1. Classification (NCBI taxonomy): domain Eukaryota; kingdom Viridiplantae; phylum Streptophyta; class Magnoliopsida; order Fabales; family Fabaceae; genus Arachis; species Arachis ipaensis. The sequence goes on along the minus strand of NC_142441.1, from coordinate 111,597,735 downwards.
TTATAATTATTTCGTTATATATATATATGATTATTTTTTATTCTGCAATCGTACAATAATTTTTTATTTTTTATATCTATATATATTCCTCAATTCCGACTCTATTCATATGCATATTAACAGTTTTTTTCTAATAGTGATGTTTTAATTTTTCGTTTTTCTTTTTTTTTACGTATCTTTCTTTTTTTTTAAATAGTGATGTTTTAATATTTCTTTTTCTTTTTTTTAAATATATTTTTTTTAATAATTACATTACTAATCTGAAATATAAAATGAGAAAAAAATAAACTTAAAAATCGAAAAAAAAAGAAATTTTATATTAAAAATATAAAAATAATATATTCAAAAAGAATAGTCGTAATATATAAATAGGTAAATTATACTTTTTGTCCCTAAAGTTTAGCAAAAGTTTTAAAAATATCCCTAAGTTTTATTTTATTTCAATTTTGTCCTAAAAATTTTTGATTTGCATCAAATATACCCTTGACGGCTAAATTTTCAAAAAATTTAAGACCAATTTAACAATAATACATGAAAATTATGCTTAATTTGTTTGTGTTGAGGGTTGTTCTTATGAAGTTGTTATTGAATTGGTCTTAAATTTTTTGAAAAATTAGTTGTCAGGGGTATATTTGATGCAAATCGAAAATTTTTAGGACAAAATTAAAACAAAATAAAACTTAGGGGTATTTTTGAAACTTTTATCAAACTTAAGGACAAAAAATATACTTTGATTCAACAATTTAAATTTCTCTAAAACTAATTTAATCAAATACCAATATTAGAAATAAGTTACTTAAATAATATTTAATCTATTCTAGTCCTTAGACACGTATAGATTAGAGTCATTCTCGTAACAACAACGAGCTGAAACAATGTCGTAAGTTCGAATATTTAGAATTCGTGCAAATTCAAATCATTCCTTTGTTCTTTGAAAATCTTCTGTATCCCTGATAGAGTTAAATCAAAATTCCTTTTATGGAAAAAGAGTTACGGAGATGGATTTGATGTATTGGAAACCAAAATTCAGAAGTCACTATTTATATTTGAGTGTCACACCCATTAAACCCGAAAGACCAAATAAAATAGTATCTCTGATTTTATTTTCATTTAATTCTAAATTAAAAGTAATAATGACTTATTTAATTCAGCATTTATGATAATAAATGAGATGATCATTATATAAGTCATTTAATGTAAAATAGCTTAATTTATGATTATAATTAATATATGTATTGCCCATAAATAGATTAGGAAATAATAATTTCGTAACAAAATAATCATTCAATTTGAATTACAATTAATTGATTGATAGAAATTATAATAAATTGTATGATATTTAAAAAATTAACCAAATCAATTAGTTGATATAATTAATTTATTATAATAAAATGAATTTAACGAGTTAAAAGAAATAAATCGAAAAACACCATTAAAAACATGTTACGACAGTTTTATCATTAAGTGCAGAAATTTAATTTTGCATAATAGAATAGATATTTACAGATTATTATATTAAACACAGACTAAAAAAATACACTAAACAAAATAAAAAGTATCAATGGTAAAATATAACCTAAAAAATTACTTAAATTCAAAAAGAACCTATGATTAATTATAATAAATCTATATATGAGAAGTAAAAGTAAAATAAACAATTAAAAATAAAGTAAAAAGAGCAATTAAAAAAGTAAAAGAAGATAGAAAAGATAATGTGTGGAGTAGATAAAAAATGTATTGCAATAGAAGATTAATATAATTAATTAATACAAAGGATGAAAGAGAAAAATCAAAATACGATCTTATTAAAAAAATTTCAAAAAAATATTTTAAAAAGAACTTATTAATCAACTTTTATAAAAATATTACATAAAATTTAAATTATCTTTAAATAAAATAACAATACCCTTAAGAATTATTAATCAAAATAAATAAAAAAAATTAATATAAAATAAAATCATAGGAAAATATTAACAAAATTAAGATAAAAAAAACAAAAATAAAAAATTATAAATATTTTACCTGAAGTACAAAATAAAGAGAAAAAAAGAGATATATAAATAAATAAGATAATAATTTGAATTAATTGAGTTCATTTATTTCATTGCTTTATATATTATTTATTAAATAATTTAATATTTATTACGATCATATTAAATAATAAATGAGTTATAATTAATTTGGTTTAATGAATCAAACAAAATTTAAAATAATTTGATATTTATTCTAATTAAATTAAATATTTGAAGTCATGATTAATGTAATTTAATGAATCAAATAAAATGTTAAATGATAAAATATTTATCCTAATCAAATAAAATTACATTTGATTAATTATAATTAATACAATTGAATGAATCAAACATATTAAATTAAAAAATAATTTAGTTAATTTGTGTCTTAAGGACACATTTTAAAAATATTTATTTTGCAACAACTTTTATAAAAAAAATTTATAATATTTTTAACCTATGGTTTAAAGGTAAAGTTATAATAACCCATTAAAAAATACTTAATTAGTTAATACAAATAATTAATATAATTGATTTAGTTCAATAAATTAAAAAAATAAATGTGAAAAGAAGAGATAAAGAGAAAGTAAAATTATAAAAATGTATATCCACCATTAAAAAGCAATGAAAAAAAATTCCTTTTTAGTTTTTTATTTATTAATTATTATTAATTTATTATAATTAATTTCACAACATTTATTACACGTTATTCATCTTATAAATTAATACAATCAATTTATTGATATCAATTATCAATAATTAATTATAATTGATATAACTCATTTTGCTATACTATCTAAATAAATAATTAAAAATGCACGTTTCAATTTTTTGTTAAAGTAAAATAAAATAAAATATATAAATTGAGTAGATATAAATATGAAAATTATAAATTTTATTAACAACTCAAATAAATTAGTACCATAAAATTAAATTTAATGTCTATTTTAAAAATAATTACTGACTTTTTATTCTTTTAATTATTAATAATTTAAATAAAATAATACCCTATATCTTATTTTGTTATTTATTTTAAGTAATTACTAACATAATTGTTAGTAAAATCCAAGTGTATATTATCAACATAATTTTATCACGAGTATTTCAATCTTATCGTCATTGCAATTTTGTACTATCTTACTTTTTTTAATTGTTATTATTAGAATTGTTAAATAATATTAAAAAAATTTTAAAAATAGAAATAGCGATGACACCTTGAATAATTAATTCAATAGAATTAAATTTAAACGAATAAGATGATTCAATCAGTTATACAAATAATAGCATATTTATAAATATTAATATTGAAAATAGTCTCACTAATGTAAATGATCAATACAATAATTATATGAAAAACTAACTAATTACATAATTGCATAATTTTTAAGATCCTATATAGTTAAATCTAACGGAAAAATAAAAAAATATTTATATGATAATGTCCTAATATTTTAGCATACTATAAATCATATTATAAATTTATATATCATATTATAATTTTAAGTCAACTCCTTAAACACATTATAACATAAATCATCTAAAAAGATACACCAAATTAACGAATATCACATGGGTCACAACATACACTCTAAATTGTCACGATATTTCAAATAAAAAGAGCATCAATATAGAAAAATCAATGAATATATATAACTAAAATAAAGAACAACAAAGAGATACACAAAAAAATAAAATAAAATAAGAGAATCAATAAAAACTTTAACATATAAACCACATACACGAACAATGTATATATTAATTGTGAATAAAAAAAAGATAATATACATATATATATGAATTGAAGTACACATGACAAAATAGAATATTACAAAATAAAAATTATAGTAGGATTATTTAAAAACAACATAAAAATCACACATTTTTTTATTAATCAGAAGCTAAAATAAAAAAAATGTGCCCCTAATAATAAACAATTAAAATAAACAAAAATTTTAAAAAATATAAAAAAAATAAATGTATAAATAAAGATAAAAGAAACAAAAATTCAATAAATTACAAAAATTGTACCTAAACGCGAGAGAGAGGGGGAGGGAAGGAGAGAGGGAGAGGGAGAAAAGAAAGCGAGTGAGTAAAAAACATTTAATCTTGTATAAATAGAGGGTATTGAGAAAAATAAAATAATTAAATTAATTCATATGCTTTGTCATGATATTTATTATTTATTAAATAATTCAATATTTACTCCAATCAAATCAAATAATTAATATAATTAACTAAATTAATTAATTGATATAATTAATTATAATAAATGGTAAAATTTAAATATCTAATCAAATTAATTAATTGATATAATTAATTAATTATAATTGATTTGCTTTAACGAATCAAATGAAATAAATCAGGAAACACCTTAAGAGCATGTCGCATTAGTTCTGTTATTAAGTACAAAAATCTGATTTTTATATAATAGAATAGATAGATAATAAAAATATTTTCTTAAATTAATATAATTGTGCATTATTCATTAAATATTAATTGTAATATTGTAATATAATTATAATAAAAATATTTTTTTAAAATAAATTTATTTAGAAAAATATAAATTGGTTATTAATAACCGGTGCCATTATCATATAATTATCATATTATTATTATTATTATTATTATTATTATTATTATTATTATTATTATTATTATTATTATTATTATTATTATTAAAATGATTAAAAATATTTTCGATTGATAATTGATAAGTACTTTAATAATGCATTAAATATTGATTTTATACAACTATAATAAAGATATTTTTCTAAATTAGTATAATATGTACTATTGCTTAAATGTTAATATAATAAAGATATTTTTATAAAATAAACTAAGAAGTGAAAATAGTGCATTCATTTTGGCAGGAAAACAAATTCATGAGAAATCGACACCTCATTTCCATTAGTTGGGAAAAAATCCAGTTTTAGTATATTAAGTAGATTTAGAAATATAAATTCTATTATATCTTCCTAAACAAACCTAAACAACTCTACACTAATAGCACGGGCCATGTCGTATTTTTCAAGACCTATATTTAGGAACATATAGAATTTTAATAATAATACACGAGTAATTGAAATAGATTATATACGGATTTTTCAAGTTATTATTATTATTATTATTATTATTATTATTATTATTATTATTATGGGATAATGAATAAGAATTAGAATTATATTAATATTTTTAAAATTAATATAATTAAAATGACTAAAAATATTTAAAATCAATGTGCGTTATTAATATCATAAGATTTGATCATTTTATGATTAGAATCAAATATTCTTATCATGATTATTACGATTGGTGCCATTATCATATCATTATCATATTATTATTATTATTATTATTATTATTATTATTATTATTATTAAAAGTATTTTTAATTGACAATTGATAAGTAGTTTAATAATACATTAAATATTGATTTGATATAATTATAATGAAGATATGTTCCTAAATTAGTATAATTATATATTATTCATTAAATATTAATTATAATATAATTATAATAAAGATATTTTGTATAAAATAATTTAGAAAAGAGAAAAGTGTATTCATTTTGGAGGGAAAACGGAGTTACGAGAGATCGACATCTCACCTTTATTAGTTGGAAGAAAACTCAGTTTTAGTATATTAAGTAGATTTTTAACTATTCACTTATAATAAACACAAAACAAAATTAAAAAAGATCAATAATTAATATTAATTAAGATTGTAGTTTTTTGTTTGAAGAAAAAATTTGTGAATTATAAATATGGTTATGATGTGTGACTAAGGATTGATATATAAATATTTTTTTACAAATTATGAATTATAAATTTTAGAATTTATTTATTGTCAATTTAGATTTTTTTTAGGTTTATTGGTTTTTTTGAGTTCTAATTTACGAAACATGCTTTTCAAATAGGTTCGTAGATTTGTCGAACTTGAGTCTAAAAAAAACTATAAGAGATAACAAACCTAATCTAGGATCGTTTATTTACAACATAGGTCAAGTTCGTCAAAATCAAAGTTAGGCTCAGTTCGGCCTATTTCTACCCCTAAATGGTAGTAAAATTTTATTCAAAGCAAAAAATTGGTGATGAAAATGTACTAATCAACTCCTACCTATGAAGCATGAACACTTTTTTTATTTGCCGTGTCTGCATGTCGGATACATTTTGGACACGATACTCATCCGATACGTGTGTCTTCTGTGTCCAATTGTGTCTTAATAAAAAATAAAAAATTCTTTTTCGAACACGTTTGGACACACCTAAATACCATCACATATCTGCGTATCCAATCTTATTCTTAACATATATTTTTTAAATAATATTAATTATTATAATAGAAAATATTTTAAATAATTATAAAAAGGCATTAAAAATAATTAAAAATTAATTTATATTTTAATATCAATAAAATATCAAAATATCATTATAATTTATCTAAAAAATATTATATATGTCGTATCTCTGTATTTTATAAAAATTTTAAATTTGTATGTCTACATGTCCCTTGTCATGTCATGTCCGGGATGTCGTATCATATGAGTGTCCATATATCATCATAGATCCCTACTAATTAACATTACTTCTTTTATTATTATTATTATTATTATTATTATTATTATTATTATTATTATTATTATTGTAAGACCCAAAATTTTTAAATAAATCTTATTATGAATTAATTTCAATTCATTTATTCATTAGAAATTCTATTTTCAGAAATTATTTTATTAAAGCTAATTAAATCAAAAATTAAATCAGGTTTTGATAATTAATTAGAATTTTACCTAATTTTATAATTATTGAATTATTTTCTATATTTAAATTACAAAATTAGTAATTATGGAATGACAAGAATTTTTATGTGATTTAATTCAAATAATTGATATTTCTATGATTTAATACTTTAAGTTTTAGGAATAAAGAAAATAAATCTTATTATCTTATAAATTCAATTAAAGAATTTGATTTCAAATCAATTGGTATTTTAATACAACAAATAATATTTTAAAATAATTTTGAGGATTAAATTAGATTTTAAATCAACATTCTATACCCTAATTTGATTAAAATTAACCAAATCCAAATTAATCCCAAAATCCCCAATTTCATACACAAATCCTAACCTTAATTTTACCCTAATTCTTACCCACACTCACCGCCACTCAGCACTCACCCTATTCCCCCCTTTCCCCAAACACATATGCAGCAGGCAGAGAGAAAGAAAGAAACGGCAGAAAGAAAAGGGAGAAAACGGGAAAGAAAAAGAGGGAGAGCAGAAGGGGGAAGAGAGGGAGACGGCGTCGGTGGGCATCACTGCCACCATCGCCGCCGCTGTGCTGTCAGGAGGGAGATCCGAGGGAGAGAGAGAGTGTGGAGTTGAGGGAGCAGAGAAGCACGCCGCCACCTCCAGACATTGTTGCCGCCGCCGTTCGCGAAGAGGGAAGAGAGAGCTCACGGGTGAGAGAAGGAAGTCGTCGCGTCACTGCTGCGAGCCCACCGCCACCAAGGGCAGTCACCGTACCTAAGCTACAGCGCTATGGAGCCAGCCTCGTCGCAGTCGCCGTTCGTGTCCCGTAGCCACCGGTGGAGGGAGGCCGCCGTTGCATCCTGCTACACTGTCACCACAGAACCACCGGTCCGTCATTAAGCCACCACTAGGAGTCAGAGTCGCGAAAGAAAAAAAAAGAGGAATCTCGCGTGGCCTTCTCATCACTGTCAGACCCGCCGTTCGTCGCCGCTAGTCACCGCCGTGCCTTATCTGCCGTTGCCGAGCCGTTTCTCAGTCACCGCCGGTGGAACCCCTGTCTTCTCGGTAAGCATTTCGTTCTGGAACCTTTGAAATCAATACTCAGTTATAGCCTATTAGAGATTTTGAGATGTTGGTTACGTAGGGTTGTGTTCCGGTATTTGCGCGTCGACATTAAGGTTGCTGTTGAGCCACCGGAGCTTCTGGCCGCTATCGGAACTTCTGCCAGGTCAATTTGGGATTGTAGCTGCTCCGTTCTGCTATTATCGTAAGTATATTTTATTTCGAACCCTTGTCGTTAGTATTCCATTATATATTATTAAAGATTTCGCTATATTAATGATTTAGGATTGGGTTATCAAGGTTGCATGTTACAATTAAAGCTATTGCTGTTATTGCGGAAGTAAGCGAAGCTGTGGATGCAGCCGCTGCTGTTGCAGCCAAGGGGAAAAAGGGCTTATCGCGTTAAAATCACTGCGGGCTTGATTCCTCGAGGTAGGGGATTTTATAAAACTAATTTATTTTAAAGTAGAATTGTTATAAATTGATATTACGAGCGAAATGCTTTTCTGGTGATTATGTAAGTCTTATGCATTGTTTGATTTGTTTGGATGAGTATGGTTGTCTTTTAACTGAGATAATGTTTAATTTTGTTAAAATTGAGATTTCTGATTGGTTTGGCCTGAAATGATTCTTGATATTTAAAAGTCTGGATTTGGTTTATTTGGAAAACTGATTTGGTCTTGAACTTGTTGGAAAGAGTTGAGGATTTGTTTGGTTGGGACCCGAAAAGGGTGGCTAGATCCAAGTTTTAGGGAAAATGCTGCCGAATTTTTATAAAATTAAGATTTTGTTTAAAATATGATTTAGAAAAAGAATGAATTTGAGAAGTTCCATTACTTTGTTCTTGATTTATTAAGAAATAGATATTTCGAATTTAATCTGTTTACAGGAAGTTTATATTTAAGATCGACTTAAATATGAAAGAACCTGTGTTTTGAAGTTTGACTTAAGAAGTACTTTTGGGAAGGTTACTGATTTAAGAACGAAATGGAATTGATCTGGAACCTAGTATTTTAAACATGTTTTGGATTTTAAACTTAGTTTGGAATTTCTTGATTTGGTTTAGAAACTTTCTTTGAATAACTCAATTTAAGGAAACAATGATTTTTTTAAGAATCTTTACTGAATTTATGGAAATGAGGTTGGTTGTTTTTCCCCTAAAGTCTTGAGACTGTTGAGGAGTTTGATGACCAAATTCTGACTCAGAATGAATGATTTTGAGTTTTCAGAAGAGAATTTAAAGGTGACTTTGTTTTGAAAGGAAATTGAATTGAGGAAAGGTGGCCCTTGAATATGTTGATTATTGAAAGTAAATGGGGGCAAGAATGATTTATTTTGAAATAAGATTTTAAGCCTGATTGATTATGGATATTATTGAAAATATGATGAGGATTTCTGGCCTGGCAAGGATGGTGGTATAGTCCCGCTTGCTCAGTGCGTAAACCGTTGTGCAGGGATCGTGGTTTTGTCCCGCCTGCAGTGAGGATGGTGGTTTTGTCCCGCTCACATACTGATAAATTATTTGGCAAGGACGGTAGTTAAATCCCGCTTGCGTGTTCCGGGCAAGGATGGTGGTTTAATCCCGCTTGCTTGTGGAACCTACGGATAAGCATGGTGGTTTAATCCCGCTTATCCGAGTCGGGTCTGACATTATAACCGACGCGTGAGCTCATGGCCAGTAGGACAGGCATGCATCATATGCACTTATATGACATTGTTTGGGTGTGCATATTGTAATTGGTTTGCCTATGTGAATAGTTATATTTAATTGCTAATTGCTCTACTTGACATAGCTGCTTGATTGTGTTTGAATCTTCTTATTTGTGTTTGTGACTGAAAATTAGTTGGATTATGATGAATTGGTTGTTGATTGAGTTGCTTGGGCCTAGAGCCGTGATTGATTATGACATGGGCTAAAAGCTGTGTTTGGTTTGTGCTTTGGGTTAGAAAAGTATGAAAAACTAAACTGGTTCAGCATAGACTTAATGAGCCTATGCTTGGAACAGTTTGGTCATTCATGCTGTCTAGGAAAAACTTTTAAAAAAAGGCTTTTAGATTTATGAGAAATTAACAGCTTTCCCTTTTAGAAAGAATTTCGGATTTTGAATATTAAATCTTTGGTTTTGAAAAGAAGCATAAGGCAGTTATTAATCACTGTACCTTAATAAACGGTTTTATTCTCATGTCTTACTATAACAATTCTGTAACCCTATAGTGAGAACCCTTTCGAGGACGATGTTCTCACTCCCCTACAGGTTTTTCCCTTTTCAGGATATGGGCGACGGAGCTTTAGAAGAGTTATATTCATTTTCTGTTTATTCGTCATTATTTTGTATTATCTTAGTTTTTGTCTTTCCCTCGCCTTTATTTCTAGCAGTTTTTGCAAGAGGGATAGGAGTTTTCATATGTGAAGTTTTCATATTGGTATGATGTATATATATTTATGTATTATTTGTAAGTAGTGTAAATAGTACTATAATGGATGGATAGAAGTTTTGAATATTCGGTTTTTAAGTTTTAAACAGGCTCATGTTTTACTATTAAATATTTAAAAAGTCGTCGTAATACTCGAGCTATCAGAGTGGCGCAGCCGGAAGCGTGACATTTTAATAGTTAGGTGTTACAATATGGTATCAGAGCGGTCCTTCCTGTAGAGCCTGAGGAATGGACCGACTATGCTTCAATTGCATACTCTGAGCGTCTGTCATGTAATAGGTCTCGTTCAGATAACGAGAATTAGAGCTTATGCACATGACTATCTATTGATTAATGCTATTAGTCTTGCATTGAATAATTCCTGGTGTTAAGTTTGGCCGGCTCAACACTAGTAAATTATTTATATGGAAGCACTAATGGGTTATCATAGACGATATGCGAGTCATAGATAACGCGAGTCGCGGGTTTTGGGGACGTTAGAAACTAGTTTTCGAAGTTACTCGGTTAGGTGTTCTGAACTTTGTGAATGCCATGTGACTTGTTCTCTCATAAATTTACCTTGGAATCATCAACTGCTATTTCTTTTGGAAAAGTGAATTGATGTTTTCGCAACCCCATTCTTCTGTTCATATGCTTTCTCGTTTGATTCTTATCTACATATGTCTATTTGAAATCCTGGGTTTATCTACCTCGTTTGTTTAAACTCTTCTTCTTGATTCATGTATTCATTGATACAACTTTGAACTTGTTTTGATGCAGTGTACCTTTTTAAGTTCCTATTCCGAGTTTTTTTTAAGTTGTGATTTAATTTTTTTTTCTTACTTGACTATATTTACAACCATTATTCTTGAAGCCTTTATAAAATTGTTTTTGATTCAATATAGCTTTCTCTATATGAAACTTTGAAATTCTTTATACAATTTAAAAACTATTTGCTCCCAATACCTCATCAGTTCTTTTACTGGTTTATGAAAATGTACTTACTTTAGAAATACAACTTGATTTTCTAACAACTACATTACAATTTCTACAAATATCATTATTTGATTATGTATTTAGATGTTTTTTTTCAAAGAAAGATTTTTGCTTTTTTTTTTCAATTGAATTTCGTTTAATAAACTTCATCTAATTTATTTTTAATTTGAATTTGGTTTAGTATAACACATTGTCTATGTAATTGTTGTTCTTTTGAAAATGTCGGACTCATGTCTTTCTTCTCATGAACGGACCAATTCCCTTAAGCTTTTCATTTTTGTGAATGTCAAATTTGATTCTGTTTTTAACTACTGTCTTACTTTTGTGAACATCACCAATAGTCTTAGTTTTCCTTTTCTTGTGAATCTCTTACTCATCGAGTCAACTCAAATTCGTTTCCATCAAGTGCATCGTTTGTCCTCTTATTTTTCTTTGTTTAGTCAGAGGTTCTTTCTCAAAAATTCACTATTGATTGAGTTATCTTTCCTTACAAGTTTTGTATTCTTTTGAATCGATTGAAAGCTTGTTTGATGTCTCATGCCTCGTGAATCTTATTTGAACTCCCTTGATTTAGGATTCTTCCTCGTATAACTTTATTTCTTTTTCAGTACATCTTAATATTCTTGAATGTCCCTAGGTGATGACGATTTCAAGTGTATTCTTGAAGTTTTGGTGTGAATTTTAAAAAAAAAATAAAATAATAAAATAAAAGAAAATTTTGGATTCCCTTCTTAAGAAATTTTAAATCAAGTTTTTTTTCGCTTAAATACATCCATAGCTATTCTTTAAATTTGACAAAATTGTTTTTAAAATTGGCATGTGCTATTTTAAATGAAGTTTTGAAAAGTTTCCTTATTTAGCGGAGACCTGTTTGTTTACAACACATCACTTATTTCCTTTAGTGACTTATAAGCAAATTTTACCTCGGAATTTCTTTTCTAAATGGAGTTTGAATATGAACTTTGAAAGTTTGTGTAATTTAAAACGTTGCCCCAGATTCTCCTTTTCTAACAAAATTTGACTCCTTCCGACTTTGCCGCGATTTCATGGCACGACATTATTTGATTTAGTACCTATATGTCCTTCGAGAATGGTTTGACAATATTTTGGCTTTAACACAATTGATTCCCATTAAAAAAAAAAAACCTCACATATTCTGTCTTTTACTTGGAAATTGTTTGGACGAAATGCAATTAAATTTTTTTTTGACCATATTGCAGATTTAATATATGTTTGACATCCTTTTGCAAAATGCGAGTTACATATCTTTTCTTTTAGAACTTGAGGTGATCTTCCTTAAGTTTTTCAGTCTTTATATTTAAATGTATTAGAAGGTGTTCTTAATCATAAAATTTTAAACCTTGTGAGCGTCATCATTGACTCTAGTTAACCTTTTATAATTTTACACTTCTGTAATTCAGCTTGAATTCGTTTCAAAATACTGCATTATTTTTCATCTTATTGGTCTTATCAAATTTCTTCGATTCAAGAGTTACCCTTAAAGATATTAGTTGACTCTCTTTCCAGCACTCTTTATTACTTGTTCATCCTTGTCTACTTGTGATTTCAGCAATTCTTTCAAATTCTCGCGAACACGGTCCTTGTCATTTTTCTTCCTTTTCTATGGTCTACTATCCTTCTAAGTATACTCGAGATTAGTTTTGGCATTTTGTGCGACCATTAGACTTAGTAAACGACACATTAGTCCTTTAGGACACGTTTGGTGAATGCAAAAGGTGAAACTCATAAGTGTACGACATCACAGGGAGTTGTGAAACCTTGTTTTACGTGAAAGAGTTTTGTTGATGTGGGACTTATAACCAATAGTAAGGATTGCAAAGTGTTTAACAAAGTTGAGAACCTTCGGATGAGTTGCTCAATGAAGTACGGTTAAGAATGATGGAGATAAATTATGTTGAAGTTTGAATAGTTGAATATCTAAAGTTGATATAAGATCAGTATGTGAACGTTAAGCACATCATTTTAACCCCAGTTTGTGTTATAACCTTTTCCCGCATTGCTTTACCATCACATGTTTGAAACATATCATCTTGTACATCAAACCTGTCTTGTAACTTCTGTTTCACCTCATACTTATATCCTTTATATTTTTATGCCATATGAAATCCTGGTATTTGAAACTATATATATATATATTGAGGACTTGTTGCCATTTCTTTAAATAAGTTCAAGAGTGAAGTAATATGAAAATCTCTTTTATTTTGTATCAATTTTCGAGGACGAAAATTTTTATAAGGTGGATAGGATGTAAGACCCAAAATTTTTAAATAAATCTTATTATGAATTAATTTCAATTTATTTATTCATTAGAAATTCTATTTTCAGAAATTATTTTATTAAAGCTAATTAAATCAAAAATTAAATCAGGTTTTGATAATTAATTAGAATTTTACCTAATTTTATAATTATTGAATTATTTTCTATATTTAAATTACAAAATTATTAATTATGGAATGACAAGAATTTTTATGTGATTTAATTCAAATAATTGATATTTCTATGATTTAATACTTTAAGTTTTAGGAATAAAGAAAATAAATCTTATTATCTTATAAATTCAATTAAAGAATTTGATTTCAAATCAATTGGTATTTTAATACAACAAATAATATTTTAAAATAATTTTGAGGATTAAATTAGATTTTAAATTAACATTCTATACCCTAATTTGATTAAAATTAACCAAATCCAAATTAATCCCAAAATCCCCAATTTCATACACAAACCCTAACCTTAATTTTACCCTAATCCTTACCCACACTCACCGCCACTCAGCACTCACCCTATTCCCCCCTTTTCCCAAACACATATGCAGCAGGCAGAGAGAAAGAAAGAAACGGCAGAAAGAAAAGGGAGAAAACGGGAAAGAAAAAGAGGGAGAGCAGAAGGGGGAAGAGAGGGAGACGGCGTCGGTGGGCATCACTGCCACCATCGCCGCCGCTGTGCTGTCAGGAGGGAGATCCGAGGGAGAGAGAGAGTGTGGAGTTGAGGGAGCAGAGAAGCACGCCGCCACCTCCAGACGTTGTTGCCGCCGCCGTTCGCGAAGAGGGAAGAGAGAGCTCACGGGTGAGAGAAGGAAGTCGTCGCGTCACTGTTGCGAGCCCACCGCCACCAAGGGCAGTCACCGTACCTAAGCTGCAGCGCTATGGAGCCAGCCTCGTCGCAGTCGCTGTTCGTGTCCCGTAGCCACCGGTGGAGGGAGGCCGCCGTTGCATCCTGCTACACTGTCACCACAGAACCACCGGTCCGTCATTAAGCCACCACTGGGAGTCAGACTCGCGAAAAAAAAAAGAGGAATCTCGCGCGGCCTTCTCATCACTGTCAGACCTGCCGTTCGTCGCCGCTAGTCACCGCCGTGCCTTATCTGCCGCTGCCGAGCCGTTTCTCAGTCACCGCCGGTGGAACCCCTGTCTTCTCGGTAAGCATTTCGTTCTGGAACCTTTGAAATCAATACTCAGTTATAGCCTATTAGAGATTTTGAGATGTTGGTTACGTAGGGTTGTGTTCCGGTGTTTGCGCGTCGACATTAAGGTTGCTGTTGAGCCACCGGAGCTTCTGGCCGCTATCGGAGCTTCTGCCAGGTCTATTTGGGATTGCAGCTGCTCCGTTTTGCTATTATCGTAAGTATATTTTATTTCGAACCCTTGTCGTTAGTATTCCATTATATATTATTAAAGATTTCGCTATATTAATGATTTAGGATTGGGTTATCAAGGTTTCATGTTACAATTAAAGCTATTGCTGTTATTGCGGAAGTAAGCGAAGCTGTGGATGCAGCCGCTGCTGTTGCAGCCAAGGGGAAAAAGGGCTTATCGCGTTAAAATCACTGCGGACTTGATTCCTCGAGGTAGGGAATTTTATAAAACTAATTTATTTTAAAGTAGAATTGTTATAAATTGATATAACGAGCGAAATGCTTTTCTGGTGATTATGTAAGTCTTATGCATTGTTTGATTTGTTTGGATGAGTATGGTTGTCTTTTAACTGAGATAATGTTTAATTTTGTTAAAATTGAGATTTCTGATTGGTTTGGCCTGAAATGATTCTTGATATTTAAAAGTCTGGATTTGGTTTATTTGGAAAACTGATTTGGTCTTGAACCTGTTGGAAAGAGTTGAGGATTTGTTTGGTTGGGACCCGAAAAGGGTGGCTAGATCCAAGTTTTAGGGGAAATGCTGCCGAATTTTTATAAAATTAAGATTTTGTTTTAAAATATGATTTAGTAAAAGAATGAATTTGAGAAGTTCCATTACTTTGTTCTTGATTTATTAAGAAATAGATATTTCGAATTTAATCTGTTTACAGGAAGTTTATATTTAAGATCGACTTAAATATGAAAGAACCTGTGTTTTGAAGTTTGACTTAAGAAGTACTTTTGGGAAGGTTACTGATTTAAGAACGAAATGGAATTGATCTGGAACCTAGTATTTTAAACATGTTTTGGATTTTAAACTTAGTTTGGAATTTCTTGATTTGGTTTAGAAACTTTCTTTGAATAACTCAATTTAAGGAAACAATGATTTTTTTAAGAATCTTTACTGAATTTATGGAAATGAGGTCGGTTGTTTTTCCCCTAAAGTCTTGAGACTGTTGAGGAGTTTGATGACCAAATTCTGACTCAGAATGAATGATTTTGAGTTTTCAGAAGAGAATTTAAAGGTGACTTTGTTTTGAAAGAAAATTGAATTGAGGAAAGGTGGCCCTTGAATATGTTGATTATTGAAAGTAAATGGGGCAAGAATGATTTATTTTGAAATAAGATTTTAAGCCTGATTGATTATGGATATTATTGAAAATATGATGAGGATTTCTGGCCTGGCAAGGATGGTGGTATAGTCCCGCTTGCTCAGTGCGTAAACCGTTGCGCAGGGATGGTGGTTTTGTCCCGCCTGCAGTGAGGATGGTGGTTTTGTCCCGCTCACATACTGATAAATTATTTGGCAAGGACGGTGGTTAAATCCCGCTTGCGTGTTCCGGGCAAGGATGGTGGTTTAATCCCGCTTGCTTGTGGAACCTACGGATAAGGATGGTGGTTTAATCCCGCTTATCCGGGTCGGGTCTGGCAATATAACCGACGCGTGAGCTCATGGCCAGTAGGACAGGCATGCATCATATGCACTTATATGACATTGTTTGGGTGTGCATATTGTAATTGGTTTGCCTATGTGAATAGTTATATTTAATTGCTAATTGCTCTACTTGACATAGCTGCTTGATTGTGTTTGAATCTTCTTATTTGTGTTTGTGACTGAAAATTAGTTGGATTATGATGAATTGGTTGTTGATTGAGTTGCTTGGGCCTAGAGCCGTGATTGATTACATGGGCTGAAAGCTGTGTTTAGTTTGTGCTTTGGGTTAGAAAAGTATGAAAAACTAAACTGGTTCAGCATAGACTTAATGAGCCTATGCTTGGAACAGTTTGGTCATTCATGCTGTCTAGGAAAAACTTTTAAAAAAAGGCTTTTAGATTTATGAGAAATTAACAGCTTTCTCTTTTAGAAAGAATTTCGGATTTTGAATATTAAATCTTTGGTTTTGAAAAAAAGCATAAGGCAGTTATTAATCACTGTACCTTAATAAACGGTTTTATTCTCATGTCTTACTATAACAATTCTGTAACCCTATAGTGAGAACCCTTTCGAGGACGATGTTCTCACTCCCCTACAGGTTTTTCCCTTTTCAGGATATGGGCGACGGAGCTTTAGAAGAGTTATATTCATTTTCTGTTTATTCGTCATTATTTTGTATTATCTTAGTTTTTGTCTTTCCCTCGCCTTTATTTCTAGCAGTTTTTGCAAGAGGGATAGGAGTTTTCATATGTAAAGTTTGCATATTGGTATGATGTATATATATTTATGTATTATTTGTAAGTAGTGTAAACAGTATTATAATGGATGGATAGAAGTTTTGAATATTCGGTTTTTAAGTTTTAAACAGGCTCATGTTTTACTATTAAATATTTAAAAAGTCGTCGTAATACTCGAGCTATCAGAGTGGCGCAGTCGGAAGCGTGACATTTTAATAGTTAGGTGTTACAATTATTATTATTATTATTATTATAGCCGTTCAAATTTTTTTTATGCATTGGTGACTGATAGCCGTTCAAATTGCATTTATGAGATTCAAGTCTTAAAATTAAGAAATATATATAAAGTTTTTGGTCTTTGAAAAAGCAAACTCACATTAATTGTCACTGACTTTATTTAATCAATTGATTCTTTTATTGTTTACATATTGTTAAATACAAAAGTTTTTATGATTATTGTTAAGTTTCAAATTTTGATCATACAATTTTTTTATAATAACTTAATATTAATAACTTTAACAATATATAATTATATTTTTTATATTGCTCAATATATAGTTATATTATTTCAATAAAAAAATACATTTTTATTTTGGTCTGAAATACGTATTTTTTTTATAGAAATAAAAAAGTTATTTAAATTCTATTTAATTTATGAAAGACCATTATCACTAATTAATTTATAAAAATAACCACATATATAAAAGTTATTAATAAGTAAAAAGGATTTGTTTGACAAATTATTGATAAGAGAGACTAAATTTTTTTTTTATATAGACATTATTACTACGTTTCAATCTTTCTTTATTTTTCCTGTCTTTTAAATTTATGATCAAAATTAAACATTCACACGTGTGTTTATATACCCTATATATAGTTGGGATTTGAAGAAAGGATTATTGACCTCATGTAGCAAGAAAACAAATGAACAAAATAAATTAAAGGAACGTCAACTTCCTTTCGTCATCACTATCATACTACATATTTTAAACTTAATTTGATTTAATTGGTGATCCTATATCATATTGATTAAAGTACTATTATTTTTAGAATTATTTAATAGCTTTAAAATATAATAAAATTTTTTATTTTATGAAAAAAATAAAAAAGATCGGTGTGTGAACCACATTGATGTACTACTATTAATTATAGGGACTAAATTAATACGCTTAGCAAAGTTTAAGGAAGTCATTTGCAAATTGCAATAATGACATGTCTGACACATGGATAAATTATATTGCAGCACATGGACAAATTATTTTTGCTTTGACATTATGATCCCCATCGACATATTATATAATACATATCATTAATTGATTCATCATTATCCTATTACAGATAGTCGAACCTTATTCTAATATATGGTATTGAGCGTCTATATTAGTATGTTATATTGCACTTTATTAACAGAAAAATATTCAAAAAATTAACATAAATTATGAATTGAAAATTTGGAAACTAAATTAAAAAAAATAAAAATTCAATAACCGATTTAAAATTTGAATATATATATAATTTTAGAGATTAATCTAAATATTAAATGTATTTTATCTCTATTGAGTGAATTCTCACTGTTATTAGTTTATTACTTATTATTAGAGTTGTCTCCCTTTTTTACTTGCATTTATTTTTTATTATTTATTTATTTATTTATTTTGTATCATAATTGTTTAAAATGCTTCAAGTTGAATCCGAATAATACTGAGTTTTCATTACTTCTACTTCGAATCCTAAGTTACCAATTAAAAAAAAAATCTATGAATTAATTAAGCTTTTTTATACCCACTAATTATTAAGCTTTTCTAAAAGAAAAATAAAAAAATACATATTTTCATTTTAACAAAGATATTCTGATGTGAAAGTTAGAAACAATTAGTTGGTTAGTCAGGATGGTTATTAGATTTGTTAGGTAATTTTTAAATAGCATAGTTTACTATTCTACAAGTAATGAATATTGTTTCATGTTAACTCCTTCCTTCATTCAATTATTCTTTTGCCATTTTCTTCACTAATATTTCCTATTCTTCCCGAATTTGTTCCATAGTATCAAGAGCTTGGCATTTATTACTATCACTGCAAATTCAAAGTCCCTCCTTTGTTCCATTATCGATGTTCTAAATTATTTTTTATTAATAGTACGTAGATATAAGTTTATTTATTATAATTTTTTATATAATGAGAGTACATAAAAAAAGTATATAATATATAAAGTAAAAAAATTTTTTATTTTTTTAAAATGATAAAAACTTATTTTTTTTCTTTTCTCAATTCTTTTTAATTCATCAAACTATCAACATTACAGTTTGAATATATTAGAGAATAAGATTTTTTTTGTTGGCCTTCTTTATCTCCGACTCCGATCCTCCACCTACATGGCTTCTGTCTATGTTGTTCTCCTTTGCGTCGAACTCTGATCATAAATCCAACCTCACCAAACTTATTCCGTCGAACTCTTTATGTACTCTCATTATATAAAAAATTAGAATAAATAAACTTATATCTAATGTTGATAAAAATATAATTTAAGTAACATTGTTTTAAAAAATAATTTAGATAACAACAAAAAATTGGATAAAGATAACTTGGTTACATTGATTATATATTCACTTTCAATGGTAAGAATCTAACAAATCATCTTTAAGACTAAGAAACCTCATAAATTTGTTGTTGGTTAATGGTCATTGGTCAAATAGCAGTTAGTTAAGGTTATATTTGATCAATTAAAAATAAAAAAAAAGTTCTGTAAATCCATAAATGCTTATATTAGAAAAAGTCTTTAAAATGTTTTTTTTTTTTATCATTTTGTGACCTAGTCTAGTAAACTTTTCAGTAATCTTAAGCATACAAGAACTGATTTATTTGCGAAACATTACTAATATTCCCTGCTCAAGTTATATACCAGATAAGGAATTGCAGTGTCTTCTATGTAAATTAATAATTATCCAAAGTGAATCACAAGGGTTAGATCCATTCCATGAGGTGAAGAGATTGAAGGAGGGGCAAAAAAAAAAAAGTAAAAAAGAAAGGAAGAAAGATCGCATAAATAAAAAAATAAATAATTATAAAGATGACTAAGATTTTAAGAAAAATGAAAGTTATTGTTATAAAAATTATGAAAAATAAATAAAAAAAATAATTCATAATATATTTATTTTTTATAAAAAATTTGATTTTTTTAAATATTATAAATATTAATCTTCTTTAATAATTTTAGCATTAACATTTTTTTTAATAATTAAATCTTAATGGTTTTTTAGAGTATATAATTTTTTCTAAAGCCAGTTATGAATTAAAATAGAAAAATGTTAAAAAGTTATTAGAATTTATTATTTTTATTTGGTTATTACTTATTCATCAATTCAATTTTTTTAGTCTAATTTTTATAATTTAGTATAATCTAACATATTTTATCTCATACTTTTAAACATTGATGACAAAAAATAATAAATTTTGATGGTCTTTTAATATTCCTCGTTAAAATAAGTTCCTTGAGCTTGGTTTTGGCTCTACATTCTTTAACTTTGGATTTAATAATATTAAATCAAATCCTTCCTTGTTTACTGGATTTACAAATCTTCAAAAATGTTTATTCTTAGTTGTGTTGATGACATACATGTTGATAACTGGTGACAACACTGATCCATGCTACAAATAGTTTGATTTTACGTACAAGACTTTATGTTGTTCATGTTCCTTCTATTTCTCAACTTGCTCACATTCTAACCAAGGCTCTCTCAATTACTGCCTTTGACAAAAGCTAGTTGGGTGCTCAAGCTCCACGCATGCAACATACACAAACATAAAGGAAAAGATATTAAAACTAGGGTAACATGAATTGTATCTTTTAAACACCAAACTTCATATATATCTTATTAGGAAATTTCATGCTATCATAACCCTCAAAATTATTGTAGACTCTTCATAAGAAAAAATCATTATGGATTTTATTATATAATATATTTTAGATCTAATAATCTAGTACCATGCATCTACCATGTATGGTTACATGAAATATAGTACAAAAGAAGCGATAATGCTAAAGTGAAGAGTGATTTTTTTTAGTAAATAAAATGTTTTTAACAAAATTATCATGTATAATGTGTATATGTTTTATAAATTTAGTAAAAATATTCACTTTTTATTTAATTTTAATTTTCACCAAAAAATTCCCATTAAAAAAAAAGATTCATTCCATATATGCAATCTTAATATATTTCCAATGATTTAAAAATTTCCAATATATATTACGAAATAACCATATTCTTTCTTTAAAAAAAATTCGTTGACAAACATAATTTTAGGTCCAAATTTATAATTTTACATGTCAGTTATTAGGAAAAGTAATATCAATATGCTACTTTTTATTGTTGTAATTTAAAAATAGAAATTCATCTAACCTATCTACTATTAAAAAAACGTTCAAGGCCTTGATAGAAAACGGAAATGTTTGGTAACTAAAGAAAATCAGTCAAAAACAGCCATAACTTGTCTTATTTAGCATTTATTAATTGTTGCGATAATTATTAATGCTAAATAAAACAAGTTTTGACTGTTTTTTTTTGTCTACCTAGCATTATTTGTTTGGATTGACTTTTTTATTGATTTTTTTTAAAAAATAAAACACTTTTATTAAATTTTAAATATGTTCGGATACGCTTTTTAAAAAAGATATTTTTATAAAAAATAAATTATTTGATTTTTTTTAAAATAACAATACTTTATTTTTAAAATACAAATAAAATAATTTTTTAATTATTTTCTTTACCAAAATTATTTTTTATCATAATCAATAACTATAATTTATATTCTAATTTTTTCTTCAAATCCTATTTTTTTTTCTCCATATTTATATTTATATATTTTCTCAAAGTTTTTCACACTTGTCATCATTTCGATTTTCAGCAAAAACACATTCGAAGGTTGTGCTCCACTAGTCGCACACCTTCCATGTTCATTTTCCTTTTAAATTTAATTCTAGAGCTTTACTTTCTTATTATTTGTGTTTGATTATGAGATTTATTACTTTAATTCCAAAGCTTTTCTTTTTATGTTTTTCAATTATTTTTTCTTATTTGGAGTAAAGAATATTATACATTTTTTTTACATGTTCATTACGTTTCTCATTACAAAGAATATAAATAGTATTTACAAGCTCATGAAAAGAAGGATAAAAGAAACAAACATTGACTGGGAAACTTTTTATACATGTCCTTTATGTAATTTAATTAAAATAAGTACTTTCTACTTTCTTTATCCAAATAAAATTAATAAAAGGACTTTAAATATTTAAAAATTCTTAAAAAAATTATGCAAATATAAAAATAACCTTTTATATTAAAAAAATCTTTTTATAAAAAATAAAAAATACTTTTTTCCAAAAACTAATTAATCTGACGCTAAATTAGTTATTCTTTTTTCTAATAAATTTCTAATTTTCACAATAATAACCCTTTTTGCCAAGTAATATTCGTATCCATAATATCAATTTTTAAAATTTGAAGTGGGTTGAACTCTTTCTAAGGCAAGATGTGATATTACCGAATAATTCCTTTTTAAAAAAGACAATTACTAGCCATGTAGTGGCTGCTAATTTACTACTAGTTATTAAAAGTTAGATAAAATATATTTTTAGGGTCTAATATTTGTATTTTTTTAAAATATCTTAATATTTAATTTTATTTAATTTTGTTTATAAATATTTTTTATTTGGGTCAAAGCTATCTACTACTAAAAAATTATTTTTAGCGGCTATTTATTTTGCTTTTAATGAAAATAAAAAATATTCACTAATTAGACATTCGCAGTCTTATGTTTTATCACTAAAAAATTTTAACAACAATTATATAATTATTGATAAAGACCTTTTTATTAATGACCCCAAAAAATATATAATTGCTACTATTTTTTTAAATAAGAGAAAGGGGATAAAAACCCAAAACAAACAACAGACTAAAACACAAAACTCACAGGAAATCTTATTCTCTAATGTCAGCATCGAGAAGGAGTGGGAGAGGAAATGGGAAGGATACTTAAAGCACTTCGACTCCATCTACAAAGCATGTGTATTCTTGGCTAGTGCATCGGCAATGAAATTAGCTTACTTGTAGGTGTACTTGAGGCGGAACAAACCGGGTCTAGTGAGAAGATCTTTAATGGCTCTGATCAAGGAAGAACTGGAATGGGTCTCCGGTGAAGGACTCTGGATAAGGTGTACAACACAAGAGGAGTCAGTGTCCAAGATGAGTTTCCTAATTCCCAAATCAATAGCAAGTTTGAGACTTATATAGATGCCCCATAACTCAGCCACAGTGATGGTAGTGATCCCAATATTCATCATATAGCTGGCTACCACTCTACCGTACGAATTTCTCAGGATGCCACTGCAAGAACCCGAATTGCTGGACGTAAACACTAAACCATACGAGTTCAATTTGATCCAACCCTCTTAAGGAAGCTCCCAACCAATATCTTCTTCTTTGAGCTGATTGAAAAGACTCTTGCTATTGTCTAATAACAAAAGGACATCTTCATAGATTTTGGCTTGAGAGTTTATAATATGGGGAGTTGAGAACTGGAAAAATATGCGTGGTTGAAGATAAATTCATTTCTATTTCTCCATGCTATGTTGCAAGTGGTGATAAAAAAAGATGAGCTAGGAAGGACCATTTGAGGAACGAGTAGCAAGCAAGAGGTTATTCTCCATCCAGGAATTCAAAGGCAGACTGAAGAATTCTGTATGCTTGCTACTGTCAACACTACTCATCCACACGTTTCGGATGCAAGGGCAATCATGAAGCACGTGAAGTAGAGTTTTTTTTTCCCCAGACATTTTGGACAACTGCAGTCATCTGTAAGATTCCTTTTCATTCTTTTAGAGTTTGTAAGAAGAACATTATAAGTTATGAGCCAGGAAAAAACTTTCAATCTCTGGGGGATTTTAGATTTCCAACTATTGCTAAAACACTTGATAGGCGGATTATCATTGTTGTAATAAGTGTCATAAGCAGATTTTACAGAAAATTTACCAGTTGATTCAGAGAGCCAGGAAATAAAATCCGCACCTAAGTTCTGATGAGGAGCTGGTGCACAAAATTGTGATGTCCAGGCTCGAACAATCCATGGCAACGTGAGCAACTTGGTACGCGTAATCGTGATTACACTTTAATTATGTAAAATTCATGGCTCTTTCTTTCCCTGGCAATGGCGCCAAGAACATGGTGCCAATACCATGGTTCACAACTTCGATACAACTAACCAGCAAGTGCACTGGGTCGTCCAAGTAATACCTTACGTGAGTAAGGGTCGAATCCCACGGAGATTGTTGGTATGAAGCAAGCTATGGTCACCTTGCAAATCTCAGCTAGGCAGATATAAATTGATAAGGGTGTTTTCGAATAATAAATATAAGAAGGGATAGAAATACTTATGTAATTCATTGGTGAGAATTTCAGATAAGCGAATGGAGATGCTTTCGTTCCTCTGAACCTCTGCTTTCCTGCTATCTTCATCCAATCAGTCTTACTCCTTTCCATGGCTGGCTTTATGCAAGGGCATCACCGTTGTCAGTGGCTACATCCCCTCCTCTCAGTGAATAATATGCTCACGCACCCTGTCACGGCACGGCTATTCATCTGTCGGTTCTCGATCATGCTGGAATAGGATTCACCCTCCTTTTGCGTCTGTCACTAACGCCCAGCACTCGCGAGTTTGAAGCTTGTCACAGTCATTCAATCATTGAATCCTACTCGGAATACCACAGACAAGGTTTAGACTTTCCGGATTCTCTTGAACGCCGCCATCATTCTAGCTTACGCCACGAAGATTCTGATTAAGAGATCTAAGAGATATTCATTCTAGCTTATTTCATGTAGAACGGAAGTGTTTGTCAGGCACGTGTTCATAGGGGAGAATGGTGATGAGCGTCACACATAATCATCACCTTCATCACGTTCTTGGGTGCGAATGGATATCTTAGAAGCGAAATAAGATGAATTGAATAGAAAACAGTAGTACTTTGCATTAATCTTTGAGGAACAGCAGAGCTCCACACCTTAATCTATGGAGTGTAGAAACTCTACCGTATGAAATACATAAGTGAAAGGTCCAGGCATGGCCGAGATGGCCAGCCCCCTAAAGCGTGATCAATAGTCTCCTAAGATGAATAATGGATTAAAACCGAGACCAAAGATGTCAAATACAATAGTGAAAGGTCCTATTTATAATAAACTAGTCACTAGGGTTTACATGAGTAAGTAATTGATGCATAAATCCACTTCCGGGGCCCACTTGGTGTGTGTTTGGGCTGAGCTTGAGTGTTGCACGTGTAGAGGTCCTTCTTGGTTCTGAACGCCAGTTTTTGTGCCAGTTTGGGCGTTCAACTCTGGTTTTGGCTCCTTTTCTGGCGCTGGACGCCAGATTTGGGTAGAAATCTGGCGTTGAACGCCAGTTTACGTCGTCTATTCTTGGCCAAAGTATGGACTATTATACATTGCTGGAAAGCCCTGGATGTCTACTTTCCAAGGCAATTGGAAGCGCGCCATTTCGAATTCTGTAACTCCAGAAAATCCACTTTGAGTGCAGGGAGGTCAGAATCCAACAGCATCAGCAGTCCTTCTTCAACCTCTGAATCTGATTTCTGCTCAAGTCCCTCAATTTCAGCCAGAAAATACCTGAAATCACAGAAAAATACACAATCTCATAGTAAAGTCTAGAAATATGAATTTAACATAAAAACTAGTGAAAATATCCCTAAAAGTAACTAGATCCTACTAAAAACATACTAGTGAATTTTGGTGGTTCACTGTTGATAAACCCCAATTTTTTATAATACCATGCGCTTTAGCACCTGAGACATGTGTTTCCATAAGAATGCAAAAGTTAGTTTGGTATCTAATAGATAAATCTTTAATCATAGCAGTAAAACCTTTAGAGGTAGTTCCTCGACAATATCATAACAAACTATTCATGATAAACTTAAAAAGAAAAGATAAAAGAAGAATCTTGATGCAAAGGATCAAGCCTCCATAGGCTTTGGGTCGGAGAAATTATCTTCAATATATAATTTTTTATTGGAAGTCTTCATATCTGTGATTTTTTTCATATTATTTGTTTCTCTTGGATCATGAGGATTTGTCAGAATATTTCCATTTTGTTGCTCTAGAGTTCCTCCTCCCATAAATTTTGTAATAAGGTTAGAAGTATGGTCATTACTGGTATACAAAATGGAGATATGTTATCCGCCTTACTGACTAGCTGGCAGTTCTTTGTTTAGAAGATTAAATTGTCTCCAGTAGTCATTGTGAGGATCCCTACTCTTATCTTTAGTTTTTACTTGAACGTTCTAAGTAGATTGTTGATAATCCACAATATGGTCCTACTTTGGCTGTGAAACAACTTGGCTTGAGATTGCTTGCTTCTTCTTACTAGTTTCAGTATTCTTTTCTTTTGTCTAAGATAAAGGCAACTTTGGCTTTTATAGATTTTTCTGATGCTGATTTGACTTTGCTTGTTTCGCAATTTTTTGATGAGGTTTCTTCTTTTGCTGCGTTGGTATGAGATTATGTGGCTGTAAATTTTCTTTCACTTTCTCGTTAGTAATTAACTTCCCTTCATAAATGTGGTCAGGACTCTCCTCTATCAGCGGTTGAAATCTGATGGAAAAGGAATCATCTTTTCTTCCTTTTTGCATATTTTCCTGTTTTGGTCTCAACCTTCCACTACACCACATCCGACAGTTAGCAGTGGTTATGGAGTCAGATAGCAGTCATTTTTAACCGCTATAGGACGGATAGCAGCGGTTGCCAACCCGCTGAAAGATAGGGTGTGGCAAAACCTTTAGCAGCGGTTAATAATAACCGCTGGAATAATTAATGCTAGTTGGTATTTTGCCGCGCATTGTTTTGGCGGTGGTTCTAATCGCTACTAAAGCGTAATCAAGCCTACTTGTAGATGACAGCTATTGTTAACTGCTGCAAAATGTCATTTGTTGAAAAACTGTGTTTCTAATATAGCGGCAGATTTGTAACCGCCGCCAAATGTCATATTACAGTTTTTTTAATCTAGATTTTTAAATATATAATCAATTCTTTAATTCCCTTTATGTTTTTCCACTACGTAAGTTGCTTTAATTTATTAAAACAACCAACAATCAATCAAACTAAAAAAATAGAATAAAAATATATACGCAAAAGTCAATCATTATAATAGTAATTTGTCCTAAGTGCATCAATGTCTGCAAACTAGAAATAAATAACTCAAAAGTCATTAAACAGTGAAAAATTAAAAAGTAATCAGATTCAAGTATAATTATTTCTATTGACTTGATTCCATGATTTATCATTCAGATTATTAGTGCTAGAATATTATCTTGCACGGGATAAGGTTGGTGCAAATCCAAAGAATCCAGATCTACAGCTACGTCAGGTGGCAAATTATGAGTTAAACCCCAAAGTGGTCCCTGAGATTCATGATTTGCACCAATTTAGTCCCTGACTTACCAATTGCACTGTTTATGTCCCCGACTTTGTTAAAATTGCACCACGGTCGTCCCTTTCCACATCTCCAGCCAAATTAACTGCTGCCGGCAGTGACATGGCACTGAGATGCCACGCTAGCGTATGTAACGGCTAGCTGAGGTGGCAATTGAAACTGTTTGATCCATTGTGGTCCCTGTACCTATTTTTAACCCTAATTTCTAGCATGACATCGTTATCACTCTTGATCTTCTTGTCTCTGCTCAACAACGTTCTTCTCTTGCTTTGTTGTTCTTACTCTTTGAACTGAAGCGAAAACCATGATTGGATGTGCGAGCCAGGGTCAAAGAAGCTCTACACGATCAACGACAAGATCTCAGAGTCGGAGCAGACCGTCGCGGGTGCTAGAGCGCTATGGGTGCGACTGTCGGCCCGTGCTTCGGTGGTCCGGAACAAATACTAACTCAGACAAGCCCTTCTTTGGTTGTCCGAATTATAATGTTAGTTTTTGTTAAGAAAAATTTCTTAGTGGTTTTCTGTTCTTTACTCCTTACCACACTTCATACACAGACTAGGGGAAAAATATGGTATGGATTTTTCCTATGGGCTGATGATGTAGAAGAAGAAGAGGAACATAAAGGAAGACTAGATGCAACTGCAAATGACAATGAGCAAGTGAGAGTCAATTTAGCCTTGAGGATTGAAAAATTGGAAGCTGAAGTTAGGACCCAAAAATGTGTAATACAATTCTTAGGCATACTGGTCTTTGTCACTGTAGTTGTTGTATTAGTTATGATTTTAAAGTTCTGACAATGTTGGATATAATGTGTTAATGGATGAATGAAACTAAGATTGAGTTGCTTTTTTTTCTTAAGTAATGTTCCCTGCTTTGATAGAGTAGTTACCATAAAGAAAAATAATTACAAATCATAACTGACATAATACATAACTACAAATCACTGGTAAACATGATTGAGTAGCAAACGTAAACATGATTGAGTGCCAAACATATTAAAGGAACAAAAAAGTGCAACACAAAAGAAATCAAGTCTGGCAATACAAAAGTTTGGCCTATTGTCCTAAACAAAGCAACTATCTAGTAACTGTCTTTCATAAAACAAAGAATTATTGTCCTAAATACCTTGATGGAGAAAGTAGCATTGCATCAAACATCAACTGTTCTTTTTCCTTGGTGCCTTGAAACTGGGAGTTGGAACAAACTTAAAAAACTAGCCAACCTTGAAGATGTTGCTACACTGGCTCCTTGCATTGGATCCACACCAATGGATTGAGGTGGTGGTGAGCTCTTTCTTTTGGTGGGTAACTTCTCTGGCCTTGATAGTGTAGGTGCAGCAGCTCCTGCTATGTCCTACAACAGAGAAATAGTTCAATCCATGATTCCAGTGTACACAGAAATATATTTTGTTATGTTGTAACAAAAAAAAAGTGTATTACCTGTGATCCTTCATAGTTTAGTTGTGATAGCTCAATCTCCACAGCAGGAGCATTATCAACGGTTGCAGCAGCAGGAGGATTATCAGTAGGTGCAGCAGCAGGAGGATTATCAATAGGTGCAGCATCAGTAGTAGGTTGAGGGCCTGTCCTAGAAGCAGAAGCAGTGGCATTGGATTTGGGTTTATCTGCAGCAGCCATTGCAGCTGTAATAGTAGCAGCTACTTCATCCAATCTCTTCTTTGAGCACCCTCTCTTAGTATGCCCTTTTACTCCACAATACCTATATGTGAAGGGCTTCAGATGCATTTTCAAACTTTCACTTGGTTTGGCTTTCTTGTTACCACCGTTACCTTTGTCAGCATCTTTTCTCCTTTTCTTTGTTAGAACTCCTGGCCTCCTCCTAATGTTAAGGGCTTGTGGCTGACTGTACACAGATTTCTCCCACAATGATTGGCCAGGAAGATGGTTAATATGATGGGAATAAGTCTTGTTGTATGACTCCATAGTACACAAGTGGTGACAAAAGTCTTCCGGCCTCTTGTTCACCCGTGCAAGGACAGCACAGGCATGAACACAAAGAATGCCTGCAGTTAGTTACACAAATACAAAATGAGATAATCGTCAAAGTAATGAATACACAAATATTAATAATTAAGTAAAAGAGATTGATAAAGGTCACCTGTTAACATCCAGAATTGGCAAGTACATAGTCTTTTTCCAAGATCCACCATCATGTTTGTTGGATGGCCATGAACCTCAAAATTTTCATAGTCTTCATCACCAATCCAGATAGGCATCCAGTTCTTTGATTCTTTTCTGATTTTATCTAAGCGACTTTGAATTATAGGGGAGAGTATGCCAACATGATTTGCCAGTTTTACCTTATTTTTTGCAATAGATATCATGACAAACATCTTCACCTCCTCAAGTAATGTGATGATGGGTTTGCTTCTTGCCTCTTTGATTCTTGCATTGAAAACCTCACAGGCGTTGTTGCAAATGTTGTCCAGCGTTGGCTTATAGCTGAACTGGGACTTTGTCCATGACTCTCCAATGTATCCTCATCTAAATCTCCTAAGCAAGTTCTGTTGTCTGCTAGTATTCCATCATCATTTTTTTAAATGTTCCCCCATGATGGAACATGATATCCATCAAAGTCTTCATCTGCATTATATGGAAAAATAAATTGAAGAAGTAAACAATCAGATTCACACATACAACAACAAACCATGATATTCAACCGCAAACAAAACACCAGAAACACCCGTCAAATAACGCAAATAAAATTGCATTAAAAACAGAGCATGGAAAAAAATTTCCCTGCCCACAAAAACCCTAGCAGATAACAAAAAATTTTAAACTTTCATCAACAAAAATTAAATTTTCACCCAGTAGAGACGATGATGCATAACTTTAACTTCAAAAGCATTATTTTTTTCCAGTTCAGACCTACCTTCGTGTGTTCATGATGAACTCTCTCTCCTTCCGTCAACGACAACGATCGCACACAACTATCATAGTGGAAGCGAACTCCAGGAAGCCGAACGTTTTCACCCTTCAAACCCTATACAGTTTCCAGGACTCAGGATTTCATGGCGCATAGTTTTGGTGTTCAGAAGAAGAAGAGGAAGATGAAGTGATCACAGAGGTTGGGTTATTTGGGTTTTGAGTTTTAACTTCACTCAAATGACGACGTTCCATCCATCTTTCTCTTTAGCACCAAAATTGACACTCCAACGTGGCACCCAGCGTGGCATCTCAGTGCCATGTCACTGCCAGTGACAGTTAATTTGGTTGGAGATATGGAGAGGGACGACTGTGGTGCAATTTTAACAAAGTCGGGGACATAAACAGTGCAATTGGTAAGTCAGGAACTAAATCGATGCAAATCGTGAATTTCAGGGACCACTTTGGAGTTTAACTCAGCAAATTATCTCCTTGTTGCTGGATTAGTGATGACAAGTCATCTTAGGCTAGTTTCACAAGCCTTTTTCATTAGTTTTTACTCGGTTTTCATGCATTTTTAGGCAATAAGTAGGTGTTTGAGTGAGAATTTCATGCTTGTCTTGATTCAATCAAACATTGTTAATTTTATGCATTTTCATTAGATTTCTTGCAAGATTTAGTTGATAATATGAATGATGCAAGATTTAATGATTATGTCAAGGCTTTGATTTCATGTCTAGTTGATTTCAGGTGAAAAAATGGAAACAAAGAGAAAAGCAACGTGCAGGAGAACGCTGCGTTCACTCAATGAACGCTACGTTCACAAGGGCGCATACGCGCACTAGCCGCCCCCGCGTGACGAAGCAAGTTTGGAGATCCACGCGCACGCGCAGATGGCGCGCCTGCGTGCATCGAGGATCAGCGTTCACCAACAATGAACACTAAATTTATTTCGAGTGAACGCCTGCGATACTTTCAGAGTGAGAACTTGAAAAAGGGAATCGACGCGCACACGCACATGCCGTGCCCGTGCCGATGGAATAAAAGTGGTGATGGACGCAGACGCATGCAAGACGCTGGAATGCAGGATCGATATGTTGCTATACACGCGCAAGCGCACAAGGCGTGCACGCGTACATAGCGTTCATAGCGCGAACGGAGTGTTCAGTTAAAGAACGTTGCTCAAAGACGCGCTCGCGCACAGTACACGCTCGCGTTGATGATGAGAAATGCCAAGAATGCGCACGCACCAAGGACGCGTCCACGTGGGTGCCCGAACGCTCCGTTCTCTAAATGAACGCTACGCTCTCCTAGAAGCATCACTTCTGCTCAAATTAGCTGATTCCAAGCCCAAGTGAAATTCAAAGCAAGCAGAGCCCATTTTCATCACTCAAAGGCACAAGGATCATCTAAAATAGGAATTTTGCATTTAATTGTAATTTGTCTTCAATTTGAATTTCATTTGTAATGTAGGAATGCCTATAAAAAGGCTTTAGTTCTGTTAGAAAAGTAGCGCAGAGTAGGAGTAGGAGTAGAATAGAAAGCAAAGGCTGGAGGATTAGAGACTCCAAATCTCTCTTGGAGGATTAGAGACTCCAGAGAGCTTCGTATAGTTGATACACTTTTACATTTCAATTGCATTGAATTCAATTTACTCTTAGTGCAAATCTCAATCTTCTGCACTTTTATTTCTCTGCAACTTTACATTTCTGCTCATGATTCAATCTGATTTAATCTTCTTGCAATTTAAATTTCCTGTTACTTGTTCTTGAGTTCTCTTTGATTGCTTGATTTACTGCTTTCTTAAATTTTCCTGCACCCAATTCTCTTTACATTTGCTGCAATTTACATTTTTTACTCTTTAAGATTTAGTCAATTTACCTTCTGCATTTTATCTTCTCTGCAATTTACATTCAGTTATCAAATTTTCATTCAATTCATCACTGTCTGCTTGACTAAACTAATCACTCACTAAAGTTGCTTGATCCATCAATCCCTATAGGATCGACCTCACTCCTGTGAGTTATTACTACTTGATGTGACCCGATACACTTGCCGGTGAGTTTTGTGTGGAATCTAATTTTCACCCATCAAGTTTTTGGCGCCGTTACTGGGGATTGATATAGGTCGACAATGATTAAGTGGGTGAGAAGTCTAGATTAAACATTTTCTTTGTTTTTGGTCCTTTTAATTTTCTGAGAATTTCGATAATGTGGCATAGTGGAAATATAGAAAACGTTAATGTCATTTATAGAGGATCTATGTGTGTTTAATAAGTTTAATAGTGTTTATCATGTACGTAGTTTGCTGGTTACATTACTATCTATATTTTCGTATTTGAATTAAGTTTTTATTTCTTGTTGGTTTTCATGAATAAAACTAATTTTTGTTTCTTTATACGTTTGTTGCTAGCAAAAGTCAGTTTCCAAATAAGTATTGAGTTCGTCATTATTGTTGTTTTTTTTTAATTTCCAATGAAAAAAAATCATGATATCGAGTAAATGATCTTGAATTTCAATATTGT
Source organism: Arachis ipaensis (assembly GCF_059453495.1). NCBI lineage: Eukaryota > Viridiplantae > Streptophyta > Magnoliopsida > Fabales > Fabaceae > Arachis > Arachis ipaensis. The sequence continues at coordinate 111,564,774 of NC_142441.1, read as the reverse complement.
TACGACTGACCAATATAGTCAACATAAAATGGTGGTGTAACACGAGATATGAAAACAGAGAACTTCTCATCATGCTGTGCAAGCACAACATTCGCTAACGAAATGGTTATGGCATCTCTATTCTCTTCATTGGAACATGCAATGACTGTTGCTAGAGACATATAGTTTCGTAAATTGATTGTTAGGTCTTGGTTGAAGGCTATTTTAGGATGATATTGTTCTAACGAATACTTGGAAATGGCAAACGAAGCTAATATGTAGGTTTGTTTGTTAGGCATACCCTTAAAAACTTGAGTTAAACTATATTTGAATAATATATATTTTATGTTGATATATGCTTACAATTTTTCTGCAATAATAGTTGTGACATTAATGTTTAAATTTGTAGGAACTTCATGAATATGGATCAATGTATGAGGAGAAATTTGGGTATGTTTTTGTGACATGTGCAACTGGTAGGACATCTGAAGACATACTTGTTGAATTAAAGATTAAAAATAAATATCAAGCATAGAAAGTGCATCATAGAGAAACAATATGCTTTACAAAAAAGACCATGAACTATACATTTTATTATTATGCAGACGCGCTTTAGAAACACGCATATTGTTGAGTTAGATATTGCTTCAAAAGAGGAAATGAAGTACATAGAACTTTCTATTACAGAGCTTTTTTCCAAGAAATCTGTCTAAACTACTGACAAAGGAGATGGTAGTTGTTAATTTTTTTTGTTTAGTTTTAAAGTTCCTTTACCATTTTAACACAACTTTTTTTTCTTAGTTATTAGCTAATGACCTGGGAGTTATCATTTTCTTTTGAGTAGACTTAAATTGTTGTATGTATGTTAATATTTTCAGTGTCAACTGAATATTCAGGCAAAATAGTTAATGACACTCTAGATGGGGCAGACACTGATTTAGAAGATGATTTAAATGCTATATCCTCCGGTGAAATTGACATCTCCAGGCATGTTGAGCTCAATAAGGTTTCGGAAGAAGACAATGAAACTTTATACACCCAACAAAGAGAAGGTGACGTACATGCCGCAAAAAGGAGCTTCAATCTGAACAAAAAGCCATGGTTTGGAGATGACTTATCAGATCTATTATCACATGAAAGTTGTAGATTTATGACAGAGTATTTCTGGCCAAGTCAATACGATGTTGAAGAGAAATTTTGACTCATTATTTGTTTGTCTACTTCAAGAATTATGATCTTTATGCTCTATTCACTACAAGGTTTTCGTTTATTTATGGAAGTTTTTTCTCTTATTTGTGGAGGTTTATAACCCCCCCACCAAATGGTTTGTGGGGGTTTCCAAAACCCCCAAAATTTGAGGTGCCACGAGATCTTTTGTAGAGTTTTTTAAAAACCTCCACAATTTATTCAGTGGGGGGTTTAGGGTGTGTTTAGTGGGGTTTCGTTTTGGACTTTTGTGACAATTTTAAATCACTTTTGTGACAGTTTAAAACCCTCACAAATTGAATTTTTAATTTAAAAAATAACTATTTTGTGAGATTTTCAACCCTCCACAAACCCTGTAATTATTTATTTATTTTTAATTTCAAATCATTCATTAATCTCATCTCATTTACATACTCTCAAATTAAAAATGTATTTTTTAATATCAAAATTTAAAAACTAAATCTTTTATAACACAATTACTCAATATAAGACATAACTCTATATATAAAAAATTTCTCAATATCAATAGTTCTTGTCAATGTATCAAACCATACAATGTCAAATGATCACTTCAGCCACAATAGAAATTCAACCATACACTGTATCAAACCAAATACTTCTTGTCTAACACATATAGTGTTGCAGTTACTCAGTATAGCACATATAACATCAAAATTAAACTTTCACTTACTTGGTCTCTAAAATAGGCAACTTCTCTTTCAGCATACATTTCCAAACTTTCTCCATTGGGAGGAGGTGTGTCATAGCTTCTACGCCACTCATGGACTTGCTCTTTTCCATATCTGTTAGCTATTTCTTGTTTATTGAGACTATGTAGTTCCCCATACCTGAAAAGATAACGATTGCAAAATGTTGATTAGATCTCAACATTGTAAAGCAGGAACTAAAAGCAAAAATATATACCTTGATAGAAGATAACATGTTTAAAGAATCATAATATATACCTTTCCAATAGGGTATGCAATTGGAAAACGAATTATCATCAGCACACGTACAACTGTACAAGTCCCACAAAATTTGAACCAACATAGAGTCCATATCTTGAGCATATAGCTTCAGGGATAACCTAAGCCAAAAGGCATCGAAACAGTTAGTTCTTCAATGTCAAGATCAAAATGTTTGAGTATGACAAAAACCATGGGTTGAAAAAGTATTTTACCTCTCCAAAAGCTAGAACAAAAGTTACTGATAAAATAACAGCAACAACAGGATGAAAAATTTTATCAAGGTAAATAAGAAGTGCCTGCAGATCAAAAGAGAAGAATCTAGCATTAGTAGTTAGAAGATCAGCTAAAATTATACAATGGATTAGATATTCACTTATTCTATAATTGACCCAAATACTCATGATGGATATTCTTATTTTATAATCTTTTTTCACCTTAAGTTCTCACACAACTAACATTGTATTAATGCAAGAGCATCTGAGATAACAGTATAAAAGTTTTAAAAACAGTATATAAAACTTATTTCTTTGTTCATAAAACTTCCATTTATGTGATCAGCACAAAACATAATTACCGTAAATGAGCCCATTAATGAACAAATTTTCAAGTAAACCAGCATATTAGACTGTCTGCAGTGAGGCTTGAAGTGTAAAATCAAAGCCAAAACTAAAGAAATTGTTCCCACGGCATAAAATAGAAATGCTATTGAAAAAAAGAAAACGTCAATGACACTAGTTAATGGACTAGATAATAAAGCAAGGAATCTTAATACCAAAATGTAAACAGGAGTAAATAGCAACCTGGTTGAGTGCCCAAATCCAATATTTCTTAGACAGAAGTCAGAGTTTGCTCTTGAAGAGCATGGATGACAATGACAATTAATCCCATAATACAGGACAGACATCCTAAGTCCCCCATCGTCTGAAGCCGCTCATTCAGCAAGAAGTGAGCCAAAATATCACTACAAGCACAGAACTGAATATGTTAGTTCTACCAATAGTCACAACTCACAGCATTCAAAACAATTAACTACTTAGCATTTTAGCTAGACTAGAGACCTATGTACCTGACAATAATACTGATAGCACCAAGCAGCGTAACGAGTATTGCCGGAGCATAAGTATAAGCCATAAAGTTTTCTACCTCCCCAACAATCACTGCACCAAAGTTGTTTCAGGGTCCAGATGTAATCAAACAGTCTCATTCTCAAACACAACCAAGTAGGGAAAAAAGAGAAAATAGGAAGGTTCCTCCTAAACTTACTTGAAACCAGCCAGCCCACCAAAGTGGCTCTAGTAAATAAGTATAACCACCAACACCTGCAAATTTCAATAATAACAAAATCAAAATATAATTTGTGTGAAAACTGCAATGAAAAAATTATTGAAGTACAGAACAGAACAAAGAGGAAAAGGTAATTAAAATTTACATGAACGTAATTTTAACTGCAGAATTGATACAAAGTATACCCCGATTTTAGAATCCAACCAAACTATAATAAGAAATAAGAAAGTGACATTATTAACTTCTTCACTAGTTCATTAAATATGACTGTTTGAAATGCTTTCCACTTCGGTAAAAGGGTAGCATCCTGGAGCAAGCAACAAAGTTTAAAGTTTAAGATTGTTTTCATATTATCAAACACCTTATGTGCATATGAGGACCACTACATTTTAAACATACTCTGTACTTGCTTTTCACTTCAGAAAGTGAATAGTTGAAGTCATCCATGTCCTCAAAGTTAGAAATACAAAACTACATTTGTTAAAATAAACATATGGACATTTTTCAAATTTATTAAAGAGAAGTATAAAATAAACCTGCCAATACTGAAGGGCTTGCACAAAGGATCAGTAACAACTCTATCTCCTGCTACATAGGTCTGTATAACAATTGGCAGAATTCAATTTCTTCAGTAGTTACACATGTACACAAAGACTGTTAAAACAACAAAGCAATAAAAATTATAAAATTAAAAAAATACCATGTTTTCAGCAAGATGTGGGGCCTTTTTTTCAATTAGCAATGCAATAACAGCAGGATCTGCTTCAGTTTGGTGATTTGATATCAAGATGATATTGTGTCCCTGCAGTAATATTTCAGTCTTAAAATTTCCTCCCACATCTATTAAAATGTTAACAAAGAGAAAATATACAGCAAGCAAATAATCAAATAGATAACTCAAAGGCATAAAGTAAGGATATTAAAAACTGTAACATTCTTAAGTCTTTCTTCAATTTCAATGAAAAAGGGCATGTTGCCAACATAAGAATTTCTGCAACAAAGATCCACCTGAATAGGGTAAAGCAGAGGCACAGCAAGATGTAATTCATATTGTATTTAAAATTGATTATCAAAATGTCCAAACACTTTATATTACAAAAAGGATAACCATTCTTAATACATCAATAATTGCTCTAAATACAGGGTGGAAAAATCAAACAAATTACATCAATAATTTAGGTAATGGATAACCATTCTGTTCAAATAAAAATTGAATAGCTCATACAGTCAACTATTTATATTACAAAAAGGATGAAAAACATAAATTGCATGATAGAGAATTTCAAGATGGATACCTAGAATTGTAAATCCAGGATCTATCCTTGCTCTGGTTAAAAGTGTTTTCACAACTTCATCTTTATTCATATATAATTGTAGGCACCTTTCTATCAAATTCTGCATCTGTAAACAAATTTTTTTTTAAGATTTTATTTTATTTCTTTAAATCAGCTTCCTCACAAGCTAGTAGAATTTACTTACAAGCTCAATGTCTTGGCGTGAAACTTTCTTGCTATCATTAATTGTAGCAGATGCTGATCCTGAATCCATAATGAGAACATTAGTTATGTGATTGTTCAGTTATCGTTCACTTTGGAAGTCGTGAGAAGCTTGAGTTGAGGATTGCAATTCTTGCATTTTTTGCAATTCAATTCACGAAATCCACAGATAAGGTGCAGAAATAGCAATTTAGAATCATTGAAATCATAGAAGCAAGTGAGAAAGTATTCGTATGAAGCTGAACTAGGCACAAATTGGACTAAATAGAGATCTCAAATTCAATTCTCCTCTCTCACAAACACGGAGATTGTCTGAAGACATTCTGAACGGAAGTGAGTGAGAAAATTTAAGTCCCGAACTAAACAAGAACAAATTAGGAAGAAATTCTCACCGAATGACTTGGAACGACATGAGAATCAGTTCCATGAGATCTGATAGCTTTGAACGGAGCTTTCAGAGACTCCCGCTCGCTCGCCTTCCAAATTTCCTCAGCCAGTGCCACTGCATCCGCGCCGAAACCGCGCTCTGAGTGCTTCAAGCCACTGGAGCAAAAGCAGAACCAACGGAAGAAGCCGTCATGGAAGACAAGGAAGAAGCAGAAGATCTAAGCATTACCTCAATGATCTGAATGGTCCTCTCCTTCAACGATCTGAATGGAATCATTACCCAGTGGCGATGACATTGAGATTCTAGGGTTTCAGAGAGATCTCACTCTCCTTCATCCTTTCTCTCGAAGCCCTCTTTTGATTTTTTTTTTTGGTATGGGCTGAGTGAATATTTATTTTGGGTTGGATTTTTTTTATAATTGATTGGATTGAGAGTAGTGGGAGTTTTTGTTAATTATTTAGGGAGGTTTTATAATTTGTCACAAATAAAATATATTATGGAGGTTTTTAGTAACTACCATTAAAAAACTATCACAAACAAATAAAAATCTTGTAGTGATTGAACTTTGTTTTGGCTTTATAAAATCAGACGTTCACTTTATTTTTTCTTTAACATTTATACTTGAATGCAAACTTAAAATACGCTAATAGTACATGAGGAAACCTAATTCGTAAATTTGTGCACATTATTAAGCAATATATGTTTTTTGATTCAAGAATTATTTTTGACGTAATACAAATCAAAAAATGTATGCAATGCATTAAGTAACAGTGTATTAAACATATTTTTTAAAAAAATAGTGAGAACTTAAGTAGATTTTACACGGCAATATTTAAATATAAAAATTTGAAATAAAAATATATTATGGCGGTTCGGAGAAAACCGCTGCTAACAGAGTATCTGGCATTGACTGCTGCAACAACCGCTGCAAAATTGACATATTGTAGCGGTTAACACAAAATTGCTGCAAAATAAGGAGCTTTTAGAAGCCCTTACTTTATCCGTCGCACCAATCGCTGCCAAATTCTGTTTAGCAGCGGTTTTTGTAAACCGCTAAACCGCCACTATCTGCCGCTTTTTTTGTAGTGCTCTATTTCCTTTCTTGACTAACATCCATGGCCCAAAAAGGTTATAATCACTACTGGTAGAATTATTACCGTTTCTCTCTTCATACATATACTTGAAAATCTTCCTCTAGAGTGAATGGAAGTGAGCTCGTCAACCTTAATCATATTACCTAAGGTATTTCCCACCTTTCAAAGAAAATATTTGTTATATAGTTTAGCAGGGGAGGTTAGGAATCCTAACCCAAACAACAACCTTTTGAATACTAAGCTCTTTTGGGATAAAAAAACGACCTCCACCTTTGCACTAGGAGATAGTGGTCGGCAATCATCCAGGGTCCTTCAAAAAGGGCATGAGAATAATCTTCTTGATTAGAAAATTGTACAAGGAAGAAATTTTCTTCCAGATCCATAATTCTTATCGTATCTTTTCTTGCCCATCATCTAAGGACCCATCGTTCCATTGCTTGTAAATTTAAATTCTTTCCCCTTTCATAGATGACACCACTCATCATACTCCTCGAGGGATACCTGTATTTCTGGTTTCGGTTTGAAAGGAGCGTCAATATGCTCTTTGATATTTGGTTCCTCAATTTTAGATATATAATCTTCAACCACTAGACCAACGATCTCCTTTGGATTTAAATCATCAAAGCCGTTACCCACCACTATATCTCTATATGAAATTTTCTTGGTTGCATCAGAGTCAGCTTTTCCTTCATTATCAACCATCTGGTGATCTTCTTGTACCTTGATATCATCTTCTCGGTTAACCTTCTGATCTTCGTTCATAGCATCTGTGTGGCCTTCTGTGTTTTCTCCATCTATTTTAACTTTTTTTTGTGCTCTCCGCAACCAAGTCCTCCTCATTCAGTGACCGTTTCTCTATCTCTACGGGTTGGGTTTTCAGAGCTCATGACCGTTTCAAGAACGAAAATATATAACTACTGCAAAAACATACGTTAAATAAAATATACAGTGGCTATTATGTTATTGCCATAAAAAATTTGCTACTAAAAATAATTTTTGTTGTAGTGAACTTTGAATGATTCAATTTTGTCTCTAATGTTTTAGATAGAGTTAATGTGTATACGAATTATTTTGGCACAGATTGAAAATATTAAAGACAAAATTGAATAAAATTAAATATTAAGAATATTTTTTAAAAAATCATAAATTTTAGGGATAAAAAATATATTTTATTCTTAAAAGTATTGAGAATAGAATAATAATTACTTTTGTGTTTCTGAAAGTACTTAATTTTTTCCTACTGTATTAGTGATCTTTTTATTTTTGTGTTGTAAACAGGAACATGCTTTCTTAATTTTTTCCTGCTATATTAGTGACTTCTTTTTGGTTGTAAACAAGAACATGTTTTCCTATTGTATACTGTTTATTGACTTTTTAAATTAATAAAAGAATTACTCTAAATTCTGACCTTAATTTATTTATTTTTATTAATTCTGCCTTATTTTCTTTTCCTTTTTGATTAGTATCTGTTAAAAGGTAACATATAAAAAAAGTCAAATAACTTTAAAGTTTAATTTAAGCCTCCATATATAAAAGACAGGTTCTATATTCCAATGTATGTTGAATTGAAACATGAACATTCTTCAAATGAGCAATGAAATCGAAACTCATTAAGCATATTGTACGACATATAATAAATTAATAATCAACCTACAAACAATGAAGGACGAAGGCAAGATAAACTCAAAATAGGAGAATCAAATAAAGTTGTTACAATGACAAGAACTACTATATATTGCCCAGCCACCTGATATATTGTTTTTATCATACATTTAATTTAGGGCTCATTAGTTAACAACTCTGACTAATTAAGGACATACATTGAAGAACACTATTGAAAAAGCTTATAAGAAAAAACATTTAATAACCCATATTTAAACACACACTCAATGAAAATTATTGTTGAAATGTATAAGTAAAAAGTGAGTGTGCCACGCCGCATATTCTTTATTTGTAAAAAAAATATGCGTTTTAAATATAAGTTGTTAAACTTGCATTAATATATATATATATATATAACTTAAGACTTAGGACTTGAATAAATTAAGGCTTAATAAGGATCAATCAGTCTCTGACGCGGCTTTTTCTTTTGCTTCTCAATTTTCGTCTTTCTTTGGAACCAGACCAAAGTCAATCTCCACCATATCGTTGTTTCTTGCTGCACATGGAAGCAAAACAAACTCAAATTCACCCTGTGGGGTCTCACAGGCCTCATTCACAATCTGCCTTTGGACACCACCGTTATTATTATTGTTGATATTCCCAATTCTAGCTCCTCTAATCTCAACAGCAGCCACAGGAGGACGAGGATGCTGAGATGTACCACCAGGTCCAGGGTTCACTGATGCAGCATCATTGAGGCCTACTACACTCATCATGTTTTGTTAATAAGCCTTTTTAATTAAAAATAATTTATTGTACAAATAAAACAAATTCTAATTAAAATTTACAGAACTCAGGTAACAAAAATAAATGTTTTCTATCAATATAATTTAACGACGGCATAGATTATTCTATAATTTCAAAGATATGCTTGGTATGCTAGGAAGTATGAACTGTGCTAGAATCATACCTCTTGTTCGAAATTCATATGGATGCTGAAATGCACCAACGTTTCCAACTCCCACTGCACCAAAAGCAGAACCAACACGAGGGTATGTAAAATTGTTATTTGCACCAACCACAGGGCCAGGACTGAAAAAGTTTGATGGTCTCCCTCCATTGTTCTGGAATAAACCATGATGATAAGGATGATAATCATTATTAATATTGTATCCCATGATCATCATATTAGGTTCCCCATTAAAGAAGGGCCTAAAAGAAGGGATGGTTGGCGAAGACGGTAGCTCCATGGAGCTTGTTGACGATGATGAGTTCATACCCACACCCATGGTCATGTTATTTAAGAGTTGGATCCCATCATTTCCACTGTTATTATTGTTATGGGACCGTTGCATTCTCTCCATTCTGTGACCATTTTGGTGACCCCCAAGAGCTTGTGCGGAAGAAAAGCTCTTGTCACAAAAGGTGCAGTTGTACCAAATTTTCTTCTTTTGCGAATTCTGGCTACCAATAACGATAGTTTTGTCAGAGTTGGGTTCCTGTTCTTTAGTGGAATCACTTCCATCTTCAGTAACAGCAGCAGAACCATCGGTATTAGGATTATCATGATCATCTCCTAACACGATTGCTTTGCGCTTGTTGTTCATGTTGTTTGGAACGTTTGATTCGTTGACTAGGATCCCCTTGTCCTTGTTCATTTCATCAAAATTAACTTTCTCTTTACCCTTCTTCTCAGGCTGGTTTGCTGGGGAAGAAGAGACGTTGTTGTTTGACATGGTTGACACAAACACACGCGCGCACAGAGAGAGAGAAAGAGATCAGGTGGATTATGATGTGTATTGGTGATGATGTGGATGTGAAAGTGAAAGAGATGATCTACATGTTCAGATATGAGTGAATTTAAGGATGTCAAAGTGGGGCACACCACCTCACAAATGTTTTATGTTTGTATCTGAAGAGCAACAGCGATAAGAACATCCATTTTATTACGTGACTACTCCCAACAAGTCATCAAGTTATATGTATTTCTATTTATTATTCGTAATTATTTTGTATTATGTTTTTTTTTCACTAGTTTATATGATATTTTTGTTTTTTTAATCATTAGATTGGATTAAATGACACCCCTCTTTTGGGGTGTAATGACACTATATCTTGCAAAAATAAAGAGGTTGTAGTTTCATGTGTTTCTAGTTATTGTCAAATTGAGTAGTTTTGTTGTTATGTATTGTAAAAGCTTTTGCTGGTTTTTCTCTCCAGAGTCCACAGTATTATCAAAAATTTAAAATGTACCTTTTGCCTTAATAGGGTTGATTCATACATTAATGATTAATAGCAAGTTACAACATTAAGGTTGCAAGTATAATATATATATATATATATATATATATATATATATATATATATAGAGAGAGAGAGAGAGAGAGAAAAAAGAGAGAAGAGGGGGGAGGGGGAGGGGGAGGGGGAGGGGGAGGTGATGCAATTAATAGTTTCCTTAATGCAGTTTTCATGGTCAAAGAAAAGGATGCAATAATAATAATGAGAAAAAGGAAGATTCAGGTTAATTAATTTTTTTTTCATATTCAAGTCTCTCATTTGATACTTTTATCTCTTTCCAAACTGATGATGTATTTTGAATTTGATAATATCAAAAATCCAATTGATTCAGATACAAAGTCAAATTTTTTCTTCCTCGTTCACAAAGTAAAAGCACAAAAATTAGATGTATTTAATTTAGGATTTTTATTAATATTGTATAAGCATTGAAATAAAGAATCAAAACCAAATGTAAGTTAATTAATTCAGTGAAATTCAACGGGAGTAGTTCAATGAAAAAGATTAACAATTAGAAATCTTCTTAACAAAAGTTCTAAAAATACTAGTTAAGAATACTATAAAAAAAAAAGAAATTATAGAAAATATACAACGAATGTTAATTTTTTTATGCATTAAAATATTTGAAAAAAGGTAATTTTTTTTCGTTTATTCTCTGAACCAATGCTCTTTTGGAGAACTCTTTAACCAAATTTTCAATAATTGCTTATGCACAAAATTTAAATAATTATTTTCTATATACAAATCATTTACAAACATAAGTCTATACAAATTATTTATATTCAGGCGCTCTGCATGTTCTTTTTCGTTATTTTTTTCTTTTGTTATCTTCTTTCTTCTTCTCCTCCTCCTGACATTTCATCTTCTTTTTCTTTTTTCCTTCTTTTTTGTTATTTTTTCTTTTGTTATCGTCGTCACCAACACCATCACCTCCTCCTCCTCCTCCTTCTTTTCTCATTGGACTTTTTTCTCCTTATTCCTTTTTCTCATTCTCCTCCATCATCTTCATAATCATAATCATCATTGTTATAGCATCGTTATCTTCTTCTTATACGTATCGTTGTTATCGTTATCGTAGAAATTTTGCCATATTGATGACGTTGCCTGATCCAAAATTTTTGCTATAGAATTTGTGGTTCGATTCTAGTTAATATTTTCGTTAGCAGTTTATGATTGTGTAAGTGAATGATGTTATTTTTGTTTGTGAAAATTGTTGTTCATCGTTGATAGTTTGAATTGAATGTAATGTAAAGAGTTCTGCATTAAAAAAAATATTTTTCTGTATTTGCACCAAATTTGGGTATAACACGAAGATATTTAGGTGTATTGTTTAAGAATTTTTAGTTTATGTGTACTGATGATAAGTTCTGCATAATTCAAAACTCTTCCTCTCCCTTCTTCTCATCTTCTGCTGCTTCTTCTTTTTCATCATCATCATCATCTTCTTCTTTTTTTTCTATTCATCTTTTTTCTTTCGTTTTACCTTCTCAAGTTTCTTCTTGTTTTACTTTTTTAACAAGAATAAAAACAAAAAAATTAAACAAAAAAAAGAAGAAACACATAATGCTACAAAATTACTTGCATTGGAGGAGGATGAACTTATATTAATTTAACTAACAGAAAGAAAGAAATAAAGAAAAAAATATAGCATTAGAGGAACTATTTTTGTGTATTTGCAGCAAATTTGGGTGTAACACAAAGATATTTAATTGTGTTGTTTAAAAATTTTCGGTGTATGTGTACTGATAAGTTATGCATAATTCAAAACTTTTTCTCTCCTTCCTTCTCGTCTTCTGCTGCTTCTTTTTTTTTCATCATCATCATCATCATCATCACCTACTACAAGATTCAAGTTGATTTGTGGCGGTTTTTTTCCTGGTTTGTGGGGATTTGAAACCCCCCACCAAAAGGTTAGTGGGAGTTTTCTAAACCTCCAAAATTTGAGGTGCCACGAGCTTATTTGTGGCGGTTTTATAGAACTCCTATGATATAATTTAGTGACGGTTCTTTGTCTGATTTGTATAGGGTTTTAAGTTGAATTTTTTGGCCGTGTTTTGAAATTTTTGTGGCGGTTTAAAACCCCCACAAAAATTAAATTTTCAAAAAAAAAAATTTGCATCACACTAAACGGTTGCAAACAATTTAAAATTAAAACTAAACATATTTGAAAGCTCTAAACTACTATTATTGATTGAAAAAATTACATCAATCAAACTAAAGATTATTTAACTTTAAAAAAATTAGTAATTAATATGAAATGAACAAGAATTTAAACAAATTACATCAATCAAATTAGTATGAAATGAACAACTTAGATCAATCAAATTTACATATTTAAATTGAAATTTCCACTATTTAATAAAAACAGTGGCAGAAAACATATACCAAGCTGAAGCTGAAGCAATGATTGGCAAAAAATTTTTTTTCAAATTCATTCTTGGTAACCACATCCTGTCACAGGAAAACAAATATAATAGATAATAATTATAGGCAATGCCATATTTTGGAAAAGTGACAATGCAAAACAAGTTGCATATGGTAAGGTGGTAAAATGTATAAATTTGCAGCAGTTTGTGTTAAATTACCTTCAATGATTTCTTTAAGTTCTTGTTTTCATTTTGAATGCTGTGCAGAATGTTCAGCCTATAATTAATGCTGCAGCAATGAAGTGTAAAAAATGGGTTAAAAATTAAAGGACTTTGATATATTTCTCATTACTCTAAATTTTAGGGACGGCAGAATCAAAATAGAAAGAAGTCATGACACCTTTCTGCAGACAGCATAAGCTTAGAATCTTTGGTTGTTGATACAGACGAGTACATAAGTTGGTAACTTATAGCCCAACAAATGATCTCTTCCACACCTAGTAAAAAGGAATAGTGGCATAAAATCAATATTATGGCAGCAAATCTGAAATTTTCATACTTAGATGCTACATTTGCTTCAAATAAAAATAGGGAGAAAAGGTTAAAAAGAATGCATACTTTCGATTGTTAAGGCTTGATCTTTGATGCAAAGAGTTTCTAGGTTAGGATATTCCAATCCAAATCTGTTGAGAACCGAAAATAAAAAAATCACATCTTAAGTATAAAAATGGTAACACATGAAATTATTTAACAAGACAAAGCATATATACCTTAGTACACATTTTAAATATTGATTATTAACTCTGATCAATTGATGATCTAAATAATTTGAGTGCACCAAAAGATTAGTTCGCTGACAAAATAATCCATCAACATTGTTTAATTTTATTAAAATGTTGTATGAGGCAAATCTTTGCAGTATTAAACACATCCTTGTAGTCTGGTAAGATGCTCACTGACCATGCCAACAATCGATACGAGTTGCCGCTAAAATTCACAGTCACATCAATTGTAGAATTGATGTTAGCAAGGAAAGCAGCACACACATTATCTGTTTTGTAAACTGTAACCTGAAAGCTCAAAGAGCAGAAACCATAAAGTATATAAAGATGATATAATAAGATATTAGAAACATAATAATAAGCTTGAAGAAATTTAAGAAAATCTGATCATTTTTAAAAAATGCTACTCATATATACCTCTATATTTGGATCAAGAGATGTAACTATTGGATCAGTAGCAATCAATGCTTCTTCAGAAAGCTTTATGGAATCATGCAAATCTTTAAGGTGTCCCCACTTAGGCTGTCTAATGATTCCTGCATAAGATATATTAATTAAATTTGAGATTCTCTTTAGAACCAAAATAAGATAGATAAATAAATAAATAAATATCATACCATATTCATCAAGCGGTGCATCGTAGTCATAACTAGTAGCAACAAAAGGTCCACCTGTGGTTCTACCAAAATTGGTTCCTCCATGATACTGTTTCACATCAAAACTTTGTTTTATCAACTCAATTCCTTTCTCATATACATATAATAACAAACTTAAAAGATATCATATGTTTCAATACCATATAATAGTTCATAAAAGTTCCACCAAGTTGGAGATTGTCTGAACTCAATTTTTTCCATCAGACAAATAACGGGAACTTCAATTCTTAATGAACAAGATCGTTGGGTCAGGGTGGCACACAGCAACAAAAGCTTCTCTCAGGTCTCCAAACTAACCTTCCCATTCATATTACTCATCAGGTAACTCCATGGGAACTCAAAATTGATGAGCGACGAGTCGCTCCCATTGGGTATAATCACATAAAAATATGGATGAGACCTTGCTAGCTACCAGCCTCAAGGAGATGCGTTTTATGCATCCTTTCAGAGACATTCACTTTAAAGGATTAGCATCTTTCTTGCAAATCAATAAGGTCACAATTTATAACCAATATCCTTACATGTCTATCCTTATATATACCATGTAAAATGTTGTGCCTCCACAGACAAGTACGTATCGATTCAAAGTAAGTACAAATAACACTTCTCATGTAACATGGCAAAAACAAACACAACTAAAGTATAATGTGCTCAAATTTCTATACAATATGTACTCTATATACTATATTAAACACAAACACCTTGCTGGTGCATCCTTCAAGAAAATTACCCGAGTGGGAGAACATTTAGCTGTTTCACATGCATAGGAGGGAAATTTCTCAAATTACTTTCAGGAGCCTCAGATTGATGATGACCTACTGAAGATGATTCATCAGGTGCCACTGTCTTTTCTTGATTCAACTGAGCAATACTTGTTCTCCTCCAATTTGATATCTCAGCAAGAATAAAAGCTACAAACATCACAGCCCCAAAGCCAGTAAATGCGACAAGAAAAATAGCTAGAACTCAAATTCATAAAAGTTCCATCAAAATAGAGAACTCAAATTCGATTCACCTCTCTCACAAACACGGAGATTGTCTGAACAAATTTTGAACAAAAGTGAGTGAGAAAATTTAAGTCCCGAACTAAACAAGAACAAATTAGGAAGAAATTCTCACTGCAATGACTTAGAACGACATGACAATTAGTTTCACGAGATCTGATAGCTTCGAACATAGCTTCAATTGAAGCTTCCAAAGACTCCTGCTTGCTCACCTTCCAGATCTCCTCAGCCAGTGCCACCGCATCCACGCCGAAACCTCGCTCTGAGTGCTTCAAGCCACTGGAGCAAAAGCAAAACCAGCGGAAGAACCTGCCGCAGAAGATGATACAGAAGCAGAAGATCTAAGCATTACCTCAACGAAGGAGATAATGACGGCAATAGTGGCAAAGATATGAATGGCGGTGGCGGTGGCGATGATGCACCACTATTTCGTGGTATATTTTATGCTAAATTGAGTGGATTTTATCCATTATTCTCACACTTATGCATATAAATTGCATGTTTTACATTTTCCTTCCTAATTCTGTACTTTGATTGAAAACATGCTTCTTTGGCCTTAAATTACTAATTTTTAATCCTCTCTTATTACCATTCGATAACGTGATATGTGCGTTAAGTGTTTTCAGGTTTTGTAGGGCATGAATGGCTTAGAGGATGGAAAGGAAGTATGCAAAAGTGGAAGGAACACAAGAAATTGAAGTTTGGAGAAGCTGGCAGTGACGTGCACGCGTGGACAACGCGTACGCGTGACTAGCGCATCAGTAAAGCGACGCATACACGTGGATGACGCATACGCGTGATAGAGCGTCACGTGCTGCATTAAACAGAAGACTCTGAGGATGATTTCTAGGCTATTTTTAGCCCAGTTCCAAGCCCGAAAACACTGCTTAGAGGCTGCAGAGTGGAGCTGGATGGGGAAAATCATTCATTCATACATCATTCACATTAGTTAGGTTTAGATGTAGTTTTCTAGAAAGAGAGGCTCTCTCCTCTCTCTATGTTTTAGGGTTTTTAGGTTTAGCTTTTCTCAATTTTAGATTTCTACTTTACTTTAATTTAGTTTCTCTTCTATTCTTATTTGTTCTAGCACCTTAGTTATTTATTTCTCTTGTTGATTACTTTATGTTGCCAATTTAGTTTATGAACTCTTATGTCTCCTTTAATCCATATTAATGTAATTTTATGTTTCATGTTTATGGCTTCTTTATTTCATTGTTGGTTGTTGATTTGTTGCTATTGTCTGTCTTAGATTTTATTATTTTTTATTAATTTTCTATGCTTTTATTTTGTGCCCACCAAGTATTTGATAAAATGCTTGGTTGGATTTTATATTAGCTTTTTATGTTCTTGACTTGGATTGATTATTTGGAGACTCTTGAGTTATCAAACTCTCTTGTTGATTGGTGATTGAAATTTTCTACTTGACTTAAGCTTCACTAACTCTAATCTTTGATTAGGACTTGTGAACTCAAGTTGAATTGCTCACTTGACTTACCTTCAATTGTTAGAGGTTAACTAAGTGAGAGCAAAAGGCAATTATCATCACAAGTGACTATGATAATGGGGATAGGAATTCCAATTATCAATCCTTGTTAGGACTTTTCTTAGTTGTTATTTTATTTCTTTGTTATTTACATTACTTGTTCCTTATTTCAAAACCCAAAAAAGATACTTTTCCATAACCAATAGTAAAAACACTTCCCTGCAATTCCTTGAGAGACGACTCGAGGTTTAATACTTCGGTTTATTTTTATTGGGTTTGCTTTAGTGACAAACAAATTAAATGTTTATTGAGGATTGTTGTTGGTTTAGAACTATGCTTGCAACGAGATTTCATTGAGAAATTCTTTACCGGCAATTTTCCTCCGTCAAAATTTTGGCGCCGTTGCTGGAGAATTGCAATTGTGTGCCTTATTATTGGTTATTGTGAATATTGTGAATAAATTTGCTTTTTCGTTTCTTTGTTAGTTGTTTCTAGTTTTAGGAATTCAGTTTTTCATTATTCCTTATTAGTTTTTGTTTTTATTTTCTCTTGATACTATGAATTCTCACCCCTTTGGCTATGAGTTTGGTTCAAATTATGTTGTAGGGAATGGGAGCTACAATAAGAACATGCATTAGGGATGGGACAATCAAAGGTGGGAGGAGCCTCAAGCTTATGGACAACCCTCTTGGCAACAACCTCCACCAACATACTATGAGGAACAACCATTCGAAGATGCATATCAATCCAATAACTATGGTAGACCCCCTTGTAGTTACCAACAAGCCCCACCATATGCCTATGAATCCCCTCCTCAACATAGCTTTGAACCACCATACTCCCAAGCCACCTACAACCAAACACTTCCATATGACCCTAACCCATACCCATCATACCAACCACCTTATGAGCCATATAAACCATATATAGAACCACTCCAATTCCAACACAATTACTCTCGAGAACCACCACCTCCATATACACCATGTCCATATCCATCAATCCAAGAGTCATATGATCCTAATTATGTTAGCCAAGCGGAACAAGAGTCAAAGGATCGTCTCAAGGAAGCAATGGATCGACTTCAAGCAACCATTCATCAAAAGTTTGACCCACTTGAGAACCAAGGACTAAAGTGTGTTGTACAACAAGTGGAAGGGATGGAGAGTGATGAACCACCTTCCTACCATGAACCCTTCCTCCCAATAAATGAACCCTCATATCCACCCCAATATCCAATAGATGACACTATTGGTGCTCTTCTTCAAGAGCAAAGAGAGATGCAAAGGGAGGTATTAGAATTCACGGCTACCTTGACTGAGGTAGTAAGTCGATTAACTTCCCAATGTTTGGACACTCAAGGAACTCCCATAGCTACATGTGGAGAATTTAATGAAGAACGTAGCATGAAGGAGAGACTAGGAACTCTGGTAGACAATGAGGAATGAGACTTTGTATTGGAACAAGTGGAGGAAGCCGTACTAGTTGAAGAGGAAGAAGTGGTTGAAGACTTAGGAGATGCTGAATCTCCATAGGAATCTAGAGTTGTAGAGTATTCCTCCAAGAAGCTTGAAATTAATGTTGAAGAGGCTAGTGCACAATCTCCAAGGCATATTCTCTATGAAGAATTGGATGGAATAGATCAAGAAGCAAGTTTCCTTGGTGATGATGATCATGAATCAAGCCTTCCAAGTAATAAATTTGCATCCACAAGTGAGTTAGAAGAGCCTTCTCCCGATGAAATTGAAAGCAACATTGAGGTAGATTCCTTTCAACCTCATATTTATGATTTGAGTGACTGAGAAGAGTTGGGTGAACTTGGTGAGGAAGAGCTTGAAAGCAAAGAATCCTTTCAAAAGGTGGAAGTCCTTCGGCAGGGTTGGAGGGGAGTGGAATATGCTTTGTCAAGATTGTTGGAGACTTCTCTACCTAGGTTGCCATATAATCCTTCATTTGAGTGGATAAAACTTATCTCTATTTGCTTTGCTGTCCCACTTGAGTATGGTATTCTTGAGACAGATGGCCAACTTAGGAGGTTTTGTGGAATTAAGCATAAGAGAAGGATGTTTAGTGGTTGGAGTTACAAATCAAGGCTCATCAAGGTTGAGATTTCAAGAGCTAGATGCAAGGGTTAGACTAGTGATCACTTGGTGGGATCTAAGAGAAGAGTTTGGTACTTCATAGAGAATTCGGAGTGCTTGCCACCCGGTTGGAACAAAGATGATCAACTTCAAGACGGGTGTAGAAACAAGATTTGAGATCCGGGCATACAAGAGGATCAACTTTGGAAGCTCAAAACTTGTGAAGAACTCCCTCAAGGCTTGGCAAATTCACTTGGGAATGTTGAAACTTATTGAAAGTCCAAGCGTTGGGGGAAGTTTCAAGATGAGTTCAAGCACAAGCCACCATGACAAGGAGCTCACCAAATGTCCAACTTAAGGACTTTAACTAAAAGTGCTAGGTGGGAGACACCCCACCATGGTAAATTCTTTCTAATTTCCCTTTTGTTTATATTAGTAATAAGTTAAATTTTCATTTTTAGTTATGCTTATTTCGTTAATTTATGGTTTAGTTGTTTAATAATTCCTGGCATTGATAAAAAAAATGCAACTGACGCGTAAGCGTCAATGACGCGCACGTGTCATATGGAATTGTGCTCTCTAGCATAATGAACAAAAAGTTACGTTGGAACAGCGCGGAAGGGGAGCCTGGCACACAAGCCACCCCAGGCGTATGCATTACCTGCGTTTTTTGCCATCCACGCGTAAGCGTCGACGACGCGTACGCGTGGAATGAAAAATCGGCGTTATTGGTGATTTGAACAGAGAGTTGGGCTGCCACTGCGCTGGAATCGCACAAGTAGTCACGCGTACGCGTGACCGACGCTCACGCATCAGTGTTCACTTTTGGCCATCCACGCGTACGCGTGGGCGACGCTTACGCGTCGCATGGCTGTTTCTGTTTTCACGCGTGCGCGTGATGTATGCGCGCGCGTCGCGTCCCGTTTTCCATTTTACTTCTTTCTTCTCTCCTTTCTTATTCGTTCCTCTTTCCTTTCTTCCCCCTTTTTCTTCTTCCTTTTTTACTTTCTTCTCTTCATTTTTTTAACTTCTCATCCTTATTCTCTTTTATTCTCTTCTGTTTATTGTATTTGTATACTTTTCTTCATTGCATTTTAATTTCGTTCATGTTTTTATTTTTCTATTCTAAGTTATTATTTTTTTCATTGGTGTTAAATATTCTTCTTCAGCTGTTGCATTTTTCTTGCATTATTTTGGTGCTTCTTGACTTGTCTGCTATTTACTTGACATGCCATTTGCTTCTATTGTTTTCTCGCTTATATATTGTAGCTACCATGTAGTTGAGAACCTTATTATTTGGCAATAGCCCACATATATTTTATTTCTTTTCATATCTTTGTTTGCGGGTTATTTTTCTTTGTTTTCCACTTCTTTCAGGATGGCCACCAAAAAGGGAAACGGAAGACTTCTGAATGAGTGACAAACAAGTCCATCTGCACAATCTTTGGAGAAAAGCATAAGTTGTAGCCACCCGTCTACTTGCTTATCTTTGCATTCACCGAGAACGGTGTAATATTTAAGTGTGGAGAGGTCGATACCGACTTCCCTGGGTTAGTTACTTCCTGTCTCAACACTAATGTTTAATTTTCTTTGTTAGTCCATTGTTGCATTTGCATGATTGATTGCATGTTTGTTAGATTTTGTGCATTTAGCTACTACTTGGTTGAAGTGATAATTTCTTTTCAAGAAACTATTTTATAGCATTTCACTAATTTAAATTAAAATTTTTATTAAACTTGATTGAAGAAATTTATTTTGAAACATGGTCTTAGAGCTCGAACACACAAAACTAGTGAGATTTTGAGCCTATTTGATTGGTTGCATTTTATCAACCAATATTTTATTTTGGTGTGTGTTGTCCTCTCTAAAATTGTGATCTTTGTCTTGCTTAATTCTATATTTCCATTGTTTGATGTATGCATGCACTTATATGATTGAAGCCTTTGTTTCACTGAGCTTACATACCCATATGTCCTTACCTTTTTCATTATCCTTTGCAAACTAATGTTGAGCCTACTTATCCCATTTGTTCTTTACTTTAGCTCATCACTAACTCTAAGCAGAAAACAATAATGTCCTGAATTTGAATCCTTGGTTAGTTTAGACTAGTGAGAGTGCTCATGAATTAAGTGTGGGGAAATTGAGTATGGTAACATTTGGTTTGGAAATTGAGTATGCTAGACCTTTTTGTGAAAATGTGAAAAGATAGTTGAGCACATATTCTTGCATTCAATACCTTAATCGTATGCATTGAGAAAAAATAAAAGAAAAGAAAAATAAAAAAAAGAAAAAGAAAAAAAAAAGAGAAAAAGAAAAAAAAAGAACAAATAAATAAAAGTGGGACAAGATGCCCCAAAGTAAATAGTGGTAGCAATGCATGTGAGTTGTACTAAATTTGGGATACATGAATATGTTGCAAAATATAGTTAATGGGTAGTTAGATTTTGTATTGTGATTACATGGATTGTCTTAAGTTAGGTGGGAAGTTTAGGTTAATCAAGGATTCAGACTTTAGTCCACTTAACCAAATACATTCCTACCTTGATCATAACCCCATTACAACCCTTAAAAGACCTCTTGATATGTGTATTTGTGCATTAAATTTTTGTTGATTGGTAGAAAAAGAGAAAGCCTTAGAAAGCAAGGTTAGTAGAGAATTGAGAGAATTGAACCTTAAACACTTGAGTGATTAGAGTGTATACACTTCCAGCGAGGGTTTGATGCTCGATTCCTTGTTCCCGGCTTTCATGAGCTATCTTCTTTTGCAAGTTTACTTGTACTTTATTTTATGATTTGAATTAGTGAGATCCAGTTCATATTTATTCTTGAAAGATTTATTTACTTTTAATCAAGTAAGTAAAAGCATTTTGCATATAGTTGCATTCATATAGATAGGTTGCATTTCATACGTTCTACAATCCCTCTTCACTCTTTTGGTTCTCTTGAGTTTAGCATGAGGACATGCTAATGTTTACGTGTGGGAAGATTTGATGCACCACTATTTCGTGGTACATTTTATGCTGAATTGAGTAGATTTTATCCATTATTCTCATACTTATGTATATAAATTGCATGTTTTACATTTTCCTTCCTAATTCTGTACTTTGATTGAAAACATGCTTTTTTGGCCTTAAATTACTAATTTTTAATCCTCTCTTATTACCATTCGATGCCGTGATATGTGTGTTAAGCGTTTTCAGGTTTTATAGGGCAAGAATGACTTAGAGGATGGAAAGGAAGCACGCAAAAGTGGAAGGAACACAAGAAATTGAAGTTTGGAAAAGCTGGCAGCGACGCGCACGCATGGATAACGCGTACGCGTGACTAGCGCATCAGTCAAGCGACGCGTACTTGTGGATGACGCGTACACGTGACCAGAAAAATGTCCAGCAATGCGTACGCGTGGCTGACGCGTACACATGATAGAGCGTCACGTGCTGCATTAAACAGAAGACGCTGGGGGCGATTTTTGGGTTGTTTTTGGCCCAGTTCCAAGCCCGAAAACACTGGTTAGAGGTTGCAGAGTGGAGCTGGATGGGGGAAATCATTCATTCACACATCATTCACATTAGTTAGATTTAGATGTAGTTTTCTAGAGAGAGAGGCTCTCTCCTCTCTCTCTAGGTTTTAGGGTTTTCAGGTTTAGCTTTTCTCAATTTTAGATTTCTACTTTACTTTAATTTAGTTTCTCTTCTACTCTTATTTGTTCTAGCATCTTAGTTATTTATTTCTCTTGTTATTACTTTATGTTGCCAATTTAGTTTATGAACTCTTATGTCTCCTTTAATCCATATTAATGTAATTTTATGTTTCATGTTTATGGCTTCTTTATTTCATTGTTGGTTATTAATATGTTGCTATTGTCTGTCTTAGGTTTTATTATTTCTTATTAATTTTTTATGCTTTTATTTTGTACCCACCAAATGTTTGATAAAATACTTGGTTGGATTTTACATTAGCTTTTTATGTTCTTGACTTGGATTGATTATTCGGAGACTCTTAAGTTATCAAACTCTCTTGTTGATTGGTGATTGAAAGTTGCTACTTGACTTAAGCTTCACTAACTCTAATCTTTGATTAGGACTTGTGAACTCAAGTTAAATTGCTCACTTGACTTACCTTCAATTGTTAGAGTTTAACTAAGTGAGAGCAAAAGGCAATTACCATCACAAGTGACTATGATAATGGGATAGGAATTCCAATTATCAATCCTTGTTAGGACTTTTCTTAGTTGTTATTTTATTTCCTTGTTATTTACATTACTTGTTCCTTATTTCAAAACCCAAAAAAGATACTTTTCCATAACCAATAGTAAAAACACTTCCCTGCAATTCCTTGAGAGACGACCCGAGGTTTAATACTTTGGTTTATTTTTATTGGGTTTACTTTAGTGACAAACAAATTAAATGTTGATTGAGGATTGTTGTTGGTTTAGAACTATGCTTGCAACGAGATTTCATTGAGAAATTTTTTACTGACAATTTTCTTCCGTCAGGCGATGACATTGAAATTCTAGGGTTTCAGAGAGATCTCACTCTCCCTCGTCCTCTCTCTCAAAGCCCTGTTATGATTTTTTTTTGTATGGGCTTAGTAAATATTTGTTTGGGTTGGATTGTTTTATAATTGATTGGATTAAGAGTAGTGGAAGTTTTTGTTAATTATTTAGGGAGTTTTAAAATTGATCACAAATAAAATATATTATGGAGGTTTTTAATAACTTTCATTAAAAAACTACCACAAACAAATAAAAATTTTGTAGTGATACCATCTTCTTTTTTTTTTCTTATACATCTTTTTCTTTTTGTTTTACCTTCTCAAGTTTCTTCTTGTTTTACTTTCTTAATAATAATAGAAACAAAAAAAAAATCAAACAAAAAAGAAGAAAAAAGATATAATGTTGTAAAATTACTTGAAAGATGATGAACTTACATTCATTCAACTAAAAAAAAGAAAAAATAAGGAAAAGGAAGAAGAAGAACAAAAAATATAGCATTAGAGGAAATATTTTTCTGTATTTGCAGCAAATTTGGGTGTAACACGAAGATATTTAAGTGTATTGTTTAAGAATTTTCGTTGTATGTGTAGTAATAAGTTCTGCATAATTCAAAACTCTTCCTCTTCCTCCTCCTCATCTTCTGCTGCTTTTTATTTATCTTTTTCTTCTTGTTTTATCTTCTAAAAAAATACATAGTATTGCAAAATCAATAAAAAGAGGAGGAGGAAAAAAGTGCAGCAACAATAGCAGCAATAAAAAGAACGATGAAGAGGATGAAACACGCGAAAAAGAAGAAGGAGGAACGCAAAGAAAAAGGAGGAAGAACGCAAAGAAGAAGGAGAAGAAAGAGGAGGAGGAGGAAGAGGAACATGGGATACAAACATTGGAGGAAGAATGTCGTGATTTCACACGCGCATTATAAAAGTGAATTTTATTGAGTTATGGTTAACTTGTATAAACTTGTATACCAAAAAGACTTGTATGTGTATCAGGTCTCAAATTTAAACTTCAAATCTGAATAGTAAAATCTACTAACGAAGATTAATTAAGGAGGGATTTGATGTACAAATTTTAATTTTGAAATTACTATATATTCATCGTCTATATCTATAGAAATTTTTTATTGTCAAAATTTAAAATTCAAATCTGAATACTTATTATTTTGACTACACTTATATATGAAAATATTAGAAGATAATAATTAAAATTATCTTATCTAATTTAACATCTATAATTTTATACATATAATATATATAATTATTATATATAGAATTATTTATTAATTTAAAATTATATAATTATTCTGATGATAATTAATAAATACTAAACTAGATAAATTTAAATAATTTAAGCTTATTTTTTATTATCTACCAATCATTATTGCATATATATATACACTAGTAGAGTAGTCCGTGCGTTTGAACACTTAATGTGATTTTTGTTTAGATCCAGAAAAGATAAAACCATAGTTGAATCAAATTATATATATATATATATATATATATATATATATATATATATATATATTACAATAACAAACTTTGAATTCATAATGAGAAATAGCTACTTTTATCTAAGCCAAAAATTCAAATGGAAAATGTGAGTTAAAACCAAAAGATGGAAGAATCTATAATTTGCTTGATATTTCTAAAGTGGCAATTTTAATTTTAGTTGTTGGTGATATTAATTTTCTTTCATCAGCTGCATAATCTTAAAAGGGCAAGATCGCCGCTTAAAGCATATAAATGAAATTCTTGTTGCTTAGTTTATAATACCCACTTTTTTTATATATATATATGGAGAAGATGGCTACAAAATTAATATTCAACATAAAATCATCGAGAATTTAAAATTTAATAATAAGACTAAATTGATCATGTAATAATAGTTTAGGACTCATAAAAAAGAAGTTAGAGCTGAGAATTATAAGAGTTTAAAAAATACAAAATCTATAGGTTAAATAAGTGACTCAAGCGTAGAAAAAAAATAATTCTAATATCAAGTTTTTTTAAAAATAGGTGTTATATGGATGACTTATACTATAATTATGTTATAGTTTGTGACGATTATCTAATTTTTCCATCACTTTCATGTGTAATCAAAATGACCAGAGCTCAAATGACTCTTAGATTCTTTACATCTCAAATCAGTAGTCCGTCTTGACATTGTAAATATTTGGAAAAGGAAACAATCTTTGGCAAAGTTGTTGCAGGTAAGGTGTAGACAAATAAAAAGAGGTAAATATTAAATTGGTACTTAAAAGATTTTGACAACGATAAAATGGTATTTGACTTTATTTATTGACAAAATGAAATGGTCCCTGAAAGATTTTAAAATTTGACAAGCGTATTTCCTGAAATTGTCGAAAAATATTTATGGCGAACACGATGTTGACAGCCAACGTGTTTTGATGATCTCTCTCTCTCTCTCTCTCTCTCTCTCTCTCTCTCTCTCTCTCTCTCTCTCTCTCTCTCTCTCTCTCTCTCTCTCTCTCTCTCTCTCTCTCTCTCTCTCTCAAAATACCCTACCCTAATTCCTAAATCAAATCAGCAGCGCAAGTTCCCTTCTCACTTTCCTAGCAGCACTAAGTTCATTGGCCCTCTGTCATCTCTCTTGTCGTCGTCTTCTAGTAGACGTTCAGTGAGTTTAAATATGGAATAATCATTTGTTCTTTTCAAAAATTCAAAGATAGCATTTGAAATTTTGGTGAAGCAATAATATTTAAGGCTTTGAATTTTTGAAACTACTCTTGGTATTTTCCTTCTTTTCTCACTCCACCATGGTTTCTGAAGACGGCGACGAAGGTCGCACTGATAGTGGATGAGCAAAGAATATTTTATAATAGAAAGTTTTCTTTTTTTTCTTAACAATGATGCTAAATTTTATTTGAGATCTTATTAACTATGACCAAATCAAAAGTGAAAATAGTGTTATTTAATAATAGTTTTAGAGATGTTTGTTTTTCTTTTACTTAATTATATTGAAATTATCAAAGAAGCTTCCTATCTAGATTCTGATTATCCAAGGAAGCTTTTCACTATGAAACTGATGTCAAATAGTATGAACAGACTTTAACATGTGTGGAAAAAAGCTTAAAAGCTTATTTCTAATAAAAATTTATTTTTTTTAATGATTCATGTTGCATTGGGTTGGTTTCTATAATTTTATTATTTGTCTCTATTTTTTTATTAAAATTTATCTTTGACTGATAATTGACTGAGAATAAGATACTTATATGATATCGAAATGATATTACAAGATAATAAGAGGAGTTAAAGAAATATCTTCCTAGATATATATTTT
This sequence comes from Arachis ipaensis, assembly GCF_059453495.1. Classification (NCBI taxonomy): domain Eukaryota; kingdom Viridiplantae; phylum Streptophyta; class Magnoliopsida; order Fabales; family Fabaceae; genus Arachis; species Arachis ipaensis. Next base: position 111,538,292 of record NC_142441.1, on the reverse strand, counting down.
TTGGAATATTTTTGGGAGGCTGAAATTTTAAAATAGTTTAATAAAAACACTTTGAAAAATAAGTTTCAAACAATATTATTCGCCTCCTTAACATAAGAGAAGAATGAGGTATTTTTTAGAAGATTTTAGAAGAAATTTCTAAGAAGATGGTTAATTATTCTTTGTATATGGCTATGGAAAGAACAACTAAGACTTATATATCTCTAGACAATTTGACTTCTTTTCTAAGGTCGCGAGGAATGATTGTTGTTGTTGTTGCATTGAGTGGAATTATTTCTTTGCTATTACCTAGAGATAGAACAACTCATTATTATAGGTTTACTATATATATGAAGATTCTATATATAATATCAAGCAAAATAGTAAACGCACCCAGTTGTTAAAGCAAATAGCGCTTATCATATGGGATGAAGTGTGTATAGTTCACAAATATAGTATTAAAGTAACGGATAAAAGTTTAAGAGATATTATGCCATCTATAGATCATAATAATAATGCTGATTTGATTTTTGGTGAGAAAGTTAAGTTCGGGAGAAATTTTAGGCAAATTATGCCAATCATTTCCAGAGGTAGTATGATTGAAACTGTTAATGCAAACATATTTTTTTCTTAAAAAAGGGATTACTTTATTATTTTGAGATTTATAACAGGAAAAGTCTAAAAAGCCAGTAACTTTATTAAATTTTGGTCAGTATATAACTAGAAAAAAAAATGAGTAATTCCACACCATTAAATGAAATCTCACATCATTAAAAATATTATTGATGATTACTTGATGGCTACAAATCATAAAAGAACAATAAAGTGAGTTACCTATGAAATTGTTCTGGTAGAAACGTAGAGCTCAACGCGGTGGTCGCGTGGCCGCAAGCGGTGCGGCGATTGGAGTTGAGACGGAAGAGTTACGGGAGTTTGAATTTCGCCGTAAGGGTTTTGGGAAAATTTTCGTTTCTTCCTTTCTTCTGTAACTTTCAGCGTTACTTCAGCTGAGATGAGGAAGAAGAAAGTTTGGGTCCACTTAAGTGCTGCGCCGGTTGGACTTACGGACCCGATTTGGGTCCATTTCAACTGGTTTGATCCATTTGGTCTAATTTTGGGTCTATTTCTTTAAAATTAGTGTCAAAATTCTCGTTTCGATAAGCTCTATCCTAAGTTAATATAATATTCGCATTCCTAACTTTTTTATTAGAAATTAATTTATTAGCTAATTATTTACTAATTTAACGGGATTTACACAAGACAATTTTAAAAAGAATTGCTTAGAAGTAATAGAAGACTACCAGTACTCCTGATGACAAGTGAAAAGAGATGAACAGAAATATCATTGCCAATTTATACTTAGCTATTGCAGATTCAATAATATCAAGTATATTGGAGAAACAAATAACAAAAAAAGATTTAAGAGACACTTACTAAGTTATACGAGACAAAGTCACTTTAAAATAGGATATTCATAAAAATGAGGCTCTATCCTTTTTGTATGAGTGAATCTACATCAGTGAAAGATCATATCAATAGTCTTAATAATATTATATTTTTACAATTAACAGCTATAGAATGTCAAATTATAAAAAATGAATGTGCTAAATTTTTTTTTCAAAATTTACCAGACTCGTATGATCAAATTATTATTAACATCACAAATAACAATATTGTTAATTAACTCCAAATTATATATTGTGGACTACAGGAGTAGCAAAATTTTTGTAGGCAGAAGCAGTTGAAACAGCTTGCTATGTGATTAACCAATCACCACAACAACAATTAAGTTGGAAACACTAATAAAATATAGCAAGCTAAGACACTTAATTATTTTTTTTCTACATATATTTAGATGTCCTATTTGTATAATGCTCAATATTTAGAAAAGAACAAAACTTAATCCTAAATCCATAAAGTGTATTTTTTTGAGCTATGCTCATAGTGGAAAAGGTATCATTTGTGGTATCCTACTTTTAAAATTATTGTCAATAAAAATTTTATATTTGGTAAAAAACAAGTTGCACAAGAAAAAAAAAAAAAAATAGCAGCAGCACTGGAAAAACTAGTACAATATACATACATGATAAATCTGAAAAAAAAAAACTCTTCTAAAGTAGAATTAAAACAAGTTGAACAAGGACCAGCTAAAACTTCCAAAACAACACATAAAATAAGAAGATTATTGTAAAATGCTGATTATGTCATGACTTGCCATTATGCATATTGTATCGAATTTTCTTCTTTTGCGAATTTTGGTTACCAATAACAAGAGTGTCACTAGGGGTTGGGTTCTTGTTCTTCAAAGGAATCACAATCATCTTCAATTACAACAGTATTGTTTGGAACATTTGGTTCCTTGATTAGAATCTACTTATCCTTGTTCATTTTATCATAATTAACTTTCTCTTTGCCCTTCCTATCTGGCTGGTTTACTAGAAAACAAGAGGTGTTATTTAACATGGTTGACACAAATTGAACTCATATACACACAGAGAAAAAGAAAAAAGAAAAGAGATCAGGTGGATTATGCTGCGTTTTGGTGATAATGTGGATGTGAAAGTGAATGGAATGATTTATATGTTCAGACAATAGTGAATTTAAGGATTTCAAAGAGGGGGCACAACACCTCACAAACATTTGTATATAGAGAGCAATACTGATTAGGAAATTAAATATATATATATTTGGCAAATTAAAAAAATTAATTAAAAATAATCAGAATTTATCTTATTTAATATTTATAAATTATTATGTTAAATAATAAAATAAGTTTTGACAATTTTTTTAATATTATCAATAATAAAAATATCTATTTTAGTGCGTAGCTACTCGTATCAAGATATATGTATTATCTTTATTATTCGTAATTATTTTGTATTATGATTTATTTCACTAATTTATATGATGTTATTGGTTTTTAATAATTAGATTGGATTAAATGGCATCCCACTTTTGGGGGTGTACTACATCTTGCAAAAATACGGAGGTTGCAGTTTCATGTGCTTTTTATTATTGTTAAATTGAGTATTATTGTTAAGTTATACATTTTAAAAAGAAAAAAGTTTGGTAACAAAAAATTTTCAGTCATAATTAGTTAAAATATTTTATAATTTATTTTATTTATATAAATTAATAATATTTTGATTTTTTATCTCACTCTTCTATCAATCTACTTATCATATTTTTATTAGTCCCACTTATTAATAATATTAATTATAATATTATATTCTTAATTATTAAGTATTCTTATAATCACTTTTTAATATTCTTTTTTATAATTTAAATATTATATTTAATAATACAATAAAGACTAATAATAATTAAAAATGGTAATAATAATATTCATTAAATAATTTTAATTGTAATTAATTTTTATTTCTTTTAATTCATTTATTATCATTGCAAGCGTTGACAAATATAAAAGCTTGGTTTAATAGGTTTTTTATTGTTAATCTGGATCATAAAAGTCGTTTACTCTTTTGGACCAAAAATCACAATTTTATTTCAATTACAAGCACAATTAGGATAGACTAAGAAAATTTACAAGAAAGAGTTGAAAAATAATTTAAATCACAGACGAACTTATCCAATGAGATTGTTGTCAGTCAACTAATTTTTGAGAATATGAAAAATCACACTAACTAAATTTGATGAGGTATGGTAATAAATTGATTTAATTTTTTTATGTGTTTTTATGTGCATTTATAATTATACTGTACTAATTAAGTTTATATACATAACATTCATAAGTTCATATATATAACATCTATAATTATATACAGCTAAGATCTAAAAATTTAATTCATATTTATTAGATATTACATTTATACATATCATTTTTTAGTTATTGCATAAGTAACTATCAAATTAACACAGATATTTTTAGATTTTATCATAATTGAATTTGAAAAAAATGTCAAATTCCTAAATTAATTTATTCAATTGATAAATTTACTCATAACATCCATAAATTCATACACATAACATCCATAATTTTATATTAATTACATCCATAATTTTGTATTCATAATATTCATAATTTCATTCATATGATATTTATAATTAATAAATTTTTATAATTAATATTTTTAAATTTTAAATTATGCATCTTATTGTATTCTTCAAATTATCTCATATGTGCATTAATAGATCATGATTTTAATTATTTTAATATTTTTTATTTAATATTTATATGTATGCTTATTTATTAATTTTAATACGATGAATTAATAATTATTTTTAAAAATTTATTTTTAATTTTATTTATATTTTATTTTTATTTTTTATTTTTTAATAGTCTATATGTAAAATATGAATTGTATAGTAGAAGTTGTTAAAATTTTTTAATTTAACCTCCATAATTTCTGTAAAAAAAATTACATTTTAATGGATAATAATGGGATTGAGAGATGTTAGGAATTTGATTTGGAAGAAACTAAAATTGATTTTTAAAAAAATATTAATGACTCTAACTACGTAGAAAAAAAGTAGGTGATAAGGAAGATGAGTAATAAGCAGGTGTACACTACTTCTTTATCAAAAAAATAAAAATTTTTACATGACATTTCAATATTGTAATTAATCTTTGGTTACCTAACATTACCATTTTAAAAAATTCTGGCTAATTCTATTCTCAAGAGTCTATAATATTATTGTAACACCCTAATATTCAAATCCTTATACTCGAGTCATAAGTCAATGATATTACGGTGGTACGACTCTCAGGTGGATTTTTAATAAATAAATATAGATAATTTCGAAAGGAGTATTAATCGAGAAGCCTGAAAAGAGTAGAAAAAAATTGCGAAGATGTATCACTCACGTTTCGACAACAAAAGATAAACCGTGAAGTCGAAAACGATATACGGACAAGGTGTAGAAGAGATTAAGAGATAGATAACAGATAGATATATATAACATAAGTAAATAGCCACTAGTCGCGACCCGCGAAGTTTAGGCCGGCTAGGGTACAGTATGAAAGTAGTTGACAACAGTATATCCTAATCTCTCCCGAAGGAAACATGATAGCCTCTATAGGAAAATTCAAAGAGTTCAATACATAATATAATCTTCCCAAAACAAAGGTGGAGAGATTCTAAGCAAAACACAAAGTAGAGAAAATAAAGATCTTCGCCGTCTCTCAGACGACCCACAACTCACTTCTGAGCACCTGGACCTGTATCTAAAAAACAAGAGATATATACGGAATGAGAACCCCGGGCCCATGGGTTTCCAGTACGGTAAAAGTGCCAAATAAATACAATGCACTGCAGTAAAAACTCACTAAGCATCCTAAACTTCTTCACCAATTATTCATCCTAGGTTCTCGCTAAACCATGAACAGGCAACTGTCATAAGGGAGTGCTAAATCTAATTCATGTTTCACATGTTTCCCAACTCGCTGACTCTTCCACGAATCAGACTCAGAATCATAAGCAAAACCATCACCAGTTGTTCTGCCTCAGCAATTCTACATCAATACATTACACCCTCGCCTGGAGCTAGTGAAACCACATCACTGCATCTACCCAGGGAGCTCCAATTATCTCATTCAATAATCATCATCATCATGCAATCGCATCATCAATTCATCCCATCAAGAACAACCCTCAACACCCACCGACACCAGCATGAGGGGCCTCTCAGTTGTACAAACACAAGCAATACAGGCAAGTAATACACAAATATGTTACAAGTAGAACAAGTAGCATATAGTCAGGTAACATGGCATATATGATGTAGAAATCCAAAACAAATGGCAAACCCAAACAATTTAAACATATACAAATGATGAATGCCTACCCTATGGCCGATGATATCATCTGTCGGTTATATAGCCAACCCGACATGTCCTGGTAGCTAACCATTGGACAGAAACACCCATTGCAGAGCAAGTAGGTTTGAGCTACAACCCCCTTGCTACTACCCGCTCAACCCAGAGCCAGTGGAATAACCACTACTGCGGCTACTACCAAGGCGGGTGTTTAAAAGCTCAACCTGGAGCGAGTGGATTCACCACTACTGCCGCTACTACCCAAGCGCCACAATCTCTGACCTGGAGCAAGTGGGACGAACCACAACCCTTGCTACTACCCAGGATCTCAAAACATACATTCGTTCAGTTTAGGAACAATCATCACTGTTATCAAATCTCAAACATGAACCTGGAGCAAGCGGGATGAACCACCACCCTTACTACTACACAAGTATCACAAATACACATTTATTCCAAACTTCATAATTAAACTCATTTATCATAAACATCCTTTTCCGTCTCATACCCGGAGCAAGTGGACAACGCCACTGCCTACTACCCGGGGTCACACATCACATTTCAACCTTTTTCATTATTTTCCAATTAACACATTCATTCATTGATTATATATGCATTTATACTCAGCCATAAACAATAATGGCTTTGCCATAACCTGGCAATAACTCAGCCATCCGGCTCATGGTTCAATCAAGAACCGGCCATTTATCAACAAATATAGCCCTTCGACTCATGGCATACACGGTACTTCCACCGTCATCCTCCATATCTCATATAATCATCTTTGATCATCATTGGTCGTAACCTTTCCCCTTGCTTCACTCGCAAGTTACCACATCCTCTAGCTCCTTTCTCATTGCTAGGCATATCATAATGATTTAATACATAAGGGGTGAGATCGGAGGCTTAGAAGTATGAGATTTGGCTTTAAAAACTCAAAAATCAACTTTGGCATGAAAACAGGGCCACACGTACGCGCACTCCGCGCGTGGATGGCCCCAAAACTCATCGACGCGCAAGCGTCATATGCGCAGACGCGCGGGTTGAAAAATAGCTAAACGACGCGCACGCGTCAGCCACGCGTACGCGCGGATACATTTGTGCCCCAGGCACAAAACTAGCACAACTCTCGGGAAAATGGCTGGGCATTTGGTGCAGCGCATCGACGCGCCCGCGCACACCACGCGCACGCGTGGATGGTGCTTTCTCAAAGAACGGCGCGTACGCGCCAAGTGCGCCTACGCGCGGAGGGTCGTTCTGCTAAAAATTTTCTAAGTTAAAAGCTACAGAATTTACAGATTCAACCCCCAATATTCCGACGGACATAACTCTCTCATTTTAAATCGTTTTTCACCCGTTCTTCGAACGGCATGGACATCCCGGATCCAATTTCATTTCTAAACAAATTTGGCACAAAACAGAGATCTGTAGTCCAAGTTATGTCCCGTCAAAATATGCCCAAAAACCATATTTTCATACAAAACCACAAGGTACCATTTTCAAAACAAGCCATTTTCAACTATTTTCCAACTCAACCAAAACATGCCAATTTCAACCCTTTTTGAAATCAATCAAAGTGTACCAAAATCAACATCAAGCCATCCTCAACTCACACATTGACACTTTACCAAAATTTCCAAACCACATCCAACCATTTTAACACTTCTCAATCAAATGGCTAAAAGACAAACACAATATCATGTCATACATCCTTCCTCATCCCAATTTTCAATAATACCATTTCCAATCAACCATCATTTTACACAATCAATATCATACTCACTATCACGTGGATTTACCCACAAATCAACTTTAATCATTCCCCAAGCATATATCACAACATACATATCTCTAATGCATCATCATACCATCAAGGCATCAATAATCATAATCACATATATGATCACATAATATATCTCAACCGAACCAAACATACCTCATCTACATAATTTCACCCAAAATTACCAAATTCCACACTTCAACTTCTCAAACTTTATTATTCAATAACCAACCTAATTATTCATATATTCATTATCTGAAATTCATCTAATCACTTGTGCCATTATATAATGCACACATCGACTTACCTTTCTTACGGCCTCCGGCCCAAAATTCACGGCCTCCGGCCCAATTTTCACAATTTAAATGCATATACCACAAATCAATACTCATTACCCAGTATATCAAATTCTCAATACACCAAGCATATAAGGCCACACAATTCTCAACCCAATCATTAATTCACATTACATACCAACTATGCATATTAGCACCAACCATTTACACAATCCAAACTTAATCCTAGGGGCATCTAGCCTAGGAATTCTCATCACAACACACGGTACTTAAATAAAACTTAAACCGTACCTCTTGTAGCCAAACCAATTGAGCCTCTTCTTTGGAAGTCTTCACCAACCTTAGCTCCAAGCCTTACCAAAGCTCCTCAAGCAATACCAATCTCCCAATTGTGCACCAACATCACCAAATACACTAACATAACCAATATCACATACATACATCAACTTAGGGCTCATAAAAATGACAAATCACAAGGGTTTGAGCACTTCTTACCTCAGCCCATATGAAGTAGGGATAGAACCCACTTAGAATCCATGTTGGAGTATTCCTAAACACCCAAAATCACAAGATTTCAACACTAACTACCCAAAAACGTGTAACAGTGGGGGAATTTCGAAAACTGGCAAAGATGAATGGAATACTCACCACAAAACTTAGATAAAATTTTAGAGGATGAGAAGAGCGACGGGTGGCTGCAAACGACTCGTCAATCGGAGCTCCGTAGCTCAAGTTATGGTGGTTTGAAGATCAAAGAGAGTTAGGTTTTCTCTCTTCTCTTCTCTCTTCTCAAATCAGCGCCCCAACCCTTCTTGTTAGGGTAAAATGAGCTGAAATGCTTACAACTAATGTTTATATATGTTGGGTCTTGGGCCCACTTAGGCCCGGTTCACTTATTTTTGTCCGTTGGCCCAATTTTGGGCCAAAACCTTTAAGATTAGCGCTCTAAATCGCACTTTAGATATTTCTACCTTCCCTAATTATAATTCCTCATTTCTTAATCTTATTTACTCATAATCAATTTCCTCAGCTGTAGTACCAGACAGATCTCAGCCGGTACTGCCGGTCAAAATTCCACTGCGCGCTTTTACGCAGAAAACTATGTTTTTCGACTCGGAAAAATTCACTGAATCCAAATATCATATTTAAATTATCAAATTCCAATTGCCAAATCTTCCAACCATATTCGCTCTTATTTAACTTATTATTTAATTAATTTCGGTTATACCGGGTATTACAATTATCAAAAGCTTGAATGCACCTTTTGCCTTAATAGGGTTGATTTACACATTAATGACAAGTTACAACATTAATTTAATTACATTAGAAACTTATAAATTTTATTATTATACTCTTAAAATTGTACTTATTAGAACTGAACGGATAATCAAACTGCTCAAACTATTGAATCATAAAGACCATTGAATCACAAGTTAAATTGATTAACCTAATTATAAATAAATAATTATATAAATTTTGTTATTTTTCATAATAAATGTTTTTTAAGTTTTATTATTTTTATTAAATTAACTATTATTTTAAAATTTTAGTACCTCATCAAATAATTTATATTTATTATACTCTTCAAGTAAAAACTATTTTGTAATTAATAAAAAGTAATTTTTTTAATTTATAAATATAATATAATTTTATTTTATTTAAGTAATATATTTAATAAAAAATATCAAGTATAGTAAATAACAACTTTAATGAGCTGATTTTTATCATGTTTGATCAAGTTAATTGTTTATCTAGTTCAAATGATAAGACAATCCAATATGGTAATTGGGTGATTAGAACGGTAATTGGGTGATTAGAACTTTAGCTTCACCAATCGAATCAAACTGGATTTGATACCAATAAGAGAAAAAGAGAGAGACAGAGAAAAAGAAAATAATTAATAGTTATCTTCATGCAATTTTCAAGGTCCAAGGAAAGGATGTAACAATAATGAAAAAAAAGTCTAAGTTAATTATTTTTTTTTTCATTGTTCAAATCCCTCCTTTGATATTTTTATTTCTTTTATGTATTGATGATGTATTTTACATTTGATAATATTAAAAATATTTAATTATTTTATCGATCCTTATACTTTTATTGAAATTTCAATTAAGTCTCCATAGAAAGAGAGCAATTAATGGTTACCTTTATGCAATTTTAAAAGTCCAAGGGAAGGACGCAATAATAAAGAGAAAAAAAAGTCTAAGGTAACTGATTTTTTTTCATTGTTCAAATCCCTTATTCGAAATTTTTATCTCTTTTTCATATTGACGATATATTTTACATTTGATAATATTAAAAATATTTAATTATTCTGTCGATCTTTATAATTTTATTAAATTTTTAATTAAGTTTCTATAGAAAAAGAGAGCATTAATGCTTACCTTCATACAATTTTCAAGGTCCAAGAAAAGGATACAATAATAATAAGAGAAAAAAAAGTCTAAGATAATTGATTTTTTTTTATTGTTCAAATTCCTCATTCGATATTTTTATCTGTTTTTCTTATTGATGATGTATTTTATATTTGATAATATTAAAAATATTTAATATTCTATTGATCTTTATAATTTTATCAAATTTTTAATTAAGTTCTTAGAGATAAAGAGAAAGAGAAAGAAAGAGAGAGAGAGAACAATTTATAGTTACCTTCATGCAATTTTTAAAATCCAAAGGAAGGATGTAATAATAATGAGAAAAAAGAAACTCTAAATTAGTTAATTTTTTTTTATTATTCTAATTTTTTTCATATTAATGGTATATTTTATATTTGATAATATTAAAATATGTTTAATATGGAACTGAATATTATATTTTGTTTAATAAAATATTTAATTAATTTTAATATTTTTGTGACAATTAAAACTTAATTATAAAATTTGATATGGTATAAAATTTAATTTAAAAAATATAAAAATTTAATTAAAAATTCGATAAAAAAGTATAAAGATGCATAGAAAAATTAAACCTATTAAATATCCCATTAATTCACATACGTTTTTTCCTCATTGACCAAGTAAATGCACAAAAATTAGATGTATTTAATTTAGGATTCTAATTATTGTATAAGCATTAAACGAACAGTCGAAACAAAGTGGGAGTTAATTCATTCAATAAAATTCAATGGGACTAGTTCAATAAAAAGGATTAATAATTAGAGATCTTATTAACAAATGTTCTAAAAATATTAGTTAAGAACACTACAAAAAGAAATTTTTTTATAAAAAGATATAGAGTAAATTTGAATATTTTTATATTTTTTATGTTTTAAAGAATTAATTGAAATCTTATTTTAATATTTATTTATTCTCTTAATCAATGCTCTTGGATCACTCTTTATCCAAGTTTCCAATAATTATTTATTCACAAATTTAAAATTCAAATCTAAAAAGTAAAATGACTAAAATCTACTAATGAGGGATTTGATATACAAATTTTAATTCTAATAAAAATACAATTTATCATCTATAACTATAGAAAATACTTGTTGCTATTTATAAGAATAAAACACACGATTTTTTATATTAAAATATAAAACACTTATCATTCAAAGGCGGATTGACTAGGGTCTAAGGTGGTCATGGTTCCTCCCAAAATTTTTTAAAAAAAAATTAATAAATAGTAATAATTAATAATATTAAGTATTTTTATATATAATATTAGAAAAAAATATAAGTTAAAAAAATTTGTAAATTAAAGTAACTAAAAACTGTATTATGTATTGGATATTTGGATTATTGTTGTTCTTGTTAACAAATAGTCCATTCTAATAATTAATAAAAATGGTTATATTATACTAATCCAATAAACAATAGCCCATATTATTAATTAAAATAGTACTAGTACATTTTTCAAACATTTTTTTTGAAACTATCAAAGACATCAGCGCACTCTTTTCTCCCTCTTTTAGTGGCTTCCATTTGTGTAGACTTTTGGTCTTCTACTCTTCTCATTCTAATTTTCTTTCCTTAACAAAACAAGACATATGAAGAAAAACCATTGAAGATTTGAAGTGAACAGCAAAATATTAATCATTGAACGCACAACAAAGACTCAAAGAGGTATATCTCAGTTTTTTTTTAAATTAATAACAATGTAAAATATTATTTACATTATTTATTTAAAATAATTAATTTATTTTCTTTTATAATGAACAGTGTTTAAAGATTGAAGTGAGGGCAAAACTCAATAGAGTTATTTTTGGGTGAGATGTAACACCCTAACTACCAAAGCTCACACTTCCGGCTGCGCGACTCTGATAGCTCGGACATTACGACGACACTTATACTATTTAATACTAAGATATGAGCCTGTTTAAAACTTTAAACCGCAATACCGCTCCCAAAAATGCTTTTGCTATACAACGTACATCCATGCATACCATACAACGTACAGAAACTCATAAAGAGTACATACATATATATATACATACATATATATAAATATTATTACAAGCATTAACCAATATAACTCCTATCCCTCTTACAGAATATATACCAAGATAAAGGCGAGGGTACAATAAACCATAACTAAAACAATACAGAGCATCACAACAACAATTAAATAAGCTCTTCGTAACTTCTGTGCCCATATCCTGAAAGGGGAAAAATGTAGGGGGGTGAGAACATCATCCTCGAAAGGATTCTCAGTAGAGGGTTTTTGGGAATTACTGTAATAGGATACATAAAGATAACCGCACCAGTGATTAATAACTGTCTTATGCCTCTTTTCAAAAACAACAGTTTTCAATAAAGTAAAGTCGGAAATCTTTTCTGAAAGAGGAACCGTTCAATTCTCAAAAACACCAAAAGCCTTTCAAAAAGGTTTATCTATGCTGAACCAAAATAGCCTTTCATATTTTTTCCAAATCAGAAACACAAAACCAAAATAAACCATCGGTCCATCTCAATCCAACCACGGCCCTAGGCCCAAACAATCCAACCACGGCCCTAGGCCCAAACAATCCAACCATCAACCAAATCACCACAATCCAACAGAGTCCCAATTGCAAACACAGATAGGAAGTTCAAGCACAAACAAACAGTTATAGCAAGTAGAACAATTAGCAGTTAATCACAAAGGCAAACCAAGTACAATATGCACACCCAAACAATGTCACATAGATGCATATGATGCATGCCTGTCCCTAGTGGCTGATGATATCATCTGTCGGTTATATAGCTAACCCGACACGTCCTGGTAGCTAACCATGGACAGAAACACCCATCGCGGAGCAAGTAGGTTTGAGCTACAACCCCATTGCTACTACCCGCTCAACCCAGAGCCAGTGGAATAACCACTACTGCGGCTACTACCCAGGCGGGTGTTTAAAAGCTCAACCTGGAGCGAGTGGAATCACCACTACTACCGCTACTACCCAGGCGTCACAGTCTCTGACCTGGAGCAAGTGGGACGAACCACAACCCTTGCTACTACCCAGGTATCTCAAACATATATTCATTCAGCTCCAGCCATGGATCAACATCCATCTCAGCCATCCGGCTTAAATTCAAAATTCATAGTCAGCCATACGGCCCATAACTCATTCGGCATTCAGCCATAAATCAATATCATACACAGCCATTCCGGCTCACGGTTCAATCCAAAACCAGCCAATATTCATAATCATACACAACCATTCCGGCCCATAACAAAACAGCACTTCCACCGTTCAACATCATTAAATTCATAAAACCGGAATTTAAGCCATAAATTACTTTTCTCAAGCCGTTTCACTCTGAAATCAAATTTCAACTCTTTTCAGCGTTGATTTTAAAGATCTCATTTTCTCAAATCATCTCACTCAGGCTCATAAGCCAAATTTACTCAAAGTGAGTCTCCTTTTGAAAACAAAGCCACTCTCGGCATTCTCTTTCCAAAACTTCCAAAACCATGGCAAGTTAAGGATTTATTTCAAAGTATTCAAAATCACTCATCCAACAATGGGATTTTATAACAAAAGCTTCTCGGCAGAGTCCCAAGTCTTTAGGGAAGGTCATCTTACATCAATTCTTTAAAATTCATTGAAACTCTTAAAATCATAGATTCTCAGTTCAAGTAAATAAAACTGAATTTATTATGAAACTGAACCATACAAAATCACAAGTTCCAACCCGGTCCAAAATCAACTCATTTGAAACGGAACCAGTTCATTTGAATCAAACCGCTTTCAGATTTCTTTTTGGAACCCATTTTTCTAACTCTTCTAAAATGCCTCAAACTTGATTACTCAATCAAAAATCTAGGTTCCTTTAAAAATCACTAAAAACTCCTTTTTATATTGAAATCAATAGTATAGCATCATTCTTTCCTTCAGTGATTCAAACGGTAAAAATAGTTCAGTTCTAAATAAGCCGAACTCAACGTATAAGGTTCATCAAATAAATTAAGCTTGAAAACATAAATATCCTTTTAATAAATCAAATAATACAATCTCTCAAATTCAACCTTTTTTTTTAAATAACCTTTCAAACAAGACTAAGAGTTTATAGAAATTTCGGCAGCACCTCCCCTAAAACTTGGACTTTTGCCACCCGGTTCGGGTCCCAACTAAACCGTTCCTCATTCCTTTTCAACAACACAAAACCAGAAATCAATTCAAAGCAGGCTAAATCCAACAATCGCCTCAGTGGCGTATCTCAAGGATACCATTTCAAAATCAACTCAATATCAATCGATTTAACTCATTTCCAAAGCTTTAAAGAATCAGTTCGGCAATAAATCATTTGTCCATAACCAAGTCAATTAAAGTAAACCAGGCTGAATTCAAAAGTGCATTCGACTTTTCACATCATTGAAATAAGTGACTCAATTCAAACCAATCCTCAAAGGTTTAAACTCAGATTTTAAATCTTTAAAGAATCAACTTTAAAACATTACATTTCATAAAGCCGCACAACAATTCAGCCAAACCAACATCCATAATCATTCGAGTCAATCAAATAATACATAAGGCAATTTCAATCACCAAATACATAATATCTCACGTCAGTATCCATATGTAATAATTCCAATACATAAAACATAGTTTTTGGAAAGCGCCCCTACCTCAAAACGCAAATTCCATAACCCAAACGTCTCACAGAGTCCTTTACGCCTCAATCCAAAATCAACAACCAAAATCCCGGCTTCGCTTGTTTTTCGCAATAGACGAAACAGCCTCAACACCACATATAAGCTCGATTACTACTTTTTAACACATAAATATCGCGGAAATCTTAAAACTCATAACTGAAAACAAATGGCGTGGATTCCGAGGTAAAAACACTTACTAAAATAAAAGGAATGGCACATCAGCCTCTGCAACACTTATGCAACACGCAAACATCGGAACTCAAACCTACATTACCAAGCCTCAAGGTCTTTAACCAAACACAACCAAACGCTAAAGCAGGGGTTTTTCGAAATGAGAAATACTCACTGAATTAGCAAAACGAAGCAGCCGCAACTCCAAATTGACCCGGCAGCGGCTCCGTCAATAACCCCAAGTGACAATCGCGAGCAAAAACCCCGGTGACGGCAACTGTAATAACCACACGGCATTAACAACCCTTCCAGAATTCCAGAAGAACAGAAACCAAACTCAGAACTCTTACCGGCGGTGGAAGCAGGGTCTCAAGTGGCAGAAGCTCAGCCCGGAGCTTCGGCGGTCAGAAACACAGAGGCGCAGCTTCACAGCAACACCTGCGGCGACCAGAATCCTTCTCCGGTAGCAGTGAGACCCCCAATAGCGCAGGCGCAGCTCACTCTGCTCCATAGCATAGCGGCGGTGATGGTTTGACAGCAGGTTCATGGCGTCACAGGGAGCTTCGGCGGCGGCAAATCGGTGGCGACGTGGTAGTGCGACGACGATGGCTTCACAGACGAGACTAGGCACGGCGGTTCTAGGCCCTCAGCCCCCTTCTCACTCGCGTACCCTCTCTCCCCGTGCCTCAGATTTGACGGGTCAACAGAGGTGGAGGCGGCGTGAGCTCCCTCTCGTCTTTGTGATTCTCCTCAGGCGACGGAACGGGTGCTGGATGGCAGAACCACGACTAGGCAGGGCGAAAGGCGTGGCTTCGACGGCGGCGCTCCTCGCGTGCGGCAGAGTGCGACGGCAATGAAGCCTCATCTCCCTCCTTCGCGTCTCTCTCCTCTCCTGGCGACAGCAACAGCGACGACATTTCTCGCCGGCACCGCACCATCCCTCTTCTCCGATTCCCCTTCCCCAGTTCCCTCTGATTCCTCAACTTCTCTCTCTGTTCTATTTCATGAATGCCGCTGATTTTGGAAGAGGCAATAGGATTAGGGTTTCGGCGGCTAACTGGTAGGGAATTAGAGTTTCAATTTTTTTTTTAAAATTAGGGTTAGGGGCATTTTAGTAATTTCAAATGAAATTGAGAAAAATATAGTAATTAGAAATAAATTCTAATCCAACAATAATAATGTATAAAAATACTATTTGATCATCAATTTCACAAATTATTTTCCATAAAATGCCCAAATCAAAATAATTAGAAATAATATAATTAAATCATTTATTTTCCAAAGCAGTAGTATTAATATTTAAAATATTAATTATTTAATCCAAACCATATAGAAATCCTTATTATTTCACAACTACCAACTTTATAATTTGAATATATAAAATAATCCAATAATTATAAAATTGGATAATAACTATAACTTATTTCAAATTCAATAAATCAAAACTTGCTTTAATTATCTTTTATAAGACAATTTCTGAAATTAAAGCTATATAAATACTGAATTTGAAATTAGCTCATGATAGCTCTCTTTCAAAAGCTCTGGGTCTTACATGAGACCTAGAATAAAAAATAATCAGGTAAATCAATAGAGTTATTTTTGGTTATTATATATTTGTGTTTCTAAAATTATTTATTATTGCTCAATAGGTTTAATATTTCTTAAAAAAAAAATAACATACATGCAATTATTTTTGTTTTTTTTATTAGATAGTTCAAGTTAAGTTAAAAATGTCAAAGATTAAAACAATTTACTCATTTTTCAAGAGAAAAGAGAGAATATATGATGAACAAAATTTAGCTTCAGATTTTTTGAGTAATGTTCAAAATATTATTGAACAACCTAAGATACAACCTGTGACACAACTTGTTGAGCAAGATATTCAACCCCCTGCTTCCAAAATAACAAGGACTGAAATAGATCAAGTTAATATTGATATATTGATGCGTGATTCCAGAAAGCGTCCGCAAATTTGGAATTATCCTATCAATCAACAAGATGAAATCCGTAGAGCATATATAAAGTTTGGACCATATCAATTTATTGTGGATCAGTACCCTCTTTCTGGTCTTGAAAGTCATCCTCGTCGTTTCAAAGCTCAGTGGTTTAAGAGTTTTTCTTGGCTAGAATATTCGCCAGAAGTGGATGCTGCATTTTGTCTTCCATGTTATTTATTTTCTAAAAAATCAAGTCCATTCACATAAGGAGGATTTCGCAATTGGGAAAAAGTGAATAATGAAAAACATTGTGCATTTTTATCTCATGTGGGTAAATCTCTTAATTCTCCTCATAATATTGCTGTTAAGTCTTGTAAAGATTTGCTTAATCAATTATGTCACATTGACAAAGTATTGGCTAAGCAAAGCTCACAACAAGTTTTAAGCAATAGATTGCGTCTTAAAGCCTCAATCGCTACTCTAAAACAAGAGATTTGTTTTGCATTATCTCATCACAATCTCAACATTCAAAATGTTCGAGGTCAAGAGTATGACGGGGCTAGTAATATGCGTGGAGAGTGGAAAGGGTTACAAGCTTTAATTATTCAAGAATGTCCTTATGCATACTATGTTCATTGCTTTGCTCATCAATTACAGCTAGCTCTTGTTGCTGCGGCTAAAGAAGTTGTTGATGTTCATACTTTTTTCCAAAGTTTGAGTAATATTATCAATGTTGTGTGCTCTTCTTGCAAATGCAATGATGAATTACGAATTGCTTATGCAACTGAAATTTTTCATTTAGTTGCAACTAATCAAATTGAAACATGAAGGGGAGCAAATCAAATTGGCACATTAAAAAGATCAGGAGATACCTGGTGGAGCTCTCACTTCAACTCAATTTGTAGCCTTTTATATATGTTTGGAGCAACAACTTCAGTTCTGGAAGATTTGGCTACTAATGGATCTACATATTCTCAACGTGGTGATGCTACTTATGCTCTTAAATCTTTATTATCATTTGATTTTATTTTTATTTTGCATATGATGAAAGAAATCATGGGAATCACTAATAAACTTTGTCAAGCATTGCAACAAAAATCTCAAGACATTTTGAATTCTATGCATCTGGTTTCTAGTACAAAGTCATTGATTCAACAGTTAAGACATAGTAGTTGGGGAGCACTTTTGGAGAAAGTTAGTTCTTTCTTCAATGATCATGCTATTCAGATACCTGATATGGGTGTTTCTTTTAGTGACATAATTCGGTCTCGTCGTAAAAAGGATGTTGTCACTGTTGAACACCACTACCGTGTTGACATTTTTACTAGCGTGATAGATTTTCAATTGAAAGAGCTAAATAGTAGATTTAGCGAGCAAGCAACCGAGCTCCTCATATTGAGTACATCTTTGGATCCTAAAGATGCTTTCAAGTTATTCAGTGTTTGCAACATATGCAATCTTGCAAAGAATTTCTATTCTTTAGATTTTTCTGAGCAAGAAAAGATTCAATTAGATTATGAGTTACAACATTATGAACTTGATGTGGTTAAAGCTCTAGATTTTCAGGATTTGTCTACTCTTGCTGAATTGTGTCAAAAGTTGACAGAGACAGGAAAATCAAATATATATCATTTAATTGATAGATTAATTCGTCTTGTTTTGACTCTTCCTGCGACAACATCAACAACTGAACGGACTTTTTCATCTGTGAAGATTACTAAAACAAGGCTTCGAAACAAGATGGAAGATGAATTTTTAGCAGATTATATAATTGTATATATTGAAAATGAGATTGCTTCAAAATTCACTTCAAAGATGATAATTGATGATTTTAGTTCTATGAAGCATCGTTGAACAAGTTTAAAAATACCAAAATCTTAAAGTATGTAGTTAAACATTGACTTTTATATAATATAATTACTCCTTTGATATATATGCTACAAATCATATTTTGTTAATTTTTTGTTATATTTTTTATTTAATTGGCCCACTCTTATGAAATTTATGGTTCCGCCACTGCTTATCATTTTGACTACATTCATACGTATGCTAGACTGCTAGTTGATAAATTTGCTTTTACAAACGTAACTAACAATATAAATAGCATGATATATAAATAGAATTCTTATACTACCATTTGATGATAACTCCATCGTAGCCATTTTGATATTTTTTCCTTCCTTTTCATACTGCTTCATCTCAAATACTAATGTCAACAAGCCAATAATATCTACAACATACATATATCAACAAAATTATTTATTTGAATTTGAAAAAACAAACCTTGAAGTAATCTAAGCTAATGTAACCAAACACTGAAAAAGAGCACAAAATATTGCCAGCTAAAAAATCTTGGCCCTTTGTCATATGTCAATAATGCTTTATATTCATGCAAAAAACCTAACCAAGTCATCCAAGCATTTTTTTAAACACTCCCAAGTTTTGTGAAATACACGCGCCCCTCCCACTCCTATTAACGTAACAGAATTACTATGTAAAACTTCTTCTTCAATGTAAACATTTTTCAACGTTAACGATTTGCATTGTAATTTTCTGCTCTCGTCGTTCTTCTCTGCTACTCATCGTTCTTCTTTTTCTTCTCTGCTGCTCGTCGTTCTTCTCTGCTACTTATCATTTTTCTTCCTATTCTTCTTCGTTTTCTTCTTCGATCTGTGGATTTATCTTCTTCGTTTTTAGATTTTAATAGGCTATCAAAATAATGAATGATTCAACTTCAAACCAGTTGAATGAGAGCGATTTGGATTATTCTTCTGAATCCTATCAAGCGGACGAAGTTTGGATTATTCAATTTTGAATCAAATTAAATGGAATGCAATTACTAAATTGAATTGAATTGAATTGAATGGACACATGTGTTCTAAATTGAATTGAATTGAATTGATAATCTCTAAATTATAGACACAGGTGTTTTGAATTTGATTTTATATATACAACATTCGGTTCATTCATTGTACATTGTTTTCGCTTTGATTTATATTTTTGGTTCATTATGCAGGCAGTTGTTCGAATTTGAATTTATATAATGGATAATGTTCCGATCATTTAGTACTATATAATGGTTTTGTTTAATAATATGTTCGGTTCATTATGCAGACAGTTGTTCGAATTTGAATTTATATAATGGACAATATTCTGATCATTTAGTACTATATAATGGTTTTGTTTAATAATATGTTCGGTTCATTATGCAGACAGTTGTTCAAATTTGAATTTATTTAATGGACAATATTCCGTTCATTTAGTACTATATAATGGTTTCGCTTTAATAATATGTTCGGTTCATTCTATAGTCCAGGTGTGTTGTGGATGAACAATTTGTACCAAAGGTTGGGATGACTTTCAAGACACTAGAAAAAGCTGGAAAGTTCTACAAAAATTATTTCAAACTTGTCGGTTTTTCTACCAAAATAAGGAACACGACTCGGAAAGGAGACGAGATTAAGAATCAATTATTTGTATGCAGTAGAGAGGGGAGGTGGAAATCCAAGATATCTCAAACTCTATAAACAAACCCCTCAGCCGGCATAAACTGTCTAGCCTGGATTTACGTACACATATTGAAGAATGTCAGTCTTTGGATAATTTTCAAAGTTGTTCTGAATCATTCACACCCTACAACACAGAGCTTTACGCTTAAGCCATAAAATAGAGGTGGTGTGGTATTACGACCTCTAAAATAAAATATACATATATATGTATAATATTAAAAAAAGATGTAGTATACGAGGAGCCTTGAAAATGGATAAAACAAAATCACAAAATAAAAAGCGCAATGCTCAGGAAACAAGGTTACTTATGTGTAAAGAAAACTAAGATTCATAAGCATAACTAAATAGAAAGTAGGAATAGAGAGTCAAGGGTACAACATAACAAGCTCCTGACTCAGCCTGCGAAGCCAAGGCTGGCCAGAGAATATCTATATATATAACCCAAAGTTTGAAATACATGTATAACACCCTAGTCCTCCATAAACCTCTAAGAGGTATAAAGGTAAAGTAAATATAAACACATGAGGAGAGTCTATACATATATAGCAAAAGATCAAAAGTAAAACCCCAAAATGAAACCACTTCGCTGCAGAAGCTCCAAACGCCTACCGAGGTGCCTCTCGACCTGC
The DNA here is from genome assembly GCF_059453495.1 of Arachis ipaensis. Lineage (NCBI taxonomy): Eukaryota > Viridiplantae > Streptophyta > Magnoliopsida > Fabales > Fabaceae > Arachis > Arachis ipaensis. The sequence goes on along the minus strand of NC_142441.1, from coordinate 111,517,141 downwards.
ATATGAAAAACAACAACATAGCATCCGGTTGTCAGCATGGTAGAGGTGCCACGCACATAAGATATAAGGTCCTGCGAATGCTAGAAGCAATCCTAGAATGCCGTCACTCAGATTATAAACTCAAAGAACTAAAACGGAAACCGTGAATTAGGGTAGTTTTCTAAGGCTTTCTAAACTTAACCAATTCCTTAAATCTAACTAAAACTTAACTAGAACACTAAATCTTTCCCACCTTTCCTCCGTACCTCCATCTCTGGTGAAGTTGCACAGACAGACAAGCAAACAAAGGCAACCACAAGTAGAATACAAAAAATAAGGTTTAAATGGCATTTTTATTACGGCGGTTCTTTAAAACCGTCGTAACATTCAAGTATTATGGCATTTTATGATGCTGCCATAATTAATTTGAATAAAATGGCAATTTTTGGTAATTTTGGCGGTTAAAACCGCCATTATCTGAGCACATTGTTAAAAAAAAGGCCCAAACGAAGGAAAACCGGAAAGCAAGGAAAACCCAAATATCTTAAATTGAATGTGTTCTCCCAACAAGGAAACCCTAACATGCGTTGCCACCACCGTCAAATCCAAAAACGACGATATGTGCTCTGCTCCGGCAACGTTCTGCAACAGCGACTGCTCCAGCAACGATATGCTCCAACGAATGCTCCGGCGACGATTTTCTCGGTGTTCTCCTCCGACGAGATTGTGTGCTGTGAACTAAAACGCTGTCTCCAGCGACAATCTCCTCTGGCGGCGCGTTCTCCTCTTTCAGCGAGCTTCTATGATTTGGATTTGATATGAAGATTGCCGCTCATCTCATCACCGTCATTCATCTCTGCGCCATCGCAAGTAACACCGTTTTCAATCTGGCTCATCTCCTCGCTGTGGCATGCAACGCTGTTGTTGCTGCCTTCAGCAAGCTTCTACAGTTTGGTTTCGCGATCTCTATCATTTCTAATAGGTAACTCTTCGTTCTTTTAGATCTACTTCATGCTCTAGTAGGAAGAAACAAAGAATGCTGGTTCTGTTTTTATTATTGTGTTTTTAACTTTCATTGATCTTTTGTGATGTTGTTGTTGTTAGCTTGTTACTACTGTATTTTCTGTTGTGGTGTTGTTTTTTTTATTATGATTTTATTTAGTTTGAGACCTAATATGTTCTATTGAACTGATTAATCAGCATCATTTGTCTGAAATTAGTACAAAACATGGTGTGTGTGTGTGTGTGTATTTTCTGATGTAAGTGCTTGAATGATGGTTAAATGCAATAATGAAGAGACATAAAGCACTGCTAATCTGTTCCATGAATGTTGTGTTAATGTTTGAATGATGTAAGTGTGTATTTTGGATTTCAATTTTTAATTTTCTTGTTGATGCAGAGGTATATAGAAGATCATAAAGGTGTTTGAACAATTTTTCTTCTGGATTTGAGGCTTTTGCCCCTCAGAAATTCTAAAAGTGATGCTTACTATCTAGTTAAATAAAAGATGTTGAGAAAGCTTCCTCATTGTGAATGAGAGCACCAGCTTTGCATGTAAATGGTGATATGATACATTATTAATAACTAAAAAAAAATCGTTTTGATTGCAGATTTTGGTCCCTAGGATTGAAACCATGACAGAGCAACAAAAGTTAGACATAAGCAAACTTGGAAAATCTTGTCAGCAAGCAGAAGATGCTCTTTCACAAGGCATGGACAAACTTCAACAAATGGTTTTAGAATTTGTAGCAGCAGGACAACTTGAAGAACAAACTAACACTCCAAACATGTCTACTGCAATGGAGAGATTGGAAGGTCTAGTGAGATTTGTGAACCAAGTAAGAAATTTACTTCACCTTCTTGAATGAAAAGCCGTTAGTTATATTCAATTTAAATTTCACCGGTTTATTATTTTACCGCTGTGTCAGTGACAGCAATGATTCAACATAATTCTGCAATAAAGAATAACCAATTTGATTTCAATAAATTTGTTTTAGAAGTGATGAAACTAGGAAACAATATAGTGTTGTTCCAACTCATGTTACTTAAAGGAAAAGACAACAAACAAAAGAAGGAAATAAAACATCTTCATTCACTAACTTGAAGATTGAGCACTAAAAAATTGAAGGAAGCTTATGTTTGAAACTTGACAAAATTGTCATTTATATGCTCATACCTTACAAGGGCGCCATGATGCTTCAGTCCCTCAAACCCGTGAAGCAGTTCAGCCACCACGTTTGCTCTTTCACCATCTAAGCCACGACATGTCTCGCCAGATCGAGACTCACCACTACTGCTCCCGCTTCAACCAGGACTTCCTCCAATGCGCTGTCTACGACTCTGACGACACCAACGCCCGCCTTCTCGGTCTAATTACTCACTCACTTCCCAGGCATCATGCATGCATGTTTCTTCTTGTTATTTAAACTAACTCGCTCACTCCATATGAATGTATGCCAGGTGTGGAATACATCATTTCTGATAGGATCTTTGAAGATCTGCCTGACGAGGAGAAGAAGCTTTGGCACTCTCATGCTTATGAGGTTTTTCACTTTCATTCTCTGTTTTTATTTTGTTTCCCTGTGTCATAAATATTTTATCTTAGGCTGATTTGGATGGTGCAGGTCAAGTTGGGTCTATTAATAAGCCCAAGCATTTCAGAGATGATTGCCATGCCTGAGCTTGAAAACCTTGCTAAATCCTATGGAAAATTCAGGTGTACTTGGCAGGCCGACAGAGGTTAACAATCTTTGTGTTATTACATTGTAGGAGTTTAATTAATCTTAGTTTTGTGTGTTATTATTGGTGCAGGAGATAGGTTTTCACTGGGTGCACTAGCACTAATGATGTCACCACAAGGGGTGAAACCTGGGCTGGTAAGGCCAGATCTGGTGCAAATACTTAAATACTTAAATATTTCAATCAATTATCAAAAAGACATTTATGTTTTTATTATTTTTATTTTTCAGTGATTCTGGATGCAACAAATCATTGCTTTTTTATTTTTAAGTTCCAAATTTTTATAAAATTTGATATTTGATTTAGCCATTTAGCTTTTAGTGCTAGTATTTTGTGTTTATGGAAAGCCATGTTCCTCAACAGTGTCTTGATGTCATATTAATGTGATATATCCTCTTGTTCTGGTTAGCTCAAGGCTCTCTTGCATGGACATTCTAACTCAGCACATGCTTTGGGTTGCATGGCTACTGTTAAATCAATCCAATGGTTTAAAGATCCTTGTTCCAACCCGAATGCCACATCCGGAGGAAGATTACTTAAGGAGGTATGATTAAGTACAGTTTTTTTCTTTAAACTAGTTAGTTTGTATGATTTTCTTAAAATTATGAGATCTGATTCTGACATGATTAGCTTTAGTGAATTTTGAAAGAAATTAGAAGGATTTTAAAGGAGCCTCTCAATAATAATTGAAACTATTTTTATTTATTTATTTATTTCAATATTTAAATTCTGGTAGATCCCTTGAAGACTCCCTTAAATTGGAGGACGAGGTTGCAGATTGCTAATGAAGTTGTAGCAGCATTGGTAAGCTCTTCAAACAAAAGCTTGTCAAAGAACCAAATTTGCCTAATGTGTTTTGACTTGAAACTACACTCTTATCACATTTTTCTAATGCAAGTAATTTGAGGACTATGAAAAGTTAATGTCTCATTGAGTTCATGAATTGCTATTGGATGCGTTGTAAGACCCAGAATCTGTGAAAAGTCTTTTTATGATCAAGTCTCAAATCATATAGTTATTTATAGCCTTAATTTCAGAAATTATTTTATTAAAGATAATTAAGGCAAGTTCTGATTTATTGAATCTGAGATAAGTTATGGTTATTATCCAATTTTACAATTATTGGATTATTTTCTATATTTAAATCATATAGTTGGTAGTTGTGAAATAAAAAGGATTTTTATATGATTTTGGACTAAATAACTAATATTTTAGAATATTGATATTACTATTTTGAAAAATGAAGAAAGTAAGTATATTATTTCTAATTATTTGGTTGAGACACTTTATTGAAAATAATTTGTAAAATTGATGAGCAAATAGCATTTTTATGCATTTATTTTTGTTGGATTAAGATTGTTCCTAATTACTATATTACCCTTACTTTTATTTGAAATTATAAAAGTAACCCTAACCCTAATTTTCAAAAAATGAAACCCTTACCCTGAAAAACCTAACCCGACCCGGTTTCCCTACAATTGCAGCAGCCCCTCCCTTCTAACAGCAGCGGCAACACACGCAGTTTCCTTTGATTTTTTTCTGAAAGAAAGGAGAGATTTGAGAAGGGGAGGGGGAGGTCTGGAAGAAAGAAGGCAGGGGAGGCCTTGTCACCGTCGATCCACCGCCCAGGAACTCGCCGCCGCCACTGCACATTTCTGCTGCGGCCTAATTGTGTCGCCGCCGACCGTGGAACTGCCGCCGATTTGTCGCACGAGGAGCCGCCGTCCTTGCTCGTCGTTCCCCTCGGAGTCGTCACCGTCGAGGGCCAGCAGAGGGAGAGAGAGCGACCGCGAGCCAGGTTCACCACCGAGGAGAGGGGCTGTGTGGCACGTCACCGTGGCGACCCATTTCACGACCATCACGGCGAGGGCTTTGTGGCCGTCGTCCCAACGTTGCCGTTCGTGCCCCTTTGTCGCCGTCGCTGTTCCGCCCAGCGTCGCCAGTGTTGAGGTCAGCCACTCCACTACCACCGTCGAGCTTGGTTTGGAGCTGGTGCTTCTCATGGAGGTTTGGAGGAAGGGAGGCAGAACCGCTGAGTAGAGGAGCCACTATGGTCTGCCGTCGATCTGCACGCCGCCTCTGCCGTCGGAGACCGCCGTTAGAATCGCTGCCGTTTTGGTGAGCTTGCCCTGTTTCTGGTTTCTCCTAGTTCTGCCAGTTCAATTTTACCTTGAAGCTGTCACTGAAACTGTTGTATTTAATGAAGTGGCTGTCATAAGTAATGTTGTCGCTGTCGGAGAAGCTGCTTTGGTCACAGAAACCATCACCGGAGCTTCTGCAGTTTGATTCAGTCTTTAATCCTTTCTCACGGTAAGCATTTTCATTTCTGGAGCTCTTGAAAATCAATATGCTGTTATGATTGGCCAGAGATTCTGAGGTTTTGTAACATAGGGTCAAGCTCCGGTTATTGCGGGTCACGATTAAAGCTGTCACCAAACCGGTTTGGAGGCCGCCGCTGTTTCGGTTTAGCCGTTCCTTCTTCGGTTCGGTAAGCGTTTTCGATTTGAAAGTCCTCTAGTTACTGTTCTATTATACGTTGAGGAGTTGTAGCATTTGTTGTTATGAGAGTTAATCTCGGTTATTATATATTGTGATTAGAGTCGTTGTGGTTGCTGAGAAAATGGTTTGGAGCTGAGGTTTTGGTAGCCGGGATTTTGATTGTTGATTTTGGGTCGAGGCGGAAAGGACTCGGTGACGCGTTTGAGTTATGAAATTTGCGTTTTGAGGTAGGGGCGCTTTCCGAAAACTACAGTTTATTATTGGAATTATTACATATGGATACTGATGTGAGATATGGTGTAATTAGTGATTGTATCTGCCTTATGTGTTATTTGATTGACTCGAGTGATTATGGATGTTGGTTTGGTTGAATGGTTGTGCGGCTTTGTGAAATGTAATATTTTGAAGTGATTCTTTAAAGATTTGAAATCTGAGTTTAATCCATTGAGGATTGATTTGATTTGAGTCAATTATTTGATGATGTGAAAAGTCGAATGCACTTTTGAATTCAGCCTGGTTTACTTTAATTGACTTGATCTTGGACTAATGATTTGTTACTGAACTGTTTCTTTAAAGCTTTGGAAATGAGTTAAATCGGTTGATATTGAGTTGATCTTGAAATGGTTTTCTTGAGATATGCCACTGAGGCGACTGTTGGATTTAGCTTGTTTTGAATTGATTTCTGGTTTTGAGCTGTTGAAAAGGAATGAGAAACGGTTTAGTTGGGACCCGAACCGGGTGGCAAAAGTCCAAGTTTTAGGGGAGGTGCTGCCGAAATTTCTACAAAATCCTACTCTTGTTTGTAAAGTTATTTAAAAAGGGTTGGATTTGAGAAATTGTATTAATTGATTTATTAAGAGAATATTTATGTTTTCAAGCTTAATCTATTTAATGAACTTTATGCGTTGAGTTCAGCTTGTTTAGAAACGAACTATTTGTACAGTTTGAATCACTGAAGGAAAGAATGATGCTCTAATATTGATTTCAATATAAAAAGGAGCTTTTAGTGATTTTAAAGGAATTTAGACTTTTGATTGAGTAATCAAGTTTGAGGCATTTTGGAAGAGTTAGAAAAATGGGTTCCAAAAAGAAACCTGAAAGTGGTTTGATTCAAATGAACCGGTTCCGTTTCAAATGAGTTGATTTTTGGACCGAGTTGGAACTTGTGATTTTGTATGAACGGTTTCATAATAAATTCAGTTTTATTTACTTGAACCGGGAATCTATGATTTTAAAAGTTTCAATGAATTTTAAGGAATTTATATAAGTTGACCTTCCCTAAAGACTTGGGACTCTGGCAAGAAACTTTTGTTATAAAATCCCATTGTTGGATGGGTGATTTTGAATGTTCCCAAAAAGAATCTTTAACTTTCCATGGTTTTGGAAGTTTTGGAAAGAAAATGCCAAGAGTGGCTTTGCTTTAAAAGGGAAACTCACTTTGAGTAAATTTGGCTTATGAGCCTGAGATGATTTGAAAATGAGATCTTCAAAGTCAAGGCTAAAAAGAGTTGAAACTCTATTTCAAGTGAAATGATTTGGGAAAAAGTGATTTATGGCTTAAATGCCGATTTTATGAATTTATGATGTTGAATGTGGAAGTGCTGTTTTGTTGTGAGCCGGAATGGCTATGTATGATTATAAATATTGGATGGTTCTGGATTGAACCGTGAGCCGGAATGGCTGTGTATGATATGAATATTGGCTGGTTCTGGACTAAACCGTGAGCCGGATGGCTGAGATGGATGTTGATCCATGGATGAGATTGAATGCATGTTTATGCTGAATCATTGATAAATGTGAATGTTGCACTTCCACTATCTGAGATACGAGTTTCCCTGGGTAGTAGCAGTGGCTAGCCACCACGTGCTCCAGGTTGAGACTTGATACTCTGTTGACCCTATGTCGTAAGTGTGGCCGGGCACTGTGAAAGTCCCGGATGAGCTCGCCCCCGTAAATATTCACCAGTGAAGGTGATGGATATGGATCATGATTATGATCAAGTTTATGATGGGTATAACTCGAGTTGGGGATGCGCGACAGAGGGACAGTCCAATGGTTAGCTACCAGGACTTGTCGGGTTGGCTCTATAACCGACAGATGATATCATCAGCCATTAGGGACAGGCATGCATCATATGCATCTATGTGACATTGTTTGGGTGTGCATATCATACTTGGTTTGCCTATGTGATTAATTGCTAATTGTTCTACTTGCAATAACTGTTTGTTTGTGCTTGCATCTTCCTTTTTGTGTTTGCTACTGGGACTTTGTTGGATTGTGGTGATTGGTTGATGGTTGGATTGTTTGGGCCTAGGGCCGTGGTTGGAATGATATGAACCGATGGTTGATTTTGGTTTCGTGTTTCTGGTTTGGAATAAAATATGAAAAGCTATTTTGGTACAGTATAGATAAACCTTTTTGAAAGGCTTTGATGTTTTGAGAATAGAATGGTTCCTCTTTCAGAAAAGATTTCCGACTTTACTTTTATTGTAAACCGTTGTTTTTGAAAAGAGGCATAAGATGGTTATAAATCACTGGCACGGTTTATCTTCATGTATCCTATTACAGTAATTCCCAAAAACCCTCTACTGAGAACCCTTTCGAGGATGATGTTCTCACCCCCCTACATTTTTCCCCTTTCAGGATATGGGCGCAGAAGTTATGAAGAGCTTATTTAATTGTTGTTGTGATGCTCTGTATTGTTTTAGTTATGGTTTATTGTACCCTCGCCTTTATCTTGATATATATTCTGTAAGAGGGATAGGAATTGTATTGGTTAATGTTTGTAATATTATTTATATATATTTATGTATATATATGGATGTACTCTTTTTGAGTTGTTGTAAGTTGAATGGTATTTATGGATGTACGTTATCGAACGAAAGTATCTTTGGGAGCGGTATTGCGGTTTAAAGTTTTAAACAGGCTCATATTTTAGTATTAATTAATATAAGTGTCGTCGTAATGTCCGAACTATCATAGTCGCGCAGCCGGAAGTGCGAGCTTTGGTAGTTAGGGTGTTACATTATGGTATCAGAGCAGTTCTTCCTGTAGAGCCTGAGGAATGGACTGACTATGCTTCAATTGCATACTCTGAGTGTTTGTCATGTATTAGGTCTTGTCGAATGACGAGGATTAGAGCTTTATGCACATGACGGTCTATTGATTAACGCTATTAGTCTTGCATTGCATGATTCTTGGTATTAAGTTTGGCTGGCTTAATACTAGTGAATTTTGTATATGAAAGCACTAATGGGTTATCATAGATGATATACGAGTTTTGAGTGAAGCGAATCGCGGGTTTTGGGAACGCTAGAAACTATTTCTCGAGGCTATTCAATTGTGTGTCTTGAATTCTGTTCGAGTCGACCTGTTCTTTTATATCCTAACTTGAAGTTCTAGTTTGCTAGTTCTTTTGAAAAGTAGTTTGATTTTTCAATTCTATTCCTCTATCCATATGCATTCTTGTTTGACCTTAAGTGCATATGCTGGTTTAAGATCCTTGTTGCATCTATCTTCCTCTATTTGAGTTCTTCTTGATTCAAGTATTCTTTGATATAGCCTTGAACCTGTCTTAATGTGCTGTGACTTTTAACTCCGGGTTCTGAGTCCATCCTTTGAGAAATTGTTGATTCAATTTTTCTCTTACTTGACAGTGATCACAGCCAATTTTGAGGTTTTATAAATTGCTATTGATTGGATATATACTTTTCTATATATGAGACTTTGAAATTTTTTTATACAGTTTAACAACTATTTCTTTCTAATACCTTGCCTGTACTTTTACTGGTTTACGCAATTGCACTTACTTTAAAAGTAAATTTGACTTTCTAGTAATTTTACTATAGTTCCAATGGGCATCTTTATTTGATTGTGTATTTGGATATTTTCCGAAATTCTGGAAAGAAAGGATTTTTCGCTTTTATCCCGGTTGAGTTTCGTTTGATAAGCTTTACTTAACGTATTTTGAATTGAGTTTGGTTTAGCACACTACCTGGTTTATTCCATTGTTGTTTCTTTTGAAAATGTTGGACTCATAGCTTTCTTTCTTATGAACGGATTAAATTCTCTATTAAACCTTCCATCTCTATGAATGTCATACTTGACTTTGTTTTTAACTAATCTTTTACATTTTGTAAAGATTTCCATTGATCTTGGTTTTTCTTCTCTGTTGAATCTCATTCTTATATGAGTCTGTTTGATTTGTTTCAAATTAGTGCATTGTTTATTCTCTCATTATCTCTACAAGAGTTTTTAGTCAAAGATTTATCATTGAGAAATTACAAATGATTGAGTTGTCTTTTTCTATGACTTTTGTATTCTTTTGGATCAATTTGAAACTTGTTTGATGTTTCATGTTTAGTGGATCTTGTTTGAACTACTTTAATTTAAGATCCTTTCTTGCAAGGCTTGACTCCTTTTTAGTACATCTTAAACTTCTTGAATGTTCTTCTGAGATAGTAATTTCAAGAACACTTTTGGAGTCTTGTTTTGAACCTTTTAAAGGAATTTTGAATTCTCCTTAAAGAAATATTAAACAGAATTTATTTTTGTTGCTTGATTGAGATTGAAAACCACTGTCCAATTCTGACGAAATTAATTTAAAGTTGGCATGCGCCATTTTAAATGAGGTTTTGGAAAGCTCCATTGTTTAGTGGAAATTGGTTCGTTTGTAATGCACCACTTATTTCCTTTACCAAATTGTAACCAAATTTTTGTCTCGGAGTTTCTTTTCTAAAAAGAGTTTAACTTCCTCTTTCACTCTTGCTATGAATGTTATACACGCTTGTTTGAATATGAACTTTGGGAATTTTTGAACAAGCATTTGATCACTTCCGAGTTTTTATGAACTGCTTTTGGTTACATTGTGCACCTAACTATCCTCCTAAAGTATTTGAGGAAATATTTTAGCTCTTAGCCAAATTTGTGTGCATTTTGTTTTTGGAACTCTACATAATCTACTTCAACATGAAATTGTATTGAAGTAAAGCCACGTTTATGCTTTTGTTACTCTCTTGAAGGATGTTTGTTGTTTAACTTCTCTTTCAGACTGCGAAGTGATATTTTTACATGTTTTCGATTCTTTTAAGAACATGTATTCGAAAGTATTTTAATTATGCTCTTGAGTTCTGTGAGCTTTGTCTTGGGTCTGAAATATTCTCTTCTGTAAACCTCATACTTCTTCGACCCAGTTTGAATTTGGTTCAAATTAATGTGCTGATTCTTCTTATTGGACCTATTGAATTTCTTTGATCCAAGGGTTATCTTTGAAGTTGTCAATTGATTTATTTCTAGCAAACTTCATTGCTTCAACATCCTTGTTTACTTGGAATTGGATATATTCTTTCAAATCTATGAGTATTGTCCTTGACAATTGTCTCTCCGTTCTAAATCTGGTATCCTTCTGAGTAGACTCGAGAATTGTTTTGATATCACGTGTGACTTGTAGACGTAGTAGCGCGATGCGTTAGTTCTTTAATACGTGATATGTGTATACGGAAGTCGAAGCGGTAGGTGTGCAACGTTATGAGTTTTTGGTGTTTCGTTCTTTGCGAACGGGCTTGCAGTTGTCTGACTTATGATCGGATATGAGGATTGTAAGGTGCTTGACGGAGTTGGAGAGTTGAAGCTTTGAGGTTGAGATGAGATTAGTGTGCGGATGTTAAGTACGTCGTTTTAACCCCATCATGTTTTATAGCCTTCGATGCCTTGCTTTACTATCACATGTTTGAACCATGTCAACTTTGCTTTGTGAATGCCTATCTTGATTTGCACCCTATTGTGACACCTCAAGTTTTTGTAAAGTCTTGAGATCATATGACCTTGAGCATTGAGCCTATCTGATAACATCTGCTTTGCAAACACACTCCTACCTTTGTATCTCTATGCATACGACCATCCAAGTATTTGAAAAACCGTATATATGTTTATATGTTGAGATATTTTGTTTCTTCCTTAAATTTTTTTGAGGGTGAACTGTTATGGAATTTCTTTCATTTTGTATCAATTTTCAAGGGCGAAAATTTTTATAAGGCGGGTAGAATGTAAGACCCAGAATCTGTGAAAAGTCTTTTTATGATCAAGTCTCAAATCATATAGTTATTTATAGCCTTAATTTCAGAAATTATTTTATTAAAGATAATTAAGGCAAGTTCTGATTTATTGAATCTGAGATAAGTTATGGTTATTATCCAATTTTACAATTATTGGATTATTTTCTATATTTAAATCATATAGTTGGTAGTTGTGAAATAAAAAGGATTTTTATATGATTTTGGACTAAATAACTAATATTTTAGAATATTGATATTACTATTTTGAAAAATGAAGAAAGTAAGTATATTATTTCTAATTATTTGGTTGAGACACTTTATTGAAAATAATTTGTAAAATTGATGAGCAAATAGCATTTTTATGCATTTATTTTTGTTGGATTAAGATTGTTCCTAATTACTATATTACCCTTACTTTTATTTGAAATTATAAAAGTAACCCTAACCCTAATTTTCAAAAAATGAAACCCTTACCCTGAAAAACCTAACCCGACCCGGTTTCCCTACAATTGCAGCAGCCCCTCCCTTCTAACAGCAGCGGCAACACACGCAGTTTCCTTTGATTTTTTTCTGAAAGAAAGGAGAGATTTGAGAAGGGGAGGGGGAGGTCTGGAAGAAAGAAGGCAGGGGAGGCCTTGTCATCGTCGATCCACTGCCTAGGAACTCGCCGCCGCCACTGCGCATTTCTGCTGCGGCCTAATTGTGTCGCCGCTGACCGTGGAACTGCCGCCGATTTGTCGCACGAGGAGCCGCCGTCCTTGCTCGTCGTTCCCCTCGGAGTCGTCACCGTCGAGGGCCAGCAGAGGGAGAGAGAGCGACCGCGAGCCAGGTTCACCACCGAGGAGAGGGGCTGTGTGGCACGTCACCGTGGCGACCCATTTCACGACCATCACGGCGAGGGCTTTGTGGCCGTCGTCCCAACGTCGCCGTTCGTGCCCCTTTGTCGCCGTCGCTGTTCCGCCCGGCGTCGCCAGTGTTGAGGTCAGCCACTCCACTACCACCGTCGAGCTTGGTTTGGAGCTGGTGCTTCTCATGGAGGTTTGGAGGAAGGGAGGCAGAACCGCTGAGTAGAGGAGCCACTGTGGTCTACCGTCAATCTGCACGCCGCCTCTGCCGTCGGAGACCGCCGTTAGAATCACTGCCGTTTTGGTGAGCTTGCCTTGTTTCTGGTTTCTCCTAGTTCTGCCAGTTCAATTTTACCTTGAAGCTGTCACTGAAACTGTTGTATTTAATGAAGTGGCTGTCATAAGTAATGTTGTCGCTGTCGGAGAAGCTGCTTTGGTCACAGAAACCATCACCGGAGCTTCTGCAGTTTGATTCAGTCTTTAATCCTTTCTCACGGTAAGCATTTTCATTTCCGGAGCTCTTGAAAATCAATATGCTGTTATGATTGGCCAGAGATTCTGAGGTTTTGTAACATAGGGTCAAGCTCCGGTTATTGCGGGTCACGATTAAAGCTGTCGCCGAACCGGTTTGGAGGCCGCCGCTGTTTCGGTTTAGCCGTTCCTTCTTCGGTTCGGTAAGCGTTTTCGATTTGAAAGTCCTCTAGTTACTGTTCTATTATACGTTGAGGAGTTGTAGCATTTGTTGTTATGAGAGTTAATCTCGGTTATTATATATTGTGATTAGAGTCGTTGTGGTTGCTGAGAAAATGGTTTGGAGCTGAGGTTTTGGTAGCCGGGATTTTGATTGTTGATTTTGGGTCGAGGCGGAAAGGACTCGGTGACGCGTTTGAGTTATGGAATTTGTGTTTTGAGGTAGGGGCGCTTTCCGAAAACTACAGTTTATTATTGGAATTATTACATATGGATACTGATGTGAGATATGGTGTAATTAGTGATTGTATCTGCCTTATGTGTTATTTGATTGACTCGAGTGATTATGGATGTTGGTTTGGTTGAATGGTTGTGCGGCTTTGTGAAATGTAATGTTTTGAAGTGATTCTTTAAATATTTGAAATCTGAGTTTAATCCATTGGGGATTGATTTGATTTGAGTCAATTATTTGATGATGTGAAAAGTCGAATGCACTTTTGAATTCAGCCTGGTTTACTTTAATTGACTTGATCTTGGACAAATGATTTGTTACTGAACTGTTTCTTTAAAGCTTTGGAAATGAGTTAAATCGGTTGATATTGAGTTGATCTTGAAATGGTTTTCTTGAGATATGCCACTGAGGCGACTGTTGGATTTAGCTTGTTTTGAATTGATTTCTGGTTTTGAGCTGTTGAAAAGGAATGAGAAACGGTTTAGTTGGGACCCGAACCGGGTGGCAAAAGTCCAAGTTTTAGGGGAGGTGCTGCCGAAATTTCTACAAAATCCTACTCTTGTTTGTAAAGTTATTTAAAAAGGGTTGGATTTGAGAAATTGTATTAATTGATTTATTAAGAGAATATTTATGTTTTCAAGCTTAATCTATTTAATGAACTTTATGCGTTGAGTTCAGCTTGTTTAGAAACGAACTATTTGTACAGTTTGAATCACTGAAGGAAAGAATGATGCTCTAATATTGATTTCAATATAAAAAGGAGCTTTTAGTGATTTTAAAGGAATTTAGACTTTTGATTGAGTAATCAAGTTTGAGGCATTTTGGAAGAGTTAGAAAAATGGGTTCCAAAAAGAAACCTGAAAGTGGTTTGATTCAAATAAACCGGTTCCGTTTCAAATGAGTTGATTTTTGGACCGAGTTGGAACTTGTGATTTTGTATGAACGGTTTCATAATAAATTCAGTTTTATTTACTTGAACCGGGAATCTATGATTTTAAAAGTTTCAATGAATTTTAAGGAATTTATATAAGTTGACCTTCCCTAAAGACTTGGGACTCTGGCAAGAAACTTTTGTTATAAAATCCCATTGTTGGATGGGTGATTTTGAATGTTCCCAAAAAGAATCTTTAACTTTCCATGGTTTTGGAAGTTTTGGAAAGAAAATGCCAAGAGTGGCTTTGCTTTAAAAGGGAAACTCACTTTGAGTAAATTTGGCTTATGAGCCTGAGATGATTTGAAAATGAGATCTTCAAAGTCAAGGCTAAAAAGAGTTGAAACTCTATTTCAAGTGAAATGATTTGGGAAAAAGTGATTTATGGCTTAAATGCCGATTTTATGAATTTATGATGTTGAATGTGGAAGTGCTGTTTTGTTGTGAGCCGGAATGGCTATGTATGATTATAAATATTGGATGGTTCTGGATTGAACCGTGAGCCGGAATGGCTGTGTATGATATGAATATTGGCTGGTTCTGGACTGAACCGTGAGCCGGATGGCTGAGATGGATGTTGATCCATGGATGAGATTGAATGCATGTTTATGCTGAATCATTGATAAATGTGAATGTTGCACTTCCACTATCTGAGATACGAGTTTCCCTGGGTAGTAGCAGTGGCTAGCCACCACGTGCTCCAGGTTGAGACTTGATACTCTATTGACCCTATGTCGTAAGTGTGGCCGGGCATTGTGAAAGTCCCGGATGAGCTCGCCCCCGTAAATATTCACCAGTGAAGGTGATGGATATGGATCATGATTATGATCAAGTTTATGATGAGTATAACTCGAGTTGGGGATGCGCGACAGAGGGACAGTCCAATGGTTAGCTACCAGGACTTGTCGGGTTGGCTCTATAATCGACAGATGATATCATCAGCCATTAGGGACAGGCATGCATCATATGCATCTATGTGACATTGTTTGGGTGTGCATATCATACTTGGTTTGCCTATGTGATTAATTGCTAATTGTTCTACTTGCAATAACTGTTTGTTTGTGCTTGCATCTTCCTTTTTGTGTTTGCTACTGGGACTTTGTTGGATTGTGGTGATTGGTTGATGGTTGGATTGTTTGGGCCTAGGGCCGTGGTTGGAATGATATGAACCGATGGTTGATTTTGGTTTCGTGTTTCTGGTTTGGAATAAAATATGAAAAGCTATTTTGGTACAGTATAGATAAACCTTTTTGAAAGGCTTTGATATTTTGAGAATAGAATGGTTCCTTTTTCAGAAAATATTTCCGACTTTACTTTTATTGTAAACCGTTGTTTTTGAAAAGAGGCATAAGACGGTTATAAATCACTGGCACGGTTTATCTTCATGTATCCTATTACAGTAATTCCCAAAAACCCTCTACTGAGAACCCTTTCGAGGATGATGTTCTCACCCCCTACATTTTTTCCCCTTTCAGGATATGGGCGCAGAAGTTATGAAGAGCTTATTTAATTGTTGTTGTGATGCTCTGTATTGTTTTAGTTATGGTTTATTGTACCCTCGCCTTTATCTTGATATATATTCTGTAAGAGGGATAGGAATTGTATTGGTTAATGTTTGTAATATTATTTATATATATTTATGTATATATATGGATGTACTCTTTTTGAGTTGTTGTAAGTTGAATGGTATTTATGGATGTACGTTATCGAACGAAAGTATCTTTGGGAGCGGTATTGCGGTTTAAAGTTTTAAACAGGCTCATATTTTAGTATTAATTAATATAAGTGTCGTCGTAGTGTCCGAACTATCATAGTCGCGCAGCCGGAAGTGCGAGCTTTGGTAGTTAGGGTGTTACATGCGTGACATCCATGCTAAGCTGTAACTGTTTAGCATTTCTCATTCTTGACATTTATGATAAAATAAATATTGAAAACTATGGTACTTGGTTTCATGAAAGTGAGTGTAAACTAGTTTATATCTATATATATTCAATTCTCCTACCTTAAAACATTTTAGTATATAGGAAGATTAAAATTTTTACAGAGTTTCCAACAGTTGCATGTTTCATTTAGTTTGCCAATGAAAAACAAAAGCTTAAATGTGTATCTGCAAGATAGTTCTGTATGACTTGGCCTGTTTTTGAGTTCTTTCTTTTGACTGATATGAATAATATTATATAATTTATTTTTAATATACTTTAATAATTATTTTCCTCCATGCATTACAAAGCTAACTCTGTTAGGCATTAGTTGCATGAATGAGGATGGGATGAATGCCATGGGAAGTCTCACTAGATTAATTGTTCAAATGATTTCTTTGAGATTTGGGAACAAACCAATAGAAATTTGGATGCATTTGTTGTAGCAGCAGGCATTAGAAATATGTGAATTAGTTGCTCATGATCAAAGGTACCCTACAAATCTTCCTTCTCTAACTTTTGAACTTTTAAAGGTTCCTATATGATCCAAACAATTTTAGCATTGTTAACCATAATTTTTTTTTTCATGAAATTTCAAGCAAGCTATAGATGTTCTTAAAACCAGAGAAAAGAGACTGGGCAACATACAAGAACAACATATTGAACTTCATGCAGTCATGGTGATCATAATGACTTTTTATGTTATATTTTTTTCAAAACATTTGTGTATAAATACTGAAATACATGTATAATTTAATTTATTTTTTATATATATTTTATATTTTAACATATATTTTATTTTGGTAACTGAATTTAATGTAAACTGATATGATTGCATTTGTTGTAGCATCAAGCATTATTTTTTTCATTTTATTGTATTTGGTTCTTACTTGAAATAACTATATGTTCTTTTTTGGGGTGCAGGAATTGTACAATGAGCTGTTCTTCCATTGCTCCTTTGCTTTGCTACTCGTGTTTTTGTTTCTGGGTAAGTGAACTTCTCTCTCAATTTTGTTTCTTTCTTTACAATGTAAATTCAAGTTTCAATTTTTCAGCTGAGAAATGGAAATAGTATGAGAAAGTATGCTAATATTTTTTTGACATGTATGGAATTATGTAGCATTGGTTAGTTTTAGCAATTTTGGCATTTCAGATAGTTATGTTTTTCATTCTTCACTATACTGTAATATAATATGAATCTGTAGATATTATTTGTCCTTGTTAATTTGTGAAGATATTTCTGAATAAAATAATACCTGCAAATTTGTAATGCAAAATCAGACAATGAAAAATGCATAAGCCAAGGGGTTTATATTCAGACAGATAAGATCCATTATTGGTTAACTTTTTAAGTTTCTTACAGACAGCAGCATTCAATGACCCAGTGAAGTTAGGTCCTCGCCCAGAGAAGCCTATTGAGATATACGAATTCGAAGGGTAGTACTATGTATTAGGTGGAGCCATCATAATTCAATAATTCAATATTTTTATGATGGATATTTGATGTATCTTTAGCTACATGTTATGTTTAGAATTAAAAAATTATATTATGTTTGATAGTTTATTTGTATAGGAGTTATTACTTTTGATTTTCAATACTAAAATATTATATATTATGTTTAATACTTTATTTATGAGTTACGTAATATTTTGTTTATGGGTTATGATTTCTTGTTGTTGTAGAATTTTAAACAAAAAATTATTTGTTAAACATAGTAAAAACGACTGTTGAAACTGCCTTTTTAAACGATAAAAAATGTCACTTTTATCCGGTAAAAATTGGTAAAAGCTGCATTTTTAAACGATAAAAAAATGTCACTGTCAGAGTTAAAACGGTGGTTCAAAAATGACATTTTAATCAATCAAAAGTCACTCTGTAAGGGTAAAAATGGCGGTTCAAAAATGCCGTTCTAACCGATTGAAACGCCATTATCAGGGTAAAAATGACGGTTCAAACTGCCATTTTAATTACTTTATTGATCTTTATAATTTTATCAAACTTTTAATTAAGTTCTTAGAGAGAAAGAGAAAGAGAGAGAAAGAGAGAGAGAGAGCAATTTATGGTTACCTTCATACAATTTTTAAGATCCAAAAGAAAGATGTAATAATAATGAGAAAAAAGAAACTCTAAATTAGTTGATTTTTTTTCATTGTTCTAATCTCTCATTCAATACTTTTATCTTTTTTTTCATATTGATGATATATTTTATATTTGATAATATTAAAATATGTTTAATATGAAACTGAATATTCTATTTTGTTTAATAAAATATTCAATTAATTTTAATAATTTTGTGACAGTTAAGACTTAATTATAAAATTTGATATGATATAAAAATTTAATTTAAAAAATATAAAAATTAATTAAAAATTTGATAAAAAAAGTATAGAGATGCATAGAAAAATTAAACCTATTAAATATCCCATTGATTCACATACGTTTTTCCCTCATTGACCAAGTAAATGCACAAAAATTAGATGCATTTAATTTAGTATTCTAATTATTGTATAAGCATTAAACGAACAGTCAAAACAAAGTGGGAGTTAATTCATTCAATAAAATTCAATGGGACTAGTTCAATAAAAAGGATTAATAATTAGAAATCTTATTAACAAATGTTCTAAAAATATTAGTTAAGAACACTACAAAAAGAAAATTTTTTATAAAAAGATATAGAGTAAATTTGAATATTTTTATGTTTTTTATGTTTCAAAGAATTGAAATCTTATTTTAATATTTATTTATTCTCTTGATCAATGTCCAAGTTTCCAATAATTATTTATTCACAAATTTAAAATTCAAATCTAAATAGTAAACTGACTAAAATCTACTAATGAGGGATTTGATATACAAATTTTAATTTTAATAAAAATACTATTCATTATCTATAACTATAGAAAATACTTGTTGCTATTTATAAGAATGAAACACACGATTTTTTTATATTAAAATATAAAACACTTATCATTCAACGGCGGATTGAGGGGGACCTAAGTGTTAGGATTTGGTTGAATTAGTCCCACATTGCTTAGGATAGCAAATGGAGTGGGTGGTCTAGGCTATAAATATGAGGCTAAGTTCTCCATTTGTTTTTGTACCAGTCAGAAACACTTTAAGCTTGTATCTGATTTTTCTTTTCCTCTGTACTCTTTATTAGAGAGTGTTGTGAGGTGTAGTTAGATATTTGCTTTGAGAGAGTGTGGGTGTACTGGGGTGTCGGTGAGAGAAAGAAGTCTATGTGTTGTAACAATTTTCAGATAGTGATATTTTCTGGTTGTCATTTGACAACGGCCGTGGTTTTTTCTCCGGTAATTGGAGTTTCCACGTTAAATTCTTGTGTTGTGATTGTGTCTATTTTATTTCTCTGTCAAAGGTGTTTTCTCAAGGGGGAATGGTGTATTATTCCCAACAAGTGGTATCAAGAGCTTCGGTTCGGTGGGATTTATTCTTAGTATGCTCTGTGGTTGCAGCCTAGTCTGACCTTCCACATTAGAAAAGAATTTTGTCTTGTGGCTTGAGGTTGATCTTTGGTTGCTGTTGTTGTTGCTGGAAGGCAGTGTGACATTGTGAGAGTGCAGTTTGGAAAGGTTCTGGCTAAGGAAAGACTTGGTATTTAAGTGTGTCCATTGTGACCCACCTCTCTTTCCTGGGGACCCTTCCTAGTGCACAGTTGAGTTATACTATTCCAGTATATGGTTACAACAATGTCAGGATATTCAAGTGCTGTGAAGCTTGAAATAGAGAAATTTGATGGAAGAATCAATTTTGGCTTGGGACAAATACAAGTCAAGGATGTGTTGATACAATCAGGTTTGCAGAAGGCGTTGAAGGAGAAGATCTCTAGTTGCTCTCTCTATGAGAGAAGATGATGTTCTCTAGAAGACAAGAAGTATCCTCATGGTATTACCGCACTGCCATGGATAAGGATGAGTTGTGGCAATCGGGTCCACAATTGCACACGGGCATTGGTTGGCATTGAGATGCAAGGTGTGTGGCGGAGTTAGGTCGATGGCTGAAGAACTTCCAGGAAAAGCTAATTTGGAAGTTGCACCATGAATTTTCAGCAAGGTTTCGATCTGTATCAAGGTGAAATGCTTGGAGTGGTCTAATTCCAAGTGAGTATACTTTCATGGTGGAGTATGATATTTCTCTGAACTATGATTGTCGGTATAGACAATGGCAGCAAAGAATTGTCGGTGTTGACAATAGAAGCTGAAGATGTGTGACTATTTCAATCAAGGTGGAGATTGTTAGGATTTGGTTGAATTAGTCCCACATTGCTTAGGATAGCAAATGGAGTGGGTGGCCTAGGCTATAAATATGAGGCTAAGTTCTCCATTTATTTTTGCACCAGTCAGAAACACTTTAAGCTTGTATCTGATTTTTCTTTTCCTCTGTACTCTTTATTAGAGAGTGTTGTGAGGTGTAGTTAGATATTTGCTTTGAGAGAGTGTGGGTGTACTGGGGTGCCGGTGAGAGAAAGAAGTCTATGTGTTGTAACAATTTTCACATAGTGATATTCTCTGGTTGTCATTTGACAACGGCCGTGGTTTTTTCTCCGGTAATTGGAGTTTCTACGTTAAATTCTTGTGTTGTGATTGTGTCTATTTTATTTCTCTGTCAAAGGTGTTTTCTCAAGGGGGAATGGTGTATTATTCCCAACACTAAGGTGGTCATGGTTCTTCTCAAAATTTTTCAAAAAAATTAGTAAATAGTAATAATTAATAATATTAAGTATTTTTATATATAATATTAGAAAAAAATATAAGTTGGAGATTTTGTAAATTAAAGTAATTAAAAACTACATTATGTATTGGATATTTAGATTATTGTTGTTCTTGTTAACAAATAGTCCATTCTAATAATTAATAAAAATGGTTATATTATACTCGTCCAATAAACAATAGCCCATATTATTAATTAAAATAGCACTAGTACATTTTTCAAACATTTTTCTTGAAACTATCAGAGACATTAGTGCACTCTTTTCTCCCTCTTTTAGTGGCTTCCATTCGTGCAGACTTTTGGTCTTCTATTCTTTTCATTCTAATTTTCTTTCCATACCAAAACAAGACATATGAAGAAAAACCATTGAAGATTTGAAGTGAACAGCGAAATATTAATCATTGAATGCACAACAAAGACTCATAGAGGTATATCTCAATTTTTTTAAATTAATAACAATGTTAAATATTATTTACATTATTTATTTAAAATAATCAATTTATTTTCATTTATAATGAACAGTGTTTAAAGATTGAAGTGAGGGCAAAACTCAATAGAGTTATTTTTGGGTGAGACTTAGAACAAAAAATAATCAGGTAAATCAATAGAGTTCTTTTTGGTTATTATATATTTATGTTTCTAAAATTATTTGTTATTGCTCAATAGGTTTAATATTTTTTTAAAAAAAATAACATATATGCAATTATTTTTGTTTTTTTTGTTAGATAGTTCAAGTTAAGTTAAAAATGTCAAAGATTAAAACAATTCACTCATTTTTCAAGAGAAAAGAGAGAATATATGATGAACAAAATTCAGCTTCAGATTTTTTGAGTAATGTTCAAAATATTATTGAACAACCTAAGATACAACCTGTGACACAACTTGTTGAGCAAGATATTCAACCCCCTGCTTCCAAAATAACAAGGACTGAAATAGATCAAGTTAATATTGATTCATTGATGCGTGATCTCGGAAAGGGTCCGCAAATTTGGAATTATCCTATCAATCAACAAGATGAAATCCGTAGAGCATATATAAAGTTTGGACCATATCAATTTATTATGGATGAGTACCCTCTTTCTGGTCTTGAAAGTCATCCTCGTCGTTTCAAAACTCATTGGTTTAAGAATTTTTCTTGGCTAGAATATTCACCAGAAGTGGATGCTGCATTTTGTCTTCCATGTTATTTATTTTCTAGAAAATCAAGTCCATTCACATAAGGAGGATTTCGCAATTGGGAAAAAGTGAATAACGGAAAGGATTGGGCCTTTTTATCTCATGTAGGTAAATCTCTTAATTCTCCTCATAATATTGCTATTAAGTCTTGTAAAGATTTGCTTAATCAATTATGTCACATTGACAAAGTATTGGCTAAGCAAAGCTCACAACAAGTTTTAAGCAATAGATTGCGTCTTAAAGCCTCTATTGCTACTCTAAAACAAGAGATTTGTTCTGAATTATCTCATCACAATCTCAACATTCAAAATGTTCGAGGTCAAGGGTATGATGGGGCTAGTAATATGCGTAGAGAGTGGAAAAGGTTACAAGCTTTAATTATTCAAGAATGTCCTTATGCATACTATGTTCATTACTTTGCTCATCAATTACAGCTAGCTCTTGTTGCTGCGGCTAAAGAAGTTGTTGATGTTCATGCTTTTTTCCAAAGTTTGAGTAATATTATCAATATTGTGTGCTCTTCTTGCAAATGCAATGATGAATTACGAATTGCTTATGCAACTGAAATTTTTCATTTAGCTGCAACTAATCAAATTAAAACATGAAGGGGAGCAAATCAAATTGGCACATTAAAAAGATCAGGAGATACCAGGTGAAGCTCTCACTTCAACTCAATTTGTAGCCTTTTACGTATGTTTGGAGCAACAACTTCAGTTCTGGAAGATTTGGCTACTAATGGATCTACATATTCTCAACGTGGTGATGCTACTTATGCTCTTAAATCTTTATTATCATTTGATTTTGTTTTCATTTTGCATATGATGAAAGAAATCATGGGAATCACTAATAAAATTTTTCAAGCATTGCAACAAAAATCTCAAGACATTTTGAATGCTATACATCTGGTTTCTAGTACAAAGTCATTGATTCAACAGTTAAGACATAGTAGTTGGGGAGCACTTTTGGAGAAAGTTAGTTCTTTCTTCAATGATCATGCTATTCAGATACCTGATATGGGTGCTTCTTTTAGTGACATAATTCGGTCTCGTCGTAAAAAGGATGTTGTCACTGTTGAATACCACTACCGTATTGACATTTTTACTAGCGTGATAGATTTTTAATTGAAAGAGCTAAATAGTAGATTTAGCGAGCAAGCAACCGAGCTCCTCATATTGAGTACATCTTTGGATCCTAAAGATGCTTTCAAGTTATTCAGTATTTGCAACATATGCAATCTTGCAAAGAATTTCTATTCTTTAGATTTTTCTGAGCAAAAAAAGATTCAATTGGATTATGAGTTACAACATTATGAACTAGATGTGGTTAAAGCTCCAGATTTTCAGGATTTGTCTACTCTTGTTGAATTGTGTCAAAAGTTAACAAAGACAGAAAAATCAAATATATATCCTTTAATTGATAGATTAATTCGTCTTGTTTTGACTTTTCCTATGACAATAGCAACAACTGAACGAGCCTTTTTAGCTATGAAGATTATTAAAACAAGGGTTTGAAACAAGATGGAAGATGAATTTTTAGCAGATTATATAATTGTATATATTGAAAAGGAGATTGCTTCGAAATTCACTTCAGAGATGATAATTAATGATTTTAGTTCCATGAAGCATCATCGAGCAAGTTTAAAAATACCAAAATCTTAAAGTATGTAGTTGAACATTGACTTTTATATAATATAATTACTCCTTTGATATATATGCTACAAATCATATTTTCTTAATTTTTTGTTATATTTTATATTTAATTGGCCCCCCTCTTATGAAATTTCTGGTTCCGCCACTGCTTATCATTTTGACTACATTCATACGTATGCTAGACTGCTAGTTGATAAATTTGCTTTTATAGACGTAACTAACAATATAAATAGCTTGATATATAAATAGAATTCTTATACTACCATTTGATGATAACTCCATCGCAGCCATTTTGATGTTTCTTCCTTCCTTTTCATACAGCTTCATCTCAAATACTAATGTCAACAAGCCAATAATATCTACAACATACATATATCAACAAAATTATTTATTTGAAATTGAAAAAACAAAACTTGAAGCAATCTAAGTGGTAGCACGAATTGCGAATTACACTTTTCACAACTCGTACCACTAACCAGCAAGTGCACTGGGTCGTCCAAGTAATACCTTACGTGAGTAAGGGTCGAATCCCACGGAGATTGTTGGTTTGAAGCAATCTATGGTTATCTTGTAAATCTTAGTCAGGAAGTCAACTATGTTTATCAATTGAATTGTGAGTAACCAGTAGAGCATAAATTAAAAGTTACTTGTTGTGCAGTAATGGAGAATATGTTGGAGTTTTGGAGATGCTTTGTCTTCTGAATCTCTGCTTTCCTCTGTCTTCTGATTCACGCACGCACATCCTCCTATGGCAAGCTGTGTGTTGGTGGATCACCGTTGTCAATGGCTACCTTCCATCCTTCCAGTGAAAACTACGCTCACGCGCTCTGTCACAGCACGGCTAATCACCGGTTGGTTCTCGATCCGGTTGGAATAGGATTTACTATCCTTTTGCGTCTGTCACTAACGCCCAGCCTTCAGGAGTTTGAAGCTCGTCACAGTCATTCAATCCTTGAATCCTACTCGGAATACCATAGACAAGGTTTAGACTTTCCGGATTCTCATGAATGCCGCCATCAGTTCTAGCTTATACCACGGAGATTCTGATTAAGGAACCTAAGAGATACTCATTCAATCGGATATAGAACGGAGGTGGTTGTCAGGCACACATTCATGGTTTGAGGAAGGTGATGAATGTCACAGATCATCACCTTCATCACAGTTAAGCGCGAATGAACATCTTAGATAGGAACAAGCGTGTTTGAATGGAAAACAGAAATACTTGCATTAATTCATCGAGACACAGCAGAGCTCCTCACCCCCAACAATGGGGTTTAGAGACTCATGCCGTTAGAGAATACAAAGTTTAGATCTGAAATGTCATGAGATACAAAATAGGTCTCTAAAAGTTGTTTAAATACTAAACCAGTAGCCTAGGGTTACAAAATATGAGTGGACTATGATGGATGATGCAGAGATCCACTTCTGGGGCCCACTTGGTGTGCTGGGGCCCACTTGGTGTGTGCTGGGGCTGAGACTTTAAGCAATTCACGTGCAGAGGCCATTTGTGGAGTTGAACGCCAGTTTTTGTGCCAGTTTGGGCGTTCAACTCCAGTTTTTGATCCTTTTCTGGCGTTGGACGCCAGAATTGGGCAGAGAGCTGGCGTTGAACGCCAGTTTATGTCGTCTATCCTTATGCAAAGTATGGACTATTATATATTGCTGGAAAGCCCTGGATGTCTACTTTTCAACGCAATTGGAAGCATACCATTTCGAGTTCTGTAGCTCCAGAAAATCCACTTTGAGTGCAGGGAGGTCAGAATCCAACAGCATCAGCAGTCCTTTTTCAGCCTGAATCAGATTTTTGCTTAGCTCCTTCAATTTCAGCCAGAAAAATACCTGAAATTACAGAAAAACACACAACTCATAGTAAAGTCTAGAAATATGAATTTTTCCTAAAAACTACTAGAAATAGACTAAAAACTAACTAAAACATACTCTAAACTATATGAAATTATCCCCAAAAAGCGTATAAAATATCCGCTCATCACAACACCAAACTTAAACTGTTGCTTGTCCTCAAGCAACTAGACAAATAAAATAGAAGACTAATAGGTTGAGAAGCAATAATATCTCAGAGTTTTTGAATGAAGCTCAGATTCTAATTAGATGAGCGGGACTAGTAGCTTTTTGCTTCTGAACAGTTTTGGCATCTCACTTTATCCATTGAAGCTCAGAGTGATTGGCATCTATAGGAACTCAGAATTCAGATAGTGTTATTGATTCTCTTAGTTCAGTGTGATGATTCTTGAACACAGCTTCTTTATGAGTCTTGGCCGTGGCCCTAAGCACTTTGTTTTCCAGTATTACTACCGGATACATAAATGCCACAGACACATAATTGGGTGAACCTTTTAGATTGTGACTCAGCTTTGCTAAAGTCCCCAATTAGAGGTGTCCAGAGTTCTTAAGCACACTCTTCTTTTTGCTTTGGACCTTGACTTTAACCGCTCAGTCTCAAGTTTTCACTTGACACCTTCACGCCACAAGCACATGGTTAGGGACAGCTTGATTTAGCCGCTTAGGCCAGGATTTTATTCCTTTTTGGCCCTCCTATCCACTGATGCTCAAAGCCTTGGGATCCTTTTTATTACCCTTGCCTTTTGGTTTTAAGGGCTTTGGCTTTTTGCTCTTGCCTTTTGGTTTTAAGAGCTTTGGCTTTTTCTGCTTGCTTTCTCTTTTTTCTTTCTCTTTTTTTTTTTCTGCAAGCTTTGTTCTTTGCTGCTTTTTCTTGCTTCAAGAATCATTTTTATGATTTTTCAGATTCTCAATAACATGTCTCATGTTCATCATTCTTTCAAGAGCCAACATATTTAACAGTCTTAAACTACAAATTCAAAAGATATATGCACTGTTCAAGCATTCATTCAGGAGACAGAAAGCATTGCCACCACATTTAACTAATTAGAATTTCTCTTATTAAAACTCGAAATTTTATTGCTTCTTATTCAAAAGATCTACTACTTTATTCATGTTTGCTGATGATGAGAAAAATAAACTATAGCTTAATTGGAGATAAAATCAAAATAGATACTAATTACTACTATATGACTCCTAAGGTAAAATTAAAATAAGAGCAGTTATCACAGAGTTAAGGCTAAGATTAGAACTCAACAACCTTGAGGTTTGGGAAGTGGATGTTCCTCTAGTCTGTGAGGTGCTTGGTCCTTCAAGAGAGAATTTCTGGCGCTTCGGTTCCTTTAAATCACGCCCTTGCTCCTCTTGGAGTGGGTTGTTTTCCTTTAGGGGCCATGATCTTAGTGATCACGGATAAGCACACCAAACTTAGAGCTTTGCTTGTCCTCAAGCAAAAAGAAAAAGAAGGAGATGGGTTGAAGGAGAGCTCCTCCCCACCATCCTGGCGTTTGAACGCACAAATGTTGCTCTCCTGGGCGTTCAACGCCCAGTTGTTGCCCTTTTCTGGCGTTGAACGCCAGATAGCTGTCCTTACTGGCGTTCAGTGCCCACTGGATGCCCATTTTGGGCGCTGAACGCCCAAAATGGCCTTCACTGGCGTTTTCTTGCCAGTAAGCTCCCTATCTCTGTTTTGTGTGTAGATTCCTTCTGTAACCCTATAAACTTATGCAAATGATTCTTTACCTTAGTGTCAGTGAACTTTATATAAACAAATAAAAATAAAAATAGGGCAAAATGCTTAGAGGATTGTTGCCCCATGGCTGGGTTGCCTCCCAGCAAGCGCTTCTTTATTGTCTTTAGCTGGACCTTGCTGAGCTTTTAATCTAGCTTCAGCCTTGAGCATTCTTGCTCAGTGTTGCCTTCAAGATAATGCTTGATTCGCTGTCCATTGACAATGAACTTCTTATCAGAATCAATATCTTGAAGCTCCACATAACCATATGGTGACACACTTGTAATCACGTATGGTCCCCTCCACCGGGATTTCAGTTTCCCGGGGAATAGCCTGAGTCTAGAGTTAAACAATAGGACCTTCTGTCCTGGTTCAAAGATTCTAGATGACAGCTTTCTGTCATGCCATTTTTTTTTATTTTTCTTTATAAAGCTTGGCATTTTCGAAAGCTGTGAATCTGAATTCCTCTGGCTCATTTAGCTGGAGCAATCGTTTTTCTCCTGCTAATTTGGCATCTAAGTTTAGGAATCTGGTTGCCCAATAAGCTTTATGTTCCAGTTCCACGGGCAGGTGACATGCCTTACCATACACAAGTTGATATGGAGAGGTCCCTATAGGGGTCTTGAATGCTGTTTCGTAAGCCCACAGAGCATCATCCAAGCTCCGTGCCCAATCCTTTCTACGGGTACTTACTGTCCGTTCCAGGATTCTCTTTAATTCTCTGTTAGAGACTTCAGCTTGCCCGTTGGTTTGTGGATGATATGGAGTGGCCACTTTGTGGCGAATTCCATACCGAACCATGGCAGAGTAAAGCTGTTTATTGCAGAAGTGAGTGCCCCCATCACTGATTAACACTCTAGGGACACCAAACCTGCTAAAGATATGTTTCTGGAGGAACTTCAGCACCGTTTTAGTATCATTGGTGGGTGTGGCAATAGCCTCAACCCATTTTGATACATAGTCAACTGCCACCAGAATATAAGTGTTTGAGTATGATGGTGGGAAAGGTCCCATGAAGTCAATTCCCCATACATCAAACAACTCTATTTCCAAGATTCCTTGTTGAGGCATGGCGTAACCATGAGGCAGATTACCAGCTCTTTGGCAACTGTCACAATTACGTACAAACTCTCGGGAATCTTTATAGAGTGTGGGCCAATAGAAGCCACATTGGAGGACCTTGGTGGCTGTTCGCTCACCTCCGAAATGGCCTCCATATTGAGATCCATGGCAATGCCATAGGATTCTCTGTGCTTCCTCTCTGGGGACACACCTACGGATAATTCCGTCTGCACATCTCTTAAAGAGATAGGGCTCATCCCACAAGTAGTACTTTGCATCAGTAATTAGTTTCTTTTTTTGTATTCTATTGTACTCCTTGGGTATGAACCTTGCAGCTTTATAGTTTGCAATATCGGCAAACCATGGTGCTTCCTGAATGGCAAATAGATGCTCATCAGGGAATGTCTCAGAGATCTTAAGGAAGGGGAGGGACGTCCCTTCCACTGGCTCTATCCGGGACAGATGATCAGCTACTTGGTTCTCTGTCCCTTTTCTGTCTCTTATTTCTATATCAAACTCTTGCAGAAGCAATACCCATCTGATGAGCCTGGGTTTTGAATCCTGCTTTGTGAGTAGATATTTAAGAGCAGCATGGTCAGTATACACAATCACTTTTGATCCTACTAAGTATGATCTGAACTTGTCAATGGCGTAAACCACTGCAAGTAGTTCTTTTTCTGTGGTTGTGTAATTTTTCTGGGCATCATTTAGAACGCGGCTGGCATAATAAATGACATGCAGAAGCTTGTCATGCCTCTGTCCCAATACTGCACCAATGGCATGATCACTGGCATCACACATTAACTCAAATGGCAATGTCCAGTCTGGTGCAGAAATGACTGGTGCTGTGACCAGCTTAGCTTTCAGCGTTTCAAACGCCTGCAGGCATGCTGTGTCAAACACAAATGGCGTGTCAGCAGCTAGCAGATTGCTTAGAGGTTTTGTGATTTTTGAAAAATCCTTTATAAACCTCCTATAGAATCCTGCATGCCCCAGGAAGCTTCTGATTGCCTTAACATTGGCAGGTGGTGGTAATTTTTCAATTACCTCTATTTTTGCTTGATCCACCTCTATTCCCTTGTTTGAGATCTTATGCCCAAGAACAATTCCTTCAGTCACCATGAAGTGACACTTTTCCCAGTTTAAAACTAGGTTGGTTTCTTGGCATCTTTTCAGAACAAGTTTCAAGTGATCAAGACAGGAGCTGAATGAGTCTCCATATACTGAGAAGTCATCCATGAAGACTTCCAGAAATTTTTCCACCATATCAGAGAAAATAGAGAGCATGCATCTCTGGAAGGTTGCAGGTGCATTGCATAGCCCAAAGGGCATCCTTCTATAAGCAAACACTCCGGATGGACATGTGAATGATGTTTTCTCTTGATCCTGGGGATCTACTGCAATCTGGTTATAGCCTGAGTAGCCATCCAAAAAGCAGTAATAATCATGACCTGCTAGTCTCTCTAGCATCTGGTCTATGAATGGTAAAGGAAAATGATCCTTTCTGGTGGCTGTATTGAGCCTTCTGTAGTCAATACACATGCGCCACCCTGTAACTGTTCTTGTAGGAACCAATTCATTTTTTTCATTATGAATCACTGTCATGCCTCCCTTTTTTGGGACGACTTGAACAGGGCTCACCCAGGGGCTATCAGAAATGGGATAAATAATCCCAGCCTCTAGTAATTTGGTGACCTCTTTCTGCACCACTTCCTTCATGGCTGGATTTAGCCGCCTCTGTGGTTGAACCACTGGTTTGGCATTATCCTCCAATAGGATTTTGTGCATGCATCTAGCTGGGCTTATGCCCTTAAGGTCACCTATGGACCACCCAAGAGCTGTCTTGTGTGTCCTTAGCACTTGAATAAGTGCTTCCTCTTCCTGTGAATTTAAAGCAGAGCTTATGATCACTGGAAAAGTGTCACCTTCTCCTAGAAATGCATATTTCAAGGATGGTGGCAGTGGCTTGAGCTCTGGTTTAGGAGGTTTTTCCTCTTTCAGAAGAAATTTCAGAGGCTCTTTCATGTCCCCTGAATCCTCCAAATTAGGCTGAACATCTTTAAAGATGTTTTCCAACTCTGATTCGAGACTCTCAGCCATGTTGATCTCTTCTACCAAAGAGTCAATAAGGTCAACTTTCATGCAGTCTGTTGATGTGTCTGGATGCTGCATGGCTTTGACAGCGTTCAACTTGAACTCGTCATCGTTGACTCTCAGGGTTATTTCCCCTTGCTGGACGTCAATGAGGGATCGTCCAGTTGCTAGGAAGGGTCTTCCTAGAATGAGAGTAGCACTCTTGTGCTCCTCCATTTCCAGCACAACAAAGTCAGTGGGAAAGGCGAATGGCCCAACTCTGACAATCATGTCCTCAATCACGCCTGATGGGTATTTAGTGGAACCATCAGCAAGTTGGAGACATATCCGGGTTGGTTTAACTTCTTCAGTTAAGCCAAGCTTCCTGATAGTGGATGCAGGTATTAGGTTGATGCTTGCCCCAAGATCGCATAAAGCTGTCTTGGTGCAATCACCTTCTAATATGCATGGTATCAGAAAACTCCCAGGGTCTTTAAGCTTTTCAGGAAAGCTTTTCAGAATGACTGCACTGCATTCTTCAGTGAGGAGAACTCTTTCTGTTTCTCTCCACTCCTTTTTATGACTCAAGATTTCTTTCATGAACTTGGCATAAGAAGGTATTTGCTCAAGTGCCTCTGCAAAAGGAATCTTTATTTCAAGAGTCCTTAGATAATATGCAAAGCGAGCAAATTGCTTATCCTGCTCCTCTTTCAGGAGTTTTTGAGGATAAGGTATCTTGGCTTTATATTCCTCAACCTTAGTGGTTAAAGAAGCCTTTTTAGAGGGGTTGTTGTCAGCACTTGTGTGTGTCTGATCCCTCACTGGCAATTGAATGCCAGAGTCAGAAGCTGGAGTGACGTTAGACGCCAGCTCACTGTCTGTTC
Organism: Arachis ipaensis; assembly: GCF_059453495.1. Lineage (NCBI taxonomy): Eukaryota > Viridiplantae > Streptophyta > Magnoliopsida > Fabales > Fabaceae > Arachis > Arachis ipaensis. Next base: position 111,486,095 of record NC_142441.1, on the reverse strand, counting down.
CTGGCGCCTGAACGCCAGAAATGTGCCCCTGTTGGGCGTTCAACGCCAGATTCTTGCCCATTTCTGGCGTTGAACGCCAATCCTGCCTTGTTTCTGGCGCTGAACGCCTGTTTTGGGCATGGTCTGGGCGTTCAGCGCCAGCCTTCCACCCATTTTCTGGCGTTTTAGTGCCAGAATTATTTTTCCCTGGGCTCTTACTGTCCTCAGGGGAATCTATGGTGGGTTGCTCATTTCTTGAATTTTTGATGCCTTGAGGTGGGGTATTTAATGTTTTCCCACTTCTTAATTGAACTGCTTGGCATTCTTCTGCTATTTGCTTTGATAGCTGCTGCTTTGTTTGCTTAAACTGTTCTTCCATATGTATATTAGCTATCCTTGTCTCTTGTAACCTGTCTTTGAATTCAACTAGCTGCTTTGTTAGAAAATCTAATTGCTGATTGAATTCAGCAGCTTGTTTTACAGTACTGAATTCAGCAGTTACTGTTTTAACCTCTTCATTCATGGAAGGGTTGCTGCTTAGATACAGATGCTGATTCCTGGCAACTGTATCAATGAGCTCTTGAGCCTCTTCGATTGTCTTTCTCATATGGATAGATCCACCAGCTGAGTAATCTAAAGACATCTGAGCTCCTTCTGCAAGCCCATAGTAGAAGATGTCTAACTGAACCCACTCTGAAAACATTTCAGAGGGGCATTTTCGTAGCATCTCTCTGTATCTCTCCCAGGCATCATAAAGAGATTCATTATCTCCTTGTTTAAAGCCTTGGATGTCCAGCCTTAGCTGTGTCATCCTTTTTGGAGGGAAATATTGATTCAGGAATTTTTCTGTCAGCTGTTTCCATGTTCTTATGCTGGCCTTAGGTTGGTTATTTAACCACCTTTTAGCTTGATCTTTTACAGCAAATGGAAACAGTAATAGTCTGTAGACATCCTGATCTATTTCCTTATCATGTACTGTGTCAGCAATTTGTAAAAATTGTGCCAGAAACTCTGTAGGTTCTTCCTGTGGAAGACCGGAATACTGGCAACTTTGCTGCACCATGATAATGAGCTAAGGATTCAACTCAAAGCTACTAACTCCAATGGAGGGTATGCATATGCTACTCCCATACGAAGCAGTAGAGGGGTTAGAATATGACCCCAAAGTCCTCCTGGACTGTCCATCTCCACTGATGTCCATGATGGATCTATGGATATAACTTGGATTGATTTACCTTTTTATTTATTTTATTTTATAAGAAGTAAATACTTAAATAAAATAAAATAACTAAAAAGAATTTGAATTTTGAAAAAAATATTTTTTTTTTCGTAAAAAAAAATTAAAAATAATTAGTTAAAAAACCGAATTTTTTGAAAAAGAGGGAAGATATTTTCGAAAATTAGAGAGAGAGAGAGTTAGTTAGGTAGTTTTGAAAAAGTTAAGAAACAAACAAAAAGTTAGTTAGTTAGTTGAAACAAATTTGAAAAGATAAGAAGTTAGGAAGTTAGAAGAGATATTTTGAAAAGATATTTTTGAATTTAGTGAGGAGAGAGAAAAACAATAAGATAGTACAAGATTTAAAATTTTTAGATCTAATGCTCCTTGTTTTCGAAAAATTTGGAGGGAAAACACCAAGGAACACCAAACTTAAAAATTTTAAGATCAAGACACAAGGAAACTCAAGAACCCTTTGAAGACTCACAAGAACACAAGAACATGAAGGAAGAACACCAAACTTAAAATTTTTAGAAAACCAAACCAAAATTTTCGAAAATCAAAGGGGAATCAACAAGAAAACACCAAACTTCAAGTTTGGCACAAGATTTAATAGAAAATTTTTTTTTTGAAAAAGAAGGTTTTGAAAAGAGTATAAAAGATTCTAACCCAATCAAATTAATGCTCTAGCCAAATGAGTTATGGGACCTTCAAAAATTTTAAGAAAGATTATTTTTGAAAACACCAAACTTAAGGTTTGGCACAGGATTTAATAGAAAAATTATTTTCGAAAAAGGTTTTTAAAATTATGATAGCCAATTATCATGAACATAAACACCACGTTCTAAATAACTGAGCTATAAGTTTAAAGTATTTTAACAAGGGGTAATTAATAAAAGACTCTAAACCAAAAAAGAAAGATTTTTCCTAATCTAAGCAACAAAATAATCCGTCAGTTGTTCAAACACGAACAATCCCCGGCAACGGCGCCAAAAACTTGGTAGCACGAATTGCGAATTACACTTTTCACAACTCGTACCACTAACCAGCAAGTGCACTGGGTCGTCCAAGTAATACCTTACGTGAGTAAGGGTCGAATACCACGGAGATTGTTGGTTTGAAGCAATCTATGGTTATCTTGTAAATCTTAGTCAGGAAGTCAACTATGTTTATCAATTGAATTGTGAGTAACCAGTAGAGCATAAATTAAAAGTTACTTGTTGTGCAGTAATGGAGAATATGTTGGAGTTTTGGAGATGCTTTGTCTTCTGAATCTCTGCTTTCCTCTGTCTTCTGATTCACGCACGCACGTCCTCCTATGGCAAGCTGTGTGTTGGTGGATCACCGTTGTCAATGGCTACCTTCCATCCTTCCAGTGAAAACTAAGCTCACGCGCTCTGTCACAGCACGGCTAATCACCGGTTGGTTCTCGATCCGGTTGGAATAGGATTTTCTATCCTTTTGCGTCTGTCACTAACGCCCAGCCTTCAGGAGTTTGAAGCTCGTCACAGTCATTCAATCCTTGAATCCTACTCGGAATACCACAGACAAGGTTTAGACTTTCCGGATTCTCATGAATGCCGCCATCAGTTCTAGCTTATACCACGGAGATTCTGATTAAGGAACCTAAGAGATACTCATTCAATCGGATATAGAACGGAGGTGGTTGTCAGGCACACGTTCATGGTTTGAGGAAGTTGATGAATGTCACAGATCATCACCTTCATCACAGTTAAGCGCGAATGAACATCTTAGATAGGAACAAGCGTGTTTGAATGGAAAACAGAAATACTTGCATTAATTCATCGAGACACAGCAGAGCTCCTCACCCCCAACAATGGGGTTTAGAGACTCATGCCGTTAGAGAATACAAAGTTTAGATCTGAAATGTCATGAGATACAAAATAGATCTCTAAAAGTTGTTTAAATACTAAACCAGTAGCCTAGGGTTACAAAATATGAGTGGACTATGATGGATGATGCAGAGATCCACTTCTGGGGCCCACTTGGTGTGCTGGGGCCCACTTGGTGTGTGCTGGGGCTGAGACTTTAAGCAATTTACGTGCAGAGGCCATTTGTGGAGTTGAACGCCAGTTTTTGTGCCAGTTTGGGCGTTCAACTCCAGTTTTTTATCCTTTTCTGGCGCTGGACGCCAGAATTGGGCAGAGAGCTGGCGTTGAACGCCAGTTTACGTCGTCTATCCTTGTGCAAAGTATGGACTATTATATATTGCTGGAAAGACCTGGATGTCTACTTTCCAACGCAATTGGAAGCATGCCATTTCGAGTTCTGTAGCTCCAGAAAATCCACTTTGAGTGCAGGGAGGTCAGAATCCAACAGCATCAGCAGTCCTTTTTCAGCCTGAATCAGATTTTTGCTTAGCTCCTTCAATTTCAGCCAGAAAAATACCTGAAATTACAGAAAAACACACAACTCATAGTAAAATCCAGAAATATGAATTTTTCCTAAAAACTACTAGAAATAGACTAAAAACTAACTAAAACATACTCTAAACTATATGAAATTATCCCCAAAAAGCGTATAAAATATCCGCTCATCACTAAGCTAATGTAACCAAACACTGAAAAAGAGCACAAAATATTGCCAGCTAAAAAATCTTGGCCCTTTGTTATATGCCAATAATGCTTTATATTCATGCAAAAAACCTAACTAAGTCATCCAAGCAATTTTTTTAAACACCCCCAAGTTATGTGAAATACACGCGCCCCTCCCACTCCTATTAACGTAGCAGAATTACTACGTAAAACTTCTTTTTCAATGTAAACATTTTTCAACGTTAACGATCTGCATTGTAATTTTTGGATCTGCTCTCGTCGTTCTTCTCTGCTAATTGTTGTTCTTCTTCTTTTTTTCTCTGCTGCTCATCGTTCTTCTCTGCTACTCGTCGTTCTTCTTCCTATTCTTCTTCGTTTTCTTCTTCGATCTGTGGATTTATCTTCTTCATTTTTAGATTTCAATAGGCTATCAAAATAATGAATAATTCAACTTCAAACCAGTTGAATGAGAGCGATTTGGATTATTCTTCTGAATCCTATCAAGCGGACGAAGTTTGGATTATTCAATTTTGATTCGAATTGAATGGAATGCAATTACTAAATTGAATTGAATTGAATTGAATAGAAACAGGTATTCTAAATTGAATTGATAATCTCTATATTGTAGACACAGGTATTTTGAATTTGATTTTATATATACAATATTCGGTTCATTCATTGTACATTGTTTTTGCTTTGATTTATATTTTTGGTTCATTATGCAGGCAGTTGTTTGAATTTGAATTTATATAATGGACAATGTTCCGTTCATTTAGTACTATACAATGGTTTTGTTTAATAATATGTTCATATCATTATGCAGATAGTTGTTCGAATTTGAATTTATATAATGGACAATATTTCGTTCATTTAGTACTATATAATGGTTTTGCTTTAATAATAAGTTCGGTTCATTCTATAGTCCAGGTGTGTTGTGGATGAACAATTTGTACCAAAGGTTGGGATGACTTTCAAGACACTAGAAAAAGATGGAAAGTTCTACAAAAATTATTTCAAACTTGTCGGTTTCTCTACCAAAATAAGGAACACGAATCGGAAGGGAGACGAGATTAAGAATCAACTATTCGTATGCAGTAGAGAGGGGAGGTGGAAATCCAAGATATCTCAAACTCTGTAGACGAACCCCTCAGCCGACATAAATTGTCCAGCCAGGATTTACGTACACATATTGAAGAATGTCAGTCTTTGGATAATTTCCAAAGTTGTTCTGAATCATTCACACCCTTGCTGTAACTCCCTACCACACAGAGCTTTACGCTTAAGCCGTAAAACAGAGGTGGTGTGGTATTACGACCTCTAAAATAAAATATACATATATATGTATAATATTAAAGAAAGATGTAGTATACGAGGAGCCTTGAAAATGGATAAAACAAAATCGCAAAAAAAAATGTGCAACGCTTAGGAAACAAGGTTACTTGTGTGTGAAGAAAACTAAGATTCATAAGCATAACTAAACAGAAAGTAGGAATAGAGAGTCAAGGGTACAAAATAACAAGCTCCTGACTCATCCTACGAAGCCAAGGCTGGCCGGAAAAAAAAAAAAATATATATATATATATATAACCCAAAGTCTGAAATACATGTATAATACCCTAGTCCTCCATAAACCTCTAAGAGGTATAAAAGTAAAGTAAATATAAACACATGAGGATAGTCTATACATATATAGCAAAAGATCAAAAGTAAAACTCCAAAATGAAACCACTTCGCTGCAGAAGCTCCAGACGCCTACCGAGGTGCCTCTTGACCTGCATATGAAAAATAGCAACATAGCATTAGATGAGAACCGGAGGTTCTCAGCATGGTAGAGGTGCCACGCACAAAAGATATAAGGTCATGTGAATGCCAAAGGCAATCCTAGAATGCTGTCACTCAGATTATAAACTTAAAGAACTAAAATGGAAACTGTGAATTAGGGTAGTTTTCTAAGGCTTTCTAAACTTAACCAATTCCTTAAATCTAACTAAAACTTAACTAGAACACTAAATCTTTTCCACGTTTCCTCCGTACCTCCATCTCCAGTGAAGTTGCACAAACAGACAAGCAAACAAAGGCAACCACAAGTAGAATACAAATAATACAAATAGCAAGTATAACAATTAGCATATTATAGTCACTTAGGCAATCCCAATTATTGCATAATCAAACAGAATCATACAAATTGATAGGATGCATGCCTTTCCTACTGGCCGTGAGCTCACATATCGGTTAACTGCCAGAACCCGACACACTCGGTAACTAACCCGGATACCGTCTCTCCACTGTGCATCTCCAGGAGGTATAAGATCGGGGGATTAGTGTCCTACCACCTTCTCCTGGAGGCACATACTAGGGAGAAATAAATAGGGAGATTAGTGCCCTACCACCTTCCCCTAGTGAGGCCCTATGATACCGGTCGGGGGATTAGTGTCCTAACACCTTGTAGACAGAGAGAGAAAGAATGTGAGAAGATACGTTGGAGGATTAGTGCCCTACCACCTTCCTCACTTTCCGAAAAACACCATCACAATAAATGTGGGGGAATGAATCGAGGGATTAGCACCCTACCACCTTTCCCACATTTCATAAAAGACAAACGCAAGGAATACAGGGGAATAAGATCGAAGGATTAGTGCCCTACCACCTTCCCCGCATCCAACACATCAAATATCATCTCTATGTTCATTTATTCTCAAAATTCATCATCATTATTCCTTTACATTCATTCATTATAACCATGGTCTTACACATACATCTCATATTTTTACATTTTTATACATAATTCATTATTTGAAAGTCTTACTTCACCCCTAAGTTATCACCATTTCCTAGTTTCATCCAATTACTAGGCCTAATACTGAGATCTAGGGGTAAAAGAGTGAAAATAGAGGTTTAAAGGTCTAAATTCATGTTTAAAATGCAAAAATATCATTTGTTGAAAACAGGGGTCATGCGTACACGTGGGCTACATGTACGCGTGGGAGTGCATTTCTGAAAGGTCAAGCATACGCATGGGCCACGTGTATGAGTGGGAGTAAAATTTTCTCTGCTCGAGTATGTGAGGTACCTAACCCGAAAAGGTTGGTCGCGTCACTTGCAAGTGGTCGCGTATGCAAGTTATGCAGAACAGCAAAAATGCTGAAGAATTTTCAGCTTTACACTCCAAACTTCTGACGCGCATAACGTTTTCATTTTAAAACATTTTTCATCCGTTCTTCAAATGGCATAAACTTCATGGACCCAATTTTTATTTGAAACATTTGAAATAATTTAGGGGTCCAGAATCCAAGTTATGGCTCGACAAAGTTCAGTCAAAAATTAGTTTTTCACAAACACCTCAAACCTCATTACAAACTAAACTCAAATCCCACTTCCTATACATATATTCAGCTTAACAGCATATTATAACACAGCAATAGCACTAAAACTCCCACTTCATACCACATTCAATTATACCTCAATATATCACAATTTCACACAAATTTCTTATTTTAAACCAACAAGATTCCCATCCACTTACTCAATATGTATTCATATCATCATGTTTCAATTTATATTCATATAATCATGTTGTTCATCATTAACTCATCACTTAACATCCTATTATCATCAAAAACCACAATCATCCAACAAATACTCAATTTTTATCAAAATCATCATTAAGGGTACTAAGCATCAAACATATTCTTGTATTTCCAACCTATCTTATGGTCGTCTAGCATAAATTTTCACAGAATATTATATATTAAATATGAGAAACCTAAACCATACCTTAGCCGATTTTCACGTATTACCCAAGACAACCCACAAGGCAAACTCACAAGCCTTCCTCACCACAATTCAGCCTCCCAAGCTTTCAATCAAGCCTACAATGCACATAAATCAAACTCCTATATATATATATATATATACCTAAATTCATATCAAGCATCAAATAGGCAAGAGTGAATATTTTTCTCAAGCTAATCGGGTCCTAGCCATCAAGGAAGCAAAACCTCACTACCACTCTTAATAATTTTTGAAAACAAGAAGGGGTAGAGCAATTGGGGTGTGAATGAGGCTTACCTATGAAATTGTTCTGATAGATTCGTAGAGCTTGATGCGGTGGTCGCGTAGCCGCAAACGGTGTGGCGATCGGAGCTTGGAGTGAGAAGATATGGTGGTTGGAAGGTGCGGTTAGGGTTTTGAGTTATTGTTCCCTCCTCCAAAGCTGTTTGCAGCGTGAATGAAGTGAAGGAGGAAGGGGAAGCAGTGTTTTTTAAGTGTTTTGGCTAATTGGGTTGGGCCTTGGACCCATTTCGGGCCCAGTTTGACCGGTTCGGCCCGTTCGGTCCAATCTTGGGCTAAATTCTTTAAAATTGGTGTCAAAATTCTCATTTTAATTAGCTCTATCTTATTTTATAATAAAATTCACATTTTTAATTTTCATTATTAAAATTTAATTTTTTGATTAATTATTTGCTAATTTTACAGGGTTTACACCTGCTGTCCAGACCGAGCAGAAGTGCTCAAACAACACAGAGAGTTAAGCATGTTTATGCATTGCACCATCGAAAACAAAGAAGAAGCCATAATCAAACTGAGCAAAACTTACCAATCATTTGTAGCAGTAGTGGGCAGTCATTGGGAACTAAGTTTTATAGAAAAAAGACGTGAGAAATTACATCACAAGGGAAGTACGGAATGTGTCTGAACAAGATAATGCTAAAGAATTTTGGAAGTACTTCTTAAGAATAAAAGAGAAGAATCAAAATTTATTTTTCGAGCTCAACCTCGAAGGCGATCACTCCATTGTAAATGCATTCTGGGCCGACGAAAGAAGCAGGCTCCATTCAAGTATTTTGGATACATCATTTCAATACAACACAAATAGGTATTTGGTTCACCAAAATTACGTGTTAGGTTCACACAGGCAACACATTTCGGTTCATAACTGTTGCTAGTGTCCATTTTTGTAGGTACAATCTAGTTTTTGGTTCTTTTGTGGGCATGAATAACCATGGTTAGTCGACACTTCTCGGATGCGCTCTGATGAAAAACGAGGACATCAAATCATTCAAATGGCTATTCGAGTGTTCGCTCCGTTGCATGGAAGGGAAGGCACCAAAAGGCATTCTCACCGACCAATATGCATCGATGTAAAGGACCATCGATATGTGCATGCCAACAACAATTCACTAGTGGTGCATCTGTCACATCATGGAGAAGATCCCAAGCAAACTAAACGGCTACAAGCGACACAAAGAAATCAAACAAGAGATGAGCCACGTCATTTGGAACTCGTTCACAAAAGACACACTCTACAGAAACTGGAACGATTTTGTCACAAAGTTCGGCATCAGAAGCAATAAGTGGCTCTCAGGTAATCGACGTTTTTAATTCAAATTATTTTGATGCTGTTACTTTTTCAGTTAAGACGTGCATAACTTTCGGTTTATCGGAGCTCATGCTTTCGGTTCATTCTGCAGAGCTATACGAAGATCGCTATTTATAGATTCCAGTTTTCCTAAATCACCACTTTTGGACCGGGATAAGAAGCACACAAAGGAGCGAGAGCATGCACGGATTTTTCAACAAGTTCATCACATGAAACAACTCCTTGATTCAATTTGTAAAGCAATACTATAACTTCCTAGCAAGCAGAGAGCAAAGAGAGAGAATTTGGCGCTGCATATTTTCACACCGTGGTATCGTGCGAAACAAAATCAACAATAAAGGCTCAATTTCGGCATGTGTATACCCACGAGAAGTTCAGAGAAGTTCAAGGACAATTTAGAGGAAAGGTGAACTGCATCACAAGATCAATGTATTCCACCCTAGGTTTTACAACATACAAAGTCGTAGAGCAGGTTTATAACTCCACATTCAACAAGTTTTTCGTCACCTACGACGCAGTATCACGAGAAGTAAAGTGCTAGTGCCTGCTGTTCGAGTTAAGGGGCATACTGTATTGCCATTCCCTGAGCGTCTTAAGCTTCGAGCGAGTAGATAAAGTGGCACTGAAATATATATTGGAATGCTAGATCAAGAACATAAAGAAGGGACACATACACATCAAGAGCGACCAAGATGAGCCTCTATTGGAGCCGAGAAGCAAGAGATTTGTCAATTTGGTGTTTCGGTCTCACAATATTTGCGAATTTGCGTCAGGGTCCGAGGAGCTGACCGAACTTCTACACCGGGCTTTTGACAATGTCATGGACGAGATGCAAGAATATCAAGCCTAAAGCAAAGGAAAAAGTTTATTATCTCAAGAAGAAGCAACATTGAGCGATATGAACGACCATCAGAGCTCGCCACGTGTAAGAACAAGAGGCCACCCCAAGAATAGACTGGATCAAACTTGGAAAAAAAGATCGCAAATGCCACAAAGAAAAAGAAAATGCCAGCTCCAAGCGAGGCAACATTGATTTGCTTTCGACTAGGGAAAAATTCGTTTGTGCATTTTGCTAATATACGATTTATTTTGTCTATTGCAGTTGAACCTTTTAGACAGTGGATCAACAATTCAGTCAAACTCCAACCTTTACAATGCATAGAATATGAATTATCCCGGAGCGGATTATAGGAGTCTTAATTTTTATTAACATAAATTTCCATTCATGTATGAGCAAATTTCGGTTCATTGAAGTTATAGGAGGGTTAATTTCTTATTGATGTTAGTCTTTATTGACTAGTCACTTTTTTTTATTTTTCAAATTAGCTTTCTGAAATTGTTTATTGAATAGTCACTTTATTCTGTTATGTCAAAGAGTTTAGATGTTTCTGAAACTGAACACTAATATAAATATTTTTTCCAAATTAGCTTTCTGCAATAGTGATATATGCAGTTTTCGGTTCATCTGGTCTATTAATTTTAGTTCATTTGTGTTTTTGGGATTCTTAATGTTTGATAACTACCATGAATCCATTCACTTTAACCTAGAAAAAAACAGTAGCCAGACATTTCTACAGATATATACATTAACATTAGATTTTTCATTAACATTAGATTTTCAATAACATTTACATTAATATTCACATATATACATTAAAGAAGTATTGTTTGATTTTTTAAACAAGTTAAACAGAATAGTGTTAATTACAACCAGTCAAAGAAACTATAACCTATTTACTATCTATATCTCCAGACGTGAATTTACAAAAAGGGCTGGAGAGGGTAGCAGATGGCTTCGAGAGTCTTATAGATTCAGATGCCCGAATCACTTGGTCTCTGATTTTGTTCATTTTGTGGAACAGAATGTTTGGACCATATTCGCACCTGAAAGCATCAATTTCTTCCTACAATTCAATTAAAAGGAATTAGTTACATAAGAAATGAACCCAACTGAAATAAGAAATGAAACAAATTTCGTTAATTTAGAAATTACTTACTTGTGTCCAGTTTTTATATTGATACCTCTTCCCTTTTTTGATCTTTTGAGGATCATTTGTTTCTAGCCATTTCATGATATATATCCCGCAATCATAGCTAAGCAAGAAATAAGTAAAATATGATTAATAGTATACAAAATAAAATACATTAAAATTAACACTATAGCAGAGAAAGATTTTTTACTTTGTTTGTTGACCACTGAGCCTGATATACTCTGCTTCTACTCCCTCTCCGTCCTCTATTAAGGGTTCTGTCCCAGCATAAACCCTCATCTGGGAGACTATAAATCCCTGAAAAGGATACAAAAAGGAAAATTAGGTACAAGCAGTGATTGAATAAAACGTGATAAATATTCAATCAGCAAGAAAAACATTTTCTGCATGCAAAAGAACCCAAGTGAACACTTAAGGATAAGGTGAATGTAAATCACCAACTACAATGAACCAAACTCCATTTCAAATTTGAATAAAATGTGATAAATATTCAATCAACAAGGAACACATTTTTGCATGCAAATGAACTCAACTGAACACTTAAGGATGAAGTGAATGTAAATCACCAACTACGATGAACCGAATTCTACTCATGTTTGAATAATTTACAACAAAATATGAATAATATAAATAACTTACAACAAATTTATTCAGTTTAATTCTCAAGTCAGGTATTTCATCTTTCATTTTGTTGATAGGGTCAAGGACATCGAATGCCTTCTTTTTGACATCGGCAATCCACAACCACCAATGTCCTCCGTTGCAAATCGGCACAAACAGCTGAAGTTTGAGAAAATGATAGAATATTTCAGTCTAAATGATAGTAAATAACAGGATTACCAAAGAATTTTTAGAAATCACAACTTACAAATGGATGCGATGCCAGTTTTCTTTTGTCAAGATAATGGAGGTAGTGCGCATATTGATTGATATTGATCCGGTAGGCCTTGTTGGTATTTTGATCAATATAATTCTTGCCATGGTTTTCCAACATAAAATTCTGTGAAATGAACCTCAATTAAATCACAAATGAAACAAATTCTAAATTACTTAAGGAATAAAAAATTTGGCTTACTAGAGTATCCGTCGGCACAAAGTAAATTTCTTTCTCAAATCGGCGACATTTTCTGTCGTTGAGAATCATACACACGGCATTGACCACTTACAGGAAGAAAATTTATGAGATATATGGTATAAAAGTTTTTAGAAAAATCATTAATGTTAATGTAATAAGCAAAGAATTTACCGTGTAATCTACATCTTCTCTGGGCATTAGAGACAAGAAATGATGTCTAAACCCCTCCAAATCTGCTTCATGGTTCAAGATAAATGTGATGTCATATTCATGGGTTGTATCTTTGGTTTCCTTTACTTGTGTCATCCAATGATAACACTTTTCCTTCAACTCCTCTATGATTTTTTTTCTTTCTCTGGAGTTTTGTACCCTGCAGAAGTGGTCAAGCTCGGCTTGGCACTGGTTTCCTGAGCAAATTTCAATGCTGCTGTCACTCTAGCAACCATCATTGCATCCGCCAGCACTTAAAGTTGCGTCACTGTCGGTTGAGAGGCTGGGGGAGTAGGTTGAGATATTGGGAGACTTATCCCAAGGCTGAAGGAAGGTGCATCATCTTCCCAGTTCCAAGGAGGAGCAGCACTGCAAGATGACAGGCGAAAGTTTTAAGTAATAATGAAAAAATAGTATCATTTATCAAGAAAGCTAATAAAAATGATATTAATTAAGACTTACATAATCAACGGAGGTTCTGGCTCCGTCTTCCTCGGGGAAGATTCCTTGCCGGCCTGCTTTATGGGTTCTGGAGGGCAGCTATAACAAAACAGAAGAGATTCCAATAAAGAACATAATGAATTGATTTTTTGATTCAAATGAACCACAAGTAAACCATGTAATAAGCCAAAATTACCCAGATTTAAATAAGCAGTAAAACTTACAAATCAAGCTGTGCTTCTTCTTCCAATTGCCCTGCCACCGGAGCTTCTTGGCACGGTTTCTGTTGTTCTTCTAGAGAGTTGCTGCATTAAATAGAAAAGAGTTTAATAACGACCCAAAATTAGTATCCTATACCATTAAAACTAATAAAAAGAATTCTAATTACAGCTTACTCATTAGCAAAAGCTTCTTCTATTTGACTCTCCAAAAGGACATTGGTGAAGTTCTCTCGATGTATTATTATCTCTTCCACAAGAGAACTCAGAAGAGACACCTCTATAGGAACTCTAAGGAAGATAAACAAAGAAGAGGTTAATATTGAATCACCAGAAGAGATACTGAGAAACCAAAAGCTACACATTTAAAAACTCACATATCAAGAGGTTGAGAATGAGTTTCTTCTCCAACAGCAATAATCTGGAGTTGAGGATCAGGTGTAGTGCTACTGACAATTAAACACAGATTCCGTGTGATTAACTAAACAAAAATTATTACCTAAATCTAAAATACCAACATAAATATTTCAACTTACATAGTTGGAGTTTGTAAACTCTGTTTTTGATGGAGTTTCTTTCTTCTAAAAACTTTAACCGGAGTTTTTGGGGTATTTTTCTAATAAAAAAGATACCAAATTAAAATCATCAACCAAGATTAAAAGCAGACGATAAAAAACAAATCAAATTCATTTTTGGAATCCAATGAACCCCATTTAAACATAGAATGAACCAAATTTACCTGGCATTGGCCGATGTATTTACAGACGGTGTGGAGCTCGTCTGAGTTAGTAAAGGTTCACTGCCCAAATCTATAGTCAGCAGTCTGATAATGAGTATTTGCTCGTTGGTCTAGATTTTCTTCTTATAGAAAAGAATTACTTCGTTGCAAGCATAGCTCCAAACCAACAAACAATTCTCACATAAAAAATTTGAGTTGTTACATGTACAAACCCCAATGAAAATTAACCGAAGTATTTAGACTCCGGGTTGTCTCACAAGGAATTGCAATGAAATGGTCAATTATTGGCTATGAGGAACAAAGGGGGTTTGATTGATAAGGGGCAAGAAAGTAAAGGGGCAAGAATTAACCGAAGATAAGAAGAATAAATCAAGCAAGTAACTAAAGAAAACAATTAATAAAGAGAGACATTCATGGTAAGGTTTGAGATCATATGCTTTCTATCCTAGTCATTAATCATAACAATACTTAACAAGAATTTATCTTATTTCTTCATCCCCAATGTTGGAAGAAGGTGTAAGTTATCTTCCATTAGAGAAAGTCAAACAAGACTAGTTAATCTCAAGTAAAAAATCCTAATCAACTCACTAATTGAATTAGCAAGAGATTAGAGTCATTGAGAATGATATTAACTAACAACTCTAGATCACCAATCTAAATTGGGTATTAATGACTCAAGATTGCCCAATTACTCTTCCCAAGCCAAGAATGCTCAAAATCTACTCTAAAGCCCAACCAAGCATTTTGTCAAACACTTGGTGGGTACAAACGGAAAGCATGGTAAAAGTGCAAGAATAATAAATCTACCAACTATCAATTGCAAGAAAAATAAATTCACAACTCAAATCAACAATTAAAAGAACATCAGACATAAATTTCATAAAAGAGATCCAAATCCATCAAGAGTTCATCATCACAAAAGAGAGCATAAAAAGGAAATTAACAAGAAAACTAAGAGAATCAAGTGTAGAAGCATGAAATTGTAAAGAAAACAAGATGAGAACAATAATCAAAACCTAGATCTAAGATGGAATTAAGCCTAAGAACCCTAATTCTAGAGAGAAGAGGGAGCTTCTCTCTCTAGAAACTAACCTACATGATGCTATACTACAAATAATTGCTCCCCCCTTGTCCAAGCTTGAATTTTGCATGAAATAGCATCAGAAATGAGTTGGATTAGGCCCAAAATGAGCTACAAATCACTGGCCACGATTTCACTTTAGTGAATCATACTGCTCCATCGGCATGCACGCGTATAGTGCGCGTGTGCGCCCCTAAACGCGAAGCAACTATGACAAATTTTATATCATTTTAATGCTCCAGATGTTAGCTTTCCAATGCAACTAGAACTGCCTCATTTGGACCTATGTAGCTCAAGTTATGGTCGATTGAGTGCGAAGAGGTCAGGCTTGACAACTTTGCGGTTCCTTCATTTCTTCATGAGTTCTCCCATTTTGCATGCTTTTCCTTCATTCCTTCAATCCAATCTTTGCCTTATAAACCTGAAATCACTTAAAAAATATATCAAGGCATCGAATGGAATTAAAGTGAATTAAATTTAGCTATTTTAAGGTCTAAAAAGCATGTTTTCACATTTAAGCACAAATCAAGGGAGAATTGCAAAACCATGCTATTTCATTGAATAAATGTAGAAAAAGGTGATAAAATCCCCCAAATTAAGCACAAGATAAACCACAAAATTGGAGTTTATCAAATCTCCCCACACTTAAACTAAGCATGTCCTCATGCTAAGAATAAAGAAGGACAAGAAAAGGGGTATGAACATTTATTCAATGCAAATAAACTACATGCACCTATCTATATGAATGCAACTAAATGCAAGATGGTTCTACCTACTTGGTTAAAAGTAAATCAACCTCCAAGAACATATATAAGCAAGTAGGGCTAAGTAGTATGATGATTCATGAATCCTACCAATTTGAATATCAAAATAAAGTACAAATAGACTTGCAAGGAGGAAAGCTCATGAAAGCCGGGAACAAGGAATTGAGCATCGAACCCTCACTGGAAGTGTATCCGCTCTAGCCGCTCAAGTGTATCGGGTCGATCACTCAATTCTCTTCTAATTATGCTTTCTATGATTTGTTTATCATCTAACAATCAACAATTATTCAATGCATGCATACCTTTATCATGAGGACTTATTTATCGGTTGTAATGGGGCTAGAGTAAAGGTAAGGATGCATATAGTCAAGTGAGCTTGAAATTTGAATCTTTGATTAACCTAAGCTCTCACCAAACACATATAACAACCTATACAATTCTAATACAATACATAGCTACCCATAATTTTCACTTTTTTCACATACTCATGCATTCTCTTTAATTCACATTCCATATACATTGTTATTGTTACTTTACTTTGGGGCATTTTTGTCCCCTTTATATATATATATATATATATATATATATATATTGGTTTCTTTATATTTTTTTCAAAAGTATATACAAACGTATCAATGCATATGGTTTTACATATTTAATGCATAAGCATGTACCCAATTCCCAAAAATCTTCAATAAAAATACAAAAATACACTTTCCTCTCAACCAATGTCCCAAGTTTTTCATACCCAAATGATACACACCCTCATTAGCCTAAGCTAATCAAAGATCCAAATTAAGGGATATTTATTGTTTTTCACTTAGGGGCAGTGATGTGCTACAATTAAGAACAAAAGGGTTAAATAGGCTCAAATTTGGCTAACAATGGTTGATAAAGGGTAGGCTATTTGGGTAAGTGAGCTAAATGAAATGATGGCCTCAATCATACAAATGCATATATACATGGAATAATGGACATATAGAATCAAACAAATCAAAGATTACAATCATAGAAAAAGAATAATGCACACAAGAATGAAAATAAGTGGTTATATGATGTAACCACGCAATTTGGCTCAAAACTCACATGCTTGTGTTCTTACCTCAAAAACCATGTTCCAAAATAAATTCTTCAAGAAAGTTCATCACAAAAATTTTTTGAATTGGTAGGGTGCCCTAGAACAATTTTTTCTTGGAAAAGAAACTATCACCCTAACCAAGTAGTCCTAACATAAAAAGAAATGGTGAAATATGTACAAATTCTAACTAACATGCAACCTATCATGCAATTCAACAACTAACTAGAAAAGGAAATCAAGAATTGGTGTTGAAAAAGGAAATTGTTACCCATGGAGATCGGTCGGACGACCTCCCCACACTTAAAAATTTGCACCGTCCTCGGTGCATGCAAAGAAGAGCAAGGTGGACGGGTTGCTACAACTTGTTGAGCTCCTTCAAAAGGTTGTGAGGGTGAACTTGTTTGTTGCCCCATTTAGAAGATTTCTCATTCCTTTCCTTCTTGGTGGCCAACCTAAAAGGAAAGAAAAAGAAAGAAAATTATGCCTACAACAAAGATATCAAAGCAAATAGAACATAGGTGAGGGCTAATGCCAAATAAGAGTACGGTTCTCACTACATGGTAGCTACAACATGTGAGTGAGAAAACAATATAAGTTAAGGCATATTAACTAACACTTGATGCAAGAGTAAAGTCAAAGCATGAAGAGCACTCAAAAGCATCAAGTTCAACTAAAAAGAGTGGGTCATGAAAGACATGGAAGTTCATATCAATGCATAAAGAATATAAGGGTCATACAAGATTAAGCATTGATTCAAAAGTTTCATCACCCAACAATATCAAACAAGTCAAGAAGCACCAAGATTAACCAAGAAATTCTCAACAATTGAGTTGAAAAATACAACACCATTATTCAAATAAGAAGCTCAAAAAAAAAAAGAAGGTAAAACAAGCTATAAAAACAAAATGAAAATGAAAAGAATAAAAGTATGCGAATGCAATGGACAAAAGAAAATGGAAGATGAGAAAAAAAACTTTTTTTTACCGGCGCGGACGCGTCATGCACGCTTACGCGCCGATGTGCATTTTGGCCGAACGGCGTGTACGCGCCAGGTGCGCGCACGCGCGGGTTAGGTTGGGCACAGGGCACATTGTCAGCTCAGGATTGGCCCAACTCTTTGGAAAATGTACCAGGAGGGCAGGTAGCGCAATCGACGCGCGCGCGTACAGCGTGCGTACGCGTGCATTGCGCAATTAGAGTCAATGGCGCATATGCGCACTTGGTTTGTGCCTTAGGCCCAATGTTCGCACAGTGCAGGCCTAACTCTCGGGTTTTTGGCTGGGGGTGGAATTTTTGCATCCACGCGTACACATACATGGCGCGTCTGCGTGGATGGTCGAAAATGCTTGAGGCGCGCGTACGCGCCAGGTGCGCGCACGCGCCAAGTGCGCGCACGCGGGTTGGTGCTCTGTTTTTCAAAAATTTTCCAAGTTCTTGCACCAAACCAAGCCTTCCGAACCTTTGAACAGCTACTAAAACACCATAAAACCTTATTTAACCTACTAGACTACCAATTATACTCAACAAACTCAACAAAACATGAAACTAATCTAATTACCAATATATACAAAAGGGAAAAATGAAAAGAATTTACCATGGTGGGATGTCTCCCACCTAGCACTTTTGTTTATTGTCCTTAAGTTGGACTTATGGGGAGCTCCTCTTAAGGTGGCTTGTGCTTGAAGCTATCCTTAAATATCCACCAATGCTTGAATCTCCAAAAAGCTTTAGTCTTCAAAGATGATAACTCCAAGCCTTGATGGAGTTCCACACAAGCCATGGGCTCCCAAATTTGATTCTCCTTGTGCGATCTGGGATCCCAAACTTTATTTTGACACCCATCTTTAAATTGATCATCATGATTCCAATTGGGTGGCATGACCTTAGAATTCTCAATTAAGCATCCAAACATTCTCCTAGATCCATGCAATTTGGTTCTACACCAACCATTGCTATTCAACTTCGAGCATGCAACCATCATGAACTTAGAGTGATGTGTCCAACCACTACACAACTCTCTCCTACTCTTAACTCCACAAAGAGCTCTAAGTTGACCATCATTTTCAATCAAACTATATTCAAGTGAGAAAGAAAAGCTTAGGGATAAGAATTTTACCCACTTGAATGTTGTGTTGGATGATGGCGACTTAGGAAGGGGGACCTCCCCACACTTAGCCAATGTGAGATCCATTTCCTTGTGCTCTTCCCTTGTAACTTCCACCTCTTTGCAAGCTTCTTTAAGTTCAATTCCTTGCTCACCAACTTCTTCTATACACCCTTCATTGCTCAAACCATGTGTCGGAGGTTGTGCACGGTCCTCCTTGTTATCAATTTCATAGCATAATGAGGTGGGTTCATCAATTTCAAAAGACTCATTGGTTGGTGTGGAATCATCTTCAATGACGGAGCTTGCTTCTTGCTCAACCTCTTCCTCTTGGTAGCTTCCTTCCAATTCAATCTCTTCTTCATTGCTTACCAAGGGTATGGGAGGTGAGGTGTCTTCTTCTTTAATCCCCATGTCAAGCCCAATGGGAGAGGATTCAATTGTACATAAGAATTCTTCAATGATTGAATCCATCTCTTAGTCAACCTTTTCAAAGGCTTCAACCACTTCTTCCGGCTCAATTATCTCGACTTCCTCCCCTTGTGGCAATCCTTGTTTCATCCCTTCTTCTACACCTTGAAGCTCTAAACTCACTCCCTCACTATGCTCCTTGATTCCTACTCCACATTTAACAACGGGAGTTCCTTGATCGCATAGGCTTAGGTGGGAGGAAACCATATTGCGAACAACTTCTGCTATGGTAGCTATCCTGGCTTCTAACTCCTTGAACTCCCTTTGGTTCTCTTCTTGCCTTTGAATATAAGAACTAACACATTCTTGGAGAGAATCATCCATTTGAGGTGGTGTGGAAAAAGAAGGTTCATTGTTTGGGAGAAAAGTTTCATAATTGGAAGTTGGTTCATCTTGGTAAGGGTATGGAGGTAGTGTATATTGAGGTGGTTCTTGAGAGTAATTGTGTTGGAATGGTGGTGGTTCCATGTATGGTTCATATGGTTCATACGGTGGTTGGTATGATGGATAAGGATTAGGATCATAATGAGGTGTTTGGTAGTAAGGTGGTTCAAAGTCATGTTGAGGGGGTGATTCATAGGCATGTGGTGGTGGTTGTTGACAATCACAATAAGGGTCACCACATCTATTAGATTGATATGCATTAGGATTAGAATTATACCCATAAGAAACCGGAAGTTGTTGTTGCCAAGAAGGTTGATCAATCCCTTGAGGCTCCTCCCATCTTTGATTGTTCCATCCTTGATGCACATCCTCATTGTAGTTCCCATTTCCTACAACATAATTTGAACCAAACTCATAGCCAAAAGGATGAGAATTCATAATAGAAAGAGAAAATAAAAACAAAATTAGTAAGAACTAATAAAAACTAACTCCTAAAACAAGCAAAAACTAGCAAAGAAGCATATTAACATATATACAATAGCCAATAACATAACACCATTGCAATTCCCTGGCAACAACGCCATTTTGATAATGAGTATTTGCTCGATGGTCTAGATTTTCTTCTTATAGAAAAGAATTACTTCGTTGAAAGCATAGCTCCAAACCAACAAACAATTCTCACATAAAAAATTTGAGTTGTCACATGTACAAACCCCAATGAAAATTAACTGAACTATTTAGACTCCGGGTCGTCTCACAAAGAATTGCAATGAAATGGTCAATTATTGGCTATGAGGAACAAAGGGGGTTTGATTGATAAGGGGCAAGAAAGTAAAGGGGCAAGAATTAAATGACAAGAAGAATAAATCAAGCAAGTAACTAAAGAAAACAATTAATAAAGAGAGACATTCATGGTAAGGTTTGAGATCATAGGCTTTCTATCCTAGTCATTAATCATAACAATACTTAACAAGAATTTATCTTATTTCTTCATCCCCAATGTTGGAAGAAGGTGTAAGTTATCTTCCATTAGAGAAAGTCAAACAAGACTAGTTAATCTCAAGTAAAAAATCCTAATAAACTCACTAATTGAATTAGCAAGAGATTAGAGTCATTGAGAATGATATTAACTAACAACTCTAGATCACCAATCTAAATTGGGAATTAATGACTCAAGATTGCCCAATTACTCTTCCCAAGCCAAGAATGCTCAAAATCTACTCTAAAGCCCAACCAAGCATTTTGTCAAACACTTGGTGGGTACAAACGGAAAGCATGGTAAAAGTGCAAGAATAATAAATCTACCAACTATCAATTGCAAGAAAAATAAATTCACAACTCAAATCAACAATTAAAAGAACATCAGACATAAATTTCATAAAAGAGATCCAAATCCATCAAGAGTTCATCATCACAAAAGAGAGCATAAAAAGGAAATTAACAAGAAAACTAAGAGAATCAAGTGTAGAAGCATGAAATTGTAAAGAAAACAAGATGAGAACAATAATCAAAACCTAGATCTAAGATGGAATTAAGCCTAATAACCCTAATTCTAGAGAGAAGAGGGAGCTTCTCTCTCTAGAAACTAACCTACATGATGCTATACTACAAACAATTACTCCCCCTTGCCCAAGCTTGAATTTTGCATGAAATAGCATCAGAAATGAGTTGGATTGGGCCCAAAATAAGCTACAAATCGCTGGCCACGATTTCACTTAAGTGAATCATGCTGCTCCATCGGCGCGCACGTGTAAACGTGAAGAAACTATGACAAATTTTATATCATTTTGAAGCCCCGGATGTTAGTTTTCCAACGCAACTGAAACCACCTTATTTGGACTTCTGTAGCTCAAGTTATGGTCAATTGAGTGCGAAGAGGTCAGGCTTGACAGCTTTGCGGTTCCTTCATTTCTTCATGAGTTCTCCCACTTTGCATGCTTTTCCTTCATTCTTTTAATCCAATCTTTGCCTTCTAAACCTAAAATCACTTAACAAACATATCAAGGCATCGAATGGAATTAAAGTGAATTAAATTTAGCTATTTTAAGGCCTAAAAAGCATGTTTTCACATTTAAGCACAAATCAAGGGAGAATTGCAAAACCATACTATTTTATTGATTAAATGTGGGAAAAGGTGATAAAATCCCTAAAATTAAGCACAAGATAAACCACAAAATTGGGGTTTTTCACAGTCCAAGCAAAAAGACAAATATTATTCAGTAAATCCAGAGGAATTACAAGAGGTTTTAGGAAAAGTTAGCAAACAAAGAAAAAATAACTTGATATAAGAAATGGAATCTTATGTCTTGGATAAACCATTTTGTGCTTCTGTCGAGTTAACGTCATCCGGAGCAACACTTAATTTTTGAGCTCCATCATTTTTTTTCTTTGATCTTTTTTCTCTTAATAGCTGTAATATTTCTCTTCTTTTTTCGGCAGCCCTAACCTTTACTTGTTCAATTCTAAAAAATCATAAACTAAGTATCAAGGAACCTAAAATAAAACTATCAATGAACTAAAAATATCATTTTAGAAACTTACTCCTTTTCAAATTCAATTTTTCTTTCTGAATCTTTCAGAACAAGCTTCTTTGATTTGGCTTGTTTTTTGGCAACCTTCTCTAGTTGTTTTCTTTTAACTCTCGGTGTCTTTTCGATTTCTTTTTCTCTGCAACACGTACAAACACATCGAATTTACTTAACAAGCACACAAAAATAATTTTCAACAAATAAAAGCAAAACTAAACCAAATGAACATCATACAAATATATCAATGAACCGAAAATAATCAATTCCCAAACTTACTGGTTTTCAGATTCACTTGTGCTCTCCGAATCCATTGGAACAAGCTTCTTTTTTTTATTTGCTTTTTAACCACCTTCTGTGGTTTTTTTCTTTTTTTTTTCTCTGTGTTTTTTCAATTTTTTTCTTCTCTGTGACACATACAAAAAGTTTTGTTAAAATAACATGATGAAAATTTAAATAAATAGATAGTTTTTAAGAAGAATACTCAGATTCAGATTTAGAAAATAGTCATTTCCCAAACTTACGGGTTTTCAAATTCACTTGTACTTTTCAAATCCATCAGACTGCTTTGGTTTTCAGATTCACTTGTGGTTCTCGAATTCGTCGAAACAACCTTTTTGTTTTTTCACTAGCCTCTGTTGTCTTATTCTTTTGTTTGGTGGTGTTTTCTCAGATTTAGATTCAGATTCGGATTCAGAAAAACCGTCTTCTTCTGAAGAAGAATCCAGAACAACAATTTTCTTTCTTCTGCTTTCCCTTCTTTTTCCTCTTCAGAAAAAATATCTTCAACCCCTTCTTTTCTTCTGTCTTTCTCTCCCTTAATTGTGCTCTGTACACAAGTCCTTAAAACACAAACTTATTTAGTTAGGAGAGTATTTCAGAACCATTTGAATTGAATTTTCAAGGGAAATTTTTGTTTATTTTACCATCGTATCAGTTGCTTCCTTAGCAATCCAGTCGAGCAGAAGACTCCGTGTCTAGTGGGCCACTCATATCAAGGACATACTGTGTCAAAGAATCCAATGTAGCACTTTTAAAGCTGTCGATTATCTCCTTATTTTGCTCACTAAGTTTATTGTACTCAGTTTTGTCAAAAAAACGATTCCCTACAACATTTTAATAGAAATAAATCAGTCAAAGAGGCTCAGTTTCATTTTCTCCTTATTTTGCTCACTAAGTTTATTTTACTCAGCTTTCTCAGAAAAATGATTCCCTAAAACATTTTAATAGCAATAAATCAGTAAAAGAGGCTCAGTTTCATTTTCTGTACTCAAATGAACTGAAAATAAAGGAACTAAAGAACCGAAATTAGCACAGGTTGAGGGGATATTACCGCCATGATTTATGCCTAGCGCATCTGCTACCTTGGCAGGTGTTATGTATATTTTGCCTTGTAGAGTGTCCAAGTATCCATAATAGTCATCATAGCAAGCAATCAATTCTCTAAAGAGCTTGTGATAGACATTCATTTTCGGGATATGTGCCAGCACACCGAATCACATTTCTTTGACAATATCTTTCTTTTGCTGACTCATATTCTTGAACACCCTCGCTATTGCTTTTGTTTGGCATCTGAGATCATGAGTTTTCTGCAAGGTTTTGAAACAGTATGTTATGATATATTTATAATACAAAATAGAGTTTATTTGAATGAAATACGATAAATATATTTAATGTGTATATATGCTTACGTTATAGCGCGGCTTCTACTTTTTTATCGCCATCATCTTTTTCATTTTTGCTGTAAGGAAAAAAATTTGGTCAATACTTCACTCAATACACCGACAAGCACAATCATGCATATTTTAATCAAGTGAATAATAATCACCAACTCCAATAAACCGAACTCCATTCATGTTTGAGTAAAACGTGTTAAACATTCAATCAGCAAGGAAAATATTTCTGCATGCAAAAGAACTTAACTGAATACATAACAATCAAGTGAATCGAAATCACTAACTCTAATGAACCGAACTCTATTCATGTTTGAATAAAACATGTTTAACATTCAATTAGCGAGAAAAATATTTCTGCATGCAAATGAACTCAACTGAACACATAACAACCAAGTGAATTAAAATAAGCAACTCCAATGAACCAATCTCCATTCATGTTTTGAATAAAATGTAATCGATATTCAATCAGCAAGAAAAATATGTCTGCATGCAAAAGTACTCAACTGAACACTTAACAATCAAGTGAAAGAAAATCAACAACTCCAATGAACCGATCTCCATTCATGTTTTGAATAAAACGTGATAAACATTCAACTAGTAAGAAAAATATTTTTGCATGCAAAAGAACTCAACTAAACACACTAACAATCAAGTGAATCTAAATCACCAACTCCAATAAACCGTACTATATATCACAGAAAATAACAACACATTTCCATTCATATGCCCTGATTACGCAAAAAATAGAATCAGAATAACTCGATCTACTAAACAAAGCAACTCAATCCACTAAACCTTAAATCCAACCAGGAGAAACGCGAGAATGCGAGATTTTAAATGAACAGTAGTTTTTCTCATATCTTTCACAGTCTCTATTCTTGATTTTATTTGTTTTTTTCTTCTTCCTTTCAAAACCTTCTCACGATTCTTTAGTAAACGCAATTTCTACACAGAACATGAATGAGCTTTGAGAGATTTTGAGAGAGATTTGAACTCCAGTAGCGGTTTCGAGGTTGAAGAAAGAACGTTTCATATTTAAGACACGAATGAATATGCTAACGTTTTGGGGGGTTTGGGCACGTATAATACACGCTCATTTAGTGGGATTGGGTTTTATTGGTGTTGGGCCAACTTGGATGGACTTGGATAAAAAATTACATGGATGTGTAGCCCAACTGGTCATATGTAGCATATCTTCTAAGGACAAAGCATGAAATGAGTCTTAGGATCGCATACAACTCTTTCTCGGTGAATTGGTGCTTAAAACTATGATATAATTATCTTCTAACAATATTTTGGATTTTATGATATGAATATTCAACCAAGAGCCCAAGTCCAAGAACCAAGAGGATCTAGTAATGTGCGAGAAGCTAAGAGCCCAAGAGATTGAGAAAGCTGCCATGGTGGACTCAGGACTATCATATGGGATAAGATGTGTTGTAGGGGATTGTATGAGTTCATGAAAGAGAAGTTTGTTACCTAGTCGTTTAGGTAGGGGAGTGTCAAATAGGAGGATAGTGGAATAGAAGAATCATGCATATAACAGAATTGTGATAGAGAGGAGTGTTCCTTCACTCGAATAGGGACTTTTTATACTCATACGTTACCTTCATATTTTCTGCACAAATAATACACATTATACATTCTTGATTCATGATATACTCTTTTTGCATAATTGTTGTTGTGTTGGTGTGAGTTGGCTATATTCTACAGGTGTGCTAACAATTGATGCTTTCATTGAGAGATGTCGACGGAGATGACGGACAAAACTCGAATGAATTGCTTGGAGGAGCTCACACTCTCCAACAAGCATGAGGTGACCACGATCCAGAGGGGACTAGTTGAAGCAAAAAAGCATATTGCTGCCACTCAGTTGCAACTGTCATCTATGGATGCATTGTTGAAGACGATCGAAAAGATGTTACGAGAGAATTTGAAGATGAAAGCTAAGATGGGAAACTCGAACCATGGCGGTGACCATGTGGATGACATTGGCTTTGGCGCAGGGTTGTTCGAAGGCGGACCTGATTCTCAGTGGCCGAGAGGTGTGAAGATGAAGATGGTCGATCTACCCTTGTTCGAAGGCGAAGGGGTGGAGCACTGGTTTTCAGGACACGACAGTACTTCAAGACCTTCGATGTACCATGAGAGCAATTGATCCGAGTGCTCTCGTTTCACCTCGTCAGCACCATTTATGCATGGTACAGATGGGGCATCAATAACAACATCGATTATACTTGGGAGAGTTTCTTGATGCTCTATGTCTTCGATTTGGCAAGAACTTATATTATGACCCTCGAATGGCCATTAAAGAGTTGAAGCAATCTGACGCAGTAAAAGAGTACCAAACCGAGTTTGAAGAGCTGACTAACTTTGTATGTGGACTCAGCAAGGATTAGATCATCTCGTTCTTCACAGCTGGGCTTAACGATACACTCAAGTGTGAGTTGCTATTAGCCAGGTCCATTTCCTATGTGCAAGCAGTGTCCATCACCAAGCTCCACAAGTAGAAGAATGTAACACTCTAAAAACCACCTCCAAGCCCGCCTCTTCCTTCACTTCACTAACTAGGTTCACCCTAAATAGAATGTTATATCCCTATCTAAAACTCCAGTAACTAATCCCAGAAAACTAACCTCCCCACCACCCAAGGCAACCTCCACACCAAACTCGGCATCAGCACCGTTCAAGAGGCTCTCCAGTGCCGACATTAGAGCAAGGTGAGAGAAAGGTCTCTGTTACTATTGTGATGAGAAATACAGCATGGGGAATCATTGTAAGGCCATATTCCAGCTTTTGGTGGGTGAGGAGAAGTTGCGTGAGTTGCTCCAGCGCGACGTCCATCCAGAGGTGGTAGTGGACTCTAATTTAGACTCTAAAGATGACACCGCCGAGGAAGAACACCCTCAGATAAGCCTTAACGTCTTCGAAGGTGAATTTCATCTGGAGACTTTGCAGGTGAAAGGAACGCATGAGAATTGACCACTGATGATCTTGATTGACGGCAAGAGTACACATAACTTTGTGAAGGCACTAGTGGCAAAGAGGCCAACTACACCTCACCCCAACACATACTCTTTGGGACATGGTGGGAAATAGAGAATTGATTCGATGTGAGGCAAAGTGTCAAGAACTGTCTCTTGTGGTGCAAGGTAATGCATTTTCTGTGAAAGCTTATATGCTTGACTTGAAGAGGGCTGATATAGTATTCGGGGTACATTGGCAAATGAGGCTTCGCATTATTAGGGTCAATTATATGGAGTTCTTCATGAAGTTCAAGGTGGGTAATGAGTGGGTGATTTTTAAGGGGAAAGACTACTTAAGGAGGCAAAACTAAATTATAGGGAATTGAAGAAGTTGAAAGGGAGTAAGGTTGATATTTCTATGTACCATTTGGAAGCTAATTTTTTGGTGGAAGGGGCCTCAACTGCGGTAGAGGACGAAGGTGTGGCATAGATTCTCTCCAAGTTTGCTGAAGTTTTTGAGGAACCCCAAGAGTTGCCACTAAGCCGAGTAGTTGATCCCCTAATTCACTTAGTACTTGGTGCCACTCCTGTTAGTATAAGACCCTATAAATATCCCTACTTCCAAAAGGAAGAAATAGAATGGTTGGTTGTGGAAATGCGTTATGCTGGGATCATAAGAGAAAGTCAGAGCTTTTTCTCTAGTCCTGTCTTGTTGGTTAAGAAGAAAGATGAGAGCTGGTGCTTCTGTGTAGCATATCGTGCACTAGGAAATCACAGGGAAAGACAAGTTTCCCATACCCACCATAAAAGAGATATTAGATGAACTACATGGTGCAAGATTTTCTTCAAAAATTGATTTATGAAGCGAGCACCACCAAATCAAAATGTAAGAGGAAGACATCGCCAAAACATCTTTCCAAATGCATTTGGGACACTATAAATTTGTCATCATGCCATTTGGTCATACAAATGCCCCCTCTACATTCGAAGCTACCATGAATCAAATTTTTCAGCCTTACTTATGACGACTCATTGCGGTCTTCTTTGATGATATTTTGGTGTATAATGGCTCTTGGGATGAACACCTGCAACACCTTACAATTTCCTTGCAAGTGCTGCATAATAATCAATTTTTTACCAATCGGTATAAATGTTTATTCTTCTGACCTCAAGTGGAGTATTTGGGTCATGTGATTTCGGGAGAAGGCGTACTGGTGGACCCTTCCAAAATTGAAGCTATAGTAGCTTGGCCGGTGCCCAAGATGTTAAAATAACTCCCTGGCATTCTTGGGTTGATAGGGTACTACAAAATATTTTGTGTCTAATTATGCGCAAATTGCTTGCCCATTGACGGAGCTTGAAAGAGCGAAACTCTCGCACGATCTAGAATTTTCACAAATAAATTCTCGTTGTAGGTATAGCTTCTAGACCGACAAGAATTCCTTTGTTACAAAAGTTTTGGTTGTCACAAGTAACAAACCCCTAAATA
This sequence comes from Arachis ipaensis, assembly GCF_059453495.1. Lineage (NCBI taxonomy): Eukaryota > Viridiplantae > Streptophyta > Magnoliopsida > Fabales > Fabaceae > Arachis > Arachis ipaensis. Next base: position 111,457,753 of record NC_142441.1, on the reverse strand, counting down.
AATTGATAACCAAAGTATTTAAACCTCGGGTCGTCTTCTCAAGGAATTGCAGGGAGGTGTTCTTATTATTGGTTATGCAAAGGTATATTTTGGGGTTTTTAAAAGGTTTGAATAAGGAAATAAATTGCTAAGAAAAATAAATTAATAATTAATAAAACTCTTGGCAAGGTATGAGAATTTGGAAGTCCTATCCTAGTTATCCTTATCGATGGTGATGAGAATTGAGTTTTAACCCCACTTAGTTAACCTTTACTAAAGCAAAGGAAAGTTAAGTGGACTAATTAGTTTGATCTTCAGGTCCTAGCCAATTCCTAAGAAAGGACTAGAGTTATTGGAATTCAATTCAATTAGCAAAAATAACAATTATCAATCACGATGAGTTTGATAACTCAAGAGTCTCCAATTAATCAATTAAAGCCAAGAATATAAAAAGCTAAATAAGAATCATAAATCTGAAATACCTCAGTTTATATTAAATAAAAAAAATATAACTGAATCATAAGTGATTAACAAATAAAAGGATTAAAGTATCTGAAAGTAGAAGAGAAATATAAAGTAAAAGGAATATTGAACCTGTGACTGAAGATGAAATGAACAAAACTAATAGAAATCCTAAAATCCTAAATCCTAAGAGAGAGGAGAGAACATCTCTCTCTAAAAAACTACATCTAAATTATGAAAAGTAAATAATGGAAGACATGTCGTTGAATGGATGCATTCCCCCACTTTATAGCCTCTAATATGTGTTTTCTGAGCCAAAAACTGGGTCAAAAACAACCCAGAAATCACCCCCAGCGATTTCTGGTACGTACAGGTTGCAGAAAAGTGACGCGGAAGCGTCGTCCACGCGTTTGCGCGGATTGGGTTTTTGCCAGGTCACGTGTCCGCGTGATCCACGCGTTCGAGTCCCCTGGATTTGGAGCAGCTATGGCAAATTATATATTGTTGCAAAGCCCCGGGTGTTAGCTTTCCAACGCAACTAGAACTGCATCATTTCGATCTTTGTAGCTCGAGTTATGGTCAATTTAGTACTAAGAGGTCAGGCTGGACAGCTTTAGCAGTTCCTTCAGATTCTTGTATTCCTTCCACTTTTGCATGCTTTCTTTCCATCCTCTAAGTCATTCCTGCCCTATAAACTCTAAAATTACTTAACACACATATCAAGGCATCTAATGGTAATGAGAGAGGATTAATATTAGCAATTATAAGGCCAAAGAAGCATGGTTTCAATCATAGCGCAAAATCAGGAAGGAAAATGTAAAACATGCGATTAGTATGAATAAGTGGGCAAAGACTTGATAAAACCACTCAATTAAGCACAAGATAAACTATGAAATAGTGGTTTATCAGAGCTTCTTAAAAAAAATGGGTTCTAATTGTCTGTGGCAACTGAACAAGCGTTCCTACAATAGAAGGGAATCATAACTCACTCTCCGATTTTGGCCTTACTGGATTTCTCCAAGCAGTTTGTGGTAGAGACAGATGCTTCCAACACAAGAATTAGAGCCATCTTGACACAAGGAGGGCAACCTGTCACCTATTTTAACAAGAAATTGGGTATGCGCTTGTCTCAAGCTTCAACTTATGTGCGAGAGTTATATGTCGTGACACAAGCTGTTGTTAAATGACGCCATTACCTCTTAGGGCATAAATTTTTTATTAAGACTGACTATCAGGGATTGAGGGAGCTCATGGCATAGGTCATTTTGATGCCTGAACAGCAGCACTATTTGTCAAAGTTGCTAAATTTTGAGTTTGGGCATTGATCAGGAAAGTTCAGTAGGGGGTTGATGCCTTGTCAAGGCAAGAAGAAGAGGATGTATCTCCTCAATTCCAAGCTTTCACAGCTATTCACTTAGCTCTCATCCCAACCTTAATTCAGCAGAATCAGGAGTCCCCAGAACTATAAGCACTATATCGAACGTTGACCACTAATGAGCTGCCTTCTGAATATTCTATCCATGATGGGTTATTGTTGTATAGAGGAAGAATTTGGGTCCCTGAGTTCGAGCAGTTGTGTGACACACTTCTCCATCATTTTCATTATGTGGTAACTGCAGGGCATGGGGGTCTCCTGAAGACATATAAAGGATTGAGTAAGATTCTCTTTTGGTCGGGGATGCGTCAAAGCATGGTGCACTTCATCAACCATTGTACCGATTGTCAATTTACTAAATACATAGCTGCCATGCCTCAAGAGCTACTCCAACCCTTGCCAATTCCCAACAAGCCATGGGATGATCTCAACATGAATTTCATTATCAGGCTACCAAATTCAGAGGGTTTCACCACAATCATGGTGGTTGTCGATAGGTTCACCAAAACAATCCGTACTGCTCTGCTTAGGTCTGTCTTTTCTGTAAAAGTGGTAGCCCGCATCTTCCTTAGCACGGTCGTGCACTACCACGGGATCCCTGCCACCATTGTCTCTGACCGTGATCCAATTTTCCTTATCCAATTCTGGAAACAACACTTCAAGAGTTGTGGAATTCTTCTTCTCTATAGCACTGCTTAATTTTCACAAAGCGATGGCCAAACTGAAGTGGTTAATCAGACTCTTGAGTAATATCTCTGAGCTTTCACCCATGGCCATCCTATTAAGTGGACTGCTTTTCTTCATTAGGCAGAGTACGGTTATAATAACTCGTTTCATTCCACCATTGAAATATTACCACATAAAGCATTGTATGGCTATGCTGCCTGTTCTATTTCGGATTATATTGCTCGTTCAAGGTAAGTGCAAGAAGTGGATAAGTTCCTACGAGTATGTACGGTCCGGGATGCTGAACTCACATTTCAGTTGCAATGCGCTGAAGCTCGCATGAAGCATCATGTTGATGCACACCGCCAAGAGAAGACCTTTGAAGTGGGCGATTAGGTGCTGGTGCACGAATTGTGAATCACACTTTTCACAACTCGTACCACTAACCAGCAAGTGCACTGAGTCGTCCAAGTAATACCTTACGTGAGTAAGGGTCGAATCCCACGGAGATTGTTGGCTTGAAGCAATCTATGGTTATCTTGTAACGCTTAGTCAGGATATCAATTATAATTATCAGTTTGAATTGCGAAGAATAAAAGAGCATGAAATAAATACTTGTTATGCAGTAATGGAGAATATGTTGGAGTTTTGGAGATGCTTTATCTTCTGAATCTCTGCTTTCCTACTGTCATCTTCTTCACGCACGCAAGTTGCCTCCTATGGCAAGCTGTGTGTTGGTGGATCACCGTTGTCAATGGCTACCATCTGTCCACTCAGTGAAAATGGTCCAGGTGCGCTGTCACCGTACGGCTAATCATCTGTCGGTTCTCACTCATGCTGGAATAGGATCCATTGATCCTTTTGCGTCTGTCACTACGCCCAACCCTTGTGAGTTTGAAGGTCGTCACAGTCATTCAATCCCTAAATCCTACTCGGAATACCACAGACAAGGTTTAGACTTTCCGAATTCTCAAGAATGCTGCCAATGGATCTAGCTTATACCACGAAGATTCTGATTAAGGAATCCAAGAGATACTCATTCAATCGAAGGTAGAACGGATCATCATATTGAAGGTGATGAGTGTCACGGATCATCACATCCATCATATTGAAGTGCGAATGAACATCTTAGATAGAAACAAGCGTGTTTGAATAGAAAACAGAAATAATTGCATTAATTCATCGAGACACAGTAGAGCTTCTCACCCCCAACAATGGAGTTTAGAGACTCATGCCGTCAAAGAGTACAAAGTTCAGATCTAAAAATGTCATGAGGTCCAAAATAAATCTCTAAAAGTTGTTTAAATACTAAACTAATAACCTAGGTTTACAGAAAATGAATAAGCTGTGATAGATAGTGCATAAATCCACTTCTGGGGCCCACTTGGTATGTGCTGGGGCTGAGACTTGAGCTTTACACGTGCCTAGGCTGTTTCTGGATTTAAACACCAGATTGTAACCTGTTTTGGGCGTTTAACTCCAACTTGTAACCTGTTTCTGGCGTTTAACGCCAGAATGCAACATGAAACTGGCGTTGAATGCCAGTTTATGTCATTTATCCTTGAGCAAAGTATGAACTATTATATATTTCTGGAAAGCCCTGGATGTCTACTTTCCAATGCAATTAAGAGCGCGCCATTTGGACTCTTGTAGCTCTAGAAAATCCACTTCGAGTGTAGGGAGGTCAGAATCCGACAGCATCTGCAGTCCTTTTTCAGCCTGAATCAGATTTTTGCTCAACTCCCTCAATTTCAGCCAGAAAATACCTGAAATCACAAAAAAACACACAAACTCATAGTAAAGTCCAGAAATATAAATTTTTCCTAGAAACTAATAAAAATATACTAAAAACTAACTAAAACATACTAAAAACTACATGAAATTAACCCCAAAAAGCGTATAAATTATCCGCTCATCACAACACCAAACTTAAACTGTTACTTGTCCCCAAAAAACTAGACAAATAAAATAGAATACAAAGAAATCAAGAAGCAATAATATCTCAGAGTTTTAAGTGAAGCTCAGATCCTAATTAGATGAGCGGGACTAGTAGCTTTTTGCTTCCGAACAGTTTTAGCATCTCACTTTATCCTTTGAAATTCAGAATGATTGGCATCCATAGGAACTCAGAATTTAGATAGTATTATTGATTCTCCTAGTTTAGTATGTTGATTCTTGAACACATCTACTTTATGAGTCTTGGCCGTGGCCCTAAGCACTTTGTTTTCCAATATTACCACCGGATACATAAATGCCACAGACACATAATCGGGTGAACCTTTACAGATTGTGACTAAGCTTTGCTAAAGTCCCCAATTAGAGGTGTCCAGGGTTCTTAATCACACTCTGTTTTTGCTTTGGATCTTGACTTTAACCGCTCAGTCTCAAGTTTTCACTTGACACCTTCACGCCACAAGCACATGGTTAGGGACATCTTGGTTTAGCCGCTTAGGCCAGGATTTTATTCCTTTAGGCCCTCCTATCCACTGATGCTCAAAGCCTTGAATCCTTTTTATTACCCTTGCCTTTTGGTTTTAAGGGCTATTGACTTTTTCTGCTTGCTTTTTCTCTCTCTCTCTCTCTTCTCTTTTTCTCTCTTTTTTTTTCACAAGCTTTTGTATTCATTGCTTTTTCTTGCTTCAAGAATCAATTTTTTTATTTTTTAGATTATCAATAATATTTCTCTTGTTCATCATTCTTTCAGGAGCCAACAATTTTAACATTCATAAAATTCAATATCAAAAGCATGCACTGTTCAGGCATTCATTCAGAAGACAAAAAGCATTGCCACCACATATAAATAATGAGAATTTTCCTTATTAAAAACTCGAAAAAATATTGCCTCCTTATTCTAAAAATCTGCTATTTTATTTATGTTTGATGATGATGAGAAAAATAAATTATAGCTTAATTGGAGATAAAATTAAAATAGAGATACTAATTACTACTACTCCTATATGACTTCTAAGGTAAATTTCTAATAAGAATAATTATCACAGAGTTAAGGCTAAGATTAGAACTCAACAACCTTAAATTTGGGAGGTGGATGCCTCTTTAGTCTGTGGAGTGCTTGGCCCTTCAAAAGATAGCTTCTGGCGCTTCAGTTCCTTTAGTTCACGCCCTTGCTCTTCTTGTTCTCTGAGCAGTTTGTAGAGCATGCTGTTTTGATTTTGCTGTTCTTCTTTCAGTTGATCCACAGCTTCTTGCAACTTGGTGACAGATGCTTCTAGGCGCTCCCAGTATTCAATTTGAGGGATTTCTGGGAGGAACTCCTATGCTCTCCTCTTGATGGGGTCGTCCTGCACTTGTTGTCCTTCTATAGACTTTTTGGTGATTGGTTGCTCGACTGAGATATACTCATCTACTCCCATTTTTACCCCAGCATCTTTACATAACAGAGAGACCAAGTTTGGATAAGCCAATCTGGCATCTTTGGAGTTCTTGTTTGCAATTTTGTAGAGCTCACAAGCAATCAGCTGATGAACTTCCACTTCTTTTTCCAGCATAATGCAATGAATCATCACTGCTCTTCTGATGGTGACCTCAGAGCGGTTGCTAGTGGGCAGTATAGAGCACCCAATGAAGTCCAGCCAGCCTCTGGTGACTGGTTTGAGATCTCCTCTTTTGAGTTGGTTTGGGGCACCCTTTGTGTTGGTTGTCTATTTGGCTCCAGGGAGGCATATGTCCTCTAGAATTTTGTCCAAGATCAGGTTTGATCTCATCATTCTCGTATTAAAGGAATCTGGGTCATCTTGCAGTTGAGACAGCTTGAAGATCTCCCTTATTTTGTCAGGGTGGGTGTGAACAATCTTCCCTCTAACCAGAGTTCTATAGTCATAGAATGCGGTTCCAGCTATTCTCTGCCTATCCATTTGCCACAGATTTGCGTAGAATTTCTGAACCATGTTTCTTCCCACCTTTGTTTCAGGATTAGCTAGGACTTCCCAGCTCCTCTTTCGAATTTGCTCTTGGATCTCCGGATATTCGTCTTTTTTTAGATCGAATTTAACTTCCGGGATCACTGACCTTAGACCCATTATTTTGTAGTAATGGTTTGAATGTTCTTTGGTTAAGAACTTTCCTTGATTCCAAAGTGGTTTTGGAGTATTCTCTTTCTTGCCTCTTGAGTTGGTTTTTTTTCTCTTAGGAGCCATGATCTTAGTAGGTATTGGCTTAGTGATCATGGATAAACACACCAAACTTAGAGGTTTGCTTGTCCTCAAGCAAAAGAAAGGAAAGAAGAGGGATATGAGGAGAGCCAAGTCCGAATGATGAAGGTGAGGGGGAGGCCGAACTAGGATTTAAAGGGAAGAGGGTGGGTTTCGAAAATTTTGAAGAAGATATGATAGAAGATATGATTTGTAAAAGATAAGTATGATAGGAAAAGGATGCACTTTAAAATTTTAAAAGATATGAATAATATGAAAGATATTAAAAAAAATAGCTTTGTTTTGAAAAAGATATTGTGAAGATTTGAAAAAGATATTGATGAGTTGAAAAGATTTTAGAGTGAAAAGAGATAGATTTATTTTGAAAAAGATTTGAAAAGAATTTGAAGAGGATTAAAGAAAAAGGGTTTATGAATTAAAATACATTTGATATCTTTTGAAAAAGGATTTGAAAAATTAGGATTTGTAATATGTTTATGCAAGAAATCATGAGTTAAAACATGAAAAATGGAAAAAAATTTGAAGTGAAAACGAAATTACCTACTCCCCACAATCCTGGCGTTAAACACCTAACTGCTGCATGTTTTGGGCGTTTAACGCCCAATTGATGCTTGGTCTGGGCGTTTAATGCCCAGCTGTTGCTTCTAGCTGGCGTTAAACGCCAGAAACTCCTTTGTCACTGGGCATTTTTCTGAACGCCCAAGATGCTGTAAATCTGGCGTTAAATGCCCAGAAGCTGCTTCTTTCTGGCGTTTAATACCCAGATGGCTATCTCTACTGGCGTTAAACACCCAGTAGATGCTCATTTTGGTCGTTTAATGCCCCAAACAGCTCTTACTGGCTTTTTCGCACCAGTGAGCTTCTTTTTGCTGTTTTGTATTCTGAATCCTTCTGCAACCCTGTGAACTTATGCAATTGATTCTTTACCTTGAAGATTATTTTTATTTCAACCTGTATAAAAAATATAAAATAAAATAAAAAGAAATTAATAAGAAAAAGTTTTGCTAATGGCTGGGTTGCCTCCCAGCAAGCGCTTCTTTATTGTCTTTAGCTGGACCTTGCTGAGCATTTAATCTAGCCTCAGCTTTGAGCACTCTTGCTCAACATTGCCTTTAAGATAATGCTTGAATCTCTGTCCATTAACAATGAACTTCTTATTAGAATTAGTGTCTTGAAGCTCCACATAGCCATATGGTGATACACTTGTAATCACATATGGTCCCCTCCACCGGGATTTCAGTTTCCTGGGGAATAGCCGGAGCCTAGAGTTAAACAGCAGAACCTTCTGTCCTGGTTCAAAGACTCTAGATGATAGCTTTCTGTCATGCCACCTTTTTGCTTTCTCTTTGTAAAGCTTGGCATTTTCGAAAGCAGTGAGTCTGAATTCCTCTAGCTCATTTAGCTGGAGTAATCTTTTTTCTCCAGCTAATCTGGCATCAAAGTTTAGGAATCTGGTTGCCCAGTAGGCCTTATGCTCCAGTTCCACGGGCAGATGACAGGCCTTACCATACACAAGCTGGTATGGAGAGGTCCCTATAGGAGTCTTGAATGCTATTCTGTAAGCCCACAGAGCATCATCCAAGCTTCTCGCCCAATCCTTTCTATGGGTACTTACTGTCCGTTCCAGGATTCTTTTTAGTTCTCTATTAGAGACTTCAGCTTGCCCATTTATCTGTGGATGATATGGAGTTACCACCTTGTGGCTAATTCCATACCGGACCATGGCAAAGTAAAGCTGTTTGTTGCAGAAGTGGGTGCCCCATCACTGACTAGTACTCTAGGGACACCAAACATGCTGAAGATATATTTTTGGAGGAACTTCAGCATTGTCTTAGTATCATTAGTGGGTGTGGCAACAGCCTCTACCCATTTGGATACATAGTCCACTGCAACCAGAATATAAATGTTTGAGTATGATGGTGGGAAAGGCTCCATGAAGTCAATACCCCATACATCAAACAACTCAATCTCCAAGATTCTTTGTTGAGGCATGGCGTAACCATGAGGCTGATTACCAGCTCTCTGGCAACTGTCACAGTTACGTACAAACTCTCGGAAATCTCTATAAAGAGTAGGCCAGTAGAAGCCACACTGGAGGACCTTGGTGGCTGTTTGCTCACCTCCGAAGTGGCCTCCATATTGTGACCCATGGCAATGCCATAAGATCTTCTGTGCTTCTTCTCTAGGCACACACCTTCGGATTATTCCATCTGCACATCTCTTAAAGAGATAGGGTTCATCCCATAAGTAGTACTTTGCATCAGTAATTAATTTTTTCTTTTGTTGCCTGCTGTACTCCTTGGGTATGAACCTTGCAGCTTTATAGTTTGCAATGTCTGCAAACCATGGTGTTTCCTGAATGGCGAACAAATGCTCATCCGGAAAGGTTTCAGAGATCTCAATAGAGGGAAAGGACGCCCCTTCTACTGGCTCTATCCGAGACAGATGATCAGCCACTTGGTTTTCTGTCCCTTTTCTGTCTCTTATTTCTACATCAAACTCTTGCAGAAGCAACACCCATCTTATGAGCCTGGGTTTTGAATCCTGCTTTGTAAGTAGATATTTAAGAGCAACATGGTCAGTGTACACAATAACTTTTGATCCTACTAAGTATGATCTAAACTTGTCAATGGCATAAACCACTGCAAGCAATTCTTTTTCTGTGGTTGTGTAATTTTTCTGGGCATCATTTAAAACACGGCTAGCATAATAAATGACATGCAGAAGCTTGTCATGCCTCTGCCCCAATACTGCACCAATGGCATGGTCACTGGCATCACGCATTAGTTCGAATGGTAATGTCCAGTCTGGTGCAGAAATAACTGGTGCTGTGACCAGCTTAGTTTTCAGAGTTTCAAACACCTGCAGACACTCTGTGTCAAACACAAATGGCGTGTCAGCAGCTAGCAGATTGCTCAGAGGTTTTGCAATTTTTGAAAAATTATTTATAAACCTCCTATAGAATCCTGCATGCCCCAGAAAACTTCTGATTGCCTTAACATTAGCAGGTGGTGGTAATTTTTCAATTACCTCTACCTTAGCTTGATCCACCTCTATTCCCTTGTTCGAAATCTTGTGCCCAAGGATAATCCCTTCAGTCATCATAAAGTGACATTTTTCCCAGTTTAAAACCAGGTTAGTCTCTTGGCATCTTTTCAAAACCAGTGTCAGGTGATCAAGACAGGAGCTAAATGAGTCTCCGTATACTGAGAAGTCATCCATGAAGACTTCCAGAAATTTTTCCACCATATTAGAGAAAATAGAGAGCATGCATATCTGGAAGGTTGCAGGTGCATTACACAGCCCAAATGGCATCCTTCTGTAGGCAAATATTCCAGATGGGCATGTGAATGCTGTTTTCTCTTGATCCTGAAGATCTACTGCAATTTGGTTGTAGCCTGAATAGCCATCCAGAAAGCAGTAATAATCATGACCTGTTAGTCTTTCTAGCATCTGGTCTATGAATGGTAAAGAAAAATGATCCTTTCTGGTGGCTGTATTGAGCCTTCTGTAGTCAATACACATGCGCCACCCTGTAACTGTTCTTGTGGGAACCAGTTCATTTTTTTCATTATGAACCACTGTCATGCCTCCCTTTTTGGGGACAACTTGGACAAGGCTCATCCAGGGGCTATCAGAAATAGGATAAATAATCCCAGCCTCCAGTAACTTGGTGACTTCTTTCTGCACCACTTCCTTCATGGCTGGATTTAGCTGCCTCTGTGATTGAACCACTGGCTTAGCATCATCCTCCAATAGGATCTTGTGCATGCATCTAGCTGGGCTTATGCCCTTAAGGTCACTTATGGACCACCCAAGAGCTGTCTTGTGTGTCCTTAGCACTTGAATTAGTGCTTCCTCTTCTTGTGGATTTAAAGCAGAGCTTATGATCACTGGAAAAGTGTCACCTTCTCCCAGAAATGCATATTTCAGGGATGGTGGTAATGGTTTGAGCTCGGGTTTAGGAGGTTTTTCCTCTTCTTGAGGAAGTTTCAGAGGCTCTTTCAATTCCTCTTAATCCTCCAGATCAGGATGAACATCTTTAAAGATGTCTTCCAGCTCTGATTCGAGACTCTCAGCCATGTTGATCTCCTCTACCAAAGAGTCAATGAGATCAACTTTCATGCAGTCTTTTGGTGTGTTTGGATGCTGCATGGCTTTGACAGCATTCAACTTAAACTCATCCTCATTGACTCTCAGGGTTACTTCCCCCTTTTGGACATCAATGAGAGTTCGTCCAGTTGCTAGGAAAGGTCTTCTTAGAATGAGAGTAGCACTCTTGTGCTCCTCCATTTCCAGCACTACAAAGTCAGTGGGAAAGGAGAATGGCCCAACCCTGAAAATCATGTCTTCAATCACGCCTGATGGGTATTTAATGGAGCCATCAGCAAGTTGGAGACATATCCAAGTTGGTTTGACTTCTTCAGTTAAACCAAGCTTTCTGATAGTGGATGCAGGTATTAGGTTGATGCTTGCCCCAAGATCACATAAAGCTGTCTTGGTGCAATCACCCTCTAATATGCATGGTATCATAAAGCTCCCGGGATCCTTAAGCTTTTCTGGGAAGCTTTTCAGAATGACTGCACTACATTCTTCAGTTAGAAGAACTCTTTCAGTTTCTCTCCAATCCTTCTTATGACTCAAGATCTCTTTCATGAACTTGGCATAAGAAGGTATTTGCTCAAGTGCCTCTGCAAACAGAATCTTTATTTCAAGAGTCCTGAGATAGTCTGCAAAGCGAGCAAATTGCTTATCCTACTCCTCCTGGCGGAGTTTTTGAGGATAAGGTATCTTGGCTTTGTATTCCTCAACCTTAGTTGTTGTAGGTTTATTTCCTACAGAGATGGTTGGAGAAACCTTTTTAGAGGGGTTGCTATCAGCACTTGTGTGTGTCTGATCCCTCTCTGGCGTTTGGATGCCAGGGTTAGAAGCTTGATTGGCGTTAGACGCCAGCTTCTTACCTGTTTCTGGTGTTTGAATGCCAGAGCTGAGCTTTCATTGGGCGTTTAATGCCAGCTCCTTGTCTGTTTCTGGCGTTTGAATGCTAGAATTGTTCCTCTCTGGGCTCTTACTGTCCTCAGAGGGATTTTGGATGATATTTTGCTTATTCTCTGTCAGTTGTTCTTTCCTTGGCCTTCGGCTGCTCTGAAGTGAGGTATTTAATATTTTTCTACTTCTTAATTGAACTGCCTGGCACTCTTTTGTTATCTGCTTTGATAAGTGCTGTTTTGTCTGATTCAATTGCGCCTCCATATTTTTATTAGCATTTTTAGTGTCTTGTAGCATCTCTTTGAATTCTGCTAGCTGTTTTATTAGAAAGCACAATTGTTGATTGAGTTCAGCAACTTGTTCGAGAGGACTGAGTTCAGTGGACACTGCTTTAGCTCCTTCTTTTATGGAGGATCCATTACTTATGTACAGATGCTGGTTTCTAGCAACTATATCTATAAGCTCTTGAGCCTCTTCAATAGTTTTTCTCATGTGTATAGATCCACCAGCTGAGTGGTCTAGGGTCATCTGAGCTTCTTTTGTAAGCCCATAGTAGAAGATGTCTAACTGCACCCACTCTGAAAATATTTCAGAGGGACATTTCCTTAGCCTCCCTCTGTACCTCTCCCAGGCATTATAAAGGGATTCATCATCCTTTTGTTTAAAGCCTTGGATATCCAGCCTTAGCTGTGTCATTCTTTTTGGAGGGAAATATTGATTCAGGAATTTGTCTGATAACTGTTTCCATGTCCTTATGCTTGCTGTGAGTTGGTTATTTAACCACCTTTTGGCTTGATCTTTTACAGCAAACAGAAACAGTAAAAGCCTGTATACATCCTGATCTACTTCTTTGTCACGTACTGTGTCAGCAATTTGCAAGAATTGTACCAGAAACTCAGTAGGTTCTTCCTGTGGAAGACCGGAATACTGGCAGTTTTGCTGCACCATGACAATGAGCTGTGAATTTAGCTCAAAACTGCCTATTTTGATGGAGGGTATACAAATACTACTCCCATATGCAGCAGTAGTGGGATTAGCATATGATCCCAAGTCCTTCTGGACTGTTCATTTCCACTTAGATCCATGATGGATAAAATGGAATTGATATGAATTGTAAAAAAGATATATTTTTGTTTTTATTTTATTGAAGTAGAACAAACCAAATTATTAAGATAAATAAAAATAATAAGATAAAATAGAATAAAACAATTAGAAATTTAAAATGTAATTTTCGAAAACCAAGGGAAAAATAAATTTGAAAATGAGAATAATTGCTTAATTAAGAAGATTTGAAAAACTCTATATGATTTTTGAAAAAGATTTTGAATTTTGAAAGGATTTGATTTTGAAATAAAAATTTGAATTTTTCAAAAGTAATTTTTGAAAATTAAATTTAAAATAAAGAGAAAAGATATTTTTGAATTTAATGAGGAAAGATAAAAACAATAAAATGACACAGGACTTAAAGTTCTTAGATCTAATGCTCCTTATTTTCGAAAATTTTGGAGGGAAAACACCAAGGAACACCAAACTTAAAAATTTTAAGATCAAAACACAAGGAAGACTCAAGAACACTCTGAAGACTCACAAGAACAACAACAACATGAAGAAAGGACACCAATCTTGAAATTTTTAGAAAACCAAAATAAAATTTTTGAAAACTAAAGAAAAGTTAACAGGAGAACACCAAACTTAAAGTTTGGCACAAGATTTATTTAAAGAAAAATTATTTTTGAAAAAGTTTTTAAAAAAGATAGCCAATTACCAAGAACATAAGCACAACGCTCTAGCGAATTGAGCTATAAATTTAACGTGTTTTAACAAGGTATTTAATAAATAAAAATTTTTGAAACTAAAAATTCGAAAAAAAAAGTACAAGAAAAACAAGAAAAGACACAAAACAAGAAAAACCAATGATCAAACAAGGAAAATAAACAAGAGCAACTTGAAGATTAAGAAAGAACAATGAACACAAATTCGAAAATTTAAAAGAAAATAAAAACATGCAATTGACACCAAACTTAAAATATGAAACTAAACTCAAACAGAAAAACTCAATTATCAGTTTATAAAATTTTCAAAAAATTTAAAAAGAAAAAAAGGATTTAAAAAAAGAAATTTCAACCAAAAATAATAATAGAAGACTCTAAACCAAAAAGAAAAATTTTTCCGAATCTAAGCAACAAAATAAACCGTCAGTTATTCAAACTCGAACAATCCCCGGCAACGGCGCTAAAAACTTGGTGCACGAAATGTGAATCACACTTTTCACAACTCGTACCACTAACCAGCAAGTGCACTGGGTCGTCCAAGTAATACCTTACGTGAGTAAGGGTCGAATCCCACAGAGATTGTTGGCTTGAAGCAATCTATGGTTATCTTGTAACGCTTAGTCAGGATATTAATTATAATTATCAGTTTGAATTGAGAAGAATAAAAGAGCATGAAATAAATACTTGTTATGCAGTAATGGAGAATATGTTGGAGTTTTGGAGATGCTTTATCTTCTGAATCTCTGCTTTCCTACTGTCATCTTCTTCACGCACGCAAGTTTCCTCCTATGGCAAGCTGTGTGTTGGTGGATCACCGTTGTCAATGGCTACCATCCGTCCTCTCAGTGAAAATGGTCCAGGTGCGCTGTCACCGCACGGCTAATCATCTGTCGGTTCTCACTCATGCTGGAATAGGATCCATTGATCCTTTTGCGTCTGTCACTACGCCCAACCCTTATGAGTTTGAAGCTCGTCACAGTCATTCAATCCCTGAATCCTACTCGGAATATCACAGACAAGGTTTAGACTTTCTGGATTCTCAAGAATGCTGCCAATGGGTTCTAGCTTATACCACGAAGATTCTGATTAAGGAATCCAGGAGATACTCATTCAATCGAAGGTAGAACGGAAGTGGTTGTCAGGCACGTGTTCATAGGTTGAGAATGGTGATGAGTGTCACAGATCATCACATCCATCATATTGAAGTGCGACTGAACATCTTAGATAGAAACAAGCGTGTTTGAATAGAAAACAGAAATAATTGCATTAATTCATCAAGACACAGCAGAGCTCCTCACCCCTAACAATGGAGTTTAGAGACTCATGCCGTCAAAGAGTACAAAGTTCAGATCTAAAAATGTCATGAGGTCCAAAATAAATCTCTAAAAGTTGTTTAAATACTAAACTAGTAACCTAGGTTTACAGAAAATGAATAAGCTGTGATAGATAGTGCATAAATCCACTTCTGGGGCCCACTTGGTGTGTGCTAGGGCTGAGACTTGAGCTTTACACGTGCCTAGGCTATTTTTGGAGTTAAACGCCAGGTTGTAACCTGTTTTGGGTGTTTAACTCCAACTTGTAACCTGTTTCTGGCGTTTAACGCCAGAATACAACATGGAACTGGTGTTGAACGCTAGTTTACGTCGTTTATCCTTGAGCAACGTATGGACTATTATATATTTCTGGAAAGACCTGGATGTCTACTTTTCAACGCATTTAAGAGCGCGCCATTTGGACTCTTGTAGCTCCAGAAAATCCATTTCGAGTACAGGGAGGTCAGAATCCAACAGCATCTGCAGTCCTTTTTTAGCCTGAATCATATTTTTGCTCAGCTCGCTTGATTTCAGCCAGAAAATACCTGAAATCACAGAAAAATACACAAACTCATAGTAAAGTCCAGAAATATGAATTTTTCCTAGAAACTAATAAAAATATACTAAAAACTAACTAAAACATACTAAAAACTACATGAAATTAACCCCAAAAAGTGTATAAAATATCTGCTCATCAGGTGCTTTTTAAATTGTAACCTTATCGGCAGGGGACAGTGGTCGCTAGGAGTCACCAGAAGTTGAGTAAGAGATTTTTTGGGCCATTCAAGGTGCTACAGCGAGTAGGGGCAGCAGCCTACAAGTTGGAGCTGCCAGAAGGAAGTGCCATTCATCCAGTTTTTCACGTCTCTATGCTAAAATAGTTTCGTGGGGATCCAAATGCTGCCACTCACTTTGAGGCTCTTGATAAACCACTATTTTATGGTATATTTTGGATTGAACTGAATCGATTTTGTCACTTATTCTCACACTTATCCATATAAATTGCATGTTTTTAATTTTCCTTCCTAATTTTGTGCTATAATTGAAAACGTGCTTATTTGGCCTTAAAATTACTAATTTTTAATCTTCTCTTATTACCATTCGATGTCGTGATATGTATGTTAAGTGTTTTCAGGTTTTATAGGGCATGAATGACTTAGAGGATGGAAAGGAAGCATGCAAAAGTGGAAAGAACACAAGTGTTGAGTTTGGAAAACTTGGATTCTTATGATGATCAAACATTATTAATATTTTAATTAATTATAAAATTATTATTTTCAAATTGATTGGTTGATGGATTTTGTTTAGTGTGCAGATTTTGATTATTGGGCCAAAAGTCACATAAGCCCAAATTGATAAATGAATTAATTTGCTTTGTGCCAAATTGAATAATCCAAGTTGCTAAGGCTTGAATTGAAGATAAGCCCAAACCTCAGGCCCATGTTGATAAAAGCCATACGTTGATCACAAAACAAAAGGGGTCCAACTTGTTGATGCACTATTTAGTTATCTATTTCCATGAGTTATGGAATTCAAATTTTAATTCAATTAAATTCATGCATTGGTAAACTGAAAGAGAAAATTAAAATTTGAGCTAACTACATTTAATGCTTCACATGTTACTCCACTCCTTGGAAAATGTTAGTGGGATTTCAATTTCATTTAATTGTACATTGAAAACTTTGTATCTTCTCTCTCCTCTCTTTGTTTCTGTCATTTTATTTGTCAGAGAAGAAGATAGAAGCAAGAGCAAGTTATCAGAAATTACAGCGAAGCTATAAAGAAGCAAAAGGCTAGGTTGATGATGGCCTTTGCAAAAGGAAGATCCGAAGCATGGTGTGGCTAAAATCTTTGCCATTGAAGGCAAGATTTCAAGAAGCTTCAAGATCTTCCATGCCAAAAATAGGAAAGATCCGCCTCGGTCAGAGAAGGAAGACTTATGACTAGTGAGTTTAAAATGAGTTTAATGGATGAATTAACCTTCTTTCTTGGTCTTCAAATTAAACAAACTCCTAGTGATATTTTTATTCGCCAAGATAAATATGCCAAAGAGTTAATCAAAAAATTTGGTCTTGAAAATTCCAAACCAATAGAAACTCCTATGCATCCAAACACTAAACTTGATAAGGATGAAAATGGGAAAGATGTGGATAAAACAAATTATAGAGGAATGATAGGATCCCTCATGTATCTTACATCCTCTAGGCCGGATATTGTTCAAAGTGTGGGTGTATGCTCAAGGTTTCAATCTCACCCAAAAGAATCCCATCTTTCAGCCGTTAAAAGAATCATTAGATACATTAAAGGCACATGTGATCTTGGCTTGTGGTATCCTAAATCTAATGATTTTTGTGCAGTAGGGTCTTGTGATGCAGATTATGCGGGAGACCGACTGGATAGAAGAAGCACCTCCAGAATGTGTTGCTTCCTTGGAAGCTCACTCAACATATGGTCAAGTAAGAAACAAGCCACTGTTGCACTTTCCACGGCTGAAGCTGAATATATATCTGCCGCAGCTTGCTACTCATAATTAATTTGGTTAAAAACTCAATTAGAATATTACAAATTAAAAATCAATAGTATACCTCTATTTTGTGATACATTAGTACAATAAACATTTCAAAAAATCCTGTTCTGCACTCTAGAACAAAGCACATTGAAGTGAGATATCACTTTATTAGGGAACATGTGCAAAAGGGTACTATTGATATCCAATTTGTAAAATCTGAAGAGCAACTTGCTGACATTTTCACTAAACCACTGTGTGAAGATAGATTTTGTTCATTAAGGAACAGTTTGGGGATGATGGATTTGAGTTCTGTTGAAAAAATGTGATTTTTATGCCTCTGTTTGTTTTTGTCTTGTAGGCAGCAAGGAGACAAATCTGGGCATATGATGAACAAGCCATTATAGGGGGAGACTGAACTTTGGTACCTTGGACTCAAGCCCAATCAACCTCCTTTGAAGCCCGTTCCATGATACTGGCTCATTAATTTTTTTTTTGGCATCATGTTTTTAATTATTTTTAAAATAATTTATTATTAAGAAGGCTTTCACATCATATCTTTCAAAAGGGAGTTTTTGTTAAATCAAATCTTTTTCCCATATCTTCTCCCATTTTTCAAGGAAAAATCTTTTCAGTTACCTTTTTATTTTTAAATTCCTTGATTAAAAACCGTTTCCATTAAATGCTTATTATTTTAAATGATATTTCTCCATTAAGCATTTATTGTGGTCTAACCTCTTTCTACCCTCCACTCTCTTCAGCCTCTCTTCAACTTTTCCCTCTCCCCTTCACTTCCTTCATCATGAGAAAGAAGGTTGCCTCTCGCAGAAGCAGCCGTAACCCCATTATAAAAAATTCTCCATCTTCCAGAGGTCTTCAATCCCATACACACATACACATACACTTCCACTCGTCCTCTTCACCTTCTTCTCACTCAACAGATTCTATGGCGCAAAATAGAATCCATGCCAGGACCTTCACAAGACAGGAAGCAGCGTCATCTAAGAGGAATACTAAGGGAAGGGAGCAAGTTCCTGAAGAGGAAGAAATATCAGCACTTCCATCTCCACAACCATCACCACCACGGCGTTCCACCCCTCATCCCTCTAGTCGGTCTCAACATACAAAGAAGCCAGCCCTTCATGACACCAGAGAACCCTCTAACTTGGACTCATTGGACTTCAAAAATAAATATGGTAAAAGTCACTCCCACTTTGATCCTGCCTGTTTCATGTCTTGTGCTGCTTTTGAGTTCCACTCACAGGTTTTGGTAAATCGTCATCTTTGTGCTTCTTATATGGTAAATCTAGAAAATCTTTGTGAAAAAGGAATTGATTTCACTGTATTTTTTTATGATTTCAAATGGGCTCCTCTTTTCAAAATTTGAAAACCTGTTTTTCCGAACTTGGTTCGAGAATTTTATGCTAACATGATGTTTCATGATGGTGCATTGCATTCATATATCAAAAAGGTTCATCTCACCTTGAATCGTGATACTGTAAGTGGGATAACCATGTTGGTGTTTCCTTTTAAGTAGCTCTGACTCGGATTTGTGAAAATTTCTCTGCTCTTGATGGCACAACTCTGACCCACAAAGCTCTCGGACCTGTGCGAGCCTTGCTTCATCGTATCATCAATCATATTCTGATGCCTCAAAGTGGTTCTTACCAGCGGGTTACTATCTGTGATACCCTTGTCTTGTTTGCTATTCTAAATTCTGCATCTATTTCATTTGCATATCTTATGGTGAGACACATGTGGGACTGTGTCCATAGAGATAAGAAAGCAAATCTGCCATATGGAATATTTCTAACATGCATCTTTGAGTACTTTAATGTGGATCTCAGTAATGAGCCAGTTGAGAACAGGGTTTCCACCATTAAAAGCGGAGGGGTTCCCAATTCTGTTAAAGGAAAAAAGGGCAAAAGTTCAATGGCATCAATGATCTCTGATAGCGAAAGTGACAGTCTTCCTCCTAAATCTTTTAAGATTTCTGAAACTATCAAGGATGTTCTGAATGAGTTCTCCAATATGTCTAGTATGATGGTCAGGACCTTCAAAGAGGTTAGAAAGCAAGCCTATGAAAATGAGAAGGCTTGGACCAAATGCCGGAAAAGGGTAAATCTGCTGATTAAGAGCTTGGAGACTACTAGCAAGGACAAAACTCATTCCGAAGGAGAAGATGATTATCTTGATTCTGATGACAATGTTTCTGATGCCTAAAGATTTGCTCAAGCTGCTTATGTTTTTAGACAATATTTCTTTTATTGTTTGGTCTTAGTTTCACTTGAACTGCTTTGTGTTGGGATGACTGTACTCAATAATTTTAATACTCAGTTTGTATTTTAATATCAATGTTTTGCATTACATTGTTGTTTTATCTGTTTTGCAGGTTCCCTCCTTAATGACAAAAGGGGGAGCAAAATTAAAAAGGGACTAAATTGAAAATAGAATTGGGACTGCCAATCTAATTCTTGTGCTCTGTTTTTTTAGCCCTTTTGATTATTATTTCATGCCATTTTTTGATGCTCTGTTTTAGTGGCTGAACATTGTGTTTTATTGCTGGCTATATATTTTTATTGCTTGATTTGTTGCTTTGTTGGCAGGGATTTTTTGATGATTTGAATATGTTACTGTAAGCAGTATATTGAGTCTTGATCATTTGCTGAAATGTACTCTGAATGTACTATTCTATCTCATACTTTGCAAGAAAATTTTTTTGAGCAGCATGTTATTAAAAATATAGAACTTGAGTGTTGAATTATTGATTGATAGAAGAAATTGCTCAAGTACAAGTCTTTTTATGGCTCGGTTTCTTAAGGTTCCATGTGTTGAAAATATATTTTTTTTGAACTATTTAAGCATGTTATAGGTACTGCTTCCATTGGATATATGCACACATTAAGGGGGAGCAATGTGATAAATTGAAAGGGGGAGCAATGTGATAAATTGAAAGGGGAAGGATTCGGCCAAATTCTTCAAGGAAGTTTTCTAAATTCTAATAACTTTTTCAATTCATTTTTTAATAATGTTTGTCATCAAGGGGGAGATTGTTGATTTTGAAAAACTTGGATTATTATGATGATCAAATATTATTAATATTTTAATTAATTATAAAATTATTATTTTCAAATTGTTTGGTTGATGGATTTTGTTTAGTGTGCAGATTTTGATTATTGGGCCAAAAGTCACATAAGCCTAAATTGATAAATAAATTAATTTGCATTGTGCCAAATTGAATCATCCAAGTTGCTGAGGCTTGAATTGAAGATAAGCCCAAACCTCAGGCCAATGTTGATAAAACAAAATGATGAAGAAAGTGGCCCAAGGATGCCATACGTTGATCACAAAACAAAAGGGGTCCAACTTGTTGATGCACTATTCGGTTACCTACTTCCATGGGTTATGGAATTCAAATTTTAATTCAATTAAATTTATGCATTGGTAAACTGAAAGAGAAAATTAAAATTTGAGTTAACTACATTTAATGTTCCACACATTAGTCCACTCCTTGGGGAATGTTAGTGATATTGCAATTTCATTTAATTGTACATTGAAAGCCTTGTATCTTCTCTCTCCTCTCTTTATTTCGGTCATTTTATTTGTCAGAGAAGAAGATAGAAGCAAAAGCAAGTTATCAGAAATTACAGTGAAGCTATGAAGAAGCCAGCGGCTAGGTTGATGATGGCCTTTGTAAAAGGAAGATCCAAAGCATGGTGTTGCTAAAATCTTTGCCATTGAAGGAAAGATTTCAAAAAGAAGTGATGCACCACTATTTTGTGGTACATCTTATGCTTGATTGAGTGGATTTTATCCACTAAACTCACACTTATTCATATAATTCGTATGTTTTACATTTTCTTTCCTAACTTTGTGCTATGATTGAAAACATATTTCTTTGGTCTTAATTTAGCTAATTTTAATCCTCTCTTATTATCATTCAATGCCATGATATGTGTGTTAAGTATTTTCAGAGATTACAGGGCAGGAATGGCTTAGAGGATGGAAAGGAAGCATGCAAAAGTAGAAGGAATACAAGAAACTGAAGGAATTGCTAAGCTGTCCAGCCTGACCTCTTCGTATTCAATCGATCATAACTTGAGCTACAGAGGTTCAAATGAGGCAGCTCCAATTGCATTGGAAAGCTAACATCCAGGGTTTCGAAATGATATATAATTTACCATAGTGGCCGTACAGCTAAATGACGCGCATGCATGCATCACGCGCACACGTCATTCTGCAGAAAATCCAGCGTAGCAGAATTCGCCCCCAGCGATTTCTGGGCTGTTTTTGACCCAGTTTTTGGCCCAGAAAATACATATTAGAGGCTACAAAGTTGGGGAATCATAGACACAATTGATACAACTTCTCATTATTCAAAATTTTAGGTTTTAGATGTAGTTTCTAGAGAGGGAGGCTCTCTCCTCTCTCTAGGATTTAGGATTCCTAGTTTTATTTTGTTGAGTTGGATATTACAAAGAGTTGCTACCTCCGTTGAAGTCATTATTCTAGTTTTTTTTCTTTGTCCCTTACTCTTTCATATCCTTAATTTTTTTTCAGAGTTACAATTGGATATTTTTTAAAATTTATTAATGCAAGGAATATCTGTTCATTTAACTTTATTATTTATTTAATTGCTTTCAATTTTATTTCCATTATCATGTCTCTTTTCTACTCCCTTCTCCCAACAACGAAGATGGTATCCATGTTGATGGAGTAGACTCCCAACTTGTCATGGAAGTTGATTAAAAAGAGACCCTTGAGTTGGAATGCTCAAGTGATTAGTTAAATTGGAAGTTGTTGGCTAATTCTCTATTTACTAACGCTAATCCTTCCCAAGGGAGAGGATTAGGATTTGCGAATAAGATTTAGCTCAATCACTTGACTTTCCTTTATTTAGTAAGGGTTAACTAAGTGAAAATAACAACTTTTTAATACTACCCTTGAGAAAATCCAACAAGGATAGAACTTCGAATTAATCATTCTCCCAGTCAAGGCTTTTTATTTTAATTACATAAAATCTCTTGTTAATTTTCATTGCTTTAATTTATAATTATTTATTTTCCCATTCCTCATTCCAAAATTTCTCAGAAAACCCATAACCAATAGTAACACACCTCCCTGCAATTCCTTGAGAGACGATCCGATGTTTCAATACTTCGGTTATTATTTTTAATGGGTTTGCTTAAGTGACAAACAAGTTTTTGTACGAAAGGATTCTTTGTTGGTTTAGAAACTATACTTACAACGAGAATATATTTGTGAATTTCTTTACTAGTAGAAAATTCGTTCGTCAAAATGGCGTCGTTGCCGGGGAATTGCAAACGTGTGCCTTATTATTGGTTATTGTAAATATTTGCTTTTTCGTTTCTTTGTTAGTATTTTTAGTTTTAGGAGTTTATTTTCATTAATTTCTATTAGCTTTTGTTTTTAATTTTTTATTAGCTACTATGAATTCTCACCCCTGTCGCTTTGAGTTTGGTTCCAATGTTGTTGTAAGGAATGGGCGCTATAATAAGAACATGCATCAAGGTTGGAATAATCAAGGATGGGAGAAGCCACAAGGATTTGATCAACTCTCTTGGCGACAACCCCCTCTAATGAGCTATAACTAACAACCATTCTATGAAGCATACCAAGACAATAGTTATGGTGGGCCTTTCCTGACAACCAACCTCCACCAAATTACTATGGTCAAGAGCCATTCCAAGGTGCGTGCCAAGATGATAGATATGGTGGACCTCCTTGTAGTTACCAACAAGCCCCACCCTACGCTTATGAACCCCCTCCTCAACATAGCTCTAAACCACCATACTCACAAGCTCCCTACTAGCAAGCACCTCCATATGACCCTAACTCTTATCAACCCAACCAACCACCATATGAGCCATATGAACCATATATAGAACCACCCTAATTCCAACACAATTACTCCTAAGAACCACCACCTCCATACCCACCATGTTCATATCCATCAATCCAAGAGCCCTATGATCCTATCGTGTTGTCCAAGAGGAACAAGAGCCAAGGGACCGTCTCAAGGAAACAGTGGATCAATTTCATGCAGCTCTTCATCAACTGGAGCAAGCGATAAATTGGTTAGCTTCCCAACGTTTGGACACTCAAGGAACCCCCATGGATTCATGTGGAGAATCTAATAAAGAATGTAGCATGAAGGAGACACTAGAAACTCCAGTGGACAGTGAGGAGCATGACTTTGTATTGGAACAAGTGGAGGAAGCCAGAAGTATCAAAGAAGAGGAAGTGGTTGAAGACTTAGGAGATGCAAAACCTCCATGGAAAACTCAAGTCAT
This sequence comes from Arachis ipaensis, assembly GCF_059453495.1. Classification (NCBI taxonomy): domain Eukaryota; kingdom Viridiplantae; phylum Streptophyta; class Magnoliopsida; order Fabales; family Fabaceae; genus Arachis; species Arachis ipaensis. The sequence goes on along the minus strand of NC_142441.1, from coordinate 111,434,208 downwards.
AGAGCCTCTTTCTAAGATGTTTGCAATTGATGTTGAGGAGGGTGTACAACCTCCAAGACATATCTTGGTTGAAGACTTTGAAGAGGTTGATCAAGAGATGGATTCAATCATTGATGAATCCATTTCTAAAATCAAATCCTCTCCCATTGGACTTGACATAGAGATTAAAGAAGAAGTAGCACAACCTTCCATGCCCTTGGTAAATAATGATGAAGAGATTGAATTGGGAAAGAGCTACCAAGAGGAAGAGGTTGAAATTGAAGAAGCTTGCAAAGAGGTGGAAGTTGTCAAGGAAGAGCTCAAGGGAATGGAGCTAGAAATCACCTTGCCAAAGTTGTTAGAGACCTCTCCCCCAAAGCCATCACCATCCATTCTGTAACGACCCAGCTTTCGGTATGTCATGGTCATACAAGAAGCTAAGTGTTACCAACTTGTTCTTCCTAATTATTAACTATTACTTAATATATGAGCCTGTTCCTTGTTAGAACGTTGCCAATTTTACGAGTAACTTTTTTTTAACTTATATCGTTGCAAGTGAGGGAGTAAAATAAATAAGCACACACTGATAGAAATAATAAGGAAGCATAAAGAAACATATAACACATCTAATAATATACATAATGTACACTATAACAAAACATGTAGCATTCACAAAAGATCAAGTCAGTTTACATCCTCGTCATCCTACGTAGCTAATATGTACACGACACTCCCAGGGCCTGGCCCATACAAAAAGCCGCTAAACTGGCGCCCAGGCTAGCCTAACCACTCTACAGCTCCTAGTTTTCAGGTGTACTAACATAATTGAGAGACTACCTACAGATAATGTCAGACTAGAGTGTCATCAAAGGAATGCTCCCACTACTGTCAGACTATATCTACACGTGGCCGTTCGGAAGATCGTCATGAGGCTCGCCCATCTACTCATCCTGCTCTATCTCTATCTTAGGATCCTCCTCCTCCTCCTCATCCGCAGCTACACCTATACCCTCATAACCACCAGAAGCACTACTGTCACTATGTACAAAACCATTCGCAAGCACATGTCCGTTCGCATATATAAGAGCTACCCCGTCGTCCGGTAGTGCCGGCTCATCAGGCTGTGGAAAGTCAGGAATGGGCTCAGGGGGAAAGTCCCACTCTGGTGGAATCACAGGTACGTAGTCACCAACTAACTCAGGCTCATCAGGAATGATAGGCTCAGGTACCGCCTCGTTCAAGGGTTGAGCCGGTATAGGGTGTCCGGAACCATCGGGAAAATGATGTCCAGGTGCGTTAGGGTGTAACCAGGATAAGGAAAAGTCGTAAGGAGCATCGGTGTCAAAATGCGGGCTAGATAGAGGATGTTGAAAAGCTTGATTAGGTAACGCATATCGTCTAATACGAGGCTCCAAACCCATAATGAAGTAATTGTGATGTACCGGATCCTCGTAGACGTAAGGGTCCTCGAACTCATAGAAGATCACGCCCGTCTCCATCTGAGGGGGAGGAAGGGAGAGAAGGGGTAAGAACTGGGGAGTTCTTAGTAGGGTCGGGGTTGTTAGTTACATTCATTTATTCGATTTTGATTAGTAGATGGATAATAGAATACAGTAAAGTAGTAAACAGAGGTTAAAAATAAATAGAAAAACAAAGAACAGAACACAAGCAGAAAAATACAAGAAGATAAAGCACAAACACAGCACTCAGTCAAACAAACATAAAGAAATAGATTACACACAAGTAGGAATGTAATAGAGAATAATGCACAGATAAGAATGATGCATGTCTAGTCCTAGTACAGGCCATGAGCTCATGTGTCAGTTAGCACCTGCATTTCCGACATTTATCCGGTCACGAGTTCACGATTTCCCGGATACGATTTTCCGTTCAAATAAATACGCATATAATTATTAGCAGCTCTATTGAGACAGCCTCTGCTTTCTACTCGCAGGAAATATACTCTTGGGAACGAAAAATTGCTGTAGGTATCCTAGTTTCCCTACAGAAGCTCTTGGGTTGCTTTAAGCAACAGATAAATAAACATTATCTCTTGGGTTGCATTAAGCAACAATTAAGCAAACAATATCTCTTGGGTTGCCGCAAGCAACAAATAACTTTTCAATAAGCCTTTTGCTCTTAGTCCCTTTACCCTGCTCTGATTTTTCTGTTTAACATGTGTATTTAAAGCTTATGTAAATTTCGGTATGAATAGTTAGCCTGTCCCAGGTATAGGTTCATTAAGTCTATACTGAAATAGTTTAACTTTTCATATAATACCTAACCCTAGTCGCAACTCAAGGACTAACTATGTTGCCCTAGTTTGTTCGCTAGTCTCTGTCTGTTTTTTTGTCATTAAAACTTTACAGACTTTTTCTTCGATTTTTATCTTTTCTTCAACTTTTTAACTTTTATTTATCTTTGCCTCACTAATATGTTCTTACCACTCCCTAAGTGTTTTATGAAGGTAATTATGAGATTCTGCGCTTAAAGTTGTCTTTCTAAAGCTTTTACAGAAAACTGCCTTTTCTGCATTATTTTATTATTTTATCATTAATTTTCGAAAATTAACTTATCTTTTACTTTTAACCTTTAAAATTCACTTTTTACCACCCGTAACTTTTAATATTTCTACTTTTTCCATCCTAACTTTCAGAAATTACCAAATAACCCCTTAAACACCAAAAATTTTACTTCCTTGTCCTTTTAAAGATCTAAAGCCTATTCTTCATTTTTCTTCATCACACTCAAAGTGTTCTTCATGTTCTTCATAAATTCTTCAGATTCTTTCTCTGTTTTTACCCGTTTTTCAGTCTTTTCGGCAACCGATTTTTACTATAATTCATAATAAATTAGTAGCCACTAAAATCCCATCTTTTCTACATGATTTCAACACAAATTGAACCTCAATTTAAGCCTAGGGTTTCATTTTTCCAGTAACCCCAAGAACATGAACTCAAAGCATGAATTTCATCAAATTTCATCAAAATTTCACCAAATTTTCACCAAGAACCAATCATATATGCAACCAATTTTTTGCACAGCCAAATCATACAACATTCACACAACTCAAACACAAATAATCAAGATTAATTTCGTGACACCCTACCTGGTTTTGCTGCTCCTAATTCAGTTAGACTTTCAGGTGGTCCTTAAGCACTTTTTCCTCCTAAATCACATCAAGAACAACTTTAAATCCAAAAACCCTCAACTAACCAAATCTCACTCAGCATGTTAGGAAGTGATTTCTAACCTTAGACTTGCTGGAAGTTCACGTTTCTTGGCCCTCAAGTCAAGTTAAGCATGATTCCTAAGGAAGAACATCAAGAAAACACATGTTTAAGCATGTTTCCTTGAAACCAAATCAAAAGAGAGATGGTGCAGCCAACTCACCTTGATTCCAGCCTTGATAAGTCATATGATCATGTAGAGAAATAAGAGAGGATCATTTTGGTTGGATTGGAATTTTGATTTGAGTTTTAGTTCAGCAGAAATCAAGCTTTGAAGATTTGGAACTAAGAACTTTTCTCTCTTTTTCTCTCTTCCTATTTTCGGCCACAAAGTGAAAATGAGCCAGCCTTGGGGGTTTTGGGGGGTGTAGGGTGAGTTATGATTGGTTGGCTTGGAGGTGGGTTAAAATAATATTAAAATATCTCAGGTGTATAACTACTAAAACTAGATGTATCGGAACACTTTTAAAAATATCTCTAAAAATTATTTTCTGAGCTACTAGCATAAATGAAACTAGTAACATATTTAATATGAGAGTAAAACATGTATAATGAGGCCTTAGCAATGCTAAAGTCATCAGAGAGTGCTGGTGCTAAGCTGCACTAATAAACTGTGAACCCGGTTAAACCGATTTTCTATTTTTAACTAAAACTGACCAGGTAACCTTATAATATCATTCAAGAAGCTTCTAATACTCATATAATGATAATATTATTCTATTATCTCTCTTCTCTCATGAATCGAGTCTGGTTCGTCAAATTGAGACTATTTACGAAAAATCGAATCAAAACTCCTAACTGATACGGTACAAAAACTAGGTTCTTCGTGACCGCATTATCGAGCTTGCCTCGAAAAAGGTTCTAGCTTAAAGATAACATAATGACAATGAGGATTTAGATACTTGATGATATATCAAAGTTTTTCCCCTTACTGATCTTCCGGAGAAATTTGTACTTTCAGAAGAGATCTCGCGTACTCGAAAACCGGGGTTGTTACACATTCTTCATTCAAGTGGGTAAATCTTTCATCTCTAAACTTAATTAGCCCACTTGAATATGCTTTGCTTGAGACGGATGGGCAACGTAGAGCTCTTTGTGGCTTTAAGAGTAAGAGGGAGATGGTTAGTGGTAAGAGTCGTCCTGCAAGGTTCAATATGGTAGAAAGTTCAAGGTTTAAATGCAAAGGTTGGTGTAAAGCTCGACTGAATGGGTCTAGGAAGTTGTTTGGCAGCTTTAGTGAGAATTCAGATTGCCTGCCACCCGGTTGGAACAATAATGATCAATAAGAAGACGGGTGCAAAAGCAAGGTTTGGGATCCCAGAATTCATTCTACCAATCACCACTCTTGGGGCCTTGTCACTTGCTTTAACTTGCTTGAAGGCTTTATGCAACTAGTGTGGGATCCCGGAGGCTATTGGAATTACAAACACTGGTGGGGATTCCTGGATGAGTTCAAGCATAAGCCTCCATGACAAGGAGCTCCCCAAATGTCCAACTTAAGGACTTTAACTAAAAGTGCTAGGTGGGAGACAACCCACTATGGTATGATCTTTCATTTTTTATTCTTAGTTTTATTTTATTTTATTCTTATTAGTGTTCATTCATAATTTCTGCATATTTATCTGCATTCTGCATTTTGCATTCTGGATTTAAAAAAAAAGAGAGGGAGAAAAGCACATTCCAGTGGTCACGCATACGCGTGACTGACGCTTGCGCGTCGATTGGATTTTTACTCACCCACGCGAACGCATGGGTGACGCTTACGCGTCGTTTCACAAATTCCCTTCTCCTTCTCTCTTCTCTCCCTTCTTATTCTTTCTTCTTCCTTTCTTACTTTCTTCTTCTTCATCTCTCTAACTTCTCATCCTTCTTCACTTTCATTCTATTTTTACTTAATTTATTTGCATACTTTCATTCATTGCATTTTAATTTTGTGCATATTTTTATTTTCTTTTCTAAATTTATTTTTTTTTCCATTGGTGTTAAATTTTCTTATTCAACTATTACATCTTTTCTTGAATTATTCTGGTGCTTCATGACTTGTTTTATTCTGATTGGATATTATTATTCATAAGTCAATGCTATTCTTTTATAATACTTGCATTCCATTTGCATTGATATGCACTTATATTATCTTGCATTACCCACTCCCTCTTCCCCATTTGTTGCAATTTTTGCACTATTGATATGCCATTTGCTTCTACTATTTTCCCACTTGCATGTTGTAGCTACCATGTAATTGAGACCCTCATTATTTGACATTAACCGAACCATATTTTATTTGTTTTCTATATTTATTTTTGGGTTATTTTTCTTCTCTTTTCTCTTCTTTCAGGATGGCCACCAAGAAGGAAAAAGAAAAGCTTCTCAAAGGGGCAACAAACAAGTCCATCTGCACAATCTTTGGAAAAAGAATCAGTTGGAGTAACCCGTCCACTTGCACATCTTAGCATGCACCGAGGACGGTGCAATCTTTAAGTGTGGGGAGGTCGATACCGATCTCCATGGGTTAGTTATTTTCTTCTCAACACCAATATTTTATTTTATTTGTTAGTTCATTGTTGCATTTGCATGTTTGATTGCATGTTCATTTAGCTACTACTTGGTTAAAGTACTAAAATTCTTTTCAAGACTTTATTTTAAAATATTTCACTAATTTAAATTAAAAACTTTTTTGTTAAACTTGTTTGAAGACTATAAATTGGAACATAAATTATAGCTAAGAACACACAACCCAGTGAGATTTTTGAGCCTAATTGTATGGTTACATTATCTAACCATGATATTTTATTCTTGTGTATTTTCTTCTCTATAATTGCAGACTTTACTTTTGTTCCATTCTATATGTCCAATGTTTAGTGTGTTTGCATGCTTGCATATGATTGAGGCCATGTTTCTTTAAAAGCTCACTTATCCCAAATAGCATGCCCTTTCAATCACCTTTGTTAACCACCTTGAGTCTTTTAATCCCCATTTATTTTATATTTTACCCCATCACTAGCCTTAAGTAGAAAAATAATTAATTACCCCAATTGAATCTTTGGTTTGCTTAAGATAGAGATTGTGTGTCAATTAAGTGTGGAGAACTGTGGGAACTTGGGTGATGAAAGTGTACAGTGTTTCATTGACAAAATATTGAGAATTTGGGTACCTATTCATACAAAACCAGAAAAATTAAAAATACATGTGCATTGATATGTTATGTTTACTTTTATATTTTTAATCAAAAAAAAAGAGGAGAAAAAGAAAAAGAGAAAAAAAAGAAAAAGAAAAAGAGAAAAAATTATATATTTATATATATAATATAAATAAATAAATAGGGGATAAAATTACCCCAATGCTAAGTTTAATAAAAGATCATTACACATGTGGTAAAATTAAAAATTGGTACATGAGTATGTGATACAAAAGTGGAAATTTTGGGTAGCTAGGCATAATTTTAGAGTTACATAGAGTGTGTGTGTGTGTTAGGTGAAAGCTTAGATTAATCAAAGATTCATATTTTAGCTCACTTGGCCATACATATATCCTCTCCCTTACCTTAACCCCATTACAACCTTGAAAAGACCTCATGATGTTTGCATTGATATACTAATTTTTTGTTGATTGGTTAGATGAAGAACAAAGTCTAGAAAGCATTACTAGAGAAGAGTAGATTGATTAACCCTAGACACTTGAGAGAATTAGAGTGCATATACACTACCAGTGAGGGTTCAATGCTTGATTCTATGTTCATTGCTTTCATGAGCTACCTTCTTACAAGTTTACTTGTCTTTTATTGTGTAATTTGAATTAGTGGAATCTGATTTATGTTTGTCTTGGAGAATTTGTTTACTTTTAACTAAGTAGGTAGAAGCATTTTTTGCATGTAGTTGCATTCATATAGATAGGTTGCATTTCATAAGTTTTACCATTCCTCTTCACTCCTTTATAGCTTCTCCTGAGCTTAGCATGAGGACATGCTAATGTTTAAGTGTGCGGAGATTTGATGCACCACTATTTCGTGGTAATCTTATGCTTGATTGAGTGGATTTTATCCACTAAACTCATACTTATTCATATAATTTGCATGTTTTACATTTTCTTTTCTAACTTTGTGCTATGATTGAAAACATGTTTCTTTGGTCTTAATTTAGCTAATTTTAATCCTCTCTTATTACCATTCGATGCCATGATATGTGTGTTAAGTATTTTCAGAGATTACAGGGCAGGAATGGCTTAGAGGATGGAAAGGAAGCATGCAAAAGTGAAGGAATACAAGAAACTGAAGGAATTGCTAAGCTGTCCAGCCTGACCTCTTCGCATTCAATCGATCATAACTTGAGTTACAGAGGTCCAAATGAGTCGGTTCCAGTTGTGTTGGAAAGCTAACATCCGGGGCTTCAAAATGATATATAATCCTCCATAGTGGCCATACAGATAAACAACACGCACGCATTGTTCTACAGAAAATCCAACGTAGCAGAATTCGCCCCCAACGATTTCTGGGCTGTTTTTGACCCAGTTTTCGGCCCAGAAAACACATATTAGAGGCTACAAAGTGGGGAAATCATTGACACAATTAATACAACTTCTCATTATTCATAATTTTAGGTTTTAGATGTAGTTTCTAGAGAGAGAGGCTCTCTCCTCTCTCTAGGATTTAGGATTCCTAGTTTTATGCAGTTGAGTTGGATATTACAAAGAGTTGCTACCTCCGTTGAAGTCATTATTCTAGTTTATTTTCTTTGTCCCTTACTCTTTCATATGCTTAATTTTTGTTCAGAGTTACAATTGGATTATTTTTAGAATTTATTAATGCAAGGAATATCTTTTCATTTAATTTTATTATTTATTTAATTGCTTTCAATTTTATTTCCATTATCATGTCTCTTTTCTACTCCCTTCTCCCAACAACGAAGATGGTATCCATGTTGATGGAGTAGACTCCCAACTTGACATGGGAGTTGATTAAAAGGAGACCCTTGAGTTTGAATGCTCAAGTGATTAGTTAAATTGGAAGTTGTTGGCTAATTCTCTATTTACTAACGCTAATCCTTCCCACGGGAGAGGATTAGGATTTGCGAATAAGAGTTAGCTCAATCACTTGACTTTCCTTTATTTAGTAAGGATAGAAATTCCAATTAATCATTATCCCAGTCAAGGCTTTTTATTTTAATTACATAAAATCTCTTGTTAATTTTCATTGCTTTAATTTATAATTATTTATTTTCCCATTCCTCATTCCAAAATTTCTCAGAAAACCCATAACTAATAGTAACACACCTCCCTGCAATTTCTTGAGAGACGATCCGAGATTTTAATACTTCAGTTATTATTTTTATTGGGTTTGCTTAAGTGACAAACAAATTTTTGTACGAAAGGATTCTTTGTTGGTTTAGAAACTATACTTACAACGAGAATATATTTGTGAATTTCTTTACTAGCAGAAAATCCGTTCGTCAAGAAGCTTCAAGATCTTCGATGCCAAAAATAGAAAAGATCTGCCTCGGTCAAAGAAGAAAGATCTCAGTGACTAAAGCTCAGTTCCATTTTTGTTCATCCATGAGAGAAGGTAGCTACTAGAGCTACGAAGATGAAGAAGAAAATATGGAAAGGAAGGAGCTGTCAAGGATCAGAGGTTCATCAAGGGTCAGAATTCTTCCTTGGAGCCAAAGTCAAGATCAACGGCTCAGGATGAAAGAACTTGATGAGAAGGATTGAGAGAGGTACATGCATGTTGATTTTGGCTTTGGTTTTCTCTCTCTCTTCTCTGTCCGAACCAGCTATGTGTGGGAGAAGACGTTGGTGGCTTGGTTGAACCGGTTTCAACCTTGGAAGCTTCTCCTTCTATAATAAGGGTGAACAGCCAAGGGTTAAGACAAGGAGAGTAAGTACAAAGTTCTCATAGCTACCCTAAGCTAACAGAAGTTCTTCCCCTTTAATGAGTTTTATTTTGTTTAATTTTCTTTAGTTTTGTCTGTCTGAGTCTCATGGTGAAAAAGGCAAACAAAGTGAGGTTTGTAAGAAAAAGCCAATGAGAGAAAAAAGACAGTGAGCAAAATTAAAGAAAAAGCCATAGATGTCTTAGAGTTTCTTTATACATCTGTATGTTGTGTTTCATGATCTTGTGGAAATTCCCTTGCAAGTTGGGTTAGCACTTTGCAGTTGAAAGCATGGTAGGTGTCCAAGTCAAGTTCAGTTTTGGGGATAGAATCTAGACTTGTCCCAGATAGGAATGGGTAGTTCCTAGGGAAGAATTGGTGTATGTAATCTGATTATTATAGTGAAATTCGGTTACTGCTGTGATGGAGAGTAGATGTAGGCTGCATTGCCCTTAGCAGCTGAAACAAGATACTTCTAGGTGTGATTCTCTCTTTTTCTTCTACTCTTATTCTGTTTCTGTTGCACTGGAAACAAAATTAAAAAATATCTCATAACCGGTTACGAGACAAGAATAAAATGTCTCTTGACTTGTGACAAGACAAAAAGCAGAAATATCTCCTGAAGTTCTTTTAAAAGGCAGTAATTAATATTCAGCAAAAAGGGGCTAAGATTCAACCCACACCCCCTTCTCTTATCCACTGATTACCATCAACAAGAAATTGAGGATTGGAGAAGCTGGAGCCGACGCGCACGTATGGATGATGCGTACGCGTCACCGGTGCAGCAAGCAAGCGACGCGTGACCAGGATTGTGTGAGTGCATGAGAGAGAAGTTTGTTACGTAGTCAGTTAGGTAGGGGAGTGTCAAATAGGAGGGTAGTGTAATAGAAGAATCATGCATATGACAAAATTGTGATAGAGAGGAGTGTTCTCTCACTCGAATAGGGACTTTTTATACTCATACAATACCTTCACATTTTCTGCACAAATAATACACACTATACATTCTTTATTCATGATATACTCTTTCTGCATAATTGTTGTTGTGCTGTTGTGAGTTGGCTATATTCTGTAGGTGTGCTAATATTTTATTATTCTATTAAGTAACAAAAAACATGAAATAGAGCATGCCTATAAGTACAAAATTTTAAAAAAGGAATCAACACAAAGAATTGATCAAAAGCACTTAAGAACTAACTTTATCAATTAATAGGTTTAATTACTTTGACGGCCCTATAGTTTTACTAAATTTTCAATTAGGTCCGTATACTTTTTTTCTTTTCGATTAAGTCCCAATAGTTTCACTAAATTTCAACATTTTTGTCATGGTAGGGACTTAATTACAAAATCTGATATAAATGGTATAGGGACCCAATTGAAAAAAAAAATATAGGGATGTAATTGAAAATTCAATAAAACTATAGGGACAAACAGAATAATTAAACCCAATCACTACTAGGAAATTACTTATTAAAGAAAAATATTTCTAACATATATTATCCCATGAAAATACAGACAGATTTTGTGAGAGAATTTTTGTCAGAAATAAAGAAAAATGAATTAGCATAAATTACAGATGGAAAAAAAAATCTGTCGATAATTCTGTCAAAAAAATTAGTTTTTTTGTGGAAAATAATTACCGATGAAAAATTTTTCTGTATTTAAATAAAAAATCTGTCTGTAATTTAAAATATTCCGTCGAAAACTATTGACTTAAACCTAACTTAACCCCAATGTCTTGAGCTTCATTCACACTCCACACAAATAAAATATGAGCTTCTTCCTCTCTCCATCGCATGAGCTGCTACTTCTCTCTGTCGCACGAGCTTCTTTCGCCGTTGAGCACTACACCAATCCAAGCTCCTCAATTTTGAGCTTCCAACCATAGTGAGCCTAGACTTACAACGCCAACCACTAAACATTCTCCTCTTACACTTAATTCCACAAAGCGCCCTAAGTTGGCCATCCGTCTCAATAATACCATATTCAAGTGGGATAATAAAGCTAAGAGTTAGAAGTTTTACCCACTCAAATGAAGGATGAGATGGCAACTTAGGTAGAGGGGTTCCCAACGGTCTTGATAAAGCACGCTCCACTCCCGTCCTTCCTCTTCTAGAGGCTTCCACCACTTGGCAAGGTTCTTCAAGCTCTACCTCTTGCCAAGCTTCCTCAAGTTCAAGTTCTTCCTCACCAAATTCCTCTAGCTCTTCCCCATCACTCAAATCATAGATGGGAGGTTTAGTGAAATCTACCTCATCATCAATTCTAAGCCCAATGGGGAAGGATTTCTCAAACTCAAAAGGATCATATATTGATGCAGAATCATCATAAATAGGGGAACTTGATTCTTGCCCCCACTTCTTCCAATTCTTCAATCATATTGTGTCTTGGAGGTTAGGCACTATCCTCCTCAACACCAAATTCAAACTCCATAGAAGAGGGTTCTTTAACTCTAGGTTCCTCCTTATACTCAACATCTCCTACATCTTCAACCACTTCCTCTCTTTCAATAATCTCCACCCCCTCCTCTTGTTACACTTCTTGCTTTAACTCTTCTTCTCCACCTTGAAGCTCAGAGTTCACTCCCTTACTAAGCTCCTTGGTTGCTTCTCCACATTCAACAATGAGAGTGCCTTGGTCGCGCAAGCTTAGGTGGGATGAGACCATGTTGCTAATGGTTTCCATCACGATAGTAATCTTGGCTTCTACTTCCTTGAATTGCTTTTCCGTCTCCTCTTGTTGCCTTAGGATACGAGATCTAAGAACTCTTTGCTTTAGCATGAGGGCATGGAGACCTTCATCTATTGGAGGTGGTGGAAGAGAGGATTCATTATTTGATGGAAGGGTATTATAGTTGGAAGGTGGTTCATATTGGTAAAAGTCTTGAGGTGGTGTATATGGAAATTGTGGTTCTTGGGAGTATTGGTGTTGGAATGGTGATTCTAGGTATGGCTCATATAGAATTTGCTATGGTGGATATGGGTTAGGGTCATATGGGGGTGAATGGTGGTACGAGGCTTGTGAGTATGAAGGACAACAATGTTGAGGGTTTGGGTCATAATTATGTACATTGTGGGGATGGATTGTAGCCGTGAGAGATTGGAGGAGGGTGTTGCCATGAAGGTTGCCCATAAGTATGTGGCTCCTCCCTAAATTGATATCCATTTCCACAATGCGGTTCCTCATTGAAGCTTTTATTCCCTACAACATAATTGTAGCTAAACTCATTGCCAAAAGGATGAGAATTCATAGTGAAAGAGAAAACAAAAAACAAAAGCTAAGAAGAAACAAAGAAAACCAAGTTCTAAAACTAACAACAACTAAAAAAGAAACAAAAGGCAAACATATTCACAATATTCACATATATACAATAGCCAATAACAAAGCACCATCGCAATTCCCCGGCAACGGCGCCATAAACTTGATAGTAAGAATTATTGACAGTCTAAAAATTTCTCTTAATAGAAAAGGAATTACTTCGTTGTAACCATAGCTCCAAACCAACTAATAATTCTCACATCAAATTTAAAAAGATTGGTTGTCACAAGTACAAACTCCAATGAAAATTAACCGAAGTATTCAAACCTCGGGTCGTCTCACAAGGAATTGCAATGAAGTGATCAATTATTGGCTATGAGGGAATACGGGGGCTTTGATTTATAAAAGGGGCAATAAAATAAATGGAAAGAAATGTAAATCAAACAATTAAAGAAATCAATTAATAAAGAGAGACATTCATGGCAAGGGTTGAGATAATAGGCTTTCTATCCTAGTCACTAATAACAATAATGAACAAGAATTTATCCTATTTCGTCATCTCCAATAATAGAAGAATGTATAATGTTATCTTCACATAGGGAGAAGGTCAAATAGGACTAGCTAATCTCAATCCAAAAGTCCTAATCAACTCACTAATTGAATTAACAAGAGATTAGAGTCAATGGAAACAATACTAGCTAACAACTCTAGATCACCAACATAGGTTGGATATTGATGACTCAAGATTGCCTAATTCCTTTTTCCAAGCCAGGAATGCTCAAAAATCTACTCTAACAACCAACCAAGTATTTTGTCAAATACTTGGAAGGCACAAAAGGAAAGCAAGATAAAATGACAACAAGAATATTAAATCTACAACTACCCAATTGCAAAGAATTAACAATAACTCAATTAAACAACAAGGGAATATAAAACTTGAATTGCATTAAAAGGAAATCCTAATCCAACAATAGTGCAACAACATAAAAGATACATCAAAGGGGAAATTGACAAGAAAACTAAGAGAGCATAGATGTAATAACAAGAAATTGAAATGGAAACAAGATGAAAACAAAAAATTAAGCCTAGATCTAAGAGAATTTAGCCTAATCCTAACCTAATTCTTGAGAGAAGAGGGAGCTTCTCTCTCTAGAAACTAACTACATGCTTCCTAATCTACAACTAAGTGTTCCCCCTTTGCCCCAGCTTGAATTCTGCATGAAATACCCTCATAAATGAGTTGGATATGGGCCTGGGAAGCTCAGAAATCGCCCCCAGCGAATTCACTTTAATGAGGTCACGTGATCAGCGTCACGCGTGCGCGTGGGTGACGCGTGCGCATCGCTGGCCGAAACTCCTTCTCACGTGTACGCGTGGGTGATGAGGGCGCGTGGCTTGCAAATCTTCAACGCACGCGTACGCGTGGATGACGCATGTGCGTGGCCCTCAAATCTCCAAATGCTCATTTCTTCATGCATTCTCCACTTTGCATGCTTTTCTCCTCACTTCTTCCATCCAATACTTGCCTTATGAACATAAAATCACTCAACAAATACATCAAGGCATCGAATGGAATTAAAGTGAATTAAGATTACTAATTTAAAGGCCTAAAAATCATATTTTTACACTTAAGCACAAATTAAGGGAGAATTACAAAACCATGCTATTTCATTGAATAAATGTGAGAAAATGTGATAAAATCCCCTAAATTAAGCACAAGATAAACCACAAAATTGGGGTTTATCAATCCTCTCCACACTTAAACCAAGCATGTCCTCATGCTAAACTCAATAAAGAAGCAAATGGTATCAACATTTATTCAATGCAACCTATCTAAATGAATGCAACCACTTAGTCAAAATAAATCAATCCCCAAGAAAGCATATATGAACACAAGGGCTAAAGCAATAGCAATCAAATCAACCCACAATTGAATTGAGTTATTAAAAATATTTCACAAACTTGTAAGAAAGGATGATCATGGGTGGAAGTATGTAACTGAGCAATCGAACCCTCACCGGATGTGTATCCGCTCTAGTCACTCAAGTGTATGGGGTTGATTCACTCAATTCTTCCCTGATCATGCTTTCCAAGATTTGTTTTTCATCTAACAATCAACAATTATTTCATGCATGCATACAAATATCATGAGGACTTTTCCATAGGTTGTAATGGGGTTAGGGTCAAGGTAGGATTGTATATAGTTAAGTGGACTAGAATTTGAATCTTTGATAAGCTTAAACTTCCCACCTAATCTATGAAAATCTATACAATTCAAATGCTAACCTAACTACCCATTCTTCACTTTTTCACACACTCATGCATTCTCTTTTTTTATCACCACACATATGCATTGATTTTTATTGAACTTTACTTTGGGGCATTTTGTCCCTTTTTTATTGCTTTTCTTTTTCTTTCTTTTTCTATTTTTTTTCTTTTTATTTTTTTTTTGTTTTTCTCATTTTTTTCAAACTAAAATACACACAAAAGCATCAATGCATATGGTTTTACATATTTAATGTATGAGTATGTACCCAATCCCATGATTTTCAATAAAAATACAAAATACACTTTTACCTCAACCAATGTCCTAAGTTTTCCATACTCAAATGATAAACACTCTCACTAGCCTAAGCTAATCAAAGATCCGAACAAGGGACATTTATTGTTTCTCGCTTTAAGGCTTGTGATGTGCTAAAATTAAGAACAAAAGGGGTTTAGCATAGGCTCAAAGTTGGCTAACAATGGAAGATAAAAGGGTAGGCTATTTGGGTAAGTGAGCTATTTGAAACAATGGCCTCAATCATATAAGTGCATTCATACACAAAATAATGGACATAAAGAATCAAACAAATCAAAAATTACAATCATGGAAAGAGAATAATGCACACAAGAATAAAAATAAGTGGTTATATGAAGTAACCACACAATTAGGCTCAAATCTTTGTGTTCTTAACTCAAAAAACATGTTTCACAATGTGTATAATTCATGCAAGTTCTAAAAAAAAAATTTTCAATCAATTGGGGTGCCCTATAGATAAATTTTCTTGAAAAATTTTATTATTTTAGCTAAGCTTATTATATATAGATGCAAAACAAGAAAATGCAACTAAAAATTCTAAAAAGACATAAGAATGAAATGCAAAAGTGTTGGGATTAGAAACTTGTCACCCAAAAACACCGACTGGTCGGACGACCTCCCCACACTTAAAAGTTTGCACCGTCCTCGGTGCATTCAAAGATGAGCAAGGGGGTACGGCGACTTTCCGAATTGCCACCTTCAGCTGGTAGATCAACCGGCTGCTGCGTGTTCTTTCTCCCGCTTCCATTTTTGCTTATGATGCATCATCCTGGAAATAGGAGACAGGATAGTAAGAGAGGTAAATGCAGAAGCAAGGAAGCATACATTGTTAGAATGAGGTAAGAATCACTAGAATGGAGTGAGTGAATTAGTGTGACATTAAAGAATAGTGTGTGGGTTCTAAGTTGCATGCGGTTTAGAGCACACACACTAGCATAAAAAACTATGTCACAATTAAACAAAAAGAAATGTGCACTTCACTCATTCTAGTGTACTTGAAATACTTTAAAATACTTGTAAGTTAAGATACAAACAAGTAGTGAAGAAGCATAAAAGCATTCAAGCAACAATCAAGCAATTGTAAAATTGGATAATGAATGGACATTGATTGATGTGCAAGTAAACTTAGTGAACAAAATGGTATATGAAACTTACACAACAATCAATGACACATATTGAAGTTTGTTTGCAACACCTATGTGACATAGGAGTGGAACACATGGATGCTATGGAACTTAGGAAAAAGGATATAGAAGTGAATATCAATCACATAGCAAGCATGGTCCACAAAGCTTAGAAAGCTCAAAAATATGTCACTTGGGTAAGCTTATGATCCAATTTCACAATTCCAATCTCCATGCATGAAAAAGGTGATGTAAATAAAGATCAATCATAACAAGCATTACCTAAAAAAATGCATTGATAATGTACAATCGCCTAACAATGGATGATGAATGCATGGTGGCCAAAACATGCAATTCAAAGCGTTAAGGTGCTTGAAGGAAATGTCACATGTACTTGGTATTCATAAAATTATGCATGAAAAGTTCAAAACCAAGTAACAAGGTGTAACCTCAACAAAGAATCCAACAATGGCAATTAACAACCATGAATAGCAAACAAACTAATAATCCAACACTTATAATGAAAAACAGAAAAATAAACAAAAATTAAACTAGCTAATTATCTACTAACTAAAGAAAATGATGATAGATGGTGTTTGGTAGTGTCGGATGATGGTTGAAGGAGGGAAAGGAAAGATGAAAAGAGAGAAGAAGGGAAGAAATGGAAAGAAGAGAAGAAAAGAAGATGGGTAATGCAGGGCAACTGATAAACCACTATTTTATGGTATATCTTGTGTTTAATTGAATGGTTTCATCAAGTCTTCACCCACTTATTCATACTAATTGCATGATTTTATAATTCCTTCCTAGTATTGTTTTATAGTTGAAAACTTACTTCCTAGAGATTTTTAATTAGTATATTTTAATTCTCCTTTATACCATTCGATGCCATAATCCGTGTGTTAAGTGTTTCAGGCTTCATAGGGCAGGAATGACTTAGAGAATGGAGAGGAAGACTAAGGAGATGACCAGTGCACACTAACGCGCGCGCATGGCTCATGTGAGCGCGCGGAAAGGAGAAAATCGCAGCGACGCGAGCGCGTGCCTGACGCGTACGCGCGGATTGGAGTCTGCACGAATGATGCGAACGCGTGGACGACGCGTACGCGTGACAAGAAAAATTGCTGAATGACGCGAACGCGTGGACGACGCGTACGCGTGGCCTGTGCGATCTGCAGAATTAACAGAAAACGCTGGGGACGATTTTGGGCCGCGTTTTAACCTAGTTTTCGGCCCAGAAACACAGAATAAAGCCAAGAAACATGCAGAGACTCAACACACACATCTTAGACATAATAGACATACAGTTTTAGATACATTAAGATAGTTTTTAGGTTTTTAGATCTGAATTTAGAGAGGATTACTTTCCCTCTAGGTTCACTTTTCATTCATTATTTCATGCTTTTAGATATTGAAGAGTCATTACCTCCGTTGAAGATATTATTCTAGTTTGTTCACTTTGTACCTTACTCTTCCATATCCTTATTTACTTTATTTAGAATTACAATTGGATTATTTTCATGGATTATTGATAAAGAGGATTACTTTTACTTTTAATTAATTTTCAATCTCTATTTTATTTTATTTAATTTATTATGTCTTCTTCTTATATTTTTCTGAGTATTATATTAATGTCAATGGAGTAGATTCCCAAACATGACATGGGGGTTGATTAGAAGGAGACACTTGAGTTGGAAGACTTAAGTATTGGTTAAATTGGAAGTTGTTGGCTAGTTCTGTATTTACTAACGCTAGACCTTCCCAAGGGAGAGGACTAGGATTTGCGAATAAGGATTAGCTCAATCACTTGACTTTCCTTTATTTAGTAAGGGTTAACTAAGTGAAAACAACAACCTTTTTGATACTACACTTAAGAGATCCCAATAAGGATAGAACTCCCAATTAATCATTCCCCCAGTCAAGGTTTTTTATTAATATATTAATAATCATTCTTAGTTTTATTGCTTTAATTTATAATTATTTAATTACTCATTATCCAAACTCAAACTCTCTCGGAAAATTCCTGATTAATAAGTTAGCACCCTTTCCTGCAACTCGTTGGAAGACGACCTGGGACTCATACTCCCAGTATTTTTATTTCTAAATTTCGTGACAACTTTTCTAAATTATCAAGGCGGATCTTAGTTGGTTAAGAACTATACTCTCAACACATTCTCTATATTGATTTCTAAATTAGCCGACTTCTGTCCTCACATCAGCAACCCATGCGTACGCGTGGTATGACGCATGCGCGTGGTATGGTGAAATGGGTTCGACGCGTACGTGTGAGTCACGCGTACGCGTGAGTCACGCGTACGCGTGAGTCACGCGTACGCGTGATGGGTTATTCAGAGAGGCGACGCATACACGTGGGGTGACGCGTACGCATGGGTTGGCTTGTGCCAAAGGCACAATCCCAGCCCAGAACTCGCACAACTCTCTGGAATTTGTATGGGGGTGAAAATATTGGATGTACGCGTGGATGAGGCATACCCGTGGATAGCGAAAAAAACTTGGGGTCACGCGTACGCGTGGCATGATGCTCTGTTTTTCAAAATTTTTTTAAGTTCTTGCACCAAACCAAGCATTCCAAACCTCCAAACAGCTACCAAAACACCATATAACCTTATTTAACCTACTAGACTCCCAAATAAACTCAACAAATTAAACTAAACATGAAATTAAACCTATTTTACCAATATGTACAAAAGAGAAAAAGGGAAAGATGTTACCATGGTGGGGTGTCTCCCACCTAACACTTTTGTTTATTGTCCTTAAGTTAGACTTATGGAGAGCTCTCCATCAAGGTGGCTTGTGCTTGAATCTATCCTTGAACATCCACCAATGTTTGGACTTCCAATAAGCTCCATCATTCAAAGTCAATAGCTTCAAGCTTTGATGGAGTTATTCACAAACCATAGGCTCCCAAAGTTGATCCTTTCCTTGTAAATCGGGATCCTATACTTTATTTTTACACCCGTCTTCAACTTGATCACGGTATTCCTCTCCGGGTGGTAAGAAGGTCGAATTCTCACTAAGGCACCAAGCAATCCTCCTAGACCCATCCAATTGAGCACTACACCAATCCATGCTCCTCAATTGTGAGCTTCCAACCATAGTGAGCCTAGACTTACAACGCCAACTACTAAACATTCTTCTCTTATGCTTAATTCCACAAAGCGCCCTAAGTTGGACATCCATCTCAAGAATACCATATTTAAATGGGATAATAAAACTAAGAGTTAGAAGTTTTACCCACTCAAATGAAGGATGAGATGGCAATTTAGGTAGAAGGGTTCCTAACGATCTTGATAAAGCATGCTCCACTCCCGTCCATCCTCTTCTAGAGGCTTCCACCACTTGGCAAAGTTCTTCAAGCTCTACCTCTTGCCAAGCTTCCTCAAGTTCAAGTTCTTCCTCACCAAATTCCTCTAGCTCTTCCCCATCACTCAAATTATAGATGGGAGGTTTAGTGAAATCTATCTCATCATCAATTCCAAGCCCAATGGGGAAGGATTCCTCAAACTCAAAAGAATCATATATTGATGCGGAATCATCATAAATAGGGGAACTTGATGCTTGCCCCACTTCTTCCAATTCTTCAATCATATTGTGTCTTGGAGGTTGTGCACTATCCTCCTCAACACCAAATTCAAACTCCATGGAACAGGGTTCTTCAACTCTAGGTTCCTCCTTGCACTCAACATCTCCTACATCTTCAACCACTTCCTCTCTTTCAATAATCTCCACCCCTCCTCTTGTTGTAATTCTTGATTTAACTTCTTCTCCACCTTGAAGCTCAGAGTTCACTCCCTTACTAAGCTCCTTGGTTGCTTCTCCACATTCAACAATGGGAGTGCCTTGGTCGCGCAAGCTTATGTGGGATGAGACCATGTTGCTAACGGTTTCCATCATGATAACAATCTTGGCTTCTACCTCCTTGAATTACTTTTCCGTCTCCTCTTGTTGCCTTAGGATACGAGATCTAAGATCTCTTTGCTTTAGCATGAGGGCATGGAGACCTTCATCTATTGGAGGTGGTGGAAGAGAGCGTTCATTGTTTGATGGAAGGGTATTGTAGTTGGAAGGTGGTTCATATTGGTAAAAGTCTTGAGGTAGTGTGTATGGAAATTAGGGTTCTTGGGAGTATTGGTGTTGGAATGGTGATTCTAGGTATGGCTCATATAGGAGTTGGTATGGTGGATATGGGTTAGGGTCATATGAGGGTGAATGGTGGTATGAGGCTTGTGAGTATGAAGGACAACAATGTTGAGGGTTTGGGTCATAATTATGTACATTATGGGGGTGGATTGTAGCCGTGAGAGATTGGAGGAGGGTGTTGCCATGAAGGTTGCCCATAAGCATGTGGCTCCTCCCTAAATTGATATCCATTTCCACAATGTGGTTCCTCATTGAAGCTTTCATTTCCTGCAACATAATTGTAGCTAAACTTATAGCCAAAAGGATGAGAATTCATAGTGAAAGAGAAAACAAAAAACAAAAGCTAAGAACAAACAAAGAAAACAAAGTTCTAAAACTAACAACAACTAACAAAGAAA
Organism: Arachis ipaensis; assembly: GCF_059453495.1. NCBI lineage: Eukaryota > Viridiplantae > Streptophyta > Magnoliopsida > Fabales > Fabaceae > Arachis > Arachis ipaensis. The sequence continues at coordinate 111,413,613 of NC_142441.1, read as the reverse complement.
CAAAAGGCAAACATATTCGCAATATTCACATATATACAATAGCCAATAACATAGCACCATTGCAATTCCCCGGCAACGGCGCCATAAACTTGATAGTAAGAATTATTGATAGTCTAGAAATTTCTCTTAATAGAAAACGAATTACTTCGTTGTAAGCATAGCTCCAAACCAACTAATAATTCTCACATCAAATTTAAAAAGATTGGTTGTCACAAGTACAAACCCCAATTACAATTAACCGAGGTATTTAAACCTCGGGTCGTCTCACAAGGAATTGCAATGAAGTGATCAATTTGGCTATGAGGGAATACGGGGGGTTTGATTTATAAAAGGGGCAAGGAAATAAATGGCAAGAAATGTAAATCAAACAATTAAAGGAATCAATTAATAAAGAGAGACATTCATGGCAAGTGTTGAGATCATAGGCTTTCTATCCTAGTCACTAATAACAATAATGAACAAGAATTTATCCTATTTTGTCATCTCCAACAATGGAAGAAGGTATAATGTTATCTTCACATAGGGAGAAGGTCAAATAGGACTAGCTAATCTCAATCCAAAAGTACTAATCAATTCACTAATTGAATTAGCAAGAGATTAGAGTCAATGAAAACAATACTAGCTAACAACTCTAGATCACCAACATAGGTTGGATATTGATGACTCAAGATTGCCTAATTCCTCTTTCCAAGCCAAGAATGCTCAAAAATCTGCTCTAACAACCAACCAAGCATTTTGTCAAACACTTGGAAGGCACAAAAGGAAAGTAAGATAAAATGACAACAAGAATATTAAATCTACAACTACCCAATTGCAAAGAATTAACAACAATTCAATTAAACAACAAGGGAATATAAAACATGAATTGCATTAAAAGGAAATCCTAATCCAACAATAGTGCAACAACATAAAAGATACATCAAAGGGAAAATTGACAAGAAAACTAAGAGAGCATAGCTGTAACAACAAGAAATTGAAATGGAAACAAGATGAAAACAAAAAATTAAGCCTAGATCTAAGAGAATTTAGCCTAATCCTAACCTAATTCTAGAGAGAAGAAGGAGATTCTCTCTCTAGAAACTAACTACATGCTTCCTAATCTACAACTAAGTGCTCCCCCTTTGCCCTAGCTTGAATTCTGCATGAAATACCCTCAGAAATGAGTTGGATTTGGGCCTGGGAAGCTCAGAAATCGCCCCTAACGAATTCACTTTAATGAGGTCACGTGATCAGCGTCACGCGTGCGCATGGGTGACGCGTGCGCGTTGCTTGCAAATCTTCAACGCACGCGTACACATGGATGACGCGTGCGCGTAGCCCTCAAATCTCCCAATGCTCATTTATTCATGCATTCTCCACTTTGCATGCTTTTCTTCTCACTTCTTCTATCCAATACTTGTCTTATGAACCTGAAATCACTCAACAAATACATCAAGGCATCAAATGGAATTAAAGTGAATTAAGATTACCAATTTAAAGGCCTAAAAAGTATGTTTTTACACTTAAACACAAATTAAGGGAGAATTACAAAATCATGCTATTTCATTGAATAAATGTAAGAAATGGTGATAAAATCCCCTAAATTAAGCACAAGATAAACCATAAAATTAAAATTTATCAAGTATCGTCTCAACCTATTGATGTGGGAACAAGTCCACTTGTACACAAATTTTAGGTAAATCTTTCTCTCTAGTATGTTCTTGTTATGATATAATTTTTACTCTGTTTATTATTTTTGGAATAGTTTATGTAGACCGTTTTAAAGTTCATATGGATTACTGTTAGGCACATTATTCAAATCCAAATAAAATTTTAATTTCTATGTTTATGTATGGTGTATTTTCAGGTGATTGATGCATTAGTTAACCTCTTCTATTGTTCTATTATATCTGCAGAGACACTGTGGGATGGTGGTTGGCTTCTACGCCAGTTGTTTTCTTACAGTGAGTCAGAGTTTAACAACAACTACCTTGAATTGCTGAAAGTATATAAATTGTCTTCTCCAGTAATTTGCATATCGTTTTACAGATATATAAAAGTTTTTCACTTTTGCTTTTTAAATTGAACTGATATTTATGCTTGCCATATTAAAGTACCACTAGTCACTTTCTAGTTTCTAGACTACTTTGAAACATTAATTCAGTAGAGCTTTAAAGGAAGCTGAGTAGTTTGAGAAAGATACTAATACAAAATTATTTAGTAGTCTAGCGTGCATTACAAACGTTATGATGAAATTATTTTTGTTTTTAATCTATAGTAATGGGATTCTTTACCATGCAATTGTACCAACGATTTATTTATTTATTTATATTTATTTATTTATTTATTTATTTAGTAGTCTAACAAGGCTTAAATTTATTAATATATATTCTGAGTTTTTAAAAGCAAAAATAATTATTTATTTATTTATTTTGGTATACACTAATTTCTTACATTTAAATATATGATTTCACGAATCTCTTATGCCATGATTTAGGGCATTAATATATAATATAATAACTAATGCATATAAGATTACTTAGTATACACAGTAAGAACAAACTGAGTTTATAGACAAATTTAGGGTTAATTTTTGGTGCTTCCACGATAGGATATAGCTCCTGATGGACAAACTTTGAAGGTGATCACTCAATCTTTTAAATTTGTTATATTTTGTACTCGATTAATTGATAATGCTCTACTTTTAATTATTGCATCTGTTGAGTTTGTCATAGGAAGCTAATAAAAATTTGGATGAAGTGATTAGGGGTGGCAAAGTGGGCCGGTCCGTCCTAACCCGCCCCGCCCTGCCTAGGCCCGCCCCAAAAACGGGACGGACCGGCCCGCCCCGCCAACTAAAATGGGTTCAAAATGTTAGCCCGCCCCGCTTTATGGCGGATTGGCGGGTTGGCGGGCTAGCCCGCTTCTTTTTTTTTTAAATAAAATTCATTAAAATTAACCAAAAATAATAATTAAAAAATCAAATACAAATAAAAAATAGTCAAATTATAATATAATTCTTTTATTATTTTTTTTTTATTTTTAATTTCAATAAAATTGTTTAAAATAATATTTGTCAATAGAATCATCTTTATTTTAAAAAATAAGTCATATAATTTGAGCATATATACGAAATTGTAAAATAAAATAAATAAAGTTAACAACTAAAAGAAGAATAAAAACAAAAAATAAAAAAAAGTGTTTAAAAATCCTATAATTATTAATTTTATAATAGTAATCACTCTTTTATTTAATAAAAAAAATAAAAATCTTTGGCCCGGCGGACCGGCCCACCCCGCCCCGCCAATTTGGCAGTGCGGGTTTGGCGGGTTTTTTTAATTTGGCAGGCTCCAAATCCTAGCCCGACCCGCCTTTTTTAGCGGGTTTAGCGGATCGGCCCGACGGGCTCGACCCGTTTTGCCACCCCTAGAAGTGATGGCTCTTGCTAAAGACCTTTAAACTAAGGTAATTTGACATGAAGGATCCTTTTTCTTCTAGCTTATGTCATACATATACATTTGTTCTAAATAATGCATTAAGTATGTATTCATCTCATAATTTTTATTTTTTATTTTATTTAAGGGTAAAGTATATTTTTTGTCTTTGAAGTTTGACAAAAGTTTCAAAAATATCCCTAAGTTTTATTTTGTTTCAATTTTATCCCAAAAGTTTTCGATTTGCATCAAATATACCCCTGACGGCTAATTTTTCAAAAAATTTAAGACAATTCAACAACAATTTCATAAGAACAACCCTCAACACAAGCAAATCAAGCATAATTTTTATGCATTATTGTCAGATTGATCTTAAATTTTTTAAAAATTTAGCCGTCGAAGGTATATTTGATGCAAATCAAAAATTTTTGGGACAAAATTGAAACAAAATAAAACTTAGGAGTATTTTTAAAACTTTTACCAAACTTCAAAGACAAACAGTATACTTTACCCTTTATTTAATAATGTAGAGCAACAAGAAAGTTTTATGGGGAATGACTCAATTATTCATGTATTCTCGCTCTATGCATGGTGGTGCTACTAGGTATATATCTTATATATGTGATCTTTAATTTATTCCAATTATATATGCTGAGTTGATGGCAAACAAATTGAGTTGTTTTGATAATTCCGAATTACAGATGTATGCATATGCTGCTGTTCAAGTGAAAAAGCCATGGAAGTACATTTGTGTGTATAAATTGAATGTAGCAGTAGTAGAAGAAAGATCCATTTGGCTAATTTAATTTGCAGGTGACACATTATTTGGGGGGAGAAAATTATATTTTCTGGGGTGGTCATGAAGGTTATCAGTCTCTTTTAAACACAGATATAAAACTAGAAAATTATATTTGGGAGAAAATTATATTTGGGAGCTTCTCTCTTAATAGCTTGTGCCTCCTTCTCATCTGGGGGTGTTTTTGCATGCTCCATATATCAGAAAATAGGGTCTATCCATGAGGGGAGGTTCGGCACCTGGGCTGTGCACATGACGATTGCAGGTTCAGTTGCTAGCCCCTGGATTAGGGATCTGTTCCCTGTCCCGGATTTGGTGCTTGCTAGCTTGGAAAGGAGGTCGGCTCGGACGTTTCTTTCTCTGGGGACGTGCTGGATTGTGACTTCTTCGAAGCTTTGGCATAGTTCTTTTACCTTTTCCAGGTATTTTTGTAGCAGCGCGTCCCTAGCTTGGTAGCTGCCATTTACCTGGGAGGTGACAACCTGAGAATCACTGCTGACTTCCACCCTAGACGCCCCGACCTCTTTGGCTAGTATCAGTCCCCCTATCAGGGCCTCATATTCGGCCTGGTTATTGGAGACCGAGAAGTCAAACTTGATGGATTGTTCATAGGCTACTCCTGCCGAGTTTTCGAGGATGATTCCGGCCCCTCCAAATGCTTGGTTGGATGCTCCGTCAACGTGGAGTTTCCACCGTGTGTTCGGTGGGTCGGGAGCCTCTCCTATGACTTCTACGAGGAAATATGCCATGGCTTGGGCTTTGATTGCCTGTCTGGGCTCATATTGCAAATCATATTGAGAGAGTTCTATCGCCCATGCCATCATTCTTCCCGCCAGGTCGGGTTTCTGGAGGACTTGTCAGATGGCCTGGTCGGTTCTCAGGATTATTGTGTGCCCTTGGAAGTATTGTTTTAGCCTTCTGGATGAGATCAGTCGGGCGTAGGCCAGCTTTTCCAACTTGGTGTACCTCGTCTCTGCTCCTTGGAGTATTTTGCTGATGAAGTATATTGGGCGCTGAGTTTTGTCCTCTTCTCGGACCAGTACTGCCGCTATTGCTTGCGTGGTTACAGCCAAGTACAAGTATAGGGGCTCCCCTTCTCTAGGCTTGCTGAGTACGAGAGGTTCCGAGAGTATCTTCTTGAAGTGGCTGAACGCTTCTTCGCATGCCGGGGTCCACTCGAAGGCGATCCCTTTTTTCATTAGGTTGAAGAATGGGATGGCCCTTTCTGCCGAGGTGCTGAGGAATCGAGACAAAGTCGTGAGCTTCCTGGTGAGTCGTTGTACATCTTTGATGCACCCAGGGCTTGTCATTTTGAGGTCGGCTTCACATTTATTCGGGTTGGCTTCTACCCCTCTTTGTGTTATCATGAATCCTAGGAACTTCCCTGCTTCCATGGCGAATGCGCATTTAAGCGGGTTGAGTCTCATGTTGAATTTCCTTAGTGCCTTGAAGACAGCCTAGAGGTCGTCTATTAGCTTGTTCGACTCTGCTGTTTTTACCAGGATGTCGTCAACGAAAACCTCTACCGACTTGCCGATGAGGTCGTGGAAGACTTTTCTCATTAGTCTTTGGTAGGTGGCTCCTGCGTTCTTCAGTCCAAAGGGCATTACTTTGTAACAAAAAGTGCCCCCTAGTGTTATGAATGCCGTTTTATCCTCGTCAGGTCGGTGCATTGGGATCTGATTATAGCCAGAATAGGAATCCATAAAGCTGAGAAAACGATATCCTGCCGCCGAGTCAAACAAGGTGTCAATGTTAGGGAGGGGAAAGGAGTCTTTTGGGCACACTTTGTTTAGGTCGGAGTAATCGACGCACATTCTCCAATTTCCGCTGGCTTTTTTGACTAGGACGACATTAGACAGCCATGTCGAGTACTCGAGTTCCTTAATGAACCCTGCTTCTAGTAATCCTGCTATTTGTTTGGCGACTTCTTCAGCCCTTTCTTGGGACATCTTCCTTCGCCGCTGGGCTATCGGTTTGGCATCAGGTTTTATGGCTAGCCGGTGGGACATGACCTCAGAATCCAATCCCGGCATGTCTAATGGGGTCCATGCGAAGATGTCGCCGTTTGCCCTCACGATCTTTATAAGGGGGCCCTTAAGTTCATGGGGCAGGTTTCTATTTACGAAGGTAAACTGATCTGCCATTTTTCCTATCTGGAACTTTTCCATGTCCCTTTCTGGTTCTGGTCTTGGCTTGTCCTCCATCCTGACATCCAGATCTGCCAGGAACACGCCGGCTGCCCTCTTAGATTCTTTCCTTAAGAAGAGACTGGCGTTGTCGCAAGCGACTGCCGTTTCTAGGTCTCCCCTTATGGAACCAACTGTTCCCTTGTCCATTATGAACTTCATTGTTAGGAACTTGGTGCATATTATAGCTGAGAATTCATTGATAGTTTTTCTTCCTAGGAAGATGTTGTAGGCAGTGGAGTCTCTAAGGACTACGAAGTCTGCCATAACCGATTTCCTGGCATCACTGGTTCCTAGGCAGATTGGGAGAGAGATTGTCCCGTCGGGTTTAATGTAGTTATCGTCTAGTCCCATGACTCTATGTTGGTGATTCTTGAGGTTGGATTCCCTGAGCCCCATGGCGTCGAACACGTTTCTAAATAAAATGTTTGAATCTGCTCCTGTGTCGACGAGGATACGCCTGACTAGTCATGTCCCGACCATCGCGGTAACTACCATGGGGGGTTTTCGGGGAGGTTATTGAACCACTTATCTTTTGGGCCAAATGATATTGTGGGATGCCTTTTGCTGGGGGCGGGGCCATCTGTCGAGATAGAGAGTACTCGGGTGTCCCTTTTGGCTGCCGACTTGGATTTAGGGGGGCTGTCGCGCCCGACCACGATGTTGACCACAAAAGTTGGGGGGTTATTGGCATCCCCTGTGGGTTCTTGCCTTGGTTTGATAGTTCGGCTCCGATCTTCCTCAGAGTGTTCCCTTTCCCGCCTCCTCGGTTCTCTGATGAGCCGGGAGAATTCACTCAGCTTTCCTTCTCTTATGGCCTGTTCCAGGGCATCCTTGAGGTCGAAGCAGTCTTGGGTTTTATGGCCAAACCCCTTGTGATAATCGCAGTAAAAGCTCTTGTTGCCTCCCGTTCTTTCCTTCAATGGCCTAGGTCTGGACGGGATTCCCTTGTCTGTAATTTGTTGTAGACTTCTACTATAGGCGCCGCAAGTGGCGTATAGTTCGTGAACCTTCCTACCCGTGGGTACTTGGGTGGCTTGTTTAGGGTGCTGATAAACTACTATTTTATGGTTTATCTTGTACTCAATTGAGTAGATTTTATCAATCTTTCATACACTTATTCATACTATTTGCATGATTTTACATTCTCCTTCCTGATTTTGTGCTATGATTGAAAACATGCTTCTTTGGCCTTATATTTTCTAATATTAATCCTCTCTCATTACCATTAGATGTCTTGATATGTGTGTTAAGTGATTTCAGAGTTTATAGGGGAGGAATGACTTAGAGGATGGAAAGGAAGCATGCAAAATGGAAGGAATACAAGAATCTGAAGGAACTGCTAAAGCTGTCCAGCCTGACCTCTTGATACTAAATCAACCATAACTTGAGCTACAGAGGTCTAAATGACGCAGTTTCAGTTGTGATGGAAAGCTAACATCTGGGGCTTCGCAACGATATATAATTTGTCATAGCTTCCTTGAAGCTAGGCGACGTGAACGCGTGGATCACGTGGACGTGTGACCTGGCAAAAACCCAATCCGCGCAAACGCGTGGACGACGCTTCCGCGTCACTTTCCCGCAACCTGTACGTACCAGAAATTGTTGGGGGCAATTTCTGGGCTGTTTTTGACCCAGTTTTTGACCCAGAAAACACAGATTAGAGGCTATAAAGTGGGGGAATGCATCCATTCAACAACATGTCTTCCATTATTCACTTTTCATAATTTAGATGTAGTTTTTAGAGAGAGAGGTTCTCTCCTCTCTCTTAGGATTAGGATTAGGATTTCTCTCAATTTTAGGGCTGCTTATCTTCATTACAGGTTCAATGTTCCTTTTATTTATTTTATCAATTTAGTTTATGAACTCTTTATGTTTAGATTGATTTTCTATTATTAATGCAATTGAGGTATTTCAGATTTATTATTTTTATTTAGCCTTTTATATTCTTGGCTTTAATTGATTAATTGGAGACTCTTGAGTTATCAAACTCATCGTGATTGATAATTGTTATTTTTGCTAATTGATTTGAATTCCAATAACTCTATTCTTTCCTTAGGAATTGACTAGGACATGAGGATCAAAATTGATTAGTCCACTTGACCTTCCTTTGTTTAGCAAAGGTTAACTTAGTGGGAAGCAAAATATAATTCTCATCACCATTGATAAGAATAACTAGGATAGGACTTCTAATTCTCATACCTTGCCAAGAGTTTACTTTATAATTATTTATTTATTTTTCTTGCCATTCAAATTACTTATTCCCTATTTCAAAAACCCAAAATTCTACCTTTTTCATAGCTAATAATAAGTCATACTTCCCTGCAATTCCTTGAGAAGACGACCCGAGGTTTAAATACTTCGGTTATAAATTTTTATTGGGTTTGCTTAAGTGACAACCAAAAACTTTTGTAAGAAACGAATTCTTGTCGGTCTAGAAGCTATACTTACAACGCAAATTTATTTGTGAAAATTCTAGATCGCGCGAGAGTTTCGCTCTTTCAAAATGGCGCCGTTGCCGGGAAATTGTAAACGTGTGCCTTATTATTGGTTATTGTAAATATTTGCTTTTTGATTTGTTTTTATTTTTGTTTTTATTTTTGCTTTTTCGTAAATTAAGAAGTTATTGGTTTTTATTTAGTTATAAAAAAAATTTCAGATTTTTATTTTAAAATTTTTTTATCTTATCTTATCTTAGTTTTAAATTTCAAAATTCAAATTTTTTTTTCAAAAATCATATCTTTTTCAAAATCTTATCTTATCTTATTTCAAATTCAAATTTCAAATTTCAATTAAATTCCAAAATTCAAAATTCAAATTTCAAAATTTAAATTTAAAATTTTAAAAATCAAACATTTTCAAAATTTAAATCTTTTTCAAATCTTTATCTTATATTGTTGACTTTTTCAAAATTCAAAATTCAAAATTTAATTTTCAAATTCAAAAATTTAAATTTCAATAACCTTTTAATTTAAATTTGTTTTTATTTTCGTTTTTAATTTTTATTTGCTATTATGAGTTCTCACCCCCATCGCTTTAAGTTTGGTTCCAATGTTGTTGTAAGGAATGGAAACTATAATGAAAATAGGCATCAAGGTTGGAAGAATCAAAGATGAGAGGAGCCACAAGGATTTGATCAACCCTCTTGGCAACAACCCCCTCCAATGCACTATAACCAACAACCATTCTGTGATGCATACCAAAATGATGACTATGGTGGAACCCCTTGTAGTTACCAACAAGCCCCACCATATGCTTATGAACCATCTCCTCAACACAACTTTGAACCACCATACTCACAAGCCCCTTACCACCAAACATCACCATATGACCCTAACCTGTATCCACCACACCAACCACCATATGAACCACACCCAGAACCACCACCTCAATATTCACCATCTCCATATCCTTATCAAGAAGAACCACCTTCCTATTATGAACCCTTTCTCCAAAATAATTAACCCTCATATCCACCCCAATCTCCAATGGATGACATCCTTCGTGGTCTTCTTCAAGGGCAAGCGAAGATGAAAAGGAATGTACTGGAATTAGTGACTGCCTTAACCGAGGTAGTAAATCAATTAGCTTCCCAACATCTGAACACTCAAGGAACCCCCACGGTTTTATGTGGAGAATCTATTGAAGAACGTAGCATGAAGGAGACACTAGAAACTCTGGTGGACAGTGAGCAGCACGACTTTGTATTGGAACAATTGGAGGAAGCCATGATCGTTGAAGAGGAAGAAGTAGTTGAAGACTTGGGAGATGCGGAACCTCCATGGGAAACTCAAGTCATAGAGCCCCCTTCTAAGGAGTTTGAAATTGATGTTGAGGAGGGTGTATGATGAGCGGATAATTTATACGCTTTTTGGCATTGTTTTTAGTATGTTTTTAGTAGAATCTAGTTACTTTTAGGGATGTTTTCATTATTTTTTATGTTAAATTCACATTTCTGGACTTTACTATGAGTTTGTGTGTTTTTCTGTGATTTCAGGTATTTTCTGGCTGAAATTGAGGGACTTGAGCAAAAATCAGATTCAGAGGTTGAAGAAGGACTGCTGATACTGTTGGATTCTGACCTCCCTGCACTCAAAATAGATTTTTTGGAGCTACAGAACTTAAAATGGCGCGCTTCCAATTGCGTTGGAAAGTAGACATCCAGGGCTTTCCAGCAATATATAATAGTCCATACTTTTCCCAAGTTTAGATGACGTAAACTGGCGTTCAACGCCAGCTCTCTGCCCAATTCTGGCGTCCAGTGCCAGAAACAAGTTGCAAAGTGGAGTTCAACGCCCAAACTGGCACAAAAGCTGGTGTTCAACTCCAAGAATGACCTCTCCACGTGTAGACTTCAAGCTCAGCCCAAGCACACACCAAGTGGGCCCCGGAAGTGGATTTATGCATCAATTACTTACTTTTGTAAACCCTAGTAGCTAGTTTATTATAAATAGGACTTTTACTATTGTATGAGACATCTTTGATCAGTTGTATGCTATCTTAGATCACGTTTGAGGGCTGGCCTCCTGGCCATGCCTGGACCTTCTTCACTTATGTATTTTCAAACGGTAGAGTTTCTACACTCCATAGATTAAGGTGTGGAGCTCTGGTGTCCCTCAAAGATTAATGCAAATTACTACTGTTTTTCTATTCAATTCATCTTATTTCGCTTCTAAGATATTCATTCGCACTTCAACCTGAATGTGATGAACGTGACAATCATCATCATTCCCTATGAACGTGTGCCTGACAACCACTTCCGTTCTACCTTCGACTGAATGATTATCTCTTGGATTTCTTAATCGGAATCTTCGTGGTATAAGCTAGATTGATGGCGGCATTCATGAGAGTCCGGAAAGTCTAAACCTTGTCTGTGGTATTTCGAGTAGGATTCGAGGATTGAATGACTGTGACGAGCTTCAAACTCGCGAGTGCTGGGCGTAGTGACAGACGCAAAAGGATAGTAAATCCTATTCCAGTATGATCGAGAACCTCCAGATGATTAGCCATGCAGTGACAGCGCATCAGACCATTTTCACAGAGAGGAATAGGATGCAGCCATCGACAAGGGTGATGCCTCCAGAAGATTAGCCGTGCTGTGACAGAGCATTTGGACCATTTTCCCGAGAGGATTAAAAGTAGCCATTGACAACGGTGACATCCTTACATAAAGCCAGCCATGGAAAGGAGTAGGACTGATTGGATGAAGACAGCAGGAAAGCAGAGATTCAGAGGGACGAAAGCATCTCCATGCGCTTATATGAAATTCTTACCAATGAATTACATAAGTGTTTCTATCTTTAACTTCCTTTATTATTTATTTTTGAAAACTCCATAACTATTTTATATCCGCCTGACTGAGATTTACAAGGTGACCATAGCTTGCTTCATACCAACAATCTCCGTGGGATCGACCCTTACTCACGTAAGGTTTATTACTTGGACGACCTAGTGCACTTGCTGGTTAGTTCTATCGAAGTTGTGGCAAATTATGAATTGAAATTAGAGCACCAAGTTTTTGGAGCCATTACCAGAGATCACAATTTCGTGCATCAAGTTTTTGGCGCCGTTGCCGGGGATTGTTCGAGTTTGAACAACTGACGGTTCATCTTGTTGCTCAGATTAGGTAATTTTCTTTTTGTTTTGTTTTCAAAAATTTCAAAAAAAATTCTTTCAAAAATTTCTCCTTTGTTTTCGAAAAAAAAATTTAGAAAATCAAAAAAATCAAAAATATTTTGTGTTTCTTGTTTGAGTCTTGTGTCAATTGCATGCTCATCTTGCATTTTTCGAAAATTCATGCATTCATGGTGTTCTTCATGATCTTCAAGTTGTTCTTGGTAAGTCTTCTTGTTTGATCTTGATGTTTTCTTGTTTTGCATCTTTGCTTGTTTTTCATGTGCATTTTTGCATTCATAGTGTCCATACATGCAAAATTTCTAAGTTTGGTATCTTTCATGTTTTCTTTGCATCAAAAATTTTTCAAAAATAAGTTCTTGATGTTCATCTTGACATTCAAAGTGTTCTTGGTGTTCATCTTGACATTCATAGCATTCTTGCATGCATTCATTGTTTTGATCTAAAAATTTTCATGCATTGCATCATTTTCATGTTTTTCTCTCTCATCATAAAAATTCAAAAAATCAAAAAAATATCTTTCCCTTTTTCTCTCTTAAAATTTCGAAAATTAGATTTGACTTTTTCAAAAATTTTTAAAATTTAGTTGTTTCTTGTGAGTCAAATCAAATTTTCAATTTAAAAATCTCATCTTTTTCAAAATCTTTTTCAAAAATCAAATCTTTCTCATTTTTCTTAGTTATTTTCGAAAATTCTAAAAACATTTTTCAAAAATCTTTTTCTATTTTTATCACATAATTTTCGAAAATAACATCATCAATTAATGTTTTGATTCAAAAATTTCAAGTTTGTTACTTACTTGTTAAGAAAGATTCAAACTTTAAGTTCTAGAATCATATCTTGTGATTTCTTATGAATCAAGTCATTAATTGTGATTTTAAAATTCAAATCTTTTTCAAAACTAATTTCAATCATATGTTTTCAAAAATATCTTCTTATTTTATCTTTTTCAAAAATTTGATTTTAAAATATCTCTTCTAACTTCCTATCTTCGTATCTTTTCAAAATTGATTTTCAAATTTGTTTCAACTAACTAACTAACTTTTTGTTTGTTTCTTATCTTTTTCAAAACTACCTAACTAACTCTCTCTCTCTCTAATTTTCGAAAATATCTTCCCCCTTTTTCAAAATTTCTTTTTAATTAACTAATTATTTTCATTTTTTATTTTAATTTTCAAAAATTACTAACCTTTTTCAAAAACTATTTTCGAAAATCACTACCTCTTTTTCAAAAAAATTATTTTCGAAATTCTCCCTCTCCCATCTCCTTCTATTTATTTATTCATCTACTAACACTTCTCTTCATCTCACACCTCTGCTCCTATCATCACCTTTGTGTTTGGATTATCCATTCTTCCTTTCTTCCACTTACACAGGGACCTCTATACTGTGGTATAAAGGATCTCTACTATTATTATTATTATTCTTTTTCTGTGCCCTCTTCTTTGTCATATGAGCAGGAGCAAGGACAAGAACATTCTTGTTGAAGCAGATCCAGAACCTGAAAGGACTCTGAAGAGAAAATTAAGAGAAGCTAAATTACAACAATCCAGCAAGCACCTTTCAGAAATTTTCGAACAGGAAAAAGAGATGGTAGCCGAAAATAATAATAATGCAAGGAGGATGCTTAGTGACTTTACTGCACCAAATTCCAATTTACATGGAAGAAGCATCTCCATCCCTACCATTGGAGCAAACAATTTTGAGCTGAAACCTCAGCTAGTTTCTCTGATGCAGCAGAACTGCAAGTTTCATGGACTTCCATCTGAAGATCCCTTTCAGTTCTTAACTGAATTCTTGCAGATCTGTGATACTGTTAAGACTAATGGAGTAGATCCTGAAGTCTACAGGCTCATGCTTTTCCCATTTGCTGTAAGAGACAGAGCTAGAATATGGTTGGACTCTCAACCTAAAGATAGCCTGAACTCTTGGGATAAGCTGGTCACGGCTTTCTTAGCCAAGTTCTTTCCTCCTCAAAAGCTGAGCAAGCTTAGAGTGGATGTTCAAACCTTCAAACAAAAAGATGGTGAATCCCTCTATGAAGCTTGGGAAAGATACAAACAGTTGACCAAAAAGTGTCCTTCTGACATGCTCTCAGAATGGACCATCCTGGATATATTCTATGATGGTTTATCTGAGCTATCAAAGATGTCATTGGACACTTCTGCAGGTGGATCCATTCACCTAAAGAAAATGCCTGCAGAAGCTCAAGAACTCATTGACATGGTTGCTAATAACCAGTTCATGTACACTTCTGAGAGGAATCCTATGAGTAATGGGACGCCTATGAAGAAGGGAGTTCTTGAAATTGATACTCTGAATGCCATATTGGCTCAGAACAAAATATTGACTCAGCAAGTCAATATGATCTCTCAGAGTCTGAATGGAATGCAAGCTGCATCCAACAGTACTCAAGAGGCACCTTCTGAAGAAGAGGCCTATGATCCTGAAAACCCTGCAATAGCAGAGGTGAATTACTTAGGTGAACCTTATGGAAACACCTATAATCTATCATGGAGAAATCATCCAAATCTCTCATGGAAGGATCAACAAAAGCCTCAACAAGGCTTTAATAATGGTGGAAGATACAGGCTTAGCAACAGCAAGCCTTTTCCATCATCCACTCAGCAACAGACAGAGAACTCTAAACAAAATACCTCTAATTTAGCAAACTTAGTCTCTGATCTATCCAAGGCCACTGTAAGTTTCATGAATGAAACAAGGTCTTTCATTAGAAATTTGGAAGCACAAGTGGGCCAGCTGAGTAAAAGGATCACTGAAATCCCTCCTAGTACTCTCCCAAGCAATACAGAAGAGAATCCAAAAGGAGAGTGCAAGGCCATTGAATTAATTACAATGACCGAACCTGTAAGGGAAGGAGAGGACGGGAATCCCAAGGAAGAAGACCTCCTGGGATATCCAGTGATCAATAAGGAGCTTCCCTCTGAGGAACCAAAGGACTCTGAGGCTCAATTAGAGACCATAGAGATTCCATTGAACCTCCTTATGCCATTCATGAGCTCTGATGAATACTCCTCTTCTGAAGAGAATGAGGATGTTACTAAAGAGCAAGCTGCCAAGTTCCTTGGTGCAATCATGAAGCTGAATGCCAAATTATTTGGCATTGAAACTTGGGAAGATGAACCTCCCTTGTTCACCAATGAAGTAAGTGATCTGGATCAACTGACATTGCCTCAGAAGAAACAGGATCCTGGAAAGTTCATAATACCTTGTATCATAGGCACCATGATCTTTGAAAAGACTCTATGTGACCTTGGATCAGGGATAAACCTCATGCCCCTCTCTGTAATGGAGAAACTGAGAATCTTTGAGGTACAAGCTGCTGATATCTCATTAGAGATGGCAGACAATTCCAGAAAACAGGCTTATGGACAAGTAGAGGACGTGTTAGTAAAGGTTGAAGGCCTTTACATCCCTGCTGATTTCATAATCTTGGATACTGGAAAAGGAAGAGGATGAATCCATCATCCTTAGAAGACCCTTCCTAGCCACAGCAAGAGCTGTGATTGATGTGGACAGAGGAGAATTAATCCTTCAACTAAATGAGGATAACCTTGTGTTTACAACTCAAGGATCTCTCTCTGCATCCATGGAGAGGAAGCATGAAAAGCTTCTCTCAAAGCAGAGTCAACCAAAGCCCCCACAGTCAAACTCTAAGTTTGGTGTTGGGAGGCCACAACCAAACTCTAAGTTTGATGTCAAACCCCCATATCCAAACTCTAAGTTTGGTGTTGGGAGGTCTCAACAAAGCTCTGCACATCTGTGAGGCTCCATGAGAGCCCACTGTCAAGCTATTGACATTAAGAAGCGCTTATTGGGAGGCAACCCAATGTTTATTTATCTAAATTTCATTGTTTTTCTTGTTTTATTAGGTTCATGATCATGTGGAGTCACGAAAAAAATAGAAAAATTAAAAACAGAATAAAAAACAGCAGAAGAAAAATCACACCCTGGAGGAAGACCTTACTGGCGTTTAAACGCCAGTAAGAAGCATGTTTTGGGCGTTCAACACCAGAACAGAGCATGGTTCTGGCGCTGAACACCAGAAATGGGCAGCATCTGGGCGTTTGAACGCCAGAAATGCACCCTGGAGAAGAGCTGGCGCTGAACGCCCAGAACAAGCATGGTTCTGGCGTTCAACGCCAGAAATGGGCAACAAATGGGCGTTCAACGCCCAAAACAAGCACCAATCTGGCGCTGAACGCCCAGAGTTGTGTGCAAGGGCATTTTGCATGCCTAATTTGGTGCAAGGTTGTAAATCCTTGAACACCTCAGGATCTGTGGACCCCACAGGATCCCCACCTACCTCCACTCACTTCTTTTCACCCCTCTTTCACACAATCCCATAAACACTCTTCCCCAAAACTCCTCACCAATCACCTCAATCTCCTTTTCCCATCACCTCTTTACCACTCACATCCATCCACTCTTCCCCATAAACCTACCTCATAAGCTCCACCTACCTTCAAAATTCAAAATCAATTTTCCACCCAAACCCACCCTATATGGCCGAAACTTAACCCCCCTCTCTTCCCTATATATAGCCCTCCATTCTTCCTCATTTTCACACAAAACAACCCTCTCTTCCTCTTCTTGGCCGAAACACACCTCCCCCCTCCTCTCCATATTTTCTTCTTCTTCTTCATCTATTCTTTCTTCTCTTGCTCGAGGGTGAGCAAAATTCTAAGTTTGGTGCGGTAAAAGCATAAGCTTTTTATTTTTCCATTACCATTGATGGCACCCAAGACCAGAGGATCCTCTAGAAAAGGGAAAGGGAAGACAAAAGCTTCCACCTTCGAGTCATGGGAGATGGAAAGGTTCATCTCCAAAGCTCATCAAGACCACTTCTATGATGTTGTGGCCAAGAAGAAGGTGATCCCCAAGGTCCCTTTCAAACTCAAGAAAAATGAGTATCCGGAGATCCGACATGAAATCCAAAGAAGAGGTTGGGAAGTCCTAACAAACCCCATCCAACAAGTCGGCATCCTAATGGTTCAAGAGTTCTATGCCAATGCATGGATCACTAGGAACCATGATCAAAGTAAGAACCCGAATCCAAAAAATTATGTTACAATGGTTCGGGGGAAATACTTAGATTTTAGTCCGGAGAATGTGAGGTTGGCGTTTAACTTGCCTATGATGCAAGGAGATGAGCACCCCTACACTAGAAGGGTCAACTTTAATCAAAGGTTGGACCAAGTCCTCATGGACATATGTGTGGAAGGAGCTCAATGGAAGATTGGCTCCAAAGGCAAGCCGGTTCAACTGAGAAGACTGGACCTCAAGCCTGTAGCTAGAGGATGGTTGGAATTCATCCAACGCTCCATCATCCCCACTAGCAACTGATCTAAAGTTACTGTGGGTCGGGCCATCATGATCCATAGCATCATGATTGGAGAGGAAGTAGAAGTTCATGAAGTCATCTCCCTTGAACTCTATAAAATAGCCGAAAAGCCCTCCCATGGGGCAAGGCTAGCTTTTCCTCATCTTATTTGCCATCTATGTTACTCAGCTGGAGCTTTCATAGAAGGAGACATTCACATTGAGGAAGATAAGCCCATCACTAAGAAAAAGATGGAGCAAGCAAGAGAGCCCAGTCATGGATCTCAAGAGGCGCATGAAGCTCATCACCATGAGATCCCGGAGATGCCTCAAATGCATTTTCCTCCACAAAACTATTGGGAGCAAATCAACACCTCCCTAGAAGAATTAAGTTCCAACATGGGACAATTAAGGGTGGAACATCAAGAGCACTCCATCATCCTTCATGAAATTAGAGAAGATCAAAAAGCAATGAGGGAGGAGCAACAAAGACAAGGAAGAGACATAGAAGAGCTCAAAGACATCATTGGTTCCTCAAGAAGGAAACGCCACCATCACTAAGGTGGACTCATTCCTTGTTCTTACATTCTCTGTTTTTCGTTTTCTATGTTAAGTGTTTATCTATGTTTGTGTCTTCATTACATGATCATTAGTAGTTAGTAACTATGTCTTAAAGTTATGAATGTCCTATGAATCCATCACCTCTCTTAAATGAAAAATGTTTTAATTCAAAAGAACAAGAAGTACATGAGTTTCGAATTTATCCTTGAACTTAGTTTAATTATATTGATGTGGTGACAATGCTTCTTGTTTTCTGAATGAATGCTTGAACAGTGCATATGTCTTTTGAAGTTATTGTTTAAGAATGTTAAATATGTTGGCTCTTGAAAGAATGATGACAAGGAGACATGTTATTTGATAATCTGAAAAATCATAAAAATGATTCTTGAAGCAAGAAAAAGAAGCAAAGAACAAAGCTTGCAGAAAAAAAAAATAGGCGAAAAAAAATACAAAGAAAAAGCAAGCAGAAAAAGCCAAAAGCTCTTAAAACCAAGAGGCAAGAGCAAAAAGCCAATAACCCTTAAAAACAAAAGGCAAGGGTAAATAAAAAGGATCCCAAGGCTTTGAGCATCAGTGGATAGGAGGGCCTAAAGGAATAAAATCCTGGTCTAAGCGGCTAAACCAAGTTGTCCCTAACCATGTGCTTGTGGCGTGTAAGTGTCAAGTGAAAACTTGAGACTGAGCGGTTAAAGTCAAGGTCCAAAGCAAAAAAAAGAGTGTGCTTAAGAACCCTGGACACCTCTAATTGGGGACTTTAGCAAAGCTGAGTCACAATCTGAAAAGGTTCACCCAATTATGTGTCTGTGGCATTTATGTATCCGGTGGTAATACTGGAAAACAAAGTACTTAGGGCCACGGCCAAGACTCATAAAAAAAGTTGTGTTCAAGAATCATCAAACTGAACTAGGAGAATCAATAACACTATCTGAACTCTGAGTTCCTATAGATGCCAATCATTCTGAACCTCAATGGATAAAGTGAGATGCCAAAACTATTCAAGAGGCAAAAAGCTACAAGTCCCGCTCATCTGATTGAAGCTATGTTTCATTGATAGTTTGGAATTTATAGTATATTCTCTTCTTTTTATCCTATTTGATTTTCAGTTGCTTGGGGACAAGCAACAATTTAAGTTTGGTGTTGTGATGAGCGGATAATTTATACGCTTTTTGGCATTGTTTTTAGTATGTTTTTAGTAGAATCTAGTTACTTTTAGGGATGTTTTCATTAGTTTTTATGTTAAATTCATATTTCTGGACTTTACTATGAGTTTGTGTGTTTTTCTGTGATTTCAGGTATTTTCTGGCTGAAATTGAGGGACTTGAGCAAAAATAAGATTCAGAGGTTGAAGAAGGACTGCTGATGCTGTTGGATTCTGACCTCCCTGCACTCAAAATAGATTTTCTGGAGCTACAGAACTCAAAATGGCGCGCTTATAATTGCTTTGGAAAGTAGACATCCAGGGCTTTCCAGCAATATATAATAGTTCATACTTTACCCAAGTTTAGATGACGCAAACTGGCGTTCAACGCCAGCTCTCTGCCCAATTCTGGCGTCCAGCGCCAGAAACAAGTTGCAAAGTGGAGTTCAACGCCCAAACTGGCACAAAAGCTGGCGTTCAACTCCAAGAATGAACTCTCCACGTGTAGACTTCAAGCTCAGCCCAAGCACACACCAAGTGGGCCCCGGAAGTGGATTTATGCATCAATTACTTACTTTTGTAAACCCTAGTAGCTAGTTTATTATAAATAGGACTTTTTACTATTGTATGAGACATCTTTGATCAGTTGTATGCTATCTTAGATCATGTTTGAGGGCTGGCCTCTCGGCCATGCCTGGACCTTCTTCACTTATGTATTTTCAAACGGTAGAGTTTCTACACTCCATAGATTAAGGTGTGGAGCTCTGCTGTCCCTCAAAGATTAATGCAAAGTACTACTATTTTTCTATTCAATTCATCTTATTTCGCTTCTAAGATATTCATTCGCACTTCAACCTGAATGTGATGAACGTGACAATCATCATCATTCCCTATGAACGCGTGCCTGACAACCACTTCCGTTCTACCTTCGACTGAATGATTATCTATTGGATTTCTTAATCGGAATCTTCGTGGTATAAGCTAGATTGATGGCGGCATTCATGAGAGTCCAGAAAGTCTAAACCTTGTCTGTGGTATTTCGAGTAGGATTCGAGGATTGAATGACTGTGATGAGCTTCAAACTCGCGAGTGCTGGGCATAGTGATAGACGCAAAAGGATAGTAAATCCTATTCCAGTATGATCGAGAACCTCCAGATGATTAGCCATGCAGTGACAGCGCATCGGACCATTTTCACAGAGAGGAATAGGATGCTGGCATGCAGCCATCGACAAGGGTGATGCCTCCAGACGATTAGCCGTGCTGTGACAGAGCATTTGGACCATTTTCCTGAGAGGATTAAAAGTAGCCATTGACAACGGTGACATCCTTACATAAAGCCAGCCATGGAAAGGAGTAGGACTGATTGGATGAAGACAGCAGGAAAGCAGAGATTCAGAGGGACGAAAGCATCTCCATAAGTGTTTCTATCTTTACTTTCCTTTATTATTTATTTTCGAAAGCTCCATAACTATTTTATATTTGCCTGACTGAGATTTACAAGGTGACCATAGCTTGCTTCATACCAACAATCTCCGTGGGATCGACCCTTACTCACGTAAGGTTTATTACTTGGACGATCCAGTGCACTTGCTGGTTAGTTGTATCGAAGTTGTGACAAATTATGAATTGAGATTAGAGCACCAAGTTTTTGGAGCCATTACCAGAGATCACAATTTCGTGCATCAGTGTACAACCTCCAAAGCATATCATGGTTGAAGACTTTGAAGGGGATGATCAAGAGATGGATTTAATCATTAATGAATTATTATCTACAATTGAATCCTCTCCCATTGGACTCGAGATGGAGATTCAAGAAGAAAAAGCACAACCTCCTATGCCCTTGGTAAGTAATAAAGAAGAGACTGAATTGGAAGAAATCTACCAAGAGGAAGAGGTTGAAATTGAAGAAGCTTGCAAAGAGGTGGAAGTTGTCAAAGAAGAGGCCAAGGAAATGGAGCTGGAAATCACCGTGCCAAGGTTGCTGGAGACCTCTTCCCCAAAGCCATCACCATCCATCCCTTCATTCAAGTGGGTAAATCTCTCATCTCTAAGCTTAATTAGCTCACTTGAATATGCTTTGCTTGAAACAGATGGTCAGCTTAGAGCTCTTTGTGGCTTTAAGAGTAAGAGGGAGATGGTTAGTGGTAGGAGTCGTCATGCAAGATTCAATATGGTGGAAATCTCAAAGTTTAAATGCAAAGGTTGGGGTAAATCCCAACTGAATGGGTTTAGGAAGTTGTTTGGCCGCTTTAGTGAGAAATTAGATTGCTTGCCACCCGGTTGGAACACTAATGATCAAGAAGAAGATGGGTGCAAAAGCAAGGTTTGGGACCCCGGAATTCAGTCTAGAAATCAACACTCTTGGGGCTTTGTCACTTGCTTTAACCTGCTTGAAGGCTTTCTATGCCTAGTTTGGGCCCCCGGAGGCCATTGGAATCACAAACATTGGTGGAGATTCCTGGTTGAGTTCAAGCACAAGCCACCATAACAAAGGACTCTCTAAATGTCCAACTTAAGGACAATAACTAAAAGTGCTAGGTGGGAGACAACCCACCATGGTATGATCTTTCATTTTTATTCTTAGTTTTATTTTATTTTATTTTCATTTTTATTAGTGGTCATTCATAAATTTTGCATAAGCATCTGCATTCTGCATTCTGCATTTTTTACATTAAAAAAAAATGCACGCGACGCGTAAGCGTTGCCGACGCGTCCGCGTCACAAGTGCATTAGGAAGACAAGAAAAGTGAACAGAAAGTCACACGAAAGCGTGGCTGGAGGCGTGCCTTAGGCACAAATATGATCACGCAACCACATCACTGATGCGTTCGCATCGTTTGCGAAATAGCCTCCCACGCGTCCACGTCACCCACGCGAACGCGTGGCTCTGTAAAATCGACGTAAAGGGGTGTATGGCAGTATGTTGGGCTGGAATGGGGCTGAACTCGTGCTGGAAGCGCAAGCCCTCCCACGCGAACGCGTTCCCCACGCGGCCGCGTCATTTTCCAAAAATGGTCATCCACGCAATTGCGTCAACCACACAACCGCGTCACCCAAAAATTTGGCAAAAAGAGTTTCGAACAGAGAGTTGCGCGAACGCGAGGCTTCACTCGCGCCAATCGCACAAATCAGGCCACGCGATCGCATGACCCACGCGTCCGCGTCACCTGATAATTATTGTACACCACGCGACCGCGTCACTCATGCGTCCGCGTCGCCTGCGTCGCACAACTTATCCTGATCAGCGCCAATTATCTTTTCTTTTCTTTTCTAATCCTAATTTTTTTTCTATCTTTTCTTCTTTCTTCTTTCTTTCTTACTTCATCTTTTTAACTTCTCATCCCTCTTCACTTACATTCTATTTTATTTAATTTATTTGCATACTTTCATCCATTGCATTTTAATTCTGGGTATATTTTTATTTTCTTTTCTAAAATTATTATTTTTTCATTGGTGTTAAAATTTTCTCATTCAACTGTTACATCTTTTTGAATTATTCTGGTGCTTCATGACTTATTTTATTCGAATTGGGTATTATTATTCATAAGTCAATGCCAATTTTTATAATACTGATATTCCTTTTGCATTGATATGCACTTACACTATTTTGCATTACCCACACCATCTTCCCCATTGTTGCAATTCTTGCACTATTGATATGCCGTATGCTTCTACTGTTTTCTCACTGCATGTTGTAGCTACCATGTAATTGAGACCTTTACTATTTGGCATTACCAACCCATATTTTATTTATTTTTCTTATCTTTATTTCTGGGTTACTTTTCTCCCTTTTCCTCTTCTTTCAGGATGGCCACCGAGGAAGGGAAAATGAAGCACTTCTATATGGGGAGACAGGCAAGTCAATCTGCAAAATCTATAGAGAAAGGCATCAGTTGGAGCAGCCCGTCCACTTGTACATCTTCGCATGCACCGAGGACGGTGCAACCTTTAAGTGTGGGGAGGTCGATACCGATCTCCATGGGTTAGTTATTCTCTTCTCAACACCAATGTCTTATTTTCTTCATTAGTTCATTGTTGCATTGCATAATAGATTGCATGTGTAGTTGATTGTTTGCATTTAAATACTACTTGGTTGAAAAATAATAAGTTTCTTTCTAGGACCCTATTTTTGAAAAAAAAATTTTACTAATTTAAATAAAAAAATTAAAATTTTCTATGTGTTAAATTTGTTTGAAGTTGTATTTGGGACATGATTTTTGAGCCACAGAACATACAACCTGTGAGATTTTGAGATTAATTACATGGTTACATTAGTTAACCATAAATATTTTATTCTTGTGTGTTTTCTTCTCTATAATTGCAATCTTTACTTTGTTCCACTCTATATGTCCATTATTTAGTGTATTTACATGCTTGCATATGATTGAGGCCATTACTTATTTTCACTCACTTATCCCAAATAAGCCTACCCTTTTATGTCACCCTTGTTAGCCACTTTGAGCTTTTTAACCCCCTCTATTCCATAACCACATTACTAGCCTTAAGCAGAAAACTAAAATAAAAATCCCAAGTTGAATCTTTGGTTAGCTTAAGATAAATATTGTGTATAATTTAAGTATGGAGAATTTTATGGGAACATGGGATGATAGAAAAAAAAGGAAATTAAATTGAATAAGTTATTTGAAAATTTGGGAAGCATGCTCATGTGAAATCAAAATAATTAAATTACCATGTGCATTGAAAAAAAAAAGAGAAAAATAATATTACCCCAAATGCAAAATAAAAAGAATCAATGCACATGGGACAAAATTCAAAAATAAGTTTGATACATGAGCATGTAATACAAAAGTGGAAAAAATTTGGGTAGTTAGGTAAAGCATTTTAAATTATATAAAGTATGTATATGTTAGGTGAGATCTTAGATTAATCAAGGATTCACTTTGTTAGCTCACTTAGCCTTATATATATATATATCCTTACCTTTACCTCAGCCACATTACAACCCTGAAAAGACCTCATGATGTTTGCATTGGTATACTAAATATTTGTTGATTGGTTAGATGAAGAACAAGGTTGAGAAAGCATGACTAGGGAAGAGTAGAGTGATTGACCTTAAACACCTGAGTAATTAGAGTGTATACACTTCCAGTGAGGGTTCGATGCTCGATTCCTTATTCCCGGCTTTCACGAGCTATTTTCTTCTGCAAGTTCACTTGTACTTTATTTTGTGATTTGAATTAGTGAAATCCAGTTCATATTTGTTCTTGAAGGAATTGTTTACTTTTAACCAAGTAGGTAGAAGTATTTTTGCATTTAGTTGCATTCATAGGTTGCATTTCATACATTCTACCATTCCCCTTCACTCTTTTAGTTCTCTTAAGCTTAGCATGAGGACATGCTAATGTTTAAGTGTGGGGAGATTGATAAACCACTATTTTATGGTTTATCTTGTGCTCAATTGAGTGGATTTTATCAATCTTTCATACACTTATTCATACTATTTGCATGGTTTTACATTCTCCTTCCTGATTTTGTGCTATGATTGAAAACATGCTTCTTTGGCCTTATATTTGCTAATATTAATCCTCTCTCATTACCATTAGATGCTTGATATGTGTGTTAAGTGATTTCAGAGTTTATAGGGAAGGAATGACTTAGAGGATGGAAAGGAAGCATGCAAAAGTGGAAGGAATACAAGAATCTGAAGGAACTGCTAAAGCTGTCCAGCCTGACCTCTTGGTACTAAATTGACCATAACTTGAGCTACAGAGGTCCAAATGATGCGATTCTAGTTGCGTTGGAAAGCTAACATCCGGGGCTTCACAACGATATATAATTTGCCATAGCTGTCCCAAAGCCAAGCGACGCGAACACATGGATAACGCGGACGCGTGACCTGGCGAAAACCCAATCCGCGCAAACGCGTGGACGACGCTTTCGCGTCACTTTTCCGCAACCTGTACGTAGATTTCTAGTCTATTTTTGACCCATTTTTCGGCCCAGAAAACTTAGATTAGAGGCTATAAAGTGGGAGAATGCATCCATTCAACAACATGTCTTCCATTATTCACTTTTCATAATTTAGATGTAGTTTTTAGAGAGAGAGGTTCTCTCCTCTCTCTTAGGATTAGGATTAGGATTTCTCTCAATTTTAGGACTGATTTATCTTCATTACAGGTTCAACGTTTCTTTTATTTATTTTATCAATTTAGTTTATGAACTCTTTATGTTTAGATTGATTTTCTATTATTAATGCAATTGAGGTATTTCAGATTTATGATTTTTATTTAGCCTTTTATATTCTTGGCTTTAATTGATTAATTGGAGACTCTTGAGTTATCAAACTCATTGTGATTGATAATTGTTATTTTTGCTAATTGATTTAGATTCCAATAACTCTATTCTTTCCTTAGGAATTGACTAGGACCTGAGGATCAAAATTGATTAGTCCACTTGACCTTCCTTTGTTTAGCAAAGGTTAACTTAGTGGGAAGTAAAATATAATTCTCATCACCATTAATAATGATAACTAGGATAGGACTTCTAATTCTCATACCTTGCCAAGAGTTTACTTTATAATTATTTATTTCTTTTTCTTGCCATTCAAATTACTTATTCCCTATTTCAAAAATCCAAAATTCTACCTTTTTCATAGCTAATAATAAGTCATACTTCCCTGTAATTCCTTGAGAAGACGACCCGAGGTTTAAATACTTCGGTTATAAATTTTTATTGGGTTTGCTTAAGTGACAACTAAAAACTTTTGTAAGAAATGAATTCTTGTCGGTCTAGAAGTTATACTTACAACACGAATTTATTTGTGAAAATTCTAGATCGCGCGAGAGTTTCACTCTTTCAGGTGTCGTCCCTGGGATCTTCTTTGTACCTGTTGACTTGAGGGGCTTGCCAGGCTGACGAGCTAGGGATCTGCCGTTTGTTGGCTGCGACAACCTGGCTGACCTCTTCGTCGTTGATGTATTCCTTGGCCACGCTTTGAATTTCCTGCATGGTCCATACAGGCTTGGTTGTGAGGTGCTTCCTAAAGTCTTCATTTAGCAAGCTATTTGTTAGGCATAGACTAGCGACTGAGTCCGTGAGGCCGTCGATCTCCAAACACTCGTCGTTGAATCTATCTAGAAACTTCCTAGTCGGCTCCCTGGGTTTTTGGGTAACTCCCACCAAGTTGATTGGGTGTTTTACTTTGCCTATGCGCGTCGTGAACCGAGCTAGAAAGCTTCGAGATATGTCTATGAAAGTTGTAATGGACTCTTGTGGGAAGGCGTTGAACTATCGAATTGCTGGACCGGCCAGTGTTACGGGGAATGCCCGGCATCTGACCGCATCACCTACCCCTTCCAAGTTCATCCTTACTTCAAAAGCTGTGATATGCTCCTGGGGGTCCTTGGTCCCATCGTACCTCATGTCCGTTGGCTTGACGAAGTTTCTCGGGAGCCAGACCTTGAGGATTGAGGGGTGAAAGGGGGTGGCTCCCATGATAATGGGATCTTGTTGTCTCCTGGGTTTCCTTTTCGTGGATTCCCAGTGGCTTTCCGACTCGCCTTGGGTAGGTCGGGAAGTTTCTTGTGTGTGCACCTCTTCGTGCCTTGTTAGGCTTCTTCCCTAGCTGTTGTGTGCTCGGGAGGAGGATCGGGTGCAGGCGTGGGACCGGCTGTCATCGCCATGCGAGTGGCTAACGTCTTCGTGGGATCGGTCCCTTGCCGCCAGCTCCCGCTCAAGATTTTGTACTCTATGCCTGAGTTCTTGCATGATCTTGGCGCTGTCAGCTCCCGTCCCCCCGAAGGGACGCCTTTCGGGTGTCTTGGTGTACATTTGTTGGTTGGGTTGAACAGAGGATCTCGGCTGTTCGGTAGCGCGGGCTATCAAACTTGTCCTGCTCAAGCGGGCCCCGCCTCCTTCACGGAGCTCCTCCGAAGTGATGGGTCGCTCCATGTCTGCGTCGGGTTCCCCACAGACGGCGTCAATGTTCGTTACCTGATGTTCTCGGGTAATCGGATGGTGATGAGTAAGAGAGAGGGAGAGACCCTGAGCGGACGTGGAGTGAGGGTTGAGGTGTGCTGGCGATGCCGAAGGTTGAACGAAACGCGGAGGGGGGGTGGCCACCTACAAGGACACTCCGACGATCAAGTCAGAGTCTGTACCAAAGGATGGCCGAATTAGGTAAAGATGTGACGTACCTCGAGGGGAGAGCTGACCTCTCCCCTTATATATGGTGTTGGATGGGCCCAAAAGATGACCTAGCCCACTGGCCAGGGTATTCGCGAGCTGCCCCTGTCCACGTGGGAGATGCTGGTCGTTTCCGGCGACTAGTTGGGCTAGACTTTGATGGTCCGTAACAGTAGTTTAGTGTGCAATACCTCAATTAAGAATTACCATGAAAATTCAAAATGGTAGCAGTCGCGGCAATGACGTTGTTATTATATTACGTTCTCAACTGGAGGTAAGGGAAAAAGCGCGGAAAGATCTCGTCGATAGGACGATCCATCAAACTTAACTAGTTCTATTTGTTGGAAAAGATTGTAAGGAGATTTGCAGAAGTGGATGAATATTAGGGATGAAAATAAGTTAGGTAGCTTGTCAAGAGTTTGTAGTCTGACTTGTTAGGGGTCTGTATTTGGTCTGACCTATTATACAATAATCATAGATTTAGACTCTTATAAAAATTTTAGTATATTAATAGATTAGATCTAAATTCATTAATTAATTTTATTAGTCTGTGAAATTTTTCTGAACCTCTTAAAACATAATTAAATACATAAATAATTTTATTATTAACAAAATTATTATATATTTTAAATTTATTATATTTAAATCATTTAAAAAATTTTATAAATATTAAATATGATTATATGATATATTACATATAAATATTTTTATTAAAAATAATTTTTTAAAAAAATTTTAAATATTTTTATTTTTATAAAAAAAACTGTGAAGTCTTTTAACAAGTTTTAAGTTAGATCAGGTTCAAACCAAATTTAATATTTAAAAAAAGGGTTTATAACAAACTTAAACTAAATTTAGATCAATTAACTACCTGATAAATTTAATTTGTTAAGAATAAAGAGTGACCTGTTTTCATCCCTAATGATTATAGATTATGAAGAAAAAGCATGGTCTTGAGATAGATGAAGTAGGTTGAATAATAATAATAATAATAATACAAAGGGGAGTGAAATTGGGAGTCGGAGTGGGCACAAGTAACAATATCCGCTCTCATTGACCAAATCAGATAATTGTTTTTTAATACAACAATAGAGAATGGTGCTATTTTTTAGAGTCGATGATCTCCTTTTTTATATATGATTTTTGAGTAAAATAAACAATGGAGAAAAAAACTTTGTCGGCTATAACTCTCCTAAGTTTTTTATTATATATATATATAATATTGCTTTACATAATTTTTTTATGTATATTTCGTATTTTAACATGTATTTTATATAAATAAAAATAATAAAATTTTTATCAAAATATATTTATGCCAGATTATTTGTTATAGGATAAAAACAAATATCCACAAAATTCTCATACAAATAGAGACCTATCCCACGAATAAATAATGACAAAAACAAAAGAAAAATAATCTTACAAACAGATCTGTTAACTATCCTTGATATTTGAAATGATCAAATTTTCATTAATTTCTATATGTTTATAAACCTAAGACTAGAATTAGAAATCATACTCTAATTGGAATGCCATCATGCTACGCCTGGAGATGAATTTTGTGCTATGCTTTTTTCATTGTGTTGTTCTTTTACCGAAGAGATTATGAATTTTTAGTTTACAATATAGATTAATTTATGTTATGTATATTGTATTTTTTTTTATAGATTCTTAACAAAATTTTCTTTTAATATATCCATCATTTCTACATGGATAAATTGATAGGAATCCACAACAGATATATGTCTTTTCTAAAAATATAGAAGAAAATGAAAGGCATTTTCTTTAATGAGGATAAGGGTGGAGAAGAATATTGTTTATGAAATTTCATTGTTATTTTTATATTTAAAAAATAGATTTTTTCATAAATAAATTAAATATTTTATTTACGGATATAAATAATTTGTAGTATATTTATTAATTTATATTGTTTAACTTATTTCGTTTACAGTATAAATGAGATAAGTTTGTGTATATCTTGTTTATACTGTAAACGAGATAAGACATGTTTGTCATTGCATGTATCACATTTGTACACGTGATACATGAAAGAAAACGATCAACATGTATCTCGTTTAAAGTGTAAATTAAATGAGATATTAAAGAATTTATGACATTTGCACTATACACAGGATAAAGTACGACAAATTTTGAGCAGTTATAAAAGGAGTTGCAACTATTTGTATTCTCCAAAAATATTTCATCATTTCTTCTCCTCCCTTTTTCTTTACTGAATTTAGGAAAAATGTCTAGTGGTAGTGGCTATGTTGTTGTAAGTTTGTATCTCAATTGTGATATGAGAAACAGTGACAATAAAGTTATATTTAAGTGTGAAAATCCTATTCTGTTGCGCATTCAGAGAACAAATTCTTTGTTTAAGCTAAAGAGTCTAATGTTGACGAATCTCAATGCTAATAGGACAAAAAAGGTTGAAAAAGTTGGGTAGGTTGATAGCACTAATGGAAAAACGGAATTTTTTAGTTTTGCCTATTTTGGCTCGATAGCGATGAGCATGTGCGTCCCATGTTTGATATCCACGGAAGAATTTCACAGCGAAACAAGTGATGGAGTTTTTTATGGAGGTTGGTGATGTTGGTGGTGGTGGTTTTGGCCACTCGAATTTTGTCCAGAACGACCCATCTCTTGCACCACTACCGTTGCACTGTACTAGTCAAGTGGTAGACATGAACGTAGATGATGAGGAGTCCAATGAGGAGTATGTTGCCGATAGCAATAATGATGGTTCTTCTGAGGTGATGATGAGGAGGAGTTTGTACTAGAGACTCCGGTAGGTGTTTCAGTTTAGTATCTTCTGCTTGCCCTACAACTAATTCCAGAATTATCAGTTGTACCCAGTCATTATCATACATTGGAAGTAAAAAATGGTTCGAAAGTGACAACAGTCACGCTGTAAACGCCTTGCTTAACTTGTTTACATTGTAAATGAGATAAGCCCTGTTTCACAACACGTGTGCAAATGTAATAGATGCAACAACAAACATGTTTATCTTATTTACAAATGTAAACGAGATAAGTTAAGCTATGCAAATTGATAAATATACTACAAATTATCTATATCCGTAAATAAAATATTTAATTTATTTATTTAAAAAAATTCTATAAAAAACTAGGTTGGTAACTAAGTTTTTTTTTGTTATACATAAATAACATATATGTTAAAAATTTAAATCATAAATAACTGAGTTAACAATACTCAAATTGTTTTTTTTCGTCACTTTCAATCAAATTTTTATAATAAGCGTGCTGCAGAAATAAATTTCTAATTAATTTTAGAGTTTATCTACTTTAACAACACTTGTTAAATTTATAAATTTAAAAAAATTATTAAAAATATAAAAAAATTTAAATTTTTAATATATTTATTTTGTTTTTATTAAATAAAAATATTAAAAATTTTTTATTAATAATAAATTTATTATATACCCTTAAGACTCGTGTTAACTAAATCTTTAATTCTATTACAAAATAATTAAAGTATTAAAAATACACTCTCAGACAAATGTATCATTATTTTCGAAGGAAGTGGTGCCGTTGTTAGTAGTTACTACACAAAAGGCTACGTTTTCTCGCCTTAATAGGCACCGATAAAGTGTGGGTCTCCAAAAATTGGGTGGGGCCGTGGGGGCCTTAATAGAATTTGTTCGCACTTTGCAGTTTGCACAGACGATGACAGTCACCAACTATACCAAAAAACAAACAAACAAACAAAAAAGGAGAGAGGCACCAACTAACTAACTAAGCAACTAAAATTCATTCACCATTTGTTCGTTGCAGAATTCGTTGAAGACGATGAAGCTTGGTGCGTTCTCTCTTGTGACTTTGCTTTCTCTTCTCCTTGCGCTTTCTGGGCTCTGCGTCTTGGGATCTCGCATGGTGGAAGAGCACCACGACAACATCATTCGTATGAAGCTCGGAGGGCTTCGTGACTCCCACCACGACGCCGTTTCGAACCACGCTGAAATCGAAAGCCTCGCTCGTTTCGCAATTCAAGAACACAACAACAAAGAGGTATTCACCTGTCTAATTGATTTCCTTCATGTGTGTTAAAGGTTGAACTTTATTGACCTGTGGATTTGATTCCTTTCTTCATTTTCCCAATATTCGTGCTTAATTTCTAGGGATTTTGTGGAAGTTCATCGTTTGGTCACTGGTCGTCTAGATAAGTGGTGTCTTTCACTTAACCACTTAACCCTGCTATTTGATCTTGGGAGTTTTCAATTGGGTTGCTTAAACCAGAGTTACATGAATTACCAATTTCGCATACTAATTCGCAATTCATCTGCATACCAGAATGCCATAATTATATTTTTCACATAAATATTTTAAACGTGGCCCACTGCGTACCCATCCCCTAGCAAACCGTATTGTGTTCCATAGAACTATAACTTAAACAATTAACTACTTGTGTACTTGCTTCCCAAATGGGACAAATCTTAGTTGAATAGTTGTTTTAACTTTTTACTCAATTTTATTAGAGAGAAAGGAACCATGGAAATCATTACCGCTTGTTTGGGTTTATGTTTATCAGATTTTTGTAAAGGAAAAAAGTTGGTTGAAAACAGGGAACAAATTTAGAAAATAGGTTTCTTGATTCCAACCAAATCAACCTATAAAGGAATTTTCTTAACTTGGCCATTCTAACCATGTTTCGCTCTTCCCATGCAAATTATTTAATCAAAGTCCGAATCTTTAGCTATATTGAGTTATTTCTCTTTCATGCAGAATGGCCTTCTTGAGTTTGCAAAGGTATTGAAGGCAAAAGAGCAGGTAGTAGCGGGTAAGATATATTTTCTTACGCTTGAAGCAATTGATGGAGGAAAGAAGAAGTTATATGAAGCCAAAATTTGGGTGAAGCCATGGATGAACTTCAAGCAGTTGCAGGAATTCAGGCAAATTCATGCTATCACTCCCTTTAAGGGTTCAGACCTTGGCGTTCAGCAAGGTAAAGATTCCTTAAATCTATTCATGAATTCCCATAAAGAATGTTTCATTTATCATCTGTTCCTCCCGCTTTATTGATGACACAAGAATTAGCTGTTAGCAGTTTCGTTGTTTGTATGATTTAAATATTCAAGAGGTGGAGAGTACGTTTTCTTCTAATTGTTGAAAAGATATGGATACTGACATTGACCTTACCATGGCTGTGAATTTATCCTTTCTACATTGGATAGATGAACCCAGAAAAGCTTATATGCATGGAGGTGCATAATAGTAGTGTGTAACTAACCTTTTAGCACATTATATAATTTTTAAGTCATTATCTGCATAAATGTTTAACCTTATTTTGGCACTCTTGTTATTATTACTTGACTCAATAACAGTAAACATTGGATTTGGCACCTAGTTGGCAAGAGAAAAATAAGCGGGTTGTGTTGTCATTATTGAAAAAGTAACTTATTTAATTCATCTGGACCATTTATTTGTAGTTTTATGTGTTGTTTGTGATAGATTGGTGCTACTAGAGTTTAAGGAAAAAATTATCGCAATCATAAGAACTAAGATGCTGTATGGAATGGAATTTTCAATTTTGGGCAATAAATTCCATGACAATAGTTTAAATGTTGTAGAAACAATCAAGATCACTTCAGGGATAGTTTTTATATCCTTACAATCTCAGAGAAACGTGAAAACCTTCCGAGAAGGCGAGAACCATCCGCCGAAAAAGAGTATGTTTTTTGCCCATAGAATTTTTGTCTAGTCCTGCCGCTGCTTGTACAGTTGGGATCATAGTTGTTACATTAAAACTTGGATCTCTTCCTACTTTATTTATTAACATTTTTTTTCTCTCCTATTTAAATATCAGTGTTATTTCTAAGAAAATGATATTACTCTTAAATCAGGACACAAACTGGGATGGCATGAAGTGCCAACTCTTGATCCTGAGATCATAGACGCAGCCAGTTATGCTGTAAAGTCCATTGCGCTAAGATCCAACTCTTTGTCTCCATATGAACTTCTGGAGATTGTTCTGGCCAGAGCCAAGGTGAGGAGTCCTATTAGCAAAATACTCATCACATGCTTCCATATGATCTGCTTTTTCCTCAGTTCTTGCTTTGGATTTGTTTCTTTTGCATTTCTAGTCTTCTGTTATCTCTTTCTTCAATTGGCATGCTTCTTTTGGCTAAAATTTCAGGTAGTTGAAGATTATGTGAAATTAAACTTGCTTCTGAAGTTAAGAAGGGGGATGAAAGAAGAGAGGTTTGTGGTTGAATTAAATAAGAAAGTTGGTGGAAGGTTTTATGTAAGCTGGATGAAACAAGATTCTCCCTGAATTCAGTAGCTATCTTCGTTTAATTTATGTAAATGGAGTGACACTTCTCTTACCACTAGGACGAAATGTGTTGTGTGTAGTGTATTATACATTATAGGAACTAGTTAATACATATAAAACATGCCTTTAATACTTTGATGTAAATAATAAATGCATAATGTGGCTTGCCTTGTAAATTTATTCTGCGTTTGCTCTTACTACATGTTAATATGTTTATTCTTCAGTAATAACAAACTGTGTGACAAGTTATGTGAAGTGATAAAAATACAAGTAATTGGATTTTGCTTTACAAATTTAGAAAGGATTCTGCCTATCTATATTTGAAGTGCTTCTTGTGCAGTTGTGCTTTACTTTCTCTTAGCATAGCATAGACATGTTAATAGGAAGCATGAGAGGATGATGCATCACTTTCGTTTTTCATGTACTATATATAGGTATAGGTAGTATGATTGGACAAGAAGGAGAGTGTTTACTCAACTCATATGAAAAGATATAACTTGGAAAGAGAATGCATTAAGCATGCAAAGAATTAGATATACAACCCTCGCTTTCAAATACCAAGAACAAGATGCTTAGAGCTACTTCACTTCAATTCTCTTCCTGTTTAACTATATTTCATGCTAAATTAAAAACTATATATTTCTCTTAAGTAGGAATTTCATTCCAAAACCTGAATGGGACAAACTTTGTTGAGTTTGAAGGTGTCAATGTAAAATACATAAAATCCTTAGGTTTCTCATTGTAATTTCAATGATAGTTACAAAGACATAATAGCAAAACATACTACTACCAACAACAAGAAGGAGGAGAAGTTCCAAAAGCAACAAAAGGGAAAAACTTGTCTTATTTGTACTCAAAGGTGAAAATGAGTAAACAAAATATTTATGGATTAGAAAATATTAAATATCAGCAGGCACACGTTTGTACAAATGTGAGGGCAACCTAGGAGTTGGCACAGCCTGAAGTGGTGCACTCATGTAAGTGACCAACCCAGGATTCTCCGACATGTCAATCTCCTCGGGCCTCGTTCCCTCAGGTGGGGCCCAACTAAAATGATGCAAAAGATGACCCAACATTGACGTCACCAAATTGATCCCAAGTTGTGCACCGGGGCATACCCTACGTCCAGCACCAAAGGGGAGCAGCCTAAAATCATGTCCCTTCATGTCCACATCCTCCTCAAGGAACCTCTCAGGCCTGAACTCCAGTGGGTTTTTCCATACAGCTGGGTCACGTGCCACGGCCCACACGTTCACGTGCACGTTGGAGCCTTTTGGTATGTCATAGCCACCAACTTTGACGTTGGAATTGGCCCTGTGTGGGAGCATTAGTGGGGTTGGTGGGTGGAGCCTTAGGGCTTCCTTTGCCACGCATTGGAGGTATGGGAGGCTTGAGAAATCTAATTCTGTCATTATCCTTTCAAGCCCAATCACCCTGTCTAGCTCCTCTTGGGCTTTCTGTTGGACTCTTGGGTTCTTGATTAGTTCAGCCATGGCCCACTCAACTGATATTGCTGTTGTGTCCATGCCAGCAGTAATCATGTCCTATATAAGTAATGAAGTCAATATATGTATTACCAAAAAAAAGAATGAAGACAAATATGTCAATTATGGTTTTGGTAGGTGAAATAGAATAAAAGAAAAAGAAAGCAAGCACCAAAATAGTTGCTAATACTTTAAGGTAGGTAAATGAAATATCATCAATTTTTTTCACTCCTTTTTTTACACATATATCCTTCAAAAATAAAATAAAATAATTAAAAATTAAAGAGTTCTCTTGATACTCTTATAGAAGTAAATTGCACATTGCATCATGACACGTTCTCAGTATTGTTGATTAGATAAACTGATCAATGTTGAGAATTTGTGCATGATGGACTTACATGCAATTTACATGATTTAATTAAGCATTATGAATACATTGGATCCGAAACTGTATGGTAACTAGTGAGTAGAACATACCCAAAGTAGACCAATGATGGTGTCTTCACTAAGGTCATATTTTTCTTGCAATGTGAGGAGGGCATCAACAAAATGTTGCTTGGCACCGGATTTCAGCCGCTCTTGAGTGTGCTCTTCCATGATGGCTCTGGTGAGTTTGTCGCGGTGAGCACCGTGCTTGGCGAAAGCCTCCTCTTCGAGTGGGAACATCCATCGCAGCCACGGAATGTGCTCGGCCATGGCCAGAGATGCTCCTAGCTTCAATCCATTTGCCACTACAGCCTTGAATTCTACTCCTTGCTCATCCATTATACCTTCTGAGTTCACAAATCTTTTGCCAAATGCTAGCCTAGTGATGTTGTTGAATGCCACGGCTCCCAAGTATTTCTTCACCAAAAAACTTTTTCCTAAGTTTTCTGATCAAAACGAAAAAGAAAAAGTGTGCAACCACTTATGTTAAAAAAAAATTGTCCAAACCTTTCCAATTCTGAAAAATTGGAAGATACCAACAAATAAAAATGTTTATTATAATGAAGATATTGATTTTATGGTTACAAGTATAATTTATGGCAAACCAGAGAAAGTTATTACCAGTACTACTACCCAATATAGTTATGGACTTGTGATATCATACTAGTAATTTTATTTGGGCTTCAAATGATAGACAACTAATAATGAAAAGATATAAAACTAACTTATAATCATGAACGATGTTTTCCGCTTGTCAAAACTATCTAATTATTAACATTAGATGTAGGATAAATCATTAACGTCGTCTTAATGATTAGTCAGTTTTGGTCAGCGTTTGTTACGAGTTAATTTTACTTTTTTTTATAATTAATTTTGTCAATGTATTAATTTTTTAGGGTTAATTTTGGTACTTTAGTTGTTCCTATAATCAACATGATTAAGAATAGGTGTCCGTCTAATCACTCCCTATTTCGGAAATGGATCCTCTCCAGTTTTTTCAACACTTGACAAAATACAGTGCAATCTCTCACCTTTGATTTTAATAGTGGGACCAGAAATAAATAAGAGAGAGAATGTAGTGAATGGTTAGATTAAACACTGCACACCATCCAGTTTTTTATTCACGGGAGAGGATCCACTCCCCCCTATTTCCCCCTCATCCAAGATATCTTTGTTTTGTCTCACCGCATATAGAAGATTAATTGGCGTCACAACTTTTGGGAAGCAAATTTGGTGGCTGATTGTCTAGCTAAGTAGAGTCAGAGTCTACCGTTAGAAATTCATATATATGATACCCCTTCTCCTACTATAGTTTATTCTCTTATTTCTGGTTGTATGGGTATTGTTAGGACAAGAGACTCTTTCTAGACTTTCCTTTGTTTTTCTTTTTTGCTGTTTGGGGTCCTTGTTAAAAAAAAAACCATATATATAGGAAGATAAAAAGAAAAAACCAAAATAGGGTCATAAGGAATAACTGATTCGTTGTGTGAGCCTTTATGTGTGAAGCTCTTTTTGCTAAAAATGCCGAAAAGCTAGGTAGAAGGCCAGTGGAACTTGTGGTTGGGAAGGAGCATCTAATAGTTGCAGTGTTTAGGTATGGGAGAAAGACATTAGAGCGCTAAAGGAGCTTTCACACACAATAAAAAAAGTCCAGCAAAGTTTTCAGTCATAGTTCACCAACCACAGCCAACCACTTCATTAGTTATTGTTTTTTTCAATAAAGAATTTCAATAATTTTTTCATTCTCAAATTGAATTATTCATACTTTCATAGTTCACTGTTAATAATGCCTGGTCTGTGAAAACTAATTTGATGATAGTTCTTGTCGGAAGAAAATGTGTCTACAAGGTGAAAATTATTAGAAAGGCTAACAATAAAATTATCCCACTTCAACAATTTTCTTTCAAAACAGAAACGATATATATATATATGAAATTGTGGCAGTGTGGCTTACGTTCTACGGGCTAATTTTTTTGATATTACAATCGAAGGAATGTAATACATTAATATTATACTAATTTGGTGTAATACATTGATATGGGGATTTTCAATACCATAAAAAATCATGACTTACGATTTCAGAAAGAGACAAAAAATTGTGAAAATGAGATTAACGATTTTAAGTAAGACAAATTTTTTTTTTTAAAATTTCTACAACCATGAAATCGTTACTCTCATTTTTTAAGTTGATTATAACCATTGATTGTTAATCCAAAGCTTTTTAATTATTGTTCCTCTTCACTCAAATCGTTGGTAACGATTTTAAACAAATCGACACTAACGATTTCTTTAAAATCAATTATGAGTCCCATAATTAAGTATTACACACCCAAAACTTTATTATATATATTACACAACTGTAATTAGCATATAAAAAATAATTAGTTCTACGTTCGGTACTCAGTTACATAGAAATTTTTAGTTAAAAGAGAAAAAGAAATAAGGAAATAATCAGTGGGTGAATTTGGTACACCAACCCCCTACTACGAATATATATGGTCCTACACTCATACAAAATCATAAACTTTATTTACTATTTAATTATTCATTGTTCCTAATTCCTATGACTGGTCAAGGCCCTACCTTATTAGTTCTAACTTCTAAAATACTACTTATACCCGTTTAGTTTCGGAAAATTTTTACGTTTTAAAAATAATTTATAAAAATTAAATTTTAAAAATTAGCTTTTCAAAAGTTATAGCATTTGTGTTTGGTAAATTAAATTAAAAATAATTTTTAATAAATATAAATAATAATAAATATGTTTGATAAAATAATTTTTACAATTTAAAAATATTTTAATAAATATTAATGTAAGAATTAAATTTAGATATTAATTAATGTATAAAGTGATATTAGATTTTTTAATTTTGATAAGTATAAGTTAATTTTAAAAAAATTTTCTTTAAATACTTTTAAAAACATTCTTAATTTAAAAAAAAAACAAACATAAATATACAAGCATTTTTATTTACCGAATACAAAATAAAATATCACAAACACCTCTTTAAAAAATTATTAAACTAAGCTTAAGTCATATATAATAGAGACCACGCCAAATGAACAAGCTAAATTTTCTGGACTCTATTTTAAGACACAATATTAAATATATACTAAAATTAATAAAAAAATTAATTATTAATATAAAATATATATTAAAATATAAAATATAATTATAAATAAATTAAAAGATATATATTTATATAAAATATATAATAGTTATTGGTGATTGATTTTAATATACTAATTATATCTTTTTATTTTGAAATTTATAACACAAATTTCTATTTCAATTAAAATGTTCTCAACCGGTGGAACTAACTAGCAGACTTCAACTCAAAATTAAATGTGTTGCCGCCCACTTTGCATAAGCTTGCAAAGCAAATTTATTAATAAATAAAAAATATTTTATTTAAATAATGCACTGTGTAGCATATTATGGTATAGTATATGTTATTATTAATAAAAAAGAAAAGTCAAATTATCCCAACACTTAGGAAAGCAAAACCGAGTAGCAGTAGTGCCGAAGAAACCCAAAACAACGAGGCAGAGAAATTATTACACACAAATACGCCTAATTCTCACTTTTTTTTTTCAAACCATTTAATTATTACACACAAATATTCCTTTATAAAAATATTTGAAAAAAATAAAAAATAAGTTTAAATAATTTTAAATTATTTTATTTTACTTTTTTTTATATTATCACTTATGTTATTTTATATTTTTAATTACTTTTAAATAATTAAATAATGTTAAATATAATAAATTCATAATTATAAATATTACAGATATGAAATGATAAATATTAAATTGAATAAAATCATTTTGAATTATTTTGTTATTGACTCCTTAAAATTTATCATTCTGTCTAATTCTCTTCAAAGAGTACTCAAATCACAAAGCACTCCAAGAATATAAACATTTATAATTTATTAATTGCAAGTAAATAAAATTTAATGTGTTCAAACTTCAAACTACCCACATTAGTCACCAAAAAAAAAAAAAAAACTACCCACATTAACTTCTCAGAAAAGAAAGAAAACGAAAATCAAATATCAGAAAATTAAATTCCTCGCCCCTCCCCAGCCCCCTTCCCTTCCAAGGAAAAAAAAATCTCAGAACAATAAATTCATGTTAATAAATGATAATAAAACATGAAACATACCAGGATTGATGCAGTCATTGAAAATGGATTCAACCATGGCAGTGACCTCATCTTCTCTTATAGGCCTCAAAGACTCAAGCCTCTTTGGGGAGAAGAGCTCAAGAGTGCAAACCTTCCTCACCTTCACATAGTGTGGCCCATAGTCGGCCCAAATGAGGTCCTTCCCGTCCCGGCTAAACTTCGCCGCCGACCGGCTCCTATGGCGGTCGGCCAGCTGCTGATCATGCTCCTTCAGCACCTCCTTTGCCAGCTCAGAGTTCGAAACAATTACATTCAAAGTCGATCCAAACCACACCGAGATAATTGGGCCGTAGGACTGGGCCCACTCCGCGAAGCATCGGAACCTCACGGGCTTTATGTCGTAGAGGTTTCCGACAACTGGCCACGGACGTGGGCCCGGTGGGAGCTTAAACCTTAGCCTGAAGTAGAGCTTGTAGAAAAGAAGTGCTAAGAGGGAGAGGGGTATGATCGTAGTAAGAAAAGCCATGGTTATGCGATTTGACGAGAGGAAATGGTGTGTGTTGTGGTGTTTTAAGAAAGGGTTGGAGGCTAGTTGGTGTTGGTATATATTACTGTGGAGAGAAGATAGGGAGTTGGTGGAAATTGGACGTTTGTGTAATTATATGTTCCACTTTCTAGTTTCTACAATTCTTTTTTTTTTTTTTTTTATAAATTCAACCTAATGCATTATTTTTTTTCATTTATGCAAATACTAAATAAAAATATAAAACAAAAAATTCACAAAATAATTGGATTAATTAAAAAAATATATATATACAATAAATTAATATCTTAATTTTTATAAGAAAATATGCGTATATGTTTTCTTGTAAACATTCCAAATTTTAGTTTAAACTGCAACATTGATCATTGTATATTCATAAATTATATTTTTGATCCCGTATCAAATAAAATTTAAATATTATTTATATTAAAATTTTTATTCAATTACAAAATAAAATACAAAAAAAACAATTAACGATAAAAATATACTAATTGATTAAACACACACATATATATATATATATATTATTATATATTGTTTTTTATTAATATTAAAAAATCTTTCACTTTGTAAAAAAGGTTATGATTGAATCACAATAATTTTTACAAGTCATTATTAAACATATGGACTTGTATGCTAATTGATTGTGTCTAATAAAAAAATTAGACTAATTAATTGTCACTTTAAAATGTATAATAAAATAAATAATTTTGATTATGCATGATATATGAATAATTTAATTAATATATGATAATTTTTTTAAATAATGATGAATTCATCCAAATAATAATATAATAAAAATAATAATAATAATTATTATTATGGAGAGTATTATAATTACGTAAAGTATTGTCAATTATAATTATAAACTTATTTAATAATAATAATGATAAGGTTGATCTGCTTTAAAATAGAAAAAATAAAATTTTATTAATGCTAAATTAACAATGAAAATAATTAAAAATTAATTTAATTATATATTTATTATAGTCACTAATTATAGTTATTAACTTCATATATTTTATATCTATATTTTTTATATATAAATATATATTTATGGATGACTAAATTTTAACTTGATCAGTATTTTTTTATACTTTAATAAAATTTTTAGTGCAATTATTAATATTTTATAGAATTATTTTTATGTATTAATAATTTAAAATTATACACAAATAAAATTACTTTTTATTATTTATTCACAATAACTTCATATAATTAATTAAAGCATTTGTCTTATTTTAAATTATTCTGTATGTATAGATATTTTATTACAAGTTTACAACGTTAATAATTTTTTTGGTACAACTAATAGTATTTTTTAGGATTTAGTTTTTGTTAGATCAATAATTTAAAAGTACAATTTACTATTAGTAATATTTTTTAACTTAATTATTGAAATTTTTCTTAGTTATACTGGAACAGTGGTGGAACTTAACTAGGGCAATGGGGTCATGCCCCCTAAACTTTTTAAAAAAAAAATTAGTAGTAGTTCTTTAAAAAGTTATCTTGCTATTTTGCTTCTCATAAGAATAAAAAGTTTTCTTGCTGCTTTGCTTCTCATTATAAAAATACGTTTTGCTTCTCATATAAAATTAGGTATTTTTATTTATTTAATTTATTATTATTTTATATATTACTGTTTATTTAATTTAATTTTTTATATGATAAAAAATATTAGAATATTTAATAAGTATTAATATTATTGTATTTGTATAAATTGATAAAAAAAATTAATAAATATTATAAATTTTAATATTTATCCTTTTAATTTTTTTACATATTTTACAGGATATATATTTAAATTTTTATATAAAATAATGATAAAAAAAATCAAAGAATTGATGCATTTTTTAAGAGAAAGACTAATATTCAAGAAAGAAAACATATAACTTCTACAATATCAACACCTGTAAATAGTTCTTCTACTTTAATGAATCACGAAAAAAGTGAGATATAACCTTCAAAAATTCAAAGAGTTGCATCAGATGAGTTTGACCTTAAATTTTTATGTTAAAATTTTAGCCCCCCAAAATTTTGCTTCAAGCTCCGCCACTGCTGGAAACCAATAAAAATAAATTTACAAACTGAAAAAAAGAAATTTTATATTAAAAAAATTTAAAAATAACATATCTAAAAAAATAGCCATAATATATAAAATGAGGTAACAATTTAAAATTTTTTAAAACTAATCTATTCAAATGCTAATATTAAAATTAAAATATTTAAATAATATATTAGCTATTCTAGACCTTAGACACAAATATATTATAGTCATTTTCGAAACAAGAACCAATTGAAATAATGGCATACCTTAAATATTTAGAATTTGTGAAAATTTAAATCATCCTCTTGCTAAACAAGTTTCATTATTCGCTATTTATGTGTAATGCTACAAGATATA
Organism: Arachis ipaensis; assembly: GCF_059453495.1. Classification (NCBI taxonomy): domain Eukaryota; kingdom Viridiplantae; phylum Streptophyta; class Magnoliopsida; order Fabales; family Fabaceae; genus Arachis; species Arachis ipaensis. The sequence goes on along the minus strand of NC_142441.1, from coordinate 111,371,113 downwards.
AAATAGCCATGTCAAAAAATTAAATTGATCTTTATTCTCATCAATGACATTGCATTGACCTATCAGGAAGGGTGGTAGTTTCTGAAAAAAAAATCACAATATATCATGAAAATATTTTGATTATAAAAAATCTAAAAGAAGAACATTTAAACACAGTACTAATTTTTGAAACTGTATTTTCAAAGTTGACATAATTTTTTGAAAATTGAATCTAAATTGATAAAACTCAATCTCATTATATCCTTCAATTCGAAGATTTTCTAGTAGACATAGAAAGTATAGAGGGGATGGAATTTGAACATGGCATATAAATTTTCATGGAAGCAATTTCTCAATAAAAAATCAAGCTCCTCCTAAATAAACTAATTTTACCCACATTCCATTGGGTTGGTCATAATATATGAGTAGATCTAACAATCCATTACAAGAAACACCGTTAAAATCGACGGCAAAATTAACAGTGGATGAAGTTGCTATTAAGCTTGTCGATTTTTCAAAATTCTAATAAAATCGACGGCTTACTAGGCCGCCGAAAATAATTCATTAAAATCGACAATCTTCCCGTCTATAATATGAGTTTGAGAATTTTTCTTGCTTAATAAAATCGATAGTTTTGCCGTCGATATTATTATACAAAATCGACATTGTTTCCGTCCATATTTGATTCAATAAAATCGACAAAAGAGCGGTGGATATTATTATACAGAATCGACACCATTTTCATCGATATTTGATTCAATAAAATCGACAAAAGAGCCGTCGATTTAATTATTAAAATACCGACAAGTTCGTCGTCTATATTTTGTTTTCGTTTGTTTATTTTAAATTTAAAAAGCGACAATTTTACCGTCGATTTTAATAGCCACATTTTTTAATTATTTTTTCTATTTGAAAAATAGTAGACAATTAATGCAAATAAAATTTTAAATATCAAAATAAAATTTATACAAAATATTAAATAACAAGACAAATAAACTTTTAAATATAATTTATACTAAGGTTTAATTACTCTGTTGGTCTCTATAGTTTCGCAAAATTTTCAATTAGGTCCCTATACTTTTTTTCCTTTTAATTGGGTCCCTGCACCAAAATTTTTTTTTAATTGAGTCCCTACACTTTTTTTCCTTTTATTTGAGTCCCTATACAAATTTTTTTTAGTTGGGTCCCTATATAATTAAGCCAATTACTACCAACAGGGACCTAACTGAAAAAAATTGGTTCAGGACCCAATTAAAAGAAAAAAAAAGTATAGAAACTTAATTGAAAATTTTGTAAAACTATAAGGACCAACAGAGTAATTAAACCTTATACTAAATTGTTGAGTTAAGAAATTAACTAATATAATTGATGATGACAATTATTATTTTATTGGGCAAAGCATATAATTAGTGTTGATTGTTTATGATTATATGAGGCTGATTATTTGTTGTTACATGCCAAAACTCATCATTGCAATAGCCCAAGAGGAAGGAAAATAAGAAACAAATCTGGTGGGCTACAAATCATTAAACAAGCCCAAAAGGAGACTAGGCAAGGAACCAACGGGCTAAACTTGATACAAACCCGATCCAAGCCCGATTGGTTCTCTCATTCAAACTCTTCCCATGTGCTTTCACCAAAAGCAACGTACACCTATCTTGTCTCAATCAGAACTCAGAAAAAGAAAGAGAAAAAAAGCTTAGTCCTTAAGTTGTTTACAGAAGAAGAAAGAAAGAGAAGGTTAGGCAAGAAAGGTTGAGGTCAAATCAGCAAATTCAAACCAAATCAAGCTTAGGCAAAGGTTAAAGGTAAACCATTTCCTATTACATACATACTGCTTTCCTCTCTTCTTCCTAACACTCTGCGAGTCCGAAATAGGATACAAGGGAAAGATGATTTGTGTTGTTATCTGCTGTGCATCTACGGTCACAAGTGAGTCTTGGAGACCAAGTAGCTTCTCAATAGCCAAGATCTGGGTTTACCATTGAGGATATCTGTTTTCTACTTTTCTATGATTTTTGGTCAACAAGAGAAGGTCAGAACCAAATTTTCTATTCTGAGGAATAATAGGAAAAAGTGAGTTGGTATGGGTTGGTAAAGCACAAAACTCAAGAAGTTGACCTAGGAAGAAGAACCCAGCAACATGCAAGGAGATAAAAGAAGATTTTTTATCATTCAGAAGCAAGAAGAGATAACCAGTGTTCTTGAGGTGTATGTTTTGAGAAGAGCTCTCTGAAGAAGTTCATCTACTTGGACAGTCCTTTCTTTCAAAGGAGCTTTCCACCAAAAATGAAGAACTGAATCAGAGACATGCAAATATGGTTTATCACGTAGCAAAGAAGCTGTTGAAGAATCAATCTTCTTCATGTTTTACAGATTGTATTTTACTTTTCAATGTTTATATTTCTGTAATTTCTTGAGTGAAAATGCATATTGAGAGAGCTCAAGTAAAAGCCAATGAGTGAAAAGAGTCTGAGTGATACACTTGAGAGAAAACCTAGAGTTATTTCAGATTTCTTTAGGTAAGTTTGTGTCTTGTATCTTGTACCTGTGAGGTATCCCTTTCTTAGCTGGGTTAGAAATAAGAGTGAAGAGTTAAGTATTAGCATAGCCAAAGTCAAGTTAGGTTAAAACTTGAGTGTGAAAGAATTGTGTCAATCCTGTGGAATTGTTGTGTGTAATACTTTAACTATGTGGAAATTCCACCACTGTTGTGGTGGAGACTGGATATAGGTTGCATAGCACAAGACAACCGAACCAGGATACATGATGGTGTTAGATTTTCTCTTCTCTGCTCTTTCCTATTTTCTGATATTCATGAGAGAAAATGAAATTGTCTCATAAAGTTTTCACTGCTGAGTTCAAACAGATTTAAAGAGAAAATCAGTTTTAAAGGGTTAAGTTTATTAACACAAAAGAAGGTCATAGATTCACCTCCCCTTCTCTAAACCTTCTACAACCTTCAATTGGTATCAGGAGCTAAGGTCTCAAGAATCAAGCTTAACCGCTTGGAGCAAAGATCCAATGGCAAACAACTTGGGCACAACCACAGTTGCCTACACCCTCACTGAAGGCTAGTCAAACAACATGCCTCCTCTCTTCAACGGGAAGAACTATGCCTACTGGAAAGAGAGGCTAAGGATCTTCATCCAATCCACTAACTACAATATTTGGAAGATTGTTGTAAGCGGTCCCAAGACCCCAACAAAAACAAGTGCTGATGGAGTGGTGACTCCAAAAGAAGAAATTGAGTGGAATGAAGATGATAAGAAGAAAATGGAGCTGAATGCTAAAGCCATCAACCTTCTTCACTGTGCTATCCACTTTGAAGAGTACTGAAAGGTGTCTAGATGTAAGACAGCCAAAGAAATCTGGGAAAAACTCTAGGTTATACATGAAGGCACTAAACAGGTCAAAGAAACGAGGATTGATATGCTGCGAAAAGAGTACGAGATGTTCAACATGAAGGATGGAGAAAGCATTGATGAAGTGTTTGAGAGATTCTCAATCATAATCAACAACCTTGATACTATGGGTACAAACTACTCAAAACAAACCCTAGTGAGAAAACTCCTTAAAAGCCTCACAAAAGAATGGGAAACCACTGCCACTGTCCTAACCGAGAGTAATAACCTAAGCCCTATAACCTATGATGAGCTGAGAGGAAAACTCCTTGCCTATGAAACCACACACACACAAACCCAGACTCAAAGAAAAAGGGAATAACTCTCAAGTCAAAAATAGAATCAAAAGAGAGTGAGTCTAGTGATGGTATTTCAGATGATGAGCTTATGTTTTTTGCTAGGAGATTTAGAAGGATGATGAAGAACAAGGACAAGTACAAGGGCTCAAGCTCAAAGGAACAATATATGGACTTGAGCAAATTGACGTGTCATCATTGCAAGGAGGCTGGACACTTCAAGATAAACTGTCCAAAGCTCAAGAAGGAGGATAAAGAAAAGAAAGAAAAGAAGAAAGTGCTCATGGCAGCTTGGGAGGATCTTGAGAATGACTCCAATGAGGAAGAAGATTCTGAAGGTGAAGATAAAAACTATTTCATGACTGGAAACGATAATCTCGATGAGATAAATTTTTATGATTTATCCATAGATGATCTACACGCTATTATTGACGATCTCACTCTAAACACCTCAAAACTGCTAGATAAGTACAATAAATGCAGATTTGAAAAAGATGTGTTAAAAGCTGAAAATGATTTTTTAAAAGAAAAAGTGAAGGAAACTGAATGTGCTTTGGACATTATTGAAGAAAACAGATTTTTAAAATCTGAACTTAAAAAATTAAAAAGAAAGCACACTGTGGATCCTTCTCAAGAGTTAATTGCTGAAAATGAAAGATTAAATGATATGATTAAAAGGCTGAATAGTGACTTAGCAAAATTTGCTCAAAGTTCTAGTAACTTGGACAAATTACTTGCAAGCCAAAGACCATTGTTTGAAAAATCTGGTTTAGGATACTTAACCAAGGAAAGTGTAGTTTTTAATGATTTCTCTATGAAATTTGTGGCCTCTTCATCAAATACTAAATCCACATCCAACAAATCTGGTATTGGATATGTTCCCACACTTGAGGAGAAATTTGATGAAGTTTACACAAGTGAAACTGAACTTTCACCAAGAACCGAACCTAATTCAAACAGGTCAGGTCTAGGGTACATTTCGAAAAATGAGGTTGCTTTTAAGAAACCACAATTTTACAACAAAACCTCATATTCGAAAAGTCCAAAAGTTTTCAAAAATTCTGGTGAAAATGCATTTGCAAAGAGGAACAATTATAACAAAAACAAGTTTGTCAAAAGAAATGCACCTCTTCCAAAAACCAGAAAATTTCAGCCCTTTAATCATTTCCAGCAAAATAACTCACCTCAATTTCAGCGATATGCATCAGAAAATCATTGTTTTAATTGCAAAAAATTTGGTCACTCATATGCACAATGTTTCATTGAAAAGAGAGTTGTGGGAAACAAAATTTACAATGTTGTTTGTGATTTCAATGCACTTGGGCAACCAAGATGGATTAACTTCAAAAGATCCAAATTAATTTGGATACCTAAGGTTACTTGAAGCTTTTCATGCAGATTTGCCTAGCATCCAAGAACAAAAAGGATATGTGGTACTTGGATAGTGAATGCTCAAGGCATATGACTGGAAGGTCAACTTACTTCATCAAACTAAACAAGTATGATGGAGGTTTTGTGACCTTTGGAGATGATGGTAAAGGTAAAATTATTGTTGTTGGAAAAGTAGGTAATGAACACCCTACTTTCATTGATGATGTATTTTTGGTATGTGGATTGAAGCACAATCTTTTGAGTATAAGTCAGCTGTGTGACTTAGGATTGTAATACCCTAACTACCAAAGCTCACGCTTCCGGCTGCGCAACTCTGATAGCTCGGACATTACGACGACACTTATAATATTTAATACTAAAATATGAGCCTGTTTAAAACTTTAAACCGCAATACTGCTCCCAAAGATACTTTCATCCGATAACATACATCCATAGATACCATACAACTTACAACAACTCATAAAGAGTACCTCCATATATATACATAAATATATATAAATAATATTACAAGCAATAACCAATACAATTCCTATCCCTCTTACAAAATATATCAAGGTAAATGCGAGGGTTCAATAAACCATAACTAAAACAATACAGAGCATCTCAACAACAACTAAATAAACTCTTCGTGACTTCTACGCCCATATCCTGAAAGGGGAAAAATGTAGGGGGGTGAGAACATCATCCTCGAAAGGGTTCTCAATAGAGGGTTTTTGGGAATTACTGTAATAGGATACGTGAAGATAAACCGTACCAGTGATTAATAACCGTCTTATGCCTCTTTTCAAAAACAACGATTCACAATAAAAGAGGAACCGGAAAGCTTTTCTGAAAGAGGAATAGTTCAATTCTCAAAAACTCAAAAGCCTTTCAAAACGGTTTATCTATGCTGAACCAAAATAGCCTTTCATATTTTATTCCGAACCAGAAACATAAAACCGAAATCAACCATCGGTTCATCTCATTCCAACCATGGCCCTAGGCCCAAACAATCCAACCATCAACCAATCACCACAGTCCAACAGAGTTCCAATAGCAAACACAAATAAGAAGATGCAAGCACAAACAAACAGTTATTGCAAGTAGAACAATTAGCAATTAATCACATAGGCAAACCAAGTATAATATGCACACCCAAACAATGTCACATAGATGCATATGATGCATGCCTGTCCCTAGTGGCTGATGATATCATCTGTCGGTTATATAGCCAACCCGACACGTCCTGGTAGCTAACCATGGACAGAAACACCCATCGCGGAGCAAGTAGGTTTGAGCTACAACCCCATTGCTACTACCCGCTCAACCCAGAGCCAGTGGAATAACCACTACTGCGGCTACTACCCAGGCGGGTGTTTAAAAGCTCAACCTGGAGCGAGTGGAATCACCACTACTACCGCTACTACCCAGGCGTCACAGTCTCTGACCTGGAGCAAGTGGGACGAACCACAATCCTTGCTACTACCCAGGTATCTCAAGCATATATTCATTCAGTCCCAGCCATGGATCAACATCCATCTCAGCCATCCAGCTTGAATTCATAATTCATAGTCAGCCATACGGCCCATAACTCATTCGACAAACAACCATAAATCAATCTCATACACTGCCATTCTGGCTCACGGTTCAATCCAGAACCAGCTAATATTCATAATCATACACAGCCATTCCGGCCCATAACAAAACAACACTTCCACCATCCAACATCATCAAATTCATAAAATCGGCATTTAAGCCATAAATCACTTTTTCTCAAATCGTTTCACTTTGAAATCAAGTTTCAACTCTTTTCAGCCTTGGCTTTAGAAATCTCGTTTCTCAAATCATCTCAGGCTCATAAGCCAAATTTACTCAAAGTGAGTTCCCTTTTTAAAACAAAGCCACTCTCGGCATTCTCTTTCCAAAACTTCCAAAACCATGGCAAGTTAAGGATTTATTTCAAAATATTCAAAATCACCCATACAACAATGGGATTTTATAACAAAAGTTTCTTGGCAGAGTCCCAAGTCTTTAGGGAAGGTCAACCTATATCGATTCCTTAAAATTCATTGAAACTCTCAAAATCATAGCTTCTCGGTTCAAGTAAATAAAACTGAATTCACTATGAAACCGGCCATTCAAAATCACAAGTTCTAACCCGGTCCAAAAATCAACTCATTTGAAACAGAACCGGTTCATTTGAATCAAATCACATTCGGGTTTCTTTTTGGAATCCATTTTTTTCTAATCCTTCCAAAATGCCTCAAACTTAATTACTCAATCAAAAGTCTAGATTCCTTTGAAATCACTAAAAGACCCTTTTTATATTGAAATCAATATTAGAGCATCATTCTTTCCTTCAGTGATTGTTCATTTCTAAATGGGCCGAACTCAACGCATAAAGTTCATTAAATAAATTGAGCTTGAAAACATAATTATTCTCTTAATAAATCACATAATACAATTTCTCAAATCCATCCCTTTTTAAATAACTTTTCAAACACGACTAGGATTCTATAGAAATTTTGGCAGCACCTCCCCTAAAACTTGGACTTTTGCCACCCGGTTCGGGTCCCAACTAAATCATTTCTCATTCCTTTTTAACAACTCAAAACCAGAAATCAATTCAAAGCAAGCTAAATCCAACAGTAGCCTCAGTGGCATATCTCAAGAAAACCATTTCAAAATCAACTCAATATCAACCGATTTAACTCATTTCCAAAGCTTTAAAGAATCGGTTCAGCAATAAATTATTTATCAAAACCAAATCAATTAAAGCAACCCAGGATGAATTTCAAAAGTATTCTATCTTTCACATCATCAAAATAATTGACTCAATTCAAACCAATCCTCAACGGATTAAACTCATATTTCAAATCTTTAAAGAATCAACTTCAAACATTACATTTCACAAAGCCGCACAACAATTCAGCCAAACCAACATCTATAGTCATTCGAGTCAATCAAATAATACATAAGGCAGATACAATCACCAAATACACAATATCTCACAACAGTATCCATATGTAATAATTCCAATACTTAAAACATAGTTTTTGGAAAGCGCCCCTACCTCAAAACGCAATTCCATAACCCAAACGCCTCACAGAGTCCTTTCCGCCTCAACCGAACTGACGGCAACCAAAACCTCAGCTCCCAGCCACTTTCGCAACAGCATAAACAGCTCTAATTTACAACAAGCAACCTCGGTTACTAAATCCTAAGAACATTAATTTCGTAAACGCTTTAATGCACGTACAGAACAATAATGCGAGGATTTCCGAAACACAAATACCTACTGGGATCACAAAACGAGGCAGCTGCAACTCCGATCACGGAATGCAAGCACCGATACACAACCCTGTGACAAATAACGCCGCAACACCTCAGCCTAAATTATCAGAACAGTGACAAAAGGTTTCTCGAACCAAAACGCTTACCAAGACCGAGGGAGAATGGCTGAACCGAAATAGCGGCGGTCTCCGAACCGGTTCGGCGGCAGCCCGGCAGCGGCGACGAATTTCGATCACGACAACTGAAACCAATCATGCAGTGACTATAGAATTCTCGGAATTCAAAAAAAAAAGACAGAGGCTAATGACAAGACCCTTACCAGCAGTGGTTTTCCGGCGACGGCAGCGGGGTTTTGGTATCTCTGATCGACGGCAGCGGTGACAACCGGCGTCCTCAGAGACGATGGAGGCACGGCGGCGGCGCTCCTCCTCTGACGCGGCTTGACGGCGATCCCGTGGCAGCTGACCGCAACGGATCCGGCAGCACAGGCAGAGATTGGACGGAGCGGTTCCCTCCATCGCAGCCTTCTCTTTCTCACCTCTGTTCGTAATTCATGGTGGTGGCAGAAGCTTCATCCATGGCGACGCTGCAGCACCGGCGACAGATCGGCAGCAAGGTGCGGCTCTACGGGGCGGCGACGCATGCGACAACAGCGGCGGTGAGGCAGCAGATGCGACCGGCTGGGTGACGGCGCGGTGAAGCTCCCTTCCTCCTCCTCTCTTCAATCGCGTTGCTCCCTCTCTCTATGGTGATAACGCGTGTGGCAGATCCAAGGCAGTCCGGCGGCAAGGCGCGGCTCATGGCGCCGTAGACGGGACGACCATGGCGGCGCGGATTGGTAGCAGCATCAACGTGGCCTCCTTCCTCTCTTCCTTCTCTGATTCTTTTCTTCCTCAAGCTCCCTCCTCCATGATTTTCTGTTTCTTTTTTTTCTGAAGTTTTTCATTGAAGAGGGTGAAGGGGTGACGGCTGCTTCTGTTAGGGTTAGGGGTTGGGAAAATTAGGGTTTCATTTTTGAAAATAAGGGTTAGGGTTACTTTTGTAATTTCAAATAGAAGTAGGGGTAATATAGTAATTTCAAATGAAATTGGGGAAAATATGGTAATTGAAACCCAATTTAAATCCAACACTAATTATGTATAGAAAATACTATTTGCTCACCAATTTCACAAATTATTTTCAATAAAATGCCCAAATCTAAAAATTAGAAATAATATACTTAGTTTCTTTATTTTTTCCAAAATAGCAGTATTACTAGTTAAAATATTAATTATTTAATCCAAATCATATAGAAATCCTTATTATTTCATAACTACCAACTTTATACTCTGAATATAGAAAATAATCCAATAATTGTGAAATTGGATAATAATCATAACTTATCTCAAATCCAATAAATCAAAACTTGCCTTGATTATCTTTAATAAAATAATTTCTAAAATTAAGGCTATAAATAACTATATGATTTGAGACTTTATCATAAAAAGACTTTTCAAAGATTCTGGGTCTTACATTCTACCCACCTTATAAAAATTTTTGCCCTCGAAAATTGATACAAAATGAAAGAAATTCCATAACAGTTCACCCTTGAACACATTTAAGAAAGAAGCAAAAATATCTCAATATAATCATATATACGATTTTCAAATACTTTGATTGTCATAAGCATAAGGATGTAAAGGTAGGAGTGTGATTGCAAAGCAAACGTTACAAAGTAGGCTCAATGCAAAAGATAACATGGGTCAATCATGTGATAGTAGGGCAAGGCATCAAAGGCTATAAAATAGAATGGAGTTAAAACGATGTGCTCAATATCCGCACACTAATCTCATATCAACCTCAAGGTTTCAACTTTCCAACTCCATCAAGCACTTTACAATCCCATACTCGATCACAAGCCTTACAACCGCAAACCCGTCCGCAAGGAACAAAACACCCACAACTCATAACGTTGCACACCTACCGCTTCAACTTCCGTATACACACATCACATCTTAAAGAACTAACGCATCGCGTTACTACGTCTACAAGTCGCACGTGATATCAAAATAATTCTCGAGTCTACTCAGAAGGATACAAGATTTAGAAAGGAGAGTCAAATGTCAAGGGTAGTACTCATAGATTCGAGGAAATGTATCCAATTCTAGATAAACAAGGATACTCAAGTAATGAAATTTGCTAGACACAATTCCATTGACAACTTCAAAAATAACCCTTGGATCAAGAAAATTCAACAGGACAAATAAGAAGAAAGTCAACGCATTAGCTTGATACCAATTCAAGCTGAGCCAAAGAAGTATGAGATTTACAGAAAAAAAATATCTCGAACCGAAGACAAAACTCACAGAACTTAAGAGCATGATTAAAAAATACTTCCAAATACATTGTTCATAAAAGAATCGAAAACTTGCGGAAAATCACTTCGCAATTTAAAAGAAAAGCTCAATAGCAAACATTCCTCAAGGGGCAACAAAAGCAATAACGTGGCTTTGCTTTAATGCAAGTTCATGTGGAAGTAGATTTTGTAGAGTTCTAAAACAAAGTGCACGCAAGTTTGACTAAGAGCCAAAATATTTCCTCAAATATGTTAGAAAGATAATTAGGTGCACAACCTAATGAAACGCAATCATAAAATTCGGAAGAAAATCAAATGCTTGTTCAAAAATTCTCAAAGTTCATATTCAAACAAGCGTGTATAACATTTATAGCAAGAACAAAAGAGGAAGTTAAACTCTTTTTAGAAAAGAAACTCTGGGGTAAAAATTTGCCTACAATTTGGTAAAGGAAATAAGTGGTACGTTACAAATGAACCGATTTCCACTAAACAAGGGAGCTTTCCAAAACCTCATTTAAAATAGCGCATGCCAACTTTAAATTAACTTCGTCAAAATTGAACAATGGTTTCAATCTCAATCAAGCAACAGAAAATGAATTCCGTTTAATATTTCTTCAAAGAGAATTCAAAACTTCTTTAAAAGGTTCAAAACAAGACTCCAAAAGTGTTCTTGAAATCACCATCTCAGAAGAACATTCAAGAAGTTTAAGATGTACCAAAAAAAAAAAGGAATCAAGCCATACAAGGAAGGATCTTAAACCAAAGTAGTTCAAACAAGATTCACTAGGCATGAGTCATCAGACAAGCTTTCTATTGATCCAAAAGAATACAAAGCCTTAGGAAAAGACCAATCAATCATTAGAAATTTCCCAAGGATAAATCTTTGATTAAAAACTCTTGTAAAGACAATGAGAGGATAAACAATGCACTAATTTGAAACGAATCAAACTGACTCATATAAGAATGAGCTTCACCAGAGAAGAAAAACCAAGATCAATGATAATGTTCACAAAATGTAAAAGATTAGTTAAAAACAAAGTCAAGTATAACATTCATAGAGATGGAAGGTTTAATAGAGAATTTAGTCCGTTCATAGGAAGAAAGCTATGAGCCCAACACCTTCCAAAGAACAACAATGGCATAAACCATATAGCATGCTAAATCAAACTCGATTCAAAATAAGTTAAGTAAAGCTTATCAAACGAAACTCAACCGGGATAACAGTGAAAAATCCTTTCTTTCCAGAATTTTGAAAAATATCCAAATACATAATCAAATGAAGATGTGCATTGGAACTATAGTAAAATTACTAGAAAGCCAAATTGTAATTTAAGGTAAATGCAGTTCCATAAACCAGTAAAAGCATAGGCGAGGTATTAGAAATAAATAGTTGTTAAACTGTATAAGAAATTTTCAAAGCTTCATATATAGATAGGTACATATCTAATCAACAGCAACTTTTATAAAAATCTCAAAATTAGCTGTAATCACTGTCAAAGAAGAGGAAAATTGAACCAACAAGTTCTCTAAGAATGGACTCAGAATCCGAAGTTAAAATGAACAACGAATTAGGACAAGTTCAAAACCATATCAAAGAATACATGAATCAAGAAAAATTCAAACAGAGGAAGATAGATGTAACAAGGATTTTAAACAAGCATATGCACTTAAGGTCATACAAGAATGCATATGATTAGAAGAATAGAGTTGAAAAATCAAAATTCTTCTCAAAAGGATTAGCAAACAAGAACTTCAAGTTAGGATATAAAGAACAGGTCGACTCGAACAAAATTCAAGACACAACTGAATAGCCTCGAGAAATAGTTTTTCAACTTTTCCAAAACCCGCAATTCGCTTTACCCAAAACTCATATATCATCTATGATAACCCATCAGTGCTTTCATATACATAATTCACTAGTATTAAGCCAGCCAAACTTAATACCAAGAATTATGCAATGCAAGACTAACGGCATTAATCAATAGATCGTCATGTGCATAAAGCTCTAATTCTCGTCATTCGACAAGACCTATTACATGACAAATACTCAGAGTATGCAACTGAAGCATAGTCGGTCCATTCCTCAGGCTCTACAGGAAGGACTGCTCTAATACCATAATGTAATACCCTAACTACCAAAGCTCACGCTTCCGGCTGTGCAACTCTGATAGCTCGGACATTACGACGACACTTATAATATTTAATACTAAAATATGAGCCTGTTTAAAACTTTAAACCGCAATATTTCTCCCAAAGATACTTTCATCCGATAACATACATCCATAGATACCATACAACTTACAACAACTCATAAAGAGTACCTCCATATATATACATAAATATATATAAATAATATTACAAGCAATAACCAATACAATTCCTATCCCTCTTACAGAATATATCAAGGTAAAGGCGAGGGTTCAATAAACCATAACTAAAACAATACAGAGCATCTCAACAACAACTAAATAAACTCTTCGTGACTTCTGCGCCCATATCCTGAAAGGGGAAAAATATAGGGGGGTGAGAACATCATCCTCGAAAGGGTTCTCAGTAGAGGGTTTTTAGAAATTACTGTAATAGGATACGTGAAGATAAACCGTACCAGTGATTAATAACCGTCTTATGCCTCTTTTCAAAAACAACGATTTACAATAAAAGAGGAATCGGAAAGCTTTTCTGAAAGAGGAACAGTTCAATTCTCAAAAACTCAAAAGCTTTTCAAAACGGTTTATCTATGCTGAACCAAAATAGCCTTTCATATTTTATTCCGAACCAGAAACACAAAACCGAAATCAACCATCGGTTCATCTCATTCCAACCATGGCCCTAGGACCAAACAATCCAACCATCAACCAATCACCACAGTCCAACAGAGTTCCAATAGCAAACACAAATAGGAAGATGCAAGCACAAACAAACAGTTATTGCAAGTAGAACAATTAGCAATTAATCACATAGGCAAACCAAGTATAATATGCACACCCAAACAATGTCACATAGATGCATATGATGCATGCCTGTCCCTAGTGGCTGATGATATCATCTGTCGGTTATATAGCCAACCCGACACGTCCTGGTAGCTAACCATGGACAGAAACACCCATCGCGGAGCAAGTAGGTTTGAGCTACAACCCCATTGCTACTACCCGCTCAACCCAGAGCCAGTGGAATAACCACTACTGTGGCTACTACCCAGGCGGGTGTTTAAAAGCTCAACCTGGAGCGAGTGGAATCACCACTACTACCGCTACTACCCAGGCGTCATAGTCTCTGACCTGGAGCAAGTGGGACGAACCACAATCCTTTCTACTACCCAGGTATCTCAAGCATATATTCATTCAGTCCCAGCCATGGATCAACATCCATCTCAGCCATCCAGCTTGAATTCATAATTCATAGTCAGCCATACGGCCCATAACTCATTCAGCAAACAACCATAAATCAATCTCATACACCGCCATTCCGGCTCACGGTTCAATCCAGAACCAGCCAATATTCATAATCATACACAGCCATTCCGGTCCATAACAAAACAGCACTTCCACCATCCAACATCATCAAATTCATAAAACCGGCATTTAAGCCATAAATCACTTTTTCTCAAATCGTTTCACTTTGAAATCAAGTTTCAACTCTTTTCAGCCTTGGCTTTAGAAATCTCGTTTCTCAAATCATCTCAGGCTCATAAGCCAAATTTACTCAAAGTGAGTTCCCATTTTAAAACAAAGCCACTCTCGGCATTCTCTTTCCAAAACTTCCAAAACCATGGCAAGTTAAGGATTTATTTCAAAATATTCAAAATCACCTATACAACAATGGGATTTTATAACAAAAGTTTCTCGGCAGAGTCCCAAGTCTTTAGGGAAGGTCAACCTATATCGATTCCTTAAAATTCGTTGAAACTCTCAAAATCATAGCTTCTCGGTTCAAGTAAATAAAACTGAATTCACTATGAAATCGGCCATTCAAAATCACAAGTTCCAACCCGGTCCAAAAATGAACTCATTTGAAACAGAACCGGTTCATTTGAATCAAATCACCTTCGGGTTTCTTTTTGGAATCCATTTTTTTCTAATCCTTCCAAAATGCCTCAAACTTAATTACTCAATCAAAAGTCTAGATTCCTTTGAAATCACTAAAAGACCCTTTTTATATTGAAATCAATATTAGAGCATCATTCTTTCCTTCAGTGATTCAAACGGTAAAAATAGTTCATTTCTAAATGGGCCGAACTCAACGCATAAAGTTCATTAAATAAATTGAGCTTGAAAACATAATTATTCTCTTAATAAATCACATAATACAATTTCTCAAATCCATCCCTTTTTAAATAACTTTTCAAACACGACTAGGATTCTGCAGAAATTTCGGCAGCACCTCCCCTAAAACTTGGACTTTTGCCACCCGGTTCGGGTCCCAACTAAACCATTTCTCATTCCTTTTCAACAACTCAAAACCAGAATCAATTCAAAGCAAGCTAAATCCAATAGTAGCCTCAGTGGCATATCTCAAGAAAACCATTTCAAAATCAACTCAATATCAACCGATTTAACTCATTTCCAAAGCTTTAAAGAATCGGTTCAGCAATAAATCATTTATCAAAACCAAATCAATTAAAGCAACTCAGGCTGAATTTCAAAAGTATTCTATCTTTCACATCATCAAAATAATTGACTCAATTCAAACCAATCCTCAACGGATTAAACTCATATTTCAAATCTTTAAAGAATCAACTTCAAACATTACATTTCACAAAGCCGCACAACAATTCAGCCAAACCAACATCCATAGTCATTCGAGTCAATCAAATAATACATAAGGCAGATACAATCACCAAATACACAATATCTCACAACAGTATCCATATGTAATAATTCCAATACTTAAAACATAGTTTTTGGAAAGCGCCCCTACCTCAAAACGCAATTCCATAACCCAAACGCCTCGCAGAGTCCTTTCTGCCTCAACCGAACTGACGGCAACCAAAACCTCAGCTCCCAGCCACTTTTGCAACAGCATAAACAGCTCTAATTTATAACAAGCAACCTCGGTTACTAAATCCTAAGAACATTAATTTCGTAAACGCTTTAATGCACGTATAGAACAATAATGCGAGGATTTCCGAAACATAAATACCTACTGGGATCACAAAACGAGGCAGCTGCAACTCCGATCACGGAATGCAAGCACCGATACACAACCCTGTGACAAATAACGCCGTAACACCTCAGCCTAAATTATCAGAACAGTGACAAAAGGCTTCTCGAACCAAAACGCTTACCAAGACCGAGGGAGAATGGCTGAACCGAAATAGCGGCGGTCTCCGAACCGGTTCGGCGGAAGCCCGGCAGCGGCGACGAATTTCGATCACGACAACTGAAACCAATCATGCAGTGACTATAGAAATTCTCGGAATTCAAAAAAAAGACAGAGGCTAATGACAAGACCCTTACCGGCAGTGGTTTTCCGGTGACGGCAGCGGGGTTTTGGTATCTCTGATCGACGGCAGCGGTGACAACCGGCGTCCTCAGAGACGATGGAGGCACGGCGGCGGCGCTCCTCCTTCGACGCGGCTTGACGGCGACCCCGTGGCAGCTGACCGCGATGGATCTGGCAGCACAGGCAGAGATTGGACGGAGCGGTTCCCTCCATCGCAGCCTTCTCTTTCTCACCTCTGTTCGCAGTTCATGGTGGTGGCAGAAGCTTCATCCATGGCGACGCTGCAGCACCGGCGACAGATCGGCAGCAAGGTGCGGCTCTACGGGGCGGCGACGCATGCGACAACGGCGGCGGTGAGGCAGCAGACGCTACCGGCTGGGTGACGGCGCGGTGAAGCTCCCTTCCTCCTCCTCTCTTCAATCGCGTTGCTCCCTCTCTCTATGGTGATAACGCGTGTGGCAGATCCAAGGCAGTCCGGCGGCAAGGCGCGGCTCATGGCGCCATGGACGGGACGACCATGGCGGCGCGAATTGGTAGCAGCATCAATGCGGCCTCCTTCCTCTCTTCCTTCTCTGATTCTTTTCTTCCTCAAGCTCCCACCTCCATGATTTTCTGTTTCTTTTTTTTCTGAAGTTTTTCATTGAAGAGGGTGAAGGGGTGACGGCTGCTTCTGTTAGGGTTAGGGGTTGGGAAAATTAGGGTTTATTTTTGAAAATAAGGGTTAGGGTTACTTTTGTAATTTCAAATAGAAGTAGGGGTAATATAGTAATTTCAAATGAAATTGGGGAAAATATGGTAATTGAAACCCAATTTAAATCCAACACTAATTATGTATAGAAAATACTATTTTCTCACCAATTTCACAAATTATTTTCAATAAAATGCCCAAATCTAAAAATTAGAAATAATATACTTAGTTTCTTTATTTTTTCCAAAATAGCAGTATTACTATTTAAAATATTAATTATTTAATCCAAATCATATAGAAATTCTTATTATTTCATAACTACCAACTTTATACTCTGAATATAGAAAATAATCCAATAATTGTGAAATTGGATAATAATCATAACTTATCTCAAATCCAATAAATCAAAACTTGCCTTGATTATCTTTAATAAAATAATTTCTGAAATTAAGGCTATAAATAACTATATGATTTGAGACTTGATCATAAAAAGACTTTTCAAAGATTCTGGGTCTTACAAGGATACTTAGTGACTTTCAAAAGATTTGAATGCTGTGTGGTAAATGAAAAGACTAATGAAGTGCTTTTTGTTGCCAAGCTTTGTATTAATGTGTTTGGACTTACCCTTGATGAACTAAAAGATCAAAATATAGCCTGTTTTTATTCTAAAGAATCTGAAAAGTGGATATGGCACAAGAGATTGGGCCATGCAAGTATGTTTCAAATAAACAAACTTGTAAAAAAAGGGTTAGTAAGAGGTCTCCCTTTGATAAGGTTTGACAAAGACATCACTTGTGATACTTGCCAAATGGGAAAACAAACAAAAAGTTGTTTTAAACCAAAGGAAGACATCTCTACAAAAAGGCCACTTGAGTTACTACACATTGATTTATTTGGTCCAACAAGAACTCAAAGCCTAGGTGGTAAACATTATGGTTTAGTGATTGTGGATGACTATACTAGGTTTGGTTGGGTTTTATTTCTTGCACATAAAAATAAAGCCTTTTCGGCCTTTGAACCTTTTGCAAGAAAATTCAAAATGAAAAGAATTTAAAGATATCTTCTATAAGAAGTGATCATGGAACCGAATTTGAAAACAATTTATTTGAATCCTTTTGTGAGGAATTTGGAATATCTCATAACTTCTCTTGTCCAAGAACACCACAAAAAAATGGTGTTGTGGAAAGAAGAAATAGAAGCATACAAGAGATGACAAGAGCTATGCTTTGTAAGAGCAATGTTCCAAAGTTCCTTTGGGCTGAAGCGGTTAACACGGCTTGCCACATTTTGAATAAAACCATCATAAGAAAATTTTTGAAGAAAACTCCTTATGAACTTTGGAAAGATTACCCACCAAACTTATACTACTTGCACATCTTTGGATGCAAATGCTTTGTTCTTAATAACAAAGAAAATTTGGGAAAATTTTATGCAAAGGCGTATGAGTGCTTGTTTGTAGGATATTCCGCATCTAGTAAAGCATATAGGGTTTACCATCAAGATGCTAGGATAATTGAGGAGTCCATACATGTTACATTTTGTGATACTAATTTGGTTCAAAGTATTTTGGAAGACTGTGATGCAGGGAATCAAGTTCAAAAGGATTATGAAACTGTGCAAAATCATGAAAATGAAAATTTTGGAGAAGCTGAACCAGAAACTGCAGTTGCTAAAAATTCAAGAGACAATTCCATTTTGTCTCATGAATCTGAAGGAGACCCTGAAACCAGCAGCACCTAGAATCCCTTGGTATCTAAATCTGCCTCCAAGTCTACCAGACCTCGTGAATGGAGATTTCTGAAGAATAATTATCCTGAGGAATTTGTTATTGGGGACGTCTTTCATGGAGTTAGAACTCGGTCTTCAACTAGAAAGGCAAGTGAAGGAACAAACATAGCCCTTCTCTCTCAAATGGAGCCTCATAATGTCAAGGAAGCCCTTGATGACCCTTCTTGGGTTAAGGCAATGGAAGATGAACTTCTTGAATTTGAGAAGAATCAAGTGTGGACATTGGTTCCAAGGCCGAATGGAAAGAAATTGACCGGCACCAAGTGGATATTTCGGAACAAGCTAGGAGAGGATGGTAGCATTGCAAGAAATAAAGCAAGGCTAGTGGCACAAGGATATGACCAAGAAGAAGGAATAGACTTCGATGAATCCTTTGCCTCTGTTGCCCGAATGGAAGCCATAAGACTCCTCTTAGCTTATGCTACGTTTTATGGTTTTAAATTATATCAAATGGATGTGAAATGTGCATTTTTGAATGGTGTGATAGATAAAGAAGTGTATGTGGAACATCCACCTGGTTTTGAAAATAAAGAGCTTCCTAACCATGTTTTCAAATTATCAAAAGCTCTCTATGGTTTGAGTCAAGCTCCTAGAGCTTGGTATGAGAGACTTAGCTCTTTTCTTTTGAAAAATGGTTTTCAAAGGGGAACCACAGACACTACTCTATTTATCAAAAATTCTAATGATTCTTTCATTCTAGTCCAAATATATGTTAATGACATTATTTTTGGATCAGCCAATGAATCCCTTTGCACTGAATTTGGAAAACTCATGACAAGTGAATTTGACATGAGTATGATGGGTGAACTTAATTTTTTCCTTGGGCTACAAATTAAACAAACTGAAAAAGGTATTTTCATTCATCAAGAAAAGTATGCCAAGGAACTAGTTAAGAAATTTGGTATGGAAAATGCCAAACCCATGGGAACTCCCATGCACCCTAATTCAAAATTAGATAAGGGAGAAACTGAGAGAGATGTTGATGAGACTAGGTATAGAGGAATGATTGGAATGTGTTCAAGATTCCAATCTAAACCAAAAGAGTCTCATCTTTCTACAGTTAAGAGGATCATTAAATATGTCCATGGCACATCCAATTTTGGTTTTTGGTATCCTAAGATTGATGATTTTTTTGCAGTTGGTTATTGTGATGCAGATTTTGCCGGTGATAGAGTTGATAGGAGAAGCACATCAGGCTTATGTTGCTTCCTTGGAAAGTCCTTGAATGTTTGGTCAAGTAAGAAGCAGCCAACAGTGGCTTTATTCACTGCAGAGGCTGAGTATATAGCTGCTTCTTCTTGTTGTTCTCAGCTTATGTGGTTTAAAACACAGCTTGCTGATTACAAATTAAATGCTGAAAATATTCTCTTATTGTGTGACAACATGAGTGCCATTAATATTTCTAAAAACCCAGTTTTGCACTCTAGGACTAAACATATTGAAGTGACATTTCACTCAATAAGAGAACATGTCCAAAAGGGGGATATTAGCATTCAATTTGTTAAATCGGAGGAGCAATTAGCAGATATTTTCACAAAACCAGAGGACAGATTCTGCATGCTTAGGACTAGTCTAGGAATTTTAAGCCATGATTCTTTATTTGAAATTTGCTGATATGTTTGTTAGAGTTTTTGTCTCATAAACAGGGATGAGACAATTCTGGGCAAGTGAAGAACGTTCCCCTCAATTAGCGTGTTTTGGACCTATTGCACATGCTGATTCATCTAGGTGATGAGCGGATAATTTATACGCTTTTTGGCATTGTTTTAGTATGTTTTTAGTAGGATCTAGTTACTTTTAGGGATGTTTTTATTAGTTTTTATGTTAAATTCACATTTCTGGACTTTACTATGAGTTTGTGTATTTTTCTGTGATTTCAGGTATTTTCTGGCTGAAATTGAGGGACTTGAGCAAAAATCAGATTCAGAGGTTGAAGAAGGACTGCTGATGCTGTTGGATTCTGACCTCCCTGCACTAAAAGTAGATTTTCTGGAGCTACAGAACTCAAAATGGCGCGCTTCCAATTGCGTTAGAAAGTAGACATCCAGGGCTTTCCAGAAATATATAATAGTCCATACTTTGACCGAGTTTAGACGATGCAAAAGGGCATTGAACGCCAGTTTTATGCTGCAGTCTGGAGTTAAATGCCAGAAACATGTCACGAACCAGAGTTGAACGCCAGAAACACGTTACAACCTGGCGTTCAACTCTAGAAAGAGCCTCTGCACGTGTAACATTCAAGCTCAGCCCAAGCACACACCAAGTGGGCCCCGGAAGTAGATTTATGCATCAATTACTTATTTCTGTAAACCCTAGTAACTAGTTTAGTATAAATAGGACTTCTTACTATTGTATTTGACATCCTGGATTGTATTTTTGATCCTGTGATCACGTTTTGGGGGCTGGCCATTCAGCCATGCCTGAACCTTTCACTTATGTATTTTCAATGGTAGAGTTTCTATATTCCATAGATTAAGGTGTGGAGCTCTGCTGTTCCTCATGAATTAATGCAAAGTACTACTGTTTTTCTATTCAATTCAACTTATTCCGCTTCTAAGATATTCATTCGCACTTCAACATGAATGTGATGAACGTGACAATCATCATCATTCCCCCACGAACGCGTGCCTGACAACCACTTCCGTTCCACCTTAGATTGGATGAATATCTCTTGGATCTCTTAATCAGAATCTTCGTGGTATAAGCTAGATTGATGGCGGCATTCATGAGAGTCCGGAAAGTCTAAACCTTGTCTGTGGTATTTTAAGTAGGACTTTGGGATTGAATGACTGTGACGAACTTCAAACTCGCGAGTGCTGGGCGTAGTGACAGACGCAAAAGGAGGGTGAATCCTATTCCAGTATGATCGAGAACCTCAGATGATTAGCCATGCTGTGACAGAGCATTTGGACCATTTTCACAAGAGGATGGGATGCAGCCATTGACCACGGTGATTCCTCCAGATGATTAGCCATGCAGTGACAGCGCATCGGACCATTTTCACAGAGAGGATGAAAAGTAGCCATTGACAATGGTGATGTCCTTACATAAAGCCAGCCATGGAAAGGAGTAGGACTGATTGGATGAAGACAGTAGGAAAGCAGAAGTTCAGAGGGACAAAAGCATCTCTATACGCTTATCTGAAATTCTCACCAATGATATACATAAGTATTTCTATCTTTATTCTCTGTCTATCTATTATTTATTTTCGAAAACTCCATAATCAATTATTATCCGCCTGACTGAGATTTACAAGATGACCATAGCTTGCTTCATACCAACAATCTCCGTGGGATCGACCCTTACTCACGTAAGGTTTTATTACTTGGACGACCCAGTGCACTTGTTGGTTAGTTGTATCGAAGTTGTGAATGAAAAACGATTTATTAAGACGTGCATACAGAGTTTTTGGCACCGTTGCCTGAGATCACAATTTCGTGCACCAAGTTTTTGGCGCTGTTGCCGAGGATTGTTCGAGTTTGGACAACTGACGGTTCATCGTATTGCTCAGATTAGGTAATTTTCTTTTTGTTTTATTTTCAAAAATTTTTCAAAAATTTTTCAAAAATCTTTCAAAAATTTCTCATCTGTTTTCAAAAATTATTCTAAATTTTTTTAAGAATGAATTCTAGTGTTTCATGAAGCATGTTGAAGCCTGACTGGCTGTAAAGCCATTTCTAAATTCATTTAGACTGGGGCTTCCAACCCAACATTATCAAGAGCAAGCTAGTTGTTGCTAATCCACCTGCTGCTGTTCCTGATCCAAAAGATTTACATGCTAAAGCTTGACTGGCTATTAAGCCATGTCTAACCCTCAGATTGGAGCTTTAGACTAAGAGTACAAGATTCCTGGAATTCATATTAAAAATTTTGGAATCCTTATCTTTCTTTTTCACAAATAAATTTCGAAAAATACCAAAAAAAAAAAAATTAGAAAATAAAAAAAAATAAAAAATATTGTGTTTCTTGTTTGAGTCTTGAGTCAATTTTTAAGTTTGGTGTCAATTGCATACTTATCTTGCATTTTTCGAAAATTGCATTCATGCATTGCATTCATCATGATCTTCAAGTTGTTCTTGATAAACCTTCTTGATTGATCTTCATATTATATTGTTTTGTGTTGTATGGTGTTTTTCATATGCATTCTTGAATTCTTAGTGTCTAAGCATTAAAGATTTCTAAGTTTGGTGTCTTGCATGTTTTCTTTGCATTGAAAATTTTTCAAAAATATGTTCTTGATGTTCATCATGATCTTCAAAGTGTTCTTGGTGTTCATCTTGACATTCATAGCATTCTTGCATGCATTCATTATTTTGATCTAAAAATTTTCATGCATTGCATCATTTTCATGTTTTTCTCTCTCATTATAAAAATTCAAAAAATAAAAAAAATATCTTTCCCTTTTTCCTCTCATAAAATTCGAAAATTTGAGTTGACTTTTTCAAAAATTTTTAAGATCTAGTTGTTTTCTATGAGCCAAATCAAATTTTCAAATCTTATCTTTTTCAAAATCTTTTTCAAAAATCATATCTTTTTCACTTTTTCTATTTATTTTCGAAAATTTTTTAAAATATTTTTCAAAAATCTTTTTCTTATCCTTATCTCCTAATTTTCGAAAATAACATCATCAATTAATGTTTTGATTCAAAAATTTCAAGTTTGTTACTTGCTTGTTAAGAAAGATTCAAACTTTAAATTCTAGAATCATATCTTGTGATTTCTTGTAAGTCAAGTCATTAATTGTGATTTTAAAAATCAAATCTTTTTCAAAACTAATTTCAATCATATCTTTTCAAAAAATATCTTTTTATCTTATCTTTTTCAAAATCATATCTTGTTCAAAAAAATTTTGATTTTAAAATATCTTTTCTAACTTCTTATCTTCTTATCTTTTCAAAAATTGATTTTCAAATTTGTTTCAACTAACTAACTAACTTTTTGTTTGTTTCTTATCTTTTTCAAAACTACCTAACTAACTCTCTCTCTCTAATTTTCGAAAATATCTTCCCTCTTTTTCAAAAATTCTTTTTAATTAACAAATTGTTTCAAATTTTAATTTTAATTTTCGAAAATCACTAACCATTTTTCAAAAATAATTTTCGAAAGTCCTTCTCTCTCATCTCCTTCTATTTATTTATTCATCTACTAACATCTCTTCCTCACTCACCAAAAATCCGAACCCTCTCTCTCTGTGAGTTCATATTTTCTCTTCTTCTTTTCTTCCACTCACCTAAGGGAACCTCTACACATGGGCAAAAAGGATCCCTATTATTATTATTTTTCTGTTCCTTCTTTTTCATATGAGCAGGAGCAAGGACAAGAATATTCTTGTTGAAGCAGATCCAGAACTTGAAAAGACTCTGAAGAGGAAACTAAGAGAAGCTAAATTACAATAATCCAGCAGGCACCTTTTAGAAATTTTTGAACAAGAAGAGGAGATGGCAGCCGAAAATAATAATAATGCAAGGAGGATGCTTGGTGACTTTACTGCACCTAATTCTAATCTACATGGAAGAAGCATCTCCATCCCTACCATTGGAGCAAACAATTTTGAGTTTAAACCTCAATTAGTTTCTCTAATGCAACAAAATTGCAAGTTTCATGGACTTCCATCTGAAGATCCTTTTCAGTTCTTAACTGAATTCTTGCAGATCTGTGATACTGTTAAGACTAATGGAGTAGATCCTGAAGTCTACAGGCTCATGCTTTTCCCTTTTGCTGTAAGAGACAGAGCTAGAGTGTGGTTGGACTCTCAACCCAAAGATAGCCTGAACTCTTGGGATAAGCTGGTCACGGCTTTCTTAGCCAAGTTTTTTCCTCCTCAAAAGCTGAGCAAGCTTAGAGTGGATGTTCAAACCTTCAGACAGAAAGAAGGTGAATCCCTCTATGAAGCTTGGGAGAGATACAAGCAACTGACCAAAAAGTGTCCTTCTGACATGCTTTCAGAATAGACCATCCTGGATATATTCTATGATGGTCTGTTTGAATTAACTAAGATGTCATTGGATACTTCTACAGGTGGATTCATTCACCTAAAGAAAATGCCTGCAGAAGCTCAAGAACTCATTGACATGGTTGCTAATAACCAGTTCATGTACACTTCTGAGAGGAATCCTGTGGGTAATGGGACGCCTCAGAAGAAGGGAGTTCTTGAAATTGATACTCTAAATGCCATATTGGCTCAGAACAAAATATTGACTCAGTAAGTCAATATGATTTCTCAGAGTCTGAATGGAATGCAAGCTGCATCCAACAGTACTCAAGAGGCGCCTTCTGAAGAAGAGGCTTATGATCCTGAGAACCCTGCAATAGCAGAGGTGAATTACTTAGGTGAACCTTATGGAAACACCTATAACCCATCATGGAGAAATCATCCAAATTTCTCATGGAAGGATCAACAAAAGCCTCAGCAAGGCTTTAATAATGGTGGAAGAAATAGGTTTAACAATAGTAAACCTTTTCCATCATCTACTCAGCAACAGACAGAGAACTCTGAACAAAATACATCTAATTTAGCAAACTTAGTCTCTGATTTATCTAAGGCCACTGTAAGTTTCATGAATGAAACAAGGTCCTCAATTAGAAATTTGGAGGCACAAGTGGGCCAGCTGAGTAAAAGGATCACTGAAATCCCTCCTAGTACTCTCCCAAGCAATACAGAAGAAAATCCAAAAGGAGAGTGCAAGGCCATTGACATAGTCAACACGGCCGAACCTAGAGAGGAAGGGGAGGACGTGAATCGCAGTGAGGAAGACCTCCTGGGACGTCCAGTGATCAATAAAGAGTTTTCCTCTGAGGAACCAAAGGAATCTATGACTCATCAAGAGACCATAGAGATTCTATTGAACCTCCTTATGCCATTCATGAGCTCTGATGAGCATTCCTCTTCTGAAGAGAATGAGGATGTTACTAAGGAGCAAGTTACCAAGTACCTTGGTGCAATCATGAAGCTGAATACCAAATTATTTGGTATTGAGACTTGGGAAGATGAACCTCCCTTGTTCACCAATGAACTAAGTGATCTGGATTAACTGACATTGCCTTAGAAGAAACAGGATCCTGGAAAGTTCCTAATACCTTGTACCATAGGCACCATGATCTTTGAAAAAGCTCTGTGTGACCTTGGTTCAGGGATAAACCTCATGCCCCTCTCTGTAATAGAGAAACTAGGAATCTTTGGGGTGCAAGCTGCTAAAATCTCATTAGAGATGGCAGACAATTCAAGAAAACAGGCTTATGGACAAGTAGAGGACGTGTTAGTAAAGGTTGAAGGCCTTTACATCCCTGCTGACTTCATAGTCCTAGATACTGGGAAGGATGAGGATGAATCCATCATCCTTGAAAGACCCTTCCTAGCCACAGCAAGAGCTATGATTGATGTTGACAGAGGTGAATTAGTCCTTCAATTGAATGAGGACTCCCTTGAGTTTAAAACTCAAGGACATCCTTCTGTAAACATGGAAAAGAGGCACAGTAAGCTTCTCTCAAAATAGAGTCAACCAGAGCCCCCACAGTTAAACTCTAAGTTTGGTGTTGAACTCCCATATCCAAACTCTAAGTTTGGTGTTGGGGAGTCTCAACAATGCTCTAAATATCTGTGAGGCTCCATGAGAGCCCACTGTCAAGCTATTGATATTAAAGAAGCGCTTGTTGGGAGGCAACCCAATTTTTATTTATCTAATTTTAATTTATTTTTATTGTTATTTCATGTTTTACTAGGTTCATGATCATGTGGAGTCACAAAATAAATATAAAAATTGAAAACGGAATAAAAAATAGTAGAAGAAAAATCACACCCTAGAGGAGGATCTCACTGGCGTTTAAACGCCAGTAAGGAGCATCTGTCTGGCGTTCAACGCCAGAACAGAGCATGGATCTGGCGTTGAACGCCAGAAACAAGCAGCATCCTGGCGCCTAGACGCCAGAAATGGACAGTGAAGAAGAGCTGGCGCTGAACGCCAGAAACAAGCATCTGGCTGGCGTTCAACACCAGAAATATGCTGCATCTGGGCGTTGAATGCCCAGAACAAGCATCAGTTCGGCGTTTAAACGCCAGAATTGCATGCAAAGGCATTTTACATGCCTAATTGGTGCAGGGATACAATTCCTTGACACCTCAGGATCTGTGGACCCCACAGGATCATCTCAGCATCTGTGGACCCCACAGGATCCCCACCTACCACCACTCACTCTCTTCCCTCTTCTCAATGTTTATCCTCTCTTCCCAATAAACACTCTTCCCCAAAACTCTTCACCAATCACCTCAATCTCTCTTCCCTATCACCACTTCACCACTCACATCCATCCACTCTTCCCCATAAACCTACCTCATAAACTCCACCTACCTTCAAAATTCAAAATCAATTTCCCACCCAAAACCCACCCTTATGGCCGAACCTTACCCCCTCCCTTCCCTATATATAGCCCTCCATTCTTCCTCATTTTCACACAACACAACCCTCTCTTCCCCTTCTTGGCCGAATACACCTCTCCCTTCTCTCCTCCATATTTTCTTCTTCTTCTTCATCTATTCTTTCTTCTCTTGCTCGAGGGCGAGCAATATTCTAAGTTTGGTGTGATAAAAGCATAAGCTTTTTGTTTTTCCATTACCATTAATGGCACCCAAGACCGGAGAATCCTCTAGAAAAGGGAAAGGGAAGACAAAAGCTTCCACCTCCGAGTCATGGGAGATGGAAAGATTCATCTTCAAAGCTCATCAAGACCACTTGTATGATGTTGTGGCCAAGAAGAAGGTGATCCCCGAGGTTCCTTTCAAGCTCAAGAGAAATGAGTATCCAGAGATCCGACATGAAATCCAAAGAAGAGGTTGGGAAGTTCTAACAAACCCCATCCAACAAGTCGGAATCTTAATGGTTCAAGAGTTCTATGCCAATGCATGGATCACTAGGAACCATGATCAAAGTAAGAACCCGGACCCAAAGAATTATATTACAATGGTTCAGGAAAAATACTTAGATTTTAGTCCGGAAAATGTGAGACTGGCGTTTAACTTGCCCATGATGCAAGGAGATGCACGCCCCTACACTAGAAGGGTCAACTTTAATCAAAGGTTGGACCAAGTCCTCATGGACATATGTGTGGAAGGAGCTCAATGGAAATTGACTCCAAAGGCAAGCCGGTTCAACTAAGAAGACTGGACCTCAAGCCTGTAGCTAGAGGATGGTTAGAGTTCATCCAACGCTCCATCATCCCCACTAGCAACCGATCTGAAGTTACTGTGGATCGGGCCATCATGATTCATAGCATCATGATTGGAGAGGAAGTAGAAGTTCATGAAGTCATCTCCCTTGAACTCTACAAAATAGCCGAAAAGTCCTCCCCCATGGCAAGGCTAGCTTTCCCTCATCTTATTTGCCATCTATGTTATTCAGCTGGAGCTTTCATAGAAGGAGACATTCCCATTGAGGAAGAAAAGCCCATCACTAAGAAAAGGATGGAGCAGGCAAGAGAGCCCATTCATGGATCTCAAGAGACGCATGAAGCTCATCACCATGAAATTCCGGAGATGCCTCAAATGCATCTTCCTCCACAAAACTATTGGGAGCAAATCAACACCTCCCTAGGAGAATTAAGTTCCAACATGGGACAACTATGGGTTGAACATCAAGAGCACTCCATCATCCTTCATGAAATTAAAAAAGATCAAAAAGCAATGAGGGAGGAGCAACAAAGACAAGGAAGAAACATAGAAGAGCTCAAGGACATCATTGGTTCCTCAAGAAGGAAACGCCACCATCACTAAGGTGGACTCATTCCTTGTTCTTACATTCTCTGTTTTTCGTTTTCTATGTTAAGTGCTTCTCTAAGTTTGTGTCCTATTACATGATCATTAGTAGTTAGTAACTATGTCTTAAAGTTATGAATGTCCTATGAATCCATCACCTCTCTTAAATGAAAAATGTTTTAATTCAAAAGAACAAGAAGTACATGAGCTTCAAATTTATCCTTGAACTTAGTTTAATTATATTGATGTGGTGACAATACTTTTTGTTTTCTGAATGAATGCTTGAACAGTGCATATGTCTTTTAAAGTTGTTGTTTAAGAATGTTAAATATGTTGGATCTTGAAAGAATGATGACAAGGAGACATGTTATTTGATAATCTGAAAAATCATAAAAATGATTCTTGAAGCAAGAAAAAGCAGCAAAGAACAAAGCTTGCAGAAAAAAAAAAAGAAAAAAGAAAAAGCAAGCAGAAAAGCCAAAGCTCTTAAAACCAAAAGGCAAGAGCAAAAAGCCAGTAACCCTTAAAACCAAAAGGCAAGGGTAAATAAAAAGGATCCCAAGGCTTTGAGCATCAGTGGATAGGAGGGCCTAAAGGAATAAAATCCTGGCCTAAGCGGCTAAACCAAGCTGTCCCTAACCATGTGCTTGTAGCATGAAGGTGTCAAGTGAAAACTTGAGACTGAGCGGTTAAAGTCAAGGTCCAAAGCAAAAACAGAGTGTGCTTAAGAATCCTGGACACCTCTAATTGGGGACTTTAGCAAAGCTGAGTCACAATCTGAAAAGGTTCACCCAATTATGTGTCTGTGGCATTTATGTATCCGATGGTAATACTGAAAAACAAAGTGCTTAGGGCCACGGCCAAGACTCATAAAGTAGCTGTGTTCAAGAATCAACATACTGAACTAGGAGAATCAATAACACTATCTGAACTCTGAATTCCTATAGATGCCAATCATTCTGAACTTCAATGGATAAAGTGAGATGCCAAAACTATTCAAGAGGCAAAAAGCTACAAGTCCCGCTCATCTGATTGGAGCTATGTTTCATTGATAGTTTGGAATTTATAGTATATTCTCTTCTTTTTATCCTATTTGATTTTCAGTTGCTTGGGGACAAGCAACAATTTAAGTTTGGTGTTGTGATGAGCGGATAATTTATACGCTTTTTGGCATTGTTTTTAGTATGTTTTTAGTAGGATCTAGTTACTTTTAGGGATGTTTTTATTAGTTTTTATGTTAAATTCACATTTCTGGACTTTATTATGAGTTTGTGTATTTTTCTGTGATTTCAGGTATTTTCTGGCTGAAATTGAGGGACTTGAGCAAAAATTAGATTCAGAGGTTGAAGAAGGACTGCTGATGCTGTTGGATTCTGACCTCCCTGCACTCAAAGTGGATTTTCTGGAGCTACAGAACTCAAAATGGCGCGCTTCCAATTGCGTTGGAAGTAGACATCCAGGGCTTTCTAGCAATGTATAATAGTCCATACTTTGACCGAGTTTAGACAATGCAAAAGGGCGTTGAACGCCAGTTTTACGCTGCAGTCTGGAGTTAAACGTCAGAAACACGTCACGAACCTGAGTTGAATGCCAGAAACACGTTACAACCTGGTGTTCAACTCCAAAAAGAGCCTCTGCACGTGTAACATTCAAGCTTAGCCCAAGCACACACCAAGTGGGCCCCGGAAGTGGATTTATGCATCAATTACTTACTTCTGTAAACTCTAGTAACTAGTTTAGTATAAATAGGACTTCTTACTATTGTATTTGACATCCTGGATTGTATTTTTGATCCTGTGATCACGTTTTGGGGGCTGGCCATTCGGCCATGCTTGAACCTTTCACTTATGTATTTTCAACGGTAGAGTTTCTACACTCCATAGATTAAGGTGTGGAGCTCTGTTGTTCCTCATGAATTAATGCAAAGTACTACTATTTTTCTATTCAATTCAACTTATTCCGCTTCTAAGATATTCATTCGCACTTCAACATGAATGTGATGAACGTGACAATCATCATCATTTCCCCACGAACGCGTGCCTGACAACCACTTCCGTTCCACCTTAGATTGGATGAATATCTCTTGGATCTCTTAATCAGAATCTTTGTGGTATAAGCTAGATTGATGGCGGCATTCATGAGAGTCCGGAAAGTCTAAACCTTGTCTGTGGTATTCCGAGTAGGACTTTGGGATTGAATAACTATGACGAACTTCAAACTTGCGAGTGCTGGGCGTAGTGACAGACGCAAAAGGAGGGTGAATCCTATTCCAGTATGATCGAGAACCTCAGATGATTAGCTGTGCTGTGACAGAGCATTTGGACCATTTTCACAAGAGGATGGGATGCAGCCATTGACCATGGTGATGCCTCCAGATGATTAGCCATGCAGTGACAGCGCATCGGACCATTTTCACAGAGAGGATGAAAAGTAGCCATTGACAATGGTGATGTCCTTACATAAAGCCAGCCATGGAAAGGAGTAGGACTGATTGGATGAAGACAGCAGGAAAGCAGAAGTTCAGAGGGACAAAAGCATCTCTATACGCTTATCTGAAATTCTCACTAATGATATACATAAGTATTTCTATCTTTATTCTCTGTCTATCTATTATTTATTTTCGAAAACTCCATAATCAATTATTATCCGCCTGACTGAGATTTACAAGATGACCATAGCTTGCTTCATACCAACAATCTCCGTGGGATCGACCCTTACTCACGTAAGGTTTTATTACTTGGACGACCCAGTGCACTTGCTGGTTAGTTGTATCGAAGTTGTGAATGAAAAACGATTTATTAAGACGTGCGTACAGAGTTTTTGGCACCGTTGCCTGAGATCACAATTTTGTGCACCACTAGGCCATTCTCAAAAATCTGAACATAAGTGGTCCAATGTGTTTCCTTAATCCAAACCACCTTTGGGCCCAATATGAATGTTACATTTGTTTTGTTTTATTTTTGTTGGGCTGTTTGCTTTAATTTGTTTTTGTTTTGTTTTGTCATTATTTCCAAAAAGATTTTTAATTAATTTCATATTTTATTTTCAAATAAAATTAAATCTTTCTTTTATGATGTCAAGTCATTTCAAGTCAAATCAGAAGGTGATGCAGTTGCATGGTTTTAGAAAATCTTTTTAGGTACGGTTACCAACACTCTTTCTCTTCCCCCCATAACTCCTCCTCAAACTCTTCGGTTTCCTCCACTACCTTTATCACTTCTCTTTCTTCTTAGCCAGAAACCACCCAAATGAGGAAGAAAACTGTTGTACAAAAGCCTCCTAGAGAAAAAGATACACAAGCTTCCTGCAAAACCTAGGCCTTCTACTCATTCAAGAGAGCAAACCTTCACTCCCTCACCTTCACCTCCTACCTCTCCTCCACGAACTGATCCCATGGCACGAACCAAGAACACACTAAGATTTACAGTCTCTGCCAAGCCGATGCCACCACCAAAGGCACTGCCTTCAAAACCAAGCTCTTTGAAACCTAGCTCATCCAAGGGCAAATGCCCTGCTGCTGAAGAACCTGCTCCTGAGTCAACTCAGCCTAAGCCAAGGTTTGTTCCATTACATTCACAAAGAGGTAAACCTTGTCTCCCTCTCAAATCAGTTAGAGAACCAAACATTGATCCTTTTGCTCATAAATCCCACTTCATGACATATCACCAGACTATAATCCTTTTAGATTTAGGTCTGCCATGAACAATGACTTTTATGAAGGAGTTATCAAGTACCGTAAGCTGTGTCCCTCTTTTCTTGCTGATTTACCTACTTTAAAAAAGAAAGGTTTTCCTTTTGTTGAAAATCTAAAATTTTTAGACTGGAATCATCTTTTTAAAATAAAAAAGCCTGTGTATCCTCTGTTGGTCAAAGAGTTTTATGCAAATATGACATACCATGAAGGAAGTGGGCATTCTTATGTTAAGGGCAGAGACATTGTTTTAAATGATGAAACAATCAGTGATTCTTTGAAGTATACTGATGTTGGGCAGTGTGATTATACATCTGTTAAGTGGGATGAAGGATTTTGTATTTCTTACAATGATGCTTTGGCTCACATTTATGAACATGTTTCCTTAATTGATGGCATCACACCCACTCACAAAGCCCTAGGATATGAACGTGTTCAGTTGCACCGAATTGTCAACCACATCTTACTTCCTCAAAGTGGTTCATATCAAAGAGTTTCTTACACAGACACACTTGTTTTGTATGCCCTAATCACAAAAACAGAAATTTATTTTGCCTATTTGATGGTTAGATACCTGTTTGATTATGTTAGAAGTGAGAAAGACAAAGCCCTTCCTTATGGCATGTTTCTAACTTGTGTTTTTGAGCATTTTGGTGTTGACCTATCAAATGAGGATTATGAAAATAGACATTCATATCTAAAAGGAGGTGGTTCAGTGAAACAGCAAAAAGGACCTACTCATTCTGAGATAGTGGTCTTAGATGATGAAGATGATGATTTTATTCCTGAGGAATCTCCTCCTCTTTCCACCGAGGGTACCTCCATCTCCACTGGACAAAAATCTACTTTGCTGAATGTTGTCAAAGATGTAGTCCAGGAGTTTGTCTCACACTCAAATCACATGATTGCCATGAGTAAGGAACAAAGGAGGCTAGCAAGCAAGCATGAGAATTTCCTCCGGAAATCAAAAGATAGAGTGGCTGTGTTCATGACGTTCATTGACAACCTTCAAAAGGATGAAGACCCTACCACTGATGCTGATGAGGAAGCTGATACGGAGGGAAATGGTTCTGATGCTTAGGATTGTCTCATCAAGTTACTGCTAACTACTCCTCTTTTTGTCTCATAAAAACTGTTTGTTTTATACATTGGTACTTATGTTTGTTATTTCCGGATGACTGTGATGCCTTAACAACTGCTGCACTTACTTTAAATTAATTTGGTGCCTTTAGGCTGTGCATTAAACTTTTTTTTTTGCAGGATTTAAGGTGCTGCTTTTATTGATCTTGCTTATGCTCCACCCTTGATGACAAAAGGGGGAGTAAAAGCTGTTGAATGCTGAACTTTATTACTGCCACTGAATTTTTTGAGTTTCTTTTTAAGTTTTTAATTATGAATTCTGATTAATTACTGTTGCTGATAGTTTTGAGCATATAAATATTGTTTTGCAACTGTGCTACTGCAGGGAATGTATTGACATGCAAATTGGAACTTGCTTTCATATGTTGTTGGTTCGCCCTTGATTATTCTTGATGTTTTGATTTTGGTGCTGATATGATATGATAAATACTGGGCTGAATCTGTGTTGCTGGTTATGTAGTATCCCTTAGTCAAGTTGCATTATGTATAGCTCTTTTTGTAAGTATAATATAAACAAGAACAAAAAGGAAGAGCATAAATCTAGGGGGAGCTAATCGTGGAAAGGAAAGAGGGAGCAACACAAAAGCAAGCAACATCATTCAAAAGGAAGTTTCTTAACCATACTCAAATTCATTCCCTTTTGATCATTGTTTTAATTATGTTTGTCATCAAGGGGGAGATTGTTGAGTTAAGAAATTAACTATTATAATTGATGATGACAAACATTATTTTATTGGACAAAGCATATAATTAGTGTTGATTGTTTATGATTATATGAGGCTGATTATTTGTTGTTACAGGCCAAACTCATCATTGCAATTGCCCAAGATGAAGGAAAATAAGAAACAAATCTGGTGGGCTACAAATCATTTAACAAGCCCAAAAGGAGACTAGACAAGGAACCAACGGGCTGAACTTGATACAAACCCGATCTAAGTCTGATTGGTTCTCTCATTCAAACTCTTCCCATGTGCCTTCACCAAAAGCAATGTACACATATCTTGTCTCAATCAGAACTCAGAAAAAGAAAGAGAAAAAAGCTTAGTCCTTAAGTTATTCACAGAAGAAGAAAGAAAGAGAAGGTTAGGCAAGAAATGTTGAGGTCAAATCAACAAATTCAAACGAAATGAAGCTTAGGCAAAGGTTAAAGGTAAACCATTTCCTATTACATGCATACTGCTTTCCTCTCTTCTTTCTAACACTCTGCAAGTCCGAAATAGGATACAGGGGAAAGATGATTTGTGTTGTTCTCTGCTGTGCATCTACGGTCACAAGTAAGTCTTGGGGACCAAGTAGCTTCTCAATGACCAAAATCTGGGTTTACCATTGAGGATATCTGTTTTTTGCTTTCCTATGGTTTTCGGTTAACAAGAGAAGATCAGAACCAAAGTTTCTATTTTGAGGATTAATGGGAAAAAGTGAGTTGGTGGGTTGGTGAAGCAAAAAGCTCAAGAAGTTGACCTAGGAAGAGGAACTCAGCAACATGCAAGGAGATAAAAGAAGATTTTTTATCATTCAGAAGCAAGGAGAGATTGTAACGACCCAACTCCCAGTATGCCATAGTCATACAAGAAGCTAAGTGTTACTAACTTATCCTTCCTAATTATTAACTATTATTTAATATATGAGCCTGTTCCTTGTTAGAATGATGCCAATTTTTACGAGTAATCTTTTTTTTTATTATATCATTGCGGATAACAAGGTAAAATAAACAGGCATATATTGAGAGAAATAGAAAGGAAGCATAAAGAAACATAGAAACACAGCTGATAATATACATCATGTACACTATAACAAAACATGTAGCGTTTACACAAGATCAAGTCAGTTTACATCCTCGTCATCCTACGTAGCTAATATTTACACGACACTCCCAGGGCCTGGCCTATACAAAAAGCTGCTAAACTGGCACCCAGGCTAGCCTAACCACTATATAGCTCCTAGCTCTCGGGTGTACTAACACAAGTGAGAGACTAACTATCAGATAATGTCAGTCTAGAGTGTCATCAAAAGAATGCCCCTACGGCTGTCAAGCTATATCTACACGTGGTCGTTTGGAGAATCGTCGTGAGGCTCATCCATCTCCTCATCCTACTCTATCTCTATCTCAGAATCCTCCTCCTTTTCATCGTCAGCAGCTGCAGCTATACCCTCAGATCCCCCAGAAATATTGCTGTCACTATGTATAAACCATGCACGAGCACAGGTCCGTTCGCATATATAGGAGCTGTCCCACCGTCCAGTAGTGCCGGCTCATCAAGCTGTGGAAAGTCGGGGATCGGCTCAGGGGGAAAATCCCACTTTGGTGGTATCACAGGTACGTAGTTGCCAGCTAACTCAGGCTCATCAGGAATGATAGAGGGTTCGGGACCATCAGGAAAAGGATGTCCAGGTGCGTCAGGATGTAACCAGGATAAGGGAAAGTCGTAAGGAGTATCGGGGTCAAAATGTGGGCTAGACAGAGGATATTGAAAAGCTCGATTAGGTAACGCATATCGTCTAATACGAAGCTCCAAACCCATAATGAAGTAACTGTGATGTACCGAATCGTCGTAGACGTAAGGGTCCTCGAACTCATAGAAGATCATGCCCGTCTCCATCTGAGGGGGAGGAAGGGAGAGAAGGGGTAAGAACTGGGGAGTCCTTAGTAGGGTCGGGGTTATTAGTTACGTTCATTTATTTAGGGTCGATTAGCAGACGAATAATAGAATATAACGAAGCAGTAAACAAAAGACAAAGACAGAAAGAGAAAGTAAAAACATGAGAAAGCAGAACACAAACAAAATAATACAAGAAAATAAAACATAGAAATAGCATACAAGCAGACAAACATAAAGAAATAGATCACACACAGAAAGGAATGCAACAGAGAATAATGCGCAGACAAGAATGATGCATGTCTAGCCCTAGTGCAGGTAATGAGCTCATTTGTCGGTTTCTACCCGCTCCCGACGTAACCCGAAGTAGCTGAAACGGGTATGGCTTTCCAGTTGGCTATACCCCTGTGTACAGAAAATAACCCCTCTGCCACCACAGGGTCCACTGCACACAGGAAATAACACATCTGCCACTGCAGGGATGTATGCCGACACACCTTCTGTATACAGGAAATAACCTCTCTGCCACTACAGAATGGAACAGGTGGTCACGGTACTTCTGTAGCAGGAAATAACCCCTCTGCCTTATAGAAATAAAATATGGATCTGTACCGCAGGAAAGCGTTTCTCAGTTGTCGCACCATTATCTATCTGACTACCACAATGTAGCAGATGAACATATAGATATATCTGAGGTTGCCTTAATGCAACAAATGACCTCTCAATAGGTCCTCTCCTCTTTATCATATTACTTTTTTTACTTTGTCTCTTTATTCTGATCTGTTTATTCTTTTCTCTGTGCTTTTTTACTTTATTCTGCTTTCTCTGTTTAACGTATGTATTTAAAGCTTATGTAAATTTCGGTATGATTAGTTAGCCTGCCCCAAGTATAGGTTCATTAAGTCTATACTGAAACATTTTAACTTTTCATATAATACCTAACCCTATTCACAATTCAAGGACTAACTATGTTGCCCTAGTTCGTTCGCTAGTCTCTGTCTGTTTCTCTGTTGTTAAAACTTTACAGACTTTTTCTTTGGTTTTTATCTTTTCTTCAACTTTTTATCTTTTATTTATCTTTGCCTCACTAATATGTTTTTACCACTCCCTAAGTATTTTATGAAGGTAATTATGAGATTCTGCACTTAAAGTTGTCTTTCTAAAGCTTTTACAGAAAACTGCTTTTTTTGCATTATTTTATTATTTTTATTAAAATATTATTTTTAATTAAATATTATTTTTTAATATTTTATTATTATTTATTATTTTATCATTAATTTTTCGAAAATTACCTTACCTTTTACTTTTAACCTTTAAAATTTATTTTTTACCACCCGTAACTTTTAATATTTCTACTTTAACCACTCTAACTTTCAGAAATTACCAAATAACCCCCCAAACACCAAAACTTTTACTTCCTTACCCTTTTAAGGATCTAAAACCTGTTCTTCATTGTTCTTCATCACACTCAAAGTGTTCTTCGTGTTCTTTGTAAATTCTTCAGATTCTTTCTCTGTTTTTACCCGTTTTCCAGTCTTTTCAGCAACCAATTTTTACCATAATTCATAATAAATTTGCAGCCACTAAAACCCCATCTTTTATACATGATTTTAACATAAATTGAACCCCAATTTAAGGTTTAGGGTTTGTTTTTTCAGCAGCCATGAAGAACACAAATTCAAAGTTGAATATCATCAAATTTCATCAAATTTTCACCAAAATTTCAACAAGAATCACTCATATAAACAATCAATTTCAAGCATAACCAAACCATATCATAATCACACAATTCAAACACAATCAATCAAGATTAATTTTACCAAACCCTACCTTGATTTGCTGCTCCTAATTCAGTTAGATTTTCAGGTGGTCCTTAAGCACTTTTTCCTCCTAAATCACATCAAGAACAACTTTAAATCCAAAAACCCTCAACTAACCAAATCTCACTCAGAATGTTAGGAAGTGATTTCTAACCTTAGAATTTCTGGAAAGTCATGTTTCTTGGCCCTCAAGTCAAGTTAAGCATGATTCCTAAGGTAGAACATCAAGAAAACACATGTTTAAGCATGTTTCCTTGAAACTGAATCAAAAGAGAGATGGTGCAGCCAACTCACCTTGATTCCAGCCTTGATAAGTCATATGATCATGTAGAGAAATAAGAGAGGATCATTTTGGTTGGATTGGAATTTTGATTTGAGTTTTAGTTCAGCAGAAATCAAGCTTTGAAGATTTGGAACTAAAAACTTTTCTCTCTTTTTCTCTCTTCCTATTTTCGGCCACAAAGTAAAAATGAGCCAGCCTTGGGGGTTTTGGGGGTGTAGGGTGAATTTTGATTGGTTGGCTTGGAGGTGGATTAAAATAATATTAAAATATCTCAGGTGTATAACTACTAAAACTAGATGTATCGGAACACTTGTAAAAACATCTCTAAAAATTATTTTCTGAGCTACTAGCATAAATGACACTAGTAAAATATTTATTATGAGAATAAAATATGTATAATGAGGTCTTAGCATTGCTAAAGTCATCAGAGAGTGCTGGTGCTAAGCTGCACCAGTAAACTGTGAACCCAGTTAAACCGATTTTCTGTTTTTAACTAAAACTGACCAGGTAACCTTATAATATCATTCAAGAAGCTTATAATACTAATATAATTATAATATCATCCTATTATCTCTCTTCTCTCATAAATCGAGTCCAGTTTGTCAAACTGAGACTATTTACGAAAAACCGAATCAAAATTCCTAACCGATACGGTTCAAAAGCTAGGTTCTTCGTGACTGTGTTATCGAGCTTGCCTCATAAAAGGTTCTAACTTAAAGATGACATAATAACAATGAGGATTGAGATACTTGATGATATATCAGATCTTCTTCCCTTACTGATCCTCCGGAGTTCTCCGTACTTTCAGAAAAGATCTCGCGTACTCGAAAACCGGGGTTGTTACAGAGATAACCAGTGTTCTTGAGGTGTATGTTCTGAGAAGAGCTCTCTGAAGAAGTTCATCTACTTGGACAGTGCTTTCTTTCAAAGGAGCATTTCGCCAAAAATGAAAAACTGAATCAGAGACATGCAAATCTGGTTTATCACATAGCAAAGAGGCTGTTGAAGAATCAATCTCCTTCATGTTTTATAGATTATATTTTACTTTTTAATATTTATCTTTCTGTAATTTCTTGAGTGAAAAGGAATATTGAGAGAGATAAAGTAAAATCCAATGAGTGAAAAGAGTCTTAGTGATACACTTGAGAGAAAACCTAAAGTTATTTTAGATTTCTTTAGGTAAGTCTGTGTCTTGTATCTTGTACCTGTGAGGTATCCCTTTCTTAGTTGGGTTAGCACTAAGAGTGAAGAGTTAAGTATTAGCATAGCCAAAGTCAAGTTAGGTTAAAACTTGAGTGTGAAAGGATTGTGTCAATCTTGTGGAATTGGTGTGTGTAATACTTTAACTATAGTGGAAATTCCATCACTGTTGTGGTGGAGACTGGATGTAGGTTACATAGCACAAGGCAACCGAACCAGTATACATGATGGTGTTAGCTTTTCTCTTCTCTGCTCTGTCCTGTTTTCTGATATTCATGAGACAAAATGAAATTGTCTCATAAAGTTTCCGCTGCTGAGTTCAAACAGTTTTAAAGAGCAAATCAATTTTAAAGGGTTAAGTTTATTAGCACAAAAGAAAGTCATAGATTCAACCCCCCCTTCTCTAAGCCTTCTACAACCTTCATAAATATTAGATAATGAGTTTATAAACTTATCTAAATAATAAATAATCATCTAACATAAAAACTCAAGACAAGATAAATAACTAAACTCTGACTTATATTCGTTTAAATTACAATCCACAAATAATACAAAATATTCAAAGCAATACTTGCTAATTCCCTTAGAACTTCCATTCCTATAAGGAACAAAATAAACATTTGTCAGGTCTGATCTTCATAATGGAAATTCATGATATGATGATTGTTACATCATCACTAGTTGTTACTTGTTTTTTTGGATTTTTTGAGCCACGAAAAGAAGAAAATCAGCAGTGATGGACTTGGCTTCTTCAGTTAAACCTCCATCTACTGTGGAACTAAATGCCACTCTTGCCTCTATCAAAATATCAAATATTGTAATTCAACTGTAGTTAAATGCACTAAAGATGAAAAATGGTTAGGATCCTAACTTATCTTCCTAATTTTTAAAGAATGTAAGAGTATCCATCAGGTTAAGAGTGACCAACCTCTTTAGGAAAATGAACACCATTTTCCTTTTTTATAGCTTCAGCCCTGATTTGATGCACCATTATTTTGTGATGTATTTTGGACTAAATTGAGTGGTTTGTGTCAAATAATCTCACACTTATCCATTGAATTTGCATGCTTTTCACTTCATTCCCAGTTTTGTGTTATTATTGAAAACTTGCTTCCTAAGCCTTTAAGTTGTCAATTTTTAATTCTCCTTTTTACCATTCGATACCGTGATCTGTGTGTTAAGTGATTTCAGGCTATATAGGGCAGTAATGGATTAAAGGATGGAGAGGAAGCTTTCAAAAGTGGAAGGAACACAAGAAATCATGGAGCTAAACAGCAAGAATCGACGCGCACGCATGCCTGATGCGTGCGCGTGCATTGGCGCATCATACAGCGACGCGTATGCGTGACAAGCACAGAAGCCCAGCGATGCATACGCGTGACTGACGCATACGCGTGACATGCGTCATGTGCTGCAACTACAGAAGACGCTAGGGGCGAGTTTGGGCTGACTTTGGACCTAGTTTTTGGCCCAGAAACACAGACTAGAGGCAGGGGACAAGCAGAGACTCAAGACACATTCACATTCACTTAGCTTTTAGTTTTAGTTTTAAATTCTAGAGAGAAAAATACTACTTCTTCTAGGGTTCTTCACATTCTTAGATTTTTAGTTTTATGTTTTTGGATTGGAGATTGAGAGAGCTACATCTACCTTCGATTGAAGTTTTCCATATTATAGTTTGCTTTTCTATTACTCTACTCCTTTGTCTTTCATTTAAATTGCTCGTGGTCATATTTGGATATTTTTTATTTTGGAAGTTATTAATGTAATGAACAATTTTTACATTTAATTTCATTTCATGTTTAATTTTCTTCAATTAATTATTAGCTTCAAAATTTTCTTTTATTAATTTAATTTAATTACCATGTCTTCCATCTACTCTCTTTACATGTTTGTGAAAATAGAATTCATGTCAATGGAGTAGACTCCCAACTTGACTTTGGAGTTGATTAATAGGAAACCCTTGAGTTGGAATACTCAAGTGTTGACATGTAATTGGAAATTGCTGCCAATTGGATTTTTACTAACTCTAATCCTTCTCTAGAAAGGGATTAGGACTTGTGAGTCAGAGTTGGTATTAGTTACTTGACTTTCCTTTATTAGTTAGAGGATAACTAAGTAGAAGCAATAACTTTTTACTATTATACTTGGAAAAATCAACAAGGATAGAGATTCCGATTAATCTTCTCCTTGTCAAGGCCTTTTACTTCAACTATCTAATACCTCTTATCATTATTTGCTGCTTTAATTGATCGCCGTTTATTTTTCCATTTCCAATCCTAGAAATTTCTCAGAAAATTCATGACCAATAAATTGCACTCTTTTGTCAACTCTTTGGGAGACGACCTGGGAATTCTACTCCCAGTTAATTGATTCTAAATTGTGACAACTCTTTTTAAATTGACAAATGGGAATTTCGTTGGTTAGGAACTGTACTCACAACGCTACTTTTATAAGGATTTCTTAACCGGCATTTTCCCGCCCATCAATTTTTGGCGCCAATGCCGGGGAGTTATAACAATGTGCTAAATTATTGGTTGGTGTAAATATTTTTTTTATTTACATAATTGCAATTTTTATTTTATTTTTATTTGTGTGTTTTTGGTTATTAGTAGTTTTATTATTAAATTTTCTTAATGTATTTTATTACCATAAGCTTAATGTTTGTTGCTTTGAATGACGCGTTCATTACCGGATCCGAGCTTAGCTACATTTGATTCTGAGATTGAAAAAACTATTTCACGTATTAGGCGAGCTCGGCGACGGTTAGCCTTTGAGGGTGGTGAAGGGGTTTCTACCAATTCACCAGTTTTATCTAAGGTTGAGTCTGAAGTGTCATTTGAGGAAGAAACAAGCTCCTCTTCTACTGATTCTGTTGATTTAAGTGCAGGTAATATGGCGGAGCCTAGAAGGATTACTCTCCAGGAAGTAGGAGCTCCAGACTTTACACTGCAACCATATAAAATGCGTCATCTGAATTTGGCTGTGGATTTTGAACTGAAGACCGCTCTGATTAATCTACTGCCCAAGTTTCATGGCTTACCTGCTCAAGAGCCGATCAAGTACCTTAGAGATTTTCAGACAGCATGCTCAACTACTAGGCGGCATGGTGCGGATGAGACTACTATTTGGTTATATGCCTTCCCATTTTCTCTTGAGGAAAAGGCAAGGGAGTGGTTCTACACTCAACCTGAAGAAGTTGTTACTAATTGGGATCTGCTCAGAAGGAAATTTCTGGACAAGTACTTTCCAGCTGAAGTTTTAGATAGACTGAGGAAAGAAATTTTCTGCATCATCCAAGGCGAATCAGAAACTCTTTACAAGTATTGGGAACGCTTCAGGAATCTCCTAGATTAGCTATTTTTGCCAAGGCATGAAGCCTCAAGACAAGACTATCTTAGATGCTGTGAGTAATAGCTCTCTGACTAAGTACAAGACAGCGATAGAAGCGTGGTAACTGATCACTGATCTAGCTGAGTCTACCCAAAATGTAAGGCACAGGAACAACCATCCCAAGGCTATTGCAGAG
This sequence comes from Arachis ipaensis, assembly GCF_059453495.1. NCBI lineage: Eukaryota > Viridiplantae > Streptophyta > Magnoliopsida > Fabales > Fabaceae > Arachis > Arachis ipaensis. The sequence continues at coordinate 111,328,511 of NC_142441.1, read as the reverse complement.
GTTTTCTCTCGTAGTGAGACAGCTGCTCTCACAAAGACTCTGGGAGAGATGACCAACATACTAAAGCAACTCCAACTTAATCAACAACAACCTCAGCCTCCTCCACAACAACAGTGTCAACAGTTGGTCCCTCAGAGAGTGTGTAGAATATGCGCTTGCTATTCTCACTACACTGATGAATACCCACAACTTCAACAAGAAGACAACACCTTGGTGGCTACCAATATTTACTACAACCGTCCTAATCAAGGGTATAATCAACAAGGTGGTAATTATAACCAAGGTAGGAACTAAAATCAAAGTTGGCAAGACAACTCCAACCAAGGATGGAGAGACAATTCCAACCAAGAGTGGAGAGATAATTCCAACCAAGAATGGAGGGACAACTACAATCAATGAGGCAGAGACAATGGTGGAAATCAGAGGTGGAACAATAACAACAACTATCAGCAGAACTGGTATCAACAGAACCCTCTATACCAACAGCAAAACCAAGGCCAAACTTACCAAGCACCTCATCAAAGGCAAGCCCAAGCACCTCAAAACAACTAACCACAAGCCCCTCAAATTACCTACCCCCTTCTTCCTCTAATGATGAGATGCTTCGCTCTATTGCGCAAGGACAAAAAGACCTTCAGAATACAATTAACTCTAGCATCACCGGTCTTACCTCCACTATACAAGCTCTCATATCCCGCATAGAACTACCCTCTACCGCCAATAGTCAACCTTCAAACTCTAGTGCACTCCCCTCTCAACCTTTACCTAACCCCAAAGATGGAATCAATGCCATTACTTTGAGGTCCGAAACTACATTGTAAGAGAGGAGTCCCGAAGAGCCAAGCTCAAAAGAAGACATTCAAGTTGAAGACATTGTTGAGGTAGAAGAAGTTGAAGAAGAGGAGGAGGTACAAGATGCGGTTGAAGAAGAAGCAGTTCAACCAAGGAATGGAGTACCTAAGGAAGATGAAGTTACAAGAGAAGTAATTCCCATTCCTTTTCCATACCTTGCTAGGAGGACAAAGAAGCAAGTAGAGCTAGACCCCAAGATGGTGGAGATCTTCAAAAAGGTTGAGGTAACTATTTCCCTTTTTGATGCTATTTGCCAGGTACCTAAGTATGCTAAGTTTCTAAAAGATTTATGCATGAATAAAGATAAAATAAATGATTTAGAAATTATTTCTCTAGGTAGCTCTATTTCTGCTTTAATGGGTGATATACCGGAGAAGTATGGTGATCCTGGTCCTTGCATGGTTACTTGCACTATAGGGGTGTACAATTTTTTGATTACATGTGTGATTTAGGTGCATGTGTGAGTATTATGCCATTATCTGTATATGATGCCTTGAGGCTTCCACCCTTGAAAAGGTCGGAAGCACATTTTGTTTTGGCAGATAAGAGCATAATCTCAGTGGTTGGCATCGCGGAGGACGCCCTAGTGAGCATTAAGGGGTTGACATTTGATGTGAGAATTATTGCCAGTTAGAATCAATCAAAACTAGAATCAATTTGTTGGTAGCATAGTCTAAACCAACAATGAATTCTCAAGATCAAATTTCAAATCCAAAGGATATGTCACAATTCAAAACCAATTCATTTCCGGGAGTTTCAATTCCCGGGTCGTCTCCCAAGGACACTTGAGACCAATGAGTGTGGAATCTTGGTTATGAGGATCATGGGATTTTCAATAAAGAGATAAACATATAAAGCAATGAAAGAACATGCAAAATTGTAATAAATAAACCAATAAAGGAATCAAAGAAGTAACTATGCAATATAGACAAGTAAAGTGTAAAAGGAACTAATGTAATGTGTATAAAAAAACTTAAGCATAAAAGGTATCTTGGCTTGGACTGAGCTAAGGGTCCTTTCCTTGTTAGAACCGTAACTATGCCAACTAGAATGGATCAATCTCACTTGATTAACCCTCACATTGGAGAGAAAGTTAAATGAGCATAAGTGTTCTTAACCCACAAATCCTAAATTTCTTGCCAATTGCGTTAGCAACAACATAGCGTTAGTGGGAACAAGAACAATTAACAATCCAAAATTAACACTACATTCCAACTTTCGGAATCCAATTGCTCACTTTCCCCAAGCCAAGAGATAGAAAACTAGCCCAAAATTATACTTGACATTTTGTCAAATACTTGGTGGGCAAAAACCTTAAACATGGGAAAAATGAGAAAAAGCTTGGAGCCAAAAGCAACAAATGATCTCAATCAACAATAAAGACTCAAGAAATTATGTAACAATCATCAATTATCAAATTCATCAACAAGAAATGGAAATTGCAAAAGAAAAGTGAAATTGAACTATAACTTGAATTATAAGAAAGTGTAAGAACAATGTAACTATAAAGAGTAGTAACAAAGAGATACTTACAATGGAAATTAGCAAAATCCAAGATCAAAAATGGAAATGGCACTTGAATGTAAAACCATAGTATAAACCCTAGTAGAGAAGATGATGAAAAAAACTTAAAGAAAAACTATACTAAAGCTATCTACCACTACTCCTAAACTATACTAATGTTATGCTATGTTATGGTCTTCATTTTTCCTTCCTTATGAGCTAAATGGCTTTAGAAATGGGCCTCCAAACCACCAAAATTGCGAGTCACGTGAAATTTTAATGAAGGCATGTGCGTCCACCTGTGCGGACGCACAGATGTGTGCGTCCGCACACTGCTGAAAATCTCTACCCGTGCGTACGCATAGGAGGTTATGCGCACACACACTAAGGCTGCGTTTGTTTTCGAGAATAGGACAGGACAAGACACTAAAAACAGGACAGGACAAGACACTGATGGACAGAGACACAAAATTTTCTGTTCTTGTATTCTGTTTGGTGATAAATTAGAACAAATTATGAAAATCTAATTTATTCTCATTTTTTTCATTCAAAAAATTTGAGATGAAAAATATAATAATAAAAAATATAATTATGAAAAATTAATCAAAATAATGAAAGAAAAAAAAATAAGTTGTGTCCCTTGTTAGTGTCTCCGTGTCCTTCCTGTCAGGATAGACACAAAATAGACTAATTCAGTGTCTCTGGACACATCGTCTCTGTCCATATCTCCTCTGCCAAACATAATTTTGTGTCTCTGTGTCTATGTCTCAGTGTCCTGTCTCTGTAAACAAACGCAGCCTAAGCAATGCTTGTTTGAACGTGTGACATGCACGGTGCGGCCCACGCGCATGCGTGGCTCTGATCTGATGGCTGTGCGTACGCACACTAGGCTGAGCTCTTCTCCTTTGATTCTTCATTCTTCCTCCACTTTGAATGTTCTTCTTCCATTTTCTCCAAGCCATTCCTACCTTATACCTCTGAAATCACTCACAAATAACATCAAGGCATCAAATGGAAGGTAAAGGGAATAAAATTAATCAAATTAGGCCCAAAAGAGAATGTTTTCATAATCAAGCACAAATTAGAAGGAAAGTTCAAATGCATGCTATTTAGTGGAATAAGTGCAAGTTTATATGATGAAATCCATTCAAATTCAACCAAAAATCATCATCAAATATGGATTCATCAATTCCCCCACACTTAAACACTAGCATGTTCTCATGCTAAACACACTCAAAGGAGATAGATGAAAGAAAAACGATTTATTCTATGTACTACTTAAATGCATGCAACTATCATAAAGGTTACTACCAATATGTACTATGAAAAGAGTTGGTAAAACAAACCATGAAATTCCAATCCATCACAAGAAGGCTTTGGGGCAAATACAAAGAGTTTATGCACTAAAACCAATATCCGAAGAATTGAATTGAACTTTTCAAAACTAATCAACAAACAACTTGCAAGAAGATACAACATGAGATGCAAGAACATAGAATTGAGCGATCGAACCCCTCACCGGATGTGTATTCACTCAATTTGCTCAGTGTTTAGGGCTTAATCACTCAATTCCCCTTTTATCATGCTTTTCAAAGATTTGCACTTCATCTAACAATCAACTAGTATTTGATGCATGAAAGACAAATATCATGAGGTCTTTGGAGGGTTGTAATGGGGCTAGGGTTTAGGTAGGGTAAATATGGTCATGTGGGATTAAAGAATTAGTCTTTTGATTAGCTTAAGTGTCCACCTAATCCTATATTACCTATATATTCATAACAATGCATCCTATCTACCCAATTTTCTCCTATCTCACTTTACTCATGCACTTTCTTTTCGAAACATGAACATATGCATTCTTTATTTCAACTTTTTATTTCACTTTCTATTATGCACATTTTTTTTGAAATTATTTCTTGTCTTCGTTAACACAAGAGATGCATATGACCTAAAACAAAGAGCACATGAGCATTTTTCAATTGCCAATTTTTCACAATGAGTTCCATGCCTCTATCACCAATGCTTCCCAACAATTCCCCCTACACTTAGAATATACACACTAATCCACCCAAGCTAATCAAAGAGTAATTCAAGGACATCAATGGTTTTTCGCTTAAGGGGAAATAATGTGCTAAAATCATAACAAAAGGGAATTACAGGCTCAACAGGAGTTCACAATGGTGAGTACAAGGGTTGGCCATATAGGTTGGTGAGTTTTACATTAAAGATGGCCTCAATCATGCTAAATGCATCCAAACAACAAATACAGGATATAAAGAATCATGCAAATCAATTATCACAATCAAGAAAAAGGAGTAAAATCACACTAGAACAAACATTATGGTTGAAAAATGCAACCATCTATCAAGGCTCAAATCTTATAAGGTATGTTGTTCTAGCTCTTTTCTATGTTCCACAAACAGAATACTTCGAGCAAGTCAAAAAACACAAAATTTTTCTTCAATTCAACCGATGGTATGCCCTAAGAAGGATTTCATGGAAATTCCTTGGTGTTTCACCAAACTTATTCATTCTATTATGAAATCATGCAAACATTAACTACCATATAACTATGAACACTAAAGGGATATATATAGACAAACTAACTAAGATGCAATAAAGATAAAGCTACTAAAATTTAGTAAAAAGAACTAAAAGAGTATTGCAAAGTGGTTTGAGAAAAGAAATTTTTAACTCCACGAAGTCAATCCTCCCCCACACTTAGTTCTTGCATGGTCCTCCATGCTTGCTTCAGATCCGGGAGAATGAAAACTTCGGGGCCACCTTCAGCTAGTGGTATCGGGAATGGGTTGGTCACTTTCTTCATACTCCTCCCCAACTAGCTCGAATAAAGCCTCGGGAGTTGGGCCAGGGTCTCTTCCTTCTAGCTTTGTCGCTATCCACTCAAAGCGCTTCTGCTCCAAATGCTCTATGCGGTGGATATCGTGCAAGATATCTCGAAATAAATCCGGAAGAGTCCAGAGAACTGGTAAAAGAGTTGATGAGGTTGGTAGACTTGATGGTGGTGCTACTGGTGCCTTCCTCTTCGAGGGTGTCTTTGCTAATGATCTATCCAATTCTCCCCTCGGAATGAACTTGTTGCCTCTTGGAAACTCGAACATGATGTTCATTGGTTGCCTCTCTACCCCACTGCGTTTGCTAAGTGCTTCACCATCGACGGAAATGGAATGTTGGTATTTTTCTTCTCAACCAATTTCCAAATCGATTTGCGCAACAAAGGGACAATGGCTATATGCTTCCCTTGCATAATAGCCCAAAGTAGCAAAGCAGTTCTAAATCTGACATGGGTAGTGTGGGTGCTCGAGATGATGTAGTCCACCACAATCTGATGCCATATACGAGTTTCAGCATTCAAATCAGAGTATGCAATAGTAGTGAGACCAGAATTCCTCCCTTTGCTATACTCCCAAGATGCACGAGGACGGCCTATTCTCTCAAGAATGGGAGTCAGAGATATTCTTCCTTCTCAAGCGGAATGTGGGGGATGTTCAGAATAGCTTCTAGATCTTGATTGGAAGTATCCAACATATTTTCCCGGAGGAATACTGACTCCACTTCCCAAGATTGGTAGTTCGCATAAAATTTCCGCACCATAGTTTCATTGACTTCAATGGATTCTCGCTTGAGAAATTTCCAATAAAGTGAGGCAATCCTTTGATGAATAGTCACCTTGTACTGGCTTGGAATCTTCAACGGCCGCTCTCAATGGATTGCGCGCTTCTCAATAGCCTCGTATTGAGAGTCGGCTCTTCGGTTAACCAAGGTATTCGGTTTAGCACCTTGGCGATTCCACCAAACAATAGGAAAGCGATTGGTAGTTTGCACATCCGGTGAAGTAACCGGTGCCTTACCCTTCTTTCGCATCTTGAAAACAAAATAAAAAATTTTTGAGATCATAGGGCAACAATAAAACAAAATTATTGAGGGAGCCCTAACAAGGTTAAAGGAAGCTCTAAAAATAGTGTGATTTACAAAAGCACAGTGTGTATATTCCAATGATGCGCGTGGTTGGAACACACACCGGCCGGATACCACGGCAACTACACTGTTTACTGGACAAAGCTCACTACTTCTCAAATAAGTGCTTAAGTTGCAAGGCTAAAGCATGGACATAAAAGCAACTTCAAGCTTGCACCAATTAATTCATTAACACGATCTGAATGTAATGGTCATTGACGTTGTTGGCAAGAAATTTCATTAGCAAAAGAGTGTACAACAACAATAACCATTCATTCAAAGTGAAGTGTCAATTGCTCATCCTCAAGAGGTGGTAACCACATGTGCAATGTTCTTAAGTTAAGGCCAAAGGATGTTTGATCAAGACATCATCTAAAGTTGAACAATTGTAAAGTGATTACCGAATCTAAATTCCGAGATGAATAATGACAATTGAATTTCACATAACATAATGCACTTGTAACCAAAATCACACATCAACAAACAAGGAAATGCATTGCTGAATTCACTTAACTACCATCAAAAGTCATAAATGAAGTTGCACAATTCATACAATATGCCTAACAAGAGATAATTTGAATACATATGATGGCCATGTCATTAGAATCAAACAAAATGTTCAGTGAGGCATTTCATCAACCATGTGATATGAAATGTGCAAGCTTAACACAATTGATGCTCAAATTCAATCATAATCAACCCATAATCAAATATCAACACTTGCAATACACAAAAGACAAAGAAAAAATACTAAATTCAATCTAAGCAACATGAAAACAAGATCAAAACAATTGCAAAAATCAACAAAAAAGGAAGATAAGAACTTGAAAATTGAAGATTGAAACAAACAAGAAATGAGGAAGAAACAATGGCACTTCTTATAGCCACTACGAGTTGCGGCGGTTGGGTTCACCGGAAAAACGCCGGAGAGGGAGAACTCACCGGTGGTGAAGAAAAGAAAAGAGAAAGGAAAGAAAGAAAGAAAAGAAAAGAGAAGAGAAAAGAGAAATGAGAGAGAAAGGTTATGAGAGAGAGAGAGAGAGGTGGTGGTGGCTTGATGGCGGTGGTGGCCGGTGGCAGGGTCGCCTGGAACTGAGGGCTGTGGTGAGAGGAGCAGCAACAGCAAGAAAAAAAGAGAGAAAATAAAATTGCTGCTCAACAGGGTAGGTTTCCCTGTTAACGCTCAAAAAGAGTCGTGTGCGGGCACACAGAGGCCTGTGCGGATGCACAGAAAGCAGAAATTACAAGGGTTACGAACGCGCACAGCATGCGATCACCGCGACCAGAAGGGGTGTATAAGCGTGTGCGGATGCATAGCAGTGAGCGCGCACACAGTAGTTGCAAGAAAGAGGAGTGTGTGCGTACGCATAAGCTGGTGCGTACGCACAAGACACGAAAAGGTTGGGGATGCAGGCGCATAAGTACGTGCGCTCGCACAAAAAGCTTCTCTTCTTTTTTTTTTTTAGGAATTGCTTGAGGTACAGAGTCGTGTGTGCATGCGCACATAGGTCCGTGCGCATGCACAGGGACAAAGATAGGGGAAGGTTGTTTACGCGTACAGCTCATGATGATGCTCCCACCAGAGGGGTTGTCAATCGGTGTGCGGGCGCACACGTCTGTGCGACCGCACAAGAAGCGTGATAAGAGACAGTCGTGCGTACGCACAAGGCAGTGCGCACGAACAAGGCATCAAAAATAGGGCAGCGCCCACACACAAGCAGTGCTGGCGCTGCGACTAGAGGATGCTGCAACAAGTGTGTGAGCGCACAAGGGCGTGCGCTCGCACAGATGATGGAAAATGCAGTTTTGTGCGCGCGCACAGGGTGGTGCACACGCACAGGTGCCCTGTTTCACAATTTTTTTTTCTTTTTAAAACTAAGGTTTTTTCCTATAGCATAGCAACATACCAATCCCAAATCATACAGACAAGCAAATTTCATGATCCACAAGCAATCCAACTTATTCAATCCAAAAATACCAAATCAAAACTAATCTAATCATCATACCATAAGAAAGCAACTAATTTAAAGAGCTATATACAAAAAGACAAAGTTGGAACAATGTTACCATGGTGGGATTGGTTTAAAGTCCTAAGTTGGACTTTGCATGGCTTCATTGGTCACTTTGAAACTTCTTCAAGGAGGAAAATCTCCAACTCCTTGGTATTCTTGGGTTGAGTGTGATCTCTTGAATCGGACTTCTTGGCATCCTTCTCTTCTTCTTGCTCTTTGCCAACCTCAATCACTTCATCTTCGACTATATCGCACCCAAAGATTGAATAGAATTCGAGGATGGGTTTCCTGGATTCCTCCAATGTGAATCTTGCTACATTGCCATCAGCTTCAAAAGATTAGACTCCTGAATGTGCATCTAGCTTGAACCGGGATGTCTTTAGAAATGGCCTTCCCAGTAGAATGGATGATTGGCTCCTTGGCCTTGAGTGGTTCCTTCTCATCTTTCTCAACATCTTCCTCTTCATCCTTCATCACTCCCATATCTTCTTCCACCTCTTCCTTGTGGGTTTTCTCACTTAAACTTGTAGGCACAACACCAATTTCATCCAACTTGGTGCCGCTCCTAAGGGTGATAGCATTGATGCTCCCTTTAGGATTCGGTTGAGGTTGTGAGGGCAAACCACTAGAAGTTGAGGCTTGTTGGGCATTTTGTGTAGTTGGAGGAGAAAGAGTCAAATGGGTGAGTGCTTCGGAAATTGTAGCCATATATGCTTCTTGTTTCTTGTGAAAGTCCCGTTGCTCTTGCATAAAGGTTTGGAGTGTGTCATTCATGTAAGGTTGATTAGGAGGAGGACCTTGATTGCCTTGAGGAGGGATAGGTCTACTATTTGGGTGTTGATACCTCCCTTGAGGTTGAGATTGTGGGGGTTGTTGGTAGGATTGTTGGTATTGTGGTTGACCTTGAGGAGCTTGATGAGAGTAGGCTTGTTGGCTTGGGTAAGGTTGAGCTTTTGGGGCTTGGTTCCACCTGTTAGAATTATCCCTCCACTCTTGGTTTTGACTTCCTCCATGTTGATTGTAGTTGGGTCTTTGTGGGTATGGATTGGCTACCGCTAATGTAGTGTCCTCTTAGAGTTGAGGGCACTCATCAGTGTAATGGTTGTTACAAGCACAAATACGGCATGATCTTGGTGGTCCCTCAATTCTTGGAGGTTGAGGTGGAGTAGATAGCAAAGCTTGGGGAATTTGTTGCCCTTGGGTGATTTGTCTCAACAAAATTGTCATTTCATCGAGGATCTTTGTCAAAACGGCATCTTCGGAAGGAGAAACTTCACTTAAAGCTTTTGGTTGTGGGTTTTTTGCCCTTGAGTGTTGAGTGGAGTCCGCCAAGTCCGCTATGATCTCCCAAGCTTCCTCGGCGGTCTTGTTTTTGGTGAGGGATCCTCCACTAGAGGCATCTAGGAGAAGCTTATCTTGGGTGTTCATCCCTTGACAAAAATAGCTAATAAGGACCAACTCGTTAATACGGTGGTGGGGGCAAGCTTCCAACAACTTCTTGAATCTCTCCCAATACTCATAAAGAGTCTCCCCATCTTGTTGCACAATGCAAGATATTTCCTTCCGCAGCTTATCTGTTTTCTGTGGTGGGTAGAACTTTTTCAGAAATTCCTTACGCAACAAGTCCCAATCAAAAATCACATCTCCCGGTTGAGTATAAAACCATTCTTTCGCTTTCCCCTCCAAAGAGAAAGGGAAAGCGAACACCAAAACTGCTACTTCATCTGCACCATGTCGTCTCGCAGTGGAGCATGCAACTTGAAAATCCTTAAGATGCTTAAGAGGGTTGATAAACCCCATTTTTAGGGTTTATCTTGTGCTTAATTTAGTAGATTCTATCCATTATTCTCACACTTATGCACATAAATTGCATGTTTTACATTTTCCTTCCTAATTTTGTGCTATGATTGAAAATATGCTTCTTTGGCCTTAAATTGCTAATTATTAATCCTCTCTTATTACCATTTGATGCCGTGATATGTGTGTTAAGTGTTTTCAGGGTTTATAGGACAGGAATGGCTTAGAGGATGGAAAGGAAGCATCCAAAAGTGGAAGGAATACAAGAAATTGAAGGAATTGCTAAGTTATCAAGGCTGACCTCTTCATACTAAATCGACCATAACTTGAGCTATAGAGGTCCAAATGAGACGATTTTAGTTGCGTTGAAAAGCTAACATCTGGGGCTTCAAAATGATATGAAATTTGCCATAGTTGTCATGCAGTTAAGTGATGCGCACGAGTGCATTATGCATACGCATGACGTGCGCCACGTGCAGAAATTACAGAAGACGCTTGGGGCAATTTCTGGGCTCCTTTTGGCCCAGTTCCAAGCCCGAAAACACATATTAAAGGCTGCAGAGTAGAGGAATCAAGGATACAACTTTCATTCACATAATTTTAGGTTTTAGATGTAGTTTTCTAGGGAGAGAGGCTCTCTCCTCTCTCTAGGGTTTAGGGTTCTTAGTTTAATCCTTTTCAATTTCTACATTCTATCTTATTTCACTTTAGTTTCTCTTCTACTTTTAATTGTTCTAGCATTCTAGTTTATCTATTTTCCTTGTTGATTACTTTAATTCCCCCATTTATTTTATGAATTCTCATGTTAGATTTAATTTTTTACTTAATGCAATTTGAGGTATTTCATATTTATGATTGCTTTCTTCAATTTCTGTTATTGATGCTTGCAATTGGTTGTTTGGATTTTATTATCTCTTATTGCTTTTCTATGCTTTTATGTTATGCCTTCCAAGTGTTTGATAAAATGCTTGGGAGGGTTTTAAATTAGCTTTTTATGTTCTTAGCTTAGATTGAGTAATTGGAGACTCTTGAGTTATCAAGCTCTTTTGTTGATTAGCAATTGAAAGTTGCTAGTTGATTTGAATTCCACTAACTCTTGTCTTTCCATAGGAGTTGACTAGGACTTGAGGAATCAAATTGATTTATCCACTTGACTTACCTTCATAGTTAGAGGTTGACTAAGTGGGAGCAATGGACAATTGATGATGATAATGAGGATAGGACTTCTAATTATCAATCCTTGCTAAGACTTTTCTTAATTACTAGTTTACTTTCTTGTCATTTACATTCCTTGTTCAACCTTTACAAAAACCCAAAAATATACTATCCCATAACCAATAATAACTACACTTCCTTGTAATTCCTTGAGAGACGACCCGAGGTTTAAATACTTCGGTTTTTTTTTTATTGGGTTTGCTTTAGTGACAAACAATTTTATTTGCATGAAAGGATTATTTGTTGGTTTAGAAACTATACTTGCAACGAGAATTCATTGAGGAATTCTAAACCGTCAAAAATTCATTCATCAAAATGGCACCGTTGCCGGAGAATTGCAAACGTGTGCCTTATTATTGGTTATTGTGAATATTGTGAATAAATTTGCTTTTTGGTTTCTTTATTAGTTGTTTCTAGGTTTAGGAGTTTAGTTTCATTATTCCTTATTAGTTTTTGTTTTTATTTTCTCTTGATACTATGAATTCTCACCCCTTTGGCTATGAGTTTGGTCACAATTATGTTGTAGGAAATGGAAGCTACAATGAGAACATGCATCAAGGTTGGGAGAATCAAAGATGGGAGGAGTCACAAGGATTTGATCAACCCTTTCGGCAACAACCTCCTCCAATGTGCCATGAGCAATAACCATCCTACGATGTATTCCAAGGCAATGGTTATGGTGGACCTTTTCGTGACAATCAACCTCCACCAATTTACTATGAGCAAGAGCCATTCCGAGGTGCGTACCAAGACAATGGATATGGTGGACCCCCTTGTAGTTACCAACAAGCCCCACCATATGCCTATGAATCCCCTCCTCAATATAGCTTTGAACCACCATACCCACAAGCCCCTTTCCACCATTCACCTCCATATGACCCTAACCCTTATCCACCACACCAACCACTATATGAACCATACCCAGAACCACCACCTCAATATACACCATCTCCATACCCTTATCAAGAAGAACCACCTCCGTATTGTGAGCATTTTCTCCCGACAAATGAACCTCCTATCCACCCCAAGCTCCCAAAGATAATACCTTTAGTGTTATTCGCCAAGGGCAACAGGAGCTTCAAACCACACTTACCTCTGCTCTCACCGGTTTTACCTCTACTCTCCAAGCTCTTATATCTCATGTGGATCCATCCTTTATCCCAATACTCAACTCTCAAGCTCTAGTGCACTTTCTTTTCACCCATGTCCATCAATCCAAGAGCAACATGATCCAAATTACGCTATTAACATGGAACAAGAGAGAAAGGATCATCTTAGGGACGTAATGGATCGAGTTCACGTATACATACTTCAAGAGAAGCAAGAGGAGGCCCAAAAAGTGGAGGTAGGAGAGACCCTTGAAGATGAAGGAGTAGTTAAAGAATTAGGGGGAATTAAAGAAAGTTGTCAAGAGGTGGAAGTTATCAAAAACCGAAATTATCGAAGAAGAGGAAGTGGTTGAGGACTTAGTAGATGCGGAACCTCCCTGGAAAACTTAAGTCATAGAGCCTCCTTCCAAGACGTTTGAATTTGATGTTGAGGAGGGTGTACAACCTCCAAGGCATATCATGGTTGAAGACTTTGAGGAGGTTGATCATGAGATGGGATCAATAATTAATGAGTTTTTACCTACAATTGAACCCTCTCACATTGAACTAGAGGAAAAGATTAATGTTGCAGAAGCTTGTCAAGAGGTGGAGATCATCATAGAGGAGCCGAAGAGATTGAAGCATACATTGGCAAGGCTGCCACTGGAGATACCTCCCCCCAAGCCATTACCATCCAACAAAATATTCAAGTGGATAAAATTCTTATCCTTAAACTGTACCTTCCCTCTTGAATATGGTCTGGTTGAAACGGATGGACAACTTAGAGCTATCTGCAGTTTTAAGAGTAAAAGGGAGACGGTTAGCGGTTGGCAACAGCATCCTAGGTTCGTTATGGCTGGGAGCTCAAGGCCTAATTGCAAGGGTTGGAATAATTCTCAATTGATTGGGTCTAGGAGGATGTTTGGTTGCTTAAATGAGAATTCCAAGGATAAACCACCCGGTTGGAACAATGATGATCAACTTGAAGACGGGTGTAGAAACAAGATTTGGGGATCCCGGCATACAAGAGGATCAACTTTGGGAGCTTGAAGCTTGTAAAGAACTTCATCAAGGCTTGGAGAACTCACTTGGAGATGTTAGAGCTTATTGGAAGTCCAATCATTGGTGGAAGTTTCAAGATGAGTTCAAGCACAAGCCACCATGACAAGGAGCTCACCAAATGTCCAACTTAAGGACAATAACTAAAATGGCTAGGTGGGAGACAACCCACCATGGTATGATCCTCCTTTTTATTAGTTTTAATTTATTTCTGTCAGTCTTAATTTTCAGTCCTGCATATTTACTTTTATTTTGCATTAAAAAAAAGGGAATCGACGCGCAAGTATCTGCGACGCGCACGCGTCGTACGTGTATGCGCAAATGAACAGAGAGTTGCGCGAGAGCCGAGCGGGAGGGGTGCTAGGCACATAGCCAGACCCACGCGTACACGTGCCACACGCATACGCGTCCCCTGCAATTTTGCCAATCCACGCGTAAGCGTCAGTGACGCGTACGCATGGAATGAAAAATCGGCGTAGTAAGGTCATTGAACAGAGAGTTGGGCTACCAATGTGCTGGAGTCGCGCGAGTAGTCATGCGTACGCGTGACCGACGCTCGCGCGTCAGTGTTCATTTTTGGCTACCCACGCGTACGCATTGGCGACACTTACGCGTCACATGGCTAGTTCAGTTTTCACGCTTACGCGTGATGCATGCGTGCGCGTCGCACCCTGTTTTTCATTTCTTACTTCTTTCTCCTCTCCTTTCTCCTTCTTTCCTCCTCTTTTCTTACTTTCTTCTTCTTCTTCTTCATTTCTTTAACTTCTCATCCTTATTCTCTTTTATTCTATTTTCCTTATTGCATTTGCATACTTTCACTCGTTGCCTTTTAATTTTGTGCATGTTTTTATTTTCTTTTCTAAATTTGATGCTTTTTCTTCGGTGTTGAATTTTCTTGCTCAACTGTTGAATATCTCTTGTATTATTCTGAAGCTTCATGACTTGTTTTATTCTGACTGGGTATTATTATTCATAAGTCAATGCTAATCTTTTATGATACTTGCATTCCATTTGTATTGATATGCACTTATACTATCTTGCATTACCCACGCTCTCTCCCCTATTGTTGTAATTTTTGCACTATTGATATGCCATTTGCTTCTACTATTTTCTCACTCACATGTTGTAGCTACCATGTAATTGAGACCTCATTATTTGGCATTAACCCAACCATATTTTATTTTTTTTTCTATCTTTGTTTTTAGGTTACTTTTCTCCCATTTTCTCTTTTTTCAGGATGGCCACCGGGAAGGGAACCGAAAGATGTTTCAATAAGGTGACAGACAAGTCCATCTGCACAATCTTCGGAGAAAAGCATCAGTTGTAGCCACCCATCCACTTGCACATCTTAGCATGCACCGAGGACGGTGCACTCTTTAAGTGCGGGGAGGTCGATACCGACTTCCGTGGGTTAGTTATTTCCTATTTCAACACCAATGTTTAATTTTCCTTGTTAAATTAGTTGTTGCATTTGCATGTTTGATTGCATTTTGTTTGATTTTGTGCATGTTCTTCTACCACTACTTGGTTGGAGTGATAAGTTATTTTTCAAGACCCTTTTTATAGCATTTCACTAATTTAAATTAAAACTTTTTTTTGTTAAACTTATTTGAAGATTGTAATTTGGAACATGGTTTATAGCTAAGAACACACAACCTGTGAGATTTTGAGCTTAATTATATGGTTACATTATTTAACCATGATTTTTATTCTTGTGTGTTTTCTTCTCTATGATTGTAATCTATAGTTTGTTCTATTCTATATGTCCATTGTTTAGCGTATTTGCATGCATACATATGATTGAGGCCATCATTTGTTATTAGCTCACTTACCCCAAATAGCCTACCGTTTTAATTACCTTTGTTTGCCACTTTGAGCCTTTTAATCCCTATTTGTTCTATATTTTACCACATCACTAATCTTAAGCAAAAAAATAATTAATTATCCCATTTGAATTTTTGGTTAGTGATGAGCGGATAATTTATACGCTTTTTGGCATTATTTTTAGTATATTTTTAGTAGGATCTAGTTACTTTTAGGGATGTTTTTATTAGTTTTTATGTTAAATTCACATTTCTGGACTTTACTATGAGTTTGTGTATTTTTCTGTGATTTCAAGTATTTTCTGGCTGAAATTGAGGGACTTGAGCAAAAATCAGATTCAGAGGTAGAAGAAGGACTGCTGATGCTGTTGGATTCTGACCTCCCTGCACTCAAAGTAAATTTTCTGGAGCTACAAAACTCAAAATGGCGCGCTTTCAATTGCGTTGGAAAGTGGACATCCAGGGCTTTTCAGCAATATATAATAGTCTATACTTTGGCCGCGTTTAGGCGACGCAAAAGGGCGTTGAACGCCAGTTTTACGCTGCAGTCTGGAGTTAAACGCCAGAAACACGTCACGAACCAGAGTTGAACACCAAAAACACGTTACAACTTGGCGTTCAACTCCTAAAGAAGCCTCTGCACGTGTAAACTTCAAGCTCGGTCCAAGCACACACCAAGTGGGCCCCGAAAGTGGATTTATGCATCAATTACTTACTTCTGTAAACCCTAGTAACTAGTTTAGTATAAATAGGACTTTTTACTATTGTATTTATATCTTGGGACGTCTAGTTCTTAGATCATGGGGGCTGGCCATTCGGCCATGCCTGAATCTTTCACTTATGTATTTTTCAACGGTAGAGTTTCTGCACTCCATAGTTAAGGTGTGGAGCTCTGCTGTTTCTCATGAATTAATACAAAGCACTACTGTTTTTCTATTCAATTCAACTTATTCCGCTTCTAAGATATCCATTCGCACTTCAACATGAATGTGATGATCGTGACAGTCATCATCATTCCCTATGAACACGTGCCTGACAACCACTTCCGTTCTACCTTAGATTGAATGAGTATCTCTTGGATTCCTTAATCAGAATCTTCGTGGTATAAGTTAGAACCCATGGATGGCCATTCCTGAGATCCGGAAAGTCTAAACCTTATCTGTGGTATTCCAAGTAGGATCTGGGAAGGGATGGCTGTAACGAGCTTCAAACTCGCGAGTGCTGGGCGTAGTGACAGACGCAAAAGGATCAATGGATCCTATTCCAGTATGATCGAGAACCGACAGATGATTAGCCATGCAGTGACAGCGCATTGGACCATTTTCACTGAGAGGACAGGATGTAGCCATTGACAACGGTGATGCCTAACATACAGCTTACCATGGAAAGGAGTAGGAAGGATTGGATGAAGACAGCAGGAAAGCAGAGGTTCAAAGGAACGAAAGCATCTCTATACGCTTATCTGAAATTCTCACCAATGAATTACATAAGTATTTCTATCTGTATTTTCTGTTTATTTATTATTATTATTCGAAAACTCCATAACCATTTGATATCCGCCTGACTGAGATTTACAAGGTGACCATAGCTTGCTTCATACCAACAATCTCCGTGGGATCGACCCTTACTCACGTAAGGTTTTATTACTTGGATGACCCAGTGCACTTGCTGGTTAGTTGTATCGAAGTTGTGACAAATTATGAATTAAGATTAGAGCACCAAGTTTTTGGAGCCATTACCAGGGATCACAATTTCGTGCACCAAGTTTTTGGCGCCGTTGCCGAGGATTGTTCGAGTTTGGACAACTGACGGTTCATCTCGTTGCTCAGATTAGGTAATTTTCTTTTTGTTTTATTTTCAAAAAAAAAATTTCTTCAAAAATCTTTCAAAAAAATTTTTCCTTTTGTTTTCGAAAATTATTTCAGAATTTTTAAGAAGGAATTCTAGAGTATCATGAAGCATGTAGAAGCCTGGCTGGCTGTAGAGCCATGCCTAAATTCATTTGGACTGAGGCTTCCAAGTCATCATTACAAGAGCAAGCTAGTTGTTGCTAATCAAATTTGTTATTGTATGATTGATTTGTATCTTCTAAAGCTTGGCTGGCTATTAAGCCATGTCTAACCCTTGGATTGGAGCTTTAGGCCAACATTGAAAGATTCCTGGAATTTTTATTAAAAATTTTTGAATTTCTTATTTTCTTTTTCCTATATGTTTTTTGAAAAAAATATACAAAAATCTAAAAAAATTAATAAAATCATAAAAATCATAAATATTTTATGTTGTTTGTTTGAGTCTTGAGTCAATTTTTATGTTTGGTGCCAATTGCATTTTTTCTAAAAATTTATGTATTTTTCGAAAATTCATGCATTCATAGTGTTCTTCATGATCTTCAAGTTGTTCTTGGTAAGTCTTCTTGTTTAATCTTGATGTTTTCTTATTTTGAGTCTTTTGTTGTTTTTCATGTGCATCTTTGCATTCATAGTGTCTAAGTATTAAAGATTTCTAAGTTTGGTGTCTTGCATGTTTTCTTTGCATCAAAAATTTTTCAAAAATATGTTCTTGATGTTCATCATAATCTTCAAAGTGTTCTTGGTGTTCATCATGATATTCATAGTGTTCTTGCATGCATTCATTGTTTTGATCTAAAAATTCTCATGCATTGAGTCTTTTTGATGTTTTTCTCTTTCTTCATTAAAAATTCAAAAATAAAAAAAATATCTTTCCCTTTTTCACTCATGAATTTTCGAAAATTTGAGTTGACTTTTTCAAAACTTTTTAAAATTTATTTGTTTCTTATGAGTCAAATCAAATTTTCAATTTAAAAATCTTATCTTTTTCAAAATCTTTTTCAAAAATCAAATCTTTTTCATTTTTTCTTATTTATTTTCGAAAATTATAAAAATATTTTTCAAAAATCTTTTTTTATTTTATCTCATAATTTTCGAAAATATTATCAACAATTAATGTTTTGATTCAAAAATTTCAAGTTTGTTACTTACTTGTTAAGAAAGATTCAAACTTTAAGTTCTAGAATCATATCTTGTGATTTCTTGTGAATCAAGTCATTAATTGTGATTTTAAAAATCAAATCTTTTTCAAAACTAATTTCAATCATATCTTTTCAAAAATATCTTTTTATCTTATCTTTTTCAAAATCATATCTTTTTAATCATACCTTTTCATATCATATCTTTTTCAAATATCTTTTCTAACTTCTTATCTTCTTATCTTTTAAAAATTGATTTTCAAAATTTATTTCAACTAACTAATTAACTTTTTGTTTGTTTCTTATCTCTTTCAAAACCACCTAACTACTCTTTCCTCTCTAATTTTCGAAAATACCCCCCTTCTTTTTCAAAAATTCTTTTTAATTAATTAATTGTTTCAATTTTAAATTTTAATTTTAATTTTATCTTAATTTTCGAAAATCATTAACTCCTTTTCAAAAATTATTTTCGAAAATCTCTCTCTCTCATCTTCTTCTATTTATTTAATTACTTACTAACACTTCTCTTCATCTCATATCTCTGCTCTCATCACCCTTGTGTTTGGATTCTCCTCCCTTCTCTTTCCTTACATTACATTCTTTTCTTCTTCTACTCACACAAAAGAATCTCTATACTGTGACATAGAGAATTCCATATTTTCTTTGTTATTCCCTTCTTTGTCATATGAGCAGGAGCAAGGACAAGAACATTCTTGTTGAAGCAGATCCTGAACCTGAAAGGACTCTGAAAAGGAAACTAAGAGAAGTTAAAATACAATAATCCAAAGACAACCTTACAGGAATTTTCGAACAGGAAGAGGAGATGGCAGCCGAAAATAATAATAATGCAAGGAGAATGCTTGGTGACTTTACTGTACCTAATTCCAATTTACATGGAAGAAGCATCTCCATCCCTACCATTGGAGCAAACAACTTTGAGCTGAAACCTCAATTAGTTTCTCTGATGCAGCAGAACTGCAAGTTTCATGGACTTCCATCTGAAGATCCTTTTCAGTTCTTGACTGAATTCTTGCAGATATGTGATACTGTTAAGACTAATGGAGTAGATCCTGAAGTCTACAGGCTCATGCTTTTCCCTTTTGCTATAAGAGATAGAGCTAGAGTGTGGTTGGACTCTCAACCCAGGGATAGCCTGAACTCTTGGGATAAGCTGGTCACGACTTTCTCAGCCAAGTTCTTTCCTCCTCAAAAGCTCAGTAAGCTTAGAGTGGATGTTCAAACCTTCAGACAGAAAGAAGGTGAATCCCTCTATGAAGCTTGGGAGAGATATAAGCAACTAACCAAAAAGTGTCCTTCTAACATGCTTTCAGAATGGACCATCCTGGATATATTCTATGATGGTCTGTCTGAAGTAGCTAAGATGTCATTGGATACTTCTGCAGGTGGATCCATTCACCTAAAGAAAACGCCTGCAGAAGCTCAAGAACTCATTAACATGGTTGCTAATAACCAGTTCATGTACACTTCTGAGAGGAATCCTGTGAGTAATGGGACGCCTCAGAAGAAGGGAGTTCTTGAAGTTGATACTCTGAATGCCATATTGGCTCAGAATAAACTATTGACTCAGCAAGTCAATATGATTTTTCAGAGTCAGAATGGAATGCAAGCTGCATCCAACAGTACTCAAGAGGCATCTTCTGAAGAAGAAGCTTATGATCCTGAGAACCCTGCAATAGCATAGGTAAATTATATGGGTGAACCTTATAGAAACACCTATAACCCCTCATGGAGAAATCACCCAAATTTCTCATGGAAGGATCAACAAAAGCCTCAACTAGGCTTTACTAATGGTGGAAGAAACAGGTTTAACAATAGTAAACCTTTTCCATCATCCACTCAGCAACAGACAGAGAATTCTGAGCAGAATCCATCTAGCTTGGCAAATTTAGTCTCTGATCTATCTAAGGCCACTTTGAGTTTCATGAATGAAACAAGGTCCTCCATTAGAAATTTGGAGGCACAAGTGGGCTAGCTGAGTAAGAAGATCACTGAAACTCCTCCTAGTACTCTCCCAAGCAATACAGAAGAGAATCCAAAGAGAGAGTGCAAGGCCATTGATATAACAATCATGGCCGAATCCAAGGAGGAAGGGGAGGACGTGAATCCCAAGGAGGAAGACCTCCTGGGACGTCCAGTGATCAACAAGGAGTTTCCCTCTGAGGAACCAAAGGAATCTGAGGCTCATCTAGAGACCATAGAGATTCCATTGAACCTCCTTATACCCTTCATGAGCTCTGATGAGTATTCTTCTTCTGAAGAGAATGAGGATGTTACTGAAGAGCAAGTTGCCAAGTACCTTGGTGCAATCATGAAGCTAAATGCCAAATTATTTGGTCATGAGACTTGGGAAGATGAACCTCTCTTGCTCACAAATGAACTGAGTGATCTGGATCAACTGAGATTACCTCAAAAGAAACAAGATCCTGGAAAGTTCCTAATACCTTGTACCATAGGCACCATTACCTTTGAGAAGGCTCTATGTGACCTGGGGTCAGGAATAAACCTCATGCCACTCTCTGTAATGGAGAAACTGGGAATCTTTGAGGTGCAAGCTGCTAGAATCTCATTAGAGATGGCAGACAATTCCAGAAAACAGGCTTATGGGCAAGTAGAGGACATGTTAGTAAAGGTTGAAGGCCTTTACATCCCTGCTGATTTCATAATCCTAGATACTGGAAAGGATGAGGATGAATCCATTATCCTTGGAAGACCCTTCCTAGCCACAGCAAGAGCTGTGATTGATGTGGACAGAGGAGAATTAATCCTTCAACTAAATGAGGACAACCTTGTGTTTAAAACTCAAGGATCTCTCTCTGTAACCATGGAGAGGAAGCATGAAAAGCTTCTCTTACTGCAGAGTCAACCAGAGCCCCCACAGTCAAACTCTAAGTTTGGTGTTGGGAAGTCTCAACAATACTCTGAACATCTGTGAGGCTCCATGAGAGCCCACTGTCAAGCTATTGACATTAAAGAAGCGCTTGTTGGGAGGCAACCAAATGTTATTTAATTATTTTTATTTTATTTTCTCTTTGTTATTTCATGTTTTATTAGGTTGATGATCATGTGGAGTCACAAAAACTACTGAAAAATCAAAAACAGAATGAAAAACAACATTGAAAATAGAACACCCTGGAGGAAGGGCTTACTGGCGTTTAAACGCCAGTAAGGAGCATCTGGCTGGCGTTCAACGCCAGAACAGAGCATGGAGCTGGCGCTGAACGCCAGAAACAAGCATGAAGCTGGCGTTCAACGCCAGAAATATGCTGCATATGGGCGTTGAACGCCCAGAACAAGCATCAATTTGGCGTTTAAACGCCAGAATTGCATGCAAAGGCATTTTACATGCCTAATTGGTGCATGGATGTAAATCCTTGACACCTCAGGATCTGTGGATCCCACAGGATCACCTCAGGATCTGTGGACCCCACAGGATCCCCACATACCTCCACTCACCTTCCCTCCTCATAATCCCTCTCTCTCTCTCTCTCTCTCCATTCACAGTCATCCCTTCTGTTCTTCATTCACCACTCACATCCATACACCCCACCTACCTTCAAAATTCAAAATCTCTTTCCCACCCAAGCCCACCCATATAGCCGAATACACACATCCCTCCATCTCCTCCATATCTTCTTCTTCTTCTACTATTCTTTCTTCTTTTGCTCGAGGGCGAGCAATATTCTAAGTTTGGTGTGGTAAAAGAATAAAGCTTTCTGTTTTTCCATTACCATTGATGGCACCTAAGACAGGAGAATCCTCTAGAAAAGGGAAAGGAAAGACAAAAGCTTCCACCTCCGAGTCATGGGAGATGGAAAGATTCATCTCCAAAGCCCATCAAGACCACTTCTATGATGTTGTGGCCAAGAAGAAGGTGATCCCCGAGGTCCCTTTTAAACTCAAGAAAAATGAGTATCCGGAGATCCGACATGAGATCCATAGAAGAGGTTGGGAAGTCCTAACAAACCCCATCCAACAAGCCAGAATTCTAATGGTTCAAGAGTTCTATGCTAATGCATTGATCACTAGGAACCATGATCAAAGTAAGAACCCGAACCCAAAGAATTATCTCACTATGGTTCGGGGGAATTACTTAGATTTTAGTCCGGAAAATGTGAGGTTGGCGTTCAACTTGCCAATGATGGAAGAGAACGCACGCCCCTACACAAGGAGAGTCAACTTTGATCAAAGGTTGGACTAAGTCCTCATGGACATATGTGTGGAAGGAGCTCAATGGAAGATTGACTCAAAAGATAAACCGGTTCAACTGAGAAGATTGGACCTTAAGCCTGTAGCTAGAGGATGGTTGGAGTTCATTCAACGCTCAATCATTCCCACTAGCAACCGGTCTGAAGTTACTATAGACCGGGCCATCATGATCCATAGCATCATGATTGGAGAAGAGGTGGAGGTTCATGAGATTATACCTCAAGAACTCTACAAGGTGGCTGACAAGTCCTCCACTATGGCAAGGTTAGCTTTTCCTTACCTCATTTGCCATCTATGCAATTCGGCTGGGATTGACATAGAGGGAGATATCCTTATTGATGAGGACAAGCCCATCACTAAGAAAAGGATGGAGCAAACAAGAGAGCCTATTCGTGGATCTCAAGAGACGCATGAAGAAGCTCATCACCAAGAAATCCCTGAGATGCCTCAAGGGATGCACTTTCCTCCACAGAACTTTTGGGAGCAAATCAACACCTCCCTAGGAGAACTGAGTTCCAACATGGGACAACTAAGGGTGGAACATCAAGAGCACTCAATCATCCTCCATGAAATTAGAGAAGATCAAAGAGCTATAAGGGAGGAGCAACAAAGACAAGGAAGAGACATAGAAGAACTCAAGGACATCATTGGTACCTCAAGAAGAAAACGCCACCATCACTAAGGTGGACTCATTCCTTGTTCTCAAATTTTCTGTTTTTCGTTTTCTTTATGTTAAGTGCTTATCTATGTTAGTGTCTTATTACATGATCATTAGTATTTAGTAACTTTGTCTTAAAGTTATGAATGTCCCATGAATCCATCACCTCTTTTAAATGAAAAATGTTTTTAATTTAAAAGAACAAGAAGTACATGAGTTTTGAATTTATCCTTGAACTTAGTTTAATTATATTGATGTGGTGACAATACTTTTTATTTTCTGAATGAATGCTTGAACAGTGCATATGTCTTTTGAAGTTGTTGTTTATGAATGTTAAATATGTTGGCTCTTGAAAGAATGATGATAAGGAGACATGTTATTTGATAATCTGAAAAATCATAAAAATGATTCTTGAAGCAAGAAAAAGCAGTGAATACAAAGCTTGCAGAAAAAAATGGCGAAAAAAATATATAGAAAAAGAAAAAGCAAGCAGAAAAAGCCAAAAGCTCTTAAAACCAAAAGGCAAGAGCAAAAAGCCAATAACCCTTAAAACCAAAAGGCAAGGGTAAATAAAAAGGATCCCAAGGCTTTGAGCATCAGTGGATAGGAGGGCCTAAAGGAATAAAATCCTGGCCTAAGCGGCTAAACCAAGCTGTCCCTAACCATGTGCTTGTGGCGTGAAGGTGTCAAGTGAAAACTTGAGACTGAGCGGTTAAAGTCAAGGTCCAAAGCAAAAGAAGAGTGTGCTTAAGAACCCTGGACACCTCTAATTGGGGACTTTAGCAAAGCTGAGTCACAATCTGAAAAGGTTCACCCAATTATGTGTCTGTGGCATTTATGTATCCGGTGGTAATACTGGAAAACAAAGTGCTTAGGGCCACGGCCAAGACCCATAAAGTAGCTGTGTTCAAGAATCAACATACTGAACTAGGAGAATCAATAACACTATCTGAACTCTGAGTTCCTATAGATGCCAATCATTCTGAACCTCAATGGATACAAGTCCCGCTCATCTGATTGGGGCTATGTTTCATTGATATTTTGGAATTTATAGTATATTCTCTTCTTTTTATCCTATTTGATTTTCAGTTGCTTGGGGACAAGCAACAATTTAAGTTTGGTGTTGTGATGAGCGGATAATTTATACGCTTTTTGGCATTGTTTTTAGTATGTTTTTAGTAGGATCTAGTTACTTTTAGGGATGTTTTTATTAGTTTTTATGCTAAATTAACATTTCTGGACTTTACTATGAGTTTGTGTGTTTTTCTATAATTTCAGGTATTTTCTGGCTGAAATTGAGGGACTTGAGCAAAAATCAGATTCAGAGGTAGAAGAAGGACTGCTGATGCTGTTGGATTATGACCTCCCTGCACTCAAAGTGGATTTTCTGGAGCTACAGAACTCAAAATGACACGCTTCAAATTGCGTTCGAAAGTAGACATCCAGGGCTTTCCAGCAATATATAATAGTCTATACTTTGGCCGAGTTTAGATGACGCAAAAGGGCGTTGAACGCCAGTTCTACGCTGCAGTCTAGAGTTAAACGCCAGAAATACGTCACGAACCAGAGTTGAACGCCAAAAATATGTTACAACTTGGCGTTCAACTCCAAAAGAATCCTCTGCATGTGTAAACTTCAAGTTCAGCCCAAGCACACACCAAGTGGGCCCCGGAAGTTGATTTATACATCAATTACTTACTTCTGTAAACCCTAGTAACTAGTTTAGTATAAATAGGACTTTTTACTATTGTATTTACATCTTGGGACGTCTAGTTCTTAGATCATGGGGGCTGGCCATTCGGCCATGCCTGAATCTTTCACTTATGTATTTTTCAACGGTAGAGTTTCTGCACTCCATAGATTAAGGTGTGGAGCTCTGCTGTTTCTCATGAATTAATACAAAGCACTATTGTTTTTCTATTCAATTCAACTTATTCCGCTTCTAAGATATCCATTCGCACTTCAACATGAATGTGATGATCGTGACAGTCATCATCATTCCCTATGAACACGTGCCTGACAACCACTTCCGTTCTACCTTAGATTGAATGAGTATCTCTTGGATTCCTTAATCAGAATCTTCGTGGTATAAGTTAGAACCCATGGATGGCCATTCCTGAGATCCGGAAAGTCTAAACCTTGTCTGTGGTATTCCGAGTAGGATCTGGGAAGGGATGGCTGTGACGAGCTTCAAACTCGTGAGTGCTGGGCGTAGTGACAGACGTAAAAGGATCAATGGATCCTATTCTAGTATGATCGAGAACCGACAGATGATTAGCCATGCAGTGACAGCGCATTGGACCATTTTCACTGAGAGGACAGGATGTAGCCATTGACAACGGTGATGCCTAACATATAGCTTGCCATGGAAAGGAGTAGGAAGGATTGGATGAAGACAGCAGGAAAGCAGAGGTTCAGAGGAACGAAAGCATCTCTATACGCTTATCTGAAATTCTCACCAATGAATTACATAAGTATTTCTATCTGTATTTTCTGTTTATTTATTATTATTATTTGAAAACTCCATAATCATTTGATATCCGCCTGACTGAGATTTACAAGGTGACCATAGCTTGCTTCATACCAACAATCTCCGTGGGATCGACCCTTACTCACGTAAGGTTTTATTACTTGGACGACCCAGTGCACTTGCTGGTTAGTTATATCGAAGATGTTACAAATTATGAATTAAGATTAGAGCACCAAGTTTTTGGAGCCATTACCAGGGATCACAATTTCGTGCACCAGTTAGCTTAAGATAGAGATTGTGTGTCAACTAAGTGTGGAAAATTGTGGGAACTTAGGTTGATGAGCATGTGTTGTGTTTTACTGACAAAAATATTGGGAATTTGGGTGCTTGCTGATGTGAAATCAGAAAAACCATATGCATTGATATATTATATTTTCATTTATGATAAAAAAAAAAGAGAAAGAAAAGAAATAAATGATTAGGCGATAAAATCACCCCAATGCTAAGTTCAATAAAAAATATCAATGCATATGTGGTGAAATTAAAAATTGATGAATGAGTATGTGAAATATACAAAAGTGAGATTTTGGGTAGCTAGGCATGATTTTAGAATTATGTAGAGTATGTGTGTGTGTTAGGTGAGAACTTAGGTTAGTCAAAGATTCATATTATAGCTCACTTGGACATACATATATCTTCATCCTTACCTTAGCCCCATTACAACCTTAAAAATCCCTCATGATGTTTGCATTTGTACATTAAATATTTGTTGATTGGTTAGATGAAAAACAAAGTTTTAGAAAGCATAACTAGAAGAGATTAGAGTGAATTAACCCTAGACACCTGAGAGATTAGAGTGCATATACACTTCCAGTGAGGGTTCAATGCTTGATTCTATGTTCCCGGCTTTCATGAGCTATCTTCTTACAAGTTTACTTGTCTCTTATTGTGTGATTTGAATTAGTGAAATCTGATTTATGTTTGTGTTGGAGAATTTGTTTATTTTTAACCAAGTAGGTAGAAACATATTTGCATTTAGTTGCATTCATATAGATAGGTTGCATTTCATACTTTCTACTATTCCTCTTCACTCTTTTGGTTCTCTTGAGCTTACCATGAGGACATGCTAACGTTTAAGTGTGGGGAGATTGATAAACCCCATTTTTAGGATTTATCTTGTGCTTAATTTAGTAGATTCTATCCATTATTCTCACACTTATGCACATAAATTGCATGTTTTACATTTTCCTTCCTAATTTTGTGATATGATTGAAAACATGCTTCTTTGGCCTTAAATTGCTAATTATTAATCCTCTCTTATTACCATTCGATGTCGTGATATGTGTGTTAAGTGTTTTCAGGGTTTATAGGGCAGAAATGGTTTAGAGGATGGAAAGAAAGCATGCAAAAGTGGAAGAAATACAAGAAATTGAAGGAATTGCTAAGCTGTCAAGCCTAACCTCTTCATACTAAATCGATCAGAACTTGAGCTACAGAGGTCTAAATGAGGCGGTTCTAGTTGCGTTGGAAAGCTAACATCCGGGACTTCAAAATGATATGCAATTTACCATAGTTGCCATGCAGTTAAGTGACGCACATGCGTGTATTACATGTACGCGTGACGTGCGCCACGTGCAGAAACTGCAGAAGACGCTGGAGGCGATTTCTGGGCTCCTTTTGGCCCAGTTCCAAGCCAGAAAACACAGATTAAAGGCTGCAGAATGGAGGAATCAAGGATACAACTTTCATTCACATAATTTTAGGTTTTAGATGTAGTTTTCTAGGTTTTAGGGTTCTTAGTTTATTCCTTTTCAATTTCTGCATTCTATCTTATTTCACTTTAGTTTCTCTTCTACTTTTAATTGTTCTAGCATTCTAGTTTATCTATTTTCCTTGTTGATTACTTTAATTTTCCCATTTAGTTTATGAATTCTCATATTAGATTTGATTTTCTATTTAATGCAATTTGAGGTATTTCATATTTATGATTGCTTTCTTCAATTTATGTTATTGATGCTTGCAATTGGTTGTTTGGATTTTATTATATCTTATTGCTTTTCTATGCTTTTATGTTATGCCTTCCAAGTGTTTGATAAAATGCTTGGGAGGGTTTTAAATTAGCTTTTTATGTTCTTAGCTTAGATTGAGTAATTGGAGACTCTTGAGTTATCAAGCTCTTTTGTTGATTAGCAATTGAAAGTTGCTAGTTGATTTGAATTCCACTAACTCTAGTCTTTCTATAGGAGTTAATTGGGACTTGAGGAATCAAATTGATTTATCCACTTGACTTACCTTCATAGTTAGAGGTTGACTAAATGGGAGCAATGGACAATTGATGTCACAATTGATGATGATAATGAGGATAGGTCTTCTAATTATCAATCCTTGCTAAGTCTTTTCTTAATTACTAGTTTACTTTCTTGTCATTTACATTCCTTGTTGAACCTTTACAAAAACCCAAAAATATACTATCCCATAACCAATAATAACTACACTTTCCTGCAATTTCTTGAGAGACAACCCGAGGTTTAAATACTTCGGTTTATTTTTATTGGGTTTGCTTTAGTGACAAACAATTTTATTTGCATGAAAGGATTATTTGTTGGTTTAGAAACTATACTTGCAACGAGAATTCATTGAGAAATTCTAAACTGTCAAAAATCCGTTCATCAAGAGTCCTCTCTGGGTAGTCCATTGTACTTGGGGAGCAAGTTGATTGTGCCGATCTTAAGCTCAAAATTTGGATCCAAGCCGGATACCGGATTTGTATCGGTTGCAAGTTAATATCAGGAGCTCCAGCTTCCCTTAAGGTGATTCTACGAGGTGGATCCGCCATGGTATCGTCACCTGAGTCACTCACAGAGATTTTAGCACTCCCCATAGATGAATATAAGGTTTCCTTGTTAATTGAAGAATGATGGTCATGGATTGACGGTGATAGTGAATTAGAGTGCTCTTCAAGCAAGCCCGATTCACTATTCACAGATGCTAGCCGACGCCGAACTTGCCTAATATGAGTTAAAGTTCTTTCTATTTCCGGATCATATGGGACCAAGCTCGGGTTTGGAAGTGACCGTGTCATTCAACTGAGGAAGCAATAGAAGCATGCAATTATGAAAAGCAAAACAAGAATGGGCAAGTAAACATAAACCAACCTAACAATTAACAACTACCAAGACTAGCTAGATAGAAACAATATTTACAAATTAGTACCAAGTAGCAAACAAAAACCAAATATTCACACTATTCACATATTCACAAAAACCAAAATTATAGCACTCATTGCACTTAGTGATTCCCCGGCAACGGCACCAAAAATTTGATGTGAGAATTATTGCCGGTTAGAATCAATCAAAACTAGAGTCAATTCATTAGTAGCATAGTCCAAACTAACAATGAATTCTCAAGATCAAATTTCAAATCCAAAGGATATGTCACAATTCAAAACCAATTCAATTTCGGGAGTTTCAATTCCCGGGTCGTCTCCCAAGGACACTTGAGACCAATGAGTATGTAATCTTGGTTGTGAGGATCATGGGGTTTTCAATAAAGAGATAAAAATATAAAGTAATAAAAGAACATACAAAATTGTAATAAATGAACTAATAAAGGAATCAAAGAAGTAACTATGCAATATAGACAAGTAAAGTGTAAAAGGAACTAATGTAATGTGTATAAAAGAACTTAAGCATAAAAGGTATCTTGGCTTGGACTGAGCTAAGAGTCCTTTCCTTGTTGGAACTACAACTATGCCAACTAGAATGGATCAATCTCACTTGGTTAACCCTCACATCGGAGAGAAAGTTAAATGAGCATAAGTGTTCTTAACAAATCCTAAATTGCTTGCTAATTGCCTTAGCAACAACATAGCGTTAGTGGGAACAAAAACAATTAACAATCCAAAATTAACACTAAATGTTGGACATTCCAACTCTAGGAACCCAATTGCTCACTTTCTCCAAGCCAAGAGATAGAAAACTAGCCCAAAATCATACTTGACATTTTGTCAAACACTTGGTGGGCAAAAACCTTAAACATGAAAAAAATGAGAAAAAGCTTGGAGCCAAAAGAAACAAATGATCTCAATCAACAATAAAGACTCAAGAAAGCATGTAATAATCATCAATTATCAAATTCATCAACAAAAAATGGAAATTGCAAAAGAAAAGTGAAATTGAACTATAACCTGAATTATAAGAAAGTGTAAGAACAACGTAACTATAAAGAGTAGTAACAAAGAGATACTTACAATGGAAATTAGCAAAATCCAAGATCAAAAATGGAAATGGCACTTGAATGTAAAATCCTAGTATAAACCCTAGTAGAGAAGATGATGAAAAAAACTTAAAGAAAAACTATACTAAAGCTATCTACCAGTACTCCTAAACTATACTAATGTTATGCTATGTTATGGTCTTCATTTTCCCTTCCTTATGAGCTAAATGGCTTTAGAAATGGGCCTCCAAACCACCAAAATCGCGAGTCACGTGAGATTTTAATAAAGGCATGTGTGTCCACTTGTGCGGACGCACAGACGTGTGCGTCCACCTGTGCGGACGCACAGACATGTGCGTCCGCACACTCTGCTGAAAATCTCTACCCGTGCGTACGCACAGGAGGTTGTGCGCACGCACACTAAGCGATGCTTTTTTGAACACGCGACGCGCACGGTACGGCTCACGCGCATGCGTGGCTCTGATCTGATGGCTGTGCGTACGCACGCAGGTCTGTGCGTACGCACACTAGGCTGAGTTCTTCTCCTTTGATTCCTCATGCTTCCTCCACTTTGAATGCTCTTCTTCCATTTTCTCCAAGCCATTCTTGCTTTATACCTCTGAAATCACTCACAAATAATATCAAGGCATCGAATGGAAGTTAAAGGGAATAAAATTAATCAAATTAGGCCCAAAAGAGCATGTTTTCATAATCAAGTACAAATTAGGAGGAAAGTTCAAATGCATGCTATTTAGTGGAATAAGTGCAAGTTTATATGATGAAATCCATTCAAATTCAACAAAAAATCATCATCAAATATGGATTCATCAACATTCCCTATTGACTTCTACATCTTAGAGATGCCTTCTAATGACTCAGAAAGACCTTCGTCCATCTTGCTTGGAAGGCCATTTTTGAAGACTTCGCGGTTTAAACTAGATGCCTTCTCAGGTACTTACTCTTTTGAGATAGATGGTAGAGCAGTGAGCTTCAATCTGGACGAAGCTATGAAGCATCCACCGGAAGACCACTCCATCTTCCAGTGTGATATTATTGATGAGAATGTGGTTGAAATTCATCAAGAGGATGTAGAAGAGATGCACATGGAGCAAGGTGCAAGTGTGGGGAAATCCTCTGAGCATACTAAAGACACCTTGCCACCTCCGATAGTTCCAGATGATCAAGTGCCAAGCCATGAGCTGAAAATGGAGTTGAAGTCCCTTCCACCCCACCTCAAGTATGCTTATCTTGAGGATAATCAAAAGCTCCCAGTTATTATTGCAAGGGAACTCACTTCCCAATAAGAGGAGCAGTTGCTTAGTGTGCTGAGAAGACACAAGAAAGCTGTTGGGTGGAGCTTTGCGGACATAGTAGGTATCAGCCCTCAAGTCTGTGAGCACCACATATTTTAGAAGAGGTAGCAAGGCCTATCTGTCAACCTCAAAGGCAGTTGAACCCCACCATTTTAGAAGTTGTCAAAAAGGAAGTGACCAAACTGCTTGAAGCCGACATCATCTATCCAATCTCGGATAGTGAATGGGTTAGCCCAGTACAGGTGGTACCAAAGAAGTCTGGCGTTACAACAGTGAAGAATTAGCAAGGGGAAATCATGGCCACAAGAGTGCAGAACTCTTGGAGGGTGTGCATTGACTATAGGCGTCTAAACCAGGCTACTCGCAAGGATTACTACCCACTGCCTTTCATCGATCAAATGCTTGATCGCCTGTCAAGTAAATCACACTACTATTTTCTATATGGTTACACTGGCTATTTTTAAATTCATATAGCTCCAGAAGATCAGAAGAAAACTACTTTTACATGCCCCTTTGGAACGTATGCATATAAGAGAATGCCTTTTGGCTTATGTAATGCACCGGCTACATTTTAAAGATGCATGATGAGTATTTTCTCAGATCTTCTTGAGCATTGTATGGAAGTTTTTATGGATGACTTTAGTGTGTATGGTGATTCGTTTGACCTTTGTCTGGATAGTTTAGCTAGAGTATTAGAAAGGTGTATTAGTTCAAACCTTGTACTGAATTTTGAAAAATGTCATTTTATGGTAAAACAAGGTATTGTTCTAGGACATGTTATTTCTAATACTGGTATTTTTGTTGATCCTGCAAAGGTAGGTGTTATTTCTAGTTTACCTTACCCCTCCTCCGTCAGGGAAGTCCGTTCATTTCTTGGCCATGTAGGTTTTTAGCGACGATTTATTAAGGACTTCAGTAAGGTTGCATTGCCTTTATCCCGACTGCTGCAGAAGGACGTTGAGTTCGAGTTGAGTGAAAACTACATGGAAGCGTTTGATAAGCTGAAGATCGCGTTGACCCAAGCTCCCATTGTGAGAGGGCGTGACTGGAGTCGGCCGTTCGAGATAATGTGTGACGCATCCAACTATGCGGTAGGAGCGGCGCTGGCTCAGCACGAAGGTAAGGACCCTTATATAATTGCTTATGCTTCTATGACTTTAGACGCTGCTCAGTCTAATTATACTACCACTGAAAAAGAACTTTTGGCTATTGTTTTTGCTTTGGATAAATTCCGAGCTTATTTTCTTGGTACTAAGGTGGTAGTATATTCAAACCATGCAACTCTAAAATATTTGTTAGCTAAAAAAGAGTCCAAACCAAGGTTGATCCGTTGGATATTGTTGTTGTAAGAGTTTGATTTAGAAATCAAAGATAGGAGTGGTTCCCAAAATTTAGTGGCAGACCACTTGAGTCACCTAGAGCATATTAAAAGTGACTCCACTCCTATCAATGATGCCTTTCCACTTGATAGCTTGCAAGCAATATCTGAGGTGGTTCCTTGGTTTGCACCTATAGCTAATTATTTGGTCAGTCGTACCTTTCCTCCTAATTTTTCTAAGCATCAAAAGGACAAGCTTAAAAGCGAGTCCAAATATTACATATGGGATGACCCATATTTGTGGAAATGTAGTGCTGACCAAATAATTAGAAGGTGTGTGCCACAATCAGAATTCCAGTCAATTTTAGAGGCCTGCCACTTTTCTGAGAGTGGTGGACACTTTGGACCTCAAAGAACTGCTAGAAAAATTTTAGACTGTGGATTCTAGTGGCCCACACTTTTTAAGGATGCTACTATTTTCTGTGAATCTTGTCCCAATGCTAAAGGTTTGGTAATATATCCAAGAGAGATGAGATGTCCCAACAACTTATGTTGTTTTGTGAAAATTTTTATGTTTGGGGTATTGACTTCATGGGTCCATTTCCAAACTCTAATGGTTTTTTATACATATTGTTAGCTATTGATTATGTTTCTAAATGGGTGGAAGCAATTCCTACCCGTACTGATGATGCTAACATTGTTGTCTCTTTTGTTTGAAATAATATTATTTGTCACTTTGGATCACCACGAGCAATCGTGAGTGGAGCATGAATTGTAAATTACACTTTTTACAACTCGTACCACTAACCAGCAAGTGCACTGGGTCGTCCAAGTAATACCTTACGTGAGTAAGGGTCGATCCCACGAAGATTGTTGGCTTGAAGAAATCTATGGTTATCTTGTAACTCTTAGTCAGAAAAACAATAAAATAATTCACTTATCAAATTTGATTGCAAGGAATAAAAGGCAGAACACAAATTATACTTGTATGCAATGATGGAGAATATGTTGGAGTTTTGGAGATGCTTTGTCTTCTGAAATTCTGCTTTCCTCTGTTTTCTGATTCACGCACGCACGTCCTCCTATGGCAAGCTGTGTGTTGGTGGATCACCGTTGTCAATGGCTACCATCCATCCTTCCAGTGAAAAGGGTCCAGATGCGCTGTCACCGCACGGCTAATCATCTGCAGGTTCTCAATCATATCGGAATAGGATTTACTATCCTTTTGCGTCTGTCACTACGCCCAGCACTCGCGAGTTTGAAGCTCGTCACCGTCATTCAATCCCTGAATCCTACTCGGAATACCACAGACAAGGTTTAGACTTTCCGGATTCTCTTGAATGCTGCCATCAATCTAGCTTATACCACGAAGATTCTGATTAAGAGATCTAAGAGATATTCATTCGTTCTACGGTGGAACGTAAGTGGTTGTCAGTCACGCGTTCGTGGAGGAATGATGATGATTGTCACGTTCATCACATTCATATTGAAGTGCGAATGGATATCTTAGATAGGAACACGCATGTTTGAATGAAAAATAGAAATACTTGCATTAATTCATCGAGACACAGCAGAGCTCCTCACCTCCAACAATGGATTTTAGAGACTCATGCCATCAAAAGGTATAAAGTTCAGATTTAAAATATCATGAGATATAAAATAAATCTCTAAAAGTTGTTTAAATACTAAACTAGTAACCTAGGTTTACAGAAAATGAGTAAACTATGATAGATGGTGCAGAAATCCACTTCTGGGGCCCACTTGGTGTGTGCTGGGGCTGAGACTTAAGCTTCTCACGTGCATGGGCTGTTTTGGGCGTTCAACGCCAGGTTGTAACCTGTTTCTGGCGTTGAACTCCAACTTGTAACTTGTTTCTGGCGCTGGACGCCAGACTGCAACATGGAACTGGCGTTTAACGTCAGTTTACGTCATCTATCCTTGAGCAAAGTATGAACTATTATATATTTCTGGAAAGCCCTGGATGTCTACTTTCCAACGCAATTGGAAGCGCGCCATTTGGACTCTTGTAGCTCCAGAAATTCCATTCCGAGTGTAGAGAGGTCAGAATCCAACAGCATCAGCAGTCCTTTTTCAGCCTGAATCAGATTTTTGCTCAGCTCCCTCAATTTCAGCCAGAAAATACCTGAAAT
Source organism: Arachis ipaensis (assembly GCF_059453495.1). Taxonomy (NCBI): domain Eukaryota; kingdom Viridiplantae; phylum Streptophyta; class Magnoliopsida; order Fabales; family Fabaceae; genus Arachis; species Arachis ipaensis. The sequence continues at coordinate 111,293,847 of NC_142441.1, read as the reverse complement.
TACAGAAAAATACACAAACTCATAGTAAAGTCCAGAATATGAATTTTGTCTAAAAATTAATGAAAATAAACTAAAAACTAACTAAAACATACTAAAAACTATATGAAATTACCCCCAAAAAGCGTATAAAATATCCGCTCATCAGTGAGTGATCAAGGCACTCGTTTTGTAACAGGAGAATGACAGGTCTATTGAAGAAACATGGCATTATTCACAAGGTAGCAACGGCTTACCATCCACAAACCAATGGGCAAGCCGAGGTGTCTAACAGAGAGATAAAGCGCATTCTAGAGAAGATTGTGAAGCCTCACAGGAGATACTGGAGTACTAGACTTGCAGATGCGCTTTGGGCTTATCGGACAACTTACAAGACACCCATCGGAATGAGTCCCTTCCACCTAGTCTACGGGAAAGCTTGTCACCTTCTAGTGGAGGTGGAGCACAAAGCTTACTGGGCGGTGAAGGAATGCAACTCAGGATTGGGGGGAGCCGGGATTGAAATGACATGCAGAAGCTTGTCATGCCTCTGCCCCAGTACTGCACCAATGGCGTGATCACTGGCATCACACATTAGCTCAAATGGTAATGTCCAGTCTGGTGCAGAAATAACTGGTGCTGTGACCAGCTTGGCTTTCAGCGTTTCAAACGCCTGCAGACACTCTATGTCAAACACAAATGGCGTGTCAGCAGCTAGCAGATTGCTCAGAGGTTTTGCGATTTTTGAAAAATCCTTTATAAACCTCCTATAGAATCCTGCATGCCCCAGAAAGCTTCTAATTGCCTTAACATTGGTAGGTGGTGGTAATTTTTCAATTACCTCTATTTTTGCTTGATCCACCTCTATTCCCTTGTTTGAAATTTTATGCCCAAGGACAATCCCTTCAGTCACCATAAAGTGACATTTTTCCCAGTTTAAAACCAGGTTGGTCTCTTGGCATCTTTTCAAAACTAGTTTCAGGTGATCAAGACAGGAGCTGAATGAGTCTCCATATACTGAGAAGTCATCCATGAAGACTTCCAGAAATTTTTCCACCATATCAGAAAAAATAGAGAGCATGCATCTCTGGAAGGTTGCAGGCGCATTACACAGCCCAAATGGCATCCTTTTATAAGCAAACACTCCAGATGGACATGTGAATGCTGTTTTCTCTTGATCCTGGAGATCTACTACAATCTGGTTATAGCCTGAGTAGCCATCCAAAAAGCAGTAATAATCATGACCTGCCAGTCTTTCTAGCATCTGGTCTATGAATGGTAAAGGAAAATGATCCTTTCTGGTGGCTGTATTGAGCCTTCTGTAGTCAATACACATGCACCACCCTATAACTGTTCTTGTAGGAACCAGTTCATTCTTTTCATTATGAACCACTATCATGCCTCCCTTTTTGGGGACAACTTGGACAGGGCTCACCCAGGGGCTGTCAGAAATAGGATAAATAATCCCAGCCTCCAGTAATTTGGTGACCTCTTTCTGCACCACTTCCTTCATGGCTGGATTTAGCCACCTCTGTGGTTGAACCACTGGTTTAGCATTATCCTCCAATAAGATTTTGTGCATGCATCTAGCTGGGTTTATGCCCTTAAGGTCACTTATGGACCACCCAAGAGCTGTCTTGTGTGTCCTTAGCACTTGAATAAGCGCTTCCTCTTCCTGTGAATTTAAAGCAGAGCTTATGATCACTGGAAAAGTGTCACCTTCTCCCAGAAATGCATATTTAAGGGATGGTGGTAATGGTTTGAGCTCGGGTTTAGGAGGTTTTTCCTCTTCCAGAGGAAATTTCAGAGGCTCTTTCATTTCCTCTGAATCCTCCAAATCAGGATGAACATCTTTAAAGATGTCTTCCAACTCTGATTCGAGACTCACAGCCATGTTGATCTCTTCTACCAAAGAGTCAATAAGATCAACTTTCATGCAGTCTTTTGATGTGTCTGGATGCTGCATGGCTTTGACAGCATTCAACTTAAACTCATCATCATTGACTCTCAGGGTTATTTCCCCTTGTTGGACATCAATGAGAGTTCGTCCAGTTGCTAGGAAGGGTCTTCCTAGAATGACAGTAGCACTCTTGTGCTCCTCCATTTTTAGCACTACAAAGTCAGTGGGAAAGGCGAATGGCCCAACTCTGACAATCATGTCTTCAATCACGCCTGATGGGTATTTAATGGAGCCATCAGCAAGTTGGAGACATATCCGGGTTGGTTTAACTTCTTCAGTTAAACCAAGCTTTCTGATAGTGGATGCAGGTATTAGGTTGATGCTTGCCCCAAGATCACATAAAGTTGTCTTGGTGCAATTACCTTCTAATGTGCATGGTATCAGAAAACTCCCAGGGTCTTTAAGCTTTTCAGGAAAGCTTTTCAGAATGACTGCACTGCATTCTTCAGTGAGGAGAACTCTTTCAATTTCTCTCCAATCCTTCTTATGACTCAAGATCTCTTTCATGAACTTGGCATAAGAAGGTATTTGCTCAAGTGCCTCTGCAAATGGAATCTTTATTTCAAGAGTCCTGAGATAATTTGCAAAGCGAGCAAATTGCTTATCCTGCTCCTCTTGGTAGAGTTTTTAAGGATAAGGTATCTTGACTTTATATTCCTCAACCTTAGTTGCTGTAGGTTTATTTCCTACAAAAGTGGTTGAAGAAGCCTTTTTAGATGGGTTGTCATCAGCACTTGTGTGTGTCTGATCCCTCACTGGCAATTGAGTGCCAGAGTTAGAAGATGGAGTGACGTTAGACGCCAGCTCCTCATCTGTTCCTGGCGTCTGAACGCCAGAACTGTGCTTCTTTTGGGCGTTCAACGCCAGATTCTTGCTTGTTTCTGGCGTTGAACGCCAGTCCTGAGCATGTCTGGGCGTTCAGCGCCAGCCTTCCACCCAATTTCTGGCGTTTTAGCGCCAGAATTATTTTTCCCTGGGCTCTTACTGTCCTCAGGTGGATTTTAGGTGGTTTGCTCATTTCTTGGCTTCTTGCTGCCTTGAGGTGGGGTATTTAATGTCTTCCCACTTCTTAATTGAACTGCTTGGTATTCTTCTGTTATTTGTTTTGACAGCTGCTGCTTTGTTTGCTTCAATTGTTCTTCCATATTTATGTTAGCCATCCTTGTCTCTTGTAGTCTATCCTTGAATTTGGCTAACTGCTTTGTTAGAAAGTCCAGTTGCTGATTAAATTCAGCAGCTTGTTTTACAGGATTGAGTTCAGCAGTTACTGTTTTAACCTCTTCTTTCATGGAAGGGTCACTGCTTAGGTACAGATGCTGATTTCTGGCAACTGTATCAATGAGCTCTTGAGCTTCTTCAATTATCTTTCTCATGTAGATAGATCCATCAGCTGAGTAGTCTAGAGAGATTTGAGCTCTTTCTGTAAGCCCATAATAGAAGATGTCTAACTGAACCCACTCTGAAAACATTTCAGAGGGATATTTTTGTAGCATCTCTCTGTATCTCACCCAGGCATCATAAAGAGATTCATTATCCCCTTGTTTAAAGCCTTGGATGTCCAGCCTTAGCTGTGTCATCCGTTTTGGAGGAAAGTATTGGTTCATGAATTTTTCTGTCAGCTGTTTCCATGTCCTTATGCTAGCCTTAGGTTGGTTATTTAACTACCTTTTAGCTTGGTCTTTTACAGCAAATGGAAACAGTAATAATCTGTAGACATCCTGATCTACTTCCTTATCATGTACTGTGTCAGCAATCTGTAAAAACTGTGCCAGAAACTCTGTAGGTTCTTCTTGTGGAAAACCGGAATACTAGCAACTTTGCTGCACCACGATAATGAGCTGAGGATTCAACTCAAAGCTACTGACTCCAATGGAGGGTATGCAGATACTACTCCCATATGAAGTAGTAGAGGGGTTAGCATATGACCCCAGAGTCCTCCTGAACTGTTCATTTCCGCTTAGGTCCATGATGGAGAAAGGGAGATGATGTAAAATAGAAGAAAATATTTTTATTTATTTAATTATTTATTTATTTCGAAAACAAAATAAATTAAAATAAAATAAATAAAAATAGGTGAAGATTTTCGAAAAAAATGAGGAGAGAGAAAGTGGTTAGGAAGTTTTGAAAAGGATATGATGATTTTTGAAAAAGGATTTAAATTTTGAAATAAAAATCTAAATTTTAAAGGTAAATTTCGAAAATTTGCTTTAAAATAGAGAGAAAAGATATTTTTGGATTTAAAGAGGAGAGAGAAAAATAATAAGATAGTACAAGATTTAAAATTTTTAGATCTAATGCTCCTTGTTTTCGAAAATTTTGGAGGGAAAACACCAAGGAACACCAAACTTAAAAATTTTAAGATCAAGACACAAGGAAACTCAAGAACACTTTGAAAACTCACAAGAACACAAGAACATGAAGAAAGAACAGCAAACTTAAAATTTTTAGAAAACCAAACTAAAATTTTTGAAAAACAAAGAAAAATCAACAAGAAAACATCAAACTTAAAGTTTGGCACAAGATTTATTCAAAGAAAAATTATTTTTGAAAAATATTTTAAAAATAGGCTAGCCAATTACTAAGAACATAAGCACCACGCTCTAGCTAATTGAGCTATAAGTTTAAAGTGTTTTAACAAGGTATAAATAACAAAAGACTCTAAACCAAAAAGAAAAATTTTTCCTAATCTAAGCAACAAAATAAACCGTCAGTTGTCCAAACTCAAACAATCCCCAGCAACGGCGCCAAAAACTTGGTGCACGAATTGTAAATTACACTTTTTACAACTCATACCACTAACCAGCAAGTGCACTGGGTCGTCCAAGTAATACCTTACGTGAGTAAGGGTTGATCCCACGGAGATTGTTGGCTTGAAGCAATCTATGGTTATCTTGTAACTCTTAGTCAGGAAAACAATAAAATAATTCACTTATCAAATTTGATTGCAAGGAATAAAAGGCAGAACACAAATTATACTTGTATGCAATGATGGAGAATATGTTGGAGTTTTGGAGATGCTTTGTCTTCTGAAATTCTACTTTCCTCTGTTTTCTGATTCACGCACGCACGTCCTCCTACGGCAAGCTGTGTGTTGGTGGATCACCGTTGTCAATGGCTACCATCCATCCTTCCAGTGAAAAGGGTCCAGATGCGCTGTCACCGCACGGCTAATCATCTGCAGGTTCTCAATCATACCGGAATAGGATTTACTATCCTTTTGCATCTGTCACTACGCACAGCACTCGCGAGTTTGAAGCTCGTCACCGTCATTCAATCCCTGAATCCTACTTGGAATACCACAGACAAGGTTTAGACTTTCCGGATTCTCTTGAATGCTGCCATCAATCTAGCTTATACCACGAAGATTCTGATTAAGAGATCTAAGAGATATTCATTCGTTCTACGGTGGAATGTAAGTGGTTGTCAGGCACGCGTTCATGGAGGAATGATGATGATTGTCACGTTCATCTCATTCATATTGAAGTGCGAATGGATATCTTAGATAGGAACACGCATGTTTGAATGGAAAACAGAAATACTTGCATTAACTCATCGAGACACAGCAGAGCTCCTCACCCCCAACAATGGAGTTTAGAGACTCATGCCGTCAAAAGGTACAAAGTTCAGATCTAAAATGTCATGGGATACAAAATAAATCTCTAAAAGTTGTTTAAATACTAAACTAGTAACCTAGGTTTACAGAAAATGAGTAAACTATGATAGATGGTGCAGAAATCCACTTCTGGGACCCACTTGGTGTGTGCTGGGGCTGAGACTTAAGCTTTTCACGTGCATGGGCTGTTTTGGGCGTTCAACGCCAGGTTGTAACCTGTTTCTGGCGTTGAACTCCAACTTGTAACTTGTTTCTGGCGCTGGACGCCACACTGCAACATGGAACTGGCGTTGAACGCCAGTTTACGTCGTCTATCCTTGAGCAAAGTATAGACTATTATATATTGCTGGAAAGCCCTGGATGTCTACTTTCCAACGCAATTGAAAGCGTATCATTTGGACTCATGTAGCTCCAGAAATTCCATTTCGAGTGCAGAGAGGTCAGAATCCAACAGCATCAGCAGTCCTTTTTCAGCCTGAATCAGATTTTTGCTCAGCTCCCTCAATTTCATCCAGAAAATACCTGAAATTACAGAAAAACACACAAACTCATAGTAAAGTTCAGAAATATGAATTTTGCCTAAAAACTAATGAAAATAAACTAAAAACTAACTAAAATATACTAAAAACTATATGAAATTACCCCCAAAAGCGTATAAAATATCCGCTCATCAGTGAGTGATCAAGGCACTCGTTTTGTAACAGGAGAATGACAGGTCTATTGAAGAAACATGGCATTATTCACAAGTTAGCAACGGCTTACCATCCACAAACCAATGGGCAAGCCGAGGTGTCTAACAGAGAGATAAAGCGCATTCTAGAGAAGATTGTGAAGCCTCACAGGAGATATGGAGTACTAGACTTGCAGATGCGCTTTGGGCTTATCGGACAGCTTACAAGACACCCATCAGAATGAGTCCCTTCCGCCTAGTCTACGGGAAAGCTTGTCACCTTCTAGTGGAGGTGGAGCACAAAGCTTACTGGGCGGTGAAGGAATGCAACTCAGGATTGGGGGGAGCCAGGATTGAAAGAAAGCTTCAACTACAAGAATTGGAGTGCCTTCGACTGGAAGCATATGAGAACTCAAGGCTCTACAAAGAGAGAGTGAAGGCGGTGCATGACAAGAACATCAAGAGGAGAGAGTTTAGAGCTAGGGATTTAGTCCTCCTCTATAACTCAAGGTTGAGACTCATGCCGGGCAAGTTGAGATCAAGGTGGGACGGCCCTTATAGGGTGGAAAAGGCAGAACTGTATGGAGTCTTTCACCTGAGTCATCATTCAAGCCCCAACTTCTTCAAAATCAATGGCCACCGCTTGAAGCTATATCATGGTGAGAAGATGAAAAACAACAAGGAGTTGGAGATCTTCTTCTTGGCGGATCCAGCAATAGAAGAAGACTAAGCTTGTGGACCGTCCAACTTAAGGACGTTAAAGAAAAGTGCTAGGCGAGAGACAACCCACAATGGTATGATCTTTCATTTGTATCAGTTTTATTTTATTTTTATCAGTGTTAAATTCGGCATAATTACTTCTATTAGTTACTATTTTTATAAAAAAAAGTGGCATGCGACGCGCAAGCGTCTATGACGCGCACGTGTCATATGCGAATGCGCAACAATGAGAAAACAAATAGAGAGTTGTGCGAGAGCTGTGCAAGAGGGGTGTCTGGCGCACAAGCCAACCCACGCGTACGCGTCGCCTGCGACACGCGTACGCGTCGCCTGCGGTTTCGGCAATCCATCCGTAAGCGTCTATGACGCGCACGCGTGGACATGAAAATCGGCGTAAAAGGGTTTGAACAGAGAGTTGTGATGGAATAGCACGGGTAGTGTGCTAGAGGCACAATTCAACCCACGCGTACGCGTCGTTTTTGCTTTATGGCCACCCACGCATGGGCGTGACAGACGCACACGCGTCGTACGTTATTTTGGCCCCAATACAACTTGAACAGAGAGTTATGTATGCGCGAGGCTGGAATCGCGCGACTGGCACAAACATAGTCTCGTGTACGCGTGACCGACGCTTACGCATCCTCTCCATTTTTTGCCCACCTACGCGTACGCGTAGGCAACGCGTGCGCGTCATATGCGCCGCGTCACTTAATCAGCGCGCCGCCTAGATTTCATTCTTCCACTCCTCTTCTCTTTTCCAAATGCTAATTCTTCTTCCCTCTTCTTTACTTCTTACTTCTTACTTCTTTCTTCTCCCGTTCATTTTTAATTTTATATTAGCTTAGTTATTTATAATTTCTTTTTCATTCTTTTATCATGCATTTTTATGTTGGTGTTGGAGCTTTATTTGGGTGATTGTTTTGCTATATTTTAGCTTGTGGGTATTATGAGGACTAATTTGGCAATTGACTTTTTATTTTGGGTCTCATATACACATGGATTAATTATTTTAATTCCTATTTTAACTTGCACACCAAGTATTTGTGAAAAAAGCTCTCATGGCATTTTGAATTCTATTCTATTTTACTCTTACACTTTAATGCCTCTTTTTCACAACATTTGCAATCTACATGTATTGAGTATATCATTCATAATTGTCATCATACAAGTACTCATTAATTTGGTACATTTAATAATTGATGCTTGAGCTTTACTTCTCATGCCTATTACTTGCATGCTTTTAATCCTCTTGCATCTAATTATTATGATATGCCTTCATAATTTTAATTAATGTCTTCCATGCATGTTGTAGCTACCATGTATAAGACATTCTTTTTTCTTTGGCATTCATTATTACTTGGACTTTCTTCTTACTGGTTGTTAGCTATCTATACTTGACATTAATTCTCTTTCTCTCTTCTTTAGGATGGCCACTAAAAAAGGAAAGGAGAAGGCTTCTGAAAAACTACCGGCAAGGAAAGGAACCAGGGGAGCACCAGCTAATGTGCCACCATTTACAAGCGTCAAGCCACCAACAAAGCGGGTGAAGAGGATCATCAAAGTTGATGAAGCAGAGAAAGCCTTTCCCGCACGGTATTCCACACGGTTCACTAACCGTTACTGTGAGTAGATGTTCTCCATCCTAGCAGAGAGGAACTATAATAATGAACATCTACTTATTCTTCCAACACATTTTGTTGATTTTGTGGAGCCCCGCATTGAGCGGAGACAGTAGGGATTCTTAAGGAGGCAGCCACGGGAGGCCAATCTATCATGGGTAGCCGAATTCTACTCCAACTTCCATTAGCCTACCCTACAGTCTGTCTATGTTCGTCAGAAGCAAGTCCCTGTCTCCGAGGGTACTATACAGAGAATGCTGGATCTTCCACCTAGCCCAGAGGGATTGGATGCATATCAAGAGGCCCAACTAAAGGGCCAGATGTATCAGTTTGACTGGGACAGCTTTCTTGGAGTTATAGCCCAACCTGGCAGCATCTGGATCTATGAACAACACCGGACAAAATCCAAGAGCATCTCCGTCCAAGCACTTACATTAGAAGCTCGTGTGTGGGCACAGATTATGTCCCACTATATCTTTTTGAGCACTCACGAGTCCACCTTCACTGCGGACATGGCTGTTCTCATCTGGTGCATTCTTACAGAGCAACCTCTCAACCTGCCCCGACTCATCCGGCAAGCCATGGGACACGTGCAGATTGTAGGAAACCTACCCTTTCCCGCATTGGTTTTAGATTTAGTCTTTGCGGCGGAAGTCTCCTATTGGGCGGGGGATACGAAGGCCATGATCCCCAGGGACAATCAGTATGTCCCGAATGGGAAGTACATCAGACCCCCCAATACCTTCTGCGAGCAGGCATCCAGGCCCATCTTTGGACACTCCTCCATCTTCTGCTCCACCATCATCCACACCTCTTGCACCATCCACCACTCAGATGTTCCTTCAGATCCTTCAGAGGTTAGACCGGCAAGACTGGCGGATGGAGCAAATAGAGCGCCGCAACAAGTGCCGATGCACTTATCTGAAGGAGATCATTGTCAGTACTCACCTACCTCCAGAAGAGAAGGATACCCCGGATTCCACTTCCCATGCTAGTACGGAGAGCCATGACGAGCCGGACAGTGGAGGCGATGCTTTCAGCCCAACCTTCCTCCTTACTGATGGCACGGAGGACCATGCTAAGCCTTAAGTGTGGGGAGGTCAGTACCTGATTTCTGGAGGTAATCTCTTTCTTTTAACACCAATATGTTATTTTTCTTTTGTTAGATAGGATAGATTGCATGATATTAGTTGCTTGCATGTATGTTCTGCTTGGTTGAAGTAATGAGTTTCTTTTCAAGGCCCAATTTTATAACATTTCACTAATTCAAATTAAAATTTTTGTTAAACTTGTTTGAAGATTTTAAATTGGAACATAGTTTAGAGCTAAGAACACACAACCTGTGAGATTTTGAGCTTAATTATATGGTTACATTATTTAACCATGACCTTTTATTCTTGTGTGTTTTCTTCTCTATGATTGCAATCTTTGGTTGTTCCATTCTATATGTCCATTATTTAGTGTATATTCATGCATATATGTGATTGAGGCCATCATTCAATATTAGCTCACTTATCCCAAATAGCCTACCATTTCATTTACCTTTGTTTGCCACTTTGATCCCATTTAACCCCCATTCATTCTTTATATTACCACATCACTAGCCTTAAGCAGAAAAATAATTAATTACCCTATTGAAACTTTGGTTAGCTTAAGATAGTGAATGTGTATCAACTAAGTGTGGGGAAATGTGGGAACCCTGGGTTGATGAGAATGTGTTTCGTTTATTATTGACAATTATTGAGAATTTGGGTGCAACTCATGTGAAATTAAAGAAACCATATGCATTGATATACTATGCTTGCAATTACATATATAAAAAAAAGGAAAAAAAGAAAAATAAATGAATAAGGGGATAAAATCACCCCAATGTTAAGTTCAATAAAAAGATCAATGCATATGTGATGGAATTAAAAAATTGAAACGTGAGTGTGTAAAAATATGAAAAAGTGAGAAATTTGGGTGACTAAGCATGATTTTAGAATTATATAGAGTGTGTATATGTGTTAAGTGAGAACTTAGATTAGTCAAAGATTCAATTTATAGCTCACTCGGCCATATATATACCCTCACCCTTACCTTAGCCCCATTACAATCATTAAAAGCCCTCATGATATTTGCATTTATACACTAAATATTTGTTGATTGGTTAGATGAAGAACAAAATTTTAGAAAGCATGACTAGAGGAGACTAGAGTGAATTAATCCTAGACACTTGAGTGATTAGAGTGCATATACACTTTCAGTGAGGGTTCAATGCTTGATTCTGTGTTCCCTGCTTTTATGAGCTTTCTTCTTACAAGTTTACCTGTGCCTTATTGTGTGATTTGAATTAGTGGAATCTGATTTATTTTTGTCTTTGAGGACTTGTTTACTTTTAACCAAGTAGATAGAAACATCTTAGCATAGTTGCATTCACATACATAGGTTGCATTACATGAGTCTTACTTTCCCCCATTCATTACTTTTGATCTCCTTGAGCTTAGCATGAGAACATGCTAATGTGTAAGTGTGGGGAGATTTGATGTACCATTATTTTGTGATGTATTTTGGACTAAATTGAGTGGTTTGTGTCAAATAATCTCACACGTATCCATTGAATTTGCATGCTTTTCACTTCCTTCCCAATTTTGTGTTATTATTGAAAACTTGCTTCCTAAACCTTTAAATTGTCAATTTTTAATTTCCCTTTTTACCATTCGATGCCGTGATATGTGTGTTAAGTGTTTTCAGGCTATATAGGACAGGAATGGCTCAGAGGATGGAGAGGAAGCTTTCAAAAGTGGAAGGAACACGAGAAATCATGGAGCTAAGCATCGAGAATCGACACGCACACATGCCTGACGCGTGCGCGTGCATTGGCGCATCATATACCGACGCATACGCGTCACTGACGCGTACGCATGACCAGCGAAGTCGCACAGAGACGCGTTCGCGAGAACATGCGTCACGTGCTGCAACTACAGAAGACGCTGAGGGAAATTTTGGGCTAACTTTGGACCCAGTTTTCGGCCCAGAAACACAGACTAGAGGCAGGGGGCAAGCAGAGACTCAAGACACATTCACATTCACTTAGTTTTTAGTTTTAGTTTTGAATTCTAGAGAGAAAAATACTACTTCTTTTAGGGTTCTTCACATTCTTAGATTTTTAGTTTTATGTTTTTGGATTGGAGATTGAGAGAGCTACTTCTACCTTCGATTGAAGTTTTCCACATTATAGTTTGCTTTTCTATTACTCTACTCCTTTGTCTTTCATTTAAATTACTCGTGGTCATATATGGATATTTTTTATTTTGGAAGTTATTAATGCAATGAACAATTTTTACATTTAATTTCATTTCATGTTTAATTTTCTTCAATTAATTATTAGCTTCAAAATTTTATTTTATTAATTTAATTTAATTACCATGTCTTCTATCTACTCCCTTTACATGTTTGTGAAAATGGCATTCATGTCAATGGAGTAGACTCCCAACTTGACTTTGTAGTTGATTAATAGGAAACTCTTGAGTTGGAATACTCAAGTGTTGACATGTAATTGGAAATTGCTGCCAATTGGATTTTTACTAACTCTAATCCTTCCCTAGGAAGGGATTAGGACTTGTGATGAGTCAGAGTTGGTATTAGTTACTTGACTTTCCTTTATTAGTTAGAGGATAACTAAATAGAAGCAACAACCTTTTACTATTATACTTGGGAAAATCAACAAGGATAGAGATTCCGATTAATCTTCTCCTTGTCAAGGCCTTTTACTTCAACTATCTCATAGCCTCTTAACATTATTTGCTGCTTTAATTGATTGCCGTTTATTTTTTCGTTTCCAATCCTAGAAATTTCTCAGAAAATTCCTGACCAATAAATTGCACTCTTTTGTCAACTCTTTGGGAGACGACCTAGAAATTCTACTCCCAGTTAATTGATTCTAAATTATGACAACTTTTTTTAAATTGACAAGTGGAAATTTTGTCGGTTAGGAACTGTACTCACAATGCTACTTTTATAAAGATTTCTTAACCGGCATTTTTTTGTCCGTCAGTCCTGTAGAACAGAAACATATTATTAAAAAGGCTTCATAATTGGATTGTCTTAATAAATGCTTTGATTTCACTTCCTCAAACACTTGAGTTCAGTGTGAATCATGACTTACATATCTCCTCTTTCACAATAACTTAAGATAATAGATACAAAACAACCTTGCAAAGAAGAATATGGTTTACACAACATTGGTAAATTGATCAGAAAATAAAAAATAAGTTTGGAACACTACATTCTGGACTTGTTATTATTCTTAAAATCGAAGAGCGGTTGTCCATGTACCTTGCACACTAGGGCGCTTAGTTACATGCCTTGTCCTCAATTTGATCACCTTTATTCCCAACGCATTCTTTAGCCTCGTTGCGTGGTGAAGTACATCTTTTGGATCCATGTTCTTCACGCATATAACTCGCTCATTTTTGTTCTTTGTAATTCCCATCACAATCACTCATTCAACTTTTAGTAATTAGCTAAGATAAGATCCCCAGAGTTGTACCGTCCAACTTTTGTTAATTAATTAAGAAAGAAGAAATCTTACTATAAAAGGCCTTCAAATGTGAATGCTGACCACGAATAAGTTCAATAACAACCTCTAATTGAGGATTCTTCTCCTTAAATGCAGAAAATTCTGACTCCATAAAAGCCCTATTATTATTTAAAACAAAAGTAAGAATCGGCTCTGTAACTTAATAATTATACAATGATAGGAATCAGGGATTTTTTTATTAGGAACGACGAAAGAAAGCATCATGTTAGTAAATGCAGCATAGAAAGAAAAAGAAGAAGGACGAAATGGAGGGTACCTTATACCTCTATTGCTTTCGCCCTAATTTCAATAGCTAACAATGAGCTTCTGAAGTTGCCATACTTCTCTCAAAGCCATCACACAAAAACTGGAATGAACACAGCTATGAGATTATCAGATCTTAGTCCTAGTGTGTCTCTCTCTGTGTGATGGATGAATATTCTGAAAAGTGAAAATAGCCAACTTAGAGGGAGCTTGTGATTGACTATCAATATTGGAATCTAGAGAATTATCAACCAAATTAATACAAGATGCAATGCTATCCACATGTGCTTCTTGATTATTAATATTGTCCATAACCGAAAAAGAAAATCATAACTAAATCTAATTCTAATAACCAACAACAAGAACAACTAACACAGCAACAATAACAGAATAGCAAAATTTCACCTAGATATTGAATAATATTTAAATGATATTATATAAATTATGTCTCATAATATAAATTAGTCACAAAATAATTTGATAATTTAAACAATACTAATTTTAAGTTAATTGTTGAGATGAGAGGTAGCAATCAGCATACAAGTAACGATTCACACACCAATTATTTAGTAGCATTTTTTCTAGATGAAAGTAAGTAGTAACATATAATTGTGCCAAAAAGTCAAATTATAAGACGAGCAATATAAACATAGCAAATAAATTAAAAATCCAAAACTCAGCACCCACAACACAGCAAGGGATCAAAGAGGAGTAGAGGACCTACCTCGGGAACACGGGAAGGCGACGACGACAGCAAAGGGAAGCTTCCCTGGAGAAACCACTACTTCTCCTACAACAAGGAGGAACAACTACATAAGTTTAGTTGCTTGGTACATTAAAATGTATTTAAATATGTACAATAGGCCAACTCAGGCATAGTAAAACATTCGTGGTGATACAATAAATTCAAGCTTTCCCACATCTTTTATTCAAATAAAAGACTATTATTTTTAAGTACAGGTGTTGCATATAAAAGGTGAAAAAGGCTATCATACTAGCACAAGACACAACTCCAGTTAAGCATGGCCATCTTTATATACTAATTCTACCTATTGAATATGAGTTATTTGAAAGCTTTGAAGAAGTATATAGTTTGTACCCTAAATTAAGTATTAACGCATGCTTACTCGCGCTTTCTTTTTTTTTTTTGAAGAAAAAAATAACAAACTTTTATCATCTTAAGTTAGTTGAAAGTATTGTGAATAAATTAAACAAAATCATGAAAAAATGAGGAAGCTTGACATACTTGCAGAAGTTCTTTCACTCTAAAAGCTTTCCATTGCCGAAACTGTTCTGATTCTTGTTTCTAGATTCCACATTAACAAAAGCAAAATAAACAACAAGCGCAAGAAGAATTGATTATACTAAACTAGGTTTCAGTAATATTGATGCGATTGTTATTAACAAACGCAAATTTAGAATTTCATGATGAAAATAGCATATACAAAACTGAAAAAATAAATATAATTATCAAAGAGAGACATGGAGGAACTTACAAGAAGCTGCGATGGTGACGGGCTCATAGCGACAGCGACCGGCAAAGATGTTGCAACGACAAATCTGTGGAAGAAGAAGAACTTACATGAAGATTGAGAAATCACAATGTGACAGAGTGATAGAAAGAGAGAGAGCGCACGTGAGAGAGAGGAACATACATGAAGAGGATGGCGCGGCGGCAGGCTCGACGGTGGAGAAGAAGAAGAATCACAATGTGACAGAGTGATAAAGAGAGAGCGTGAGAGAGAGAGGAACTTACATGAAGAGGATGGCGCGGTAGCGGGCTCGAAGAAGAAGAAGAAGAAGAAGAAGAAGAAGAAGAAGAAGAAGCTCTACTCTCCGGCGCAAAGAGGAAATTGAGTGATACAGTGGACGCGAAAAGTAAACGCGGGGATGATTTTTTGTTGATAAAAATCGACGGTAGTTTTGTCGATTTTAATTAAAATAAAAATCAACACTTTAGCCGTCTATTTTATTTAACAAATTTACATCGTCCATCCAATTTCGAAAAGAAATCTCAATCGTTTAAATTTATCGACAGTAAAAGATGTCAATATTATAATTATTAAAATAGACAATTAGTTTGTCGATTTTAAAGGAAAAAAGTTTCACCCACTATTTCGTCAATAATGTGACGATAAAATTAAGGGGGTTAGAAAGTTACTAAAATAGTAGACGACATGGTCGTCGATTTTAATATTTTATTTCTAATAATTTCTTTTTCATTTTATCGACGACAAGCCGTCGAAATTCATCGACGGAAAATCTGGCCGTCGATTTTTAACGTCGATAATTATACTATTTCTTGTAGTGATCCTTCAGTAAAATAAAATTCATTGCCCCTTTGTTAAATTCTTACATCCAGATAGTTAGAATGTGAATTAATGAATACAACCCAATGTAGTATTTGATAGATGTTGTACATCGTAAATGATTACGACAAAAGAGAATCGCGCGGTAAGATTAGATGAAAAAACCAAGATTGAGTAAGAATAATAATCAAATTATCAAAAGAATAATAGAAGGGCATATCAATAAAATATCATAAAAAATTAAAATTTGTACCTTAGAAAGATAATTTTAACGAAAAATGAATAATACATTCTTATTATATGAAGTAGTCAAGGAAGAATAACAAATTAAAACATTAAATAAAATATTTTCTCTATAAAACTTAGACTCATGAACCTTATATGTGGCATTATATATAATATTTAGTCGTAGAAAATTAATTATTGAAATTGATATTAATATCAATTTATCTATTATTAATACACACGTGCATAACAAAGCTATATATTAACATAAATATCATATAAATATTAATTATGTATGATTGATAAATATATTATAATTATTACTAATTAGAATGATTGATAGTTAGTATAATTAAAATTATTAATAATTAAAATAATTGACAATTAATATAATTATTCATTAAATATTAATTTTTATATAATTATAAAAAAAGTACTATCCAAAAGTAAGTTGAGAAGAGAGAAGTGTTATTAACATAAATATTAGATAAATGATAATTATGTATGATTGACAATTATATTTTAATTATTCAAAATTAAAATGATTGACAATTTGTATAATTATTTATTAAATGCTGATTTTCATATAATTATAAAGAATATGCTTTCTTAAAATAAGTTGAGAAGAGAGAGGTACTATTAACATAAATATCATATAAAAGAGATCTTTACAACTCGTATTTTCTAACGAAAATATTGTCGAACACTTTAGAATTAAACTCTAAAAAGGTCTTCTGCACTTCTAAAATTTTGTCATGCACCTCTCTATACCCAGACCGCCATGATTGGTTCACAATATCTCTGTACCCTGAGTTTGTAGCCCAAGCCGTAATAAACTGAAAATGTCTATTTCTTTTTTACTAGGGACGACCTTTATAGCGCACTAGGATAGGTTAATGATCAGACTGAAGTCTATTTAATATTTTTACATAAGTCTCTGACAAAGAGATAATCATCAACTCTTGGTACAAATCTGGTCAAATTTTTTTGGTACCTCAATATAATTTTTTACCTTTCTGTGCCAAGAAAATCGTCTCTTGATAGTCTTCAAGTCAAACAGGTCACTATCTCCTAATAAGGCAACAAACTGATCTACGTGTCGACTCGAAAAAGATAACTATTAAATTCATGAGAAAAGAAGACTTCATTAAACTCACCAAGAACTAATAAATACTAGGGTAAAGTATACTTTTTGTCCTTAAAGTTTGGCAAAAGTTTCAAAAATACCCCTAAGTTTTATTTTATTTCAATTTTGTCCCAGAAGTTTTCGATTTGCATCAAATATACCCTCGACGGCTAAATTTTCAAAAAATTTAAGACCAATCTAACAATAATGCATGAAAATTATGCTTGATTTGTTTGTGTTGAGGGTTGTTCTTATGAAATTGTTGTTGAATTGGTCTTAAATTTTTTAAAAAATTAGCCGTCAGGGATATATTTGATGCAAATCGAAAACTTTTGGGACAAAATTGAAACAAAATAAAACTTAGGGGTATTTTTGAAACTTTTATCAAACTTCAGGGACAAAAAATATACTTTACCCTGAATACTAATAAATATACATTAGCTTCCATTGTTTTCATAGAAAAAAAACCTTCTCAACTCTAATGCTCTCACATTTTAAGGACTAAAAAAAAATCACAACTTTAAGAACATAGAAGTAGAAAAAAGTAAATGAATGTGCTTTCGTTGTGTGAAGATAATTTCTTTAAATAAGGACAAAAAATTAATTTTTTAACTATTTTTTGTCACAAAATAATAAGATTTTATTTAAAATAATATTAAATTATTAATATTTCAAATGCAAAGAAAATTTGACTTGGTCAATTAAATTTAATAAGATAAATTTCTCACAATATATGAATGTCTGATAATATTATGTCATCCCCTCTGAATTATCTGTTTTTTTGGTATTATCCTAATTATCTCTTTTATTTAAAAAAGACAAAAACTCTTCTCGTTCATGGTGATATGAATTTTTAAAATTAAGAAAGAAAAAACTCCCTTCTCGCTGGTAGCCAGATTCCATTTCAAAAATTGTAAAAATTGTAAAAAATTCTTCTAGTTTTTAGCGAGATACTTTAGAATAATTTAAAAAAAGAAGAAAGGGTATCTCACTCTACTAAGGATGGCAACAGGTCTCATGGGAGCGGGGACATGCCTCCGCCTCCCGTCCCCGCCTCCAAAAACAATCCCCGTCCCGCTCCGTCCCCGCAACGGATAACGGGACCTGGTACCCACGGATATTCGGATATCCGCGGGTTTTAAGGAAAAAAAATAGAATAAATAAAAATTTCAAAAACAGTTCAAAATAATCTCAATATATGTCCCGATTTTACAAATTTAAACCCTAAATCAAATTTTACAGCAATAAAATCTAATTTTGAACTCAAATTCATCAACTAACAGAATCAAAACCATAATCTTAAACCCATAAATCAAACCATAAACCCAATTTCTTCAATGAACAATCAAAATAAACTCAGTATATGTTCCAATTTTACAAATCTAAATCCTAAATCAAATTTGACAGCAATAGAATCTAACTCTGAACTCAAATTTATCAATTAACAGAATCAAAATCATAATCCTAAACCCATAAATCAAACCCTAAACCAATTTCGTCAATGAAAAATCAAAATATATATTAAAACCAATTTTATCAATCAGCAGAAACTAGCTATGGAGCAAAGTCGTCAGCGTCTTCGCTGAGCAGAGGCGACGTTGGAGAACAGTTGTCGTTGACGTAGCAAATCTGAGGCGTCGTGGAGTATAGGCGTCGTGTTGAAGAGACGTTGTTGGAGCAGAGTTGTTGTTGATGTCGTAGATCTGAGGCGTCGCACAGAGCACAGGCGGAGGCGGCGATGAAACTGTGAGCAGTGAGCGACGCAATGAGAGGAAGAAAGTGAGCGGCAACAGCAACGGAGGAAGGTAAGGGACGACAACGTGAGCGACTGAGAGGAATAATGCCGGGGATGCGGTGAGAAGGAAGAATGATTGAAGAAGGTGATGACTGGTGAGATTGTGAGTGAGAGAGAAAGGCTCCTCTGAGAGAGCGACAAGGAGAAGAGATGCAAATGAGTGAGTGACGGTGTGAAATTAGGGTTTATATATATAGTGTTATTTTTGTAATTTTATATATATAGATATTAAACGGGTACCCACGGGCGCAGGTACCTCTATCCCCGCCTCCGCCCCGTTTATTACATGGGTACCCGTACCCGTTTCCCGTGGAGAGAAAATGCTCCCCAAACCTGCTCTCCGACAAGTAAATCTTTGCGGATACCCGCCCCGCCGGAAAGAATTGCCATCCCTATGCTCCATTGTAAAAGATGAGTCCGCCACTCCAATGTTCACCACTACACATTTTTCGTTTATCTTTTTATATATTGGTATAATTTTGGTGTAATATTCAATTGTTAAATTTTATGGTATTTTAACGTATTGTCAATGCAAGGGAAGCATATTGTCAATACAAGGGAAGCATATTGTCCTGTTCCTACAATTTTAAAAAACACCATAAAATCCAATAATTGAGTATTGCAGACACTTTATCTTCTCCGGTATTCTCAAGCGCCAAAGCCAAAGCCAATTTTCATTATCGTTCCAGCCAAATTTCTTCTTCAATAGCCATTCATACCCGCTTTTAGTCGAGTATGTGAGAGTATTTGAGTTTGTCCAAAACCAACCTGTTTTATCTCCTGCCTGCTTGATAGGATCAAAGAGCATCAAATCAAGTTTAACTTCTTCCGGAATCATTGTGCAAAGAATATCCCACCGTCAATGTCCATGGTACCAGACATCTTCTAGCTTCAAGTGAGAATCAGAGATGTGCACAAAAGGAACCAAAGGAGCTAGCGTTCCACATGGTCGCCAAGCATGATACCAAAAGGATTGAGACATCCTGCCTGTACACCAATCAAAACCATCACGAAGCTTTTCTATTGTCTTATAAATCGCTCGCCAAGTGCTTGAAACATTATTAGAAAAACTGGATGAAAAGCAAGACCTCCCAGATAAATATTTTGCCAACATAATTCTTACCCAAAGCTTATCATTATTATGCAGTAATTGCCAAACAAGCTTTCCTAATAAAGCAAAATTTACACACTGGGTATCTCTAATTCCCAAGCCTCCATATTTTCTTGGAGTGACAACTTTGCTCCACTTGACATAATTTAAGCATCGCTCCCCACCTTTCCCTTCCACAAGAATTGTCTAAGCATAGAATCAATCTTTTGACAAATCGAAGTAGGAAAAAGAGTCACTTGCATCTGATAAATAGGAAGAGAAGAAGCAACAGATTTAATTAAGCAAAGCCTGCCTGCTCTGTTAAGGAGCCGACCTTTCCAACTAGCCAGCCTATTCTTGATCTTCTCTAAAGAGTCCGAAAAAATAGACCTAGCAGCTCGAGGATGATTAAGGTTCACCCCCAAGTATTTGCCTAGGTCAACAGTAAAAGGAATATGAGAAACACCAGACAGCATTTTCTTCCTTCTATTAGAGATATTTCTAGAACAAATAGCTTTAGATTTTTCAATGTTAACCTTCATATCTGAAGCTTTGCAGAACAACTCCAAGGTGTGCACAACATTCCGAACTTGATTTTTCTTCGCTTTACAAAAAAGGAGGAAGTCATCTGCAAACATCAAGTGAGAAACTCTAGGTCCTCCTCTAGAAATAGCCACACCATCCCAAATACCCTCGTCAACTTGTTTGGAAATGAAGCACGCCAATCTCTCCATGCACAAAACAAATAAATAAGGAGAAATTGGATCTCCTTGCCTGAGCCCTCTGCGAGGTTGGAAGCTGTCCAATCTATTCCCATTCCAAAGGATGGAAAGATTTGAAGCCTGAACACAATTCATTACAAGCCGAATAATTAGAGAAGGAAAGCCAAAAGATTCAAGAGTGTGCTCAAGAAAATTCCAATCAACTCTATCATAAGCCTTTTCTAAATCAATCTTAAAAGCCATAGCTCCTTTTCTAGACTTTGTCCGCTTAAGAAAGTGAAGAACTTCTTGGGCCACAATAATATTATCAGGCGCTCCTCTACCATGTATAAACCCTCCCTGAATTGGGCTAACAATCTCATCCAAAAAAGGTCATAATCTATTAACCAGCACTTTAGTCACTAGCTTATAAATTACATTACAAAGGCTTATTGGCCGAAAATCCTTCAATCTAGTTGGAGGGTCGCATTTAGGGATAAGAACAATCAAAGTTTCCAACAAAGAATGGCTTAAAGTCTCCCCTAAGAATGCTTTCTGAACAGTACGCCACACCTCATGACCCACCACATCCCAATATTCCTTGAAGAAAAAAACTTGAAAACCATCCGGCCCAGGAGCTTTGAACGAGCTCATATTATCCAGAGCTTCTTTAACCTCCAATATTGTTACTGGTTTAGACAAATTATCACAAGCATCCTGGCTAAGAGATGGCATAGAAATTTCTCCCATGCAATTAACCTCAACAGGCTCAGTAGAGCAAAAAATATTTTTGAAAAAATGAACGACCTCTCTTTGCAAAACTTCCGGATCATCAGACCAGGACCCATCATTGACCAGCAACCCATGAACCTTGTTAGATTTTCTTCTAATGATGGTTTGCATATGGAAAAAGCTAGTATTTCTATCACCATACCGAACCCATAGATCTCTTGACTTCTCGTACCAAAGCAATTCTTCCTGGGCCAAAACAAGATTATACTCAGCTCTCAATTCTTCCTCTTTGTGCTTCAAAATCAGATCATCGTCAGCCTCCATTTTTCGTTGAATACAATTCAAATAAGCCTCCAATTCCCTCTTTTTAATAAAAATATTGCCGAAGACCGTAGAGTTGAATTCCAACGAAGCTTCTTGAACCCCCAACAACTTCCTATGGATGCCAAAGTCTGTACTATTCCAAGATTTCTGAACAATGGCCTTGTAATCAGGATGCGTTACCCATGCCGCTTGGAATCTAAAAGGCCGGTTTCCTTTCTTGATATGAACTCCTTGACATCGGATAAGTAGGGGACAATGATCAGAGTGGGAACGACTGAGAACTTCCACAAAAGCTTCTGAAAAAAGAAGACGCCATTCTGCAGTACAGCAAGCTCTATCTAATCTCTTTGCAATTTCTCTGTTTCCTTGAATTTTACAGAACCAAGTAAACCGTCTTCCAGAGGTTGTCAGATCAAAAAGACCACAAGAATCTAGAGTACTTGCAAAGACACTACTGCGAGTCGAATAGTAATTACCCTCCTTCACCTCATGAACACTCAAAATATCATTAAAATCCCCAACCACCACCCATGGGTCCTGAATGCACAAACCAATATCAAGCAGATGACTCCATAATTCTACTCTATTAGTGGCTTGAGGGCTGCCATAAACCGCACTGCAAATCCATCTTCGCCCACCACCATCAATTTCCAAAGTTACACATTGATTCATAGCCCAAAGAATTTTACAAGAAAATTTTAAATTAGCAGAGAGGAACCAAATTCCTCCCTTATGTCCAACAGCATCTACAATCCCTACAGGATAATAGCCTAATCTCCCCCAAAATTCTTTCATAGTTTCAAACACAATATGAGTTTCCACCAAAATAAAAAAAGTTAGTTGAAATTTTCGTACTAACTCCTTACAGTGCACCCGAGACATCTTATTTGACGCTCCCCTTACATTCCAACTAATAATATTTAAATGGTCACAATCCATAAAAATAAATTAAATAATTGGAATTTATAATCATTCTACCTCACGTTGATGGACCCCTGTCTCCAATTGTCTTCTGGTGGACTTGCGTCACAGAACCATCATTCTTCTGTTGAGGTTGGTTCTCCAAGTTTGTTGTTGCACTAGCTTTATCAAGCTCTTTTTGTACTCAAGAATCCGTTGACAATGCTTCAATAGGTGAGTTTTGAAGCGAAATAGGATGCTGCCTTTTGTGCCCTGCTTTAAAAAAAGGAGTACTCTGATCCTTGAAAGCCACCTGAGTTGTTCCCAAAGAGCCAAGCGTGGATGGAGGATCTTTCTTTTCCTTAGGCTCCACCTTTGCATTTGATAAAGACTTCACCTTTGCATTTGATGAGGATCCAGCATGCATTTTATTAGACCCAAAAGAAAATTTTTTACTCACCAAATTGGAGCATATTGCTACATTGGCTTTTTTTGGCACTACATTGAGGTCTTTACCCACTTTTTCCTTGCCTTTTCTACTAACTGTAACCCATTCATCCTCTTTTGCTTGAGTATCCCTATTCATGCGTGATTCTTGTAAATTATCATGCACAAGACCCGCTGCTCCATGCTTCTCCATAATTGGAATTGATTTGGCATTAATTCCAAATTCAAAAGTTGAATTTTGATTTTTTACTGGGATTTGACTACCTTCTGCCGTTTTCTCATTGTTATCCACCGAAAACAGTGACGGTAAATTTTTCTCCTTCACCATGGTTTCCTTCCCAATGTCATTGTTGTTCTCTTTCGCACATTCTCTTGTTACATGCCCAAAGCAGCTACATTTTTCACAAATTAAATTCAAGTGCTCATATTTTATGTCATACATATGACCATCAACTTGAATCTTTTTTATGACTGGAAGTCCCAAGTTAATTTGCACACATGCTCTTGCATACTTTCCCCTCTCTGCAGACTTGGTGGCTAAATCGATGCGGATCGGTTTACCAACAGCTGACGCAATCATTTTCATGGCTTTCTCTTGATAATAGTTAATGTTTAAACCTGTGATTCTTATCCAAACCATGGTAGATCCAAAAGTGTTTTCACAAGGTCTGAATGAAGAACTCCAAGGTTTAACCGCAACATAACTACCAGTAATCATCCACGGTCCTCCAAGGAGAACTTTTTCTCTATCCTCCAAGAGATCAAATTTAACTAAGAAATAGCCAAAACCGACATCTAGTACCTCATATCCTCCTTTGGTTCTCCAGACTCCTTTAAGCCTGTGCGTGATCGCCGTATAGCTAAAGTTTTTTCCAAGAACTTTGATCACGATGGCATCTTTGTAGGGCTCTGCCAATATCTCCTTTGCTTCTTCAGTGAACGTCACAGTTGGTATCTCCGAATCGCCTTGCTTACCAACTACTGTAGCCATCTTATCCCCATCAAGAGAATCAGCAACCTCCAAAGCTCTCCTTGTTGAGGCACCCACAACTTTATCTCTGAACGATATCCGCTGACCTTGAATCTTGTTATTGTCTTCTTTAATTCCCTCCTTTTCACCTGATGCATGCCCACCTCCACTCTCCCCCTTATTGCTCTCGCCGGCATGGCCGGCTGCCTCGCTATGTGCCACCCTCGAAGACTCTACCCTGCTCTCTCCACTCTCCATTTCAAAATTCTACAATTTAGATTAAAATTGTTGCAATTCAAATACTTCTACTAACAGTTTGGTTGGGCTTACCAACCATATATGTGACGTGTTTAGCAAATTAATTAAAAGTTTAACAATACCAAAAAAATTAAAAGTTCTTTTTGGTATCTTAAAAGAAAATTAAAAGTTTAAAACTCTATTTCTGTACAATATTCAATATTGTTGATTGGTGAGGAGGGGTTGAGCAGTTATCTTCGTGGTTTTGGCTTTATTTTGAAATCGAAAGTCTTATTCTATATTTTTTTATTCCCCCCTTTTTAAAGAACTGAGATGCCTATATAGTCAAAATTTAAGCTTCTATTGAAATATTTATTTAATAATATCTCTGGTGCTTAATTTATTTGAAATAATAAATTTCAGTAAATAAGTGCAAAATTGAAAACAAGAGTCGTCATTTTAAATTTATAATGAGAGGATAAACTAGAATTAAACTTATTTTCAGCAAAGACCAGTAAAATATTTTGAGAATTAAATGTCTTTTTGATATGAAAAAAAGTATAATTTATATCACATATTTTTATGTAAGAATGTGTTTTCTATTCACAAAGATACTACTATAAGCATAAATGCATGACCAATTACAATTTTTTAATATAAGTTTTTCATGTTTGATTGTATAAACTAATAATTAGAGACGGAAAGGAGAAATAAATAATTAATTTTGTTGAGTTTGGTAAAGTGGGTAATAAAGTTCGGATTTGATGGGGGGCTTATAGCTAGGATGGGAAATAAGGGGACGCCTATAGAGAGAACATGTTTCATCGAATCATTTGGGATGATTACCTTATCTTATACTTTAATTTAATTTAATTTGGATATGGTGGTTGGTGAGATTAATTAGAAAGTTTAATTAACTTGGTATATGTGGCTTGGACCTGGACGAGAGTAGAATCAAAGGTTGGTGAGGATGTGGACCCCACATAGTGCAGCCCCCAGAAACAGTTCTTCAGATTGGAGAGGACAACGCATTTTCTTGTTAATTTTGATTTTGGTACTTTAGAAGTAGGTGAGAGACCGTGAATCATGAAAGGTTCTTGGGAGAATTTTTGGGTTTGTTGTAACGTAGAAAGTGTAACGCGTGGCTCGCTTTACATTTGTGAATAAGTGACGTAAGAATTTACCGTCAAAAGAAAGTCTGGATGTGTTTGGCAAACATCCTGAAAAAAAAAAAAAAAGAAAAATATTACAGCTTTTTGAAAATTTTAATTTTTAATTTGGCTATTTTTTTTATAAATATAAAAGTGACTTTATTCATACAACTACCCTTATAAATAGTAACAATTTATAATTTTTGTATTGTACTGACTGACTTTTAACTA
Organism: Arachis ipaensis; assembly: GCF_059453495.1. Lineage (NCBI taxonomy): Eukaryota > Viridiplantae > Streptophyta > Magnoliopsida > Fabales > Fabaceae > Arachis > Arachis ipaensis. The sequence goes on along the minus strand of NC_142441.1, from coordinate 111,268,226 downwards.
TTGATATTTAATATTTATTTATTTTTTAAAAAATTTTATTTTTTATACATATTATTATACTATTTATAAATTTTTTATTATTTTTTTATATGAATTTTTTTATTATTTATTATTTATATTTTTATTAATTTTTTATTTGACATTATATATTTTTGTAATTATAATTTTTGTATATTATATTTATTATTATTTTTTTATAATATAATTTATTAATTTCATTAGGTAAAATAAATTAAACAAAAAAAATTAACCATAAATAATAATAATAAAAAAATTATAATGCATTAAAAAAAATATTAAAGATATACTATATAAAAAATATAAAAAAAATACAAAAAAGTTAAACATATATTAAAAAAATAATATTATAATTTAATGTTATATAATTTTTAGTAATTATTTATCTAAAAGTAATTTAATAACATATATTTTTTTAGTAATTATTTAATGTCAATAGACGCCGCGAATAGGGGTGCAAATCGAGCGAGGCCGGAACAACTATTTATATCTCTCCGAAGAGCAGCGGCGATAAATGACTGTCGAATCCAATAATGGTATTCATTCATTTATGGGTGTGAGTTTTTTAGTCTAAATCTTAATGTTTTTTACTCATACCTTAACCAGGCCCATCACTTAATTAGTTGTGTGGACCTTGTATCATCCTTGTCTTTTTGATTTGTTTGTTTTCAGCTTTAAAAACAATAAATGAATCCATCAACACACAAAAAAAAAAAAAAGGAAAGAAATGAAATTCGTCTCATTTAAAAGACTACTACATCAACCTTCCTGGCAATATAGAGCAAATTCTCCATGATGATATAAAAGAAATGTATACATTTCATATAGTACCTTGTGGATAGTTTTTTCTTTTTTTATTTTGGGCTTCGACCTCGATTACCAACTAAAAAAAATAAAATAAAAGACTACTACATCATATTTAACACTAGATACTAGATAGTGTCAAAATAAAATTTTGAAAAAAACTCATTACTAACAAAACAGCAACCAATGTCAGAGAGGGTAGACTAATGCTGCGTCTCATTGTTCGAGGCTCAGGCTAAAACTCACTAATATACTTCACTTTGAATGATTACATATGGAACGGTAAAAGTGAAAGATCGAAATTAAGAGATTATTTATCAATTGTATAGATGATAAAAATAAAGGAATATGAAAATAAAAATGTCATACATATACAAAAATATAATTATTAAATTAATTATTATTTATTTATATATTTATACATGTTTTGTATTTTCAATAGAGTAATTAATTACGAAAATAATAAATTCTTTTACCATGGAATAATCAAATTTTAAATTTGCGTTACAGAATAATCAAAAACTTTTACAGTGGAATAATCAAATTTTTCATGAACAGAGAAATAACCACCATTGTATATATAGTTTTGTTTTTATTCGTGTTGATTATGAATATGAATCTAATTTGATTATAAATATAAATTTAGTTGGATTATATTGCATATATATAAATATAAATATGAAACTAATTTGATTGTAAATATAAACATGGTAATACTTTGTATTCCTACAAAGGTAATTGATTAGGGATTGAACTTTAGTATCTATATTCGTAGTATAAAAATAATAAAATCGAGAAACAAAAGTGATACTTTCGTATCATTTAGTTATACCGACAAAAATTGTACCTTTTATAATTTAAAGTGGTAAAATGAAATATAAAAATATAAAAATAGAAAAACTAAAAATATATTCAAAATGTAATTTTATTAATCAATCCACTATATTTCATTCTCAATTTATCTCTACTTATGTAGTTATGTGTTACTGACTACGACTTACTGTCGTAGTAAGAATAAATAAGTAAAACTTATTATTTTTACTGTTTGAAAGTATTACAAATATTTATATTAAGCAGAAAAATAATAAAATAATTTATAATGATTTATTTTGTATTGAAAAATTTATTCAAATAATATAGATAATCATATACAAATAGCTAATTATATTAGGTTCTATTACGAGCGAAAACGCTTTTTCCATTCAATTATTCAAAAGTACTATGTATATCTACCTTAAGATCAGTCTTTGTTATTAATTTCTTGACTAATGGAAGTTTGATTTGTAAATCATTTTGCAACACTTTATACTAAAAATTATTCTCTACAAGTTAGACTCGTATTTATGTATAAATGAGAATGAACAAAATTAGTAATCAACTAATCATTCCTTTACTCTTAGAAAGTGAGTTTTTTTTTTTTTTATCAATAAATAAAATATCTTATTTTATGTACAAAAATGTGTTTCTTCTATTTCGTTGGCCCTGTGAAATAGATTATTCAATCAATTTAGTCTAAGTCAAGCTGCAAAATCGAACCAATTATTAAATTGGTCAAATAATAGATTTACAATTTAATAATTCAATCAGAATTAAATTATAGTTGAACCGGTTTAATTAAATATACAATAAAATTATTAAAAATTTAATATATAATTTCAAATATTCAAATTTAATATTTTTTATACTAATAAAATTTAAAAATTTATCATTTCACATAGTAATTTATTCATCTCTTATCATTAAAAATTCATAATAAAAAATTTTAATTATCTTTTAAATTCTAGTCAAGCTCAGTTACTTGACAATCAAGATAAACACTGCAAGTAAAGAATTCTTGTGATATAAGAAACAAATAAATTAATTCAAAGACTTAAAATTGAAAATATAATTATTGAGAATCAATGCACATTGATCATATTATTATTTTGAACTAAAAACTGAATCACACTTCTAAATACAAAGTCTGAACTATATATATATAAACCTAAAAGAGAATAACTAACTAATAATCAAGAGTTTACCTGCTCTTTTTTCACTCTTTTTTAAACCAAATCTTGTTCTATTACATTTATATTCTCAATACTAATCAAGTATTCAATAAAAACTCAGAATCCAAAACCTTCTAAGCATCCAAAGTCATCCAAAGCCAAAAAATCCAAAAACAGAAAATTAAGCAAAGAATCCAAACTCAGCATCCAAACTAAATTCAAAATAATATCAGCAACAATCAACAATCCCAACTCAAAACACAAAATTATTTTAGAAAATCAGCAAAAAAGATATTATAATAATAAATTTGCACCTAGAGTAGACCAAAGCAGCTTCACTTACTTCTATAGTTTGCATTTGAGGGGAACTCAGAACTCAGAATAACAATTAGTTTCGAAAATTTAACAAAACATTATCAACTATCATCCATCAAAATTTAACAAAATAAGTAAAAATGAACAAAAGTAAAAAAAAAAAAAAATCAGCAACTCAAAATAAGATTTTAGCAACTCAGAATTAGTAAAATAACAAAATAAGAAAAAAACATAAATTGAAGTAGCTTTGCTTATGGTAGCGAGGGAGGAAGAGAAGCGACGGCGATAGAGGAAGGAAAGTGAGCTCGGACAGAGAGTGGATTGAAGACAGAGGCTTGACGCGCACGAGAGAGAGAGAGAGAGAGAGAGAGAGAGAGAGAGAGAGAGAGAGAGAGAGAGAGAGAGAGAGAGAGCTCGACATATAACTTGGAAAAGCTCTGTACTTGAACAACAGCTTGAAAACATATTCTCCTAAATCTCTAATTATCTGGATTTAACGGGATATGTGACATATAATCCTCTTATATTTGGGTAATTGGGATTTTTGTGGCATAATAAACTAGAATTAAGCTTCACATTCTAATTGGAATTAATTGACCAAGGAATTGGCGATTGATGAATTTTAGAGGAGACTAGAAAGGTCTAAGGAATTAGGGTCTAGTCACATATAGTTTGCCATGAATTAAATCTTGCATGATTAAAATAAATTAATAAGAAAAGTCAATCCGAAAAATAGATAACTCTGAAGCCTTAACTGCTTTCTCCATCTTTTATTCCCAACTTATTTACTTGCCTGTCTTCTGATATTCTTAGTTACTGTTTAATGCTCTTTGAACTCTCAAACACCATTTTCTATTTGTCTAACTAAGTAAATTAATCAACCATCATTGTTTAGTCCATCAATCCTCGTGGGATCGACCCTCACTCACCTGAGGTATTACTTGGTACGACCCGGTGCACTTGCCGGTTAGTTTGTGGTTATAAATTCCGCACCAAGTTTTTGGCGCCGTTGCCGGGGATTGATAGTGATTAACAACTATCAGTTGTTTGATTGCTTAGATTAGGCGTTTTAGTTTTAATTTCATTTAAATTTTGCTTAGTAATTTCTGAAAAAAAGAAAAAATTAAATAAATAAATAGCATTAATATTTTTCCTTAATTTCTGAAATTAAGTTTGGTGTCACCTAGTTAATTTTATTTTAATTTCCTTGTTTATTTTGATAGTCTCTGCTATCCCCTGGCTCTAGTCTGTGTTTCTGGGCCGAAAACTGGGTCGAAAATCAGCCTGAAATTGCCCCCAGCGTTTTCTGCGAATTTTGCACGTGGCACATGTCACGCGTACACATCGATGATCTTCTTTGCGTGTCACGCGTACGTGTCAGGTAAGCGCACGCGTCGCTGAGCAAATCTCCAAATCACGCGCACGCGTCAGGTACGCGCACGCGTTGCTTTGCAAATCTTCAAATCACGCGCACGCGTCAGGTACACGCATGCATCGCTCCTCGCTGTCATCTCTTTTAATTCTTCTGCTGATTCCATTTGTGCAAGCTTCCTCTCCATCCTCTAAGCTATTCCTGCACTATATAGCCTTCTTCTCTTTTTCTGCAGAACCTCCATCAAATCCAACCAAATGCTACCTAAAATAAACAGAATTGCACAAGACTCAAAGTAGCATCCATAGTGGCTAAAAGATAATTAATTCTTAATTAAACTCAACAAATTAAATACAAATTCACTAGGAAAAGATAGGAAATATACTCACGCATCACAACACCAAACTTGAATTGTTGCTTGTCCTCAAGCAACCAAACTAATATAGGCTTAGAATGTGAATTTGCATGAGAATGAGAGTTCAATTAAGCTCATGTCTCTTCTTATAGTGGGGTTTACAACTGTAATCTTAAATAGTTTTGGCATCTCACTCTCTTTTGAATCAGAAAGATGTCACTGTCATTCAGAATCAGAATCCGGATAATATTATGAATTCTTTGATCTTTTGTAACTAAATTTAACCCTTGAACCCAGCAATTTTTTTTATTCTCTTTTCTTTGGTGCTTTGCACCTTGAGCCTAGCCGTGACTTTAAATGATTTGTCTCAAGCTTTACTTGACACAGAAACACCACAAGCACTTAACTGGGAAACTCTTTTGGAGTTTTGATTTTTCTTTCAACTACTCCCAGACAGTGGTGTTCAAAGCCTTTGGCATACTGTGCTAATTGCAATTGATCTCGACTCTAAATGTTTTGTCTCAAGGATTACTTGACACAAGAACACCACAAGCATATAACTAGGAAAACAACTCTTTAAGCTTTTAATCATGTCTGACCTCCCTAGTCATTGATGCTCAGTGCCTTGGACCTTGCTTTACTTGACCTCCCTAGTCATTGTGCAATTTTGCTTATTTTAGGTAGTATTCGGATGGATTTGATGGAGTATCTGCAAGAGAAAAAGAAGGACTAGCAAGGAGCGACGCGTGCGCGTGCCTGACGCGTACGCGTGATTCGGAGCTGTCTATGGCGACGCGTGCGCGTACCTGACGCGTACGCATGAAAAGAGAAAGTTGCACAGAGACGCGTGCACGTACCTGACGCGTACGCATGACACGCGAAGAAGATCATCGACGCGTACGCGTGACTGACACGTACGCGTGACATGCGCCACGTGCAGAATTCGCAGAAAACGCTGGGGCAATTTCAGGCCGAGTTTCGACCCAGTTTTCGGCCCAGAAACACAGACTAGAGCCAGCAGTCAGGGGATAGCAGAGATTCAAGGGAGATTCACACAAGAATGGTTATGCCCACTCCAAGTTAGGCTTGGACCCTACGAAGCAAGTGGTCCTCATCCATCAATTGAAGACGTGCTGATTGCTTTAATTAATTTTGATTTAAACTTTAATTTTTATTTTAAAATAGGAAAGATATTATTTTAGTTTTAGAAGATAGATTTTAAATTAATTAGGATTAGATATAAAAGGGAGGAGGGGATTCCATTCCACTTCTACTAAAATACATTTTATCAGAATCCTTATTTTCTCTTTGCCATGAGCAACTAAACCTCCACTGTTAAGGTTATGAGCTCTATCTATTATATGGATTGATAATACTATTTTCTATTTTAATTCATGTATTGATTTTTATTTCAAAAATTATTTTCATTCTTTATCTTATGAATTTGGGTGGAATGGAAGTATGACCCTCTTTCTAATTGAGTTCTTGTATAACTTGGAAAAGCTCTTTACTTGAACAACAGCTTGAAAACAATTTCTCCTAAAATTCTAATTATCTGGATTTAACGGAATACGTGACATATAATCCTTTTATATTTGGGTAATTAGAGTTTCTGTGGCACATAAACTAGAATTAAACTTCACCCTCTAATTGGAATTAATTGACCAAGGAGTTGGCGGTTGATAAATTTTAGAGGAGATTAGAAAGGTCTAAGGAATTAGGGTCTAGTCACGTATAGTTTGCCATGAATTAAATCTTGCGTGATTAAAATAGTTAGTAAGAAAAGTCAATCCGGAAAATAGATAACTCTGAAGCCTTAACTGTCTTCTCCATATTTTATTCCCAACTTATTTATTTGCCTGTCTTCTGTTTAATGCTTTTTAAACTCTCAAACACTATTTTCTGTTTGTCTAACTAAGTAAATTACTTAACCATTGTTGCTTAATCCTTCAATCCTCGTGGGATCGACCCTCACTCACCTGAGGTATTACTTGGTACGACCCGGTGCACTTGCCGGTTATTTTGTGGACTCTAAATTCCACGCACCACTTGCACGTCATGGGTGCGTTTTTTTTTTTGAAATATAGTCCTTCTCGAAGTGTTCGGTTCCTGTTCTGAAATAGCTGCATGATCAAAACACACGTAAACGAAAGAAAAATAGTAAAAACTCAATAGAAATAAAATAAATAAGAAAATCGCTACTACGAAAAATAACTAAGGATACTAAATTATCGGGTTGCCTCCCGACAAGCGCTTCTTTACCGTCACTAGCTTGACGATCGGCTCCTCTAAGGAGGAGGATCATAGGGGCTCAGCTCTTCACCCCTTACTTTGAACTTCTTTCCTATGTCTCCATAGATTAGCTCAATATGCTCCAGAGAGAGAATTTTGTTTACTGTATAAGTCCAAACTGGATTCCTAGTCAACACCACCTTTATTCCTGGGGAGAAACTTTCGGTGGGGATCTTTTTGTTTCTCCATCCCCTGGGTACTTTCTTCTTTTTGAGGACCTCCTCCTTGGTGGATGATGCATTTCCAACACCAAACTTAGGTTTGATGTCAGGAGGAATTTTATTAGTTGTCACCAAAGGGGGTTTGAGCTGCAATTTCTGCTGTACATCATCAGGGGGTTCTTGAAGGTTTGGATCAATAAGCTCAGTCTGCATGTACCTCTCTTCTCTACCTACTGAATGTATATCCTTGAAGACATGAAAGACCAGTTGCTCATTATGCACTCTAAGCACTAATTCACCCACTTCTACATCAATTAGAGCTCTCTCAGTGGCTAGGAATGGTCTTCCTAGAATTATAGAGACATTCTCATCCTCCTCTATGTCAAGAATCACAAAATCTGTTGGGAGGAAGAACTTACCCACTTTGACCAAGATATTCTCCACTAATCCGTGTGCAGGCTTTATAGATTTGTCTACCATCTGTAATGCTATCTTTGTGGGTTGTACCTCTTGGATTTGCATCTTCTTCATCACAGATAAGGGCATTAGATTTATGCTTGACCCCAGATCACATAGGGCTTTCTCAAAGGTTGTGCTCCCAATGGTACATGGAATTTGAAAGCTTCCTGGATCTGGCATCTTCCTTGGCAAGTTATTCTGAATGATGGCACTGTATTCTTTAGTCAGGACCACTGTCTCATCTCCCTTTAAAGCCTTCTTCTTTGACAACAACTCCTTTATGAACTTGACATAGAGAGGCATTTGCTCCAAAACCTCAGCAAAAGGAATATTGATTTGCAGCTTTCTAAAGACTTCTAAAAATTTTGAGAATTACTTTTCTTTGGAAGCCTTTTGAAGCCTGTGAGGGTATGGCACTTTTGGCTTGTATTCAGGAGCCTTTGGCAATGTAGGATAAGTGTCCAGAGAGTCTGGGAATGAGTTGTCCGCACGCTTTGGAGGGACGTGTGATAAACCCCGATTTTGTGGTTTATCTTGTGCTTATTTTGGGGGATTTTATCACCTTTTCTCACATTTATTCAATAAAATAGCATGGTTTTGTAATTCTCCCTTGAATTGTGCTTAAATGTGAAAACATGCTTTTTAGGCCCTAAAATTGGTAATTTTAATTCACTTTAATTCCATTCGATGCCTTTATGTATTTGTTAAGTGATTTCAGGTTCATAGGGCAAGTATTGGATGGAAGAAGTGAGGAGAAAAGCATGCAAGCGGGAGAACAAATGAAGAAATGAAGGAACCGGAAAGCTGTTAAGCCCGACCTCTTCGCACTCAATCGACCATAACTTGAGCTACAGAGGTCCAAATGAAGCGGTTCTAGTTGCGTTAGAAAGCTAACATCCGGGGCTTCGGAATGATATAAAATTTGTTATATGTTGCTTCGTGTCAAGGGGCGCGCACGCGCACTTTGCGCGCGCGCGCCGATGCTGCTGTGGCCCATGAAAGTGAATTCGCCCCCAGCGAATTCTGAAACACTTTGGGCCCAACCCAACTCATTTCTGATGTCATTTCAGCCAAGGATTGAAGGAGAGTCAACACACTTAGTCATAGTCTAGTTTCATGATGCCTTAGCTTAGTTTCTAGAGAGAGAAGCTCTCACTTCTCTCTAGAATTAGGATTAGGATTAGGTTTAGTTTTTTTAGATCTAGGTTTTAAGTCATGTTTTCTTCTACTCCTTCTTCTTAATTCCTTGTTGTTACATTTATCATTCTTCCATTGTTGTTATTGCTCTCTTCTACTTTGTTTGTGGATCTACTTTTGCTCATCCTAATTTCTTTTAGTGTAATTTGAAGTAATTCATTTAGATCTTGTTTCCTTTGATTGTTGTTATTGATTTTTTACATTCAATTGTTGTTAGCTTTTACTCTTGTCACAAATTTACTATGCCTTGCTTTTATGCCTTCCAAGTATAGTTGGATCTCTTTTTAATTCTTGCATTTTGTGATGTTTACTTTTCTTGCACTCTAGGTGTTTGTTAAAATGCTTTCTCTAGTTTTTGAGTAGTTTTCTTTGCTCTTGGCCTAGGCTAAGGGGATTGAGTGACCTTGAGTCATTGGGTCTCATTGAATTGGTGATTTAAAAACCCTGTGTGATCAATTTGAAGCTCATTGATGCTAACCCACTACTAAGCTAATTAGTAGATAGGTTAGGACTTATGGGTGGATGTGATCAAACCTATTTGATGTACTTCAAGCCTAGGAGTAGATATTACGTACTTAAGGCTTTGGAAGTAGACTTAATGGGTTGGCCTCTCATAATTATCAATATTTGGTATGTAGACAAAGATGGTGATCTCAATTACCTATGTCTAGCCAAGAGTTCTTACTATTTCTTTTATTAGTTCTTGTTGTTTTACTTTCTTGTCATTTATGTTTTCTTGTCAAATATCAAATCAACCCCCCCTTTTTTTTGCATTTTCATAGCCAATAATTAAACACTTCATTGCAACTCTTCGTGAGACGACCCGGAGTCCAAATACTCCGGTTAATTCTTAATTGGGGATTGTTCTATGTGACAACCTAAATTTTTGATTGGGAGGATTGTTTGTTGGTGTAGAACTATACTTGCAACGAGATTTCAATTGTGAAATTCTATACCGACACGACAATTTTCTTTAAATCAAAATGGCACCGTTGCCGGGGAGTTGCAATGGTGTTATGTTATTGGTTATTGTATATATGTGAATATTGTGAATAGCTTGATTTTTGGATTGCTTGTTAGTTTTTATTAGTTTTAGGACTTTGTTTCATTATTTCTTGTTAGCTTTTGTTTTTATTTTCTCTTTCACTATGAATTCTCACTTTGGCTATGAGTGTAATTACAACTATGTTGTAGGAAATGGGAACTTCAATGAAGATGTGCATCAAGGATGGGATAACCAAAGGTGGGAGGAGCCATATGCATGTGATCAATCCTCATGGCAACAACCTCCACCAATGCACTATGAAGAAGAGCCATTCTATGATGCATATCAATCCAATGGCTATGGTGAATCCTCTTGTGAATTCCAAGAACCACCACCATATGCCTATGAGCCATATCCCCAACATGACCATCAACCATACTCACAAGCCACCTTTCACCAACCATCTTCATATGACCCTAATCCATATCCATCCTACCAACAACCATATGAGCCACACATAGAGCCACCACCATTCCAACATCAACATTTTCAAGAGCCACCCCCTCCATATTATTACCAAGATGAACCACCTCCAATGTATGAAAATTTCCAACCACAAAATGAATACCACTTTCCACCACAACTTCCCATGGAAGAATACTCATGTCTTTCAATCCAAGAGTCATATAATCCTAATCATGATATCCAAGAAGAACAAGAGCCAAGGGATCGTTTCAAGGAGACATTGGATCAATTTCAAGCAACCATGGAGTGTTTTGTGTAACAAATGGAAAGAATAGGAAATATTGAACCACCACAACCCTACCAAGAAGAACCACCTTCCAACTACAATACCCTTCCCTCAAACAATGAACCCTCTCTTCCACCATCACCTCCCGATGAAGCCTCTATGCTAGAATTAAGGGATCTTGAATCTCATCCCTTAAGGCAACACGAGGAGTATGAAAAGAAATTTGAGGAGTTAAGAGTAAAAACGGCTATTATGGTAGAAGCCATTAGCAACATAGTCTCATCCGGCCTAAGCCTATGCGATCAAGGCACTTCCATTGTGGAATGTGGAGAGGCATTTAAGGAGCATAGTGAGGGAGTGAGTTTAGAACTTCAAGGTGAAGAAGAGGAGTTAAAGCAAGAAATGCAACAAGAGGAGGAGGTAGGGATTATTGAACAAGGGGAAGAAGCGGTTGAAGACTTAGGAGATGCGGAACATCCTTGGGAACATAGAGTTGAAGAAAACCCCTCCAAGATGATTGAATTTGATGCTAAAGAGGAATGTGCACAACCTCCAAGGCATATCTCTTGTAAAGAATTGGATGGGATAGAGCAAGAATTGAGTTCCCTTGGTGATAAAGATCAAGCATTAAGTCTTAGTGGTGAAGAATCCTTTGAGCATGAAGAACCTTCTCCCAAGGAGATGGAAAGCAATGTGGAGGTAAATCTCTCTTGTCCTCCCATTTGTGATTTGAGTAAGGGAAAAGGTTTAGATAAAATTATTGAACAAATGATTGAAATTAAGAGATCTTGTGAAGAGGTGGAAGCCCTTAGAAAAAGGAGGATGGGAATTGAATACGCCTTGTTAAGACCCTTGGAATCACCCTTACTTAGGTTGCCATCTACACCTTCATTTGAGTGGGTGAAACTCATTTCTATTATCTTTACTATCCCACTCGAATATGGCTTACTTGAAACGGATGGTCAACTTAGGATGCTTTGTGGGATGAAGCGTAAAAGAAAGATGTTTCGTGGTTGGCGTTGCAAATCAAGGCTCATTGTGGTTGAAGCTTCAAGGAGTAAAGGTTGGACTAGTGCTCAATTGGATGGGTCTAGGAGGATAGTTTGGTGCTTCCACGAGAATTCATCTCTCTTGCCACCCGGAGAAAACCACCATGATCAACTCAAGGACGGGTGTGAAAACAAAGTGTGGGATCCCGGATCGCACAAGGAAGATCAACTTTGGGAGCCTATGGTTTGTGAAGAACTCCATCAAAGCTTGGAGTTATTAACTTTGAATGATGGAGCACAATAGAAGTCCAAGCATTGGTGGGTGTTCAAGGATGGGTTCAAGCACAAGCCACCTTGATGAGGAGCTCCCCATAAGTCCAACTTAAGGACAAGAAACAAAAGTGCTAGGTGGGAGACAACCCACCATGGTAACATCTTTCCCTTTTTCTCTTTGTAAATATTGGTAATTTAGGTTTAATTTCATATTTTGTTTGATTATTTGAGTTTATTTGGGAGTCTAGTAGTTTAAATAAGGTTTTATGATGTTTTGGTAGCTGTTTGGAGGTTTGGAATACTTGGTCTGGTGCAAAAACATAGAAAAATTTTGAAAAATAGAGCACCACCCACGCGCACGCGCACTCCACACGTACGCGTGAATCAAGCAATTTCAGCCATCCACGCGGATGCGCCATGTACGCATACGCGTGGATTGAATTTTTCCACCCTCCATACATTTTCCCGAGAGTTGTGCCTGGAGTGTGCCAACTTTGTGCCCAAAGGTACGCGCACGCGCAGCTTGCGCGGATGCGCCACTCTCGAAATAATCCACCGACGCGCACGCGTGCCCAACGCGTACGCGCCGCTTCCATTTCATCAATCCACGCTTACGCGCACATGACGCGCACGCGTGGGTTGCCTTGTATCACTCACCTTCTTTTCTTCTCCTCTTTCCATCTCTTCTCTCTTCTCTTCTTTTCTTTCCACCCTTCAATCATCATCCAACACTACCAAGCATCATATAACACCATTTCTTTTAGTTAGTTAGTTAGTTTAATTTTTGTTTTCTATTATAAGTGTTGGATTACTAATCTTGTTTACCATTTACTGCTGCTTATTACTAATGGGATGTTAGTTTAACATCATTGTTGTTATTGTCATTGTTGGATTCCTTTGTTGAGGTTGCAATTTATTACTTGGTCTTGAATTTTCATGTTAAACATTTGTGAATACCAAGTACTTGTTACATTGCCTTCATCCATCTTACCTCTTTGAATTGCATGTTTTGGCCACCATGCATTCATCATCTATTGTTAGGCAATTATACATTATCAATGCATTTTTTTTAGGATGCTTGTTCTAATTGATCATCACCTATTTCATGCATTGAGATTTTTGAAATTGTGAAATTGGATCGAAAGCTTACCTAGTGACATATTTTTGAGCTTTTCAAGCTTTGTGGACCACGCTTGCTATGTGATTGATTTCCGCTTTTATCTTCGTCTTCCTAAGTTTCATAGCATCCATGTGTTTCACCTCTATGACACTTAGGTGTTGCAACAACTTCAATAAGTGTCATTGTTTGATGTGTGAGCTCTCTATACCATTTCATTCATCAAATTTACTTACACATCAATCAATGTTCATGCATTATCCAATTTCACAATTGCTTGATTAATATCTTGAATGCTTTTATACTTCTTCACTACTTGTTGGGTTGTTTTAGCCCACAAGTCTTTTAAAGTATCTCAAGCACACTAGAATGAGTGAAGTGCATGTTTTCTTTTGTATAATTGTGACATGATTTTTAAATACTAGGGTGTGAGTTCTAACCGCATGCATGTTAGGACCCACACACCTATTTTTCATCAATGTCACACCAATTCAACCACTCAATTCTAGTGATTTACCTCATTCCAATAATTCACGCTTCCTTGCTTTTGTATTTTCTCATCTTACGGTGTTTATTTTGTTTTTCATGATTGATGCACCATAAGCAAAAACGGAAGCAGGAGAAGAAAACGCAGCACCGATTGACATACCAGCTGAAGGTAGCAACTCGGAAAGTCGCTGTACCCCCTTGTTCATCTTTGGATGCACCGAGGACGGTGCAAACTTTTAAGTGTGGGGAGGTCGTCCGACCACTCGGCGTTTTCAGTAACAAGTTTCTAATCCCAACACTTTTGCATTTCATTTTAGGATTCTTAGTCGCATTTTCTTATTTTGCATATGTATATATTATGCTTAGTCAAAATCATGATATTTTCCAAGGATTTTGTCTATAGGGCACCCCAATTGATTGAAATTTTTTTTTTTAAAACTTGCTTGAATTATATACTTTGGGGAACATGATTTTTGAACTAAGAACACAAGTATGTGATATTTGAACCTAATTGTGTGGTTACATCATATATAACCACTTATTTTCATTCTTGTGTGCATTATTCTCTTCCTATGATTGTAATCTTTGATTTGTTTAATTCTATATGTCCATTATTTTGTGTATACATGCATTTACATGATTGAGGCCATTGTTCAAATAGCTCACTTACCCAAATAGCCTACCTTTTACCTTCCATTGTTAGCCGATTTTGAGCCTATACTTAACCCACTTGTTCTTAATTGTAGCACATTACAAACCTAAGTGAAAAACAATAAATGTCCCTTGTTTGGATCTTTGATTAGCTTAGGCTAGTGAGAGTGTTCATTATTTGATTTTGGGAGAGTTGGAAACATTGGGTAGAGATAAAAGTGTGCTTACATTTTTTTTTTTGAAAAATCATAGGAATTGGGTACATACTTATGTATCAATCATGTTTATACCATACACATTGTTGTTCTTTTATATATTTTAGTTTGAAAAAAAAATGAGAAAAACAAAAAGAAGAAAAAATATATATATAAGAAAAATAAAAAGAAAAAAAATAGAAAAAGAAAGAAAAAGAATTGCAATAAAAAGGGGACAAAATGCCCCAAAGTTCAAAGTTCAATAATAATCAATGCATATGTGTGGTGATCAAAAGAGAATGCATGAGTGTGTGAAAAGTGAAGAATGGGTAGTTATGTTTGTTTAGAATTGTATAGGTTGTCATAGGTTAGGTGGGAAGTTTAAGTTAATCAAAGATTCAAATCTCAAGCCCACTTGACCATATGCATCTTACCTTGACCCTAACCCCATTACAACCTAAGGGAAGTCCTCATGATATTTGTATGCATGCATGAAATAATTGTTGATTGTTAGATGAAAAACAAATCTTGGAAAGCATGATTAGGGGAGAATTGAGTGAATCAACCCCATACACTTGAGTGCCTAGAGCGGATACACATCCGGTGAGGGTTCGATCGCTCAATTACATGTTTCCACCTATGATCATCTCTTTTCTTGCAAGTTTGTAAAATTTTTTTAATAATCCAATTCAATTGTGGGTTGAGTTATTGCTATTGCCTTAGCCCTTATGTTTGTATATGTATTCTTGGAAATTGATTTATTTTGACCAAGTGGATGCATTCATGTAGATAGATTGCATATAGATAGATTGCATGTAGTTAGTTTGCATTGAATAAATGATGATGTCCCTTTGCTTCTTTCTTGATTTTAGCATGAGGACATGCTTAGTTTAAGTGTGGGGAGATTTCATAAACCCCGATTTTGTGGTTTATCTTGTGCTTATTTTGGGGAATTTTATCACCTTTTCTCACATTTATTCAATAAAATAGCATGGTTTTGTAATTCTCCCTTGAATTGTGCTTAAATGTGAAAACATGCTTTTTAGGCCCTAAAATTGGTAATTTTAATTCACTTTAATTCCATTCGATGCCTTTATGTATTTGTTAAGTGATTTCAGGTTCATAGGGCAAGTATTGGATGGAAGAAGTGAGGAGAAAAGCATGCAAGCAGGAGAACAAATGAAGAAATGAAGGAACCGGAAAGCTGTCAAGCCCGACCTCTTCGCACTCAATCGACCATAACTTGAGCTACAGAGGTCCAAATGAAGCGGTTATAGTTGTGTTGGAAAGCTAACATCCGGGACTTCGAAATGATATAAAATTTGCTATATGTTGCTTCGCGTCAAGGGGCGCGCATGTGCACTTTGCGCGCGCGCCGATGCTGCCGTGGCCCATTAAAGTGAATTCGCCCCCAGCGAATTCTGAAGCACTTTGGGCCCAACCCAACTCATTTCTGATGCCATTTCAGCCAAGGATTGAAGGAGAGTCAACACACTTAGTCATAGTCTAGTTTCATGATGCCTTAGCTTAGTTTCTAGAGAGAGAAGCTCTCACTTCTCTCTAAAATTAGGATTAGGATTAGGTTTAGTTTTTTTAGATCTAGGTTTTAAGTCATGTTTTCTTCTACTCCTTCTTCTTAATTCCTTGTTGTTACATTTATCATTCTTCCATTGTTGTTATTGCTCTCTTCTACTTTGTTTGTGGATCTACTTTTGCTCATCCTAATTTCTTTTAGTGTAATTTGAAGTAATTCATTTAGATCTTGTTTCCTTTGATTGTTGTTATTGATTTTTTACATTCAATTGTTGTTAGCTTTTACTCTTGTCACATTTTTACTATGCCTTGCTTTTATGCCTTCCAAGTATAGTTGGATCTCTTTTTAATTCTTGCATTTTGTGATGTTTACTTTTCTTGCACTCTAGGTGTTTGTTAAAATGCTTTCTCTAGTTTTTGAGTAGTTTTCTTTGCTCTTGGCCTAGGATAAGGGGATTGAGTCACCTTGAGTCATTGGGTCTCATTGGATTGGTGATTTGAAAACCCTGTGTGATCAATTTGAAGCTCATTGACGCTAACCCACTACTAAGCTAATTAGTAGATAGGTTAGGACTTATGGGTGGATGTGATCAAACCTATTTGACGTACTTCAAGCCTAGGAGTAGATATTACGTACTTAAGGCTTTGGAAGTAGACTTAATGGGTTGGCCTCTCATAATTATCAATATTTGGTATGTAGACAAAGATGGTGATCTCAATTATCTATGTCTAGCCAAGAATTCTTACTATTTCTTTTATTAGTTCTTGTTGTTTTACTTTCTTGTCATTTATGTTTTCTTGTCAAATATCAAATCAACCCCCCCTTTTTTTGCATTTTCATAGTCAATAATTAAACACTTCATTGCAACTCTTCGTGAGACGACCCGGAGTCCAAATACTCCGGTTAATTCTTAATTGGGGATTGTTCTATGTGACAACCTAAATTTTTGATTGGGAGGATTGTTTGTTGGTGTAGAACTATACTTGCAACGAGATTTCAATTGTGAAATTCTATACCGACACGACAATTTTCTTTAAATCAACGTGCTCTACTTCTTCCTTCTTCTCTTCTGGGGCTTCTTTTTCAACTAACTCTCCATTGACCTTGGTCTCAAAGCCAGCTACTTTACCACTTCTCAATTGAATACCCTTGCAATCTTCTTTTTCAACTGGCTCCTCATTAACTTGCGCTTTAATACTTGCCATTTGTCCACTTATCAAGGTGATAGCCTTGCATTTCTCTATTGGATTTGGAATTGTGTTACCAGGAAGGCTATTAGTGATCCTCTGATCAATTTCATTAATTCTTGTGGCTATTTGATCCATCCGAATCTCTAAATTCTTGATTGATGCTCTGATTTCCTGCACAAAACTCCTCACCATCTCCCAATTAGAATCTTCTTGGGATTTAGAATTTGCCTTCGGAGGTGGTTGTTGCTGCTGAGACTGAAATTGGCGGTTATTGTAATTGTTCTGTTGCAAGCCGCCTTGAGAATTATTGTTGAAATTTTGAGGTTTCTGAGGTTGGTCCCTCCACCCAAAATTTGTGATTTCTCCACCCCTGATTGTAAGTCTGAGAATAGGGATCATTATTGGGATTTCTAGGAGCACTCCCCATGTAATTGACCTGTTTAGAAAAAGATTGAGCATAATCATAATCATAATCAATCCATATAATAGATAGAGCTCCTAACCTTAACAGTGGAGGTTTAGTTGCTCATGGCAAAGAGAAAATAAGGATTCTGATAAAATGTATTTTGGTAGAAGTGGAATGGAATCCCCTTCTCCCTTTTATATCTAATCCTAATTAATTTAAAATCTATCTTCTAAAACTAAAATAATATCTTTCCTATTTTAAAATAAAAATTAAAGTTTAAATAAGAATTAATTAAAGCAATCAGCACGTCTTCAATTAATGGATGGGGACCACTTGCTTCGTAGGGTCCACACCTAACTTGGAGTGGGCATAACCATTCTTGTGTGAATCTCCCTTGAGTCTCTGCTATCCCCTGGCTCTAGTCTGTGTTTTTTTGCCGAAAATTGGGTCGAAACTCGGCCTGAAATCGCCCCCAGAGTTTTCTGCGAATTTTGCACGTGGCGCATGTCACGCGTATGTGTCAGTCACGCGTACGGGTTGATGATCTTCTTCGCGTGTCATGCGTACGCGTCTGGTACACACACGCATTGCCATAGACAGCTCCGAATCACGCGTACGCGTCAGGCACGCGCACGCGTCGCTCCTTGCTGGTCAGCTCCTTGGTTTCTTCTCTTTCTCTTGCAGAAACTCCATCAAATCCATCCGAATGCTACCTAAAATAAACAGAATTCCACAAGACTCAAAGTAGCATCCATAGTGGCTAAAAGATAATTAATTCTTGATTAAACTCAACAATTTAAATGCAAATTCACTAGGAAAAGATAGGAAAGATGCTCACATATCACAACACCAAACTTGAATTGTTGTTTGTCCTCAAGCAACCAAAATTAATACATGATTAAGATGTGAATTTACATGAGAGGTAAGAGTTCAGTTAGGCTCATGTCTCTTCTTAAAATGGGATTTATTCATTGTAACTCTAAACAGTTTTGGCATCTCACTCTCCTTTGAATCAGAAGGATGTCAGTGTCATTCGAAATTAAAATTCGGATAATATTATGAATTCTCTGATCTTTTGTAACTCAATTTAACCCTTGAACATAGCAATTTTTCTTTTCTTTGGTGCTTTGCACCTTGATCCTAGCCGTGACTTTAAATGTTGTCTCAAGCTTCACTTGACACAGAAACACCACAAGCACTTAACTGGGGAACTCTTTTGAAGTTCTTATTTTTCTTTCAGCTACTCCCAGACATTGGTGCTCAAAGCCTTTGGCATACTCTGCTAATTGCAATTGATCTCGACTCTAAATATTTTGTCTCAAGGATTACTTGACACAAGAACACCACAAGCATGTGACTAGGGAAACAACTCTTTGAGCTTTTAATCATGTCTGACCTCCCTAGTCATTGATGCTCAGAGCCTTGGACCTTGCTTTTATGTCTCTTTTTTTTTATTTATTTTTTTTGTATTGGTGTCTCTTTTGCTTCAAGGATTAAATTTTTGTTTATTTCAGAGAAGTCATAATAATTCTCTAAATTCATGTTCCTTGTACATCAACATTCTTTGATTTAAATTTAAATATGCACTGTTCATGTCATGCATTCAGAGTCACAGAAAATACCACCACATTTAAATGAATAAGACTACTCTTCAATATAAACTTAATTTCTCATGCAATATATTACTTCTTTCTCTTTTGCTTCAAGGTTTAAATTTTTGTTTATTTCAGAGAAGTCATAATAATTCTCTAAATTCCTGTTCTTTATACATCAACATTCTTTGATTCAAATTTGAATATGCACTGTTCATGTCATGCATTCAGAGTCACAGAAAATATCACCACATTTAAATGAATAAGACTACTCTTTAATATAAACTCAATTTCTCATGCAATATATCACTTCTTTTTCTTTTTAGATTCAAGTTCAGTGAGCGGTACATGAGACAAATAGCAGAATGAAACTAATTTTAAGAATTGAAAGTACTAAAGATCATGCAGGCAATCAAAGCAACAGAAAACAGAAAAGAACAAAATAAGAACGGAAGAGAAATAGAATGAAAAGAACTCAACCACCTCAGTTATGCTAGTGGTCATCTCATTCCTCTATGAAGAACATTCATCTCCCTTTGGTGCTATTAAAATAAGCAGAAAAGCCATAAGCGTAGCGACAACACCAAACTTAAAGGTTTGCTTGTCCTCAAGCAAAAAAAACTGAAAACAAAAACAAATAGTAAGATGAAAGAAGAATAAAAGGATAAAAGAACAAGAGAGAATTAAGATTGGGGGGTGGATGATTTGAAATCAAGCGCTGAGGGGTTTAATTTCGGCGTCGCATGCGACGCGTACGCATAAGGCACACATACGCGTGGATGGCACTAATTTCAAGCGATGCGTACGCGCCTGGGACGCGTACGCATGGATGGCCAGGATTGGAAACAACGCGCACGCGTCAGGGACGCGTACGCGTGATGGGACTTGTGCTCCCAGCACCATTCCAGCCCCATACCATCATAACTCTCTGGCCATGCACTTATTTACGTCGTTTTTCAGTGTCACGCGTACGCGTCAGGGACGCGCACACGTGGGTGGTCATTTGTGCAAACGACGCGCATGCGTCAGGGACGCGTACGCGTGATGCGGCTTATACACCCAGCACAGTTCCAGCCCCACTCCTGCTCAACTCTCTGTCAATTTTTATTTTTCATGCACACACATATGACGCGTACGCGTCAGTGACGCTTGCGTGTCGTGTTTTTGTTTTGTTTTTTTTTTCACCTGAAGTATTCGGTTCCTATTATAAAAAAAATAACTAAGGATACGAAATTATCAGGTTGCCACCCGACAAACACTTCTTTACCGTCACTAGCTTGACGGTCAGCTCCTCTAAGGAGGAGGATCATAGGGGGCTCAGCTCTTAACCCCTTACTTTGAACTTCTTTCCTGTGTCTCCATAAATTAGCTCAATATTCTCCAGAGAGAGGATTCTGTTTACTGTATAAATCCATACTGGATTCCTAGTCAATACCACCTTCATTCCTGGGGAGAAACCTTCAGTAGGAATCTTTTTGTTTCTCCATCCCCAGGGTATTTTCTTCTTTTTCGGAACCTCCTCCTTGGTGGATGATGCATTCCCGACACCAAACTTAGGCTTGATATCAGGAGAAATTTTATTGATTGTCACAAAAGGAGGTTTGAGCTGCAGATTCTGCTGTCCGTTATTAGGGGGTTCTTGAAGGTTTGGATCAATAAGCTCAGTCTGCATGAACCTCTCTTCTTTACCTGCTGAATGTATATCTTTGAAGACATGAAAGACCAGTTACTCATTATGCACTCTGAGCACTAATTCACCCACTTCTACATCAATTAGAGCTCTCCCAGTGGCTAGGAAAGGTCTTCCTAGGATTATAGAGGCATTCTCATCCTCCCCTGTGTCAAGAATCACGAAATCTACTGGGAGGAAGAACTTACCCACTTTGACCAAGATATTTTCCACTAATCCGTATGCAAGCTTCAAAGATTTGTCTGCCATCTGTAATGCTATCCCTGTGGGTTGTGCCTCTTGGATTTTCAGCTTCTTTATCACAGACAAAGCCATTAAGTTGATGCTTGCTCTAAGATCACATAATGCTTTCTCAAAGGTTGTGCTCCCAATGGTGCATGAAATTTGGAAGCTCCCTGGATCCGGCATCTTCCTTGGCAAGTTATTCTGAATGATGGCATTACATTCTTTAGTCAGGACCACAGTCTCGTCTCCCTTTAAAGGCTTCTTCTTTGACAACAACTCCTTCATGAGTTTAGCATAGAGAGGCATTTGCTCCAAGACCTCAGCAAAAAGAATATTGATTTGCAACTTTCTGAAGACTTCCAAGAACTTTGAAAACTGCTTGTCCTTGGTCTCCTTATGAAGTCTCTGCTATCCCCTGGCTCTAGCTGTGTTTCTGGGCCAAAAACTGGGTCGAAACTCGGCCTGAAATCGCCCCCAGCATTTTCTACAAATTCTGCACGTGGCGCATATCACGCGTACGCGTCAGTCACGCGTACGCGTCAATCACGTGTACGCGTCAGGTATGCGCACGCGTCGCTGAGCAAATATCCAAATCACGTGCACGCGTCAGGTACGCGCACGCGTCGCTCTGCAAATCTTCAAATCACGCGCATGCGTCAGGTACGCACACGCGTCGCTCCTCGCTGTCATCTCCTTTAATTCTTGTGCTGATTCCATTTGTGCAAGCTTCCTCTCCATCCTCTAAGCTATTCCTGCACTATATAGCCTTCTTCTCTTTTTCTGCGGAACCTCCATCAAATCCAACCAAATGCTACCTAAAATAAACAGAATTGCACAAGACTCAAAGTAGCATCCATAGTGGCTAAAAGATAATTAATTCTTAATTAAACTCAACAAATTAAATACAAATTCACTAGGAAAAGATAGGAAAGATGCTCACGCATCAAGGGTTGATGTAATTTTTTATTTTTTTAAATTGAAAACCGGAAAAAAACTGTCTAGTTCAAACAGTTTACTGGTTAACCGTCGGTTCGACCAGTTTTCTTTTATCAATTTTTTGCTAGACAGTTTACACTTCGACTAAACCTGCTAGGTGATCGATTTTCAGTTAATCGGGTTGAACCTGCTGGTCTGATTCGCTTATCAGAACATTGGTTCAAACACTTGCAAAATAACCATTCGCTGCTGCCATGCGAATTTTCAATTTGCATGTGTCACTCGTGAAATGGACGTGCAGTAACTCACAAGAAAGGTTATGACACACTTTTTTTTCTATTGGTAGTAATTACTTTTGTACACCGTTAGTATTGACAAGTAGATTCTCTTTCTCTCTCATGATATTCACCCAAATTCTGACAACACTCTATTCAATGCATGGATCAAGCAGGTTTTCACTTTTCTCTTTAAAGGAGAGTGAACTTTCTTTCTAAAGAGAAGTCTTCATAACTAAAGATTCTATAAATCCCTCATCTTCATTCCAAATTTACAACCCATTATCAATCTCACCAAATTACCATAAATAGACCTTATATCAACCAAAACATATAGCTTTTGCATTGCAAATTGCCTAGCCAAATTCAAGGGAACAAAGCTAAGAGGAAGTCGCAATCACTGATTTCATCGTGAACTACATCAGGAAACAAGAACCTACATATGATCATGATTGCCTATGTATTATAATCAATTATAAGGTTAGATCATCAAAAATTAAAAAGACAAGAGGAAAACTTTCAACATGGATGGCATCAACATAGTTGGCAAAATTCTGATGAAGAAGGAAATAAGCTTTAAAGCATGTAAAATTGATTTACTAGGCATATGTGAAAATCTAGAGGCTGTTGCCATCATGGATGTGGGCATGACGGAGGAAAATTATCGGTAAATATTTTCACAAGAATATCGTGTTGCAAGTATAGTTTTAAACCGACAAGCAATCCTCAATCGACATTTAAATTGTTTGTCACTTAAGCAAACCCAATAAAATTAACCGAAGTATTTAAATCTCGGGTCATCTCTCAAGAAATTACAGGGAAGTATGTTTATTATTGGCTATGGAAAAGTATATTTTTGGGTTTTGTAATAAGAAACAAGAAAGTAAAATAGCAAGAAAATAAACTAATAACCAAGAAAGCTCTTAGCAAGGAAAGATAATTAGAAGTCATATCCTCATTATCATCGTCAATTGTGATGGTAAATGTAAATTACTTTCACTTAGTTGTCCTCTAACAAATGAAGGAAAGTCAAGCGAGCAAAATCGACTTAAGTTCACAAGTCCTAATCAAATACTAGATTTAGTGAGGCTCAAGCCAACTAGCAACTTTCAATCACCAATCAACAAAAGAATTTTGATAACTCAAGAGTCTCTAATTAATCAATCTAAGTCAAGAACATAAAAATCTAAATTAAAATCCACCCAAGTATTTTATCAAATATTTGGAAGGCATAAAATAAAAACATAGAAAATTGACAAGACATAGGAAATTCTAAGACTAACCAAAGCAAGAAAATAACAATAACAAAGTAATTGAACTATAAGAAACATGAAACATAAATTGTATTAATGAAAATTGAGAGTAACACATGAACTCATAAACTAAATTAGCAAAATAAAGGAATCAATAAGGAAAGTAGATAACTAAAGTGTTAGAACAAATAAAAGTAAGAAAAACTAAATTAAAATAAGACTGAAACCTAAACCTAAGGAGAAATTGGGAGAAGAAATCCTAAACCTAGAGAGAGGAGAGAGCCTCTCTCTCTAGAATTCTACATCTAAAACCTAAAGTGTGTATGAATGAATGATGGATCCCCTTGATTCGTCCCACTCTGCAGCCTCTAATCTTCATTTTCGGGCTTGAAACTGGGCCAAAAACAGCCCAGAAATCGCCCCCAGCATTTTCTCGTAACTGAGGCACGTGATGCTCGTCACGTGTATGTGTCAGCCACGCGTACGCATTGCTGAACGAATTCTTGGTCACGCGTACGCGTCACTTGCCTGCTGCACCGGTCACGCGTACGCGTCATCCATGCGTGTGCGTCAAGGCCAGCTGCTCAAAACTTCAATTTCTTGTGTTTCTTCCACTTTTGCATGCTTGTTTTCCATCTTCTAAGCCATTCCTATCCTAGAAAACCTGAAATCACTTAATGCACATATCACGGCATAATAAAAGAGGATTAAAAATTAGCAATTTTAAGGTCTAAGAAGCATGTTTTCAATCATAGCACAAATTTGGAAGGATTTATAAAACTATACAATTTATATGAATAAGTGCAAGAATAGTTGATAAAATCCACTCAATTTAATACAAAATAAACCGTAAAATAGTAAGTTCTTATAAGTTTTAATGACATGAGGAAAGAAATGTAGATTCTAAAAAGAAAGCCGTGGAGCATAATAGAAACTACAACTAGTCAATTCTAAAACTCAATAATAGCAACACAAGCAAGCAAGATTATAACATAAAACATCAATTTCTTTAATAAAAAATAAGAACTCTATCTAAAATAACAAGATAAAGAAATCAACAAAAGATTTTAAGTAAAATAGTGTACAAGAACAAGAAGTAAAAACCCTTGAAATTTTAGAGAATACCCATACATGTAGTAAATCAAATAGATAATAGAATACAAGTAGTAATTACAATCTCACAAATCTATTTACAAGAAAATGTACAATCAAGTATGATGCATGCCTGGTTCTAATACAGGCCATGAACTCACATGTCGGTTGGTTGCATGAAATCCCAACAAAGTTTTCGAGATAGACATTATGTATTTCCATCCCTACCTTGAAAAGTGTACCTCCATCAGCTTTACGTATCGTTGTCCTTATGGGAGAGACCTTCCTTCCGATCTTAAAAGGGCGTTATGTATCGCTGTCCCTAGATCTTTCCGACACTAGTTAAGTAGAATGGAATTCCACACTACCAGAAAACACTTAAGCACCTTGGGGTTTAGGTTTCTCTTTGGGACACAGTGGAGTGATCTTCGAAGCGGTCCTTTTACCCTTGATCTCTTAATACATTGTCATGGCTCAAGAAACCCTTTTGCTCTTATTCTTTCAACATTGATACCATGTTGTCCTTGCTTGTACTAAGGGATCCTTTTGCCCTTAGCAATTTAATTAAAGTCTTTTGTGGTCTCTTTCTTTTTTTTCTTGAGTCTCTAATACTTTTAATTTATAATTTTCATTTTCTACTCTTAGGTTATACCGAATTCCTATATTACCCTACCTTTCTTTAAGTCTTAGACAATCTTTAACCCTAAAAGTAACACTTTACTAGTTTACCCTTGTATTTTATAGAAAGACCATTTTACCTCTAAGCATTCTAGTTAACCATTTTAAGCCTTACTTTTTCTCTAAAATGACTATTATAATCCTAGGTGTCACACTCAACTATTCTTAGTGTTAATTATTACCAAACTTACCAACTTATACCGTCATTTATCAAATTACCCATAAAACTCTTATTAATGTCATTTTTACTCTTTTCAGCATAAAATGTTATCTCTTTCTTTGATTCTTTATCATTATCTTATTTTTTTTACCATAGTTTCACTTTTTACCCCTAGTTTTTAAAAAAAAATTTTTAATTAGACTCAACTCTTTTCTTTAATCACAATTTTGACCCAATTATCTCATGTAATTTTATATTTATCCCTAAGACTTCTACATTTATGTTTCTAGGTTTAGTTCTTATTAGTTACATCCTTAACCCTCTTTGTCTTCTAATTTACCTAAAAGTCACTTTTGATGCATCATACTTTTTTTTCTAGAGCTAAATTTTATATTTTTAACCTCTTCTGACTCTTTTTCACATATCTTTTACTCTTTCACTTAATTATATTTCTTAAACTTTGTAAAACCCCGTCGAACAGCAAATTAATTAAGTAATAAAATGAATATGAATGAAAATAGTTAGAAAACGTAATAATCATTAGTACCAGTCAAACCGCAAATTAATTCAACAATAATTATATTTCTCCGTGAAAATGCATACTGAAAATTTGACTGACAGTACCAGTTGAGATTTATCCGGTACTACAATTGAGAAAATAAATTATTAGTGAGGAAGGTTAAAAAGTTAAAATTATAATTTAGATGGTAAAAATAATTAAAACGCACCTTAAAATGTTAATCTTAAAGGTTTTGGTAAAAATTGGGCCAAACAGGACATATATCTGAACCGGGCCCAAGTTGGACCCAAGCCCAACATATATAAGCCATTAGTTATGGCCATTCACCAACCACAACCCTCATTTGTTGTGTTTGATGCCAAAATAAAAGAAGAGAAGTGAGAAGAAAGAAACCCTAATTATGGTAAGTAATTTCAAAACTCATGCCCAGTTTTTGTTTCCCTTCCAATTTCGAGTTTTGGCTTTTGGTTTTAAAAAATTTGTGGTTTTGGTTGTTTAGGGGTACTCTAGTATGAGCCATTGGTGAGTTTCATCAACCAATTTCATGGGTTAAGGTAAGGAATCCTCAAATCCTTGTAATTCATGAATTTTATGAACCCTATGATGAAGCATGGAAGTGTTGGGTGGAGCTTGGAGCTAAGGTTTGATGGAGATTCACAAGTGAGATCTTGATTTTGACTTCCAAGTGGTACGATTTTAGTTTCATTTAAATACCGTAAAATGTAGTATGAAATTCTAGGCTAGATGTCCCTAAGATTAAGTTTGAATTGTGTATTTGGATGGATTTGATATGTGTAGAAGAGATGTTGTGATAATTGATTATTTGAATGATGTATAGTTGTTGTGTTGATGGAAATTGATACTGAATAGTGAATTATATAGTTATGAGTTATGTATATATTGAATTGGTGAATATTGGGCCAGAGACCATGAATTTTGGGCGGGAGGCTGGGAAGTGGTAAGGACAGTAAGTAATAATTGAATTGTGTGATAATGTATGAGATTGAATGAAGAATTGGTATAAGATGTATGAGAATTTAATTGATGATGGAATAGTGAAAGATGTAGTTTTGAGGTATTGAAATGTGTAGATGAAGTAGGTTCAAATTTGGTTGAGCGTAAAAATGTGAAATGGGTTGGTTTGTGGTAAAATTATTGAGTGAAAATTATTTTGGCTTGTGAATAATTGGACGGATCGATGATTGTGTGTTTTTGGTTAAAACAAATTTTTGGCTAACTTCAACGAGCCGTAACTCGGTCCTCGGAGTTGGAAAACTTTCAAGATTATATTTTTATGAAAAATCATTTATTGATCTTTCCAACGGTTCAAGAATGGTTGAAAAATAAATTTTGTACAAAAAGATATGAAGGTTTGATAATTGGGTTCAAAAACTGAATTTTACACTTATCCACTTTTTGTTATTCTACAACATCATGCGTATGCGGAGATGCCACGTGACACAGACAATGGGCACTGCCCAGTGATCTCGCGTATGTGGAAGGAGGCATGCATACACGGAAGTGTCATAATTGAAAACTCATGTACGCGGAAGTAGTACGCAACGTGAGGGAAGGCTCCTATTTCCATCTCTCGCGTACGCGGACAAGCGCTCACGTACGCGACACCCAAATTTTTAGACCTTGCGTATGTGAGCCAATGCATGCATACGCACAACCTCCAGATTTTGCAAAGTGTGTTTTTAAGTCTCTTAACAATTTCTTTAGGCTTTTAAACCCTTGTAACCACGATAAGGGTATAGAGTCGATGTAATTAAGGATGGAAGAGTTAGAGACCAAAAACTAAAGAGTTGAATTAGCAAAATTATGGAAAATGAATATTTGAATAATGAGATGATGTAATATTTGAATATGATGATGTATAATGAGATTGATGTGATATTTGAATATGATGATGAATGGATGATGATGGATGAGTCCAATTAAGATTGAATATGAATTGAGACGAGTTTGATGATGAGAATGATGATGATTATGAGATTGATATTGAATATGATTCTGATTGTGATACACTTGTCTGGGTAGATGTAGTGGCATCGATCTACTTGCTCTGGGTTTGGTTTGAATCTCTTGGGGTAGATGCAGTGGTTTGCCCCCACTTGCTTCCAGTCGAGAATGATTTAAGATTTGAGAAATTATTTGAGTTTTGGATTTCCTTGGGTAGATGCAGTGGGTCGACTCCACTCGCTCCAGGTTAAGACTTGAGATTCTGTTGACCCTGCGTCATAAGTGTAGCCGGACACTTATACCTTTCTGGATGACCTCTCCCCCATTGATATATATATTGAATGATTAATATTTTTTAGTTTGGAGATGCGCTCACACAGGGACTGTCCAATGGTTTGCTACCCGAACATGTTGGGTTGGCTATATAACCGACAGATGATATCATCGGCCATAGGGTAGGCATACATCATTTGCATATGTTTGATTTGTTTGGGTTCACTTACTTGTTTTGGATTGCCTAATTGTACATGCTATGTTACCTGATTATATTTTACTTTCTTTACTTGTACCTACTTGTATATTATTTGTCTGCATTGATTGTATTTGTATAAATGAGAGGTCCCTCATGCTGGTGTTGGTTGACGCTGAGGGGCTGGTGCTGAGTTCTAATTTTGATTATGTTTTATTGGAGGATTGAGAAAGACTGAGAATTCTTGACTTAGACTTAGAATTTCCCTTATGTTAGTTGCTTGATTTTGGATTAGAGATAATATAGGATGGATCTTGATGAGATAAGAAGCTTAAGATTACTTAGTGAGTTCGCGTTGCCTTATGTAGTATTTTTTTGGCACTTTTACCATATTGAAAACTCATAGGTCGGGGGGTTCTCATTCCATATATATCTCTTGTTTTTCAGATGCAGGTCTAGGTGCTCAGTAGTGAGCTATGGTTTATCTGAGAAGTGGCGAAGATCTTTGGATTCTCTGCTTTACTTTGTTTAGATTTCTCTTCATACTCATTTTTAAAAATGTATGCTATGTATTTATTTCATTTGAAAACTTGTCTATAGAGACCTTTATGTATATTTTGGGAGAGATAGGAATTACTGTCGTCAAACTGCTTTTACTTTTGTAACTCTAGCCGGCCTAAATTTTGCGGGTCGCGACTGGTGGCTATTTACTTATGTTTTATATGTATATCATATCTTATCTTATCCTTGTTTACTGTTTTTATCGTTACCCTTGATTTTCAAATGCACTTTATCTTTTGTTTTATCGATACGTGAGCGTTACGATTTGTAATTTTATTTTACTCCTTTTCAGCCTTCTCGTTTAATACTTCCTTTCAATTATATCTATAAATATGTATTCTAATCCACCTTAAGAGTCGTACCACCTTATTATTTTTGACTTATGACTCGGGTATAAGGAATTGAATATTAGAGTGTTACAAACTTCATTTTATGACTTATATTAACTCTTGGTGTCTTTTATGAAATGAAACTTCAACCCCAAGTGCATCATAAATTTTGGCCATCATTCATACAATACACACAACCATAATATTCACATATAGCATACATTGCATCAATAAAGAGATAATTCTTCATATAATCAAGATTCGTACAAACATACACCGATCATTCTTTCAAGAGAGGATATGAGCATCACTTTCAAACATAGAAATTAAATAAGTGTTATTAACCCTTAACTTTTCTTTGATTCACTCTCTTGAACACACGTAAAAATTAACTAAACAAGGGCAATTGGATAATTAATGAAATTGAGGTGATATAGCCGAAACTTAGAGGAATGGAGGGAATGAAATGAAACTCTCTTGAGCTTGAGTTTGAGGCCTCCTATGCATGCTCATTGGGGATCCTAGTGATGGCTATTTAGATAAAAAAAGAGAGAAACATGGTCTCTTATGAAAAGATCCCAAAATTAAAAATAGAAGAGAGAAACTAGGGATATTCTTGCACTTATCTTGTTGAATTTTAGAGAAAAGATAAGAAAAGAGTGAAGAAATAGACTAGAAAGGCTTGATCCTTGAAAAAATAGTAAAGTGGTCTTTGAACTAGCAGTGTAGAATTGTATGAAACAAAGCTCATTTTCTCTCTTTTCCTCACTCAAGGCTTTGGGCTTCTCTTTCTTTTATCTCTATTTTCTTTCTTCTGTCACTTGCTAATTTTGTTTTGTCTAGTGTGAAGTGAAAATTATGAGAGTGGTAAAAAAAGAGTTCATGACTTTTGTAAATTAGAGAAATGATAAGATAGAATTTAAGAATCTTAGTCATTTCTTAGTGGATAATCTTACCCACTCTTATCCTTTGTAATTTTCTAATGCAAAAACTAATTAATGAGAGTAGTAATAGAGAGAGAAAGAGTATGTGTGTGTACGGTCAAGATTTCAACAAAAATTTACTTATCAACTTAATATTTTCTTAATATTTAATTTTTAATGGAAGTGCAATGTTCCATATTTTTATATCAATTTGCTTTAATATAATTTTGTTTAAGTAACTGATTTAGGTAATTAATAAATTAGATTTTATTTTCTCCAATGTTGGTAATAATAGATTTAGTGAATCTTCTAATTAAAAATTATATCTTATATTCTATGCAAGAAACGGTGGTGTCTTACTGTATGAAAGAAAAGAAAAGAAAATTGAGATCAAATAAGATCAATTCAAAAAATAATATGTGAAGAACATGAAAAAATCAGGCCAAATTAATAATACTAATTTCAAGAACATTTTTTTAGCTCCCTTATATCTATAAATAGAGAGTTACTTCTTCTACTATTATTCTTCTACTATTACGCACAAACAAATAAAAATATCACTTAACTTTTAACGTAAGTCTTTTATATTATTGTATACCATCACTCTTTTATTATTATTATTATTATTATTATTATTATTATTATTATTTGCTAGAATACTTTGACTATGATATTAGTATTCTTGTTATGATACTCTTTTTTTTCTTTCTCCTCCAAGTCTTGCATACTTGAATTCTTGTTTAGTGTTTTTTATTCGCTTGAGAAAAAGAGTATACAATACAATTGTATATTTTACTCTTTAAAATATTTTTTTAAAAATTGCAAATTTTCTTAATATTTCGTCAATGGTTTGTTATCAACTTAATATTTTCTTAATGTTTTTTTTTTAAATAGAGGTGCATTCGTTATCAATTTCCTTTATATATTATTTTCTTAATATATAATTGCTTTAGATAATTATATATAGATTGAATATTTATACCTATAAATAAGGCAATTATTCAAATTATAATTTTTACTAAGATTATTTCTGCAATAACTTGATAAATCATATTTCCAATGTGTACATAGATAACGTATTAAAAAATGGTAATATTTGCTAATATTAAAGTTTTTCTTGTAATACCAGGAAATTAAGCATTATAATTTCGCAATGGCAAAAGGAGTACTACTTTTTTCTTTGCTTGTCTTTCTAGTTCTAACGCAAGCAGGTGTAACCCTACTTTTCGTCTTTTATTTTTTCTCTCTAATTTCTTTATTGTTTTTGCATTTTTTTAAAAATTAGTAATTCTTAATTGTTATACAGATCCACTCAAATTATGAAATATATAGTAATATTGAAAAGTAATGAAGCATAATATCTTACTCACAAGTTAAATATAAATATAAATATCTTTAACTATATCCACTTGCATTTGTATAAATATATTACGTGTACATAAAAGTAAAAGTTAATTTATAAGTCATTTCACATTTGAGAGACATTTTTATTTAATTTTTTAATAAATTATTATTATTATTATTATTATTATTATTATTATTATTATTATTATTATTATTATTATTATTATTATTATTATTAACACGTCTCAATAGTATCTGTACATGGTGTATGTGTAAAGTAGCTTGATTATATTACATAAATCATTTTGTATATTTTGAATGTGTTCAATTTTTTTCTTTAATTTATGTTGAAAGAAACATTGTTGATGATTTTCAGATTGCATGAAATCCTTCAATGTAACGAAATGTTGCTGGGAATATCATCTTGGTAATGATGTTTGTGTCGACAGTACTTGCAACTCAGTGTGTCAACAACTTTGCAAGGGAGGGCATTGCAGAAATTACGATAAACATATATGTCATTGTGCTTGTTAATTAATTAGAATATCACGCTTCTATCTGCGCCACTCTGATAACAAGAAGTATTACAACGACTTCATATGCTTATAAATAAAATACGAGCCTTTTACTCGAAATTATATCACTGTTTTTTTTTTTTGAAAAACCGGAAATACTTTTTCTTAAAACAAACATGCATGTATAACCAGAACTCAATCACATTCCTCATATATATATATACCAGACTTCTTATACAAGTACTTACAAATATACATACATGCATCTCATTACAAAGCAAGATTCCTATCCCTCTTACAACAATATAATATTAGTGGTGAGGGAAGAATAATATCTAAACTAAAACAACAACATCGTATAAGCAAAAGTACAAAACGCAATAAAACTCTTCGTAAGCTTCTTCATCTATTTCCTGAAAAGATAAAGATGTAGGGGGTGAGAACCTAACCATACGGTCTAACCACGGAGTTTCAGAGTTGTCATAATAAGATATGTAAAAGGAAGTTGTTTTCAATCGTAGTGATCATCGCTCGTCCTATGAATCTTTTAAAAACCAATGACTAATCATCAAAAAATTCAAAACCTTTTTAAAAGAAATCAGTTAATTATCCAGAAATTCAAAACTTATTTTTTTATAAGAGAATCTTAAAAGCTTCCTAATAGTATGATACCAACCCGTTCCAAACATAGGTTCATAAATCTATGCTGAACCAGCTTGATATTTCATACTTTATTAAATCTTATCAGAAACCAATCACGGCCTCTGGCCCATCACATAATCAACCACAGCCTCCGACCTAAGCAATTTAATCAAATTAATAATCAAACACCACATTTGGAAATAACTCTTAGCTTGACCACCACCAGCATGAGGGATCCCTCAGTTGTTCAAACACATACAACGCAAACAAAGAAAACACAATTAAGAAGCAGATATAGCAATTAGCTCAGGTAACAGTTAATAATAGTTAAGCAATTAGGCAAACCAAAATAAATTCAAACTCAAACAAAGCATACAAATGTATATGATGCATGCCTATCCTATAACTGATGAGTCTCATCTGTCGGTTATAAATCCAAACCCGACATGTCCGGTAGCTAACCCTGGACAGAACACCAAACACGGAGCAAGTGGGACCAAACTGTAATCCTTGCATCTTACCCGTGTACCCGGAGCAAGGGACAACTTCACCCTTGCCTCTAACCCAGGTGGTGTTACAGTTCTCAACCCAGAGCAAGCGGTGACAGAACTCAACCCTTGCATCTTACTCGGAGTCTCGAACTCTTATCTGGAGCAAGTGGATAACACCACTGTATCTTATCCGGAGTCTCAACCTTATCCGAAGCAAGTGACCAATGCCACTGCTTCTTATCTGGTCACATATATCTCAATCAAATTCAAATTCATTTTCAAATCCATTCACAATATCATTCAATTCATTCGACAATCAAACTTTAAAATCAATTCTCATCATCCCTCATTCCTTAATATCACACCTCCTATTTCGTTCATCAACAATTCATACTCAAAACACAATTCATTCTTTTCTGAATAGAACAAACTCAAAATGTAATGCTTTTCTTAATAACTGAAAAATCAAATTATAAAATCCTTAAAAATCCAAATCTTTCTAAAGAAGTACTTCAAACAAAACTTTCAATTTTTATAAAAATTTTGACAACATCTCTAAAACTCAGACTTTTGCCACCCTTCAAGAGTCCTAACCAAACCATTTCCAAACCTCAAATTATTTTCCAAAATCTAACCAATTCTAATATCAAATCTTTTTCAAAATCAGACTAGCTCCAATATCAAATAAATTATAAAATCAAACTTGTTAAAAATCAAACCGCTTCCGAAATAAAATCATTTTCATATCTCAATTCATTTTCAATATATCATTTTCCAATGCCGATTCATTTTCAATATCAAATTAATTCCAAAGCCAAGAAAATCATGTTTCATAATATTCAACCAAATCATTTTCTTATCAACAACCGCATACCACATTCATAAAACTCACATAATCATAGAAATATATTTTTCACATCAATATCTATTTATAACAATTATGTGATATAAAAATTTTTTTTAAGAAAAACTCCTACCTCAAACCGTCGAACTCAATGATTATTAAACGCAGTGAACCTCTCTTTTTCTTTCAGTTCATAGCAGTGGCAATCCTTTCGACCGCTATCGTGGCAGCAGCAGCCATCAGACACCTCATGCAGTCACAGTAACTCGACCCTAAGACAGCAACGTCACAAAATCCTTAATAAATTATAACGTAACGACGATCATGAGTGTTCGAAACGAGGAACAACTTACTGTAATTTGGGGACCATGGAAACGGAGTAGTGGCGACAACTCCGACATTTAGAAGAACCGAAACTAGCCCTCCTTCTCGCATGCAGCTATGCCAACATCCACTACCGTCACCCCCTCTCTTCCAGTCAAACCCAACGGCGACGGCGACGACGACAGCGATGGCGACAGCTCTTGACGGTGACAGGTATGAACAGCGGTGTGGGCAGCGCCTCCTTCTCCTCGCGAAACACTCCTTCTCCTCTCTGGCCATCACGTTCTTCTCTCCTCCACCAAGTTCGACGGCATGCCACGCAGCAGCCCCAGCAACAACGACGACGAGGTGTAGCGGCACAAGCAGCGCCCCCTTCTTGTCGCGTGCTTCTTTCTCCCCTTGTCTTTCTCTCTCTGCCCGATCTCTCTTCCTCTCCTCTAACGTGCAACAGCAGCAACGCTCCTCACAGATCCATGGATGGCAACGATGGCTGGGCAGCTTCTCCTTCCTTCGTTCTTCTCTTCTCTCTTGGTGTGGCTGAGTGCTTTGCAGGTGAGAGAAAAAGTTGCACGTGTGTGTGTTGTGTGATGAGAAAGTGTGCGCGGGTGAGGGTGAGTAAGGGGGGTATGCGTGGGTGTGCGTGGGTGTGAGGGGTGAGGGAGAGGGGTAGCGGTTCAAGGATAGTAAAGGGAATCAGAGTTAGAATTTGTGGGTTTTAATTTGGGAATTAGGGTTTGGGTAATTTTAATAAACATTAGAGAATAGAATAGTTATTAAAAACGAAATTATAACCCAACAAAATTATTTTAAGAATACCATTTTATTTAATCAATTTGTCAATTGATTTTTTAAACAAGTATTTTAATTTAAAAGTAGAGGTAATCAAATAAATTTTCTTTTATTCATAAAATTAACCTAAATTTTTAATTATTTAATTTAAATTATATATAAAACTCTTTTTTATTTCTAATTACTAAAATTCTAAATTTTAATTAAGTAAAAATCTAAATCATTAATTTTAATTAAACAAAAATATCTAATTATAATTAAAAATTATATAAATTCAAATTAATTTAAAACTCAAATTGTAATTCAATTAGACTTTCCTCTTTTGGTTGATTTTGTTACTTAGTTACTGATCTTGTGGGCTATATAAGCCTACACTCCTCAATGGTTAAAAAGATAATGATGTTTTGGACTACTCATTTAAAGTACATATATATATATTGTTTTTTTTTTTTTTTTTCTTGAGAATTAGACACAAGTTCAAATACGATGTGAGTTACATTAATACATGAAATTAGAGAAAAGCACAACTAATACTGCTCCCAAGACAATATTTAAATTATTTTCTTTGGTTACTTTCTGGAGGGTTTATTGGAATTGAGAGATAACTAAAACGAAATTTCTAAATCCTAATGAATATATATAAATTAAAGAGGAGATGTAAAAATATAATAGAAAATTGAAGATGATGGACAAATAAATAAATCTTTAATTAATTAAAATTGATTAAAATCAATGAGATATAATGAGTCACAATGAGCTTTTAATTCTTCAACACTAAACACTAATGTTTGCATTGCAACTAAAATATGTAATATTAATATTTATAAATTATTCTGGGCTGATTTTGGGTTCGGCTCCCAAATTTATTTTCCTATATAATAAATTAAAAGATTATGGATATCATTGATAAAAATATTAAAAATCCATCTTCATACATTCTCTTTTTAAATTTGTTCCTCCTATTTTCAATTGCCTCTTTTCTTCTGAATTGTTGTAATGACGAGAGAATCAGGAACATTTTTCCAATTGTCTAGAATTTTTATATATGCATTGGTCTCACCAATATTAATTTTTATTACTGTTTCTCCCTAAAAGAATTCAAGCAACTATATTTCTGAAGAACCATTTAAACAATTATCAAACTAAAATAATTTCTACTTCATAATATTTGTCTCTTTAAAAGAATTTTCTCAATACAATATACTTTATTCAAATATTTCAAATTAATAATGATATTTATCATATATTATTTAACCTTAAATATCAGTATTTTGACAAATCATGTTATAATTAATTTTTAAATTTTGATCATTTTTAGTGTGAAAATTAGCAAAATAAAAATAATTGTGAATTGGATGAAATAATTAGAGAAATGTGCTATAAGTAAAAAAACATTTACTACATTCAAAAAAAAAAAAAAGAGGACTGTTGTGAAAAAATAAATTTATATTAATTAAATTTTGTCCTTTTAAAATAGTTTTAATTTTATGAGGTAATATACCTATGAAATTACACTAGAGATGGGATGAGAGAAAAATAGAGAGACGGTGAAAGAGAGGATGCCAATGGGTATAAGTAAGGAGAAAAAAAGTACGAATTCAACAAGCTAATAAGGATTAGTTCTAAATGATAATCCAATAGAATCATATGACTTTCACTTAGGGAGGGAAGGAGTGTATGGAGCACACCTTAAAAGGGGAGAAATGTAACATCTACCACTCAAACCTTTACGTTTAAATCGTAAATCAGACAAGTTTTAGTTGATTTTAAAGAGATACAAGTTCCCAAGGATTCAAGGATCGCTTTGTAACATCCTATTACCCTAAGCCTTACCTCTAGCCGTAAAGCAAAGGATAACAAAGTGGCACGACAGTTCTAAAGCTTATAATATATAATATATGTCCAAGAATTTATATAACTAGAAGCCCGATGAAGGAATAAAGCTCAAAGTCGCATAAAGCGGAATTACAATATGCGAAATGTTCACACGATGCTAAACGCGCAGGCACGAACAGAACAAACATAATAAATATAAAACCTTGTAGATAGCTCCAGGATACACAAGGTAATAATTAAAGTAAACAAGATATATATAAGTATGATATACAAAAAGAGAACTAGTCATAGCCTGCGGAGTTTAGGCCGGCTAGTCAAACTAAATACAACAGAGTTTTTAAAGTTTTAAAACAGCAACAACCTATCTCTCAAAGTTTTCAGAAATAAAGCCTCTAAGGCAACAAAGTTATAAAAATACATAGGATGAGAGAGTAACTACATCAATCATATCAAAATTACAAAAAGTGATAATAGATCCTCTGCTCCGTTACCATCTCGTAACTCACCGAGGTGGGTTACGACCCGCATCTGAAAAATAACAACAGAATATTGTATGAAAACCAGGTTTTCTCAGTATGATATCAGTGCCCAATATATAAGATGTAAGGTTTCTGGACACCAAAGGTAATCCTAGAACTTCACATCGATACAGATATTCAAGCTTAACATAAATAAATAAATTAAAACCGTAAACAATAAACAAGGTTATCTAAAACTAGTCACCACTGTCCAACAGCCTTGATCAACCTACCCTCCGTGTGATCCCATTGCCACCACCTACCTAACCTCCTCAGCACCAGACAATCACAGATAATGCAAGCAAGTAATACAGATGTAATATTCATATATAGCAAGTAATTCAAGAAACAAGTAGGCTGATGCCAGGGCATTTTGGCCAGTTTCACTAATTAGTTTCATGCATATTCTTGGAAAATAAGCTAGTTTTGGGTAGATATTCACTTACATCTTGATTCAAGCATACATTGTGCACTTTATATGATTTCATGAGAATTTTGCATGAATTATATGATAAATTGGATGATGCATGATACCATGATTAAGAGCAAGACTTTGATGCACTTTGTTTGATTTATTTCAGGCCAAAAGAAGAAGAGAAGAAGCCACGTTAGTGGCTACGTTAGTTACACTAACGTGGGCACTAACGTGGAAGGAAGGAAAGCCCCAACGTTAGTGAGAAAAGTTAGTGGCATTAACTTTGAAGAAAGGAAATGGAGCCAACGTTAGTGACACTTAACATTATCACTAACGTTGGACCAAGCTCATAAGTGGCCACGTTAGTTGCCACGTTAACTTAGTTAACGTGGCCTCTAACGTTAAGAAGTAAAGGGGAAGCCAACGTTAGTGACATTCAACTTTATCACTAACGTTGGCCAAGTCACAATAAGCCACGTTAACTCCCACGTTAACCTAGTTAACGTGGAAGCTAACGTGAAGAAACAAGGTGGTCGACAACGTTAGTGACACCAAACATTGTCACTAACGTTGGAAGGAACCCACACAAGCCCCAATAAGCCACGTTAACTCCCACGTTAACCTAGTTAACGTGGAAGCTAACGTGAAGAAGGGAGGTGATCGCCAACGTTAGTGACACCCAACATTGTCACTAACGTTGGAATGAGCCCACACAAGCCACTATGAGCCACGTTAACTCCCACGTTAACTTAGTTAACGTGGTAGTTAACGTGGGCAAAAGTCCCACCTGGCAGCCTGACCATGCCTTCTTCAAACATCCATAACTTGAGCCACAAAGCTCCAAATGAGGTGATTCCAGTGGTATTGGAAAGTAGGATTCCAGAGCTTTCCAAGCATATATGGCACTACATGGTTGACACTAAATTTGAGGGAGAAAAACTGCCCCGAAAGTGCAATGATGAACATGGTATCAACCTGTATTAAGGCCAACTGACCTCTTCACCTTCCAAGAAGTGTAACTCGAGTTGTAGAGCTCCAAATGATGCGCTTCCAAAGGCATTGGAAAGTAGACATCCAGGGCTTTCCAACAATATATAAAAGTATGGAGTGGACACTACGTTTGAGCTCCAGAAACTGGCAATAATGAAGCCCTGATTGCTAGCGTTATTGGCACTCAAGTTTTCCAGTAACGCTGGCAACTATGCCAGCGATCATGTCCACTTCAAAGGAGCATAACTTGAGCTACAGAGGTCCAATTGAAGTGATTCTAATTGCGTTAAAAAGCTGACATTCAGAGCTTTTCAACGATATATAATACTCTATAGTGGGCATGAAATTGGAGCATAAATAAGAGGCATCTTTTAAGCCCCAAAAATACCAACTGGGCAGCAAGTGCAACGTTAGCCACAATAACTTTAGCACTAACGCTACACTTGTAGCGTTAGTGTGGCTAACTTTAGCACTAACTTTAGCACCTGGACCTCAACTTGACTCACTCTCTCTCAAGTCCACTTCAAAGCTCAAGCAAGCAAGCCCACAATTGTCAACCAATCAAGACCACAAGAAGCATCTAGAATAGGAATTTTCATTTAATTGTAATTTATTTTTAATTTCATTTTGTAATTTAAGAGAGCCTATATAAAGGCCTTAGTCTTTACATTGAAAGAAATTAGGGAGGATTCTGGATCCTGGAATGGGGGATTGAAGAGGGGTCTTCGGACTCCCTCCCCTCACACACTTTTCCTTCTCTTTCTTTTAGTTGTAATTTTCATTTATGAATGTTGAATTTTCAATTTCAGTTTGAATCTTCATCTTTACTTTTCTGCACTTTCTTTCTTTTCTATTTTTGTAGAGCAATGATCAACTAACTCTTTACATTGGGTTAGAGAGCTCTATTGTGATTCAATGGATTAAGTGTAGTTCTTATTCTTCTTCTTCTTTCTTTCCTCTTGATTTTACTAGAGGGCTTTCGATCTTCATCCAATTGGGTAGTTATCTTGGAAAAGAAACTATTCATACTTGGATCTCTTCTGAACCTTGAAAGAGGAATGAAGAGATCATGCTAGAAATGCTTTCTCATCCTGGACCAAATTGGGTGTGGATGGATATGTGACTATAATCCTTCCAACACTTGATTTGGGAAATGCATGTGGTATAATCAGTGACCATACTTCATCTCTTCTCATGAGCAATTGACCAAGGAATTGGCTATTGATCAAGATTTGAGAGATCGAATTACAAGGAATTGTAATTCGATCACTTAAGATTGCCAAGGAGATCAATGAATGCATTGATTGAGGAAGAGATGAGAATGAACTTGATCCGGAGAATTGCAATATCTCTTGATCCTAATGTTCATTTTATTTTTAGTTCTTACATTTACTTTTCTTGCCATTTTACTTTTCTGCACTTTATTGCTTTCTTTACTTTTATGCCATTTACATTCCCTTGTTGCTTATCACTCCAATCTGATTCGTCTAACTAGGATAATCAATTAACCATTGATTGCTTAATCTGTTAAACTTTGTGGGATTCGACCTCAATCTTTTGTGAGTTATTACTTGACGACAATTCGATACACTTGCTGAAGGGAGATTTGTTGAGAGACAAGTTTTTAGTGCATCAAGTTTATGGTGCCGTTGCCGGGGATTAATCGTGGTTAACAAACTACCGGTTGATTGATTTACTAGATTATACACTTTTCTTTTGTCTTTATTTTCTTTTGCTTCTTTATTTTCTTTTGCTAACTAACTGTTTGTGATATTGCCTCACTGGGAATTTCCTCATCTGTGACAATGAAGATTCCAATTTCTTTTGGTGATTATTGTTTGAGACAGAGCTTTCTGCAGGAAAGAAAGGAGCATCCATCATATTTTAGTCAATCATATTTCATGGGAAACTCCCCACCACCACATAATGATTCACTTTACTATGCTCATGGTGGGTGGGAGTATCAAGAACATGAAATGGGGTACTTTCCAGAGCCACAAAATGGTCCATATTTTGGTGAAATTGATCACTACTCAAGTTGTGGCTGGGAAGATCATAATCAAAGAGATTTCACTCATTCATACCACATTCATCAAGAGCCATCACCTCTCAAATATACAACCTCACCTCCAAGTTTTACATGCCTAAATTCTTCATCATTTGAGTATGCCTCAGCACAAAAGTCTATCCCAAATCCATACAATTCATTTCACCATCCACAAAACTCAATCCACTACCCACAAGAGTCATACCACTTTTAAAACACACAACCACAAAACAACTAATTCCATTCACAAGCCAACCCCGCCCAACCATTACAACCTACCCAACCTCCTTTAGATAAACTTGCTAGGGTGGAACTCATCATTAAAGAACTCAGAAGAAGTAGAGTAGAGGAGAGACTCACTAGGATAGAACTCCTCCTCGAAGAAATAATAAAAACAATCGAAGAGGAGAAAATAGCAAAAAGGGTCCATGAAGAAAAATTGAGGGAGAATGCACAACTCTATTCTGAAGAACAATTCATTGAAGAGCTGAGATCACAAAGAGAGACCACTTCACTCTCTCCAGAAACAGAGGAGTTCATTCAAAGGTCAAGAATAAGGGAGGAAGTCAATCAAGGGAGCCCACACTCCAATGAAATAGAGAGTTGCATAGAGGGTGAGTTCATTGAACCACCAATTCAAGAAGTTTTTGATGAAGAGGATGCTCCACCCATCATACAATACCCAAATCCTGAAATCAAGGTGGTAAAGGCAATCAACATGAACACTAACAAAAGGATGGTGACCAAGAAAAGAAGGACAATATTCATGAAGAAGAAAAGGTCAACCAAAAGCCATCCCACCCCTACCCCAACAAGCAAGTTTACTCAAGCTAACAACAGAAGAAGGCTTGTTGGGGAGAGGCACTCAAAATAAGGGGCATTAACTGGCTCCTCTTTCCTCTTGAGGTCATTCCTCTTAACAAACTGGAAGAAGAGGAAGAAAGTCGTGAACAACATGTCAAGCTAATGACATTAAAAGAGCGCTTGTTGGGAGGCAACCCAACCGTAGGTAACATTTCCTTGCTTTGCTTAGTTTACTTTCAATAATTTGGCATATGATTACACTCTAAGTTTGGTGTTGCCATGCAACAATTTGAATTTCAATCTTCATTGGGTACTTGCAACATTCTAGATTGACAGTGGCACACTAAGTTTGGTGTTGCCACTTAACTTTCATGCAAAGTACCATGCCAACACCACTTATTAATGCAATCAAAATGTCTCTGTTTGTATCTCTTGTGTCTTTATTGTATCCTTAACCTTGCTTGCTGAAATACATACATACTCACACTTCATTCTAAGACATTATGGACCCTGTCACCACTGTTTTAATTGTTGCCTGAGTATAAGCAATCTTTCTATGTCTGGTGTGGGAAGGGGAAGAATAGGAGGAAAAGGGCAACAACAATGAAGATAAAATACAAGGTGGTAAAGTTCCTTACTCCTCTTACTTATTTCCAGCACTTTAATTTGCATGATTGTCTTCTATTTTCTTTGTATGCATGTGTGATTTCTCCTTGTGAATAAGCATGTCAATTCTTTCTTTTAAGCTTTTTGTTGATTAGGGCTGTGTTTGCTAGTCTGAATGTCATTACTGCATCATCTCCTTACTTACTTGTATGCTTGTCCTTTTGAATCAAATGAAAGGAGAATGAGTGTTTTTAAAAGACCAGAGTAGAGTTCATACTATGGAATGAGTTCATGAGTTTGTGGTGTGGTCATAAGTTTGCTAAGTTGGTTCAACCACAAGGGTGGGAAGACAACTATCTGTCTTGAATACTATGCTTGAGACACACCCCATGAGACTAGCTAAATAAGAAGATCCTAATAAGAAAGAGGGAAAGAACAATGAAAGTGGAAGAATAAAAGAAAAAAAGTAAGCAATAAGGCTAGGAACCAATGGTTTTAATCTTGAAGCATGTGTCTGTGGTGCTCCTGTGTGAGGGATCTACTTGGATGAATAAGCTCTTTGGGGTGCTTTATCACTTGGTAACTTGGGTTAACTAACCCGGGATTATCAGCTAAAAGTCCACTATCAAGAGTAACCCTCACTACAGAGCATTTAGTAACCCAAAGAGGTGCTGGACACCAAGGTCTCAAGAAAAGAAAATAAATAAACCATATGCCTGTGGTGTGTATGTATGGGGGAGAGACTTGAGCAAGTAAGTCCTTAGGGGTGCTTCAACACCCAACACCTTGAACCAACTGGTTCGGGAGTGTTGGCTGAAAGCTTATTCTAAAAAGTTGCCCCCTTACAGAGCACTTAGCTTAAGAACACAAATAAATCCTGAAATGACAATAAAAGGATCAATGAATAAAAGTCTCATGGGATGCAATCAAAGTGAGTGTCTTAGGACATGATAA
The DNA here is from genome assembly GCF_059453495.1 of Arachis ipaensis. Taxonomy (NCBI): domain Eukaryota; kingdom Viridiplantae; phylum Streptophyta; class Magnoliopsida; order Fabales; family Fabaceae; genus Arachis; species Arachis ipaensis. Next base: position 111,224,899 of record NC_142441.1, on the reverse strand, counting down.
AAGTCTGAAAGCCAGGAATGAACCTAAGTTGCTATGCATGAAACCACCATAAAACCAGGGACATGACTTCCACAAGAATGACTCATTTCTCTTGGCATTCCATTCATCATTCTTTTGTTTCAGTACTTGCTTAGGGACAAGCAAGCTTTAAGTTTGGTGTTGTGATGCCAGGGCATTTTGGCCAGTTTCACTGACCTTTTCTTTACTGTTTTTAAGGTAGTTTCATGCATTTTCTTGGAAAATAAGCTAGTTTTGGATAGATATTCACTTACATCTTGATTCAAGCATACATTGTGCACTTTACATGATTTCATGAGAATTTTGCATGAATTATATGATAAATTGGATGATGCATGATCCCATGATTAAGAGCAAGACTTTGATGCACTTTGTTTGATTGATTTTAGGCCAAAAGAAGAAGAGAAGAAGCCACGTTAGTGGCTACTTGATGCGCATAAACTTGTTATGCTACGATTTAGGAAATTGCACGATCGGCAAAATTCCTTCCGGCAAGTGCACCGGTTATCGTCAAGTAAAAACTCACAATAGAGTGAGGTCGAATCCCACAAGGATTGGTTGAATGAGCAATTCGGATTAGAAGTGTGTTCTAGTTGAGCGGAATCAAGGTTGAGATGAGTATTGCGGAATGTAAAATTGGCGGGAAAAGTAAATGACAAGAAATTAAAATGGCTGAATCTTAAATTGCATGAATTAAAGAGCAGAAACTAAATTGCTGAAATTAAAGGGGATGGGGGTGATTGCATGAATTTAATTGCAGGATGTAAAGAAAAAGTGGAAATCAGAATTGGGGAATTCATTGGGTTATAGGAGATATTGAGATCTCCGAATCAAAACATGTTTATCTCTTCCTCAACCAATGCGTTCATTGAATTTTGCTTGGCAATCTTATATGATTGGATCCCAATTCCTTGGCTCACCAATGCTCTCTAAAAACAAACAAATTCCCAATCCCTTGGTTTAAATGTTCATAAGAAGAGATGATGCTTGATCACTGATTATACCACACAATTTCATGAACCACAATTTGGTAGGATTACATGTCACAATATCCATCCAAACCCCAATCCAATCCACTGTGAGAAAGCTTCTCTAGCATGAATCCTCCATTCCTTTCCCAAGGCTCCGAAGGATTCCAAGTATGAGTAGTTTCTTTCCCAAGACAACTACTCAATGGAATTAGATCGAGAAGCTTTCTAACAAAATTCAAGAGAAAAGATTGAAGAAGAAGATAAACTATTATTGATTCATTGAATTACAATAGAGCTCCCTAACCCAATGAAAGGGGGTTTAGTGAATCATAGCTCTGAATTCAATTACAAAGGAAAGGAAAACTAGCTAAAAGTGAAAGTAAACGTCCTATCTAACTTAACTTCTATCCTATTTATACACTTTCTATATTGAGCTTCAGTTGTGCTTCTTGGGCTTTGAGGCCTCTCCTTGCTTTCCTTTTGCCTTGGGTTTATGATCCATAATCTTGATGAGGTTGTTGATCCAAATCCTGTAACATTTATTGAGCCAACTTAGTGATAATCAAATAATGACACATGACTCAATAAATTGAGATTTCAAACTCATCAATCCTTCAGGCCCAATCCCATAAACCATGATATTCAATTGGGTTTCATACCAAAGTAAGTTTAAGTTAATATTTGTGCTCAAAGACTAACTTAAATCACAATATTTTTGGCCCAGAAACCTTTTCCAAGAGTGGCGTTTAAGTTGTAGTTTAAGCTTAAACTGCAGCTTAAACGCCAGACACTTCCAGTGAGGCCTTTTGTAGAAGCACGTTTAAGCTTCAGTTTAAGGTTAAACTGAAGCTTAAACGTGGAAATGGAAGAAGGTAGCCCTGGAGAGTCATGTAGTCGAACACGTTTAAGCTTCAGTTTAAGGTTAAACTGAAGCTTAAACGTGGAGATGGAAGGGCAGCCCTGGAGGTCGAACACGTTTAACCTCCAGTTTGAGGTTAAACTGGAGGTTAAACGTGGAAAAGGGTGGAGGCATACTGGAGGTCGAACACGTTTAACCTCCAGTTTGAGGTCAAACTGGAGGTTAAACGTGGAAGCTTAGAATGGTGGCCCTGGAGGTGTCGAACACGTTTAACCTCCAGTTTGAGGTCAAACTGGAGGTTAAACGTGGAAATGGAGAGAGCAACCCTGGAGTAGAAAAGCTGTCGAACACGTTTAAGCTCCAGTTTGAGTCAAACTGGAGCTTAAACGTGGAATGGCTCCCTGGTACTCTTCCTGGTTCTGGCGTTTAACCTCCAGTTTGAGGTCAAACTGGAGGTTAAACGTGGAACTCCTCCCTGGGTGGCATACTCATTCTGGCGTTTAACCTCCAGTTTGAGGTCAAACTGGAGGTTAAACTTCAATCCCAGCATTTCTTATCCTTCATGATTTTGGCGTTTAAGCTCCAGTTTAGGCTTAAACTGGAACTTAAACTCCACATGTGATATTCAAGCTTCCTTTATTGATTTTGTTGCTTCCTTGCTTAGCCTCTTCTTCCCTGAAATCATCCAAACAATTGCATCAAAGTCTTGCAAAATTTCATGAGAAATCTTCCATTCATAGCATTTAAGTAATCTAACTAAAACTCATGGAATTTGCATCAAAATCATATTGTTTGGATGGTTCATTACTTTGTTCTTCATTTAACCATTTTTGGTTACTTTAAGCTCAAGAAAATGCATAAAACAACTAAAACTAACAGAAAAATGCTAGTGAAACTAGCCTATGATGCCTTGGCATCACAACACCAAACTTAATACTTGCTTGTCCCTAAGCAAGTCCTGAGTTATTTGAGAAGAAAGTATGAAACAGAAAGCAATTACATTGGCTATATTAGCAAGCATTTGAAGTTCATCAGAAGGGTTTTATGCAGAAAGTTGCAGCATCACTTTTTCATACTTATCAGGTAGGATTATCACTTTTTCATTGCATCCATCAAACATTGCTATGGCCTCTTGTTATTCTTATGTCTTTGGCACTTTTCTCTTCTTTGTTTTTCTTTTCTTTTTCTTAGAGCTTCTTTTGCTCCTTGTTTGCTTAGTGTCATGTGTTGCACAAGCCTTTGGCATTTTCTTTTTCTTATCAGTGCACTACACATATCCACTTTAGGCATTTTAGTTCACATTTCTTCTTGAGACATTGGTGCCCAGCACCTCTTTGTGTGACTAAATGTTTTGTATTTAGGTTGCTCTTGATAATGGACTTTTGGTTGATAATCCCGGGTTAGTTAACCCAAGTTACCAAGTGTTGAAACACTCCTCAGAACCTATTCATCCAAGCATATCCTTAATACATAAACACCACAGGCATTTGTCTCAGAAGTTCAAACCATTGGTACCTAGCTTATTTTCTCAATTTTTTTGCTTTTTGGTTGCCTTTTTCCGTGGCTTTTTCTTTTTCTTTTTCTTTCTTTTTTTCATGGCCAAAGACATTTATTCATCAAGATCCATAGACAATTTTCACTTTCTACATAAAAAATGATAATTCTACACTCTAATTTTAGTGATCTGACTAAACAATCAAGCATGCATACCACCACTTAATTCTACTTGATTTGTCACTAATTTAGCCAAGTTACTTTTGTTCAAACTTTTCTTTTATTTTTGGAAACAGAACAAGCATGGCACGCACTTGTTTAAGAAGGTGAAGTTATATCCAAACATCTAGGCATTCACTTTATTCAAAGCAATTAACAAACACACATACTAAAAAAAACGACTCATAAAAAAAAAAAAAAAAAACTCCACATAACACTTAAATGACTTATGATGAAAACACGTTCATAAAGACAATTCACCAATTATCATTTGATTATTAAGGAACGAGACCACCTCTTATTTATTGCTTGGTTCTTCTTAATTCTTGGGATCCTGCTTCTTCTTGCTTCCTGCCTCTTTTTGACCACTTGTGCTTCCTTTGTCTTTTCTTATGAGCTTTTTCCAGAATCCCGCCTTTTTCATCGTTTCTTCCACTCCTTTTTCAAGGATCATTGCCTTGTTTATTTCTCCTTCTTTCCTCCCTTTGAAATACTCATCATAAGCTGGGAATGCTGGGTCCATCTTGTGTAGATGTTCCCCTATGTAGTTAAGCTTGATTTGCGAACTGATGTTGTAATCAGCTTGGACTGAGTATCTTGCATTCTGTAAAGTGGTGGCTTCCTTGATTGCCAAGACATTGGCGTCTTGGTGTTGGCATATGTGGCTGAAGGATTCCTGTAAGTGTAAATTTTGTTCCCTTTGCAGATCGAAGAATCTTGATTCAAAGTTCCTTTGCATATCCATCATTTTTAGATGAAAGTCCTCTTGTCTCTCCTGAGACCTCATGTATTGTTGAGACATTCCTTCCATGATTTCCTGCATTCTGCTCATATCCATGGGGTCTCTGGGAATTCGTTGTCTTCTTTCAGGAGTTGCTTGCTCTTCTTGCTCTTCTTCTCTATCTTCTCCTTCCTGTCTTTCTTGTTCTGCTTCTTGCTCGGCTTCCCCTTGTTGCCCTTCTTCATTTCTTCTTCTTGTATGTCTTGGAGGAGTTGGGCCAAGAGTCATTCTGTGTGCAGTTATGGCCAGTCCAGGATATAGCCAATTAGGTCTTTCATCCTCAAGTGGTACTTGGGCATCGATGCATAGTCTAATGATAGTGCTAGGGAAGTGAAGCCAGGATTCAGGGTCACTTTTCTCACTAAACTCTTGTATCTGTTCAGCAATGAGTTTATGAACTTTGATCTCTCCTCCAACCATAATGCAATGTAGCAAGATGGCTCTTTTAGGGACTATTTCTGAAGAGTTTGCAGTGGGTAGGATGGATCTCCTAACTATTGCATACCACCCTTTAGCTTCAGGTGTTAGGTCTCCCCTTCTCAAGACTCTTGGAGCCCCTCTTGTTTTTCTCACCCATTCAGCTCTGATGGCACAAAGGTCTTCAGCAATAGTTGTATAGTCAGGTTCTCCTATCATCCTTTCTTCATAACTTGCTTGGCTGAAATGTATGTTTTTCAGGCCAAGAGTTTTCATGATTGCTTTGGGACTGAAGTCAACTTCCACCCCTCTCACATAGCTTTTGTATGTGGGGTTCTTGGTTTGATCCTCCCTTACTGCATTTGCATAAAACTCTTTCACCAAGTTGATGTTGATTCTAGTGATTGGCTTAGTTAGGAGCTCCCACTTCCTCTTTTTGATCTTTTCCCAAACACCTGGGAACTCATCCTTTTCAAGGTCAAAGGGAACCTCAGCTAGTACCGTTTTAGGTCTCATCCATTCGGCTTGAATCTCATGGAACACTGATCTGTATCTCCATGCATCGAATTCCCTGTTTTCCTCCATTGGTTGCTTGTCTTTTCTTCTTTTGTGGCTAGATGAAGCTGCCATTGGTTTTTTTAGTTTTGGTAAGTGACAAGCTAAAGTTAACAAGGTGAAGCAAGAAGTGTTGTTGGAGGTGTGGTGAGGTTGTTTTCGGCAAGAGATAGTTATGCTATGATGAAGGAAAATGTGTATGAAGGAGAATTGGTGGTGTGGGACTCGTTCCCCAAGTGGTTCTTTATAGTGCCCATGAGTGAAAAATGGACGGCTAGGGTGGTTTGTGAAGGGTGGCTTGATGGTAAATATATGAATTATGGATAAGGACGATTTGCTTTTCATTTTCTTGGAAGTATTCTGGGTGCATTAGGTTGTACATGTAGCTTTCTTTTCTTGCAGAACTTCCTTTTCCCATGTGTTAGTTTCAAAGATTTGTGAATTTTCTTTTTGACCAAGCACGTACCTCCCTTTGTCTTTTTCCTCCATTTTTGTCTTTTCTTTTGTACCTGCACAAACAAACAAATTTGCTATCATTTTTCGGTCCATGTGAATTATGAATAGTATTTGCACATGTAAATCAATGCTTGTCTTTTTGAGCTTATAGCCGTGACTTCTACATGTATGCACACTTATTATTTGGACACCAAACTTAGTGTTTGGTTAAGTCTCCTGATGACATGAAATCCATATTGGTCGTCCTTAATGAGTGTGCATAATTCTAATAAATCATAGTCACCTTGGCTCTTTGATTCTAAACAAAGTTACTACCCTAAGTAATTGAAACCAAAGTATTAAAACATGTGAATGGTATACTTGTCATGAATTTTGAAATCCAGAGGAACTTCTTGCTTTTCATAAACTATGTTCAAAAAGAACACCAAACTTAATGTTTGGTTGTGCACATTGAATGAAAGATGGAATTCAATTTGAGTAAGATTTGGGAGTGCCATCAGGCACACCAAACTTAGAGACCAATTGTAATTTACATGCAAGGTTTAGTGCACTTAATCAATAGTTGTCCTGAGGATTCAAGTTCATGCATAAGAAACCATGCTTTATTAGATGTAAAGCAAAGCACTAAAGATTAAGGATACTAAAAACATGGGTTGCCTCCCATGAAGCGCTTCTTTAACGTCACTAGCTTGACGGTTGTCCCTTGTTAGGGTGGATTGTAGTGCTTGACGTCATCTCCTCTCACTATGAAAACGTCCCCACTTGATTCATTCATGACCTCTAAATGTTCCATAGAAAGAACTTTCCTGATTGTGAACACTTGAGGGAGCTGGGAAGGAATGGTTTTGAGGCCAGGTGGGATTGGCAGATAATGACTTGATATCACCTTATCTCCCGGAGAAAAACCTTCAGTGGGAATTTTCTTGTTTCTCCATCCTCTTGGCAATCTCCCTATCACTCTTCCCTTTCTCTTGAGGATTTTTTCATTGACCTTTATGTCAGGAGGATCCTTCTGATCTGTTTCCACTGATTCTTGTGGCTCTAACTCTTGCAACTCTTGTTTGCCTTCCAATGACTGTTTTAGGGTCTCAGCTGCTGGATTACTTTCCTCCAAACACGGATGGCTACTATCATCTTTAGGCTTTTCAGGTTCTGGTTCAGGCTCAGATGCAGGTTTGAAGACTTTGAAAATGAGCTGTTCATCATGTATTCTCAGAATTAGCTCTCCTTGTTCTACATCTATGAGCGCTCTAGTAGTGGCTAGAAATGGTCTGCCCAGAATGATAGGGTGTAAGTAGCTTTCCTCCATGTCCACAATGACAAAGTCTGTGGGGAAATAATAATCCCCCACTTTCACCAGCACATTTTCAACTACCCCTTCAGCTTGCTTCTGAGTTTTGTCAGCCAGTTGTATGATTACATCAGTGGATCTCACCTCATTCAGTTGTAGCCTCTTCATAAGAGTTAGAGGCATCACATTTATGCTAGCTCCTAGATCACAGAATCCTCTGTCAATTTTTGTTTCCCCTATGATGCAAGGGATATGAAAACTTCCTGGGTCCGTTTTCTTAGAGAGTGTGTCCTTCTTGATGAGAGCACTGCATTCTTTGTTCATTGTTACCGTTTGTCCTCCCTTCAAAACTCTTTTCTTGCTTAACAATTCCTTTAAATACTTGATGTGTGTGGGCATTTGATGAAGAATCTCAAGAAAGGGAATATTGACATGAAGAGAGTTAAATGTCTCTAGAAACCTTGAGTAGGTTTTCCTTTTTTCACCTCCTCCTAACCTCTCAGGAAATGGTGCTTTTGGTTGGTATATTTCCATCATGCCTTTTTGCAGTTCCTTGGCTTGCTCAGTTCCACCTTCTTGCTTAACTTCTTCCACACCTTCCTTCAAGATTTCTGGTTCCTGCTCTGAGGGCCTGATTCCTTCTTCTTCTGAGACTTCCTTCATTATGGTGATGGCTTTGCATTCTTCCCATCTTACTCTCTTTTGTTCCCCTTTAGGATTCTTTTCTGTGTCACTAGGGAACACTGCAGTTGATTTGGGTGCCTGTTGAGATAGCTCTCCTACTTGAGATTCCATCCTTTTGAGTTTTTCACCATGGTTTCTTAAGGTAGTTCTCACATCATCCCTGAAGCTCTTCAATTCAACTATGTCTTGACTCATGGTTGCCATTATTCCTTCTATCCGGTTTAATTGATCTTGAAATTGTTGGTTCGGATTAGGTTGGGTATGTTGATTATTTTGGCCATGATATGGTGGTTGGGAGTAGGTATTTTGTGTGGCTTGGTATGATCTTTGGTTGGAGTTTTGGTATGTGGAATTGTTATGTTGATTGTGGTTGTAAGGTTTGTGGTTTTGTGGTTGGGTTTGTTGGTTTCCCCACCCAAAGTTTGGGTGGTTTCTCCAGCCTGGGTTGTAAGTGTTGGAATGTGGATCATATGATTGCCTTTGTTGGTTTCCCACATAGTTAGCCTCATCCCAATCACCTCCTTCAATGCCTACTTCCTCTTGATCTTGTGTGTGTATTGCAGCCACTTGCTTTGTTTCTAATTGCCTGGTAAGCTCTGCTAGTTGCTTGGCAAACACCTTGTTTTGGGCTAGAATTGTATCAACATGGTTCAGCTCCATGACTCCCTTAGTGTTGTGCCTTTCTGATGCATAGTAGTACTCATTCTCAGCCACTGTCTCGATCACTTCAATGGCTTCTTCCACAGTCTTTTTCCTGTTCAATGAACCTCCTGATGAATGGTCTACAGCCTTCCTTGATTCATAAGAGAGCCCATCATAGAAGATGTGCAGTTGCACCCAATCATGGAACATGTTTGGTGGGCATTTCCTTGTCAAGTCCTTGAATCTCTCCCATGCCTCGTAGAGAGTTTCACCATCTTGTTGTCTAAAAGTCTGAACCTCAGATCGAAGCCTATTGACCTTTTGTGGAGGGTAGAAACGTGCCAGAAACTTGCTTTCCACCTCATCCCATGTTGTTAGACTCCCCCTTGGGAATGATTCCAGCCACTTAGCTGCTTTGTCCCTAAGTGAAAATGGGAACAAAAGCAGTTTATAGGCATCTTCCTGGACTCCATTGGACTTCACAGTGTCACAAATTCTCAGGAATTTTGTGAGATGTTGGTTTGGGTCTTCATTAGCACTTCCTCCAAAGGAACAATGATTTTCCACAAGTGATATTAGCTGTGGCTTGAGCTCAAAATTGTTGGCCTGAATGGGTGGTTTCTGGATGCTACTACCACAATTCCCAGAGGTTGGGTTTATGTATGAACTAAGAACCCTCCTCTCAGGAATGGCATCGTTTCCATCAGCTCTCTCATGGTTGTGAACTTCTCTATCCATGTTGAGATCTAAAGCTTCCTCAAAATTGTCCTCAGATTCTCCTTCAGATTCCTCTTCTCCCACTACTCTCTTCCCTCTTGCTTCCCTTCTAAGTCTATGAAGGGTCCTCTCTGGTTCGGTATATGGAGGAGTTGATGTCTCTCCTCTCCTACCTGTCATACAAGAACACAGCTCAAACACAAACAAGTGAAATACTCTTGGTTAATGGAAGAGTATGGTTAGCTCAATTGAGGAATTAATTCAAACAGTTAGTGAGTCAGTGAGTTAGTTGCATGAATTTAAAGGCGTAAAGAAGGAAAGCATGTAACCAAGTGCAGAAATTAAAATTCAACAAGTATCTTGAACAGAATTAACAAAGCAAGAGAAAATTGCTCAATCTAGTTAGCTTCCAATTTGAGAATTGTCAATCGAAAACCAATCCCCGGCAACGGCGCCATAAACTTGATGCGCATAAACTTGTTATGCTACGATTTAGGAAATTGCACGATCGGCAAAATTCCTTCCGGCAAGTGCACCGGTTATCGTCAAGTAAAAACTCACAATAGAGTGAGGTCGAATCCCACAAGGATTGGTTGAATGAGCAATTCGGATTAGAAGTGTGTTCTAGTTGAGCGGAATCAAGGTTGAGATGAGTATTGCGGAATGTAAAATTGGCGGGAAAAGTAAATGACAAGAAATTAAAATGGCTGAATCTTAAATTGCATGAATTAAAGAGCAGAAACTAAATTGCTGAAATTAAAGGGGATGGGGGTGATTGCATGAATTTAATTGCAGGATGTAAAGAAAAAGTGGAAATCAGAATTGGGGAATTCATTGGGTTATAGGAGATATTGAGATCTCCGAATCAAAACATGTTTATCTCTTCCTCAACCAATGCGTTCATTGAATTTTGCTTGGCAATCTTATATGATTGGATCCCAATTCCTTGGCTCACCAATGCTCTCTAAAAACAAACAAATTCCCAATCCCTTGGTTTAAATGTTCATAAGAAGAGATGATGCTTGATCACTGATTATACCACACAATTTCATGAACCACAATTTGGTAGGATTACATGTCACAATATCCATCCAAACCCCAATCCAATCCACTGTGAGAAAGCTTCTCTAGCATGAATCCTCCATTCCTTTCCCAAGGCTCCGAAGGATTCCAAGTATGAGTAGTTTCTTTCCCAAGACAACTACTCAATGGAATTAGATCGAGAAGCTTTCTAACAAAATTCAAGAGAAAAGATTGAAGAAGAAGATAAACTATTATTGATTCATTGAATTACAATAGAGCTCCCTAACCCAATGAAAGGGGGTTTAGTGAATCATAGCTCTGAATTCAATTACAAAGGAAAGGAAAACTAGCTAAAAGTGAAAGTAAACGTCCTATCTAACTTAACTTCTATCCTATTTATACACTTTCTATATTGAGCTTCAGTTGTGCTTCTTGGGCTTTGAGGCCTCTCCTTGCTTTCCTTTTGCCTTGGGTTTATGATCCATAATCTTGATGAGGTTGTTGATCCAAATCCTGTAACATTTATTGAGCCAACTTAGTGATAATCAAATAATGACACATGACTCAATAAATTGAGATTTCAAACTCATCAATCCTTCAGGCCCAATCCCATAAACCATGATATTCAATTGGGTTTCATACCAAAGTAAGTTTAAGTTAATATTTGTGCTCAAAGACTAACTTAAATCACAATATTTTTGGCCCAGAAACCTTTTCCAAGAGTGGCGTTTAAGTTGTAGTTTAAGCTTAAACTGCAGCTTAAACGCCAGACACTTCCAGTGAGGCCTTTTGTAGAAGCACGTTTAAGCTTCAGTTTAAGGTTAAACTGAAGCTTAAACGTGGAAATGGAAGAAGGTAGCCCTGGAGAGTCATGTAGTCGAACACGTTTAAGCTTCAGTTTAAGGTTAAACTGAAGCTTAAACGTGGAGATGGAAGGGCAGCCCTGGAGGTCGAACACGTTTAACCTCCAGTTTGAGGTTAAACTGGAGGTTAAACGTGGAAAAGGGTGGAGGCATACTGGAGGTCGAACACGTTTAACCTCCAGTTTGAGGTCAAACTGGAGGTTAAACGTGGAAGCTTAGAATGGTGGCCCTGGAGGTGTCGAACACGTTTAACCTCCAGTTTGAGGTCAAACTGGAGGTTAAACGTGGAAATGGAGAGAGCAACCCTGGAGTAGAAAAGCTGTCGAACACGTTTAAGCTCCAGTTTGAGTCAAACTGGAGCTTAAACGTGGAATGGCTCCCTGGTACTCTTCCTGGTTCTGGCATTTAACCTCCAGTTTGAGGTCAAACTAGAGGTTAAACGTGGAACTCCTCCCTGGGTGGCATACTCATTCTGGCGTTTAACCTCCAGTTTGAGGTCAAACTGGAGGTTAAACTTCAATCCCAGCATTTCTTATCCTTCATGATTTTGGCGTTTAAGCTCCAGTTTAGGCTTAAACTGGAACTTAAACTCCACATGTGATATTCAAGCTTCCTTTATTGATTTTGTTGCTTCCTTGCTTAGCCTCTTCTTCCCTGAAATCATCCAAACAATTGCATCAAAGTCTTGCAAAATTTCATGAGAAATCTTCCATTCATAGCATTTAAGTAATCTAACTAAAACTCATGGAATTTGCATCAAAATCATATTGTTTGGATGGTTCATTACTTTGTTCTTCATTTAACCATTTTTGGTTACTTTAAGCTCAAGAAAATGCATAAAACAACTAAAACTAACAGAAAAATGCTAGTGAAACTAGCCTATGATGCCTTGGCATCACAACGTTAGTTACACTAACGTGGGCACTAACGTGGAAGGAAGGAAAGCCCCAACGTTAGTGAGAAAAGTTAGTGGCATTAACTTTGAAGAAAGGAAATGGAGCCAATGTTAGTGACACTTAACATTATCACTAACGTTGGACAAAGCTCATAAGTGGCCACGTTAGTTGTCACGTTAACTTAGTTAACGTGGCCTCTAACGTTAAGAAGTAAAGGGGAAGCCAACGTTAGTGACATTCAACTTTATCACTAACATTGGCCAAGTCACAATAAGCCACGTTAACTCCCACGTTAACCTAGTTAAGGTGGAAGCTAACGTGAAGAAACAAGGTGGTCGACAACGTTAGTGACACCAAACATTGTCACTAACGTTGGAAGGAACCCACACAAGTCCCAATAAGCCACGTTAACTTCCACGTTAACCTAGTTAAGGTGGAAGCTAACGTGAAGAAACAAGGTGGTCGACAACGTTAGTGACACCAAACATTGTCACTAACGTTGGAAGGAACCCACACAAGTCCCAATAAGCCATGTTAACTTCCACGTTAACCTAGTTAACGTGGAAGCTAACGTGAAGAAGGGAGGTGATCGCCAACGTTAGTGACACCCAACATTGTCACTAACGTTGGAATGAGCCCACACAAGCCACTATGAGCCACATTAACTCCCACGTTAACTTAGTTAACGTGGTGGTAGTTAACGTGGGCAAAAGTCCCACCTGGCAGCCTGACCATGCCTTCTTCAAACATGCATAACTTGAGCCACAAAGCTCCAAATGAGGTGATTACAGTGGCATTGGAAAGTAGGATTCCAGAGCTTTCCAAGCATATATGGAACTACATGGTTGACACTAAATTTAAGGGAGAAAACCTACCCCAAAAGTGCAATGATGAATATGGTATCAACCTGTATTAAGGCCAACTGACCTCTTCACCTTCCAAGAAGTGTAACTCGAGTTATAGAGCTCCAAATGATGTGATTCCAAAGTCATTGGAAACTAGACATCCAGGACTTTCGAAGAATATATATTAGTACAGGGTGGACACTAAGTTTAAGCTCCAGAAACTGGCAATAATGAAGCCCTGATCGCTAGCGTTATCGGCACTCAAGTTTTCCAGTAACGCACGCAACTATGCCAGTGATCATGTCCACTTCAAAGGAGCATAACTTGAGATACAAAGGTTCAATTGAGGTGATTCTAATTGCGTTAGAAAGCTGACATTCAGAGCTTTCCAACGATATATAATACTCTATAGTGGGCATGAAATTGGAGCACAAACAAGAGGCATCTTTTAAGCCCCAAAAACACCAACTGGGCAGCAAGTGCAACGTTAGCCACAATAACTTTAGCACTAACGCTACACTTGTAGCGTTAGTGTGGCTAACTTTAGCACTAACTTTTGCACCTGGACCTCAACTTGACTCACTCTCTCTCAAGTCCACTTCAAAGCTCAAGCAAGCAAGCCCACAATTGTCAACCAATCAAGACCACAAGAAGCATCTAGAATAGGAAATTTCATTTAATTGTAATTTGTTTTTAATTTCATTTTGTAATTTAGGAGAGTCTATATAAAGGCCTTAGTCTTTACATTGAAAGCAATCGGGGAGGATTCTGGATCCTGGAATGGGGGATTGAAGAGGGGTCTTCGGACTCCCTCCCCTCACACACTTTTCCTTCTCTTTCTTTTAGTTGTAATTTTCATTTATGAATGTTGAATTTTCAATTTCAGTTTGAATCTTCATCTTTACTTTTCTGCACTTTCTTTCTTTTCTATTTTTGTAGAGCAATGATCAACTAACTCTTTACATTGGGTTAGAGAGCTCTATTGTGATTCAATGGATTAAGTGTAGTTCTTATTCTTCTTCTTCTTTCTTTCCTCTTGATTTTACTAGAGGGCTTTCGATCTTCATCCAATTGGGTAGTTATCTTGGAAAAGAAACTATTCATACTTGGATCTCTTCTGAACCTTGAAAGAGGAATGAAGAGATCATGCTAGAAATGCTTTCTCATCCTGGACCAAATTGGGTGTGGATGGATATGTGACTATAATCCTTCCAACACTTGATTTGGGAAATGCATGTGGTATAATCAGTGACCATACTTCATCTCTTCTCATGAGCAATTGACCAAGGAATTGGCTATTGATCAAGATTTGAGAGATCGAATTACAAGGAATTGTAATTCGATCACTTAAGATTGCCAAGGAGATCAATGAATGCATTGATTGAGGAAGAGATGAGAATGAACTTGATCTGGAGGATTGCAATATCTCTTGATCCTAATGTTCATTTTATTTTTAGTTCTTACATTTACTTTTCTTGCCATTTTACTTTTCTGCACTTTATTGCTTTCTTTACTTTTATGCCATTTACATTCCCTTGTTGCTTATCACTCCAATCTGATTCGTCTAACTAGGATAATCAATTAACCATTGATTGCTTAATCCGTTAATCTCTGTGGGATTCCACCTCACTCTTTTGTGAGTTATTACTTGACGACAGTTCGGTACACTTGCCGAAGGGAGATTTGTTGAGAGACAAGTTTTCCGTGCATCATAGGCATATTATACATTTAGGGAAATTGCAAGCAATCAAAGCAAACAAGCATATAAGAGATGCATATGATCAATGCCTTACCTATTGGCTCGTGATATCACTTGTCGGTCCATGAATGCCAACTCGACACATCCTTTCGGATGTCGCCTTTCTGCCACGTCCGAGGATATAGCGCCTGACACGCTTTTGTATCGTTATGTGGAAATAGTGCTTGGCACACTTGCATGCTCCAAGGATATAGTGCCTGGTACACTTTTGCGGCAGAAAAGGAAAACAACAATAACATATGGTTCATCATAAATCGTTTCAGGAATATAGTGCCTGGCACAGTATAATTCCAAGGATATAGTGCCTGGCACACTGTCCACATCCAAGAAGTCCACAACCTCAAATCATCATCTGTCATCACCATTTTCCCATCTCAATAGACTTTCAATTATCAAGTCTTAACATTCCAAGGATATACTGCCTGACACATTCTCCTTCAACATCTATCAAGCTCATCATAACCATCATCAGTTCTTAATTCCACAAGTTACCATCCACTCACAAGTTCTCAAACCATTGCCAATAAAACACTTCACTAGTTCACCCACAACTTCAGAAGTCTAAGTCTTTGTCTTCTAAACTCATACAGAAAATTACTAATTCGGCTTACTAACCCATCTCTATTAGTTTTAAGGTCTAATTACTAGTTAGCAATCTTAAACATTAGATAAAGAAGTTTGGAAAGCTAGAGAACCCTTGAAAAATGAAGAAAAATCATTTTTAAACAAAACAGGGACTATGTGTACGCACACCCCTGCCATGCATACACATAGGGTTAAAAAAAGTATGCCTGCATACGCATACAATACGTCCGCGTATGCATGCATAGGGCCACGTACGCATGAGAGCCTGGCGGAGACGCACGCCCACGTATGGGAGTGCCCGCGTTTGCATGCCATCCCAAATTTGCAAAATTCTATAAGGTTGCAGAAATCCGTTGTAAACACCAAAATTTTAAATATTCATAACTTCCTGTACAAAATTCTATTTTTCTCAAACTTTATATCAATTTAAAGATATTTAAATGAACTTTGATTTAAAATAAATTTCAACCAATTTCGAAAACAGAAGTTCAAGTTATGATCCCTCAAAGTTCATCAAAAACTGGTTTTTACCAAATTCAACAAAATTCTCTAGTTTCTAAAACTTCAAATCAAAACCAAAACAAATACAGCCAAAATCAACACAAATCTTGATACCAATATTTCTCAACCATATCCCATCATTTACTGTTAAAGCCATTTAATCCTCACTAACTTACTTAGATTTCAACCTCCTCGCTTCCTCAACTCAATCAAAATCCAAGCTCACCATCACCACCAATTGTTAACAGCACCAACCACAATATTCCATACTCATTGTCATCATTAACATTCATAATCAAACATAAACAATCACTATCCCAGTCCATCAACATCATCATAAACATCAATAATAATCAAATATCATCAACACGAATAATCTCCAACAATCACCATCACCCACAAAAATTAATAACCACCAACAATTAACATCAATCCATCATCATATTAGAATCCACCACAATCATACCTCAACATATACATTTTATTCAATTTCCATCATCATGCATATACCATAAACATAGTTCAAACAACCACATATCCAATTCAATCCTATCCTATGGTTCACTAGCCTAAGTTTCCAGAAACATTACATATTACATAAAGGAAACCGAAACCTTACCTTGACCGATTTTCATACAACTCAAAATATCAAGCTCAAACTCAAAGCTGCAAAACCATGAAGCTCACTCCAACAAACACCATACCT
This sequence comes from Arachis ipaensis, assembly GCF_059453495.1. Lineage (NCBI taxonomy): Eukaryota > Viridiplantae > Streptophyta > Magnoliopsida > Fabales > Fabaceae > Arachis > Arachis ipaensis. The sequence continues at coordinate 111,208,617 of NC_142441.1, read as the reverse complement.
CAATCTAACATCATATAACAAACAAAAACATCACTAGGGCTAACCCAAAACATCAAACCACAAGAGTTTGAAGAGACTTACCTTACCCAACGAGATTAGCGGCAAAACCCAACAATATTCCAATGCTAGATCACTCCTAATAATCAAAATCACAAAATCTACTCAAGAACTAAAATAAAAAATACAAAAATGCTAGGGTAGAAAACTGGAGCATGAGTTTAGAGTTCTTTCCGAAAAAGCTTAGTTAGAAATGATGGGCTCAGCAAGAACTTCACATGGCCTCAAACAGCTTGTGAATCAGAGCTCCGTAGCTCAAGCTATGGCCAACAGAAGAAGAAGGTGAATAGTGCAAACCCTCACCTCCACTCTTCTCACTTCAGCAGCACCCCTTTCTTGGTTTAGGGCTAAAAATGAGCTGAAATGCACATTAGTTTAGGGCTAGAAATGAGCTGAAATGACCTCAAAGCACCCAAAGAGCTTTTCAAAGATTTCTAGCAATATAATAGTCCATACTTTGCTTCGGATTATAAGGCCTAAAAATGGCATCCAACGCCAGCTTCCTGCCCCCCTTCCAGGCATCCAGCATCCAAAGAGTAGAGCCCATCATCTAAAGGCCCAAAGAGGACCCCCTAGCTGGCGTTTCATGCCCAAGAGACCTCATAGCACGTGGATCTCATCAAAACTCAGCCCAAACACTCACCAAGTGGTCCCCAGAAGGGAATTTTAGCACTAAAAAGATTGTTTTACCCTTACTAGTTATCTGTTTAGTATTTAAAGTGTATTTTACATGATTTTTGAACAGATCATACACCATTCAGCCCTATTTTCTTTTTTACTTTGTTTTTACTTTCAGTATGAGTTTCTAAACCTCCTAGGTTGAGGGGAGGAGCTCTGCTGAGTCTCATGAATTAATAAAAGTACTATTGTTTCTTCTTCGATCCGTGTCTGATCTATCTCTAAGATGTATATTCCGATCTTCATAGTGGTGAGCAGGATGATCTGATAAATTAGCTCTATTCATCACATCAAGATGGACATGCCTGACAAACACCCGGGTCTACTTGGGTTCGTGTAAGTACTTGGAAGAAAAGCACGAGCCAATAGCTATGTTTATACATCTCTCAGACGGTTAATTCACGATTTCATTGGGGACTTCTCGAGACACCAGTTCAGCCGATTTCCTAGGAGATTAGGGTCTCCGCGTTTGATAAACCACTAATGGTTTATCTTGTGCTTAATTGAGTGGATTTTATCAACTCTTTACCCACTTATTCATAATATTTGCATGGTTTTATATTTCCTTCCTGATTTTGTGCTATGATTGAAAACATGCTTCTTTGATCTTATAATTGCTTATTATTGATCCTCTCTTATTACCATTAGATGCCTTGATATGTGTGTTAAGTGCTTTCAGAGATTATAGGGCAGGAATGGCTTGGAGGATGGAAAAGAAGCATGCAAAAGTGGAAGGAATACAAGAAGTTGGAGAAATTGCTAAGCTGTCCAGCCTGACCTCTTCGCACTCAAACAGCTATAACTTTAGCTACAGAGGTCCAAACGACGCGGTTCCAGTAGCGTTGGAAAGCTAACGTCCGAGGCTTCCATTTGATATATAATATGCCATAGTTTCCCTGATGCTAGGAGACGCGACTGCGTGCTCCATGCGGCTGCGTTGCAGTGACGGAAATCAGCGTGTTTGAATTCTTCTCCAGCGATTTTCGGGCTATTTTCGACCCAGTTCGCGGCCCAGAAAACACAGATTAGAGGCTATAAAGTGGGGGATTACATCCATTCATAGACAGGCTTTCATATTCACAATTTTAGGAGTAGATGTAGTTTTTAGAGAGAGAGGTTCTCTCCTCTCTCTTAGGATTTAGGACTTCTCTTAGTTTTAGGAGTGACTCTCAATCCCAGGTTCAATGTTCTTTTACTTTATATTTATCTCTTACTTTCAGATACTTTAATGCTTATACTAGTTATGTTGCCTATTTGGCTTATGCTACATTCACGTTATGATTTTCTTTGAATTAATATTATTTGAGGTATTTCAGTTATTATTGCTTTCTTTTATTTACATGATTATTGCTTCCCATCTGAATGCATTTTTATTCCAGTAGATTTACTTTTCCCCTTTTGGTTTTGGTTAAGAAATCAGTAACTCAGGAGTTATCCAATTCAACAGCATAATTGATAATTGCTATCTTGCCAATTGAGTTGAACTTCAATAATCCCAATCTTTTCTTAGGAAATAAATAGGATTCGAAGATCAAACCAATTTGTCCCTTGACTTTCCTTTGCTTTAGTAAAGGTCAACTAAGTGGAATTAAGATTCAACTTTCATTATTATTCATAAGGATAACTAAGTCTGGACTTCCAATTTCTTATACCTTGCCAAGAGATTTTATTATTATTATTTTATTTTACTTGTCATATAACATATTCCCTCTTTACTACCAAACCCCGAATTTACAATCTTCATAACCAATAATAAGAACATACTTCCTTGCAATTCCTTGAGAAGACGACCCGAGGTTTAAATACTCGGTTATCAATTTTAAAGGGGTTTGTTACTTGTGACAACAAAACGTTTGTACGAAGGGATTTCTGTCGGTTTAGAGACTATATCTACAACGCGAATGTTTTTATGAAATTCTTTACTAGCAAAAATCCTAACGTCAAAATGGCGCCGTTGCCGGGGAATTGCAAACGTGTGCCTTATTATTGGTTATTGTAAATATTTTAAAAAAAATTTTCAGATTTTTATTTTAAAACTTTTATCTTATCTTATCTTATTTTTCAAAATTCAATTTTTTTAAAAAAAAATAATCTCTTTTTCAAAATATTTTCTTTTTAGTTTTTGTTTTTATTTTCTCTCACTACTATAAACTCTCTTGGCTATGAGTCTGGTTACAATTATGTTGCAGGAAGAAGAAATTACAATGAGAACAGGCATCAAGGTTGGAACAATCAAAGATGGGAGGAGCCGCAAGGATTTGATCAACCCTCATGGCAACAACCACCTCCAATGGACTATCAACACAGCTTTGAACTGCCATACTCACAAGCCACCTACAACCATTCACCTCCATATGACCCTAACCCGTATCCACCATACCAACCACCTTATGAGCCAAATGAACCATACACAGAACCACCACCTTTCTAACACAACTACTCTCATGAACCAGCACCTTAATATTCACCATCTCCATATCATTATCAAGATGAACCACCTTCCTATTATGAACCCTCTCTCCCAACCAATGAATCCTCACATCTACCCCAACCTTCAATGGATGACAGACTTCATGTTATTCTTCAAAGGCAAGAAATGATGAATAAGAGTGTGCAAAATTTCGCGGCCGCCTTCGGCGAGTTAATAAATATAATAGCTTCCCAATATCTGAGCACTCAAAGAACTCCCATGGCTACATGTGGAGAATCAAAAGAAGAGCAAAGCATGAAGGAAACACTAGAAACTTCGGTGGACAATGAGGAACATGGCTTTGTATTGGAACAAGTGGAGGAAGCCATAATAGTTGCAGAGGAAGAAGTGGTTGAAGACTTAGGAGATGCTGAACCTCCATGGGAAAGTCAGGTTATAAAACCTCCTTCCAAGGCGATTGAAATTGATGCTGAGGAGGGTGTACAACCTCCAAGGCATATCACAGTTGAAGACTTGGAAGAGGTTGATCAAGAGATGGAGATTCAAGAAGAAGAAGCACAACCTCCCATGCCCTTGGAAAGCAATGAAGAGGTGATTGAATTGGAAGAAAGCTACCAAGAGGAAGAGGTTGAAATTGAAGAAGCTTGCAAAGAGGTGGTAATTATCAGAGAAGAGCACAAGGAAGTGGAGCTTGCAATTTCATTAAAAACACCTCCCCCTAAGTTGCCATCATCCTTCACAACATTCAAGTGGGTAAAATTCATATCCCTTAGCTTTCTAATTCCACTTGAATATGGGCTACTGGAGACGGATGGTCAACTTAGAGCTCTTTGTGGCATTAAGAGTAAGAGAAAGATGGTCAGTGGTAAGAATTGTCCTGCAAGGTTCATTATGGTTGGAAGCTTTAAGTTTAAACGCAAAGGTTGGTGTAGCGCTCAACTGAATGGGTCTAGGAAGTTGGTTGGCTGGCCACTTTAGTGAGAATTCAGATTGCTTGTCACCCAGATGGAATCATGATGATCAACAAGAAGACGGGTGCAAAAGCAAGGTTTGGGATCCTGGAATCTGCTCTGACATCCAACACCCCGGGAGCCTAAGAATCTGTTTGAAGCTGCTCAAAGGCTTTACGTGCCTAGTTTGGGATCCCGGAGGCTATTGGAATTACAAACATTGGTGGAGATTCCTGGATGAGTTCAAACACAAGCTACCATAACAGGAAGCTCATCAAATGTCCAACTTAAGGACTTTAACTAAAAGTGCTAGGTGGGAGACAACCCACCATGGTATGATCGTTTCTTTTTCAATTTTATTTCATGCTGTTTGTTTTTATTTTATTTTAATTTTCATTGAACCTGAAAATTTTCATAGCATTCACATTAAGCATTGCATTCTGCATATTGCATTAAAAAAAAAAGGGATTTTCGCACGTCGACGCGATAGCGTCGCCGACGCGTCCGCGTCGTATGTGCATTTGGAAGAAAATGATGTTGAACAGAGAGTCACGCGAAAGCGTGGCTGGAGGCGCGCTAATGGCACAAATTGATCCACGCGACCACGTCGCTGATGCGGCCGCGTCATTTGCAAAATAGCTTCCCCACGCATCCGCGTCACCCACACGACCGCGTGGCCCTGTAAATCGACGTAGCAAGGGTGTATGGCCGAAAGTTGAGCTGGAATTGGGCTGGACCCGTGCTAGCAGCACAAGCCCTGCCATGCGAACGCGTCACCCACGCGTCCGCGTCATACTGGAAATAAGGCCACCCGCGCGATCGCGTCGACCACGCGACCGCGTCACCTTGGATTTTGGCAATACCAAGTTTCGAACAGAGAGTTGTGCGACCGCGAGGCTGCACTCGCGCCACTAGCACAAATCAAGTCACGCGATCGCGTGCCCCACGCGTCCGCGTCGCCTGACCTTATTGCGCACCACGCGACCGCGTCACCCACGCGACCGCGTCGCCAGCGTCGCAGAACCTATCCAGATTAGTGCCAATTTTCTTATCTTTTCTTCTCTAATCCTAATTTCTTCTATCTTTTCTTCTTTCTTCTTTCTTTCTTACTTTATTTCTTTCCCTTCTCATTCTTCTTATCTTTTATTTTATTTTATTTATTTGCATACTTTCATTCATTATATATTTTTATTTTTTCTAAATTTATTATTTTACCATTGGTGTTCAAATGTTCTTATTCAACTGTTACATCTTTTCTGGTATTATCTTAGTGCTTATGACTTGTTTTATTCTGATTGGGTAACATTATTTAAATCAATGCTAATTTTTTTATGATACTTGCACATTCACTTGCATTGACATGAACTTATATTGATATTTTCATTACCCACACACCTCCCCTTTGCTGCATATTCTGCACCACTGGCATGCCATGGCTTCTATTGTTTTCTCACTTGCATGTTGTAGCTACCATGTAAATGAGACCCTTATCATTTGGCATTAACCCAACCTTACTTCATTTATTTTCTTATCTTTATTATTGGGTTACCTTTCTTCCCTTTTTCTTTCAGGATGGCCACCCGGAAGGGAACCGGAAGACGTTTACATGGGGAGCCAGATAAGTCCATCTGCACATTCCTTAGAGAAAAGCAACAGCTGAAACAACCCGTCCACCTGCAAATCTCTGCATGCACCGAGGACAATGCAATCTTTAAGTGTGGGGAGGTCGATACCGATCTCCATAGGTTAGTACCTTTCTGTTTCAACACCAATGTTTAAATTTTCTTTGTTAAATTAGTTGTTGCATTTGCATATTTAATTGCATGTTTATTTGATTTTGTGCATTTAGTTACTACTTGGTTGAAGTAATATTTTCTTTTTTAAGAAATTTTTATAGTATTTCACTAATTTAAATTGAAAAATTTTTGTTAAATTTGCTTGAAGTTGTATTTGGAACATGGTTTTTGAGCTAAAGAACACAACCTGTGAGATTTGAGCTTATTTATATGGTTACATTATTTAACCATAAATTTTTATTCTTGTGTGTTTTCTTCTCTATGATTTTAATCTATATTTTATTCCAATCTATATGTCCATTATTTAGTGTATTTACATGCTTGCATATGATTGAGGCCATTATTTGATTTTAGCTCACTTATCCCAAATAAGCCTACCCTTTAAATCACCCTTGTCAGCCACTTTGAGCCTTTTAATCCCCATTTGTTCTATATTTTACCACATCACTAGCCTTAAGCGAAAAATAAATTAATTATCCCAATTGAATCTTTGGTTACCTTAAGATAGAGATTGTGTATCAACTAAGTGTGGGGAAATTGTGGGAACATAGGTTAATAAAGGAATGTAACATATTTCTAATTTATTAGAATATTAAGAATTTGGGAACCTACTCATGAAAAACCAAAATAGAAAAATAATAGAAAATCCATGTGTATTGATAAGTTATGTTTATTTCTCTACAAAAAAAATAAAATAAAAAAATAAAAATAAAAAAATAAAAATAAAAAAATAAGCAAATAAATAAGGGGACAAAATTACCCCAATGCTAAGTTAATGAAAATATCAATGCACATGTGACAAAGTAAAGAAATATCAAAAATTTGGTACATGAGTATGGGAATCATACAAAAGTGGGAATTATGGGTAGCTAGGTATGATTTAAAGTTATATAGAGTATATGTATGTTAGGTGAAAGCTTAAGTTAATTAAAGATTCAAATTATAAAGCTCACTTAGCCATATATATACCTTTACCCTTACCTTAGCCCCATTACAACCTTGAAAAAGACCTCATGATGTTTGCATTTGTATGCTAAATATTTGTTGATTGGTGAGATGAAGAACAAAGTTTAGAAAGCATGATTAGAGGAGAGCAGAGTGATTGACCCTAAACACTTGAGAGTTAGAGTGATATACACTACCAGTGAGGGTTCAGTGCATGATTCTATGTTCCCTGCTTTCATGAGCTATCTTCTTACAAGTTCACTTGTCTTTTATTGTATAATTTGAATTAGTGAAGTCTGATTTATGTTTGTCTTGAAAAGCTTATTTAATTTTGACCAAGTAGGTAGAAACATTTTGCATGTAGTTGCATTCATACAGATAGGTTGCATTTCATACATTCTCCTCTTCATTCCTTTATAGCTTCTCTTGAGTTTAGCATGAGGACATGCTAGTGTTTAAGTGTGGGGAGGTTGATAAACCACTATTTTATGGTTTATCTTGTGCTCAATTGAGTGGATTTTATCAACTCTTTACCCACTTATTCATAATATTTGCATGGTTTTATATTTCCTTCCTGATTTTGTGCTATGATTGAAAAATGCTTCTTTGATCTTATAATTGCTTATTATTAATCCTCTCTTATTACCATTAGATGCCTTGATATGTGTGTTAAGTGCTTTCAGAGATTATAGGGCAGGAATGGCTTGGAGGATGGAAAAGAAGCATGCAAAAGTGGAAGGAATACAAGAAGTTGGAGAAATTGCTAAGCTGTCCAGCCTGACCTCTTCGCACTCAAACGACTATAACGTTAGCTACAGAGGTCCAAACGATGCGGTTCTAGTTGCGTTGGAAAGCTAACGTCCGAGGCTTCGATTTGATATATAATATGCCATAGTTTTCCTGACGCTAGGCGACGCGACTGAGTGCTCTATGCGGCCGCGTCGCAGTGACGGAAATCAGCGTGTTTGAATTCTTCTCCAGCGATTTCCGGGCTGTTTTCGACCCAGTTCGCGGCCCAGAAAACACAGATTAGAGGCTATAAAGTGGGGGATTGCATCCATTCATAGACAGGCTTTCACATTCACAATTTTAGGAGTAGATGTAGTTTTTAGAGAGAGAGGTTCTCTCCTCCCTCTTTGGATTTAGGACTTCTCTTAGTTTTAGGAGTGACTCTCAATCCCAGGTTCAATGTTCTTTTACTTTATATTTATCTCTTACTTTCAGATACTTTAATGCTTATACTAGTTATGTTGCCTATTTGGCTTATGCTACATTCACGTTATGATTTTCTTTGAATTAATATTATTTGAGGTATTTCAGTTATTATTGCTTTCTTTTATTTACATGATTATTGCTTCCCATCTGAAGGCATTTTTATTCCAGTAGATTTACTTTTTCCCTTTTGGTTTTGGTTAAGAAATCAGTAACTCAGGAGTTATCCAATTCAACAGCATAATTGATAATTGCTATCTTGCCAATTGAGTTAAACTTCAATAATCCCAATCTTTTCTTAGGAAATAAATAGGATTCGAAGATCAAACCAATTTGTCCCTTGACTTTCCTTTGCTTTAGTAAAGGTCAACTAAGTGGAATTAAGATTCAACTTTTATTATTATTCATAAGGATAACTAAGTCTAGACTTCCAATTTCTTATACCTTGCCAAGAGATTTTATTATTATTATTTTATTTTACTTGTCATATAACATATTCCCTCCTTACTTCCAAAACCCCCAATTTATAATCTTCATAACCAATAATAAGAACATACTTCCCTACAATTCCTTGAGAAGACGACCCGAGGTTTAAATACTCGGTTATCAATTTTAAAGGGGTTTGTTACTTGTGACAACCAAAACGTTTGTACGAAGGGATTTCTGTCGGTTTAGAGACTATATCTACAACGCGAATGTTTTTATGAAATTCTTTATTGGAAAAAATCCTAACGTTAGCGTTATAGGCTAGAATCCAACGAAGCAATGTTCTCTGATCCGGAAGATTCGACCTTGTTTGTGGCGTTTTGAGTAGGATCGCCAAGAGAATGGATTGCTATGCGCTTGACCCTTCGTCAGATTGAGTAACCACGGCCAATGGCCATGACCGTGTTCAACCTGTAGTAGAGGAGATTAATGACCACGGGCACTGGCTATGATCACTTATAGCCTGCCATAGAAGAAGATCATTCACAAGCAAGGAAGACAGTAGTACCAGAGTTAATCCAGAAAGACAAAGCAACTCCAACTCTCAACTCTATTCCCAGCATATAATTCCTAATAGCTAATCCAATTGGTTTTACCCCTTTCAACATTTATGACATTTAATCAATCAACATACAATCAACGAACTTTTGATTCCGCCTGACTAAGACCTGCAAGACAACCATAGCTTGCTTCAAGCCATAATCCTCATGGGATCGACCCTGACTCGCTCAGGTATTACTTGGATGACACAATACACTTGCTGGTACTGCTGCTATACGAAATAGTGTGGGTTTTGCGTACACGCGCACCACAAACCATAACTAGTAAAACTCGAACTCAGCATCTAAATATCATTTATCTCAGTCTCTACCTGGAGCAAGTGAATTCACTTTATTGCGTCTACCCAGGGTTCTCGAATTATCTCATTTATTAACCATCATCATAATTCAATCATACCATCAAGTCTTCTCAACAAGAACAGCCCTCAGCGTCAACCGACACCAGCATGAGGGACTTCTCAATTGTACAAACACAAGTAATATAGACAAGTCATACACAATTAATGTACAAGTAGAACAAGTAGCATATAGTCAGGTAACATAGCATATGGGATTCAACAATCCAAAACAAATAGGCAAAACCCAAACAAGTCAAACATATGCAAATGATGAATGTCTGCCCTATGGTTGATGATATAATCTGTCGGTTATAAAGCCAACCCGACATGTCCTGGTAGCTAACCATTGGACAGTCCCTGCGAGCGCGCATCCCCAAGCACAAAATCATAACCAATAAAATAAAATATCCATGGGGAAGAGCTCATCTGGAAAGTTCTAAGTGTCCGGCCACATCTTACGACGCAGGGTCAACAGAATCTCGGATCTCAACCTGGAGCAAGTGGAGCCGACCCACTGCATCTACCCAAGAAAATTCGAAACTCAGATAGTTTCACATACCTTAAATCAACCTCAACTTGGAGCAAGTGGGGGCTAACCACTGCATCTACCCTAGGAGTCTCAAACCATACCCGGAGCAAGTAGAATCACTCCAATGTATCTACCCAGGCAGGTATATCTCACTATGTCCCAGAGCAAGCAGAATCACTCCACTGCATCTACCCAGGCAGGTGTATCATAAATCAGGATCATATTTAACATCAATCTCATAATCGTTATCCCTTTCATTAACAATCTCATAATCATCATCATTTCTCTTTGTTAGTCTCATAACCATCATCCTTCCCATTAATAATTTCATCATCATCATCATCATCACTCTCGCTAACCATCTCATAATCATCATTATTTTTACGATTCATCATCAATTTTCCCCTTATTTCATCCCCAAGTTATCACCTTTCCTAGCTTCTTCTCATTACTAGGCATACCATTCCAATTCAGGACTAAAAGAATGAAACTAGGGCTTAGAAGTTCAAAATTTGGTTTTAAAATCAAAAACTCATATTTGTTGAAAACAGGGTCACGCCTATGCATAGGTCACGCGTACGCGTGAGCGCCTAAAATTCTGGGTCACGCGTACGCGTGGATGCGCATTTGGACCAAGATGCGTACGCATAGACCTCCTTGTGTACGTATGCGAACCAGGCAGAAACGACTGGTCGCGTACGAGGAAATTTGCGTACGCAAAACTCTCGATCCATGCGTATGCGAGGGCCACGCGTACGTGTGGGTGCACATTTTTGCCCATTGCGTGCGCGTGTAGGATGTATGCGTACGCATACAATGCAGCAGCACCAAAAAGCTGCTAAGTGTTAAAAACCAATTTTTGATCCCAATTTTCAAAGCTTCATAACTTTTTCTATAAAATTTTTTTTCAACCATTCTTGAACCATTGGAAAGATCGTTGAATGAACTTTCATAAAAATCTAACTTTGAAGAATTTCCAACTCTGAGGTCTGAGTTATGAACCGCCGAAGTTGGTCAAAAATAAGTTTTTTTTTTACCTAAAAACAGAAATCTCCAATTTTTCCAAGGTTCACAAGCCAAATTCATTTTCACTCATCAAATTGACCACAACCCAACCACATTCATATATTTACACTCAACCAAATCCAAACCTACCTCATCTACATAATTTTACCTAAAACTATCAAATTCCACATCACCTCAATTCTTCAAACCTTATTATTCAATAATTAACCCAATTATTCACACATTCAATATCTAAAATCCATCGCATTTCTTATATCATCACACAATACACACATCAACTCATATTCCTTACCTCTTCCGGCCTCCGGCCCAAAGTTCACGGCCTCAGGCCCAACGTACATTCAATTTAACATAAGAAATTCATTAACATATCATCATTATCCAATTTCTCAATTTCACAACATACCAAATATACCCATTCACACAAATATCATTTCAAATAATTTATTTCCACATCATAATATCTATACACATAAATTCCAATCAAGGCTCACAATCCAAACCTAATCTTAGGGGCATCTAGCCTAGAAATTCATATGACACCACACAGTACTTAAATGAAACTTAAACCGTACCTCTTGTGGTACAACAATTTGATCCTTCCTTGTAAATTTTCCACCAAGCAGTAGCTCCAAGCTTCACCAAGAGTTCCACCACCCAATTCAAGTTCTCAAAGTATGCCAAACTCACCCAACAACACTAACATAACCAATTTCATATATATATTACTCTAGGATTTACAAAATCTCATAAATCACAAGGGTTGGAGGATTATTACCTTAACCAATGAAAATAGTTGATGAAACTCATGAATAGCTCATACTAAAGTACCCCTAAACAACCAAAATCACAAGATTTCTCAAACCCAAAGCCAAAACACGTTTTCAGAGGAAAAATTAAAATTGGGTAGAGTAGAAAGAAATAATCACTACAATACCTAGATAGAATCGAAAAGGACGAGAAGAGCGATGTGTGGCCACAAACGGCTCATCGATTGGAGCTTCGTAGCTCAAGTTATGGTGATTTGAAGTATTAGGGAGCTAGGGTTTCTCTCTTCTCATCTCACTCTTTTCAATTCAGCAACAAACACACGAAATGAGAATTATGGTGGCTGAATGGCTTTAAGTTAGGGTTTATATATGTTGGGCTTGGGCCCAACTTGGGCTCAGTTCACATATATGGCCCGTTTGTCCCATTTTTGGGGCAAAACCTTTAAGATTAGCGTTTTAAATGTGCGTTTAATTATTTTTACCTTCTCAATTACAACTTTTAAGTTTTTACTACGCGTTTTTACGCAGAAAACTATGTTTTTCGACTCAGAAAAATCAAATGAATCGAAATATCATATTTAAATTATCAAATTCTGATTGCTAAATTTTCTAACCATGTTCGCTCATATTTGATTTATTATTTAATTAATTACGGTTTGACCAGATTTTACATTAAACACCAAACTTTAAACATTCATAAGTTCCTCTACAAAATTCTGTTTTTCTCAAACTTTATATCAATTTAAAGATCTTTAAATGAACTTTGATTTAAGATAAATTTCAACCAATTTCAAAAAGAGAAGCTCAAGTTATGATCCCTCAAAGTTCACCAAAAACTGGTTTTTACCAAATTCAACAAAATTCTCTAGTTTCAAAAACTTCAAATCTAAACCAAAACAAATACACCCAAAACCAACACAAATCCTTATACTAATATTTCTCAACCATCTCCCATCATTCACTATTAAAATCATTTAATCCTCACTAACTTACTTAGATTTTTATTAACCTCCTCGCTTCCTCAACTCAATCGAAATAAAAGCTTACCATCACCACCAATTGTTAACAATACCAGCCACAATATTCCATACTCATTATCATCATTAACATTCATGATCAAACCTAAACAATCACTATCCCAGTCCATCAACATCATCACAAACATCAATAATCATCAAATATCATCAACACCAATAATCTCCAACAATCACCATCACCCAAAAAAATCAATAACCACCAACAATTAACATCAATCCATCATCATATTAGAATCCACCACAACCATACCTCAATATATACATTTTTCTCAATCTCCATCATCATGCATATACCACAAACATAGTTTAAACAACCACATATCCAATTTAATCCTATCATATGGTTCTCTAGCCTAAGTTTCTAGAAACATTACATATTACATAAAGGAAACCAAAATCATACCTTGGCAGATTCCCATGCAACTCAAACAACCAAGCTCAAACTCAAAGCTCCAAAACTATCAAGCTCACTCCAATAAACACCATACTCAATCTAACATCATATAATATACAAAAATATCACTAGGGATAACCCAAAATATCAACTACAAGAGTTGAAGAGACTTACCTTACCAAACAAGGTTAGGGGCAAAATTCAATAATATTCCAATGCTAGATCACCCCTAAATAAACAAAATTACAAAATCTACTCAAGAACTAGAACAAAAAATGTAAAATTGCTAGGGCAGGAAACTGGAGTACGAGTTTAGAGTTTTTACCTACAAAATTTTGTTAGAAATGACGGGCTCAACAAGAGTTTCGTGTGGTCAATGGCTTGTCAATCGGAGCTCCGTAGCTCAAGTTATGGCCAAAAGAAGAAAAAGGTGAATAGTATAAACCCTCACCTCCACTCTTCTCACTTCAGCAGTGCCCCTTTCTTGTTTTAGGGCTAGAAATGAGCTGAGATGCTCATTAGTTGTGTTTATATAAGTATTTGGGCCCGATCCAAATCGTTAGCGTTTTTAGCCCGTTTGTCCCTCTTTTGGCCAAAACTTTTAAGATTAGTGTCCGGATTTCAATTCTAAATTATTTTTGTCCTTTCAAAGCAATAAATTCAATTTTTAAAATCTTATTTTTCTCAATACGCGGTTCCGGTGAGACTAGAGTCGGTACTGCCGACTTAAGTGCCGGTATGCATTTTTACAAACTTTTTTCGTAAAAGATACATTTCCCACTCAGAAAAATTCATTGAATTCAAATTTCACCTTTTTATTTAAAAAAGAACACTTCTACATTTTTGAACCTATTCTGGGTAATTAAAATTATTTTATTAAAGCAGTTTTTTACGTGAAAACTCTGGTTCTTACACGCTTGAAATATCAAACAAGTTTAGGCTGACCTTGGAAGATACAAGATTCACGCATGGATGCATGCGAGTAAAGAATAGGATTGGAAAGATGATCAAATCATTTTTTGAGAAAGAATTCGAGGCAAAAACTTCAATACAAGTTACAAAAGAAAAAGTAGATCGAGTCGCAAGGATTCATTGGCACTCTCGCTCTCTCACATAAAGCCTCCTGTTGTCATCTTTCTTCTTCACTGACATAACTGGTGCTCCCCATGAAAAAGTACTTGGTCGAATGAATTTCTTTTCCATTAATTCCTCCAGCTAAATCCGAAGTTCTGCCAGCCCTAATGACGTCATTCTATGTAGCACAAGTAAGTTAAAGTTTGGTCCTAAGTTTGACACTTTTGATGCTAAAGCCCCATCTCCATCATAAGCTATGAATAAACACAGTATTTAGTATCATACAATGCAATTAGAGTTCGGTTACCAGTTTTGGCATTACCTTGGACCAGAGAATCAGATCTAACTGCATTGTCCATCGTCATGGAAAAATCTTGGCCTTGTTGTCGAGCTTGATCTGCATTCTTAGTTCTCCCACGTGGTCTTGGACATTCCTTAGCATATGCACTGGTAACCCACACCAGAAGCATAGACCGAACTCTGTTCTGCACGACTCGTCTGGATGGTACCTTTCGCATTCTGGCACTTCAAATTATTTGGTCGAGTCATCATATGCCACCCTTTTCCATGCCCCCAATAGTTGTTATTCCTTCATTAATTGTTCTGACTCCGAGGATGTGAAGGGACACAACCACTCTTTTTGAAATTCTGGCTCCTTGGTGTAAATTTCTTACCATGATCCTTTTTGTTGAACCCCCCATCGATCATTCCTTGCCATCGTGATCTTCCTCAAGCATTCTCTAGCCACTTGGCTCTTGTTGATCAACTCTTGAAAGATCCTTATCTCTATTAGCTCCATGGTACCTGATGAGCGGATATTTTATACACTTTTTGCCATCATTTTCATATAGTTTTTAGTATGTTTTGTTTAAGTTTTATTAAGTTTTCATAGGTTTTAGTGCAAAATTCACATTTTTGGATTCTACTTTGAGATTGAGTGTTTTTATGCAATTTCAGGTATTTTCTGGCTGAAATTGAGGAGTTGGAACAAAAGCCTGATTCAGAGACAGAGAAAGCACTGTAGATGCTGTCCGGATCTGACCTCGTTGCATTCGAAAGAGCTTTTTTGGAGCTACAGAAGTCCAAATGGAGCATTCTCAACGGTTATGAAAAGCTAACATCTTGAGATTTCCATAAATGTAGAGTATTCCATACTTTTCTTCAGAATTGAAGGCCCAAAACTAACGTTCAACGCCAGCCTCCTGCCCTATTCTAGTGTCCAATGCCCAAAGCAGAAGAGACCAGCGTCCAACACCCATAAAAGACCCCCTAGCCAGAGTTCAATGCCCTAGAGGCCTCCTAGCACATGGATCTCAATCAAGCTCAGCCCAAAAACTCAGCAAGTGAGTCCAAGAAATGGATTTTAGCACTAAAAGACTGTTTTATCCTTCTTATGTAATCCTTAGTCATTAGTTTGGTATTTAAAGGACAAGGATCACCGTTGTTAAGGACTTTTTGCCATATTTTCGAATTCTACACTGTATTTTCTATCAGTATAAGTTTCTAAACCTCCTAGGTTGAGGGGAGGAGCTCTGCTGAGTTTCATGGATTAATAAAGTACTACTGTTCTATCTCAATACGTGTTTGATTCTCTATTCTAAGATATATATCCGTTTTTCATCATTATGAATGCGTTGAACCGGCACAAGGTTATCTCATTCTCCAGTGGTTCAGAGTGAGTCTTTCATAGGACAATGATGAACCACTAGTTTGATTATACAACTCATGGATGGCTAATTCACAACTTCGTTGGGGGCTTCTCGAGATACCAGTTCAGTCGAGGTATGGGAAGATTAGAGTCTTTGTGGTAGAGGGGATGCCTAGGCATCTTTGGCTAGTTTTACAAGCTATTTTCTATAGTTTTTACTTGGTTTCATGCATTATCTTCTTCAATAAGCAAGCATTTGGATGAGTTATGTATGCATGTCTTGATTCATCAAACATAAGTGAATAATAATCATTTTCATTAGATTTATGTAAGAACTACTTGATGTATTAAATGATGCATTATCTTGTGATTATGACAAAGCTTTGATGCACTTGTTTGATTGATGATAGGCAAGGAGAAACAAAGGAAAAGGAGAGAAGAAGTAGAGAAGATGTGGCGTTAGTGGCCAAGTTAGCACACTAACGCCATGGTTAACGCTAGCTCAACGAAGAGGTGCTGGCGTTAGTGGCCAAGTTAGCCCACTAACGCCAGTGCTAACGTGGTCAACAAGGAAGAAGCTGGCGTTAGTGGCAAAGTTAGCCCACTAACGCTAGTGCCAACATTGCCAATAAAGAGGTGCTGGCATTAGTGGCCAAGTTATCCCACTGATGCCAGTGCTAACATGCTCGAAGAAGAAGAAGTTGGCGTTAGTGGCCAAGTTAGCCACTAACGCCAGTGCCAACGTTGGTCAAGGAAGAAGGCAACGTTAGTGACCAAAGTTAGCTCACCAACGCTACTATAAAAGGAGGAAGGTGCCAACGTTAGTATGCTAACGTCACCAACGTTAGCACACTAACGTCTTCGATCATTGCACGAAGTTAGGGCTGAAAGATTTGGCTAGTGTGCGTACGCACGGGGCAGTGTGCATATGCATAAGAGAAAAATTGGCCAGTGTGCGCATGCACGAAGCGGTGTGCGTACGCACAACAAGAAGAGCGTTAACAGCCATGTTAGTGTGTTAACGCCAGTACCAACGCCAGTTCCAAGGGCACTTATGCAAGTATGAGAGCGTTAATAAGCTAATGCCAGCGTTAACTTCAGAAAGGGCCACTCCTAACTTGCTTCAACTAAGGCCAAAAGCCCACATCCAAGTACTTGAAGACTCATCTGAAGATGAGAAGAGTAGTATATATAGGAGAGTTTTTAAACTTGAGAAGAACACTAGAGGATACTGATGACTTGCATCATCTACCTTTTTCTCTCATCTAAAAGGACCATTAAAGTGATGAATTCTCAATCATTTGAGGCATGTAAAAGAGTTATATCATAGGTTTTTAAGAATATGATTTGAAATGATTTTTTGCTTGGATTTTAGGTGAAAAGAGCAACAAAAGAGGAATAAAGCAAGCAAGGATGCTGGGCATGTGTGTTGGGCGTGCCACTTCAAGCAAATGCCAGAATCCTTGACTGGGCGTAGCACGCCAGCTATTATCTCCAGGAAGGAAATTTGAAGAATTACTATGGGTGTGGCACGCCAACTATACTTCCCAGAGAGAGCCCATGAAGAATTTTAATGGGCGTGGCACGCCTTGGCCAGGCGTGGCACACCAGTTATAATTTCCAGAAAAGAATCCATGAAGAATTACAATGGGCGTGGCACGCTAAGGCCAGGCGTGGCACGCCATTTATCTTTTCCAGGGAAGAATGCTGAAGGTTTATCATGGGTGTGGCATGCCAGTGCTGGGCATGGCATGCCAGGCATAATGTCCAGAGAAGGCTTTCCATGATTCACTATAGGCGTGGCACGCCAGTTATAATATCCAGAGAGGGAACTCCGAGCTCAACACTGGGCGTGGCACGCCAGCTCTATCCTCTAGAAAAGGGATGACTAAGCTTTACTATGGGCGTGGCACGCCCCTACTGGACGTGGCACACCAACTACACTTTCCAGAGAAGGATCCTTGAATCTTACAATGGGCGTGGCACGCTAGGTCGAGGGCATGGCATGCCAGTTCAATTGTCCAGAGGAGAAAAGAAGGAGTAGCTTCAATGAGCATGCCACTTGGAACTATGGGCATGGCACGCCAAGCTTGTGAGCACAAACTATCATCATGGGCATGCTACTTGGGTCCTGGGCGTGGCAGGCTAGTTCACTTAACCAGAAGGAGAGATTGGAGATTCATCGAGGGCGTGCCACTTGAGACTCTGGGCGTGGCACGCCAATTCTCTTAACCAAAAGGGGTGATTGAGGACTCCAACAAGGGCGTGGCATACCAGGTCTAAAGCGTGGCACGCCAGGCCAATTGTACAGAAGAGAAGGGTCAAGACCTCATCAGGGTGTGCCACTTGGTGTTTTGGGCATGGCACGCCAACCTTGCTAGAACCATGGGCATGGCACACCAGTCCTGGGCGTGGCACGCCAGCTTACTGGACCAGAGAGGAATGTTTGTGCACCAAAAAATGGCGTGGCATGCCAAGCCAACCTTCCAGAGAAGAAGACTGAAGATTTTGATGAAGGTGTGGCACGCCAGTTTAAAGTACCAGAGAAGGAGATTGAAGACTTCACTAAGGGGCGTGCCACTTGAGAGATGGGCATGACACGCCAAGCCAGCTTCACTAAGGGGCGTGCCACTTGAGAGTTGGGCGTGGCACGCTAAGCCAGCTTCACCTTTTGGGCGTGGCACGTGGTGCATGAAATTGTGATACATATCCATGGCTCCAAAGGCCTGATGCTCTGATCTAGTTTTATTGTATGTCACAACTTCGCACAACTAACCAGCAAGTGCACTGGGTCGTCCAAGTAATACCTTACGTGAGTAAGGGTCGAATCCCACGGAGATTGTCGGCTTGAAGCAAGCTATGGTCACCTTGTAAATCTCAGTCAGGCGGATAATAATTGATTATGGAGTTTTCGAAAATAATATAATAAAAGAAGGATAGAAATACTTATGTAATTCATTGGTGAGAATTTCAGATAAGCGTGTAGAGATGCTTTCGTTCCTCTGAACTTCTGCTTTCCTGCTGCCTTCATCCAATCAGTCTTACTCCTTTCCATGGCTGGCTTTATGCAAGGGCATCACCGTTGTCAGTGGCTACATCCCCTCCTCTTGTGAAAATGGTCCAAAATGCCCTGTCACGGCACGGCTAATCATCTGAGGTTCCCGATCATGCTGGAATAGGATTCACCCTCCTTTTGCGTCTGTCACTACGCCCAGCACTCGCGAGTTTGAAGCTCGTCACAGTCATTCAATCATTGAATCCTACTCGGAATACCACAGACAAGGTTTAGACTTTCCGGATTCTCTTGAATGCCGCCATTATTCTAGCTTACACCACGAAGATTCTGATTAAGAGATCTAAAGAGATACTCATTCAATCTAATGTAGAACGGAAGTGGTTGTCAGGCACGCATTCATAAGGAATAATGATGATTGTCACGTTCATCACATTCAGGTTGGAGTGCGAATGAATATCTTAGAAGCGAAATAAGATGAATTGAATAGAAAACAGTAGTACTTTACATTAATCTTTGAGGAACAGCAGAGCTCCACACCTTAATCTATGGAGTGTAGAAACTCTACCGTTGAAAATACATAAGTGATAATGGAGTTCATTGGTCTCGGCCCCAGAGGGGAACCGGAGTAACCAAGACTGCGAATACAATGATAAAAAGTTCTATTTATACTAAACTAGTCACTAGGGTTTACAGAAGTAAGTAATTGATGAATAAATCCACTTCCGGGGCCCACTTGGTGTGTGCTTGGGCTGAGCTTGAATGTTATACGTGCAGAGGCTCTTTCTGGAGTTGAACACCAGGTTGTAACGTATTTCTGGCGTTCAACTCTGGTTTGTGACTTGTTTCTGGCATTTAACTCCAGACAGCAGCGTAGAACTGGCGTTCAACGCCCTTTTACGTCATCTAAACTCGGCCAAAGTATGGACTATTATACATTGCTGGAAAGCCCTGGATGTCTACTTTCCAACGCAATTAGAAGCGCGCCATTTTGAGTTCTATAGCTCCAGAAATCCACTTTGAGTGCAGGGAGGTCAGAATCCAACAGCATGAGCAGTCCTTCTTCAACCTCTGAATCTGATTTTTGCTCAAGTCCCTCAATTTCGGTCAGAAAATACCTGAAATCACAGAAAAACACACAAACTCATAGTAAAGTCCAAAAATGTGAATTTAACATAAAAACTAGTGAAAACATCCCTAAAAGTAACTAGATCCTACTAAAAACATACTAAAAACAATGCCAAAAAGCGTATAAATTATCCGCTCATCAGCACGCCACTCACATGCCACTCACACGCCTCTCACATGCCTCTAATGAATGGTTATTCCCTTTAGTTTTCAATTGTAATTTTCTTTTCTTTTTGTAATTTTCCCTTTCTAGTAATTGGAGTAGTAAAAATACCCCTTGAAGAGTATTGAGAGGGGGCTTGGAACTTTTACTTCACTTTTCACTTTACTTTCATCTATTGTACTCTCTAAGCTATGAGTAGCTGAACTCCCTCTCATTGGGGGAGGGAGCTCTGTTGTACTTGATGGATTAATGATAGTAATTTTCTTCTTCTCTTCATCTCTCTTTGATTTGCTAGAAGAAATTTCGTGCTTCATGCTTAGCATTCAATCATCTTGGAAAAGAGGTTGAATGCAATTTGGGTTTAATGGGAGCCTTGGAAAAGGAAACATAAAATCATGCTTGAAATCCCTTCTCACATTGAGTAGATCTAGGTTTTGGGATTGGATATGGTGACATGAAATCTACCCATTACTTGGATCTATGAGGATGTGTGGTAAAATTAGGGACCAAGCTTATCTCTCTTCTTGAGCAATTAGACCAAGAAATTGGCTGATTTTCAAGATTTGAGAGATTGAATTACCAAGGAATTGGGATTCAATCAATCATGATTGCTAAGAGGTCAATGAGTTGCAGGATTGAAGATGAGATGATCTGAATTTAATTCAAAGAGAGCAACATCTTCTAATCCTAATGAATCTTCCCCATTCTTATCTTCTCTATTCTTTATAGCTTTGTTTAATTTCTACCAAGCAACCCATTCCCTTTTACAATTCAGTCATTTACATTTCTGTCATTTACATTCTAGCAATTTATCTTTATGCTCTTTACATTCTAGCACTTTACTGCTTTCTTTATCTTTAAGTCATTTATAATTCTGTCATTTAATTTTCTGCACTCAACACTTACTCTTGATTAGCTTGACTAAATTGCCCAGTAACTAAAGTTATTCAATCAATCAATATCAATCAATCCCTGTAGGATCGACCTCACTCTCAGTGAGTTTTTACTTGACGATAGTTCGGTATACTTGCCAAAGGTGTTATTGTAGAGATACAGTAATTTCACAGTCATCAGATACTGTAGAGAGCTTAGCATAGGACTCTTAGTTTTACACACTTTTACATTCATTAACTTTCAATTTTTTGTATTAAGTCTTAGTTTATTTTTCATGCACTTTCAATTTCTTGCAATTGTTCTTAGAGCGACGATTAACTAAACCCCAATCATTAGGGGGAGGAGCTCTATTGCAATTCAAAGGAATTAATGAAATTCTTCTTCTTCTCAATCCGCTTGTTGTAGCTAAGGGAAAGCTTCTGTGCTTAATAGATCAATTCACTACCAGAAGGGGGTTTAGATCTACTTGAATCTTCATGTGAGCCTTGGAAGAGGGATCATGGAATTTAGTTTAAAGCTCTTTCCCTCACAATTCTCTTGATTAATAAATTCTTGGTTTGAATTGAGATCCTGAGAACTTGTGTGGCTTATGGATTAGAGAATTGAACTTAACCTCTTCTCATGAACAATTAGATCAAGGAATTGGCAATTGATTGAGTTAAGAGAAATTGAATTGCCAAGGAATTGGGATTCAATTACTACAATCCGCCATAGATCTACTTCATATGATTGAGAATGAAGTTGAGACCCATTGATTCATGATGGATTATGATATCTCCAATCCCTAATGAATCATACCCATTATCTTTCTTCCACTTAATTGCTTTGAATTTCTTGTTTTGTTTGATTCCCAGTGCCCAGAACCCATTTACAATTCATGAAATTTACTTTTCCTAGCCATTTACATTCTTGCTTTTACTTTCTTGCCATTTAAGTTTCACCTCTTTAGTTTCTTGTCATCTAAGTTTCTGCCATTTACATTTCACAATTTACTTTCAGCTCTTTATTCTTCAGCAATTTACCTTCTGCAGATTTACTTTATTCGTGAATCACAATTTTGTTCACTCAATTACACAAAACCATCAAATATTTGCTTGACTAGATAAATCACCTAACTAAAGTTGCTTAATCCATCAATTCCTGTGGGATCGACCTCACTCAATAGTGAGTTATTACTTGGCAATTCGGTACACTTGCCGAAGGAATTTATGTTGTGCAAATTTCTAGCATCATCAAGAGGGTAGAACCAAAGGTTTATTATCCTCTGATCTGAAAGATTCGACCGTGTCTGTGGCGTTTTGAGTAGGATCATAAAAGAGAATGAACTGCAGGAGCTTCATCCTCAATCAGACTGGATCCGTACTAATCCTGGGGTTCAGATCTGGAGGAGCATTGGCGATCTTGTAAGAAAGGCGTTGATCACATATAGCCTGCCATAGAAGAAATCATTCACAGTTGGAATAGACAGTAAGATCGGATTAATTCAGAAGAACAAAGCATCTACAATCCTTAACTATCTTCTTATCATTGCTTTCACCATCAACTGAGTAACATTTTATTTATTTTCTTTTATGCGTTTAAACAAACACTCAACTTTTCTATCTACTTGACTAAGATCTACAAGATAACCATAGCTTGCTTCAAATCACAATCCTTGTGGGATCGACCCTGACTCACTCAGGTATTACTTGGATGACCCAGTGCACTTGCTGGTTCAGTTGTATGAAGTGTGGGAATTCGTGCACCAGTACCCGTTATTATCATTTCCACCACTATGTCCATTACCTTTCTCATTGCCATTTCCAACTTGTTGTCCCATTCTATCCATTGCTTCGTTGGTCGCAATAGCAGCCACGTTCTCCATTATAGCTATGAAATCAGTCAGACTACCTACCGATATGGTTCTCTTATTACCTTTTTGTCCTTGTCTTCGACCTCGTCTACGTCTACGAGATGCCATTTGAGTCCTATCCGCACCAAACAATTGATATTAAGGTGATCAGTCTCAATATCTCAAGTCTAGTACTTCAAAGTCCCAAAAGTATGCTCATGAATAATTATGCTATATCTGTCAAACAGCAGTCAATATACAAGCGGGTTATACCACTGACCTTGCTAGAATCAAATGAATTAGATCACAATCAACCTTATTATTCATGACCCAAGTCAAGGATTAAGTAATGTTATCATCCATAAACTTCTCTCAATTATCATCAACTTTGACACCTTACTTTGCAATCTCATCCAAACAGATCAACTTAATCCATTAAATATTCAAACACTCATTGACGTTGAGATTTTTGCTAATAAAGAATGTCATAAAAACAGTCGCGTTGTAGATATAGTCTCTAAACCGACAAAAATCCCTTCGTACAAACGTTTTGGTTGTCACAAGTAACAAACCCCTTTGAAATTGATAACCGAGTATTCAAACCTCGGGTCGTCTTCTTAAGGAATTGCAGGGAGGTATGTTTTTATTATTGGTTATGAGTTTGTAAATTGGGGTTTTGGAAGTAAGGTGGGAATATGTTATATGACAAGTAAAATAAAATAATAATAATAAAATCTCTTGGCAATGTATAAGAATTGGAATTCCTATCCTAGTTATCTTTATCAGGTGTGAAGAAGATTGGGTTTTAATCCCACTTGGTCATCCTTTATTAAACAAAGGAAGGTTAAGTGGACTGATCAGCTTTATTCTCAAGTCCTAGTCAACTCCTGTGGAGAGACTAGTGTTAGAGCAATCCTAGCTCAAGCAAAATCTGTCAATTTCAACCACTTGCTGAGTTTGATAACTCAAGTATTACCAATCACTTGACCAAAGCCAAAAGGGAGAAAAATATCTAAATTAAATTGAAAGCAATCTTAAACAGAGCAAAGCAATCTTAAATCTGAATTACCTCAAATAACATTAATTAAGAAAATTATATGTAACACGAAAGAGTTCATAACTTAAATAAAAATAAATAAAAATAAAGAACCTGGGATTGAGAGTCGCTCCTAAAATTAAGAGAAATCGTAAATCCTAATCCTAAGAGAGAGGAGAGAACCTCTCTCTCTAAAAACTACATCTACTCCTAAAATTGTGAATATGAGAGCCTCTTTATGAATGGATGCAATCCCCTACTTTATAGCCTCTAATCTGTGTTTTCTGGGCTGCAAACTGGGTCAAAAACAGTCCAGAATTCGCCGGTTTCGAATTTTGCCACGCTGGCTTTTCGTCACTGCGACGCAGCCGCATGGATCACGCGGTCGCATCACCTAGCTTCAGGGAAACTATATCATATTATATGTCAAATCGAAGCCCCAGACGTTAGCTTTCCAATGCAACTAGAACCGCATCATTTGGACCTCTGTAGCTAAAGTTATAGCCATTTGAGTGCGAAAAGGTCAGGTTGGACAGCTTAGCAATTTCTCCAACTTATTGTATTCCTTCCACTTTTGCATGCTTCCTTTCCATCCTCCAAGCCATTCCTGCCTTATAATATCTGAAAACACTTAACACACATATCAAGGCATCTAATGGTAATAAGAGAGGATTAATAATAAGCAAATATAAGATCAAAGAAGCATGTTTTCAATCAAAACACATAATTAGGAAGAAAATATAAAACCATGCAAATAGTATGAATAAGTGGGTAAAGAGTTAATAAAAACCACTCAATTGAGTACAAGATAAACCATAAAATAGTGGTTTATCAACCTCCCCACACTTAAACACTAGCATGTCCTCATGCTAAGCTCAAGAGAAGCTATAAAGATGAAGAGGAATGGTATGAAATGCAACCTATAAATACAACTACATGCTAAATGCTTTTACTTACTTGGTTAAGAGTAAATAAGTTCTCCAAGACAAATACAAACTAATTTCCACTAATTCAAATCAGACAATAAAAAACAGGTGAACTTGTAAGAAGACAGCTCATGAAAGCAGGGAACATAGAATTTAAGCGTTGAACCCTCACTGGAAGTGTTTATCACTCTAATCTCTCAAGTGTATAGGGTTATTCACTCTACTCTTCTCTAGTCATGCTTTCTAAACCTTGTTCTTCATCTAACCAATCAACAAAAATTTAATGTACCAATGCAAACATCATGAGGTCTTTTCAAGGTTGTAATGGGGCTAAGGTAAGGGTGAGGGTATATATATATAAGGCTAAGTGAGCTAACAAAGTGAATTCTTGATTAGTCTAAGATCTAACCTAACATATACATACTTTATATAATTTAAAAATACTTTACCTAGCTACCCAAAATTTTTCCCACTTGTATTACATGCTCATGTATCAAACTTATTTTTGAATTTTGTCCCATGTGCATTGATTCTTTTTATTTTGCATTTGGGGTAATATATATTTTTTTTCATTTTTCTCTTTTTTTATTATTATTTTTTTTTGTATCTCCTTATTTAATTACTTAATATATTTTTCTTCAATGCACATGGTAATTTAATTATTTTGATTTCACATGAGCATACTTCCCAAATTTTCAAATGACTTATTCAATTTAATTCTCTACTTTTTCATATCATCCCATGTTCCCATAAAATTCCCCATACTTAAATTTTACACAATATCTATCTTAAGCTAACCAAGGATTCAACTTGGGATTCTTATTTTGTTTTTCTGCTTAAGGCTAGTAATGTGGTTATAAAACAGAAGGGATTTAAAAGCTCAAGGGGGCTAACAAGGGTGATGTAAAAGGTAGGTTAATTTTGGGATAAGTGAGCTAAAATCAAACAATGGCCTCAATCATATGCAAGCATGTAAATACACTAAATATTGGACATATAGAATGGAACAAAAAAATAGATTACAATCATAGAGAAGGAAACACACAAGAATAAAAATTTATGGTTAAATAATGTAACCATGTAAATAAGCTCAAAATCTCACAGGTTGTTTGTTCTTTGGCTCAAAAACTATGTTCCAAATACAACTTCAAACAAGTTTTAACACATAAAAATTAAATCATTTTTTTAGGGTATATTAGTGAAATCTTTCAAAAATAGGATCTTAAAAAGAAACTTATTATTTTAACCAAGCAGTAACTAAATGCATAAAATCAAATAAATATGCAAATGCAATAACTAATATAACGAAGAAAATTAAAACATTGGTGTTGAGACAGGAATATACTAACCCATGGAGATCGGTATCGACCTCCCCACACTTAAAGATTGTACCGTCCTCGGTGCATGCTAAGATGTGCAAGTGGATGGGGGTTGTGGTTTCTCAGCTGGGCTCTTTTTTGTTCCTTTCCTTGCCGGCGGTTTGGGAGTAGCTTTCTCTTTTTCTTCCTTGGTGGCCATCCTGAAAAAGGGAAGAGAAAGTAAATTAAATTCAAATAGATATATAGCAAGGAAGAGAATGGAAGAGTGGTGATGGATGCACATTATGATGTAATTGACATTAACACATGCTCTCGAGTACATGTGAAAAGCCAGCAATGAAAAATAGCCAGTGCATCGAAAGATAAGTGGATGCAGGGTGTTTATTGGCATGCCGGAATAGGGCATGAGTAGCATAGACCAAGCATTACTTGTAATAAATTACCATGTTTGTATTGACAATTATATTCAATTAAAATAGTAAAGGGAGTTTATGAAAAGTAATCATTAAATAGTATAAAGTATAATAGAGAAGTGCATAATACCATATGGGCTTTTTCACAAACACATAGCATGTATGGTAAATAAGCTATTGGAAAGTATTAAATTGAACATGCAAGCATCCTTTAAAAAGTAATATATAATTGTCAAATAATTATGCAATAATCCACAATGACCCAAATAAAATTCCAACAGCAGTGAAAATAATGCAATGAATGAAATATGCAAATAAATGAAGTAAAATAAAATGAAAGATAAGAAGAATAAGAAAGGAAAGAAAGAGAGGAGAAGTAAGTAAGAAATAAGGAGGGAAAAGAGAAAATAGGATTTGGGGAAGAGAAAGACAAGATATTTTGGCATATGAGGTTAAGGTGTGCGACGCTGGCGACGCGGTCGCGTGGGTGACACGGCCGCGTGGTGCGCAATAAGGTCAGGCGACGCGGACACGTGGGGAACGCGATCGCGTGACTTGATTTGTGCTAGTGGCGCGAGTGCAGCCTCACGGTCGCACAACTCTTTGTTCAAAACTTAGTATTGCCAAAATCCTGGGTGACGCGGTCACATGGTTGACACGATCGCGTGAGTGGCCATCATGGGGATATGACGCGAACGCGTGGGGCACGCGTTCACGTGGTGAGGCTTGGACTTCCAGCACGATTCCAGCCCAACTCCAGCTCAACTTTCGGCCATGCACCCGGTTGACGTCGATTTTCAGGTCACGCGGCCGCGTTGATGACGCGGTCGCGTGGGAGGCCATTATTCCCATATGACGTGGTCGCGTGGGGTGATTTGTGCCATTGGCACGCCTCCAGCGCTGCTCCTGCGAAACTCTCTGTTCATATTCATATTGTCTCCCATCTCCTTGCGACGCGGACGCATCGCTGATCCGGTCGCGTGGTCGCTTTTCTTTTTTTAATCGGAAAAGATGCAGAATGCAGTGTTAATATGAATGTGATGCAAAACTCCAGGTTCAATATAATAAAATAAAGTAAAACTAGAAAACAAATAAAACTAAATAAAAAATGAAAAAGGAACGATCATACCACGGTGGGTTGTCTCCCACCTAGCACTTTTAGTTATTGTCCTTAAGTTGGACATTTGGGGAATCCTTTGTTATGGTGGCTTGTGCTTGAACTCATCCAGGAATCTCCACCAATGTTTATGATTCCAATGTCCTCCGGGATCCCAAACTAGGCGCAGAAAGCCTTCAAGTAAGTTAAAGCATGTGACAAGGCCCCAAGAGTGCTGATTTCTAGATTGGATTCCGGGGTCCCAAATCTTGCTTTTGCACCCGTCTTCTTGCTGATCATCATGATTCCATCCGGGTGGTAGGCAATCTGAATTCTCACTAAAGCGGCCAAACAAATTCCTAGACCCATTCAGTGGATCTTTGCACCAACCTTTGCGTTTAAACTTAAAGCTTCCAACCATAATGAACCTTACAGGACAATTCTTACCACTGACCATTTTCCTCTTACTCTTAATGCCACAAAGAGCTCTAAGTTGACCATCCGTCTCCAGTAGCCCATATTCAAGTGGGATTAGAAAGCTAAGGGATATGAATTTTACCCACTTGAATGTTGTGAAGGATGATGGCGACTTAGGGGGAGGGGTTTCCAACAACTTTGGCAAGGTAATTCCAAGCTCCACTCCCTTGTGCTCTTCTTTGACATCTTCTACCTCTTGATCAACCTGTACAAAATCTTCAACCATGATCTGCCTTGGAGGTTGTACGCTCTTCTCAACATCAACATCAAACACCGTGGAAGGAGGCTCTGTGACTGGACTTTCCAATGGAGGTACAGCATCTCTTAAGTCTACAACCATTTCTTCCTTTTTAATAATTGCTGCTTTGTCCAGTTGTTTAAGTATAAAATCGTACTCATCCTCGATGTTTTTCTTTCTATGACAATTCCTTTCAACTATTCTTTCATCTTCAAGGGTCTCTCCTACCCTTACCCGTAGGGCCTCCTCTAGCTCTTCATGAAGTATGGATTCGTGAAGATCATTCCTTCTTTCCTGTTCCATATCAATAGCATAATTGGGATCATCTTGCTCTTGGATTGATGGATGTGGGTGCTCTTCCATGGATGGTGGTGATGGGATGGAGAGATTATTCTGTGGTTGACAAGGAAGTGCACTAGAGCTTGAGGGTTGATTGTTGAAGGTATTTGGTGGTCTGATTTGGGTGAAGAGAGCTTGTATAGTAGAGTTTAGATCGACAAGTGCTTTCTCCATGGAGGTTTGGGGTAGATAGGAGGGTTCATTTGGTTTATAAGGTGGTTGGTATGGTGGATGAGGGTTAGGGTCATATAGAGGTGAATGACGGAAAGGGGCTTGTGAGTGTGGTGGTCCAAAGTCATGTTGAGGAAAGGGTTCATAGGCATATGGGGGTGGTTGTTGATAGTCCATTGGAGGTGGTTGTTGCCATGAGGGTTGATTAAATCCTTGTGGCTCCTCCCATCTTTGATTGTTCCAACCTTGATGCCTGTTCTCATTGTTATTTCTTCTTCCTGCAATATAATTGTAACCAGACTCATAGCCAAAGGGGTGAGAGTTCATAGTAGCAAAATAAAAATTAAAAATGAAAATAAAAACAAATTTAAATTAAAAGGTTATTTAAATTTTGAAATTTGATTTTTGAAATAAGATAAGATAAGATAAAAATTTTAAAAATAAAAATCTGAATTTTTTTTTGAAAAAAATTAATTAAAAATATTTTTGAATTTAATGAGGAAAGAGAAAAACAATAAAATGACACCAAATTTCAAATTTTTAGATCAAAATGAAGAAAACAACTAAGAACAGCTTGAAGGTCAAGATGAACGCGAAGAACAACTCGAAATCAAGATGAACACTAAGAACAAATTTTTGAAAATTTTTTTTTAATAACTAAATAAAAACAAATAACCTCTTAATTTATGGAAAAGCAAAAATAAAAACAAAAATAAAAACAAATAAATAAGCAAAAATCAAAAAAAATATTTACAATAACCAATAATAAGGCACACGTTTGCAATTCCCCGGCAACGGCGCCATTTTGACGTTGAGATTTGTGCCGGTAAAGAATGTCATAAAAACAGTCGCGTTGTAGATATAGTCTCTAAACCGACAAAAATCCCTTCGTACAAACGTTTTGGTTGTCACAAGTAACAAACCCCTTTGAAATTGATAACCGAGTATTCAAACCTCGGGTCGTCTTCTCAAGGAATTGCAGGTAGGTATGTTCTTATTATTGGTTATGAGTTTGTAAATTGGGGTTTTGGAAGTAAGGTGGGAATATGTTATATGACAAGTAAAATAAAATAATAATAATAAAATCTCTTGGCAAGGTATAAGAATTGGAACTCCTATCCTAGTTATCCTTATCAGGTGTGAA
This sequence comes from Arachis ipaensis, assembly GCF_059453495.1. NCBI lineage: Eukaryota > Viridiplantae > Streptophyta > Magnoliopsida > Fabales > Fabaceae > Arachis > Arachis ipaensis. The sequence goes on along the minus strand of NC_142441.1, from coordinate 111,178,498 downwards.
GAAGATTGGGTTTTAATCCCACTTGGTCATCCTTTATTAAACAAAGGAAGGTTAAGTAGACTGATCAGCTTGATTCTCAAGTCCTAGTCAACTCTTGTGGAGAGACTAGTGTTAGAGCAATCATAGCTCAAGCAAAATCTGCCAATTTCAACCACTTGCTGAGTTTGATAACTCAAGTATTACCAATCACTTGACCAAAGCCAAAAGGGAGAAAAATATCTAAATTAAATTGAAAGCAATCTTAAACAGAGCAAAGCAATCTTAAATCTGAATTACCTCAAATAACATTAATTAAGAAAATTATATATAACACGGAAGAGTTCATAAATTAAATAAAAATAAATAAAAATAAAGAACCTAGGATTGGGAGTCGCTCCTAAAACTAAGAGAAATTCTAAATCCTAATCCTAAGAAAGAGGAGAGAACCTCTCTCTCTAAAAACTACATCTACTCCTAAAATTGTGAATATGAGAGCCTCTTTATGAATGGATGCAATCCCCTACTTTATAGCCTCTAATCTGTGTTTTCTGGGCCGCAAACTGGGTCAAAAATAGTCCAGAATTCGCCGGTTTCGAATTTTGCCACGCTAGTTTTTCGTCACTGCGACGCGGCTGCATGGATCACGCAGTCGCGTCGCCTAGCGTCAGGGAAACTATATCATATTATATATCAAATTGAAGCTCCGGACGTTAGCTTTCCAACGCAACTAGAACCGCATCATTTGGACCTCTGTAGCTAAAGTTATAGCCGTTTGAGTGCGAAGAGGTCAGGCTAGACAGCTTAGCAATTTCTCCAACTTATTGTATTCCTTCCACTTTTGCATGCTTCCTTTCCATCCTCCAAGTCATTCCTGCCTTATAATATCTGAAAACACTTAACACACATATCAAGGCATCTAATGGTAATAAAAGAGGATTAATAATAAGCAAATATAAGATCAAAGAAGCATGTTTTCAATCAAAACACATAATTAGGAAGGAAATATAAATCCATGCAAATAGTATGAATAAGTGGGTAAAGAGTTAATAAAAACCACTCAATTGAGCACAAGATAAACCATAAAATAGTAGTTTATCACTCATTCCAAAGCCTAAAAGCTAGCTAGTAGACCTTAAACAGGGGTTATAAAGGTGAAAAAGTGAATTTGATAGGCAAAAATAGTTAAATCAACATTTTCTCAAGAAACAGGGCAGTCGTGCAGAAAAGAACATGCGTATATATATTAGAAAGATAGTTTAACTAGGAGTCTTGAAAGAAGGATAAGAAAAACAAAATAGGAATCGCGTCACACTCAAAATGCGAAGAATAGAAAGCTCGATACAGAAAACCAAAGACACACACACATACACACACACACACACACACACATAATTCCAAAAGAGTTATATAACAAGCTCTAGTCTCGACCTACAAAGCCAAGGCCGACTAGAAATATATATGTAGCCCAAAATACAACAAAAGCATAATCTTGTTTTCTCCAAAATTAACCTCTAAGAGGGATACATAAGATAGATATATAAAAGTGGAGAATACATATAGCTAGGTACAAAATATATAACTCCTAAGATGAAATCTTTGCTTTCAAGAGAGAATCCAGCACGCTCAGCGAGGTGCGTCATGTCCTATATCTGAAAACAAAAAAATCCCAAAATGGATGAGAACCAAAAGGTTCCTAGCAGGGTAACAGTTCCAAATAGAGACGATGTAACACTACACGAACCCACTAGGCAATCCTAAACTCCAATAACTAAGATCTAAGCCTAGGGTCATACTAATCCAAAACCGGGTAAACACACTGCAGGCTTCACTAGGTCCATGATCCAAATCTCAATTCTCCCCCACACTCATCTCAGCATGTGTCTTTTCAATTCAATACCGTAGAATTTCAATATTGATTCCAGTAATTATATTCAGTGATACAATGCCTAACACAAGGGAAGAGTGCAAGGCTATACATCTGAGAAGTGGTAAGGTAGGAGATACAGAAGCACAGGTTAGTGAGGAGCCGGTCAAAAAAAGAAGCTCCAGAGGAGGTGATGCAGATTTACAATCCACAACTTACTGGCAAGTGCATCAGATCATACCAAGTAATAACTCAGGTGAGTGAGTGTCGATCCCACAAGGATTAATGGATTGAGCAACAACAATTGAATGATTAGACTAGGAGACAAGCAAGTAATGAACCATTGATGAAAATAGTACGAGAAAATAGTTAAGACTTTGGAGGTGTTAAGATTAATGGTTCTTATTACGTACTTTAGTGATGCAGAGATTCAATTCATAGCAAAATTTAATTGATTAAATCCTAACTCCTTAGTAATTTAATCTCCTCTAGCTCAATCAACCGCCAATTCCTTGGTCACTAAATTTAAATTAGAGGATTAAGCATTGATGCACCACTATTTCGTGGTATATTTTGTACTTAATTGAGTGGATTTTATCCACTTAACTCACACTTATTCGTATAATTTGCATGTTTTATATTTTTCTTCCTAATTTTGTGCTATGATTGAAAACATGCTTCTTTGGCCTTAAATTTGCTATGTTTAATCCTCTCTTATTACCATTCGATGCCTTGATATGTGTGTTAAGTGATTTCAGGGTTTATAGGGCAGGAATGACTTAGAGGATGAAAAAGAAGCATGCAAAAGTGGAAGGAATACAAGAAATTGAAGGAATTGCTGAGCTGTCAAGCCTGGCCTCTTCGTACTAAATCGATCATAACTTGAGCTACAGAGGTCCAAATGAGGTGGTTCTAGTTGCGTTGGAAAGCTAAAATCTGGGGCTTTAAAATGATAGATAATTTGCTATAGTTGACATATAGTTAAGTGACGCGCACGCGTGGGTGACGCGTACGCATGACAGAGCCACGTGCTGGACGCATCAGAAAATGTTGGGGGCGATTACTGGGCTGGTTTTGACCCAGTTTTTGGCCCAGAAAATACAGATTAGAGGCTGCAGAGTGGGGGATTCATTCAAACAACTTTTATTCACACAATTTAGGTTTTAGATGTAGTTTCTAGAGAGAGAGAGAGAGGTTCTCTCCTCTCTCTAGGTTTTAGGATTTCTCTTAGTTTTAGGTTTATTTCTTCTCAATTCCAGGTTCAATGTTCCTTTAATTTAGTTTCTCTTCTACTTTTATTTATTCTAGCATTCTAGTTTATTTATTTTCCCAATTTGGTTTATGAACTCCATGTTAGATTTGATTTCTTTATTTAATGTAATTTGAGGTATTTCATATTTATGATTTTAAATTAGCTTCTTACATTCTTAGCTTTGGTTGAGTAATTGGAGACGCTTGAGTTATCAAACTCCTTTGTTGACTGATAATTGAAATTTGCTGGTTGATTTGGATCCCTCTAAAGCTAGTCTTTCCGTAGGAGTTGACTAGGACTTAAGGAATCAAATTGATTAGTCCGCTTGACTTTCCTTTATTTAGTAAGGGTTAACTAAGTGGGAGCAATGAACAATTCCCATCACAATTGATAAGGATAACTAGGATAGGACGTCTAATTCTCATACCTTGCCAAGAGCTTTTCTAGTTATTAATTTACTCTCTTGTTATTTTATTTCCTTGTTCCTTATTGAAAAACCCAAAAAGATACCTTTCTATAACCAATAATAACTACACCTCCCTACAATTCCTTGAGAGACAACCCGAGGTTTAAATACTTCAGTTATTATTTTTATTGGGTTTGCTTTAGTAACAAAAAATTTTTTGTACGAAAGGATTATTGTTAGTTTAGAAACTATACTTGCAACGAGAACTTATTTGTGAATTCTTTACTAGCAAAAATCCGTTCGTCAAGCACAGTTCTAGTTTATGAGCCACACAAACCCTAAGTAGCGAAAGATAAGATGATTATATGTCATGTATCACGTTAAGTCTACATAATTAGAGAGTTGTGAGGAATTAATTTCAAGCTGTTATTCAAGTGATTTAACTTTTCCAAGATTCAACAAGAGTTCAATTATAAAAGGAGTTATTTTCCAATATACTCTAATCCCTAGGATGAAGAACAAAATTAATCATTGGATATAAAATAGTGCATTAATTAAGAGTGGAATAAAAATAGTATTAATCCATTAAAATAACAGAGCTCCTAACCTTAACAGAGGAGGTTTAGTTGATCACGACTCAGAGAAAACCCTAGAATTCAAAAGTCTGAAAGTGTAGAATGAGGGAGAATAAGAAAAGAGAGCCCAAATGGCTGAATCTTTTCTCCTTCTATATCTAATCCTCATTGATTTGAAATTAAAATTCTAAACCTAATAAATATCTTTTCTTAATTTAAAAATTAATTAAAAATAAAAAATAAGCCTTTGATGAGCGGAGAATTTATACGCTTTTTGGCATTGTTTTTAGTATATTTTAATTAGTTTTTATTATATTTTTATTAGTTTTTATTTAAAAATCACATTTCTGGACTTTACTATGAGTTTGTGTATTTTTCTGTGATTTCAGGTATTTCCTGGCTGAAATTGAGGGACCTGAGCAAAAATCTGATTCAGAGGCTGAAAAAGGACTACAGATGCTGTTGGATTCTGACCTCCCTGCACTCAAAGTGGATTTTCTGGAGCTACAGAAGTCCAATTGGCGCTCTCTCAATTGCGTTGGAAAGTAGACATCCTGGGCTTTTCATCAATATATAATAGTTTATACATTGCCCAAGATTTGATGGCCCAAACAGTTATTCAAAGTCAGCTCAAGAATTCTGGTGTTTAACTCCAAAACTGGCACAAAAGCTGGAGTTAAACGCCCAAACTGGCACAAAAGCTGGCGTTTAACTTCAAGAAAAGTCTCTACACGAAAATGCTTCAATGCTCAGCCCAATCACACACCAAGTGGGCCCGCAAGAAGATTTATACATTAATTACCTATTTCTGTAACCCTAGGCTACTAGTTTTCTATAAATAGGACCCTTTGCAATTGTATTTTCATCCTTTACTCAGACTTTGATAGACCTTTTCACGTTTGGGGCTGGCCTCACGGCCATGCCTAGACCTTGATCTTATGTATTTTCAACGGTGGAGTTTCTACACACCATAGATTAAGGTGTGGAGCTCTGTTGTTCTTCATGAATTAATACAAGTACTATTGTTTTTCTATTCAACTCAAGTCTATTTCTTCTCCAAGATATTCATTCGTTCTTCAACTTGATGAATGTGATGATCCGCGACACTCATCATCATTCTCACCTATGAACGAGTGATTGACAACCACTTCTGTTCTACATGCAAACAAGCTTGAATACATATCTCTTGGGTTTCTAATCTAAGATTGGAACCTTCGTGGTATAGGCTATAATTATTAGAAACCATTCCAGAGATCCGGAAACTCTAAACCTTGTCTGTGGTATTCCGAGTAGGATCTGGGAAGGGATGACTGTGACGAGCTTCAAACTCGCGATTGTGGGGTGTGTGACAGACGCAAAAGGATCAATAGATCCTATTCCGACATGATCGAGAACCGACAGCTGATTAGCCGATGTTGTGACAGAGCATCAGGACCATTTTCACTGAGAGGACGGGATGTAGGCATTGACAACGGTGATGCCCAACATAAAGCTTGCCATGGAAAGGAGTATGAATGATTGGAAGAAGGCAATAGGAAAGCAGAGGTTCAAGGGGAACAAAGCATCTTCATACGCTTATCTGAAATCCACCAATGAATTACATAAGTATCTCTATCTTTATTTTATGTTTATTTTCATCACCTTAAACTCCATAACCATTTGAATCCGCCTGACTGAGATTTACAAGATGACCATAGCTTGCTTCAAGCCGACTATCTCCGTGGGATCGACCCTTACTCACGTAAGGTTTATTACTTGGACGACCCAGTGCACTTGCTGGTTAGTTGTGCGGAATTGTGACAAAGTGTGATTCACGTTTAAGAGCTCCAAGTCCTTTGGCGCCATTGTTGATGATCACAATTTCGTGCACCAAGTTTTTGGCGCCGTTGCCAGGGATTGTTCGAGTTTGGACAACTGACGGTTCATCTTGTTGCTTAGATTATGTATCGTTTCTTCAGAATTTTTAAGAATGAATTCTAGAGTTTCAAGGTGATGTTCCCACCATCACAAAAGCTGATTGATTCTCATCAATTTAGCTATTGAATGTAATGTTCTGCTGAAGTTTGGCCAAACATGTCTAATCCTTTTTAGACTGAAGCTTTAGACTAACATTGCATGATTCCTAGAATTCTTATTAAAAGTTTTGATTCTCTTTATTTTCTTTTCTATATAATTTTTGAAAAAAAAATATACAAAAAAAATTTTAAAATCATAAAACCAAAAATATTTTATGTTTCTTGTTTGAGTCTATTATCTAATTTTAAGTTTGGTGTCAATTGCATGTCTTTATCCTTCTAATTTACACAAATTTATACATATTGTTCTTCATTGATCTTCAAGTTGTTCTTGATGATTTCATTGCTCTGATCTTTAAATTCTCTTGTTTTGTATGTTTTGTTGTTTCCTACATGCATTTTTACATTGTTATAGTCCTTAGTATACAAACTTTTAAGTTTGGTGTCTTACATGCATTGTTTATTTGATCTTAGTTGCATTTTTATTGATTCCCATCATCAAAAATTCAAAAATATTTTTAAAATTGTGTCTTTTCAAGTCAATAATACAGAGAATTGAAGATTCAGAACATTCAGCAGAGGAATCAAACAGAAAAAGCTGGGCTTTCAAAACGCCCAATGAAGAAGGCAAACTGGTGTCTAAACGCCATCCAGGGTACCTGGCTGGGCGTTTAATGCCCAAAAAGGTAGAGATTTGGGCGTTAAACGCCAGAATGGGCACCATTCTGGGCATTTAACGCCATGATGACACTAGAGGGAAGATTTTGTTTTTAATTCACATTTTTTTCAAGCTTTCATAATTTTTCAAAATCAAATCTTTTTCAAATCATATCTTTTCAATCATATCTCTTTCAAAATCAATTTTTTTCCATCTTATATTTATTTTTACTATTTTCAAAAATCCTTGCTTCAATTCGAGATTTACTTCAAAAACTTTCAAGTTGTTACTTGCCTATTAAGAAAGGATCAAAATTTTAAATCTTAGAATCATATCTTTTAATTTCTTGTTAGTCAAGTAATCAACTTTAGTTTTAAAACTTTCTCTTTTTAATTTTATTTTCAATCATATCTTCTCAATCATATCTTTTCAATCACACCCTTTTTCAAAATTAATTTTCAATCATATCTTTTTAATTTCTAATTTCAAAATCTTTTTCAAAATCACTTAATGTCTTTCCCAATTTTAGTTTTCGAAAATCATCAATCAAATTTTCAAAATTTTCTTTTAATTATTTCAAAATCTTTTACTTTAATTTTCGAAAATTCTTCCCCTCTTCTCACATCTTTCTATTTAAGGGACTAACACTCATCCTCAAGGTGCAATTCAAACTCTATCCTTCTTTATAAGTTCAAATTCCCTCTTCTCCACCTCCTCCTTCTATTCTTCTTTTCCTCTGACACCTCAAGGAATCTCTATACTGTGACATAGAGGATTCCCTACTTTCTTGTTCTCTTCTCTTTCATATGAGCAGGAGCAAAGATAAAGGCATACTTGTTCAAGCTGATCCTGAACTTGAAAGGACCATGAAGAGAAAGCTAAGAGAAGCTAAAGCACAATTCTCTCTAGAGGGCCTAACAGAGCTTTTCAAGGAAGAAGAAACCATGGCAGCCGAAAACAACAATGCCAACAATGCAAGGAAGGTGCTTGGTGACTTTACTGCACCTACTCCCAACTTCTATGGGAGAAGCATCTCAATCCCTGCCATTGGAGCAAACAACTTTGAGCTTAAGCCTCAATTAGTTTCTCTAATGCAAGAGAATTGCAAGTTTCATAGACTTCCATTGGAAGATCATCATCAGTTCTTAGCTGAATTCTTGCAAATCTGTGATACTGTCAAGACCAATGGGGTTGACCCTGAAGTCTACAGACTTATGCTTTTTTCTTTTGCTGTAAGAGACAGAGCTAGGACATGGTTGGATTCACAACCTAAAAAAAGCCTGAACTCTTGAGAAAAGTTAGTCAATGCCTTCTTGGCGAAGTTCTTTCCATCTCAAAAATTGAGCAAGCTTAGAGTGGAAGTCCAAACTTTTAGACAAAAGGAAGGAGAATCCCTCTATGAAGCTTGGGAAAGATACAAGCAATTGATCAGAAAATGCCCTTCTGACATGCTTTCAGAATGGAGCATCATAGGAATCTTCTATGATGGTCTGTCTGAACTATCCAAGATGTCATTGGATAGCTCTGCTGGAGGATCTCTTCATCTGAAGAAGACGCCTGCAGAAGCTCAAGAACTCATTGAAATAGTTGCAAATAACCAATTCATGTACACATCTGAAAGGAATCCTGTGAATAATGGGTCAACTCAGAAAAAAGGAGTTCTTGAGATTGATACTCTGAATGCCATATTGGCTTAGAATAAAATATTGACCCAACAAGTCAATATGATTTCTCAGAGTCTGTCTAAAATGTAAGCAGCAACAGGCAGTACTAAGGAAGCTTCCTCTGAAGAAGAAGCTTATGATCCTGAGAACCCAGCAATGGAACAGGTGAATTACATGGGAGAACCCTATGCAAACACCTATAATCCTTCATGGAGAAATCATCCAAATCTCACATGGAAGGATCAACAGAGACCTCAACAAAGTTTCAACAACAATAATGGTGGAAGAAACAAGTTTAGCAATAGCAAGCCTTTTCCATCATCTTCTCAGCAACAAACAGAGAATTCTAAGCAGAGCTACTCTGACTTAACAACCATTGTCTCTGATCTAATCAAAACCACTCAAAGTTTCATGACTGAAACAAGGTCCTCTATTAGAAATTTGGAGGCACAATTGGGTCAGCTGAGTAAGAAAATTACTGAACTCCCTCCTAGCACTCTCCCTAGCAATACAGAAGAGAATCCAAAAAGAGAGTGCAAGGCCATAACCACATCTTACATGGCCGAACATGGAGAGGAGGAAGAGGCAGTGATTCCCACTGAGGAAGACCTCAATGGACGCCCACTGACCTCCATGGAGTTCCCTAAAGAGGAACCATGGGAATCTGAGGCTCACACTGAGACCATAGAGATTCCATTGAATTTACTTTTGCCATTCATGAGCTCTGATGAGTATTCTTCCTCTGAAGAGGATGAAGATGTTACTGAAGAGCAAGTTGCTAAGTACCTTGGAGAAATCATGAAGCTAAATGCCAGGTTGTTTGGTAATGAGACTTGGGAGAATGAACCTCCATTGCTCATCAAAGAACTGAATGACTTGACTAGGCAGAGATTACCTCTTAAGAGACAAGACCCTGGAAAGTTCTCAATACCTTGTACCATAGGCACCATGACCTTTGAGAAGGCTCTGTGTGACCTGGGATCAAGTATAAACCTTATGCCTCTCTCTGTAATTGAGAAGCTAGGGATCATTGAGGTACAAGCTGCAAGAATCTCACTGGAGATGGCAGACAATTTAAAGAAACTGGCTTATGGACTTGTAGAGGATGTCTTGGTAAAGGTTGAAGACCATTACATCCCTACTGATTTCATAATCCTAGAGACTGGGAAGTGTATGGATGAATCCATCATCCTTGGCAGACCCTTCCTAGCCATAGTAAAAACTGTGATTAATGTTGACAGAGGAGAATTGATCATTCAAGTGAATGAAGACTCCCTTGTGTTTAAAGCTCAAGGATATCCCTCTGTCACCATGGAGAGGAAGCATGAAGAGCTTCTCTCAATACAGAGTCAAACAAAGCCCCCACAGTCAAACTCTAAGTTTGGTGTTGGGAGGCCACAACCAAACTTTAAGTTTGGTGTTGAACCCCCACATACAAACTCTAAGTTTAGTGTTGGGAGGTTCCAACATTGCTCTGAACATCTGTGAGGCTCATGAGAGCCCACTGTCAAGCTATTGACATTAAAGAAGCGCTTGTTGGGAGGCAACCCAATCTTTAATTATCTATGTTAAATTTCTATTTTCTATTGTTATTTTATGTTTTCTGTAGGTTGATGATCATGTGAAGTCACAAAAATAATTGAAAAAGCAAAAACAAAGTGAAAAACAGAATGAAAAATAGAACACCCTGGAGGAGATAGTTACTGGCGTTTAAACGCCAGTAAAGGTAGCAGAATGGGCGTTAAACGCCCAGTCTTGCACCATTCTGGGCGTTTAACGCCAGAAAAGGGCACCAGACTGGCGTTTAATGCCAGGAATGGGCAAGAAGCTGGCGTTAAATGCCAGAAATGGGCAGCAGCCTGGCGTTTAATGCCAGGATTGGCAGAAAGGGGCGTTTTGCACGCCACATGGTGAAGGGATGAGAAATCCTTGATACCTCAGGATCTGTAGACCCCACAGGATCCCCACCTACCCCACCACTCTCTCTTCTTCACCCATTCACCAATCACCTCAATACCTCTTCCCCTAAAACCCTTCACCTATCAAATCCTACCATTCTCTTCACCACTCACATCTATCCTTCATAAAACCCCACCTACCTCACCATCCAAATTCAAACCACTTTCCCTTCCAAACCCACCCATAATGGCCGAACCATACACACCCCTCTCACTCTTATATAAACCCATCTTCACTCCTTCATTTTCACACAACCTAAACACCACTTCTCCCCCTTGGCCGAAACACAAAGCCCACTCCATCTCCTCTATTTCTTCTTCTTCTACTCTCTTCTTTCTTCTTTTGCTCGAGGACGAGCAACCTTCTAAGTTTGGTGTGGTAAAAGCTAAAGCTTTTTATTTTTCCATAACCATTTATGGCACTAAAGGTTGGAGAAACCTCTAGAAAGAGGAAAGGGAAGGCAAAAGCTTCCATCTCCGAGTCATGGGAGATGGAGAGATTGGAGAGATTCCTCTTAAGGGTGCATCAAGACCACTTCTATGAAGTTGTGGCCAAGAAGAAAGTGATCCCCGAGGTCCCTTTCAAACTCAAAAAGAATGAGTATCCGGAGATCCGACATGAGATCCGAAGAAGAGGTTGGGAAGTTCTCACCAACCCCATTCAACAAATCGGAATCTTAATGGTTCAAGAGTTCTATGCCAATGCATGGATCACCAAGAACCATGATCAAAGTGTGAACCCGGACCCTAAGAATTGGCTTACAATGGTTCGGGGGAATTACTTAGATTTTAGTCCAAAAAATGTAAGGTTGGCATTCAACTTGCCTATGATGCAAGGAGATGCACACCCATACACAAGAAGGGTCAACTTTGATCAAAGGTTGGACCAAGTCCTCATGGACATATGTGAAGACGGCGCTCAATGGAAGAGAGATTCAAGAGGGAAGCCGGTTCAACTAAGAAGGCATGACCTCAAGCCCGTGGCTAGGGGATGGTTGGAGTTCATCCAATGCTCAATCATTCCCACTAGCAACCGGTCCGAAGCTACTATAGACCGGGCTATCATGATTCATAGCATCATGATTGGAGAGGAAGTGGAAGTTCATGAGGCTATATCCCAAGAACTCTACAAGGTGGCGGACAAGTCCTCCCCTTTGGCAAGGTTAGCCTTCCCTCATCTTATTTGTCACCTTTGTAATTCGGTTGGAATTGACATAGAGGGAGACATTTTCATTGATGAGGACAAACCCATCACTAAGAAAAGGATGGAGAAAACAAGAGAACCTCATCAAGAGCATGAGGAAATTCCTCATCATAAAATCCCTGAGATACCTCAAGGGATGCATCTTCCTCCACAAAACTATTGGGAGCAAATCAACACCTCCCTAGGAGAATTGAGTTCCAACATGGGACAACTAAGGGTGGAGCACCAAGAGCATTCCATCATCCTCCATGAAATTAGAGAAGACCAAAGAACCATGCGAGAGGAGCAACAAAGGCAAGGAAGAGACATTGAGGAGCTCAAGCACTCCATAAGATCTTCAAGAGGAAGAACAAGCCGCCATCACTAAGGTGGACCCGTTCTTTAACTTCCTTGTTCTTTATTTTCCTGTTTTTCGAAAGTTATGCTTTATGTTTATCTATGTTTGTGTCTTTATTACATGATCATTAGTGTCTATGCCTTAAAGCTATGAAAATGAATCCATAACCTTTCTTAAATGAAAAATGTTTTTAATTGAAAAAGAAAAAGAAGTGCATGAATTTCAAATTTTAAAATAGTTTAATTATCTTGATGTGGTGGCAATACTATTGTTTTTCTGAATGAATGCTTGAACAGTGCATATTTTTGAATTTGATTGTTTATGAATGTTAAAATTGTTGGCTCTTGAAAGAATGAAAGGAAAAGGAGAAATGTTATCTGATGATCTGAAAAATCATAAAATTGATTCTTGAAGCAAAAAAAAGCAGTGAAAAGCTTGCAAAAAAAAAGGATATATGCGAAAAAAAAAAGAGAGAGAAAAGAAAAAGAAAAGCAAGCAGAAAAAGCCAATACCCCTTTAAACCAAAAGGCAAGGGTGATAAAAAGGATCCAAGGCTTTGAGCATCAGTGGATAGGAGGGACCACAGGAATTAAATCCTGGCCTAAGCGGCTAAACCAAGCTGTCCCTAACCATGTGCTTGTGGCGTGAAGGTGTCAAGTGAAAACTTGAGACTGAGCGGTTAAAATCGAGGTCCAAAGAAAAAAGAAGAGTGTGCTTAAGAACCCTGGACACCTCTAATTGGGGACTCTAGAAAAGCTGAGTCACAATCTGAAAAGGTTCACCCAGTTTTGTGTCTGTGGCATTTATGTATCCGGTGGTAATACTGGAAAACAAAGTGCTTAGGGCCACGGTCAAGACTCATAAAGTAGCTGTGATCAAGAATCAACATACTTAACTAGGAGAATCAATAACACTATCTGGATTCTGAGTTCCTATAGATGCCAATCATTCTGAACTTCAAGGGATAAAGTGAGATGCCAAAACTGTTCAGAAGCAAAAAGCTAAAAGCCCCGCTCATCTAATTAATACTGATCTTCATAGATGTTTTTAGAATTCATTGTATATTCTCTTCTTTTTTTATCCTATTTGATTTTCAGTTGCTTGGGGACAAGCAACAATTTAAGTTTGGTGTTGTGATGAGCGGAGAATTTATACGCTTTTTGGCATTATTTTTAGTATATTTTAATTAGTTTTTATTATATTTTTATTAGTTTTTATTTAAAAATCACATTTCTGGACTTTACTATGATTTTGTGTGTTTTTCTGTGATTTCAGGTATTTTCTGGCTGAAATTGAGGGACCTGAGCAAAAATCTGATTCAGAGGCTGAAAAAGGACTGCAGATGCTGTTGGATTCAGACATCCCTGCACTCAAAGTGGATTTTCTGGAGCTACAGAAGCCCAATTGGCACGCTCTAAATTGCGTTGGAAAGTAGACATCCTGGGCTTTTCAGCAATATATAATAGTCTATACTTTGCTGAAGATTTGATGGCCCAAACCGGCGTTCCAAGTCAGCTCAAGAATTCTGGTGTTTAACTCTAAAACTGGCACAAAAGCTGGCGTTTAACTCCAAGAAAAGTCTCTACTCGAAAATGCATCAATGCTCAGCCCAAGCACACACCAAGTGGGCCCACAAGAAGATTTATGCATTAATTACCTATTTCTGTAACCCTAGGCTACTAGTTTTCTATAAATAGGACCCTTTGCTATTGTATTTTTCATCCTTTACTCAGACTTTGATAGACCTTTTCACGTTTGGGGCTGGCCTCACGGCCATGCCTAGACCTTGATCTTATGTATTTTCAACGGTGGAGTTTCTACACACCATAGATTAAGGTGTGGAGCTCTGTTGTTCTTCATGAATTAATACAAGTACTATTGTTTTTCTATTCAACTCAAGTCTATTTCTTCTCCAAGATATTCATTCGTTCTTCAACTTGATGAATGTGATGATCCGCGACACTCATCATCATTCTCACCTATGAACGAGTGATTGACAACCACTTCCGTTCTACATGCAAACAAGCTTGAATGCATATCTCTTGGGTTTCTAATCTAAGATTGGAACCTTCGTGGTATAGGCTATAATTATTAGCAACCATTCCAGAGATCCGGAAACTCTAAACCTTGTCTGTGGTATTCCGAGTAGGATCTGGGAAGGGATGACTGTGACGAGCTTCAAACTCGCGATTGTGGGGTGTGTGACAGACGCAAAAGGATCAATGGATCCTATTCCGACATGATCGAGAACCGACAACTGATTAGCCGATGTTGTGACAGAGCATCAGGACCATTTTCACTGAGAGGACGGGATGTAGCCATTGACAACGGTGATGCCCAACATAAAGCTTGCCATGGAAAGGAGTATGAATGATTGGAAGAAGGCAATAGGAAAGCAGAGGTTCAAGGGGAACAAAGCATCTTCATACGCTTATCTGAAATCCACCAATGAATTACATAAGTATCTTTATCTTTATTTTATGTTTATTTTCATCACCTTAAACTCCATAACCATTTGAATCCACCTGACTGAGATTTACAAGATGACCATAGCTTGCTTCAAGCCGACAATCTCTGTGGGATCGACCCTTACTCACGTAAGGTTTATTACTTGGACGACCCAGTGCACTTGCTGGTTAGTTGTGCGGAATTGTGACAAAGTGTGATTCACGTTTAAGAGCTCCAAGTCCTTTGGCGCCATTGTTGATGATCACAATTTCGTGCACCAGCCTTCCGTGAAGAGTAGAAAACACACTACTAGTGCTAAACGCCAAACTCGGCATTTAGTGCCGCTAGACAGAAAGTAAATCTGTTGTTACTGGCCTCCTGGCACTAAATGCCAGGTAGCAGCATTTAGTGCTGCTACCGTACATCCTTGGCACCAGTTACGAAGCTTCTGGCGCTAAATGCCAGGTCGTGGCGTTTGGCGCTAGCTTCATAGAATGCTTGCACACTACACGAGGCTTGTGTCACTAAATGCCTAGTCATGGTGTTTAGCACCAGCTTGATAGCATCAAAATTCTTCCTTTTTTCTCTGCACGAACTCTATCCAACTCGCTCAAACTTTACCTAAAATAACCAGAACAATAGTGCACATCAAAGTAGCATCTAAACTGGTCTAAAACACCAAAATCTAATAAAAACTCCACAAATTCACATCTAAATTGCTATGAAAATATAGAAAAGATGTTCACACATCACAACACCAAACTTAAATTGTTGCTTCTCCTAAAAAAACTAAAAATAATATGAACCTGAGATGTGGGTTTGCCTGAGAGTTGAGTTTTCAATATAGCTCTTCATCCGTCTTGAAAAGGAAAATCTGTAGGGGGGGTGAGAACATCATAATCACTAGTTCTCAGTAGATGCTTTTAAGAATTATCATAAGAGAATACATATAAGAAAAGAATTGATTTCAATGGCAGTGATTATCGCTCGTCTTATGAATCTATTCAAAATATTTACAATTTATTATCCAAAATTTCAAAGTTTACTTCTTTAGTTAAAAGGATTTCAAAACTCAATTAATATCTCGTAATATAATCAATTACAGCCTCTGGCCGAACTCAAATCAACTCACGGCCTCTGGCCCAACATATAATCAACACCATCATCATTTCATTCGCCAATACTCAATTCTCAAACTAAATCAATCATAGACTTTAAATGTTGCAAGACAACACAATCAGGAACAATTTCAATCAGTACCACATCAGAAACAACCCTCTGCATCACCACCACTAGCATAAGGAATCTCTCAGTTATTCAAACACAATCAAAACAATACAAGGAATACACAAACAAAGAGAATAGTTACACCAATTAGTTCAATTAGAATATAGATACAATTATGCAAATAGGTAAACCAAATATAAGATGCACACCCAAACAATGCACATAAATACAAATAATGCATGCCTACCCTATGATCAATGATATCATCTATCGGTTATACAGCCAAACCCGACATGTCCGGAGCAAGTGAAATCACTCCACTATATTTACCCAGACAGGTATGTCTAGCAAACGGAATCATTCTGCTGCGACAAGTGGAATCACTCTACCACAAGTAATGGCAAACAGAATCACTCTACTGCGACAAGTGGAATCACTCCACTGCAATTCATAAATAAGTAGAATCACTCTACTACGGCAAGTGGAATCACTTCGCTACAATTAAATCATTTTCAAAATCATTCTCTTCATAGCTCAATCATAATCAATCGCTCATCACCTCTTAACATCATAATCACTCCCATCATATCTTAATCAAATTGATTCATCTTCATCTCTCAGTATCATTTTCCTTTAAAACCAAAACCAGTTTATTTTATAACATTTTCTGAAAGGGTTAAGTACTGAAATCGTCCCTAAGGTCTGGGGTGAAAATCAAAATCGTCCCCAACCTTTTTTTGTTATTAAAATCATCCTCAACATTACAAAACGTTATAAAATCATCCTTTTCCACTTCAATTTTATTTTTTTTTACCATATTACCGTTTATTATTAATAAAAATAATTAAAAATAATATTAAAAAAATTAAAACAAATCCCCCCACCACCCCCTCCCCTCCCACCCCTCAACCCTCCCCCCTCCCTCACCCTTCCGTAACCCCCTCAGCCCACTCCCTCACCCCCCACCCCTCAACCCTCACCCCTCCCGCCTCCCCCCTCCCTCACCCTCCCGTAACCCCTTCAGCCCACCCCCTCACCCCCCACCCCTCATCCCTCACCCATCACCCATCCACCCAATCACCCCACAAAACAAATTAACAGCAAATCAGAAGCAGAAGAAGTATAACAATTTCAATAATCACATCAATTTCAATAAACAATAATTCAATAATGATCAACTACAATTTTAGTTTTCAGATCCAAAAGTTCAATAATCATCAAGTTACAATTTCAGAAGCAGAAGTTCAAGCAGAGCAGAGGAAGAAGCAGAAGTTCAATAATCATCAATCATGTATATGTTCATCAAAAATTAAAAAAAAAAAAGAAAAAAACAAAAATAGGAAGAACAAAGGGTGGCGGCGGGTTGGACGCAGGGGTCGCGCGGGTTGGACGCAGGGGCGGCGGCGGTGGTGCACGAAATTGTGATCATCAACAATGGTGCCAAAGGACTTGGAGCTCTTAAACGTGAATCACACTTTGTCACAATTCCGCACAACTAACCAGCAAGTGCACTGGGTCGTCCAAGTAATAAACCTTACATGAGTAAGGGTCGATCCCACGGAGACTGTCGGCTTGAAGCAAGCTATGGTCACCTTGTAAATCTCAGTTAGGCAAATTCAGATGGTGATGGAGAATTGATATTTAGAAGATAAATAAAACATAAAATAAAGATAGAGATACTTATGTAATTCTTTGGTTGGATTTTCAGATAAGCGTATGAAGATGCTTTGTTCCTCCTAAACCTCTGCTTTCCTGTTGCCTTCTTCCAATCATTTATACTCCTTTCCATGGCAAGCTTTATGTTGGGCATCACCGTTGTCAATGGCTACTTCCCGTCCTCTCAGTGAAAATGTTCTACGCACGCTGTCACCGCACAGCTAATCATCTGTCGGTTCTCGATCATGTTGGAATAGGATCCATTGATCCTTTTGCATCTGTCACATGCCCAACAATCCCGAGTTTGAAGCTCGTCACAGTCATCACCTTCCCAGATCCTACTCAGAATACCACAGACAAGGTTTAGACATTCCGGATCTCAGGAATGGTCGCCAATAATTCTAGCCTATACCATGAAGGTTCCAATCTTAGATTAGAAACCTAAGAGATACACATTCAAGCTTGTTTGCATGTAGAATGGAAGTGGTTATCAGTCACGCGTTCATAGGTGAGAATGGTGATGAGTGTCACATAATCATCACATTCATCATGTTCTTGGGTGCGAATGAATATTTTGGAGAAGAAATAGACTTGAGTTGAATAGAAAAATATTAGTACTTTGTATTAATTCATGAAGAATAGCAGAGCTCCACACCTTAATCTATGGTGTGTACAAACTCCACCGTTGAAAATACAAAAGTGATAATGGTGTAAGCATGGCCGAATGGCCAGCCTCCAAGGTCTAGGGACTAAACATCCAAAGATCCCCCCAAATACAATAGTATAAGGTCCTATTTATAGAGAACTAGTAGCCTAGGATTTACAGAAATCAGTAATTAATGCAGAAATCTTCTTCTGGGCCCACTTGGTGTGTGTTTGGGCTAAGCATTGAAGCTTCCATGTGTTGAGACTTTTCTTGGAGTTAAACGCCAGCTTTTGTGCCTGTTTGGGCGTTTAACTCCAGCTTTTGTGCCAGTTTTGGAGTTAAATGCCAGAATTCTTGAGCTAACTTGGAATGCCTGTTTGGGCCATCAAATCTTAAGCAAAGTATGGACTATTATATATTGCTAGAAAGCCCAGGATGTCTAATTTCCAACGCAATTGGGCTTCTATAGCTCCAAAAAATGCACTTCGAGTGCAGGGTGATGTAGCGGAAAACGATCCGACACAAAACTCACCGGCAAGTGCACCGGGTCGCATCAAGTAATAATAACTCACGGGAGTGAGGTCGATCCCACAGGGATTGAAGGATTGAGCAATTTTAGTTTAGTGGTTGATTTAGTCAAGAGAATCAAGATTTGGTTGAGAGATTTGTGATTTGCAAAATTTAAATCGCATGGAAAGTAAAGGGAATGGGTAATTGGCATGAAATTAAAGAGAACAGGAATTAAAGTGCTGAATCTTAAAGAGCAAGAAATTAAATGGCAGAAACTTAGAACGCAAGAAATGTAAATTGCAGAATCTTAAAGTGCAAGAAATGTAAATGGCTTAAATTGTAAAGGGAATTGGGAATTGGATTTGCAGAAATTAAACAAGGAAAAGTAAAATTGCAACAAGCAGAGAAGTAAAGGATGACTTGAATTGAACCGGATCTTAAAACAGAAATGTAAAATGAGCTTGAAAGCAGTAAACAGAGAATTGAAAATGGGAAATCCGGATCTCAGGGCCCAAGAGACTAGATAACCAAGTCTAGATCTCAATGCCTTCCTAGATCCAACAAGAGTAATTGCAAAGGAAATGTAAATTGCAAAGAAAGTAGATGAAGAAGCAATTAACAGAAATTTTAAATTCAATTGTGCAGTAAAGAAACAAAGAGGTCTCAGGATGAGATTGAAACAGAATTCCTTCAATTCTCCAACCCAAGATCCAAGACAATTGTAATTGAAATTGAAAGCAAGAAAACTAAGAGGAAGGGAATTCAATTCTCCTTCCCCGAGACTTAGAAATTAAAATTCACTCCACACCAAAATCTCCCCGAAAACTCTCTATGAAAACTAAAAGGAAAGCTCTCTGAAAAAAACTTAAAGGAAAAAACTCCCCGAAAAACTTAAATCCTATGCTATTTATACACTTTCTTCAAATGGTCTTCAAGCCTTCAATTGGGCCTTTGCTCTTGATGGAATTGGGTTGATAGAGGCCTTGGTTGATTGCTCTTGGAGTTTGGAGAAGAACCAAATTGAACCGGGTTTGGAATCATGAAAGCTTGAGTAAAAGTTTGAGTAAAAGTTTGAGGCAAACTTTTACTCAAACTTTTCACATCAGCCACCCTCTTTTGCTGATACCAACGTTGGGGCAAAAGTTTAGGGTCAAACTTTTGCTCAAACGTTGGCCTCCCCTTGCACACTCATGGCGCCAACGTTTGCCAAAAAGTTAGAGGCAAACGTTGGCGCAAACTTTTGCTCTCCAGGGTGTGTTGTTCATGCGCCAACGTTTGCCAAAAAGTTAGAGGCAAACGTTGGCGCAAACTTTTGCTCTCCAGGGTGTTAATTTGTGATGCCAAAAGTTTGCCAAAAAGTTTGAGGCAAACTTTTGCTCCAGCTTTTTGCCCAAAAGTTTGCACAAAAGTTTGAGGCAAACTTTTGGTCCAGCTTTTTGCTCCCTGGTTCATTTTCACTTATTCCAAAAGTTTGAGCTAAAGTTTGAGGCAAACTTTTGCTCAAACTTTTTGTCCTCTCTTCCTCCTAGCCATTCCTTCTTGCTTCAACCTTTCTTCAAGCTTTCTTCACCTATCATTAATTAACCAAACACATCAAAGCTATGCTCAAAATCATGAGATATTCATTCTTTCATAATATGTGACAATTATAGCATAAAACCTCATGAAATTGCATTAATTCATCTATGGTTGATTAAATCAAAGGAAGCATGAAAATCTACCCAATTGGCTTGCTTATGGCTCAAGAAAGTGCATAATTCAATTGAAAATAAAAGAAAAAGGCTAGTGAAACTAGGCTAAGATGACTTGTCATCACAACACCAAACTTAAAGCTTGCTTGTCCCCAAGCAAGAAATGAATTTTGCTCAAAGGTTCTTTCAATTAAGACGGATTGAAGAATAAATTGTAAGGTCCTGTGAGTGAAGTGATTAAGTGTCAGTGGGGTGAACTCTAAATCATATGCTCATGCAAGGGCTTCAGTGCTTACTAGTCCTCACATATTGGGAGTCTTAGGTCTTAGGATTTTCATCCAAATGGTATCATGGAGATCTATTTATATGTAGTCACCTTGAAGCAGCTTATAGTTTCTTTGCTTTGGCCTTGACTCTAAGTGTCATGTCTCAAAGCGGCTCTTTAAATAAGCTTTCAATCAATACTCCTAAACCAGTTGGTTTTAAGGTATTAGGTGTTAAAGAACCCCTAAGGATTTACTTGCTCAAGCCTCTTTCTTTGACACAACTCAACCACAAGCATTTACTAGGCTAACAACTCTTTGAGTCATTGTTTCTTCTTTCTTTTCTGCCTAGTAATTGATGCTCAGAGCCTTGGGCCATGTTCTTTTTTGTTTTTGTATTTTCTTTATTTTCTTTTGTTTTGTTTGCTGCTTCTTGGATCAATAAATTTTTGAGAATCTCTACAATACTTCTTTGAACTTCATGTCCTGCCTATGAGCTCCCATGCAAGTTTTCATAAGCATGCAACCTCAATACATGATCATACAACTAGAACCGCCACTTCTCCTAATCTTTTGCTTGCCTCAAAATTGTCTAATTCCTCCATCCTTCTTTTCAAAGAACTTTTATGTGATGCATTTTTGAACATTGAGTGCAAACAAGTTTTGAAGAGAAAAATGTTGTGAATGATCAAGCATCTTGCTTATTGAATTATAGAGAACTATACCATGCAGACAGGCAGGGGTATTATATCACTTTCAATCATAGCAGTGTTTGATGTAAAACAATCATTTAACAATACAATCTTTTGGAGTTCGCTTGCTTTCCTTCTTCTCATCATCATTAGTGCTGGCCTTCCCGTTCATCTTTCATCTCTTTGGTTGATGATGCTTAATCTTCCCAAAAGTTTGTATGGTACTCTGCAGTGATATTGAAAGTTGCTTGTTCCCCAAGCACTTAAAAGAAGAAATGGTTAGCTTGCATGATTTATTTGTGGGCCTTTGAACTTACTTTGGTGTGGGAACACCAAACTTAGTACCTTGCCAATGGTTCTCATGCATCAGATTAACCATGTGTGAAACTCTTTTTCTTTTTCAAAAGTAATAAAACTGAAAACTTGGGAAACAGCAGAACAGTTAATTAGTTTATCTAAATGCTTGAAGCTAGCATTATGCAGAAAGTGAGAATGTGTGTTTATGATGGGATTTTGGTGGAACCCCAAACTTAGAATCCTTCATTCTCCTTTATATTGTTTTGGTGTGTAACACCAAACTTAGCTTCTAGCAATATAGATAAAACTAATTAGCCTTTTTATTGAAATAGATATAAAAAGATAGTTACCTCCGGTTGGGTTGCCTCCCAACAAGCGCTCTTTTATTGTCACTAGCTTGACATCCTTCATTCTGTGCTCATGGAAGTTGAGGCTTCTGTTGCCTTAGGTTTCCTCCTCTTGCTATGGGCTTCCTTCCCTCTGTTTCTCTTTCCATAGCCTTCTTACTTTCCTCCATGACTCCCTTCTCTTTCAACCCAGCATCCTTTTCATGGCTCTTTGGGTTCAGAGTCCCCTTCTTCTCACCCAATTCCGCAAGGTTTTGAACCAGTTGTTCCATCTGCCTTTCAAGTCTTCTGAGTGAGGGCTCTTGGTTCTTGTTTATCATCTCTTGATGTTTCTTTATTTCTTCCTGCTCTATTGCCATCATTTCTTGAATTTTCATGAACCTCTCCATCAGCATTTCTAGAATATAGATTCTTTGAAAGGTTGGAAGTGGTTGTGGCTGTGTCAATTGTGGTGGTCGATGAAGGTCATTTTGGGCGAATGGTGAGGTAGGACGGGGTTGGAAGTGTGTGTGATTGTTGTTGTGGGGATGTGTTTTATGTTGATTTTTGAAGCTGGGATTGTTGCAGTTGAAGTCCCTTGGTCTTTGGTTTTGGTTCTCAACCCCCCTCCCATTAGAATGAGTTCTCCAAGGTGGATTGTACACATCATTCTGAGGCCTGTGTTGGAGCACGCTAGAGTGATTGCTTGGAGATTGTAGTTACTCATAACTTTGTTGCTCATGGTTAATGACCCCAAAACTGTGTTCAGCTTGATTACACCCATATGAGCTTTGAGTCAGGTTGTATGTATGTACTACAGCATGTCTCAACTCAGTGATTTTTCTGGCCATCATGTCTAGTTATTGTAGAGTCTGCTGATGCATCTGCTTGTTTTGGCTTATGACTGCACGAGCACCTTCAATTTCTTTCTCTTGTGTGAATGGATGCACTTCTGCCTCTAGCTTAACAACTCTCTGTGATGGGTTCAACTTGACTAGGAGTTCACTCATCAGTTCTTCCCATCCGATAATGCTTCCTTGTGGAAAAGCTTCAAACCATTGGGCAACATCATTCATGGCTATGGATAGTTGCTTCGAACTATGGGTTACATTATCATCCAAGGTGGGGATATTACTCTCATGATTGCTAGAATTTGTTGAGTTCCCCTCCATGATCTGCACAGTCACAAACAATTCAAGTGATGATTGAATATTTTCAAGCTCAGAATGTGATTCAGAAGGTTAGCTGGCACAAAGTATCGAACAGTTGATGGACTTGGGATATTAGTGGCAGAGATTTGCTTCTCTTGTGTAAGCAAGAGCATTGCATAGAGCCAGAAATTTCTAGGAAAGCTTCACTTTGTTGCTAAAGCGAAGTTTCAGTCATCTCAGGCAAAAATTCAAACAGTTAATGGGTTAATTGAAAATTAAAGGACAGAAAAGAAAAAGTGCTTGATCTAGATCTCCACTTCACTTAATCATTGTCAATCTAATCAATCCCCGGCAACGGCACCAAAAACATGATGTAGCGGAAAACGATCCGACACAAAACTCACCGGCAAGTGCACCGGGTCGCATCAAGTAATAATAACTCACGGGAGTGAGGTCGATCCCACAGGGATTGAAGGATTGAGAAATTTTAGTTTAGTGGTTAATTTAGTCAAGCGAATCAAGATTTGGTTGAGAGATTTGTGATTTGCAAAATTTAAATCTCATGGAAAGTAAAGGGAATGGGTAATTGGCATGAAATTAAAGAGAACAGGAATTAAAGTGCTGAATCTTAAAGAGCAAGAAATTAAATGGCAGAAACTTAGAATGCAAGAAATATAAATTACAGAATCTTAAAGTGCAAGAAATGTAAATGGCTTAAATTGTAAAGGGAATTGGGAATTGGATTTGCAGAAATTAAACAAGGAAAAGTAAAATTGCAACAAGCAGAGAAGTAAAGGATGACTTGAATTGAACCGGATCTTAAAATAGAAATGTAAAATGAGCTTGAAAGCAGTAAACAGAGAATTGAAAATGGGAAATCCGGATCTCAGGGCCCAAGAGACTAGATAACCAAGTCTAGATCTCAATGCCTTCCTAGATCCAACAAGAGTAATTGCAAAGGAAATGTAAATTGCAAAGAAAGTAGATGAAGAAGCAATTAACAGAAATTTTAAATTCAATTGTGCAGTAAAGAAACAAAGAGGTCTCAGGATGAGATTGAAACAGAATTCCTTCAATTCTCCAACCCAAGATCCAAGACAATTGTAATTGAAATTGAAAGCAAGAAAACTAAGAGGAAGGGAATTCAATTCTCCTTCCCCGAGACTTAGAAATTAAAATTCACTCCACACCAAAAGCTCCCCGAAAACTCTCTATGAAAACTAAAAGGAAAGCTCTCTGAAAAAAACTTAAAGGAAAAAACTCCCCGAAAAACTTAAATCCTATGCTATTTATACACTTTCTTCAAATGGTCTTCAAGCCTTCAATTGGGCCTTTGCTCTTGATGGAATTGGGTTGATAGAGGCCTTGGTTGATTGCTCTTGGAGTTTGGAGAAGAACCGAATTGAACCGGGTTTGGAATCATGAAAGCTTGAGTAAAAGTTTGAGTAAAAGTTTGAGGCAAACTTTTACTCAAACTTTTCACATCAGCCACCCTCTTTTGCTGATGCCAATGTTGGGGCAAAAGTTTGGGGTCAAACTTTTGCTCAAACGTTGGCCTCCCCTTGCACACTCATGGCGCCAACGTTCGCCAAAAAGTTAGAGGCAAACGTTGGCGCAAACTTTTGCTCTCCAGGGTGTGTTGTTCATGCGCCAACGTTTGCCAAAAAGTTAGAGGCAAACGTTGGCGCAAACTTTTGCTCTCCAGGGTGTTGATTTGTGATGCCAAAAGTTTGCCAAAAAGTTTGAGGCAAACTTTTGCTCCAGCTTTTTGCCCAAAAGTTTGCACAAAAGTTTGAGGCAAACTTTTGGTCCAGCTTTTTGCTCCCTGGTTCATTTTCACTTATCCCAAAAGTTTGAGCTAAAGTTTGAGGCAAACTTTTGCTCAAACTTTTTGTCCTCTCTTCCTCCTAGCCATTCCTTCTTGCTTCAACCTTTCTTCAAGCTTTCTTCACCTATCATTAATTAACCAAACACATCAAAGCTATGCTCAAAATCATGAGATATTCATTCTTTCATAATATGTGACAATTATAGCATAAAACCTCATGAAATTGCATTAATTCATCTATGGTTGATTAAATCAAAGGAAGCATGAAAATCTACCCAATTGGCTTGCTTATGGCTCAAGAAAGTGCATAATTCAATTGAAAATAAAAGAAAAAGGCTAGTGAAACTAGGCTAAGATGACTTGTCATCACAGGGAGGTCAGAATCCAACAGCATCTGCAGTCCTTTTTTAGCCTCTGAATCAGATTTTTGCTCAGGTCCCTCAATTTCAGCCAGAAAATACCTGAAATCACAGAAAAACACACAAACTCATAGTAAAGTCCAGAAATGTGAATTTTAAATAAAAACTAATAAAAATATAATAAAAATTAATTAAAATATACTAAAAACATACTTAAAACAATGCCAAAAAGCGTATAAATTATCCGCTCATCACAACAGCAAACTTAAATTGTTGCTTGTCCCCAAGCAACTGAAAATCAAATAGGATAAAAAGAAGAGAATATACAATGAATTCCAAAAACATCTACGAAGATCAGTATTAATTAGATGAGCGGGGCTTTTAGCTTTTTGCTTCTGAACAGTTTTGGCATCTCACTTTATCCCTTGAAGTTCAGAATGATTGGCTTCTATAGGAACTCAGAATCCAGATAGTGTTATTAATTCTCCTAGTTAAGTATATTGATTCTTGAACACAGCTACTTTATGAGTCTTGGCCGTGACCGTAAGCATTTTGTTTTCCAGTATTACCACCGGATACATAAATGTCACAGACACATAACTGGGTGAACCTTTTCAGATTGTGACTCAGATTTGCTAGAGTCCCCAATTAGAGGTGTCCAGAGCTCTTAAGCACACTCTTTTTGCTTTTGGACCACGACTTTAACCGCTCAGTCTCAAGCTCTTCACTTGACACCTTCACGCCACAAGCACATGGTTAGAGACAGCTTGGTTTAGCCGCTTAGACCAGGATTTTATTCCTGTGGGCCCTCCTATCCACTGATGCTCAAAGCATTGGATCTTTTTTATCACCCTTGCCTTTTGGTTTAAAGGGGTATTGGCTTTTTCTGCTTGCTTTTCTTTGCTTTTTCTTGCTTCATGAATCAATTTTATGATTTTTTAGATCATCAAATAACATTTCTCCTTTTCCATCATTCTTTCAAGAGCCAACAATTTTAACATTCATAAACAATTAAATTAAAAAATATGCACTGTTCAAGCATTCATACAGAAAAATAATGGTATTGCCACCACATCAAAATAATTAAACTGTTTTAAAATTTGAAATTCATGCACTTCTTTTTCTTTTTCAATTAAAAACATTTTTCATTTTAAGAGAGGTGATGGATTCATTTTCATAGCTTTAAGGCATAGACACTTAGACACTAATGATCATGTGATAAAGACATAAACATAGATAAACATAAAGCATAATTTTCGAAAAACAGAAAATAAAGAACAAGGAAATTAAAGAACGGGTCCACCTTAGTGATGACGGATTGTTCTTCCTCTTGAAGATCTTATGGAGTGCTTGAGCTCCTCAATGTCTCTTCCTTGCCTTTGTTGTTCCTCTCTCATGGTTCTTTGGTCTTCTCTAATTTCATGGAGGAGGATGGAATGCTCTTGGTGCTCCACACTTAGTTGTCCCATGTTGGAACTTAATTCTCCTAGGGAGGTATTGATTTGCTCCCAATAGTTTTGTGAAGGAAAATGCATCCCTTGAGGCATCTCAGGGATTTCATGATGAGGAAATTCCTCATGCTCTTGTCCATGAGTGAGATCTCTTGTTTGCTCCATCCATTTCTTAGTGATGGGCTTGTCCTCATCAATGAGGATGTCTTCCTCTATGTCAATTCCAACTGAGTTGCAGAGGTGACAAATGAGGTGAGGAAAGACTAACCTTGCCACAGTAGAGGACTTGTCCACCACCTTGTAGAGTTCTTGGGATATAACCTCATGAACTTCTACTTCCTCTCTAATCATGATTGAGCATTGGATAAACTCCAACCATCCCCTAGCCACGGGCTTGAGGTCATGCCTTCTTAGTTGAACCGGCTTCCCTCTTGAATCTCTCTTCCATTGAGCGCCCTCTTCATAGATGTCCATGAGGATTTGGTCCAACCTTTGATCAAAGTTGACCCTTCTAGTGTATGGGTGTTCCTCTCCTTGCATCATAGGCAAATTGAATGCCAACCT
Source organism: Arachis ipaensis (assembly GCF_059453495.1). Taxonomy (NCBI): domain Eukaryota; kingdom Viridiplantae; phylum Streptophyta; class Magnoliopsida; order Fabales; family Fabaceae; genus Arachis; species Arachis ipaensis. Next base: position 111,151,477 of record NC_142441.1, on the reverse strand, counting down.
TACATTTTCCGGACTAAAGTCCAAGTATTTCCCTCGGACCATTGTAAGCCAATTCTTGGGGTCCAGGTTCACACTTTGATCATGGTTCTTGGTGATCCATGCATTGGCATAGAACTCTTGAACCATTAAGATCCCGACTTGTCGAATGGGGTTGGTGAGAACTTCCCAACCTCTTCTTCGGATCTCATGTCGGATCTCCGGATATTCGCCCTTTTTGAGCTTAAAAGGGACCTCGGGGATCACCTTCTTTTTGGCCACAACTTCATAGAAGTGGTCTTGATGCACCTTTGAGAGGAATCTCTCCATCTCTCATGACTCGGAGGTGGAAGCTTTTGCCTTTCCTTTCCTCTTTCTAGAGGTTTCTCCGACCTTTGGTGCCATTAATGGTTATGGAAAAATAAAAAAGCTTTAGCTTTTACCACACCAAACTTAGAAGGTTGCTCATCCTCGAGCAAAAGAAGAAAGAAGAGAGTAGAAGAAGAAGAAATAGAGGAGATGGAGGGGGCTTAGTGTTTCGGCCAAGAGGGATAGGTAGTGTGTATGTTGTGTGAAAATGAAGGAGTGAAGATGGGCTTATATAGGAGTGGAGAGGGGGGTATGATTCGGCCATTATGGGTGGGTTTGGGTGGGAAAGTGGTTTGAATTTGAATGGTGAGGTAGGTGGGGTTTTATAAAGGATGGATGTGAGTGGTGAAGAGAATGGTGGGATATGATAGGTGAGGGGTTTTTGGGGAAGAGGTATTGAGGTGATTGGTGAATGGGTGAAGAAGAGAGAGAGAGGTAGGGTAGGTGGGGATCCTATAGGGTCCACAGATCCTGAGGTGTCAAGGATTTCTCATCCCTGCACCATATGGCGTGCAAAACGCCCCTTGTTGCCAATCCTGGCATTAAACGCCAGGCTGCTGCCCATTTCTGGCGTTTAACGCCAGCTTCTTGCCCATTCCTAGCGTTAAACGCCAGTCTGGTGCCCATTTCTGGCGTTAAATGCCCAGAATAGTGCCAGACTGGCCGTTTAACGCCCATTTTGCTTACCTTACTGGCGTTTAAATGCCAGTAAGTTTCTCCTCCAGGGTGTTCTATTTTTAATACTGTTTTTCCTTCTGTTTTTTCTTTTTCAATTGTTTTTGGGACGTCACATGATCATCAACCTATAGAAAACATAAAATAACAAAAGAAAATAGAAATTTAATATAGATAAGTAAAAATTGGGTTGTCTCCCAACAAGCGCTTCTTTAATGTCAATAGCTTGACAGTGGGCTCTCATGGAGCCTCACAGATGTTCAGAGCAATGTTGGAACCTCCCAACACCAAACTTAGAGTTTGAATGTGGGGGTTCAACACCAAACTTAAAGCTTGGTTGTGGCCTCCCAACACTAAACTCAGAGTTTGACTGTGGGGGCTCTGTTTGTCTCTGTATTGAGAGAAGCTCTTCATGCTTCCTCTCCATGGTTGCTGAGGGATATCCTTGAGCTTTAAACACAAGGGAGTCTTCATTCACTTGAATGATCAATTCTCCTCTGTCAACATTAATCACAACTTTTGCTGTGGCTAGGAAGGGTCTGCCAAGGATGATGGATTCATTCATGCACTTCCCAGTCTCTAGGATTATGAAGTCAGCAGGGATGTAGTGGCCTTCAACCTTTACCAAGACATCCTCTACAAGTCCATAAGCCTATTTCTTTGAATTGTCTGCCATCTCTAGTGAGATTCTAGCAGCTTGTACCTCAATGATCCCTAGCTTCTCCATTACAGAGAGAGGCATAAGGTTTATACTTGACCCCAGGTCACACAGAGCCTTCTCAAAGGTCATGGTGCCTATGGTACAAGGGATTGAGAATTTTCCAGGGTCTTGACTCTTCAGAGGTAATTTTTGCCTAGTCAAGTCATCCAGTTCTTTGATGAGCAATGGAGGTTCATCCTCCCAAGTCTCATTACCAAACAATCTGGCATTTAGCTTCATGATTGCTCCAAGGTACTTAACAACTTGTTCTTCAGTAATATCTTCACCCTCTTCAGAGGAAGAAAACTCATCAGAGCTCATGAATGGCAGAAGTAAATTCAATAGAATCTCTATGGTCTCTATGTGAGCCTCAGATTCCCATGGTTCCTCATCAGGGAACTCCATGGAGGTCAGTGGACTTCCATTGAGGTCTTCCTCAATGGAGATCACTGCCTCTTCCTCTTCTCCAGGTTTGGCCATGTGAGATGTGTTTATGGCCTTGCACTCTCTCTTTGAATTCTCTTCTGTATTGCTTGGGAGAGTACTAGGAGGGAGTTCAGTAATTTTCTTACTTAGCTGACCCACTTGTGCCTCCAAATTTCTAATGGAGGACCTTGTTTCAGTCATAAAACTTTGAGTGGTTTTGATTAGATCAGAGACAATGGTTGCTAAGTCAGAGTGGCTTTATTTAGAATTCTCTGTCTATTGCTGAGAATATGATGGAAAAGGCTTGCTATTGCTAAACCTGTTTCATCCACCATTATTGTTGTTGAAACCTTGTTGAGGTCTCTGTTGATCCTTCCATGAGAGATTTGGATGATTTTTCCATGAAGGATTGTAGGTGTTTCCATAGGGTTCTCCTATGTAATTCACCTCTTCTATTGCTGGGTTCTCAGGATCACAAGCTTCTTCTTCAGAGGAAGCTTCCTTAGTACTGCCTGTTGCTACTTGCATTCTAGACAGACTCTGAGAAATCATATTGACTTGTTGGATCAATATTTTATTCTGAGCCAATAATGTATTCAGAGTATCAATCTCAAGAACTCCTTTCTTCTGAGTTGTCCCATTATTCACAGGATTCCTTTCAGAAGTGTACATGAATTGGTTATTTGAAACCATTTCAATGAGTTCCTGAGCTTCTGCAAGCGTCTTCTTCAGATGAAGAGATCCTCCAGCAGAGCTATCCAATGACATCTTGGATAGTTCAGACAGACCATCATAGAAGATACCTATGATGCTCCATTCAGAAAGCATGTCAGAAGGACACCTTTTGATCAATTGCTTGTATCTTTCCCAAGCTTCATAGAAGGATTCACCTTCCTTCTATCTGAAGGTTTGGATTTCCACTCTAAGCTTGCTCAATTTTTGAGGTGGAAAGAACTTTGCCAATAAGGCATTGACTAGCTTTTCCCAAGAGTTCAGGCTTTCTTTAGGTTGTGAATCCGACCATGTCCTAGCTCTGTCTCTTACAGCAAAAGGAAAGAGCATAAGTCTATAGACTTTAGGGTCAACCCCATTGGTCTTGACAATGTCACAGATTTGCAAGAATTCAGCTAAGAACTGATGAGGATCTTCCAATGGAAGTCCATAAAACTTGCAATTCTGTTGCATTAGAGAAACTAATTGAGGCTTAAGCTCAAAATTGTTTGCTCCAATGGCAAGGATTGAGATGCTTCTCCCATAGAAGTCGGGAGTAGGTGTAGTAAAGTCACCAAGCACCTTCCTTGCATTGTTGTTTTCGGCTGCCATGGTTTCTTCTTCCTTGAAAAGCTCTGTTAGGCCCTCTAGAGAGAATTGTGCTTTAGCTTCTCTTAGCTTTCTCTTTAAGGTCCTTTCAGGTTCAGGATCAGCTTGAACAAGTATGTCTTTATCTTTGTTCCTGCTCATATGAAAGAGAAGAGAACAAGAAAGTAGGGAATCCTCTATGTCATAGTATAGAGATTCCTTGAGGTGTCAGAGGAAAAGAAGAATAGAAGGAGGATGTAGATAGAAGAGAATTCGAACTTATCAAGAGGGATAGAGTTTGAATTGCACCTTGAGGAGGAGTGTTAGTCCCTTAAATAGAATGATGTGAGAAGAGGGGAAGAATTTTTGAAATTTAATTAAAAGATTTTAAAATAATTAAAAGAAATTTTTGAAAATTTGATTGATGATTTTCGAAAACTAAGATTGGGAAAGAAATTAAGTGATTTTTGAAAAAGATTTTGAAATTAGAAATCAAAAAGATATGATTGAGAGTTAAGTTTGAAAAAGATGTGATTGAAAAGATATGATTGAAAATCAAATTAAAAAAAGAAAGTTTTTAAAATTAAAGTTGATTACTTGACTAACAAGAAATTAAAAGATATGATTCTTAATTTAAAATTTGATCCTTTCTTAATAGGCAAGTAACAACTTGAAAATTTTGAAGTAAATCATTAATTTTAGCAAGGATTTTTGAAAATAGTAATAAATAAAAAATGGAAAGAAATTGATTTTGAAGAGATATGATTGAAAAGATATGATTTGAAAAAGATTTGATTTTGAAAAATTATGAAGATTTGAAAAAAATTTGAATTAAAAACAAAATCTTCCCTCTAGTGTCATCCTGGTATTAAATGCCCAGAATGGCATCCATTCTGGCGTTTAACGCCCACAATCCTACCTTTTTGGGCGTTAAACACCCAGCCAGGTACCCTGGCTGGCGTTTAAACGCCAGTTTTCCTTCTTTATTGGGCATTTTGAACGCCCAGCTTTTTCTGTTTAATTCCTCTGCTGAATGTTCTGAATCTTCAATTCTCTATGTTATTGACTTGAAAAGACACAACTTCAAATTTTTTTTTGAATTTTTAAATGATGAGAAACAATAGTTAAAAGAATGCAACTAAGATTAAACAACCAATGCATGCAAGACACCAAACTTAAAAATTTTCATATAAGAGACACTAATCAAATTGAGAATGCATATGGGAAATAATAAAACATACAAAATAAGAGAATTTAAAGATCAGAGCAATCAAATCATCAAGAACAACTTGAAGATTAATGAAGAACATAATGCATGTTTTCGAAAAATGCAAGAAGAATAAAGACATGCAATTGACACAAAACTTAAAAATTGATACTAGACTCAAACAAGAAACATAAAATATTTTTGGTTTTTATGGTTTTATAAAATTTTTTTTTGTGATTTTCGAAACTTATATGGAAAAGAAAATAAAGGGATTCAAAACTTTTAATAAGAATTCAAGGAATCATGCAATGTTAGTCTAAAGCTTTAGTCTAAAAAGATTAGACATGGCTGGCCAAGCTTCAGCAGGACATTACATTTAGCAGCTAAATTGATGAGAATCAATCAGCTTTTGTGATGATAAGAACATCATCTTGAAACTCTAGAATTCATTCTTAAAAATTCTGAAAAATAAAAAGAAAAGTACCTAATCTAAGCAACAAGATGAACCGTCAGTTGTCCAAACTCGAACAATCCCCAGCAACGGCGCCAAAAACTTGGTGCACGAAATTGTGATCATCAACAATGGCGCCAAAGGACTTGGAGCTCTTAAACGTGAATCACACTTTGTCACAATTTCGCACAACTAACCAACAAGTGCACTGGGTCCTCCAAGTAATAAACCTTACGTGAGTAAGGGTCGATCCCACGGAGACTGTCGGCTTGAAGCAAGCTATGGTCACCTTGTAAATCTCAGTCAGGCAAATTCAGATGGTGATGGAGAATTGATAATTAAAAGATAAATAAAACATAAAATAAAGATAGAGATACTTATGTAATTCTTTGGTTGGAATTTCAGATAAGCGTATGAAGATGCTTTGTTCCTCCTGAACCTCTGCTTTCCTATTGCCTTCTTTCAATCATTCATACTCCTTTCCATGGCAAGCTTTATGTTGGGCATCACCATTGTCAATGGCTACTTCCCGTCCTCTCAGTGAAAATGTTCTACGCACGCTGTCACCGCACGGCTAATCATCTGTCGGTTCTCGATCATGTTGGAATAGGATCCATTGATCTTTTTGCGTCTGTCACACGCCCAACAATCGCGAGTTTGAAGCTCGTCACAGTCATCCCTTCCCAGATCCTACTCAGAATACCACAGACAAAGTTTAGACGTTCCGGATCTCAGGAATGGCCGCCAATAATTCTAGCCTATACCACGAAGGTTCCAATCTTAGATTAGAAACCTAAGAGATACACATTCAAGCTTGTTTGCATGTAGAACGGAAGTGGTTGTCAGTCACGCGTTCATAGGTGAGAATGGTAATGAGTGTCACATAATCATCACATTCATCATGTTCTTGGGTGCGAATGAATATCTTGGAGAAGAAATAAACTTGAGTTGAATAGAAAAACAATAGTACTTTGTATTAATTCATGAAGAACAGCAGAGCTTCACACCTTAATCTATGGTGTGTAGAAACTCTACCGTTGAAAATACAAAAGTGATAATGGTATAAGCATGGCCAAATGGCCAGCCTCCATGGTCTAGGGACTAAACGTCCAAAGATCCCCCCAAATACAATAGTATAAGGTCCTATTTATAGAGAACTAGTAGCCTAGGGTTTACAGAAATCAATAATTAATATAGAAATCTTCTTCCGGGCCCACTTGGTGTGTGTTTGGGCTGAGCATTGAGGCTTTCATGTGTAGAGACTTTTCTTGGAGTTAAATGCCAGCTTTTGTGCCAGTTTTGGAGTTAAACGCCAGAATTCTTGAGCTGACTTGGAACGCCTGTTTGGGCCATCAAATCTTAGGCAAAGTATGGACTATTATATATTGCTGGAAAGCCCAGAATGTCTACTTTCTAACGCAATTGAGAGCGCACTAATTGGACTTCTGTAGCTCCAGAAAATCCACTTCAAGTGCAGGGAGCTCAGAATCCAACAGCATCTGCAGTCCTTTTTCAGCCTCTGAATCGGATTTTTGCTCAGGTCCCCCAATTTCAGCCAGAAAATACTTGAAATCACAGAAAAACACACAAAATCATAGTAAAGTCCAGAAAAGTGAATTTTAAATAAAAACTAATTAAAATATACTAAAAATATACTAAAAACAATGCCAAAAAGCGAATAAATTATCCGCTCATCAGGCGGCGGGTTAGACGCAGGGGCGGCGGCGGCGGGTTGGACGCAGGGGCAGCACGGGTTGGACGCAGGGGTTGTGCGGGTTGGACGCAGGGGCGGCGGCGACGGGTTGGACGCAGGGGCGGCGCGGGTTGGATGCAGGGGCGGCGGTGGCGGGTTGGACGCAGGGGCCGGCGGCAGTGGGGTGAGGGGGTGAGGGAGTGAGGGAGGGGGTTTGGGGTGGAGGGAGAGACGAAGAGATCTCGGTGTGGGTGGGGGTGGGTTTTATTTTTTTTAATATTATTTTTATTAATAGTTAAGGATAATTTGGTCCAAAAAAATAGAAAAGGACGATTTTATAACGTTTTATAACGTTGAGGATGATTTTAATAACAAAAAAAGGTCGGGGACGATTTTGATTTTCACCCCAGACCTTAGGGACGATTTCAGTACTTAACCCTTTTCTGAAACCTTCTAAATGACATCACTCTAAACCCCCGTTCTCTTTCATAAAACTCAAATTTACTCAATCAAAATCTCCCAAACCAACTTCAAAACCATTTTCCAGTTTAAATCTCTTTCAAAAGACTCAAGAAAATTATTTATTTTAAATTCAATAAATACTTTCCAAAACATAACCCTTTCATTAAAAGTAATCAAATAAAACTCTTTCTCAAGTTTACTAACTTCCTAAAAACTCAAAAATCATCTCTCTTCATCAATCAAATTCAACTATTGTAAATTTACCAAACTCTTTAAAAGGTAATCCTTTATTTCAAACGCAAAGCATAACTCTTTTCATATTGAATCGAACTCAAAACAAAATTTCTTTCTTAAATAATTCAAACTCGAATTATAAACCTTTTCTTGGTAAATCAATTCAAAATAGTATAATTCTTTTCTTAACTAAATAAAACTCAAAACATAATTTTCTTAATAGTTCAAAGTTAACTAATATAATTCTTAAATCCAAGTCTTTCTAATCAGTCAATTCAAACGAAGTTTCAATTTTTATAAAAGTTTTGGCAGCAACTCCTTTAAAATTTGGACTTTGTCACCCTTCAAGGGTCCCAACAACCAAACCAAACAACTCTTGATCATTCAAATCATTTTCAATAAATCATTATCTCAGCAACTCTAACTCAACCCAAGGAAATCAACAAAAATCCAGAATTCAAACAACAAATCCAATAATTCACAATAATTCAACCTCAATTATCAATACACATTCAAACGCTCAATAATCATTATATTGAAATTCAGAAACCAATTTAATCAATAAATAAGTCAATCATTTATCCAAAATAACTCAGTGTAATCCATAAGACTCACATAATCATAAAAAGTATATTATTTGCATCAATATCGATTTATAACAATTCTTGAGAATAAAATAAGTTTAAGAAAAGCACCCTTACCTCAATCGTCACTTAACTACACGATACAGAACTCCTTTTTCTCCCAACTCGCAGCAGCGACAATATCATTCACGAGTTGGAATAACCGGGACACGACCCTATATTACCAAAACCTCAGAATCTCTAACTAAACATAACAGAATGCTGATTTTCAAAGGTTATAGAATGAAAACGCTTACCGTAACAAAGGAAGAACGACTAAACCTAGCAGCAGCAACCCTGGTAGTGGTTCCGATGACACTCACACCATACCTAATGATCAGAATGACAATGGAGCAGCTCCAATAGCAGCAGACAACTCAGCGGCATCATCTATCCGCAATAACGGCCACCGCAAGGACAACACCCCTCCCCATAGTCATCTTCTCTCTTCTCGGCGTCCAGTTCCAGTGGCGGACTCACCCATTGCGGTGACAGATGCGAGAACGGCAACGGGTTGCAGCAGCTCGACGGCGGCGAGGCAGAACGGTGAGGACGAGCTCCTGTAGCTCGCGACAGCAGTACTGTTGATGGACGCGGCAACGGCAACGGCCAAACGCAAACGACGACTAGGGTGACCACATCCCTCTCTTCCTCGCGCGTCGTCCTCCCTTCTAGCAACCACAACGACGGCGACGTTTGGACGAGACGCAGCGACTCCATGATTCCTCCGTTATCAACGCGAGCTCTCTCTGCGGGCTCTCCCCCCTCGACAGCATAGCGGCGGCGACATGGCAGGAACACCCAATGTGCTATCTCCCTCTCTTCTCGGCTTTCCCTTCTCCGTTCTCCTTCTCTTCCTCTGCTCTTTGTGTGTGTGGTTTTGTTTGAGTGTGTGTGTGTGTCTGTTAACAGTGAGGAAGGGGTGTTTTGGGGGGTGGCGGTTATGTTTAATGAAAGGGTGAGGAATTGTGTGTAAGACCCAGATTTTTAAAAATTAAATAATTAACTATTTATAAGTTATTATATTATATTGAGATATAATTTTTAAGAAAATTATTTTAACAAAAATAATTAAATAAAATTTTATGATTATTAAAATTTAATTTAATTATTACTTATTTTAATAAATTTAAATTATTTATAAAAACATATTTTAATTAGACAAATATTAAATTGATTATTATTATTATTATTATTATTATTATTATTATTATTATTATTATTATTATTATTATTAAAGTTAAAAAAAAAGAAAGAAGGAAGAAATTGGCCGAAGCCATTAGGGAGTAAAAGAAAGAAAATATAGCTTATATGTATATATACATATATAACACCAATACCACCAAATCACCATTTATTATATTTATTACCTTAGTTCCATAGATATAATTGTGACACTACCATTAAATTGGCCGAAGCCTTTAAAGGGAATCAAAGAAAAGAGATTGAAACGTGGCTTGTATGTATGTATATACATGTATAATCAATGACACCTATTAATGCTTTATAATCACAAATCTTTATTAATCACCATCATCCCTAATTATCTTTTTTCCCTCATACATCACCGAATTGAACTTGAAAGAAAAGAGAGTATGTTGTGAGTGAGGAACGAAAAACCATGGAACCTCTAACTTTTGGCGCTCGATTTCTTGAGATCTGTAACTCCAATTAAAAATTTAATCTGGTAAAAGTGTTTGTATTCTCTTCTTTTACATGTTGGTGTTACTTTTGTCCGGTAGAAGTTGACAGTGACGTAGCTCCTCTTCTCCTTGAGTTTGGTCAATTGTTGTTCTAGGAGGCACAGCCGACTTCTGACGTTTTCTTCTTCAGCAGCTCAGTTAGAAAGCTTCTCTAAAATTTTTGTTGATTCTGATTTTGTACGAAAGTAGGGAATTTCATGTTGAAATTAACTGTTTTAATTTATGAATGTCATGGAAGCCTAGTGGATATTTACAAATAATTTATGTTTGTTTGGAATGACTGAATGATAATTTTGAATTGCATTTGTGACTGAATGTGATGAATATGTATTTGATTTCTTGATTGTTTAGGAAAGTTGAGAATTCTGATTGTTGAGTTAGAAAGTCGGTTTGATTTGTTGGTATTGAACTGAGTTTTGAAAATAATTTCTGATTTTGGAAATGTTTGAAAAGAGGTTGGGAATTGTTCGGTTGGGACCCGAAAAGGGTGGCAAAGTCCGAGTTTTAGGAGAAATGCTGTCAAAATTTTATTATAAAACTTAAGACTTTGTTTGAAATATTTAGAAAAAGGTTGGACTTGAGAAATTGTATTATTTGGATTTTGATTTATTAAGAAAAGATTTACGTTTGGGTTTGATTTATTAAGAAGGACTTTATGTTTTGAGTTTGATTGTTGTCCTTCCTAAAGTCTCGAGACCCTGCCGTGAGATTCATTTAATAAATGATTCTTTTAAAGAGGTTTAAATCTGAAATGGTTTTGAAGTTGGGTTGGGAAATCATGGTTAAGAAAGAACTGGTTTTTGTATGAAAGAAGAACTTGTTGTAAGTAAAGTGGTTTCAGTGGTTTGGAAAGGTTATAAAGAGAGGTGTTGGTTTTAAATAAAAATGACTTGAATCTGATTTATTAAATAAAGGGACCTCTGCTATAGAAGAGCAGAGAGCAGTGACTGAAAAGATATTGAGTGTTGTTGGGCCTTAGTGCCAAGTGTCTAGTGAGGATGGCGATACATAACGCTCACTTGACACAATAGAGATGGCTTAGTAAGGACGGTGATACGTAACGCTCACTGGAGGCCGTGGGCTTTATGTGTGAATGATTGTGCGGGGATGCCAGTGTGCATGGAATAGCTTCCAGGGGAAAGTGGCACATGCTTCAGATGGAGAATCAGCGCCTGCAAGTACTTGCAGAGGTCATGTTCGGCATACTTCAGCTGGAGAATCAGCGGGTCATGTTCGACATACTTCAGCTGGAGATTCAGCGCCTGCAAGTACTTGCAGAGGTCAAGAAGTAGAAACTTGTAGAGGTTATGCGCTGGAATGCCATATTTGACTTTCGAGTCGGATTGCATCAGGTGTGGGTCGAAACCAACAAATGAGCTTATTACCTGCGATAGGACTAGACATGCATCATCATTGTTTGCACATTTACATTTGATTGTGTTTGCTTATCTTGTCTCTCTGTGATTGTGCTGTTTGTCTTATTGCTATTTGTTTGTGTGTTGATCTATTTCCTATGCTATTAGTTTGTGTATTGAGGTGACTGAGAACTGAGGTTGTGATTGAGATTTATCTTAAGTTCGGAAATTTAAAGAAGGTAATTAATTATATAAAGTAATAATAAAAAGTATTTTCAGAAGGTTTGATAAACATATAGTTTTATTGAGTAAAGTTAATTATTTGCATTTTATTTCATTACTCTTACGGCATTCCCATTCCCTACTGAGAACAAGTGGTTTATTTTCACCCCAAAATCTTCCACCCTTTCAGCTACAGGTGTGAAGGCTTAGTGCGCAACTACAAGAGCATAGAAGATTATATTCACGAGTTGAGTTGTTAGAATTTATTTTCCATTATCATTTATTGTTTATATTTTAGAGGGGGTAGAAATTGTATTTGAGGGTCTTTGAATAAGTCTATGTATATCATGCTATGTGAATATATATATATATATATATATATATATATATATATATATATATATATATATATATTAAGTTAGTGAAAGTAAAACTATTTTATTTTCTTAATTAAAGTTTCGTTTCGTATTCGCGAAAGCTCAGTATTAAATAAACATAGTAAATAACTAAAGGAATAGAGGTTAGTAGCGCTCGGACTTTTAGTACGATCATGAGGTGCTAAAAGTTAGGGTGTTACATTGTGTTGTGTGTAATAGAATTAGGGTTAGGGTTTCTTTGAATTAAAAAGGCGTAAGGATAGGTTGGTAATTTTAAATAAAAATATGGATAATATAGTAAATAAAAATCAATTTTAATCAAACACTAATATTTATAAAAATACTATTTAATTATCAACTTACAAATTATTTTCAAATAAATACTCTAATTCAATAATTAGAGATAATATAATTAATTCTTTTTATTCATAAAATTAAAAGTATTAAACTCCAAATATCAATTATTTAAATCAAATCATATAAAATTCTTACTATTTTATAATTACTAAACTTTATAATTTAAATATGAAAATTATCCAATAATTATAAAATTAGATAAAAATTCTAATTTAATTATCAAAACTTGATTTAATTATTTTTAATAAAAAAATTTCTAAAATTAAAGTCTTTAATGAATAAATAAATTGAAATTGAGTCATAATAAGATTTTCCAAAGGTTCTGGATCTTACATTCTATCCACCTTATAAAAATTTTTGTCCTCGAAAATTGATTCAAAATGAAAGAGATTTCATATCACTTCACTTTCGAACACATTTAAAGAAAAGCAAAACGATCTCATCATATATACATACAGTTTCAAATAATATACTTTTCATATGGCATAAAGATATAAGGGTATAAGTGTGATGCGAAACAGATGCTAAAAGACAGGCTTGATGCAAAAGATTACAAAACAGACTGGCATTAAAATAATGTGATTAACGTGTGCACACTAATCTTGCATCATCTTCAAAGATTCAACTACTCAAACTTTCATATAACTTATCTCCAGCATTCTCAACCGTACTTCATCGAATAGCTCATTTGAGGCTTCTCAACCTCATTAAACACTTTACAAACCACAACCAGTCGCAAGCCGATCATCATCAAAACTCTTTCACGTGAATCAAGGCTCCACTACTTCTTGTGACGTCTCAGACTTACAAGCTTCGCCTTCTGCGTCCATAAAATACATCCTAAAGAATTAATATATCGCTTGCTACTGGTGCGGGAATTCAAAATTCCCACAGCTTAAACGGCAAGTGCACCGGGTCATCCAAGTTCAGGTGAGTGAGGGTCGATTCCACGAGGATTGTTGGACTGAGTGATGAGCGGATAATTTATACGCTTTTTGGCATTGTTTTTACATAGTTTTTAGTATGATTTAGTTAGTTTTTAATATATTTTTATTAGTTTTTAAATAAAAATCACATTTCTAGACTTTACTATGAGTTTGTGTGTTTTTCTGTGATTTCAGGTATTTTCTGGCTGAAATTGAGGGACTTGAGCAAAAATCAGATTCAGAGGTTGAAGAAGGACTACAGATGCTGTTGGATTCTGACCTCCCTACACTCAAAATGAATTTTCTGGAGCTACAGAACTCCAAATGGCGTGCTCTCAATTCTGTTGGAAAGTAGACATCCAAGGCTTTTCACCAATATATAATAGTCCATACTTTGCCCGAGTTTAGACGACGCAAACTGGCATTCAACGCCAGCTCTCTGCCCTATTCTGGAGTTAAACACCAGAAACAGGTTGCAAAGCAGAGTTAAATGCCAGAAACAGGTTACTGATGACCGGATAATTTATACGCTTTTTGGCACTGTTTTTAGTATATTTTTAGTATATTTTAGTAAGTTTTTATTATATTTTTATTAGTTTTTATTTAAAATTTACTTTTCTGGACTTTACTATGAGTTTGTGTGTTTTTCTGTGATTTCAGATATTTTCTGGCTGAAATTGAGGGACCTGAGCAAAAATCTAATTCAGAGGCTGAAAAAGGACTGCAGATGTTGTTGGATTCTGACCTCCCTGCACTCGAAGTGGATTTTCTGGAGCTACAGAAGCCCAATTGGCACGCTCTTAATTGTGTTAAAAAGTAGACATCCTGAGCTTTCCAGCAATATATAATAGTCCATACTTTGCCCAAGATTTGATGGCCCAAACTGGCGTTCCAAGTCAGCTTAAGAATTCTGGCGTTTAACGCCAGAACTGGCATAGAAGCTGGAGTTAAATGCCCAAACTGGCACAAAAGCTGGCGTGTAACTCCAAGAAAAGTCTCTACACATGAAAGCTTCAATGCTCAGCCCAAACACACACCAAGTGGGCTTCGGAAGTGGATTTTTACACTAAACACCCTAGTTTACTCATTTTCTGTAACCCTAGGTCACTAGTTTACTATAAAAACTACTTTTAGTGATTCATCTTGGACCTCATGACACTTTACACGTTTCATATTATATCTTCTATGGCATGAGTCTCTAAAACCCATTGTTGGGGGTGAGGAGCTCTGCTGTTCTTCATGAATTAATGCAATTACTACTATTTTCCATTCTATCACGCTTGCTTCTATTCTAAGATATTCATTCGCACTTCAACCTGATGAATGTGATGATCCGTGACAATCATCATCATTCTCACCTATGAACGCATGCCTGACAACCACCTCCATTCTACCTTAGATTGAATGCATATCTCTTAGCCTCATGATTCAGATCAGAGTCTACGTAGTATAAGCTAGAATTATTGGCGGCCATTCCTGAGATCCGAAACATCTAAACCTTGTCTGTGGTATTCTGAGTAGGATCTGGGAAGGGATGACTGTGACGAGCTTCAAACTCGCGAGTGTTGGGCGTAGTGACAGACGCAAAAGGATCAATGGATCTTATTCCGACATGATCGAGAACCGACAGATGATTAGCCATGCGGTGACAGCGCATTTGGAACATTTTCAATGAGAGGACGGGAAGTAGCCATTGACAACGGTGATGCCCAACTTAAAGCTTGCCATGGAAGGAGCCTTGCATGCATGAAGAAGAAGATAGTAGGGAAGCAGAAATTCAGAAGACAAAGCATCTCCAAAGCCTCAACCTGTTCTTCATTACTGCATAACAAGTATTTATTTCATGTTCTTTTACTTTTTACAATTAAATCTGAGAATTGTTAATATCCTAACTAAGAGTTACAAGATAACTATAGCTTGCTTCAAGCCGACAATCTCCGTGGGATCGACCCTTACTCACGTAAGGTATTACTTGGACGACCCAGTGCACTTGCTGGTTAGTTGTGTGGAGTTGCAAAAAGTGTGATTGTAATTTCGTACACCAAGTTTTTGGCGCCGTTGCCGGGGATTGTTTGAGTTTGGACAACTGACGATTTATCTTGTTGCTTAGATTAGGAATAATTTATTTTTGTTGGTTTAGAGTCTTTTATTTGAGTTTAGTTTCATATTTTAAGTTTGGTGTCAATTGCATGCTTTTATTTCCTTTTAATTTTTCGAATTTGCTTGTTCCTAGTCCTTTCTTGATCTTTAAAAATTTTAAGTTTGGTGTCCCTTGTGCTTTTATTTATTTAAAACTTTTTCAAAAATTTGTTCTTAGTATTCATCTTGATCTTCAAAGTGTTCTTGGTGTTCATCTTGACATTCAAAGTTTTCTTGTTTGTTCTCTGTGTTTTGATCTAAAATTTCTAAGTTTAGTGTCATTTTTTTGTTTTTCTCTTTCCGCATTAAAATTCAAAAATAAAAAAATTATCCTTTCCTTATTTTACTCATAAATTTCGAAATTTTGCATTAATTTAGTCAAAGATTTTCAAAATCATATCTTTTTTTTAGTCAAGTCAAAATTCTAATTTCAAAAATTGATCTTTTCAAATCTTTTTGAAAAATCAAATCTTTTTAATTTCTTCAATCATATCTTTTCAATCATATCTTTTTTTTTTATAAATTGCAATCATATCTTCTCAATCATATCTTTTTCAAAATAATTTTCAATCATATCTTTTTTTTTTTAATAAATTGCAATCATATCTTCTAAATCATATCTTTTTCAAAATAATTTTCAATCATATATTTTTGATTACTTTTTCCAAATCTTTTTAATTAATTAATTAATTTAGTTTTCAATTTGCTTTTATTTCATTTTCTTCTAATTTTTGAAAGTATTATTTTATCTCCCATTTATTTTGTTTTATTTTCGGTTACTTTTAATTAAATAAAAAAAATATATTTAAAAATATAATTTATTTGCAATTCATATCAATTCCCTTTTCTCCATCATGGACATAAGTGGAAATGAACAGTCCAGAAGGACTCTGGGGTCATATGCTAACCCCATTACAACTGCATATGGGAGTAGCATCTATATACCTCCCATCAAAGCAAGCAGTTTTGAGCTTAATCCTCAGCTCATTATCATGGTGCAGCAAAATTGTCAGTATTCCGGTCTTCCACAGGAAGAACCTACTGAGTTTCTGGCACAGTTCTTACAAATTGCTGACACAGTACGTGATAAAGAAGTGGATCAGGATGTCTACAGATTATTATTGTTTCCATTTGCTGTAAAAGATCAAGCTAAGAGGTGGTTAAATAACCAACCCACAGCAAGCATAAAAACATGGAGACAATTAACCGACAAATTCCTGAATCAATTTTACCCTCCAAAAAGGATGACACAGCTAAGGCTGGACATCCAAGGCTTTAAACAAGAGGATCATGAATCTCTTTATAATGCCTGGGAGATGTACAGAGGGATGCTAAGAAAATGCCCCTCTGAAATGTTTTCAGAGTGGGTACAGTTAGACATCTTCTACTATGGACTTACAGAAAAAGCTCAGATGTCTCTAGACCACTCAGCTGGTGGATCTATACACATGAAAAAAATGATTGAAGAGGCTCAAGAACTCATAGATACGGTTGCTAGAAACCAACATTTGTACTCTAGCAGTGAGTCCTACATAAAGGAAGAGGCCAGGGTAGTAACTACTGATCCTAATCCTCAAGAACAGATTATTGAGCTTAATCAGCAATTACTCCTTATGACAAAACAATTATCAGAATTTAAAGAGATGCTCCAAGACACTAAAAATGCTAACAAGAATATGGAAGCACAATTGAATCAGACAAGACAGCAGCTATCTAAACGGATAACAGAAGAATGCCAAGCTGTTCAACTAAGGAGCGGAAAGACATTGAATAAAACAGCTCAAAGTAGCAGAAAGCCAAGAAAGGAATAACTAACAGAGGATAACCAAACTACTGCCCAAAATCCCTCTGAGGACAGCAAGAGCCTAGAAAGGAATAACTCTGGCGTTCAAACGCCAGAAAAGGGTGAAAGATTGGCGTTAAACGCCCATCCAGCACCCAATCCTGGCATTCAAACGCCAATGAGGGATCAGACACCTGCAAATGCTAATAGTAACCCCTCTAAGAAGGCTTCTCCAACCACCTCTGTAGGGAATAATGATGTGGGCGGAAATTGGCGAGTTAAGAATGATTATAAAATATGCGTTGCAAGTATAGTTCTTAACCAACCAGAAATCCGCTTATCAATTTAGAAGGGTGTCACAGAAATTAAAATTGAAATACTGGGAGTATGAATCCCAGGTCGTCTCCCAACGAGTTGCAGAAAAGTGTGCTATTTTATTAATCGGATGGTTTTCAAAAAGGTTTGAGTTGAATGGCAGAAAATTAAATTAGAGAATTTATATAAATTTAAATAAAAGCCTTGACTGGCAGTTGATTAGCTGGAAGCCCTATTCTTGTTGGAGTACTCTCAAGATTAATTGACAATTGAGGGTTATTATGTTTAGTTGTCCCCCACTAAGTAAGGGAAAGTTAAACAAGTTGGAAGGCTGTTTCTATCCACAAGTTCCAATCCGCTCTTGGGAGGATTGGTGTTAGTGACTAGAGAGCAATCCAACAATAAACCCAATTACAATCTTTCTCTTGAGCATCCCAACTCAAGGGTTCCTTTCAATCAACTCCCCATCAAGTTTGGGAACTACTCGCTCATTGTAAATGTAAAATTTATAACATAGGAAAGGGAATTAAAGAAAGACATAATAAATAATGATCAAAAGATTAATTAAAAATAAAAAGTGATTCTTGTATTAATAAATGCTAAAATAATCCAATAGTAAAATTAAGTAAATTAAGGAACATGGAAGAGTAAGAGACAAGTAAAGAGAACGAACTAGAATGTCGAAGTCTTGAGGAGGCAATAACTCTTCTCAATATCCCAATGCAAAAACAATGAAAATAACAAATCCTAAAAACTATGAATGTGTAGATAGAAAACCTAGAGGAGAGGAAAACTAGATCTGAAAAACTAAAACTATGCGGAATGAATGTTCTCTTTGGTTTCTGCATGTTCTCTGGCTCTAGTATGCTTTTCTGGGCCAAAAACTGGGTCAAAATAAGGCCCGAAATCGCCCCCAGCGATTCTGCAGATTATGCAGATCGCGCATGTCATGCGGACGCGTCATTCAGGCGGACGCGTCATTCGGCGTTTCGCTTTGCCACGCGGGCGCGTTGTCCACGCCTCCGCGTCACTTGTGCAGTTTCCAATTCGCACGGCTGCGTCATCCATGCGGCTACGTCATTGCGATTTCCTCTCTTCCGCGTTGTCGCGTCATCCATGCGGCCGTGTCGCTTCTCGATGGTCATCTCCTCAATTTCTTGTGTTCCTTCCATTTTTTGCAAGCTTCCTTTCCAATCTCTAACTCATTCATGCCCTATAAAGCCTAAAACACTTAACACACAGATCACGGCATCGAATGGAATAAAGGAGAAATAAAATACATAATTAAAAGTCTCTAGGAAGCAAGTTTTCAATCATGCAATAACTTTAGGAAGGAATTATAAATGCATGCTTATTTAATGAATAAGTGGGTAAAGATCATGATAAAACCACATAATTAAACACAATATAAACCATAAAATAGTGGTTTATCAAATAAACCTGCAATAACTAAGGTTGAAGAATATAAAGCCAAGATGCCTTATCCTCAGAAACTCCGCCAAGCGGAGCAGGATAAACAATTTGCCCGCTTTGCAGACTATCTCAGGACTCTTGAAATAAAGATCCCATTTGCAGAGGCACTTGAGCAAAAACCCTCTTATGCTAAGTTCATGAAAGAGATCTTAAGTCATAAGAAGGATTGGAGAGAAACTGAAAAAGTTTTTCTCATTAAAGAATGCAGTGCAGTCATTCTGAAAAGCTTACCAGAGAAGCTTACAAATCCAGGAAGCTTTATGATACCATGCACATTAGAGGGTGCTTGCACCAAGACAGCTCTATGTGATCTTGGAGCAAGTATCAACCTAATACCTGCATCCACTATCAGAAAGCTTGGCTTGACTGAAGAAGTCAAACCAACCCGGATATGTCTTCAACTTACTGATGGCTCCATTAAATATCCATCAGGCATAATTGAGGACATGATTGTCAAGGTTGGGCCATTTGCCTTTCCCACTGACTTTATAGTGTTGGAAATAGAGGAGCACAAGAGTGCGACTCTCATTCTAGGAAGACCATTCCCAGCAACTGGACGAACCCTCATTGATGTCCAAAAAGGGGAAGTGACCCTGAGAGTCAATGAGGATGAGTTCAAGTTAAATGTTGTCAAAGCTATGCAGCATCCAGACGCATCAAATGACTGCATGAGCACTGATATTATTGACTCTTTGGTGGAAGAGATCAATATGACTGAAAGTCTCGAATCAGAGCTAGAGGACATCTTTAAAGATGTTCAGCCTGATCAGGAGGAATCAGAGGAAATAAAAGAACCTCTGAAAATTCCTCAGGAAGAGGAGAAACCTCCTAAACCCGAGCTCAAACCACTACCACCATCCCTGAAATATGCATTTCTGGGAGAGGGTGACACTTTTTCAGTGATCATAAGCTCTGCTTTAAATCCACAGGAAGAGAAAGCCCTAATTCAAGTGCTAAGGACACACAAGACAGCTCTTGGGTGGTCCATAAGTGATCTTAAAGGAATTAGCCCAGCAAGATGCATGCACAAGATCCTATTGGAGGATGATGCTAAGCCAGTGGTTCAACCACAGAGGCGCTAAATCTAGCCATGAAGGAAGTGGTGCAGAAAGAGGTTACTAAGTTATTAGAGGCTGGGATTATTTATCCTATTTCTGATAGCCCCTGGGTGAGCCATGTCCATGTTGTCCCTAAGAAGGGAGGAATAACAGTAGTTCATAATGAAAAGAATGAACTGGTTCCTACAAGAATAGTTACAGGGTGGCGTATGTGTATTGACTTTAGAAGGCTCAATACAGCCACCAGAAAGGATCATTTTCCTTTACCATTCATAGACCAGATGCTAGAGAGACTAGCAGGTCATGAATACTACTGCTTTTTGGATGGCTATTCAGGATACAACCAAATTGCAGTAGATCCTCAGGACCAAGAGAAAATAGCATTCACATGTCCTTCTGGAGTATTTGCCTATAGAAAGATGCCCTTTGGTCTATGCAATGCACCTGCAACCTTTCAGAGGTGCATGCTCTCTATCTTCTCTGATATGGTAGAAAAATTTCTGGAAGTCTTCATGGATGACTTTTCTGTATTTGGAGACTCATTCAGCTCCTGTCTTGACCATTTAGCACTTGTTCTGAAAAGATGCCAAAAGACCAACCTAGTTTTAAACTGGGAAAAATGTCACTTCATGGTGACTGAAGAAATTTTCCTTGGGCATAAAATTTCAAACAAGGGAATAGAGGTGGATCAAGCTAAAGTGGAAGTAATTGAAAAATTACCACCACCTGCCAATGTAAAGGCAATCAGAAGCTTTATGGGACATGCAGGATTTTACAGAAGGTTTATAAAGGATTTTTCAAAAATTGCAATACCTTTGAGCAATTTGCTAGCTGCTGACATGCCATTTGTATTTGACACAGAGTGTCTGCAAGCGTTTGTCACAGCACCAGTCATCTCTGCACCAGACTGGACATTATCATTCGAACTAATGTGTGATGCCAGTGATCTTGCCCTTGGTGCAGTGTTGGGACAGAGGCATAACAAGCTTCTGCACGTCATTTACTATGCTAGCCGTGTTTTAAATGATGTACAGAAGAATTACACAACCACAGAAAAAGAGATACTTGCAGTGGTTTATGCCATTGACAAGTTTAGATCCTATTTAGTAGGTTCAAAAGTGATTGTGTATACTGACCATGCTGCTCTTAAATACCTACTCACAAAGCAGGATTCAAAACCCAGGCTCATAAGATGGGTGTTGTTTCTGCAAGAGTTTGATATAGAAATAAGAGACAGAAAAGGGACAGAGAACCAGGTAGCTGATCACCTGTCCCGGATAGAACTAGTAGCAGGGGCGTCCCTCCCTCCTACTATTGTTGGATATTCTCCAGAAAAAAGTCAAAATATGGTTCTTATGGGCGGGTTAACAAAACTTACGCCAATTACAAAAACAGCTTTTTTAATAGGTACGCTCTCTCTTTGTGGTATTCCACCCTTTGCTTGTTTTTGGTCCAAAGATCTGATTCTTAATGATAGTTGGTTGTATTCGCCAATTTTTGCAATATTAGCTTATTTTACAGCTGGATTAACCGCATTTTATATGTTTCGCATCTATTTACTTGTTTTTGAAGGATATTTCAATGTTCATTTTCAAAATCTCAATGGCAAAAAAAAGAATTCATTATATTCAATATCTTTGTGGGGTAAAGAAAGAAAACAAAAAGTAAAAAAAAGATAACCTTTCCGGATGAGCAACTCTTTGCCATTCAGGAAGCACCATGGTTTGCATACAGGAAAGGGAAGAAGCATGAAAGGCTTCTCTCAATACAGAGTCAAATAACACCCCCACATTCAAACTCTAAGTTTGGTGTTGAGAGGCCACAACCAAACTCTAAGTTTGGTGTTAAGAGGCATTCATCATGCTCTGGGTATCTGTGAGGCTCCATGAGAGCCCACTGTCAAGCTACTGACATTAAAGAAGCGCTTGTTGTGAGGCAACCCAATTTTACTTATCTATGTTAAATTTCTATTTTCCATTGTTATTTTATAATTTCTGTAGGTTGATGGTCATGTAAAGTCACAAAAACAATTGAAAAAGCAAAAACAAACTGAAAAACAGAATGAAAAATAGCACACCCTGGAGGAGAAGCCTACTGGCATTTAAACGCCAGTAAAGGCAGCAGAATGGGCGTTAAACGCCCAGTCTGGCACCATTCTGGGCGTTTAACGCCAGAAATGGGCACCAGACTGGTGTTTAACGCCAGAAAAGGGTAAGAAGCTGGCGTTAAACGCTAGAAATGGGCAGCAACCTGGCGTTTAACGCCAGGATTGGCAGCAGAGGGCGTTTTGCACGCCTAATTGGTGCATGGATGAGAAATCCTTGACACCTCAGGATCTGTGGACCCCACAGGATCCCCACCAACCTCAACTCACTCTCTCTCACTTCTTCACACCTTTTCATAATACTCTTCCCAAAATAACCTCTACCAATCACCTCCATTACTCCTCCAAAACCATCATAACCACCTAAAACCCCCCTTGGCCGAACAATTCACACACCTCTATCTCCCCCATCTCTTCTTCTTTTCCTCCTTTCTTTATTCTTTTGCTCGAGGACGAGCAAACCTTTTAAGTTTGGTGTGGAAAAGCTCAGCTTTTTTGTTTTTCCATAACCATTTATGACACCTAAGGCCGGAGAAACCTCTAGAAAGAGGAAAGGAAAGGCAATTGCTTCCACTTTCGAGTCATGGGAGATGGAGAGATTCATCTCAAAGGTCCATCAAGACCACTTCTATGAAGTTGTGGCCAAGACTCCTCATTGAAGAGAACAAGCCCATCACTAAGAAAAGGATGGAGCAAACAAGAGAGCCCACACATGGACCTCAACAAGAGCATGAGGAAATCCCTTATCATGAAATCCCTGGGATGCCTCAAGGGATGTATTTTCCTCCACAAAATTATTGGGAGCGAATCAACACCTCCCTAGGAGAATTAAGTTCCAATATGGGACAACTAAGGGTGGAGCACCAAGAGCATTCCATCCTCCTCCATGAAATTAGAGAAGAGCGTTATGAGAGAGGAGCAACAAAGGCAAGGAAGAGACATTAATGAGCTCAAGCACTCCATAAGATCTTCAAAAGGAAGAACTAGCCGCCATCACTAAGGTGGACCCGTTCTTTAATTTCCTTGTTCTTTATTTTATGTTTTTCAAATTTTATGCTTTATGTTTATTTATGTTTGTGTCTTATTACATGATTATTAGTGTCTAAGTGTCTATGCCTTAAAGCTATGAGAATGAATCCATCACCTTTCTTAAATGAAAAATGTTTTTAATTAAAAAAAAAAGAAGTACATGAATTTCGAATTTTAAAATAGTTTAATTATTTTGATGTGGTGGCAACACTTTATGTTTTTCTGAATGAATGCTTGAACATTGCATATTTTTGAAATTGTTGTTTATGAATGTTAAAATTGTTGGCTCTTGAAAGAATGAGGGAAAAGGAGAAATGTTATTGATGATCTGAAAAATCATAAAAATGATTCTTGAAGCAAGAAAAAGCAGTGAATGTAAAAAAAAAAAGATAAAAAAAGAAAAAAAAAGAGAGAAAAAAAGGAGAAAAAGTAAGCAGAAAAATCCAATAGCCCTTTAAACCAAAAGGCAAGGGTAGAATAAAAAGGATCCAAGGCTTTAAGCATTAGTGGATAGGAGGGCCCACAGGAATAAAATCCTGGCCTAAGCAGCTAAACCAAGCTGTCCCTAACCATGTACTTGTGGCGTGAAGGTGTCAAGTTAAAACTTGAGACTGAGCGGTTAAAGTCGTGGTCCAAAGAAAAAAGAGTGTGCTTAAGAGCTCTGGACACCTCTAATTGGGGACTTTATCAAAGCTGAGTCATAATCTGAAAAGGTTCACCCAGTTATGTGTCTGTGGCATTTATATATCCGGTTGTAATACTGGAAAACAAAATGCTTAGGGTCACAGCCATGACTCATAAAGTAGCTGTGTTCAAGAATCAACATACTTAACTAGGAGAATCAATAACACTATCTGGATTCTGAGTTCCTATAGAAGCCAATCATTCTGAACTTCAAAGGATAAAGTGAGATGCCAAAACTGTTCAGAGGCAAAAAGCTAAAAGCCCCGCTCATCTAATTAATACTGATCTTCATAGAAGTTTTTGGAATTCATTGTATATTCTCTTCCTTTTATCCTATTTGATTTTTAGTTGTTTGGGGACAAGCAACAATTTAAGTTTGGTGTTGTGATGAGCGGATAATTTATACGCTTTTTGGCACTATTTTTAGTATATTTTTAGTATATTTTAGTTAGTTTTTATTATATTTTTATTAGTTTTTATTTAAAATTTACTTTTCTAGACTTTACTATGAGTTTGTGTGTTTTTCTGTGATTTCAGGTATTTTCTGGCTGAAATTGAGGGACCTGAGCAAAAATCTGATTCAGAGGCTGAAAAAGGACTGCAGATGCTGTTGGATTCTGACCTCCCTGCACTCGAAGTGGATTTTCTGGAGCTACAGAAGCCCAATTGGCGCGCTCTTAATTTCTTTGGAAAGTAGACACCCTGGGCTTTCCATCTATATATAATAGTCCATACTTTGCCCAAGATTTG
Source organism: Arachis ipaensis (assembly GCF_059453495.1). Classification (NCBI taxonomy): domain Eukaryota; kingdom Viridiplantae; phylum Streptophyta; class Magnoliopsida; order Fabales; family Fabaceae; genus Arachis; species Arachis ipaensis. The sequence continues at coordinate 111,127,087 of NC_142441.1, read as the reverse complement.
ATGGCCCAAATTGGTGTTCTAAGTCAGCTTAAGAATTCTGGCGTTTAACGCCAGAATTGGCATAAAAGCTGGAGTTAAACTCCCAAACTGGAACAAAAGCTGGCGTTTAACTCCAAGAAAAGTCTCTACACATGAAAGCTTCAATGCTCAGCCCAAGCACACACCAAGTGGGCCCCGGAAGTGGATTTTTACACTAAACACCCTAGCTTACTCATTTTCTGTAACCCTAGGTCACTAGTTTACTATAAAAACTACTTTTAGTGATTCATCTTGGACCTCATGACACTTTACACGTTTCATATTTTATCTTCTACGGCATGAGTCTCTAAACCCCATTGTTGGTGGTGAGGAGCTCTGTTGTTCTTTATGAATTAATGCAATTACTACTGTTTTCCATTCTATCACGCTTGCTTCTATTCTAAGATATTCATTCGCACTTCAACCTGATGAATGTGATGATCCGTCACAATCATCATCATTCTCACCTGTGAATGTGTGCTTGACAACCACCTCCGTTCTACCTTAGATTGAATGCATATCTCTTAGCCTCATGATTCAGATCAGAGTCTTCGTGGTATAAGCTAGAATTATTGGCAGCCATTCCTGAGATCCGGAACATCTAAACCTTGTCTGTGGTATTTTGAGTAGGATCTGGGAAGGGATGACTGTGACGAGCTTCAAACTCACGAGTGTTGGGCGTAGTGATAGACGCAAAAGGATCAATGGATCCTATTCCGACATGATCGAGAACCGACAGATGATTAGCCGTGCGGTGACAGTGCATTTGGAATATTTTCACTGAGAGGACGGGAAGTAGCCATTGACAACGGTGATGCCCAACTTAAAGCTTGCCATGGAAGGAGCCTTGCGTGCATGAAGAAGAAGATAGTAGGAAAGCAGAAATTCAGAAGACAAAGCATCTCCAAAGCCTCAACCTATTCTTCATTACTGCATAACAAGTATTTATTTCATGTTCTTTTACTTTTTACAATTAAATCTGAGAATTGTTAATATCCTAACTAAGAGTTAGAAGATAACCATAGCTTGCTTCAAGCCGACAATCTCCGTGGGATCGACCCTTACTCACGTAAGGTATTACTTGGACGACCCAGTGCACTTGCTGGTTAGTTGTGCGGAGTTGCAAAAAGTGTGATTGTAATTTCATGCACCAGTTACAAACTGGCGTTTAACTCCAAGGAAGACCTCTACACGTGAAAGCTTCAATGCTCAGCCCAAGCACACACCAAGTGGGTTCCGGAAGTGGATTTCTGCATCATTTACTCATTTCTGTAAACCCTAGTAACTAGTTTAGTATAAATAGGACGTTTTACTATTGTATTTATATCTTTAGTTTTATCTTTAGTTTCATCTTTGGATTATCTTTTGATCCATGGATCACGTTTTAGGGGATGGCCATTCAGCCATGCCTGGACCTTATTCTTATGTATTTTCAATGGTAGAGTTTCTACACACCATAGATTAAGGTGTGGAGCTCTACTGTTCCTCGTGAATTAATGCAAAGTACTATTATTTTTCTATTCAATTCAAGCCTATTTCTTATCTAAGATATATACTTGTTCTTCAACCTGAGGAAGATGATGATCCGTGACACTCATCATCATTCTCACCCGTGAACACGTGCCTGACAACCACCTCCATTCTACTTGCAATCGCTTAAGTGCATATCTCTTTGCCTTCTGGTTCATGACGCATGGTTGCCTCGCCTGACAACCGAGCCTTCCATTCCATGAGATCAGAGTCTTCGTGGTATAGGCTAGAATTATTGGCGGCCATTCTTGAGATCCGGAAAGTCTAAACCTTGTCTGTAGTATTCCGAGTAGGATCCGGGAAGGGATGGCTGTGACGAGCTTCAAACTCGCGAGTGCTGGGCGTAGTGACAGACGCAAAAGGATGCTGAATCCTATTCCAGTATGATCGAGAACCGACAGATGAATAGTCGTGCAGTGACAACGCATTTTGGACCATTTTCACTGAGAGGACGGGATGTAGCCATTGACAACGGTGATGCCCTGCATAAGCTTGCCATGGAAGGGAGTAGGAATGATTGGATGAAGACAGTAGGAAAGCAGAGGTTCAGGAGGAACGAAAGCATCTCTATACGCTTATCTGAAATTCTCACCAATGAACTACATAAGTATCTATATCCTAGTTTATATCTTAATTATGTTTTAATTATCAATTCTCTATAACCATCTGAATCCGCCTGACTGAGATTTACAAGGTGACCATAGCTTGCTTCAAGCCGACAATCTCCGTGGGATCGACCCTTACTCACGTAAGGTTTATTACTTGGACGACCCTGTGCACTTGCTGGTTAGTTGTGCGAAGTTGTGACAAAGTGTGATTCACGTTTGAGAGCACCAAGTCTTTGGCGCCATTGTTGATGATCGCAATTTCGTGCACCAAGTTTTTGGCGCCGTTGCCGGGGAGGGAACGAACAACAATTTCACATTTGTTTCCGGCAACAACAGTGCCAAGTTTGGTCCGGCAACAACACCAAGTTTTTGGCGCCGTTGCCGGGGATTTTTCGAGTTTGGACAACTGACAGTTCATCTTGTTGCTCAAATTAGGTAATTTTATTTTAATTTTAACCTTTTTGTTTTATTATTCTTATTTTCAAAAAAATGGAAAATAAATAAATAAATAAATAAATAAATAAAATTTTTAATAAAAAAATAAATTATTCTATGTTCTTTAGAATTTTTAAGAAGGAATTCTAGAATCTCATAAGATGGGTTGAATCCTGGCTGGCTGTTAAGCCATGTCTAATCTTTTGGACCGAGGTTTCAACTATCTCAAGAGAAGAGCTTCTTTGTCTTTTCCAGCAGATTAGCTGTTGTACATAATGTTCTGCTGAAGCTTGGCTGGCCATTGGCCATGTCTAGTGTTTTGGACCGGAGCTTTCACTGAAAGCTTGGCTGGCTAGTAAGCCATGTCTAATTCCCGAACCGGAGTTTTAGACTAATATTGCATGATTCCTGGAATTCCTATTAAAAATTTTGAAATCCTTAGTTTTCTTTTTCCAAATAATTTTCGAAAAAATCCAAAATTTTTTTTTAATAAAATCATAAAAACCAAAAATAATTTTGTGTTTCTTGTTTGTGTATAGTGTCAATTCTTAAGTTTGGTGTCAATTGCATGCTTTTACAATTTGCTCTAATTTTCGAAAATTCATTATATGTTCTTCATGATCTTCAAATTGTTCTTGATGAATTTTCTTGTTTGATCTTTGCATTTTCTTGTTTTGTGTCTTTTCTTGTTTTTCATATGCATTTTCAATTTGTTAGTGTCTAAAGTTTGAAAATTTTTAAGTTTGGTGTCTTGCATGTTTTTCTTTTCTTAAAAATTTTCAAAAATAAGTCTTGATGTTCATCTTGATCTTCAGAGTGTTCTTGGTGTTCATCTTGACATTCAAAGTGTTCTTGCATGCATTATTTGTTTTGATCCAAAATTCTCATGCATTGAGTCTTTTTGTTGTTTTTCTCTTTCTTCATTAAAAATTCAAAAAAAAATATCTTTCCCTTATTTTCTCATAAATTTTCGAAAATTTGATTTGATCTAGTCAAAAGTTTTTAAAATTTAATTGTTTCTTATGAGTCAAATCAATTCTTCAATTTAAAAATTCTATCATTTTCAAACCTTTTTTTTCAAAAATCAAATCTCTTTCACTCTTCTTTTATGATTTTCGAAAATTGCAAATTTATTTTCAAAAATCTTTTTCTCATTTTGTTTCATAATTTCAAAATCTTTACTAACAATTAATGTGATTGATTCAAAAATTTTAAGTTTGTTACCTGCCTAATAAGAAAGGTTCAATCTTTAAATTTTAAAATCCTATCTTTTGTTTCTTGTTAGTCAAGTAATCAACTTTAATTTTCAAAATCAAATCTTTTTAAATTTCTTTTTCAAATCTTTTTCAAAATAAATTTCAATCACATCTTTTTCAAAATTAATTTCAAAATCTTTTCTAACTTCTTATCTTTTCAAAATTTGATTTTCAAACCTTTTTCAATTAACCACTTAACTTTTTGTTTGATTCTTATCTTTTTCAAAACTACCTAACTAACTCTCTCTTTCTAATTTTCGAAAATCCCTTCCCTCTTTTTCAAAATTCCTTTTTAATTAACTAATTGTTTTAAACTTTAATTTAATTTAATTTCATTTTTCTTTTTAATTTTCGAATTATAACTTTGATTTTAAATTAAAAACAAAAATATTTTTATTTTATTTTATTTTATTTTCGAGGTCTCTCATCTCTCATCTCCTTCTATTTAATTATTCATCTACTAACACTTCTCTTCCACCCAAAATTCGAACACCATCTTCCTCTCTGTGTTCGAGTTTTTCTCTTCCCCTTCTTTTATTCTTCTCTTCTACTCACATAAAGGAACCTCTCTACTGTGGCAAAGAGGATCCCTATTATTTTCTATTCTCTTCTTTTTCATATGAGCAGGAACAAGGATAAGAACATTCTTGTTGATGCTGATCCTGAACCTGAAAGGACTCTGAAGAGGAAGCTAAGGGAAGCTAAGCACAACTCTCTGGAGAAAATCTGACAGAAATTTTCGAAAAAGAAGGAGACATGGCCGAAAATAATAACAATGCAAGGAAGATGCTTGGTGACTTTATTGCACCAAATTCTAATTTACATGGAAGAAGCATCTCAATCCCTGCCATTGGAGCAAACAATTTTGAGCTAAAGCCTCAACTAGTTTCTCTGATGCAACAGAACTGCAAGTTTCATGGACTTCCTTCAGAAGATCCTTTTCAGTTTTTAACTGAATTCTTGCATATCTGTGATACTGTTAAGACCAATGGGGTTGATCCAGAGGTCTACAGGCTTATGCTTTTCCCGTTTGCTGTAAGAGACAGAGCTAGAATATGGTTGGACTCTCAACCTAAGGATAGCCTGAACTCTTGGGATAAGCTGGTCACGACTTTCTTAGCCAAGTTCTTTCTTCCTCAAAAGCTTAGTAAGCTTAGAGTGGATGTTCAAACCTTCAGACAGAAGGACGGTGAATCCCTCTATGAAGCTTGGGAGAGATATAAGCAACTGACCAAAAAGTGTCCTTCTGACATGCTTTCAGAATGGACCATCCTGGATATATTCTATGATGGTCTGTCTGAGTTATCAAAGATGTCATTAGACCATTCTGTAGGTGGATCCATTCACCTAAAGAAAATGCCTGCAAAAGCTCAGGAACTCATTGACATGGTTGCTAATAACCAGTTCATGTACACTTCTGAAAGGAATCTTGTGAGTAATGGGACGCCTCAGAGGAAGGGAGTTCTTGAAATTGATGCTCTGAATGCCATATTGGCTCAGAACAAAATATTGACTCAGCAAGTCAATATGCTTTCTCAGAGTCTGAATGGAATGCAAGCTGCATCCAACAGTACTCAAGAGGCATCTTCTGAAGAAGAAGCTTATGATCCTGAGAACCCTGCAATAGCAGAGGTGAATTACATGGGGAACCCTATGGAAACACCTATAATCTCTCATGGAGAAATCATCCAAATTTCTCATGGAAGGATCAACAAAAGCCTCAACAAGGCTTTAATAATGGTGGAAGAAACAGGTTTGGCAATAGCAAGCCTTTTCCATCATCCACTCAGCAACGGACAGAGAATTCTGAGAAGAGTCCATCTAGCTTAGCAAATATAGTCTCTGATCTATCTAAGGCCACTCTAAGTTTCATGAATGAAACAAGATCCTCCATTAGAAATTTGGAGGCACAAGTGGGCCAGCTGAGTAAAAGGGTCACTGAAACTCCTCCTAGTACTCTCCCAAGCAATACAAAAGAAAATCCAAAGAGAGAGTGAGGGGCCATTGATTTGACCATCATGGCCGAACCTACAAGGGAGGAGAAGGACGTGAATCCTAGTGAGGAAGACCTCCTGGGACGTTCAGTGACCAATAAGGAGTTTTCCTTTGAGGAACCAAAGGAATCTGAGGCTCATCTAGAGACCATAGAGATTCCATTGAACCTCCTTCTGCCCTTCATGAGCTCTGATGAGTATTCTTCCTCTGAAGAGGATGAAGACATTACTGAAGAGCAAGTTGCCAAGTACCTTGGTGCAATCATGAAGCTGAATGCCAAATTATTTGGTAATGAGACTTGGGAAGACGAACCTCCCTTGCTCACCAATGAACTAAATGCATTGGATAGGCAGAAATTACCTCAAAAGAAACAGGATCCTGGTAAACTCCTAATTCCCTGTAACATAGGCACCATGACCTTTGAGAAGGCTCTATGTGACCTGGGGTCAGGAATAAACTTAATGCCACTCTCTGTAATGGAGAAACTTGGAATCTTTGAGGTACAAGCTACCAGAATCTCTTTAGAGATGGCAGACAACTCAAGAAAACAAGCTTATGGACTAGTAGAGGACGTTTTAGTAAAGGTTGAAGGCCTTTACATCCCTGCTGATTTCATAATCCTAGACACTGGGAAGGATGAGGATGAATCCATCATCCTTGGAAGACCCTTCCTAGCCACAGCAAGAGCTGTGATTGATGTGGACAGAGAAGAATTGATCCTGCAACTAAATGAGGACAACCTTGTGTTTAAAACTCAAGGATCTCCTTCTGCAACCATGGAGAGTAAGCATGAAAAGCTTCTCTCACTGCAGAGTCAACCAAAGCCCCTATAGTCAAACTCTAAGTTTGGTGTTGGGAGGCCACAACCAAACTCTAAGTTTGGTGTTGAACCCCCACATTCAAACTCTAAGTTTGGTGTTGGGAGGTTCCAACAATGCTCTGAACATCTGTGAGGCTCCATGAGAGCTCACTGTCAAGCTATTGACTTTAAAGAAGTGCTTGTTGGGAGGCAACCCAATGTTATTTAATTATATCTATTTATTTTCCATTGCTATTTTATGTTTTTTTAGGTTGATGATCATGTGGAGTCACAAAAACTACTGAAAAATCAAAAACAGAATGAAAAATAGCTTTAAAAATAGCTCACTCTAGAGGAAGAACTTACTGGCGCTTAAACGCCAGTAAGAAGCATCAAACTGGCGTTTAACGCCAGAAAGAAGCATCAAGCTGGTGTTAAACGCCAGAAACAAGCACCAGACTGGCATTTAATGCCAGAACAGAGCATGGAAGTGGCGTTAAATGCCAGAAACAGGCAATATTTGGGCGTTTAACGCCAGAAACAAGCAGCAGTCTGGCGTTAAACGCCAGGATTGCACAGCAAGGGTGTTTTACACGCCTAATTGGAGCAGGGATGTTAAGTCCTTGGCCCCAATGGATCTGTGGACCCCACAGGATCCCCACAGGATCTGTGGACCCCACAGGATCCCCACAGGATCTGTGGACCCCACAGAATCCCCACCACTTCTTCTCTCCTCATTCACACCTTTTTCATAACTCTCTTCCCCAAATACCCTTCACCAATCACCTCAATCACTCTTCCCTATCACCTCTTCACCACTCACATCCATCATCTCTTCCCCATAAACCCCACCTACCTCCAAAATTCAAACTCTTTTCCCTCCCAAACCCAACCCTAATGGCCGAACCATAAATCTTCCCCCACTCCTATATAAACCCCTCATTCCTTCTTCATTTTCCCACAAAATAACCCTCTCTTCTTCCCCTTGGCCGAATACACCTTCTCCCTCTATCTCCTCCATTTTTCTTCTTCTTCTCCTTCTTTCTTTCTTCTTTTGCTCGGGGACGAGCAAATATTTTAAGTTTGGTGTGGTAAAAGCATTGCTTTTTATTTTTCCATAACCATTAATGGCACCTAAGGCCAGAGAAACCTCAAGAAAGAGGAAAGGGAAGACAAAAGCTTCCACCTCCGAGTCATGGGTGATGGAGAGATTCATCTCAAGGGTCCATAGCTCAGTAGTAGAGCATTTGACTGCAAAACAAGAGATCATGGACCTCAACAAGAGCATGAGGAAATTCCTCACCATGAAATCTCTGAGATGCCTCAAGGGATGCACTTTGCTCCACACAACTATTGGGAGCAACTAAGGGAGGAGCAACAAAGACAAGGAAGAGACATAGAGGAGCTCAAGAGCACCATTGGTTCTTCAAGAAGAGGAAGACGCCACCCTCACTAAGGTGGACCCGTTCCTTAATCTCCTTGTTCTTATTTTCCTGTTTTTCGTTTATTATGCTTTATCTTTTATTTATGTTTGTGTCTTTACTATATGATAATTAGTGTCTAAGTGTCTATGTCTTAAAGCTATGAATGTCCTATGAATCCATCACTTCTCTTAAATGAAAAATGTTTTAATTACAAAAGAACAAGAAGTACATGAATTTCGAATTCATCCTTGAAATTAGTTTAATTATTTTGATGTGGTGACAATACTTTTTGTTTTCTGAATGAATGCTTGAACAGTGCATATGTCTTTTGAATTTGTTGTTTATGAATGTTAAATATGTTGGCTCTTGAAAGAATAAGGAAAAAGGAAAAATGTTATTTGATGATCTGAAAAATCATAAAAATGATTCTTGAACCAAGAAAAAGCAGTGAATACAAAAGCTTGCGAAAAAAAAAGAAAAAAAGAGAAAAGAAAAACGGCAAAAAAAAAAAGAGAAAAAGAAAAAGCAAGCTGAAAAAGCCAAAAGCTCTTTAAACCAAAAGGCAAGAGCAAAAAGCCAATAGCCCTTTAAACCAAAAGGCAAGGGTAATAAAAAGGATCCAAGGCTTTGAGCATCAGTGGATAGGAGGGCCTAAGCGGATAAACCAAGCTGTCCCTAACCATTTGCTTGTGGCGTGAAGGTGTCAAGTGAAAACTTGAGACTGGGCGGTTAAACTTGAGGTCCAAAGCAAAAGAAGAGTGTGCTTAAGAACCCTGGACACCTCTAATTGGGGACTTTAGCAAAGCTGAGTCACAATCTGAAAAGGTTTACCCAGTTATGTGTCTGTGGCATTTATGTATCCGGTGGTAATACTGGAAAACAAAGTGCTTAGGGCCACGGCCAAGACTCATAAAGTAGCTGTGTCAAGAATCAACATACTGAACTAGGAGAATCAATAACACTATCTGAATTCTAAGTTCCTATAGATGCCAATCATTCTGAACTTCAAGGGATAAAGTGAGATGCCAAAACTATTCAAAAGGCAAAAAGCTACTAGTCCCGCTCATCTGATTGGAGCTAAGTTTCATTGATATTTTGGAATTTATAGTATATTCTCTTCTTTTTATCCTATAATTGGGGACAAGCAACAATTTAAGTTTGGTGTTGTGATGAGCGGATAATTTATACGCTTTTTGGCATTGTTTTTACATAGTTTTTAGTATGATTTAGTTAGTTTTTAGTATATTTTTATTAGTTTTTAAATAAAAATCACATTTTTGGACTTTACTATGAGTTTGTGTGTTTTTCTGTGATTTCAGGTATTTTCTGGCTGAAATTGAGGGACTTGAGCAAAAATCATATTCAGAGGTTGAAGAAGGACTACAGATGCTGTTGGATTCTGACCTCCCTGCATTCAAAGTGGATTTTCTGGAGCTACAGAACTCCAAATGGAGCGCTCTCAATTGTGTTGGAAAGTAGACATCCAGGACTTTTTAGTAATATATAATAGTCCATACTTTGCTCGAGTTTAGATGACACAAACTGGCATTTAACGCCAGCTCTCTGCCCTATTCTAGAGTTAAATGCCAGAAACAGGTTGCAAAGTAGAGTTAAACGCCAGAAACAGGTTACAAACTGGCGTTTAACTCTAAGGAAGACCTCTACACGTGAAAGCTTCAATGCTCAGCCCAAGCACACACCAAGTGGGCCCCGGAAGTAGATTTCTGCATCATTTACTCATTTCTGTAAACCCTAGTAACTAATTTAGTATAAATAGGACTTTTTACTATTGTATTTATATCTTTAGTTTTATATGTAGTTTCATCTTTGGATTATCTTTTGATCCCTGGATCACGTTTTAGGGACTAGCCATTCGGCCATGCCTGGACCTTGTTCTTATGTATTTTCAACAGTAGAGTTTCTACACACCATAAATTAAGGTGTGGAGCTCTGCTGTTTCTCATGAATTAATGCAAAGTACTATTGTTTTTCTATTCAATTCAAGCCTATTTCTTATCTAAGATATGCACTTATTCTTCAACCTGAGGAAGGTGATGATTCGTGACACTCATCATCATTCTCACCCATGAACGCGTGCTTGACAACCACCTCCGTTCTACTTGCAATCGCTTAAGTGCATATCTCTTAGCCTTCTGGTTCATGACGCATGGTTGCCTTGCCTGACAACCGAGCCTTCCATTCCATGAGATCAGAGTCTTCGTGGTATAGGCTAGAATTATTGGTGGCCATTCTTGAGATCCGGAAAGTCTAAACCTTGTCTGTGGTATTCCGAGTAGGATCCAGGAAGGGATGGCTGTGACGAGCTTCAAACTCGCGAGTGCTGGGCGTAGTGACAGACGCAAAAGGATGACTGAATCCTATTCCAGTGTGATCGAGAACCGACAGATGAATAGCCGTGCGGTGACAGTGCATTTTGGACCATTTTCACTGAGAGGACGGGATGTAGCCATTGACAACGGTGATGCCCTGCATAAGCTTGCCATGGAAGGGAATAGGAATGATTGGATGAAGACAGCAGGAAAGCAGAGGTTTAGGAGGAACGAAAGCATCTCTATACGCTTATCTGAAATTCTCACCAATGAACTACATAAGTATCTCTATCCTAGTTTATATCTTAATTATGTTTTAATTATCAATTCTCTATAACCATCTGAATCCGCCTGACTGAGATTTACAAGGTGACCATAGCTTGCTTCAAGCCGACAATCTCTGTGGGATCGACCCTTACTCACGTAAGGTTTATTACTTGGACGACCCAGTGCACTTGCTGGTTAGTTGTGTGAAGTTGTGACAAAGTGTGATTCACGTTTGAGAGCACCAAGTCTTTGGCGCCATTGTTGATGATCGCAATTTCGTGCACCACTGAGCAACAATGGTTATCTAATTGGCTTAGGTAGGCAAATAGAAAAGGTTGTTTGGTGAGTCAATTTCACATAAAGAAATAAATAAGAAAAGAAAGAAAGCAAATAAAGGGTTTGGTATAAAAACAGTGCAAGAAAATAGTAAAGGTTTCGGAGATGTTTATCTTTCCGAATTCAAAGTTCTTGCCAACTGTTTTAACAATGTGAGATTCCTTCCATGGAAAATTGTAATTAACTAAACCCTAATCTCTTAGTGATTTAGTTTTCTCTAACCTTCATTAACTGCCACTCTCGTGGTTACTTAATTCTGATTAGAGGGTTAAGTTCAAAAACTAGTTTATGGCCACAAAAACTCTAATTACCCAAAGCTAACAGGATTATATGTTATATATCTCAATTAGTTCATGTAATTGGCAATTTAGGAGGAATTTATTTTTAAGTTGTTGTTCAAGTGAGATAACTCTCTTGAGAATCACAAGAACTCATGTGGAATAAAGATCATACTCTCGTTCCATCCAAATTCATAAGATTAAGAACGAATACATCCTTGGAATTGAATCAAAACATTAATTAAAATAGAAGAATAATAGTTCTAATCAATAGAAATAAACAGAGCTCCTAACCTTAACCAAGAGGTTCAGTTGCTCATGACTTACAGAGAAAATAGGGTTCTAAAAAGTGCGGAAGGGCAAAGATTCCAAGATACAAGAGATCTTTTCCCTTTTATATTAACCTAATTTTATTTGGAAAATAAAGTAAAATAATAAATCCTAAAACCAAAAGGTATTGTTGGTAATTAAAAATTACAAAAAAAATAAAATAAAACTAATAAATGCTAAATCCACTTGAGAAGCCAAAGAGAGAGTGAATTCCGTTAGGCTACTAGCGTTAAACGCCAGTAGTCACATGCATGCTTGTGTCCCTTTTGGTGCTAAACGCCAGTTGGGCATTTAGCGCCCATAGGGGGTACTGTCAGCTTTGTTTCTTTTTGCTCCAAACTTTGCCAAATAGCTCTGAATTTCACCTGAAATCATAAAAACACTAAAACAACTCAAAGTAGCATCCAAAGGGGATTTTTGCACTAAAATCAAGTAAAAATAAATAAAATATTACTAAAAATAACTAGAAAATACTAAGAAAAAGGGTACAAGATGCTCACACATTACAACACTAATGAGCATATATTTTATACGCTTTTTGGCATCACTTTCATATAGTTTTTAGTAGTTTTTATTTAGTTCTTATTGAGTTTTTATAGGTTTTAGTGTTAAAATCATATTTTTGGATTCTACTATGAGTTTTTGTATTTTTGGACAATTTCAGGTATTTTCTGGTTGAAATTGAAGAGCTGGAGTAGAAGTCTGATTTAGAGACAGAGAAAGCACTGCAGATACTGTCTGGATCTGACCTGCCTGCATTCAGAAGAGCGTATCTGGAGCTACATAAGTCCAAATAGAGCGCTCTTAACGGCTATGGAAAGCTGACTTTCAGAGCTTTCCAGCAATATATAATAGTTTATACTTTGCTTCGTATTAGAAGGCCCAAAACTGGCATCCAACGCTAGCTACCTGCCTCCTTCCAGGTGTCCAGCACCCAAAGAGCAAAGACCAATGTGCAAATGCCAAAAGAGGACCCCCTAGCTGGCGTTCTGATGAGCGGAGAATTTATACGCTTTTTGGCATTGTTTTTATTATGTTTTAAGTATATTTTAATTAGTTTTTATTATATTTTTATTAGTTTTTATTTAAAAATCACATTTCTGGACTTTACTAAGAGTTTGTGTGTTTTTCTGTGATTTCAGGTATTTTCTGGCTGAAATTGAGGGACCTGAGCAAAAATCTGATTCAGAGGCTGAAAAAGGACTGCAGATGCTGTTGGATTCTGACCTCCCTGCACTCAATTTCAGAAGTGGGTTAGCTGAGTAAGAAAATTACTGAACTCCCTCTTAGTACTCTCCTAAGCAATACAGAAGAGAATCCAAAGAGAGAGTACAAAGCCATAAATTCGTCTCTCATGGCCGAACCTGGAGAGGAGGAAGAGGCAGTGATCTCCACTGAAGAAGACCTCAGTGGATGTCCACTGACCTCCATGGAGTTCCCTGATGAGGAACCTTGGGAATCTGAGGCTCACACTGAGACCATAGAGATTCCATTAAATTTACTTTTGCCATTCATGAGCTCTGATGAGTATTCTTCCTCTGAAGAGGATGAAGATGTTACTGAAGAGCAAGTTGCTAAGTAACTTGGAGCAATCATGAAGCTAAATGCCAGGTTGTTTGGTAATGAGACTTGGGAGGATGAACCTCCATTGCTCATCAAAGAACTGGATGACTTGACTAGGCAGAAATTACCTCTGAAGAGACAAGATCCTGGAAAGTTCTCAATACCTTATACCATAGGCACCATGACCTTTGAGAAGGCTCTGTGTGACCTGGGATCAAGTATAAACCTTATGCCTCTCTCTGTAATGGAGAAGCTAGGAATCATTGAGGTACAAGCTGCAAGAATCTCACTAGAGATGGCAGATAATTCAAAGAAACAGGCTTATGGACTTGTAGAGGATGTCTTGGTAAAAGTTGAAGACCATTACATCCCTGCTGATTTCATAATCCTAGAGACTGGGAAGTGTATGGATGAATCCATCATCCTTGGCAGACCCTTTCTAGCCACAGCAAAAGCTGTGATTGATGTTGACAGAGGAGAATTGATCATTCAAGTGAATGAAGACTCCCTTGTGTTTAAAGCTCAAGGATATCCCTCTGTCACCATGGAGAGGAAGCATGAAGAGCTTCTCTCAATACAGAGTCAAACAGAGCCCCCACAATCAAACTCTAAGTTTAGTGTTGGGAGGCCACAACCAAACTTTAAGTTTGGTGTTGATCCCCCACATTCAAACTCTAAGTTTGGTGTTGGGAGGTTCCAACATTGCTCTGAATATCTGTAAAGCTCCATGAGAGCCACTGTCAAGCTATTGACATTAAAGAAGCGCTTGTTGGGAGGCAACCCAATTTTTACTTATCTATATTAAATTTTTATTTTCTTTTGTTATTTTATGTTTTCTATAGGTTGATGATCATGTGAAGTCACAAAAAAACAATTGAAAAATCAAAAATAGAAGGAAAAACATAATGAAAAACAGAACATCCTGGAGGAGAAACTTACTGGCATTTAAACGCCAGTAAGGATAGTAGAATGGGCGTTAAACGCCCAGTCTGGCACCATTCTGGGCGTTTAACGCCAGAAATGGGCACCAAACTGGCGTTTAACGCCAGGATTGGCAACAAGGGGCGTTTTGCATGCCACATGGTGCAGGGATGAGAAATCCTTGACACCTCAGGATCTGTGGACCCCACAGGATCTCCACCTACCACACCTCTCTCTCTCTTCTTCACCCATTCACCAATCACCTCAATACCTCTTTCCCAAAAACCCCTCACCTATCAAATCCCACCATTCTCTTCACCACTTACATCCATCCTTCATAAAACCCCACCTACCTCACCATTCAAATTTAAACCACTTTCCCACCCATAATGGCCGAACCATACCCCCCTCCCCACTCCTATATAAACCCATCTTCAATCCTTCATTTTCACACCACCTAAACACCACTTCTCCCCCTTGTTCAAAATACAAAGCCCCCTCCATCTCCTCTATTTCTTCTTCTTCTACTCTCTTCTTCCTTCTTTTGCTCGAGGACGAGCAACCTTCTAAGTTTGGTGTGGTAAAAGCTAAAGATTTTTTGTTTTTCCATAACCATTAATGGCACCAAAGGCCGGAGAAACCTCTAGAAAGAGGAAAGAGAAGGCAAAAGCTTCCAGCTCCGAGTCATGGGAGATGGAGAGATTCCTCTCAAGGGTGCATCAAGACCACTTCTATGAAGTTATGGCCAAGAAGAAGGTGATCCCCGAGGTCCCTTTTAAGCTCAAAAAGGGTGAATATCTGGAGATCCGACATGAGATCCGAAGAAGAGGTTGGGAAGTTCTCACCAACCCCATTCAACAAGTCGGAATCTTAATGGTTCAAGAGTTCTATGCCAATGCATGGACCACCAAGATCCATGATCAAAGTGTGAACCCGGATCCTAAGAATTGGCTTACAATGGTCCGAGGGAAATACTTAGACTTTAGTCTGGAAAATGTAAGGTTGGCATTCAATTTGCCTATGATGCAAGGAGATGCACACCCATACACTAGAAGGGTCAACTTTGATAAAAGGTTGGACCAAGTCCTCATGGACATCTGTGAAGAGGGCGCTCAATGGAAGAGTGATTCAAGAGGAAAGCCGGTTCAACTAAGAAGGCATGACCTCAGGCCCGTGGCTAGGGGATGGTTGGAGTTTATCCAACGCTCAGTCATTCCTACTAGCAACCGGTCTGAAGTTACTATAGACCGAGCTATCATGATTCATAGCATCATGATTAGAGAAGAAGTAGAAGTTCATGAGGTTATATCCCAAGAACTCTACAAGGTGGCGGACAAGTCCTCCACTATGGAAAGGTTAGCCTTCCCTCATCTCATTTGTCACCTCTGCAATTCAGCTGGAATTGACATAGAGGAAGACATCCTCATTGATGAGGACAAGCCCATCACTAAGAAAAGGATGGAGCAAGTGAGAGAACCTCACCAAGAGCATGAGGAAACTCCTCATCATGAAATCCCTGAGATGCCTCAAGAGATGCATTTTCCTCCACAAAACTATTGGGAGCAAATCAACACCTCCCTAGGAGAATTAAGTTCCAACATGGGACAACTAAGGGTGGAGCACCAAGAGCACTCCATCCTCCTCCATGAAATTAGAGAAGACCAAAGAACCATGAGAGAGGAACAACAAAGGCAAGGAAGAGACATTAAGGAGCTCAAGCACTCCATAAGATCTTCAAGAGGAAGAACAATCCGCCATCACTAAGGTGGACCCGTTCTTTAATTTCCTTGTTCTTTATTTTCTGTTTTTCGAAAATTATGCTTTATGTTTATCTATATTTGTGTCTTTATTACATGATCATTAGTGTCTAAGTGTCTATGCCTCAAAGCTATGAAAATGAATCCATCACCTTTCTTAAATGAAAAATGCTTTAATTGAAAAAGAAAAAGAAGTGCATGAATTTCAAATTTTAAAACAGTTTAGTTATTTTGATGTGGTAGCAATACTATTGTTTTTCTGAATGAATGCTTGAACAGTGCATATTTTTGAATTTGTTGTTTAAAGAATGTTAAAATTGTTGGCTCTTAAAAGAATGATGGGAAAAGGAGAAATGTTATCTGATGATCTAAAAATTCATAAAATTGATTCTTGAAGCAAGAAAAAGCAGTGAAAGGCTTGCAAAAAAAAAATAAAAAAGAAAAAAAAAAGAAAAGCAAGCAGAAAAAGCTAATACCCCTTTAAACCAAAAGGCAAGGGTGATAAAAAGGATCCAAGGCTTTGAGCATCAGTGGATAGGAGGGCCCACAGGAATAAAATCCTGGCCTAAGCGGCTAAACCAAGCTGTCCCTAACCATGTGCTTGTGGCGTGAAGGTGTCAAGTGAAAACTTGAGACTGAGCGGTTAAAGTTGAGGTCCAAAGCAAAAAGAAGAGTGTGCTTAAGAACCCTGGATACCTCTAATTGGGGACTCTAGCAAAGCTGGGTCACAATCTGAAAAGGTTCACCCAATTATATGTCTGTGGCATTTATGTATCCGGTGGTAATACTGGAAAACAAAGTGCTTAGGGCCACGGCCAAGACTCATAAAGTAGCTGTGTTCAAGAATCAACATACTTAACTAGGAGAATCAATAATGCTATCTGGATTCTGAGTTCCTATAGATGCCAATCATTCTGAACTTCAAGGAATAAAGTGAGATGCCAAAACTGTTCAGAAGCAAAAAGCTAAAAGCCCCGCTCATCTAATTAATACTGATCTTCATAGATGTTTTTGGAATTCATTGTATATTCTCTTCTTTTTTATTCTGTTTGATTTTCAGTTGCTTGGGGACAAGCAACAATTTAAGTTTGGTGTTGTGATGAGCGGATAATTTATACGCTTTTTGGCATTGTTTTTAGTATGTTTTTAATATATTTTAGTTAGTTTTTATTATGTTTTTATTAGTTTTAAATAAAATTCACTTTTCTGGACTTTACTATAAGTTTGTGTGTTTTTCTGTGATTTCAGGTATTTTCTGGCTGAAATTAAGGGACCTGAGCAAAAATCTTATTCAGAGGCTGAAAAAGGACTGCAGATGCAATTGGATTCTGACCTCCCTGCACTCAAAGTGGATTTGGAGCTACAGAAGCCCAATTGGTGTGCTCTCAATTGCGTTGGAAAGTAGACATCCTGGGCTTTCCAGCAATATATAATAGTTCATACTTTGCCTGAGATTTGATGGCCCAAACCGGCGTTCCAAGTCAGCTCAAGAATTCTGGCATTTAACTCCAAAACTGGCACAAAAGCTGGAGTTAAACGCCCAAACTGGCACAAAAGCTGGAGTTTAACTCCAAGAAAAGTCTCTACACAAGAAAGCTTCAATGCTCAGCCCAAGCACACACCAAGTGGGTCCGAAAGAAGATTTCTGCATTAATTACTGATTTCTGTAAACCCTAGGCTACTAGTTTTCTATAAATATGACCTTTTGCCATTGTATTTTCATACTATCGGTCTTTGATAAGTCTTATGCTATCTTAGACACGTTTGGAGGCTGGCCATTCGGCCATGCCTAGACCTTGTTCTTATGTATTTTCAATGGTGGAGTTTCTACACACCATAGATTACGATGTGGAGCTCTGCTGTTCTTCAAGAATTAATACAAAGTACTATTGTTTTTCTATTCAACTCAAGTCTATTTCTTCTCCAAGATATTTATTCATTCTTCAACTTGATGGATGTGATGATCCGTGACACTCATCATCATTCTCACCTATGAACATGTGCCTGACAACCACCTCTGTTCTACTAGCAATGGCTTGAATGCGTATCTCTTGGGTTTCTAATCTAAGATTGGAATCTTCGTGGTATAGGCTAGAATTATTGGTGGCCATTCCTGAGATCCGGAACGTCTAAACCTTGTCTGTGGTATTCTGAGTAGGATCTGGGAAGGGATGACTATGACGAGCTTCAAACTCGCGATTGTGGGACGTGTGACAGACGCAAAAGGATCAATGGATCCTATTCTGACATGATCGAGAACCGACAGATGATTAGCCGTGCGGTGACAGCGTATTTGGAACGTTTTCACTGAGAGGACGGAAAGTAGCCATTAACAACGGTGATGCCCAACATAAAGCTTGCCATGGAAAGGAGTATGAATGATTGGAAGAAGGCAATAGGAAAGCAGAGGTTCAGGAGGAACAAAGCATCTTTATACGCTTATCTGAAATTCCAACCGAAGAATTACATAAGTATCTCTATCTTTATTTTATGTTTTATTTATCTTTTAATTATCAATTCTCCATCACCATCTGAATCCGCCTGACTGAGATTTACAAAGTGACCATAGCTTGCTTCAAGCCGACAATCTCCGTGGGATCGACCCTTACTCACGTAAGGTTTATTACTTGGACGACCCAGTGCACTTACTGGTTAGTTGTGCGGAATTGTGACAAAGTGTGATTCACGTTTAAGAGCTCCAAGTCCTTTGGCGCCATTGTTGATGATCACAATTTCGTGCACCATAAAACTAAAGAAATATTTGGTACATGAGTATGTGATGCAGAAGTGGGAATTATGGGTAGCTAGGCACGAATTTAGAGTTACATAGAGTGTGTGTGTGTTAGGTGAGAGCTTAGGTTAGTCAAAGATTCATATTACAGCTCACTTGGCCATACATATATCCTCACCTTCACCTTAGCCCCATTACAACCTTAAAAAGACCTCATGATGTTTGCATTGGTATACTAAATTTTTGTTGATTGGTTAGATGAAGAACAAAGTTTAGAAAGCATGACTAGAGAAGAGTAGAGTGAATTAACCCTAGACACTTGAGCGATTAGAGTGCATATACACTACCAGTGAGGGTTCAATGCTTGATTCTATGTTCCCTGCTTTCATGAGCTATCTTCTTACAAGTTTACTTGTCTTTTATTGTATGATTTGAATTAGTGGAATCTGGTTTATTTTTGTCTTGGGAACCTATTCACTTTTTAACCATGTAAACAAAATCATCTTAGCATATAGTTGCATTCATAGGTTGCATCTCATGAGTCTTACTTTCCTCCATTCATTCTGTATATCTCCTTGAGCTTAGCATGAAGACATGCTAATATTTAAGTGTGGAAAGATTGATAAACCACTATTTTATGATTTATCTTGTGCTCAATTCCCCAGCAACGGCGCCAAAAATTGATGGGGGTGGAAATTAGCTGATTAAGAAATTAATATAGAAATAACGTTGCGAGTACAGTTCCTAATCGACGAAAATCCGCTTATCAATTTAGAAGGGTTGTCACAAGTTTAGAATAAAAATACTGGGAGTAGAAATCCCAGGTCGTCTCCCAACGAGTTGACAAAAGGGTGCTATTTCATTAGTCAGGAGTTTTCTGAGAAATTTTGAGAGTTGAAGAACAGGAATTTAAGTAATCGTAAATTAAAGCAGTATAAATTAAAAGAGGTTTTATATAATCAGAATAAAAAGCCTTGACCGGGGGAAGATTAATTGGAAGTTCTATTCTTGTTGGATTTTTCCAAGTGGAATAGCAAGAGGTTGTTGTTTTCACTTAGTTAACCCTTACTAAATAAAGGAAAGTCAAGTGATAGAGCTAACTCTTATTCGTAAGTCCTAATCATCTCCTTATGGAAGGATTAGCGTTAGTAAATAGAGAGTTAACCAACGACTTCTAATTGAACTAATCACTTGAGTATTCCAATTCAAGGGACTCCTTTTAATCAACCCCCAAGTCAAGTTGGGAGTCTACTCCATTGACATGAATGTAACTTTCATAAATGATAAAAAGGAATAAGAAGAAGACATGATAAATTAAATAAAATAATAACTGAAAATTAATTAAAGATAAAAATAGTTCTTTGCATTAATAAATCCCAAAATCATAATATACCTATCTGAACAGGGTTAATAGGTAACTAAAAGAGTAAAGGAATAAGAAAATAAACTAGAATAATGAAACTTCAACGGAGGTAGTGACTCTTCTTAATATCCAAAGCAAAAGCATAAAACTAGAAATCTATGAATGTAAAAGAAACCTAGAGGAAGTAGTAATTTCTCTCTAAGATTCAAAACTAAAACTAAAAACTATGCGAATGAGAATGTCTGTTGAGTCTCTACTTGTCCCCTGGCTCTAGTCTGTGTTTTTGGGCCAAAAACTGGGTCCAAACTTGGCCCAAAATCGCCCCCAGCGTTTTCTGTGATTTCTGTAGATATCGCACATCACGCGTACACGTCAGTCACGCGTATGCGTCGTATGGAAAATTTCCTTGTCACGTGTACGCGTCAGTCACGTGCACGCGTCGCCATGCAAACTCCAATTCACGCGCACACGTGAGCCATGCGTGCGCGTCACTTCTCGCTGGTTGTCTCCTTTATTTCTTGTGCTCCTTCCATTTTTGCAAGTTTCCTCTCCATCCTCTAAGCCATTCATGCCCTATAAAGCCTGAAAACACTTAACGCACAGATCATGACATCGAATGGTATAAAGGGGAGTTAAAAATATACAATTTAAAGGCTCAGAAAGTAAGTTTTCAATCATATAACAAAATTGGAAAGGAATTGTAAAATCATGCAAATTATATGAATAAGTGTGCAAAGACTTGATAAAACCACTCAATTGAGCACAAGATAAACCATAGTGGTTTATCAATGATCTAACAAATTAGCTCTGTTCATCACATTAAGATGAATGTGCCTGACAAACACCCGCATCTACTTGGGTTCAGAATGCGTCTTTCACCGGACAAGGATGAACCAATAACTATGTTTATACATCTCTCAGATGACTAATCCACGACTTTGTTGGGGAGTTCTCGAGACATCAGTTCAGCCGATTTCTGGGGAGATTAGGGTCTCTGTTGTAGAGGCTAGAACCCAAGGTGCATCATTCTCTGATCCGGAAGATCTGACCTTGTCTGTGGCGTTTTGAGTAGGATCATTAAGGAGAATGAACTGTACGAGCTTCACTCTCAATCAGAATGGATCCGCACTAAACCTGGGGTTCAGATCTGGAGGAGTATTAGTAGCTGCTCAAACCGGTGTCAATCACATATAGCCTGCCATTGAAGAAATCACTCACAAGCAAAGAGAGCAGTTATACCAGAGTTAATTCAGAAAGACAAAGCAACTCTAATCCTCAACTCTATTCCCATTATTGATTCCATTTAATTTACAGAGTATCTTTATTAGTTATATGTTTTCATAGTTTCATGATCATCGTACTTCAACAACCTTCTGATCTGCCTGACTAAGACCTACAAGATAACCATAGCTTGCTTCAAGCCACAATACTCGTGGGATCGACCCTGACTCGCTCAGGTATTACTTGGACGACCTAGTGCACTTGCTGGTATTGCTTTACAGAAGTGTGGGGATTCGTACGCACCAAGTTTTTAGCGCCATTGCCAGGGTTTGTTGAGTTTGGACAAACTAACGGATTGTCTTGCTCCCTAGATCAGGTAATTTATTTTATTTTATTTTATTTTATTTTATTTGAGTCTTTTAATTTTGTTTTCATCTTCTTCAATTTTCGAAAATCATAAAAACTTTTTCAAAAATATTTTTCTTTTCTTTGTTTGATCTTTGATTTTATTTGAGTCTCTTTATTTTGTGTTTTTCTTGAGTTTTTTATTTTTATTCTCTTCTTCTCTAATTTTCGAAAAATTCAAAAACCTTTTCAAAATTATTTTTATTTTCTTTTCTCAATTGGTTAGAGCCTTGTGCTTATGTTCTTGGTAATTGTTGTTCCTTTGAGTCTTTCTTTCTAAACATTTTCAAAAATATTTTTTTTTGTTAAATCTTATTTCAATTTTTAAGTTTGGTGTTTTCTTGTTGTGTTTCTTTTAATTTTCAAAAATTTGCTTTTACTTTTCTAAAACTTTTAAGTTTAGTGTTCTTTTTATGTTCTTGTGTTCTTTGAGTCTTTGAATTTTGTTATTTTTTTCTTGTGAGTCTTCAAAGTGTTCTTGAGTCTTTTATGTATTTTGATCTTAAAATTTTTAAGTTTGGTGTCCCTTTGTGTTTCCCTCCAAAATTTTTGAAAATCAAGGGTACTAGATCTAAAAATTTTAAGTCTTGAGTCTTTTGTGTGTTTTTCTCTTTCATCATTAAATTCAAAAAATAAAAAAAATATCTTTTCTATTTTTATTTAACCATAATTTTTTAAATTTTAACATAGAAATTCAGATTTTAATTCAAAATTTTTATCTTATCATATCTTAGTCTTCAAGTTTTCAAAAATCAAATCTTTTCAAAAATTAAATCTTATCTTTTTCTCATCTTTTTTAAAATTTAAAAAATCTTATCTTAGAGTGGAAGTTCAAACCTTCATACAAAGAGTGGAAGTTCAAACTTTCAGACAAAGAGAAGGTGAATCCCTCTATGAAGCTTGAAAAAGATACAAGCAGCTGATCAGGAGATGTCCTCCTGACATGCTCTCAGAATGATCCATCATAGGTGTGTTCTATGATGGCTTGTCTGAGATATCCAAGATTTTCTTGGATAGATCTGTAGGTGGATCCCTCCACTTGAAGAAAACACCTACGGAAGCAAGAGAACTCATTGAAATGGTTACTAACAATCAGTTTATGTACACTTCTGAAAGAAATCCTGTGAACCATGGAATCTCTCAGAAGAAAGAAGTTCATGAAGTTGAGACTCTGAATGCCATCTTGGCTCAAAATAATATCTTGACCCAACAGGTCAACATGATCTCTCAACATCTAACTGGGATGCAAACTGCAGCTGGCAATGCTCAGGAAGCTTTTCCTGAAGAAGGAGCTTATGATCCTGATCAACCCACCATGGAGGAGGTAAATTACATGGGAGAACCGTATGGAAACACCTACAATCCTTCATGGAGGAACCATCCTAACCTTTCATGGAAGGATCAACAGAAACCTTAGCAAGGTTTCAACAACAATCAAGGTGGTAGGACCCAGAATGGGTTCAATAACAGACCACCATTCGCATCTTCTCAAGGGAATATAGAAATCTCTAAGCAGAGCCTTTCTGACTTAGTGACTCTGGTTTCCAGCCTCTCTAAGGCCACTCAAAGTTTCATTAATAAAACAAGGTCTTCCATTAGAAATTTGGAGGTGCAAGTTGGTCAATTGAGCAAGAGGATCCCTGAGATTCCTCCTAAAACTCTTCCCAATAATACTGAGATTAATCCAAGAGAAGAGTGCAAGGCCATAACTATTGAAGACATGGCCGAATCAGAGAAGAATGGGAGGGTGTTGGACGCCAGTAAAGAAACCTTCACTGGGCGTTCAATGCCCACAATGGCAGTAAGCCTAGCGCTGAACGCCAGTGAGGAATTCGTCACTGGTCGTTCAACGCCCATCATGGCAGCAGAGCTGGCGTTAAACGCCAGCTAGGGAGCACTGGCTGGGTGTTCAATGCCCAAACACCTAGGCTTCTTGGCGTTGAACACCGGTGAGGAACCCCTCACTGGGCATTCAACGCCCAACCAGGTAGGCTTCTTGGCATTGAACACCAGTGAAGAACTCCTCATTGGGTGTTCAACGCCCAACCATGCAACCATTCTGGTGCTGAACACCAGAGAAGAACCCCTCACTGGGCGTTCAACACCCACTCACCCAGGGAAGCTGGCGTTGAACGCCAGCAAAGACATCCCTGCTGGGCGTTCAATGCCCAAAATGTTAGAGGGACTGGCGTTTAACGCCAGTCAGGCTGGACAGCAAGGGTGTTCAACGCCCAATAAGCTAACAGAGCTGGCGTTGAACGCCAATCAAAGCTCACCCCTTGAATGCCTAAATCCCACTCAAGAACCCTCTAGCCTAGAACCAAAGAAAACCATAAAGACCATTGAGGTTCCTTTGCATGCACTTCTGTAGTGCATGAATTCTGATGAATACTCATCCTCAAGTGAGGATGAAGATACTAGGGAAGTGCAAGTTGCCCGGTACCTAGGAGCTCTTATGAAGCTGAATACCAAGTCATTTGGTAGAAAGCCTCTGGAGGAAGAACCCCCACTGCTTACCAAAGAACTCCATGCTTTGGTTCAGCAAGAGCTACCTCAGAACCTTCTAGATCCTGGACATTTTCTGATTCCTTGCACCATAGGCACCATGACCTTTGAAAAGGCTCTGTGTGACCTAAGGTCAAGCATTAACCTCATGCCACTTTCTGTAATGGAGAAACTGGACATCATTGAGGTGAAATCTGTAAACATCTCACTAGAGATGGCAGACAAGACAATGAAAAAGCCATATGGCTTAGTGGAGGATGTCTTGGTTAAAGTTGAAAACCACTACATCCCTATAAACTTCATTGTCTTGGACATAGGAGAGGATGAGGATGACTGTGTCATCCTTAGAAGACCTTTCCTAGCCACAACCAATGCTATCATTGATGTGGCTAAGGGAGAACTGACTTTACAGTTAGGGGAGGACCACATCTTATTCAAGATGCCTCATCCCAATTCTTCCTCTAAGAAAGAGACAACTATGCAACACCTAGTGTTCCAACCCTCTCTTTCTGTGGAGAGCTTTACAAAACCCCGAGACATTAATTCTAAGTTTGGTGTTGGGCATCCCTCAACAAGCTCTAAGCACAAAAGAACTAAAAAGAAAGTACCTAAAGGCTGGAGGGACAAGAAAGTCCCAACTGAAGGCTTCTCACCTGGAATTAGAGTTGTCTTCGCTAAGAAGCCAGCCTTACCACATACAGTGAGTCATGTCCTGTCTCTAGAGCATGTGGAGCTGATTCATGAGAGGACAGGAAGAAAGTTCACTGTAAGAGGCAAAAATATGAGCCCTTACTCAGCTCTTTAAGGAGCTAAAGGTCAAGCTAGTGACGTTAAAGAAGCACTTGTTGGGAGGCAACCCAACCTTAATTAATTATTATTTCCTTTTATTTTGTTTTTCTCATTTTTAGAGTCATGATTATATGAAGCATTCAGTCAAGAGACAGAATTTCACAGCAGTGAAAACAGAACACTCTGGATAGAGTGTTAAAGTTAAACGCCAGCTGATAAACCCCATTTGTAGGGTTTATCTTATGCCTCATTTAAGGGATTTTATAACCTTTCCTCACATTTATTCAATAAAATAGCATGGTTTTATAACTTCTCCTTTAATTGTGGTTAAGAGTGAGAACATGCTTTTTAGGACTTAGAATAGCTAAATTTAAGTCACCTTGATTCCATTAGATGCCTTGATATGTTTGTTAAGTGATTTCAGATTTAGGAGGCAAAGATTTGATCAAGGAAATGAAGGAAAAGCATGTAAAAATAGAGAACTCATGAAGAAATGAAGGAATCGCAAAAGCTGTCAAGCCGACCTCTTCACACTTAATCGATCATAACTTGAGGTACAGAGGTCTAAATGATGCAGTTCTAGTTGCGTTGGAAAGCTAACATCCAGGGCTTCAAAACAATATAAGATTTGCCATAGTTGCTACACGTATGGTGACACGTACGCGCACTGTACGTGCACACATCGTTGCTGCCACATGATCCACTTAAAGCAATACGTGGCCAGTGAATTCTAAAGCCTTGTGGGCCCAATCCAACTCATTTATGATGCTATTTAAGCCAAGGATTGAAGGGAAATTAGGAGACTTTATATACTTTCACACATCTAGTCATTAGTTTAGTTTTATTTTAATTTTATGAGGCTTTAGTTAGTTTCTAGAGAGAGAAGCTCTCTCTTCTCTCTAGAATTAGGAGTAGGTTAGATCTAGATTAGGAATTCTTAGATCTAGGTTAATTTCATGCTTTGATTTACTTTTCCTTTATCAATTCTTCTTCTTCTACATCTCTTCTCTCTAGTTTAGCATTTAATTCTTGTAATTCTCTACTTTTATGTTTATGCATTTTTGTTCATCCATTTTCTTTTAATGCAATATATGATTCATGTTCCTTTATTGTTGATTTGCTTTATTGTTGTTTAATTCTTTACAATTAAGTAGTGTAGATTTACATTCCTTGCAATTTTACTATGCTTTCCTTTTGTGCCTTCCAAGTTTTTGATAAAATGCTTGGTTGGATTTTAGAGTAGAATTTTATGCTCTTGGCTTGGGAAGGTAACTTAGGAACTCTTGAGTTACTGATGTCCAAGTGATTGATGATTGGGAGCCATTAACTCTATATCTCACTAATTGATTTGGTGGAGAACTAGGACTTATGGACTTGGATTGACATAGCTCATTTGACTTTCCTTTATTAGTTAGAGGATGACTTAATGAGGTTGATCCTTGCCAATTCTCATGTTGTGGTTAGTGATTAGGATAGAGATCTTTGACCACCAAACCTTGCCAAGACCTTTTTGTAGTTGTTAGTTTATTTTTATTTCCATTTACTTTTCACGCCTCTTATCAAAAACCCCAAATATAACTCATAACCAATAACAAGACACTTTATTGCAATTCCTAGGGAGAAGGACCCGAGGTTTAAATACTTCGGTTTATAGATTTTAGGGGTTTGTACTAGTGACAAACAAATTTTTGTATGAAAGGATTATTGTTGGTTTAGCAACTATACTTGCAACGAGAATTTATTGTAAATTCTAAACCGTACAAAAGTCCAAATCATCAAAATGGCGCCGTTGCCGAGGAATTGCAATGGTGTTGTGTTATTGGTTATTGTATATATGTGAATATTGTGAATAGCTTGATTTTTGGATTTCTTGTTAGCTTTTGCTAGTTTTAGAACTTTGTTTCATTATTTCTTATTATCTTTTGTTTCTATTTTCTCTTTCCATTATGAATTCTCACTTTGGCTATGAGTTTGGTTCTAACTATGTTGTAGGAAATGAGGGCTACAATGAGGATGCGTATCAAGGATGGGATAATCAAAGGTGGGAAGAGCCTAATGTATATGATCAATCTTCATGGCAACAACCTCCACCAATGCACTATGAAGAAGAGCCATTCTATGATGCATATCAATCCAATGGCTATGGTGAATTGATGAGCGGATAATTTATACACTTTTTGGCATTGTTTTTACATAGTTTTTAGTATGATTTAGTTAGTTTTTAATATATTTTTATTAGTTTTTAATTAAAAATCACATTTCTGGATTTTACTATGAGTTTGTGTGTTTTTTTGTGATTTCAGGTAATTTCTGGCTGAAATTGAGGGACTTGAGCAAAAATCAGATTCAGAGGTTGAAGAAGGACTGCAGATGCTGTTGGATTTTGACCTCCCTGCACTCAAAGTGGATTTCTGGAGCTACAGGAGTCCAAATGGTGCGCTCTCAATTGCGTTGGAAAGTGGACATCCAGGGCTTTCCAGCATTATATAATAGTCCATATTTTACCCGAGTTTAGATGACGCAAACTGGCGTTCAACGCCAGCTCTCTGCCCTATTCTAGAGTTAAACGCCAGAAACAGGTTGCAAAGCAGAGTTAAGCGCCAGAAACAGGTTACAAACTGGTTTTTAACTCCAAGGAAGACTTCTACATGTGAAAGCTTCAATGCTCAGCCCAAGCACACACCAAGTGGGCCCAGAAGTGAATTTCTGCATCATTTACTCATTTCTGTAACCCTAGTAACTAGTTTAGTATAAATAGAACTTTTTACTATTGTGTAAAACGTCTTTAGATCTGATCTTTGATTGGTTTTATGCTATCTTAGACCTTTATGGGGGCTGGCCATTCGGCCATGCCTGGACCATTATCACTTATGTATTTTCAACGGTAGAGTTTCTACACACCATAGATTAAGGTGTGGAGCTCTGCTGTTCCTCATGAATTAATGCAAAGTACTACTGTTTTTCTATTCAATTCAAGCCTATTTCTTCTCTAAGATATTCATTCGCACACAAGAACATGATGAATGTGATGATTATGTGACGCTCATCATCATTCTCACTTATGAACGCGTGCCTGACAAACACTTCCGTTCTATATGCAAACAAGCTTGAATGTGTATCTCTTAGCCTTCTGATCATGAGATTAGAGTCTTTGTGGTATAGGCTAGAACTATTGGCGGCCATTCTTGAGGTCCGGAAAGTCTAAACCTTGTCTGTGGTATTCCGAGTAGGATCCGGGAAGGGATGGCTGTGACGAGCTTCAAACTCGTGAGTGCTGGGCAGAGTGACAGACGCAAAAGGATTACTGAATCCTATTCCATTATGATCGAGAACCGACAGATGAATAGCCGTGCGGTGACAGCGCATCTTGGACCATTTTCACTGAGAGGATGGGAAGTAGCCATTGACAACGGTGATGCCCTACACAAATCTTGCCATAGAAAGGAGTGGGAATGATTGGATGAAGACAGCAGGAAAGTAGAGGTTCAGGAGGAACAAAAGCATCTCTATACGCATATCTGAAATTATCACCAATGAATTACATAAGTACCTCTATCTTTATTTTATGCTTTATTTATCTTTTAATTATTAAAACTCTATAACCATTTGAATCCACCTGACTGAGATTTACAAGGTGGTCATAGCTTGCTTCAAGCCGACAATCTCCGTGGGATCGACCCTTACTCACGTAAGGTTTATTACTTGGACGACCCAGTACACTTGCTGGTTAGTTGTGCGAAGTTGTGACAAAGTGTGTGAATTATGTTCCGAGCACCAAGTTTTTGGCGCCGTTGTTAAGGATCACAATTGCGTGCACCAAGTTTTTGGCGTCGTTGTCGGGGATTGTTCGAGTTTGGACAACGGACGGTTCATCTTGTTGCTCAGATTAGGTAATTTTATTTTAATTTTAACTCTTTGTTTTTATTAATTTTCGAAAAAAAAATATATATATATATATATATATATATATTTTTTTTTTTTTCAAAAGAAATTTACTTTATGTTCTTCAAAATTTTTAAGAAGGAATTCTAGAGTTTCATGAAACATGTTGAAGCCTGGCTGGCTGTAAAGCCATGTCTAATTCTTTTGGACCGAGGCTTCCACTCATCAGCACAGAAGCAAGTTGAATGAAGTATCAGCTGTTGTATGTCTGATTTGTATCTGCTGAAGCTTGGCTGGCCATTGGCCATGTCTAGTGTTTTGGACCGGAGCTTTCACTGAAAGCTTGGCTGGCTAGTAAGCCATGTCTAATTCCTGGACTGGAGCTTTAGACTAACATTGCAAGATTCCTGGAATTCCTATTAAAAATTTTGAAATCCTTATTCTACTTTTTCCAAATAATTTTCGAAAAATATACAAAAAAAATTAATAAAATCATAAAAATAAAAAATAATTTGATGTTTCTTGTTTGAGTCTTGTGTCAGTTTTTAAGTTTGGTGTCAATTGCATGTTTATCTCTTTCTTGCATTTTTCGAAAACTCATGCATGATGTTCTTCATGATCTTCAAGTTGTTCTTGATGAATCCTCTTGTTTGATCTTTAAAATTTCTTGTTTTGTTTCTTTTCTTGTTTTTCATATGCATTCTTGAATTCTTAGTGTCTGAATATTAAAAAATTCTAAGTTTGGTGTCTTGCATGTTTTCTTTTATTGAAAATTTTTCAAAAATACATACTTGATGTTCATCATGATCTTCAAAGTGTTCTTGGTGTTCATCTTTGCATTCAAAGTGTTCTTGCATGTTTCCTTTGTTTTGATCCATAATTTTAATATTTGGAGTCCTTTTGTTGTTTTTCTCTTTCTTCATTAAAAATTCAAAAATAAAAAAAATATATTTCCCTTATTTCACTCATAAATTTCGAAAATTTGGATTGACCTAGTCAAAATTTTTTTTAAAATTTAGTTGTTTCCTATTAGTCAAGTCAAATTTTCAATTTAAAAATTTTATCTTTTTTTTTTCAAATCTTTTTCAAAATTCAAATCTTTTTCATTTTTCTTTCATAATTTTCGAAAATTTTTAAAATCAATTTTCAAAATCTTTTTCTTATTTTTATTTCATGTTTCCAAAATTATTACTAACAATTAATGTGATTGATTCAAAAAATTTTTCAAGTTGTTACTTGCCTATTAAGAAAGGTTCAATCTTTAAAGTTTAAATCATATCTTTTTGTTTCTTGTTAGTCAAGTAATCAGCTTTAATTTTCAAAATCAAATCTTTTTAAATTTCTTTTTCAAATCTTTTTCAAAATAAGTTTCAATCACATCTTTTCAAAATCAATTTCAAAATCTTTTCTAACTTCTTTTCTAACTTCCTATCTTTTCAAAATTTGATTTTCAAATCTTTTTCAATTAACTACTTGACTTTTTGTTTGATTTTAAAAGTTTACTATTTCAATCATATCTTTTTCAAAACTACCTAACTAATTCTCTCTCTAATTTTCGAAAATCACCTTCCTCTTTTTCAAAATCCTTTTTTAATTAACTAATTGTTTTAACATTTAATTTGATTTAATTTTATTTTCCTTTCTTAATTCTCGAATTCTAATTTTTAATTCTAAATTAAAAACAAAAATATTTTTCTTTTCTTTTCAATTATTTTCAAAAATTCTTCTCCCTCACCTCCTTCTAATTATTTATTTATCTACTAACACTTCTCTTCTTCTTAAAAATTCGAACCCTCTCCCTCTTTCTATGTTCGAATTTCTTTTCTTCTTCTACTCACATAAAGGAATCTCTATACTGTGACATAGAGGATTCCTCTTCTTTTCTATTTTTTTCTTTCTCATATGAGCAGGAACAAGGATAAGAATATTCTTGTTAAAGCTGATCCTGAACCTGAAAGGACTCTGAAGAGGAAGCTAAGGGAAGCTAAAGCACAACTCTCTGGAGAAAATCTGACAGAAATTTTTGAAAAAGAAGGAAACATGGCCGAAAATAATAACAATGCAAGGAAGATGCTTAGTGACTTTACTGCACCAAATTCCAATTTACATGGAAGAAGCATCTCAATCCCTGCCATTGGAGCAAATAATTTTGAGCTAAAGCCTCAATTAGTTTCTCTGATGCAACAGAACTGCAAGTTTTATGGACTTCCATCAGAAGATCCTTTTCAGTTCTTAACTGAGTTCTTGCAGATCTGTGATACTGTTAAGACCAATGGGGTTGACTCCGAGGTCTACAGGCTTATGCTTTTCCCGTTTGCTGTAAGAGACAGAGCTAGAATATGATTGGACTCTTAACCTAAGGATAGCCTAAACTCTTGGGATAAGCTGGTCACGACTTTCTTAGCCAAGTTCTTTCCTCCTCAAAAGCTTAGCAAGCTTAGAGTCGATGTTCAAACCTTCAAACAGAAAGAAGGTGAATCCCTCTATGAAGCTTGGGAGAGATATAAGTAACTGACCAAAAAGTGTCCTTCTGACATGCTTTCAGAATGGACCATCCTGGATATATTCTATGATGTTCTGTCTGAATTATCAAAGATGTCATTGGACCACTCTGCAGGTGGATCCATTCACCTAAAGAAAATGCCTGCAGAAGCTCAAAAACTCATTGACATGGTTGCAAATAACCAGTTCATGTACACTTCTGAAAGGAATCCTGTGAGTAATGGGACGCCTCAGAGGAAGGGAGTTCTTGAAATTGATACTCTGAATTCCATATTGGCTCAGAACAAAATATTGACTCAGCAAGTCAATATGATTTCTCAGAGTCTGAATGGATTGCAAGCTGCATCCAACAGTACTCAAGAGGCATCTTCTGAAGAAGAAGCTTATGATCCTGAGAACCCTGCAATAGCAGAGGTGAATTACATGGGAGAGCCCTATGAAAATACCTATAATCCCTCGTGGAGAAATCATCCAAATTTCTCATGGAAGGTTCAACAAAAGCTTCAACAAGGCTTTAATAATGGTGGAAGAAACAGGTTTAGCAATAGCAAGCCTTTCCCATCATCCACTCAGCAACAGACAGAGAATTCTGAGCAGAATCCATCTGGCTTAGCAAACATAGTCTCTGATCTATCTAAGGCCACTTTAAGTTTCATGAATGAAACAAGGTCCACCATTAGAAATTTGGAGGCACAAGTGAGCCAGCTGAGTAAAAGAGTCACTGAAACTCCTCCTAGTACTCTCCCAAGCAATACAGAAGAGAATCCAAAAAGAGAGTGCAAAGCCATTACCTTACTTGGTATGGCCGAATCCAGAGAGGAGGAGGAGGACGTGAATCCTAGTGAGGAAGACCTCCTGGGACGCTCAGTGACCAGTAAGGAGTTTCCCTTTGAGGAACCAAAGGAATCTGAGGCTCATCTAGAGACCATAGAGATTCAATTGAACCTCCTTCTGCCCTTCATGAGCTCTGATGAGTATTCTTCCTCTGAAGAGGATGAAGACATTACTGAAGAGCAAGTTACCAAGTACCTTAGTGCAATCATGAAGCTGAATGCCAAATTATTTGGTAATGAGACTTGGGAAGATGAACCTCCCTTGCTCACCAATGAACTAAATGCATTGGATAGGCAGAAATTACCTCAAAAGAAACAGGATCCTGGTAAATTCCTAATTCCCTGTAACATAGGCACCATGACCTTTGAGAAGGCTCTGTGTGACCTAGGATCAGGAATAAACTTAATGCCACTCTCTGTAATGGAGAAACTTGGGATCTTTGAGGTACAAGCTGCCAGAATCTCTTTAGAGATGGCAGACAACTCAAGAAAATAGGCTTATGGACAAGCAGAGGACGTGTTAGTAATGGTTGAAGGCCTTTACATCCCTACTGATTTCATAATACTAGACACTGGAAGGATGATGATGAATTCATCATCCTTGGAAGACCCTTCCTAGCCACAGCAAGAGTTGTGATTGATGTGGACAGAGGAAAGTTGGTCCTCCAACTGAATGAGGACAACCTTGTGTTTAAAACTCAAGAATCTCCTTCTGTAACCATAGAGAGGAAGCATGAAAAGCTTCTCTCACTGCAGAGTCAACCAAAGCTTCTCCCATGAGAGCTCACTGTCAAGCTATTGACATTAAAGAAGCGCTTATTGGGAGGCAACCCAATGTTATTTAATTATATCTATTTTATTTTATTGTGATTTTATGTTTTTTTTTAGGTTGATGATCATGTGGAGTCATAAAAACTACTGAAAAATCAAAAACAGAATGAAAAACAGCTTTAAAAATAGCTCACCCTGGAGGAGGAACTTACTGGCGTTTAAACGCTAGTAAGAAGCATCAAACTGGCGTTTAACGCTAGAAAGAAGCATCAAGCTGGCGTTAAACGCCAGAAACAAGCACCAGACTGGCGTTTAACGCCAGAACAGAGCATAGAAGTGGCGTTAAACGCTAGAAACATGCTACATTTGGGCGTTTAACGCCAAAAACAAGCAGCAAGCTGGCGTTTAACGCCAGGTATGCATGCTAAGGGCGTTTTACACGCCTAATTGGAGCAGGGATGTTAAGTCCTTGACCCCACAGGATCCCCACCTCTTCTTCTCTCCTCTTCACACCGTTTCATAACCCTCTTCCCCAAATACCCTTCACCAATCACCTCAATTACTCTTCCCCATCACCTCTTCACCACTCACATCCATCCTCTCTTCTCCAAACCCCCCCCCACCTACCTCCAAAATTTAAACTCTTTTCCCTCCCAAACCCAACCCTAATGGCCAAACCCTAAACCTCCCCCTACTCATATATAAACCCCTCATTTCTTCTTCACTTTCACACAACACAACCCTCTTTTCTTCCCCTTGGCCGAATACACCTTCTCCCTCCATGTCCTCTATTTTCTTCCTCTTCTCCTTCTTTCTTTCTTCCTTTGATCGGGGACGAGCAAACATTTTAAGTTTGGTGTGGTAAAATCATAGCTTTTTGTTTTTCCATAACCATCAATGGCACCTAAGACCAGAGAAACCTCAAGAAAGAGGAAAGGGAAGGTAATTGCTTCCACCTCTGAGTCATGGAAGATGGAGAGATTCATCTCAAAGGTCCATCAAGACCACTTCTATGAAGTTGTGGCCAAGAAGAAAGTGATCCCTGAGGTTCCTTTCAAGCTCAAAAAGAATAAGTATCCGGAGATCCGACATGAGATCCGAAGAAGAGGTTGGGAAGTTCTCACCAACCCCATTCAACAAGTCAGGATTTTAATGGTTCAAGAGTTCTATGCAAACGCATGGATCACTAGGAACCATGATCAAAGTGTGAACCCGAATCCAAAGCATTGGCTTTCCATGGTTTGGGGGAAATACTTAGATTTCAGTCCGAAAAATGTAAGGCTGGCGTTCAACTTGCCAATGATGGAAGAAAATGCACGCCCCTACACTAGAAGGGTCAAATTTGATCAAAGGTTGGACCAAGTCCTCATGGACATATGTGTAGAAGGAGCTCAATCGAAAGTTGACTCAAGAGGCAAGCCGGTTCAATTGAGAAGACTGGACCTTAAGCCTATAGCTAGAGGATGGTTGGAGTTTATTCAACGCTCAATCATTCCTACTAGCAACCGGTCTGAAGTTACTATAGACCGGGCCATCATAATCCATAGTATCATGATTGGGGAGGAAGTAGAAGTTCATGAGATTATACCTCAAGAACTCTACAAGGTGGCTGACAAGTCCTCTACTTTGGCAAGGTTAGCATTTCCTTACCTCATTTGCCACCTCTGCAATTTGGCTGGAATTGACATAGAGGGAGACATCCTCATTGAAGAGGACAAGCCCATCACTAAGAAAAGGATGGAGCAAACAAGAGATGATGGACCTCAACAAGAGCATGAGGAAATTCCTCACCATGAAATCCCTGAGATGCCTCAAGGGATGCACTTCCCTCCACAAAACTATTGGGAGCAAATCAACACTTCCCTAGGAGAATTAAATTCCAACATGGGACAACTAAGGGTGGAGTACCAAGAGCACTCCATCATCCTCCATGAAATTAGAGAAGATCAAAGAGCTATGAGGGAGGAGCAACAAAGGCAAGGAAGAGACATAGAGGAGCTCAAGAGCACCATTGGTTCTTCAAGAAGAGGAATACGCCACCCTCACTAAGGTGGACCCGTTCCTTAATCTCCTTGTTCTTATTTTTCTGTTTTTCATTTACTATGCTTTATGTTTTATTTATGTTTGTGTCTTTACTATATGATCATTAGTATTTAAGTGTCTATGTCTTAAAACTGTGAATGTCCTATGAATCCATCACCTCTCTTAAATGAAAAATGTTCTAAAAATAAAAGAACAAGAAGTACATGGTTTCAAATTCATCCTTGAAACTAGTTTAATTATTTTGACGTGGTGACAATACTTTTTGTTTTCTGAATGAATGCTTGAACAGTGCATATGTCTTTTGAATTTGTTGTTTAAGAATGTTAAATATGTTGGCTCTTGAAAGAATGATGAAAAAAGAGAAATGTTATTTGATGATCTGAAAAATCATAAAATTGATTCTTGAAGCAAGAAAAAGCAGTGAAGAACAAAGCTTGCGAAAAAAAAAGAGAGAAAAGAAAAGGAAAAGAAAAATGGCGAAAAAAAAGAGAAAAAGAAAAAGCAAGCAGAAAAAGCCAAAAGCTCTTTAAACCAAAAGGCAAGAGCAAAAAGTCAATAACCCTTAAAACCAAAAGGCAAGGGTAAAAAGGATCCAAGGCTTTGAGCATCAGTGGATAGGAGGGCCTAAAGGAATAAAATCCTGGCCTATGCGGCTAAACCAAGCTGTCCCTAACCATGTGCTTGTGGCATGAAGGTGTCAAGTGAAAACTTGAGACTGAGCGGTTAAAGTCGAGGTCCAAAGCAAAAGAAGAGTGTGCTTTAGAACCCTGGACACCTCTAATTGGGAACTTTAGCAAAGCTGAGTCATGAATCTCCTTGTGACTTTCAAGAACCACTACCATATGCCTATGAGTCATATCCTCAACATGAACCTCAACCACACTCACAAGCGTATTTTCACCAAACATCTCCATATGACCATGATCCATATCCACCATACCAACCACCTTTTGAACCATATGAGCCCTACATGGAACCACCATTCCAAGATTACTACTCCCAAGAACCACCTCAATACACACCACCACATCCTTACCAAGACGAACCATCTTCCTATCATAAACCCATTCTCCAAGACAATGAACCCTCCTATCCACCCCAATCCTCAATGGATGAAATCCTTAGCCTTATACTTCAAGGGCAAGGAGAAATGCAAAAGGAGACACTAGAATTTGTGGCTACTTTGGCCAAGGTAGTAAGCATTTTAGCCTCCCAATACTTGAGCACTCAAAGTACTCCCATGGTCACATGTGGAGAATTAATTGAAAGACATAGCATGAAGGAGAGATTGGAAACTCCGATGGAAAATGAGGGATGTTATTTTGTGTTAGAAAAATTGGAGAAGCCTATGATCATTGAAGAAGAGGAAGAAGTGGTTGAAGACTTAGGAGATGCGGAACCTCCTTGGGAACCTAGAGTCGAAGAGAACCTCTCCAAGGCGATTGAATTTGATGTTGAGGAGGAAAGTGCACAACCTCCAAAACAATTTTTGAATGAAGACTTGGAAGGAATGAAGCAAGAAGTAAGTTCTCTTGGTGATGAAGATCATGCATCCAACATTCTTAGTGATGAATCCTTTGAATTTGAAGAACCTTCTCCCAATGGGATAGAAAGCGATGTGGAGGTAGATTTCTCTCAACCTCCCATTTATGATTTGAGTGACGGAGAAGAGTTAGAAGAAATTGATGCAAAAAGGATTGAAGTTGAAGAAATTTGTGAAGAGGTAGAGGTAACCAAGGAAGAACACAAGGGAGTTAAACTTGATAGCACATTGGAGATACCTCTCCCCAAGCCACCACCATCCATTCTTTCATTCAAGTGGGTAAATTCCTTATACTTAAGCTTTATTATTCCCCTTGAATATGGATTGCTTGAGATGGATGGTCAACTTAGATATATTTGTGGCTTTAAGAGCAAAAGAGAGATGGCTAGTGATTGGAAATATCATTCTAGGTTCATGATGGCTACACGTTCAAAGCCTAATTGCAATGGTTGGTGTAGAACTAGATTGCTTGGGTCTAGGATGTTGTTTGGCTGCTTAAATGAGAACTCCAAGATTATGCCACCCGAATAGAATAATGATAATCAACTCAAAGATGGGTGTAGAAACAAGATATGGGATCCTGACATACATGAGGATCAACTTTGGGAGCCCATAGTCTATGAAGAACTCCATAAAAGCTTCGGAGAATTGAACTTGAAGAATGGAGCTTATTGGAGATTCAAACATTGGTGGATGTTCAAAGAAAGCTTCAAGCATAAGCCACCTTGAGAGGAGCTCCCCATATGTCCAACTTAAGGACAATAAACAAAAGTGCTAGGTGGGAGGCACCACACCATGGTAACTTCTTTTCATTTTCTCTTTTTTGTACATATTGATAATTAGTTCAAATTCATGTTTTGATTGATTTGTTGAGTTTGTTTGGTAGTTTAGTATGTTAAATAAGGTTTTATGGTGTTTTGGTAGTTGTTTGGAGGTTTGGAATGCTTGGATTGGTGCAAAAACATAGAAAAGTTTTGAAAAAAAAAGAGCACCATCCGTGCATACGCGCACTGCGCGCGCACGTGTGCATCGAGCATTTTCGCCTATCCGTGCGCACGCGCCATGTACGCGTACGTGTGAATTGAGAAATTCCACCCCCAGCCAAAAAACCTGAGAGTTGTGCGAACGTTGCGCACGCATTGTGCCTTTCGCACAAA
Organism: Arachis ipaensis; assembly: GCF_059453495.1. Lineage (NCBI taxonomy): Eukaryota > Viridiplantae > Streptophyta > Magnoliopsida > Fabales > Fabaceae > Arachis > Arachis ipaensis. The sequence continues at coordinate 111,089,495 of NC_142441.1, read as the reverse complement.
CCAACTCGCGCGTACGCGTCACTCTCGAAACAAGCCATCGACGCGGGCGCGCCATGTACGCGTACGCGTCGCGTCGATTGCACCACCATCCGCACGCGCGCCATGCGTGCGTACGCGCGGATGTCCTTCCTTCACTACATTTCTTTTCTTCTCCTCTTTTTCCATTTCTTACCTTCTCCTTTCTTCTTCCCTTCTTCTACCCCTCATCTAACACTCCTAAACACCATTGACAACCATTTATTTTAGTTAACTAATTAGTTAGTTAGTTAGTTAGTTAGTTAGTTAGTTAGTTAGTTAGTTTTAGTTTAGTTTTCATTTCATTTTTTCTTCTTTTCATTATGAGTGTTGGATTATTGATTTTGTTTACTGTACATTGCTGCCTCATATTGCCTAAATGCTATGTTAGCAAGAATGTTTTTAGATATTCATTGTTGGATTCTATTGTTGAGGTTATATTTTGCTACATGGTTTTGAATTCTTCATGCTTAACTTTTGTGAAAACCAAGTGAATGATTTTGCCTTTAAAGCACTTAGACTTCTTGAATTACATGATTTTGCCACCATGTGATTTGAACCCTATTCTTTGATTAGGCAATCTCTTGACATTGGATGGTGTTCATTTCCCTTAATGCATTGTGTTTTGTGATCATATGCATCCATATGCTTTTAGCTTGAATGCTTTCATGCTTCTTTAATGCTTGTTTTACCTTACAAGTTTACTTAAAGCATCTCAAGCACACTAGAATAAGTGAAGTGCATACTTCTTTTGTGACATTATTTTTTATGCTAATGTGTGTTCTAAACCGCGCAATTTAGAATTCACATTCCTTTTTGTCATTAATGTCACACTAATTCACTCACTCAATTCTAGTGATTAGTACCTCATTCCCAACAATGTATGCTTCCTTGCTTTTGTATTATCCTACCTTATGGTGTTGTATTCTTGTTTTTCATGAATGATGCACCGCAAGCAAAATTGGAAGCGGAAGAAAGAACACGCAGCAAACGGTTGATCTACTAGCTGAAGGTAGCAACTCGGAAAGTTGCCGTACCCCTTGCTCATCTTCGAATACACCGAGGATGGTGCAAACTTTTTAAGTGTGGGGAGGTCGTCCGACCAGTCGGCGATTTTGGGTGACAAATTTTTAATCCCAACACTTTTGTATTTCATTTTAGGCTTTTAGGATTTTTACTTGCATTTTCGTATTTTTGCATATATATACATAATAAGCTTAGTCAAAGTAATGAAATTTTTCAAGATTTCTATCTATAGGGCACCAATTGATTTGAGTGAAAACTTTTCATAGAACTTGCTTAAATTATATATATTGTGGAACATGATTTTTGAGCTAAGAACACAAGCTTGTGAGATTTGAGCCTAATGGTATGGTTACATCTTATAATCACTTATTTTCCTTCTTGTGTGCATTATTCTCTTTCTATGATTGTAATCTTTGATTTGTTTGATTCTCTATGTCCATATTTTGTGTATTCATGCATTTATATGATTGAGGCCATCATTTCAAATAGCTCACTTACCCAAATAACCTTACCTCTTATCTTCAATTGTTAGCCAATTTGAGCCTACGCTTAACCTACTTGTTCTAAATTTAGCACATTACAAGCCTTAAAAGCAAAAAATAATAAATGTCCTTTATTTGGATCTTTGATTAGCTTAGGCTAGTGAGTGTGTGTACCATTCAAGTGTGGGAACCTCGGGACATTGGTTGAGAAAAGGGTAGTTTTGTATTTTTGTTGTAAATATTGGAAATTGGGTATATGCTCATGTGTTAATTAAAATGTAAAACCTTATGCATTGATGTTCTTGTATATATTGCAAAGCAAAAAGAAAAAAAATGAGAAAGACAAAAGAAAAAGAAAAAAAAATAGTATGGAAAAGAAAAGAGAAAAAATAGAAAAAAAAAGAAAGAAAAAAAAAGAAAGGAATAAAAAGGGGACAAAATGCCCCAAAGCAAAGTGAAGCTCAATAAAGATCAATGCATATGGGTTGAAATGAAAAAGAAATGCATGAGTATGTGAAAAAGTAAAAAAAAATGCGTAGTTAGGTTAGCTTTGAAATTGTATAGGATGTCATAGGTTAGGTGGGAAGTTTAAGCTTATCAAAGATTCAAATTTCAAGCTCACTTGACCAAATATGCATCCTACCTTGACCCTAGCCCCATTACAACCAATGAAAAGACCTCATGATATGTGTATGCATGCATGAAATATATGTTTATTGTTAGAAGAAAAACAAATCTTGGAAAGCATGATTAGGGGAGAATTGAGTAAATCAACCCTAAACACTTGAGCGAATAGAGTTCAAATACATCTGGTGAGGGTTTGATGCTCAATTACATGTTTCCACCTATGATCATCACTTTTCATGCAAGTTTGTAAAAATATTTAATAACTCAATTCAATTGTGGATTAGACTTGCTAGTCCTTAGCCCTTGTGCATATATGCTTCTTGGAAATTGATTTATTTTGACCAAGCAATTGCATTCATTTAGATAGTTGCATATAGGTAGTTTGCATTTAGATTAGATTTCATTAAATAAATGTTGATACCCTTTACTTTCTCTTGGTTTAAGCATGAGGACATGCTTGGTTTAAGTGTGGGGAGGTTGATAAACCCCATTTGTAGGGTTTATCTTATGCCTCATTTAAGGGATTTTATAACCTTTCCTCACATTTATTCAATAAAATAGCATGGTTTTATAACTTCTCCTTTAATTGTGCTTAAGAGTGAGAACATGCTTTTTAGGACATAGAATAGCTAAATTTAAATCACCTTGATTTCATTAGATGCCTTGATATGTTTGTTAAGTGATTTCAGATTTAGGAGGCAAAGATTGGATCAAGGGAATGAAGGAAAAGCATGTAAAAATGGAGAACTCATGAAGAAATGAAGGAATCGCAAAAGCTGTCAAGCCGACCTCTTCGCACTTAATCAATCCTAACTTGAGGTACAGAGGTCTAAATGATGCGGTTCTAGTTGTGTTGGAAAGCTAACATCTGAGGCTTTAAAACAATATAATATTTGCCATAGTTGCTATACGTATGGTGATGCGTACGTGCACTGTACACGCACGCGTCGTTGCTGCCATATGATCCACTTAAAGCAATACGTGGCCAGCGAATTCTAAAGCCTTGTGGGCCCAATCCAACTCATTTCTGATGTTATTTAAGCCAAGAATTGAAGGGAAATTAGGAGACTTTACATACTTTCACACATCTAGTCATTAGTTTAGTTTTATGAGGCTTTAGTTAGTTTCTAGAGAGAGTAGCTCTCTCTTCTCTCTAGAATTAGGAGTAGGTTAGATCTAGATTAGGAATTCTTAGATCTAGGTTAATTTCATGCTTTGATTTACTTTTCCTTTATCAATTCTTCTTCTTCTACATCTCTTCTCTCTAGTTTAGCATTTAATTCTTGTAATTCTCTACTTTTATGTTGATGCACTTTTGTTCTTCCATTTTCTTTTAATACAATTTATGATTCATGTTCCTTTATTGTTGATTTGCTTTATTATTGTTTAATTCCTTGCAATTGAGTAGTGTAGATTTACATTCCTTGCAATTTACTATGCTTTTCTTTTGTGCCTTCCAAGTGTTTGATAAAATGTTTGGTTGGATTTTAGAGTAAAATTTTATGCTCTTGGCTTGGAAAGGTAACTTAGGAACTCTTGAGTTACTAATGTCGAAGTGATTGACGATTGGGAGCCATTAACTCTAGATCTCACTAATTGATTTGGTGGAGAACTAGGACTTATGGACTTGGATTGACATAGCTCATTTGACTTTCCTTTATTAGTTAGAGGATGACTTAATGAGGTTGATCTTTGCCAATTTTCATGTTGTGGTTAGTGATTAGGATAGAGATCCTTGACCACCAAATCTTGCCAAGACCTTTTTGTAGTTGTTAGTTTATTTTCATTTTCATTTACTTTTTATGCCTCTTATCAAAAACCCCAAATATAACTCATAACTAAAAACAAGACACTTCATTGCAATTCCTAGAGAGAACGACCTGAGGTTTAAATACTTAAGTTTATAGATTTTAGGGGTTTGTACTAGTGACAAACAAATTTTTGTATGAAAGGATTATTGTTGGTTTAGAAACTATACTTGCAACGAGAATTTATTGTGAATTCTAAACCGTACAAAAGTCCAAATCATCACCAGCCAAGGTATCCCTGCTAGGCATTCAACGCCCATCATGGGCAGCATTGCTGGCGTTGAACGCCAGCAAGGGAGCAGTCCCTGGGTGTTCAAATGCCAGTGCAAGAGAGCAGGTAATCTGGAATTCCTAACCTCTCAAGACTAGTAGGTCCCACAGAAGCTCCACCTACCCTACCTTTTTCTACCCTACTTTGCTCGAGGACGAGAAAAACTCTTAAGTTTGGTGTTGCAAAAGCTTTGCTTTTTGACTTCTACCACTCCTAAGTATGGAAGAAGAGAATGGAGCAAACTAGAAAGCATGCACATGAACTTGTGCAGCCGCTTCAACAAAGACAAAGGAGTGACATTGAAGAGATTAAGCACTACATTGGATCCTCAAGGAGGAGCACTAGCCACCATTATTCAGGTGGATTCGTTTTCTTTTATCTCCTTTCCTTTATCATTTTTCTATTTTTCTATTATGTTTTGTCTGTTCTATTGTTCTAGTTACATGATCATTTGCATTGATGTCTTAAAAGTTGTAAAATATTCTATATATCTCTCACCATGCTTAAAAGAAAACTTTTAATTGAAAGGAATTGAGAGATGCATGAATTTCAAATTTAAAATAAGAGTGGTTTAATTATGTTGATGTGGTGTCATTTGCTTTTATTTTCTGAATGTATGATTAAACAATGTATATTTAAAGTTGAAATTTTAGAATGTTAACTCTTGAAATAATAAGGAAAAAGGAAAAATATTATTGATAATCTGAAAAAACTAAAAATTCATTCTTGAAGTAAGAAAAAGCAGCAAAAAGAAAAAGAAAAAGAAAAAGCATGTTGCAAAATAAAAAAATATATATATATAGCATGTGAAAAAGAAAAAATGGCGAAAAAAAAGAAAAAAAGAAAAAGCAGAAAAATCCATTACTGCCCAAAAATGCAGGAAAATGAGGGCAGATTGAAAAAGCCAATAACCCTTTAAACCAAAAGGCAAGGGTAAAAGGACCCAAGGCTTTGAGCATTAATGGATAGGAGAGCGTACAGGAATAAAATCCTGGCCTAAGCGGCTCAACCAAGCTGTCCCTAACCATGTGCTTGTGGCGTGAAGGTGTCAAGTGAAAAGCTTGAGACTGAACGGTTAAAGTCGTGGTCCAAAACAAAAGAGTGTGCTTAAGAACTTTGGACACTTCTATCTGGGGACTCTAGCAAAGCTGAGTCACAATATGAAAAGGTTCACCCAGTTAAAGTGTCTGTGGCATTATTGTATCCGGTGGTAATACTGGAAAACAAGGTGCTTAGGGTCACGGCCAAGACTCTGAAAGCTGTGTTCAAGAATCAAAATAAGCTTAACTAAGAGAGTCAATAATATCATCAGGATTCTAAGTTCCTAAGGATGCCAACATCTCTGAGTTTCAATGGATAGTGAGATGCCAAAATTATTCAGAAGCAAAAAGCTACTAAGTCCCTCTCATCTGATTGTAACTAAGCTTCATTTGAAACTTAGACATTTATTGTATCTTAATTTTATTTTTTATCCTGCTATGTTTTTAGTTGCTTGGGGACAAGCAACGGTTTAAGTTTGGTGTTGTGATGAGCGGATATTTTATACGCTTTTTGGCATCATTTTCATATAGTTTTTAGTAGTTTTGTTTAGTTTTATTGAGTTTTTATAGGTTTTAGTGTTAAAAACATATTTTTGGATTCTACTATGAGTTTTTGTGTTTTTGGACAATTTCAGGTTTTTTCTGGCTAAAATTGAGGAGCTGGAGCAGAAGTCTGATTCAGAGACAGAGAAAGCACTGCAGATGCTGTTTGGATCTGACCTGCCTGCATTTGAAAGAGCCTTTTTGAAGCTACAGAAGTCCAAATGGAGTGCTCTCAATGGCTATCGGAAGCTGACTTTCAGAGCTTTCCATCAATATATAATAGTTTATACTTTGCTTCAAATTCGAAGGCCCAAAACTGGCGTCCAACGCCAGCTACCTGCCCCGTTCCAGGCTTCCAGCACTCAAAGAGCAGAGACCAATGTATAGACGCCCAAAGAGGATCCCCTAGCTGGCGTTCCATGCCCTAGAGACTTCATCGCACGTGGATCTCATCAAAGCTCAGCCCAAACACTCACCAAGTGGGCCCAGAAGGAGATTTTAGCACTAAATAGAATGTTTTACCCTTATTAATCATTTGTTTAGTATTTAAGTGATAATGTTTATGTAATACAAACACATGGAGCATACTGATGAGCGGATAATTTATACGCTTTTTAGCATTGTTTATACAGAGTTTTTAGCATGTTTTAGTTACTTTTTATAATATTTTTATTAGTTTTTATGCAAAAATCAAATTTCTGGACTTTACTATGAGTTTGTGTATTTTTCTGTAATTTCAGGTATTTTCTGGCTGAAATTAAAGGACCTGAGCAAAAGTCTGATTCAGAGGCTGAGAAAGGACTGCAGATGTTGTTGGATTCTGACTCTCCTGCACATGAAGTGGATTTTCTGGAGCTACAGAAGCCCAATTGGCGCACTCTTAATTGCGTTGGAAAGTAGACATCTTGGGCTTTCCAGAAATGTATAATAGTCTATACTTTGCCCGAGATTTGATGGCCCAAACTGGCGTTTAAACGCAAGCCAGAGACCCTTTTCTGGCATAAAACGCAAGAACTGGCACCAGAACTGGAGTTAAATGCCCAAACTGGCATCCAAGCTGGCGTTTAACTCTAGAAAAGGCCTATGCACGTGTAAAGCTCAATGCTCAGCCCAAGCACACACCAAGTGGGCCCCGGAAGTGAATTTCTGCACTATCTGCACTTAGTTACTTATTTTCTGTAATCCTTAGTAACTAGTTTAGTATAAATAGCACTTTTTACTATTGTATTCAAGGAGCTTATGCCATTTTTCACATTTGGAGGCTGGCCATTCGGCCATGCCTAGACCTTTTTTTCTTATGTATTTTCTAACAGTGGAGTTTCTACACTTCATAGATTAAGGTGCGGAGCTCTGCTGTTCTTCATGAATTAATGCAAGTACTATTGTTTCTCTTTCAATTCACGCCTACTTCTTCTCCAAGATATACTCTCGTACTTAATTTAGTTAAGTCAGAATGAAGGGGTGACCCGTGACAATCACCCACTATCTTCGTTACTCGCTTAGCCAAGATCCTCAGGACTGACAACCACAAGCGGTCTACATGATGTTCAACGTAGTCATTTGACGACAGCTGGAGTATAGTCTCTTGGGTCTCTGATCCACGGATTTGACTTGCCTCTCCTGACAACAGAGCATTTGAATCCGTGAGATTAGAACCTTCGTGGTAGAGGCTAGAACCAATTGGCAGCATTCTTGAGATCCACAAAGTCTAAACCTTGTCTGTGGTATTCTGAGTAGGATCTGGGATGGAATGATTGTGACGAGCTTCAAACTCACGAATGTTGGGCGCAGTGACAGTGTGCAAAAGGATAGAGAGATCCTATTCCGACACAAGTGAGAACCGACAGATGATTAGCCGTACGGTAGTTGTGCCTGGTATTTTTCATCCAAGACGAGAGATCCGACAGTTGATTAGCCATATAGAAACCGTACCTGGACCATTTTCACTGAGAGGACGGATGGTAGCCATTGACAATGGTGATCCACCAACATACAGCTTGCCATGGAAGGGAGCACGCATGATTGGATGAAGACAATAGGAAAGTAGAGGTTCAGAAGCAACAAAGCATCTCCAAATGCTTATCTGAAATTCCCACCAATGAATTACATAAGTATCTTTATTTTAATTTACGTTTTATTTATCTTTCAATTATCAAAACTCATAACCAATTGAATCCGCCTGACTAAGATTTACAGGATGACCATAGCTTGCTACAAGCCGGCAATCTCTGTGGGATTGACCCTTACTTGCGTAAGGTTTTATTACTTGGACGACTCAGTGCACTTGCTGGTTAGTTGTACCGGAGTTGTGAAAAGTGTGATCACAATTCCGTGCACCAATTTTTTGGCGCCGTTGCCGGGGATTGTTGGAGTTTGGACAACTGACGGTTCATCTTATTGCTTAGCTTAGGTAATCTTCTTCTTGTTTCAACCTTTATTTTATTTTCAAAAAAAAATTAATAAAATCATAAACCAAAAAAATTTTTGTGTTTCTTGTTTGAGTATAGTGTCAAATTTTAAGTTTGGTGTCAACTGCATCTTTTTAATTTTTCTTAGACTTTCGAAAATTCATGCATTGTGTTCTTCATGATCTTCAAGTTGTTCTTGATGATTTTCTTTGTTTGATCTTTACATTTTCTTGTTTTGTGTCTTTTCTTGTTTTTCATATGCATTTTCAAATTGTTAGTGTCCCTAGTATAAAAGTTCTTAAGTTTGGTGTCTTGCATGTCTTTCTTTTCTTAAAAATTTTCAAAAATATGTTCTTGGTGTTCATCTTGACATTCAAAGTGTTCTTGGTGTTCATCTTGACATTCAAAGTGTTCTTGCATGCATTATTTGTTTTGATCTTAAATTTTTATGTTTTGTTTCATTTTGTTGTTTCTCTCTCCTCATTAAAAATTCAAAAGTCAAAAAATATCTTTTCTTTATTCTTCTCATAATTTTCGAAATTTTGAGTTGACTTGGTCAAAATTTTTTAAAATTTAGTTGTTTCTTGTTAGTTAAGTCAAAATTTCAATTTAAAAACTTTATCTTTTTAAATCTTTTTCAAAATCAATTCTTTTTCATTTTTTTATGATTTTCGAATTTCATTCTTAAAATTTTTCAAAATCTTTTTCATTTTTCTTTTAATGTTTTCGAAAATTTTAAAACTAATTTTTCAAAATTTTTTTTCTTAATTTTATTTCATATTTTCGAAAATCCTTGCTAACAATTAATGTTTTGATTCAAAAATTTCAAGTTTGTTACTTTCTTGTTAAGAAAGGTTCAATCTTTAAATTCTAGAATCATGTCTTTTAGTTTCTTGTTAGTCAAGTCATCAACTTTAATTTTAAAAAAATCAAATCTTTTTAATTTCTTTTTCAATTCTTTTTCAAAATAAATTTCAATCATATCTTTTTAAAATTTTAATTTCAAAATCTTTTTCTAATTTCTTATCTTTTCAAAATTTATTTTCAAATCTTTTTCAACTAACTACTTGACTTGTTTGTTTTAATTTTAAAAAGTTTACTATTTCTTATCTTTTTCAAAACCACATAACTACTTTTCCACTTCTAATTTTCGAAAATCACTAACCATTTTTTCAAAAATCTTTTTAATTAACTAATTATTTTAGTTTTTAATTTTCTTGTATTTCTTTTTCAAATTTTTGAAACTAACTTAATTAATTAAATAAAAATAAAAATATTTTTCTTTTCCCTCTTCTTAAAATTCGAATACTCTCTCTCTCTCTCTCTCTCATCTCTTTCTATTTATTTTATTTATTTACTAACATTTCTCTTCTACTCATCTAATAATTCGAACCCTCTCCCTCTCTCTGTGTTCGAATTTTTCTTATTCTCTCTCTACCTCATTCTTCTATTCTTCTGTTCCTCTGACACATTAAGGAATCTCTAGACTGTGATATAGAGGATTTCACTATTCTCTTTGTTCTTTTTTTTTTCATATGAGCAGGAACAAGGATAAGAACATTCTTGTTGAAGCTGATCCTGAACCTGAAAAGAATCTGAAGAGGAAGCTAAGAGAAGCTAAAGCACAACACTCCAGAGAGGACCTTACAGAAAATTTTGAAAAAGAAGCAGACATGGCAGCCAAACCCAACAACAATGGTGGAGATGCAAAGAAGATGCTTGGTGACTTTACTGCACCAACTTCCAACTTCTATGGAAGAAGCATCTCAATTCCTGCAATTGGAGCAAACAACTTTGAGCTTAAGGCTCAATTAGTTTCTCTAATGCAGTAGAATTGCAAGTTTCATGGACTTCCATTGGAAGATCCTCATCAGTTCTTAGCTGAATTCTTGCAAATCTGTGACACTGTTAAGACCAATGGGGTTGATCCTGAGGTCTACAGATTTATGCTTTTCCCCTTTGCTGTAAGAGACAGAGCTAGGATATGGTTGGACTCACAACCTAGAGAAAGCCTGAACTCTTGGGAAAAGTTGGTCAATGCTTTCTTGGCCAAATTCTTTCCACCTCAAAAGATGAGCAAGCTTAGAGTGGAAGTCCAAACCTTCAGACAAAAGGAAGGTGAATCCCTCTATGAAGCTTGGGAAAGATACAAGTAATTGATCAGAAGGTGTCCTTCTGACATTCTTTCAGAATGGAGCATCTTATGTATATTCTATGATGGTCTGTCTGAATTGTCCAAGATGTCATTGGACCACTCTGCTGGTGGATCTCTTCATATGAAGAAAACACCTGCAGAATCCCAGGAACTCATTGAAATGGTTGCAAATAACCAGTTCATGTATACTTCTGAAAGAAATCCTGTGAATAATGGGATGACTCAGAAGAAAGGAGTTCTTGAGATTGATACTCTGAATGCTATATTGGCTCAGAACAAAATATTGACGTAGCAAGTCAATATCATTTCTCAGAATCTGACTGGATTGTAAGTTGCATCCGGCAGTACTAAAGAAGCCTCATCTGAAGGAGAAGCTTATGACCCTGAGAATCCTGCAATGAAAGAGGTGAATTACATGGGAGAATTCTATGGAAACACCTATAATCCTTCATGGAGAAATCATCCAAATTTATCATGGAAGGATCAATAGAAGCCTCAACAAGGCTTCAATAATAATGGTGGGAGAAATAGGTTTGGCAATAGCAAGCCTTTTGCATCATCTTCTCAGCAACAGACAGAGAATTCTAAGCAGAGCCTCTCTAACTTAGCAACCATAGTCTCTGATCTATCTAAGACCACTCTCAGTTTCATGACTGAAACACGGTCCTCCATCAGAAATTTGGAGGCACAAGTGGGTCAGTTGAGTAAAAGAGTTACTGAAATCCCTCCTAGTACTCTCCCAAGCAATACATAAAAGAATCCAAAGAAAGAGTGCAAGGCCATAACTATATCCAAAATGGCCAAACCTGGAGAGAGTAAAAAGGTAGTGATTTCCAGCAAGGAAGACCTTGCTGGATGTCCACTGACCAATAAGGAGTTCCCTATTGAGGAACCAAAGGAATCTGAGGCTCATACAGAGACCATAGAGATTCTACTGAACTTACTATTGCCATTCATGAGCTCTGATGAGTATTCCTCCTCTGAAGAGGATGAAGATATTGTTGAAGAGCAAGTTGCTCGGTATTTAGGAGCAATCATGAATCTAAATAATAAGTTATTTGGTAATGAGACTTGGGAGGATGAACCTTCATTGCTCATCAATGAACTGAATGTCTTGGTTCAACAGAAATTACCTTAGAAGAAACCGGATCCCGGAAGGTTCTTAATACCTTGTACCGTCGGCACCATAAACTTTGAGAAGGCTCTGTGTGACCTGGGATCAGGTATAAACCTCATGCCACTCTCTGTAATGGAGAAACTAGGGATCTTTGAGGTACAAGCTGCAAGAATCTCACTAGAGATGGCAGACAAATTAATGAAACAGGCTTATGGACTTGTAGAGGATGTTTTAGTGAAGGTTGAAGGCCTTTACATCCCTGATGACTTCATAATCCTAGACACTGGGAAGGATGACGATGAATCCATTATCCTTGGAAGACCCTTGTTAGCCACAACAAGGGTTGTTATTGATGTGGACAGAGGAGAGTTAGTCCTTCAATTGAATGAGGACAACCTTGTGTTTAAGGCTCAAGGATCTCCTTCTGTAACCATGGAGAGGAAGCATGAAAAGCTTCTCTCAATACAGAGTTAAGCAAAGCCCCCACATTCAGACTCTAAGTTTGGTGTTGGGAGGCCACCATCACGCTCTGAGTGTCTGTGAAGCTCTCTAAGAGCTCACTGTCAAGCTATTGACATTAAAGAAGCGCTTATTGGGAGGCAACCCAATGTTATTTAATTATATTTATTTTTTTTATAGACATTTGTTTTTCATTGCCATGTTATATTTTCTTTAGGTTGATGATCATGTGCAGTCACAAAAATAGCTACAGAATTAAAGCGAAATCAAGAAACAGCATAAAAAATAGCACACCCTGGAGGACAGGCTTACTGGCGTTTAAACGCCAGTAAGGATAGCAGAATGGGTGTTTAACGCCCAGTCTGGCAGCATTCTGGGCATTAAACGCTAGAATTGGCAAACAGACTGGCGTTTAACACCAGAAAAGGGTGTCTGGCTAGCGTTAAATGCCAGAATTGGCAGACAGACTGGCGTTTAATGCCAGAAAAGGATGTCTGGCTGGCATTAAATGACAGAATTGGCAGACAGACTAGCGTTTAACGCCAGAAAAGGGTGTCTGGATGGCGTTAAACGCCAGAAAAAGGGTATCAACCTGGCGTTTAATGCCAGGAAAGGCAGCAGAGCTGGCATTAAATGCCAGAAAGGGCTGTCCAAGGGCGTTTAAACACCAGAAAGGTGCAGGGAGCATAATTTCTTGACACCTCAGGATCTGTGGACCCCACAGGATCCCCACCTACCCCAACTCTTTTTCTCTCCTTTTTACACCTTTCTATAACACTCTTCCCCAAAATAACCTCCACCAATCACCTATATTTATCCTCCAAAACCATCGTACAACCCACCTACCCCTACCCATTCAAATTCAAACCATCTCCCTCCCAAACCCAACCCCTATTACAAGAATTCCCTCTTCACTCCACTCCCATATAAGCCCCTCATCATTCCTTCATTTTCACACATCATAACCACCTAAAACCCCCTTGGCCGAACCATTCACACACCTCCATCTCCTCCATATCTTCTTCCTCTAATCCTTTCTTTCTTCTTTTGCAAGAGGACGAGCAAACCTTTTAAGTTTGATGTGGAAAAAGCTCTGCTTTTTGTTTTTTCATAACCATTAATGGCACCTAAGGCCAGAGAAACCTCTAGAAAGAGGAAAGGGAAGGCAGTTGCTTTCAACTCCGAGTCATGGGAGATGGAGAGATTTATCTCAAAAGCCCATCACTAGAAAGAGGATGGAGCAAACAAGAGAGCCCACTCATGGACCTCAACAAGAGCATGAGGAAGTCCCTCATCAAGAAATCCCTGAGATGCCTCAAGGGATGCATTTCCCTCCACAGAACTATCGGGAGCAACTCAACACGTCTTTAGGAGAATTGAGTTCCGACATGGAGCAACTAAGAGTGTAGCACCAAGAGCACTCCATCATCCTCCATGAAATCAGAGAGGACCAAAAGGCCATGAGAGAGGAGCAATAAAGGCAAGGAAGAGAGATAGAGGAGCTCAAGAACTCCATTGGTTCTTCAAGAGGAAGAAGAAGCCACCATCACTAAGGTGGACCCGTTCTTTAATCTCCCTATTTATTTTCTTTTCTGTTTTCGGTTTTTATGCTTTATGTTTTGACTATGTTTGTGTCTTTATTACATGATCATTAGTGTTTAGTGTCTATATCTTAAAGCTATGAATGTTCCATGAATCTTTCACCTTTCTTAAATGAAAAATATTTTCTGAAAAAGAAAAAGAAGTACATGAATTTTGAATTCTATCTTGAAAATAGTTTAATTATTTTGATGTGGTGGTAATACTTTTTGTTTTCTGAATGAATGCTTGAACATTGCATATTTTTTATAGTGAAGTTTATGAATGTTAAAATTGTTGGCTCTTGAAAGAATAATGAAGAAAGAGAAATGTTATTGAAAATATGAAAAATCATAAAATTGATTCTTGAAGCAAGAAAAAGCAGTGAAAAACACAAAGCTTGTGAAAAAAATGGCGAAAAAAAAGAAAAAAAAAAGTAAGCAGAAAAAGCCAATAGCTCTTTAAACCAAAAGGCAAGAGTAAAAAGCCAGTAACCCTTTAAACTAAAAGGCAAGGGTAAAGAGGATCCAAGGCTTTGAGCATCAGTGGATAGCAGGGCCCAAGAGGAATAAAATCCTGGCCTAAGCGGCTAAATCCAGCTGTCCCTAACCATGTGCTTGTGTCTTGAAGGTCCAAGTGAAAAGCTTGGGACTGAGTGGTTAAAGTCGTGATCCAAAGTAGAAGAGTGTGCTTAAGAACTCTGGGCACCTCTAACTGGGGACTCTAGCAAAGCTGAGTCATAATCTGAAAAGGTTCACCCAGTTATTTGTCCGTGGCATTTATGTATCAGGTGGTAATACTGGAAAACAAAATGCTTAGGGTCACAGCCAAGACTCATAAAGTAGATGTGTTCAAGAATAAAAAAGAACTTAACTAGGAAAATAAATAACATTATCTGTATTTTTGAGTTCCTAAAGATGCCAATCATTCTGAACTTCAAAGGATAAAGTGAGATGACAAAACTGTTCAGAAGCAAAAAGCTACTAGTCCCGCTCATCTAATTGGAACTAAGCTTCATTGATATTTTGAAATTTATTGTATTTTTTCTTCTTTTTATCCTATTTTGTTTTTAGTTGCTTGGAGACAAGCAATAATTTAAGTTTGGTGTTGTGATGAGCGGATAATTTATACGCTTTTTGGCATTGTTTTTACATAGTTTTTAGCATGTTTTAGTTACTTTTTATTATATTTAATTAGTTTTTATGCAAAAATCACATTTCCGGACTTTACTATGAGTTTGTGTATTTTTCTATAATTTCAGGTATTTTCTGGCTGAAATTGAAGGACCTGAGCAAAAGTCTGATTCAGAGGCTGAGAAAGGACTGCAGATGCTGTTGGATTCTGACTCTTCTATACTCGAAGTATATTTTCTAGAGCTACAGAAGCCCAATTGGTGCGCTCTCAATTGCGTTGGAAAGTAAACATCTTGGGCTTTCCAGCAATGTATAATAGTCCATACTTTACCCGAGATTTGATGGCCCAAACTGGTGTTTAAACACCAGCTAGAGACCCTTTTCTGGCGTAAAACGCCGGAACTGGCACCAGTACTACAGTTAAACGCCCAAACTGGCATCCAAGCTGGCGTTTAACTCTAGAAAAGGCCTATGCATGTGTAAAGCTCAATGCTCAGCCCAAGCACACACTAAGTGGGCCCCGGAAGTGGATTTATGCACTATCTGCACTTAGTTACTTATTTTCTGTAATCCTTAGTAACTAGTTTAGTATAAATAACACTTTTTACTATTGTATTCAAGGAGCTTATGCCATTTTTCACATTTGGAGGCTGGTCATTTGGCCATGCCTAGACCTTTTTTTCTTATGTATTTTTCAACGGTGGAGTTTCTACACCTCATAGATTAAGGTGTGGAGCTCTGCTGTTCTTCATGAATTAATGCAAGTACTATTATTTCTCTTTCAATTCACGCCTACTTCTTCTCCAATATATACTCTTGTACTTAATTCAGTTAAGTCAGAATGAAGGGGTGACCCGTGACAATCACCCACTATCTTCGTTACTCGCTTAGCCAAGATCCGCGTGACTTACAACCACAAGCGGTCTACATGATGTTCAACGTAGTCATTTGACGACAGCCGGAGTATAGTCTCTTGGGTCTCTCATCCACGGATTTGACTTGCCTCTCCTGACAACAGAGCATTCAAATCCGTGAGATTAGAACCTTCGTTGTAGAGGCTAAAACCAATTGGCAGCATTCCTGAGATCCGCAAAGTCTAAACCTTGTCTGTGGTATCCTGGGTAGGATCTGGGACGGGATGACTGTGACAAGCTTCAAACTCACGAATGTTGGGCGTAGTGACAGTGTGCAAAAGGATAGAGAAATCCTATTCCGACACAAGTGAAAACCGACAGATGATTAGCCGTGCGGTAGCTGTGCCTGGTATTTTTCATCCAAGATGAGAGATCCAACAGTTGATTAGCCGTATAGAAACCGTACCTGGACTATTTTCACTGAGAAGACGGATGGTAGCCATTGACAACGGTGATCCACCAACATACAGCTTTCCATGGAAGGGAGCACGCATGATTGGATGAAGACAATAGGAAAGCAGAGGTTCAGTAGCAACAAAGCATCTCCAAACGCTTATCTGAAATTCCCACAAATGAATTACATAAGTATCTTTATTTTAATTTACGTTTTATTTATATTTCAATTATTAAAACTCATAACCAATTGAATCCGCCGGACTAAGATTTACAGGATGACCATAGCTTGCTTCAAGCTGGCAATCTCCGTGGGATCGACCCTTACTCGCGTAAGGTTTTATTACTTGGACGACCTAGTGCACTTGCTGGTTAGTTGTACCAGAGTTGTGAAAAATGTGATCACAATTTCGTGCACCACATACCATTCTGCATTATTTTCATTTTACATTGTATTTTTACTTCAGTATGAGTTTCTAAACCTCTTAGGTTGAGGGGAGGAGCCCTGCTGGGTCCTATGAATTAATATAAGTATTACTGTTTCTCTTCGATCCGTGTTTGATTAATTCTAAGATGTATATCTGATCTTCATCGTGGTGAATAGGATGATCTAACAAATTAGCTCTGTTCATCACATTAAGATGAACGTGCCAGACAAACACCCGTGTCTACTTGGGTTCAGAATGCATCTTTTACGAGACAAAGATGAACCAACAGCTATGTTTATACATCTCTCAGACAGCTAATCCACGACTTCATTGGGGACTTCTCGAGACATCTGTTCAGCTAATTTTCGGAGAGATTATGGTCTCTGTGATAGAGGCTAGAACCTAAGGTGCATCATTCTCTGATCTGGAAGATCTGACCTTGTCTGTGGCATTTTGAGTAGGATCATTAAGGAGAATAAACTGTACGAGCTTCACCCTCAATCAGATCTGATCCGCACTAAACCTGGGGTTCAGATCTAGAGGACTATTGGCAGCTGCTCAAACCAGTGTCAATCACATAGAGCCTGCCATTGAAGAAATCACTCACAAGCAAAGAGAGCAGTAATACCAGAGTTAATTCAAAAAGATAAAGCAACTCTATTCCTCAACTCTATTCCCATTATTGATTCCATTTTATTTACAGAGTATCTTTATTAGTTATATGTTTTATAGTTTCATGATCATCGTACTTCAACAACCTTCTGATCTGCCTCACTAAGACCTGCAAGATAACCATAGCTCGCTTCAAGCCACAATCCTCGTGGGATTGACCCTGACTCGCTCAGGTATTACTTGGACGATCCAGTGCACTTGCTGGTACTGCTGTACGGAAGTGTGGGTATTCGTACGCACCAAACACCAAACTAAAATTGTTGCTTGTCCTGAAGGAACCAAAAACAATGTAGGACTAAGAAGAGAAAATGCTTAGGATTCGAGTTGTCAATTAAGCTCAAGTGTAGTTTTTGAATCAGGCTAATGACATTCTAACTCTGAATAGCTTCGGCATCTCACTTTCCTTTGAAGCTCAGAAATGTTGATATCCTTCAAAACTAGAACTTGGATGATATTATAGATTCTCTTTCTTAGGTTCTAATCGATTCTTAAACACAACTTTTCTTTTCCTTTTCTTTGGTTCTTTGCACCTTGAGCCTAGCCGTGACTCTAAATGTTTTGTTTTCAAGCTTAACTTGATACAAGAACACCACAAGCACTTAACTGGGAAACTCCTTGAGTTTGAATTTCTCTTTCTCTTTCTCCCAGACAGTGGTGCTCAGAGCCTTAGGCATACTCTGTAACAGCAATGGGTCACGACTTTAAGTGTTCAGTCTCAATGGTTACTTAACACTTTCGCACCACAAACATATGGTTAGGAAAAACTACTCTTTTGGGCTTTAGATCAATTTTGACCTTTCTAACCATTGATGTTCAAAGCATTGGTTCATTCTCTTGTGATTTTTCTTTTCTTTTCCTTTTGTTGTTTGTTTTGCCTCAAGAATCATTCTTTTCCTATTTCAGAGAATCAATAATACTTTTCTAAATTCCTGTTCCTCAAAAACTAATAATCTTCAACTCTAATATCAAATATGCATAGTTAATTCATACATTTAGAAATAGAGATAGTGCCATCACATTAAAATAACTAGAAAACTCATTATATATAACTCAAAATTCTCATACAGTTATTATTTCTTTTCTTTTAAAATTTTATTTAAGCTCAGTGAGCAATACATGAGACGTCTTTCAAAAAGGTAAGCATAAAGTACTAAAATAACAACTTAACTCTAAAATAGGAAAATCCTACTAATGATCATGCAACTCAAAATTGAAAATAGCAAATAGAATAAAATACTAAAAAATAGAAATAAGATAGGGGACACTACAAGAAAAAGCAGTATTTGTAACAAAAAAATTGTTACAAAAAATCTAAATTTTGAAACTAAAGGTATTTGTAACAAAAAAAAGGGGCTGTTGCAGTATGTCCCGTTACAAAAAGTTTTTGTAACAAAAAATGGAATTGTTACAATACAAAGTGATATTTTGTAACAAATGTTTTTTAATACAAAAGTGATAACAATTTTTTATCTTTAAAATATTTTTTGTAACAATTTAAATTTTTGTGTCATAATATTTTGTTACAAAATACTACTTATTTTTGTAATATTTTTTATTCTTAGTTACAAAAATAGAAAATTTATTTTAAAATATTTAATTAAATAATTGATATATCAATTAATTTTCTAAACAAGCTAGCTTAACATTTATATAATATCTAATCATATAGATAATTAGAATATCTTACATGTCATTAAGATTCTTTTACAATAAAATAAGTTCTACAAATTCAACTAAACATAACTTTTTTCTAACATAAAATTGTATCGTATCGACTTTATAATTCTTGACTCTTCTAGCATATTCAGTTAATATAAAGTCTAGCATGTTGGTATTAATTTTGTACCCCTGCAAATATGAACAATAAAAACTAAAATTAAAAAATAACACATAATACTATCTTCATCAAAGTAAAAATTAAAAAAGAACTTACAAGTTAAAATTAACTAATTCTTTAAGAATTTATTCTCAATTTTAAAACTAGCCAATCAAGAATGCAAATTATCAAAAATTGACAATTCAATATATAAGCTTGGACTAATTAATCATAATTCAATTCATTAAATTTACATAAGTATCAATTGTCAAACAATCGCTACAAAACACAATTTCCACCAAAATCCTCATAACAAATATACTTGACTTTTTTCTCTTTATGCTTTTACACTCATAAAGTTCCATAATGATGTTTATGTCAAAATACAAGATAAGAACATTACAATAATTATCCTATTGAAAATCCAAACTTGAAAAGAGAAAGTTCCAAAGTAACACGCCATCTAAATTTAACAAAGCAGTGAAGCACCTGAACAAGTTTATGTTATTGCAGAAGCATATAGTGATGCAGAGAGTTTGGAAATAGAAAAGTATAACAAGAATGGAAAAATAAAACTGAATTAACTAAAATTGACAATGAGAAGAAAATGCTAATGGATTACAATGAGTATTAGGCTTTTATAGGCTTATATAGGAGGAGACTGTTGATAATAAAGCTAAAGGCTCCCCAACTATCTTATAACAAACTGAATAACAACTTAGAAGCTAAGCCACACTATCTTAAACTTTTTTGAACTCTAATTGGTCTTGCTTTTCATCACTAGCTTTAACAGCACCATCAACAAAATTATTCCATAATCATTAAAATCAACCATCAATAGTTATTCTAGTTTCATAAAGATTATAGAAATAAAAAACTTAACAACAGAAGCTGCAATAACTTTATTCTGTCTGAGTTCATAATAAAAAAAATCAGCATCATAGCACCATCAATAACTTAGAATCAGACAAATAAGCAACCAACAACTCAGAAATCATAATGAATAAAATTAACAAAACTTAACAATGCAGGGAAACACCATAGCACCATCAACAAGTCAGAATCAGAAAGATCAGTAACTAACAAATAGGGGAGAGACAAGGCTCAGTGATATTTTTCAGCAACATAAAACTTTACCTCTAAATATGATTTTAAGCAACAAAAAAATTTAGCTTACTCATAATTTCAGCAACAAATTCAACTTTCATAAAAAAATTAAAGGCACAACGATGATTTATAGCAATAAAATTGAAAAAAAAAAGAATATGGCCGAAGGAATCTCACTCCAGGGACTAACTGACGGTGAAGGAAGCTGACCAACTGATGACCGAAGACGATAACAACCACCAGCTAAGGGACTAGATGCTGGTTCCTTCTCCTGGCGACAGCGAAAACCAGCTTCTTCTCCTCATCGCATTTTGGTCCTCTCCCGGTGATGGTGTGCATGGCGACGGCGACAGGTTCAACGGTAGTGACAGATCTAGCGACGACGGGAGCAATGGTGACTGGAACGAACGGCGATGTTGATGGACCGTCAGCAGTGGTGACGGTGCATGCAGTGGTAGCTCACGGTGACAATGGCGACGCGGACCACCACAATGGCGATGGAACGTGACAGCAGCTCCCTACTCATGCTTGCTCTCTCTCTCCTCGACGGCCAAGCTTGGACAACAGTAGGCATTCGGCGGCGGTGAGACGAAGACATGTGACTTCACGGACGGTGAGGCACTATGCCGGCGTGGGACAGCCGCCTCCCCTCTTCTCTTCTGTCGCATCTCACTGTCTTCCCTTTTCCTTTCTTTCTTTGTTATTTTAGTGTGTGTGTGTGGGGGGGCTGTGGGAAGAACCGAAGAAGTAATGTTAGGGTTCTTAGAGGTAAAATTAGGATTTTAATTTGGAGATTAGGGTTTGGTTAGAGATTAATTAAAAATTAAATTAAATTTAATATAATTAATTTTAAAAATAGTATTTATTTTTTAAATTTATAAATTATTTTTAATTTAATATTTTAATTTAAAATTAGAGATAAATAAATAACTTTTTTTAATTCATAAAATTAATCAAAACTTTCAATTATTCAATTTAAATTGTATAAAATTTTAATTTTTTTAGTTAATAAAACTTTAAATTCTTAATATGAAAATACTCAATTATTTTAAAAAAATTTATAAATCCTAATAGATTTTGAACTCAAAGTATCATAAAATTTAATTTAATTACCTTTAAAAAAATAATTTTTTAAAAATAAAATTATCAACAAATATATTTTACTATTAAATATTTTTTATTTGAGAAATTAATTTCTAATAAGAATTCAGAGTTGATTTCTAATAGATATTAGATATATTAATTTTTTAAAAAATTTATTATTAATAAAGATTAAATTTATTAATTTTTTTAAAAGATTAAAAGATATTTTTTACAATTTTTTAGAATTAATCAATTAATTTTTAATATTTATAAAAAATACTTAATTATCAAAACCAATATTTTAGAAAAACTAAAGTTTTGAAAAAAAATTACTATACAAAAAATTATATAAATAATTTTTTTTAACACTAAAGGTTTTAACATCTTTAAACAAAATCTTTTTTAGTTACAAAAAATTTTTAATACTGAATTTTGTGAAAAATTAATTTTTTGTTACAAAATATTTTGAACTTTTGCAATAGCTTAATTTTTTGTTACAAAACATTATAAATTTTTTGCAACAAAATATCATTTTGTTAAAAAAATCAACACAATTTATAACAAAAGAAATCATGTTGTTACAAAAAATTCTTATTTTGTAACTATAACTAATTTTTGTTACAAATGCTTCATTTTCTTGTAGTGGGAGGAGAGTGAAACTCAACCACCTCAGTCATAGTGGCTGTTGCTTCCTTCAGGGAACCTTCTCTGGTGCTTCAGTTCTTCCAGCTCACGCCCCTGCTTCTGTTGTTCCTCTGTCAACTTATGGAGGATGGTGGACTAGCTCTGGTGCTTCTGTTTCAGCTGATCCATAGTGGATATCAACTGTCCGATGGATACTGCTAGCTGAGTCCAATACTCGTGTGGAGGGAGATCCTATCCTGCAGGTAGTTTAGGCTGCCTCTTTTGAGGAGGGGAAATCGGCTTCTGAGGTGGTGCTTGGCCAATTTTTTGAGTGTACTCCATACTCTTCTTAGTGATTGGGCTATCCACTACAATAAGCATATCTATATCAATTTGGACATTGGCTGCCTAACATAAGCGGGAGATGAGGTGAGGGAAGGCTAATCTAGAGATGGTTGAGGTTTTTGTTGCGATGTTGTATATCTCTAGAGTGATCATTTGATGAACTTCCACCTCATTGCCAAGCATAATGCAGTGAATCATCACATCTCACCTCACAGTAACCTCAGACCGATTACTAGTGGAGAGGATAGAGTGTTGAATAAACTCCAGCCATCCTCTAGCAACTGGCTTCAGATCATTCCTTCTCAGCTGGTATGGCCAGCCCTTGGCATCCTTCCTCCACTGTGTTCCTGGAAGGCATATATCCTTAAGGACTTGATATAACCTCAGATCAGCTATGACTCTCCTATTATAAGAGTGAGGGTCATCTCTAGATGGAGGCAGCTGAAGTATCTCCCTCACTCTTCCCATTCCAAACTGTAGGGTCTTTCCTCAAACCATGGTGGGCCAAGTCTTGAACTTTGAATGCTCATTCTTGTGCTTGTCCATTATCCACAGGTTTGCATAGAACTCTCTGACCTTCAGAACTCTGACTTCAGTTACAGGGTTGGCCAGAATTTCCCAACCCCTGCTTCAAATTTGTTCTTGAATTTTAGGATACTCGTCAGCTTTCAATTTGAACTTCACCTCCGGTATCACCTTCTTTTTGCTACAATCTTGTAGTAGTGATCCTCGTGAAGCTTAGTGTAGAACCGGTGGAGCTCATGTGGGATTGTAGAGGGAGTCTTTTTCTTCCTTTTCCTTAAAGATAATTCACCAACTTTTTGTGCCATAGAGAGTGTGAGGAGAGTGAAAAGCAGAGCGCTCCAACACCAAACTTAAAACGTTTGCTCATCCTTGAGCAAAGAGAAGAGAGAATAGAAAGAAAAAGGGTGAGATAAAAGGGAGAATGAAAAGTAGAATGAAGGGGTGAGGAGAGGTGAGAATTGAAGTGATATTTATAGGGGTGGGGGTGCAATTTCGGTCATGGGGGGGGGAAGAGAAAATGGAGTGAATTTTTGCCTAATGGTGAGATGATATGCAAAGATATGAGTAGATTATGTGGAGATACGGTATAAAAATAATAGGGACATAAAGAGAGTTTGATGCATGAGAATGAGTAGTGAAACAGGAAGGAGGGGATAAAATAAAAAAGATATGATATGAAAAGATATGAGTGGAATTTAAGAGATTTGGTAGGAAATTGACCCCCCTGGTGGCACTAAACGCCCTCCCTGGCATTTAGCGCCCAAGTGGAGATGGCTTTGTCCCCTTTCTGGCATGAAATGCCACTGCTGGCGTTAAATGCCCGCAGTCCCCCCTTCTTTTTTTTTATCCTTGGTGGTGTTAAACGCCCATTATGGACGTGAAATGCCCCAGTGGTTACTTTTCGAGTTGGAACGCTCATTTGGGGCGTCAAATGCCCCATTCAAAACTCCTCTGCTGGTGCTAAACGCCCTCTTCGGTGTTTAGCGCCCCCAGCATGTTGTCTTCAGGGTGTTCTGTTCTTCTGTCTGAATTTTGCTGTCCCTATTTTGAGTGCTGTACATGACCACAAACATTGGAAAAATTAGGAAAACTATGAAAATCAATGAAAAATAAAATGAAATCAAATCAAACTAAAATAAAACTGAAATCAAATTAAAACAAACCAAAGGATACTTATGGCTGGATTGCCTCCCAACAAGCGCTTCTTTACTGTCATTAGTTTGACATTCACAATTGCTATGTCAGCAGATGGGTGGATCTCTGGCGATGAATCTCATCTCCAAGATAATGCTTCACCCGCTGGCTATTGACTATGAATTTGCTGTCTGAATTCCTATCTTGAAGTTCCACATGACCATAGGGTGACATTCCAGTGGCCACAAAGGGTTCTGACCATCTAGACTTAAGCTTCCCAAGAAAGAGCTTAAGCCGAGAATTGAATAGTAAAACCATCTAGCCAGACTCAAATACTCTTGATGCTATCTTTCTGTCATGCCACTTTTTGGCCCTTTCCTTGTAGAGCTTGGCGTTTTCATATGCAGAGTGATTGGACTCATCAAGCTCATTCAGCTTGAGCAACGTTTCTCTCCTGCAGCTTTGGAATCAAAGTTCAGGAACGTTGTTGCCAAATATGCTCTGTGCTCCAACTCCACTGACAAATGACAAACCTTACCATAAACTAACTAGTATGGAGACATTCCAATGGGGGCCTTGAAAGCTATCTTGTACGCTCAGAGAGCATCATCAAGTCTCCTTGTCCAGTCCTTCCTTGAGATGCTCATTGTCTTCTCTAAGATCTTCTTGAGTTACCTATTTGAAACCTCAGTCTGTCTATTTGTCTCTGGATGATAGGGGGTTGCCACTTTATGATGGACTCCATATCTTTGCAGAAGTGAGTCCAGTTGTTTATTACAGAAATGACTGTCCCCATCACTGATCAGTGTCTTTGGGACACCAAACCTGCTAAAAATGTATCTCTGCAAGAAGTTCAGTACGACTCTGGTGTCATTATTGGGTGACGCTATTGTTTCCACCCATTTGGACACATAATCTACTACCACCAAGATGTATGTGTTGAGTATAAGGGAGGAAAAGGTCCATGAAATCTATCCCCCATACATCGAATAGTTTAATCTCTAGAGTCTCTTGCTGTGGCATTTCAAGATTGTGGGGAAGATTCCCAGCTCTTTGACACTTGTCACAGTTTCTTACAAATTCTCGTGAGTCTCTGAAGTGGGTCGGCCAGTAAAACCCACTCTAAAGGACCTTGGTGATTGTTCTTTCTCTACAAAAGTGGACTCCATACTCGGAACTATGACAATGCTAGAAGATCTGCTGTGCTTTCTCATCTGAGACACAAATCATCCTATCCGAGCATCTCTTGAAAATGTAGGGTTCATCCCATAAGTAATACTTAGCATCATGTAAAAGCTTTCTAACTTGTGGCTTAGTGTACTCCTTAGGGATGAACCTCATGGCCATATAGTTTGCAATGTCTGCAAATCATGGAGACTTCTGGATCATGAAGAGGTACTCATCTGGGAAGATCTTAGTTACAACAATGCGGGGTAGCGTTCCTTCTTCAGGCTCAATCCTGGACAGATGATCAGCTACTTGGTTTTCTGACCCTTTCCTGTCTCTAATCACAATGTCAAATTCCTGAAGAAGAAGTAGTACCCACCTGATCAATCTTAGTTTAGAGTCCTGCTGGGTTAGAAAGTACTTAAGAGAAGCATGGTCAGTATAAACAATAACCTTGGAACCAATTAAGTAAGATTTAAACTTATCAATTGCATAGATAACAACTAGTAATTATTTTTCTATAGTGGTATAATTCTTTTGCACGTCATTCAAAACATGACCGGCATAATAAATGACGTGAAGAAGCTTGTCTTGTCTCTATCCCAAGACAGCCCCTATTGCATAATCACTGGCATCACACTTTAGTTCAGATGGTAATTCCCAGTTGGGAGGGGCAATAATGGGTGCAGAGAGAAGCTTTGCTTTTAAATTTTCAAAGGCTTGCAGGCATTCTTTGTCCAAAACAAAAGGAGTGTCAGCAACCAATAGGTTGCTCAGAGGTTTCATAATCTTGGAAAAATCCTTTATAAACCTCCTGTAAAATCATGCATGTCCTAAGAAACTTCTTATTGCCTTAACATTAGCGGGTGGTGGTAATTTTTTAATTACTTCCACCTTGGCTTTATCAACATCTATTCCCTTGTTTGAAATCCGGTGACCAAGAACAATTTCCTCAGTTACCATAAAATACATTTTTTTCATTTCAAAACAAGTTTTGTTTCTTGACACTGTTTCAAGACCAAGGCTAGATGCTTAAGGCAAGAATTAAAAGAATCACCAAAAACAAAGAAGTCATCCATAAATACCTCAATGAACTTTTCAACCATGATTGAAAAAATAGAAAGCATACACCTTTAAAAAGTTGCTAGGGCATTACAGAGTCCAAACGGCATCCTTCGGTAAGCAAATACTCCAAAGGGACAAGTGAACACTGTCTTCTCCTGGTCTTGAGGGTTTACTGCGATATGATTTTATCTAGAGTATCCATATAAAAATCAATAGAAGGCATAGCCGGCGAGCCTCTCAAGCATCTGATCAATGAAAGGTAGAGGAAAGTGGTCTTTCCTTGTAGCGTTATCGAGCCTCCTAAAGTCAATACACATGCGCTATCCTGTGACAGTTCTTATGGGAATAAGCTCATTCCTTTCATTTTAAATCACTGTCATGCCCCCCCTTCTTGGGAACCACTTATACTGGACTCACCATGGGCTACTAAAAATAGGGTAAATGATCCCGGCTTCCCAAAGCTTCATAAGTTCCTTCTGGACCACCTCTTTCATGGTTAGATTCAGTTGCCTCTGTGGTTGCACAACTGGTTTAGCATCATCCTCAAGTAAGATCTTGTGCTTACACTTGGTTGGAGTGATCCCTTTTAAGTCACTAATGGTCCATCCAAGAGATGTTTTATGACTCTTGAGCACCTGAATCAGCGCCTCCTCTTCCTCCTGTCTCACGGAGGAACTTATGATCACTGAATAAGTGTCTTTGTTACCTAGGAATGCATATTTCACGGATGGAGGCAAAGGCTTCAACTCGGGTTTAGGGGGTCCTTCCTCAGTATTGGGCGTGCCAAGCTTCTCCCTCTGAGGTGCTGGTTCATCAACTTCAAGCAGAGTGTCTTCAGGGGAAGTGTCCAGGTCATCTTTAGGCTTTCCGGCTTCAAATGCTTCATCAACCAGAGGTTCAATAATGTCAATCCTCATGCATCCTTCAGAATCATCCGGATGTTGCAAGGCCTCTAAAACATCTATCACAATCTCCTCTTCATTGACTTTTAGAGTTACTTAACCCTTCTGTACATCAATGAGAGCTCTTCCTGTGGCTAAGAAGGGTTTTCTGTGCGCGTACACGTCGATTGGCAATTTCTCCATCCGCGCGGAAGCGACATGTACGCGTGCGCGTCCATGGGCGAGATCCCTTTTTTGCGCGTGCGTGCCTTGTGCCCGTGCGCGTCCTTTGATGCACTCCCAATATTTGTTTCTTCATGCATTCTCCCCTTTGTATAATTTTCTACTCACTTCTCCCATCCAATGCTTGCCTTATAACCTGAAATTACTCAACACACACATCAAGGCATCGAATGGAATTAAAGTGAATCAAAATTACTAATTTAGGGCCTAAAAAGCATGTTTTTACACTTAAGCAAAAATCAAGGGAGAATCTTAAAACCATGCTATTTCATTAAATAAATGTGAGAAAAGGTGATAAAATCCCTTAAATTAAGCACAAGATAAACCACGAAATCGGGGTTTATCAGGGTCTTCCAAGAATGATGGATGCATTCTTGTCCTCTTCCATATCCAATATCACAAAGTTAGTAGGGAAGATAAAAGACCCGACTACCACAAGTAGATAAAAGACCCGACTATCACAAAATGGCGAGGATGAGCTCCTTCACCTCGCGTGCAGCAGCACTGATAGAGGGTGTGGCAGTGGCGACGGCCAAACACAAACGGCGATGAGGGTGACCGTAGCCCTCTCTTCCTCGTGCGCCGTCCTCCTTCTCGGTGACCACGATGACAGCGACGCCTGGACAAGACGCGGCGGTCCATGGTTCCTCTTCTCTCAATACGAGCTCTCTCTGCGGGCTCTCCCCTTTCGATGGTACAGCAGTGATGACAGTGGCAAGACTACCTACCTCTCCATCTCCCTCTCTTCTCGTCTTTCCCTTTTTTGTTCTCCCTCTCTTCCTCTGCTGTGTGTATATGTGTGTGTGTGTGTGTTGAGAGTGAGGAAGGGGGGTTTTGGGGGTGGCAGCTATGTTTGATAAAAGGGTGAGGGAGTGTGTTGTGTGTAATGAAATTAGGGTTAGGGTTTTTTTGAATTAAAAATGGATAAAGTAGGTTGATAATTTCAAATAAAAATGTGGATAATATAGTAAATAAAAACCAATTTTAATCCAACACTAATATTTATAAAAATACTATTTAATTATTAACTTTCAAATTATTTTCAAATAAATATTCTAATTCAATAATTAGAGATAATTTCATTAATTTTTTTATTTATAAAAATGAAGGTATTAAACTCCAAATCTCTATTATTTAAATCAAATCATATAAAATTCTTATTATTTTATAATTATTAAACTTTATAATTTAAAAATAGAAATTATTCAATAATTATAAAATTAGATAAATTCTAATTTAATTATCAAAACTTGATTTAATTAGCTTTAATAAAAATTATTTCTGAAATTAAAGTCTTTAATGAATAAATAAATTGAAATTGACTCATAATAAGATTCTCCAAAAGTTCTGGGTCTTAAAATGGGCTCTGGCACTAGGTTGAACCACTCGGGATATATGGATTGGATATCGAAGGGAGACTGGTGCACAAATTGTGAATCACACTTTTCACAACTCGTACCACTAACCAGCAAGTGCACTGGGTCGTCCAAGTAATACCTTACGTGAGTAAGGGTCGAATCCCACGGAGATTGTTGGTATGAAGCAAGCTATGGTCACCTTGTAAATCTCAGTCAGGCAGATATAAATGGATAATGGTGTTTTCGAATAATAATTAATAAGATAGGGATAGAGGTACTTATGTAAATCATTGGTAGGAATTTCAGATAAGCGAATGGAGATACTTTCGTTCCTCTGAACCTCTGCTTTCCTGCTATCTTCATCCAATCAGTCTTACTCCTTTCCATGGCTGGCTTTATGCAAGGGCATCACCGTTGTCAGTGGCTACATCCCCTCCTCTCAGTGAATAATATGTTCACGCACCCTGTCACGGCACGGCTATTCATCTGTCGGTTCTCGATCATGCTGGAATAGGATTCACCCTCCTTTTGCGTCTGTCACTAACGCCCAACAATCGCGAGTTTGAAGCTCGTCACAGTCATTCAATCATTGAATCCTACTCAGAATACCACAGACAAGGTTTAGACTTTCCGGATTCTCTTGAATGCCGCCATCATTCTAGCTTACGCCACGAAGATTCTGGTTAGGAGATCTAAGAGATACTCATTCTAGCTTATTTCATGTAGAACAGAAGTGTTTGTCAGGCACGCGTTCATAAGGGAGAATGGTGATGAGCGTCACACATAATCATCACCTTCATCACGTTCTTGGGTGCGAATGGATATCTTAGAAGCGAAATAAGATGAATTGAATAGAAAACAGTAGTACTTTGCATTAATCTTTGAGGGACAGCAGAGCTCCACACCTTAATCTATGGAGTGTAGAAACTCTACCGTTAAAAATACATAAGTGAAGGTCCAGGCATGGCCGAGATGGCCAGCCCCCTAAAACGTGATCAAAGGATCATAAGGTAATCCAAAGATGCCTAATACAATAGTAAGAGGTCCTATTTATAATAAACTAGCTACTAGGGTTTACATGAGTAAGTATTTGATGTATAAATCCACTTCCGGGGCCCACTTGGTGTGTGTTTGGGCTGAGCTTAAGTGTTGCATGTGCAGAGGCCATTTGTGGAGTTGAACGCCAGTTTTTGTGCCAGTTTGGGCGTTCAACTCTGGTTTTGGATCCTTTTCTGGCGCTGGACGCCAGATTTGGGTAGAAAGCTGGCGTTGAACGCCAGTTTACGTCGTCAATTCTTGGCCAAAGTATGGACTATTATATATTGTTGGAAAGCCCTGGATGTCTACTTTCCAACGCAATTGGAAGCGCGCCATTTCGAGTTCTGTAGCTCCAGAAAATCCACTTTGAGTGCAGGGAGGTCAGAATCCAACAGCATCAGCAGTCCTTTTTCAACCTCTGAATCTGATTTCTGCTCACGTCCCTCAATTTCAGCCAGAAAATACCTGAAATCACAGAAAAATACACAAACTCATAGTAAAGTCCAGAAATGTGAATTTAACACAAAATCTATTAAAAACATCCCTAAAAGTAACTAGATCCTACTAAAAACATACTAAAAACAATGTCAAAAAGCGTATAAATTATCCGCTCATCACAACACCAAACTTAAATTGTTGCTTGTCCCCAAGCAACTGAAAATCAAAATAGGATAAAAAGAATAGAATATACTATAAATTCCAAACTATCAATGACACAGAGCTTCAATCATATGAGCGGGACTTATAGCTTTTTGCCTCTTGAATAGTTTTGGCATCTCACTTTATCCATTGAGACTCAGAATGATTGGCATCTATAGGAACTTCAGATTTCGAATAGTGTTATTGACTCTCTTAGTTCAGTATGATGATTCTTGAACACAGCTTCTTTATGAGTCTTGGCCGTGGCCCTAAGCATTTTGTTTTCCAGTATTACCACCGGATACATAAATGCCACAGACACATAATTGGGTGAACCTTTTCAGATTGTGACTCAGCTTTGCTAAAGTCCCCAATTAGAGGTGTCCAGGGTTTTTAAGCACACTCTTCTTTTGCTTTGGACCTTGACTTTAACCGCTCAGTCTCAAGTTTTCACTTGACACCTACACGCCACAAGCACATGGTTAGGGACAGCTTGGTTTAGCCGCTTAGACCAGGATTTTATTCCTTTAGGCCCTCTTATCCACTGATGCTCAAAGCCTTGGGATCCTTTTTAATTGCCCTTGCCTTTTGGTTTTAAGAGCTTTGGCTTTTTCTGCTTGCTTTTTCTTTTTCTTTCTATTTTTTTTTCGCCTTTTTTTTTTTTTTTGCAAGCTTTGTTCTTTGCTGCTTTTTCTTGCTTCAAGAATCATTTTTATGATTTTTCAGATTATCAAATAACATGTCTCCTAGTCATCATCCTTTCAAGAGCCAACATATTTAACATTCTTAAACAACAACTTCAAAAGACATATGCACTGTTCAAGCATACATTCAGAAAACAAGAAGCATTGTCACCACATCAATATAATTAAACTAAGTTCAAGGATAAATTCGAAACTCATGTACTTCTTGTTCTTTTGAATTAAAACATTTTTCATTTAAGAGAGGTGATGGATTCATAGGACATTTATAACCTTAAGACAAAGTTACTAACTACTAATGATCATGTAATGAAGACACAAACATAGATAAGCACATAACATAGAAAACGAAAAGCAGAAGAATTAAGAACAAGGAATGAATCCACCTTAGTGATGGTGGCATTTTCTTCTTGAGGAATCAATGATGTCCTTGAGCTCTTCTATGTCTCTTCCTTGCCTTTGTTGCTCCTCCTTCAGTGCTTTTAGATCTTCTCTGATTTCATGAAGGATGATGGAGTGCTCTTGATGTTCCACCCTTAGCTGCTTCCAATAATTGTGTGGAAGAAAATGTATCCCTTGAGGTATCTCAGGGATCTCTTGATTTGCAGTCAAATGTTCTACCACTGAGCTATAGACCCTTGATGGAAGCTTTTGTCTTCCCTTTCCTCTTTCTAGAGGTTTCTCTGGCCTTAGGTGCCATCAATGGTTATGGAAAAAACAAAAAAGCTATGCTTTTACCACACCAAACTTAGAATGTTGCTTGCCCTCGAGCAAAAGAAGAAAGAATAGAAGAATAAGAAGAAGATATGGAGGAGATGGATGGGAGTGTGTATTCGGCCATATGGGTGGGATTGGGTGGGAGAGAGATATTGAATTTTTGAAGGTAGTGGGTGTATGGATGTGAGTGGTAAATGGAAAAAAAGAAGGGATGATCATGAATGGAAAGAGAGATGATGAGGTAGGTGGGGATCCTGTGGGGTCCACAGATCCTGAGATGATCCTGTGGGGTCCACAGATCCTGAGGTGTCAAGGCATTTACATCCCTGCACCAATTTAGGCATGTAAAATGCCCTTGCACACAACTCTGGGCGTTCAGCGCCAGGTTGGTGCCCATTTTGGGCGTTCAACGCCCCTTTGCTGCCATTTCTGGCGTTGAACGCCAGAACCATGCTTGTTCTGGGCGTTGAACGCCAGAACCATGCTTGTTCTGGGCGTTCAGCGCCAGGATGCTCCCATTCTGGGCGTTCAGCGCCAGAACTATGCTCTATTCTGGCGTTTGAACGCCAGACAGATGCTCCTCTAGGGTGTGATTTTTCTTCTGCTGTTTTTGATTCCGTTTTCAATTTTTATATTTATTTTGTGACTCCTCATGATCATGAACCTATAAAGACACATAACTAAGAAAAATATAGTTAGATAAATAAACATTGGGTTGCCTCCCAACAAGCGCTTCTTTAATGTCAATAGCTTGACAGTGGGCTCTCATGGAGCCTCACAGATGTGCAGAGCTTTGTTGAGACTCTCCAACACCAAACTTAGAGTTTGGATATGGGAGTTCAACACCAAACTTAGAGTTTGGTTGTGGCCTCCCAACACCAAACTTGGAGTTTGACTGTGGGGGCTCTGGTTGACTCTGCTTGGAGAGAAGCTTTTTCTGCTTCCTCTCCATGGTTGCAGAGGGAGATCCTTGAGTTTTAAACACAAGGGAGTTCTCATTCCATTGAAGGAATATTTCACCTCTCTCAACATCAATCACAGCTCTTGCTGTGGCCAGGAAAGGTCTTCCTAGGATGATGGATTCATCCTCTTCCTTTCCAGTATCCAGGACTATGAAATCAGCAGGGATGTAAAGGCCTTCAACCTTTACTAACACGTCCTCTACTTGTCCATAAGCCTGTTTTCTTGAGCTGTCTGCCATCTCTAATAAGATTTTAGCAGCTTGCACCCCATAGATTCCCAGTTTCTCTATTACAGAGAGGGGCATGAGGTTTATTCCTGAACCAAGGTCACACAGAGCCTTAAAGATCATGGTGCCTATGGTACAGGGTATTACGAACTTTCCAGGATCCTGTCTCTTCTGAGACAATGTCAGTTGATCCAGATCACTTAGTTCATTGATGAACAAGGGAGGTTCAACTTCCCAAGTATCAATGCCAAATAATTTGGCATTTTGCTTCATGATTGCACCAAGAAACTTGGCAGTTTGCTCTTCAGTAACATCCTCATTCTCTTCAGAAGAGGAATACTCATCAGAGCTCATGAAGGGTATAAGGAGGTTCAATGGAATCTCTATGGTCTCTAGATGAGCCTCAGAGTCCTTTGGTTCCTCAGAGGGAAGCTCCTTATTGATCACTGGATGTCCCAGGAGGTCTTCCTCCTTGGGATTCACGTCCTCTCCTCTCCTCACAGGTTCGGCCATGGTGCTTATGTCAATGGCCTTGCACTCTCCTTTTGGGTTCTCTTCTGTATTGCTTGGGAGAGTACTAGGAGGGATTTCAGTGATCCTTTTACTCAGCTTATCCCATGAGTTCAGGCTATTCTTAGGTTGAGAATCCAACTAGAGTCTAGCTCTGTCTCTTACAGCAAAAAGGGAAAAGCATGAGCCTGTAGACTTTAGGATCTACTCCATTAGTCTTTACAGTATCACATATCTGCAAGAATTCAGTTAAGAACTAAAAAGGGTCTTCAGATGGAAGTCCATGAAACTTGCAGTTCTGCTGCATCAGAAAAACTAATTGAGGTTTCAGCTCAAAGTTGTTTGCTCCAATGGCAGGAATGGAGATGCTTCTTCCATGTAAATTGGAATTAGGTGCAGTAAAGTCACCAAGCATTCTCCTTGCATTATTATTATTTTCAGCTGCCATTTTCTTTTCTTGTTTGATAATTTCTGACAGGTGCTTGCTGGTTTGTTGTAATTCAGCTTCTCTTAGTTTCCTCTTTAGAGTCCTTTCAGGTTCTGGATCTGCTTCAACAAGAATGTTCTTGTCCTTGCTCCTGCTCATATGACAAAGAAGAGGGCGCAGAAAAATAATAATAATAGATATCCTCTTTTTTTTTTTTTTTGTGAGGGAGAGATGTTAGTGGATGAATAAACAAATAGAATAAGGTGAAAGAGGGGAAATTTCGAAAATAATTTTTTTGAAAAAGAGTTAGTGATTTTTGAAAATAGTTTTTGAAAAAGGTTAGTAATTTTTCGAAAAAAATTTTAAAATAAAAAATAAAAATAAAAATAATTAGTTAAAAAGAAAATTTTTTTTTTTGAAAAGGAGGGAAGATATTTTCGAAAATTAGAGAGAGAGAGTTAGTTAGGTAGTTTTGAAAAAGTTAAGAAACAAACAAAAAGTTAGTTAGTTAGTTGAAACAAATTTTGAAAACCAATTTTGAAAAGATAAGAAGTTAGGAAGTTAGAAAAGATATTTTGAAAAGATATTTTTGAAAAAGATAAGATAAGAAGATATTTTTGAAAAGATATGATAGAAATTAGTTTTTGAAAAAGATTTGATTTTTAAAATCACAATTAATGACTTGATTCACAAGAAATCACAAGATATGATTCTAGAACTCAAAGTTTGAATCTTTCTTAACAAGCAAGTAACAAACTTGAAATTTTTGAATCAAAACATTAATTAATTAGTTATTTTCGAAAATTTTATATAAAAATAAGAAAAAGATTTTTGAAAAATATTTTTGGAATTTTCGAAAATAACTAATAATTTTGAAAAAGATTTGATTTTTTTTTTTGAAAAAGATTTTGAAAAAGATAAGATTTTCAAATTGAAAATTTGATTTGACTCATAAGAAACAACTTGATTTTAAAAATTTTTGAAAAAGTCAATCCAAATTTTCGAATTTGATGAGAGAAAAAGGGAAAGATATTTTTTTTTATTTTTGAATTTTTATGATGAGAGAGAAAAACAAGAAAAATAATGCAATGCATGGCAATTTTAGATCAAAACTATGAATGTGTGCAAGAATGCTATGAATGTCAAGATGAACACCAAGAACACGTTGAATATCATGATGAACATCAAGAACATATTTTTGAAAAGATTTTTTTTAATGCAAAGAAAACATGCAAGACACCAAACTTAGAAATCTTTCATGTTTAGACTCTAATAAATAAAAAATGTACATGTAAAACAAGAAAAGACACAAAACAAGGAAAACAACAAGATCAAACAAGAAGACTGACAAAGAACAACTTGAAGATCATGAAGAACACTATGAATGCATGAAATTTTCAAAAAATGCAAGATGCACATGCAATTGACACCAAACTTATAACATGACTCAAGACTCAAACAAGAAACACAAAATATTTTTGATTTTTATGATTTTCTAATTTTTTTTGTATTTTTTTTTCGAAAACAAGTGAGAAAATTTTGAAATATTTTTGAAAAATTTTTGAAAAGAAAACAAAAAGAAAATTACCTAATCTGAGCAACAAGATGAACCGTCAGTTGTCCAAACTCGAACAATCCCCGGCAACGGCGCCAAAAACTTGGTGCACGAAATTGTGATGTCCAGGCTCAAACAATCCCCGGCAACGTGAGCAACTTGGTGCTCTGATCTCAATACATAATTGTCACAACTTCGATACAACTAACCAGCAAGTGCACTGGGTCGTCCAAGTAATACCTTACGTGAGTAAGGGTCGAATCCCACGGAGATTGTTGGTATGAAGCAAGCTATGGTCACCTTGTAAATCTCAGTCAGGCAGATATAAAGTGATAATGGTGTTTTCGAATAATAATTAATAAGATAGGGATAGAGGTACTTATGTAAATCATTGGTAGGAATTTCAGATAAGCGAATGGAGATACTTTCGTTCCTCTGAACCTCTGCTTTCCTGCTATCTTCATCCAATCAGTATTACTCCTTTCCATGGCTGGCTTTATGCAAGGGCATCACCGTTGTCAGTGGCTACATCCCCTCCTCTCAGTGAATAATATGCTCACGCACCCTGTCACGGCACGGCTATTCATCTGTCGGTTCTCGATCATGCTGGAATAGGATTCACCCTCCTTTTGCGTCTGTCACTAACGCCCAACAATCGCGAGTTTGAAGCTCGTCACAGTCATTCAATCATTGAATCCTACTCGGAATACCACAGACAAGGTTTAGACTTTTCGGATTCTCTTGAATGCCGCCATCATTCTAGCTTACGCCACGAAGATTCTGGTTAGGTGATCTAAGAGATACTCATTCTAGCTTATTTCATGTAGAACAGAAGTGTTTGTCAGGCACGCGTTCATAAGGGAGAATGGTGATGAGCGTCACACATAATCATCACCTTCATCACGTTCTTGGGTGCGAATGGATATCTTAGAAGCGAAATAAGATGAATTGAATAGAAAACAGTAGTACTTTGCATTAATCTTTGAGGGACAGCAGAGCTCCACACCTTAATCTATGGAGTGTAGAAACTCTACCATTAAAAATACATAAGTGAAGGTCCAGGCATGGCCGAGATGGCCAGCCCCCTAAAACGTGATCAAAGGATCATAAGGTAATCCAAAGATGCCTAATACAATAGTAAGAGGTCCTATTTATAATAAACTAGCTACTAGGGTTTACATGAGTAAGTATTTGATGTATAAATCCACTTCCGGGGCCCACTTGGTGTGTGTTTGGGCTGAGCTTAAGTGTTGCACGTGCAGAGGCCATTTGTGGAGTTGAACGCCAGTTTTTGTGCCAGTTTGGGCGTTCAACTCTGGTTTTGGATCCTTTTCTGGCGCTGGACGCCAGATTTGGGTAGAAAGCTGGCGTTGAACGCCAGTTTACGTCGTCAATTCTTGGCCAAAGTATGAACTATTATATATTGTTGGAAAGCCCTGGATGTCTACTTTCTAACGCAATTGGAAGCGCGCCATTTCGAGTTCTGTAGCTCCAGAAAATCCACTTTGAGTGCAGGGAGGTCAGAATCCAACAGCATCAGCAGTCCTTTTTCAACCTCTGAATCTGATTTCTGCTCAAGTCCCTCAATTTCAGCCAGAAAATACCTGAAATCACAGAAAAACACACAAACTCATAGTAAAGTCCAGAAATGTGAATTTAACACAAAATCTATTAAAAACATCCCTAAAAGTAACTAGATCCTACTAAAAACATACTAAAAACAATGTCAAAAAGCGTATAAATTATCCGCTCATCAGAGACTCTGGCTTGGGCTCCGTCAAGTGCAGTGGCTGAGGAGGAAAAGGAAAATGGGTACTGATGCGCGAGCATCTTTCCTATCTTTTTCTAGTGAATTTACATCTAATTTGTTGAGTTTAATAAAGAATTAATTATCTTTTAGCCAATATGGATGCTACTTTGGTCTTTTGCAATTTTGTTTATTTTAGGTAGCATTTGGCGAAATTTGATAGAGTTTCTGCAGCACAAGAATCAAAGGAGATGGTAGCGAGGAGCGATGCGTACGCGTGACTGACGCGTACGCGTGATTTGGAGCTTTCCATGGTGACGCGTGCACGTGACTGACGCGTACGCGTGATTTGAAGTTTTGCACAGCGACGCGTGGGTGTGACCGACGCGTCCGCGTGACTCGCGAAAAAGACCATCGACGCGTACGCGCGACTGACGCATACGCGTGACATGCGCCACGTGCAGAAAACGCAGAAAAACGCTGGGGGTGATTTCTGGGCTATTTTGACCCAGTTTCCAGCCCAAAAAACACAGATTATAAGCTGCAGAATGGACAAAACAAGTGGTCTCCACCATCAACTGAAGACTGAATTAATTCAAATTTTAAATTCAAATATTATTTTTAGGAAAAGATATGATTTTAGTTTTAGATAATAGATTTTAAATAATTAGGATTAGATATAAAAGGGAATTCCAACAAGGTGATTCGAAAACAACATCTTAGAACAACATTATTCCAATTCATAATTTACAATCCTAGTTTTCTACTCTGAACCATGAGCAACTAATCCTCCACTGTTAAGGTTAGGAGCTCTGTCTATTTGTATGGATTGATTTTATTGCTTTTTCTATTTTAATTTATGCATAAATTTATAATTTAAGAATTGTTCTCGCTCTTTATCTTATGAATTTGGGTTGAACGGAAGTATGACCCTTTTTCTATTTGAGTTCTTGTAAAACTTGGAAAAGCTCTTTATTTGAACAACAGCTTGAAAACATATTCTCCTAAATTTTAATTATCTGGATTTAACGGGATACGAGACATATAATCCTTTTATTTTTGGATAATTAGAGTTTTTGTGGCATGTAAACTGGAATTTGATCATGCAGCTTCTAATTGAAATTAATTGACCAAGGAATTGGCAGTTAATGAATTTTAGAGGAGACTAGAAAGGTCTAAAGAATTAAGGTCTTGTCACATATAGTTTACCATAATTTAATCCTACATGATTAAAATAGTTAGTAAGAAAAGTTAATCCAGAAAAATAGATAACTTTGATACCTTAACTATCTTCTCCATATTTTATTCCCAACTTATTTACCTGTCTGACCTCAAACTCTTCTTTATTGTTTAATGCTTTTGAACTCTCAATTATTCTTTTCTGTTTGTCTAACTAAGCCAATAAATCAATCATTGTTGCTTGATCCATCAATCCTCGTGGGATCGACCCTCACTCACCTGAGGTATTACTTGGTACGACCCGGTGCACTTGCCGGTTAGTTTGTGGTTATAAATTCCGCACCAGGTACCTCCCAGATACAGCTCAGACAGTAGAAGATACGGTGCATCAGGATCAAACTCTAGAATAAGAAGAAGGTGAGAGAGAGGTCTATCAGGAAGAATGTACATGATGGTATGAACGTCGCCCCATATAGGGTCCAAGTAGTAGCTTGGTGCGGGAACCTCAAAGAAGATGACTCCCAATCCCATCTGTAGAGTGAGGGAAGAAGAGGGTGAGAACCAAAGGATTCCAACAGGGTGACAATGGGAAACAGGGAGAATTTCGTGCTAAGCCTAAGTTTCGTAGGGATTTAGGGGATTTATAATACTAACTCTATGCTTATTGTACTCATTCCCATAAGTTACCCATACATGTAGTAAATCAAGTAGATAACAGAATACAAGTGATAATTATAAACTCACAAATCTAATTACAAAATAATGTACAACTAAGTATGATGCATGCTTGGTCTTAGTACAGGCCATGAGTTCACGTGTCGGTTGGTTGCATGAAATTCCAACAATGTTTTCGACATAGACGTTGTGTATCGCTGTCATTACCTCGAAAAGTGTATCTCCATTAGTGTTATGTATCGTTGTCCTCATGGGAAAGACCTTCCTTCTTGTCTTAAGTGAGCATTACATATCGCCGTCCTTACATCTTTCTAACACTGGTTAAGAGGAATGGAATTCCACACTACTAGGTAGACCTTAAGCACCTTGGGGTTTAGTTTTCTCTTTGGGACAGAGCGGAGTAATCTCTGAAGGGATACTTTTGGCCTTGATCTCTCAATACACTGCAATGGTATCCTTCCATAGCTCAAGAAATCCTTTTGCTCTTAGCCTTTCGACATCGATACCATGTTGCCCTTGCTTGTACTAAGGGACCCTTTTGCCCTTAGCAATTTAATTATAGTCTTTTATGGTCTCTTTTCTTGTTTCTTGAGTCTCCAAGACTTTTAATTTACAGTTTTTATTTTCTACTCTTAGATTATACCGAATTCTCATATTATCCT
This sequence comes from Arachis ipaensis, assembly GCF_059453495.1. NCBI lineage: Eukaryota > Viridiplantae > Streptophyta > Magnoliopsida > Fabales > Fabaceae > Arachis > Arachis ipaensis. The sequence continues at coordinate 111,050,039 of NC_142441.1, read as the reverse complement.
TCCTTTCTTTAAGTGTTACACAATCTTTAAACCTAAAAGTGACACTTTACTAGTTTATCCTTATGTTTTACAAAAAGACCATTTTACTTCTAAGCATTCTAATTAACCATTTTAAATCTTAATTTTCTCTAAAATGACTATTATAGCCCTAGGTGTCACATTCAACTATTCTTAGTGCTAATTATTATGAAAGTTACCAACTTATACCCTCATTTATCAGATTATCCCAAAAACTCTTATTAATGTCATTTTTACCCTTTTCAATATAAAATATTATCTCTTTCTTAGATTATTTATCATTATCTTATTTTTTTACCATAGTTTTACTTTTTACCCCTAACTTTTTGTCAATTTTTTTAGTTAGACTCAACTCTTTTCTTTAATCACAATTTTGATCCAATTATCTCCTCTAGTTCCATATTTATCCCTAAGACTTCTGCATTCATGTTTCTAGGTTTAGTTCTTATTAATTACATCCTTAACCTTCTTAGTCTTCTAATTTATCTAAGTGTCACTTTTGGTGCATCATATTTTTTTTCTAGAGATACATTTTATATTTTTAACTTTTTTTGACTCTTTTTCACATATCTTTTACTCTTTCACTTAATTATCTTTCTTAAGCTTCCTTTTATGACTTATATTAACTCTTGGTATATTTTATGAAATAAAACTTCAACCCCAAGTGTATCATAGGCCATTATTCATACAATAGGCATAGCCATAATGTTTACATATGACATATATTGCATCAATAAAGAGACAATTCATCATATAATCAAGATTCATACAAACATACACACCATCATTCTTTCAAGAGAGGATATGAGCATCACTTTCAAACATAGAAATTAAATAAGTGTTATTAACCCTTAACTTTTCCTTGATTTACTCTCTTGAATACGTTAGTCACCAAGAATTTTCCAAACAAGTGCAATTTGATCATTAATGAAATTGAGGTGGCTATAGTCAAAACTTAGAGAAATTGAGAAAATAAAAGGCAACTCTCTTGAGTTTGAGTTTGAGGACTCCTATGCATGCTTGTTGTGGTTCCTGATTAGCGGATATTTTATACGCTTTTTGGCAAAGTTTTCACATAGTTTTTAGTTTGTTTTGTTTAGTCTTTATTAAGTTTTTACAGGTGTTAGTGTTAAATTCACATTTTTGGATTTCACTTTGAGTTTGTGTATTTTTTTGTACCATTTCAGGTATTTTCTGGCTAAATTTGAGGAGTTGGAGCAGAAGTCTGATTCAGAGACAGAGAAAGCACTGCAGATGCTATCTGGATCTGACATCCTTGCACTTGGAAGAGCTTTTATGGAGCTACCAAAGTCCAAATGGAGCGTTCTCAATGGCTATGGAAATTTAACTTCTAGAGCTTTCCAGAAATGTATAATAGTCCATACTTTGTTTCGGATTAGAAAGCCCAAAACTGGCATCCAACGCCAGCATCCTGCCCTCTTCCTAGCATCCAGCGCCCAAGGAGCAGAGTCCAGCGTCCAAACGCCCAGAGTGGACCCCCTAGCCAGTGCTTCACACCCTAGAGACCTCATAGCACGTGGATCTCATCAAAGCTTAGCCCAAACACTCACCAAGTGGGCCCCAGAAGAGGATTTTAGCACTAAAAAGACTATTTTACCCTTACTAGTCATAAGAGTTATTTTACATAATCATTCGGACTTTTACACACCATATTTGAATTCACCATTGTATTTTCCTTTCAGTATGAGTTTTTAAACCTCCTAGGTTGAGGGAAAGAGCCCTGCTGAGTCCTATGAATTAATAAAAGTATTATTGTTTCTTCTTCGATCAGTGTTTAATTTATTTCTAAGATGTATAATTGCTCTTCAACATGGTGAATAGGATGATCAGTGACAATCAGCTCTGTTCATCATACTAAGACGAATGTGCCTGACAAACACCCGTGTCTACTTGGGTTCATGTGAATACATGGCTGGAAAGCACGAAGTACCAGCTATGTTTATACATCTCTTAGACGGCTAATCCACGACTTCGTTGTAGACATCTCGAGACACCAGTTCAACTGATTTCCGGGGAGATTAGTGATATGGATTTACTTGGGGTTTAATACATTCAAAGTAATAAAATCATAATGGAAGGGGGACAAGAAAAGAATGGCATTAAGAAGAGGAATTTATTGGTATAAAGAGACACATCAGAAACATAAAAGATAGATAAAGGTTTTTCCTACTAGACCTCTAAGATACGTGTTCTTAGCAACCTCGGTCACCGGAAAGGATTTCCTACTAGACCTTCAAGGAACTTGTCCTTGACAACCTAGATCAGAGGGACGGAAACTGAAAGAAACCACCACGCAGATCACCTTAGTGTTGGATCCTCCAATCTTCTTCATGCAACAAGCGAAGCAAGTCACTCACCTCACTTCCCACACAATAAACGTGCTTAAAAAAAAGCAACTGAAATTTATTCATCAAAGTTATGTAAATTATCTCACCAGAAGGTGTTTAAATAGACCCCAAACAAACTAGCTAAAAGATAAGATAAGATAACTAATTTAAATCAGATTTGATCTTATTGAATTAGATTAGATTTGATTTAAAATTTAAAATCCTAAAGATATGATAACTAATTTAAATCAGATTTGATCTTATTATATTAGATCAAATTTGATTTAAATTTAAAATCCCTAAAAATACTACTAAGCATAGCAGATTTAAAACAAGTCTCACTACAAGATTTTTACTTATTTATGGGATTTTTTTTGTAGAGGTTTTAAATAACCCCCACAACTTATTTTATTTATGACAAAATATAAAACTCCCATTAATTAATACTAGTTGAAATTTTTAATCACAATTACCCAAACAAATAATCAGACTTTAAGCTACTCTAATTAAAATGAAACAAATTTCACTCTAAACAAAAATTTGTCAAAAAAAAATTTAAAAAAGAAAAAAGAGAGATCTGAAACCCTAGATCTACTCTCCGCCACCACAAATTCATCTCTTCGCCATTGTCACCGTCAAGTCGCCATGGCGTCTGAGATCAGAGGGAGAGTCAACTCGCCGCTGCTGCCATTCATGTCCTCATCGTTGCCGCCATCAAGCTTCTAGGTCAATGTCCTCATCTTTGAGGAGCTTTGTGATCTTGTTTTTTGTTAACCGGTGGTTTAGATGTGGGAATCCTTTCGATGCCGTGGGAAGCGTTAATGGTACACCATGACTGAATCAATCGGTGAAGAGTGTGGTTTGGAGTTAGATCGGAGAAATCAGAAGAACAGAGTTGTTGCTTCGTTACGGAGCAGATCTTGTTCTTGCTGGAGAAGAGCCATGTCTCGATGCTCTGTCTGTTGTAGGTGATGCCGGTGAAAACGGTTACAGGATCCTTCATGATTTCAAGTGAGATTGGACAGAGAAAGAAAGGAGGAATATCGATCTCATTATCCATACTCTAATGCTCTATGGTTACAGGCTTAGATTATTATTATTATTATTTACCTGGTTCAAGGTTCTTGTTGCCACAGTGAGCAAACTATCATTCTTTTGCAATGATAATACTAAAACAAATTTGCTTATGATATCAATTAATTTAGCCTGAAATATACTTTGGTTTACAAGTCAATATCATTGTGCTTGTAATTTTAATGGTGTTTTATTGATGCATTGGGTTGCTTATATGCTTTATTTAGTTCATCCACCACTTGTTCTGTTCTAATAACCTTTGACTAACATAGATCCTGACCTTGCCCAAAAGATTGGAGCTGCAACCACTCTCGAAGTCAGAGCAACGGAGATTCCTTATGTCTTTGCTCCATGTATTGCGGTAAATAAAAAGCAAGAGTCTAATGATAAACTTGTGTAGGAAAAATTCTTGTTAGGCCTAATATGTTCACATTTCTACCTTCGATAACTTAACTAATTACTTCTGGAACACTATTTGTAGGTTTGTAGAGATCCAAGATGGGGTCGGTGTTATGAAAGCTATAGTGAGGATCCTAAAATTGTGGAACAAATGACAGAGATAATACCTGGACTACAAGGAAGTCTCCCTGCCAATGCCAAGAAGGGATTTCCATATGGTACATAGTTACATAATTTTCGTGTTTAGTGCTTATGCATCACTAATGTTGTAATGTAATAATTAACTAATAAGTTTCAACTTTAAGAAATTAATGTGGTGGATGGCAGTGGCTACAATTGTTGGTACTCTAGTGGCGTTTCTAATAGTGCCTATGCGATCTCTAGGCTCTGATAACTGGAAAATAATTGCTGCTCTCATAGGTAGTTATATTGGTGGATGTAAGTGCTCAAACAATTTGCCTTTGAATTTAAATGCATGGAGGTATTGAGCCTCAAATCGAGCTGGTATTGCTTATCATGGAGGTATTGAGTCTCTAATCGATCTTCTTGGCTCAAAGAATGCGTCTATCCAGCACAATGTAGCTTTTGCTCTATATGGCCTTGTGGATAATGAGGTGAAATTGGGTTTATTATTCTTAACTTTGTCAAAATTTTATGTTACTATGTTACCCTTTATGGCCTTGTGGATAATGTTACCTTAGCTAGTTATGTTCTTATTGGTTGCATATTTAATTTGAAGGTTCAAGCCAAGGCTATTGTTTGAGAAGATAAGAGGGAAGATGCTAATATTTGTTGAAGACTCACTAAAAAGAAAATAGTGGGAATAAGTGGTTTGTATGTTTCACCGAACAAGAGTATAGAAATAATTATAATTAACTATTAGTAATTGGCATTAATAAAAAAGCTAGTGTGTATATATGTTAATCATTAGTTAATTACCTCTCTTGCTTTTGTGTTATCTTGCAAAGATAATTCATCTTCAATTTTGCCAGCTGTGGCTTCAGGAACATAATCTTTGTTCATATTAAGTGTTATCCTGCGCAGGTATTTCTTCCTTCTTTGTTCATATTAGAGCTTTGATCTTCTATCTCCTGCACCCCAAGTCAAATATTCATTCTATTTGATAATTCATTACCCTTCCTATAATTAAGAGACAAATCAAGGTTTTAATATATATATATATATATATCAAAGGCTTTACTTCACACACAAGAAACTGTCTAGTTGTTTAGCTCTATGTGTGTTGAAGCTGTGCCTTTATGAGTGATCTCTCTTAAATTTTTTTAATCAATTACATTGACAAACTACACTTGATATATCAAGAGCTTAATCATTCAGTTCGGTCATTGCTTTCTTGGTTCATATTTTGTTTCTAGCAGTGTTCCAGGGCTCTCGCTAAGGTGTAAATAGTAAGGACTTTCTCCATAAAGAAACTCGTTCTTCACAGCAGTGTTCAAGAAGAGAGATTCAAATATTGCTGAGAGAAATCATGAAGAGTATGAACAAATTAAATTTTCACTAGTATTGGTAACAGAAAACTGACAAATCTCAAATCTAGTGTTCAGTTATATATATAGCAATGGCCTAACTATATCTAACTACTAAGTGCACCTGATAAATACAAACACCAACAATAAATTTATTAGTTTAGTGACTAGCTAGCTTGATGAATTACTGAAGCTAGCTCACAATATCTATAAGTTTTTTGTAGTGCTTCTAGCTTATGGTGTCTTTTATTTTATTCTCTCTCTTTTCAGTTTATTTTTTTCTTAAAAAATAGTGGATTCCACGAATTATTCCCCTATTCCACGAATCATTTTTTTCTTAAAAGCCTTGATTAATAGAGCATGGATGCATTAAAATCCACAAATAGATGTATAGTTAGCTGTTTATAGCAATTTAAGTCTTGTGTTTGATTATCATTTTCTTCCGTAATTATTTTTGCACCTAATATAAATTTTGATTGTTTGCATGTTTTCTTTTCTCACTCTTAATGACTTTTAAAACTTCAGTGTGTATTTTCTGGCATGGTTCATGTCATATCAAAAAACCAGCTTTGTCATTATGAGTCAAAGACTTCTCGCCAATCTTCTCAGGTAACAATGCAAAACTTCACTATGAACATGTTCGAAAATAATAAATACTTTTTTTTTAACCATTTACTGGTAAAGAAAGCAAATATGAATTGAGTTTTCTAAGTTTATTTGCAAAGCCTAATGTAATGCTAAAGTGCCATTTTTTATATGCTTGACTTTTACCTATTGTATAAACAAGCAGTGACATTTTTCATTCAAGCATATTATTGTCATTACCTATTCTTCTAGTGCTATTTTTCTAAACTCTAACAGATGCTTACCTTTTTTTATGTATGCTTCTGTTCAGGGTGCGGTTTTACTATGGCCATCCAGAAGTATTTGATAGATTACTTTTTATGTAATTAGATGATACTAAAATATTACAGTTGTTTTATTTTTCTTTTTAAAGAAAAACAATAATAGTTATGTAGAATAATTCTATATGTAATTATATTTTGAATTATTGACATTGAAAATTTTTTATATATATAGTTATGTCTTATATTGAGAAATTGTGTTATAAAAGATTTAGTTTTTAAATTTTGATATTAAATAATAAATTTTTAATTTGAGAATATGTAAATGAGATGAGAATAATGAATGATTTAAAATTAAAAATAAATAAATAATGATAGGATTTGTGGAGGTTTGGAAATCTCACAAAATAGTTAATTTTTTTTAAATTAAAAAATTAATTTGTGGGGGTTTTAAACTGCCACAAAAGTGATTTAAAACTATCACAAAAGTCTAATATAAAACCCCCACTAAACACATACAAAACCTCCACTGAATAGATTATGGAGGTTTTTAAAAATCCCCACAAAAGATCTCGTGGCACCTCAAATTTTGGGGGTTTTAGAAACTCCCACAAACTATTTGGTGGGGGTTATAAACCTCCACAAATAAGAAAAAAAACCGCCACAAATAAACTTGAATCTTGTAGTGTCTTCTAACAAACTTTTGACCACATAACAAACTAAAACAAAAGTATAGAATTTCGAAATTTAAAGATAAATTATGCCTTCCATTAAATTCGAAAAGCATTATTGGGCTTCTTGCTCTCCTGACTTAGCCCAATGGGCCTTGCCCATTCTTCCTTGGTTAGAACTTGATGTAACTCCATATGCATAAGTGCTGCCAGGTTCCCAAAGCTCTCTTGAGCTTCTTTGCACGTGCTCTAGTGATGGGGCCCTCTGGAAGTATGAAATTCTCATTCTGCCCTTTTGTCTTAGAATGCCCCTATTGTCTTTCCGAGCATGTATCATTCCCTCCTTCCTAAAAAAGATTCGTCCTCGAATCTGTGTCCATATCAAAAGGAGAGAGATTAGAAATATTGAAAGTAGCAGAGACATTATACTCACCTGGTAGGTCAATCTTGTAGGCATTGTCATTGATCTTCTCAAGCACTTGGAATGGGCCATCCCCTCTAGCATCAAGTTTAGACTTCCTCTAAGTAAAAAATCTCTCCTTCCTTAAATGTACCCAAACCCAATCTCCTGGTTCGAAGACTATATGCTTTCGGCTCTTGTTAATCCTTTCAGTCGTGGCTTTGTTCTTCCTCTCAATTAGGTCATGAGCCTTTGCATGTATTGCTTTAACTTTCTCAGCCTTGCTTGCTCCATCTAAGCTAATAAGATCACTCAAGGATAAAGGCATTAAATCTAAGACAGTTAGAGGATTAAAGCTATATACAAGTTCAAAGGGCGAAAAACCAGTGGAAGAATGGATTGTCCTGTTATAAACAAACTCAATAAAAGGTAAACAATCTTCCCAGGTTTTCAAATTCTTACCAAAAACAGCACGCAACAAGGTTCCCAATGTCCTATTTACCACTTTAGTTTGACCATCAGTTTGAGGGTGACAAATAGTTGAGTATAACAATTTTGTTCCCATCTTACTCCACAAAACTTTCCAAAAGTGACTTAAGAATTTGACATCACGATCAGAAACAATAGTTTGGGGAACACCATGTAAGCGCACAACTTCTCTAAAGAATAGGTCAGCAATATTTGTGGCATCATCAGTTTTATGGCAAGCAATGAAATGAGCCATTTTACTAAATCTATCTACCATAACAAAAATGCTATCTCGACCTCTCCTAGTTCTAGGCAAACCAAGAACAAACTAATTTTGTCTTAGTATTTTTAGGGATTTTAAATTTAAATTAAATCTGATCTAATCTAATAAGATCAAATCTGATTTAAATTAGTTATCATATCTTTAGGATTTTAAAATTTAAATCAAATCTGATCTAATCCAATAAGATCAAATCTTATTTAAATTAGTTATCTTATCTTATCTTTTAGCTAGTTTGTTTGGGGTCTATTTAAACACCTTCTGGTGAGATAATTTACATAACTTTGATGAATAAATTTTAGTTGCATTTTTTAAAGATAAATTATTCCTTCCACTGAATTAGGAAAGTATTATTGGGCTTCTTGCTGTCCTAACTTAGCCCAATAGGCCTTGCCCATTCTTTCTTGGTTAGAACTTGATGTAACTCCATATGCATAAGCGCTGCCAAGTTCCCAAAGCTCTCCTTGAGCTTCTCTGCACGTGCTCTAGTGATGGGGCCCTCTGGACGTGTGAAATTCTCATTCTGCCCTTTTGTCTTAGAATGCCTCTGTGGTCTTTCTGAGCATGTCTCAATTAGGGTCTCCATGGTATAGGCTAGAATCCAAAGAAGCAGCATTCTCTGATCCGGAAGAGAATGAACTGCTAGAGCTTCACCCTCTGTCAGATTGCATGACTGGTGCACGAAATTGTGATCTCCAGGCTCGAACAAATCCTGGTAATGGCTCCAAAGCTTGGTGCTCTGATCTTAATTCATGATTGTCACAACTTCGATACAACTAACCAGCAAGTGCACTGGGTCGTCCAAGTAATACCTTACGTGAGTAAGGGTCGAATCCCACGGAGATTGTTGGTATGAAGCAAGCTATGGTCACCTTGTAAATCTCAGTCAGGCAGATATAAAGTGATAATGGTGTTTTCGAATATTATATAATAAAATAGGGATAGAGATACTTATGTAATTCATTGGTAGGAATTTCAGATAAGCGAATGGAGATGCTTTTCGTTCCTCTGAACCTCTGCTTTCCTGCTATTTTCATCCAATCAGTCTTACTCCTTTCCATGGCTGGCTTTATGTGATACATCACCACTGTCAATGGCTACTTTCGGTCATCTCTCGGGAAAATGATCCAATGCCCTGTCACGGCACGGCTAATCGTCTGGAGGCATCACCCTTGTCAATGGCTTCATCTTATCCTCTCAGTGAATAATATGCTCACGCACCCTGTCACGGCACGGCTATTCATCTGTCGGTTCTCGATCATGCTGGAATAGGATTTACTATCCTTTTGCGTCTGTCACTAACGCCCTGCAATCGCGAGTTAGGAGCTCGTCACAGTCATTCAATCATTGAATCCTACTCGGAATACCACAGACAAGGTTTAGACCTTCCGGATTCTCTTGAATGCCGCCATCATTCTAGCTTACGCCACGAAGATTCTGGTTAGGAGATCTAAGAGATATTCATTCTAGCTTAATTCATGTAGAACGGAAGTGTTTGTCAGGCACGCGTTCATAAGGGAGAAGGATGATGAGCGTCACACATAATCATCACCTTCATCACGTTCTTGGGTGCGAATGGATATCTTAGAAGCGAAATAAGAAGAATTGAATAGAAAACAGTAGTACTTTGCATTAATCTTTGAGGAACAGCAGAGCTCCACACCTTAATCTATGGAGTGTAGAAACTCTACCGTTAAAAATACATAAGTGAAGGTCCAGGCATGGCCGAGATGGCCAGCCCCTCTGATCTAAGAACCAGACGTCCAAAGATGCCTAATACAATAGTAAGAGGTCCTATTTATAATAAACTAGCTACTAGGGTTTACATGAGTAAGTATTTGATGTATAAATCCACTTCCGGGGCCCACTTGGTGTGTGTTTGGGCTGAGCTTAAGTGTAGCACATGCAGAGGCCATTTGTGGAGTTGAACGCCAGTTTCTGTGCCAGTTTGGGCGTTCAACTCTGGTTTTGGATCCTTTTCTGGCGCTGGACGCCAGATTTGGGCAGAAGGCTGGCGTTGAACGCCAGTTTACGTCGTCAATTCTTGGCCAAAGTATGGACTATTATATATTGCTGGAAAGCCCTGGATGTCTACTTTCCAACGCAATTGGAAGCGCGCCATTTCGAGTTTTGTAGCTCCAGAAAATCCACTTTGAGTGAAGGGAGGTCAGAATCCAACAGCATCAGCAGTCCTTTTTCAACCTCTGAATCTGATTTCTGCTCAAGTCCCTCAATTTCAGCCAGAAAATACCTGAAATCACAGAAAAACACACAAACTCATAGTAAAGTCTAGAAATGTGAATTTAACACAAAATCTATTAAAAACATCCCTAAAAGTAACTAGATCCTACTAAAAACATACTAAAAACAATGTCAAAAAGCGTATAAATTATCCGCTCATCACAACACCAAACTTAAATTGTTGCTTGTCCCCAAGCAACTGAAAATCAAAATAGGATAAAAAGAATAGAATATACTATAAATTCTAAACTATCAATGAAACAGAGGTTCAATCATATGAGCGGGACTTATAGCTTTTTGCCTCTTGAATAGTTTTGGCATCTCACTTTATCCATTGAGGTTCCGAATGATTGGAATCTATAGGAACTTCAGATTTCGAATAGTGTTATTGACTCTCTTAGTTTAGTATGATGATTCTTGAACACAGCTTCTCTATGAGTCTTGGTCGTGGCCCTAAGCATTTTGTTTTCCAGTATTACCACCGGATACATAAATGCCACAGACGCATAATTGGGTGAACCTTTTCAGATTATGACTCAGCTTTGCTAAAGTCCCCAATTAGAGGTGTCCAGGGTTCTTAAGCACACTCTTTTTTTTTTTTTTTTTTTTGCTTTGGACCTTGACTTTAACCGCTCAGTCTCAAGTTTTCACCTGACACCTACACGCCACAAGCACATGGTTAGGGACAGCTTGGTTTAGCCGCTTAGACCAGGATTTTATTCCTTTAGGCCCTCCTATCCACTGATGCTCAAAGCCTTGGGATCCTTTTTATTTCCCTTGCCTTTTGGTTTTAAGGGTTATTGGCTTTTTGCTCTTGCCTCTTGGTTTTAAGAGCTTTTGGCTTTTTCTGCTTGCTTTTTCTTTCTATTTTTTTTTTCGCCTATTTTTTTTTTTTTCTGCAAGCTTTGCTCTTTGCTGCTTTTTCTTGCTTCAAGAATCATTTTTATGATTTTTCAGATTATCAAATAACATGTCTCCTAGTCATCATTCTTTCAAGAGCCAACATATTTAACATTCTTAAACAGCAACTTCAAAAGACATATGCATTGTTCAAGCATACATTCAGAAAACAAGAAGCATTGTCACCACATCAATATAATTAAACTAAGTTCAAGGATAAATTCAAAACTCATGTACTTCTTGTTCTTTTGAATTAAAACAGTTTTTATTTTAAGAGAGGTGATGGATTCATAAGACATTCATAACTTTAAGACAGAGTTACTAACTACTAATGATCATGTAATGAAGACACAAACATAGATAAGCACATAACATAGAAAATGAAAAACAGAGAAAGTAAGAACAAGGAATGAGTCCACCTTAGTGATGTCCTTGAGCTCTTCTATGTCTCTTCCTTGCCTTGGCTGCTCCTCCTTCATTGCTTTTAGATCTTCTCTGATTTCATGAAGGATGATGGAGTGCTCTTGATGTTCCACCCTTAGTTGCTTCCAATAATTGTGTGGAAGAAAATGTATCCCCTGAGGTATCTCAGGGATCTCTTGATTTGCAGTCAAATGTTCTACCACTGAGCTATAGACCCTTGATGGAAGCTTTTGTCTTCCCTTTCCTCTTTCTAGAGGTTTCTCTGGCCTTAGGTGCCATCAATGGTTATGGAAAAAAACAAAAAAGCTATGCTTTTACCACACCAAACTTAGAATGTTGCTCGCCCTCGAGCAAAAGAAGAAAGAATAGAAGAATAAGAAGAAGATATGGAGGAGATGGATGGGAGTGTGTATTCGGCCATATGGGTGGGATTGGGTGAGAGAGAGATGTTGAATTTTTGAAGGTAGTGGGTGTATGGATGTGAGTGGTAAATGAAAAAAAAGAAGGGATGATCATGAATGGAAAGAGAGATGATGAGGTAGGTGGGGATCCTGTGGGGTCCACAGATCCTGAGATGATCCTGTGGGGTCCACAGATCCTGAGGTGTCAAGGCATTTACATCCCTGCACCAATTTAGGCATGTAAAATGCCCTTGCACACAACTCTGGGCGTTCAGCGCCAGGTTGGTGCCCATTTTGGGCGTTCAACGCCCCTTTGCTGCCATTTCTGGCGTTGAACGCCAGAACCATGCTTATTCTGGGCGTTCAGCGCCAGGATGCTCCCATTCTGGGCGTTCAACGCCAGAACTATGCTCTGTTCAGGCGTTTGAACGCCAGACAGATGCTCCTCCAGGGTGTGATTTTTCTTCTGCTGTTTTTGATTCCGTTTTCAATTTTTTTGTTTATTTTGTGACTCCACATGATCATGAACCTAAGAAAACATGAAAAACAATAAAAATAAGAATTAGATAAACATTGGGTTGCCTCCCAACAAGCGCTTCTTTAATGTCAATAGCTTGACAGTGGGCTCTCATGGAGCCTCACAAATGTGCAGAGCTTTGTTGAGACTCTCCAACACCAAACTTAGAGTTTGGATATGGGAGTTCAACACCAAACTTAGAGTTTGGTTGTGGCCTCCCAACACCAAACTTAGAGTTTAACTGTGGGGGCTCTGGTTGACTCTGCCTTGAGAGAAGCTTTTTCTGCTTCCTCTCCATGGTTGCAGAGGGAGATCCTTGAGTTTTAAACACAAGGGAGTCCTCATTCCATTGAAGGATTATTTCACCTCTGTCAACATTAATCACAGCTGTTGCTGTGGCCAGGAAAGGTCTTCCTAGGATGATGGATTCATCCTCTTCCTTTCCAGTATCCAGGACTATGAAATCAGCAGGGATGTAAAGGCCTTCAACCTTTACTAATACGTCCTCTACTTATCCATAAGCCTGTTTTCTAGAGCTGTCTGCCATCTCTAATGAGATTTTAGCAGCTTGCACCCCATAGATTCCCAGTTTCTCTATTACAGAGAGGGGCATGAGGTTTATTCCTGAACCAAGGTCACACAGAGCCTTAAAGATCATGGTGCCTATGGTACAGGGTATTATGAACTTTCCAGGATCCTGTCTCTTCTGAGGCAATGTCAGTTGATCCAGATCACTTAGTTCATTGATGAACAAGGGAGGTTCAACTTCCCAAGTATCAATGCCAAATAATTTGGCATTTAGCTTCATGATTGCACCAAGAAACTTGGCAGTTTGCTCTTCAGTAACATCCTCATTCTCTTCAGAAGAGGAATACTCATCAGAGCTCATGAAGGGCATAAGGAGGTTCAATAGAATCTCTATGGTCTCTAGATGAGCCTCAGAGTCCTTTGGTTCCTCAGAGGGAAGCTCCTTATTGACCACTGGACGTCCCAGGAGGTCTTCCTCCTTGGGATTCACGTCCTCTCCTCTCCTCACAGGTTCGGCCATGGCGCTTATGTCAATGGCCTTGCACTCTCCTTTTGGATTCTCTTCTGTGTTGCTTGGGAGAGTACTAGGAGGGATTTCAGTGATCCTTTTACTCAGCTGGCCCACTTGTGCTTCCAGATTTCTAATGGAAGATCTTGTTTCATTCATGAAACTTACAGTGGCCTTAGATAGATCAGAGACTAGATTTGCTAAATTAGAAGCATTTTGTTCAGAGTTCTCTGTCTGTTGCTGAGTTGATGATGGAAAAGGCTTGCTATTGCTAAACCTGTTTCTTCCACCATTATTAAAGCCTTGTTGGGGCTTTTGATCCTTCCATGAGAAATTTGGATGATTTCTCCATGTTGAGTTATAGGTGTTTCCATAAGGTTCACCTAAGTAATTCACCTCTGCTATTGCAGGGTTCTCAGGATCATAGGCTTCTTCTTCAGAAGATGCCTCTTGAGTACTGTTGGATGCAGCTTGCATTCCATGCAGACTCTGAGAGATCATATTGACTTGTTGAGTCAATATTTTATTCTGAGCCACTATGGCATTCAGAGTATCAACTTCAAGAACTCCCTTCTTCATAGGCGTCCCATTACTCACAGGATTCCTTTCAGAAGTGTACATGAACTTGTTATTAGCAACCATGTCAATGAGTTCTTGAGCTTCTGCAGGCGTTTTCTTTAGGTGAATGGATCCACCTGCAGAAGTGTCCAGTGACATCTTTGATAGCTCAGATAAACCATCATAGAATATATCCAGGATGGTCCATTCTGAAAGCATGTCAGAAGGACACTTTTTGGTCAACTGTTTGTATCTTTCCCAAGCTTCATAGAGGGATTCACCTTCTTTCTGTCTGAAGGTTTGAACATCAGCTCTAAGCTTGCTCAGCTTTTGAGGAGGAAAGTACTTGGCTAAGAAAGCCGTGACCAGCTTATCCCAAGAGTTCAGGCTGTCTTTAGGTTGAGAATCCAACCATAATCTAGCTCTATCTCTTACAGCAAAAGGGAAAAGCATGAGCCTGTAGACTTCAGGATCTACTCCATTAGTCTTAACAGTATCACATATCTGCAAGAATTCAGTTAAGAACTAAAATGGATCTTCAGATGGAAGTCCATGAAACTTGCAGTTCTGCTGCATCAGAGAAACTAATTGAGGTTTCAGCTCAAAATTGTTTGCTCCAATGGCAGGAATGGAGATGCTTCTTCCATGTAAATTGGAATTAGGTGCAGTGAAGTCACCAAGCATCTTCCTTATATTATTATTATTTTCGGCTGCCATCTCCTTTTCCTGTTTGAAAATTTCTGAAAGGTTATCTCTGGATTGTTGTATTTTAGCTTCTCTTAATTTTTTTCTTCAGAGTCCTTTCAGGTTCTGGATCTGCTTTAACAAGAATGTTCTTGTCCTTGCTCCTGCTCATATGACAAAGAAGATGGCACAGAAAAAATAGTAATAATAATATGGATCCTTTATACCACAGTATAGGGATCCTTGTGTTAGTAGAAGAAAAGAAGGGAAGAAAATCTGAACTCAGAGAGAGAGGGGGTTCGGATTTTTGGAGAGTTGAAGGAAAGATGTTAGTATATCAATAAACAAATAGAAGAAGATGAGAGGGGGAAGTGAATTTTCGAAAACAATTTTTGAAAAAGAGTTAGTGATTTTTGAAAATAGTTTTTGAAAAATGTTTAGTATTTTTTTCGAAATTTTTTTTTAAATAAAAAATAAAAATAATTAGTTAATAAAAAGGAATTTTTGAAAAAGAGGGAAGATATTTTCGAAAATTAGAGAGAGAGAGTTAGTTAGGTAGTTTTGAAAAAGTTAAGAAACAAACAAAAAGTTAGTTAGTTAGTTGAAACAAAATTGAAAAGATAAGAAGTTGGGAAGTTAGAGAAGATATTTTGAAATCAAATTTTGAAAAAGATAAGATAAGAAGATATTTTTTTGAAAAGATATGATAGAAATTAGTTTTGAAAAAGATTTGATTTTTAAAATCACAATTAATGACTTGATTCATAAGAAATCACAAGATATGATTCTAGAACTTAAAGTTTGAATCTTTCTTAACAAGCAAGTAACAAACTTCAAATTTTTGAATCAAAACTTTAATTGATTATGTTATTTTCGAAAATTATGATATAAAATAAGAAAAAGGTTTTTGAAAATTATTTTTTTGGAATTTTCGAAAATAATCATGAATTTTGAAAAAGATTTTGAATTTTGAAAAAGATTTTGAAAAAGATAAGATTTTCAAATTGAAAATTTGATTTGACTCATAAGAAACAACTTGATTTTAAAAATTTTTGAAAAAGTCAATCCAAATTTTCGAATTTGATGAGAGAAAAAAAAGGAAAGATATTTTTTTGATTTTTAAAATTTTTATGAAAAACATGAAAATTATGCAATGCATGAAATTTTTAGATCAAAACATGTGATGCATGCAAGAATGCTATGAATGTCAAGATGAACACCAAGAACACTTTGAATGTCAAGATGAACATCAAGAACATATTTTTGAAAAATTTTTAATGCAAAGAAAACATGCAAGACACCAAACTTAGAATTCTTTAATGCTTACGCACTAAGAATTCAAGAATGCATATGATAAACATGAAAAGACACAAAACAAAAAATCATCAAGATCAAACAAGAAGACTTACCAAGAACAACTTGAAGATCATGAAGAACACTATGAATGCATGAAACTTTCGAAAAATGCAAGATGCATATGCAAGTGACACCAAACTTATAACATGACTCAAGACTCAAACAGGAAACACAAAAATATTTTTGATTTTTATGATTTTCTAATTTTTTTTGGATTTTTATTTTATATTTTCGAAAAACTATTTTGGAAAAGAAAAATAAGGATTCCAAAATTTTCAATATGAATTCCAGGAATCTTATGCTCTAAAGCTCCAATCAAAGGGTCAGGCATGGCTCAATAGCCAGCCAAGCTTTAGTATGTAACTCAGACATGACACGCCTGACATTCCTTACATTCAACAGCCAATTGGCTAAGAAAGATAAAGAAGCTCTTCTCTTGGGTATAAGGATTGAGACATGGCTTTACAGCCAGCCAGGCTTCAACATGCTTCATGAAACGCTAGAATTCATTCTTAAAAATTCTGAAACCATAGAATAATTTATTTTTGAAAACATATTTTTTTTTTTGAAAATATTGTTATTATTTTTTTTCGAAAACAGATGAGAAAATTTTAGAAATATTTTTGAAAAATTTTTGAAAATAAAATAAAAAGAAAATTACCTAATCTGAGCAACAAGATGAACCGTCAGTTGTCCAAACTCGAACAATCCCCGGCAACGGCGCCAAAAACTTGGTGCACGAAATTGTGATCTCCAGGCTCGAACAAATCCTGGTAATGGCTCCAAAGCTTGGTGCTCTGATCTTAATTCATGATTGTCACAACTTCGATACAACTAACCAGCAAGTGCACTGGGTCGTCCAAGTAATACCTTACGTGAGTAAGGGTCGAATCCCACGGAGATTGTTGGTATGAAGCAAGCTATGGTCACCTTGTAAATCTCAGTCAGGCAGATATAAAGTGATAATGGTGTTTTTGAATATTATATAATAAAATAGGGATAGAGATACTTATGTAATTCATTGGTAGGAATTTCAGATAAGCGAATGGAGATGCTTTTCGTTCCTCTGAACCTCTGCTTTCCTGCTATCTTCATCCAATCAGTCTTACTCCTTTCCATGGATGGCTTTATGTGATACATCACCACTGTCAATGGCTACTTTCGGTCATCTCTCGGGAAAATGATCCAATGCCCTGTCACGGCACGGCTAATCGTCTGGAGGCATCACCCTTGTCAATGGCTTCATCTTATCCTCTCAGTGAATAATATGCTCACGCACCCTGTCACGGCACGGCTATTCATCTGTCGGTTCTCGATCATGCTGGAATAGGATTTACTATCCTTTTGCGTCTGTCACTAACGCCCTGCAATCGCGAGTTAGGAGCTCGTCACAGTCATTCAATCATTGAATCCTACTCGGAATACCACAGACAAGGTTTAGACCTTCCGGATTCTCTTGAATGCCGCCATCATTCTAGCTTACGCCACGAAGATTCTGGTTAGGAGATCTAAGAGATATTCATTCTAGCTTAATTCATGTAGAACGGAAGTGTTTGTCAGGCACGCATTCAAAAGGGAGAAGGATGATGAGCGTCACACATAATCATCACCTTCATCACGTTCTTGGGTGCGAATGGATATCTTAGAAGCGAAATAAGAAGAATTGAATAGAAAAAAGTAGTACTTTGCATTAATCTTTGAGGAACAGCAGAGCTCCACACCTTAATCTATGGAGTGTAGAAACTCTACCGTTAAAAATACATAAGTGAAGGTCCAGGCATGGCCGAGATGGCCAGCCCCTCTGATCTAAGAACCAGACGTCCAAAGATGCCTAATACAATAGTAAGAGGTCTTATTTATAATAAACTAGCTACTAGGGTTTACATGAGTAAGTATTTGATGTATAAATCCACTTCCGGGTCCCACTTGGTGTGTGTTTGGGCTGAGCTTAAGTGTAGCACGTGCAGAGGCCATTTGTGGAGTTGAACGCCAGTTTCTGTGCCAGTTTGGGCGTTCAACTCTGGTTTTGGATCCTTTTCTGGCGCTGGACGCCAGATTTGGGCAGAAGGCTGGCGTTGAACGCCAGTTTACGTCGTCAATTCTTGGCCAAAGTATGGACTATTATATATTGGCGGAAAGCCCTGGATGTCTACTTTCCAACGCAATTAGAAGCGCGCCATTTCGAGTTCTGTAACTCCAGAAAATCCACTTTGAGTGCAGGGAGGTCAGAATCCAACAGCATCAGCAGTCCTTTTTCAACCTCTGAATCTGATTTCTGCTCAAGTCCCTCAATTTCAGCCAGAAAATACCTGAAATCACAGAAAAACACACAAACTCATAGTAAAGTCTAGAAATGTGAATTTAACACAAAATCTATTAAAAACATCCCTAAAAGTAACTAGATCCTACTAAAAACATACTAAAAACAATGTCAAAAAGCGTATAAA
Organism: Arachis ipaensis; assembly: GCF_059453495.1. Classification (NCBI taxonomy): domain Eukaryota; kingdom Viridiplantae; phylum Streptophyta; class Magnoliopsida; order Fabales; family Fabaceae; genus Arachis; species Arachis ipaensis. Next base: position 111,031,486 of record NC_142441.1, on the reverse strand, counting down.
TTATCTGCTCATCAATGACCACGGCCAATGGCGTTTGATCTGAAAGCAGAGGAGATTGATGACCATGGCCCATGGCATCAATCACATACAGCCTGCCATAGAAGAAATCACTCACAAAAGAAGAAGACAGTAATACCAGAGTTAATTCAGAAAGGCAAAGCAACTCCAATCCTTCAACATATCCCTATTACTGATTCCATTTAATTTATAAAGTCTTAGCACTCTATTATAATAGATCTTTTTCACTCTACCAATCCAACAACTTCTGATTTGCCTGACTAAAACCTGCAAGATAACCACAGCTTGCTTCAAACCACAATCCTCATGGGATCGACCCTGACTCGCTCTGGTAATACTTGGACGACCCAGTGCACTTGCTAGTACAGCTGTACGAAAGTGTGGGGATTCGTGCACCAAGCTTTTGGCGCCGTTGCCGGGGATTGTTCTAGTTTGGACAAACTGACGGATTGTCTTGCTATCAGGTACTTTATTTCTTAATCATTTTTAATTGAGTCTTTTGATTTTAGTTGAGTCTTTTATTTTTATTTTATTTCTCTTCTTTATTTTTCGAAAAAATTTAAAAAGCTTTTTCAAAAATTTTTATTTTCTTTGTTTGATATTTGTTCTTGGTTTGAGTCTTACATGTTCCTGTTTTTCAATTCCAAAAATTTTAAAACTTTTACAAAAATCTTTTTAAAACAGTTTTTTTCCAAGCATCCTTAGCTTTCTGTTTGGGTCTTTTATTTGTGTTCTTGGTAAAATTTTTGAAAATCCTTGAATCCTTTCCTAAAAAATTTCAAAAAAAAAAGTCTTTTTGTTTGAGTATTGTTTTAATCTTTAAGTTTGGTGTCTTTTTTTGTTTTTCTTTATATTTTTCGAAAATTTGTGTTTAGTTTTCTAAAAATTTTAAGTATGGTGTCCTTTTGCATGTTCTTGTGTTCTTTAAATTTCTTGAGTCTTGTTCTTTGTGTTCTTGTTTGTCTTCAAAGTGTTCTTGTGTTTCTTTGTGTTTTGATCTTAAAAATTTTTAAGTTTGGTGTTCCTTTGTGTTTCCTTCCAAAATTTTCGAAAATAAGGAGCATTAGATGTAAAAATTCTAACTCTTATGTCTTTGACTTGTTTTTCTCTTTCATCATTAAATTCAAAAATAAAAAAATATCTTTTCTATTTTTATTTTTAGTAATTTTCGAAATTTTTAAAATAAAAATTCAGATCTTAATTTCAAAAATTTTATCTTATCTTATCTTAGTTTTCAATTTTCAAAAATCAAATCTTTTCAAAAATAAAAATCATATCTTTTTCAAAAATCATATCTTTTTCAAAATTTTATCTTATCTTTTTCAATTTTCAAAATCTAAGAATTCAAATTTCAAATTTTAAAATTAAATCTTTTTAAAAATCTAATTTAAAAATCTTATCTTTTTCAAATCTTTTTCAAATCTTTTTTATTTTTCATCTTACCTTTTCTTATCCTATTTTAAATTCAAATCTCTTCTTAATTAATTACTCATCTTCTTTTTCTTAATTTTTGAAAACTCTTTCTCCTTCTCTCTCTTCTATTTTCGAAAATTTAACATTTAAATTTTAAATCCTTTTAATTAATTAACTTTAATTTTTGAAATCAATAAACAAATAAAATAAAAACAAAAATAATTTTAATTCTTGTTCATCCTTTCTACTTCTATTTTTTCTTCTATTCCTTCGATCTTCATCCTTCTTTCTCTTCTTTTACCTTTCTTCACCATAAACCCAAATGGGAATGAAGAGTTCAGAAGAACTCTGGGGTCTTATACAAACCCCACTGCTGACTTCTATGGAAGAAGTATTAGCATACCTCACATTAGAGCAAGTAGCTTTGAACTAAATCCTCAACTTATTACCATAGTACAGCAAACCTGCCAGTTTTTTGGACTTCCACAGGAAGAACCTACAGAATTCTTAGTAGATTTCTTAAAGATTGCTAACACTGTACACCATTAGGGAGTAAACTAAGATGTCTACAGACTATTTCTCTTTTCTTTTGCTGTAAAGGATCAAGCAAAGAGGTGGTTGGATAACCAGCCTAGATCTAGCTTGAAAACTTGGACACAGTTAGTAGACAAGTTTTTAAATCAATATTTTCCTCCAAGAAGGATGACCCAGCTCAGGCTGGACATCCAGGGCTTCAAACAAGGAGATAATGAATCTCTTTATGATGCCTGGGGAAGGTATAGGAGGTGATAACTGCACATCATGTTATGTTTTTCTATGCTTTTTCATATGAAAAATTAGTTTATAATGCTTAATTATTGAGTGTTTTTGTGCTTAAGTTGTATATTGCTTTGATTTCTTTGAATTATTTAACTTTGTAGAAAATGGTGGAAAAAGAAGCAAAAAGCACAAAACGAGCAAAGGAAGCTGGCATGCCACTTGGTGCTCTGGGCGTGCCACGCCAAGCTTGCAAACCCAACTCTCATTTATGGGCGTGCCACTTGGTACTCTGGGTGTGGCACGCCAAGCTTGTGAAGTCAAGATCTCAAAGAGGGTGTGCCACTTGGTGTTTTGGGCGTGGCACGCCAAGTTTTGGTTCCAGAGAAGTGATTTTATCCAGTACTATGGGCGTGGCACGCCAAGCATTGGCGTGGCACGCCGGGGTATATGCCGGCCTGACCTCTTCCCATTCAAATGAACATATCATGAGCTACACAACTCCAAATGAGGTGATTTTAGCGCCATTCGAAAGTAGACATCCAGAGCTTTCCAACCATATATAACACTTTATAGTGGACCGATGAACCACTATTTCGTGGCATATTTTGTACTTAATAGAGTGGATTTTATCCACTAAACTTACACTTATTCATATAATTCGCATGTTTTACATTTTTCTTCCTAATTTTGTGCTATGAATAAAAACATGCTTCTTTGGCCTTAAATTTGCTATGTTTAATCCCCTCTTATTACCATTCGATGCCTTGATATGTGTGTTAAGTATTTTCAGGGTTTATAGGGCAGGAATGGCTTAGAGGATGGATAGGAAGCATGTAGAAGTGGAAGGAATACAAGAAATTGAAGGAATTGCTAAGCTGTCCAGCCTGACCTCTTCATACTTAACTGACCATAACTTGAGCTACAGAGGTCCAAATGAGGCGGTTCTAGTTGCGTTGGAAAGCTAACATCCAGGGCTTCAAAATGATATATAATTTGCCATAGTATCTCTGAAGATAAGCAATGCGCACGCGTGCATCACGCGCACACATACATCTGCGAAAATTCAGCATATCAAAATTCGCCCCCAATGATTTCTGGGCTGTTTTTGACCTAGTTTTCAGCCCAAAAAACACAGATTAGAGGCTACAAAGTGGGGAAATCAAGGATTCATTTAGATACTTCTCATTATTCATAATTTAGGTTTTAGATGTAGTTTTCTAGAGAGAGAGAGGCTCTCTCCTCTCTCTAGAGTTTAGGATTTCTCTTAGTTTTAGGTTTAGTTATTCTCAATTCCAGGTTCAATGTTCCTCTAATTTAGTTTCTCTTCTACTTTTATTTGTTCTAGTACTTTGATTTATCTATTCTTCTTGTTGATTCTCTTCTTTTTCAATTTGATTTATGAACCTTCCACTGTTAGACTTGATTTTCTATATTAATACAATTTGAGGTATTTTAGATATTTATGATTGTTTTTATGTTATTGGTGCTTTCAATTGGTTATTTTAGATTTTACATTCCCTATTACTCTTCTATGTTTTTATGTTATGCCTTCCAAGTGTTTGACAAAATGCTTGGTTAGATTTTAAGTTAGATTTTTTTATTCTTGGTTTTGGTTGAGTAATTGGAGACTCTTAAGTTATCAAACTCCTTTGTTGATTGATAATTGAAAGTTACCGGTTGATTTGGATCCCTCTAAAGCTAGTCTTTCCTTAGGAGTTGACTAGGACTTGAGGAATTAAATTGATTAGTCCACTTGACTTTCCTTTATTTAGTAAGGGTTAACTAAGTGGGAGCAATGAATAATTCTCGTCACAATTGATAAGGATAACTAGGATAGGACGTTTAATTCTCATACCATGCCAAGAGCCTTTCTTAGTTATTAATTTACTTTCTTGTTATTTTATTTCCTTGTTCCTTATTTCAAAAACCCAAAAAGATATAATCTCATAACCAATTATAAGTAACACACCTCCCTGAAATTCCTTGAGAGACGACCCAAGGTTTAAATACTTCGGTTATTATTTTTATTGGGTTTGCTTTAGTGACAAACAATTTTTTTGTATGAAAGGATTCTTGGTGGTTTAGAAACTATACTAGCAACTGTAATTTATTTGTGAATTCTTTACTAGCAAAAATCCGTTCATCAAAATGGCGCCGTTGCCGAGGAATTGCAAACATGTGCCTCATTATTGGTTATTGTGAATATTGTGAATAATTTTCGTTTTCGTTTCTTTTTTAATTATTTCTAGTTTTAGGAGTTTATTCTCATTATCTTCTTATTAGTTTTTGGTTTTACTTTCTTTTGTTACTATCAATTCTCACCCCTTTGGCTATGAGTTTAGTTCAAATTATGTTGTAGGGGATGGAAGCTATAATGAAAACATACATCAAGGTTGGAACAATCAGAGATGGGGGGACCCACAAGGATTTGATCAACCCTCTTGGAAACAACCTCCTCCAACTTACTATGAGCAAGAGCCATTCCAAGGTGCATACCAAGACAATGGATATGGTGGACCCCCTTGTAGTTACCAACGAGCCCCACCATATGCCTATAAACCGCCTCCTCAATATAACTTTGAACCACCATACTCACAATCCACCTACAACCATTCACCTCCTTATGACCCCAACCTTTATCCACCATACCAACCACCATACGAACCATGTGAACCATACCCAGAACCACCACCTCAATATTCACCATCCCCATACCCGTACCAAGAAGAACCACCTTCCTATTATGAACCCTTTCTCCAAAATAATGAACCCCCCTATCCACCCCAACCTACACTAGATGACAACATCCTTAATGTTATTCGCCAAAGGGAAATAGAGCTTTAAACCACACTTACCTCTGCTTTCACCGGTCTCACCTCTACTGTCCAAGCTCTTATATCTCGTGTGGAATCATCCTTTATTCCTAATATTCAACCCTCAAGCTTTGGTGTACTTCTTTCTCAACCACATAATGTTCTCTCCATCCCATCACCACCTCCCATGGAAAAGCACCCACATCCATCAATCCAAGAGCAACACGATCCCAATTATGCTAGTGACATGGAACAAGAGAGAAGGGATCGTCTTAGGGACGTAATGGATCGGTTTCACGAATTCATACTTCAAAAGAAGCAAGAGGAGGCCCAAAAGGTGGAGGTAGGAGAGACTCTTAAAGAAAGTTGTCAAGAAGTAGAGGTCATCAAGGAGGAGTTGGATTTTGTACTAGAGCAAGCAGAGAAAGCCAAAATTATTGAAGAAGAGGAAGTGTTGAAGACTTAGGAGATGCGGAACCTCCATAGGAACCTCCAGTCATAGAACCTCCCTCCAAGAAGCTTGAAATTGATGTTGAGGAGGGTGTACAACCTCCAATGCCCTTGGTAAGAAATGAAGAAGAGATTGAATTGGAAGAAAGCTACCAAGGGGAAGAGGTTGAAATTGAAGAAGCTTGCAAAGAGGTGAAAGTTGTCAAAAAAGAACATAAAGGAGTGGAGCTTGAAATCACCTTGCTAAAGTTGCTGAAGGACTCTCCCCCTAAGTCACCATCATCCTTCGTAACATTCAAGTGGGTAATATTCATATCCCTTAGCTTTCTCATGCCACTTGAATATGGTTTGCATGAGACAGATGGTCAACTTAGGAATATTTGTGGCTTTAAGAGTAAGAGGGAGATGGTTAATGGTAGGAATTGTCATGCAAGGTTCAATATGGTTGCATGCTCCAAATTGAAGTACAAGGGTTGGTATAATTCTCAATTGAATGGGTCTAGGAAGTTGTTTGATGTCTCAGTGAGAAATCCGATTGCTCACCACCCAAGTGAAAAAATGATGATCAACAAGAAGACGGGTGAAAAAGAAAGGTTTGGGACCCCGTAATTCATTATAGCAATTAACACTCTTGGGGCCTTGTCACTAACATTAACTTGCTTGAAGGATTTATGCAACTAGTGTGGGATCCCGGAGGCTATTATAATTACAAACACTGGTGGGGATTCCTGGATGAGTTCAAGCACAAGCCACCATGACAAGGAGCTCACCAAATGTCCAACTTAAGGACTTTAACTAAAAGTGCTAGGTGGGAGACAACTCACCATGGTATGATCTTTCAATTTTATCCTTAGTTTTATTTTATTTTATTTTTATTAGTGTTCATTCATAATTTCTGAATAGTCATCTGCATTCTTCATTTTGCATTCTGCATATTAAAAAAAAAAGGGGCAACCCACGCTTGCGCGTAGGCCACGCGTGGGTGTCGATTCCAAATTTTGCGATCCCATCCAACGAACAGAAAGTTGTGATGGAATCGTGCGGCTGGTGTGCTCTGCACACAATTTGACCCACGCGTATGCGTATATCACGCGTGCGCGTCACTTGCAACCTTAGCAAACCACGCGTACGCGTCGCTAACGAGCACGCGTGGATATGGCAATCGGCGTATATGGGTGATTGACCCAAGAGTTGTGCTGCCCTCGCGCTAGAACTGTGCTAGAAGCACAAAATCACCCCACGCGTACGCGTCCCTGACGCATGCGCGTCCCTGACGCGTGCGCATCCTTTCGCTTTCAGACCACCCACGCGTACGCGTGGGCGACGCTTACACGTAAAAGGGCCAACTCAGTTTTCACACGTACGCGTGATGCACGCGTGCGCGTCACACCCTATTTTTAAATTCTTACTTCTTTCTTCTCTCCTTTCTCCTTCCTTCTTCCTCCTTTCTTACTTTCTTCTTCTTCATCTCTTTAACTTCTCATCCTTCTTCACTTTCATTCTATTTTACTTAATTTATTTGCATACTTTCATTCATTGTATTTTAATTTTTTGCATATTTTTATTTTCTTCTCTAAGTTATTATTTCACCATTGGTGTTAAATGTTCTTATTCAACTGTTACATCTTTTCTTGCATTATGTTGGTGCTTCGTGACTTGTTTTACATTGTTGGGTGATATTAATTATCTGTCAATGGCAATCTTTTATGATACCTGTACTTCTTTTGCATTGACATGAAGTTATATTGTCTTTCATTACCTACTATCTCTTCCCCATTGTCGCAATTTTGCACTATCGATATGCCATGTGCTTCTACTGTCTCTCACTTGCATGTTGTAGCTACCATGTACTTGAGACTCTCGTTGTTTGGCATTAACCCACCCATATTTTATTTGTTTTCTTATCTTTATTTATGGGTTACTTTTCTTCTTTTCCTCTTCTTTCAGGATGGCCACCAGGAAGGGAAATGGAAAATTTTTACATGGGGCGATAGACAAGTCCATCTGCACAATCTTTGGAGAAAAGTCTCAGTTGGATCAACCCGTCCACTTGCACATCTTAGCATGCACCAAGGATGGTGCAATCTTTAAGTGTGGGGAGGTCGATACTGACTTCCGTGGGTTAGTTAGTTCCTATTTCAACGCCAATGTTTAATTTTCTATGTTAAATTAGTTGTTGCATTTGCATGTTTGAGTGCATGTTTGTTGATTTTGTGCATGTTCTTCTACCACTACTTGGTTGAAGTAATAAATTTCTTTTCAAGACCCCTTTTTATAGTATTTCACTAATTTAAATTGAAAATTTGTGTTAAACTTGTTTGAAGATTGTAAATTGGAACATGAATTATAGCTAAGAACACACAACCTGTGAGATTTGAGCTTAATTACATGGTTATATTATTTAACCATAATATTTTATTCTTGTGTGTTTTCTTCTCTATGACTGCAATTTATATTTTGTTCCATTCTATATATCCATTGTTTAGTGTATTTACATGCTTGCATATGATTGAGGCCATCATTTGTTATTAGCTCACTTATCCCAAATAGCCTACTCTTTCAATGGCCTTTGTTTGCCACCTTGAGCCTTTTAACCCCCATTTGTTCTATATTTAACCACATCACTAGCCTTAAGCGAAAAAATAATTAATTACCCCAATTAAATCTTTGGTTAGCTTAAGATAGAGATTGTGTGTCAATTAAGTGTGGAAAACTGTGGGAACTTGAGTTGATGAAAGTGTACAGTGTTTCATTGATAAAATATTGGGAATTTGGGTACCTACTCATGTGAGACCAGAAAAATTAAAAATCCATATGCATTGATATGTTATGCTTACTTTTATATTTTTAATAAAAAAACCAAAAATATTCAAATAAATAAATAAATAAATAAGGGAACAAAATTACCCCAGTGTTAAGTTTAATAAAAGATCAATGCATATCTGATAAAATTAAAGAAAAGTTGATACATGAGTATGTGATGCAAAAGTGGGACTTTTGGGTAGCTAGGCATGATTTTAGAGTTACATATAGAGTGTGCGTGTATGTTAGGTGAGAGCTTAGGTTAGTCAAAGATTCATATTATAGCTCACTTGGCCATACATAAATCCTCACCCTTACCTTAGCCCCATTACAACCTTGAAAAGACATCATGATGTTTGCATTGGTATACTAAATATTTGTTGATTAGTTAGATGAAGAACAAAGTTTAGAAAGCATGATTAGAGAAGAGTAGAGTGAATTAACCCTAGACACTTGAGCGATTAGAGTGCATATACACTACCAGTGAGGGTTCAACACTTGATTCTATGTTCCCTGCTTTCATGAGCTATCTTCTTACAAGTTTACTTGTCTTTTATTGTGTGATTTGAACTAGTAGAATCTGATTTATGTTTGTTTTAGAGAATTTGTTTACTTTAAACCAAGTAGGTAGAAGTATTTTTGCATTTAGTTACATTCATATAGATAGGTTACATTTCATAAGTTTTACCATTCCTCTTCACTCCTTTATTTCTTCTCCTGAGCTTAGCATGAGGACATGCTAATGTTTAAGTGTGGGGAGATTTGATGTACCACTATTTCGTGGTATATTTTGTACTTAATGGAGTGGATTTTATCCACTATAGACACAAGAATTGAGGAGGATATTGACCCCGCAAACATAAGGAGCACAACACATCCCTGTAGAGTTACCAGCCTGACCTCTTCATCTTCAAAGGAACATAACTTGAGTTATAGAGGTTCAAATAATGTGATTTAGGTGGGGTTGAAAAGCTGACATCTAGAACTTTCCAAAGATATATAATACTCTATAGTGGATATTAAATATGGAGGTGAAAAAGACCATTATTTCAGCATTGCAAACCTGGGCGTGGCACGCCAGTTCTAATGGCTAGAGAGAAAGATTTAGTGCATCATTGAAGGCGTGACATGCCAAGAATGGGCGTGGCATGCCAGTTTCACAACACAAGGGGCGTGGCACACCAAGAAGGGGCGTGGCACGCCGGGGTAATTGACAGACTGACCTATTCACCTTCAAATGGGCATAACTTGAGCTACAGAGGTCCAAATGAGTTGATTCGAGTGGCATTAGAAAGATGACATCTAGGGCTTTCTAAAAATATATAATACTTTATAGTGGACATTCAATTTGAGGTCTAAATAACTCCATCTATTAATCATTGCAAAGTGGGTCATACTCTAAAGAGCAAATTCAAGTGGGCGTGGCACGCCAACGTCTTCCTGCAGCCCCCAACCTCTAACCAAGCCCACTCCAACTCTCATTCAAGCCATAATTGTCAACCAATCAAAACCATAAGAAGCATCGAGAATAGTTCATTTTCATTTCATTGTAATTTGCTTTCAATTTTATTTAAGTTTGTAATTTAGGAGAGCCTATATAAAGGCCTTAGTTTCATACAAGTGGGGGAATCATATAAAATTCTGGATACACACTCCATTGGGGGAGTGGGTCTTCGGACCCCTCCTTCCACCCTTCTTTTCTCCTCTATGTTCTTCCATATCACTTTGTAAATATTTTTGTTACTAACTCTTTCCATTGGGAAAGAGAGCTCTATTGCAATTTAATGGATTAATTTATTTTTCTTCTTCTTCTTCTCTTCATCTATCTTTGATTTGCTAGAAGGAATTTCGTTCTTCAAGTTTAGCATTCAATCATCTTGGAAAAGATGTTGAATGTAAATTGGGTTTCATGGGAACCTTAGAAGAGGAAACATGAAACCATGCTTGAAATTCCTTCTCACACTTGAGTAGATTTAGGTTTTGGGTTGGATATTGTGACATTTAATCTACCCATTATTTAGATCTATGAGAATGTGTGGTATAATTAGGGACCAAGCTATATCTCTCTTCATGAATAACTAGACCAAGGAATTGGCTATTGATCAAGAATTGAGAGATTGAATCACCAAGAAATTGGAGTTCAATCACTCATGATTACCAAGAGGTCAATGAGTTGCATGATTGAAGATGAGATGAGAATATGATTGGTCCGGAGAATGCAATACCTCTTGATTCCAATGCCCCTTTTTCCTTTTTAGTTCTAACTATTTACTTTCCAGCACTTTACTTTGTTGCACTTTACTTTTCTTGCCATTTACTTTCTTGCACTTTATTGCTTTCCTTTACTTTTATATCATTTACATTTCTTGTTGATTATCTCTCCTTAATGTTTGTCTAACTAGAATAATCAATCAACCATTGCTTGCTTAATTTGTTAATCTCTGTGGGATTTGACCTCACTCTTGTGAGTTATTACTTGACGACAATTCGGTATACTTGCCGAAAGAATTTTTCTAGTGATACATAAATTCCCATGATCAGGATGATGCTAACGAAATGTCCCACTGAAATGTTTTCAGAATGGGTACAATTAGACATCTTCTATTATGGACTTTCAGACATGGCTAAAGCATCTTTGGACCACTCAACTGGTGGTTCCATACACATGAGAAAGACCATTAAAGAAGCTCAAGAGCTTATTGAGACAGTTGCCACTAATCAGCATCTGTACTCAGCTGCTGAGACTTCTATAAAAGGAGAGGTTAAGGCAGTATATACTGAACCAAACCCTCCAGAGAAAGATAGCCCATTGACTCAACAACTACATGCCTTTGTCCAGCAATTACTGGAATTACAAGAGGCTTTACGAGAAACTCAGGTTTCTAACAAAAATGTAGAAGCCCAGTTGAGTCAAACAAGGCAGCAATTATCTAAGCAGATAACAGATGAATGCCAAGCTATTCAACTGAGGAGTGGAAAAATATTAAAAACCCAACCTCAGTACAATAAGAACGAAAAGCCCACAGAGGATAACCAGGTCTCTGCACAAGATGACTCTGGAAGTTCAAACGCCCAGGGAGATATCACTCTTGGCGTTGAACGCCAGGAAAGGGCAGAGACTGGGCGTTCAAATGCCCAGGGAGGTATCACTCCAGGCATTGAACGCCAGGAAAGGGCAAAGACTGGGCATTTAAATGCCCAGGGAGGAAGTATTTTTGGCGTTGAACGCCTAACAGAGGGCAGTGTCCCTGGCGTTGAACGCCAAAAAGGGGGCAGCAACAAGGGCATTGAATGCCCAAGCATAGGAGGACATTCACATACTGATGACAACCCTCCTAAGCAAGCCAGTAACCCCCTTCCTAACACACATGGCATTCAGCCCTCATCAACCAAGATTGATGAGTACAAGGCTAAGATGCCATTTTCTCAGAAACTCTGTCAAGAGGAAAAGGATAAACAGTTTGCTAGCTTTGTGGAATATCTCAGAACATTAGAGATCAAGATTCCTTTTGCAGAGGCTCTTGAAGAAATACCTTCTTATGCAAAGTTCATGAAGGACATCTTAAGTCATAAGAAGAATTGGAGAGAGGCAGAGACAGTCCTCCTCACTGAAGAGTACAGTGCAATCATTCAGAACAGCTTACTGATGGTAGGAGTTTTGTCGCGTCGGTATAGAATTTCACACAAAATGAATTCTCGTTGCAAGTATAGTTCTATACCAAAAAACAATCCTCCCAATAAAAAAATTTGTTTTGTCACAAGTACAAACCCCAATAAAAATTAACCGAAGTATTTAGACTCCAGGTCGTCTCACAAGAAATTTCAATGAAGTGGTCAATTATTGGCTATGAAGGGGCAAGGGGGTTTTGGTTTATAAGAGGAACAAGAAAAGGTAAATCAAGCAAGTGATTAGAGGAAGCAAGATAAAGAACTCTTGGCTAAAACTTAGGTAATTGAGATCACCATCCTTGTCAACAAATTAAATATTGATAATTATAAGGAACCAAGCTCATTAAGTCTACTCACTAAAGCCTTAAGTATGCAATGTCTACTCCTAGGCTTGGAGTATATCAAATGGCTTGATCAACATCTATCCATAAGTCCCAATCTAGCTACTAATTAACTTAGTAATAGGCTAGAGTCAATGATTATCAAATTGGTCTCCAAGGGTTCTAGAATTACCAATTCAATGAAGCCCATGGACTCAAGATCACTCAATCCCTTTAGCCTAGGCCAAGGATCAAGAGAACTACTCAAAAACTAGTGAAAGTATTCTATTAAACACCTAATGTGCAATAAAAGTAAACATCACAAAATGCTAAAATTAAGGAAACCCATAACTAACACAAGCAAGAACTCAACAATATCAATGAAGATAAACATAAAAGAGATATAGAAACATAAATTTGCATTAAAAGGAAATTAAATCCACAATGTTCATCAACATAAAAGATAGCAAAATGAGAATTTAACATTACAACTAAGAAAGACAAGATGTAGAAATGAGAAATTATAAAAGAAACAAGATGAAATCAAGTAATTAATTCAAGATCCAAGACAATTTAACCTAATCCTAACCTAATTCTAGAGAGAAGAGGGAGCTTCTCTCTCTAGAAAACTCACTAAAGGCTCATGTTGACTAACTAATTGCTCCCCCTTTGCTTGGACTTTAATTATGCATGAAATACACTCAGAAACAAGTTGGATTTGGGCTTGGACAGCTCAGAAATTGCCCCAGCGTTTTGCCTTTAAGTGGGTCACGTGTGAGTATCGGCGTGTACGTGCCATGTGCGCGTGCGCGTCAATTGGCTGTTTCTTCATCTACGCGTACGCGGCATGTACGCGTGCGCGTCTCTATGCAAAATCACTTCTACGCGTGTGCGCCTTGTACGCGTGCGCGCCCATCGATGCATTTTCAATCTTTGTTTCTTCATGCATTCTCCACTTTGTATGCTTTTCTCATCATTTAATCCATTCAATACTTGCCTTATGAACCTGAAATCACTAAACAAACACTTCAAGGCATCGAATGGAATTAAAGTGAGTTAAAATCACCAATTTAAGGGCCTAAAAAGCATGCTTTTACACTTAAGCACAATTCAAGGGAGAATAACAAAACCATATTATTTCATTGAATAAATGTGGGAAAAGGTGATAAAATCTCCTAAAATAAGCCCAAGATAAACCACGAAATCGGGGTTTATCAAATCTCCCCACACTTAAACTAAGCATGTCCTCATGCTAAAATCAAGAAAGAAGCAAAGGGTATCAACATTTATTCAATGCAAACTAACTAAATGTAATCTATCTATATGCAACCTATTTACATGAATGCAATGGCTTAGTCAAAATAAATCAATCTCCAAGAATACACATGCAAGAACAAGGGCTAAGGCATTGGTATGCAAAATTGCTACTCAGGTTGTGAATTGTTGTTCGAAATTGATTCCCTGGCAATGGCACCAAAAACGGATGCACAGAACCATGGTCTAAACATATCTTCACAACTTCGCATAACTAACCAGCAAGTGCACTGGGTCGTCCAAGTGCACTTCCTCTGAACTTCTGCTTTCCTGCTATCTTCATCCAATCAGTCTTACTCCTTTCCATGGTTGGCTTTATGTGATACATCACCATTGTCAATGGCTACTTTCGGTCTTCTCTCGGGAAAATGATCCAAATGCCCTGTCACGGCACGGTTAATCGTATGGAGGCATCACCCTTGTCAATGGCTTCATCTTATCCTCTCAGTGAAAATGGTCAACACACCCTGTCACGGCACGGCTATTCATCTGTCGGTTCTCGATCATGCTGGAATAGGATTTACTATCCTTTTGCGTCTGTCACTAACGCCCCGCAATCGCGAGTTTGGAGCTCGTCACAGTCATTCATTCATTGAATCCTACTCGGAATACCACATACAAGGTTTAGACTTTCCGGATTCTCTTGAATGCCGCCATCATTCTAGCTTACACCACGAAGATTCTAATTAAGAGATCTAAGAGATACTCATTCAGTCGACGGTAGAACGGAAGTGGTTGTCAGGCACGCATTCATAGGGAATGATGATGATTGTCACGTTCATCACATTCAGATTGAAGTACGAATGAATATCTTAGAAGCGAAACAAGATGAATTGAATAGAAAACAGTAGTACTTTGCATTAATCTTTGAGGAACAGCAGAGCTCCACACCTTAATCTATGGAGTGTAGAAACTCTACCGTTGAAAATACATAAGTGAGAGTCCAGGCATGGCCGAGAGGCCAGCCCTTAAACGTGATCTAAGATAGCATACAACTGATCAAAGATACCTAATACAATAGTAAAAGGTCCTATTTATAATAAACTAGCTACTAGGGTTTACAAAAGTAAGTAATTGATGCATAAATCCACTTCCGGGGCCCACTTGGTGTGTGCTTGGGCTGAGCTTTGAGTGTTGCACGTGTAGAGGTCCTTCTTGGAGTTGAACGCAAGCTTTTGTGCCAGTTTGGGCGTTCAACTCTAGTTTTGGCTCCTTTTCTGGCGCTGGACGCCAGTTTGGGTAGAAAGCTGGCGTTGAACGCCAGTTTAAGTCGTCTATTCTTGGCCAAAGTATGGACTATTATATATTTCTGGAAAGCCCTGGATGTCTACTTTCCAATGCAATTGGAAGAGCGCCATTTCTAGTTCTGTAGCTCCAGAAAATCCACTTTGAGTATAGGGAGGTCAGAATCCAACAGCATCAGCAGTCCTTCTTCAACCTCTGAATCTGATTTCTGCTCAAGTCCCTCAATTTCAGCCAGAAAATACCTGAAATCACAGAAAAACACACAAACTCATAGTAAAGTCCAGAAATGTGAATTTAACATAAAAACTAATGAAAACATCCCTGAAAGTAACTAGATCCTACTAAAAACATACTAAAAATAATGTCAAAAAGCGTATAAATTATTCGCTCATCACAACACCAAACTTAAATTGTTGCTTGTCCCCAAGCAACTGAAAATCAAATAGGAGAAAAAGAAGAGAATATACTATAAATTCCAAACTATCAATGAAACAGAGCTTCAATCATATGAGCGGGACTTATAGCTTTTTGCCTCTTGAATAGTTTTGGCATCTCACTTTATCCATTGAAGTTTAGAATGATTGGCATCTATAGGAACTTCAGATTTTGAATAGTGTTATTGACTCTCCTAGTTCAGTATGATGATTCTTGAACACAGCTTCTTTATGAGTCTTGGTCGTGGCCCTAAGCACTTTGTTTTCCAGTATTACCACCGGATACATAAATGCCACAGACACATAATTGGGTGAACCTTTTCAGATTGTGACTTAGCTTTGCTAAAGTCCCCAATTAGAGGTGTCCAGGGTTCTTAAGAACACTCTTTTTTTTTGCTTTGGACCTTGACTTTAACCGCTCAGTCTCAAGTTTTCACTTGACACCTACACGCCACAAGCACATGGTTAGGGACAGCTTGGTTTAGCCGCTTAGACCAGGATTTTATTCCTTTAGGCCCTCCTATCCACTGATGCTCAAAGCCTTGGGATCCTTTTTATTTGCCCTTGCCTTTTGGTTTTAAGGGTTATTGGCTTTTTGCTCTTGCCTCTTGGTTTTAAGAGCTTTTGGCTTTTTCTGCTTGCTTTTTCTTTCTATATATATTTTTTTCTATTTATTTTTTTTGCCTATTTTTTTTTCTGCAAGCTTTGTTCTTTGCTGCTTTTTCTTACTTCAAGAATCATTTTTATGATTTTTCAGATTATCAAATAACATGTCTCCTAGTCATCATTCTTTCAAGAGCCAACATATTTAACATTCTTAAACAACAACTTCAAAAGACATATGCACTGTTCAAGCATACATTCAGAAAACAAGAAGCATTGTCACCACATCAATATAATTAAGTTAAGTTCAAGGATAAATTCGAAACTCATGTACTTCTTGTTCTTTTGAATTAAAACAGTTTTTATTTAAGAGAGGTGATGGATTCATAGGACATTCATAACTTTAAGACAAAGTTACTAACTACTAATGATCATGTAATGAAGACACAAACATAGATAAGCACATAACATAGAAAACAAAAAACAGAGAAAGAAGAACAAGGAATGAATCCACCTTAGTGATGGTGGCGTTTCCTTCTTGAGGAACCAATGATGTCCTTGAGCTCTTCTATGTCTCTTCCTTGTCTTTGTTGCTCCTCCCTCATTGCTTTTTGATCTTCTCTTATTTCATGAAGCATGATGGAGTGCTCTTGATGTTCCACCCTTAGTTGTCCCATATTGGAACTCAATTCTCTTAGGGAGGTGTTGATTTGCTCCCAATAGTTTTATGGAGGAAAGTGCATTTCAGGCATCTCCGGGATCTCATGGTGATGAGCTTCATACGCCTCTTGAGCTCCATGAATGGGCTCTCTTGCTTGCTCCATCTTTTTCTTAGTGATGGGCTTCTCTTCCTTAATAGGAATGTCTCCTTCTATGAAAGCTCCAGGTGAGTAACATAGATGGCAGATAAGATAAGGAAAAGCTAGCCTTGCCATGGGGGATGACTTTTCGGCTATTTTGTAGATTTCATTAGAGATGACTTCATGAACTTCTATTTCCTCTCCAATCATGATGCTATGAATCATGATGGCCCGATCCACAGTAACTTCAGATCGGTTGCTAGTGGGAATGATTGAGCATTGAATGAACTCCAACCATCCTCTAGCCACAGGCTTGAGGTCCAATCTTCTTAGTTGAACCGGCTTGCCTTTGGAGTCAATCTTCCATTGAGCTCCTTCCACACATATGTCCATAAGGACTTGGTCCAACCTTTGATTAAAGTTGACCCTTCTAGTGTAGGGGCGTTCATCTCCTTGCATCATGGGCAAGTTAAACGCCAACCTCACATTCTCCGGACTAAAATCTAAGTATTTCTCCCGAACCATTGTAACATAGTTCTTTGGATCCGGGTTCTTACTTTGATCATGGTTCTTGGTGATCCATGCATTGGCATAGAACTCTTGAACCATTAGGATGCCGACTTGTTGGATGGGATTTGTTAGAACTTCTCAACCTCTTCTTTGAATTTCATATCGGATCTCCGGATACTCATTTCTTTTGAGTTTGAAAGGGACCTCAGGGATCACCTTCTTCTTGGCCACAACATCATAGAAGTGGTCTTGATGGGCTTTGGAGATGAACCTTTCCATCTCCCATGACTCGGATGTGGAAGCTTTTGTCTTCCCTTTCCCCTTTCTAGAGGATTCTCCGGTCTTAGGTGCCATCAATGGTAATGGAAAAACAAAAAGCTTATGCTTTTACCACACCAAACTTAGAATTTTGCTCGCCCTCGAGCAATAAAAGAAAGAATAGAAGAAGAAGAAATGGAGGAGAGGGAGAGTGGGAAGTGTTTCGGCCAAGAAGGGTGTAGAGGGGTGTGTTGTGTGAATTTGATGAAGAATGGAGGGCTTTATATAGGGAAGGGAGGGGGGAAAGGTTTCGGCCATATGGGTGGGTTTGGGTGGGAAATTGGTTTTGAATTTTGAAGGTAGGTGGAGTTTATGAGGTAGGTTTATGGGGAAGAGTGGATGGATGTGAGTGGTGAAGAGGTGATGGGGAAGAGAGATTGAGGTGATTGGTGAAGGGTTTTTGGGGAGGAGTGTTTATGGGGTTGTGTGAAAGAGAGTGGTGAGAAGAAGTGAGTGGAGGTAGGTGGGGATCCTGTGGGGTCCACAGATCCTGAGGTGATCCTGTGGGGTCCACAGATCCTAAGGTGTCAAGGATTTACATCCCTGCACCCATTAGGCATGTAAAATGCCTTTGCACACAACTCTGTGCGTTCAGCGCCAGGTTGGTGCCCATTTTGGGCGTTCAACACCCATTTTGTTGCCATTTCTGGCGTTGAACGCCAGAACCATGCTTGTTCTGGGCGTTCAGCGCCAGGATGCTGCCCATTTTGGGTGTTCAGCGCCAGAACCATGCTCTGTTCTGGCGTTGAACGCCAGGCAGATGCTCCTCCAGGGTGTGATTTTTCTTCTGCTGTTTTTGATTCCGTTTTCACTTTTTATATTTATTTTGTGACTCCTCATGATCATGAACCTATAAAGACATATAACTAAGAAAAATATAGTTAGATAAATAAAAATTGGGTTGCCTCCCAACAAGTGCTTCTTTAATGTCAATAGCTTGACAGTGGGCTCTCATGGAGCCTCACAGATGTTCAGAGCATTGTTGAGACTCTCCAACACCAAACTTAGAGTTTGGATATAGGAGTTCAACACCAAACTTAGAGTTTGGTTGTGGCCTCCCAACACCAAACTTAGAGTTTGACTGTGGGGGCTTTGGTTGACTCTGCTTTGAGAGAAGCTTTTTCTGCTTCCTCTCCATGGATACAGAGAGAGATCATTGGGTTGTAAACACAAGGTTGTCCTTGTTCAATTGAAGGATCAATTCTCCTCTATCCACATCAATCACAGCTCTTGCTGTGGCTTGGAAAGGTCTTCCTAGGATGATGGATTCATCCTCTTCCTTTCCAGTATCCAGGACTATGAAATCAGCAGGGATGTAAAGGCCTTCAACCTTTACTAACACGTCCTCTACTTGTCCATATGCCTGTTTTCTTGAATTGTCTGCCATCTCTAATGAGATTTTAGCAGCTTGCACCCCATAGATTCCCAGTTTCTCTATTAAAGAGAGGGGCATGAGGTTTATTCCTGAACCAAGGTCACACAGAGCCTTAAAGATCATGGTGCCTATGGTACAAGGTATTATGAACTTCCCAGGATCCTGTCTCTTCTGAGGCAATGTCAGTTGATCCAGATCACTTAGTTCATTGATGAACAAGGGAGGTTCAACTTCCCAAGTATCAATGCCAAATAATTTGGCATTTAGCTTCATGATTGCACCAAGAAACTTGGCGGTTTGCTCTTCAGTAACATCCTCATTCTCTTCAGAAGAGGAATACTCATCAGAGCTCATGAAGGGCATAAGGAGGTTCAATGGAATCTCTATGGTCTCTAGATGAGTCTCAGATTCCTTTGGTTCCTCAGAGGGAAGCTCCTTATTGGTCACTGGACGTCCCAGGAGGTCTTCCTCCTTGGGATTCACGTCCTCCTCTCCCTCATTGGGTTCGGCCATTTTGCTTATGTCAATGGCCTTGCACTCTCTTTTTGGGTTCTCTTCTGTATTGCTTGGGAGAGTACTAGGAGGGATTTCAGTGATCCTTTTACTCAGCTGGCCTACTTGTGCTTCCAAATTTCTAATGGAAGACCTTGTTTCATTCATGAAACTCACAGTGGCCTTAGATAGATCAGAGACTAAGTTTGCTAAATTAGAAGTGTTTTGTTCAGAGTTCTCTGTCTGTTGCTGAGTGGATGATGGAAAAGGTTTATTATTGTTAAACCTGTTTCTTCCACCATTATTAAAGCCTTGTTGAGGCTTTTGATCCTTCCATGAGAAATTTGGATGATTTCTCCATGATGAGTTATAGGTGTTTCCATAAGGTTCACCTAAGTAATTCACCTCTGCTATTGCAGGGTTCTCAGGATCATAAGCTTCTTCTTCATAAGTAGCCTTTTGAGTACTGTTGGATGCAGCTTGCACTCCATTCAGACTCTGAGAAATCATATTGACTAGCTGAGTCAATATTTTGTTCTGAGCCAATATGGCATTCAGAGTATCAACTTCAAGAACTCCCTTCTTCATAGGCGTCCCATTATTCACAGGATTCCTTTCAAAAGTGTACATGAACTGGTTATTTGCAACCATGTCAATGAGTTCTTGAGCTTCTGCAGGCATTTTCTTTAGGTGAATGGATCCACCTGCAGAAGTATCCAATGACATCTTTGATAGCTCAGATAAACCATCATAGAATATATCCAGGATGGTCCATTCTGAAAGCATGTCAGAAGGACACTTTTTGGTCAACTGTTTGTATCTTTCCCAAGCTTCATAGAGGGATTCACCATCTTTTTGTTTGAAGGTTTGAACATCCACTCTAAGCTTGTTCAGCTTTTGAGGAGGAAAGAACTTGGCTAAGAAAGCCGTGACCAGCTTATCCCAAGAGTTCAGGCTATCTTTAGGTTGAGAGTCCAACCATATTCTAGCTCTGTCTCTTTCAGCAAATGGGAAAAGCATGAGCCTGTAGACTTCAGGATCTACTCCATTAGTCTTAACAGTATCACATATCTGCAAGAATTCAGTTAAGAACTGAAAAGGATCTTCAGATGGAAGTCCATGAAACTTGCAGTTCTGCTGCATCAGAGAAACTAATTGAGGTTTCAGCTCAAAGTTGTTTGCTCCAATGGCAGGAATGGAGATGCTTCTTCCATGTAAATTGGAATTTGGTGCAGTAAAGTCACCAAGCATTCTCCTTGCATTGTTGTTGGGTTCGGCTGCCATCTCCTTTACTTGTTCGAAATTTTCAATCAAGTTGTCTCTGGATTATTGTAATTTGGCTTCCCTTAGTTTTCTCTTCAGAGTCCTTTCAGGTTCTGGATCAGCTTCAACAAGAATTCCTTTTTCTCTATCCCTGCTCATAAGAAAGAGAAGAGAAAAAGAAAAGAAGAGGAATCCTCTATGTCACAGTAAAGAGGTTCCTTATTGTTAGTAGAAGAAAAGAAGAAGAAAATATGAACTCAGAGAGAGAGAGGGTTCGGATTTTTGGTGATGTGAGGAAGAGATGTTAGTAGATGAATAAATAAATAGAAGGAGATGAGGGAGAAGGATTTTCAAAAATAATTTTTGAAAAAGAGTTAGTGATTTTCGAAAATAGTTTTGAAAAAGGTTAGTAGTTTTTCGAAAATTCAAAAAAAAAATTATTAGTTAATTAAAAAGAAATTTTTGAAAAAAGGGGGGAGATATTTTCGAAAATTAGAGAGAGAGAGAGTTAGTTAGGTGGTTTTGAAAAAGATAAGAAACAAACAAAAAGTTAGTTAGTTAGTTGAAACAAATTTTGAAAATCAATTTTGAAAAGATAAGAAGATAGGAAGATATTTTTTGAAAAGATATGATTGAAATTAGTTTTTGAAAAAGATTTGATTTTTAAAATCTCAATTAATGACTTGATTCACAAGAAATCACAAGATATGATTCTAGAACTTAAAGTTTGAATCTTTCTTAACAAGTAAGTAACAAACTTGAAATTTTTGAATCAAAACATTAATTGATTATGTTATTTTCGAAAATTTGATATAAAAATAAGAAAAATATTTTTGGAATTTTCGAAAATAACTAAGAAATTTGAAAAAGATTTGATTTTTGAAAAAGATTTTGAAAAAGATGAGATTTTTAAATTGAAAATTTGATTTGACTCATAAAAACAACTAGATTTTTAAAAATTTTTGAAAAAGTCAAATCTAATTTTTGAAATTTTAAGAGAGAAAAAGGGAAAGATATTTTTTTGATTTTTAAATTTTTAATAATGAGAGAGAAAAACAAGTAAAATGATGCAATGCATGAAATTTTTAGATCAAAACAATGAATGCATGCAAGAATGCTATGAATGTCAAGATGAACACCAAGAACATGTTTTTGAAAAATTTTTAATGCAAAGAAAACGTGCAAGACACCAAACTTAGAATTCTTTAATGCTTAGGCACTAAGAAGTCAAGAATGCATATGAAAAACAAGAAAAGACACAAAACATGCAAATGCAAAGATCAAACAAGAAGACTTACTAAGAACAACTTGAAGATCATGAAGAACACTATGAATGCATGAGAATTTTCGAAAAATGCAAGATGCACATGCAATTGACACCAAACTTATAACATGACTCAAGACTCAAACAAGAAATAGAGAAATATTTTTTATTTTTATGATTTTCTAATTTTTTTGGATTTTTTTTTCGAAAATTAATATGAAAAAGAAAAATAAGGATTCCAAAATTTTTAATATGAATTCCAGAAATCTTGCCATGTTAGTCTAAAGCTTCAGTCCAGGAATTAGACATGGCTCATCAGCCAGCCAAGCTTTCAATGAAAGCTCCGGTCCAAAACACTAGACATGGCCAATGGCCAGCCAAGCTTTAGCATGTAAATCAGGAACAGCAGCAGGTGGATTAACAACAACTAGCTTGCTCTTGATAACAAATTGCAAGCCTGAGTCCAAATGAATTTAGACATGGCTTTACAGCCAGCCAGGCTTCGCATGCTTCGTGAAACACTAGAATTTATTCTTAAAAATTCTGAAGAAAAATTGAGTTTTGAAAACATTATTTTTTTTTTCAAAAACACAAGAAAAAATTTTTGAAAGAATTTTGAAAAATTTTTGAAAATAAAACAAAAAGAAAATTACCTAATCTGAGCAACAAGATGAACCGTCAGTTGTCCAAACTCAAACAATCCCCGGCAACGGCGCCAAAAACTTGGTATGCGAAATTGCTACTCAGGTTGTGAATTGTTGTTCGAAATTGATTCCCTGGCAATGGCACCAAAAACGGATGCACAGAACCATGGTCTAAACATATCTTCACAACTTCGCATAACTAACCAGCAAGTGCACTGAGTCGTCTAAGTAATAACTTACGTGAGTAAGGGTCGAATCCCACGGAGATTGTCGGTATGAAGCAAGCTATGGTCACCTTGTAAATCTCAGTTAGGCGGATATCAAATGGTTATAGAGTTTTCGAAAATAATATAATAAAATAGAGATAGAAATACTTATGTAATTCATTGGTGAGAATTTCAGATAAGCGAATGGAGATGCTTTCGTTCCTCTGAACTTCTGCTTTCCTGCTATCTTCATCCAATCAGTCTTACTCCTTTCCATGGTTGGCTTTATGTGATACATCACCATTGTCAATGGCTACTTTCGGTCTTCTCTCGGGAAAATGATCCAAATGCCCTGTCACGGCACGGTTAATCGTATGGAGGCATCACCCTTGTCAATGGCTTCATCTTATCCTCTCAGTGAAAATGGTCAACACACCCTGTCACGGCACGGCTATTCATCTGTCGGTTCTCGATCATGCTGGAATAGGATTTACTATCCTTTTGCGTCTGTCACTAACGCCCCGCAATCGCGAGTTTGGAGCTCGTCACAGTCATTCATTCATTGAATCCTACTCGGAATACCACATACAAGGTTTAGACTTTCCGGATTCTCTTGAATGCCGCCATCATTCTAGCTTACACCACGAAGATTCTAATTAAGAGATCTAAGAGATACTCATTCAGTCGACGGTAGAACGGAAGTGGTTGTCAGGCACGCATTCATAGGGAATGATGATGATTGTCACGTTCATCACATTCAGATTGAAGTACGAATGAATATCTTAGAAGCGAAACAAGATGAATTGAATAGAAAACAGTAGTACTTTGCATTAATCTTTGAGGAACAGCAGAGCTCCACACCTTAATCTATGGAGTGTAGAAACTCTACCGTTGAAAATACATAAGTGAGAGTCCAGGCATGGCCGAGAGGCCAGCCCTTAAACGTGATCTAAGATAGCATACAACTGATCAAAGATACCTAATACAATAGTAAAAGGTCCTATTTATAATAAACTAGCTACTAGGGTTTACAAAAGTAAGTAATTGATGCATAAATCCACTTCCGGGGCCCACTTGGTGTGTGCTTGGGCTGAGCTTTGAGTGTTGCACGTGTAGAGGTCCTTCTTGGAGTTGAACGCAAGCTTTTGTGCCAGTTTGGGCGTTCAACTCTAGTTTTGGCTCTTTTTCTGGCGCTGGACGCCAGATTTGGGTAGAAAGCTGGCGTTGAATGCCAGTTTAAGTCGTCTATTCTTGGCCAAAGTATAGACTATTATATATTTCTGGAAAGCCCTGGATGTCTACTTTCCAATGCAATTGGAAGAGCGCCATTTCTAGTTCTGTAGCTCCAGAAAATCCACTTTGAGTGCAGGAAGGTCAGAATCCAACAGCATCAGCAGTCCTTCTTCAACCTCTGAATCTGATTTCTGCTCAAGTCCCTCAATTTCAGCCAGAAAATACCTGAAATCACAGAAAAACACACAAACTCATAGTAAAGTCCAGAAATGTGAATTTAACATAAAAACTAATGAAAACATCCCTGAAAGTAACTAGATCCTACTAAAAACATACTAAAAACAATGTTAAAAAGCGTATAAATTATCCGCTCATCACAACACCAAACTTAAATTGTTGCTTGTCCCCAAGAAACTGAAAATCAAATAGGAGAAAAAGAAGAGAATATACTATAAATTCCAAACTATCAGTGAAACAGAGCTTCAATCATATGAGCGGGACTTATAGCTTTTTGCCTCTTGAATAGTTTTAGCATCTCACTTTATCCATTGAAGTTTAGAATGATTGGCATCTATAGGAACTTCAGATTTTGAATAGTGTTATTGACTCTCCTAGTTCAGTATGATGATTCTTGAACACAGCTTCTTTATGAGTCTTGGCCGTGGCCCTAAGCACTTTGTTTTCCAGTATTACCACCGGATACATAAATGCCACAGACACATAATTGGGTGAACCTTTTCAGATTGTGACTTAGCTTTGCTAAAGTCCCCAATTAGAGGTGTCCAGGGTTCTTAAGCACACTCTTTTTTTTTGCTTTGGACCTTGACTTTAACCGCTCAGTCTCAAGTTTTCACTTGACACCTACACGCCACAAGCACATGGTTAGGGACAGCTTGGTTTAGCCGCTTAGACCAGGATTTTATTCCTTTAGGCCCTCCTATCCACTGATGCTCAAAGCCTTGGGATCCTTTTTATTTGCCCTTGCCTTTTGGTTTTAAGGGTTATTGGCTTTTTGCTCTTGCCTCTTGGTTTTAAGAGCTTTTGGCTTTTTCTGCTTGCTTTTTCTTTCTATATATATTTTTTTCTATTTATTTTTTTCGCCTATTTTTTTTCTGCAAGCTTTGTTCTTTGCTGCTTTTTCTTGCTTCAAGAATCATTTTTATGATTTTTCAGATTATCAAATAACATGTCTCCTAGTCATCATTCTTTCAAGAGCCAACATATTTAACATTCTTAAACAACAACTTCAAAAGACATATGCATTGTTCAAGCATACATTCAGAAAACAAGAAGCATTGTCACCACATCAATATAATTAAGCTAAGTTCAAGGATAAATTCGAAACTCATGTACTTCTTGTTCTTTTGAATTAAAACAGTTTTTATTTAAGAGAGGTGATGGATTCATAGGACATTCATAACTTTAAGACAAAGTTACTAACTACTAATGATCATGTAATGAAGACACAAACATAGACAAGCACATAACATAGAAAACGAAAAACAGAGAAAGAAGAACAAGGAATGAATCCACCTTAGTGATGGTGGTGTTTCCTTCTTGAGGAACCAATGATGTCCTTGAGCTCTTCTATGTCTCTTCCTTGTCTTTGTTGCTCCTCCCTCATTGCTTTTTGATCTTCTCTTATTTCATGAAGCATGATGGAGTGCTCTTGATGTTCCACCCTTAGTTGTCCCATATTGGAACTCAATTCTCTTAGGGAGGTGTTGATTTGCTCCCAATAGTTTTGTGGAGGAAAGTGCATTTGAGGCATCTCCGGGATCTCATGGTGATGAGCTTCATACGCCTCTTGAGCTCCATGAATGGGCTCTCTTGCTTGCTCCATATTTTTCTTAGTGATGGGCTTCTCTTCCTTAATAGGAATGTCTCCTTCTATGAAAGCTCCAGCTGAGTAACATAGATGGCAGATAAGATGAGGAAAAGCTAGCCTTGCCATGGGGGATGACTTTTCGGCTATTTTGTAGAGTTCATTAGAGATGACTTCATGAACTTCTATTTCCTCTCTAATCATGATGCTATGAATCATGATGGCCCGATCCACAGTAACTTCAGATCGGTTGCTAGTGGGAATGATTGAGCATTGAATGAACTCCAACCATCCTCTAGCCACAGGCTTGAGGTCCAATCTTCTTAGTTGAACCGGCTTGCCTTTGGAGTCAATCTTCCATTGAGCTCCTTCCACACATATGTCCATAAGGACTTGGTCCAACCTTTGATTAAAGTTGACCCTTCTAGTGTAGGGGCGTTCATCTCCTTGCATCATGGGCAAGTTAAACGCCAACCTCACATTCTCCGGACTAAAATCTAAGTATTTCCCCCGAACCATTGTAACATAGTTCTTTGGATCCGGGTTCTTACTTTGATCATGGTTCTTGGTGATCCATGCATTGGCATAGAACTCTTGAACCATTAGGATGCCGACTTGTTGGATGGGATTTGTTAGAACTTCTCAACCTCTTCTTTGAATTTCATATCGGATCTCCGGATACTCATTTCTTTTGAGTTTGAAAGGGACCTCAGGGATCACCTTCTTCTTGGCCACAACATCATAGAAGTGGTCTTGATGGGCTTTGGAGATGAACCTTTCCATCTCCCATGACTCGGATGTGGAAGCTTTTGTCTTCCCTTTCCCCTTTCTAGAGGATTCTCCGGTCTTAGGTGCCATCAATGGTAATGGAAAAACAAAAAGCTTATGCTTTTACCACACCAAACTTAGAATTTTTCTCGCCCTCGAGCAATAAAAGAAAGAATAGAAGAAGAAGAAATGGAGGAGAGGGAGAGTGGGAAGTGTTTCGGCCAAGAAGGGTGTAGAGGGGTGTGTTGTGTGAATTTGATGAAGAATGGAGGAATTTATATAGGGAAGGGAGGGGGGAAAGGTTTCGGCCATATGGGTGGGTTTGGGTGGGAAATTGGTTTTGAATTTTGAAGGTAGGTGGAGTTTATGAGGTAGGTTTATGGGGAAGAGTGGATGGATGTGAGTGGTGAAGAGGTGATGGGGAAGAGAGATTGAGGTGATTGGTAAAGGGTTTTTGGGGAGGAGTGTTTATGGGGTTGTGTGAAAGAGAGTGGTGAGAAGAAGTGAGTGGAGGTAGGTGGGGATCCTGTGGGGTCCACAGATCCTAAGGTGTCAAGGATTTACATCCCTGCACCCATTAGGCATGTAAAATGCCTTTGCACACAACTCTGGGCGTTCAGCGCCAGGTTGGTGCCCATTTTGGGCGTTCAACGCCCATTTTGTTGCCATTTCTGGCGTTGAACGCCAGAACCATGCTTGTTCTGGGCGTTCAGCGCCAGGATGCTGCCCATTTTGGGCGTTCAGCGCCAGAACCATGCTCTGTTCTGGCGTTGAACGCCAGGCAGATGCTCCTCCAGGGTGTGATTTTTCTTCTGCTGTTTTTTATTCCGTTTTCAATTTTTATATTTATTTTGTGACTCCTCATGATCATGAACCTATAAAGACATATAACTAAGAAAAATATAGTTAGATAAATAAAAATTGGGTTGCCTCCCAACAAGCGCTTCTTTAATGTCAATAGCTTGACAGTGGGCTCTCATGGAGCCTCACAGATGTTCAGAGCATTGTTGAGACTCTCCAACACCAAACTTAGAGTTTGGATATGGGAGTTCAACACCAAACTTAGAGTTTGGTTGTGGCCTCCCAACACCAAACTTAGAGTTTGACTGTGGGGGCTTTGGTTGACTCTGCTTTGAGAGAAGCTTTTTCTGCTTCCTCTCCATGGATGCAGAGAGAGATCATTGGGTTGTAAACACAAGGTTGTCCTTGTTCAATTGAAGGATCAATTCTCCTCTGTCCACATCAATCACAGCTCTTGCTGTGGCTAGGAAAGGTCTTCCTAGGATGATGGATTCATCCTCTTCCTTTCCAGTATCCAGGACTATGAAATCAGCAGGGATGTAAAGGCCTTCAACCTTTACTAACATGTCCTCTACTTGTCCATATGCCTGTTTTCTTGAATTGTCTGCCATCTCTAATGAGATTTTAGCAGCTTGCACCCCATAGATTCCCAGTTTCTCTATTAAAGAGAGGGGCATGAGGTTTATTCCTGAACCAAGGTCACACAGAGCCTTAAAGATCATGGTGCCTATGGTACAAGGTATTATGAACTTCCCAGGATCCTGTCTCTTCTGAGGCAATGTCAGTTGATCCAGATCACTTAGTTCATTGATGAACAAAGGAGGTTCAACTTCCCAAGTATCAATGCCAAATAATTTGGCATTTAGCTTCATGATTGCACCAAGAAACTTAGCGGTTTGCTCTTCAGTAACATCCTCATTCTCTTCAGAAGAGGAATACTCATCAGAGCTTATGAAGGGCATAAGGAGGTTCAATGGAATCTCTATGGTCTCTAGATGAGTCTCAGATTCCTTTGGTTCCTCAGAGGGAAGCTCCTTATTGGTCACTGGACGTCCCAGGAGGTCTTCCTCCTTGGGATTCACGTCCTCCTCTCCCTCATTGGTTTCGGCCATTTTGCTTATGTCAATGGCCTTGCACTCTCCCTTTGGGTTCTCTTCTGTATTGCTTGGGAGAGTACTAGGAGGGATTTCAGTGATCCTTTTACTCAGCTGGCCTACTTGTACTTCCAAATTTCTAATGGAAGACCTTGTTTCATTCATGAAACTCACAGTGGCCTTAGATAGATCAGAGACTAAGTTTGCTAAATTAGAAGTGTTTTGTTCAGAGTTCTCTGTCTGTTGCTGAGTGGATGATGGAAAAGGTTTATTATTGTTAAACCTGTTTCTTCCACCATTATTAAAGCCTTGTTGAGGCTTTTGATCCTTCCATGAGAAATTTGGATGATTTCTCCATGATGAGTTATAGGTGTTTCCATAAGGTTCACCTAAGTAATTCACCTCTGCTATTGCAGAGTTCTCAGGATCATAAGCTTCTTCTTCATAAGAAGCCTTTTGAGTACTGTTGGATGCAGCTTGCACTCCATTCAGACTCTGAGAAATCATATTGACTAGCTGAGTCAATATTTTGTTCTGAGCCAATATGGCATTCAGAGTATCAACTTCAAGAACTCCCTTCTTCATAGGCGTCCCATTATTCACAGGATTCCTTTCAGAAGTGTACATGAACTGGTTATTTGCAACCATGTCAATGAGTTCTTGAGCTTCTGCAGGCATTTTCTTTAGGTGAATGGATCCACCTGCAGAAGTATCCAATGACATCTTTGATAGCTCAGATAAACCATCATAGAATATATCCAGGATGGTCCATTCTGAAAGCATGTCAGAAGGACAATTTTTGGTCAACTGTTTGTATCTTTCCCAAGCTTCATAGAGGGATTCACCATCTTTTTGTTTGAAGGTTTGAACATCCACTCTAAGCTTGCTCAGCTTTTGAGGAGGAAAGAACTTGGCTAAGAAAGCCGTGACCAGCTTATCCCAAGAGTTCAGGCTATCTTTAGGTTGAGAGTCCAACCATATTCTAGCTCTGTCTCTTACAGCAAATGGGAAAAGCATGAGCCTGTAGACTTCAGGATCTACTCCATTAGTCTTAACAGTATCACATATCTGCAAGAATTCAGTTAAGAACTGAAAAGGATCTTCAGATGGAAGTCCATGAAACTTGCAGTTCTGCTGCATCAGAGAAACTAATTGAGGTTTCAGCTCAAAGTTGTTTGCTCCAATGGCAGGAATGGAGATGCTTCTTCCATGTAAATTGGAATTTGGTGCAGTAAAGTCACCAAGCATTCTCCTTGCATTGTTGTTGGGTTCGGCTGCCATCTCCTTTACTTGTTCGAAATTTTCAATCAAGTTGTCTCTGGATTGTTGTAATTTGGCTTCCCTTAGTTTTCTCTTCAGAGTCCTTTCAGGTTCTGGATCAGCTTCAACAAGAATGCCTTTTTCTCTATCCCTGCTCATAAGAAAGAGAAGAGAAAAAGAAAAGAAGAAGAAAATCTGAACTCAGAGAGAGAGAGGGTTCGGATTTTTGGTGATGTGAGGAAGAGATGTTAGTAGATGAATAAATAAATAGAAGGAGATGAGGGAGAAGGATTTTCAAAAATAATTTTTGAAAAAGAGTTAGTGATTTTCGAAAATAGTTTTGAAAAAGGTTAGTAGTTTTTCGAAAATTCAAAAAAAAAATTATTAGTTAATTAAAAAGAAATTTTTGAAAAAAGGGGGGAGATATTTTCGAAAATTAGAGAGAGAGAGAGTTAGTTAGGTGGTTTTGAAAAAGATAAGAAACAAACAAAAAGTTAGTTAGTTAGTTGAAACAAATTTTGAAAATCAATTTTGAAAAGATAAGAAGATAGGAAGATATTTTTTGAAAAGATATGATTGAAATTAGTTTTTGAAAAAGATTTGATTTTTAAAATCTCAATTAATGACTTGATTCACAAGAAATCACAAGATATGATTCTAGAACTTAAAGTTTGAATCTTTCTTAACAAGTAAGTAACAAACTTGAAATTTTTGAATCAAAACATTAATTGATTATGTTATTTTCGAAAATTTGATATAAAAATAAGAAAAATATTTTTGGAATTTTCGAAAATAACTAAGAAATTTGAAAAAGATTTGATTTTTGAAAAAGATTTTGAAAAAGATGAGATTTTTAAATTGAAAATTTGATTTGACTCATAAAAACAACTAGATTTTTAAAAATTTTTGAAAAAGTCAAATCTAATTTTCGAAATTTTAAGAGAGAAAAAGGTAAAGATATTTTTTTTATTTTTAAATTTTTAATAATGAGAGAGAAAAACAAGTAAAATGATGCAATGCATGAAATTTTTAGATCAAAACAATGAATGCATGCAAGAATGCTATGAATGTCAAGATGAACACCAAGAACATGTTTTTGAAAAATTTTTAATGCAAAGAAAACGTGCAAGACACCAACCTTAGAATTCTTTAATGCTTAGGCACTAAGAAGTCAAGAATGCATATGAAAAACAAGAAAAGACACAAAACATGCAAATGCAAAGATCAAACAAGAAGACTTACTAAGAACAACTTGAAGATCATGAAGAACACTATGAATGCATTAGAATTTTCGAAAAATGAAAGATGCACATGCAATTGACACCAAACTTATAACATGACTCAAGACTCAAACAAGAAATAGAGAAATATTTTTTATTTTTATGATTTTCTAATTTTTTTGGATTTTTTTTTCGAAAATTAATATGAAAAAAAAAATAAGGATTGCAAAATTTTTAATATGAATTCCAGGAATCTTGCCATGTTAGTCTAAAGCTTCAGTCCAGGAATTAGACATGGCTCATCAGCCAGCCAAGCTTTCAATGAAAGCTCCGGTCCAAAACACTAGACATGGCCAATGGCCAGCCAAGCTTTAGCATGTAAATCAGGAACAGCAGCAGGTGGATTAACAACAACTAGCTTGCTCTTGATAACAAATTGCAAGCCTCAGTCCAAATGAATTTAGACATGGCTTTACAGCCAGCCAGGCTTCGCATGCTTCGTGAAACACTAGAATTCATTCTTAAAAATTCTGAAGAAAAATTGAGTTTTGAAAACATTATTTTTTTTTTTTCGAAAACACAAGAAAAAATTTTTGAAAGAATTTTGAAAAATTTTTGAAAATAAAACAAAAAGAAAATTACCTAATCTGAGCAACAAGATGAACCGTCAGTTGTCCAAACTCAAACAATCCCCGGCAACGGCGCCAAAAACTTGGTATGCGAAATTGCTACTCAGGTTGTGAATTGTTGTTCGAAATTGATTCCCTGGCAATGGCACCAAAAACGGATGCACAGAACCATGGTCTAAACATATCTTCACAACTTCGCATAACTAACCAGCAAGTGCACTGAGTCGTCCAAGTAATACCTTACGTGAGTAAGGGTCGAATCCCACGGAGATTGTCGGTATGAAGCAAGCTATGGTCACCTTGTAAATCTCAGTCAGGCGGATATCAAATGGTTATAGAGTTTTCGAAAATAATATAATAAAATAGAGATAGAAATACTTATGTAATTCATTGGTGAGAATTTCAGATAAGCGAATGGAGATGCTTTCGTTCCTCTGAACCTCTGCTTTCCTGCTATCTTCATCCAATCAGTCTTACTCCTTTCCATGGCTGGCTTTATGTGATACATCACCATTGTCAATGGCTACTTTCGGTCTTCTCTCGGGAAAATGATCCAAATGCCCTATCATGGCATGGCTAATCGTATGGAGGCATCACCCTTGTCAATGGCTTCATCTTATCCTCTCAGTGAAAATGGTCAACGCACCCTGTCACGGCACGGCTATTCATCTGTCGGTTCTCGATCATGCTGGAATAGGATTTACTATCCTTTTGCGTCTGTCACTAATGCCCCGCAATCGCGAGTTTGGAGCTCGTCACAGTCATTCATTCATTGAATCCTACTCGGAATACCACATACAAGGTTTAGACTTTCCGGATTCTCTTGAATGCCGCCATCATTCTAGCTTACACCACGAAGATTCTAATTAAGAGATCTAAGAGATACTCATTCAGTCGACGGTAGAACGGAAGTGGTTGTCAGGCACGCGTTCATAGGGAATGATGATGATTGTCACGTTCATCACATTCAGATTGAAGTACGAATGAATATCTTAGAAGCGAAACAAGATGAATTGAATAGAAAACAGTAGTACTTTGCATTAATCTTTGAGGAACAGCAGAGCTCCACACCTTAATCTATGGAGTGTAGAAACTCTACCGTTGAAAATACATAAGTGAGAGTCCAGGCATGGCCGAGAGGCCAGCCCTTAAACGTGATCTAAGATAGCATATAACTGATCAAAGATACCTAATACAATAGTAAAAGGTCCTATTTATAATAAACTAGCTACTAGGGTTTACAAAAGTAAGTAATTGATGCATAAATCCACTTCCGGGGCCCACTTGGTGTGTGCTTGGGCTGAGCTTTGAGTGTTGCACGTGTAGAGGTCCTTCTTAGAGTTGAACGCCAGCTTTTGTGCCAGTTTGGGCGTTCAACTCTAGTTTTGGCTCCTTTTCTGGCGCTGGACGCCAGATTTGGGTAGAAAGCTGGCGTTGAACGCCAGTTTAAGTCATCTATTCTTGGCCAAAGTATGGACTATTATATATTTCTGGAAAGCACTGGATGTCTACTTTCCAATGCAATTGGAAGCGCTCCATTTCGAGTTCTGTAGCTCCAGAAAATCCACTTTGAGTGCAGGGAGGTCAGAATCCAACAACATCAGCAGTCCTTCTTCAACCTCTGAATCTGATTTCTGCTCAAGTCCCTCAATTTCAGCCAAAAAATACCTGAAATCACAGAAAAACACACAAACTCATAGTAAAGTCCAGAAATGTGAATTTAACATAAAAGCTAATGAAAACATCCCTGAAAGTAACTAGATCCTACGAAAAACATACTAAAAACAATGTCAAAAAGCGTATAAATTATCCGCTCATCAGGCATTAGCAATCAAAGCAAACCACAATTGGATTGAATCATTGAAAGATTTTACAAACTTGCAAGAAAAGATGATCATGGGTGGAAACATGTAATTGAGCGATCGAACTCTCGCCAGATGTGTATCCGCTCTAGGAACTCAGGTGTATGGGGTTGATTCACTCAATTCTCCCCTAATCATGCTTTTCAAGATTTATTTTTCATCTAACAATCAAAAATTACTTTATGAATGCATACAAATATCATGAGGACTTTCCCATAGGTTGTAATGGGGCTAGGTCAAGGTAGGATGCATATAGTCAAGTGAGTTTGAGATTTGGATCTTTGATTAACTTAAACTTCCCACCTAACCTATGACAACTTATACAATTCTAAACAACTTAGCTATGAATTCTTCATTTTTCTACACATACTCGTGCATTCTCTTTTTGATCACCACACATATGCATTGAATTTATTGAACTTTAAACTTTGGGACATTTTGTCCCCTTTTTATTGCAATTCTTTTTCTTTATATATATATATATATGCAAGAACATCAATGAATATGGTTTACACATGATTAATATATGAGTATGTACCCAATTCTCAAGATTTTCAACACAAATACAAAAACCACTTTTATCTCTACCCAATGTTCCCAACTCTCCCTCAATCAAATAATAAACACTCTCACTAGCCTAAGCTAATCAAAGATCCAAATTAAGGGATATTTATTATTTTTCACTTAGGCTTGTAATGTGCTACAATTAAGAACAAATGGGTTAAGCATAGGCTCAAAATTGGCTAACAATGGAAGATAAAAGGTACGCTATTTGGGTAAGTGAGCTATTTGAACAATGGCCTCAATCATATAAATACATGTATACACAAAATAATGGACATAAAGAACCAAACAAATCAAAGATTACACTCATAGGAAGAGAATAATGCACACAAGAATAAAAATAAGTGGTCACATGATGTAACTACACAATTAGGCTCAAAACTCACATGCTTGTGTTATTTGCTCAAAACATGATCCACAAAGTGTATAATTCAAGTAAGTTCTAAAAAACATTTTTCAACCAGTTGGAGTGGAGCCTTAGAAATGGAATTCTTGAAAATTTTCATCATATTGACTAAGCTTATTCTAATGCAATGTTGTGATTCGGAAAACTAAAAAAAAAATTTCTTAGTTTACCCCTTTTCCAATCAAAGCAAATTTCATACGCAAAAGGGATCAACTAGGTTTCAACAATTCACAATATTTTTCCAATTCACAACTAAAATCGCTAAAATAACTATATAATAAAAATCCAACCAAAATATGGAATGTATACCATCTAAGGTGCAAAATGTGACAACTAAGGTAAAGTATTCCCAAGATAACAAATATATACAATAATCTCAAAGTTAAAGTGCAAAATAAAATAAAGTAGCAGAAACTAGAGGATAAATTTCTGAAAGTTCACCACACAAATGCTATCCACCAGTCACGAACGGTGACCTCCCCACACTTTAGGATGAAGCATCGTCCTCGATGCTACTGCTGAAGCACGGGCTGGGGGTCAACAGTCGCGCTGGGCTGTGGCTCAGGCTGGGAGTCCTCAGGGGGCTGTTGAACCTCTGTGGTGGCCTGTGTCTCTGGGGGTGCCTCCTGCTGAGTCGTCTCCTTGATTAACCCCTATTTTATGATTCATCTTGTACTCAATTGAGTGTTTTTATCAATTCTTCACCCACTTATTCATATAAATTGCATGGTTTTATAATTCCTTCATTATTCTATGATATATGTTAAAACATGTTTCCTATGCTTTAAAAATATTTATTTTTAATTATCCTTTATTACCATTCGATGCCGTGATTTATGTGTTAAGTAATTTCAGGGTTTATAGGGCAGGAATGGCTTAGAGGATGGAAAGAAAGCATGCAAAAGTGGAAGGAATACAAGAAACTGAAGGAACTGCTAAAGCTATCCAGCCTGTCCTCCTGGTACTAAATCGACCATAACTTGAGCTACAGAGGTCCAAATGATGTAGTTCCAGTTGCGTTGGAAAGCTAACGTCCGGGGCTTCACAACGATATATAATTTACTATAGCTGCCCCGAAGCTAGGTGACGCGAACGTGTGGATCACACAGACGCGTGACCTGGCAAAAACCCAATCCACGCTAACGTGTGGACGACGCTCACGCGTGACAGTGCCGCAACCTGTACGTATCAAAAATCACTGGGAGTGATTTTTTGGCTGTTTTTGACCCAGATTTTGGCCCAGAAAACATAGATTAGAGGCTATAAAGTGGGAGAATCAAACAACAATTCATACAACATTCATAATTCACAATTTTAGGTTTTAGATGTAGTTTCTAGAGAGAGAGGCTCTCTCCTCTCTCTTAGGATTTAGGATTATGATTTCTCTTAGAATTTAGGATTAGGATTCCTTCGTTTTCTTCATTCCAGGTACAATGTTTCTTTAATTTTGTTTCTCTTCTACTTTTATTTACTCTATTACTTTAGTTGCTCTATTTCACTTGGTAATTACTTGTTTAGCCAAATTGGCTTATGAACTCTTCATGTTAGATTTGAATATTCTATTTAATGAAATTTGAGGTATTTCAGATTTATGACTGCTTTCTTTTATTTATGATATAAATAATTTGGATTTTTCTCCTTTTGGCTTTGGTTGAGTAATTGGTGACACTTGAGTTATCAAACTAAGCAGTTGATTGAAAATTCGAATTGCTGATTGATTTGGATTCCTCTAAAGCTAGTCTTTCCATAGGAGTTGACTAGGACTTGAGGGATCAAGTTCATTAGTCCACTTGACTTTCCTTTATTTAGTAAGGGTTAACTAAGTGGGAGCAATAAACAATTCTCATCACACCTGATAAGGATAACTAGGATAGGATTTCCAGTTATCATACCTTGCCAAGAGTTTTTCTAATTAATAATTTATTTTCTTCCATTTAATCATTCTTTCATTCAAGGCTCTTTATTTTAATTACATAAATTCTCTTGTTAATTTTCATTGCTTTAATTTATAATTATTTATTTGCCCATTGCCCAAACTCAACATTCCCTAGAAAATTTATAACCAATAATAAATACACCTCCCTGCAATTCCTTGTGAAGACGACCCAAGGTTTAAATACTTCGGTTATAAATTTTATTGGGTTTTGTTACTTGTGACAACTAAAGTTTTTGTACGAAAGGATTCTTTGTTGGTTTAGAAACTATACTTACAACGTGATTATTTTTATAAAATTCTTTACTGGCAGAAATTCGATCGTCAAAAAATGGTGCCCTTGCCAGGGAATTGCAATTGTGTGCCTTATTATTGGTTATTGTAAATATTTTATTTTGCTTGTTTATTTGTTTTTATTTTTGTTTTTAATTTTTATTAGCTACTATGAGTTCTCACCCCCGTCGCTTTGAGTTTGGTTCTAATGTTGTTAAAAGGAATGGAAGCTATAACAGGAATATGCATCAAGGTCAAACCAATCACAAATGGAAGGAGCCACGAGGATCTGATCAATCTTTTCTGCAACAACACTTTCCAAAGTACCATGGACAACGACCATTCTACGATGCACATCCAGACAATAGTTACGGTGGACCTTCTCGTGACAACCAATCCCCACCAGTTTACTATGGTCAAGATCCATTCTGAGGTGCGTACCAAGATGATAGATATGGTGGACCCCCTTGTGGTTACCAACAAGCCCCATCATATGCCTATAAACCACCTCCTCAACATAGCTTTGAACTACCATACTCACAAGCCACTTACAACTATTCACCTCCATATGCCCCCAAGAACCACCACTTCCATATGCACCATATCCATGTCCATCAAACCAAGAAGCACAGGACCGTCTCAAGGACACAGTGAACCAATTCCATGCAACCCTTCATCAATTGGAGTAAGCGATAAACCGATTAGCCCACAGTACGAAGGAGACATTAGAAGCTCCGGTGGACAACACGGAACATGACTTTGTACTGGAACAAGTAGAGGAAGCTTCAATTATCGAAGAAGATGAATTGGTTGAAGACTTAGGAGACGCTGAGCCTCCATGGGAATCAAGAATTATGGAGAATTCAACCAAGAAATTTTTAATTGATGCTAAGGAAGATAGTGCACAACCCCCAAGGAATGTATCTTATGAAGAACTGGACGGAACAAATCAAGAATCAAGTCTCCTTGGTAATGACGATCACGAATCAAGCTTTCCTAGTGATGAACTTGCATCTGTAATTGAATTCTTTGAGACTAAAAAATCTACCCTAAGTGAATATGAAGATGATATAGAGGTAGATTTTTCTCAACCTCCAGCTTATGACTTTAGTGATGAGGAAGAAATTGAAGACTTTGATCAAGACGTGGTTGCAATTGAAGAGGTTGATCAAGAGATGGATTCGAGCATTGATGAAGCCTTACCTACAATTGAATCCTCTCCCATTGGACTAGGCATGGATATTAAAGAAGAAGAAGCACAACCTCCCATGCCCTTGGTAAGTAATGAAGAAGATATTAAATTGGAAGAAAACTACCAAGAGGAAGAGGTTGAAATTGAAGAAGCTTGCAAAGAGGTGAAAGTTGTCAAGGAAGAACTCAAGGGAATGGAGCTGGAAATCACCTTACCAAAGTTGATGGAGACCTCTCCCCCAAAGCCATCACCATCCATTCCTTCATTCAAGTGGGTAAATCTCTCATCTCTAAGCTTAATTAGCCCAGTTGAATATGCTTTGCTTGAGACGGATGGTCAGCTTAGATCCCTTTGTGGCATTAAGCGTAAGATGAAGATGGTTAGTGGTTGGAATGTCATGCAAGATTCAATATGGTTACACGCTCCAATTCTAAGTGCAATGGTTGGTATAATTCTCAATTGAATGGGTCTAGGAAGCTGTTTGGATGTCTCAGTGAGAATTTAAATTGTGTGCTACCCGGATGGAATCATGATGATCAACAAGAAGACGGGTGTAAAAGCGAAGTCTGGGACCCTGGAATTCATTCCAACAATCAACACTCTTGGGGTCTTGTCACTTGCTTCAACTTGCTTGAAGACTTTATGCGTCTAATTTGGGACCCTGGAGGTTACTGGATGTACAAACATTGGTGGAGATTCCTGGATGAGTTCAAGTACAAGCCTCCATGACAAGGAGCTCCCCGAATGTCCAACTTAAGGACTTTAACTAAAAGTGCTACGTGGGAGACAACCCACTATGGTATAATCGTTCTTTTTCAGTCTTAGTTTTATTTTATTTTCGTTTTATTCTTAATTTTATTTTATTCTATTTTTCTTAGTGTTTATTTATAATATCTGCATCAGCATCTGCATTTTGCATCCTGCATACTGCATAAAAAAAGAAAAGCGCGTCGCACGCGTGCGCGTGAACCACGCGCACGCGTCACATTCGACGCTAAACCTTATAGAGAGTTGCACGGGAGCGTGGCTGGAGGCGTGCCTCAGGCACAAACAAGCTCACGTGAAC
This sequence comes from Arachis ipaensis, assembly GCF_059453495.1. Lineage (NCBI taxonomy): Eukaryota > Viridiplantae > Streptophyta > Magnoliopsida > Fabales > Fabaceae > Arachis > Arachis ipaensis. The sequence goes on along the minus strand of NC_142441.1, from coordinate 110,992,648 downwards.
GCATCCCTGATGCGTCCGCGTCAATTGCAAAATCAGCCTTCCACGCGTACGCGTCACCCACGCGTACGCGTGACCCTACAAATCGGCGTAAAAAGGTGTCAGGCCGAAAGTTGTGCTGGCCTGGTGTGGGCATTGTGCCCAAGGCACAAAATCACCCACGCGTACGCGTCCCTGACACGTGCGCGCCATTTTTAAATTCTGACCACCCACGCGTACGTGTGGGCGACGCTTACGCGTCACATGGTTTATGCAGTTTTCACGCGCACGCGAGCCCTGCACGCGCGCGCCGCATACCGTTTTCAATTTCCCTCCCTTTTCTTCTATCTTCTCTCGTTCTTTCTTCCTCCTTTCTTACTTTTTTGTTCTTCTTCATCCCTTTAACTTCTCATCCTTCTTCACTTCCATTCTATTTTATTTTATTTGCATACTTTCATCCATTACATTTTAATTTTGTGCATATTTTTATTTTTTTTCTGAATTTATTATTTTTCCATTGGTGTTAAATTTTTTTCAACTGTTGTATCTTTTCTGGTATTATTTTGGTGCTTAGTGACTTGTTTTACACTGTTGGATGATATTATTTATCTGCCAGTGCCAATCTTTTATGTTACCTGTATCCCTTTTGCATTGACATGAATTTATATTGCCTTTTCCCCATTGTTGCAACTTTTGCACTATTAATATGCCAATTACTTCTACTATTTTCTCACTTGCATGTTGTAGCTACCATGTAATTGAGACCCTTATTATTTGGCATTAACCCAACCATATTTTAAATTATTTCCTATCTTTGTTTTTCGGTTACCTTTCTTCTTTTTCCTCTTCTTTCAGGATGGCCACCGAGGAAGGAAAACAGAAAATATTTACATGGGGCGACAGACAAGTCCATCTGCATAATCTTTGGAGAAAAGTATCAGTTGGAGCAACCCGTTCACTCGCAGATCTTAGCATGCACCGAGGATGGTGCAACCTTTAAGTGTGGGGAGGTCGATACCGATCTCCGTGGGTTAGTTATTTCCTTCTCAAACACCAATGTTTTATTTTCTTTGTTTGTTCATTGTTGCATTTGCATTATGATTGCATATTTGTTTGATTTTGTGCATATTTTACCACCACTTGGTTGAGGTAACAAATTTCTTTTTCAAGAAACTTTTTATAACATTTCACTAATTTTAATTAAAATTTCTATTGAACTTGTTTGAAGAAATATTATTTTGGAACACGGTTTAGAGCTCGAACACACAAAACCTGTGAGATTTTTGAGCTTATTTGATTGGTTTTATTTTATCAACCAATATTTTATTTTTGGTGTGTATTGTTCTCTCTAAACTTGTGATCTTTGTCTTGCTTAATTCTATATTTCCATTATATGATGTATACATGTACTTGTATGATTGAGGCCTTTATTTCACTGAGCTTACACATCCATATGGCCTTACCCTTTCATTATCCTTTGCAAACCAATGTTGAGCCTATTTTACCCCTTTGTTCTTTACTTTAGCTCATCACTAACTCTAAGCAGAAAACAATAATGTCCTTAATTTGAATTCTTGGTTAGCTTGGACTAGTGAGAGTGCTCACGAATTAAGTGTGGGAAAAAGTGAGTTTGGAAATGTTTGGTTTAAGAATTTGGTGTTATATATCTTTATGAAAATATGAAAAAATGTTTAGGACATGTTCATGCATTCAATAATTTAATCATATGCATTGAGAAAAATAAAAGAAAAAGAAAAAAAATATATATAAATAAAATAAAAAAATAAAAAAAAGGAAAAAAAAGAAGAGAAAAAGAAAAGAAAAAGAGCAAATCATGAAAAGGGAACAAAATACCCCAAAATAAATGGTGAAAGCAATGCATATGTACTGTATTCGAAATCATAATGCATGAATATGTGGAAAACATGGTTAATGGATAGTTAGGTTTTGTATTTTGATTTCATGGATTGTCTAAGTTAGGTGGAAAGTTTAAGTTAATTAAGGATTCAGATTTTAGTCCACTTGACCAAATACAATCCTACCTTGACCCTAACCCCATTACAATCCTTAAAATACCTCTTGATATGTGTATTTGTGCATCAAATTTGTGTTGATTGGTAGAAGAAGAGCAAGCCTTAGAAAACAAGATTAGTAGAGAATTGAGAGAGTCGAACCTTAAACACTTGAGTGATTAGAGTGTATACACTTCCGGTGAGGGTTCGATGCTCGATTCTTTGTTCCCGGCTTTCATGAGCTATTTTCTTCTGCAAGTCTATTTGTACTTTATTTTTATGATTTTAATTAGTGAAATCCAGTTCATATTTGTTCTTAAAAGATTTGTTTACTCTTAACCAAGTAGGTAGAAGTATTTTTGCATTTAGTTGCATTCATATAGATAGGTTGCATTTCATAAGTTTTACCATTCCCCTTCACTCCTTTATAGCTTCTCCTGAGCTTAGCATGAGGACATGCTAATGTTTAAGTGTGGGGAGGTTGATAAACCCCTATTTTATGATTCATCTTGTGCTCAATTGAGTGTTTTTATCAATTCTTCATCCACTTATTCATATAAATTGCATGGTTTTATAATTCCTTCCTTATTCTATGATATATGTGAAAACATGTTTCCTATGCTTTAAAAATATTTATTTTTAATTATCCTTTATTACCATTCGATGCCGTGATCTGTGTGTTAAGTAATTTCAGGGTTTACAGGACAGGAATGGCTTAGAGGATGGAAAGGAACCATGCAAAAGTGGAAGGAATACAAGAAACTAAAGGAACTGCTAAAGCTGTCCAGCCTGACCTTCTGGTACTAAATCGACCATAACTTGAGCTACAGAGATTCAAATGACGCGGTTTTAATTGCGTTGGAAAGCTAACGTCTGAGGCTTCGCAACAATATATAATTTGCAATAGCTGCCCTGAAGCCAAGTGACGTGAACGCGTGGAACACGCGGACGCGTGACCTGGAAAAAATCCAATCTATGCTAACGCGTAGACGACGCTCACGCGTGACAGTGCCGCGACCTGTACATATCAGAAATCGCTGGGAGCGATTTTTGGGCTATTTTTGACCCAGTTTTCGGCTCAGAAAACACAGATTAGAGGCTATAAAGTGGGAGAATCAAACAACAATTCATACAACATTCATAATTCACAATTTTAGATTTTAGATGTAGTTTCTAGAGAGAGAGGCTCTCTCCTCTCTCTTAGGATTTAGGATTAGGATTTCTCTTAGATTTTAGGATTAGGATTCCTTCATTTTCTTCATTCCAGGTTCAATGTTTCTTTAATTTAGTTTCTCTTCTACTTTTATTTACTCTATTACTTTAGTTGCTCTATTTCACTTGGTAATTACTTGTTTAGCCAAATTGGCTTATGAACTCTTCATGCTAGATTTGAATATTCTTTTTAATGCAATTTGAGGTATTTCAGATTTATGACTGCTTTCTTTTATTTATGATATAAATAATTTGGATTTTTCCTCTTTTGGCTTTGGTTGAGTAATTGGTGACACTTGAGTTATCAAACTCAGCGGTTGATTGAAAATTGGAATTGCTGATTGATTTGGATTCCTCTAAAGCAAGTATTTCCATAGGAGTTGACTAGGACGTGAGGGATCAAGTTGATTAGTCTACTTGACTTTCCTTTATTTAGTAAGGGTTAACTAAGTGGGAGCAATAAACAATTCTCATCACACCTGATAAGGATAACTAGGATAGGATTTCCAGTTCTCATACCTTGCCAAGAGTTTTTCTAATTAATAATTTATTTTCTTCCAATTAATCATTCTTTCATTCAAGGCTCTCTATTTTAATTACATAAATTCTCTTGTTAATTTTCATTGCTTTAATTTATAATTTTTTATTTGCCCATTGCCCAAACTCAACATTCCCCAGAAAACTCATAACCAATAATAAATACACCTCCCTGCAATTCCTTGAGAAGACGACCCGAGGTTTAAATACTTCGGTTATAAATTTTATTGGGTTTTGTTACTTGTGACAACCAAAGTTTTTGTAAGAAAGGATTCTTTTTTGGTTTAGAAACTATACTTACAACGTGATTATTTTTAAATAATTCTTTACTGACAGAAATCCGATCATCACCCCATAACATGCTCCTCCTCCTAATCCTGCTCATCAGAGGCGGGAGAGTCTGGGAGTGGAGGTAGCTCAGTACCCTGTGATACGAAGACCTGGTCGATGCGATCGAGACGTCACATGATACGACACTTGCTGCGCTCCATGAAGCGAAACAGGCGCTGTACAAGCAGGTATGTCGGCTCAGGTGCTGGTGGTGGTGGCAAGGGTGCTGCGGTTGCAGAAGCGGAAGCCGAGGAGGGTCCTGCTGCTGCTGCAGAGGATGAAGGCTGAGCTACCTCCACCACTACTCTAGCTCGAAAACGGTGTCTGGGTAGAGGTTTCTCGTGCACCCACCCACCCCACGGAATAGTAACCTCCTTATCGTCGTCATCTGGGGGTGGTGGTGTCACGTCACCGTCCTCCCATGGGACATCGGCTAGCTCAATCATGCTGGTGACCAATGTAGGAAATGACAGTAGGCCACGAATGTGTGCACCCCACATGCTCTGCCTGATCAACCAGGGGAAGTCTACCTCCTTCCCCTCCATGACACAGCCAATAAGAACTAGCATATCCATCGGGATCTCTAAAAAGTGAATGGCGGGCAGGACATAATGGGCAAATATATGCTTCCAAGTCTTAGCCTCTCTCGACAGATAAGTGAATAGCATCCCCTTGGGCTTCTTGTTGCCAGAATCCATCACCCAAGGGGAGTCCGGTATGGCAATCACGCGCTTCAACATCTCATAATCAAAGGTCATGCAGTGGATAGCTACATCTGCCTGTTGATAGGCGCATGTGTCATCAGTACGAGGTCGGCAAAGCAATGCCTCCCTAATAGCTGCCTTAGTGATCAAGATCTCCCTACCCCGCAGGTGGACTGAATCAAGAGTGGTACGAAAGAAGTTGCAGTAGAATTCCTTCACCCACGAAGTGTTTATCCTTCCTAAATGCCCATCAACAAAATCTAAGCCCAATTCCAGAATATGGCCATTGATGGCGCGTCTCACGTCGTTGGGAAAGACTAGTTTCTTTTCAATATTCAGATTCGTCCTCTGATATTTGGGGAAGTGAAGCTCACAGTAGAGGTTGGAAAACTTGATTGGGTCCGTGGATGGTAACAATTGATTCTCTTTTTCCACGTCATTTAGCAAATTCTTCGCATAGTTGGCGTAAGGAGAAGGGGTAGAGGCTTTAGAGCGCTTCCTCTTCTTTGAGGTAGTAGCTATGGCTTTTTCTTTATCCGACATCCTGAAAAACAGATGTGATATGATATAAGCGACTAGCCAAGTAGATGTATAGCACTCAAGGTAAGACATACTCATGAAGTGAGTGAAGAAAAGAGAATTCTTGGAATGCAAGTAACAAAATTCAGAATTCAAATCAAGTCACAAACCAAGAATTTCAAACCACAATTGCACAATGCTTTGTGTATTAAGCTCATGAAACGTCATACCCAAAAGAATGATCAAAAGAGTTAAGTTGAAAACCAAAAGAGAAATTAGTTAGTTAAACAAGTTAGAAGTTTAAAAAAAAGTGGATCAAAGATAGTGGTATAACGGTTCTTGGCTCAATTCAAAAGAAAAGCACAAAGTATGTTGTAAGCACACTCAAAATAATGAGGGACATTTAGTCATTGATGATGGAATATGAAAATTTGCACTAAAGCATGTATATGGGTATCAAATCAACAATCAATGTAAAGGTCACCAGGCTCGCCTTAATTGGTGTTGGTAAAGTCAAAATATTGAAGAACAAGTTAACCAAGAAACATTCAACACCAAATCCAAAGACGCATAAAAGTCACAAGTTGGAACAAGAATGGAAAATCTCATTATCTATGTGACTTAATGCAAATTAGGTATAAATAGAATGAATCAAATCAGCCACATAGATTAAAAACCTTCAAACTTGTGAGTTTATGCAAAAGAGGCACAAAAATCTTAAAAGAATTTCAAGTTATGGTCAATATGAAAACTCACTCAAACTATTCAATGCATAGAAGTAGATCAGCATTATAAACAAGCAAAGAATGTTAGAAGCATGACCAACACTTGTAAACAAGTTCTTGAGGAGTTTCGAAACCATTTAGAAAACAAAATTCTATTGACACAGAATTTCGTCAAATAGAAGCTTGTTGCACCAAATAAAACAATGTTATTTCATAAAACATGGTTAGGAAAAATCCGACAGCATTTCAGTAGTAAGTTGGCTATTTCCCAAACTCAATAAATTAATTCAGATTCCATATGAATTCATTAACTAGTAAAAACACAAAAAAAATCATGTCTGAATTCATATGAATCCAAAGAAATAAGCCAATCCTTCAGCAACTAAACATCAAAAAGCAATTTAAAGCAAACCAGCCAGCAAAAAACAACATTCTTTTCTTAAACAATGTACAGAAATACTGGCTTACAACACATCACCAGAACAGCACCATGAACAAAATAAAACAGGAATTTAGCAACAATAGGGTCTTGAAGCAAGAACAAACTTGAAGTGGAGCAATTGACAATTCAATTTGAATTCAAGGAAAACAGTATCACTCCATTGATAATGAACCATTCAATAAGCAAGTAATTTGAATTCAAACACTTTAAACCAAATTGAATTCAATGATTAGGCTCAAATCGGAACAACGAGAAAAATATAGCACCAAAATAGCAATAGGGAACAATCCAGCAGCATTTATTTCTTGAATTCATCAGCCAATCACAAGCATTCAACATGAATTTGAACAACTAAGTATTTTGATTCAAGTGATTGAGTTCAAAATGGGACAAAATAGCAGTAAAGACAACTTAAATTCATACATTCAGCAAAAATCCTCACTGCACAAGCAAGCAACATGAATCCAAACAGATGCTCCTAACTGAATCCAGTGATTAAGTTCAAATTAAAACAAGACTCAGCATCAACCAGGCAGGACAAAGTAGTAATAAACCAGTATGCAGCAGCGTCAAACAAGCCAAATTAGCATAAGAGCAAACCATACATCAACAAACAAAGCAAGAAAATCAATAGAACAGCAACATCCCAAACAACAACATTATTCGAAACAAACCTAAATTCACTATCTAGCTCAGATTCTCTAACCACCTAATCAACTAACATGCATTTCTAACTAAACTAAGTTAACAAAAATTACTAACTAGCTGTAGCAACGAATTGAAATAAAACAGGGGAAAGGCAGAAAACTGAGGAGTAGAGAGTGAACAGAGCAGAAAGTTGATGGAGAGAGGAAGATGGAGGGGAAGTGTGCTGGATGAAGGTTGATGTTGCGGTGAAGGCTTGCCGGCGACAATGGGGGTCGCGGCTGTTGATGGCAGTGGAGTTAGGGTGAGTGGGAAATGGAGGAGGAGAGAAAGAAAGAGGGAGAGGGGAAAGAAGAGAGGTGAGGGTGATGGTGACGGCGATGGTGTCGCCAGAGGTGCTCAGTGATGGTTGCAAAGAAGAGGAAGGGTGATGGTTATGGAGGGAGAAGAAGAGGGAGAGACGTTGGGGGGAAAGGGTGAGGGAGTGCGCGACTGTGCTAGGGCTTTCGCGTCCCTGGGGTAAGTGAAATTTTGAATCCACGCGAGCGCGCACCGTGCGCGTCCGCGTGGATGGGAGAATAAGGAAGTGGCGCGGGAGCGTTGATGAGCGGATATTTTATACGCTTTTTGGGGATAATTTCATATAGTTTAGAGTATGTTTTAGTTAGTTTTTAGTCTATTTCTAGTAGTTTTTAGGAAAAATTCATATTTCTGGACTTTACTATGAGTTGTGTGTTTTTCTGTAATTTCAGGTATTTTTCTGGCTGAAATTGAAGGAGCTGAGCAAAAATCTGATTCAGGCTGAAAAAGGACTGCTGATGCTGTTGGATTCTGACCTCCCTGCACTCAAAGTGGATTTTCTGGAGCTACAGAACTCGAAATGGCATGCTTCCAATTGCGTTGGAAAGTAGACATCCAGGGCTTTCCAGCAATATATAATAGTCCATACTTTGCACAAGAATAGACGATGTAAACTGGCGTTCAACGCCAGTCCTCTGCCCAATTCTGGCGTCCAGCGCCAGAAAAGGATCAAAAACTGGAGTTGAACGCCCAAACTGGCACAAAAACTGGCGTTCAACTCCACAAATGGCCTCTGCACGTGGATTGCTTAAAGTCTCAGCCCCAGCACATACCAAGTGGGCCCCAGCACACCAAGTGGGCCCCAGAAGTGGATCTCTGCATCATCCATCATAGTCCACTCATATTTTGTAACCCTAGGCTACTAGTTTAGTATTTAAACAACTTTTAGAGACTTATTTTGTATCTCATGACATTTCAGATCTAAACTTTGTATTCTCTGACGGCATGAGTCTCTAAACCCCATTGTTGGGGATAAGGAGCTCTGCTGTGTCTCGATGAATTAATGCAAGTATTTCTGTTTTCTATTCAAACACGCTTGTTCCTATCTAAGATGTTCATTCGCGCTTAACTGTGATGAAGGTGATGATTAGTGACATTCATCACCTTCCTCAAACCATGAACGTGTGCCTGACAACCACCTCCGTTCTATATCTGATTGAATGAGTATCTCTTAGATTCTTTAATCAGAATCTCCGTGGTATAAGCTAGAACTGATGGCAGCATTCATGAGAATCCGGAAAGTCTAAACCTTGTCTGTGGTATTCCGAGTAGGATTCAAGGATTGAATGACTGTGACGAGCTTCAAACTCCTGAAGGCTGGGCGTTAGTGACAGATGCAAAAGGATAGTAAATCCTATTCCAACCGGATCGAGAACCAACCGGTGATTAGCCGTGCTGTGACAGAGCGCGTGAGCGTAGTTTTCACTAGAAGGATGGAAGGTAGCCATTGACAACGGTGATCCACCAACACACAGCTTGCCATAGGGGGACGTGCGTGCGTGAACAAGAAGACAGAGGAAAGCAGAGATTCAGAAGACAAAGCATCTCCAAAACTCCAACATATTCTCCATTACTGCACAACAAGTAACTTTTAATTTATGCTCTAATGGTTACTCACAATTCAATTGATAAACATAATCGACTTCCTGACTAAGATTTACAAGATAACCATAGATTGCTTCAAACCAACAATCTCCGTGGGATTCGACCCTTACTCACGTAAGGTATTACTTGGACGACCCAGTGCACTTGCTGGTTAGTGGTACGAGTTGTGAAAAGTGTGATTCGCAATTTGTGCTACCAAGCGTCATATGCGCCTGCGCGTGGATGGGAGATGTGGGAATGGGCGCGGGCGTGTACTATGCACATCCGCATGGGTGAGCTGGGCCAAAGGCACAAAAGTGGCCCAGAGTTGGCATAACTCTCGGGTCTTTGGCCTGGGTGATGCAAAAACGCATCAACACGCGCGCACATTGTGCGCTTGTGCGTGGTTGAGTTGAATGATGATGGGACGCGGAGGCGCCAAGTGCGCCAACGCGTGGGTAGGGAAACACAAAGGGACGCGGACGCGTCACGTACGCATCCGCTTGGATTAAGGCCCAAAGTTGGCCCAAAAGTGGCACAACTTTCTGGTCCTTGGCCCTGAAAGTGCGAAATGCACAGCCGGCACGTGCGCGCATTGTACGCTTGCGCGTGTCCGGTTTTTTTTCTTTTTTTTTTGAAACACCAAGAAGAGCTCATAATCCTCCCAATCTCCTCTAAAACCAGCTAAAATGCAAAATCAAACATATTTTTGAATTTTGGGGGATTTTTCAAACAAATTGAGGAAACTTACAATCCAAGAAAAAACTCAAATTCAAAGAATCATCCCTAATTAAGGCATAGAGTCTATAAACAACTTAGCAAGCAAGGCAAAATGTGCTAAGGGGGTAAGGAAGCTATATACAATGGAACCCAATTCATTCATTCATTATATCTACAAGAGAATAGAAAGAGTTTACCATGGTGGGGTGTCTCCCACCAAACACTTTTATTTTAAGTCCTTAAGTTGGACATTTGAGAGGTTCCTTGTCAAGGTGGTTTATGTTTGTATCCATCCTTGAACTTCCAAGAGTGCTTGTCCTTCAATCGGTCGTCAGAATTTCCAACCATCTTCACCAAGCTTGGGTGAGGTTCTCTCCAAGATATGAGTTCCCAAAATTGGTTTTCGTAGTCTGATCCAGGGTTTCATATCTTATCTTCGCACCCATCTTCTAGTTGATCGCTGATGAGCGGATAATTTATACCCTTTTTGGCATTGTTTTTACATAGTTTTTTGTATGTTTTAGTTACTTTTTATTATATTTTTATTAGTTTTTATTCAAAAATCACATTTCTAGACTTTACTATGAGTTTGTGTGTTTTTCTGTGATTTCAGGTATTTTCTGGCTGAAATTGAGGGACCTGAGCAAAAGTCTGATTAAGAGGCTAAAAAAGGACTGCAGATGCTGTTGGATTCTGACCTCCCTGCACTCGAAGTAGATTTTCTGGAGCTACAGAAGCTCAATTGGTGTGCTCTCAATAGTGTTGGAAAGTAGACATCCTGGGATTTCCAGCAATATATAATAGTTTATACTTTTCTCGAGATTTGATGGCCCAAACTGGCGTTCAAAGTCAGCCTAATACATCTTGGCATAAAACGCCCAAACTGGCACCAGAATTGGAGTTAAACACCCAAACTAGCACCAAAGCTGGCGTTTAACTCCAGGAACAGCCTAAGCACGAAAAAGCTTCAATGCTCAGCCCAAGCACACACCAAGTGGGCCCCAGAAGTGGATTTCTGTACTATCTGCACTTAGTTACTCATTTTCTGTAAACCTAGGTTACTAGTTTAGTATAAAAATTACTTTTATACATCTCTGGATAGGGAGTCCTTGGCTTATGCCATTTTGTACACATTGGGAGGCTGGCCTCACAGCCATGCCTAGACCTTTCACTTATGTATTTTCTACGGTGAAATTTCTACACCCCATAGATTAAGGTGTGGAGCTCTGCTGTTCTTCATGAATTAATGCAATTACTACTATTTTTCTATTCAGTTCACACCTACTTCTTCTCCAAGATATACTCTCGTACTTAATTCATTTAAGTCAGAATAAAGGGGTGACCCGTGACAATCACCCAATCTTCGTTACTCGCTTAGCCAAGGTCGCGTGCCTGACAACCACAAAGCGATCTACATGATGTTCAACATAGTCATTCGACGAAAGCTGGAGTATATTCTCTTGGGTTTCTAATATAAGATTAGAACCTTCGTGGTATAGGCTAGAATAAAGGCAGAATGCCTGGGATCTGGAAAGTCTAAACCTTATATGTGGTATTCCGAGTAGGATCCGGGATCCAGAAAGTCTAAACCTTGTTTGTGGTATTCCATGTAGGATCTGGGAAGGGATGATTGTGACGAGCTTCAAACCTGCGAATGTGGGGCACAAGTGATAGTATGCAAAAGGACAATGGTCCTATTCTGACGCTAGCGGGAACCGACAGATGATTAGCCATGCGGTGACAGCGCATATGGATTTGTTTTCATCCGAGAGGATCATACAACTTGCCATGGAAGGAGGTAACGCATGGTTGGAAGAAGGCAATAGGAAAGCAGAGGTTCTGAAGCAACAAAGCATCTCCAGACACTTATCTGAAATTCCTACCAATGAATTACATAAGTATCTCTATCTTATTTTATATTTTATTTATATTTTAATTATCAAAACCTCATAACCATTTGAATCTGCCTGATTGACATTTACAAGGATGACCATAGCTTGCTTCAAGCCGACAATCTCCGTGGGATCGACCCTTACTCACGTAAGGTTTATTACTTGGATGACCCAGTGCACTTGCTGGTTAGTTGTGCGGAGTTGTGAAAAAGAGTTGAGATTACGATCGTGTGTACCAAGTTGTTGGCGCAGTTGAGATAACAATTTCGTGCACCATGTTTTTGGCGCCGTTGCCGGGGATTGTTCGAGTTTGGACAACTGACGGTTCATCTTGTTGCTTAGATTAGGTAATTTTATTTTATTTTATTTTTATTTTCGAAAATTACAAAAAAAAATTAATAAAATCATAAAAACAAAAAATTTTATGTTTCTTGTTTGAGTCTAGTATCAAATTTTAAGTTTGGTGTCAATTGTATATTTTTAATTTATCTTAAAAAATTTTCAAAAATCCATGTATATGTTCTTCATGATCTTCAAGTTGTTCTTGATGAATTTCTTTGTTTGATCTTTAAAATTTTTCTTGTTTGGTGTCCTTTCTTGTTTTTCATATGCATTTTTGAATTATTAGTGTCTATAGAGTAAAAATTTTTAAGTTTGGTATCTTGCATGTTTCTCTTTTCATAAAAATTTTCAAAAATATGTTCTTGATGTTCATCATGATCTTCAAAGTGTTCTTGGTGCTCATTTTGACATTCAAAGTATTTTTGCATGCATTATTAGTTTTGATCTTAAATTTTTATATTATGTGTCATTTAGATGTTTTTCTCTTTCCTCATTAAAAGTTCAAAAAAAAATATATCTTTCCCTTATTTCACTCATAAATTTCGAAATTTTGAACTGATTTAGTCAAAAAGTTTTAAAATTTAGTTGTTTCTTGTTGATTAAGTCAAAATTTCAATTTAAAAATTTTATCTTTTTCAAATCTTTTTCAAAATCAAATCTTTTTCAATTTCTTTTCATGTTTTTCGAAAATTTTAAAATTGATTTTCAAAATCTTTTTCTTATTTTTATTTCATATTTTCGAAATTAATGCTAACAATTAATGTTTAGATTCAAAAATTTTCAAGTTGTTACTTGCCTATTAAGAAATGATCAATCTTTAAATTCTAGAATCATATCTTTTAATTTCTTGTTAGTCAAGTAATCAACTTTAATTTCAAAAATCAAATCTTTTTAATTTCCTTTTCAATTTTTTTTTTCAAAATAAGATTTCAATCATATCTTTTTCAAAACTTAATTTCAAAATCTTTTTCTAACTTCTTATGTTTTCAAAATTGATTTTCAAATCTTTTTCAATTAATTACTTGGCTTTTTGTTTGATTTTAAATTGTTTACTAGTTCAATCATATCTTTTTCAAAACCACCTAACTACTTTTCTCTCTCTAATTTTCGAAAATCACTAACACTTTTTCAAAAATCTTTTTAATTAATTAATTTAATTAGTTTTCAAATTTTTTTTATTTCTTTTAAATTCCGAATACTAACCAATAATTAAAATAAAAACAAAAATATTTTCCTTTTATTTTAATTTAAAATTCGAATTATCTCTTTTTCATCTCTTTCTATTTATTTATTTATTTACTAACACTTCTCTTATTCTTATAATTCGAACCCTCTCTCCCTCTCTGTGTTCGAATTCTTCATCTTCTCTCTTCTTCATTCTACTCTTCTATTCTTCTACTCACATAAAGGAATCTCTATACTGTGACATAGAGGATTCCTATTCTTTTCTGTTCTCTTCTTTTTCATATGAGCAGGAGCAAGGATAAGAACATTCTTGTTGAAGCTGATCCGGAACCTGAAAGGACTCTAAAGAGGAAGCTAAGAAAAGCTAAGGCACAACACTCTGGAGAGGACCTGACATAATTTTTCGAAAAAGAAGAAGACATGGCCGAACCCAATAACAATGGTGGAGATGCAAGGAAGATGCTTGGTGACTTTATTGCACCCTCTTCTGACTTCTGTGGAAGGAGCATCTCAATTCCTGCAATTGGAGCAAACAACTTTGAGCTTAAGCCTCAATTAGTTTCTCTAATGCATTAAAATTGCAAGTTTTATGGACTTCCATTGGAAGATCCTCATCAGTTTTTAGCTGAATTCTTGTAAATCTATGACACTGTTAAGACCAATGGGGTTAATCCTGAGGTCTACAGACTTATGCTTTTCTCCTTTGCTGTAAGAGACAGAGCTAGGACATGGTTAGACTCACAACCTAAAGATAGCCTAAACTCTTGGGAAAAGTTGGTCAATGCTTTCTTGGCCAAATTTTTTCCACCTCAAAAGTTGAGCAAGCTTAGAGTGGAAGTCCAAACCTTCAGACAGAAGGAAGGTGAATCCCTCTATGAAGCTTGGGAAAGATACAAGCAATTGATCAGAAGGTGTCCTTTTGACATGTTTTCGGAATGGAGCATCATATGTATATTCTATGATGGTCTGTCTGAATTGTCCAAGATGTCATTGGACCACTTTGTTGAAGGATCTCTTCATCTGAAGAAGATGCCTGCAGAAGCCCAGGAACTCATTGAAATGGTTGCAAATAACCAGTTCATGTACACTTCTGAAAGGAATCCTGTGAATAATGGGACAACTCAGAAGAAAGGAGTTCTTGAGATTGATACTCTGAATGCAATATTGGCTCAGAACAAAATATTGACTCAGCAAGTCAATATGATTTCTCAGAGTTTGTCTGGAATGCAAGATGCAACAGGAAGTACTAAGGAAGCTTCCTCTGAAGAAGAAGCCTATGACCCTGAGAACCCTAGAATGGAAGAAGTGAATTACATGGGAGATTCCTATGGAAACACCTATAATCCTTCATGGAGGAATCATCCTAATCTCTCATGGAAGGATCAACAGAAGCCTAATCAAGGCTTCAATAATAATAATGCTGGAAGAAACAGGTTTGGCAATAGCAAACCTTTTCCATCATCTTCTCAGCAACAGACAGAGAATTCTAAGCAGAGCCACTCTGACCTAGCAACTGTAGTCTCTGATCTATCTAAGACCACTCTCAGCTTCATGACTGAAGCAAGTTCCTCCATTAGAAATTTGGAGGCACAAGTGGGTCAGCTGAGTGAGAAAGTTACTGAACTCCCTCCCAGTACTCTCCCAAGCAATACAGAAGAGAATCCAAAATGAGAGTGCAAGGCCATAAATATAACCAACATGGCCGAACCTAGTGAGCAAGAAAAGGCAGTGATTTCCAGTGAGGAAGACCTCAATGGACGTCCACTGGCCTCTAAGGAGTTCCCTAATGAGGAACCAAAGGAATCTGAGGCTCATATAGAGACCATAGAGATTCCATTGAACTTACTATTGCCATTCATGAGCTCTGATGAGTATCCTTCCTCTAAAGAGGATGAAGATATTAATTAAGAGCAAGTTACTCAGTATCTAAGTGCAATCATGAAGCTGAATGCCAAGTTATTTGGTAATGAGACTTGGGAGGATGAACCTTCATTGCTCATCAATGAACTAAATGATCTGGTTCAACTAAAATTACCTCAGAAGAAACAGGATCCTGGAAAATTCTTAATAACTTGTACCATAGGCACCATGACCTTTGAGAAGGCTCTGTGTGACTGATGACAAGTCATCCTAGCCTATTTTAACTAGTCTTTTTCTTTTGTTTTCATTAGAATTATGCACTTTCTTGAGCTACAAGCAAGCTAATTGAGTAGATTTTCATGTTTCCCTTGATTGAACCAACCATATATGAATTCATGCCATTTCATGAGGTTTTATGCTATATTTGTTGCATATTATGAAAGAATGAATATCTCATGATTTTGAGCATAGCTTTGATGAGTTTGGTTGATTAATGATAGGTGAAGAAAGCTTGGAGAAAGGTTGAAGCAAGAAGGAATGGCTAGGAGTGAAGAGAGGACAATGGAATAAGTGAAATTGAACCAGGAAGCAAGAAGCTGGACCTAAAGTTAGCATCAAACTTTTGCACAAACTTTTGGTTGAAAAGTTAGCCCCAACGTTAGCCCCCTAACTTGGAGGCTAACGTTGGAACTTGAAAATTCTCCCCTGGGCTCCAAAAGTTTGCGCCAACGTTAGCCCCCTAACTTTGAGGCTAACGTTGGCACATGAATTTCTCCCCTGGGCTCCAACGTTTGCGCCAACGTTAGACCCCTAACTTGGAGGCTAACGTTGGCGCATGAAAATTCAAGGAAGAGGAGCAAAAGTTTGCGCCAACGTTAGCCCCCTAACTTGGAGGCTAACGTTGGCGCCACTAGCACACAAGGCAAGGCCAACGTTAGGGTCAAAGTTAGACCCCTAACGTTGGCACCAACGTTCATACCAGCAAGTTTTGTGGGCTGCTATGAAAAGTTGGAGCCAAAGTTAGACCCCTAACTTTAGCTCCAACTTTTGGTCCAACTTTTGCTAACCTCAAACCCGGTTCAATTGGTTCACTTTGGTTCTTCTCCAAACTTCAAGAGCAATCAACCAAGGCCTCTTTCAACCCAATTCCACCAAGAGCAAAGGCCCAACTCAAGGCTTGAAGATCATTTGAAGAAAGTGTATAAATAGGATAGAATTCAAGTTCTTCAGGGAGCTTTCCTTTTGGAATTTTCATAATAGTTTTCGGAGAGCTTTTGTTATTGAGTGAACTTTAATTTCTTTGTTTTCATTGCTTTCAATTTCATTTACACTTGTCTTGGATCTTGGATTGGAGAATTGAAGAAATTCTATTTCAATCTCAATCTTGGATCTCTCTGTTTCTTTACTGTTAATTGAATTTCATTTCCGGTTAATTGCTCTTCATCTATTCTCTTTGCAATTTAAAATTCCCTTGCAATTGTTCTTATTGGATCTAGGAAGGCATTGAGATCTAGACTTAGTTTTCTAGTCTCTGGGTCCTGAGATCTAAATTTCCCATTTCACTTCTCTGTTTACTGCTTTCTATGTTCATTTACTTTTCTGCTTCATATCCGGTTCAATCCCAATTCCCTTTCCCTCTTCTGTTTAATGCAATTCAACTTTTCCTTGTTTAAATTCTGCAAATCCATTCTCCAATTCCCTTTACATTTCAAGCAATTTACATTCCTTGCACTTTAAGATTCCGCAATTTACATTTCTTGCACTCTAAGTTTCTGCCATTTAATTTCTTGCTCTCTACGTTTCAGCAATTTATTTCTTGCTCTCTTTACTTCAATGCAATTTAATTCTGCAAGTCACAAAACCATCAACCAAATCTTGATTCGCTTGACTAAATCAACCACTAAACTAAAATTGCTCAATCCTTCAATCCCCGTGGGATCGACCTCACTCCCGTGAGTTTTTATTACTTGATGCGACCCGGTGCACTTGCTGGTTAGATTTGTGTGTTTTGGGAGAAATTTATTTTTCCTCCAAAATACTCATCAGTGACCTGGGGTCAAGTATAAACCTCATGCTCCTCTCTGTAATGGAGAAACTAGGGATATTTGAGGTGCAAGCTGCAAGAATCTCACTAGAGATGACAGATAATTCAAGGAAACAGGCTTATAGACTTGTAGAGGATGTCTTAGAAAAGGTTGAAGGCCTTTACATCCCTGCTAACTTCATAATCCTAGACACTGGGAAGGATGAAGATGAATCCATCATCCTTGGGAGACTTTTCCTAGCCACAGCAAAAGCTGTGATTGATGTGGACAGAGGAGAGCTAGTCCTTTAATTGAATAAGGACTACCTTGTGTTTAAGGCTCAAAGATCTTCTTCTGTAACTATGGAAAGGAAGCATGAAAAGCTTCTCTCAATACAGAGTCAAACATAGCCCCCACACTAAACTTCTAAATTTGGTGTTGGGAGGCCACCATTAAGCTCTGAATCTCTGTAAAGCTCTCTAAGAGCTCATTGTCAAGCTATTGACATTAAAAAAGCGCTTATTGGGAGGCAACCCAATGTTATTTAATTATATTTATTTATTTTTTATTGTTATTTTATGTTTTCTTTAGGTTGATGATCATGTGAAGTCACAAAAACAACTGAAAAATCAAAAACAAAATGAAAAATAGCATTAAAAATAGCACACCCTGGAGGACAGGCTTATTGGCATTTAAACGCCAGTAAGGATAGCAGAATGGGCATTTAACGCCCATCCTGGCAGCATTCTGGGCGTTAAACGCCAGAATGGGCAGTACTCTGGGCGTTTAACGCCAGAAAAGGCTGACTGGCATCTGGCTGGTGTTTAACGGCAGAAATGGGCAGCAGAGTGGCGTTTAACGCCAGGAAAGGTAGCAGAGCTGGCGTTAAACGCCAGAATTAGCACAGAATGGGCGTTTGAACGCCAGAATGGTGCAGGGACTCAAATTCCTTGACACCTCAATATCTGTGGACCCCATAGGATCCCCACCTACCCTACCTCTTCTTCTCTCCTCTTCACACCTTTCTATAACACTCTACCCCAAACACCATTGACCAATCACCTCAATACCTCTTCCCCAAATACCTTTCACCTATCAAATCTTACCCTGTTCCCCATATTCTCTTCACCACTCACATCCATCCATCATAAAACCCCACCTACCTCACCATTCAAATTCAAACAGTTTTCCTCTCAAACCCACCCACACATGGCCGAATACCCTCTCTCTCTTACCCTATAAATACCTCTCCTTACCACCTTCATTTTCACACAACATACACAATACTACCCCCTTGGCCGAACCTTCTCTTCACCTCCATCTCCTCGATTTCTTCTTCTTCTACTCCTTTTCTTTCTTCTTTTGCTCGAGGACGAGCAAATCTTCTAAGTTTGGTGTGGGAAAGGCTTAAGCTTTTTATTTTTCTATAACCACTAATGGCACCTAAGGCCGGAGAAACCTCTAGAAAGAGGAAAGGGAAGGCAATTGCTTCCACCTTTGAGTCATGGGAGATGGAGAGATTCATCTCAAAAGTGCATCAAGACTACTTCTATGAAGTTATGGCCAAGAAAAAGGTGATCCCCGAGGTCCTCTTTAAGCTAAAAAAGAGTGAATACCCAGAGATCCGACGTGAAGTTCGAAGAAGAGGTTGGGAAATTCTCACTAACCCCATTCAACAAGTCGGGATCTTGATGGTTCAAGAGTTCTATGCTAATGCATGGATCACTAAGAACCATGACCAAAGTATGAACCCGAACCCAAAGAATTGGCTAACAATGGTTCGGAAAAAATACTTAGTTTTAGTCTGGAAAATGTGAGGTTGGCATTCAACTTGCCAATGATGCAAGGAGATCCTCACCCTTTCACTAGAAGGGTTAACTTTGACCAAAGGTTGGACCAAGTCCTTAGGGACATTTGTGTGGAAGGCGCCCAATGGAAGAGAGACACAAGAGGCAAGCCGGTTCAACTAAGAAGGCTTGACCTCAAGCCCGTGGCTAGGGGATGGTTGGAGTTCATCCAACGCTCAATCATTCCTACTAGCAACCGGTCTGAAGTTACAATAGACCGGGCTATCATGATCCATAGTATCATGAATGGAGAGGAAGTAGAAGTTCATGAGATCATATCCTTGGAACTCTACAAGGTGGCGGACAAGTCTTCCACTTTGGCAAGGTTAGCCTTCCCTCATCTCATTTATCACCTATGCAATTCAGCCGGAATTGTCATAGAGGAAGATACCCTCATTGAAGAGGACAAGCCCATCACTAAGAAAAGGATGGAGCAAACAAGAGAGCCCACTCATGGAACTCAACAAGGGCATAAGGAAATTCCTCCTCATGAAATTCCTGAGATGCCTCAAGGGATGTATTTTCCTCCATAAAACTATTGGGAGCAAATCAACACCTCCCTAGGAGAATTAAGTTCCAACATGGGACAACTAAGGGTGGAGCACTAAGAGCATTCCATCCTCCTCCATGAAATTAGAGAGGACCAAAGAGCCATAAGTGAGGAGCAACAAAGGCAAGGAAGAGACATAGAAGAGCTAAAGCACTCCATAAGATCTTCAAGAGGAAGAACTAGCCACCATCACTAAGGTGGACCCGTTCTTTAATTTCCTTGTTCTTATTCTTCTATTTTTCATTTACTATGCTTTATGTTTGTCTATGTTTGTGTCTTTATTACATGATCATTAGTGTCTAGTGTCTATGCCTTAAAGCTATGAATGTCCTATGAATCCTTCACCTTTCTTAAATGAAAAATGTTTTAATTACAAAAGAACAAGAAGTACATGGTTTCGAATTCTATCTTGAAATTAGTTTAATTATTTTGATGTGGTGACAATACCTTTTGTTTTCTGAATAAATGCTTGAACAGTGCATATTTTTTAATTTGTTGGTTATGAATGTTAAAATTGTTGGCTCTTGAAAGAATGATGAAAAAGGAGAAATGTTATTTGATAATCTGAGAAGTCATATAATTGATTCTTGAAGCAAGAAAAAGCAGTGAATAGACAAAGCTTGCAGAAAAGAAAAGGTGGCAAAAAAAAGGAGAAAGAAAGAAAAAGAAAAAGCAAGCAAAAAAATCCAATAGCCCTTTAAACCAAAAGGTAAGGGTAAAATAAAAAGGATCCAAGGCTTTGAGCATTAATGGATAGGAGGGCCCAAAGGAATAAAATCCTGGCCTAAGCGGCTAAACCAAGCTGTCCCTAACCATGTGCTTGTGGCGTGAAGGTGTCAAGTGAAAAGCTTGAGACTGAGCAGCTAAAGTCGTGGTCCAAAGCAAAAAGAGTGTGCTTAAGAGCTCTGGGCACCTCTAATTGGGGACTCTAGCAAAGCTGAGTCACAATCTGAAAAGGTTCACCCAGTTATGTATCTGTGGCATTTATGTATCCAGTGGTAATACTGGAAAACAAAATGCTTAGGGCCACGGCTAAGACTCATAAAGTAGCTGTGTTCAAGAATCAACATATTGAACTAGGAGAATCAATAACACTATCTAAATTCTGAGTTCCTATGGATGCCAATCATTCTGAACTTCAAAGGATAAAGTGAGATGCCAAAACTGTTCAGAAGCAAAAAGGCTACAAGTCAAGGCTACAAGTCCCGCTCATCTAATTGGAACTAAGTTCTTTGATAAGTTTGGAATTCATTGTATATTCTCTTCTTATCCTAATTTTTTTTCAGTTGCTTGGGGACAAGCAACAATTTAAGTTTGGTGTTGTGATGAGCGGATAATTTATACCCTTTTTGGCATTGTTTTTACATAGTTTTTAGTATGTTTTAGTTACTTTTTATTATATTTTTATTAGTTTTTATTCAAAAATCACATTTCTAGACTTTACTATGAGTTTGTGTGTTTTTCTGTGATTTCAGGTATTTTCTGGCTGAAATTGAGGGACTTGAGCAAAAATCTTATTCAGAGGCTGAAAAAGGACTGCAGATGCTGTTGGATTCTGACCTTCTTGCACTTGAAGTGGATTTTCTGGAGATACAGAAGCCCAATTAGCGCGCTCTCAATTGCGTTGGAAAGTAAACATCCTGGGCTTTCCAGAACTATATAACAGTTCATACTTTGTCTGAGATTTGACGGCCAAAACTGACGTTCAAAGTTAGCCTAAAACATCTTGGCGTAAAACGCCCAAACTGGCACCAGAATTAGAGTTAAACGCCCAAACTGGCACCAAAGCTGGCGTTTAACTCCAGGAATAGCCGAAGCACGAAAAAGCTTCAATGCTCAGCCCAAGCACACACCAAGTGGGCCCCGAAAGTGGATTTCTGCACTATCTGCACTTAGTTACTCATTTTCTGTAAACCTAGGTTACTAGTTTAGTATAAAAACTACTTTTAGACATCTCTGGACGGGGAGTCCTTGGCTTATGCCATTTTGTACACATTGGGAGGCTGGCCTCACGGCCATGCCTAGACCTTTCACTTATGTATTTTCTATGGTGGAGTTTCTACACCCCATAGATTAAGGTGTGGAGCTCGGCTGTTCTTCATAAATTAATGCAATTACTACTGTTTTTCTATTCAATTCTTGCCTACTTCTTCTCCAAGATATACTCTCGTACTTAATTCAGTTAAGTCAGAATGAAGAGGTGACCCGTCACAATCACCCAATCTTTGTTACTCGCTTAGCCAAGGTCGCGTGCCTGACAACTACAAAGCGATCTACATGATGTTCAACGTAGTCATTGGACGACAGCTGGAGTATATTCTCTTGGGTTTCTAATCTAAGATTCGAACCTTCGTGGTATAGGCTAGAATAAAGGCAGCATTCTTGGGATTCAGAAAGTCTAAACCTTGTCTGTGGTATTCCGAGTAGGATCCAGGATCCGGAAAGTCTAAACCTTGTCTGTGGTATTCCGAGTAGGATCTGGGAAGGGATGATTGTGACGAACTTCAAACCTGCGAATATGGGCACAAGTGATAGTGCGTAAAAGAACAATGGTCTTATTCCGATGCTAGCGAGAACCGACAGATGATTAGCCGTGCGGTGACAGCGCATATGGATTTGTTTTCATCCGAGAGGATCATACAGCTTGCCATGGAAGGAGGTAACGCATGGTTGGAAGAAGGCAATAGGAAAGCAGAGGTTCTGAAGCAACAAAGCATCTCCAAACACTTATCTGAAATTTCTACCAATGAATTACATAAGTATCTCTATCTTATTTTATATTTGATTTATATTTTAATTATCAAAACCTCATAACCATTTGAATCTGCCTGACTGAGATTTACAAGGATGACCATAGCTTGCTTCAAGCCGACAATCTCCGTGGGATCGACCCTTGCTCACGTAAGGTTTATTACTTGGATGACCCAGTGCACTTGCTGGTTAGTTGTGCAGAGTTGTAAAAAAGAGTTGAGATTACGATCGTGCATACTAAGTTGTTGGCGCAGTTGAGATCACAATTTCATGCACCAATCGCCTTCATTCCATCAGGGTGACAAGAAAGCAGAATTCTCATGAAAGCACCAAAGTACCCTCCTAGACCCATTTAATTGATCATTACACTAATCCATACTCTTCAATTTTGAGTTTCCAACCATAATGAGCCTAGATTTACAACACCAACCACTAAACATCCTCTTCTTTCGCTTAATTCCACAAAGCGCCCTAAGTTGGCCATCCGTTTCAAGCAAACCAAATTCAAGTGGAATAATAAAGCTGAGAATTAGAAGTTTTACCCACTCAAACAAAGGATTGGATGACAACCTAGGTGGAGGAATTCCCAATGATCTTGACAAAGCACACTCCACTCCTGTCCATCCTCTTCTAGAGGCTTCCACCACTTGGCAAGGTTTTTCAAGTTCCTCCTCTTGCCAAGCTTCCTCAAGTTCACACACTTCTTCCTTAATTTCTTCTATATCTTCTCCATCACTCTCATCATAGATAGGAGGTCTAGTGAAGTCTACCTTATCATCAAGTCTAAGCATATTGGGGAAGGACTTTTCAAACTCGAAAGGGTCATATATTGATGCGGAATCATCGTATATAAGGGAGCTTGTTGCTTGGGACACTTCTTCCAATTCTTCACTCACAATATGCCTTGGAGGTTGCACATCCTCCTCAACATTGCGTTCTAGTCCACTGGGAGAAGGCTCAACAAGATCATCAAGGGGATTGATCAATGTGGGCAAAAAATCACTAATGATGGAATCCACTTCTTGATCAATTTCCATCAACTCTCTGTCTACTTTTACAACATTACTCTCTGATAAACCACAATTTTATGGTTTATATTGTCTTTAATTGTGTGGTTTTATCATGATCTTTGCCCACTTATTCATTAAATAAGAATGCATTTATATTTCCTTCCTAAAGTTATTGCATGATTGAAAACTTGCTTCCTGGAGACTTTTAATTATGTATTTTATTTCCCTTTTATTCCATTCGATGCCGTGATATGTGTGTTAAGTGTTTTAGGCTTTATAGGGCATGAATGAGTTGGAGATTGGGAAGGAAGCTTGTAAAAATGGAAGGAACACAAGAAATTGAGGAGATGACCAGTGAGAAGCGACGCGGCCGTATGGACGACGCGACCGCGCGGAGAAGAGCAAATCGCAGTGACGCGGCCGCATGGATGACGCGACCGCGCGGCATGGAATAGTACGAGTGACACGGCCGCATGGATGACACGACCGCGTGGCAAAGCAGAGCGCCGAATGACGCGTCCGCATGAGCGACGCGATCGCGTGACATGCGCGATCTGCAGAATTGTTAGTGTCCCTAGTATAAAAGTTCTTAAGTTTGGTGTCTTGCATGTCTTTCTTTTCTTAAAAATTTTCAAAAATATGTTCTTGATGTTCATCATGATCTTCAAAGTGTTCTTGGTGTTCATCTTGACATTCAAAGTGTTCTTGCATGCATTATTTGTTTTGATCTTAAATTTTTATGTTTAGTTTCATTTTGTTGTTTCTCTCTCCTCATTAAAAATTCAAAAGTCAAAAAATATCTTTTCTTTATTCTTCTCATAATTTTCGAAATTTTGAGTTGACTTTGTCAAAATTTTTTAAAATTTAGTTGTTTCTTGTTAGTCAAGTCAAAATTTCAATTTAAAAACTTTATCTTTTTAAATCTTTTTCAAAATCAATTCTTTTTCATTTTTTTATGATTTTCGAATTTCATTCTTAAAATTTTTCAAAATCTTTTTCATTTTTCTTTTAATGTTTTCGAAAATTTTAAAACTAATTTTTCAAAATTTTTTTCTTAATTTTATTTCATATTTTCGAAAATCCTTGCTAACAATTAATGTTTTGATTCAAAAATTTCAAGTTTGTTACTTTCTTGTTAAGAAAGGTTCAATCTTTAAATTCTAGAATCATGTCTTTTAGTTTCTTGTTAGTCAAGTCATCAACTTTAATTTTAAAAAAATCAAATCTTTTTAATTTCTTTTTCAATTCTTTTTCAAAATAAATTTCAATCATATCTTTTTAAAATTTTAATTTCAAAATCTTTTTCTAATTTCTTATCTTTTCAAAATTTATTTTCAAATCTTTTTCAACTAACTACTTGACTTGTTTGTTTTAATTTTAAAAAGTTTACTATTTCTTATCTTTTTCAAAACCACATAACTACTTTTCCACTTCTAATTTTCGAAAATCACTAACCATTTTTTCAAAAATCTTTTTAATTAACTAATTATTTTAGTTTTTAATTTTCTTGTATTTCTTTTTCAAATTTTCGAAACTAACTTAATTAATTAAATAAAAATAAAAATATTTTTCTTTTCCCTCTTCTTAAAATTCGAATACTCTCTCTCTCTCATCTCTTTCTATTTATTTTATTTATTTACTAACATTTCTCTTCTACTCATCTAATAATTCGAACCCTCTCCCTCTCTCTGTGTTCGAATTTTTCTTATTCTCTCTCTACCTCATTCTTCTATTCTTCTGTTCCTCTGACACATTAAGGAATCTCTAGACTATGATATAGAGGATTCCACTATTCTCTTTGTTCTTTTTTTTTTCATATGAGCAGGAACAAGGATAAGGACATTCTTGTTGAAGCTGATCCTGAACCTGAAAAGAATCTGAAGAGGAAGCTAAGAGAAGCTAAAGCACAACACTCCGGAGAGGACCTTACAGAAAATTTTGAAAAAGAAGCAGACATGGCAGCCAAACCCAACAACAATGGTGGAGATGCAAGGAAGATGCTTGGTGACTTTACTGCACCAACTTCCAACTTCTATGGAAGAAGCATCTCAATTCCTGCAATTGGAGTAAACAACTTTGAGCTTAAGGCTCAATTAGTTTCTCTAATGCAGCAGAATTGCAAGTTTCATGGACTTCCATTGGAAGATCCTCATCAGTTCTTAGCTGAATTCTTGCAAATTTGTGACACTGTTAAGACCAATGGGGTTGATCCTGAGGTCTACAGACTTATGCTTTTCCCCTTTGCTGTAAGAGGCAGAGCTAGGATATGGTTGGACTCACAACCTAGAGAAAGCCTGAACTCTTGGGAAAAGTTAGTCAATGCTTTCTTAGCCAAATTCTTTCCACCTCAAAAGATGAGCAAGCTTAGAGTGGAAGTCCAAACCTTCAGACAAAAGGAAGGTGAATCCCTCTATGAAGCTTGGGAAAGATACAAGCAATTGATCAGAAGGTGTCTTTCTGACATTCTTTCAGAATGGAGCATCTTATGTATATTCTATGATGGTCTGTCTGAATTGTCCAAGATGTCATTGGACCACTCTGCTGGTGGATCTCTTCATATGAAGAAAACACCTGCAGAAGCCCAAGAACTCATTGAAATGGTTGCAAATAACCAGTTCATGTATATTTCTGAAAGAAATCCTGTGAATAATGGGATGACTCAGAAGAAAGGAGTTCTTGAGATTGATACTCTGAATGCTATATTGGCTCAGAACAAAATATTGACGCAGCAAGTCAATATCATTTCTCAGAATCTGACTGGATTGCAAGTTGCATCTGGCAGTACTAAAGAAGCCTCATCTGAAGGAGAAGCTTATGACCCTGAGAATCCTGCAATGGAAGAGGTGAATTACATGGGAGAATTCTATGGAAACACCTATAATCCTTCATGGAGAAATCATCCAAATTTATCATGGAAGGATCAATAGAAGCCTCAACAAGGCTTCAATAATAATGGTGGGAGAAATAGGTTTGGCAATAGCAAGCCTTTTGCATCATCTTCTCAGCAACAGATAGAGAATTCTAAGCAGAGCCTCTCTGACTTAGCAACCATAGTCTCTGATCTATCTAAGACCACTCTCAGTTTCATGACTGAAACACGGTCCTCCATCAGAAATTTGGAGGCACAAGTGGGTCAGCTGAGTAAAAGAGTTTCTGAAATTCCTCCTAGTACTCTCCCAAGCAATACATAAAAGAATCCAAAGAAAGAGTGCAAGGCCATAACTATATCCAAAATGGCCAAACCTGGAGAGAGTAAAAAGGTAGTGATTTCCAGTAAGGAAGACCTTGCTGGATGTCCACTGACCAATAAGGAGTTCCCTATTGAGGAACCAAAGGAATCTGAAGCTCATACAGAGACCATAGAGATTCTACTGAACTTACTATTGCCATTCATGAGCTCTGATGAGTATTCCTCCTCTGAAGAGGATGAAGATATTGTTGAAGAGCAAGTTGCTCGGTATTTAGGAGCAATCATGAATCTAAATGACAAGTTATTTGGTAATGAGACTTGGGAGGATGAACCTTCATTGCTCATCAATGAACTGAATGTCTTGGTTCAACAGAAATTACCTCAGAAGAAACCGGATCCCGGAAGGTTCTTAATACCTTGTACCGTCGGCACCATAAACTTTGAGAAGGCTCTGTGTGACCTGGGATCAGGTATAAACCTTATGCCACTCTCTGTAATGGAGAAACTAGGGATCTTTGAGGTACAAGCTGCAAGAATCTCACTAGAGATGGCAGACAAATTAATGAAACAGGCTTATGGACTTGTAGAGGATGTTTTAGTGAAGGTTGAAGGCCTTTACATCCCTGATGACTTCATAATCCTAGACACTGGGAAGGATGACGATGAATCCATTATCCTTGGAAGACCCTTGTTAGCCACAACAAGGGTTGTGATTGATGTGGACAGAGGAGAGTTAGTCCTTCAATTGAATGAGGACAACCTTGTGTTTAAGGCTCAAGGATCTCCTTCTGTAACCATGGAGAGGAAGCATGAAAAGCTTATCTCAATACAGAGTTAAGCAAAGCCCCCACATTCAGACTCTAAGTTTGGTGTTGGGAGGCCACCATCATGCTCTGAGTGTCTGTGAAGCTCTCTAAGAGCTCACTGTCAAGCTATTGACATTAAAGAAGCGCTTATTGGGAGGCAACCCAATGTTATTTAATTATATTTATTTTTTTTATAGACATTTGTTTTCCATTCCCATGTTATATTTTCTTTAGGTTGATGATCATGTGCAGTCACAAAAATAGCTACAGAATTATAGCGAAATAAAAAAACAGCATCAAAAATAGCACACCCTGGAGGACAGGCTTACTGCGTTTAAACGCCAGTAATGATAGCAGAATGGGTGTTTAACGCCCAGTCTGGCAGCATTCTGGGTATTAAACGCTAGAATTGGCAAACAGACTGGCGTTTAACACCAGAAAAGGGTGTCTGGCTAGCGTTAAATGCCAGAATTGGCAGACAGACTGGCGTTTAATGCCAGAAAAGGATGTCTGGCTGGCATTAAATGACAGAATTGGCAGACAGACTAGCGTTTAACGCCAGAAAAGGGTGTCTGGATGGCGTTAAACGCCAGAAAAAGGGCATCAACTTGGCGTTTAATGCCAGGAAAGGCAGCAGAACTGGCATTAAATGCCAGAAAGGGCTGTCCAGGGGCGTTTAAACGCCAGAAAGGTGCAGGGAGCAGAATTTCTTGACACCTCAGGATCTGTGGACCCCACAGGATCCCCACCTACCCCAACTCTTTTTCTCTCCTTTTTACACCTTTCTATAACACTCTTCCCCAAAATAACCTCCACCAATCACCTCTATTTATCCTCTAAAACCATCATACAACCCACCTACCCCTACCCATTCAAATTCAAACCATCTCCCTCCCAAACCCAACCCCTATTACAAGAATTCCCTCTTCACTCCACTCCCATATAAGCCCCTCATCATTCCTTCATTTTCACACATCATAACCACCTAAAACCCCCCGTGGCCGAACCATTCACACACCTCCATCTCCTCCATATCTTCTTCCTCCAATCCTTTCTTTCTTCTTTTGCAAGAGGACGAGCAAACCTTTTAAGTTTGGTGTGGAAAAAGCTCTGCTTTTTGTTTTTTCATAACCATTAATGGCACCTAAGGCTGGAGAAACCTCTAGAAAGAGGAAAGGGAAGGCAGTTGCTTTCAACTCTGAGTCATGGGAGATGGAGAGATTTATCTCAAAAGCCCATCACTAGAAAGAGGATGGAGCAAACAAGAGAGCCCACTCATGGACCTCAACAAGAGCATGAGGAAGTCCCTCATCAAGAAATCCCTGAGATGCCTCAAGGGATGCATTTCCCTCCACAGAACTATCGGGAGCAACTCAACACGTCTTTAGGAGAATTGAGTTCCGACATGGAGCAACTAAGAGTGGAGCACCAAGAGCACTCCATCATCCTCCATGAAATCAGAGAGGACCAAAAGGCCATGAGAGAGGAGCAATAAAGGCAAGAAAGAGACATAGAGGAGCTCAAGAACTCCATTGGTTCTTCAAGAGGAAGAAGAAGCCACCATCACTAAGGTGGACCCGTTCTTTAATCTCCCTGTTTATTTTCTTTTCTGTTTTCGGTTTTTATGCTTTATGTTTTGACTATGTTTGTGTCTTTATTACATGATCATTAGTGTTTAGTGTATATATCTTAAAGCTATGAATGTTCCATGAATCTTTCACCTTTCTTAAATGAAAAATGTTTTCTGAAAAAGAAAAAGAAGTACATGAATTTCGAATTCTATCTTGAAAATAGTTTAATTATTTTGATGTAGTGGTAACACTTTTTGTTTTCTGAATGAATGCTTGAACATTGCATATTTTTTATAGTGAAGTTTATGAATGTTAAAATTGTTGGCTCTTGAAAGAATAATGAAGAAAGAGAAATGTTACTGAAAATATGAAAAATCATAAAATTGATTCTTGAAGCAAGAAAAAGCAGTGAAAAACACAAAGCTTGTGAAAAAAAATGGCGAAAAAAAAGAAAAAAAAAAGCAAGCAGAAAAAGTCAATAGCTCTTTAAACCAAAAGGCAAGAGTAAAAAGCCAGTAACCCTTTAAACTAAAAGGCAAGGGTAAAGAGGATCCAAGGCTTTGAGTATCAGTGGATAGCAGGGCCCAAGAGGAATAAAATCCTGGCCTAAGCAGCTAAATCAAGCTGTCCCTAACCATGTGCTTGTGTCTTGAAGGTCCAAGTGAAAAGCTTGGGACTGAGTGGTTAAAGTCGTGATCCAAAGCAGAAGAGTGTGCTTAAGAACTCTGGGCACCTCTAACTGGGGACTCTAGCAAAGCTGAGTCATAATCTGAAAAGGTTCACCCAGTTATTTGTCCGTGGCATTTATGTATCAGGTGGTAATACTGGAAAACAAAATGCTTAGGGTCACAGCCAAGACTCATAAAGTAGATGTGTTCAAGAATAAAAAAGAACTTAACTAGGAAAATAAATAACATTATCTGTATTTTTGAGTTCCTAAAGATGCCAATCATTCTGAACTTCAAAGGATAAAGTGAGATGACAAAATTGTTCAGAAGCAAAAAGCTACTAGTCCCGCTCATCTAATTGGAACTAAGCTTCATTGATATTTTGAAATTTATTGTATTTTTTCTTCTTTTTATCCTATTTTGTTTTTAGTTGCTTGGAGACAAACAATAATTTAAGTTTGGTGTTGTGATGAGCAGATAATTTATACGCTTTTTGGCATTGTTTTTACATAGTTTTTAGCATGTTTTAGTTACTTTTTATTATATTTTATTAGTTTTTATGCAAAAATCACATTTCTGGACTTTACTATGAGTTTGTGTATTTTTCTATAATTTCAGGTATTTTCTGGCTGAAATTGAAGGACTTGAGCAAAAGTCTGATTCAGAGGCTGAGAAAGGACTGCAGATGCTATTGGATTCTGACTCTTCTGTACTCGAAGTATATTTTCTGGAGCTACAGAAGCCCAATTGGTGCACTCTCAATTGCGTTGGAAATTAAACATCTTGGGCTTTCCAGCAATGTATAATAGTTCATACTTTACCCGAGATTTGATGGCCCAAACTGGTGTTTAAACGCCAGCTAGAGACCCTTTTCTGGCGTAAAACGCCAGAACTGGCACCAGTACTGCAGTTAAACGCCCAAACTGGCATCCGAGCTGGCGTTTAACTCTAAAAAAGGCCTATGCATGTGTAAAGCTCAATGCTCAGCCCAAGCACACACTAAGTGGGCCCCGGAAGTGGATTTATGCACTATCTGCACTTAGTTACTTATTTTCTGTAATCCTTAGTAACTAGTTTAGTATAAATAGCACTTTTTACTATTGTATTCAAGGAGCTTATGCCATTTTTCACATTTGGAGGCTGGTCATTTGGCCATGCCTAGACCTTTTTTTCTTATGTATTTTTCAACGGTGGAGTTTCTACACCTTATAGATTAAGGTGCGGAGCTCTGCTGTTCTTCATGAATTAATGCAAGTACTATTATTTCTCTTTCAATTCATGCCTACTTCTTCTCCAAGTTATACTCTTGTACTTAATTCAGTTAAGTCAGAATGAAGGGGTGACCCGTGACAATCACCCACTATCTTCATTACTCGCTTAGCCAAGATCCGCGTGACTGACAACCACAAGCGGTCTACATGATGTTCAACGTAGTCATTTGACGACAGCCGGAGTATAGTCTCTTGGGTCTCTCATCCATGGATTTGACTTGCCTCTCCTGACAACAGAGCATTCAAATCCATGAGATTAGAACCTTCGTTGTAGAGGCTAGAACCAATTGGCAGCATTCCTGAGATCCGCAAAGTCTAAACCTTGTCTGTGGTATCCTGGGTAGGATCTGGGACGGGATGACTGTGACAAGCTTCAAACTCACGAATGTTGGGCGCAGTGATAGTGTGCAAAAGGATAGAGAGATCCTATTCCGACACAAGTGAGAACTGACAGATGATTAGCCGTGTGGTAGCTGTGCCTGGTATTTTTCATCCAAGATGAGAGATCCGACAATTGATTAGCCGTATAGAAACCGTACCTGGACTATTTTCACTGAGAGGACGGATGGTAGCCATTGACAACGGTGATCCACCAACATACAGCTTGCCATGGAAGGGAGCACGCATGATTGGATGAAGACAATAGGAAAGCAGAGGTTCAGAAGCAACAAAGCATCTCCAAACGCTTATCTGAAATTCCCACAAATGAATTACATAAGTATCTTTATTTTAATTTACGTTTTATTTATATTTCAATTATTAAAACTCATAACCAATTGAATCCGCCTGACTAAGATTTACAGGATGACCATAGCTTGCTTCAAGTTGGCAATCTCCGTGGGATCGACCCTTACTCGCGTAAGGTTTTATTACTTGGACGACCCAGTGCACTTGCTGGTTAGTTGTACCAGAGTTGTGAAAAATGTGATCACAATTTCGTGCACCACATACCATTCTGCATTATTTTCATTTTACATTGTATTTTTACTTCAGTATGAGTTTCTAAACCTCTTAGGTTGAGGGGAGGAGCCCTGCTGAGTCCTATGAATTAATATAAGTATTACTGTTTCTTTTCGATCCGTGTTTGATTAATTCTAAGATGTATATCCGATCTTCATCGTGGTGAATAGGATGATCTAACAAATTAGCTCTGTTCATCACATTAAGATGAACGTGCCAGACAAACACCCATGTCTACTTGGGTTCAGAATGCATCTTTTACCAGACAAAGACGAACCAACAGCTATGTTTATACATCTCTCAGACAGCTAATCCACGACTTCATTGGGGACTTCTCGAGACATCTGTTCAGCTAATTTCCGGAGAGATTATGGTCTCTGTGATAGAGGCTAGAACCTAAGGTGCATCATTCTCTGATCTGGAAGATCTGACCTTATCTGTGGCATTTTGAGTAGGATCATTAAGGAGAATAAACTGTACGAGCTTCACCCTCAATCAGATCTGATCTGCACTAAACCTGGGGTTCAGATCTAGAGGAGTATTGGCAGCTGCTCAAACCAGTGTCAATCACATAGAGCCTGCCATTGAAGAAATCACTCACAAGCAAAGAGAGCAGTAATACCAGAGTTAATTCAAAAAGATAAAGCAACTATATTCCTCAACTCTATTCCCATTATTGATTCCATTTTATTTACAGAGTATATTTATTAGTTATATGTTTTATAGTTTCATGATCATCGTACTTCAACAACCTTCTGATCTGCCTCACTAAGACCTGCAAGATAACCATAGCTCGCTTCAAGCCACAATCCTCGTGGGATCGACCCTGACTCGCTCAGGTATTACTTGGACGATCTAGTGCACTTGCTGGTACTGCTGTACGGAAGTGTGGATATTCGTACGCACCAAACACCAAACTAAAACTGTTGCTTGTCCTGAAGGAACCAAAAACAATGTAGGACTAAGAAGAGAAAATGCTTAGGATTCGAGTTGTCAATTAAGCTCAAGTGTAGTTTCTGAATCAGGCTAATGACATTCTAACTCTAAATAGCTTCGGCATCTCACTTTCCTTTGAAGCTCAGAAATGTTGATATCCTTCAAAACTAGAACTTGGATGATATTATAGATTCTCTTTCTTAGGTTCTAATCGATTCTTAAACACAACTTTTTCTTTTCCTTTTCTTTGGTTCTTTGCACCTTGAGCCTAGCCGTGACTCTAAGTGTTTTGTTTTCAAGCTTAACTTGATACAAGAACACCACAAGCACTTAACTGGGAAACTCCTTGAGTTTGAATTTCTCTTTCTCTTTCTCCCAGACAGTGGTGCTCAGAGCCTTAGGCATACTCTGTAACAGCAATGGGTCACGACTTTAAGTGTTCAGTCTCAATGGTTACTTAACACTTTCGCACCACAAACATATGGTTAGGAAAAACCACTCTTTTGGGCTTTAGATCAATTTTGACCCTTCTAACCATTGATATTCAAAGCGTTGGATCATTCTCTTGTGATTTTTCTTTTCTTTTCCTTTTGTTGTTTGTTTTGCCTCAAGAATCATTCTTTTCCTATTTCAGAGAATCAATAATACTTTTCTAAATTCCTGTTCCTCAAAAACTAATAATCTTCAACTCTAATATCAAATATGCATAGTTAATTCATACATTTAAAAATAGAGATAGTGCCATCACATTAAAATAACTAGAAAACTCATTATATATAACTCAAAATTCTCATACAGTTATTATTTCTTTTCTTTTAAAATTTTATTTAAGCTCAGTGAGCAATACATGAGACGTCTTTCAAAAAGGTAAACATAAAGTACTAAAATAACAACTTAACTCTAAAATAGGAAAATCCTACTAATGATCATGCAACTCAAAATTGAAAATAGCAAATAGAATAAAATACTAAAAAATAGAAATAAGATAGGGGGACACTACAAGAAAAAGCAGTATTTGTAACAAAAAAATTGTTACAAAAAATCTAAATTTTGAAACTAAAGGTATTTGTAACCAAAAAAAGGGGCTGTTGCAGTATGTCCCGTTACAAAAAGTTTTTGTAACAAAAAATGGAATTGTTACAATACAAAGTGATATTTTGTAACAAATGTTTTTTAATACAAAAGTGATAACAATTTTTTATCTTTAAAATATTTTTTGTAACAATTTAAATTTTTGTGTCATAATATTTTGTTACAAAATACTACTTATTTTTGTAACATTTTTTATTCTTAGTTACAAAAATAGAAAAGTTATTTTAAAATATTTAATTAAATAATTGATATATCAATTAATTTTCTAAACAAGCTAGCTTAACATTTTTATAATATCTAATCATATAGATAATTAGAATATCTTACATGTCATTAAGATTCTTTTACAACAAAATAAGTTCTACAAATTCAACTAAACATAACTTTTTTCTAACATAAAATTGTATCGTATCGACTTTATAATTCTTGACTCTTCTAGCATATTCAGTTAATATAAAGTCTAGCATGTTGGTATTAATTTTGTACCCCTGCAAATATGAACAATAAAAACCAAAATTAAAAAACAACACATAATACTATCTTCATCAAAGTAAAAATTAAAAAAGAACTTACAAGTTAAAATTAACTAATTCTTTAAGAATTTATTCTCAAGTTTAAAACTAGCCAATCAAGAATGCAAATTATCAAAAATTGACAATTCAATATATAAGCTTGGACTAACTAATCATAATTCAATTCATTAAATTTACATAAGTATCAATTGTCAAACAATCGCTACAAAACACAATTTCCACCAAAATCCTCATAACAAATATACTTGACTTTTTTCTCTTTATGCTTTTACACTCATAAAGTTCCATAATGATGTTTATGTCAAAATACAAGATAAGAACATTACAATAATTATCCTATTGAAAATCCAAACTTGAAAAGAGAAAGTTCCAAAGCAACACGCCATCTAAATTTAACAAAGCAGTGAAGCACCTGAACAAGTTTATGTTATTGCAGAAGCATATAGTGATGCAGAGAGTTTGGAAATAGAAAAGTATAACAAGAATGGAAAAATAAAACTGAATTAACTAAAATTGACAATGAGAAGAAAATGCTAATGGATTATAATGAGTATTAGGCTTTTATAGGCTTATATAGGAGGAGACTGTTGATAATAAAGCTAAAGGCTCCCCAACTATCTTATAACAAACTGAATAACAACTTAGAAGCTAAGCCCCACTATCTTAAACTTTTTTGAACTCTAATTGGTCTTGCTTTTCATCACTAGCTTTAACAGCACCATCAACAAAATTATTCCATAATCATTAAAATCAACCATCAATAGTTATTCTAGTTTCATAAAGATTATAGAAACAAAAAACTTAACAACAGAAGCTGCAATAACTTTATTCTGTCTGAGTTCATAATAAAAAAAATCAGCATCATAGCACCATCAATAACTTAGAATCAGACAAATAAGCAACCAACAACTCAGAAATCATAATGAATAAAATTAACAAACTTAACAATGCAGGGAAACACCATAGCACCATCAACAAGTCAGAATCAGAAAGATCAGTAACTAACAAATAGGGGAGAGACAAGGCTCAGTGATATTTTTCAGCAACATAAAACTTTACCTCTAAATATGATTTTAAGCAACAAAAAAATTTAGCTTACTCATAATTTCAGCAACAAATTCAACTTTCATAAAAAAATTAAAGGCACAGCGATGATTTATAGATAATAAAATTGAAAAAAAAAAGAATATGGCCGAAGGAAGCTCACTCCAGGGACTAACTGATGGTGAAGGAAGCTGACCAACTGATGACCGAAGACGATAACAACCACCAGCTAAGGGACTAGATGCTGGTTCCTTCTCCTGGCGACAGCGAAAACCAGCTTCTTCTCCTCATCGCATTCTGGTCCTCTCCCGGTGATGGTGTGCATGGCGACGGCGACAGGTTCAACGGCAGTGACAGATCTAGCGACGACGGGAGCAATGGTGACTGGAACGAACGGCGATGTTGATGGACCGTCAGTAGCAGTGACGGTGCATGCAGTGGTAGCTCACGGTGACGATGGCGACGCGGACCACCACAATGGCGATGGAACGTGACAGCAGCTCCCTACTCATGCTTGCTCTCTCTCTCCTCGACGGCCAAGCTTGGACAACAGTAGGCGTTCGGCGGCGGTGAGACGAAGACATGTGACTTCACGGATGGTGAGGCACTATGCCGGCGTGGGACAGCCGCCTCCCCTCTTCTCTTCTGTCGCATCTCACTGTCTTCCCTTTCCCTTTCTTTCTTTGTTATTTTAGTGTGTGTGTGTGGGGGGGGGCTGTGGGAAGAACCGAAGAAGTAATGTTAGGGTTCTTAGAGGTAAAATTAGGATCTTAATTTGGAGATTAGGGTTTGGTTAGAGATTAATTAAAAATTAAATTAAATTTAATATAATTAATTTTAAAAATAGTATTTATTTTTTAAATTTATAAATTATTTTTAATTAAATATTTTAATTTAAAATTAGAGATAAATAAACAACTTTTTTTTAATTCATAAAATTAATCAAAACTTTCAATTATTCAATTTAAATTGTATAAAATTTTAATTATTTTTAGTTAATAAAACTTTAAATTCTTAATATGAAAATACTCAATTATTTTAAAAAAATTTATAAATCCTAATAGATTTTGAACTCAAAGTATCATAAAATTTAATTTAATTACCTTTAAAAAATATTTTTTTTAAAATAAAATTATCAACAAATATATTTTACTATTAAATATTTTTTATTTGAGAAATTAATTTCTAATAAGAATTCAGAGTTGATTTCTAATAGATATTAGATATTTTAATTTTTTAAAAAATTTATTATTAATAAAGATTAAATTTATTAATTTTTTTAAAAGATTAAAAGATATTTTTTACAATTTTTTAGAATTAATCAATTAATTTTTAATATTTATAAAAAATACTTAATTATCAAAACCAATATTTTAGAAAAACTAAAGTTTTGAAAAAAAATTACTATACAAAAAATTATATAAATAATTTTTTTTAACACTAGAGGTTTTAACATCTTCAAACAAAATCTTTTTTAGTTACAAAAAATTTTTAATACTGAATTTTGTGAAAAATTAATTTTTTGTTACAAAATATTTTGAACTTTTGCAATAGCTTAATTTTTTGTTACAAAACATTATAAATTTTTGCAACAAAATATCATTTTGTTAAAAAAATCAACACAATTTATAACAAAAGAAATCATGTTGTTACAAAAAATTCTTATTTTGTAACTATAACTAATTTTTGTTACAAATGCTTTATTTTCTTGTAGTGGGAGAAGAGTGAAACTCAACCACCTTAGTCATAGTGGCTGTTGCTTCCTTCAGGGAACCTTCTCTGGTGCTTCAGTTCTTCCAGCTCACGCCCCTGCTTCTGTTGTTCCTCTGTCAACTTATGGAGGATGGTGGACTAGCTCTGGTGCTTCTGTTTCAGCTGATCCATAGTGGATATCAACTGTCCGATAGATACTGCTAGCTGAGTCCAATACTCGCGCGGAGGGAGATCCTATCCTGCAGGTAGTTTTGGCTGCCTCTTTTGAGGAGGGGAAATCGGCTTCTGAGGTGGTTCTTGGCCAATTTTTTGAGTGTATTCCATACTCTTCTTAGTGATTGGGCTATCCACTACAATAATCATATCTATATCAATTTGGACATTGGCTGCCTAACATAAGTGGGAGATGAGGTGAGGGAAGGCTAATCTAGAGATGGTTGAGGTCTTTGTTGCGATGTTGTATATCTCTAGAGTGATCATTTGATGAACTTCTACCTCATTGCCAAGCATAATGCAGTGAATCATCACATCTCACCTCACAGTAACCTCAGACCGATTACTAGTGGAGAGGATGGAGTGTTGAATAAACTCCAGCCATCCTCTAGCAACTGGCTTCAGATCATTCCTTCTCAGCTGGTATGGCCAGCCCTTGGCATCCTTCCTCCACTGTGTTCCTGGAAGGCATATATCCTTAAGGACTTGATATAACCTCAGATCAGCTATGACTCTCCTATTATAAGAGTGAGGGTCATCTCTAGATGGAGGTAGCTGAAGTATCTCCCTCACTCTTCCCATTCCAAACTGTAGGGTCTTTCCTCAAACCATGGTGGGCCAAGTCTTGAACTTGGAATGCTCATTCTTGTGCTTGTCCATCATCCACAGGTTTGCATAGAACTCTCTGACCTTCAGAACTCTGACTCCAGTTACAGGGTTGGCCAGAATTTTCCAACCCCTGCTTCAAATTTGTTCTTGAATTTTAGGATACTCGTCAGCTTTCAATTTGAACTTCACCTCCGGTATCACCTTCTTTTTGCTACAATCTTGTAGTAGTGATCCTCGTGAAGCTTAGTGTAGAACTGGTGGAGCTCATGTGGGATTGTAGAGGGAGTCTTTTTCTTCCTTTTCCTTGAAGATAATTCACCAACTTTTTGTGCCATAGAGAGTGTGAGGAGAGTGAAAAACAGAGCGCTCCAACACCAAACTTAAAACGTTTTCTCATCCTTGAGCAAAGAGAAGAGAGAATAGAAAGAAAAAGGGTGAGATAAAAGGGAGAATGAAAAGTAGAATGAATGGGTGAGGAGAGGTGAGAATTGAAGTGATATTTATAGGGGTGGGGGTGCAATTTCGGTCATGGGGGGGGGAAGAGAAAATGGAGTGAATTTTTGCCTAATGGTGAGATGATATGCAAAGATATGAGTAGATTATGTGGAGATACGGTATAAAAATAATAGGGACATAAAAAGAGTTTGATGCATGAGAATGAGTAGTGGAACAGGAAGGAGGGGATAAAATAAAAAAGATATGATATGAAAAGATATGAGTGGAATTTAAGAGATTTGGTAGGAAATTGACCCCCCTGGTGGCACTAAATGCCCTCCCTGGCATTTAGCGCCCAAGTGGAGATGGCTTTGTCCCCTTTCTGGCATGAAATGCCACTGCTGGCGTTAAATGCCCGCAGTCCCCCCTTCTTTTTTTTTTTATCCTTGGTGGTGTTAAACGCCCATTATGGACGTGAAATGCCCCAGTGGTTACTTTTTGAGTTGGAACGCTCATTTGGGGCGTCAAATGTCCCATTCAAAACTCCTCTGCTGGTGCTAAACGCCCTCTTCGGTGTTTAGCGCCCCCAGCATGTTGTCTTCAGGGTGTTCTGTTCTTCTGTCTGAATCTTGTTGTCCCTGTTTTGAGTGCTGTACATGACCACAAACATTGGAAAAATTAGGAAAACTATGAAAATCAATGAAAAATAAAATGAAATGAAATCAAACTAAAATAAAACTGAAATCAAATTAAAACAAACCAAAGGATACTTATGGCTGGATTGCCTCCCAACAAGCGCTTCTTTACTGTCATTAGTTTGACATTCACAATTGCTATGTCAGCAGATGGGTGGATCTCTGGCGATGAATCTCATCTCCAAGATAATGCTTCACCCGCTGGCTATTGACTATGAATTTGCTGTCTGAATTCCTATCTTGAAGTTCCACATGACCATAGGGTGACATTCCAGTGGCCACAAAGGGTTCTGACCATCTAGACTTAAGCTTCCCAAGAAAGAGCTTAAGCCAAGAATTGAATAGTAAAACCATCTAGCCAGACTCAAATACTCTTGATGCTATCTTTCTGTCATGCCACTTTTTGGCCCTTTCCTTGTAGAGCTTGGCGTTTTCATATGCAGAGTGATTGGACTCATCAAGCTCATTCAGCTTGAGCAACGTTTCTCTCCTGCAGCTTTGGAATCAAAGTTTAGGAACTTTGTTGCCAAATATGCTCTGTGCTCCAACTCCACTGGCAAATGACAAACCTTACCATAAACTAACTAGTATGGAGACATTCCAATGGGGGCCTTGAAAGCTATCTTGTACGCTCAGAGAGCATCATCAAGTCTCCTTGTCCAGTCCTTCCTTGAGATGCTCATTGTCTTCTCTAAGATCTTCTTGAGTTACCTATTTGAAACCTCAGTCTGTCCATTTGTCTCTGGATGATAGGGGGTTGCCACTTTATGATGGACTCCATATC
Organism: Arachis ipaensis; assembly: GCF_059453495.1. Classification (NCBI taxonomy): domain Eukaryota; kingdom Viridiplantae; phylum Streptophyta; class Magnoliopsida; order Fabales; family Fabaceae; genus Arachis; species Arachis ipaensis. The sequence goes on along the minus strand of NC_142441.1, from coordinate 110,952,901 downwards.
TTTGCAGAAGTGAGTCCAGTTGTTTATTACAGAAGTGACTGTCCCCATCACTGATCAGTGTCTTTGGGACACCAAACCTGCTAAAAATGTATCTCTGCAAGAAGTTCAGTACGACTCTGGTGTCATTATTGGGTGACACTATTGTTTCCACCCATTTGGATACATAATCTACTACCACCAAGATGTATGTGTTGAGTATAAGGGAGGAAAAGGTCCATGAAATCTATCCCCCATACGTCGAATAGTTTAATCTCTAGAGTCTCTTGCTGTGGCATTTCAAGATTGTGGGGAAGATTCCCAGCTCTTTGACACTTGTCACAGTTTCTTACAAATTCTCGTGAGTCTCTGAAGTGGGTCGGCCAGTAAAACCTACTCTAAAGGACCTTGGTGATTGTTCTTTCTCTACAAAAGTGGACTCCATACTCGGAACTGTGACAATGCTAGAAGATTTGCTGTGCTTTCTCATCTGAGACACAAATCATCCTATCCGAGCATCTCTTGAAAATGTAGGGTTCATCCCATAAGTAATACTTAGCATCATGTAAAAGCTTTCTAACTTGTGGCTTAGTGTACTCCTTAGGGATGAACCTCATGGCCATATAGTTTGCAATGTCTGCAAATCATGGAGACCTCTGGATCATGAAGAGGTACTCATCTGGGAAGATCTTAGTTACAACAATGCGGGGTAGCGTTCCTTCTTCAGGCTCAATCTTGGACAGATGATCAGCTACTTGGTTTTCTGACCCTTTCCTGTCTCTAATCACAATATCAAATTCCTGAAGAAGAAGTAGTACCCACCTGATCAATCTTAGTTTAGAGTCCTGCTGGGTTAGAAAGTACTTAAGAGAAGCATGGTCAGTATAAACAATAACCTTGGAACCAATTAAGTAAGATTTAAACTTATCAATTGCATAGATAACAACTAGTAATTCCTTTTCTGTAGTGGTATAATTCTTTTGCACGTCATTCAAAATACGACTGGCATAATAAATGACGTGAAGAAGCTTGTCTTGTCTCTATCCCAAGACAGCCCCTATTGCATAATCACTGGCATCACACTTTAGTTCAGATGGTAATTCCCAGTTGGGAGGGGCAATAATGGGTGCAGAGAGAAGCTTTGCTTTTAAATTTTCAAAGGCTTGCAGGCATTCTTTGTCCAAAACAAAAGGAGTGTCAGCAACCAATAGGTTGCTCAGAGGTTTCATAATCTTGGAAAAATCCTTTATAAACCTCCTGTAAAATCATGCATGTCCTAAGAAACTTCTTATTGCCTTAACATTAGCGGGTGGTGGTAATTTTTTAATTACTTCCACCTTGGCTTTATCAACATCTATTCCCTTGTTTGAAATCCGGTGACCAAGAACAATTTCCTCAGTTACCATAAAATACATTTTTTTCAGTTCAAAACAAGTTTTGTTTCTTGACACTGTTTCAAGACCAAGGCTAGATGCTTAAGGCAAGAATTAAAAGAATCACCAAAAACAAAGAAGTCATCCATAAATACCTCAATGAACTTTTCAACCATGATTGAAAAAATAGAAAGCATACACCTTTGAAAAGTTGCTAGGGCATTACAGAGTTCAAACGGCATCCTTCGGTAAGCAAATACTCCAAAGGGACAAGTGAACACTGTCTTCTCCTGGTCTTGAGGGTTTACTGCGATATGATTTTATCTAGAGTATCCATATAAAAATCAATAGAAGGCATAGCCCGCGAGCCTCTCAAGCATCTGATCAATGAAAGGTAGAGGAAAGTGGTCTTTCCTTGTAGCGTTATTGAGCCTCCTAAAGTCAATACACATGCGCTATCCTGTGACAGTTCTTATGGTGATAAGCTCATTCCTTTCATTTTAAATCACTGTCATGCCCCCCTTCATGGGAACCACTTATACTGGACTCACCCATGGGCTACTAAAAATAGGATAAATGATCCCGGCTTCCCAAAGCTTCATAAGTTCCTTCTGGACCACCTCTTTCATGGTTATATTCAGTTGCCTCTGTGGTTGCACAACTGGTTTAGCATCATCCTCAAGTAAGATCTTGTGCTTACACTTGGTTGGAGTGATCCCTTTTAAGTCACTAATGGTCCATCCAAGAGATGTTTTATGACTCTTGAGCACCTGAATCAGCGCCTCCTCTTCCTCCTGTCTTAGGGAGGAACTTATGATCACTGAATAAGTGTCTTTGTCACCTAGGAATGCAAATTTCACGGATGGAGGCAAAGGCTTCAACTCGGGTTTAGGGGGTCCTTCCTCAGTATTGGGCGTGCCAAGCTTCTCCCTCTGAGGTGCTGGTTCATCAACTTCAAGTAGAGTGTCTTCAGGGGAAGTGTCCAGGTCATCTTTAGGCTTTCCGGCTTCAAATGCTTCATCAACCAGAGGTTCAATAATGTCAATCCTCATGCATCCTTCGGAATCATCCGGATGTTGCAAGGCCTCTAAAACATCTATCACAATCTCCTCTTCATTGACTTTTAGAGTTACTTAACCCTTCTGTACATCAATGAGAGCTCTTCCTGTGGCTAAGAAGGGTTTTCTGTGCGCGTACGTGTCGATTGGCAATTTCTCCATCCGCGCGGAAGCGGCATGTATGCGTGCGCGTCCATGGGCGAGATCCCTTTTGCGCGTGCGTGCCTTGTGCCCGTGCGCGTCCTTTGATGCACTCCCAATATTTGTTTCTTCATGCATTTTCCCCTTTGTATAATTTTCTACTCACTTCTCCCATCCAATGCTTGCCTTATAACCTGAAATTACTCAACACACACATCAAGGCATCGAATGGAATTAAAGTGAATCAAAATTACTAATTTAGGGCCTAAAAAGCATGTTTTTACACTTAAGCAAAAATCAAGGGAGAATCTTAAAACCATGCTATTTCATTAAATAAATGTGAGAAAAGGTGATAAAATCCCCTAAATTAAGCACAAGATAAACCACGAAATCGGGGTTTATCAGGGTCTTCCAAGAATGATGGATGCATTCTTGTCCTCTTCCATATCCAATATCACAAAGTTAGTAGGGAAGATAAAAGACCCGACTATCACAAGTAGATAAAAGACCCGACTATCACAAAATGGCGAGGATGAGCTCCTTCACCTCGCGTGCAGCAGCACTGATAGAGGGTGCGGCAGTGGCGACGGCCAAACACAAACGGCGACGAGGGTGACCATAGCCCTCTCTTCCTCATGCGCCGTCCTCCTTCTCGGTGACCACGATGACAGCGACGCTTGGACAAGACGCGGCGGTCCACGGTTCCTCTTCTCTCAATACGAGCTCTCTCTGCGGGCTCTCCCCTTTCGATGGTACAGCGGTGATGACAGTGGCAAGACCACCTACCTCTCCATCTCCCTCTCTTCTCGTCTTCCCCTTTTTTGTTCTCCCTCTCTTCCTCTGCTATGTGTATATGTGTGTGTGTGTGTGTTGAGAGTGAGGAAGAGGGGTTTTGGGGGTGGCAGCTATGTTTGATAAAAGGGTGAGGGAGTGTGTTGTGTGTAATGAAATTAGGGTTAGGGTTTTTTTGAATTAAAAATGGGTAAAGTAGGTTGATAATTTCAAATAAAAATGTGGATAATATAGTAAATAAAAACCAATTTTAATCCAACACTAATATTTATAAAAATACTATTTAATTATTAACTTTCAAATTATTTTCAAATAAATATTCTAATTCAATAATTAGAGATAATTTCATTAATTTTTTTATTCATAAAAATGAAGGTATTAAACTCCAAATCTCTATTATTTAAATCAAATCATATAAAATTTTTATTATTTTATAATTATTAAACTTTATAATTTAAAAATAAAAATTATCCAATAATTATAAAATTAGATAAATTCTAATTTAATTATCAAAACTTGATTTAATTAGCTTTAATAAAAATTATTTCTGAAATTAAAGTCTTTAATGAATAAATAAATTGAAATTGACTCATAATAAGATTCTCCAAAAGTTCTGGGTCTTAAAATGGGCTCTGGCACTGGATTGAACCACTCGGGATATATGGATTGGATATCGAAGGGAGACTCTGGCTTGGGCTCCATCAAGTGCAGTGGCTGAGGAGGAAAAGAAAAATGGGTACTGATGCGCGAGCATCTTTCCTATCTTTTTCTAGTGAATTTACATCTAATTTGTTGAGTTTAATAAAGAATTAATTATCTTTTAGCCAATATGGATGCTACTTTGGTCTTTTGCAATTTTGTTTATTTTAGGTAGCATTTGGCGAAATTTGATAGAGTTTCTGCAGCACAAGAATCAAAGGAGATGGTAGCGAGGAGCGACGCGTACGCGTGACTGACGCGTACGCGTGATTTGGAGCTTTCCATGGTGACGCGTGCACGTGATTGACGCATACGCGTGATTTGAAGTTTTGCACAGCGACGCGTGGGCGTGACCGACGCGTCCGCGTGACTCGCGAAAAAGACCATCGACGCGTACGCGCGACTGACGCATACGCGTGACATGCGCCACGTGCAGAAAATGCAGAAAAACGCTGGGGGCGATTTCTGGGCTATTTTGACCCAGTTTCCAGCCCAAAAAACACAGATTAGAAGCTGCAGAATGGACAAAACAAGTGGTCCCCACCATCAACTGAAGACTGAATTAATTCAAATTTTAAATTCAAATATTATTTTTAGGAAAAGATATGATTTTAGTTTTAGATAATAGATTTTAAATAATTAGGATTAGATATAAAAGGGAATTCCAACAAGGTGATTCGAAAACAACATCTTAGAACAACATTATTCCAATTCATAATTTACAATCCTAGTTTTCTACTCTGAACCATGAGCAACTAATCCTCCACTGTTAAGGTTAGGAGCTCTGTCTATTTGTATGGATTGATTTTATTGCTTTTTCTATTTTAATTTATGCATGAATTTATAATTTAAGAATTGTTCTCGCTCTTTATCTTATGAATTTGGGTTGAACGGAAGTATGACCCTTTTTCTATTTGAGTTCTTGTAAAACTTGGAAAAGCTCTTTATTTGAACAATAGCTTGAAAACATATTCTCCTAAATTTTAATTATCTGGATTTAACGGGATACGTGACATATAATCCTTTTATTTTTGGATAATTAGAGTTTTTGTGGCATGTAAACTGGAATTTGATCATGCAGCTTCTAATTGGAATTAATTGACCAAGGAATTGGCAGTTAATGAATTTTAGAGGAGACTAGAAAGGTCTAAGGAATTAAGGTCTTGTCACATATAGTTTACCATAATTTAATCCTACATGATTAAAATAGTTAGTAAGAAAAGTTAATCCGGAAAAATAGATAACTTTGATACTTTAACTATCTTCTCCATATTTTATTCCCAACTTATTTACCTGTCTGTCCTCAAACTCTTCTTTATTGTTTAATGCTTTTGAACTCTCAATTATTCTTTTCTGTTTGTCTAACTAAGCCAATCAATCAATCATTGTTGCTTGATCCATCAATCAATTTTATGGCAAGCAATGAAATGAGCCATTTTACTAAATCTATCTACCACAACAAAAATGCTATCTCGACCTCTCCTAGTTCTAGGCAAACCAAGAACAAACTAATTTTGTCTTAGTATTTTTAGGGATTTTAAATTTAAATTAAATCTGATCTAATCTAATAAGATCAAATCTGATTTAAATTAGTTATCATATCTTTAGGATTTTAAAATTTAAATCAAATCTGATCTAATCCAATAAGATCAAATCTTATTTAAATTAGTTATCTTATCTTATCTTTTAGCTAGTTTGTTTGGGGTCTATTTAAACACCTTTTGGTGAGATAATTTACATAACTTTGATGAATAAATTTTAGTTGCATTTTTTAAAGATAAATTATTCCTTCCACTGAATTAGGAAAGCATTATTGGGCTTCTTGCTGTCCTAACTTAGCCCAATAGGCCTTGCCCATTCTTTCTTGGTTAGAACTTGATGTAACTCCATATGCATAAGCGCTGCCAAGTTCCCAAAGCTCTCCTTGAGCTTCTTTGCACGTGCTCTAGTGATGGGGCCCTCTGGACATGTGAAATTCTCATTCTGCCCTTTTGTCTTAGAATGCCCCTGTGGTCTTTCCAAGCATGTATCAATTAGGGTCTCCATGGTATAGGCTAGAATCCAAAGAAGCAGCATTCTCTGATCCGGAAGAGAATGAACTGCTAGAGCTTCACCCTCTGTCAGATTGCATGACCACGGCCAATGGCGTTTGATATGAAGGCAGAGGAGATTGATGACCATGGCCCATGGTGTCAATCACATACAGCCTGCCATAGAAGAAATCACTCACAAAAAAAGAAGACAGTAATACCAGAGTTAATTCAGAAAGGCAAAGCAACTCCAATCCTTCAACATATCCCTATTACTGATTCCATTTAATTTATAAAGTCTTAGCACTCTATTATAATAGATCTTTTTCACTCTACCAATCCAACAACTTCTGATTTGCCTGACTAAAACCTGCAAGATAACCACAGCTTGCTTAAAACCACAATCCTCATGGGATCGACCCTGACTCGCTCTGGTAATACTTGGACGACCCAGTGCACTTGCTAGTACAACTGTACGAAAGTGTGGGAATTCGTGCACCAAGTTTTTGGCGCCGTTGCCGGGGATTGTTCTAGTTTGGACAAACTGACGGATTGTCTTGCTATCAGGTACTTTATTTCTTAATCATTTTTAATTGAGTCTTTTGATTTTAGTTGAGTCTTTTATTTTTATTTTTTTCTCTTCTTTATTTTTCGAAAAAATTTAAAAAGCTTTTTCAAAAATTTTTATTTTCTTTGTTTGATATTTGTTCTTGGTTTGAGTCTTACATGTTCCTGTTTTTCAATTCCAAAAATTTTAAAACTTTTACAAAAATCTTTTTAAAATAGTTTTTTTTCAAGCATCCTTAGCTTTCTGTTTGGGTCTTTTATTTGTGTTCTTGGTAAAATTTTTGAAAATCCTTGAATCCTTTCCTAAAAATTTTAAAAAAAAAGAGTCTTTTTGTTTGAGTATTGTTTTAATCTTTAAGTTTGGTGTCTTTTTTTGTTTTTCTTTATATTTTTCGAAAATTTGTGTTTAGTTTTCTAAAAATTTTAAGTATGGTGTCCTTTTGCATGTTCTTGTGTTCTTTAAATTTCTTGAGTCTTGTTCTTTGTGTTCTTGTTAGTCTTCAAAGTGTTCTTGTGTTTCTTTGTGTTTTGATCTTAAAATTTTTAAGTTTGGTGTTCCTTTGTGTTTCCCTCCAAAATTTTCGAAAATAAGGAGCATTAGATGTAAAAATTCTAACTCTTGTGTCTTTGACTTGTTTTTCTCTTTCATCATTAAATTCAAAAATAAAAAAATATCTTTTCTATTTTTATTTTTAGTAATTTTCGAAATTTTTAAAATAAAAATTCAGATCTTAATTTCAAAAATTTTATCTTATCTTATCTTAGTTTTCAATTTTCAAAAATCAAATCTTTTCAAAAATAAAAATCATATCTTTTTCAAAAATCATATCTTTTTCAAAATTTTATCTTATCTTTTTCAATTTTCAAAATCTAAGAATTCAAATTTCAAATTTTAAAATTAAATCTTTTTAAAAATCTAATTTAAAAATCTTATCTTTTTCAAATCTTTTTCAAATTTTTTTTATTTTTCATCTTACCTTTTCTTATCCTATTTTAAATTCAAATCTCTTCTTAATTAATTACTCATCTTCTTTTTCTTAATTTTTGAAAACTCTTTCTCCTTTTCTCTCTTCTATTTTCAAAAATTTAACATTTAAATTTTAAATCCTTTTAATTAATTAACTTTAATTTTCGAAATCAATAAACAAATAAAATAAAAACAAAAATAATTTTAATTCTTGTTCATCCTTTCTACTTCTATTTTTTCTTCTATTCCTTCGATCTTCATCCTTCTTTCTCTTCTTTTACCTTTCTTCACCATAAACCCAAATGGGAATGAAGAGTTCAAAAGAACTCTGGGGTCTTATACAAACCCCACTGCTGACTTCTATGGAAGAAGTATTAGCATACCTCACCTTAGAGCAAGTAGCTTTGAACTAAATCCTCAACTTATTACCATAGTACAGCAAACCTGCCAGTTTTTTGGACTTCCACAGGAAGAACCTACAGAATTCTTAGTAGATTTCTTAAAGATTGCTAACACTGTACACCATGAGGGAGTAAACTAAGATGTCTACAGACTATTTCTCTTTTCTTTTGCTGTAAAGGATCAAGCAAAGAGGTGGTTGGATAACCAGCCTAGATCTAGCTTGAAAACTTAGACACAGTTAGTAGACAAGTTTTTAAATCAATATTTTCCTCCAAGAAGGATGACCCAGCTCAGGCTGGACATCCAGGGCTTCAAACAAGGAGATAATGAATCTCTTTATGATGCCTGGGGAAGGTATAGGAGGTGATAACTGCGCATCATGTTATGTTTTTCTATGCTTTTTCATATGAAAAATTAGTTTATAATGCTTAATTATTGAGTGTTTTTGTGCTTAAGTTGTATATTGCTTTGATTTCTTTGAATTATTTAACTTTGTAGAAAATGGTGGAAAAAGAAGCAAAAAGCACAAAACGAGCAAAGGAAGCTGGCATGCCACTTGGTGCTCTAGGCGTGCCACGCCAAGCTTGTGAACCCAACTCTCATTTATGGGCGTGCCACTTGGTACTCTGGGTGTGGCACGCCAAGCTTGTGAAGTCAAGATCTCAAAGAGGGTGTGCCACTTGGTGTTTTGGGCGTGGCACACCAAGTTTTGGTTCCAGAGAAGTGATTTTGTCCAGTACTATGGGCGTGGAACGCCAAGCATTGGCGTGGCACGCCAGGGTATATGCCGGCCTGACCTCTTCCCATTCAAATGAACATATCATGAGCTACACAACTCCAAATGAGGTGATTTTAGCGCCATTCGAAAGTAGACATCCAGAGCTTTCCAACCATATATAACACTTTATAGTGGACTGATGCACCACTATTTCGTGGCATATTTTGTACTTCATGGAGTGGATTTTATCCACTAAACTCACACTTATTCATATAATTCGCATGTTTTACATTTTTCTTCCTAATTTTGTGCTATGATTGAAAACATGCTTCTTTGGCCTTAAATTTGCTATGTTTAATCCCCTCTTATTACCATTCGATGCCTTGATATGTGTGTTAAGTATTTTTAGGGTTTATAGGGCAGGAATGGCTTAGATGATGGATAGGAAGCATGTAGAAGTGGAAGGAATACAAGAAATTGAAGGAATTGCTAAGCTGTCCAGCCTGACCTCTTCATACTTAACTGACCATAACTTGAGCTACAGAGGTCCAAATGAGGCGGTTCTAGTTGCGTTGGAAAGCTAACATCCAGGGCTTCAAAATGATATATAATTTGCCATAGTTTCTCTGAAGATAAGCAATGCGCATGCGTGCATCACGCGCACACATACATCTGCGAAAATTCAGCGTATCAAAATTCGCCCCCAATGATTTCTGGGCTGTTTTTGACCTAGTTTTCGGCCCAGAAAACACAGATTAGAGGCTATAAAGTGGGGGAATCAAGGATTCATTTAGATACTTCTCATTATTCATAATTTAGGTTTTAGATGTAGTTTTCTAGAGAGAGAGGCTCTCTCCTCTCTCTAGGGTTTAGGATTTCTCTTAGTTTTAGGTTTAGTTATTCTCAATTCCAGGTTCAATGTTCCTCTAATTTAGTTTGTCTTCTACTTTTATTTGTTCTAGTACTTTGGTTTATCTATTCTTCTTGTTGATTCTCTTCTTTTTCAATTTGATTTATGAACCTTCCACTGTTAGACTTGATTTTCTATATTAATACAATTTGAGGTATTTTAGATATTTATGATTGTTTTTATGTTATTGGTGCTTTCAATTGGTTATTTTAGATTTTACATTCCCTATTACTCTTCTATGTTTTTATGTTATGCCTTCCAAGTGTTTGACAAAATGCTTGGTTAGATTTTAAGTTAGATTTTTTTATTCTTGGTTTTGGTTGAGTAATTGGAGACTCTTGAGTTATCAAACTCCTTTGTTGATTGATAATTGAAAGTTACAGGTTGATTTGGATCCCTCTAAAGCTAGTCTTTCCTTAGGATTTGACTAGGACTTAAGGAATTAAATTGATTAGTCCACTTGACTTTCCTTTATTTAGTAAGGGTTAACTAAGTGGGAGCAATGAATAATTCTCGTCACAATTGATAAGGATAACTAGGATAGGACGTCTAATTCTCATACCATGCCAAGAGCCTTTCTTAATTATTAATTTACTTTCTTGTTATTTTATTTCCTTGTTCCTTATTTCAAAAACCCAAAAAGATATAATCTCATAACCAATTATAAGTAACACACCTCCCTGCAATTTCTTGAGAGACGACCCAAGGTTTAAATACTTCGGTTATTATTTTTATTGGGTTTGCTTTAGTGACAAACAATTTTTTTGTATGAAAGGATTCTTGTTGGTTTAGAAACTATACTAGCAACTGTAATTTATTTGTGAATTCTTTACTAGCAAAAATCCGTTCATCAAAATGGCGCCGTTGCCGGGGAATCGCAAACATGTGCCTCATTATTGGTTATTGTGAATATTGTGAATAATTTTCGTTTTCGTTTCTTTTTTAATTATTTCTAGTTTTAGGAGTTTATTCTCATTATCTTCTTATTAGTTTTTGGTTTTACTTTCTTTTGTTACTATGAATTCTCACCCCTTTGGCTATGAGTTTAGTTCAAATTATGTTGTAGGGGATGGAAGCTATAATGAGAACATGCATCAAGGTTGGAACAATCAGAGATGGGGGGACCCACAAGGATTTGATCAACCCTCTTGGAAACAACCTCCTCCAACTTACTATGAGCAAGAGCCATTTCAAGGTGCATACCAAGACAATGGATATGGTGGACCCCCTTGTAGTTACCAACGAGCCCCACCATATGCCTATAAACCGCCTCCTCAATAAAACTTTGAACCACCATACTCACAATCCACCTACAACCATTCACCTCCTTATGACCCCAACCCTTATCCACCATACCAACCACCATACGAACCATGTGAACCATACCCAGAACTGCCACCTCAATATTCACCATCCCCATACCCGTACCAAGAAGAACCACCTTCCTATTATGAACCCTTTCTCCAAAATAATGAACCCCCCTATCCACCCCAACCTCCACTGGATGACAACATCCTTAATGTTATTCGCCAAAGGGAAATAGAGCTTCAAACCACACTTACCTCTGCTTTCACCGGTCTCACCTCTACTGTCCAAGCTCTTATATCTCGTGTGGAATTATCCTTTATTCCTAATATTCAACCCTCAAGCTCTGGTGTACTTCCTTCTCAACCACATAATGTTCTCTCCATCCCATCACCACCTCCCATGGAAGAGCACCCACATCCATCAATCCAAGAGCAACACGATCCCAATTATGCTAGTGACATGGAACAAGAGAGAAGGGATCGTCTTAGGGACGTAATGGATCGGTTTCACAAATTCATACTTCAAAAGAAGCAAGAGGAGGCCCAAAAGGTGGAGGTAGGAGAGACTCTTGAAGAAAGTTGTCAAGAAGTAGAGGTCATCAAGGAGGAGTTGGATTTTGTACTAGAGCAAGCAGAGAAAGCCAAAATTATTGAAGAAGAGGAAGTGTTGAAGACTTAGGAGATGCGGAACCTCCATGGGAACCTCCAGTCATAGAACCTCCCTCCAAGAAGCTTGAAATTGATGTTGAGGAGGGTGTACAACCTCCAATGCCCTTGGTAAGAAATGAAGAAGAGATTGAATTGGAAGAAAGCTACCAAGGGGAAGAGGTTGAAATTGAAGAAGCTTGCAAAGAGGTGGAAGTTGTCAAAAAAGAACATAAAGGAGTGGAGCTTGAAATCACCTTGCTAAAGTTGCTGAAGGACTCTCCCCCTAAGTCACCATCATCCTTCGTAACATTCAAGTGGGTAATATTCATATCCCTTAGCTTTCTCATGCCACTTGAATATGGTTTGCATGAGACAGATGGTCAACTTAGGAATATTTGTGGCTTTAAGAGTAAGAGGGAGATGGTTAGTGGTAGGAATTGTCATGCAAGGTTCAATATGGTTGCATGCTCCAAATTGAAGTACAAGGGTTGGTATAATTCTCAATTGAATGGGTCTAGGAAGTTGTTTGATGTTTCAGTAAGAATTCCGATTGCTCACCACCCAAGTGGAAAAATGATGATCAACAAGAAGACGGGTGCAAAAGAAAGATTTGGGACCCCGTAATTCATTATAGCAATCAACACTCTTGGGGCCTTGTCACTGACATTAACTTGCTTGAAGGATTTATGCAACTAGTGTGGGATCCCGGAGGCTATTATAATTACAAACACTGGTGGGGATTCCTAGATGAGTTCAAGCACAAGCCACCATGACAAGGAGCTCACCAAATGTCCAACTTAAGGACTTTAACTAAAAGTGCTAGGTGGGAGACAACCCACCATGGTATGATCTTTCAATTTTATCCTTAATTTTATTTTATTTTATTTTTATTAGTGTTCATTCATAATTTCTGCATAGTCATCTGCATTCTTCATTTTGCTTCTGCATATTAAAAAAAAAGGGGCAACCCACGCTTGCGCGTAGGCCACGCGTGGGTGTCGATTCCAAATTTTGTGATCCCATCCAACGAACAGAAAGTTGTGATGGAATCGTGCGGCTGGTGTGCTCTGCACACAATTTGACCCACGCGTATGCGTATGTCATGCGTGCGCGTCACTTGCAACCTTAGCAAACCACGCGTACGCGTCGCTAACGCGCATGCGTGGATATGGCAATCGGCGTATATGGGTGATTGACCTGAGAGTTGTGCTGCCCTCGCGCTGGAACTGTGCTAGAAGCACAAAATCACCCCACGCGTACGCGTCCCTGACGCATGCGCGTCCCTGACGCATGCGCATCCTTTCGCTTTCAGACCACCCACGCGTACGCGTGGGCGACGCTTACGCGTAAAAGGGCCAACTCAGTTTTCACGCGTACGCGTGATGCACGCGTGCGCGTCACGCCCTATTTTTAAATTCTTACTTCTTTCTTCTCTCCTTTCTCCTTCCTTCTTCCTCCTTTCTTACTTTCTTCTTCTTCATTTCTTTAACTTCTCATCCTTCTTCACTTTCATTCTATTTTACTTAATTTATTTGCATACTTTCATTCATTGTATTTTAATTTTTTGCATATTTTTATTTTCTTCTCTAAGTTATTATTTCACCATTGGTGTTAAATGTTCTTATTCAACTGTTGCATCTTTTCTTGCATTATGTTGGTGCTTCGTGACTTGTTTTAAATTGTTGGGTGATATTAATTATCTGTCAATGGCAATCTTTTATGATACCTATACTTCTTTTGCATTGACATGAAGTTATATTGTCTTTTATTACCTACTATCTCTTCCCCATTGTCGCAATTTTTGCACTATTGATATGCCATGTGCTTCTACTGTCTCTCACTTGCATGTTGTAGCTACCATGTACTTGAGACTCTCGTTGTTTGGCATTAACCCACCCATATTTTATTTGTTTTCTTATCTTTATTTATGGGTTACTTTTCTTCTTTTCCTCTTCTTTCAGGATGGCCACCAGGAAGGAAAATGGAAAACTTTTACATGGGGCGATAGACAAGTCCATCTGCACAATCTTTGGAGAAAAGCCTCAGTTGGATCAACCCGTCCACTTGCACATCTTAGCATGCACCGAGGATGGTGCAATCTTTAAGTGTGGGGAGGTCGATACTGACTTCTGTGGGTTAGTTAGTTCCTATTTCAACGCCAATGTTTAATTTTCTATGTTAAATTAGTTGTTGCATTTGCATGTTTGATTGCATGTTTGTTGATTTTGTGCATGTTCTTCTACCACTACTTGGTTGAAGTAATAAATTTCTTTTCAAGACCCCTTTTTATAGTATTTCACTAATTTAAATTGAAAATTTGTGTTAAACTTGTTTGAAGATTGTAAATTGGAACGTGAATTATAGCTAAGAACACACAACCTGTGAGATTTGAGCTTAATTACATGGTTATATTATTTAACCATAATATTTTATTCTTGTGTGTTTTCTTCTCTATGACTGCAATTTATATTTTGTTCCATTCTATATATCCATTGTTTAGTGTATTTACATGCTTGCATATGATTGAGGCCATCATTTGTTATTAGCTCACTTATCCCAAATAGCCTACTCTTTCAATGGCCTTTGTTTGCCACCTTGAGCCTTTTAACCCCCATTTGTTCTATATTTAACCACATCACTAGCCTTAAGCAAAAAAATAATTAATTACCCCAATTAAATCTTTGGTTAGCTTAAGATAGAGATTGTGTGTCAATTAAGTGTGGGAAACTGTGGGAACTTGAGTTGATGAAAGTGTACAGTGTTTCATTGATAAAATATTGGGAATTTGGGTACCTACTCATGTGAGACCAGAAAAATTAAAAATCCATATGCATTGATATGTTATGCTTACTTTTATATTTTTAATAAAAAAACCAAAATATTCAAATAAATAAATAAATAAATAAATAAATAAGGGGACAAAATTACCCCAGTGTTAAGTTTAATAAAAGATCAATGCATATATGATAAAATTAAAGAAAAGTTGATACATGAGTATGTGATGCAAAAGTGGGACTTTTGGGTAGCTAGGCATGATTTTAGAGTTACATATAGAGTGTGCGTGTGTGTTAGGTGAGAGCTTAGGTTAGTCAAAGATTCATATTATAGCTCACTTGGCCATACATAAATCCTCACCCTTACCTTAGCCCCATTACAACCTTGAAAAGACATCATGATGTTTGCATTGGTATACTAAATATTTGTTGATTAGTTAGATGAAGAACAAAGTTTAGAAAGCATGATTAGAGAAGAGTAGAGTGAATTAACCCTAGACACTTGAGCGATTAGAGTGCATATACACTACCAGTGAGGGTTCAACGCTTGATTCTATGTTCCCTACTTTCATGAGCTATCTTCTTACAAGTTTATTTGTCTTTTATTGTGTGATTTGAACTAGTAGAATCTGATTTATGTTTGTTTTAGAGAATTTGTTTACTTTAAACCAAGTAGGTAGAAGTATTTTTGCATTTAGTTACATTCATATAGATGGGCTACATTTCATAAGTTTTACCATTCCTCTTCACTCCTTTATAGCTTCTCCTGAGCTTAGCATGAGGACATGCTAATGTTTAAGTGTGGGGAGATTTGATGTACCACTGTTTCGTGGTATATTTTGTACTTAATGGAGTGGATTTTATCCACTATGGACACAAGAATTGAGGAAGATATTGACCCCGTAAACACAAGGAGCACAACACATCCCTGTAGAGTTACCAGCCTAACCTCTTCATCTTCAAAGGATCATAACTTGAGTTATAGAGGTTCAAATGATGTGATTTAGGTGGGGTTGAAAAGCTGACATCTAGAGCTTTCCAAAGATATATAATACTCTATATTGGATATTAAATATGGAGGTGAAAAAGACCATTATTTCAGCATTGCAAACCTGGGCGTGGCACGCCAGTTCTAATGGCTAGAGAGAAAGATTTAGTGCATCATTGAAGGCGTGACATGCCAAGAATGGGCGTGGCACGCCAGTTTCACAACACAAGGGGCGTGGCACACCAAGAAGGGGCGTGGCACGCCGGGGTAATTGACAGACTGACCTATTCACCTTCAAATGGGCATAACTTGAGCTACAGAGGTCCAAATGAGTTGATTCGAGTGGCATTAGAAAGCTGACATCCAGGGCTTTCTAAAAATATATAATACTTTATAGTGGACATTCAATTTGAGGTCTAAATAACTCCATCTATTAATCATTGCAAAGTGGGTCATACTCCAAAGAGCAAATTCAAGTGGGCGTGGCACGCCAACGTCTTCCTGCAGCCCCCAACCTCTAACCAAGCCCACTCCAACTCTCATTCAAGCCATAATTGTCAACCAATCAAAACCATAAGAAGCATCTAGAATAGTTCATTTTCATTTCATTGTAATTTTCTTTCAATTTTATTTAAGTTTGTAATTTAGGAGAGCCTATATAAAGGCCTTAGTTTCATACAAGTGGGGGAATCATATAAAATTCTGGATACACACTCCATTGGGGGAGTGGGTCTTCGGACCCCTCCTTCCACCCTTCTTTTCTCCTCTATGTTCTTCCATATCACTTTGTAAATATTTTTGTTACTAACTCTTTCCATTGGGAAAGAGAGCTCTATTGCAATTTAATGGATTAATTTATTTTTCTTCTTCTTCTTCTCTTCATCTATCTTTGATTTGCTAGAAGGAATTTCGTTCTTCAAGTTTAGCATTCAATCATCTTGGAAAAGATGTTGAATGTAAATTGGGTTTCATGGGAACCTTAGAAGAGGAAACATGAAACCATGCTTGAAATTCCTTCTCACACTTGAGTAGATTTAGGTTTTGGGTTGGATATTGTGACATTTAATCTACCCATTATTTGGATCTATGAGAATGTGTGGTATAATTAGGGACCAAGCTATATCTCTCTTCATGAATAACTAGACCAAGGAATTGGCTATTGATCAAGAATTGAGAGATTGAATCACCAAGAAATTAGAGTTCAATCACTCATGATTACCAAGAGGTCAATGAGTTGCATGATTGAAGATGAGATGAGAATATGATTGGTTCGGAGAATGCAATACCTCTTGATTCCAATGCCCCTTTTTCCTTTTTAGTTCTAACTATTTACTTTCCAGCACTTTACTTTGTTGCACTTTACTTTTCTTGCCATTTACTTTCTTGCACTTTATTGCTTTCCTTTACTTTTATATCATTTACATTTCTTGTTGATTATCTCTCCTTAATGTTTGTCTAACTAGAATAATCAATCAACCATTGCTTGCTTAATTTGTTAATCTCTGTGGGATTTGACCTCACTCTTGTGAGTTATTACTTGACGACAATTCGGTATACTTTCCGAAAGAATTTTTGTAGTGATACATAAATTCCCATGATCAGGACGATGCTAACGAAATGTCCCACTGAAATGTTTTCAGAATGGGTACAATTAGACATCTTCTATTATGGACTTTCAGACATGGCTAAAGCGTCTTTGGACCACTCAACTGGTGGTTCCATACACATGATAAAGACCATTAAAGAAGCTCAAGAGCTTATTGAGACAGTTGCCACTAATCAGCATCTGTACTCAGCTGCTGAGACTTCTATAAAAGGAGAGGTTAAGGCAGTATATACTGAACCAAACCCTCCAGAGAAAGATAGCCCATTGACTCAACAACTACATGCCTTTGTCCAGCAATTACTAGAATTACAAGAGGCTTTATGAGAAACTCAGGCTTCTAATAGAAATGTAGAAGCCCAGTTGAGTCAAACAAGGTAGCAATTATCTAAGCAGATAACAGATGAATGCCAAGCTATTCAACTGAGGAGTGGAAAAACATTAAAAACCCAACCTCAGCACATTAAGAACGAAAAGCCCACAGAGGATAACCAAGTCTCTGCACAAGATGACTCTGGAAGTTCAAACGCCCAGGGAGATATCACTCTTGGCGTTGAACGCCAGGAAAGGGCAGAGACTGGGCGTTCAAATGCCCAGGGAGGTATCGCACCAGGCATTGAACACCAGGAAAGGGCAGAGACTGGGCATTTAAATGCCCAGGGAGGAAGTATTTTTGGCGTTGAATGCCTAACAGAGGGCAGTGTCCCTGGCGTTGAACGCCAAAAAGGGGGCAGCAACAAGGGCATTGAATGCCCAAGCATAGGAGGACATTCACATACTGATGACAACCCTCCTAAGCAAGCCAGTAACCCCCTTCCTAACACACATGGCATTCGGCCCTCATCAACCAAGATTGATGAGTACAAGGCTAAGATGCCATTTCCTCAGAAACTCTGGCAAGAGGAAAAGGATAAACAGTTTGCTAGCTTTGTGGAATATCTCAGAACATTAGAGATCAAGATTTCTTTTGCAGAGGCTCTTGAAGAAATACCTTCTTATGCAAAGTTTATGAAGGACATCTTAAGTCATAAGAAGGATTGGAGAGAGGCAGAGACAGTCCTCCTCACTGAAGAGTACAGTGCAATCATTCAGAACAGCTTACTGATGGTAGGAGTTTTGTCGCGTCGGTATAGAATTTCACACAAAATGAATTCTCGTTGCAAGTATAGTTCTATACCAACAAAAAATCCTCCCAATAAAAAAATTTGTTTTGTCACAAGTACAAACCCCAATAAAAATTAACCGAAGTATTTAAACTCCAGGTCGTCTCACAAGAAATTTCAATGAAGTGGTCAATTATTGGCTATGAAGGGGCAAGGGGGTTTTGGTTTATAAGAGGAACAAGAAAAGGTAAATCAAGCAAGTGATTAGAGAAAGCAAGATAAAGAACTCTTGGCTAAAACTTAGGTAATTGAGATCACCATCCTTGTCAACAAATTAAATATTGATAATTATAAGGAACCAAGCTCATTAAGTCTACTCACTAAAGCCTTAAGTACGCAATGTCTACTCCTAGGCTTGGAGTATATCAAATGGCTTGATCAACATCTATCCATAAGTCCCAACCTAGCTACTAATTAACTTAGTAATAGGCTAGAGTCAATGATTATCAAATTGGTCTCCAAGGGTTCTAGAATTACCAATTCAATGAAGCCCATGGACTCAAGATCACTCAATCCCTTTAGCCTAGGCCAAGGGTCAAGAGAACTACTCAAAAACTAGTGAAAGTATTCTATTAAACACCTAATGTGCAATAAAAGTAAACATCACAAAATGCTAAAATTAAGGAAACCCATAACTAACACAAGCAAGAACTCAACAATATCAATGAAGATAAACATAAAAGAGATATAGAAACATAAATTTGCATTAAAAGGAAATTAAATCCACAATGTTCATCAACATAAAAGATAGCAAAATGAGAATTTAACATTACAACTAAGAAAGACAAGATGTAGAAATGAGAAATTATAAAAGAAACAAGATGAAATCAAGTAATTAATTCAAGATCCAAGACAATTTAACCTAATCCTAACCTAATTCTAGAGAGAAGAGGGAGCTTCTCTCTCTAGAAAACTAACTAAAGGCTCATGTTGACTAACTAATTGCTCCCCCTTTGCTTGGACTTCAATTATGCATGAAATACACTCAGAAACAAGTTGGATTTGGGCTTGGGCAGCTCAGAAATTGTCCCAGCGTTTTGCCTTTAAGTGGGTCACATGTGAGTATCGGCGCGTACGTGCCATGTGCGCGTGCGCGTCAATTGGCTGTTTCTTCATCTGCGCGTACGCGGCATGTACGCGTGCGCGTCTCTATGCAAAATCACTTCTACGCGTGTGCGCCTTGTACGCGTGCGCGCCCATCGATGCATTTTCAATCTTTGTTTCTTCATGCATTCTCCACTTTGTATGCTTTTCTCCTCATTTAATCCATCCAATACTTGCCTTATGAACCTGAAATCACTAAACAAACACTTCAAGGCATCGAATGGAATTAAAGTGAGTTAAAATCACCAATTTAAGGGCCTAAAAAGCATGTTTTTACACTTAAGTACAATTCAAGGGAGAATAACAAAACCATATTATTTCATTGAATAAATGTGGGAAAAGGTGATAAAATCTCCTAAAATAAGCCCAAGATAAACCACGAAATCGGGGTTTATCAAATCTCCCCACACTTAAACTAAGCATGTCCTCATGCTAAAATCAAGAAAGAAGCAAAGGGTATCAACATTTATTCAATGCAAACTAACTAAATGTAATCTATCTATATGCAACCTATTTACATGAATGCAATGGCTTAGTCAAAATAAAGCAATCTCCAAGAATACACATGCAAGAACAAGGGCTAAGGCATTGGTATGCGAAATTGCTACTCAGGTTGTGAATTGTTGTTCGAAATTGATTCCCTGGCAATGGCACCAAAAATGGATGCACAGAACCATGGTCTAAACATATCTTCACAACTTCGCATAACTAACCAGCAAGTGTACTGGGTCGTCCAAGTAATACCTTACGTGAGTAAGGGTCGAATCCCACGGAGATTGTCGGTATGAAGCAAGCTATGGTCACCTTGTAAATCTCAGTCAGGCGGATATCAAATGGTTATAGAGTTTTCGAAAATAATATAATAAAATAGAGATAGAAATACTTATGTAATTCATTGGTGAGAATTTCAGATAAGCGAATGGAGATGCTTTCGTTCCTCTGAACCTCTGCTTTCCTGCTATCTTCATCCAATCAGTCTTACTCCTTTCCATGGCTGACTTTATGTGATACATCACCATTGTCAATGGCTACTTTCGGTCTTCTCTCGGGAAAATGATCCAAATGCCCTGTCACGGCACGGCTAATCGTCTGGAGGCATCACCCTTGTCAATGGCTTCATCTTATCCTCTCAGTGAAAATGGTCAACGCACCCTGTCACGGCACGGCTATTCATCTGTCGGTTCTCGATCATGCTGGAATAGAATTTACTATCCTTTTGCGTCTGTCACTAACGCCCCGCAATCGCGAGTTTGGAGCTCGTCACAGTCATTCATTCATTGAATCCTACTCGGAATACCACAGACAAGGTTTAGACTTTCCGGATTCTCTTGAATGCCGCCATCATTCTAGCTTACACCACGAAGATTCTGATTAAGAGATCTAAGAGATACTCATTCAGTCGACGGTAGAACGGAAGTGGTTGTCAGGCACGCGTTCATAGGGAATGATGATGATTGTCACGTTAATCACATTCAGATTGAAGTACGAATGAATATCTTTAGAAGCGAAACAAGATGAATTGAATAGAAAACAGTAGTACTTTGCATTAATCATTGAGGAACAGCAGAGCTCCACACCTTAATCTATGGAGTGTAGAAACTCTACCGTTGAAAATACATAAGTGAGAGTCCAGGCATGGCCGAGAGGCCAGCCCTTAAACGTGATCTAAGATAGCATACAACTGATCAAAGATACCTAATACAATAGTAAAAGGTCCTAATTATAATAAACTAGCTACTAGGGTTTACAAAAGTAAATAATTGATGCATAAATCCACTTCCGGGGCCCACTTGGTGTGTGCTTGGGCTGAGCTTTGAATGTTGCACATGTAGAGGTCCTTCTTGAAGTTGAACGCCAGCTTTTGTGCCAGTTTGGGCGTTCAACTCTAGTTTTGGCTCCTTTTCTGGCGCTGGACACCAGATTTGGGTAGAAAGCTGGCGTTGAACGCCAGTTTACGTCATCTATTCTTGGCCAAAGTATGGACTATTATATATTTCTGGAAAGCCCTGGATGTCTACTTTCCAATGCAATTGGAAGCGCATAATTTCGAGTTCTGTAGCTCTAGAAAATCCACTTTGAGTGCAGGGAGGTCAGAATCCAACAGCATCAGCAGTCCTTCTTCAACCTCTGAATCTGATTTCTGCTCAAGTCCCTCAATTTCAGCCAGAAAATACCTGAAATCACAGAAAAACACACAAACTCATAGTAAAGTCCAGAAATGTGAATTTAACATAAAAACTAATAAAAACATCCCTGAAAGTAACTAGATCCTACTAAAAACATACTAAAAACAATGTCAAAAAGCGTATAAATTATCCGCTCATCACAACACCAAACTTAAATTGTTGCTTGTCCCCAAGCAACTGAAAATCAAATAGGATAAAAAGAAGAGAATATACTATAAATTCCAAACTATCAATGAAACAGAGCTTCAATCATATGAGCGGGACTTATAGCTTTTTGCCTCTTGAATAGTTTTGGCATCTCACTTTATCCATTGAAGTTTAGAATGATTGGCATCTATAGGAACTTCAGATTTTGAATAGTGTTATTGACTCTCCTAGTTCAGTATGATGATTCTTGAACACAGCTTCTTTATGAGTCTTGGCTGTGGTCCTAAGCACTTTGTTTTCCAGTATTACCACCGGATACATAAATGCCACAGACACATAATTGGGTGAACCTTTTCAGATTGTGACTTAGCTTTGCTAAAGTCCCCAATTAGAGGTGTCCAGGGTTCTTAAGCACACTCTTTTTTTTTTGCTTTGGACCTTGACTTTAACCGCTCAGTCTCAAGTTTTCACTTGACACCTACACGCCACAAGCACATGGTTAGGGACAGCTTGGTTTAGCCGCTTAGACCAGGATTTTATTCCTTTAGGCCCTCCTATCCACTGATGCTCAAAGCCTTGGGATCCTTTTTGTTTGCCCTTGCCTTTTGGTTTTAAGGGTTATTGGCTTTTTGCTCTTGCCTCTTGGTTTTAAGAGCTTTTGGCTTTTTCTGCTTGCTTTTTCTTTCTATATTTTTTTTTCTATTTATTTTTTTCGCCTATTATTTTTTTTCTGCAAGCTTTGTTCTTTGCTGCCTTTTCTTGCTTCAAGAATCATTTTTATGATTTTTCAGATTATCAAATAACATGTCTCCTAGTCATCATTCTTTCAAGAGCCAACATATTTAACATTCTTAAACAACAACTTCAAAAGACATATGCACTGTTCAAGCATACATTCAGAAAACAAGAAGCATTGTCACCACATCAATATAATTAAGCTAAGTTCAAGGATAAATTCGAAACTCATGTAGTTCTTGTTCTTTTGAATTAAAACAGTTTTTATTTAAGAGAGGTGATGGATTCATAGGACATTCATAACTTTAAGACAAAGTTACTAACTACTAATGATCATGTAATGAAGACACAAACATAGATAAGCACATAACATAGAAAACGAAAAACAGAAGAAAGAAGAACAAGGAATGAATCCACCTTAGTGATGGTGGCGTTTCCTTCTTGAGGAACCAATGATGTCCTTGAGCTCTTCTATGTCTCTTCCTTGTCTTTGTTGCTCCTCCCTCATTGCTTTTTGATCTTCTCTTATTTCATGAAGCATGATGGAGTGCTCTTGATGTTCCACCCTTAGTTGTCCCATATTGGAACTCAATTCTCTTAGGGAGGTGTTGATTTGCTCCCAATAGTTTTGTGGAGGAAAGTGCATTTGAGGCATCTCCGGGATCTCATGGTGATGAGCTTCATACGCCTCTTGAGCTCCATGAATGGGCTCTCTTGCTTGCTCCATCTTTTTCTTAGTGATGGGCTTCTCTTCCTTAATAGGAATGTCTCCTTCTATGAAAGCTCCAGCTGAGTAACATAGATGGCAGATAAGATGAGGAAAAGCTAGCCTTGCCATGGGGGATGACTTTTCGGCTATTTTGTAGAGTTCATTAGAGATGACTTCATGAACTTCTATTTCCTCTCCAATCATGATGCTATGAATCATGATGGCCCGATCCACAGTAACTTCAGATCGGTTGCTAGTGGGAATGATTGAGCATTGAATGAACTCCAACCATCCTCTAGCCACAGGCTTGAGGTCCAATCTTCTTAGTTGAACCGGCTTGCCTTTGGAGTCAATCTTCCATTGAGCTCCTTCCACACATATGTCCATAAGGACTTGGTCCACCCTTTGATTAAAGTTGACCCTTCTAGTGTAGGGGCGTTCATCTCCTTGCATCATGGGCAAGTTAAACGCCAACCTCACATTCTCCGGACTAAAATTTAAGTATTTCCCCCGAACCATTGTAACATAGTTCTTTGGATCCGGGTTCTTACTTTGATCATGGTTCTTGGTGATCCATGCATTGGCATAGAACTCTTGAACCATTAGGATGCCGACTTGTTGGATGGGATTTGTTAGAACTTCCCAACCTCTTCTTTGAATTTCATGTCGGATCTCCGGATACTCATTTCTTTTGAGTTTGAAAGGGACCTCAAGGATCACCTTCTTCTTGGCCACAACATCATAGAAGTGGTCTTGATGGGCTTTGGAGATGAACCTTTCCATCTCCCATGACTCGGATGTGGAAGCTTTTGTCTTCCCTTTCCCCTTTCTAGAGGATTCTCCGGTCTTAGGTGCCATCAATGGTAATGGAAAAACAAAAATCTTATGCTTTTACCACACCAAACTTAGAATTTTGCTCGCCCTCGAGCAATAAAAGAAAGAATAGAAGAAGAAGAAATGGAGGAGAGGGAGAGTGGGAAGTGTTTTGGCCAAGAAGGGTGTAGAGGGGTGTGTTGTGTGAATTTGATGAAGAATGGAGGGCTTTATATAGGGAAGGGAGGGGGGAAAGGTTTCGGCCATATGGGTGGGTTTGGGTGGGAAATTGGTTTTGAATTTTGAAGGTAGGTGGAGTTTATGAGGTAGGTTTATGGGGAAGAGTGGATGGATGTGAGTGGTGAAGAGGTGATGGGGAAGAGAGATTGAGGTGATTGGTGAAGGGTTTTTGGGGAGGAGTGTTTATGGGGTTGTGTGAAAGAGAGTGGTGAGAAGAAGTGAGTGGAGGTAGGTGGGGATCCTGTGGGGTCCACAGATCCTGAGGTGATCCTGTGGGGTCCACAGATCCTAAGGTGTCAAGGATTTACATCCCTGCACCCATTAGGCATGTAAAATGCCTTTGCACACAACTCTGGGCGTTCAGTGCCAGGTTGGTGCCCATTTTGGGCGTTCAACGCCCATTTTGTTGCCATTTCTGGCATTGAACGCCAGAACCATGCTTGTTCTGGGCGTTCAGCGCCAGGATGCTGCCCATTTTGGGCGTTCAGCGCCAGAACCATGCTCTGTTCTGGCGTTGAACGCCAGGCAGATGCTCCTCCAGGGTGTGATTTTTCTTCTGCTATTTTTGATTCCGTTTTCAATTTTTATATTTATTTTGTGACTCCTCATGATCATGAACCTATAAAGACATATAACTAAGAAAAATATAGTTAGATAAATAAAAATTGGGTTGCCTCCCAACAAGCGCTTCTTTAACGTCAATAGCTTGACAGTGGGCTCTCATGGAGCCTCACAGATGTTCAGAGCATTGTTGAGACTCTCCAACACCAAACTTAGAGTTTGGATATGGGAGTTCAACACCAAACTTAGAGTTTGGTTGTGGCCTCCCAACACCAAACTTAGAGTTTGACTGTGGGGGCTTTGGTTGACTCTGCTTTGAGAGAAGCTTTTTCTGCTTCCTCTCCATGGATGCAGAGAGAGATCCTTGGGTTGTAAACACAAGGTTGTCCTTATTCAATTGAAGGATCAATTCTCCTCTGTCCACATCAATCACAGCTCTTGCTGTGGCTAGGAAAGGTCTTCCTAGGATGATGGATTCATCCTCTTACTTTCCAGTATCCAGGACTATGAAATTAGCAGGGATGTAAAGGCCTTCAACCTTTACTAACACGTCCTCTACTTGTCCATATGCCTATTTTCTTGAATTGTCTGCCATCTCTAATGAGATTTTAGCAGCTTGCACCCCATAGATTCCCAGTTTCTCTATTACAGAGAGGGGCATGAGGTTTATTCCTGAACCAAGATCACACAGAGCCTTAAAGATCATGGTGCCTATGGTACAAGGTATTATGAACTTCCCAGGATCCTGTCTCTTCTGAGGCAATGTCAGTTGATCCAGATTACTTAGTTCATTGATGAACAAGGGAGGTTCAACTTCCCAAGTATCAATGCCAAATAATTTGGCATTTAGCTTCATGATTGCACCAAGAAACTTGGCGGTTTGCTCTTCAGTAACATCCTCATTCTCTTCAGAAGAGAAATACTCATCAGAGCTCATGAAGGGTATAAGGAGGTTCAATGGAATCTCTATGGTCTCTAGATGAGTCTCAGATTCCTTTGGTTCCTCAGAGGGAAGCTCCTTATTGGTCACTGAACATCCCAGGAGGTCTTCCTCCTTGGGATTCACGTCCTCCTCTCCCTCATTGGGTTCAGCCATTTTGCTTATGTCAATGGCCTTGCACTCTCCCTTTGGGTTCTCTTCTGTATTGCTTGGGAGAGTACTAGGAGGGATTTCAGTGATCCTTTTACTCAGCTGGCCCACTTGTGCTTCCAAATTTCTAATGGAAGACCTTGTTTCATTCATGAAACTCACAGTGGCCTTAGATAGATCAGAGACTAAGTTTGCTAAATTAGAAGTGTTTTGTTCAGAGTTCTCTGTCTGTTGCTGAGTAGATGATGGAAAAGGTTTATTATTGTTAAACCTGTTTCTTCCACCATTATTAAAGCCTTGTTGAGGCTTTTGATCCTTCCATGAGAAATTTGGATGATTTCTCCATGATGAGTTATAGGTGTTTCCATAAGGTTCACCTAAGTAATTCACCTCTGCTATTGCAGGGTTCTCAGGATCATAAGCTTCTTCTTCATAAGAAGCCTTTTGAGTACTGTTGGATGCAGCTTGCACTCCATTCAGACTCTGAGAAATCATATTGACTTGCTGAGTCAATATTTTGTTCTGAGCCAATATGGCATTCAGAGTATCAACTTCAAGAACTCCCTTCTTCATAGGCGTCCCATTATTCACAGGATTCCTTTCAGAAGTGTACATGAACTGGTTATTTGCAACCATGTCAATGAGTTCTTGAGCTTCTGCAGGCGTTTTCTGTAGGTGAATGGATCCACCTGCAGAAGTATCCAATGACATCTTTGATAGCTCAGATAAACCATCATAGAATATATCCAGGATGGTCAATTTTGAAAGCATGTCAGAAGGACACTTTTTGGTCAACTGTTTGTATCTTTCCCAAGCTTCATAGAGGGATTCACCATCTTTTTGTTTGAAGGTTTGAACATCCACTCTAAGTTTGCTCAGCTTTTGAGGAGGAAAGAACTTGGCTAAGAAAGCCGTGACCAGCTTATCCCAAGAGTTCACGCTATCTTTAGGTTGAAAGTCCAACCATATTCTAGCTCTGTCTCTTACAGCAAATGGGAAAAGCATGAGCCTGTAGACTTCAGGATCTACTCCATTAGTCTTAACAGTATCACATATCTGCAAGAATTCAGTTAAAAACTGAAAAGGATCTTCAGATGGAAGTCCATGAAACTTGCAGTTCTGCTGCATCAGAGAAACTAATTGAGGTTTTAGCTCAAAGTTGTTTGCTCCAATGGCAGGAATGGAGATGCTTCTTCCATGTAAATTGGAATTTGGTGCAGTAAAGTCACCAAGAATTCTCCTTGCATTGTTGTTGGGTTCGGGTGCCATCTCCTTTACTTGTTCGAAATTTTCAATCAAGTTGTCTCTGGATTGTTGTAATTTGGCTTCCCTTAGTTTCCTCTTCAGAGTCCTTTCAGGTTCTGGATCAGCTTCAACAAGAATGCCTTTTTCTCTGTCCCTGCTCATAAGAAAGAGAAGAGAAAAAGAAAAGAAGAGGAATCCTCTATGTCACAGTAAAGAGGTTCCTTATTGTTAGTAGAAGAAAAGAAGAAGAAAATCTGAACTCAGAGAGAGAGAGAGGGTTTGGATTTTTGGTGATGTGAGGAAGAGATGTTAGTAGATGAATAAATAAATAGAAGGAGATGAGGGAGAAGGATTTTCGAAAATAATTTTTGAAAAAGAGTTAGTGATTTTCGAAAATAGTTTTGAAAAAGGTTAGTAGTTTTTCGAAAATTCAAAAAAAAATTATTAGTTAATTAAAAAGAAATTTTTGAAAAAAGGGGGGAGATATTTTCGAAAATTAGAGAGAGAGTTAGTTAGGTGGTTTTAAAAAAGATAAGAAACAAACAAAAAGTTAGTTAGTTAGTTGAAACAAATTTTGAAAATCAATTTTGAAAAGATAAGAAGATAGGAAGATATTTTTTGAAAAGATATGATTGAAATTAGTTTTTGAAAAAGATTTGATTTTTAAAATCTCAATTAATGACTTGATTCACAAGAAATCACAAGATATGATTCTAGAACTTATAGTTTGAATCTTTCTTAACAAGTAAGTAACAAACTTGAAATTTTTGAATCAAAACATTAATTGATTATGTTATTTTCGAAAATTTGATATAAAAATAAGAAAAATATTTTTGAAAAATATTTTTAGAATTTTCGAAAATAACTAAGAAATTTGAAAAAGATTTGATTTTTGAAAAAGATTTTGAAAAAGATGAGATTTTTAAATTGAAAATTTGATTTGACTCATAAAAACAACTAGATTTTTAAAAATTTTTGAAAAAGTCAAATCTAATTTTCGAAATTTTAAGAGAGAAAAAGGGAAAGATATTTTTTTGATTTTTAAATTTTTAATAATGAGAGAGAAAAACAAGTAAAATGATGCAATGCATGAAATTTTTAGATCAAAACAATGAATGCATGCAAGAATGCTATGAATGTCAAGATGAACACCAAGAACATGTTTTTGAAAAATTTTTAATGCAAAGAAAACATGCAAGACACCAAACTTAGAATTCTTTAATGCTTAGGCACTAAGAAGTCAAGAATGCATATGAAAAACAAGAAAAGACACAAAACATGCAAATGCAAAGATCAAACAAGAAGACTTACTAAGAACAACTTGAAGATCATGAAGAACACTATGAATGCATGAGAATTTTCGAAAAATGCAAGATGCACATGCAATTAACACCAAACTTATAACATGACTCAAGACTCAAACAAGAAACAGAGAAATATTTTTTATTTTTATGATTTTCTAATTTTTTTGGATTTTTTTTCGAAAATTAATATGAAAAAGAAAAATAAGGATTCCAAAATTTTTAATATGAATTCCAGGAATCTTGCCATGTTAGTCTAAAGCTTCAGTCCAGGAATTAGACATGGCTCATCAGCCAGCCAAGCTTTCAATGAAAGCTCCGGTCCAAAACACTAGACATGGCCAATGGCCAGCCAAGCTTTAGCATGTAAATCAGGAACAGTAGCAGGTGGATTAACAACAACTAGCTTGCTCTTGATAACAAATTGCAAGCCTCAGTTCAAATGAATTTAGACATGGCTTTACAGCCAGCCAGGCTTCGCATGCTTCGTGAAACACTAGAATTCATTCTTAAAAATTCTGAAGAAAAATTGAGTTTTGAAAACATTATTTTTTTTTTCGAAAACACAAGAAAAAATTTTTGAAAGAATTTTGAAAAATTTTTGAAAATAAAACAAAAAGAAAATCACCTAATCTGAGCAACAAGATGAACCGTCAGTTGTCCAAACTCAAACAATCCCCGGCAACGGCGCCAAAAACGTGGTATGCGAAATTGCTACTCAGGTTGTGAATTGTTGTTCGAAATTGATTCCCTGGCAATGGCACCAAAAACAGATGCACAGAACCATGGTCTAAACATATCTTCACAACTTCGCATAACTAACCAGCAAGTGCACTAGGTCGTCCAAGTAATACCTTACGTGAGTAAGGGTCGAATCCCACGGAGATTGTCGGTATGAAGCAAGCTATGGTCACCTTGTAAATCTCAGTTAGGCGGATATCAAATGGTTATAGAGTTTTCGAAAATAATATAATAAAATAGAGATAGAAATACTTATGTAATTCATTGGTGAGAATTTCAGATAAGTGAATGGAGATGCTTTCGTTCCTCTGAACCTCTGCTTTCCTGCTATCTTCATCCAATCAGTCTTACTCCTTTCCATGGCTGGCTTTATGTGATACATCACCATTGTCAATGGCTACTTTCGGTCTTCTCTCAGGAAAATGATCCAAATGCCCTGTCACGGCACGGCTAATCGTCTGGAGGCATCACCCTTGTCAATGGCTTCATCTTATCCTCTCAGTGAAAATGGTCAACGCACCCTGTCACGGCACGGCTATTCATCTGTCGGTTCTCGATCATGCTGGAATAGGATTTACTATCCTTTTGCGTCTGTCACTAACGCCCCGCAATCGCGAGTTTGGAGCTCGTCACAGTCATTCATTCATTGAATCCTACTCGGAATACCACAGACAAGGTTTAGACTTTCCGGATTCTCTTGAATGCCACCATCATTCTAGCTTACACCACGAAGATTCTGATTAAGAGATCTAAGAGATACTCATTCAGTCGACGGTAGAATGGAAGTGGTTGTCAGGCACACGTTCATAGGGAATGATGATGATTGTCACGTTAATCACATTCAGATTGAAGTACGAATGAATATCTTAGAAGCGAAACAAGATGAATTGAATAGAAAACAGTAGTACTTTGCATTAATCTTTGAGGAACAGCAGAGCTCCACACCTTAATCTATGGAGTGTAGAAACTCTACCGTTGAAAATACATAAGTGAGAGTCCAGGCATGGCCGAGAGGCCAGCCCTTAAACATGATCTAAGATAGCATACAACTGATCAAAGATACCTAATACAATAGTAAAAGGTCCTATTTATAATAAACTAGCTACTAGGGTTTACAAAAGTAAATAATTGATGCATAAATCCACTTCCGGGGCCCACTTGGTGTGTTCTTGGGCTGAGCTTTGAGTGTTGCACGTGTAGAGGTCCTTCTTGGAGTTGAACGCCAGCTTTTGTGCCAGTTTGGGCGTTCAACTCTAGTTTTGGCTCCTTTTCTGGCGCTGGACGCCAGATTTGGGTAGAAAGCTGGAGTTGAACGCCAGTTTATGTCATCTATTCATGGCCAAAGTATGGACTATTATATATTGCTGGAAAGCTCTGGATGTCTACTTTCCAATGCAATTAGAAGCGCGCCATTTCGAGTTCTGTAGCTCCCGAAAATCCACTTTGAGTGCAGGGAGGTCAGAATCCAACAGCATCAGCAGTCCTTCTTCAACCTCTGAATCTGATTTCTGCTCAAGTCCCTCAATTTCAGCCAGAAAATACCTGAAATCACAGAAAAACACAAAAACTCATAGTAAAGTCCAGAAATGTGAATTTAACATAAAAACTAATGAAAACATCCCTGAAAGTAACTAGATCCTACTAAAAACATACTAAAAACAATGTCAAAACCGTATAAATTATCTGCTCATCAGGCATTAGCAATCAAAGCAAACCACAATTGGATTGAATCATTGAAAGATTTTACAAACTTGCAAGAAAAGATGATCATGGGTGGAAACATGTAATTGAGCGATCGAACTCTCGCCAGATGTGTATCCGCTCTAGGAACTCAGGTGTATGGGGTTGATTCACTCAATTCTCCCCTAATCATGCTTTTCAAGATTTATTTTTCATCTAACAATCAACAATTACTTTATGAATGCATACAAATATCATGAGGACTTTCCCATAGGTTGTAATGGGGCTAGGTCAAGGTAGGATGCATATAGTCAAGTGAGTTTGAGATTTGGATCTTTGATTAACTTAAACTTCCCACCTAACCTATGACAACTTATACAATTCTAAACAACTTAGCTATGAATTCTTCACTTTTCTACACATACTCGTGCATTCTCTTTTTGATCACCACACATATGCATTGAATTTATTGAACTTTAAACTTTGGGACATTTTGTCCCCTTTTTATTGCAATTCTTTTTCTTTATATATATATATATATATATATATATATATATATATATATATATATATATATATATATATGCAAGAACATCAATGAATATGGTTTACACATGATTAATATATGAGTATGTACCCAATTCTCAAGATTTTCAACACAAATACAAAAACCACTTTTATCTCTACCCAATGTTCCACTACTAGAATTCAGACATTTACTAACATTTTTTATCTAACATTTTTTAAAATGTTAGCTATACTAATAAAATTATACTTTTAGTAACATTTGTAAAATAAATGTTAGAAAATATTATTTTTATTTAAAATAAATAAATAAAAATAAGATATAAACGTTACCAAATACAAAGGGGGTGTTCTCTTCAGTCTTCGTTTCCCAGGGGTGTTCTCTTCATTTTCCCCCAATTTCACGCGTCTTCTCACTCCCACTCTCGAGGGTGTTCTCTTCAGTCTTCATTTTCCCCCAATTTCACGCGTCTTCTCACTCCCACTCTCGAAGCTGTGAAACCACCTCTTGCTCCTCCTCTTCGATCTCTCGTTCCGCCTTTTTGATCTCTCGTTCCGCCTCTTCGATCTCACGGTTCGCGAATCGAAACCACAATCCGGTGTTCTCACTCTCACTCCAGCTCGCGTTGTCTCGCTTCTGGTTCATCCTCTCGCGCCGTCGTCTTCTCGCCTGCATCGCCGTCTTCTCGCCTGCACCGCCGTCTTCTCGCCGGTTCCATTGTCAGCTCGTCCCACGGCCTGGTAAGTTCCAGTTCTCTTGTTTATTTAGTTTCTTACTCCTCAATCCTCTTTAATCTTTAGGTAGTAATTAATTTGATGTATAATTATTAGTTGATTTTAGTTTTTAATTGGTTATTTAGTAGTTAGGTTTTGAATTTAGGTTATTTACCGATTTGAAAACATGTTTATTTGCTTATTAAGTTGTTAAAAACCATACATTATTAGGTTTTCATATCCTCTGTTTTCTAGTTGCTTTTTCTTACTAAGTTTGGATTCTAATTTTTGTTTTGATGTTGATGTGGAATGGAGCTTCTTGAACTTGGAAGTGGATGAGGGAATAGTAGGGGAGTTGAGCTGCTTGTTACTCTTGTTGGAGGTGGAGCTTGTGGAATTGAGCTTCTTGAAGCCATTGTGTTGGAGGTTGTGTTTTTAGAAGATGATGAACTCTTGGAGGAAATGTTTTCGGATTTGATGGTTTTGGTTTTGGTTTGGTTCTTGGCAGAAATGTTACTACTAGATTTGAGTGTTTTTGTTTGGTTGTTCTTGGTGGAAAGGAAATTAGATTTGATGGTTTTTCTGCATACAATAATCCATTAATGTTATAGATTTTTATAGATAATTCTGCATACATTGTGTTTTTCTGCATACAATAATCCATTTCCATAAAAATTATATTATAGAGAGAGAAAAAAGAAAAAAGCTAATATAGAAATACAGAAAACTAAGAAAATTTTTTTATGAAAAATATACTAACAAAAATATAGAAAGAAGAAGAACTGAAGAAGCAATGATGATCAATCTCTCTCTTCTTCATAGTAAGAGCACTGATTTTTATCTTTCTCATAGGAATCGAATGGAGAGCAAGAAATGAAATTACAAAACCCCCCATAAATAAGGATAATAATCTCTATCAAAGCAAGGGAATTAGCCTTCCACTCTCCAGATACCCAAGCCAAGCGGCGTCACTACAGCGTCACGCCATCGTCAATTCGTTCTACCACCATCTGTTGCAGTTTTTAGCCGTGCTCTCTCTCCCTTGAGTTCCATCGTGCTCCCTCTCCCTCATACTCTATTCGAGTGAAGGTTTGCTGCGATTTAAGTTATTTTTCTTGTTGTTTAGTTCTTAGTCGTGCTGTGTTTTCTATGATTTACTGGTTTGATTTCTTGTTCTTGTTTTTTCTTATTTAATTGTTCAATCATGGCTGTGTTTGCTGTTAATTGTTCAATTTTGGCTGCCTTGGTTAGTTGGTGTTTGGAGAATAATTTTCTTTCACTTAATTTATGTTGTTGGTTTATAATGGATGCCTTGGTTGATTACTTGTTATTCAGTTCTTGGTCTTGCTGTGATTTTTTTAATTTTTTTAGTTCTTGTTCTTGCTCTTTTGCTGTTATTATAGGTCTTTGTTCTTGATTTTAGTTCTTATTTGTGCTGTGATTTAGTTCTTGTTCTTCTGGTCTTTTCTTATTTAATTGTTCAATTATGGTTGTGTTTGCTTTTAATTGTCCATTTATGGCTGCCTTCGTTAGTTGGTGTATGGATAATAATTTCGTTAGTTGGCTGAGAGCATTGTCAAAGAAAAGCTTGCAGCTTGTGTCAACAGAGTACCCGGTATTTACTATGATTAGTATTTACTATGCTTATGATTAGTATTTACTATGCTTATTGATAAAGCAAAATGAAATGTGGTTTGATTTCATTAATTGAAACTGGTTCCTTAAGTTGAATTATTGATCTAACTTGTTCCTCTTGATAGATTTACCTTGATGTATGTGACTGAGACTTGATGAATTATTGAATTCTGCTACTGTTCTTCTTTTTTCTTTGTCCTTTTATCATCTTTCTTCACTTCTAGCTTATAATACGTTTTCATATATGGTGTGTGGGATGTGCCTTCGAATATCTGAATTATTTTTGGTGCCGGTGCCATTAGTGGTGTTGGTGGTTTTATTGGAGCCACTAAGAAACAAGTTGAAACAAATAATAAGCCACGATTATCAAAACTATTTAGCTAATAGGAACTTCCAATTTTCATAGATTTTGTCATATGATATTTTAATTAATTTCATGTATGTGTTGTTGATTTTACTTCATAAAAGTGCTTGCTTAATTAATCTATATTTTCTTTTTTCTGACACAAGGTTAGTATATCAAAATACAAGATTAGTGCCATGCTTTGTTTAGCTTTAGCCACCCAAAATTGGAAGCAAAACAAGCTTTGGTCATAGCTCCTTTTCTCACAAAACATTAACAAGAGGCTTAAAAACAACTCATCAATTACTTTATGATAGTTAATACTCAAGACTTCTCTGCTCAGTTTTTGAAGTTTACAAGCTGACAGTGTTTTTTTAATTTTTATATGAATATGGATTTGATTGAGATTTTACAGAGGAGTTAGGCATCGGTGGTATCAATTCTGTGATTCTGGTTTATAATAGTGCTATGGCAAACAAGAAAGACAAA
The DNA here is from genome assembly GCF_059453495.1 of Arachis ipaensis. Taxonomy (NCBI): domain Eukaryota; kingdom Viridiplantae; phylum Streptophyta; class Magnoliopsida; order Fabales; family Fabaceae; genus Arachis; species Arachis ipaensis. Next base: position 110,918,527 of record NC_142441.1, on the reverse strand, counting down.
GCTTTAAGGTCAAGCATCTCAATGAGAGATATCATCTATGAACAAGAAGAGCAAATTGAATTAGGCTCTCGTCAATCCCGATTAATATCATCTATGAAGAAAAGTAGAGGATTGAAAGGTGGTTCTATGGTTAATATCATTGGTGAGCTAGAGGATACTGCATCAAGCCCTTCACAAACACCTTTAGTATTGCATACTAATGATGATGGTAAATGATCCTTTATTGCATTTTTTTAATTTGAGTTTACAAAGAATCAATTGAAAAAAAGCCATATATAATTTGTGGTTTATTATAATCTAAGACGTGCTTGTTCTGATGTGTAATGAATCATGATGATGAGAAAGTGAACTTACGGTAATGAGTTTTGTATATATACACATGAATAAAGCCAAAGCTTCTTAAGAGTTTTGTTCTAGGGAAATTTTGAGTTTATCCATTCAAAGTGATGCTGGAACTTTTTGTTAGATAAATATTTGGATTTATATTGTGTTATTGGATCACCATTTTTATTATCATAAGAGTTCTTATGAGAACTATTATACTTGGCTCTTTGATATACAGTGGTCATTGCCAATTTTCAGAAGGGAAAACAAATAAAGATTTTGAATTAATTTAAAATTGTACTTTTATAAAATTAGATTGAATGAATAGATAGATGTCTTTTAAAAATTTTCTCCTCTCTGTTCTAAACTTTTTCATTCTTGATAATAGGACCAGCTTTAGCACCCCAAGCTAATGATAATGATAGTAAGTAATCATGTTTTATGTTTAGTTTAATACTAATAATAAATGTGTAGTATTTTCTGTATAATTGCCTTTTATTTATTGATTCCCATAACAGGACCAGTAACTAAGAGAAAAAGGGGTCCGACAAAGTGCCTTAAAACTCATGGTTTAAGCTATGAGGATCGGTTATCAATTAGATTAAATAAGTATGGTCAACCAATTGGTTGTAATCGCGCCAAGTTAAGCAGTCATTTGGGGACTTTGGTTAGAAATGCACGCCTTGCTCCATTGACATACACAAGTTGGCATGGACTTAAAGATAATTGAGAAGATTTGTGGGAAGCTACCATTGTATTACATTTTTACACTTTTAACTTAGGTGTTTTTCTTTTATTGATTTTAAAAACTAAATATTAATTAACATATCTATGTTCATTATGGTGCAGGAAAAGTTTGACATTGGAGTACTTGGTAAAGCGTGGGTTTTCAAAACCTTGGGTTCATCTTGGAGGACATATAAAAGTCGGTTGAAAACACAGTATTTTAAGGAAAACATGTCACTAGCTTACAATATGAAAAATTGTCCTCGTACTGTTCCACTTGATCATTGGAAGATTCTTATTCAATTTTGGAGCCTTGATATGATTAAGGTATACTAATTCTTAGCATGTAATTTCCTTCATACTATAATTAGTTATACTAATTAATTTTGCTACTTTTAGGCTTAATTATTCAATTATCTTTTTATGATTTTAAAGGAACAAAGCAAGAAGAATAAAGCTAGTAGAGCAAAGAATACAAGTTAACATACAACAGGATCAAAAACATTTGCTGAAATACGTGAAGAAGAGGTAGAATTAATGTGTTTACATTGTCTTATTTGCATTGGTTATTTTTTAGTTAATTGTGTTTTTTCTTAATAGGCAATGAAAAATCCTGATAGAAGAGAACCATCTCGAGTGAACATGTTCTTTTTAACACACAAGCCAAGAGATGGAAAATCAATGAGTGAGGGAACAAGCAAAATTTTTGTAAGATATGTATTTCTTTTAATATATATATATATATATATATATATATATATATATATATATATATATATATATATATATAGTGTGATATAGATGTTTTGTCATAAATTAATGTAGTTTGAATTTTGGATTTTAGTTAGAGCTTGAGGATGCCATAGCTTCACATCCTGAAAAATTAGAAAGTACAAACCAAGATGATATACTTTCTCAAGTGTTGGGGAAAGATCAACCCGGTCGTGTCCGAACTTATGGTAGAGGTGTTGTAGCTTCGAATTTGTGGGGACCTAAATCTCAAGTTGAGACGGAGAGGTTAATTGAAGAAGTTAAAGAGAATGCTCAAGCTGAAATTCAGAATATACAACAAAAAATGCAAGAGGAGATGGAAACAAAACTTCAAGAAAGAATGGAAGCCATGAAGTCACAGATGTTGTATGGATTTAATATATTTTTAAATCAGCTACAAAAAAACCTCCCAGGAGTAGAGATTCCGAATCTCTCTTTCATGTCAACTACTCTATATGAGAAGGAAGTAGAAGCTACTGCAACAACACATCATGAAGTTACTGCTGCTACTGAAAAAGAGGTATTTATAACTTTCTTTGTATCTTTTCCTTAATAATTAATTATAAATTTACTCTTCATAGTGTTGTTCTAAATGTAGTCAATTATTTAATCTACACTACACTAAAGTAATGTGTTTGTGGATAATTGGTGTCTTGAGAGCTGGTTTTAAGTTAGGCATATATATCTATGTTAATTTGGCATTTTTGTGTGGCAAAATAAAAGCTGAGATAGAATAGTGTGTTAAGCGATGTGACAATGAGAGAATGATATAGATGATGCGCTATGGAACATGACTTGAATGTATAAAAGAGATAGATAGATGGATAGATTAAAAGATATAGAAGCAGTGGCAGAGGAGCATAATTTGTAGCAGTAGAATTGGAACAGATAGATAGATAGATAGATAGAATGAAGAAAGAAAGAAGGATTTTAATTTATTTATTGAAAAAGCTGCATAATCATGCTTTATATAGAAATTTACATGTCAAATAGATAGCATACTAGAGCATAGCATACATACACTGATCATCATATGCTCTAATGATAGATTTGATGTTTATTATTTTCTCATGTTATAGGTTCTAAGTAACTCAAAGTCAGCTAGTAGAAATATTCTAGAATCATCTACTATTACAGAAGGTGTTTCTAAGTCTCAAGCTAAGCTATTACCTCGAACAAAGAAGAATGTGATTGTTTCACCTAAACAGAAGCAGGTATATTTAGAACTAAAATGAAATTAAAATAGCATCTGTGATTCATATTTTGTAATAATCATATTGAGATTAGTTAAAGTGACATGTTTTACCTTTAAATAAAGTTGATATTACTTTTTCCTTCTTGTTCAGTGAGAATATTAGTATTGATGTCTTAAAATAGTTATCTTTTTGCAGGCTCTTTATTCTTCTTCTACTCAAGAGATTCTCGACTTGAAATTGGAGAAAAAGAAGCATGATCAACATAAGAAAAGATTAAAGAAGAAGAAAGTGGCGTGTTAGCAATATTCAGATGACAAACTAAAAAAAATTAGATTTTATATTCTAATTTGTTTGTTTGAATTGTTAATATTGATTAAACATGACAAAATAGAGAAGATTTGGATTTTATAATCTTTTGTTTATTTTAGAATTGTTTTGTGGTAATTTTAGACAATATTAAAGAAAAGAAATTTAATTGGCTTATTAATTTTCTTTTTATTATACTTTGTGTTTATTATGAATTTATCTTCAATGTTTTGTGCATTTAAATTAGTGGCATTACCCTTCTAATGTATATAAAAATAAATAAATAAATGGTTACATATTAAAATATGAATAGTAAATAGATATTATAGCTATAAATGTTACCAAAAATTTATGGTAATATTTTTTTATTCTTAAAGAAGAGTTTTTGTAACATTTTTTCAATGTTAGCAAAAAAATAGATCGTAACATTTATTAGAGTGTTGTTATAGAAGATTTATTGTAATATTTTTTAAGTGTTACAAAAAATATCTATGGTAATATTTTTTTAAGTGTTACTAAAAATATCTATGGTAACATTTTTTTAAGTGTTATTATGAATGATCTATTGTAACATTTCTTATAATATTACTATAGAATATCTTTTGTAACATTTTTATTAAATTTTATTAAATCTTTAGAAAAATGTTAGTAAAATTTTTTAGTAACATAGAGTATATTTAACATTTGTAAAAATGTTGCTAATATACATAGGTAACATTTTAATATGATTTAGTAACATTTTTTAAATGTTAGTGAAAATCAAATATGTAGTAGTGTTCCCAACTCTCCCTCAATCAAATAATAAACACTCTCACTAGCCTAAGCTAATGAAAGATCCAAATTAAGGGATATTTATTGTTTTTCACTTAGGCTTGTAATGTGCTACAATTAAGAACAAATGGGTTAAGCATAGGCTCAAAATTGGCTAACAATGGAAGATAAAAGGTACGCTATTTGGGTAAGTGAGCTATTTGAACAATGGCCTCAATCATATAAATACATGTATACATAAAATAATGGACATAAAGAACCAAACAAATCAAAGATTACACTCATAGGAAGAGAATAATGCACACAAGAATAAAAATAAGTGGTCACATGATGTAACCACACAATTAGGCTCAAAACTCACATGCTTGTGTTCTTTGCTCAAAACATGATCCACAAAGTGTATAATTCAAGTAAGTTCTAAAAAACATTTTTCAACCAGTTGGAGTGGAGCCTTAGAAATGGAATTCTTGGAAATTTTCATCATATTGACTAAGCTTATTCTAATGAAATGTTGTGATTCGGAAAACTAAAAAAAAAAATTCTTAGTTTACCCCTTTTCCAATCAAAGCAAATTTCATACGCAAAAGGGATCAACTAGGTTTCAACAATTCACAATATTTTTCCAATTCACAACTAAAATCGCTAAAACAACTATATAATAAAAATCCAACCAAAATATGGAATGTATACCATCTAAGGTGCAAAATGTGACAACTAAGGTAAAGTATTCCCAAGATAACAAATATATACAATAATCTCAAAGTTAAAGTGCAAAATAAAATAAAGTAGCAGAAACTAGAGGATAAATTTCTGAAAGTTCACCACACAAATGCTATCCACCGGTCACGAACGGTGACCTCCCCACACTTTAGGATGAAGCATCGTCCTCGATGCTACTGCTGAAGCACGGGCTGGGGGCAACAGTCGCGCTGGGCTGTGGCTCAGGCTGTGAGTCCTCAGGGAGCTGCTGAACCTCTGTGGTGGCCTGTGTCTCTGGGGGTGCCTCCTGCTGAGTCGTCTCTTTGATTAACCCCTATTTTATGATTCATCTTGTACTCAATTGAGTGTTTTTATGAATTCTTCACCCACTTATTCATATAAATTGCACGGTTTTATAATTCCTTCATTATTCTATGATATATGTTAAAACATGTTTCCTATGCTTTAAAAATATTTATTTTTAATTATCCTTTATTACCATTCGATGCCGTGATTTATGTGTTAAGTAATTCCAGGGTTTACAGGGTAGGAATGGCTTAGAGGATGGAAAGAAAGCATGCAAAAGTGGAAGGAATACAAGAAACTAAAGGAACTGCTAAAGCTATCCAGCCTGTCCTCCTGGTACTAAATCGACCATAACTTGAGCTACAGAGGTCCAAATGATGTAGTTCCAGTTGCGTTGGAAAGATAACGTCCGGGGCTTCACAATGATATATAATTTACTATAGCTGCCCCGAAGCCAGGTGATGCGAACGTGTGGATCACACGGTCGCGTGACCTAGCAAAAACCCAATCCACGCTAACGTGTGGACGACGCTCACGCGTGACAGTGCCGCAACCTGTACGTATCAGAAATTACTGGGAGTGATTTTTTGGCTATTTTTGACCCAGATTTTGGCCCAGAAAACATAGATTAGAGGCTATAAAGTGGGAGAATCAAACAACAATTCATACAACATTCATAATTCACAATTTTAGATTTTAGATGTTGTTTCTAGAGAGAGAGGCTCTCTCCTCTCTCTTAGGATTTAGGATTATGATTTCTCTTAGATTTTAGGATTAGGATTCCTTCGTTTTCTTCATTCCAGGTTCAATGTTTCTTTAATTTTGTTTCTCTTCTACTTTTATTTACTCTATTACTTTAGTTGCTCTATTTCACTTGGTAATTACTTGTTTAGCCAAATTGGCTTATGAACTCTTCATGTTAGATTTGAATATTCTATTTAATGCAATGTTAGGTATTTTAGATTTATGACTGCTTTCTTTTATTTATAATATAAATAATTTGGATTTTTCTCCTTTTGGCTTTGGTTGAGTAATTGGTGACACTTGAGTTATCAAACTCAGCGGTTGATTGAAAATTGGAATTGCTGATTGATTTGGATTCCTCTAAAGCTAGTCTTTCCATAGGAGTTGACTAGGACTTGAGGGATCAAGTTCATTAGTCCACTTGACTTTCCTTTGTTTAGTAAGGGTTAACTAAGTGGGAGCAATAAACAATTCTCATCACACCTAATAAGGATAACTAGGATAGGATTTCCAGTTATCATACCTTGCCAAGAGTTTTTCTAATTAATAATTTATTTTCTTCTAATTAATCATTCTTTCATTCAAGGCTCTTTATTTTAATTACATAAATTCTCTTGTTAATTTTCATTGCTTTAATTTATAATTATTTATTTGCCCATTGCCCAAACTCAACATTCCCCAGAAAATTTATAACCAATAATAAATACACCTCCCTGCAATTCCTTGAGAAGACGACCCAAGGTTTAAATACTTCGGTTATAAATTTTATTGGGTTTTGTTACTTGTGACAACCAAAGTTTTTGTACGAAAGGATTCTTTGTTGGTTTAGAAACTATACTTACAATGTGATTATTTTTATAAAATTCTTTACTGGCAGAAATTCGATCGTCAAAAAATGGTGCCGTTGCCGGGGAATTGCAATTGTGTGCCTTATTATTGGTTATTGTAAATATTTTATTTTGCTTGTTTATTTGTTTTTATTTTTGTTTTTAATTTTTATTAGATACTATGAGTTCTCACCCCCGTCGCTTTGAGTTTGGTTCTAATGTTGTTGAAAGGAATGGAAGCTATAACAGGAATATGCATCAAGGTCAAACCAATCACAGATGGAAGGAGCCACGAGGATCTGATCAATCTTTTCTGCAACAACACTTTCCAAAGTACCATGGACAACGACCATTCTACGATGCACATCCAGACAATAGTTACGGTGGACCTTCTCGTGACAACCAACCCCCACCAGTTTACTATGGTCAAGAGCCATTCCGAGGTGCGTACCAAGATGATAGATATGGTGGACCCCCTTGTGGTTACCAACAAGCCCCATCATATGCCTATAAACCACCTCCTCAACATAGCTTTGAACTACCATACTCACAAGCCACTTACAACCATTCACCTCCATATGCCCCCAAGAACCACCACTTCCATATGCACCATATCCATGTCCATCAAACCAAGAAGCACAGGACCGTCACAAGGACACAGTGAACCAATTCCATGCAACCCTTCATCAATTGGAGTAAGCGATAAACCGATTAGCCCACAGTACGAAGGAGACATTAGAAGCTCCGGTGGACAACACGGAACATGACTTTGTACTGGAACAAGTAGAGGAAGCTACAATTATCGAAGAAGATGAATTGGTTGAAGACTTAGGAGACGCTGAGCCTCCATGGGAATCAAGAATTGTAGAGAATTTCGCCAAGAAATTTTTAATTGATGCTAAGAAAGATAGTGCACAACCCCCACGGCATGTATCTTATGAAGAACTGGACGGAACAAATCAAGAATCAAGTCTCCTTGGTAATGATGATCACGAATCAAGCTCTCCTAGTGATGAACTTGCATCCGTAATTAAATTATTTGAGACTGAAGAATCTGCCCCAAGTGAATATGAAGATGATATAGAGGTAGATTTTTCTCAACCTCCAACTTATGACTTGAGTGATGAGGAAGAAATTGAAGACTTTGATCAAGATGTGGTTGCAATTGAAGAGGTTGATCAAGAGATGGATTCGAGCATTGATGAAGCCTTACCTACAATTGAATCCTCTCCCATTGGACTAGGCATGGATATTAAAGAAGAAGAAGCACAACCTCCCATGCCCTTGGTAAGTAATGAAGAAGATATTAAATTGGAAGAAAACTACCAAGAGGAAGAGGTTGAAATTGAAGAAGCTTGCAAAGAGGTGAAAGTTGTCAAGGAAGAACTCAAGGGAATGGAGCTGGAAATCACCTTACCAAAGTTGATGGAGACCTCTCCCCCAAAGCCATCACCATCCATTCCTTCATTCAAGTGGGTAAATCTCTCATCTCTAAGCTTAATTAGCCCAGTTGAATATGCTTTGCTTGAGACGGATGGTCAGCTTAGATCTCTTTGTGGCATTAAGCGTAAGAGGAATATGGTTAGTGGTTGGAATGTCATGCAAGATTCAATATGGTTACACGCTCCAATTCTAAGTGCAATGGTTGGTACAATTCTCAATTGAATGGGTCTAGGAAGCTGTTTGGATGTCTCAGTGAGAATTTAAATTGTGTGCTACCCGGATGGAATCATGATGATCAACAAGAAGACGGGTGTAAAAGCGAAGTCTGGGACCCTGGAATTCATTCCAACAATCAACACTCTTGGGGTCTTGTCACTTGCTTCAACTTGCTTGAAGACTTTATGCGTCTAATTTGGGACCCCGGAGGTTACTGGAAGTACAAACATTGGTGGAGATTCCTGGATGAGTTCAAGCACAAGCCTCCATGACAAGGAGCTCCCCGAATGTCCAACTTAAGGACTTTAACTAAAAGTGCTAGGTGGGAGACAACCCACCATGGTATAATCGTTCTTTTTCAGTCTTAGTTTTATTTTATTTTCGTTTTATTCTTAATTTTATTTTATTCTATTTTTCTTAGTGTTTATTTATAATATCTGCATCAGCATCTGCATTTTGCATCCTGCATACTGCATAAAAAAAGAAAAGCATGTCGCACGCGTGCGCGTGAACCACGCGCACGCGTCACATTCAACGCTAAACCTTATAGAGAGTTGCACGGGAGCGTGGCTGGAGGCGTGCCTCAGGCACAAACAAGCTCACGTGAACGCATCCCTGACGCATCCGCGTCAATTGCAAAATCAGCCTTCCACGCGTACGCGTCACCCACGCGTACGCGTGACCCTACAAATCAGCGTAAAGAGGTGTCAGGCCGAAAGTTGTGCTGGCCTGGTGTGGGCATTGTGCCCAAGGCACAAAATCACCCACGCGTATGCGTCCCTGACGCGTGCACGCCATTTTTAAATTCTGACCACCCACGCGTACGTGTGGGCGACGCTTACGCGTCACATGGTTTATGCAGTTTTCACGCGCACGCGTGCCCTGCACGCACGCGCCGCGTCCCGTTTTCAATTTCCCTCCCTTTTCTTCTATCTTCTCTCATTCTTTTTTCCTCCTTTCTTACTTTTTTGTTCTTCTTCATCCCTTTAATCTCTCATCCTTCTTCACTTCCATTCTATTTTATTTTATTTGCATACTTTCATCCATTGCATTTTAATTTTGTGCATATTTTTATTTTTCTTTTCTGAATTTATTATTTTTCCATTGGTGTTAAATTTTTTTCAACTGTTGTATCTTTTCTGGTATTATTTTGGTGCTTAGTGACTTGTTTTACACTGTTGGATGATATTATTTATCTGTCAGTGCCAATCTTTTATGTTACCTGTATCCCTTTTACATTGACATGAATTTATATTGCCTTTTCCCCATTGTTGCAACTTTTGCACTATTAATATGCCAATTACTTCTACTATTTTCTCACTTGCATGTTGTAGCTACCATGTAATTGAGACCCTTATTATTTGGCATTAACCCAACCATATTTTAAATTGTTTCCTATCTTTGTTTTTCGGTTACCTTTCTTTTTTTTCCTCTTCTTTTAGGATGGCCACCGAGGAAGGAAAACAGAAAATATTTACATGGGGCGACAGACAAGTCCATCTGCATAATCTTTGGAGAAAAGTATCAGTTGGAGCAACCCGTTCACTCGCAGATCTTAGCATGCACCGAGGATGGTGCAACCTTTAAGTGTGGGGAGGTCGATACCGATCTCCGTGGGTTAGTTATTTCCTTCTCAAACACCAATGTTTTATTTTCTTTGTTTGTTCATTGTTGCATTTGCATTATGATTGCATATTTGTTTGATTTTGTGCATATTTTACCACCACTTGGTTGAAGTAACAAATTTCTTTTTCAAGAAACTTTTTATAACATTTCACTAATTTTAATTAAAATTTCTATTGAACTTGTTTGAAGAAATATTATTTTGAAACACGGTTTAGAGCTCGAACACACAAAACCTATGAGATTTTTGAGCTTATTTGATTGGTTTTATTTTATCAACCAATATTTTATTTTTGGTGTGTGTTGTTCTCTCTAAACTTGTGATCTTTGTCTTGCTTAATTCTATATTTCCATTATTTGATGTATACATGCACTTGTATGATTGAGGCCTTTGTTTCACTGAGCTTACACATCCATATGGCCTTACCCTTTCATTATCCTTTGCAAACCAATGTTGAGCCTATTTTACCCCTTTGTTATTTACTTTAGCTCATCACTAACTCTAAGCAGAAAACAATAATGTCCTTAATTTGAATTCTTGGTTAGCTTGGACTAGTGAGAGTGCTCACGAATTAAGTGTGGGAAAAAGTGAGTTTGGAAATGTTTGGTTTAAGAATTTGGTGTTATATATCTTTATGAAAATGTGAAAAAATGTTTAGGACATGTTCATGCATTCAATAATTTAATCATATGCATTGAGAAAAATAAAAGAAAAAGAAAAAATATATATATAAATAAAATAAAAAAATAAAAAAAAGGAAAAAAAAGAAGAGAAAAAGAAAAGAAAAAGAGCAAATAATGAAAAGGGAACAAAATGCCCCAAAATAAATGGTGAAAGCAATGCATATGTACTGTATTCGAAATCAGAATGCATGAATATGTGGAAAACATGGTTAATGGATAGTTAGGTTTTGTATTTTGATTTCATGGATTGTCTAAGTTAGGTGGAAAGTTTAAGTTAATTAAGGATTCAGATTTTAGTCCACTTGACCAAATACAATCCTACCTTGACCCTAACCCCATTACAATCCTTAAAATACCTCTTGATATGTGTATTTGTGCATCAAATTTGAGTTGATTGGTAGAAGAAGAGCAAGCCTTAGAAAACAAGATTAGTAGAGAATTGAGAGAGTCAAACCTTAAACACTTGAGTGATTAGAGTGTATACACTTCCGATGAGGGTTCGATGCTCGATTCTTTGTTCCCGGCTTTCATGAGCTATTTTCTTCTGCAAGTCTATTTGTACTTTATTTTTATGATTTTAATTAGTGAAATCCAGTTCATATTTGTTCTTAAAAGATTTGTTTACTCTTAACCAAGTAGGTAGAAGTATTTTTGCATTTAGTTGCATTCATATAGATAGGTTGCATTTCATAAGTTTTACCATTCCCCTTCACTCCTTTATAGCTTCTCCTGAGCTTAGCATGAGGACATGCTAATGTTTAAGTGTGGGGAGGTTGATAAACCCCTATTTTATGATTCATCTTATGCTCAATTGAGTGTTTTTATCAATTCTTCATCCACTTATTCATATAAATTGCATGGTTTTATAATTCCTTCCTTATTCTATGATATATGTGAAAACATGTTTCCTATGCTTTAAAAATATTTATTTTTAATTATCCTTTATTACCATTCGATGCCGTGATCTGTGTGTTAAGTAATTTCAGGGTTTACAGGACAGGAATGGCTTAGAGGATGGAAAGGAACCATGCAAAAGTGGAAGGAATACAAGAAACTGAAGGAACTGCTAAAGCTGTCCAGCCTGACCTTCTGGTACTAAATCGACCATAACTTGAGCTACAGAGATTCAAATGACGCGGTTTTAATTGCGTTGGAAAGCTAACGTCTGAGGCTTCGCAACAATATATAATTTGCAATAGCTGCCCTGAAGCCAAGTGACGTGAACGCGTGGAACACGCGGACGCGTGACCTGGCAAAAATCCAATCTACGCTAACGCGTAGACGACGCTCACGCGTAACAGTGCCGCGACCTGTACGTATCAGAAATCACTGGGAGCAATTTTTGGGCTATTTTTGACCCAGTTTTCGGCTCAGAAAACACAGATTAGAGGCTATAAAGTGGGAGAATCAAACAACAATTCATACAACATTCATAATTCACAATTTTAGATTTTAGATGTAGTTTCTAGAGAGAGAGGCTCTCTCCTCTCACTTAGGATTTAGGATTAGGATTTCTCTTAGATTTTAGGATTAGGATTCCTTCATTTTCTTCATTCCAGGTTCAATGTTTCTTTAATTTAGTTTCTCTTCTACTTTTATTTACTCTATTACTTTAGTTGCTCTATTTCACTTGGTAATTACTTGTTTAGCCAAATTGGCTTATGAACTCTTCATGTTAGATTTGAATATTCTATTTAATGCAATTTGAGGTATTTCAGATTTATGACTGCTTTCTTTTATTTATGATATAAATAATTTGGATTTTTCCTCTTTTGGCTTTGGTTGAGTAATTGGTGACACTTGAGTTATCAAACTCAGCGGTTGATTGAAAATTGGAATTGCTGATTGATTTGGATTCCTCTAAAGCTAGTATTTCCATAGGAGTTGACTAGGACTTGAGGGATCAAGTTGATTAGTCTACTTGACTTTCCTTTATTTAGTAAGGGTTAACTAAGTGGGAGCAATAAACAATTCTCATCACACCTGATAAGGATAACTAGGATAGGATTTCCAGTTCTCATACCTTGCCAAGAGTTTTTCTAATTAATAATTTATTTTCTTCCAATTAATCATTCTTTCATTCAAGGCTCTCTATTTTAATTACATAAATTCTCTTGTTAATTTTCATTGCTTTAATTTATAATTTTTTATTTGCCCATTGCCCAAACTCAACATTCCCCAGAAAACTCATAACCAATAATAAATACACCTCCCTGCAATTCCTTGAGAAGACGACCCGAGGTTTAAATACTTCGGTTATAAATTTTATTGGGTTTTGTTACTTGTGACAACCAAAGTTTTTGTAAGAAAGGATTCTTTTTTGGTTTAGAAACTATACTTACAACGTGATTATTTTTAAATAATTCTTTACTGACAGAAATCCGATCGTCACCCCATAACATGCTCCTCCTCCTAATCCTGCTCATCAGAGGCGGAAGAGTCTGGGAGTGGAGGTAGCTCAATACCTGTGATACGAAGACCTGGTCGATGCGATCGAGACGTCACATGATACGACACTCGCTGCGCTCCATAAAGCGAAACAGGCGCTGTACAAGCAGGTATGTCGGCTCAGGTGCTGGTGGTGGCGGCAAGGGTGCTGCGGTTGCAGAAGTGGAAGCCGAGGAGGGTCCTGCTGCTGCTGCGGAGGATGAAGGCTGAGCTACCTCCACCACTACTCTAGCTCGAAAACGGTGTCTAGGTAGAGGTTTCTCGTGCACCCACCCACCCCAAGGAATAGTAACCTCCTTATCGTCGTCATCTGGGGGTGGTGGTGTCACGTCATCGTCCTCCCATGGGACATCGGCTAGCTCAATCATGCTGGTGACCAATGTAGGAAATGACAGTAGGCCACGAATGTGTGCACCCCACATGCTCTGCCTGATCAACCGGGGGAAGTCTACCTCCTTCCCCTCCATGACACAGCCAATAAGAACTAGCATATCCATTGGGATCTCTAAAAAGTGAATGGTGGGCAGGACATAATGGGCGAATATATGCTGCCAAGTCTTAGTCTCTCTCGACAGATAAGTGAATAGCATCCCCTTAGGCTTCTTGTTGCCAGAATCCATCACCCAAGGGGAGTCCGGTGTGGCAATCACGCGCTTCAACACCTCATAATCAAAGGTCATGCAGTGGATAGCTATATCTGCCTGCTGATAGGCGCATGTGTCATCAGTACGAGGTCGGCAAAGCAATGCCTCCCTAATAGCTGCCTTAGTGATCAAGATCTCCCTACCCCGCAAGTGGACTGAATCAAGAGTGGTACAAAAGAAGTTGCAGTAGAATTCCTTCACCCACGAAGTGTTTATCCTTCCTAAATGCCCATCAACAAAATCCAAGCCCAATTCCAGAATACGGCCATTGATGGCGCGTCTCACGTCGTTGGGAAAGACTAGTTTCTTTTCAATATTCAGATTCGTCTTTTGATATTTGGGGAAGCGAAGCTCACAGTAGAGGTTGGAAAACTTGATTGGGTCCGTGGATGGTAACAATTGATTCTCTTTTTCCACGTCATTTAGCAGATTCTTAGCATAGTTGGCGTAAGGAGAAGGGGTAGAGGCTTTAGAGCGCTTCCTCTTCTTTGAGGTAGTAGCTATGGCTTTTTCTTTATCCGACATCCTGAAAAACAGATGTGCTATGATATAAGCGACTAGCCAAGTAGATGTATAGCACTCAAGGTAAGACATACTCATAAAGTGAGTGAAGAAAAGAGAATTCTTGGAATGCAAGTAACAAAATTCAGAATTCAAATCAAGTCACAAACCAAGAATTTCAAACCACAATTGCACAATGCTTTGTGTATTAAGCTCATGAAACGTCATACCCAAAAGAATGATCAAAAGAGTTAAGTTGAAAACCAAAAGAGAAATTAGTTAGTTAAACAAGTTAGAAGTTTAAAAAAAAGTGGATCAAAGATAGTGGTACGACGGTTCTTGGCTCAATTCAAAAGAAAAGCACAAAGTATGTTGTAAGCACACTCAAAATAATGAGGGACATTTAGTCATTGATGATGGAATATGAAAATTTGCACTAAATCATGTATATGGGTATCAAATCAACAATCAATGTAAAGGTCACCAGGCTCGCCTTAATTGGTGTTGGTAAAGTCAAAATATTGAAGAACAAGTTAACCAAGAAACATTCAACACCAAATCCAAAGACGCATAAAAGTCACAAGTTGGAACAAGAATGGAAAATCTCATGATCTATGTGACTTAATGCAAATTAGGTATAAATAGAATGAATCAAATCAGCCACATAGATTAAAAACCTTCAAACTTGTGAGTTTATGCAAAAGAGGCACAAAAATCTTAAAAGAATTTCAAGTTATGGTCAATATGAAAACTCACTCAAACTATTCAATGCATAGAAGTAGATCAGCATTATAAACAAGCAAAGAATGTTAGAAGCATGACCAACACTTGTAAACAAGTTCTTGAGGAGTTTCGAAACCATTTAGAAAATAAAATTCTATTGACACAGAATTTCGTCAAATAGAAGCTTGTTGCACCAAATAAAACAATGTTATTTCATAAAACATGGTTAGGAAAAATCCGACAGCATTTCAATAGTAAGTTGGCTATTTCCCAAACTCAATAAATCAATTCAGATTCCATATGAATTCATTAACTAGTAAAAACACAAAAAAAATCATGTCTGAATTCATATGAATCCAAAGAAATAAGCCAATCCTTCAGCAACTAAACATCAAAAAGCAATTTAAAGCAAACCAGCCAGCAAAAAACAACATTCTTTTCTTAAACAATGTACAGAAATACTGGCTTACAACACATCACCAGAACAGCACCATGAATAAAATAAAACAGGAATTCAGCAACAATAGGGTCTTGAAGCAAGAACAAAATGGAAACTTGAAGTGGAGCAATTGACAATTCAATTTGAATTCAAGGAAAACAGTATCACTCCATTGACAATAAACCATTCAATAAGCAAGTAATTTGAATTCAAACACTTTAAACCAAATTGAATTCAATGATTAGGCTCAAATCGGAACAACGAGAAAAATATAGCATCAAAATAGCAATAGGAAACAATCCAGCAGCATTTATTTCTTGAATTCATCAGCCAATCACAAGCATTCAACATGAATTTGAACAACTAAGTATTTTGATTCAAGTGATTGAGTTCAAAATGGGACAAAATAGCAGTAAAGACAACTTAAATTCATACATTCAGCAAAAATCCTCACTGCACAAGCAAGCAACATGAATCCAAACAGATGCTCCTAACTGAATCCAGTAATTAAGTTCAAATTAAAACAAGACTTAGCATCAACCAGGCAGGACAAAGTAGCAATAAACCAGTATGCAGCAGCGTCAAACAAGCCAAATTAGCATAAGAGCAAACCATACATCAACAAACAAAGCAGGAAAATCAATAGAACAGCAACATCCCAAACAACAACATTATTCAAAACAAACCTAAATCCACTATCTAGCTCAGATTCCCTAACCACCTAATCAACTAACATGCATTTCTAACTAAACTAAGTTAACAAAAATTACTAACTAGCTGTAGCAACGAATTGAAATAAAACAGGGGAAAGGCAGAGAACTGAGGAGTAGAGAGTGAACAGAGCAGAAAGTTGATGGAGAGAGGAAGATGGAGGGGAAGTGTGCTGGATGAAGGTTGATGTTGCGGTGAAGGCTTGCCGGCGACAATCGGGGTCACGGCTGTTGATGGCAGTGGAGTTAGGGTGAGTGGGAAATAGAGGAGGAGAGAAAGAAAGAGGGAGAGGGGAAAGAAGAGAGGTGAGGGTGATGGTGATGGCGATGGTGTCGCCAGAGGTGCTCGATGATGGTTGCAGAGAAGAGGAAGGGTGATGGTTATGGAGGGAGAAGAAGAGGGAGAGACGTTGGGGGGAAAGGGTAAGGGAGTGAGCGACTGTGCTAGGGCTTTCGCGCCCCTGGGGTAAGTGAAATTTTGAATCCACGCGAGCACGCACCGTGCGCGTCCGCGTGGATGGGAGAATAAGGAAGTGGTGCGGGAGCGTCATATGCGCCTGGGCGTGGATGGGAGATGTGAGAATGGGCGCGGGCGTGTACTATGCACATCCTCATGGGTGAGCTGGGCCAAAGGCACAAAAGTGGCCCAGAGTTGGCATAACTCTCGGGTCTTTGGCCTGGGTGATGCAAAAACGCATCAACGCGCGCGCACATTGTGCGCTTGTGCGTGGTTGAGTTGAATGATGATGGGACGCGGAGGCGCCAAGTGCGCCAACGCGTGGGTAGGGAAACAAAAAGGACTCGGACGCGTCACGTACGCATCCGCGTGGATTAAGGCCCAAAGTTGGCCCAAAAGTGGCACAACTCTCTGGTCCTTGGCCCTGAAAGTGCGAAATGCACAGCCGGCGCGTGCGCGCACTGTGCACTTGCGCGTGTCCGGTTTTTTTCTTTTCTTTTGAAACACCAAGAAGAGCTCATAATCCTCCCAATCTCCTCTAAAACTAGCTAAAATGTAAAATCAAACATATTTTTGAATTTTTGGGGATTTTTCAAACAAATTGAGAAAACTTGCAATCCAAGAAAAAACTCAAATTCAAAGAATCATCCCTAATTAAGGCATAGAGTCTATAAACAACTTAGCAAGCAAGGCAAAATGTGCTAAGGGGGTAAGGAAGCTATATACAATGGAACCCAATTCATTCATTCATTATATCTACAAGAGAATAGAAAGAGTTTACCATGGTGGGGTGTCTCCCACCAAACACTTTTATTTTAAGTCCTTAAGTTGGATATTTGAGAGGTTCCTTGTCAAGGTGGTTTATGTTTGTATCCATCCTTGAACTTCCAAGAGTGCTTGTCCTTCAATCGGTCGTCAGAATTTCCAACCATCTTCACCAAGCTTGGGTGAGGTTCTCTCCAAGATATGAGTTCCCAAAATTGGTTTTCGTAGTGTGATCTAGGGTTCCATATCTTATCTTCGCACCCATCTTCTAGTTGATCGCTGATGAGCGGATAATTTATACCCTTTTTGGCATTGTTTTTACATAGTTTTTTGTATGTTTTAGTTACTTTTTATTATATTTTTATTAGTTTTTATTCAAAAATCACATTTCTGGACTTTACTATGAGTTTGTGTGTTTTTCTGTGATTTCAGGTATTTTCTGGCTGAAATTGAGGGACCTGAGCAAAAATCTGATTAAGAGGCTAAAAAAGGACTGCAGATGCTATTGGATTCTGACCTCCCTGCACTCGAAGTGGATTTTCTGGAGCTACAGAAGCTCAATTGGTGCGCTCTCAATAGTGTTGGAAAGTAGACATCCTGGGATTTCCAGCAATATATAATAGTTTATACTTTTCTCGAGATTTGATGGCCCAAACTGGCGTTCAAAGTCAGCCTAATACATCTTGGCATAAAACGCCCAAACTGGCACCAGAATTGGAGTTAAACGCCCAAACTAGCACCAAAGCTCGCGTTTAACTCCAGGAACAGCCTAAGCACGAAAAAGCTTCAATGCTCAGCCCAAGCACACACCAAGTGGGCCCCAGAAGTGGATTTCTGTACTATCTGCACTTAGTTACTCATTTTCTGTAAACCTAGGTTACTAGTTTAGTATAAAAATTACTTTTATACATCTCTGGATCGGGAGTCCTTGGCTTATGCCATTTTGTACACATTGGGAGGCTGGCCTCACAGCCATGCCTAGACCTTTCACTTATGTATTTTCTACGGTGAAATTTCTACACCCCATAGATTAAGGTGTGGAGCTCTGCTGTTCTTCATGAATTAATGCAATTACTACTATTTTTCTATTCAGTTCACACCTACTTCTTCTCCAAGATATACTCTCGTACTTAATTCAGTTAAGTCAGAATAAAGGGGTGACCCGTGACAATCACCCAATCTTCGTTACTCGCTTAGCCAAGGTCGCGTGCCTGACAACCACAAAGCGATCTACATGATGTTCAACGTAGTCATTGGACGAAAGCTGGAGTATATTCTCTTGGGTTTCTAATCTAAGATTAGAACCTTCGTGGTATAGGCTAGAATAAAGGCAGCATTCCTGGGATCTGGAAAGTCTAAACCTTATCTGTGGTATTCCGAGTAGGATCCGGGATCCGGAAAGTCTAAACCTTGTTTGTGGTATTCCATGTAGGATCTGGGAAGGGATGACTGTGACGAGCTTCAAACCTGCGAATGTGGGGCACAAGTGACAGTATGCAAAAGGACAATGGTCCTATTCTGACGCTAGCGGGAACCGACAGATGATTAGCCATGCGGTGACAGCGCATATGGATTTGTTTTCATCCGAGAGGATCATACAACTTGCCATGGAAGGAGGTAACGCATGGTTGGAAGAAGGCAATAGGAAAGCAGAGGTTCTGAAGCAACAAAGCATCTCCAGACACTTATCTGAAATTCCTACCAATGAATTACATAAGTATCTCTATCTTATTTTATATTTTATTTATATTTTAATTATCAAAACCTCATAACCATTTGAATCTGCCTGATTGACATTTACAAGGATGACCATAGCTTGCTTCAAGCCGACAATCTCCGTGGGATCGACCCTTACTCACGTAAGGTTTATTACTTGGATGACCCAGTGCACTTGCTGGTTAGTTGTGCGGAGTTGTGAAAAAGAGTTGAGATTACGATCGTGTGTACCAAGTTGTTGGCGCAGTTGAGATCACAATTTCGTGCACCATGTTTTTGGCGCCGTTGCCGGGGATTGTTCGAGTTTGGACAACTGACGGTTCATCTTGTTGCTTAGATTAGGTAATTTTATTTTATTTTTATTTTCGAAAAATTAAAAAAAAATTAATAAAATCATAAAAACAAAAAATTTTATGTTTCTTGTTTGAGTCTAGTATCAAATTTTAAGTTTGGTATCAATTGTATATTTTTAATTTATCTTAAAAAATTTTCGAAAATCCATGTATATGTTCTTCATGATCTTAAGTTGTTCTTGATGAATTTCTTTGTTTGATCTTTAAAATTTTTCTTGTTTGGTGTCCTTTCTTGTTTTTCATATGCATTTTTGAATTATTAGTGTCTATAGAGTAAAAATTTTTAAGTTTGGTATCTTGCATGTTTCTCTTTTCATAAAAATTTTCAAAAATATGTTCTTGATGTTCATCATGATCTTCAAAGTGTTCTTGGTGTTCATTTTGACATTCAAAGTATTTTTGCATGCATTATTAGTTTTGATCTTAAATTTTTATATTATGTGTCATTTAGATGTTTTTCTCTTTCCTCATTAAAAGTTCAAAAATAAAAAATATCTTTCCCTTATTTCACTCATAAATTTCGAAATTTTGAACTGATTTAGTCAAAAAGTTTTAAAATTTAGTTGTTTCTTGTTGATTAAGTCAAAATTTCAATTTAAAAATTTTATCTTTTTCAAATCTTTTTCAAAATCAAATCTTTTTCAATTTCTTTTCATGTTTTTCGAAAATTTTAAAATTGATTTTCAAAATCTTTTTCTTATTTTTATTTCATATTTTCGAAATTAATGCTAACAATTAATGTTTAGATTCAAAAATTTTCAAGTTGTTACTTGCCTATTAAGAAATGATCAATCTTTAAATTCTAGAATCATATCTTTTAATTTCTTGTTAGTCAAGTAATCAACTTTAATTTCAAAAATCAAATCTTTTTAATTTCCTTTTCAATTTTTTTTCAAAATAAGATTTCAATCATATCTTTTTCAAAACTTAATTTCAAAATCTTTTTCTAACTTCTTATGTTTTCAAAATTGATTTTCAAATCTTTTTCAATTAATTACTTGGCTTTTTGTTTGATTTTAAATTGTTTACTAGTTCAATCATATCTTTTTCAAAATCACCTAACTACTTTTCTCTCTCTAATTTTCAAAAATCACTAACACTTTTTCAAAAATCTTTTTAATTAATTAATTTAATTAGTTTTCAAATTTTATTTTATTTCTTTTAAATTCCGAATACTAACCAATAATTAAAATAAAAACAAAAATATTTTCCTTTTATTTTAATTTAAAATTCGAATTATCTCTTTTTCATCTCTTTCTATTTATTTATTTATTTACTAACACTTCTCTTATTCTTATAATTCGAACCCTCTCTCCCTCTCTGTGTTCGAATTCTTCATCTTCTCTCTTCTTCATTCTACTATTCTATTCTTCTACTCACATAAAGGAATCTCTATACTGTGACATAGAGGATTCCTATTCTTTTCTGTTCTCTTCTTTTTCATATGAGCAGGAGCAAGGATAAGAACATTCTTGTTGAAGCTGATCCGGAACCTGAAAGGACTCTAAAGAGGAAGCTAAGAAAAGCTAAGGCACAACACTCTGGAGAGGACCTGACATAATTTTTCGAAAAAGAAGAAGACATGGCCGAACCCAATAACAATGGTGGAGATGCAAGGAAGATGCTTGGTGACTTTATTGCACCCTCTTCTGACTTCTGTGAAAGGAGCATCTCAATTCCTGCAATTGGAGCAAACAACTTTGAGCTTAAGCCTCAATTAGTTTCTCTAATGCATCAAAATTGTAAGTTTTATAGACTTCCATTGGAAGATCCTCATCAGTTTTTAGCTGAATTCTTGTAAATCTGTGACACTGTTAAGACCAATGGGGTTAATCCTGAGGTCTACAGACTTATGCTTTTCCCCTTTGCTGTAAGAGACAGAGCTAGGACATGGTTAGACTCACAACCTAAAGATAGCCTGAACTCTTGGGAAAAGTTGGTCAATGCTTTCTTGGCCAAATTCTTTCCACCTCAAAAGTTGAGCAAGCTTAGAGTGGAAGTCCAAACCTTCAGACAGAAGGAAGGTGAATCCCTCTATGAAGCTTGGGAAAGATACAAGCAATTGATCAGAAGGTGTCCTTTTGACATGTTTTCGGAATGGAACATCATATGTATATTCTATGATGGTCTGTCTGAATTGTCCAAGATGTCATTGGACCACTTTGTTGAAGGATCTCTTCATCTGAAGAAGACGCCTACAGAAGCCCAGGAACTCATTGAAATGGTTGCAAATAACCAGTTCATGTACACTTCTGAAAGGAATCCTGTGAATAATGGGACAACTCAGAAGAAAGGAGTTCTTGAGATTGATACTCCGAATGCAATATTGGCTCAGAACAAAATATTGACTCAGCAAGTCAATATGATTTCTCAGAGTTTGTCTGGAATGCAAGATGCAACAGGAAGTACTAAGGAAGCTTCCTCTGAAGAAGAAGCCTATGACCCTGAGAACCCTAGAATGGAAGAAGTGAATTACATGGGAGATTCCTATGGAAACACCTATAATCCTTCATGGAGGAATCATCCTAATCTCTCATGGAAGGATCAACAGAAGCCTAATCAAGGCTTCAATAATAATAATGGTGGAAGAAACAGGTTTGACAATAGCAAACCTTTTCCATCATCTTCTCAACAACAGACAGAGAATTCTAAGCAGAGCCACTCTGACCTAGCAACTGTAGTCTCTGATCTATCTAAGACCACTCTCAGCTTCATGACTGAAGCAAGGTCCTCCATTAGAAATTTGGAGGCACAAGTGGGTCAGCTGAGTGAGAAAGTTACTGAACTCCCTCCCAGTACTCTTCCAAGCAATACAGAAGAGAATTCAAAATGAGAATGCAAGGCCATAAATATAACCAACATGGCCGAACCTAGTGAGCAAGAAAAGGCAGTGATTTCTAGTGAGGAAGACCTCAATGGACGTCCACTGGCCTCTAAGGAGTTTCCTAATGAGGAACCAAAGGAATCTGAGGCTCATATAGAGACCATAGAGATTCCATTGAACTTACTATTGCCATTCATGAGCTCTGATGAGTATCCTTCCTCTGAAGAGGATGAAGATATTAATTAAGAGCAAGTTACTCAGTATCTAAGAGCAATCATGAAGCTAAATGCCAAGTTATTTGGTAATGAGACTTGGGAGGATGAACCTCCATTGCTCATCAATGAACTAAATGATCTGGTTCAACTAAAATTACCTCAGAAGAAACAAGATCCTGGAAAATTCTTAATAACTTGTACCATAGGCACCATGACCTTTGAGAAGGCTCTGTGTGACCTGGGGTCAAGTATAAACCTCATGCTCCTCTCAGTAATGGAGAAACTAGGGATATTTGAGGTGCAAGCTGCAAGAATCTCACTAGAGATGACAGACAATTCAAGGAAACAGGCTTATGGACTTGTAGAGGATGTCTTAGTAAAGGTTGAAGGCTTTTACATTCCTGCTGACTTCATAATCCTAGACACTGGGAAGGATGAAGATGAATCCATCATCCTTGGGAGACCTTTCCTAGCCACAGCAAAAGCTGTGATTGATGTGGACAGAGGAGAGCTAGTCCTTCAATTGAATGAGGACTACCTTGTGTTTAAGGCTCAAAGATCTTCTTCTGTAACCATGGAGAGGAAGCATGAAAAGCTTCTCTCAATACAGAGTCAAACATAGCCCCCACACTAAACTTCTAAGTTTGGTGTTGGGAGGCCACCATTAAGCTCTGAATCTCTGTAAAGCTCTCTAAGAGCTCACTGTCAAGCTATTGACATTAAAGAAGCGCTTATTGGGAGGCAACCCAATGTTATTTAATTATATTTATTTATTTTCCATTGTTATTTTATGTTTTCTTTAGGTTGATGATCATGTGAAGTCACAAAAACAACTGAAAAATCAAAAACAGAATGAAAAATAGCATTAAAAATAGCACACCCTGGAGGACAGGCTTATTGGCATTTAAACGCTAGTAAGGATAGCAGAATGGGCATTTAACGCCCATCCTGGCAGCATTATGGGCGTTAAATGCCAGAATGGGCAGCACTCTGGGCGTTTAACGCCAGAAAAGGCTGACTGGCATCTGGCTGGTGTTTAACGGCAGAAATGGGCAGCAGAGTGGCGTTTAACGCCAGGAAAGGTAGCAGAGCTGACGTTAAACGCCAGAATTAGCACAGAATGGGCGTTTGAACGCCAGAATGGTGCAGGGACTCAAATTCCTTGACACCTCAATATCTGTGGACCCCATAGGATCCCCACCTACCCCACCTCTTCTTCTCTCCTCTTCACACCTTTCTATAACACTCTACCCCAAACACCATTGACCAATCACCTCAATACCTCTTCCCCAAATACCTTTCACCTATCAAATCTTACCCTGTTCCCCATATTCTCTTCACCACTCACATCCATCCATCATAAAACCCCACCTACCTCACCATTCAAATTCAAACAATTTTCCTCTCAAACCCACCCACACATGGCCGAATACCCTCTCTCTCTTACCCTATAAATACCTCTCCTTACCACCTTCATTTTCACACAACATACACAATACTACCCCCTTGGCCGAACCTTCTCTTCACCTCCATCTCCTCGATTTCTTCTTCTTCTACTCCTTTTCTTTCTTCTTTTGCTCGAGGACGAGCAAATCTTCTAAGTTTGGTGTGGGAAAGGCTTAAGCTTTTTATTTTTTCATAACCACTAATGGCACCTAAGGCCGGAGAAACCTCTAGAAAGAGGAAAGGGAAGGCAATTGCTTCCACCTTTGAGTCATGGGAGATGGAGAGATTCATCTCAAAAGTGCATCAAGACCACTTCTATGAAGTTATGGCCAAGAAAAAGGTGATCCCCGAGGTCCTCTTTAAGCTAAAAAAGAGTGAATACCCAGAGATCCGACATGAAGTTCGAAGAAGAGGTTGGGAAATTCTCACTAACCCCATTCAACAAGTCGGGATCTTGATGGTTCAAGAGTTCTATGCTAATGCATGGATCACTAAGAACCATGACCAAAGTGTGAACCCGAACCCAAAGAATTGGCTAACAATGGTTCGGAGAAAATACTTAGTTTTAGTCCGGAAAATGTGAGGTTGGCATTCAACTTGCCAATGATGCAAGGAGATCCTCACCCTTTCACTAGAAGGGTTAACTTTGACCAAAGGTTGGACCAAGTCCTTAGGGACATTTGTGTGGAAGGCGCCCAATGGAAGAGAGACACAAGAGGCAAGCCGGTTCAACTAAGAAGGCTTGACCTCAAGCCCGTGGCTAGGGGATGGTTGGAGTTCATCCAACACTCAATCATTCCTACTAGCAACCGGTCTGAAGTTACAATAGACCGGGCTATCATGATCCATAGTATCATGAATGGAGAGGAAGTAGAAGTTCATCAGATCATATCCTTGGAACTCTACAAGGTGGCGGACAAGTCTTCCACTTTGGCAAGGTTAGCCTTCCCTCATCTCATTTGTCACCTATGCAATTCAGCCGGAATTGTCATAGAGGAAGATACCCTCATTGAAGAGGACAAGCCCATCACTAAGAAAAGGATGGAGCAAACAAGAGAGCCCACTCATGGAACTCAACAAGAGCATAAGGAAATTCCTCCTCATGAAATTCCTGAGATGCCTCAAGGGATGTATTTTCCTCCATAAAACTATTGGGAGCAAATCAACACCTCCCTAGGAGAATTAAGTTCCAACATGGGACAACTAAAGGTGGAGCACTAAGAGCATTCCATCCTCCTCCATGAAATTAGAGAGGACCAAAGAGCCATAAGTGAGGAGCAACAAAGGCAAGGAAGAGACATAGAAGAGCTAAAGCACTCCATAAGATCTTCAAGAGGAAGAACTAGCCACCATCACTAAGGTGGACCCGTTCTTTAATTTTCTTGTTCTTATTCTTCTATTTTTCGTTTACTATGCTTTATGTTTGTCTATGTTTGTGTCTTTATTACATGATCATTAGTGTCTAGTGTCTATGCCTTAAATCTATGAATGTCCTATGAATCCTTCACCTTTCTTAAATGAAAAATGTTTTAATTACAAAAGAACAAGAAGTACATGGTTTTGAATTCTATCTTGAAATTAGTTTAATTATTTTGATGTGGTGACAATACCTTTTGTTTTCTGAATGAATGCTTGAACAATGCATATTTTTTAATTTATTGGTTATGAATGTTAAAATTGTTGGCTCTTGAAAGAATGATGAAAAAGGAGAAATGTTATTTGATAATCTGAGAAATCATATAATTGATTCTTGAAGCAAGAAAAAGCAGTGAATAGACAAAGCTTGCAGAAAAAAAAGGGTGGCAAAAAAAAGGAGAAAGAAAGAAAAAGAAAAAGCAAGCAAAAAAATCCAATAGCCCTTTAAACCAAAAGGTAAGGGTAAAATAAAAAGGATCCAAGGCTTTGAGCATTAATGGATAGGAGGGCCCAAAGGAATAAAATCCTGGCCTAAGCGGCTAAACCAAGCTGTCCCTAACTATGTGCTTGTGGCGTGAAGGTGTCAAGTGAAAAGCTTGAGACTGAGCAGTTAAAGTCGTGGTCCAAAGCAAAAAGAGTATGCTTAAGAGCTCTGGGCACCTCTAATTGGGGACTCTAGCAAAGCTGAGTCACAATCTGAAAAGGTTCACCCAGTTATGTGTCTGTGGCATTTATGTATCCAGTGGTAATACTGGAAAACAAAATGCTTAGGGCCACGGCTAAGACTCATAAAGTAGCTGTGTTCAAGAATCAACATATTGAACTAGGAGAATCAATAACACTATCTAAATTCTGAGTTCCTATGGATGCCAATCATTCTGAACTTCAAAGGATAAAGTGAGATGCCAAAACTGTTCAGAAGCAAAAAGGCTACAAGTCCCGCTCATCTAATTGGAACTAAGTTCTTTGATAAGTTTGGAATTCATTGTATATTCTCTTCTTTTTATCCTAATTTTTTTTCAGTTGCTTGGGGACAAGCAACAATTTAAGTTTGGTGTTGTGATGAGCGGATAATTTATACCCTTTTTGGCATTGTTTTTACATAGTTTTTACTATGTTTTTGTTACTTTTTATTATATTTTTATTAGTTTTTATTCAAAAATCACATTTCTAGACTTTACTATGAGTTTGTGTGTTTTTCTGTGATTTCAGGTATTTTCTGGCTGAAATTGAGGGACCTGAGCAAAAATCTTATTCAGAGGCTAAAAAAGGACTATAAATGCTGTTGGATTCTGACCTCCCTGCACTTGAAGTGGATTTTCTGGAGATACAGAAGCCCAATTGGCGCGCTCTCAATTGCATTGGAAAGTAAACATCCTGGGCTTTCCAGAACTATATAATAGTTCATACTTTGTCTGAGATTTGATGGCCCAAACCGACGTTCAAAGTTAGCCTAAAACATCTTGGCGTAAAACGCCCAAACTGGCACTAGAATTAGAGTTAAACGCCCAAACTGGCACCAAAGCTGGCGTTTAACTCCAGGAACAGCCGAAGCACGAAAAAGCTTCAATGCTCAGCCCAAGCACACACCAAGTGGGCCCCAGAAGTGGATTTCTGCACTATCTGCACTTAGTTACTCATTTTTTGTAAACCTAGGTTACTAGTTTAGTATAAAAACTACTTTTAGACATCTCTGGACGGGGAGTCCTTGGCTTATGCCATTTTGTACACATTGGGAGGCTGGCCTCACGGCCATGCCTAGACCTTTCACTTATGTATTTTCTATGGTGGAGTTTCTACACCCATAGATTAAGGTGTGGAGCTCGGCTGTTCTTCATAAATTAATGCAATTACTACTGTTTTT
The DNA here is from genome assembly GCF_059453495.1 of Arachis ipaensis. NCBI lineage: Eukaryota > Viridiplantae > Streptophyta > Magnoliopsida > Fabales > Fabaceae > Arachis > Arachis ipaensis. The sequence goes on along the minus strand of NC_142441.1, from coordinate 110,891,370 downwards.
CTATTCAATTCTTGCCTACTTCTTCTCCAAGATATACTCTCGTACTTAATTCAGTTAAGTCAGAATGAAGAGGTGACCCGTCACAATCACCCAATCTTTGTTACTAGCTTAGCCAAGGTCGCGTGCCTGACAACTACAAAGCGATCTACATGATGTTCAATGTAGTCATTGGACGATAGCTGGAGTATATTCTCTTGGGTTTCTAATCTAAGATTAGAACCTTCGTGGTATAGGCTAGAATAAAGGCAGCATTCTTGGGATTCAGAAAGTCTAAACCTTGTCTGTGGTATTCCGAGTAGGATCCAGGATCCGGAAAGTCTAAACCTTGTCTGTGGTATTCCGAGTAGGATCTGGGAAGGGATGACTGTGACGAACTTCAAACCTGCGAATGTGGGCACAAGTGATAGTGCGTAAAAGGACAATGGTCTTATTCCGATGCTAGCGAGAACCGACAGATGATTAGCCGTGCAGTGACAGCGCATATGGATTTGTTTTCATCCGAGAGGATCATACAGCTTGCCATGGAAGGAGGTAGTGCATGGTTGGAAGAAGGCAATAGGAAAGCAGAGGTTCTAAAGCAACAAAGCATCTCCAGACACTTATCTGAAATTTCTACCAATGAATTACATAAGTATCTCTATCTTATTTTATATTTAATTTATATTTTAATTATCAAAACCTCATAACCATTTGAATCTGCCTGACTGAGATTTACAAGGATGACCATAGCTTGCTTCAAGCCGACAATCTCCGTGGGATCGACCCTTGCTCACGTAAGGTTTATTACTTGGATGACCCAGTGCACTTGCTGGTTAGTTGTACGGAGTTGTAAAAAAGAGTTGAGATTACGATCGTGCGTACTAAGTTGTTGGCGCAGTTGAGATCACAATTTCATGCACCAATCGCCTTCATTCCATCAGGGTGACAAGAAAGCAGAATTCTCATGAAAGCACCAAAGTACCCTCCTAGACCCATTTAATTGATCATTACACTAATCCATACTCTTCAATTTTGAGTTTCCAACCATAATGAGCCTAGATTTACAACACCAACCACTAAACATCCTCTTCTTTCGCTTAATTCCACAAAGCGCCCTAAGTTGGCCATCCGTTTCAAGCAAACCAAATTCAAGTGGAATAATAAAGCTTAGAATTAGAAGTTTTACCCACTCAAACAAAGGATTGGATGACAACCTAGGTGGAAGAGTTCCCAATGATCTTGACAAAGCACACTCCACTCCTGTCCATCCTCTTCTAGAGGCTTCCACCACTTGGCAAGGTTTTTCAAGTTCCTCCTCTTGCCAAGCTTCCTCAAGTTCACACACTTCTTCCTCAATTTCTTCTATCTCTTCCCCATCACTCTCATCATAGATAGGAGGTCTAGTGAAGTCTACCTTATCATCAAGTCTAAGCATATTGGGGAAGGACTTTTCAAACTCGAAAGGGTCATATATTGATGCGGAATCATCGTATATAAGGGAGCTTGTTGCTTGGGACACTTCTTCCAATTCTTCACTCACAATATGCCTTGGAGGTTGCACATCCTCCTCAACATTGCGTTCTAGTCCACTGGGAGAAGGCTCAACAAGATCATCAAGGGGATTGATCAATGTGGGCAAAAAATCACTAATGATGGAATCCACTTCTTGATCAATTTCCATCAACTCTCTGTCTACTTTTACAACATTACTCTCTGATAAACCACTATTTTATGGTTTATATTGTCTTTAATTGTGTGGTTTTATCATGATCTTTGCCCACTTATTCATTAAATAAGCATGCATTTATATTTCCTTCCTAAAGTTATTGCATGATTGAAAACTTGCTTCCTGGAGACTTTTAATTATGTATTTTATTTCCCCTTTATTCCATTCGATGCCGTGATCTGTGTGTTAAGTGTTTTAGGATTTATAGGGCATGAATGAGTTGGAGATTGGGAAGGAAGCTTGTAAAAATGGAAGGAACACAAGAAATTGAGGAGATGACCAGCGAGAAGCGACGCGGCCGCATGGACGACGCGACCGCACGGAGAAGAGCAAATCACAGTGACGCGGCCGCATGGATGACGCGACCGCGCGGCATCGAATAGTACGAGTGACACGGCCGCATGGATGACGCGACCGCGTGGCAAAGCAGAACGCCGAATGACGCGTCCGCATGAGTGACGCGATCGCGTGACATGCGCGATCTGCAGAAACGCTGGGGGCGATTTCGGGCCCCATTTTGACCCAGTTTTCGGCCTAGAAAAGCATACTAGAGCCAGAGAACATGCAGAAACCAGAGAGAACATTCATTCCGCATAGTTTTAGTTTTTAGATCTAGTTCTACTCCTCCTCTAGGTTTTCTCTCTACACATTCATAGTTTTTAGGATTAGTTATTTTTCGTTATCTTTGCATTGGGATATTGATAAGAGTTATTGCCTCATCAAGACTTCGACATTCTAGTTCGTTCTCTTCACTTGTCTTTTACTCTTCCGTGTTCCTTAATTTACTTAATTTTACTATTGGATTATTTTAGCATTTATTAATACAAGAATCACTTTTAATTTAAATTAATCTTTTGAGCATTATTTATCATGTCTTTCTTTAATTCCCTTTCTTACGTTATGAATTTTACATTTACAATGAGCGAGTAGTCCCCTAACTTGATGGGGAGTCGATAAAAGGAATCCTTGAGTTGGAATGCTCAAGAGAAAGATTATAATTGGGTTTATTGTTGGATTGCCCTCTAGTCACTAACACCAATCCTCCCAAGAGTGGATTAGAACCTGTGGATAGAACAGCATTCCAACTTGTTTGACTTTTCCTTACTTAGTAAGGGACAACTAAACACAATAAATCTCAATTGTCAATTAAACTTGAGAGTACTGCAACAAGAATAGGGCTTCCATCTAATCAACTCCCAGTCAAGGCTTTCATTTATATTTATATACATTCTCTAATTTAATTTTCTGTCATTCAACTCAAACCTTTTTGAAAACCTTCTGATTAATAAAATAGCACACTTTCCTGCAACTCGTTGGGAGACGACCTGGGATTCATACTCCCAGTATTTTAATTTTAATTTCTGTGACACCCCTTTTTAAATTGATAAGCAGATTTCTGGTTGGTTGAGAACTATACTGGCAACGCATAATTTATAATCATTCTTAACTCGCCAATTTCTGCTCGCACCAATTTTTGGTGCCGTTGCCGGAGAGTTGCAATAGAGTGCTAAAGTTATTAATTGGAATTTATTTATTTGCATTTTATTTTATTTTGTTCTATGAGCTGCTTGTTTCTTTCGTTAGATGACGCGTTCACTTCTTGATCCAAGCTTTCCAGTATTCGATCCTGAGATTGAAAGAACTATTTCACGAATAAGGCAAGCTCGGCGTCAGTTAGCCCTCTCTGAGTGCGGATTTGAAACGCCATTTGAGGAAGAAACCAGCTCCCGTTCTACTGATTCGGTTAATTTACGTACAGGTAACATGGCGGCAGCCAGAAGAGTTACTATCCAGGAGGCTGGAGCCCCCTGATTTTTCAATGCAACCGTTCCAAACGCATCATCCAGCGGTGGCTACAGATTTTGAGATAAAGACCGCACTGCTCAATTTGATGCCCAAGTTTCATGGCTTACCTGCTCAAGAGCCTATCAAGCACCTGAGAGATTTTCAGGCAGCCTGTTCTACTGTCAGGCGTGATGGTGCAGATGAAACTTCAATTTTGTTGAAAGCTTTCCCATTTTCTCTTGAGGGAAAGGCAAGAGAGTGGTACTACACTCAACCAGCAACAACTGTATCCAACTGGGATACACTCAGAAGAGAATTTTTGGAAAAGTTCTTTCTAGCTGAAGTTACTGATAAACTGAGGAAAGATATTTCCATGATTGTTCAGGATGAATCCGAGATGCTTTATGAATACTGGGAGCGCTTCAATAATCTTCTGGTAGCATGCCCCCACCATATGATTGACAAGATAGTGTTACTCGGTTATGTCACACAGGGCATGAAGTCCCAAGATAAGACCACATTGGAAAGTGCTAGCAATGGGTCTATGAAAAAGTACAAGACCACTGATGAGGCATGGCAATTGATTAGTGACTTAGCTGAATCTACCAGGAATCACAGGTAGAAACAAGGCTGTTCAAAAGCCGTTGCAGAAGTATCCTCTAGCAGAGAGACTACTGCTCTAACTCAGAGTATCTGTGAAATGACCAACTTGCTGAAGCAAATGCAATTGAATCAACAACAAGTTCAGCAAGCTCAACCTTCTCCAGCACAACAAAACCAACAGTTAGTCCCACAGAGAGTTTGCAGAATCTGTGCTGATTACAGTCATTATACTGATGAATGTCCGCAGCTCCAGCAGAAAGACAACACCGCGGCAGCCACTCATAACTTCTATGACTGCCCCAACCAAGGGTACAATCAAGGTGGCAATTACAATCATGGATGGCAGGACAATTCTAACTAGAATTGGAGGGACAACAACAACAACAGAGGAGGCAGAGATAATCAGGGATATCAGAGGTGGAATAATAACAATAACAGGCAGCAGAATCAGAATCAGCCTTACAGAGCACCTCACCTGAGGCAATTTCAAGGACCACAGAATACCCAACAGCAGACCTCTCAAATTACCTATCCTTCTTCATCTGCCAATGATGACTTACTACAATCTATTGATCGAAGACAACAGACTATGGAAAATAACATTAATGCCACTCTAAATGGTCTGAACGCTACTTTGCAAGCTCTTGTCTCACAGATTGGATCAATGAACAACTCCAATAACCAACCTTTGAGCTCCAGTGGAATTCCCTCTCAACCATTACCCAATCCCAAGGGTAGTATTAATGCCATCACCCTGAGGTCCAGAACCACACTACAGGAGAGGAATCAGGATGAGCCAAACCCACCAGAGCACGCCTCAGCTGAAGAGGTAGTGGAAATAGAAGATGTTGAAGAAGAAGAGGACATACATGACATAGCTGAAGAAGAAGAAGTGCAACCACAAGAGGAAGCACCAAAAGGCGCAGACACTGCAGAAGATACCACTCCCATTCCATTTCCACAACTTGCAAGGAAGCCCAGGAAGCAGCTGGAACCTGATCCCAAAATGGTAGAGATATTCAAAAAGGTTGAGGTAATTGTTTCCCTTTTTTATGTTATTCAACAGGTACCTAAATATGCAAAGTTTCTAAAAAATTTATGTATACATAAAGACAAAATTAATGAATTAGAAACTATTCCCTTAGGATGTTCCATATCTGCTTTAATGGGAGGTTTACCTGAGAAGTGTAGTGACCCAGGTCCTTGTATGGTTAATTGTACTATAGGTGGTGTAGTATTTTCTGATTGCATGTGTGATTTAGGAGCATGTGTAAGTATAATGTCTTTGTCTATATATGATATTTTGAGGCTCCCTCCCTTAAAAAGGTCGGCAGCTCGTTTTGTGTTAGCAGATAAAAGCATTATCACAGTGGCTGGAGTTGCTGAAGATGTATTAGTGGGCATTAAAGGGCTCACATTTCCCATTGATTTTTATATCCTGGAGATGCCCCAGAATGCCTCAGATAAGCCATCATCAATCCTACTCGGAAGACCATTCCTGAAGACCTCAAAGTTCAAATTAGATGCTTTTTCAGGAATATACTCTTTTGAAATAGATGGCCGAGTAGTGATCTTCAATCTGAATGGAGTTATGAAGCATCCTCCGGAGGATCATTCCATCCTCCAGTGTGACATTATAGATGAAACCGTAGCTGAAGTTTACCAGGAGGAATTTGAAGAGAAGCACACAGGACAAGGTCCAAGTGTGGGGACATTCTCAGAGGACAATGACAATGCTTTGCCTTTGTTACCATCTCCAGACAATCCAGAGCCAGAACATGATCAGAAGTTAGAATTAAAACCCCTTCCTCCACACCTCAAATATGCTTACCTTGAAGACGGGCAGAAGTTTCCGGTTATCATTGCAAGGGAACTCACTTCTCAACAGGAAGAGCAGCTACTTGGTATGCTGAGGAGGCACAAGAAGGCAATTGGGTGGAGTTTGGCAGACATAGTAGGCATCAACCCTCAAGTATGTGAGCATAGAATATTTTTAGAAGAGGGAACAAGACCTGTCCGTCAACCCCAGAGAAGACTGAACCCCACTATCCTAGAGGTTGTCAAAAAGGAAGTGACCAGACTACTAGAGGCAGATATCATCTATCCCATCTCAGACAGTGAATGGGTAAGTCCAGTACAAGTGGTGCCAAAGAAGTCTGGAGTCACTGCAGTGAAGAATTAGCATGGAGAGCTCCTGACAACCAGAGTTCAGAACGCCTGGAGGGTCTGCATTGACTACAGGCGCCTCAACCAAGCAACCTGTAAGGATCACTATCCTCTTCCATTCATTGATCAAATACTAGATCGCCTGTAAGATAAATCGCATTAATGTTTTTTAGATGGTTACACAGGTTATTTCTAGATTCATATAGCCCCTGAGGATCAAGAAAAGACCACTTTTGCATGTCCTTTTGGGACTTATGCTTACAAGAGAATGCCCTTTGGCTTGTGCAATGCACCAGCTACTTTCCAAAGGTGCATGATGAGTCTTTTCTCTTATCATATTGAGGATTGTATGGAGGTTTTTATGGATGATTTTAGTGTATACGGAGATTCCTTTAGCCTTTACTTAGATAGATTATCTAGAGTATTAGATAGATGTGTCAGTACAAACTTTGTATTAAATTTTGAAAAATGTCACTTTATGGTTAAACAAGGGATTGTACTAGGACATATTGTGTCTAATACTGGCATTTCTGTAGATCCAACAAAGGTGGATATTATTTCTACTTTACCTTACCCCTCTTCTGTGAGGGAGGTTCGTTCTTTCCTTGGCCATGCAGGTTTTTACAGGAGATTCATTAAAGACTTCAGTAAGGTAGCACTTTCCTTATCAAGATTACTGCAGAAAGACATTGAGTTCGAGTTCAGTGACAATTGCAAACAAGCGTTTGATAAGCTGAAGACCGCACTGACTCAAGCCCCAATTGTAAGAGGACCAGACTGGAGCCAACCATTTGAAATTATGTGTGATGCTTCCAACCAAGCAGTAGGAGCAGCAGTGGCTCAGCGTGAAGGTAAGGACCCCTTTGTTATTGCTTATGCGTCTAAAACTTTAGATGCCGCTCAGTCTAATTTTACTACTACTGAGAAAGAGCTTCTTGCTATTGTTTTTGCTCTGGATAAATTCCGAGTGTATTTACTTGGTATGAAGGTAGTAGTGTATTCAGACCTCGCAGCTCTAAAGTATCTATTATCTAAAAAGGAGTCCAAACCAAGGCTTATACGTTGGATACTGCTATTACAAGTATTTGATTTAGAAATTAAGGATAGGAGTGGTAACCAAAATTTAGTGGCAGACCACTTGAGTAACCTTGAGCACATTACAGATGACTCCACTCCTATAGCTGATAATTTCCCATTTGATAACCTGCAAGCAGTATCTGAGATAGTCCCTTGGTATGCACCTGTAGCTAATTATGTAGTTAGCCGCACCTTTCCTCCATACTTTTCTAAGCATCAAAGAGACAAGCTGAAAAGCGAGTCTAAATATTATATATGGGATGACCCATATTTATGGAGATGTGGCGCTGACCAGGTAATTAGACGGTGTGTGCCTCAATCAGAATTCCAGTCCATCTTAGAGGCCTGTCACTCATCTGAGAGTGGAGGACATTTTGGCCCTCAAAGAACTGCTAGAAAAATCTTAGACTGTGGATTCTGGTGGCCTACTCTTTTTAGGGACACTGCTAAATTTTGTAAATCCTGTTCCCATGCCAGAAATTTGGTAATATATCCAAGAGGGATGAGATGCCTCAACAAATTATGCTTTTCTGTGAAATTTTTTATTTTTGGGGCATTGACTTCATGGGTCCATTTCCAAATTCCAATGGTTATTTTTATATATTGTTAGCTGTGGATTACGTTTCCAAATGGATGGAAGCAATTCCTACCCGCACTGATGATGCTAACACTGTTGTTTCCTTTGTGAGAAACCATATTATTTGTCGCTTTGGATCACCACGAGCAATCGTGAGCGATCAAGGCACCCATTTTTGTAACAAGAGACTAACAGGATTGATGAAGAAACATGGGATAATCCATAAAGTTGCAACAACTTACCATCCTCAGACTAATGGGCAAGCCGAGGTGTCAAATAGAGAGATAAAGCGTATCTTGCAGAAGATAGTCAAACCTCATAGAAGAGACTGGAGCACCAGGCTACAAGATGCACTCTGGGCATACAGAACAGCATACAAAACACCCATTGGGATGAGTCCTTTCCGCTTAGTTTATGGAAAAGCTTGTCATCTCCCTGTTGAAGTAGAGCACAAAGCCTTTTGGGCAGTAAAGGAATGCAACATGGAAATTGGGGGAGCCAGAGCTGAAAGAAAGTTGCAACTGTAAGAACTGGAAAGCCTTCGCCTAGAAGCTTATGAGAACTCAAGACTATACAAGGAGAAGATGAAGGCTGTACATGATCAGCACATCAAGAGGAAAGAGTTCCAACCTGGAGACTTAGTCCTCCTTTACAAGTCTCGATTGAGGCTCATGCCAGGCAAGTTGAGATCTAGATGGAAAGGTCCATACAGAGTAGAGAAGGACGAACCATACGGAGTTTATCACCTTAGCCATCCTTCAAGCTCTGAACTTATCAAAGTTAATAGACATCGTTTAAAGCTATACCATGGCGAGAAGCGGAAGAAAGACAAGGAGCTCGAGATCTTCCGCTTGGAAGATCCCCACATAGCCGAAGACAGAGCTAGTGGAGCGTCCAACTTACGGACGTTAAAGCAAAGTGCTAGGTGGGAGACAACCCACCATGGTATGATCGTTCTTTTCTTTATTTTTTAGTTTTCTCATTCAATAACTTTTCTCTTCATTGGTACATTTCGTGCATCTGCATTTACATACTCTTATTTTTATTTAATAAAAAAATGTTACACGACGCAACCGCATCATTGACGCGTCCGCGTCGCAGGTGTTGGGAGAGACAATTAAAAATGAACAGAGAGTCACGCGAGAGCGTGGCTGGAGGTGTGCCAATGGCACAATTCGGCCCACGCGATCGCGTCGCTGACGCGACTGCGTCATATGGGATCAGTGGCCTCCCACGCGACTGCGTGCCCCACGCGGCCGCGTGACCAAGGATTTCGATGTAATAATGGTGCACAGCTAAAAGTTGTGCTAGAGTGGTGCTGGACTCGCGCTGGACGCGCAGTCCACTCACGCGACCGCGCGCCCCACGCGGCCGCGTCACATCCCAATAATTGCCCACTCACACGATCGCATGCCCCATGCGATCGCGTCACCCAAAATTTGGCATTTAATGGTTTTGAACAGAGAGTTGTGCGAGTGCGAGGCTACCCTCGCGCCAATGGCATAAAACGGGTCACGCGATCGCGTGACCGATGCGACTGCGTCATTCACTTTAAGCGCAAGTCGCGCGACCGCGTGCCCTACGCGATCGCGTCGCACAGCCTCCCTAATTCTGCCAACTATCTTATCTTTTTCTCCCCAAATCCTATTTTCTTTTTTCCTCCTTATTTCTTCTACCTTTCTTCCTCCCTACATTCTTCCTTCTTTCTCACTTTTTACTTTCTCTCACCCCCATTAACAAGGTTTTCTTTTCTTCTTCCCTCCTCACTTTTCTATTATTCTTATTATTTTTATATGTTATCTTCTTTTCTTTTCTTTTTACCTTCATTGTTCTTATTTTCTTTTTCTTTCCTTTTCCTTTTTACTTGGTGTTATAAATTTAATTGAGTCATTATTTATAATTATATGCTTGTGGATTGTTGTAAATTTGTTTGACAATTATATATTACTTTTTAAGGGATTACTTGCATGTTCAAATTATTATTTTCAAGAGCTTCTCCTACATGCATGCTATGTGTTTGTGAAAAAGCCCATATGACATTATGAACTTCTCTACATTTTTCTACTCTAATATTCAATGCTTGCTTTTCACAAAATTCCTTTACTACTTTATTAATTGAATTTAATTGTCAATACAAATGTGATAGTTAGTTACGAGTGATAACATATTTAAATTGGACATTGAATGCTTGATCTACGCTACTCATGTCTTTGCCTGCATGCCAATAAACCCCTTGTATTTACTTGTCCCTATATGCCCTTGCTATGTTTCCATTGATGACTTTTTCCATGTCGTCCGGACCATGTGTTAACGTCATTCTTCTTTATTGTGCATTGCTTATCACTTACACCACCCTCTTCCTTGCTCTATTCCTTTCAATTTATTTTACTTTCTCTTCCCTTTTTCAGGATGGCCACCAAGAAAGGAAAGGAGAAAGCTACTCCCAAACAACCAGCAAGAAGAGGTACAAAAAGAGCATTAGTGGCAGAACCCTCTTCAACTGCAGTAAAGCCCTCAACAAAGAGATTTAAGAGGATTATAAAGGTTGATGAAAAAGAGAAAGCTTTCCCAGCAAAGGACACTGCACGATTTCCCAATCGCTACTGCGAGCAGATGTTCCCCATCCTGGCAGAAAAGAATTACAATAACGAATACCTTCTTCTCCTCCCGCCTAATATTGCTACCTTCGTTGAGCCGCAAATTGCCCGAAGACAATGGGTTTCCTACAGAGACAGCCAAGGCAGGTCAATCTTTCTTGGGTAGTCGAGTTCTACTCTAATTTTCACCTGCCCACTCTGCAGTCTGTCTATGTTCGTCAGAAGCAAGTCCCCATTACAGAAGAATCCATTCAGAAAGCTCTAAGTCTTCCCACTATTCCAGAAGGATTGGACGCCTTTCAAGAAGCCGCACTCAAGCGCCAGATGTACCAATTTGACTGGGACACTGTTCTCAGAGTTATCGCATTACCTGGCAGCAGATGGATCTACGGATACCATCGTACCTGTCCTAAGGGAATATTGGTTTCAGCACTTACCTTGGAGGCTCGCGTATGGGCACAGATCATGTCCCATTACGTCTTCCCGAGCACTCATGAGTCCTCCTTCACTACGGACATGGCCGTTCTACTATGGTGCATCCTTACAGACCAACCTCTGAATCTACCAAGACATATCCGGAATGCTATGGAACACGTACAAATTACGGGCAACTTACCTTTTCCCGCCCTGGTCTTAGATCTTGTCTCAGCAGCCGGAGTCTCCTACAGAGCCGGAAACACCAAAGCCATGCTTCTACGGGATGATTAGTATGTCCCCAACGGGAAGTACCTTAGACTTCCAGCAGCCACTACCAGCCAGCCTACTGAACTAGTTGAAGATATTCCTTCTTCAACACCACAAGCACCCACAACAGCCCTACTGCTCCAGCAGATATTGAAAAGTTGGATCGGCATGAACAGAAAGCTAAGCTGAGAGAGCGCCGTAACAAGCGCCGATTCACATACCTCAAGGAGCTGATCATGGGAAAATTCAAGGACTCAGACACCCCGGAATCCACTTCTTTTACCAGCACAGGGAGCCATGATGGTCCTGACTGTGGAGATACTGCTACCAGTCCACCTCTGTTCTTGACAGATGGCACCGAGGACGGTGCAAAGCCTTAAGTGTGGGGAGGTCGGTCAGTACCTGACTTTCGGAGGTAATTTCTCTTCTCTATACACCAATAAATTAGGATATTTAGTTAGTTTTTCTTTTGTAGAATAGGATAAATTGCATAGTAATAGATTAGTTGGATGCATGTTCTGCTTGATTGAAAAGACAATAAGTTTCTTCTAAGACTCTATCTTTGGAACAAAATTTCACTAATTTTAATTAAAAATTTTATGTTAAATTTGCTTGAAGTTATATTTGGAACATGATTTTTGAGCTAAAGAACACACAACCTGTGAGATTTGAGCCTTTATGAATGGTTACATTATTTAACCATAATTATTTTATTCTTGTGTGTTTACTTCTCTATGATTGTAATCTATATTTTGTTTCATCTTATATGTCCAATGTTTATTATATTTACATGCTTGCATATGATTGAGGCCATTATTTGTTCAGCTTACTTATCCAAAATAAGCCTACCCTTTCAATTACCTTTGTTAGCCACTTTGAGCCTTTAAATCCCATTTGTTCTATATTTTACCACATTACTAGCCTTAAGCGGAAAAACAATTATACATCCCAAATTGAATCTTTGGTTAGCTTAAAATAGAATCGTGTGTGTTATTTAAGTATGGGAAATTGTGGGAACAAAGGATAAAAAGGAAATGAGGATAATATAATGGAATTTGGATGCCTACTCATGTGAAATTATAAAAATCAAAAATCTATACGCACTGATAAGCTATGTTTATGTTTATGTTATGATAAAAAAAAAAGAGAAAAAATATATATATATATATATTCAATAAATAAATAAGGGGACAAAATTACCCCAATGTTAGATTAAGAATTCAAAAATCAATGCATGTATGATAAATAAAAATAAAAAGTTGAAACATGAGTATGGAATGTAAAAGGGAATTTCTGGGTAGCTAGGTATGAATTTTAGAAGTTATATAGAATATATATAGGTTATGTTAAAGCTTGGGTTAATTAAAGATTCAATTTATAAGCTTACTTAGCCATATATGTATCCTTACCCTTACCTTGGCCCCATTACAACCTTGAAAAGACCTCATGATGTTTGCATTGGTATATTAAATGTTGTTGATTGGTTAGGAAAAGAACAAAAATTAGAGAGCATGATTAGAGAAGGATAGAGTGATTACCCTATATACTAGAGAGACTAGAGTGTACATACTTCATCAGTGAGGGTTCCATGCTTGAATTTCTATGTTCCCTGCTTTCATGAGCTATCTTCTTACACTTTTATCTGTTCTTACTGTATAAGAATTGAGTTAGTGGAATTTGATTTGTAATTGTTTTGAAGAGCTTACTTACTTTTGATCAAGTGGACAAAAATCATACAGCTGCATTCATATATATAGGTTGCATTGCATTGCATAGGTTTTACATGTTTTTACTCATTTATTTTATCTCATTCAACTAAGCATGAGGACATGCTAATGTTTAAGTGTGGGGAGGTTGATAAACCACTATTTTATGGTTTATATTGTGTTTAATTGTGTGGTTTTATCATGATCTTTGCCCACTTATTCATTAAATAAGCATGCGTTTATATTTCCTTCCTAAAGTTATTGCATGATTGAAAACTTGCTTCCTGGAGACTTTTAATTATGTATTTTATTTTTCCTTTATTCCATTCGATGCCGTGATCTGTGTATTAAGTGTTTCATGCTTTATAGGACATGAATGAGTTGGAGATTGGGAAGGAAGCTTGTAAAAATGGAAGGAACACAAGAAATTGAGGAGATGACCAGCGAGAAGCGACGCGGCCGCATGGACGACGCGACCGCGCGGAGAAGAGCAAATCGTAGTGACGTGGCCGCATGAATGACGTGACCGCGTGGCAAAGCAGAACGCTGAATGACGCGTCCGTATGAGCGACGCGATTGCGTGACATGCGCGATCTGCAGAATCGCTGGGGGCGATTTTGGGCCCCATTTTGACCCAGTTTTCGGCCCAAAAAAGCAGACTAGAGCCAGAGAACATGCAGAAACCAGAGAGAACATTCATTCCGCATAGTTTTAGTTTCTAGATCTAGTTTTACTCCTCCTCTAGGTTTTCTCTCTACACATTCATAGTTTTTAGGATTAGTTCTTTTTCGTTATCTTTGCATTGGGATATTGAGAAGAGTTATTGCCTCATCAAGACTTCGACATTCTAGTTCGTTCTCTTCACTTGTCTTTTACTCTTCCATGTTCCTTAATTTACTTAATTTTACTATTGGATTATTTATCATGTCTTTCTTTAATTCCCTTTGTTACGTTATGAATTTTACATTTACAATGAGCGAGTAGTCCCCTAACTTGATGGGGAGTCGATGAAAGGAATCCTTGAGTTGGAATGCTCAAGAGAAAGATTGTAATTGGGTTTATTGTTGGATTTCTCTCTAGTCACTAACACCAATCCTCCCAAGAGTGGATTGGAACCTGTGGATAGAACAGCATTCCAACTTGTTTGACTTTCCCTTACTTAGTAAGGGACAACTAAACACAATAAATCTCAATTGTCAATTAATCTTGAGAGTAATGCAACAAGAATAGGGCTTCCATCTAATCAACTCCCAGTCAAGGCTTTTATTTATATTTATATACATTCTCTAATTTAATTTTCTGTCATTCAACTCAAACCTTTTTGAAAACCTTCTGATTAATAAAATAGCACACTTTCCTGCAACTCGTTGGGAGACAACCTGGGATTCATACTCCCAGTATTTTAATTTTAATTTCTGTGACACCCCTTTTTAAATTGATAAGCAGATTTCTGGTTGGTTGAGAACTATACTGGCAACACATAATTTATAATCATTCTTAACTCGCCAATTTCTGCTCGCATCACTCTGCTCTTTAACATCCCTTCCATCATCCATGGAAGAGGGATCTTCAGCTTGAGATTCCTTTATGTGGTCAATATATCCTAAACATCCACCCACTACTTCCTTTTGTCCACTAATCACTACATTCTCCTCCTGTTGCACTTCTTGCTTTAACTCCTCTTCCTCACCATGGAGCTTCAAGTTCACTCCCTCAATAGGCTCCTTGATTATTTCTTCACATTCAACAACGGGAGTACTTAGGATGCATGAGCTTAGGTGGGATGTTAGGTGACTCACGGCTTCTACCATGCTAGCCATCCTTACTCTTAACTCCTTAAACTTATTTTCATCCTCCTCTTGTTGCCTTAAGATACGAGATTCAAGGTCTCTCAGTTCTAACATGAAGGTTTCATCGGGAGGTAGTGGTGGAAGAGATGGGTCATTATTTGAGGGAAGGTTATTGTAATTGGAAGGTAGTTCATATTGGTGAAATTCTTGAGGTGGTGTATATGGACTTTATGGTTCTTGGGCGTATTAGTGTTGGAATGGTGGTGGCTCTAGATATGGTTCATATGGTGGTTGGTATGATGGGTATGGACTAGGGTCATATGGAGGTGAATGGTGGTATGAGGCTTGTGAGTATGGTGGGGGGTTATGTTGAGGAGGGGGTTCATATGCATGTGGTGGTTGTGGTTGACAGTCATAATAAAGGTCATCACACACATTGGATTGGTATGCATTAAGATTAGGATTATACCCATGAGAGTTCGGAAGAGTTGTTGCCAAGAAGGTTGTCCATAAGCTTGGGGCTCCTCCCATCTTTGATTTCCAAATCCTCGATGCACATCCTCATTGAAGCTTCCATTTCCTACATCATAGTTTGAACCACACTCATAACCAAAAGGATGAGAATTCATAGTGTCAAGAGAAAATAAAAACAAAGACTAATAAGAAACAAAGAGAGCAAAATTCTACACTAGCAAAAACTAACAAACAAACCAAAATTCAAGCTATTCACAATATATACGATAGCCAATAACATAGCACCATTGCTACTCCCCGGCAACGGCGCCATTTTGATGGTAGGAGTTTTGTCGTGTCGGTATAGAATTTCACACAAAATGAATTCTCGTTGCAAGTATAGTTCTATACCAACAAACAATCCTCCTAATCAAAAATTTGGTTTTGTCACAAGTACAAACCCCAATAAGAATTAACCGAAGTATTTAGACTCTGGGTCATCTCACAAGGAATTGCAATGAATTGGTCAATTATTGGCTATGAAGGGGCAAGGGGGTTTTGGTTTATAAGAGGAACAAGAAAAGGTAAATCAAGCAAGTGATTAGAGAAAGCAAGATAAAGAACTCTTGGCTAAGACTTAGGTAAATGAGATCACCATCCTTGTCAACAAATCAAATATTGATAATTATAAGGAACCAAGCTCATTAAGTCTACTCACTAAAGCCTTAAGTACGCAATGTCTACTCCTAGGCTTGGAGTATATCAAATGGCTTGATGAACATCTATCCATAAGTCCCAACCTAGCTACTAATTAACTTAGTAGTAGGCTAGAGTCAATGATTATCAAATTGATCTCTAAGGGTTCTAGAATTACCAATTCAATGAAGCCCATGGACTCAAGATCACTCAATCCCTTTAGCCTAGGCCAAGGGTCAAGAGAACTACTCAAAAACTAGTGAAAGCATTCTATCAAACACCTAATATGCAATAAAAGTAAACATCACAAAATGCTAAAATTAAGAAAACCCATAACTAACATAAGTAAGAACTCAACAATATCAATGAAGATAAACATAAAAGAGACATGGAAACATAAATTTGCAATAAAAGGAAATTAGATCCACAATGTTCATCAACATAAAAGATAGCAAAATGAGAATTTAACATTACAACTAAGAAAGACAAGATGTAGAAATGAGAAATTATAAAAGAAACAAGATGAAATCAAGAAATTAATTCAAGATCCAAGACAATTTAACCTAATCCTAACCTAATTCTAGAGAGAAGAGGGAGCTTCTCTCTCTAGAAAACTAACTAAAGGCTCATGTTGACTAACTAATTGCTCCCCCTTTGCTTGGACTTCAATTTTGCATGAAATACACTCAGAAACAAGTTGGATTTGGGCCTGGGCAGCTCAGAAATCGCCCCCAACATTTTGCCTTTAAGTGGGTCATGTGTAAGTATCGACGCGTGATACGCACGGAAACTTGTCTCTCAACAATTTTCCTTCGGCAAGTGTACCGAATTTGTCATCAAGTAAAAACTCACAATAGAGTGAGGTCGAAGCCCACAGAGATTGAATGATCAAGCAACTTTAATTAGAGGAATGTTCTAGTTGAGCGAACCGGTAATTGATTTGAGATTTGCAGAAAATTAAATGGCGGGAAAGTAAATAGCAGAAAAAGTAAATGCTAGAAATAAAGAGATGAATGTAAATGGCGGAAAGTAAATTACAGAATCTTAAATGGGAATGGGGTAATTGCTCATAAAAGTAAATGGCAGAAATTAAAGAGAATGGGTAAGATCGAAAATGGGAGTTCATTGGGCTCAAGAGATGTTGCATTCTCCGGATCAAGTTCATTTTCATCTCTTCCTCAATCAATGGATTCATTGATATCCTTGGCAATCTTAAGTGATCGAATTCCAATTTCTTGGTAATTCAATCTCTCAAATCTTGATCAATAGTCAATTCCTTGGTCAATTGCTCATGAGAAGAGATGAAGTATGGTCACTGATTATACCACATGCATTTCCCAAATCAGGTGTTAGTGGGATTATAGTCACATATCCATCCAAATCCAATTTGGTCTAGCATGAGAAAGCATTTCTAGCATGATCTCTTCATTCCTCTTTCAAGGTTCAGAAGAGATCTAAGTATGAATAGCTTCTTTTCCAAGATAACTACCCAATTAGATGAAGATCGAAAGCTTTCAAGTAAAATCAAGAGAAAAGATAGAAGAAGGAGAATGAAAACTAATATTGATCCATCAAATTACAACAGAGCTCCCTAACCCAATGAAAGGGGTTTAGTTGTTCATAGCTCTGGAAGATGAAAACAAAGATGGAGAATACATCATGAAAGTAAAACTAGAAGTGCAGAGAAAGTAAAATACAGAGAGTAGTTCTATGCCAAAGGCTCCCTAAAGTTTCCAACTCTCAAACTAATTCAAAGCTACTCCTATATATACTACTCTTCCGATCTTCTAGTTGGCTCTTCAAGTCTTGGGTATGGGCCTCTGAATCTTGAGTTTGAAGCAGTTATCCTTTTCATTGGGCTTAGCTTTGCTTGCAGAGAGAAAAGGTGAAGTAGGCAGGGACTTTGACTCAGGACGTTAGTGGTGTCAACGTTAAGTGAAAGTGTGGGTTCGAGAACGTTAGTGACAATCACCTTTTTCACTAACGTTCCTAACCCAAATATGATCACATTGACTTCAACGTTAGTGGCACTAACGTGACCACTAACTTTGCCTCTTGGTCCTTTGCACACGTTATTGGGACTTACCTTTCCCAATAACGTGGAGAGTCCTCCCTTGTCCCTACGTTAGCGTCCACGTTAACTAGGTTAACGTGGCTTCTAACGTAGTAATGCCAATCCTTCGAGAACGTTAGTGACACTTACCTTTGTCACTAACGTTCCAATGTGCCCCTATTTTCCACGTTAGAGTCCATGTTAACTAAGTTAACGTGGCTTCTAACGTAGTCATGCTAGCCATCTTCAACGTTAGTGACAAAGGTGAGTGTCACTAACGTTGGCTCATCATCTCTTTATCCATGTTAGCTTCCATGTTAACTAAGTTAATGTGGGAGTTAACGTTGCTCATGGTGGCTCTTGGTGGTTCACCCCAACATTAGTGACAAAGGTAAGTGTCACTAACGTTGGCTTCCACGTTAACTAAGTTAACGTGGGAGTTAACGTGGCTTATGGAGGCTTGGCCAACGTTAGTGACAAAGGTGAATGTCACTAACGTTGGCTTCTCTTTTGCTTCTTAATGTTAGAGTCCACGTTAACTAAGTTAACATGGCCACTTATGAGCTTGGTCCAACGTTAGTGACAAAGGTAAGTGTCACTAACGTTGGCTCTATTTTCTTTCTTCCACGTTTGAGTTCACGTTAACTTAGTTAACGTGACTCTTAACGTGGGTTATGATGGCTTCGAGGGCATTATTGGCGATTACTTTTCTCATTAACGTTGCAAGCTAGCTCTCATTCCACGTTAGTGGTCACGTTAGTTAGACTAACGTGGCTACTAACGTGGTTCTTCCTTGCTTCCTTTGTCCTGAAATCAAGCAATAAAGTGCATCAAAGTTCTAATCCAAATCATGAGACATGCATCCTCTAATTTGTCATATAATTCATGCAAAATTCTCATGAAATCATGTAAAGTGCACAATGTATGCTTGAATCAAGATGTAAGTGAATATCTACCCAAAACTAGCTTATTTTCTAAGAAAATGCATGAAATTACCTTAAAAACAGTAAAGAAAAGGTCAGTGAAACTGGCCAAAATGCCCTGGCATCAACGCGTATGCGCCATGTGCGCGTGCGCGTCGATTAGCTGCTTCTTCATCCACGTGTACGCGGCATGTACATGTGCGCGTCTCTATGCAAAATCACTTCTGCGCGTGCGCGCCTTGTACGCGTTTGCGTCCATCGATGCATTCCCAATCTTTGTTTCTTCATGCATTCTCCACTTTGTATGCTTTTCTCCTCATTTATTCCATCCAATACTTGCCTTATGAACCTGAAATCACTAAACAAACACATCAAGGCATTGAATGGAATTAAAGTGAGTTAAAATCACCAATTTAAGGGCCTAAAAAGTATGTTTTTACACTTGAGTACAATTCAAGGCAGAATTACAAAACCATGATATTTCATTGAATAGATGTGGGAAAAGGTGATAAAATCCCCTAAAATAAGCACAAGATAAACCACGAAATCAGGGTTTATCACTTACCAGAGAAACTTAAGGATCTTGGAAGCTTTATGATACCATGCACTCTAGGTGATGCTTGTACAAGGACAGCTCTATGTGACCTTGGAGTAAGCATGAACCTAATACCTGCTTCATTAATAAAGAAGCTTTGTTTGACTGATGAAGTCAAACCAACCTGCATATGCCTTCAACTGGCTAATGGTTCTATTACGATACCATTAGGAGTAATAGAAGACATGATTGTCAAGGTTGGACCCTTTGCTTTTCCCACTGAATTTGTGGTGTTGGACATGGAAGGGCACAAGAGTGCATCCCTTATCCTAGGGAGACCCTTCCTAGTTACAGGACGGACCGTTATTGATGTAAAAAATGGGGAAGTAACCCTGAGAGTCAATGAGAAAAATTTCCTACTGAATGCTGTCAAAGCTATGCAGCATCCAGACATTCCTAAGGAATGCATGAGCATTGACCTCATTGATTCCCTGGTAGAAGAGGTCAACATGGCCGAAAGCCTCAAGGAAGGGCTAAATGATATCCTTGATGATACTCAGCCTGATTCAGAGGAACCTCTGGAAACCTCTGAGGAAAAGGAGAAGCCTCCAAAGCTTGAGCTTAAGCACCTACCATCCTCCCTGAAATATGCATTTTTGGGAGATGGAGATACTTATCCTGTGATTATAAGCTCTACCTTAGAGCCACAGGAAGAAGAAGCACTAGTTCAAGTGCTCAAAACACATGGGACCGCCCTTGGGTGGACTATAAGTGACCTTAAGGGCATTAGCCCAGCCCGATGGATGCACAAAATCCTGCTAGAGGATAATGCCAAACCAGTGGTGCAACCACAAAGGCGATTGAATCCAGCTATGAAGGAAGTTGTGCTGAAGGAAGTCACTAAACTCTATGAGACTGGGATCATTTATCCCATTTCTAATATCCCCTGGGTAAGCCCTGTCCAAGTTATTTCCAAGAAGAGAGGCATGACAGTGGTTTATAATGAAAAGAATGAACTGATCCCTAAAAGGACAGTTGCAGGGTGGCGTATGTGCATTGACTATAGAAGACTCAATGACGCCACTGGGAAAGATCACTTTTCTTTACCCTTCATTGACCAAAGGCTAGAAAGACTAGCAGGTCATGCTTTTTACTGCTTCCTAGATGGATATTCCGGGTACAATCAAATAGCAGTGGATCCACAGGATCAAGAGAAGACAACATTCACATGTTCATCTGGCGTGTTCGCCTATCGACGAATTCCATTTGACTTGTGCAATGTGCCTGCCACCTTTCAGAGATGTATGTTATCCATCTTCTCTGATATGGTAGAGAAGTTCCTTGAAGTATTCATGGATGACTTCTCTGTTTTCGGAGACTCATTTGACTCCTCTCTTGATCATCTGACCTGAGTTCTGAAAAGATGCCAAGAAACAAACATAGTTCCAAACTGGGAAAAATACCACTTCATGGTAACTGAAGGCATTGTTCTTGGGCATCGAATCTCAAATAAGGGGATAGAGGTGGATCAAGCTAAGGTGGAAGTGATAGAATGCTTGCCTCCACCTACTAATGGCAAAGCAATCAGAAGTTTCCTAGGACATGCAGGATTTTACAGGCGGTTCATAAAAGATTTCTCTAAAATTGCCAAACCCCTATGTAATCTCTTGGCCACTGATATTCCATTCGTCTTTGACCAATAATGCCTGCATGCCTTTGAAACTCTAAAGGCCAAGCTTGTCACTGCTCCTATCATCTCTGCACCCAACTGGGATTTGCCATATGAGCTAATGTGTGATGCCAGTGATCATGCAATTGGCACAGTCCTAAGACGGAGACATGACAAGCTTCTGCATATCATTTATTATGCTAGTCGCGTATTAAATGATGCGTAGAAAAATTACACTACTATAGATAAGGAGCTACTTGCAGTGGTCTATGCCATTGACAAGTTCAGATCCTACCTAGTAGGATCTAAGGTCATTATTTATACTGACCATGCTACTCTAAAGTAGCTACTCACTAAGTAAGATTCTAAACACAGACTTATAAGATGGGTATTACTCCTGTAAGAGTTTGATATAGAATTACAGACAGAAAAGGCATAGAAAATCAAGTGGCTGACCACTTGTCTAGGATTGAACTAGTAGCAGGGGCTTCTTCTCCCTCTACTGACATATCCGAATGCTTTCTAGATGAGAAACTCTATGCCATTCGGACAATACCTTGGTTTGCAGACATTGCAAACTACAAAGCTATCAGGTTCATTCCTAAAGAGTTTACCAGAAAGCAAGCTCGGAGACTTATGCATGATGTAAAGTATTACCTATAGGATGAACCATATCTATTCAAGAGATGCTCGGATGGAATAATCTGATGTTGTGTGTCTGAAGAAGAGGCACAAAGAATTCTATGGCATTGTCATGGCTCAGACTATGGAGGACACTTTGGAGGTGAGCGAACAGCCACCAAGGTTCTCCAAAGTGGCTTCTACTGGCCCACTCTGTACAAGGACTCTAGAGAGTTCGTCCGTAACTGTGATAGTTGCGAAAGAGCTGGCAATCTTCCTCATGGTCACAGCATGCCTCAGCAAGGAATCCTAGAGATTGAGCTGTTTGATGTTTGGGGCATAGATTTCATGGGACCCTTCCCACCTTCATACTCAAACATCTACATCCTTGTGGCAGTAGATTATGTGTCTAAATGGGTTGAAGCAATAGCAACACCCACTAATGACACTAGAGTAGTAATGAAGTTCCTCCAAAAGAACATCTTCAGTAGATTTGGTGTCCCTAGGACACTAATTATTGATGGAGGTACTCATTTCTGCAACAGACAGTTGGATTCTGTCTTAAGTCGTTACAGAGTTCACCATAAAGTAGAAACACCGTACCATCCCCAAATAAATGGGCAAGCTGAAGTCTCAAATAGAGAACTAAAGCGGATCCTAGAGAGGACAGTAAGTGTCTCTAGAAAGGATTGGGATAGAAAGCTTGATGATGCTTTGTAGGCATACAGAACTGCTTTTAAAATCCCTATTGGAACATCACCATACCAGCTAGTGTATGGGAAGTCCTGTCATTTGCTAGTGGAACTAGAACACAAAGTTTATTGGGCTACTAGATTCCTCAACCTTGATGCTAAAGCAGCAGGGGAGAAATAACTGCTCCAACTAAATGAGTTGGATGAATTCCGCTTAGATGCATTTGAAAATGCAAAAATTTATAAGGAAAAGGCAAAGAGGTGGCATGACAGGAAGTTAGCTTCTAGAGTCTTTGAGTCATGACAGAAATTCCTGCTCTTCAACTCAAGACTCAAACTGTTTCCTAGAAACTCAAATCCCATTGGACAGGACCGTTTGTGATTACTGGTATATCACCTTACGGACATATAAAACCTCAAGGTAAAGAAAAAAAGGTTCACTGTCAATGCACAGAGGGTCAAACATTACCTTGAAGGTTAAATAGGGCCAGGAGGCTCAGCATTGCTACTAAGTTAAGTACAGTGAAGTCCAGCTAAAGCATTAAAGAAGCGCTTGTTGGGAGGCAATCCAATGATTCTTTATATGTTATTAATTCTCTAATTACTTCTAGTTTAATGGGTTTTCTTTTCAATTAGTTTTTGATTAATTTTTAAGTTAATTTTATTGTTAATGATCATGAACAGTGCTTAAACAGAGACAGAATGGTGCAGAACAGCAAATAGAATACCCTAGAGTAAGGATCTCTCTGGCCTTAAACACCAAAAAGGGTATGCAAATGGGCGTTCAAACGCACATGGAGGCAGTAATCTGGGCGTTAAACGCCAGCCAGAGAGCACTGGCTAGGCGTTTAACGCCCAATTGGGAGCACTAGCCGGCGTTAAATGCCAGCCAGGGAGCCCTGACTGGGCGTTTAACGCCCAAGTGGGAGGATCACTCTGGCATTAAACGCCAGAATGCTAGAATTATGGGCATTTAAACACCAGAATGCTGGCATTCTGGGCGTTTAAACGCCAGCAAAGCAGCATGAAGGTAACTTCAAAACTCTCATCTTCTCTTGATTCAAATCATCTTTTTCCAATTCAATTTTAAATATTCTTTGAATTTTAAATCAAATCTTGTTCAAAAACCTCAATTCCAATTTAATGTCAAAATTAAAACATTATTTTTAAAACCATTCAAATCATTTTCAAAATTTCATATCTTTTCCAACTTGTTTTCAAGTTTTTTCACAATCTTTTCTTATCTTGTTCATATCTTTTATTAAACTTTCAAATCTTTTTCATACTTTTTATCTTATCTTGAAAATCTTTTATATCTTGTTCAAATCTTTTCTTATCTTTCAAGTGTTAACAACTTACCTTTTTCTATCTTTTTCAAAAATCCTTATCTTTCTTTAATGCTTATTTTCAAAAATTCCTCCCCCCTCCCTATATATATGTGACCGTGCCTCTCTCCTTCATTCACCACTCCTCATTCAAATTATATTCTCTTTTTCTTCCTCTATTTCACTTCTCTTCTTCTTTCTTTCTTTCCTTTTGCTCGAGGACGAGCAAATCTTCTAAGTTTGGTGTGGAAGGAGCCCTGTTCTCTCATCAAGAATTTAATCATGTGGCTCCAAGAAATGGCAAGACCGCCCCTAAGAACAAGAAAGAAGAAAACTCAATAGTTGTTTTCAAACCTGTTCGATTCCTTACCAAGAAACATGAAGAGCATTATCACAAGATAATGAGTAAAAGGCCAGTAATCTCTGAAGTGGGATTCAACTTAGGAGAAGAAGAATACCCGGAGATGCAAGAGCAAATTCGAAGGAGAGACTAGGAGATTCTAAGTAATCCCGAATTAAATGTTGGATACAACATGATCTATGAATTCTATGCAAATTTGTGGATGACAGATAAGCAAAAGAAAGATGGAACAGCCTTCCATACTTTTCGCACCATGGTCAGGGCAAAGATCATGTATTTTCACCTGGACAGGGTGAGAGAGATCTTCAAATTACCTCTGCAAAATGATGACTTTGAGTTATACAACAGAAGGGTTGTAGCCAACCAAAAGCTAGATCAAGTCCTAGAGGACATATGCTTGCCTGGAACTCAATGGATTGAAAACACAAAAGGCCAGCCATGCCAGCTAAAGAGTGTGAACCTCAAGCCAGTTCCTAGAGGCTGGCTAGAATATATTGGGCGTTCTATACTCCCCACAAGTAACCGCTCTGAAGTCAATATTCCAAGAACTATGATGATTCACTGTATCATGATGGGGAATGAGGTGGAAGTCCACCAAATAATTCTCCGTGAGATTTACAAGCTGGCAAACAAGGTGTCTACTAACGCCATGCTGGCTTATCCAAATCTCATATTTTGCCTATGCCAAGAGGCCAAGGTTCTGATCTAAGTGGACAACTTTATTCCAGTGGAAAGCCCAATCACCAAGCGGGTGATGGAGAATTCCAAGATAGAAGAATACCACCCTAAAAGAAAGACACCTGAGCCTCCCCAAGAGATCCCTCCAATTGAGTATTGGGACCAGCTGAAGACATCCGTAATACACTTGCAGAGCACTTTAGATCAGCTCAGAGAGGAGCAGAAAGATCAGACTAGCATGATTTGCAAACTGATCAAGGAGCAGGAGAAGCAAGGGCGTGAGCTGGAGGAGCTGAAGTGCCAGAAGCTCTCCCCTGAAGAGCCCAGTGCCCCTCAAGTTGAAGAGCCATGCATCCCTCAACCTGAAGAGCCCAGAGTCCCTCAAGCTGAAGGTTGTTTAGTTTCAACCCTGTGACTATTCCTATTCCTGTTCACGTATTTCCATCCTAATTTAGAGTTGCATGATCACTAGTAGTATTTAAGTCTTTATTTTTATTTTTACTTCATGTCTTTTAATTTTTAGAATTACATAAGCATTAGTAGTAATTAATTAAATTTTATTTTTCCAATTAGCTATAAATTATTCCTCTTATCATCATTAAACATAAATAAAATAGTAGATTTTTTTTTAGAAGAATTAAAGATGCATAAATTTTCGAGTTTTCCAATAAAGAATAGTTAATTATTTTGATGTGGTGTCATTGCTTTAGTTTTCTGAATGAAAGAATAAACAGTGCATATTTGAAGTTGGAATTTAAGGATGCTGGCTCTTAAAAGAATGAAGAAAAAGGAAAAATATTATTGATAATCTGAAAAATCTAATTTGATTCTTGAAGCAAGAAGAAGCAGCAAAAAAAATGGCGAAAAAGAAAAAGAAATTAGAAAAAGAAAGAAAAAGCCATTAGCTCTTTAAACCAAAAGACAAGAGCAAAAAATCTACAACTCTTCAATTCAAAAGGCAAGAGTAAAAGGATCCAAGGCTTTGAGCATCAGTGGTTAGGAGGGCCTAAACGAAACAAAATCCTGGCCTAAGCGGCTCAAATAAGCTATCCCTAACCATGTGCTTGTGGCGTGAAGGTGTCAAGTAAAAGCTTGAGACTGAGTGGTTAAAGTCGTGATCCAAAGTAAAAAGAGTGTGCTTAAGAACTTTGTACACCTCTATCTGGGGATTCTAGCAAAGCTGAATCACAATCCGGAAGGGTTCACCCAGGTAAAGTGTCTGTGACATCTAGGTATCCGGTGGTAATATTAGAAAACAAACTGCTTAGGGCCACATCCAAGACTCTAAAAAGCTGTGTTCAAGAATCAAAAAGAGCTGAACTAGGAGAGTCAATAATATCATCTGGACTCTGAGTTCCTAAAGATGTCAGCCATTCTGATTTTCAATGGATAGTAAGATGCCCAGACTGTTCAGAAGTAGAAAGCTACTAAATCCCGCTCATCTAATTGAAACTGAGCTTCATTGGAAACTCTGAGATTTATTGCATCCTATTCTTCTTTCTATCCTATTTTATTTTTAGTTGCTTGAGGACAAGCAACAGTTTAAGTTTGGTGTTGTGATGAGCGGATATTTTATACGCTTTTTGGCATAGTTTTCACATAATTTTTAGTATGTTTTGTTTAGTCTTTATTAAGTTTTTACAAGTTTTAGTGTTAAATTCATAGTTTTGGATTCTACTTCAAGTTTGTGTATTTTTTTACCATTTCAGGTATTTTCTGGCTGAATTTGAGGAGCTGGAGTAGAAGTCTAATTCAGAGACAGAGAAAGCATTACAGATGCTGTCCGGATCTGACCTCCTTGCACTCGTAAGAGCTTTTCTGGACCTACAGAAGTTCAAATGTAGCATTCTCAACGGCTATAGAAAGCTGACTTCTAGAGCTTTCCAACCATGTTTAATAGTAGATACTTTGCTTCGGATTAGAAGGCCCAAAACTGGCGTCCAACGCCAACCTCTTGCCCCCTTCCTGGCATCCAGCGCCCAAGGTGTAGAACCCAGCGTCCAAACACCCAGAGAGGACCCCCTAGCCAGTGTTTCACGCCCTAGAGATCTCATAGCACGTGGATCTCATTAAAGCTCAGCCCAAACAGTCACCAAGTGGGTTCCAAGAGTGGATTTTAGCACTAAAAAGACTGTTTTACCCTTACTAGTCATTAGTTTAGTATTTAAGAGTTATTTTACATAATCATTCGGACTTTTACAAACCATATTCAAATTCACCATTGTATTTTCCTTTCAGTATGAATTTCTAAACCTCCTAGGTTGAGGGGAGGAGCCCTGCTGAGTCCTCTGAATTAATAAAAGTATTACTATTTCTTCTTCGATCGGTGTTTGATTTATTTTTAAGATGTATATTCGCTCTTCAACATGGTGAATAGGATGATCAGTGACAATCAGCTCTGTTCATCATACTAAGACAAACATGCCTGACAAACACCAGCGTCTACTTAGGTTCGTGTGAATACATGACTGGAAAGCACGAACTGCCAACTATGTTTATACATCTCACAGACGGCTAATCCACAACTTCATTGGGGACTTCTTGAGACACCAATTCAACTAATTTCCGGGGAGATTAGGGTCTCCGTGGTATAGGCTAGAATCCAAAGAAGTAGCATTCTCTGATCTGGAAGATTCGAGCTTGTCTGTGGCATTTTGTGTAGGATCGCCAAGAGAATAAACTGCTAGAGATTCACCCTCCGTCAGATTAGATGACCATGGCCAATGGTGTTTGATTTGAAAGCAGAGGAGATTGATGACCACGGCCCATGGCGTCAATCACATTGATGCTTGAGCATCTTTCCTATCTTTTCCTAGTAAATTTGCATTCAAATTGTTGAGTTCAATCAAGAATTAATTATCTTTTAGCCACTATGGATGCTACTTTGAGTCATGTGCAACTCTGTTTATTTCAGGTAGTATTCGGATGGATTTAATGGAATTTCTGTAGCAAAAGATAAGGAATCAAATGATGCTGTCAACCCTAACCTCTCTGCACTCAAACCTAAATAACTCGAGCTATAGAGATCCAATTGATGTGATTCTAGTGGCGTTGGAAAGCTAATTTTTAGAGCTTTCCAATGATGTATAATAGTCTATAATTCTTCTCCATCAACTCTGCAAGGGTGGCGCCTAACTTGAGGTTTCTCAAGTTAGGCGCCAAGATCAACTAACTCCATAATCGAAGGCTGTCAAGATTGCGCCTAACTTGACATTTTTCAAGTTAGGAGCCAGGTTTGAAGACTCAAAGGAAGTTAGGCGCAGGAATGCCAAGTGAGGCGTGGAGATGATTGATGCCTCAGCCAGCCTCAAGTTAGGCGCAACAAAATTGAAGTTAGGCGCTGAATGTGGGTCTTTACTCTTCCGTACGTCTTTTTATGTCCCTCCTTGTTTTCAGTTTTTCTTTGCTTGAGGACAAGCAAACTTTTAAGTTTGCTGTTGTCGCTTCGCTTGTGGTTCTTTTCTGTTTATTTTAGTGGCATCAAAGGGAGGCGAATCATCTTCACGGAGGATCACAGCCGGAGGAGAGAGATCCCCACTATGGAGATTGAGGTGGTTTAGTTCCTTTCACTTCCTATATTATTTTTCCTTTTTTTTTATATTAGGTTCCTGTTTTCTGCTGTCTTGTTTTAGTTTATTTTTTGCTTTTAATTATGAAAAGTGTCTCATGTATTGCTTACCGATCTTGAATCCAAAAGAAAAAGAAGAAAAAGATGTATTGCATGAGAATAGAGTTTATAATAAAGAGCAGTCTTATTTACTTAATTGTGGTGGTATTATTTGTGATTCTGGATGAATGATATGAATAGTACATATCTAAATTTGAATCAAAGGATGTTGATGTATAAGAAATAGGAATTTAGAGAACTATTATGAATTCTCTGAAGTTAGTGAAAGCTTAATCCTTGAAGCAAAAGAAACAGCAAAAGAAAAAAGGAAAGCAAGGTCTAAGGCTCTGAGCATCAATGACTAGGGAGATCAGACATGATTAAAAGCTCAAAGAGTTGTTTTCCTAGTCATATGCTTGTGGTGTAAATAAGTCAAGTAATCCTTGAGACAAAACACTAAAAGTCGAGATCAAATGCAATCAACAGTGTATGCCAAAGGCTTTGAGCACCACTGTCTGGGAGTAACTAAAAGAAAAATCAGAACTTAAAGAGAGTAACCCATTTAAGTGCTTGTGGTGTTTTTGTGTCAAGTGAAGCTTGAGACAAAACATTTAAAGTCACGGCTAGGCTCAAAGAGCAAAGCACCAAAGAAAAGAGAATTAAAGGGAATTTGTTGTGTTCAAGGATTAAACTGAAGTATAAAAGATTAGAGAATTCATAATATTATCCGGATTCTAATTCAAAGAAGAGTGAGATGCCAAAACTATTCAGTATTGCAATAGATAAACCCCACTTCAAGAAGAGACATGAGCTTAATTAAACTCTCACTCTCATACAAATTCACATCCTGAGCCTATGTTAGTTTTGGTTGCTTGAGGACAAGCAACAGTTCAAGTTTGGTGTTGTGATGCATGAGCATCTTTCCTATCTTTTCCTAGTGAATTTGCATTTAAATTGTTGAGTTTAATCAAGAATTAATTATCTTTTAGCCACTATGGATGCTACTTTGAGTCATGTGCAATTTTGTTTATTTCAGGTAGCATTCGAATGGATTTGATGGAGTTTCTGTAGAAAAAGAGAAGAAAGCGAATGATGCTATCAACCCTGACCTCTCTGCACTCTAACCTGAATAACTCGAGCTACAGAGGTTCAATGGATGTGATTTCAGTAGCGTTGGAAAGCTAACGTTTAGAGCTTTCCAACAATGTATAATAGTCCATACTTCTTCTCCATCAACTCTGCTAGGATGGCGCCTAACTTGAGGTTTCTCAAGTTAGGCGCCAAGATCAACTAACTCCATAATCCAAGGTTGTCAAGGTTGCGCCTAACTTGATATTTCTCGAGTTAGGCGCCAGATACAAGGAATGCACATGGATTCACAAATTAGGCACAGCATCAACAAGCACGCACAAAGGGATTAGGCCACATTCCAAGTTAGGCGCCTAAATTGTCAAGTTAGGCGCCAGTTTCACTAACAACACTCCCTGGAGGTGCTGCAAGTGTGGCGCCTAACTTGAAATTTCCAAAGTTAGGCGCCAGTTCAACTTAAATCAAGTGGTCCCACAACCATCAAGGATTGATTCGAAGATGTAATTCAATTCTGATTTAAACTTTAATTCTTTTAAAAATAGGAAAAGATATTATTTAGTTTTAGGAAATATAATTTACATTAATTAGGATTAGATATAAAAGAGAAAAGAATCAGCCCTTCAGGCTCTTCTCTTCTCTTCTCCCTCATTCCGTAATTTACAATTTTCAGAATCCTAATTTTCTCTCTGAACCATGAGCAACTACACCTCCACTGTTAAGGTTAGGAGCTCTGTCTATTGTATAGATTGATACTATTATTTTTCTATTTTAATTTATGTACTGATTTCTATTTCAAGAATTGTTTTGGTTATTTATCTTATGAATTTGGGTGGAACGGAAGTATGACCGTTGTTCTAATTGAGTTCTTGTATAACTTGGAAAAGCTCTTTACTTGAACAACAACTTGAAAATAATTTCTCCTAAATTTCTAATTATCTGGACTTAACAGGATACATGACATATAATCCTCTTATATTTGGGTAATTAGGGTTTTTGTGGTATATAACTAGAATTGAACTTCACTCTCTAATTGGAATTAAGTGACCAAGAAATTGGTGGTTGATGAAGGTTAGAGGAGACTAAAAAGGTCTAAGGAATTAGGGTTTAGTCACATATAGTTTGCCATGAATGGAATCTTGCATAATTAAAATAGTTGGTAAGAAAAGTCAATTCGGAAGATAGATATCTCTGAAGCCTTAACTGTTTCTCCATATATATTTCACAACTTGTTTACTGTTTCCTTTCTGATTCTCTGATTTACTGTTAATGCAATTGAGACCCAAACACTACTTTCTGTTTGTCTGACTAAGCAAATCACTTGACCATTGTTGCTTGATCCATCAATCCTCATGGGATCGACTCTCATTCACCTGAGGTACTACTTGGTACGACTCGGTGCACTTGCCAATTAGTTTCTCGACTATAAATTCCGCACCACACATACAGCCTGCCATAGAAGAAATCACTCACAAGCAAAGAAGACAGTAATACCATAATTAATTCAGAAAGGTAAAGCAACTCCAATCCTTCAACATATCCCTATTACTGATTCCATTTAATTCATAAAGTATTAGCACCCTATTATAATAGACCTTTTTCACTCTACCAATCCAATAACTTCTGATTCATCTGACTAAGACCTCCAAGATAACCATAGCTTGCTTCAAACCATAATCCTCGTGGGATCGACCCTGACTTGCTCAGGTATTACTTAGACGACCCAGTGCACTTGCTGGTACAGCTGTACGAAAGTGTAGGGATTCGTGCACCAGTTCCTATTGTTGGCTATCTAGATAAAAAAAAAGAGAACAACATGGTCTCTTATGGAATAATCTCAAAACTAAAAAAGAGAAGAGAGAAACTAGGGATATTTTTACACTTACCTTGCTGAATTTTTAGAGGAAAGATAAAAAAAGAGTGAAGAAATAGATTAGTGGCTTGATCCTTGAAGAAATGGTGAAGTGCTCTTTGAACTAGTGGTGTAGAATTGTATAAAACAAAGGTAATTTTTTCTCTATTTTCTTTCTTCTCTCACTTGCTAATTTTGTTTACTATGGTGTGAATTAAAAATTATGAGTAGGGGAAAAGGAGTTCATGACTTATGAAAAATAGAGAAAGGATAAGATAAAGTTTAAGAATCTTAGTCATCACCTAGTGGATAATCTTATCTAGTCTTATCCTTAGTAATTCTCTAATTCAAAAACTAATTAATGGGAGTGCTAGAGAGAGAGAGTGTGTGTGCGCGCACACACGTATGGTCATGATTTTAACAGAGATTTAGTTATTAACTTAATATTTTTTTAATATTTAATTTTTAATGGAGGTGCATTATTCCATATCTCTATATCAATTTGCTTAAGTATAATTTTGTTTATATAATTGATTTAGGAAATTAATAAATTAGAGTTTTTTTTTCTCCAATATTAGTAGTAGTAGATTTAGTGAATCTTCTAATTAAAATTTATATATTGTATTCTATGTAGGAAATGGTGGCGTCTTACTGTATAAAAGAAAAGAAAAGAAAAGAAAATTGATATCAAATCAAATTAATTCAAGAAATAATAATATGTGAAGAACGTGGAAAAAAATCATGCCAAATTAGTAATAATAATTCAAAGAATATTTTCTTTAGCTCCCTTATATCTATAAATAGAGAGTTACTTATCCCATTAATACACACAAACAAATAAAAAATATCACTTAAGTTTTAATGTAAGTCTTTTGTATTGTTGTACATCATCACTCTTTTATTATTATTATTATTATTATTATTATTATTATTTGCTAGAATACTTTGACTATGATATCAGTGTTCTTGTTATGATACTTTTTTTTCTCTTCCCACTCTAAGTCTTGCGCATTTGGATTCTGGTTTAGTGTTTTTTTCCTAAAGAAAAGGGTATACAGTATGATTGTATGTTTTACTCTTTAAAATATTTTTAAAAGAATTATAGATTTTCTTAATATTTCAACAATGGTTTGTCATCAACTTAATATTTTCTTAGTTTTTTTTTTTTTTTTGTAGAAATGCATTCGTTGTCAATTTCCTTCATATATTGTTTTCTTAATATATAATTGCTTTAGATATATAGATTGAATACATATACCTATATATAAGGCAAATTATTCAAATTATAATTTTTGCTAAGATTATTGCTGCGATGACTTGATAAATCATATTTCCAATGTGTACATAGATAACGTACTAAAAGATGATAATAGTTGCTAACATCAAAGTTTTTCTTGTAATACTAGAAAAATAAACATTATAATCCTACAATAGCAAAAGGAGTACTACTTCTTTTCTTTGCTTATCTTTCTAGTACTAATGCAAGTAGGTGTAATTTTTTTTTAGTCTTTTTTTTTCTCTAATTTTTTTATTGTTCTTGCATTTTTTAAAAAATTAATAATTCTTAATTGTTATACACATCTCAGTAGTATCTGTACATGGTGCATGTGCAAAATAACTTAATTATATTACACAAATCATTTTGTGTATTTTGGATGTGTTCAGTTTTTTTTCTTTAATTTTTGCTGAAAGAAACGTTGTTGATTATATTTAGATTGTATGAAATCCTTCAATATAATGAATGTTGCTAGGAATATCTTGGTGATGATGTTTGCGTTAACAATACTTACAATTTAGTGTATCAACAACTATGCAAGGGGAGGGCATTACAGAGACTACAATAAATATATTGACGAAGGGAAATTGTCGGTTCAGAATTTTTACAAAATAATTTTGTTGAAGTATAGATCCAAACCAATAGATAACTCTCAATCAAAATTTAATTTGTTTGTCACTTAAGTCAAACCAATAAAAACTGAAAGTATTTAAACCTCAGATCGTCTCTCAAAGAAATTGCAGGAAAGTATGCATGTTATTGGTTATGAGAATTTTGGGGGTTTTTAGTATGATGAACAAGAAAGTAAAGCTACAACTAAGGAACTATAAATGCTAAAAGACACTCATGGTAAGGATTAAGAGTCAAGGTTTCCTATTCTAGATCATTGACCACAACATAGTAATTACAAAGGATTAATTCTACTTAATTATCCTCTAACATCAGAGGGTGAATTCAAGTGAACATAATTAATCCTAAAACCAACTAACAACCCTAAATTACTAATCACACTGGACATCAATGACATCAAGGCACCTAAGTCCTTAATCTCAAGTCAAGAGTGCTAAAATCTACTCTAAAACTGAACCAAGTATTTTATCAAACACTTAGAAGGCATAAAATAAAAGCATGGTAAAATTGCAATAATAATAAAGTCTAAGCTACCAAATGCAAGATAACAATAGAAAAAGCAAAATTAAACCACAAGAAAACATAAAACATTAAATTGTATTAAAGAAAAGAGAATTAACAATATTGTTCATAAAACTAAAATTGACAAAATAAAGAGATTAACAAGTAAAACTAAGAGATTAAGACAATAGAGCAAGGAAATATAAAGAGAGTTGAACTAAAATAAGAATTAAAACTTAGATCTAAGAAAATTTGACCTAAAATATCCTAAATTCTAAATAGAAGTTAAAGCTTCTCTCTCTAGAAATCTACCATAAAGCATGGCTAAAACTAAACTATGACTACTTGGTTCATTCTCTTTTAAATCCCTGGTTCAATAGTATCAGAAATGGGTTGGATTGGGCCCAAACTGCTCCAGAAATCGCTAGTCACGTGTTGCCTTAAGTGAGTCACGTTTGGCTGCATACGTGGACGTCTTAACACACGTCCACTATAGAC
The DNA here is from genome assembly GCF_059453495.1 of Arachis ipaensis. Taxonomy (NCBI): domain Eukaryota; kingdom Viridiplantae; phylum Streptophyta; class Magnoliopsida; order Fabales; family Fabaceae; genus Arachis; species Arachis ipaensis. The sequence goes on along the minus strand of NC_142441.1, from coordinate 110,857,224 downwards.
AATTTATATTATTTTGAAGCCCAGATGTTAGTTTTCTAATGCCACTAAAACCGCCTTATTTGGAGCTCTGTAGCTCAAGTTATGATCACTTGAGTACAAAGAGGTTAGGATTGACAGCTTCTACAAATCCTTCACTTCTTCATGAATTCTCAACTTTTGCATACTTTTCCTTCTTCCTTCCAAGACATCCTTGCCTTATAAAACTTTAATCACTTAAACAAACACATCAAGGTATCAAATAGAATAGAAGTAAAATTAAAATTAGCAATTTTATGCATAAAAAGCATGGTTTTCATCACTAAGCACAATTAGGAGAAATTCACAAAATTATGCTATTTCAATGAATAAATGCAAGAGAAGTCAATAAAATCTACCCAATTAAAGCAAATAAATACCATAAAATGTGAATTTATCACATCCCCGCACTTAAATAATAGCATGTCCTCATGCTAGACTCAAAAAGGATAAGACTAAGGGATGCAACACTTATTCAAAATAAACTATCTATATGCATTCTACCTACATGAATGCAACTACTTAGTCAAAATAAATCAACTTCCAAGAATACATATATAAATGTAAGGGCTAAAGCAAGCACGACCAAGTCAAAACCAACAATTAATTAAAGTTATTAAAAAGAATTTACAACTTCCAAGATCAGGAATAATAACCGGTGGAAACATAGGATTAAGCAATCGAACCCCTTACCGGATGTGTATACGCTCTAATTGCTCAAATGTATAGGGTTGATTCACTCAATTCTTTTCCAATCTTGCTTTCTAAGATTTGTCTTTCATCTAACAATCAACAATTATTCAATGCATGCATGTAATTATCATGAGGACTTTTTCAAGGTTGTAATGGGACTAGGGTAAAGGTAAGAATGCATATGGTTGATAAACCACTATTTTATGATTTATCTTGTGCTCAATTGAGTGGTTTTTATCAAGTCTTTGCTCACTTATTCATATGATTTGCATGGTTTTACAATTCCTTCCTTATTCTGTGATATATGTGAAAACATGTTTCCTATGCCTTAAAACTATTAATTTTAATCACCCTTTATTACCATTCGATGCCGTGATCTGTGTGTTAAATATTTTTAGGCTTTAATGGTTAAGCGAGCTTGAAATTTGAATCTTTGATTAACTTAAACTCTCACCTAACACATATAACAACGTATACAATTCAAATGCAAACCTAACTACCCCTTCTTCACTTTTTTCACACACTCATGCATTCTTTCGATTCACATCCCATATGCATCATTTTTATTACTTTCTTTTGGAGCATTTTGTCCCCTTCTTATTGCTTTCTTTTTTCTTTTTTTCTTTTTCTTTTTCTTTTTTTCTTTTTTTTTTCTTTTTCTTCTTTTTATTTTTTTCTTTTCAAAATAGAATATATATAAGAGTATCAATGCATATAGTTTAAATATTTAATGCATGAGTATGTACCAAAATTCTAAGATTTCAATAAAGCTACCAAATACACTTTTATCTCACCCAATATTTTCAAACTTCCCCACACTTGAATGATACACACTCTTACTAGCCTAATTTAATCAATGATCAAAATTAAGGACATTTATTATTTTTTACTTAGGGGTAGTGATGTGCTAAAATTAAGAACAAAAGGGATTAAACAGGCTCAAAGTTGGTTAACAAAGGTGGATAAAAGGATAAGGTCATTTGGGTAAGTAAACTCAAATGAAATAAAGGCCTCAACTATATAAATGCATTTATACATAAAATAATGGACATAAAGAATCAAACAAATCAAAGATTACAATCATAGAAAGAGAACAACAACACACACAATTAGGCTCAAAACTCACAAGATTGTGTGTTCTTAGCTCAAAAACCATGTTCCACAATATATAATTCAAGAAAGTTTCAATAAAAAACATTAACTCAAATCAATTTTGGAATGTCCTATAGATAAATTTCTTGAAAAATTTTATTATTTTGACTAAGCTTATTATATATATGCAAACCGAGCAAAATGCGATTAAAAATTCTAAAAGACATGGTAATAACAGAAAAATTGAAATGTGAAAGTATTGGGATTAAAATTTTTTTTCACCCAAGCTTGGCCGCTCGGTCGGATGACCTCCTCACACTTAAAAGTTTGCACCGTCTTTGGTGCATTCAAAGATGAGCAAGGGGAGTACGGTGATTGATAAACCCCATTTTTAGGGTTTATCTTGTGCTTAATTTAGGGGATTTTATGACCTTTTACCCACATTTATTCAATGAAATAGCATGGTTTTATGATTGTCTCCTAATTTGTGCTTAAGTGTGAAAACATACTTTTTAAGCCCTTAATTGCTAATTTTGATTCACCTTTGATTCCACTAGATGCCTTGATATGTTTGTTAGTGAATTCAGATTGGAAAGGCTAAGAATGGATCAAATGGATGGAGAGGAAAAGCATGCAAGAGGAGAAATCATGGAAAATCAAGGATTGGGAGAAATTCACTCCACGCGCACGCGCAATAGACGCGCACGCGTGAAATGATGAGATCGCATGGCAACGCGTACGCGCATGTGACGCGTACGTGTGGATAGCAATTTGTCAAGCGACGCGTACGCGTGACCCACGCGCACGTGTCGATGCTCGCATATGACCCACTTAAAGTGAAACCGCTAGGGGCGATTTCTGGGCTTCCCAAGCCCAGATCCAACTCATTTCGGATGCTATTTAACCCAAGGAATGAAGAGGGATCAACCATCTAATGAACTAGTTAGTTTTTTTTTAGTTTAGTTTAGGAGAAAAAGTTAGTTTCTAGAGAGAGAAGCTCTCTCTTCTCTCTAGAATTAGGTTAGAGCTAGATTAGGATTTCTTATATCTAGGTTAATTTCATGCTTTGATTTACTTTTCCTTTTGTAATTCTTGTTCTTTTACATCTCCTCTCTCTAGTTTAGCATTTAATTTTTGTAATTCTCTACTTTCATGTTGATGCACTCTTGTTCCTCTTATTTCTCTTTTAATACAATTTATGATTCATGTTCCTTTATTGTTGAATTGCTTTGTTGTTGTTTAATTCCTTGCAATTAGTAGTTGTAGATTTAGAATTCTTGCAATTTGATTTTGCTTTCCTTTTATGCATCCCAAGTGTTTGACAAAATCCTTGGTTGGATTATAGAGTAGGTTTTTCTCCTCTTGGCCTAGGTAGAGTAATTAGTGACTCTTGAGTTATCAAACTCCTTTGTTGATTGATAATTAGAAGTTGCTAATTAACTTGAATGCCACTAAAGCTAGTCTTTCATCATGATTAGGCTAGGACTTGTGGAATCAAGTTAATTCATCTACTTGACTTTCCTTCATAGTTAGAGGTTAACTAAGTGGGAGCAATGGACAATTGTTGTCACAATTGAGGAGGATAATGAGGATAGGACTTCTAGTTCTCATACCTTGCCAAGAGCTTTGTTAGTTGTTAGTTTATTTCCTTTGCCATTTATATTTCTTGTCTATTACCTCAAAAATCCCAAACATACTTCATAACCAATAACAAGAACACTTTATTGCAATTCCTAGGGAGAACGACCTGAGGTTTGAATACTTCGGTTATTAATTTTAGGGGTTTGTTACTTGTGACAAATAATTTTTTTGTATGAAAGGATTATTGTTGGTTTAGAAACTATACTTGCAACGAGATTTTATTTGTGAAATTCTAAACCGTCAATAATCCATTCATCAAAATGGCGCCGTTGTCGGGGACATTGCAATGGTGTTATGTTATTGATTATTGTATATATGTGAATATTGTGAATAACTTGATTTTTGGATTGCTTGTTAGTTTTTGCTAGCTTTAGGACTTTGTTTCATTAATTCTTGTTAGCTTTTGTTTCTATTTTCTCTTTTCATTATGAATTCTCACTTTGGCTATGAGTGTGATTACACCTATGTTGTAGGAAATGAAAGCTTCAATGAGAATGTACATCAAGAATGGGACAATCAAAGGTGGGAGGAGTCATTTGCATATGATCAATCTTATTGGCAACAACCCCCACCAATGCACTATGAACAAGAGCCATTCTATGATGCATATCAATCAAATGGCTATGGTGAATCTCCTTGTGACTTTCAAGAACCACCACCATATGCCTATGAGCCATATCCTCAACATAGCCCTCAACCACACTCACAAGTCCCTTTTTACCAAACACCTCTATATGACCCTAACCCATATACACCATACCAACCACCTTTTGAGCCATATGAGCCACATATAGAACCACCACCATTCCAACCTCAATACTTCCAAGAACCACCTCCTCCATACCATGACCAAGATGAGCCACCTCCAATGTGTGCAAATTTTCAACCTCAAGATGAATTCTATCTCCTACCACAACCCTCCATGGAAGAATATCAATGTCCATCTCTCAAGAAAACCATGGATTGGCTTCAAGCAACCGTCCGTCAAAAGTTAGATGCATGGGACTCATACCACATGTCCACGGATGATTGCGGGAGAGCAACTGAAGAGGGTAGTATGAAGGGGATTATAGAATCTCAACTTGAGAACAATGGATTGGAGTGTGTTGAGCAACAAGAAGAACAAATGTAGAACATGGAACCACCATATCCTTACTATGATGAACCACCTTCCTACTATGAACCCTTCTCCCAAGACAATGAGCCCTCTCATCCAGCCCAACCTCTAATGGATGACATCCTTGGTGTTCTTCTTCAAGGGCAAGAGGAGATGAAAAGGGATGTACAATAATTCATGGCCGCCTTAGACGAGGTGGTAAACCGGTTAGCATCCCAATGCTTGGGAACCCAAAGTACTTCCATGGCTACATGTGAAGAATCTAATGAAGAGCATAGCATGAAGGAGAGATTGGAAACTCCGGTGAGAAATGAGGGAAGTTGCTTTGTGTTGGAAAAATCGGAGGAAACTATAATAGTTGAAGAAAAGGAAGAAGTGGTTGAAGACTTAGGAGATGCAGAACCTCCATGGGAACATAAAGTTGAAGAAAACCCCTCCAAGAAGATTGAATTTGATGCTAAGGAGGAATGTGCACAACCTCCAAGGCATATTCCATATGAAGAATTGGATGGGATAGAGCAAGAATTGAGTTCCCTTGGTGATGAAGATCAAGCATCAAGTCTTAGTGGTGAAGAATCCTTTGAGCATGAAGAACCTTCCCCGGTAGATTTGAAAGCGTTGTGGAGGTAAATTTCTCTCACCCTCCCAGTTATGATTTGAGTAAGAAAAAAGGCTTAAATAAAATGTTTGAACAAAGGATTACATTTGAGGAATCTTGTGAAGTGGTGGAAGTCCTTAGAAGAAGAAGGACGGGAGTTGGATACGCTTTGTCAAGATCCTTGGAAGCCTCTTTACCTAGGTTGTCATCTACTCCTTCACTTGAGTGGGTAAAATTCATCTCTATTAGCTTTATTGTCCCACTTGAGTTTGGCTTGCTTGAAACGGTTGGTCAACTTAGGACACTTTGCGGGATGAAGCGTAAAAGAAAGATGTTTCGTGGTTGGCGTTGTAAATCAAGGCTCATTATGGTTGATACATCAAACATGAAATATAGAGGTTGGAATAGTGCTCAACTAGATGGGTCTAGGAGGATTGTTGGGCACTTCATGGAGAATTCATCTTGCTTGCCATCCGGTTGGAACAATAATGATAAACTTCAAGAAGGGTGTGAAAATAAAGTGTGGGATCCCGGATTACAAGAAGTGGATCGATCTTGGGAGCCCTTAGCTTGTGAGAAACTCCATCCAAGCTTGGAATCATTAATTTTGAAGAATGGAGCTTATTGGAAGTCCAAGCATTGGTGGATGTTCAAGGATAGCTTCAAGCGCAAGCCACCTTGAGAGAAGCTCCCCATAAGTCCAACTTAAGGACAGTAAACAAAAGTGCTAGGTGGGGGAGACCCCACCATGGTAAAATCTTTCCTTTTTCTCTTTTGTAAATATTGGTAAAAATTAGTTTAATTTCATGTTTTGATTGATTTGTTGAGTTTATTTGGTAGTTTAGTATGTTAAATAAGGTTTTATGGTGTTTTAGTAGCTGTTTGGAGGTTTGGAATGCTTGGTTTGGTGCAAAAACATAGAAATATTTTGAAAAATAAGGCCCCAATCCACGCGTACGCGTGCCTCACGCGTACGCGTGACACAAGAATTTTCGACCATTCACGCACTCGCGTCACCCACACGTACACGTGGATGCAAAAATTTCACCCCCAAGCCATTTTCCCGAGAGTTGCGCGAACATCGTGCGAGCACTGTGCCTTTCGCGCAAGCCAATTGACGCGTACGCATACAGGACGTGTACGCGTCGCTCTCCAAGTAAACCATCGACATGCACGCGTGATATACGCATACGCGTCGTTCCCAATTCACCATCCCCACACTTACGCGTGATGCACGCATACGCGTGGATGCCCTTATCTCATCCATCTCCTTTTCTCATCATCTTTCCATTTCTTCTCTTCTCCTTTCTTCTTCCCTTCTCCTATACCTCATCCAACACTACCAAACACCATCCATAACTATTTCTTTCAGTTAGATAATTAGTTAGTTAGTTTATTTTTTATTTTAATTTTTGTTTTTCCTTATAAGTGTTGGATTATTCATCTTGTTTAATGTGTATTGCTGCTGAGTACTAAATGGGATGTTTGTTTAACATCATTATGTTAATTGTCATTGTTGGATTCTTTGTTGAGGTTACAATTTATTACTTAGTTTTGAATTTTTCATGTTCAACCTTTGTGAACACCAAGTTCATATAACATTGCCTTTAAAGCTTGTTCAACCTTTTTGAATTGCATGATTTGGCCACCATGTGATTTGAACTCTTTTCTTTGATTAGGCAATTAATTGATGGATGTTGTACATTTATCTTAATGCATTGTGCCAATTGAACATATGCATCCATATGTTTTTAGCTTGAATGCTTTCATGCTTCTTTATTGCTTGTTTGGTTGTTTTAACCCACAAGTTTAGAGCATCTCAAGCACACTAGGATGAGTGACGTGCATGCTTCTTTTGTGACATTGCCTTTCATGCTAGTGTATGTCTTAAGCCGCGCGCAACGTAGAATGCACACTTACTTTGACCCATGTCACACTAATTCACTCACCCCATTCTAGTGATTTACCTCATTCCAATAATTTACGCTTCTTTGCTTTGCATTTTCTCATTTTATGGTGTTGTTTTCTGTTTTTCGTGAATGATGCACCACAAGCAAAAATGGAAGCGGGAGAAAGAACACGCAGCACCGGTTGACCTACCAGCTGAAGGTAGCAACTCGGAAAGTCGCCGTACCCCCTTGCTCATCTTTGGATGCACCGAGGACGGTGCAAACTTTTAAGTGTGAGGAGGTCGTCCGACCAGTCCGCATTCTTGGGTGACAAGTTTCTAATTCCAACACTTTTGCATTTCAATTTTAGGTCTTCTAGGATTTTTACTTGCATTTTCTTATTTTTGCATATACATACATAATAAGCTTAGTCAAAATAATGAAATTTTTTGAGAAAATTATCTATAGGGCATTGACATTTCAATTTATTTGAGTGAAAAATTTTTATTGAAATTGCTTGAATTATATATGTTGTGGAACATGCTTTGAGCTAAGAACACAAGCTTGTGAGTTTTGAGCCTAATGGCGTGGTTACATCATATAACCACTTATTTCCATTCTTGTGTGCATTATTCTCTTTCTATGATTGTAATTTTTAATTTGTTTAATTCTATATGTCCATTATTCCTTGTATTCATGCACTTATATCATTGAGGTCATTGTTTCATTAGCTCACTCACCCAAATAGCCTACCTTTTATCAACCTTTATTAGCCAACTTTGAGCCTATAATTAACCCACTTTGTTCTTAATTTTAGCACATTACAAGCCTTGAAGTGAAAAATAATAAATGTTCTTAATTTGGATCTTTGATTAGCTTAGGCTAGTGTGTGTATGTCATTCAAGTGTGGAAAACTCGGTTTTGTATTTCTATATTTGGGAATTAAGTACATACTCATATGTTAATTAAATGTAAAACCATATGCATTGATGCTCTTATATATATTTTAGTTTGAAAAAAAAAGAAAGAAAGAAAAATGAATGATAAAGAAAAAGAAAATATATATATGAAAAACAAAAGAAGAAAAAAATAGAAAGAAAAGAAAAAGAAAAAATATGTCTGATTTTGTTTCCTCTTATTAGTCCACATATTGCTCGAGTTTGTATGAACACTGCATAGCTACTCGGCACACAATGCATATTTATTCTCAAGTCTTGGAGAAGCTTGCCCCACACATTCAACAGGTTTGTTTAGTATAGCCTTGTGATTTAAAGCCTCAAGCACTTTATTGTTATTTTCTCTGTTCTTATATTTTCCTACTTGTTTGAAATTAGGTCAGCATGGAAAGTAATGGAAAGGGAGTTTTGATTGATGGGGTACCTCTACCATTTGAAGCTGGTGAGATTGATTTCGGTAAACTAGGAACAAACAACATAGATAGAGATATTTTGCTATAATTTGTATTTGAATGTTAGTTTGTGTTTTTTTAACACTAATGTGTGGTTTTAATTGATTATTATGGTTGATGAGGACAAAAATTCATAAAAATTTCATGAAAGGGTTACAACTATGTTAACTAGATATTTACGTGGTAGCACCAGATTGGATTTTAATGTAAAAGTGTTTTATGTTGAAGGATGCATAGAATTTAAACTCTATTTTTTAGTTACGATCTTGTAGTCTAACCACAATTTATAATTGATTCGCTTCGTGCAGGTGAGGTAGGGAGCAATCATGATGATTCCATTGTTGATTTTATCAGAGGAAACATGAATTCAGAGGAAGCTGCACAAATTCCGAGAAGAACTACAAGGTCTTTAGCTTCATCTTCTACACAAAATTTTGCTTCATCTTTAGTTAAATTTTTTTTGTTTTCTATTTCTTTCTGGTCTTTAGTTTTATCCTATATTATTATTAGTTAACTGGTTTCAATTTCATTCCTTGGGTTTGAGTTTCTTCTCCAAAATCCCTGGTTGAATCATGGATAAGAGCATGTTAGCTAGTTTGGAATCACTTCTAGAAGCTGATCAGCAAAGAATGGCATCCATGATGGAATAGGTTTAAATTTGTGACAGGTACCTCCTCTTCACTCTATCTGTTAACTAATTCCATGTGTTTTGATTTGAGCTTCATGTTCCTAAAATTCTAAGTTAGGTCAACATAAATAGTTTCAGATTTTTGTGGTGCTTGTTGTTCTCAAGCCATAGCCAAGTTCTCTATTAAACCAATGTAACCACTTTTGAATGTTGTATCTGGACGTTAAGAGAACAACATTTTTAATTACTTAGAATGGTTGAAGAATTAAAAAAAGAAACAAAGACAACTAAAGTAATTCCAAGATTCATTTTCTCACATGGTGAAGCATTTTTATTAATCATCTGTGTTTGAAGTTGTTCTGCAGAGAATTATATCTCCGATAAGCTTCTTATGTAACTTTTGTTTGTGTAGATTCAAGTTGTATTTTGAGCGGACGAAATCAGGAGAACTCCAACACCACAAGATGAGATAAGAGCAGAAATGAGAAACTTCCACGATAAATGAAGAACATAGGGATAAATGAGCGGGTAATCAGAGAGTGACTCCTGAAGTGATAAGGGATGTTTCTTTACTAGTTAGAATGATGGCTGCTAATTTGTATTATTCCCAGATAAAAGATCTTATGTTTGAAGTAATTTATTTTTAGAGAAATAATTTATTATTCCCAAATAGAAGATTTTATGGCTACTAATTTATTATGGCAACCTAAATCTTGTTTAAGAATAATTTTTATTATTTAAAGAATAATTACGTAGTATTATTATGTATTTATTTTTATTTTATAATGTTTCACTAATTTAATTGAAAATATAGGATTATATATATAATTATATTATTAAATATTAGATTTTAGAAAAAAATTATTAATATATATATATATATATATATATATATATATATATTAATAATTTTTTTCTAAAATCTAATATTTAATAATATATACAGAAAAAAATAATGAGAGACCTAAGGCTACACTTATATATAGTAGCTATAGTTTACAAAAAAAAAAAAACAAAGGACCTAAGGCTACACTTATAAAAAGTAGCAATGGTATATAATGTGGTTACGCTTTACAGGTGATGCAGTAGCGTTTAAAAGCGTAGCCTATTCTGGCAAAAATGGAAGCTGAAAAGCGTAGCCTTTGATCATGGACAGCATCACTTGAAAAGCGCACCCTATTTCCAAACGCCAAAAGCGTAGCCCTTGGTGCAGAAAAGCGTAGCCTTTGAGAATAGGCAACGGCCGAATAGGAATCACCCCAAAAAGCGTAGCCGTAGCCCAGAAAGCGTAGCTGTAGCCTAAGGCATCATTTTTTTTCACTTTTGGCTACACTTTTCAAGTGTACCTGAATGGGTCTTTTTCTTGTAGTGTGTGGTGCTTTCCCGGCAATAGAGGGCTCTGACAAAGGTTGGATAGAGGACAGAGATAAACAGAAACATGGGTGAGGTGCAACAAAACCGGAATGGTAACTATGGCACCCCTCTCCAGCAATAACAACACTGTTTTTCAGTGAGCAGAGGCTCAGTGACACGTTCTCTAGTGATAATCGACGGTGGTAGCGGCGGAGGGGGCTCAACGGCAGCAGAACTACCTCGCGATGCCCTTTCTCTCTCCGCTTACATTCTTGTTTTCTCTCTCACCTACATGTGACGGCAACACCAGTGGTGAGAATCCCTGGCAACATCGGTAGTGGATTAGTGGCGACGGAGGTAAGATGGGGCCAGACAACGCCTCTCTCTCTCTCTCCCTCCCTCCCCTCTTTTCTCTTCGTTGTGTGTTTTGATTTCTCGCCTTTTTCTTTTTTTTTTTTTTTTGTTGACTGAATGAGTGGCAATAAGAAAGAGTGCCTGTGTGCGTAAGGAAGAGACGGTTGTGAGGGAGTGTTGACTGTTAAGTGTGTGTAGCTAATTTCAGAGTTATGGTTAAAAAAACTTGCATTGCTAGCATAAAAATTTCACAAAACCTTTAGAACATTATAATAATTTAGGGTTAAAAATATAATATCGTAAAATTACTTTAAAAACACAAACTTTATTCATCAATATACTAATGCGTTCAAATAATTCTTTCTAATTTAAAATCTAAAATAATTAATTTAATCATCTTTTATAAAATAAAATCTTTAACCCAAAATATCAGTTACTGAAATTAAATTACGTAATTTTTATTATTTTTTAACTACTTAAATTTTAATTTCAATTATATAAAATATTTTATGATAATAAAAATTATATAAAAATTTTAATTAATTTAAACTCAAATAATTATAAAATTAATTTATTTAATAAAATAATTTTTAAAAATAAAAAGTTTAAACTAGTAAAATAAATTATAAATAATTCACAATAAAATTTTAAAAAATGCGTGATGTTAAACTGTATGTGAATAGAGTTTCACAGTTTATGCATACAATCTCATGCTAAATCAGTGAAAAGCAGTGGAGAATCTTGCAATACATTTGTGAATGCTGAGTAATAATAAAGGATAATAGAGTATAGTTGATCAAAGAATAAAAAACGGGTAGTTAAGAGTGGTTAATTCAATTCCTAATACATGTTGTGTGCATTCAGTTAGCCTCTTCATATATAAATATAGTAGAGGTGTGTTTAGAGTCGGTAGCTTGTGTAATCAATTCAATTCACAATCTATTAGTCTCTCTCTTTCAATCTTTTTTGGTATCTCTCTTTCTCTAATTTATATCTACACTAGAAAACTCATACAGATTAAAAAGAATAATTAATTTTATGTTAATTATTTTCTTATCATTATATTCTATCATTCATTCAATATATAAGATTTTAAAATATAAATGAACATATTTAGAACCAAATCAAATTTTAAAAACTGAACAATTATTTAAGATCGGAGAGAATAATTAGGACCTATATACTGTGCTTCACGTTAAATCTTCTTTCAAATGTATATAAATAATGCACAAGTTAACAAAACATGCTAATAAGATCAAAATTCTCTCTTGTAATATATCCAGATAGATCATAATAAATTAATAATCCTATAATAATGGCTAAAGGAATGCCTATTTCTTCCATGCTCATCTTTCCACTACAATAGAAGCGGGAGATGCCTGCGGCAAATTTTCAGTGGTGTCATCAACAGCAGTAATTTATGGTGGATAGCTACGATCCCAGCCTAAATCAGCTTACTGACGTCGAATCGCTCTGATTTAATGTCGAACCCACTATACCTGTCGCTAACCCCAGTCCGTCTAGTGATAGTTTTAGGAAAATTCAATTTAGAATACCCAAAATCAAGAATCTGAGGAACCTTCCAAAGAAGAGTGTAGAGCGCGCAAAACTCTTCCCTACTCCACCGTGTCCCACTCTGTCACCGTGGAGTCGCGTGGCTGCCGATCCACCCTTCTCCCCTGCAATCGACCCTTCCCAGAACCAGATCCATATCTGGGATTCTTCATCGCGCGAACACATAAGGGGCAAAGGTACGAAACACACCTCCGTGCGCAAGTCCTTTTCGCCGTTCTCCTCCGAACACCAGTACCACCTGCATTGCGCTTCCTGTCGCCGGTGGGTCCATCGCTGATCAGCTTCGCTGTTTACACTACTGGTATGTACAAAACGCCTCTTCGTTAGTAAGGTTCTAACTTGTTCTTCGTTTGTTATATCTGTCTAGCATACGATTTTTTTCCATTTTAATTTTTTTAAAATTAACTGGTATTTGAAGGGGTGGATCATAGATGTTAGAAATCTCTTCCAAAGATTAAAGTTGAATATTTGTAATTTAGCATGCAAACTAACCATCAAAGCTAAAATACAGAATGATTAGAAATATGAGAATTTATAGAGTTAAATAAAGGTAGAAGAATTTCTTGGATATAGTTGGTCTACACAACTTTCTATTTTCTGATTCAAGTTTCTTAACAGTTCTCTGTGTATTGATTAATATTATGTATGTCAAAATTGTGATATGATAGAGTAGAGATTGGAAGTCATATATACAATAGGGCTAATAATTTAATTTATATAAAAACTCATAGAAATCATCATTAGTGGGGGTCAATAAAATAAATATCACTAATTGAAAACTGTAATGGCAGCATAGTTGTGTTCACAACAGACAACCTGACCTGAAAATAAGAAAAGAAAATGACAAACTTAAAAATTATAAAATATAGGTATGTCTCTTATTATTAGTTATGTGCTAAATTTATTGAGTTTGAAAGATGGTCATAAGAAGAGTTGTGGCATATTAGCTACAAGGGGTTGTTGTTACCTAGAACTGCTATAATAATTGACTACGTAATATAGAGAATGGAATTCTGTTGATATTCTAGAAATATGTCTTTACACTTTAAACCTGTGGTAGATTATATGTTTATGACTTGTTCCATTTATGTTGAGCTTGAAATTTTATTTAATGAAAATAGTAATCAAATTACTTGATGCTCTTCTATCAATAGAAATTTAATTTGCTCATAATACATCCAATCAAATGGACATTCAACCCTTGCATCTGTGATTTCCATAGAATTCAAGGTTTGATGTTGACGAACAAATTTTTGCTAGTAAAGAATTTCACAAAAGTAATCACGTTGTAAGTATAGTTTCTAAACTAACAATAATCCTTTCTTACAAAAACTTGTTTGTCACTAAAGTAAACCCAATAAAATTAATAACCGAAGTATTTAAACCTCGGGTTGTCTCTCAAGGAATTGCAGGGAGGTGTATTTATTATTGGTTATGGAAGATTATCTTTTTGGAATTTTTGAATAAGGAATAAGAAAAGTAAATTGCAAGAAAGTAAATTAATAATTAAGAAAACTCTTGGCAAGGTATGAAAACTGGACGTCCTATCCTAGTTATCCTTACCAATTGTGATGAGAATTGTTTGTTGCTCCCACTTAGTTAACCTTACTAAATAAAGGAAAGTCAAGTGGACTAATCAATTTGATTCCTCAAGTCCTAGTCAACTCCTATGGAAAGACTAGTTTAGAGGTATCCAAATCAACCAGCAACTTTCAATTATCAATCAACAAAGGAGTTTGATAATTTAAGAGTCTCCAATTACTCAACCAAAGCCAAGAATCATAAAAAGCAAATTTAAAACCCTCCCAAGCATTTTATCAAAACCTTGGAAGGCATAACATAAAAACATAGAAAAGTAATAGGGAATGTAAAATCTAAAACCAATTGAAAGCATCAATAATCATAAAGACAATCATAATTCTGAAATACCTCAAATTGCATTAATATAGAAAATCAAGTCTAATATTAAAGGGTTCATAAACCAAATTGGGAAAACAAATAAACTAGAATGCTAGAATAAATAAAAGTAGAAGAGAAACTAAATTAGAGGAACATTGAACTTGGAATTGAGAAGAAATAAACCTAAAACTAAGAGAAATCCTAAAACCTATAGAGAGGAGATAGCCTCTCTCTAGAAACTACATCTAAAACCTAAAATTATGTGGATGAAAGTTATGTAAGTTCTCCCTATGTCCCCCCCCCCCAATTCTACAGCTCTTATTCTGTATTTTTCGGGCTTGAAACTGGGCCAAAAGGAGCCCAGAAATTGCCTCCAGCGCTTTCTGATGCGTCCAGCACGTGGCTCTGTCACGCGTACGCGTCACTTACGTGTACGCGTCGCTGAACTTTTGTAAAGTCACGCGTATGCATGATGCACGCGTGCGTGTCACTTAACTACATGTCAACTATAACAAATTATATATCATTTTGAGGCCCCAGATGTTAGCTTTCCAACGCATCTGAAACCGCCTCATTGGGACCTCTGTAGCTCAAGTTATGATCGATTTAGTATGAAGAGGTCAGGCTTGACAGCTCAGCAATTCCTTCAATTTCTTGTATTCCTTCCACTTTTGCATGCTTCTTTTCCATCCTCTAAGCCATTCATGCCCTATAAATCCTGAAATCACTTAACACACAGATCACGGTATCGAATGGTAATAAACGATAATTAAAATTAACAGTTTAAAGGCCTAGGAAACATGTTTTCAATTATATCACAGAATTAGAAAGGATTTGTAAAACCATGCAAATTATATGAATAAGTGAGCAAAGAATTGATAAAAAACCACTCAAATTAGCATAAGATAAACCATAAAATACTGGTTTATCAATCTCCCCACACTTAAACATTAGCATGTCCTCATGCTAAGCTCATGGAGATATACAGAATGAATAGGGGAAAGTAAGACTCATGAGATGCAACCTATGAATGCAACTATATCCTAAGATGATTCTGTCTATTTGGTTAAAAGCAAATAAGTTCTCCAAGACAACCATAAATTAGATTCCACTAATTTAAGTCATACAATAAAAGACAAGTAAACTTGTAAGATGATAGCTCATAAAAGCAGGAAACATAGAATCAAGCATTGAACCCTCACTGGTAGTGTATATGCACTCTAATCTCTCAAGTGTCTAGGGTTAATTCATTTTACCCTTCTCTAGTCATGCTTTCTAAACTTTGTTCTTCATCTAACCAATCAACAGAAATTTAGTATACCAATGCAAACATCATGAGGTCTTTTCAAGGTTGTAATGGGGCTAAGGTAAGGGTGAGGATATATGTATGGCCAAGTGAGCTATAATATGAATCTTTGACCAACCTAAGCTCTTACCTAATACACACACACACACACTCAATGTAATTCTAAAATCATGCCTAGCTTTCATCATATACTCATGTACCAAATTATCTTTAATTTGACCACATATGCATTGATTATTAAACTTAGCATTGGGATAATTTTGTCCCCTTATTTAATTACTTATTTATTTATTTATTTGATTTTTTTTACTAAGAATATAAAAGTAAACATAACATATTAATGCACATGGATTTTTAATTTAATTTTTTTCTGGTTTCACATGAGTAAGTACCCAAATTCCCAATATTTTGTCATTCAAACACTGTACACTTTCATCAACCCAAGTTCCCACAGTTCCACACACTTAATTGATACACAATCTCTAACTTAAGCTAACCAAAGATTCACTTGGGGTAATTAATTATTTTTTCACTTAAGGCTAGTGATGTGGTAAAATATAGAACAAAAGGGGATTAAAAGGCTCAAGGTGGCTAACAAAGGTGATTGAAAGGGTAGCCTATTTGGGATAAGTGAGCTGATAACAAATGATGGCCTCAATCATATGCAAGCATGTAAATACACTAAACAATGGACATATAGAATGGAACAAAATATAGATTGCAGTCATAGAGAAGAAAATACACAAGAATGGAATGTTATGGTTGAATAGTGTAACCATGTAATTAAGCTTAAATCTCACAGGTTTGTGTGTTCTTAGCTATAATTCATGTTCCAATTTACAGTCTTCAAACAAGTTTAACAAAAAAGTTTTAATTTAAATTAGTGAAATGCTATAAAATAGAGTCTTGAAAAGAAACTCATTACTTTAATCAAGTAGTGGTAAGATATGCACAAAATCAAACAAACATGCAATCAAACATGCAAATGCAACAACTAACAAATTAACATTGATGTTTGAAAAAAAGAAGTAACTAACCCACGGAAGTCGGTAATCGACCTCCCCACACTTAAAGATTGCACCGTCCTCGGTGCATGCTAAGGTGTGCAAGTGGACGGGTCGTTCCAACCGACGCTTTTCTCCATAGATTGTGCAGATGGACTTGTCTGTCGCCTCATTGAGAAGCTTCTCGTTTCCCTTCTCGGTGGCCATCCTGAAGGAGGAGAAAAAAGGAGAAAAGTAACCCAGAAATAAAGATAAGAAAATAAATAAAGTATGTGTGGCTTAATGCCAAATAATGAGGGTTTCAATTACATGGTAGCTACAACATGCATGTGAGAAAACAGTATAAGCAAATGGCATATCAATAGTGCAAAAATTGCAACACTGGGGAAGAGACAGTAAGTAATGAGAGACACTATAAATTCATGTCAATGCAAAAGAAACACAGGTGTCATAAAAGATTGGCATTGACAGATAAATAATGTCATCCTACAGTGTAACACAAGTCACTTGATGCGTGAGCATCTTTCCTATCTTTTCCTAGTGAATTTTCATTTAATTTGTTGAGTTTAATTAAAAATTAATTATCTTTTAGCTACTATGGATGCTACTTTGAGTCTTGTGCAATTCTGTTTATTTTAGATAGCATTCGGATGGATTTGATGGAGCTTCCACAGAAAAAGAGAAGAAAGCTATATAGGGCAGGAATGTCTTAGAAGATGGAGAGGAAGCTTGCACAAATGGAATAAGCACAAGAATCAAAGGAGATGACAGCGAGGAGTGACGCGTGCGCGTGCCTGACGCGTGCGCGTGCCTGACGCGTGCGCGTGATTTGGAGCTTTCCATGGCGATGCGTGTGCGTACCTGACGCCTATGCGTGAAAAGCGAAGTTGCACAATGACACGTGCGCATACCTGACGCGTACGCGTGACTGACGCGTACGCGTGACATGCGCCACGCGCAGAAAATGCAGAAAACGTTGATTGATTCAATTGTTAATTCAGATTTAAACTTTAATTTTAAAATAGGAAAAGATATTATTTTAGTTTTAGAAGATAGATTTTAAATTAATTAGGATTAGATATAAAAGGGGGATTCCACCTGAGCCAAAATACATTTTATCAGAATCCTTATTTTTCTCTCTGAGTCATGAGTAACTAAACCTCCACTGTTAAGGTTAGGAGCTCTGTCTATTGTATGGATTGATACTATTATTTTTCTATTTTAATTCATGTCTTGATTTATATTTCAAGGATTGTTTTCGTTCTTTATCTTATGAATTTAGGTGGAACGGAAGTATGACCTTCTTTCTCATTGAGTTCTTGTATAACTTGGAAAAGCTCTTTACTTGAACAACAGCTTGAAAACAATTTCTCCTAAATTCTAATTATCTAGACTTAACGAGATACGTGACATATAATCCTTTTATATGTGGGTAATTAGAGTTTCTGTGGCACATAAACTAGAATTAAACTTCACCCCCTAATTGAAATTAATTGACCAAGGAATTGGCGGTTGATGCATTTTAGAGGAAACTAGAAAGGTCTAAGGAATTAGGGTCTAGTCACATATTGTTTGCCATGAATTGAATCTTGCATGATTAAAATAGTTAGTAAGAAAAGTAAATCCAGAAAATAGATAACTATGAAGCCTTAACTGTTTCTCCATACTTTATTCCCAACTTATTTATTCGCCTGTCTTTAATTTAATGCTTTTTGAACTCTCAAACACTATTTTCTGTTTGTCTAACTAAGTAAATCATTTAACCATTGTTTCTTAGTCCATCAATCCTCATGGGATCGACCCTCACTCACCTGAGGTATTACTTGGTATGACCCGGTGCACTTGCCAGTTAGTTTGTGGACTATAAATTCCGCACCAAGTTTTTAGCGCCGTTGCCGGAGATTGATGGTGATTAACAACTATCAGTTGTTTGATTGCTTAGATTAGGCGTTTTAGTTTTAATTTTATGTAAATTTTGCTTATTATTTTCGAAAAAAAATATTTTTAAATAAATAAATAGCACTAATATTTTTCCTTAATTTCTGAAATTAAGTTTGGTGTCACCTAGTTAATTTCATTTTAATTTCCTTGTTTATTTTCCCTTTTAATTTTCGAATTTTTTTGTTTTATTTCAGTTATCATTTTCGAAATTTTTTTGTTTTATTTATTTAGTATTTCTATTTTATTATTTACACTGGTTACCTCACTGGGAGTTCTCTGCACTCTGACATAGAGAATCCCATATTTTCTTATTTTTTGTCTGTGTATGCGTAGGAACAGAGACAAGGAACTTCTTTTAGACTTTGATCTTAAACCTGAAAAGACTTTCAGGCAGCGTTTGCAACAAGCAAGACTTTACAAGGCTGCAGAATCCACTATGGATCCTAATAATGCTGTTAATGCCAATGTGGCAAATCCGAATGGGGATGATCAACAAAGGAGATTGCTTGGCTCTTACTCTGCTCCTACTACAGATCTTTATGGAAAAAGCATCGTGGTGCCTCCTATAGCTGCGAACAACTTTGAGTTGAAGCCACAATTGGTCACCCTGGTGCAACAAGACTGCCAGTATCATGGTCTTCCACACGAAGACCCAAATCAATTTATCTCTAATTTTTTGCAGATTTGTGATACTGTGAAGACAAATGGAGTGAACCCAGAGGTGTACAAACTCATGCTCTTCCTGTTTGCTCTGAGGGATAGAGCAAAGCTATGGCTAGATTTCCAACCTAAGGAGAGTTTGGATACTTGGGATAAGGTTGTTACAGAGTTTCTTACTAAGTTTTTTCCGCTAAAGAAGCTGACTAAGCTTAGGGTGGAGGTTCAGACCTTCAGGCAGAGGGATGGTGAAATTCTTTATGAAGTTTGGGAGAGGTACAAGCTACTGATTAGGCAATGCCCTACGGACATGTTCTCTAAATGGACTCAACTAGACATCTTTTATGAAGGCTTGGGTGGAATGTCCAAGATGCGCTTAGATAATTCTGCAGGTGGTTCATTGCACAAGAAGAAGACACCGAAGGAGACTATTGAGCTGATTGAATTGGTTGCTAGCAACCAATATTTATACTCATCTAACAGGAATCCTGTGAACTTTGAGGCTCCTCAGAAGACGGGTGTTATGGAAGTAGAAGCTCTTAATGCTCTTCTTGCTTAGAATAAGCTAATGTCTCAACAAATAAGTCTACTTACTCAATAGATGGGTGGCATGCAAGTCTCAGCTATCAACACCCAAAACTCACCTCAAGAGGTCTCTTATGACATGACAGGTAATTTTGTACAATATGATAATTATGATTATGCTCGATCCACTTCTGAACAGGTCAATTATATGGGGAGTGCTCCTAGAAATCCCAATAATGATCCCTATTCTCAGACCTACAATTAGGGGTGGAGAAATCACCCAAATTTTGGATGGAAGGACCAACCTCAGAAACCTCAGAACTTCAACACTAGTTCTTAGGGCAGCTTCCAACAGAACAATCACAATAAGCGCCAATTTCAGTCTCAGCAGCAACAACCATCTCAGCAGGCAAATTCTAAATCCCAAGAAGATTCTAATTGGGAGATGATGAGGAGTTTTGTGCAGGAAACCAGAGCATCAATCAAGAATTTGGAGATTCAGATGGGTCAAATAGCCACAAGAGTTAATGAAATTGATCAGAAGACCACTAATAGCCTTCCTGGTAACACAATTCCAAATCCAAAAGAGGAATGCAAGGTTATCACCTTGATAAGTGGACAAGTGGCAAGAATTAAAGCATAAGTTAATGAGGAGCCAGTTGAAAAAGAAGATTGCAAGGTTATTCAATTGAGAAGTGGTAAAGTAGCTGGCTCTAAGACCAAGGTCAATGGAGAATTAATTGAAAAAGAAGCTCCAGAAGAGAAGAAGGAAGAAGTAGAGCACATCCCTCCAAAACGTGCAGACAACCCATTCCTAGACTCTCTTGACACTTATCCTACACTGCCAAAGGCTCCTGAGTACAAGCCTAAAATGCCATATCCTCAGAGACTTCAAAAGGAGACAAAGGATAAGCAGTTTTCAAAGTTCTTGGAAGTCTTCAGAAAGTTCCAAATCAATATTCCTTTTGCTGAGGTTTTGGAGCAAATGCCTCTCTATATCAAGTTCATGAAGGAATTGTTGTCAAAGAAGAAACCTTTAAAAGGAGATGAGACAGTGGTCCTGACTAAAGAATGCAGTGCCATCATTCAGAATAACTTACCAAGGAAGATGTCGGATCCAGGGAGCTTCCAAATTCCATGCACCATTGGGTGCACAACCTTTGAGAAAGCATTATGTGATCTTGGAGCAAGCATCAACTTAATGCCCTTGTCTGTGATGAAGAAGCTGCAAATCCAAGAGGCACAAGCCACAGGAATAGCATTATAGATGGCAGACAAATCCATGAAGCCTGCATACGGATTAGTGGAAAATATCTTGGTCAAAGTGGGTAAGTTCTTTGATGAGCGGATAATTTATACGCTTTTTGGCACTGTTTTTAGGTAGTTTTTAATATGTTTTAGTTAATTTTTATTATATTTTTATTAGTTTTTATTCAAAAATCACATTTCTGGACTTTACTATGAGTTTGTGTGTTTTTCTATGATTTTAGGTATTTTCTGGTTGAAATTGAGGGACCTGAGCAAAAATCTGATTCAAAGGCTAAAAAAGGACTCAGATGCTGTTGGATTCTGACCTCCCTGCACTCGAAGTGGATTTTTTGGAGCTATAGAAGCCCAATTGGCACGCTCTCAATTGTGTTGGAAAGTAGACATCCTGGGATTTCCAGCAATATATAATCATCCATACTTTGCCCGAGTTTTGATAACGCAAACTGGCGTTTAAACGCCAATTTTCTACCTTATTCTGGCCTTAAACGCCAGAACTGGCATAAAAGCTAGAGTTAAATGCCCAAACTGGCACCAAAGCTGGTGTTTAACTCCAAGAAAAGTCTCTACATGTGAAAGCTTCAATGCTCAGCCCAAGCACACACCAAGTGGGCCCGGAAGTGGATTTCTGCATCATTTACTCATTTTTGTAAACCCTAGGTTACTAGTTCATTATAAATAGGAACTTTTACTATTGTATTTTCATCTTGGTTGTTCTGGTTCCCCTTCTAGGGCCGAAGCCAATGAACACTATTATCACTTATGTATTTTCAACGGTGGAGTTTCTACACCCCATAGATTAAGGTGTAGAGCTCTGCTGTTCTTCATGAATTAATGCAAAGTACTATTGTTTTTCTATTCAACTCAAGCCTACTTCTTCTCTAAGATATTCATTCGCACACAGGAACATGATGAATGTGATGATTATGTGACACTCATCACCATTCTCACCAATGAGCACGTGCCTGACAACCACTTCTGTTCTACATGAAACCAAGCTTGAATGTGTATCTCTTGGGTTTCTAATCTAAGATTAAAACCTTCGTGGTATAGGCTAGAATTATTGGCGGCCATTCTTGAGATCCGGAAAGTCTAAACCTTATCTGTGATATTCCGAGTAGGATCTGGGATGGGATGACTGTGACGAGCTTCAAACTCGCGAGTGTTGGGCGTAGTGACAGACGCAAAAGGATCATCCAACATGAGTGAGACTTGGTAATGAGACTTGGGAGGATGAACCTCCATTGCTCATCAATGAACTGAATGATTCGGTTCAACTGAAATTACCTCAGAAGAAACAGGATCTTGGAAAGTTCTTAATACCTTGTACCATAGGCACCATGACCTTTAAGAAGGCTCTGTGTGACCTTGGGTCAAGTATAAACCTCATGCCCCTCTCTGTAATGGAGAAACTAGGGATCTTTGAGGTGCAAGCTGTAAAAATCTCACTAGAGATGGCAGACAATTCAAGGAAATAGGCTTATGGACTTGTAGAGGATGTCTTGGTAAAGGTTGAAGGCCTTTACATCCCTGCTGACTTCATAATCCTGGACACTGGAAAGAATAGGGATGAATCCATCATCCTTGGCAGACCCTTCCTAGCCACAGCAAAAACTGTGATTGATGTTGACAGAGGAGAGTTGGTCATTCAAGTGAATGAGGACTGCCTTGTGTTTAAGGCTCAAGGATCTCCTTCTGCACACTTGGAGAAGAAGCATGACAAGCTTCTCTCAATGCAGAGTCAAACAGAGCCCCCACATTCAAACTCTAAGTTTGGTGTTGGGAGGCCATCATCATGCTCTGAGTATCTGTGAGGCTCCATGAGAGCCCACTGTCAAGCTATTGACATTAAAGAAGCGCTTGTTGGGAGGCAACCCAATTTTATTTTATTATATCTATCTATTTTCTATTGTTATTTTATGTTTTCCTTAGGTTGATGATCATGTGAAGTTGCAAAAACAACTGAAAAAACAAAAACAGAATGAAAAACAGCATTAAGAACAGCACACCCTAGAGGGCGATCTTACTGGCATTTAAACGCCAGTAAGGGTAGCAGAATGGGCGTTAAACGCCCAGTCTGGCACCATTCTGGGCGTCTAACGCCAGAAAAAGGCACCAGACTGGCGTTTAACACCAGAAAAGGGCAACAAGCTGGTGTTTAAACGCCAGAAAGGGAAGAAAAGCTGGCATTAAACGCCAGAAATGGGCAGCAACCTGGTGTTTAACGCTAGGATTTGCACTCTAAAGGGCGTTTACACACCAACATGGTGCAGGGATGAGAAATCCTTGATACCTCAGGATCTGTGGACCCCACAAGATCCCCACCTACCTCAACTCTCTCTCTCTCTCTTCTTCTCTCCTCTTCACACCTTTCATTACACTCTTCCCCACCCACCATTGACCAATCACCTTAATACCTCTTCCTCAAACACCCCTCACCATTCAATTTCAAACTATTTTCCTCCCAAACCCAACCCCTCATACACACTTTCCCCTCCCTTGGCCGAACCCACCACACATCTCCATCTCCTCCATTTCTTTTTCTTCCCCTCCTTTCTTTCTTTTTTTGCTCGAGGACGAGCAAACATTTTAATTTTGGTGTGGAAAAAGCCCCGCTTTTTTTTCCATAACCACTAATGGCATCTAAGGCCGGAGAAACCTCTAGAAAGATAATTTATACGCTTTTTGGCACTATTTTTAGGTAGTTTTTAATATGTTTTAGTTAATTTTTACTATATTTTTATTAGTTTTTATTCAAAAATCACATTTCTGGACTTTACTATGAGTTTGTGTGTTTTTCTGTGATTTCAGGTATTTTTTTACTGAAATTGAGGGACCTGAGCAAAAATCTGATTCAGATGCTGAAAAAGGACTGCAGATGCTGTTGGATTCTGACCTCCCTGCATTCAAAGTGGATTTTCTGGAGTTACAGAAGCCTAATTGGCACGCTCTCAATTGCGTTTGAAAGTAGACATCCTGTGCTTTTCAGCAATATCTAATAGTCTATACTTTGCCCGAGTTTTGATAATGCAAACTGGCGTTTAAACGCCAACTTTCTACCCTATTCTGGCATTAAACGCCAGAACTGGCATAAAAGATGGAGTTAAACGCCCAAACTGGCACCAAAGCTGGCGTTTAACTCCAAGAAAAGTCTCTACATGTGAAAGCTTCAATGCTCAGTCCAAGCACACACCAAGTGGGCCCGAAAGTGGATTTCTGCATCATTTACTCATTTTTGTAAATCCTAGGTTACTAGTTCATTATAAATAGGACCTTTTACTATTGTATTTTCATCTTGGTTATTCTGGTTCCCCCTCTGGGGCTGAAGCCAATGAACACCATTATTACTTATGTATTTTCAACGATGGAGTTTCTACACCCCATAGATTAAGGTGTGGAGCTCTGCTGTTCTTCATGAATTGATGCAAAGTACTATTATCTTTCTATTCAACTCAAGCCTACTTCTTCTCTAAGATATTCATTTGCACACAGGAACATGATGAATGTGATGATTATGTGACACTCATCACCATTCTCACCTATGAACACGTGCCTGACAACCACTTTTGTTCTACATGAAACCAAGCTTGAATGTGTATCTCTTGGGTTTCTAATCTAAGATTAAAACCTTCGTGGTATAGGCTAGAATTATTGGAGGCGATTCTTGAGATCCGAAAAGTCTAAACCTTGTCTGTGGTATTCTGAGTAGGATCTGGGATGGGATGACTGTGACGAGCTTCAAATTCGCGAGTGTTGGGCGTAGTGACAGATGCAAAAGGATCAATGGATCCTATTCCAACATGAGTGAGAACCGACAGATGATTAGCCGTGCGGTGACAGTGCATTTGGACCATTTCACTGAGAGGACGGATGGTAGCCATTGACAACGGTGATCCCCCAACATACAGCCTGCCATGGAAAGGAGTACGCATGATTGGATGAAGGCAGTAGGAAAGCAAAGGTTTAGAAGCAACAAAGCATCTTCATATGCTTATCTTAAATCCTACCAATGAATTACATAAGTATTTCTATCTTATTTTATGTTTTAATTATATTTTACTCATCAAAACCTCAATACCATTTGAATCTGCCTGACTGAGATTTACAAGGATGACCATAGCTTGCTTCAAGCCGAAAATCTCCGTGGGATCGACCCTTACTCACGTAAGGTATTACTTGGACGACCCAGTGCACTTGCTGGTCAGCTGCACGGAGTTGTGTGAAAAGTGTGTGATCATGATTTTGTGTACCATTCTTCCTCCCAGCAAATTTTGTGATTCTTAACACAGGGAAGGATGAGAATGCCTTTATAATCCTAGGAAGACCTTTCCTAGCCACTGGAAGAGCTCTAATTGATGTAGAAGTAGGTGAATTAGTGCTCAGAGTGCATAATGAGCAACTGGTCTTTCATGTCTTCAAAGATATACATTCAGCAGGTAAAGAAGAGAGGTGCATGCTGACTGAGCTTATTGATCCAAACCTTCAAGAACCCCCTGATAATGCACAGCAGGAATTGCAGCTCAAACCTCCTTTAGTGACAACCAATAAAATTCCTCCTGATATCAAACCTAAGTTTTGTGTCGTGAATGCATCATCCACTAAGGAGGAGGTTCCCAAAAGAAGAAAATACCCAGGGGATGGAGAAACAAAAAGATCCCTACTGAAGGTTTCTCCCCAGGAATGAAGGTGGTGTTGACTAGAAATTCAGTATGGATTTATACAGTAAACAGAATCTTCTCTCTGGAGCATATTGAGCTAATTTATGGAGACACGGGAAAGAAGTTCAAAGTAAGGGGTGAAGATAAAGAAGCGCTTGTCGGGAGGAAACCCGATAATTTTGTATCCTTAGTTATTTTTCGTAGTAGTAGTTTTCTTACTTATTTGATTTTTAATGAGTTTTTATTGTTTTTCTGATCATGCAGCTATTTTATAACAGGAACCAAACACTTCAGGTGACATATAAAAAAGAAAACGAGCACACGACGCGCAAGCGGTCGCTGACGTGTGTGCATCATGTGTGTGTGTGAAAAATAAAAGTGAACAGAGAGTTGAGCAGGAGTGGCGCTGGAACTGTGCTGGGCACACAAGCCGCATCACGCGTACGCGTCCCTGACGCGTACGCATCGTTTGCGCTTTTTGCCACCCACGCATGCGCGTCCCTGACGCGTACGCGTGACCCTGAAAAACGGCGTAAATGTGCGCGTCATTTTCCAATCCTGGCCATCCACGCGTACACGTGCCTTACTCGTACGCGTCGCATGCGACGCCCAAATTAAACCCCTTAGCGCCTAATTTCAATTCATCTACCCCCCAATCCTAATTCTCTCTTGTTCTTTTATCATTTTATTATTCTTTCATCATACTATTTGTTTTTGTTTTCAGTTCTTCTTTGCTTGAGGACAAGCAACCCTTTAAGTTTGGTGTTGTCGCTTTGCTTATAGCTTTTCTGTTTATTTTCTTCCTGGAGGAATGAGATGGCCACTAGCATAACTGAGGTGGTTGAGTTCCTTTCATTCTATTTCTCTTCTGTTCTTATCTTGTTGTTTTCTGTTTTCTGTTGCTTTGATTGCCTGCATGGTCTTTAGTACTTTTAGTTCTTAAAATTAGTTTCATTCTACTATTTGTCTCATATACCGCTCACTGAACTTGAATCTAAAAAGAAAAAGAAAAAAAGAAGTGATATATTGCATGAGAAATTGAGTTTATATTGAAGAGTAGTCTTATTCACTTAAATGTGGTGGTATTTTTTGTGACTCTGAATGCATGACATGAACAGTGTATATTTAAATTTGAATAAAAAAATGTTGATGTACAAGGAATAGGAATTTAGAGAACTATTATGAAGTCTCTGCAATAAGTAAAAGTTTAATCCTTAAAGCAAAAAGAAACAGCAAAAAAAAAAAAGGAAAAAAAGGGATATAAAAGCAAGGTCCAAGGATCTGAGCATCAATGACTAGGGAGGTCAGACATGATTAAAAGCTCAAAGAGCTGTTTCCCTAGTCACATGCTTGTGGTGTTCTTGTGTCAAGTAATCCTTGAGACAAAACATTTAGAGTCGAGATCAATTGCAATTAGTAGAGTATGCCAAAGGCTTTGAGCATCACGGTCTGGGAGTAACTGAAAGGAAAATCAGAACCTAAAGAGAGTTCCCCAATTAACTGCTTGTGGTGTTTCTGTGTCAAGTGAAGCTTGAGACAAAACATTTAAAGTCACGACTAGGCTCAAGGTACAAAGCACCAAAGAAAAGAGAAAAATTGCTATGTTCAAGGGTTAAATTAAGTTACAAAGGATCAGAGAATTCATAATATTATCTGAATTCAAATTCCGAATGACAATGACATCCTTTTGATTCAAAGGAGAATTAGATGCCAAAACTATTTAGAGTTACAATGAATAAACCCCATTTTTAGAAGAGACATGAGCATAACTGAACTCTCACCTCTCATTCAAATTCACATCTTAATCATGTACTAATTTTGGTTGCTTGAGGACAAGCAACAATTCAAGTTTGGTGTTGTGATGCGTGAGCATCTTTCCTATCTTTTCCTAGTGAATTTGCATTTAATTTGTTGAGTTTAATTAAGAATTAATTATCTTTTAGCTACTATGGATGCAAATTTGAGTCTTGTGCAATTCTATTTATTTTAGATAGCATTCGGATGGATTTGATAGAGCTTCCGCAGAAAAAGAGAAGAAAGCTATATAGGGCAGGAATGGCTTAGAAGATGGAGAGGAAGCTTGAACAAATGGAATCAGCACAAGAATCAAAGGAGATGACAGCGAGGAGCAACGCGTGCACTTGCCTGACGCGTGCGCGTGATTTGGAGCTTTCCATGGCGACGCGTGCGCGTACCTGATGCGTACGCGTGAAAAGCGAAGTTGCACAGCGACGCGTGCGCATACATGACGCGTACGCGTGACACGCGAAGAAGATCATTGATGACTGGTCATCTTAGGCTAGTTTCACAAGCCTTTTTCATTAGTTTTTGTTTAGTTTTCATGCATTTTTAGACAATAAGTAAGTGTTTGACTGATAATTTCATGCTTGTCTTGACTCAATCAAACATAGGTAATTTTATGCATTTTCATTAGATTTCTTGCAAGATTTAGTTGATAATATGAATGATGCAAGATTTGATGATTATGCTAAGGCTTTGATATATCTGTTTGGTTGATGATAGGTGAAAAGATGAAGGAAAAGAAGCAGAAAGCACAAAATAAGCTCAAAGGAAGAATTCTGGACATACTTTTAAAGTTTGAGCATGTTTGGAGCCTTAGTCCATGCTTTTAAAAGCGTGGCCCATGATTTAAAAAGGGAGCGCGCTCCTGGCGCGAAAACGTCACGACGCGCACGCGTACAAGACGCGCACGCGTCGAGCAAGGAATTTTGAAGACCCACGCGTACGCATGCATGACGCGTATGCCTGCATGTAATTAGCGTTCGTTTGCAAAGAGAACGCTACGTTGCATAAGTGAACGCTTTCGTGCAATTTCAAAATTGGATTTGGAATTTTGCATCAGACGCGCACGCGCACATGACGCGCACGCGTCGATGGAAAATCTGGAAGGAAGCACGCGGATGTGTGGATGGCGCTGAAGCATGGAATCAACATTTTCCCACCCACGCACAAGCGCACATGACGCGTACGCGTGGGGTAGCATTCATTGCATGAACTCTGCGTTCGTTTTGTGAACGTTGCAAGGGACGCATACGCACAAGTAACGCGTACGCGTCGATGAGCCAAAACACCAGGGACGCGGAAGCGCATAGCACGCGTACGTGTGGGTGATCGAACACTCTGTTCTCTAAATGAATGCTACGTTCTCCTGGGAGTAGAATTTTGGTTTATTTGATCTGATTCAAAGCCCATTGAGGCTCCAAAGCAATCAGAGCCCATTGAACATCACTCAGGCACAAGACACACTTAGAATTGGATTTCATTTGAGTTGTAATTTGTTTTCAATTTCAATTTTATTTTGTAAAGCCTATATAAAGGCATCAGATTCATTTCAGAAAAAGAGAGCTCTCTTAGGCTGCAATAGTAGTAGGCAGCAGTAGGAGTAGGAGTAGGATAGAATAGAAAGCTCTCTTTGATATACTTTTATTTTTCTGCAATTGTTATATTTCAGTCTTGAATTTAATTTCACAGTTTCGTTTTCATTGAGCTTGATTTACTCTTCTGCACTTCTACTTCTCTGCAACGTTACATTTCTGTTCTTTATTCAATCTGATTTACTCTTCCAACAAGTTTAATTTTTTGCAAATACTCTAAGTTATGATTTACTGCTTCATTTAATTCCCTGCACCCAATTCCCTTTACATTTGCTGCAATTTACTTTTCTTGCTCTTTAAGATTCTGTAATTTACATTTCTTGTTCTTTAAGCTTCTGCCAATTTACCTTCTGTCCATTTACATTCTCTGCAATTTACTTTCTGCTGCTTCAATTTCATTTCATTCACCACTGTTAGCTTGAGTAAACTAATCACCCACTAAAGTTGCTTGATCCATAAATCCCTGTGGGATCGACCTCACTCTTGTGAGTTATTACTACTTGATGCGACCCAGTACACTTGCCGGTGAGTTTGTGTGGAAATCTAATTTTCACCCATCAAGTTTTTGGCGCCGTTGCCGGGGATTGATATAGATCGACAATGATTAAGTGGGTGAGAAGTCTAGATTAATAATTTTCTTTGTTTTTGCTCTTTTAATTTTCTGTTTTAAGTTGAAACCAAGGTGTTTGTATTTTTGCCTCACTAAGAAATTCTTCTCTGTGACATGAATTTCAATTTTCATTGGTGATGTATTTTACAAAATTCAAATGGAGTTCAACTCATCTTATGATCAAACAGATTTTATGGGATATTACCCACCATCACTAATCTCTAATGGTGGCTGGGAATATCACCAAGAAATCACAGATTCTGAGCACTCCAATCAATGGAGATATGCTTCAGAATCACAAGATGAGCAAGACAAGTTCATAGGATATTACCCACCACCACAATATGATTCAAGTCATTATCTTAATGATGGCTGGGAATATCACCAAGAAATGATAGATGATGAAGTAATTCACATGAGATATGATCCAAAACCACAAGATGACTTATGTCATTACCCTCATAGTGTCTGGGCATATCAACAAGAATGTGAACAATCAAGTGAAAGGAATCTCCTCCCAGAGCCACAAAGTGAATCATACTGTTATGACACTAACACAAACTATGGCTGGGAAGGGAATTCTAATACTCCATATGCTATTCATCAAGAGATATCATTGGAGTGTGCTTTCAATAAATTCATGCAAAATTCTCCCCCAATGCCACAAGTTGATCCATACGGTGATGAATTCAACAATTCTTCAAGTTGTACTTGGGAAGACCAAAATCAAAAAGCACTCAATGTGTCATAC
Organism: Arachis ipaensis; assembly: GCF_059453495.1. NCBI lineage: Eukaryota > Viridiplantae > Streptophyta > Magnoliopsida > Fabales > Fabaceae > Arachis > Arachis ipaensis. The sequence continues at coordinate 110,826,849 of NC_142441.1, read as the reverse complement.
TCCATTAATCAAGAGCCATCATCACTTGAGAAAACCTTCAATTCATTCATGCAAAATTGCCCAACCTCACCTCACAGTCCCTCATTTGAAAATTCTTCATCATTTGACTATACCTCAGGACAAGAATCTTTCCAGACTTCTCAAAATAACTTTACCTCAATGTCCACATATCCAGAAACTCATTCTCAACCTCCATCCCTTGAGCTAGCATTTGAACAATACCTACAAACATCCATAGACTCTTGGAAAGAACAAGAAATCCTCTGCAATAAGATGGCTGGATATTTAGAGCAAGCAAGGAGAAACAAGGAACTGCTAAGCAAGGAAGATGAAAACCAATTGGTGAATGTGAAGGAGGAAGTAGAGAAGCAAGATGAAGAGGTCCATGTGTCAAGCAAAATTTCAATGAAGAATGAGGTTGTGGAGGTCTTTGAACCTAAAACTACAGATCTACAGAAGCCACTTGAGATGACCAAGGAACATGAAAACTCACAACCCCCACAAACTTTTCTAAACTAAAGACTTTCAACACTTGAATCTGTGATTGAAAAATATGAATAGGAGATGAAGAAATCCTGGGAAGATCAACAAATCTCCTCCATGAAAGTGTTATTAAGTCAAATGTTGAGTGCAGAGGAAGATGTAGAAGAACAAGAAAGTGAGGAAGATAATCAAGGAAGTCCAAACTCAAGTGAAGCAGAGAATTACATAGATGAAGGGCTCATGGAACCATCAATTCAAAAGGCTCTTGATGAAGATACAACTCCAATAATCACACAGCAACAATGTCTTGAAATCAAAGAAGTGAAGGCAACCAACAACAACACCGAAGAGAGGATTGTGACCAAGCTACCATTGAACATATCAGGGAAGAAGGAGAGGTCAACCACAAGCAATCTAACCCTTGGACCACCAGTAAGAAAGCTCAATCAAGCAACCAACAAAAGGAAGCTTGCTGGGGAGAGGCCAAGAAAAGGGGCACTGACTGGCTCCTCTTTACCATTGAGGTCATTCCTCTTAACAAACTGGAAGAAGAGGAAGAAAGTCATCAGCTACAGGTCAGTAGTTTTTTCTTTCTTAGTTATTTCAATAAAAGAGTTAAGTAGATTTCTCTGTATTGCAAAGAGCAAAGTTTGGTGTTGCACACCAAAATAATTAAGGGGTGAATGTTGGATGCTAAGTTTGGTGTTCCACCAAAAAAATTCATTAAGAACACATTGCACCCTCAGCATGACTAGTATCGGCTCCAAACAATCAGAGAGACTACTTAATAATTGTTATGTTTCTAGTTTTTAGTCTATTTTTTTAGTTCATAGTTGTTTTCTAGTTCATAGTTTATTTTCTAAATAAAAGTGCTTGGTGTTTCATACATGTATTCTGCTATATATAAAAGTAGGCAAGGAACTAAGTTTGGTGTTCTCACACTAACTTAGGATCAGAGAATCACAAGCATACATGCATGCTAACTGTTTCTCAAGTGCTTGGGGGAACAAGTAACTTTCAATATCTATTGTAGGAAGTCGTTCAATCTCTTGGAAAGAAGGATACATCATCATGTGGATGGACAACATGGAACACAACAATGATGATGACACAGAGGAAACAAATGGACTCCAAGAGGTTGTATTGTTCTCTGACTGACTTTAGCTTAAATATGACAATTGAAAGTGTAAATGTCCTCTGTTGATTAGTATCTCCTTAGATTTATTTGCTATCTGTCAGTTTATTTATTTCCATGCTGTTGTGGCTTGCTAGTCTAAGTGCTTGATTTATTTTTATCTTACTTGAATTATATGCTTTGTTCCTCAGGCTTGAATAAAAGAAAAATAACTGTGAAATAGAGAAAGAGTAAAAGTCTGGTATGATATGAGACAGAATGAGGTTATGTGGTAGTATGTGCTGGTTCATTAGTTGATTTATAAATAAGGCTGAATGTTGGAATAACTTTGTGATGTGAACTTGAGTTGCATTTCATGAGACTTGACAAATGAAAAAAGTTCCAAAATAAAAGAAAGAAAATGCAAGAGAAAGAAATAAAAAGGAATAAACAAGGCTCGGTACCAATTGCTGAAAATTTGGATAAATGCCTGTGATGTTTTTGTACAAAGATAAGCTTGGATAACTAGGTTCTAAAGGGGTGCTTCATCACCCAGCAACTTGGGTTAACTAACCCGGGATTGCCAACTGGTGCACGAAATTGTGATCATCAACAATGGCGCCAAAGACTTGGAGCTCTCAAACGTGAATCACACTTTGTCACAATTCCGCACAACTAACAAGCAAGTGCACTAGGTCGTCCACGTAATAAACCTTACGTGAGTAAGGGTCGATCCCACGGAGATTGTCGGCTTGAAGCAAGCTATGATCACCTTGTAAATCTCAGTCAGGCGGATTCAAATGGTTATGGAGAATTGATAATTAAAAGATAAATAAAACATAAAATAAGATAGAGATACTTATGTAATTCATTGGTAGGAATTTCAGATAAGTGTATAGAGATGCTTTGTTCCTTCTGAACCTCTGCTTTCCTATTGCCTTCATCCAATCATTCATACTCCTTTCCATGGCAAGCTGTATGTTGGGTTTCACCGTTGTCAATGGCTACCTCCCGTCCTCTCAGTGAAAATGTTCCAAATGTGCTGTCACCGCACGGCTAATCAGCTGTTGGTTCTCGATCATGCTAGAATAGGATCCATTGATCCTTTTGCGTATGTCACACGCCCAACAATCACGAGTTTAAAGCTCGTCACAGTCATCCCTTCCCAGATCCTACTCGGAATACCACAGACAAGGTTTAGACTTTCCGGATCTCAAGAATGACCACCAATAATTCTAGCCTATACCACGAAGGTTCCAATCTTAGATTAGAAACCCAAGAGATATGCATTCAAGCCATTGCTAGTAGAACAGAGGTGGTTGTCAGGCAAATGTTCATAGGTGAGAATGATGATGAGTGTCACGGATCATCACATTCGTCAAGTTGTAGAACGAATGAAAATCTTAGAGAAGAAGTAGGCGTGAATTGAATAGAAGAATAATAGTAATTGTATTAATTCATGAAGAACAGCAGAGCTCCACACCTTAATCTATGGTGTGTAGAAACTCCACCATTGAAAATACATAAGAACAAAAGGGTCTAGGCATGGCCGAATGGCCAGCCCCCAAACGTCTATGAAAGTATATTCCAAAGATGAAAATACAATAGCAAAATGTCCTATTTATAGAAAACTAGTAGCCTAGGGTTACAGAAATAAGTAATTAATGCAAAAATCTTCTTCCGGGCCCACTTGGTGTGTGCTTGGGCTGAGCATTGAAGCTTTCATGTGTAGAGACTTTTCTTGGAGTTAAACGCCAGCTTTTGTGCCAGTTTGGGCGTTTAACTCCAGCGTTTATGCCAGTTCTAGCGTTTTGACGCCAGAATTTCTATGCTGACTTGGAACGCCGGTTTGGGACATTAAATCTTGGGCAAAGTAAAGACTATTATATATTTCTGAAAAGCCCAGAATGTCTACTTTCCAACGCAATTGAGAGCGCACCAATTAGGCCTCTGTAGCTCCAGAAAATCTACTTTGAGTGCAGGGAGGTCAGAATCCAACAGCATCTGCAGTCCTTTTTCAGCCTCTAAATAAGATTTTTGCTCAGGTCCCTCAATTTCAGCCAGAAAATACTTGAAATCATAGAAAAACACACAAACTCATAGTAAAGTCCAGAAATGTGATTTTTATTTAAAAACTAATAAAAACATAATAAAAACTAACTAAAATATACTAAAAACATACTAAAAACAATGCCAAAAAGCGTATAAATTATCCGCTCATCACAACACCAAACTTAAATTGTTGCTTGTCCCCAAGCAACTGAAAATCAAATAGGATAAAAAGAATAGAATATACAATGAATTCCAAAAATGTCTATGAAGATCAGTATTAACTAGATGAGCGGGGCTTTTAGCTTTTTGCTTCTGAATAGTTTTGGCATCTCACTTTATCCTTTGAAGTTTAGAATGATTGGCTTCTATAGGAACTCAGAATCCAGATAGTGTTATTGATTCTCCTAGTTAAGTATGTTGATTCTTGAACACAGTTACTTTATGAGTCTTGGCCGTGACCCTAAGCATTTTGTTTTCCAGTATTACCACCGGATACATAAATGCCACAGACACATAACTGGGTGAACCTTTTCAGATTGTGACTCAGCTTTGCTAGAGTCCCCAATTAGAGGTGTCTAGAGCTCTTAAGCACACTCTTTTTGCTATGGACCACGACTTTAACCGCTCAATCTCAAGTTTTCACTTGACACCTTCACGCCACAAGCACATGGTTAAGGACAGCTTAGTTTAGCCGCATAGGCCAGGATTTTTTTCCTGTGGGCCCTCCTATCCACTGATGCTCAAAGCCTTGGATCCTTTTTATTTTACCCTTACCTTTTGGTTTAAAGGGCTATTGACTTTTTCTGCTTGCTTTTTCTCTTTTTTTCGTATATGTATATATTTTTTTTGCAAGCTTTTCACTGCTTTTTCTTGCTTCAAGAATCAATTTTATGATTTTTCAGATCTTCAAATAACATTTCTCCTTTTTCCATCATTCTTTCAAGAGCCAACAATTTTAACATTCATAAACAACAAATTCAAAAATATGCACTATTCAAGCATTCATTCAGAAGACAAGAATTATTGCCACCACATCAGAATAATTAAACTGTTTTAAAATTTGAAATTCATGTACTTCTTTTTCTTTTTCGATTAAAAACATTTTTCTTTTAAGAAAGGTGATGGATTCATAGGACATTCATAACTTTAAGGCATAGACACTAAGACACTAATGATCATGTAATAAAGACACAAACATAAAGCATAAAAATTCAAAAAACAGAAAAAAAAGAACAAGGAAATTAAAGAACGGGTCCACCTTAGTGATGACGGCTTGTTCTTCCTCTTGAAGATCTTATGGAGTGCTTGAGCTCCTCAATGTCTCTTCCTTGCCTTTGTTGCTCCTCCCTCATGGTTCTTTGGTCTTCTCTAATTTCATGGAGGAGGATGGTATGCTCTTGGTGCTCCACCCTTAGTTGTCCCATATTAGAACTTAATTCTCTTAGGGAGATGTTGATTTGCTCCCAATAGTTTTGTGGAGGAAAATGCATCCCTTAAGGCATCTCAGGGATTTCATGATGAGGAATTTCCTCATGCTCTTGTCCATGAGTGGGATCTCTTGTTTGCTCCATCCTTTTCTTAGTGATGGGCATGAGGTCATGCCTTCTTAGTTGAACCGGCTTCCCTCTTGAAAGGGACCTCAGGGATCACCTTTTTTTTTTTGCCACTACTTCATAGAAGTGGTCTTGATGCACCCTTGAGATGAATCTCTCCATCTCCCATGACTCAGAGGTGGAAGCTTTTGCCTTCCCTTTCCTCTTTCTAGAGGTTTCTCTGGCCTTAGGTGCCATAAATGGTTATGGAAAAACAAAAAGCTTTAGCTTTTACCACACCAAACTTAGAAGGTTTGCTCGTCCTCGAGTAAAAGAAGAAAGAAAAGAGTAGAAGAAGAAGAAATAGAGGAGATGGAGGGGGCTTAGTGTTTTGGCCAAGGGGGAGAAGTATTGTTTAGGTTGTGTGGAAATGAAGGAGTGAAGATGGGTTTATATAGGGGTGGAGAGAGGGTAGGGTTTTAGTCATGTATGGGTGGGTTTGGGAAGGAAAGTGGTTTGAATTTGAATGATGAGGTAGGTGGGGTTATATAATGGATGGATGTGGATTGGTGAAGAGATTATGGAGAAGAGGGTAGTATTTGATTGGTGAGGGGTTTTTGGGAAAGAGGTATTGAGGTGATTGGTGAATGGGTGAAGAAGAAAGAGAGAGAGATGAGGTAGGTGGGGATCCTGTGGGGTCCACAGATCCTGAGGTGTCAAGGATTTTTCATCCTAGTACCAAGTGGCGTACAAAACGCACTTTTCTGCCAATCTTGGCATTAAACGCCAGGTTGCTGCCCATTTCTGGCGTTTAACGCCAGCTTCTTGCCCTTTTCTGGCATTAAACGCCAGGTTTGTGCCCCTTTCTGGCGTTAAACGCCCAGAATGGTGCCAGACTGGGCGTTTAACGCCCATTCTGCTGCCCTTACTGGCGTTTAAACTCCAGTAGGCTTCTCCTCCAGGGTGTGCTATTTTTCATTCTGTTTTTCAGTTTGTTTTTGCTTTTTCAATTGTTTTTGTGACTTCACATGATCATCAACCTACAGAAAACATAAAATAACAAATAGAAATTTAACATAGATAAGTAAAAATTGGGTTGCCTCCCAACAAGCGCTTCTTTAATGTCAATAGCTTGACAGTGGGCTCTCATAGAGCCTCACAGATACTCAGAGCATGATGATGGCCTCCCAACACCAAACTTAGAGGTTGGTTGTGGCCTTCCAACACATAACTTAGAGTTTGAATGTGGGGATTTTGTTTGACTCTGCATTGAGAGAAGCTTTTCATGCTTCTTCTCCATGATTATAGAGGGAGATCCTTGAGCTTTAAACACAAGGGAGTCCTCATTCACTTGAAGGACCAATTCTCCTCTGTCAACATCAATCACAGCTTTTGCTGTGGCTAGGAAGGGTCTGCCAAGGATGATGGATTCATCCATACACTTCCCAGTCTCTAAGATTATGAAATCAGCAGGGATGTAATGGTCTTCAACCTTTACCAAGACATCCTCTACAAGTCCATAAGCTTGTTTCCTTGAATTGTCTGTCATCTCTAATGAGATTCTTGCAGCTTGCACCTCAAAAATTCCTAGTTTCTCCATTACAGAGAGAGGCATGAGATTTATGCTTGACCCTAGGTCACACAGAGCCCTTTCAAAGGTCATGGTGCCTATGGTGCAAGGTATTGAGAACTTTCCAGGATCTTGTCTCTTTTAGGGTAATTTCTGCCTAGTCAAGTCATCCAGTTCTTTGGTGAGCAAGGGGGGTTCATCCTCCCAAGTCTCATTACCAAATAACTTGGCATTTAGTTTCATGATTGCTCCAAGGTACTTAGTAACTTGCTCTTCAGTAACATCTTCATCCTCTTCAGAGGAAGAATACTTATCAGAGCTCATGAATGGCAGAAGTAAATTCAATGGAATCTCTATGGTCTCAGTGTGAGCCTCAGATTCCCATGGTTCCTCATGAGGGAACTCCATGGAGGCCAGTGGATGTCCATTGAGGTCTCCTCAGTGGTGATCAATACCTCTTCTTCCTCTCCAGGTTCGGCCGTGTGGGTTATGGTGATGGCCTTGCACTTTCCTTTTGGATTCTCTTCTGTATTGCTTGGAAGAGCACTAGGAAGGAGTTCAGTAACTTTCTTGCTCAGCTGACCTACTTGTGCCTCCAAATTTCTAATGGAGGACCTTGTTTCAGTCATGAAACTTTGAGTGGTTTTAATTAGATCAGAGACTACAGTTGCTAATTCAGAGTGGCTCTGCTTAGAATTCTCTGTCTGTTGCTGAGAAGATGATGGAAAAGGTTCGCCATTGCTAAACTTATTTCTTCCACCATTATTGTTGTTGAAGCCTTGTTGAGGCCTCTGTTGATCCTTCCATGAGAGGTTTGGATGATTCCTCCATGAAGGATTATAGGTGTTTCCATAGGGTTCTCCCATGTAATTCACCTCTTCCATTGCAGGGTTCTCAGGATCATAAGCTTTTTCTTCAGATGAAGCTTCTTTGGTACTGCCTGTTGCTGCTTGCATTCTAGACAGACTCAGAGAAATCATATTGACTTGTTGAGTTAATATTTTATTCTGAGCCAATATGGCATTCTGAGTATCAATCTCAAGAACTCCTTTCTTTTGATTTGTCCCATTATTCACAGGATTCCTTTTAGAAGTGTACATGAATTGGTTATTTGCAACCATTTCAATGAGTTTCTGAGCTTCTGCAGGCATCTTCTTCAGATGAAGAGATCCTCCAGTAGAGCTGTCCAATGACATCTTGGACAGTTCAGACAGACCATCATAGAAGATACCTATGATGCTCCATTCTGAAAGTATGTCAGAAGGACACCTTCTGATTAATTGCTTGTATCTTTCCCAAGCTTCATAGAGGGATTCACCTTCCTTTTGTCTAAAGGTTTGGACTTCCACTCTAAGCTTACTCAATTTTTGAGGTGGAAAGAACTTTGCCAAGAAGGCATTGACTAGCTTTTCCCAAGAGTTCAGGCGGTTGTGAATCCAACCATGTTCTAGCTCTGTCTCTCAAAGGGAAAAAGCATAAGTCTATAGACCTCGGGATCAACCCCATTGGTCTTGACAGTGTCATAGATTTGCAGAAATTCAGCTAAGAACTGATGAGGATCTTCCATTAGAAGTCCATGAAACTTGCAATTCTGTTGCATCAGAGAAACTAATTGAGGCTTAAGCTCAAAGTTATTTGTTCCAATGGCAGGGATTGAGATGTTTCTCCCATAGAAGTCAGGAGTAGGTGCAGTAAAGTCACCAAGCACCTTCCTTGCATTGTTGACATTGTTGTTGTTTCCGGCTGCCATGGCTTTTTCTTGTTTGAAAATTTCTGTTAGGACCTCTATAGAGAGTTGTACTTCAGCTTCTCTTAGCTTTCTCTTCAAGTTCCTTTCAGGTTCAGGATCAGCCTCAACAAGAATGCTTTTGTCCTTGCTCCTGCTCATATGAAAGAGAAGAGAACAAGAAAGTATGGAATCCTCTATGTCACAGTATAGAGATTCCTTGAAGTGTCAGAGGAAAAGAAGAATAGAAGAAGAAGGTAGAAAGAGAAGAATTCGAACTTATCAAGAGGGATAGAGTTTGAATTGTTGATAGTGGAGGAGTGTTAGTCCTTTAAATAGAAGGATGTGAGAAGAGGGGAAGAATTTTCGAAAATAAATTAAAAAGATTTTGAAATAATTAAAAGAAATTTTGAAAATTTGGTAAATGATTTTCGAAAATTAAGATTGGGAAAGAAATTAAGTGATTTTTGAAAAAGATTTTGAAATTAGAAATAAAAAAGATATGATTGAAACTTAATTTTGAAAAAGATATGATTGAGAAGATATGATTGAGAATCAAATTTAAAAAGAAAGTTTTAAAATTAAAGTTGATTACTTGACTAATCAAGAAATTAAAAGATATGATTCTAGAATTAAAATTTGATCCTTTCTTAATAGGCAAGTAACAACTTGAAAATTTTGAATTAAATCATTAATTGTTAGCAAGTATTTTCGAAAATAGTAAAAAAAATGGAAAGAAATTTATTTTGAAAAGATATGATTGAAAAGATATGATTTGAAAAAGATTTGATTTTGAAAACTTATGAAAACTTGAAAAAAATTTGAATTAAAAACAAAATCTTCCCTCTTATGTCATCCTAGCGTTAAACGCCCAGAATGGTATCCAATCTGGCGTTTAACGCCCAAAATGCTACCCTTTTGGGCGTTTAACGCCCAGCCAGGTACCCTGGCTGGCGTTTAAATGCCAGTTTCCTTCTTCACTGGGCGTTTTGAACGCCCAGCTTTTTCTGTGTAATTCCTCTGCTGCATGTTCTGAATCTTCAATTCTCTGTATTATTGACTTGAAACGACGTAATTTTGAAAAATTTTTGGATTTTGATGATGAGGAACAATCAAAATGCAATTAAACATGGAAAACTAAGATCAAATACATAATGCATGCAAGGCACCAAACTTAAAAGTTTGTATACTAAGGACTATAACAATTTGAAAAATGCATGTGAGAAACAACTAAACACACAAAACAAGAGAATTTAAAGATCAGAGCAAGGAAATCATCAAGAACATCTTGAAGATCAATGACAAACATGATGCATGTAATTTTCGAAAATTAGAAGAATAAAGACATGCAATTGACACCAAACTTAAAATTAGACACTAGACTTAAACAAGAAACATAGAATATTTTTTATTTTTATGGTTTTATAAATTTTTTTGTGATTTTTCGAAAATTGAGTGGAAAAGAAAATAAAGGGATTCAAAATTTTTAATAAGAATTCCAGCAATCATGCAATGTTAGTCTAAAGCTTCAGTCTAAAAAGATTAGACATGGCTAGCCAAGCTTCAGCAGGAGATTACATTCAACGGCTAAATTGATGAGAATCAATTAGCTTGTGTGATGATAAGAACATCACCTTGAAACTCTAGAATTCATTCTTAAAAATTCTGAAGAAAATAAAAAGAAAAGAACCTAATCTAAGCAACAAGATGAACCGTCAGTTGTCCAAACTCGAACAATCCCCGGCAACAGCGCCAAAAACTTGGTGCACGAAATTGTGATCATCAACAATGGCGCCAAAGACTTGGAGCTCTCAAACGTGAATCACACTTTGTCACAATTCCGCACAACTAACCAGCAAGTGCACTAGGTCATCCAAGTAATAAACCTTACGTGAGTAAGGGTCGATCCCACGGAGATTGTCGGCTTGAAGCAAGCTATGGTCACCTTGTAAATCTCAGCCAGGCAGATTCAAATGGTTATGGAGAATTGTTAATTAAAAGATAAATAAAACAAAAAATAAGATAGAGATACATATGTAATTCATTGGTAGGAATTTCAGATAAGCGTATGGAGATGCTGTGTTCCTTCTGAACCTCTGCTTTCCTATTGCCTTCATCCAATCATTCATACTCCTTTCCATGGCAAGCTATATGTTGGGTTTCACCGTTGTCAATGGCTACCGCCCGTCCTCTCAGTGAAAATGTTCCAAATGCGCTGTCACCGTACGACTAATCAGCTGTTGGTTCTCGATCATGCTGGAATAGGATCCATTGATCCTTTTGCGTCTGTCACACGCCCAACAATCGCGAGTTTGAAGCTCGTCACAGTCATCCCTTCCTAGATCCTACTCAGAATACCACAGACAAGGTTTAGACTTTCCGGATCTCAAGCATGACCGCCAATAATTCTAGCCTATACCACGAAGGTTCCAATCTTAGATTAGAAACCCAAGAGATACGCATTCAAGCCATTGCTAGTAGAACAGAGGTGGTTGTCAGGCACATGTTCATAGGTGAGAATGATGATGAGTGTCACGGATCATCACATTCATCAAGTTGAAGAACGAATGAATATCTTAGAGAAGAAGTAGGCGTGAATTGAATAGAAGAACAATAGTAATTGTATTAATTCATGAGAACAGCAGAGCTCCACACCTTAATCTATGGTGTGTAGAAACTTCACCGTTGAAAATACATAAGAACAAAAGAGTCTAGGCATGGCCAAATGGCCAGCCCCCAAACGTCTATGAAAGCATATTCCAAATATGAAAATACAATAGCAAAAGGTCTTATTTATAGAAAACTAGTAGCCTAGGGTTACAAAAATAAGTAATTAATGCATAAATCTTTTTTCGGGCCCACTTAGTATGTGCTTGGGCTTAGCATTGAAGCTTTCATGTGTAGAGACTTTTCTTGGAGTTAAACGCCAGCTTTTGTGCCAGTTTGGGTGTTTAACTCCAGCTTTTATGCCAGTTCTGGCATTTTGACGCCAGAATTTTTATGGTGACTTGGAACGCCGGTTTGGGCCACCAAATCTTGAGCAAAGTATGAACTATTATATATTTCTGAAAAGCCCAGGATGTCTACTTTTCAACGTAATTGTGAGCGCACCAATTGGGCTTTTGTAGCTCCAGAAAATCCACTTCGAGTGCAGGGAGGTCAGAATCCAACAGCATCTGTAGTCCTTTTTCAGCCTCTAAATCAGATTTTTGCTCAGGTCCCTCAATTTCAACCAGAAAACACCTGAAATCACAGAAAAACACACAAACTCATAGTAAAGTCTAGAAATATGATTTTTATTTAAAAACTAATAAAAACATAATAAAAACTAACTAAAATATACTCAAAACATACTAAAAACAATGCCAAAAAGCGTATAAATTATTCGCTCATCACCAACTGAAAGTCCACCATCAAGAGCTACTTTGAGACAAAGCATTTAGTGACCCAAAAAGGTGCTGGGCATCAATTTCCAAAGGACAAAACAAGCTAACTGCCTGTGATATGTGTGTGCTAAGGAGAAGCTTGAGCAAGTAAGCCCATAGGGGTGTTTCAATACCTAGCATCTTGAACCAACTGGGGTGAGAATGCTGGCTAAAAGCTTAATCTATAAAGCTGCCTTTCCACATAGCATTAAGCCTGAGCAAGCAATGAATCTCAGCCAAGAAAGAGAACAAGAAAAACTAAGGACCAAGCAATAACAAGTCTCATTTTTGGTGTAATTCAAGTAAGGATCCAAAGGAGTGTTGATGTCTCAGTCACAGAATAAAAGTCTATAAGATACCATGCATGAAAACCCCATTAATCAATATCCAATGTCTTCCAATAAAGGGCTTATACACTTTTCTGCTTCCATTAATTTTCCTTATGCTTTACTGCTTGCTTGGGGACAAACAAGATTTAAGTTTGGTGTTGTGATGACAAGTCATCTTAGGCTAGTTTCACAAGCCTTTTTCATTAGTTTTTATTTAGTTTTCATGCATTTTTAGACAATAAGTAAGTGTTTAAGTGATAATTTCATGCTTGTCTTGACCCAATCATACATTAGTAATTTTATGCATTTTCATTAGATTTCTTGCAAGATTTAGTTGATAATATGAATGATGCAAGATATGATGATTATGCTAAGGCTTTGATATATCTGTTTGGTTGATGATAGGTGAAAAGATGAAGGAGAAGAAGCAAAAAGCACAAAATAAGCTCAAAGGAAGAATTCTGGATATACTTTTGAAGTTTGAGCACGTTTAGAGCCTTAGGCCACGCATTTAAAAGCGTGGCCCATGATTTAAAAAGGGAGGGCGCTCCTGGCGCGAAAACGTCACGACGCAAACGCGTACAAGACGCGCACGCGTCGAGCAAGGAATTTTGAAGACCCACGCGTACGCGTGCATGACGCGTATGCGTTGATGTAATTAGCGTTCGTTTGCAAAGAGAACGCTACGTTTCATAAGTGAACGCTTTCATGCAAATTGAAAATTGGAATTGGAATTTTGCAACTGATGCGCACGCGCACATGACGCGCACGCGTCGATGGAGAATCTGGAAGGAAGCACGCCGATGCGTGGGTGGCGCTGAAGCATGAAATCAACATTTTCCCACCTACGCGCAAGCGCACATGACGTGTACACGTGGGGTAGCGTTCATTGCATGAACACTGCGTTCGTTTTGTGAACGTTGCAAGGGACGCGTACGCACAAGTGACGCGTACGCGTCGATGAGCTAAAACACTAGGGACGCGGAAGTGCATAGCACGCATACGCGTGGGTACCCGAATGCTCCATTCTCTAAATGAACGCTACGTTCTCCTGGGAGCATAATTTTGGTTCATTTGATCTGATTCAAAGCCCATTGAGGCTCCAAAGCAAGCAGAGCCCATTGAACATCACTCAGGCACATGACACACTTAGAATAGGATTTCATTTTGAGTTGTAATTTATTTTCAATTTCAATTTTATTTTGTAAAGCTTATATAAAGGCATCAGATTTATTTCAGAAAAAGAGAGCTCTCTTAGGCTGCATGGTGCGGAATTTATAACCACAGACTAACCGGCAAGTGCACCGGGTCGTACCAAGTAATACCTTACGTGAGTAAGGGTCGATCCCACGAGGATTGATGGATTAAGCAACAATAGTGTTTGATAGGATTAGTTAGACAAACAGAAAATAGTGTTGAGATGCAATATAAAAGACATTAAACAATATAAAGAATATTGAAGAAAGGCAAGTAAATACTTTGGGAAGAAAATACGGAGAAGATACTTAAGGCTTCAGAGTTATCTATTTTTCTGGAATTATTTTTCTTACTAACTATTTTAATCATGTAGGATTTAATTTATGACAAACTATATGTGACTAGACCCTAATTCCTTAGACCTTCCTAGTCTTCTCTAAAATTCATCAACAGCCAATTCCTTGGTCAATTAATTCCAATTAGAGAGTGATGATCAAATTCCAGTTTATATGCCACAAAAACTCTAATTACCTAAAAATAAAAGGATTATATGTCACGTATCCCGTTAAATCCAGATAATTAAAATTTAGGAGAATATGTTTTCAAGCTGTTGTTCAAGTAAAGAGGTTTTCCAAATTATATAAGAACTCAAATAGAAAGAGGGTCATACTTCCATTCCACCCAAATTCATAAAATAAAGAGCGAAAACAATTCTTAAATTATAAATCTATACATAATTTAAAATAGAAAAGCAATAAAATCAATCCAAAGAAATAGACAGAGCTCCTAACCTTAACAGTGGAGGATTAGTTGCTCATAGTTCAGAGTAGAAAACTAGGATTGTAAATTGGGATAGAATGGGATCCTCCCCATGACCTCTCTAAAGGAAGGAAAGCTTCTTCCTTTTATAACTAATCCTAATAAATTTAAAATCTAATATCTAAAACTAAAAATTAAAATAATATCTTTTCCTAATTTAAGATTTGAATTTAAATTTGAATTAATTAACAGATCTTAGGTTGATGGGTGGGGACCACTTGTTCTGTCCATTCTGCAGCTTCTAATCTGTGTTTTCTGGACTGAAAATTGAGTTAAAATAGCCCAGAAATCGCCCCTAGCATTTTTCTGCATTTTCTGCACGTGGCACATGTGACGCGTCCGCGTCGTCCACGCATTCGCGTCATTTGTGCAGATTCCAGTCCACGCGTTCGCGTCAGGCACGCGATCGGGTCATTGCGATCTCCTCCATTCCGCGCGGTCGCGTGAGCCATGCGTCCGTGTCGGTATTCGCTGGTCATCTCCTTGGTTTCTTCTCTTTCTCTGCAGAAACTTCATCAAATCCATCCGAATGCTATCTAAAATAAATAAAATTGCACAAAACTCAAAATAGCATCCATAGTGACTAAAATATAATTAATTCTTAATTAAACTCAACAAATTATATGCAAATTCACTAGGAAAAGATAGACAAGATGCTCACGCATCACAACACTAAACTTAAACTGTTGCTTGTCCTCAAGCAACCAAAACTAATATAAGCTTAGGATATGAATTTGCATGAGAATGAGAGTTCGATTAAGCCCATGTCTCTTCTTATAGTGGGGTTTACAACTGCAATCCTGAATAGTTTTGGCATCTCACTTTATCCTTTGAAGTTCAGAATGATTGGCATCCATAGGAACTCAGAATTCAGATAGTGTTATTGATTCTCCTAGTTCAGTATGTTGATTCTTGAACACAGCTACTTTATGAGTCTTGGCCGTGACCCTAAGCATTTTATTTTTCAGTATTACCACCGGATACATAAATGCCACAAACATATAACTGGGTGAACCTTTTCAGATTGTGACTCAGCTTTGCTAGAGTCCCCAGTTAGAGGTGCCCAGAGTTCTTAAGCACACTCTTTTTGCTTTGGATCACGACTTTAACCACTCAGTCTCAAGCTTTTCACTTGACACCTTCACGCCACAAGCACATGGTTAGGGACAGCTTGATTGGGCCGCTTAGGCCAGGATTTTATTCCTTTAGGCCCTCCTATCCATTAATGCTCAAAGCCTTGGATCCTTTTTACCCTTTGCCTTTTAGTTTAAAGGGTTATTGGCTTTTTCTGCTTGCTCTTTTTCTTTTTTTCTTTTTTTTTTATTATTTTTTTTGCAAGCTTTGTGTTTTTCACTGCTTTTTCTTGCTTCAAGAATCAATTTTATGATTTTTCATATTATCAATAACA
This sequence comes from Arachis ipaensis, assembly GCF_059453495.1. Taxonomy (NCBI): domain Eukaryota; kingdom Viridiplantae; phylum Streptophyta; class Magnoliopsida; order Fabales; family Fabaceae; genus Arachis; species Arachis ipaensis. The sequence continues at coordinate 110,811,194 of NC_142441.1, read as the reverse complement.
TTTCTCTTTTTTCATCATTCTTTCAGGAGCCAACAATTTTAACATTCATAAGCTTCACTATAAAAAATATGCACTATTCAAGCATGCATTCAGAATCACAGAAAAATACCACCACATCTAAGTAAATGAGACTACTCTAAAAATTAAATTCAAATTCTCATGCACTACATCTGTTCTTCTTTCTTTTTGATTTCAAGCTTAGTGGGCAATACATGCAACATCTTTCAGAATTAAAGCACTTAACAGAAAAATTAAACTATAACCTATGAATCTACTAATAAAGGATCATGCAGCAAACAAAGCAAACTAGCAGAAAACCAGAACATACATAATAAAAGCGGGAAGAAAAAAAATGAAAGGAACTCAACCACCTTAGTAATCTGAGCGGTCATTTTATTCTTCAGGTTGTGCTCCTTTGTGAAAATGATTCGCCTCCCTTTTAGTGCCATAGGAATAAACAGAAAACCCTTAAGTGAAGCGTTAACACCAAACATAAAGGTTTTCTTGTCCTCAAGCAAAGAAGAACTGAAAATAGAAAGAGACAAATATTATTATGAAAGAAAAAGGAAAGGATAAAAGAACAAGAGAGAATAGGGATTGGGAGAGAGAGAGAGAAAGAAAACTGGGCGGCGCAAACGACGCGTTCGCGTACAGCACGCGATCGCGTACGTCGCGCATTCTTCATAATGACACGTTAGCGTCAGGCAAGTGTCCGCGTGCCCTGGATTTTGTGCGATTCGCGTGAAGCCAGCTGCGCGCCCGCGTGACTTTCTGTTCACATGGCTTGGGAGCCAAATTTTCATACGACGCGTTCGTGTCATGCACGCGCACGCGTGGATGGCTATTTATGCAAATGACGCGTCGTCGGCCACGGGTTCGCGTGGGCAGTTTTGTGCTTTTAGCCTACTTCCACCCCTAAGCTAGCATAACTCTCTGTCCAGACACCTTTTACGTCGATTTTTCGGGTCATGCGTCCGCGTGGGTGACGCGAACGCGTGAAGTGCCAAAATCATGAGTGACATGCACGTGTGGGCTTGTTCGGGCGAAAGGCTTCATGCCGGCACCACTCCCGCGCAACTCTCTGTCAATTTTTTTTTCTCCCAACCCTAGATGACGCGTACGCGTCAGCGACGCTTGCGCGTCGGGTGCTTTTTTTTTTTAGCCTAAGGTGTTCGGTTCCTATGATAAAATAGCTGCATGATCAGAAAATTAGTAAGAACTCAATAAAAATCAACTAAGTAAAAACTACTACTACGAAAAACAACTAAGAATGAAAAAGAACGATCATACCACGGTAGGTTGTCTCCCACCAAGAACTTTTAGTTAAAGTCCTTAAGTTGGACATGTTGTGAGCTTCTTGTCATGGTGGCTTGTGCTTGTACTGATCCAGAAATCTCCACCAATATTTGTAATTCCAATGGCTACCGGGATCCCAAACTAGGCGCATAAAGCCTTTGAAGCAAGTGACAAGGCCCCAAGAGTGTTGATTGTGGGAATGAATTTCAGGGTCCCAAACCTTGATTTTACACCCGTCTTCTTGTGTATCAGCATTGTTTCCACCGGGTGCAATTGATCTGAATTCTCACAGAGACATCCAAACAATCTTCTAAACCCATTCAATTGAGCTCTACACCAATTCTTGCACTTCAATTCGGAGCATGCAACTATATTGAACCTTGCTTGACAATTCTTAGCACTAACCATCTTCCTCTTACTCCTAATGCCACAAAGAGCTCTAAGTTGACCATCCGTCTCCAGTAGCCCATATTCAAGTTGGAAATTAAGGGTTAAGGATTGAAATTTTACCCACTTGAATGTTGTATTGGATGGTGACGGCTTTGGAAAAGGTCTTGCAAGCTCCACTCCCTTGTGTTCTTTTTTGAATTCTTCCACCTCTTTGCAAGCTTCCTCAATTTCAACCTCTTCCTCTTGGTAGCTTTCTTTTTCAACTAACTCTTCATTGACCTTGGTCTCAGAGCCAGATACTTTACCACTTCTCAGTTGAATAACCTTGCAATCTTTTTTAACTGGCTCCTCATTAACTTGTGCTTCCATACTTGCCACTTGTCCACTTATCAAGGTGATAGCCTTGCCTTCCTCTCTTGGGTTTGGAATTGCGTTACCAGGAAGGCTATTAGTGGTGCTCTGATCAATTTCATTAATTTTTGTGGCTAATTGACCAATCTGAATCTCCAAGTTCTTGATTGATGCTCTGGTTTCCTGTCTAAAACTTGCCAAGATTTTTTCCAAATCATCGTTCTGTTGGGGTTGAGAAGTTGCTTGCTGAGATGACTGAAACTGGGGGTTGTTAAAATTATTCTGTTGAAACCCACCCTGAGAACTATAATTAAAATTTTGTGGCCTCTGAGGTTGCTCTCTCCACCCAAAATTTGGGTGATTTCTCCATCTCTGATTGTAGGTCTTAGAATAGGGATTATTATTGGAATTTCTAGGAGCACTCCCCATGTAATTGACCTCTTGAAGAGGATTTTGGGTGTCGATAGCTGAATTTTGCATGCTACCCATTTGTTGAGTAAGTAGATTTAATTGCTGAGACATAAGCTTGTTCTGAGCAAGAATAGCATTAAGAGTTTCTACTTCCATAACACCCTTCTTCTGAGGAGCTTTAATATCTGATGGTGGCTCTTGATATGGGTAAAAAGATGATGGTTCTTGGTAGTTGAAACATGGAGCATTGAAGTTTATTTGGTTTTGACTTTGCCAACCAAAATTTGGATAGTTACGCCATCCACCATAGTATGAATCGCTACTTAGGTGTAAGTAGTAACCCATATGATCTCTCTCTATTATTTTTCCTTAGCACAAAACACCAAAAAGGATTAAACACACCATGTGGTAAATAGGAAAGCAAAGAAAAAGAACAAAATTCTAAAAATTAAAATAAAACTAACTAGGAAACACCAAACTTAATTTCAGAAATTAATTAAAAAAATATTTGTGCTAAACGTTTTTTTTAAAATAAGGAAAAAAAGAAGGAAAATGTAACAGGGAAGGGGAGGAACGAAAGAAAAAAAAAGGAAGTGTAACGGACAATAAAAAATATAAACGTAAAGAAAAAGATTTTTTTTTCAAAAAATACTAATGATAAAAAAATTTATTAAAAGAAAAACTATCTAATCCAATCAATCAAACAACTAATAGTTGTTAATCACTATTAATTCTCGGCAACGGCGCCAAAAACTTGGTGCGGAATTTATAACCACAGACTAATCGGCAAGTGCACCGGGTCGTACCAAGTAATACCTTACGTGAGTAAGGGTCGATCCCACGAGGATTGATGGATTAAGCAACAATAGTGTTTGATAGGATTAGTTAGACAAACAGAAAATAATGTTGAGATGCAATATAAAAGACATTAAACAATATAAAGAATATTGAAGAAAGGCAAGTAAATACTTTGGGAAGAAAATATGGAGAAGATACTTAAGGCTTCAGAGTTATCTATTTTTCTGAAATTATTTTTCTTACTAACTATTTTAATCATGTAGGATTTAATTTATGACAAACTATATGTGACTAGACCCTAATTCCTTAGACCTTCCTAGTCTCCTCTAAAATTCATCAACAACCAATTCCTTGGTCAATTAATTCCAATTAGAGAGTGATGATCAAATTCCAGTTTATATGCCACAAAAACTCTAATTACCTAAAAATAAAAGGATTATATGTCACGTATCCCGTTAAATCCAGATAATTAAAATTTAGGAGAATATGTTTTCAAGCTGTTGTTTAAGTAAAGAGCTTTTCCAAGTTATACAAAAACTCAAATAGAAAGAGGGTCATACTTCCATTCCACCCAAATTCATAAAATAAAGAGCGAAAACAATTCTTAAATTATAAATCCATACATAATTTAAAATAGAAAAGCAATAAAATCAATCCATAGAAATAGACAGAGATCCTAACCTTAACAGTGGATGAATAGTTGCTCATAGTTCAGAGTAGAAAACTAGGATTGTAAATTGGGATGGAATGGGATCCTCCCCAGGACCTATCTAAAGGAAGGAAAGCTTCTTCCTTTTATAACTAATCCTAATAAATTTAAAATCTAATATCTAAAACTAAAAATTAAAATAATATCTTTTCCTAATTTAAGATTTGAATTTAAATTTGAATTAATTAATAGATCCTTGGTTGATGGGTGGGGACCACTTGTTCTGTCCATTCTGCAGCTTCTAATCTGTGTTTTCTGGGCTGAAAATTGAGTTAAAACAGCCCAGAAATTGCCCCCAGCATTTTTCTGCATTTTCTGCACGTGGCGCATGTGACGCATCCGCGTCGTCCACGCGTTCGCGTCATTTGTGCAGATTCCAGTCCACGCGTTTGCGTCAAGCACGCGATCGCGTCATTGCGATCTTCTCCATTCTGCGCGGTCGCGTGAGCCATGCATCCGCGTCGGTATTCGCTGGTCATCTCCTTGGTTTCTTCTCTTTCTCTGCAGAAACTTCATCAAATCCATCCGAATGCTACCTAAAATAAATAAAATTGCACAAAACTCAAAATAGTATCCATAGTGGCTAAAATATAATTAATTCTTAATTAAACTCAACAAATTAGATACAAATTTACTAGAAAAAGATAGACAAGATACTTACATATCATTGCAATAGTAGTAGGCAGCAGTAGGAGTAGGAGTAGGATAGAATAGAAAGCTCTCTTTGATACACTTTTGTTTTTCTGCAATTGTCATATTTCAGTCTTGAATTCAATTTCACAGTTTCGTTTTCATTGAGCTTGATTTACTCTTCTAGACTTCTACTTCTTTGCAACGTTACATTTCTGTTCTTGATTCAATCTGATTTACTTTTCCAGCAAGTTTAATTTTCTGCAATTGCTCTAAGTCATGATTTACTGCTTCATTTAATTCCTGCACCCAATTTCCTTTACATTTGCTGCAATTTACTTTTCTTGCTCTTTAAGATTCTGCAATTTACATTCCTTGTTCTTTAAGCTTTTGCCAATTTACCTTCTGTCCATTTACATTCTCTGCAATTTACTTTCTGCTGCTTCAATTTCATTTCATTCACCACTGTTAGCTTGACTAAACTAATCACCCACTAAAGTTGCTTGATCCATCAATTCTTGTGGGATCGACCTCACTCTTGTGAGTTATTACTACTTGATACGACCCGGTACACTTGCCGGTTAGTTTGTGTGGAAATCTAATTTTCACCCATCAACCATTGACGTATACGCATGACATGCGCCACGTTCAGAAAACGCAGAAAACGCTGATTGATTCAATTGTTAATTCAGATTTAAACTTTAATTTTAAAATAGGAAAATATATTATTTTAGTTTTATAAGATAGATTTTAAATTAATTAGGATTAGATATAAAAGAGGGATTCTGCCTGAGCCAAAATACATTTTATCAGAATCCTTATTTTTCTCTCTGAGTCATGAGCAACTAAACCTCCACTGTTAAGGTTAGGAGCTCTGTCTATTGTATGGATTGATACTATTATTTTTCTATTTTAATTCATTTCTTGATTTATATTTCAAGGATTGTTTTCGTTCTTTATCTTATGAATTTGGGTGGAACGGAAGTATGACCCTCTTTCTAATTGAGTTCTTGTATAACTTGAAAAAGCTCTTTACTTGAAAACAATTTCTCCTAAATTCTAATTATCTGGACTTAACGGAATACGTGACATATAATCCTTTTATATTTGGGTAATTAGAGTTTCTGTGGCACATAAACTAGAATTAAACTTCATCCCCTAATTGGAATTAATTGACCAAGGAATTGGCGGTTGATGAATTTTAGAGGAGAATAGAAAGGTCTAAGGAATTAGGGTCTAGTCACATATAGTTTGCCATGAATTGAATCTTGCATGATTAAAATAGTTAGTAAGAAAAGTCAATCCGGAAAATAGATAACTCTGAAAACTTAACTATTTCTCCATACTTTATTCCCAACTTATTTATTCGCCTGTCTTTAATTTAATGCGTTTTGAACTCTCAAACACTATTTTTTGTTTGTCTAACTAAGTAAATCATTTAACCATTGTTTCTTAGTCCATCAATCCTTGTGGGATCGACCCTCACTCACCTGAGGTATTACTTGGTACGACCCGGTGCACTTGCCGGTTAGTTTGTGGACTATAAATTCCGCACCAACACTAAGCACCAAAATAATTCAAGAAAAGATGCAACAGTTGAATAAGAACTTTTAACACCAATGGTAAAATAATAAACTTAGAAAAGAAAATAAAAATATGCACAAAATTAAAATGCACTGAATGAAAGTATGCAAATAAATTAAGTAAAATAGAACAAAAGTGTAGAAGGAGGAGAAGTTAAAGAAATGAAGAAGAAGAAAGTAAGAAGGGAGGAAGAAAGAAGGAGAAAAGATAGAAGAAAGAAGTAAGAATTTAAAAATAGGGCGCGACGCGTACGCGTGCATCATGCGTACGCGCGAAAACTGAGTTGGCCATTCGACGCGTAAGCGTCGCCCACACGTACACGTGGGTGGTCTGAAAGTGAAAAAATGCGCACACATCAGAGACGCGTATGCGTGAGAACCCGCGCGGCTCCAGCACCATGGCATCAGAACTCTCTGTTCAAGCACCTGTTTACGCCCATTTGCAATCCCACGGGTACGCGTCAGGGACGCTTACGCGTGGATTGGCAAAAATGCAGGGGTCACGTACGCGTGGGTTGGCTTGTGCGCCAGGCACACCTCCCGCGTCGTTCCAGCAGAACTTTCTGCCTATTTGCGCATACACATACGACGCGTGCGCGTCGTAGACGCTTGCACGTCAATCCCCTATTTTTTTTTAATATGCAAAATACAGAATGCAGATGCTGATGCAGACATTATGAATGAACACTAATAAAAATAGAATAAAATAAAACTAAGAATAAAACAAAACAAAATAAAACTAAGATTGAAAAAGAACGTTCATACCATGGTGGGTTGTCTCCTACCTAGCACTTTTAGTTAAAGTCCTTAAATTGGACGTTTCGTGAGCTCCTTGTCATGGCGGCTTGTGCTTGAACTCATCCTAAAACTTCCACCAACGCTTGGACTTCCAACAATCTCTATCAATTCCAGGTACATTCCCCAAGATTTGATGGAGTTTTTCACAAGCTTTGAACTCTCAAAGTTGATCCTCTTGTATGCCCGGATCCCAAATCTTGTTTCTACACCCGTCTTCTTGTTGATCATCATTTTTCCACTTGGGTGGTGAGCAATTGGAATTCACACTGAGACATCCAAACAGCCTTCTAGACCCATTCAATCGAGCTCTACACCAATCCTTGCACTTCAACTTTCAGTATGCAACCATATTGAACCTTGCATGACAAATCTTACTACTAACCATCTCCCTCTTACTCTTATAGCCACAAAGAGCTCTAAGTTTCCCATCCGTCTCAAGCAAAGCACATTCAAGTGGGCTAATTAAGCTTAGAGATGAAAGATTTACCCACTTGAATGAAGGAATGGATGGTGATGGCTTTGGGAGAGAGGTCTCCAACAACTTTGGCAAGGTGATTTCCAGCTCCATTCCCTTGAGCTCTTCCTTGACAACTTCCTCCTCTTTGCAAGCTTCTTCAATTTCAACCTCTTTTTCTTGGTAGCTTTCTTCCAATTCAATATCTTCTTCATTACTTACCAAGGGCATGAGGGGCTGTGCTTCTGCTTCTTTAATCCCTATCTCTTGATCAACCTCTGCAAAGTCTTCAACCATGATATGCCTTGGAGGATGTACACCCTCCTCCTTGATGTCACTCAGTGTAGAGTTGTCTTCAATAATGGCACTTCCCTCTTGTTCAACCTTCACTAATTCGGAAACTACTTTATCTTCAAGGGTCTATCCTACCTCTACCTTTTGGGCCTCATCTTGCTTCTCTTGAAGTATGTGTGCGTAAAACTGATCCATTACATCCCTAAGACGATCTCTTCGCTCTTGTTCCAGGTCAGTAGCATCATTGGGATCATGTTGCTCTTGGATTGATGGATGTGGGTGCTCTTCCATGGAGAGTGGTGATGGGATGGAGAGATCATTATGGGGTTGAAAAGGAGGTGCACTAGAGCTTGAGGGTTGATTTTTAGAGGTACTCGACAATCCCATTTGGGAGACGAGGGTGTGTATAGCAAAAATTAGACCGGTAAGTGTGCTCTCCAAGGTCTTTTGTCCTTGTGCAAGAGATTGAAGCATCTCGTCATAGGAAGAGGAAGGGGGGAAATTGTTTTGGAATTAGGGTGGTTCTATGTATGGCTCATAAGGCTCTTGGTATGGTGGGTAAGGATTAGGATCATATGGGGGTGTTTGGTGGTAAGGTGCTTGTGAGTATGATGGTTCAAAATTATGTTGAGGAGGGGGTTCATAGGCGTATGGTGGTGGTTGTTGATAATAAAAAGGGTGCTCACCATAGCCGTTATCTTGGTATGCTTCTTGGAATGGCTCTTGGTCATAGTAATTTGGTGGAGGTTGGTTGTCACGAAAGGGTCCACCATAACCATTTCCTTGGGATGCATCGTAGAACAGTTGTTGCCTTTGGCACATTGGAGGAGGTTGTTGCCGAAAGGGTTGATCAAATCCTTGTGGCTCCTCCCATCTTTGATTGTTCCAACCTTGATGCATGTTCCTATTACAGCTTCCATTCCCTACAACATAATTCGAACCAAACTCGTAGCCAAAGGGATGAGAGTTCATAGTATCAAATAAAAACAAAAACTAGTAAAAATAAACAACTAAGTCCTAAACTAACAAAACTAGCAAACAAGCAAAAAGCAAATATTTACAATAACCAATAATAAGGCACATGTTTGCAAATCCCCGGCAATGGCGCCATTTTGACGAACAGATTTTTGCTAGTAAAGAATTTCACAAAAGTAATCACGTTGTAAGTATAGTTTCTAAACTAACAATAATCCTTTCGTACAAAAACTTGTTTGCCAATAAAGCAAACCCAATAAAATTAATAACCGAAGTATTTAAACCTTGGGTTATCTCTCAAGGAATTGCAGGGAAGTGTATTTATTATTGGTTATGGAAGATTATCTTTTTGGGGTTTTTGAATACGGAACAAGAAAAGTAAATTGCAAGAAAGTAAATTAATAATTAAGAAAACTCTTGGCAAGGTATGAAAACTAGACGTCCTATCCTAGTTATCCTTATCAATTGTGATGATAATTATTTGTTGCTCCCACTTAGTTAACCCTTACTAAATAAAAAAAAGTCAAGTGGACTAATCAATTTGATTCCTCAAGTCCCAGTCAACTCCTATGGAAAGACTAGCTTTAGAGGTATCCAAATCAACCAGCAACTTTCAATTATCAATCAACAAAGGAGTTTGATAACTCAAGAGTCTTCAATTACTCAACCAAAGCCAAGAATCATAAAAAGCTAATTTAAAACCCTCCCAAGCATTTTATCAAACACTTGGAAGGCATAACATAAAAACATAGAAAAGTAATAGGGAATGTAAAATCTAAAACCAATTGAAAGCATCAATAATCATAAAGACAATCATAATTCTAAAATACCTCAAATTGCATTAATATAGAAAATCAAGTCTAACATTAAAGGGTTCATAAACCAAATTGGGAAAACAAATAAACTAGAATGCTAGAATAAATAAAAGTAGAAGAGAAACTAAATTAAAGGAACATTGAACCTGGAATTGTGAAGAAATAAACCTAAAACTAAGAAAAATCCTAAAACCGAAAGAGAGGAGATAGCCTCTCTCTCTCTAGAAACTACATCTAAAACCAAAAATTATGTGAATGAAAATTGTGTGAGTTCTCCCTGTGTTCCCCCCCCCCCCCCAATTCTGCAGCTTTTATTTTGTGTTTTTCGGGCTTGGAACTGGGCCAAAAGGAGCCCAGAAATCGCCCCCAGCGCTTTCTGATGCGTCGAGCACGTGGCTTTGTCACGCGTGCGCGTCGCTTAACTGTATGTCAACTACGGCAAATTATATATCATTTTGAAGCCCCTGATGTTAGCTTTCTAACGCAACTGAAACCGCCTCATTTGGACCTCTGTATTCCTTCAATTTCTTGTATTCCTTCCACTTTTGCATGCTTCTTTTCCATCCTCTAAGCCATTCCTGCCCTATAAATCCTAAAATCACTTAACACACAGATCACGGCATCAAATGGTAATAAAGGATAATTAAAATTAACAGTTTAAAGGCCTAGAAAACATGTTTTCAATTATATCACAAAATTAGGAAGGATTTGTAAAACCATGCAAATTATATGAATAAGTGAGCAAAGAATTGATAAAAACCACTCAAATTAGCACAAGATAAACCATAAAATAGTGGTTTATCAGATGTTGAATTTATAAAGACATCACATTACTTAAATTTCATTTCATTCTAGTATTTGTCAAAAAAATTGTGCTGTGTAATCCAATTTACCTTACAATTTTAAGGCATGCAAACTCTTTGTGCACTTAGCTAGTCAGCTGCATCTTTGCATATATTTTTCATCTCCTTTATAAGACTTCTTATTCATGATATATTATCTAGTAAATGACTGATGGCAATTGAATCATTTTTACCTGTTATTTGGTACATACATTAACCACTGATACACTAAGGTCTTTGGCATCTATATAAGAATTTCTTAATTAATATAACAACTTAATCTTTACAATTTGTGAATGATTATAACTCATACAATTGGGATTTTATATTTTTCCAAACTTAAACTTGAGGTTTTCATGCCTTTTTTATTACTTACATTTACATTTACATTTTAGGTTATATCTTAGTGAACCTGACGACTTAACATCTGGTTTTGTATAGATAAAGAAAGAAAGAAAGATTGATACTTGCATAAGAAAGGTTTGCCTAATAAAATAGTAACACATGTTCAAAGTACATTTGCAGAAATATCCTCAAGTAAATTATAGTAATTACTGCTGGGTATTTTTTACAACAATACAAGGTTGACATGATACATTTGACGCTGTTAGTTCATCATAGAATTTGAATCAACTCTGAAGTTTTATTTTGCCTATATGTATTATAGTGCTGAGGACCGAAGAGAATACTTGGAATCCCTCCTGCGTGAGTGCAAGAAAGAGGACGCAGGTACTTGATTTCATGAAAACGACACCATTTTCTATCTCTGCCTGATACTTCTTGATTCATCTGATAATAAATTGGCTTTAGGATTTGCACTTTCTAGGTTATTTGCGTCATACTCTTCACAATATTGCGTTAGTGTACATGTACTTATAGATAATTTGGCATGTGGCTATTCTTATCCAACAGAACTTTTTATGCTATTAATAAGTTATGCTTCCTGATTTATGGTTGTCTATTTTATTGAGATTTTCATTTTCATTAATTAGCCTTCTTTTTCCACCTTACTTTTTCTCGATGAACATATGATGAATGGATTTTTGTGTGTGTAGAATTCACTAATGAAATCTCGTTGCAAGTATAGTTTCTAAACCAACAATAATCCTTTCATACAAAAATTTGGTTGTCACAAGTAACAAATCCCTAAAATTATAAACCGAAGTATTCAAACCTCGGGTCGTTCTCCCTAGGAATTGCAATAAAATTTTCTCGTTATTAGTTATGAAGTATCTTTGGGGGTTTTGAGATAAGAGACAAGAATTATAAATGGCAAAGGAAATAAACTAGCAACTAGAAAAGCTCTTGGCAAGGAATGAGAACTAGAAGTCCTATCCTAGTTATCCTTCTCAATTGTGATGAGAATTGTCCATTGCTCTCACTTAGTTAACCCCTAACCCTGGAAAAAAGTCAAGTGGATGGAATAACTTGATTCCACAAGTCCTAGCCAAATCCTAAAGGAAAGACTAGCTTTAGTGGCATTCAAGTCAATTAGCAACTTCTAATTATCAATCAACAAAGGAATTAGATAACTCAAGAGTCACTAATTACTCTACCAAAACCAAGAGGAGAAAAATCTATTCTACAATCCAACCAAGCATTTTATCAAACACTTGGAGTGCAAAAAAGGAAAGTAAATCTATATTACTAAATTGCAAGGAATTAAACAACAACAAATGAATCATAAATTGCATTAAAAGAGAAATAGAAGAAACAAAAATACATCAACATAAAAGTAAAGAATTACAAGAATTAAATGCTAAACTAGAGAGAGGAAAGGTAGAAGAAGAAGAATTACAAAAAGAAAAGTGAATCAAAACATGAAATTAACCTAGATCTAAGAAATTGTAATCTAGATCTAACCTAATCCTAATTCTAGAGAGAAGTGAGAGTTTCTCTCTCTAGAAACTAACTTTCCTCCAAAACTAAACTAAACTAAACTAATGTAATGTGTTCAAAAGTTCAATGTGTGTTGATTCCTCTTTATTCCTTGGGTTAAATAGTATCAGAAGTGAGTTAGATTTGGGCCTGGGAAGCCCAGAATTCGCCCCCAGTGGATTCACTTTAAGTGGGTCACGTGCGAACACCGACGCATACGCGTAGAGCACGCGTATGCGTCGCTTGACAATATTCCATCCACGCGTATGCGTCATGTGCACGTACGCGTCGCCATGTGACCTCATCGTTTCACGCGTGCGCGTGGAGTGAATTTCTCTCAATCCTTGATTTTCCATGATTTCTCCACTTTGCATGCTTTTCTCTTCATTCCTTTGATCCATCCCTAGCCTTTTCAACCTGGAATCACTAACAAACATATCAAGGCATCTAGTGGAATCAAAGGTGAATCAAAATTAGCAATTAAGGGCCTAAAAAGCATGTTTTCACTCGTAAGAACAAATTAGGAAGACAATCATGAAACCATTCCATTTTATTGAATAAATGTGGGTAAAAGGTTATAAAATCTCCTAAATTAAGCACAAGATAAACCCTAAAAATGGGGTTTATCAACCTCTCCACACTTAAACCATAGCATATCCTCATGCTAAATCAAGAAGGAAATAAAGGGTATCAACATTTATTCAATGTAAACTAACTAAATGCAACTTCCTAGATGTAACTGTCTAAATGAATGCAATTGCTTGGTCATGACAGATCAATTCCCAAGAAAATCAATATAAGCACAAGGGCTAAGGCAATAGCAAATCTAATCCACAATTGAATTGAGTTATTAAATATTTTTATAAACTTGCAAGAAGAGATGATCATAGGTGAAAACATGTAATTGAGCAATCGAACCCTCATTGGATGTGTTTGCACTCTAGTCACTCAAGTGTTTAGGGTTGATTCTCTCAATTCTCTCCTAATCATGCTTTCCAAGATTTGTTTTTTATCTAACAATAAATATTTATTTCATGCATGCATACAATTATCATGATGTCTTTTTATAGGTTGTAATGGGGCTAGGATCAAGGTAGGATGCATATTTGGTCAAGTGAGCTTCAAAATTTGAATCTTTGATCAACTTAAACTTTCCACCTAACCTATGACAACCTATACAATTCAAAACTAACCTAACTACCCATTTTTCACTTTTTCACATACTCATGCATTTCCTTTTCATTTCACAACTCATATGCGTTGATTGTTATTGCTTCACTTTGGGGCATTTTGTCCCCTTTTTATTTCTTTCTTTTTCTTTTTCTTTATTTTTCTAATTTTTTCCTTTTCATATATATATATTCTCTTTTTATTTTCTCATCAATTTTTTTTGTTTTCTTTTTCTTTTGCAATAAAGTATATGCAAAAGCATCAACGCATACGGTTTTACATTTAATTAACACATGTTTACAATAGAAATACAAACTACCCTTTTTCCCAACCAATGTCCCATGTTTTCCCACACTTGAATGATACACACACACACTAGCCTAAGCTAATCAAAGATCCAAATAAGAAAATTCATTATTTTTCACTTCAAGGCTTGTAATGTGCTTAAACTAAAGAACAAAGTGGGTTAATCATAGGCTCAAAGTTGACTAACAACGGTAGGTAAAAGATAAGGCTATTTGCGTAAGTGAGCTTTATGAAACGATGGCCTCAATCATATAAATGCATGTATACACAAAATAATAGACATAAAGAATCAAACAAATCAAAGATTACAATCATAGAAAGAGAATAATGCACACAAGAAGGAAAATAAGTGGTTATAAGATGTAACCACACTATTAGGCTTAAAACTCACAAGGTTGTGTGTTCTTAGCTCAAAAACCATGTTCCACAATATATATAATTCAAGCAAGTTCAATGAAAAATTTTCACTCAAATCAATTGGAATGCCCTATAGATAATTTTCTCGAAAAGTTTCATTATTTTGACTAAGATTATTATGTATACATATGCAAAATTAAGAAAATGAAACTAAAAATCCTAAAAGAAAATAAAATGATATGCAAAAGTGTTGGCATTAGAAACTTGTCACCCAAAAATGTCGACTGGTCAGACGACCTCCCCACACTTAAAAGTTTGCACCGTCCTCGGTGCATTCAAATATGAGCAAGGGGATACGGCGACTTTCCGAGTTGCCACCTTCAGCTGGTGGATCAACCGGTTGCTGCGTGTTCTTTGTTCCACTTCCATGGTTGCTTATAATAACTCATCCTGAAAATAGAAGGTAGGGTAGTAAGAATGGTAAATGCAAAAGCAAGGAAGCATACATTGTTGGAATGAGGTAAATCACTAGAATAGAGTGAGTGACCCAATGTGTGACGTTAATGAAACAAAAGTGTATGTTCTAAGATGCATGCGGTCTAGAACACACACTAGCGTGGAAACTATGTCATATTTACACGAAAAAAGTATGTACTTCACTCATTCTAATGTGCTTGAGATGCTCTAAACTTGTAGGTGAAGACACTCAAACAAGCAATAAAGAAGCATGAAAGCATTCAAGCAAAACACATATGGATGCATATGAACAAGAAGCACAATGCGTTAAGATAAATACACAACGTCCATCAAGGAATTGCCTAATCAAAGAATAGGATTCAAATCACATGGTGGCCAAATCATGCAATTCAAAAGATTTAAGAAAGCTTGAAGGCAATGTAAGATGTACTTGGTATTCACAAAAGTAAGCATACAAAATTCAGAACCAAGTAGCAATTTATAACCTCAATCAAAGAATCCAACAATGAGTATAAACATAATGACGTTAAGATAACATCCCATTTAGTACTCAGCAGCAATACACAGTAAACAAGATGAATAATCCAACACTTGTAAGGAAAAGCAAAAATTAAAATGAAAAATAAACTAACTAAACAACTAACTAATTATCTAACTAGAAGAAATGGTTATGGATGGTGTTTGGTAGTTTTGGATGAGGGGTAGGAGAATGGAAGAAGAAAGGAGAAGGAAAGAAATGGAAGGAGGAGAAAAAAAGGAGTGTAGTGAAGGAAGGGTATCCACGCGTACGCGTGCACCACGCGTGCGCGTGGGTGGTGGTGAAATGGGCGCGACGTGTATGTGTGGATCACGCGTATGCATGCATGGCAAACCAGAGAGTTAACGTGCACGCGTCCATCACGCTTGTGCATGGGTTGATGGTTATGCCTCAGGCACAACGTTAGCACAGTGTAGGTGCAACTGTCGGGTCCTTGGCTGGGAGGTAGAAATCTGGTATCCACGCGTACGCGTGTATGACGCGTGCGTGTGGATGGACAAAAATGCTTTATGCACGCGTACACGTGAGGCACGCTTACGCGTGGGTTGGTGCTCTGTTTTTCAAAATTTTTCATGTGTTTGCACCAAACCAAGCATTCCAAATCTCCAAACAGCTACCAAAACACCATAAAACCTTATTTAACATACCAAACTACCAAATAGACTCAACAAATCAATCAAAACATGAAATTAAACTACTTTTGCCAATATTTACAAAAGGGAAAATAAAAAGATTTTACCATGGTGGGGTGTCTCCCACCTAACACTTTTGTTTATTGTCCTTAAGTTGGACTTATGGGGAGCTCCTCATCAAAGTGGCTTGTGCTTGTACTCATCTTGGAACATCCACCAATGCTTGAGTCTCCAATAAGCTCCATTCTTCAAATTTAAAAACTCCAAGCCTTGATGGAGTTCCTCACAAGCTATGAGCTCCCAAAGGTGATCCTCACGTATTCTCAGATCCCATATCTTTTTTCCACACCCATCCTTGAATTAATTATCATTAGTCCATCCGGGTGGCAAGTAAGGTGAATTCTCAATTAAGTGACCAACAATCCTCCTAGACCCATCTAGTTGAGCACTACAAACTTTATATTTCATGTTTGATGTATCAAGCCTAATGAGCCTTGATTTATAATGCCAACCACAAAACATTTTTTGCTTACGCTTCATCCCACAAAGTTCCCTAAGTTGGCCATCTATTTCAAGCAAGCCATATTCAAATGGGATAATAAAGCTAATAGAAATGAATTTCACCCACTCAAATGAAGGAGTATAAAGAAATAGAAAAAAGGATTGTTTGTGTGTCACCTTGTCAAACAAAGAATATGAAGAATGATACATATTCTAATATTTATATAGATGCATTTTCTAATTTATATATAATCTAATTTAGATTATATATAACATAATAGATAAAATAAATTTCATTGTATAAGTATACATAAAAAAACCCTTTTGTTAATCAGCCTTTTGTCTCTGTCTCTGTGTTTTCACATCGACAATTCTTTGCAGATGAAGAAATGTCAAAGGGGCTTCTTACTTCCCAAACAGATCTTCCTACATCTATATATAAATGCTGGTTTATCAAGAATACACAAGAAAAGCATTTCGAATTGTTGATTCATCGCCAGAGATGGATTAGAACTAATAGTTCATTATCTAATAGATTTTTCCGTTCTAATACTCTATCCGAGAGTTATCAATATTTATCAAATATGTTCCTATCTAATGGAACGCTATTGGATCAAATGACAAAGATATTGTTGAGAAAAAGATGGTTTTTTCCGAATGAAATGGTTGTTGCTATCTGCTCTAATAATGAATCATTGGTTTAACTGAATAACTAAATCAAATAGATAGACCTTTCTTTCTCTTTGTCTCAGGTCGATAGCTCTTCTCAATTGAAAGATACCCTATATTGATAATACACATTCCAGTTGACCGAGCCTAATTCTAATTGTTTTGTTCCGAAGCAAAGATATCCACGGGGAGGTTTGTCCTATTCAGATATTCACGACCAAGAAGTACTGAATTCTCTTTCTTTTCGAATAGCCCTGAAAGGAGAAGGAAGGTTGGAATGCCAACAGGCATTGATGAGCGGATAATTTATACGCTTTTTGGCATTATTTTTAGTATGTTTTTAGTATGTTTTAGTTAGTTTTTATTATATTTTTATTAGTTTTTAAATAAAAATCACTTTTCTGGACTTTACTATGAGTTTGTGTGTTTTTCTGTGATTTCAGGTATTTTCTGGCTGAAATTGAGGGACCTGAGAAAAAATCTGATTCAGAGGCTAAAAAAGGACTGCAGATGCTGTTGGATTCTGACCTCCCTGCACTCGAAGTGGATTTTCTGGAGCTACAGAAGCCCATTAGCGCGCTCTCAATTGCGTTGGAAAGTAGACATCCTGGGCTTTCCAGTAATATATAATAGTTCATACTTTGCCCAAGATTTGATGGCCCAAACCGGCGTTCCAAGTCAGCTTAAGAATTCTGGCGTCAAAACGCCAGAACTGGCACAAAAGCTGGAGTTAAATGCCCAAACTGGCACAAAAGCTGGCATTTAACTCCAAGAAAAGTCTCTACATGTGAAAGCTTCAATGTTCAGCCCAAGCACACACCAAGTGGGCCCGGAAGAAGATTTCTGCATTAATTACTTATTTCTGTAAACCCTAGGCTACTAGTTCTCTATAAATAGGACATTTTACTATTGTATTTTCATCTTGGTTCTTCTGGTTCCCTCTCTGGGGCAGAAGCCAATGACCACCATTATCACTTTTGTATTTTCAATGGTGGAGTTTCTACACACCATAGATTATGGTGTGGAGCTCTGCTGTTCTTCATGAATTAATGCAAAGTACTACTGTTTTGCTATTCAATTCACGCCTACTTCTTCTCTAAGATATTCATTCGCACTCAAGAACATGATGAATGTTATGATTATATGACACTCATCACCATTCTCACCTATGAACGCATGCCTGACAACCACTTCCGTTCTACATGCAAACAAGCTTGAATGTGTATCTCTTGGGTTTCTAATTTAAGATTAGAACGTTCGTGGTATAGGCTAGAATTATTGGCGGCCATTCCTGAGATCCGGAACGTCTAAACCTTATCTGTGGTATTCTGAGTAGGATCTGGGAAGGGATGACTGTGGCGAGCTTTAAAATTGCGAGTGTTGGGCGTATGACAGATGCAAAAGGATCAATGGATCCTATTCCAACATGATCGAGAACCGACAGATGATTAGCCGTGCGGTGACAGCGTGCGTAGAACATTTTCACTGAGAGAACGGGAAGTAGCCATTGACAACGGTGATGCCCAACATAAAGCTTGCCATGGAAGGGAGTACGAATGATTGGATGAAGGCAATAGGAATGCAGAGGTTCAGGAGGAACAAAGCATCTTCATACGCTTATCTGAAATTCCTACCAATGAATTACATAAGTATCTCTATCTTTATCTTTATTTTATGTTTTATTTATCTTTAATTATCAATCCTCCATAAGCATTTGAATCTGCCTGACTGAGATTTACAAGATGACCAAAGCTTGCTTCAAGCCGACAGTCTCCGTGGGATCGACCCTTACTCACGTAAGGTATTACTTGGACGACCCAGTGCACTTGCTGGTTAGTTGTGTGGAATTGTGACAAAGTGTGATTCACGTTTGAGAGCTCTAAGTCTTTGGCGCCATTGTTGATGATCACAATTTCGTGCACCAAGTTTTTGGCGCCGTTACCGGGGATTGTTCGAGTTTGGACAACTGACGGCTCATCTTGTTGCTTAGATTAGGTAATTTTATCTTATGTTTAAGCTTTTTACTTTTTATTTTCGAAAAATTTAAAAAAAAAAAACAAAAAAAATTTCTATTTTGTTCTTCAGAGTTTTTAAGAATGAATTCTAGAGTTTCATGATGATTTGTTGAAGTCTGGCTGGCTGTGAAGCCATGTCTAATCTATTGGACCAAGGTTTCAACTTATCATCACAAGAGCTTGTTGATTTCTATCAATTTTGCTGTTGTTAGCAATGATCTGCTAAAGCTTGGCTGGCAAATGGCCAAGTCTAGTGTTTTGGACCGGAGCTTTCATTGAACGCTTGGCTGGCTAGTAAGCCATGTCTAATTCCTGGACCGGAGTCTTAGACTAGCATTGCAATGATTCCTGGAACTCTTATTAAAAATTTTGAATCCCTTTATTTTCTTTTCCACTCAATTTTTGAAAAATCACAAAAAATTTTATAAAAGCATAAAAATAAAAAATATTCTATGTTTCTTGTTTAAGTCTAGTGTCTAATTTTAATTTTGGTGTCAATTGCATGTCTTTATTCTTCTAATTTTCGAAAATTACATGCATCATGTTCGTCATTGATCTTCAAGATGTTCTTGATGATTTCCTTGCTCTGATCTTTAAATTCTCTTGTTTTGTGTGTTTAGTTGTTTCTCACATGTATTTTTCAAATTGTTATAGTCCGTAGTATACAAACTTTTAATTTTGGTGCCCTGCATGCATTATTTGATCTTACTTTTCCATGTTTAATTGCATTTTGATTGTTCCTCATCATTAAAAATCCAAAAAAATTTTCAAAATTATGTCTTTTCAAGTCAATAATACAGAGAATTGAAGATTCAGAACATGCAGCAGAGGAATTATACAGAAAAAGCTGGGCGTTCAAAACGCCTAGTGAAGAAGGAAAACTGGCGTTTAAACGCCAGCCAGGGTACCTGGCTGGGCATTAAATGCCCAAAAGGGTAGCATTTTGGGCGTTAAACGCCAGAATGGATACCATTCTGGGCGTTTAATGCCAGGATGACATAAGAGGGAAGATTTTGTTTTTAATTCAAATTTTTTTCAAGTTTTCATAAATTTTCAAAATCAAATCTTTTTCAAATCATATCTTTTCAAAATAAATTTCTTTCCATTTTTTTTACTATTTTTGAAAATACTTGCTAACAATTAATGATTTAATTCAAAATTTTCAAGTTGTTACTTGCCTATAAAGAAAGGATCAAATTTTAATTCTAGAATCATATCTTTTAATTTCTTGATTAGTCAAGTAATCAACTTTAATTTTAAAACTTTCTTTTTAAATTTGATTCTCAATCATATCTTCTCAATCATATCTTTTCAATCACATCTTTTTCAAAATTAAGTTTCAATCATATCTTTTTGATTTCTAATTTCAAAATCTTTTTCAAAAATCACTTAATTTCTTTCCCAACTTTAATTCTCGAAAATCATCAATCAAATTTTCAAAATTTCTTTTAATTATTTTAAAATCTTTTACTTTAATTTCGAAAATTCTTCCCCTATTCTCACATCCTTCTATTTAAAGGACTAACTGATGAGTATTTTGGTGAAAAATGAATTTCTCCCAAAACACACAAATCTAACCGGCAAGTGTACCGGGTCATATCAAGTAATAAAAACTCACAGGAGTGAGGTCGATCCCACAGGGATTGAAGGATTGAGCAATTTTAGCTTAGTGGTTAATTTAGTCAAGCGAATCAAGATTTGGTTGAGTGTTTTGTGATTTGCAGAAATTAAATTGCATGGAATTAAAGAGAGCAGAAAATTAAATTGCTGAATCTTAAAGAACAAGAAATTAAATGGCAGAAACTTAGAGTGCAAGAAATGTAAATTGCGGAAACTTAAAGTGCAAGAAATGTAAATGGCTCGAAATGTAAAGGGGATTAGGAGTTGGATTTGCAGAAATTAAACAAAGGAAAGTAACTTGCATCAAACAAAAGAGTAAAAGAAGGTTTGGGTTGAATCGGATCTTGAAGCAGTAAAGTAAATGAACATTAAAAGCAAGAAACAAAATGTAAATTAGGAATTCAGATCTCAGGGCCCAGAGACTAGAAAACCAAGTCTAGATCTCAATGCCTTCCTAGATCCAACAAGAACAATTGCAAGGGAATTGTAAATTGCAAAGAAAGTGGATGAAGAGCAATTAACAGAAATTGAAATTCAATCAAGCAGTAAATAAAGCAGAGAGATCCAAGGTTGAGATTGAAACAGAATTTCTTCAATTCCCCAACCCAAAATCCAAGACAATTGTAATTGAAATTGAAAGCAATAAAACTGAGAGGAAGAGAAGTGAATTCTCCTTCCCCAAGACTAAGAAATTCAAGATCACTCAATACCCAAAGCTCTCCGAAAACTATTATGAAAATTCAAAGGGAAAGCTCCCCGAAGAACTTGAATTCTATCCTATTTATACACTTTCTTCAAATGATCTTCAAGCCTTGAGTTGGGCCTTTGCTCTTGGTAGAATTGGGTTGAAAGAGGCCTTGGTTGATTGCTCTTGAAGTTTGGAGAAGAACCAAAGTGAACCAATTGAACCGGGTTGGAGTTTTGCAAAAGTTGGACCAAAAGTTGGAGCAAAAGTTAGGGTCTAACTTTTGGTCCAACTTTTCATATCAGCCAACACAACTTGCTGATACTCACGTTGGTGCAAAAGTTAGGGGTCTAACTTTTGCACCAACGTTGGCCTTCCTTGGTGCACTTGTGGCGCCAACGTTAGCCTCAAAGTTAGGGGCTAACGTTGGCGCAAACTTTTGCTCCTCCCCTTGTAGTTTTCATGTGCCAACGTTAGCCTCAAAGTTAGGGGCTAACGTTGGCGCAAACTTTTGGTGCCCAGGGAGTGTTTTTCTCATGCCAACGTTAGCCTCAAAGTTAGGGGCTAACGTTGGCGCAAACTTTTGGTGCCCAGGGGTGATTTTCAAGTTCCAACGTTAGCCCAAAAGTTAGGGGCTAATGTTGGGGCTAACTTTTCACCCAAAAGTTTGTGCAAAAGTTTGAGGCTAACTTTAGGTCCAGCTTTTTGCTTCCTGGTTCAATTTCACTTATTCCATTGTCTTCTCTTTACTCCTAGCTATTCCTTCTTGCTTCAACCTTTCTCCAAGCTTTCTTCACCTATCATTAATCAACCAAACACATCAAAGCTATGCTTAAAATCATGAGATATTCATTCTTTCATAATATGTGACAATTATAGTATAAAACCTCATGAAATAGCATGAATTCATACATGGTTGATTAAATCAAAGGAAACATGAAAATCTACCTAATTGGCTTGCTTGTAGCTCAAGAAAGTGCATAATTCTAATGAAAACAAAAGAAAAAGACTAGTTAAAATAGGCTAAGATGACTTGTCATCACAACACCAAACTTAAAGCTTGCTTGTCCTCAAGCAAGAAATGAATTATGCTCAGAGATTCTTTCAATTAAGATGGATTGAGGAACACTTGTAAAGTGCAGTGAGTGAAGTGATCAAGTATCAGTGGGGTGAACTCTAAATCATATGCTCATGCAAGGGCTTCAGTGCTCACTAGTCCTCACATATTAGGAGTCTTAGGTCTTAGGATTTTCATCCAAATGGTATAGTAGAGATCTCTTTATATGTAATCACCTTGAATCAGCTTATAGTTACTGTGCTTTGGCCTCGACTCTAAGTATCATGTCTCAAAGCGGCTCTTTAGATAAACTTTCAATCAATACTCCTAAACCAGTTGGTTTTAAGGTATTAGGTGTTAAAGCACCCCTAAGGATTTACTTGCTCAAGCCTCTTTCTTTGACACAACTCAACCACGAGCATTTACTAGGCTAACAACTCTTTGAGTTTTGTTTCTTTTTTTTTTTTCTTCTTCTGCCTAGTAATTGATGCTTAGAGCCTTGGGCCATATTCTTTTTGTTTTTGTATTTTTTTTTCTTTCTTTTGTTTTGTTTGCTGCTTCTTGGATCAATAGATTTTTGAGAATCTCCACAATACTTCTTTGAACTTCATGTCCTGCCTATGAGCTCCCATGCAAGTTTTCACAAGCATGCAACCTCAATACAAAATCACACAACTAGAACCACCACTTCTCCCAATCTTTTGCTTGCCCCAAAACTGATTGATTCCTCAATCCTTCTTTTCAAAGAACTTTCATGTGATGCATTTCTTGAAAATTGAGTGCAAACAAGTTTTGAAGGTAAGAATGTTGTGAACGATCAAGCATCTTGCTTATGGAATTATAAAGAAAGACTATGCTATGCAGGCAGGCAGGGGTAAAAAAAAAACTATACTATGCAGACAAGCAGGGCAGATAAGGATATAATCCAACTTTCAATTACAGCAATATTTGATGCAAAACAATCACTTAACAATACAACCTGTTGAAGTTTACTTGCTTTCCTTCTTCTCATCATCATCATTGCTGGCCTTTATGTTCATCTTTCACCTCTTTGATTGATGATGCTAAACATCTCCAAAAGCTTGTATGATACTCTGTAGTGATATTGAAAGTTGCTTGTTCCCCAAGCACTTGGAAACAATGGTTAATTTTTATGATTTATTTGCGGGCTTTTTGAACTTACTTTGGTGTGGGAACACCAAACTTAGTACCTTGCCAATGGTTAACCATGTGTGATAATTTCTTTTTCTTTTTCAAAAGTGATAGAACTGAAAACTAAGAAAAACAGTAAAATGGCTAACTAGTTCATCCAGTATGCTTGAAGCCTACATTATGCAGAAAGTGAGAATATGTGTTACAATGGGGTTTTGGTGGACACCAAACTTAGAATCCTTCATTCTCCTTTATATTGTTTTGGTGTGTACACCAAACTTAGCTTCTTGCATTATAGATAAAACTACTTAACCTTTTTATTGAAATAGATATGAAAAGATAGTTACCTCCGGTTGGGTTGCCTCCCAACAAGCGCTCTTTTATTGTCACTAGCTTGACATCCTTCACTCTGTTCTCATGGAAGTTGAGGCTTCTGTTGCCTTAGGTTTCCTCCTCTTGCTATGGGCTTCCTTCCCTCTGTTTCTCTTTCCATACCCCTCTTACTTTCCTCCATGACTCCCTTTTCTTTCAACATAGCATCTTTTTCATGGCTCTTTGGGTTCAGAGTCCCCTCCTTCTCACTTAATTCAGCAAGGTTTTGAACCAGTTGTTCCATCTGCCTTTCAAGTCTTCTGAGTGAAGCCTCCTGGTTCTTGCTTATCATCTCTTGATGTTTCTTTATTTCTTCCCGCTCTATTACCACCATTTCTTGAATTTTTATGGACCTCTCCATCAGCATTTCTAGAATATAGATTCTTTGAAAGGTTGGAAGTGGTTGTGGCTGTGTCAATTGTGGTGGTTGATGAAGGTCATTTTGAGCGAATGGTGAGGTAGGACGGGGTTGGAAGTGTGTGTGATTGTTGTTGTGGGGGTGTGTTTTAAGTTGGTTTTTGAAGCTGGGATTGTTGCAGTTAAAGTCCCTTTGTTTTTGGTTTTGGTTCTCAACCCCCCTCCCATTAGAATGAGTTCTCCAAGGTGGATTGTACACATCATTCTGAGGCCTGTGTTGGAGCATGCTAGAGTGATTGCTTGGAGATTGTAGTTGCTCATAATTCTGTTGCTCATGGTTAATGACCCCAAAACTGTGTTCAGCTTGATTACTCCCATATGAGCTTTGAGTCAGGTTGTATGTATGTATTACAGCATGTCTCAACTCAGTGATTTTCCTAGCCATCATGTCCAGTTGTTGTAGAGTCTGCTGATGTATCTGCTTGTTTTGGCTTATTACTGCACGAGCACCTTCAATTTCTTTCTCTTGTGTGAATGGATGCACTTCTGCCTCTGGCTTAACAATTCTTTGTGATGGGTTCAATTTGACTAGGAGCCCATTCATCAGTTCTTCCCATCCGATAATGCTTCCTTGTGGAAAAGCTTCAAACCATTGGGCAACATCATTCATGGCTATGGATAGTTGCTTCGAACTATGGGTTACATTATCATCCAAGGTGGGGATATTACTCTCATGATTGCTAGAATTTGTTGAGTTCCCCTCCATGATCTGCACAGTCACAAAAATTCAAGTGATGATTGAATATTTCCAAGCTCAGAATGTGATTCAGAAGGTTAGCTGGCACAAAGTATCAAACAGTTGATGGACTTGGGAGATTAGTGGCATAAATTGCTTCTCTTGTGTAAGCAAGAGCATTGCATAGAGCCAGAAATTTCCCGGAAAACTTCACTTTGTTGCTAAAGCGAAGTTTTAGTCATCTCAGGCAAAAATTCAAACAGTTAGTGGGTTAGTCGAAATTAGAGAAAAATAAAGAGAAAGTGCTTGATCTAGATCACCACCTCACTTAATCATTGTCAATCTAATCAATCCCCAGCAACGGCGCCAAAAACTTGATGAGTATTTTGGTGAAAAATGAATTTCTCCCAAAACACACAAATCTAACCGGCAAGTGTACTGGGTCGTATCAAGTAATAAAAACTCACGGGAGTGAGGTCGATCCCACAGGGATTGAAAGATTGAGCAATTTTAGCTTAGTGGTTAATTTAGTCAAGCGAATCAAGATTTTGTTGAGTGTTTTGTGATTTGCAGAAATTAAATTGCATGGAATTAAAGAGAGCAGGAAATTAAATTGCTGAATCTTAAAGAACAAGAAATTAAATGGCAGAAACTTAGAGTGCAAGAAATGTAAATTGCGGAAACTTAAAGTGCAAGAAATGTAAATGGATCGAAATGTAAAGGGGATTAGGAGTTGGATTTGCAGAAATTAAACAAAGGAAAGTAACTTGCATCAAACAAAAGAGTAAAAGAAGGTTTGGGTTGAATCGGATCTTGAAGCAGTAAAGTAAATGAACATTAAAAGCAAGAAACAAAATGTAAATTAGGAATTCAGATCTCAGGGCCCAGAGACTAGAAAACCAAGTCTAGATCTCAATGCCTTCCTAGATCCAACAAGAACAATTGCAAGGGAATTGTAAATTGCAAAGAAAGTGGATGAAGAGCAATTAACAGAAATTGAAATTCAATCAAGCAGTAAATAAAGCAGAGAGATCCAAGGTTGAGATTGAAACAGAATTTCTTCAATTCCCCAACCCAAAATCCAAGACAATTGTAATTGAAATTGAAAGCAATAAAACTGAGAGGAAGAGAAGTGAATTCTCCTTCCCCAAGACTAAGAGATTCAAGATCACTCAATACCCAAAGCTCTCCGAAAACTATTATGAAAATTCAAAGGGAAAGCTCCCCGAAGAACTTGAATTCTATCCTATTTATACACTTTCTTCAAATGATCTTCAAGCCTTGAGTTGGGCCTTTGCTGTTGGTAGAATTGGGTTGAAAGAGGCCTTGGTTGATTGCTCTTGAAGTTTGGAGAAGAACCAAAGTGAAGCAATTGAACCGGGTTGGAGTTTTGCAAAAGTTGGACCAAAAGTTGGAGCAAAAGTTAGGGTCTAACTTTTGGTCCAACTTTTCATATCAGCCAACACAACTTGCTGATACTCACGTTGGTGCAAAAGTTAGGGGTCTAACTTTTGCACCAACGTTGGCCTTCCTTGGTGCACTTGTGGCGCCAACGTTAGCCTCAAAGTTAGGGGCTAACGTTGGCGCAAACTTTTGCTCCTCCCCTTGTAGTTTTCATGTGCCAACGTTAGCCTCAAAGTTAGGGGCTAACGTTGGCACAAACTTTTGGTGCCCAGGGAGTGTTTTTCTCATGCCAACGTTAGCCTCAAAGTTAGGGGCTAACGTTGGCGCAAACTTTTGGTGCCCAGGGGTGATTTTCAAGTTCCAACGTTAGCCCAAAAGTTAGGGGCTAACGTTGGGGCTAACTTTTCACCCAAAAGTTTGTGCAAAAGTTTGAGGCTAACTTTAGGTCCAGCTTTTTGCTTCCTGGTTCAATTTCACTTATTCCATTGTCTTCTCTTTACTCCTAGCTATTCCTTCTTGCTTCAACCTTTCTCCAAGCTTTCTTCACCTATCATTAATCAACCAAACACATCAAAGCTATGCTTAAAATCATGAGATATTCATTCTTTCATAATATGTGACAATTATAGTATAAAACCTCATGAAATAGCATGAATTCATACATGGTTGATTAAATCAAAGGAAACATGAAAATCTACCTAATTGGCTTGCTTGTAGCTCAAGAAAGTGCATAATTCTAATGAAAACAAAAGAAAAAGACTAGTTAAAATAGGCTAAGATGACTTGTCATCACTAACATTCCTCCTCAATGTACAATTCGAACTCTATCCCTCTTGATAAGTTCGAATTCTTCTCTTTTTACCTTCTCCTTCTATTCTTCTTTTCCTCTGACACTTCAAGGAATCTCTATACTGTGACATAGAGGATTTCATACTTTCTTGTTCTCTTCTCTTTCATATGAGCAGGAGCAAGGACAAAAGCATTCTTGTTGAGGCTGATCTTGAACTTGAAAGGACCTTGATGCACGGAAAACTTGTCTCACAACAAATTTCCTTCGGCAAGTGTACCGAATTTGTCATCAAGTAAAAACTCACAATAGAGTGAGGTCGAATCCCACAAGGATTGATTGATCAAGCAACTTTAATTAGAGGACTGTTCTAGTTGAGCGAATCCAAAATTTGAGTTGAGAATTGCAGAAAATAAAATGGCGGGAAGGTAATTGACAGGAAAGTAAATGCTAGAATTATAGATCTGAAAGTAAATGACTGAAGGTAAATTGCAGAATTGTAAATGGGAATGGGGGAATTGCTCATTAAAGTAAATAACAGAAATTAAAGAAAATGGGTAAGATCAGAAATGGGGAATTCATTGGGCTTAGGAGATGTTGCATTCTCTAGATCAATTTCATTTTCATCTCTTCCTCAATCAATGCACTCATTGATCTCCTTGGCAATCTTAAGTGATTGAATTACAATTTCTTGTAATTCAATCTCTCAAATCTTGATCAATAGCCAATTCCTTGGTTAATTGCTCATGAGAAAAGATGAAGTATGGTCACTGATTATACCACATGCATTTCCCAAACCAAGTGTTGAGAGGATTATAGTCACATATCCATCCAAACCCAATTTGGTCTAGCATGAGAAAGCATTTCTAGCTTGATCTCTTCATTCCTCTTTCAAGGTTCAGAAGAGATCCAAGTATGAATAGCTTCTTTTTCAAGATAACTACTCAATTGGATGAAGATCGAAAGCTTTCAAGTAAAATCAAGAGAAAAGATAGAAGAAGAATAATGAAAACTAGTATTGATCCATCAAATTACAACAGAGCTCCCTAACCCAATGACAGGGGTTTAGTTGTTCATAGCTCTGAAAAATGAAAACAAAGATGGAGAATACATGATGAAAACCTAGAAGTGCAGAGAAAGTAAATACAGAGAGTAGTTCTATGCTAAGAGTCTCCCTATAATTTCCCACTCTCTAAAATATTTCAAAGCTACTCCTATATATACTACTCTTATGTTCTTCTAGTTGATTCTTCAAGTCTTGGGCCTTTGGATCTTGAGTTTGAAGCAGTTTTCTTCTTCATTGGGCTTAGCTTTTACTTGCAGAGAGAAAGTATGAAGTGGGCAGGGCCTTTGGCTCAGGAAGTTAGTGGTGTTAACGTTCAGTGAAAATATGGGTTCGAGAACGTTAGTGACAATCACCTTTTTCACTAACGTTCCTCACCAAAGTTAAAAGCTACGTTAACCTCAACGTTAGTGGCACAAACGTTGCCACTAACGTTTCCACTATGTCCTTCGCACACGTTATTGGGACTCAACTTTCCCAATAACGTTGAGAAGCCTCCCCCTTCCTACGTTAGAGTCCACGTTAACTTAGTTAACGTGGCTCTTTTAACGTAGGCTTGCCATCCTTCGAGAACGTTAGTGACACTTACCATTGTCACTAACGTTCCAAATTGCCCCTATTTTCCACGTTAAAGTCCATGTTAACTAGGTTAACGTGGCTTCTAACGTGGCCTTGCTAGCCATCTCCAACGTTGGTGACAAAGTTGAGTGTTACTAACGTTGGCTCATCTTTCCCTTATCCACGTTAGCTTCCACGTTAACTAAGTTAACGTGGCTCATGGTGGCATGTGTGGCTCCTTCCAACGTTAGTGACAATGTTGGGTGTCACTAACATTGGCGATCACCTTCTTTCTTCACGTTAGCTTCCATGTTAACTAGGTTAACGTGGGAGTCAACATGGCTCATTGGGGGCTTGTGTTCTTCCAACGTTAGTGACAATGTTGGGTGTCACTAACGTTGTCGACCACTTTGTTCCTTCACGTTAGCTTCCACGTTAACTATGTTAACGTGGGAGTTAACGTGGCTTAATGTGCTTTGGCCAACGTTAGTGACAATGTTGAGTGTCACTAACGTTGGCTCCCCCCTTTCTTCTTAACGTTAGAGGCCACTCATGATCTTGGTCCAACGTTAGTGATAATGTTAAGTGTCACTAACGAGGGCTCCATTTCTTTACTTCCGCGTTAGAGTTCACGTTAACTTAGTTAACGTGACTCTTAACGTGGGCAATGATGGCTTCGAGAGCGTTATTGGCAATCACTTTTCTCATTAACTTTGCAAGTTACTCCCATTCCACGTTAGTGTTAACGTTAATGTAACTAACGTAGCCACTAATGTGGTTCTTCTTTGCTTCCTTTGTCATGAAATCAAGCAATAACGTGCATCAAAGTTCTAGTCCAAGTCATGGGAAATGCAACATCCAATTTTGTTCTTAAATTCATGCAAAATCCTCATGAAATCATGTAAAGTGCACAATGTATGCTTGAATCAAGATGTAAGTGAATATCTACCCAAAACTAGCTTATTTCCTAAGGAAATGCATGAAACTACCCTAAAAATAGTAAAGAAAAGGTCAGTGAAACTGACTAAAATGCCCTGGCATCACAACACCAAACTTAAAGCTTGCTTGTCCCTAAGCAAGTACTGGAACAAGAGAATGATGAATGGAATGCTAAGAGAAATGAGTCATTCTTGTGGAAGTCATGTCCCTGGTTTTATGGTGGTTTCATGCATAGCAACTTAGGCTCATTCCTGGCTTTCAGACCTTTATCATGTCCTAGAATACTCACTTGTTATTGCATCCCATGAGACTTTTATTCATTGATCCTTTTGTTGTTATTTGAGGGCTTATTTTTGTTCTTAAGCTAAGTGCTCTGTAAGGGGGCAACTCTTTAAAATAAGCTTTCAGCCAACACTCCCGAACCAGTTGGTTCAAGGTGCTAGGTGTTGAAACACCCCTAAGGACTTACTTGCTCAAGTCTCTCCCCCATACATACACACCACAGGCACATAGTTTATTTATTTTCTTTTCTTGAGACCTTGGTGTCCAGCACCTCTTTGGGTTACTAAATGCTCTGTGGTGAGGGTTACTCTTGATAGTGGACTTTCAGCTGATAATCCCGGGTTAGTTAACCCAAGTTACCAAGTGATAAGGCACCCCTAAGAGCTTATTCATCCAAGTAGATCCCTCACACAAGAGCACCACAGACACATGCTTCAAGATTAAAACCATTGGTGCCTAGCCTTATTGCTTACTATTTTTCTTTTATTCCTCAACTTTGATTGTTCTTTCCCTTTTTCTTATTAGGATCTTCTTATTTATCTAATCTCATGGGGTGTGTCTCAAGCATAGTATTCATGACAGATAGTTGTCTTCCCACCTTATGGTTGAACCAACTTAGCTAACTTATGACCACACCACAAACTCATGGACTTATTCCCTAGTACGAACTCCACTCTGGTCTTTTGAAAACAATCATTCTCTTTTCATTTGATTCAAAAGGGACAAGCATACAAGTAAGTAAAGAAATGATGCAGTAACATAAAGACCAGCGACAAAAGACATATGCATCAAAACTTTAAAAGACAGAATTAAAATAAAGTTCAAACTACGAGCAACTATTAATCAAAAGTGCATCCGGAATTCCAAATTTCAACAATTCTGGGTACAATGGTATTAAGTAACAATACAACCTTCTGGTGACGATTTCTAGTTGCCTTCTTTCTTTGTCACCATCCTAATCCTTGCTACCTCACTTCCTTGGGTGAAAGTGCACCATTTCCTCATAAGATTCCTGCAAAGTTATTTGAAGTTGCTTGTTCCCAAAGCACTTGAGAAATAGTTAGCTTGCATGTATGCTTGTGATTTCTGAACTTAGTTTGGTGTGTGAACACCAAACTTAGTTCCGTGCCTAGGACCAAACCTTGCATATATGCTGAGAACCTCATATCTTATTGTTAACAAAACACTTATTAACTAAAGTCCAACTACATCTAAGTGGTTTCCCTTGATTGGTTGGAGCTAGCAATGTGTTTTGGGAGTGGAGTGTAATTCTAACTACTGTCCTTTGGTGGAACACCAAACTTAGAATTACACTATCACTCTTGGATTGTTCTGGTGTGGAACACCAAACTTAGCTCCTTACAATACAGGGGAAACAACTTGTGATCTTTATTGAAATAAAGGTGGAAAGGAAAATACCTGAGGTTGGGTTGCCTCCCAATAAAGTGCTTCTTTATCATCACTAGCTTGACGATTCCTCCTTCACTTGAGATGATAGTTTACTCTGGGGTTTTCCCCCATGTTGCCCAGGTAATGCTTGAGTCTTTGTCCATTAACTGTAAAAGTCCTCTCTGAACCTTCATCCATGACTTCGATGTGTCCATATGGCGATACTTTTGTGACAAGAAAAGGTCCGGACCACCTTGATTTGAATTTTCCTGGGAGCAGTCTCAATTTGGAATTGTAAAGAAGTACTCGCTGCCCCTTTTCGAAACTTCTGGGTGCAAGACGCAGGTCATGTCTTCTCTTTGCCTTCTCTTTGTACATCCTGGTATTTTCATAGGCTTGTGACCTAAATTCCTCCATCTCTTGCAGCTGTAAGATCCTCTTTGCACCAGCGGCAATGCTGTCGAAGTTTAGTATCTTGATAGCCCAGAGAGCTTTATGTTCCAGCTCTAATGGTAAATGACAAGCCTTACCATACACTAGTTGATATGGGGACATTCCAAGTGGTGTTTTGAATGCTGTTCTGTATGCCCAAAGAGCATCATCCAGCTTCTTCGACCAATCCTTTCTTGATGCACCCACAGTCTTTTCCAGAATCCTCTTTAGCTCTCTGTTGGATATCTCAGTTTGTCCACTTGTTTGGGGATGGTATGGTGTGGCTATCTTATGTTTTATCCCATATCGTAGGAGAAGAGCTTCTAGTGGTTTGTTACAAAAATGGCTTCCTGCATCACTGATGAGTGCTCGTGGGACTCCAAACCGGCTAAAGATATTCTTCCTGAGGAAGTTCATGACCACCTTGTTATCGTTTGTTGGGGTTGCAATAGCCTCTACCCACTTGGAGACGTAATCTACTGCTACCAAGATGTAATTGTTTGCATATGAGGTTGGGAATGGTCCCATGAAATCAATTCCCCACACATCAAACAGTTCCAGTTCCAAGATGAAATTCTGTGGCATCTCATTTCTTTTGGGCAAGTTTCCAGATCTTTGGCATTCATTGCAGCTCCTTACTAGTTCTTTTGCATCCTTGAAAAGGGTGGGCCAAAAGAATCCGCTTTGTAACACCTTTGCTGCTGTTCTTTCTCCTCCAAAGTGGCCTCCATAACATGAGCCGTGGCAGTTCCATAGGACCTCTCGTCCTTCTTCTTCCGAAACACATCGTCTAAGGATTCCATCTGAACACTTCTTGAAGAGATATGACTCATCCCAGACAAAGTACTTTGCATCATTCATGAGCTTCCTTTTTTGATGTTTATTGATCTCTGGAGGTAATGCTCCAGATGCCTTGAAGTTGGCAATGTCTGCGAACCATGGTGCTTTGTGAACTGTCATCAACTGCTCATCAGGGAAGAGCTCGTTTACACTTGTATCATGTGCTCCACCTTCATTATGAGGAATCCTGGATAGGTGATCTGCTACCTTATTCTCCACTCCTTTCTTGTCTCTGATCTCAATATTGAATTCCTGCAACAATAAGATCCATCTTATTAGTCTTGGTTTTGATTCTTGCTTGGCAAACAAATATTTAAGTGTTGTGTGGTCTGTAAAAACAATCACTTTCGCACCAATGAGGTATGATCTAAACTTGTCAAATGTAAAAACTATTGCTAGCAACTCCTTTTCAGTAGTGGTATAATTTCTTTGAGTATCATTAAGGACTTTGCTAGCATAGTATATCACATGAACTAAGTTATCTTTCCTCTGTCCCAACACTGCCCCAACTGCGAAATCTGATGCGTCACACATCAATTTAAACGGTAAATTCCAATCAGGTGGAGAAATGATAGGAGCAGGGGACAACCTCATTTTCAAATTTTCAAAGGCTAACATGCATGTTTCAGCAAAGATAAATGGTGTATCTGATACAAGCAGATTGCTTAAGGGCTTGGCTATCTTTGAAAAATCTTTAATAAACCTTCTGTAAAAACCAGCATGCCCTAAAAAGCTCCTAATTGCCCTGACATCACTGGGTGGAGGCAATTTTTCAATAAGTTCTACTTTGGCTCTGTCAACCTCAATGCCTTGGTTAGAAACTTTGTGACCAAGGACTATTCCTCCTGTCACCATAAAGTGACATTTTTTCCAGTTCAAGAACAGATTGGTTTCTTGGCATCTTTTCAATACCAAGGCAAGGTGATGTAGGCAGCTAGGAAAGGAATCTCCAAATACCGAGAAGTCATCCATAAAAACTTCAATGAATTTTTCTATCATATCTGAAAAGATAGAAAGCATGCAGCGTTGGAAAGTCGCAGGTGCATTACATAGCCCAAATGGCATGCGCCTGTAGACAAACACTCTATATGGGCAAGTGAATGAAGTTTTCTCTTGATCTCTGGGATCAACTACTATTTAGTTATATCCTGAATAACCGTCGAGAAAACAATAATAAGCGTGCCCTGCGAGTCTTTCCAACATCTGATCCATGAATAGAAGGGGGAAATGATCTTTTCGTGTAGCCTCGTTGAGCTTCCTGTAGTCTATGCACATCCGCCATCCTGTGACTGTCCTTGTAGGAATTAGTTCGTTCTTCTCATTAGGAACCAAGGTAATTCCTCCCTTTTTTGGGACGACATGCACGGGGCTAACCCAGGGGCTGTCCGAGATTAGGTAAATTACCCCCCTTGCCACAACTTCATAACTTCCTTCTGTACCACTTCCTTCATGATTGGGTTCAACCTTCTTTGGGATTGAATGGATGGTTTGGCATCTTCTTCCAGCAGTATCTTGTGCATACATATGGCCGAACTTATCCCCTTCAAGTCAGCAAGAGTCCAACCAATAACATCTTTGTGGTTTCGCAGTACTTTGAGCAGTTCATCCTCTTGATCTTGGCTGAGGAAGGAGCTTATAATCACTAGGTAATTTTCATCTTCTCCTAAGTACGCATATTTGAGAGAGGGTGGCAATGCTTTGAGTTCAAGTTTGGGTGCTTCTGACTTTTCGTTCTCTTCCTTTGGTGCACCTTGTATTTGACTTTCTGCTGTTGCAACCTCTTCACTACACGTAGACTCCTCCTCTATTATACCTTCAGGTTCTTCTTCTTCAAAACTTTCCTGCACTGTGTCTTCAAGTGAGTCCAACCTCATACATTCTCCTATTTGCTCTGGTGGGTAACTCATGGCCTTGAACACATTGATCGTCATCTTTTCCTTGTGTAATCTCAGGGTGAGATCTCCTTTTTGTACATCAATTACAGCTCCAGCAGTGGCCAAGAATGGCCTTCCCAGAATAATGGAAGCCTTGGCTTCCTCCTGCATGTCCAGCACTACAAAGTCTGTTGGGAAGATAAAATCTCCCACCTTCACCAGCAAATCTTCTACGACGCCATGCGGGAACTTGAACGATCTGTCTGCCAATTGTAAGGCCATCTTTGTTAGTTTAGCTTCCTCGATCTTCATCTTTCTCATCATAGCTACTGACATCAAATTGATGCTGGCTCCTAAGTCACACAGAGCCTTTTCCACTGTGATTTCCCTTATAATACAAGGGATTTGAAAACTCCCGGGATCTTTCAATTTCTGGGGTAGTTTGTGCTGAATGATAGCACTACATTCTTCGGTTAGTATCACAGTCTCGTTATTCTTCCAGCTTCTCTTCTTAGTCATGAGCTCCTTCAAGAACTTGGCGTAGAGTGGCATTTGTTCTATTGCTTCAGCAAAGGGTATGTTGATTTGCAGTTTCTTGAAGATTTCCAAAAATCTCGAAAACTGATTGTCATCCCCTTTCTTCCTTAATTGCTGAGGGTATGGGACTCTTGGGACATCTGGTTTCAGCACTCCTTCCCCTTTTTGTAAATTCAAAGTGGGAACTCGAGCTTCGTCCTGCTCTTCTTCCTCTTTAGTTGAGTCCTCTTTTTGTGGTTTCTGGGGGGTTTTCTTCAGTTCTTTCCCACTCCTAAGGGTGATAGCCTGACACTCCTCCCTTTGTGTTGAGCTAGTCTTGCTGCGAAGGTTGTGGCGGGGGATTTGTTTGAATAAGTAGCCAATTTGTGTCTCAAGTTTCTTGATGGCAGCATCCTGATTCTGCATATTGGATATCACCTCTTCTCGGAATGCCTTACTATCTTGAATCTCTTTGCTTATGCCTTCAAGAAGATTCTCAATCTTTGAGATTCTTTCATCAAATGATGACAGGTCAGGCTGAGTAGGGTTATTCTGGCCTTGATATGAATGTGGGGAGTTGTTGTTATGGGGGTGTTGATATGGTTTAAATGTGAAGTGTTGGGTGGCTGCATTGTTTGGATTTGGGCGTCTTTGATCAAGGCTTTGGTCTTGTTGATTTCCCCACCCAAAGTTTGGGTGATTCCTCCATCCAGGGTTGTATGTCTTGGAGTATGGATCATGGTTTTGCCTAGGTGAATTCCCAATGTAGTTGGCTTGCTCCTGACTACCCTCTGCTTCTTCATTCACTCCTTCTTGGGTTGTTGATGAAGTGGAGACTGCTGCTACTTAGTTCCTCTCCATCTTCTTGGTGAGGTTAGCCAGCTGCTGGGTAATGAGCTTGTTTTGGGCCAACAGAGCATCTACATTGTTTAGCTCCATTACTCCTCTTGTGTTCCCTCTTTCGGAAGCATAGAAGTAGTCGTTCTCTGCTACTGTTTCAATGACATCTATGGCTTCCTCAATAGTCTTCTTCTTGTTCAAAGATCCTCCGGATGAATGGTCTACGGCCTTCTTTGACTCATAAGAGAGTCCTTCATAGAAAATGTGCAGCTACACCCATTCGTTGAACATATCTGGTGGGCACCTCCTTGTTAAGTCTTTAAACCTCTCCCATGCTTCATATAGAGTCTCACCATCTTGTTGCCTGAAAGTTTGGACCTCAGCTCTCAGCCTATTGATTCGTTGAGGAGGGTAAAATTTTGCTAAAAATTTATTCACCACGTCTTTCCAAGTTGTCAAGCTCTCCCTTGGGAAAGACTCCAGCCACTTAGTTGCCTTATCCCTGAGTGAGAATGGAAATAAGAGTAGTCTATAGGCGTCAGAATGAACAACATTAGATTTCACTGTGTCACATATTCTCAGGAAAATGGTTAAATGTTGATTTGGGTCCTCTTGGACACTCCCTCCGAACGAACAGTTGTTCTGCACATGGGTGATGAGCTGTGGCTTCAGTTCAAAATTGTTGGCATGGATGGTTGGCTTTTGAATGCTACTTTCACAGTTTCCTGGGTTTGGATTGATGTAAGAGCCTAAAACTCTTCTATCCTCCCCAGCATGATTTGCTCGACCTCCTCTGCCATGGTTGTGAGCCTCTTCTTCATGATGGTTTTCCATATTTTCTTCCATGTCTGGTTCAAAGTATTCCTCAAAGTGTTCCTCCTCTTCTTCACCACCAACTACACGTTTTTCTCTTGCCTCCCTCCTTAGTCTAAGGAAGGTTCTCTCAGGTTCAGAATCAAAGGAAGTTGAAGCCCCACTTCTTCTCCCTGTCATACAACCAACAAGTACAAGCAAAGAGAATAGGTGCAGAAAGTATATCTGTCAGAATTACTGTTAGTGTGAGTGATGCAATATATCAAACAGTTAGTGGGTTAGTGAGATAAATAGTAAATAACAAAGAAAAAGTAAGGGGGAAGGGAAGAAGTTATCTAAAACAGAAAGTAAATGACTCAAACAGAAATTTAAATCAAACAAAAATAAAATGCTCAATCTAGTTATCCTCCAATCTAATCATTGTTGATGCACAATCAATCTCCGGCAACGGCGCCATAAACTTGATGCATGGAAAACTTGTCTCACAACAAATTTCCTTCGGCAAGTGTACCGAATTTGTCGTCAAGTAAAAACTCACAATAGAGTGAGGTCGAATCCCACAAGGATTGATTGATCAAGCAACTTTAATTAGAGGATTGTTCTAGTTGAGCGAATCCAGAATTTGAGTTGAGAATTGCAGAAAATAAAATGGCGGGAAGGTAATTGACAGGAAAGTAAATGCTAAAATTATAGATCTGAAAGTAAATGACTGAAGGTAAATTGCAGAATTGTAAATGGGAATGGGGGAATTGCTCATTAAAGTAAATAACAAAAATTAAAGAAAATGGGTAAGATCAGAAATGGGAAATTCATTGGGCTTAGGAGATGTTACATTCTCCGGATCAATTTCATTTTCATCTCTTCCTCAATCAATGCACTCATTGATCTCCTTGGCAATCTTAAGTGATTGAATTACAATTTCTTGTAATTCAATCTTTCAAATCTTGATCAATAGCCAATTCCTTGGTCAATTGCTCATGAGAAGAGATGAAGTATGGTCACTGATTATACCACATGCATTTCCCAAACCAAGTGTTGAGAGGATTATAGTCACATATCCATCCAAACCCAATTTGGTCCAGCATGAGAAAGTATTTCTAGATTGATCTCTTCATTCCTCTTTCAAGGTTCAGAAGAGATCCAAGTATGAATAGCTTCTTTTTCAAGATAACTACTCAATTGGATGAAGATCGAAAGCTTTCAAGTAAAATCAAGAGAAAAGATAGAAGAAGAATAATGAAAACTAGTATTGATCCATCAAATTACAACAGAGCTCCCTAACCCAATGACAGGGGTTTAGTTGTTCATAGCTCTGAAAAATGAAAACAAAGATGGAGAATACATGATGAAAACTTAGAAGTGCAGAGAAAGTAAATACAGAGAGTAGTTCTATGCTAAGAGTCTCCCTATAATTTCCCACTCTCTAAAATATTTCAAAGCTACTCCTATATATACTACTCTTCTGTTCTTCTTGTTGATTCTTCAAGTCTTGGGCCTTTGGATCTTGAGTTTGAAGCAGTTTTCTTCTTCATTGGGCTTAGCTTTTACTTGCAGAGAGAAAGTATGAAGTGGGCAGGGCCTTTGGCTCAGGAAGTTAGTGGTGTTAACGTTCAGTGAAAATATGGGTTCGAGAACGTTAGTGACAATCACCTTTTTCACTAACGTTCCTCACCAAAGTTAAAAGCCACGTTAACCTCAACGTTAGTGGCACAAATGTTGCCACTAACGTTTCTACTATGTCCTTCGCACACGTTATTGGGACTCAACTTTCCCAATAACGTTGAGAAGCCTCCCCCTTCCTACGTTAGAGTCCACGTTAACTTAGTTAACGTGGCTCTTTTAACGTAGGCTTGCCATCCTTCGAGAACGTTAGTGACACTTACCATTTTCACTAACGTTCCAAATTACCCCTATTTTCCATGTTAGAGTCCACGTTAACTAGGTTAACGTGGCTTCTAACGTGGCCTTGCTAGCCATCTCCAACGTTAGTGACAAAGTTGAGTGTCACTAACGTTGGCTCATCTTTCCCTTATCCACGTTAGCTTCTACGTTAACTAAGTTAACGTGTGAGTTAACGTGGCTCATGGTGGCATGTGTGGCTCCTTCCAACGTTAGTGATAATGTTGGGTGTCACTAACGTTGGCAATTACCTTCTTTCTTCACGTTAGCTTCCATGTTAACTAGGTTAATGTGGGAGTCAACATGGCTCATTGGGGGCTTGTGTTCTTCCAACGTTAGTGACAATGTTGGGTGTCACTAACGTTGTCGACCACTTTGTTCCTTCACGTTAGCTTAGGTTAACGTGGGAGTTAACGTGGCTTAATGTGCTTTGGCCAACGTTAGTGACAATGTTGAGTGTCACTAACGTTGGCTCCCCCCTTTCTTCTTAACGTTAGAGGCCACTAATAATCTTGGTCCAACGTTAGTGATAATGTTAAGTGTCACTAACGTTGGCTCCATTTCTTTACTTCCGCATTAGAGT
Source organism: Arachis ipaensis (assembly GCF_059453495.1). NCBI lineage: Eukaryota > Viridiplantae > Streptophyta > Magnoliopsida > Fabales > Fabaceae > Arachis > Arachis ipaensis. Next base: position 110,772,107 of record NC_142441.1, on the reverse strand, counting down.
TCACGTTAACTTAGTTAACGTGACTCTTAACGTGGGCAATGATGGCTTCGAGAGCGTTATTGGCAATCACTTTTCTCATTAACTTTGCAAGTTACACCCATTCCACGTTAGTGTTAACGTTAGTGTAACTAACGTAGCCACTAATGTGGTTCTTCTTTGCTTCCTTTGTCCTGAAATCAAGCAATAACGTGCATCAAAGTTCTAGTCCAAGTCATGGGAAATGCAACATCCAATTTTGTCCTTAAATTCATGCAAAATCCTCATGAAATCATGTAAAGTGCACAATGTATGCTTGAATCAAGATGTAAGTGAATATCTACCCAAAACTAGCTTATTTCCTAAAGAAATGCATGAAACTACCCTAAAAACAGTAAAGAAAAGGTCAGTGAAACTGGCCAAAATGCCCTGGCATCAGACCTTGAAGAGAAAGCTAAGAGAAGCTAAAGTACAACTCTCTGTAGAGGACCTAACAGAAATTTTCAAACAAGAAGAAGCCATGGCAGCCGAAAACAACAACAATGCCAACAATGCAAGGAAGGTGCTTGGTGACTTTACTGCACCTACTCCCGACTTCTATGGGAGAAGCATCTCAATCCCTACCATTGGAGGAAACAACTTTGAGCTTAAGCCTCAATTAGTTTCTCTGATGCAACAGAATTGCAAGTTTCATGGACTTCCAATGGAAGATCCTCATCAGTTCTTAGCTGAATTCCTGCAAATCTGTGACACTGTCAAGACTAATGGGGTTGATCCCGAGGTCTATAGACTTATGCTTTTTCCTTTTGAGAGATAGAGCTAGAACATGGTTGGATTCACAACCTAAAGAAAGCCTAAACTCTTGGGAAAAGCTAGTCAATGCCTTCGTGGCAAAGTTCTTTCCACCTCAAAAATTGAGTAAGCTTAGAATGGAAGTCCAAACCTTCAAATAGAAGGAAGGTGAATCCCTCTATGAAGCTTGGGAAAGATACAAGCAATTAATCAGAAGGTGCCCTTCTGACATGCTTTCAGAATGGAGTATCATAGGTATCTTCTATGATGGTCTGTCTGAACTGTCCAAGATGTCATTGGACAGCTCTGCTGGAGGATCTCTTCATCTGAAGAAGACGCCTGCAGAAGCTCAGGAACTCATTGAGATGGTTGCAAATAACCAATTCATGTACACTTCTGAAAGGAACCCTATGAATAATGGGACAAATCAGAAGAAATGAGTTCTTGAGATTGATACTCTGAATGCCATACTGGCTCAGAATAAAATATTGACTCAGCAAGTCAATATGATTTCTCAAAGTCTATCTCGAATGCAAGCTGCACCAGGCAGTACTAAGGAAGCTTCATCTGAAGAAGAAGCTTATGATCCTGAAAACCCAGCAATGGAAGAGGTGAATTATATGGGAGAATCCTATGGAAACACCTATAATCCTTCATGGAAAAATCATCCAAATCTCTCATGGAAGGACCAACAGAGGCCTCAACAAGGCTTCAATAACAGTAATGATGGAAGAAACAGGTTTAGTAATAGCAAACCTTTTCCATCGTCTTCTCAGCAACAGATAGAGAATTCTAAGCAGAGCCACTCTGAATTAGCAACTGTAGTCTCTGATCTAATTAAAACCACTCAAAGTTTCATGACTGAAACAAGGTCCTCCATTAGAAATTTGGAGGCACAAGTGGGTCAGCTAAGTAAGAAAGTTACTGAACTCCCTCCTAGTACTCTTCCAAGCAATATAGAAGAGAATCCAAAAAGAGAGTGCAAGGCCATCACCATAACCCACACGGCCGAATCTGGAGAGGAGGAAGAGGCAGTGATCTCCACTAAGGAAGATCTCACTGGACGTCCACTGGCCTCCAAGGAGTTCCCTCATGAGGAACCATGGGAATCTGAGGCTCACACTGAGACCATAGAGATTCTATTGAATTTACTTCTGCCATTCATGAGCTCTGATGAGTATTCTTCCTCTGAAGAGGATGAAGATGTTACTGAAGAGTAAGTTGCTAAGTACCTTGGAGTAATCATGAAACTAAATGCCAAGTTATTTGGTAATGAGACTTGGGAGGATGAACCCCCTTGCTCACCAAGGAACTGGATGACTTGACTAGGCAAAGATTACCCCAAAAGAGACAAGATCCTGGAAAGTTCTCAATACCTTGCACCATAGGCACCATGACCTTTGAAAAGGCTCTATGTGACCTAGGGTCAAGCATAAACCTCATGCCTCTCTCTGTAATGGAGAAACTAGGAATTTTTGAAGTGCAAGCTGCAAGAATCTCATTAGAGATGGCAGACAATTCAAGAAAATAAGCTTATGAACTTGTAGAGGATGTCTTGGTAAAAGTTGAAGACCATTACATCCTTGCTGATTTCATAATCTTAGAGACTGGGAAGTGTATGGATGAATCCATCATCCTTGGCAAACCCTTCCTAGCCACAGCAAAAGCTGTGATTGATGTTGACAGAGGAGAATTGGTCCTTCAAGTGAATGAGGACTCCCTTGTGTTTAAAGCTCAAGGATCTCCCTCTATAATCATGGAGAAGAAGCATGAAAAGCTTCTCTCAATGCAGAGTCAAACAAAATCCCCACATTCAAACTCTAAGTTTGGTGTTGGGAGGCCACAACCAAACTCTAGGTTTGGTGTTGAGAGGCCATCATCATGCTCTGAGTATCTGTGAGGCTCCATGAGAGCCCACTGTCAAGCTTCTGACATTAAAGAAGCGCTTGTTGGGAGGCAACCCAATTTTTACTTATCTATGTTAAATTTCTATTTGTTATTTTATGTTTTCTGTAGGTTGATGATCATGTGAAGTCACAAAAACAATTGAAATAGCAAAAACAAACTGAAAAATAGAATGAAAAATAGCACACCCTGGAGGAGAAGCCTACTGGCATTTAAACGCCAGTAAGGGCAGCAGAATGAGCGTTAAACCCCCAGTCTGGCACCATTTTGGGCGTTAAACGCCAGAAATGGGCAACAACCTGGCATTTAACGCCAGGATTGTCAGAAAAGGGCATTTTGTACGCCACTTGGTGCAGGGATGAAAAATCCTTGACACCTCAGGATCTGTGGACCCCACAGGATCCCCACCTCTCTCTCTCTTCTTCACCCATTCACCAAACACCTCAATACCTCTTCCCCAAAAACCCCTCACCTATCAAGTCCTACCCTCTTCTCCATAAACCCTTCACCAATCCACATCCATCCATCATAAAACCTCACCTACCTCACCATTCAAATTCAAACTATTTTCCCTCCCAAACCCACCCTATATGGCCGAACCCAAACCCTCTCTCCACCCCTATATAAACCCATCTTCACTCCTTCATTTTCACACAACATAAACACTACTTCTCCCCCTTGGCCAAAACACCAACCCACCTCCATCTCCTCCATTTCTTCTTCTTCTACTCTCTTCTTTCTTCTTTTGCTCGAGGACGAGCAAATATTCTAAGTTTGGTGTGGTAAAAGCATTGCTTTTTGTTTTTCCATAACCATTTATGGCACCAAAGGCCGGAGAAACCTCTAGAAAGAGGAAAGGGAAGGCAAAAGCTTCCACCTCCGAGTCATGGGAGATGGAGAGATTCATCTCAAAGGTACATCAAGACCACTTCTATGAAGTTGTGGTCAAGAAGAAGGTGATTCCCAAGGTCCCTTTCAAACTCAAAAAGGGTGAATATCTAGAGATCCGACATGAGATTTGAAGAAGAGGTTGGGAAGTTCTCACCAACCCCATTCAACAAGTCAGAATCTTAATGGTTCAAGAGTTCTATGCCAATGCATGGATCACCAAGAACCATGATCAAAGTGTGAACCCGGACCCAAAGAATTGGCTTACAATGGTTCGGAAGAAATGCTTAGATTTTAGTCCGGAGAATGTAAGGTTGGCATTCAACTTGTCCATGATGCAAGGAGATGCACACCCCTACACTAGAAGGGTCAACTTTGATCAAAGGTTGGACCAAGTCCTCATAGACATTTGTGAAGAGGGCGCTCAATGGAAGAAAGATTCAAGAGGGAAGCCGGTTCAACTAAGGAGGCATGACCTCAAGCCCGTGGCTAGGGGATGGTTGGAGTTTATCCAACGCTCAATCATTCCCACTAGCAACCGGTCTGAAATTACTATAGACCGGGCGATCATGATCCGTAGCATCATGATTGGAGAGGAAGTAGAAGTTTATGAGGTTATATCCCAAGAACTCTACAAGGTGGCGGACAAGTCCTCCACTTTGGCAAGGTTAGCCTTCCCTCACCTCATTTGTCACCTCTGCAATTCAGCTGGAATTGACATAGAGGAAGACATCCTTATTGATGAGGATAAGCCCATCACTAAGAAAAGGATGGAGCAAATAAGAGAACCTCACCATGAGCATGAGGAAATTCCTCATCATGAAATCCCTGAGATGCCTCAAGGGATGCATTTTCCTCCACAAAACTATTGGAAGCAAATCAACACCTCCCTAGGAGAATTAAGTTCCAACATGGGACAACTAAGGGTGGAGCACCAAGAGCATTCCATCCTCCTCCATGAAATTAGAGAAGACCAAAGAGTCATGAGAGAGGAGCAACAAAGGCAAGGAAGAGACATTGAGGAGCTCAAGCACTCCATTAGATCTTCAAGAGGAAGAACAAGCCACCATCACTAAGGTGGACCCGTTCTTTAATCTCTCTGTTCTTTATTTTCTATTTTTCGAATTTTTATGCTTTATGTTTATTTATGTTTGTGTCTTTATTACACGATCACTAGTGTCTAAGTGTCTATGCCTCAAAGATATGAAAATGAATCCATCACCTTTCTTAAATGGAAAATGTTTTTAATTGAAAAAGAAAAAGAAGTGCATGAATTTTGAATTTTATAACAGATTAATTATTTTGATGTGGTGGCAATACTTTTGTCTTTCTGAATGAATGCTTGAACAGTGCATATTTTTTACTTTGATTGTTCATGAATGTTAAAATTGTTGGCTCTTGAAAGAATGATGGAAAAGGAGAAATGTTATTTGATAATCTGAAAAATTATAAAATTGATTCTTGAAGCAAGAAAAAGTAGTGAATAAAAAAAGCTTGCAAAAAAAAATATAAGCGAAAAAAAAGAGAAAAAAAAAGAGAGAAAGAAAAAGCAAGCAAACATAGCCAATAGCCCTTTAAACCAAAAGGCAAGGGAAAAATAAAAAGGATCCAACGCTTTGAGCATCAATGGATAGGAGGGCCCAAAAGGCTAAACCAAGCTGTCCCTAACCATGTGCTTGTGGCGTAAAGGTGTCAAGTAAAAACTTGAGACTGAGCGGTTAAAGTCATGGTCCAAAAGCAAAAAGAGTGTGATTAAGGGCTCTGGACACCTCTAATTGGGGACTCTAGCAAAGCTGAGTCACAATCTGAAAAGGTTCACCCAGTTATGTGTCTGTGGCATTTATGTATCCGGTGGTAATACTGGAAAACAAAATGCTTTGGGTCACGGCCAAGACTCATAAAGTAGCTGTGTTCAAGAATCAACATACTTAACTAGGAGAATCAATAACACTATCTGAATTCTGAGTTCTTATGGATGCCAATCATTCTGAACTTCAAGGGATAAAGTGAGATGCCAAAATTGTTCAGAAGCAAAAAGCTAAAAGCCCCACTCATCTAATTAATACTAATCTTCATAGATGTTTTTGGAATTCATTGTACATTCTATTCTCTTTATCTTATTTGATTTTTAGTTGCTTGGGGACAAGCAACAATTTAAGTTTGGTGTTGTGATAAGCGGATAATTTATACGCTTTTTGGCATTGTTTTTAGTATGTTTTTAGTATGTTTTAGTTAGTTTTTATTATATTTTTATTAGTTTTTAAATAAAAATCACTTTTCTGGACTTTACTATGAGTTTGTGTGTTTTTCTGTGATTTCAGGTATTTTCTGGCTGAAATTGAGGGACCTGAGCAAAAATCTGATTCAGAGGCTAAAAAAGGACTGCAGATGCTGTTGGATTCTGACTTCCCTGCACTCAAAGTAGATTTTCTGGAGCTACAGAAGCCCAATTGGCACACTCTCAATTGCGTTGGAAAGTAGACATCCTGGGCTTTCCAGAAATATATAATAGTCCATACTTTGCCCAAGATTTGATGGCGCAAACCGCGTTGCAAATCAGCTTAAGAATTCTGGCGTCAAAACGCGAGAATTGGCACAAAAGCTGGAGTTAAACGCCCAAACTGGCACAAAAGCTGGCGTTTAACTCCAAGAAAAGTCTCTACATGTGAAAGCTTCAATGCTCAGCCCAAGCACACACCAAGTGGCCCCGGAAGAAGATTTATGCATTAATTACTTATTTCTGTAAATCCTAGGCTACTAGTTCTCTATAAATAAGACCTTTTACTATTGTATTTTCATCTTAGTTCTTCTAGTTCCCTCTCTGGGGCCAAAGCCAATGACCACCATTATCACTTTTGTATTTTCAATGGTGGAGTTTCTACACACCATAGATTAAGGTGTGGAGCTCTGCTGTTCTTTATGAATTAATGCAAAGTACTACTGTTTTTCTATTCAATTCACGCCTACTTCTTCTCTAAGATATTCATTCGCACTCAAGAACATGAGGAATGTGATGATTATGTGACACTCATCACCATTCTCACCTATGAACGCGTGCCTGACAACCACTTCCGTTCTACATGCAAACAAGCTTGAATGTGTATCGCTTGGGTTTCTAATCTAAGATTAGAACCTTCGTGGTATAGGCTAGAATTATTGGCGGCAATTCCTGAGATCCGGAATGTGTAAACCTTGTCTGTGGTATTCTGAGTAGGATCTGGGAAGGGATGACTATGACTAGCTTCAAACTCGCGAGTGTTGGGCGTGTGACAGACGCAAAATGATCAATGGATCCTATTCCAACATGATCGAGAACCGACAGATGATTAGCCGTGCGGTGACAGCATGCGTAGAACATTTTCACTGAGAGGACGGGAAGTAGCCATTGACAACGGTGATGCCCAACATAAAGATTGCCATGGAAGGGAGTATGAATGATTGGATGAAGGCAATAGGAAAGCAGAGGTTTATGAGGAACAAAGCATCTTCATACGCTTATCTGAAATTCCTACCAATGAATTACATAAGTATCTCTATCTCTATCTTTATTTTATGTTTTATTTATCTTTAATTATCAATCCTCCATAACCATTTGAATCTTCCTGACTGAGATTTACAAGATGACCATAGCTTGCTTCAAGCCGACAGTCTCCGTGGGATCGACACTTACTCACGTAAGGTATTACTTGGAGACCCAGTGCACTTGCTGGTTAGTTATGCGGAATTGTGAAAAAGTGTGATTCACGTTTGAGAGCTCCAAGTCTTTGGCGCCATTGTTGATGATCACAATTTCGTGCACCAGGTGTCTATTATAGAATTCACCCGACCTGAAAGTATCCATTTGGGGAATGTCCGGTGCAAAAGTAATTGAATGGGTAAGTCGCCAATCCCTAAAACGGACTATGTAATGTACTTTATCGGGTTACGGGTGGGCATTTTACCAGAGGTTTCTATTGTATCAATTCGTGAACATGTGGTGTGAGTCCCATGCATCAAACTTTTGACGGATGGTTGCTTGAAGCCGATCCATTGCTTCCTCGAAAGATGGACATTCTTCCATGTAGGGTGGTGGAAGGTAGAACTCGTCTTGTGGTTGAAAGTTCTCATACATTGGAGGTGGTTCATCTTGATCATAGTATGGAGGAGGTGGTTCTTGGAAGTATTGAGGTTGAGATGGTGGTGGTTCAATATGTGGCTCATGTAGCTCGAAAGGTGGTTGGTATAGTGTATATGGGTTAAGGTCATATGGAGGTGTTTAGTGGAAAGGGACTTGTGAGTATGGTTGAGGGAAATGTTAAGGATATGGCTCATAGGCATATGGTGGTGGTTCTTGAAAGTCACAAGGAGATTTGCCATAGCCATTTGATTGATATGCATCATAGAATGACTCTTGTTCATAGTGTATTGGTGGGGGTTGTTGCCAATAGGATTGATCATATGCATATGGCTCCTCCCACCTTTGATTGTCCCATCATTGATGCACATTCTCATTGAAGCTTCTATTTCCTACAACATAGTTAGAACCAAACTCATAGCCAAAGTGAGAATTCATGATAGCAAAGGCAAAAATAAAAAACACGAAAACAAGGAGATAAAATCTAGCTACTACATCAAACAAGCAAACTATTCACAATATTCACATATGTACAATAACTAATAATATAACACCATTGCAATTCCCCGGCAACGGTGCCATTTTGATGAATGGATTTTTGTGTGTGTAGAATTCACTAATAAAATCTCGTCGCAAGTATAGTTTATAAACCAACAATAATTCTTTCATACAAAAATTTGGTTGTCACAAGTAACAAACCCCTAAAATTATAAACCGAAGTATTCAAACCTCGGGTCGTTCTCCCTAGGAATTGCAATAAAGTGTTCTCGTTATTGGTTATGAAGTATCTTTCGGGTTTTTGAGATAAGAGACAAGAATTATAAATGGCAAAGGAAATAAACTAACAACTAGAAAAGCTCTTGGCAAGGAATGAAAACTAGAAGTCCTATCCTAGTTATCCTTCTCAATTGTGATGAGAATTGTCCATTGCTCCCACTTAGTTAACCCCTAACTATGGAGAAAAGTCAAGTGGATGGACTAACTTGATTCCACAAATCCTAGCCAAATCCTAAAAGAAAGACTAGCTTTAGTGGCATTCAAGTCAATTAGCAACTTCTAATTATCAATTAACAAAGGAATTAGATAACTCAAGAGTCACTAATTACTCTACCAAAACCAAGAGGAGAAAAATCTATTCTACAATCCAACCAAGCTTTTTATCAAACACTTGGAGTGCAAAAAAGGAAAGTAAATCTATACTACTCAATTACAAGGAATTAAACAAAAACAAATGAATCATAAATTGCATTAAAAGAGAAATAGAAGAAACAAAAATGCATCAACATAAAAGAAAAGAATTACAAGAATTAAAGGCTAAACTAGAGAGAGGAAATGTAGAAGAAGAAGAATTACAAAAGTAAAAGTGAATCAAAGCATGAAATTAACCTAGATCTAAGAAATTCTAATCTAGATCTAACTTAATCCTAATTCTAGAGAGAAGTGAGAGCTTCTCTCTCTAGAAACTAACTTTACTCCAAAACTAAACTAAACTAAACTAAACTAATGTAATGTGTTCAAAAGTTCAATGTGTGTTGATTTCTCTTCATTCCTTGGGTTAAATAGCATCAGAAGTGAGTTGGATTTGGGCCTGGAAAGCCCAGAGTTCGCCCCCAGCAGATTCACTTTAAGTGGGTCACGTGCGAACACCGACGCGTACGCGTACAGCACGCTTACGCGTCGCTTGACAATTTTCCATCCATGCGTACGCGTCATGTGCGCGTACACGTCGCCATGTGACCTCATCGTTTCACGCGTGCGCATCTGTCACGCGTGCACGTGGAGTGAATTTCTCCCAATCCTTGATTTTCCATGATTTCTCCACTTTGCATGCTTTTCTCTTCATTCCTTTGATCCATCCCTAGCCTTTTCAACCTGAAATCACTAACAAACATATCAAGACATCTAGTGGAATCAAAAGTGAATCAAAATTAGCAATTAAGGACCTAAAAAGCATATTTTCACTCTTAAGCGCAAATTAGGGAGACAATCATGAAACCATGCCATTTCATTGAATAAATGTGGGTAAAAGGTTATAAAACTCCCTAAATTAAGCACAAGATAAACCCTAAAAATGGGGTTTATCAACATACATCAAACCTAAAAGTATATAGTATGAGCTTGTATTTTATATTCTCTGAGTTGCATGAACAAATGATGATTTCTTTTCCCAATTATGTTTGAAACAGCAAGCGTTTATTATCCATGATGGTAGTATTGAAGAAATTGTTATTTGCAACTTCTTAAGATTATATAAACTCTAACATTTTTTATTTATATTTTTATTTTTTATATTTTTAAACTCTAACTTTTATTCCTCCTTTCTTTTTTATTTTTTAAAGAAGCTTATCTTTTCCAGTTCATTTTTTGGCTTTGGAACCAGAAATTCTTTCTTCTAGTAATTTTTTAAAAGTACAGAATTTGGCCATGAGTAAGCAGCCTTCCTAATACCATTTGTATGCTATCGTTTATCCGGGATACAAGTACCTTTGTCTCTGTTTTATTTCTAAGTTATTCTCCCGTTCTCTCTCTAGGATTACTTGTTGAATTAAAATATATTATTACTCTCCTATTACATAATTGTGATAAATTTTAAATATTTCTTTTGACACTTTGCCTGAATTTTTTTAAAAGATTTTCGATTTGTAATACCTTTTTAAATATTTATTCATTTGTTTACATGATTTCAAAAGAGTAGATATACATAAGAGTTGGATCTCAAAGCCACGAGGAAGTTACGAATACAGGGCCGGCATGAACAGATTTTTGGACTTTGCATTTGCCAATGCATCATCCGATGGGATGATACATTGTCCATATCCTTCGTGTGGGTTCCGGCTTTTCCAAACTAGAGATGATGCCTATGATCATCTGCTGATAAAACCTTTTCCTACCAATTATACCTTTTGGTTGCATCATGGTGAGAGACACGTAGGAGAGAGCTCAAGTGAGAGATAAGAAGGTGAACCGTGTAGCGTCCACCGAGATCCAATGCGCCACATGGTTCATGAAGCATTCAACTTTCAAGGTGTCCTTGCCGATGAAGAAGACTCAAGCAATGAACATTTGGGGGGGTGCTGAAGAGTTGCCGTATTTGTACAACGAACCTAGTCACGCGGCCCATGATTTTGATGAGCTGCTTGAAGATGGAGAGTGATGAGCGGATATTTTATACGCTTTTTGGGGATAATTTCATATAGTTCTGCATATGTTTTAGTTAGTTTTTTGTCTATTTCTATTAGTTTTTAGGAAAAATTCATATTTCTGGACTTTACTATGAGTTGTGTGTTTTTCTGTAATTTCAGGTATTTTTCTGGCTGAAATTGAAGGAGCTGAGCAAAAATCTGATTCAGGCTGAAAAAGGACTGCTGATGTTGTTGGATTCTGACCTCCCTGCACTCAAAGTGGATTTTCTGGAGCTACAGAACTCGAAATGGCATGCTTCCAATTGCGTTGGAAAGTAGACATCCAGGGCTTTCCAGAAATATATAATAGTCCATACTTTGCACAAAAATAGACGACGTAAACTGGCGTTCAACGCCAGTCCTCTGCCCAATTCTGGCGTCCAGCGCCAGAAAAGGATCAAAAGCTGGAGTTGAACGCCCAAACTGGCATAAAAACTGGCGTTCAACTCCACAAATGGCCTCTGCACGTGAATTGCTTAAGTTTCAGCCCCAGCACACACCAAGTGGGCCCCAGCAAACACCAAGTGGGCCCCAGAAGTAGATCTCTGCATCATCCATCATAGTTTATCCAGTTTTTGTAAACCTAAGCTACTAGTTTAGTATTTAAACAACTTTTAGAGACTTATTTTGTATCTCATGACATTTCAGATCTAAACTTTGTATTTTCTGATGGCATGAGTCTCTAAACCCCATTGTTGGGGGTGAGGAGCTCTGCTGTGTCTCGATGAATTAATGCAAGTATTTCTGTTTTCCATTCAAACACGCTTGTTCCTATCTAAGATGTTCATTCGCGCTTAACTGTGATGAAGGTGATGATCTGTGACAATCATCACCTCCCTCAGATCATGAACGTGTGCCTGACAACCACCTCCGTTCTATATACGATTGAATGAGGATCTCTTAGATTCCTTAATCAGAATCTCCGTGGTATAAGCTAGAATTGATGGCGGCATTCATGAGAATCCGGAAAGTCTAAACCTTGTCTGTGGTATTCCGAGTAGGATTCAAGGATTGAATGACTGTGACGAGCTTCAAACTCCTGAAGGCTGGGCATTAGTGACAGACGCAAAAGGATAGTAAATCCTATTCCAACCGGATCGAGAACCAACCAGTGATTAGCCGTGCTGTGACAGAGCGCGTGAGCGTAGTTTTCACTGGAAGGATGGAAGGTAGCCATTGACAACGGTGATCCACCAACACACAGCTTGCCATAGGAGGACGTGCGTGCGTGAATCAGAAGACAGAGGAAAGCAGAGATTCAGAAGACAAAGCATCTCCAAAACTCCAACATATTCTCCATCACTGCACAACAAGTAACCTTTAATTTATGCTCTCGTGGTTATTCGTAATTCAACTGATAAACATAATTGACTTCCTGACTAAGATTTACAAGATAACCAGAGATTGCTTCAAACCAACAATCTCCGTGGGATTCGACCCTTACTCACGTGAGGTATTACTTGAACGACCCAGTGCACTTGCTGGTTAGTGGTACGCGTTGTGAAAAGTGTGATTCACAATTCGTGCACCAAGTTTTTGGCGCCGTTGCCGGGGATTGTTCATGTTTGGACAACTAACGGTTTATTTTGTTGCTTAGATTAGGAAAAATTTTCTCTTTTTGGTTTAGAGTCTTTTATTATTTATCCCTTGTTAAAACACTTTAAATTTATAGCTCAGTTAATTAGAACGTGGTGTTTATGTTCATGGTAATTGGCTATCATATTTTTTAAAACCTTTTTCAAAAATAATTTTTCTGTTAAATCCTGTGCCAAACTTTAAGTTTGACGTTTTCAAAAATAATCTTTCTTAAAATTTTCGAAAATTTTCATAACTCATTTGGCTAGAGCGTTAATCTGTGTTCTTGGTAATTGGGTTAGAGTCTTTTATATTCTTTTCAAAACCTTCTTTTTCATAAATAATATTTTTCTATTAAATCTTGTGCCAAACTTTAAGTTTGGTGTTTTCTTGTTGATTTCCCTTTGGTTTTCGAAAATTTTGGTTTGGTTTTCTAAAAACTTTAAGTTTGGTGTTCTTTCTTCATGTTCTTGTGTTCTTGTGAGTCTTCAAAGTGTTCTTGAGTTTTCCTTGTGCCTTGATCTTAAAATTTTTAAGTTTGGTGTTCCTTGGTGTTTTCCCTCCAAAATTTTCAAAAACAAGGAGCATTAGATCTAAAAATTTTAAATCTTGTACTATCTTATTGTTTTTCTCTCTCCTCACTAAATTCAAAAATATCTTTTCAAAATATCTCTTCTAACTTCCTAACTTCTTATCTTTTCAAAATTTGTTTCAACTAACCAACTAACTTTTTGTTTGTTTCTTAACTTTTTCAAAACTACCTAACTAACTCTCTCTCTCTAATTTTCGAAAATATCTTCCCTCTTTTTCAAAAATTTCTTTTTTTTTACTAATTAATTTTTATTTTCTTTTACGAAAAAAAAAAATTTTTTTTCAAAATTCAAATTCTTTTTAGTTATTTTATTTTATTTAAGTATTTACTTCTTATAAAATAAAATAAATAAAAAGATAAATCAGTCCAAGTTATATCCATATATTCATCATGGACATAAGTGGAAATGAACAGTCCAAGAGGACTCTGGGGTCATATTCTAACCCCTCTACTGCTTCATATGGGAGTAGCATATGCATACCCTCCATTGGAGTTAGTAGCTTTGAGTTGAATCCTCAGCTCATTATCATGGTGCAGCAAAGTTGCCAGTATTCCGGTCTTCCACAGGAAGAACCTACAGAGTTTCTGGCACAATTTTTACAAATTGCTGACACAGTACATGATAAGGAAATAGATCAGGATGTCTACAGACTATTACTGTTTCCATTTGCTGTAAAAGATCAAGCTAAGAGGTGGTTAAATAACCAACCTAAGGCCAGCATAAGAACATGGAAACAGCTGACAGAAAAATTCCTGAATCAGTATTTTCCTCCAAAAAGGATGACACAGCTAAGGCTGGACATCCAAGGCTTTAAACAAGGAGATAATGAATCTCTTTATGATGCATGGGAGAGATACAGAGAGATGCTACGAAAATGCCCCTCTGAAATGTTTTCAGAGTGGGTTCAGTTAGATATCTTCTACTATGGGCTTGCAGAAGGAGCTCAGATGTCTCTAGACTACTCAGCTGGTGGATCTATCCATATGAGAAAGACAATTGAAGAGGCTCAAGAGCTCATTGATACAGTTGCCAGGAATCAGCATCTGTATCTAAGCAGCAACCCTTCCATGAATGAAGAGGTTAAAACAGTAACTGCTGAATTCAGTACTGTAAAACAAGCTGCTGAATTCAATCAGCAATTGGATTTTCTAACAAAACAGTTAGCTGAATTCAAGGACAGGCTACAGGAGACAAGGATAGCTAATATACATATGGACGAACAGTTTAAGCAAACAAAGCAGCACCTATCAAGGCAAATAGCAGAAGAATGCCAAGCAGTTCAATTAAGAAGTGGGAAAACATTAAATACCCCACCTCAAGGCATCAAAAATTCAAGAAATGAGCGACCCACCAAAGATTCACCTGAGGACAGTAAGAGCCCAGGGAAAAATAATTCTGGCACTAAAACGCCAGAAAATGGGTGGAAGGCTGGCGCTGAACGCCCAGACCATGCCCAAAACTGGCGTTCAGCGCCAGAAACAAGGCAGGATTGGCGTTCAACGCCAGAAATGGGCAGGAATCTGGCGTTGAACGCCCAAAATGGGCACATTTCTGGCGTTCAGGCGCCAGGAACAGACAGTGAGCTGGCGTCTAACGTCACTCCAGCTTCTGACTCTGGCACTCAATCGCCAGTGAGGGATCAGACACACACAAGTGCTGATAACAACCCCTCTAAAAAGGCTCCTTTAACCACTAAGGTTGAGGAATATAAAGCCAAGATACCTTATCCTCAAAAACTCCAGAAAGAGGAGCAGGATAAGCAATTTGCTCGCTTTGCAGATTATCTAAGGACTCTTGAAATAAAGATTCCATTTGTAGAGGCACTTGAGCAAATACCTTCTTATGCCAAGTTCATGAAAGAGATCTTGAGTCATAAAAAGGAGTGGAGAGAAACAGAAAGAGTTCTCCTCACTGAAGAATGCAGTGCAGTCATTCTGAAAAGCTTTCCTGAAAAGCTTAAAGACCCTGGGAGTTTTCTGATACCATGCATATTAGAAGGTGATTGCACCAAGACAGCTTTATGCGATCTTGGGGCAAGCA
Organism: Arachis ipaensis; assembly: GCF_059453495.1. Taxonomy (NCBI): domain Eukaryota; kingdom Viridiplantae; phylum Streptophyta; class Magnoliopsida; order Fabales; family Fabaceae; genus Arachis; species Arachis ipaensis. The sequence goes on along the minus strand of NC_142441.1, from coordinate 110,757,042 downwards.
TCAACCTGATACCTGCATCCACTATCAGGAAGCTTGGCTTAACTGAAGAAGTTAAACCAACCCGGATATGTCTCCAACTTGCTGATGGTTCCACTAAATACCCATCAGGCGTGATTGAGGACATGATTGTCAGAGTTGGGCCATTCGCCTTTCCCACTGACTTTGTTGTGCTGGAAATGGAGGAGCACAAGAGTGCTACTCTCATTCTAGGAAGACCCTTCCTAGCAACTGGACGATCCCTCATTGATGTCCAACAGGGGGAAATAACCCTGAGAGTCAATGATGATGAGTTTAAGTTGAACGTTGTCAAAGCCATGCAGCATCCAGACACATCAACAGACTGCATGAAAGTTGATCTCATTGACTCTTTGGTAGAAGAGATCAACATGGCTGAGAGTCTCGAATCAGAGTTGGAAGACATCTTTAAAGATGTTCAGCCTGATTTGGAGGATTCAGAGGACATGAAAGAGCCTCTGAACTTTCTTCTGAAAGAGGAAAAACCTCCTAAACCCGAGCTCAAGCCACTACCACCATCCTTGAAATACGCATTTCTGGGAGAAGGTGACACTTTTCCAGTGATCATAAGCTCTGCTTTAAATTCACAGGAAGAGGAAGCACTTATTCAAGTGCTAAGGACACACAAGACAGCTCTTGGGTGGTCCATAGGTGACCTTAAGGGCATAAGCCCAGCTAGATGCATGCACAAAATCCTATTGGAGGATAATGCCAAACCAGTGGTTCAACCACAGAGGCGGCTAAATCCAGCCATGAAGGAAGTGGTGCAGAAAGAGGTCACCAAATTACTAGAGGCTGGGATTATTTATCCCATTTCTGATAGCCCCTGGGTGAGCCCTGTTCAAGTCGTCCCAAAAAAGGGAGGCATGACAGTGATTCATAATGAAAAAAATGAACTGGTTCCTACAAGAATAGTTACAGGGTGGCGCATGTGTATTGACTACAGAAGGCTCAATACAGCCACCAGAAAGGATCATTTTCCTTTACCATTCATAGACCAGATGCTAGAGAGACTAGCAGGTCATGATTATTACTGCTTTTTGGATGGCTATTCAGGCTATAACCAGATTGCAGTGGATCCCCAGGATCAAGAGAAAACAGCATTCACATGTCCATCTGGAGTGTTTGCTTATAGAAGGATGCCATTTGGGCTATGTAATGCGCCTGCAACCTTCCAGAGATGCATGCTCTCTATTTTCTCTGACATGGTAGAAAAATTTCTGGAAGTCTTCATGGATGACTTCTCAGTATATGGAGACTCATTCAGCTCCTGTCTTGATCACCTGAAACTTGTTCTGAAAAGATGCCAAGAAACCAACCTAGTTTTAAACTGGGAAAAGTGTCACTTCATGGTGACTGAAGGAATTGTTCTTGGGCATAAAATCTCAAACAAGGGAATAGAGGTGGATCAAGCAAAAATAGAGGTAATTGAAAAATTACCACCACCTGCCAATGTTAAGGCAATCAGAAGCTTTCTGGGGCATGCAGGATTCTATAGGAGGTTTATAAAGGATTTTTCAAAAATTGCAAAACCTCTAAGCAATCTGCTAGCTGCTGACACGCCATTTGTGTTTGACACAGCATGCCTGCAGGCGTTTGAAACACTGAAAGCTAAGCTGGTCACAGCACCAGTCATTTCTGCACCAGACTGGACATTGCCATTTGAGTTAATGTGTGATGCCAGTGATCATGCCATCGGTGCAGTATTGGGACAGAGGCATGACAAGCTTCTGCATGTCATTTATTATGCCAGTCGCGTTCTAAATGATGCCCAGAAAAATTACACAACCACAGAAAAAGAACTACTTGCAGTGGTTTACGCCATTGACAAGTTCAGATCATACTTAGTAGGATCAAAAGTGATTGTGTATACTGACCATGCTGCTCTTAAATATCTACTCACAAAGCAGGATTCAAAACCCAGGCTCATCAGATGGGTATTGCTTCTGCAAGAGTTTGATATAGAAATAAGAGACAGAAAAGGGACAGAGAACCAAGTGGCTGATCATCTGTCCCGGATAGAGCCAGTGGAAAGGACGTCCCTCCCCTTTCTTGAGATCTCTGAGACGTTCCCTGATGAGCATCTATTTGCCATTCAGGAAGCACCATGGTTTGCCGATATTGCAAACTATAAAGCTGCACGGTTCATACCCAAGGAGTACAATAGAATACAAAAGAAAAAATTAGTCACTGATGCAAAGTACTACTTGTGGGATGAACCCTATCTCTTTAAGAGATGTGCAGACGGAATTATCCGTAGGTGTGTCCCCAGAGAGGAAGCACAGAGAATCCTATGGCATTGCAACGGATCTCAATATGGAGGCCATTTCGGAGGTGAGCGAACAGCCACCAAGGTCCTCCAATGTGGCTTCTATTGGCCCACACTCTATAAAGATTCCCGAGAGTTTGTACGTAATTGTGACAGTTGCCAAAGAGCTGGTAATCTGCCTCATGGTTACGCCATGCCTCAACAAGGAATCTTGGAAATTGAGTTGTTTGACGTATGGGGAATTGACTTCATGGGACCTTTCCCACCATCATACTCAAACACTTATATTCTGGTGGCAGTTGACTATGTATCAAAATGGGTTGAGGCTATTGCCACACCCAACAATGATACTAAAACAGTACTGAAGTTCCTTTAGAAACATATCTTTAGCAGGTTTGGTGTCCCTAGAGTGTTAATCAGTGATGGGGCACTCACTTCTGCAATAAACAGCTTTACTCTACCATGGTTCAGTATGGAATTCGCCACAAAGTGGCCACACCATATCATCCACAAACCAATGGGCAAGCTGAAGTCTCTAATAGAGATTTAAAGAGAATCCTGGAACGGACAGTAAATACCCGTAGAAAGGATTGGGCAAGGAGCTTGGATGATGCTCTGTGGGCTTACAGAACAACATTCAAGACCCCCATAGGGACCTCTCCATACCAACTCGTGTATGGTAAGGCATGCCACTTGCCCGTGGAACTGGAACATAAGGCCTACTGGGCAACCAGATTCCTAAACTTAGATGCCAAATTAGCAGGAGAAAAACGATTGCTCCAGCTAAATGAGCTAGAGGAATTCAGATTCACAGCTTTCGAAAATGCCAAGCTTTATAAAGAAAAATAAAAAAAATGGCATGACAGAAAGCTGTCATCTAGAATCTTTGAACCAGGACAGAAGGTCCTGTTGTTTAACTCTAGACTCAGGCTATTTCCCGGGAAACTGAAATCCCGGTGGAGGGGACCATACGTGATTACAAGTGTGTCACCATATGGTTACGTGGAGCTTCAAGATATTGATTCTGATAAGAAGTTCATTGTCAATGGACAAAGAATCAAGCATTATCTTGAAGGCAACATTGAGCAAGAATGCTCAAGGCTGAAGCTAGATTAAAAGCTCAGCAAGGTCCAGCTAAAGACAATAAAGAAGCGCTTTCTGGGAGGCAACCCAGCCATGGGGCATTAATCCTCTAAGCATTTTGCCCTATTTTCCTTTTTATTTGTTTATATAAAGTTTACTGACACTAAGGTAAAGGATCAATTGCATAAGTTTACAGGGTTACAGAAGGAATTTGCACACAAAACAGAGATAGGGAGCTCAATGGCAAGAAAACGCCAGTAAAGGGGCATTTTGGGCGTTCAGCGCCCTAAATGGGCATCCACTGGGCGCTGAACGCCAGTAATGGCAGCAATTTGGGCGTTCAACGCCAGAAATGGCCACCCACTGGGTGTTGAACGCCAGGAATGGCAGCAAATGGGCGCTGAACGCCCAGGAGATCAGCATTTGGGCGCTGAACGCCCAAAACAAGCAGTGTTTGGGCGTTCAAACGCCAGGAAGACAGGGAGGAGCCAAATCCATTTATCCCACACGTATTTCCATTTTAATTTCAAATTTTATACTTCAAGGCATGATTTTTACATGAACATGTCAAGAACCCTGATTTCTAAAAACCTTAATTTCTAAAAATCCATCTTTCCAAATTCAATCCAACTCTTTTCAAAATCTTTTCTGAAAACAAATCTATCTTTTTCATTCAAAAATCTTTTCAACTAATCCATATCTTTTTTTTATCTTCATATTATCTTTTTCAAAATCCAAATTTATCTTTTTCAAAAATCTATCCTATCTTTTCAAAATTACACTATATCTTCTATCTTATCTTTTTCAACTCAATCTTTTTATCTTATCTTTTCCAATCTTTCGAAATACCACCCCCCCACCCCTTTAAAATTGGGTTCGGCCTCCCCCCTCCTCCATCACCAAGTGCACCTCGATCTCCTTCTATCCATCTCCTTTCTTTTCTTTTGCTTGAGGACAAGCAAACCTCTAAGTTTGGTGTGTTTATCCGGTATCACTAAGATCATGGCTCCCAAAGGAAAACAATCCACTCCAAGAGGCAAGAAAGAGAGCATTCCAAAACCACTTTGGAATCAAGGGAAGTTCTTATCTAAAGAACATTCAGACCATTATCTTAAAGTAATGGGTCTGAGATCAGTGATCCCGGAAGTTAGATTCGATCTGAAAGAAGATGAATATCCGGAGATCCAGGAGCAAATTCGAATCAGGAACTGGGAAGTCCTAGCTAATCCTGAAACGAAAGTAGGAAGGAACATGGTCCAGGAGTTCTATGCTAATATGTGGCAGACTAACAAGCAAAGACTATCTGGAATTGCCTGCTACGAATTTCGGACCATGGTCAGGGGAAAGATTGTTCATACCACCCCTGACAAGATCAGAGAGATATTAAAGCTACCTCAGCTAAAGGATGATCCAGACTCCTTCAACAGGAGGATGATGAGAGCAGACATTGGCCTGGATAAGATTCTAGAGGACATATGTATCCCTGGAGCCAGGTGGACCACCAACACAAAGGGCGTCCCAAATCAACTCAAGAGGGAGGATCTCAAACCAGTTGCCAGAGGATGGCTGGACTTTATTGGGCGTTCTCTGTTGCCCACTAGCAACCGTTCTGAAGTCACAATTAAAAGAGCAGTGATGATTCATTACATCATGATGGGAAAGGAAGTGGAGGTTCATCAGCTGATTTCAACTGAGCTCTATAAGATTGCTAACAAAAATTCAAAAGAGGCCAGATTGGCTTATCCAAGCGTGATTTCTCTGCTCTGCAAGGACGCTGGAGTCAGGATGGGAATAACTGAATATATCCTAATTGAAAAGTCAATCACCAAAGCATCAATGGAGAGACAACAAGCACAGGAGGATCTTATCAAGAAGAGAGCACAGGAATTCCTCCCAGAGATTCCTCAAGCGGAATATTGGGAATATCTTGAGACGTCTGTCACCAAGATACAGGAAGCTATGGAGCAAATAATAAAACAACAGAAGAAACACAGTCAAATGCTGACCCATATGTTTAAAGAACAAGAGGAGCAGGGACGTGACTTAAGGGAACTGAAGCGCCAAAAGTCTTCTGTAATACCAAGCCTCCCAAGGATCAGAGGAACCCCCATAAACCCAGAATAAAGGTTGTTAATTTCCAATTTCTGCCTTAACTCTGTGACAGTGTCCTTATAAAAAGTCTACCTTAGAAGTCATATAATAGTAATTAGTATCTATTTGATTTTATCTCCAATTAAGCTATAGTTTATTTTTCTCATCATCATTAAACATGAATAAAATAGTAGATCTTTTGAATAAGAAGCAATAAAATTTCGAGTTTAATAAAAGAAATTCTAATTGGTTAAATGTGGTGGCAATACTTTCTGTCTTCTGAATGAATGCTTGAACAGTGCATATGTCTTTTGAATTTGTTGTTTAAGACTGTTAAATATGTTGGCTCTTGAAAGAATGATGAACATGAGACATGTTATTAATAATCTGAAAATCATAAAAATGATTCTTGAAGCAAGAAAAAGCAGCAAAGAATAAAGCTTGCAAAAAAAAAAAAGCAAGCAGAAAAAGCCAAAAGCTCTTAAAACCAAAAGGCAAGGGCAAATAAAAAGGATCCCAAGGCTTTGAGCATCAGTGGATAGGAGGGCCTAAAGGACTAAAATCCTGGTCTAAGCGGCTAAACCAAGCTGTCCCTAACCATGTGCTTGTGGCGTGCAGGTGTCAAGTGAAAACTTGAGACTGAGCGGTTAAAGTCAAGGTCCAAAGCAAAAAGAAGAGTGTGCTTAAGAACTCTGGACACCTCTAATTGGGGACTTTAGCAAAGCTGAGTCACAATCTGAAAAGGTTCACCCAGTTATGTGTCTGTGGCATTTATGTATCCGGTAGTAATACTGGAAAACAAAGTGCTTAGGGCCACGGCCAATACTCATAAAGAAGCTGTGTTCAAGAATCATCACACTAAACTAAGAGAATCAATAACACTATCTGAATTCTGAGTTCCTATAGATGCCAATCACTCTGAGCTTCAATGGATAAAGTGAGATGCCGAAACTGTTCAGAAGCAAAAAGCTACTAGTCCCGCTCATCTAATTAGGATCTGAGCTTCAATCAAAAACTCTGAGATATTATTGCTTCTCAACCTATTAGTCTTCTATTTTATTTGTCTAGTTGCTTGAGGACAAGCAACAGTTTAAGTTTGGTGTTGTGATGAGCGGATATTTTATACGCTTTTTGGGGATAATTTCATATAGTTCTGAGTATGTTTTAGTTAGTTTTTAGTCTATTTCTATTAGTTTTTAGGAAAAATTCATATTTCTGGACTTTACTATGAGTTGTGTGTTTTTCTGTAATTTCAGGTATTTTTCTGGCTGAAATTGAAGGAGCTGAGCAAAAATCTGATTCAGGCTGAAAAAGGACTGCTGATGCTGTTGGATTCTGACCTCCCTGCACTCAAAGTGGATTTTCTGGAGCTACAGAACTCGAAATGGCATGATTCCAATTGCGTTGGAAAGTAGACATCCAGGGCTTTCCCGAAATATATAATAGTCCATACTTTGCACAAGAATAGACGACTTAAACTGGCGTTCAACGCCAGTCCTCTGCCCAATTCTGGCGTCTAGCGCCAGAAAAGGATCAAAAGCTGGAGTTGAAAGCCCAAACTGGCATAAAAACTGGCGTTCAACTCCACAAATGGCCTCTGCACGTGAATTGCTTAAGTCTCAGCCCCAGCACACACCAAGTGGGCCGCAGCACACACCAAGTGGGCCCCAGAAGTGGATCTCTGCATCATCCATCATAGTTTATCCAGTTTTTGTAAACCTAGGCTACTAGTTTAGTATTTAAACAACTTTTAGAGACTTATTTTGTATCTCATGACATTTCAGATCTAAACTTTGTATTTTCTGACGGCATGAGTCTCTAAACCCCATTGTTGGGGGTGAGGAGCTCTGCTGTGTCTCGATGAATTAATGCAAGTATTTCTGTTTTCCATTCAAACACGCTTGTTCCTATCTAAGATGTTCATTCGCGCTTAACTGTGATGGAGGTGATGATCTGTGACAATCATCACCTCCCTCAGATCATGAGCGTGTGCCTGACAACCACCTCCGTTCTATATACGATTGAATGAGGATCTCTTAGATTCCTTAATCAGAATCTCCGTGGTATAAGCTAGAATTGATGGCGGCATTCATGAGAATCCGGAAAGTCTAAACCTTGTCTGTGGTATTCCGAGTAGGATTCAAGGATTGAATGACTGTGACGAGCTTCAAACTCCTGAAGGCTGGGCGTTAGTGACAGACGCAAAAGGATAGTAAATCCTATTCCAACCGGATCGAGAACCAACCAGTGATTAGCCGTGCTGTGACAGAGCGCGTGAGCGTAGTTTTCACTGGAAGGATGGAAGGTAGCCATTGACAACGGTGATCCACCAACACACAGCTTGCCATAGGAGGACGTGCGTGCGTGAATCAGAAGACAGAGGAAAGCAGAGATTCAGAAGACAAAGCATCTCCAAAACTCCAACATATTCTCCATCACTGCACAACAAGTAACCTTTAATTTATGCTCTCGTGGTTATTCGTAATTCAACTGATAAACATAATTGACTTCCTGACTAAGATTTACAAGATAACCAGAGATTGCTTCAAACCAACAATCTCCGTGGGATTCGACCCTTACTCACGTGAGGTATTACTTGAACGACCCAGTGCACTTGCTGGTTAGTGGTACGCGTTGTGAAAAGTGTGATTCACAATTCGTGCACCAGAGAGCAAGAATTGTATCTGGGATGCTCAAAATTCTCGAAGCTGGATTTCTTGGTGAGGCTATACCATATAAAGTGCATGTGCGGAGTGAGCGACAAGGCCTTCGTAATGATACTAGGGCTACTGGGGGACGCCTTTGAGCATGCAAAGATTCCGGCTTCACTGCACGATGCCAAGAGGATCATAAGAAAGCTCGGCATTGCGTACAAGAAGATAAATGCATGTCCGAATGACTACATGCTATATCAGGGCAGCGATCAAGAATTGTCTAGGTGCAAGCGATGTGGGACCTCGAGATGGAAGCAAAAGACTAGGAGGAATGACAATTATCAATGTGGTTGTTAAAAAGAATGGGAAGCCCCAGGCAGCGAAGGTTCTTCATTACTTTCCCCTTGTTCCACGACTGCAGTGGATGTTCATGTCCAGTAAGACATCCGCTGACATGGTGTGGCACAAGAAAGGTCCTAACTCAGACGGTCTTTTGAGGCATCCAACGGACAGTGAGACATGGAAGGCATTTGACAGAAGATATATTGACTTTAGTAATGATCCGCGCAGCATTCGCTTAGCCTTAGCTAGCGATGGTTCTAATCCCTTCGGAAATCTTAGCTCAAGGTACTCGATCTGGCCCATGAGACGTACGACACTAGCGAAAAAAAACATTCAAGATGTATGCTGCATTATGCGGACAATCAGTGATTTTCTAGGATTGGGCAACTTATCTGGGTGGAATACGTACGGTGGGAGAGCTTGTCCTACGTGAAACTTGGATGCTGAGACTAACCGACTCACCTTCAATCAGAAATGGTGTTTCATGTGTCATCGGAGCTTTCTAAGTCAAGGCCACAGATATCGGCAAGGCCGGGTTAGATTTGATGGCAAGGTAGAGGACAGAGGTCCCCCTGTCAAATTGTCTGGTGGAGATATTTTGAGACAGTTGGAGAATGTGCATGTTATGCTTGGTGATAAATCCATATTTGATGATAATATTTTGTTGAAATTGAATGGATTTTGTCATGCAAACCTACATTTATTCCCTTAAATAGCATGCTTTTGAGTTCTCCTCCCAAATTATCCTTGATTATGAAAACATGCTCTTTTGTGCTTAATTTAGTCAATTTTATTCCATTTACATTCCATTCGATGCCTTCATATTTTGGTGAGTGATTTTAGATGAAATAAGTAGGAATGGCTTGGCAAGAATGGAAGAAGAGCATGCAAGAGGGAGGAAACATTAAGAAACAGCCTCTTGTGCATACGCACAGGTACCAGCGCGTGCCTTCATTAAAAAGGCACGTGACTCATGTTTTGGGAGCTTTGGAGGCCCAAATCTGATGGCCTAGAGCTCATATTTGATGGGCAACACTTGGAGAAACATAGCATACCATTAGGAGTGGTGTTAGATAGTATTAAGAGGCTTTTAGTTTTAGTTTTCTCTCTAAGTTTTCTCTCAACTCTCTTAGGGTTTTCTTTAGAGTTTATGTTCTAAGTGCTATTGATGAACGGATTTTTGCTAGTAAAGAGTTCACAATAAATTCCCGTTGCAAGTATAGTTTCTAAACCAACAATAATCCTTTCATACAAAAATTTGGTTGTCACTAAAACAAACCCAATAAAATTAAACCAAAGTATTTAAACCTCGGGTCGTCTCTCAAGGAATTGCAGGGAGGTGTAGTTATTATTGGTTATGAGATAGTATATTTTTGGTTTTTTGAAAGGTTAAACAAGGAATGTAAATGATAAGAAAATAAACTAATAATTAAGAAAGCTCTTGGCAAGGTATGAGAATTAGAAGTCCTATCCTAGCTATCCTTATCAATTGTGATGAGAATTGTCCATTGCTCCCACTTAGTTAACCTCTAATTATGAAGGAAAGTCAAGTGGATAAATCAATTTGATTCCTTAAGTCCTAGTCAACTCCTAAGGAAAGACTAGCTTCAGAGGGATCCAAATCAATTAGGAACTTTCAACTATCAATCAACAAAGGAGTTTGATAACTCAAGAGTCTCCAATTACTCAACCAAAGCCAAGAGGAGAAAAATCTAACTTAAAACCCTCCCAAGCATTTTATCAAACACTTGGAAGGTATAACATAAAAGCATAGAAAAATAATAGGTGATAATAAAATCCAAATAACCAATTGAAAGCATCAATAACATAAATTGAAGAAAGCAATCATAAATATAAAATACCTCAAATTGCATTAAATAGGAAATCAAATCTAACATGAGAATTCATAAACTAAAATAGCAACATAGAGTAATCAACAAGGGAAATAAATAAACTATAATGCTAGAACAAATAAGAGTAGAAGAGAAACTAAATTGAAATAGAGTAGAAATCTAAAATTGAAAATAGCTAAACCTAAGAATCCTAAAACCTAGAGAGAGGAGAGACCTTTTCTCTCTAAAAACTACATCTCAACCTCAAATTATGTGAATGAAAGTTGTATGAATGAATGTGATTCCCCTACTCTGCAGCCTCTAATTTGTGTTTTTCGGGCTTGAAACTAGGTCAAAAATAGCCCAGAAAATCGCATCCAGCGTCTTCTGCGTTTTCTTCACGTGGCGCATGTCACGCGTACGCGTCAGTCACGCGTACGCGTCGATGGTCTTCTTTGCGTGTCACGGGTACGCGTCAGGTATGCGCATGCGTCACTGTGCAGATCTTCAAATCACACGCACGCGTGAGCCATGCGTGCATGTCGCTCCTCGCTGCTTATCTTCTTTATTTCTTGTGCTCCTTCGATTTTTGCAATCTTCCTCTCCATCCTCTAAGCCATTCCTGCCCTATATAGCCTTAAAATACTTAACACACAGATCACGGCATCGAATGGTATAAAGGGAAATTAAAATACACAATTTAAAGGCTTAGGAAGCAAGTTTTCAACCATAGAACAAAATTAGGAAGGAATTGTAAAATCATGCAAATTGTATGAATAAGTGTGCAAATGCTTGATAGAAACCACTTAAATTAGCATAACATAAACCATAAAATAGTGGTTTATCAATCTCTTTTTTTTTCTTTTTAATTTTATTTATTATTATTATTATTATGTTCTTTTTTTATTTTTTTCTTTTGTTTTCCTCAATGCATATAATTAAATTATTAAATGCATGAACATGTCCTAAACATTTCCTTCACATTTTCATAAAGATATACAACACCCAATTCTTAAAATCAAATATTTCCAAACCCAACTTTCCCATACTTAAATCATGAACATTCTCACTAGTCTAAGCTAACCAAGGATTCAAATTAAGGACATTATTGTTTTACGCTTAGAGTTAGTGATGTGGTAAGATATAGAACAAATTGGGGTAAAAAGGCTCAAAATGGCAAACAAAGGTAATTGAAGTGGTAGGCTATTTGGGATAAGTGAGCTAATAACAAATGATGGCCTCAATCATATGTATGCATACAAATACACTCAACAATGGACATATAGAATGGAACAAACCATAAATTACAATCATAGAGAAGAAAACACACAAGAATAAAATATTATGGTTAAATAATGTAACCATATAATTAAGTTCAAAATCTCACAGGTTGTATGTTCTTAGCTATAAATCATGTTCCAAATTACAATCTTCAAACAAGTTTAACAAAAAAGTTTTAATTTAAATTAGTGAAATGCTATAAAAAGGGTCTTGAAAAAGAACTTATCACTCCAACCAAGTTGTGGCAGAAGAACATGCACCAAATCAAACAAACATGCAATCAAACATGCAAATGCAACCAGGGACGGATATAAGGGGGGCGAGTGGCGGCCTCGGCCCCCCCAACTTTTTTAATAGTAATAAGTTATTATGTATAATTTATTTTTTTTAAAATACTTAGTATTTAGTCTAATATAAATAAAAGTTCAGTCTAATTTAAATATTAATAATTTTTAATATCTAAAAAATAAGTAATAATATTAAAAAAATCTGAAAAAGATATTATTACTAATATTTTTTAATTAAATAAAAAATTTTAAATCTCATAAAATGAATTCTTTTTCTTCTTGTGGCTGTTTTTTTATTCGTTTGGTATTAATTCTCTCTGTTTCAATTGCTATAATTAAGAGATCTTTTTCAACTATGAATATTGTGAAAAATAACTTAGAAACAAAATAAAATATGAATTTCTTGTTAATTGTCTTTTAATTATATTGAAAAGAAAATTGTTAAAAATTTTGACACAAATTCTATTATCGGTAAATTTTATGATACGAAGAATCGATCACTTCGTTAGTAAAAAGTATACATATATTTTTTTTACTTTAAAATATATTCTCTATCCGTATATTTTTATAATACATCTTATATTATATAATTTTTTTACATAATTTTTAATATTATATGTGTTATTGGCCCCCTATAATATCATTTCTGGATCCGTCCCTGAATGCAACAACTAATTTAACAAGGAAAATTAAACATTGGTGTTGAAATAGAAAATAACTAACCCACAGAAGTCGGTATCGACCTCCCCACACGTAAAGATTGCACCGTCCTCGGTGCATGCTAAGATGTGCAAGTGGACGGGTGCTACAACTGATACTTTTCTCCAAAGATTGTGTAGATGGACTTATCTGTCGCCCCATTGAGAAGCTTTTCCCTTCCCTTCTCGGTGGCCATCCTGAAAGAAGAGGAAAAAGAAGAAAAGTAACCCAGAAATAAAGATAAGAAAAAAATAAAGTATGGGTAGGTTAATGCCAAATAATGAGGGTTTCAATTACACGGTAGCTACAACATGCAAGTGAGAAAACAGTAGAAGAAAATGGCATATCAATAGTGCAAAAATTACAATAATGGGGAAGAGATAGTAGGTAATGAGAGTCAATATAAATTCATGTCAATGCAAAAGGAACACAGGAATCATAAAAGATTAGCATTGACAGATAAATAATATCACCCAATAGTGTAAAACAGGTCACTAAGCATCAAAATAATATCAGAAAAGATACAACAGTTGAATAAGAACATTTAACACCAATGTTAAAATAGGAAATTAGAAAAGGAGATAAAAATATGAATAAAATTAAAATGCAATGAAGGAAAGTATGCAAATGTAGTATGTAAAAGAGAATGAAAGAGAATAAGGATGAGAAGAAAGTGAGAAAAGAAGAAGAAGGAGTAAGAGAGGAGAGAAGAAAGAAGAGAAATAGAAAACAGGAAATGGAGTCAACGCGCGCGCCTGCATCATGCGTATGCATGAAAACTGAAATATCCACTCGACGCGTACGCATGGGTGACCAAAAATAGGAACTGATGCATGAGTGTCGGTCACGCGTACGCGTGACTGCTCGCGCGATTCCAGCACAGTGGCAGCCCAACTCTCTGTTCAATGACCTTACTACGCCAATATTTCATTCCATGCGTACGCATCGCTGACGCTTACGCCTGGATTGGCAAAAACGTAGGGGACGCGTACACATGAGGCACGCGTACGCGTGGCTCTGGCTATGCGCCAAGCACCACTCCCGCTCAGCTCTCGCACAACTCTCTGTTCATTTGCGCATACACATACGACGCGTGCGCGTCGTAGACGCATGCGCGTCGATTCCCTCTTTTTTTATGCATAATGCAGGTGATGATGCAGAAATTATGAATGGACACTGATAAAAATAAAATAAAATAAAACTAATAATAAAAATGAAAGATCGTACCATGGTGGGTTGTCTCCCACCTAGCACTTTTAGTTATTGTCCTTAAGTTGGACATTTGGTGAGCTCCTTGTCATGGTGGCTTGTGCTTGAACTCATCTTGAAACTGCCACCAATACTTGGACTTCCAATACGCTCTATCTATTCCAAGTAAATTCCCCAAGCTTTGATGGAGTTCTTCACAAGCTTTGAGCTCCCAAAATTGATCCTCATATATTCTCGGATCCCAAATCTTATTTCTACAACCGTCTTGAAGTGGATTACCATTGTTCCAATGGGGTGACAGATAGGCTGAATTCTTTATGCAATACCAAACTCTTTCTTTAGATCCAACCAAATGTTCACTAGTTCCAGTTCTTGAAGTATCAACCGTGATGAACCTTGATTTCCAACTCCAACCACTAAACATCCTTCTCTTACGCTTAATGCCACAAAGCCTCCTAAGTTGGCCATCCGTTTCAAGAATACCATATTCAAGTGGAACGGTAAGGCGAATAGAGATAAGTTTTACCCACTCAAATGATGTAGTAGACAACAACCTAGGTAGAGAAGTCTCCAACGTTCTTGACAAAGCATGTTCAACTCCCATCCAACCTTTCCGAAGGACTTTCACTTCCACTTCATTCTCAGACTCAATCAGAGATGGGTCTTCATATTCAAAGAGTTCATTTGTGGCTGTAGATTCATCACTAGGAGGACTTGATTCATGATCTTCATCACCAAGGGGACTTGCTTCTTGATCTATCCTATCCAAGTCTTCATAAGTAATATGCCATGGAGGTTATGCACTGGCCTTCTTGACATCAATTTCAAGCTTCTTGGAGGAATACTCTACAACTCTAGATTCCCATGGAGGTTCGGCATCTCCTAAGTCGTCAACCACTTCTTCCTCTTCGACTATTATGGCTTCCTCCACTTGTTCCAATACAAAGTCATGTTCCTTATTCTCCACCAGATTTTCTAGTATCTCCTTCATGCTACGCTCTTCTAATGATTCTCCGCATGTAGCCATGGGAGTGCTTTGAGTATCGAAGCACAGAGAGGCTAAATTATCTACTACCTCGGTCAAGGTAGCTATAAAATCTTGTGTCGTCCTTTGCATCTCTCTTTGCCCTTGAAGAAGAACACTTAGAGTGTCATTCATTGAAGATTGGGGTGGATATGAGGGTTCATTATTTGGGAGGAAAGGTTCATAATATGAGGGTGGTTCATCAGAACAAGGATGTGGTGGTTTAAGACACTCCATCTTTTCCACTTGTTGTACAACACACTTCAATCCTTGGTTCTCAAATTGAGATTCTTTAGCCATGAGAGTTTCGTGTGCTTTTCGATTTTCCACTTGCTCCAATTAATGAAGGGTTGTATGAAACCGATCCATTGTTTATTTGAGATGATCCTTTAATTCTTGTTCTACTCGGATTGCATGATTAGGATCATATGGCTCTTGGATTGATGGATATGGACATGGTGTATATGGAGCTGGTGGTTCTTGGAAGTAATTGGGTTAGAATTGGGGTGGCTCTATGTATAGTTCATATGGCTCATGGGGTGGTTGGTAATGTTGATAAGGATTAGGATCATATGAGGGTGTTTGGTAGTGGGTGGCTTGTGAGTATGGTGGTTCAAAGCTAAGTAGAGGAGGGGGTTCATAGGCATATAGTGGGACTTGTTGGTAACTACAAGGGGTCCACCATATCCATTGTCTTGGTATGCACCTTGGAATGGCTGTTGCTCATAGTAAGTTGGAGGAGGTTGTTGCCAAGAGGGTTGATCAAATCCTTGTGGCTCTCCCATCTTTGATTGTCCCATCCTTAATGCAAGCTTTCATTGTAATCTCCTCTTCCTACAACATGATTATAACCAAACTCATAGCCAAAGGGGTGAGAATTCATAGTATCAAGAGAAAATAAAAACAAAAACTAATAAGGGATAATGAAACTAAACTCCTAAAACTAGAAACAACTAACAAAGAAACAAAAAAGCAAATTTATTCACAATATTTACAATAACCAATAATAAGGCACACATTTGCAAATTTCCGGCAACAGTGCCAGTTTGATGATTTGATCTTGGATTTTTGTTTGCCTCCATTGTAAGTATTTCTTAATTGTTCTCTTTTATTGCTACAATTTTGATACTCTTTCTTGTAGTTAAAGACATATTATTAATTTATATACTTTTTGCAATTTTGATTTTTATGTTGATGAATTTGATGATTGATGATTATTATATGCTTGGTTGAGTTAGTATTGTTTCTTTTGATCATTTGTTGCTCATAGTTTCAAGCATTTTCTCAAGTTTGTCATGATTTGTATTTATGCCCACCAAGTGTTTGTAGAAATGTCAATTTTGATTATGAGGTAAGTTTCCACCTCTTGGCTTGGGAAAAATGAGCATATGGGTTCCTAGAGTTGGAATGTCCAACATTTATTGATAATTATTGGATTGTTAATTGTTCTTGTTTCCACTAACAATAACTTGTTGCTAAGGCAATTAGCAAGTGAGTTAGGATTTGGGGATTAAGAACAATTATGCTCACTTGACCTATCCTTCGATGTTAAGGGTTAACTAAGTGAGATTAATCCATCATAATTGTTATAGTTGTGGTTACAACAAGGAAAGGATCCCCTAGCTTATTCCAAGCCAAGAAGCCATTTATACTTTGAATCACACACACACACATCAATCACTTTTACACCTTACTTGTCCATATTACATAGTTAGTTCTTTAATTCCTTTATTAGTTCATTAATTGCAATTTTGAATATTTTTTTATTCCTTTAATTGTTCATCTCTTTTTTGAAAATCCCTTGATTGTCACAACCGAAGCTGTGCACTATTGATTACTAATTCCTTGGGAGACGACTCGGGATTCTACTCCCGGATTTAATTGGTTTTAAATTGTGACATATCTAATTTAAACTTTGGTTGTGAGTCGCTTCGTCGGTTGTCAGTCGCTTCGTCGGTTGGGACTATACCTGCAACGTTAAAATTCCATCTTTCCTCCCTTTTCGGAGAAAGAGAATTCCTAACCGATGATGCGGCCCGCACCAAGTTTTCGGCGCCGTTGCTGGGGAAACAAGTGCAATGAGTGTTATGATTTTCGTTGTTATGAATATGTGAATAGTGTGAATACTTGATTTTTTTGGTTTGTCACTTGACACTAATTGGTAGATGGCGCCTCTATCTAACTAGTTTTGATAGTTATTAGCTATTAGATCATTTTTGTTTATTCTCTTATTTTTGACTTGCTTTCAGTAATTGCATGATTTCATTGATTCCTCAATTGAATGACACGGTCGCTTCCAGACCCGAGCCTGGCCCCTTTTGACCCTGAAATAGAAAGGACTTTAACACATCTTAGGCAAGCTCGGCGCCGGTTAGCATTTGTGCATAGTGAATCGGACTCACTTGAAGAGTAACCCGAGTCACTATCACCTTCTAACCGGGATTTTCATTCTTCACTAAACGAAGGAACCTTGTATTCTTCTATTAGAAGTGCTGAAATTTCTGTGAGTGAATTAGGTGACAATAATATGGCGGCACCACCTCGGAGAATTACTCCAAAGGAGGCCGGAGCCCTGGACATCACTTTGCAACCGGTACAAGTTCGATACCCAGATCTCGATGACAACTTTGAGCTCAAGACGGGTATGATCAACTTGCTTCCGAAATATCACGGGTTGCCCGGTGAAGATCCCCTCAAGCACTTGAAAGATTTTTAAGTTGTGTCCTCTACTGCAAGAAGACATGGCTCAGATGAGATAGTCGTCATGGTCTTTGCTTTCCCTTTCTCTTTGGAGGGAAAGGCGAAAGAATGGTTTTACACCCAACTTGAGGAGGTGATTTCTAATTGGGATTTGTTGCGTAAGGAGTTTCTTGAGAAGTTTTTCCCACCTCAAAAGATGGATCGTCTAAGGAAGGAAATTTCATGTCTTATGAAAAGGGATGGAGAAATCCTTTTTGAATATTGGGAAAGGTTTAAGAAGTTGTTGGAATTTTGTCCTCACCACCGCATTAATGAATTGGTGCTCATAAGCTATTTTTGCCAAGGGTTGGTCCCTCAAGACAAACTCCTCATTGATGCCTCAAGTGGAGGATCTCTTACTAAGAACAAAACTGCAGAAGAAGCTTGGGAAGTCATTATGGATTTGGCGGATTTTACCCAAAATTTAAGGACAAGGAATACTGATGAACGAATATTTTATACACTTTTTGGTATCATTTTCATATAGTTTTTAGCATGTTTTGTTTAAGTTTTATTAAGTTTTCATAGGTTTTAGTGTTAAATTCATATTTTTGGATTCTACTTTGAGTTTGGGTGTTTTTGTATAATTTCAGGTATTTTCTGGCTGAAATTGAGGAGCTGGAGCAAAAGTCTGATTTAGAGACATAGAAAGCACGGCAAATGCTGTCTGGATCTGACCTCCTTGCACTCGGAGGAAATTTTCTGGAGCTACAGAAGTCCAAATGGAGCTTTCTCAATGGCTACGGAAAGCTGACTTCCAGAGCTTTGCAGCAATGTGTAATAGTCTATACTTTGCTTTGGATTAGAAGGCCCGAAATTGGCGTCCAACGCTAGCCTTCTGCCCCATTCCAAGCGTCCAGCGCCCAAAGGAGGAGTCCAGCGTTCAATGCCCTAGAGGCCTCATAGCACATAGATCTCATCAAAGCTCAGCCCAAACACTCACCAAGTGGGCCCCAGAAGTGGATGTTAGCACTAAAAAGACTGTTTTACCCTTCTTATGTAAACCTTAGTCATTAGTTTAGTATTTAAGGGATATTTTACATAATCATAAGGGGGGTGCCATATTTTCGTTCATCATTGTATTTTCTATCAGTATGAGTTTCTAAACCTCCTAGGTTGAGGGGAGGATCCCTACTGAGTTTTATGGATTAATAAAAGTATTTCTGTTTCTTTTTAATCCGTATTTGATTTAATCCTAAGATGTATTCGTTCTTCAACTTGATGAATGGGATGACCCGTGACAATCATCTTCGTTCTTCATACTAAGACCACGTTCCTGACAACCACCCATGTTCTTCGTGGGTTTGTGTGAATACTTAAGTGGAAAGCATGAACCGCTAGCTTGATTATACATCTCTTAGACAGCTAATCCACGACTTCATTGGGGACTTCTCGAGACACCAGTTCAGCCGAGGTATAGGGAGATTAGGGTCTCTGTGGTAGAGGCTAGAACCAAGACGCAGCATCCTCTGATCCAGAAGATTCGACCTTGTCTATGCCATTTTGAGTAGGATCCTCAATCAGAATGGATCCGCACTAACCCTGGGATTCAGATCTAGAGGAGTATTGGCGGCTGCTCAAACCAGCATCAATCACATATAGCCTACCATAGAAGAAATCATTCACAATTGAAGAAGACAGTAATACCAGAGTTAATCCAGAAGGACAAAGCATCTCCAAACCTTAACCAATTTCTTATCACTGGTTACCTTCGAATTCACAAAGTATTTTATACCATTTTCTTTATTCCTTTTATACAATCAGACAATCAAACTAATTGCAAGATAACCATAGCTTGCTTCAAACTACAATCCTCGTGGGATTGACCCTGACTCGCTCAGGTATTACTTGGACGACTCAGTGCACTTGCTGGTTCAGTTGTACAAAGTGTGGGATTTGTGCACCAAATTTTTGGCGCCATTGTCGGGGATTGTTCAAGTTTGGACAATAGACATATTATCTTGTTCCCTAGATCAGGTATTGTCTTTAATTTTGTTAGAGTCTTTTATTTTATTTTTCATTTTTCGAAAAAACTAAAACCTTTTTCAAAAAAAATATTTTTTTTTCTTTGTTTAATCTTTATTCTTGGTTTGAGTGTTTTGTTTTTGTTCTTGTTGAAATTTTCAAAATTTTTGAGTCTTTTTTTCTAAAAATTTTCAAAAATAGGTTCTTTGTTTAAATCATGTGTCAATCTTTAAGTTTGGTGTCTTTTTGTGTCTTTTCTTTAAATTTTCGAAAATTGTGTTTGGTTTTCAAAAATTTTAAGTTTGGTGTCCTTTGCATGTTCTTGTGTTCTTTGAATTCTTTGAGTTTTGTTCTTGGTGTTCTTCTTGATCTTCAAAGTGTTCTTGTTTTTCCTTTTGTTTGGATCTTAAAATTTTTAAGTTTGGTGTCTCTTTGTGTTTTCCTTGTTAATTTTCGCACACTAGATCCCTTTAGATCTAAAAATTTTAAGTTTGGTGTCTTTTTGTTATTTTTCTCTTTCCTTATTAAATTCAAAATTCAAAAAAAATCTTTTCTATCTTTATTTTAATTAGAAATTCAAATTTTAATTTTAAATTTTTATTTTATGTTATCTTAGTTTTAAAATTCAAAATTCAAATCTTTTCAAAAATCATATCTTTTTCAAAATCTTATCTTATCTTTTTATCTTTCTTTAAAATTCAAAAATTCAAAATTTAAAATTTAAAAATCCTATCTTATCTTATCTCAAATTCAAATTTTAAAAATTAAACCTTTTCAAAATTCAAATCTTTTTCAAATCTTTATCTTCTCTTGTTGACTTTTTCAAAATTCAAAATTTAAATTTTAAAATTTAATTTTCAAATTTCAATTTTTAAATTCAAATCTTTTTCTAATCTTCTATCTTATCTTGTTTTCAAATCTTTTCTTAATTAGTTACTTATCTTCTCTCTCTTCTTTTTCAAAACTTCCTAACTAATTCTTCTCTCCCCTAATTTTTGAAAATCCTTCTTCTATTTCTCTCTCTTCTTTTTCGAAATTCATAATTAAATTTTCAATTCCTTTTAATTAATTAACCTTTATTTTAGAAATTTATAAATAAATAAAATAAAAATAAAAATATTTTAATTCTTGTTTATCTTTTCTATTTCTAATTCTTCTCCCCTCTACTTCTATTTTTTCTCATTCTTCTATCTTTCTCTTCTTTCTTCACATCTCACAGGGAGTCATCTGTTCTTGAACATAGAGCTCCCATTCTCCTCTGTCTTTGGTTTCTTCTTGTTTATGACCAGGAACAGGAATAAAGAACCTCTCTTTAATCTTGATCCTGAACCTGAAAGGACTTTAAGGAGGAGCTTACAACAAATTAAAGCACAGCACTCCAGAAGAAACCTTTCAAAAAATTTTGAACAAGAAATTGAAGACATGGCCGAACCTGAAGGAGAAGCAAGAAAGGTTCTTGGTGACTTCAACATGCCTACCTCTGACTTTTATGGAAGAAGCATCTCTGTACCTGTCATTGAAGCTAACAACTTTGAGCTTAAGCCTTAGTTAGTCTCTTTGCTACAACAGAATTGCAAGTTCCATGGACTTCCAGTGGAAGATCCACACTAGTTCTTAGCTGAATTCTTGCAAATCTGTGATACTGTTAAGACCAATGGAGTGAATCCTGAGGTCTACAAACTTATGCTCTTTTCCTTTGCTATAAGAGACAGAGTTAAGATATGGTTGGATTCTCAACCAAAAGAGAGCCTACACTCTTGAGAAAAGCTGGTCAATGCTTTCCTGGCTAAATTCTTTCTCTCTCAAAAGATGAGCAAAATCAGAGTGGAAGTTCAAACCTTCAGACAAAGAGAAGGTGAATCCCTCTATGAAGCTTGGGAAAGATATAAGCAACTAATCAGGAGATGCCCTTCTGACATGCTCTTAGAATGGTCCATCATAGGTATCTTCTATAAGGGTCTTTCTGAGATGTCCAAGATATCATTGGACAGCTCTGCAGGTGGATCACTCCACTTGAAGAAAATACCTGCAGAAGCAAGAGAACTCATTGAGATGCTTGCAAATAACCAATTCATGTATACCTCTCAGAGAAATCCTATGAACAATGAGGTCCCTCAGAAGAAAGGAGTTCTTGAAGTTGATACTCTAAATGCCATATTGGCTCAAAACAAGATCTTGACCTAGCAGGTCAATATGATCTCTTAGAATTTGACTGGAATGCAAGCTGCAGCTGGCAACACTCAAGAAGCTTCTTCTGAAGTAGAAGCTTATGATCCTGATCAACCCACCATGGAGGAGGTGAATTACATGGGAGAACCCTATGGAAACACCTACAACCCTTCATGGAGTAATCATCCTAACCTTTCATGGAAGGATCAACAAAAGCCTTAGCAAGGCTCCAATAATAATCAAGGTGGAAGGAACTAGAATAGGTTCACCAACAGGCCACCATTCGCATCTTCTCAAGGGAATATGGAGACTCCTAAGCAGAGCCTTTCTGACTTAGCCATTTTAGTCTCCAGCCTCTCTAAGACCACTCATAGTTTCATAACTGAAACAAGATCCTCCATCAGAAATTTGAAGGTACAAAATGGTCAACTGAGCAAGAGAATCCCTGAGACTCCTCCTGAGACTCTTTCAAATAACACTAAAATGAACCCAAGAGAAGAGTGCAAGGTCATCACCACTGAGGCCGAATCTGGAGAGGCTGGGAAGGCATTGAACACCAGTGAGAAAATCTTACTGGGCATTCAACGCCCATCATGGCACCAGAGCTGACACTGAACGCCAGTGATGAAACCCTCACTGGATGTTCAACGCCCAACCTGGCAGCAAGCCTGGCGCTAAATGCCAGTGAGAAACCCCTCACTGGGCGTTCAATGCCCAAACAGACAGGGAAGTTGGCGTTGAAAGCCAGCCAAGATACCCCTGCTGGGCGTTCAACACCCAAAATGGTAAGGGAACTGGCATTTAACGCTAGTAAGGGTATACAGCATGGGCGTTCAATGCCCAAAGAGCCATCAGAACTGGCATTGAACGCCAGTAAAGGCACACCTTCTGAGTGCTCAATACCTACTCAAGAAAGCCATATCCAAGATTTAAAGGAAGCCAAGGCTCATATAGAGACCATAGAGGTTCCTTTGCATGCAATCCTGCAATGCATGAGCTCTGATGAACACTCATCCTCTAATGAGGATGAAGACACTAGAGAAGAGCAAGTTGCTTGGTACCTGGGAGATCTTATGAAGCTAAATGCCAAGCTATTTGGTACAAAGCCTTTGGAGGAAGAACCTCTAGTGCTTTCCAAAGAACTCAAGGCTTTGGTTCAATAGAAGCTACCTCAGAAGCTTCCAGATCCTAGACGCTTCCTAATTCCTTGCACCATAGGCACCATGACCTTTGAGAAAGCTTTTTGTGACCTAGGATCAAGTATAAACCTCATGCCACTCTCTATAATGGAAAAGCTGGGAATCTTTGAGGTATGATAAACCACTATTTTATGGTTTATCTTGTGCTCAATTGAATGGATTTTATCAACTATTTACCCACTTATTCATACTATTTGCATGAGTTTACATTCTCCTTCCTGATTTTGTGCTATGATTGAAAACATGCTTCTTTGATCTTATATTTGCTTATTATTAATCCTCTCTTATTACCATTAGATGCCTTGATATGTGTGTTAAGTGCTTTCAGAGATTATAGGGCAGGAATGGCTTGGAGGATGGAAAAGAAGCATGCAAAAGTGGAAGGAATACAAGAAGTTGAAGGAACTGCAAAGCTGTCAGCCTGACCTCTTCGCATTCAAACAGTCATAACTTGAGCTATAGAGGTCCAAACGACGCGGTTTCAGTTGCGTTGGAAAGCTAACTTTCGGGGCTTCGATTTGATATATAATATGCTATAGTTGCCCTGACGCTAGGTGACGCGACCGTGTGCTCCATGCGAACGCATCGCAGTGACAAAAATCCAGCGTGGCAGATTTCGCAACCAGCGATTCCTGGGCTGTTTCTAACCCAGATTTCGGCTCAGAAAGCACAGATTAGAGGCTATAAAGTTGGGGAATGCAGCCATTCATGAACAAGCTTTCACATTCACAATTTTAGGAGTAGATGTAGTTTTTAGAGAGAGAGGTTCTCTCCTCTCTCTTAGGATTTAGTTTTAGGATTTAGGATTATTTCTTCTTCATCACAGGTTCAATGCTCCTTTTATTTATTTTTCTAATTTAATTTATGAACTCTTCCATGTTACATTTGATATCTTTATTAGTGCTAATTGAGGTATTTCAGTTTATTATTGCTTTCTTTTATTTACATTATTGTTATTCCAATCTGAAGACATTTTTATTCCAGTAGATTTACTTTTCTCCTTTTGGTCTTGGTGAAGAAATCAGTAACTCAGGAGTTATCAAACTCAAACATGATTGATAATTGTTATCTTTGTTAATTGAATTGAACTTCAATAATCCCAATCTTTTCTTAGGAAATAAATAGGATCCGAAGATCAACCAATTAATCCCTTAACCTTCCTTTGCCTTAGTAAAGGTTAACAAAGTGGAATTAAGATTCAATTTTCATCATCATTGATAAGGATAGCTAGGATAGGACCTCTAATTTCTCATACCTTGCCAAAAGTGTGTTTTTACAGTTATTTATTTATTTTACAGTCTTTTGCATATTTTAATTACAATTTAAATTACTTGCTCCTCATCTTCACAATCCTAATTTACAATCTTCATAACCAATAATAAGAACATACTTCCCTGCAATTCCTGGAGAAGACGACCCGAGGTTTAAATACTCGGTTATCAATTTTAAAGGGGTTTGTTACTTGTGCCAACCAAAACGTTTGTATAAAAGGACTTTTGAAGGTTTAGAAACTATACTTGCAACGAGGATTTATCCGCAAATTTCTAGACCACGCAAAAGTTCCTCTCATCAAGGTACAAGCTACAAACATCTCACTAGAGATGGCAGACAAGTCAATAAAAAAGCCATATGACTTAGTAGAGGATGTCTTAGTAAAGGTTGAACACCACCACATCCATACAAACTTCATAGTCTTGGATATTGGAGAGGATGAGGATGACTCTATCATTCTCGGAAGGCCTTTCCTAGGCACTGCAAAAGCCATGATTAATGTGGCAAAGGGAAAAATGGTTTTCCAACTAGGAGAGGACTACATCTTGTTCAAGATGTCCAATCCCAATTCTCCCTCTGATAAGCAAGAGACAATGGTGCAACACTTAGTGTTCCAACCATCTCTTTCAGTGCAGAGCTTTACTAAGCCCCAAACATCAATTCTAGGTTTGGTGTTGGGCAGCCATTAATAAGTACTGAGAACAAACGTACTAAGAAGAAAGTACCTAAAGGCTAGAGGGACAAGAAAGTCCCCATTGAAGGCCTGTCACCTGGCATGAGAGGTTTCTTCACTAAGAAACCAGTCATACCACATACAGTGAGTCGTGTCCTGTCTCTAGAGCATGTAGAGCTCATCCATGAAAAGACAGGAAGAAAATTCACTGTAAGGGATGAAATTCTGAGCCCATACTCACCTCTGTAAAGAGCTAACCGTCAAGCTAATGACGTTAAAGAAGCGCTTGTTGGGAGGCAACCCAACCTTAATTAATTATTCCTATTTCTTTTAATTCCATAATTTTATTTTTCTTTAAAGTTTTTTTTAGGTTCATAATTATGTACAGCAGTCAGAACAGAGACAAAAATGTTCAGTAGTGAAAACAGCACACTCTGGATGGAGTGTTGTCGGAGTTGAACGCCAGCCAGAGAGCAGACCTTGGGCGTTCAAATGCCAGTGCAGAGGGTAGGGAATCTGAATTCTCTAGCCTCTCAGGACCAGTGGGTCCTACATCATCTTTACCTACCACATCCTTACACTAGGAGAGTCAACTTTGATCAAAGACTGGATCAAGTGCTCTCAGACATCTGTGTGGAAGGAGCACAGTGGAAAAGGGATTCTCAAGGCAAGCCCATTCAACTATGAAGGCTTGAGCTCAAGCCCGTAGCTAGAGGATGATTCGAATTCATCCAACGCTCTATCATCCCCACTAGCATCTGGTCAAAAGTGACTACTGAAAGAGCCATCATGATCCATTGCATCATGATTGGAAGTGAGGTGGAAGTACACGAGGTGATTCCTCAAGAATTGTACAAGATAGCTGAGAAGCCTTCCCCGAAAGCAAGGTTGTCATTCCCACACCTCATCTATCATCTATGCAATTCAGCTGGAATTGTCATAGAAGCAGACATCTTCATTGAGGAGGACAAGCCCATCACTAAGAAGAGGATGGAGCAAACTAGAGAGCATGCATATGAGCCTGTGCAGCCGCCTCAGCATGAGATCCCTAAGATGCCTCAAGGGGTGTATTTTCATCCTCAAAGCTATTGGGATCAATGGCATACTGCCATGGGAGAATTGAGCTCTAACATAGAGCAATTGAGGTTGGAGCATCAAGAGCATTCCACCATCCTCAATGAAATAAGGGAAGACCAAAGATCCATTAGAGAAGATCAAAAAGCTGTGAGGGAAGAACAACAAAGGCAAAGGAGTGACATTGAAGAGATCAAGCACCACATTGGATCCTCAAGGAGGAGTACTAGCCGCCACCATTAAAGGTGAATTCGTTCTCTTTACGTCCTTTTCTTATGTATTTTTCTATTTTCTGTTATGTTGTATTGTCTGTTCTCTTGTTCTTGTTACATGATCATTCCGTCTATGTCTTTAAGCTATAAAATATTCCATATGTCTCTCACCATTACTTAAAAGAAAATTTTATTTGAAAAGAATTGAGAGATACATGATTTTCAATTTTATAATAAGAATAGTTCAATTATCTTGATGTGGTGGCATTGCTTTTGTTTTCTGAATGCATGAATAAATAGTGCATATTTGAAGTTGAAATTTTAGAATGTTGGTTCTTGAAAGAATGATGATAAAAGTGAAGTATTATTGATAATCTGAAAAATCCAAAAATTGATTCTTGAAGCAAGAAAAAGTAGCAAAAAGAAAAAGAAAAAAGCATGTTGCAAAAAAAATAAAAATAAAAAATAAAAAAATAAAATAAAAAATAATGCATTCAAAAATTAATAAAATATAGCAAAAAATAAATAAATAAAAAGCATGAAAATCCAATAGCTCTTTAAACTAAAAGGCAAGAGCAAAAAGCCAGTAACCCTTTAAACCAAAAGGCAATAGTAAAAGGATCCAAAGATCCTAAGAGTGTGCTTAAGAACTTTGGACACCTCTATCTGGAGATTCTAGCAAAGCTGAATCACAATCTGAAAGGGTTCACCCAGTTAAAGTGTCTGTGGCATTTATGTATCCGGTGGTAATACTGGAAAATAAAGTGCTTAGGGTCACGACCAAGACTCTAAAATCTGTATTCAAGAATAAAAAAGAACTAAAATAGGAGAGTCAATAATATCATCTGGATTCTAAATTCCTAAAAAGACCAACACTTCTGAGTTTCAATGGATAGTGAGATGCCAAAACTATTCAGAAGTAAAAAGCTACTAAGTCCTGCTCATCTAATTAAAACTGAGCTTCATTGGAAACTATGAGATTTATTGTATCTTACTCTTCTTTTTATCCTACTGTGTTTTTAGTTGCTTGGAGACAAGCAACAGTTTAAGTTTGGTGTTGTGATGAGCGGATATTTTATATGCTTTTTGGCATCATTTTCATATAGTTTTTAGCATGTTTTGTTTAAGTTTTATTAAGTTTTCGTAGGTTTTAGTGTTAAATTCACATTTTTGGATTCTACATTGAGTTTTTGAGTTTTTTGTATAATTTCAGATATTTTCTGGTTGAAATTGAGGAGCTGGAGCCAAAGTCTGATTCAGAGATAGAGAAAGCACTGTAGATGCAGTCCAGATCTGACCTCCTTAGACTCGGAAGAACTTTTTTAAAGCTACAGAAGTCTAAATGGATCGTTCTCAATAGATCTGGAAAGCTGACTTCCAGAGCTTTTGGATTCTACTTTGAGTTTTTGTGTTTTTGTACAATTTTAGGTATTTTCTAGCTGAAATTGAGGAGCTAGAGCAAAAGTCTGATTCAGAGACAGAGAAAGCACTGCAGATGCAGTCTGGATCTGACCTCCTTAGACTCGGAAGAACTTTTTTGGAGCTACAGAAATCTAAATTGATCGTTCTCAACAAATCTGGAAAGCGGACCTTCAGAGCTTTCCAGCAATGTATAATAGTTCATACTTTGCTTCAAAATTGAAGGTCCAAAACTGGCGTCCAACGCCAGCCTCCTGCCCCATTCCAGGCATCCAGCGCCCAAAGGAGGAGTCCAACGTTCAATGCCCTAGAGGCCTCATAGCATGTGGATCTCATCAAAACTCAGCCAAACACTCATCAAGTGGGCCCCAGAAGTGGATTTAAGCACTAAAAAGACTGTTTTACCTTTCTTATGT
Source organism: Arachis ipaensis (assembly GCF_059453495.1). Classification (NCBI taxonomy): domain Eukaryota; kingdom Viridiplantae; phylum Streptophyta; class Magnoliopsida; order Fabales; family Fabaceae; genus Arachis; species Arachis ipaensis. Next base: position 110,729,118 of record NC_142441.1, on the reverse strand, counting down.
AATCCTTACTGACGGAGGGCAGAAGTCAGCCAATTAAGAAATCAATATAGAAATACATTGTGAGTATAGTTCTTAACCAACAAAAATCTGCTCGTCAATTTAGAAAGATTGTTACAAAATTAGAATAAAAATACTGGGAGTATGAGTCCCAGGTCGTCTCCCAACAAGTTGACAAAAGGGTGCTATCTTATTAATCAGGATTTTTCTGAGAAATTTGAGAGTTGAATGACAGAAAATAAATAATTATAAATTAAAAGAGAATTATATATTCAGAATAAAAAGCCTTGATTCGGGGAATTATTAATTGGAAGTTTTATCCTTGTTGGAATTCTCTTAAGTGTAGTATAAAGAGGTTGTTATTTTTACTTAGTTAACCCTTACTAAATAAAGGAAAGTCAAGTGATTGAGCTACTCTTATTCACAAATCATAGTCCTCTCCCTTGGGAAGGTCTAGCAATAGTAAATAGAGAATTAGCCAACAACTTCCAATTTTACTAATTACTTGAGCATTCCAACTCAAGTGTCTCCTTTTAATCAACCCCCATGTCAAGTTGAGAGTCTACTCCATTGACATGGGTATTACTTGCACAAAATTATAAAAGGGAATAAAAGGAAGACATGATAGACAATAACTACAAATTAATTAAAAGTAAAAGTAATCCTTTGCATTAATAAATTCTAAAAATAATCCAATTGTAACTCTAAACAAGAATTAAGAATATGGAATAGTAAGGGAATAAGAAAACAAACTAGAATAGTAACTTCAACGGAGGTGATGACTCTTCTCAATATCCAAAACAAAAGCATAAAACTAATAACATGTGAATGTAAAGAAAACCTAAAGGAAGAGTAATTTTCTCTCTAGATTCAGATCTAAAAACTAAAACTATGCTAATGAGAATGTGTGTTGAGTCTCTGCATGTTCCTTGGCTCTAGTCTGTGTTTCTGGGCCAGGAACTGGGTCCAAATTCGGCCTGAAATTGCCCCCAGTGTTTTCTGTTATTTCTGCAGATCGCGCATGTCACGCGTACGTGTTGTCGTGCAAAACTCCAATCAACGCGCACGCGTCAGGTATGCACGCACATCATTGTGCAGATCTTCAAGTCACGCGCACGCGTGAGCCATGCGTGCGCGTCGATGCTCGCTGGTTGTCTCCTTTATTTCTTGTGCTCCTTCCATTTTTGCAAGCTTCCTCTCCATCCTCTAAGTCATTTCTACCCTATAAGACCTGAAACACTGAACACACAGATCACGGCATTAAATAGTATAAAGAAGGATTTAAAATATACAAATTAAAGGGCTTAGGAAGCAAGTTTTCAATCATAGAATAGAACTAGGAAGGAATTGTAAAACCATGCAAATTGTATGAATAAGTGGGTAGAGACTTGATGAAACCACTCAATTGAACACAAGATAAACCATAAAATAGTGGTTTATCAACCTCCCCACACTTAAACATTAGCATGTCCTCATGCTTAGCTCAAGGAGATTAAAAGACTAAATAAGGGAAAGTAAGACTCATGAAATGCAACCTATGTATGAATGCAACTATATGCTAAGATGATCCTGCCTACTTGGTTAAAAGTAAATAAGTTCTTCAAGACAAACATAAGTCAGATATCACTAATTAAAATAATACAGTAAAGACAAGTAAACTTGTAAGAAAATAGCTCATGAAAGCAGGGAACATAGAATCAAGCATTGAATCCTCACTGATAGTGTATATGCACTCTAATCACTCAAGTGTATAGGGTAATCCACTCTAGTCTTCTCTAGTCATGCTTTCTAAACTTTGTTCTTCACCTAACCAATCAACAAGTATTTAATGTACCAATGCAAATATCATGAGGTCTTTTCAAGGTTGTAATGGGGCTAAGGTAAGGGTGAGGGTATATATATATGGCTAAGTGAGCTATAAATTGAATCCTTGATTAACCTAAGCTCTTACCTCTACATACACTCTTTATACTTTTAAAATCATGCCTAGATACCCAAAATTCCCACTTTTGCATATTTCACATACTCATGCATCAACTTTTCTTTTAATTTTTATCACATATGCATTGATCTTTTATTAAACTTAGCATTTGGGGTAATTTTGTCCCTGGTGCACGAATTGTGAATCACACTTTTCACAATGCGTACCACTAACCAGCAAGTGCACTGGGTCGTCCAAGTAATACCTTACGTGAGTAAGGGTCGAATCCCACGGAGATTGTTGGTTTGAAGCAATCTATGGTTATCTTGTAAATCTTAGTCAGGAAGTCAATTATGTTTATCAATTGAATTGTGAGTAACCAGTAGAGCATATATTAAAAGTTACTTGTTGTGCAGTGATGGAGAGTATGTTGGAGTTTTGGAGATGCTTTGTCTTCTGAATCTCTGCTTTCCTCTGTCTTCTTGTTCACGCACGCACGTCCTCCTATGGCAAGCTGTGTGTTGGTGGATCACCGTTGTCAATGGCTACCTTCCATCCTTCCAGTGAAAACTACGCTCACGCGCCCTGTCACAGCACGGCTAATCACCGGTTGGTTCTCGATCCGGTTGGAATAGGATTTACTATCCTTTTGCATCTGTCACTAACGCCCAGCCTTCAGGAGTTTGAAGCTCGTCACAGTCATTCAATCCTTGAATCCTACTCGGAATACCACAGACAAGGTTTAGACTTTCCGGATTCTCATGAATGCCGCCATCAGTTCTAGCTTATACCACGGAGATTCTGATTAAGGAATCTAAGAGATCCTCATTCAATCGTATATAGAACGGAGGTGGTTGTCAGGCACACGTTCATGATTTGAGGAAGGTGATGAATGTCACAGATCATCACCTTAATCACAGTTAAGCGTGAATGAACATCTTAGATAGGAACAAGCGTGTTTGAATGGAAAACAGAAATACTTGCATTAATTCATCGAGACACAGTAGAGCTCCTCACCCCCAACAATGGGGTTTAGAGACTCATGCCGTCAGAGAATACAAAGTTTAGATCTAAAATGTCATGAGATACAAAATAAGTCTCTAAAAGTTGTTTAAATACTAAACCAGTAGCCTAGGGTTACAAAATATGAGTGGACTATGATGGATGATGCAGAGATCCACTTCTGGGGCCCACTTGGTGTGCTGGGGCCCACTTGGTGTGTGCTGGGGCTGAGACTTTAAGAAATTCACGTGCAGAGGCCATTTGTGGAGTTGAACGCCAGTTTTTGTGCCAGTTTGGGCGTTCAACTCCAGTTTTTGATCCTTTTCTGGCGTTGGACGCCAGATTTGGGCAGAAAACTGGCGTTGAACGCCAGTTTACGTCATCAATTCTTGTGCAAAGTATGGACTATTATATATTGCTGGAAAGCCCTGGATGTCTACTTTCCAACGCAATTGGAAGCACGCCATTTCGAGTTCTTTAGCTCCAGAAAATCCACTTTGAGTGCAGGGAGGTCAGAATCCAACAGCATCAGCAGTCCTTTTTCAGCCTGAATCAGATTTTTGCTCAACTCCTTCAATTTCAGCCAGAAAAATACCTGAAATTACAGAAAAACACACAACTCATAGTAAAGTCCAGAAACATGAATTTTTCCTAAAAACTACTGGAAATAAACTAAAAACTAACTAAAACATACTCAAAACTATATGAAATTATCCCCAAAAAGCGTATAAAATATCCGCTCATCACAACACCAAACTTAAACTGTTGCTTGTCCTCAAGCAACTAGACAAATAAAATAGAAGACTAATAGGTTGAGAAGCAATAATATCTCAGAGTTTTTGATTGAAGCTCAGATCCTAATTAGATGAGCGGGACTAGTAGCTTTTTGCTTCTGAACAGTTTTGGCATCTCACTTTATCCATTGAAGCTCAGAGTGATTGGCATCTATAGGAACTCAGAATTCAGATAGTGTTATTGATTCTCTTAGTTCAGTGTGATGATTCTTGAACACAGCTTCTTTATGAGTCTCGGCCGTGGCCCTAAGCACTTTGTTTTCCAGTATTACTACCGGATACATAAATGCCACAAACACATAACTGGGTGAACCTTTTCAGATTGTGACTCAGCTTTGCTAAAGTCCCCAATTAGAGGTGTCCAGAGTTCTTAAGCACACTCTTCTTTTTGCTTTGGACCTTGACTTTAACCGCTCAGTCTCAAGCTTTCACTTGACACCTTCACGCCACAAGCACATGGTTAGGGACAGCTTGATTTAGCCGCTTAGGCCAGGATTTTATTCCTTTTTGGCCCTCATATCCACTGATGCTCAAAGCCTTGGGATCCTTTTTATTACCCTTGCCTTTTGGTTTTAAGGGCTTTGGCTTTTTCTGCTTGCTTTCTCTTTTTTCTTTCTCTCTTTTTTTTTTTTTTCTGCAAGCTTTGTTCTTTGCTGCTTTTTCTTGCTTCAAGAATCATTTTTATGGTTTTTCAGATTCTCAATAACATGTCTCATGTTCATCATTCTTTCAAGAGCCAACATATTTAACAGTCTTAAACAACAAATTCAAAAGATATATGCACTGTTCAAGCATTCATTCAGAAGACAGAAAGCATTGCCACCACATTTAACTAATTAGAATTTCTCTTATTAAAACTCGAAATTTTATTGCTTCTTATTTAAAAGATCTACTATTTTATTCATGTTTGCTGATGATGAGAAAAATAAACTATAGCTTAATTGGAGATAAAATCAAAATAGACTAATTACTACTATATGACTCCTAAGGTAAAATTAAAATAAGAACAGTTATCACAGAGTTAAGGCTAAGATTAGAACTCAACAACCTTGAGGTTTGGGAAGTGGATGTTCCTCTAGTCTGTGAGGTGCTTGGTCCTTCAAGAGAGAATTTCTGGCGCTTCAGTTCCTTTAAATCACGCCCTTGCTCCTCTTGGAGTGGGTTGTTTTCCTTTAGGGGCCATGATCTTAGTGATCACGGATAAGCACACCAAACTTAGAGCTTTGCTTGTCCTCAAGCAAAAGAAAAAGAAGGAGATGGGTAGAAGGAGAGCTCCTCCCCACCATCCTGGCGTTTGAACGCCCAAACACTGCCTGTTTTGGGCGTTCAATGCCCAAATGCTGCTATCCTGGGCGTTCAACGCCCAGTTGTTGCCCTTTTCTGGCGTTGAACGCCAGATAGCTATCCTTACTGGCGTTCAGCGCCCACTGGATGCCTATTTTGGGCGCTGAACGCCCAAAATGGCCTTCACTGGCGTTTTCTTGCCAGTAAGCTCCCTATCTCTGTTTTGTGTGTAGATTCCTTCTGTAACCCTGTAAACTTATGCAAATGATTCTTTACCTTAGTGTCAGTGAACTTTATATAAACAATTAAAAATAAAAATAGGGCAAAATGCTTAGAGGATTGTTGCCCTATGGCTGGGTTGCCTCCCAGCAAGCGCTTCTTTATTGTCTTTAGCTGGACCTTGCTGAGCTTTTAATCTAGCTTCAGCCTTGAGCATTCTTGCTCAATGTTGCCCTCAAGATAATGCTTGATTCTCTGTCCATTGACAATGAACTTCTTATCAGAATCAATATCTTGAAGCTCCACATAACCATATGGTGATACACTTGTAATCACGTATGGTCCCCTCCACCGGGATTTCAGTTTCCCGGGGAATAGCCTGAGTCTAGAGTTAAACAACAGAACCTTCTATCCTGGTTCAAAGATTCTAGATGACAGCTTTCTGTCATGCCACTTTTTTTATTTTTCTTTATAAAGCTTGGAATTTTCGAAAGCTGTGAATCTGAATTCCTCTAGCTCATTTAGCTGGAGCAATCGTTTTTCTCCTGCTAATTTGGCATCTAAGTTTAGGAATCTGGTTGCCCAGTAGGCCTTATGTTCCAGTTCCACGGGCAAGTGGCATGCCTTACCATACACGAGTTGGTATGGAAAGGTCCCTATAGGGGTCTTGAATGCTGTTCTGTAAGCCCACAGAGCATCATCCAAGCTCCTTGCCCAATCCTTTCTACGGGTACTTACTGTCCGTTCCAGGATTCTCTTTAATTCTCTATTAGAGACTTCAGCTTGCCCATTGGTTTGTGGATGATATGGTGTGGCAACTTTGTGGCGAATTCCATACCGAACCATGGCAGAGTAAAGCTGTTTATTGCAGAAGTGAGTGCCCCCATCACTGATTAACACTCTAGGGACACCAAACCTGCTAAAGATATGTTTCTGGAGGAACTTCAGCACTGTTTTAGTATCATTGGTGGGTGTGGCAATAGCCTCAACCCATTTTGATACATAGTCAACTGCCACCAGAATATAAGTGTTTGAGTATGATGGTGGGAAAGGTCCCATGAAGTCAAATCCCCATACATCAAACAACCCTATTTCCAAGATTCCTTGTTGAGGCATGGCGTAACCATGAGGCAGATTACCAGCTCTTTGGCAACTGTCACAATTACGTACAAACTCTCGGGAATCTTTATAGAGTGTGGGCCAATAGAAGCCACATTGGAGGACCTTGGTGGCTGTTCGCTCACCTCCGAAATGGCCTCCATATTGAGATCCGTGGCAATGCCATAGGATTCTCTGTGCTTCCTCTCTGGGGACACACCTACGGATAATTCCGTCTGCACATCTCTTAAAGAGATAAGGTTCATCCCACAAGTAGTACTTTGCATCAGTAACTAATTTCTTCTTTTGTATTCTATTATACTCCTTAGGTATGAACCTTGCAGCTTTATAGTTTGCAATATCGGCAAACCATGGTGCTTCCTGAATGGCAAATAGATGCTCATCAGGGAACGTCTCAGAGATCTCAAGAAAGGGGAGGGACGTTCCTTTCACTGGCTCTATCCGGGACAGATGATCAGCCACTTGGTTCTCTGTCCTTTTTCTGTCTCTTATTTCTATATCAAACTCTTGCAGAAGCAATACCCATCTGATGAGCCTGGGTTTTGAATCCTACTTTGTGAGTAGATATTTAAGAGCAGCATGGTCAGTATACACAATCACTTTTGATCCTACTAAGTATGATCTGAACTTGTCAATGGCGTAAACCACTGCAAGTAGTTCTTTTTCTGTGGTTGTGTAATTTTTCTGGGCATCATTTAGAACGCGACTGGCATAATAAATGACATGCAGAAGCTTGTCATGCCTCTGTCCCAATACTGCACCAATGGCATGATCACTGGCATCACACATTAACTCAAATGGCAATGTCCAGTCTGGTGCAGAAATAACTGGTGCTGTGACCAGCTTAGCTTTCAGCGTTTCAAACGCCTGCAGGCATGCTGTGTCAAACACAAATGGTGTGTCAGCAGCTAGCAGATTGCTTAGAGGTTTTGCGATTTTTGAAAAATCCTTTATAAACCTCCTATAGAATCCTGCATGCCCCAGAAAGCTTCTGATTGCCTTAACATTGGCAGGTGGTGGTAATTTTTCAATTACCTCTATTTTTGCTTGATCCACCTCTATTCCCTTGTTTGAGATTTTATGCCCAAGAACAATTCCTTCAGTCACCATGAAGTGACACTTTTCCCAGTTTAAAACTAGGTTGGTTTCTTGGCATCTTTTCAGAACAAGTTTCAGGTGATCAAGACATGAGCTGAATGAGTCTCCATATACTAAGAAGTCATCCATGAAGACTTCCAGAAATTTTTCCACCATGTCAGAGAAAATAGAGAGCATGCATCTCTGGAAGGTTGCAGGTGCATTGCATAGCCCAAAGGGCATCCTTCTATAAGCAAACACTCCGGATGGACATGTGAATGCTGTTTTCTCTTGATCCTGGGGATCTACTGCAATCTGGTTATAGCCTGAATAGCCATCCAAAAAGCAGTAATAATCATGACCTGCTAGTCTCTCTAGCATCTGGTCTATGAATGGTAAAGGAAAATGATCCTTTCTGGTGGCTGTATTGAGCCTTCTGTAGTCAATACACATGCGCCACCCTGTAACTGTTCTTGTAGGAACCAGTTCATTTTTTTCATTATGAATCACTGTCATGCCTCCCTTTTTTGGGACGACTTGAACAGGGCTCACCCAGGGGCTATCAGAAATGGGATAAATAATCCCAGCCTCTAGTAATTTGGTGACCTCTTTCTGCACCACTTCCTTCATGGCTGGATTTAGCCGCCTCTGTGGTTGAACCACTGGTTTGGCATTATCCTCCAATAGGATTTTGTGCATGCATCTAGCTGGGCTTATGCCCTTAAGGTCACCTATGGACCACCCAAGAGCTGTCTTGTGTGTCCTTAGCACTTGAATAAGTGCTTCCTCTTCCTGTGAATTTAAAGCAGAGCTTATGATCACTGGAAAAGTGTCACCTTCTCCTAGAAATGCATATTTCAAGGATGGTGGCAGTGGCTTGAGCTCTGGTTTAGGAGATTTTTCCTCTTTCAGAAGAAAGTTCAGAGGCTCTTTCACGTCCCCTGAATCCTCCAAATCAGGTTGAACATCTTTAAAGATGTTTTCCAACTCTGATTCGAGACTCTCAGCCATGTTGATCTCTTCTACTAAAGAGTCAATAAGGTCAACTTTCATGCAGTCTATTGATGTGTCTGGATGCTGCATGGCTTTGACAGCGTTCAACTTGAACTCGTCATCGTTGACTCTCAGGGTTATTTCCCCCTACTGGACGTCAATGAGGGATCGTCCAGTTGCTAGGAAGGGTCTTCCTAGAATGAGAGTAGCACTCTTGTGCTCCTCCATTTCCAGCACAACAAAGTCAGTGGGAAAGGCGAATGGCCCAACTCTGACAATCATGTCCTCAATCACGCCTGATGGGTATTTAGTGGAACCATCAGCAAGTTGGAGACATATCCGGGTTGGTTTAACTTCTTCAGTTAAGCCAAGCTTCCTGATAGTGGATGCAGGTATCAGGTTGATGCTTGCCCCAAGATCGCATAAAGCTATCTTGGTGCAATCACCTTCTAATATGCATGGTATCAGAAAACTCCCAGGGTCTTTAAGCTTTTCAGGAAAGCTTTTCAGAATGACTGCACTGCATTCTTCAGTGAGGAGAACTCTTTCTGTTTCTCTCCACTCCTTCTTATGACTCAAGATCTCTTTCATGAACTTGGCATAAGAAGGTATTTGCTCAAGTGCCTCTGCAAATGGAATCTTTATTTCAAGAGTCCTTAGATAATCTGCAAAGCGAGCAAATTGCTTATCCTGCTCCTCTTTCCGGAGTTTTTGAGGATAAGGTATCTTGGCTTTATATTCCTCAACCTTAGTGGTTAAAGAAGCCTTTTTAGAGGGGTTGTTATCAGCACTTGTGTGTGTCTGATCCCTCACTGGCAATTGAATGCCAGAGTCAGAAGCTGGAGTGACGTTAGACGCCAACTCACTGTCTGTTCCTAGCGCCTGAACGCCAGAAATGTGCCCATTTTGGGCGTTCAACACTGGATTAGGCCCCCTTTGGGCGTTCAATGCCAGATTCTTGCCCATTTCTGGCGTTGAACGCCAATCCTGCCTTGTTTCTGGCGCTGAACGCCAGTTTTGGGCATGGTCTGGGCGTTCAGCGCCAGCCTTCCACCCATTTTCTGGCATTTTAGTGCTAGAATTATTTTTCCCTGGGCTCTTACTGTCCTCAGGGGAATCTTTGGTGGGTCGCTCATTTCTTGAATTTTTGATGCCTTGAGGTGGGGTATTTAATTTTTTCCCACTTCTTAATTGAACTGCTTGGCATTCTTCTGCTATTTGCTTTGATAGCTGCTGCTTTGTTTGCTTAAACTGTTCGTCCATATGTATATTAGCTATCCTTGTCTCCTGTAACCTGTCTTTGAATTCAGTTAGCTGTTTTGTTAGAAAATCTAATTGCTGATTGAATTCAGCAGCTTGTTTTACAGTACTGAATTCAGCAGTTACTGTTTTAACCTCTTCATTCATGGAAGGGTTGCTGCTTAGATACAGATGCTGATTCCTGGCAACTGTATCAATGAGCTCTTGAGCTTCTTCAATTGTCTTTCTCATATGGATAGATCCACCAGCTGAGTAATCTAAAGACATCTGAGCTCCTTCTGCAAGCCCATAGTAGAAGATGTCTAACTGAACCCACTCTGAAATCATTTCAGAGGGGCATTTTCGTAGCATCTCTTTGTATCTCTCCCAGGCATCATAAAGAGATTCATTATCTCCTTGCTTAAAGCCTTGGATGTCCAGCCTTAGCTGTGTCATCCTTTTTGGAGGGAAATACTGATTTAGGAATTTTTCTGTCAGCTGTTTCCATGTTCTTATGCTGGCCTTAGGTTGGTTATTTAACCACCTCTTGGCTTGATCTTTTACAGCAAATGGAAACAGTAATAGTCTGTAGACATCCTGATCTATTTCCTTATCATGTACTGTGTCAGCAATTTGTAAAAATTGTGCCAGAAACTCTGTAGGTTCTTCCTGTGGAAGACCAGAATATTGACAACTTTGCTGCACCATGATAATGAGCTGAGGATTCAACTCAAAACTACTAACTCCAATGGAGGGTATGCAGATGCTACTCCCATATGAAGCAGTAGAGGGGTTAGAATATGACCCCAAAGTCCTCCTGGACTGTCCATCTTCACTTATGTCCATGATGGATATATGGATATAATTTGGACTGATTTACCTTTTTATTTATTTTATTTTATAAGAAGTAAATACTTAAATAAAATAAAATAACTAAAAAGGAATTGAATTTTGAAATAATAAAATATATATATATTTTTTTCTCTTTTTTTTTTCGTAAAAAAATAAAAAATAGTTAGTTAAGAAAAAAAGAAATTTTTGAAAAAGAGGGGAGATATTTTCGAAAATTAGAGAGAGAGAGTTAGTTAGGTAGTTTTGAAAAAGTTAAGAAACAAACAAAAAGTTAGTTAGTTGGTTGGAACAAATTTTGAAAAGATAAGAAGTTAGGAAGTTAGAAGAGATATTTTGAAAAGATATTTTTGAATTTAGTGAGGAGAGAGAAAAACAATAAGATAGTACAAGATTTAAAATTTTTAGATCTAATGCTCCTTGTTTTCGAAAAATTTGGAGGGAAAACACCAAGGAACACCAAACTTAAAAATTTTAAGATCAAGACACAAGGAAACTCAAGAACACTTTGAAGACTCACAAGAACACAAGAACATGAAGGAAGAACACCAAACTTAAAATTTTTAGAAAACCAAACCAAAATTTTCGAAAATCAAAGGGGAATCAACAAGAAAACACCAAACTTAAAGTTTGGCACAAGATTTAATAGAAAAAATATTTTTGAAAAAGAAGGTTTTGAAAAGAGTATAAAAGATTCTAACCCAATCAAATTAATGCTCTAGCCAAATGAGTTATGGGACCTTCAAAAATTTTAAGAAAGATTATTTTTGAAAACACCAAACTTAAAGTTTGGCACAGGATTTAATAGAAAAATTATTTTTGAAAAAGGTTTTTAAAAAAATATGATAGCCAATTATCATGAACATAAACACCACGTTCTAAATAACTGAGCTATAAATTTAAAGTGTTTTAACAAGGGATAAATAATAAAAGACTCTAAACCAAAAAAGAGAAAATTTTTCCTAATCTAAGCAACAAAATAATCCGTCAGTTGTTCAAACACGAACAATCCCCGGCAACGGCGCCAAAAACTTGGTGCACGAATTGTGAATCACACTTTTCACAACGCGTACCACTAACCAGCAAGTGCACTGGGTCGTCCAAGTAATACCTTACGTGAGTAAGGGTCGAATCCCACGGAGATTGTTGGTTTGAAGCAATCTATGGTTATCTTGTAAATCTTAGTCAGGAAGTCAATTATGTTTATCAATTGAATTGTGAGTAACCAGTAGAGCATATATTAAAAGTTACTTGTTGTGCAGTGATGGAGAGTATGTTGGAGTTTTGGAGATGCTTTGTCTTCTGAATCTCTGCTTTCCTCTGTCTTCTTGTTCACGCACGCACGTCCTCCTATGGCAAGCTGTGTGTTGGTGGATCACCGTTGTCAATGGCTACCTTCCATCCTTCCAGTGAAAACTACGCTTACGCGCCCTGTCACAGCACGGCTAATCACCGGTTGGTTCTCGATCCGGTTGGAATAGGATTTACTATCCTTTTGCATCTGTCACTAACGCCCAGCCTTCAGGAGTTTGAAGCTCGTCACAGTCATTCAATCCTTGAATCCTACTCGGAATACCACAGACAAGGTTTAGACTTTCCGGATTCTCATGAATGCCGCCATCAGTTCTAGCTTATACCACGGAGATTCTGATTAAGGAATCTAAGAGATCCTCATTCAATCGTATATAGAACGGAGGTGGTTGTCAGGCACACGTTCATGATTTGAGGAAGGTGATGAATGTCACAGATCATCACCTTCATCACAGTTAAGCGCGAATGAACATCTTAGATAGGAACAAGCGTGTTTGAATGGAAAACAGAAATACTTGCATTAATTCATCGAGACACAGCAGAGCTCCTCACCCCCAACAATGGGGTTTAGAGACTCATGCCGTCAGAGAATACAAAGTTTAGATCTGAAATGTCATGAGATACAAAATAAGTCTCAAAAAGTTGTTTAAATACTAAACCAGTAGCCTAGGGTTACAAAATATGAGTGGACTATGATGGATGATGCAGAGATCCACTTCTGGGGCCCACTTGGTGTGCTGGGGCCCACTTGGTGTGTGCTGGGGCTGAGACTTTAAGCAATTCACGTGCAGAGGCCATTTGTGGAGTTGAACGCCAGTTTTTGTGCCAGTTTGGGCGTTCAACTCCAGTTTTTGATCCTTTTCTGGCGCTGGACGCCAGATTTGGGCAGAAAACTGGCGTTGAACGCCAGTTTATGTCGTCAATTCTTGTACAAAGTATAGACTATTATATATTGCTGGAAAGCCCTGGATGTCTACTTTCCAACGCAATTGGAAGCACGCCATTTCGAGTTCTGTAGCTCCAGAAAACCCACTTTGAGTGCAGGGAGGTCAGAATCCAACAGCATCAGCAGTCCTTTTTCAGCCTGAATCAGATTTTTGCTCAACTCCTTCAATTTCAGCCAGAAAAATACCTGAAATTACAGAAAAACACACAACTCATAGTAAAGTCCAGAAACATGAATTTTTCCTAAAAACTACTGGAAATAAACTAAAAACTAACTAAAACATACTCAAAACTATATGAAATTATCCCCAAAAAGCGTATAAAATATCCGCTCATCAGTCCCCTTATTTATTTATTTATTTATTGAATAATTTTTTTTAAAGTAAAAGAAAACATAATATTATCAATGCACATGGATTTTTTTTCTTTAATTTTTCTTCGTCTTACATGAGTAGGTGCCCAAATTCCTGATATTTTATCAATTCAACACTTCCCTATTAACCCATGTTCCCACAATTTTCCCACACTTAATTGACACACAATCTCTATCTTAAGCTAACCAAAGATTCAATTGGGGTGCTTAATTATTTTTCTGCTTAAGGCTAGTGATGTAGTAAAATATAGAACAGATGGGGATAAAAGGGCTCAAAGTGGCTAACAAAGGGAAATGAAAGGGTAGGCTATTTGGGATAAGTGAGCAAAAACAATTAATGGCCTCAATCATATGCATGCATATAAACACATTAAAGATTGGACATATAGAATGGAACAAAATAAAAATTACAATCATAGAGAAGAAAACACACAAGAATAAAATATTATGGTTAAATAGTGTAACCATGTAATTATGCTCAAATCTCATAGGTTGTGTGTTCTTAGCTATAATTCATGTTCCAATTTACAATTTTCAAAATAGAGTCTTGAAAAGAAACTTATTATTTTTCAACCAAATAGAACATGCATGCAACCACCTATTACTATGTAATCTATCATATCCTAAAAAAAGAAAAAATAACCTATTGGTGTTAAGAAAGAGCAGTTACCTCTAGAAGTCAGGTACTGATCAACCTCCCCACAGTTAAAGCTTGGCACCGTCCTCGGTGCAGGAACAAAGGGGGGCTGGTAGCAGCATCTCCACAGTCAAGATTGTCATGGCTCCCTGTGCTGGTGGATGAAGTGGAATTCGGGGTGTCTGGGTCTTCTTCAGGTGGGTGGATGCCAACAATCAGCTCCTTGAGGTATGTAAATCAGCGCTTGTTACGGCGCTCTCTTCGCTTTGCCTGCTGGTCGAGCCGGTCCAACCTCTCAAGTATCTGAAGGAGCAGTTGATTTGTTGAAGGTGCTTTTGATGTGGAAGGAGAATGAATATCTCTGGCTGGTTCTGTAGTCCGGCTAGTAGTGGCTGCTGGAGGTCTGATGTACTTCCCATTGGGGACAATCTGATCATCCCGCAGAAGTATGGTCTTGGTGTCCCCAGCTCTGTAGGAGACTCCGGCTATCGAGACTAGATCTGAAACCAAGGCGGGAAAGGGTAGGTTGCCCGCAATCTGTACGTGTCCCATGGCGTCCTGGAGGTGTCTTGGTAGGTTGAGGGGCTGGTCTGTAAGGACACACCAGAGAAGAACAGCCATATCTGCAGTGAAGGAGGACTCGTGAGTGCTTGGAAAGACGTAGTGGGACATAATCTGTTCTCACACTCGAGCCTCCAAGGTGAGTGCTGAAGCCGATATGCCCTTAGGTTGGGATCAATGGTATCCAGAGATCCATCTACTGCCAGGTTGTGCTATAACTCTGAGGACAGCGTCCTAGTCAAACTGGTATGTCTGGCGTTTGAAAGAGGCTTTTTGGTATGCGTCCAATCCTTTTGGAGCACGGAGAAGATCGAAAGCTCACTGAATGGCCCCTTCGGATATAGGGACTTGCTTTTCACGGACATAGACAGACTGCATGGTTGGCATGTGAAAGTTGGAGTAGAATTCAACTACCCATGAGAAATTAACTTGCCGTGGCTGTCTTCGTAAGAATCCCCATTGTCTGTGCTCAATCCGGGGCTCAACAAAATCAACAATGTGGTTTGGGAGGATGAGTAGGTGCTCATTGTTATAGTTCCGCTCAGCCAAGATGGGGAACATCTGCTCACAGTAGTGGTTAGTGAACTGGGGAGTATCCCTTGCTGGAAAGGCTTTCTCTATTTCATTGACCTTGATGATCCTCTTGACCCTCTTTGTTGTCGGTTTGACTGCTGTTGAGGATGGTTCCACAGCTAGTGCTCTTTTTGTTCCTCTCCTTGCCGGTAGCTTGGGAGTAGCTTTCTCTTTACCCTTCTTAGTGGCCATCCTGAAAAGGGAAAAGGAAAGTAACTTGTAAAGCTAAGGGTTAAAGCAAGGAGGAGGACAGTACAAGTGATAATCAATGCCAAGGTAAAGAAGGATGTCGTTAACACATGGTCGCAACTACATGTGATCATTTTATCACTGGAAATATAGCAAGTGCATGTTATGGCAAGTAGATGCAAGATGTTTATTAGCATGCCGGCAAAGGCATGAGTAGCATATATCAAGCATTAATAACTTAAATGTATTATCACTCGTAACAAACTAACCATCACGTTTGTATTGACAATTATATACAATTAATAAAATACTTAAAGCGTTTGTGAAAAACAGGCATTAGAGTAGAAGGATAGAATAATTAAAAATACGCAATGCCATACGGGCTTTTTTACAAACACTTAGTATGCATGGTAAATATGTTATTAAAAGTATTGAATTTGAACATACAAACAACCCAAAAAAAAGTAATATGAATTGTCAATTAATCCTTCAATATATCCACAAGCAAAATATAGGAGAAAAGAATCACCCAATTAAATTTCTAATACCAATTAAAAGGATGTAAAAAGCAGAAGAGAGACAAAGAAAACATAGATTATGAATTTAAAAAGAAAAAAAGAAGAAGGGAATATAAATTAAAGTAATAATGAAAAAGTAAAAGGGGGAGAAGAAAAGAACCTTGATGAAGGGGATGAAGAAGGAGGGAGAAAGTAGTAGAAAGTAAGAAAGAATAAAGAAGAAAGAAGGAAGAAGAAAGAATTAGGAATGGGGAAGAAAAGATAAGAATTCTGGTACAGATCTAGTTAAACTGTGCGTCGCATGCGACGTGTGCGCGAGGAGCACGCGGACGAGTGGATCGTGCTATTTTCAAGCGACGCGTACGCGTCAGGAACGCGTATGCGTGACCTGGTTTGTGCGATTGGCGTGGAGGCAGCCTCGCGCACGCACAACTCTCTGTCCCATACGCACAATTGCCAAAAATTTAAACGACACGTGCGCGTGAGGTACGCGCACGCGTGGATGGTTTGGAGGGAAAAATGACGCGTACGCGTCAGGGACGCGTACGCGTGACATTCCTTGTCCTCCTAGCACCATTCCAGCATCAAGCCATCACAAACTTTCTGTCTAAACACATTTTTACGCCGATCTATAGGGTCACGCGTACGCGTGGGTGACGCGTACGTGTGGAAGGCTGATTTTGCAATTGACGCGGACGCGTCAGGGACGCGTACGCGTGGGCGTGTTTGTGCCTAAAGCACGCCTCCAAATGCACATATGACGCGTACGCGTCAGCGACGCTTGCGTGTCGCGTGCAAATATTTTTTTTTTATGCAGAATGCAGATGCAAATGCAGACTATATGCAGAGATTATGAGAAGAGTCACTAAGAAAAATAAAGTAGAATAAAATAAAATAAAACTAAGACTGAAACAGAACGATCATACCATGGTGGGTTGTGTCCCACCTAGCACTTTGCTTTTACGTCCTTAAGTTGGACGGTCTTCAGGCTCATTCTGCTTTTGTTGGTGGGTCCTCCAAGAGGAAGACCTCTAGATCTTTGTGTTTCTTCATCTTCTCACCATGATAAAGCTTTAGGCGATGTCCATTGACCTTGATGAATTTGGAGCTAGAAGGATGACGCAAGTGAAAGACTCTGTATGGCTCTGCCTTTTCTACTCTGTAGGGACCTTTTCATCTTGATCTCAGCTTGCCTGGCATGAGTCTCAGTCTGGAGTTATAAAGAAAAAACAACTCCCCTGGTCTGAACTCTCTCCTTTTGATGTGCCTGTCATGCACAGCCTTCATCTTCTCTTTGTATCGCCTGGAGTTGTCATATGCTTCTAGGCAAAGGTTCTCTAATTCTGCTAGTTGCAGCTTCCTCAAATCCCATGTTGCACTCCCTCATAGCCCAGAAAGCCTTGTGTCCCACCTCTACTGGAAGGTGGCAAGTGATGAGCGGATAATTTATACGCTTTTTGGCATTGTTTTTAGTATGTTTTTAGTATATTTTAATTAGTTTTTATTATATTTTTATTATTTTTTAAATAAAAATCACTCTTCTGGACTTTACTATGAGTTTGTGTGTTTTTCTATAATTTCAGGTATTTTCTGGCTGAAATTGAGGGACCTGAGCAAAAATCTGATTCAGAGGCTAAAAAAGGACTGCAAATGCTGTTGGATTCTGACCTCCCTACACTCAAAGTGGATTTTCTGGAGCTACAGAAGCCCAATTGGCGCGCTCTTAATTGCGTTGGAAAGTAGACATCCTGGGCTTTCCAGAAATATATAATAGTCCATACTTTGCTCGAGATTTGATAGCCCAAACAGGCGTTCCAATTCAGCTCAAGAATTATGGGGTTTAACTCCAAAACTGGCACAAAAGCTGGAGTTAAACGCCCAAACTGGCACAAAAGCTGGCGTTTAACTCCAAAAAAAGTTTCTACACATGAAAGCTTCAATGCTCAGTCCAAGCACACACCAAGTGGGCCCGGAAGAAGATTTCTGCATTAATTACCTATTTCTGTAACCCTAGGCTACTAGTTTTCTATAAATAGGACCCTTTGCTATTGTATTTTCATACTTTACTCAGACTTCGATAGACCTTTTCACGTTTGGGGCTGGCCTCACGGCCATGCTTAGACCCTCTTGTTCTTATGTATTTTCAACGGTGGAGTTTCTACACACCATAGATTAAGGTGTGGAGCTCTGCTGTTCTTCATGAATTAATACAAAGTACTATTGTTTTTCTATTCAACTCAAGTCTATTTCTTCTCCAAGATATTCATTCGTTCTTCAACTTGATGAATGTGATGATCCGTGACACTCATCATCATTCTCACCTATGAACATGTGCCTGACAACCACCTCTGTTCTACTAGCAATGGCTTGAATGCGTATCTCTTGGGTTTCTAATCTAAGATTGGAACCTTCGTGGTATAGGTTAGAATTATTGGTGGCCATTCCTGAGATCTGAAAAGTCTAAACCTTGTCTGTGGTATTCCGAGTAGGATCTGGGAAGGGATGACTGTGACGAGCTTTAAACTCGCGATTGTGGGGCGTGTGACAGACGCAAAAGGATCAATGGATCCTATTCCGACATGATCGAGAACCGACAACTGATTAGCCAATGTTGTGACAGAGCATCAGGACCATTTTCACTGAGAGGACGGGATGTATCCATTGACAACGGTGATGCCCAACATAAAGCTTGCCATGGAAAGGAGTATGAATGATTGGAAGAAGGCAATAAGAAGGCAGAGGTTCAAGGGGAACAAAGCATCTTCATACGCTTATCTGAAATCCACCAATGAATTACATAAGTATCTCTATCTTTATTTTATGTTTATTTTCATCACCTTAAACTCCATAACCATTTGAATCCGCCTGACTGAGATTTACAATATGACCATAGCTTGCTTCAAGCCGACAATCTCCGTGGGATCGACCCTTACTCACGTAAGGTTTATTACTTGGACGACCCAGTGCACTTGCTGGTTAGTTGTGCGGAATTGTGACAAAGTGTGATTCACGTTTGAGAGCTCCAAGTCTTTGGCGCCATTGTTGATGATCACAATTTCGTGCACCAGCAAGCCTTTCCGTACACTAAGCGGAAGGGGCTCATCCTAATGGGTGTCTTGTACGCTGTCTGATACGCCCAGAGCGCATCAACAAGTCTGGTGCTCCGGTCCTTCCTATGAGACTTTACTATCTTCTTCAGAATACGCTTAATTTCTCTGTTAGATACCTCTGCTTGCCCATTGGTCTAGGGATGGTATGCTATTGCCACTTTGTGAACTTTTCCATGTTTCTTCAGTAATCCTGCTAATCTCCTGTTACAAAAATGGGTGCCTTGATCACTCACGATTGCTCGTGGTGATCCAAAACAACAGATAATATGGTTTCTAACAAAGGAAACAATAGTGTTAGCATCATCAGTATGGGTAGGAATTGCTTTCACCATTTAGAAACATAATCTACAGCTAACAGTATATAAAGATAACCACTAGAGTTTGGAAATGGACCCATGAAGTCAATGCCCCAAACATCAAAAATTTCACGGAATAGCATAATCTATTGGGGCATCTCATCCCTCTTGAATATATTGCCAAACCTTTGGCTTGGGGAACAAGATTTACAAAAAACAACAGCATCTTTAAAAAGGGTAGGCCACCAGAATCCACAGTCTAAAATTTTCTAGTCGTTCTTTGAGGGCCAAAATGTCCTCCACTCTCAGAAGAGTGGCAGGCCTCTAAAATGGACTGGAATTCTGATTGAGGTACACACCTAATTATCTGGTCGGCACCATACCTCCATAAATATGGGTCATCCCATATATAATATTTGGACTCGCTTTTCAGCTTGTCTCTCTGATGCTTAGTAAAATTAGGAGGAAAAGTATGGCTAACTAGATAATTAGCTACAGGTGCATACCAAGGAACTACTTCAGATACTACATGAAAGCTATCAAATGGAAAAACATCGTTGATAGGAGTGGAGTCATCCTTAATGTGCTCAAGGCAACTCAAGTGGTCTGCCACTAAATTCTGGTTACCACTCCTATCCTTAATTTCTAAATCAAATTCTTGCAGCAACAGTATCCAACGTATCAACCTTGGTTTAGACTCTTTTTTAGCTAATAAATATTTTAGAGTTGCATGGTCCGAGTACACTACCACCTTAGTACCAAGTAAATAGGCTCGGAATTTATCCAGAGCAAAAACAATAGCTAGAAGCTCTTTTTCCGTGGTGGTGTAATTAGACTGAGCAGCGTCTAAGGTCTTAGAAGCGTAAGCAATTACGAAAGGATCCTTATCTTCGCGCTGAGCCAGTGTCGCTCCTACTGCATGGTTGGAGGCATCACACATAATCTCAAAAGGCTGGCTCCAGTCTGGTCCTCTCACAATCGGAGCTTGAGTCAAGGCAATTTTTAGCTTATCAAATGCTTGCATGCAATCCTCACTAAACTCGAACTCAACATCTTTCTGCAGCAGTCTGGATAAAGGCAATGCTACCTTACTGAAGTCCTTGATAAATCTCCTGTAGAAACCTGCATGGCCAAGGAATGAACGGACTTCCCTCACGGAGGAGGAATAAGGTAAACTAGAAATGACATATACCTTTGCTGGATCTATAGAAATACCAGTATTAGAGACAACATGTCCTAGAACAATCCCTTGTTTTACCATAAAATGACATTTTTCAAAATTCAATACAAGGATTGAGCTAACACACCTGTCTAATACTCTAGTTAAACTATCCAAGCAAAGGTTAAAGGAATCACCATCTACGCTAAAATCATCCATAAAAACTTCCATACAGCTCTCGATAAGATCTGAAAAGATACTCATCATGCATCTTTGGAAGTAGCCGGTGCATTACATAAGCCAAAAGGCATCCTTTTGTATGCATACATTCCAAAGGGACATGTAAAAGTAGTCTTCTCCTGATCTTCAGGAGCTATATGAATTTGAAAATAGCCTGTATAACCATCTAAAAAGCAGTAATGGAATTTACCTGACAGGCGATCAAGCATCTGATCAATAAATGGCAAGGGGTAATGATCCTTGCGAGTAGCTTGGTTGAGACGCCTGTAATCAATGCAAACTCTCCATGAATTTTGTACTCTAGTTGTCAGGAGCTCTCCATGCTCATTCTTTACTGTTGTGACTCCAGACTTCTTAGGCACCACTTGTACTAGACTGACCCATTCGCTATCTGAGATGGTGATAGATGATGTCTGCTTCAAGTAGCCTGGTTACTTCTTTCTTGAAAACTTCTAAGATGGTGGGATCAGTCTTCTTTGGGGTTGATGGACAGGTCTTGATCCCTCTTCTAAGAATATTCTGTGCTCACAAACTTGAGGGCTGATGCCTACTATATCCGCCAAGCTCCACCCAATTTCTTTCTTATGTCTTCTCAGAACACTGAGCAGCTGCTCCTCCTGTTGGAAAGTGAGTTCCCTTGTAATGATAACTGGGAGCTTCTGATTATCCTCAAGGTAAGCATACTTGAGGTGGGGTGAAAAGGGCTTTAATTCCAATATCTGCTCGTGGCTGGGCTCCAGATCATTTGGAGCTAGTGATAATGGCAAAGTGTCCTCATTGTGTTCAGAGGGTGTCCCCACACTTGGACCTTGCTCAATGTGCCTTTCTTCTGCTTCTTCTTGGTGAACTGCAGCTACAGTTTCATCAATGATGTCGCATTGGAAGATAGAATGATCTTCCAGAGGGTGCTTCAGAGCTTCATTCAAATTGAAAGTCATTGCTCTGCCATCTATCTCAAAGGAGTAAGTTCTCGAGAAGGCATCTAGCTTGAACTTTGAGGTCTTTAGGAATGGCCTTCCAAGAAGGATTGATGATGGTCTTCCTGAGTGATGACTTGCATCATCTACCCTTCTTTCTTGCATAAAGAAGACCATAAAAGAGCATAAATCTCATTTGATCAGTACAATTCATGCATTATTTGATGAATATTATGGTACACTACTTTGAGATGAATTGTGCTGAATTTCAGGTGAAAAAGGCATCAAAAATGGGTAGAAGACAAACAAAAAGCTGGGCGTGTGAAACTGGCATGCCACTTAGGAGCAAACGCCACAAAAATGCACTGGCGTGGCACGCGAGGAGCTAGGCGTGGCACGTCAGTACTAAATTCCAGAGGGGAGATCCAAGCATGCATGTGAGCGTGGCACGCCAGGGACTGGGCGTGGCACGCTAGTACAAAGTTCCAGGAAGCAACAATGGAGGAAACGAACGGGGCATGGCACGCCTAACCCATCAACTACTATGGGCGTGCCACTTGAGCAAAGGGGCGTGGCACGCCAACTCACCATTCCAAGAAGAACCTCCACTATGGTGTGCCACTTGGTATCAAAGGCGTGGCACGCCAGCTCCAAGAAGTCACTTGGGCGTGCCACTTAAGAACCCAAGTGTGGCACGCCAAGCTTGAAAAGTTCATAAATCCATGGGCGTGTCACTTGAACAGCATGGCGTGGCACGCTGGTACAATAATCCAGAGAAGGGGATGAAGGCAATTGAAGACTAGGCGTGCCACTTGAAGTCGAAGGCGTGGCACGCCAACCTCTCAATCTCACTTAGGCGTGACACTTGAGCAACCAGGCGTGGCACGCTAGTGCACAAAGAGACCAAAAGCAAGGACTGGGCATGCCACTTGGTATCGAAGGCGTGGCACGCCAACCCAAGCATCTCACTATGGCATGCCACCTGAAGGCTGAGGCGTGGCACGCCGGCCTTTAGGTGTGGCACGTTGGTATAAGTTTTCAGAGAGGATGAAGGATGCCAATTACATGGGGCGTGCCATTTGGTATCGAAGGCGTGGCACGCCACTCACTATTCTTCACTTAGGCGTGCCACTTGAATCCCAGGCTCGGCACGCCAGTGTCATTCAGAGAGCAAAGAAGCATTGGGGCGTGCCACTTGAGTTCGTGGCGTGGCACGCCAAACAGAGGAACCACTCACTCACAAAGGGGCGTGGCATGCCAAACTCTGGGCATGCCACGCTAGTTCAACTTTCCAGAGAAGCTTAGCTAAGCATAGAGCAAGGGCGTGGCATGCCAAACCCTGAGCGTGCCACGCTAGTTCAAGTTTCCAGAGGTAAAGAGAAGTGGAAAAAGACTAGGGCGTGCCACTTGAGCTCGAAGGCGTGGCACGCCAAGGTTGTTAGTGAAGACGAGCGTGCCACTTGAAGGGCTGGGCGTGGCACGCCAAGCTAAAATTGAAGAGCACGTGACACGCTACTAGAGCGCCAATCACACGCCAGCTGGGAAGTCACACTTATTGAGCTTCTTTTCCCTCGAAAATGTAATTTTCCTTTTTCACTTTTGTAATTATTTTATTTTACTAGGAGTAGTATAAATACCCCCAAGGAGTACTGAAGAGGGGGTTGAGCAGTTAGTTTTAGATCCACTTTTACACTTCACTTTTGAGTACTTTTCTTTGAGCTATGAGTAGCTAACTTCCCTCTCATTGAGAGAGGGAGCTCTGTTGTACTTTATGGATTGATAATAGTGAAATTCTTCTTCTCTTCATCTTCTCTTTGATTTGCTAGAAGGAATTTCGTTCTTAAAGCTTAGTGTTCAATTATCTTGGAAAAGAGATTGAATGCAATTGGGTTTCATGGGAACCTTGGGAAAGGAAACATGAAACCATGCTTGAAATCCCTTCTCACACTTGAGTAGAATCTGGGTTTTGGTGTTTGGATATGTGACATATAATCCTCCCTCTACTTAGACCTATGATGGTGTGTGGTATAATCAAGGACCAAGCATATCTCTCTTCATGAGCAATTAGACCAAGGAATTGGCTATTGATCAAGATCTGAGAGATTGAGTCACCAAGGGATTGGGGCTCAATCAATCATGATTGCCAAGAGGTCAATGAGTTGCATGATTAAAGAGGATATAAGCTAGATTTGATCCAAAGAGACAACATCTCCCAATCTCAATGAATTTCCTCATTCTTATCTATCCCTTTCTTTATTGCTTAATTTTACATTCAGTAATTCCCCATTCCCTTTTACATTCAAGTCATTTACAATTCTGTACTTTACATTCTGCCATTTCGATTTCTGCAATTTATCGCTTTTCTTTATATTCTAGTCATTTGCGTTTATGTCATTTACAATTCTGCACTTCACAATCTTGTTGATCGACTTGTCTGATTCATCAATCAATTAAAACTGCTTGAATTTGCCAATCTCTGTGGATACGATCCCACTCCACTGTGGGTTATTACTTGACGATAATTTTGGTGCGCTTGCCAAAAGAACTAATTCACCAATTTTTGAATGGGGTATGAATTGGACTCATCAAGTTTTATGGTGCCGTTGCGGGGGATTGGCTTAAATTTGACAGTGATTAAATTGATTGGAGAGCTAGATTAAGCAATTTAAATTCCTTGTTATTTTAATTTCTTTTATTTAGCACCTTTTAATTTTTATTTCTACCATGAGTCCTATTTCTTTCTTCTTTGATTATTTTTATTCATCATCCATATTTCTACTCTTCTAACTGTTCGATTAATTGCACCAATAAAGCTAACCACTAATCTCAACAAAGTTTTCCCCACTACACTTGTTCTCTGCTGGTTATTTGCCAATTGTATGACAGGTAGAAGAGGAGAGACTTCATCTTCCTTTGATAGTGAAATTGAGAGGACCCTCGTTAGGCGAAGGAGGGAAGCAAGAAGCAAAGGCATAATTAGAGAGGAACTAGTAGAGGAAAATCTAGAAACCACCATGAAGAAGAAGCACATAACCATGTTGAAGAGGAGGCTGGCAATCATGTTGGGAAAGAAAAGAGAGTCTTAGGCTCCTACATCAATCCAAACTCAGGAAATTGTGGCAATAGCTTCCTAAAGCAAACAATTCATGCCAGTAATTTTGAGCTAAAGTCTCAGTTCATCACACTTGTTCAGAATAATTGCTCATATGGAGGAAGTGCCCAAGAAGACCTTAATCAACATCTCAACACATTCTTTAGAATATGTGATATTGTAAAGTCCAACGGGGTATACCCTGACATCTACAAACTACTCTTGTTCCCTTTCTCACTCAGAGATAAGGCAGCAAAGTGGTTGGAATCATTCCCCAAGGATAGCCTAACTACATGGGAGGAGGTCGTAAACAGATTCCTTACAAGATTTTACCCTCCACAAAGAATCAACAGGCTGACAGCTGAGGTGCAAACCTTTAGACAACAAGATGGAGAAACACTCTATGAGGCATGGGAGAGATTCAAAGATCTGACAAGAAGATGCCCACCAGACATGTTCAATGAGTGGGTATAACTACATATCTTTTATGAGGGGCTATCCTATGAAGCAAAGAAGGCAGTGGATCATTCTTCAGGAGGCTCACTCAACAAAAAGAAAACCATTGAAGAGGACATAGATGTCATTGAGACTGTAGCTGTAAATGAGTATTTCTATGCTTTAGAAAGGACTCAGAAGAAGGGAGTGCTATAACTCAACTCTGTAGATGCTTTGTTAGCTTAGAACAAGGCAATTGCAGCTCAAATAGCAGCTTTAACCAAGAGGATGGAGGCTAATCAAGCCTCAGTCATTCAAGACCAAACTCCTCAACAAGAAGGGAATGCACCAGAACCTGAAGGTGACTGGGAACAAGCTAATTATGTGAACAACTCGTCCAGACCACCATATGACCCACACTCTAAGACGTACAACCCAGGTTGGAGGAACCACCCAAATTTTGGGTTGGAAAATCAACAAAATCACAACGAGGACCACAAAAAACTTTATTCATCATATTAGCATTCCAACCACAACCCCAACCATCAAACAGGGAACCATAGACCCCACTATAACTCACAAAACACATCATATCATAGTAACCAACCCATACACAACAACCTCAATCAAGATGCACCATCCTCAACTATGAAACCATGTGAAATCAAGAGCAATTTCGAGAGGATGGAGGCTGCAATAGCACAACTGTCATCACAGATTACAAGGGCAGTCTCCACCTTCATGGACAGACAAGCACAAACTGAAAGAAGGATAGACACTAATCAAGAAGAATACAGGTCAAATCTGAAAAATCAAGGCGTAGCAATCTCAAAGTTGGAAGCACAAGTGGGGATTTTATCCAAGCAAATCCCACTTCCCACATACACATTTCCCAATGATACCATGGCTAACCCAAGAGGGAAATGTAAAGCCATTACTCTAAGAAGTGGGAAGGTTATAGAGGAAGGAACCCCTAAGCAAAGACAATCATGAAGAAGTTGCAGCAAAGCATGGGAACAAAGATGAAGGAGAGATCCCTGCTCCACCTCCACCAAAACCAGTCTTGAAGCCTTATGTGCCAAAAGCACCATACCCACAAAGACTGGGAAAAGGTGGGAAGGATGGTCAATTCTCTAAGTTCCTAGAGATCTTCAAGAAGCTCCAAATCAACATACCATTTGCTGAGACATTAGAACAAATGCCACTCTATGCCAAATTTTTGAAGGAGCTTATAACCAAAAAGAGGAACTGGGAGGCAAAAGAAACCATAGTATTGGCTGAGGAATGCAGCACCATCATACAGAAGAAGCTACCTCAAAAGTTGAAAGACCCAGGGAGTTTTCAAATCCCCTGCATCATAGGAGATATCACTATTGAGAAAGCTTTGTGTGATTTGGGAGCTAGCATAAATCTTATGTCCCTAACCATGATGAGAAGGATGAAGATTGAGGAAGCCAAGCCAACAAGAATGGCACTCCAATTGGCTGACAGAATATTTAAGTTTCCACATGGGGTGGTGGAAGACTTGCTAGTGAAAGTAGAAGAATTCATTTTCCCTGCTGATTTCGTTGTGCTAGACATGGAAGAAGAGGCCAACACGTCAATTATCTTAGGAAGACCATTTCTAGCTACTACTGGAGCCATCATTGATGTACAAAAAGGGGAACTAGTCTTGTGGTTGCATGAAGAGAAAATGGTCTTCAACGTCTTTAAAGCAATGAGTTACCCCAAGGAATCCATAGGAGAATGCATGCTGGTAGACACTATGGAACAGATAGTTCAAGAAGTTTTGGAAGAAGAACAATGTGGAGGAACCATTGAGCTGGAACAAGCACCAGATGGAGAACCACCACAAGCAACCATGAGAAACTCAATCATGCCAACCACTACAGACAACAAAGATACAGAGTCACCAAAATTAGAGCTGAAAACCTTACCACCCAGCTTGAAATATGCATATCTGGGTGCTAACAACACTCACCCAGTGATCATAAATTCAAGTCTGAGTAAGGAACAAAAAGAGGAGCTTATCCAAGTGCTGAGACAACACAAGGATGCCATAGGCTGGACACTTGCAGATTTAAAAGGGATCAGTCCTTCAATGTATATACATAAAATCTTACTTAATGAAGATGTCAAACCTTCAAGACAACAACAAAGGAGGCTGAACCCAACTATGAATGAAGTGGTTCAGAAAGAAGTGTTGAAATTATGGCAAGTAGGGGTGATCTACCCCATCTCAGACAGCCATTGGATAAGCTCGGTGCAAGTAGTCCCTAAGAAGGGAGGGATCCTGTTGTGACAAATAAGAAGAATAAATTGATACCCACAAGAACAGTGACCGGATGGCGTATGTGCATTGACTACCGGAAACTTAATGAAGCCACCCAGAAGGATCACTTTTCCTTACCTTTCATGGACCAGATGCTTGAAAGATTGGCAGGACATGAGTATTATTGCTTCTTGGATGGGTATTCGGGCTACAATCAAATTGTTGTAGACCCCAAGGATCAGGAAAAAACTTCATTTACTTGTCCATATGGTGTCTTTGCTTATAGGAGAGTGCCCTTTGGATTGTGCAATGCACCTGCAACATTCCAAAGGTGCATGCTCTCCATTTTTTCAGACATGATTGAGAAGTTCATAGAAGTATTCATGGATGACTTCTCTATGTTTGGGAACTCATATTCCGATTGCCTATACCATCTTGCTCTTGTGCTAAAAAGGTGTCAAGAAACCAACCTGGTTTTAAACTGGGAGAAGTGCCATTTTATGGTAACTGAAGGGGTGGTTCTTGGTCACAAGATTTCAAAAGATGGCATAGAAGTGGACAAGGAAAAAGTGGAAGTAATTGAAAAATTACCTCCACCTTGCAATGTCAAAGCAATCAGAAGTTTTTTGGGACACACTGGATTCTATAGGAGGTTTATCAAAGATTTTTCAAAGATTGCAAAACCCCTTAGCAACCTGCTTGTCTCAAATACTCCCTTTGTTTCTGATAGAGAGTGCATGGTAGCCTTTGATGAACTTAAAAAGAAACTCTCCTCTGCACCTATTATAGCACCACCAAGATGGGATCTTCCCTTTGAACTAATATGTGATGCATCTGATTTTGCTGTTGGTGCTGTTCTAGGATAGAGGAAAGACAAGCTAGTACATGTTATTTACTATGCTAGCAAGGTCCTTAATAAGAATCAAAGGAACTATACCACCACGGAGAAAGAACTTTTAGCGTAGTTTTTGCTTTTGATAAGTTTAGATCATATCTTATTGGCTCAAAAGTAATTGTGTTCACTGATCATGCAGCACTCAAATACTTGCTTACCAAACAAAAATCTAAGCCCAGACTAATAAGGTGGATTCTGCTGCTCCAAGAATTTAATATTGAGAATAAAGATAGGAGCGGAGCAGAGAACAAGGTAGCTGACCACCTCTCAAGGATCCCACAACAAGAAGAAATACAGCAAGTAGCAGTAAATGAAAGCTTTCCTGATGAACAATTGATGATGATTCGAGTAGCCCCTTGGTTTGCAGACATAGCTAACTTCAAGGCTATTGGAGAACTACCAACTAACATCAATAAGCACACGAGGAGGAAGCTAATCAAGAATGCCAAACACTACATCTGGGATGACCCTTATTTGTTCAAAAAGTGTGCTGATGAAATCCTAAGAAGGTGTATATCCCATAAAGAAGGGCAGGAAGTGTTATGGCAGTGCCATGGATCCGCATATAGAGGTCACTTCAGTTGAGAAAGAACAGCAGCAAAAGTGCTTCAATCCAGATTTTACTGGCCAACAATGTTTAAGGATACCAAGGAAATGGTGTCAAGGTTTGATGAATGCCAAAGAGCTGGTAATCTAACCAAGAGAAATGAGATGCCACAGCAATTCATACTAGAGCTGGAGCTATTTGATGTATGGGGGATTGATTTCATGGGACCCTTCCCAACCTCCTACTCAAATAGCTACATATTGGTGGCTGTTGATTATGTCTCAAGGTGGGTAGAAGCCATAGTCACTGCAACAAATGACAATAAAGTTGTGATAAGCTTCTTGAGAAGGAGCATCTTCAGCAGATTTGGAGTTCCCAGAGCTCTCATTAGTGATGGAGGGACACACTTCTGCAACAAGCAACTCGAGACACTCCTCCTCAGATATGGAGTAAAGCACAAAGTGGCAACTCCATACCACCCACAGACCAACGGGCAAGCTGAAATCTCCAACAGAGAGCTAAAACGAATCCTTGAAAAAATTGTTGGAAGCTCAAGAAAGGATTGGTCTAAGAAGCTGGATGCTGCACTATGGGCCTAAAGAACAGCCTATAAAACTCCCATTGGGATGTCTCCATACCAACTGGTATATGGCAAGGCTTGTCACTTACCAGTTGAACTTGAGTATAGAGCATTTTGGGCTCTAAAAATGTTAAACTATGATGAGCAAGCTGCTGGAGAAAAGAGATTAATGCAACTCAATGAGCTGGAGGAGTTTAGAAATCAACCATATGAGAATGCAAAAATCTATAAAGAAAACACAAAAAGATGGCATGACCAAAAGATAGCAAGAAGGGAGTTCACTGAAGGACAGAAGGTGTTACTCTACAACTCAAGACTCAAGTTCTTCCTTGGAAAACTTAAGTCTCGATGGTCAGAACCTTTCACCATACTCAAAGTGTTTCCCTATGGTCATGTAGAGCTCATGGAGGACAAGATGTAGAGAACTTTTTCTGTCAATGGCCATATACTCAAACACTACTTGGGAGGCTCCTTAGAGGAGCAGAGAGTGAGCTATAAGCTCAGCTAAAGATGAAGGAATGTCAAGCTAATGACAATAAAGAAGCGCTAGTTGGGAGGCACCCCAACACTTTATCCTTTTTAATTTAATTGCCTTTCTTAGAAGTAGTTTAAAATCTATTGGATTAGATAGTTTAATTTCCAGCCTCATATTTGTGTTACATTACCAAATTAGGATTAGTTTACAATTGTAGATTAGAAAGTTTGATATTAGCTTTGGTAGCTAGATTTTCTTTACACTCTTTTATTTCTTTCTATTCTGGAATTGCAACTTGATGAAGGCATAACTAATGAGGAGTGAATGGGCTGAGAACTAGCTAAATTGCTAAGTTTGGTGTGGCCTCCCACTCACTTAATCTAGGCTTACAAATAATTAATAGCTTGATTTTGAAGAGTAAGCCCAGAGATTAAGTTTGGTGTGGCCACCACCAAGGATCACCTAGCAGCCCAAGTCACCCAATTTGAAAGCACTTAATGTTTTGGGTAAGAACATGAACGTGGCTTAATAAGTTTAAAGGAATTTGAATCCAAAGAAAATGAAAAGACTGATGTTATTCTATTCTTATGAACACATTAAATACACAATGATGGAACCAATTTATTAAGATGCCAAAGGATTAAGTTTGGTGTCCCAAGGGACACCCATCAGTTGCAATCCAAATCACTCTTGATGAGAAAGAATGTGAAGGGGTTCTTTTGTCATTACTAATGGGTTCAGTTTCAATTTCAGGAGAGAAGATGTGGCCCACATGGTAAACAACTCACAAAGCAAGGAAGTCAGAGTGTACTTGCACTTTGGAACTCAACACATGCAGAAGACATTGTGAGAAAAGAGTTGGCGCCTCTTCCCACGCTAGGCGCCACTCCCCAAGTGGGAAAACATTTAACCCTTTTTATTTCCCACCCTTCGACCACACCATTCACCCCTTATAAAAACCTCACCTTCCCAACTCTTCTCCCACTTCAACAACTCCAATCACACGCGAAAAGCATACATACACCCTTCACCTTCCCTTCTTTCACCTTTTACTATCTCTCTTCCCCTACTTTCTTTCTTCTTTTTCTTGATTGGGATAATCATGTCCTAAGTTTGGCGTTGGAGCAAAACCTTGTTTTGCTTGCTCTTTCTTGCAACCCCCATTTTTTTTTCACAATCTCATACACACTCTCTCAACCTAATGGCACCACCAAAAAGCTCAGCCTCAAAGAAAAGAAAAACCAAGGAACCAACCTCTGGATCATCAAGCTCTTTTAATGACTACAAGTTCCTCTCCGCATTCAACCAAAATCAATTCTATGGTTGGGTGAGTGAGAGGGAGATCATTCCAGAAGTTGGGTTTCAACTAGGGAGGAATGAGCATCTTGAAATCAACATTGAGATCAACAATAGGGGTTGGTCACTTCTATGCAACCCACCAAGGAAAGTGGTAGAGAGCTTGGTGAGAGAATTCTATGCTAACGCAATACCTCAGCCAGGACAACACTATGCCTACATTAGCTATGTAAGGGGGAAGTCCATTGACTACAGCCCCTCTAGCATAGAAAGAATGCTAATGGTGAAGAGGACAAGCTCCACTCGGAGCTATGAAGAAAGAATGAAGCAGCAAGACCCTGGGTTTGATGAGATCTTGAATGAAATTTGTGTGCTGAATGTGCGTTGGATAAATGATAAGGATGGGATACCCAACCAATTGAGGAGAAGAGATTTGAACCCCAAGCTAGAGGGTGGCTAGAATTTGTGAGGAGGTCCCTAATCCCCACATCCAACACCTCAGAGGTGACCAAGGAGAGAGCTGTGCTCATCTACAGCATCATGAATGGAGAAAATGTCAACGTGGGGGAGATGATCACCAACAACATCAACAAAATGCTGAAAAGCACCAGTGACAACACAAGGTTGGCATTCCCCAGCATTATACAGAGGCTATGTGATGAGGCTGCAGTTGAAAAGATAATTGATGAGGTGCTTGTGAAGCAAGACAAATTCATAACTGCCAAAAAGATGGCCAAGGTGGTGGCTATTCACCCATTCAACAGGGCCAGAGAACGAAGAGCTCATACTCATGGACCACAACAACAACAAGAAGAGGAAGAGGCAGAAGAGCAACCTCACTTCCTGGCACTTCAACCACCACCACACTACCAATATCAGCAATGTCCAGAGGGATTCAACTGGGAACAATTGCAAGGAGATGTACACCAAATGAAGGGAGACCTACACCACTTGAGGGAAGATGTCAATCAACTCAAGGAGACTCAGCAACAACAATGGAGCCAAGTCAACCAGAACATTCAACAACTCCAAGGGAGTTTTGAGAACCTCAAGGAGCAACAAGATCAGATTAAATGGGGAGAGATGCAAGGCAGCTTAGGAATGATTTTGGAATGACAATTACAACAAATGGAGAGTCTTGCTGAATTTAGACACCTTTATGAAGTAAGGACTGTAGCCAGAGGGGAATATGATTACTATGCACAAACAAAGTTGAGCTACCTGTGCAATGCAGTAGCTAACATGAACCCCAATTACTCCACCTATATGCAGAAATTGGAGGAACTCAGCTCAAGGCAAGAAGAAATAGCATACCAACACAAGGAGAATGTGAAATCCTACATGAGGAGGCTAGGATTTTGGAATCCCAAGGATGCCAAAGCACAAGAAGGTTCCTCCAAGCCAGATGAAGGCGGCTCCTCCCCTTCCAAGAAGAAGGACAAAGGGAAGGGGCTAATGAACTAAAGATGAAGCTGCTCAAGGTTGTTGAGTCCCATGGTTGACACTTTCTAATTTCTGAAATCCTGTTTTAAGCTTTTGTTTGATTTACTCTTTGAATAAGTAATCATGCTAGGATAGTTTATGTTTTATGCTTAATTTTAATTCCTGTTTGAAGTCTTTATGAGTCTTTTAAGTTCACAAGAAAGAAAATGCCATGTATTTCAAGTCTTCATTTCAACATAAATAAAAGTAGAGCATGTCTCCATAAGAGTTACTGTGAGTTGTGCAAAAATAATAAGAGAGACCAAGGCCAAGAAACATCATCAAACAAATTAAGAAATAAGAAACTAAGTGTAGAACCTTGGATGAAAAAAACAAGAAAATGAGTCATGGAGAGCAACTAGTCCTAGAAGGTATAACAAGGGAAGGTTAAGGGGTGTTCCTTGAATATTCATAGAACTAAGAGGTAGTAAGTAATAAAGGCCCAAGGCTCTGAGCATCAACTACTGGGATGGAGAAAGAAATAGTAAAAAGCTCAAAAAGAATTAAAGATCTTAGAAGATGCTTGTGGTGAAGATGTGTCAAGAAGAGACCTGGGCAAGTAAATTCTTAGGGGTGTCTCAACACCTAGTACCCTAAAACTAACTGGTTTGGGAGTGCTAATTGAAAGCCTAATTAAAGGGTTGTCTTGAGATAAAACACTTAGAGTCGTGGTCAAGAAATCAAAACAACCCTTCCTACTTCAAGGTGACAATCAATAGAAAGAACCCCTAAAGCTTATACCTGAAAGAACCCTCAAGGATCCAAGAGTTTTACATGACGTTAAAACATTTATACATGTGTTGAACACTTAGTTTTACTCTTAGTTGTATTGCAAACATTTAAATCCAAGGCCTCAAGTTATAAAGGCTTACTCACATTGATTTGCTTGGGACAAGCAAAGCTTAAGTTTGGTGTTGTGATGACTTGCATCATCTACCCTTTTTTCTTGCATAAAGAAGACCATAAAAGAGCATAAATCTCATTTGATCAGTACAATTCATGCATTATTTGATGAATATTATGGTACACTACTTTGAGATGAGTTGTGCTGAATTTCAGGTGAAAAAGGCATCAAAAATGGGTAGAAGACAAACAAGAAGCTGGGCGTGTGAAACTGGCGTGCCACTTAGGAACAAACGCCACAAAAAAGCACTGGCGTGGCACGCCAGGAGCTAGGCGTGGCACGTCAGTACTAAATTCCAGAGGGGAGATCCAAGCATGCATGTGAGCGTGGCACACCAGGGACTGGGCATGGCACGCTAGTACAAAGTTCCAGGAAGCAACAATGGAGGAAACGAACGGGGCGTGGCATGCCTAACCCATCAACTACTATGGGCGTGCCACTTGAGCAAAGGGGCATGGCACGCCAACTCACCATTCCAAGAAGAACGTCCACTATGGTGTGCCACTTGGTATCGAAGGCGTGGCACGCCAGCTCCAAGAAGTCACTTGGGCGTGCCACTTAAGAACCCAAGCGTGGCACGCCAAGCTTTAAAAGTTCACAAATCCATGGGCCTGCCACTTGAACAGCATAGCGTGGCACGCTGGTACAATAATCCAGAGAAGGGGCTGAAGACAATTGAAGACTGGGCGTGCCACTTGAAGTCGAAGGCGTGGCACGCTAACCTCTCAATCTCACTTAGGCGTGCCACTTGAGCAACCAGGCATGGCACGCCAGTGCACAAAGAGACCAAAAGCAAGGAATGGGCGTGCCACTTGGTATCGAAGGCGTGCCACACCAACCCAAGCATCTTACTATGGCATGCCACTTGAAGGCTGAGGCGTGGCACGCCAGTCTTTAGGCGTTGCACGTTGGTATATGTTTCCAGAGAGGATGAAGGAGGCCAATTACATAGGGCGTGCCACTTGGTATCGAAGGTGTGGCATGCCACTCACTATTCTTCACTTAGGCGTGCCACTTGAATCCCAGGCGTGGCACGCCAGTGTCATTCAGAGAGCAAAGAAGCATTGGGGCGTGCCACTTGAGTTCGTGGCGTGGCACACCAAATAGAGGAACCACTCACTCACAAAGGGGCGTGGCACGCCAGTCCCTGGGTGTGCCACGCTAGTTCAACTTTCCAGAGAAGCTTAGCCAAGCATAGAGCAAGGGCATGGCACGCCAAACCCTGAGCGTGCCACGCTAGTTCAAGTTTCCAGAGGCAAAGAGAAGTGGAAAAAGACTAGGGCGTGCCACTTGAGCTTGAAGGCGTGGCACGCCAAGGTTGTTAGTGAAGACGAGCGTGCCACTTGAAGGGCTGGGCGTGGCACGCCAAGCTAAAATTGAAGAGCACGTGACACGCCACTAGAGCGCCAATTACACACCAGCTGGGAGGTCACACTTATTGAGCTTCTTTTCCCTCCAAAATGTAATTTTCCTTTTTTACTTTTGTAATTCTTTTATTTTACTAGGAGTAGTATAAATACCTCCAAGGAGTACTGAAGAGGGGGTTGAGCAGTTAATTTTAGATCCACTTTTACACTTCACTTTTGAGTACTTTTCTTTGAGCTATGAGTAGCTAACTTCCCTCTCATTGAGAGAGGGAACTCTGTTGTACTTGATGGATTGATAATAGTAAAATTCTTCTTCTCTTCATCTTCTCTATGATTCGCTAGAAGAAATTTCGTTCTTAATGCTTAGTGTTCAATTATCTTGGAAAAGAGATTGAATGCAATTGGGTTTCATGGGAACCTTGGGAAAGGAAACATGAAACCA
This sequence comes from Arachis ipaensis, assembly GCF_059453495.1. NCBI lineage: Eukaryota > Viridiplantae > Streptophyta > Magnoliopsida > Fabales > Fabaceae > Arachis > Arachis ipaensis. Next base: position 110,694,009 of record NC_142441.1, on the reverse strand, counting down.
TGCTTGAAATCCCTTCTCACACTTGAGTAGAATATGGGTTTTGGTGTTTGGATATGTGACATATAATCCTCCCTCTACTTGGACCTATGATGGTGTGTGGTATAATCAGGGACCAAGCATATCTCTCTTCATGAGCAATTAGACCAAGGAATTGGCTATTGATCAAGATCTGAGAGATTGAGTCACCAAGGGATTGAGGCACAATCAATCATGATTGCCAAGAGGTCAATGAGTTGCATGATTGAAGAGGATATAAGCTAGATTTGATCCAAAGAGACAACATCTCCCAATCTCAATGAATTTCCTCATTCTTATCTATCCCTTTCTTTATAGCTTAATTTTACATTCAGTAATTCCCCATTCCCATTTACATTCAAGTCATTTACGATTCTGCACTTTACATTCTGCCATTTCGATTTCTGCACTTTATCACTTTTCTTTATATTCTAATCATTTACGTTTATGTCATTTACAATTCTGCACTTCACAATCTTGTTGATCCGCTTGACTAATTGATCAATCAATTAAAACTGCTTGAAATTGCCAATCTCTGTGGATACAATCCCACTCCACTGTGGGTTATTACTTGACGATAATTTTGGTGTGCTTGCCAAAAGAACTAATTCACCAATTTTTGATTGGGGTGTGAATTAGACTCATCATGTTTTATGGCGTCGTTGCCGGAGATTGGCTTAAATTTGACAGTGATTAAATTGATTGGAGAGCTAGATTAAGCAATTTAAATTCCTTGTTATTTTAATTTCTTTTATTTAGCACCTTTTAATTTTTATTTCTACCCTGAGTCCTATTTCTTTCTTCTTTGATTATTTTTATTCATCATCCATATTTCCACTCTTCTAACAGTTCGATTAATTGCACCAACAAAGCTAACCACTAATCTCAACAAGGTTTTTCCCACTACACTTGTTCTCTGCTGGTTATTTGCCAATTGTATGACAGGTAGAAGAGGAGAGACTTCATCTCCCTTTGATAGTGAAATTGAGAGGACCCTCCTTAGGCGAAGGAGGGAAGCAAGAGGCAAAGGCATAATTGGAGAGGAACTAGTGGAGGAAAATCTAGAAACCACCATGGAAGAAGAAGCACATAACCATGTTGAAGAGGAGGCTGGAAATCATGTTGGGCAAGAAAGGAGAGTCTTAGGCTCCTACATCAACCCAAACCCAGGAAATTTTGGCAGTAGCATCCTAAAGCCAACAATTCATGCCAATAATTTTGAGCTGAAGCCTCAGCTCATCACACTTGTTCAGAATAATTGCTCATATGGAGGAAGTGCCCAAGAAGACCCTAATCAACATCTCAACACATTCTTGAGGATATGTGATACTGTAAAGTCCAACGGGGTACACCCTGACATCTACAAACTACTCTTGTTCCCTTTCTCACTCAGAGATAAGGCAGCAAAGTGGTTGAAATCATTCCCCAAGGATAGCCTAACTACATGGGAGGAGGTCTTAAACAGATTCCTTGCAAGATTTTACCCTCTACAAAGAATCAACAGGCTGAGAGCTGAGGTGCAAACCTTCAGACAACAAGATGGAGAAACACTCTATGAGGCATGGGAGAGATTCAAAGATCTGACAAGAAGATACCCACCAGAAATATTCAATGAGTGGGTACAACTACATATCTTTTATGAGGGGCTATCTTATGAAGCAAAGAAGGCAGTGGATCACTCTTCAGGAGGCTCACTCAACAAAAAGAAAACCATTGAAGAGGCCATAGATGTCATTGAGACTGTAGCTAAAAATGAGTATTTCTATGCTTAAGATAGGACTCAAAAGAAGGGAGTGCTAGAACTCAACTCTGTAGATGCTTTGTTAGCTCAGAACAAGGCAATTGCAGCTCAAATAGCAGCTTTAACCAAGAGGATGGAGGCTAATCAAGCCTCAATCATTCAAGACCAAACTCCTCAACAAGAAAGGAATGCACCAAGGGATTGGGGCTCAATCAATCATGATTGCCAAGAGGTCAATGAGTTACATGATTGAAGAGGATATAAGCTAGATTTGATCCAAAGAGACAACATCTCCCAATCTCAATGAATTTCCTCATTCTTATCTATCCCTTTCTTTATAGCTTAATTTTACATTCAGTAATTCCCCATTCCCATTTACATTCAAGTCATTTATGATTCTGCACTTTACATTCTGCCATTTCGATTTCTGCACTTTATCGCTTTTCTTTATATTCTAGTCATTTACATTTATGTCATTTACAATTTTGAACTTCACAATCTTGTTGGTCCGCTTGACAAATTCATCAATCAATTAAAACTGCTTGAATTTGCCAATCTCTGTGGATACGATCCCACTCCACTATGGGTTATTACTTGACGATAATTTTGGTGCGCTTGCCAAAAGAACTAATTCACCAATTTTTGAATGGGGGTGTGAATTGGACTCATCACTGAGTCATTAGGGGGGCATTTCAAGATATAGAAGTCAATGGAAAATGTGAGCGCCTTAATACTTACCAGCACATCTTCAGCAATTCCAACCACTGTGATGATGCTTTTATCTGCTAAAACAAAATGAGCTGCCGACCTTTTTAAGGGAGGGAGTCTCATAGCATCATATATAGACAATGGCACAATACTCACGCACGCTCCTAAATCATACATGCAGTCAGAAAATATTACACCCCCAATGGTACAGTTAACCATGCATGGACCTGGATCACTACATTTTTCAGGTATACCTCCCATTAAAGCAGATATAGAACTACCTAAAGGAATAGTTTCTAATTCATTAATTTTATCTTTATGTATGCATAAATCTTTCAGAAATTTTGCATATTTAGGTACTTGTTGAATAACATCAAAAAGGGAAACAGTTACCTCAACCTTTTTGAAGATTTCTACCATTTTGGGATCAAGTTCCGTCTGCTTCCTGGACTTCCTTGCAGGGTGTGAAAATAGAATAGGAATGGCGCCACTTGCAGCTTCTGCATCCCTTGGTGCTCCATTCCTTGGCTGAGCTACTTCTTCTTCAACCATGTCTTGTACTTCCTCTTCCTCTTCAGCATCTTCCACTTCAACTATGTCTTCAACTGGGGCGTGTTCTTGTGGGCTTGGCTACTCCTGATTCCTCTCTTGCAATGTGGTTCCGGACCTCAAAGTGATGGCATTGATGCCACCCTTGGGGTTGGGTAAGGGTTGAGAAGAAATTTTACTAGAGCTTGAAGGCTGATTATTGGAAGTATTTATTGATCCAATCTGTGAGGCAAGAGCTTGTACAGCAGAGGTCAGACCATTCAAGGTGGAGCTAAGTGTGTTCTCCATGGCCTTTTGTCTTTGCTCAATAGACTGAAGCACTTCGTCATGAGAAGAAGAAGGGTAAGTTATCTGAGGGGCCTACTGTTGGTTGTTCTTAGGTGCTTGGGATTGCCTTAAGTGAGGTGCTTTGTAGGGCTGGTTTTGGTTTTGCTGTCTGTTGTTATTATTCCACCTCTGATTTCCATTGTTGTCTCTGCCTCCTCTGTTGTAGTTATCCCTCCAACCTTGGTTGGAATTATCCCTCCATCCCTGGTTGGAATGGTCTCTCCATCCCTGGTTGGAGTTGTCTTGCCAACCTTGGTTGTAGTTTCCACCTTGGTTGTAATTGCCGCCTTGTTGATTGTACCCTTGATTCGGACGGTCAGAGAAATTGTGAGTAGCTGCCAAGGTGTTATCTTCTTGTTGGAGCTGCAGACACTCATTAGTGTAATGACTATAATCAGCACATATTTTGCATACTCTTTGAGAAACCAACTGTTGACTTTGTTGTGGTGGGGGAGGCTGAGGTTGTTGTTGATTCAGCTGCATCTACTTTAGTAGGTTGGTCATCTCACATATAGCCTGTGTGAAAGCAGTAGTCTCATTACTAGAGGAAACCTCTGTAACAGTCTTTGAGTGGCTGTTCCTGTGCCTATGATTCCAGGTAGACTCAGCTAGGTCGCTGATCAGTTGCCATGCTTCATCTGCAGTCTTGTACTTTTTCAGGGAACCATTACTTGCACCTTCTAATGTAGTCTTATCCCGAGGCTTCATGCCTTGAGTGAAGTAGCTGATCAATACCAACTTGTCAATCATGTGATGGGGGCATGCGTCCAGAAGATTCTTGAAGCGCTCCCAATACTCATAAAGAGTCTCTGATTCGCCTTGAACAATGCAAGAGATCTCTTTCCTTAGTTTATATGTAACTTCAGCTGGAAAGTATTTTTCCAGGAATTCTCTCCTGAGCGTATCCCAGTTGGTAACAGTTGCTTCAGGTTAGGAGTAGTACCACTCCCTCGCCTTTTCCTCAAGAGAAAATGGGAAGGCGGTTAACAGAATAGAAGTTTCATTTGCACCATGATGCCTAACAGTAGAATAGGCTGCCTGAAAATCCCTGAGGTGCTTGATAGGCTCCTGAGCAGGTAAGCCATGAAACTTGGGCATCAAGTTGATTAGTGCAGTCTTCAGTTTAAAATCTGCAGCCAGATTTGGATGACGCACTTGATACGGTTGCAGTGTAAAATTCGGGGCTGCAGCTTCCTGGAGAGTAATCCTCCTGGGTGCTGCCATACTATCTACACGTGAATCAACTGAATCAGTAGTAGAAGAGATTATTTCTCCCTCAGATGGCGGTTCAGATTCGCCCTCAGATGAGACTGGTGAATCGATAACAATCACTTCACCACCCTCAGAGGCTAACCGACGCCGAGCTCGCCTAATACATGAAAGAGTTCTTTCAATTTCAGGATCAAATGCGGCTAAGCTCGGATCAGGCAGTGAACGCGTCATTCAATGAGAGAAACATATAGCTCATGGTAATAAAATAAAATAAAATACGCAAATAAATAAAGTTAAAAATATTTACACCAACTAATAATCTAGCACGCTATTGCAACTCCCCGGCAATGGCGCCAAAAATTGACGGAGGGCGGAAGTCAGCCAATTAAGAAATCAATATAGAAATACGTTGCGAGTATAGTTCTTAACCAGCAAAAATCCGCTCATCAATTTAGAAAGGTTGTCACAAAATTAGAATAAAAATACTGGGAGTATGAGTCCTAGGTCGTCTTCCAACGAGTTGACAAAAGGGTGCTATCTTATTAATCAGGAGTTTTCCGAGAAATTTGAGAGTTGAATGACAGAAAATAAACAATTATGAATTAAAAGAGAATTATATATTCAGAATAAAAAGCCTTGACTGGGGGAATGATTAATTGAAAGTTCCATCCTTTTTGGAATTCTCTTAAGTGTAGTATAAAGAGGTTGTTACTTTCACTTAGTTAACCCTTACTAAATAAAGGAAAGTCAAGTGATTGAGCTACTCTTATTCGCAAATCCTAGTCCTCTCCCTTGGGAAGGTCTAGCGTTAGTAAATAGAGAATTAGCCAACAACTTCCAATTTTACTAATTACTTGAGCATTCCAACTCAAATGTCTCCTTTTAATCAACCCCCATGTCAAGTTGGGAGTCTACTCCATTGACATGGGTATTACTTGCACAGAATTAAAAAGGGAATAAAAGGAAGACATGATAGAATATGGAATAGTAAGGGAATAAGAAAACAAACTAGAATAGTAACTTCAACGGAGGTGATGACTCTTCTTAATATCCAAAACAAAAGCATAAAAATAATAACATGTGAATGTAAAGAAAACCTAAAGGAAGAGTAATTTTCTCTCTAGATTCAGATCTAAAAACTAAAACTATGCTAATGAGAATGTGTGTTGAGTCTCTGCATGTTCCCTGGCTTTAGTCTGTGTTTTTGGGCCGGGAACTGGGTCCAAACTCGGCCCGAAATTGCCCCCAATATTTTTTGTTATTTCTGCAGATCGCGCATGTCACGCGTACGCGTCGTCGTGCAAAACTCTAATCCACGCGCACGCATCAGGTATGCACGCACCTCACTGTGCAGATCTTCAAGTCACGCGCACGCGTGAGCCAAGCGTGCACGTCGATGCTCGCTGGTTGTCTCCTTTATTTCTTGTGCTTCTTCCATTTTTGCAAGCTTCCTCTCCATCCTCTAAGTCATTCCTGCCCTATAAGGCCTGAAACACTGAATACACAGATCATGACATCGAATAGTATAAAGAAGGATTTAAAATATACAAATTAAAGGGCTTAGGAAGATAGTTTTCAATCATATAATAGAACTATGAAGGAATTGTAAAACCATGCAAATTGTATGAATAAGTGGGCAGAGACTTGATGAAACCACTCAATTGAACACAAGATAAACCATAAAATAGTAGTTTATCACTTACTTATTAGTTTAGTATTTAAAGGATATTTTACATAATCATAAGAGGGGGGGATGCCATATTTTTGTTCATCATTGTATTTTCTATCAGTATGTGTTTCTAAACCTCCTAGATTGAGAGGAGGAGCCCTGCTAAGTTTTATAGATTAATAAAAGTATTACTGTTTCTCTTCAATCCGTGTTTGATTTAACCCTAAGATGTATTTTTGTTCTTCAACTTGATGAATGGGATGACCCATGACAATCATCGTCATTCTTCATACTAAGACCGTGTGCCTGACAACCACCCGTGTTCTTCTTGGGTTCGTGTGAATACTTAAGTGGAAAGCATTGAACCGCCAGCTTGATTATACATCTCTTAGACAGCTAATCCATGACTTCGTTGGGAACTTCTCGAGACACCAATTCAGCGGAGGTATGGAGATATTCGGGTCTCTGTGGTAGAGGCTAGAACCAAGGTGCAGCATCCTCTGATCCGGAAGATTCGACCTTGTCTATGGAATTTTGAGTAGGATCACCAAAGAGAATGAACTGCAGGAGCTTCACCTTCAATCAGAATGGATTCGCACTAACCCTAGGGTTCAGATCTGGAAGAGTATTGGTGGCTGCTCAAACTAGCGTCAATCACGTACAGCCTGTCATAGAAGAAATCATTCACAATTGAAGAAGACAGTAATACCAAAGCTAATCCAGAAAGACAAAGCATCTCCAAACCTTAACCAATTTCTTATCACTTGTTACCTTTGAATTCACAAAGTATTTTATACCCTTTTCTTTATTCCTTTTATGCAATCAGACAATCAAACCCATTCTTCTATCTGCCTGACTAAGATCTGCAAGATAACCATAGCTTGCTTCAAACCACAATCCTCGTGAAATCGACCCTGACTTGCTTAGGTATTACTTGTACGACCCAATGCACTTGCTGGTTCAGTTGTACTAAGTGTAGGGATTCATGCACCAAATACCCAACCGAAGGCCATAAGTGAAGTCTCACCTTTCAGTGATGCTATCTTAACTAAGACACTTGGTAAAATGATGGTCTTGCTAAGGCAAATTACTCAAGGTCAATAAATTCCACAATTGTTGCTATCTTCTCCACCCCAACCTCCTAGAATTGAAGGGCCTTCTAGATCTTGCGGTATTTGTGCTTGCAATGGTCACTACACTGATGAGTGTCCTCAAATCCAAGAGGACAACACATTGGCGGTGACAAATCCTTATCCATAAAGGTCCAATTTCAACCAAGGTAATCAAAGATCTTATCACTATGGAGGAAACCAAGGTCAAGGGTAGAGAGACAACTCCAATCAAAGGTGGACTCAACCATCTCAAACTCAACCTTATTCCAACCAACAAGTTCAACAACCTTACCATCAACCACCACAACCTCACTACCTACCATATCAACCATAAAGCCTACCTCATGCCCAACCCAATCAACAATCACATTCCCAATCTCAAGCAAGGTATTGATGCAGAATTTATAACCACAAACTAACCGGTAAGTACACCGAGTCGTACCAAGTAATACCTCAGGTGAGTGAGGGTTGTTCCCACGAGGATTGAAGGACTAAGCAACAATGGTTGATTGATTTACTTAGTTAGACAAGCAAAAAATAGTGTTTGAGAGTTCACAAGCATTAAACAGTAATTTAGATATCAGAAGATAGGCAAGTAAATAAGTTGGGAATAAAATATGGAGAAAGCAGATAAGGTTTCGGAGATATCTATTTTTCGGGTTGACTTTTCTTATTAATTTATTTTAATCATGCAAGATTTAATTCATGGCAACTATATGTGACTAGACCCTAATTCCTTAGACCTTTTTAGTCTCGTCGAACTCTCATCAACCGCCAATTCCTTGGTCAATTAATTCCAATTAGGGCGTGAAGTTTAATTCTAGTTATTGTGCCACAAAAAATCCTAATTACCCAAATATAAGAGGATTATATGTCACGTATCACGTAAAGCCCAGATAATTAGAATTTAGGAGAAATTGTTTTCAAGCTGTTGTTCAAGTAAAGAGCTTTTCCAAGTTATACAAGAACTCAATTAGAAAGAGGGTCATACTTCCGTCCCACCCAAATTCATAAGATAAAGAACGAAAACAATCCTTGAAATAGAAATCAATACATGAATTAAAATAGAAAAATAACAGTATCAATCCATACAATAGACAAAGCTCCTAACTTTAATAGTGGAGGTTTAGTTGCTCATGGTTCAGAGAGAAAATAAGGATTCCGGTAAACTATAAATTGGGCTAAGGTGGAATGAAAAGTGGAATAATATTGGGATCCCAGAAGAGAAGTTTATTTTTTCTTTTATATCTAATCCTAATTAATTTAAAATCTATTTTCTAAAACTAAAATAATATCTTTTCCTACTTTAAAATAAAAATAAAGTTTAAATCAGAATTAATTAAATAATTAGCGTTTTCTGCGTTTTCTGCAGGTGGCGCATGTCACGCGTACACGTCGATGGTCTTCTTCGCGTGTCATGCGTACGCGTCTAGTACGCGCACGCGTCGCTGTGCGAATCTCCAAATCACGCACACGTGTCAGGTATGCGCACGCGTCACCCTCGCTGGTCATCTCCTTTAATTCTTGTGCTCCTTCCATTTGTGCAAGCTTCCTCTCCATCCTCTAAGCCATTCCTGCCCTATATAGCCTTCTTCTCTTTTTCTGCGGAAGCTCCATCAAATCCAACCAAATGCTACCTAAAATAAACAGAACTGAACACGAATCAAAGTAGCATCCATAGTGGCTAAAAGATAAATAATTCTTGATTAAACTCAACAAATTAAATGCAAATTCACTAGAAAAAGATAGGAAAGATGCTCACGCATCACAACACCAAACTTGAACGGTTGCTTGTCCTCAAGCAACCAAAATTAGTATATGATTAAGATGTGAATTTGCATGAGAGGTGAGAGTTCAGTTATGCTCAGGTCTCTTCTTAAAATGGGGTTTATTCATTGTAACTCTAAACATTTTTGGCATCTCACTCTCCTTTGAATCAGAGGAATGTCAGTGTCATTCGGAATTAGAATCCAGATCATATTATGAATTCTCTGATCTTTTATACGCCAGTTTAATCCTTGAATACATCAAAATTTACTTTAATTTTTTTTCTTTGGTGATTTGCACCTTGAGCCTAGCCGTGACTTTAAATGTTTTGTCTCAAGCTTTACTTGACACAGAAACACCACAAGCACTTAACTGGGGAACTCTTTTGAAGTTCTGATTTTTCTTTCAGCTACTCCCAGACAGTGGTGCTCAAAGCCTTTGGCATACTCTGCTAATTGCTATTGATCTCGACTATAAATGTTTTATCTCAAGGATTACTTGACACAAGAACACCACAAGCATATGATTAAGGAACCAACTCTTTGAGCTTTTAATCAAGTCTGACCTCCCTAGTCAATGATGCTCAGAGCCTTGGACCTTGCTTTTACATCCCTTTTTTTGTTGTTTCTTTTGCTTCAAGGATTAAATTTTTATTTATTTCAGAGAAGTCATAATATTTCTCTAAATCTCTGTTCCTTGTACATCAACATTCTTTGATTCAAATTTAAATATGCACTGTTCATGTCATGCATTCAGAGTCACAGAAAATACCACCACATTTGAATAAATGAGACTACTCTAAAGATTAAACTCAATTTCTCATGCACTACATCTTTTCTTCTTTCTTTTCGATTTCAAGCTCAGTGGGCAATACATGAGGCACCTTTCAACATTAAATCAAATAACAGAAAATTTCAAAATAATAGAACTAAACTAGAACCTAGAAATTTATCTAATAAAGGATCATGCAGTAAACGAGACAAAATATCAGAAAAACCGGAACATAACATAGTAAGAGCGGAAAGGAATATAGAATGAAAGGAATTCAACCACCTCAGTTATCCTAGTGGTCATCTCATTCCTCCATGAACAACATTCATCTCCCATTGGTGCTATTAAAATAAACAAAAAAGCCATAAGCGAAGCAACAACACCAAAACTTAAAGGTTTGCTTGTCCTCAAGCAAAGAAGAACTGAAAACAAAAAAACAAATATTATGATGAAAGAAGAATAAAAGGATAAAAGAACAAGAGAGAATTAGGACTTGGGAGGGAGAGAGAATGAAAATTAAAACTGGACGGCGCACTGGTGGAGGTGTGTGGCGCAGAAGACGCATACGCATACAGCACGCGTACGCGTGGGCCGCCCGATTTTGATAGTGACGCGTAAGCATCTGGCACGTCTAAGCGTGCCTTGGTTTGTGCAAATCGCGCAAAGGCGGCCCTGCACACGCACAACTCTCTGTTCGCGTGGTCTGGGAACCAAAATTCTCAAATGACGCGTGCGCGTCATGCACGCACACGCGTGGATGGCCATTTGTGGAAAGGACGCGCATGCATCAGGGACGCATACGCGTGATCAAGTTTGTGCCTCTATCACAATTCCAGCCCCCAATCATCATAACTCTCTGCCCAAACACTCATTGACGCCGATTTTCAGGGTCACGCGTATGCGTCAGAGACGCGCACGCGTGGGTGGCTAAAAGCGCAAACGACGCGCACGCGTGAGGTACGCGTATGCGTGGGCTTGTTTGTGCGCAAAACATAGTTCCAGCACCACTCCTGCTCAACTCTCTGTTCACTTCTTTGGTGTTGTGTACTCATGCATGACGCGTACGCGTCAGCGATGCTTGCGCGTCGAAATCCCTTTTTTTGAAATATTCGGTTCCTATTCTAAAATAGATGCATGATCAGAACGCACGTAAAATGAAAGAAAAATAGTAAAATCTCAATAAAAAATCAAATAAATAAGAAAATCACTACTACAAAAAATAACTAAGGATACGAAATTATTGGGTTGCCTCCCGACAAGCGCTTCTTTACCATCACTAGCTTGACGGTCAGCTCCTCTAAGGAGGAGGATCATAGGGGCTCAGCTCTTCACCCCTTACTTTGAACTTCTTTCCTGTGTCTCCATAAATTAGTTCAATATGCTCCAGGGAGAGGATTCTCTTTACTGTATAAATCCACACTGGATTTCTAGTCAACACCACTTTCATTCCTGGGGAGAAACCTTCAGTAGGGATCTTTTTGTTTCTCCATCCTCTGGGTACTTTCTTCTTTTTGGGAACCTCCTCCTTGGTGGATGATGCATTTCCGACACCAAACTTAGGTTTGATGTTAGGAGGAATTTTATTGATTGTCACCAAAGGAGGTTTGAGCTGCAGATTCTGCTGTGCATCATCAGGGGGTTCTTGAAGGTTTGGATCAATAAGCTCAGTTTGCATGTACCTCTCTTCTTCACCTGCTGAATGTATATCTTTGAAGACATGAAAGACCAGTTGCTCATTATGCACTCTAAGCACTAATTCACCTTCTTCCACATCAATCAGAGCTCTTCTAGTGGCTAGAAATGGTCTTCCTAAAATTATAGAGGCATTCTCATCCTCCCCTGTGTCAAGAATCACAAAATCTGCTGGGAGGAAGAACTTACCCACTTTGACCAAGATATTCTCCACTAATCCGTATGCAGGCTTCATAGATTTGTCTCCCATCTGTAATGCTATCTTTGTGGGTTGTGCCTCTTGGATTTACAGCTTCTTCATCACAGATAAGGGCATTATATTTATGCTTGCTCCTAGATCACATAGGGCTTTCTCAAAGGTTGTGCTCCCAATGGTGCATAGAATTTGAAAGCTCCCTAGATCTGGCATCTTCTTTGGTAAGTTATTCTGAATGATGGCACTGCATTCTTTAGTCAGGACCACTATCTCATCTCCCCTTAAATGCTTCATCTTTGACAACAACTCCTTCATGAACTTGACATAGAGAGGCATTTATTCCAAAACCTCAGCAAAAGAAATATTGATTTACAACTTTCTGAAGACTTCCAAGAACTTTAAAAACTGTTTGTCTTTGGTCTCCTTTTGAAGTCTCTGAGGATATGGCATTTTAGGCTTGTACTCAGGAGCCTTTGGCAATGTAGGATAAGTGTCAAGAGAGTCTGGAATAGGTTGTCTGCACACTTTGGAGGGACGTGCTCTACTTCTTCCTTCTTCTGCTCTGGAGCTTCTTTTTCAACTAACTCTCCATTGACCTTGGTCTCAGAGCCAGCTACTTTACCACTTCTCAATTGAATAACCTTGCATTCTTCTTTTTCAACTGGCTCCTCATTAACTTGTGCTTTCGTACTTGCCACTTGTCCACTTATCAAGGTGATAGCCTTGCATTCCTCTCTTGGATTTGGAATTGTGTTACTAGGAAGGCTATTAGTGGTCCTCTGATCAATTTCATTAACTTTTGTGGCTAATTGACCCATCTGAATCGCCAAGTTCTTGATGGATGCTCTGGTTTCCTGTCTAAAACTTGCCAATATTGCTTTCAAATCATTGTTTTGCTGGGGCTGAGAAGTTGCTTGCTGAGATGACTGAAACTGGTGTTTATTAAAATTATTCTGTTGAAAACTACCTTGAGAATTATTATTAACATTCTGTGGCCTCTGAGGTTGCTCTCTGGTGCACGAAAATTACTTCACACTATGTAATTCCGCACAACTAACCAGCAAGTGCACTGGGTCATCCAAGTAATACCTTACGTGAGTAAGGGTCGATCCCACGGAGATTGTTGGCTTGAAGCAAGCTATGGTTATCTTGCAACTCTTAGTCAGGATATTAATTAGTGGCTATCAATTGACTTGCAAATGAACAAGAGAGCATGAATTAAAGGTTACTTGTTATGCAGTAAATGAGAATATGTTGGAGTTTTGGAGATGCTTTGCCTTTTGAATCTCTGCTTTCTCTCTATCTTCTTCTTCACGCACGCACGTCCCTCCTATGGCAAGCTGTGTGTTGGAGGATCACCGTTGTCAATGGCTACCATCCTTCCTTTCAGTGAAAATGGTCCAGGTGCGCTGTCACCGCACGGCTAATCATCTGTAGGTTCTCGATCATACTGGAATAGGATTCGCTATCCTTTTGCGTCTATCATTACGCCCAGCACTCGCGAGTTTGAAGCTCGTCATAGTCATCCAATCCCAGAATCCTACTAGGAATACCACAGACAAGGTTTAGACTTTCCGGATTCTCAAGGATGCTGCCAATGGATTCTAGCTTATACCACAGAGATTCCGATTAAGGAATCTAAGAGATACTCATTCAATCTAATGTAGAACGGATGTGGTTGTCAGGCACACGGTCATAGGTTGAGAATGGTGATGAGTGTCACGGATCATCACATTCATCATAATAAGGCGCAAATGAATATCTTAGATAGGAACAAACATGATTGAATAGAAAACAGAAATACTTGCATTAACTCATCGAGGCACAGCAGAGCTCCTCACCCCCAACAGTGGAGTTTAAAGACTCATGCCGTCAAAAGGTACAAAGTTTTGATCTAAATATGTCATGAGATACAAAATAAATCTCTAAAAGTTGTTTAAATACTAAACTAGTAACCTAGGTTTACAGAAAATGAGTAAACTATGATAGATGGTGCAGAAATCCACTTCTGGGGCCTACTTGGTGTGTGCTGGGGCTGAGACTAAAGCTTCTCACGTGCATAGGGCTGTTTTGGGCGTTCAACGCCAGCTTTGGATCCAATTCTGGCGTTGAACTCCAACTCCTAACTTGTTTCTGGCGCTGGACGCCAGACAGCAGCATGGAACTGGCGTTGAACGCCAGTTTACGTCATCTATTCTTGAGAAAAGTATGGACTATTATATATTGCTGGAAAGCCCTGGATATCTACTTTCCAAAGCAATTAGAAGCGCACCATTTGGAGTTCTATAGCTCCAGAAAATCTACTTTGAGTGTAAGGAGGTCAGAATCCAACAGCATCAGCAGTCCTTTTTCAGCCTGAATCAGATTTTTGCTCAGCTCCCTCGATTTCAGCCAAAAAATACCTGAAATCACAGAAAAACACACAAACTCATAGTAAAGTCCAGAAATATGAATTTTGCCTAAAAGCTACTGAAAATAAACTAAAAACTAACTAAAACACACTAAAAACTATATAAAATTAACCCCAAAAAGCGTATAAAATATCCGCTCATCACAACACCAAACTTAAATTGTTGCTTGTCCTCAAGCAACTAGATAAATAAAATAGAATACAAATAATTTAAGAAGCAATAATATCTCAGAGTTTTTGAGTGAAGCTCAGATTCTAATTAGATGAGCGGGACTAGTAGCTTTTTGCTTCTAAACAGTTTTGGCATCTCACTTTATCCATTGAAGCTCAGAGTGATTGGCATCTATAGAAACTCAGAATTCAGATAGTGATATTGATTCTCCTAGTTTAGTATGTTGATTCTTGAACACAGCTACTTTATGAGTCTTGGCCGTGGCCCTAAGCACTTTGTTTTCCAGTATTACCACCGGATACATAAATGCCACAGACACATAATTGGGTGAACCTTTTCAGATTGTGACTCAGCTTTGCTAAAGTCCCCAATTAGAGGTGTCCAGGGTTCTTAAGCACACTCTTCTTTTTGCTTTGGACCTTGACTTTAACCGCTCAGTCTCAAGTTTTCACTTGACACCTTCACGCCACAAGCACATGGTTAGGGACAGCTTAGTTTAGCCGCTTAGGCCGGGATTTTATTCCTTTAGGCCCTCCTATCCACTGATGCTCAAAGCCTTGGGATCCTTTTTATTTACCCTTGCCTTTTGGTTTTAAGGATTATTGGCTTTTTCTGCTTGCTTTTTCTCTTTTTTTTTTCTGCAAGCTTTGTTCTTTGCTGCTTTTTCTTGCTTCAAGAATCATTCTTATGATTTTTCAGATTATCAATAACATGTCTCATGTTCATCATTCTTTCAAGAGCCAACATATTTAACAGTCTTAAACATCAAATTCAAAAGACATATGCACTGTTCAAGCATTCATTCAGAAGACAGAAAGCATTGCCACCACATGTAAATAATTAGAATGTTCTTATTAAAAACTCAAAAATTATTGCCTCTTATTCTAAAGAAATTCTTCTATTTTATTCAGGTTTGATGATGATGAGAAAATTAAATTATAGCTTAATTGGAGATAAAATCAAAAATATAGATACTAATTACTACTATATGACTCCTAAGGTAAAACTAGAATAAGAACAGTTATCACAGAGTTAAGGCTAAGATTGGAATTTAACAACCTTTGTTCTGGGGAGTGGATGTTCCTCTAATCTGCGGGGTGCTTGGTCCTTCAAGAGATAATTTCTGGCGCTTCAATTCCCTTAAGTCGCGCCCTTGCTCCTCCTGCTCTTTAATCAAATAGCAAAGAATGCTACTTTGTTCCTTATGTTCTTTCATTATTTGTTCCATAGCTTCTTGCATCTTGGTAACTGATGTTTCAAGATACTCCCAGTATTCAGATTGAGGGATTTTTGGGAGAAATTCCTGTGTTTTCTTCTTGATGGGGTCATCATGTGCTTGTTGTTTTTCCATTGATGCTTTGGTGATTGGTCGCTCAATTGAGATATACTCAGTTATTCCCATCCTTACTCCAGCGTCCTTGCAGAGCATAGAAATCAAGCTTGGATAAGCCAACCTAGCATCTTTGGAATTTTTGTTTGCAATTTTGTAAAATTCAGTTGAAATCAGTTGATGAACTTCCACTTCTTTTCCCATCATGATGCAATGGATCATCACTGCTCTTCTAATAGTGACTTCAGAACGGTTGCTAGTGGGCAGCAGAGAATGCCCAATGAAATCCAGCCATCCTCTGGCGACTGGTTTGAGATCTTCTCTTTTGAGTTGATTTGGAACACCCTTCGTGCTGGTGGTCCACCTGGCTCCAGGGATACATATATCCTCTAGAATCTTATTCAGGCCCTTGTCTATTCTCATCATTCTCCTATTGAAGGAGTCTGGATCATCTTTCAGCTGAGGTAGCTTTAAGATCTCCCTGATCTTGTCAGGGTGGGTATGAACAATCTTTCCTCTGACCACGGTCCGATAGTCATAGATAGCAGATCCAGATAGTCTTTGCCTGTCTGTATGCCACATATTAGCATAGAACTCCTGGACCATATTCCTTCCCACTTTCGTTTCATGATTGGCTAGGATCTCCCAGTTCCTGATTCGAATTTGCTCCTGGATCTCCGGATATTCGTCTTCTTTCAGATCGAATCTGACTTCTGGGATCACTGATCTTAGACCCATTATTTTGTAATAATGGTCTGAATGTTCTTTAGTTAAGAACTTCCCTTGATTCTAAAGTGGTTTTGGAACACTCTCTTTCTTGCCTCTTGGAGTGGGTTGTTTTCCTTTAGGAGCCATGATCTTAGTGATCACGGATAAGAACACCAAACTTAGAGGTTTGCTTGTCCTCAAGCAAAAGAAAAGAAAGGAGAGGGAGAGAAGGAGAGCTAGGTGCAATGGTGGATGGGAGGGGAGGGAGGCCGAACCCATATTTAAAGGGAGAGGGGGGTGGGTTTTCGAAAAATAGGGAGAAAGATAAGATAGAATATATGATTTTTAGAAAAAAATATGATAAGAAAAGATATGATTTAAAATTGGAAAGATATAAAAGATATTTGAAAAAGATAGATTTGAAATTTTGAAAAAGATAGTATGGAGATTTGAAAAAGATATTGCTTAGTTGAAAAGATTTTTGAATGAAAAGAGAGAGATTTGTTTTGAAAATTTTGAAAAAGAGTTGAGTTGGATTGAAAAAAAAGGATTTGTGCTTATGGATTAAGATACATTTAATATTTTTAAAGAAGGGATTTTAGAAATCAGGGTTCTTAACATGTTTATACAAGAAATCATGAATTGGAACATGAAAATTAGGATTAAAATGAAAAATATGAAGAAAAAAACGAATTTACCTCCTCCCCACCATCCTGGCGTTTGAACGCCCAAACGCTGCATGTTTTGGGCGTTCAACGCCCAAATGCTGCTTCTCCTGGGCGTTCAATGCCCAGCTGCTGCTTATTTCTGGCGTTGAACGCCAGGAAGTCCTTTGTTACTGGGCGTTTTTCTGAACGCCCAGAACGCTGTAAATCTGGCGTTAAACGCCCAGAAAGAGCTTCTTTCTGGCGTTCAACGCCCAGATGGCTATCCTTACTGGCGTTCAACGCCCAGTGGATGCTTCTGTTGGGCGTTGAATGCCCAAAACAGACTTTTACTGGCGTTTTCTTGCCAGTGAGCTCTTTTTCTCTGTTTTGCGTGTAGAATCCTTCTGTAACCCTGTGAACTTATACAATTGACTCTTTACCTTAGGATCAATGAACTTTATATAAACAAATAAAATCAAGAATAGGGCAAAATGCTTAGAGGAAGTGATGCCCCATGGCTGGGTTGCCTCCCAGCAAGCGCTTCTTTATTGTCTTTAGCTGGACCTTGCTGAGCTTTTAATCTAGCTTCAGCCTTGAGCACTCTTGCTCAACATTGCCTTCAAGATAGTGCTTGATTCTCTGTCCATTAACAATGAACTTCTTATCAGAATCAATATCTTGAAGCTCCACATAACCATATGGTGATACACTTGTAATCACATATGGTCCCCTCCACCGGGACTTCAGTTTCCCGGGGAATAGCCTGAGCCTAGAGTTAAACAACAGAACCTTTTGTCTTGGTTCAAAGATTCTAGATGACAGCTTCCTGTCATGCCATTTTTTTTATTTTTCTTTATAAAGCTTGGCATTTTCGAAAGCAGTGCATCTGAATTCCTCTAGTTTATTTAGCTGTAGCAATCTTTTTTCTCCAGCTAATTTGGCATCAAAGTTTAGGAATCTGGTTGCCCAGTAGGCTTTATGTTCCAGTTCCACGGGCAGGTGACATGCCTTACCATACACAAGTTGATATGGAGAGGTCCCTATAGGAGTCTTGAATGCTGTTCTGTATGCCCACAGAGCATCATCCAAGCTTCTTGCCCAATCCTTTCTACGGGTACTTACAGTCCATTCTAGGATTCTTTTTAGC
This sequence comes from Arachis ipaensis, assembly GCF_059453495.1. Taxonomy (NCBI): domain Eukaryota; kingdom Viridiplantae; phylum Streptophyta; class Magnoliopsida; order Fabales; family Fabaceae; genus Arachis; species Arachis ipaensis. The sequence continues at coordinate 110,675,836 of NC_142441.1, read as the reverse complement.
TCTCTGTTAGAGACTTCAGCTTGTCCATTAGTCTGTGGATGATATGGAGTCGCCACCTTGTGGCGAATCCCATACCGGACCATGGCAGAGTAAAGCTGTTTGTTGCAGAAGTGAGTGCCCCCATCACTGATTAGTACTCTAGGGACCCCAAACCTGCTGAAGATATATTTCTGGAGGAACTTCAGCACTGTTTTAGTATCATTGGTGGGTGTGGCAACGGCCTCTACCCATTTTGATACGTAGTCAACGGCTACCAGAATATAAGTATTTGAGTATGATGGTGGAAAAGGTCCCATAAAGTCAATTCCCCATACGTCAAACAACTCAATCTCCAAGATTCCTTGTTGAGGCATGGCGTAACCATGAGGCAGATTACCAGCTCTTTGGCAACTGTCACAGTTACGTACGAACTCTCGGGAATCTTTATAGAGTGTGGGCCAATAGAAGCCACATTAGAGGACCTTGGTGGCTGTTCGCTCACCTCCGAAATGGACTCCATATTATGATCCATGGCAATGCCATAGGATCCTCTGTGCTTCTTCTCTAGGAACACATCTCCGGATTATTCCATCTGCACATCTCTTAAAGAGATAGGGTTCATCCCACAAGTAGTACTTTGCATCAGTAACTAATTTTTTCTTTTGTTGCCTGTTGTACTCTTTGGGTATGAACCTTGCAGCTTTATAGTTTGCAATGTCTGCAAACCATGGTGTTTCCTGAATGGCAAATAAATGCTCATCCGGAAAAGTCTCAGAGATCTCAGGAAAGGGGAGGGACGTCCCTTCTTCTGGCTCTATCCAGGACAGATGATCAGCCACTTGGTTCTCTGTCCCTTTTCTGTCTCTTATTTCTATATCAAACTCTTGCAGAAGCAACACCCATCTTATGAGCCTGGGTTTTGAATCCTGCTTTGTGAGTAGATATTTGAGAGCAGCATGGTCAGTATACACAATCACCTTTGATTCTACCAAGTATGATCTAAACTTGTCAATGGCATAAACCACTGCAAGTAATTCTTTTTCTGTGGTTGTGTAGTTCTTCTGGGCATCATTTAAAACGCGGCTAGCATAATAAATGACGTGCAGAAGCTTGTCATGCCTCTGCCCCAGCACTGCACCAATGGCGTGATCATTGGCATCACACATTAGCTCAAATGGTAATGTCCAGTCTGGTGCAGAAATAACTGGTGCTGTGACCAGCTTGGCTTTTAGCATTTCAAACGCCTTCAAACACTCTGTGTCAAACACAAATGGCGTGTCAGCAGCTAGCAGATTGCTCAGAGATTTTGCGATTTTGAAAAATCCTTTATAAACCTCATATAGAATCCTGCATGCCCCAGAAAGCTTCTGATTGCCTTAACATTGGCAAGTGGTGGTAATTTTTCAATTACCTCTATTTTTGCTTGATCCACCTCTATTCCCTTGTTTGAAATTTTATGCCCAAGGACAATCCCTTCAGTCACCATAAAGTGACATTTTTCCAAATTTAAAACCAGGTTGGTCTCTTGGCATCTTTTCAGAACTAGTTTCAGGTGATCAAGACAGGAGCTGAATGAGTCTCCATATACTGAGAAGTCATCCATGAAGACTTCCATAAATTTTTCCACCATATCAGAGAAAATAGAGAGCATGCATCTCTGGAAGGTTGCAGGCACATTACACAGCCCAAATGGCATCCTTCTATAAGCAAACACTCCAGATGGACATGTGAATGCTGTTTTCTCTTGATCTTGGGGATCTACTGCAATCTGGTTATAGCCTGAGTAGCCATCCAAAAAGCAGTAAAATCATGACCTGCCAGTCTTTCTAGCATCTGGTCTATGAATGGTAAAGGAAAATGATCCTTTCTGGTGGCTGTGTTGAGCCTTCTGTAGTCAATACACATGCGCCACCCTGTAACTGTTCTTGTAGGAACCAGTTCATTCTTTTCATTATGAACCACTGTCATGCCTCCTTTTTTGGGGACAACTTGGACAGGGCTCACCCAGGGGCTGTCAGAAATAGGATAAATAATCCCAGCCTCCAGTAATTTGGTGACCTCTTTCTGCACCACTTCCTTCATGGCTGGATTTAGCCGCCTCTGTGGTTGAACCACTGGTTTAGTATTATCCTCCAATAAGATTTTGTGCATGCATCTGGCTGGGCTTATGCCCTTAAGGTCACCTATGGACCACCCAAGAGCTGTCTTGTGTGTCCTTAGCACTTGAATAAGTGCTTCCTCTTCCTGTGGATTTAAAGCAGAGCTTATGATCACTGGAAAAGTGTCACCTTCTCCCAGAAATGCATATTTCAGGGATGGTGGTAATGGTTTGAGCTCGGGTTTAGGAGGTTTTTCCTCTTCCAGAGGAAATTTCAGAGGCTCTTTCATTTCCTCTGAATCCTCCAAATCAGGCTGAACATCTTTAAAGATGTCTTCCAACTCTGATTTGAGACTCTCAGCCATGTTGATCTCTTCTACCAAAGAGTCAATAAGATCAACTTTCATGCAGTCTTTTGATGTGTTTGAATGCTGCATGGCTTTGACCGCATTCAACTTAAACTCATCCTCATTGACTCTCAGGGTTATTTCCCCCTGTTGGACATCAATGAGATTTCGTCCAGTTGCTAGGAAGGGTCTTCCTAGAATGAGAGTAGCACTCTTGTGCTCCTCCATTTCCAGCACTACAAAGTCAGTGGGAAAGGCGAATGGCCCAACTCTGACAATCATGTCTTCAATCACGCCTGATGGGTATTTAATGGAGCCATCAGCAAGTTGGAGATATATCCGGGTTGATTTAACTTCTTCAGTTAAACCAAGCTTTCTGATAGTGGATGCAGGTATTAGGTTGATGCTTGCCCCAAGATCACATAAAGCTATCTTGGTGTAATTACCTTCTAATGTGCATGGTATCAGAAAACTCCCAGGGTCTTTAAGCTTTTCAGGAAAGCTTTTCAGAATGACTGCACTGCATTCTTCAGTGAGGAGAACTCTTTCAGTTTCTCTCCAATCCTTCTTATGACTCAAGATCTCTTTCATGAACTTGGCATAAGAAGGTATTTGCTCTAGTGCCTCTGCAAATGGAATCTTTATTTTAAGAGTCCTGAGATAATCTGCAAAGCGAGCAAATTGCTTATCCTGCTCCTCTTGGCAGAGTTTTTGAGGATAAGGTATCTTGGCTCTATATTCCTCAACCTTAGTTGCTGTAAGTTTATTTCCTACAGAAGTGGTTGAAGAAGCCTTTTTAGATGGGTTGTTATCAGCACTTGTGTGTGTCTGATCCCTCACTGGCAATTGAGTGCCAGAGTTAGAAGCTGGAGTGACGTTAGACGCCAGATCCTTGCTTGTTTCTGGCATTGAACGCCAGTCCTGAGCATGGTCTAGGCGTTCAGCACCAGCCTTCCACCCAACTTCTGGCGTTTTAGCGCCAGAATTATTTTTCCCTGGGCTCTTACTGTCCTCAGATGGATTTTGGGTGGTTTGCTCATTTCTTGGTTTCCTGCTGCTTTGAAGTGGGGTAGTTAGTGCTTTCCCACTTCTTAGTTGAACTGCTTGGCATTCTTCTGTTATTTGTTTTGACAGCTGCTGCCTTGTTTGCTTTAATTGTACTTCCATGTTTATATTAGCCATCCTTGTCTCTTGTAGTTTATCCTTGAATTCAGCTAACTACTTTGTTAGAAAATCCAATTGCTGATTGAATTCAGCAACTTGCTCTGCAGGACTGAGTTTAGCAGTTACTGTTTTAGCCTCTTCTTTCATGGAAGGGTCACTGCTTAAGTACAGATGCTGATTTCTAACAACTGTATCAATGAGCTGTTGAGCTTCTTCAATTGTCTTTCTCATGTGAATAGATCCACCAACTGAGCAATCTAAAGAGATCTGAGCTCTTTCTGTAAGCCCATAATAGAAGATGTCTAACTGAACCCACTCTAAAAATATTTCAGAGGGGCATTTTCGCAGCATCTCTCTGTATCTCTCCCAGGCATCATAAAGAGATTCATTATCTCCTTGTTTAAAGCCTTGGATGTCCAGCCTTAGCTGTGTCATCCGTTTTGGAGGAAAGTATTGATTCAGGAATTTTTCTGTCAGCTGTTTCCATGTCCTTATGCTAGCCTTAGGTTGGTTATTTAACCACCTCTTGGCTTGGTCTTTTACAGCAAATAGAAACAGTAATAATCTGTAGACATCCTGATCTACTTCCTTATCATGTACTGTGTCAGCAATTTGTAAAAACTGTGCCAAAAACTCTGTAGGTTCTTCCTGTGGAAGACCGAAATACTGGCAGCTTTGCTGCACCATGATAATGAGCTGAGGATTCAACTCAAAGCTACTGACTCCAATGGAAGGTATGCAGATACTACTCCCATATGAAGCAGTAGAGGGGTTAGCATATGACCCCAGAGTCCTCCTAGACTGTTCATTTCCACTTAGATCCATGATGGGGAAAGGGAGATGATAAAAAAAATATTTATTTTTATTTATTTATTTATTTATTTAATTATTTTGAAAATAAAATAAATTAAAATAAAATAAATAAAAATAGGTGAATATTTTCGAAAAAAATGAGGAGAGAGAAAGTGGTTAGGAAGTTTTGAAAAAGATATGATTTGGAAAAGATTTTAAATTTTGAGAAAAAATTTGAATTTTTTTTTTTAAAAATAATTTTCAAAAATTTGTTTTAAAAATAGAGAGAAAAGATATTTTTGAATTTAGTGAGGAAAGAGAAAAACAATAAAATAGCACAAGATTTAAAATTTTTAGATCTAATGCTCCTAGTTTTCGAAAATTTTGGAGGGAAAACACCAAGGAACACCAAACTTAAAAATTTTAAGATCAAGACACAAGGAAAACTCAAGAACACTTTGAAGACTCACAAGAACACAAGAACATGAAGAAAGAACACCAAACTTAAAATTTTTTAGAAAACCAAACTAAAATTTTCGAAAAACAAAGAAAAATCAACAAGAAAACACCAAACTTAGAGTTTGGCACAAGATTTATTCAAAGAAAAATTATTTTTGAAAAAGATTTTAAAAAAATAGGATAGCCAATTACCAAGAACATAAGCACCACGCTCTAACTAATTGAGCTATAAATTTAAAGTATTTTAACAATGTATAAATAATAAAAGACTCTAAACCAAAAAGAAAAATTTTTCCTAATCTAAGCAACAAAATAAACCGTCAGTTGTCCAAACTCAAACAATCCCCGGCAACGGCGCCAAAAACTTGGTGCACGAAAATTACTTCACACTATGTAATTCTGCACAACTAACCAGCAAGTGCACTGGGTCGTCCAAGTAATACCTTACGTGAGTAAGGGTCGATCCCACGGAGATTGTTGGCTTGAAGCAAGCTATGGTTATCTTGCAACTCTTAGTCAGGATATTAATTAGTGGCTATCAATTGACTTGCAAATGAACAAGAGAGCATGAATTAAAGGTTACTTGTTATGCAGTAAATGAGAATATGTTGGAGTTTTTGAGATGCTTTGCCTTTTGAATCTTTGCTTTCTCTCTATCTTCTTCTTCACGCACGCACGTCCCTCCTATGGCAAGCTGTGTGTTGGAGGATCACCGTTGTCAATGGCTACCATCCTTCCTTTCAGTGAAAATGGTCCAGGTGCGCTGTCACCGCACGGCTAATCATCTGTAGGTTCTCGATCATACCGGAATAGGATTCGCTATCCTTTTGCGTCTGTCACTACGCCCAGCACTCGCGAGTTTAAAGCTCGTCACAGTCATCCAATCCCATAATCCTACTAGGAATACCACAGACAAGGTTTAGACTTTCCGGATTCTCAAGGATGCTGCCAATGGATTCTAGCTTATACCACAGAGATTCCGATTAAGAAATCTAAGAGATACTCATTCAATCTAATGTAGAATGGAGGTGGTTGTCAGGCACACGGTCATAGGTTGAGAATGGTGATGAGTGTCACGGATCATCACATTCATCATAATAAGGCACAAATGAATATCTTAGATAGGAACAAACATGATTGAATAGAAAACAGAAATACTTGCATTAACTCATCGAGGCACAGCAGAGCTCCTCACCACCAACAGTGGAGTTTAGAGACTCATGCCGTCAAAAGGTACAAAGTTTTGATCTAAAAATGTCATGAGATACAAAATAAATCTCTAAAAGTTGTTTAAATACTAAACTAGTAACCTAGGTTTACAGAAAATGAGTAAACTATGATAGATGGTGTAGAAATCCACTTCTGGAGCCCACTTGGTGTGTGCTGAGGCTGAGACTAAAGCTTCTCACGTGCATAGGGCTGTTTTGGGCGTTCAACGCCAGCTTTAGATCCAATTCTGGCGTTGAACTCCAACTCCTAACTTGTTTCTGGCGCTGGATGCTAGACAGCAGCATAGAACTGGCGTTGAATGCAAGTTTACATCCTCTATCCTTGCGCAAAGTATAGACTATTATATATTGCTGGAAAGCCCTGGATGTCTACTTTCCAACGCAATTGAAAGCGCGCCATTTGGAGTTCTGTAGCTCCAGAAAATCCACTTTGAGTGCAGGGAGGTCAGAATCCAAACTATCAATGAAACATAGCTCCAATTAAATGAGCGGGACTTGTAGCTTTTTGCCTCTTGAATAGTTTTGGCATCTCACTTTATCCATTGAAGTTCAAAATGATTGGCATCTATAGGAACTCAGAGTTCAGATAGTGTTATTGATTCTCCTAGTTCAGTATGATGATTCTTGAACACAGCTATTTTATGAGTCTTGGCCGTGGCCCTAAGCACTTTGTTTTCCAGTATTACCACCGGATACATAAATGCCACAGACACATAATTGGGTGAACCTTTTCAGATTGTGACTCGGCTTTGCTAAAGTCCCCAATTAGAGGTGTCCAGGGTTCTTAAGCACACTCTTCTTTTGCTTTGAACCTTGACTTTAACCGCTGAGTCTCAAGTTTTCACTTGACACCTTCACGCCATAAGCACATGGTTAGGGACAGCTTGGTTTAGCTGCTTAGGCCAGGATTTTATTCCTTTAGGCCCTCCTATCCACTGATGCTCAAAGCCTTGGAATCCTTTTTATTACCCTTGCCTTTTGGTTTTAAGGGTTATTGGCTTTTTGCTCTTGCCTCTTGGTTTTAAGAGCTTTTGGCTTTTTCTGCTTGCTTTTTCTCTTCCTTTTTTTTTCTTTCTATTTTTTTCGCTATTTTTTTCTGCAAGCTTTGTTCTTTGCTGCTTTTTCTTGCTTCAAGAATCATTTTTATGATTTTTCAGATTATCAAATAACATGTCTCCTTATCATCATTCTTTCAAGAACCAACATATTTAACATTCTTAAACAACAACTTCAAAAGACATATGCACTGTTCAAGCATTCATTCGGAAAACAAGAAGCATTGTCACCACATCAATATAATTAAACTAAGTTCAAGGATAAATTCGAAACTCATGTAATTCTTGTTCTTTTGAATTAAAACAGTTTTCATTTAAGAGAGGTGATGGATTCATAGGACATTCATAACTTTAAGACAAAGTTACTAAATACTAATGATCATGTAATGAAGACACAAACATGGATAAGTACTTAACATAGAGAAAACGAAAAACAGAAAATAAGAACAAGGAATGAGTCCACCTTAGTGATGGTGGCGTTTCCTTCTTGAGGAACCAATGATGTCCTTGAGCTCTTCTATGTCTCTTCCTTGTCTTTGTTGCTCCTCCCTCATTGCTTTTTGATCTTCTCTAATTTCATGAAGGATGATGGAGTGTTCTTGATGTTCCACCCTTAATTGTCCCATGTTGGAACTTAATTCTCCTAGGGAGGTATTGATTTGCTCCCAATAGTTTTGTGGAGGAAAATGCATTTGAGGCATCTCCGGGATCTCATGGTGATGAGCTTCATGCGTCTCTTGAGATCCATGAATGGGCTCTCTTGCTTGCTCCATCCTTTTCTTAGTGATGGGCTTCTCTTCCTCAATGGGAATGTCTCCTTCTATGAAAGCTCCAGCTGAGTAACACAGATGGCAAATAAGATGAGGAAAAGCTAGCCTTGCCCTAGGAGAGGGCTTTTCGGCTGTTTTGTAGAATTCAAGGGAGATGACTTCATGAACTTCTACTTCCTCCCCAATCATGATGCTATGAATCATGATGGCCCGATCCACAGTAACTTCAGATCGGTTGCTAGTGGGGATGATGGAGCGTTGGATGAACTCCAACCATCCTCTAGCCACAGGCTTGAGGTCCAGTCTTCTTAATTGAACCGGCTTGCCTTTGGAGTCAATCTTCCATTGAGCTCCTTCCACACATATGTCTATGAGGACTTGGTCCAACCTTTGATTAAAGTTGACCCTTCTAGTGTAGGGGCGTGCATCTTCTTGCATCATAGGCAAGTTAAACGCCAACCTCACATTTTCTGGACTAAAATCTAAGTATTTCCCCCGAACCATTATAATATAATTCTTTGGGTTTGGGTTCTTACTTTGATCATGGTTCCTAGTGATCCATGCATTGGCATAGAACTCTTGAACCATTAGGATGCCGACTTGTTGGATGGGGTTTGTTAGAACTTCCCAACCTCTTCTTTGGATTTCATGTCGGATCTCCGGATACTCATTCTTCTTGAGCTTGAAAGGGACCTCGGGGATCACCTTCTTCTTGGCCACAATATCATAGAAGTGGTCTTGATGAGCTTTGGAGATGAATCTTTCCATCTCCCATGACTCGGAGGTGGAAGCTTTTGTCTTCCCTTTCCCTTTTCTAGAGGATTCTCCGGTCTTGGGTGCCATCAATGGTAATGGAAAAACAAAAAGCTTATGCTTTTACCACACCAAACTTAGAATATTGCTCGCCCTCGAGCAAGAGAAGAAAGAATAGATGAAGAAGAAGAAGAAGAAAATATGGAGGAGAGGGGGGAGGGGTGTATTCGGCCAAGAAGAGGAGAGAGGGTTGTGTTGTGTGAAAATGAGGAAGAATGGAGGGCTATATATAGGGAAGGGAGGGGGTAAGGTTCGGCCATAAGGGTGGGTTTTGGGTGGGAAATTGATTTTAAATTTTGAAGGTAGGTGGGGTGTATGAGGTAGGTTTATGGGGAAGAGTGGATGGATGTGAGTGGTGAAGTGGTTATAGGGAAGAGAGATTGAGGTGATTGGTGAAGAGTTTTGGGGAAGAGAGATTGAGGTGATTAGTGAAGAGTTTTGGGGAAGAGTGTTTATGGGATTGTGTGGGTGAGAAGAAGTGAGTGGAGGTAGGTGGGGATCCTGTGGGGTCCACAGATCCTGAGGTGATCCTGTGGGGTCCACAGATCCTGAAGTGTTCAAGGATTTACAACCTTGCACCAAATTAGGCATGCAAAATGCCCTTGCACACAACTCTGGGCGTTCAGCGCCAGATTGGTACTTGTTCTGGGCGTTGAACGCCCATTTGTTGCCCATTTCTGGCGTTGAACGCCAGAACCATGCTTGTTCTGGGCGTTCAGCGCCAGCTCTTCCCCAGGGTGCAATTTTGGCGTTCAAATGCCCAGATGCTGCCCATTTTGGGTGTTTAGCGCAAGAACCATGCTCTGTTCTGGCGTTGAACGCCAGCCAGATGTTTCTTACTGGCGTTTAAACGCCAGAAAGGTCTTCCGTGTGATTTTTCTTCTGCTATTTTTGATTCTGTTTTCAATTTTTATATTTATTTTGTGACTCCACATGATCATGAACCTAATAAAACATGAAAGAACAAGAAAAATAAAATTAGATAAAAAAAATTGGGTTGCCTCCCAACAAGCGCTTCTTTAATGTCAATAGCTTGACAGTGGGCTCTCATGGAGCCTCACAGATGTTCAGAGCATTGTTGAGACTTCCCAACACCAAACTTAGAGTTTGGTTGTGGCCTCCCAACACCAAACTTAGAGTTTGACTGTGGGGGCTCTGGTTGACTCTGTTTTGAGAGAAGCTTACTGTGCCTCTTTTCCATGTTTATAGAAGGGTAACCTTGAGTTGTAAACACAAGGGAGTCCTCATTCAATTGAAGGACTAATTCACCTCTGTCAACATCAATCACAGCTCTTGCTGTGGCTAGGAAAGGTCTTCCAAGGATAATGGATTCATCCTCATCCTTCCCAGTATCAAGGATTATGAAATCAGCAGGGATGTAAAGGCCTTCAACCTTTACTAACACATCCTCTACTTGTCCATAAGCCTATTTTCTTGAATTGTCTGCCATCTCTAATGAGATTTTAGTAGCTTGCACCCCAAAGATTCCCAGTTTCTCTATTACAGAGAGGGGCATGAGGTTTATCACTGAACCAAGGTCACACAAAGCCTTTTCAAAGATCATGGTGCCTATGGTACAAGGTATTAGGAACTTTCCAGGATCCTGTTTCTTCTGAGGCAATCTCAGTTGATCCAGATCACTTAGTTCATTGGTGAACAAGGGAGGTTCATCTTCCCAAGTCTCAATACCAAATAATTTGGCATTCAGCTTCATGATTGCACCAAGAAACTTGGTAACTTGCTCTTCAGTAACATCCTCATTCTCTTCAGAAGATGAATACTCGTCAGAGCTCATGAAGGGCATAAGGAGGTTCAATGGAATCTCTATGGTTTCTAGATGATTCTCAGATTCCTTTGGTCCTCAAAGGAAAACTCCTTATTGATTACTGGACGTCCCAGGAGGTCTTCCTCACTGGGATTTACGTCCTCCCCTTCCTCTCCAGGTTCGGCCGTGTTGACTATGTCAATGGCCTTGCACTCTCCTTTTGGATTTTCTTCTGTATTGCTTGGGAGAGTACTAGGAGGGATTTCAGTGATCCTTTTACTCAGCTGGCCCACTTGTGCCTCCAAATTTCTAATGGAGGACCTTGTTTCATTCATGAAACTTACAGTGGCCTTAGATAGATCAGAGGCTAAGTTTGCTAAATTAGAGGTATTTTGTTCAGAGTTCTCTGTCTGTTGCTGAGTGGATGATGGAAAAGGTTTACTATTGTTAAACCTATTTCTTCCACCATTATTAAAGCCTTGTTGAGGCTTTTGTTGATCCTTCCATGAGAGATTTGGGTGATTTCTCCATGAGGGGTTATAGGTGTTTCCATAAGGTTCACCCATGTAATTCACCTCTGCTATTGCAGGGTTTTCAGGATCATAAGCTTCTTCTTCAGAAGATGCCTCTTGAGTACTGTTGGATGCAGCTTGCATTCCATTCAGACTCTGAGAAATCATATTGACTTGCTGAGTCAATATTTTATTCTGAGCCAATATGGCATTCAGAGTATCAATTTCAAGAACTCCCTTCTTCATAGGCGTCCCATTACTCACAGGATTCCTCTCAGAAGTGTACATGAACTGGTTATTAGCAACCATGTCAATGAGTTCTTGAGCTTCTGCAGGCGTTTTCTTTAAGTGAATGGATCCACCTGCAGAGGTATCCAATGACATTTTAGCTAATTCAGACAAACCATCATAGAATATGTCCAGGATGGTCCATTCTAAAAGCATGTCAGAAGGACACTTTTTGGTCAGTTCTTTGTATCTCTCCCAAGCTTCATAGAGGGATTCACCTTCTTTCTGTCTGAAGGTCTGAACATCCACTCTGAGCTTACTCAGCTTTTGAGGAGGAAAGAACTTGGCTAAGAAAGCCTTGACCAGCTTATCCCAAGAGTTCAGGCTATCCTTAGGCTGAGAGTCCAACCATATTCTAGCTCTGTCTCTCACAGCAAAAAGGAAAAGTATGAGCCTGTAGACTTCAGGATCTACTCCATTAGTCTTAACAGTATCACATATCTGCAAGAATTCAGTTAAGAACTGAAAAGGATCTTCAGATGGAAGTCCATGAAACTTGCAGTTCTGCTGCATCAGAGAAACTAATTGAGGTTTAAGCTCAAAATTGTTTACTCCAATGGCGGGAATGGAGATGCTTCTTCCATGTAAATTGGAATTAGGTGCAGTAAAGTCACCAAGAATCCTCCTTGCATTATTATTATTTTCGGCTGCCATCTCCTCTTCTTGTTCGAAAATTTCTGAAAGGTGCTTGCTGGATTGTTGTAATTTAGCTTCTCTTAGTTTTCTCTTCAGAGTCCTTTCAGGTTCTGGATCTGCTTCAACAAGAATGTTCTTGTCCTTGCTCCTGCTCATATGAAAAAGAGGGAACAGAAAAATAATAATAATAGGGGTCCTTTTTACCACAGTATAGAGATCCCTATGTAAGTAGAAGAAAAGAAGAAGAAAAAATTCGAACACAGATGGAAGAGGGGGTTCGAATTTGGGTGAGATGAAGTGTTAGTAGATCAATAAATAAACAGAAGGAGATGAGAGAGAAGGATTTTCGAAATTTATTTTTGAAAAAGAGTTAGTGATTTTCGAAAATAGTTTTTGAAAAAGGTTAGTAATTTTTTGAAAATTAAAATCAAAAATTAAAATAATTAGTTAATTAAAAAGAAATTTTGAAAAAGAGGGAAGATATTTTCGAAAATTAGAGAGAGAGGGAGTTAGTTAGGTAGTTTTGAAAAAGATAAGAAACAAACAAAAAGTTAGTTAGTTAGTTGAAACAAATTTGAAAATCAATTTTGAAAAGATAAGACGATAAGAAGTTAGAAAGGATATTTTAAAATCAAATTTTGAAAAAGATAATATAGAAAGATATTTTTGAAAAGATATGATTGAAATTAGTTTTGAAAAAGATTTGATTTTTAAAATCACAATTAATGACTTGATTCACAAGAAATCACAAAATATGATTCTAGAACTCAAAGTTTGAATCTTTCTTAACAAGAAAGTAACAAACTTGAAATTTTTGAATCAAAACATTAATTGATGATGTTATTTTCGAAAATTAGGAGATAAAGATAAGAAAAAGATTTTTGAAAAATATTTTTATAATTTTCGAAAATAACTAAGAAAAATGAAAAAGAATTAATTTTTGAAAAAGATTTTGAAAAAGATAAGATTTTTAAATTGAAAATTTGATTTGACTCATAAAAACAACTAGATTTTTAAAAAATTTTGAAAAAGTCAACTCAAATTTTCAAAATTTATGAGTGAAAAAGGGAAAGATATTTTTTTTATTTTTGAATTTTTAATGATGAGAGAGAAAAACATGAAAATGATGCAATGCATGAAGATTTTGGATTAAAACATTGAATGCATGCAAGAATGCTATGAATGTCAAGATGAACACCAAGAACACTTTGAAGATCATGATGAACATCAAGAACATATTTTTGAAAATTTTATATGCAAAGAAAACATGCAAGACACCAAACTTAGAAATCTTTAATGCTTAGACACTAAGAATGCAAAAATGCATATGAAAAACAAGAAAAGACACAAAACATGAAAACATCAAGATCAAACAAGAAGACTTACCAAGAACAACTTGAAGATCATGAAAAACACTATGAATGCATGAATGTTTTCGAAAAATGCAAGATGAATATGCAATTGACACCAAACTTTCAACTTGACTCAAGACTCAAACAAGAAACATGAAATATTTTTTATTTTTATGATTTTTTTTATTTTTTTGGATTTTTTATATTTTTTTTCGAAAACAGATGAGAAATTTTTGAAAGGTTTTTGAAAAATTTTTGAAAATAAAACAAAAAGAAAATTACCTAATCTGAGCAACAAGATGAACCGTCAGTTGTTCAAACTCGAACAATCCCCGGCAACAGCGCCAAAAACTTGGTGCACGAAATTGTGATCTCAGGCAACGGCGCCAGAAACTCTGTACGCACATCTTAATAAATCATTTTTCATTCACAACTTCGATACAACTAACCAGCAAGTGCACTGGGTCGTCCAAGTAATAAACCTTACGCGAGTAAGGGTCGATCCCACGGAGATTGTTGGTATGAAGCAAGCTATGGTCACCTTGTAAATCTCAGTCAGGCGGATATTAAAAGGTTATGGAGTTTTCGAACATAATTAATAAATAGATAGAAAATAAGGATAGAAACACTTATGTATATCATTGGTGAGAATTTCAGATAAGTGTATAGAGATGCTTTCGTTCCTCTGAACCTCTGCTTTCCTGCTGTCTTCATCCAATCAGTCTTACTCCTTTCCATGGCTGGCTTTATGTAAGGACATCACCGTTGTCAATGGCTACTTTTAATCCTCTCTGGAAAATGGTCCGATGCGCTGTCACTGCATGGCTAATCGTCTGGAGGCATCACCCTTGTCAGTGGCTGCGTCCTATCCTCTTGTGAAAATGGTCCAAATGCTCTGTCACAGCACGGCTAATCATCTGAGGTTCTCGATCATACTGGAATAGGATTCACCCTCCTTTTGCGTCTGTCACTACGCCCAGCACTCGCGAGTTTGAAGTTCGTTACAGTCATTCAATCCCAGAGTCCTACTCGGAATACCACAGACAAGGTTTAGACTTTCCGGACTCTCATGAATGCCGCCATCAATCTAGCTTATACCACGAAGATTCTGATTAAGAGATCCAAGAGATACTCATTCAATCTAAAGTAGAACGGAAGTGGTTGTCAGACACGCGTTCATAGGGAATGATGATGATTGTCACGTTCATCACATTCAGGTTGAAGTGCAAATGAATATCTTAGAAGCGGAATAAGTTGAATTGAATAGAAAAACAATAGTACTTTGCATTAATCTTTGAGGAACAGCAGAGCTCCACACCTTAATCTATGGAGTGTAGAAACTCTACCGTTAAAAATACATAAGTGAAAGGTCCAGGCATGGCCGAATGGCCAGCCCCCATGATCTAAGAACTAGGCGTCCAAAGATTTCTAATACAATAGTAAAAAGTCCTATTTATACTAAACTAGTTACTAGGGTTTACAGAAGTAAGTAATTGATGCATAAATCCACTTCCGGGGCCCACTTGGTGTGTGCTTGGGCTGAGCTTGAATGTTACACGTGTAGAGGTCAATCTTGGAGTTGAACGCCAGTTTGTAACGTATTTCTGGCGTTCAACTCTGGCTTGTGACGTGCTTCTGGCGTTTAACTCCAGACAGCAGCGTAGAACTGGCGTTCAACGCCCTTGTACGTCATCTAAACTCGGCCAAAGTATGGACTATTATATATTGCTGGAAAGCTCTGGATGTCTACTTTCCAACGCAATTGGAAGCGCGCCATTTTGAGTTCTGTAGCTCCAGAAAATCCACTTTGAGTGCAGGGAGGTCAGAATCCAACAGCATCAACAGTCCTTGGTAGATCACTTCTCCACCCTTGGTGGAACTCCGGTGTGTTTCCAGCGAAGCTAACCGGCGTGACCTTGCAGTGGATATCACAAGTGCCACTATTTCATCTTCTCGTCTTGCATTCTTCATCATTTTATTTTCAGGTTTTCTTTCCTTTTCTTTCTCTTTGTTTTGTTAATTTGTTAGCTTGTTTTAATTTTGGTTAATTGAATTAGATTAAGATTATTGTCTTGATTAGTTGCTATTGTATTGCAAGTGTTAGATTTCTAAATTATTGGGTTATTGATTGAATTTGAGCTTGAATGTCATAAGTTTGCACAATCCACATTAAGCGTTCGATGAAATGCCTAGGTGAAACTTTTGTTTGATTCATATGAAATGGCCATCATATGCACTCAACTTATATCTTGTTTGGCATATTCCATGATTTGTGCAATGCTAGAAATAAATCTTGCTGATGATTAACTCGAATTTATCAATGCATTTCATGAGTTATTGAATTTGGAAGTTATGATCACCCTTGTGTACATGACTTTGTTTCATTCTTATTGGGTGAATTGTCTACGAATGCATTGACCTTAATTGAATTTAATTATCCATTGTTCATCATAGAATTGACTTAGAGTAATCATATTATAAGTTCTCATATGTTGATATTTTCATCAAGCATCTTTGACTTTAACTCAAGCACATTGTTTATGCGATTCTCACATGTTGCAGATGAACAATTGATGTTCCACTTTGCTTAAATGGTTATTGTTGTTGTGCTTTTTCATAATAACAAACTTTCATGACCACAACCCCAATAACCATTTAATTAAAGGATTCGATTAAGTCATCTTGTGTTGTTTAAGTTGGCTTGTATCTCAATTCTTTAGACTTTCAACTTAAACACTTGAGTGAGAAATATTGAGCTTTGATTGCTTAGTAGTGTGATTGCCATTTTTCCGGCCAATGTGTGTGTTCTAATCACGTGCACTCTCGGAATGCACACATTGTCTTCTCTTAAACCACACTTTTGAAAAGCTTCTCAATTAAGAATTTAAAGTTTTCTCTATATTGTTTGTGCTTCCTCATTGTCCTTGTTTTGTTGTTACCATATGATCTTGAAATCTATTTCTTTATCTCTCCTTTTTAGGATGCGCTAAAATGGCAAAGCGCCGGTTCCACAACCGGTGGGCTTGAAGAATTCTCTTCCGTGTCCCTCCTATAGTCGGAGCGATAAATCAGACACCTTTTCCAATCAAAGAGCCGACCACCAATATTCTAAGCTTGAGAAAAGAGAAATCCATTGGGAGCGAAGGCTCAAGATTCCAAATAAATATGTGGCACTCATTGGTGCACGAATTCTCACGCTTCGTATAACTGAACCAGCAAGTGCACTGGGTCGTCCAAGTAATACCTGAGTGAGTCAAGGTCGATCCCACGAGGATTGTGATTTGAAACAAGCTATGGTTATCTTGTAGATCTTCGTCAGGTGAATATAAAAGTTGATTGTTTGTTTAAATGCATAAAAGAAAATAAATAAAACGTTACTAGATTGATGGTAAATGCAATGATAAGAAGATGGTTAAGGCTTGGAGATACTTTGTTCTTTTGGATTAATCTGGTCTTACTGTCTATTCTAACTATGAATGATTTCTTATATAGAAGGTTGTATGTGATTAACGCCTTTCTTACAAGATCGCCAATTCTCCTCCAGATCTGAACCCCAGGGTTAGTACGGATCTAGTCTGATTGAGGGTGAAGCTTCTGCAGTTCATTCACTTTTGTGATCCTACTCAAAATGCCACAGACAAGGTCAAATCTTCTGTATCAAAGGATGCTACGCCTTTGGTTCTAGCCTCTACCACAAAGACTCTAATCTCCCCATACCTCGTGGAACTGGTGTCTCGAGAAGTCCCCAACGAAGTTGTGGATTAGCCGTCTAGGAGAAGTATAATCAAACTAGCGGTTCATCATTGTCCGATGAAAGACTCACTCTGAAATACTATAAAATGAAATAACCTTGTGCCGGTTCAACGCATTCATAATGATGAAGAACGGATATACATCTTAGAATAGAAAATCAAACACGTATTGAGATAGAACAATAGTACTTTATTAATCCATAAAACTTAGCAGAGTTCTTCCCCTCAACCTAGGAGGTTTAGAAACTCACACTGATAGAAAATACAATGTGGAATTTGAAAATATGGCAAAAGGTTCTTAACAAGGGTGATCCTTATCCTTTAAATACTAAACTAATGACAAAGGATTACATAAGAAGGGTAAAATAGTCTGTTAGTGCTAAAATCCACTTCTGGGGGCCCACTTGGTGAGTGTGTTGGGCTGAGCTTGATTGAGATCGACGTTATGGGCGTTGGACGCTGGTCTCTTCTCCTTTGCTCTGATTAGACTTTTGCTCTGATTAGACTTTTGCTCTAACTCCTCAATTTCATCCAGAAAATACCTGAAATTGTATAAAAACACAAAAAACTCAAAGTAGAATCCAAAAATGTGAACTTTTCACTAAAACCTACGAAAAATTAATAAAACTTAAAATAAACCTACCAGATGATATTGTTGACTCTCCTAGTTTAGTTCTTTTTTATTCTTGAACACAGCTTTTATAGTCTTGGCCGTGACCCTATGCACTTTGTTTTCCAGTATTACCACTGGATACATAAATGCCACAAACACTTAACTGGGTTAACCCTTTCCAATTGTAATTCAGCTTTGCTAGAATTTCCAGATAGAGGTGTTCAGAGTTCTTAAGCACACTCTTTTTTCTTTGGATCACGATTTTAACTGCCCAGTCTCAAGCTTTCTACTTGACACCTTTCACACCACAAGCATATAGTTAGGGACACTTCTCATTTGAAGTGCTTAGGCTAAGATTTTGTTTCTTTTAGGCCCTCCTAACCATTGACGCTCAAAGCCTTGGATCCTTTTACCCTTGCCTTTTGGTTTAAAGGGTTATTGGCTTTTTGCTCTTGCCTTTTGGTTTAAAGAGCTATTGGCTTTTTCTGCTTTTTATTTCTCTTTTTTTTTTGCATGCACATATATATATATATATATATATATATATATATATATATATATATATATATATATATATATATTCTTTTATTGCAACATGCTTTTTCTTTTTCTTTTGGCTGCTTTTTCTTGCTTCAAGAATCAATTTTTGGATTTTTCAGATCATCAATAATATTTCACTTTTATCATCATTCTTTCAAGAGCCAACATTCTTAATTCCAACTTCAAATATGCACTGTTTATTCATACATTCAGAAAACAAAAGCAATGCCACCACATCAAAATAATTGAATTGTTCTTAAGATAAACTCGAAATTCCGGCAACTTAATTTTCTTTTTCAAATAAAATTTTTGTTTAAGTAAGGTGAGAGATATATGGAATATTTTATAACTTTAAGATATAAATGGAAATGATCATGCAATAAGAACACGAGAATAGACAATAAAACATAACAGAAAATAGAAAAATAACATAAGAAAAGGGAATTAAAAAAATGAATCCACCTTAGTGATGGCAGCTACTACTCCTTTCCTCTTTTTAGAGGGTTCTCCAACCTTGGGTGCCATAAGTGGGAATGGAAAGCAAAAAGCAATACTTTTCCAACACCAAACTTAAAAGCTTTGCTCTTTTTCGAGCAAAAATAAATATAAGAGAAGAATGGAGTAGAAGAAGAAGAGAATAGATGGAGACGGAGTAAGAGAAAGCTATTCAGCAAAGGGGATTTTGATGTGTATGAGAGGTGTGTGTATGAAGGGTTAGTGAGAGGGGTATTTATAGGAGTGGGCTAGGGTTGGGTTCGGTCATGGGTGGGATAAATGGGAGGGAAATTTGATTTTGAAGTGGGTAGGGGTTGCTGGGAGTTGTGATGGTTTTCGGGAAGTGATATGGATGTGATTGGGCTAGGGTTTATGGGGAAGAGTGTATGGGGAAGTGTGAAAGAAAGAGGGAAGAAGTGGGGTAGGTAAAGATACTGTGGGACCCACTGGTCCTGAGAGGCTAGGGAATTCAGATTCTCTGCCCTCTGTATGGGCGTTGAACACCCAGCACTCTGCTTTTGGCTGCGTTCAACGCCAGCTTTGCTGCCATTTAGGGCGTTGAACACCCAGCCAGTGCTCCCTGGCTAGCGTTTAACGCCAGCAAGACACTCCATCCAGAGTGTTCTATTTTCATTGCTGAACCTCTCTATCTCTGTTCTGACTACTGCACATAATCATGAACCTAAAGAAATAACTTAAAGAAAATAAATTCAAAAAAACATAAATAATAACTATGGTTGGGTTACCTCCCAACAAGCGCTTCTTTAACGTTATTAGCTTGACAGTTAGCTCCTTATGAAGATGGATATGGGCTCAGAATTTTGCCCCTTACAGTGAACTTTCTTCCTGTCTTCTCATGAACGAGCTCTACATGCTCTAAAGACAGGACACGACTCACTGCATGTGGTATGACTGGCTTCTTAGGGAAGACAACTCCCATGTCAAGTAAGAGGCCTTCAGTGGGGACTTTCTTGTCCCTCCAGCCTTTAGGTACTTTCTTCTTAGTACCTTTGTTCTCAGTGCTTGTTGATGGCTGCCCAACACCAAGCTTAGTATTGGTGTTTGGGGACTCAGTAAAACTCTGCATTGAAAGAGATGGTTGGAACACTAAGTGTTACATAGTTATCTCTCTATTTTCAGAAGGAGAGTTGGGGTGAGTGATGAGCGGATATTTTATACGCTTTTTGGGGGTATTTTCATATAGTTTTTAGTAGGATCTAGCTACTTCTTAATATATTTTTATTAGTTTTATTGTAAAAATCATATTTTGGGACTTTACTATGAGTTTGTGTATTTTTCTATAATTTCAGGTATTTTCTGGCTGAAATTGAGGGACCTGAGCAAAAATCTGATTCAGAGGCTGAAAAAGGACTGCAGATGCTGTTGGATTCTGACTTCCCTGCACTCGAAATGGATTTTATGGAGCTACAGAAGCCCAATTGGTGCGCTCTCAATTGCGTTGGAAAGTAGACATCCAGGGCTTTCCAGCAATAGATAATAGTCCATACTTTGCCCAAGTTATGACGACGTAAATTGGTGTTTAACCCCAAGTCCTTACTCTATTCTGGCGTTAAACGCCAGAAACAGGTTACAAATCAGAGTTAAACGCCAGAAACAGGCTACAACCTGGCATTTAACTCCAAATAAAGTCTCTACACATGGAAGCTTCAATGCTCAGCCCAATCACACACCAAGTGGGCCCCAGAAGTGGATTTCTGCACTATTTATCTTAGTTTACTCAATTTCTGTAAACCTAGGTCACTAGCTTAGTATAAAAACTACTTTTAGAGATCTATTTTGGATCTCATGACATTTTCTCACGTTTTATATTGTATCTCTACGGCATGAGTCTCTAAACTCCATAATTGGGGGCGAGGATCTCTGCTGTGTCTTGATGAATTAATGCAATTACTTCTATTCTCTATTCAACACGCTTGTTTCTGTTCTAAGATATTCACTCGTACCTAACCATGAAGAATGTGATGATCCGTGACACTCATCATCATTCTTTACCTATGAACGCGTGCCTGACAACCACTTACGTTCTATCTGTAATAGCTTGAGTGTATATCTCTTGGGTTCCTGGTTCAGGAGTTTGATTGCCTCTCCTGACAAAAGAGCGTTCAACTCCATGAATCCAGAGTCTTCGTGGTAAAAGCTAGAATCAATTGGCGGCCATGCTTGAGATCCGGAACGTCTAAACTTTGTCTGTGGTATTCTAAGTAGGATCTGGGAAGGGATGACTATGACGAGCTTCAAACTCACAAGTATTGAGCGTAGTGACAGACGCAAAAGGATCAATGGATCTTATTCCAATACAAGTGAGAACCGACAGATGATTAGCCATGTACATGGACCTTTTTCACTGAGAGGACGGGAGGTAGCCATTGACGACGGTGAAACCCAACATACATCTTGCCATGGAAGGAGCCTTGCGTGCGTGAAGAAGAAGATGGAAGGAAAGCAGTGACTCAGAGACAAAGCATCTCCAAAACCTCAATCTGTTCTCCATTACTGCATAACAAGTATTATTTAATTTATGCTATTTATTCTTCATAAACATAATCATTTTCATTACTAATTTCCTGACTAAGAGTTACAAAATAACCATAGCTTGCTTCAAGCCGACAATCTTTGTGGGATCGACCCTTATTCACGTAAGGTATTACTTGGACGACCCAGTGCACTTGCTGGTTAGTTGTGCGGAATTGTGAATCATAATTTCGTGCACCAAGTTTTTGGCACCGTTGCTGGGGATTGTTTGAGTTTGGACAACTGACAGTTTATTTTGTTGCTTAGATTAGAAAAATTTTTCTTTTTGGTTTAGAGTCTTCCGTTTGATTTTAGTTTCATATTTTAAGTTTGGTGTCCTTTGTGTTTCTATTTTCTTAATAATTTTTTAAAAAAGTTGTTCTTAGTGTTCATCGTGGTGTTTAAAGTTTTCCTGTTAGTTTCCTTTGTTTTGATCTAAAAATTTAAGTTTGGTGTCATTTTTGTTGTTTTTCTCCTTCTTCATTAATTTCAAAAATATCTTTTCCCTTTAATTTAATTAATTTTCGAAATTTCCTTTAAAAATTCAAATTTTAAGTTTAAAACCTTTTATTCTATCTTATCTTAGTTTTGAAATTTGAAAATTCAAAATCTTTTTCAAAAATCATATCAAAAGTTTTTCAAATCTTCTTAATTAAGTAATTATTCTAGTTTTCAAGTTTATTTTTCTTTTAGTTTTCGAAATCTATATTTTATTTTCTAATTATTTTATTTTATCTTATTAATCTTAATTATTCAGTTTGCTTTTACTTAATTAAAATAAAAATAAAAATATATTTTACTTATAACTCACATCATCTCCCTTTCTCCATCATGGATCTAAGCGGAAATGAACAGTCCAGAAGGACTTTGGGGTCATATGCTAACCCCATTACTGCTGCATATGGGAGTAGTATCTGTATACCCCCCATCAAAGCAAGCAGTTTTGAGCTAAATCCTCAGCTCATTGTCATGGTGCAGCAAAATTGCCAGTATTCCGGTCTTCCGCAGGAAGAACCTACTAAGTTTCTGGCACAGTTTTTGCAAATTGCTGACACAATACGTGACAAGGAGGTAGATCAGGATGTCTACAGACTATTACTGTTTCCATTTGCTGTGAAAGATCAAGCTAAGAGGTGGTTAAATAACCAGCCCACAGCAAGCATAAGAACATGGAAACAGCTGTCAGAAAAATTCCTGAATCAATATTTCCCTCCTAAACGGATGACACAGCTAAGGCTGGACATCCAAGGCTTCAAACAAGGAGATGATGAACCTCTGTATGATGCTTAGGAGAGGTACAGAGGGATGCTAAGGAAATGCCCCTCTGAAATGTTTTCAGAGTGGGTGCAGTTAGACATCTTTTACCATAGGCTTACAGAAAAAGCTCAGATATCTCTAGACCACTCAGCTGGTGGATCTATACACATGAGAAAGACAATTGAAGAGGCTCAAGAACTCATCGATACAGTTGCTAGAAATCAGTATCTGTACATAAATAGTGAGCCCTCCATGAAAGAAGAAGCTGAAGCAGTATCTACTGACTTTAGTCCTCAGGAACAAGTTACTGAACTCAATCAGCAACTATCTTCTATAACAAGACAGTTAGCAGAATTTAAGGAGATGCTATAGAACACTGAGAATGCTAACAAAAATATGGAAGTACAATTGAATCAGACAAGACAACAGTTATTTGAACAGATAACAGAAGATTGCCAAGCTGTTTAACTAAGGAGTGGGAAAACATTGAGTAATTCGGCTCAAGGTAGCAGAAAGCCAAGAAAGGAACAACTGACAAAGGATGACCAAATCACCGCCTAAAATCCCTCTGAGGATAGTAAGAGCCCAGAGAGGAATCATTCTGGCGTTCAAACACCAGAAAAGGGTGGAAAGTTAGCGTTAAACGCCCAATCCATGTCCAGTTCTGGCATTCAAATGCCAGAAAAGGGTGGAAAGTTGGCGTTAAACACCCATCCAACCCCTAATCCTGGCATTCAAACGCCAGTGAGGGATCAGACACCTGAGAGTGCTGATGATAACCCCTCCAAGAAGGCTTCTCCAACCATCTCTGTAGGGAATAAACCTGTAGCAACTAAGGTTGAAGAATACAAAGCCAAGATGCCTTATCCTCAGAAACTCCGCCAAGCGGAATAGGATAAACAATTTGCCCGCTTTGCAGACTATCTCAGGACTCTTGAAATCAAGATTCCATTTGCAGAGGCACTTGAGCAAATACCCTCTTATGCTAAGTTCATGAAAGAAATCTTAAGTCATAAGAAGGATTGGAGAGAAATTGAAAGAGTTTTTCTCACTGAAGAATGCAGTGCAGTCATCCTAAAGAGCTTACCAGAGAAGCCTAGAGATCCTAGAAGCTTTATGATACCATGCACATTAGAGGGCACTTGCACCAAGACAGTTCTGTGTGATCTTGGGGCAAGTATCAACCTAATCCCTGCATCCACTATCAGAAAGCTTGGCTTGACTGAAGAGGTCAAACCAACCCGGATCTGTCTTCAACTTGCTGATGGCTCTATTAAATATCCATCAGGCATAATCGAGGACATGATTGTCACAGTTGGGCCATTTGCCTTTTCCACTGACTTTGTAGTGCTGGAGATGGAGGAGCACAAGAGTGTAACTCTCATTCTGGGAAGACCTTTCCTAGCAACTGGACGAACCCTCATTGACGTCCAAAAAAAGGAAGTAACCCTGAGAGTCAATGAGGATGAGTTCAGGCTGAATGCTGTTGAGGCAATGAAGCATCTAGACACATCAAAGGACTACATGAGTGCTGATATTATTGACTCCCTGGGAGAGGAGATCAATATGGCTGAGAGTCTCGAATCAGAGTTAGAGGACATCTTCAAGGATGTTCAGCCTAACCTGCAGAAATCAGAGGAAATAAAAGAACCCCTGAAAACTCCTCAGGAAGATGAGAAACCTCCTAAACTCGAGCTCAAACCACTACCACCATCCCTGAAATATGCATTTCTGGGAGAAGGTGACACTTTTTCTGTAATCATAAGCTCTGCTTTAGAGCCACAGGAAGAGAAAGCACTAATTCAGGTGCTAAGGACTCACAAGACAGCTCTTGGGTGGTCCATAAGTGATCTTAGGGGCATTAGCCCAGCCAGATGCATGCACAAGATCCTATTAGAGGATAATGCTAAGACAGTGGTTCAACCACAGAGGCGGCTAAATCCAGCCATGAAGGAGGTGGTGTAGAAAGAGGTCACTAAATTACTAGAGGCTGGGATCATATATCCCATTTCTGATAGCCCCTGGGTGAGCCCTGTCCAAGTCGTCCCTAAGAAGCGAGGCATGACAGTGATTCATAATAAAAAAATGAACTAGTTCCTACAAGAACAGTTACAGGGTGGCATATGTGCATTGACTACAGAAGGCTCAATACAGTCACCAGAAAGGATCACTTTCCTTTGCCATTCATAGACCAGATGCTTGAGAGACTAGCAGGTCATGAATACTACTACTTTTTGGATGGCTATTCTGGTTACAACCAAATTGCAGTAGATCCTCAAGACCAAGAGAAAACAGCATTCACATGTCCTTCTCGAGTGTTTACATACAGAAGGATGCCTTTTGGTCTGTGCAATGCACCTGCAACCTTTTAGAGGTGCATGCTCTCTATCTTCTCTGATATGGTAGAGAAATTTTTGGAAGTCTTCATGGATGACTTTTCAATATTTGGAGACTCATTTAGCTCCTGCCTTGATCATTTAGCACTTGTTCTGAAAAGATGCCAAGAGACTAACCTAGTTTTAAACTGGGAAAAATGTCACTTTATGGTGACTGAAGGAATTGTCCTTGGGCATAAAATTTCAAACAAGGGAATAGAGGTGGATCAAGCTAAAGTGGAAGTAATTGAAAAATTACCACCACCTGCCAATGTTAAGGCAATCAGAAGCTTTCTGGGGCATGCAGGATTCTATAGGAGGTTTATAAAGGATTTTTCAAAAATTGCAAAACCTCTGAGCAATCTGCTAGCTGCTGA
Source organism: Arachis ipaensis (assembly GCF_059453495.1). Lineage (NCBI taxonomy): Eukaryota > Viridiplantae > Streptophyta > Magnoliopsida > Fabales > Fabaceae > Arachis > Arachis ipaensis. The sequence continues at coordinate 110,650,636 of NC_142441.1, read as the reverse complement.
CGTGCCATTTGTGTTTGACACAGAGTGTCTGTAGATGTTTGAAACTTTGAAAGCTAAGCTGGTCACAGCACCAGTTATTTCTACACCAGACTGGACATTACCATTTGAACTAATGTGTGATGCTAGTGACCATGCCATTGGTGTAGTACTGGGACAAAGGCATAACAAGCTTCTGTATGTCATTTATTATGCTAGCCATGTTTTAAATGATGCCCAGAAAATTACACAACCACAGAAAAAGAATTGCTTGCAGTGGTTTATGCCATTGACAAGTTTAGATCATACTTAGTAGGATCAAAAGTGATTGTGTACACTGACCATGCTACTCTTAAATATCTGCTCACGAAGCAAGATTCAAAACCCAGGCTCATAAGATGGGTGTTGCTTCTGCAAGAGTTTGATATAGAAATAAGAGACCGAAAAGGGACAGAGAACCAAGTGGTTGATCATCTGTCCCGGATAGAACCAGTAGAAAGGGCGTCCTTTCCCTCTATTGAGATCTCTGAAACCTTTCCGGATGAGCAACTGTTTGCCATCCAGGAAACACCATGGTTTGCAGACATTGCAAACTATAAAGCTGCTAGATTCATACCCAAGGAGTACAGCAAGCAACAAAAGAAAAAATTAATTACTGATGCAAAGTACTACCTGTGGGATGAACCATATCTCTTTAAGAGATGTGCAGACGGCATAATCCGTAGGTGTGTACCTAGAGAAGAAGCAGAGAAGATCCTATGGCATTGTCATGGATCACAATATGGAGGACATTTCAGAGGTGAGCGAACAGCCACAAAAGTCCTCCAATGTGGCTTCTACTGGCCCACTCTCTATAAAGACTCCCGAGAGTTTGTGCGTAACTGTGATAGCTGTCAGAGAGCTGGTAATCTGCCACACAGTTATGCCATGCCTCAGCAAGGGATCTTAGAGATTGATCTGTTTGACGTATGGGTATTGACTTCATGGGGCCTTTCCCACCATCATATTCAAACACTTATATTCTGGTGGCAGTCGACTATGTATCCAAATGGGTAGAGGCCTTTGCAACACCCACCAATGATACTAAGACAGTGCTGAAGTTCCTCCAGAATCATATCTTCAGCAGGTTTGGTGTCCCTAGAGCACTAATCAGTGATGGGGGCACTCACTTCTGCAACAAACAGCTTTACTCTGCTATGGTCTGATATGGAATTAGCCACAAGGTGGCAACTCTATATCATCCACAGACAAATGGGCAAGCTGAAGTCTCTAATAGAAAAATAAAAAGAATCCTGGAATGGACTGTAAGTACTCGTAGAAAGGATTGGACAAGAAGCTTGGATGACTGATGAGCGGATATTTTATACGCTTTTTGGGGTTAATTTCATATAGTTTTGAGTATGTTCTAGTTAGTTTTTAGTTTATTTCCATTAGTTTTTAGGAAAAATTCATATTTCTGGACTTCACTATGAGTTGTGTATTTTTTTGTAATTTCAGGTATTTTTCTGGCTGAAATTGAAGGAGCTGAGCAAAAATCTGATTCAGGCTGAAAAAGGACTGCTGATGCTGTTGGATTCTAATCTCCCTGCACTCAAAGTGGATTTTCTGGAGCTACAGAACTCGAAATGGCATGCTTCTAATTGCGTTGGAAAGTAGACATCCAGGGCTTTCCAGCAATATATAATAGTCCATACTTTGCACAAGGATAGACGACGTAAACTGGCGTTCAACGCCAGTTCTCTACCCAATTCTGGCGTCCAGCGCCAGAAAAGGATCAAAAGCTGGAGTTGAACGCCCAAACTGGCACAAAAACTGGCGTTCAACTCCACAAATGGCCTCTGCACATGAATTGATTAAATTTCAGCTCCAGCACACACCAAGTGGGCCCCAGAAGTGGATCTCTGCATCATCCATCATAGTTTACTCATTTTTTGTAAACCTAGGCTACTAGTTTAGTATTTAAACAACTTTTAGAGACTTATTTTGTATCTCATGACATTTTAGATCTAAACTTTGTACTCTTTGACGGCATGAGTCTCTAAACTCCATTGTTGGGGGTGAGGAGCTTTGCTGTGTCTCGATGAATTAATGCAAGTATTTCTGTTTTCTATTCAAACACGCTTGTTCCTATCTAAGATGTTCATTCGCGCTTAACTGTGATAAAGGTGATGATTCGTGACACTCATCACCATTCTCAACCCATGAACGTGTGCCTGACAACCACCTCCGTTCTATATCAGATTGAATGAGTATCTCTTAGATCTCTCAATCAGAATCTTCGTGGTATAAGCTAGAATTGATGGCGGCATTCATGAGAATCCGGAAAGTCTAAACCTTGTCTGTGGTATTCCGAGTAGGATTCAAGGATTGAATGACTGTGACGAGCTTCAAACTCCTGAAGGCTGGGCGTTAGTGACAAACGCAAAGGAATCAAGGGATTCTATTCCAACCGGATCGAGAACCAACCGGTGATTAGCCGTGCTGTGACAGAGCGCGTGAGCGTAGTTTTCACTGGAAGGATGGAAGGTAGCCATTGACAACGGTGATCCACTAACACACAGCTTGCCAAAGGAGGACGTGCGTGCGTGAACAAGAAGACAGAGGAAAGCAGAGATTCAGAAGACAAAGCATCTCCAAAACTCCAACATATTCTCCATTACTGCATAACAAGTAACCTTTAATCCATGCTCTCTTGTTTATTTGCAATTCACTTGATAAACATAATTGACTTCCTGACTAAGATTTACAAGATAACCATAGATTGCTTCAAACCAACAATCTCCGTGGGATTTGACCCATACTCACGTGAGGTATTACTTGGACGACCTAGTGCACTTGCTGGTCAGTGGTACGAGTTGTGAAAAGTGTGATTCACAATTTGTGCACCAAGTTTTTGGCACCGTTGCCGGGGATTGTTCGAGTTTGGACAACTAACGGTTTATTTTGTTGCTTAGATTAGGAAAATTTTTCTTTTTTGTTTAGAGTCTCTTATTATTGTTGTGTTAGAATCTTAGAATCCTTATTTTCTTTTTAAAATCTTTTTCAAAAAAATAATTTTTCTATTAAATCCTGTGCCAAACTTTAAGTTTGGTGTTTTCTTGTTGATTTTTCTGTGTTTTTCCAAAATTTATTTTGGTTTTCTAAAAATTTTAAGTTTGGTATTCCTTAGTGTTTCCCCCCCCCCCCCAAAATTTTCGAAAATAAGGAACCTCAGATCTAAAAATTTTAAATCCTGTGTTATCTTATAGTTTTTCTCTCTCCTTTAAAAATTCAGATTTTTTTTTTCAAAAATTTAAAACCTTTTTCAAAAATCATCATATCTTTTTCAAAATCTCCTAACCACTTTCTCTCTCCTCACTTTTTCGAAAATCTTTTACTCATTTTTATTTATTTTATTTTGATTTATTTTATTTTCGAAATAAATTAATAAATAAATAAATAAAAATATTTTTTCTATTTTACATCACCTCCCTTTCTCCATCATGGACCTAAGCGGAAATGAACAGTCCAGGAGGACTCTGGGGTCATATTCTAACCCCTCTACTGCTTCATATGGGAGTAGTATCTGCATACCCTCCATTGGAGTCAGTAGCTTTGAGTTGAATCCTCAGCTCATTATCATGGTGCAGCAAAGCTACCAGTATTCCGGTCTTCCACAGGAAGAACCTACAGAGTTTCTGGCACAATTTTTACAAATTGCTGACACAGTACATGATAAGAAAATAGATCAGGATGTCTACAGACTATTACTGTTTCCATTTGCTGTAAAAGATCAAGCTAAGAGGTGGTTAAATAACCAACCTAAAGCCAGCATAAGGACATGGAAACAGCTGACAGAAAAATTCCTGAATTAGTATTTCCCTCCAAAAAGGATGACACAGCTAAGGCTGGACATCCAAGGCTTCAAGCAAGGAGATAACGAATCTTTTTATGATGCCTGGGAGAGATACAGAGAGATGCTACGAAAATGCCCCTCTGAAATGTTTTCAGAGTGGGTTCAGTTAGACATCTTCTACTATGGGCTTGCAGAAGGAGCTCAGATGTCTCTAGATTACTCAGCTGGTGGATCTATCCACATGAGAAAGACAATTGAAGAGGCTCAAGAGCTCATTGATACAGTTGCCAGGAATCAGCATCTGTATCTAAGCAGTGACCCTTCCATGAAAGAAGAGGTTAAAACAGCAACTGCTGAACTCAGTCCTGTAGAACAAGCTGCTGAATTCAATCAGCAATTGGACTTCCTAACAAGGCAGTTAGCCGAATTCAAAGATAGACTACAAGAGACAAGGATGGCTAATATACATATGGAAGAACAGTTTAAGCAAACAAAGCAGCAGCTGTCAAGGAAAATAACAGAAGAATGCCAAGCAGTTCAATTAAGAAGTGGGAAGACATTAAATATCTCACCTCAAGGCAGCAAAAAGTCAAGAAATGAGCAACCCACCAAAGATTCACTGAGGACAGTAAGAGCCCAGGGAAAAATAATTTTGGCGCTAAAACGCCAGAAAATTGGTGGAAGGCTGGTGCTGAACGCCCAGACCATGCCCACAACTGGCGTTCAACGCCAGAAACAAGGCAGGATTGGCGTTCAACGCCAGAAATGGGCAAGAATCTGGCGTTGAACGCCCAAAATGGGAAGGATCCGGCGCTGAACGCCCAAAATAGGCACTTTTCTGGCGTTCAGACGCCAGGAACAGACAGGGAGCTGGCGTCTAACGTCACTCCAGCTTCTGACTCTGGCACTCAATTGCCAGTGAGGGATCAAACACACACAAATGCTGATAACAACCCCTCTAAAAAGGCTTCTTCAACCACTTCTGTAGGCAATAAACCTGCAGCAACTAAGGTTGAAGAATATAAAGCCAAGATACCTTATCCTCAAAAACTCCGGAAAGAGGAGCAGGATAAGCAATTTGCTCGCTTTGCAGATTATCTCAGGACTCTTGAAATAAAGATTCCATTTGCAGAGGCACTTGAGCAAATACCTTCTTATGCCAAGTTCATGAAAGAGATCTTGAGTCATAAGAAGGATTGGAGAGAAACAGAAAGAGTTCTCCTCACTGAAGAATGCAGTGCAGTCATTCTGAAAAGCTTTCCTGAAAAGCTTAAAGACCCCGGGAGCTTTCTGATACCATGCATATTGGAAGATAATTGTACCAAGACAGCTTTATGCGATCTTGGGGCAAGCATCAACCTAATACCTGCATCCACTATCAGAAAGCTTGGTTTAACTGAAGAAGTTAAACCAACCCGGATATGTCTTCAACTTGCTGATGGCTCCACTAAATACCCATCAGGCGTGATTGAAGACATGATTGTCAGGGTTGGGCCATTCGCCTTTCTCACTGACTTTGTTGTGCTGGAAATGGAGGAGCACAAGAGTGCTACTCTCATTCTAGGAAGACCCTTCCTAGCAACTGGACGATCCCTTATTGACGTCCAACAGGGGAAATAACCCTGAGAGTCAATGATGATGAGTTCAAGTTGAACGCTGTCAAAGCCATGCAGCATCCAGACACATCAACAAACTGCATGAAAGTTGATCTTATTGACTCCTTGGTAGAAGAGATCAACATGGCTGAGAGTCTCGAATCAGAGTTGGAAGACATCTTTAAAGATGTTCAGCCTGATTTGGAGGATTCAGAGGACATGAAAGAGCCTCTGAAATTTCTTTTGAAAGAGGAAAAACCTCCTAAACCCGAGCTCAAGCCATTACCACCATCCTTGAAATATGCATTTCTAGGAGAAGGTGATACTTTTCCAGTGATCATAAGCTCTGCTTTAAATTCACAGGAAGAGGAAGCACTTATTCAAGTGCTAAGGACACACAAGACAGCTCTTGGGTGGTCTATAGGTGACCTTAAGGGCATAAGCCCAGCTAGATGCATGCACAAAATCCTATTGGAGGATAATGCCAAGCCAGTGGTTCAACCACAAAGGCAGCTAAATCCAGCCATGAAGGAAGTGGTGCAGAAAGAGGTCACCAAATTACTAGAGGCTGGGATTATTTATCCTATTTCTGATAGCCCCTGGGTGAGCCCTGTCCAAGTCGTCCCAAAAAAGGGAGGCATGACAGTGATTCATAATGAAAAGAATGAACTAGTTCCTACAAGAACAGTTACAGGATGGCGCATGTGTATTGACTACAGAAAACTCCATACAGCCACCAGAAAGGATCATTTTCCTTTACCATTCATAGACCAGATGCTAGAAAGACTGGCAGGTCATGAGTATTACTGCTTTTTGGACGGCTACTCAGGCTATAACCAGATTGCAGTAGATCCCCAGGATCAAGAGAAAACAGCATTCACATGTCCATCTGGAGTGTTTGCTTATAGAAGGATGCCATTTGGGCTGTGTAATGCGCCTGCAACCTTCCAGAGATGCATGCTCTCTATTTTCTCTGATATGGTGGAAAAATTTCTGGAAGTTTTCATGGATGACTTCTCAGTATATGGAGACTCATTCAGCTCCTGTCTTGATCACTTGAAACTTGTTCTGAAAAGATGCCAAGAGACCAACCTAGTTTTAAACTGGGAAAAATGTCACTTCATGGTGACTGAAGGGATTGTCCTTGGGCATAAAATCTCAAACAAGGGAATAGAGGTGGATCAAGCAAAAATAGAGGTAATTGAAAAATTACCACCACCTGCCAATGTTAAGGCAATCAGAAGCTTTCTGGGGCATGCAGGATTCTATAGAAGGTTTATAAAGGATTTTTCAAAAATCGCAAAACCTCTAAGCAATCTGCTAGCTGCTGACACACCATTTGTGTTTGACACAGAGTGTCTGCAGGCGTTTGAAACGCTGAAAGCTAAGCTGGTCACAGTACCAGTCATATCTGCACCACATTGGACATTACCATTTGAGCTAATGTGTGATGCCAGTGATCATGCCATTGGTGCAGTATTGGGACAGAGGCATGACAAGCTTCTGCATGTCATTTATTATGCCAGTCGCGTTCTAAATGATGCCCAGAAAAATTACACAACCACAGAAAAAGAATTACTTACAGTGGTTTACGCCATTGACAAGTTCAGATCATACTTAGTAGGATCAAAAGTGATTGTGTATACTGACCATGCTGCTCTTAAATATCTACTCACAAAGCAGGATTCAAAATCCAGGCTCATCAGATGGGTATTGCTTCTGCAAGAGTTTGGTATAGAAATAAGAGACAGAAAAGGGACAGAGAACCAAGTGGCTGATCATCTGTCCCGGATAGAGCTAGTGGAAGGGACGTCCCTCCCCTTTCTTGAGATCTCCGAGACGTTTCCTGATGAGCATTTATTTGCCATTCAGGAAGCACCATGGTTTGCCGATATTGCAAACTATAAAGCTGCAAGGTTCATACCCAAGGAGTACAACAGGATACAAAAGAAGAAATTAATTACAGATACAAAGTATTACTTGTGGGATGAACCCTATCTCTTTAAGAGATGTGCAAACGAAATAATCTGTAGGTGTGTGCCTAGAGAAGAGGCACAGAGGATCCTATGGCATTGCCATGGATCTCAATATGGAGGCCATTTCGGAGGTGAGCGAACAGCCACCAAGGTCCTCCAATGTGGCTTCTACTGGCCCACACTCTATAAAGATTCCCGAGAGTTTGTACGTAACTGTGACAGTTGTCAAAGAGCTGGCAATCTGCCTCATGGTTACGCCATGCCTCAACAAGGGATCTTGGAAATTGAGTTGTTTGACGTATGGGGAATTGACTTCATGGGACCTTTCCCACCATCATACTCAAACACGTATATTCTGGTGGCAGTTGACTATGTATCAAAATGGGTTGAGGCTATTGCCACACCCACCAATGATACTAAAATAGTGATGAAGTTCCTCCAGAAACATATCTTTAGCAGGTTTGGTGTCCCTAGAGTACTAATCAGTGATGGGGGCACTCACTTCTGCAATAAACAGCTTTACTCTGTCATGGTTCGGTATGGAATTCGCCACAAGGTGGCCACTCCATATCATCCACAAACCAATGGGCAAGCTGAAGTCTCTAATAGAGAATTAAAGAGAATCCTGGAACGGACAGTAAATACCCGTAGAAAGGATTGGGCACGGAGCTTGGATGATGCTCTGTGGGCTTACAGGACAGCATTCAAGACCCCTATAGGGACCTCTCCATACCAACTGGTGTATGGTAAGGCATGTCACCTGCCCGTGGAACTGGAACATAAGGCCTACTGGGCAACCAGATTCCTAAACTTTGATGCCAAATTAGCAGGAGAAAAAAGATTGCTCCAGCTAAATGAGCTAGAGGAGTTCAGATTCACAGCTTTCGAAAATGCCAAGCTTTATAAAGAAAAATAAAAAAAGTGGCATGACAGAAAGCTGTCATCTAGAATCTTTGAACCAGGACAGAAAGTTCTGTTGTTTAACTCTAGACTCAGGCTATTCCCCGGGAAACTGAAATCCCGGTGGAGGGGAACATACGTGATTACAAGTGTATCACCATATGGTTATGTGGAGCTTCAAGATATTCATTCTGATAAGAAGTTCATTGTCAATGGATAGAGAATCAAGCATTATCTTGAAGGCAACATTGAGCAAGAATGCTCAAGGCTGAAGCTAGATTAAAAAGCTCAGCAAGGTCCAGCTAAAGACAATAAAGAAGCACTTGCTGGGAGGCAACCCAGCCATGGGGCAACAATCCTCTAAGCATTCTGCCCTATTTTTATTTTTATTTGTTTATATAAAGTTCACTGACACTAAGGTGAGAAATCATTTACAGAAGACCTCGACACAAAAAACAGAGAAAAAGAGCTCACTGGCAAGAAAACGCCAGTAAAAGTGCATTTTGGGCGTTCAACGCCCAAAATGGGCATCCACTGGGCGCTGAACGCCAGTAATGGTAGCAATCTGGGCGTTCAACGCCAGAAATGGGCACCCACTGGGCGTTGAACGCCAGTAATGGCAGCAGCTGGGCGTTGAACGCCCAGGAGAGCAGCATTTGGGCGCTGAACGCCCAAAACAGGCAGCGTTTGGGCGTTCAAACGCCAGGAAGGCAGGGAGGAGCCAAATTCAATTTTTTCACACGTATTTCCATTCTAATTTCAAATTTTATGTTTCAATGCATGATTTTTACATGAACATGTTAAGAACCCTGATTTCTAAAATCCTTAATTTCTAAAAATCCCTCTTCCCAAATTCAATCCAAATCTTTTCAAATCTTTTCTGAAAACAAATCTATCTTTTTCACTCTAAAATCTTTTCAACTAATCCATATCTTTTTCAAATCTCCATATTATCTTTTTCAAAATTCAGATTTATCTTTTTCAAAAAATCTATCATATCTCTTCAAAATTAAACTATATCTTCTATCTTATCTTTTTCAACTCAATCTTTTTATCTTATCTTTTCCAATTTTTCGAAAACCCACCCCCCCATCCCTTTAAATTTGGGTTCGGCCTCCCTCCTCCTCCATCAACAATTGCACCTAGCTCTCCTTCTATCCCTCTCCTTTCTTTTCTTTTGCTTGAGGACAAGCAAACCTCTAAGTTTGGTGTGTTTATCCGAGATCACTAAGAGCATGGCTCCTAAAGGAAAACAACCCACTCCAAGAGGCAAGAAAGAGAGCGTTCCAAAACCACTTTGGAATCAAGGGAAGTTCTTATCTAAAGAATATTCAGACCATTATCTTAAAATAATGGGTCTGAGATCAGTGATCCCGGAAGTTAGATTCGATCTGAAAGAAGATGAATATCCGGAGATCCAGGAGCAAATTCGAATCAGGAACTGGGAAGTCCTAGCTAATCCTGAAACGAAAGTGGGAAGGAACATGGTCCAGGAGTTCTATGCTAATATGTGGCAAACTGACAAGCAGAAACTATCTGGAACTGCCTTCTATGACTATCGGACCGTGGTCAGAGGAAAGATTGTTCATACCCACCCTGATAGAATCAGGGAGATCTTAAAGCTACCTCAGCTAAAGGATGATCCAGACTCCTTCAACAGGAGGATGATGAGAGCAGACATTGACCTGGATAAGATTCTAGAGGACATATGTATCCCTGGAGCCAGGTGGACCACCAACACAAAGGGTGTCCCAAATCAACTCAAGAGAGAGGATCTCAAACCAGTCGCCAGAGGATGGCTAGACTTCATTGGGCATTCTCTGTTGCCTACTAGCAACCGTTCTGAAGTCACAGTTAAAAGAGCAGTGATGATCCATTGCATCATGATGGGAAAGGAAGTGGAGGTTCATCAGCTGATTTCAGCTGAACTCTACAAAATTGCTAACAAAAATTCTAAAGAGGCCAGGTTGGCTTATCCAAGCGTGATCTCTCTGCTCTGCAAGGACGCTAGAGTAAGGATGGGAATAACTGAGTATATCTCAATTGAGAAGCCAATCACCAAAGCATCAATGGAAAAATAACAAGCACAGGATGATCCCATCAAGAAGAGAGCACAGGAATTCCTCCCAGAGATTCCTCAATCTGAATACTGGGAGTATCTTGAGACGTCTGTTACCAAGATACGGGAAGCTATGGAGCAAATAATAAAAGAACAGAAGGAACACAGTCAAATGCTGACCTATATGTTTAAAGAACAAGAGGAGCAAGGGCGTGACTTAAGGGAATTGAAGCGCCAAAAGTCTTCTCTTGTAGGACCAAGCACCCCAAGGATCAAAGGAACCCCCGTTCCCCCAGAATAAAGGTTGTTAATTTCCAATTTCTGCCTTAACTCTGTGACAGTGTCCTTATAGAAGTTTACCTTAGGAGTCATATAATAGTAATTAGTATCTATTTTGATTTTATCTCCAATTAAGCTATAGTTTATTTTTCTCATCATCAACAAACATGAATAAAATAGTAGATCTTTTAAATAAGAGGCAATAAAATTTCGAGTTTTAATAAGAGAAATTCTAATTATTTAAATGTGGTGACAATGCTTTCTGTCTTCTGAATGAATGCTTGAACAGTGCATATGTCTTTTGAATTTGTTGTTTAAGACTGTTAAATATGTTGGCTCTTGAAAGAATGATGAACATGAGACATGTTATTGATAATCTAAAAAATCATAAAAAATGATTCTTGAAGCAAGAAAAAGCAGCAAAGAACAAAGCTTGCAAAAAAAATAGAAAGAAAAAGAAAAAGCAAGCAGAAAAAGCCAAAAGCTCTTAAAACCAAGAGGCAAGAGCAAAAAGCCAATAACCCTTAAAACCAAAAGGCAAGGGCAAATAAAAGGGATTCCAAGGCTTTGAGCATCAGTGGATAGGAGGGCCTAAAGGAATAAAATCCTGGTCTAAGCAGCTAAACCAAGTTGTCCCTAACCATGTGCTTGTGGCGTAAAAGTGTCAAGTGAAAACTTGAGACTGAGCGGTTAAAGTCAAGGTCCAAGGCAAAAAGAAGAGTGTGCTTAAGAACTCTGGACACCTCTAATTGGGGACTTTAGCAAAGCTGAGTCACAATCTAAAAGGTTCACCCAATTATGTGTCTGTGGCATTTATGTATCCGGTGGTAATACTGGAAAACAAAGTGCTTAGGGCCACGGCCAAGACTCATAAAATAGCTGTGTTCAAGAATCATCACACTGAAATAGGAGAATCAATAACACTATCTGAATTCTAAGTTCCTATAGATGCCAATCACTCTGAACTTCAATGGATAAAGTGAGATGCCAAAACTGTTCAGAAGCAAAAAGCTACTAGTCCCGCTCATCTAATTAGAATCTGAGCTTCACTCAAAAACTCTGAGATATTATTGCTTCTCAACCTATTAGTCTTCTATTTTATTTGTCTAGTTGCTTGAGGACAAGCAACAGTTTAAGTTTGGTGTTGTGATGAGCGGATATTTTATACGCTTTTTGGGGTTAATTTCATATAGTTTTGAGTATGTTCTAGTTAGTTTTTAGTTTATTTCCATTATTTTTTAGGAAAAATTCATATTTCTGGACTTTACTATGAGTTGTGTGTTTTTCTGTAATTTCAGGTATTTTTCTGGCTGAAATTGAAGGAGCTGAGCAAAAATCTGATTCAGGCTGAAAAAGGATTGCTGATGCTGTTGGATTCTGACCTCCCTGCACTCAAAGTGGATTTTCTGGAGCTACAGAACTCGAAATGGCATGATTCTAATTGCGTTGGAAAGTAGACATCCAGGGCTTTCCAGAAATATATAATAGTTTATACTTTGCACAAGGATAGATGACGTAAACTGGCGTTCAACGCCAGTTCTCTACCCAATTCTGGCGTCCAGCGCCAGAAAAGGATCAAAAGCTGGAGTTGAACGCCCAAACTGGCACAAAAACTGGTGTTCAACTCCACAAATGGCCTCTGCACGTGAATTGATTAAATCTCAGCCCCAGCACACACCAAGTGGGCCCCAGAAGTGGATCTTTGCATCATCCATCATAGTTTACTCATTTTTTGTAAACCTAGGCTACTAGTTTAGTATTTAAACAACTTTTAGAGACTTATTTTGTATCTCATGACATTTTAGATCTAAACTTTGTACTCTTTGACGGCATGAGTCTCTAAACTCCATTGTTGGGGGTGAGGAGCTCTGCTGTGTCTCGGTGAATTAATGCAAGTATTTCTGTTTTCTATTCAAACACGCTTGTTCCTATCTAAGATGTTCATTTGCGCTTAACTGTGATGAAGGTGATGATTCGTGACACTCATCACCATTCTCAACCCATGAACGTGTGCCTGACAACCACCTCCGTTCTATATCAGATTGAATGAGTATCTCTTAGATCTCTCAATCAGAATCTTCGTGGTATAAGCTAGAATTGATGGCGGCATTCATGAGAATCCGGAAAGTCTAAACCTTGTCTGTGGTATTCCGAGTAGGATTCAAGGATTGAATGACTGTGACGAGCTTCAAACTCCTAAAGGCTGGGCGTTAGTGACAAACGCAAAGGAATCAAGGGATTCTATTCCAACCGGATCGAGAACCAACCGGTGATTAGCCGTGCTGTGACAGAGCGCGTGAGCATAGTTTTCACTGGAAGGATGGAAGGTAGCCATTGACAACGGTGATCCACCAACACACAGCTTGCCATAGGAGGACGTGCGTGCGTGAACAAGAAGATAGAGGAAAGTAGAGATTCAGAAGACAAAGCATCTCCAAAACTCCAACATATTCTCCATTACTGCATAACAAGTAACCTTTAATCCATGCTCTCTTGTTTATTTGCAATTCACTTGATAAACATAATTGACTTCCTGACTAAGATTTACAAGATAACCATAGATTGCTTCAAACCAACAATCTCCATGGGATTTGACCCTTACTCACATGAGGTATTACTTGGACGACCCAGTGCACTTGCTGGTCAGTGGTACGAGTTGTGAAAAGTGTGATTCACAATTTGTGCACCAATGACGCTCTGTGGGCATACAGAACAGCATTCAAGACTCCTATAGGGACCTCTCCATACCAGCTTATGTATGGTAAGGCCTGTCATCTGCCCGTGGAACTGGAGCATAAGGCCTACTGGGCAACTAGATTCCTAAACTTTGATGCTAAATTAGCTGGAGTAAAAAGATTGTCCAGCTGAATGAGCTAGAGGAATTCAGACTCACTACTTTCGAAAATGCCAAGCTTTACAAAGAGAAAGCAAAAAGGTGGCATGACAAAAAGCTGTCATCTAGAGTCTTTGAACCAGGATAGAAGGTTCTGCTGTTTAACTCTAGGCTCAGACTATTCCCCGGGAAACTGAAATTCCGGTGGAGGAGACCATATGTGATTACAAGTGTGTCACCATATGGCTATGTGGAGCTTCAAGACATTGATTCTAATAAGAAGTTCATTGTTAATGGATAGAGAATCAAGCATTATCTTGAAGGCAATCTTGAGCAAGAGTGCTCAAAGCTGAGGCTAGATTAAAAGCTCAGCAAGGTCCAGCTAAAGACAATAAAGAAGCGCTTGCTGGGAGGCAACCCAGCCATTAGCAAGGCTTATTTGTTATTTAAATAATAATTATACGAGTTTAACATAAATAATCTTCAAGGTAAAGTATCAATTGCATAAGTTCACAGAGTTACAGAAGGATTCAGAGCACAAAACAGGGAAAAAGAACTCACTGGAAAGAAAACGCCAGTAAGAGGGATATTTGGGCGTTAAACGCCCAAAAGAAGCTTCTACTGGGCGTTTAACGCCAGTAAAGATACCTTTTTGGGCGTTAAACACCAGAATGGGTACCTTTCTGGGCGTTTAATGCCAGAATTGCAGCATCCTGGGCGTTTAGAAAAACGCCCAGTGACAAAGAATTTCTGGCGTTTAACGCCAGCCAGGGCACCTGGCTGGGCGTTAAACGCCCAAAACAAGCAGCAAATGGGCGTTAAACGCCCAAAACAAGCTACAACTGGGCGTTTAACGCCAGAAGTGTGGAAGGGGAGGAATTTTGTTTTTCAATTCAATTTTTTTCAAATTTTCATGTTTCCATTCATGATTTCTTACATGAACATGTTACAAATTCTCATTTTTTTTCATTTTCAATTTCAAAATAATCTCAATCCTAAAAATCTCTTCATTCTTCTTCAAATTCTTCTCAAATCTTTTTCAAAACTCATCTATCTTTTTAAATTCTTTTCAAATCTTTTTCAACTAATCATACTATCTTTTCAGAAATTGGATTTATCTTTTTCAAATCTCTATCTTATCTTTTCAATTTTAAAATTATATCTTTTGCATATCATAATCATCCTTTTACAAATCATATCTTCTATCATATCTTTTTCATAATTTTTGAACCTAACCCCTCCTCTTTAAATTCACATTCGGCCTCCCCCTCTCGTTTCTTTTGCTTGAGGACAAGCAAACCTCTAAGTTTGGTGTGCTTTTCGTGATCACTGAGCTAAGTCTCACTAAGATCATGGCTCCTAAGGGAAAATAAGCCACTTCAAGAGGCAAGAAAGAGAATATTCCAAAACCACTTCGAAATCAAGAGAGGTTATTAACCAAAGAACATGCAGACCATTACTACAAAATAATGGGTCTAAGAACAGTGATCCTGGAAGTTAAATTCGATCTAAAAGAAGACAAATATCCAGAGATCAAAGAGCAGATTCGAAACAGAGGCTGGAAAATTCTGGCTAATCCTGAGACAAAGGTGGGTAGAAACATGGTTCAGGAATTATACGCAAATTTGTGGCAAACAGATAAGCAAAGATTAACTGGAGCCGCTTTCTATACCTTTCGAACCTTGGTCAGAGGGAAGATTATGTACTTCCACCAAGACAAAATAAGAGAGGTCTTCAAGCTGCCTCAACTACAAGATGATCCAGAATCCTTTAACAAGAGAATGGTGAAATTTGATAAGCGCTTAGACCAAGTTCTAGAGGACATATGCATCCCTGGAACCAAGTGGATAACCAATACAAAGGGTGTCCCAAATCAACTCAAGAGAGGAGATCTCAAACCAATTGCTAGGGGCTGGCTGGACTTCATTGGGCGCTCTATACTGGCCACCAGCAACTGCTCTAAAGTCACTGTCAAAAGAGCAGTGATGATCCACTGCATTGTGTTGGGAAACGAAGTGGAGATCCATCATCTAATTTCTTGTGAGCTCTACACAATTGCAAACAAGAACTCCACTGATGCCAAATTGGCTTACCCAAACCTGATATCTCTGCTATGTAAAGATGCTAGGGTGAAGATGGGAGTGGATGAGTATATCCCAGTCGAGCAACCAATCACCAAAAAGTTAATAGAAGGACAACAAGTGCAGGATAACTCCATCAAAAGGAGGGCACAGGAGTTCCTCCCAGAAATCCCTCAGATTGACTACTGGACCCGCCTAGAAGCATCTGTCACCAAGCTGCAAGAAGCTATGGATCAACTGAAGGAAGAACAGCAGGTTCAAAATAGCATGCTCTGCAAACTGTTGAAGGAACAAGAGGAGCAGGGGCGTGAACTACAGGAGCTGAAGCGCCAGAAGCTGTCTGGTGCACAAAATTGTGATCCTTAACAACGGCGCCAAAAACTTGGTGCTCGGAACGTAATTCACACACTTTGTCACAACTTCACACAACTCACCAGCAAGTGCACTGGGTCGTCCAAGTAATAAACCTTACGTGAGTAAGGGTCGATCCCACGGAGATTGTCGGCTTGAAGCAAGCTATGGCCACCTTGTAAATCTCAGTCAGGCAGATTCAAATGGTTATAGAGTTTTAATAATTAAAAGATCAATAAAGCATAAAATAAAGATAGAGGTACTTATGTAATTCATTGGTAAGAATTTCAGATAAGCGTATAGAGATGCTTTCGTTCCTTCTGAACCTCTGCTTTCCTGTTGTCTTCATCCAATCATTCCCACTCCTTTCTATGGCAAGCTTTGTGTAGGGCATCACCGTTGTCAATGGCTACTTCCCATCCTCTCAGTGAAAATGGTCCAAGATGCGCTGTCACCGGACGGCTATTCATCTGTCGGTTCTCGATCATACTGGAATAGGATTCAGTAATCCTTTTGCGTCTGTCACTACGCCCAGCACTCGCGAGTTTGAAGCTCGTCACAGCCATCCCTTCCTGGATCCTACTCGGAATACCACAGACAAGGTTTAGACTTTTTGGACCTCAAGAATGGCCGCCAATAGTTCTAGCCTATACCACAAAGACTCTGATCTCACGATCAGAAAGCTAAGAGATACACATTCAAGCTTGTTTGCATGTAGAACGGAAGTGTTTGTCAGGCACGCGTTCATAAGTGAGAATGATGATGACCGTCACATAATCATCACATTCATCATGTTCTTGTGTGCGAATGAATATCTTAGAGAATAAATAGGCTTGAATTGAATAGAAAAACAGTAGTACTTTGCATTAATTCATGAGGAACAGCAGAGCTCCACACCTTAATCTATGGTGTGTAGAAACTCTACCGTTGAAAATACATAAGTGATAATGGTCCAGGCATGGCCGAATGGCCAGCCCCCATAAAGGTCTAAGATAGCATAAAACTAATCAAAGATCAGATCCAAAGACGTTTTACACAATAGTAAAAAGTTTTATTTATACTAAACTAGTTACTATGGTTACAGAAATGAGTAAATGATGCAGAAATTCACTTCCGGGGCCACTTGGTGTGTGCTTGGACTGAGCATTGAAGCTTTCACATGTAGAGGTCTTCCTTGGAGTTAAATGTCAGTTTGTAACCTGTTTCTGGCGTTTAACTCTGCTTTGCAATCTATTTCTGGCGTTTAACTCCAGAATAGAGCAGAGAGCTGGCGTTGAACACCAGTTTGCATCGTCTAAACTCAAGCAAAGTATGGACTATTATATATTGCTGGAAAGCCTTGGATGTCTACTTTCCAACGCAATTGAGAGTGAACCATTTGGACTCCTGTAGCTCCAGAAAATCCACTTTGAGTGCAGGGAGGTCAAAATCCAACAGCATCTGCAGTCCTTCTTCAACCTCTGAATCTGATTTTTGCTCAAGTCCCTCAATTTCAGCCAGAAATTATCTAAAATCACAGAAAAACACACAAACTCATATTAAAGTCCATAAATGTGATTTTTAATTAAAAACTAATAAAAATATATTAAAAACTAACTAAATTATACTAAAAACTATGTAAAAACAATGCCAAAAAGTGTATAAATTATCCGCTCATCACTGTCTCTTGAAGGGCCAAGCACCCCACAGACTAAAGGAACATCCATCTCCCAAAATAAAGGTTGTTGAGTCCTAATCTTAGTCTTAACTCTGTGACAATTTTTACTATTAGAAATCTACCTTAGAAGTTATATGAGTAGTAGTAATTAGTATTTTTATTTTCATTTTTATTTTTATCCCCCAAATAAGTTATAAAATATCTTTCCTATCATCACTGAACATGAATAAAATAGCAAACTTTTAGAATAAGGAGGCAATTTTATTTTCGAGTTTTTAATAAGAAAAATTCAAATTATTTATATGTGATGGCAATACTTTTTGTTTTCTGAATGAATGCTTGAACAGTGTATATTTTTAATATTATTGTTCATGAATGTTAAACGTGTTGGCTCTTGAAAGAATGATGAAAAAGGAGAGCTGTTATTAATAATCTGAAAAATCATAAAAAATTGATTCTTGAAGCAAGAAAAATCAGTGAAAAAAAAAGAAAAAAACAAAAAAAAAGCCAACAACCCTTTAAACTAATAGGCAAGGATAAAAAGGATCCAAGGCTTTAAGCATTAATGGATAGGAGGGCCTAAAGGAATAAAATTCTGGCCTAAGCGGCTATACCAAGCTGTCCCTAACCATGTGCTTGTGGCGTGAAGGTGTCAAGTGAAAAACTTGAGACTGAGCGGTTAAAGTCATGGTCCGAAGCAAAAAGAGTGTGCTTAAGAACTCTGGACACCTCTAACTGGGGACTCTAGCAAAGCTAAGCCACAATCTGAAAAGGTTCACGCAGTTATGTGTCTGTGGCATTTATGTATCCGGTGGTAATACTGGAAAACAAAGTGCTTAGGGCCACGGCCAAGACTCATAAAGTAGCTGTGTTCAAGAATCAACATACTACACTAAGAAAATCAATAACACTATCTGAATTCTGAGTTCCTATAGATGCCAATCATTCTGAACTTCATGGGATAAATGGAGATGCCAAAACTGTTCGGAAGCAAAAAACTACTAGTCCCGCTCATCTAATGAGAATTTGTGCTTCATATGAAACTCTAAGATGTTATTACCTCTTGATTTTCTATCCTATTTTATTTATCTAGTTGCTTGAGGACAAGCAACAGTTTAAGTTTGGTGTTGTGATGAGCGAATATTTTATACACTTTTTGGGGGTATTTTCATATAGTTTTTAGTTGGATCTAGCTACTTTTTTATATATTTTTATTAGTTTTATTGAAAAATCATATTTTTGGACTTTACTATGAGTTTGTATATTTTTTTGTAATTTTAGGTATTTTCTGGCTGAAATTGAGGGACCTGAGCAAAAATCTGATTCAGAGGCTGAAAAAGGACTGCAGATGCTGTTGGATTCTAACCTTCCTGCACTCGAAATGGATTTTCTGGAGCTACAGAAGCCCAATTGGTGCGCTCTCAATTGCGTTGGAAAGTAGACATCCAGGGCTTTCCATCAATATATAATAGTCAATACGTTTCCCAAGTTATGATGACGTAAATTGGTGTTTAACCCCAAGTCCTTACCCTATTCTGGCGTTAAACGCCAGAAACAGGTTGCAAATCAGAGTTAAACGCCAGAATAGGCTACAACCTGGCGTTTAACTCCAAATAAAGTCTCTACACATGGAAGCTTCAATACTCAGCCCAATCACACACCAAGTGGGCCCCGAAAGTGGATTTCTGCACTATCTATCTTAGTTTACTCAATTTCTGTAAACCTAGGTCACTAGCTTAGTATAAAAACTACTTTTAGATATCTGTTTTGGATCTCATGACATCTTCTCACGTTTTATATTGTATCTCTATGGCATGAGTCTCTAAACTCCATAATTAGGGGCGAGGAGCTCTGTTGTGTCTTGATGAATTAATGCAATTACTTCTATTCTCTATTCAACACGCTTGTTTCTATCCTAAGATATTCACTCATACCTAACCATGAAGAATGTGATGATACGTGACACTCATCATCATTTTTTACCTATGAACACGTGCCTGACAATCACTTACGTTCTATCTATAATAGCTTGAGTGTATATCTCTTGGGTTCCTGGTTCAGGAGTTTGATTGCCTTTCCTGACAAAAGAGCGTTCAACTCCATGAATCCAGAGTCTTCGTGGTAAAAGCTAGAATCAATTGGCGGCCATGCTTGAGATCCAGAACGTCTAAACCTTGTCTGTGGTATTCTGAGTAGGATCTGGGAAGGGATGACTGTGACAAGCTTCAAACTCACAAGTATTGGGCGTAGTGACAGACGCAAAAGGATCAATGGATCTTATTCCAATACAAGTGAGAACTGACAGATGATTAGCCATGTACATGGACCTTTTTCACTGAGAGGACGGGAGGTAGCCATTGACGACGGTGAAACCCAACATACAGCTTGCCATGGAAGGAGCCTTGTGTGCGTGAAGAAGAAGATGGAAGGAAAGCAGTGACTCAGAGACAAAGCATCTCCAAAACCTCAATATGTTCTCCATTACTGCATAACAAGTATTATTTAATTTTTGCTATTTATTCTTCATAAACATAATTATTTTCATTACTAATTTCCTGACTAAGAGTTACAAAATAACCATAGCTTGCTTCAAGCCGACAATCTTTGTGGGATCGACCCTTACTCACGTAAGGTATTACTTGGACGACCCAGTGCACTTGCTGGTTAGTTGTGCGGAGTTGTGAATCATAATTTCATGCACCAGTGAGGCATCTTGAACAAGTTGTGATCCTCCCCTAGTTGTAAAATCAGTTCTCCCTTTGCTACATCAATGATAGCATTGGTAGTGGCTAGGAAAGGACTTCCAAAGATGATGGATTCATCCTCATCTTCCCCAGTATCTAAGATAATAAAGTTTACAGGGATGTAAAGGTTTCTAACCTTCACCAATACATCCTCTACTAAGCCATATGCTGTCTTCATTGATTTGTCTGACATCTCTGGTGAGATGTTTGCAGCTTGTACCTTAAAGATTCTCAACTTCTCCATTACAGAGAGTGGCATGAGGTTTATACTTGACCCTAGGTCACACAGAGCCTTTTCAAAGGTCATGGTGCCTATAGTGCAAGGGATTCAGAAGCGTCTGGGATCCGAAAGCTTCTGAGGTAGCTTCTGCTGAACCAAAGCATTGAGTTCTTTGGTAAGCAATGGAGGTTCTTCCTCCAAATGCTTTGTACCAAAAAGCTTGCCATTCAGCTTCATGAGAGCTCCTAGGTACCGAGCAACTTGCTCTTCCCTAGTGTCCTCATCCTCATTAGAGGATGAGTATTCATCAGAACTCATGCATTGTAGGAGTGCATGCAAGGAAACCTCTATGGTCTTTATATGCGCCTTGGCTTCCTTTAATTCCTGGATAGGACTTTCTTCAGTGGATGTTGAACATTCAGTAGGTCTGCCATTACTGGCGTTTAACGCCAGTTCTAGCCATTATTTGGGCGTTGAATGCCCATCATGCATCCCTTCACTAGCGTTCAACGCCTGTTTCTTTGCCAAGTTCGTTGAACACCCAGCCAGTGCTCCCTGGCTGGCGTTTGACGCCAGATTCCCTGCCAATTTTTGCATTGAATGCCCAGTGAGGGCTTCCTCACTGGCGTTTTAACGCCAGCTTCTGTGCTAGCTTGGGCGTTAAACACCCAGTGAGATGCTTATCAATGGTGTTCAACGCCATCCCAATCTCTCCAGATTCGGCCTTGCACTCTTCTCTTGGGTTTACTTTAGTGTTACTAGGAAGAGTGTCAGGAGGAGTCTCATGGATCCTCTTGCTCAATTGACCAACTTGTATCTCCAAATTTCTAATGGAAGATCTCTTTTCAGTTTTAAAACTATGAGTGGTCTTAGAGAGGTTGGAGACTATAGTTACTAAGTCAGAAAGGCTCTGCTTAGGAGTCTCCATATTTCCTTGAGAAGATGGGAATGGTGGCCTGTTGTTGAACCTATTCTGAGTTCTTCCACCTTAATTATTATTGAAGCCTTGTTGAGGCTTATGTTGATCCTTCCATGAAAGGTTTGGATGGTTCCTCCATAAGGAATTGTAGGTGTTTCCATAGGGTTCTCCCTTGTAATTCACCTCTTCCATGGTGGGTTGATCAGGATCATAAGCTTCTACTTCAGAGGAAGCTTCTTGAGTGCTGCCAGTTGCAGCTTGCATTCCAGTCAAATGCTAAGAGATCATATTGACCTACTGGGTTAAGATCTTGTTCTGAGCCAATATGGCATTCAGAGTGTCAAATTCAAGAACTCCTTTATTTTAAGGGACCCAATTGTTCACAGGGTTTCTCTCATAAGTGTACATGAATTGGTTGTTTGCATCCATCTCAATGAGTTCTCTTGCCTCTTCAGGCGTTTTCTTCAAGTGGAGTGATCCACCTACAAAACTGTCCAATGATATTTTAGACATCTCAGAAAGACCATCATAGAAGATACCTAGGATAGACCATTCTGAGAGCATGTCAGGAGGACACCTCTTGATCAGTTGCTTGTATCTTTCCCAAGCTTCATAGAGAGATTCACCTTCTTTTTGTCTGAAGGTTTGAACTTCCACTCTGTTTTGCTCATTCTTTGAGGAGGAAAGAATTTGGCCAAGAAAGCATTGACCAAATTTTTTCAAGAGTCTAGGCTCTTTTTTGGTTGAGAATGCAACCATATTTTAGCTCTATCTCTAACAGCAAAGGAAAAGAGCATCAGTCTGTAGACCTCAGGATCCACTCCATTGGTCTTAACAGTATCACAAATCTGCAAGAATTTTGACAGGAATTGGTGTGGATCTTCCAATGGAAGTCTATGGAACTTGCAATTCTGTTGCAGAAGAGAGACTAACTGAGGCTTAAGCTCAAAGTTGTTAGCTCCAATGGCTGGTATAGAGATACTTCTGCGATAGAAATCAGAGGTAGGCATGGTGAAAGCACCAAGAACCTTTCTTGTCTCTCCTTCATGATTAGGCTCGGCTGCCATGTCTTCAGCTTCTTATTCAAAATTTTCTATTTCTTCTGGAGTATTGTACTTTGGCTTGTCATAAACGCCTCCTTAGAGTTTTCTCAGGTTCAGGTTCAGGATCAAGATTAAAGAAAGGTTCTTTATCTCTGTTCCTGGTCATAAACAAGAAAAGGAAAACAAGAAAGAAGAAGAATGGGAGCTCTATGTTCAAGAATAGAGGACTCCCTGTGAGATGTGAAGAAGAAAGGAAGGAAGAATGAAGATAGAAGAAGGAGAAGAAGAATTCAGCTAAGAAGGAGTAGAGAATTCGAAAAAAAAGAGAAACAATAATTAAAATATTTTTGATTTTTTA
The DNA here is from genome assembly GCF_059453495.1 of Arachis ipaensis. Taxonomy (NCBI): domain Eukaryota; kingdom Viridiplantae; phylum Streptophyta; class Magnoliopsida; order Fabales; family Fabaceae; genus Arachis; species Arachis ipaensis. The sequence continues at coordinate 110,627,810 of NC_142441.1, read as the reverse complement.
TTTTATTTAATAATGAAATTCGAAAATAGAAGCTAATTAATTAAAAAGATTTGAAAATTAATTGATAAATTTTTGAAAATAGGAGAGAGAAGAATTATTTAGGAGGTTTTGAAAAAGAAAATAGAGAAAACAAGTAAATAATTAAGAAAGATAAGATAAGATAGAAGATTAGAAAAGATTTGGATTTAAAATTTAAAATTTTAAAATTTTAAATTTTGAATTTTGAATTTGAAACAAGATAAGATAAAGGTTTGAAAAAGATTTTGATTTTTGAAAAGGTTTAATTTTAAAATTTGAAATTTGAAATTTAAATTTTGAATTTGAAATTGAATTTTAAAATTTGAATTTGAAAAAAGATAAGAAAAGATTTTTGAATTTTTAAAGAAAGATAAAAAGGATAAGATAAGAATTTGAAAAAGATATGATTTTTGAAAAGATTTGATTTTGAAAAGATTTGAATTTTGAAATTTAAAACTAAGATAAGATAAGATAATGATTTTGAAATTAAAATTTGAAAAACTTGTTTTAATTTTCGAAAATTGAGATAAAGATAAGAAAAGATATTTTTTATTTTTGAATTTAATGAAGAAAGAGAAAAACAACAAAAGGACACCAAACTTAAAAATTTTTAGATCTAAGGATACTACTATGCAAAAATTTTAAAGAAAAACACAATGGGACACCAAACTTAAAAATTTTAATATCTAAACAAGAAGAAAAACAAGAACACTTTGAAGATCAAGAAGAACACCAAGAACAAAACTCAAAGAATTCAAAGAAAACAAGAACATGCAAAGGACACTAAACTTAAAAATTTTGAAAACCAAAGACACAATTTTCAAAAATTTTAAAAGAAAAATTTCAAGAAGACACCAAAGTTAAATATTGACACAAGACTCAAACAAAAGACACTATTTTTGAAAACTTTTTAGAAAAAGACTCCAGAAATTCGAAAAATCAACAAGAACACAAACAAAAGACTCAAACCAAAAACAAAAGATTAAATAAAGAAAAGAAAAAGCTTTTGAAAAATTTTTTAAAAAAAATTTAATTTTTTTCGAAAAAAAGAAGAAAATAAAAGACTCTGATAAAACAAAACTAAACCTATAAAGAAAAGAAAATTACCTAATCTAAGCAACGAGATAATCCATCAATTGTCGAAACTCGAACAATCCCCGACAACGGCGCCAAAAACTTGGTGCACGAATTCCCACACTTCGTACAACTGAACCAGCAAGTACACTGGGTCGTCCAAGTAATACCTGAGTGAGTCAGGGTCAATCCTACGAGGATTGTGATTTGAATCATGCTATGGTTATCTTGTAGATCTTAGTCAGGCAGATAGTAAAGTTGATTGTTTGTTTAAATGCATAAAAGAAAATAAATAAAATGTTACTCAGTTTATGGTAAATGCAATGATAAGAATATGGTTAAGGCTTGGAGATACTTTGTTCTTCTGGATTAATCCGGTCTTACTGTCTATTCTAACTGTGAATGATTTCTTCTATGGCAGGCTGTATGTGATCAACGCCTTTCTTACAAGATCGCCAATGCTCCTCCAAATCTGAACCCCAGGGTTAGTGTGGATCCAGTCTGATTGAGGGTGAAGCTCCTGCAATTCATTCTCTTTTGTGATCCTACTCAAAACACCACAGACAAGGTCAAATCTTTCGGATCAGAGGATGATGCGCCTTTGGTTTTAGCCTCTACCATAAAGACTCTAATCTCTCCATACCTCGGCTGAACTGGTGTCTCCAGAAGTCCCTAACGAAATTGTGGATTAGCCGTCTAGGAGATGTATAATGAAACTAGTGGTTCATCATTGTCTGATGAAAGACTCACTCTGAACCACTATAGAATGAGATAAGCTTGTACCGGTTCAATGCATTCATAATGATGAAGAATGGATATACATCTTAGAATAGAGAATCAATCACGTATTAAGACAGAACAATAGTACTTTATTAATACATAAAACTCAGCAGAGCTCCTCCCCTCAACCTAGGAGGTTTAAAAACTCATACTGATAGAAAATACAATATTAAATTCGAAAATATGGCAAAAGGTTCTAAACAAGGGTGATCCTTGTCCTTTAAATACTAAACTAATGACTAAGGATTACATAAGAAGGGTAAAACAGTCTTTTAGTACTAAAATCCACTTCTGGGGCCCACTTGGTGAGTGTTTGGGATGAGCTTGATTGAGATCCACGTGCTAAAAGGCCTCTAGGGCATTGAACGCTGGCTAGGAGGCCATTTATGGGCGTTGGCCGCTAGTATCTTCTCCTTTGGTCGTTGGACGCCAGAATAGGGCAAGAGGCTGACATTGAACGCCAGTTTTTGGCCTTCAATTCTGAAGTAAAGTATGGACTGTTTGCTAGAAAGCTCTGAATTTTAGCTTTCCATAGGCGTTGAGAATTCTCCATTTGGATTTTTGTAGCTCTAGAAAAGCTCTTTCGAGTACAAGGAGGTCATATTCGGACAGCATCTGTAGTGCTTTCTCTGTCTCTGAATCAGACTTTTGCTTCAGCTCCTTAATTTCTACCAGAAAATACCTTAAATTGTATAAAAATACACAAACTCAAAGTAGAATCCAAAAATGTAAATTTTGCACTAAAACCTATGAAAACTTAATAAAACTTAAACAAAACATATTAAAAACTATATGAAAATGATGGCAAAAAGTGTATAAAATATCCGTTCATCACTCATCCATAAGAGAATTGCCTCAATTCATTGGGGATTCCTTGAACAAGACCCCATTGAAGTAAATGAGTCTATAGTGCAGGAGTTTTATGCTAATTATCAAGCTTGGGAAGCGGAGACCGTATTCCTCCGAGGGAAGACGTTGGACACTTCCAACAAAGCTTTCGAAGCTATTCTAAAAATTCCCCACATTCTGCCCACTATGGATGCATACTCAAGAGTGAAAGCAGATTTGTTTAAAGGGAGGATATCATTGGCTCCAATTCTGTAGAAAATCGGCCATCCCGGTGCATCTTGAGAATATAACAAGGGAGAAAAAGCTGTTCCCGTTAGCATTGCTTATTCCGACTTGACCGCCAAAGCACGTATTTGGCAACAAATAGTGGCTGATTACATACTTCCCAGCACCCATGCTACCCATATCCGACTTAAAATCGCTATATTGCTTTGGGCTATCTTGGAAGGCAAGAAGATAACTATCATGCCCTTGATTCGTGCATCGATGTGGAAGGTGATCCAAAGAAGAAAAATTAACATTCCCTTTCCATCGCTTGTGATGACATTTGCTATATTAGCGGGGGTAGTGAGGCGACCTACAGACATCATGTTCAAGATCTCAATTGGTAACCAATTCATTCCATGTAGAGACTTGGATGGGTCCGCAAAGAAGACACCATCTAAGAGGAAAGCACTTAAGCCATCATCGTCAAGATCAGCGAGTTCATCAACACTAACACCTTTTCTCCGACCTCTTCAAGACATCGTGCAGGACATGTTGTATGATATCTGCCACATGGAGCACCTTGAGCATAAGCGTTTCAACTGGGTGGCGGCAAGGCTAGAAGGAAGAGATCCTGGCCCGCTTCCAGCAACCTCGCCTGAGCCGATTTGGGAGGACGACGATGAAGATGAACAACCCGAGCCCCATTGTCCACCAGGTGAAGGTAGAGCTTCTTAGATCCTCATCTCCCGGATTACATGCTTGCACGAAGGACCGTGCAACGATTAAGTGTGGAGGAGGATCCATGACTTTGGGGAGGTAAAAATTCTCTTACTTAATACTTTACAATACTTTCTAGTCTTTAGTAATTAGGTCTTTTGTGAATATTGGTTAGAACTTCAATTTTATTGCACTTTACTTAGTTTGTCTATATTTATATCTTAGTTAATTGTAGCTCTATGGTAGTAAATATTTGCATGTTGCATGGTAGAGTAAATAAGTTTGGTGAAAACAACAAGAATTTTCAAGAAATCTCTTAGGGCGTTCCATTGACTAGATTTGAGAACTTATTTTTCAACGTGCTTGAAATATACTTCTTAAAGAACATAGAAAAGAGCTAGAACAAAACACCTAGTGAGATTTGAGCTTCAATTGTGTGCTTGCACATTTTCAACCACAAAAATTTTGTTCTTGTGTGTTATACTCCTTTATGATTATGATCTTAGATTTGCTTGCATCGTTATGTCTTATATTTGGTGTCTTGAATGCATTTAGTATTATTGAGATCATTTTTGAAATTAAACTCACCAACTCATATGGCCAACCCTTACATTCACCTTTGTAACCCATTTTTTAGACTTTTCAATCCCCTTTTGTTCCAATTTTAAGCACATTATTCTCCCTAAAGCGAAAAACTATTAATGTCCATGGATTGCTTCTTTGATTAGCTTGGGTGGAGTAATGTGTGTTACTTAAAGTATGGGAAAAAATTGTTGAGAAACATTGGTGATGAAACTACATTGGGTCTTCATAAAAAAAAATTTTGTGAAAATGGGTAAACACTCATTCATTCATTGTTCAAAACATATGCATCTCTTTTTGTTGACAAAAACTAGGAAATTTTGGTTTGTAAAAAAATCAATTTTTTGCATAATAGCATACAAAATAAAGAGTTAAATAAAGAATGCATATGTGTGTATCTTGGAAAGAAAATGCATGATTGAATGTGAAAATGGATATGAATGGGAATTTAAGATGTTTTTCTTATATGTACATAGGATGATATAGGATTAGGTGGGTTGCTTTAGCTAATCAAAGATTTAATTCACTAAGTCCACTTAACTATATTAATCCTACTTTAACCCTAGCCCCATTACAACCCTCCAAAGACCTCATGATATTTGTTTTCATGCATCAAATATGTGTTGATTGTTATATGATTAGCAAATCCTAGAGAAGCATGATTAAAGGAGAATTGAGTGATTAAGCCCTACACACTGAGTGATTAGAGTATAAATACATCCGATGAGGGGTTTGATCGCTCAATTCTATGCTTCCATCTCTTATCTCGCATCTTCTTGCAAGTTGTTGAAATTAATTTTTGAAAACTTCAAATCAATTCTTTGGATGTTGCCTTGGCCCTAATGATCTATCTTGAATTGATTGGAAATCTCTTGTTTGTTTCTTTAGCCAAACTCAATAGGAAACTATGGTATAGACATAGATAGTTAATATTTTGCTTAGTTGCATGCATATAGTTAGTACATTAAATAAGTTGTTGCTCTTTTTCCTTTTTTCTTTGATTGAGATTAGCATGAGGACATGCTAGTGTTTAAGTGTGGGAGAATTGATAAATCCAAATTTGATGATAATTTTTGGTTAAAATTGAATGGATTTCATCATGCAAACCTACATTTAATCCCTTAAATAGCATGCTTTTGAGTTCTCCTCCCAAATTATGCTTGATTATGAAAACATGTTCTTTTGTGCTTAATTTAGTCAAATTTATTCCATTTATATTCCATTCGATGCCTTGATATTTTGGTGAGTGATTTCAGATGAAATAGGTAGGAATGGCTTGGCAAGAATGGAAGAAGAGCATGCAAGAGGGAGGAAACATGAAGAAACAAAGGAGAAGAGCATTGCGAAGTGTGTGTGCGCACAGCCTCTTGTGTGTACGCACAACCTGAGAATCGGCTGAGTGTGCATGCGCACACACCTGTGTGTACACACAGGTACCAGCGCGTGCCTTCATTAAAAAGGCACGTGACTCGCATTTTGGGAGCTTTGGAGGCCCAAATCTGATGGCCTAGAGCTCATGTTGGAGGGGCAACACTTGGAGAAACATAGCATACCATTAGGAGTAGTGTTAGATAGTATTAGGAGGTTTTTAGTTTTAGTTTTAGTTTTCTCTCTAAGTTTTCTCTCAACTCTCTTAAGGTTTTCTTTAGGGTTTATATTCCAAGTGCTATTTCCATTTTTGATCTTGGATTTTTGTTTGCATCCATTGTAAGTATTTCTTAATTGTTCTCTTTTATTGCTACAATTTTGATACCCTTTCTTGTAGTTAAAGACATATTGTTAAAATATATACTTTTTGCAATTTTGATTTTTTTGTTGATGAATTTGATGATTGATGATTATTATATATTTGGTTGAGTTAGTATTGTTGCTTTTGATCATTTGTTGCTCATAGTTTCAAGCATTTTCTCAATTTTGTCATGATTTGTGTTTATGCCCACCAAGTGTTTGTGGAAATGTCAATTTTGATTATGAGGTAAGTTTTCACCTCTTGGCTTGGGAAAAATGAGCATATGGGTTCCTAGATTTGGAATGTCCAACATTTAGTGATAATTCTTGGATTGTTAATTGTTCTTGTTTCTACTAACGCTAACTTGTTGCTAAGGCAATCAGCAAGTGAGTTAGGATTTGTGGATTAAGAACAATTATGCTCACTTGACATATCCTTTGATGTTAAGGGTTAACTAAGTGAGATTAATCCATCATAATTGTCATAGCTGTGGTTACAACAAGGAAAGGATCCCCTAGCTCATTCCAAGCCAAGAAGCCATTTATGCTTTGAATCACACACACACACATCAATCACTTTCACACCTTACTTGTCCATATTACATAGTCAGTTCTTTAATTCCTTTATTAGTTCATTAATTTCAATTTTGAATGTTCTTTTATTCCTTTAATTGTTCATCTCTATTGAAAATCCCTTGATTGTCACAACCGAAACTGTGCACTATTGATCACTAATTCCTTGGGAAACAACCCGGGATTCTACTCCCGGATTTAATTGGTTTTAAATTGTGACATATCTAATCTAAACTTTGGTTGTGAGTTGTTTCATCGGTTGGGACTATACTTGCAATGTTAAAATTCTATCTTTCCTCCCTTTTCGAAGAAAGAAAATTCCTAACCGACGATCCGGCCCGCACCACTTGGCAAGGTGCAAACGGTTGCTGGTAAAAGAGCACGCGGACAACAGGTTGCATTGCAAGACGAGTCTCCTTGGAAAAAGAGGAGTATATTCTTTGAACTCCCATATTGGGAGTATAATTTATTACGTCATAACCTGGACGTGATGCACATAGAGAAGAATATGTGCGACAACATAATCTACACGATACTGAACGATAGTGGTAAATCCAAGGACCACCTCAAAGCTTGAAAGGACCTCCAGCTGATGGGAATCAGGCATGATCTCTGGCCACGGAAAGATGAAAAGTATCCCACTGCAATCTTCTCCATGTCGAATTCACAGAAGGACGTCCTTCTTAGGACTTTAAAGAATATGATCTTTCCAGATGGGCACTCGAGCAACATTTCTTGCTGTGTTGACTTACATCATCAAAAGCTATCCGGGTTGAAAAGTCACGGCAATCACACTCTAATGGAACATCTTCTGCCAATTGCATCAAGGAATGTATTGCCTACCCCAGTGTTAGTTGTCCTGGCTGATTTCTCAACTTTTTTTGACGATTATGCAGTAAATCTATAGACCCTCAAAAACTTCCTCGCCTCCAGGAACATGTGGTCCTGACTCTTTATCGCATGGAGATAATTTTCCCACCATCTTTCTTCACAGTCATGGTACACCTAACCGTGCATCTGGTCGAAGAGGTAGCCTAGGGGGCCCGGTGTATTATAGGTGGTTGTATCCAATTGAAAGGTAACTATGGGATTTTTACATTGCTATTATTCCGATAGCTAACAACCTAACACACATATCTTGCTCGTAAAGGTACCTATGTTGTCTCAAGCAGTATGTGCGTAATAGGGCAGCACCAGAAAGATCAATTACCGAGGGCTACTTATCCGATGAGATTCTCACTTTTTGTTCAAGATACTTGGATAATGTTGAGAGCAGGATCAATCGACCAGTGCATGTTGATGATCGATCGAGTGAAGATGTGACTAATAACGTGACAAGCATGTTCCCACTAATTGGCAAGGCGATAGGGGCTGCAGCTTTTTTTAATCTTTCACAAACCGAGAGACTTCAAGCACATCGTCACGTATTGGTCAATTGCACAGCTGTAGAGAATTTCTTAGAGTAAGTGCATTTATTTCAGGTTGGTTCAGTATGTAGCCAAAGGCAATATTTGTGAAAACCTTTGATTTCGTATCCCCTTGGTATGCCCAGAGATTCTAGGGCCAACACAAAGAAAGTTGCGAAGCATTGGAAAAAGAAACGAAGCTCATATTGACAAAGTTGTCCACAGAGAATTCACCGAGTGGTTCAAGCATGAGGTGAATCTTTTTTATGCCTCTTCCATTTTAAGTTTGGATAGTATCTTGCTATCTGTTTCTCAATTGTGAAAACATAAAATTGTTCCTTGTCAGATACCACTGGGAAGTACTGTGCACTCGAGAGAACTACAGTGGCTCGCATGTGGCCTCAATATTCAGGCAAGGCGCTTTAAGGCGTACAACATAAATGGATTTAGGTTTAAAATAAAATATTTTATTATGAAAATTTAACACTCTTAGACACTGCTATACTTCTACTATTCAAGTCATATACCACAAAGTTTTTGGTTCCAATTTTGTATCCTATATACTGTCTTTCTAGCTCTTGGATTAAATTTTGTTTCTATTATAGACTAGGGTGGATACAAAATATTGGCAGCCAAAGGTCCTGAGGTATGTGAGATTTGGTGAATTCCCAAACTAAAAGCATGGTACATTTCCACGATTCCCAAACTAACAAGTTTATGAGTTCAGATTTATGATCCAAGTTAACCTAATCGCCACGAGTCTAGTTAAAGTGTTGAGTTTGATTACCCTGATCCTTAAATAATTTGTGGTGAACTTTTTGGTCATTCCTGCTGAGTTGTTTTTTTTATCAATTCATCAAGCTGTGGAGTAGCCATGGCATTGAACCCTGCTCTACCAACAACACAATAAGAAAAAACAAGAAGTTCTCTGTTCTCTTCTACCCATTCTGTTACTCCTATTTGTAGGAAATTATGATCACATCAAATTCTAAAAACATGTATAATGATAATAAAAAGAGAGCATAAAACATAAGAGAGAAAATTACAAGGCCATATTCCTCAGCATCCCAATTACATAATATCATTGTTTTTCTAGGCTTCTACCCTTGTTTTTGAAGCTTCCCAAATCTTTTAGTAATCTGATTTTTCAAAAGACATGTTCCAATAGTTCCTCAATGATCGCCAAAATTACAAAAGCATGAGTGCAAAAACAAAGCCATATTTACCTCAAGAATGCTGCAGTGCCACTATTTGGATCAACAGCTCCAAATGCCCATGCATCCCTATGGTTTCCTAGAATGACATATCTACAAATAGTTGCAATATTCTCATGCCCCTAAAACCAATATCCAAAATTGCACTTATCAATTCAGGCCACGCTTTTTGTATCTGAACATTTTCACATTTTCCTATATATTGTCTATCTAGCTCTTGAATTGTCCAATTGTTCTGATGATCATTCTTTTTTATTTTAGGCCCGATGCAAGAATAATCTTATGGTTGAACTGGATATTGCATCTCGGGAGGAATTCATTTTCATAGAAAGAGGGCTTACTAAGCTATGGGAACGTAAGTCCAACAAGCCTTCTAGAATGTAGAAGTCTGACCATGTTCTTTATAAAATGTGTAATAGTTTTTAATTTATTTTGCTACTTTGTAACTTTCAGGACTATCTCAAGAGAAGATCCAAGAGGAAACAGAAGAGATAGGGTAGGTAGTTCAAGACTCAGTGGAAGAAGAAGTCGTGCCCAACAACAGTTTCGATGAGGTTGTTTCGACCGGACCCAAGGCTTCCATGATAAATTATGACCTCAATAAAACACCAGAAGAGAATGAGAGATTTTGATTCATGTCTAGTTTGATTTCTGAGATGGCATTTAGAGACTAATTGTTTGGGCTGAAATTAGATCTTATTAATAGAGACTAATTGGTTATTTATTATCGAACAAGGTGTTGAGCTTCATTTTCTCAATCAATGTACATGAAAGTATTTTTCTTTGAGGAGATGCACAACCTCCATTCACTTCCAAAAATCTTGTAGCATCGTTGATCGATGCCTTTTAGTTAAAACCAGAATCAATTGAGTTTGGATAAAGAAGAATTTGTTTTGAATTGTTTATTTTGCTCGTATGAATTAATAATGATTTCTTGAGCCACAGTGATATATATACTCAAGGCCAACACATGAGATGTCATCTAAATCACCAATTTGTTGATATTAAACTAATTTAGTTAGACTTGATTAACAAAAATATTTTAGATGTGTAGCATTATTCATATTTTTTTAGTACTTTTAAAACTCTTTTCTAGTATGCTATAATTTTTTACTATTATTATTAGTTATGGTTAATTTTTTTTTAATTTACTCTACTTAATAGGATAAAAAATTATATTATAAAAAAAATAACAAATATAATACACCCAAATCACAAATATAAAAGTATACAATATCAAATAAAAAAATTAACAAAAAATAAAAATAATAAAAAAAGAGAACTCATAAAAAAATAAAAATTTTATAAATAAAATAATAATATGTATAAAAGATAGAATTGGTAAAAGAGAATTTAAAAAAAAACAGAAACTAGTTAATAAAATGCCAAAGTTGGAAATTATTATTTCTTATAAACGTGAGTTTAAATATAAAATTATTTTTATGTTATTTTAAAAAAAATCAAATCAAAAATTGAAACTTCAACAAATTTACACGTACTATTTAACCCTTAATATTAAAACAAGCACACCTTAACTCATTTGCTTGGGTGCGCGTAATTTTTAATTTTTTGGTAGAATATATTTAATATTGTAAGTTTAAATTTAATTAGGATCGCATTAGTAAACATATTTTAGTCTTTAATAATTTTTATTATTTGTAATTACAAAAACGCTGAATTATTAGTATTATTATCAGTGTAATCCACTTCAGGTTATGATATTTTTTAAATTAGTCAAGGCCCACACCACTAGTAACTAATTAAGTAATTATACTTCCTAACTTCTCTCAATTCGCACGTATACCCCTACTCTTCCCCAGTTGAATCCTTATTTTCGCTACACACATTGTCTTGCCGGGAAAATTCATCTACTCCTTGTCGCTGCTGATCATCGTAGTCGGAATTGTGCGGCCTTAGCTCCCTCACCATCGTCAATCAAGTTCTCTTCCACACCGTCGTCCATCAAGTTCTCTTCCACATCTTCGTCGTGCTCGTTGAGGTAACAAGTTCCCATCTTCATGCTAATCCTTATCTTCCTCATATTGCTTCAGTTTCTTGCGTTTTTGAATTGCTGACCATAATCACATGCATTCCTTCCTGCATTTTTAATTTATTCACCTTATCCCGTTAAAAAATTATATGGGGTATGAATAATCATAGCTAAGATTTGATGGATTTGGGGGGTTGTATGTTCATATCTTCATTATAACTAGGAACAAGAAATTAAAAAAATATGGCCTCTGATCCATTGAATTATTTTCTGAATTAAAAAGGGTCCATTTATGTAATTAATATACGTACATATATCTAATGTTATTTTCTATAGATAGCTGGCATGATGCGTCAATTACTACTGGTACTTGTCTATTAGTTAAACTCAGTCAATTTAAAGGGGAATAATATTTACCTACTTCACAAATGCAAGTTGGAAGAACTAATTAATCACCTTAGGTTATTAATGAGTGACAATTAAATTTAGTGCTCTGGAAGATTAATGCTAAATATTCAACTTTTGATGCTGTGAGTAAATGGTTCCTCCAAAGCCAAATGTATTTTTGTGGTGTTCAATTTATATAGTTGGGACAAATTCTATTAAGAGTGTGTTTGGATTTGCGTTGGAGAAGAGAAAAGCGTGTTTGAGTTCTTTGAACGCTTCATCTTCATGTTTGGCAACATTTTAATCCTCTAAACGCAGAAGTGATTTTTATCTTCAACCCACGTTTACCAAAAGCTACAAATTCTAGCTTTTCTGTTCACCTTCTCGTGTTGAATTGAAATTTATGTTCTATGCACCAATTATGTCCTTTAGTATTTATATATTTACTTTTTTTTATAATATTTTTTTCTAATACTCTCTTGTGCATATTATTATTTTTTATGAAACTTCTATTTTTTTGTTTATATGAGTTCTTTTACAGTTATTGTTATTTCTTTTTTTGTATGGGATATTTTTTTACTTTGTATTATTATTTTATTAATTCTATTAGAGTACTAAACAATACTGAGAGTACTAAAAAAAGAATGTTAAAATTTATTTAAATATTTAAAATAAAATTATGAGATAATATAAAATAATTATTTAAATTTATGTCCTTTTTGTAATTTTTTATCTAAAATAATTATTTACAAAATTAATTTTATAGAAACCTCCATTTGCAAACGGTAATCCAAACACACGCTAAATCATATGTCTGGTTGAATTGTAAAGATCAGCAACTGTAATTATTAAATGTTCCCTGTGTAAGCTTCGATATATGTTACAACATTTGGCCAAAGCTAATGACATTAAAACCTAAAATGGATTATTATTATTTTAGTATGTATTAGGTTTTTTATTTTGTAATTTTTCTTTTCAACTTATTTTGGGGTATGATTTAACAAAATGTAACAAAACTGGACATATAATATTAAAACCTAAAATGGATTATTATTATTGGACTGGAAATGGTTGGGTCTATTATCCAATTCGATACTCTCACTTAACCTGATCCATCACCAGGGAAAAATATGCCACCAGGCCCCATCTTTGTGAATGTATGTTACTTCTATTATCCAATTCTATATTTGTTTGACTTTATGCGTGTATGTTACTTCTAACTGTCCACTTTCTATAGTAACCACACCTGTACAAGAGAGAAATCAAGATTACAAAAATTATATACTAGTAAATGATACGAATTCAACAAATAATGTAAACCAACCTTTACTGTTTTATCCAATTACGTTAATTATATCACTTGTTAATTATTATATTAGTCTAAGATTAATTAATATTTTTTGGTATGCTACATGTGTTTATACAAGGATTTTAAGATGCCAAGGAAAGCTCGCTACACGAAAGGCACAAGAGTGGAGCCACCACGTTAGCAGCCTCCAGCTGCACCTCCTGCATTTTCACCATCTGTTGACGATGACTGGCTCATCCTCCCGCCCCTCCCCCCAGTAATGGTGGGGTCTCTGCCTCTCCAACCCTTTTGTCCACCCCGGAGCGAACCAAGACCTGAGCCACAGACCGCTAACGGTGTACAAGTGATGGAACCGTGCAATGAAGACATGGACCTGGAGGTGAAAGAGGTGGATTCATTTGACGAACACATTGACAGGATATTTGCTGCTTCTGATGCTGAAAAGCACAAAGGACGAAAGACTACTGTGTTTTGGGATGTTGATCTCATTGGTAACAAGTGTTGAACCATACGACTTTTTAATTGATTAGCCAATGATATTGTTATGTTTCTCACATGTTGGGCACATTGGTCACACAAATAAGATTTCTTTTTATAGATTCTGATGGAATAGTCAAGCACGCTAAAATGAGTGTGAGGGAGGCTATAGAGCAGTCTCTTAATGGTAGCAAGATCATACTGAGGTTCAACAAGAAACTGCAAGCAGTCGGAGATGGAGCTGGCCTGTTGAGTGGCATCCTAGGAGCGCTGGATTCTGATTACATCAACTTTCCTATCTGTGAGAAGAGTTGGGGAAAGGTGCAGGGCAAAGATATGGTTTATGATGATTACATAAAGGTAATGACTTTCGGCATTGTTTAATCATATCAAACCTTTCAACTTACAATTACTTACATTTGGACATTGTCATCGCAGGAGATGTTCCACTTTCAGGAAGATAGCGGTGGTAGAATCAAGAAAATACTTTTGCAACAAATGGGGAGGTCTTGGAAGGATACAAGGGGGAGGCTGTATGACTCGCATTACAAACCAACTTTGACACTTGAGTAGAATCTTAACAACCGCCCAGAGGGAATTCCTAGAGAGCATTGGAGGTGGTTCATTGATTATCGTAATAATCCTACCACAAAGGTACCCCATTTTTTAAGTAGCCATTGTCTTCAATCCACCTAGGATCCATATAAACGCATATAATACCAACTAATTTTTAGTCTTAGAGATTACTTTATTGCATTCAAGCTTTTTTGGAGTTATATACATTAATTTTCAAAGAAAGAGAAAAAGAACGTATATATAAGTGATACACCAAAGTAAAAGAGAAATATAAGAACATTTAACTATTTATGGTACATTCGTATGTATTCATTCTGTGTCTAACCAATTTTACTGTTGATGACATAATAGGCGAAGTGCAAGCAAAATGCGCTGAATCGAAAGAAGCAGCTTTACACGCACACTGGCGGTTCTAAAAGCTTGGATAGGGTAAGGGAAGAAAAGGTAATATAGATTTTTAATCAAGTATAGGTGGCTATCATTGTCTCGAACAATTCTCTATATTTTTAAGCAAATCATTCTTTAGTTTTGATTTATAAGGAATTGATAACTGATGCTGATTTCCAAAAAATAAATGCTAGAGCTATTAAAATGAATTTACTATTTAGGTATAATCAATTATTGAATCCTTGTAAAATAAATGGAGCAATCATTAGACTGTTAACCGATTGAGATAAAATAAATTGGTTGGTATGTAGTTTTAATTTATTTATAGGGAAGAAGAAAAAAATTATTGGAGAAAATTAAATAGGTGAAAGTTATGGTATAAAGTGTATTGTCACAGTCACAAAAACAAGGGAGGAGAGTTGGTAGAGGAGAAGTATGGATCCTAAAGCACAAACGATGTGATGGAACCTACATGCACGAAAAAGCGTAGAGGATCAGTGTAAGTACACTTAATCAATTATTATGGTACATGTTAGGTTTAATTTTTAAAATGTCTTGAGTATGCTATATTCCTAGTGTGATTGTGTATGCTTATTTACGACTGTAGGAAAAAATATCTGAGATTGAGCAACTAGATGAAACTACGAGAATATTGTCTGAAAATGATTCGCTTGCCCAAGCTCTCAGTAAAGAGCATTCGGGTAGAGTGCATGGCATAGGTTTCGGACCGACACCAAGTCAACTCTTTCGTCCGAGTGCGCAGCCGCCAGTGGATAAAGCTCAAACAGAAGAGGCCCAAAGGATGCTATTTGAACTACAGGAGGAGGTGACGGCCGAGAAATTGAGAAGGAAGGCAGTGGAGGATGAAGTAGCAGCAGAAAAATTGAAAAGGAAGGTAATTGAGGATGAAATACAGCAGAGAAAATAAAGAGACAAGCATTAGAGAGTGTGTTGAGTTACATAGTCCAACAGCAAGGTGGGGAGCTGCCACCAGACATCGCTGCACAGAGGTATTCTTTGGATAGACATGGCGGGAAATAGAAATTAGGATATATGTGATATTTTATTTTTCAGTATATGTTTTGTTTATGTTACTATGCAACATTAATTATTAGCCAAATACTTTACTTTTTTGGGTGACTATTGAATTCTTAAGTTTTTTACCTGTAATATATAACTTTAGAGGGGAACGAAAAGATTTTTAAAATAAAAAAAATACTCCATATGATTAAGAAATACTCCCAGATTAATTAAATAAATCAAAATAAGATTTTAGAATTTATAAAAAAAAAAGTGCACCTAAACAATTAGCAGCGATTTGAAACCGCCGCAAATAAATACCATATAAAACACAGGAAGAAAATAGTGGCAATTAAAATACATCACAAATAAGCAGGCTGAATCTCTCTTGGTCATATAGCGGCGGTTATAAACATAACCGCTACTAAACTAACCGACGCAAAATAGCTGATTTGCTGCGGTTATGCCAACGGTTGCTGGAAACCGCCGCAAAATCTCATCCCCACCCCCCTTATGTATTGCGTTTGTATTGTCGCTAGTGTTATGTTTAGCGGCAGTCTAAAACTACCGCAAATCGGCATTTTAACCGCCGCTATTCTCCGTTATTGTTGTAGTGTTCTGATCATCTTTGCAAGTAGGTTTAACTCATGTTTTTGTCTATTTTTGCTTTATTATTAAGTCTCTTGTGCTCTTGTTTAATTTACACAATTACGAACTCATGGTTATTTTATTTTTTAATTTGTTTGTATCACTTCGAATACATCTTAGCTATATCATGCTTAATTACAAAGAATATATAAATAGAATAACCACATTAGATGTATACTAAAAATCATCTATTAAATTATTAATTATTACTAAATTCTGGACAGTAAAAAAAAGAGAATGATAAAATTTGTATAATACTTTTCTCTTATTTTATTCTGTTGCATGCTATTATAATATATACAACTTCTATCAGCTCATCATACGTACAATCATATCTAGTAAATCTTTTTAATTTGTGGCATATTCTAATAGGATGCTAATAGAATAAAGAATACAAGCTGACTCACACATTCTAGAGAAATAAAAGAAGGCAGAAATAAATATGTGATATAATAAAAAATGTAGAGTTGTTGATCATTTTATTTAGACTTTCAAATGGTCTAATATGACCCTGCAAGCTGGAGGATGGTATACGTCAATAATCTTCAGCTTGGATAAATTGGCATGAAAGGAATGTGTTAAGAGAGGCTTGGTAAATATATCCGTCAATTATCGCGAAGATGGGACGGAAAGTAACTTCATTACGCCAGCTTGAGCCTTTGGCAAACAGATGATAATCCACCTCCAAGTGCTTAGTCCTCTCATGGAACACAAGATTGGCAGCAATGTATAAGGTTCTTTGATTATCACAAAACAGAACAGGTGGACGATCACAAGACACACAAAGAAACTATAACAAATTCAAGATCCATAAAAAGCTCGCATGTAGTATTAGCCAATGCTCGGTACTCAGCCTCCGTTGAAGATCTAGCAATAGTAGTTTTCTTCTTAGTCCTCCAAGAGATTAAAAAATCTCCCAAAAAGAAGCAATAATCAGTTAATGAATGACGAGTATCTGGGAAACCTGCCCAATCAGAATCACTGAAGCCATATATCTGAAGACTAGAAGATCTGGGAAAGAAAAGACCCCTGCCTGGATTATTTTTCAGATATCGAAGTACTCGAAGAGCTGCTGCAGAGTGAACCTAAGTAGGGGTGCCCATGAATTGGCTAAGCTGTTGGGTGGCATAGCTGATATCCGGACGAGTTGTGGTTAGGTAAATCAATGAACCCACAAGATGCCGATAAATAAATGGATCAGACAAAAGAGGACTATCATGTTGATGAAGTCTAGTGGTACTATCCATAGAAATAGGTGCGGGTTTTTCACCCAGAAGCCCAGAAACATTCAAAAGGTCCAAGCAGTATTTATTTTATGATAGAAAGATCCCTCGAGCAGAATGAGCTACCTCAATGCCTAAAAATTACTTCAATGTACCAAGGTCTTTAATTTTAAATTAGAGTCCAAAAGTCCCTTTATTGCTATTATCTCAAAAGAAGAACTTTCAGTAATCATAATATCATCAATGTAGACCAGTATTATGCAAATGTCAATGTCCAGAATTTTGAAAAACAAACTATAATCATAAACTGTCTGCTGATATTCATAAGAAACAAGAAGAAGGGAGGGTTTCTCGTACCACATTCTATTGGATTATCTCAATCCATATAATGATTTGAGCAATCTGCAACATTCATTTGGCTGAGAAGATTTTTGAGGCCAGGGGATAAAGCCATATAAACAGTTCTATCAAATCACCATGAAGGAAAGCGTTGTTAACATCAAGTTGCTGGATTGGCCAACCCTTAATTAAAGGCAGAACAAGAACGTTTTTGATAGTTCCAGATTTCATTACCAGTGAGAATGTTTCAAGAAAATCTATCCCTTCTATCTGTGTGAAACCCTTGGCCACCAAGCGAGCTTTATAGCAGTCAATACTGCCATCAGGCTGGTGTTTAATCTTGTAAACCCACTTACACTCAATGAATTTTTCGGTCAAAGGACACTCAACCAGAACCCAGGTTTGTTCAGCTCAAGTGTATTAATTTTCTCTATCATGACATGCTGTCAGTGAGAAACCTTAACATCATCCTGAAAAGTCTTTGGTTCACAGTCAGAGTATAAGGATGAGAGAAACTTGGTACGTGAGGTAAAAAAAAGAAGTAAAAGAGAAAACTGAAGACAGAGGATATCTTAAGTGTGGGGATGAATAAATCTGGAAATTAAAAGAAGTATTACAGACGTAATCAGAAAGACGAGCGGGAGGCCGGATTTGACAGTAGCTATGTCGAGTAGAAGGAGGGACAGTGATTGGTCCGGGTTCGATTAGCTCAATGGAGTGAGGGACTATATGAGATTGATGAGAGGATGGGGGAGAAGTCACATTGGAAGAAGAGTTGGGGGAACAAGGTAAAGGGGATTGGGAGGATGAAGACAAAGGAAAATTAGGAGAGAGAGAGGGTTCGGTGCTTCTAGGAGAGGGGGTGGAAATTATTGTTGTGAAGTGAGTTTGAAGTATGGGATGGATTATTAGATAAATGAATATTGTGAAGTGGGTTTGAAGTATTGGATGGGTCATTAGGTAAAGGAATGGGTCTAATAGGAATGGAGGGTGTTTCTGAATTATTAATGTTGTTTAGGCATGGATTATTTTGATGTGGAATAAGAATGGAATTATTTTGTGTGGGCTGCTGATTGATTTTTGCTAAGGGGAGAATAATATATACAACTTCTACCAGCTCATCATACATACAATTATATCTAGCACATCTTTTTAATTTGTGGCATATTCTAATAGGATGCTAACAAAATAAAGAATACAAGCTGACTCACACATTCTAAAAGAATAAAAGAAGGCAAAAATAAATATGTGATATAATGAAAAAAATGTAGAGTTGTTGATCATTTTACTTGGGTCTGTTTGTCTGTAGAGTACTCTTGGGAGTACTAGCCAAATGGTCTAATAGTTATCTTATTAAATTAGAAATATAACCATTTGTGCCTCCTCTTATAAGCTTAAACTCTTAAGGAAGGTATTTTTATGATATAGTATGAAAATTTTTATGACTTG
The DNA here is from genome assembly GCF_059453495.1 of Arachis ipaensis. Classification (NCBI taxonomy): domain Eukaryota; kingdom Viridiplantae; phylum Streptophyta; class Magnoliopsida; order Fabales; family Fabaceae; genus Arachis; species Arachis ipaensis. The sequence goes on along the minus strand of NC_142441.1, from coordinate 110,608,857 downwards.
AAAGTTTAGAGTTCGATTCTTGAGAAATCCAAAAAAAAAATAATAATATAAGACCAATAAAAAACAAAGAAAAAAATCTATACAAAAAAAAATTCAAAAAAACATAAGAAAGACTCTTGCTAGAAGAAACGTGTTATAATAAATATAATTATTTATGTGTCTTTTTTTATTAGTTTAAATTTTTAAGAAAAATTATTCATGATATACTTGTATAAAATACATATTAAAATACAATACATGTTAAAAATAAATTAAATAACACATATATTTATACACAAGTACATGATAACTTATTTGATATTGGGTTCTTGGAATTTTTTTATTTAAATAAATTAAATATATTATTTACCAAAACCCGTAATCCCAAAATAAAAAAAATATTTATAGATGATTTAGATTGCTTTACAAAGTAAAAATCGGTATAAATTTATTATTATTTAGATCGAATTACTACTTATGAATTATTTCAATCCAAGAACCTTTTATTTTGTTTGACTGACTAAGGTTTCCAATGTGAATTAGAAGTGTGTGAATTAAAAGTGTACACGTTGAGAGTAGTGGATGATTGGAATTAAAAGTTGTTATTAATTTCACCTTAATTCTAGATGTCAATGGTTTAGAGTAAAATTGGATTAACACTAAACCAGTTCAAATTTTAACTATCTAAATATTTTTAAAACTAGTATAATTTATTACAATTTAAATACTATTCATTTAATTTTTTTATCAATTTAATTAATTTTATTCAAAAATATCAACTTAAAATTACTTTTAAATGTGGTCTAATTTAAAATTTATGTGAAATTGCGTCCCTCCACTAATTTAAAACTAGTGATTTAAAATTTCATACGTATTAAAAATAGTAACAAAATATATCAGTTTTTATTTTTTAAATCGACCCAAATAATATTATTAATTTTTATTATTTTAAAAAATTATATTTTTATACTTACAAATTATATTTTTGAATCGAATATTTAACTAATCATACGAGTAGAATAACACGAATACGTAATACTGTAGTTAAATCGTTAAATAATATATGTGTTCTAGATACACTGGCATTAAACGCATTGTGCCATACCCTGGTTGCACCCGAAATGCATTTCAATTTTCATTAAATCAAGGTAATTGGTGACTAAATATCCGAAATAAATGTTTAATGTGATCTGGATCACAGTACCCGATATATATATATATAGGTATTCTGTGTATTATAAATTTCGATAAATAATATATTTAATTTATTTAAATAAAAAAATCTTTGATACTTGTCGTTTATATAGTAATTTTTTAGATCTAAAGCAATGTAAATACTATAATTACCCTACAAGTCATGTCTTTTCATTAATTAAATGTATTTAAATTTTTTTTTTTGTTGTAGTTGTGAAATAATTAATGCAATCAAATCAAATGAGTAACAAATGTATTGAAGGAGATGATACATGCATTGACAAATATTCAAATCCAGATTGTTGCAGAGATTATGTTTGTCCAAATTGCGATGTTTGTCCAAATTACGACCAAGAGGTTTGCAGTCAATTTCTCTAACAATTTGCAAACGAGGGGATTGCATTACTCGAAATAATAATATAACTGTTTGTCATCGTTCATGTTTAAACAATAATGATGTTGAGTTAATAATCATTGGTGAGCTTGTTAGTTTCACTTGAATAATATACGAGTTACATCCTTACATATATACTTGAATAATAATTTTCATGTAGTATTGTACTATAATACTACATGAGACTCATTTTCAATTTGTTTTGTGAGACCCATAATACATATTTTTATTGTTTTTGTGTGTTATCCCGTATAATTCTTAAAGTTAGTTGTTTTTTACTTAGCATTTTTGTGGTCTCGTTTAAGGCTAACATCGCATATAGACATTCATTTTTGAGTGTATAAATATTGTTAAATCAAAACCAATAGACGAAAACATGTATCGAGGAAGACAAAATCATCACTTTGTTGGAATTAACTAGCTAGCTCATCCTTGAAAACATTGTGCCGAAGATGTTGGATTCATATTTATTGTATTCCTTCTGCTTGAGCTTCAACTCTTTGTACTCAACTTTAATGTCTCTGATAATAAGCCAATCCAAGTAATGTAACAGATAATTATTAATTATTATTCAAATAGAACTACAAAAAAAAAGGGAAAAAAGGGAAAATAATGTATTGGATGTACCAACCTCAATTTGGTGCATCATGTACCATAATTCAATGGTATAGATTCAGGTCAATTGAATTATATATCTTAGCTTGGTGCATGATGCACTAGGTTTTTGGGAGTATGATAGAATTCTCAAAGGAATAGTTATTATAAATATTAATTGAAAAATGCAGAGTTTGAAATTGCAAAAACTAATTAATATAGAGAATTTACCTGTTATTTGGATCAATAATGAGTGCTCTTTTAATATCAACCTCAGCTTTCTCCAAATCTGATGTTTTCAGGTATGCTTGGCATCTTCTGTATAGAGCCTTCACATTTAAAGGGTCTTTCTCTAGTACCTGAAATTCATTCAAAATATACACAAAAATTTCATTAATTTATTGAATACAATTTAGTTAACTCTGTATTATTATGCAAACGATATATATTTTTAGAATTTCTCATGATACATTCAATAGAAACTTCATTTCCATTTAATTAACTAATTTATTCATTCGTTCTGTGCATCCTACACAATCAAGGGCATTATTATTAGTTGTATTAGAACCGTTATGAAACTTTTTTTTTTCAAAGTTTAAGCTGATTAAAGGAGACACATAAATAATTATATCTTTAACATGTCTCATCATACAAGACTTTGTTAGTGTTAGGTTGTTATTTATCAATTAGTTAAGTTAGTTCAAGTTATAGGTAGTTAGTTATAGTTCACATTGAATAAAATCTTTTGTATTGTAGTGTTACACCAGCAACCACACCTTTTGTATATATATATACCACATATATAGTGCAATGAATCCATCGAATTCATTCCAATTCTTTCACTATTCTTTGATTCAATATGGTATAAGACGCTATCATTTTTTTCTCATCTTCCACATTCTTCCTTCTTCAATTTTCCTTCATTTTCCTTCATTTTCTCTTATTCTTTCTCTTCTTTCTCCATTTCTTTTCTTCCTCACACTCGAACTCTTCCAATAGAGTTTATGAGAGCTGCGTCATTTCTTCAGATTAAATTTCATTATTTGAAGAAGTTAGGGTTCCGATCATGAGATCGAGTGTGAAAGACCGTTCTTTACTCAAGAACAAATTTATCCATAGCAAATCCATTTTTCTTGTCCTCTACAGACCAATCAGGACTCACTCTAGTTACTTAACAACTCACCAAAGAGAATTATAACTCATGGAGTATAGCCATGAAAAAAGCCCTCAACGCTAAGTGCAAATTTGGATTCATCAATGGTTCAGTATCTGATGAGCGGATATTTTATACGCTTTTTGACATCATTTTTATATAGTTTTTAGTAGGTTTTGTTTAGTATTTATTAAGTTTTCATAGGTTTTAGTGTTAAATTCACATTTTTGGATTCTACTTTGAGTTTTTGTGTTTTTATGCAATTTCAGGTATTTTCTGGCTGAAATTGAGGAGCTGGAGCAAAAGTCTGATTCAGAGACAAAGAAAGCACTGTAGATGCTGTCTGGATCTAACTTCGTTGCACTCGGAAGAGCTTTTCTAGAGCTATAGAAGTCCAAATGGAGCGTTCTCAATGGCTATGGAAAGGTGGCTTCCAGAACTTTCTAGCAATGTATAATAGTTCATACTTTGCTTCAGATTAGAAAGCCCAAAACTGGCGTCCAATGCCAGCCTCCTGTACCTTTCCAGGCGTCCAGCGCCCAAAGAGCAGAGACCAGCATCCAAACGCCTAGACAAGACCCCCTAGCCAGCGTTCAATGCCCTAGAGACCTCATAGCACGTGGATCTCATTAAAGCTTAGCCCAAACACTCACCAAGTGGGCCCCATAAGTGAATTTTAGCACTAAGAAGACTGTTTTACCCTTATTAGTCATTAGTTTAGTATTTAAAGTAGAAGATCACTCTTTGTTAAGGATCTTAAGCCACTTTACATCATATTTTTGTTTACCACATTGTATCTCCTTTCAGTATGAGTTTCTAAACCTCCTAGGTTGAGGGGAGGAGCCCTGCTGAGTCCTATGAATTAATAAAAGTATTATTGTTTCTCTTTGATCCGTGTTTGATTAATTCTAATATGTATATTCATTCTTCATCAATATGAATGCGTTGAAATGACATAAGGTTATCACATTCTACATGGGTTCAGAGTGCATCTTTCATCGGACAATGATGAACCACCAGCTTGTCTATACATCTCTCAGACGGCTAATCCATGACTTTGTTGGGGACTTCTCGAGACATCAGTTCAGCCAATTTACGGGAAGATTAGAGTCTCTGTGATAGAGGCTAGAACCAAAGGCACAACATCCTCCGATTTGGAAGATTTGACCTTATCTGTGGCGTTTTGAGTAGGATCATCAAGGAGAATGAACTGCAGAAGCTTCACCCTCAATCAGAATGGATCCGCACTAATCCTGGGGTTCAGATCTGGAGGAGTATTGGCAGCTGCTCAAACTAGCGTCAATCACATACAGCCTGCCATTGAATAAATTATTCACAAGCAAAGGAAATAGTACTACCAGAGTTAATTCAGAAAGACAAAGCAACTTCAATCCTCAACTATATTCCTATTACTGATTGCCCTTAAATCAATCCAACCAACAACCTTTTGATTTTGCCTGACTAAGACCTGGAAGATAACCATAGCTTGCTTCAAACCATAATCCTCGTGGGATCGACTCTGACTTGCTCAGGTATTATTTGGACGACCTAGTGCACTTGCTGGTACAGCTGTACAAAGGTATGGGGATTCGTGCACCAGTATTGCGTCCAGATCCTGAGCTTAATGCCGAGAAATTCGATATATGGCAATGTGTGAATGATATAGTTAGCACCTGAATTCTCATGGTGTCCAAAGAAATTGCAACATCTCTGGTTTATACTGTTTCAGCTGAAGAGCTGTGGAATGATCTCAAAGAAAGGTTTCAACATGGCAATGGTCCAAGAATTTTTGAACTCAAGCGAAAGTTAGTGAACTTGAGTCAAGGTTCGATGACGGTTTCACAATACTTCACAAAGATAAAGTTCTTTGGGAAGAACTCAACTCATATCATCCAATTCCTTGCAATTGTGCTGATTCATGGCCAATGCAAGCTTTTCTACAAGACGAGTACGTACATTATTTTCTAATGGGGTTAGATGATTCCTATGCTCAGATTTGAGAACAAATTCTATTGATGGAGCTTCTACCATCAATCAACAAGGTCCTGTCCCTAGTAGTCCAAGAAGAGAAGTACAAGGTGATTGGAGCACCCTCAACCCCAACTCAACTTACTTTCTTTGCAAGAAATTAGCATGTGCCTCCACAATCAGGCAAAGGAAGAGGGAATGTGAAAAAGGACAGGCCTCTTTGTTCTTATTGTGGAATTTTTTATCATACAATTGATAAGTGTTTCAAGCTTCATGGTTTTCCACTAAATTATAATAGAGGAAGAAGTCCATCCATGCATGGTCTGAGGCAAGTAGCACACAATTTCATTGGAGGAGAGTCTCAATTGCCTCAAGATCCATCCTAACATCTTCTTTGACTTTGTCCTCCCCAATCCAATATTAGATTCTGAACCGTTGCCTAATGCTCAAACAATCCCAACCGTACCTGAGATACCTCAATCACTAACTACAACCAATAATCAATCCCAAATACTCCCTCTTATAGAAAACCAAACCTCACCTTCTACTTCCATCCAACCTAGAAGATCCCACATAACTAAACATACTCCCTCTTACCTTCATGCCTATATTTGTCATAATAAATCTCCTTACCTGATTTCAAACTTCTTCAACAACCATAGATTGAACCACACTTATCATTCTATTTACCAAGCCAATCTTATTCCTGAACCACAATTTTACCATCAAGCAGTTAAACATGAGGAATGGAGGACTGCAATGAAAGAAGAACTTGAGGCTTTGGAGTCTAACAGCACTTGGAAATTGGTTCCTTTACCACCCACCAAAGTTGCCATAGGGTGCAGATGGGTTTACAAAGCCAAACTAAAAGCTTATGGGAGTTTAGAAAGGTACAAAGCAAGATTAGTAGTCAAGGGATACACACAACAAGCAGGAATCGATTTTAAAGATACCTTTAGCCTTGTAGCTAAAGTCACCACTGTACAAGTTCTACTAGGCATTACAGCAGTGCGTAAGTGGCATTTAATCCAATTGGACATCAATAATGCACTTCTCAATAGGGATTTGGATGAAGAGGTATATATGGAATTTCTAATAGGGCATCTCGAATGCAAGAAAGGCCTGGTATGTAGGCTTACAAAGTCACTTTATGGGCTTAGACAACCTTCGAGACAGTGATTTCACAAATTTTGCTCAACTCTTAAGCAAAATAGTTTCACTCAATGCAAGAGTGACTACTCCTTATTCTCAACAGGTTCTAGTGATTTTGTAACCTTCCTATTGGAATACGTAGACGACATCATAATTGCAGGAGTTAGCCTTGATATGGTGACCAAAGTCCAATTAAAGCTGCAATCCATTTTTAAACTCAAAATATTGGGGGACTTAAAATTCTTTTTAGGCTTGGAACTCGCCAACAGCTCAAGTATACACTCTCTTTGCTAGAAGACACCAACCTCTTGGATTGCAAGCCAGCAACAGTTCCTTTGGATGCCAATCTCAAATTATGAGCTAAAGAAGGTGATCCGATCTCTAATGCTTCTGCATATAGGAGACTCATTGGTCGCCTCATGTACCTCACTATCTCCCGGTCAGACATTACCTTTGCTGTCACTAAACTGGCACAATTCATGTCTAACCCGCGGATGCCTCATTTACAAGCTGCTCACCAAGTATTAAGGTACCTTAAGAATGCACCAGGCCAAGGGATTCTATTTTCAGCTGCTTCCCAACTCACCCTGTCCATATACTCTGATGTTGATTGGGGTAGTTGTCTCGACACAAGGAGATCAACTACAGGCTACTGTGCCTTCTTAGGTGACTCTCTCATTGCTTGGAAGAGCAAGAAGCGATAATAGTCTCTAGGAGCTCCACCGAAGTCGAATATAGGTCCATGGCTCATCCTAGCTGTGAGGTTATTTGGTTAATTGGTTTACTTTAGTTCTTTAGAGTCCAAGTCGATTCGGCCATGTTATTTTGCAACAACATCTCTGCTCTTCAATTGGCATCAAATCCCACCTTTAATGAGAGATCCAAAAATGTTGAATTGACTGCCATTTCATCCGTGAGAAGATTGAAGCTGACACCATTAGATTGATTCATGTACCTACTAAACATCAACTAGCTGATATTCTAACTAAAGCTCTCCCTCCACCTCAATTTTACTTTCTTATGTCCAAGTTAGGAACATACAATTTGTATGCTCTAACTTGAGGGGGATGTTAGTGTTAGGTTGTTATTTATTAATTAGTTAAGTTAGTTCAAGTTATAGGTAGTTAGTTATAGTTCACAGTGAATAAAATCTTTTGTATTGTAGTGTTGCCTACACCAACAACCACATCTTCTGTATTGTAGTGTTGTCTACACCAACAACCACACCTCTTGTATATATATATATATATATATATAGTGCAATGAATCCATCGAATTCATTCCAATTCTTTCACTATTCTTTGATTTAATAGATTTCTTTTTGGTTTGCGTAATTTTTTGCTTAGCTTTTTTTTCTTTTTTTTATTTGTCTTATCTTAAAATAACTTTTTTTAAGTCAATAAGAATCGAATTTCAGAGTTTTAAGTTATAAAAGTTCTGATATTATATGTCATGAAACAAATTTTTTAAAAGATTTAAACCGATAAAAAAAGACACATGAATAATTATATTTTAACAACATCTATAATCAAATGCTTTGATTTTGTATTAGGATGAGATATATAATATAGGACACATGAAAGTGAATCCACTCTCTATTCAATGTTTTTTGTTTTTCTTTTGAGGAAAAAAAGATATTAAAAAAAATCAACTTTTTTTAAGCTTTATTTTCAAATTAAAATTTATATAAATTAGCTCATATTATTAAGAGGATGAGAGGATACCTTTGTGCATAATCTGGAAGCTTCAGTGTAGTCCCCCAATTTGAGTTTACAAGCAGCATTATTCAAGTTACATGATAACCGTAACGTATCTGCATGACTCTTCTCATCTTCACTGAATGAATGATCAAACTCTATGCATTTTACAGCCTATACAGTATCAAATCAATAAAAATATATCATTAACTCATTAATAATTCCACAGTATATAGTATATGTATATAACTAACTAATTAATCAACTAACCTTTTCATATTCCATGGATGCACGCCTGAAATTTTCAGCCTTAAACATCAAATTCCCATCATGCTTCTTCTTCTCACAAGCTTCTAATTTCTCTTGGTTGTCCATCTTCCAAAATGGTTTCTCCTTTAAACATTAAAGAAATTTGATTTGAGCATATCATAAGTGAGAAGTAAAAGTAATTATTATAAATAATTCGTCTCAATCAACTAACCTTAACGAAATCAACCAATTCAACTTCATAGTAAAGGACTTTATTATTACTATTATTGTTATTGTTAGGTGTGTCTTCTCCTTCTCCCTGTGAATTGTTGTCACTAAAATAATCAGCACTGATAGTCACAAGAGCTTGTTCTGCTTTTTTCATTGTCATTATTGCTCTTTCTAGACCCTCAGGCACCTGTCCTGGAAAAATAAAATAAAACAAGCCAAAATTAAACTGATAGTATTAATGAATAATTTTATATTTAACATATTTACTTGCACATGATTTTTTATTTATTTATTTTGGTTTTGAAGTGTGGGCTATACACAGATCTATCTTATCTTGTACTAAATTCTAAACTTTTTATTTAAAAGAATAATCTGGCTAACAAGAATTGAACCCTAAATTTTTTCATTATAAAATTTTTAATAGTATGTAGCAATTTTTTTTTTATCAAACATAAATTTCAAGTATGACAGAAAAAGCATACCTTCTTGAATTGTGAACTCAAAAGGTTCTTCCTCTGATCCTTTCTTCTGAATAATTGTTCCATCTTTTTGTTTACATGAATATATAACTGCAACCAATTGAAAACATTAATTTAGAACTTGAGAATTAAGATAGCAAGAGTCTAACAGTTCATCCTTCAACTTCTTCTGCAATACCAAGATAATAGGAGCCTCATGTATTAGATGTACAGAAGCTCATTTTCTTGAGATACAAGTTACCTTTCACATGAGATCCTTCGTTGGGACGATCGAACCCCTCACCAGATTTCTTAATTTTCTTCAATATTTTCTTATCGCCTGTGACATCGGTCACAATTTTCCATGATACTAACTCTAGTTTGATGGTTATTATCTTGAAATCCGGTTGGAGAAAACCATCAGGCTCCTTGATTCTATCTGGATTTTGAATGATTCCATCTACAAAGTTAAGTTAATATCAGTCTATGGCTAAACATACTAATATATTAATTTTTTAATAGAACAAATTAATCAAGATTACAATTATTTTGAAGCAGAGAGTATAACACAACACAAAGAAAATAGGAAAGTAATAACTTGGAAATACATTATTCATATTTCATCTGAAATAAATTTTGAATTTTGATTAACTTACAAGAGAATTTCAAAGCTAGCTCTGCCACCTCACCCTTTCTCATGGTCTTAACTGCTACACTCATGGCAGGACATAGATAGCCTGATCCAGTACACAATAATGTTGAGGTTTTGAATCAATTTTATTTGAACAACTAAGAAAATAAAATAAATTCTGAAACCAAGTACATACAGCACTAAACCTTACCTTCACTTACATTAAATTCCACACCTTGGTCAGAGTTAGAGACAAGCATGCCACTCTCTAGCATTGCTTCATATTTCACTGTAAACAATCACCAATTCGCCACTTTCAAATCTTGAAAGACTACTTTGTCCCTGTGTTTTTGGTTAGGGACGAGAGGGTTGAGGTTTACTCGAATTATATTTGAGTAATGATAAGGAATCAATTCTTTTTCGGCCAATATCAGCTCATCTTTTTTAAAATTATTTTGTTTATCTTAAATTTTAGACTCTAAATCACAAACTCTTAACTTTAGACCCTAAATTATAAATTCTAAGAAAAAGTTGACTAATGTTGACTAACTAAAAATTAATTTTCTATACTTTATCTTTATATAAATTAAAAAGGAAACATAAGAAAAAAGCAGAGTGTACCTAGAACTTCATCAGCGTCTTTAGGGGTAGCCCATCCATCTCCCTCTTTTAGAATCTTTTTGATGATTCCTCCATCACCATTCAAGTCTCTAATGGTATTCCAAGATAGCAATTCGATTTCGAAAATGAGAGTCGCGTTGGGAGGAACCAGTGGTGGAGACCCTACTTCCCCATACGCCAAGTTAGGTGGCATTTTGAAGATTGCTCTCTCCCCTTTCTTCATGCTCCCAACTCCTTCATCCCAACCCTTGATAACTTCACCTGATTATAGAAATAATAGCATGGAATTCAATTTCCATTTCATTATCCACATTGTGAAGTTCCATTTTTAATAGTTATCACTGAATTTATACACTAGCAAGTAAATTTATATGTAACTTTGTAAACTGAGAACATTATGAAGATATTATGAAGTATGGAAGTGCATATTACATTGGCCTAATTTGAAACGAAACGAGGACCCTTTATCATAACTGGATTCAAGAGATGCTCCATTTTCAACTTGTCCTCTGAAATTAACTGAAGGAAGAAAAGACAATGTTAGCTTTAGCATAGTTACATACGCAATATGTTCCGGTACGAAAACAGATACGCCATATGCCATATGTAGAATATTTTACGTGAAAAATATACATATGGCATTTTGCTATGCAGATAAATTGGTACCCAGTACATGCGAATTGGTATGCGTTATGCTTTCTAATTGGTGAATCATGTAACTATGAGCTTTAGTATTAGAACTCAATATCAAAAAGGTGATAAAGCTGAAAAATTAAGTATGAACTAGACTACAAAACAAGAAAAGGAGAAAGATAAGTGAAGCATATGAAGTGGTATAAAACAGTGGGTAACCTTCAACTTCGTCTCCAAAGAATGGAGTTTGCCAAGTGAGACCTTTCCTTATAACACGTTTAGTGAGGCCATCATTTCCAATTTGCAAGAGTGGGGATTCAGAGTTCTGAGCTTCAAATTCAGCTTCCAAAGACTGGCTTGGAAGAGGAGGAGACACTGCCATTGAAATGAGACAGAGAGAAGAGATTGTGTTGTGTGTTTCAAAGCAAAGGATAAGCCGTTGTTGGTTTCCCTCCTTTTGAACCTGTCGGTTCACAGATATTTTTTTATTGCTGTTTTTTTTTTATTTCTTCTATTGTTAAAAATTAAAATGTGATAATAAAATTAATTTGCGGGGACAAATTACTCTCAGCTCAAATGCTGAATTCATTTTCTTAATTTTACAAGAGTTTAACTTTTTTTTATATATACTTTAGAATAAAAATTAAAGGTTTTAGTTAAACTATACTCACTACCTATGATGGATTTTTACTGAATGGTATAGATATAAATATATATGAAAATTAAACATATTGTTTCCAAGAATATATTACGTTAACATATTTGGTCTAAGTCTCTAATAAAATTGTAATGATTTAACTTAATTCGTTTTGAAACAATAATTTGAATGATCTTTTAAAACTAAATTATCATAACTACTCTTAAGAATTACAGAATTTTTTTAAAAAAAAAATTGGACCTATATACAAGATAAATTTTATGCAACCAAAAATAAATGTTTCTAAAATATTTTTACTAAGGATAAAATCAAAATTAATAATTAATTATAAGAAAAAATATATTAAGCCTAGATAAATCATAAATCTAGTGAATAAAATGCCAGTCAAATAATAGGCAGTGGAAGTGCATAAGTCATAAGTGCAGGTCACTGAAAAAACATAAACACCAACAAAGATGTAGGTCAGAGACTAACAAGAAGCCAACAAATTAATTTCTGAGTAAAGGACAAATTCGTCCTGATCTTTTTTTCGCGGACATTTTCGTCTCCGAAGATTGGAAAATACTTTAATGTTCCTGACCCCCAAAAAAATGGACATATTTACCCTCCGTTAGAGTCGCTCCGTTTGCCCTGACGGAAAACGGTGACGTGGCTCCCGTGGCGCTGACCTGGCCGTTACGGGCTGCCATGTGGGATGGACTTTTGAAAAGAGGACGTATTAGTCCCCAAGAACCAAAACGTTATCGTTTCTCCTCCACCCCCAATCTATGATGAACAACTTAAGACCAGCAAAGGAGCTAGCTGTGAAAGTGAAAGAGATAGAGAGATTGAGAGAGAGGATAGCATTGACTACTCACCACACCACTCACCATCTATCAAGCTGTGCCAAAACCCATATCATTAACAAGAACAACACATGAATTCTTTCACAGGAATTGGAATGTAGTGTGGTGTGTTGTGTTGAGTTGTGTACTCCAACAAATTGAGAGCAAAGTTGAGTTGGGCTTGACCACCATTAACACTAAATCTACTAGTAATTACACTTGAGCTGGCTGCAACAACAACCAAACTTGTACACTCCATTAGGATTTAGGACATGATGGACGAAAGTAAGTGAAAAACTCAAAAACCAAGTGATGAGCGGATAATTTATACGCTTTTTGGCATTGTTTTTACATAGTTTTCAGTATAATTTAATTAGTTTTTAGTATATTTTTATTAGTTTTTAATTAAAATTCATATTTCTGGATTTTACTATGAGTTTGTGTGTTTTTTCTATGATTTCAGGTATTTTCTGGCTGAAATTGAGGGACTTGAGCAAAAATCAGATTCAGAGGTTGAAGAAGGACTGCAGATGCTGTTGGATTCTGACCTCTCTGCACTCAAAGTAAATTTTCTAGAGCTATAGAACTCCAAATGGTGCGCTCTAAATTGCGTTGGAAAGTAGACATCCAAGGCTTTCCAGCAATATATAATAGTCCATACTTTGATTAAGGATAGATGACGTAAACTGGCGTTGAACGCCAGTTCCATGCTGCATTCTGGAGTCAAACGCCAGAAACAGGTTGCAAAGTGGAGTTAAACGCCAGAAACATGTTACAAACTGGCGTTCAACTCCAAGAAAGACCTCTACACGTGTAAAGCTCAATGCTCAGCCCAAGAACACACCAAGTGGGCCCCGAAAGTGAATTTCTGCATCATTTACTCATTTCTGTAAACCCTAGTAATTAGTTTAGTATAAATAGGACTTTTTACTATCTTTGTAGGGGATCTTTGATTCGTTTTATGCTATCTTAGACTTTTGTGAGGGCTGGCCATTTGGCCATGCCTGAACCTTCATCACTTATGTATTTTCAACGGTAGAGTTTCTACACACCATAGATTAAGGTGTGGAGCTCTGCTGTTCCTCAAAGATTAATGCAAAGTACTACTGTTTTTTCTATTCAATTCAACTTATTCCGCTTCTAAGATATTCATTCGCACTTCAATATAATGGATGTGATGATCGTGACAGTCATCATCATCCTCAACTTATGAACGCGTGCCTGACAACCACTTCCGTTTTACCTTAGATTGAATAGATATCTCTTGGATATCTAATACAGGGGACCGAGTCCGAGTTATTAGTGTCTTCGTGGTATAAGTTAGAACCCATGGATGGCCATTCTTGAGATCCGAAAAGTCTAAACCTTGTCTGTGGTATTCCGAGTAGGATCTGGGAAGGGATGGTTGTGACGAGCTTCAAACTCGCGAGTGCTGGGCGTAGTGACAGACGCAAAAGGATCAATGGATCCTATTCCAGTATGATCGAGAACCGACAGATGAATAGCCGTGCCGTGACAGAGCATCTTGGACCATTTTTACTGCGAGGACGGGAAGTAGCCATTGACAACGGTGATGCCCAACATACAGCTTGCCATGGAAAGGAGTAGGAAGGATTGGATGAAGACAGCAGGAAAGCAGACATTCAGAGGGACGAAAGCATCTCTATACGCTTATCTGAAATTCTCACCAATGAATTACATAAGTATCTCTATCCTATTTTAATTATCTTTTAGTACACTATAATCTCTTAATACATTTGAATCCGCCTGACTGAGATTTACAAGGTGACCATAGCTTGCTTCAAGCCGACAATCTCTGTGGGATCGACCCTTACTCACGTAAGGTTTATTACTTGGACGACTGGTGTGCGAAATTGTGATCTAGATGTGAAATTGTTGTTCGAAATTGATTCCCTGGCAATGGCTCCAAAAACGTGTGCACAATACCATGGTCCAAACATAACTTCACAATCTTCGCGCAACTAACTAGCAAGTGCACTGGGTCGTCCAAGTAATACCTTACGTGAGTAAGGGTCGAATCCTACAGAGATTGTTGGTATGAAGCAAGCTATGGTCATCTCATAAATCTCAGTCAGGCGGATTAAATTGATTTTATGAATTGATAAGTAAAAGATAAATAAAATATAAAATAGGATAGTGGTACTTCTGTAATTCATTGGTGAGAATTTCAGATAAGCGTATAGAGATGCTTTCGTTCCTCTGAACCTCTGCTTTGCTGCTGTCTTCATCCAATCAATTCTACTCCTTTCCATGGCAAGCTGTATATTGGGCATCACCGTTGTTAGTGGCTACATCCCGTCCTCTCTGTGAAAATGGTCCGATGCGCTGTCACTGCATGGCTGATGAGCGGATAATTTATACGCTTTTTGACACTGTTTTTAGTATGTTTTTAGTAGGATCTAGTTACTTTTAGGGATGTTTTCATTAGTTTTTATGTTAAATTCACATTTCTGGACTTTACTATGAGTTTGTGTGTTTTTCTGTGATTTCAGGTATTTTCTGGCTGAAATTGAGGGACTTGAGCAAAAATCAGATTCAGAGGTTGAAAAAGGACTGCTCATGCTGTTAGATTCTGACCTCCCAGCACTCAAAGTGGATTTTCTGGAGCTACAGAATTCAAAATGGCGCGCTTCCAATTGCGTTGGAAAGTAGACATCCAGGGCTTTCCAGCAATATATAATAGTCCATACTTTCGCCAAGAATTGATGACGTAAACTGGTGTTCAACGCCAGCCTTCTGCCCAAATCTGGCGTCCAGCGCTAGAAAAGGATCCAAAACCAGAGTTGAACGCCCAAACTGGCACAGAAACTGGCGTTCAACTCCACAAATGGCCTCTGCACGTGCAACACTCAGGCTCAGCCCAAACACACACCAAGTGGGCCCAGGAAGTGGATTTATGCAACAATTACTTACTCATGTAAACCCTAGTAGCTAGTTTATTATAAATAGGACCTTTTACTAGTCTTTTGGACCATCTTTGGATCTTTGGATTACCTTATGATCCTTTGATCATGTTTTAGGGGGCTGGCCATCTCGGCCATGCCTGGACCTTCACTTATGTATTTTTAACGGTAGAGTTTCTACACTCCATAGATTAAGGTGTGGAGCTCTGCTGTTCCTCAAAGATTAATGCAAAGTACTATTGTTTTCTATTCAATTCTTCTTATTTCGCTTCTAAGATATCCATTCGCACCCAAGAACGTGATGAAGGTGATGATTATGTGTGACGCTCATCATCCTTCTCCCTTATGAACGCGTGCCTGACAAACACTTCCGTTCTACATGAAATAAGCTAGAATGAGTATCTCTTAGATCTCTTAACCGGAATCTTCGTGGCGTAAGCTAGAATGATGGCGGCATTCAAGAGAATCCGGAAGGTCTAAACCTTGTCTGTGGTATTCTGAGTAGGATTCAATGATTGAATGACTGTGACGAGCTTCAAACTCGCGAGTGCTGGGCGTTAGTGACAGACGCAAAAGGAGGGTGAATCCTATTCCAGCATGATCGAGAACCGACAGATGAATAGCCGTGCCGTGACAGGGTGCGTGAGCATATTATTCACTGAGAGGAGGGGATGTAGCCACTGACAACGGTGATGCCCTTGCATAAAGCCAGCCATGGAAAGGAGTAAGACTGATTGGATGAAGATAGCAGGAAAGCAGAGGTTCAGAGGAACGAAAAGCATCTCCATTCGCTTATCTGAATTTCCTACCAATAATTTACATAAGTATCTCTATCCCTATTTTATTATATACTATTCGAAAACACCATTATCAATTTATATCTGCCTGACTGAGATTTACAAGGTGACCATAGCTTGCTTCATACCAACAATCTCCGTGGGATTCGACCCTTACTCACGTAAGGTATTACTTGGACGACCCAGTGCACTTGCTGGTTAGTTGTATCGAAGTTGTGACAATTATGAATTAAGATCAGAGCACCAAGCTTTGGAGCCATTACCAGGATTTGTTCGAGCCTGGAGATCACAATTTCGTGCACCAAATTTTTGGCGCCGTTGCCGGGGACTTAATTGTTCCTGTTTGGCGCCAAGAATCGTCTGAGATCCCAATCCCGGCAACAACACCAAGTTTTTGGCGCCGTTGCCGGGGATTGTTCGTGTATGGACAACTGACGGTTCATCTTGTTGCTCAGATTAGGTAATTTTCTTTTCGTTTTCTTTTCAAAAATATTTTCAAAAATATTTCTAAAATTTTCTCATCTGTTTTCGAAAAAAAAAAATTAAATAAATAAAAATGTTTTCAAAAATTTTATTCAAGATTTTTAAGAATGAATTCTAGTGTTTCATGAAGCATGTAAAGCCTGGCTGGCTGTAAAGCCATGTCTAAATTTATTTGGACTGAGGCTTGCAATTTGTTATAAAGAGCAATATACTCTCGTGTTAAAGACTAAAGCTTGGCTGGCCATTGGCCATGTCTAGTGTTTTGGACTGGAGCTTTCATTGAAAGCTTGGCTGGCTAGTGAGCCATGTCTAATTCCTGGACTGAAGCTTTAGACTAACATGGCAAGATTCCTGGAATTCATATTAAAAATTTTGGAATCCTTATTTTTCTTTTCTTAATTAATTTTTCGAAAAAATCCAAAAAAATTTAGAAAATCATAAAAATCAAAAATATTTTTCTGTTTCTTGTTTGAGTCTTGAGTCATGTTATATGTTTGGTGTCAATTGCATGTGCATCCTGCATTTTTCGAAATTATCATGCATTCATGGTGTTCTTCATGATCTTCAAGTTGTTCTTGGTAAGTCTTCTTGTTTGATCTTGATGATTTTTTGTTTTGTGTCTTTTCATGTTTCTCATATGCATTCTTGAATTCTTAGTGTGTAAGCATTAAAGAATTCTAAGTTTGGTGTCTTGCATGTTTTCTTTGCATTAAAAATTTTTCAAAAATATGTTCTTGATGTTCATCATGACATTCAAAGTGTTCTTGGTGTTCATCTTGACATTCATAGCATTATTGCATGCATCACATGTTTTGATCTAAAAATTTCATGCATTGCATTTTTTTTGTGTTTTTCTCTCTCATCATAAAAATTCAAAAATCAAAAAAATATCTTTCCCTTTTTCTCTCATCAAATTCGAAAATTTGGATTGACTTTTTCAAAAATTTTTAAAATCAAATTGTTTCTCATGAGTCAAATCAAATTTTCAATTTGAAAATCTTATCTTTTTCAAAATCTTTTTCAAAAATCAAATCTTTTTCAAAATTCTTAGTTATTTTCGAAAATTCCAAAAATATTTTTCAAAAATCTTTTTCTTATTTTTATACCAAATTTTCGAAAATAACATAATCAATTAATGTTTTGATTCAAAAATTTGAAGTTTGTTACTTGCTTGTTAAGAAAGATTCAAACTTTAAGTTCTAGAATCATATCTTGTGATTTCTTATGAATCAAGTCATTAATTGAGATTTTAAAAATCAAATCTTTTTCAAAACTAATTTCTATCATATCTTTTCAAAAATATCTTCTTATCTTATCTTTTTCAAAAATATCTTTTCAAAATATCTTTTCTAACTTCCTAACTTCTTATCTTTTCAAAATTTGTTTCAACTAACTAACTAACTTTTTGTTTGTTTCTTAACTTTTTCAAAACCACCTAACCAATTCTCTCTTTCTAATTTTCGAAAATATCTCCCCCTTTTTCAAAAATTTCTTTTTAATTAACTAATTATTTTTATTTTTATTTCAAAAAAAAAATTTTCGAAAAATACTAACAAATTTTCAAAAACCAATTTTCAAAAATCACTAACTCCTTTTCAAAATAATTTTCGAAAATTATACCTCCCCCATCCTATTCTATTTATTCATTCATATCCTAACATCTCATTTCATCTCTCTTCCATCCTCACAGTTGTGTTTCTTCCATTAGATTACATTCTTTGTCTCCCCCTCTTCTTCCACTCACACAGGGATCCCTATACTGTGGTATAAAGGATCTCCATTATTATTATTATTTTTCTGTGCCTTCTTCTTTGTCATATGAGCAGGAGCAAGGATAAGAACATTCTTGTGGAAGCAGATCCAGAACCTGAAAGGACTCTGAAGAGAAAATTAAGAGAAGCTAAAATACAACAATCCAGAGATAACCTTTCAGAAATTTTCGAACAGACAGAGGAGATGGCAGCCGAAAATAATAATAATGTAAGGAAGATGCTTGGTGACTTCACTGCACCTAATTCCAATTTACATGGAAGAAGCATCTCCATTCCTGCCATTGGAGCAAACAACTTTGAGCTGAAACCTCAATTAGTTTCTCTGATGCAGCAGAACTGCAAGTTTCATGGACTTCCATCTGAAGATCTTTTTCAGTTCTTAACTGAATTCTTGCAGATATGTGATACTGTTAAGACTAATGGAGTAGATCCTGAAGTCTACAGGCTCATGCTTTTCCCTTTTGCTGTAAGAGACAGAGCTAGATTATGGTTGGATTCTCAACCTAAAGACAGCCTGAACTCTTGGGATAAGCTGGTCACGGCTTTCTTAGCCAAGTACTTTCCTCCTCAAAAGCTGAGCAAGCTTAGAGCTGATGTTCAAACCTTCAGACAGAAAGAAGGTGAATCCCTCTATGAAGCTTGGGAAAGATACAAACAGATGACCAAAAAGTATCCTTCTGACATGCTTTCAGAATGGACCATCCTGGATATATTCTATGATGGTTTATCTGAGCTATCAAAGATGTCATTGGATACCTCTGCAGGTGGATCCATTCACCTAAAGAAAACGCCTGCAGAAGCTCAAGAACTCATTGACATGGTTGCTAATAACCAGTTCATGTACACTTCTGAAAGGAATCCTGTGAGTAATGGGACGCCTATGAAGAAGGGAGTTCTTGAAGTTGATACTCTGAATGCCATATTGGCTCAGAATAAAATATTGACTCAGCAAGTCAATATGATCTCTCAGAGTCTGCATGGAATGCAAGCTGCATCCAACAGTACTCAAGAGGCATCTTCTGAAGAAGAAGCCTATGATCCTGAGAACCCTGCAATAGCAGAGGTAAATTACTTAGGTGAACCTTATGGAAACACCTATAACTCAACATGGAGAAATCATCCAAATTTCTCATGGAAGGATCAAAAGCCCTAACAAGGCTTTAATAATGGTGGAAGAAACAGGTTTAGCAATAGCAAACCTTTTCCATCATCAACTCAGCAACAGACAGAGAACTCTGAACAAAATGCTTCTAATTTAGCAAATCTAGTCTCTGATCTATCTAAGGCCACTGTAAGTTTCATGAATGAAACAAGATCTTCCATTAGAAATTTGGAAGCACAAGTGGGCCAGCTGAGTAAAAGGATCACTGAAATCCCTCCTAGTACTCTCCCAAGCAATACAGAAGAGAACCCAAAAGGAGAG
Organism: Arachis ipaensis; assembly: GCF_059453495.1. Classification (NCBI taxonomy): domain Eukaryota; kingdom Viridiplantae; phylum Streptophyta; class Magnoliopsida; order Fabales; family Fabaceae; genus Arachis; species Arachis ipaensis. The sequence goes on along the minus strand of NC_142441.1, from coordinate 110,589,022 downwards.
TGCAAGGCCATTGACATAAGCGCCATGGCCGAACCTGTGAGGAGAGGAGAGGACGTGAATCCCAAGGAGGAAGACCTCCTGGGACGTCCAGTGATCAATAAGGAGCTTCCCTCTGGGGAATCAAAGGACTCTGAGGCCCATCTAGAGACCATAGAGATCCCATTGAACCTCCTTATGCCCTTCATGAGCTCTGATGAGTATTCCTCTTCTGAAGAGAATGAGGATGTTACTGAAGAGCAAACTGCCAAGTTTCTTGGTGCAATCATGAAGCTAAATGCCAAATTATTTGGCATTGATACTTGGGAAGTTGAACCTCCCTTGTTCATCAATGAACTAAGTGATCTGGATCAACTGATATTGCCTCAGAAGAGACAGGATCCTGGAAAGTTCATAATCCCTTGTACCATAGGCACCATGATCTTTAAGGCTCTGTGTGACCTTGGTTCAGGGATAAACCTCATGCCCCTCTCTGTAATAGAGAAACTGGGAATCTATGGGGTGCAAGCTGCTAAAATCTCACTAGAGATGGCAGACAGCTCAAGAAAACAGGCTTATGGACAAGTAGAAGATGTATTAGTAAAGGTTGAGGGCCTTTACATACCTACTAATTTCATAGTCCTGGATACTGGAAAGGAAGAGGATGAATCCATCATCCTAGGAAGACCTTTCCTGGCCACAGCAAGAGCTGTGATTGATGTTGACAGAGGTGAAATAGTCCTTCAATGGAATGAGAACTCCCTTGTATTCAAAACTCAAGGATCTCCCTCTGCAACCATGGAGAGGAAGCAGAAAAAGCTTCTCTCCAAGCAGAGTCAACCAGAGCCCCCACAGTCAAACTCTAAGTTTGGTGTTGGGAGGCCACAACCAAACTCTAAGTTTGGTGTTGAACTCCCATATCCAAACTCTAAGTTTGGTGTTGGAGAGTCTCAACAAAGCTCTGCACATCTGTGAGGCTCCATGAGAGCCCACTGTCAAGCTATTGACATTAAAGAAGCGCTTGTTGGGAGGCAACCCAATGTTTATCTAATTCTTATTTTTATTGCTTTTCATGTTTTCTTAGGTTCATGATTGGTGCACGAAATTGTGATCTCCAGGCTCGAACAAATCCTGGTAATGGCTCCAAAGCTTGGTGCTCTGATCTTAATTCATAATTGTCACAACTTCGATACAACTAACCAGCAAGTGCACTGGGTCGTCCAAGTAATACCTTACGTGAGTAAGGGTCGAATCCCACGGAGATTGTTGGTATGAAGCAAGCTATGGTCACCTTGTAAATCTCAGTCAGGTAGATATAAAGTGATAATGGTGTTTTCGAATATTATATAGTAAAATAGGGATAGAGATACTTATGTAATTCATTGGTAGGAATTTTAGATAAGCGAATGGAGATGCTTTTTGTTCCTCTGAACCTCTGCTTTCCTGCTATCTTCATCCAATCTGTCTTACTCCTTTCCATGGCTGGCTGTATGCAAGGGCATCACCGTTGTCAGTGGCTACATCCCCTCCTCTCAGTGAATAATATGCTCACGCACCCTGTCACGGCACGGCTATTCATCTGTCGGTTCCCGATCATGCTGGAATAGGATTCACCCTCCTTTTGCGTCTGTCACTAACGCCCAGCACTCGCGAGTTTGAAGCTCGTCACAGTCATTCAATCATTGAATCCTACTCAGAATACCACAAACAAGGTTTAGACCTTCTGGATTCTCTTGAATGCCGCCATCATTCTAGCTTACGCCACGAAGATTCCGGTTAGGAGATCTAAGAGATACTCATTCTAGCTTAATTCATGTAGAACAGAAGTGTTTGTCAGGCACGCGTTCATAAGGGAGAAGGATGATGAGCGTCACACATAATCATCACCTTCATCACGTTCTTGGGTGCGAATGGATATCTTAGAAGAGAAATAAGAAGAATTGAATAGAAAACAGTAGTACTTGCATTAATCTTTGAGGAACAGCAGAGCTCCACACCTTAATCTATGGAGTGTAGAAACTCTACCGTTAAAAATACATAAGTGAAGGTCCAGGCATGGCCGAGATGGCCAGCCCCTCTGATCTAAGAACCAGACGTCCAAAGATGTCTAATACAATAGTAAGAGGTCCTCTTTATAATAAACTAGCTACTAGGGTTTACATGAGTAAGTATTTGATGTATAAATCCACTTCCGGGGCCCACTTGGTGTGTGTTAGGGCTGAGCTTAAGTGTTGCACGTGCAGAGGCCATTTGTGGAGTTGAACGCCAGTTTTTGTGCCAGTTTGGGCGTTCAACTCTGGTTTTGGATCCTTTTCTGGCGCTGGACGCCAGATTTGGGTAGAAAGCTGGCGTTGAACGCCAGTTTACGTCGTCAATTCTTGGCCAAAGTATGGACTATTATATATTGCTGGAAAGCCCTGGATGTCTACTTTCCAACGCAATTGGAAGCGCACCATTTCGAGTTCTGTAGCTCCAGAAAATCCACTTTGAGTGTAGGGAGGTCAGAATCCAACAGCATCAGCAGTCCTTTTTCAACCTTTGAATCTGATTTCTGCTCAAGTCCCTCAATTTCAGCCAGAAAATACCTGAAATTACAGAAAAATACACAAACTCATAGTAAAGTCCAGAAATGTGAATTTAACACAAAATCTATTAAAAACATCCCTAAAAGTAACTAGATCCTACTAAAAACATACTAAAAATAATGTCAAAAAGCGTATAAATTATCCGCTCATCACAACACCAAACTTAAATTGTTGCTTGTCCCCAAGCAACTGAAAATCAAAATAGGATAAAAAGAATATAATATACTATAAATTCCAAACTATCAAGGAAACAGAGCTTCAATCATATGAGCGGGACTTATAGCTTTTTGCCTCTTGAATAGTTTTGGCATCTCACTTTATCCATTGAGGTTCAGAATGATTGGCATCTATAGGAACTTCAGATTTCGAATAGTATTATTAACTCTCTTAGTTCAGTATGATGATTCTTGAACACAGCTTCTTTATGAGTCTTGGCCGTGGCCCTAAGCACTTTGTTTTCCAGTATTACCACCGGATACATAAATGCCACAGACACATAATTGGGTGAACCCTTTCAGATTGTGACTCAGCTTTGCTAAAGTCCCCAATTAGAGGTGTCCAGGGTTCTTAAGCACACTCTTTTTTTGCTTTGGACCTTGACTTTAACCGCTCAGTCTCAAGTTTTCACTTGACACATACACGCCACAAGCACATGGTTAGGGACAGCTTGGTTTAGCCGCTTAGACCAGGATTTTATTCCTTTAGGCCCTCCTATCCACTGATGCTCAAAGCCTTGGGATCCTTTTTATTTGCCCTTGCCTTTTGGTTTTAAGGGTTATTGGCTTTTTGCTCTTGCCTTTTGGTTTTAAGAGCTTTTGACTTTTTCTGCTTGCTTTTTCTTTCTATTTTTTTTTTCGCCTTTTTTTTTTTTTTGCAAGCTTTGCTCTTTGCTGCTTTTTCTTGCTTCAAGAATCATTTTTATGATTTTTCAGATTATCAAATAACATGTCTCCTAGTCATCATTCTTTCAAGAGCCAACATATTTAACATTCTTAAACAACAACTTCAAAAGACATATGCACTGTTCAAGCATACATTCAGAAAACAAGAAGCATTATCACCACATCAATATAATTAAACTAAGTTCAAGGATAAATTCAAAACTCATGTACTTCTTGTTCTTTTGAATTAAAACAGTTTTTATTTTAAGAGAGGTGATGGATTCATAGGACATTCATAACTTTAAGACAGAATTACTAACTACTAATGATCATGTAATGAAGACACAAACATAGATAAGCACATAACATAGAAAATGAAAAACAGAGAAAGTAAGAACAAGGAATGAGTCCACCTTAGTGATGTCCTTGAGCTCTTCTATGTCTCTTCCTTGCCTTGGCTGCTCCTCCTTCATTGCTTTTAGATCTTCTCTGATTTCATGAAGGATGATGGAGTGCTCTTGATGTTCCACCCTTAGTTGCTTCCAATAATTGTGTGGAAGAAAATGTATCCCTTGAGGTATCTCAGGGATCTCTTGATTTGCAGTCAAATGTTCTACCACTGAGCTATAGACCCTTGATGGAAGCTTTTGTCTTCCCTTTCCTCTTTCTAGAGGTTTTCTCTGGCCTTAGGTGCCATCAATGGTTATGGAAAAAACAAAAAAGCTGTGCTTTTACCACACCAAACTTAGAATGTTGCTCGCCCTCGAGCAAAAGAAGAAAGAATAGAAGAATAAGAAGAAGATATGGAGGAGATGGATGGGAGTGTGTATTCGGCCATATGAGTGGGATTGGGTGGGAGAGAGATGTTGAATTTTTGAAGGTATTGGGTGTATGGAGGTGAGTGGTAAATGGAAAAAAAAAGAAGGGATGATCATGAATGGAAAGAGAGATGATGAGGTAGGTGGGGATCCTGTGGGGTCCACAGATCCTGAGGTGTCAAGGCATTTACATCCCTGCACCAATTTAGGCATGTAAAATGCCCTTGCACACAACTCTGGGCGTTCAGCGCCAGGTTGGTGCCCATTTTGGGCGTTCAACGCCCCTTTGCTGCCATTTCTGGCATTGAACGCCAGAACCATGCTTGTTCTGGGCGTTCAGCGCCAGGATGCTCCCATTCTGGGCGTTCAGCGCCAGAACTATGCTCTGTTCTGGCGTTTGAATGCCAGACAGATGCTCCTCCAGGGTGTGATTTTTCTTCTGCTGTTTTTGATTTCGTTTTCAATTTTTATATTTATTTTGTGACTTCACATGATCATGAACCTACAAAGACATATAACTAAGGAAAATATAGTTAGATAAATAAAAATTGGGTTGCCTCCCAACAAGCGCTTCTTTAATGTCAATAGCTTGACAGTGGGCTCTCATGGAGCCTCACAGATGTGCAGAGCTTTGTTGAGACTCTCCAACACCAAACTTAGAGTTTGGATATGGGAGTTCAACACCAAACTTAGAGTTTGGTTGTGGCCTCCCAACACCAAACTTAGAGTTTGACTGTGGGGGCTCTGGTTGACTCTACTTTGAGAGAAGCTTTTTCTGCTTCCTCTCCATGGTTGCAGAGGGAGATCCTTGAGTTTTGAATACAAGGGAGTTCTCATTCCATTGAAGGACTATTTCACCTCTGTCAACATCAATCACAGCTCTTGCTGTGGCCAGGAAAGGTCTTCCTAGGATGATGGATTCATCCTCTTCCTTTCCAGTATCCAGGACTATGAAATCAGTAGGTATGTAAAGGCTCTCAACCTTTACCAATACATCTTCTACTTGTCCATAAGCCTGTCTTCTTGAGCTGTCTGCCATCTCTAGTGAGATTTTAGCAGCTTGCACCCCATAGATTCCCAGTTTCTCTATTACAGAGAGGGGCATGAGGTTTATACCTGAACCAAGGTCACACAGAGCCTTAAAGATCATGGTGCCTATGGTACATGGTATTATGAACTTTCCAGGATCCTGTCTCTTCTGAGGTAATGTCAGTTGATCCAGATCACTCAGTTCATTGATGAACAAGGGAGGTTCAACTTCCCAAGTATCAATGCCAAACAATTTGGCATTCAGCTTCATGATTGCACCAAGAAACTTGGCAGTTTGCTCTTCAGTGACATCCTCATTCTCTTCAGAAGAGGAATACTCATCAGAGCTCATGAAGGGCATAAGGAGGTTCAATGGAATCTCTATGGTCTCTAGATGAGCCTCAGAGTCCTTTGGTTCCTCAGAGGGAAGCTCCTTATTGATCACTGGACGTCCTTGGAGGTATTCCTCCTTGGGATTCACGTCCTCTCCTCTCCTCAGAGGTTCGGCCATGGCGCTTATGTCAATGGCCTTGCACTCTCCTTTTGGGTTCTCTTTTGTATTGCTTGGGAGAGTACTAGGAGGGATTTCAGTGATCCTTTTACTCAGCTGGCCCACTTGTGCTTCCAGATTTCTAATGGAAGACCTTGTTTCATTCATGAAACTTACAGTGGCCTTAGACAGATCAGAGACTAGATTTGCTAAATTAGAAGCATTTTGTTCAGAGTTCTCTGTCTGTTGCTGAGTTGCTGATGGAAAAGGCTTGCTATTGCTAAACTTGTTTCTTCCACCATTATTAAAGCCTTGTTGAGGCTTTTGATCCTTCCATGAGAAATTTGGATGATTTCTCCATGTTGAGTTATAGGTGTTTCCATAAGGTTCACCTAAGTAATGTACCTCTGCTGTTGCAGGGTTCTCAGGATCATAGGCTTCTTCTTCAGAAGATGCCTCTTGAGTACTGTTGGATGCAGCTTGCATTCCATGCAGACTCTGAGAGATCATATTGACTTGCTGAGTCAATATTTTGTTCTGAGCCAATATGGCATTCAGAGTATCAACCTCAAGAACTCCCTTCTTCATAGGCGTCCCATTATTCACAGGATTCCTTTCAGAAGTGTACATGAACTGGTTATTAGCAACCATGTCAATGAGTTCTTGAGCTTCTGCAGGCGTTTTCTTTAGGTGAATGGATCCACCTGCAGAAGTGTCCAGTGACATCTTTGATAGCTCAGATAAACCATTATAGAATATATCCAGGATGGTCCATTCTGAAAGCATGTCAGAAGGACACTTTTTGGTCAACTGTTTGTATCTTTCCCAAGCTTCATAGAGAGATTCACCTTCTTTCTGTCTGAAGGTTTGAACATCAGCTCTAAGCTTGCTCAGCTTTTGAGGAGGAAAGTACTTGGCTAAGAAAGCCGTGACCAGCTTATCCCAAGAGTTCAGGCTGTCTTTGGGTTGAGAATCCAACCATAATCTAGCTCTGTCTCTTACAGCAAAAGGGAAAAGCATGAGCCTGTAGACTTCAGGATCTACTCCATTAGTCTTAACAGTATCACATATCTGCAAGAATTCAGTTAAGAACTGAAAAGGATCTTCGGATGGAAGTCCATGAAACTTGTAGTTCTGCTGCATTAGAGAAACTAATTGAGGTTTCAGCTCAAAGTTGTTTGCTCCAATGGCAGGAATGGAGATGCTTCTTCCATGTAAATTGGAATTAGGTGCAGTAAAGTCACCAAGCATCTTCCTTACATTATCATTATTTTCGGCTGCCATCTCCTCTGCCTGTTCGAAAATTTCTGAAAGGTTATCTCTGGATTGTTGTATTTTAGCTTCTCTTAATTTTCTCTTCAGAGTCCTTTCAGGTTCTGGATCTGCTTCCACAAGAATGTTCTTATCCTTGCTCCTGCTCATATGACAAAGAAGAAGGCACAGAAAAATAATAATAATAATAATAGAGATCCTTTATACCACAGTATAGGGATCCCTTTGTGAGTGGAAGAAAAGGGGGAGACAAAGAATGTAATATAAAGGAAGAAACACAACTGTGAGAATGGAAGAGATGTGAGATGAGATGTTAGGATATGAACGAATAAATAGAATAGGATGGGGGAGGTATAATTTTTGAAAATTATTTTGAAAAGGAGTTAGTGATTTTTGAAAAATGGTTTTTGAAAAAATGTTAGAAATTTTCGAAAAATTTTTAAAATTTAAAAATAAAAATAATTAGTTAATAAAAAAGAAATTTTTGAAAAAGAGGGGAGATATTTTCGAAAATTAGAGAGAGAGAGAGAGTTAGTTAGGTAGTTTTGAAAAAGTTAAGAAACAAACAAAAAGTTAGTTAGTTAGTTGAAACAAATTTTGAAAAGATAAGAAGTTAGGAAGTTAGAAAAGATATTTTGAAAAGATATTTTTGAAAAAGATAAGATAAGAAGATATTTTTGAAAAGATATGATAGAAATTAGTTTTTGAAAAAGATTTGATTTTTAAAATCACAATTAATGACTTGATTCATAAGAAATCACAAGATATGATTCTAGAACTTAAAATTTGAATCTTTCTTAACAAGCAAGTAACAAACTTCAAATTTTTGAATCAAAACATTAGTTGATTAGTTATTTTCGAAAATTTTATATAAAAATAAAAAAAAGATTTTTGAAAAATATTTTTGCAATTTTCGAAAATAACTAAGAATTTTGAAAAAGATTTGATTTTTGAAAAAGATTTTGAAAAAGATAAGATTTTCAAATTGAAAATTTGATTTGACTCATGAGAAACAATTTGATTTTTAAAAATTTTTGAAAAAGTCAACTCGATTTTCGAATTTGATGAGAGAAAAGGGGAAAGATATTTTTTTGATTTTTGAAATTTTTATGAAAACATGAAAATTATGCAATGCATGAAATTTTTTAGATCAAAACAATGAATGCATGCAAGAATGCTATGAATGTCAAGATGAACACCAAGAACACTATGAAGATCATGATGAACATCAAAAACATATTTTTGAAAAATTTTTAATGCAAAGAAAACATGCAAGACACCAAACTTAGAATTCTTTAATGCTTACGCACTAAGAATTCAAGAATGCATATGAAAAACAACATACAACACAAAACAAAAAATCATCAAGATCAAACAAGAGGACTTACCAAGAACAACTTGAAGATCATGAAGAACACTATGAATGCATGAAATTTTCGAAAAATGCAAGATACATATGCAATTGACACCAAACTTATAACATGACTCAAGACTCAAACAAGAAACACAAAAATATTTTTTTGATTTTTATGATTTTCTAATTTTTTTTTTATTTTTATTTTATATTTTTTGAAAAATTATTTAGAAAAAGGAAAAATAAGGATTCCAAAATTTTTAATATGAATTCCAAGAATCTTACCATGTTAGTCTAAAGCTTCAGTCCAGGAATTAGATATGGCTCACTAGCCAGCCAAGCTTTCAATGAAAGCTTCAGTCCAAAACACTAGACATGGCCAATGGCCAGCCAAGCTTCAGCAAACATATGAATGTAATTCATTCAATTTTAATCCAAAACCTCAGTCCAAAAGAATTTAGACATGGCTTTACAGCCAGCCAGGCTTTAGCATGCTTCATGAAACACTAGAATTCATTCTTAAAAATTTTGAATAAAAATTTTTTCGAAAACAAAGGAGAAAATTTTGAAATATTTTTGAAAAATTTGTGAATAGAAAACAAAAAGAAAATTACCTAATCTGAGCAACAAGATGAGCCGTCAGTTGTCCAAACTCAAACAATCCCCGGCAACAGCGCCAAAAACTTGGTGCACGAAATTGTGATCTCCAGGCTCGAACAAATCCTGGTAATGGCTCCAAAGCTTGGTGCTCTGATCTTAATTCATAATTGTCACAACTTCGATACAACTAACCAGCAAGTGCACTGGGTCGTCCAAGTAATACCTTACGTGAGTAAGGGTCGAATCCCACGGAGATTGTTGGTATGAAGCAAGCTATGGTCACCTTGTAAATCTCAGTCAGGTAGATATAAAGTGATAATGGTGTTTTCGAATATTATATAGTAAAATAGGGATAGAGATACTTATGTAATTCATTGGTAGGAATTTTAGATAAGCGAATGGAGATGCTTTTTGTTCCTCTGAACCTCTGCTTTCCTACTATCTTCATCCAATCTGTCTTACTCCTTTCCATGGCTGGCTGTATGCAAGGACATCACCGTTGTCAGTGGCTACATCCCCTCCTCTCAGTGAATAATATGCTCACGCACCCTGTCACGGCACGGCTATTCATCTGTCGGTTCCCGATCATGCTGGAATAGGATTCACCCTCCTTTTGCGTCTGTCACTAACGCCCAGCACTCGCGAGTTTGAAGCTCGTCACAGTCATTCAATCATTGAATCCTACTCAGAATACCACAGACAAGGTTTAGACCTTCCGGATTCTCTTGAATGCCGCCATCATTCTAGCTTACGCCACGAAGATTCCGGTTAGGAGATCTAAGAGATACTCATTCTAGCTTAATTCATGTAGAACAGAAGTGTTTGTCAGGCACGCGTTCATAAGGGAGAAGGATGATGAGCGTCACACATAATCATCACCTTCATCACGTTCTTGGGTGCGAATGGATATCTTAGAAGAGAAATAAGAAGAATTGAATAGAAAACAGTAGTACTTGCATTAATCTTTGAGGAACAGCAGAGCTCCACACCTTAATCTATGGAGTGTAGAAACTCTACCATTAAAAATATATAAGTGAAGGTCCAGGCATGGCCGAGATGGCCAGCCCTTCTGATCTAAGAACCAGACGTCCAAAGATGCCTAATACAATAGTAAGAGGTCCTATTTATAATAAACTAGCTACTAGGGTTTACATGAGTAAGTATTTGATGTATAAATCCACTTCCGGGGCCCACTTGGTGTGTGTTTGGGCTGAGCTTACGTGTTGCACGTGCAGAGGCCATTTGTGGAGTTGAACGCCAGTTTTTGTGCCAGTTTGGGCGTTCAACTCTGGTTTTGGATCCTTTTCTAGCGCTGGACGCCAGATTTGGGTAGAAAGCTGGCGTTGAACGCCAGTTTACGTTGTCAATTCTTGGCCAAAGTATGGACTATTATATATTGCTGGAAAGCCCTGGATGTCTACTTTCCAACTCAATTGGAAGCGCGCCATTTCGAGTTCTGTAGCTCCAGAAAATCCACTTTGAGTGCAGGGAGGTCAGAATCCAACAGCATCAGCAGTCCTTTTTCAACCTCTGAATCTGATTTCTGCTCAAGTCCCTCAATTTCCGCCAGAAAATACCTGAAATTACAAAAAAATACACAAACTCATAGTAAAGTCCAGAAATGTGAATTTAACACAAAATCTATTAAAAACATCCCTAAAAGTAACTAGATCCTACTAAAAACATACTAAAAACAATGTCAAAAAGCGTATAAATTATCCGCTCATCAATGATCTTGTGGAGTCACAAAATAAACAAAAAAATCAAAAACGGAATCAAAAACAGCAGAAGAAAAATCACACCCTGGAGGAGCATCTGTCTGGCGTTCAAACGCCAGAACAGAGCATAGTTCTGGCGCTGAACGCCCAGAATGGGAGCATCCTGGCGCTGAACGCCCAGAACAAGCATGGTTCTGGCATTCAACGCCAGAAATGGCAGCAAATGGGCGTTGAACGCCCAAAATGGGCACCAACCTGGCGCTGAACGCCAGAGTTGTGTGCAAGGGCATTTTGCATGCCTAAATTGGTGCAGGGATGTAAATGCCTTGACACCTCAGGATCTGTGGACCCCACAGTATCCCCACCTACCTCATCATCTCTCTTCCCATTCATGATCATCCCTTCTACTTTCCATTTACCACTCACATCCATACACCCACTACCTTCAAAATTCAACATCTCTCTCTCTCTCCCACCCAATCCCACCCATATGGCCGAATACACCCTCCCATCCATCTCCTCCATATCTTCTTTTTATTCTTCTATTCTTTCTTCTTTTGCTCGGGGGCGAGCAACATTCTAAGTTTGGTGTGGTAAAAGCATAGCTTTTTTGTTTTTTCCATAACCATTGATGGCACCTAAGGCCAGAGAAACCTCTAGAAAGAGGAAAGGGAAGACAAAAGCTTCCATCAAGGGTCTATAGCTCAGTGGTAGAACATTTGACTGCAAATCAAGAGATCCCTGAGATACCTCAAGGGATACATTTTCTTCCACACAATTATTGGAAGCAACTAAGGGTGGAACATCAAGAGCACTCCATCATCCTTCATGAAATAAGAGAAGATCAAAAAGCAATGAGGGAGGAGCAACAAAGACAAGGAAGAGACATAGAAGAGCTCAAGGACATCACTAAGGTGGATTCATTCCTTGTTCTTATTTTCTCTGTTTTTCGTTTCCTATGATATGTGCTTATCTATGTTTGTGCCTTCATTACATGATCATTAGTAGTTAGTAACTTTGTCTTAAAGATATGAATGTCCTATGAATCCATCACCTCTCTTAAATGAAAAATGTTTTAATTCAAAAGAACAAGAAGTACATGAGTTTCGAATTTATCCTTGAACTTAGCTTAATTATATTGATGTGGTGATAATGCTTCTTGTTTTCTGAATGTATGCTTGAACAGTGCATATGTCTTTTGAAGTTGTTGTTTAAGAATGTTAAATATGTTGGCTCTTGAAAGAATGATGACTAGGAGACATGTTATTTGATAATCTGAAAACTCATAAAAATGATTCTTGAAGCAAGAAAAAGCAGCAAAGAACAAAGCTTGCAGAAAAAAAAAAAAGGGGGCGAAAAAAAAAATAGAAAGAAAAAGAAAAAGCAAGCAGAAAAAGCCAATAACCCTTAAAACCAAAAGGCAAGGGCAAAATAAAAAGGATCCCAAGGCTTTGAGCATCAGTGGATAGGAGGGCCTAAAGGAATAAAATCCCGGTCTAAGCGGCTAAACCAAGCTGTCCCTAACCATGTGCTTGTGGCGTGTAGGTGTCAAGTGAAAACTTGAGACTGAGCGGTTAAAGTCAAGGTCCAAAGCAAAAAAAGAGTGTTCTTAAGAACCCTGGACACCTCTAATTGGGGACTCTAGCAAAGCTGAGTCACAATCTGAAAAGGTTCACCCAATTATGTGTCTGTGGCATTTATGTATCCGGTGGTAATACTGGAAAACAAAATGCTTAGGGCCACGGCCAAGACTCATAAAGAAGCTGTGTTCAAGAATCATCATACTGAACTAGGAGAGTCAATAACACTATTCGAAATCTGAAGTTCCTATAGATGCCAATCATTCTAAACTTCAATGGATAAAGTGAGATGCCAAAACTATTTAAGAGGCAAAAAGCTATAAGTCCCGCTCATATGATTGAAACTATGTTTCATTGATAGTTTGGAATTTATAGTATATTCTCTTCTTTTTATCCTATTTGCTTTTCAGCTGCTTGGGGACAAGCAACAATTTAAGTTTGGTGTTGTGATGAGCGGATAATTTATACGCTTTTTGACACTGTTTTTAGTATGTTTTTAGTAGGATCTAGTTACTTTTAGGGATGTTTTCATTAGTTTTTATGTTAAATTCACATTTCTGGACTTTACTATGAGTTTGTGTGTTTTTCTGTGATTTCAGGTATTTTCTGGCTGAAATTGAGGGACTTGAGCAAAAATCAGATTCAGAGGTTGAAAAAGGACTGCTGATGCTGTTGGATTCTGACCTCCCTGCACTCAAAGTGGATTTTCTGGAGCTACAGAACTCAAAATGGCGCGCTTCCAATTGCGTTGGGAAGTAGACATCCAGGGCTTTCCAGCAATATATAATAGTTCATACTTTGGCCAAGAATTGATGACGTAAACTGGCGTTCAATGCCAGCCTTCTGCCCAAATCTGGCGTCCAGCGCCAGAAAAGGATCCAAAACCAGAGTTGAACGCCCAAACTGGCACAGAAACTGGCGTTCAACTCCACAAATGGCCTCTGCACGTGCAACACTCAGGCTCAGCCCAAACACACACCAAGTGGGCCCAGGAAGTGGATTTATGCATCAATTACTTACTCATGTAAACCCTAGTAGCTAGTTTATTATAAATAGGACCTTTTACTAGTCTTTTGGACCATCTTTGGATCTTTGGATTACCTTATGATCCTTTGATCACGTTTTAGGGGGCTGGCCATCTCGGCCATGCCTGGACCTTCACTTATGTATTTTTAACGGTAGAGTTTCTACACTCCATAGATTAAGGTGTGGAGCTCTGCTGTTCCTCAAAGATTAATGCAAAGTACTACTGTTTTCTATTTAATTCTTCTTATTTCACTTCTAAGATATCCATTCGCACCTAAAAACGTGATGAAGGTGATGATTATGTGTGACGCTCATCATCCTTCTCCCTTATGAACGCGTGCCTGACAAACACTTCCGTTCTACATGAAATAAGCTAGAATGAGTATCTCTTAGATCTCTTAACCGGAATCTTCGTGGCGTAAGCTAAAATGATGGCGGCATTCAAGAGAATCCGGAAGGTCTAAACCATGTCTGTGGTATTCTGAGTAGGATTCAATGATTGAATGACTGTGACGAGCTTCAAACTCGCGAATGCTGGGCGTTAGTGACAGACGCAAAAGGAGGGTGAATCCTATTCCAGCATGATCGAGAACCGACAGATGAATAGCCGTGCCGTGACAGGGTGCGTGAGCATATTATTCACTGAGAGGAGGGGATGTAGCCACTGACAACGGTGATGCCCTTGCATAAAGCCAGCCATGGAAAGGAGTAAGACTGATTGGATGAAGATAGCAGGAAAGCAGAGGTTCAGAGGAACGAAAAGCATCTCCATTCGCTTATCTGAATTTCCTACCAATGATTTACATAAGTATCTCTATCCCTATTTTATTATATACTATTCGAAAACACCATTATCAATTTATATCTGCCTGACTGAGATTTACAAGGTGACCATAGCTTGCTTCATACCAACAATCTCCGTGGGATTCGACCCTTACTCACGTAAGGTATTACTTGGACGACCCAGTGCACTTGCTGGTTAGTTGTATCGAAGTTGTGACAATTATGAATTAAGATCAGAGCACCAAGCTTTGGAGCCATTACCAGGATTTGTTCGAGCCTGGAGATCACAATTTCGTGCACCAATGGCTAATCATCTGGAGGTTCTCGATCATACTGGAATAGGATTCACCATCCTTTCGCGTCTGTCACTACGCCCAGCACTCGCGAGTTTGAAGCTCATCATAGCCATCCCTTCCCGGATCCTACTCGAAATACCATAGACAAGGTTTAGACTTTCCGGATCTCAAGAATGGCCATCCATGGGTTCTAACTTATACCACGAAGATTCTGATTAAGAAATCCAAGAGATACCCATTCAATCGAAGGTAGAACGAAAGTGGTTGTCAGGCACACGTTCATAGGGAATGATGATGAGTGTCACGATCATCACATTCATGTTGAGGTGCGAATGAATATCTTAGAAGCGGAATAAGTTGAATTGAATAGAAAAACAGAAGTACTTTGTATTAATTCGTGAGGAACAGCAGGGCTCCACACCTTAATCTATGGTGTGTAGAAACTCTACCATTGAAAATACATAAGTGATGAGGTTCCGAAATGGCCGAATGGCCAGCCCCCAAACGTGATCTAAAGATGAAACTAAAGATGTAAATACAATAGTAAAAAGTCCTATTTATACTAAACTAGTTACTAGGGTTTACAGAAATAAGTAAATGATGCAGAAATCCACTTCCGGGGCCCACTTGGTGTGTGCTTGGGCTAAGCTTGAACTCCACTTTGCAACTTATTTCTGGCGCTGAACGCCAGACTGCAACATGGAACTGGCGTTCAACGCCAGTTTGCATCATCTAAACTCGGGTAAAGTATGAACTATTACATATTTCTGGAAAGCTCTGGATGTCTACTTTCCAACGCAATTAGAAGCGCGCCATTTGGAGTTTTGTAGCTCCAGAAAATCCACTTTGAGTGCAGGGAGGTCAGAATCCAACAGCATCTGCAGTCCTTCTTCAACCTCTGAATCTGATTTTTGCTCAAGTCCCTCAATTTCAGCCAGAAAATACCTGAAATCATAGAAAAACATACAAACTCATAGTAAAGTCCAGAAATGTGAATTTTAATTAAAAACTAATAAAAATATACTAAAAACTAACTAAATCATACTGAAAACTATGTAAAAACAATGCCAAAAAGCGTATAAATTATCCGCTCATCACAACACCAAACATAAATTGTTGCTTGTCCCCAAGCAACTGAAAATCAAATAGGATAAAAAGAAGAGAATATACTATAGATTCCAGAATATCAATGAAACTTAGTTCCAATCAGATGAGCGGGACTTATAGCTTTTTGCCTCTTGAATAGTTTTGGCACCTCACTTTATCCATTGAAGTTCAGAATGATTGGCATCTATAGGAACTCAGAGTTCAGATAGTGTTATTGATTCTCCTAGTTCAGTATATTGATTCTTGAACACAGCTACTTTATGAATCTTGGCCGTGGCCCTAAGCACTTTGTTTTCCAGTATTACCATCGGATACATAAATGCCACAAACACATAACTGGGTGAACCTTTTCAGATTGTGACTCAGCTTTGCTAAAGTCCCCAATTAGAGGTGTCCAGGGTTCTTAAGCACACTCTTTTTTTTTTTTTGCTTTGGACCTTGACTTTAACCGCTCAGTCTCAAGTTTTCACTTGACACCTTCACGCCACAAGTACATGGTTAGGGACAGCTTGGTTTAGCCGCTTAAGCCAGGATTTTATTTCTTTAGGCCCTCCTATCCACTGATGCTCAAAGCCTTGGATCCTTTTTATTTACCCTTGCCTTTTAGTTTTAAGGGTTATTGGCTTTTTGCTCTTGCCTTTTGGTTTTAAGAGCTTTTGACTTTTTCTGCTTGCTTTTTCTTTTTCTTTTTTTTTTTCTGCAAGCTTTTGTATTCACTGCTTTTTCTTGCTTCAAGAATCATTTTTATAATTTTTCAGATTATCAAATAACATGTCTCCTTGTCATCATTCTTTCAAGAGCTAACATATTTAACATTCTTAAACATCAATTTCAAAAGACATATGCAATGTTCAGGCATTTATTCAAAAAACAAAAAGTATTGTCACCACATCAAAATAATTAAACTAGTTTCAAGGATGAATTCGAAACCATGTACTTCTTGTTCTTTTGTAATTAAAACATTTTTCATTCAAGAGAGGTGATGAATTCATATTCATAACTTTAAGGCATAGACACTTAAATACTAATGATCATGTAATAAGACACAAACATAGATAAACATTTAACATAGAAAACGAAAAACAGAAAATTTTAAGAACAAGAAATGAGTCCACCTTAGTGATGGTGGTGTTTTCTTCTTGAGGAACCAATGATGTCCTTGAGCTCTTCTATGTCTCTTCCTTGTCTTTGTTGCTCCTTCCTCATTGCTCTTTGATCTTCTCTAATTTCATGAAGGATGATGGAGTGCTCTTGGTGTTCCACCCTTAGTTGCTCCCAATAATTGTGTGGAGGAAAATGTATCCCCTGAGGTATCTCAGAGATCTCTTGATTTACAGTCAAATGTTCTACCACTGAGCTATAGACCCTTGAGATGAATCTCTTCATCTCCTATGACTCGGAGGTGGAAGCTTTTGTCTTCCCTTTCCTCTTTCTAGAGGTTTCTTTGGCCTTAGGTGCCATCAATGGTTATGGAAAAACAAAAAAAAAAGCTATGCTTTTACTACACCAAACTTAGAATGTTGCTCGCCCTCGAGCAAAAGAAGAAAGAATAGAAGAAGAAGAAGAAGATATGGATGTGAGTGGTGAAGAGGTGATGGGGAAGAGAGATTGAGGTGATATAGGATTATGAGGAGGGAAGGTGAGTGGAGGTATGTGGGGATCCTGTGGGATCCACATATCCTGAGGTGTCAAGGATTTACATCCATGCACTAATTAAGCATGCAAAATTCCCTTGCATGCATTTCTGGCGTTTAAACGCCGAAGTGATGCTTGTTCTGGGCGTTCAACGCCCATGTGCAGCATGTTTCTAGCGTTGAACGCCAGCTTCATACTTGTTTCTGGTGTTCAGCGCCAGCTCCATGCTCTGTTCTGGCGTTGAACGCCAGCTAGATGCTCCTTACTGGCGTTTGAACGCCAGTAAGTCCTTCCTCCAGGGTGTGCTTTTTCTTCTGTTGTTTTTTATTCTGTTTTTAATTTTTGTATTTATTTTGTGACTCCACATACATGATCATGAACCTAATAAAACATGAAAGAACAATAAAAATAAAAATAAAATTAGATAAAAAAAAATTGGATTGCTTCCCAACAAGCGCTTCTTTAATCTCAATAGCTTGACAATGGGCTATCATGGAGCCACACAGGTGATCAGGTCAATTTTATAGATTCCCAACACCAAACTTAGAGTTTGGATATGGGAGTTCAACACCAAACTTAGAGTTTGGCTGAGGCCTCCCAACACCAAACTTAGAGTTTGATTGTGGGGGCTTTGGTTGACTCTGTATTGAGAGAAGCTTTTCATGCTTCCTCTCCATTATTACAGAAGGAGATCCTTGAGTTTTAAACACAGGGTTGTCCCCATTCAATTGAAGGACTGATTCTCCCCTGTTAACATCTATCACAGCTCCTACTGTGGCTAGGAAGGGTCTTCCAAGGATTATGTATTCATCCTCATCCTTCCCAGTATCTAGGATTATGAAATCAGCAGGGATGTAAAGGCCTTCAACCTTTACTAGCACGTCCTCTACTAGTCCATAAGCCATTTTCATAGATTTGTCTGCCATCTCTAATGAGAAATTGGCAGCCTGTACCTCAAGGATTCCCAGTTTTTCCATTACAGAGAGTGGCATGAGATTTATCCCTGACCCAACGTCACATAGAGCCTTCTCAAAGGTCATGGTGCCTATGGTACAAGGTATTAGGAACTTTTCAGGATCCTGTTTCTTCTGAGGTAATGTCAGTTGATCCAGATCATTCAATTCATTGATGAGCAAGGGAGGTTTATCTTCCCAAGTCTCATTGCCAAATAATTTGGCATTCAGCTTCATGATTGCACCAAGGTACTTGGCAACTTGCTCTTCAGTAACATCCTCATTCTCTTCAAAAGAAGAATACTCATCAGAGCTCATGAAGGGCATAAGGAGGTTCATTGGAATCTCTATGGTCTCTAGATGAGCCTCAGGTTCCTTTGGTTCCTCAGAGGGAAACTCCTTGTTGATCACTGGACGTCCCAGGAGGTCTTCCTCACTTGGATTCACGTCCTCTTCCTCTTTTGTGGGTTTGGCCATGATTGATATATCAATGGCCTTGCACTCTCTCTTTGGATTCTCTTCTATATTGCTTGGGAGAGTACTAGGAGGTGTTTCAGTGATTTTCTTACTCAGCTGGCCCACTTGTGCCTCCAAATTTCTTATGGAGGACCTTGTTTCACTCATGAAACTTAGAGTAGCCTTGGACAGATCAGAGACTAAGTTTGCTAAATTAGAGGTATTTTGTTCAGAGTTCTCTGTCTGTTGCTGAGAAGATGATGGAAAAGGCTTGCTATTGCTAAACCTGTTTCTTCCACCATTATTAAAGCCTTGTTGAGGCTTTTGTTGATCCTTCTATGAGAGATTTGGATGATTTCTCCATGAGGGATTATAGGTATTTCCATAAGGTTCACCCATGTAATTCACCTCTGCTATTGCAGGGTTCTCAAGATCATAAGCTTCTTCCTCAGAAGATGCCTCTTGAGTACTGTTGGATGATTCCTTCAATCCATTCAGACTCTGAGAGATCATATTGACTTGCTGAGTCAATATTTTATTCTGAGCCAATATGGCATTCAGAGTATCAATTTCAAGAACTCCCTTCTTTTGAGGCATCCCATTATTCACGGAATTTCTCTCAGAAGTATACATGAATTGATTATTTGCAACCATGTCAATAAGTTCTTGAGCTTCTACAGGCGTTTTCTTTAGGAGAATGGATCCACCTGCAGAATGGTCCAGTGACATCTTGGAGAACTCAGACAGACCATAATAGAATATATCCAGAATGGTCCATTCTGAAAGCATGTCAGGAGGACACCTTTTGGTCATCTGCTTGTATCTTTCCCAAGCTTCATAGAGGGATTCACCATCTTCTTGCTTGAAGGTCTGAACATCCACTCTAAGCTTGCTCAGCTTTTGAGGAGGAAAGAACTTAGCCAAGAAGGCCGTGACCAGCTTATCCCAAGAGTTCAGGCTATCTTTAGGTTGTGAGTCCAACCATGTTCTAGCTCTGTCTCTTATAGCAAAAGGAAAAAGCATGAGCCTGTAGACTTCAGGATCTACTCCATTAGTCTTAACAGTCTTACAGATTTGCAGGAACTCAGTTAAAAATTGGTAGGGATCTTCTGATGGAAGTCCATGGAATTTGCAGTTCTGTTGCATTAGAGAAACTAATTGAGGTTTCAGCTCAAAATTGTTTGCTCCAATGGTGGGGATTGAGATGCTTCTTCCATCAAACTTGGAAGTAGGTGTAGTATAATCACCAAGCATCCTCCTTGCATTATTATTATTTTCGGCTGCCATCTCTTCTTCCTGTTCAAAAATTTCTGTAAGGTTGTCTCTGGATAGTTGTATTTTAGCTTCTCTTAGTTTCCTTTTTAGAGTCCTTTCAGGTTCAGGGTCTGCTTCAACAAGAATGTTCTTGTCCTTGCTCCTGCTCATATGAAAAAAGAGGGAACCGAAAATAATAATAGGGATCCTTTTTACCACAGTATAGCGGTTCCCTTGTGTGAGTAGAAGAAAAGAAGAATGTAATGTAAGGAAGAGAAGAAGAAAAACTCGAACACAGAGAGGAGGATGGGGTTCGAATTTTTGGGTAGAAGAGAAGTGTTAGTAGATGAATAAATAAATAGAAGGAGATGAGAGGTGAGAGAAGTTCAAAAATTAATAAAAATAAAAATTAAATTTAAAGTTAAATTTCAAAAATTAAAGTTTGAAATTAAATTAAAAATTAAAATTTAAAACAATTAGTTAATTAAAAAGGAATTTTGAAAAAAAAGAGGGAGGATTTTCGAAATTTAAAGGTAGAAAGTTAGTTGGGCAGTTTTGAAAAAGATAAGAATCAAACAAAAAGTTAAGTGGTTAAGAGATTTTGAAAATCAAATTTTGGAAAGATAAGATTGAAATTTGAAAAAGATGTGATTGAAATAAAAAGATAAGATTGATTGAAAAAGATTTGAAAGTCAAATTTTGAAAAGATAGAAAGTTAGAAAAGAAGTTAGAAAAGATTTTAAATTTGATTTCGAAAAAGATATGATTGAAATTGAAAAAGATATGATTGAAAATTATCTTGAAAAAGGTTTGAAAAAGAAATTTAAAAATATTTGATTTTGAAAATTAAATTTGATTACTTGACTAACAAGAAACAAAAAGATTTGATTTTAAAATTTAAAGATTGAACCTTTCTTATTAGGAAAGTAACAAACTTTACATTTTTGAATCAATCACATTAATTGTTAGTAATATTTTCAAAAATACATAAGAAAAAATGAAAAAGATTTGATTTTTGAAGAAGATTTTGAAAAAGATAGGATTTTTAAATTGAAAATTTCATTTGACTCATAAGAAACAACTAAATTTTAAAAAGTTTTAAAAAAGTCAACTCAAATCTTCGAAAATTTATGAGTGAAAAAGGGAAAGATATTTTTTTATTTTTGAATTTTTAATGATGAAAGAGAAAAACACAAAATTGACTCAATGCATGAAAATTTTGGATCAAAACATGTGATGCATGCAAGAATACTATGAATGTCAAGATGAACACCAAGAACACTTTGAATGTCAAGATGAACACCAAGAACTTATTTTTGAAAAATTTTCAAGAAAAGAAAACATGCCAAACACCAAACTTAAAAAAAATTTTAATTTTTAGACACTAAGAATTCAAGAATGCATATGAAAACAAGAAAAGACACAAAACAAGAAAATATGAAGATCAAACAAGAAGACTGGCCAAGAACAACTTGAAGATTCATGAAGAATGCAATGCATGAAATTTTCGAAAATAATTTTTAGAAAATTAAAAAGATGCAATTGACACCAAACTTAAAACTTGACTTAAGACTCAAACAAGAGACACAAAAAATATTTTTGATTTTATGATTTTGTAAATTTTTTTGTATTTTTCAAGAATTAATTGGGAAAAACGAAAAAGAAGAAAATATTTTTTTGATTTTTTTTCGAAAATGAGAATAATAAAATCAAAAAGGTTAAAATTAAAATAAAGTTACCTAATCTGAGCAACAAGATGAACCGTCAGTTGTCCAAACTCGAACAATCCCCGGCAACGGCGCCAAAAACTTGGTGTGCGAAATTGTGATCTAGATGTGAAATTGTTGTTCGAAATTGATTCCCTGGCAATGGCTCCAAAAACGTGTGCACAATACCATGGTCCAAACATAACTTCACAATCTTCGCGCAACTAACCAGCAAGTGCACTGGGTCGTCCAAGTAATACCTTACGTGAGTAAGGGTCGAATCCCACGGAGATTGTTGGTATGAAGCAAGCTATGGTCATCTTATAAATCTCAGTCAGGCGGATTAAATTGATTTTATGAACTGATAAGTAAAAGATAAATAAAATATAAAATAGGATAGTGGTACTTATGTAATTCATTGGTGAGAATTTCAGATAAGCGTATAGAGATGCTTTCGTTCCTCTGAACCTCTGCTTTCCTGTTGAATTCATCCAATCAATCCTACTCCTTTCCATGGCAAGCTGTATATTGGGCATCACCGTTGTCAGTGGCTACATCCCGTCCTCTCTGTGAAAATGGTCCGATGCGCTGTCACTGCATGGCTAATCATCTGGATGTTCTCGATCATACCGGAATAGGATTCACCATCCTTTTGCGTCTGTCACTACGCCCAGCACTCGCGAGTTTGAAGCTCGTCACAGCCATCCCTTCCCGGATCCTACTCGGAATACCACAGACAAGGTTTAGACTTTTCGGATCTCAAGAATGGCCATTCATGGGTTCTAACTTACACCACGAAGATTCTGATTAAGAAATCCAAGAGATACTCATTCAATCGAAGGTAGAACGAAAGTGGTTGTCAGGCACACGTTCATAGGGAATGATGATGAGTATCATGATCATCACATTCATGTTGAAGTGCGAATGAATATCTTAGAAGCGGAATAAGTTGAATTGAATAGAAAAACAGTAGTACTTTGTATTAATTCGTGAGGAACAGCAGGGCTCCACACCTTAATCTATGGTGTGTAGAAACTCTACCGTTGAAAATACATAAGTGATGAGGTTCAGGCATGGCCGAGTGGCCAGCCCCCAAACGTGATCTAAAGATGAAACTAAAGATGTAAATACAATAGTAAAAAGTCCTATTTATACTAAACTAGTTACTAGGGTTTACAGAAATAAGTAAATGATGCAGAAATCCACTTTCGGGACCTACTTAGTGTGTGCTTGGGCTGAGCTTGAAGTTTACACGTGGAGAGGTCATTCTTGGAGTTGAACGCCAGTTTGTAACATGTTTTTGGCGTTGAACTCCACTTTGCAACTTGTTTCTGGCGCTGAACGCCAGACTGCAACATGGAACTGGCGTTCAATGCCAGTTTGTGTCATCTAAACTCGGGCAAAGTATGGACTATTATATATTTCTAGAAAGCCCTGGATGTCGACTTTCCAACGCAATTGAAAGTGCGCCATTTGGAGTTCTATAGCTCCAAAAAATCCACTTTGAGTGCAGGGAGGTCAGAATCCAACAACATCTGCAGTCTTTCTTCAACCTCTAAATCTGATTTTTGCTCAAGTCCCTCAATTTCAGCCAGAAAATACCTGAAATCACAGAAAAACACACAAACTCATAGTAAAGTCTAGAAATGTGAATTTTAATTAAAAACTAATAAAAATATACTAAAAACTAACTAAATCATACTGAAAACTATGTAAAAACAATGCCAAAAAACGTATAAATTATCCGCTCATCAACGACCCAGTGCACTTGCTGGTTAGTTGTACGAAGTTGTGAAATAGAATTAACATCATGAACATGCGTATTGAGTTTTTAGCGCTGTTACCAAGGAAGGAATGATCACGATTTCGCACACCAAGTTTTTGGCGCCGTTGCCGGGGATTGTTCGAGTTTGGACAACTGACGGTTCATCTTGTTGCTCAGATTAGGTAACTTTATTTTAATTTTAACCTTTTGTTTCTATTATTCTTATTTTCGAAAAAAAATAAAAAAAAAATTCTTTTTCGTTTTTCCAAATTAATTTTTGAAAAATACAAAAAAAATTTTATAAAATCATAAAATCAAAAATATTTTTCTATTTCTTGTTTGAGTCTAGAGTCAAGTTTTAAGTTTGGTGTCAATTGCATATTTTTAATTTTCAAAAAAACTTTTTTTTTTGAAAATTTCATGCATTGTATTCTTCATGATCTTCAAGTCGTTCTTGGCCAGTCTTCTTGTTTGATCTTCATATTTTCTTGCTTTATGTCTTTTCTTGTTTTTCATATGCATTCTTGAATTCTTAGTGTCTAAAAATTAAAAATCTTTAAGTTTGGTGTCTTGCATGTTTCCTTTTCTTAAAAATTCTTCAAAAATAAAGTCTTGATGTTCATCTTGATCTTCAAAGTGTTCTTGGTGTTCATCTTGACATTCAAAGTGTTCTTGCATGCATTAGGTGTTTTGATTCATAATTTTCATGAATTGTGTCAATTTTATGTTTTTCTCTCTCTCATCATAAAAAAAATTTAAAAATAAAAAAATATATTTCCCTTTTTCACTCATCAAATTCGAAAATTTGAGTTGACTTTTTCAAAATTTTTTAAATCTAGTTGTTTTTATGAGTCAAATCAAATTTTCAATTTAAAAATCTTATCTCTTTCAAAATCTTTTTCAAAATCAAATCTTTTTCAATTTTCTTTTCATATTTTCGAATTCCTTTTTAAAAATTTTCAAAATCTTTTTCATTTTTTTAATGTTTTCGAAAATATTCAAATTAAATTTCAAAATCTTTTTCTTATTTTTATTCCATATTTTCAAATTCAATGCTAACCATTAATGTGATTGATTCAAAAATATTAAGTTTGTTACTTACCTAATAAAAAAGGTTCAATCTTTAAATTTTAAAATCATATCTTTTTGTTTCTTGTTAGTCAAGTAATCAACTTTAGTTTTTAAAATTAAATCTTTTCAATTCCTTATCATATCTTTTTCAATTTCAATCATATCTTTTTCAAAATCAATTTCAAAATTCTTTCTAACTTCTCCCCTAACCTCTTATCTTTTTAAAATTGATTTTCAAATCTTTTTCAATCAATCTTATCTTTTTGTTTCAATCATATCTTTTTCAAAACTGCCCAACTAACTCTCTACCTTTAATTTTCGAAAATTCCTTCCCTCTTTTTCAAAATTTCGTTTTAATTAACTAATTGTTTTAATTTTAATTTAATTTAATTTCAATTTTAATTTTCAAATTTTAAATTTAAATTTAAAATATTTTTATTTTATTTTGTTAAATTTTCGAATTCTTCTCTCATCTCTAATCTCCTTCTGTTTATTTATTCATCCATTAAGACTTCTATCTTCACCCATGTGTTTGGATTCTCATCTTTTCCTTCTTCTATTCTTACTTTCTTCTACTCACATAAAAGAATCTCTATACTGTGACATAGAGGATTCGATATTTTCTTTTCTGCTTTCTTCTTCTTTTTCATATGAGCAGGAACAAGGATAAGAACATTCTTGTTGAAGCTGATCCTGAACCTGAAAGGACTTTGAAGAGGAAGCTAAGGGAAGCTAAAGCACAACTCTCTGGAGAAAATCTGATAGAAATTTTCGAAAAAGAAGAAGATATGGCCGAAAATAATAACAATGCAAGGAGGATGCTTGGTGACTTCACTGCACCTAATTCCAATTTACATGGAAGAAGCATCTCAATCCCTGCCATTGGAGCAAACAATTTTGAGCTTAAACCTCAATTAGTTTCTCTGATGCAACAGAACTGCAAGTTTCATGGACTTCCATTAGAAGATCCCTTTTAGTTTTTAACTGAATTCTTGTAGATCTGTGATACTGTTAAGACCAATGGGGTTGATCCCGAGGTCTACAGGCTTATGCTTTTCCCGTTTGCTGTAAGAGACAGAGCTAGAATATGGTTGGACTCTCAACCTAAAGATAGCCTGAACTCTTGGGATAAGCTGGTTACGGCTTTCTTAGCCAAGATCTTTCCTCCTCAAAAGCTTAGTAAGCTTAGAGTGGATGTTCAGACCTTCAAACAGAAGGAAGGTGAATCCCTCTATGAAGCTTGGGAGAAATACAAGGAACTGACCAAAAAGTGTCCTTCTGACATGCTTTCAGAATGGACCATCCTGGATATATTTTATGATGGTCTTTCTGAATTATCTAAAATGTCATTGGACCATTCTGTTGGTGGATCCATTCACCTAAAGAAAACGCCTGCAGAAGCTCAAGAACTCATTGACATGGTTGCTAATAACTAGTTCATGTACACTTTTGAGAGGAATCCTGTAAGTAATGGGACGCCTCAGAAGAAGGGAGTTCTTGAAATTGATACTCTGAATGCCAATATTGGCTCAGAACAAAATATTGACTCAGCAAGTCAATATGATTTTTCAGAGTCTGAATGGAATGCAAGCTGCATCCAACAGTACTCAAGAGGCATCTTCTGAGGAAGAAGCTTATGATCCTGAGAACCCTGCAATAGCAGAGGTGAATTACCTGGGTGAACCCTATGGAAACACCTATAATCCCTTATAGAGAAATCACCCAAATCTCTCATGGAAGGATCAACAAAAGCCTCAACAAGGCTTTAATAATGGTGGAAGAAACAGGTTTAGCAATAGCAAACCTTTTCCACCATCCACTCAGCAAAAGACAGAGAGTTCTGAGCAGACCCCATCTAGCTTGGCAAACAGTCTCTGATCTATCTAAGGCGACTCTAAGAGTCATGAATCAAACAAGGTCCTCCATTAGAAATTTGGAAGCACAAGTGGGCCAGTTGAGTAAAAGGATCACTGAAACCCCTCATAGTACTCTCTCAAGCAATACAGAAGAGAATCCAAAAGGAGAGTGCAAGGCCATTGAATTGATTACCATGGCCGAACCTACAAGGGAGGAAGAGGACGTGAACCCCAGTAAGGAAGACCTCCTGGGACGTCCAGAGATCAATAAGGAATTTCCCTCTGAGGAACCAAAGGAATTTGAGGCTCATTTGGAGACCATAGAGATTCCATTAAACCTCCTTATTCCATTAATGAGCTCTGATGAATATTCTTCTTCTGAAGAGAATGAGGATGTTACTGAAGAGCAATTTGCCAAGTACCTTGGTGCAATCATGAAGCTGAATGCCAAATTATTTGGTAATGAGACTTGGGAAGATGAACCTCCCTTGCTCACCAATGAACTGAGTGATCTGGATCAACTGAGATTGCCTCAGAAGAAACAGGATCCTGGAAAGTTCTTAATACCTTGTACCATAGGCACCATGACCTTTGAGAAGGCTATATGTGACCTTGGGTCAGGGATAAACCTCATGCCCCTCTCTGTAATGGAAAAACTGTGAATCTTTGAGGTGCAAGCTGCCAGAATCTCATTAGAGATGGCAGACAACTCCAGAAAACAGGCTTATGGACAAGTAGAAGACGTGTTAGTAAAGGTTGAAGGCCTTTACATCCCTGCTGATTTCATAATCCTAGACACTGGGAAGGATGAGAATGAATCCATCATCCTTGGAAGACCCTTCCTAACCACAGCAAGAGCTGTGATTGATGTGGACAGAGGAGAATTGATTCTTCAACTGAATAAGGACAACCTTGCGTTTAAGACTCAAGGATCTCCTTCTGTAACCATGGAGAGGAAGCATGAAAAGCTTCTCTCACTGCAGAGTCAACCAAAGCCCCCACAGTCAAACTCTAAGTTTGGTGTTGGGAGGCCACAACCAAACTCTAAGTTTGGTGTTAAATCCCCACATTCAAACTCTAAGTTTGGTGTTGGGAGGTTCCAACAATGCTCTGAACATCTGTGAGGCTCCATGAGAGCTCACTGTCAAGCTATTGACATTAAAGAAGCGCTTGTTGGGAGGCAACCCAATGTATCTAATTATATTTATTTATTTTCTCTTTGTTATTTCATGTTTTATTAGGTTGATGATCATGTGGAGTCACAAAAACTACTGAAAAATCAGAAATAGAATGAAAAACAGCATTAAAAACAGCACACCCTGGAAGAATGGCTTACTGGCGTTTAAACGCCAGTAAGGAGCATCTGGCTGGCCTTTAACGCCAGAATAGAGCATGAATCTGGCGTTAAATACCAGAAACAAGCAGCAGTCTGGCATTTAAACGCCAGGATTGCACCCAGAGGAAAGCTGGCGTTAAACGCCAGAAACATGCACCATACTGGCGTTCAACGCCAGAAACATGCTATAGACTGGCGTTGAATGCCCAAAACAAGCAAGGAAGTGGCGTTTAACGCTAGAAACATGCTGCAGTCTGGCATTAAACGCCAGGATTACATATATAGGGCATTTTACACGTCTAAAAGGTGCAGGGATGAGAAATCCTCAAACACCTCAGGATCTGTGGACCCCACAGGATCTCCACCTACTTCTTCTCTCCTCTTCACACCTTTCCATAACTCTCTCCCCCAAATATCCTTCACCAATCAACTCAATCACTCTTCCCTATCACCTCTTCACCACTCACATCCATCCTCTCTTCCCCATAAACCCCACCTACCTTCAAAATTCAAAATATTTTCCCTCCCAAACCCAACCCTAAATGGCCGAACCCTAAACCCCTCCCCACTCCTATATAAACCCCTCATTCCCTCTTCATTTTCACACAACAAAACCCTTTCTTCTTCCCCTTGGCCGAAACCATCTCTCTCTCCCTCTCCTCCATTTTTCTTCTTCTTCTACTTCTTTCTTTCTTCTTTTGCTCGGGAACGAGTAACCATTTTAAGTTTGGTGTGGTAAAAGCAAAGCTTTTTATTTTTCCATAACCATTCATGGCACCTAAGGCCAGAGAAACCTCTAGAAAGAGGAAAGGGAAGGCAATTGCTTCCACCTCTGAGTCATGGGAGATGGAGAGATTTATCCTAAGGTCCATCAAGACCACTTCTATGAAGTTGTGGCC
The DNA here is from genome assembly GCF_059453495.1 of Arachis ipaensis. Classification (NCBI taxonomy): domain Eukaryota; kingdom Viridiplantae; phylum Streptophyta; class Magnoliopsida; order Fabales; family Fabaceae; genus Arachis; species Arachis ipaensis. Next base: position 110,560,576 of record NC_142441.1, on the reverse strand, counting down.
AAGAAGAAAGTGATCCCTGAGGTTCCTTTCAAACTCAAAAGGAATGAGTATCCAGAAATCCGACTTGAGATTCAAAGAAGAGGTTGGGAAGTTTTCACCAACCCCATTCAACAAGTCGGGATCTTAATGGTTCAAGAGTTCTATGCAAATACATGGATCACTAGGAACCATGATCAAAGTGTGAACCCGAATCCAAAGAATTGGCTCACCATGGTTCGGGGAAATTACTTATATTTCAGTCCGGAAAATGTAAGGTTGGCGTTCAACTTGCCAATGATGGAAGAAAATGCACGCCCCTACACTAGACGAGTCAACTTTGATCAAAGGTTGGACCAAGTCCTCATGGACATATGTGTGGAAGGAGCTCAATGGAAAATTGACTCAAAAGGCAAGCCGGTTCAACTAAGAAGGCTTGACCTCAAACCAGTAGCTAGAGGATGGTTGGAGTTCATGCAACGCTCAATCATTCCTACTAGCAACCGGTCTGAAGTTACTGTAGACCAGGCCATCATGATCCATAGTATCATGATTGGGGAGGAAGTGGAAGTTCATGAGATCATACCTTAAGAACTCTACAAGGTGGCTGACAAGTCCTCTAATTTGGCAAGGTTAGCCTTTCCTCACCTTATTTGCCACCTCTGCAATTCAGCTGGAATTGACATAGAGGGAGACATCCTCATTGAAGAGGATAAGCCCATCACTAAGAAAAGGATGGAGCAAACAAGAGATCATGGACCTCAACATGAGCATGAGGAGATTCCTCACCATGAAATCCCTGAGATGCCTCAGAGGATGCACTTTCCTCCACAGAATTATTGGGAGCAAATCAACCCTTTCCTAGGAGAATTAAGTTCCAACATGGGACAACTAAGGATGGAGCACCAAGAGCATTCCATCATCCTCCATGAAATTAGAGAAGATCAAAGAGCTATGAGGGAGGAACAACAAAAACAAGGAAGAGACATAGAGGAGCTCAAAAGCACCATTGGTTCTTCAAGAAGAGGAAGACGCCACCCTCACTAAGGTGGACTCATTCCTTAATCTCCTTATTTATTTATTTTATTTATGTTTGTGTCTTATTACATGATCATTAGTGTCTAAGTGTCTATGCCTTAAAGTTATAAATATGAATCCATCACCTCTCTTGAATGAAAAATGTTTTAATTACAAAAGAACAAGAAGTACAGGGTTTCAAATTCATCCTTGAAACTAGTTTAATTATTTTGATATGGTGACAATACTTTTTGTTTTTTGAATGAATGCTTGAACAGTGCATATGTCTTTTGAAGTTGATGTTTATGAATGTTAAATATGTTGGCTCTTGAAGAATAAGGAAAAAGGAGAAATGTTATTTGATAATCTGAAAAATCATAAAAATGATTCTTGAAGCAAGAAAAAGCAGTGAATACAAAAGCTTGCATAAAAAAAAAGAGAGAAGAGAAAAAGAAAAAGAAAGCAGAAAAAGCCAAAAGCTCTTTAAACCAAAAGGCAAGAGCAAAAAGCCAATAGCCCTTAAGACCAAAAGGCAAGGGTAATAAAAAGGATCCAAGGCTTTCAGCATCAGTGGATAGGAGGGCCTAAAGGAATAAAATCCTGGCCTAAGCGGCTAAACCAAGCTGTCCCTAACCATGTGCTTGTGGCGTGAAGGTGTCAAGTGAAAACTTGAGACTGAATGGTTAAAGTCAAGGTCCAAAGCAAAAAAAGAGTGTGCTTAAGAACCCTGGACACCTCTAATTGGGGACTTTAGCAAAGCTGAGTCACAATCTGAAAAGGTTCACCCAGTTATGTGTCTGTGGCATTTATGTATCCGGTGGTAATTCTGGAAAACAAAGTGCTTAGGGCCACGGCCAAGACTCATAAAGTAGCTGTGTTCAAGAATCAACATACTGAACTAGGAGAATCAATAACACTATCTGAACTCTGAGTTCCTATAGATGCCAATCATTCTGAACCTCAATGGATAAAGCGTGATGCCAAAACTATTCAAGAGGCAAAAAGTTACAAGTCCCGCTCATTTGATTGGAGCTAAGTTTCATTGATATTTTAGAATTTATAGTATATTCTCTTTTTTTTATCCTATTTGATTTTCAGTTTCTTGGGGACAAGCAACAATTTAAGTTTGGTGTTGTGATGAGCGGATAATTTATACGCTTTTTGGCATTATTTTTACATAGTTTTCAGTATAATTTAATTAGTTTTTAGTATATTTTTATTAGTTTTTAATTAAAATTCACATTTTTGGACTTTACTATGAATTTGTCTATTTTTCTATGATTTCAGGTATTTTCTGGCTGAAATTGAGGGACTTGAGTGAAAATCAGATTCAGAGGTTGAAGAAGGACTGCAGATGCTGTTGGATTCTGACCTCTCTGCACTCAAAGTGGATTTTCTGGAGCTACAGAACTCCCAATGGCGCGCTCTCAATTGAGTTGGAAAGTAGACATCCAGGGCTTTCCAGCAATATATAATAGTCCATACTTTGATTAAGGATAGATGACGTAAACTGGCGTTGAACGCCAGTTCCATGCTGCATTCTGGAGTCAAACGCCAGAAACAGGTTGCAAAGTGGAGTTAAACGCCAGAAACAGGTTACAAACTGGCGTTCAACTCCAAGAAAGACCTCTACACGTGTAAAGCTCAATGCTCAGCCCAAGCACACACCAAGTAGGCCCCGGAAATGGATTTCTGCATCATTTACTCATTTCTGTAAACCCTAGTAATTAGTTTAGTATAAATAGGAATTTTTACTATCTTTGTAGGGAATCTTTGATTAGTTTTATGCTATCTTAGACTTTTGTGAGGGCTGGCCATTCGGCCATGCCTGAACCTTCATCACTTATGTATTTTCAACGGTAGAGTTTCTACACACCATAGATTAAGGTGTGGAGCTCTGCTGTTCCTCAAAGATTAATGCAAAGTACTACTGTTTTTTCTATTCAATTCAACTTATTCCGCTTCTAAGATATTTATTCGCACTTCAATATAATGGATGTGATGATCGTGACAGTTATCATCATCCTCAACTTATGAACGCGTGCCTGACAACTACTTCTGTTCTACCTTAGATTGAATGGATATCTCTTGGATATCTAATACAGGGGACCGAGTCCGAGTTATTAGTGTCTTCGTGGTATAATTTAGAACCCATGGATGGCTATTCTTGAGATCTGGAAAGTCTAAACCTTGTCTGTGGTATTCCGAGTAGGATCTGGGAAGGGATGGCTGTGACGAGCTTCAAACTCGCGAGTGCTGGGCGTAGTGACAAACGCAAAAGGAATAATCGTATGCTGAAGAAGTTTAATAATCAATCAAGGTAAGCAAGTCCACAACGTTCATTATCACATTCGCATTAGGGTTCCATTTAGTGTATGGTGTGTTGCATGCAAATGCATTCTGCTATGGTTGCTTTCTGTTTCAATCTATTTGAAAAAAGTTATTGTGTCTTCATTTGAAAGTTTCTGAGGGTTCTATGCATTGTGGGTTGATTTTATTTTTGTTTGAAAATTACATATGACTAATAGATATGTAATTTCTGTTTTTCACCATGGAGGAAAGTTTGTAAGGAATGGTGATGGGGGACTTTTTATGTGAATGAAAAAGTAGAAAAATTTCCAGAGATGGACATAGATTTTATCAACTTTGGTGATTTGGTGAAGTTGTATGAGGGTTTAGAATATCCTGGCTACAAGACAATATACTGGTTTGATAGTACAGCTAATGATATAGAATCTGGGTTTCATCGTTTAACAGGGGATAATGAGATTCATGAATTGTGTGACAATTTGATTAGGAATGAAGAAAAAGATGAGTTCCATGTTTACTTTGATCATGTTGTCAATGAACCTGAGTATGTAGAGGAAGCAGGAGACGGGAATGCAGGAACTGGGAATGTTGAGTGCATAAATGTAGATGACATCTGTGATAATCTGATGACATCCTCCTCTGATGACGGCTACGAGAGCACGGAGGATGAATCTTACAAGCATCCACCTCCGGGGTATAATGATGACAGTGATGATGAGAATAGCAGTGGAAAAGAGAAACGTACTAAAAAGAAGAGAAGTATGACTTACAAGGGAAAAAAAGTGGCTGTACCAAAGAGAAAAATGAAAGAGAAGAAGAAGAAGGATCCACTAAAGAGGCAGGATGCACCAAGGAAGAATAGATCGAATATTGGTGAAAAAAGACCCAATGTACAACCAGGTGTTGGGCCCAGTGTAGACCAATGAGCTGGGCCTTCTTTGAAAACTGGTGGGCCTAGTAATGGGCCTGACCAACACTCAAGCTGTACTGATTCAGAGTATGACTATGAATACCATTCAGAGGATTTGCATACCCTGTTTCTTCTGATGAAGAAGCTGAGAAGCAACACTGGCCCGAGTTCAATGATAAGTATGGATTTGGAGAAGGCCACTTTGAAGTAGGCACCAAGTTTGCAACTCTTGATGATTTTAAAGAAGTGGTGAAGGACTTGTTCATATCTGAGGGTAGGCACCTTCAATGGATTAAAAATGATAAAGAAAGGGTTCGGGTGGGCTGCAAAGGAAAAGAATGTCCATGGGTTGTACATGTATCCTACAATAATTCTCTTAGGTGCTTCCAGGTTAAAACTTTTAAATCTGAGCATACATGTGCAAGGGACATGGAGAGTAATGCTGCTGACCAACACTGGCTGAGCAACAAAATTGAAAAAAGGCTAGCTATCCATCTTCAGATGACTAGGAAGGAGGCTAGTGATTTTCTGAAAGATGAGTTTGGGATACATCCTCATGATAAGATGGTTTACATGGAACTAAAGGAGGCAAGAGACAGAATTATCGGAAGTGAGAGTGAGCAATATGGAAAGCTGAGGGATTATCTATTCGAACTCTTACGCAGCAACCCTGGATCTACTGCACTCTTAGAAGTGATACCAATTCCACAATCCCCACCAGTGTTTGATAAGATATATATATATGTTTGGATGCATGCAAAAAAGGCTTCAATAGTGGGTGTAGACCTCTAATATATTTGGATGGATGCTTTCTTAAAGGGTACTTTGGTGGACAGTTACTTTTAGCGATTGCCCAAGATTCTAATAATCATTTCTATACCATTGCTTATGCTGTTGTCGGATCAGAAACAAAGGAGTCATGGAAATGGTTTTTAACTCTCTTACAAGAAGATCTTGGGAATGCAAGTGTGCACGGATGGAATTTTATGTCAGATCAACAAAAGGTTTGTAATATATTTGTTTATGCTTATGTTCTAAAATCTAGTTCATTATGCTTCTATTATGAGGCTTTTGGTTTATAAAATTATGCAGAAATTGAGGGTTGTTCTGTTTCTTACTTTTTTTTACTAAATTGCAATCTTTAAGTTTTATCACATTAGTTAACATTAGTTAGCATTAGTTAACATTAGTTAGCATTAGTTAGCATTAGCCAAGGTTAGTCAGCATTAGTCAATCTTAGTTAGCATTTGTGTAATAACATTAGTTTATTTACGCATTTGATTTAATCCCAAAAGGAGCATCCTGCAAAATCACTAGTTTATTAACATTAGCCACTCTTTAAGTTCTTGAAACATATACACAAAATCATCCATAATGCAAATGTAAATTAATGTGTTTGACTGGAAATCTTTTGAAACACAAAATATGGTGGCGTTGATGTTGATGAAGATGTCTGGGAGCATGTTTTATAAATAAACAACCACTTTTGATAGGGAATTATTTATAAGGAACTTTCCCTGTAATTGAACCCAATCTTGATTTGTGTACTAACATTAGTTTATTTACGCATTTGATTTAATTTTTCAAAAATTTATAAACTTGAGTTAGTGAAACTTACACCAGATTTTTAGCTACAACTAATTAAATAGTTGGTGCTGATCTTTAATTTGGATTGAGGAGCTCTCTTCATATGATAGTGCCATGTTCGTTCTATGAAATAAGCCTTTGGATGAATTTTGATTATATTTGAACTGTACGTATGTGAATTGCTTTTGCTAATGTGTTAAAAGGTTTTTAAATCAATGAACAAGCTTTTACTCTCATTAGCCAAGGCAGGGGCTGCTGTAAAAAAATTTTCACTTGCTGATATGCCTTTTACACTATCGTTGAAGTTGGTGTATTTTCTCTTTTTTGGTGTTTATTCTTCAACATTCTGTGTATTATGCTACACTTTTAATGCTTTTTTGTTCATTTTGAAATGATATTCTGCTACTTTCAGGGTCTTCTTGAAGCAATGAAAGAGGTGATGCCCGAGGCACCACATTGTAATTGTGTGATGCATATGTGGAAAAACTTCATCAACCGATTTAAGGATCTGCAAGTCAGAGATGTGGTTTGGAAGTGTGCAAGTTGTTCAACCCCTTCTGAGTTTGTAGAGACTATGGAAAAGCTTAAGAAGATTAATGAAGAGACATGGGAGTATCTTACAAGATTTGATCCTCGGGTGTGGGTTAAGGCTTACCTTAACCATGGCCCCAAGGTTGATTCTTTGACAAATAATATGTGTGAATCCTGGAATGCCAAAATAGGAAAGTACAGAGCGAAGCCCATTCTTACAATGTGTGAAGAGTTGCGCTGTTATGTCATGAGGAGAATGACAAAGCATATCACTCTACTATCAGCATATCCTGGAAAGCTTGCTCCCGTACATCAAAAAAGACTTGGCCGATTGATTAGGCCCAACAACAGATGGAATGCAGAATGGACAGGTGATAACAAGAGTTGATGTTGATTTGATGAAGCATACTTGTTCATGCAATATGTGGCAACTAACAGGTTGACTTATTTACTCTTTGATTAAAAACTTGTTTTGCTGAGTAATGTATTCTAGATTGCTTATGTGATTGTGGAATTATAGGAATGCCTTGTGTTCATGCGATTACTGCTATTAGGAAGAAGCATGACAAGCCAGAAGATTATGTGCACAAATGACTTTGCATGGAGTCCATCCATCTGACTTATGCACACTCAATCCAACCAGTTCCCAGTGAAGAATATTGGCATAAAACACGTTATATCAAGCCAAATCCTCCACCCATCAAGAGGCCGATTGGTAGGCCAAAGGCGCATAAAAGAAAGAAGGATCCAATAGAGGATTTGATCCAAGGGGACAAGGTAAGAAAAACATTTCGCATAACATGTAGCAAGTGCGGCGAGAAGGGTCACAACTACAAGACGTGCAAGGGAGCACCATCTAATCCTAACTGGAAGCCTAAAACCAGGAAACCAAAGCACCAGAACTCAAGTAGTCAAGAACTAATGGAACTTCCATTGTCCCAATCTGCTCCAGAGCCTGAGGTAACAAAGCACGTGAGGATTTAGTTGTCCTCGTTAGGAATGATGAAGGATTTATGTGTCTTCAATACAAAATTTAAAGGATTTATGTGTCTTCATTATAAAAGTTAAAGGATTTATGTGTCTTCATTATAAATGTTGTAGGCTAGCCAGAATACACAATAGGCAGCTCCAGCTGAACAAGCATAGGACACTCCAACACATGTAGCATCATTCAGCCAAGCACCAATCAAGACAACAAAACATACTCATTCCAAAACACCAGCTAAATTTAGGCCAAAGCAACCAATCAAAAGACCACCTGCACCAACTACAACTCAGACTAAAGTTGCTCCACCAACTTCAACAAGTGTGACAACAACATCAAGTGGAGGAGTATCAAAGGAGACACTGGCAGCAACAAGTTGTGCCACAACAGGACTATTCAAGTTTATACCAAATCTAGGCTTCAAGAACCAGAAAAAGTGACGTGCTTGTTCCTGACTTATTTTGGAAACAAAAATTAGTTTTTTGCTGCAATAGTTGGTTGTAATACATATTGGCAAACTTTCTTTTAGCCAATTTAGTTGCTTATGAATTAGTATTTTGGAATCCGAGGGCTGATATACCTGCTACAGTTACTTATCCTAAACGTTATTATGTTGTGGTATGACAATATTCCTATGTTATGGTTTAGTTTGAATGAATGAATTATTGTTGATTGAATGAATTATGTATGGCTTGAAAATAAACATTAATTTACACGCATTCTATATCTATTTCAAGCCAACAAGATATGGATAATTCAAATCTTCTTTCTTTCATTTATATTAACTAAAATAGTTAACAGATATAATTCATTACAATCCATATTTTTTTTCATATTTTTCATACCCTAAATAAATAAAGACCAACAACTACAACAATCAAGCCTAGAACTATGACCCAGAAGTTACTGCTTTTCTTGTTCTCTAGGTAAATTATCCTTTGCTCTAGATCAGCCATTCTGTTCTCCAATTCTATCTTCCCAAAATGTTCTTCAACATTTAAGCTCTGATTGTCACTCAATTCTTTTGTTGGCTCCATGCATCCAATTCTTCCAATATGGTCATCAACCCACACAAAAAATTTACAATATGGTTGTTTCACCTAAATCAATTCAGATAGTATGAAAATATGTTGGTAAAAAAAACTCTCAAATTCATCCATATACATGAAAAATTGTGAGCTTACCTTGAAGAATGGGCATCCGAAAAATAGTCTGTCTGGGTTGGTATTTGTCTTTGACATGTAAAATATCGCATACATCCTGCAGAAGCATTTTGGAGCGATGCAATCTTTCTCATCCCCAGCTTGAACTGAACATGGAGCTGCATTTACAATCGAACCTTCCTGTCGTCTGCCACCACCTCCGCGTTGTCTCTTGATTGATGAGCTTCCATCACTGGCCATCAATTTAAGCAACATCACCATGAACAAATCTGAACAACTGCTGCGTATGTTACTTCAGAAAACCCAGTTTAAATCTCATTAGGGTTACCTTCTGAAAACGACGCCATTTTCATCAGTAAGAACCTATTTGTCCTTCAAACTTTTTTCCCCTTCCAGCGTGGCACTGTAACGAACACCTGGACATCATTTCAGCTACGTCAGCCAGTTCCGTTTGATGTGTGAGAGGCAAATAGACGGAAGGACTAAATTGTCCTCCGTTTGTTAAAGTCAAGGACTTTTTTGTATTTAAATTTTGTCAGGAATGTATTTGTCAAAAACTTAAAAAGTCAGGGACCTATTTGTCTTTTTCCCTAAATAATTTATTATTCTCCTTGCTAAATTATATACCCTAATAGTTAAAAAAAGGTAATTTTTTATTATAATATATCATAAATCCTAATAGTTTAGGGTTGGACCTTTTTCTCCTTAATCTTACTTAGTGCATCGATGTTATGGATTACCGAATATTGAGTAGAGCTTGATTTTCTGATTCGCATTCACTTACCTCGTTTTAATTAAGGTTGCGAGAACCGAATCGGTCAACGAACCGGTCATGTGACTGGTTTAATGGTTCAATGATCTAACCGGGATCGGACCGGGGTCGAACCGATTAAATTAAATATACATTAAAATTATTAAATATTTAAATTCAATATTTTTAAACTAATTTTAATTCAATTACAAATTTCAAATATAAGACAAAATTCAATTCTATTCCATTACAAAATTCAATTACAAAATAATTTCAATTAAAAAATATAAGACAAAATTTCAAATATAATCGTAACACAACAAAATTCAATTCAATTACAAATTTCTAAATTCGCCGAATATAAGACCGCCAAAGTATATAATCATATTTTTTTGGAATTCTAATCAGTTAGTTTAATCAACATGTTCTCATTTTAGAATCCAAACTAATCTAAAAACACATCAACCACAAAAGTAATTGAATGAGCTCGAAGAGTGTGAAACAGAGTTACCTGAAATTAAATTCAGAACCAATTCAACATTCAGCAAATTGAATTCAGAATCCATACTCAGAATCACATCAACATTCAACAAATTAAATAATCCAATTTCAAATTCAGAATATGGAATCAGCTCAGAGAGCTCGAAGAGTGTGAGACAGAGTTACCTAAAATTAAATTCAGAACCAATTCAACATTCAGCAAATTGAATTCAGAATCCATACTCAGAATCACATCAACATTCAACAAATTCTAGCATGTTTGGTTTAACATTCAACAAATCAAATAAATAATCCAATTTCAAACTCAGAACAGAGACTCAGCTCAGAATCTTCAAAATTAGTTGGAAAAAAGATGAATGGCGAAGACAGAATGAGCTCGAAGAGTGCGAGATAGAGTTACCTAAAATCAGAGGAGAAGAGAAGGGGCGGCAACCAAAACGGCGAGGAGGGAGCAGCAACAACCCACGGCGAGGAGTGGAGCAACGAGGACCCATGGCGAGGAGTGGAGCAACGAGGACCCATGGCGAGGAGCGGAGAAGCAGCGACGGCGAGAGAGCTCGAAGAGGGACCTTGAGCTTTGACAAAGACAAAGAGAGGGATAGAGAGAGAGAGCGCTTGAAGACGACAGCCACGGTCAGTACCGCCGGCGGCCAAGGAGAGGAGATCAATGGTGGAGAAGGTGGTGGCTAGGGCTTCTAGTGGGTTCAATTTGGGATTTTGCTTGAATACTGAATAGTGAGGGAGAAGGGAGAGGGGGCTGCGTTTTGCTTAGCGTTTAGCCTTTCTTTTCGTTTTTTTTTTAAAAGAGACAAAACGACGCCGTTTATCATTATTATTTTTAAACAAAAAAACCGCTAAAAAATCGGACGGTTCTCCTGGTTTATCGATTAATTGTCGGTTTGACCAGTTTTTCACCAGTTTTGTGTCAAGCGGTTTTTGACTTCACCCGAACTGGCTAGGTGATCGGTTCTCAGTTAATCTGGTTGAACCGATCGGTCCGATTCGGTTTTCAGAACTATAGTTTTAATAACTCTCGAACTTTAATCATATTGCAATACAGTATTTCCTCTCAATTCTAATTCAAACTAATACATAGTTACGAGAAGCAAAAATTCGAAATCCACTTGTTCGACCTATCTAACCTGCCAAAAAAATTGATTGGATCAGAAATATTTACCCTCCAAAAAATATAGTCCACTTAAATTGTACCGCTCAACTAGCAGGTCAGATAGAACGGGACAGGAAAATCTAATGATCGTTCGCTTATTTGATTTTTTGTTTAAATCTGCCAAAAGCCCATACAACCCAAAAAGTCTATAATACTCTGCTTTTACCCCAAAAATAAAAATATTAAATAAATAAATAAATAAAACACTCCCTTTGATAAGAAAAAAAATCCTCCCACAGCAAAGAACAAATATGGGTACACTTACAACTATGATTCTGAAAATCGAATTGGCTGATTCGATTGGATCAACCGAAAATCGATCCGATTAACTTAAAAAACCGTTTGACAAAAAATTAGTGTGAAAACCGGTCGAACTGACGGTTAATTGGTGAACTGCGACCCAGATTTTGAAGGCTCACCGGTTTGGATCCATACGCCTCAAAACGTCGTTTTGTGTTGTTTTTTTTTTTTTTTTCTAAAAAAAAGCACAGATCAGAGAAAGAAGACCACCACGCCCCTTTCTCTCTCGGTGTCTCGCTCACATAAAACCAAAATACCCTTCTCAGAGCAGCCATCACCCACCAGCCATCACAAACTCATCACCCAACCAGTCAAAGAGGTCGCCGAACCCTTCTCCTCGTTGCGGGTGCCGTCATCGCCTGTGGAAAGGTCTGCTCGGTCCTCTTCTCATCGTTCGTCTTCTCCTCGCCGTCGGACGAAGGTCCGCGTCGAGCTCGTGGCGTCGCCGTCGTGAAGGATTGCTGGGTCCATCGGTCGTCGTCTCTCCGAGCTCTGTCTCGCTCTCTTTGTCCCAGCTCACTTCCCTGTTCGAGCTCTCTCTCACTCTCTCTGTCCGAGCTCACTTCCCTTCTCTCCGTCACTTCCTTCTTCCCTTGCCGCCGGTAAGCACTTCTAATTCAATTTATTTTTGCTTGTTTTGAGTTGATTTTGTGATTCAATTTGTTAATAATTCTGATCTGTGATTCTGAGTCTGAGTTGCTGGGATCAATTTATTTTTGCTTGTTTTGAGTTGATTCTCTGATTCAATTTGTTAATAATTTTGATTGTGTGATTCTGAGTTCTTGGGTTTTATGATTCTGAGTTTGGACTTATTTTTTCTGTTTTTGGATTCTCGACTTTGGATGCTAAGTTTTCTTGAATACCATGGATAACCGTAAATTTGCCAAGCCCTTGAAGTTGATCCTGGAAAATTTTGAATCCAAGGATAATTTTGATGATGATGCTGTTGTTGATCAACAAAGTGAGATTTTTGAGTTGTGGAAGATGGTTATGGATAGGTTTGCTTTGCCATTATTGATTGATCTTTGTGACAAAGCTGGATTGGACCCTCCACCGTGTTTCATGTCCACACAGAACTTAAGATGATGATTTCGGAGCGTTCTAGTGTTGTTGTGGCTAGGGTGGCTTGCTTGTGTACAGAACTGCGGTACCTGTCTGGGAATAATGACCTCTGGAAGAAGATGTTTGAGGAGGAGTTCGGGGAAGCTGGGAGTATAGTGAAGTTCTTTAAGGATTATTTTGCTTTACACTGGGAATCAAAGAAGAGATCGATGCAACTGGTTTTTTATGCATTATTCCCAGCACGGAGAGATTTTAATCCTTTTGGAAATTTTTTATTGTGTTTAATGATAAAATATGGATAAGTTATTATGTGAAATTACAAAATTTTGAATTTTATTAGTTTAGAAATCATTGAATTCAGATGTTTGAAATTGTATATTGAATTTTTAATAATTTTATTGTATATCTAACTAAACCGGTTCGATCATGGTTGGACTACGGTTGGACCATTGAACCATTGAATCCGTCACTTGACCGGTTCAATGATCGGTTCGGTTCTCGCAACCTTGCTTGCACCACACCAAACGGCCCCCTCTCTTGTCATTTAGCTCTCATCCTCACTTCCTCAGCCACGAAGCCTGCCGGCCAGGCGTCTGCTCCGAGCCTTCTCCGAAGACGACTTCAGTTTCTGCTCCAGACGCAAGCTCCATCGACGCTGCCGCCGAAGACTCCGCTCCATCTTCCATCTCCATTGCCGAAGACTCCCCTCCTATCCAGCCTCCAGCAACATCGACGTTGCCGCCGCCAGACTCCCCTCCATCCGTCCTCTGTACATCTCTGCTTGGATCTGAGACTGCCCTCAGCTGGTAAGCCCTCCCATCCAACCTCCAGCTCCCTCGATGGCGGCACCGTCAGCCTCCCCTCCATCCCTCCTCTACTCCACCCCCTCTGTCTTCTGTGTTCTACTGATATTGCTGGGATCTGTGTTGGATTAAATTTTCAAATCCACAACAATTTGATGATAATTGTAGATTTCAATTTGTTAGTGTGTGTGTGTCTATATATAGTAAAATTTTAGTTATGGATGTGGTGAATTAGAAAACATTTTGGCAATTATTAGGGGAATTAATCATTTTTCTATCTGATATCATATTTGCAAATCCCATGCATTAAATCGGAAGCTTCTTTAATTGTTTTGGTGATTGATTGAATATTTGGTTGTGATTAGTTAGCAGAATAATGGCAGAAGATCTGGTTCTAGATACTGCAATCAGAGACTGGGTGCTGATCCCTCTCTCTGTGGTTATGGTTCTAATTGGTGTGCTCCGGTATTTTGTCTCTAAGCTTATGCGCTCTTCCCAAACCCCTGATGTCAAAATTGTCAAAGAAGGGTAATTCCCTCTCCCCATTCAACACTATTATGTAGCTTTTTTCTTTTTGAATTATCTTTAGTGTAACATCAGGGTGATTTTCTGGTGATATTTATTAAGGCAAATGATGCTTAGAGCTCGGAACCTGCGTGCCGGAGCGAATTTTATTCCAGCGAAGGCTTTCCGTGCCCGCAAGATTTACTTTTGTAACGAGGTTTGTTTACTCAAATTCCATATGGTTTAAATGTGTACTATTATCTTGATTGGGGGCAGTCCTTTTGTCATTTTCTTTGTTGATCGTGCCAAAATTTGTTGATATGGAACGTTAAGTGATACTACAACACACACATAGGAATCTTAATTGACTATTAGAATGATAAGTTTATGAAATTAGATCAAATCAAAACCTAATTGAGAGGAGAACTTGAGGCATTGGAATCTCTCAATTTGGGGTTGATTTGATCTAATTTCATAAACCTATCATGTTAGTTGCCAAATAGGACTACTAGGTGTGTGTTGTGGTGTCACTTAACGTGTTATATCAACAAATTTTGACGCCGTTAGCAACGGAAGTGGCGGAAGGACTAAAATGATTAACTTAAAATCTTTGAAGAACGAATTTGATTAACTGAATCTTTCGGGACTAATTTGGAGAATGAGTGATCTTTACTAATTTGACCATTTACTTTTTGGTGCATTTACTGTCTGTTGTGGGGCAAGTAGTTAAAATCTAGATTTTACATAAAATCGAAGGATAACATTGAAAACGTAAAACATGAAATTGTAACATGATTCAAATTGTAAAATCATTTGATTTAATGGAAAATTTCAGAATCGATTGACTTGATCAAAATAGTAATATAATTTTAAGAGTTAAGTCAAGAATATAACCACTTATATTGTGCGATTTTAAGGGCACGATCTTATTTGCTTTTGCTCGAACTTTGTTCCTCTGATCCGCGCTGGATATTTGAGGAATAAATCTGAATTTTCATTTGACATATTTACAACAGTCTAAAATTCTTTACAAGTTAATAACCCTAAACTAATTGTTACTTTTATATTTGTTGAAGGAAAATGGGCTGTTGTTTGTTCCAAAGGGCCAAGCGCAGAATCCGCAGGCTCAGATGTTCTCCGATCCAAACATGGCCATGGATATGATGAAGAAAAACCTTTCTATGATCATTCCTCAGGTGTAAAAATTAAATTTACATAGCATTTTGGATAGGATATTGGATTGCACTCCTTACATGTTACGAATGCTATTTATAAGATGTTGTAATAACTTTGTTGTTTCCTCTTGTTCCACAGACTCTTACCTTTGCTTGGGTGAACTTTTTCTTTTCTGGTTTTGTAGCAGGTAATTTTTTACACTTTGCTCTCCTTCCTAATTTCTTCCCCACTCGGCAATTCTTCATTGATTGGAATCTTTTTTCTGTGTGTACCTCTGTATGTTTCTCGAGTGTTTTTGTCTATATAAATTGTCTTAAGCTGTAATTTGAACTTTTTCGTCATTGTTAATAACTATGCATCTGCCATTTTACATAGCACATACATTTCATTCCTTATGTTAGTGCCATAGAATCACTAATTTTGTTTTGTTAAATGTTTATCTCTCTTGCAGCCAAGATACCCTTTCCTCTGACACAGAGATTTAGGTCGATGTTACAGAATGGAATAGACCTAAGCACAGTAGATGTTAGCTATGTTAGCAGCCGGTCCTGGTAATTTTCATTTTAATGGAACTTGTGAATCCCCCCTCCCCCCTTTTTTTTTTTTCTCCACTGGATGTATTCATCTACTTGTTTCACTCAAGTTTAACTGCTGTGATCACATTTTAGGTACTTCCTCAATTTGTTTGGATTACGAGGATTGTTTAGTCTCATCTTGGGGGAGGAAAATGGTTAGTTATGGTTTGAAAACTGGGTACTTTTATATATGTGCTTTTAGTTATATCCTCTATTTCTTGAATTTGATTTTTTTTTAAATAATATATTCTGCATTTTTTTCATTATTTTTCCAAATTTTAGATAAGAATGATCACTAACTAGAATGCTGATGTGTTGTTTTTTCTACAGCTGTGGATGATACACAACGTATGATGCAAATGGGTGGATTTGGAATGGACCCTTCAAAGGTACACACGAGTGACTTTATAGGTTTTCATTAATGAGAATATCAATCTTTACTCTCTTGTCAAATATGATTTCTTTTTTTTTTTTTCACTTTTTTATGTTTATGGCATTTCAAATTGAATTCTTCCTCCCCTTCTTTTGGATATTTCTAACCAAAAATGATAAAATCTGGCATATACATTTCGTGTTTTCTTCCTGGGGGAAGGGGTGGAATTGTGTGTGTGTGTGTGTGTGCGTGTGTGTGGTGTCATCATTATGTAATTTGAACCATGTGTTAAGAGAAGAAAAACAGAAGTGGTCTATGCCCAAGGACTTGGGTAATCGGTAGTGTTATGGTTGTGCTTCAATGATGAAAATGGGAAAATAAATTGAATATAGCAAGGTGTAATTGGGAGTCGAATGAATATGCAATCTAAGTCTTTTCCCCCCCTAAAAATTTTGTTTGCAGGGCTTGAGTGCTGAGAAAGACAATCTTGACATAACACAACATGATTGGGCCTTACCAAATTTCGAGCAACGTGCTGAAGCTGTGTTAAGGAAAGTTGTCAATTGATCAATGTTATGCAATAGGGAGTTTAGTTGCTTGCATTAACAGGAGGATACGAGCCAAACTGTATAACCATAGCGAAAGATGTTGCTGATCGTGTTGAAGCTATTAGTGTATTTTCAAAGCCAAGACCTTTCATTATTATTAGAAAGCACTGATAACCAGAGATTAAATTACACATTAGTTGCATATTTTTTTTTCTGAATGTCCATAAGCATGAGAAACATAAATTTTTCCCGTGAAACGTTCAACTTTGTACCGTGTTTTAAAGTCATACTACTACTGTCTTTATCCATAACATGCTGGCTTGATGCACTAACTTTATTTGTGGATATTATTATTATTGTTCCTATTTTTGGATTGGCATGGAAAATTGGGAAATATTATTATTCCTATTATTGTTCCTATTCAAGTACCTCGCCTGGCTATGAGAGTGTATATATTACAGCCGTTTGAAATACACCCTCGTCGCAGTGAACAGTGCCTCTTCCCTCTTATTTGTATTTAACAACCAACAACTGGGTAGGGATAAGGTATTTGTATTACCTCTTCTCTCTTATTTTTGAGTTATTCTATTTGCTGCACATATCGAAGGCTTGTAGACGTTTATTCCACTCTCTATGAGCTCAAAACTTGTGCTAAATCAATTCTCAACACCTACTTCTATCGGATCTTCTTGCTCTTGTGCATTGAGGATTGTTTCGAGCTTGATGAAACATTATTGGATACCCTTTACTATTTTGAACTGTTTTGGGGTATGGTTTTCTCTTAGGATTCGATGTTTTGTTTGTATTTTTATTTTTACCTTCAGAAAGGGAAAACCTTTGCAAGCAAATGAATCGTGTGAATTTGATGTTTTTATTCAAATCACTTTTCTATTGTGGACGGTCTTGTGCTGATTAGCTCTTCCTCACATCAGTGCATAACATAAACATAAGCTATATCGACTCATGGCATCGTGTCTCTTGGTTGTGGCAAACATTTAAATTGCCGTTCATCTACCAGTACAAGTCGGCACAGTTGGATAAGAGTGTGTGTCATTTAGCCATCTTTTCTCGATTTGATTTTTCCTGGAGGATGAGATTGGAATTTGTTTGAAAGGGTTATCCACTTTGTGTGCCTTTGTCATGCTTGAGGGATTAATCATTGGATTTTCGACTTGCTAGATATTCTTATGAAAAAAAAATTGCTATTCATCTTAGTACATAAATTTAAGTATAAAAATAAAAAGATACAGTATTTGCACTAATTTTTTTCTTTATGGGATAAAAAAAATCTTAAATCTCCTTTCACTTGTCAATAATTTTTATAAATTTTAGGGTAAAGGGTATTTTTTTTCTAATATTTGCGATATTTTTTAAAAATATTCTTAATGTTTAGTTGTATTTAACTTTGTCTATAACGTTTTCGATTTGTGTGAAAAATACTTCTAGACGTTAACTCCATATAAAATGTTAGGAATAAAATTGAAATTTTTAGGGATAGTTTTGATACAAATCGTAAATATTAGGGTCAATGTTGGGACAAAATTGAATGAAATTAAACGTTAGGGATATTTAAAAAAAAATCTTAAACGTTAGAGACGCAAAAATATATTTTACCCTAATTTTTAATACTAAAGTAAATCATGTAATGAAAATATACACAAGTGATATATATAAATCATTAAAATTTAGAGTGATGCTATATGTACAAATGCTCTTGTAATCTAGTTCAACCAAATTAATGTAAAGTCCAACAAAAAAAAAAAAACGTCCAGCAAAAAAAAAAAACTCATGTGTACGTCACTATTATACAATTTTTCATACTTTGTGCAGGACACAAATTTCTTTTGGAGAGAAAAAATTTTTATTAATATAGCACACAAATTTTGGAAACATAGCACACAAGATTTTGTACATAACAAATTTATTGATATAGTACATAAATTGTTGCACATAACACATTTTTGCTATGAATGTATTTTGTTAGTTGGATGAGTCAATGTTCTGGATATGTATTCCTCCAAAAAATTTTATGCTATGCACCAAGATTTTTGTGCTGTATGCCAAAATTTATGTGTTGTACATAATTCATTGGATATATAAATTTATATATAACACAAAATTTTTTACATATAGTACATAAATTTCTGTGTTGCAAATCAAAATTTATGTGTTATGCACCATTGTGCTCATACACCAAAATTCATGTGTTGCACATAAATTTTTGCACATAGCACACAAGTATTTTGTTAGTTGGATGAGTCAATATTTTGGGTATGTAATCTTCTAAAGATTTCTGAGCAACAAATTAAAATTTATGTGCTATGCATATTTTATTAATTGGGAGAAAAAGATGAAGATGAAGAGGACGATGATGAAGATAATAAAAGAGGATGAGAAGGAAAAAAGAGAAAAATAAATTAAACAACAAGCAGTGAAGGCAGCGACGATGACAATCACGTAGAAGAATTTGAAAATCGATCGGTTGAACCGGTCCAATTGCAAACCGAACACTAATACAATTTGATCCACTGCCAAAAAGCGCTCAATTGAAAACTGTTTCTGAACCGTTGAACCGTGCAGGAACTGGCCGGTCAGACCGAACTGGGACCCAGCCGGTTCTGATGAAACGTCGCCGTTTAAGGTTCTGTGCCTAGGGATTAAAAAATCCTCCTCCTCCTCGAGCCGTTTCTGATTCCCCCATTCGTCGGACTCTATCTTCTCTCAGCTCTCAACAGTAGGTTACAGCCTCTGCCACCGCCGCAAGGAAAGACTCAGCGCTGCCGCCGTCCATTGCGCTCAGGGGCCACCGTCGCAGGGAGTGAGAAACTGCCGTCGTTCGCCGCGTTGTCGTCGTGCTCCAAGTCTCCCCTGTTCACTCTCACGGTCTCACCAATCACAGCTTCTTCCTCAGGCTCGGTGTCCGTCGTTGTCTTCTTCTGCTCACCCCTGCTTCATATGGCTGCCCGTGGTGGCTCCGTGGACTGTGGTAACTATGAAGATTATTGCTGCTGCAGAAATTATTAGAAGCACTAAAACCCCAACAACTGATGCTACATTGCTACTACAGGAATAGCTACATTGTTTTTTCTTCTTCTCGATTATTTTGATGCGTTGGTTGCATGATGATGCAAAACTATATAGGTACGGATTTTGTCCCACAATAGCATTTTCAGATTAAAATAAAATGATTAACATTAGATCAAGAATTAAGAATATCTTTGATTACTAGTCATTAGACACTATAGACTTTGGATTTTGGATTATTTGCTATTAACTAAGCATGCATGCTTCAATGATAGTGAACCTTTAATTTCTTTGATCTATCATGGAGTTCACTGGGAGTAAACCAGTGAAGTTATTCACTTATTCTCCAAGTTTCTGCTAAAAAAGAAATAACTATGACACCCTTTTTTTTTATAACCAATTAAAATGTACTTATCATCTAAACAGGTGATTAACTTATAAAAGTTTCAGTGATTGTAGCTGTGTCAGAAAATAAGGTATAGATCAACTTAAGCTATTATTTGATTAATCACTGTTACGTCAACTAACAAGTAATTGTGTGCAAAGTTTAATGTTGTCAATTTCACATTATGCTTAATACCAACAAACCTCACTTTTTGACTTAAATTTAAGTGTTTGATACTATACAATTTGATTTATTGGTTAAGAAATCACCTTATAAAACCTTTGGGATGCTATACTTTAAAACTGAACTTGATTAGCCAAATAAAGTGGCAACAAACATGCAAAACATGAGTATATGTATCCTTGATAGTACATTTTGCCATAAGTTGGTGCTTAATACTCTTATTGTATCACAAAGCTCTTACACTTATAACTGAAGTTAACACTTTATTTTTTGTCTGATCCAGAGTGCTCTTAACTAAAGTAAGGGTTAAGTACTGAAATCGTCCCTAAGGTCTGGGCTGAAAATCAAAATTGTCCCCGGCCTTTATTCGTTATTAAAATCATCCTCAACGTTACAAAACGTTATAAAATCGTCCTTTTCCACTTCAATTTTATTTTTTTACCATATTACCCTTCATTATTAATAAAAATAATTTAAAATAATATTAAAAAAATTAAAACAAACCCCCCCAAACTCCCACCCCTCAACCCTCCGCCCTCCCCCTCCCTCCCGCCTCCCCCCTCAGCCCACTCCCGCACCCCCACCCCTCAACCCTCCCCCTCCGCCCTCCCTCACTCCCTCCTGCCTCCCCCCCTCACCCCCACCCCTCAACCCTCCCCCCTTCGCCCTACTCCCTCCCTCACTCCCTCTCGCCTCCCCCCTCAGCCCACTCCCTCACCTCCACCCCTCTCCCCTTCGCCCTCCCCCCTCCCTCACTCCCCCCTTCGCCCTCCCTCCCTCCCTCACTCCCTCCCTCCTCCCCCCTCAGCCCACTCCCGCACCCCCACCCCTCAACCCTCCTTCTCTGCTCTCCCTCACTCCCTCCCGTCTCCCCCCTCAGCCCATTCCCGCACCCCACCCCTCAACCCTCCCCCTCCGCCCTCCCTCAACCCTCCCCCCTCAGCCCTCCCCCCTCCCTCACTCCCTGCCGCCTCCCCCCCTCAGCCCACTCCCTCACCCCCACCCCACCCCCCTTCGCCCTCCCCCTCCCTCACTCCCCCCTTCGCCCTCCCTCCCTCCCTCACTCCCTCCCGCCTCTCCCCTCAGCCCACTCGCTCACCCCCCCACCCTCCCCCTTCCTGTAACATCCCTCACCCCACTCCCGTAACCCCCTCCCTCAGCAACAACAATAATCAAAACTCAGCAACAATTCAGAAAAGATTCAGAATTCTACAACAAAAATCCAGTTCACAGAAGAAGAAGAAGAAGAAGAAAAAGAAGAAGAAGAAGAAGAACAGTGGCGGATCACAGGCGGCAGGGCGGCGGTGGCAGCGAAGATCCGCGGCGAGGACCCTTCCCCTTCCCCCTCTTCTTCCCGAAACCCCCCTCCCCCCTCTTCTCCCTTCGCGTTCCCTTCCCCCTTTTCCCGAGGAGCAGAGCAGTGAAGATCGGCGGCGACAGCGAAGAGCGGCGGCGCACGGCAACGAAGAGCGGCGGCGGTAATGAAGACCGGTGGCGGCGGTGAGGAGAGAAGAAGAAGAAGAAGAAGAAGAAGAAGAAGAAGAAGGTGGTGGTGGTGCGGTGCAGCAGGGCGGCAAGGCGGCGGGCGGCGGTGCGGTGGTGCGGCGGTCCCCTTTCCTCCCCCCTCCACCCCCGCCCCCTTTTCCTCGCCCCCCCTTTCTTTCTCTCCCCACCCCCTTCTCTGATCTTTCCTTTCTTTTTTTTTATTTATTTTATATTTATTTTATTTTATAATTATATTTATTTTATTTTATAATTTTTTTAATGAGGGGTAGTTTGGTAATAAAAAAAATAAAATTGGTAAAAAGGATGATTTTAAAGCGTTTTTGAACGTTGAGGATGATTTTAATAACGAAAAAAGGCCGGTGACGATTTTAATTTTCAGCCCAGACCTTAGGGACGATTTCAGTACTTAACCCCTAAAGTAACAATAGACCTTGTTTTAAACTTATAATTGGATCATTTTCTATTACTTTTTGGATGGTGATTGGTGTTGCATTATTATCTTTACTTTAAGAATTTAGAATTGTATGGAAAGGAAAAACTGCTCTTACATTTATCTGGGATATTAATTTTGATTTCGACATAGTTTATTTATTCAAGCTTTAGCTTTTAGGTTAACTCATATCTAGTTATGATTAAATTAAAAATGTATGATTTTTCTAGTCAGAAGTAGGGGAATACAATTTTAAGTTTCTAGCACAAAATAAAAATAGACAAAAAATAAAATTGAAGCCTTTTTCTTAATTACTGTGTTTTTATTTCTTCTTGTTTGTTCTTAATTTTGGTTACAATTTGATCTAGCTGTAGGTCACAATTTTCAACTCAGCGGGGCTATCTTCACTTTCGACCATATATGAAGAAGGAAAAGAATTCTATAAAAGCTTTCTAACAGCATTCAGTTATTTGTTATCAAAATTGGAAACCTTGGACAATGATTCTTTAGTGTTTTATTTATAATTTATTTATTATTTTATTATAAAATAATTTTTTTGGTTGGACCAATAAAATAATGAACCAATAATTAGAGTATTTTGATGACCGGTCCAATTTTCAGAATCTTGCAGAAGTTTGTCCTATAAACGGCTTTGTTTAAATTTTAATTTTTTTTTCATTCAGGTAGCATTTGTTTTGAGGCATTGAGAGAAAAATTGAGAGACTGAGAGATAGAGTCCCTCATACATGATTCAGCAGCCCCTTCACTCACCACCATCAGCCCTAGCAGCCACCGTCTCCATCGCTGAACTGCTCTCCTCGGCCAGAGGGTGTCGTCGCTGAGAGATAGCGTGCCAAAAGTGTGGTCTCTGCAGTTCGGCCCTCTTCTCACGTCACGAAGGTCTGCTCGGGCCTCGGAGCTCTTCTCCTAGCCGTGGCATCTCTCTCTCTTCAAGCTCTCTCTCCGAGCTCACTGTCTCACTCTCACCGCGAACGTCTCTCCTCGCCGTCACCTCTGTTACACTGCTCGGCAGTCACCTCCTCGCGAACGCCTCTGCTGGTTGGTCGTCTTCTCTTTTCCGGTAAGCACTCCTTCCCTTTTCCGGTAAGCACTCCTCCAGATCTCCACTGCTTCTTCACTCTTCAGTAGTTGATTTTTCTGAAATAATTTTGTTAATTTTGTTGATTATTAGTAGTATCTTGTTTTTGTTTGTCCCAGAATAGTTGGTTGTGCATTCTGGGAACTTTGATTTCTTTTATTTGAAAGGAAGAAACGATGGTTTTTGGGCAAGTAGTTGTTGGACCTCCTGGCTCAGGCAAAACAACTTACTGCAATGGTTGGCTCAGTTCCTCAATCTTATTGGAAGGTTAGCCTGACTCTTTAGGGGGAACAGGAATGAATACATTGCTTCGCTAGTTGGATTAATTTTACGTTTTCTACTAATGTGGGTCTTGTATTAACCTTGTATATTTTCTTTGTGATTGCAGGAAGGTTGCTATTATCAATTTGGATCCTGCTAATGATTCATTACCATAACCTTCTCTATCTTCGATTTTTATTGTCCAAAGTGTTCCATTTTAGTTGTATGATCCAATTGATGTGTTTTCCGTTAATATAAAAATATAGCTATGATGTGCTGTGAACATTGAGGAGCTTGTGAAACTCAGTGATGTAATGGCAGAACATTCTCTTGGTCCAAATGGGGGTAAGCCTAATACTTACATAGCTTTTCATGTTTAATGTGTATTTTTTCTTAAACTGAATTCTATCTGTTTTATGTACTGCAAAGTGTAAACAATTGAATTGTGTGATGGGCTGTTTGAAGTGTAGACACAGGACGAATGTTTTCTAGATTTTTGTCTTTCTGGAAGCATGGATTCCAAGAAATCTAAGTAGTTGCTTAGTGTGCAAGTCAATGGTTCTAATAAAATGTTATGTGGATATGTTGCACTACCTAAATCCTAAGTTTAGGGTTTATATCATACAGTCTCAGGCTGCACATTTTGAAGTTTCTTGTCTTTTACAAGCAGGTCTTGTGTATTGTATGGATTATATGGTTAAAATATCGACTGGTTGGAAGCAAAGTTGGAACCACTTCTAAAAGGTTGGTTTGCTATTATACCATATTGTATAGATCTAAATGCTAAAAAATAAAAATTACTGGCATTATTCTTAGTAGACTACAACCTGCAATTATCTTGCTTTGTAATGGCTTTTATTTACTCATGTGCCACCTTTTTCGGAACTTATTATCAAAATACCATCTTTTTATAGCTATTACCCAAATGCCACCCTTTTACCACAGTGACAATTGATTTGCTATTTTATTTTTAATTATGATTGTTTATAATAATATAGGAAGGGTGGCATCTGAGTAATTAATGTCAAAAGAGTGACATTTTGGTAATAAGTTTCTGAGAATGTGGTAAATTCTGTTATCCATAGTGGACTGATAATAGTATTAACATTTCAGATCACTACCTACCCTTTGATTTTCCTGGCCAAGTGGAACACTTTTTTCTTCACTCAAATGCCAAGAGTGTTATCATGAAACTCATTAAGAAATTGAACCTAACAGTATAGATCTTTTCTTTTCTTTGTGATATCTAATTGTGTGTCAATTTGAGAACTTATTCACATAAATGTCTTGTCAAAAATTGATTTAATTGAGAGCTATGGGAGGCTAGGTACGGAAATTACCTTTAGTATTTGCAGTTTAAATATATATTTGCTGATGCTGGTTATATTTGGCAAATTTCAGCACTAACTTTGTGATTTGACTGTTGCAGCCTTTAATCTTGATTTCTATACAGACATAGAAGACTTGTCATATTTACAATATCATCTTGATCAGGATCATCGCTCTGCTAAATACAGGTGGGATGTGTTCTTGGAGATTCTTTTACCTAATAGCATGTTTTGGATTCTAATATAATTGGTGTTTTGTGACTGTTGTTTAAAACTTTTGAATTTCAGATAAATTCTGACTGAAATTGAGGAATTTTGGAAAAGCCTGATTCAGAGACAGAGAAAGGACTGCAGATGTTGTTGGATTCTGACCTCTATGCACTCAAAGGAGCATTTTTGGAGCTACAGAAGTCCAAATGGCGCGCTCTCAACGGCATTGGAAAACTAACATCCAGGGTTTTCCAGCAATATATAATAGTCCATACTTATCTCTGGACTCAAAGGTCCAAAACTGGCGTTCAATGCCAGCTACCAACCTTATTCCTGGCGTTGGATGCCCAAAAGAGAGCAGTTGGCGTCCAACGCCCAAAAAGGGAAGCAAAGTGGGCGTCCAACGCCTAAAAGGGAGTACCAACTCGTGGAGTCATCCCAAGCTCAGCCCAAACACTCACAAAGTGGGCGCAGGAAGTGGATTTTTGCACTATCAACCTAGTCTATCTTATTTCTGTAATCCTTAGTCATTAGATTAGTATTTAAGGAGGAGATCACCCATGTTTAGGATTGTTACGATGGGTAACCGGAGATTAATGGACTGGACTCGTGGGGTTAGTCCAATCGTCTGAGGATGGAAGCCTCCGAGCAGGTCTGCGTTTGAGGGCCTCCATCCGACTTGTATGCGTGAGAGAATGGGGGGTGGTACCTGATGCGTGAGCATCTTTCATATCTTTTCTTAGTGAATTTGCATTTAATTTGTTAAGTTTTATCAATAATTTATTACCTTTCAGCCACTATGGATGCTACTTTGAGTCTTGTGCAATTTTGTTTGCATTCGGATGAATTTGATAGAGTTTCTGCAGAGAAAGAGAAGAAAACAAGGAGCTGACCAACGAGGAGCGACGTGTGCGCGTGTCTGACATGTACGCGTGATTTGGAGCTATTCATGGCGACGTGTGTGCGTACTTGGCGCGTACGCGTGACACGTGAAAAAGGCCATCGACGCGTACGCGTGACTGACGCGTACGCGTGACATGCGCGACATGCAGAATTCGCAGAAAATGCTGGGGGCGATTTCATGCCGAGTTTTGACCCAGTTTTCGGCCCAGAAACACAGACTAGAGCCAGAGGATAGCAAAGACTCAAGAGAGATTCACACAAGAATGGCTGTGCCCACTTAAAGTTAAGCGTGGACCCTACAATGTAAGTGGTCTCCATCCATCAATTGAAGACATGCTGATCGTTTTAATTAATTCTGATTTAAACTTTAATTTTTATTTTAAAAATAGGAAAATATATTATTTTAGTTTTTGAAGACAGATTTTAAATTAATTAGGATTAGATATAAAAATGGATTCCAACAGCAGGTTCCAACACAACATTATTCCATTCCAATTTACAATCCTTATTTTTTTATGAACCATAAGCAACTAAACCTCCACTGTTAAGGTTAGGAGCTTTGTCTATTTGTATGGATTGATTCTATTGTTTTCTTTATTTTAATTCATGTTTTGATTTATATTTCAAGAATTATTTTCGTTCTTTATATTATGAACTTGGATGGAACGGAAGTATGACTCATGTTCTAATTGAGTTCTTGTAAAATTTGGAAAAGCTCTTTACTTAAACAACAACTTGAAAACAAATTCTCCTAAATTTTAATTATCTGGATTTAATGGGATACGTGACATATAATTCTTTTTTATTTGGGTAATTAGAGTTTTTGTGACACATAAACTAGAGTTAAACTTCACCCCTAATTGGAATTAATTGACTAAGGAATTGGCTGTTGATGAATTTTA
This sequence comes from Arachis ipaensis, assembly GCF_059453495.1. NCBI lineage: Eukaryota > Viridiplantae > Streptophyta > Magnoliopsida > Fabales > Fabaceae > Arachis > Arachis ipaensis. Next base: position 110,534,105 of record NC_142441.1, on the reverse strand, counting down.
GAGGAGATTAGAAAGGTCTAAGGAATTAGGGTCTAGTTATATATAGTTTGCTATGAATTAAATCTTGCATGATTAGAATAAATTAATAAGAAAAGTCAATCCAGAAAATAGATAACTTTGAAACCTTAACTACTTTCTCCATACTTTGAAAATAGTTTGCTCTTTTAATATTTTTTATATTGTTTAATGTCTTTTGAACACCAAAACACTATTTTCTGCTTGTCTAACTAAGTAATTTAATCAACCATTGTTGCTTAGTCCTTCAATACTCGTGGGATCGACCCTTACTCACCTAAGGTATTACTTGGTACGACCCGGTGCATTTGCAGGTTAGTTTGTGGACTCTAAATTTCGCACCAGTACCTGCAAAGACACTATGATGCCTAAGTCAGTAAGGGTGTGAGAAAGTTTAGAGAGTATTGGCACTTAGTGATACCTGAGGGGTGTCAGTGTATTTATAGTGGTGAACCAATAACCACCGTTGAAGTAGTTCTACCTTTTAAGGAGGATAACCGTCCCTTTATCTTAGGAAAATTGGGATATGGCTCCTAGAAGTGGGTTGAGAGATTTTAGGGGCATTTACTTATTTGAATGAGTGTTATCTGTTAGATAATCTTCGTCTCTGACTTCTTTGAACCAGGTCGTTGTTGAGACCGACTTCTTAAGAGAAGGTCGATGTCGAGTGAGACCTAATATTTGGATTGGACCTTTCATTTGGGCCTGGACCTTAGTGTTGGGTCAGGGTATGAACAGTGCCCCTACTCGAGTGCAATTTCTTTGAAGAGTTGGGTTTGAGTATTTTAACTCAGGCTTGTAACCGACCTGTTGAGGAACTGACGTGTTTTTTCAAAACCGACGTGTTTCAAAATTTCTCAACAGTCACGTCTAATCAAACGTTGCGTTCGTTAGGGACTTGCACATTTACACATGGGAAGCAGTTACGTTGGTAACAGCACACCTTTTTAATGACTGCTTCCGCTTTTACCATAATGTCCCTAACATGTTTATAAATACTTTTCCTCTCTTTCTTTATTTCGTTTTTGAAAACTTTCACATTTTGCACTCTCTATTCGAAAGAGACTTCTTCTGTTTGGAGGGACTTCTCCTTTCTCCGAGCCACTGCTGCCTCTACCTCTTTTTCAAGCAAAGGTTACTTCTTCTCTCTTTTCTCTTTTTACAAATACTTTTGTTTGCATGTTTTTTGAGAGGAGCGTTGACTATAGGCTTAGTGACTCTGTTTGTCTGAGAATCTTATATTAGGTCCTTTAGAGACCTTGTTTTTTATTCTTTTTTTTTCTTTTCTTTTTGTAGGATTCGTCACCCTTTTAGGCAAAAAAGATGTCTTCTTTAGAGTCTCTTTTCCATTGGGTGGATGTCACGGTCTTTGGGGAGAAACCCTTCGTATACACTGACTACATCACTGATCTTCGCACTCATCATAGGATTTGTGCTTTTGATGAGGATGAGCCAAAATATGAATTGATTGCCCCGAGTCCGGAAGACCGGATTTGTTTTGGGAGGCTTCTGATGCGGCCCCTCATTTCTTTTTTATGTATGAGAGTCTTTTCACTCGACTGGGAGTTTTTCTACCTTTTTTCTGCTTTTGAGATTTCTGTCCTGCACCACTGCCATGTCGCTCCTACTCAACTCCATCCTAACTCTTGGGGTTTCTTGAAGATTTACCAATTTATCAGTCAGGCCTTAGATTTTCCGACCTCTTTGAGGATTTTTTTTCCTTTTTCATATGACCAAGCCCTTTAGTGGGCAAAACAATAAACAACAGTGCGTGTCTTTCCGAGCTATTCAAGGCTGGAGAGTTTTCAACCTTTTCGATGAGTCTTTCCATGACTTCAAAAATTTTTTTTTCAAAGTTCAAGCTGTAGAGGGTCACAACCCCTTTTTTCTGGATGAAAATTTTGCTCCTCGCTTCCCTTTATACTGGTTGGAGGCTTCTCCTGTGAAGAAGTATGGTTTGGATGATTTAGATGAGGTCGAAAAAGCTGTTGCGGGGTTCCTCCGAGAAGTTTGGGGGAGGGCCTCTTATTTGGATACAAAGAAATTTCTCCAAGGGTCTCCGAATTTTGTTCGGACCCAAATAGTAGATATGATTGTTTCTTGATTTGCTCCGACTTGTTTTAATTATTTCTAACTCTGAAATTCTGATTTCTTTGTAAATTGATTTTTTTTGCCTTTTGCTTTTTCAGAAATGGTGAAGAAAGCTTCTGCTTCCTCTTATCAAAAAGTTCAAGATGCCAAGAAAAGATCTCGAGCGCGGGTGGACGCTGCAAGGGCCACTGGTATTCTTCCTCCTCCTCCTCCTTATAATTTGGGGACTTCCTCCCATCCTATCATAGTATCCTCTTCCTCTACTATCTCTCTTCCTTCTCCTCCCCCACCGTCCCGACCTTCCCCTGAACTCGAGAAGAAGCGAAAGACTTCTGGCTCTTCTTTCGGGGTTACATTCGATGGTCCCCAGTTTGTCTGGAACCATATTTTTTTCCATTCATCAATTAATATGGATGATGCTATGGTCCGGAACCATCTGAATGTTATAGTTCAGGGAAGCGTTCGGGCGGCTGGGATCTGAACGAAACTCTTGGATATTTTTGAACATACTCCCCTTAGTTCTTTGGGTTCTACCCAAAATGTTGAGGAGCTTGAGGTGAGAATTTCTTTATATCAGGAGGGAGAGAAGAGGTTAAAGGAGGAGGTTACCAAGTTAAAGGAGGAGAAGGATCGGGCTTGAGAGAGGGAGAAGAAGCTAATGGGCCAGTGTGCCATGGCAGAGGGCCTCAAGGAGAAGGCAGAGCAAAACTACATTAGGCTCTTTGGGGAGAATTTGGATTTGAAGAAGGAGCTTTCTAGGCGCCGGGATGCTTTCCAGGACTTGGAGGATTCGATTGCTGAGGGTGCAGAGGAGGCATAGAGGATTTTTAAGGAACAAGTCGTAGTTATTGCTCCTGATTTGGATCTTTCTCCCTTAAATCCTGATAAGATTGTAGTGAATGGTGCAATTGTCTCCCCTCTCCAACCTGCAACTGACTTTGAGTTGAAGACGCGAGAACAAAGGATAATAGAGTCTCCTCTTCGAGGGAACGTGTCGAGTTCCTCGAAGGTTCCTTCTGAAGACCCCGATCAACCTGCTCCGCCCCCTTCTGATGCTACTCCGACTTCTCTCCCTGGTCCTGGTGGTGGTGGCCCTTCTCCTGGTGGTGGTGATCTTCCTCTTAACTGACTGTGGCTATAAGGGGGTCCGGCCTCTGGGCCCCTTATTTTTTAAACAATATTTATATTTTGTTTCTTTTGTGGTGGTAGCTGTTACTTGACATTTCTTGGCCTTTTATGGCCTAAACAAAATATTTAAAAATACCCTTTTTCGGATAAGGGTTTAGGATACCTTTTGTTGTGCGCATGCTTTCGGTTTAGGTTATTTTTGCGAAAAAACCCTTTTTGATCTTCTTGAAAATCTTCTATCTTGGCTTGGCTATCTTTTTGTTCTAAGTTATTTTGAACTTATAGAAACTTGGGACAACCTGTGCCTTTGATAGATTTTCTTCTTCTCTTTTCATATTCCTTGTACTCAATTTTTTGATTTATTGAGTTTCTGTAACTTAAGCTATTTTTGTGATGCATTTCTTTTCTTCTCGATTTTTCCCGACTTGTAGGTCGAGTAATTTCCGAGTTTATCATGATCTATTTTTATAACCTCTTTACACCGACTTGTACTTCGTCGTTTTATCCTGACGACCATCTAGGTCGGTTCATGGAATTTTCACGCTTTGTCACGTTTAAGTCGGCGCATTTCGTAGAAAGAGTAAAAAGTGAAAAGGAATTTATAAAGAGATATTGAAAAAAGATCTTTATTTATTTGCAAAGGTACTTTGTTGTTACTAAGGGTTTTTGATAATTTGCAGGCCCTTAACCTCCACTTTGATGCCTCGTTAAAAACCCTTCTTCAGGAAAACCCATTCTTTGGGAAAAAACCATGAAGCTCGAAAAAGAGTACATTAGGGAATATAGTTCGCTTTTAACTGTAGTACCTTTTCATATTACAAGCGTGCCACGACCTAAGTAGCTCGTCGTCGTTTAAGTCGGTCACCTTATAGTAGTCTTTGCCTAAGACCTCACAAATTTTGTATGGTCCTTTCCAATCAGCAGCGAGCTTTCCCTCTCCCGACTTATTGACTCCAATGTCATTTCTAATCAAAATTAAGTCGTCTGGGGTGAAACTTATTCGAATGACCTTTTTATTGTATCTTGTAGTCATTCTTTGCTTTAATGCTTCTTCTTTTATCTGGACTTGTTCTCGGACTTCAGGGAGCAGTTCAAGTTCTTCTTTGTGCCCCTGTATGTTCCCGACCTCGTCGTAGAAGCTCACTGATGGAATCCCGAGGATGCTCGGTAAAGATTTTTCTCAATGAAATTGCGTTGCAAGTATAGCTCTACCAACAACAAGCCTCGAGTATCAAATTTAGAAGAGGGATTTGGTTGTCACAAGTTCAACCCCAATAGAAATAATTGAAGTATTCAAACCCCGGGTCGTCTCACAAGGAATTGGCAAACATGTGCTTCAACATTGGTTAGAATTCCGGGGTTGTGAGTCATGAGCAAGAATGTAAACTAGGAATCTTAACAAACAAGTAATCTTAAATTGCAAGAAACTAATTCAAATAACTAAGCAAGATATGAGCAATTCCAAATTAACAAGTAACATCCAATATAATTCTATTCTAAACTACGCAAATGACTAATACTAAGGCAAGTAATTAAGAATTTGGGTTTTCAAATAGAAATGATAAAAGAAACTCTTGGCTAGGCATGGGAATTGGGGTCACCATCCTTGTCTAATAACCATATATTGACAATTATGAGGAACCAAACTCATTAAGTCTACTTCTATACTTGAAGTACGTCAAATGGTTTGGTCAACATCAACCCATAAGTTCTAACCTCAATACTAATTGACTTAATAGAAGGTTAGCGTCAATGGTTATCAAATTGACCACTAAGGGCTCCCAAATCATCAAATCCATTAGACCCAATGACTCAAGTTTACCCAATTACCTTAGCTTAGGCCAAGAGTGAAAAGAACTACTCCATAATCAAGGTAAACAATTCATCAAACACTTGGTAAGCATTAATAAGAGACATGTTCAAATTGCAATTAAATTGAAATTAACAAATATCCACTAACAATTATCAACATACAATCATCCAAACAACACAATTAATCATAGAAATCATCAATGAAACATCAACAAGTCAAGATTTACGACATTCATGAAATGGGTATAAAATGACAATTGACAAGAATTTATAAAACTAACACAAGATCTAAGCAAAATTATACTAAGGAATTCGAATTGAACAATTAAAACTAGTAATTAACAAGATCCAATTCACAATTCAACAAGGGAAGATCAAATTAAAACTAGATCTAGAGAAGAACATGGATTTCTCTCTCTAGAAGAACAAAGAACAAAAAACTAGCTAAAAATGTATCTTAGTATAAAATGATTGATCTCCCCCTTTTCCCCTAGCATCCTTGGGTCTTTTCCATCCAGAAACAGCTTGAATTTGGGCCTGATGAGCCTCAGAAATTGTCAGGCACGATTTTCTTTAATGAGGTCACGTGCAGCGTCTCGCGCCATGCGTGCGTGCGCGCCGATTGCTTTTGTGATCCACGCGTGTGCGCCAAGTGCACGTGCGCATCGATAGGAATCTTCTGATCCGCACGGATGCGTTCATCCTTGCGCGCTGCTTCTAGCCATCCTGATCCGCGCGTGCGCGTGGAGTGCGCGTGTGTGCCATTGCTGCTTTTCCCAAAATTCAAATCTTCACGTTCCTCCGTTTTGTGGATGCTTTCTTTCTCTCTTCTAGGCTATTCCTACCCTATAATTTCTGAAATCACTCAACAAATACATCACGACATCGAATGGCAATAGAAGAGGGTTAAAATATGGTAATTTTAAGGCAAAATAAGCATGTTTTTCATCATGAAGCAATATTAGGAAGAGAACACAAAACCATGCATTTCTTGTGAATAAGTGTGAGAAATATTGACAAAACCCCCAAATTCTACACAATATAAACTACAAAATTGGGGTTTATCAAATCTCCCCACACTTAAACCAAGCATGTCCTCATGCTTAGAATATAAAGACCAAAGATCATGGTGAGAAAGGGTTCATAAAATGCAAACTACCTAAGTGGATGCATGCAACTAATGTAAAATCATCTACCTACTTAGTCAAGGGCAAATCTATCCTCCAAGTACACATGTGAACATATGGGGCGGAAATAGTATGTAGCTCATGAATCCTACCAAATTGAACATCACTAAGGAGTGCATATAACTTGCTAAATGAATGCTTGTGAAAGCCGGGAACAAAGAATTGAGCATCGAACCCTCACCGGAAGTGTATCCGCTCTATTCGCTCAAGTGTATAGGATTCATCACTCAATCTTCTCCTAATTATGCTTTCCAAGATTTGTCTTTCATCTAACAATCAACAATTACTTAATGCATGCTTACAAATATCATGAGGTCTTATTCATGAGTTGTAATGGGGCTAGGGTGGAGGTAATGATGTATATGGCCAAGTGAGCTTAAAATTCGAGTCCTTGATTAACCTAGGATCCCACTAGACACATAGAACAACCTATACAACTACAATACATTACCTAGCTACCCTTGAGTTCCATTTTTTTGCATACTCATGCATTCTTTTCAATTCATACCCATATGCATTGTTTTCTTTATTACTTTGTCTTGGGGTTTCTTTGTCCCCTTTTATTGCTTTGTTTGTTAATTTTTTTTTTGTATATATCCCCTTTTCTTGGGGTCTTGTGTACAAAAGTTTCAATGCATATAGTTCAATCATTCAATACATGAGCATGTTTCCAAATCCTAGAATTTCAATTACATTACAATTATGCACCTATATATCTACCCAAATTTTTCAAGTATACCCTCATAATTGAATGATACACATCCTAACTTACCTAAGCTAATCAAGGATCCAAATTTAGGGACATTCATGGTTTTTCGCTTAGGGTTGTTGATGTGCTCTATTTAAGAACAAAAAGGGTTTATCATGGGCTCAAAATCGGTTAGCAATGGTAGATAAAATGGTTAAGGCCATTTTGGGAAAGTGACTATTGAAATGATGACCTCAATCATGTAAATGCATTCATACACAAAGTAATGGACATATAGAATCAGACAAAGCAAGGATCACAATCATAGAGAGAGATATGCACACAAGAATGAGAAATAATGGTTAGAAGATGTAACCATACAATAGGCTCAAAACTTACATGCTTGTGTTCTTAGCTCAATCACTATGTTCTAAAATACATTCTTAAAGCAAGTTTATTGAAGAAAATTTTCAAAATTTGGTAGGGTACTCCAAAACACAGTTTCTTGGGAAAGAAGTTATTGTTTTGACCAAGCAACTCTATAGAAACTAACTATCATGCAAGGAGTATTTACAAGCAAAACTAACTACATATGCAATGTACTAACTATATACTAACTACTAAGCAAAAGATAAATCCATGGGTATTGAAAGGAAGAGATTGTTACCCTTGGAGATCGGTCGAACGACCTCCCCACACTTAGAAATTAGCACGGTCCTTCGTGTTACGAACAATACGCAAAGGGCGGTCGGGACCAGAACCGTTACTATCCTCTCCTTCAGAGCTCCCATCACTTGGGTTTGAGGTGGATGCGAATATTTCGGGTTACTCTATGCTAGGGGTAACACAACGCAGAAGCTTCTTGATGTAAGTGTATCGGCGTTGATTGCGCCGCTCATATCTATCAAGTTTCTGGTGTAGATCTTCTATCCTTTGATGTGTGGATCTTTGTTGTGGTGGTGATGATGAAGTGGAAGGAATAGAAGATGGGAGGGCTATGTCAAGGCTTGGGTTGTTCATGGGAAGATGTAAGTATTTTCCGCTTGGGACCACATCACCCTTAGCCGGAACTATAATCTTCCTGTCCTTTGCTTCCCAAGGAACACCTGCAACAGCAACTAAATCAGATACCAATGCTGGAAATGGCAAATTATCCCGGACGTGAACTTGACTCATCGCTTGCTTGACAAGAAATTGAATGTTCACCGGCCTCTCCATGAGACCACACCAAACAAGCAAGGCGAGGTCTGCTGTAAAGGACGACTTGTGGGTGCTAGGTAGCACATAGTAAGATAGGATCTGGGCCCAAGCTCTAGCTTCTACAGTGAGGAAGCGAGTGTCAATGCTCTTGGGCCTCATCCAGAGTCGACCCTGGGTCCAAAATGTCTCTGGCTCAGCAATGACTCGGAGGATCGAGTCCCAATCAAATCCAAACTTCTCTCGCTGACGTAAGACTTCTTGGTAGCCATCCATGTCATTCGGTACCGGTAGGACATTAAGCACTTGCTAAATAGCCTCTTCTGAAACTGAGACTTGCTTCCGGCGTATGTACACCGATTGAAGAGAGGAAAGATGGTAGTTAGTGTAGAATTCTTCCACCCAAGAGAGGTTGATTTCCCTTGGTTTTCTCAATAGAAACTCCCATCCTCGCTGTTGAATGCGGGGTAGAATATAAGGAGCAACCTTGTTCGGCGGAGCAAGTAGATGCTCAGGATGATAGTTCCTGACAACCATGGAGGGGAACACGAGTTCACAGAAGCGGTTGGGAAACCTTGAAGAATCTTTTGCTGGTTTGCTCTTTTCTTTCTCATCAATAAGAGCGGGTATCTTAGCCTTTTTGGATAGGGATTTGGCTCCTAATGAAGAGTGCACCTTAGAAGTTGATCTTTGGGGTGCCCTCTTTGCGGCCGGTTTCCTTGGAGCTTTCTCCTTACCTTTCGTGGTGGCCATCCTGGGAAGGGAAGGAAAATAAGAAAACATTAAACCCAAAGAATCATCTTAACCAAAACATGCAAGTAAAAGGTAGTGCCCAAAGGAAACATTGCAATAACATAATCATAAAGACATGGGTCACAACACTTGGCACGGGATGCAAGAGGAAGTGAAGCATGCAAAGTGGCATGAGAAGTATAGTCTCAAGCATCCATAACAAAGAACAAGTCATGTTCAATGAGTATCTAATCAACAAGCAAAGTAGACTCAATGTGTATAGAAGACAACAAGTGAATGAGGGAAAGCATCCAAATTCAAAGCACATTATTAAAAGAAACCCAAATGGCATTGATGCATTTTCTCGAACACTTGGTGTGCAATTATTAAGCAAAGAACAAGTATGAGATACTCAATCAATTTAAAGCCCAAATTGAAACATCAATCATCACATAAACATCACATCTTGGCAAAGATAAGAAAAAAATGACAAAAGATCTATTAAAGCAATTTAAGCTCAAATTCAACATCCATAAAAAAAATAAGGAAAAAGAAAATGTAAGCAAGCAAAAGTGAGTAATATAATCATGAAATTAAAAGAGAAACTAAGTAAAGTAACAAAAAGAGTCTAACTAGAAGAAATGATGCAAAGAAATTGAAAGAAAAGAAATGGAAGAAGTAGAACCTTGAGAAGTGTAAAAGAACAAGGTTGAATTTTCTTTTGTGAAGATGAGAAGAAATAGGGGAGGTGTAGTGCCACCAGAAGAGGTGGTTGTCGCCGGTGAGTGGCCGGAGACGGTGGTGGTGGGTTGTGGAAGGAGAAGAAGAGGATGGGTGTAATGGAGGAAGAAGAAAAAAAGAATTAAGGAAAGAAAGGGGGTGAGAAAGGCAGGGCGCGCAGCTTTAAAACTGATTCCGCAATCGGCGTGCACGTGCACAGTGCGCTGGCGCGTTGGTGAGGGTTTTAGCAAGGGACACGGACACGTCAATGGCGCGCACGCACGAGGTCAGTTGTGCCCCTGGCACAGAACTGGCACAAAGTTGGCATAAGTCTCTGGATTTTGTACCAGAGTTGGTGAGTGGCGCAGGCGCGCGGACGCGCACAGTGCGCAGATGTGTGCTTGATAGAATTCGCGACCGGCGCGAACGCGCACAACGCGCGGATGCATCAGTTTTGGCACAAGATTGGCCCAAATGTGGCACAAGTCTCTGGATTTTGTACCAGAGAGTTCAGATATCACCATCGGTGCGCGCGCATAGTGCGCTTGCGCGTCGATGGGTGATTTGCAATGGGGCGCGCAGGCGGCAAGTACGCGGACGCGTGAGTGTCTGGCGCAAGTTGGGCATGAAGGGGCATAACTCTCGGGTATTTGGCCCAAGAGTTGGAATTGCACCACCGGCGCGCGCGCGCACAGTACGCTGGCGCGTCGGTATCTATTTTTCCTTTTTCTCTTCTCTTTTTTTTTCAGCAAGACCTATTCTAACACAATCTTGGTAGGTGCTTAAGCTAGTAGTCAAAGAGAATACTTCACAATTTCATGCATTATCCAAAACATAGCATTCTCCCTACTTCAACAATTCATCCATACCAAAATAATGAAAACTATATGAACATCCTATCTATTCACAAGAAGGATAAAACTAGCATTCCTATGCAATCAATCAATCATCAAGAAATCACAAAATTCACAAAAATTTAAGGTTACAAACAAGATGGTATAAACAAGGAAGATCTTACCACGGTGGGGTGCCTCCCACCAAGCACTTTTCTTTAATGTCCTTAAGTTGGACGGTCCTTTTCTTAAGGTTCCTCTCTCCTTGGTGCATCTTCCAATTGGTACACCTCTAGCTCTTTTGGGGGCTTGTAGCCATGATACTTCTTCACTCTATGTCCATTCACTTTGAAAGTTGCATCACTCTTGGGATCAAACAACTCCACCACCCCATAGGGCTTTATCTCCTTCACCTTGAAAGGTCCTTCCCATCTAGAGCGGAGCTTGCCAGGCATGAATCGAAGTCTTGAGTTGTAGAGGAGGACCTCATCACCTTCTTGAAAGTTCTTCTTCCGGATGTGATGGTCATGAAATGCTTTAGTCTTCTCCTTGTAGATCCGGGCATTCTCATATGACTCGTTCCTCAAACACTCAAGCTCCTCTAGTTGTAACTTCCTAGCTTCACCTGCCTTGGCTAAATCCTTGTTGCACTGCTTTACCGCCTAATAGGCTCGATGCTCAATCTCCACTGAAAGGTGGCATGCCTTACCATAGACGATCCAGAAGGGGCTCATTCCTATCGGAGTCTTGTAGGCCGTTCTATACGCCTATAGTGCATCTCCTAACCGGAGGCTCCAATCCTTTCTTTGCGAATTGACCACTTTCTCCAAAATCCTCTTAATTTCTCGGTTAGACACTTCCGCTTGTCCATTTGTTTGTGAATGATAAGCAGTAGCAACCTTATACGACACTCCATAGCACTTGAGCAATGCCTCTACCTTCCTGTTACAAAAGTGGGATCCTTGGTCGCTCACGATTGCTCGTGGCGATCCATAACGACACACAATGTTATTCCTAATAAAAGAAGCAACGGTATTGGCGTCGTCAAGGCGGGTAGGTATGGCCTCTACCCACTTTGACACGTAGTCAACTGCTAACAAAATATACAAACACCCACTAGAGTTGGGAAACGGTCCCATAAAGTCAATGCCCCATACATCAAATATCTCACAGAACAACATAGGTTGCTGAGGCATTTCATTCCTTTGGGATATGTTTTCCGATCTCTGACACTGATGGCAAGACACACATAACTGGTTAGCATCCTTGATTAAGGTTGGCCACCAGAATCCACAATCCAACACCTTTTTAGCGGTCCTTTGTGGGCCAAAGTGGCCGCCACATTCGGACGAATGGCAAGCTTTAAGAATTGGTTGGATTTCAGACTCCGGGACACATCTTCGAATTACTTGGTCCACGCCTCTCTTCCACAAGTGAAGGTCATCCCAAATATAGTATTTGGAATCACTCTTCAACTTGTCCCCTTGGTTTTTCGAAAAGTTGGGAGGGAAGATTTTCGTAACCAAGTAGTTCGCCATTGGGGCAAACCAAGGAAAGCTATCCGACACAGCATGCAAACTATCAAATGGGAATGAGTCATTGATCGGAGATGGATCAAATTTTAAATTCTCAATGCGGTGTAAATAATCCGCAACCAGGTTTTGAGATCCACTCCGGTCCCTAATCTCAATGTCGAATTCTCGCAAAAGCAAGATCCAACGTATAAGTCTAGGTTTTGACTCATTCTTTGTCAATAAGTACTTTAAAGCTGCATGATCCGTGTATACCACTATCTTTAATCCTAGCAAATAAGATCTGAATTTATCTAAAGCATGAACAATGGCTAAGAGTTCTTTTTCAGTAGTGGTATAGTTGGATTGTGCTGCATCCAGTGTTTTAGAAGAGTAAGCAATGACATAAGGGAGTATACCATCGCGTTGTGCAAGCGCGGCACCTACAGCATGGTTTGACGCATCGTACATTATCTCAAATGGCAACGTCCAGTTGGGGCCTCGCACAATCGGTGCCATGGTAAAAACTCTCCTTAGCTCTTCAAAAGCTTTCACACATTCACTATCAAACTCAAATTCCACATCTTTTTGGAGTAGGCGCGACAATGGCAAAGCAATCTTGTTGAAATCCTTGATAAAGCGCCTATAGAATCCTGCATGTCTCAAAAACGAGCGGACCTCCCTCACAGATGAGGGGTGTGGTAAAGTGGTGATAACATCGACCTTGGACGGGTCTACAGAAATGCCTTCATGAGGTACTACATGTCCTAACACTATGCCTTGTCGTACCAGGAAGTGACATTTTTCAAAATTTAAGACAAGGTTAGTGTCAACATATCTAGCTAAGACCTTGGCCAAGTTCTCTAAGCAACAATAAAATGAAGTACCATAAACGCTGAAGTCATCCATAAAGACGTCCAGACAATTCTCCATTAGATCGGAGAAGACACTCGTCATGCACCGCTGAAAAGTAGCGGGTGCATTACATAGTCCAAATGGCATCCTTTTATAGGCAAATGTGCCAAACAGACAAGTGAACGTGGTCTTCTCCTGATCTTCAGGAGCAATATGAATCTGGAAGTAGCCAGTAAATCCATCAAGAAAGCAGTAGTGAGATTTACCTGCCAAACAGTCTAACATCTGATCGATGAAGGGCAAGGGGTAATGGTCCTTCCGTATAGCGGCGTTCAATCTTCTGTAATCAATACACACTTGCCACGCGTTTTGTACCCTTTTAGTGACCATTTCACCGTCGTCCTTTTTGACCGTTGTGATGCCTGACTTCTTGGGGACAACTTGGACTAGGCTCACCCACTTACTGTCAGAGATTGGGTATATGATATCCGCATCCAGTAATCTGGTGACCTCTTTCTTCACTACATCGAGGATGGTTGGGTTGAGCCTCCTTTGCGGTTGCCTAACCGGCCTAGCTCCATCTTAGAGAAATATCCTATGCATGCACTTGCGGGGGTCAATTCCCACAATATCCGCTAGGCTCCATCCTATTGCCTTCTTGTACTTTCTTAGAACATCTAGGAGCCTTTCTTCTTCTTCACTTGAAAGCTCACTAGCAATAATGACTGGAAACCTTTGGTTGTCCTATAAGAAAGCATACTTCAAATGAGATGGAAGGGGCTTCAGTTCACTCTTTGCCTCAAGCTGAGGTTCCTTTTCATCAAGCTCATGGTGTTCATTCTTGACAACTTTCTCATGTTCATCCTCATGGTCATCCGTCTCCTCAAATATAGGGTAGCACAACTTGTTGTGGTCTTCTTCTTACACTTTCGCTACCACTTCATTAATTACATCACATCGGAGCACGGAATATTCTTCGGGAGGATGTTCATGGCTTCTTCTAAATTGAACTTGATAGTCTTGTCTCCAACCTCAAAGGAATATGTGCCGGTAAAGGCATCTGACTTAAATTTAGAGGTCTTGAGGAAGGGTCTACCCAGTAGAACGAAGGATGAGCTTCTATTTTCTGTTGGAGGCATTTCAAGGATGTAAAAGTCAACCGGAAAAACCAAATCCTTGATCGCCACAAATACATCTTCCGCTATTCCCATCACTGTGATCACACTTTTATCAGCTAAGGCAAACCTCACCGCCGACTTCTTTAATGGAGCTAAATTCAACCACACATAGATAGAAAGTGGTATGATGCTTACACAAGCTCCCAAGTCACACATACAATCATGAAAAGTGCGTCTGCCAATACAACAAGACACCAAACAAGGTCCAGGGCCACCACATTTCTTTGGAATAGGTTTCATCAAGGAAGAAATTGAACTACCCAAGGATAATGTCTCCAATTCTCCTATCCTATCTTTGTGTGTACACAAGTCTTTCAAAAATTTTGCATACTTTGGAATTTGTTGAATAGCATCAAGAAGGGATATGGTTACCTCAACTTTCTTGAACACTTGAAGCATGTTCAAATCAAATTCCGGTGTTTTCTTTGCCTTCTTCACCATGGAAGGGAATGGAATAGGAATGTACTCATCCAATATAGCTTTCCTCTTAGGTTCCTTGAGATTTTCTCCTTCTTTCTCATGCCTTTTGTCTACCACCTCTTCTCCATGTGGAGCTTCAACAACCACTTCTTCCTTATGAATGTCTCCCATGACCCTTAGAGGTATCTCCTCCAATGTAGTCTCCGATGGTAGAGTGATGCGTTGAGACTGCCCTTTGGGTTTGGTTGGGGTTAGGATGGAAGGTTAGAACAGCTTGAGGGTTGGTTGGTGTTGTTGTTGAAAGTTGACGGTTGGTTTGACATGGTCATCTTTGAAAGCATATTGGTGAGGTTAGCCAATTGAGCGCCCAAGGCATCAAATTGAGCCTTGTTACTCTCATCTCGTTTCTCCATGGTAGCTCTAAGCTCATCAACTTGATTGTTGGAAGATGGAGGAGTTTGGTTGGATTGTTGTCTATGGTGTGGTGCTTGGTACTTGGTGTAGTTGTTTTGGTTTTGGTTGGAGTAATTTTGGTTGGCTTGGTAGTTGGTGTTGTTATGGTGGTATTGGGATGAAGATTGGTTGTTGTTGTGGTGAGAAGAAGAGTTGTTCCATCTTTAGTTTTGATTGCTTCCTTGTGCATTATCTTTCCACCCTTGATGTTGATTACCACCTTGATGGTAATTATTTTGGCTTTGAGAAGGATAAGGTGGACGGTTGTTGTAGTTCACATTTGCTACTACAAGAGCATGTTCTTCTTGAATTTGATGGCATTGATCAGTGTAATGGGTGGTGCTAGAGCACAAACCACAAATCCTAGGAGGGCCTTCAAGTTGAGCAACCGGAGGTGGGGCTTGGATGGCTTGGATGGAGTAGTATTCCTTTTGATCCTTTTGTATTTGGGTAAGGATGGTAGTCATATCTCCAAGTGCTTTGGTTAGACTTGATTTGGAAGGGGATGGTTTTACCACACCCTTGAGAGGATTACTTCTCACCCTTGTATGTTGTGTAGCTTCGGCAATATCCTTTATCAAATTCCAAGCTTTTCCCTCCATCTTGTTTTTCGAAAGGGAACCACCACTAGAGGCGGTGAGAAATCTTCTATCTTCCACACAAAGACCTCCGGTGATGTAGCTAATGAGCAAGTGAGTGTTCATTCCATGGTGTGGTCAAGATTCCAATAGCCTCTTGAACCGAGACCAATACTCATATAAACTCTCTTGGTTTCTTTGCATTATGCCCGAAATCTCCTTCCGGATGTAGTTGGTCTTTTCCAGTGGGAAGAATTTATCTAGAAACTCTCTTCTCAAGAAATCCCAATTAGTCACAATCTCATCCTTTAGCGAATAAAATCATGTCTTTTCTTGCCCTTCAAGAGAGAAAGGGAAGGCAAAAACCATGATAGCCACCTCATCGGCTCCATGCCTTCGAGCCATAGAACAAGCGACTTGAAAATATCTTAGATGTCGGATGGGGTCTTGACCCGGCAACCCATGATATTTAGGAAGTAGATGTATCAAGCTACTCTTCAATTCAAAGTTTGGATCAAGGTTAGGATACCTTGCTTGCAACGGTTGAAGTATGATATCCGGAGCTTCTTGCTCATGCAAA
Source organism: Arachis ipaensis (assembly GCF_059453495.1). Taxonomy (NCBI): domain Eukaryota; kingdom Viridiplantae; phylum Streptophyta; class Magnoliopsida; order Fabales; family Fabaceae; genus Arachis; species Arachis ipaensis. Next base: position 110,518,127 of record NC_142441.1, on the reverse strand, counting down.
GTGATCCGTCGTGGCTCCGCCATATGTGGCTCACCTATAGGATGTAAAGATGTATTATTAGTGCCAACAGAAGAATAGAAAGTAGCGGACTCCAAGTCACTCTCGGTACTGCCTAGTGATTCGGTATGTTCCTCAAGAGAGGCCGAAGTACTAGCCGTGTAATCCAACCACCGTCTAGCTTGCCGAGTATGTAACAAAGTTTTTTCAATCTCGGGATCAAAATCGGCTAAGCTAGAATTCGGTTGAGACCGAGTCATCAAACTTGAGAGTCATAGCACAAATATAAAAGAAATCAAAACTATAGCTAAGTATTGAAAGCAATTAAACTATCTACAATATTCACATATTCACATAACCAATATCAAGGCATATGTTGCAACCATTCCCCGGCAACGGCGCCAAAAATTTGATGGAATCCCGAGGATGCTTGGTAAAGATTTTTCTCAATGAAATTGCGTTGCAAGTATAGCTCTACCAACAACAAGCCTCGAGTATCAAATTTAGAAAAGGGATTTGGTTGTCACAAGTTCAACCCCAATAGAAATAACCGAAGTATTCAAACCTCGGGTCATCTCACAAGGAATGGGCAAACATGTGCTTCAACATTGGTTAGAATTACGGGGTTGTGAGTCATGAGCAAGAATGTAAACTAGAAATCTTAACAAACAAGTAATCTTAAATTGCAAGAAACTAATTCAAATAACTAAGCAAGATATGTGCAATTCCAAATTAACAAGTAACATCCAATATAATTCTATTCTAAACTACGCAAATGACTAATACTAAGGCAAGTAATTAAGAATTTGGGTTTTCAAATAGAAATGATAAAAGAAACTCTTGGCTAGGCATGGGAATTGGGGTCACCATCCTTGTCTAATAACCATATATTGACAATTATGAGGAACCAAACTTATTAAGTCTACTTCTATACTTGAAGTACGTCAAATGGTTTGGTCAACATCAACCCATAAGTTCTAACCTCACTACTAATTGACTTAATAGAAGGTTAGCGTCAATGGTTATCAAATTGACCACTAAGGGCTCCCAAATCATCAAATTCATTAGATCCAATGACTCAAGTTTATCCAATTATCTTAGCTTAGGCCAAGAGTGAAAAAAACTACTCCATAATCAAGGTAAACAATTCATCAAACACTTGGTAAGCATTAATAAGAGACATGTTCAAATTGCAATTAAATTGAAATTAACAAGTATTCACTAACAATTATCAACATACAATCATCCAAACAACACAATTAATCATAGAAATCATCAATGCAACATCAACAAGTAAAGATTCACAACATTCATGAAATGGGTATAAAATGACAATTGACAAGAATTCATAAAACTAACACAAGATCTAAGCAAAATTATACTAAGAAATTCAAATTGAACAATTAAAACTAGTAATTAACAAGATCCAATTCACAATTCAACAAGGGAAGATCAAATTAAAACTAGATTTAGAGAGGAACAAGGGTTTCTCTCTCTAGAAGAACAAAGAACCAAAAACTAGCTAAAAATGTGTCTTAGTGTAAAATGATTGATCTCCCCCTTTCTCTCTAGCTTCCTTGGGTCTTTTCCATGCAAAAACAGCTTGAATTTGGGCCTGATGAGCCTCAAAAATCGCCAGGCACAATTTCCTTTAATGAGATCACGTGCAACTTCCCGCGCATGCGCGCCGATTGCTTTTGTGATCCACACGTGCGCGCCAAGTGCGCGTGCGCGTCGATAGGAATCTTCTGATCCGCGCGGATGCGTCCATCCTCATCCGCGCGTGTGCTTGGAGTGCGCGTGCGCGCCAATGTTGCTTTTCCCAAAATTCAAATCTTCATGTTCCTCCCTTTTGTGCATGCTTTTTTTCTCTCTTCTAGGCCATTCCTACCCTATAATTCCTGAAATCACTCAACAAATACATCACGACATCGAATGGCAATAGAAGAGGGTTAAAATATGGTAATTTTAAGGCAAAATAAGCATGTTTTTCATCATGAAGCAATATTAGGAAGAGAACACAAAACCATGCATTTCTTGTGAATAAGTGTGAGAAATATTGACAAAACTCTCCAAATTTTACACAATATAAACCACAAAATTGGGGTTTATCACTCACCCTTGGACTTTACTCGTTGATTTCCACTGGTATCATGGCTTCTATACCATAAGCAAGTCGGAAGGGCGTTTCTCCTGTGGCGGACTGAGGCGTAGTTCGATAAGCTCATAGTACTCGAGGAAGCTCTTCAGCCCAATCTCCTTTTGTATCTTGTAACCTTTTCTTCAACCTTGCCAGTATGACTTTGTTAGCAGCCTCGGCTTGCCTATTTGCCTGTGGATGTTCTACCGAGGTGAACTGGTGCTTGATCTTTATGCTGGCTACTACGTTTCTGAAGGTTGAGTCAGTGAACTGAGTGCCATTATCAATGGTAATGGAGTGAGGTACCCCATACCTTGTGATAATATTTTTGTAGAGGAACTTCCGATTTCTTTAGGCGGTGATAGTGGCCAATGGTTCTGCTTCTATCCATTTTGTGAAGTAGTCTACTCCCACTATCAAGTATTTTACTTGTCCAGGTGCTTGGGGAAAGGGTCCTAACAGGTCCAATCCCCATTTAGCAAAAGGCGATGGAGAAGTTATACTTATGAGCTCCCTAGGGGAGCGACATGGAAGTTTGCATGCATTTGGCATGGTTGACACTTCTTTACAAACTCGGTGGCATCTTTTTGTAAAGTTGGCCAGTAGAACCCTGCTCGGATGACTTTCCTGGACAGTGACCTTGCTCCGAGATGGTTTTCGCAGATACCATTGTGGACCTCTTCTAAAACTTCTGTTGTTCTTGAGGTCGGAACGCACTTTAATAATGGTGTTGATATCCCCCTTTTATAGAGGATATTTTTTGCCAAAGTATAGTTTTGTGTTTCCTTTTGAATTTTCTTAGCTTCTTTTTCCTCTTTTGGTAGGATGTCAAATTTTAGATATTCTATCAAGGGGTTCATCCACCTGAGGTCCAGTCTAGTAACTTCAAGGACGTCTAGCTTGGCCTCTGTTTTTGCTCAGAGAGTTCTTGGAGAGTTTCTTGGATCAGGCTTCTATTATTCTCTCCTGGTTTGGTACTTGCTAGTTTGGAGAGGGCGTCTGCTCTGCTGTTGAGATCCCGAGTTATATGCTTGATCTCGGTTTCTGCAAAGCGCCTAAGGTGCTCCAAGATTTTGTCCAAGTATCTCTTCATGTTGGGGTCTTTAGCCTGATACTCTCTATTTATCTGAGAGGTCACCATCTGAGAGTCGCTGTATACCACTACTTTCGTTGCACCGACTTCTTCCGCCAGCTTTAGTCCTGCAATCAAGGCTTCATATTCTGCCTGGTTGTTAGAAGCTGGGAATTCAAGCTTGAGGGAGACTTCTATTTGGGCTCCCCCTTTGTTGACCAGTATTATGCCTGCACCGCTTCCTATTCTGTTTGAGGATCCACCTACGTATAATTCCCATGCAGTGGATTCTTCTTCTTGATCTCCTGCATATTCTGCCACGAAGGTGGTCAGGTACTGTGCTTTTATTGCTGTCCGAGTTTCACACTTTAAGTCAAACTCGGATAGCTCTATTGCCCATTGAACCATTCTACCTGCAATATCCGTCTTCTGAAGGATTTGCTTCATAGGTTGGTTCATTCGGACTCTTATTGTGTGAGCTTGAGAGTAAGGTCATAACCTTCGAGAGGCTATTATTAAGGCGTACGCAAACTTTTCGAGTTTTTGATACCTTAATTCAGAGCCTTGTAGAACTTTGCTGGTGAAGTACACAGGATGCTGCCCGACCTCATCTTCCCGTATTAGGGCTGATGCTATAGCTTTGTCTGCTTCGGACAAATATAGGACGAGTTCTTCCCCGGCTTTAGGTCGGGTCAGAATGGAAGGTTGGCTTAAAAACCTTAAATGCTTCTTCGCACTCAAGAGCCCATTCAAACTTGCATCCTTTTCTTAGTAGGGAGAAGAGTGGTAGGGATCTTAATGCTGATCTCGCCAAGAACCTGGAGAGGGCGGCAAGTCGACTGTTCAGCTGTTGGACCTCTTTTAAACATGCTGGACTTTTCATTTCTAGGACCGTTTTACACTTGTCGGGATTAGTTTCGATTCCTCTTTGTGTAAGCATAAAACCTAGAAACTTTTCAGCCTCTACTACGAAGGTGCATTTCGTGGGATTTAACCTCATCCCATGCATTCTTATGGTGTTGAATACTTGCTTAAGGTCTGTCAAGAGGTCGGTCTCATCCTTGATTTTTACTAGCATGTCATCTACATAGACTTCCATCAGCCCCAAGGTGAGATGCAAACACCTTATTCATCAGCCTTTGATATGTGGCTCCCGCGTTTTTTAGTCCAAACGGCATAACCACATAGCAATAGTTTACTCTAGGTGTGATGAATGATATTTTTTCTTGATCCGACTTGTACATCGGGATTTGATTGTATCCCGAGTATGCATCCATAAACGACAAGTATCGATACCCTGAGCTGGAGTCTACTAGAGTATCAATTCTTGGAAGTGGATATGGGTCTTTGGGACACGCCTTATTCAGGTTGGTGTAATCGACGCACATCCTCCACTTGCCGTTTTGTTTCTTGACTAGCACCAATTTTGCTAGCATGCCGGATATTTGACCTCTTTGACGAACACGGCTATTAGGAGTGCTAACACTTGTTCTTCCACCACTTGAGCCATTTCTGGTCCGAGCTTTTGCCTTCTTTGTTGAACAGGTCGCGATCCGGGGTAAACCGACAGCTTGTGTGACATGAGTTCGGGATCTATCCCTGGCATGTCTGAGGCTTTCCAGGCAAAGAGGTTGGAATTTTCTTTTAGGAGTTTTATGAGCTTCTCCTTCAATTCTTCTTTCAAGTCGGCTCCTATATTGGTGTTTTTCCTTCCTCTTTTTCGACCTGTACCTACTCAGTTTTCCCCCCGGGTTGTGGTCGCAATTCTTCCTTAGCTCTGACTCCTCCGAGTTCAATGGTGTGCACCTCCTTTCCCTTCTCTTTCAAGTTTAGGTTTCATTGTAGCATTTCCTTGCTAATTTTTGGTCTCCCCTGATGGTGTCTATTCCCTCTGGTGTTGGGAATTTCATGCAAAGATGAGGGGTGGATACCACTGCTCTGAGCCGGTTTAGGGTAGTTCTACCTATTAAAGCGTTATAGGCTGATCTTACGTCGATACCTATGAAGTTGATGCTCAGAGTTTTAGTTTTCCTCCCTTTTCCAAAAGTGGTATGAAGGGGTATGTATCCCAGTGGTTTTATTGGTGTATCCCCCAATCCGTATAGGGTGTTAGGGTAGGCTCTCAACTCCTTCTCGTCCAACCCCAGCTTATCGAATACGGTTTGAAGAGGATGTCGGCTGAGCTTCCTTAATCCACCAGAGTTCTATGAAGATGGGAATTAGCAAGGATCATGGTTATCACTATCGGATCGTCATGTTCAGGTATGATTCCTTGTCCATCTTCTATGGCAAATGAGATAGTGGGGAGGTCGGGAGCCTGGCCTCCGACCTGGTAGACTTCCTTCAAGTGCCTTTTGCGAGCCGACTTTGTGAGGCCGTGGTGCACGAATTGTGAATCACACTTTTCACAATGCGTACCACTAACCAGCAAGTGCACTGGGTCATCCAAGTAATACCTTACGTGAGTAAGGGTCGAATCCCACGGAGATTGTTGGTTTGAAGCAATCTATGGTTATCTTGTAAATCTTAGTCAGGAAGTCAATTATGTTTATCAGTTAAATTGCGAATAACCAAGAGAGCATAAATTAAAGGTTACTTGTTGTGTAGTAATGGAGAATATGTTGGAGTTTTGGAGATGCTTTGTCTTCTGAATCTCTGCTTTCCTCTGTCTTCTGATTCACGCACGCACGTCCTCCTATGGCAAGCTGTGTGTTGGTGGATCACCGTTGTCAATGGCTACCTTCCATCCTTCCAGTGAAAACTATGCTCACGCGCTTTGTCACAGCACGGCTAATCACCGGTTGGTTCTCGATCCGGTTGGAATAGGATTTACTATCCTTTTGCGTCTGTCACTAACGCCCAGCCTTCAGGAGTTTGAAGCTCGTCACAGTCATTCAATCCTTGAATCCTACTCGGAATACCACAAACAAGGTTTAGACTTTCCGGATTCTCATGAATGCCGTCATCAATTCTAGCTTATACCACGAAGATTCTGATTAAGAGATCTAAGAGACACTCATTCAATCTGATATAGAAAGGAGGTGGTTGTCAGGCACACGTTCATGGTTTGAGAAAGGTGATGAATGTCACGGATCATCACCTCCATCACAGTTAAGCGCGAATGAACATCTTAGATAGGAACAAGCGTGTTTGAATGGAAAACAGAAATACTTGCATTAATTCATCGAGACACAGCAGAGCTCCTCACCCCCAACAATGGGGTTTAGAGACTCATGCCGTCAGAGAATACAAAGTTTAGATCTGAAATGTCATGAGATACAAAATAAATCTCTAAAAGTTGTTTAAATACTAAACTAGTAGCCTAGGTTTACAAAAATTGGATAAACTATGATGGATGATGCAGGGATCCACTTCTGGGGCCCACTTGGTGTGTGCTGGGGCCCACTTGGTGTGTGCTGGGGCTGAGACTTAAGCAATTCACGTGCAGAGGCCATTTGTGGAGTTGAACGCCAGTTTTTATGCCAGTTTGGGCGTTCAACTCCAGCTTTTGATCCTTTTCTGGCGCTGGACGCCAGAATTGGGCAGAGGACTGGCGTTGAACGCCAGTTTACGTCATCTATCCTTGTGCAAAGTATAGACTATTATATATTGCTGGAAATCCCTGGATGTCTACTTTCCAACGCAATTGGAAGCACGCCATTTCGAGTTCTGTAACTCCAGAAAATCCACTTTGAGTGAAGGGAGGTCAGAATCCAACAGCATCAGCAGTCCTTTTTCATCCTGAATCAGATTTTTGCTCAGCTCCTTCAATTTCAGCCAGAAAAATACCTGAAATTACAGAAAAACACACAACTCATAGTAAAGTCCAGAAATATGAATTTTTCCTAAAAACTAATAAAAATAGACTAAAAACTAACTAAAACATACTCAAAATTATATGAAATTAACCCCAAAAAGCGTATAAAATATCCGCTCATCACAACACCAAACTTAAACTGTTGCTAGTCCTCAAGCAACGAGACAAATAAAATAGAAGACTAATAGGTTGAGAAGCAATAATATCTCAGAGTTTTTGAGTGAAGCTCAGATTCTAATTAGATGAGCGGGACTAGTAGCTTTTTGCTTCTGAACAGTTTTGGCATCTCACTTTATCCATTGAAGCTCAGAGTGATTGGCATCTATAGGAACTTAGAATTCAGATAGTGTTATTGATTCTCTTAGTTCAGTGTGATGATTCTTGAACACAGCTTCTTTATGAGTCTTGGCCGTGGCCCTAGGCACTTTGTTTTCCAGTATTACTACCGGATACATAAATGCCACAGACACATAACTGGGTGAACCTTTTCAGATTGTGACTCAGCTTTGCTAAAGTCCCCAATTAGAGGTGTCCAGAGTTCTTAAGCACACTCTTCTTTTTGCTTTGGACCTTGACTTTAACCGCTCAGTCTCAAGTTTTCACTTGACACCTGCACGCCACAAGCACATGGTTAGGGACAGCTTGGTTTAGCCGCTTAGACCAGGATTTTAGTCCTTTAGGTCCTCCTATCCACTGATGCTCAAAGCCTTGGGATCCTTTTTATTTGCCCTTGCCTTTTGGTTTTAAGAGCTTTTGGCTTTTTCTGCTTGCTTTTTTTTTTTCTGCAAGCTTTGTTCTTTACTGCTTTTTCTTGCTTCAAGAATCATTTTTATGATTTTTCAGATTATCAATAACATGTCTCATGTTCATCAATCTTTCAAGAGCCAACATATTTAACAGTCTTAAACAACAAATTCAAAAGATATATGCACTGTTCAAGCATTCATTCAGAAGATAGAAAGCATTGCCACCACATTTAACTAATTAGAATTTCTTTTATTAAACTCGAAATTTTATTGCTTCTTATTCGAAAGATCTACTATTTTATTCATTTTTAATGATGATGAGAAAAATAAACTATAGCTTAATTGGAGATAAAATCAAATAGATACTAATTACTATTATATGACTTCTAAGGTAAACTTTTATAAGGACACTGTCACAGAGTTAAGGCAGAAATTGGAAATTAACAACCTTTATTCTGGGGGCACGGGGGTTTCTCTGATCCTTGGGATGCTTGGTACTACAAGAGAAGACTTTTGGCGCTTCAGTTCCCTTAAGTCACGCCCCTGTTCCTCTTGTTCTTTAAACATATAGGTCAGCATTTGATTGTGTTCCTTCTGTTGTTTTATTATTTGCTCCATAGCTTCCTGTATCTTGGTGACAAACATCTCAAGATATTCCCAATATTCTGCTTGAGGAATCTCTGGGAGGAATTCCTGTGCTCTCTTCTTGATATGATCCTCCTGTGCTTGTTGTCTCTCCATTGATGCTTTGGTGATTGACTTTTCAATTAGGATATATTCAGTTATTCCCATCTTGACTCCAGCGTCCTTACAGAGCAGAGAAATCACGCTTGGATAAGCCAACCTGGCCTCTTTTGAATTTTTATTAGCTATCTTGTAGAGTTCAGTGGAAATCAGCTGATGAACCTCCACTTCCTTCCCCGTCATGATGCAATGAATCATCGCTGCTCTTTTAACTGTGACTTCAGAACAGTTGCTAGTGGGCAACAGAGAACGCCCAATGAAGTCCAGCCATCCTCTGGCAACTGGTTTGAGATCCTCTCTCTTGAGTTGATTTGGGACGCCCTTTGTGTTGGTGGTCCACCTGGCTCCAGGGATACATATGTCCTCTAGAATCTTATCCAGGCCAATGTCTGCTCTCATCATCCTCCTGTTGAAGGAGTCTGGATCATCTTTTAGCTGAGGTAGCTTTAATATCTCTCTGATCTTGTCAGGGGTGGTATGAACAATCTTTCCCCTGACCATGGTCCGAAATTCGTAGCAGGCAGTTCCAGATAGTCTTTGCTTGTCAGTCTGCCACATATTAGCATAGAACTCCTGGACCATGTTCCTTCCTACTTTTGTTTCAGGATTAGCTAGGACTTCCCAGTTCCTGATTCGAATTTGCTCCTGGATCTCCGGATATTCGTCTTCTTTCAGATCGAATCTAACTTCCGGGATCACTGATCTCAGACCCATTACTTTAAGATAATGGTCTGAATGTTCTTTAGATAAGAACTTCCCTTGATTCCAAAGTGGTTTTGGAACGCTCTCTTTCTTGCCTCTTGGAGTGGATTGTTTTCCTTTGGGAGCCATGATCTTAGTGATCTCGGATAAACACACCAAACTTAGAGGTTTGCTTGTCCTCAAGCAAAAGAAAAGAAAGGAGAGGGATAGAAGGAGATCGAGGTGCACTTGTTGATGGAGGAGGGGGGAGGCCGAACCCAATTTTAAAGGGGTGGGGGGGTGGGTTTTCGAAAAATTGGAAGAGATAAGATAAAAAGATTAAGTTGAAAAAGATAAGATAGAAGATAGAGTTTAATTTTGAAAAGATATGATAGATTTTTGAAAAAGATAACTTTGAATTTTGAAAAAGATAATATGGATATTTGAAAAAGATATGGATTAGTTGAAAAGATTTTTGAGTGAAAAAGATAGATTTGTTTTCAGAAAAGATTTTGAAAAGAGTTGGATTTTTAGAAATTAAGGATTTTAGAAATCAGGGTTCTTGACATGTTCATGTAAAAAAAAATCATGCATTGAAGCATAAAATTTGAAATTAAAATGGAAATACGTGTGGGATAAATGGATTTGGCTCCTCCCTGTCTTCCTGGCGTTTGAACGCCCAAACACTGCTTGTTTTGGGTGTTCAACGCCCAAATGCTGATCTCCTGGGCGTTCAGCGCCCAGTTGCTGCCATTACTGGCGTTCAACGCCCAGTGGATGCCCATTTTGGGCGCTGAACGCCCAAAATGCCCCTTTACTAGCGTTTTCTTGCCATTGAGCTCCCTATCTCTGTTTTGTGTGCAGATTCCTTCTGTAACCCTGTAAACTTATACAAATGATTCTGTACCTTAGTGTCAGTGAACTTTATATAAACAAATAAAAATAAAAATAAAAATAGGGCAAAAATGCTTAGAGGATTGATGCCCCATGGCTGGGTTGCCTCCCAGCAAGCGCTTCTTTATTGTCTTTAGCTGGACCTTGCTGAGCTTTTAATCTAGCTTCAGCCTTGAGCATTCTTGCTCAATGTTGCCTTCAAGATAATGCTTGATTCTCTGTCCATTGACAATGAACTTCTTATCAGAATCAATATCTTGAAGCTCCACATAACCATATGGTGACACACTTGTAATCACGTATGGTCCCCTCCACCGGGATTTCAGTTTCCCGGGGAATAGCCTGAGTCTAGAGTTAAACAACAGGACCTTCTGTCCTGGTTCAAAGATTCTAGATGACAGCTTTCTGTCATGCCATTTTTTTGATTTTTCTTTATAAAGCTTGGCATTTTCGAAAGCTGTGAATCTGAATTCCTCTAGCTCATTTAGCTGGAGCAATCGTTTTTCTCCTGCTAATTTGGCATCAAAGTTTAGGAATCTGGTTGCCCAGTAGGCCTTATGTTCCAGTTCCACGGGCAGGTGGCATGCCTTACCATACACGAGTTGGTATGGAGAGGTCCCTATAGGGGTCTTGAATGCTGTTCTGTAAGCCCACAGAGCATCATCCAAGCTCCTTGCCCAATCCTTTCTACGGGTATTTACTGTCCGTTCCAGGATTCTCTTTAATTCTCTATTAGAGACTTCAGCCTGCCCATTGGTTTGTGGATGATATGGAGTGGCCACCTTGTGGCGAATTCCATACCGAACCATGGCAGAGTAAAGCTGTTTATTGCAGAAGTGAGTACCCCCATCACTGATTAGTACTCTAGGGACACCAAACCTGCTAAAAATATGTTTCTGGAGGAACTTCAGCACTGTTTTAGTATCATTGGTGGGTGTGGCAATAGCCTCAACCCATTTTGATACATAGTCAACTGCCACCAGAATATAAGTGTTTGAGTATGATGGTGGGAAAGGTCCCATGAAGTCAATTCCCCATACGTCAAACAACTCAATTTCCAATATTCCTTGTTGAGGCATGGCGTAACCATGAGGCAGATTACCAGCTCTTTGGCAACTGTCACAATTACGTACAAACTCTCGGGAATCTTTATAGAGTGTGGGCCAATAGAAGCCACATTGGAGGACCTTTGTGGCTGTTCGCTCACCTCCGAAATGGCCTCCATATTGAGATCCGTGGCAATGCCACAGGATCCTCTGTGCTTCTTCTCTAGGCACACACCTACGGATAATTCCGTCTGCACATCTCTTAAAGAGATAAGGTTCATCCCACAAGTAGTACTTTGCATCAGTAATTAATTTCTTCTTTTGTATCCTGTTGTACTCCTTGGATATGAACCTTGCAGCTTTATAGTTTGCAATATCGGCAAACCATGGTGCTTCCTGAATGGCGAATAAATGCTCATCAGGAAACGTCTCAGAGATCTCTAGAGAAGGGGGGGACGTCCCTTCCACTGGCTCTATCCGGGACAGATGATCAGCCACTTGGTTCTCTGTCCCTTTTCTGTCTCTTATTTCTATATCAAACTCTTGCAGAAGCAATACCCATCTGATGAGCCTGGGTTTTGAATCCTGCTTTGTGAGTAGATATTTAAGAGCAGCATGGTCAGTATACACAATCACTTTTGATCCTACTAAGTATGATCTGAATTTGTCAATGGCGTAAACCACTGCAAGTAATTCTTTTTCTGTGGTTGTGTAATTTTTCTGGGTATCGTTTAGAACGCGACTGGCATAATAAATGACATGCAGAAGCTTGTCATGCCTCTGTCCCAATATTGCACCAATGGCATGATCACTGGCATCACACATTAGCTCAAATGGTAATGTCCAGTCTGGTGCAGAAATGACTGGTGCTGTGACCAGCTTAGCTTTCAGCGTTTCAAACGCCTGCAGGCACTTTGTGTCAAACACAAATGGCGTGTCAGCAGCTAGCAGATTGCTTAGAGGTTTTGCGATTTTTGAAAAATCCTTTATAAACCTCCTATAGAATCCTGCATGCCCCAGAAAGCTTCTGATTGCCTTAACATTGGCAGGTGGTGGTAATTTTTCAATTACCTTTATTTTTGCTTGATCCACCTCTATTCCCTTGTTTGAGATTTTATGCCCAAGAACAATTCCTTCAGTCACCATGAAGTGACATTTTTCCCAGTTTAAAACTAGGTTGGTTTCTTGGCATCTTTTCAGAACAAGTTTCAGGTGATCAAGACAGGAGCTGAATGAGTCTCCATATATTGAGAAGTCATCCATGAAGACTTCCAGAAATTTTTCCACCATATCAGAGAAAATAGAGAGCATGCATCTCTGGAAGGTTGCAGGCGCTTTACATAGCCCAAATGGCATCCTTCTATAAGCAAACACTCCAGATGGACATGTGAATGCTGTTTTCTCTTGATCCTGGGGATCCACTGCAATCTGGTTATAGCCTGAATAGCCATCCAAAAAGCAGTAATAATCATGACCTGCTAGTCTCTCTAGCATCTGGTCTATGAATGGTAAAGGAAAATGATCCTTTCTGGTGGCTGTATTGAGCCTTCTGTAGTCAATACACATGCGCCACCCTGTAACTGTTCTTGTAGGAACCAGTTCATTTTTTTCATTATGAATCACTGTCATGCCTCCCTTTTTTAGGACGACTTAAACAGGGCTCACCCAGGGGCTATCAGAAATGGGATAAATAATCCCAGCCTCTAGTAATTTGGTGACCTCTTTCTGCACCACTTCCTTCATGGCTGGATTTAGCCGCCTCTGTGGTTGAACCACTGGTTTGGCATTATCCTCCAATAGGATTTTGTGCATGCATCTAGCTGGGCTTATGCCCTTAAGGTCACCTATAGACCACCCAAGAGCTGTCTTGTGTGTTCTTAGCACTTGAATAAGTGCTTCCTCTTCCTGTGAACCTAAAGCAGAGCTTATGATCATTGGAAAAGTGTCACCTTCTCCCAGAAATGCATATTTCAAGGATGGTGGTAGTGGCTTGAGCTCGGGTTTAGGAGGTTTTTCCTCTTTCAGAAGAAAGTTCAGAGGCTCTTTCATGTCCTTTGAATCCTCCAAATCAGGCTGAACATCTTTAAAGATGTCTTCCAACTCTGATTCGAGACTCTCAGCCATGTTGATCTCTTCTACCAAAGAGTCGATGAAATCAACTTTCATGCAGTCTGTTGATGTGTCTGGATGCTGCATGGCTTTGACAGCGTTCAACTTAAACTCATCATCATTGACTCTCAGGGTTATTTTCCCCTGTTGGACGTCAATGCGGGATCGTCCAGTTGCTAGGAAGGGTCTTCCTAGAATGAGAGTAGCACTCTTGTGCTCCTCCATTTCCAGCACAACAAAGTCAGTGGGAAAGGCGAATGGCCCAACTCTGACAATCATGTCTTCAATCACGCCTGATGGGTATTTAGTGGAACCATCAGCAAGTTGGAGACATATCCGGGTTGGTTTAACTTCTTCAGTTAAGCCAAGTTTCCTGATAGTGGATGCAGGTATCAGGTTGATGCTTGCCCCAAGATCGCACAAAGCTGTCTTGGTGCAATCACCTTCTAATATGCATGGTATCAGAAAACTCCCAGGGTCTTTAAGCTTTTCAGGAAAGCTTTTCAGAATGACTGCACTGCATTCTTCAGTGAGGAGAACTCTTTCTGTTTCTCTCCACTCCTTTTTATGACTCAAGATCTCTTTCATGAACTTGGCATAAGAAGGTATTTGCTCAAGTGCCTCTGCAAATGGAATCTTTATTTCAAGAGTCCTTAGATAATCTGCAAAGCGAGCAAATTGCTTATCCTGCTCCTCTTTCCAGAGTTTTTGAGGATAAGGTATCTTGGCTTTATATTCCTCAACCTTAGTGGTTAAGGAAGCCTTTTTAGAGGGGTTGTCATCGGCACTTGTGTGTGTCTGATCCCTCACTGGCAATTGAGTGCCAGAGTCAGAAGCTGGAGTGACGTTAGACGCCAGCTCACTGTCTGTTCCTGGCGCCTGAACGCCAGAAATGTGCCCATTTTGGGCGTTCAACACTGGATTCTGCCCCATTTGGGCGTTCAATGCCAGATTCTTGCCCATTTCTGGCGTTGAACGCCAATCCTGCCTTGTTTCTGGCGCTGAACGCCAGTTTTGGGCATGGTCTGGGCGTTCAGCGCCAACCTTCCACCCATTTTCTGGTGTTTTAGTGCCAGAATTATTTTTCCCTGGGCTCTTACTGTCCTCAGGTGAATCTTTGGTGGGTCGCTCATTTCTTGAATTTTTGATGCCTTGAGGTGGGGTATTTAATGTTTTCCCACTTCTTAATTGAACTGCTTGGCATTCTTCTGCTATTTGCCTTGATAGCTGCTGCTTTGTTTGCTTAAACTGTTCGTCCATATGTATATTAGCTATCCTTGTCTCCTGTAGCCTGTCCTTGAATTCAGCTAGCTGCTTGGTTAGAAAATCCAATTGCTGATTGAATTCAGCAGCTTGTTTTACAGTACTGAATTCAGCAGTTACTGTTTTAACCTCTTCATTCATGGAAGGGTTGCTGCTTAGATACAGATGCTGATTCCTGGCAACTGTATCAATGAGCTCTTGAGCTTCTTCAATTGTCTTTCTCATATGGATAGATCCACCAGCTGAGTAATCTAGAGACATCTGAGCTCCTTCTGCAAGCCCATAGTAGAAGATGTCTAACTGAACCCACTCTGAAAACATTTCAGAGGGGCATTTTCGTAGCATCTCTTTGTATCTCTCCCAGGCATCATAAAGAGATTGATTATCTCCTTGTTTAAAGCCTTGGATGTCCAGCCTTAGCTGTGTCATCCTTTTTGGAGGAAAATACTGATTCAGGAATTTTTCTGTCAGCTGTTTCCATGTTCTTATGCTGGCCTTAGGTTGGTTATTTAACCACCTCTTAGCTTGATCTTTTACAGCAAATGAAAACAGTAATAGTCTGTAGACATCCTGATCTATTTCCTTATCATGTACTGTGTCAGCAATTTGTAGAAATTGTGCCAGAAACTCTGTAGGTTCTTCCTGTGGATTCAACTTTGCTGGAGACCGGAATACTGGCAACTTTGCTGCACCATGATAATGAGTTGAGGATTCAACTCAAAGCTACTAACTCCAATGGAGGGTATGCATATGCTACTTCCATATGAAGCAGTAGAGGGGTTAGAATATGACCCCAGAGTCCTCCTGAACTGTTCATTTCCACTTATGTCCATGATGGATATATGGATATAACTTGGACTGATTTACCTTTTTATTTATTTTATTTTATAAGAAGTAAATACTTAAATAAAATAAAATAACTAAAAAGAATTTGAATTTTGAAATTAAAATATTTTTTTTTATATAATTTTCGAAAATTTGTTTTTAAAATAGAGAGAAAAGAAATTTTTGAATTTAAAGAGGAGAGAGAAAAACAATAAGATAGCACAAGATTTAAAATTTTTAGATCTAATGCTCCCTACTTTTGAAAATTTTGGAGGGAAAACACCAAGGAACACCAAACTTAAAAATTTTAAAATCAAGTCACAAGGAAAACTCAAGAACACGAAGAAAGAACACCAAACTTAAAATTTTTAGAAAACCAAGCCAAAATTTTCGAAAACCAAAGGGAAATCAACAAGAAAATACCAAACTTAAAGTTTGGCACAGGATTTAATAGAAAAAATTATTTTTGAAAAAGGTTTTAAAAATATGATAGCCAATTACCATGAACATAAACACCACGTTCTAACTAACTGAGCTATAAATTTAAAGTGTTTTAATAAGGGATAAATAATAAAAGACTCTAAACCAAAAAAAAAAGAGTAATTTTTCCTAATTTAAGCAACAAAATAAACCGTTAGTTGTCCAAACACGAACAATCCCCGGCAACGGCGCCAAAAACTTTGTGCACGAATTGTGAATCACACTTTTCACAATGCGTACCACTAACCAGCAAGTGTACTGGGTCGTCCAAGTAATACCTTACGTGAGTAAGGGTCGAATCCCACGGAGATTGTTGGTTTGAAGCAATCTATGGTTATCTTGTAAATCTTAGTCAGGAAGTCAATTATGTTTATCAGTTGAATTGCGAATAACCAAGAGAGCATAAATGAAAGGTTACTTGTTGTGTAGTAATGGAGAATATGTTGGAGTTTTGGAGATGCTTTGTCTTCTGAATCTCTGCTTTCCTCTGTCTTCTGATTCACGCACGCACGTCCTCCTATGGCAAGCTGTGTGTTGGTGGATCACCATTGTCAATGGCTACCTTCCATCCTTCCAGTGAAAACTATGCTCACGCGCTCTGTCACAGCACGGCTAATCACCGGTTGGTTCTCGATCCGGTTGGAATAGGATTTACTATCCTTTTGCGTCTGTCACTAACGCCCAGCCTTCAGGAGTTTGAAGCTCGTCACAGTCATTCAATCCTTGAATCCTACTCGGAATACCACAGACAAGGTTTAGACTTTCCGGATTCTCATGAATGCCGTCATCAATTCTAGCTTATACCACGAAGATTCTGATTAAGAGATCTAAGAGACACTCATTCAATCTGAT
This sequence comes from Arachis ipaensis, assembly GCF_059453495.1. Taxonomy (NCBI): domain Eukaryota; kingdom Viridiplantae; phylum Streptophyta; class Magnoliopsida; order Fabales; family Fabaceae; genus Arachis; species Arachis ipaensis. Next base: position 110,501,461 of record NC_142441.1, on the reverse strand, counting down.
ATAGAACGGAGGTGGTTGTCAGGCACACGTTCATGGTTTGAGAAAGGTGATGAATGTCACGGATCATCACCTCCATCATAGTTAAGCGCGAATGAACATCTTAGATAGGAACAAGCGTGTTTGAATGGAAAACAGAAATACTTGCATTAATTCATCGAGACACAGCAGAGCTCCTCACCCCCAACAATGGGGTTTAGAGACTCATGCCGTCAGAGAATACAAAGTTTAGATCTGAAATGTCATGAGATACAAAATAAATCTCTAAAAGTTGTTTAAATACTAAACTAGTAGCCTAGGTTTACAAAAATTGGATAAACTATGATGGATGATACAGAGATCCACTTCTGGGGCCCACTTGGTGTGTGCTGGGGCCCACTTGGTGTGTGCTGGGGCTGAGACTTAAGCAATTCACGTGCAGAGGCCATTTGTGGAGTTGAACGCCAGTTTTTATGCCAGTTTGGGCGTTCAACTCCAGCTTTTGATCCTTTTCTGGCGCTGGACGCCAGAATTGGGCAGAGGACTGGCGTTGAACGCCAGTTTACGTCGTCTATTCTTGTGCAAAGTATGGACTATTATATATTGCTGGAAAGCCCTGGATGTCTACTTTCCAACGCAATTCGAAGCACGCCATTTAGAGTTCTGTAGCTCCAGAAAATCTACTTTGAGTGAAGGGAGGTCAGAATCCAACAGCATCAGCAGTCCTTTTTCAGCCTGAATAAGATTTTTGCTCAGCTCCTTCAATTTCAGCCAAAAAAATACCTGAAATTACAGAAAAACACACAACTCATAGTAAAGTCCAGAAATATGAATTTTTCCTAAAAAATAATAAAAATAGACTAAAAACTAACTAAAACATACTCAAAACTATATGAAATTAACCTCAAAAAGCGTATAAAATATCCGCTCATCAGGCCGCCTCCCCCGAACCCCCCCGAGATCATATGTATATGTCCTTCTGGGGTTTGTGGGGTGGATCTCTCCGGTCCTCGTTGTCTCGCTTCCTTTTCCCCTGATGGTCCGACCTTTCCATGAGATATCTATCGAGCCAACCTTCTCTGGCCAACTTTTCTATCACATTTTTAAGGTCATAACAATCATTTGTTGAGTGACCATATATCTTATGGTACTCACAGTAGTCGCCGCGACTCCCTCCCTTTTTGTTTTTGATGGGTCTAGGAGGAGGTAGTCTTTCGATATGGCAGATTTTCCTGTAGACATCAACTAGATAAACTCTTAGAGGAGTATAAGAGTGATATCTCCTAGGCCTTTTGGGGCCGACTTCCTCTTTTTTCTTGGGCTCTCTTTCTTTCTCTTTTGCTGAGTGAGAGTGCCCAGGTCGCCAACTCGGCTCTCGCAGTCTGGCATTTTCCTCTATGTTGATGTACTTCTTAGCTCTCTCTTGTACATTGCTCAAGGAGGTTGGGTGCCTTTTGGATATGGACTGGGAGAAGGGACCTTTTCGAAGTCCATTTACTAGCCCCATAATTACTTCCTCCGTGGGCAGGTCTTGAATTTCCAGACACGCTTTATTGAACCTTTCCATATAGTCTCGTAGAGGTTCTCCAACCTCCTGTTTTACTCCTAGGAGGCTCGGTGCGTGCTTTACTTTGTCCTTCTGGATAGAGAACCGCATCAAGAACTTTTGTGAGAGGTCCTCGAAACTAGTGACCGACCTTGGAGGGAGGTTGTCAAACCACTTCATTGCTGCTTTCGACAAGGTGGTCGGGAAAGCCTTGCAATGAGTAGCATCAGAAGCGTCAGCCAGATACATCCGACTTTTGAAGTTGCTTAGATGATGCTTCGGATCTGTGGTTCCATCATAGAGGTCCATATCAGGGATTTTGAAGTTTCTCGGAACTTTTGCCCTCATTATGTCCTCACTGAATAGGTCTTCTCCTCCCAAGGGAGAATTTTCTCGGTCATTGCGGGAGCTCCAATTTTTGAGGACGGACTCCAGCCTTAAGAGCTTTTCTTCTAGCTCCTTTCGTCGCTCTATCTCATTTTTCATGTTTCTCTCCGCCTCTCGATGTCGTTCTAGTTTTTGCTCCAGTTGTTCCAAACGTCCTTGGTGGCCGTGGAACAGTCTTCAGAAGAATTTGCCTTTGGGTCCTTTAACCCAGAGGTGCTTTCTCTGTTCTGGTTGATCGCGCCTTGGTGAGTGGCCATGTCTGCATCATTGTTCCCTACGTTCAGATTCTCTTGTTCAGAATCGGACGCCGTGTGACCATCTTCAGGTGAATTGTCCGCCATTCTGGGGTGATCTCTCAGGTCCCCGGCAATGGCGCCAATGTTATGATGGATAACCAGAGATTAATGGGCTGAAATCGTAGGGTTGGCCCAATCGTCTGAGGATGGAAGCCTCCGAGCAGGTCTGTGTTTGAGGGCCTTAGTCCGACTTGTATGCATGAGAGAATGGGAGGTGGTACCTGCAAAGACACTCCGATTCCTAAGTTAGCAAGGGTGTGAGCAAGTTTAGAGAGTATTGGCACTTAGTGATACCTGAGGGGTGTCAGTGTATTTATAGTGGTGAACCAATAACCACCGTTGAAGTAGTTCCACCTTTTAAGGAGGATAACCGTCCCTTTATCTTAGGGAAGTTGGGATATGGCTCCTGGAAGTGGGTTGAGAGATTTTAGGAGCAGTTACTTATTTGAATGAGTGTTATCTGCCAGATAATCTTCGTTCCCGACTTCTTTGGACCAGGTCGTTGTTGAGACCAACTTTTTAAGAGAAGGTTGGTGTCGAGTGAGACCCAATCTTTGGATTGGGCCTTTCATTTGGGCCTGGACCTTAGTGTTGGGTCAGGGTATGAACAAGGATCGTCTTCCGACCCCATTCGAACATTACACTACTTTCTGTAAAAGCATGAGCAACTAAACCTCCTAAGTTAGGCTTAGGAGCTCTGCTGATTCTCATGGATTAATAATATTACTGTTCTATTTCAATACACATTTGATTCCATTCTCTTGTGCATTTTCGTTCTTTATATCATGAATCGAGGATGACTCGTAACAATCATCTTTGTTCTACATGGGTTCCGTGCGAATCCAGGCCGGATAGCATTGAATCACAAGCTAGAGAATGCACTACGGATTCCAAGAGCGTGCCTGGGCGACTTTGGATACGTGACATATAATCCCGTTGACCATGGGTTACTGAGGTTTTTGTGGTGTCAAGGCTAGAGTATGAAAAGCAGCGTTCCCTAATCCGGAAGATCCGACCTTGTCTGTGGTGTTTTGAGTAGGATCGCGAAGGGGAGTGGATTGTTTAGGTCTTCACCTTCGACTATGGTGGGAAGCCATGAGTTAACTTGATAAGGATGCTACATGAGTTGCTCGCATATGGTGGACTACTATGGTTTAGAAGAAACTAACTTGATGAGGATGCTACATGAGTTAGTCAATTACGGCTGTCATTGAATGAATTGTTCGTTGTTGAAGTAGATGGTAAGAAAAGTTAATTCGGAAAGAATATGCATCTTCGAAGCCTTCACTAACTATCCATCATTGCTTTTACACTAATCTGGTATTTCGTTCTTATTATTTCATTTATGCTTTTAAACAAACAACCATATTTTCTAATCGCCTGACTAAGATTTACAAGATAGCCATTGCTTGCTCAATGCGACAATCTCTGTGGGATGACCCTCACTCACCTGAGAATGTCTTTTAACTCGAATACTCTTTCCACCATGCAAAGCCAGTCGATGAAATCATCAGGTTGGAGTTTTCCTTCAAACTCAGGAATATCAATTTTGATTCCTAATTATTTAGCTTTGTGAGTCGTATTGTGCCGTGCTCTTCGTGTGGATAAATCTTCATTTGAAGAAGAATAATGAAATGGATTTGCATTATCCTCCTCGTTAAAAGGACTGTCTTCAGTCTGCTTTCCATGATTATGTTGAGCAGCTTCATATTTTGCAAGTTGTTCTTGCAACTCCTTAACTTGACGGCGTAATTTCTCCACTTCAATTTCTTGAGTGGCTCTATGCTTCGGAGCCATCTTTTACTACTATACAATGAGACTGATGCTTGGACGTTGATGTTGTGATGATGATGAGGATGCACCAATGATAATAATGGTGGGATTGAACGAAGATAATGACCAACAAAAATGGCACCAAAAGAAGAGAAAAGAACAATATTACCCGAAACTTCACAACAGACAATCCGTACTAACGATGACTTGTACCAATAGCAAGAAAACCACATTAAAGACCGTACCCACGAACCAAATAAAATTTTACTGGAGCAAGTCGACGACCGATCTTGCTCTGATACCAAACTGACGCCGGGACGTCGCTTGGGTCACCAATCTTGGCAAGATTAATAACCCCACTGTAGTGAAAATAGCTAAAATCCCACCTTGGTTGGCTAAGTCAAGGATGCACCTCTTACTCTCAAAGAGTCTAGAAGAAAATAAGCACACAGCTTATTTAAATATATAACTCAATCAATTCAACTCATAAATAAAAGGGGTACATACGCATATTTATACTAGTAGGGGAGGGGGAGCCTTTGAGTATTAGGCGATGTGGGGCTAATTCATATGCATATTATAATAACATAACTAAACTTTACTACTTTAACTAATATTTCTAATAACCTAATGGATGCTCCTGCATCACCAAGTGAGTAGAGAAAGAAAAAGAAAGACTAAAACTACTCTGCATTAAGTAGTCAGGCAAGACTTTTGTGTAAGTAATTTCATGACTGACATGATACATGATGCATTATTTGATCCTCGTAGTCGATCCAATTTAGTAAGATGAGAGTTTTTTGTTGTTTTTGATCTATTGTTCTCTGCCCTATATTGTGGGTTTTGGATTGGGTGTTATAATAACTCTTGGATCAATTGTAATTAGATCTATGATGAGCTCAAACTAATCAATTATAACCAGGGTCTAAGAGCTCACATTAATCAATCATATCTTTTTGAATGCCTCCATTTGTTCTTCGTATTTGGGATCCCATCTTCTCTTGCCAATTCACTGTCTCATTAAAATTTTCTCCTACCACCCATGTGATATTTGTCCATTGATTCCTCATTTCTATGAGAGAAATCCAACCCATGTACCTTTCTGTAGCCACTGGTTTACCATATAATCCTAAAAATCTAAATGCTTGTCAATCCTCTTTGGATTTAATAATTGTATCTAAACAATATTTGCTCATAATGACATGCTACATCCTCTTCTATTTTCTGATCTAATACAACAACCATTTTAGCTTGAGGATTACAAAATCTACCTTAGTTGTTCTTATGAGACGCACCAAATCAGGAGATCTTACTTGAGTAGCAAGCAGAAGGCAGCGCTTTCTTGGAGTTCACTGGCTCTCAAAAGTTCTGAGTTAGAATCTTCATGACCCGAAAACAAGCTAAGAGTCACAAGACAATGCATAAACTTAGAATAAGACTTGTGACAGACAAAAAAAGCATGCATGCAAGCATGTTAATTTTTGACATGTAAGCTTTATTTCTAATGATTTTTTTTCTCTCAACTAATTGTGTTTATCTATAGAAAAGTATAACGAACCAACTTTATATGCAAACAACTTATTAACATAGCAGCCAACTTTTCAAAAAATTATGATTATAACATTCCAAAAAGTACCCGCCACTCCCATTTTCCTTTATCTCTTTCCAAAAACCGCAGAAGTTGCAGCGTTTTGCGCTGCCTCCTACCACTATTCCTTGTCCTTTTCTTCTTATATTTTATATGATTTTTTTAATTATTTAATTATTTTAGATGTTTCTTTTTCGTCGGTTTCGAATGTACTTTTTTTATAGGTTTTAGATGTTTCTTTTTTTTATGCTTTTCATGTTTCTTCTTTTTTGGTTTTGGATGATTCTTTTTAATAGTTTTAGATGTTTCTTTTTTTTAGTTTTCGGATATTTTTTTTTATGTTTTGGATGTTTTCATTTGTTATGTTTCAAATTTTTTTCCCAATAATTTTGGATGCCTCGTTTTGTTAGATTTTAGATATTTTTAAACTGATTTTGGATATCTTTTTTTGTTAGGTTTCGGTTGTTTCTTTTTGTCAAGTTTTAGATGTTCTTTTCTCAATAGTTTTAAATTTTTTTTTGTTTGGCTATGTTTTTTTTAATATTTTGGATTTTTTTTATTAAGTTTCAGATGTTTCTTTTTGTAAGATTTTAGATGTTTTTTTTAATAATTTTGGATTTTTTTCATGATTTTTAAGAAGTTTCTTTTAAACGGCGAGGCAAAAGGAAGGACGACGACAAATAGCAAGACACTGACGGACGCGATGACAACGACGATGGATACATTCTTAAAGAAAAAAAATATTTGAAACTTCTAAAATTTAAACATTCAAAATGTAGATATAAGAAACATCCAAAATGATACCTTTTTCTTTAATAGTTTACTTTTAATTGTATATTCTCAGAAAAATATCTGATACTTCTAAATGTTAAACATTCAAAATTCAAGTATAAGAAACATCCGAAATGATGTTTTCTTTTTTAATAGTTTTCTTTTATTTATTTATTATTGTATATTCTCAGAAAAAAATATCTAAAACCTTTATCTTTAAACATTTGAAATTCAAGTATAACCAAAAGTGATGTGTTCTTTTATACCATAATTAAAAAAGTTTTATTATGTTCAGATTTTGGATTTTTTATTAAGTTTTTGATAATCTTTTACAACGATTTTGGCTATTTCTTTTTGTTCGGTTTTAAATATTATTTTTACAATGATTTTAGATGTTTGTTTTTAGGATTTGTCTTAAGTGGAAAAAGTATATTTAGGTTCTTGGTGGTCTAGATAAAAAAATTATAAAATAAAATAATAAATTATATAAATATCATCATCTTCTTCCTCTTCTCGCATCTTCTAACAACCACCATTGCTATAATCACACATACCACTGCACCACTAATATATATTATAACTGATTATTATTTGTTCCTTTTTATATGGTGAGTAAAATATTTGATTTGGGGCCAATTTTTTCACTCCTTGTTATACTGAAATCTTTTTGATCTTCCTAGTTCTAATCCCTCAAAGCTCACATGTTTTTCTGCATAAACTTTTTTTTTAATAATTAACACAATAAATGTGAGCTAAAGTTCTCACCTTTATCCCCCAAATAAAGTTTCTTATGATAGTAGCCGACATTTTATGAATCCGTATTTCAATATACTTGTTCTCAAAATCCACCAATGGCACCATCATTACCACTAGGTGATTATCGCATCAAGGACAATCACACACCTAAACAACAAAGCGCACGATGTCATAATTGTCGGCGATGATAGTACTGCCAAAAAAAAAGAGGAGTGACAGAAAAAAAAGAAAGAAGGGGACAAAAGACAAAAATAAAATTTTAAAATAGAGTTATTTTTAAAAATATTTAAATATAGATATAATTATTATATTATTAATAAAAATTTTTAAATTTGTCATTGATTCAAAAATTCAATGGCATGATTTTTAAAAAATTTTGAAGCATAAAGGATCAAAATATACTTTCTCCATTTGAAAAAAACTCCCTGTTTTCATTTGGTTTTAGTTGTTTTGTTCTTTTATTTTTGGATATTTTTTTTCACCTAGTTTTAGATGTTTTTATAGGAGTAAATAACCACCATAAAAAATTTACACATCAATAAAATTAACTACAAAAAAATTAAATTAAAATTATACCCATAAAAAATTAGTTCTGTTTCACAAAAATACCAAACTGTTAACTTTTTGTTGACTAAAAATACGTTAAATTTTTTGTTAATTTTTTTAGCTAACGTGATTGTTCATTTATTTATTTATTCATTCACGTGGTACATTTCCATGTCAGATGCTGTATGTTCATTGTCCCAAGGCTCACAATTTGAGTTGTTTGTGAAGGCACGTTTGTAACCATAACATTGCGATTGGGTGATCCATGCCATGAATGACAGCCCCTATGATTATCAATTGATATTTGTTAATTTGCACACTAATTGTAATGGAATTTCGCTACCAAGATGGGCGATACTTAATTAATTTGTCCCTAAGAAAAATATTGGGCCTAAGACTCTGACATAATGTAGATATTTTGATTTTTTATAATCAATTTGCCTCTTCACTACTGACCCTTATTATTTTGAGTTGAGTTATGTCATTTGTATTATTTTCTACTGTTTATTAGATAAAATATGTACGTACTAACATAATTTTAAGAATGGTTGAGACTAGAATTATTTTTTTTAGTTGTTCACGATATTTCTTAATCAGACAAAGTTAAGAATTAATTCATTGTAGATCTGAACTTCATTTAAAAGTCTTCCAAATTAAAAAAAAAAAAAAAAATCAAGGATCGATTACATCAAACAACAATTGAGGATGCAACCCACCCTAAATAACGTGCAGCAAATTAAAATCTTGATACCAAAGAAAAAAAATGCTCCGATGCCTTAAGATTGATTAAAGAAAGAACGAAATTATATCATGATCATATCATCAAAAAGAGAAGTAAAAAAATCAAGGCCTATAAAAAAAGAGCAAAGACAACACAACGACATATATGTACATACATTTTCCCATAGACAAAGTATTTAAGCATATGCTGCCATAATAATTCACATGTGAACACAGATATTGAGAGAGATAGGTCGAAAGTAATAAAGCAAAAGTAAATGTTAAAGCTAACTCAGAAGAGAATTAAGATATAGTGTCTTTGTTTTATGAAGGAGTTGCCTATGTATATTTTGGTTTGATGATGTTGTCGTTGGAGTGAGCCAATTCTACACGAACATATATACATACATTTTCCCATATCTAGTTTATATCCGCGATCGACAATCACATTTTTTTTTCACATAGAAAAGAAAAATAAGAGAAAACTTAGCTTTGAATAAATTAAATACAAAAAATATTGTTTATACATTAAAATTAGTCATTATGTATTTGTAGATAAATATAAATATAATTTAATTTATTTTTAGTATATATTTTATATGTCAATGTATATTTTATACTAGTAATTAATTTTAGTGACTGATCTTGATGTATACATAATATATTTAAATGAAATATCCTCCAACCCTCCATTTCAACCACATGAATAAATACATTCACGTATTAGTCAGCCTTCAAAAAAAGTAGAGAAAGTGGAAGAAAATTAAAACACAAAGCAAAGGTATTAGTTAATGGACGTTCACCATATAAGATGATGCTAGTGACATCTATACGGCCATATTTGACATGATTACAGTATGCAGTTCGGGTTCATTCGTTCTCACTTCTATTTGCATTGCTAAAAGTATTATATTGATTAGGGATATGACTTTTACATTCTAATCTAGAATTACTCATAATGAGATTTGAAGAATAGAATGAAGAGCTACTAATCATAATGAGTTGTACTTATAAGGAATTTCGCTATCAAATCAGTGTGAGGTTCAAAAAATTTAAGGATTGGAATATTTCTAAAAAATTTTATCTTCGATATTTATGAGGTTTAATTATTCTATTGGTCCCTATAGTTTTGCAAAATTTTTAATTAGGTCTTTATACATTTTTTTTTTAATTGGCGGGTCCATGTACCAATTTTTTTTTTCAATTAGGTCACTTTTGGCAGTAATTAGCTTAATTTTATAGGAACCCAAGAAAAAGAAAAAAAAATTGGCACAGAAATCCAAATAAAAAAAAAGTAGGGATCCGATTAAAAAAAAATTCGGTATAAGGACTCAATTAGAAAGAAAAAAGTATAAGAACCTAATTAAAAATTTTACAAAACTGTAAAGACCAACAAAATAATTAAATTTATTTATAATCTTCGGTAGACAAATTAGTGAAATGATTTTTTATTGATTTTTTTCAATTTTAGTTGATGATCACAATTTTAATGTGTGTGTCCTATTATTAGGCCGAATGCATGATTTAGGCCCATTTTGAGTGTGTGACTATATATAACAAATGTATATAATATAATTTAATATTTAATATATATATATATATATATATATATATATATATATAAATAAAAACTTTATTAATATTACTTGTAAATATATATAGGTTAATATTCGAATTCGTCTTTAAAATTTTTTTTAAATTAGCCTCTAAAAATATTAAATTAGTCACATTCGTTCCTAAAAGATATAACGTAAGTTAAATCGATCTTTTTGTCAGTTAAATGATGAGTGTCATGTTAAAGTACTAGTGGCCTAATGTGTCACAAAATGATGATCGATTAACGTGTTATGTCATCTAACGTATTATCTATTACTTGTATAATAGCCGTGGCTCATTAAGCCACGCGTCACTCTCACGTTAATTTGCAATAAAAAAAATTAAAAAGGAGTAATCTAAAGGTAAAGCAGATTGTTTCTCTGTCTGCGCTGTTCCTTCTTTCTCGGTCTCAGTTTCTCACTCTCTCTATATGTTCTCCTTCCTTCATCGTCTCAGTCTCTCACTCTCTCTATTGATCTCCGTCTTCCTGTAAAAGCCAACCGCACCGTCGGCTTCAACACCATCATCGATGGATGATCTCTGGATTGCATCCTCTCTCGGTTATCTGCTCTCTTTTTCTGGTGACTGCCACTCACATACTCTCCCGCTCTTTCTTCCAAATCCTATCTCTTCACCGCCGACTTGCACCTTCAGGTTTTGTATGTCTCTTCAATCTTCGCCAATTTCTTCCTTCATTGTGCTGAAATCACTAATCCCTACGACCCCCACCTAAAACCCTAATCCTAGCTACTGGAATTCTTTGTATGAAAGCATAGAGAAGGAGGACGCGGTGGAGGCAGCAGACCTCTCCAAAATCCTCAACCCAACCGAGCTACGCGGATTATTCATCGGAGAGCACGGTTCTTGCAATGGCGATGGTGAGTATCAGCCGGGGAGATGCTCGCGATAATGAGCGACTACCATGTTCGGTCGAGATCTCAACCGTCGGTCTCCTCGTGCAAGGTATTCTGCCGATCTCTGTGATTGTCTGGTACTGCATGTTTAATGTCGTTGATTTAGGGTTTCTTTTGTGGGTTGTTGGTCTTTGATTTGGGGTTTGGTATTTTTTTTTTGTTTTTCGAATGTTTGAGTTGTTCTGACGGTTGATTCTCATCAATTTGAAGTATATTGGTTTTTCTTATCTGCTGTTGCTGGGAAAAATCCTCTGCCTTTATGAGTCTTGGAAGATTCCCAACCACTCTGGTCGTTGGTTTAGGTTTTGTGCAGCGTCGCGTCACTTCCGTGAATCTTCCCCGTTATTGCACTCTAATTCGAAGTGGGTGAGAGTTTTCATTTCTGAAATTAATTTTGGTTATCATCATTATGTTTTATACATATTAGTCTGTTTCACATAATTATGAATTAAATGTTTTCTAATTCTAAGGGGTTATGAAGATGAGATATGTTTGTTGGGAGTGGACTGAGAGAGAAAAAAATGATGTCTTCATCTTTGATTGTGGTCGTCTCTGTCGCTATGTCTCCCAAACCCTAGGGATTCAACTTGGATCTCCATAATATGATTCGTATATCGTTTTCAGTGGTCGGAACTTCTTTTTCATTTTGGTTGTTACATTCAATTCAACGCCAAAGAACCTAACCTAATTTGGTTGATGGTTGGTTGCAGCTCATGTTGTCAAAGTCAGAAATTGGTAAGGCCAATTGAACATACCTGATCCAGGTAAGTGGGGTGGGTTATTATTCTGTTATAGGTTATTCGTTCTTATTTTGTAACCTGAGTGTGTATTAGGGTAAAGTACTTATTTAATATTTGTGCTTCCTTTTAATTGCATTATTGTGACTTTTGTGCAAGAGAGCAAATATGAGCGATGACAACATTACAAGGAGTTATCATCATCACCATCATGGAGCCACAAGAGAATCATCATCAAGGAGTTATCCCTGACAGGTGAAGGTGCTCTCTCTCTCATGCTCCCCAACCCAATCCCTTCAACCCTGTTTTCCAGCTTCCGATTCGTTCAACCCCAAATTTCAGTATTCTTGATTAATTAGAGAAAATTTAGAAGATTAAGTTTTATTTCACCCCAAAACCTGTGTGAAAAATGTAGTTCTTTTTCTGGCAGACAACATCATGCAGAACCTGTGGTGCTATCTTCCTTCATGGGTAAAAGAGCTGGCTAGGACCTAAATAGGATGAATATTTTTTTTATCCTTTTCTACAATTAGACCCATTAAATCCTATATTGAAGATATGAATGTAGCCATTGATGTTTAAATCCAGAATTTTCACGGGCTTCCCCTTGATTATAAAATTCTTTTAAAAAAATATAAGAACCTAATTAAAAATTTTGCAAAACTATAAAGACCAATAGAGTAATTAAACCTATTTATAATCTTCGGTTGACAAATTAGTGAAATGATTTTTTATTGATTTTTTCAATCTTAGTTGAATATGATCACAATTTTAATGTGTGTGTCCTATTATTAGGCCGAATGCATGATTTAAGCCTATTTTGAGTGTGTGACTATATATAACAAATGTAAATAATATAATTTAATATTAAAGATATATATATAAAAATAAAAACTTTATTAAAATTACTTGTAAATATATATAGGTTAACATTCGAATTTGTCTCTGAATTGTTTTTTAAAATTAGCCTCTAAAAAAAATTAAATTAGTCACATTCGTTCCTAAAAGATATAACGTAAGTTAAATCGATCTTTTTGTCAGTTAAATGATGAGTGTCATGTTAAAGTACTAGTGGCCTAATGTGTCACGAAATGGTGATCGATTAACGTGTTATGTTATCTAACGTATTATCTATTACTTGTATAATAGCCGTGGCTCATTGAGCCACGCGTCTCTCTCACATTAATTTGCAATAAAAAAATTAAAAAGGAGTAACCTAAAGGTAAAGCAGATTGTTTCTCTCTCTGTGCTCTTCCTTCTTTCTCGGTCTCAGTTTCTCACTTTCTCTATATGTTCTCCTTCCTTCATCGTCTCAGTCTCTCACTCTCTCTATGGATCTCCGTCTTCCCGTAAAAGCCAACCGCAACGTCGGCTTCAACACCATCATCGACGGATGATCTCTGGATTGCATCCTCTCTCGGTTATCTGCTCTCTCTTTCTGGTGACTACCACTCACATTCTCTCCTGCTCTTTCTTCCAAACCCTACCTCTTCACCTCCGATTTGCACCTTCAGGTTTTGTATGTCTCTTCAATCTTCGCCAATTTCTTCCTTCATTGTGCTGAAATCACTAATCCCTACGACCCCCACCTAAAACCCTAATCCTAGCTACTGGAATTCGTTGTCTGAAAGCATAGAGATGGAGGACGCGGTGGAGGCAGCAGACCTCTCCAAAATCCTCAACCCAACCGAGCTAAGCGGATTATTTGTCGGAGAGCACGGTTCTGGCGATGGTGATGGTGAGTATCAGCCGGGGAGATGCTCGCGATAATGAGCGACTACCATGTTCGGTCGAGATCTCAACCGTCCGTCTCCTCGTGCAAGGTATTCTGCCGATCTCTGTGATTGTCTGGTACTGCATGTTTAATGTCGTTGATTTAGGGTTTCTTTTGTGGGTTGTTGGTCTTTGATTTGAGGTTTGGTATTTTTTTTGTTATTCAAATGTTTGAGTTGTTCTGACGGTTGATTCTCATCAATTTGAGGTATATTGGTTTTTCTTATCTGCTGTTGCTGGGAAAAATCCTCTGCCTTTATTAGTCTTGGAAGATTCCCAACCACTCTGGTCGTTGGTTTAGGTTTTGTGCAGCGTCGCGTCGCTTCTGTGAATCTTCCCCGTTATTGCACTCTAATTCGAAGTGGGTGAGAGTTGTCATTTTTGAAATTAATTTAGGTTATCATCATTATGTTTTATACATATTAGTCTGTTTCACATAATTATGAATTAAATGTTTTCTAATTCTAAGGGGTTATGAAGATGAGATATGTTTGTTGGGAGTGGACTGAGAGAGAAAAAAATGATGTCTTCATCTTTGATTGTGGTCGTCTCTGTCGCTATGTCTCCCAAACCCTAGGGATTCAACTTGGATCTCCATAATATGATTCGTATATCGTTTTCAGTGGTCGGAACTTCTTTTTCATTTTGGTTGTTACATTCAATTCAACGCCAAAGAACCTAACCTAATTTGGTTGATGGTTGGTTGCAGCTCATGTTGTCAAAGTCAGAAATTGGTAAGGCCAATTGAACATACCTGATCCAGGTAAGTGGGGTGGGTTATTATTCTGTTGTAGGTTATTCGTTCTTATTTTGTAACCTGAGTGTGTATTAGGGTAAAGTACTTATTTAATATTTGTGCTTCCTTTTAATTGAATTATTGTGACTTTTGTGCAAGAGAGCAAATATGAGCGATGACAACATTACAAGGAGTTATCATCATCACCATCATGGAGCCACAAGAGAATCATCATCAAGGAGTTATCCCTGACAGGTGAAGGCGCTCCCTCTCTCATGCTCCCCAACCCAATCCCTTCAACCCTGTTTTCCAGCTTCCGATTCGTTCAACCCCAAATTTCAGTATTCTTGATTAATTAGAGAAAACTTAGAAGATTAAGTTTTATTTCACCCCAAAACCTGTGTGAAAAATGTAGTTCTTTTTCTGGCAGACAACATCATGCAGAACCTGTGGTGCTATCTTCCTTCATGGGTAAAAGAGCTGGCTAGGACCTAAATAGGATGAATATTTTTTTTATCCTTTTCTACAATTAGACCCATTAAATCCTATATTGAAGATATGAATGTAGCCATTGATGTTTAAATCCAGAATTTTCACGTGCTTCCCCTTGATTATAAAATTCTTTTAAAAAAATATAAGAACCTAATTAAAAATTTTGCAAAACTATAAAGACCAATAGAGTAATTAAACCTATTTATAATCTTCGGTTGACAAATTAGTGAAATGATTTTTTATTGATTTTTTCAATCTTAGTTGAATATGATCACAATTTTAATGTGTGTGTCCTATTATTAGGCCGAATGCATGATTTAAGCCTATTTTGAGTGTGTGACTATATATAACAAATGTAAATAATATAATTTAATATTAAAGATATATATATAAAAATAAAAACTTTATTAAAATTACTTGTAAATATATATAGGTTAACATTCGAATTTGTCTCTGAATTGTTTTTTAAAATTAGCCTCTAAAAAAAATTAAATTAGTCACATTCGTTCCTAAAAGATATAACGTAAGTTAAATTGATCTTTTTGTCAGTTAAATGATGAGTGTCATGTTAAAGTACTAGTGGCCTAATGTGTCACGAAATGGTGATCGATTAACGTGTTATGTTATCTAACGTATTATCTATTACTTGTATAATAGCCGTGGCTCATTGAGCCACGCGTCTCTCTCACATTAATTTGCAATAAAAAAATTAAAAAGGAGTAACCTAAAGGTAAAGCAGATTGTTTCTCTCTCTGTGCTCTTCCTTCTTTCTCGGTCTCAGTTTCTCACTTTCTCTATATGTTCTCCTTCCTTCATCGTCTCAGTCTCTCACTCTCTCTATGGATCTCCGTCTTCCCGTAAAAGCCAACCGCAACGTCGGCTTCAACACCATCATCGACGGATGATCTCTGGATTGCATCCTCTCTCGGTTATCTGCTCTCTCTTTCTGGTGACTACCACTCACATTCTCTCCTGCTCTTTCTTCCAAACCCTACCTCTTCACCTCCGATTTGCACCTTCAGGTTTTGTATGTCTCTTCAATCTTCGCCAATTTCTTCCTTCATTGTGCTGAAATCACTAATCCCTACGACCCCCACCTAAAACCCTAATCCTAGCTACTGGAATTCGTTGTCTGAAAGCATAGAGATGGAGGACGCGGTGGAGGCAGCAGACCTCTCCAAAATCCTCAACCCAACCGAGCTAAGCGGATTATTTGTCGGAGAGCATGGTTCTGGCGATGGTGATGGTGAGTATCAGCCGGGGAGATGCTCGCGATAATGAGCGACTACCATGTTCGGTCGAGATCTCAACCGTCCGTCTCCTCGTGCAAGGTATTCTGCCGATCTCTGTGATTGTCTGGTACTGCATGTTTAATGTCGTTGATTTAGGGTTTCTTTTGTGGGTTGTTGGTCTTTGATTTGAGGTTTGGTATTTTTTTTGTTATTCAAATGTTTGAGTTGTTCTGACGGTTGATTCTCATCAATTTGAGGTATATTGGTTTTTCTTATCTGCTGTTGCTGGGAAAAATCCTCTGCCTTTATTAGTCTTGGAAGATTCCCAACCACTCTGGTCGTTGGTTTAGGTTTTGTGCAGCGTCGCGTCGCTTCTGTGAATCTTCCCCGTTATTGCACTCTAATTCGAAGTGGGTGAGAGTTGTCATTTTTGAAATTAATTTAGGTTATCATCATTATGTTTTATACATATTAGTCTGTTTCACATAATTATGAATTAAATGTTTTCTAATTCTAAGGGGTTATGAAGATGAGATATGTTTGTTGGGAGTGGACTGAGAGAGAAAAAAATGATGTCTTCATCTTTGATTGTGGTCGTCTCTGTCGCTATGTCTCCCAAACCCTAGGGATTCAACTTGGATCTCCATAATATGATTCGTATATCGTTTTCAGTGGTCGGAACTTCTTTTTCATTTTGGTTGTTACATTCAATTCAACGCCAAAGAACCTAACCTAATTTGGTTGATGGTTGGTTGCAGCTCATGTTGTCAAAGTCAGAAATTGGTAAGGCCAATTGAACATACCTGATCCAGGTAAGTGGGGTGGGTTATTATTCTGTTGTAGGTTATTCGTTCTTATTTTGTAACCTGAGTGTGTATTAGGGTAAAGTACTTATTTAATATTTGTGCTTCCTTTTAATTGAATTATTGTGACTTTTGTGCAAGAGAGCAAATATGAGCGATGACAACATTACAAGGAGTTATCATCATCACCATCATGGAGCCACAAGAGAATCATCATCAAGGAGTTATCCCTGACAGGTGAAGGCGCTCCCTCTCTCATGCTCCCCAACCCAATCCCTTCAACCCTGTTTTCCAGCTTCCGATTCGTTCAACCCCAAATTTCAGTATTCTTGATTAATTAGAGAAAACTTAGAAGATTAAGTTTTATTTCACCCCAAAACCTGTGTGAAAAATGTAGTTCTTTTTCTGGCAGACAACATCATGCAGAACCTGTGGTGCTATCTTCCTTCATGGGTAAAAGAGCTGGCTAGGACCTAAATAGGATGAATATTTTTTTTATCCTTTTCTACAATTAGACCCATTAAATCCTATATTGAAGATATGAATGTAGCCATTGATGTTTAAATCCAGAATTTTCACGTGCTTCCCCTTGATTATAAAATTCTTTTAAAAAAATATAAGAACCTAATTAAAAATTTTGCAAAACTATAAAGACCAATAGAGTAATTAAACCTATTTATAATCTTCGGTTGACAAATTAGTGAAATGATTTTTTATTGATTTTTTCAATCTTAGTTGAATATGATCACAATTTTAATGTGTGTGTCCTATTATTAGGCCGAATGCATGATTTAAGCCTATTTTGAGTGTGTGACTATATATAACAAATGTAAATAATATAATTTAATATTAAAGATATATATATAAAAATAAAAACTTTATTAAAATTACTTGTAAATATATATAGGTTAACATTCGAATTTGTCTCTGAATTGTTTTTTAAAATTAGCCTCTAAAAAAAATTAAATTAGTCACATTCGTTCCTAAAAGATATAACGTAAGTTAAATTGATCTTTTTGTCAGTTAAATGATGAGTGTCATGTTAAAGTACTAGTGGCCTAATGTGTCACGAAATGGTGATCGATTAACGTGTTATGTTATCTAACGTATTATCTATTACTTGTATAATAGCCGTGGCTCATTGAGCCACGCGTCTCTCTCACATTAATTTGCAATAAAAAAATTAAAAAGGAGTAACCTAAAGGTAAAGCAGATTGTTTCTCTCTCTGTGCTCTTCCTTCTTTCTCGGTCTCAGTTTCTCACTTTCTCTATATGTTCTCCTTCCTTCATCGTCTCAGTCTCTCACTCTCTCTATGGATCTCCGTCTTCCCGTAAAAGCCAACCGCAACGTCGGCTTCAACACCATCATCGACGGATGATCTCTGGATTGCATCCTCTCTCGGTTATCTGCTCTCTCTTTCTGGTGACTACCACTCACATTCTCTCCTGCTCTTTCTTCCAAACCCTACCTCTTCACCTCCGATTTGCACCTTCAGGTTTTGTATGTCTCTTCAATCTTCGCCAATTTCTTCCTTCATTGTGCTGAAATCACTAATCCCTACGACCCCCACCTAAAACCCTAATCCTAGCTACTGGAATTCGTTGTCTGAAAGCATAGAGATGGAGGACGCGGTGGAGGCAGCAGACCTCTCCAAAATCCTCAACCCAACCGAGCTAAGCGGATTATTTGTCGGAGAGCATGGTTCTGGCGATGGTGATGGTGAGTATCAGCCGGGGAGATGCTCGCGATAATGAGCGACTACCATGTTCGGTCGAGATCTCAACCGTCCGTCTCCTCGTGCAAGGTATTCTGCCGATCTCTGTGATTGTCTGGTACTGCATGTTTAATGTCGTTGATTTAGGGTTTCTTTTGTGGGTTGTTGGTCTTTGATTTGAGGTTTGGTATTTTTTTTGTTATTCAAATGTTTGAGTTGTTCTGACGGTTGATTCTCATCAATTTGAGGTATATTGGTTTTTCTTATCTGCTGTTGCTGGGAAAAATCCTCTGCCTTTATTAGTCTTGGAAGATTCCCAACCACTCTGGTCGTTGGTTTAGGTTTTGTGCAGCGTCGCGTCGCTTCTGTGAATCTTCCCCGTTATTGCACTCTAATTCGAAGTGGGTGAGAGTTGTCATTTTTGAAATTAATTTAGGTTATCATCATTATGTTTTATACATATTAGTCTGTTTCACATAATTATGAATTAAATGTTTTCTAATTCTAAGGGGTTATGAAGATGAGATATGTTTGTTGGGAGTGGACTGAGAGAGAAAAAAATGATGTCTTCATCTTTGATTGTGGTCGTCTCTGTCGCTATGTCTCCCAAACCCTAGGGATTCAACTTGGATCTCCATAATATGATTCGTATATCGTTTTCAGTGGTCGGAACTTCTTTTTCATTTTGGTTGTTACATTCAATTCAACGCCAAAGAACCTAACCTAATTTGGTTGATGGTTGGTTGCAGCTCATGTTGTCAAAGTCAGAAATTGGTAAGGCCAATTGAACATACCTGATCCAGGTAAGTGGGGTGGGTTATTATTCTGTTGTAGGTTATTCGTTCTTATTTTGTAACCTGAGTGTGTATTAGGGTAAAGTACTTATTTAATATTTGTGCTTCCTTTTAATTGAATTATTGTGACTTTTGTGCAAGAGAGCAAATATGAGCGATGACAACATTACAAGGAGTTATCATCATCACCATCATGGAGCCACAAGAGAATCATCATCAAGGAGTTATCCCTGACAGGTGAAGGCGCTCTCTCTCTCATGCTCCCCAACCCAATCCCTTCAACCCTGTTTTCCAGCTTCCGATTCGTTCAACCCCAAATTTCAGTATTCTTGATTAATTAGAGAAAACTTAGAAGATTAAGTTTTATTTCACCCCAAAACCTGTGTGAAAAATGTAGTTCTTTTTCTGGCAGACAACATCATGCAGAACCTGTGGTGCTATCTTCCTTCATGGGTAAAAGAGCTGGCTAGGACCTAAATAGGATGAATATTTTTTTTATCCTTTTCTACAATTAGACCCATTAAATCCTATATTGAAGATATGAATGTAGCCATTGATGTTTAAATCCAGAATTTTCACGTGCTTCCCCTTGATTATAAAATTCTTTTAAAAAAATATAAGAACCTAATTAAAAATTTTGCAAAACTATAAAGACCAATAGAGTAATTAAACCTATTTATAATCTTCGGTTGACAAATTAGTGAAATGATTTTTTATTGATTTTTTCAATCTTAGTTGAATATGATCACAATTTTAATGTGTGTGTCCTATTATTAGGCCGAATGCATGATTTAAGCCTATTTTGAGTGTGTGACTATATATAACAAATGTAAATAATATAATTTAATATTAAAGATATATATATAAAAATAAAAACTTTATTAAAATTACTTGTAAATATATATAGGTTAACATTCGAATTTGTCTCTGAATTGTTTTTTAAAATTAGCCTCTAAAAAAAATTAAATTAGTCACATTCGTTCCTAAAAGATATAACGTAAGTTAAATCGATCTTTTTGTCAGTTAAATGATGAGTGTCATGTTAAAGTACTAGTTGCCTAATGTGTCACGAAATGGTGATCGATTAACTTGTTATGTCATCTAACGTATTATCTATTACTTGTATAATAGCCGTGGCTCATTGAGCCACGCGTCACTCTCACGTTAATTTGCAATAAAAAAATTAAAAAGGAGTAACCTAAAGGTAAAGCAGATTGTTTCTCTCTCTGTGCTCTTCCTTCTTTCTCGGTCTCAATTTCTCAATTTCTCTATATGTTCTCCTTCCTTTATCGTCTCAGTCTCTCACTCTCACTATGGATCTCCGTCTTCCCGTAAAAGCCAACCGCACCGTCGGCTTCAACACCATCATCGACGGATGATCTCTGGATTGCATCCTCTCTCGGTTATCTGCTCTCTCTTTCTGGTGACTACCACTCACATTCTCTCCTGCTCTTTCTTCCAAACCCTACCTCTTCACCTCCGATTTGCACCTTTAGGTTTTGTATGTCTCTTCAATCTTCGCTAATTTCTTCCTTCATTGTGCTGAAATCACTAATCCCTACGACCCCCACCTAAAACCCTAATCCTAGCTACTGGAATTCGTTGTCTGAAAGCATAGAGAAGGAGGACGCGGTGGAGGCAGCAGACCTCTCCAAAATCCTCAACCCAAACGAGCTAAGCGGATTATTTGTCGGAGAGCATGGTTCTGGCGATGGCGATGGTGAGTATCAGCCGGGGAGATGCTCGCGATAATGAGCGACTACCATGTTCGGTCGAGATCTCAACCGTCGGTCTCCTCGTGCAAGGTATTCTACCGATCTCTGTGATTGTCTGGTACTGCATGTTTAATGTCGTTGATTTAGGGTTTCCTTTGTGGGTTGTTGGTCTTTGATTTGCGGTTTGGTATTTTTTTTTGTTTTTCGAATGTTTGAGTTGTTCTGACGGTTAATTCTCATCAATTTGAAGTATATTGGTTTTTTTTTATCTACTGTTGCTGGGAAAAATCCTTTGCCTTTATTAGTCTTGGAAGATTCCCAACCACTCTGGTCGTTGGTTTAGGTTTTGTGCAGCGTCGCGTCACTTCCGTGAATCTTCTCCGTTATTGCACTCTAATTCGAAGTGGGTGAGAGTTTTCATTTCTGAAATTAATTTAGGTTATCATCATTATGTTCTATACATATTAGTCTGTTTCACATAATTATGAATTAAATGTTTTCTAATTCTAAGGGGTTATGAAGATGAGATATGTTTGCTGGGAGTGGACTGAGAGAGAAAAAAATGATGTCTTCATCTTTGATTGTGGTCGTCTCTGTCGCTATGTCTCCCAAACCCTAGGGATTCAACTTGGATCTCCATAATATGATTCGTTTATCATTTTCAGTGGTCGGAACTTCTTTTTTATTTTGGTTGTTACATTCAATTCAACGCCAAAGAACCTAACCTAATTTGTTTGGTGGTTGGTTGCAGCTCATATTGTCAAACTCAGAAATTGGAAAGGCCAGTTGAACATACCTGATCCAAGGTAAGTGGGGTGGGTTATTATTCTGTTGTAGGTTATTCGTTCTTATTTTGTAACCTGAATGTATATTAGGGTAAAGTACTTATTTAATATTTGTGCTTCCTTTTAATTGCATTATTGTGACTTTTGTGCAAGAGAGTAAATATGAGCGATGACAACATCACAAGGAGTTATCATCATCACCATCATGGAGCCACAAGAGAATCATCATCAAGGAGTTATCCCTGACAGGTGAAGGCGCTCTCTCTCATGCTCCCCAACCCCATCTCTTCAACCCTGTTTTCTAGCTTCTGATTCGTTCAACCCCAAATTTCAGTATTCTTGATTAATTAGAGAAAACTTAGAAGATTAAGTTTTATTTCACCCCAAAACCTGTGTTAAAATTGTAGTTCTTTTTCTGGCAGACAACATCATGCAGAACCTGTGGTGCTATCTTCCTTCATGGGTAAAAGAGCTGGCTAGGACCTAAATAGGATGAATATTTTTTTATCCTTTTCTACAATTAGACCCATTAAATCCTATATTGAAGATATGAATGTAGTCATTGATGTTTAAATCCAGCATTTTCACGGGCTTCCCCTTGATTATAAAATTCTTTAAAAAAAAATATAAGAACCTAATTAAAAATTTTGCAAAACTATAAAGACCAACAGAGTAATTAAACCTATTTATAATCTTCGGTAGACAAATTAGTGAAATGATTTTTTATTGATTTTTTCAATCTTAGTTGAATATGATCACAATTTTAATGTGTGTGTCCTATTATTAGGCCGAATGCATGATTTAAGCCCATTTTGAGTGTGTGATTATATATAACAAATGTATATAATATAATTTAATATTTAAGATATATATATAAAAATAAAAACTTTATTAAAATTACTTGTAAATATATATAGGTTAACATTCGAATTTGTCTTTGAAATTTTTTTTTTTAAAATTAGCCTCTAAAAAAATTAAATTAGTCATATTCGTTCCTAAAAGATATAACGTAAGTTAAATCGATCTTTTTGTCAGTTAAATGATGAGTGTCATGTTAAAGTACTAGTGGCCTAATGTGTCACGAAATGATGATCGATTAACGTGTTATGTCATCTAACGTATTATCTATTACTTGTATCATAGCCGTGGCTCATTAAGCCACGTGTCACTCTCACGTTAATTTGCAATAAAAAATGAAAAAGGATTTACCTATAGGTAAAGCAGATTGTTTCTCTCTCTACGATCTTCCTTCTCTCTCGGTCTCAGTTTCTCACTCCCTCTCTATGTCCTCCTTCCTTCATCGTCTCAGTCTCTCACTCTCTCTATGGGTCTCCGTCTTCCTATAAAAGCCAACCGCACCGTCGGCTTCAACACCATCACCGACGGATGATCTCTGGATTGCATCCTCTCTCAGTTATCTACTCTCTCTTTCTAGTGACTGCCACTCACATTCTCTCCCGCTCTTTCTCCCAAACCCTACCTCTTCACCTCCGATTTGCACCTTCAGGTTTTGTATGTCTCTTCAATCTTCGCCAATTTCTTCCTTCATTGTGCTGAAATCACTAATCCCTACGACCCTGGTGCACGAAATTGTGATCATCAACAATGGCGCCAACAGCTTGGTACGCACAATTGTAATCTCAACTTTTTATCACAACTTTGCACAACTAACTAGCAAGTGCATTGGGTCGTCCAAGTAATACCTTACGTGAGTAAGGGTCGATCCCACGGAGATTGTCGGCTTGAAGCAAGCTATGGTCATCTTGTAAATCTCAGTCAGGCAGATTCAAACGGTTATGGAGGATTGATAATTAAAAAATGAATAAAACATAAAATAAGATAAAGATAGAGATACTTGTGTAATTCATTGGTAGGAATTTCAGATAAGCGTATGAAGATGCTTTGTTCCTCTTGAACCTCTGCTTTTCTATTGCCTTCTTCCAATCATTCATACTCCTTTCCATGACAAGTTTTATGTTGGGCATCACCGTTGTCAATGGCTACTTCCAGTTCTCTCAGTGAAAATGTTCTACGCATGCTGTCATCGCACGGCTAATCCTCTGTCGGTTCTCGATCATGTTGGAATAGGATCCATTGATCCTTTTACGTTTGTCACACGCCCAACAATCGCGAGTTTGAACCTCGTCACAGTCATCCCTTCCTAGATCCTACTCAGAATACCATAGACAAGGTTTAGACATTCCGAATCTCAGGAATGGCCGCCAATAATTCTAGCCTATACCACGAAGGTTCCAGTCTTAGATTTGAAACCCAAGAGATACACATTCAAGCTTGTTTGCATGTAGAACGGAAGTAGTTGTCAGTCACGCATTCATAGGTGAGAATGGTGATGAGTGTCACATAATCATCACATTCATCATGTTCTTGGGTGCGAATGAATATCTTGGAGAAGAAATAGACTTGAGTTGAATAGAAAAACAATAGTACTTGTATTAATTCATGAAGAACAGCAGAGCTCCACACCTTAATCTATGGTGTGTAGAAACTCTACCGTTGAAAATACATAAGAACAAAAGGTCTAGGCTGGCCATTCCAAAGAGGGTTCAATCATCAAAACATGATTCTAAGATGATCAAAAGATTGAAAATACAATAGCAAAAGGTCCTATTTATAGAAAACTAGTAGCCTAGGGTTACAGAAATAGGTAATTAATCCAGAAATCTTCTTCTGGGCCCACTTGGTGTGTGCTTGGGCTGAGCATTGAAGATTTCATATGTAGATACTTTTCTTGGAGTTAAACGCCAGCTTTTGTACCAGTTTGGGCGTTTAACTCCAGCTTTTGTGCCAGTTCTGGCATTAAACGCCAGAATTCTTGAGCTGACTTAAAACGCCTATTTGGGCCATCAAATCTTGAGAAAAGTATGGACTATTAAATATTTCTGGAAAGCTCAGGATGTCTACTTTCCAACACAATTGAGAGCACACCAATTGGGCTTTTTTTGCTCCAGAAAACCCACTTCTAGTGTAGGGAGGTCAGAATCCAACAGCATCTGCAGTCCTTTTTCAGCCTCTGAATCAGATTGTTGCTCAGGTCCCTCAATTTCAGCCAGAAAATACCTGAAATCACAGAAAAACACACAAACTCATAGTAAAGTCCAGAAAAGTTATTTTTAAATAAAAACTAATAAAAACATAATAAAAACTAACTAAAACATACTAAAAACATACTAAAAACAATGCCAAAAAGCGTATAAATTATCCGCTCATCAGACCCCCACCTAAAACCCTAACCCTAGCTACTGGAATTCATTGTCTGAAAGCACAGAGAAGAAGGACACGGTGGAGGCAGCAGACCTCTCCGAAATCCTCAACCCAACCGAGCTAAGCGGATTATTTGTTGGAGAGCACAGTTCTGGTGATGGCGATGGTGAGTATCAGCCGGGGAGATGCTCGCGATGATGAGCGACTACCATGTTCGGTCGAGATCTCAACCGTCGGTCTCCTTGTGCAAGGTAGTCTGGCGATCTCTGTGATTGTGTGGTACTGCATGTTTAATGTCGTTGATTTAGGGTTTCCTTTGTGGGTTGGTGGTCTTTGATTTGGGGTTTGGTATGTTTTTTTTGTTTTTCGAATGTTTGAGTTGTTCTAACGGTTGATTCTCATCAATTTGAAGTATATTGGTTTTTCTTATCTGCTGTTGCTGGGAAAAATCCTCTGCCTTTATCAGTCTTGGAAGATTCCCAACCACTCTGGTCGTTGGTTTAGGTTTTGTGCAACATCGCGTCGCTTCCGTGAATCTTCCCCGTTATTGCACTCTGATTCGAAGTGGGTGAGGGTTTTCATTTCTGAAATTAATTAGGTCATCATCATTATGTTTTATACATATTAGTATGTTTCACATAATTATGAATTAAATGTTTTCTAATTCTAAGGGTTTATGAAGATGAGATATGTTTACTTGGGGTGGACTGAGAGAGATGTCTTCATCTTTGATTGTGGTCGTCTCTGTCGCTATGTCTCCCAAACCCTAGGGATTCAACTCGGATCTCCATAATATGGTTCGTATATCGTTTTCAGTGGTCAGAACTTCTTTTTCATTTTGGTTGTTACATTCAATTCAACGCCAAAGAACCTAATCTAATTTGGTTGGTGGTTGGTTGCAGCTCATGTTGTCAAAGTCAGAAATTAGAAAGGCCAGTTGAACAGACCTGATCCAGGTAAGTGGGGTTGGTTATTGTTCTGTTGTAGGTTATTCGTTCTTATTTTGTAACCTGAGTGTGTATTAGGGTAAAGTACTTATTTAATATTTGTGCTTCCTTTTAATTGCATTATTGTGACTTTTGTGCAAGAAAGTAAATATGAGCGATGACAACATCACAAGGAGTTATCATCATCACCATCATGGAGCCACAAGAGAATCATCATCAAGGAGTTATCCCTAACAGGTGAAGGCACTCTCTCTCTTATGCTCCCAAACCCCATCTCTTCAACCCTGTTTTCCAGCTTCTAATTCGTTCAACCCCAAATTTCAGTATTCTTGATTAATTAGAGAAAATTTAGAAGATTAAGTTTTATTTCACCCCCAAATGTGTGAAAAATGTAGTTCTTTTTCTAGCAGACAATATCATGTAGAACTTGTGGTGTTATCTTCCTTCATGGGTAAATGAGCTGGCTAGGACCTAAATAAGATGAATATTTTTTTTTATCCTTTTCTACAATTAGACCCATTAAATCCTATATTGAAGATATGAATGTAGTCATTGATGTTTAAATCCAGAATTTTCATGAGCTTCCCCTTGATTATAAAATTCTTTAAAAAAGTATAAGAACCTAATTAAAAGTTTTGCAAAACTATAAATACCAACAGAGTAATTAAACCTATTTATAATCTTCGGTAGACAAATTAGTGAAATGATTTTTTATTGATTTTTTTCAATTTTAGTTGAATATGATCACAATTTGAATGTGTGTGTCCTATTATTAGGCTGAATGCATGATTTAGGCCCATTTTGAGTGTGTGACTATATATAATAAATGTATATTATATAATTTAATATTTAAGTTATATATAAAAATAAAAACTTTATTAATATTACTTGTAAATATATATAGGTTAATATTCAAATTCGTCTTTGAAAATTTTTTTTAAGTTAGCCTCTAAAAAAATTAAATTAGTCACATTCGTT
Source organism: Arachis ipaensis (assembly GCF_059453495.1). Taxonomy (NCBI): domain Eukaryota; kingdom Viridiplantae; phylum Streptophyta; class Magnoliopsida; order Fabales; family Fabaceae; genus Arachis; species Arachis ipaensis. The sequence continues at coordinate 110,474,663 of NC_142441.1, read as the reverse complement.
CCTAAAAGATATAACGTAAGTTAAATCGATCTTTTTGTCAGTTAAATAATGAGTGTCATGTTAAAGTACTAGTAGCCTAATGTGTCATGAAATGATGATCAATTAACGTGTAATGTCATCTAGCGTATTATCTATTACTTGTATAATAGCCGTGGCTCATTAAGCCACGCGTCACTCTCATGTTAATGTGCAATAAAAAACTGGAAAAGGAGTAACTGATGACAAGTCATCTTATGCTAGTTTTACAAGCATTTTCATTAGTTTCATTAGGTTTTATGCACTTTCTTACACCATAAGTAAGTAATTGGAGTGGATTTTCATGATTATGTTGAATCAATCAAACATCATTTATTTTACACAAAATTATAGGTTTTATGCCATAATTTATTGATTTTATAAATAATGCAAAGATCTAGTAATTTTGATGGGACTTTGATTAGTTGTTTGGTTGCTTGTAGGTGAAGAAATGATGGAAAGAGAAATTTTTGGCATACTTTTGAAGTTTGAGCACGCTTTGGACCTTAGGCCATGCTTTGAAAAGTGTGGCCCCTGAAAATAAAGCGTGGCGCATCAAAGCTCACAAGGAGCGCTCAAGGTTGCAAACGGAGTGCCCAAGAGGAAGCACCAAATGGTGCAGCAAAGGCAAAGGCTAGCGTTCCAAAATGTGAATGCTACGTTCACTCTTGTGACCTTTTTCGAGGAGAGAAAGGCAAGGAAGCAAGGCTCACAAAGGCCAGCGCTCAAACAAAGAAATGTAGCTCTCCCTTTCTTCACCTTTCTCGTGCCTCTTGGCCAAGGAGAGCAAGGCTCTTGCCTAAGAAATTTAAGGAAGCGCAGCGCTCTCACCAAGGCTCGAAGAGGGGGGCACCAAGGGAACTGAGCACGCACCAAGACAAAGAAGGGTGGCACTCAAAAATTCAAGCGTAGTGCTCCCTTTTGCCAACATTCTCGTGCTCCAAGCCTTGGGAGGAAGGCTCAGCATCATGTAGCGTTCACAATTTGAACGTAGCGTTCAAAGAGTGAACGCTAGGCAAGGAGACACCAAATTGGCTCACCAAGGCTAAGTGAACGTAACGTTCACAAGACCAAACAGAGTGCTCCACTGGAGCTAGTCTCCAACCCAAATCCACTTGAAGCAAAGCCACCCGGATCCATCTCTCATTCAAGGCCAACTTTGAAAATCCCACTCCAAGCTTTGAAGACCAAAATAGAAAGTGTATAAATAGGATCAAATTCAATTTGGAGAGGACCTTTTGCTCATTTTTATTTTTCACTTTTGAATTTTCATTTGGAAATTTGGGAATTAGGAATTGGATTTAGTTTTCTTTCTGTTTTTATTTTCTTTTCTTCTGTAACTTCTACTGTTTGTTCTTGGATTTTGAATTGAGATTGAAGAGCTCCATTGATTCTAAATCTGAGAATCATCTTTCACTTTTCTTCTCAATTGCTCTAAGAATTGGATCTGAGTTTAGTTTTCTGTTTTCATTTTCTTTCTTCTGCAACTTTTACTTTTGGGTTTTTGAATTGAGATTGAAGAATTTCATTAAATCTGGATCTGAGAATCATCTTTGCTTTTCTTTCATATAGTTTTGAGAATTGGAGAATTGGATCTAAGTTTCATTTACTGTTTTCCTTTTCATTTCATCTGCAAATTTCCTTTCTGCTTGATTAAGGGAGCAATTGAGATCTAGATCTAATTGCTAGTCTCATTACTCTTCTTCGATCTTCAATTTCTCTTTTAGGATTTCATAATTGATTCAAGTTTTCTTGCTGTTTTGTTTCTTGAAGCAATTTTCCATTTCTGTTCTTGCTGTTGAGATCCAGATCTGAATTCTTGCATCTCATAGCCCTCTGATTTACTTTAGTTTGCAATTTCTTATTCAATTCTAAACCCCAGCATCCAAATCCCTTTACTCTTCAAGAAATTTACATTTCTTACACTTTAAGTTTCTGCAATTTACTTTTCTTTCAATTTAAGTTTCAGCTCTTTTACTTTCATGCACTTTAAGTTACTGCAATTTATCTCTTCTGCACTTTATTTTTCTGCCCAATTTACCTTCTGCACTTTCAATTTCCTGCAATTTAGCTTTTGTTAATCAAAATCACTCAAATCATCAAATATTCGCTTAACTAAATTCATCACCTAACTAAAATTGTTCAATCCATCAATCCCTGTGGGATCGACTTCACTCTTGTGAGTTATTACTACTTGATGCGACCCGATACACTTACCGGTGAGTTTTGTATGGAATCGCTTCTCCACCCATCAGTAACCTAAAGGTAAAGCAGATTGTTTCTCTCTCTGCGCTCTTCCTTCTCTCTCAGTCTCAGTCTCTCACTCTCTCTGTGGATCTCTGTCTTCCCGTAAAAGCCAACCGCACCGTCGGCTTCAGTACCATCACCGACGGATGATCTCTGGATTGCATCCTCTCTCGGTTATCTGCTCTCTCTTTCTGGTGACTGCCACTCACATTCTCTCCATCTCTTTCTCCCAAACCCTACCTTTTCACCTCCGATTCGCACCGTCAGGTTTTGTATGTCTCTTCAATCTTTGAAATTTCTTCCTTCATTGTGCTGAAATCACTAATCCTTATGACCCCCACCTAAAATCCTAACCCTAGCTACTGGAATTCGTTGTCTGAAAGCATAGAGAAGGAGGATGCGCTGGAAGCAGCAGACCTCTCCGAAATTCTCAACCCAACCGAGCTAAGCGGATTATTCGTCGGAGAGCATGGTTCTGGCGATGGCGATGGTGAGTATCAGCCGGGGAGATGCTCGCGATGATGAGCGACTACCATGTTCGGTCGAGATCTCAACCGTCGGTCTCCTCGTGCAAGGTATTCTGCCGATCTCTGTGGTTGTCTGGTACTGTAAATTTAATGTCGTTGGTTTAGAGTTTCCTTTATGGGTTGGTGGTCTTTGATTTGGGGTTTGGTATGTTTTTTTTTGTTTTCGAATGTTTGAGTTGTTCTGATGGTTGATTCTCATCAATTGAAGTATATTGATTTTTCTTATCTGCTGTTGCTGGGAAAAATCCCCTGCCTTTATCAGTCTTGGAAGATTCTCAACCACTCTGGTCGTTGGTTTAGGTTTTGTGCAGCGTCGCGTCGCTTCTGTGAATATTCCCCGTTATTGCACTCTGATTCGAAGTGGGTGAGGGTTTTCATTTCTGAAATTAATTTAGGTTATTGTTCGACGGGTCGGATGATGATGAAAGGATGAGAAGGCGAGTCCCTGAAGTGGCTTGGAGCAGGTTCCTGGTCTAGAGCTAGAGGCTGGCGAAACCGGTGGTAGAACGGTCGAGAGGGGGTGGCTACCTGCAAGGACACTCCGACGATCAAGTCAGTGTCCGTACAAAATGATAGCTAAATTAGGTAAGGTGATGTGTACCTTGGGGGGAGAGCTGACCTCTCCCCTTATATACTGTGCTGGGTGGGCCCATAAATGACCTAGCCTACTGGCCAAGATGCTTGTGAGCTGTCCCTGTCCATGTGGGGGGAGGGGAGCAGGTCGACTCAGGCTTCGGGTCAGGGCATCGAGCGCTGCCCTGAGGAGACCGACCCGGCCGGTTTGCTTAGGCGTAGTGCACGGGGTCATGCAAGTGGTGAGTCGGGCGTCGATCGGGTCGGGTGTTATGGACCGACCCGTTGGATTCTTCCTTGTGTGGGATGGTTTGGGCCTGGGTCGGGGGTGGTGCCCCGACCCGACGGCTAGTAGGGCTGGGCTTGTAGTAGTCCGTAACAGTGCCCCCAGCGCGCCAGCCTTGAGGTTTGGAGCTCACGGCTGGGCGCATCTGTCCTACTCGCCGAGACGGGATGTGTTCTTATTCTCGGGAGCTCGTTGATGCCGTTTCGTGTTTCTTACGCGTGGCCATCTTGTCTCTGATGCTGCCTCCTTGACTTCTGCGCGGGGCATTAAATGCCCCATCGTTTCATGATTTGAAATTCGGCGTTCCTCCCGGATGGTTACATTCTTTGCCCCTTTTTTTTATTTTTACAACCTCCTCATTTCTCCACTTCTTCTTTTCTCCTCCTTCTATTTTCTCGAATCGCTGCTCCTTCTCCTCTCTTTTCTCCTACTTGTTTGTTCTTCTTCATCTTGGCTTTGTTGCTGCTTTAACTTTTCGGCCTACTACTTCATCTTTTCTGGTACGTTGATTTTTACAGTTATTGTTTTGGTCTTTCCTTTTTGTATTTGTGTGCTTTCCTTTATGCATGCCTGGGTTTCTGCTTATTTTTGCTGCTTCTTCTTTTAGAGGGGGCGCCACTGGGTTTTCCTTAGATTTTGCTTGAATTTTGGGTTAGTGTAGGGGAATCTAGAGGGTGATTTAGGGAGTTGTAATTTTTTTTTTACTGCTTTAAGGGTTCCCAAACTCCCGTTCTGACTAAGTGGTGCCCCCACTGTAGGTATGACCGAGTGCCTTGTTCTTCTGAATCAGGCACAGTGGCTGCTAGCCGACTTCATCGATCATTATGCTTGGGTTTCTTCCGACGTGAAGGACACCCCTTCCAAGGTCACTAAGGAGAGCCTCCAGGATTTGCGCCAGGCTTGGCTCTTGTGTGGGGGTTATCCCGAGGAAGCGTTTTATCAAGTTTATGTTCCTGCTGATCGGGAGCGCGTTTGTCAGAAGAACCTGGCAGCTCCACGAGTTGTCGACTGGTTGTGGGTTTATGAACCCATGTTCACGACCTTGGGGGATCGTTTGCCCTTTTCCCCCTTTGTCATGGGCTTGTTGAACCGATGCGATGTTGCTCCATCGCAACTGCACCCAAACAGCTGGGCTGTCATCCAGTGTTTCGAGATGGTTTGTGAATATCTGGAGCTTCCGACCTCTGTGAATGTTTTCCTCTACCTTTTCCTTCTTACAAACCCTTCTCGTCAAGGGAAGGCGAAGAAGGGGTATATGTCTTTCAGGGCCCAACAAGGTCGTAGGATTTTTGGCCTTTTTGAGGACTCCTTCCATGGCTTTAAGTCTACTTTTTATAAGGTCAGGCCAATCGAGGGTCATCAACCCTTCTGGCTTACTACCGAGGGGGAAAGGCGGATCCCGACTTACTGGAGCTTCGGGGCGGGATCCGATTATTTGAGAAAAATATCCTTTGACTGGCTGAGCCTGGAAGATCGTAACATCGCCGACATCTTGTTGGCTATTTTCGACGAGAAAAATCTTAACCCTCGTATGGTTATGGGGGACCGGGAGGCCGGTGGGTCGTATGTTGGTGAGTTCTTTACTTTTTGCATTTTGAGTGTTTTGCTCTTCTATTGCTCACACCTTTGCTTTTTTACTTACAGTTTCTGTTCCGAGGGTTACCTGAAATTGTAGGTCGATCTCGAACGAGATTTGCTGTGCTAGTCGGAGCTGACGTGTCCGATTTGATAGACTGAGGGTGCTGCTGATCCTTCTTCACCGGAGGGTGGTGGTACCTGCAAGAGACTCCAATGCTTAAGTTAGCATGGACTTTGAGAAGGTTTTTAGTAGAATCAGAGTATGAGTTATACCTGGGTGCTCCAGTGTATTTATAATGCTTGTAGGGTGACCTTTTTTGGAGATAAGATAGTTATCTTATCTTTATCTTTGAGTGGAGTTATCTTATCTTTAAGGGGAACCGCCTGATCTTTCTAGGCTTTGGTTGTCTTTAAATTTGGGCTGGTGATAAACCATTATTTTATGATTTATATTGTGTTTAATTGAGTGATTTTATTAAGTCTTTACCCACTTATTCATATGATTAGCATGATATTACAATTCCTTCCCAAAATTGTTCCATGGTTGAAAACTTGCTTCCTAGAGATCTTTTAATTATACATTTTAACTCTCCTTTATCCCATTCGATGCCGTGATCCGTGTGTTAAGTGTTTCAGGCTTCATAGGACAGGAATGACTTAGAGAATGGAGAAGAAGCTTGCAAAAATGGAAGGAACACAAGAAACCAAGGAGATGACCAGCGAACAATGACGCGAGCGCATGGTTCACGCGAGCGCGCGAAAAGAAGAAATCGCAGCGACGCGAACGTGTGCCTGACGCAAACGCGTGGATTGAAGTCTGCACGAATGACGCAAACGCGTGAACGACGCGAACGCATGACAAGGAAATCGCTGAATGACGCGAACGTGTGGATGACGCGTATGCGTGACCTGCGCGATCTGCAAAAATAACAGAATACACTGGGGGCGATTTCAGGCCGCATTTTGACCCAGTTTTCGGCACAGAAACACAAACTAAAGCTATGGAACATGCAGAAACTCAACACGCATCCACACACATTCAGATACATCGAGATTAGGATTACTCTTAGTTTTAGATATGAATTTAGATTAGCTTTAGTAGTTTATGCTTTTGCTTTCGATTTTTTGGATGCTGAAGAATCATTACCTCCGTGAAGACATCACTTTAGTTTGTTTCCTTATTCCTTTACTTTTATTCATTGCTCATTGACAATATTCAAATAAGTATGTTGCATTTTGAATTTATTAATATATAGAGTTATTTTTAATTTTAATTAATTTTAATTCTCTATTTTATTTTATTCAATTTATTATGTCTTTTTATATTTTTATAAATATTAATTCCATGTCAATGGAGTAGATTTTCTACTTGACATGGGAGTTGATTAAGAGGAGACACTTGAGTTGGAATGCTCAAGTGCTTAGTTAATTTGATCTTTGTTGGCTAATTCTGTATCTACTAACGCTAGACCTTCCCAAGGGAAAGGACTAGGATCTGTGGATAAGAATCAGTTCAATCACTTGACTTTCCTTTACTCAGTAAGGGTTAACTAAGTGAAAACAACAACCGCTTTACATTTCACTTGGAAAGATTCCAATAAGGATAGAACTTCCGATTAATCAACTCCCCAGTCAAGGCTTTTTATATTAATAATAATTCTTAGTTTTATTGCTTTAATTTACAATTATTTTAATTACTCATTATCCAATTCAAACCTTCTGGAAAATTTCTAATTAATAAATTAGCACTCTTTCCTGTAACTCGTAGGGAGATGACCTGAGACTCATACTCCCAGTATTTTTAATTTTAATTTTTGTGACAACCCCTTTTAAATTGAGAAGGCGGATCTTAGTTGGTTAAGAACTGTACTTGCAACGTAATTCATTTATTAAATTTCTTAACTGGTCGATTTCCGCCACCATCAATTTTTAGCGCCATTGCCGGGGAGTTACAATAGTGTGCTAGATTATTAATTAGTGTACATATTTTATTTTATTCGCATATTTTATTTTTATTTTGTTACCATGAGCTATATGTCTTTCTCATTGAATGATGCGTTCATTGCCTTATCCGAGCTTAGCTGCTTTTGATCCTGAAATTGAAAGAACTCTTTCACGTATTAGGCGAGCTTGATGTCGGTTAGCCACTGAGGGTCGTGAAGTGATTATTATCGATTCGCCAGTCTCATCTGAGGGCGAATCTGAACCGCCACCTGAGAGCGAGACAAGCTCATTTACTACTGATTTAGTTGATTCACGTACAGGTAACATGGCAGCACCTAGGAGGATTACTCTCTAAGAAGCTGGTGTCCCAGATTTTACACTGCAACCGTATCAAGTGCGTCATCCAAATCTGGCTGTAGATTTTGAACTGAAGACTGCACTAATCAACTTGATGCCCAAGTTTTATGGCTTACCTGCTCAAGAGCCTATTAAGCACCTTAGGGATTTCCAGACAGCCTGTTCTACTGTTAGGCATCATGGTGCAGATGAAACTTCTATTCTGTTAACCGCTTTCCCGTTTTCTCTTGAGGGAAAAGCGAGGGAATGGTACTACACCCAACCTAAAGCAACTGTTACTAACTGGGATATGCTTAGAAGAGAATTTTTGGAAAAATACTTTCCAGCTGAAGTTACTGATAGATTGAGGAAAGAGATTTCAATGAATATTCAGGGCGAATCTGAGACCCTCTATGAATACTGGGAGTGCTTCAACAATCTACTGGACACATGCCCCCATCACATGATTGATAGACTAGTATTGATCAGCTACTTCACTCAAGGCATGAACCCCCAGGATAAGACTACACTGGATGGTGCTAGTAATGGTTCCCTGAAAAAGTACAGGACCGCAGATGAAGCATGGCAACTGATCAGCGACTTTGCTGAGTCCACTAGAAATCACAGGCAGAGGCGTAACCATTCAAAAGCTGTTGCAGAGATCTCCTATAGCGTTGAAACTACTGCTCTTACCCAGAGCATATGTGAAATGACCAACTTACTGAAACAGATGCAGTTAAACCAACAACAGACACATAAAGCTCAGCCTTCCCCACCACAGCAAAGCCAACAGTTGGTTTCACAAAGAGTGTACGGGATCTGTGCTGATTATAGTCATTATACTGATGAATTTTTGCAGCTCCAACAGGAAGACAACACTGTGGCAGCCACTCATAACTTCTATGACCGCCCAAATTAAGGATACAATCAACAGGGTGGCAACTACAACCAAGGTAGAAATAGTAACCAATGATGGCAAGACAACTCCAACCAAGGTTGGAAGGACAACTATAACAGAGAAGGCAGAGACAATAATGGAAACCAGAGGTGGAATAACAATAATAACAACAGACAGCAGAATCAGAACCAACCTTACAGAGCACCTTACTTAAGACAACCCCAAGGATCCCAGCACAACCAACAGAAGATTCCTCAGATTACTTACTCTAATTCCTCATCAAATGACGAGAGGCTCTGTTCTCTTGCACAAGGGCAACAGGACATGAAAGCACAGCTGAACTCGACTTTAAATGGTATGACTGCCACTTTACAAGCTCTCATCTACCGATTAGATTCATCACATAATTCCACTAACCAACCTTCAAGCTCCAGTGGGATTCCTTCTCAACCCTTACCTAATCCAAAGGGTGGCATCAATGCCATCACTTTAAGATCTAGAACCACATTGCAGGAGAGGAACCATGAGGAGCCAAGCTCACCAGAACACGTCCCAGCTGAGGATGTGGTGGAAGTGGAAGATGCTGAGGAAGAAGAGGACGTACAAAACATAGTTGAAGCAGAAGCAGCTCAACCACAGAATGAAACATCAAAGGATGCAGAAGCTGCAAGTAACACCTCTCTTTTCCCATTTCCACACCTTGCAAGGAAGCCCAGAAAGCAGATGGAACTTGATCCCAAAATGGTAGAGATATTCAAAAAGGTTGAGGTAACTGTTTCCCTTTTTGATGTTATTCAGCAGGTACCTAAATATGCGAAGTTTCTAAAAGATTTGTGCATATATAAAGATAAAATTAATGAATTAGAAACTATTCCTTTAGGTAGTTCTATATCTACTTTAATGGGGGGTATACCCGAAAAATGTAGTGATCTAGGTCCATGTATGGTTAACTGTACCATTGGATGTATAATATTTTCTGACTGCATGTGTGACTTAGGAGCGTGTGTTAGTATAATACCTTTGTCTATATATGATACTTTGAGGCTCCCTCCCTTAAAAAGGTCAGCAGCTCGTTTTGTGTTAGCAGATAAAAGCATTATTACAGTAGTTAGAATTGCTGAAGATGTATTAGTGAGCATTAAGGGGCTCACATTTCTCATTGACTTCTACATCCTGGAAATGCCCCCTAATGATTCAGGAAGACCATCATCAATTCTGCTTGGAAGACCATTCCTGAAGACTTCAAAATTCAAGCTGGATGCATTCTCAGGAACTTACTCCTTTGAGATAGATGGCAGAACAGTGAGTTTTAGTTTAAATGAAGCTATGAAGCACCCTCCGGAAGATCATTCTATCTTTCTGTGCGACATTATTGATGAAACTATAGCTGAAGTTCACCAGGAAAAAATGGAAGAGAAGCACATAGAGCAAGGTTCAAGTGTGGGGACACTTTTTGAAAACAATGAAGACCCTTTACCATTATCACCAGCTCCGGATGATCCAGAGCCTAGCTATGAGCAGAAATTAGAATTAAAGCCCCATCCTCCATACCTCAAGTATGCTTACCTTGAGGATAATCAGAAGTTTTCAGTTATCATTGCAAAGGAACTCACCTCTCAACAAGAAGAGCAATTGCTTAATGTGCTAAGAAAACATAAGAAAGAAATTGGATGGAGCTTGGCAGATATAGTAGGCATCAGTCCCCAAATTTGTGAGCATAGAATATTCTTAGAAGAGGGAGCAAAGCCTATCCGTCAGCCTCAAAGAAGATTGAATCCCACCATCTTAGAAGTTGTCAAGAAGGAAGTGACCAGGCTACTTGAAGCAGATATCATTTACCCCATCTCAGATAGTGAATGGGTCAGCCCAGTACAAGTAGTGCCCAAGAAGTCTGGAGTCACAACAATAAAGAATGAGCATGGAGAGCTCCTGACAACTAGAGTGCAGAATACATGGAGAGTTTGCATTGACTATAGGCGTCTCAACCAAGCCACTCGCAAGGATCATTACCCCTTGCCATTTATTGATCAAATGCTTGATCGCCTGTCAGGTAAATCTCATTATTGTTTTTTAGATGGTTATACAAGCTAATTTCAAATTCATATAGCTCCTGAAGATCAGAAGAAGACTAATTTTACATGTCCCTTTGGAACGTATACTTATAAAAGAATGCCTTTTGGCTTGTGTAATGCACCTACTACTTTCCAAAGATGTATGATGAGTATCTTTTCAGATCTTATTGAAAACTGTATGGAAGTTTTTATGGATAATTTTAGCATATATGGTAATTCATTTAGCCTTTGCTTGGATAGTTTATCTAGAGTATTAGACAGGTGTATTAGTACAAACCTTGTGTTAAATTTTGAAAAATGTCACTTTATGGTAAAACAAGGAATTGTACTAGGACATGTTGTGTCTAATACTGGTATTTCTGTAGATCCAACAAAGGTGGATGTTATTTCTAGTTTGTCTTACCCCTCCTCCGTGAGGGAAGTCCGTTCGTTTCTTGGCCACGCAGGTTTTTACAGAAGATTCATTAAGGACTTCAGTAAGGTAGCATTATCTTTATCCAGATTGCTGCAGAAAGATATTGAGTTCGAGTTCAGTGAGAATTGTATGCAGGCATTTGATAAGCTGAAGATCGATCTGACTCAAGCTCCAATTGTAACAGGACCAGACTGGAGCCAGCCATTTGAAATTATGTGTGATGCTTCCAACCATGCAGTAGGAGCGGCGCTGGCTCAGCGCAAAAGTAAGGATCCTTTTGTAATTGCTTATGCATCTAAGACTTTAGAAGCTGCTCAATCTAACTATACTACTACTGAAAAAGATCTTCTTGCTATTGTTTTTGCTCTGGATAAATTCCGAGCCTATTTACTTGGTACTAAGGTAGTAGTGTACTCAAACCACGTAGCTCTAAAATATTTATTAGCTACAAAGGAGTCTAAACCAAGACTAATACGTTAGATACTGCTGCTACAAGAATTTAATTTAGAAATTAAGGATAGAAGTGGTAACCAGAATCTAGTAGCAGACCACTTGAGTCGCCTTGAGCACATTAAGGATGACTCCACTCCTATAAATGATAATTTCCCATTTGATAGTTTACATGCAGTATCTGAGATAGTTCCTTGGTATGCACCTGTAGCTAATTATCTAGTTAGCCACATTTTTTCTCCAAATTTCACTAAGCATCAAAGAGACAAGCTGAAAAGCGAGTCTAAATATTTTAGATGGGATGATCCATATTTATGGAGGTGTGGTGCTGACCAGGTAATTAGACAGTGTGTGCCTCAATCAGAATTTCAGTCCATTTTAGAGGCCTGCCACTCATCTGAGACTGGAGGACATTTTGGCCCTCAAAGAACAGCTAGAAAAATTCTAGACTGTGGATTCTGGTGGCCTACTCTTTTTAAAGATGCTGCTGAATTTGGTAAATCTTGTTCCCCATGCCAAAGGTTTGGTAATATATCCAAGAGAGATGAGATGCCTCAACAGATTATGCTTTTCTGTGAAATTTTTTATGTTTGGGGCATTGACTTCATGGGTCCATTTCCAAATTCTAATGGTTACTTTTATATACTGTTAGCTGTAGATTATATTTCTAAATGGGTGGAAGCAATTCCTACCTGTACTGATGATGCTAACACTGTTGTTTCCTTTGTTAGAAACCATATTATTTGCCGCTTTGGATCACCACGAGCAATCGTGAGCGATCAAGGCACTCACTTTTGTAATAGGAGACTAACAGGATTACTGAAGAGGCATGGGATAATTCACAAAGTAGCAACAAATTACCATCCCCAAACCAATGGGCAAGCATAAGTCTCAAACAGAGAGATTAAACGTATCCTGGAAAAGATAGTAAAACCTCACAGGAAGGACTGGAGTGTCAGGCTACAAGATGCACTCTGGGCATATAGAACAGCATACAAGACACCCATTGGGATGAGCCCCTTTCGCTTAGTATACGGAAAGGCTTGCCACCTTCCAGTAGAGGTAGAACACAAGGCTTTCTGGGCTGTGAGGGATTGCAACATGAATCTTGAGAAAGCTGGTGCTGAAAGAAAGCTGCAACTAGCAGAACTAGAGAATCTTCGCCTAGAAGCATATGACAACTCCAGGAGATACAAAGAAAAGATGAAAGGCTATCCATGACAAGCACATAAAAAGGAGAGAATTCAGACCAGGGGAGTTAGTTCTTCTTTATAACTCCAGACTGAGGCTTATGCCAGGCAAACTGAGATCAAGATGGGAAGGTCCATACAGAGTAGAAAAAGCAGAGCCATACGGAGTTTTCCACCTGTATCATCCTTCTAGCTCCAAACTCTTAAAGGTCAATGGACATCGCCTGAAGCTTTATCATGGTGAGAAGATGAAGAATAACAAAGAACTAGAGGTTTTCCTCTTGGAAGACCCACCAACAGAAGCAGAATGAGCCTAACGAGCGTCCAACTTAAGGACGTAAAAGCAAAGTGCTAGGTGGGAGACAACCCACCATGGTATGATCGTTCCGTTTCAGTCTTAGATTTATCTCACTTTATTTCTCTTTTCATGGTGTTAATGACTCTTCTTATAATTACTGCATATAGTCTGCATTCACGTTTGCATTAGCATTCTGCATTAAAAAAAAAAAAACGCACGTGACGCGTAAGCGTCGCTGACGCGTCCGCGTCATATGTGCGTTCTGAGGAAAAGAAAAATTGAACAGAAAGTCACGCGAAAGCGTGGCTGGAGGCGTGCCTTAGGCCTAATCATACTCACGCGACCGCGTAAATGATGCGTCTGCGTCATTTTGGAAACTAGCCTCCCACGCGTCCGCGTCACCCACGCGAACGCGTGCCCCTAAAATCGACTAAAAGAGGTGTATGGCAGCAAGTTATGATGGAGCTGGGCTGGAATGATGCTGGAAGCACCAGCCCCATCACGCAACCGTGTGCCCCACGCGGCCGCGTCATCTTCAAAACATAGCCATTCACGCGATCGCATCAACCACGCGATCGCGTCACCCCAAATTTTTGGCAAAATGGATTTGAAACAGAAAGTTGCGCAAACGCATGGCTGCCCTCGCGCCATTCGCATAAATCAAGTCACGCGACCGTGTGACCCACGCGTCCGCGTCACTTGACAAATATCACACATCACGCGACCGCGTGACTCACGCGTTCGCGTCACATGCGGCGCACAGAATTTCCACATCAGCCAAAATATCTTATGTTTTCTTCCCCAAATCCTAATTTTTTCTTTTCCTTTATTATTTCTTTCTTCCTCCTTCTTCCTTCTCTACTTATTCTCACCTTTTTACTTTCTCCTCCCTTATTTTTCTCATCCATTATCAAGGTTCTTTTCTTTCTTTCTTTACTTTTTACTTTTTCTTTATTATTTTTATTTTTATTTTTATTTATGTTTTCTTTTTTTTTTTACTTTCATTATCTATATTTTCTTTTTCTTTATTTTCCTTTTTATTCCTTTAATTGGTGTTAGCAATTTAACTAGGTGATTATTTTCTTTTATAATTTTTGCTTGTGAGTTATTGTGGAATTGTTTGACAATTATATATTACTTTTCATAAGGGATTGCTTGCATGTTCTACTTTATATTTTCAATAACATAATTATCATGCATGCTATGTGTTTGTGAAAAAGCCCGTATGGCATTGTGCATTATTTTAAATTATTCTATTCTACTACTTTTAATGCCTGTTTTTCACAAAACCCCTTTTATATTTTATTAATTAAATATAATTGTCAATACAAACAGGTTATTAGCTTGAAAGGCTTGGTAATCTAACTTGGACATTGAATGCTTGATCTATGCTACTCATGCCTTTGCCAGCATGCCAATAAACATGTTGCATTTAATTGCCATCACATGCACTTGCTATATTACCTTTGATGAACTTTTCACATGTAGTCTAGACCATGTGTTAACGACATCCTTTTTTACCGTGCATTGATTATCACCCTTAATATTCGCTCTCTTGCTTGAACCCTTACGCTTTACATGTACTTACCTCTTTCCTTTTTCAGGATGGCCACCAAGAAAGGCAAAGAGAAAGCTACTCCCAAACCACCAGCAAGGAGAGGAACAAAAAGAACATTAATGGCAGAACCATCTTCAACAGCGGTTAAACCCTCAACAAAAAGAATCAAGAGGATCATCAAGGTCGATGAAAAAGAGAAAGCCTTCCCAGCAAAGGACACTACGCAGTTCACTAACCTCTACTGTGAGTAGATGTTCCCCATCCTGGCAGCAAGGAATTATAACAATGAGCACCTTCTCATCCTCCCAACCCGCATTGCTGAAATTGTTGAGCCCTGCATTGAGCGAAGACAATGGAAATTCCTACGGAGACAGCCACGATAGGTTAATCTATCATGGGTAGTAGAGTTCTACTCAAATTTTCACATGCCAACCATGCAGTCTGTCTATGTCCGTCAGAAGCAAGTCCCTATAACAGAAGAAGCCATTCAACAAGCTTTAGATCTTTCCCCTTCTCCAGAAGGATTAGACGCATTCCAAGAAGCCTCATTCAAGCGCCAGACATACCAATTTGACTGGGACGCCGTTCTCAGAGTTATCGCACAACCTGGCAGCAGATGGATCTACGGATACCATCGATCCCAATCTAAGGGCATCTCAGCTTCAGCACTTACTTTGGAAGCTTGAGTATGGGCATAAATCATGTCCCATTACGTTTTTCCGAGCACTCACGAGTCTTCCTTCACTGCAGACATGGCTGTTTTACTCTGGTGTATCCTTACAGACCAACACCTCAATTTAACAAGACACATTCGGCATGCTATGGGACACGTACAGATTGCAGGCAATTTACCTTTCCTTGCCTTGGTTTCAGATCTCATCTCAACAGCCGGAGTCTCCTACAGAACTGGGGATACCGAAGCCATGATTCTACGAGATGATCAATACGTCCCTAACGGGAAGTATATCAGACCTCCAGCAGCAACTGTCAACCAGAGCACAGAACCAGCAGAAGATATTTCTTCTTCTTCCACACCACAAGCACCTTCAACAAACCAACTGCTCCATAAAATCCTTGAGAAGCTAGACCAGTTTGAACAGAAAGGAAAGCAAAGAGAGCGCCGTAACAGGCGCAGATTTACATACCTCAAGGAGCTGATTGTTGGAAGCCAACCATCTAGAGAAGACCCAGACACATCGGACTCCACTTCATTTACAAGCACAGGGAGCCACGACGGTCCCGATGGTGGAGATACTGCTACCAGCCCCCCTCTGTTCTTGACAGATGGCACCGAGGACGGTGCAAAGCCTTAAGTGTAGGGAGGTCGGTCAGTACCTGACTTCCTGAAGTAATTTTTTTCCTTTAAACACCAATAATATAGGATATTTAGTTAATTTTTCTTTTGTTTAGGATAGAATAAATTGCATAGTAATAGATTAATTGTATGCATGTTCTACTTGATTGAAAAATAATAAGTTTCTTTCTAAGACCCTACTTTTTGAAAAATTTCACTAATTTAAAATAAATCTTTTGTGTTAAACTTGTTAGAAGTTGTAATTGGAACATAGTTTAAAAAGCTAAGAACACACAACCCATGAGATTTTGAGCCTAATTACATGGTTATACTATTTAACCATAAATATTTTATTCTTGTGTGTTTACTTCTTTATGATTGTAATCTTTATTTTGTTTCATCCTATATGTCCAATGTTTAATGTATTTATATGCTTGCATAAGATTGAGGCCATTAATTATTTAGCTCACTTATCCCAAATAAGCCTACCCTTTTAATCATCCTTGTTAGCCACTTTGAGCCTTTTAATCCCATTTGTTCTATATTTTATCACATTACTAGCCTTAAGCAGAAAAATAATTAAATATCCCAATTGAATCTTTGGTTAGCTTAAGATAGAAATTGTGTGTTAATTAAGCATGGGAAAATTGTGGAAACATGGGTTAATAAGGAAATGTGTCATGATAATTAGCCATATGTATACCTTTACCCTTACCTTAGCCCCATTACAACCTTGAAAAAATACCTCATGATGTTGCATTGGTACATTAAATATTGTTGATTGGTGAGGTGAAAAACAAAGTTTAGAAAGCATGATTAGAGAAGAGTAGAGTGATTACCTTATACACTTGAGAGACTAGAGTGCATATATACCATCAGTGAGGGTTCAGTGCTTAATTCTATGTTCCCTGCTTTCATGAGCTGTCTTCTTACAATGTTACCTGTTTTTACTATATAATTTAAATTAGTGAAATCTAATTTATATTTGTCTTGAAGAGCTTGATTCCTTTTAACCAAGTAGACAAGAATCATATAGTTGCATTCATATATATAGGTTGCATTGCATTGCATAAGTTTTACATTTCCCTACTCATTTATTTTATCTCCTTAAGCTAAGCATAAGGACATGCTAATGTTTAAGTGTGGGGAGGTTGATAAACCATTATTTTATGATTTATATTGTGTTTAATTGAGTGGTTTTATCAAGTCTTTACCCAATTATTTATATGATTAGCATGATATTACAATTCCTTCCCAAAATTGTTCCATGGTTGAAAACTTGCTTCCTAGAGATCTTTTAATTATACATTTTAACTCTCCTTTATCCCGTTCGATGTCGTGATCCGTGTGTTAAGTGTTTCAGGCTTCATAGGGCAGGAATGACTTAGAGAATGGATAGGAAACTTGCAAAAATGGAAGGAATACAAGAAACCAAGGAGATGACCAGCGAACAATGACGCGAGCGCATGGCTCACGCGAGCACGCGAAAAGAAGAAATCGCAGCGACGCGAATGCGTGCCTGACGCAAACGCATGGATTGAAGTCTGCGAAAATGATACGAATGCGTGAACGACGCGAACGCGTGACAAGGAAAATCGCTGAATGACACGAACGCGTGGATGACGCGTACGCGTGACCTGCGCGATCTGCAAAAATAACAGAATACGCTGGGGGCGATTTCGGGCCGCGTTTTGACCCAGTTTTCGGCCCAGAAACACAGACTAAAGCTAGGGAACATGCAGAAACTCAACACGCATCCACACACATTCAGATACATCGAGATTAGGATTACTCTTAGTTTTAGATATGAATTTAGATTAGCTTCACATTAGTAGTTTATGCTTTTGCTTTGGATTTTTTTGGATGCTGAAGAATCATTACCTCCGTGAAGACATCACTTTAGTTTGTTTCCTTATTCCTTTACTTTTATTCATTGCTCATTGACCGTATTCAAATAAGTATGTTGCATTTTGAATTTATTAATATATAGAGTTACTTTTAATTTTAATTAATTTTAATTCTCTATTTTATTTTATTCAATTTATTATGTCTTCTTATATTTTTATGAATATTAATTCCATGTCAATGGAGTAGATTTTCTACTTGACATGGGAGTTGATTAAGAGGAGACACTTGAGTTGGAATGCTCAAGTGCTTAGTTAATTTGAACTTTGTTGGCTAATTCTGTATCTACTAACGCTAGACCTTCCCAAGAGAAAGGACTAGGATCTGTAGATAAGAATCAGTTCAATCACTTGACTTTCCTTTACTCAGTAAGGGTTAACTAAGTGAAAACAACAACCGCTTTACATTACACTTGGGAAGATTCCAACAAGGATAGAACTTCCGATTAATCAACTACCCAGTCAAGGCTTTTTATATTAATAATAATTCTTAGTTTTATTGCTTTAATTTACAATTATTTTAATTACTCATTATCCAACTCAAACCTTTTGGAAAATTTCTAATTAATAAATTAGCACTCTTTCCTGCAACTCGTTGGGAGACGACCTGGGACTTATACTCCCAGTATTTTTAATTTTAATTTTTGTGACAACGCCTTTTAAATTGAGAAGGCGGATCTTAGTTGGTTAAGAACTATACTTGCAATGAAATTCATTTATTAAATTTTTTAACTGGTCGATTTCCACCACCATCAGCTGGGTTCCTCCATTTGGGCCTTTTTGGGCTCCTCCAGTGATTTGGCTGATCTCTTTGAGAAGAGATCAGGTAGTTCTGACCTGAAGAGGATGGCCGACTCAGCCCGGATCGTACATCTCGATCCAGGGCATGAACAGTGCCCCTGCTTGAGCGCGGTCTTTCCTTTTGAGGTCGAGTTCCTTTTTTAGGACTTCGATCTTTTTGAAGAAGCCGAGCTCGAGCATTTTGATCTTCGTCGTAGAGATGCTTGAATGCGGAGCATTTTTTCTCACTGCTTTTAATTAGAACGCGCGTTTTGCATTTTCCTTGGGAATGTGTGAAGGTTAAATATTCATTAACTCTTTGTCGTTTCCTTTTTTCTTCCCTCTTTGCGTCTTCATTTAAAATTTCAAAGCTTTTGTTTCAATTTTTCTCTCTTCAGTTTTCTTCTTTGACTGCTAGTGCTTTGTTCTTTTATTCGAAAGGTGATCGTCTGGCGCAGCTTAGTCGTTGCTTCAATGTCTCAGCGTTTATCGTCTCTTCCCTGCTACAGGTTGGTCTTTCTTCCTCTCTCTTTTCTTTTTCACGTCATTATTTTCATGTCTGGTTTTGAGAAAGTTTTGATCTTGCTTGGGAAAAGTTTGAATCTTTCTGCTTTTGCTGTGTGCTCTGGGAGTTTCTTCGACTTTGCATGAACCTTTTCGTATTTCTTGATAGTTGATGTTTTTAGGGTTTTGCATGTTGTTACCGTTTCTAATTGTATCCTTTGATTTTGAGGCTTATGAATTATTTGATTCTGAAAAAGAATGTGTCTTTGATGATTTCCACTTGGCTTGTTTGATGTTGATAGTTCCCTTTGCTGATAGATTTGTAAAAGGATGGCGATTTTTGATGACTTTTTTATTCGTGACTTTCTTTTCAGAGTGTCGCTTGTTGAAAGAGGGTTATTTTCTTGTTGAGAGATGTCGGGATGTAGACTTGTAGATTTTTTCTGAGTCCTTACTCTGTTACTGCCTCCAAAGGATGCCCCTGGACCTTGGTGTGAGTCCTGGGGTCTCCTTTCACTGTTGTATGCTTTAGTCTGAGTTGTATCCATATTTGTCCGAGCTGATTTCTTGATTTGCCCGAGATGTTTGATTAGTAACCCATTTTCCTTTTTCTTACTTGTAGGAATAATTGACCCATGTCTTCTCGCAAAAATATTGTCGAGACATCCTCCAAAGTCTCCAAGGGCATGTCTGACTGGATGGACTCCCTCGTCCTGATGTGCATTTCAGTGGTTAACTTTGAATATTGCGTGCAGCTTAGAAAACATCACCGGATCTGTAGTAGTAGGGATCAGGAGAAGAACTATGAGTTGGTAGTGCCTGACCCTGACAAGAGGGTTTGCTTTCCTTCTCTGACCCAGGGGGAACGTCCCTTCTTTTTTGCTTATGACTACTTTTTTAGCCAAATGAACATTAGCATTCCTTTTACCTCCTTCGAGACCGATTTGTTGTGGTCATGTAATGTAGCTTCATCCCAACTTCATCCGAACTCATGGAGCTTCATTAAGATTTTTCAGTTGTTGTGTCAGGAATTGGATTTTAGGCCTTCACAAACCCTTTTTCTTTATCTCTTTGTTTTGACTAAACCGGGAATTTCATCCAAAAAGAAGGCTTCTTGGATTTCTTTCCGATCTGCCCAAGGAAAGAAAGTGTTTTTTATGTATGATGAGTCCTTTAGGGACTTTCAGAATTACTACTTCAAGGTCCGAGCTGTTGAAGGAGTTCGGCCTTTTTTCTTGGAGGTGAATAATGAACCTGCCTTTCTCCTATGTTGGCAAAAGAATGTTGTGGTATCTAGGTATTCGTGGGAGATGCTAGATGAGGTTGAGCAGGCCTTTGTAAATGTGTTGGAGGAAAATTGGGGGCAACCTCCCCATCTTGATACTAAGAAGTTCTTAGGGGATCCTTCCCTTCTCCGAGCTGAGCTGGATAGTGGTCGACTTTTTTGGTTTCTGTTTTTGCTTGTTTATTTTGTTGATTTGTACCTTTCTTTTTTATGACATGATTTCGCTGACTTCCCTTTCAGAGATGTTGAAGAATGCGGACTCTATGAAGGCCTTTAAGAAGGCGAGGAAAGCGACAGCTGCCCAGAACATCTCGGCCAGGGCTGTTGGGGAAGGATCTTTTCAGGTCCCTCCTAAGAAGCCGATCTTGAGTACTTCTGGGCCGAGGAGGGTGATCCCTACTCCTCAGGTCCATTTGGTTGATAACTTCTGCTGCTACCTCTTCTCCTATTTCCAGCCCTCCTCCAAAAAGACAGAGGACTGTTGAACCTTTTGACCTTGATGCCCATGACTTTGATGCTGTGGGGTTTGTTGACAACCAAATCGCTCCTTATGGCCAACTTCCAATAGACGACGTGTCCATTCTTCGCTACCTGGATTTCATCACCTGGAGTAGTGTTAAGATGGCACACATCGGTGCAGCCTTGTTCCGAACTGCTCAAGATACTCCAGTTCATGCAACAAAGGCCTTTATGGAGGAGGCCAAGTCGGAATTTGACAGGATCAAGGGGTTGAAGGATGAGCTGGATGCCAAAGTGGCAAAGTTGGAGCTTGATTTGGAGAATGAGAAGGCTCGGGCTACTGCAGCTGTGGCTTCTGCCACTCTGGCTGAGGAGATGGCGCAGAAGCATAAGGAGAGCTATGTTCGTACTTATGGCGAGCTGCTGGAGGCCAGGGAGAGGTTGGATTCTATTCGAGCTGATTATACCGAGCTTCAGGGCCATCTCGTAGGTAGTGTGACCGCTGCCTATGAGAATTTGAAGGCTTAGGTTCGAGTTCTCGCCCCCGAGCTCGACCTGACTCTCTTTAGCTTGGACAATATTTTAGAGAATGGCAAAATTGTCCCTGCCCCGGATGATGATGAAGATGTAGATCCACCTCCTGCACCATCCACCAAAGCTTCTGTTGCCCCGACTTCTCCCACTCCTGCAGTTTAGGTCGACCGTCCCGAGTCGGATCCTGATGTTCAGATCCTGAACTGGCCGGATGGGACCGTTGATGCTGTCCCCCTCGCGACTCGTCCTCCTTCGCCTCGAGATGCCGCCACTGGAGAATCTTTGAATCCTTTGTAGTTTCTGTTTGCTTCTGTATCTTTTGTGGGTCTTTGAACTCTATTTTCTGTAACTTGTGTTTTGTTTGACTTGGATATTTTAGTTGCTTTTCTTAGCAACTCTATTTAAAAAAACAAATGCCTTTGAACTCTTGAGGTCGACTTTCGGGGGGCCTTCTGAGTGTTGATTATAGTAGCTTTATTTCTTTATGATATGGTTGCTTGCAGCTTTTTGGCACTTCCAGGAATCTTTAGAGTGTTGGAGTCTTGCTGTCCGACCTCTTTTGATTGCCTTTGTGCTTTATTTCCTGCTTTAGTCGAAGCTAGCTTTGTTCGACTATTCTTCTTAGCATTCTTAATAGAACGCTTATAGATTGATTTTGTTGAGGTCATGGCTTTTTGGGTCGAGCTTGTGTCCCTTGTAGCGCACGCCTTCTGTTGGTCAATTTTTCTTGTCGAATCTTTTCGAGTTATTTCTAGCAATCCATCTTTAATTTGGACGTCGCCGGATCACTTTTTTATGGATTTACTTTTTATAACTCTGTAGCTTTAATCGTCTTAGGCCGACTTCTTCATGTCGGTCATTTTTAAGTTATTTCTAGTAATCCATTTTTGGGCAGGACTGGCCAGGCCTCTTTCCATGGATTACTTTTTATAACTTTTTGTCGTTTTGATCAGTCTGGTCCGACTTTTTCATGTCGGTCCATACCAAGTTATAGCAATCCATTTTTTCTCAGACCTCGTCAGGCCTCTTTCTATGGATTGATTTTTATAACTTTTTGTGGCTTTGGTCGATTGGTCCGACTTCTTCATGTCGGTCCGTTCTTAAGTTATTTCTAGTAACCCATTTTTTAGTTAGGGCTAGCCAGGCCTCAGCTTATGGATTACTTTTTATAACTTTGTCGATTTTATCGTGATCGGACGGTGAGTTTGATCATCACCTTGCCGACTTGTAGCTTTGTCTTGATCGAACAGTGAATTTGGTTTTCACTTTGTCGACCTTTGTCGAAATCAAACGATGAATTCGGTTTTTATCGTGGTCGGACGGTGAATTTGTTTTTCACCTTGCCGACCTGTAGAGAGTCTTTGTAGAAGAAATCTGAAAAGTTTTATTCAAATAGAAAGTAGAAAAATAGGAAAAATATATACATGTGGGTGCTTACCCTTCTAAGTCAGGCAGTTTCGCGGATCTTGGCTTGGTGCCTCGTTAAAAAACCCTTTTTTTAGGAAAAAGAGTGCACCTTTGACCTAAGATCTTTTGTTACCTCCTAACTATAATACCTTCTTAGGTTGCAGGCATGCCACGATGTTGGTAGCTCTCATCCCTCGAGTTCGAACACCCGGTAGTAGCCTTTTCCCAGTACCTCTGTAACTCGGTAGGGTCCTTTCCTGTTAGCCGCCAGCTTCCCCTCTCCAGGTCGACTTGTTCCGATATCATTTCGGATTAGGATGAGGTCGTTGTTAGTAAAACTTCACTGTACTACTTTCCGATTGTATCTTGAGGCCATTCGACGCTTTAACGCCTCTTCTCTGATCCGAGCTCTTTTTTGGATTTCTGGAAGTAGGTCGATCTCTTCTTTTTGAAGTTGAGAGTTGGCTTCTTCACTGTAGAGGATTGTTCTGGGGGATCCTTCTTCAACTTCCACTGGGATCATTGCTTCCATTCCATAAGCCAGTTGGAAAGGTGATTCCTTTGTTGTGGAGTGAGGAGTTGTCCGATATGCCCATAGGACTTGTGGGAGCTCTTCCGCCCAAGCTTCTTTTGCGTCTTGTAATCTCCGTTTTAACCCGGTTAACATGATCTTGTTGGCAGCCTCTGCTTGTCCATTAGCGTGGGGGTGTTCTATGGACGTGAATTTATACTTTATTTTCAAGTCGGCTACCAACTTTCTGAAGCCTGCGTCTGTGAATTAGGTGCCATTATCTGTGGTAATGGAGTAAGGAACCACAAACCTTGTGACAATGTTTCTGTATAGGAATTTCCGACTTCTTTGAGCAGTGGCATTAGCTAGGGGTTCTGCTTCAATCCACTTTGTGAAATAATCTACCCCTACAATGAGGAACTTACCTGTCCCGATCCTTGGGGGAAGGGCCCGAGGAGGTTGAGTCCCCATTTTGCAAATGGCCAGGGTGAGGTTACGCTGATGAGTTCCTCTGGTGGGGCGATGTGGAAATTTGCGTGTTTCTGACATGGTGGACATGTCTTTACGAACTCTGTTGCTTCCTTTTGCAAAGTCAGCCAAAAGAATCCGGCTCGGAGTACCTTTTTGGCGAGAGCTTGTGCTCCGAGATGGTTTCCACAGATGCCATTGTGTACTTCTTCTAAAACCTCTTTTGTGTTGGAGGTTGGCACATATTTTAATAGGGGTGTTGAGATCCCTCTCCTGTATAAGATGTTATTTATGATGGTGTAGTATTGTACCTCTCGCTTTAACTTCTTTACCTCCTTCTTATCTGTAGGGAGTATCTCTGATTTGAGGTAGCTGATTATAGGAGTTATCCATCTTTGATCCTGTCCTGCTATGGCTAGGACCTTTTCTTTTTCCAAAATTGACGGGTTCTGCAGTATTTCTTGGATGAGGCTTCTATTATTGCCCCCTGATTTGGTGCTGGCTAGTTTTGAGAGTGCGTCAGCTCGAGCATTTTGTTCTCGAGGTATGTGGCAGACCCCATATTCCCCGAGTTGTCCGAGCTGTTCTCTGGTTTTGTCCAGGTATTTTTTCATAGTAGGGTCTTTAGCTTGGTAGGTCCCTTCTATTTGTGAGGTAACTACTTGTGAATCGCTGAAGATAATAAGCTTTTGAGCTCCTACCTCCTTGGCCAGCTTCAAACTAGCCAATAGTGCCTCATACGCAGCCTGGTTATTAGAAGCAGGGAACTCAAACTTCAAGGAGAGTTCGATTTGGGTTTTCTGATCCCTTTCTATTATCACACTTGCCCCACTCCCGGTTTTGTTTGAAGAGCCGTCTACATAAAGATTCCACTTTATAGGAGTTCCCAGGGTGTCAGTCTATTCAGCAATGAAATCGGCCAAGTACTAAGTCTTGATAGCCGTCCGAGCTTCATACTGAAGATCAAACTCAGATAGCTCGACTACCCACTGTAGAATCCTTCTAGCTAAATCTGTCTTCTGTAAAATGCCTTTTATGGGCTGGTTAGTACGAACCTTGATGGTGTGACCTTGAAAATATGGGCAAAGTCGTCGAGACGTTAGTATGAGAGCGTAGGAAAACTTCTCTATCTTTTGATAATTCAGTTCAACCCCTTGTAAAGCATTGCTTATGAAATAGATGGGTTGTTGCCCACTTTCGTCTTCTCTGACCAGTTCTGAGGCTATTGCCCGACTTCCCACTGCAAGGTATAATATGAGTGCTTTTTCTTCCCGTGGTTGAGTAAGGATGGGCGGTTGTCCCAGGAATTTTTTGAAATCCTGGAAGGCTTGCTCGCACTCTGGGTCTATTCAAACTTCCTTCCCTTCTTTAATGTGGCGTAAAAGGGAAGAGATCTTATGGCCGATCTGGCTAGAAATCTGAACAAGGCTGCTAGTCTTCCGTTGAGTTGTTGCACTTCTTTAACACAGGTCAGACTTTTCATGTTGAGTATAGCTCAACATTTATCTGGGTTTGCCTCAATTCCTTGCTGTGTTAGCATGAAATCCAGGAATTTGTCGGCTTCTACTGCAAAGGTACACTTTGCAGGATTAAGTCGCATGCCATGCTTTCTGATGGTATCGAACACTTTGGTGAGGTCGGAAAGTAATGACTCCTCCCTTTCTATTTTTACCAACATGTCGCTGACGATTAGATTCCTGCTAATTTAGAATTTTATAAAAATAATCGCGTTGTAAGTATAGTTTCTAAACCAACAGAGAATCCTTTCGTACAAAAATTTGGTTGTCACAAGTAACAAAATCCAATAAAATTTATAACCGAAGTATTCAAACCTCAGGTCGTTTTCTCAAGGAATTGCAGGGAAGTATGATTTATTATTGGTTATGAGAAAAGGCGTATTTTTTATTTGGGTTTTTAAAATAAGGAACAAGTAATTTAAATGACAAGAAAAATAAATTAATAATTAGAAAATCTCTTGGCAAGGTATAAGAACTGGAAATCCTATCCTAGTTATCCTTATCAGGTGTGATGAGAATTGGATTTTGCTCGCACTTAGTTAAGCCTTACTAAATAAAGGAAAGTCAAGTGGACTAATTAAATTGATCCTCAAGTCCTAATCAACTCCTGTGGAAAGACTACCTTTAGAGTGATTCAAATCAATTAGCAACTCCAATTTCAATCAACAGATGAGTTTGATAACTCAAGTGTTACCAATTAATCAACCAAAACCAAAAGGGAAATAAATCTAATTTGAATTGGAAGCAATCATAAATAGAATAAAACAACTATTAATCTGAAATACCTCGAATTATATTAAATAGAATATTCAAATCTAACATGAAAAAGTTCATAAGCCAATTTGGAAAGATAAATATCAATTAAAGTAATGAAATAAATAAAAGTAAAAAATAAATTAAAGGAACATTGAACCTGTGATTGAAGAGATCATAGCTTAAACATAATAGAAATCCTAAATCCCAATCCTAAGAGAGAGAAGAGAACCTCTCTCTCTAAAAGCTACATCTAATCCTAAAATTATGAATATTGTATCTATCACTAAGTTGTTGTTTGATTCCTCCATTCTCTGGCTTATATTCTGTGTTTCTGACTTGGATTTGGGCCGAAAAAGGGTCCAGAAATTGCTGGGGGCATTTTCTGCAGATTCTTGTACGTAGTGTCTGTCACGCATTTGCATGGGTCACGCGTACGCGTCATTTGCATTCTGCTCATGGCACGTGTTCACGTCGTCCACGCGTACGCGTCGATGCCATTTCGCGCTAGGCACGCGTTTGCGTCGTCCATGCGTTCGCGTCGCTGCCTTTTCTTCAAAACTCCATTTTTGTGCTTTCCTTCCATTTTTGTATGTTTCCTTTCTGTCCTTTAAGCCATTCCTACCCTATGAAACCTGAAAATACTTAACACACAAATCATGGCATCGAATGGTAATAAAGGATAATTAAAATTAATATTTTTAAAGCATAGGAAACATGTTTTTCACATATATCATAAAATAATAAAGGGAAGGTAAAACCATGCAATTTACATGAATAAGTGGGTGAAGGATTGAATGAATCACTTAAATTGAGCACAAAATATATCATAAAATATGGGTTTATCAACCTCCCCACACTTAAACAATAGCATGTCTTCATGCTAAATCCAAGAGAAAGAGTGAAGGTAGAATAGTGGAATCTCATGCAATGCAATCTATTCTAAATGAAAGCTACCTAAATGAGTCATGCAATCCTAATTATTATCCACCTATATATATAGAGCTTACATGTGGTTAGTTTGATTCATATTTTCAAGGAATCATATATGCATAGCCTATATCATGTTAAAGCACTTCCACAATTGAGTTGGGTAAAAATATTTCACAAAATTGCAAGACAATTAAACAATTAAGCAGAGATATATGGTGATGAGCTATTGAACCCTCACTGGATTTTGTGTTTACTCTCTAGTCACTCAGTGTTTGGGGTTAATCACTCTATTCTTTTCTATTCATGCTTTCTAAGACTTTGTTCTTCATCTAACCAATCAATAAATATACAATGTATACATACAAACATCATGAGGTCATTTTCAAGGTTGTAATGGGGCCAAGGTAAAGGTAAGGGTATATATATAAGGCTAAGTGAGCTATAAGTTGAATCCTTAATTAGTCTGAGATCTCACCTAACATATACATACTCTTTTATAAGTTTGAGAATTTGCTTAGCTACCCTAATTTTTCCACTTTTTATTACATACTCATGTAACAAATTATTTTTAATGTTATCCTATGTGCATTGATTTCTTTCACTAAATTCATTTTTGGGATAATTTTGTCCCCTTATTTATTTAATTAAAAAGGATCAAATAAAATTTTTTATTTTTTATTTTTTTTATTTTTTTTTATATATAATCATAACATTTTCAATGCACATAGTATTTTACCATAAATTTGTTTCACATGAGCATGCCCCAAAATCTCTTACTTTTTTATTAAATTAATCCTTTCTTATCAACCCATGTTCCCATGTTTTCCCACACTTGGTGAATACCCAACTTCTATCTTAAGCTAACCAAGAATTCAACTTGGGATTTTTAAATTGTTTTTCTGTTTAAGGCTAGTGATGTGGTTATAGAACAAGAGGGGATTAAAAAGTTCAAGGGGGCTAACAAAGGTGATGTAGGAGGTAGGCTTATTTGGGATATGTAAGGAAAAATTCAAATGATGGCCTCAATCATATGCGTGGATGTATCTACATTCTATATTGGACATATAGATTAAAACAAAGTAAAGATTACAAGCATAGAAAAGAAGTGTGAAACACACAGAAATGAAATTTATGGTTGAATATAACCATACAATTAAGCTCAAAACTCACGGGTTGTGTGTTTGTTGGCTCAAAAACCATATATCAGTTATGTATGTCATGCAAGTAGAAATTAAGAGTTCCCATTGTTCTCAATGTGAATCTTAGGATGGCTCTTAAAATCTTAGTGTTCTTCCTTGAAGAAATGTTGTTTAAATTAACCAACATTTATTGTTATATATATACAGTGTGTGGATTGTTGTGATTCTGTTAAACTAAAATTTCTAGTTTACTCTTTTTTATTTTTAATTAATCCAAATTATCGTATGCTAAAAGGGTAAACTAAACTAATTAATCCATATATTCTATATCACAACTTAATAAGCTAAAATTGCAACTAGACTAAACTAAATATCTAAGATAAATATATAAATCTAAGTGCAGAATGTAGAAATACTGTAAAAATACAGAAAAATGTGCAAGTACTAAAAGATAAATAAGATAAGGTAAAATAAAAATAAAAATACAAAAAAATAAGCAAAATAGGATAAAAAGAGAGTCTGAAAAGTGGTTCACCAAAATAAAGTTCGCCAGAGATGGCAACCTCTCCACACTTAAATAATAGCATCGTCCTTGATGCTCACTTAAGCTGGGTGTGTAGAAGTGTCATCTCCAGAAGGATGTGCAATAGGTGTCTTTGTGGTGAGCTGAGGATCTGCAGTCTGGATGAGTGTCGGAGGGTCTGCCTGCTGAAGTGGAGGCTCTGCCTGAAGAGGGATCTCGAGATCAGCCGGCTGTATCTGATGGGGCTCTTCATGGTGTGGCGCAGCCTGCTCAGGTCCTGCCTGCTCAGCCTCTGCATGTGCCTCCTCCTCATGATCATCCGCCTCCGCATCAGATGGCTCAGAAGCGGTGTCAGGCCCGGAGGGGATGTCGCTGCCGGATCGGATCATCAACTTTAGGTGTTCATAGCATCGCTTGTTGCGACACTCCATACGATCCAGGCGTGCGAAGAGTCGGTGCACGAGATGATAAATGGGCTCTGAGGCAGGTGAGGGTGCAGTGGTGGCTGGTGGGGCAATGGACGCAGAAGGGATAGCAGAAGATGTAGCTGCCTCAGCAGAGGCAATGAGAAAAGGAGGTCTGTAGCCCAGAGCCTGAAAATTTCTACTGTGAGAAATGATCTTCTTACAGTCCACAGCAATTGGCTTTGCATCTGTTGGCTCCCAGGGCACCTCAGCTCGGCGGCCTAGCTGAGTAATCAAGTATGAAAAAGGGAGGGTGCCTCTGACATGGACTCTGGCCATGTAATACCGGATGAAACGGGACAGATATAAGTCCTTTCCCTCCATCACACACCAGATGAGGGTGATCATAGCATCGGGCACCTCTATCTCATGAGTGCTCGGCATCACGTAGTTACTCAGGATCCATGACCCAAGGAGAGTAGGATCAAGAGCTATAGTCTTCATGACTGCGTCCCAGTCAAATCTCATGAATCTCATATCCTCTTCAGCCTTTTGGTAACTGTCTGGCTAATCTGATTTAGGCTGGAGGTGGAGGATTTCTTCTAGTGCTTCCTCAGTAACCAGTATTTATTTGCAAATTTTTCTGGGTCAGTGGCAGGCACCAACTGATCAGCCTTTTCCTGCGGTGTGAAATTCTTTTCCCGCCAGGAATTGTCGTGGAGGATATCCAAAATAGATGTAGAGGCTTCTCCTCTTTTTCTTTTGCCTGTTGTTGCTTTGCCTTTTCCCTTACTTTAGGGATCAGACATCCTGAAAAGCAGAAGTTGTAGGATACAGTTTAAGAACTGAAGCAGGAAAATAGGTAAGAAAATAGGATTTATCAATATAAGCATAAAGGCAAAAGAGCAATAGAAGCATGAAGTGAGTTAAATAGAAGTAAATGGTTGGAATGTATGCAAGTGAAAAGTCTGAGAGCAAAAATCACAATCCAAAATAAATTATATATGGAAATCTTGTTAATTAGGAAAAATAGTAATCATGCCTTTGAGTTAGAAAGTTAAAGTAGTTAGGTAAAAAAAGAAAAGTTAGAAAGTGAAAGTAGTTAGGTAAATAGAAAAGTTAGAAAGTTAAAGCGGTCAGTAAGTAAAAAGAAAGTTAAAGTAAGTGGCATGAAAATGCGTTTCCTAGTTAACAATAAATTCATAGACTTGAAGAACAATCAACTCATATTCAAGCAAAGATTTGCAGTTTATTGATGATAATTTATAAAATTGCAAAAGGGAAAAGAAATCATCAATAATGCGGTTTAGTAATCCGGGAACCAGAAAGAGTGAGAATGCAAGCCCATTCATTCATGAATTGGCTAGCTTGAAATCAAATAGCGCAAAACTTGATTTTGCTAAAACCAGTTCATGAATGGGAGTTGAGTAAAACAATTTGAAAAAATTTGGGTAGCATTCCGGCTAAAATTGGATATTCCCGGGTAAAATAGCAAGAAAATCAGTTCATATGACAGTAAATAGTGCTGAAAAGATTAACAAATAGCAAGAACATTAAAGAATAGTTTAACAGCAACATTAAACATGAAAAACAACATATGAACAGAATTATCATCACAGTAAATTAAGAATTGTGAATCAGATAAAACAAGTAGCACAAACGGCGCAATTATCAGGCCTAAATCCACTAACCACATCCTAGCTACCTAACCACCTAAAATCCACTACGATCATGCATCTCTAACTATCCTAATTTGAACAAGAATTGAAAAACTAACTAACTAATCGAAAAGAGGAATTGCAGTTTGGTGGAACCTGGTGTGTAGAGGAACAAATGTATGGAACAAAGAGATGGTGGGAGTGTGGTGGTGGTCTTGGTGGCGCGGTAGCGATGGGCAGCGGCACGGCGGGGGTTCGATGGCGGGGCAGTGGGGCTGTGTGGTGGGGTGTATAAGGGTTAGGGGGGAAAGGAGAAGCAGTGAGAGGGGGATTTGGGCGGCGTGGTGGCTGGTGGGTGGTTCTGGGTAGGGACGGTGGAGGTTCGGTGCCGGCTGTGGGGTTGGGGTTGTGGAGGGAGGAGGGAAGGGAAGAGGGAAGAAGGAGAGAAGGGGGGTGGCTCCGGAGAGGGTGGTGCGGCGGTCTGGGTACGGCGCGGTGGTCGGAGCTGGTTGGCAGGGAGTGGTGGTGGTTGGGGGATGGGAGACGGGAGAGTGCAGAGGGGGAGGGGGGTTTTGGGGACGCGAATAGGGTAGGGTTTCGCGTGGGTTGGGGTTAGTGATTTTGAATCCACGCGAACGTGTGGAGCAAGAGATCACATGATTGGGGCAAAAGGGGTGCTGACGCGAACGCGTCATTGACGCGATCGCGTGATTGTGGGATAATGAAAGTGGCGCGTATGCGTGGGGCACGCGTACGCATCGCTCAGAATTGCGCTAAACGCACGATTCCAGCGTTGTTTTGGCGTAACTCTCTGTTTCCATGAGGTTCCCTAAAATCCATGCGACGCGTACACGTCGCGCATGCTTTCGCGTGGGGTGTGTGTGGTGCAAGTGACGCGTTCGCGTCAGGGACGCGAACGCGTGGGCCAATTTGTGCTAAAGGCATACTAGCCGCACGATTCCAGCCCAACTTTCTGTGTATTGGATCTTTACGCCGATTGCTGATCGACGCCCACGCGTGGCCTGCGCACTCGTGTGGGGTGACATTTTTTTTATATATGCAATTATGCAGTATGCAATATGCAATGATGATGTGGATGATATGAAGAATTCCAGGTTTAATGAAAATAGAATAAAATAAAACTTAAAAACAAACAAAATGAAATAAAACTGAAAAAGGAACGATCATACCACGGTGGGTTATCTCTCACCTAGCACTTTTAGTTAAAGTCCTTAAGTTGGACATTTGGGGAGTTCCTTGTTATGGTGGCTTGTGCTTGAATTCATCCAAAAATCTCCACCAGTGTTTGGAATTCCAATAGCCTCCGGGGTCCCAAACTAGGCATATAAAGCCTTTGAGCAAATTTAAACAGGCTCCTGAGGTGTTGAATGTCAGAATAGATTCTAGGATCAGAAACTTTGCTTTTGCATCCGCCTTTGTCTCGATCTATATTTTTTCAGTCGTGCGGTTTGGAAGTTGTATTCTCACCGAGATGACCAAACATCTTCCGAGACCCATTCAATCGAACTTGAAACCAATCCCTACACTTCAAAGTGAAGCGTGGAACTTTGTTGAATCTTGCATACCAGCCTTGAGCACGAACCATTTCCCTTTTACTCTTAAATCCACAAAGAGCTCTAAGCTGGCCATCTGTTTCAAGCAAACCATATTCAAGTGGAATAGTAAAGAAAAAGGCTAAGGATTTTAACCACTCAAATTTTGTATTGGGTAGTAATGGCCTTGGGATATGTGTTTCCAGTGGTTTTGCAAGCTCTACTCCCTGGTATTCTTCGGTGAATTCCTCCACTTCCCTGTGAAATTCTTTAATTTCAACCACGTCTTGATCAAAGTCTTCGATATCTTCCTCATCACTCAAATCATAAGTTGGAGGTTGCGAAAAGTCTACCTCCGCATCATCTTCGTATTCACTTGGGGAAGATTCTTCCATCTCAAAGAGTTCACTTGTGGATGCAAGTTCATTACTAGGAGAATTTGACTCGTGATCATCATTATCAAGGAAACTTGCTTCTGGAGCTGTTCCGTCCAGTTCTTCATAAGATTCCTACTTTGGGGGTTGTGCACTATCCTCCTTAGCATCAATTGCAAATTTCTTGACGGAATTCTCCTCAATTCTGGATTCCCATGGAGGTTCAGCATCTCCTAAGTCTTCAACCAATTCTTCTTCTTCAATAATTTCAGCTTCCTCCACTTGTTCTAGTACAAAATCATGCTCCTTACTGTCCATTGGAGTTTCTAGTATCTCCTTCATGCTGCGTTCTTCATTAGATTGCCCACATGAAGCCATGAGGGTTCTTTGAGTGTCCGAACGTCGGGAAGGTAGTCGATTTATCACTTGATTCAATTGGTGGAGTGTGGCATGAAATTTTTCTAATGTTTCCTTGAGTTGCTCCCTTGATTCTTGGGGTGATGGATATAGTACATAGGAAAGTGGTGGTTCTTGGGAGTAATTAAGTTGGAATTGGGGTGGATAAGGGTTAGGGTCATATGGAGGTGAATGGTGGTAGTTGGCTTGTGAGTGTGTTGGTTCAAAGTTGTGTTGAGGTGGTTCATAGGCATATGATGGGGCTTGTCGGTAATTACAAGGGGGTCCACCATATCTATCATCTTGGTATGCACCTCAGAATGGCTCTTGACTGTAGTAAATTGGTGGGTGATGGTTGTCACGAAAGGGTCCACCATAACTATTGTCTCGACATGCATTGTTGAATGGTCGTCGTCCATGGTAGTTTGGAAGGTGTTGTTGCCTAAAGGGTTGATCAGATCCTCGTGGCTCCGTCCATCTTTGATTGTTTTGACCTTGATGCATGTTCCTGTTATAGCTTCAATTCCTTTCAACATTATTAGAATCAAAATCAAAGAGACGGGGGTGAAAACTCATAGCAATTATTAAAAATTAAAAACAAAAGTAAAGGCAAATAAACAGGTAAAATAAAATATTTACAATAACCAATAATAAGGCACACGTTTGCAATTTCCCGGTAACGGCGCCATTTTGACGATTAGATTCCTGCTAATTTAGAATTTTATAAAAATAATCGCGTTGTAAGTATAGTTTCTAAACCAACAGAGAATCCATTCGTACAAAAATTTGGTTGTCACAAGTAACAAAACCCAATAAAATTTACAAACTTAGCACTTTAGCTAGTCCTCAGCCCAATCACTCATCATGATTAATGCCTTCATCAAGTTGCAATTCCGGAATAGAAAAAAAATGTAAAGAAAATCTAGCTACCCAAGCTAAAATCAACATTCTAATCTGCAATTGTAAACTAATCATAATATGGCAATGTAAGATAAAGGAGAGAATGAAAATTAAACTACCTAATGCAACAAATTTTTAAACTACTTCTAAGAAAAGTAACTAAATCAAAAAGGATAAAGTGTTGGGGTGCCTCCCAACTAGGGCTTCTTTATTGTCATTAGCTTGACATTCTTTCATTTTCAGCTAAGCTTGTAGCTCACTCCCTGCTCCTCTAAGGAGCCTCCCAAGTAGTGTTTGAGTCTATGGCTATTGACAGTAAAAGTTCTCTGAGTCTTGTCCTCCATGAGCTCCACATAACCATAGGAAAACACCTTGAGTATGGTGAAAGGTCCTGACCATCTAGACTTCAGTTTTCCAGGGAAGAACTTGAGTCTTGAGTTGTAGAGTAATACTTTCTGTCCTTCAATGAACTCCCTTCTTGCTATCTTTTGGTCATGCCACCTTTTTGTGTTCTCTTTGTAGATTTTTGCATTCTCATATGCTTGATTCCTAAACTCCTTCAGCTCATTGAGCTGCATTAATCTCTTTTCTCCGGCAGCTTGCTCATCATAGTTTAACATCTTTAGAGCCCAAAAGGCTCTATGTTCAAGTTCAACTGGCAAGTGACAAGCCTTGCCATATACCAGTTGATATGGAGACATCCCAATGGGAGTCTTATAGGCTGTCCTGTAGGCCCATAGTGCATCATCCAGCTTCTTAGACCAATCCTTTCTTGAGCTTCCAACAGTTTTTTCAAGGATTCTTTTTAGCTCTCTGTTGGAAATTTCAGCTTGCTCATTGGTCTGTGGGTGGTATGGAGTTGCAACTTTGTGCTTCACTCCATATCTGAGAATGAGTGCTTCGAGTTGTTTGTTGCAGAAGTGTGTCCCTCCATCACTAAAGAGAGCTCTGGGGACTCCAAATCTACTGAAAATGTTCCTTCTCAAGAAGCTTATCACAACTTTATTGTCATTTGTTGCAGTGGCTATGGCTTCTACCCATCTTGAGACATAATCAACAGCCACCAATATGTAGCTATTTGAGTAGGAGGTTGGGAAGGGTCCCATGAAATCAATCCCCCATACATCAAACAGCTCCAACTCTAGTATGAATTGTTGTGGCATCTCATTTCTCTTGGTTTGATTACCAGCTCTTTGGCATTCATCACATCTTGACACCATTTCCTTGGCATCCTTAAACATTGTTGGCCAGTAAAATCCGGATTGAAGCACTTTTGCTGCTGTCCTTTCTCCACTAAAGTGATCTCCATATGCAGATCCATGGCACTGCCATAATACTTCCTGTCCTTCCTCATGGGGTATACACCTTCATAGGATTCCATCAGCACACTTTTTGAACAAATAAGGATCATCCCAGATATAGTGTTTGGCATCCTTGATTAGCTTCCTCCTCATGTGCCTATTGATGTTAGTTGGTAGCTCCCCAATAGCCTTGAAGTTGGCTATGTCTGCAAACCAAGGGGCTACTCGAATCATCATCAATTGTTCATCAGGAAAGCTTTCATTGACTGCTACTTGCTGCATCTTTTCTTCTTGTGGGATCCTTGAGAGGTGGTCAGCTACCTTGTTCTCTGCTCCACTCCTATCTTTAATCTCAATATCAAATTCTTGGAGCAACAAGATCCACCTTATTAGTCTGGGCTTATATTCTTGTTTGGTAAGCAAATATTTGAGTGCTGCATGATCAGTGAATACAATTACTTTTGAGCCAATAAAATATGATCTAAACTTGTCAAAAGCAAAAACTATCGCTAAAAGCTCTTTCTCTGTGGTGGTATAGTTCCTTTGATTCTCATTGAGAACCTTGCTAGCATAGTAAACCACATGTACTAGCTTGTCTTTCCTCTGTCCCAGAACAGCACCAACAGCAAAATCAGATGCATCACACATTAGTTCAAAGGGAAGATCCCAGCTTGGTGGTGCTATAATAGGTGCAGAGGAGAGTTTTTTCTTAAGTTCATCAAAGGCTATCATGCACTCTCTATCAAAAATAAAGGGAGTATTTGAGACAAGTAAGTTGCTAAGGAATTTTGCAATTTTTGAAAAATCTTTGATAAATCTCCTATAGAACCCCGCATATCCCAAAAAGCTTCTGATTGCTTTGACATTGCAAGGTGGAGGTAATTTTCAATTACTTCCACTTTTTCCTTGTCCACTTCTATGCCATCTTTTGAAATCTTGTGACCAAGACCACCCCTTCAGTCACCATAAAATGGCACTTCTCCCAGTTTAAAACTAGGTTAGTTTCTTGACACCTTTTTAGTACAAGAGTAAGATGGTATAGGTAATCAGAATATGAGTTCCCAAATACAGAGAAGTCGTCCATGAATACTTCTATGAACTTCTCAATCATGTCTGAAAAAATGGAGAGCATGCACCTTTGGAATGTTGCAGGTGCATTACACAATCCAAAGGGCATTCTCCTATAAGCAAAAACACCATATGGACAAGTAAATAAAGTTTTTTCTGGTCCTTGGGATCTACAACAATTTGGTTGTAGCCTGAATACCCATCTAGGAAGCAATAATATTCATGTCCTGCCAATCTTTCAAGCATCTGGTCCATGAAAGGTAAGGGAAAGTGGTCCTTCTAGGTGGCTTCATTAAGTTTCTGGTAGTCAATGCACATACGCCATCCGGTCACTGTCCTTGTGGGTGTCAATTCATTCTTCTCATTTGCCACAACAGTGATCCCTCCCTTCTTAGGGACTACTTGCACCGGGCTTACCCAAGGGCTGTCTGAGATAGGGTAGATCACCCCTGCTTGCCATAGTTTCAACACTTCTTTCTGAACCACTTCATTCATAGTTGGGTTCAGCCTCCTTTGTTGTTGTCTTGAAGGTTTGGCATCTTCTTCAAGCAAGATCTTATGCATACACATTGAAGGACTGATCCCTTTTAAATCTGCAAGTGTCCAGCCTATGGCATCCTTGTGTTGTCTCAGCACTTGGATCAGCTCCTCTTCTTGTTCCTTACTCAGACTTGAATTTATGATCACTGATTGGGTGTTGTTAGCATCCAAATATGCATACTTCAAGCTGCGTGGTAATGCTTTCAGTTCTAGTTTTGGTGGCTCTGCATCTTTGTTGCTTGTAATGGTTGGCATGATTGAGTTTCTCATGGTTGCTTGTGGTGATTCTCCATCTGGTGCTTGTTCCAGCTCAATGGTTTCTCCACATTATTCTTCTTCTAAGACTTCTTGAACTATTTGTTCCATGGTATCTACCAGCATGCATTCTTCTATGGATTCCTTGGGGTAACTCATTGCTTTGAAGATATTGAAGACCATTTTCTCTTCATGCAACCTCAAGACTAGTTCCCCTTTTTGCACATCGATGATGGCTCCAGCAGTAGCTAGGAATGATCTTCCTAGGATAATTGACGTGTTGGCCTATTCTTCCATGTCCAGCACAACAAAATTAGTAGGAAAGATGAACTCTCCTACTTTCACTAGCAGGTCTTCCACCACTCCATGTGGAAACTTAAATGTTCTGTCAGCTAATTGGAGTGCCATTCTTGTTGGCTTGGCTTTCTCAATCTTCATCCTTCTCATCATGGTCATGGACATAAGATTTATGCTAGCTCCCAAATCACACAAAGCCTTCTCAATGGTGATGTCTCCTATGATGCAGGGAATTTGGAAACTCCCTGGGTCCTTCAACTTTTGAGGCAGCTTCTTCTGTATGATGGCACTGCATTCTTCAGTCAATATTATGGTTTCTTTTGCTTTCCAGTTCCTCTTTTTGGTTATAAGCTCCTTCAAAAATTTAGCATAGAGTGGCATTTGTTCTAATGCCTTAGCAAATGGTATGTTGATTTAGAGCCTCTTAAAGATCTCTAGGAACTTAGAAAACTGGCCATCCTTTCCATCTTTTTCCAGTCTTTGTGGGTATGGTGCCTTTGGCACATACGGCTTCAAGACTGGTTTTGGTGGTGGTGGAGTAGGGATTTCTTCTTCATCCTTGTTCCCATGCTTTGCTGCAACTTCTTCATGCTTGTCTTTGCTTGGGGTTCCTCCTTCTACAACCTTCCCACTTCTTAGAGTAATGGCCTTGCATTCTCCTCTTGGGTTAGCCATAGTATCACTAGGAAATGTGTGTGTGGGAAGTGGGATTTTCTTGGACAAAATCCCCACTTGTGCTTCCAACTTTGAGATTGCTGCGCCTTGATTTTTTAGATTTGACCTGTATTCCTCCTGATTAGCATCTATCCTTCTGTCAGTTTGTGCTTGTCTGTCCATGAGGGTGGAGACTGTTCCTGTAATTTGTGAGGATAGTTGTGCTATTGCAGCTTCCATCCTCTTAAAGTTACTCTTGATTTCACATGGTTGCATAGTTGAGGATGGTGCATCTTGATTGAGGTTATTGTGTGTGGGCTGGTTACTATGGTATGATGTGTTTTGTGAGTTATGGTAGGGTCTATGGTTCCCTGTTTAATGGTTGGGGTTGTGGTTGAATTGCTGATTTGATGAATAAGGCTTGTTGTGGTCCTGGTTGTGGTTCTGTTGATTTCCCCACCTAAAGTTTGGGTGGTTCTTCAAACCTGGGTTATATGTCTTAGAGTGTGGGTCATATGGTGGTCTGGATGAATTGTTCACATAATTAGCTTGTTCCCAGTCACCTTCAGATCCTGTTGCATTCCCTTCTTGTTGAGGAGTTTGGTCCTGAATGACTAAGGCTTGGTTGGCCTCCATCCTTTTTGTTAGAGCTGCTATTTGAGCTGCAATTGCTTTGTTCTGAGCTAACAAAGTGTCCACAGAGTTGAGCTCTAGCACTCCCTTTTTCTGAGTCCTTTCTGAAGCATAGAAATATTCATTTTCAGCTACAGTTTCAATGACATCTATGGCCTCTTCAATGGTTTTTTCTTGTTGAGTGAGCCTCCTGAAAAATGATCCACAACCTTTTTTGCTTCATAAGATAGTCCCTCATAAAAGATGTGTAGTTGTACCCATTCATTGAACATTTCTGGTGGGCATCTTCTTGTCAGATCTTTGAATCTCTCCCAGGTCTCATAGAGTGTTTCTCCATCTTGTTGTCTGAAAGTTTGTACCTCAGCTCTCAGCCTAATGATTCTCTGTGGAGGGTAAAATCTTGTAAGGAATCTGTTCACGACCTCCTCCCATGTAGTTAGGCTATCCTTGGGAAATGATTCCAACCACTTTACTACCTTATCTCTGAGTGAGAAAGGGAACAAGAGTAGTTTGTAGATGTCAAGGTGTACCCCGTTGGACTTTACAGTATCACATATCCTCAAGAATGTGCTGAGATGTTGATTAGGGTCTTCTTGGGCACTTCCTCCATATGAGCAATTGTTCTGAATGAGTGTGATGAGCTGAGGTTTCAGCTCAAAATTGTTGGCATGAATTGTTGGCTTTAAGATGCTGATGCCATAATTTCCTGGGTTTGGGTTGATGTAGGAGCCTAAGACTCTCCTCTCTTGCCCATCATGATTTACTGGACCTTCTCTGGCATGGTTGTGAGCTTCTTCTTCATGATGGTTCTCCATGTTCTCCTCCATGTTTGTTTCGAAATACTCTTCCTCTTCCTCAGCACCAACAACTCTTTTCCCTCTTGCTTCCCTCTTTAATCTAAGGAAGGTCCTCTCAGGTTCAGAATCAAAGGAAGTTGAAGCCCCGCTTCTTCTACCTGTCATACAACCAGCAAGGAAAAACAAGAGAAGAAAGAAAAAAATTGAATAAGGAAGTTACTCTTGTTAGAGTGGATGTTAGTGTG
Source organism: Arachis ipaensis (assembly GCF_059453495.1). Taxonomy (NCBI): domain Eukaryota; kingdom Viridiplantae; phylum Streptophyta; class Magnoliopsida; order Fabales; family Fabaceae; genus Arachis; species Arachis ipaensis. The sequence goes on along the minus strand of NC_142441.1, from coordinate 110,435,190 downwards.
AGTGGTGCAATTAATCAAACAGTTAGAGGAGTGAAAATACGAGTGATAAAAATAATCAAAGAAGAAAGAGATAGAACTCAAAATAAAAGAAAATAAAAAAATGCTAAACAAGATAAAATAACAAGGAATTTAAATTGCTTAATCTAGCTCTCCAATTGATTTAATCACTATCAAATTTAAGCCAATCCCCGGCAATGGCGCCATAAAACTTGATGAGTCTAAATTCACACCCCATTCAAAATTGGTGAATTAGTCCTTTTGGCAAGTGCACCGAAATTATCGTCAAGTAATAACCCACAGTGGAGTGGGATCGTATCCACAGAGATTGGCAAATTCGAGCAATTTTAATCACTTGATGAATTAGTTAAGCAGATCAATAGGATTCTAGAGTGCATAATTGTAAATGACATAAATATAAATGACTAGAATATAAAGAAAAGCAATAAAGTGCAGAAATATAAATGGTAGAAAATCAAGTACAGAATCATAAATGACTTGAATGTAAAAATAAGCTGTAAAGAAATGGATAGATAAGAATGGGGAAATTCATTGAGATTGGGAGATGTTGTCTCTTTGTATCAAATATAGCTTATATCCTCTTCAATCATGCAACTCATTGACCTCTTGGAAATCATGATTGATTGAGCCCCAATCCCTTGGTGACTCAATCTCTCAGATCTTGATCAATAGCCAATTCCTTGGTCTAATTGCTCATGAAGAGAGATATGCTTGGTCCCTGATTATACCACACACCATCATAGGTGCAAGTAGAGGGAGGATTATATGTCATATATCCAAACACCAAAACCCAGATTCTACTCTAGTGTGAGAAGGAATTTCAAGCATGGTTTCATGTTTCCTTTCCCAAGGTTCCCATGAAACCCAATTGTATTCAATCTCTTTCCCAAGATAATTGAATACTAAGCATTAAGAACGAAATTCCTTCTAGCAAATCAAAGAGAAGATGAAGAGAAGAAGGACTTCACTATCATTCATCCATCAAGTACAACAGAGCTCCCTCTCTCAATGAGAGGGAAGTTAGCTACTCATGGCTCAAAAAGTACTCAAAAGTGAAGTGTAAAAGTGGATCTAAAACTGACTGCTTAACCACCCTTCTTCAGTACTCCTTGGGGGTATTTATACTACTCCTAGTAAAATAAAAAATTACAAAAGTGAAAAAGGAAAATTACATTTTGGAGGGAAAAGAAAACACTCAATAAGCATGACTTCTCAGCTGGCGTGTGGCTGGCGCGTCTCTGGCGTGTCACGTGCTCTTCATTTCCAGCTTGGCGTGCCACTCCCAATCCTTCAAGTGGCACGCTCGTCCCTCTAGAAACCTTGGCGTGCCACGCCTTCGAACTCAAGTGGCACGCCCCTTGCCTTTCTCACTTCTCTTTGCCTCTGGAAACTTGTACTGGCGTGCCACGCCCAAGGTCTGGCATGCCACACCCTTGCTTTATGCTTGGCTAGGCTTCTCTGGAACGTTGAACTAGCGTGGCACGCCCAGGGTCTGGCGTGCCACGCCCCTCTTGTGAGTGAGTGGTTGCTCTGTTTAGCGTGGCACGCCACGAACTCAAGTGGCACGCCCCAATGCTTCTCTTCTGAAGGACACTGGCGTGCCACACTTGGCTACTCAAGTGGCACGCCTAAGTGAAGAATGGTGAATGGCGTGCCACGCCTTCGAACTTAAGTGGCACACCCCATATAATTGGCCTCCTTCATCCTCTCTGGAAACTTATACCAGCGTGCCACGCCTAAAGGCTGGCATGTCACGCCCATGATCTTGTCTTGGTTCTAGTAATTGGCGTGCCACGCCTCAGCCTTCAAGTGGCATACCATAGTGAAATGCTAAGGTTGGCGTGCCACGCCTTCGATACCAAGTGGCACGCCCAGTTTTTGCTTTTGGTCCTTTGTGCATTGGCGTGCCACGCCTGGTTGCTCAAGTTGCACGCCCAGTCTTCAATTGCCTTAAGCTCCTTCTCTGAATTGTTGTACCAGCGTGCCACGCTATGCTGCTCAAGTGGCACGCCCATGGGTTTGTGAACTCTTCAAGCTTGGCGTGCCATGCCTGGGTTCTCAAGTGGCATGCCCAAGTGACTTCTTTGGGCTGGCGTGCCACGCCTTCGATACCAAGTGGCACTCCATAGTGAAGATTCTTCTTGGGATGGAGACTTGGCGTGCCACGCCCCTTTGCTCAAGTGGCATGCCAATAGTAGTTGATGGGTCAGGCGTGCCACGCCCAGGTTGGCGTGTCACGCCCCTTTTGTGTCCTTCATTGTGGCTCTCTGGAATTTTGTATCAGCGTGCCACGCCCAGTCTCTGGCGTGCCACGCCCATATGCATGCTTTGAATCTCTTCTCTGGACTTTAGTACTGGCGTGCCACGCCCAGCTCCTGGCATGCCACGCCAGTGCGTTTTTGTGGCGTTTGCTTCAAGTGTCACGCCAGTTTCATACGCCCAGCTTCTTGTTTGTCTTCTACCTCATTTTTGATGCTTTTCTCACCTGAAATTCAGCACAACTCATCTCAAAGTGGTGTACCATAATATTCATCAAATAATGCATGAATTGTACTGATCAAATGAGATTTATGCTCTTTTATGGTCTTCTTTATGCAAGAAAGAAGTGTAGATGATGCAAGTCATCACAAAATATGGGAAAAGGTGATAAAATCCCCCAAATTAAACACAAGATAAATAAAAAATTGGGGGTTTATCAACCTCATGTCTGTCGGCTTGTCGAAGTTCTTCGGAAGCCGGACCTTGAGGATCGAGGGGTTATGAAGATGAGATATGTTTGCTGGGAGTGGACTGAGAGAGAAAAAAAATGATGTCTTCATCTTTGATTGTGGTAGTCTCTGTCACTATATCTCTGATGAGCGGATAATTTATACGCTTTTTGGCATTGTTTTTAGTATATTTTTTAGTAGAATCTAGTTACTTTTAGGGATGTTTTTATTAGTTTTTATGTTAAATTCACATTTCTGGACTTTACTATGAGTTTGTGTGTTTTTCTGTGATTTCAGGTATTTTCTGGCTGAAATTGAGGGACTTGAGCAAAAATCAGATTCAGAGGTTGAAGAAGGACTGCTGATGCTGTTGGATTCTGACCTCCCTGCACTCAAAGTGGATTTTCTGGAGCTACAGAACTCAAAATGGCGTGCTTTCAATTGCGTTGGAAAGTAGACATCCAGGGCATTCCATCAATGTATAATAGTCTATACTTTGGCTGCGTTTAGAGGACGTAAAAGGGCGTTTAACGCCAGTTCTACGCTGCTGTCTGGAGTTAAACGCCAGAAACAAGTCACAAACCAGAGTTGAACGCCAGAAATACGTTACAACCTGGCGTTCAACTCCAGAAAGAGCCTCTGTACGTGTAACATTCAAGCTCAGCCCAAGCACACACCAAGTCGGCCCGGAAGTGGATTTATGCATCAATTACTTACTTCTGTAAACCCTAGTGACTAGTTTAGTATAAATAGAACTTTTTATCATTGTATTCGCAGTCTTGGTTACTCCGGTTCCCCTCTGGGGCCGAGACCAATGAACTCCATTATCACTTATGTATTTTCAACGGTAGAGTTTCTACACTCCATAGATTAAGGTGTGGAGCTCTGCTGTTCTTCAAAGATTAATGCAAAGTACTCCTGTTTTCCTATTCAATTCAACTTGTTCCGCTTCTAAGATATTCATTTGCACTTCAACCTGAATGTGATGAACGTGACAATCATCATCATTCCCTATGAACGCGTGCCTGACAACCACTTCCGTTCTACCTTAGATTGAATGAGTATCTCTTAGATCTCTTAATCAGAATCTTCGTGGTGTAAGCTAGATTGATGGCGGCATTCATGAGAATCCGGAAAGTCTAAACCTTGTCTGTGGTATTCTGAGTAGGATTCAGGGATTGAATGACTGTGACGAGCTTCAAACTCGCGAGTGCTGGGCATAGTGACAGACGCAAAAGGAGGGTGAATCCTATTCCAGCATGATCGAGAACCTCAGATGATTAGCCGTGCTGTGACAGAGCATTTGGACCATTTTCACAAGAGGATGGAATGTAGCCATTGACAACGGTGATGCCCTTACATAAAGCCAGCCATGGAAATGAGTAAGATTGATTGGATGAAGACAGCAGGAAAGCAGAAGTTTAGAGGGACGAAAACATCTCCATGCATTTATCTGAAATTCTCACCAAGGATTTACATAAGTGTTTCTATCCCTATTTTCTGTTTAATTAGTATTATTTTCGAAAACCCCATAATCAAATATTATCCGCCTGACTGAGGTTTACAAGGTGACCATAGCTTGCTTCATACCAACAATCTCCGTGGGATCGACCCTTACTCACGTAAGGTTTATTACTTGGACGACCCAGTGCACTTGCTGGTTAGTTGTATCGAAGTTGTGACAAATTATGAATTGATATTAGAGCACCATGTTTTTGGAGCCATTACCAGAGATCACAATTTCGTGCACCAAGTTTTTGGCGCCGTTGCCGGGGATTGTTCGAGTTTGGACAACTGACGGTTCATCTTGTTGGTCAGATTGGGTAACTTTCTTTTCGTTTTCTTTTCAAAAAGTTTTCAAAAATTTTTCAAAAAAAAAAATCTTGCAAAAATTTCTCCTTTGTTTTCGAAAAAAAAAAATTTTTTTAAATAAAAATATTTTCAAAAATATATTTTTCTTCAGAATTTTTAAGAATGAATTCTAGTGTTTCAAGAAGCATGTTGAAGCCTGGCAGGCTGTAAAGCCATGTCTAATTCCTCTGTAGGGCATGTTAGGCTTGTCATGTCTGAGTTACATACTAAAGCTTGGCTGGCTATTAAGCCATGCCTGACCCTTTGATTGGAGCTTTAGACTAAAGAGCATAAGATTCCTGGAATTCATATTAAAAATTTTGGAATCCTTATTTTTCTTTTTCAAAATGATTTTCGAAAAAAATTAAAAGAAAATACAAAAAAATTTCATAAAATCATAAAAATCAAAAATATTTTTCATGTTTCTTGTTTGAGTCATGTGTCATGTTATAAGTTTGGTGTCAATTGCATATTCATTTTGCATTTTTCGAAAATTCATGCATTCATGGTGTTCTTCATGATCTTCAAGTTGTTTTTGGTAAGTTTTCTTGTTTTATCTTGATGTTTTCTTGTTTTGCATCTTTCCTTGTTTTACATGTGCATTTTTGCATCCATAGAGTCTAAACATGAAAGATTTCTAAGTTTGGTGTCTTGCATATTTTCTTTGCATTAAAAATTTTTTAAAAACATGTTCTTGATGTTCATCTTAACATTCAAAGTGTTCTTGGTGTTCATCTTGACATTCATAGTGTTCTTGCATTCATCACATACTTTGATCCAAAATTTTCATGCATTGAGTCTTTTTCATGTTTTTCTCTCTCATCATAAAAATTCAAAAATCAAAAAATATCTTCCCCTTTTTTCTCTCTCAAAATTTCGAAAATTAGATTTGACTTTGTCAAAAATTTTTAAAATCTAGTTGTTTTTATGAGTCAAATCAAATTTTCAATTTAAAAATCTTATCTTTTTCAAAATCTTTTTCAAAAATCAAATCTTTTTCATTTTTCTTAGTTATTTTCGAAAATTACAAAAATATTTTTCAAAAATCTTTTTCTTAATTTTATCTCATAATTTTCGAAAATAACATCATCAATTAATGTTTTGATTCAAAAATTTCAAGTTTGTTACTTACTTGTTAAGAAAGATTCAAACTTTGAGTTCTAGAATCATATCTTGTGATTTCTTGTGAATCAAGTCATTAATTGTGATTTTTAAAATCAAACCTTTTTCAAAACTAATTTCAATCATATCTTTTCAAAAATATCTTCTTATCTTATCTTTTTCAAAATTTGATTTTAAAATATCTTTTCTAACTTCTTATCTTCTTATCTTTTCAAAATTGATTTTTAAATTTGTTTCAACTAACTAACTAACTTTTTGTTTGTTTCTTATCTTTTTCAAAACTACCTAACTAACTCTCTATCTCTCTAATTTTCGAAAATATCTTCCCTCTTTTTCAAAAATTCTTTTTAATTAACTAATTATTTTAACTTTTGAAAAAAAAAATTTCGAAAACTACTAACCTTTTTCAAAAAAATTATTTTCGAAAATCACTAACTCTTTTTCAAAAAAATTATTTTCGAAAATCCTTCTCCCTCATCTCCTTCTAATTATTTACTCATCTACTAACATCTCTTCCTCACATCACTCACCAAAAATCCGAACTCCCTCTCTCTCTCTCTCTGAGTTCAGATTTTCTCTTCTTCTTTTCTTCTATTCACACAGGGACCTCTATACTGTGGTAAAAAGGATCCCTATTATTATTATTATTATTTTTTCTGTGCCCTCTTCTTTGTCATATGAGCAGGAGCAAGGACAAGAATATTCTTGTTGAAGCAGATCCAGAACCTGAAAGGACTCTGAAGAGGAAACTAAGAGAAGCTAAATTACAACAATCCAGAGAACCTTTCAGAAATTTTCGAACAGGAAAAGGAGATGGCAGCCAAAAATAATAATAATGCAAGGAGAATGCTTGGTGACTTTACTGCACCTAATTCCAATTTACATGGAAGAAGCATCTCCATTCCTGCCATTGGAGCAAACAACTTTGAGCTGAAACCTCAGCTAGTTTCTCTGATGCAGCAGAACTGCAAGTTTCATGGACTTCCATCTGAAGATCCTTTTCAGTTCTTAACTGAATTCTTGCAGATATGTGATACTTTTAAGACTAATGGAGTAGATCCTGAAGTCTACAGGCTCATGCTTTTCCCTTTTGCTGTAAGAGACAGAGCTAGAGTGTGGTTGGATTCTCAACCCAGAGATAGCCTGAACTCTTGGGACAAGCTGGTCACGGCTTTCTTAGCCAAGTTCTTTCCTCCTCAAAAGCTGAGCAAGCTTAGAGTGGATGTTCAAACCTTCAGACAGAAAGAAGGTGAATCCCTCTATGAAGCTTGGGAAAGATACAAGCAGCTGACCAAAAAGTGTCCTTCTGACATGCTTTCAGAATGGACCATCCTGGATATATTCTATGATGGTTTATCTGAGCTATCAAAGATGTCATTGGATACTTCTGCAGGTGGATCCATTCACCTAAAGAAAACTCCTGCAGAAGCTCAAGAACTCATTGACATGGTTGCTAATAACCAGTTCATGTACACTTCTGAGAGGAATCCTGTGAATAATGGGACGCCTATGAAAAAGGGAGTTCTTGAAATTGATACTCTGAATGCCATATTGGCTCATAACAAAATATTGACTCAGCAAGTCAATATGATTTCTCAGAGTCTGAATGGAATGCAAGCTGCATCCAACAGTACTCAAGAGGCATCTTCTGAAGAAGAAGCTTATGATCTTGAGAACCCTGCAATAGCAGAGGTGAATTACTTAGGTGAACCTTATGGAAACACCTATATTCCATCATGGAGAAATCATCCAAATCTCTCATGGAAGGATCAACAAAAGCCTCAACAAGGCTTTAATAATGGTGGAAGAAATAGGTTTAACAATAGTAAACCTTTTCCATCATCCACTCAACAACAGACAGAGAACTCTGAACAAAATACCTCTAATTTAGCAAACGTAGTCTCTGATCTGTCCAAGGCCACTGTAAGTTTCATGAATAAAACAAGGTCTTCCATTAGAAATTTGGAGGCACAAGTGGGCCAGCTGAGTAAAAGGATCACTGAAATCCCTCCTAGTACTCTCCCAAGCAATACAGAAGAGAATCTAAAAGGAGAGTTGATGCACAAAATTGTTACTCTCTTACAATTTCGCACACATGACCAGCAAGTGCACTGGGTCGTCCAAGTAATACCTTACGTGAGTAAGGGTCGAATCCCACGGAGATTGTTGGTTTGAAGCAATCTATGGTTATCTTGTAAATCTTAGTCAGGAAGTCAATTATGTTTATCAATTGAATTGTGAGTAACCAGTAGAGCATAAATTAAAAATTACTTGTTGTGCAGTAATGGAGAATATGTTGGAGTTTTGGAGATGCTTTGTCTTCTGAATCTCTGCTTTCCTCTGTCTTCTTGTTCACGTACGCACGTCCCCCTATGGCAAGCTGTGTGTTGGTGGATCACCGTTGTCAATGGCTACCTTCCATCCTCCCAGTGAAAACTACGCTCACGCGCTCTGTCACAGCATGGCTAATCACCGGTTGGTTCTCGATCCGGTTGGAATAGGATTTACTATCCTTTTGCGTCTGTCACTAACGCCCAGCCTTCAAGAGTCTGAAGCTCGTCACAGTCATTCAATCCTTGAATCCTACTCGGAATACCACAGACAAGGTTTAGACTTTCTGGATTCTCATGAATGCTGCCATCAGTTCTAGCTTATACCACGGAGATTCTGATTAAGGAATCTAAGAGATACTCATTCAATCGTATATAGAACGGAGGTGGTTGTCAGGCACACGTTCATGATTTGAGGAAGGTGATGAGTGTCACAGCTCATCACCTCCATCACAGTTAAGCGCGAATGAACATCTTAGATAGGAACAAGCGTGTTTGAATGGAAAATAGAAATACTTGCATTAATTCATCGAGACACAGCAGAGCTCCTCACCCCCAACAATGGGGTTTAGAGACTCATGCCATCAGAGAATACAAAGTTTAGATCTGAAATGTCATGAGATACAAAATAAGTCTCTAAAAGTTGTTTAAATACTAAACCAGTAGCCTAGGGTTACAAAATATGAGTGGACTATGATGGATGATGCAGAGATCCACTTCTGGGACCCACTTGGTGTGCTGGGGCCCACTTGGTGTGTGCTGGGCTGAGACTTTAAGCAATTCACGTGCAGAGGCCATTTGTGGAGTTGAACGCCAGTTTTTGTGCCAGTTTGGGCGTTCAACTCCAGTTTTTTATCCTTTTCTGGCGCTGGACGCCAGAATTGGGCAGAAGACTGGCGTTGAACGCCAGTTTACGTCATCTATCCTTGTGCAAAGTATGGACTATTATATATTTCTGGAAAGCCCTGGATGTCTACTTTCCAATGCAATTGGAAGCATGCCATTTCGAGTTCTGTAGCTCCAGAAAATCCAATTTGAGTGCAGGGAGGTCAGAATCCAACAGCATTAGCAGTCCTTTTTCAGCCTGAATCAGATTTTTGCCCAGCTCCTTCAATTTCAGCCAGAAAAATACCTGAAATTACAGAAAAACACACAACTCATAGTAAAGTCCAGAAATATGACTTTTTCCTAAAAACTACTGGAAATAAACTAAAAACTAACTAGAACATACTCAAAACTATATGAAATTATCCCCAAAAAGCATATAAAATATCCGCTCATCACAACACCAAACTTAAACTGTTGCTTGTCCTCAAGCAACTAGACAAATAAAATAGAAGACTAATAGGTTGAGAAGCAATAATATCTCAGAGTTTTTGATTGAAGCTCAGATTCTAATTAGATGAGCGGGACTAGTAGCTTTTTGCTTCTGAACAGTTTTGGCATCTCACTTTATCCATTGAAGCTCAGAGTGATTGGCATCTATAGGAACTCAGAATTCAGATATTGTTATTGATTCTCTTAGTTCAGTGTGATGATTCTTGAACACAGCTTCTTTATGAGTCTTGGCCGTGGCCCTAAGCACTTTGTTTTCCAGTATTACTACCGGATACATAAATGCCACAGACACATAACTAGGTGAACCTTTTCAGATTGTGACTCAGCTTTGCTAAAGTCCCCAATTAGAGGTGTCCAGAGTTCTTAAGCACACTCTTCTTTTTGCTTTGGACCTTGACTTTAACCGCTCAGTCTCAAGTTTTCACTTGACACCTACACGCTACAAGCACATGGTTAGGGACAGCTTGGTTTAGCCGCTTAGACCAGGATTTCAGTCCTTTAGGCCCTCCTATCCACTGATGCTCAAAGCCTTGGGATCCTTTTTAATTGCCCTTGCCTTTTGGTTTTAAGGGTTATTGGCTTTTTCTGCTTGCTTTTGCTTTCTTTTTTTTTTTTTCTGCAAGCTTTGTTCTTTGCTGCTTTTTCTTACTTCAAGAATCATTTTTATGATTTTTCAGATTATCAATAACATGTCTCATGTTCATTATTCTTTCAAGAGCCAACATATTTAACAGTCTTAAACAACAAATTCAAAAGACATATGCACTGTTCAAGCATTCATTCAGAAGACAGAAAGCATTGCCACCACATTTAACCAATTAGAATTTGTTTTATTTAAACTCGAAATTTTATTGCTTCTTATTCAAAAGATCTACTATTTTATTCATGTTTAATGATGATGAGAAAAATAAACTATAGCTTAATTGGAGATAAAATCAAATAGATACTAATTACTATTATATGACTTCTAAGGTAAACTTTTTATAAGGACACTGGCACAGAGTTAAGGAAGAAATTGGAAATTAACAACCTTTATTCTGGGGGTATGGGAGTTCCTCTGATCTTTGGGAGGCTTGGTATCACAGAAGACTTTTGGCGCTTCAGTTCCCTTAAGTCACGTCCCTGCTCCTCTTGTTCTTTAAGCATATGGGTCAGCATTTGACTGTGTTCCTTCTGTTGTTTTATTATTTGCTCCATAGCTTCCTGTATCTTGGTGACAGACGTCTCAAGATATTCCCAATATTCCGCTTGAGGAATCTCTGGGAGGAATTCCTGTGCTCTCTTCTTGATATGTTCCTCCTGTGCTTGTTGTCTCTCCATTGATGCTTTGGTGATTGACTTTTCAATTAGGATATATTCAGTTATTCCCATCTTGACTCCAGCGTCCTTGCAGAGCAGAGAAATTACGCTTGGATAAGCCAACCTGGCCTCTCTTGAATTTTTGTTAGCAATCTTATAGAGCTCTGTTGAAATCAGCTGATGAACCTCCACTTCCTTTCCCATCATGATGCAATGAATCATCACTGCTCTTTTAATTGTGACTTCAGAACGGTTGCTGGTGGGCAACAGAGAACGCCCAATAAAGTCCAGCCATCCTCTGGCAACTGGTTTGAGATCCTCCCTCTTGAGTTGATTTGGGACGCCCTTTGTGTTGGTGGTCCACCTGGCTTCAGGGATACAGATGTCCTCTAGAATCTTATCCAGGCCAATGTCTGCTCTCATCATCCTCCTGTTGAAGGAGTCTGGATCATCCTTTAGCTGCGGTAGCTTTAATATCTCTCTGATCTTGTCAGGGGTGGTATGAACAATCTTTCCCCTGACCATGGTTCGAAATTCGTAGCAGGCTGTTCCAGATAGTCTTTGCTTGTCAGTCTGCCACATATTAGCATAGAACTCCTAGACCATGTTCCTTCCTACTTTTGTTTCAGGATTAGCTAGGACTTCCTAGTTCCTGATTCGAATTTGCTCCTGGATCTCCGGATATTCATCTTCTTTCAGATCGAATCTCACTTCCGGGATCACTGATCTCAGACCCATTACTTTAAGATAATGGTCTGAATGTTCTTTAGATAAGAACTTCCCTTGATTCCAAAGTGGTTTTGGAACGCTCTCTTTCTTGCCTCTTGGAGTGGATTGTTTTCCTTTGGGCGCCATGATCTTAGTGATCTCGGATAAACACACCAAACTTAGAGGTTTGCTTGTCCTCAAGCAAAAGAAAAGAAAGGAGAGGGATAGAAGGAGATCGAGGTGCACTTGTTGATGGAGGAGGGGGGAGGCCGAACCCAATTTAAAGGGGTGGGGGGTGGATTTTCGAAAAATTGGGAGAGATAAGATAAAAAGATTGAGTTGAAAAAGATAAGATAGAAGATATAGTTTGATTTTGAAAGGATAGGATAGATTTTCAAAAAAGATAAATCTAGGTTTTTGAAAAAGATAATATGAAAAAGATATTGAAAAGATTTTAGAGTGAAAAAGATAAGATAGAAGATATAGTTTGATTTTGAAAAGATAGGATAGATTTTTGAAAAAGATAAATCTGGGTTTTTGAAAAAGATAATATGAAAAAGATATTGAAAAGATTTTAGGGTGAAAAAGATAGATTTGTTTTTGGAAAAGATTTGAAAAGAGTTGGATTGATTTTGCAAAGAGGGTGTGTGCTTATGAATTAAGATACATTTGATATTTTGAGGGTAGGATTTTTAGAAATCAGGGTTCTTGATATGTTTATGTAAATAAAATCATGTATTGAGTCATAAAATTATAAATTAGAATGGAAATACGTGTGGGATTACTGGATTTGGCTCCTCCCTGTCCTCCTGGCGTTTGAACGCCCAAACACTGCCTGTTTTGGGCGTTCAGCGCCCAAATGCTGATCTCCTGGGCGTTCAGCGCCCAGTTGCTGCCATTCCTGGCGTTCAACGCCCAGTGGGTGGCCATTTCTGGCGTTGAACGCCCAAATGCTGCCATTATTGGCATTCAGCGCCCAGTGGATGCCCATTTTGGGCGCTGAACGCCCAAAATGCCCCTTTACTGGCGTTTTCTTGCCATTGAGCTCTTTTACTCTGTTTTGTGTGCCGAGGTCTTCTGTAAATGATTATTTACCTTGTTGTCAATGAACGCTATATAAAAAATAAAGATAGAAATAGGGCAAAATGCTTAGAGGATTGTTGCCCCACGGCTGGGTTGCCTCCCAGCAAGCGCTTCTTTATTGTCTTTAGCTGGACCTTGCTGAGCTTTTAATCTAGCTTCAGCCTTGAGCATTCTTGCTCAGTGTTGCCTTCAAGATAATGCTTGATTCTCTGTCCATTGACAATGAACTTCTTATCAGAATCAATATCTTGAAGCTCCACATAACCATATGGTGACACACTTGTAATCACGTATGGTCCCCTCCACCAGGATTTCAGTTTCCCGGGGAATAGCCTGAGTCTAGAGTTAAACAACAGGACCTTTTGTCCTGGTTCAAAGATTCTAGATGACAGCTTTCTGTCATGCCATTTTTTTTATTTTTCTTTATAAAGCTTGGCATTTTCGAAAGCTGTGAATCTGAATTCCTCTAGCTCATTTAGCTGGAGCAATCGTTTTTCTCCAGCTAATTTGGCATCAAAGTCTAGGAATCTGGTTGCCCAGTAGGCCTTATGTTTTAGTTCCACGGGCAAGTGGCATGCCTTACCATACACGAGTTGGTATGGAGAGGTCCCTATAGGGGTCTTGAATGCTGTTCTGTAAGCCCACAGAGCATCATCCAAGCTCCTTGCCCAATCCTTTCTACGGGTATTTACTGTCCGTTCCAGGATTCTCTTTAATTCTCTATTAGAGACTTCAGCCTGCCCATTGGTTTGTGGATGATATGGAGTGGCCACCTTGTGGCGAATTCCATACCGAACCATGGCAGAGTAAAGCTGTTTATTGCAGAAGTGAGTGCCCCCATCACTGATTAACACTCTAGGGACACCAAACCTGCTAAAGATATGTTTCTGGAGGAACTTCAGCACTGTTTTAGTATCATTGGTGGGTGTGGCAATAGCCTCAACCCATTTTGATACATAGTCAACTGCCACCAGAATATAAGTGTTTGAGTATGATGGTGGGAAAGGTCCCATGAAGTCAATTCCCCATACATCAAACAACTCTATTTCCAAGATTCCTTGTTGAGGCATGGCGTAACCATGAGGCAGATTACCAGCTCTTTGGCAACTGTCACAATTACGTACAAACTCTCGGGAATCTTTATAGAGTGTGGGCCAATAGAAGCCACATTGGAGGACCTTGGTGGCTGTTCGCTCACCTCCGAAATGGCCTCCATATTGAGATCCGTGGCAATGCCATAGGATTCTCTGTGCTTCCTCTCTGGGGACACACCTACGGATAATTCCGTCTGCACATCTCTTAAAGAGATAGGGTTCATCCCACAAGTAGTACTTTGCATCAGTAACTAATTTCTTCTTTTGTATTCTATTGTACTCCTTGGGTATGAACCTTGCAGCTTTATAGTTTGCAATATCGACAAACCATGGTGCTTCCTGAATGGCAAATAGATGCTCATCAGGGAACGTCTCAGAGATCTCAAGAGAGGGGAGGGACGTCCCTTTCACTGGCTCTATCCGGGACAGATGATCAGCCACTTGGTTCTCTGTCCCTTTTCTGTCACTTATTTCTATATCAAACTCTTGCAGAAGCAATATCCATCTGATGAGCCTGGGTTTTGAATCCTGCTTTGTGAGTAGATATTTAAGAGCAGCATGGTCAGTATACACAATCACTTTTGATCCTACTAAGTATGATCTGAACTTGTCAATGGCGTAAACCACTGCAAGTAGTTCTTTTTCTGTGGTTGTGTAATTTTTCTAGGCATCATTTAGAACGCGACTGGCATAATAAATGACATGCAGAAGCTTGTCATGCCTCTGTCCCAATACTGCACCAATGGCATGATCACTGGCATCACACATTAACTCAAATGGCAATGTCCAGTCTGGTGCAGAAATGACTGGTGCTGTGACCAGCTTAGCTTTCAGCGTTTCAAACGCCTGCAGGCATGCTGTGTCAAACACAAATGGCGTGTCAGCAGCTAGCAGATTGCTTAGAGGTTTTGCGATTTTTGAAAAATCCTTTATAAACCTCCTATAGAATCCTGCATGCCCCAGAAAGCTTCTGATTGCCTTAACATTGGCAGGTGGTGGTAATTTTTCAATTACCTCTATTTTTGCTTGATCCACCTCTATTCCCTTGTTTGAGATTTTATGCCCAAGAACAATTCCTTCAGTCACCATGAAGTGACACTTTTCCCAGTTTAAAACTAGGTTGGTTTCTTGGCATCTTTTCAGAACAAGTTTCAGGTGATCAAGACAGGAGCTGAATGAGTCTCCATATACTGAGAAGTCATCCATGAAGACTTCCAGAAATTTTTCCACCATATCAGAGAAAATAGAGAGCATGCATCTCTGGAAGGTTGCAGGTGCATTGCATAGCCCAAAGGGCATCCTTCTATAAGCAAACACTCCGGATGGACATGTGAATGTTGTTTTCTCTTGATCCTGGGGATCTACTGCAATCTGGTTATAGCCTGAGTAGCCATCCAAAAAGCAGTAATAATCATGACCTGCTAGTCTCTCTAGCATCTGGTCTATGAATGGTAAAGGAAAATGATCCTTTCTGGTGGCTGTATTGAGCCTTCTGTAGTCAATACACATGCGCCACCCTGTAACTGTTCTTGTAGGAACCAGTTCATTTTTTTCATTATGAATCACTGTCATGCCTTCCTTTTTTGGGACGACTTGAACAGGGCTCACCCAGGGGCTATCAGAAATGGGATAAATAATCCCAGCCTCTAGTAATTTGGTGACCTCTTTCTGCACCACTTCCTTCATGGCTGGATTTAGCCGCCTCTGTGGTTGAACCACTGGTTTGGCATTATCCTCCAGTAGGATTTTGTGCATGCATCTAGCTGGGCTTATGCCCTTAAGGTCACCTATGGACCACCCAAGAGCTGTCTTGTGTGTCCTTAGCACTTGAATAAGTGCTTCCTCTTCCTGTGAATTTAAAGTCGAGCTTATGATCACTGGAAAGGTGTCACCTTCTCCTAGAAATGCATATTTCAAGGATGGTGGCAGTGGCTTGAGCTCTGGTTTAGGAGGTTTTTCCTCTTTCAGAAGAAAGTTCAGAGGCTCTTTCATGTCCCCTAAATCCTCCAAATCAGGCTGAACATCTTTAAAGATGTCTTCCAACTCTGATTCGAGACTCTCAGCCATGTTGATCTCTTCTACCAAAGAGTCAATAAGGTCAACTTTCATGCAGTCTGTTGATGTGTCTGGATGCTGCATGGCTTTGACAGCGTTCAACTTGAACTCGTCATCGTTGACTCTCAGGGTTATTTCCCCCTGTTGGACGTCAATGAGGGATCGTCCAGTTGCTAGGAAGGGTCTTCCTAGAATGAGAGTAGCACTCTTGTGCTCCTCCATTTCCAGCACAACAAAGTCAGTGGGAAAGGCGAATGGCCCAACTCTGACAATCATGTCCTCAATCACGCCTGATGGGTATTTAGTGGAACCATCAGCAAGTTGGAGACATATCCGGGTTGGTTTAACTTCTTCAGTTAAGCCAAGCTTCCTGATAGTGGATGCAGGTATTAGGTTGATGCTTGCCCCAAGATCGCATAAGGCTGTCTTGGTGCAATCACCTTCCAATATGCATGGTATCAGAAAACTCCCAGGGTCTTTAAGCTTTTCAGGAAAGCTTTTCAGAATGACTGCACTACATTCTTCAGTGAGGAGAACTCTTTCTGTTTCTCTCCACTCCTTTTTATGACTCAAGATCTCTTTCATGAACTTGGCATAAGAAGGTATTTGCTCAAGTGCCTCTGCAAAAGGAATCTTTATTTCAAGAGTCCTTAGATAATCTGCAAAGCGAGCAAATTGCTTATCCTGCTCCTCTTTCCGGAGTTTTTGAGGATAAGGTATCTTGGCTTTATATTCCTCAACCTTAGTGGTTAAAGAAGCCTTTTTAGAGGGGTTGTTATCAGCACTTGTGTGTGTCTGATCCCTCACTGGCAATTGAGTACCAGAGTCAGAAGCTGGAGTGACGTTAGACGCCAACTCACTGTCTGTTCCTGGCGCCTGAACGCCAGAAATGTGCCCATTTTGGGCGTTCAACACTGGATTATGCCCCCTTTGGGCGTTCAACGCCAGATTCTTGCCCATTTCTGGCGTTGAACGCCAATCCTGCCTTGTTTCTGGCACTGAACGCCAGTTTTGGGCATGGTCTGGGCGTTCAGCGCCAGCCTTCCACCCATTTTCTGGCGTTTTAGTGCCAGAATTATTTTTCCCTGGGCTCTTACTGTCCTCAGGTGAATCTTTGGTGGGTCGCTCATTTCTTGAATTTTTGATGCCTTGAGGTGGGGTATTTAATGTTTTCCCACTTCTTAATTGAACTGCTTGGCATTCTTCTGCTATTTGCTTTGATAGCTGCTGCTTTGTTTGCTTAAACTGTTCGTCCATATGTATATTAGCTATCCTTGTCTCCTGTAACCTGTCTTTGAATTCAGCTAGCTGCTTTGTTAGAAAATCTAATTGCTGATTGAATTCAGCAGCTTGTTTTACAGTACTGAATTCAGCAGTTACTGTTTTAACCTCTTCATTCATGGAAGGGTTGCTGCTTAGATACAGATGCTGATTCCTGGCAACTGTATCAATGAGCTCTTGAGCTTCTTCAATTGTCTTTCTCATATGGATAGATCCACCAGTTGAGTAATCTAAAGACATCTGAGCTCCTTCTGCAAGCCTATAGTAGAAGATGTCTAACTGAACCCACTCTGAAAACATTTCAGAGGGGCATTTTCGTAGCATCTCTCTGTATCTCTCCCAGGCATCATAAAGAGATTCATTATCTCCTTGTTTAAAGCCTTGGATGTCCAGCCTTAGCTGTGTCATCCTTTTTGGAGGGAAATATTGATTCAGGAATTTTTCTGTCAGCTGTTTCCATGTTCTTATGCTGGCCTTAGGTTGGTTATTTAACCACCTCTTAGCTTGATCTTTTACAGCAAATGGAAACAGTAATAGTCTGTAGACATCCTGATCTATTTCCTTATCATGTACTGTGTCAGCAATTTGTAAAAATTGTGCTAGAAACTCTGTAGGTTCTTCCTGTGGAAGACCGGAATACTGGCAACTTTGCTGCACCATGATAATGAGCTGAGGATTCAACTCAAAGCTACTGACTCCAATGGAGGGTATGCAGATGCTACTCCCATATGAAGCAGTAGAGGGGTTAGAATATGACCCCAGAGTCCTCCTGGACTGTTCATTTCCACTTATGTCCATGATGGATCTATGGATATAACTTGGACTGATTTACCTTTTTATTTATTTTATTTTATAAGAAGTAAATACTTAAATAAAATAAAATAACTAAAAAGGAATTTGAATTTTGAAGTTAAATTTTTTTTTTCGTTTATAAAAAAAAGAAATTAATTAGTTAAAAAAAAAAGAAATTTTTGAAAAAGAGGGAAGATATTTTTGAAAATTAGAGAGAGGGAGAGTTAGTTGGGTAGTTTTGAAAAAGTTAAGAAACAAACAAAAAGTTAGTTAGTTAGTTGAAACAAATTTTGAAAAGATAAGAAGTTATGAAGTTAGAAGAGATATTTTGAAAAGATATTTTTGAATTTAGTGAGGAGAGAGAAAAACAATAAGATAGTACAAGATTTAAAATTTTTAGATCTAATGCTCCTTGTTTTCGAAAAATTTGGAGGGAAAACACCAAGGAACACCAAACTTAAAAATTTTAAGATCAAGACACAAGGAAAACTCAAGAACACTTTGAAGACTCACAAGAACACAAGAACATGAAGAAAGAACACCAAACTTAAAATTTTTAGAAAACCAAACCAAAATTTTTGAAAACCAAAGGGAAATCAACAAGAAAACACCAAACTTTAAGTTTGGCACAAAATTTAATAGAGAAAATATTATTTATGAAAAAGAAGGTTTTGAAAAGAATATAAAAGACTCTAACCCAATTACCAAGAACACAGATTAATGCTCTAGCCAAATGAGTTATGGGACCTTCAAAAATTTTGAGAAAGATTATTTTTGAAAACACCAAACTTAAAGTTTGGCACAGAATTTAATAGAAAAATTATTTTTGAAAAAGGTTTTTTTTTTTAAAAAAAAATATGATAGCCAATTATCATGAACATAAACACCACGTTCTAAATAACTGAGCTATAAGTCTAAAGTATTTTAACAAGGGATAAATAATAAAAGACTCTAAACCAAAGAAAAGAAAGATTTTTCCTAATCTAAGCAACAAAATAATCCGTCAGTTGTTCAAACACGAACAATCCCCGGCAACGGCGCCAAAAACTTGATGCACAAAATTGTTACTCTCTTACAATTTCGCACACATGACCAGCAAGTGCACTGGGTCGTCCAAGTAATACCTTACGTGAGTAAGGGTCGAATCCCACGGAGATTGTTGGTTTGAAGCAATCTATGGTTATCTTGTAAATCTTAGTCAGGAAGTCAATTATGTTTATCAATTGAATTGTGAGTAACCAGTAGAGCATAAATTAAAAATTACTTGTTGTGCAGTAATGGAGAATATGTTGGAGTTTTGGAGATGCTTTGTCTTCTGAATCTCTGCTTTCCTCTGTCTTCTTGTTCACGTACGCACGTCCCTCTATGGCAAGCTGTGTGTTGGTGGATCACCGTTGTCAATGGCTACCTTCTGTCCTCCCAGTGAAAACTACGCTCACGCGCTCTGTCACAGCACGGCTAATCACCGGTTGGTTCTCGATCCGGTTGGAATAGGATTTACTATCCTTTTGCGTCTGTCACTAACGCCCAGCCTTCAAGAGTCTGAAGCTCGTCACAATCATTCAATCCTTGAATCCTACTCGGAATACCACAGACAAGGTTTAGACTTTCTGGATTTTCATGAATGCTGCCATCAGTTCTAGCTTATACCACGGAGATTCTGATTAAGGAATCTAAGAGATACTCATTCAATCGTATATAGAACGGAGGTGGTTGTCAGGCACACGTTCATGATTTGAGGAAGGTGATGAGTGTCACAGCTCATCACCTCCATCACAGTTAAGCGCGAATGAACATCTTAGATAGGAACAAGCGTGTTTGAATGGAAAACAGAAATACTTGCATTAATTCATCGAGACACAGCAGAGCTCCTCACCCCCAACAATGGGGTTTAGAGACTCATGCCGTCAGAGAATACAAAGTTTAGATCTGAAATGTCATGAGATACAAAATAAGTCTCTAAAAGTTGTTTAAATACTAAACCAGTAGCCTAGGGTTACAAAATATGAGTGGACTATGATGGATGATGCAGAGATCCACTTCTGGGGCCCACTTGGTGTGCTGGGGCCCACTTGGTGTGTGCTGGGGCTGAGACTTTAAGCAATTCACGTGCAGAGGCCATTTGTGGAGTTGAATGCCAGTTTTTGTGCCAGTTTGGGCGTTCAACTCCAGTTTTTGATCCTTTTCTGGCGCTGGACGCCAGAATTGGACAGAGGACTGGCGTTGAACGCCAGTTTACGTCGTCTATCCTTGTGCAAAGTATGGACTATTATATATTTATGGAAAGCCCTGGATGTCTAATTTTCAATGCAATTGGAAGCATGCCATTTCGAGTTCTGTAGCTCCAGAAAATCCAATTTGAGTGCAGGGAGGTCAGAATCCAACAGCATTAGCAGTCCTTTTTCAGCCTTAATCAGATTTTTGCTCAGCTCCTTCAATTTCAGCCAGAAAAATACCTGAAATTACAGAAAAACACACAACTCATAGTAAAGTCCAGAAATATGAAGTTTTCCTAAAAACTACTGGAAATAAACTAAAAACTAACTAGAACATACTCAAAACTATATGAAATTATCCCCAAAAAGCGTATAAAATATTCGCTCATCAAGAGTGCAAGGCCATTGAATTAATTACCATGGCCGAACCTGTAAAGGAAGGAGAGGACGTGAATCCCAGTGAGGAAGACCTCCTGGGACGTCCAGTGATCAATAAGGAGTTTCCCTCTAAGGAACCAAAAGAATCTGAGACTCATCTAGAGACCATAGAGATTCCATTAAACCTCCTTATACCATTCATGAGCTCTGATGAGTATTCCTCTTCTGAAGAGAATGAGGATGTCACTGAGGAGCAAGTCACCAAGTACCTTGGTGCAATCATGAAGTTGAATGCCAAATTATTTGGCATTGAAACTTGGGAAGATGAACCTCCCTTGTTCACCAATGAACTAAGTGATCTAGATCAACTGACATTGCCTCAGAAGAAATAGGATCCTGGAAAGTTCTTAATACCTTGTACCATAGGCACCATGATTTTTAAGGCTCTGTGTGACCTTGGTTCAGGAATAAACCTCATGCCCCTCTCTGTAATAGAGAAACTGGGAATCTTTGGGGTGCAAGCCACTAAAATCTCATTAGAGATGGCAGACAATTCAAGAAAACAGGCTTATGGACAAGTAGAGGACGTGTTAGTAAAGGTTGAAGGCCTTTACATCCCTGCTGATTTCATAGTCCTAGATACTGGAAAGGATGAGGATGAATTCATCATCCTTGGAAGACCCTTCCTAGCCACAGCAAGAGCTGTGATTGATGTGGACAGGGGAGAATTGATCCTTCAAATAAATGAGGACAACCTTGTGTTTACAACTCAAGGATCTCTCTCTGCATCCATGGAGAGGAAGCATAAAGAGCTTCTCTCAAAGCAGAGTTAAACAAAGCCCCCACAGTCAAACTCTAAGTTTGGTGTTGGGAGGCCACAACCAAACTCTAAGTTTGGTGTTAAACCCTCATATCCAAACTCTAAGTTTGGTGTTGGGAGGTCTCAATAAAGCTCTGCACATCTGTGAGGCTCTATGAGATCCCACTGTCAAGCTATTGACATTAAAGAAGCGCTTGTTGGGAGGCAACCCAATGTTTATCTAATTTTCATTGTTTTTCATGTTTTATTAGGTTCATGATCATGTGGAGTCACAAAATAAATATAAAAATTGAAAATGGAATTAAAAACAGCAGAAGAAAAATCACACCCTGGAGGAAGACCTTACTGGCGTTTAAACGCCAGTAAGAAGCATGTTTTGGGCGTTCAACGCCAGAACAGAGCATGGTTCTGGCGCTGAACGCCAGAAATGGGCAACATCTCGGCGTTTGAACGCCAGAAATGCACCCTGGAGAAGAGCTGGCGCTGAACACCCAGAACAAGCATGGTTCTGGCGTTCAACGCCAGAAATGGGCAACAAATGGGCGTTCAATGCCCAGAACAAGCACCAATCTGGCGCTGAACGCCCAGAGTTGTGTGCAAGGGCATTTTGCATGCCTAATTGGGTGCAAGGTTGTAAATCCTTGAACACCTCAGGATCTGTGGACCCCACAGGATCCCCACCTACCTCCACTTACTTCTTCTCACCCCTCTTTCACACAATCCCATAAACACTCTTCCCCAAAACCCTTCACCAATCACCTCAATCTCTCTTCCCTATCACCACTTCACCACTCACATCCATCCACTCTTCCCCATAAACCTACCTCATAAACTCCACCTACCTTCAAAATTCAAAATCAATTTCCCACCCAACCCCACCCTAAATGGCCGAACCTAACACCCTCTCCCCCACTATATAAACCCCTCCATTCTTCTTCATTTTCACACAACACAACCCTCTCTTCTCTTCTTGGCCAAAACACAACCCCTTCTCCCTCTCCTCTATTTCTTCTTCTTCTTCATCTACTCTTTCTTTTCTTGCTCGAGGGCGAGCAATTTTCTAAGTTTGGTGTGGTAAAAGCATAAGCTTTTTTTGTTTTTCCATTACCATTAATGGCACCTAAGACCGGAGAATCCTCTAGAAAAGGAAAAGGGAAGATAAAAGCTTCCACCTCCAAGTCATGGGAGATGGAAAGATTCATCTCCAAAGCCCATCAAGACCACTTCTATGATGTTGTGGCCAAGAAGAAGGTGATTCCCGAGGTCCCTTTCAAGCTCAAGAAGAATGAGTATCCGGAGATCTGACATGAAATCCAAAAAAGAGGTTGGGAAGTTCTAACAAAACCCATCCAACAAGTCGGCATCCTAATGGTTCAAGAGTTCTATGCCAATGCATGGATCACTAGGAACCATGATCAAAGTAAGAACCCGGACCCAAAGAATTATCTCACCATGGTTCGGGGGAAATACTTAAATTTTAGTCCGGAAAACGTGAGGTTGGCGTTTAACTTGCCCATGTGATGCAAGGAGATGCCTCAAATGCATTTTCCTCCACAAAACTATTGGGAGCAAATAAACACCTCCCTAGGAGAATTAAGTTCCAACATGGGACAATTAAGGGTGGAACATCAAGAGCACTCCATCATCCTTCATGAAATAAGAGAAGATCAAAAAGCAATGAGGGAGGAGCAACAAAGACAAGGAAGAGACATAGAAGAGCTCAAGGACATCATTGGTTCCTCAAGAAGGAAATGCCACCATCACTAAGGTGGACTCATTCCTTGTTCTTACATTCTCTATTTTTTGTTTTCTATGTTAAGTGCTTATCTAAGTTTGTGTCTTATTACATGATCATTAGTAGTTAGTAACTTTGTCTTAAAGTTATGAATGTCCTATGAATCCATCACCTCTCTTAAATAAAAACTGTTTTAATTCAAAAGAACAAGAAGTACATGAGTTTCGAATTTATCCTTGAACTTAGTTTAATTATATTGATGTGGTGACAATGCTTCTTGTTTTCTGAATGAATGCTTGAACAGTGCATATGTCTTTTGAAGTTGTTGTTTAAGAATGTTAAATATGTTGGCTCTTGAAAGAATGATGATAAGAAGACATGTTATTTGATAATCTGAAAAATCATAAAAATGATTCTTGAAGCAAGAAAAAGCAGCAAAGAACAAAGCTTGCAGAAAAAAGAAAAAAAAAATAGCGAAAAAAATAGAAAGAAAAAGAAAAAGCAAGCAGAAAAAGCCAAAAGCTCTTAAAACCAAGAGGCAAGAGCAAAAAAAGCCAATAACCCTTAAAACCAAAAGGCAAGGGCAAATAAAAAGGATCCCAAGGCTTTGAGCATCAGTGGATAGGAGGGCCTAAAGGAATAAAATCCTGGTCTAAGCGGCTAAACCAAGCTGTCTCTAACCATGTGCTTGTGGTGTGAAGGTGTCAAGTGAAAACTTGAGACTAAGCGGTTAAAGTCAAGGTCCAAAGCAAAAAAAGAGTGTGCTTAAGAACCCTGGACACCTCTAATTGGGGACTTTAGCAAAGCTGAGTCACAATCTGAAAAGGTTCACCCAGTTATGTGTCTGTGGCATTTATGTATCCGGTGGTAATACTGGAAAACAAAGTGCTTAGGGCCATAGCCAAGACTCATAAAATAGCTGTGTTCAAGAATCATCATACTGAACTAGGAGAATCAATAACACTATATGAACTCTGAGTTCCTATAGATGCCAATCATTCTGAACTTCAATGAATAAAGCGAGATGCCAAAACTATTCAAGAGGCAAAAAGCTACAAGTCCCGCTCATCTGATTGGAGCTATGTTTCATTGATAGTTTGGAATATATAGTATATTCTCTTCTTTTTATCCTATTTGATTTTCAGTTGCTTGGGGACAAGCAACAATTTAAGTTTGGTGTTGTGATGAGCGGATAATTTATACGCTTTTTGGCATTGTTTTTAGTATGTTTTTTAGTAGAATCTAGTTACTTTTAGGGATGTTTTTATTAGTTTTTATGTTAAATTCACATTTCTGGACTTTACTATGAGTTTGTGTATTTTTCTATGATTTCAGGTATTTTCTGGCTGAAATTGAGGGACTTGAGCAAAAATCAGATTCAGAAGTTGAAGAAGGACTGCTGATGCTGTTGGATTCTGACCTCCCTGCACTCAAAGTGGATTTTCTAGAGCTACAGAACTCAACATGGCGCGCTTCCAATTGCGTTGGAAAGTGGACATCCAGGGCTTTCTAGCAATGTATAATAGTCCATACTTTGGCCGCTTTTAGATGACGTAAAAGGGCGTTGAACGCCAGTTCTACGCTGCTGTCTGGAGTTAAATGCCAGAAACAAGTCACAAACCAGAGTTGAACGCCAGAAATACGTTACAACCTGGCGTTCAACTCCAAAAAGAGCCTCTGCACGTGTAACATTCAAGCTCAGCCCAAGCACACACCAAGTGGGCCCCGGAAGTGGATTTATGCATCAATTACTTACTTCTGTAAACCCTAGTGACTAGTTTAGTATAAATAGAACTTTTTATCATTGTATTCGCAGTCTTGGTTACTCCGGTTCCCCTCTGGGGCCGAGACCAATGAACTCCATTATCACTTATGTATTTTCAACGGTAGAGTTTCTACACTCCATAGATTAAGGTGTGGAGCTCTACTGTTCCTCAAAGATTAATGCAAAGTACTACTGTTTTCCTATTCAATTCAACTTGTTCCGCTTCTAAGATATTTATTTGCACTTCAACCTGAATGTGATGAACGTGACAATCATCATCATTCCCTATGAACGTGTGCCTGACAACCACTTCCGTTCTACCTTAGATTGAATGAGTATCTCTTAGATCTCTTAATCAGAATCTTCGTGGTGTAAGCTAGATTGATGGTGGCATTCATGAGAATCCGAAAAGTCTAAACCTTGTCTGTGGTATTCCGAGTAGGATTCAGGGATTGAATGACTGTGACGAGCTTCAAATTCGCGAGTGCTGGGCGTAGTGACAGACGCAAAAGGAGGGTGAATCCTATTCCAGGATGATCGAGAACCTCAGATGATTAGCCATGCTGTGACAGAGCATTTGGACCATTTTCACAAGAGGATGGGATGTAGCCATTGACAACGGTGATGCCCTTACATAAAGCCAGCCATGGAAAGGAGTAAGATTGATTGGATGAAGACAGCAGGAAAGCAGAAGTTTAGAGGGACGAAAGCATCTCCATGCATTTATCTGAAATTCTCACCAAGGATTTACATAAGTGTTTCTATCCCTATTTTCTGTTTAATTAGTATTATTTTCGAAAACTCCATAATCAAATATTATCCGCCTGACTGAGGTTTACAAGGTGACCATAGCTTGCTTCATACCAACAATCTCTGTGGGATCGACCCTTACTCACGTAAGGTTTATTACTTGGACGACCCAGTGCACTTGCTGGTTAGTTGTATCGAAGTTGTGACAAATTATGAATTGAGATTAGAGCACTAAGTTTTTGGAGCCATTACTAGAGATCACAATTTCGTGCACCAATCTCCCAAACCCTAGGGATTCAACTCGGATCTCCATAATATGGTTCGTATATCATTTTCAATGGTCGGAACTTCTTTTTCATTTTGGTTGTTACATTCAATTCAACGCCAAAGAACCTAACCTAATTTGGTTGGTGGTTGGTTGCAGCTCATGTTGTCAAAGTTAGAAATTGGAAAGGCCAGTTGAACATACCTGATTCAGGTAAGTGGGGTGGGTTATTGTTCTGTTGTAGGTTATTCGTTCTTATTTTGTAACCTGAGTGTGTATTAGGGTAAAGTACTTATTTAATATTTGTGCTTCCTTTTAATTGCATTATTGTGACTTTTGTGCAAGAGAGCAAATATGAGCGATGACAAAATCACAAGGAGTTATCATCATCACCATCATGGAGCCACAAGAGAATCATCATCAAGGAGTTATCCCTGATAGGAGAAGGTGCTCTCTCTCTCTCATGCTCCCCAACCCCATCTCTTCAATCCTGTTTTCCAGCTTCCAATTCGTTCAACCCCAAATTTCAGTATTCTTGATTAATTAGAGAAAACTTAGAAGATTAAGTTTTATTTCACCCCCAAGCCTGTGTGAAAAATGTAGTTCTTTTTCTGGCAGACAACATCATGCAGAACCTGTGGTGCTATCTTCCTTCATGGGTAAAAGAGCTGGCTAGGACCTAAATAAGATGAATATTTTTTTATCCTTTTCTACAATTAAACCCATTAAATCCTATATCGAAGATATGAATGTAGTCATTGATGTTTAAGTCCAGCATTTTCACGGGCTTCCCCTTGATTATAAAATTCTTTTGATCGACTGTGGCAAACATTGATCTTTTGTATTTGAATGCAGTTTTTTTGGCATATTAAGGATTGCATTTGCTTTTTCTTCGTTTTTATTAACAAACTTCTGTTTATATCATTATATTGTAGACAGAAAAGGTCGATCTAAAAAATACAGTTGTTGATGAGAGCCAAAGACAGTGGAATGATCAAGAGACTTCCTCCACATTAAGGAAGAAAAAATCTAGTGGTAAGTTTTTGTAGAATGGTATGCTGCTAGGCATTATTGCTCCCTTTTGATTAATTGGCAAATCTTTAGTGGTAGTTCATTTCTTATGGTCTTGTGGTCTCCTTCAGTGATAATGGTTGGAACTGAGACATTTCTGCATTAGCAGCAAGGTTAATGTTGATGTACAAATTTGAATTTCAATTTCCCATTTTGTTAATTTAGAAGGAAGTGCAAGTGAATTTGAGGATGATAACGAGAGAAATGATGCTGCAGAAGAAGAAACAGATGATGAAGACAATGCCTTTTTTGATACCTGCAATTTTCTATCGTCCAATTCTTTCAAAAGTAATGGGTCTGATTAAAGAGTATCATCTTTCTCTTCTGATGATGATGGGTTCTATGCATTTGAATAAGAGGATGATGTATATCCAGCCATTAGATTTGTTGGAAGCAACTACCGTCATGTTAAGTGGCGTAAGAAATTGCCTGACCCTGTAGAAAAAGAAAAAGGTGTGAGTCTCTGGTCAATGATTAAGGATAATATAGGGAAGGATTTAACTGAATTTTGCCTCCCTGTTTATTTTAATGAGCCACTCTCCCCCTACAAAAATGTTTTGAAGAAATGGAATATTCCCATCTGCTGGACCAAGCATATGAATGGGGAAGAAGAGTAAGTCCAGATTTGGCCGACATGTCTCTACTACGATGCAAGTCTACATTTTTTTTGTTGGCAGAGTTTTTCTTACTGATAGTTCTTTAAATATGGTTATGGTTGTGTTGTTTGATTTATTTTTTTACTATTTGACACCTATTTCTGCTATAGCTCTTTCGAGCTATTAGATTAGGGCTTAGAAAGATGAGTACCGATTTCTGGGAGAGATTTGTTGGTGTGACTGAAAGATATTTAGCTTTACATGTTCGATTTCCCTCTTACTTCTGATTCTCAGATCTGATGATGTCGGCGGTGAAGATCTTTGATTAGATCTCGGAGGTTAGTTGGGTTTATATTAATTTAAGATTTCTCATGTATCCTAAAAATTGTAGGCACTAGATTGAATTTGGGTTTCTAATATGTAATTCACAGTAGTTTTGAATAATTTTAATTATTTTTTTGAACTCCATCTTCATGGAGATTGTTTTTCGTTTTTCTGTTAGATGGAAGGGAGAAAACAAGAGGATAAAGTGAAGAGGGTGCAACAACATGAAGAATGTTTTAAGCATGTTAAGGTAATTATTGGGTTTCCTTCTCATAGAATATATTCTGTTAAAATTTATTTATCATTAGAAAATGAGAAGAATTTGATTAAAATATTCTCTTACCATTATAAATAAGATCTTTAGATGATCATGAACCTTGAAATAACTTTTAATAAAATCTATAACTTAAAAGTGTTATAGACTCTGCTCCTAACTGATTAATTTTTCTTTGGAGATTAAAGAAATGTACCTTTGCTATACATAAATGCTTACTTTTTTAAGATTTCTTAGTTAAAATGTGGCAAATTTTTTAGTTCTAGCAGCAACTGAAACAAAAGCATGTGGAAAAAACACAATGATCTTGAGACACATAATAAAAGCTATATACACTCCATATGGAAACACTTCAATTGCTCTCCAAATTTTATTCATATAGAAAGAACTGCTGTTGTAAATTTAGTAACCAACCATCCTTATTTGTATAATTGCACACCACTTGAATTTTACTTGGATGCTATTCAAATTTATTTATTAATTGTGATTTGTTAATAATAAAAATTTTGAAATCTGTTAGCTGTGAAAATCTAATTGGAGCCCTTTTTTTTTTCATTATTCTCTATGAATTTGTGAGTATTTCTTGTGTGGTTTTGAAGTATTTATCTTTTTATTGAGATAATTGTGTGGTTTTAAACTTAAATTGTACTTGAATGTTGTTTATATATAATTATTTAATGTGTATATTTTGCGGTACAATATAATGGTTTTTTCTCTAAATTATGATTAATTTGTTCTTTTATGAAGAACTCTCTGAGAAAGTTAAAGTAAATAATCTTCCTTCTTGCTTATTTTTTTTATATAAATTATGTTTAATTTGTTGTTTTTTGTGTGGTTTTATAATATTTATTTTTTTGATTGAGATAGTTATATATTTGGGTATATTTGGATATTTTAAATTGTTAATCTTTTTGTTACTACTCCAATCACTGTTATATCTTTTTAAAAAATATTTTTATATTTGTATGTGTGTGTTAATCTATGTGTGACATCCATGTAGGAGTTATTCTTCTCTTTTTTCTAGGATTTCTTTAATTTTGTTTCAAATAAATTGAATTCACTGATTATTTATTCTCTTTTATGTGATTTTATAATATTTATTTTTTGATGATAGGTGAAAGTACATGTTTACTTCTAATCTTCTGTTATGTGCTGCTTAAAAAAAATTACTAATGTTTACAAACTAAAAATGGATAAGCTGTCTTTTAGAAATTCAAAATCACAAATTAGTCATTTTGTATAAAATTCATGCATATAAAGGGGAGGACTAACATGCTGGCTTTTATTTGATATCTTCTGTATTTTTAGGGTTATTTCTTTGTTATTTTTGTGGGCCTTACTCTCTTTTGTTCATTTCTTTATTTCTTGATTGAATGATCTATTTTTTAGTTTTCTGTTTTTGTGGGGGTAAATGCTCAAAATTGTTATTAATATAGAGTTTCATGTTGATTTTATAAGTATCATGAACATTTTTTCTTTTCTGATTTTTTGCACTGAAAAGAATTTATAGTCAGATTTAGATTTTTGCCTTTTTTTTCTTCTAATGTGGATTGTTATTTGTATGTGAGGTTCATGTTGATTTTACAAGTATCATCAACATTTTTGCCAATTTTTTTTTCTGAAATTTTGTATACAAAGGAATTGGGAGTCAAATATAGTTTTGTTGTCTTTTTATTTTTTTAATTGTAATTAACACTGATTATGTTTTTTATTTTTTAATATTTATTTTTAGAGTATTTTTGAAATATTTTTACAAGTGATACATTTTTATGCATTTAATTACAAAGCTTTTGTGGTAAAGAAGTGGAATATTCTATATTTTGTTGCCGTATTTTTTAAAATAAAATTAGTAAGAAGGTTATCCTTATATGTTACTTTTTTTGTTTATTTTTATAATCCTTAATTGAATCTTTAATTTTTTTTGTTTTCTGTCTCTGTGGGGGATAAATAATAGAGGTTGTTATTTCTATATGATGCCCATGTTGATTTTATAGGTGTCATAAATATTTTTTCAATACAACTACCTGCTTATTTTTATATAAATTATTTTTTTGTTTTCTTTTAAGTGGGTTTATAATCTTTAATTTTTTCTGATATATGAAAGTCATAGGTGTGTAAAAAATAAATTTATAAATTTATAGGGTGCTATTTTGGCCACTGGTTTATTTTATTCTTTTTCTGTTTCTCCGATTCCTTGGTTTTTTTTATTCTTGATTATTTATTTTATAAATACGTATTTTGTTTCCCTCTTTATTGAAATAAAATTAGTAAGTAGTTTATCCTTATTTGTTACTCCTTTTTGTTTGTCTCTTAATTCCTTGATTGTATGTTTTGTTTTCTTTTTAGCATAATTTTTTCAGTTTATTGATGGCCTCCTATTTCTCCTTGGGTATTTAGTTAAATAAATAATTAGCTTGTGTGTATCTTCGTTGGAATATGATATATTTTTTCATTAGAAATCTAATTACATAGGAAGGCTACTAAAATCATGATATTTAAACAAAAAGGTGTGCTCATTACCTAAGCCTGCCATCCCTTAGATCTATGTATAGGCTCTTTTTGTTTTGATTCTTACTTTTTCCCTTACACTTACCTCATGTTATTTTTGTTATCTTCATGTTCTCTTTCTTCATCTCCTTTCTCTTTGTCTTCTCTTCCAATTCTCTTTATTGCTTATATCTATTGCTGCTAGCTTAGGATTTGTAGAGAAGATTGCTTATTGTATGCTCTTCCTCTTCCTTCCTTTTGGTCTTCTATTTCTCTTTCTTCCTTTTATATTTCTCTTTTCTTTTTCCTCTTCTCTTTTTCTTCCTTTTTTTTATTAGGTTAGGGTTTAGAGGGAGCTGTCTTGATTTACGTGCTATTTTTCACCCCTCTTTACTATATTTCTCTCTTGCTATTAGGTTAGGGTATAGGGTTCTAAGTTTGTCCTTCTGATTCTTCAATCTAATAGTGGCGGTTGTGAAGATCTTGGATAGATATTGGAGGTTAGTAAATATAGACTAACCTTCCTTTTCTCTCTCTGCATCTTCTCTAAGTAATTGATTTTTGAATATTAAGTAAGTTTTTAAAAGATGAACGGCATTAAATGATTCTCTAATCTATATACTATTTTGATGATAATTGAAAACATAATTGTTTGGCCTTCCATGATTTTGTTACAGTTGCTTCAATTCCTTTTAAGTAGGTTTACTAATATATTTTTTTACTAATCTTAAGTGAATAATTATTTATAATGTGCTAATGAGGATAATCTGCTATTAAGATAGAAAAAAATAGTTGACAAATCAGTCTGTATTAGGGTAATAATATTCTAAATAGTCTATATCTACTTTTCTAGAAGATATCAACTTGACATATTTTTCATTCTGAATAAGCTCTATCCTGGATTAAATATTAAAAATATATTGTATACGCCTATTAAAATCATAATATTTAAATTAATACTAGATGTTCTCATTGTATGCCCTTCCTCTTCCTTCTGATACTATTAGGTTAGGGTTTAGAGGGAGTTGTCTTAATTTACGTGCTATTTTTTTACATCTCTTTGCTATATTTCTCTCCTGCAATTAGGTTAGGGTATAGGATTCCAAGTCTGTCCTTCTGATACTTCGATCTGATAGTGGCGGCTATGAAGATCTTGGATTAGATATTGGAGGGTAGTAGGTATAGACTAATATAGGGTATATTGTATATTTTGAATGTTCAGTTTCAAATATCTATTAGTTGTTTCCTTTCTTTTCCCTCCCAAATTAAAAAGTTTAACTATTTCAAAGATTCAAGTTTCTCAGTTGTATACTACTAGATACACCCCTCCTTCTCCTTTTTTTTTTTATATCTTGTGTTAACTGAAGCTACTATATTGTGTGTGCTATAAAAGTGTCATTCTCTTAAAAGAAAATCTGCTAATGCCATGAGAGAGATGTCAAATAAAAGTGATCACTCGGATAATTTGTGTGATCAAGTTGATGAAAGTGAGAAGGTGATGATGTGTTTATTTGCTTATACAATGTGCTAACTTTTATTATTTGGTTTTCTAGACTTATTTGTATTAATTTTTTTAATTTGGTTTAAATTTTAATGGATTTTATTGAAGTTAGAAATATGATGTTGGCCTTAAACAAAGTTGTGCTCAGGATTAGAAAAAGAAAAAGCCTCTCTTGAAGAGATTGACAAGGTCCTTGAAACTCGAATTTGATGAATCTGATGATGCTGATGCTTTTGAGGATGAATCTGATCTGGTGAGGGGGTCTAGTGACATGGTTTTGCATGTCATTTAACTAGAGCTGCTGATTAGGATTTGCATATCATTTAACTAGAGCTACTGATTAGGATTTATAGGGCATTGGATATGGGTAGTGCAAATAGTGTCCACCTTTCTTTGGTCTGTAATGTGAAGTTTTTTCACTACAAGATTTTTATTTATTTGTGGCAGTTTTTTTCTTATTTGTGGAGGTTTATAACCTCCACCAAATGATTTGTGGAGGTTTCAAAAATCCCCAAAATTTGAGGTGTCACGAGGTCTTTTGTAGGTTTTTAAAAACCTCCATAATCCATTCAGTGGAGGTTTTTTGTGTGTTTAGTGGAATTTTCAAACCTCCACAAATTAACTATTTTGTGAGATTTTAAAACCTCCACAAATTCTGTAATTATTTATTTATTTATTTTTAATTTCAAATCATTCATTAATCTCATCTAATTTACATATTTTCAAATTAGAAATTTATTTTTTAATATCAAAATTTAAAAACTAAATCTTTTATAACACAATTCCTCAATATAAGACATAACTCTATATATAAAAAAATTCTCAATGTCAACAAAACAACAACTAGATTTAGAACAACAACTTCAATATTTCAATATCATCTAATTACATAAAAAATGATCTGTCAAATACATCTGGATGGCCATAGTGAAACCACACCCTGAACAGAAGCATACATAAAAAAAGGTAAGCATATGTTGGAGTTTGGAAAGATAATACTAGAGGAATAGGTAATGAAGATAATATGCTTGAATGAAAAATATCACTGCTTGTTTATACAATAGGTAAAAGTCAAGCATATGAAAAATGCCACTATAGCATTACATTAGGCTTTGCAAATAAACTTGGAAAACTAAATTCACATTTGCTTTCTTTACCAGTAAATGGTTAAAAAAGAAAGTATTTATTATTTCCAAACATGTTCATAGTGAAGTTTTGCAGGGTTACCTGAGAGGATTGGCAAAAAGCCTTTGACAAATAGTGACAAAACTGGTTTCTTGATATGACATGAACCATGCCAGAGAAGGCACACTGAAGTTTTATAAGTCATTGAAAGTGAGGAAAGAAAATAGTGAGTAATGGGGGCAAGCAAGAAAAGAAATAGTTTATGTGAATTTAAAATAGAACAGGGAAACAATCAAAGAACCAGAGGCAGTATTGTCTTGAAGAAATGTTTTTTTATCATCTTGACATATGGTATTTGAAGTTTTCAATGCTTTTCCAACCCGTATCGAATCCTAAATGTCTGCAAATTATGTATAAACTTAAAATAGCAACAAGTGATCCTTCAAAACAATCTAATATGGTTGACCTTTTTCATCATTGAAGATTGTATAGCATGATGAGCAGAAAGTATCAATGACTCCTATTATACTTTTAATTACAGAGGGGTGCTAAACTCTCATTTATCAAAATAAAACTCTAAACCAATAGCGTCTAAGCAATTAATTGCATAGAAATAGCAAATTGAACATCTCATACTAGAGCTCAAAGCACAAAGTAGTAGAAGGAATAACAATTATTAAAGGAAGCCATTCATAGTATACCTTATGAAGATGGAAAGTAACGCCCTCAATGGGAATACTAATATCACTTAGGCAGTTCACCATTGCAAAACCTACCAAAACCACAGAAAAAAAATCAACAATCAACCACTGTCTTCCCATATGAAATCTGCTTTAATAAATAAATACTATTAATTAATAACATCATTAGCCTTTGGTAAAATGTTAAGCACATAATAAATAAAAAGCTTAAAATCTTACCTTTGATAAAATTTTGTACAAATTTTCATTCAAACATATCTCTTGCCAAGTTAGTAGCTATCTTCAATAGACAGCCATGTCAAAATTGTAAAAACAGATTTTCAAACTGGCACTGATATAATAACAATTACAAATAGACAGCCAAGAAGATCCAAGTTCCCTTCTCCCGGCATTAGAAAGAAGAAATAGAAAGAAAACCTTTTGGCGTTTAGAATCAGGGGGGCTTGGATCTGAACCATTCCATCTTCGTGATGTCCCTGCATCAATTTCCACCTGAAAACACATCCACTTGTCAGCAGTACGCTTGTTGTTTAGGGGAGAGGATTTTACAATAACTTTCATAGCTATATTCCAAATGTGCAACTAAGTCTAGAAGTTATGGTTGAGGAAAGTTGACTTAAGTAAATTTAAATTGCAATAGAATCAAGTAACCTGTGATGAAGAATCCTAAGCTACTTGTTCCTCTGAAGGATTTCTTCTAAAGCCTGTTTCTTATATATATATATGTATATATATTAAAATCTTGATTTGTCTCTTAATTACATGGGTAATGAATTATCAAATAGAATGAATATCTGACTTTGGGTGCATGAGATAGAAGATTAAAGCTCTAATTATCAAATCCAGCAGTAGTAATAGTATAGTATAGTTTTAAATAGTGATTAATTAATTAATTTAATGGAGGACTTAATTAAGAAGCCAAATAAAGTCAAAACTTAGATGAGTCCTTGTGTGTCTAAGATAAGAAAAGTCTTGGGGAGGAGGGAATTGACTTTGGTGCTTCAAAAGAAGCATTTATATTATGAGAAGCTAAGAACAAACAAAGGAAATTAAAGAGAGAGATTCTTAAAATCAAATCATCAGTATTATGCTCAACCATGTCTTCTAAAGGAAAAAAACCCCAAAACATGATGGATGTTGATCTCTCTTTGAAGATAGATCATCATAAAAATAATAAAGACAGAGAAGCAACACCACCAAAGGTAGTAGCATCAGTCAAAGAGGATCTCAAGAACAAGAAGGAGGAAGAAATAAAGGCACTTAATATTAATAAAGAAGATGTTTTTAAAGCTGCAGCTGGCGAAATTGAAGATGAATTACCTTTGCAGGATAACACAAAAGCAAGAGAGGTAATTAACTAATTATTAACATATATACACACTAGCTTTTTTAATTAATTCCAATAACTAAAAATTAATTATAATTATTTCTATGCTCTTGTTATTTGCCGGGGTAATTGACACCTAACATTTACCTTGCTACTACTCTTTTATAGTATTTAATTAGTGTAAGTTCATGAATCACAAGTCTGATACATTTACATAAAACTTTTTATTATTGTTGCTTGAAAAATTTAATTTTATTATGTATGAGTTGAGTGTGTTACAAATGGATATGGAGAGCATGAAAGAGGAAAACAAAGTGCTGAGGAAAGTGGTGGAACAAATTTTCAATCATCCAAGAAAACAACAATAATAAAAATAAAAGCAAGGTAATAATTGACTTATCATAAAACAGTACACAGTCACACAGTTTAATATCATCTGACTGTAAACAGAGAAGTATGAACAAACCCAAATAAACTGCATTAAAATCTAAACCGATGCGAAAAGATGAGCAAGCAGAATATAAGGAGGTACGTTATGTGTGAATTGCTATGTGGCTAAAAGTCGCAGATAGAATCGGAGATTTGTTAACAAATGCAAATCCATGTTACTAGGCAATAGTTAATTGGCTTCAATTGAATGCTAGATTATATACTTATTGGGAAAGTAAAGACATATAGAATGTCATAACTAAACATTGCAACAGGTAGCAAGAAATACCAATTAAGACTATTCAGATCACTTTATGCTAACTGTAGATTCTTCTATGAAATAAAGATACACCCTCTTCCTCTGCTCATTTGGAAAAAAGATGCAACTCAATAAGAATCTAAGGGAAACCAATCCCATGACCAACCCAAAGCTGATTTTTCCTAAATCACAGAGATAATGGAAAATACAGATGAATAGAACTGTGCAGAAACTTGTTAAAGTTTTCAAATTGGCTATGATGCATACCTCTTTTATTCCCTGTCTAAAGGCATTAACGAAGATGTAAAAAATTACTGAAAGAAAAATCTAAAAGGATTTGATAAAATAAACAAAATGAATGCCAAACTATATATTCAGCAAATAAATGCAGATAATTCACACCTTTATCCATGAGTATGGCCTATAGACCAAAGCAGGCAAGCTCCCATTATATTCCTCATTCTGAAATCCAAGTGGTCCTAAAATGCAACACCTCAAATACATTATTAAACACATAATAGTGTAAGGACTCAATTATTAATTTTTAAATCAGAATAACCCAATTGAAAATTGAGAGAAACTAGATGGAGCCCTGCAGTGATTTAACCTGTAATATTCACTTCTTACTTTAAAGTTCTACAAATAAGCCATGAGGAACTAGCCTGTTTCCAAGTGATACTATTTGAATGTGTTAAATAAATCCCTGTTTTTCAACACCTTGTCAATTCACCATTAATTTAGAAGTGACTATAAAGAATAATCTAGCCTTAACTAGTAACAATACTGAATTTGCATAATTTAAAAGACAACACACATGTCAACATCACCATTAATCTATAGAAGAGTCAATCAGAATCCTAACAAAATAACTAATAATCACTCCTAACGCAAAAAAATCCACTAACTATTGGCATGAAACAAAATAGCTTCAATGAACAATTATCATGTCTTCCCTGCCTTGTTTCCAAGACTCCTTATCAACGCAAATGAAAAACAATAAAGAAATACAAAACAAGAGGGGATACAGTAAGAAAGTTGCAACAGAACTGAGGAGGCGAGACAGAGAAGAAATTTATTGTTAATAAAGAAGAAATATCAGCAAATTAATAGAGAAGAAGAAGAAAAAGAAGTACCAGTGTCAATTTAAAGGAGAAATTGGACTGAGAGAAAGCGGTGTTGAAGAAGAAGCTCGGGAGTGAACAGATCTGCAAATGCATTGTACCAAGGCAACTATGGTGGCATCGACGGCAGAACCTGTGGCAGCAACGGCGGCAGAAACTGCGATGGCAACAGTGACAGCAACGACAGACAGAGAGAACAGATCTGAAAATACGTTGATAGAAGAGGTGGCTCGATCCAGAAGCTCTCTATAGCAACGGATACGGCAGTGGTGATGGCACCGGCAGCAGAAACCGCAGCGAGAACGGCGGCGAAAATGGCGTGGAAAACTTAGAGTTTCATTCTCTCTTAGCTGACTCTGCACCTTTCATTTTTAGAAAAAAGAGAAAATGACGGTGTTTTTTTCAAAATTTTGAATTTTAATTAATTATGAGTGGAGGTTTTTTAAAGTGCCATAAATAAAATGTATTGTGGAGGTTTTTATAAAGCTTCACTAAAATACTCCCTCAAATCAATATTAATCTTGTAGTGTTTGGTTATCTCAAATTTAATTATGTAACCCTTTATTTTTGTAGTTCATCTCTATATAGATCAATAAAATGCAGTAGCTCTTTAGTATTATATGTTAGATTTTGTTTTGGCAAACGATTTATATTTGAAAAATTATATATAGTGTTGCAAATCTTATTCAAGAGAAAGTTGAGAATTCAATTGCAAATGATAATTGATGAGAATTTATATGACGTGCTGAATATTTTTCAATAAGAAATATAAGAATTAATTATATAAATTGAGAAGGATGTTTAAATAATGTTATTTTGAGTTGTTTTAAAGGATTTTTAAAAAATACGTAGAATACATAAAGTAATAACTACTTGTCTAAATTCTAAAAAGATAGCTAGGTTATCTAGACTATATTGAAAAAAAGAAATCAATTTGAAAAAAAGTCATCATGTTTTTCGGTTGGATAAGAAAATCTAGCATTATAATTACCTTTTATATGCTGAGCTACAGTAGGTTGTTGGTTTAATAGTTTGGTCGAAGGTATTCATGATATTGTGATTTCAAAACACAATATTTTTCAAGTTTTGCGGTTTTTGTTTTTGTTTTTTTTTTTTACTTTTTCAATACTTTTAAAGTTTTTTGTTTTTTATTTTTTTTTTACTTTTTCATATGAAACTAAAGTTAAGTGTAATCTTTTCTTTGAGTATGTTTCTTCTATTCACTTCTTATTCTTTTATTTCTATTCTTTAGCTAGCAATATTATGAGTTATCTACACTTGCTTTAGAGAATAAAATATTTGCAATGAAGAAGAAAAGAGACGAGACATTTGCCACAAGAAAAAGTTAGTTGATTCTTTTGGTGATTATTATTTATTTGATTAATGATATATTATTTATCTTTACATGAGTTGAAGCATCTCACATTCTTTTGATTCTTACTCCTTTACATGAGTTGAAGCATATTCTTTTGATTTTTATTCATTTTTTTTCAATTATATACACATGTTTACTTAAGTATTTATTTATTTTTGTAGTAATTTTTTTTTAAGTTTTAGTAATAAATTTATTTGTTTTTTTTTTTATATAGATCAAGAGACCTTTTAATTTGAGAATGTACTAACTTCTCATGGGTCAATATCAAACAATAAAGGTATATATATAGACAAATATAAACTCTAAATTCTAAATAATGGTTGAGTTTTTTTTGCTATTTTTTATTTTTAATTTTAAATTTATTAAATATATTGGTTCACTTAAATGAAGGTATTATTTATAATTCTCTCAATAACGTATTCACAACCTCTGTTAATATCAAGGAATCAAGGATCATGTGATGTTTGCACCAAGTGAAAATAAAGGTGTGTAATTAGTTTTAATAAATAAGTTCAATCTCTTTATTTTTTTCTTATATTGATTAGCACAATTTTATTTTTTTTCGTGACATATGACACTGATTATTTTATAAATAGGATACTTGGACCACGGTGATTCTAATTACAGTTGCATATGGTGTGGTGCGGCCTTTTGGTATTCTGAACATGTTTTAAGGAAATCTAAAGTTAATTGTCCAGTATTTTCAATATGTTGTCTTAAAGGCAAAGTGGAATTGCCATTGTTGAAAGAGCCACCTAAATTGTTGATATCACTTTTCAATGAAAATGATCCAAAGAGTAAACACTTTTTGAAGAACATTCGGGTATATAATAATTTGTTTTGTTTTACTTCTATTGGTGAAGGGTTGACACATCTCTTAGTAATGGAATACACCCACTTCAGTTTATTCTTTGTGGTCAAAATTATCATAGAATTAGTGGTTTACTTCCAATGGCTGGTCAACCACTGAAATTTACTCAGTTGTATATCTTTGATACTGAGAATAAGTTGGAAAATAGAGAGAGATTTTTTCGGTATGATTTGATTATGTTTTAACTAACTCCCAACTATTATTTTTTTCAAATTTGTTTTTCATTCCTTTTTTGTGTATAGGTAACTAATTTATTTTTGTATAAAGTTTGACCAGTGGTGTAAGTTCTTTGGATTCAACATTAATTGAAGATTTATTGAAAATGATCGATGAAAATAATATTGTTGCCAAATCTTTTTGGATGGCTAAACAGTTCTATCAGCAACATCCTGATGAATCTTTTTTCATTTGGTTGTTTAGACATCGAACTACAGACCCTCGAGTGTATAGTAAACCCACAGTTGCTGAAATTACTGGTCTTATTGTTGGTGGCTTTGATGGCTCAGATACTGGACGCGATATCATTGTTCATTCTAAGAATGGATAGTTACAGCATATTCATGAGACACATACTTGCTATTGGCCATTGCAATATCCTTTATTGTTCCCATATGGTAAAGATGGATAGCAAGAAGATATACTGTACCATCACGTTAGAAGTAGAGAAAACATACCCACAAGACAAAGAGTTTCTCTTCGAAAATTTGTTTGCTTTCGAATTCAAGAATGAAATGCTGAGTTTGGGACAATACTTAAATCTAGAAGGCTATTTCAACAATTTATTGTTGATTCTTTTAGCATGGTAGAGTCACAATGACTTTTGTGTATTAGATTAACTAGAAGAATATAAGATCTCATATATTGCAAGGAGTTGAAGAGGCCATGAAATGAGGAGATATTGATGCATCGTCCATTGGAACTAGGATTGTGTTGCCGTCTTCTTTTTTTGGGGGAAGAAGATATATGTTGACTAATTGTTAGGATGCTATGTCTATTTGCAAACAATATGGATACCCTAGTCTATTTATTAATATAACATGCAATTCAAGTTGGTTGGAGTTTCAAAGATACACTGAACGAACTCATTCTTATATCTGATAGACCCGATCTTGCATGCAAATTGTTTGAATTGAAAATTCAATCTTTGAAAACTGATTTGAAGGATGGTGTCTTCTTTGGACCTGTGAATGCAGGTAATTTTTATGGAATTTTTTGTTGCTTATCTAATAATGAATTATATTTAAAATTAGATTTTTCTTTTATTCAAGAATGTATATAATTGAATTTCAGAAAAGAGGCTTGCCACATGCTCATATATTGGTTTGGCTTCAAAATGCAAGTAGGATGCAAACAATTGAAATCATGGATGAGATATATCAACTGAGTTACCAGACCCAACGAGATTTCTAAAGCTGTATAGCATTGTTACCAAATATATGATTCATGGTTCTTGTGGTAATTTAAAACCTTCTTCTCCTTACATGAGAAATGGTGGTTGTTCTAAATTTTATCCCAAAATATTTGTTGACTCGACAAATTTTGATAAGGATGGTTATCCAATATATAGAAGGCATAAAATGGGGATTAAATACACAATAAATGGTGTGGATGTGGATAATCAGTTTGTTGCTCCTTATAATCCAATGCTCCTAATGAAATATCGAGCTCATATCAATTTGGAGTTTTGTAACAAGTCAAATGTCATCAAATATTTGTTCAAATATATAAACAACGGCCCAGATCGTGTTATTGCAACAATTAGAAATGTACAAACTCTGGAACATGGTGTTCAAAATATTGATGAGATTAAGCAATTCTATGATTGTTATAACACCCTAATTAGCCTAAGCCTTACCCCGCGTCGTAAAGCAAAGGTTAATCAGAGGTTACGACAGTTCTAAGCTCATACGTATAATAATATAATATAATATCTAGAAGCCCGATGAAAAATATAGCTCAAATATTGGATTTGAAAAGCGCAAACCGTACTAACGAGCTACTAGTTTAAGGCATAAGAAACAGATAAGATACAACAAAATATAAGTATATAATATCATAGGAAACTAGCCTCAACTCGCAGAGTTTAAGCTGGCTAGTCATATACAAGTATACAGAACTATACAGAAAACTGACAGTTTGAAACAGCTTATACAAGTTTTTCTCTCATAAAACGAGCCTCTAGGCTAAGACAAAATACAAAAGAGAGATGTATAAATAAGATAAACCAAAAAGACTCCAAAAGACTCCAAGATCCTTCGCTTCTGTCACCATCCCAAAATAACTCACCGAGGTGGGTTGTGACCTGCATCTAAAAAACACAACAAAGATATGGTATGAGAACCGGAGGTTCTCAGTATGGTAACAGTGCCCAGTGATGTAGGATATAAGACCTCGGGACGCCAAAGGCAATCCTAAGCTCCATATCCATCACAAGATTCAAACTTAAAGCATTCTAAAACAATTAAGCATAATATAAACCTTATTATAAATAAACCGGGTAATATATCTTAAGGGATTTCTATTCTAACCAAACACCGCTGTCCCACAGCCTTCACCAACCTATTCTCCATGCGATCTCATCGCCACCGCCTTCCGAACCTCCTCAATCCCAGTAGAAAACACAATTAATAACAATGCAAGTAATTCACAAGTAAAAGCATACAAGGCAAGTAGATCAGGTAAGCAAATAGGCATGTTATTCAATTAGGCATACAATTACAAGTCGGCAAAGCAAACAAATAGATAGAAAATGCATATGATGAATGCCTGCCCTACTGGCTGTGATATCACATTGTCGGTTCAACTGCCAACCCGACACATCTCCATGGAGACGTCGCCCTTCGAATTTCTCATATGGGAACCCCCGAGATATAGTGCCCGGCTCACTGTCCAGATACCGGCGCCTGATCGCCTATAGATCCGAAGGGATGCGAGCGGGATACTCTTGCCACAGACCTCACATCTCAACGCAAGCGGGACGGACCACAGCCCTTACGCCGCCGCCGCTACCTCGACAGGCGGGATCCAACCCCGTCCCTGCCAGGCGCATAGCGTCTCATAATCTTAGTACAAATCAGTACTTCAGTGATTTTTCAGAAAACATTTTCAATATACGGAGATCCATCGTCTCAATCCGAGTCCTCGACTCATCTCAACCACTGTCCATTCATAACTCAATTTCCAATGTCAAAAGTTCATCATTCCTTATCCTCCACCCAACGTCAAATCATTCTCAACACACCAGAAACTTAGGCCTCCGTTTCCTAATTTATCATAAAACCATGCTCTAGAATCCTTAAGTTATATCCCATGTTCTAATACTCAAAGTTAAGCCTAAAACACTTAAAATGGTGTTTTAGAAGTTTACAACTTTGTTGGGAAGGTAGAATAGTTGAAAAACAAGAAAAATTTAAGAAACAGGATGTGTGCGACCACACAGGGGTGTGTGCATGCGCACGCCCAGAAGATTTTAAGATGTGTGCGTACGCACAGGGGTGTGCGTACGCGCAGGTGACATAATTTTTAAAATCCGTTCCCTCGCACAACCTGTGCCAGCGCCCCCAACAGATTGACCTTCCCGACGTGTGCGTCTGCACAGGTTGACATTCTTCATTAGATATGCGCGCGCACAAGCTGTGCTAGCGCTGCAAACAAAATGCACTTCCCTGCCTGTGCGTGCACACAGGTCAAAATTTTTGCAGGGTGTGAACTCGTACATATCAGAAATCATGAAATTCTGTAACTTTGCAGAATTTCAGATTTTTAACACCAACTTTGAATGATCATAA
Source organism: Arachis ipaensis (assembly GCF_059453495.1). Lineage (NCBI taxonomy): Eukaryota > Viridiplantae > Streptophyta > Magnoliopsida > Fabales > Fabaceae > Arachis > Arachis ipaensis. The sequence goes on along the minus strand of NC_142441.1, from coordinate 110,392,333 downwards.
CTCCCTCTAAAAAATTCCAATTTTCACAAACTTTATATCGATTTAAAGGGTTTTCAAAAATCTTTAAGTCTAAACAAATTCCAATCAGTTTCGAAAATTGAGACAAAAGTTATGATCGAGCAAAATTCACCAAAAACCCAATTTTACCAAATTTTACCATTTACACAATTTCTTACCATACACATTCCAAATCATACCAAACCACTTAAAGTCATTCCAAGATCTATTTTTCACCAAAAACTACCCTCTTGGGTCACAAGCCACAATTTATACCAATCTTTCATCATACTTCATTAATTTCAAAATCAATATCATCATATTACAATTATCAATAGCTTTCCACCAACACACTTACCATTCATCATTATATCAACATCAATTTTCTATCATCAAGTCATTCACGCTTCTAAGCCATAAACAAAAATAGTCATTCACCCCAATTTATCATACATCATAATCTCAATATCATTATTTCTCAACATAACCATATTAATTCAACATACAACATCAACCAAGCATTATCCACAACCACATAAATTCAACCCTATTCTATGGGTTACTAGCCTAAGTGTCCATGAATATTATATACTACATAGAGAAAACCGAAACCATACCTTGGCCGATTTTCAATATGCACCGAAATCCCAAAATGAGCATAAGCAAGCTTTCAACCACAAGCAAGCCTCCAATTCCACTCCAAGTACCAACAAGCTCCAACAATATCCAATAATTCACAATTTCAAGCTATAATACATAATTTACAATAATTCAACCTAGGGTTCATCAAATCCACAAAACCACAAGAGAGTTTATTTTCTCACCTTATCCAAAGTTGATTGGTATAAAACCTACTAAGTACCTAGTGCTAGATTGTACCTAATTAATCAAAATCACAAGAACCACTCATTCACCATAGCCAAAAACCGAATCTGTTATAGAATGAAAAACTGGACAAGAAATCGGAAGTTTTTTACCACTTTGTTCAGATGAAATCGAAGAGCTCGATGAGAGCTTCGCATGGCAACTGACGGCACGCGAATTGAAGTTCCGGAGAGTGAGATATGGCTCCAAGAAGATGATGATGAATAGTGAACTTTTGGAACCCTACCTCTCTTCTTTCTTTTCACGTTGTTGCTGGTGGTGTGGTGTTAAAGTGGCTGAAATGGCCACTTAATGGACTTATATAGTGTTGGGCTTGGGCCCAACTTGGGCTCGGTTCAACCCGTTAGCGTTTTTAGTCCGTTTGGCCCAACTTCGGGCCAAACCGTTAAAATTAACACCCGGTTTTGACTTCTAATATTTTTCTAAGGTTTTTGACTGTTTTAAATTTTTCTCGCACAGTACCGGGCAGACTTGAACCGGTTCAACCGGTTCAACTACCGATTCGCAGTTTTTCACGGTTTTTTGCAAAAAATACATTTTCTGACTCAGAAAAAGCCACTGAGTCCAAAAATCATATTTAAATCCCCTGATTCTCACTCTAATTATTCGGAACCTGATTTGGGCAAATTTAATTACTTAATTAACCGGTTGATTAGTTGCGGTTCTTACATTCTCCACACCAAATAAGAAATTTTGTCCTCAAAATTTGGTTTACCCATCTCCATCATTAAATGCTCCCTCAACATAAACCTACCTCAACATAAACCTACCTCTTACTGTTCATCATTTCATTCCTCCACGTCTGCTCAAATTCTTATCTACATCTTGTATTCTTATTTATAACTCCATATTTTTAACAGAATTCATGCCTATATCGTACGTCCTTTTCACTCCTAACTCTCTTCAATCAGCCTCAATACAACATTAGCATTTCAATTCAATGCTCTCTAAATCTATCCTTCAACTAAATCAGTTTCTATTCCAATCTATGCCCAAAGTCATCATGATCAAAATATCAAAATCTTTATCTTTCCGACACGGCAATTGCACAGTTATCACCCAAATCTAATTTTATTCACCTACCCTCATCTTCATAGCTTATCCCAACTCATTCTAATCTTACTGCCACAATCAAGCTTAGTTCTTAGAAAACCTTTACTCATATTAACCCACAAACTCTTCAAGTATTCAAGCCTAAGGTACGTTTAGTCATCTTCCTACGACCCCTACTCACGACTATCAAGTGCTATTGCATTTCACAAGCTTCCGCTGCGCTACTCTGATTTTTAGCCACTAATTAACTAACTAATCCAAATATTCAATCAAATCATACATCATCCATCAGATTACAGAACCTAGGCTTACCTCTAAACTTCCTCAACTTGACCCAAATAGGGTTCACGCTCATCCTAAGACTAATTTCTAACTTAGGGCCTCCTAGCATCTCTATGCCTAATTCAAAGTCTCCTAAATTCTCAATTGTAAGTAATTCTCCATAGCTCCAATTACAATACCCATCAATTTCCAACCATTCAACACCTTCAAAGCCTAGCAACAGTTCTTTTACTAACTACAATTTCAATACCATCTGCTCCATCATACTCCTAACACACTCCATCATCTCAAACACCTAAAATATTCTATTCTTCCTTTCCTCTATTCATTTGATAAAATTCCAAGATCCATAATGCCACCATACCATTTGTCTCGTATCTAATCATTCAATTCATTTACAATTTTGTCCATATGTACAATTCAACCTCCCTTAGTCATACTAAACAATTGGTAAATCTCTATTTATTTTAACTAACATCAATTGTTAACTCAGCAAAAATTCAAGCCTAAACTCCTCCTCACTTAATTTTCTCCTTCTCTTCTTACCTCTGCACTCAATGGTTCACCATGTGCCAACATCATATTAACTATCTTATGATCTACACATGAGAACCAAAAATCAAACGTGAGTATCCCTAAGTAGTAGCTTAACTCTCAATTGTAGTCCTTGAGTAATTTCCCCCATCTTCATGGAGGTAATTCCCCTTGCTCCACCTCTCTAACACAAGTATAACGCAGCAGGCTCCAAATCGTGAGTAAGAGATTCCACTTCGTATGGCCTCAACCATTGCGACGCACTAACCATTACCTCCTAATGCTAAGTCGATACACACTCCAAGACTTTCAACGAGGTGTTATCATAGATCCTAACTGGTCCTTGAGGTTCACATAACACAAGTACCGATGATGTAGCTAATCATTCTTTCAAGTTCTGGAGGAATTACAATTCGGCGTTGGAGCTAAAGGAGCATCTTTGGGTATCAATTTATTCATAGGTAATGCCATTCGTAAAAGTAAGGCTTCACAACTCCTCGTAAGATCGCACGCTCGCCGGTTTCAACCTTCGTATTCAGAAGTTGCGTCCTACGGAACTAGCTTATCGATGGTTGCGTCTAAGGATGGCATGTGATGTTGAATTAAGCCCAAGCTATTTGAAGGGATACCGAGCTCAAGAGAAAGCAAACAACTTTGAATGGTATCCGTAAGAAATTGAAAAGGTACATTATGTTATGTTTAGACAAGGTTATAGAGAACAAGAAAATGAACCAGAAGAAAAAATTAGAGTGCACCTCAAGAAAGGGATTCCAAATTAAGAATCTTTGAGGAAAACAATATGGCACATTGAATCAAAATGTGTCCCTACTGATTTTATAACTAGTTCGTGAATAAAGATGGTTTTAGGCTCATGCTAAGGGGTACGAGTTGTGTGAAAGGACACGTGCAAACAGGGATTTGATTTAGGGAACGTTCAATTTAATTGTCAAGAAACGTCACGGAATAAAGTTCTTCAATGCTGATTACAAAAGAAAGATAGATCAAGTCACAAGCATTTGTTGGTAATCTCTCTCGTATTAAGTCTCCCATTACTATCCTCCTTCACTCCGGCTCCTCGCAACTGATCCATTAAGTTATCTATCCTTGGCAACGGATACTAGTCCTTCATAGTCACTTTGTTAAATTGTCGGTAATCCCTGCAGAGTCGCATTCACCACTAAGCACGTATATTACCCTTAGCTACAACTGTCCCTCCTTCCATGAAGTGTTCGGTTACTTAATATCGCCAACTTAATGTAAGTCGTGAAAGTACTTCATCTTTCATAATCCTACCGTGTCAATGCTTCCTCACGCCTTCTGCAGTGTCACTCTAATTAGTTGTCACTAAGAACCCAAATCGCTTGGTTGTGCCTACCAGACTTATCTTCTCCCTTTCGTTCCTTCCGATGCTAAGTTTGGCCAGCCTTAACGGCAACATCCCATAAAATGAACTAAGATAAACTCCGGTCCCAAGCTTGACGTTTAATATAATTTTCCTAGTTCCAAATCTTTGTCTCCATCATAAGCTAATAAGAAGAGTCAAGTTACAGTCCTCCACAACGTGATTAAAACTAGGTTATCAATTTCATTGTTACCTCGAGTTGGAGATCCTTAACCCCGTTACTGGGACCGATCTGCACCTTGGCCCTTTTTGTAAGGACAACGTCTAGAGATATGCCCTGAGAATCCACAGCTGTAACATCCACTGAACCCAGCCATGCATGATTTTTCTAGATGGTATCCTCCACATCTCGAGCACCTTAACTCCTCTTGTTGAGCCCACGCCTGCTTACCTGCTCCTCTCGCCCGGTGATACTGGTCATGGTCAATGCCTCTGATATGTCTTTGAACTTGGGATTGCTGAGGGGCATGCCTACCCTTCTTGGAGTTCTGGCCTCTTGATGGAACATACTTCCTACGACCTTTACCACTGGTGCCACCACGAACATCTCTCTCCACCAGTTCAGAGAATCTCTTAATCTCCAATGGAGCCACAACACACATGATATCTTTCCTCAGCCCTACTTCGTATTTGACACATTTCCATCCCTCATAGGACTCAAGAGTACCCTGACTTATTCTCGAGAACCTACAGAGTTCCTCGAACTTGCTGGTGTATTAAGCTATGGTCATGGACCCTTGCTTCAGCTGTAAGAGTTCCAACTCTCTGGCCTCCTTTAATGATTCATGCTGGTACTTTTTGTAGAATGCTTCCTGGAATAATTCCCATGTAATGTCCACCTTTTGTAGGTGTAGTAGTCGGCGCTCTCCTTGCCACCATTGCTGAGCTTCTCCCATCAGTTGATAAGCCGCATATTCGACGAACTGATTACTCGGGACTTGTTGAGCCTGTAATGCACCCTCCACCGCTTTGAACCAGTTGTCTGCTTCAACAGGATTTATTGATCCATTGAAAACTGGCAGGTCAGCTTTCAGAAAAGCAACTAGAGTTCTCAGAACACCAACTAAGTTGTCCTCAACACCTTCTTCATTTTTGCTTCTGGCTAATTGCCTTGTTTGCCGCAAAGCATGAGTAGTCATTAGGGTTCCTGTTTATACTAATCAATTGATATCAAGGTGATCAGTCTCAATATCAAAAGTCTAGTGCTTCAATTAACCCAAACAGGCACCCACAAACAAGCATGCTATTCATATATCAAGTAGATAACCTAATAGCATCAAGGAAAAAGACACACAGAGTATGCAATGAAGCACAATCCGTCCATCTCTCAGTCTCACGAGGACGAACCGCTCTGATACCACTAAATGTAACACCCTAATTAGCCTAAGCCTTACCTCGCGTCGTAAAGCAAAGGTTAATCAGAGGTTACGACAGTTCTAAGCTCATACGTATAATATATAGAAGAATAATATAATATCTAGAAGCCCGATGAAAAATATAGCTCAAATATTGGATTTGAAAAGCACAAACCGTACTAATGAGCTACTAGTTTAAAGCATAAGAAACAGATAAGATACAATAAAATATAACTATATAATATCATAGGAAACTAGCCTCGACTCGCAGAGTTTAAGCCGGCTAGCCATATACAAGTATACAGAACTATACAGAAAACTGACAGTTTAAAATAGCTTATACAAGTTTTTCTCTCATAAAACAAGCCTCTAGGCTAAGAGAAAATACAAAAGAGAGATGTATAAACAAGATAAACCAAAAAGACTCCAAAAGACTCCAAGATCCTCCGCTTCTGTCACCATCCCAAAATAACTCACCGAGGTGGGTTGCGACCTGCATCTGAAAAACACAACAAAGATATGGTATGAGAACCGGAGGTTCTCAGTATGGTAACAGTGCCTAGTGATGTAGGATATAAGACCCCGGGACGCCAAAGGCAATCCTAAGCTCCATATCCAACACAAAATTCAAACTTAAAGCATTCTAAAACAATTAAGCATAATATAAACCTTATTATAAAGAAACCGGGTAATCTATCTTAAGGGATTTCTATTCTAACCAAACACCGTTGTCCCACAGCCTTCACCAACCTATCCTTCGTGTGATTCCATTGCCACCGCCTGCTCGCCTATAGATTCGAAGGGATGCGAACGGGATACTCTTGCCATAGACCTCACATCTCAACGCAAGCAGGACGAATCACCGCCCTTACGCCGCTGCCGTGGTGCACGAAATTGTGATCACACTTTCACAACTCCGGTACAACTAACCAGCAAGTGCACTGGGTCGTCAAAGTAATAAAACCTTACGCGACTAAGGGTCGATCCCACGGAGATTGCTGGCTTGAAGCAAGCTATGGTCATCCTATAAATCTTAGTCAGGAGGATTCAATTGGTTATGAGTTTTGATAATTGAAAGATAAATAAAACGTAAATTAAAATAAAGATACTTATTAATTCATTGGTGGGAGTTTCAGATAAGCGTTTGCAGATGCTTTGTTGCTTTTAAACCTCTGCTTTCCTATTTTCTTCATCCAATCATGCGTGCTCCCTTCCATGGCAAGTTGTATGTTGGTGGATCACCGTTGTCAATGGCTACCATCCGTCCTCTCAGTGAAAATGGTCCAGGCACGGCTTCTGTACGGCTAATCATCTGTCGGATCTCTCATCTCAGATGAAAAATACCAGGCACAGCTACCGCACGGTTAATCATCTGTCGGTTCTCACTTGTGTCGAAATAGGATCTCTCTATCCTTTTGCACACTATCATTCCGCCCAACATTCGTGAGTTTGAAGCTCGTTTGTTCTAGCCTTTACCACGAAGGTTCTGATCTCTGTGAGTTCGACTGCTCTATTGTCAGGAGATGCAAGTCGAAGTCACGAACCAGAGGCCTAAGAGATTATACTCCAGCTGTCGTCCAATGACTACATTGAACATCATGTAGACCGCTTGTGGTTGTCAGGCACGCGGATCTTGGCTAAGCGAGTAATGAAGATAGTGGGTGATTGTCACAGGTCATCCCTTCATTCTGACTTAACTTAATTAAGAACGAGAGTATATCTTAGAGAAGAGACATGCGTGAATTGAAAGAGAAACAATAGTACTTTCATTAATTCATGAAGAACAGCAGAGCTCCGCACCATAATCTATGAGGTATAGAAACTCCACCGTAGAAAATACATAAGAGAAAAATGTCTTGGCATGGCCATGTGGCCAGCCTCCAAATGTGAAAAATGGCATAATCCTCGAATACAATAGTAAAAAGTGCTATTTATACTAAACTAGTTACTAAGGATTACAGAAAATAAGTAACAAAGTGCAGATAGTGCAGAAATCCACTTCCGGGGCCCACTTGGTGTGTGCTTGGGCTGAGCATTGAGCTTTACACGTGCATAGGCCTTTTCTAGAGTTAAACGCCAGCTTAGATGCCAGTTTGAGCGTTTAACTCCAGTTCTGGTGCTAGTTCCGGTGTTTTACTCCAGAAAAGGGTCTCTGGCTGGCGTTTAACGCCAGTTTGGGCCATCAAATCTCGGGCAAAGTATGGACTATTATACATTGCTAGAAAGCCCAGATGTTAGCTTTCCATCCCAATTGAGAAAGCACCAATTGGACTTCTGTAGCTCTAGGAAATCGCGTTTGAGTGCAGGGAGGTCAGAATCCAACAGCATCTGCAGTCCTTTCTCAGCCTCTGAATCAGATTTTTGCTCAGGTCCCTCAATTTTAGCCAGAAAATACCTGAAATTACAAAAAAATACACAAACTCATAGTAAAGTCCAGAAATGTGATTTTTGCATAAAAACTAATAAAAATATAATAAAAAGTAACTAAAACATACTAAAAACTACATAAAAATAACGCCAAAAAATGTATAAATTATCCGCTCATCACAACACCAAACTTAAATTGTTGCTTGTCTCCAAGCAACCAAAAACAAAATAAGATAAAACGAAGAGAAAATACAATAAATTTCAAAAATATCAATGAAGATTAGTTTTAATTAGATGAGCTGGACTAGTAGCTTTTTGCCTCTGAATAGTTTTGGCATCTCTCTATCCATTGGAGTTCAGAATTGGTGGCCTCTTTAGGAACTCAGAAATACAGATAATGTTATTGATTTTCCTAGTTAAGTTTTTTTTTTATTCTTGAACACATCTACTTTATGAGTCTTGGCCGTGACCCTTAGCATTTTGTTTTCTAGTATTACCACCGGATACATAAATGCCACGGACACATAACTAGGTGAACCTTTTCAGATTGTGACTCAGCTTTGCTAGAGTCCCCAGTTAGAGGTGCCCAGAGTTCTTAAGCACACTCTTTTGCCTTGGATCACGACTTTTACCACTCAGTCCCAAGCTTTTCACTTGGACCTTCATGACACAAGCACATGGTTAGGGACAGCTTGATTTAGCAGCTTAGGCCAGGATTTTATTCGTTTTGGCCCTCCTATCCATTGATGCTCAAAGCCTTGGATCCATTTTACCCCTGCCTTTTAGTTTAAAGGGTTATTGCCTTTTTTGCTCTTGCCTTTTGGTTTAAAGAGCTATTGGCTTTTTCTGCTTGCTTTTTCTTTCTTCTTTTTTTCTTTCTTCTTTTTTTTTTCCGCAAGCTTTTGTTTTTCACTGCTTTTTCTTGCTTCAAGAATCAATTTTATGATTTTTCAGATTACCGATAACATGTCTCTTTTTTCATTATTCTTTCAAGAGCCAACTTTTCTTAATTTTAACTTCAAACATGCACTGTTTATGCATACATTTAGAAAACAGAAAGTATTGCCACCACATCAAAATAATTAAACTAATTTCAAGATAAAATTCAAAATTCATATACCTTTTGTTCTTTTGCAAATAAAAGCATTTTTTTATTTAAGAAAGGTGAGCGATTCATGGAATCATTCATAGCTTTAAGACATAGATACTAGACACTAATGATCATGTAATAAAGACACAAACATAGACAAAACATAAAGCATAGAAATGAAAAACAAAAAAATAAGAACAAGGAAATTAAAGAACGGGTCCACCTTAGTGACGGCGGTTAGTTCTTCCTCTTGAAGATCCTATGGAGTGCTTGAGCTCCTTAATATCTCTTCCTTGCCTTTGCTACTCTTCCCTCATGGCTCTTTGGTCCTCTCTGATTTCATGGAGGATAATGGAGTGCTCTTGGTGCTCCATTCTTAGTTGCTCCACGTTGAAACTCAAATCTCCTAAAGAGGTGTTGAGTTGCTGGTGCATGAAATCACAATCACACTTTTGTAATTCCACACAACTAACCAGCAAGTGCACTAGGTCGTCCAAGTAATACCTTACATGAGTAAGGGTCGATCCCACGGAGATTGTCGGCTTGAAGCAAGCTATGGTTATCTTGTAACTCTTAGTCAGGATATCAATAACAATTCTCAGTTTTAATTGGAATAAGTAAAAGGACATGGATTAAATAAGACTTGTTATGCAGTAATAGAGAACAGGTTGAGGTTTTGGAGATGCTCTATCTTCTGAATCTCTGCTTTCGTACTGTCTTCTTCTTCACACACGCAAGGCTCCTTCCATGGAAAGCTGTATGTTGGTGGATCACCGTTGTCAATGGCTACTGATGACTTGCATCATTTACCCTTCTTTCTTACATGAAGAAGACCATAAAAGAGCATAAATCTCATTTGATCAGTACAATTCATGCATTATTTGATGAATATTATGGTACACCACTTTGAGATGAGTTGTGCTAAATTTTAGGTGAGAAAAGCATAAAAAATTGGGTGAAAGACAAACAAAAAGCCGGGCATGTGAAACTGGCGTGACACTTGAAGCAAACACCACAAAAACGCACTGGCGTGGCACGCCAGGAGCAGGGCGTGGCACGCCAGTACTAAAGTCCAGAGAAGAGATTCAAAGCATGCATATAGGCGTGGCACGCCAGAGACAAGGCATGGCACGCTAATACAAAATTTCAGAGAGCTACAATGGAGGACACAAAAGGGGCATGGCACGCCAAGCTGGGCGTGGCACGCCTGACCCATCAATTACTATGGGCGTGCCACTTGAGCAAAGGGGCGTGGCACGCCAACTCTCCACCCCAAGAAGAACCTTCACTATGGCGTGCCACTTGGTATCGAAGGCGTGGCACGCCAGCCCAAAGAAGTCACCTGGGCGTGCCACTTGAGAACCCAGGCGTGGCACGGCAAGCTTGAAGAGTTCACAAGATCATGGGCATGCCACTTGAGCAGCATGGCGTGGCACGCTGGTACAACAATCCAGAGAAGGGGCTGAAGGCAATTGAAGACTGGACGTGCCACTTGAGCAACCAGGCGTGGCACGCCAATGCACAAAGGACCAAAAGCAAGGACTGGGCGTGCCACTTGGTATCAAAGGCGTGGCACGCCAACCTTGGCATTTCACTATGGCGTGCCACTTGAAGACTGAGGCGTGGCACGCCAACCACTAGAACCAAGACAAGATCATGGGCGTGGCACACCAGCCTCTAGGCGTGGCACGCTAGTTTAAGTTTCCAGAGAGGATGAAGGAGACCAATTACATGGGGCGTGCCACTTGGTATCAAAGGCGTGGCACGCCATTCACTATTCTACATTTAGGCGTGCCACTTGAGCAACCAGGCGTGGCACACCAGTGTCATTAAAAAGAAAAGCATTGGGGCGTGCCACTTGAGCTCATGGCGTGTCACGCCAAACAGAGGAACCACTCACTCACAAAAGGGGCGTGGCGCGCCAGACTTTGGGCGTGCCAGGCTAGTTCAACTTTCCAGAGAAGCCTAGCCAAGCACAAAGCAAGGGAGTGGCACGCTAGACCTTGGGCGTGGCACGCCAGTACAAGCTTCCAGAGGCAAAGAGAAGTGAGAAAGGCAAGGGGCGTGCCACTTGAGTTCGAAGGCGTGGCACGCCAAGGTTGAGAGAGGGACGAGCGTGCCACTTGAAGGAGTAGGCGTGGCACGCCAAGCTGGAAATGAAGGGCACGTGACACACCAGAGAAGCGCCAGCCACACGCCAGCTAAGAAGTCATGCTTATTGAGTGTTTTCTTTTCCCTCCAAAATGTAATTTTCCTTTTTTACTTTTGTAATTCTTTTATTTTACTAGGAGTAGTATAAATACCCCAAGGTATACTGAAGAAGGGGTTAAGCAGTCAGTTTTAGATCTACTTTTACACTTCACTTTTGAATACTTTTTGAGCTATGAGTAGCTAACTTCCCTCTCATTGAGAGAGGGAGCTCTGTTGTACTTGATGGATGAATGATAGTGAAATCCTTCTTCTCTTCATCTTCTCTTTGATTTGCTAGAAGGAATTTCGTTCTTAATGCTTAGTATTCAATTATCTTGGGAAAGAGATTGAATACAATTGGGTTTCATGGGAACCTTGGGAAAGAAAACATGAAATCATGCTTGAAATTCCTTCTCACACTAGAGTAGAATCTGGGTTTTGGTGTTTGGATATGTGACATATAATCCTCCCTCTACTTGGACCTATGATGGTGTGTGGTATAATCAGGGACCAAGCATATCTCTCTTCATGAGCAATTAGACCAAGGAATTGGCTATTCATCAAGATCTGAGAGATTGAGTCACCAAGGGATTAGGGCTCAATCAATCATGATTGCCAAGAGGTCAATGAGTAGCATGATTGAAGAGGATATAAGCTAGATTTAATCCAAAAAGACAACATCTCCCAATCTCAATAAATTTTCCCATTCTTATCTATCCATTTCTTTACTGCTTATTTTTACATTCAGCAATTTCCCATTCCCGTTTACATTCAAGTCATTTATGATTCTGCACTTTACTTTCTGCCATTTATATTTCTGCACTTTATTGCCTTTCTTTATATTCTAGTCATTTACATTTATGTCATTTAAAATTCTGCACTTTACAATCCTATTGATCCGCTTGACTAATTCATCAATTGATTAAAACTGCTCGAATTTTCTAATCTCTGTGGATACGATCCCACTCCACTGTGGGTTATTACTTGACGATAATTTTGGTGCGCTTGCCAAAAGAACTAATTCACCAATTTTGAATGGGGTGTGAATTCCAGTCATCAAGTTTTATGGCGCCGTTGCCGGGGATTGGCTTAAATTTGACAGTGATTAAATCAATTGGAGAGCTAGATTAAGCAATTTAAATTCCTTGTTATTTTATCTTGTTTAGCATTTTTTGTTATTTTCTTTTATTTTGAGTTCTATTTCTTTCTTCTTTGAGTATTTTTTATATACATATTTCCACTCTTCTAACTGTTTGATTAATTGCACCACTCACACTAACATCCACTTTAACAAGAGTAATTTCTTCATTCATTTTTTTCTTGCTTTTTGCCTTGATGGTTGTATGACAGGTAGAAGAAGCAGGGCTTCAACTTCCTTTGATTCTGAACCTGAGAGGACCTTCCTTAGATTAAGGAGGGAAGCAAGAGGGAAAAGAGTTGTTGGTGCTGAGGAAGAGGAAGAGTATTTTGAAACAAACATGGAGGAGAACATGGAGAACCATCATGAAGGAGAAGCTCACAACCATGCCAGAGAAGGTCCAGTAAATCATGATGGGCAAGAGAAGAGAGTCTTAGGCTCCTATATCAACCCAAACCCAGGAAATTGTGGCAGCAGCATCTTAAAGCCAACAATTCATGCCAACAATTTTGAGCTGAAACCTCAGCTCATCACACTTGTTCAGAACAATTGCTCATATGGAGGAAGTGCCCAGGAAGACCCTAATCAACATCTCAGCATATTCTTGAGGATATGTGATACTGTCAAGTCCAACGGGGTACACCCCGACATCTACAAACTACTCTTGTTCCCTTTCTCACTCAGAGATAAGGTAGCAAAGTGGTTGGAATCATTCCCCAAGGATAGCCTAACTACATGGGAGGAGGTCGTGAACAGATTTCTTGTAAAATTTTACCCTCCACAAAGAATCATTAGGCTGAGAGCTGAGGTACAAACTTTCAGACAACAAGATGGAGAAATACTCTATGAGGCCTGGGAGGATTCAAAGATCTGACAAGAAGATGCCCACCAAAAATGTTCAATGAATGGGTACAACTACACATCTTTTATGAGGGACTATCCTATGAAGCAAAGAAGGCTGTGGATCATTCTTCAGGAGGCTCACTCAACAAGAAGAAAACCATTGAAGAGGCCATAGATGTCATTGAGACTGTAGCTAAAAATGAGTATTTCTATGCTTCAGAGAGGACTCAGAAGAAGGGAGTGCTAGAGCTCAACTCTGTAGATGCTTTGTTAGCTCAGAACAAAGCAATTGCAGCTCAAATAGTAGTTCTAACCAAAAGGATGGAGGCCAACCAAGCCTCAGTCATTCAGGACCCAACTCCTCAACAAGAAGGGAATGCACCAGGTTCTGAAGTTAACTGGGAACAAGCTAATTATGTGAACAATTCATCCAGACCACCATATGACCCACACTCTAAGACATACAACTCAGGTTGGAAGAACCACCCAAACTTTGGGTGGGGAAATCAACAGAACCACAACCAGGACCACAACAAGCCTTATTCATCAAATCAGCAATTCAACCACAACCCCAACCACCAAACAGGAAACCATAGACCCTACCATAACTCACAAAATACATCATACCATAGTAACCAGCCCACACACAACAACCTCAACCAAGATGCACCATCCTCAACTATGCAACTATGTCAAATCAAGAGCAACTTTGAGAGGATGAAAGCTGCAATAGCACAACTATCCTCACAAATTACAGGAGCAGTCTCCACCCTCATGGATAGACAAGCACAAACTGATAGAAGGATAGATACTAATCAAGAGGAATACAGGTCAAATCTGAAAAATCAAGGCGCAGCAATCTCAAAGTTGGAAGCACAAGTGGGGATTTTGTCCAAGCAAACCCCACTTCCCAAACACACATTTCCTAGTGATACTATGGTTAACCCAAGAGGAGAATGCAAGGCCATTACTCTAAGAAGTGGGAAGGTTGTAGAAGGAGGAATCCCAAGCAAAGACAAGCATGAAGAAGTTGCAGCAAAGAATGGGAACAAGGATGAAGAAGAAATCCCTGCTCCACCACCACCAAAACTAGTCTTGAAGCCGTATATGCCAAAGGCACCATACCCACAAAGACTGGGAAAAGATGGGAAGGATAGCCAGTTTTCTAAGTTCCTAGAGATCTTCAAGAGGCTCCAAATCAACATACCATTTGCTGAGGCATTAGAACAAATGCCACTCTATGCTAAATTTTTGAAGGAGCTTATAACCAAAATGAGAAACTGGAAAGCAAAAGAAACCATAATATTGACTGAAGAGTGCAGCGCCATCATATAGAAGAAGCTGCCTCAAAAGCTAAAGGACCCAGGGAGTTTCCAAATTCCCTGCATCATAGGAGACATCACCATTGAGAAGGCTTTGTGTGATTTGGGAGCTAGCATAAATCTTATGTCCATGACCATGATGAGAAGGATGAAGATTGAGGAAGCCAAGCCAACAAGAATAGCACTCCAATTGGCTGACAAAATATTTAAGTTTCCACATGGAGTGGTGGAAGACCTGCTAGTGAAAGTAGGAGAGTTCATCTTTCCTACTGATTTTGTTGTGCTGGACATGGAAGAAGAGGCCAACACGTCAATTATCCTAGGAAGATCATTCCTAGCTACTGCTGGAGCCATCATCGATGTGCAAAAAGGGGAACTACTCTTGAGGTTGCATGAAGAGAAAATGGTCTTCAATGTCTTCAAAGCAATGAGTTACCCCAAGGAATCCATAGAAGAATGCATGCTGGTAGACACCATGGAACAAATAGTTCAAGAAGTCTTGGAAGAAGAACAATGTGGAGAAACCATTGAGCTGGAACAAGTACCAGATGGAGAATCACCACAAGCAACCATGAGAAACTCAATCATGCCAACCATTACAAGCAACAAAGATGCAAAGCCACCAAAACTAGAACTGAAAGCATTACCACCCAGCTTGAAGTATGCATATCTGGATGCTAACAACACCCAACCAGTGATCATAAATTCAAGTCTGAGTAAGGAACAAGAAGAGGAGTGATGAGCGGATAATTTATACGCTTTTTGGCATTGTTTTTAGTATGTTTTTAGTATATTTTAGTTAGTTTTTATTATGTTTTTATTAGTTTTTAAATAAAAATCACATTTCTGGACTTTACTATGAGTTTGTGTATTTTTCTGTGATTTCAGGTATTTTCTGGCTGAAATTGAGGGACCTGAGCAAAAATCTGATTCAGAGGCTGAAAAAGGACTGCAGATGCTGTTGGATTCTGACCTCCCTGCACTCGAAGTAGATTTTCTGGAGCTGCAAAAGCCCAATTGGCGCGCTCTCAATTGCGTTGAAAAGTAGACATCCTGGGCTTTCCAGAAATATATAATAGTCCATACTTTGCCCAAGATTTGATGGCCCAAATCGGCGTTCCAAGTCAGCTTAAGAATTTTGGCGTCAAAACGCTAGAACTGGCACAAAAGCTGGAGTTAAACGCCCAAACTGGCACAAAAGCTGGCATTTAACTCCAAGAAAAGTCTCTACACATGGAAGCTTCAATGCTCAGCCCAAGCACACACCAAGTGGGCCCGAAAGAAGATTTCTGCATTAATTACTTATTTCTGTAAACCTAGGCTACTAGTTCTCTATAAATAGGACCTTTTACTATTGTATTAAAAACATATTTGAGAAGTCTTATGCTATCTTAGACGCTTTTGGAGGCTGGCCTCACGGCAATGCCTAGACCTTGTTCTTATGTATTTTCAACGGTGGAGTTTCTACACACCATAGATTAAGGTGTGGAGCTCTGCTGTTCTTCATGAATTAATGCATAGTACTATTATTTTTCTATTCAAATCAAGTCTATTTCTTCTCCAAGATATTCATTCACACCCAAGAACATGATGAATGTGATGATTATGTGACACTCATCACCATTCTCACCTATGAACGCGTGACTAACAACCACTTCCGTTCTACATGCAAACAAGCTTGAATGTGCATCTCTTGGATTTCTAATCGAAGATTAGAACCTTTGTGGTATAGGCTAGAATTATTGGCGGCCATTCCTGAGATCCGGAATGTCTAAACCTTGTCTGTAGTATTCTTAGTAGGATCTGGGAAGGGATGACTATGACGAGCTTCGAAATTGTGAGTGTTGGGCATGTGACAGACGCAAAAGGATCAATGGATCCTATTCCAACATGATCGAGAACCGACATATGATTAGCCGTGCGGTGACAGCATGCATAGAACATTTTCACTGAGAGGACGGGAAGTAGACATTGACAACGGTGATGCCCAACATAAAGCTTGCCATGGAAAAGAGTATGAATGATTGGAAGAAGGCAATAAGAAAGCAGAGGTTCAGGAGGAACAAAGCATCTTCATATGCTTATTTGAAATTCTTACCAATGAATTACATAAGTATCTCTATCTCTATCTTTATTTTATGTTTTATTTATCTTTAATTATCAATCCTCCATAACCATTTGAATCTGCCTGACTGAGATTTACAAGATGACCATAGCTTGCTTCAAGCCGACAGTCTCCGTGGGATCGACCCTTACTCACGTAAGGTATTACTTGGACGACCTAGTGCACTTGCTGGTTAGTTGTGCGGAATTGTGACAAAGTGTGATTCACGTTTGAGAGCTCCAAGTCTTTGGCGCCATTGTTGATGATCACAATTTCGTGCACCAAGGAGCTCATCCAAGTGCTGAGACAACACAAGGATGCCATAGGCTGGACACATGCAGATTTAAAAGGGATCAGTCCTTCAATGTGTATGCATAAGATCTTGCTTGAAGAAGATGCCAAACCTTCAAGACAACAACAAAGGAGGCTGAACCCAACTATAAATGAAGTGGTTCAGAAAGAAGTGTTGAGACTATGGTAAGTAGGGGTGATCTACCCTATCTCAGACAGCCCTTGGGTAAGCCCGGTGCAAGTAGTCCCTAAGAATGGAGGGATCACTGTTGTGACAAATGAGAAGAATGAATTGATACCCACAAGAACAGTGACCGGATGGCGTATGTGCATTGACTACCAGAAACTTAATGAAGCCACCCGGAAGGACCACTTTCCCTTACCTTTCATGGACCAGATGCTTGAAAGAATGGCAGGACATGAGTACTATTGCTTCCTAGATGGGTATTCAGGCTACAATCAAATTGTTGTAGACCCCAAGGATCAGTAAAAACTTCATTTACTTGTCCATATGGTGTCTTTGCTTATAGGAGAATGCCCTTTGGATTGTATAATGCACCTGCAACATTCCAAAGGTGCATGCTCTCCATTTTTTCAGACATGACTGAGAAGTTCATAGAAGTATTCATGGATGACTTCTCTGTATTTGAGAACTCATATTCTGATTGCCTATAGCATTTTGCTCTTGTGCTAAAAAGGTATCAAGAAACTAACCTAGTTTTAAACTGGGCTAAGTGCCATTTTATGGTGACTGAAGGGGTGGTCTTGGTCACAAGATTTCAAAAGATGGCATAGAAGTGGACAAGGCAAAAGTGGAAGTAATTGAAAATTACCTCCACCTTGCAATGTCAAAGCAATCAGAAGCTTTTTGGGACACGCGGGGTTCTATAGGAGATTTATCAAAGATTTTTCAAAAATTGCAAAACCCCTTAGCAACCTACTTGTCTCAAATACTCCCTTTATTTTTGATAGAGAGTTCATGATAGCCTTTGATGAACTTAAGAAGAAACTCTCCTCTGCACCTATTATAGCACCACCAAGCTGGGATCTTCCCTTTGAACTAATGTGTGATGCATCTGATTTTGCTGTTGGTGCTGTTCTGGGACAGAGGAAAGACAAGCTAGTACATGTTGTTTACTATGCTAGCAAGGTTCTCAATGAGAATCAAAGGAACTATACAACCACGGAGAAAGAGCTTTTAGCCATAGTTTTTACTTTTGACAAGTTTAGATCATATCTTATTGGCTCAAAAGTAATTGTGTTCACTGATCATACAGCACTCAAATACTTGCTTACCAAACAAGAATCTAAGCCCAGACTAATAAGGTGGATCTTGTTGCTCCAAGAATTTGATATTGAGATTAAAGATAGGAGCGGAGCAGAGAACAAGGTAGCTGACCACCTCTTAAGGATCCCACAAGAAGAAAAGATGCAGCAAGTAGCAGTCAATGAAAGCTTTCCTGATGAACAATTGATGATGATTCGAGTAGCCCCTTAGTTTGCATACATAGCCAACTTCAAGGCTATTGGGGAGCTACCAACCAACATCAATAGGCACATAAGGAGGAAGCTAATCAAGGATGTCAAACACTACATCTGGGATGATCCTTATTTGTTCAAAAAGTGTGCTGATGGAATCCTAAGAAGGTGTATACCCCATGAGGAAGGGCAAGAAGTATTATGACAGTGCCATGGATCTGCATATGGAGGTCATTTCAGTAAAGAAAGGACAGCAGCAAAAGTGCTTCAATCTGGATTTTATTGGCCAACAATGTTTAAGGATGCCAAGGAAATGGTGTCAAGATGTGATGAATGCCAAAGAGCTGGTAATCAAACCAAGAGAAATGAGATGCCACAACAATTCATACTAGAGTTGGAACTATTTGATGTATGGGGGATTGATTTCATGGACCCTTTCCAACCTCCTACTCAAATAGCTACATATTGGTGGCTATTGATTATGTCTCAAGATGGGTGGAAGCCATAGCTACTGCAACAAATGACAACAAGGTTGTGATAAGCTTCTTGAGAAGGAATATCTTCAGCAGATTTGGAGTGCCCATAGCTCTAATTAGTGATGGAGGGACACACTTCTGCAACAAACAACTCGAAACACTCCTTCTCAGATATGAAGTGAAGCACAAAGTTACAACTCCATACCACCCACATTCTAATGGGCAAGCTGAAATCTCCAACAGAGAGCTAAAAAGAATCCTTGAAAAAACTGTTGGAAGCTCAAGAAAGGATTGGTCTAAGAAGCTGGATGATGCACTATGGGCCTACAGGACAACCTATAAGACTCCCATTGGGATGTCTCCATACCAACTGGTATATGGCAAGGCTTGTCACTTGCCAGTTGAACTTGAACATAGAGCCTTTTGGGCTCTAAAGATGTTAAACTATGATGAGCAAGCTACTGGAGAAAAGAGATTAATGCAACTCAATGAGCTGGAAGAGTTTAGGAATCAAGCATATGAGAATGCAAAAATCTACAAAGAGAACACAAAAAGGTGGCATGACCAAAAGATAGCAAGAAGGGAGTTCACTGAAGGACAGAAAGTGTTACTCCACAACTCAAGACTCAAGTTCTTCCCTGGAAAACTGAAGTCTAGATGGTTAGGACCTTTCACCATACTCAAGGTGTTATCATATGGTCATGTGGAGCTCATGGAGGACAAGACTCAGAGAACTTTTACTGTCAATGGCCATAGACTCAAACACTACTTGGGAGGCTCCTTAGAGGAGCAGGGAGTAAGCTACAAGCTCAGCTGAAGATGAAGGAATGTCAAGCTAATGACAATAAAGAAGCGCTAGTTGGGAGGCACCCCAACACTTTATCCTTTTTGATTTAGTTACTTTTCTTAGAAGTAGTTTAAAAAAAAATTCGTTGCATTAGGTAGTTTAATTTTCAGTCTCTCATTTATCTTACATTACATATTAGGATTAGTTTACAATTGCATATTAGAATGTTTGATTTTAGCTTTGGTAGCTAGATTTTCTTTACATTTTTTCTATTCCGGAATTGTAACTTGATGAAGGCATTGATCATGATGAGTGATTGGGCTGAGGACTAGCTAAAGTGCTAAGTTTGGTGTGGCCTCTCACAAACTTAATCTAGGCTTACAGACAATTTATATCTTGATTTGAAGAGTAAGTCCAAAGATTAAGTTTGGTGTGGCCACCACCAAGAATCAGCTAGCAGCCCAAGTCACCCAATTTGAAAGCACTTAATGCTTTGGGTAAAAATATAAATGTGGTTTAATGAGTTCAGAGGAATTAGAATCAAAAGAAAAATGAAAAGATTGATGTTATTCCACTCTTATGAACACATTAAATACACAATGATAAAACCTATTTATTATGATGCCAAAGAATTAAGTTTGGTGTCCCAAAGGACACCCATCAGTTGCAATCCAATTCACTCTTGATGAGAAAGAATGTAAAAGGATTCTTTTTGTCATTACTAATGGGGTCAGTTTCATTTCAGGAGAGAAGATGGGCCCACATGGTAAACAACTCACAAAGCAAGGAAGTCAAAGTGTACTTACACTTTGGAACTCAACACACACAGAAGACACAGTGAGAAAAGAGTTGGCGCCTCTTCCCACGCTAGGCGCCACTCCCGAAGTGGGAAAACATTTACCCTTTTCATTTCCCACCCTTCCCACCACAACATTCACCCATTATAAAAACCTCACTTCACCATCTCCTATTCCACTTCAAACAACCCTAATCACACACGAAGAGCATATGGCCCTCACCTTCCTTCCCCTTTTCATCTTTTACCATCTCTTTCCCTACTTTCTTTCTTTCTTTTTCTTCTTGATTGGGACAATCAAGTCCTAAGTTTGGTGTTGGAGC
Organism: Arachis ipaensis; assembly: GCF_059453495.1. Classification (NCBI taxonomy): domain Eukaryota; kingdom Viridiplantae; phylum Streptophyta; class Magnoliopsida; order Fabales; family Fabaceae; genus Arachis; species Arachis ipaensis. The sequence goes on along the minus strand of NC_142441.1, from coordinate 110,371,619 downwards.
AAAACCTTGTTTTGCTTGTTCTTTCTTGCAACTCCATTTCACTTTCAAACACACTCTCTCAAACTCATGGCACAACCAAAAAGTTCAACCTCAAAGAAAAAAAAGTCAAGGAACCAACCTCTGGATCCTCAAGCTCCTTCAATGACTACAAGTTCCTCTCCGTATTCAACCAAAACCAATTCTATGGTTGGGTGAGTGAGAGGGAGATCATTCCAGAAGTTGGGTTCCAATTAGAGAGGAACGAGCACATTGAAATCAACATTGAGATCAACAATAGAGGTTGGTCACTTCTATGCAACCAACCAAGGAAAGTGGTAGAGAGCTTGGTGAGGGAATTTTATGCCAACGCAGTGCCTCAATCAGGGCAATAATATGGCTACATTAGCTATGTAAGGGGGAAGTCCATTGACTACATTCCCTCTAGCATATAAAGGATGCTAATGGTGAAGAGGACAAGCTCCACTCGGAGCTATGAAGAAAGAATGAAACAGCAAGACCCTGGGTTCGATGAGATCCTAAATGAGATTTGTGTGATGCATGTGTGTTAGATCAATGACAAGGATGGGGTACCTAATCAATTGAGGAGAAGAGATTTGAGCTCCCAAGCTAGAGGGTGGCTAGAATTTGTGAGGAGGTCCCTAATCCCCACATCCAATACTTCAGAGGTGACCAAAAAGAGAGCTGTACTCATCTACAGCATCATGAAAGGAGAGAACATCAACGTGGGGGAGATGATTGCCAATAACATCAACAAAGTGCTGAAAAGCACCAGTGACAACACAAGGTTGGCATTCTCCAGCATCATACAGAGGCTATGTGATGAGGCTGGAGTTGAAAAGATCATTGATGAAGTGCTTGTGAAGCAAGACAAGTTCATAACTGCCAAAAAGATGGCTAAGGTAGTGGCTGTTCACCCACTCCACAGGGCCAGAGAACGAAGAGCTCATGCCCATGAACAACAACAACAACAACAACAAGAGGAGGCAGAAGAGCAACCTCAATTCCTGGCACTTCAACCACCACCACAATATCAATATCAGCAATTTCCAGAGGGATTCAATTGGGAGCAATTGCAAGGAGATGTACACCAAATGAAGGGAGATCTACACCACTTGAGGGAAGATGTCAATCAACTAAAGGAAACTCAACAACAACAATGGAGCCAAGTCAACCAAAACATTCAACAACTCCAAGGGAATTGGGAGCACATGAGGAAGGAGTAGCAAGAACAATTTGACTGGGGAGAGGTGCGAAGTGCACTGGACAAAATAGCAGAGCAAGGCAAATGGCAACAGAGAAACTTGGCTGAATTCAGACATCTCTATAATGCCAGAACCATATTCAGGAGGCAGTATGACATCAACACACAAGCGAAGCTGAATCACTTGTGTAACACCGTAGCCGCTCTAAACCCAAGATACCCAACCTTCATGCAAGGAATGGAAGAGCTAAGTGCAAGACAAGAGAAAATCCTAGCCAAACATAAGGAGGATGAAAGAAATTATATGAGAAGGGAAGGATTTTGGAAACCCAAGGATGCCAAAGCACAAGAAGGTTCCTCCAAGCCAGATGAAGGTGGCTCTTCCCCCTCCAAGAAGAAGGACAAAGGGAAGGGGCCAATGAACTAAAGATGAAGCTGCCCAAGGTTGTTGAGTCCCATGGTTGACACCTTCCAACTTCTGAAACCTTGTTTAAGTTTTTTTTTGCTTTATTTACTTTTTGAATAAATAATCATGCTAGGATAGTTTATGCTTTATGCTTAGTTTTAAATTCCTATTTGAAGTCTTTATGAGTTCTTCTTTTTCAAGAAAGAAAATGCCATGTATTTCAAGTCTTCATTCCAACATAAATAAAAGTAGAGTTTGTCCCCATAAGAGTCATTGTGAGTTGTGCAAAAACAATGAGAGACCAAGGCCAAGATGGATTATCAAACAAACTAAGAAACAAGAAACTAAGTGTAGAACCTTGGATGAACTAAAAAGAAAATGAGTCATGAAAAAGCAACTAGTCCTAGAAGGAATAACCAGGGAAGGCCAAAGGGTGTTCCTTGAATATCCATAGAACCAAGAGGTAGTAGGCAATAAAGACCCAAGGCTCTGAGCATCAACTACTGGGATAGAAAAAGAAACATTAAAAAGCTCAAAGAGAATTAAAGATCTTAGTAGATGCTTGTGGTGAAGATGTGTCAAGAAGACACCTGGGCAAGTAAATTCTTAGAGGTGTCTCAACACCTAGTACCCTAAAACCAACTGGTTTGGGAGTGCTAATTGAAAGCTTAAATAAAGGGTTGTCTTGAGACAAAACACTTAGAGTCGTGGTCAAGAAAGCAAAACAACCCTTACTACTTCAAGGTGACAATCAATAGAAAGGACCCCTAAAGCCTACACCTGAAAGAACCCTCAAGGATCCAAGAGCTTCCCATAACATTAAAATATTCATACATGTGTTGAACACTTAGTCTTACTCTTAGTTGTATTGCAATCACTCAAAGCCAAGGCCTCAAGTTATAAAGGTTTACTCACATTAATTTGCTTGGGATAAGCAAAACTTAAGTTTGGTGTTGTGATGACTTGCATCATTTACCCTTCTTTCTTACATAAAGAAGACCATAAAAGAGCATAAATCTCATTTGATCAGTACAATTCATGCAATATTTGATGAATATTATGGTACACCACTTTGAGATGAGTTGTGCTGAATTTTAGGTGAGAAAAGCATCAAAAATTGGGTGGAAGACAAACAAGAAGCTGGGTGTGTGAAAATGGCGTGACACTTGAAGTAAACACCACAAAAATGCACTGGCGTGGCACACCAGGAGCAGGGCGTGGCATGCAAGTACTAAAGTCCAGAGAAGAGATTCAAAGCATGCATATAGGCGTGGCACGCTAGAGACTGGGCGTGGCACGCTAATACAAAATTCCAGAGAGCTACAATGGAGGACACAAAAGGGGCGTGGCACGCCAAGCTGGGCGTGGCACGCCTGACCCATCAATTACTATGGGCGTGCCACTTGAGCAAAGGGGCGTGGCAAAGGGGCGTGGCACGCCAACTCTCCACCCCAAGAAGAACCTTCACTATGGCGTGCCACTTGGTATCGAAGGCGTGGCACGCCAGCCCAAAGAAGTCACTTGGGCGTGCCACTTGAGAACCCAAGCGTGGCACGCCAAGCTTAAAGAGTTCACAAGATCATGGGCGTGCCACTTGAGCAGCATGGCGTGGCACACTGGTACAACAATCCAGAGAAGGGGCTGAAGGCAATTGAAGACTGGGCGTGCCACTTGAGCAACTAGGCGTGGCACGCCAATGCACAAAGGACCAAAAGCAAGGACGGGGCGTGCCACTTGGTATCGAAGGCGTGGCACGCCAACCTTGGCATTTCACTATGGCATGCCACTTGAAGACTGAGGCGTGGCACGCAAACCACTGGAACCAAGACAAGATCATGGGCGTGGCACGCCAGCCTCTAGGTGTGGCACGCTGGTTTAAGTTTCCAGAGAGAATGAAGGAGGTCAATTACATGGGGCGTGCCACTTGGTATCGAAGGCGTGGCACGCCATTCACTATTCTTCATTTAGGCATGCCACTTGAGCAACCAGACGTGGCACGCCAGTGTCATTCAAAAGAAAAGCAACGGGGCGTGCCACTTGAGCTCGTGGCGTGGCACGCCAAACAGAGGAACCACTCACTCACAAAAGGGGCATGGCACTCCAGACCCTGGGCGTGCCACGCTAGTTCAACTTTCCAGAGAAGCCTAGCCAAGCACAAAGCAAGGGCGTGGCACGCTAGACCTTGGGCGTGGCACGCCAGTACAAGTTTCCAGAGGCAAAGAGAAGTGAGAAAGGCAAAGGGCATGCCACTTGAGTTCGAAGGCGTGGCACGCCAAGGTTGAGAGAGGGACGAACGTGCCACTTGAAGGAGTAAGCGTGGCACGCCAAGCTAGAAATGAAGGGCACGTGACACGCCAGAGAAGCGCCAGCCACACGCCAGCTAAGAAGTCATGCTTATTGAGTGTTTTCTTTTCCCTCCAAAATGTAATTTTCCTTTTTCACTTTTGTAATTCTTTTATTTTACTAGGAGTAGTATAAATACCCCCAAGGAGTACTGAAGAAGGGGTTAAGCAGTCAGTTTTAGATCCACTTTTACACTTCACTTTTGAATACTTTTTGAGCTATGAGTAGCTAACTTCCCTCTCATTGAGAGAGGGAGCTCTGTTGTACTTGATGGATGAATGATAGTGAAATCCTTCTTCTCTTCATCTTCTCTTTGATTTGCTAGAAGGAATTTCGTTCTTAATGCTTAGTATTCAATTATCTTGGGAAAGAGATTGAATACAATTGGGTTTCATGGGAACCTTGGGAAAGGAAACATAAAATCATGCTTGAAATCCCTTCTCACACTAGAGTAAAATCTGGGTTTTGGTGTTTGGATATGTGACATATAATCCTCCCTCTACTTGGACCTATGATGGTGTGTGGTATAATCAGGGACCAAGCATATCTCTCTTCATGAGCAATTAGACCAAGGAATTGGCTATTCATCAAGATCTGAGAGATTGAGTCACCAAGGGATTGGGGCTCAATCAATCATGATTGCCAAGAGGTCAATGAGTAGCATGATTGAAGAGGATATAAGCTATATTTGATCCAAAAAGACAACATCTCCCAATCTCAATGAATTTTCCCATTCTTATCTATCCATTTCTTTACTGCTTATTTTTACATTCAGCAATTCCCCATTCCCATTTACATTCAAGTCATTTATGATTCTGCACTTTAGCCATTTATATTTCTGCACTTTATTACCTTTCTTTATATTCTAGTCATTTACATTTATGTTTACAATTCTGCACTCTACAATCCTATTGATCTGCTTGACTAATTCATCAATTGATTAAAACTGCTCAAATTTGCCAATCTCTGTGGATACGATCCCACTCCACTGTGGGTTATTACTTGACGATAATTTTGGTGCACTTGCCAAAAGGACTAATTCACCAATTTTGAATGGGGTGTGAATTCCAGTCATCAGCTACCATCTGTCCTCTCAGTGAAAATGGTCCAGCTATGGGTTTCGTAGGGCTAAGCATCTGTCGGTTCTCATTAGTGTTGGAATAAGATCCATTGATCCTTTAGCACACTCTCACCGCACCCAACATTTGTGAGTTTGAAGCTCGTCACAGTCATCCTTTCCCGGATCCTACTCGGAATACCACAGACAAGGTTTAGACTTTTCGGATCTCAAGAATGCTGCCAATTGATTCTAGCTTATACCACGAAGACTCTAATCTCACAGATTTGAATGCTCTGTTGTCAGGAGAGGCAATCAAACTCGTACACCAGGAACCAAAGAGATACACACTCAATCTAAGGTAGAACGAAAGTGGTTGTCAGGCACGCGTTCATAGGTTGAGAATGGTGATGAGTGTCACAGATCATCACATTCATCATGTTGAAGTACGAGTGAATATCTTAGAATAGAAACAAGCGTGATTGAATGGAAAACAGTAGTAATTGCATTAATCCATCGAGACACAGCAGAGCTCCTCACCCCCAACCATGGAGTTTAGAGACTCATGCTGTAGAAGATACAAAATTCAGATGTAAAAATGTCATGATGTTCAAAATAAATCTCTAAAAGTAGTTTTTATACTCAACTAGTAACCTAGGTTTGCAGAAAATGAGTAAGCTAAGATAGATAGTGTAGAAATCCACTTCTGGGGCCCACTTGGTGTGTGTTTGGGCTGAGCACTGAAGCTTTCACGTGCATAGGCTATTCCTGGCGTTGAACTCCAGCTTTTGTGCCAGTTTGGGCGTTTAACTCCAACTTTTATGCCAGTTCTGACGTTTAACGCTAGAAAAGGGTAAGGATCTGGCATTTAAACGCCAGTTTGCGCTACCAAATCTCGGCCAAGTATGGACTATTATATATTGCTGGAAAGCCCAGAATGTCTACTTTCCAACGCAATTGAGAACGCGCCAATTAGGTTTCTATAGCTCCAAAAAATCCATTCCGAGTGTAGGAGGGTCAGAATCCAACAGCATCTGCAGTCCTTTTTCAGCCTCTGAATCAGATTTTTGCTCAGGTCCCTCAATTTCAGCCAGAATTTATCTAAAATTATAGAAAAACACACAAATTCATAGTAAAGTCCAGAAATGTGATTTTTGAATAAAAAACTAATAAAAATATAATAAAAAGTGACTAAAATATACTAAAAACTATGTAAAAATAATGTCAAAAATGGTATAAATTATCCGCTCATCAGTTGCTCCCAATGGCTTTGTGGAGGAAAGTGTATCCCTTGAGGCATCTCAGGGATTTCTTGATGAGGAATTTCCTCATGCTCTTGTTGAGGTCCATGAGCGGGCTCTCTTGTTTGCTCCATCTTCTTTTTAGTGATGGGCTTGTCCTCTTCAATGATGATGTCTTCCTCTATGACAATTCCGGCTGAATTGCATAGGTGACAGATGAGATGAGGAAAGGCTAACCTTGCCAAAGTGGAGGGCTTGTCAGCCACCTTGTATAGTTCTAGAGGTATGATCTCATGAACTTCCACTTCCTCTCCAATCATGATACTATGGATCATGATAGCCCGATCCACAGTTACTTCAGACTGGTTGCTAGTAGGAATGATAGAGCGTTGGATGAACTCCAACCATCCTTTAGCCACGGGTTTGAGGTCAGGCCTTCTCAATTGAACCGGCTTGCCTTTTGAGTCATTCTTCCATTGTGCTCCTTCCACACAAATGTCTGTGAGGACTTGGTCCAACCTTTTATCAAAGTTGACCTTTCTAGTGAAAGGATGAGGATCTCCTTGCATCATTGGCAAGTTGAATGCCAACCTCGCGGTTTTTGGACTGAAATCCAAGTATTTTCCTCGAACCATTGTGAGCCAATTCTTTGGGTTTGGGTTCATACTTTGATTATGGTTCTTAGTGATCCATGCATTAGCATAGAATTCTTGAACCATTAAGATTCCGACTTGTTAGATGGGGTTGGTGAGAGCTTCCCAACCTCTTCTCCGAACCTCACGTCGGATCTCCAGATATTCACTCTTTTTGAGCATGAAGGGGACCTCGGGGATCACCCTTTTCTTGGCCACAACTTTATAGAAGTGGTCTTAATGGACCTTTGAGATGAATCTTTCCATTTCTCATGACTCGGATGTGGAAGCAATTGTCTTCCCTTTCCTCTTTCTAGAGGTTTCTCTGGCCTTAGGTGCCATTAATGGTTATGGAAAAACAAAAAGCAGAGCTTTTTCCCACACCAAACTTAAAAGGTTTGCTCGTCCTCGAGCAAAAGAAAAAAGAAAGGAGGAGAAGAAGAAGAAATGGAGGAGATAGAGGGGTGTTTTGAATTCGGCCAAGGGGGGTTTAAGTGTTTATAATGTGTGAAATTGAAGGTGGTAAGGAGGGGTATTTATAGGGTAAGAGAGAGAGGGAATTCATATAAGAAGGGGTTGGGTTTGGGAGGAAAATATTTTGAATTTGAATAGTAAGGTAGGTGGGGTTTTATGATGGGTTTTTTGGAGAATAGTGGATGAATGTGAGTGGTGAAGAGATTATGGGGAAGAGAGTAGGACTTGATAGGTGAATGGTGTTTGGGGAATAGGTATTGATGTGATTGGTCAAGGGTATTTAGGGAAGAGTGTTATGAAAAGATGTGAAGAGGAGAGAGAGTGAGTTGGGGTAGGTGGGGATCCTATAGGGTCCACAGATCCTGAGGTGTCAAGGAATTCTGGTCCATGCACCTTTCTGGCGTTTAAACGCCCCTGGACAGCCCTTTCTGGCATTTAAACGCCAGGCTGATGCCCCTTTCTGGCATTTAACACCAGCCAGACACCCTTTTCTGGCGTTAAACGCCAGTCTGTCTTCTAATTCTGGCATTTAATGCCCAGAATGCTGCCAGACTGGGCGTTAAACGCCCATTCTGCTATCCTTACTGGCGTTTAAACGCCAGTAAGCCTGTCCTCTAAGGTGTGCTATTTTTGATGTTGTTTTTTATTCCGCTTTAATTCTGCAACTACTTTCGTGACTCCACATGATCATCAACCTAAAGAAAACATAAACTAACAGTGGAAAATGAAATGAAAAAGTAAGTAATATAGATAAATAAGATTGGGTTGCCTCCCAATAAGCGCTTCTTTACTGTCAATAGCTTGACAGTAAGCTCTTACAGAGCTTCACAGATACTCAGAGCATGATTGTGGCCTCCCAACACCAAACTTAGATTTTGAATGTGGCAGCTTTTCTTGATTCTGTATGGAGAGAATTGAATGAAGCTTTTCATGCTTTACAGAAGAAGATCCTTGAGCCTTAAACACAAGGTAGTCCTCATTCAATTGAAGGACTAACTCTACTCTGTCCACATCAATCACAGCCCTTGCTATGGCTAGGAAGGGTCTTCCAAGGATGATGGATTCATCCTCATCCTTCCCAGTGTCTAGGATTATGAAGTCAGCAGGGATGTAAAGGCCTTCAACCTTCACTAAGACATCCTCTACAAGTCCATAAGCCTGTTTCATTGATTTGTCTGCCATCTCTAGTGAGATTCTTGTAGCTTGTACCTCAAAGATCCCTAGTTTCTCTATTACAGAGAGTGGCATGAGGTTTATACCTGACCCCAGGTCACACAGAGCCTTCTCAAAGATCATGGTACCTATGGTACAAGGTATTAAAAACCTTCCGGGATCCGGTTTCTTCTGAGGTAATTTCTGCTGAACCAAGGCATTCAGTTCATTGATGAGCAATGGAAGTTCATCCTCCCAAGTCTCATTACCAAATAACTTGGCCTTCATCTTCATGATTGCTCCTAGATACCGAGCAACTTACTCTTCAACAATATCTTCATCCTCTTCAGAGGAAGAATACTCATCAGAGCTCATGAATGGCAACAATAAGTTTAGTGGAATCTCTATGGTCTCTGTATGAGCCTCAGATTCCTTTGGTTCCTCATTAGGGAACTCCTTAGTGGTCAGTAGATGTCTATTGAGGTCTTCCTCACTGTAAATCACTGTCTCTTCCTCCTCTATAAGTTCGATCACTTTGGATATATTGATGGCCTTGTACTCTCTCTTTGGATTCTCTTCTGTATTGCTTGGGAGAGTACTATAAGGGATTTCAGTAACTCTTTTACTCAGCTGACCCACTTGTGCCTCCAAATTTCTGATGGAGGACCTTGTTTCAGTCATGAAACTGAGAGTGGTCTTAGATAGATTAGAGACTATGATTGCTAAGTCAGAGAGGCTCTGCTTAGAATTCTCTATCTGTTGCTGAGAAGATGATGGAAAAGGCTTGCTATTGCCAAACCTATTTCTCCCACCATTATTATTATTGAAGCCTTGTTGAGGCTTCTGTTGATCCTTCCATGAGAAATTTGGATGACTTCTTCATGAAGGATTATAGGTGTTTCCATGAGATTCTCCCATGTAATTCACCTCTTCCATTGCAGGATTCTCAGGGTCATAAGCTTCTCCTTCAGAGGAAGCTTCTTTAGTACTGCCGGATGCAGCTTGCATTCCAGTCAGATTCTGAGAAATCATATTGACTTGCTGAGTCAATATTTTATTCTGAGCCAATATGGCATTCAGAGTATCAATCTCAAGAACTCCTTTCTTCTGAGTCATCCCATTATTCATAGGATTTCTTTCAGAAGTATACATGAACTGGTTATTTGTAACCATTTCAATCAGTTCCTGGGCTTCTGCAGGTGTTTTCTTCAAATGAATAGATCCACCAGCAGAGTGGTCCAATGACATCTTGGACAATTCAGACAGACCATCATAGAATATACCTAAGATGCTCCATTCTGAAAGCATGTTAGATGGACACCTTCTGATCAATTGCTTGTATCTTTCCCAAGCTTCATAGAGGGACTCACCTTCCTTCTGTCTGAAAGTTTGGACTTCCACTCTAAGCTTGCTCATCTTTTGAGGTGGAAAGAATTTAGCCAAGAAAGCATTAACCAACTTTTCCCAAGAGTTCAGGCTTTTTCTAGGTTGCGAGTCCAACCATATCCTAGTTCTGTCTCTTACAGCAAAGGAGAAAAGCGTAAGTCTGTAGACCTCAGGATCAACCCTATTGGTCTTAACAGTGTCACAGATTTGTAAGAATTCAGCTAAGAACTGATGAGGATCTTCCAATGGAAGTCCATGAAACTTGCAATTCTGCTGCATTAGAGAAACTAATTGAGGCTTAAGCTCAAAGTTGTTTGCTCCAATTGTAGGAATTGAGATGCTTCTTCCATAGAAGTTGGAAGTTGGTGCAATAAAGTCACCAAGCATCTTTCTTGTATCTCCAGCATTGTTCTCAGGTTCGGCTGCCATGTCTGCCTTTTTTTCGAAGTTTGCTGTAAGGTCCTCTTCGGAGTGTTATGCTTTAGCTTCTCTTAGCTTCCTCTTCAAAGTCCTTTCAGGTTCAGGATCAGCTTCAACAAGAATGTCTTTATTCCTGTTCCTGCTCATATGAAAAAGAGGAGAACAAAGAGAGAAGAGGAACCCTCTATGTCACAGTATAGATATTCCTTTATGTGTCAGAGAAAAAGAAGAATAGAAGAATGAGGTAGATAGAGAATAAGAAGAATTCAAACACAGAGAGAGGGAGAGGGTTCGAATTATTAGATGAGTAAAAGAGAAATGTTAGTAAATAAATAAAATAAATAGAAAGAGATGAGAGAGAAAGTATTCGAATTTTAAGAAGAGGGAAAAGAAAAATATTTTTATTTTTATTTAATTAATTAAGTTAGTTTCGAAAATTTGAAAAAGAAATACAAGAAAATTAAAAACTAAAACAATTAGTTAATTAAAAAGATTTTTGAAAAAGTGGTTAGTGATTTTTGAAAATTAGAAGTGGAAAAGTAGTTAGGTGGTTTTGAAAAAGATAAGAAATAGTAAACTTTTTAAAATTAAAACAAACAAGTCAAGTAGTTAGTTGAAAAAGATTTGAAAATAAATTTTGAAAAGATAAGAAGTTAGAAAAAGATTTTGAAATTAAAATTTTAAAAAGATATGATTGAAATTTATTTTGAAAAAGAATTGAAAAAGAAATTAAAAAGATTTGATTTTTAAAATTAAAGTTGATAACTTGACTAACAAGAAACTAAAAGATATGATTCTAGAATTTAAGGATTGAACCTTTCTTAACAAGAAAGTAACAAACTTGAAATTTTTGAATCAAAACATTAATTGTTAGCAAGGATTTTCGAAAATATGAAATAAAATTAAGAAAAAGATTTTGAAAAATTAGTTTTAAAATTTTCGAAAATATTAAAAGAAAAATGAAAAAGATTTTGAAAAATTTTAAGAATGAAATTCGAAAATCATAAAAAAAATGAAAAAGGATTGATTTTGAAAAAGATTTGACAAGATAAACTTTTTCAGTATGATTTGATTATGTTTTAACTAACTCCCAACTATTATTTTTTTTCAAATTTGTTTTTCATTCCTTTTTTGTGTATAGGTAACTAATTTATTTTTGTATAAAGTTTGACCAGTGGTGTAAGTTCTTTGGATTCAACATTAATTGAAGATCTATTGAAAATGATCGACAAAAATAATATTGTTGCCAAATCTTTTTGGATGGCTAAACAGTTCTATCAGCAACATCCTGATGAATCTTTTTTCATTTGGTTATTTAGACATCGAACTACAGACCCTCGAGTGTATAGTAAACCCACAGTTGCTGAAATTACTGGTCTTATTGTTGGTGGCTTCGATGGCTCAGATACTGGACGCGATATCATTGTTCATTCTAAGAATGTATAGTTATAGCATATTCATGAGACACATACTTGCTATTGGCCATTGCAATATCCTTTATTGTTCCCATATGGTAAAGATGGATAGCAAGAAGATATACTATACCGTCACGTTAGAAGTAGAGAAAACATACCCACAAGACAAAGAGTTTCTCTTCGAAAATTTATTTGCTTCCGAATTCAAGAATGAAATGCTGAGTTTGGGACAATACTTAAATCTAGAAGGCTATTTCAACAATTTATTGTTGATTCTTTTAGCATGGTAGAGTCACAATGACTTTTGTATATTAGATTGACCAGAAAAATATAAGATCTCATATATTGCAAGGAGTTGAAGAGGCCATGAAATGAGGAGATATTAATGCATCGTCCATTGCAACTAGGATTGTGTTGCCGTCTTCTTTTATTGGGGGAAGAAGATATATGTTGACTAATTGTTAGGATGCTATGTCTATTTGCAAACAATATGGATACCCTAGTCTATTTATTACTATAACATGCAATTCAAGTTGGTTGGAGTTTCAAAGATACACTAAACGGACTCATTCTTATATCTGATCGACCCGATCTTGCATGAAAATTGTTTGAATTGAAAATTCAATCTTTGAAAACTGATTTGAAAGATGGTGTTTTCTTTGAACCTATGAATGCAGGTAATTTTTATGGATTTTTTTGTTGCTTATCTAATAATGAATTATATTTAAAATTAGATTTTTCTTTTATTCAAGAATGTATATAATTGAATTTCAGAAAAGAGGCTTGCCACATGCTCATATATTGGTTTAGCTTCAAAATGCAAGTAGGATGCAAACAATTGAAATCATGGATGAGATATATCAGCTGAGTTACCAGATCCAACGAGATTTCTAAAGCTGTATAGCATTGTTACCAAATATATGATTCATGGTCCTTGTGGTAATTTAAAACCTTCTTCTCCTTGCATGAGAAATGGTGGTTGTTCTTTTTATCCCAAAATATTTGTTGACTCGACAAATTTTGATAAGGATGGTTATCCAATATATAGAAGGCATAATATGGGGATTACATACACAATAAATGGTGTGGATGTGGATAATCGGTTTGTTGCTCCTTATAATCCAATGCTCCTAATGAAATATCGAGCTCATATCAATTTGGAGTTTTGTAACAAGTCAAATGTCATCAAATATTTGTTTAAATATATAAACAACGGCCCAGATCGTGTTATTGCAACAATTAGAAATGTACAAACTCAGGAACATGGTGTTCAAAATATTGATGAGATTAAGCAATTCTATGATTGTTGTAACACCCTAATTAGCCTAAGCCTTATCTCGCGTCATAAAGCAAAGGTTAATCAGAGGTTATGACAATTCTAAGCTCATACATATAATATATAGAAGAATAATATAATATCTAGAAGCCCGATAAAAAATATAGCTCAAATATTGGATTTGAAAAGCGCAAACCGTATTAACGATCTACTAGTTTAAGGCATAAGAAACAGATAAGATATAACAAAATATAAGTATATAATATCATAGGAAACTAGCGTCGACTCGCGGAGTTTAAGCCGGCTAGCCATATACAAGTATACATAACTATACAGAAAACTGACAGTTTGAAACAGCTTATACAAGTTTTTTTCTCATAAAACAAGCCTCTAGGCTAAGACAAAATACAAAAGAGAGATGTATAAACAAGATAAACCAAAAAGACTCCAAAAGACTCCAAGATCCTCCGCTTCTATCACCATCCCAAAACAACTCACCGAGGTGGGTTGCGACCTGCATCTGAAAAATACAACAAAGATATGGTATGAGAACCGGAGGTTCTCAGTATGGTAACAGTGCCTAGTGATGTAGGATATAAGACCCCGGGACGCCAAAGGCAATCCTAAGCTCCATATCCATCACAGGATTCAAACTTAAAGCATTCTAAAACAATTAAGCATAATATAAACCTTATTATAAATAAACCGGGTAATCTATCTTAAGGGATTTCTATTCTAACCAAACACCGCTGTCCCACAGCCTTCACCAACCTATCCTCCATGCGATCCCATCGCCACCGCCTTTCGAACCTCCTCAATCCCAGTAGAAAACACAATTAATAACAATGCAAGTAATTCACAAGTAAAAGCATACAACGCAAGTAGATCAGGTAAGCAAATAGGCATGTTATTCAATTAGGCATACAATTACAAGTCGGCAAAGCAAACAAACAGATAGAAAATGCATATGATGAATGCCTGCCCTACTGGCTGTGATATCACATTGTCGGTTCAACTGCCAACCCGACACATCTCCATGGAGTCGTCGCCCTTCGGATTTCTCATATGGGAACCCCCGAGATATAGTGCCCGGATCACTGTCCAGGTACCGGCGCCTGCTCGCCTATAGATCCGAAGGGATGCGAACAAGATACTCTTGCCACAAACCTCACATCTCAATGCAAGCAGGACGAACCACCGCCCTTACGCCGCCGCCGCTACCTCGACAGGCGGGATCCAACCCCATCCCTGCCAGGCGCATAGCGTCTCATAATCTTAGTACAAATCAGTACTTCAGTGGTTTTTCAGAAAACATTTTCAATATACAGAGATCCATCGTCTCAATCCGAGTCCTCGACTCATCTCAACCACTGTCCATTCATAACTCAATTTCCAATGTCAAAAGTTCATCATTCCTTATCTCAAATATCAATCATCCTCCACCCAACGTCAAATCATTCTCAACACACCAGAAACCTAGGCCTCCGTTTTCTAATTTATCATAAAACCATGCTCTAGAACCCTTAAGTTATATCCCATGTTCTAATACTCAAAGTTAAGCCCAAAACTCTTAAAATGGTGTTTTAGAAGTTTACAACCTTGTTGGGAAGGTAGAATAGTTGAAAAAAAGGAAAAATTTAAGAAACAGGACGTGTGCGGCCGCACAGGGGTGTGTGTGTGCGCACGCCCAGGAGATTTTAAAATGTGTGCGTACGCATAGAGGTGTGTGTACGCACAGGTGACATAATTTTTAAAATCCATTCCATCGCACAACCTGTGCCAGCACCCCAACAGATTGACCTTCCCGACGTGTGCGTCCGCATAAGCCTGTGCGTCCGCACAGGTTGACATTCTTCCTTAGATATGTGCGCGCAAAAGCTGTGCTAGCGCTGCAAACAGAACGCACTTCCCTACCTGTGCGTGCATGCGTCCGCACAGGTCAAAATTTTTGTAGGGTGTGCGCTCGCACATATCAGAAATCATGAAATTCTGCAACTTTGCAGAATTTCAGATTTTTAACACCAACTTTGAATGATCATAACTCCCTCCACAAAATTCCAATTTTCACAAGCTTTATATTGATTTAAAGGGTTTTCAAAAATCTTTAAAGTCTAAACAAATTCCAATCAGTTTAGAAAATCGAGGCAAAAGTTATGATCGAGCAAAGTTCACCAAAAATCCAATTTTACCAAACTTCACCATTTACACAATTTCTTACCATACATATTCTAAATCATACCAAACCACTTAAAGTCATTCCAAGATCCATTTTTCACCAAAAACTGCCCTCTTGGGTCACAAGCCACAATTTATACCAATTTCTCATCATACTTCATTAATTTCAACATCAATATCATCATATTACAATTATCAATAGCTTTCCACCAACACACTCACCATTCATCATTATATCAACATCAATTTTCTATCATCAAGCTCATTCACGCTTAGCCATAAACAAAAATAGTCATTCACCCCAATTTATCATACATCATAATCTCAATATCATTATTTCTCAACATAACCATATTAATTCAACATATAACATCAATCAACCATCATCCACAACCACATAAATTCAACCCTATCCTATGGGTCACTAGCCTAAGTGTCCATAAATATTATATACTACATAGAGAAAACCGAAACCATACCTTGGCCGATTCTCAATATGCACCAAAACCCCAAAATGAGCATAAGCAAGCTTTCAACCACAAGCAAGCCTCCAATTCCACTCCAACAAGCTCCAACAATATCCAATAATTCACAACTTCAAGATATAATACATAATTTACAATAATTCAACCTAGGGTTCATCAAATCTACAAAATCACAAGGGAGTTTATTTTCTCACCTTACTCAAAGTTGATTAGGATAAAACCCACTAAGTACCCGGTGCTAGATTGTACCTAATTAATCAAAATCACAAGAACCACTCATTCACCATAGCAAAAAACCGAATCTGTTATAGAATGAAGAACTGGGCAAGAAATTGGAAGTTTCTTACCACTTTGTTCGGATGAAATCGAAGAGCTCGACGAGAGCTTTGCGTGGCAACTGATGGCACGCGAATTGGAGCTCCGGAGAGTGAGATATGGCTCCAAGAAGAAGATGATGAATAGTGAACTTTTGGAACCCTACCTCTCTTCTTTCTTTTCACGTTGCTGCTGGTGGTGTGGTGTTAAAGTGGCTGAAATGGCCACTTAATGGACTTATATAGTGTTGGGCATGGGCCCAACTTGGGCCCGGTCCAACCCGTTAGCGTTTTTAGTCCGTTTGGCCCAACTTTGGGCCAAACCGTTACAATTAACGCCCAGTTTTGACTTCTAATATTTTTCTAAGGTTTTTGACTATTTTAAATTTTTCTCGCACAGTACCGGACAGACTTCAACCGGTTCAACCGGTTTAACTACTGGTTCGCAGTTTTTCACGGTTTTTCGTAGAAAATACATTTTCTAACTCAGAAAAAGCCACTGAGTCCAGAAATCATATTTAAATCCCTTAATTCTCACTATAATTATTTGGAACTTAATTTGGACAAATTTAATTACTTAATTAACCGGTTAATTAGTTGCGGTTCTTACAATTGTCGATATCTAGCACCTTGTGAATCTGCTTGGAAATTATTTGCATTTGATATTCATCACAAATGGTCATCTGTTCAATGGTTGATATTCCATTTTCTCGGAAGACAGAATCTAATATTTACTAATGAGGATAAGATTCCAAAAATTATTGAGAAGAACAAGTATAAGAATACAATGTTTACTGCTAGGATGCGAGCCATTGTTAAGTTCCCGTATGGTATCATTTGTTCTATTCTAAATATCCAAATCAATTTGTTTACTTGCATGATACTCAGGAATGGATTCTAAGACAGAGAGGATTCTCAACTGGAAGGCTAACTTTTATCCATTATGGTTTGGATGAGATATTTTATTTGCGTCTGTTGCTCAATATTTAGAGGGGTTGTAAAAGTTTTGAAAGAATTCGTACTCTTATGGTGTTCTATATGATTCTTTCAAGGCTACTTATAATGCTCTTGGTTTATTGAGTGATGATCGGGAGTTCATTAATGCTATTAAGAAAATTGCAAAATTGTCTTCTGGTTTTCAATTCCGTAAGTTGTTTATTACATTGTTTGCATCTAATTCAATGAATAAACCTGAATTGGTTTGGGAAGACACTTGGAGACTATTAGGTGATGACATTTTATATTATCGAAGATGCGAGTTGTAATTGCCAGATATTTTTCAAACTCCTGTTTGATTATTTATTATTGATTAAATTTATGTGTAGATGATTATATCATGATATGTTTAGTTTTTATTTGTAATTTATGTGTTTTTTTTCACTTATTTCTTAGAGCTCATGATCACAAGAGAACTTGAAATTCTTTATTTGACTGAAATTAAAAAATTATTGCAAATGAACGGCAAAATCTTGAAAGATTTTTTCCAAATGCTTTTTCCTAATCAAGAGTTGGTTTCTCATTTTTCAAATTCTATGATTATGAATGAGTTGGATTATGATGTACATCAACTACGGGAGGAATTTGAATAAATTGGCAGATGAACAAAAACTCATTTACTAGAAAATAATTGACAAAGTTACAATAAAGGAGCTAGGTTCTTTTTTGTTTATGGATTTGGTGGTACTAAAATTTTTTTTGTGTGGAAATTGTTGTCTTCTCGTATTCATTCAGAAAGAAAAATTGTTTTAAATGTTGCTTCTAGTGGTATTGCATCTCTATTACTGCCTGGTAGGAGGACTACACACTCATTGTTTTGCATTCTAATCAAGTTAAATGAGGAATCTGTGTAATATTAAGAAAGATAGTCAACGAGTAGAACTCATCTGTCGTGTTCTCTAATAATATGGGATGAGGCACCCATGACGAATAAGTTGGCACTTGAAGCCTTTGATAGAACTTTCTGTGATTTAATGAGTTCGAATGTGCCTTCGGCTCATGATATTCCCTTTGATGGGAAAGTTATTGTGTTTGGTGGTGATTTTAGACAAGTGTTACCAGTTATTCCTAAAGGAACTTGTGCTGAAATAGTTATGACTTCAATTAATTCGTCAATTCTTTGAAACATTGTAAGGTAATATGGTTGACAAAAAATCTTCGATTGCAAAAAAATTTCTTCATGTCAAATTTGGATGAATTAAAAGAATTCTTTGATTGAATTTTAAAGATTGGTGAAAGTTCTTGTGGGGTTCAAAAAGAGGATGAAATTATTGTTGATATTCTAAGTGATTTAGTTATTTCTTCGACTGAGAATCCTATTTAGGATATTGTTTCAGCTATATATTCGGATATTGATGATAACCATGGTAATGCTTTGTATTTTCAAGAACGTGCTATACTTGCTCCTACTGTTGATATTGTGCAACAGATAAATGATTTTGTTGTTGATACTCTTTCTGGGTTAGAAAAGGTTTATTTGAGTTATGACTCTATTTATAGAAGTAATTGTCAAGATGGAATTGAAACTGATTGGTTGACAACTGAATTTTTCAATCAGATTACATGTTCAAGGATACCAAAACATGTTCTTAAATTGAAGAAAGGTGCTCCTATTATTTTGCTAAAGAACATAGATCAGGCAAATGAATTATGTAATGGAATTCGACTCATTGTTCAAGATCTTGGAGATAATATTATTGGTACTGAAATTGTGTCTGGAAGTAACATTGGTGACAAAGTTTTTATTCCTCGGAAGAATTCAGTACCCAGTGATCCTGGTACTCCTTTTAAATTTCAGCGCAGGCAGTTTTCAATTAGTCTTTGTTTTACAATAACTATTAATAAGAGTCAAGGACAAACTTTATCTTTAGTTGGTATTTATCTTCGACGAGCAATTTTTTCTCATGGACAATTATATGTTGCGATATTTAAAGTGACAACAAGATCAGGATTGAAGATATTATTGTATAATGAAGATGATAATTATTGGAACTCCACATCTAATATTTATAAAAAAGTTTTTTAAAAAATATAATTTGGTAAGTGAATTATTCAATAGCATTCTTTGTTTAGTATATTTTTTCCATACCCTTATATATCCTACTTTTCCCTAATTCCTATTGTCTTCTGTGTTTAGGTTCGTTTTGTTTCATATGCCCTAAATTCTATATTCAGCTATCGTTCAGAAGAAGCACCGTGGGTCTACTAACTGAGTGTTCTTTATTGATATGCAGGTCTAACATTGTTGACAATAGATTTGAATTAGGGTGCTATTGATGATGATGACTATCTTATTAGAGAGAAATAAAATATGTATTTAAAGAGTTTTACTGTTATTATTTTAGTTTGGTTGTATTTGTTTAATGTCTATTTTAAGACATAAAAATTGTTACTAATGTAAAAAATAATAATCTGATAAAATTAAAAAACTTTAGCTTATGTTGTGAATAGAAAATTTCGATCTGTGCGTTGCACGGGTCTTCTGCTAGTAACTATATATTTAAAGTCGAATTAGTCTCTAAATGTATTCAAATAGAATATTTTCATCATTAAAATTTTAAAAATTGAATAATTTAGTACTTATATAATATTTTCTTATTTTTTTTAAAATATTAAATTTTTAGCAATTCTTAATTCTACTTATTATTTTAATCTTATTTTTTACACCTTAATAACAAAATTTACTTCTCATAAAATAGTAAACATAATCAAATTATTAGAAAGTTATTTTTTGTTTGTATTTTTAGATTTTACATTTTTTAATTTTAATATTTTGTAGTGAATTCTTTTATTTAAATAATTTTATCATACTATTGTAAATTATATACTAAAAAATATAATTTTTTAGATTTTTGAAATTTTAATCTTTTGGATCTCATTCAGAATTTAGTCTAATTTATCACAAGTTTTCTATTTTCATCTTTCTATATTTGTTTTGGTTTAAAATTATTTTTATTAAATTAATTTAAAAAAATTAAAAAAAAAATCTAACAATCGAGAGAAGACAAAGAGAAACAGCACTAATTTAATAGTAATAATATTAAAAAAATTAAATCCATAAAGATATTAGGGCTTAATGAGTGATTTCGTAAATTGTTTTTCTAATTATCGAGTTTTACCACATAAATTAAAAAATAACAAAACTTAAAATTCAAAATAATTACTATATTTATTTATTAAAAAATAAAAATTAATTTTTTTAGTATATAATTAATAATAGTTTGATAAAATTATTTAAATAAAAAAATTTACTACAAAAGAACTAAAATTTGAAAATTTAAAATTTAAAAATACAAATAAAAAAATAACTTTGTAATAATTTAATTATTTGTATTATTTTATGTGACGTGGCTTTTTTTTATTAAGGTATAAAAAATAATATTAAAATTAGTAAAATTAAAAAATATTAAAATTTAAAATATAATAAAAATAAAAAAAATTTGTATAAGGAATAATATGTTCAATTTTAAAAATTTTAAGAATGAAAATAATATACATAGATATTTTTAGCGACTAATTTAATTATAAAAACAATTATAACATGTTAGATGATATGTGACATGCATGTTAGGTATTATTGACATAATATGTCAACTAACCATTTTGTGATACGTGATATTATTATATCATATTATTATATCATTGATACTTAATGTAACACATCGTTATTTATATGATGAAAAGATCGATTTGATTTATGTTTTATTTTTTAAAAACTAATATAATTAATTAAATTTTTTAAATTTATTCAGATCAATTTAATTTACGTTTTATTTTTTAAAGACTAATATAATTAATTAAATTTTTTAAATTTAATTTAAAAAATAAATAATATTTCAGGATGAATTTGATAATTAACCCTCGTAAATATACACCAATATATATAGCCATGATCAATTTTATGCCTTACAAATTGAAATAGTAGTTTGTGATATCAAACTTTCGTGCAAAATAAAACATGTGATGTGAACTAGTGCAAACAAATTATTATCGTGTTGCGTCATAGAACACCGTATCAATGCCATCTTTCATCTTTCAGTTACAAATGATTATACAAAAATAGCACAATAATATTATTGAATGTTCTCTCTCCAGATCTTTGATATTTTAAAATGAACAAATCTGATCGAAGTTGATGACCTATCAACCCTCTCTTGATATGAAAGGTCATCAATAAATAATATGGAATGATAGATATTGAAAACAACAATTACATATATTCAGTAGGAAAATTTATTTCACACTAAAAATTATTCGTAAAATTAGTTATTATATATTTTTATATAAATATATATTATTCAACTTATTTTTAATATATATTTATATTGATAACAAATTTAGTAATTAAATTTTTGTGTATATATAATATAATTTTATCCAATAAAAAAATAAATACTTTTCATCAACACCAAATTGATCAAGAAGTGATAGCTAGGTTTTTTTCTTGTCTTATAACCTTGAATTTGAATTTTAATAAAAAATCCAAATGATAAGAGATAGTTACAATTTCGTTTATAGTAGAAATATAATTCTAATAATGCTCATGAGCAACATATATTGAATAAATAAATAAATATTATTATGTCTAAAATAGTGAACAATTTAAAGGGCTAAGTGGGGAGGGCACTATATATATAATGAAGACACTGTTTATGGGCCTTGTTATTATTGTAAGTGTTGCCTATCAATAGGACAAGGGTTCTGTGGCTGTACTCAAAGAAGAGGTTGCTTTAGAAATTAACTAGACGAAGCGCCAGATATATTGGAATAATAATAACAAGAACGAGTATGTGGAAAATCGATGTTCTTGTATAATCATCATTTTCAACGTTAGTGATTTTCATGCAACTTAATTATTGTAAATTTTGTCTCAATGTGGTATCTGTGCTGTGATCATGATCCTAATTTGTACTGTGATGCTTGGAAGTTGGAAGATGAGTTCATGATTTTGTTTCATAGCAACATCATATATATCACACTCAACAGTATATAATTACAATATAATTATTCAGGGTTATTATCATTGATAGGCCTAGATATTTTAACTAGTATTTGAGAACGTAACTTTAATTTGTTCTTCAATGCGGTTTAAGTAGCAAATATATATATCCCTTTAGTTCTAGACTTCTAGTTCACTCATACACATTTATAGATTGGTTCCAAAAGATATATTGCATTTTGGCCAGCAATCTTATTGCATTTTGGCCAGCATGTAACCAGCAGAAAAAGGTGAGCCATTGGATGAAATCTCACACCAATCTCACACCATCAAATCATCATTGATGGCTAGTTGATGGCTACTAATCACAAATGTTGCTGGCTCCTAGCATTGCTCTATTAATAAATTTCAGAAGCTGTGCACATTCGGAAAATCATGGTTAATTAATTTAGTAAGAATAAAGTATTATTACGGTGCTTTTAATATTTGTATCAAGCCTTAATTTTGTTTCCAATGTTTGAAACATTCTATATTTTTATCCTAAAAATTTTTAAACGACTGAATTTTTTTATTTTATTGAAAAACTTTTAAATGTGTCGGTATATTAGTGCTTCAATGATTTTTAATCGTTAATTTTAATTATAAAAATTATATAAAATTAAAATTAATAATTAAAATTTATTAAAATACTAATATACTGATATTTAAATATTTTCCTATCCTATTATTAAATATGAATAGAATACTTAACGTCCTTAATATGTTCATAATAAAAATGTTGTTAATTAGGCAATCTTTTCTTTTAGCTTATACATGCAAATATTTTAATGTTGTGATTTTAGAGATAATAGAGAAAATTTATTAATAATATTTACATTAAAAGTTATTAATTAGGGTTTACCTACGAATAAGTAAAAGTTGACAATGGAGTCAACATAGTGATAATAATAAGTTGATTGACAATATATAGATTGCTTAACTAACTATATTGTCACTATACATGCTACTATAAGAGTGATGTGATTTTCACGACTGAATGACAAGATAACATTAAACCTATTTGAAATAAAAAATGTTAGGGAACTATCAAAATTTATTATTTTTTTATTATTTTTAATTATTAATTTATTTTTTTAATTTAATAATCCAACAATCAATACAAGAAAAAACGTTTGTTGTCACATTTTTTCTTCCCACGCTTTAAAAGCATAGCCAAAAAGAGTCAATAATCACGCTTTTACGAGGGTGGCGATCAATTGGAGATTTTGCCACGTTTTTCTCTTGTCACACTTTAAAAACGTGGAAAAAGGAGTCAATGACCACACTTTTATAAGAGTGGCAATTGATTCGAGATTTGGCCACGCTTTTTTGCCATGTTTCAAAAGGGTGGCAATAGAGAACAACAGACACGCTTTTAAAGCGTGCCAATGACTTACGTTAAGGTGATGTTTTTAAAATCCTATCACCATGCTTTTTATTACCACGCTTCAAAAGCATAGCCTAAAAGAATCAATCGACACACTTTTGAAGCGTGATAATTTTTTCATTTTCGTCACTTTTTAAAAGTGTACCTGTTTCCTACCCTATATATATATATATATATATATATATATATATATAGAGAGAGAGAGAGAGAGAGAGAGAGAGACACGCGCGCGCGCGCGCACACACACATTATATACATATTAATGTTCAAAACCCTTTACTCCCTTTCCTCTCAAAATTGAAACCTAAATTTCAGAATCACTCCCAGCTCTCCTGTCATTGTCGTCCTCCACTCTCCTCTCTACTCACCGCCACGCTCTTCCCTCCTCCCACTCTCAGTCACAAACTCATAGTCCTCTATTTTTCTTTGTCGTCGTTGTCCAGCCGTCCAGGAATCGCCGTTTCCGTCGAAGCCTCACGTTGTCCAACAGCTGCGTCTCTCAATGTCGTCGTTCTCCACACCGTCGATCTCAACAGCCTTGTCCTTTTTAGCGACGTCGTTCTCCGTCCTTCTCAATCTCTCTGCCGTTATCAGCGTCGTGATACTCTATCATTCTAAGTCTCTCTGCCTTCGTTGTTGCATCTTCTAATGGAGCCTCAACCTCAGGTATGATTTGTTAATTTTTTGTTGTGATTCCTTATTTATTCTGAACTTTAAATTCAGTTTTTAAATTTTCAAGCCTTAGGGTTTCTTATTTTTCAATTTTGTTTATAAATTCTATTTATTTATCATAATTTGTTGTTATGACTTTAATTTTTTATGTTATTTTTAATTATTCCAGCATTAGGGTGTTCGATTTTTTTTAGTGTGTCTGTAAACTTAGTATGCAGTACTATGAGAAGGATAATTGATCAGCAATGTGAAATAAACAAGTAATAGAAAAAAGTAGTTTATTTGAATGAGAAGGATTCTATAAGCTTTATCATACTAGTATCTTGTGGATTGCCAAAAATTTGTTTCATTAATGTAGGTATTATGGCACGGGATTGATTTGTTGATAGTATGGAAGAGGCTAAGGGTAATGTTAACCATTTTCCCTTTTTTTATGTTCATCAGATCTCACTTTTGGCAACTATAATATCAAAAAGTGGGAACAAATGCTCTTTCAATTTTAATGGTCAAAGTTATGACCATTTAGCATTTCTTTTTCCAACTTTGAAGTCTTAATGTTTATCTTTGCCCTTTAGTTCCTTACATACTCTGCTTTGGTATTCGGAATTGAATAGTATTCACATGGTAGCTCAGATTTGTGGTTTTTATTTTGATTTAATAGAAACTTCCCTCAGAGATGCTAGAGTTGCGAAAAGGATGTATAGCTAATGACTGTAAAAATGTAACTAGAGAGGATGGACAGGGTATAGATTCAGGAAAAGATTCTTTGAGTGATCAAGAGCCTTTTACAACACTGGAAAACATTAAATTTCCCTTGCCTACAAATTATAAGCCTTAGTAATTTGTCAATATTAGCAGTTATATTTCCCTTATGTATCTGCAACAAGTAGTTGTATTAAACTTGACAAGTAATAGTGTCCAAATAAAAGGCTTTGGTTATTTTTTAGAGTATCTTTACACGATCAATCAACCATTAATATCTTTTATTTTTATAGGAAAACAAATGCTATAATGTCTACTTTCTTTCCTACTGATATCTAATTGAATAAAATTTTGTAATCAGAGTGAATTAAATGTAAATTCCTTAATGGATCAATATGGCTCAAGTCTATGGTATTTTCAACAAAACCTGATTTTTTCCCTAAAAATAAATATAATGGCTGAATGATACTTCTGTCTAGATTTATTGCATGCATATTATATAATTATATGTCAGCAGATAATGCTACATATATGAGATACAAATTATCAAAGAGCATTGTACTCACTGGAATTTAAAACTCATCTTCTTCAGGGAAAGTAGTTGAAGATTCTTCATCTTTCAGTGATGGAAAATCCATCTGGTTTGAAGGGTACACTACAGTGAGGAAGTTTACTTCATTCACTGGTGAAACATTTATTTATCTATTTATGGTTATTTGGGCTCTTTGTATGTCATATTCTTATGTTTGTGTAAGATGATGTAAAATTTTTCTATTTCATGTTAATTAGTAGTTTTCATTTTGTTGTTTAATGCCTCTTATTTTCTGCCTTCAATAGTTAGATGCTAAAGTATCTGAACATGAGTAAGGACAAGTGTAACATCCTTGCTACCAGAATGTCACGCTTCCGGCCGCGCCACTCCAATAGCATGGATATTATGACGACTTTCAATAAAATATTTAATACTAAGATAGGAGCATTTTAGCGCTTAGAACCGTGTAAAAATTTTTTCTTTAGAAAGAAAGGGAACCCATAAATACTCTTTATTTAAATACATACATACATGCATACAAACCAGATATAACACTTAAAATAAATACATATACATAATAATAACTTACAAGCATTATATACTACAACTCATATCCCTCTTACAAGAATTATAAAGATAATGACAAGGAAAACTAATATTTAAAATAATATAAAACATCGTATAATCAGAAACAATATAAACTCTTCATAATCGTCTTTGTCCATATCCTAAAAAGAGAATTTTGTAGGGGAGTGAAAACATCATTCTTTACAGGGTTCTTAGTAGAGGGTTAAGGAATTGCTATAACAAGATATGTAAAAGGAAATTGTATTCAAATACAATGATCGTTGCTCCTCTCATGTACCTTTTCGAAAACCACTGGTTTAACACTCAAAATCCAAAATCCTTTTTAAAAGAGAAATCAGTTAATTATCTAAAGCTTACAAAGAACATTTTCCTTTCTTATAAAAATCTTAAAAGTTTTTCCTAGATAGTATGAATGACCAACCTGTTCCAAGCATAGGTTCATTAAGTCTATGCTGAACTAGCTTGATTTTTCATACTTTACTAAACTTCAAACACAAACCAACCACAGCCTCCATCCCATCACATAACCAATGATGGCCTCAGGCCCAAGCAACTTAATTAACATCCAATTCACCACAATCCAACACAAACACAAGTAATGATGTTCAAACACAAACAAGAGTAATTACATCAAGTATAGTAATTAGCAGTTAAACAGAATTATTCACACAGGCAAGCCAATTACAATATACACACCCAAACAATGTCAATAGATGCATATGATAAATGTCTTTCCTAATTGGCTGTGATATCACATTGTCGGTTCAACTGCCAACCCGACACATCCCCATGGAAATGTCACCTTTCGGTCACAAATATAAAAATGGGAACCCCCAGGGATATAGTGCCCGACACACTATCCAAGAGATATAGTTCCCGACACACTCTTGTGACTCGAAAGGATGTGAACAAAATACTCAGCCTCTGTCCTCACATTACCTAGGGATATAGTGCCCGACACACTGCCCAGGAATATAGTGCCCGGCACACTGCCCAGGGATATAGTGCCTAGCACACTCTTGTGACTTATAGATCGCGTCTCAATTAAAACCAAACTCATCTCTATCCCAATTTCAAAATCATTCTTGGCTCAATTTCTCTAAAAAACAAAATGTATTTAGTTCACATTTTGCCAAGAATCACTTTTCCTTATCATATTTAAATCGACCTCAAAAAAAAAAATACTTTTCTTAAATACATTAAAGTCGAAAGGTAATTCTCTTCTAAATTAATCGAACTCAAAATACATTACTTTTCTTAATAAATAAAACTCAGCAAAAATGCTTTTCTCTATAACTCAAAATCATAGCATAAATCATGCTTTTTTAAGTAATTCAAAATCAGATAATACAATTTCTCAAAATCCAAAGTTCCCTAACTAACATTTCAAACAAAAGTCTTAAATTTTATAACAAAATTTTGGCAGCACATCCTCTAAAACTCAGACTTTGCTACCCTTCTCAAGTCCCATCTAAACCTTTTCCAAATCAAACTAATTCCAAAATCAAGTCAATTCCATTAGATCAAACTCATTTTCAAAACTCCAGAAAATCAATTCAACAATCACTAGTTTAACACAATCAATCAGTAATTCAATCAAATAAATAATCATATTCTTCCAAGACAGACCAGACAATACATAAGGTTTAATTGTAACATGCAACCTCAGTACTCAATCCTAAAACATTAATATCGTGAAAACCTTAAAAACATATAACGGAATACTAACGACGAGGGTTCTGAGACAGAGATACTTACTATAATAAAAGAACAATGCAACACAGCCACTCCGAACTTACCTAGCAGTAGCTTCGACAGTGGCTAGAACCTCCGGTGGTTCAGCAACAATCTCAATTTTGACATGCGATCCTAGTAAATTAACTTTACGTCGTCCATAATTCAAAATCCTTAACCACAGATAACTAGAACGATTACGTCAAAAGATTTAGAGCGCAAGTAACTTACTGCGAAAAAGAAGAATGACGGAATGGAGCAGTAGCTCTGGCAGCGGCAACGGAGCATCATGTACAATATATATATATATATATATATATATATATATATATATATATATATATATATATATATAAGGACATATCTTACACCCCTTTACATAACTATGTACATGTAAGGACATATTACACTCCGGGTCCTAGTCCATAAAAGAAACCCCTAATATGGCACTCGAACTAGCCTAGAAATTCTAACAACTCCTAATCTTACTGTGGTCCTAACTAAAAGTGAGAGACCAAACATAAAAATCTATGCTAAGCTGGAGATGCCGTCCAAAACATACTACCTATCATAACTGTCCTGGTTAGTCATCACTATCAGAAGACAAGATCTCTATCACCTCCACATCCTCCTCTGGGTCCTCGTCATTGTTGTTGGAAATCTCCATAACTTCAAGGAAATCTCTGGTGCCAATACCACTACACTCGTCCATTGGTACAGATTCACTCGCCCATACAGGTACGTCTGGGAAGGGATGATGGGGTGTGTCCGAATGAAGCTACGATTGTGGAAAATCATAAGGAGCGTTGTGGTCAAAGTAAAGAGTGTTAATCGATTGCTAGAAAGGATGACCATGTAATACATATAGGCATACTTGGCCTCTGTGGCTACTACGTAGAAACTATGATATATCGCGTCCTCGGATATATATATATATATGAATGGTCCAACTTATAGAAGATCACTCCCGTCTCCATTTGAAGGGAAAAAGGAAGGGGTGAGAACTGGGGAGCCCTTAATTAGTAGGGTCAGGGTAGTTAGTTAGGTTCGTATTATTATATCACCAGCCAGTGACATTAACAAATATAATATAAATAAAGTTTAATAAACATATAAGTCAAACACACAGCACACACACAATAACAGAAACACAAATCACAGAGAAATATGCGCAACCAAATATGTTCCATGTGTATTCCTAGTGCAAGTATTGAGCTTATCTGTTAATTTTATCCGCTCTCGACGTAATCCAACACCTCTGGTCGGATATGGCTTTTCCAGAGCTTAGTCCAAGACTAAGCACATTATGGCATAACCTTTGTAAGAAATCCTTGTCTTACCGGCGCAGCACTTCTAGTGCTCATGTATGGCTGTCATAAATCTCTGTAAGTAAACTTCCACTCACAAACGTAGCACCCAAGGTATTCATGTATGTCTCAAAAAAAGCAATGTAACCTACGGGCATCCACACATTACATTTGGCACTAAAGCCCAAACATGGTTATATCTGCTCTCATGTGGCAGACAGTTTTTTAGAGTCTTTTTATCTTTACCCTCTACTCTCGTGTGATTGAGATCTGCTCCATAAAGCAAATATCCATTTAGTTAATACATTCTTTTCTTTTCTGTTCTCTGCTCTCCTGTGGCAGAGGTTCGTTAGATACTTTTAGTCTTTACTCTCTGATCTCCTGTGACAGAGATCTCTTTAATCATCTACTTTTCTTTCTTCATTCTTTTTACTTTCATGCTTTTAATATTTCAAATTATATCCACACTCTTCTCTTGCCTTTTCCTAAATGTCTTATGAAAGGAGAATAATAAGATTCTTAACTTAACTTTGTCTTTCTAAAGCTTTTAGGGATTATAACTGTTTTACCTCTCTTTTCATATTTAATAAAATAATATCTTTAATAAAATGAATAATAATTAAATTATAATAACAATAATAATAATAATAATAATAATAATAATAATAAAAGACTATTAATATTAATATTTTATTTTGATATCAAAAACTAGTTTTATTAAAGCTTTATTCTTAAACTTTTAGAAATTATACTTCAAACCTCAAGCTTTTAAATATTTTATTTTTAGCCCAACATTTTTAGAAAAATACTAATTAAATCTCACATATATTAATATTTACAAAAGTAACCCTGAATTTTATAAAATACCCATTCACGCCTGAATGCTTACTTTTTTGTAATTCAAAATATCCCAAACTTATATAATTACTATTTTTAACCCGATCTTTTATCAAAATAAAATTTCATTCTTGAAAATAATTTAGTGTTGGTGACAAACATTTCTCCTCAAAACTGAAACCCTCTCTTATGATCCTTCAAATTAAATACTTGATTTTTAATTCATTTTTGAGCTTTATAATTACCGATTTTTCACAGCTTTTAATTTAATATTACGGCCATTAAACCTCATCAATTTTCATCAAAAACCCACATCACAACAGCTCCAAAAATCATCAATAATACCCCAACTGGGCTGTTCTCTCTTGGTCAAACCATAGGTCTCAAGAAAATAATAATTCAACAAAATTCAACATAAACTCAATCAAACTCAAACAATAATCAATCAAACTAACATTCACTTATCACATTCACATTTAATCGGTGTGAAATTATCGAATCCTACCTCTAGCTCGCTATCCTTACAACCAAAGTACCAGGGAAACTTTCTGACCGAGAAATCTGAGAAGAAAATATCAAAGATCGGCTCACTACAAGGTTTTTGTTTATTTGTGGGATTTTTTTCTCTTATTTGTGGAGGTTTATAACCCCACCAAATAGTTTGTGGAGTTACTAAAACCCCTAAAATTTGAGGTGCCACGAGGTCTTTTGTAGGGGTTTTTAAAAACCTCCACAATTTATTCAGTGGGGATTTTGTGTGTGTTTAGTGGGGTTTTATTTTGGATTTTTGTGGCAGTTTTTGGTCAATATTTGTGGCGGTTCAAAACCCCACAAAAAGATTTTTCCATTTTAAAAATAACAACTATTTTGTGGAGGTTCCAAACCTTTACAAACCTGTCAATATAATTTTTAAAAATTAATCTACATTATTATTACACTACTAATTTTTTATTATTAAAATAAAATTTAAACAAGACATTAAAAATATAGAAAAAAATTAAAATAAAAGAAATACTTTAAAACAAAATATAGTACACTAGCATCATTTTCCAATCACATTAATTACAACTAGAAAATATTAAAAATAACATGATAAAATACAAATTTATGTCCAAACTCCTAGACAATGAATATAACTAGATAAATGTATTTGAAAACAATGCAAATAGATCTTGACTTCTAGCTATATCATTATCATCCAGAAAGAATGATAAACTAACAATGCAGTTAACAAGTCCTAATGCTTACACTAGCTATTAAAACTAAAACAAGAATATTTAGGAATTTCTGTTACAATGAGGAGTCTTTTTTTTAATCTCTATAGCCAGTACTCCAAACATCAATACTTGTTCATGTTCAATGCATAGTGCATCAAAATAAACCAAAAAAGAAAATGTCAATTTTCATCATATACCTTTTATCAAGTAGAGTTAAACCTTCTCCAAATAAAGAATTACCCATCCTCTGAAGCTCCTCCACCTTCATGAAGTATATTAATAACCATTTTTACCATAATGCCCTATCAAAAAAGGCCCTGAAAGCAGGAAAGCCATTTTTATCTGTAATTAGACATTAAATAATAACCAAATTAACATATTGACATCCATAAATTATATGATGCATGCTATGTTATATTAATATAGTGTTAAAAAAGTAGACATAAAATAAATGTAGTGGGCATCAAGGTACAGAGAACTTGGGGAAAATGTAGTGGTTCTGGGGCCTCTTGAACAATCTGAATTGGCCTCATTCTATAATGCTATGGACTTATTTATCAACCCCACTTTGAGAGCACAAGGTTTGGATCACACTTTGATAGAAGCTATGCTGAGTGGGAAACCAGTAATGGCTACAAGGCTTACAAGCACTGTGGGGTCTATGATTGTTGGTAGTGAAATGAGTTATATTAGAAAATGAGATTATTGATCAATGTAATTTTACCATATTCATCAAGAGGAGCATCTTAATCTCATCCATATTCCATAGCATAATTTCATTCGCTTACTTATCATAATTTAATCATGCTAAAGACTCATTCGCTCCTGCTTCTGGTGACGTGGATACTCTAGCATAATCTTCTGCAGAAAATGATTTCCTGTACTTTTATTGCTCACTTGGTGAGGCAATAGCAAGTGATTTCTGGTTTGATAAAACATCTGTTAAACAAAAGACTATTTGGAAAAGCAAGTCCTTGGAGAAAGCAATAGCAAAAGATGACACCTATCTATGAGACACTAATAAACCAACATATAGACGAGTAAAGATGACCCCTATCATGTAATTTGGATTATTTTCCAACTCAAATATAATAATTTAATTAAAAATTTGATAAGATTATAAAAGCAAATATAGTAATTAAACATTTTATTTATTGTAGGAACATAAAAGAAAAGAGAGCCAGTAAAGAGTGCAGTGGGCCCAAATGATGTAACAGCTAGCAAGGTAAGTGGAGAGGGTGTGTGTTTATAATATACACACATACTAGAAAGAAATCACCGTGATTTCATTCAGCTCCTCTGTTTCTATCCCACATTCTCCTCATATTTCTCCCATTTTATCTTCTCTATTTTCCTATTTCTACTCTATTCTACTGCCACTATTCTATATTTACTATGATTGGTACCAAGTTCTTATAAAGGATTAACTAATATTTTAATTAAACCGAAACAGATGTTGCAAACGGGCAAGTAAAGTCTATGAAAAATTATGGAAATAAGTATAGTTTCATTTTGGCAAATGTCTCATTCAACCTAAAAATATCTTCTAGCTACCTTACTATAATTGGTGTAGTAGCTTCTCCAGTTTTATTGGCTTGCTGTCTCATATTCTATATTTTATTGCAAAAAGAATCAAATAAAATTTAAGTTCATTTACCAAATAATTGAACGAACTGCATGAAAACATATGTTCAGAGATATAGCTTACCTCTTTAGCCAATTCTCTTCTTTAGAAACCATGTACAATGCACAAAAAGATTATACTAATTAGAATGAACCTAAGGAACCACCTCAAAACTCTTTAATAAGTCTAAAAGTATACATATTTCTCATCAAAATTTTAATTATAAATTCAGTCAATCCAAAAGTTAAACCATAGATTAAAAAACAAATCACATATCAGAACTTCATAATTAGAATCAGTCTTACCTTAAAACAGACCACCTAGGATTCCAACCTTCAGGATAAACTGCGTGCATATGCGAATTCACTTAGAAAATATATAGCAAGTAGATGCCAAAGTCTAGAATTAAAGCATAATAATCACTAATAATTGATTATTAAATTATTTTAAGAGATTATAATAATTTTCACAATTATGTTCAATGTTTCTTTTCGGTTAAAATCTAACAATAAAAAATACAGAACAAAAGAGCATAACAAGAGGAGATACCAGTGAGACAGCAGCAATAGAACTGAGGAGGTGAGACAGAGAAAAAATTTATTGTTAATAAAGAAGAAATATCAGCAAATTAATAAGGAAGAAGTAGAAAAAGAAGTACTAGCAGCAGTTCAAAGGAGAAATTGGAGTGAGAGAAAGCAGCGTTGTACCGTGGCAACTATGGTGGCATCAATGGTAGAAACTGTGACGGCAACGGGAGAAACTGCAGTGGCAACAATGATAATATAGAGAGAACAGATCTAAAAATGCGTTGATGGAAGAGGTGGCTCGATCCAGAAGCTTTCTACTGCAACAGACACGGCAGTGGTAACGACGCTGGCGACGGAAACGGCAGCGGAAGCGACAGAAGCGGCGGAACAGAACTTAGGGATTCATCGTGGTTCTCTTCTCGGCCTCAGTCTCATTTCTACGAAAAGAGGAAATTAAGTTTTGAAGGAGAATTTTAAATTTTAATAATAAATTAATTATTAGTGGAGGTTTTTTAAATTGTCATAAATAAAGTGTATTGTGGAGGTTTTGAGAAACTTCCACCAAAATACTCCCTCAATTAAATATTAATCTTGTAGTGGCTACTCCACTTTTGGGCTCACTTGGCCAAACATGCATGGAGGGAGAGAAGCTTCACCGCTGATTTCTTCCAAAAAAAAAGTGACATCAACATGAAGAAGAGGAGGAAGACACGAATATTTTAAACGGTTCAAATTTTTAATGGGAGTTATGGATCTCAAGAAATCGAACTTAGAAGCTCGAACGTGCCATGGAATCCCATACTGGTTTGGTTCCAAGAGAGAATGAGAAGTGTTGATGATGATTAATTAAGGAATAGGGTAGGTGTCACTCATGAGGTTAGGTGTCACCTAATAATCTGCTGAGTCAACGATTTAAGTTATAAATATGTTAAACGGATAATTATGAAAATTGAATATATTAAAACACAAGTAATAATATATATACGGTTAAATATATGAGTTACTAATATAAATGACACTTGTAACATAGTGATAAAGGATATATGATGAAATATTAGCATTGTCAAGTTCATCATAGAGTACCGATATTTACTTATATCAGCAAATATCGAACTCGATAATAATAATAATAATAATAATAATAATAATAATAATAATAATAATAATAATAATAATAATAATAATAATAATAATAATATCTAAATTCTATTGTAATTATAGCACATAGAATAAATAAATAGCATAATAATAAAATTATATTATCATTCATTTATTTTATTGCAGGGTTCAGAAATGACTCGTCAAAGTAAAACTAATTACTTAAAAATCAAAATGTTGTTTGTTTACAAAAAATTAGGGTGTTACTTTCTATCCTCCTGAAAGAAAATTTTACCCTCAAAATTTTCTTTAGCTGTAAATAGGCATAGATAATTAGCTCTCATCTTATCTTCTAATTTCCAAGTGTGTTCTACTTCTTCATCTCGTCTCTAAGCTACTTTAACCAAAGAAACCACTTTGTCTTTCAGTTTTTTGTTGCTTTTGTCCATGATCTTGACCGGTGCTACTAAATTTGTCACGTCATTCCGTAATTGCACTATTTCTGATAGCAAAACATGGCTTTCATTGGAATAATACTTTTTAAGTTGCAAAACATAAAAGACATCATGGAGATTTAATAAAGAAGGGAGAAGGGCTATTTGATAAGCTACTAGACCGACTCTCTTAAGTATCTGGACGGGTCCTACATATCGAAGGCTAAGTTTCTTAGTCCTAAGGGCTCGACTTACTCCGGTAATAGGGACCACTTTCCAAAAAAAATATGGTCACTCCACTAACCTCTAAGGGTTTACGTTTATTATCAGCATAGCTCTTCTGTCAACTTTACGCTGCTTGAATCTTCTCAAGGATCTTCTTAATTTGCTCAGTTGTTTTCCGTATCAAATTTGGTCCCAAAATACTAGCTTCTCCTTCGTCATACAAACATAATGGCAATTGATATGCCTGTCAACTCGAATGGAACTTCCTTTGTAAGACTTGTCAAAGGAAAAGCTATCTATGAAAATCATCTAATGAATCGTCGGTAATATCCGACCAATCCCAGAAAACTCCAAATTTTAGTAACTGTCATAGCTTGGTTCCACTGCATCACTACTTCAATCCTTATAGGATCCACCACTATTCTTCCTTTACCCAAATCTGATGATAATCTGATTGCAAATCAATCTTTAAAAATACTGCTGCACTCTTCAGCTGATCCATCAAATCATCTATCTGAGGAAATGGATACTTATTCTTGGTGGTAACCTTATTCAACTGCTAATAGTCTACGCACCTCATTCCTTTATCTTTCTTCTTCACCTCACAAATAGTACTGGAGCTTCCCATGGTGACGTGCTTGGACAAATAGATTTATTCCCCAAGTTGTTCATTTAGCTACTTTTTTAGCTCTGCCAATTCCAGTGATGATATTCGATAAGGTGCTACCAAAATCGGACCAACTCCAGGTATTAAATCAATGTTGAACTCTATCTTTCACTAAGGAGAAAATTCTGGTATATTGATGAGCGAATATTTTATACACTTTTTGCCATCATTTTCATATAGTTTTTAGTATGTTTTGTTTATGTTTTATTGAGTTTTCATAGGTTTTAGTGAAAAATTCACATTTTTGAATTCTACTTTGAGTTTGTGTGTTTTTGTGGAATTTCAGGTATTTTCTGGCTGAAATTGAGGACCTGGAATAAAATTCTGATTCAGAAACAGAGAAAGCGCTACAGATGCTATCTGGATCTGACCTCCTTGCACTCGAAAGAGCTTTCCTAGAGCTAAAAAAGTTCAAATGGAGCGTTCTTAACGGATATGGAAAGCTAACTTCTAGAGCTTTCCAGCAATGTATAATTGTTTATACTTTGCTTCAGAATTGAAGGCCGAAAACTAGCGTCCAACGCCAGCCTCCTGCCCTATTCTGGCATCCAGCACCCAAAGGAGAAGAGACCAGCGTCCAACGCCCATAAAGGATCCCCTAGCCAGCATTCAACGCCCTAGAGGCCTTCTAGCACGCGGATCTCATCAAAGCTCAGCCCAAACACTCACTAAGTGGGCCCCAGAAGTAGATTTTAGCACTAAAAGACTGTTTTACCCTTTTTTATGTAATCCTTAGTCATTAGTTTAGTATTTAAGTAAGAAGATCACTCTCTCTCAAGCGGGACCTGTCATATTTCATTTTACCCATTTTATTTTCTATT
Source organism: Arachis ipaensis (assembly GCF_059453495.1). Classification (NCBI taxonomy): domain Eukaryota; kingdom Viridiplantae; phylum Streptophyta; class Magnoliopsida; order Fabales; family Fabaceae; genus Arachis; species Arachis ipaensis. Next base: position 110,335,296 of record NC_142441.1, on the reverse strand, counting down.
AGTATGAGTTTCTAAACCTCCTAGGTTGAGTGGAAGAGCTCTGCTGAGTTTTATGGATCAATAAAAGTATTACTGTTTCTTTTCAATTCGTGTTTGATTCTCGATTCTAAGATGTATCTTTGTTCTTCATCATTATGAATGCGTTGAACTATAACAAGGTTATCTCATTCTACATGGGTTCAGAGTGAGTCTTTCATCAAACAATGATGAACCACTATCTTGATTATACATCTCCTAGACGGCTAATCCACGACTTTGTTGGGGATTTCTCGAGACATCAGTTCAGCCGAGGTATGGGGAGATTAGGGTCTTTGTGATAGAGGCTAGAACCCAAAGGCGCAACATTATCTGATCCATAAGATTCGACCTTGTCTATGGCGTTTTGATTAGGATCATTAAAGAGAATAGACTGCAGGAGCTTCACCCTCAATCAAAATGGATCCACACCCTAGGGTTCAGATCTAGAGGAGCATTGATGACCACTCAACCGCCGTTGATCACATACAGCCTGCCATAGAAGAAATCATTCACAGTTGAAGAAGACAATAAAACCATAGTTATCCAGAAGAACAAAGCATCTCCAAGCCTTAACCATCTTCTTATCATTGCAAATATATCAACCTAGTTAAGTTCTCTTTATTTTCTTTTATGCGTTTAAACAAATCCAACAACTCTTCTATCTGCCTGACTAAGATCTACAAGATAACCATAGCTTGCTTCAAACCACAATCCTTGTAGGATAGACGATGACTCGCTCAGGTGTTACTTGGACGACCCAGTGCACTTGTTGGTTCAGTTGTACGAAGTGTGGGAATTCATGCGCACCATATATCTTCTAGAAAAATATTAAGAATTCTGTCACCACTTAGGTCCATTCCAAACTTGGTTCATTGTCACTTGAGCTAGCCGTTAACAGAACATACCCCTTATACTCACTCCCATTACAGGTAACTCTCGTAGAATTTAAATAAAAAGAATGGGATAGCACTAGTCCAGTATACACACTATAGATCTAATCTTCTTTTGACGCTACCCCTTTACCAAATAAAGGTTGGCCAGTGAAGCTTAGATTGTTAAGGTCACAAGTATTAAGACAATTAAGAAAATAATTAAAATCTTGGGATAAGTTAGAGGTACTCTCTATGTCATTTAAAGTGAGGATATAATTAAAATGTCCCCATAAACACCAAGGTCCTTCGATTGTTCCAACAATATCTTCCAAATCTTTCCAAAGATCAATTCTTCTTCCCATTTGTGGGCTTCCATAAACCATTGTGAGCATCCAAGGTTGATCTTTGTCCCATTAAACTTCAAGGGGAATGAACTACTTGTGCACTATAATCAGTTTTATAGTCCATTTATCTTTCATCGAAAGGCACCAAATGTCACCAGAAATCTCTCAGCCTCGCTAATGCACCAAGTGTCAAATTCTTGATTCTTTTTAATATTTTTTTTTACTTTGATACCTGAAACATGAGTCACAAGAAGAATAGAAAAATAATTTCTATATCTATATGTTAGATCCTTAATCATGGAATGAGATCCCTTAGTTGAGGCACCTATACAGTTCCAAATTAATATGTTCATTATCATAAAATAATTTTTTAAAATAAAAGGGCAAAGTAAATGATATAGAAGCATAGAGTTGATGGAATTAGTCTTCCACATGTTTGGGGAACATTCCTCTTCCTTATCTTCCCTATTCAGAGTATGCATGGGTTGCTTGTCATGTCCATCATCCATAAGCATGTTCACACACTCATTCTGACTTATTTATGGCAGTTTGTCCATGAAAATACCACTGGTCTCTCCCTATATTGTACCTACCCATGGTCTTGACAATAGGATTGCTAATAAGTGAGTTGAGAGGATCATTGAAGTCAATGTGATTCTATTGATGGTGGTTTTTGTAAATTCCCTTTAAGAGATAGTTGAACTAGTTCGAATACTCCTAATGCTCTTTATCAATTTTCTTCTTTCCCTCATTAAGGTTTTGTTCTTTATCCTTGATAAACCATAATTTTATGATTTATCTTGTATTGAATTTAGTGGATTTTATCAACTTTTCTCAAATTTATTTAATGAAATAGCATAGTTTTGTGAATTTCTCCTAATTTGTGCTTAAGAATTAAAACATGATTTTTAGGCTCTTAATTTGCTAAATTTAATTCACTTTAATTCCATTCGATGCCTTGATGTTTTTATTAAGTGATTTCAGACTTAGAAGGCAAAGCTTGGGTTGAAGAAATGAAGAAAAAACATGCAAAAATGGAGAATTCATAAAAAAATGAGAGTTTGGTAATCTACCCGGTTCCACGTACACGTGACCCACGCGTACACGTGGCCAGAAATTTGCCAAGTGACGCGTACACCTATGCCACGCGTACACGTGACAGGCAGCACGTGACCAACTTAGAGAAACACGTTGGGGCGATTTCTGATCTCACTTGGGCCCAAATCCAACTCATTTTCTAATGCTATTGAACCAGGGATTGAAGGGGGAGGAACCAAATAGTCATAGTTGAGTTTTAGCCATGTTTTAGGATAGAATTCTAGATAGATAAGCTCTCTCTTCTCTCTAGAATTTAGGATTTTAGATTACTTCTTTTCATAGATTTAGGTTTCAATTATTGTTTTGATTTAGTTTTCTTTACTATTTCTTATTCTTACATCTTGGTTCTCTTAGTTTTACTTGTTATTTCTTTTATTTGGTTATTTTGATGTTTATGAACTCTTTGTTGATTTTAATTTCCATTAATGCAATTTATGTTTTCATGTTTATTAAGGCGTGATTGAGTTGTTATTATTGTTTCTTTGCATTGGGTAGTTGTAGATTTTATATTCCTTGTTAATTTTACCATGCTTTTCTTTTATACCTTTCAAGTGTTTGATAAAATGCTTGGTTAGATTTTAGAGTAGAATTTTGTATTCTTGGCTTGGGTTGAGTGATTGGAGACTCTTGAGTTATCAAATTCTTTTGTTGATTAGTGATTGAGGATTGCTAATTGGCTTGAATCCAGTAAAGCTAATTTTTTATTAGGACTTGTGGATTAGAGCCAATTTTACTCACTTGACTTTTCTTCAATTGTTAGAAGATAACTAAGTGAGAACAAAAGACAATTACCATCACAATTGAGGATGATAATGAGGATAGGAATTCCAATTCTCACCTCTTGCCAAGACCTTTCTTAGTTGTTAGTTTATCTTTTTGTTATTTATATTTCTTGTCTCTTATTAGGAAACCCCAAAATACCTCATAACCAACAATATGCATACTTCGCTGCAATTTCTTGAGAGACGATTCAAGGTTTAAATACTCTCGGTTTTTATTGGGTTTGACTTAAGTGACAAACAAATTAAATATTGATTGAGGGTTGTCTATCAGTTTGGATCTATACTTCGACGAGATTATTTTTGTGAAAATTCTTTACCGACGATTTCCCTCTATCAATCCTCTATAGGTGCTATAGGTTGCTGAATAACTTTTACTCTTTCAGATTTTGGTTGGGTAGCAATTGTCTTCTAGTTATTCTCATTATTCTTTCCCTTATTAACTTTATTAATCATACTTTTTTTGTTTCCAGAACCTTGAGTTTTTAGAGATGATACTGCCCTAACTCCTTGCTGGTCGACCTTGCTAGACGAGTTCCCTCCCCATTTCTTGCCTAAATTGACAGTATTTTGTTTGCCCTTATGTGCTTCCTAATTTTCTTCCTAATTGACTAGGATGCCAAATCTTTTTGCGTTAATTACACTTTTGCCCTGCTCATTTAAATCTCTAGATATTTGTTTATTCCTTGTTTGGAATGTTTTCACAATCATCCAAGGGCCAAAGACCCCTTTTCATTTTTGGCAAGTATATGAGAAGATTGCTCATTGTTTGCAATGACTTTCTCCTTGAGATCAACTCCTTGATTTTCCTCCATCATAAGTTTTTTTCTTTCTAGTTTGGGATTGGAATTTGTTCAGAATTGCTTTGAATAGCACAAGCTCTGCTAGCTTCATGGTGGTTTTGTTTTGTTGGCCATGCCTTATTTTCTTTATCCCTTGTCTTTTCTAGCTTGCCCTCTAGGCAACCTTTCATTATTGGCTGTATTCAATTATCACAAATAAAGCAGATATGATGCAGTCTTATACACAAAGGTTGAATTCTTTAGGGGTAAGTTCGATTTTGGTTCCCAACGTAGAGGTCAAAAATTGGAATCGTCCCTAATTTTTTTTTGCTACAAAATGGTCCCCAAAGTTTCAGTTTGTTTTAAAATCATCATTTTTACCAATTTTAATTTTTTTATTACCAAATTACCCCTCATTAAAAAATTATAAAATAAAATAAAATAAATATAAAATAAATAAAAAAAAAAGAGAAAAGAAAGGGTACAGAGAAGCGGGGGTGGGGAGAAAAAGAAAGGGGGGTGGGGCGTGACAAGGGGGGGAGGGAGGAGGGGGGAGAGAAGGGGGACAAGCTCACCGCCACACCGCCACTGTCCGCCCGCCCGCCGCCGCCTCTTCTTCTTCTTCTTCTTCTTCTTCTTCTTCTTCCGCCATACCCGCCGCACCACCGCCCGCCACCGCCTCCTCTTCTTTTTCTTCTTCTTCTTCTTCTTCTTCTTCTTCTTCTTCCGCCATACCCACCGCACCACCGCCCGCCGCACCACCGCCCGCCGCAGCCTCCTCTGCTTCACCACCGCTAGCGAGCATCCCTACTTCACCTCCCCTGCTTCACCACCGCCATACCCGCCGCTTATTATTATTATTATTATTATTATTATTATTATTATTATTATTATTATTATTATTATTATTATTACCGTCGACCCCACCACCGCACTGCCGCCCGCCGCTCGCCGCCGCCGCTTCTTCTTCTTCTTCTTCTGTGAATTGAATTTTTTGCGAAATTTTTGGATTTTTTGTGAAATTTGTTGTGGAACATTGTTGTTGCTGAAATTTGAATTTGGAGTATTGTTGTTGCTGATTCTGGGTTCTTGATGATGATGATGATTTTCTGAATTGAGTTCTTGTTTGTCTGAGTTTGAGTTCTAGATCTGAGTTCTGGGTTCTGATGAGGATGACGATGATGATGTTGATTTTCTGAGTTTTGGTTGGTGTGATGCAGATGGTGATGGAGTGGCAGTGGGTGGGGGGTGGTGGTGGTGGTTCTGGTTCTGAGTTCTTATGATTCCATGATGATGATGATGATGATGATAGTAGGTGGTGGGTGGTGGTGGGTGTGGTGGTGGTGGTGGTGGTGCTTATGCTTGTATTTCTGTCGGTGCTTTGCATGATTTTGGGGAAGAAGGGATAGGGGCATTTTGGTCCGAAGGACGGTTTTAAAACAAACTGAAACTTTGGGGACCATTTTGTAGCAAAAAAAAAGTTAAGGACAATTCCGATTTTCGACCTTTACGTTGGGGACCAAAATCAAACTTAACCCAATTCTTTACTAAGTGCCAAAAAAGACGAGACTAATTTTTTTCGAAGATTGATCTCAATACAAATTCTTTCGAACTTGCCTCTTTAAGTGTATGGAAGTGTGTCCATCCACTTTCAACATGGTTCCAATCTATTTCCCCACCTTCTATAGGAAGTATCTATTGTATAATGCAAAATATTCTAGTACTGATCAAAATTCAAAACAATAAAATAAAAAATCCATTATGCGCAAATCTTTACCAAGAGCTAAGTTGTCAGTAGGTTTTCAACATATGTGTCCCCCAAATTATCCGGCCATGGGCTACTAATCGTTTAAGGGATAAATGGATTATTGTTGTTGTTGTTGTTGACCATACGAATATCTAGCTTCTCTAATATAATGATTAACTTGAATATAAGTGTTGATAGGCGAAACACTTGTATTGTTTTATTAGTATAATATTTAAAAACTAAGATATGATTCGCCATTATTCAAAAGGAAAAAAAAGTAGTTTATATGTAATTAGAACTAAATTAAAGTGGATACACAATCATGTTGCAATAGGACGTAGGCGTTGCATAAGGTGTCTGATGCTGGTTGGCCATGGCATTTCTCTTAGTTTAAATATTTTTTTTTAATTAGCTAGGATTTTTATTTATGTTTAAAATATGTATCTTTGAAGTCATAAACACGCCGATGTACATATCCATATATAGAATGATAATAAATATAGTCATCAATTATTAAAGTGATGATAAACTGATATTACTTTGTTCTCGAATCATAAAAATTCCAAGTTTTAATTCTTCAATAGTAGCAAGTCCACTATAACACGATATATAATATTTATTAATAAGCAGTTCATCAGTATTGTTCCAACCATGCTAGGTAATTAACTAGAGTACTAATCAACTTAAACAATTTTTTAAAATTATTGAAAAATAAAATTTTAAAGTTTTAAAAAATAAGATTTTAAATAAATAGGATTAGTGCCACCAAATTAAAATTAACAGAACATAACTGCATTGTCAACGTGAAGCCCTATTTCATTCCCTCTCAACTCGCCACTGGTACCTTCCTTGTCTTCAACTGTCCGTCGCGTTGTCGATATACCCTCCGCCGTGACTTCTCTGTGCACCATGTGGGGTGACCTACAAGAAAGAAAAGAAACATTCCAAGTTTAAGAAAAATAAACATTCAAAGTTTAACAAAATAAATATCCCAATTTTAATAATAGAAAAATTCAAGTTTTACAAAAGAAACATTGCAAGTGTAACAAAAAAATCCCAAATTTAATAAAAGAAACCTAAGTTAAATAAAAGAAACATCCCACAGTTAGTTTAATAAAAGAAACATCTAAATTTTAACAAAGAAATATCCCACATTTACCTTCTCAGTGTATTCTTTTGCAATCGGCGGCAAGGGGTTCGTTTGAGGGTCCGATCCCACCACAAAAATGCCCCACCCAGCGCTGTGCGTCGCGGTGATGATGTTCGTCTCCCGGGAGAATGGCGGTGCAAAGAAGAACCTACGACGGCGACTTAGGGTGGATGAGACTCGTGGACGAAGCTCGACATAGAGGAACCAACTGTACTGTAGAAGACGTTTCATGCAGATCGTGCGTCGCGGCGAAGAGGATTACTAGTGTTGCACAAATAACAACTGCGGTGGAGGACACGGTGGGGGCGACACTGTTTGCGGGGGCGGCACTACGGCGTGAGTGGAGCGGGAGAGGAAGACGGCAGTGTGAACGACGTGAGTGAGAGTGGAACGGGAAGGGGGGGAATGCAATTGTGTTTTTTTAATTTTCAAAGTGATTAATAGGGAGAAATCAAATTAGCGTTAGGGTTAGGTTTGGGGAGTGTAGTTATATTATTAGGCCTTTTTGTTGTGTCCTACATTGTGCTTGGCAGAGTTGGTTGGTACTCTAGTTGGTTCCCCAGATTTTTTCGTACTCTTATTTACCAGATCAAAAGAACTGCTACAATAAATACAGTTAAGAAAAAAAGTTTCCATCTAAGTAAAACAATATGGCATATACTTGTTAACCCTTGTAGGAAACGAACTTATTCAAGTACCAAATTTAATTTTATCAGGCATATACGTCATATAGCATCACTACAAGAAAACAGCTTGAGACCGTGGGATTTATCACAAAATTTTATCCGTCTATAATATCATCAAAGTTTCTATCAGATTTCTCAATAGTAAAAAATTAATTGAAAACTTATGGATTTTACCATTGGACAAAAAATTTTGTCGCGAAATCCGACGCTAACTTTCATGCCAAAAAACTATTGAAAATAGCGCGAGTCTTTTTAACGGGTTTATATATCGTTGGATAATCTGACAAAAATCTAAGCACAAATTTTTCGATAATATCATTAACATCAGATTTGATCAAACAGTAATTAGAATGTTGCGTTTCAATTAATGATTTTATATTATCGTTGTATTTTTCTGTCGTATAATTCAAAGATAATAATGCCCTACACTGTTAGTTAAATCACCCTCTGCATAATTGCACTCTAAATAGAATTCTATTTGTTCTTGTGGAGGTTGGCTGTTGTATAGCTCATCCACCGATGAGTAACTGCAAGCTTTTCCGACGGGATAAGATATACTTTGACAAAGAGAGAACAAGGGATGGGCACCTGAAAAAGGCACTCCGACGCTCAAGTTAGTAAGTGAATAATATGCAAATTGCAATGTCTCTAAACAATTTTCTTACCCTTTCTTATATTTGGGGTGAGATGTATTCGATTATAATTTTGAGAATCTTGTTTAAATGAGGAATGATAACTTTTTAGAATGTTATTATACATTTTGGTATTTTTGTAACCGAACTATAGTGTTTATAGCCGAGTTATAACATTTTAACCGAGTTATAACGGTCATATCATAGCACCCAAGTTTGGCCTGATGATATTTTGATAAAGCAAGTTGAGCTTTTTGGGTTATAACTCGGCGATATGAGTTATAGGTTTGGAGCACCCATATCAACTTTCTTTATTAAAATAAAATAAATTGAAAATGCGAAATGATTGAAGTGAACTTGCATAGGGAAGTGTAGTAGTCCTTTCATTGATTGTACCATTTGCATTTTCTAATGCAATCTGACTGTTGATGTGAGTAGAAGTAACGATTAGGGATTTTTATGGAACTGAATGATTTCATTAAGTATGGTATTTGAGTTGTTTTTGGAATCTTGAAAGGATTCATAAAAGCAACTTTGCTTTCTTTGAAACGTGTTAGGAATTGATAAAAGCATGAGTAAAAGATGTTAGTTTTTGTTTGCTTTATTATTCTACCATTTCTTGTTCTTCTTCTTCTTCTTCTCTGAAAAACCATGGTTGATAAAAAGGGACAGGAAAAACTAAAAGGTGATTATGATGGTTCTTGCAAGTGGGTTAATGAAGATGTTAAAATTCGAGGTTCGCTTTTTGTGGATAAGGATAGTATTGGGGAGATTGATGTTTCAAAGATAGTTAGGAAAGGTTCTGGAGTGAGGGTTGAGTTGCTGCCATACATTAGGGTTGATCATGTTTTTCATAGAAAAATGATTTTGAATATTTTTACAGGCATAGCTGTGTTCTTGAGAACTTTGTATTGAGATTTCATTTACTATTTCTGAGTGTGATGTTTTGAAACAACTAAACTATGCTCCCTCTCAACTCCACCCAAATGGTTGGACTTTTTTTGAGATATTTTGAAATTTTGATGAAGTTTTTGGAAATAAAATTCTCTGTTGAAATATTTTTCTCATTATTTCAAACTAAAGGGGTTTGAAAAGGGGGTTTGGGTGAATCTGAAAAGTACTCCAGGATTTGCTATTTTCAAACTTTATAAGTCATCCTTTAAAGATTTCAAAGAAATGTTTTTGAAAGTAAAGTCAGTGGACGAGGATTTTCCATTCTATTTGGACGAGCACCTTAGAGAGAGGTTCCCTTGGTTTTGGTGCTCACAACCACAATATATTTTGGTTTCAGAGGAGATAGGTCTGAGAAATGAGTGTATAATAGAGTATCTGGTTAAGGTTGTGGATAGAGAAAACTTAATATCTGTGTTTGATTTACTTCCGTGGGAGGAAGATAGAACATTGGTGGTGGACTATCTTGGTGAGAAATTATAACCTGTTTTTTTTTTAGGATTTGATAATTGGCTAGATGTTGATACTGTTTAATTGTATTGTAAGTGGAAAATATCCAGGTGTATCAGAGGTGAGTTTGAGAGCTCGTCTGAAGACGAAGAATTTTGAGAAGGAGGGTTCGTCTTCGAATCCTAAAAAATTAACAGTGGGGGAGAGGTAAATCAACCAGGCCCCAAGAAGAAGAGTATTATTTTCAAAAAAAAGGAAAGTCGATGTTATAAACTTGGGTGACGATTTTGCTGAGAAGGAGAGGGAGATTCTTTGGAAGAAATAACCACATTTGTGAGCAAGCAGGAGAGAAGCTACATGGTTTTTCCAAGAATGGTGACGGGTCCTCGGTGTGGGATAAGAAATTTTCCTTTAATGTTGTTGCTGATTAGGTGTTCCAGGCCTCTTCTGACGTGTCCCTAATTGATGAGGTCGGGGATATCATGGTTTACCAGTATCTGTAGGTATTTAGACTGAGCTTAGTTGTAGATATTTGATAGTGTATAAGTTATATGTTATATAACTTTCTCATTGTGTATAGGTGTTGGGATTCCGTTTGGTTCCTATTTTTCGTATGTTTTCTGATAGAAGTGCACTTTCTTTTTTGACAAGGATATCTCGTGCATCGAATTTTATTTGATTGTTATCTGTTTGATTGATATATTGCACATGTTGAGACATTGCGATGCTTTTTGTTTTGAATGAAAGAATTATCACTAGTGGATAAATTTTTGAAATTTTTGCAGTATGTGAATAAAGGAATAGTTGATTGTAGATGACATATTAGTCATAATTTTGTATGATAGTCATAGGCTGTTTTGACAGAGATCAGATGAAATAAGATCATTGATATATAAATTGGTCTTTCTTAAGCCACAATAGATTGTCATTTGACCTTTATTGACAAAGGTGCAGGTAGGCTTGCCTCGTTAAAACCTCTCCAAGCAAAACCTGTGTTTTGAAAAAAATCTTGTGAGTAGAAAAAAGAGTACAGGCCTGTCCCTGTCTTTAATTGTAATATTGCTTTAAAGAGAAAATATTTCAAGTGTTAGGCAAATTTATACCATCTAAAGATTTGATTTTATATATTCCATTTCCTAAGACTTCAATAATTCGGAGTGGACCTTCCCATTTTGTTGCAAGTTTTCCATTAGATTGAGGTCGTCTAGCTTGTTCGGTTTTTCTGAGTACGAGGTCACCGACTTGAAATGAGCGAGGACGGACATTCTGATTGTATCACTGAGCTATGTTATGTTGCATTGCTCGGTGACAAAGAGTTACTATATCTCGGATCTCTTATATGGAACCGAGGCCTAGTCGCCGAGCTTCATTTTGGTTGGTTGCTTGTGTTCTCAACAAGGACTAAGAAATCTCCAAATGAATCATAGCATCCAAACCATAGACTAAGCGGAATGGTGTTTCTTTAGTTGTAAAATGTGTAGTGGTGTTGTCTTTCCAAAGAATTTTTGGGATAACCTCGGCCCAAAGACACTTTGCAATATCCAGTTTCTTTCTTATGGCATGTAGAATGACTTTATTTGCTGCTTCAGCTAACTCATTAGTCTGTGGATGTTCAACTGAAGAGAAATGTTGGTGGATGTGTAAATTCTGTAAAAAATATGTAAAGTTATGATCGACAAACTGGCAACCATTGTCAGTGATAGCATGTTATGGGATACAAAATCTGCATATAATATGTTTTCAAACAAAAGAAATCATTTGTTGAGATGTGATTTTGGCCAATGATTTTGCCTCAATCCATTTAGAGAAATAGTCGATGGCTTGAAAGAGCTGGAAGATCGATGGTTTAGAAGTTATAGTAAACTCTCGTTGCAAGTATAGTTACTAAACCAAGCAATCAACCTTTTTTACAAACGTTTTGGTTGTCACAAGTAACAAACCCCTTTAAAATTGATAACCGAGTATTTAAACCTCGGGTCGTCTTCTCAAGGAATTGCAGGGAGGTATGTTCTTATTATTGGTTATGAGCCTTGTAAATTGGGGGTTTTGAAAGTAAGGAAGTAGCATGTTGAATGATAATAAGAATAAAATAAATAACTATAAGAGGTAATGACCAATTCGATACCCGAAAGATTCAAACGCTGACATTTTGGTACCCAACTATTGATATTGACAAAAAGGTACCTGAATGATTTAAAATTTTGCCAAGCGTGTCCAAGAGCTTGTCGGAACATAGCTCCGGTGAGTACGATGCTTACGTGGTGGCCGGTTTTTGCTGACAAGGTTAGTGTTATATTAGATGGAATTTCTAATTTTAATTATGCTTATCCTACTTGGAAAATAAACTAAACCTAATTTGAACATTAGTTTTGCCCCAAATTAATTTTGCCCTAAAACCCAATTAGCATATACGAAGTTACTAGTTACTGAGTTACTGTGGTTAGTGTGTCACTAGCAAAAATCAAAGGTCACGTAGAGAGGGAGAGACATTGCTCTGGAAGCTTGGCGCGAAGAAGAAGGATACAAGGCGAGAGGCATTGTCGAATCAAGGGTAACGGTTCTCAAGTGGCATCGTGGGATCACCATTGTTCGCAAGGAGCAACCCTACGAAGAGGTACGTTCTGCTTCATGTTCTTGGTTTAAGTTCTGGTTTTTTGCGTTTGCTGGTGACATCCTGTTTATTCATTGTATCTTCTCTCTACTATTTCTTAGATGGATCGTTTAGTTACATTTGTGTATCATCACATGGGTTGCTTGAAAAAGGTTAGAGATGGGAATGTGATATACGAAGGGGGTTTAGTCACTGAGATACACAGGGTGAATGTGGAGACATGTAATTTATTTTTTGTTGAGGGGTTGTTTTTAGACCTGGGTTACCCTGGATATAATGAGGCGTATTGGCTAGAACCTAGTTTCGAATTAGGTCAGGGTCTTAGAGTACTGAGGACAGATGCTGAAGTGATGAGGATGTGTGAGAGTGCAATTAAAAACGACAACAATGTCCATCTCTATTTTGATCACCCTATTGATGCCAACCCTGAAATCATTGATGACGATGTGGTGTCTTCTGGTAGCAGTGAGAGTATGGTTGAGGTCAATCCACCCGGTGATGAGAGGGAAACTGAAGTTGTGAGTGAGGAAACTGGCGAGGTTAATCAGATGAATAAGGCTTTAACAGTTGTTGTGAAGGAGACTTTGAATGAAGTTGTGATTGAGAAGGGTGTTGATGTTAACGAGTCGGAGGCCAGAGAGGGTGGTGTTATGAATGAAGATGTGAATCACGAGAATGGGGATAAAGAGACTGAATAACCTGCAGCTCCAGAAAAAGTTGTTAAGAGGGTGAGAAAGAGGCATCCAAGACCACCACCCAGTAGTTTATCACAAGAAAGGAGAGCTGCTGAATCTGAACAGCCTGAGGGTGATCCTCTAGAAGCTGAAATAGTAAATGAACAAACACATGAGAGGAATGATGATGATGCACATGTTTCCAATGAAGGTGCTAACAATGAAGAACCATTGGTGGATGAGATGAGGGCAGAGGAAGCATCTACTCAGAATGCAGGAGGTAAAAATATTATTTCTTTTTTGTTATAGCATTTTTTGATAAGTATTGGTTTTATGAATCCAATGATTATGATGCACATGTTGCCAATGAAGGTGTTAACCTTGAAGAACCAGTGGTGGATGAGTTGAGGGCAGAGGAAACAGCTACAGAAAATGCAGCAGGTAAAAATATGATTTCTGTTTTGTTACAGCATTTTTTGATAAATATTGCATGATGGCTGACAGATATCACCTGATGTATTAACAGATACAGAAACACAAAGAAAGGATAGGATAAATTCAAGGAGAAATCATCCTAGGCCTCAACCATCTGGGCAGAGGATTGTACCTGGAAAGGATGATGAAGCACCAAGGGTAGAGGTGCCTAACCCAAACAGAGCAGATAGAGAGATGGGACCTGAGATGTACCAATACGAATCTGATGAACTGTATAGCCCTCCTGGATCTGATGATGAAGATGAACCTGTTTTTCCTCAACATAACCCGAACACACCCTTTGGGAAAATTACTCTGGAGTTGAACATGGAGTTTGAGACCATGGAACACTTTAAAGCAGCAGTTCAAAAGTACAACATACAGATTGGGAGACAGGTTTTCTATCTTAGGAATGAGAAGAAGAGGTGCAGGGTGATTTGCTACGACCCCAACTGCCCTTGGTTGTGTTACTGTTATAGGACCAACTATCCAGCCTCGTTTCAGATTAAAACATTTGTGGATGAGCATACTTGTCCGAGAAGCAACAAGAGTAAGTCAGTGAGTTGTGCCTGGGTTGCTGAAGAGCTTGTGCCTAAACTCAGAATCCATCCTAACATGTTACAAAGGGAGGCACATGAGTGGTTTAAGGTGGAGTATGACATCTCAGTTAATGAGAGGATGATGTACAGGGCTATGGATAAGGCCAAAGATGTTATTGAAGGAACGGAAAAGGATCAATACCTGAGACTTAGAGACTATCTGAATGAGATCATCAAGGCTAATCCTGGGTCAAGAGCCAACATGGGGACAACTCCACAGCAGGAAGGGTTGCCTAGGTTTAGGAACTTGTATGTATGTTTGGCTGCTTGCAAGCAGGAATTTAAAGCAGGGTGCAGACCCTTCATAGTGTTAGATGGGACGTTTCTGAAAGGCTACTTTGGAGGGCAGTTACTGACAGCAGTAGGTCAGGACGCGAATAACCAGCTTTTTCCAATTGCATATGGTGTTGTCGATGCAGAAACTCGAGAAAATTGGAGATTCTTTCTCGAGGAGTTACATACTGACATAGGGGACTATAATGAGAATGGCTGGGTGTTCATGTCTGACCAACAAAAGGTAATATGCAGTGTATCCAATCATTATTGTTCTTATATTCCTACTTGAGTAACTTAAGTGTATTAATGTTAACTGCTGAATTTACCCATGAATGCAGGGATTGATACCAGCATTACAGGATGTGATGCCAGGTGTGAAGCACAAATTTTGTTGTATGCATATGTGGAGAAACCTGAACAAACGATGGAAGGATAAGGAGCTTAAGGGAGCATTCTGGCAATGTGCAAAAGCAACTACTGATCAAGAATTCAAGGATGCAATGGCTAATGTGAAAAGGATCAATAAACAGGCATGGGAGTATTTGGATAAATTTGAGCAAGAACAATGGTCAAGAAGCAAATTTTCTGAATGGCCAAAGGTTGATAGCTTGACTAGCAACAACTGTGAATCATTTAATTCAACCATTGTGGGTCTGCGGGGGAAAAGCATACTGACAATGCTTGAGGAGCTCAGATTCTATATCACGAAGACGATGGCAATTCACAAGGACGCACTGATGGCTTACACTGGACTTATAGCCCCTATACAAGTGAGTAGATTAGAGAAGGAAAAAAAACAAGCTAACTACTGGGAGGCACAGTGATGTGGTGATGATGAACATAACGAATTTGAAGTCAGAAAGTGGCAACATAGAGTCAGGGTGAACACAAGAGAGAGGACATGTTCCTGCAAAAAATGGCAGCTGACTGGACTACCATGCTATCATGGTATTGCAGCAATCCAGAGGAAGAATGAGAAGCCTGAAGACTATGTCCATCACAAGCTCACCATCGAGGCATACAACAGGACTTACCAGTTTCACATTAACAGCATACCAAGCCAAGAGTATTGGGAGCACCATGAAGGGTTGCCTTGTCTGTCTCCTCCATACAAGAGGCCTATTGGCAGACCTTCCAAGAAAAGGAAGAAGGACAGCAGCGAGCAAGACTCTGGGAGCCAATACAATGCCAAGAGAAGATATGGCCAGATAACATGTCAAACCTGCAAGAGAGTAAGTCAAACAAGTTTATTATCTACTATCTACTTACATAATATCATTCAATCATACATAAACTGTTTGAATACTGATTTAATTTATTTATTGCCTGGCTGCAAGGTTGGACATAATAGTAGGACTTGCCCTGAGAGATCAGATGGAGCAGCAGCTCAAGAAGAAGCAATTGATGAGGATGAAGCTAGAGAGCAAGAAGCTAACTGGGAGGAGACCATGGAGGCTGCACATGCTGCACATGTTGCAGATGAGGAAAACCTCACTCAAAACCACCCACAAAGTCAACCTGATGAGGTAAACTTTTGTATTTTAATTCAAACCTTGTTCTTTCCAAAATGTTGCACCTGGAACTGAGAAAGCCCCTTTTTAAACTAATCACCCAACTGATACAGAACACTGAGGCTGATTTATCTACTACAACAACTGCTGCACCCCCTAATGCAACCACTACACCAGCAACCAGCTCAGGACCAGCGCCTCCAGTGGCAGCAAGGCCAGTAGAGCCAACACCACCAATACCACCAACAAGAGGCAGGGGCAGGACCATTCGAAGAGGAAGAACCCCAACCTCAACAGCACCTCAAACTAGGGTTGCCAGCCATGCTGCTGGGTCTAATTGTCAGATCCCAGCTATACCAACCAATGCTGCAAGACCAAGTACTGGGCTTGGGTCAATGTCACAAGGTCCTTTGGGTAGGCCCACTCTGCAAGCCCAAAATTCAGCATCCTCTAGGCCACCAACTATGACTAGGGAAACCATGGCAGCAGCAAGCCCAGCCACACAGAGCAGATTCACAGGCTTCATGCCCACCCCATCCTTGAAGAAGAAAAAGCCTTCAGCAAGCATCAAGAAGTGATAGCTTTCTTTCTTGGGTTTTCATTTTGTTTTTAGTTCCATGTTGGACCTGATGTAGATACTATGCAACTAAATGCCATTATGGCATGTTTAGTTTTTAGTTCCATGTTGGACCTGATTTAGTATTACTTGTTATCAACATTACTGTCATTATGCCATGATAGGTTTTTTGGGGCAAAACTTTTGTTATTTTGGGTCTGAGGTATGTTACTCTGGATACTTATGGATTATGTTTTCATGCTATGAGACAGGTGTTTTTATACAACTTCTATTTATGCCATTTTTTCATCAATGGCTTACCTATCTTATATATGGCTTGCTCACAATTCAAAAGCAATAACTCAGTCACAGAAGACTAATAAGAGTGCATCCATTAATTCATCTCAATTACAATTAGGAGAACATTACAAATAAACAAAATTTCATTCCTAAAATCTTAAATTTGACCATTGTCTTCCTACTTAGCCATACACAGCAGACTCAAAACCAGATTTAACCCAAGCAATACACAGATAACAATTAACAACAACTCAACCCTCTTCAGTTGCTCCTTCATGTCATTAACCACAGGAAGCACCATCATCATCCTATCCCTTTCCCGGCCATCACTACCCTCCTGGTTGATTATGCTTTTCTTTTTTGGGTCTGCTATGCTCACCATGTTGCTATTCTCCGAAGAAACTTCTCCTTCCACACATTGCTCTTCAATTTCATCCAACCATTGAAAATACCCACAACGTCTTTGTGTGTTCTAGCATGGCACAAAAATTTCATGAATTAAAGAAGATCGGAAAGTAAATCTGAAAAAGTGGAGAAAATAAACCCAGGAAGAATGCATCATTTCCGCACGTAACATCAACATTTTAACCTTACCTTCCACAGAGGGCAACGTAGAAACCATCTATCAGGGTTGCTACTTGTCTTCGACTTCAACGGAACCACCGGAAGGGGACAAAAGCAACACCCATCGTAGATTTTACTACCAACTCCAGAACCACCATCAATGTCGAAGGCTAGAATGGATGAGTGCTTTCTCACGGTTCCACCTTTTCCACGAGCCCTAGCTGCTTGCATCTTCCAGATTGGGATCGTGCTCTACGAGAGAGCGAGGAGAGCAAAATTGGGTTTTAGGACAAAATTAATTTGGGGCAAAACTAATGTTCAAATTAGGTTTAGTTTATTTTCCAAGTAGGATAAGCATAATTAAAATTAGAAATTCCATCTAATATAACACTAACCTTGTCAGCAAAAACCGGCCACCACGTAAGCATTGTACTCACCGGAGCTATGTTCCGGCAAGCTCTTAGACACGCTTGGAAAAATTTTAAATCATTCAGGTACCTTTTTGTCAATATCAATAGTTGGGTACCAAAATATCAGCGTTTGAATCTTTCGGGTACCGAATTGGTCATTTCCTCTAACTATAAAATAGACTCTTGGCAAGGTATGAAAACTGGAAGTCCTATCCTGGCTATCCTTATCAATTGTAATGAGAATTAGATTTTTCTCCCACTTTGTTAACCTCTAACTATGAAGGTAAGTTAAGTGGATGAATTAATTCTGATTCCTCAAGTCCTAGTCTTTCCTTGGAAAAAGTTAGAGTTATTGGAACCCGAATTAATTCTTGAAGAATTTCAATTTTCAATCAACAATGAGTTTGATAACTCAAGTGTCTCCAATGACTCAACCAAAGCCAAAAGGGAAAAATCTAAATTATTTATATAAATAAAAGAAAGCAATCATAATTCTGAAATACCTCAAATTATATTAAATAAAAAAATCAATTCTAACATGGAGTTCATAAGCCAATTAGGCAACATAACTAATACAAGCATTAAAGCATCTGAAAGTAAAAGAGAAATATAAAACAAAAGGAATATTGAACCTGTGACTGAAGATGAGTTGAACTAAACTAATAGAAATACTAAAATCCTAAATCCTAAGAGAGAGGAGAGAACCTCTCTCTCTAAAAACTACATCTAAAACTAAAAATTATGAATTATTAAAGCATGATTATGAATGGATGCATTCCCCCACTTTATAGCCTCTAATCTGTGTGTTCTAGGCTAAAAAATGGGTCAAAAACAGCCCAGAAATCACTCCCAGCGGTTTTTGTTACGTTCAGGTCGCAAAAAAGTGACGCGGAGGCATCGTCCACGCGTTCGCGCGGATTGCAATTCGCAGATACGACGCGGGCGCGTCATTCACGCGTTCGCATCGCCTAACGTCGAGGCAGTTATAGCAAATTATATATCAAATCGAAGCCCCGGACGTTAGCTTTCCAACGCAACTAGAACCGCATCATTTGGACCTCTGTAACTCAAGTTATGACTGTTTGAGTGCAGAGAGGTCAGGTTGGACAGCTTTAGCAGTTCCTTCAGTTTCTTGTATTCCTTCTACTTTTGCATCCTTCCTTTCCATCCTCTAAGCCATTCCTGCCCTGTAATCTCTGAAAATACTTAACACACATATCAAGGCATCTAATGGTGATAAGAGAGGATTAATATTAGCAATATAAAGGCCAAAGAAGCATGTTTTCAATCATAGCACAAAATCAGGAAGGAAAACATAAAGCATGCGATTAGTATGAATAAATGGATAAAGAGTTGATAAAAACCACTCAATTAAGCATAAGATAAACCATAAAATAGTGGTTTATCAATCTCCCCACACTTAAACATTAGCATGTCCTCATGCTAAGCTCAAGAGAAGCTATAAAAGAAGTGAAGAGGAATGGTAGAATGTATGAAATGCAACCTCTTATATGAATGCAACTACATGCAAAACGTTTCTACCTACTTGGTTAAAAGTAAATAAATCTTCCAAGAGAAAATATGAATTGGATTTCACTAATTCAAATCATGAAAATGAAGTACAAATAGACTTGCAAGAAGAAAATAGCTCATGAAAGCAGGGAACAAGGGACTGAGCATCGAACCCTCACTGGTAGTGTATACACTCTAATCACTCAAGTGTTTAATGTTCGATTCTCTCAATTCTCTACTAACCTTGCTTTCTAAGGCTTGCTCTTCATCTAACAATCAACATAAATTTAATGCACAGATACACATATCAAGAGGTCTTTTAAGGGTTGTAATGGGGTTACGGTCAAGGTAGGATTGTATTTGGCCAAGTGGACTAAAATCTGAATCCTTAATTAACTTAAAATTTCCACCTAATTTAGACAATCCATTTAATCATAATACACCATCTAACTATCCATTAACCATGTTTTCCACATATTCATGCATTCTAATTTCAAGTACAGTACATATGCATTGCTTTCACTACTTACTTTGGGACATTTTGTCCCTTTTTTGTTTAATTGCTCTTTTTTTTTCTTTTTTTCACTTCTTATATATATATATATATATATATATATATATATATATTTTCTTTTATTTTTCTCAATGCATATGATTAAATTATTGGATGCATGAATCATGTCCTAAACATTTCTTTCACATTTTCAGAAAATTCTAACATACTCAATTCTCAAACCAAATGTTTCCAAATTCAACTTTCCCCATACTTAATTCATGAGCACTCTCACTAGTCTAAGCTAACCAAGGATTCAAATTAAGGACATTATTATTTTCCGCTTAGAGTTAATGATGTGCTAAAGTAAAGAACAAAGGGGTATAATAGGCTCAACATTGGTTTGCAAAGAATAATGAAAGGGTAAGGCCATATGTGTATGTAACCTCAGTGAAACAAAGGCCTCAATCATGTAAGTGTATGCATATATCAATCCATGAAAATATAGAATTAAGCAAGACAAATATCACAATTTTAGAGAGAAAAACACACACCAAAAATAAAATATTGGTTGGTAAAATGCAACCAATTCACATAGGCTCAAAAATCTCACAGGTTTTGTGTGTTCGAGCTCTAAACCATGTTCCAGTATAATATTTCTTCAAACAAGTGTAACATTAAATTTTTATTCAAATTAGTGAAATACTCTAAAAAGTTTCTTGAAAAAGAAAATATTACTTCAACCAAATGGTAAAATATGCACAAAATCAAATAAATATGCAATCAAACATGCAAATACAACAACTAACAAGGAAAATAAACCATTGGTGTTGAGATAGAAGAGTAACTAACCCATGGAGATCGATATCGACCTCCCCACACTTAAAGATTTCACCGTCCTCGGTGCATGCTGAGATGTACAAGTGGACGGGGGTTGTGGTTCCTCAGCTGGGGCTCTTTTTGTTCCTTTCCTTGCCGGTGGTTTGGGAGTAGCTTTCTCTTTACCCTTCTTGGTGGCCATCCTGAAAAGGGAAAAAGAAAGTAACTTTTAAAGCTAAGGGTTAGAGCAAGGAAGAGAGCGAAAAAGGTGGTAATCAATGCACAATAAAGAAGAATGACGTTAACACATGGTCATGACTATATGTGAAAAGTTCATCAATAGAAATATAGCAAGTGCATGTAATGACAATTAAATGCAAGATGTTTATTGGCATGCTGGCAAAGGCATGAGTAGCATAGATCAAGCATTCAATGTCCAAGTTAGATTACCAAGTCTTTCAAACTAGCATGTTTGTAATAACAATTATATTTAAATAATATAATATAAAAAGGGTTTTGTAAAAAGCAAGCATTTAGAGTGGTAGATAGAAAGAAATCGAAAAATAGTGCACAATGCCATACGGGCTTTTTCACAAACACATAGAAAGCATGGTAAATAAGCTATTGAAAGTATTAAATTGAGCATGCAAGCAACCCTTTAAAAAGTAATATATAATTGTCAAACAATTCCTTTAATAATCCACAGGTAAAGTAAATAAATTTCTAACACCAATGAAAATGATGCAATGAATGAAGGTATGCAAATAAATTAAATAAAATAGAATGGAAGAGAAAGAAAATAAGAAAGGAAGAAGAAAGAAATAAGAAAAGATAAAAAATAAGGATTTGGAAAACAAAAATATAAGATATTTTGGCAGAGTTGGATGAGCTGTGCGGCGCGAGCGACGCGGACGCGTGGGGCACGCGGTCGCGCGACTTTCATTTATTCGGATTGACGCGGTCGCGTCGGTCACGCGGTCGCGTGACTCGTTTATGCTACTGGCGCGAGGACAGCCTCGCACTCACACAACTCTCTGTTTGAAATCTTATTTTGCCAAATTTCGGGTGACGCGATCGCGTGGGTCATGCGATCGCGTGAGTGGCCAATATTAGGATATGACACGGTCGCGTCGGTCACGCGGTCGCGTCGTAGGGCTTGTGCGTTTAGCACCAGTCCATCACCACTCCAGCACAACTTTCGGTCAAGCACCCTTTTCACGTCGATATTCAGGTCACGCGGCCGCGTGGGTGATGCGGTCGCGTGGGAGGCCAATGTTCCCACCTGACGCAGACGCGTCGCGTGCGTGCTTCTTTTTTTTTTTTGCTGCAGTATGCAGAGTGAAAAATGATATGGATGTTATGAGTAATTCCAGGTTCAATGAAATAAAATAAAATAAAACTCAAAAACAAACAAAACAGACTAGAATTAAAACTGAAAAAGGGACGATCATACCATGGTGGGTTGTCTCCCACCTAGCATTTTTAGTTAAAGTCCTTAAATTGGATATTTGATGAGCTCCCTGTTATGGTGGCTTGTGCTTGAACTCATCCAGGAATCTCCACCAATGTTTGTACTTCTAGTAGCCTCCGAGATCCTAAACTAGGCGCAGGTTAAAGCAAGTGACAAGGCCCCAAGAGTGTTGGTTGCCAGAATGAATTCCGGGGTCCCAAATCTTTCTTTTGCACCCGTCTTCTAGCTGATTATCATGATTCCATCCGGGTGGTTCAGTCTTATAATTCTTACTGAAGCATCCAAACAACTTCCTAGACCCATTCAATTGAGCTCTACACCAACCTTTGCATTTAAACTTAAAGCTTCCAACCATAATGAACCTTGCAGGACAATTCTTACCACTGACCATCTTCCTCTTACTCTTAATGCCACAAAGAGCTCTAAGTTGACCATCCGTCTCCAGTAGACCATATTCAAGTGGGATTAGAAAGCTAAAGGATATGAATTTTACCCACTTGAATGTTGTGAAGGATGATGGCAACTTAGGGGGAGGGGTCTCCAATAACTTCGGCAAGGTGATTTCAAGCTCCATTCCCCTGGGCTCTTCTTTAACAGCTTCCACCTCTTTGCAAGCTTCTTCAATTTCAACCTCTTTCTCTTGGTAGCTGTCTTCTAATTCAATCTCTTCTTCATTGTTCACCAAGAGTGTGGGAGGTTGTGCTTTTTCTTCTTCTATCTCCATGTCAAGTTCAATGGGAGAGGATTCAATTGCGGATAAGAATTCATCAATGGTTGAATCCATCTCTTGATCAACCTCTTCAAAGTCTTCAACCATGATATGTCTTGGAGGTTGTACACCCTCTTCAACATCAATTTTAAATGTCTTTGAAGGAGGCTCTATGTCTTGACTTTCCCAAGGAGGTTCAGAATCTCCTAAGTCTTCAACCACTTCTTCTTCTTCAATAATTCTGGCTTCCTCCACTTGTTCCAGTACAAATTCATGCTCCTTGCTGTCCACCGGAGTTTCTAATGTCTCCTTCATACTACGTTCTTCATTAGATTATCCACATGAAACCATGGGGGTTCCTTGAGTGTCCAAACGTCGGGATGCTAATTGTTTTATCGCTTGATTCAATTGGTGAAGGGTTGCATGAAATCTTTCCACTGTTTTTTTGTGATGATCCTTTGATTCTTGTTGTGCTCGGCTATCATAAGTAGGATCATAGTGCTCTTGGATTAATGGATATGGAGATGGTAAATATTGAGGTGGTGGTTCTGGGCGTGGTTCATATGGTGGTTGGTGTGGTGGATAAGGATTAGGGTTATATGGTGGTGTTTGGTGGTAAGGGGCTTGTGAGTATGGTGGTTCAAAGTTGTGTTGAGGAGATGGTTTATTGGCATATGATGGAACTCGCTGGTAACTACAAGGGGGTCCACCATATCTATTGTCTTGGTATGCATTGTAGGATGGTCGTTGTCCATGGTATTTTGGAATGTGGTGTTGCCGAAAGGGTTGATCAGATCCTCGTGGCTCCTTCCATCTCTGATTCTTTTGACCTCGATCCATGTCCCTGTTATAATTTTCATTCCTTGCAACAACATTGGAACCAAACTCAAAGCGAGAGGGGTGAGAACTCATAATAGTAAATAAAAATTAAAAATGAAAATAAAATCAAATTTTTGAAATTTGAATTTTGAAATTTGAGATTTGAAATTTGAAAAAATTTTTAAAATTGAATTTTGAAAATTTTTAAATTTGAATTTTGAAAATTGATTTTTAAATTTTGAATTTTTGAATTTAATAAGGAAAGAGAAAAACAATAAAATGACAACAAACTTAAAAATTTTTAGATCAAAACGAAGAAAACAACAAAAAACAACTTGAAGGTCAAGATGAACACGAAGAACAACTTGAAGATCAAGATGAATACCAAGAAAAAAATTTTTTTTTTGAAAAATTTTTTTATAATTAAATAAAAACCAATAACCTCTTAATTTATGAAAAAAGCAAAAATAAAAACAAAAATAAAAACAAAAATAAAAACAAATAAACAAGTAAAAAGCAAATATTTACAATAACCAATAATAAGGCACACGTTTGCAATTTCCCGGCAACGGCGCCATTTTGAAAGAGCTGGAAGATCGATGGTTTAGAAGTTATAGTAAACTCTCGTTGCATGTATAGTTACTAAACCAAGCAATCAACCTTTCTTACAAACGTTTTGGTTGTCACAAGTAACAAACCCCTTTAAAATTGATAACCGAGTATTTAAACCTCGGGTCGTCTTCTCAAAGAATTGCAGGGAGGTATGTTCTTATTATTGGTTATGAATCTTGTAAATTGGGGGTTTTGAAAGTAAGGAAGCAGTATGTTGAATGATAATAAGAATAAAATAAATAACTATAAAATAGACTCTTGGCAAGGTATGAAAACTGGAAGTCCTATCCTGGCTATCCTTATCAATTGTAATGAGAATTAGATTTTTCTCCCACTTTGTTAACCTCTAACTATGAAGGTAAGTTAAGTGGATGAATTAATTCTGATTCCTCAAGTCCTAGTCTTTCCTTGGGAAAAGTTAGAGTTATTGGAACCCGAATTAATTCTTGAAGAATTCTAATTTTCAATCAACAATGACTTTGATAACTCAAGTGTCTCCAATGACTCAACCAAAGCCAAAAGGAAAAAATCTAAATTATTTATATAAATAAAAGAAAGCAATCATAATTCTGAAATACCTCAAATTATATTAAATAAAGAAATCAATTCTAACATGGAGTTCATAAGCCAATTAGGCAACATAACTAATACAAGCATTAAAGCATCTGAAAGTAAAAGAGAAATATAAAATAAAAGGAATATTGAACCTGTGACTGAAGATGAGTTGAACTAAACTAATAGAAATCCTAAAATCTTAAATCCTAAGGGAGAGGAGAGAACCTCTCTCTCTAAAAACTACATCTAAAACTAAAAATTATGAATTATGAAAGCATGATTATGAATGGATGCATTCCCCCACTTTATAGCCTCTAATCTATGTGTTCTGGGCTGAAAACTGGGTCGAAAACAGCCCAGAAATCACTCCCAGCGGTTTCTGTTACATTCAGGTCGCGGGAAAGTGACGCGGAGGCGTCGTCCACGCGTTCGCGCAGATTGCAATTCGTAAATACGACGCGGGCGCGTCATTCACACGTTCGCATTGCCTAACGTCGGAGCAGCTATGGCAAATTATATGTCAAATCGAAGCCCCAGACGTTAGCTTTTCAACGCAACTAGAACCGCATCATATGGACCTCTATAGCTCAAGTTATGATGGTTCGAGTGCAGAGAGGTCAGGCTGGACAGCTTTAGCAGTTCCTTCAGTTTCTTGTATTCCTTCCACTTTTGCATGCTTCCTGGTGCACCAAATTGTGATGTCCAGGCTCAAACAATCCCCGGCAACGTGAGCAACTTGGTGCTCTGATCTCAATACATAATTGTCACAACTTCGATACAACTAATCAGCAAGTGAACTGGGTCGTCCAAGTAATACCTTACGTGAGTAAAGGTCGAATCCCACGGAGATTGTTGGTATGAAGCAAGCTATGGTCACCTTGTAAATCTCAGTCAAGCAAATATAAAGTGATAATGGTGTTTTCGAATATTATATAATAAAATAGGGATAGAGATACTTATGTAAATCATTGGTAGGAATTTCAGATAAGCGAATGGAGATGCTTTTCGTTCCTCTGAACCTCTGCTTTCCTGCTATCTTCATCCAATCAGTCTTACTCCTTTCCATGGCTGGCTTTATGCAAGGGCATCACCGTTGTCAGTGGCTACATCCCCTTCTCTCAGTGAATAATATGCTCACGCACCCTGTCACGGCACGGCTATTCATCTGTCGGTTCTCGATCATGCTGGAATAGGATTCACCCTCCTTTTGCGTCTGTCACTAACGCCCAACAATCGCGAGTTTGAAGCTCGTCACAGTCATTCAATCATTGAATCCTACTCAGAATACCACAGACAAGGTTTAGACCTTCCGGATTCTCTTGAATGCCGCCATCATTCTAGCTTACGCCACGAAGATTCTGGTTAGGAGATCTAAGAGATATTCATTCTAGCTTAATTCATGTAGAACAGAAGTGTTTGTCAGGCACGCGTTCATAAAGGAGAAGGATGATGAGCGTCACACATAATCATCACCTTCATCACGTTCTTGGGTGCAAATGGATATCTTGGAAGCGAAATAAGAAGAATTGAATAGAAAACAGTAGTACTTTGCATTAATCTTTGAGGAACAGTAGAGCTCCACACCTTAATCTATGGAGTGTAGAAACTCTACCGTATGAAAATACATAAGTGAAGGTCCAGGCATGGCCGTGTGGCCAGCCCCTATGGTCTAAGAACAATGCGTTCAAAGATGGTCAAAAAGACGTCTAATACAATAGTAAGAGGTCCTATTTATAATAAACTAGTCACTAGGGTTTACATGAGTGAGTAATTGATGCATAAATCCACTTCCTGGGCCCACTTGGTGTGTGTTTGGGCTGAGCTTAAGTGTAGCACGTGCAGAGGCCATTTGTGGAGTTGAACGCCAGTTTCTGTGCCAGTTTGGGCGTTCAACTCTGGTTTTGGATCCTTTTCTGGCGCTGGACGCCAGATTTGGGCAGAAGGCTGGCGTTGAACGCCAGTTTACATCATCTATTCTTGGCCAAAGTATGGACTATTATATATTGCTGGAAAGCCCTGGATGTATAATTTCCAACGCAATTGGAAGCGCGCCATTTCGAGTTCTGTAGCTCCAGAAAATTCACTTTGAGTGCAGGGAGGTCAGAATCCAACAGCATCAGCAGTCCTTTTTCAACCTCTGAATCTGATTTTTGCTCAAGTCCCTCAATTTCAGCCAGAAAATACCTGAAATCACAGAAAAACACACAATCTCATAGTAAAGTCCAGAAATGTGAATTTAACATAAAAACTAATGAAAACATCCCTAAAAGTAACTAGATCCTACTAAAAACATACTAAAAACAATGCCAAAAAGCGTATAAATTATCCGCTCATCACAACACCAAACTTAAATTGTTGCTTGCCCCCAAGCAACTGAAAATCAAATAGGATAAAAAGAAGAAAATATAATATAAATTCCAAACTATCAATGAAACATAGCTCCAATCAAATGAGCGGGACTTATAGCTTTTTGCCTCTTGAATAGTTTTGGCATCTCACTTTATCCATTGAAGTTCAGAATGATTGGCTTCTATAGGAACTTTAGATTTCGAATAGTGTTATTGACTCTCCTAGTTCAGTATGATGATTCTTGAACACAGCTTCTTTATGAGTCTTGGCCGTGGCCCTAAGCACTTTGTTTTCCAGTATTACCACAGGATACATAAATGCCACAGACACATAATTGGGTGAACCTTTTCAGATTGTGACTCAGCTTTGCTGAAGTCCCCAATTAGAGGTGTCCAGGGTTCTTAAGCACACTCTTCTTTTGCTTTGGACCTTGACTTTAACCGCTCAGTCTCAAGTTTTCACTTGACACCTACACGCCACAAGCACATGGATAGGGACAGCTTGGTTTAGCCGCTTAGACCAGGATTTTATTCCTTTAGGCCCTCCTATCCACTGATGCTCAAAGCCTTGGGATCCTTTTTTTATTTGCCCTTGCCTTTTGGTTTTAAGGGTTATTGGCTTTTTCTGCTTGCTTTTTCTTTTTCTTTATTATTATTTTTTTTCTATTTTTTTTTTGCAAGCTTTGTTCTTTGCTGCTTTTTCTTGCTTCAAGAATCGTTTTTATGATTTTTCAGATTATCAAATAACATGTCTCCTAGTCATCATTCTTTCAAGAGCCAACATATTTAACATTCTTAAACAACAACTTCAAAAGACATATGCACTGTTCAAGCATACATTCAGAAAACAAGAAGCATTGTCACCACATCAATATAATTAAGCTAAGTTCAAGGATAAATTCGAAACTCATGTACTTCTTGTTCTTTTGAATTAAAACATTTTTCATTTAAGAGAGGTGATGGATTCATAGGACATTCATAACTTTAAGACAAAGTTACTAACTACTAATGATCATGTAATGAAGACACAAACATAGATAAGCACATAACATAGAAAACGAAAAACAGAGGAAATAAGAACAAGGAATGAATCCACCTTAGTGATGGTGGCATTTCCTTCTTGAGGAACCAATGATGTCCTTGAGCTCTTCTATGTCTCTTCCTTGTCTTTGTTGCTCCTCCCTCATTGCTTTTTGATCTTCTCTTATTTCATGATGCATGATGGAGTGCTCTTGATGTTCCACCCTTAGTTGTCCCATATTGGAACTCAATTCTCCTAGGGAGGTGTTGATTTGCTCCCAATAGTTTTGTGGAGGAAAGTGCATTTGAGATCTCAGGGATCTCATGGAAGTGAGCTTCTTGCGCCTCTTGAGCTCCATGACTAGGCTCTCTTGCTTGCTCCATCTTTTTCTTAGTGATGGGCTTTTCCTCTTTAATGAGGATATCTCCCTCTATGTCAATCCCAGCTGAATTGCATAGGTGGCAAATGAGGTGAGGAAAGGCTAACCTTGCCATGGTGGAGGACTTGTCAGCCACCTTGTAGAGTTCTTGAGGTATAATCTCATGAACTTCCACCTCTTCTCCAATCATGATGCTATGGATCATGATGGCCCGGTCTATAGTAACTTCAGACCGGTTGCTAGTGGGAATGATTGAGCATTGAATAAACTCCAACCATCCTCTAGCTATAGGCTTGAGGTCCAATCTTCTTAGTTGAATAAACTCCAACCATCCTTTGGAGTCAATCTTCCATTGAGCTCCTTCTACACATATGTCCATAAGGACTTGGTCCAACCTTTGATCAAAGTTGACTCTCCTTGTGTAGGGGCGTGCGTTCTCTTCCATGTATGGCAAGTTGAACGCCAACCTCACATTCTCCGGACTAAAATCTAAGTATTTCCCCCGAACCATTGTAACATAGTTCTTTGGATCCGGGTTCTTACTTTGATCATGGTTCTTGGTGATCCATGCATTGGCATAGAACTCTTGAACCATTAGGATGCCGACTTGTTGGATGGGATTTGTTAGAACTTCCCAACCTCTTCTTTGAATTTCATGTCGGATCTCCGGATACTCATTTCTTTTGAGTTTAAAAGGGACCTCAGGGATCACCTTCTTCTTGGCCACAACATCATAGAAGTGGTCTTGATGGGCTTTGGAGATGAATCTTTCCATCTCCCATGACTCGGATGTGGAAGCTTTTATCTTCCATTTCCCTCTTCTAGAGGATTCTCCGGTCTTAGATGCCATCAATGGTAATGGAAAAACAAAAAAGCTATGCTTTTACCACACCAAACTTAGAATATTGCTCGCCCTCGAGCAATAAACAAAAGAATAGAAGAAGAAGAAGAAGAAGAAGAAATATGGAGAGGGAGAGGGAGATGTGGTTTCGGCCAAGAGGAGTGTAGAGGGGTGTGTTGTGTGAATTTGATGAAGAATGGAGGTCTTTATATAGGGAAGGGAGGGGGGGTTAAGGTTCGGCCATATGGGTGGGTTTGGGTGGGAAATTGGTTTTGAATTTTGAAGGTAGGTGGAGTTTATGAGGTAGGTTTATTGGGAAGAGTGGGTGGATGTGAGTGGTGAAGGTTTAGTGGGGAAGAGAGATTGAGGTGATTGGTGAGGGGTTTTTAGGGAAGAGTGTTTATGGGGTTGTGTGAAAGAGAGTGGTGAGAAGAAGTGAGTGGAGGTAGGTGGGGATCTTGTGGGGTCCACAGATCCTGAGTGGATCCTGTGGGGTCCATAGATCCTGAGATGATCCTGTGGGGTCCACAGATCCTGAGGTGTCAAGGCATTTACATCCCTGCACCATTAGGCATGTAAAAATGCCTTTGTACCCAACTCTGGGCGTTCAGCGCCAGGTTGGTGGCCATTTTGGGCGTTCAACACCCATTTGTGTGCCATTTCTGGCGTTGAACGCTAGAACCATGCCTGTTCTGGCGTTCAGCGCCCAGAAGCTGCCCATTTTGGGCGTTCAGCGCCAGAACCATGCTCTGTTCTGGCGCTGAACGCCAGACAGATGCTCCTCCAGGGTGTGATTTTTCTTCTGCTGTTTTTGATTCCGTTTTCAATTTTTATATTTATTTTGTGACTCCACATGATCATGAACCTAAGAAAACATGAAAAACAATAAAAATAAGAATTAGATAAACATTGGGTTGCCTCCCAACAAGCGCTTCTTTAATGTCAATAGCTTGACAGTGGGCTTTCATGGAGCCTCACAGATGTGCAGAGCTTTGTTGAGACTCTCCAACACCAAACTTAGAGTTTGGATATGGGAGTTCAACACCAAACTTAGAGTTTGGTTGTGGCCTCCCAACACCAAACTTAGAGTTTGACTGTGGGGGCTCTGGTTGACTCTGCTTTGAGAGAAGCTTTTCAAGCTTCCTCTCCATGGTTGCAGAGGGAGATCCTTGAGTTTTGAATACAAGGGAGTTCTCATTCCATTGAAGGACTATTTCACCTCTATCAACATCAATCACAGCTCTTGCTGTGGCCAGGAAAGGTCTTCCTAGGATGATGGATTCATCCTCTTCCTTTCCAGTATCCAGGACTATGAAATCAGCAGAAATGTAAAGGCCCTCAACCTTTACTAATACCTCTTCTACTTGTCCATAAGCCTGTTTTCTTGAGCTGTC
Organism: Arachis ipaensis; assembly: GCF_059453495.1. Lineage (NCBI taxonomy): Eukaryota > Viridiplantae > Streptophyta > Magnoliopsida > Fabales > Fabaceae > Arachis > Arachis ipaensis. The sequence goes on along the minus strand of NC_142441.1, from coordinate 110,304,839 downwards.
TGCCATCTCCAGTGAGATTTTAGCAGCTTGCACCCCAGAGATTCCCAGTTTCTCTATTACAGAGAAGGGCATGAGGTTTATCCCTGAACCAAGGTCACATAGAGCCTTAAAGATCATAGTGCCTATGGTACAGGGTATTATGAACTTTCCAGGATCCTGTCTCTTCTGAGGCAATGTCAGTTGATCCAGATCACTTAGTTCATTGATGAACAAGGGATATTCAACTTCCCAAGTATCAATGCCAAATAATTTGGCATTCAGCTTCATGATTGCACCAAGAAACTTGGCAGTTTGCTCTTCAGTAACATCCTCATTCTCTTCAGAAGAGGAATACTCATCAGAGCTCATGAAGGGCATAAGGAAGTTCAATGGAATCTCTATGGTCTCTAGATGAGTCTTAGATTCCTTTGGTTCCTCAGAGGGAAGCTCCTTATTGATCACTGGACATCCCAGGAGGTCTTCCTCCTTGGGATTCACGTCCTCTCCTCTCCTCATAGGTTCGGCCATGGCGCTTATGTCAATGGCCTTGCACTCTCCTTTTGGGTTCTCTTTTGTATTGCTTGGGAGAGTACTAGGAGGGATTTCAGTGATCCTTTTACTCAGCTGGCCCACTTGTGCTTCCAGATTTCTAATGGAAGACCTTGTTTCATTCATGAAACTTACAGTGGCCTTAGATAGATCAGAGACTAGATTTGCTAAATTAGAAGCATTTTGTTCAGAGTTCTCTGTCTGTTGCTGAGTTGATGATGGAAAAGGCTTGCTATTGCTAAACCTGTTTCTTCCACCATTATTAAAGCCTTGTTGGGGCTTTTGATCCTTCCATGAGAAATTTGGATGATTTCTCCATGTTGAGTTATAGGTGTTTCCATAAGGTTTACCTAAGTAATTTACCTCTACTATTGCAGGGTTCTCAGGATCATAAGCTTCTTCTTCAGAAGATGCCTCTTGAGTACTGTTGGATGCAGCTTGCATTCCATGCAGACTCTGAGAGATCATATTGACTTGCTGAGTCAATATTTTATTCTGAGCCAATATGGCATTCAGAGTATCAACTTCAAGAACTCCCTTCTTCATAGGCGTCCCATTACTCACAGGATTCCTTTCAGAAGTGTACATGAACTGGTTATTAGCAACCATGTCAATGAGTTCTTGAGCTTCTGCAGGCGTTTTCTTTAGGTGAATGGATCCACCTGCAGAAGTGTCCAGTGACATCTTTGATAGCTCAGATAAACCATCATAGAATATATCCAGGATGGTCTATTCTGAAAGCATGTCAGAAGGACACTTTTTGGTCAACTGTTTGTATCTTTCCCAAGCTTCATAGAGGGATTCACCTTCTTTCTGTCTGAAGGTTTGAACATCAGCTCTAAGCTTGCTCAGCTTTTGAGGAGGAAAGTACTTGGCTAAGAAAGCCGTGACCAGCTTATCCCAAGAGTTCATGCTATCTTTGGGTTGAGAATCCAACCATAATCTAGCTCTGTCTCTTACAGCAAAAGGGAAAAGCATGAGCCTGTAGACTTCAGGATCTACTCCATTAGTCTTAACAGTATCACATATCTGCAAGAATTCAGTTAAGAACTGAAAAGGATCTTCTGATGGAAGTCCATGAAACTTGCAGTTCTGCTGCATCAGAGAAACTAATTGAGGTTTCAGCTCAAAGTTGTTTGCTCCAATGGCAGGAATGGAGATGCTTCTTCCATGTAAATTGGAATTAGGTGCAGTGAAGTCACCAAGCATTCTCCTTACATTATTATTATTTTCGGCTGCCATCTCCTCTTCCTGTTCGAAAATTTCTGAAAGGTTATCTCTGGATTGTTGTATTTTAGCTTCTCTTAATTTTCTCTTCAGAGTCCTTTCAGGTTCTGGATCTGCTTCCACAAGAATGTTCTTATCCTTGCTCCTGCTCATATGACAAAGAAGAAGGCACAGAAAAATAATAATAATAATAGAGATCCTTTATACCACAGTATAGGGATCCCTTTGTGAGTGGAAGAAAAAAGGGGGAGACAAAGAATGTGATGTAAAGGAAGAAACACAACTGTACGGATGGAAGAGATGTGAGATGAGATGTTAGGATATGAATGAATAAATAGAATAGGATGGGGGAGGGATAATTTTCGAAAATTATTTTGAAAAAGAGTTAGTGATTTTTGAAAAATGGTTTTTGAAAAATGTTAGTAAATTTTTTTTTTTTGAAATCAAAATAAAAAATAAAAATAATTAGTTAATAAAAAAGAAATTTTTGAAAAAGAGGGAAGATATTTTCAAAAATTAGAGAGAGAAAGTTAGTTAGGTAGTTTTGAAAAAGTTAAGAAACAAACAAAAAGTTAGTTAGTTAGTTGAAACAAATTTTGAAAAGATAAGAAGTTAGGAAGTTAGAAAAGATATTTTGAAATCAAATTTTTGAAAAAGATAAGATAAGAAGATATTTTGAAAAGATATGATAGAAATTAGTTTTTGAAAAAAGATTTGATTTTTAAAATCACAATTAATGACTTGATTCATAAGAAATCACAAGATATGATTCTAGAACTTAAAGTTTGAATCTTTCTTAACAAGAAAGTAACAAACTTCAAATTTTTGAATCAAAACATTAATTGATTATGTTATTTTCGAAAATTTGGTATAAAAAGTAAGAAAAATATTTTTGAAAAATATTTTTTTTTGAATTTTTCGAAAATAACTAAGAATTTTGAAAAAGATTTGATTTTTGAAAAAGATTTTGAGAAAGATAAGATTTTCAAATTGAAAATTTGATTTGACTCATAAGAAACAACTTGATTTTAAAAACTTTTGAAAAAGTCAACTCAAATTTTCGAATTTGATGAGAGAAAAAGGGAAAGATATTTTTTTGATTTTTGAATTTGTTATGATGAGAGAGAAAAACAAGAAAAATAATGCAATGCATGAAATTTTTAGATCAAAGCAATGAATGCATGCAAGAATGCTATGAATGTCAAGATGAACACCAAGAACACTCTGAAGAATATGATGAACATCAAGAACATATTTTTGAAAAATTTTTAAGGCAAAGAAAACATGCGAGACACCAAACTTAGAATTCTTTAATGCCTAGACACCAAGAATTCAAGAATGCATATGAAAAACACTATACAACACAAAACAAAAAATCATCAAGATCAAACAAGAAGACTTACCAAGAACAACTTGAAGATCATGAAGAACACTATGAATGCATGAATTTTCGAAAAGTGCAAGATGCACATGCAATTGACACCAAACTTATTATATGACTCAAGACTCAAACAAGAAACAGAAAAATATTTTTGATTTTTATGATTTTCTAATTTTTTTTAGATTTTTTTCGAAAATTAATTGAAAAATAAAAATAAGGATTCCAAAATTTTTAATATGAATTCCAGGAATCTAGCATTCTTAGTCTAAAGCTTCAGTCCAGGAATTAGACATGGCTCACTAGCCAGCCAAGCTTTCAAAGAAAGCTCCAGTCCAAAACACTAGACATGGCCAATGGCCAGCCAAGCTTCAGCAGGTGATCATGGATCAGCAGCAGGTGGATGAGCAACAACTAATTTGCTCTTGATAACAAATTGCAAGCCTCAGTCCAAATGAATTTAGACATGGCTTTACAGCCAGCCAGGCTTCACATGCTTCATGAAACACTAGAATTCATTCTTAAAAATTTTGAATAAATTTTTGAAAACATTTTTATTTTTTTTTTTTCGAAAACAAAAGAGAAATTTTTTTGAAAATATTTTTGAAAGATTTTTGAAAACAAACGAAAAGAAAATTACCTAATCTGAGCAACAAGATGAGCCGTCAATTGTCCAAACTCGAACAATCACCGGCAACGGCGCCAAAAACTTGGTGCACGAAATTGTGATGTCCAGGCTCAAACAATCCCCGGCAACGTGAGCAACTTGGTGCTCTGATCTCAATACATAATTGTCACAACTTCGATACAACTAACTAGCAAGTGCACTGGGTCGTCCAAGTAATACCTTACGTGAGTAAGGGTCGAATCCCACGGAGATTGTTGGTATGAAGCAAGCTATGGTCACCTTGTAAATCTCAGTCAGGCAGATATAAAGTGATAATGGTGTTTTCGAATATTATATGATAAAATAGGGATAGAGATACTTATGTAAATCATTGGTAGGAATTTCAGATAAGCGAATGGAGATGCTTTTCGTTCCTCTGAACCTCTGCTTTCCTGCTATCTTCATCCAATCAGTCTTACTCCTTTCCATGGCTGGCTTTATGCTAGGGCATCACCGTTGTCAGTGGCTACATCCCCTCCTCTCAGTGAATAATATGCTCACGCACCCTGTCACGGCACGGCTATTCATCTGTCGGTTCTCGATCATGCTGGAATAGGATTCACCCTCCTTTTGCGTCTGTCACTAACGCCCAACAATCGCGAGTTTGAAGCTCGTCACAGTCATTCAATCATTGAATCCTACTCAGAATACCACAGACAAGGTTTAGACCTTCCGGATTCTCTTGAATGCCGCCATCATTCTAGCTTACGCCACGAAGATTCTGGTTAGGAGATCTAAGAGATATTCATTCTAGCTTAATTCATGTAGAACAGAAGTGTTTGTCAGGCACACGTTCATAAAGGAGAAGGATGATGAGCGTCACACATAATCATCACCTTCATCACGTTCTTGGGTGCGAATGGATATCTTAGAAGCGAAATAAGAAGAATTGAATAGAAAACAGTAGTACTTTGCATTAATCTTTGAGGAACAGTAGAGCTCCACACCTTAATCTATGGAGTGTAGAAACTCTACCGTATGAAAATACATAAGTGAAGGTCCAGGCATGGCCGTGTGGCCAGCCCCTATGGTCTAAGAACAATGCGTTCAAAGATGGTCAAAAAGACGTCTAATACAATAGTAAGAGGTCCTATTTATAATAAACTAGTCACTAGGGTTTACATGAGTGAGTAATTGATGCATAAATCCACTTCCTGGGCCCACTTGGTGTGTGTTTGGGCTGAGCTTAAGTGTAGCACGTGCAGAGGCCATTTGTGGAGTTGAATGCCAGTTTCTGTGCCAGTTTGGGCGTTCAACTCTGGTTTTGGATCCTTTTCTGGCGCTGGACGCCAGATTTGGGCAGAAGGCTGGCGTTGAACGCCAGTTTACGTCGTCTATTCTTAGCCAAAGTATGGACTATTATATATTGCTAGAAAGCCCTGGATGTCTACTTTCCAACGCAATTGAAAGCGCGCCATTTCGAGTTTTGTAGCTCCAGAAAATCCACTTTGAATGCAGGGAGGTCAGAATCCAACAGCATCAACAGTCCTTTTTCAACCTCTGAATCTGATTTTTGCTCAAGTCCCTCAATTTCAGCCAGAAAATACCTGAAATCACAGAAAAACACACAATCTCATAGTAAAGTCCAGAAATGTGAATTTAACATAAAAACTAATGAAAACATCCCTAAAAGTAACTAGATCCTACTAAAAACATACTAAAAACAATGCCAAAAAGCGTATAAATTATCCGCTCATCACTTCCTTTCCATCCTCTAAGCCATTCCTGTCCCGTAATCTCTGAAAACACTTAACACACATATCAAGGCATCTAGTGGTGATAAGAGAGGATTAATATTAGCAATATAAAGGCCAAAGTAGCATGTTTTCAATCATAGCACAAAATCAGGAAGGAAAACATAAAGCATGCGATTAGTATGAATAAATGGGTAAAGAGACCACTCAATTAAGCATAAGATAAACCATAAAATAGTGGTTTATCATGGCTACCACTAAAAATTTAACATAACCTGGTGTAATGGGAAATAGGCCAGGAATATCGATTCCCCTTTGATAAAACAGCCATCTTACTTCAGAGTTATGCAATTGCTCGGCTGGAACATATATTATTGGAGCATTTTTTGACAATTGGTGCAAGTTTTCACCTTTTAAAGACAATCTCTCTGTAAATTCGTCCAAAAAAAGCTAGCACATAGAATTTTAGAAGATAGACTCTATGCTCCCACATGTGTTCCACATATTTCTTCATGGACCTCGGCTAGGGTGAGCTCTGCCTCTGACCTGTTTAAACAATTTAAGAGTGGACGAGTATATCCTTGTTTATTCAAGTTATCATTTAATAATGTAAAGAATGAGGCTTGTCGTCGGAATCGTTTCAAATCACTTATTTCAGATGAAATATTTCCAGTTTTCAAATAATGAATATAAGGCCATCACCAGTTGTCACTCTGGTTGATGTTGCAAATATTAATAAAATTAATGCTTGGTGTAACCAGAGTGGATTGTAGAAAAGTTGAAGTGTGTGACTGTGTACTGGTGAGCTTGGATAGGATGTCAGCTCGATGATCTTGTTCTCTTGGAATATGGTGAATTTCAAATTTTGAAAAAGAAGGTTTGAGTGATTTTACAATATCTAAATAATTTGTTAGAAGAGGATCTTTGACTTGAAAAGATTGATTTACCTATTGCACTACTAATAAAGAGTCACAATGTACTTTTATTTCAGAAATGTTTAATTCGATTGCTAGCCTCAAACCAATAATAACTGCTTCATATTCAGTCTGATTGTTGCTGGCCTTGAAGAAAAAGCATAAAGAGTGTTCTAAAACAATTCCATTACCATCTTCAACGAGAATGCTAGCCCCTAACACTTGAGAGCTAGAGGTTCCATCTAGATAAAGCGTCCATTCTGTTGGCATGTCATTGGAGTTAGGAGCAGTAAATGATGTGTGAGCATCATTCATATCTTTTCTATGTGATTTATATGGTTTTCTGTTGATTTGTTAGAAGATTTTAGTGGATTATTGATAAACCCATATTTCATGAGTTCTTTTGTGCTTAATTTGAGTGATTTATTCAATCCTCCACCTACTTATTCATATTAACTGTATGGTTTTACTTTTCCTTCCTTATTATGTCATATTGTGAAAAATATGTTTTCTCTAAGCTTTAAAAATTAATTATTTTAATTACCTTTATTTCCATTCGATGCCGTGATTAGTGTGTTGAGTAGTTTCAGATTTTCTAAGGCAGAATGACTTAAAGAATGGAAAAGGAAACATACAAAAATGGAAGGAGAAAGCAAAACGGAGCTTTGAAGGAAACTGGTATTCACGCGATCGCATGGACGACGCGATCGCGTGCCAGAAGCGAAGATGCAGCGACGCGGCCGCATGACTGACGCGACCGCGCGACATAAGCAGAACGCATATGATGCGAACGCGTGACTGACGCGACCACGTGGCAAGGAAAAGCTCCGAATGACGCGACCGCGTGACCCACGCGGACGCGTGACAGAGGCCACGTATCAGAATTTACAGAATACGCCCCCAGCGATTTCTGAAGCCTTTTTTGGCCCAGATCCAAGTACAGACAGCATAGACCAGAGGTTATAAAGTGTGGGAATGCAACCATTCAAAGAGAGCTCGCATATTTTATTTTTCAATGATTTAGATTTAGTTGAGAGGGAGATCTTCTCCTCTCTCTCTTAGGATTTAGGATTTCTTCTCGCTTTAAGAGTGACTCTCAATCCAGGTTTTATATTTCTTTGCTTTAAACTTCCCTTTTACTTTATTTATTTATTTCAGTATCAGAGTTGGCTATTTACCTTTATAATTGAATCTATGAATTCTTCCATGTTACGGACTGTTATTTGAATTAATGATAATTGAGGTATTTTCAGTTTATGATTGTTCTCTTTTATTTAAGTTACCATTGCTTCCCATCTAAGGACATTTTTATTATTCCAGCAATTTTACTTTTTCCCCTTTTGGTCCTGGTTAAGAATTCAGTAACTCAACAGTTATTAAACTCAACATAATTGATAATCGTTATCTTGCTAATTGAGCTGAACTTAAGTAATCCCCACCTTTTCTTAGGAAATAAATAGGAATCAAAGGTCAATTTAATTAATCCCTTGTCTTTCCTTTGCCCTAGTAAAGGTTGACCAAGTGGAGTTTAGATTCAACTTTCATTATAGTTGAGAGAGATAACTACGTTGGACCTCCAACTTCTCTTACCTTGCCAAAAGTCTGCTTTACAGTATTTATTTATTTTAATTGCCATTTACTTTACTTGTCATTTAAATTACTTGCTTCTCATCTTCTAAACCCCGATTACAACCTTTATAGCCAATAATAAGAACATACCTCCTCGCAGTTCCTTGAGAAGACGACCCGAGGTTTGAATACTCGGTTAACAATTTTTAAAGGGGTTTGTTACTTGTGACACCCAAAACGTTTGTACGAAGGGATTTTTGTCGGTTTAGAGACTATATCTACAACGCGACTGTTTTTATGACATTCTTTACTGGCAAAAATCCTATCGTCAATTATCCCCCATTGGATGCTACTTTGAGTTTTGTGGAATTTGATTGATTTTAAGTAGAATTTGGATGAAGAATTGGTGAAAAGGGCATAAAGAAGCAAAGAAGCCTCATGCATATGCATCATTGGAGTAGCAAGGGAGTTCATGCGTACGCATGTGCTGCGCGTACGTGATGAGCGGATATTTTATAGCTTTTTGCCATCATTTTCATATAGTTTTTAGTATGTTTTGTTTAAGTTTTATTAAGTTTTCATAGGTTTTAGTGTAAAATTTACATTTTTGGATTCTACTTTGAGTTTGTGTGATTTTATACAATTTCAGTTATTTTCTGGCTGAAATTGAGGAGCTGGAGCAAAAGTCTAATTCAGAGACAGAGAAAGTGCTGCAAATGTTGTTAGGATCTGACCTCCTTGAACTTGAAATAGCTTTTTTGGAGTGACAGACATCCAAATAGAGCGTTCTCAACGGCTATGGAAAGCTAACATCCAGGGCTTTACAAAAATATATAATAGTTCATACTTTGCTTCAGAATTGAAGGCCCAAAACTGGTGTTCAACGCCAGGTATCTGCCCTATTCTGGGGTCCAATGCCCACAAGGGAGTAGCCAACGTTCCAACGCCCAAAAAGGACCACCTAGCTAGCATTCAACACCTTAGAAGCCTCTTAGCACGTGGATCTCAATCAAGCTCAGCCCAAACACTCACCAAGTGGGCCCTAGAAGTGGATTTTTGCACTAAAAGACTATTTTATCCTTCTTATATAATCCTTAGTCATTAGTCTAGTATTTATTTAAGAACTTTCATAATTTTCAGAACCTTTTTGACACTTTACACATTTCACATTGTAATTCCTATTAGTATGAGTTTCTAAATCTCTTAGGTTGAGGGGAGGAGCTCTGCTAAGTTTTATGAATTAATAAAGTATTACTGTTCTATTTCAATTTGTGTTTGATTCTCTATTCTAAGATATATATTCATTCTTCATCATTATGAATGCGTTGAACCGGCACAAGGTTATCTCATACTACATAGGTTCAGAGTGAGTCTTTCATCGGACAATGATGAACCACTAGCTTGATTATACATCTATTAGACAGCTAATCCACGACTTCGTTGGAGACTTCTTGAGACACCAGTTCAGTCGAGGTATGGGGAGATTAGAGTCTTTGTGCTAGAGGCTAGAACCCAAGGCGCAGCATTCTATGATCCAGAATATTCGACCTTGTCTATGGCATTTTGAGTAGGATCACTAAGGAGAATGAACTGCAGGAGCTTCACCCTCAATCAGACTGGATCCGCACTAACCCTGGGGTTCAGATCTGGAGGAGCATTGGCGACCTCTCAAGAAAGGCATTGATTACATACAACCTACCATAGAAGAAATCATTCACAGTTGGAGTAGACAGTGAAACCAAATTGATCCAGAAGAATAAAGCATCTCTAAAACTTTAACCATCTTCTTATCATTACATTCACCATCAATTGAGTAACGTTTGCTTTATTTTCCTTTTATGCACTTTAGACAAACAAACAACTTCTCTATCTGCCTGACTAAGATCTATAAGATAACCATAGCTTGCTTCAAATCACAATCCTCGTGGGATCAACCCTCACTCACTCAGGTATTACTTGGACGACCCAGTGCACTTGCTGGTTCAGTTGTTCAAAGTGTAATTCCGCGCACCAAGTTTTTGGCGCCGTTGTCGGGGATGGTTCGAGTTTGGACAACTAACGGAATGTCTTGTTGCTTAGATTATGTATTGTTTTTAATTTTGTTTGAGTGTTTTATTTTCTTCTTCTTTTTCAAAAAAATCAAAACTTTTTCAAAAACCTTTACTTTTCTTTATCAATCTTTATCTTTGGTTTGAGTCTTTTATTTTTGTTCTTGTTGAATTTTTGAACTTCTTGAATCTTTTTCTAAAAATTTTCAAAAATAGTGTCTTTTGTTTGAATCTTGTGTCAATCTTTAAGTTTGGTGCCTTCTTGTGTATTTTCTTTTAAAAATTTTTAAAATTTGTGTCTTTGGTTTTCAAAATTTTTAAGATTGGTGTCTTTTGCATGTTCTTATTTTCTTTGAATTCTTTGAGTTTTATTCTTGGTGTTCTTATTGATCTTCTTGTTTTGATCTTAAAATTTTTTAAGTTTGGTGCCTCTTTGTGTTTTTCTTTGCAATTTTCGAATTCTAGGTGATCTAAAAATTTTAAGTTTGGTGTCTTTTGTTGTTTTTCTCTTTCCTCATTAAATTCAAAAATAAAAAAAATTAAATAACTTTTCTTATCCTTATTTAAAATTTTCGAAAATCTTGCCATTTTAAATTCAAAATTTTAAAATTAGGTGTTTTCTTGTTAGTCAAGTTAAGATTTAAATTTTAAAATCATATTTTTTTTCAGATTTTTATCTTATCTTTTTATCTTTCTTTGAAATTCAAAAAAATCTTATCTTATCTTAATTCAAAATTCAAATTTCAAATTTAAATCTTTTTCAAATCTTATCTTAATTTCAAATCTTTCTTAATTAGTTACTTGTTTTCTCTTTCTTCTTTTTCAAAACTTCCTAACTAATTCCTCCCTCTTCAATTTTTGAAAATATGTTTTCTCTTTCTCTCTCTTTTTTTTAAATTATATCATCTAATTTTCAAATCTTTTTAATTAATTAAACTTTTAATTCAAATTAAACTAACAAATAAAATAAAAACAAAAATATTTCAATTATAATTTACATATTTATCCCTAATTCTTATACTTCTCTTACCTTTCTTTATCATGAACCCAAATGGGAATGAAGAGTTCACAAGAACTCTGGGGTCCTATACAACCCCCACTGCTGACTTCTATGGAAGAAGTATTAGCATACCCCCTATCAGAGCAAGTAACTTTGAGTTAAACCCTCAACTCATTACTCTGGTGCAGCAGAACTGCCAATACTCTGGACTTCTACAAGAAGAGCCTACTGAGTTCCTGGCAAATTTTTTACAAATTGCTGACACAGTACACTGTGAGGGAGTAGACCAAGATGTCTACAGACTATTGCTCTTTCCTTTTGCTGTAAAGGACCAAGCAAAGAGGTGGTTGGATAACCAGCCTAAATCTAGCCTGAAAACATGGAAACAGTTAGTAGATAAGTTTCTAAATCAATTCTTCCTTCCAAGGAAGTTAACCCAGTTAAGGCTGGATATCCAAGGCTTCAAACAAGAGAGCAATGAATCTCTTCATGATACCTGGGGAAGGTACAGAAAGATGCTAAGAAAATGTCCCACAAAAATATTTTCAGAACGGGTACAGCTAGACATCTTTTACTATGAACTTTCAGACATGACTAAAATGTCTCTGCACTACTCTGTTGGTGGTTCCATACATATGAGAAAGACCATTAAAGAGGCTCACGAGCTTATTGAGACAGTTGCTACTAACCAGCTGATGACTTGTATCATCTACCTCTTTCTCTTATCTAAAAGGACCATAAAAAGAGCATAATCTCATTAAATCAATGCAATTTCATGGAATAAATGATAAATATTATGGTACATTACTTTAAAATGAGTTTGTGTTGAATTTCAGGTGAAAAGAGAAACAAAGGAAAGAAAAACTGAGAAAAAGAGGCTGGGCGTGTGAAGCTGGGCGTGCCACTTGGAACAAACGCCACTAAACACAATGGGCGTGGCACGCCAGCACCAGGGTGTGGCACGCCAATTATATTTCACAGAGAAGAGTTCTTGGAGCTTTAACAAGGGCGTGGCACGCCAGTTATATTTTCCAGAGAGCAAGATTGAAGGCCACAAAGAGGGTGTGGCACGCCAGGCTAGGCGTGGCACGCCAACCCTATCATATGCTATGGGCGTGCCACTTGAACTTGTGGGCGTGGCACGCCAGTCCACCGATCCAGAAAGGGGACACACACTGGGCGTGCCACTTAGTATCGAAGGCGTGGCACGCCAACTATTACCCAACACTTGGGCGTGCCACTTGGGACTCTAGGTGTGACACGCCAGGCTTGAAGGGGTTCACACCAACATAGGCGTGCCACTTGAACACCAAGGCGTGGCACGGCAGTTCAAGTTTCCAGAGAAGGAGGCGAAGGTCCAACACTTGGGCGTGCCACTTGGTGTCGAAGGCGTGGCACGCCAACTAGCACCCTTGACTTGGGCGTGCCACTTGAGTCTTAGGCGTGGCATGCCAATGCTTGAAGAGGCCTAACCACCTACTGGGCACGCCACTTGATGTCGAAGGCATGACACGCCAGCTCTATCACCCAAAGAAGAAGAGAACTGGGCGTGCCACTTGAGGCTTAAAGCGTGGCACGCCAAGACCAAATAACCCTGGGTGTGCCACTTGAATGCTGGGCGTGGCACGTGATGCACGGAAACTTGTCTCTCAACAGATTTTCCTCGGCAAGTATACCAAATTGTCGTCAAGTAATAACTCACAAAAGAGTGAGGTCAAATCCCACAGAGATTAACGGATTAAGCAATCAATAGTTGATTAATTATCCTAGTTAGACGAATCATATTGGAGTGATAAGTAATCAAAGAAATGTAAATGGCATAAAAGTAAAGAAAGCAATAAAGTGCAGAAAAGTAAAATGGCAAGAAAAGTAAATGTAAGAACTAAAAATAAAATGAACATTGGGATCGAGAGATATTGCAATCCTCTGGATCAATTTCATTCTCATCTCTTCCTCAATCAATGCATTCCTTGGCAATCCAATCTCTCTAAGCTTGAATAATTTTCTAATTCCTTGATTTAGTTGCTCATGGGAAGAGATGAAGTTTGGTCACTGATTATACCACACACATTCATAGATCAAAGTATTGGTAAGATTAAATGTCACAATATCCATCCAACCCCCAATCTAATCCAATGTGAGAGAGCATTTCTAGCATGATTTCCTCATTCCTCTTCCAAGGTTTAGATGAAATCCAAGTATGAGCAATTTCTCTTCCGAGACAATTACCCAATTGGATGAAGATCGAAAGCTCTCTAGTAAAATCAAGAGAAAAGAAAGAAGAAGAAGAATAAGAACTACAATTGATCCATTGAATCACAATAGAGCTCTCTAACCCAATGAAAAGAGTTAGTTGATCATTGCTCTACCAAAATAGAAATGAAATAAAGTGCAGAAAAATAAAGATGAAGATTAAAACTGAAATTGAAACTTCAAAATTCATAAATGAAAAGTACAAAGAAAAAAAAGAGAAGGAAAAGTGTGTGAGGGGAGGGAGTCCGAAGACCCCTCTTCAATCCCCCATTCTAGAATAAATTTAATGTAGAAACTAAGGCCTTTTTATAGGCTCTCCTAAATTACAAATGAAATTAAAAGCAAATTACAATTAAATAAAAATTTCTATTCTAGATGCTTCTTGTGGCCTTGATTGGTTAACACTTGTGGGCTTGCTTCCTTGAGGTTGGGTGGTCCTTGTAAGTGAATCAAGTTGAGGTCCAGGTGCTAATCTCAGTGCTAACGTTAGCCACACTAACGCTACAAGTGTGGCGTTAGTGCTGAAGTTAGTGTTGCTAACGTCACACTTGCTACCCAGTTGGTGTTTTTGGAGTTTAAAAGATGCCTCTAGTTTATGCTCCAATTTCATGCCCACTATAGAGTATTATATATCGTTAGAAAGCTCTGAATGTCAGATTTCTAACGCAACTGGAATCACCTTAATTGGACCTCTATAACTCAAGTTATGCTCCTTTGAAGTGGACAAGGTCGCTGGCATAGTCGCTAGCATTACTGGAAAAAGCGAGTCACAATAACATTAGCGATCAGGGGCTTAATATTGCCAGGTTATGGAGCCCAAAATTAATGTCCACCCCATACTATTATATATTGTTGGAAAGCCCTAGATGTATACTTTCCAACGCCTTTGAAAGCGCATCATTTGGAGCTCTACAGCTCGAGTTACACTTCTTGGAAGGTAAAGAGGTCAGCTGGCCTTACTACAGGTTGATACCATGTTCAACTTTGCACTTTGGGGCAGGTTTTCTCCCTCAAATTCAGTGTTCACCATATAGTGCCATATATGCTTAGAAAGATCTGGAATCCTACTTTCCAATGCCATTGGAATCACCTCATTTGGAGCTTTGTGGCTCAAGTTATTCTTGTTTGAAGAAGGCATGGTCAGGCTGCCAGGTGAGACTTTTGCCCACATGGCCATTAACGTGGGTCTTCCTTTGCTTCACAAACGTTAGTGGCACTCACTTTTTCTACTAACGTTGGCGCTTCCCTTTCCTTCCACGTTAGTTCCCACGTTAATGTAACTAACGTGGAAGCTAACGTGGGTCTTCTTTTGCTTCGCTAGCGTTATTGGCACTCACTTTTGCCAATAACGCTACTCCTTCTTCAAAGTTAATGCCATTAACTTTCTCACTAACGTTGGAGCTTCTCTTTTCTTCCACGTTAGTGCCCACATTAGTGGAGCTAACGGGGTCGCTAACATGGGTCTTCTTGCCCTTCGCTAACGTTATTGGCGTTAACGTTCTCACTAACTTTCCAAGCTTTCCTTCCTTCCACTTTAATGGCCACGTTAGTTGTACTAGCCATTAACATGGCTTTTCTCTGCTTCTTGTTACCTGAAATCAATCAAACAAAGTGCATCAAAGCCTTGCTCTTAATCATGAGATCATGCATCATCCATTTTATCATTCAATTTATGCATAATTCTCATGAAATCATTCAAAATTCACAATGTTTGCTTGAATCATGGTATGAATGCATTTTCAACTAAATACTTTCTTATTTCCTAAGAAAATGCATGAAACCAACCTAAAGCATACAAAAAATGGCTAGTAAAACTAGCCAAGATGCCCTGGCATAACAACACCAAACTTAAATCTTGCTTGTCCCCAAGCAAGAAAAAAAAACTATGCACAAAGAATTCTCTTACTTAGAATGCATTGAAGAATTGCTTATGATGCCGTAGTGGGTGAAGTGAATAAGTGACAGTGGGGTTAACTCTAATTTGTATGCTTATGCAAGGATTCCAGTGCTCATTAGTCCTTACATTTTGGAAGTCTTAGATCTTAGGACTTTCATTCAAATGATATTATGGAATCCTCTTTATAGATTGTCACCTTTAAAGCAGCATTTATTTTCTATCATTTTTCTTTTCTTTTTGTATCTTGGCCTTGACTCTAGGTATCATGTCTCAAAGCGGCTTTTTAAGATAAGCTTTCAATCAATACTCCCAAACCAGTTGGTCTAAGGTATTAGGTGTTAAAGCACCCCTTAGGATATACTTGCTCAAGCCTCTCTCTTTGACACAAATCCACCACAAGCATTTAACTAGGACAATAACTCTTTGAGTTCTTGTTTCTTTCTTTTTCTTCCTAGTAATTGATGCTCAGAGCCTTGGGCTTGTTCTTTGTTTTTCTTTTTCTTTTGTTTTCTTTTGTTGTTGCTTCTTGGATCAATAGATATTTGAGAAATTCCATAATACTTCTCTAAATTTTATTTCCTGTCTATGAGCTCCATGCAAGTTTTCACAAACATGCAACCTCAATACACCATCATACAATCAGAACCTCCACTCCTCTTAATCTTTTGCTTGCCCCAAGATTTATAAAATTCCTCAACATTTTCATTTCAAAAGAATGATTTCCTTGTTGCATTCTTAGAGATATTGGGTGCAAGTAAAATTCAATATGATAATCATGATATCATAGCAACATGTTACAAATCAAATATCAAATTATGCTTATTCACACGGAGTAATCACACATGCATACACAGAAAATAGAAGACAATCATGCAATTTAAAGTGCTGGAAATAAGTAAGAGGAAAAAGGAACTTTACCACCTTGTAGTTGGTGCACGAAATTGTGATCATCAATGGCGCCATCAACATGGTACGCTCAATTGTAATCTCAACTCTTTATCACAACTTCGCACAACTAACCAGCAAGTGCACTGGGTCGTCCAAGTAATAAACCTTACACGAGTAAGGGTCGATCCCACGGAGATTGTTGGTATGAAGCAAGCTATGGTCACCTTGTAAATCTCAGTCAGGCGGATATCAAAAGGTTATGGAGTTTTCGAAAATTAAATAAGAAGTAAACATAAAATAAGGATAGAAATACTTATGTAATTCATTGGTTAGAATTTCAGATAAGCGTATAGAGATGCATTCGTTCCTCTGACCTCTGCTTTCCTGCTGTCTTCATCCAATCAATCTTACTCCTTTCCATGGCTGGCTTTATGTAAGGACATCACCGTTATCAATGGCTACTTTTAATCCTCTCTGGAAAATGGTCCGATGCGCTGTCACTGCATGGCTAATCGTCTGGAGGCATCACCCTTGTCAATGGCTGCATCCTATCCTCTTGTGAAAATGGTCCAAATACTCTGTCACAGCACGGCTAATCATCTGAGGTTCTCGATCATACTGGAATAGGATTCACCCTCCTTTTGCGTCTGTCACTACGCCCAGCACTCGCGAGTTTGAAGTTCGTCACAGTCATTCAATCCCAGAGTCCTACTCGGAATACCACAGACAAGGTTTAGACTTTCCGGACTCTCATGAATGCCGCCATCAATCTAGCTTATACCACGAAGATTCTGATTAAGAGATCCAAGAGATACTCATTCAATCTAAGGTAGAACGAAAGTGGTTGTCAGGCACGCGTTCATAGGGAATGATGATGATTGTCACGTTCATCACATTCAGGTTGAAGTGCGAATGAATATCTTAGAAGCAGAATAAGTTGAATTGAATAGAAAAACAGTAGTACTTTGCATTAATCTTTGAGGAACAGCAGAGCTCCACACCTTAATCTATGGAGTGCAGAAACTCTACCATTGAAAAATACATATGTGAATATAGGGTAAGCATGGCCGAGTGGCCAGCCTCCCATGGAGGTCTATAGATCAAAATATGATCCTAAGATATTCCAAGATGTCTAATACAATAGTAAAAAGTCCTATTTATAATAAACTAGCTACTAGGGTTTACAGAAGTAAGTAAATGATGCATAAATCCACTTCCAGGACCCACTTGGTGTAGGCTTGGGCTGAGCTTGAGTGTTACACGTGCAAAGGCTCTTTCTGGAGTTGAACGCCAGGTTGTAACGTATTTCTGGCGTTCAACTCTGGTTTATGACTTGTTTCTGGCGTTTAACTCCAGACAGCAGCGTAGAACTGGTGTTCAACGCCCTTTTACGTCGTCTAAACTCGGTCAAAGTATGGAATATTATACATTGCTGGAAAGACCTGGATGTCTACTTTCCAACGCAATTGGAAGTGCGCCATTTTGAGTTCTGTAGCTCCAGAAAATCTACTTTGAGTGCAGGGAGGTCAGAATCCAACAGCATCAGCAGTCCTTCTTCTACCTCTGAATCTAATTTTTGCTCAAGTCCCTTAATTTCAGCCAGAAAATACCTGAAATCACAGAAAAACACACAAACTCATAGTAAACTCCAGAAATATGAATTTAACATAAAAACTAATGAAAACATCCCTAAAAGTAACTAGATTCTACTAAAAACATACTAAAAATAATGCCAAAAAGCGTATAAATTATCCGCTCATCAGTAGTTCATCTTTATTGTTGTTGCCCTTTTCCTCCTATTCTTCCCCTTCCCACACCAGACTTATAATAATTGCTTATACTCAAGCAACAATTAAAACAGTGGTGATGGGGTCTATGATGGATCATGAATGTCTTAGAATGAAGTGTGAGTATGCATGTGTTTCAGCAAGCAAGATTAAGGATACAATAAAGGCACAAGAGATACAAATAGAGACATTTTGATTGCATTAATAAGTGGTGTGCTTGGTACCTTGCATGAAAGATAAGTGGCAACACCAAACTTAGTGTGACACTCTCAATTTAGAATGTTGCAAGTACCCAGTGAAGATTGAAAATCAAATTGTTGCATGGCAACACCAAACTTAGAATACAATCATATGCCAAATTATTGAAAGTAAACTAAGCAAAGAAAGAAAATGTTACCTACAGTTGGGTTGCCTCCCAACAAGCGCTCTTTTAATGTCATTAGTTTGACATGTTGTTCATGAATTTCTTCCTCTTCTTCCAGTTTATTAAGAGGAATGACCTCAAGAGGAAAGAGGAGCCAGTTAATGCCCCTTGTTTTGAGTGCCTCTCCCCAGCAAGCCTTCTTCTGTTGTTAGCTTGAGTAAACTTGCTTGTTGGGGTAGGGGTGGGATGGCTTTTGGTTGACCTTTTCTTCTTCATGGATATTATCCTTCTTTTCTTGGTCACCATCCTCTTTTTAGTGCTCATGTTGATTGCCTTCACCACCTTGATTTCAGTACTTGGGTGTTGTATGATGGTTGGAGCATCCTTTTCATCAAGAGCTTCTTGAATTGGTAGTTCAATGAACTCATCCTTGATACAACTCTCTATTTGATTGGAGTAGTGTGGACTCCCTTGATTGACTTCCTCCCTTTCTTCTGCATGATGTTGCATTGAGCCTTTTGGAAGTGAGTTTGCATGTTCCTTTGTCACCCTTAGTAGCCTCTGTGGGTATGGATCTTTGGGCTTATATACTCTCACAGCCTCCTCCTTCTTCATATGAATCTCACTTGGTATGGCTGCCTCTTTTTTTTGTTCTTCTGATTCCTCCCTTGTTCTTGACCTTTGAATGAACTCCTCTATTTCTGGAGAGAGTGAAGTGGTCTCTCTTTGTAATCTCAGCTCTTCAATGAATTGTTCTTCAAAATAGAGTTGTGCATTCTGTCTCAATTTTTCTCCATGGTCTCTTTTTTCTATTTTCTCCTCTTCGTTTGTCTTTATCATTTCTTCCAGGAGGAGTTCTATCCTAGCGAGTCTCTCTTCTTCTCTACTTTTTTTGAGTTCTTCAATGATGAGTTCCATCCTAGCAAGTCTATCTAAAGGAGGTTGGGTAGATTGTAATGGTTGGTCGGGGTTGGCTTGTAAATGGAATTGGTTGTTTTGTGGTTGTGTGTTCTGAAAGTGGTATGACTCTTGTGGGTAGTGGATTGAGTTTTGTGGATGGTGAAATGAATTGTATGGATTTGGGACAGAACTTTGTGCTGAGGTATACTCAAGTGATGAATAATTTAGGCATGTAAAACTTGGAGGTGAGGTTGGATAATTGAGAGGTGATGGCTCTTGATGCATGGGGTATGAATGAGAGAAATATCTTTGATTTTGATCTTTCCAGCCACAACTTGAGTAGTGATCAAATTCGCCAAAATATGGACCATTTTGTGGCTCTGGAAAGTACCACATTTCATGTTCTTGATACTCCCACCCACCATGAGCGTAGTAAAGTGAATCATTCTGTGGTGGTGGAGAGTTTCCCATGAAATTTGATTGACTAAAATATGATGGATGCTCCTTTCTTTCCTGCAAAAAGCTCTGTCTCAAACAATAATCACCAAAAGAAATTGGAATCTCCATTGTAATAAATGAGGGATTCTTAGTGAGGCAATATCACAAACAGTTGGTTAGCAAAAGAAAATAAAGAAACAAAACAAAGACAAAAGAAAAGTGTCTAATCTAGTAAATCAATCAACTGGTAGTTTGTTAATCACAATTAATCCCCGGCAACGGCGCCATAAACTTGATGCACGGAAACTTGTCTCTCAACAGATTTCCCTCGGCAAGTATACCGAATTGTTGTCAAGTAAAAACTCACAATAGAGTGTGGTCGAATCCCACAGGGATTGATTGGTCAAGCAACTTTAATTGGAGGAAAGTTCTAGTTGAGCTAAGCAGAATTTGATATGAGAATTGCAGGAAATTAAATGGCGGGAAAGTAAATGGCAGAAAATGTAAATGCTGGAAATAAAGAGCTGAATATAAATGACGGAAAGTAAATTGCAGAATCTTAAATAGGGAATGGGGAATTTAGCAGAACGTAAATGGCAGAAACTAAAGAGAATGGGTAAGATCAGAAATGGGGAATTCATTGGGCTTAGGAGATGTTGCATTCTCCGGATCAAGTTCATTTTCATCTCTTCCTCAATCAATGCATTCATTGATCTCCTTGGCAATCTTAAGTGATTGAATTCTAATTCCTTGGTAACTCAATCTCTCAAATCTTGATCAATAGCCAATTCCTTGGTCTAATTGCTCATGAGAAGAGATGAGGTGCGGTCACTGATTATACCACATGTATTTCCAAATCAAAGTATTGGGAGAATTATATGTCACCATATCCGCCCAAACCCCAATTTGGTTCAACATGAGAAAGTATTTCTAGCATGATCTCTTCATTCCTCTTCCAAGGTTCAGAAGAGATCCAAGTATGAATAGTTTCTTTTCCAAGACAACTATCTAATTGGACGAAGATTGAAAGCTTTCAAGTAAAATCAAGAGAAAAGAAAGAAGAAGAATAATGAAAACTATTATTGATCCATCAAATTACAACAGAGCTCCTTAACCCAATGAAAAAGGTTTAGTTGTTCATGGCTCTGGGAATGGAAAGCAAAGATGGAGAGTACATTCTGAAGTAAAACTAGAAGTTGCAGAGAAAGTAAAATTATACAGAGAGTAGTCCTCTCAATCCAAAAGCTCTTCTCTAGTTCAAAACTACCCCTATATATACTACTCTTCTGATTTTTCAGTTGGCTCTTCAAGTCTTGGATATGGGCCTTTGGATCTTGAGTTGAAGTAGTTTGGAATCTTCGGTGGGCTCAGCTTTACTTGCAGAGAAAGTGTGAAGTAGGCATGGACTTTGGCTAGGACGTTAGTGGCTTTAACATTAAGTGAAAATGTGGGTTCGAGAACGTTAGTGACAATCACCTTTTGCACTAACGTTCCTAGCCCAAGATGAGTTACCTTAACTTCAACGTTAGTGGCACTAACGTGACCACTAACGTTGCCTCTTGATCCATTGCGAGCGTTATTGGCGTTTACCTTTGCCAATAACGTTGCCCTTGGCCCCTTCTTCCCTACGTTAGAGTCCACGTTAGTATAGCTAACATGACTCTTAACGTGGGTATGCCTCAACTTTGAGAGAATTAATGACACTTACCTTTGTCACTAACGCTCCAAACACCCTTCTTCCCACGTTAGAGTTCACGTTACTTAGGTTAACATGACTTCTAACGTGGTAGTGATAGCCATCTCCAACGTTAGTGACAAAGGTGAGTGTCACTAACGTTGGCTCATCATTCCTTTCCTCCACATTAGCTTCCACGTTAATGCAATTAACGTGGCAACTAACGTGGCTAATAGAGGCTTAGTCCAACGTTAGTGACAAAGGTGAGTGTCACTAACGTTGGCTCTTCATTGGTTCTCCCACGTTAGAGGTCACGTTAATGTAGTTAACGTGACTCTTAACGTGGCTAAGTGTGCCCCTCTCCCCAACGTTAGTGGCATTCACTTTTACCACTAACGTTGGAGCTTTACTTCTCTTCCACGTTAGCTTCCACGTTAACGTAGTTAACGTGGACACTAACGTGGGCTATGATGGCTCACGAAAGCATTATTGGTGTTCACTTTTCTTGTTAACGTTGTAAGCTAGCCTCCTTTCCACGTTAATAGTCACGTTAGTTGGACTAACGTGGCTATTAACATGGCATCTTCCTTGCTTTCTTTGTCCTGAAATCAAGCAAATAAAGTGCATCAAAGCTAGGTTCTAACCCATGAGATCATGCATCATTCAATTTATCATTCAATTCATGCATAATTCTCATGAAATCATATAAAATTCACAATGTTTGCTTGAATCAAGATGTAAATGATTATTTACCCAAAACTTGCTTATTTCCTAAGAAAGTGCATGAAACTACCCTAAAACCATAAAGAAAAGGTCAGTGAAACTGGCCAAAATGCCCTGGCATCAGCACGCCAGTTATGTTTTCCAGAGAAGTGAAGAAGGCTTATCATGGGCGTGGCACGCCACCTACTGTGCGTGGCACGCCGGTCATAATTTCCAGAGAGGATGGATGAAGTGCACACAATGGGCATGGCACGCCAGTTCAAAATTCCAGGGAAGACGGGTAAGAGGAAAGAGCCTGGGCGTTCTACTTGAGCTTGAAGGCGTGGCACGCCAGGCTAACCAAGCAAGAAGAAGACCCTGGGCATGCCACTTAGGCTCGAGGGCGTGGCACGCCAGGGTGGTTAATGAAAGGGGCGTGCCACTTGAAGAACCAGGCGCGGCATGCCAAGCCGAGCTGAGTAGCTAGGCGTGGCACGCCACTCAAGCGCCAGTCACACGCCAAGCTTAAGGGTCACGTTTTATGAGTTTTCCTTTTCCCTCCAGCTGTAATTTTCTTTTCTTTTTTATATTTTCTTAATTCTAGTAATAGGAGTAGTATAAATAACCTCTAGAAGTACTGAAAAAAGGGGGGTTGGGTTAGATTGTATTGGCAAGTTTAGTTTAGTCTTTACTTTACACTTCATCTCTTCCATCTCTTGTACTTTTCTCTAAGCTATGAGTAGCTAAATTCCCACTCATTGGGAGAGGGAGCTCTGTGGTACTTGATGGATTAATGATAGTTAATTTTTTCTTCTCTTCATCTTCTCTTTGATTTGCTAGAAGAAATTTTGTTCTTCATGCTAGTGTTCAATCATCTTGGGAAAGAGGTTGAATGCAAAATGGGTTTCATGGGAACCTTAGAAAAGGAAACATGAAACCATGCTTGAAATCCCTTCTCACACTTGAGTAGATATGGGTTTTGGGATTGGATATGGAACATATAATCCACCCACTATTTGGATCTATGATGACGTGTGGTAAAATCAGGGACCAAGCATATCTCTCTTCATGAGCAATTAGACCAAGGAATTGGCTGATTATCAAGATTTGAAAGATTGAATCACCAAGGGATTGGGGTTCAATCAATCATGATTGCCAAGAGGTCAATGAGTTACATAATTGAAGAAGAGATGAGCTGAATTTAATCCAAAGAGAGCAACATCTCCCAATCCCAATGAATTTTCCCTATTCCTATCTTCCACATTCTTTATAACTTTCTTACATTCTGTTATTCCCCATTCCCATTTACAATTCAGCCATTTACGTTTCAGTTCTTTACATTCTTGCCATTTAATTTTCTGCATGTTATAGCTTTCTTTTACATTTGAGTCATTTACAATTCTGTTATTTAATTTTCTGCACCCGATACACTCTCTATTGATTAGCTTAACTGAATTCATTCATCAACTAAAATTGCTCAATCAATCAATCTTTGTGGATACGATCCCACTCTACTGTGGGTTATTACTTGACGATACTTTGGTGCGCTTGCCAAAGAGCGGATTCATTTTATATGGGGACTAAATTCGGACTCATCACCAGCATCTGTACTCAGCTGCTGAGACTTCTATGAAAGCGGAGGTTAAGGCAATATCTACTGAACTAACCCTCCAGAACAAAATGGCCCATTGACTCAGTAGATGCAAGCCCTTGCCCAGCAACTGCTAGAATTGCAAGAGGCTTTGTGAGAAACTCAGGCTTCTAACAGGAATGTAGAAGCCCACCTGAGTCAAATAAGGCCGCAGTTATCTAAGCAGATAACAGAGGAATGCCAGGCTATTCAACTAAGGAGTGGGAAATCCTTACATACCCGACCTCAGTACAACAAGAGATCAAAGGAAGAAAATCTAACAGAGGAACACCATACTGCTGACTAAGACATCTCTGAGGGTGTTGAATGCCCAAAGAGGAATCTCATTGGCATTCAATGCCAAGAAGGGGTATTCATCCCAGGCATTGAACGCCCAAATGGGGGCAGCAACCTTGGCGTTGAACGCCCAAAAGGGGATGATGTCCCTAGCGTTGAATGCCAGGAAGGGGGCAGCAACAAGGGCGTTGAACGCCGAAACAAAGGTGGTCAATGACATACTGATAATGCCCCTCAAAAGCAAACTAATAACCCCCCCCCCCTTCCAATACACAAGGCACTCAGCCTCCATCAACCAAGATTGATGAGTATAAGGCCAAGATGCCATTCCATCAGAAACTCCGTCAAGCGGAAAAAGATAAACAGTTTACCCGCTTTGCGGATTATCTCAGAACATTAGAGATCAAGATCCCTTTTGCAGAGGCTCTTGAACAGATACCTTCTTATTCTAAGTTCATGAAGGATATCTTAAGTCATAAGAAGGATTGGAGAGAGGCAGAAACAATCCTCCTCACTAAAGAATACAATGCAGTCATTCAAACTTAAGGATTCTGGGAGCTTTATGATACCATGCACTCTAGGAAATGCTTGCAAAAGGACATCCCTATACGATCTCGGAGCAAGCATCAACCAAATACCTGCTTCATTAGTAAAGAAGCTCTGCTTGACTCATGAAGTCAAACTAACTCGTATATGTCTCCAACTTGCTGATGATTCAATTAAACTCCTATCAGGCATGGTTGAAGATATTATTGTTAGGGTTGGACCCTTTACTTTTTCCACTGACTTTGTGGTGTTGGATATGGATGGGCACAAAAGTGCATCTCTTATCCTAGGAAGACCCTTTCTAGCTATAGGAAGGACCCTCATTGATGTTCAGAAAGGGAAAGTAACCCTGAGAGTCAATGAGCATGAATATGTGCTAAATGCTGTCAAAGCCATGCAGCATCTAGACACCCCAGAGGAGTGCATTACAAGACTCGAGGAAGAACTAGATGAAATCTTCTATGATGCCCAGCTCGAGTTGGAGGTAGCAGATAAAATATAAGAGACTTTAAGTGATCCTAAAGAAGATGATAAGCCTCCAAAGTCTGAGCTCAAGCCATTACCATCCTCCCTGAAATATGCATTTCTAGGAGATGGAGACACTTATCTTGTGATCATAAGCTCTGCCCTAGAGCCACAGGAAGAAGAAGCACTAATTCAAGTGCTCAAAACACACTAGAACAAATTATGAAAATATAATTTATTCTCATTTTTTTTCAATAAAAAAATTTGAGATGAAAAATATAATAATAAAAAAATATAATTATGAAAAATTAACAAAATTAATGAAAAAAAGAATGAAAAATAAGTCGTGTCCCTTGTTAGTGTCCCCGTGTCCTTCTTATCAGGATGGACACAAAATACACTAATTCAGTGCCTTTGGACACACTGTCTTTGTCCATGTCTTCTCTTCCAAACATGATTTTGTGTCTCTGTGTCCATGTCTTAGTGTCCTGTCTCTGTAAACAAACGTAGCCTAAGTGACCTTAAGGGCATTAGCCCAACCCGATACATGCATAAAATTCTACTAGAGGATGATGCCAAACCAGTGGTGCAACCACAAAGGTGACTGAATCCAGCTATGAAGGAAGCAGTGCAGAAGGAAGTCACTAAGCTCTGGGAGGCTGGGATTATTTATCCCATCTCTGACAGCCCTGGGTGACCCTTGTCCAAGTTGTTCCCAAAAAGAGAGGCATGACATTGGTTCATAATGAAAAGAATGAACTGATTCCTACAGGGATAGTTATAGGGTGGCGTATGTGCATTGACTATAGAAGGCTCAATAACGCCACCAGAAAGAATCATTTTCCTTTACCATTTATTGATCAAATTCTAGAGAGACTAGCAGGGCATGCTTTTTATTGCTTCTTGGATGGATATTCCGGGTACAATCAAATAGCAGTGGATCCATAGGATCAAGAGAAGATAGCATTCACATGCCCATATGGCGTGTTTGCCTATAGGCGAATGCCATTTGGCCTATGCAATGCACCTGCCACCTTCCAGAGATGTATGCTCTCCATCTTCTCTGATATGATAGAGACGTTCCTTGAAGTGTTCATGGATGACTTCTCTGTCTTTGGAGATTCATTTGAATCCTGCTTTGACCATTTGGCCCTAGTTCTGAAGAGATGCCAAGTGACAAACCTAGTTTTGAACTTGGAAAAATGCTACTTCATGGTAACTGAAGGCATTGTTCTTGGGTACCGGATTTCAAGCAAGGAAATAGAAGTGGATCAAGCTAAGGTGGAGGTGATTGAGTGATTGCCACCACCCAGTAATGTCAAAGGAATCTAAAGTTTCTTTGGACACGAAGGATTCTACAGAAGGTTTATAAGAGATTTTTCAAAAATCGTAAAACCTCTATGTAATTTATTAACCACTGACACTCCATTTGTCTTTGACCAAGAGTGTCTACAGGCCTTTGAGACTCTGAAAGCTAAGCTTATCACTGCGCCTATGATCCCTGCACCTAACTGGGACTTACAATTCGAACTGATGTGTGATGCAGTGACCATGCCATTGGCGCAGTTCTGGGGCAGAGACATGACAAGCTTCTGCATATTATTTATTACGTCAGTCGTGTTCTAAATCATGCATAGAAGAACTATACCACTATAGAAAAGGAATTACTTGCAGTGGTTTATGCCATTGACAAGTTTAGATCCTATCTAGTAGGATCTAAGGTCATTATCTACACTGACCATGCTGCTTTAAGGTATCTACCCACTAAGCATGATTCTAAGCCCAGGCTCATAAGATGGGTACTACTTCTGCAAGAGTTTGATATAGAAATTAGAGACAGAAAGGGTACAGAAGACCAAGTGGCTGACCACTTATCTCGGATTGAACCAGTGGCAGGGACTTCTCCTCCCTCCACTGACATATCCAAAACATTTTCAGATGAGCAACTCTATGCCGTCGGGACAGCACCTTGGTTTACAGATATTGTAAATTACAAGGCTATAAGGTCCATTCCCAAGAAGTTTAACAGGCAGTGATGAGCGGATAATTTATACGCTTTTTGGCATTGTTTTTAGTATATTTTTAGTATATTTTAGTTAGTTTTATTATGTTTTTATTAGTTTTTAAATAAAAATCACATTTCTAGACTTTACAATGAGTTTGTGTGTTTTTCTGTGATTTCATGTATTTTCTGGCTGAAACTGAGGGACCTGAACAAAAATCTGATTCAGAGGCTGAAAAATGACTGCAGATGCTATTGGATTCTGACCTTCCTGCACTCGAAGTAGATTTTCTGGAGCTACAGATACTCAATTGGTGCGCTCTCAATTGCTTTGGAAAGTAGACATCGTGGGATTTCCAGCAATATATAATAGTCCATACTTTGCCCAAGATTTGATGGCCCAAACCGGCGTTCCAAGTCAGCATAGAAATTCTGGCGTCAAAACGCCAGAACTGGAATAAAAGCTGGAGTTAAACGCCCAAACTGGCACAAAAGCTGGCGTTTAACTCGAAGAAAAGTCTCTACACGTGAAAGATTCAATGCTCAGCCCAAGCACACACCAAGTGGGCCCGGAAGTGGATTCTACATCATTTACTCATTTCTGTAAACTCTAGGTTACTAGTTTTCTACAAATAGGACCTTTTGCTATTGTATTTTAGACACTTGATCATACTTTTCATCTTGGAACTTGTATATTTACGCTTTGGGAGGCTGGCCATTTGGCCATGCCTAGACCTTTTGTTCTTATGTATTTTCAATGGTAGAGTTTCTACACACCATAGATTAAGGTGTGGAGCTCTGCTGTTCCTCATGAGTTAATGCAAAGTACTATTGTTTTTCTATTCAACTCAATCCTAATTCTTCTCTAAGATATACACTCGTTCTTTAACCTGATGAATGTGATGATCCGTGACACTCATCATCATTCTCACCTATGAACACGTGCCTGACAACTACCTTTGTTCTACTTGCAATAGCTTGAATGTGTATCTCTTGGGTTTCTAATCTAAGATTAGAACCTTCGTGGTATAGGCTAGAATTATTGGCGGCCATTCCTGAGATCTGAAAAGTCTAAACCTTGTCTGTGGTATTCTGAGTAGGATCTGGGAAGGGATGCCTGTGACGAGCTTCAAACTCACGAGTATTGGGTGTAGTGACAGACGCAAAAGGATCAATGGATCCTATTCCAACATGATCGAGAACCGACAGATGATTAGTCGTGCGGTGACAGCGCATTTGGAACATTTTCACTGAGAGGACGGAAAGTAGCCATTGACAATGGTGATGCCCAACATAAAGCTTGCCATGGAAAGGAGTATGAATGATTGGAAGAAGGCAATAGGAAAGCAGAGGTTCAGAAGGAACAAAGCATCTTCATACGCTTATCTGAAATTCTCACCAATGAATTACATAAGTATCTCTATCTTTATTTTATATTTTATTTATCTTTTAATTATCAATTCTCCATAACCATTTGAATCTGCCTGACTGAGATTTACAAGATGACCATGGCTTGCTTCAAGCCGACAGTCTCCGTGAGATCAACCCTTACTCACGTAAGGTTTATTACTTGGACAACCCAGTGCACTTGCTGGTTAGTTGTGCGGAATTGTGATAAAGAGTTGAGATTACAATTGTGCGTACCAAGTTGTTGGCGCCATTGATGATCACAATTTCGTGCACCAAGTTTTTGGCGCCGTTGCCGGGGATTGTTCAAGTTTGGACAACTAACGGTTCATCTTGTTGCTCAGATTAGGTAATTTTATTTTATGTTTAAGCTTTTTACTTTTTATTTTCGAAAAATTTCAAAAAAAAATATGTTATTTCTATTATGTTCTTCAGAGTTTTTAAGAATGAATTCTAGAGTTTCATGATGATTTGTTGAAGTCTGGCTGGCTGAGAAGCCATGTCTAATCTTTTGGACCGAGGTTTCAACTTATCATCACAAGGGCTTGTTGATTTCTATCAATCTTGCTGTTGAACGTAATGATTTGCTAAAGCTTGGCTGGCCATTGGCCATGTCTAGTGTTTTGGATCGAAGCTTTTACTGAAAGCTTGGCTGGCTAGTAAGCCATGTCTAATTCCTGGACCGGAGTTTTAGACTATCATTGCATGATTCCTGGAATTCTCATTAAGAATTTTGAAGTCTTTTTTCTCTTTTTCCATATAATTTTCGAAAAATCACAAAAAAATTTATAAAATCATAAAAACCAAAAATATTTTGTGTTTCTTGTTTGAGTCAAGTGTCAATTTTTAAGTTTGGTGTCAAATGCATGTCTTTATTCTTCTTTCATTTTTCGAATATATGCATTATGTTCTTCATTGATCTTCAAGCTGTTCTTGATGATTTCATTGCTCTGATCTTTAATTTCTCTTATTTTGTGTCTTTTGTTGTTTCTTACATGCATTTTCAAATTATTATAGTCCTTCGTATACAAACTTCTAAGTTTGGTGTCTTGCATGCATTGTTTATTTGATCTTTGTTGCATTCTTTTTATTATTGTTTCTCATCATTAAAAATTCAAAAAAAATTTAAAATTATGTCTTTTCAAGTCAATAATACAGAGAATTGAAGATTCAGAACATTCAGCAGAAGAATTACACAGAAAAAGCTGGGCGTTCAAAACGCCCAGTAAGGAAGGAAAACTGGCATTTAAACGCCAGCCAGGGTACCTGGCTAGGCGTTAAACGCCCAAAAAGGTAGCATTTTGGACGTTAAACGCCAGAATGGATGCCATTCTGGACGTTTAACGCCAGGAGGACACTAGAGGGAAGATTTTGTTTTTAATTCAAATTTTTTTCAAATTTTCATAATTTTTCAAAATCAAATTTTTTTTCAAGTCATATCTTTTCAATCATATCTTTTCAAAATCAATTTCTTTTCAATTTTTTTATTTATTACTATTTTCGAAAATCCTTGATACAATTAGTGATTTAATTCAAAATTTTCAAGTTGTTACTTGCCTATTAAGAACAAATCAAAAGTTTTAATTCTAGAATCATATCTTTTAATTTCTTGTTAGTCAAGTAATCAACTTTAATTTTAAAGACTTTCTTCTTTTAAATTTGATTCTCAATCATATATTCTCAATCATATCTTTTCAATCACATCTTTTTCAAAATTAAGTTTCAATCATATCTTTTTGATTTCTAATTTCAAAATCTTTTCCCAAAAAAAAAAATCACTTAATTTCTTTCCCAATCTTAGTTTTCGAAAATCATCAATCAAATTTTTAAATTTCTTTTAATTATTTCAAAATATTTTTACTTTATTTTTGAAAATTCTTCCCCTCTTCTCACATCCTTCTATTTATGGACTAACACTCCTCCTCAATGTACAATTCGAACTCTATCCTTTTTGATAAGTTTGAATTCTCTCTTCTCTACCTCATCCTTCTATTTTTATTTTCCTCTGACACCTCAAGGAATCTCTATACTGTGACATAGAGGATTCCATATTTTCTTCTCCTCTCTTTTCATATGAGCATGAGCAAGGACAAAGGCATTCTTGTTGAAGCTGATCCTGAACCTGAAAGGACCTTGAAGAGAAAGCTAAGAGAAGCTAAAGTACAACTCTCTATAGAGGACCTAACAGAAAGTTTCAAACAAAAAGAAGCCATGGCAGCCGAAAATAACAACAATGCCAACAATGCAAGGAAGGTGCTTGGTGACTTTACTGCACCTATTCCTGACTTCTATGGGAGAAGCATCTCAATCCCTGCCATTGGAGCAAACAACTTTGAGCTTAAGCCTCAATTAGTTTCTCTAATGCAACAGAATTGCAAGTTTCATGGACTTCCATTAGAAGATCCTCACCAATTCTTAGCTGAATTCTTGCAAATCTGTGACACTGTCAAGACTAATGGGGTTGATCCCGAGGTCTATAGACTTATGCTTTTTTCCTTTGCTGTAAGAGACAGAGCTAGAACATGGTTGGATTCACAACCTAAAGAAAGCCTAAACTCTTGGAAAAAGCTAGTCAATGCCTTCTTGGCAAAATTCTTTCCACCTTAAAAATTGAGCAAGCTAAGAGTGAAAGTCCAAACCTTCAGACAAAAGGAAGGTGAATCCCTCTATGAAGCCTAGGAAAGATACAAGCAATTGATTAGAAGGTGTCCTTTTGACATGCTTTCAGAATGGAGCATCATAGGTATTTTCTATGATGGTCTATCTGAACTGTCCAAGATGTCATTGGACAACTCTGCTAGAGGATCTCTTCATCTGAAGAAGACACCTGCAGAAGCTCAGGAACTCATTGAAATGGTTGCAAATAACCAATTCATGTATACTTCTGAAAGAAATCCTGTGAATAATGGGACAAATCATATGAAAGGAGTTCTTGAGATTGATACTCTGAATGCCATATTGGCTCAGAACAAAATATTGACTCAACAAGTCAATATGATTTCTCAGAGTCTGTCTGGAATGCAAGCAGCAACAGGCAGTACCAAAGAAGCTTCATCTGAAGAAGAAGCTTATGATCCTGAAAACCCAGCAATGGAAGAGGTGAATTACATGGGAGAATCCTATGGAAACACCTATAATCCTTCATGGAGAAATCATCCAAACCTCTCATGGAAGGATCAACAAAGGCCTCAACAAGGCTTCAACAATAATAATGGTGGAAGAAATAGGTTTAGCAATAGCAAGCCTTTTTCATCATCTTCTCAGCAACAGATAGAGAATTCTAAGCAGAGCCACTCTAACTTAGCAACTGTAGTCTCTGATCTAATTAAAACCACTCAAAGTTTCATGACTGAAACAAGGTCCTCCATTAGAAATTTGGAGGCACAAGTGGGTCAGCTGAGCAAGAAAGTTATTGAACTCCCTCCTAGTACTCTTCCAAGCAATACAGAAGATAATCCAAAAGGATAGTGCAAGGCCATCAACATACCCCACACAGCCGAACCTGAGAGGAGGAAGAGGCAGGGATCTCCACTGAGGAAGACCTCAATGGACATCCACTGGCCTCCAAGGAGTTCCCTAATGAGGAACCATGGGAATCTGAGGCTCACACTGAGACCATAGAGATTCCATTGAATTTACTTTTGCCATTCATAAGCTCTGATGAGTATTCTTCCTCTGAAGAGGATGAAGACGTTACTGAAGAACAAGTTGCTAAGTACCTTGGAGCAATCATGAAGCTAAATGCCAAGCTATTTGGTAATGAGACTTGGGAGGATGAACCTCCCTTACTCACCAAAGAACTGGATGACTTGACTAGGCAGAAATTACCTCTGAAGAGACAAGATCCTGGAAAGTTCTCAATATATTGTACCATAGGCACCATGACCCTTGAGAAGGCTCTGTGTGACCTAGGGTCAAGCATAAACCTCATGTCTCTCTCTATAATGGAGAAGCTAGGAATCCTTGAGGTACAAACTGCAAGAATCTCACTAGAGATGGCAGACAATTCAAGGAAACAGGCTTATGGACTTGTAGAGGATATCTTGGTAAAGGTTGAAGGCAACTACATCCCTGCTGATTTCATAATCCTGGACACTGGAAAGTGTATGGATGAATCCGTCATCCTTGGCAGACCCTTCCTAACCACAGCAAAAGTTGTGATTGATGTTGACAGAGGAGAACTGGTCCTTCAAGTGAATGAGGACTTCCTTGTGTTTAAAGCTCAAGGATCTCCCTCTGTAACCATGGAAAGGAAGCATGAAAAGCTTCTCTCAATGCAGAGTCAAACAAAATCCCCAAATTCAAATTCTAAGTTTAGTGTTGGGAGGCCACAACCAAACTCTAAGTTTGGTGTTGAGAGGCCATCATCATGCTCTGAGTATCTGTGAGACTCCATGAGAGCCCACTGTCAAGCTATTGACATTAAAGAAACGCTTATTGGGAGGCAACCCAATTTTACTTATCTATGTCAAATTTCTATTTTCCATTGTTATTTTATGCTTTTTGTAGGTTGATGATCATGTGAAGTCACAAAAACAATTGAAAAAGCAAAAACAAACTGAAAAATAGGATGAAAAACAGCACACCCTGGA
The DNA here is from genome assembly GCF_059453495.1 of Arachis ipaensis. Lineage (NCBI taxonomy): Eukaryota > Viridiplantae > Streptophyta > Magnoliopsida > Fabales > Fabaceae > Arachis > Arachis ipaensis. The sequence continues at coordinate 110,271,971 of NC_142441.1, read as the reverse complement.
GGAGAAAGCTACTTGCGTTTAAACGCCAGTAAGGGCAGCAGAATGGGCGTTAAATGCCCAGTTTGGCACCATTCTGGGCGTTTAACGCTAGAAATGGGCACTAGACTGGCGTTTAACGCCAGAAAAGGGCAAGAAGCTGGCGTTAAACGCCAGAAATGGGTAGCAACCTGGCGTTAACGCCAGGATTGGCAGCAAAGGGCGTTTTGCAAGCCTAATTGGTGCAGGGATGAGAAATCCTTGACACCTCAGGATCTGTGGACCCCACAGGATCCCCACCAACCTCAACCCACTCTCTCTCTTCTTTACACCTTTTCATAATACTCTTCCCCAAAAACCCTTCACCTATCAAATCCTACCCTCTTCTCCATAACCCTTCACCAATTCACATCCATCCATCATAAACCCCACCTACCTCACCATTCAAATTCAAACCACTTTCCCTCCCAAACCCACCCATACATGGCCGAACCTTACCCTCTCCTCACTCCTATATAAACCCATCTTCACCCCTTCATTTTCCCACATCTTAAACATTACTTCTCTCCCTTGGCCGAAACACTAACCCACCTCCATCTCCTCTATTTCTTTTTCCTTTACTCTCTTCTTTCTTCTTTTGCTCGAGGACGAGTAAAACTTCTAAGTTTGGTATGGTAAAAGCGTTGCTTTTTTTTCCATAACCATTTATGGCACCAAAGGCCGGAGAAACCTCTAGAAAGAGGAAAGGGAAGGCAAAAGCTTCCACCTCTAAGTCATGGGAGATGGAGAGATTCATCTCAAGGGTGCATCAAGACCACTTCTATGAAGTTGTGGCCAAGAAGAAGGTGATCCCCGAGGTCCCTTTCAAGCTCAAAAAGGGTGAATATCCGGAGATCCGACATGAGATTCGAAGAAGAGGTTGGGAAGTTCTCACCAACCCCATTCAACAAGTCAGAATCTTAATGGTTCAAGAGTTCTATGCCAATGCATGGATCACCAAGAACCATGATCAAAGTATGAACCTGAATCCAAAGAATTAGCTTGCAATGGTTCGGGGAAAATACTTAGATTTCAGTCCGAAAAATGTAAGGTTGGCATTCAACTTGCCAATGATGCAAGGAGATGTACACCCCTACACTAGAAGGGTCAACTTTGATCAAAGGTTGGACTAAGTCCTCATAGATATTTGTGAAGAGGGCGCTCAATGGAAGAGAGATTCAAGAGGGAAGCCGGTTCAACTAAGAAGGCATGACCCCAAGCCTGTGGCTAGGGGATGGTTGGAGTTCATCCAATGCTCAGTCATTCCCACTAGCAACCGGTCTGAAGTTACTATAGACCGGGCTATCATGATCCATAGCATCATGATTAGAGAGGAAGTAGAAGTTCATGAGGTTATATCCCTAGAACTCTACAAGGTGGCGGACAAGTCTTCTATCTTGGTAAGGTTAACCTTCCCTCATCTCATTTGTCATCTCTGCAATTCAGCTGGAATTGACATAGAGGAAGACATCCTCATCAATGAGGACAAGCCCATCACTAAGAAAAGGATGGAACAAACAAGAGATCCCACTCATGGACAAGAGCATAAGGAAATTCCTCATCATGAAATTCCTGAGATACCTCAAGGGATGCATTTTCCTCCACAAAACTATTGGGAGCAAATTAATACCTCCCTAGGAGAATTAAGTTCCAATATGGGACAACTAAGGGTGGAGTACCAAGAGCATTCCATCCTCCTTCATGAAATTAGAGAAGATCAAAGAGTCATGAGAGAGGAGAAACAAAGGTAAGGAAGAGACATTGAGGAGCTCAAGCACTCCATAAGATCTTCAAGAGGAAGAACTAGCCGCCATCACTAAGGTGGACCCGTTCTTTAATCTCCTTGTTCTTTATTTTCTGTTTTTCGAATTTTTATGCTTTATGTTTATCTATGTTTGTGTCTTTATTACATGATCACTAGTGTCTAAGTGTCTATGCCTAAAAGCTATGAATATGAATCCATCACCTTTCTTAAATGAAAAATATTTTTAATTGCAAAAAGAAAAAGAAGTACATGAATTTTGAATTTTAAAACAGGTTAATTATTTTGATGTGGTGGCAATACTTTTTGTTCTTCTGAATGAATACTTGAACAGTGCATATTTTTGAAATTGTTGTTTATGAATGTTAAAATTGTTGGCTCTTGAAAAAATGATGGAAAAGGAAAAATGTTATTTGATAATCTGAAAAATCATAAAATTGATTCTTGAAGCAAGAAAAAACAGTGAAAAGCTTGCAGAAAAAAATGGCGAAAAAAAAAAGAAGAAAAGAAAAAGAAAAAGCAAGCAGAAAAAGCCAATAGCCCTTTAAACCAAAAGGCAAGGGTAAAATAAAAAGGATCCAAGGCTTTGAGCATCAGTGGATAGGAAAGCCCACAGGAATAAAATCCTGGCCTAAGCGGCTAAACCAAGCTGTCCCTAACCATGTGCTTTTTTCTGACCTCCGAGCTTGGCGTAGCTCCTTAATCTCCATTTGACCCTTGGCTTTCTCGCGAATCTCAGCCAAGGTTCTGGTTTTAGTCACTGTGATGGCTTCTTGGAAATTTCCTAGACGAAGCCCACTCTTAATAGTATGTAGGTACACCTCTGGATGAAGGTTTGGGATGCTCATCGCTACTTTGGTGAAGCAAGTAATATACTCTCATAAACTTTCATGCTGTCCTTGCCTGATCATGTTCAGATAATCAGAGTCATGTAAATATATGGAAGATGCAGCGAACAGATCTTCAAATGATTTGGCAAGCTCATAAAAGCGTGAGATAGAATCTGTAGTCAAAGAGAAAAACCAATCAAGTGCAGGACCGTCTAAAAAAGTAGGAAAACAACGACATAAAATGAGATCAGAGGCACCGTTTATTATCATCATAGAACAGAACTTTTTTATGTGCTTTTTAGGATCTCCCATGCCATTGTAAGGAGTGAGTGTCATTCGTAATGCAAAGTTTCTGGGCAATTAAAAATTCATGACCTTTGTTGTGAATGGTCCAACTGCGTTGTCTGATTTGTTATCTTTATTGTTTTATTGATCTCTCTCTGGTTGTTGAGTTTTAGAGACGTGTGTCGGATTAGAATTTTCCTCATCATCTTCTGGTTGCTCATTGTGATCATTATTATTTTCAATCCGAGCATTGGTTAGCTCAACTATATGATTTTCCATTCTTTGATTTTCTTCTACCATGCGCTGATTAGCTTGTTGTAACTCCGTTTCCATCTGAAGAAGTTTGGATGGTGTGGGAGGAAGTTGGTCAGTCATAGGAAGATTTGAAAATTTTGGGACCTAAAGAAAAAAGGATTTTTATTTCTGGGCCCACGATGGGCACCAATTGTTCTTATGGAGGTTGGCCATTGTACAGCTCGTTTATCGATGAGTAACTGGAAACTTTTCCATCAAGATGAATTATACTTCCACAATTAGAGAATAGGGGGTGGGCACCTGCAAAAGGCACTCAGATGCTAAAGTTAGTAAGTGAATAATATGCTTTGCAAATTGCAATGTGTCTAAACAATTTTCTTACCCTTTCTTATATTTGGGATGAGATGTATTCAGTTACAATTCGAAGAATCTTGTTTAAATGAGAAATGATAACGTTTTAGAATGTTATTATACATTTTGGTATTTTTATGACCAAACTATAGTGTTTATACCTGAGTTATAATGTTTTGACCGAGTTATAATAGTCACATCACTATCAAATTTAAATATTTTTAATTATATTTTAATTTTGGCATAAATATTCTTAACATAACTGTCACAACATATCATGATGAGAGTGTGGCAGAAACATTTTAAAATATGGGAGTCGTTACTAATTCTTATTATGGAAAAATTGAAAAAGCTTTCAAGTTTATAATAATGGATCTATTAGAGAATTTAAATTTGGAAATTTAATTAGACATAGAAAATGTTGAAAATTTAATCTTATGACACCTCTAATACATCCTTGATAAACGGTTACTTTAGAGTAAATTATACAAATCGTTATAATTTACATAATATCGTATATATTTTCCCTAAAATATAATAAAATATTTACAAAAGAATAAATATATTATTTAGAATCAACAACAACAACAATAATTATAATAATAATGGAAAACATGTGTTAGGACCACTATAATAAAATTTATTTTTAATGGCAATAACAAATAGGTCACTGTTTCAAAGTGTTACTTGAAACCAAGGTGAATTTGGGCTTTAGATGTGGGCTCCAAATGCCCTTTGATGTGGGTTCCGGCTTAGGAGTCGGTACGGCAGTTGGTCCGACATCCTTGACTGGACGGTGGTTGGGGGTACCTACAAAGAACTCCAATGTTTAAGTTAGTTGTGTTCAGGGTGATTACCACTTAGAGGTGGTAACCGAAATAGTGGGAGGAGTGCTTAACTTTCTCCACATGTCGGATAGGGTTCGGGTTTCAGGGACTTAGACCTAGCCTAGTCTGACCTTATTAGACTAGGCCTGCTATAGTGGTTTTGGAGTAATTGGGCCGATCTTGGTAGGCCCAATTTTATGCGTGACTTGTATTGTCAAAAACGAAGTGGGTTGGGCTTATAATGTGTAGGCCCAGGTTTGAACAATCACTATATGTCATATTTACGATTTTACGATAATTATATATTTGTCGTTATTACTATATATTATAACGAAAATTATAGAAAAAAATTAAAAATACAAAAAATTTGACAAAAAAAGAAATGTATACGCTTTGAAACACCTCTAACGAGTTTGAAAAACGATCTCAAGAGCCGGAGGACCTGAAGGACAAAAGCGCAAAAAAGTGAAGATGAATGCAACAAAGGAAGAAGAGCCTCCCATGGAAGGGGTAGTTGAAGATATTTTGGAGGAAGAATCTGCCATGGAGGACGTCCAAACAGACCAGCCTATAGATCCAAAGGCTCTTTTTAAAATCGTTACTCGAGAGAGTGGCACTAAAGCTTCTTATAAGGATATGGTTATGGCGAACGGACTTGGGGATACCCTGGATCCTGAAGAAATTGTTCAAATGGTTACAGAAGAATATGAATCTGACTTCGAGATGGAAAGATACATGGATGAGTCACTAGCTCCCTTCAATCCCAAACCTGTTATCAAAGTGTCCCTAGAGAAATATGATGAATGGTGTAGACCATGGAAATTCTCTCTTATTGTTAAGCCATTGGGTAAGAAAATCAGCCTTCCTTTCATGGAAAGATAAGTAGCCAGAAGATAGGCGAAGCAAGGGACTGTCAATGTAACAGATCTTGAGAGAAACTTCTTCCTAGTTCGGTGATAAGCGGATAATTTATACCCTTTTTGGCATTCTTTTTACAAAGTTTCTAGTATGTTTTAGTTACTTTTTATTATATTTTTATTAGTTTTTATGCAAAAATAATATTTCTGGACTTTACTATGAGTTTGTGTATTTTTCTGTGATTTCAGGTATTTTCTGGCTGAAATTGAGGGACCTGAGCAAAAATCTGATTCAGAGGCTAAAAAAGGACTGCAGATGCTGTTGGATTCTGACCCTCCTATACTCGAAGTGGATATTCTGGAGCTACAGAAGCCCAATTGGTGCACTCTCAATTACGTTAGAAAGTAGACATACTGGGCTTTCCAGCAATATATAATAGTTCATACTTTGTCCAAGATTTGATGGCCCAAACTGGCGCTAAAAGCCAGCCTAAAACTTTCTGGCGTAAAATGCCAAAACTGGAGTTAAACGCCCAAACTGGCACCCAAGCTGGCATTTAACTCCAAGAATGGCCTATGCACGTGAAAGCTTCAATGCTCAGCCCAAGCACACACCAAGTGGGCCCCGGAAGTTGATTTCTGCACTATCTGCACTTAGTTACTTATTTTCTGTAAACCCTAGTAACTAGTTTAGTATAAATAGCACTTTTTACTATTGTATTATCTAGCTTATGCCATTGTTCACGTTTGGAGGCTGGCCTCATGGCCATGCCTAGACCTCTTTTCTCTTATGTATTTTCTACGGTGGAGTTTCTACACCTCATAGATTAAGGTGCGAAGCTCTGCTGTTCTTCATGAATTAATGCAAGTACTATTGTTTCTCTTTCAATTCACGCTTACTTCTTCTCCAAGATATACTCTCGTACTTAATTCAATTAAGTCTGAATGAAGGGGTGACTCGTGACAATCACCCACTATCTTCATTACTCGCTTAGCCAATATCTGCGTGCCTGACAACCACAAGCGGTCTACATGATGTTCAACGTAGTCATTGGACGACAGCCGGAGTATATTCTCTTGGGTCTCTGATCCGTGATTCGCATTGTCTCTCCTGACAACAGAGCATCCGAATCTGAGATTAGAACCTTCATGGTATAGGCTAGAACCATTGGCAGCATTCCTGAGATCCGGAAAGTCTAAACTTTGTCTGTGGTATTCCGAATAGGATCTGGGAAGGGATGACTGTGACAAGCTTCAAACCTGCAAATGTTGGGCGCAGTGATAGTGTGCAAAAGGATAGAGAGATCCTATTATGACGCTAGCAGGAACCGACAGATGATTAGCCGTGCGGTAGCTGTACATGGTATTTTTCATCCGAGACGAGAAATCCGACAGTTGATTAGCCGTACAGAGATCGTACCTGGTATTTTTCATCCGAGAAGATCATACAGCTTGCCATGGAAGGGAGGACGCATGATTGAAAGAAGGCAGCTGTGAAGCAGAGATTCAGAAGCAACAAAGCATCTCCAAACGCTTATATGAAATTTCCACCGATGAATTACATAAGTAACTTTATTTTATTTTATGTTTTATTTATCTTTTAATTATTAAAACCTCATAACCATTTGAATCCGCCTGACTAAGATTTACAGGATGACCATAGCTTGCTTCAAGCCGACAATCTCCATGGGATCGACCCTTACTCACGTAAGGTTTTACTTGGACGACCCAGTGCACTTGCTGGTTAGTTGTGCGGAGTTGTGAAAAGTGTGAATCACAATTTCGTGCACCAAGTTTTTGGCGCCATTACCGGGGATTGTTCGAGTTTGGACAACTGACGGTTCATCTTGTTGCTTAGATTGGGTAATTTTATTTTATGTTTAAGCTTTTTATTTTTAATTTCGAAAAAAAGTACAAAAAAATTTTTTAATAAAATCATAAAAACCAAAAAAATTTTTATGTTTCTTGTTTGAGTCTAGTGTCAAATTTTAAGTTTGGTGTCAATTGCATGTTTTAATTTTTCTTTAATTTTCGAAAATATATGCATTGTGTTCTTCATTGATCTTCAAGTTGTTCTTGATGATTTTCCTTGTTTGATCTTTAAATTTTCTTGTTTTGTGTCTTTTCTTGTTTTTCTTGTGCATTTTCGAATTCATTATGTTTAAAAGTCAAAAATTTTTAAGTTTGGTGTCTTGCATGTCTTTCTTTTCTTAAATTTTTTCAAAAATATGTTATTAATGTTCATCATGATCTTCAAAGTGTTCTTGGTGTTCATCTTGACATTCAAAGTGTTCTTGCATACATTATTTGTTTTGATCTTAAATTTTCATATTTTGTGTTATTTTGTTGTTTTTCTCTTTCTTCATTAATTCAAAAAAATCAAAAATAATATCTTTCCCTTATTCTACTCATAAATTTTCGAAATTTTGAGTTGACTTGGTCAAAAATTTTTAAAATTTAGTTGTTTCTTGTTAATCAAGTCAAAATTTTAATTTAAAAATTCTATCTTTCCAAATCTTTTTCAAAATCAAATCTTTTTCATTTTTCTTTTAATATTTTCGAATTCTTTCTTAAAATTTTTCAAAATCTTTTTCATTTTTTTTTTAATGTTTTCAAAAATTTTAAAATTAATTTTCAAAATCTTTTTCTTATTTTTACTTCATAATTTTTGAAATTATTGCTAATATTTAATGTTTTGATTCAAAAATTTCAAGTTTGTTACTTTCCTGTTAAGAAAGGTTCAACCTTTAAATTCTAGAATCATATCTTTTAGTTTCTTATTAGTCAAGTCATCAACTTTAATTTTAAAAATCAAATCTTTTTAATTTTCTTTTCAATCTTTTTCAAAATAAATTTCAAATCATATCTTTTTCAAAACTCTAATTTCAAAATCTTCTTCTAACTTCTTATCTTCTCAAAATTGATTTTCAAATCTTTTTCAACTAATTACTTGTTTGATTTGTTTGTTTTAATTTTAAAAACTTACTATTTCTCAAATCTTTTTAATTTCTCTTTCAAATCTTTTTCAAAATAAATTTCAATCATATCTTTTTCAAAATTTAATTTCAAAATCTTTTTCTAACTTCTTATCTTTTCAAAATTTATTTTTAAATCTTTTTCAATTAACTACTTGACTTTTTGTTTGATTTTAAAAAGTTTACTATTTCTTATCTTTTTCAAAACCACCTAACTACTTCTCTCTCTCATTAATTTCGAAAACTAACTAACATTTTTTTTAAAAAAAAATCTTTTTAATTAATTAATTTATTTAGTTTTCAATTTGCTTTTATTTCTTTTCTTAAATTTTCGAATTCTAACATAATTAATTAAATAAAAATAAAAATATTTTCCTTCTCCCTCTTCTTAAAATTCGAATACTCCCTCTCTCATCTCTTTCTATTTTATTTTATTTATCTACTAACACTTCTCTTCTACTCATAATTCGAACCCTCTCCCTCTCTCTGTGTTCGAATTCTTCTTATTCTCTCTCTACCTCATTCTTCTATTCTTCTCTTCTTCTACTCACATAAAGGAATCTCTATACTGTGACATAGAGGATTCTTCTTCTTTTCTGTTCTCTTCTTTTTCATATGAGCAGGAATAAGAATAAAGACATTCTTGTTGAAGCTGATCCTGAACCTGAAAGGACTCTGAAGAGGAAGCTAAGAGAAGCTAAAGCACAACACTCTAGAGAGGACCAAAAGGCCATGAGAGAGGAGCAACAAAGGCAAAGAAGAGACATAGAGGAGCTCAAGCACTCCATAGGATCTTCAAGAGGAAGAACTAGCCGCTGTCGAAAAGGTGGACCCGTTCTTTAATTTCATTGTTTTTATTTTTCTGTTTTTCGTTTTTTTATGCTTTATGTTTTGTCTATGTTTGTGTCTTCATTACATGATCATTAGTGTTTAGTGTCTATGTCTTAAAGCTATGAATTATTCCATGAATTCCGCACCTTTCTTAAATGAAAAATATTTTTATTTGCAAAAGAACAAGAAGTGCATAATTTCGAAAATCATCTTGAAGTTAGCTTAATTATTTTGATGTGGTGGCAATACTTTTTATTTTCTGAATGAATGTTTGAACAGTACATATTTTTAAATTTGTTGTTTATGAATGTTAAAATTGTTGGATCTTGAAAGAATAATGAAAAAAGATAAATGTTATTGATAATATGAAAAATCATAAAATTGATTCTTGAAGTAAGAAAAAGCAGTGAAAAACACAAAGTTTGCGAAAAAAAATGGCGAAAAAAATAAAGAAAAAAAGAGAAGAAAAAGAAAGAAAAAGAAAAATCAAGCAGAAAAAGCCAATAACCCTTTAACCAAAAGGCAAGGGTAAAGAGGATCCAAGGCTTTGAGCATTAAGGGATAGGAGGGCCCAAAGGAATAAAATCCTAGCCTAAGCGGCTAAATCAAGCTGTCCCTAACCATATGCTTGTGGCGTGAAGGTGTCAAGTGAAAAGCTTGAGACTGAGCGGTTAAAGTCGTGGTCCAAAGCAAAAACAGTGTGCTTAAGAGCTCTGGACACCTCTAACTGGGGACTCTAGCAAAGCCGAGTCACAATCTGAAAAGGTTCACCCAGTTATGTGTCTGTGGCATTTATGTATCCGGTGGTAATACTGGAAAACAAAATGCTTAGGGTCACGGCCAAGACTCATAAAGTAGTTGTGTTCAAGAATCAACATACTGAACTAGGAGAATCAATAACACTATCTGAATTCTAAGTTCCTATGGATGCCCATTATTCTGAACTTCAAAGGATAAAGTGAGATGCCAAAACTGTTCAGAAGCAAAAAGTTACTAGTCCCGCTCATCTAATTGAAACTAATTTTCATTGATATTTTTGGAATTTATTATATATTCTCTTCTTTTTATCCTATTTTCTTTTTAGTTGCTTGGGGACAAGCAACAATTTAAGTTTGGTGTTGTGATCAGTGGATAATTTATACCCTTTTTGGCATTGTTTTTACATAGTTTTTAGTATGTTTTAGTGACTTTTTATTATATTTTTATTAGTCTTTATGCAAAAATCACATTTCTGAAATTTACTATGAGTTTGTGTATTTTTCTATGATTTCAGGTATTTTTCGGCTGAAATTGAGGGACCTGAGCAAAAATCTGATTCAGAGGCTGAAAAAGGACTGCAGATGCTGTTGGATTCTGAACCTCCTATACTCGAAGTAGATTTTCTGGAGCTACAGAAGCCCAATTGGTGCACTCTCAATTTCGTTGAAAATTAGACATCCTGGGATTTCCAGAAATATATAATAGTCCATACTTTGCGAGAGATTTGATAGCCCAAACTAGCGCTAAAAGCCAGCCTAAAACTTTCTGGCGTAAAACGCCAGAACTGGAGTTAAACGCCCAAACTAGCACCCAAGCTGGCGTTTAACTCCAAGAATGGCCTATGCACGTAAAAGCTTCAATGCTCAACCCAAGCACACACCAAATGGGCCCCGAAAGCGGATTTCTGCACTATCTGCACTTAGTTACTTATTTTTTGTAAACCCTAGTAACTAGTTTAGTATAAATAGCACTTTTTACTATTGTATTATCTAGCTTATGCCATTGTTCATGTTTGGAGGCTGGCCTCACGGCCATGCCTAGACCTCTTTTCTCTTATGTATTTTCTACGGTGGAGTTTTTACACCTCATAGATTAAGGTGCGGAGCTCTGCTGTTCTTCATGAATTAATGCAAGTACTATTGTTTCTCTTTCAATTCACGCTTACTTCTTCTCCACGATATACTCTCGTACTTAATTCAGTTTAGTTAGAATGAAGGGGTGACCCGTGACAATCACCCACTATCTTCATTACTCGCTTAGCCAAGATCCGCATGCTTGACAACCACAAGCGGTCTACATGATGTTCAACGTAGTCATTGGACGACAGCCAGAGTATATTCTCTTGGGTCTCTGATCCGTGATTTGCATCATCTCTCCTGACAATAGAGCATCTGAATCTGAGATTAGAACCTTTGTGGTATAGGCTAGAACCATTGGCAGCATTCCTGAGATCTGGAAAGTCTAAACCTTGTCTGTGGTATTTTGAGTAGGATCTGGAAAGGTATGACTGTGAAGACCTTCAAACCTGCGAATGTTGGGCGCAGTGACAGTGTGCAAAAGGATAGAGAGATCCTATTCCGATGCTAGCAAAAACCGACAGATGATTAGCCGTGCGGTAGCTGTACATGGTATTTTTCATCCGAGACGAGAAATTTGACAATTGATTAGCCGTACAGAGATCGTACCTGGTATTTTTCATCCGAGAGGATCATACAGCTTGCCATGGAAGGGAGCACGCATGATTGGAAGAAGGCAGCAGGAAAGCAGAAGTTCAGAAGCAACAAAGCATCTCCAAACGCTTATCTGAAATTCCCACCATTGAATTACATAAGTAACTTTATTTTATTTTATGTTTTATTTATCTTTGAATTATCAAAACCTCATAACCATTTGAATCCGCCTGACTAAGATTTACACGATGACCATAGCTTGCTTCAAGCCGACAATCTCTGTGGGATCGACCCTTACTCACGTAAGGTATTACTTGGACAACCCAGTGCACTTGCTGGTTAGTTGTGCGGAGTTGTGAAAAGTGTGAATCACAATTTCGTGCACCATTCGGTTTCATGCTTATGAAGACTATGCATATGAACTCTTCGAATTCTCCTAGATGATTAAGGACCACTATCTTTTGGTTCAGAGATGAAGGCTTCTATTTTTCCTCATGAGATGGGAATTCAAAAAGCAGCTATCTAGGTCATATCCTAAACTTACTTGTTAAACTCTATAACAGATGCTTCATTTAGATAGTGGGTAACTCTTTAGATACCATACTAAAAATTGATCGACACACGTCTATATATTCAAGAGAAAAATTTGCTCAAATTTGTGTTCAGGTAAATCTCTGGCAATAACTTGTTCCATCCTTTTCTTCTCTAGGAAGAAACTTCCTTTTGGAGTACAAGGGGTTACACTTAATTTGCTTCACTTGTAGTAGATATGGCCATAGGAAGGAAGAATGCTCGGAGATGATCTCTTCTAGAACATTTGCAGCCACTATGGTCAAGGACACTCCCTATTCACCACTAGTAAACCCCACTAGTAGCCTGCCAGGACAGCCACTAGACAGTGAGGGCCAGAACCATAGCCAATCAGAAAAAGATTCGATGGTGAACGAAATTTTCATTTCAAACAAGGCAAGTCACATTAATGATAATAAAAAAGATAACCAGCTACAAATGGAAAATAATGACCAGCAACAACCTTTCCCTTTTGGCACTTGGATGGTTGTTAAGAAAAATGCCAGAAGAGGAAAGCAATCAAATCATGAGTCTAAAAAGAAGGGAATTCTAAAAAATAACAATCTTGCTTTAATGTTTTATCGCATTTAGGGGAAGAAAAAAAATCCAAATAAATCATAATAAGAATGGAAATAATCATTCAACTAAAGGAAAGGAAGTGTTGAAAACTCAAGGGTTAAAATTTGGACATAACCAGAATCGCACCCCCAATGTTCAAAAATCTAAAAATCAGCAACCTGTCATGGTGGCAAAAAAGTAAATCAAAATAAGAAAAAATATCGCAGTAGCCCAAAAAGGAAAGAATCGGATCAACCAACCTAAGCCAGCCCAAGCAAAGTCATCATCTCTTATGAGATTGTCTAGCAACAAAAAAACGGGTAAACAAGGAGACCATCAAGATTATTGGATGAGTTTTAGCCATATGTTGAAGGATTAGGCAAAAATCCATCAAGAAGGAGGGCATATGCCCATCGTTGGAAAGCTATTAACCTTATCTATGGAGTAACGAGGAAGCCTCAATGAGATCCATCCTGCTCACAGACAAGCACTCAAACCATCCATAATCCATCTTTTGATTCGGGAGACCTCCCAACCACACGAACTTGGGATCGAAACACATGGTGGAAGACCAGCCAAATAACACTATAGTGTCAAGGGACTTTGACCCTATGAAAAAAATAGAAAAATCCTCTAATTGCTAAGGCTTTTTGCTTCCGTATCCTTTTCATATTTATTATTCTTCTTTATGATGATCAATAAGAATATTTTAAAGTGGAACTGCAAAGAAGCCTCTTCTAAAGGCTTCTCTACTATTATCAAAGACATGAGCTCTAGATATCATTCTTCTTTTATATGTTTATTTGAGACTCACATTTGAGGTCCTAAAGGAAAAATATTATTAAACATATGGGAGATGATATTTGGAGCATCAGTGAAGCAGAGGGGTTCTCCAGAGGTGTTTGGTGCCTCTGGAATAAAAATTTTTGGGATGTTGAAGTGTTGCACAATCACAAGCAACTAATCCACTGCAAAGTCTCTTGGAACGAAGAAGAACCTTGGTTCCTCACAGCTATCTACAGTAGTCCTAACCCCTCCACTAGGAGGGACCTTTGGCAAATGCTAGAGGAGATTGTCAATTCTACAATGGTCCTTGGTGTGTAGGAGGGGATTTCTATGCCATCAAATTTGCCAAAGATTTAGGGGGTAGTTTCAATCTCTCTATGATTGCAAATAGATTTATTGATTGCTCGTACAACTTTAGTATTATGGAGGTGGATTTTACTGGTCCTCCATTATGTGGTATGGGTTTAGATCAAGAGAAGATTGGACAGAGTCCTCAGCAACCTTGGTTGGACTAAATGGCAAGGATTAAATATCTTCCAAAGCTGAAATCTGACCATCTTCCGATTTTGATAGATTTTCATCTTGTCAACCATGATAACTCTAATAAACCCTTTCATTTTCTTGCACCTTGATTACTTCATGATGATCATACTAATCTTGTAAATGATGCTTGGAATGTACAATAACATTTCTTCTTTTACTAACAAACCCAAAGTTTGGAACAAAAATATTTTTGGTAACATTTTCAAGAAAAATAAAATAAAATTCTTGCTCGCCTAGAGGGTATTAACAAAAACCTCTCTTTCAAAAATAATTCCTTCCTTGAAAAACTTCAAAAAGATCTTTGGAAGGATTATAAAAAAATTATTGTTCAAGAAGGGAGTTATTAATTTCAAATTTTCAAGTGCAACATTATCAAATTTGGGGATAAAAATTCTATCTACTTCCATTTTAAAGCAAATGGGAGAAGAAAGAGTATCAAAATTTCTTTTCTTAAAATTGATGATGACACTTCGACTGATAATTCGGATGTGCTTAAGGTATTAGGAATGAATTTTTTAAGAAACTTTTTTCAGAGGATCATATTAATCATTTTCCTTTATCTTTTTCTATTTCAGGGAACTTTTCAGTTCTTTTCGAAGATGAGAAGCAGCGTATTTCTAAGGACCCTACTAATAAGAAAATTAAAGTAGCAGTTTTTTATATGGGAAGGTGAAAAGCTCCAAGAGCTGATGGTTTACCCCCTAAGTTCTTTCAACATTCCTGGGATAAGTTGGGCTTACTGTCTATACTTGGGTTGAAAAGGTTTTTGCAAACCTGTTAAGCATAAGCCAGATCAACCAAACTCTTATATCCTTGATTCCCAAAGTGGATAATCTTGAGAGTTTTGCACACTTCAGACCTATAAACTTATGTAATGTTTGCTACAAGATTGTTACCAAGCCGTTATCCACTAGATTGAAGCCAATCATGACAAAACTTATTTTAAATACTCAATCCAGCTTCATACGTGGGAGAACTAGCATTGACAATATTATAATTACTCAAGAAGTGGTTCATTCCATAAGATTCAAAAAAAGTCGGATAGGTTTCATAGCTATCAAGTGGACTTTGGAAAAGCCTATGATATGCTAAATTGGAATTTCATACTGGAAACTTAGCAGATGCCAACATTCTCCCACACATCATAAACCTTATTGGATGTTGCATTAACACTTCATCTTTCAATGTCCTCTGGAATGGTTATGCTTCGGAGACTTTTACCCTTACAAAAGGGAGATCCCTTATCCTCTTATCTTTTTGTTCGTTGTATTGAAAAGCTTTCTCAATTTATCAATAATCTTGTAAATGAAAAAAGTGAAAATCTATTAGTCTATCAAAAAATGGATCTAAATTGTCTCATTTGTGCTTTGCAAATGATCTAATTCTTTTTTGTCAAATTTATTAATATATTTTACATTGATCACATAAATGATCATCTAAAAAGACGGATGTAATTGAGTGACTTTTACAATACTTTTACACTTTCACTATATCAAAATCAAATTCTTGCTATTTGTAGTTAAAAAAAGCTGAATAATATTTTTAAGATATCAAAGGAAATTACATAAATTAACTAACCAAGAAATGAAATTCATTTAGTAGAATAATAAACACAAACTAAAGATAAATTGGAACAAATCAGAGAGCATTTCTGTTTAAAATACGAATATGTTGTAAATCAAGAAAGTTAGAGCAAAAGGTGGTGTTGGCTGGTGGCATTTTATCTAACAAAGCAAATATTATGTCCACCTAATCGCCCACTTTAAATTGACACATGATGGTAACACAATTAAATTTTCCCAAAAAAAAATAAGGAAAGAAAATGTCAAGAATCAATTCCAATGTTCATCTATAAAAGGCTATGTGATCTTATATATTAACATAATCCAAGGTTGCATCCCTTGGAATCTATGGCGTAATTATTCGTCCCTAGATAGGATATATATCTATGCTATGTTTTGTTGTGTATAGAGTTCGATGCTTATCCAGAGATAGCATAGAATCTGTCCTTGAGAAGAAGGTTGACATATATATTTTTCCATTGAAATTCGGGGAAATATTCTTTCACCACTCTTAACTAATTCACCGGAATCAAAACTTTAATAAGCAAGCTTAATCCTCAGTTCACATTACAATATTTAATTCGTACCTCATTTATGATCTCTGTATTATATATGTTAACATATCTTCATCTACCATAACTAAAATTTAACATTTCTCCATCTAAATTTAACAACTTTAAATTTCTTGTTTAGAAATTTTGGCCAGAAACCCTTGTAAACTTCAGTACAAAAAGGGAAATATTGTGCGTTAGAGAAAAAAAAGGGTAACAACAGAATTTTTGTTTTTTTTAAAGGTCGGTCTATATATAAATTTTAAGAGTTTTTGTATTACCAAACTTCATATATGCAGTTTTGTTAAGTAAAGGATCAATTCAGTTTATTAATTATTATATCATACTCTCTTTAGTATTATGACATAAATTTATGGTCACGTGTGACAAAAAATTTAAATCTCTGTATAAATAATACTTCTATTAAACATTCCAATCTTAATAATTTATAGGTGAGTGGTGCCCTTAATTACTTTAATTTGCCTCTTTTAATATTCAGCCAACCTTGTAGTAGAAATTCGCATCTGATATGATAATTATAAATGCTTAATTAATTAATTAATTAATTATAAGTTTCCAATTACATCAACTAGGTTGCTTAATTAAGGTTCCAAATAAGCAGAGCATCATATTCTTAAATTTGAGAAACTTCAATATATATGATTAGACCCTTAGAATCTATTGTCAATTCTTGTCTTGGAGCCATGTATATGCATGAGATCTGTGTTCTCAAATGTCACCAATTACTATTCCACATACATCATCAAATTCTGCGAATTATGCATAGTTACAACTTAAATAATGCACCAAGTTTAATTCAATTCATAAACTATTTTACACCATCTGTGCATTAAAATTAAATTTTTTACAAAATATAGTTAAAATTTATATTATTATTAGATTATCAGTGTATAATGCACCAAATTTATTCAGTGATATAAGACACAGAAGTTTGGAATTTCTTAAAAATCTTTCATTAACCAAAGTATGCAAAATTTAAGTTACATCATGGACAACTAGGCCCCGCACTTAGGGTCCTAATCAAACAGTCATAATTTAATTAAAAAAAAAAAAGAAAAAGTTTCAGCTAAGTTTCCTAAGAAAGATAGTGATGAGGACGAAGGTACACAAAAACCCCCCCTCTCAAATTCTCTCTTCTTTTCATTAACCCTCTTCCATTTTTCTTTGCAGCCTCTATTATTTTTCACCATGGCCTAATTAATTAATTAATCACAACCAGTTCAAGCTTTTGTAACATCATTATCATTATTATTATTATTGTTACTAATAATTGTCACGCTTAGTTCGTTGCAAGCTTCGTTATTATTATTATCATCACCCTTTTGCATCTCAATGTCATTTGATTCTGAATCTTCAATCACAGTTTCCAACCTTGCAATTTGGTTACCACAGCACTTAATTGGTTCATCAGTGATTATATTTTCTGCTTCTTTCTCTTTGTGCTCCTTGTATTTTCCCCATAGAACCGAGTAGAGTCCCACTACTATAAGAATTGCTCCAATTACACTGTAACCACATTTAAAAAAAAAAAAAAACGTTACATCAATAATTGCACTATAGCATTTCAATATATCTGAACACATATTTTTATTTTGTTTATTTTTGGGTGATGGTGATGTTTCATTAAATGAAAAAGATTCAAACTTTTGATTTGTGATAAGAAAATGATTGAAGAAAGCAATCACTATGTTGAACTGTATAAGCTGTGAGACGAAACCGCATGAAAGCAAAGTAGTTTATTAAGCTAATTAAAGTTGAAATGATAATGTTCTTTGGGAATAGTGATGGGGTGCTAGAACAGTGAAGAAATTTTTAAATATTGTTAAGAGAAAAAAAAACGTATTTATTTTTTTTTTTTCTTTTCTTCTTCTATCCTTCATATCTAAACATCAATTATTGTATCATCCATATTATAATGAAAGTGAAAGACACCAATGATCCAAGCAAAAAATGGTCCTACTCTTAGGGCATTTATGAAATTTTCTATTATAATAATGAATGATGCAAATCCTTAAGAGCCAGATTGTGGATGTGAAAAAAAAAAAGAAAAGAAAAAATAAATAAAATTGAAACTAACTATAATCAACTAGAGAAAAAATTATTTGTATGCATTATTTATTTATTGTTTATATAAATTTGACTCATCCTCTTGTACTATTAATGTAAAATATATTTATGCAAAATTGGTAAGAATAAGGAAGCAAGGAATTACCCTCCAAGGTATATGTTTTCAGCAAGGATGAAAGATCCCATAACAGCAACAATGATCATCATCAAAGGGCTGAAAGCAGTGACAAAAACTGGTCCTCTTCTTTGCATCACAATCCCTTGAACATAGTATGCAATACCTGATGACACTATCCCCTGCAAACACAACCATTCACACTCTCATCATTTCATTCACAAATTTCATCAAACAAATTAAAAATGAAAAAAAAAAAAAAAAAAAAAAAAGAAAGACTTACAGCATAGGCTGCAGCTAGCAAGTTCATGTCCCAGCCAATGGTCCAAACATTTGGACTGTGCTCCATCACAAAGGTTACTGCAATTGATTGCAGTGTTCCCAAGAAGCACACTATGGCAGTTAGTGAGAGCTGAGCTGGGTATTTTCTTAATGTCACTGCCTGCATTAATCACACAAAATAACCAATTTTATTCTTCAAATACTTTAATTATAATCTTAATAATTAAAGGTTAAAAACATACTATTAAACGGTTATTCATTCACATGTTTATATTTGTAAGACTTCTAAGATAGTAAATAAATTAGTCAGACATTTTTTATTAATATAATAATATATATCATTTTAGTAGCTAATATTACACAACTAACATTACAGCCAATATTTAACATAAAAAAAACATCTGAAATTCTTAAAAAATAAGAATATTCGAAACACAGTAATGTTTACCCATCATTACTCGTATAGAAATTATATCCTAGTAAGAATAGGGACGCTAAAAGGAGAACAAAAATAGGTCTTGGTTTACCTGAAGGATGAAGAAGGAAGCCCAAGCAAGGGTAGCAAAGATGAGAAGAATGGAACCCTTGACCCAATCGGTTTCACCAGAGTTAGTGGTGGTGTTATCAGGTACATAGTTTCTTGGGTGGTGCATGTAATGAGACCAGAAGAAGTTAATGACTTGGCCTTTGTACAATGTCATTAACATTGCCCCAACTACTGTTACCACTGTTCCAATCACCTTAGCTTGGCACCTCACTTTTCTCATGTCCAACTTCTCCATCCTAATATTTATACCAACAAAAAATCAGCCAACAACTCTTAACACAGAAAGATTGTGTCTTGAGATAGTTATCAAACAGAAGAGAATTCTATACCTGAAAATAACTGCCATCACAAACGTCATTGCAGGGAGCATGTTGCTTAGAGCACACGAGTACGTTGGGGATGTAAATTTCAAACCCATGTAGTATAAGTTCTGATCAATCACAGGCCTATAAGAACAGAACAGAGCAGAGGAAAACAGGGGAAAAGTTAAACTCTGTAGAGCATGTTGTTACGATATTAATTAATTGATCAATTAAATTTCAATGAAAACTATGTACTAACCCAAGAAGACCCAACACAAACATTTGCATGAACATAAGGAATGTGATCTTAGGCCTCACTTTCCTACAAAAAACAACAAAGAAGGTGTGATGAGAGGACTGAAAACAAAGAAAGGCGATGAAATATGTGATCCATTGTCATGTTTTGTAAGGTTGGTAGTGGTATACCTCTCAAGAACAAGAGCAAAGGGAGCAATAGCAGCAGTAGCAAAGGCATGTCTATAGACAACAAGAACATAGTGGCTCATGCCGCGGTTGAGAGAAACCTTTGTGATTATGTTCATTCCGGCATACCCAAATTGCAGAGATATCATTGCTATGTAAGGCTTGCACCTCTGAAAAAGACTTCCACAACAACATCCACCATTGTTGTTGTTGTTTACTTCCATATTTTTTTCTTTAATCTCTTGTATACAAGTAAAAGGGTAGTAATAATAACAAGAAGAAGGCTGAGTAGTGAAGAGGAAGAACACACAGAAACACTTTGTTGTTGTTGCTTGTGTCTCCTAAGTGAAAATGGTGACCCTCGAAGGGTATTTATAAGGGTGGTTTGAGGGTATGGTTGTATACTTGTATGTGTTTTGTTTCTCACCGTCAATACTTCACTTGCTTTCTTTTTCATTATTGTTGTTATTAATTATTATTATTATTATTATTGTTATTACGTAAGCGCATGTTGTACCTTATTGGATAGAATACTACTACTATATTAGTTAGTGCATGCATTGCGTTTCACATAATATGGATTCCACGTGGTAAAATATCTGTTCCAATTATTAGATTTCTTTTACTCAAAATACACAAATTAAGGTTAATTATAATTATACTAGTATTATTATCAAAAATTTATTAAAATCACAAGTTTTTGACAAACACAACAAATACATCACTAAGCCTCAACAACCAAAATATACAACAAACGTCTTCATTAAGAACAATGATTGTTCTCTCATTTATTTTTAAATATTATTAAATAAAAATGAATTCCTTAAAATTAAATCCAAGAACAATTATTGGTGAATTGATATAATATTTCACATAAAACAAAAACACTCCATAGTAACTTCGTTGTTCTCTTTTTTTTTTTTTAAAGAAAAAAAAACTCCGAAGTGTTTCTTTAATTGATTTCAATAATCTTGCTCAAAATATCGTTAAATATCAAATTTAAGTCTAGCATAATTCTACCTGATACATATTTTCTCAAGAAAGTATTTGATCCAACTTTGCAAAAATTAAGTCCAAATTAACATCATAATAACGATACGCAATTAGGTAGAGTTTGCCTAAAGTTTCATGGAGGTAGTGAATGATGAGGATGGTGGGTTCCCCTCCACTTATTCTACGACCTAGAGTTTGGTGATTGCTGATGCTAAAATTTCAGGGTTTTATATGAAATATATAGATTTATTTTCTATGAATATAAGAAATATAAGCATGAAGAGCTCCAATTGACTCGCTATATATTATAGACTTATTTATAATATCTACTATATATATCAAGATAAAATAAAGTCAATGTATTAAGAAAAGCAACAGACATGGAACAATTTTGTTAAAGTTCGAAACTCCTAAATGTATGTAACCTAATGGAAATAAATAAAATTTTAACTGTTGATTATCATTATTTATTAAATGCCAAGTGGATCATTATATATTCTTCAGTTTAGTTATCTGCATCTTCTTTTATTTTACGCTTCCAATTTCAATGTGTATGTTTTTAGTCTTTTTTATTTTAGGATAAAGTATTATATATTATTGCAGTTTTTAATATTTGAGTTAAATTTCAATTTTATTTTTAATATTTAAAATATTTTATTTTTATCCTAAAACAAATAAAATTCATGTTATTCTACAATTAAATATAGGTAAAATAAATATTTAAAAAAATATTAGGAATCATTACTTTTTATTAATATTAATCAATATTTTGAGCCAACACCTTTTTTATTTTTCAATGACTAATTTGTTGCAAATCTAATCTAAATTCTATTTAAGGATTTGTCCTTAACTAATGAATTGCTACATATATAGTAAAGTAAAATTCAAATCTCTAACATTAATTTAAGCGAACAAGTGAGCTAATCACTTCATCAATTCAAATTGATTGTATTTCTTTTTTATTTAACACAAAGACAACATAGAGCCTATTAAAAATTTATTTGAAAAAAAAAAGTTCAAAATATTAAAAGTAAAATTAAAAATTATCCTAAATATATATTAAATGACTAAAGCAGTATATTAGTCTTCTTTTTATTTTACCCTACCGCTGGTGTATGTTTGTTATAGATAGGAACCTAGCTAGTAGTATAAAAGATACGAAGTGAAAGTATTTTGTTCGTTTCATACGTAGAAGGTTAGATACATGTCCACTTGACATTTGGAAAGAGAGAAAGATTGATGGATTGGATTATATGCTATTGCCATTCATTATAGGCATTATATTCAAAGAATCTTCCTCTCCCTTTATTTGTTATGTATGCATGTCATCAGGATAAGTAGTAGTAGTGCCATCTCAATTTCTATGGCTTGCATCATAAATTATATAATCCACTGTTTATATCCACGTTTGATTATTCTCCTAATCTTGTATTATATCTTTAACAACATTGATTTAAATTCTAGTCAGACAGAAAAAGACGATTACTAAAATAATATAGATTACATATTAAACTATATTTATGTGTTCTCATTTAATGGCATAGACTTTTAATGGATATAATTTTTTTAATATATATATATATATATATATATATATATATAAAATTAAAAAAAATAATATATACTATATAACCAATAAAATTTATTATTTTTTTTAATATTAGGCTATTATAAAATTCTAAACTTTAAATTCTAATAGTATAAAAATAAGATATTAACCTAAAATATTGACTAATATTATTAAAACGTATTAGTCTCCTAACTTTTCTTAATTAAAAATGGAGTAATATAAGGGAGTAAATTTTTTTCAGCTAACATGAGTCAATTTTTTAAAAATTATTTTATTTATCTTAAATTCTAAGTCCTAAATCATAAATTCTTAATCATAAACCTTAAGTTATAAATCTTAAATATTGGTGCGGAATTTTAAACCACAACTTACCGGCAAGTGTCTCGAGTCGTACCAAGTAATAAACTCAAGTGAGTGAGTGTCAATCCTGCGAGGATTAATAGACGAAGCAAACAATAATTGATTAATTGTTCTAGTTAGACAAGTTGAAATATGAGAATTTTGAGTGTCAAATAGCATAAAAGACAATGAAGTAAGAAAAATACACAATGAATGATTGAAAAAACGGTATGATAATAGAGTTAAGGCTTTAGAGATATATTTAAATGTCCGGATTAATATTCAATGTTAACTACCTTGATCGTGCAAAGATTGAGTTTATGGCAAACCTTAAGTGATTGGATTTCTATTCTTAGGCAATTCAATCTCCTCTAATCCAACCAACTGTCAATTCTTTGATCAATCAAATGTATCAGAGAGCTAAATTCAAATTTCGATTTATAAGCCAACCACACAAACCTAAGAATCTAAAAATGATGCAATTATATGTCATGTACCACATTAAGGCCAAATAATTCTAGTGATATAGCTTTTTTAAAATTCAAAAGAATTCAATTGGGACTAGAGTTATTTTCTAATGCACACTAATCCGTGAAATGAAGAACGAAATCAATTTTTAAACATAAATTAATGTATTAATCAAGAGCAGAAAAACAAATAATTATTAATCCATCAAAGTAAACAGAACTTCTAATCTTAATAATGGAAGTTTAGTGGCTTATAGTGTAAAAAAAACCCTAAGAGAGAGTTCAAATATTTTATATTGTTATTGGAAGAGTTCAAATTCGAAACAAACTATGACTCAGAAGTTTAATGCTCTTCAAAAATGTAAGACATTGGATTTGGTAACTCCATTACCTAATGCAGTAGTTATTGGAAGTAAATGGGTTTTTGCTCTCAACCAAAATCAATATTATTAGATTATAAGACATAAGGCACGTCTTGTTGCCAAGAATTATCATCAAAGAGAAGGTGTAGATTTTAATCAAATCTTTAGTCTTGTTGCCAAACCTTAGACTATTGGAATCATAATTACTGTTGCTCTTGCTAATGGTTGGGATTTACGTCAGTTCAATTTTGATAATGCTTTCTTCAATGAAAAGCTAAGTGAAACAGTATGAGCAGCTACAAGGCTTCATTGATCAGAATCTAGGTTGGATTTGTAAGTTGAACAAAGCTATTTATGGCATCAAGTAAGCACAACATGCTTGGTACAATACTCTCTTTAATTACAAATTCAAAAGCACACACTCAGATCCATCACTGTTTATTAAAAAATCATCACATCCTATTATTTTTTTTTTATTGCATATGTAGATGATATTTTGATAATAGGCAGCAATTCTCATGAAATTTTTACATTAATGATTCATCTCAACTCTGTCTTTTTCTTGAAAGATCTAGGAAGGTTCAATTTCTTTCTTGGACTTGAAGCATCCTATCCCCAACAAAATCAAATCCTGGTGACACAAACCAAGTATATTAGAGACTTACTCTCAGGGACAAAAAATGCGTAAAGCTAATCCAGCTCCAATTCCTATGGTTTCATCTAACAAATTATACAGCAATGATTCAGCACCATTTGAGAATTCAACACTTTATATATCAGTCACAGGAGCACTTCAATATCTTACACTAACTAGACCTGGCCTTATTTATGCAGTGAATAAAGTGTGCTAGTTCATGCCTAATCCCACAATTAATCACTGGAATGCAATCAACCGTATCCTAAGATATATTCAAGATATATACAAGATACAACACCATGGATTACTTTTTATTCAAAATACTCATACTCGTATTATTGCTTTTTCTAATGCAGATTGATGATAGACACTTAATGACAGAGTATTGTGTTTACTTTGGTGATAATTTAGTATTTTGGAAGTGAAATAAACAATAATTCATTAGTAGATCCAGCACTGAAGCTGAATTCAATAGATGCAAAACCTTTTTCATGAGCTTCAAGTACCAGTCTTAACTTCACCTACAATCTACTCAGACAATTAAAGTGTTTGTCTTTTAGCTGTCAACCCAGTGTTACACACTAAATCCAAACACTTTGAAATTAATCTACATTTTGTAAGAAAATAAGTCAATCAGAAACAACTATATATTAGTATATTACTCATATCCCAAGTTGTGATAAGTAGTTGATATTCTTATAAAGCCTCTTTCTCTTAGACTCTTCCATGGATTTAAGGACAAATTGAAAGTGATCATTTCTCACTTCAGTTTGAGGGACTATTGAGGGTAGTATAGAAAATACTAGTGAAGACACAGAAAATTAGTAAAGTAGTTATTACTTGTTTATATTGGAAAGTATAGTTATAACAGAATCTATATAAGGAAAGTAATTATTTTTTCTCTCTTCAGCTTGTATATATAGAGTGTTTGGATTATATATTTTACACAAAAATTAATTCAAACTTTATCTAGTTTTTCTTCATCTCATTTTCTCTCTTCGGTTATATTCTCTTTTCTTCTTTATTCATACTGTTGTGCTTCTGATCAACAAATTAAGAAGGTAATTTTTGAAAGTTCATAAAACTTTGTTAGTCCTTGATGCTTTTATTTTTCTAAATAGAAAACAATATGTATACTTCTATCTAATGTTGCTTGGAGATAGAAATTAATATACCTGATCATGTAAGAAAATATTAAGTGGAATTCCTTTCGGTATAAAAAGGTGCTAAAATATATATTAATTTTCCATGATAGCGTAAAATAATTTTACTAGTGTATGTGTATATCTTCAATAATTTGTAGTCTTTTAAAGTTACTACCTAATTTAGCTAGATAGCCATCAACAAAGCTTAAAGTAAAACTTTATATTTGAGTTGGCCTTGGCACTAAGTACACTAAAAAAATTGGAGGGAAAAAAAAAGAGAGCATAAAATCAAGTGTACATTATGCTCTTGGGATTATGTGATAAAGAACAACTGTAAAGGGAACAAGAATGCGCTTTGATGAAATGGCCAAGTTGTGTTCATCAACTTGGGGGGGTGAAAACTGTATCAAACTCGATCTCAATGTACGCAAATCTATAGTATATCAAAATAAAATTGAGTTTTTTAGTTAACCAACTTTGCTTGTAATACATATTTTAATATAAACTCAGGTGCTAAATTAAATTTGTATATATGAAAAAAAAATAACACTTTTATTGTTCTGTTGTGATTTGTTTCAAGGGATAATATCTTAATATAATGATACCTATTCCTAAATGTCTTCATAATTTTTCTAAAGATATCAAGATTAAACTCATATACACTGAACTTGGTTAGCATGCATATGTGGTAAAACAAAGTTAGATATTACATAAATCTAGATAACTATTTAGAAAGCTCGAAAATTAATTATTATACATGCTGCATTATAAAAAAATTAGCCATTAAATCATTCATATACAATATATATTAAATGATGAAATATTTATTAAAAATATGTGAAACAAACCGTACACAGATATAAACACATAATATATTAAGGGTTAATACTTTTTATTTTATGAATTAAAATTAAAAAGAAAATTTTTAATTAACTAATATTAACTAATTTTAGTATTTAGATTTATAATTTAAAATTTAGATTAAGAATATATAATTTAAAATCTAGAATGCAATATAAACAAACTAATTAAAAAAACTATCAATATTTAGTAAAAAAAAATTAATCAAAAATAACCAAAACTTACATTCATGTAATAATTAATGAAAGTTGAATAAAACAAGTTGGTCTGTTTTCTTAGTATTACCATTAAAAAATTAGTTGAAAAAAAAAAGTTTATTCACTAGCATTATTCTTGTTACGTTGGGTAACCGGAGATTATTGGGTTGGATTAGTTTGGCTGGCCCAATCATCTGAATGAGGAAGTATCCAAATGGATTGATGATCCAAGGCCCCGTCCGACTTTGGTGTGAGAAAATAGGGGGTGGTACCTGCAAAGACACTCCGATGCCAAAGTCAGCAAAGGCAGCAAAATAGGTCTAGAGAGTATTGGATTTTTGAGATACCTGAGGAGTGCCAGTGTATTTATAGTGGTGAACTCATAACCACCGTTGGAGTAGTTCCGCCATTTAAGGTGGATAACTGTCCCTTTATCTTAGGGAAGTTGGGATATGGCACCTGGAAGTGGGTAGAGAGATTTTAGGGGCAATTACTCATTTGAATGAGTGTTTATCTGACAGCTAATCCTCGTCCCCGACTTCTTTAGGGTAAGTCGTGGTAAGAACCGACTTTGTAGGGAGGAGGTCGGTGTAGGGCAAGGCTCAATCCTTTGGATTGGGCCTTCCGTTTGGACCTGGGCCTTATCATTGGGTCAGGGTATGAACAGTGTCCCTACTCGAGCCCAATTTCTTTGAAGACTTGGGTTCGAGTATTCTACTAGGGGTCGTAGCCGACCTGTGAGGGAACCGACGTGATTGTTCGGAACCGACGTGACTTTCGTGACTTTTGATTTTCACAGTTACGTCTAATCAAACGTCGCGTCCGTTAGGAGTTTGCGTAGGTATTAATTACCTTGGTAACGATGCACCCATTAATGACCGCTTTCCGTTTTTACCATTATGCTCCTAACGTGCTTATAAATACCTTCCCTCTCTTTTGTTGTTTCATTTTTGCGATTTTTCAAATTTTCTTCTTCTCTGTTCGTGGGGCATTCTTCGTTTGAAGGCTTTCATCTTCCTCTACCTTATTTCCAAGCAAAGGTTAGTCTTTTCTCCTCGTCTCTTTTATGAAATACTTCTGTTTGCATGCCTTTACTTTTTTAGAGAGAGGAGTTGACTTCGTAGGCTTTTTGTTTGATTCCGTATCCCCTTAGAGACCCTGTTCTTGATCTTTTTTCTTTTTCCTTTGTAGGTTTCGCTAATCCTTTTTAGGAAAAGAAAAATGACTTCTATAGAAACTCTTGCTTAGTGGGTCGATGTTACGGTCTTAGGAGAGGAACCTCTGGTTGATACTGATTTTATTACTGACATTCGCACTCGTCACCGGCTCTGCACCTCTGATGAGGATGAGCCAAAGTATGAACTACTTGCCCCAGGTCCGGAAGACCGGGTTTGCTTTGGGAGGGCTTCAGAGGCAGCCCCTCATTTCTTTTATATGTACGAGAGCATGATCACCCGCTTGGGCGTTTTTCTCCCTTTCTCTGACTTTGAGATTCCTGTTTTACGTCACTGCCGTGTTGCACCTACCCAGCTTCACCCCAATTCCTGGGGTTTTCTGAAAATTTATCAGTTTATCAGCCATGCTTTGGACTTTTCGACCTCTTTGAGGATTTTCTTTTTTCTCTTTCACATGACCAAGCCCTTCAGTGGGCAAAATAATAAGCAACAGTGGGTGTCTTTCCGGGCTATACAAGGTCGGAGGGTCTTCACCCTTTTTGATGAATCCTTCCATGACTTCAAAAACTATTTTTTCAAGGTCCAAGCCGTAGAGGGTCACCACCCCTTTTTTCTGAACGAGAATTCTTCTCCTTGCTTTTCCCTGTACTGGTTGGAGGCCTCACCCTATGAGAAATATAGTTTGGATGATCTGGATGAAGTGGAGGCAGCCATTGTGGGGTTCCTTCGAGAAGTGTGGGGGAGGGCCCCATATCTGGATACCAAAAAATTTCTCCAGGGGTCGCCGACCTTTGTCCAGACACATAGGTAGCTTTTGTTTTTTTTACTTTGCTTTCGATTTGCGA
This sequence comes from Arachis ipaensis, assembly GCF_059453495.1. NCBI lineage: Eukaryota > Viridiplantae > Streptophyta > Magnoliopsida > Fabales > Fabaceae > Arachis > Arachis ipaensis. The sequence goes on along the minus strand of NC_142441.1, from coordinate 110,243,636 downwards.
TTTGTTTTTACCGACTTGTCTGACTTTTTGGCTACTGATTATTTTTTATAGAGATGGCGAAGAAGAATTCCAGTGAGTCTTACCAGAGAGTCCAGGAGGCCAAGGCGAGGTCCCATGCCAGGACTGGCGGCGCCAGGGTAACTGGTTCTCCTCTTCCTCCTCCTCCTCCCCCTTCTTTCCGAAGTTTGGGGACTCCTTCTCAACCCATCGTCATTTCCTCCTCGGCTTCTTCTCAGCCGCCCCCTCCTCCCCGATCTTCTCCTGAGCCAGAGAAGAAGAAGCGCAAGACTTTAGAGTCTAGCTCTTCTTTTGAAGGTGAGGCTAAGGTGGATGCTCCTGCATTTATCTAGAAATACATCTATCCCCATACTCGTATAGGTATGGATGATGTTTCTATTCGGAACCACCTCACTATTCTGGCTCAGGAGAATGTCAGGGCGGCGGCGGTGTGCACCAAGTTTCTTGATATTTTTGAGAAGACTCCTCTTAGCTCTCTGGGTTCAACTTCGAGGGTTGAAGAGTTGGAGAAAAGGCTTCTCATATATCAGAAACATGAGAAGGAGTTGAAGAAGGAGGTCGCTGAGTTGAAGGAGGAGAGGGATGTCCTTCAGGAGAAGGAGAGCAAGTTACAAGCCCAATGCAATATGGAGGAGGGCTTGAGGAAGAAGGCGCATGAGAGTTATTCGAGCTTGTTCGAGGACCTTGTGGCGATGAGGAAGGACTTGTTGAATTCTCGGACTGCTTATGCCGAGTTGGATGACTCTATTGCTGAAGGAGCCGAGGAGGCCTGGAGGATTTTTAAGGAGCAGGTCGGAGTCCTTGCTCCCGACCTTGATCTCACTCCTTTGGATCCTGACAAGATTGTCATTGATGGTGCCATAGTTTATCCTCCTCCCTCCCCTAAGCCTGTCACCGATTCCGATCTGAAGACTCGGGGGCAGAGGATAATCGAGTCCCCTCCTCGTTCAAAGGATGCTCCGAGTTCCTCAAGGCCTCATGGAACCTCCTCTCCGTCTCCTATGGATACTTCTCTCCCTGGTACTGATGGCACTCCGACTACTCTTCCTGGCTCTAGTGGTGATCCGACTACTCTTCCTGGCTCTGGTGGTGATAATCTCTGAAACTTTGTTGGCTATATGGGGGCCCGGCCTTTTGTGTGCATGCTTTTCTGATCTTGATACTTTAGAGAATTTCTTCGACCTTTTTTGAAAACCTATTCTTTGGCTTGTCTGTCCTCCTGAGCCTTTTCGCTTTAAGGACTTAGGACAGTATTTATGCTTTTTAGTAGGCTTTTCGATCTCTTTTTGCTATTCCTTATACTCAACTTTGTGATTTATTGAGTTTCTATGACTTAGGTTATTTTTGCGATGCGTTTTCCTTTCTACTCAGATTTTCACTCCGACTTATGAGTCGGTATGTTTCCGAGTCTCTTACCATCAACTTTTATAACCTCTTTACACCGACTTGTACCTCGTCGTTTTATCCTGACGACCATCTAGGTCGGTTCATGGGATTTTCACGCTTTGTCGAGCTTAAGTCGGCGCGTTTCGTAGAAAGAAAAATAAACGAGAAGGAATTTATAAGAGATATTGTAAAAGATCTTTTATTTATTTGGGAAGGTATTTTACTGCTACTAAAGGTTTTTAATAATCTATTCCCCCTTAGCCTCTACTATGATGCCTCATTAAAAACCCTTCTTCAGAAAAAACCCTTTGACTTTTGGGAAAAAATCATGAAGTTGGAAAAAGAGTACATCAGGGAGTAGAGTTCGCTTTTAACTATAGTACCTTTTCATATTACAAGCATGCCACGATCTTGGTAACTCGGTGCCGCTTAGATCGGTCACCTTATAGTAACCTTTTCCTAAGACCTCGCTAACTTTGTAGGATCCTTTCCAATTGGCAGCGAGCTTTTCTTCCCCCGATTTGTTGACTCCAATGTCGTTTCTGATCAAGACCAAGTCGTTTGGGGTGAAACTCCTTCGAATGACTTTTTTGTTATACCTGGTAGTCATCCTTTGTTTCAATGCTGCTTCTCTTATCTGGGCTTGTTCTCGGACTTCGGGGAGCAATTCAAGCTCCACTTTGTGCCCCTGTATGTTCCCGATTTCATCGTGGAGAATCACCCTTGGGCTTTGTTCACTGATTTCCACTGGTATCATAGCTTCTACGCCATAGACAAGTCGGAAGGGTGTTTCCCCAGTGGCAGATTGTGGCGTCGTCCGATAAGCCCATAACACTTGTGGGAGCTCTTCTGTCCAGGCTCCCTTTGCTTCTTGTAGTATTTTCTTTAGCCCTGCCAGTATGACTTTGTTGGCTGCCTCGGCTTGTCCATTGGCTTGTGGATGTTCCACCGAGGTGAACTGGTGTTTGATTTTCATACTGGCTACTAGGCTTCTGAAGGTAGAGTCGGTGAACTAGGTTCCGTTGTCTGTATTAATGGAATAAGGTATTCCATACCTTTTGATGATATTTTTGTAGAGGAACCTCCGACTTCTTTAGGCTGTGATGGTGGCCAATGGTTCTGCTTCTATCCACTTTGTGAAGTAATCTATTCCCACGATCAAGTATTTGACTTGTCCTGACGCCTGGGGAAAAGGACCTAACAAATCCATTCCCCATTTTGCGAAGGGCCATGGAGAAGTTATACTAATGAGCTCCTCAGGGGGAGCCACGTGGAAATTTGTATGCATTTGGCAAGGTTGGCATTTTTTCACAAACTCTGTGGCATCTTTCCGCAAGGTCGGCCAGTAGAATCCAGCTCGGATTACTTTCCTGGCTAGCGACCTGGCTCCGAGATGGTTTCCGCAGATCCCATTATGGACCTCCTCTAGCACTTCAGTGGTCCTTGAGGTCGGTACGCGCTTCAACAATGGCGTTGATATTCCTCTTTTATAAAGGATATTTTTCACCAGAGTATAATATTGTGCTTTCCTCCGGACTTTCTTAGCCTCTTTTTCCTCCTTGGAGAGGATGTCGAATTTTAGGTATTCGACCAAAGGATTCATCCATCCGAGGTTTAGCCCAGATACCTCAAGGACATCTTGTTTGCCCTCTGCTTTCACTACAGAGGGCTCTTGGAGAGTTTCCTGGATCAGGCTTCTATTATTCCCTCCTGGCTTAGTACTTGCTAACTTGGAGAGGGCGTCTGCTCTGCTGTTGAGATCCTGAATTATATGCTTAACCTCGATTTCCGCAAAGTGCCCGAGGTACTCCAGAGTTTTTTCCAGGTATCTCTTCATGTTTGGATCTTTGGCCTGATACTCTCCATTTATCTGGGAGGTCACCACTTGAGAGTCACTGTATATCATCACTTTCGTTGCACCGACTTCTTCTGGCAGTTTCAATCCTGCAATCAGGGCTTCATATTCTGCATGATTATTTGAAGCTGGGAATTCAAATTTGAGGGATACCTTTATTTGAGTTCTCCTTTCATCCACCAGTATTATGCCTGCGCCGCTTCCTGCCTTATTTGAGGATCCATCTACATAGAGTTCCCATGTAGTTGGCTTTTCCTCTTGGTCTCCTGCGTACTCTGCTATGAAGTCGGTGAGGCATTGGGCTTTGATTGCTGTCCGAGTTTCATACTTCAAGTCGAACTCGGAGAGCTCTATTGCCCATTGAAACATTCTTCCTGCAACATCCATCTTCTGGAGGATTTGCTTCATGAGTTGGTTCGTTCGGACTCTTATTGTATGTGCTTGAAAGTAAGGCCGTAGCCTTCGTGAGGCTATTACTAAGGAGTAGGCAAACTTCTCCAGTTTGTGATACCTCAGCTCGGGACCCTGGAGAACTTTGCTGATGAAGTAAACTGGATGCTGTCCAACCTCGTCCTCCCTTATCAGGGCTGATGCGACAGCTTTGTCTGCTACGGACAAATATAGGACGAGATCTTCCCCGACTAGAGGTCGGGTTAGGATTGGTGGTTGGCTCAAGAACCTTTTGAACTCCTGGAACACTTCTTCGCATTCTGGAGTCCATTTGAACTGGCATCCCTTTCTTAATAAAGAAAACAGTGGAAGGGATTTGAGTGCTGATCCTGCCAAGAACCTGGAGAGGGCTGAAAGTCAGCCATTCAATTGTTGAACCTCTCTTAAGCAAGTCGGGCTCTTCATTTTCAGGACAGTTTTACACTTATCGGGATTTACTTCAATCCCTCTCTGTGTTAGGATAAAACCTAGGAATTTTCCAGCCTCCACCGCGAAGGTGCACTTTGCGGGATTTAGCCTCATCCCGTGTAACCTTAGGGTGTCGAAGACTTGCGAGAGGTCTGACAAAAGGTTGACTTCTTCCTTGGTTTTTACTAGTATGTCGTCGACGTAGACTTCCATTAAGCTCCCCAGGTGAGAAGCAAACACCTTGTTCATCAGCCTTTGATATGTGGCCCCTGCATTTTTTAATCCAAATGGCATGACCACGTAGCAAAAATTAGCTCTGGGCGTGATGAATGATGTTTTCTCCTGGTCTGGCTCATACATCAGGATTTGGTTATATCCCGGGTAGGCATCCATGAACGACAAGTATCGATATCCCGAGCTAGAGTCTACTAGGGTATCAATACTTGGGAGTGGATAAGGGTCCTTGGGACATGCCTTATTTAAGTCAGTGTAGTCGACACACATTCTCCATTTGCTATTTTGCTTCTTGACTAGCACTACATTTGCTAGCCATGTTGGATATTTGACTTCTCTGATGAAGCCGGCTTCTAGGAGTGCCTGTACTTGCTCTTCCACCGCTAGGGCTCGTTCCGGGCCGAGCTTGCGCTTTCTCTGTTGTACAGGTCGCGACCTCGGATATACCGAGAGCTTGTGGGACATGAGCTCGGAGTCTATCCCAGGCATGTCGGAAGCTTTCCAGGAAAAGAGGTCAGAATTGTCTCTTAGAAGCTTAGTCAACCCTTGCTTTAGGATTTCCCCCAGGTTGGCTCATATGTTGGTATTCCTCCCTTCCTCTTTGCCGACCTGTATTTCCTCAGTTTTTCCTCCTGGCTGTGGTCGCAGCTCTTCTTTGGCCCTTGCACCACCGAGCTCTATAGTGTGAACCTCTTTGCCTTTTTTCCTCAGGTTCAGGCTTTCATTGTAGCATTTTCTTGCCAATTTCTGGTCTCCCCGTACCGTTGCGATTCCCGCAGGTGTCGGAAATTTCATGCAGAGATGGGGGTAGACACCACCGCTCCGAGTCGATTTAGGGTAGCTCTGCCGATTAGGGCATTATATGCTGACCCTACGTCAATGACTATAAAGTCTATGCTCAGAGTTTTGGATTTTTCCCCCTTTCCGAAGGTAGTGTGGAGGGGTAGAAATCCCAGTGGTTTTATTGGCGTGTCGCCTAGCCCGTACAAGGTGTCGGGGTAGGCTCTTAACTCCTTTTCACCCAACCCTAGTTTGTCAAACGCAGGCTTGAAAAGGATGTCTGCCGAACTTCCTTGATCTACTAGGGTTCTATGGAGATGGGCGTTGGCTAGTGATGAGTGGATAATTTATACGCTTTCAGGCATTGTTTTTAGTATGTTTTTAGTGGAATCTAGTTACTTTTAGGGATGTTTTCATTAGTTTTTATGTTAAATTCACATTTCTGGACTTTACTATGAGTTTGTGTGTTTTTCTGTGATTTCAGGTATTTTCTGGCTGAAATTGAGGGACTTGAGCAAAAATCAGATTCAGAGGCTGAAGAAGGACTGCTGATGCTGTTGGATTCTGACCTCCTTGCACTCAAAATGGATTTTCTGGAGCTACAAAACTCAAAATGGCGCGCTTTTAATTGCATTGGAAATTAGACATCCAGGGCTTTCCAGCAATATATAATAGTCCATACTTTGCCCAAGTTTAGACGACGCAAACTGGCGTTTAACGCCAGCTCTCTGGCCAATTCTGGCGTCCAGCGCCAGAAACAAGTTGCAAAGTGGAGTTCAACGCCCAAACTGGTACAAAAGCTGGCGTTCAACTCCAGAAAGAGCCTCTGCACGTGTAGACTTCAAGCTCAGCCCAAGCACACACCAAGTGGGCCCCGGAAGTGGATTTATGCATCAATTACTTACTTCTGTAAACCCTAGTAGCTAGTTTATTATAAATAGGACTTTTTACTATTGTATTAGATATCTTTGATCAGTTGTATGCTATCTTAGATCACGTTTGAGGGCTGGCCTCTCGGCCATGCCTGAACCTTCTTCACTTATGTATTTTCAACGGTAGAGTTTCTACACTCCATAGATTAAGGTGTGGAGCTCTGCTGTTCCTCAATGATTAATGCAAAGTACCACTGTTTTTCTATTCAATTCATCTTATTTCGCTTCTAAGATATTCATTCACACTTCAACCTGAATGTGATGAACGTGACAATCATCATCATTCCTTATGAACGCGTGCCTGACAACCACTTCCGTTCTACCTTAGATTGAATGAGTATCTCTTAGATCTCTTAATCAGAATCTTCGTGGTGTAAGCAAGATTGATGGCGGCATTCAAGAGAATCCGGAAAGTCTAAACCTTGTCTGTGGTATTCCGAGTAGGATTCAATGATTGAATGACTGTGACGAGCTTCAAACTCGCGAGTGCTGGGCGTAGTGACAGATGCAAAAGGAGGGTGAATCCTATTCCAGCATGATCGGGAACCTCAGATGATTAGCCGTGCCGTGACAGGGCATCTTGGACCATTTTCACAAGAGGAGGGGATGTAGCCACTGACAACGGTGATGCCCTTGCATAAAGCCAGCCATGAAAAGGAGTAAGACTGATTGGATGAAGGCGGCAGGAAAGCAGAGGTTCAGAGGAACGAAAGCATCTCTATACGCTTATCTAAAATTCTCACCAATGAATTACATAAATGTTTCTATCCTTCTTCTATTACTTATTTTCGAAAACTCCATAACTATTTTATATCCGCCTGACTGAGATTTACAAGGTGACCATAGCTTGCTTCATACCAACAATCTCCGTGGGATCAACCCTTACTCACGTAAGGTTTATTACTTGGACGACCCAGTGCACTTGCTGGTTAGTTGTATCGAAGTTGTGACAATTTATGAATTGAGATTAGAGCACCAAGTTTTTGGAGCCATTACCAGAGATCACAATTTCGTGCACCAAGTTTTTGGCGCCGTTGCCGGGGATTGTTCGAGTATGGACAACTGACGGTTCATCTTGTTGCTCAGATTAGGTAATTTTCTTTTTGTTTAGCTTTCAAAAATTTTTCAAAAAAATTTCTCCTTTGTTTTCGAAAAAAAAATCTTAAAAAATAAAAATGTTTTCAAAAATATATTTTTCTTCAGAATTTTTAAGAATGAATTCTAGTGTTTCATAAAGTATGTTGAAGCCTGGTTGGCTGTAAAGCCACGACTGTAGGGCATGTTAGGCGTGTCATGTCTGAGTTACATACTAAAGCTTGGCTGGCTATTAAGCCATGCCTGACCCTTTGATTGGAGCTTTAGACTAAAGAGCATAAGATTCCTGGAATTCATATTAAAAATTTTGGAATCCTTATTTTTCTTTTTCAAAATGATTTTCGAAAAAAAAATTAAAATAAAATACAAAAAAATTATAAAATCATAAAAATAAAAAAATATTTTGTGTTTCTTGTTTGAGTCTTGAGTCATGTTATAAGTTTGGTGTCAATTGCATGTGCATCTTGCATTTTTTCGAAAATTCATGCATTCATAGTGTTCTTCATGATCTTCAAGTTGTTCTTGGTAAGTCTTCTTGTTTGATCTTTGCATTTGCATGTTTTGTGTCTTTTCTTGTTTTTCATATACATTCTTGAATTTTTAGTGCCTAAGCATTAAAGATTTCTAAGTTGGGTGTCTTGCATATTTTTCTTTGCATTAAAAATTTTTCAAAAATGTGTTCTTGATGTTCATCATGATCTTCATAGTGTTCTTGGTGTTCATCTTGACATTCATAGCATTCTTGCATGCATTCATTATTTTGATCCATAACTTTCATGCATTGCATCATTTTTCTTGTTTTTCTCTCTCATCATAAAAATTCAAAAATAAAAAAAAATCTTTCCCATTCTCTCTCTTAAAATTTCGAAAATTAGATTTGACTTTTTCAAAAATTTTTAAAATCTAGTTGTTTTTATGAGTCAAATCAAATTTTCAAATAAAAAAAAATCTTATCTTTTTCAAAATCTTTTTCAAAAATCAAATCTTTTTTCAATTTTTTTAGTTATTTTCGAAAATTTCAAAAATATTTTTCAAAAATATTTTTCTTAATTTTACATCATATTCTCGAAAATAACATCATCAATTAATGTTTTGATTCAAAAATTTCAAGTTTGTTACTTACTTGTTAAGAAAGATTCAAACTTTAAGTTCTAGAATCATATCTTGTGATTTCTTGTGAATCAAGTCATTAATTGTGATTTTAAAAATCAAATCTTTTTCAAAAACTAATTTCAAAAATATCTTTTTGTCTTATCTTTTTCAAAAATTTGATTTCAAAATATCTTTTCTAACTTCTTAACTTCTTATCTTTTCAAAATTTGTTTCAACTAACTAACTAACTTTTTGTTTGTTTCTTATCTTTTTCAAAACCACCTAACTAACTCTCTCTCTCTCTAATTTTCGAAAATATCTCCCTCTTTTTCAAAAATTCTTTTTAATTAATTAATTATTTTAACTTTTGATCTTAAACTTTTAAAAAAAAATTACTAACCTTTTCCAAAAATGATTTTCGAAAATCCTCTCCCTCTCTCATCTTATTCTATTTATTTATTCATCTACTAAAATCTCTTCCTCACATCACTCACCAAATTCGAACCTCCTCTTCTATCTGTGTTCGAATTTTTTTCTTCTTTTCTTCTTTTACTAACAATAAAGAACCTCTTTACTGTGACATAGAGGATTCCTCTTCTTTTCTTGTTCTCTTCTCTTTCTTATGAGCAGGGACAAAAAAAAGGCATTCTTGTTGAAGCTGATCCAGAACCTGAAAGGACTCTGAAGAGAAAACTAAGAGAAGCTAAATTACAACAATCCAGAGACAACCTTATTGAAAATTTTGAACAAGTAAAGGAGATGGCAGCCGAACCCAACAACAATAATGCAAGGAGAATGCTTGGTGACTTTACTGCACCTAATCCCAATTTACATGGAAGAAGCATCTCCATTCCTGCCATCAGAGCAAACAACTTTGAGCTGAAACCTCAGCCAGTTTCTCTGATGCAGCAGAACTGCAAGTTCCATGGACTTCCATCTGAAGATCCTTTTCAGTTCTTAACTGAATTCTTGCAGATATGTGATACTGTTAAGACTAATGGAGTAGATCCTGAAATCTACAGGCTCACGCTTTTCCCTTTTGCTGTAAGAGACAGAGCTAGAGTGTGGTTGGATTCTCAACCCAGAGATAGTCTAAACTCTTGGGATAAGCTGGTCACGGCTTTCTTAGCCAAGCTCTTACCTCCTCAAAAGCTGAGCAAGCTTAGAGTGGACGTTCAAACCTTCAGACAAAAAGAAGGTGAATCCCTCTATGAAGCTTGGGAAAGATACAAGCAGCTGACCAAAAAGTGTCCTTCTGACATGCTTTCAGAATGGACCATCATGGACATATTCTATGATGGTTTATCTGAGCTATCAAAGATGTCATTGGATACTTCTACAGGTGGATCCATTCACCTAAAAAAAATGCCTGCAGAAGCTCAAGAACTCATTGACATGGTTGCTAATAACCAGTTTATGTACACTTCTGAAAGGAATCCTGTGAGTAATGGGACGCCTATGAAGAAGGGAGTTCTTGAAATTGATACTCTGAATGCCATATTGGCTCAGAACAAAATATTGACTCAGCAAGTCAATATGATTTCTCAGAGTCTGAATGGAATGCAAGCTGCATCCAACAGTACTCAAGAGGCATCTTCTGAAGAAGAAGCTTATGATCCTGAGAATCCTGCAATAGCAGAGGTAAATTATATGGGTGAACCTTATGGAAACACATATAATCCATCATGGAAAAATCACCCAAATCTCTCATGGAATGATCAAAAGCCTCAACAAGGCTTTAATAATGGTGGAAGAAACAAGTTTAGCAATAGCAAGCCTTTTCCATCATCCACTCAGCAACAAACAGAGAATTCTGAGCAGAATCTATCTAGCTTAGCAAATTTAGTCTCTGACCTATCTAAGGCCACTGTGAGTTTCATGAATGAAACAAGGTCTTCCATTAGAAATTTGGAAGCACAAGTGGGCCAGCTGAGTAAAAGGATCACTGAAATCCCTCCTAGTACTCTCCCAAGCAATACAGAAGAGAATCCAAAAGGAGAGTGCAAGGCCATTGACATAAGCACCATGGCCGAACCTGTAAGGGAAGGAGAGGACGTGAATCCCAAGGAGGAAGACCTCCTGGGACGTCCAGTGATCAATAAGGAGCTTCCCTCTGAGGAACCTAAGGAATCTGAGACTCATCTAGAGACCATAGAGATTCCATTGAACCTCCTTATGCCATTTATGAGCTCTGATGAGTATTCCTCTTCTGAAGAGAATGAGGATGTTACTGAAGAGCAAGCTGCCAAGTTCCTTGGTGCAATCATGAAGCTAAATGCCAAATTATTTGGTATTGAGACTTGGGAAGATGAACTTCCCTTGTTCACCAATGAACTAAGTGATCTGGATCAACTAACATTGCCTCAGAAGAGACAGGATTCTGGAAAGTTCATAATACCTTGTACCATAGGCACCATGATCTTTAAGGCTCTGTGTGACCTAGGTTCAGGGATAAACCTCATGCCCCTCTCTGTAATAGAGAAACGGGGAATATATGGGGTGCAAGCTGCTAAAATCTCATTAGAGATGGCAGACAATTCAAGAAAACAGGTTATAGACAAGTAGAGGACGTGTTAGTGAAGGTTGAAGGCCTTTACATCCCTACTGATTTCATAGTCCTGGATACTGGAAAGGAAGAGGATGAATCCATCATCCTAGGAAGACCTTTCCTAGCCATAGCAAGAGCTGTGATTGATGTGGACAGAGGAGAATTGATCCTTCAATTAAATGAGGATAAACTTGTGTTTACAACTCAAGGATCTCTCTCTGTATCCATGGAGAGGAAGCATAAAAAGCTTCTCTCAAAGCAGAGTCAAACAAAGCCCCCACAGTCAAACTCTAAGTTTAGTGTTGGGAGGCCACAACCAAACTCTAAGTTTGGTGTCAAACCCCCATATCCAAACTCTAAGTTTGGTGTTGGGAGGTCTCAACAAAGCTCTGCACATCTGTGAGGCTCCATGAGAGCCCACTGTCAAGCTATTGACATTAAAGAAGCGCTTGTTGGGAGGCAACCCAATGTTTATTTATCTAATTTTATTTCTGTTTTTCATGTTTTCTTAGGTTCATGATCATGTGGAGTCACAAAATAAACGAAAAATTTAGAAACAGAATCAAAAATAGCAGAAGAAAAATCACACCCTGGAGGAAGCACCTGCCTGGCGTTCAACGCCAGAACAGAGCATGGTTCTGGCGCTGAACGCCCAAAATGGGCAGTATCTGGGCGCTGAACGCCCAAAATGGGCATCATCTGGGCGCTGAACGCCAGAATTGCACCCTGGAGAGGAGCTGGCACTGAACGCCCAGAACAAGCATGGTTCTGGCGTTCAACGCCAGAAATGGCAACAAATGGGCGTTGAACGCCCAAAATGGGCACCAACCTGGCGCTGAACGCCCAGAGTTGTGTGCAAAGACATTTTACATGCCTAATTTGGTGCAAGGTTGTAAATCCTTGAACACCTCAGGATCTGTGGACCCCACAGGATCCCCACCTACCTCCACTCACTTCTTCTCACCCCTCTTTCACACAATCCCATAAACACTCTTCCCCAAAACCCTTCACCAATCACCTCAATCTCTCTTCCGCATCACCTCTTCACCACTCACATCCATCCACTCTTCCCCATAAACCTACCTCATAAACTCCACCTACCTTCAAAATTCAAAATCAATTTCCCACCCAAACCCACCCTATATGGCCGAAACTTACCCCCCCATCCCTTCCCTATATATAGCCCTCCATTCTTCATCAATTTCACACAACACAACCCTTTCTCCCCTCTTGGCCGAAACACAACCCCTTCTCCCTCTCCTCTATATTTTCTTCTTCTTCTTCATCTATTCTTTCTTCTCTTGCTCGAGGGCGAGCAATATTCTAAGTTTGATGTGGTAAAAGCATAAGCTTTTTGTTTTTCCATTACCATTGATGGCACCTAAGACCGGAGAATCCTCTAGAAAAGGGAAAGGGAAGACAAAAGCTTCCACCTCTGAGTCATGGGAGATGGAAAGGTTCATCTCCAAAGCCCATCAAGACCACTTCTATGATGTTGTGGCCAAGAAGAAGGTGATCCCTGAGGTCCCTTTCAAGCTCAAGAGAAATGAGTATCCGGAGATCCGACATGAAATTCAAAGAAGAGGTTGGGAAGTTCTAACAAATCCCATCCAACAAGTCGGCATCCTAATGGTTCAAGAGTTCTATGCCAATGCATGGATCACCAAGAACCATGATCAAAGTAAGAACCCGGATCCAAAGAACTATGTTACAATGGTTCGGGGGAAATACTTAGATTTTAGTCCGGAAAATGTGAGGTTGGCGTTCAACTTGCCAAACATGGAAGAGAACGCACGCCCCTACACAAAGAGAGTCAACTTTGATCAAAGGTTGGACCAAGTCCTCATGGACATATGTGTAGAAGGAGCTCAATGGAAGATTGACTCAAAAGGCAAACCGGTTCAACTGAGAAGATTGGACCTTAAGCCTGTAGCTAGAGGATGGTTGGAGTTCATTCAATGCTCAATCATTCCCACTAGCAACCGGTCTGAAGTTACTATAGATCGGGCCATCATGATCCATAGCATCATGATTGGAGAAGAGGTGGAAGTTCATGAGATTATACCTCAAGAACTCTACAAGGAGGCTGACAAGTCCTCCACTATGGCAAGGTTAGTCTTTCCCCACCTCATTTGCCACCTATGCAATTCGGCTGGGATTGACATAGAGGGAGATATCCTCATTGAAGAGGACAAGCCCATCACTTAGAAAAAGATGGAGCAATCAAGAGAGCATAGAGAAGCTCATCATCAAGAAATCCCTGAGATTCCTCATGGGATGCACTTCCCTCCACAGAACTTTTGGGAGCAAATCAACACCTCCCTAGGAGAATTAAGTTCCAACATGGGACAATTAAGGGTGGAACATCAAGAGCACTCCATTATTCTTCATGAAATTAGAGAAGATCAAAAGGCAATGAGGGAGGAGCAACAAAGACAAGGAAGAGACATAGAAGAGCTCAAGGACATCATTGGTTCCTCAAGAAGGAAACGCCACCGTCACTAAGGTGGACTCATTCCTTGTTCTTACATTCTCTGTTTTCGTTTTCTCTATGTTAAGTGCTCATCTATGTTTGTGTCTTCATTACATGATCATTATTATTTAGTAACATTGCCTTAAAGTTATGAATGTCCTATGAATCCATCACCTCTCTTAAATAAAAAATGTTTTAATTCAAAAGAACAAGAAGTATATGAGTTTCGAATTTATCCTTGAACTTAGTTTAATTATATTGATGTGGTGACAATGCTTCTTGTCTTCTGAATGTATGCTTGAACAATGCATATGTCTTTTGAAGTTGTTGTTTAAGAATGTTAAATATGTTGGCTCTTGAAAGAATGATGACAAGGAGACATGTTATTTGATAATCTGAAAAATCATAAAAGTGATTCTTGAAGCAAGAAAAAGCAGCAAAGAACAAAGCTTGCAGAAAAAAAAATAGAAAAAAAAATATAGGCGAAAAAAATTAGAAAAAGAAAAAGCAAGCAGAAAAAGCCAAAAGCTCTTAAAACCAAGAGGCAAGAGCAAAAAGCCAATAACCCTTAAAACCAAAAGGCAAGGGCAAATAAAAAGGATCCCAAGGCTTTGAGCATCAGTGGATAGGAGGGCCAAAAGGAATAAAATTTTGGCCTAAGCGGCTAAACCAAGCTGTCCCTAACCATGTGCTTGTGGCGTGTAGGTGTCAAGTGAAAACTTGAGACTGAGCGGTTAAAGTCAAGGTCCAAAGCAAAAAAAGAGTGTGCTTAAGAACCCTGGACACCTCTAATTGGGGACTTTAGCAAAGCTGAGTCACAATCTGAAAAGGTTCACCCAATTATGTGTCTGTGGCATTTATGTATCCGGTGGTAATACTGGAAAACAAAGTGCTTAGGGCCACGGTCAAGACTCATAAAATAGCTGTGTTCAAGAATCATCATTCTGAACCTCAATGGATAAAGTGAGATGCCAGAACTATTCAAGAGGCAAGAAGCTATAAGTCCCGCTCATTTGATTGGAGCTATGTTTCATTGATAGTTTGGAATTTATAGTATATTCTCTTCTTTTTATCCTAGTTGATTTTCAGTTACTTGGGGACAAGCAACAATTTAAGTTTGGTGTTGTGATGAGCGGATAATTTATACGCTTTCAGGCATTGTTTTTAGTATGTTTTTAGTGGAATCTAGTTACTTTTAGGGATGCTTTCATTAGTTTTTATGTTAAATTCACATTTCTGGACTTTACTATGAGTTTGTGTGTTTTTCTGTGATTTCAGGTATTTTCTGGCTGAAATTGAGGGACTTGAGCAAAAATCAGATTCAGAGGCTGAAGAAGGACTGCTGATGCTGTTGGATTCTGACCTCCCTGCACTCAAAAGGGATTTTCTGGAGCTACAGAACTCAAAATGGAGCGCTTCCAATTGAATTGGAAAGTAGACATCCAGGGCTTTCCCGCAATATATAATAGTCCATACTTTGCGTAAGTTTAGACGACGCAAACTGTCGTTCAACGCCAGCTCTCTGCCCAATTCTGGCGTCCAGCGCCAGAAACAAGTTGCAAAGTGGAGTTCAACGCCCAAACTGGCACAAAAGCTGGCGTTCAACTCCAAAAAGAGCCTCTGCACGTGTAGACTTCAAGCTCAGCCCAAGCACACACCAAGTGGGCCCCGGAAGTGGATTTATGCATCAATTACTTACTTTTGTAAACCCTAGTAGCTAGTTTATTATAAATAGGACTTTTTACTATTGTATTAGATATCTTTGATCAGTTGTATGCTATCTTAGATCACGTTTGAGGGCTGGCCTCTCGGCCATTCCTGAACCTTCTTCACTTATGTATTTTCAACGGTAGAGTTTCTACACTCCATAGATTAAGGTGTGGAGCTCTGCTGTTCCTCAAAGATTAATGCAAAGTACCACTGTTTTTCTATTCAATTCATCTTATTTCGCTTCTAAGATATTCATTCGCACTTCAACCTGAATGTGATGAACGTGACAATCATCATCATTCCTTATGAACGCGTGCCTGACAACCACTTCCGTTCTACCTTAGATTGAATGAGTATCTCTTAGATCTCTTAATCAGAATCTTCGTGGTGTAAGCTAGATTGATGGCGGCATTCAAGAGAATCCGGAAAGTCTAAACCTTGTCTGTGGTATTCCGAGTAGGATTCAATGATTGAATGACTGTGACGAGCTTCAAACTCGCGAGTGCTGGGCGTAGTGACAGACGCAAAAGGAGGGTGAATCCTATTCCAGCATGATCGGGAACCTCAGATGATTAGCCGTGCAGTGACAGGGCATCTTGGACCATTTTCACAAGAGGAGGGGATGTAGCCACTGACAACGGTGATGCCCTTGCATAAAGCCAGCCATGGAAAAGAGTAAGACTGATTGGATGAAGGCGGCAGGAAAGCAGAGGTTCAGAGGAACGAAAGCATCTCTATATGCTTATCTGAAATTCTCACCAATGAATTACATAAGTGTTTCTATCCTTCTTCTATTACTTATTTTCGAAAACTCCATAACTATTTTATATCCGCCTGACTGAGATTTACAAGGTGACCATAGCTTGCTTCATACCAACAATCTCCGTGGGATCGACCCTTACTCACGTAAGGTTTATTACTTGGACGACCCAGTGCACTTGCTGGTTAGTTGTATGGAAGTTGTGACAATTTATGAATTGAGATTAGAGCACCAAGTTTTTGGAGCCATTACCAGAGATCATAATTTCGTGCACCAGCTAGGATCATGGTTATCACCACTAGATCGTCGTGTCCAGGGATTACTCCTTGCCCATCTTTCTTTGTAAATGAGATGGTAGGGAGGTCGGATGATTCATTTCCGACCTGGTAGACTCGCTTGAGGTGTCTTTTCCGAGAGGACTTGGTGAGTCCCCCTCCCGCGAATCCGCCTGAGATCATATGTATATGTCTCTCCGGAGTCTGCGGTGGTGGGTCTCTTCTATCTGTGTCATCTCGCTTTCTCTTCCCATGATTGTCCGACCTTTCTATGAGATATCTGTCAAGTCGGCCTTCTCTGGCCAACTTTTCTATCACATTTTTAAGGTCGTAACAGTCGTTTGTTGAGTGACCATATATTTTATGGTACTCGCAGTAGTCGCTGCGACTCCCCCTTTTTTTATTTTTAATGGGCCTGGGAGGTGGCAGCCTTTCGGTATTGCAGATCTCTCTGTATACGTCCCCTATGGAAACCTTTAGAGGAGTATAAGAGTGATATTTCCTGGATCTGTCGGGACCGAGGTCTTCTTTCTTCTTGGGCTCCCTCTCTCTCTCTTTTATCGAGGGAAGGTGCCCAGGTCGCCAACTCGACTCTCTCAGTCTGGCATTTTCCTCCATGTTGATGTACTTTTCAGCTCGTTCCTGCCCATCACTTAAGGAGGTGGGGTGTCTTTTTGATATGGACTATGAGAAGAGACCTTCTCTAAGTCCGTTGACCAGCCCCATGATAACTGCCTCAGTGGGCAGGTCTTGAATCTCTAAGCATGTTTTGTTGAACCTTTCCATATAATCTCGTAGAGGTTCTCCGACCTCCTGCTTTATTCCCAGGAGGCTTGGTGCATGCTTTACTTTATCTTTCTGAATGGAAAACCTCATTAGAAACTTCCTCGAGAGGTCCTCGAAGCTGGTGACCGACCTTGGAGGGAGGCTATCGAACCACTTCATCGCTGCTTTCGATAAGGTAGTCGGAAAAGCTTTGCAGCGCGTCGCGTCAGAAGCATCAGCCAGATACATCCGACTTTTAAAATTGCTTAAATGATGCTTTGGATCTGTGGTTCCGTCATAGAGGTCCATATCGGGGCTTTTAAAGTTTCTTGGAACTTTTGCCCTTATTATGTCCTCACTAAAAGGGTCCTCCCCTCCTGGGGCGACTCTTCTCGATCGTCACGGGAGTTCCGACCTTTAAGGGAGGATTCTAACTTTAAGAGTTTTTTCTCTAACTCTTTTCGTCGATCCATCTCCTCTCTTAGGTGCTTTTCTATCTCCCTTTGTCGCTCCCATTCCTGTTCCAGCTGTTCCAAGCGACTTTGGTGGACATGGACTAGCCCCATTAGTTCAGTTGCGTGGGGTTGTCCATCTTTTCCTGATTCACGCCCCTCCGAGGAATTTGTCTTCGGATTTTTAAATCCGGAGGTTCCTTCCCTGTGTTGGTCGTTGGTTTCCTGGTGGAGGGTCAGGTTTGCGTCGTTGTTTCCGGTATCCAGATTCCCTTGTTCGGAATCCGACGCCACATGACCATCTTCAGGGGATACATCCGCCATTACTGGCTGATCTCTTGGGTCCCCGGCAATGGCGCCAATGTTACGTTGGGTAACCGGAGATTATTGGGTTGGATTAGTTTGGCTGGCCCAATCGTCTGAATGAGGAAGTATCCAAGTGGATTGATGATCCAAGGCCCCCGTCCGACTTTGGTGTGAGAAAATGGGGGGTGGTACCTGCAAAGACACTCCGATGCCAAAGTCAGCAAAGGGAGCAAAACAGGTCTAGAGAGTATTGGGTTTTTGAGATACCCGAGGAGTGCCAGTGTATTTATAGTGGTGAACCCATAACCACCGTTGGAGTAGTTCCGCCATTTAAGGTGGATAACCGTCCCTTTATCTTAGGAAAGTTGGGATATGGCACCTGGAAGTGGGTAGAGAGATTTTAGGGGCAGTTACTCATTTAAATGAGTGTTTATCTGACAGCTAATCCTCGTCCCCGACTTCTTTAGGGTAAGTCGTGGTAAGAACCGACTTTGTAGGGAGGAGGTCGGTGTAGGGCGAGGCTCAATCCTTTGGATTGGGCCTTCCGTTTGGACCTGGACCTTATCATTGGGTCAGGGTATGAATAATTCTTATTAATAGTAACTAACACATTGGATTAATACTTTATTTTTATACTGTTCAAATTTATAATTTTAAATTTATTATTTAATGTTTGTCTAAAAATTTCATTGATCACATAATATTATTCTTATATAATAAATTTAGTATTATTCGAAAACAAATTTCATCCGTTTTAAAATGAATACATTCATATATATATATATATATACTTAACTAGTTATAAGTAAGATATGCTAATAAAATCCATTTTCGCAATCTTCTTACTCTTCGTCCTTTTTTTTTTTCTAACAGAATTTACTCTCTTTTTTTTTTCTCTTTGTCTGTCTTTTGTATTTATACTTTTTTTTTCATCTATTCTAATCTTTTGCATATTTTTATTTTTAATATTAGATTAATAATAATGATATTTTTTTGAATTGTGAATTATTGTGGTATTTTTTTTAAAATGTAAGATCATTTAATTTGTAAAAATCAGACCGTTCGATTTTTAAAAGGTACAAAAATTGAACCGTCCAATTTTTAGAATACACAAATCAGAGTTTAAAAAATTTAAAAAATAGATCTGATTTGTGTACTTTAAATTTTTTTAATTTTTTAAACATAAATCGGAGGATCCGATTTGTGTACTCTAAATTTTTTTAATTTTTTAAACACAAATTGGAGGGTTTGATTTATTCTATAATCTTAAAAAATACCAAAAATTACAATGTTAAAATATATCACTCATTCCACTTTTATATCTAAATTTTTTAGACAATCTTTTGTAATGATTTTTTTGGCAAATCCTTTGTACTTTAGCTAATGTCTTTATATAATTACTCTTAATTACCCCAATTCGTATCTCAGATAATAGAAATCCCTAAAATATAAATGACACCAAATATAGCTAGGAACTCGGATATAAGAGAGAAATAGTGACCTCAACCCCTAAAATTTTAAAGTATTATACATATATATGAGACATGTATTTAAGAAAAAGAAAAATATTATACATTTTAGTTATATTTCAATTATATTTAGTTCACTAATATTTTTTATTTAATCAATTTAATATTATAAATTTAAATTTTTGTACTTTTCAAATTAGATTTTACATATTCATCTTGATATTCATTTTTAAAATTTTTTTTAATAATATTAAAATATTTAATATTTGTATTATTATACAATATTAATAATGACTTTTATAATTATATTTTAATAATTATATTGTGTACTTTAGATATTTGTTTCTTGTAAAAAATATTTATTTTTCTCTAAATTTATATTATTAAAAAAATATTTTAATTTTTTTATCATAACTTATTATTTCAACGAACTATCATTTTATTTTAAAATTTACATCTTGTATTTTATAAAAATACTCTATATTTCAGATAATTAATAATTTGTTTTTAATTTTTTTAATTTTTAAAAGAACTAATTTTAATTAATAAGATGTATGATAATTTTTTAACTAAACACATTATAAATATTCTGTTATCTTATAATTTTATAGTGTACTAATATTGTTGTGTCTCTTTTATAAAACTATCATGTTAAAAATAAAATTATGAAAAGAAATTTATAAGATTTTTTAAATATTGATAGATATTTTAAAAATCTAATTCAATAATTATATATTATAATTAAATTATTTTTTATATAATAAAAAATATAATAAAAAAAGATAATTAAAAAATGTATCTAAAATTCCAACCCTCCACATTAAATTTATGGATCCCTCCCTGAATATAGAAATGCAACTTGAGAAATGTTGATCAAGAAGAATTTATTATTTCGTTAATCCATAGAATAAGTTAATTTCTTATATATATGCAAATTAAACGCGCTTTTGTAGTTTTTGTTAGGTACCGACAAATGAAACAACAAAATATAAAGATGAAAAATTAGAAATTTGTATAAAATATGGAAATAATTGAATAATTTTCTTTGAGAAATACAACTTCTCTCTATCACAAGGAGACTACAATAACACTCTCTCTTGACAAAAGGAGAACACACTTCTCTCTCTATATATAGAAGAAAACTACTCAAAGAAATATTATGTTATTCTCTTTGGATGACTTGATTGAAATGAATTAAAGAAAAACTCAATTTATAGGTGAGTCTCTTCAATATAAACCATCCGTCAATTAGAGGTATATAATTCTTCTCTTTTTCAACCACTAAAATTCTAAGGTTATAAACTAAGATTGTTTATTACCTCTCATTTTATTTAGTTATTATTTATTTATATATTTTCTAAAATTAGCTTTACTAATTTTCACAATCTCCCACTTAAAGCTAATTTTGATAAATTTTCAATTCATGTTGCTCATGTATTCCATAGGCCGTATGAGGATCTACACCATTCAAACTTTTCTGTGTTGATTGGTTTTGTCATGGCATCTGCTAGGTTATCTTTAGTGTGAATCTTCTGCATATCAACACTTCCTTCTTCTACTACTTCCGGAACAAAGTGATATTGTACTCCAATGTGTTTTGTTCTTGAATGAAAGGCAGGATTCCTTGCAATGTGCAAGGCACTCTGACTATCACAATATACAGAAATCTTCTGTTGTTTGTGCCCGAGTTCTTCTATCAACCTTTGGATCCAAATAGCTTCCTTGCATGCTTGTGTAGCTGCCATATATTCAGCTTCTGTAGTAGATAAAGCTACAATAGTCTGTAATTTAGATAGCCAGCTCACAGCTCCTCCTACAAGTGTAAACACATAGCCTGTAGTAGATTTTCGTTTATCAAGATCATCTGCAAAATCTGAGTCGACATATCCATTGACAATGAATTCCGATCCTCCAAAACATAATGCAATATTCGAGGTCCCTTTGATATATCTCAAGATCCTCTTAACAACATTCCAATGCTCTTTACCCGGATCTGCCATGAATCGACTTACCACCGCAACTGTTTGAGCGATATCTGGTCTTGTACAGATCATGGCATACATAAGGCTTCCCACTGCTGATGCATACGGTACTCGAGACATTTCCATCCTCTCTGCTTCACTACTAGGGCACATACTTGAGGATAATTTAAAATTAATAGGAAGTGGGGTTGAAATTGGCTTGCATTCTTGCATGTTGAAGCATTGCAAGATCTTCTTCAAATAATTCTTTTGCGATAGCCAAATCTTCCTATCCTTTTTGTCTCGGTGAATTTGCATCCCTAAACCACTGTTAGGTACCAGACAAATGACACAGCAAAATATAGAGATGAAAAATTAGAAATTTGTATAAAATATGGAAACAATTGAATAACTTTCTTTGAGAATTACAACTTCTCTCTATCACAAGGAGACTACAAAACACTCTCTCTTGAGAAAAGGAGAACACACTTCTCTCTATATATATAGAAGAAAACTACTCAAAGAAATATTATGTTATTCTCTTTGAATGACTTGATTGAAATGAATTAAAGAAAAACTCAATTTATAGGTGAGTCTCTTCAATATGAACCATCCGTCAATTAGAAGTATATAATTCTTCTCTTTTTCAACCACTAAAATTCTAAGATTATAAACTAAGATTATTTATTACTTCTCATTTTATTTATATATTTTCTAAAATTAGCTTTACTAATTTTCACAGTTTTGTATATGGAAAAGCAAAAAAAGCTTTTGTATGTTATTGCTCCATGAATCTCAAAATTCAGGAACTTCAATTCATTATGTATGTATAGTGCTCTAATACTTACCGACCACTTTAGTTTTTCTCATTTTCCCTTTCTATATTCCTTTTCTTTCTACCTTTTTTTCTTCCCCTCATATTAAAGTCCAAAACATGGAGAAAGAATCCATTAGGGTGATTCAAGTGATAAAAAAAATGAAAAGTTATATAAATAATAATTAGAGTTTTATTTTTTCCCTTTGTGCTACTTAGATCATTCCTAAAAAAGGCACCTGTGGAAAGAAATTGGTACGTACCAAAATGAAAAATACTTTCACTATATCAAACCGAATAAAGGGTCACCCAAAAAAAAAAAAAAGAAACAAATAAAGGCTCCATAATTAAGTTATATACTCCTGTAGTGCTACAAAAGGGAATCTCGTTCCTTTTTCACCATAAGGTAGACAGAGAGGCCAAACAAAATCTCTTCTTTAATTTTTTATGGACATAACCTTTTATTTTGAAAAATTATTCTTTACTTTAATTTATTTAACCATATTTCCGAAGCAAGTATCTAATAATAAAGATAAATGCAGTTATGCATGCAGAAATATATTATAATTTATACTATCATCATGAAATAAATTGCTGTTAACTAAGATGAGGCACATATATATTATTGAATCCCTTTCAATATTTATAAAATTCAACTAAACAAATTTTCTAAAGCATGAGTATAACTATTCAACCCAAATAGGGACCCAACAAAAAAACAACCAACATACAATAGTCAATAAACCAACAAATTCAATTATATATTCATGGTTTTTTTTTTTTTTAAATTATTCTTCTATTGTTTCTTATTTAATTTCTTCTTCTCCCTTCTAATATCACAATTTCATCCACCCACCATCAGCAACCAACCACCACCACTTGTTCACCGCTAGCCGCCGTTGGCTGCTGGACACTCTCTACTAGTCACATGACGTTAATAATCTTAAATGTTAAATCCTAAACTCTAAATGTTAATTTTTAAATTCTAAAACTAAATTTTAAACTCTAAATTTTTAAATTTTAAATTTTAAATTTTAAATTCTAAATCTTAATTCTATACCCCTTAATTATTTTACTTTCTTTCATATTCAAATATACTTTTTATTTAAATTTTAAATATTTTTATTATTTTTAATTTTGAATTTTTTAATATTCAATTATTAGCTGATTTGTTTACCGAAAGAGTATTAGCTTCCAAAACTTTTTCATAATTATTTTCCGCATTAGATATAGCTTTTAATAGTTCATAAGTCTCGGGTGAAGAAAAGGACTACTAAAAATGCTTTAATTTGTCTCGTGTGAAAAATTCATGAAAAAGCCATCTTAATTAATCATCACTATTTAATACTAAATATATACTTTTTCATATATATAATTAGGCGTACCATAATTCTCCTATATACTCATACTAGTACCTTCTGTTTTTTTTTTTTTTTTTTTTAAACACCCGACGGGTATTGCAAGTAGGAGAGTGACCCTTATTGCCATGATTTACTGATTGAGCTCTTGTCTTTTCGATTCACAAAAAGAAAAAAAAAGGACAAAAAAAAAATACTGGTACCATCCGTGTTTTCTTATTTTTTGCTAGTGAATAGTGTTAGATATTTTATAAATAACCAGTCATTACTAATAAAATTTTTTATTTAATTTAAAATTTTCAATTATTCTTAAATCATCAAACTAGATAGAATCAAAATGTCTTTATTTTATTGTGTAATCAGAATTAGAGATTCAAATTTTATAAAGTTTCTGAATAATAGTATTCTTTCCATTAAAAAATAGACCAACTGTCAATATAATTAATTAATAATTACAACACCACCCAAACTAATTTTTATATTAACAAATCGGACATATATAAATCTCAACTAATAGTATATGATTTCTCTTGTTGATTATAAATTTATAGAAATAAGCACTAATACGACAGTGTAAACCATATAAAAGATTAAAGATATGAATGGAGGAAAAAGTATTACTTACGTTTGGGAGTTTCATAGTCATCATTCCCACCTCCATCTATCCCCCTTCTAAAAAAGAAAATAGTCTCAAGAATTTTCTAGTTATAAATTGCTTTAAAGTGCTAAAAATAAACTAGTCCAATCGCACATTATAAATAATTACCTTTTCCAATCTTATTTTAAAAGAAACTAATAGTTACCTCCTAAATTGATCATTCAAGTCCCCAACAAATTGAAACAGAAAAAAAAAACACACACACACACACACAATAAAGTGATGATAATATCCATATTAAGATTGTGTCATCAGCAGGGCCACATAAAATAGACACGTTAAGTCCATGATCTTGAGCAGAATTTCCACAAGAACAAATGGAAAGTGCAATGATTTGAGTGGTCACTACCCTTTGTCCATGCAAGACTAGTGCAGTATCTCTAACAAATTAAAGGGAGAAAAATAAAAATTAAAGTTTAAAAAAAAAAAGAGATAATGATAGGACTCTCCATTCACGCGGGGCCAAGTTCGTCTCATGAAGAACCTCTTCATATCATTAATTAGCATTCCCAAACCGTTTCTGAGATTCAGACGGTTCATTTATTTAGTTTTTGAGATTCTAATTGCATTATTGTCGGTTTTGAAATTAAATTCTGATCACTATAATACAATAATAGTTTTTTAATTTGATTTCTATTTGGCAGTAATTAAGTAACTGGACAATGATAAAATGGCATTCGTTTATTTCTGGTACCAAATCAAAATAAAAACGATGTCCTTTTTGATAGTTGTGGACATGTAATGCACATGCACCTAAATTGGATTTTTTTGGTTTGATTGAGTGTCAAAAGCAAACAACGTAGCTTCATTATTATTCAGCAAGACAAGAAAGTGTTAGTTTATTTATCATTTTTTTTTGTTGAGTTATTATTGAAAAAGGATTGAAGAACCACTCTAGTATCTGAAGTTCAATCTCAAAAACGATAATAGTGCAATTAAAATCTCAAAAACTAAAGCCATGCATGTCGTGAATCTCAAAAGTTATTTTGACAATTTAGTCTGATTTACAATTACAGTCTAACCCAAATAATAATTGCAATTGTGATCGCAATATTTTTATTTGTTAACTTTGCGGACTTTGCGATGATTGCAGTAATAATTGTGATAGTCTAAAAAATGAATAGATCACAGGCAAAACATAATAAAAAAATAAAATAAAATACTTTTAAGTGTATATCTCTAATTGGAAAGAGTAGAAGCAATGACCTAAGCGTACAATATACCAGGGATAATAAACATCTCATGTCATAAAACGATTTTAGGGTTTACCAAGAATCAAACTCTTGACCTTTCGAATCTAAAACTCTAATACCATATCATAAAACCACTCATCCCAAAAGCGTAACCTAACAATATAACACTAATGGTCATATCTCTAATACTTGCTAAACTTCTATTGTACACATTGTATGCTTAGACCATTAGCTTCCTATGCTTATTCAATCGAAAATGTTTGGTAACAAAAGAAAATCAATAAAAAACAGTCATAACTTGTCTTATTTAGTATTCATTAATTGTTATGATAATTAATTAATACTAAATAATACAAATTTTGCATATTTCTTTTTGTCTACCTAACATTATCCATCTCTAACATGAGATGTCGTACTTTTGCAACTTCATGGGAGATTTTGTCGGCTATAATACGTACGATTCAAATTATCGAAATGGGTATACTATGTATGTGTGACAGTACGCGGTAAAACCTATATTATTACTATTAGAAAAATTATTTTTAATGATTATTTATATTATTTTAAAAAGTAACAAAAATAATCATTAGTATATTTATTGATAATTAAATATTAATTATTTTATATTTTTGTCGGTAACAGGTTTTAATAATAATTATATAATTATCGATAACAAAATTTTAGTAAACATAAAATATATAAATAAAATATATAATAACTATTATGTTATTGTTACTGAAAATTTGTTATTAAAAATAATTTTTGTTGCGGTAGTGTATATAAATTGTTACTTTACAAGATCTCTATATGTGTACATAATTTATCTATACTTATCATACACATGTATGGTGTATCCCAATGATGAGAAAACAATTATATATACATGTTATATAGCTAGGCATGTAACGTGTTATATATATTCACTAGATTTCCTTTGGCTTACTTTATGCTCTCAAATCAAACATGTATAGCACGCATTGTCCAATGTATTTGCTTGTGTCACGTTACCATGCTTGTTTCATGTCCCACCATTAACAATACCGCCATAAAACCTTATAATAATAAGAAACCGAAGATCGAATGCCACAAGGAAACCCTACAGAGGCCGTACACTATCTATAGCCAAATGAAATGTTATCGGATATATACTCTAGAGTTTAATTTCAATTCATCTTAAATATATGTACCACTCTTTAATTTTATAATAGTAACATTTAATTAGTTACTATCTTGTAAATAAAGACTCAGATAACTTTCAACGTGAATTTCTTTTTGGTAAAATCTCATCATCACAGCCTCTATATATTCATTTAAAGAAAAAAACGATTTGTCCTTTCACGATTAGCTATTCTAATTTTATGATTAACTATCTCGTTTAATATTTCACTTTCTTACATGATTAGTAAGACGATCAACGAATAAATTTGTTCATAGTCTTCCTAGTTTAACAAACTATGAACAGTATTACTACATTAGCATTAGTGGTTGCTACTACAGAATGAGAGTATCCAAATGAACCATAGCATTGAAAAAAGAAAAGAAGAAATGTTAGTTTTTATATATTCTTTGGTGATCGATCAATCCTAATCAACATATATAACAGTACTTTTGATTCTACCATGAATTAATAATGTTGATACACATTTTTATTTAGCAGATAGAGAAAATAAATTTTATGGACATTAAACTCCTCATGATGTTAACTATGCATGAGTATATAAAGCTTTAGGTTCTAATATTAGTAAGGGATAATACACGCAAAGAAAGATGGGTGATAATGACGCTTGAAACTAAAACTAAAATAATAATCTTAATCTCATTCTTATTGCATGGTCTGTTATGAAGAACAAACATAACAATAGTCAATAATTGGCAAATATTTTCATTCACAAATAAGAAGAGAAAGAAAAAGAATAAAAGAAGAAGAAATAATGTTGCTTTCGTACGTGAGGGGCTATTTGTCTCAGTTAAAAATTTTGGTAAGGGGGTCATTTCTCTCAATCTAATAGTTAGGCGACACGTCAATTTCTAAAGAACAAGAACCACGTAAACTTTTACCATTAACAAAGTTGACAGAGAAGCCTAGTTGAGTGACGAAAATTAACGTTAAGAGTCGGTTTATTGTTTTCTAATTGTAAAAAGTCGGATCGTTCTTTCGTAAAATGCATAGAGGTCCAAATGGAATTTTAATTTTTTTTTCTTAAAAAAAATTCTTTTTACTTTATTACCTAACATTTAATTGATGCAAAAACAAAAACAGAAAAATACATATAATCTATGAAACACATTACATAAGTCAATTTGATATCATAAATATTCGATATCTTAATTTTTTTTCCCTTAAAAGGTACACAGGTCAATCAAATTAATTTTTTTGTTAGCTTTTTATAATTGTAATTAAATAATTTTTAATATAATTAAAATTTGTCACATATCATATTCTAACGTGTTATATGACCTATTTAATAAGATGATACATTAGTAATTAACGTAAAGAGAAAATTAAATAAAAATCAACTTCATTAATTCTAGTTTGCATCTTGAAGAAACTAAGTTATTTTACGCATAATTTTTCAAAAATTATTGTGAACATTTATTTCTTGTTTCATCTTTAGCATTCAAGCAGAGTAGCGTGTGAAAATGGCAAAAATGCCCTTGGTGACGCCAGCAGCACAAGTTGATGAATAGTTCCGAAGTGGCAGGGGAATAGGGAGTGTTTGAGGAAAAGTGGAGCATAATTGAAGAGAAATGGGGATCTAATCAGTGATCACCAACCAATCATCACGACGTTTTTGTCTCCTAAATTCATCATCTATGTTACATACACATATAGCTAGGTCCAACAACATATTTCAGTGACCAACTTGGAACGGTCTATTTCCATATAAATTAGTTTCTTTAATTTCATAAGGATGATATTGGAAAATTTAATTTATTTCCCGAGTTTAAGAAATTTATGTTACCAAGGAGGAAAAGGAAAAAGAAAAGAAAAAGATAAAGGTCGAAGAACCCTTTTACTACAAATTGAGTTAAAGAGAGAGCAAGTGGTAACGAGTCCTTCCAAATAACAAATGTTGGGATCTAACAAAGCATGAGTCTGAGAAGGCAATAATTATATGATGAGGATCGCTTCCATATAATTTGTTTTGTTATATTTTCATTTATTAAAACTGTAAAAGAATTTATGTATGTTGCCATTTAATTAAATAATTTATTTTAAAATATAATGAGCATTCAAATAATAAATGTAAAAATGATTGTTTCTGTTATTAAAAGAAAATCTTGGGAGCTAATATTGCATAATCAACATTATCACCAATAAAAGAAAACATTTAAAATTTTTAAAAATAAAAACATATCCAAAACTTAATTAGAAGAAATATCTCAAATTTAAACTCAACAAAAATATATTTTTAGTGGGTTTCATACCAAATTTATTTGCCAGCTTACTATCATGTTAACTAAAATTGACTTTAGATTAATCTAGTAATTAGTTCATTAATCAGTTTAAATAAGTGTTGATAATTCAAATTCTATTTTATGTATGTAGTAATTTATTGGCCATTAACAAACTATTAAACAGAACTCTGATCCAGAACGGATTAATTCTTTAGCAGTCAGATTAAAAGATAGCACGAGAAACTAATAACTACTACTTTATTAATATGTGAAGCATATCTATAAAATTTATATATTCACAGTGATAAGCATAGTATATATATAGATAGATATAGACATTAAATACATTTTAGTGTGAGAGTGTTTCTTTGTTTTTACTTTCCCTTTTTAAATGATCTTTTTCTCACTTTGGGGTTATAGACATTTGAGGAGTAGGGTATGCTAGATTCCACTAGGGAATAAACATATGTAGCATGTAGCACTCGCCAACATGGTTTTAATAATGATGATGATGATGGGGTCAATGAGGTTCTTAAAAAGCCACCTTAAATGTGTGTGCATGGTTTTGATATACCTTTGTTTCGCTTCCGCAATTTGTCGGGTTCTCAGGTGAAGTTGAATTAGGTTGGAAAATTAATAATGCTAGCAAGGAGAGCACTACTGGCTAGCACACAGACACACTTGTTATCTTTTACGTGCAATGTTACAGTGGAATGAAGCTATGTGAAGACAATGCTTCGAAAACATTATTATATGTGTCTTCCAATCACGAAATGTTTGTGTCCAATTTCATGCGTTGTAGTGGATCTCTTTTTCTTTTTTATTCTAATTATTTCCTTTAAAAAAAATAAAAACATAAATAACTAATTTTAGTCAATGTTAACTAAATTTAGAGTTTATATTTGTAATTTATAATTTATGATTAAATATTTATAATTTAGATTTTAAAATTTAAGATCAACAAATTAATTTTAAAAAAGTTGGGTGATATTAGCTAAAAAAAAAGTTAATTCCTTAATATTACTCAAAATGAAAAATTCACTTTCTACACTAACTACTTGATCAAGAAATCAGTGCAAAAGAGAAATTTCTCCAAATTAAATTATTTTTGGCACATACTTGAAGGGGCCAGCAAGTATAAGGTTATGATCCTTGATTCTATTTAAAAATTAAATTATGTTGTACTGTGTATTAAATTTTTTCCCCATTTGACGATATATAGGACGATATTATTGTGTAAAATAATTTTATACGAAATTATTTAAAGTTTTATATTACTTAGCTTATTGATATATATAAACGTTGTTAAGATAATAATGTAAGACATCTAGATATAAAGTGTTGATGGAAAAGAAGATATAAACAACTAACAAGTTTTAAAGCATAATAAGGAAAGACCAATCACGACAATGCAGTGCTGATTAGTATAATAACAATACTTTTATCGCATCACACTAACCTTTTTCAATGAGATCTTTGTCACAAATATGTTGACCGACATGGTCAAGGAATAAAGATTGCTGTCTCCTTTTTATATTGGGAAGTTTTTTGGGGAAGAATGAAATTGGGTAAAAAGTAAAGATTGTAGCTAATTTTTAGAGCATTATGCATTGTATATAATATGTTTATTTCTTTTTACTGTTTTTTATTAAAAAAAAACAATTTTTACTTTTAGTCCAATTTCATTTTTCACATTATCCTTTTATATATTGCTATGGATCTATTTAGTATTTTATTTTCTTAAATTTAAAATAAACCCATGACTTAACTCATCCTAAATTTAATAAAATGATAATGCAAGGGAGGTAATAACCTGTAAGATACCAAAGATCAAGGAAAAAAGTAGAAAAAAGAAATGGAGAACAGATTCTGCAAAATTCAAGAGGAAAATGAATTATGAATATTACTTTTATTATGATCACTATAATTGTTCAAATGTACATATTTAAAAGTAATAAACATTTAAGCCTATTATCAAGATTAATGAAGCATAAAAAAACAACTTACCTGATAGAACAGCGGTTAATACAATTATTGATTAAAACAGAATTGGTATTAGACTTAGTTATTCATTACCTAAGTTATGTATGTAACCTAAATTATTATTCTTCTTAATACTCTCTCAAACCTATAGTTCATTTAAGCTTTGTTTGATTGGAGAGAAATAAAAAAGATAAAAAAGAGAGAAGAGAAATTACAAATTTTTATGTATAATTTATAAAGCGAGTTTTATAATTTTTCTTTTTTTCATTTTATTTTTTCCACTTCTCTCCCATCAAACAAAGTCTTAGGAAGGATCCTAAGTCTGGCTTTAAATTTGTCATAATTTGGTGTAAAAAAGGATTTAGTTAAAATGTGTGTAATTTAGTCGTTGTCTTTTATTCATTCTTTTTTTTTTTGGATTGAGTACACTACAAGAGATCCGCCTCTTAGCAGCGGTTTTCAGGAGGACTAGCGGCTTAAACCGCCGTGAAACGAATTACCAGCGGTTCAAAAACCGTTGTTGTATAGGGCGTGGACATTTGGTTTTGCAGCGGTTTTGTTGAACCGCTGGCACAATCACTGAAAAATCACTTGATTGGCGTCGATTGATTTAGCGACGGTTTGGCCAACAGAAAATTCGAATGCATTTTCTGGCGGTTTTGAACCGCTGCTGTTCTATTGACCGTTATGTTTTTATAAATGTATTCTGCGGCGGTTCCAAACCGCCTCTATCCGATTTTCCCAAAAATTTAAATTTATCTTCGGCCATTTGATAACCGCCACTATTGTTCCGTCTAAATGGCCGCAAAATGACTGTATTTTGCACCAGCAATCAACGCTCCTTTAATTACAGAATTAATTTTTTATTTTTTGAATTTTTTCTGATATTAGAAAACTGAATTATTTTGTAACTGAATGAATAAATTGATGGGTGAACGAATAAAAATTAAAACTGATAAAATTAATATTAATCCAAATACCAATAAAGTGTATTCCTTACTAAGAGTTGCATAATCAACAATAAAAAAGTGTATATTTAACTTAAAGAATAAATGTCAAATCCTTAGATCTACTCTCTACTCTGTCCCTCCAATGAATTCATCCATGCAGCCACGTTTGGTGGCAGCTCCCCACCTTACCCTCGAACTAGACACATCAGAGCACTCTCCATTGCCTGCCTTCTCGTCTTCTCAGCTGCTACTTCATCCTCTATTGCCTTCCTTTTTAATTTCTCAGCTACCAGCTCTGCTTGCAGTTCAAGCAACACCCTTTGGGTCTCCTCCCTTTGCGTTCCAATGCTCGATTGAGATGAATTCGTACCGAACACTTGGCTAGTAGTCGGTCTGATTCCCATGCCACGCACTCTACCTGGGTGCTCCTTTCCAAGAGCTTGAGCAAGTGAATCATTCTGAGACAACAGTCTAGATGATTCATCATGTTGCTCAATCTCCACAATTCTTTCTTACACAGTTAGATAAGTGAACAGAAGCATTTATTAGCTAATTGCTAACTAAACAAACTTTGAACACAACTTTAACAAACCAAACCCATGAGAAACAACATAGCAATTCTCAACACATTACTTACACCAATAGTCCGAGCTGCATCATGGAGATAGGATCCATTAGATCGTTTGTGCGTTAAGACTACAAACAACTCCCCCTACTAACTGGACGCCCCTGTCGTTCCGACTGCAACAATATAACTTAAATAGTGAATAGGTCTACATAGAGAAGGTTTAAAGAGTAAGTGAATCCTAAATTACCTCTTCTTCTTCGAGCCTTGCCAAGCTTTTCGATTCACCAGTATGAGTGTATAACTGCTTTGATCGATTCTCAGCATTTTTCCTACACTTCTCCTGTTATGCCATCAAACATAAGAGCTACTAGACACTATTTCTAACTAACTCAATTTGACATAAATAGAATTTTTAAAATATGAAATAAAAATAAATTACCTTTGTTTCTTCACTGTTGCGATAATCAAGGAACCATCTCCAATGATCCGCAGTAATTTCCGGTGGACGACCTTTAATATTTTGTTCAAGGGTCAGATCTTCTTTGTAAAAATAATGACACAAATGGTTCCTTGTGTCCTTCCAAGCCCTTCCTACACTAAAAGAAAATGAAACATTTGTAACAAAAATTTTGTACAAATTTAAAATTGTTACAAAAAAAATATGTTTTGTAACAATATTACAAATTGTTACAAAACATCCAGATATTTTGTAACAATCCATTTTATTTTGTTACAAATTATGGTAGTTTTCGTAACACCGTATTGTGTTGTTACAAAATATTATAATATTTTGTAACAAAAAGTGAAATAGTTGCAAAAATTCGTAGTATTTTGTAACAAAATAGTTTTTTGTTTCAAAAAATTCAAATATTTTGTAACAAAATATTTTTTTGTCTGAAAAACTCAAATTATTTTGTAACAAAAAATTAATTTGTCACCAAATTCAACATTGTTTGTAACAAGTTTTTTTTGTGTCACAAAATATATGTATAATTTATAATTTTTTTTCAAAATGTTAAAAATTTTAAGAATTAAAAAATTGTCTATATATTTTTTTAAAATAATTGTATTTTGTTTCAGAAATTAAAAAAATTGTTTATATAATTCTTTTAAAATATATTTTTTATATTATTTTTTACATATTCATTAATTTTTAAATGATGTAAATATTAATTTATATGCCTTTATAAAATTAGTATATAATTTTTAATAATCAGAATTTTAAGATAACTTAAAAATAATTTGTGAAATGTAAAATTTTTTTTATTAATTTATAACTATAAATAACAGTAATTAAAAATATTCCAAAAAAAATTAAAAAACAAAATGCAGTGTAAAAACCCAAGAGGTAATATCTATAGTGAATGTAAAAAGTAAAAAAACCCTAAGTTCCTCCATTCCCCCACCTCACTCGAAGCCTCATCACACCCAGCCACTCTCAACCCATCGCGCCGTCCAAACCCTATCTACGAGGGAAAATGGAGCTACTGTCGGAGGAAGAGTCGCCGGCCTAGCCCCTGGGAGACGTCTCAGGCGGCGTCGTGGTCCTCCCGTCGCTCCTCAAATCTGCTTCGTCTGCGCCGCTGCTCACCTCCGTCCGTGTCGTCCTGGCCGTCTAGGCTCCCCTGCGTTCTGCCTTCTCTACCTCTGCGTCGTGCCTCTTCTGTATCTGCTACCTCCGTTTCTGTGGTCGTCTTGTTGGGTGACTCCTCTGCTGGCTGTGCTCTGTCCGTGCCGAAGCTCTGCTCGTGCCAAAGCTCTGATCGTGCTGTCAGCTGTCCTCGCCTGTGGCCTGCATCTTCGACGGTGGAACGGCCCCAACTCGTCGCTGAGTGTGGTTCTGCTGCTGACATTCTTCACTGTAGAGGTGATTTTTTTTCTTATATGTAGTTATTGTACACTAATTTTGTGGACTTCATTGTTGCTGTTTTATTGTAGGTTTAGAAGAGAAAAATTGATGCTAATTCCTAACTGTATCTATATGTAAAAGTAGATGATTTAATATGTTGTTCTGTTTGTTCTTTTTCCTTTGTTGAGGCTTGTCTACTATAGTTGGAAAACCTGAGTTACATAATAAAGCAGAAGAAGCTTTTATTAGCACTAATTTGTTTGTCTTCTAGTTTGATAGTGAAATGATGAAGATTTAATAAAAGGGTCTCCTTCTGGTGTTGTGTTGCAGTCTTTAATTTCATCTGGTTCTGCCGTGCTTTGTTGGTCTGCTGCCGGTCTGCTCCGATCGTCTCCTCTGCTGAAGGTAAGTCCAGTTTAATGTAGTATTGAACCTTGATTCTGCTGATGTTGTGACTGAAGATATTAGTTTTATATCTGTTGGACTATATTAGTGTTATTAGCTTTTGCTTTCTTTTAACTCTGTTCGATTCTGTTTTTTTTTTTTACTTTTGTGTTTGTGAATTGAGTAAAGTAGGTAACTATTTGATCCTTAGTAACATAGAGATATGGATTAAATTTTGTTAATAATGTTGTGTATTTTACATTGCATTGAATTAGGATAGTTTATGCTGTTCTGCTCATCTGGCATTGTCCTTTGCCTCTGCTGGTCTGATTCGGGTGTCCTTCTTCTCCTGCTGGTTTGGTCTGGTCCGATTACGTTTCTGCTAAAGGTAACTTCAGTTTATTTGAGTATTGTTAAATATGCTGTTATCTGATAATCTTAGCTGAAATATTGAACCTTGATTCTGCTGATATTGTGGTTGAAAATATTGTTGGTTGATTATGCTGATGTTGTTGTGGTTGAAAGTATTGGTGTGTAACATGGTTGATTATCTAATTTTTAGGTTATTGGAAGAGTTGATATTTTTGTTCGATTTTTTATTTCTGGGTTTTATTATTTTGGTTCTATTTTTTGCACTTTTTTTGGTGATTTTGAAAGTGATAGTCCCGGTGATGCTATGTTATGTCATGCTGCTCTCTTTCTTTTCACTCTTTACATCCTTCTATCCATTCTCGTCTCCTGCAGAAATTAGTCCAATGGTCAATTACCAGAAATATTGAGTTAATTTTGATAGGCGTACTCCTGAGTTTAGAAAGTGCCTCGATGAATTATTTTTGGATATTGCCTTCTCTCAACCCGGTGTGAAAAATCAAATACGTTGTCCTTGTCCCAAATGCAACAATTTTATGTTCAAATTTAGAAATGAAGTTCATCATCATGTGCGCCAATGGGGGATAGTGACCTCTTATAAAACATGGGTGCATCATGGTGAGATACTTCAAGATACATCCACTATAGATGTGTCTGATCTAAATGAAATTGATTGTGAAAGGGAGAATGATTCTGCCACTTATGAGATGTTGTATAACATCTTTAGAGGAGAAACACTAGGGGAGACGCCGAGAGATTTTGCTACCAACATAGATGAAAATATAGAAGAAGAACCTCATCAGGGGGCAAAGAGGTTCCAGAGGCTAATGAGGGATTATGAGCAAAGCCTGTATCCGGACAGTGGGATATCAAGGTTATCTTTCATTATCAAGTTGTTTCAAATGAAATGTCGCTATGGATGGAGCAACAATTCAGTTGATGCTTTGTTGCTCTTTCTAAAAAGCATATTTTCAAAAGGAAAATTCTTGTCCAACTTCATTTTATGATGCTCAAAAAGTGATTCAAGATTTGGGATTAGATTACGAGAAGATAGATGCTTGTGTGAATGATTGCATTTTGTTTCGGGGACAAGAATATGCTGATCTTGATGAATGTCCAAAGTGTAAGCAATCTAGATGGATGAAGGGGAAGGGGAATGAAAAGGATAACCTTCGGAAGAAGGTACCCCAGAAGATACTAAGATACTTTTCGTTAAAACCTAGGCTTCAAAGGATCTTCATGTGTGAAGAAACAGCGCGAGAAATAAGGTGGCACAAAGAGAAACGACTTGACGATGGAGTCCTAAAACACCCAGCAGATTCGATGGCGTGGAAGACATTCGATGAGGAGCACGAATGGTTTGCACGTGATGCTAGAAATATCAGGCTTGGAGTTGCTAGTGATGGATTCAATCCGTTCGGCAATATGAACATTTCCTATAGTACTTGGCCAGTTGTTCTCATTCCATATAACTATCCTCCTTGGATGGCTTTGAAACATTCAAATTGGATGTTATCTCTACTTATTCCAGGCCCTAAATCCCCTGGCAATTCTATTGATGTATACTTAGAACCGTTAATTGAAGAGTTGAAAGAATTGTGGGAAGGGGGTGTTGAAACATTTGATGTGGTTCAGAGACGGAACTTTAAGTTGTCTGCTGCAGTTTTATGGACAATAAATGATTATCCATCCTATGCTATGTTATCCGGTTGGAGCACTAAAGGTGCACTAGCATGTGCGTGTTGCCACAGAGACTAGTTCTAAGAGGCTGAAACATGGACACAAGCATTGCTATATGGGTCATCGCCGCTATTTGCTGCATGATCATCCGTGGCGAAGAAATAAGAGTTCTTTCGACAATACCAGAGAACTTGGCGAAGCACCTAAGCCACTTTCTGGTTATGATGTCGTAGAAGAATTCAGGACTTTTGAACAAACGGAGTTTGGGAACAATACTAAAAAGAGAAAGAAGTCTGAGCATGACAAGGTGGCTGGAAATTGGAAAAAGAAAAGCATTTTTTTTGAGTTGCCTTATTGGAAGACATTATTGTTACGTCATAATTTAGATGTAATGCATATAGAGAAGAACGTGTTCGATAATATACTGGGTACACTATTAAATATAGATGGAAAGATAAAGGACAATCTTAATGCACGACTTGATCTTCAACTTATGGGTATCAAGAGAGACCTCCATCCTCGTAGAGTGGGCAACAAGTTTGTGATGCCGATAGCAAATATACTTTGTCAAAGACTAGGAAGGAGAATGAAAGGCAACTTCTTTGTCAGTTCTTGAAAGAACTCAAGTTTCCTGATTCGTATTCATCAAATATTGGAAGGTGTGTG
This sequence comes from Arachis ipaensis, assembly GCF_059453495.1. Classification (NCBI taxonomy): domain Eukaryota; kingdom Viridiplantae; phylum Streptophyta; class Magnoliopsida; order Fabales; family Fabaceae; genus Arachis; species Arachis ipaensis. The sequence continues at coordinate 110,206,796 of NC_142441.1, read as the reverse complement.
CACGTTGAAGATTGCAAAATTTATGGCTTGAAGAGCCATGATTGCCATGTCCTAATAGAACGGCTGCTACCACTTGCAATTCGTGAGCTTTTACCCAAAGAAGTTTGTGAACCATTGATACATCTAAGTATTTACTTTGGAGAGCTTTGTTCTAAAGAATTGAAGGTGGACGTTCTAGACAAACTTGAAACCCAGATTGCAATCACACTTTGTAAATTAGAGACCGTTTTTCCTCCGGCTTTTTTTGATGTGATGGTTCACCTAACCGTTCATCTTGCGCATGAAGCTAAGTTAGCCGGACCTGTTCAATATCGCTGGATGTACTCTGTTGAGAGGTTAGCCCTTTAGAATTAACAACAACTTAGAATTTGCCTTATAGTATTGTATATGTAGGTTTCTAACATTCCTTAAAAATTCAATTTTAGATATTTGCGCACATTAAAGAGTTATGTGGGAAACAAAGCACGTCCTGAGGGGTCAATATCTGAGGGTTATATCTCTGAAGAAGCAATGACCCTTGTGGGGAGATATTTGGATGAAAATTCTAAGAATTCTGACCCTGACGAGAATGAACCTATGCGAGGCATAGCTGTGTTCAAAGTACTTTGCCAGTTTAGTTGTAAAGGGGCATACAAGGAACTTAGTATCTTAGAGCATAGAGAAGCTCAATTCTATGTGCTGAAGAATTGTGAAGAAGTTCAACCATGGGTTGATGAACATATGGCAGTTTTAACAAGAGAAAATTCAAGAAATCTGCAGAAAAGGCATAAGGATCAATTTGTGAAATGGTTTGAAAGGAAGGTAAATGAGTAAACTTTGATAATTGTAGAATTGAAGAGTCTCTTGGTAGTATTTAGTTTTAATTGCAATTCGTTAATGTAGATTTCAGATCCACACAAAGTAGGGAGTGCACGGGTGAATAATCAACTGCTTTCTCTAGCAAGAGGTCCTGATCGTCGTGCACATTTCTACAACACATGTGCTGTCAACGGTTTTACATTTTGAAGCAAAACCCATGAAGCATCTTTGAAGACTCAAAATAGTGGAGTAGTTGTGAAGGGAGAATGAATTGACTGGGGGTGTGGATTATTATGGCGTGTTGACTGATATTATTGAGTTAGATTATGTCGGAAAACATAAAGTGATCTTATTTAAGTGTGAGTGGTTTGATGTTCCTCCAATAGGCCGAAATCAAAGTAGGGGATATTGTAAAGATGAGTATGGATTCATAAATGTGGATGTCACATATGTTAGATATAAGGATGAGCCTTTCATTTTAGCATGTCAAGCTGAGCAAGTATACTATGTAAAGGCAATTAAAAGGCCTAATTGGTGTACTGTGGTCCGAGTAAAGCCTCGCAATACATATGATGTGCCCGAGCAAGATATCATGCAAGAAGAGGCATACCAACAAGCTAAAATGGGAAGCTTTAATCAAGTACCATATTCGGGTGATATCAATTTTTTGATGAAATTGGGTAGAGGTGACATAGAGGGATCAAGTGTGGACGTCCCTAAGTCTATGGAAGAAAAAGAAGGAGAAGAAGAAGAAGAAGAAGAAGAAGAAGAAGAAGAAGAAGAAGAAGAAGAAGAAGAAGAAGAAGAAGAAGAAGAAGATTCAAATGATAGTGATTGACTTCTTAGTATTTTTATTTTGGGGATTACAAGATCTTTGCAATTGCTAAATTATCTATTTTTTGTATAGGAGGATGATTGACCTTATCCACTTTTTGTATAGGATGGTGATTGACTTTAAAGTAGTTAGACTTTACGCTCTCACATCATATTTGCATTTGCTAAGTTATTCACTCTATGTTCCACTTGTTTAACTTTTTTGAAAAGTATAATATATTTTGAATCATGTCCAACTTTTATTGATGTACTTTCCTTTGTGTAATTGTATATTAAATGATGTAGATATTTTATTATTTCATTTTTTTAATTTTATCTCTGTTAACTTTATTGTAGATTGCGTAACATAATGGCATCACGGAGATTGACAAGGCCTGCTGCATCTGGTTATAAACCACGAGCACTTGCCCCAGCCCCGGCAGCCCATGCCCCTGCCCCAACCCCAGCCCCTACAGCCCCTGCAGCCCCTGTCCCAGCCCCGGCAGCCCCTGCAGCCCCTGCCCCAGCCCCAGCAGCCCCTGCCCCAGCCCCAGCAGCCCCTGTCCCAGCCCAGGCAAACCCTACTTCTGCACCACCCACTGCCCCTGTTGATAGGCGTATTGGTAAAAGGGGACCTTCGCGTGGGATTGCAGCAAATAGGGTTATCAAAACAAAGACAAATGGGAAATTGGAATTGCCAATCTCTATGGAGAACTTAGCTCCTAATGGCATCCATGCTGATCTGTTTGCATCTGGAGTGGGTATTATTACAAGACAAAATACTCCTTTGGATGTAGAGAAATGGAGCCAAGTTGGAGATGATGTCAAGCAAAAAATATGTGACATTGTTTTGGTAATACATATTTATATTTTCTGCTATTATGTATATTATAGGGTTTATTTCTGCTAACTAATTTTGACAAATCATATGTAGGAAAAGTTTGATATAGCAGATACGCAGGTAATGCGCAATATAATTTTAGCTAAGGCTAACATATGTTATCAAAGTTGGCGCTCAAGATTGCGTGAGCTCTATGAGTTGTATCAAACTGATGAGGAGCGCCTTCAAAATCCACCAAACAATGTTCTACCGGAGACATGGGAGAATTTGGTATCCTACTTTGGAAGTCCTTCTTTTCAGGTTTGAATTTTTCATTGTGACAACCATTGAGGTGTTCTTATGTTATTTTGCTATTTTAGGTCAATGCAAATAATTATACCTTACCTCCTTTTGTCTTTTGTGAGTTTGGTCTTCTATAGGAAAAAAAAGTTTAAGAAACAAAGATAATAGAAAGCATCACGTTGTACCACATATTGTTGGTCGAAGGACATTTCAAGTTGTTAGACGTGATCGGGTAAATAGTCTTAAACTGTTTAATTTGGTCTTATATTTTCTGCTATGTCACGTTTGCACTTAACTACATGCTATATTTTAAACTTCCAAAAAATTTGCAGCGCCATCCTAGAACCGGTGTCGAGCCTGACATTCAAGAATTGTGGCAAATTACTCATCAAAAGAGTAATGGAGAATGGGTCAATGAAAAAGCTAAACAAATTGATGTAACATTACTAACCTTTTCCTCTTTCAACTGCATGGAAGTTAAATTTTATCTCCATTTTCAAATCACAAATTGGATTGTGTAGGATGATATTAGCTCTATGCTCGATGAATCCTATGATTTGGAAAATCCTCTCACTCCAAATGAAGCTTTTCTACTTGTGAGAGGTGACAAAAGTGGTGCAAGTTATGGCATAAAGGCTACAAACTCTAAATTAAGGATTCAAGCACAACTTCAAGAGGCAATGCAAGACCATGAGGAGCTAACAAAGGAAATAGATATGCTCAAAGGAAAACTTGAAGAGCAACGAACACGGCAAGAGGAAGAATTAGCTCAAATGAAAGCTCAATTGGAAGCTCAACAAGCTGTTGTGAACTCTCTCACGGCGCGCTTTGACAATGAAACAAACTAGACCCTAAAGGTACTCCTAAAGTTGCTTATGGCTTTAATACATTTTTGTAGATGATTCCCATTTTATATTAGTATACTTTAATTTGTATATGGATCTATCTATCACATTTTACTTGTGTCATGGTTGAAAAATGACAAATGTCCTATTATTTGGTTTGATAAATTTGGTTAGGTATGGCTGAGACATAAGTTGCGAATTGGTTGTGTTTGTTGGAACCGTGGACGGTGGAAATATCCAAATTTTAGGGGAGGTTCTGCCGAAATTTTTCTAAACATTTTGGATAAAACTTAGTGAAAAAATTATAATTAGTTTGGATAAAACTTAGTGGAAAAATTATAATTAGTGTTATATCTTGTTTCTAACTTCTTTGTTTCGGTTTTTCTTATTTACAGGAGTGCTGAAATGGTGACCATATGCTACTTTGAGGGCTCAACAATGTTTTGATGCATAGAGACACTAATCTATGTTAGAACTTTTATGTTTTGGTTGAACTTTGTATGTTAGAACTTTTATGTTTTGGTTGAACTAATCAATGTACTCACTAGCTAATGTTATTTTGTTTCAAGACAATTTTAGCTAAAAAGATCTTGTTTGACTTATGTATGTTTTTGCATATTATATACATGTAAACTTGCTTATTATCATTGTTAATATATTAGTTAATTTAAAAAATAATTTAGTAAATTATGCATGTAATTTGTAATAAAAAAAGTAGTTACAAAATAATTAATTTGCTTTCGTAACTAAAGAAAAATATGTTACAAAATCATGTTACATTTTGTAACAAAATTTTTTGATAGAAAAAAATTGATTGTCATGAAAAATACCTTCAAGATAAAAAATTGTTACCATTTTTGTAACGGCTTATGGTTTTTTGTATAAAAAAAAATTGTTACAAAAAATGCTTTTGAATTGTAACAGTTCCATTTTTCGTTACAAAAACTTTTTGTAACGGGACTTACTGCAATGGACCCTTTTTTTGTTACAAAAAACTTTTGTTTCAAAATTTTGACGTTTTGTAACAATATTTTTTGTTACAAATGCGCCTTTTTCTTGTAGTGCTAGCATTTTTAATATTGTACGCTTGATAATTCCTCCACTATCTTCTTCAAAATGGAATAATTCCTACAAGAGTAGAATTAAATTGTTGGTAGGTGTCGAATTAAGATTCTGGGACTGTACAAAAATATAACGATTTACCTCTACACATTCATTATATATCTTGTCCATAGAGCGAACCTTTCTCCAATCCTTCTCGCAGATTGGGAATTTGGTGTAGTCAGATCCTAGCATTCCGACAACGCCGCTTAGTATACAAGCTTCATTTCCAACTGGTTGCAGTCTATCGTTGAACCTCAGTACGATCTTTCTACCGTTAGGTGGCTTCATAGCCTCTCTCACACTTAAATGAAGTTGCTTGATTGTCCCATCAGACTCTGTTTATCATAGTTAGTCTGTGTGAGTAACCACTGTGGCCAATATGCAATGAAATCATAAAGAAATTACTCATAAAAAAAATACATGGGATAAATTTATATATACCAATTGTTTTAACATCCCAAAATTCGGTGGTCTTGCGTCTCTTGCGCTTTAGAGCCTCTGATGCAGCAAATAGGTTGTCAACGTGTTGCTCAAAAGAATCTACCTCATCTGTCTCTGGGTCTAAATCTTCATCAGGCGATTCCGAGTGTTGAGCACCATTCGTGGGAGGCTGTGGAGCAGGCGGTGGTTCGGTACAGGGTGGTCGAAAGGAGCGTAAAGATGAGGTCGGGGCGGCACCAGTACCACTAGAGGGGGGAATTAAGCCATCCACTTGGAACACGGATGAAGCCGCAGCAGATCCTGTTTGCATTTGCTGACATAACGAGTCTACCTTTGATTTCTTCGTGAAACGACCTATCCTAGGCATCTTAATAAACTTGGTACCACCAAAAAGATAACTTAATACTATTATCAAAATGTAAACAATAAACAAAAATTCAAATAGCATTAACTATAACCAAATATTTAGACACGTATATCAATATATATATATATATATAGCTCGTAAAAGAAATAGCAATTGGCTTAAAATGAGTTAATTGGAAGCAACGTGCCTTTTCGTTATCTCTGTCATGCGTATAATTTTCTCATAGACCAAACAAGTGCAATATAAATTAATAATAATGCATGCGGTTCAAATATGGAATTTTATATACCAAAACATATATAAAACATATAGAACAGCACATAATAAAATTATCATACGCAACTATATATTTCTTTTCACATTCGATTATACATTCAAATGCATGAATTACTACTTGGTTGCATAAGCACTATAAACCCATTACCCGAAATAAAATCAAGTAAAAACAATTTTAAGTACTCTATGTAAGTCATGAACGCTGACTTCTACAATTGACCAAGAAATCTTATTCTGAAATAAACTAAAAACATATCGTGCTTAGTCTTTCAATTATTTAAAATACTCACTATTAATTTCTTATTCTTGTGCATTATTTCATAACCTGAGATACGAATGTATAAATAAACTCCTCTTCTTGACCTATATTCACATATCTTATCAGTTTATAATTATCTTTTTTTTTTACATACATTAAAGTGAAAATTTATATATGAATTGACTTTGTAAATGTTTTGACAAAAAGGAGAATGGTGTTCACTTTTTTTTTTGCCTTTCTCATAGTTAAAGTCAACACAAAATCAACTAAAATAAAGAGGATAAAAATTTGTAAATTCAAAATTCTGGATAATGAAAAGCCATAGACAAATCTCCTAGCTCAGTTACAACCATCACAGTTAATGCTATGAACTGACTAAAGAAATAGGAGAGAAATAGGATTGTGATAAATAACAATTCCCAGCAGAAATTATTACATAAATATACTGCTAAATTATAAATTACAGTTAATACAATTTTCATCAGCACACAACAGTTGTAGATATTATAATAAGATAACCTTCTTGTTAATCTCAAATAGTTAGTAAATTGCAAATCACAAAAAATACCACTAAATATGACAAAGCAAAGTTAATTCTTAAATTATTGGAATACCAGATATGTTAAACAAGTGCAGTATGGCAACAATACTGCATTTGAAGAAGATTTTCTTAATTATTGTTTTCAAAACTAAATCATGAGAAAGAAAGGGAGGAACTTGATCATGGCGACACAATTTAAATTCCATAAATAAGGGTTAATAAACATGCGATTCTCAATGGACAAATTAGCAACCACACTAGATCAAATATTTGTGCTTACCGGCAGCGGGAGAAAGATTATCGACGCTGTTGGTTCTCACGATGCAACTGCTTGACGGTGGACATGGCAGGAAGACGCTGATGGATTCTGGCTTTGCGACGTCGATGGCTACTCCAACTTGATGAAATTCGAAGATTGTTTAGAGGAAGAGAATCGGTCCAATAGTAACGAGCGGAAGTGCGTCTCGTGGGAGGCTTAGTGGTGAAAGAAATTAGGATTATGTTAGTGGCGGGGTTATGTATTTTGAACATAGAAAGACTGAGTTCCTTTCTCTCCTGAGGGTGGTAATAATAAACGGGCTTCACTCAACAGTGTAAAAAAGTCATGTATATACAATAAAAAACCATGATATATTTAAGTAAATAACAATATTAATAGACTTATTCAAAAAATCATATATTTAATTGGGGGCTATAATAATAATAATAATAATAATAATAATAATAATAATAATAATAATAAAAACAATCGTTAAAATGAATTGTTTTTTTATTTTTTAATTAAAAAATTTGGCTTTACTTCATAATAGAATTTAAAATTGAATATTTTTAATTCAGGTAAAACAAAAACTAACATCTATGTAAAAAAAATGCTTTTAAAATTGTGTACGTTAAGAGTACTACCAAAAAAATACACTAACTTTTATTATAGTCTTTGAATTTACTTATTATAGTATTTAAATTTTAATTATGTATCTATAACAATATATAATAATATCTCAAGTATCACCCATTCTTTTTTTCCTATGTTACCCAAATTTTTATAATCTAAAAGTACATACTTAGTCACGTACTCAAAGAAATTTAACAAAATTGCTCACTCTCAATTGTGAGATTATAAAAATGGCTCTATTTGCAAAATAGTTTAAAAACGGTAATTTTTTCTATTCAAGGTTTATTATTATAACTTATGTTAATTCTATTAATCAAAATTATGAATAATAATTTTAATTTTTTATTTTTAGGATGTATTAAAAGATGAGACCTATTTTATAATTTAAATTATTTAAAAATTTACTTATTACAGAACAAGTGAAGTCTATTTTTTGACTATAGGAATAATAATAATTTTCTGATGAATATAGGTCAAAATAAATATAAATTTATTCAATGAGTACCTAAAAATGACTTCATAATAATGACTTCATAACCATTTGATTGCTAGAAAAAAACATGACTCAATAAGTATAAAGTCTAATATTAAACAACTACAAATAAGTAAAATAAGTAACAAAAAATGAGTACATAAAAATTAACATTTTATTATTTGGTATTAATATATACATAATAAAATAAGAACATTGTTCTCATACCTAAAATGTGACAGTATCCTTTTTTAGAATTATTTATTTTTTTAATTTTTATCTTTATTTTTGTGCTTTATTTTAATTTTGTTAAAAAAAATACTATTATCGTTTTACTTTAATGTCTAAGTTTTACCAAACACGAAAATATATGACCTTGTGTGCATTGAAGTGGACTCCTTCATTAATTAATCATTTAATTTATATTGAGAGAGACTTTTATTTCCATTGCTGGGTAGTCATCAACATGCATTCGGCTACACTGTCTTATAAAAAATAAACGAAGGAATAATCTTGGCTGTCAATTGAATGTTGTCTCAAAATAATTTGAAGTCACCAAAAATTAAATAGGATATATATTTATACGTAATTTTAAACTAGAACATGTTCCTTGCTACCTCACCAAGCTCACACCAATTAAAAAGACAAATCATCTAAGTCAGAGTATACCATTTACACACTAATTTTTCAAGAACCAGATCAACTCAGAGACTGAAAAAAATCAGGTGTATCTAACAAGATCAAACTAACAAGTCCATACATCATGACTCAAAATACACCATTCTCTTATGGTAATATATTGAGGTCAAAAGTAAGCTTCGAAGTATTATTAACAGTAGATACAACCTCTTCCGAACTATCGTCGTTCACAACGTCGTCCTCCTCCATCGAGTCTTGAACTACCTCCCCTGATTCTTCTAGAGTCTCTTGAACATTCTCTTGAATTAAACCTAAAAGTTAGATTGAGCCAATTAATATAATTATGTTACCAATAGTAAATAAGAAAACAACCATGGCTACGCAACAATGTCAGTTTATTGTCTAGCTTACGGTCCCAAAGTCGTGCAAGCTTTCTCTCTATAAGAATGAATTCCTCCCGAGATGTAATATCAATTTCAACAGAAAGAGGATTCTCGTAACGTGTCTGCGCAATGTCTAACAGTACACACATAAATATGATTAAGTTGAAAATGGGTAACAACTGTTCTAAGTATTGGTTGCTAGAATCACCTTTTCCAGGTGAATCTGCTGTTTTTTATTCTTATCACTACTCATCTTAATTAATTAATTGCTACTAATAATTTTACAATATATATATATATATATGTCGGTATTTTCATGTAACCTTCGTATGAATTATAGTAGGAAGCTTTAATTAGAGTGGTGGGGCACATTTAAATCAAGAGATGTTGATGTTGATGTGATTGCCAAATAAATTAATTAACTCTGGTAATAAATAATGATATTTTTAAAATTTAAAAATGTAATCTTGTGGTTGGACCAGCATTTCTCACTATGTTCACACATAACTAAGAAGAAATACAAGTCATTATCCCAAAGTGATGGTGATTTTCCATTCTTGAAACTTGACTCAAGTTTCGTCAACCCACCATTTCTTGCTTCCATCCCACGCCAATATGGCTTCATGCTTATCTTAACTTGTGCTTGCTAATAAATATATTAAATAAATACTTATGCCATTAATTTCTATGAATAATATACTATTATCATATAAATATAGAGGAGTGTATATGTATTAAAGTTATATTGAGTATTGACATTTACAGAAATTTGTAGAATTAAAGAGATTTTAATTTAACAACTATAAAAAGTAAAATTAAGAATCTAAATTATTACTCATACCCAAAATATCTGTGTTGCCTTGCCGAAAAAAACACTCAGAAGTTAGTATCGAAAAGAGTATTGATATAAATCCGTTGCATGCAAACTAGGACAATGGTCGTAACATGATATATTTTTGTATCATAATTTTTTCCTAATAAAAAGATGCATGATGGATTCTGATGCTTTTGTATGTTATATACCAAAAGCAAATAACATAGCTATATATCACTACTTAGGACCAGCTGGCCAACTACAAAGAATCAGTCCATATTAAATTGTTTTTAAAGGTATGATGCTGGGCTTTTTGACTTCCGCAATAAGTTTAAACGCTAATATAATTGAGGCATGTGTAGAAAATAGTTTATCTTACCTTCACCTCCTCTAGTATTTGGTGCGACAACTTCTTGTCTGTACTAGTTATGAACACAAAGCCGAATTTCCTGTGGTACTTTCTTTTGAACTGCTCCAACTCCTGCAGTGTTAAGAGACTCAAACGATGTATCAAGCTTATAAAGTGTCCTTTATTTATAGGATAATAACATCACTCAAATTAGTGTTGCCATTTGAAAAGGTAAGAGGACCAAGCAATTGTCCGACTTATCAGAGCGTACCAACATAATGGGCCCAGGCGCAAACTTAGCAGCCTGATCTATGTGCAGGTGTGCAGAGAAGACATCCAGCCATGACTGAATAGGCGACTTGTTGAACCATAAGTCCCTTGCAAATGATGTTGCGTGCTCCAGCGAGGAAAACGGAGATGCCTGAACCATTGCCTTGGAAAACCAGATGCTAGTGCCGCAAAGAAAGAAGTCTCTCTCCACCAATTTCCCTGATAAGCCCCATCATGAAACAAGTGAGCAAAATAACCACGCATACTCCTGCCAATCAACAGTTAACTCCGGCTGCTCTATATTAAAGGATACCACACTAAATTTCTGAAATCCTTAATAACTCCTAGCAATTAGTCGGGCAATCAGAAAATAAAACTATTATTAACCACCAGCAATTGTGACATTCCCTCCATGTGCAGCAGCAAATTCTAGTAGACTAGTGTACAAGTGCACCATATTCAGAAAATTGCAAGATATATACTAGTACTAGTGTATAAATATAAAATAAACCTAATTTTGGAATAGCACACCTAGCAAAGAAACTGCTAAATCAGAGTATATGTACCACACCAGAATAAAGCTACTAATAATAATAATAATAATAATAAGCAAATGTTCCGCACCAAAAATATTATAAACATGCAGATTCTAGAGTCATATATAATTCACATAATCATAATAACACAGTCAAATCAATTTCTAGTCTTCTTCATTGCCAAACACATCTAAGACTCAACAGCCTCTTCGTGAGTATCAAAGGCATCATTGGTGGGTTCTTCTAAATCGCCCTCCCTTATTAGTGACAATCCTTCCACCTCACACTCAGCGCACTCAGATAAACTCGGTTGGGGGGAAAGTTCCACCTCACAGTGTTCATGTATATCACCCATATCAAATAAATCTCTTGGCTTTACAAGGACTACTACACTCCATTCCTTATCAACCTCATCTTCCACATAGTATACAAGGCGAGCCTTTGACGCAAGAATGTACGGTTCGTCATCCTCTCGATCACCAACATGTATCGGATTAGAGAAATTGACGAGTGTGTGGCCCAAAACATCTTGTTTTATGCCTCTACCAGGTGTGGTATTTGCCCATATATATCTAAACAAAACGACTGTGAATTGACCACTGTAATTCAGCTCAATGATGTCCACTAGTTTCCCATAATACGAGACACCACCAACCGCAATATTATTGTCGCGCTTGCTTGCATAACTTCTAGTGTCGGAAGTGGCGTGAACCCCGCTATTCTGAGTTTTCAGCCCTTCTTCTCTTGACAGGGTCCTAAACCTAAATCCATTTACATTGTAAGCTGTAAAGCGGCTAGCTTGAACATTGGGGCTACATGCAAGCCACTGCAGTTCGCTCGAATGCCTGATGCTTCCCAAGGGAACCTGGTAGGTAACAATCACACGTTTCATCAGTTTGGGATAGAACAAATAGGATACCATCGATAACAGGATTGATCATAATAGGCTTTACCTCACGCTTGAACCACTCGGAAAATTCTCTGTGCACAACGCTGTCTATGTGAGACTGGGACCTTGTCCTGCTTCGCAACTGCCTTTTTTTGATGGCCTTAAAATCACTGGAGAGATAACAAGAGTTTCATGTCAGAATCTCCATCTAGAGTATGTCATGTTCGTATACCATCATATGAACTTTACTTACTCTATGAACTTTTCCATAGCCGGAGAATTGACCAAGACGTGACGGTGAGCTTGAAATTTCTCAGTTGGTGTGAGAGCGTAAAATGAAGCAGCCCCAACAACCTTTCCTACCCCCGGGAACATGGATGCACTTTCACACTGGTTAGGTTCACATGGTCGATCGTCAACACGCATTGGTCGATTGATCCTACTCTCGACGTTATCGAGGTATCTTGAGTAGAACACGAGAATCTCCTCCGATAAGTATCCCTCTGCGATAGAGCCCTCCGGTTGTGACCTATTACGCATGAACTGCTTGAGACGACATAGGTATCTTTCGATTGGGTACATCCACCGATATTGAACTGGGCCACCAAGTCGCACTTCCTCGACCAGATGTACCGTCAAGTGCACCATGACGGTGAAGAAAGATGGGGGGAAAATCATCTCCATGCGACAAAGAGTATTGACCACATGATCTTGAAGCAGAGGAAGTTTTTGAGGGTCAATGGATTTACTGCATATTCTGCGAAAAAAGGACGATAAATCTGCCAAGACAGAGGACACTGGGGCAGGCAACGCATTCCTTAACGCAATTGGCAGGAGATGCTCCATCAGAATGTGACAGTCGTGACTTTTCAAGCCCGACATCTTGCGCTGTCGTAGGTCAACACAGCGGGAAATGTTGCTAGAGTAGCCATCTGGAAAGACCACATTCTTGATAGTCCTTAAAAAGACATCCTTCTGTGGATTGGTCATAGTAAAGATGGCGGATGGGTACTTTCCATCTTTCCGTGGCCACAGATCATGCTTGATTCCCATCAATTGGAGGTCTTTTCTTGCCTTAAGGTGGTCTTTAGATTTACCTTTCTCGTTCATTATGGTGAAAACTATGTTGTCGCACACATTCTTCTCTATGTGCATCACATCAAGATTGTGACGCAATCCATTGTTTTTCCAGTATGGTAGATCAAAGAATATACTCCTCTTCTTCCAAGGGGACTCGTCATGTATGGCGGTTTGCTGTCCACGTGTCCTTTTCCTAGTAACCGATTGTACCTTGCCAAGGTGGACATGCACGTCCTGTAGTTGTCTCACAATGTCTCCACCAGAGAGTTTGATAGGTGGACCTCTAGCCTCTATCTTTCCATCAAATCTATCCCGGTCCTTTCTATATCTGTGGGCAGGATTCAGAAAGCGACGATGGCCCATGTAACACCATTTCTGACTGTGTGTGAGCCAGTTAGTCTCAGCATCTAAATTGCATGCAGGACAAGCTCTCCCCGTACGTGTTCCACCCGAACAAGTTGCCTAAACCAGGAAAATCACTGATTGTCCACATTAACGCAGCATACATCATGAAAGTTTTTTTCGTGTAAGCATCGTACATTTCAACACCAACCCACAACAGCTTCAACTCATCGATCAAGGATTGTAAGTAGACATCTATATCATTTCCAGGCATTTTAGGCCCAGGAATAATCACGGAGAGGACAAAAGAGGTGGGTTTCATGCAAATCCAAGGGGGCAGGTTATACGGAATAAGAACCACTAGCCAAATTGAGTACTTCAAGCTCGTGTTTCCATAAGGGTTAAAGCCATCGCTAGCCAAGGCTAGGCGAACACTGCGTGGATCACTGGAGAAGTCAGAATAGGTTCTATCAAATGCCTTCCATGCATCGCCGTCCCATGGATGCTGGTAAATACCGTCAGAGCTATGCCCACTCTTATGCCACAACATGTCAGTGGCTGTCTTACTAGACATGTAGAGCCGCTGCAATCGTGGAATAAGGGGAAAGTAGTGAAGAGTCTTCGCCGCTTGCAGTTTTCTGTTCTTCTTAACAACCCTGTTGATCCTCACTCTGGAGTTCTTATTAGTCTTTTGCTTCCATCTTGATGTCCCACATCGCTTGCATTTAGACAACTCTTCGTCGCTGCCCTGGAATAACATGTAGTCATTTGGACATGCATCTATCTTTTTGTATGTGATACCAAGCTTCCTTATGATCCTCTTGGCATTGTGTATAGTGCTCGGAATCCTTGCATTCTCAAAGGCATCCGCCAGCAACTCCAGTATCATTCCGAAGTTGTCGCTCACTCCGCACAGGGATTTTATATGATAGAGCCTCACCAAGAAAGACAACTTAGAGAACCTTGAACATCCCGGGTATAGCTCCTGCGCTCCATCTTCGAGCAGGTCATGCAAGTTGCGGACCTCTGCGGTGCTTTCATTTGATAAGTATGGCAACTCCTCCCGATCCCCGCCAGCATGTTCATTCATTGAATCGTCTTCGTCGCCGTGCATTCCTGGGAAGTTGAACGCCTCCTGAACTATGTCAAGCATCAGGTCATTGAGGTTTCTATCGGGTTCTACTACTTGTCCTTCCATAGAGCTCTCTGCCATGCGTCTCTCCCCGTGATGTACCCAAAATGTATAAGTAGAGGGGAAAGGTTTTATTATCAAATGATCATACGCATCCTCCCTAGTTGGGAGAAGGCGAAAACCACATTTCAAACATTGACAATGTATCATCCTATCGGATGATGCATTGGCAAATGCGAAATCTAAGAATCTGTTCAAATCGTCCCTATACTCTGGACCAATTCGTGGCTTTGAAATCCAAATCTTATCAATGTCTACTTCAATGATATAATAGAACACCGAAAATTCAAATAATAAAGTCAGAGTATAAAGTAGATACTGACAATAACTCTTAAAATAAAAAACAAAAAATACAGATACTATCCTTCAAAACAATACACATCACACAAGATAATTTATTGAAAGTTGCTTACTCATTGGAAAATTTTGCACTTAAAAAAAAATTACTGGAATAAAGAAATGCTAGTCCCAAAGCCAAAATATTGAAATGGAAAATAAAACCTTACAAAAAAAAAAAAGAAAAAAAGAGAGGCGTTATAGTTAGAGTTAAAATTATACTTAAGACAAAAGCATTGAAGAACTATACAATCCATTATAAAAGAAAAGGAATTTTAATAATTTTACCGTTAGAGAAATAAAAAATGACTATTAGATAAAGGGCTTAAGTTAACTAGTTGTAACATGCACATCAAGCTTATAAATATATTTAATTATTATAACTTACTAGATGTGTACTTTTCAATTAAATAACACCTAATAATTTGCAACACTAATATGGAAAACTAACTATTATATACGTACAACCACAATATTATTGTTATTGTATATTATCATGACAGTCGATTCACCTTTATTATTATCTGGATGATTAAATAAATGTGCTGCTTGCAATTTGCTAAGGTGAATATGAACGAACAATCTGAAAACTAGTATCGGCTATGGAATAATTTACTGCATTATCTATGTGGCATCCGTAACAGTCATATCTAAATTTCTAAAACGAACATTAAATTCTTATTTCCTAGTACTTGATAAAAAGATTTAAGGGCTCACACAAGAATCATGCACTTCTATCTAAAATGACACACCGAGCTTTCTTCCCATCCAATTACAATGAGTAAAAGTACAATAAAAATAATAATTATTTTTATGTGCTAGTAGTAAAAAATAATTACTTTTTTAACTGTGTAGACAAGATTTATATAAACACCTGCTCCTACCAAATAACAATAATTTGAGTGCCGAAATTTTACCAAAAGATAAGAAAATTGTGAGAAAATATAGGGGGAATTTGAAAGCATGCCAATGGAAGTTCAAATTAGCTTCATGATTTCATCATAGCACTCCTACATTTTACTGTTCCAAGTTGGTAGAACAACTTAAGTCAAATAACAAATAGATCCAAGAAGTGGTCTGCCATTAATTTATAGGCCTTTAGATTACAAAAAATACTTGGTAAATTCTCGAAAAGATTTTGTGAAAGACTCATTGCTTCATAACAAATGAAGTACCTGTGACAGTTGAAGGTACAAGGACGCACCCTAGATAATTTATATCAAATTCTCGAGATATCCGCTCGTCGGAGAACCTGTTCCAAGGATTTTAATTTTATCCTATGTCATCGAAGAAAATAGAACCATAAATTATCTCACAAGCGTTTAAAAATTAAGTTAGAAAAAGAGAAAAAGAAGATGGTAACAAACATTTGGAACTAATGATTAACTAAACCTGAAATATTTGTGAGAAAATTCAGATAATCCAGAAAATGACATAATTGACTGTGAACATAGTAACATAAAGAATTTAAATATGCACAGGTTCAGAATAGGTTAAAAATCACACAAGTGTTAAGCCTTCGACTCTTCTAGCTTTCTCTCTATCTCAAAATAAGTGTATGATTTCAAGAATAACGTTGGTTTCACGCGAGAAAGGTGAGGGAAATGAACAATAGAAAGTAGAAAGATAAAAGCAGTGCAGTTATAGATGAATGTCGTCTCAAGTAGTATCATTCTCTAAGGTTCAGTAAGTTCAAAAGCAACAAAGTGCATTCGTCAGAAGATAATAAAGGCTTTATCTGACAGTTGGATCCTTTTCTCATCCAAATTTCAGTCTTACACCGTCACCTGATACTCATACTTACATTTCCACCTTCAAAAATGATGTATAAGTACATAGATATAAACTTAACAAGTGTGTAGATGTAGCCGTTGTAAAATAGTGAGAAATCATTAAAATCTTGCAAATTTAAAATTAAGAGGCTATAAAGATTTGTTCATTCTAATTGATGTGGAGATTTTGTCCTAATCTATTAAGTCATTATAATTGATGTGGAGATTTTGTCATGATCTCTTACTAATGTTGATTATAAAAGGAGTATCTTTATTATGTTGGATTTAGGAGTCAAAGTCCTTCAAAAGCAGAAAAATAGAACTATTTGTTGAGGAAGCAAAGGGCCCACCCACAAGAATAACTTGGTTGAGGCCTTGAGGGTATGCAATTCATTTACTCTGCCATTAATGGAACAGCAACTGGCATATGCCTGCTATATACTCTCAAATAATCTTTACTTGTATGTTTAACGGTTGAGTTAAAGACAAATGGAGTCCAAATGTGGGGCAATTACATGATTTTGGTCCCTTTGCAAAATCCATGGCCTAAAATCCACATTTATGTGTTCCTTTGATGCAATATAAAATCTAAATCTTTTCTCTTTCTCTCTCACTCTCCAATCTCCACTTCCTGCCAACACTTGTTATATTTACCATTAACTATGTTTGACATGAGATTAATTATCATGAACTACTACTCTTTTCATCTAATAAGATATTTCTGTTTGTGGCAATACATAATTAGAAATTTGTGAAATTTGGTTTTACACTTATGGTGCATATATATCAAGTTACAAATTGCAAGTTTACTCTCTCAGCAAAGTTGCATCATGTAAGTGAAATTTGAAACAACAAATGTATAAAAAATCAAATGCACTTATAACATATCAATGTCATTCATTTCAGTAATTACATTACATATGAACCGAGAGTGAATTGAGCAACAGTTTGATACGGAATTGAGAGACAGTGAATCGGCTTATATATTACAGAGAATTGAGAAAAATGAAAATGAAAAATAGTCAATGGACAAATAAACCCACGCCGGAAACAATTAAAAAAATGAAACAAAAAAAATAGAAAAAAACTCTATCAAAGCACTTGACTCAATTCCAAACTCTATAAATCTCTATAAAGAAGAAGAAGAATAACAAACTTATTTATATGATTTGACTCAATTCCCCAAACTTATTTATAGTATTCCTGCACTGTTATGGTTAACAAATTCAGAATTATAGTTATGTGGACACAATTCAGAGTCACACTACTTAAATTAAAAACACACTTACATAGATAAACTTAGCCATGGTGAAATTTTGCTACAAATGTTAACAAAGAGCACACATGATCTTATATATTAGATAACATTTAGAAATAGCTCATTGCAAATCTGATGCATTTTAAGAATTCTTTCAACCCAATCATGGTTGTATCTAACAGTTTCATGTGACGGAAAATACAATCAGCAGAGAAAAAAAAAGAGAACACCAAACTCTGTTTTATAGCTATTCTGTTCTGTTTTATTTTTGCTAGTATATTTTCTAGTAAAAATTTTTGTGTTGGTTTCCTACTCCATTGACATACAACAGAAGGAAAACCTGTAAGTGCTCTTGGATAATTGGAACTAATCACATGGCTTTGGGTGGTTTTGAGTAGAAAATCAAACTATACAGCTAGCCTAACATCCATCCTCAAATTGCAGCCGTTATCATCCATATATTTTCAGCAAAGAATTGGGAACAATTAAATTGGGAATAGCTCAGGGAGTGAATTGGGACTAGGGTTCGAACCAGATTAGGGACCAAATTTGGAACTGATGGATAAACAAATTTGGTACAGACAGATCCAATCAACAAGCAAAATTATTCAATTCAAACAAAGGTACCAGGCCAACACATGAAATTGGAAGAGCAAGAAAAGGGGAAGAGAGCGAACCTGAAAGGGAGGAGAGGGTGTGGTCGAGCGGGGCACAACAGGGTACTGAGGAAGGTTGAGGATGACGACACCAGGGCGGTCGGGAAGCCTCACGACGAAACCGGGATGTGCACGGCGGAGGAACGAACAACGGACATGCGTATCCACCCTCCTTTCGCACGCAGGAGATATGTAGCAGCTTCAACAGATCTGTGACCCAGAACGATGTGGCGGCTGCAGCTGATGGAAGGAATGTATAACGCAGGAGTAAGTCTTGGACCTGGTGATTGGCGCCTTTGCCCCCTTTTGGGTTCGCGCGTAAACGAGGGAAATTGGATCTGGCTTCCTCCAATTCTTGGTTGTTTTGTCACTTTGATCTTAATGAGATTTGCTGCGTTTGAGGCACAAAACCGCAGCTATGGAGTCCGGTCTTTGACGGACAGAGAATCCACTACAAAAACTGCAGCTCCTCCATCAACCTGCAGCGGTTTGGGGAGACGGTGGAATTTGGGCGCTGCTAAGGAGCGCTTCTCTTGTAGTGTTAGTGCAATTTTAAATCAAAGTGCTTAGTCTTATTGTATAAAATTGAATTGGCTGTGAGAAGCATTGCACCAATGTTGGTGTTCGTATGAGTTAAATAGTTGAAAGCTTGTCTACTATTTAAGTTTGAATGAGTGAATATCATGGATTATTGGGTAAATGTTTAAATCATGATCGAGATATCTTTAAAGGTGTAAAAGAGTTAGAATGAGAAGGGGATTGAATTGTGCTAGCTAATTTTTTCCTAAAACAAGAGAACCATAGATGCATATAAAGTCTTTCAACTTGTTAGCATCAAATGCAAGGGATTGTATAACATTTTATTTTGAAAATAACATCTTAAGTTTGAGAACTGATATGATTATTTTAAACAGTTATTTAAACAATATGATGATATATTTATCTTTGAAGCGCTATCTAAGATACTTCAGACGATGAGATTGTTTTGAGATCCACACAGAACATCATAGTCAATTTGAGAAGAAACTAAGGTATGAACAGAACATAATTGAACATATCTTAACATAGACAAAATTAAAATATGAAATAAACGGAATTAAGGATTTAGAAGAAATACACATTTATGCATATCGATTCGGATAAAATTATTGAGATAATAGTATACCCAAGATCTAATTTATCATGATTGGCTCTCGTGTAAGTGGGAGATTGTTGAGAATAAATAGTATGACCACAATCCAATCAATCATGTGTCAAATAATTTGTTATTGTTATTATCTTAAAATGTTAATATAATAAGATAAAGGTTGTAGAAGGTTTAAAAAAGGGGAGTTGAATCTATATATGGCTTTTTTTTACTTTAATGACGACCTTAGCCTTTAATTACAAACTTTTACTTAGAATCTGTTTGAACTGTGCAGTAGAAACTTTATAAGATAATTTCGTTTTGTCTTATAAATAACAGAAAACAGAACTTAGAGTAAGAGAAGAAGAATGACACAAGCATGTATCCTGGTTCAGTTGCCTTGTGTAATGCAACCTACATCCAGTCCCACCACAACAGTGGTGGAATTTCCACTATAGTTAAAGTATTATGTATACCAATTCATAGGATTCTCCAAATCCTTTTCTCTCAAGTTCTCAACTAACTTGACTTGGTTATGCTAATACCTAACTCTTCACTCTAAGTGCTAATCCAACTTAGAATGGGACACCTCACAAGTACAAGATACAAGACACAGGAAACAACCTAAAGAAATCTGAAATCACTCTAGGCTTTTCTCTCAAGTGTTTTACTCAGCCTTTTATCACTCATAGGCTTTTTCTTGATTCCTCTCTTTCTGCCTTTTTCACTTAGCTTAAATGGGTTTGATTTGGGTGATTGAACTTTTGCTTTTTGCTTAACCTTTCTCTTTCTTTCTTTTCTAATGAATGAATGGAGAAGAAGAAGCTATATCTCTCTCTCTCTCCCTCTTTCTGATTCTAACCAAAGCACACTTGTGGAGTGCTTTGGAAGGCTTTAACTTGAGTGATGTACCTTGGGCTTGGATTCTCTTCACTTACCTCTTAACCCATGTGATTTCTTTGTCATTTCTCATTTGAGCTTCGTTTGTAAATATTACCCACAATAGTAGATTCTGTTTCTTTGTTCCAAGTTAGGCTGCTGCTATATTTTTATTTTGGCCTGCAACACTGAATAAGACCATCAAAACTAATTGGGTGTTTAACCTGATAAAATAATATTTGTCATCATCAAAATAAAATTAGTTATATACATAACTCAACAATCTCCCCTTTGATGACAAACATAATTTGAACATTGATCAAAGGGATTAATTTTGAATAAGGTTAAGGAACTCCCTTTAGGTGATGTCACTTGCTTTTGTGTTGCTCCCCCTTTTCTTTTCAAGAGTTGCTCTCCCTAGATTTGTGCTCTTCTATTCTTTCCTGT
This sequence comes from Arachis ipaensis, assembly GCF_059453495.1. Classification (NCBI taxonomy): domain Eukaryota; kingdom Viridiplantae; phylum Streptophyta; class Magnoliopsida; order Fabales; family Fabaceae; genus Arachis; species Arachis ipaensis. The sequence continues at coordinate 110,185,897 of NC_142441.1, read as the reverse complement.
TTACATATTCTTATAGAGAACACAATGATGTACTACACCCAATTCAACTTAACTAAGGGATTATATACAACCAGCAAATAAGATCCAGCCCAATACCAAACAAAACATGGCAGAACAAAACACGGCAGAATCTGAACAAAATAGAGCAACACACATGTAAAATAGAGATACATACAACAGATACACCTTATACATAACACACAACGCACAACACTACACATGTAATCTATTACTATTACTACTACTACTACTCCTACTACTCCCCCTTTTGTCATCAAGGGAGAAAATCTAATCAAATTCAAATCTGCAACTTAAAACCTGCAAAAAACCATCAATGCAAAGTTCAAACATCTAAATATATGAGATTAAAAGCAACAATTGTTAAACGGTTTACAGTCATCCGAGACATAATTAAAAGAAAGTCCAAAAGTAAAAGACAACCTTTTTTTTATGAGACAAAAGTAAACACAGGGCGGCAACACTATGAGATAATTTTAGGCATCCAAACCATCCTCTTCAGAACCAGCATCTTCTTCAGGATCAGTGGCAGCATTGTCATCTTCTTGGAGATTATCAATGAATTTCAAGAATACTACCACTCTATCTCTGGATTTTTTGAGGAAGTTTTCATGCTTGGTGGTTAGTTTCCTTTGCTCTTTACTCATAGCAATCAGATGGTTTGACTGAGAGACAAACTCTTGTACCACATCCTTAACAACTTCATACAGAACAATTTTGTGTCCAGTGGAGGCTGAAGTACTGGTGCACGAAATCGTGATTGTTCATTCCTTGGTAACGGCGCCAAAAACTTAATACGCACGTTCATAATCTTAGTTCTTTTTCACAACTTCGCATAACTAACCAGCAAGTGCACTGGGTCATCCAAGTAATAAACCTTACGTGAGTAAGGGTCGATCCCACGAAGATTGTCGGCTTGGAGCAAGCTATTGTCATCTTGCAAATTTACGCAATTCATTGGTGAGAATTTCAGATAAGCGTATGGGGATGCTTTTGTTCTTTCTGAACTTTTGCTTTCCTACTGTCTTCATCCAATCATTCATACTCCTTTCCATGGCAAGCTGTATGTTGGGCATCACCGTTGTCAATGGCTACATCCCGTCCTTTCAGTGAAAATGGTCCAAATGCGCTGTCACCGCACGGTTAATCATCTGTCGATTCTCGATCATGCTGGAATAGGATCCAGTGATCCTTTTGCATCTGTCACTACGCCCAGCACTCGCGAGTTTGAAGCTCGTCACAGCCATCCCTTCCCAGATCCTACTCAGAATACCACAGACAAGGTTTAGACTTTTCGGATCTCAAGAATGGCCACCAATAATTCTAGCCTATACCACGAAGACTCTGATCGTAAATCAGGAGGCTAAGAGATATGCATTCAAGCTTGCTTTCATGTAGAACGGAAGTGTTTGTCAGACACGCGTTCATAAGTGAGAATGGTGATGAGCATCACATAATCATCACATTCATCATGTTCTTGTGTGCGAATGAATATCTTAGAGAAGAAATAGGCTTGAGTTGAATAGAAAAACAATAGTACTTTGCATTAATTCATGAGGAACAGCAGAGCTCTACACCTTAATCTATGGTGTGTAGAGACTCTACTGTTGAAAATACATAAGAACAAGGTCTAGGCATGGCCAAATGGCCAGCCTCCCCAAATGGCATATAAATTCAAAAATAGGGAAAAAGACCCCTAGTACAATAGTAAAAAGTTCTATTTATACTAAACTGGTTACTAGGGTTACAGAATTAAGTAAATGATGCAGAAATCCACTTCCGGGCCCACTTGGTGTGTGCTTGGGCTGAGCATTGAGCTTTCATGTGTAGAGACTTTTTTGGAGGTAAACGCCAGGTTGTAGCCTATTTCTGGCGTTTAACTCTGATTTGCAACCTGTTTCTGGCGTTTAACTCCAGAATAGGGCAGGGAGTTGGCGTTTGAACGCCAGTTTGTGTCATTAAAACTCGGGCAAAATATAGACTATTATATATTGCTGGAAAGCCCTAGATGTCTACTTTCCAACGCAATTGAAAGCACGCCAATTGGGTTCCTTTAGCTCCAGAAAATCTACTTTGAGTGCAGGGAGGTCAGAATCCAACAGCATCTGCAGTCCTTCTTCACCCTCTAAATCAGATTTTTGCTCAAGTCCCTCAATTTCAGCCAGAAAATACCTGAAATCACAGAAAAATACACAAACTCATAGTAAAGTCCATAAATGTGATTTTTATTTAAAAACTAATAAAAATATACTAAAAACTAACTAAATCATACTAAAAACTATGTAAAAATAATGCCAAAAAGCGTATAAATTATCCGCTCATCAAGTACCCAAGGCAGATGGAGGAGGGGATTCTTCAGGTTTATAGTCATCATCATCATCATCAAGAACCACCTTTTCAGTTCGAGTTGCTCACTTTTTCTACTGTTTCACTGAATCACCTCCTTTTAGATATGAGTGTCTATTTTCATATGACTTATTTGACAGGTCAACACCAAAATGTTCAAAGATATATGTTAAGAACATGGCATAAGGAAGAGCTTTATCCTTCTAACTTCTAACACTATCAAACATATACCTTACCATTAAATATGCAAAAGAGATTTTTGTTTTTGTGAGAATATCATACAAAACTAGAGTATCAGTGTAAGACACCCTTTGATATGAGACACTCTGAAAAAGGATGATATGGTTCACTATGTGGTGAAACTGAGCACGAGTGTATTCCAGGGCTTTGTGAGTTGGAGTGATGCGATCAATAAAAGAAATATGTTCACATACATAGGCCAGAGCATCATTAAAAGAGATACCTACCTCTTCTTCCCACTTACCCGAGGTGTATGCACAAGCACCAACATCAGTGTATTTCAAGGAATCACTGATGGTTTCATTGTTCAGAACTATGTCACGGCCTTTTACATAAGAATGAACACTGCCCACATGATAAGTCATATTTGCATAAAATTCCTTGACTAAGACAAGGTAAACTGGCTTTTTGATTTTAAAAATATGGTTCCAGCCAAGAAATTCAAGATTTTCAGCAAATGCAAAATTTTTCTTTTTCAGATTTGGTAAATCAACCAAAAAGGTGGGACATAAGGTACGGTGAGTAATGACACCTTCATAAAAATCATTATTCATGGCAGATCGAAAACGGTGAGGATTGTAGTTTGAGTGGGAGGTCATGGATTGTGATTTGTGTGCAAAAGGGTCAATGGAAGGCTCTTTAACAGATTTGAGAAGGATTTGAGTTTTACCTCTTTGAGAACGAGAGGGAGAAGACCTAGATTTAGGTCTGGTAGGTTTAGACGCTGGTTCTTCAGCAGCAGGGCGCTTCCCTTTTGAGGTGATGGGCTTGGAAGGAGCGCTGGGTGGAGCGGTTGGCTTGAAGGAAGGAGGAGACCTCGAAGGGTTCTTTGTTCGAGCCATGGGATCTGTGCGAGGAGGAGATGTAGCTGGAGAAGGAAAAGGTGTAAAGGTGTGGTCTTGAGAGTGTGTAGAGGGTTTCATTTTTGCTGGGAGCTTGAGAACCTTTTCACGAGGAGGCTTTTAAAGAATAGTTTTCTTCCTCATTTGGTTGAACCCTGGTTTCAAATGAAGATGAGCACTAATGATAGTGGGGAAGAAATGAGGGTTTAGTGGAAGTCTTTATGAGGAGAGAGGTTTGGTAACTGCCACAAGGAAGAAGGTTTCTTGAAACCATGCAACTGCATCACCTATGACTAGACTTTGAAAAGACTTGACATCACAAAAATATGATTTAAAAAATGATTTACAAGTTAAAAGAAAAAATAAATTAATTTAAAAAATGAAACCTTTTTCCTAAAAGATAAAATAAAATTAACATGTGGACAATGTAACACTCATTTGGGCCTAGAGGTGGTTGAGTTTAAGGAAACATATTGAACCACTTAGATTCTGAATTTAAGGGTTGGTCGAGATGATTTAGCACGTGCATTAGAGTCTAGAAATTTGAATTTTTAGAATGATGGTTCTTCATTTGTCCAGAATTGTCTCATCACATCTTGAGAGACAAAAACTTCAACAAACACATCAGCAATGTACAAATAATGAATCATGACTTAAAATCCCTAGATTAGTTCTAAGCTTGCAAAATCTGTCTTCAACTAGAGGTTTGGTAAAAATATCTACTAATTGATCTTCTGATTTAACAAATTAAATGCTAATATTCCCTTTTTGAACATGTTCTCTTATTGAGTGAAATCTCACCTCAATATGTTTAGTTATAGAGTGCACAATAGAGTTTTTGGAAATATTAATGGCACTCATATTGTCACATAACAAGGGAATATTTTTAGCATTTAATTTATAATCAGCAAGTTGTGTTTTCAACCAAATAAGCTGAGAACAACATGAAGAAGCAGCAATATACTCAGCCTCTGCAGTCAACAAAGCCACTGTAGACTACTTCTTACTTGACCAACATTAAAAGACTTCCCAAGAAAACAGCATATGCCTGAAGTACTCCTTCTATCCATTCTGTCTCCAGCAAAGTTTGCATCACAATAACCAACCGCAGAAAACACATCAATCTTAGGATACCATAAACCAAAATTGGATGTGCCATGAACATATCTAATAATCCTTTTAACTACCGAAATATGTGATTCTTTTGGTTTTGATTAGAATCTTAAACACATTCCAACACTTTGCACAATATCAAGTCTAGAGAAAGTTAGGTACATAAGAGATCCAATCATTCATCTATACCTAGTCTCATCTACATCTTTCTCAGTTCCATCCTTTTCTAATTTTGAATTAGGGTGCATAGGAGTTCCCATGGATTTGGCATTTTCCATACCAAATTTCTTAACTAGTTCCTTGGCATACTTCTCTTGATGAATAAAAGTACCATTTTCAGTTTGCTTAATTTGAAGCCCAAGGAAAAAATTAAGTTCACCCATCATACTCATGTCAAATTCGCTTGTGATGAGTTTTCCAAATTCAGCACAAAAGGTCTCATTGGCTGATCCAAATATAATGTCATCAACATAAATTTGGACTAAAATGAAAGAATCATTAGAATTCTTAATAAATAGAGTAGTATTTGTGGTTCCTCTTTGAAAATTATTTTTCAAAAGAAAAGAGCCATGTCTCTCATACCAAGCCCTAGGAGCTTGTCTTAATCCATAGAGAGCTTTAGAAAGTTTGAAAACATGGTTAGGAAATTCCTTATTTTCAAAACCAGGTGGCTGTACCACATACACTTCTCTATCTATTACACCATTTAGAAAAGAACATTTCACATATATTTGATACAATTTAAACCACAATGCGTAGCATAGGCTAGAAGAAATCTTATGGCTTCCATTTGGGCAACAGGGACAAATGATTCATCAAAATCTATTCCTTCTTCTTGATCATATCCTTGTGCCACTAATATTGCTTTATTTCTAGCAATGCTTCCATCTTCACCCAACTTGTTCTGGAATATCCACTTGGTGCCTGTCACTTTCTTATCACTTGGCTTTGGAACTAATGTCCAAACTTGGTTCTTTTCAAATTCATGAAGCTCTTCCTCCATTGCCTTTACCCAAGAGGGGTCATCAAGAGCTTCCTTGATGTTTTGAGGCTCCAGTTGAGAGAGAAAAGCAATGTTTGTTTCTTCATTTGCTTTTCTAGTGGAGGAACGAGTTTTTACACCTTATGAGACATTTCCAATGACAAAATCCTGTGGATAATTCTTTAAGAATCTCCATTCACGAGGTCTTGTGGACTTAGAAGTAGATTCGGTCACTGAGGGATTCAATGAACTAGTGGTTTTAGGATTCTCAGCAGATTCATGAGACAAAATAGAATTGTCTCATGCAGGATTTTCTGCAGTTGTAGTTTCTGATTCATTTTGTTCAGAATTTTCACTCTCATGATTTTGGGCTTTTTCATCATCCTTTTGAACATAATTTACTCTATCACAATCTTCCAAAATACTTTGAACCAAATTAGAATCACAAACTGTAACATGTATGGACTCCTCAATAATTCTAGCATTTTGATGATAAACTCTATATGGCTTACTAGTTGTGGAGTATCCTACAAATAAACACTCATATGCTTTTAGATCAAATTTTCCTAGATTATCTTTGTTATTTAGAACAAAACATTTGCATCCGAAAGATATGCAAGTAATTTAAATTTGGTGGGTGACCTTTCCAAAGTTTATAAGGAGTTTTGTTCAAGAATTTCCTTATGATAGTTCTATTCAAAATGTGGCAAGCAGTGTTAACCGCTTCAGCCCAAAGAAATTTTGGAACATTACTTTCACAAAGCATAGTTCTTGTCATTTCTTGAATGCTTCTGCTTCTTCTTTCAATAACACCATTTTGTTGAGATGTTCTTGGACAAGAAAAATTGTGTGATATTCCAAATTTCTCACAAAAGGATTCAAATAATTTTTTTTTAAATTCAGTTCCATGATCACTTCTTATTGATGCAATCTTTAAATCCTTTTCATTTTAAATTTTCTTGCTAAAAATCTCAAAAGCCGAAAAGGCTTCATTTTTGTGTGCAAGAAATAAAACCCAACCAAATCTAGTGTAGTCATCCACAATTACCAAACCATAATTTTTACCACCTAAGCTTTGAGTTCTTGTTGGACCAAATAAATAAATATGTAGCAATTCAAGTGGTCTTTTAGTAGAGATGTCTTCCTTTGGTTTAAATAAATTCTTTGTTTGTTTTTCCATTCGACAAGCATCACAAGTGATATCTTTATCAAATTTTATTAAAGGAAGACCTCTTACTAATCCTTTCTTAACAAGCTTGTTTATTTGAAACATGCTAGCATAGCCCAATCTCTTGTGCCATAGCCACTTTTCAGATTCTTTAGAATGAAAACAAGCTACATTTTGAACCTTTAATTCATCAAGTGTAAGTCCATACACATTATCACAATGCTTAGCAATAAACAATACATCATTAGTCTTTTCACTCACAACACAGCATTCCAATCTTTTGAATATCACCAAATAGTCCAAATCACACAATTGACTTATACTCAAAAGATTATGCCTCAAGCCATTAACTAAAAAGACATTATCAATGAAAGTAGAGTGACTGTTACCTACTTTTCTAACAGCAAAAATTTTACCTTTTCCATCATCTCCAAAGGTCACAAAACCTCCATCATACTTGTTCAGTTTGATAAAGAAGGTTGACCTTCCAGTCATGTGCCTAGAACATCTACTATCCAAGTACCACATATATTTCTATTTCTTGGATGCTAGGCATATCTGCATAAGATTTCAATCAACCTTAGGTATCCAAATAAATTTGGATCCTTTGAAGTTAATCCACCTTAGTTGCCCAAGTGCATTAAAGTCACAAACAACATTGTAAGTTTGGTTTTCTACTTTTCTTTTTTCAATGAAACATTGTAAGTAAGAGTGACCAATTTTCTTACAATTAACGCAATGATTTCCTGATACATATTGCTGAAATTGATTTGGATTTTTACGCTGAAAATGATTAAAAGGTTGAGGTTTTTTGATTTTTGGAAAATGATAATTTCTTTTGACAAAGTGATTTTTGTTGTTATGGTTCCATTTTCCAAAAGCATTCAAACTAGAATTTTTGAAAGCATATGGGCTTTTTGAAGATGAGGTTCTATTGTGAAAAGATGGATTTTTGAAAACAGCCTTATTATTTGAAACATAGCCCAGACCCGACTTGTTCGATATAGGTTCAGTTCTTGAGTATGATTCAGTTTCATCAAAATAAGAATTTTCAAATTTCTCTTCACAGGTTGGAACATGTCCTAAACTTGTTTTGTTGATGATAGATTTTGTTTTTGAAGAAGAAGCCATGAATTTTGTAGAAGAACTATAAAAAACTGCATTGTCTTTTGTTACATATCCTAAACCAAATTTTTCAAACAATGGTCTTTGATTTGCAAGTAATTTGTCCAAGTTGCTAAAAATTTGAGTAAATTTTGCTAAATCACTATTCAATCTTCTAATCATTTCATTTAATCTCTCATTTTCAGCAATAAGCTCTTGAAAAAGATCCATAATGTGCTTCCCTTTTAGTTTCTCAAGTTCATATTTCAGAAATCTATTTTCTTCAATAATATCCAAAGCACATTCAGTTTCCTTCACCTTTTCTCTCAAGAAATCATTTTCAGCTTTCGACATTTCTTTTTTAGATTTGTATTTATTGTATTTGTTCGGTAGATTTTCAGAATTCAGAGTGAGATCATCTATGATAACATGTAAATCATCTATAGACAGGTCATAGTAATTTACATAATCAAGTTGATCCTCACCAGCCATAAAACAGATTTGAGCTTCGCATTCAGAGTCTTCTTCCTCATCCGAATCGTTCTCAAGGTCCTCCCAAGATGCCATGAGCACTCTCTTCTTTTCTTTCTTTCCTTTATCCTCCTTTTTGAGTTTCGGACAGTTGTACCTGAGATGCCCAGCCTCTTTGCAGTTGTGACAAATTACTTTGCTCATGTCCTTCTTGTACTCCTTTGAGCTTGAGCCCTTGTACTTGCCTTTGTTCCTCATTAGTCTTCTAAGTCTCCTAGCAAAAAACACAAGTTCATCATCTAAAAAACTGTCACTAGACTCACTTTCTTTTGATTCAAATCTTGACTTAAGGGCTATTCCCTTTCTCTTTGAGTCTTGGTTTGTGTGTATGGTTTCATAGACAAGGAGTTTTTCTCTCAGCTCATCATATGTTATGGGACTTAGATTATTGCTTTCGGCTAGGACAATGGCCTTTGTTTCCCATTCCTTTGTGAGACTTCTAAGGATTTTTCTCACTAGGATTTGTTCTGAGTAGGTTGTACCCATAGCATCGAGGTTGTTGATTATGATTGAGAATCTCTCAAACACTTCATCAATACTTTCTCTATCCTTCATGTTAAACATCTTGTATTCTTTTCTCAGCATATCAATCCTTGTTTCTTTGACCTGTTTAGTGCCTTCGTGTGTAACCTAGAATTTTTTCCAGATTTCTTTGGTTGTCTTGCATCTAGACACCTTTCGGTACTCTTCAAAGCTGATAGCACAGTGAAGTAGGTTGACGGCTTTAGCATTCAGCTCCACTTTCTTCTTGTCATCATCGTTCCATTCAGTTTCTTCTTTTGGAGTCACCACTCCATCTGCACTTGTCTTTGTTAGAATCTTGGGGCCGCTTACAACAATCTTCCATATGTTGTAATCAATGGATTGGATGAAGATCCGCATCCTCTCTTTCCAGTTGGCATAGTTCTCCCCGTTGAAGAAGGAAGGCCTGTTAATTGACTGGCCTTCTGTTAGAGTGTAGACAACTATGGTTGTGCCCAAGTTGTTTGCCATTGGACCTTTGCTCCAAGCAGTGAAGCTTGATTCTTGAGACCTTGTCTCTGATTACGAGTTGAAGGTTGTAGAAGGCTTAAAGAAGGGGGGTTGAATCTATGGCCGTCTTTTACTTTAATGACCTTAGCCTTTAATTACAAACTTTTACTTAGAATCTGTTTGAACTGTGCAGCAGAAACTTTACGAGACAATTTCGTTTTGTCTCATAAATAACAAAAAATTGAACTTAGAAAAAGAGAAGAAGAATGACACAAGCATGTATCCTGGTTCAGTTGTCTTATGCAATGCAACCTGCATCCAGTCTTTACCACAACAATGGTGGAATTTCCACTACAGTTAAAGTATTACATACACCAATTCATAGGATTCACCCAATCCTTTTCTCTCAAGTTCTCAACTAACTTGACTTGGTTATACTAATACTTAACTCTTCACTCTAAGTGCTAACCCAACTTAGAAAGGGGTACCTCACAGGTACAAGATACAAGACACGTGAAACAACCTAAAGAAATCTGAAATCACTCTAGGCTTTTCTCTCAAGTGTTTCACTCAGCCTTTTATCACTCATAGGCTTTTTCTTGATTCCTCTATTTCTGCCTTTTTCCACTCAAGAAATTACAGAAAGATATACATTAAAAATGAAATACAAAATGTGAAACATGAAGAAGATTAATGCTTCAACAACCTCTATTGCTATAAGTTGAACCGGATTCAGTTGACTCTGATTAAGTTCTTCATCTTGGCGAAATGCTTCTTTTACTAGAAAACACTGTCCAAAGGTGACGAACTCTTCACAGAGAAACTTTTCAGAACAAACTCAAAATCTGGTTCTCTCTCATTGTCTTCAGAAAGAAGAAAAAATTTCTTTTGTACCTCTTTCAATGTTGCTGAGTTGCTTTCTTCTAAGTCAGCTCATCGAGCTGTGTGCTTCACCAACTTATCATTTAACAATTTCCAATTAATCCCTAAGTTAGAAATTTTGAATCTGAGCCTTTTTGCTTGACCAAAAATCTTAGGGTAGCAATAAAAAAGTTGTTCAGTGGTAAACCTCGATCTGAACCCTTGAGCTAGAGCTTGTCCCCAAGAAACAATTTTGGCCTTTGATTCACAGTAATGATTATCAGAAATCACTTTTTCCATTTATCCCAAATTAGAGTTGCAGAGAGTTGGAGAAGGAGTGAAGAAAGTAAATTGCATGCAAATGGAAATAAATCACCTTTAACTTCTGACTTAGCTTAAATGGGTTTGATTTAGGTGATTGGACCTTTGATTTTTGCTTAACCTTTCTCTTTCTTTCTTCTCTAGTGAATGAATGGAGAAGAAGAAGCCCCCCTCTCTCTCTTTTTGATTCTGACCGAAGCACACTTGTGGAGTGCTTTGGAAGGTTTCAGCTTCAGTGATGTACTTAGGGCTTGGATTCTCTTTACTTACCTCTCAATCCATGTGATTTCTTTGTCATTTTTTATTTAGGTTTCGTTTGTAAATATTACCCATAGTAGCAGATTCTGTTTCTTTGTTCCATGTTGAGCTGCTGCTATGTTTATATTTTGGCCTGCAGCACTAAATAAGACCATCAAAACTAATTGGGTGTTTAACCCAATAAAATAATATTTGTCATCATCAAAATAAAATTATTTATATACATAACTCAACATAAGGTCCTTGATTAAATTTAGAGACTTATCATTGTGATAGTGATCATAATATTGAGAGATGAATCTTTTATAATTTAGTTTAAATTGTTCTTGGTCATAGGATTATTAAAAAAGACATTATAATTTGGAAAGATCAATATATATATTGGTCTTCATTGGATGAAGATTAATAGATCTCTTTTATTAAATTATATATATAGATGATGCATATAGAGATATGACCATTGAACTGACTCACTTTGAGAAATTCTAATGGTTATAATTACCGCATATTTGTCAATAGGATATTCTCAAGATGAACATGGTAATAGAGTTTCTTTTAACATGCGACTATCATAGTAATTAACAATGTATTTATTATAATTTAATTCCGGACACCTAATACCCTAGGGTGCTAGTTGAATGGATATTGGGTATGATTTAAATATTTGTAGAATTAATGATTAGTCAATAAGGAATCCGTCAACTCTCGGTAAAGAGTTTGAGCTATATGATTATAATGAATGAGATGAATAAAACCTTGACCAAGGGGATTGAATGAATGAAGAAATGAGTTTCTTAGGTCATTCATAGTTCATTATAATTATGATAACAAGTTAGAGTTTGACAATTAAACCATACTTTAAGGGTTAACCAAGAGTTGGAAAGATGGAAGGCATTATACTTTGTTCTTCTGAGATTCTTAGTAAAAATAGATTACTTCATACTATCGGGTCGTTGAGGAGTGTTGCTAGACGCTAACATTGATTAGTAAATTTAGTATGACTAATTTACTACCCGCTTAGTATTGAACCTATGGGGTTACTGATGAGCGGATATTTTATACGCTTTTTGGGGTTAATTTCATATAGTTTTTAGTATGTTTTGGTTAGTTTTTAGTTTATTTTCATTAGTTTCTAGGAAAAATTCATATTTCTGGACTTCACTATGAGCTTGTGTGTTTTTCTATAATTCCAGGTATTTTCTGGCTAAAATTGAGGGAGCTGAGCAAAAATCTGATTCGGCTGAAAAAGGACTGCTGATGCTGTTGGATTCTGACCTCTCTGCACTCGGAATGGAATTTCTGGAGCTACAGAAGTCCAAATGGCGCGCTTCCAATTTCGTTGGAAAGTAGACATCCAGGGCTTTCCAGCAATATATAATAGTCCATACTTTGCTCAAGGATAGACGACATAAACTGGCGTTCAACGCCAGTTCCATGTTGCAGTCTGGCGTCGAGCGCCAGAAACAAGTTACAAGTTGGAGTTCAACGCCAGAAACAGGTTACAACCTGGCGTTGAATGCCCAAAACAGCCCATGCACGTGAGAAGCTTAAGTCTCAGCCCCAGCACACACTAAGTGGGCCCCAAAAGTGGATTTCTGCACCATCTATCATAGTTTACTCATTTTCTGTAAACCTAGGTTACTAGTTTAGTATTTAAACAAATTTTAGAGATTTATTTTGTATCTCATGACATTTTAGATCTAAACTTTGTACCTTTTGACGGAATAAGTCTCTAAACTCCATTGTTGGGGGTGAGGAGCTATGCTGTGTCTCGATGAACTAATGCAAGTATTTCTATTTTCCATTCAAACATGTGTGTTCCTATCTAAAATATCCATTCGCACTTCAATATGAATGTGATGAATGTGACAATCATCATCATTCCTCCACGAACGCGTGCCTGACAACCACTTACATTCCACTGTAGAATGAATGAATATCTCTTAGATCTCTTAATCGGAATCTTTGTGGTATAAGCTAGATTGATGGTAGCATTCAAGAGAATCCGGAAAGTCTAAACCTTGTCTGTGGTATTCCGAGTAGGATTCAGGGATTGAATGACTGTGACGAGCTTCAAACTCGCGAGTGCTGGGCGTAGTGACAGACGCAAAAGGATAGTAAATCCTATTCTGGTACGATTGAGAACCTGCAGATGATTAGCTGTGCGGTGACAGCGCACCTGGACCCTTTTCACTGGAAGGATAGATGGTAGCCATTGACAACGGTGATCCACCAACACATAGCTTGCCATAGGAGGACATGCGTGCGTGAATCAGAAATAGAGGAAAGCAGAATTTCAGAAGACAAAGCATCTCCAAAACTCCAACATATTCTCCATCATTGCATACAAGTATAATTTGTGTTCTGCCCTTTTATTCCTTACAATCAAATTTGATAAGTGAATTATTTTATTGTTTTCCTGACTAAGAGTTACAAGATAACCATAGATTGCTTCAAGCCAACAATCTCCGTGGGATCGACCCTTACTCACGTAAGGTATTACTTGGACGACCCAGTGCACTTGCTGGTTAGTTGTGCGAATTTGTGAAGAACTGTGATTTTCAATTTCGTGCACCAAGTTTTTGGCGCCGTTGCCGGGGATTGTTTGAGTTTGGACAACTGACGGTTTATTTTATTGCTTAGATTAGGAAAAATTTTTCTTTTTGGTTTAGAGTCTTTTATTATTTATACCTTGTTAAAACACTTTAAATTTATAGCTCAATTAGCTAGAGCGTGGTGCTTATGTTCTTAGTAATTGGCTATCCTATTTTTAAAATCTTTTTCAAAAATAATTTTTCTTTGAATAAATCTTGTGCCAAACTTTAAGTTTGGTGTTTTCTTGTTGATTTTTCTTTGTTTTTCGAAAATTTTAGTTTGATTTTCTAAAAATTTTAAGTTTGGTGTTCTTTCTTCATGTTCTTGTGCTCTTGTGAGTCTTCAAAGTGTTCTTGAGTTTTCCTTGTGTCTTGATCTTAAAATTTTTAAGTTTGGTGTTCCTTGGTGTTTTCCCTCCAAAATTTTCGAAAACAAAGAGCATTAGATCTAAAAAAATTTTAAATCTTGTGCTATCTTGTTGTTTTTCTCTCTCCTCTTTAAATTCAAAAATATATTCTCTCTCTATTTTAAAGCAAATTTTCGAAATTTACCTTTAAAATTCAGATTTTTATTTCAAAATTTAAAACCTTTTTCAAAAATCATCATATCCTTTTCAAAATTTCCTAACCACTCTCTCTCTCCTCATTTTTTTCGAAAATCTTCACCCATTTTTATTTATTTTAATTTATTTTGTTTTCAAAATAAATAAATAATTAAATAAATAAAAATATTTTTCTTCTATTTTACATCATCTCCCTTTCTCCATCATGGACCTAAGCAGAAATGAATAGTCCAGGAGGACTCTGGGGTCATATGCTAACCCCTCTACTGCTTCATATGGGAGCAGTATCTGCATACCCTCCATTGGAGTCAGTAGCTTTGAGTTGAATCCTCAGCTCATTATCATGGTGCAGCAGAGTTGCCAGTATTCCGGTCTTCCACAGGAAGAACCTACAGAGTTTCTAGCACAGTTTTTACAGATTGCTAACACAGTACATGATAAGGAAGTAGATCAGGATGTCTACAGATTATTACTGTTTCCATTTGCTGTAAAAGACCAAGCTAAGAGGTGGTTAAATAACCAACCTAAGGCCAGCATAAGGACATGGAAACAGCTGACAGAAAAATTCCTGAATCAATACTTTCCTCCAAAACGGATGACACAGCTAAGGCTGGACATCCAAGGCTTTAAACAAGGAGATAATGAATCTCTTTATGATGCCTGGGAGAGATACAGAGAGATGCTATGAAAATGCCCCTCTGAAATGTTTTCAGAGTGGGTTCAGTTAGACATCTTCTACTATGGGCTTGCAGAAAGAGCTCAGATGTCTATAGATTACTCAGCTGGTGGATCTATCCACATGAGAAAGACAATTGAAGAAGCTCAAGAGCTCATTGATACAGTTGCCAGAAATCAGCATCTGTACCTAAGCAGTGACCCTTCCATGAAAGAAGAGGTTAAAACAGTAACTGCTGAACTCAGTCTTGTAAAATAAGCTGCTGAATTCAATCAGCAATTGGACTTTCTAAAAAAGCAGTTAGCCGAATTCAAGGATAGACTACAAGAGACAAGGATGGCTAATATAAATATGGAAGAATAATTGAAGCAAACAAAGCAGCAGCTGTCAAAATAAATAACAGAAGAATGCCAAGAACTTCAATTAAGAAGTGGGAAGACATTAAATACCCCACCTCAAGGCAGCAAGAAGCCAAGAAATGAGCAAACCACCCAAAATCCACCTAAGGATAGTAAGAGCCCAGGGAAAAATAATTCTGGCGCTAAAACGCCAGAAATTGGGTGGAAGGCTGGCGCTGAACGCCCAGACCATGCTCAGGACTGGCGTTCAACGCCAGAAACAAGCAAGGATCTGGCGTTGAACACCCAAAAGAAGCACAGTTCTGGCGTTTAGACGCCAGAAACAGATGAGGAGCTGGCGTCTAACGTCACTCCAGCTTCTAACTCTAGCACTCAATTGCCAGTGAGGGATCAGACACATACAAGTGCTGATGACAACCCATCTAAAAAGGCTTCTTCAACCACTTCTGTAGGAAATAAACCAACAGCAACTAAGGTTGAGGAATATAAAGCCAAGATACCTTATCCTCAAAAACTCCACCAAGAGGAGCAGGATAAGCAATTTGCTCGCTTTGCAGATTATCTCAGGACTCTTGAAATAAAGATTCCATTTGCAGAGGTACTTGAGCAAATACCTTCTTATGCCAAGTTCATGAAAGAGATCTTGAGTCATAAGAAAGATTGGAGAGAAACTGAAAGAGTTCTCCTCACTGAAGAATGCAGTGCAGTCATTCTGAAAAGCTTTCCTGAAAAGCTTAAAGACCCTGGGAGTTTTCTGATACCATGCACATTAGAAGGTAATTGCACCAAGACAGCTTTATGTGATCTTGGGGCAAGCATCAACCTAATACCTGCATCCACTATCAGAAAGCTTGGTTTAACTGAAGAAGTTAAACCAACCCGGATATGTTTCCAACTTGCTGATGGCTCCATTAAATACCCATCAGGCGTGATTGAAGACATGATTGTCAGAGTTGGGCCATTCGCCTTTCCCACTGACTTTGTAGTGCTGGAAATGGAGGAGCACACGAGTGCTACTCTCATTCTAGGAAGACCCTTCCTAGCAACTGGACGAACTCTCATTGATGTCCAACAGGGGGAAATAACCCTGAGAGTCAATGAGGATGAGTTTAAGTTGAATGCTGTCAAAGCCATGCAGCATCCAGACACATCAAAAGACTGCATGAAAGTTGATCTTATTGACTCTTTGGTAGAAGAGATCAACATGGCTGAGAGTCTCGAATCAGAGTTGGAAGACATCTTTAAAGATGTTCAGCCTGATTTGGAGGATTCAGAGGAAATGAAAGAGCCTCTGAAATTTCCTCTGGAAGAGGAAAAACCTCCTAAACCCGAGGTCAAACCATTACCACCATCCCTGAAATATGCATTTCTGGGAGAAGGTGACACTTTTCCAGTGATCATATGCTCTGCTTTAAATCCACAGGAAGAGGAAGCACTGATTCAAGTGCTAAGGACACACAGGACAGCTCTTGGGTGGTCCATAGGTGACCTTAAGGGCATAAGCCCAGCTAGATGCATGCACAAAATCTTATTGGAGGATAATGCTAAACCAGTGGTTGAACCACAGAGGCGGCTAAATCCAGCCATGAAGGAAGTGGTGCAGAAAGAGGTCACCAAATTACTGGAGGCTGGGATTATTTATCCTATTTCTGATAGCCCCTGGGTGAGCCCTGTTCAAGTTGTCCCCAAAAAGGGAGGCATGACAGTGGTTCATAATGAAAAGAATGAACTGGTTCCTACAAGAACAGTTACAGGGTGGTGCATGTGTATTGACTACAGAAGGCTCAATACAGCCAACAGAAAGGATCATTTTCCTTTACCATTCATAGACCAGATGCTAGAAAGACTGGCAGGTCATGATTATTACTGCTTTTTAGATGGCTACTCAGGCTATAACCAGATTGCAGTAGATCCCCAAGATCAAGAGAAAACAGCATTCACATGTCCATATGGAGTGTTTGCTTATAGAAGGATGCCGTTTGGGCTGTGTAATGCGCCTGCAACCTTCCAGAGATGCATGCTCTCTATTTTCTCTGACATGGTGGAAAAATTTTTGGAAGTCTTCATGGATGACTTCTCAGTATATGGAGACTCATTCAGCTCCTGTCTTGATCACCTGAAACTAGTTCTGAAAAGATGCCAAGAGACCAACCTGGTTTTAAACTGGGAAAAATGTCACTTTATGGTGATTGAAGGGATTGTCCTTGGGCATAAAATTTCAAACAAGGGAATAGAGGTGGATCAAGCAAAAATAGAGGTAATTGAAAAATTACCACCACCTGCTGATGCCAAGGCATCTTAGGCTAGTTTCACTAGCATTTTTCTGTTAGTTTTAGTTGTTTTATGCATTTTCTTGAGCTTAAAGTAACCAAGAATGGTTAAATGAATAACAATGCAATGAACCATCCAAACAGTATGATTTTGATGCAAATTCCATGAGTTTTTAGTTATATTACTTGAACGCTATGAATGGAAGATTTCTCATGAAATTTTGCAAGACTTTGATGCAGTTGTTTGGATGATTTCAGGGAAGAAGAGGCTAGGCAAGGAAGCAACAAAATCAATAAAGGAAGCTTGAATATCACATGTGGAGTTTAAGTTCCAGTTTAAGCTTAAACTGGAACTCAAACTACCAAGCCATATAATGCTGGGAACTATCAGTGGCGTTTAAGCTCCAGTTTAAGCTTAAACTAGAGCTTAAACGCCAAAATCATGAAAGCTGAGGAAAAGCTGAAAGTGGCGTTTAACCTCCAGTTTAACCTTAAACTGGAAGTTAAACGCCAGAAATGAGAAATGCACCAGGGAGCCATTTCCACGTTTAAGCTCCAGTTTAAGCTTAAACTAGAACTTAAACGTGTTCGACCATTCTCCTCCAGGGTGGCTTTCTTCATTTCCACGTTTAAGCTTTAGTTTAACCTTAAACTGAAGCTTAAACGTGTTCGACAATCCACACTCCAGACTTGCCTTCTTCCATTTCCACGTTTAAGCTTCAGTTTAACCTTAAACTGAAGCTTAAACGTGTTCGACAACTCCACACTCCAGACTTGCCTTCTTCCATTTCCACGTTTAAGCTTTAGTTTAACCTTAAACTGAAGCTTAAACGTGCTTGAATTATACCACCTCCAGGAGTGTCCAACGTTTAAGTTGCAATTTAAGCTTAAACTACAACTTAAACGCCACTAATTGAAAAGGTTTCTGGGCCAAAGATATTGCAGTTTAAGTTAGCATTTGAGCACAAACATTAACTTAAACGTACTCTGGTATGAAACCCAATTGAATATCATGGTTTATGGGATTGGGCCTGAAGAATTGATGAGTCTGGAATTTCAATTTGTTGAGTCATGTGTCATTACTTGATTATCACTAAGTTGGCTCAATGAATGTTACAGAATTGGATCAGCAGCCTCATCAGGATTATGGATCATAAACCCAAAGCAAAAGGAAATCAGGGAAAGGTCTCAAAGCCCAAGAAACACAACAGAAGCTCAATTTAGAAAGTGTATAAATAGGATAGAATTTAACTCGGTGGGGAATTGGGGGATCACTTTTTCTAGTTTTCATACTTTTTGTAATTGAATTCAGAGCTATGACTCACTAAACCCCTTTCATTGGGTTAGGGAGCTCTATTGTAATTCAATGAATCAATAATAGTTTTTATCTTCCTCTTCAATCTTTTCTCTTGAATTTTGTTAGAAAGCTTCTCGATCTAATTCCATTGGTTAGTTGTCTTGGGAAAGAAACTATCCATAATTAGAATCCTTCGGAACCTTGGGAAAGGAATGGAGGATTCATGCTAGAGAAGCTTTCTCACAGTGAATTGGATTGGGGTTTGGATGGATATTGTGACATGTAATCCTACCAAATTGTGGTTCATGAAACTGTGTGGTATAATCAGTGATCGAGCATCATCTCTTCTTATGAACATTTAAACCAAGGGATTGGGAATTTGTTTGTTTTTAGAGAGAATTGGTGAGTCAAGGAATTGGGATCCAATCATATAAGATTGCCAAGCAAAATTCAATGAATGCATTGGTTGAGGAAGGGATAAAAAAAATGTTTGATTCGGAGATCTCAATATCTCCTGAAACCCAATGAATTCCCCATTTCTGATCTATCACTTCTCTTTACATTCTGCAATTAAATTCATGCAATCACCCCGATCCCTTTTTAATTTCAGCAATTTAGCTTCTCGCTCTTTAATTCATGCAATTTTACATTCCGCAATTCTCATCTAAATCTTGATTCCGCTCAACTAGAACACACTTCTAATCCGAATTGCATGAATTTAATTGCAGAATGTAAAGAAAAGTGATAGATCAGAAATGGGGAATTCATTGGGTTTCAGGAGATATTGAGATCTCCGAATCAAACATTTTTTTTATCCCTTCCTCAACTAATGCATTCATTGAATTTTGCTTGGCAATCTTATATGATTGGATCCCAATTCCTTGGCTCACCAATTCTCTCTAAAAACAAACAAATTCCCAATCCCTTGGTTTAAATGTTCATAAGAAGAGATGATGCTCGATCACTGATTATACCACACAGTTTCATGAACCACAATTTGGTAGGATTACATGTCACAATATCCATCCAAACCCCAATCCAATTCACTGTGAGAAAGTTTCTCTAGCATGAATCCTCCATTCCTTTCCCAAAGTTCCGAAGGATTCCAATTATGGATAGTTTCTTTCCCAAGACAACTAACCAATGGAATTAGATCGAGAAGCTTTCTAACAAAATTCAAGAGAAAAGATTGAAGAGGAAGATAAAAACTATTATTGATTCATTGAATTACAATAGAGCTCCCTAACCCAATGAAAGGGGGTTTAGTGAGTCATAGCTCTTAATTCAATTACAAAAAGTATGAAAACTAGAAAAAGTGATCCCCCAATTCCCCCCGAGTGCCAACCAACTTAAATTCTATCCTATTTATACACTTTCTAAATTGAGCTTCTGTTGTGTTTCTTGGGCTTTGAGGCCTTTCCCTGATTTCCTTTTGCTTTGGGTTTATGATCCATAATCCTGATGAGGCTGCTGATCCAATTCTGTAACATTCATTGAGCCAACTTAGTGATAATCAAGTAATGACACATGACTCAACAAATTGAAATTCCAGACTCATCAATTCTTCAGGCCCAATCCCATAAACCATGATATTCAATTGGGTTTCATACCAGAGTACGTTTAAGTTAATGTTTGTGCTCAAATGCTAACTTAAACTGCAATATCTTTGGCCCAGAAACCTTTTCAATTAGTGGCGTTTAAGTTGCAGTTTAAGCTTAAACTGCAACTTAAACGTTGGACACTCCTGGAGGTGGTATAATTCAAGCACGTTTAAGCTTCAGTTTAAGGTTAACTGAAGCTTAAACGTGGAAATGGAAGAAGGCAAGTCTGGAGTGTGGAGTTGTCGAACACGTTTAAGCTTCAGTTTAAGGTTAAACTGAAGCTTAAACGTGGAAATGAAGAAAGCAACCCTGGAGGAGAATGGTCGAACACGTTTAAGCTCCAGTTTAAGCTTAAACTGGAGCTTAAACGTGGAAATGGCTCCCTGGTGCATTTCTCATTTCTGGCGTTTAACTTCCAGTTTAAGGTTAAACTGGAGGTTAAACGCCACTTTCAGCTTTTCCTCAGCTTTCATGATTTTGGCGTTTAAGCTCCAGTTTAAGCTTAAACTGGAGCTTAAACGCCACTGATAGTTCCCAGATATGGCTTGGTAGTTTGAGTTCCAGTTTAATTAAACTGGAACTTAAACTCCACATGTGATATTCAAGCTTCCTTTATTGATTTTGTTGCTTCCTTGCCTAGCCTCTTCTTCCCTGAAATCATCCAAACAATTGCATCAAAGTCTTGCAAAATTTCATGAGAAATCTTC
This sequence comes from Arachis ipaensis, assembly GCF_059453495.1. Lineage (NCBI taxonomy): Eukaryota > Viridiplantae > Streptophyta > Magnoliopsida > Fabales > Fabaceae > Arachis > Arachis ipaensis. The sequence continues at coordinate 110,165,074 of NC_142441.1, read as the reverse complement.
CATTCATAGCATTCAAGTAATATACTAAAAACTCATGGAATTTGCATCAAAATCATACTGTTTGGATGGCTCATTTCTTTGTTATTCATTTAACCATTCTTGGTTACTTTAAGCTCAAGAAAATGCATAAAACAACTAAAACTAACAGAAAAATGCTAGTGAAACTAGCCTAAGATGCCTTGGCATCACTACACCAAACTTAATGCTTGCTTGTCCCTAAGCAAGTCCTGAGTTATTTGAGAGGAAAGTATGAAACAGAAAGCAATTACATTGGCTATATTAGCAAGCATTTGAAGTTCATCAAAAGGGTTTTATGCAGAAAGTTGCAGCATCACTTTTTCATTCTTATTAGGTAAGATTATCACTTTTTCATTGCATCCATCAAACACTGCTATGGCCTCTTGTTATTCTTATGTCCTTGGCACTTTTCTCTTCTTTGTTTTTCTTTTCTTTTTCTTAGAGCTCCTTTGCTCCTTGTTTGCTTAGTGTCATGTGTTGCACAAGCCTTTGGCATTTTCTTTTTCTTATCAGTGCACTACACATATCCACTACAGGCATTTTAGTTCACATTTCTTCTTGAGACATTGGTGCCCAGCACCTCTTTGTGTGACTAAATGTTTTGTATTTAGGTTGCTCTTGATAATGGACTTTTGGTTGATAATCCCGGGTTAGTTAACCCAAGTTACCAAGTGTTGAAACACTCCTCAGAACCTATTCATCCAAGCATATCCTTAATACATAAACACCACAGGCATTTGTCTCAGAAGTTCAAACCATTGGTGCCTAGCTTATTTTCTCAAAATTTTTTTTTTTTGCTTTTTGGTTGCCCTTTTTCAGTGGCTTTTTCTTCTTCTTTTTCTTTCTTTTTCATGGCCAAAGACATTTATTCATCAAGATCCATAGACAGTATTCAAACTTCTACACAAAAATGATAATTCTACACTCAATTTCCAGTGATCTGACTAAACAATCAAGCATGCATACCACCACTTAATTCTACTTGATTTGTCACTAATTGAGCCAAGCTACTTTTGTTCAAACTTTTCTTTTATTTTTGGAAACAGAACAAGCATGGCAAGCATTTGTTTAAGAAGGTGAAGTTATATCCAAACATCTAGGCATTCACTTTATTCAAAGCAGTAAACAGACACTCATACTAAAAACTTCACATTCCAGAAAGATTCAACAATTACAGTTTAAACCAGAACAAGCATGCTTTTGTTTGCCTTTTAAAGAATGGTCAAGGAACACCACCACCTTGTGAAATTTCTTGTTTTCTCTTTGTTGCTAGGAAACAATTTGATTTCTCCTTCTTCTCCTAGTTGTTGCTTCATGTTCTTTCTAAGATCCTTGTTTCCTTTCCTGCAAAGAGTGATGAAGTTGCTTGCTTCTCAAGCACTTGAGTGGTTAGCTCAACTATGTATGGGCAAGTGTCTGAGTCTTAAGTTGGTGTGTGAACACCAAACTTAGTCTCCTACTTACTCCTCTGCTCTTTGAGTCCTTGAATTATCCTTGGAATGAAGTTGCTGCTAAGGATTTTAAGCATTCCTGTGATTGCTTAGAATGGTTGTTCCTTTCATATAATTCAAAGGTTGTTGTGTTCAGTTGATATGTGTGGTGGAACACCAAACTTAGAGTCACACATTCCCCTTTGAATTATTGATCCACGAATTCATTGTTTGGTGTGAAACACCAAACTTAATTCTTTGCAATGCACAGAAACTACTTCACCTTTTTATTGAAACAAATAAAAGAAACAGCAAGGGAGTATTACCTCAGGTTGGGTTGCCTCCCAACAAGCGCTTCTTTAACGTCATTAGCTTGACGGTCAGCTTCCTCAGTTGAGGTGATGTTTAACTTTGTCCTTCTCCTCCACATCTCCCAAGTAATGTTTGAGTCTTTGACCATTCACAGTGAAGGTTCGTTGTGACTTTTCTTCCATGATTTCTACTTGTCCATATTGGGAGACCTTGGTGACAAGGAATGGTCCAGACCACCTTGATTTTAGCTTCCCTGGAAATAGCTTCAGCCTAGAATTGTAGAGCAATACTTTTTGTCCTTCTTCAAATTTCCTTGGGGCTATGTTGCTGTCATGCTTCTTCTTTGCTCTTTCTTTGTAAATTTTGGCATTCTCATAAGCTTCAGCTCTGAATTCTTCCAACTCTTGAATTTGCAACATCCTTCTTTCTCCAGCAGCTTTGCTGTCCAAGTTCAAGAGTTTCAAGGCCCAGAATGCCTTGTGCTCCAACTCCAGTGGCAAATGGCAAGCTTTTCCATATACTAGTTGGTAAGGAGACATTCCAATTGGTGTTTTGAAAGCTGTCCTATATGCCCAAAGAGCATCATCTAGCTTAATCGACCAGTCCTTCCTTGAAGTTCCCACAGTCTTTTCAAGGATTCTTTTGAGTTCCCTATTAGATATTTCGGCTTGCCCACTTGTCTGTGGATGGTATGGTGTGGCTACCTTGTGTTTGACTCCATATTTTAGAAGCAATGCCTCTAATGGTTTGTTGCAGAAGTGGCTTCCTCCATCACTGATGATTGTTCTTGGAACCCCAAAACGGCAAAAAATGTGTTTTCTGAGGAAGTTCATGACTACTTTATTATCATTGGTTGGAGTTGCTATTGCTTCAACCCATTTGGAGACATAGTCTACTGCCACAAGAATGTAATTATTTGAGTATGAGGTGGGAAAGGGTCCCATGAAATCTATCCCCCATACATCAAACAATTCAAGTTCCAGAATGAATTGTTGTGGCATTTCATTTCTTCTTGGCAGGTTCCCCGCTTTCTGGCATTCATGGCAGTGCTTCACTAGTTCCTTTGCATCTTTGAAGATAGTGGGCCAATAAAAACCACACTGCAACACCTTAGCTGCTGTTCTTTCTCCTGCAAAATGTCCTCCATAAGTGGAGCCATGGCAGTCCCATAAGACTTCCCTTCCTTCTTCCTCTGATATGCATCTTCTGAGTATGCCATCCGAACATTTTTTGAACAAGTATGGTTCGTCCTAGATGAAGTATTTGGCATCATTTACCAATTTCTTCCTTTGATGCTTGTTAAATTCCAACGGCAAACTCCCAGTGGCCTTGAAGTTTGCTATGTCTGCAAACCAGGGTGCTTTGTGAATTACCATGAGTTGTTCATCAGGAAAGCACTCATTTATATGTGTGCTTTGTGCGCTTCCTTCTTCACATGGTATCCTTGATAAATGGTCTGCCACCTTGTTCTCTACACCCTTCTTGTCTTTGATTTCAATGTCAAATTCCTGCAACAAAAGAACCCATCTAATAAGTCTTGGTTTGGATTCTTGTTTAGCAAGTAAGTATTTTAAAGCTGAATGATCAGTGAAGACAATGACTTTAGATCCAATGAGATAGGATCTAAATTTGTCAAATGCAAAGACTATTGCCAAGAGTTCTTTTTCAGTGGTTGTGTAATTCCTTTGGTTATCATTCAAGACTTTACTGGCATAATAAATCACATGTATCAAATTGTCTTTCCTTTGTCCTAACACTGCCCCAATAGCAAGGTCTGATGCATCACACATCAGTTCAAAAGGTAAGTTCCAATCAGGTGGGGCAATGATAGGTGCAGAGGAAAGTTTTTGCTTCAAAAGTTCATAGGCTAGCATGCAATTTTTATCAAATACAAAGGGTGTATCAGAGACAAGCAAGTTACTCAAAGGTTTGGCTATTTTAGAAAAGTCTCTAATAAACCTTCTGTAAAAGCCAGCGTGTCCCAAAAAACTCCTAACTGCCTTGACATTACTTGGTGGAGGTAGTTTTTCAATGAGTTCCACCTTAGCTCTGTCCACCTCAATGCCTCTATTAGAGATTTTGTGGCCAAGGACTATTCCTTCTGTGACCATGAAATGACACTTTTCCCAGTTTAATACTAGGTTGGTCTCTTGGCATCTCTTAAGCACCAAGGCAAGGTGGTGTAGGCAGCTAGGAAAAGAATCTCCAAACACAGAAAAATCATCCATGAAAACCTCAATAAATTTTTCAATCATGTCCGAAAAGATGGACAGCATGCATCTTTGGAAAGTGGAAGGTGCATTGCACAATCCAAAGGGCATGCGTCTATAAGCAAAAACTCCATATGGACAAACAAATGATGTTTTCTCTTGATCTCTAGGATCAACTACTATCTGATTATAGCCTGAGTATCCATCCAGAAAGCAATAGTAAGCATGTCCTGCAAGCCTTTCAAGCATCTGATCCATGAATGGGAGTGGGAAATGATCTTTTCTGGTGGCTTCATTGAGCTTCCTGTAGTCTATGCACATCCTCCACCCAGTGACAGTTCTTGTGGGTATGAGTTCGTTCCTCTCATTTGGCACCACAGTTATGCCACCTTTCTTGGGAACTACATGGATGGGACTAACCCATGGGCTATCAAAAATGGGGTAGATTACCCCTGCCTGCCATAACTTCATGACCTCCTTTTGTACCACTTCTTTCATGACGGGATTCAATCTTCTCTGAGCTTGAATGGAGGGTCTAGCATCCTCTTCTAACAAGATTTTATGCATGCATATGGATGAACTTATCCCCTTTAAATCAGCTAGGGTCCATCCAATGGCATCTTGATGAGTTTGTAGCACCTTGATCAATTCTTCTTCCTGTTCTTGGCTCAGGGCAGAGCTAATGATAACAGGATGGCGCTCATCACTACCCAAGTATGCATACTTGAGATTAGGGGGCAATGCTTTGAGCTCAGGTTTTGGTGCTTCCTTCTCTTCTTTCACTCTCTCTGGCATGCTTGGCATGGTTGTTTCAGCAGCTTTGATGTCACTAACTTCAATATCCTTGGTGAACTCCTCCTCTACCACTTCCTTTGTTGTTTCCTCAAAGGTTTCTTGTACTGCAATGTCCACTACATCCACCCTCATGCATTCCTTTAGTGATTCTGATGGATAGCTCATTGCCTTGAATACGTTAAACACCATTTGCTCATCATGTAGTCTAAGAGTGAGTTCACCCTTTTGGACATCTATGATGGCTCCAGCAGTAGCCAGGAAGGGTCTTCCCAGGATTATCGAAGCTTTGGCTTCTTCCTCCATATCTAACACCACAAAATCGGCAGGAAATATGAAATCTCCCACTTTCACCAACAAATCCTCAACTATCCCATGAGGGAATTTAAAAGTTCGATCTGCCAATTGGAGGGCCATTCTTGTTGGGTTGGCTTCCTCAATCTTCATTCTTCTCATCATTGTTAGAGACATCAAATTGATACTGGCCCCTAAGTCACACAAGGCCTTCTCCACCATGACTTCTCCTATGATGCAGGGGATTTGGAAACTGCCTGGATCCTTCAATTTCTGAGGCAATTTGTGTTGAATGATGGCACTGCATTCTTCAGTCAACAACACAGTTTCCTCATTTCTCCAGCTTCTCTTCTTGGTCATTAATTCCTTTAAGAATTTTGCATAGAGTGGCATTTGCTCTATTGCCTCAGCAAACGGAATGTTGATTTGAAGCTTCTTGAAAATCTCCAAAAATCTGGAGAATTGGCCATCCTTTTCACTTTTCATCAAACGTTGAGGATATGGTGCTTTGGGTGTATAAGGCTTCAGGACCTCTTTTTCTTTTTCTTTTGTTGCAGACGGTGTAAAAGATTGTCCCTGTTCCTTGTCTCTCACATTTTCCTTTGCTTCATCCTCTGTGGTTTCCCTTGAGATCTCCTTTAGCTTCTTTCCACTTCTGAGGGTTATGGCCTTACATTCTTCCCTTGCAATAGCCTTGGCAGCATGAGAAACGCTTGGCCCAGGGGTTTGCTTATACAAATACCCAATTTGATTTTCTAGCTTCTGGATGGCAGCTCCTTGGTTTTGCAAGTTAGAATTTACTTCTTCCTTAAAGGCTTTCAATTCGGTTATGTCTTGACCCATGGTTGCAAGCATTCCTTCTATCCTGTTTAATTGATCTTGAAATTGTTGGTTCGGATTAGGTTGGGTAGGTTGATTATTTTGGCCATGATATGATGGTTGGGAGTAAGTGTTTTGTGTGGCTTGGTATGATCTTTGGTTGGAGTTTTGGTATGTGGACTTGTTATGTTGATTTTGCTGGTTTCCCCACCCAAAGTTTGGGTGGTTTTTCCAGCCTGGGTTGTAAGTGTTGGAATGTGGATCATATGGTTGCTTTTGTTGATTTCCTACATAATTGGCCTCTTCCCAATCACCTCCTTCAGTGCTTACTTCCTCTTGATCTTGTGTGTGTATTGCAGCCACTTGCTTTGTTTCTAATTTCCTGGTGAGCTCTGCTAGTTGCTTGGCAAACACCTTGTTTTGGGCTAAAATTGTATCAACATGGTTCAGCTCCATGACTCCCTTAGTGTTGTGTCTCTCTGAAGCATAGTAGTACTCATTCTCAGCCACTGTCTCAATCACTTCAATGGCTTCTTCCACAGTCTTTTTCCTGTTCAATGAACCTCCTGTTGAATGGTCTACAGCCTTCCTTGATTCATAAGAAAGTCCATCATAGAAAATATGCAATTGCACCCAGTCATGGAACATGTCTGGTGGGCATTTCCTTGTCAAATCCTTGAACCTCTCCCATGCCTCGTAGAGAGTTTCACCATCTTGTTGTCTAAAAGTCTGAACCTCAGATCGAAGCCTATTGACCTTTTGTGGAGGGTAGAAACGTGCCAGAAACTTGCTTTCCACCTCATCCCAGGTTGTTAGGCTCCCCCTTGGGAATGATTCCAGCCACTTAGCTGCCTTGTCCCTAAGTGAAAATGGGAACAAGAGCAGTTTATAGGTATCTTCCTGGACTCCATTGGACTTCACAGTGTCGCAAATTCTCAGAAATTTTGTGAGATGTTGGTTTGGATCTTCATTAGCACTCCCACCAAATGAACAATGATCCTCCACAAGTGATATTAGCTGTGGTTTGAGTTCAAAATTGTTGGCCTGAATGGGTGGTTTCTGGATGCTGCTACCACAATTCCCAGAGGTTGGGTTTATGTACGAACCAAGAACCCTCCTCTCGGGAATGGCATTGTTTCCATCAGCTCTCTCATGGTTGAGAACTTCTCTATCCATGTTGAGATCTAGAGCTTCCTCAAAATTGTCCTCAGATTCTTCTTCTCCCAGTACTCTCTTCCCTCTTGCTTCCCTTCTAAGTTTATGAAGTGTCCACTCTGGTTCGGTATAATGAGGAGTTGATGTCTCTCCTCTCCTACCTGTCATACAAGAACACAGCACAGGCAACAAACAAGTGAAATACTCTTGGTTAATGGAAGAGTATGGTTAGAGCAGTTGAGGAATTAATTCAAATAGTTAGTGAGTCAGTGAGTTAGTTGCTTGAATTTAAAGGCATAAAGAAAGAAAGCATGTAACAGAGTGCAGAAATTAAAATTCAACAAGTAACTTGAACTGAATTAACAAAGCAAGAAAAATGCTCAATCTAGTTAACTTCCAATTTGAGAATTGTCAATCGAAAACCAATCCCCGGCAACGGTGCCATAAACTTGATGCTTCGATTTTAAGAAATTGCACGATCGGCAAAAATTCCTTCCGGCAAGTGCACCGGTTATCGTCAAGTAAAAACTCACAATAAAGTGAGGTCGAATCCCACAAGGATTGGTTGAGTGAGCAATTCGGATTAGAAGTGTGTTCTAGTTGAGCGGAATCAAGATTTAGATGAGAATTGCGGAATGTAAAATTGCATGAATTAAAGAGCGAGAAGCTAAATTGCTGAAATTAAAAAGGGATCGGGGTGATTGCATGAATTTAATTGCAGAATGTAAAGAGAAGTGATAGATCAGAAATGGGGAATTCATTGGGTTTCAGGAGATATTGAGATCTCCGAATCAAACATTTTTTTTATCCCTTCCTCAACCAATGCATTCATTGAATTTTGCTTGGCAATCTTATATGATTGGATCCCAATTCCTTGGCTCACCAATTCTCTCTAAAAACAAACAAATTCCCAATCCCTTGGTTTAAATGTTCATAAGAAGAGATGATGCTCGATCACTGATTATACCACACAGTTTCATGAACCACAATTTGGTAGGATTACATGTCACAATATCCATCCAAACCCCAATCCAATTCACTGTGAGAAAGCTTCTCTAGCATGAATCCTCCATTCCTTTCCCAAGGTTCCGAAGGATTCCAATTATGGATAGTTTCTTTCCCAAGACAACTAACCAATGGAATTAGATCGAGAAGCTTTCTAACAAAATTCAAGAGAAAAGATTGAAGAGGAAGATAAAAACTATTATTGATTCATTGAATTACAATAGAGCTCCCTAACCCAATGAAAGGGGGTTTAGTGAGTCATAGCTCTGAATTCAATTACAAAAAGTATCAAAACTAGAAAAAGTGATCCCCCAATTCCCCACCGAGTTAAATTCTATCCTATTTATACACTTTCTAAATTGAGCTTCTGTTGTGTTTCTTGGGCTTTGAGACCTTTCCCTGATTTCCTTTTGCTTTGGGTTTATGATCCATAATCCTGATGAGGCTGCTGATCCAATTCTGTAACATTCATTGAGCCAACTTAGTGATAATCAAGTAATGACACATGACTCAACAAATTGAAATTCCAGACTCATCAATTCTTCAGGCTCAATCCCATAAACCATGATATTCAATTGGGTTTCATACCAGAGTACGTTTAAGTTAATGTTTGTGCTCAAATGCTAACTTAAACTGCAATATCTTTGGCCCAGAAACCTTTTCAATTAGTGGCGTTTAAGTTGTAGTTTAAGCTTAAACTGCAACTTAAACGTTGGACACTCCTGGAGGTGGTATAATTCAAGCACGTTTAAGCTTCAGTTTAAGGTTAAACTGAAGCTTAAACGTGGAAATGGAAGAAGGCAAGTCTGGAGTGTGGAGTTGTCGAACACGTTTAAGCTTCAGTTTAAGGTTAAACTGAAGCTTAAACGTGGAAATGGAAGAAGGCAAGTCTGGAGTGTGGATTGTCGAACACGTTTAAGCTTCAGTTTAAGGTTAAACTGAAGCTTAAACGTGGAAATGAAGAAAGCCACCCTGGAGGAGAATGGTCGAACACGTTTAAGTTCCAGTTTAAGCTTAAACTGGAGCTTAAACGTGGAAATGGCTCCCTGGTGCATTTCTCATTTCTGGCGTTTAACTTCCAGTTTAAGGTTAAACTGGAGGTTAAACGCCACTTTCAGCTTTTCCTCAGCTTTCATGATTTTGGCGTTTAAGCTCTAGTTTAAGCTTAAACTGGAGCTTAAACGCCACTGATAGTTCCCAGCATTATATGGCTTGGTAGTTTGAGTTCCAGTTTAAGCTTAAACTGCTTAAACTGGAACTTAAACTCCACATGTGATATTCAAGCTTCCTTTATTGATTTTGTTGCTTCCTTGCCTAGCCTCTTCTTCCCTGAAATCATCCAAACAACTGCATCAAAGTTTTGCAAAATTTCATGAGAAATCTTCCATTCATAGCGTTCAAGTAATATAACTAAAAACTCATGGAATTTGCATCAAAATCATACTGTTTGGATGGTTCATTGCTTTGTTATTCATTTAACCATTCTTGGTTACTTTAAGCTCAAGAAAATGCATAAAACAACTAAAACTAACAGAAAAATGCTAGTGAAACTAGCCTAAGATGCCTTGGCATCACCTGCCAATGTTAAGGCAATCAGAAGCTTTCTGGGGCATACAGGATTCTATAGGAGGTTTATAAAGGATTTTTCAAAAATCGCAAAATCTCTGAGCAATCTGCTAGCTGCTGACACGCCATTTGTGTTTGACACACAGTGTCTGTAGGCGTTTGAAACGCTGAAAGCCAAGCTGGTCACAGCACCAGTTATTTCTGCACCAGACTGGACATTACCATTTGAGCTAATGTGTGATGCTAGTGATCACGCCATTGGTGCAGTATTGGGACAGAGGCATGACAAGCTTCTGCATGTCATTTATTATGCTAGCCGCGTTTTAAATGATGCCCAAAAAAATTACACAACCACAAAAAAAGAATTGCTTGCAGTGGTTTATGCCATTGACAAGTTCAGATCATACTTAGTAGGATCAAAAGTGATTGTGTATACTGACCATGCTGCTCTTAAATATCTACTCACAAAGTAGGATTCAAAACTCAGGCTCATCAGATGGGTGTTGCTTCTGCAAGAGTTTGATATAGAAATAAGAGACAGAAAAGGGACAGAGAACCAAGTGGCTGATCATCTGTCCCGGATAGAGCCAGTAGACGGGACATCCCAACCCTCTCTTGAGATCTCTGAGACTTTTCCGGATGAGCAATTATTTGCCATTTAGGAAACACCATGGTTTGTAGACATTGCAAACTATAAAGCTGCAAGGTTCATACCCAAAGAGTACAACAGGCAACAAAAGAAAAAAGTAATCACTGATGCAAAGTACTACTTGTGGGATGAACCCTATCTCTTCAAGAGATGTGCAGACGGAATAATCCGTAGGTGTGTGCCTAGAGAAGAAGCACAGAGGATCCTATGGCATTGCCATGGATCACAATATGGAGGCCATTTCGGAGGTGAGCGAACAGCCACCAAGGTCCTCCAATGTGGCTTCTATTGGCCCACACTCTATAGAGATTCCCGAGAGTTTGTACGTAACTGTGATAGTTGCCAAAGAGCTGGTAATCTGCCTCATGGTTACGCCATGCCTCAACAAGGAATCTTGGAGATTGAGTTGTTTGACGTATGGAGAATTGACTTCATGGGACCTTTCCCACCATCATACTCAAACACTTATATTCTGGTGGCAGTTGACTACGTATCAAAATGGGTAGAGGCCGTTGCCACACCCACCAATCATACTAAAACAGTGCTGAAGTTCCTCCAGAAATATATCTTCAGTAGGTTTAGGGTCCCTAGAGTACTAATCAGTGATGGGGGCACTCACTTCTGCAACAAACAGCTTTACTCTGCCATGGTCCGGTATGGGATTCGCCACAAGGTGGCAACTCCATATCATCCACAAACTAATGGGCAAGCTGAAGTCTCTAACAGAGAGCTAAAAAAAATCCTAGAACGGACTGTAAATACCCGTAGAAAGGATTGGGCAAGAAGCTTGGATGATGCTCTGTGGGCATACAGAACAGCATTCAAGACTCCTATAGGGACCTCTCCATACCAACTTGTATATGGTAAGGCATGTCACCTGCCCGTGGAACTGGAACATAAAGCCTACTGGGCAACCAGATTCCTGAACTTTGATGCCAAATTAGCTGGAGAAAAAAGATTACTTCAGCTAAATGAGCTAAAGGAATTCAGATTCACTGCTTTCGAAAATGCCAAGCTTTATAAAGAGAAATAAAAAAAGTGGCATGACAAAAAGCTGTCATCTAGAATCTTTGAACCAGGACAGAAGGTTCTGTTGTTTAACTCTAGACTCAGGCTATTCCTCGGGAAACTGAAATCCTGGTGGAGGGGACCATATGTGATTACAAGTGTATCACCATATGGTTTGTGGAACTTCAAGATATTAATTCTGATAAGAAGTTCATTATTAATGGACAGAGAATCAAGCACTATCTTGAAGGAAATATTGAGCAAGAGTGCTCAAGACTGAAGCTAAATTAAAAGCTCAGCAAGGTCCAGCTAAAGACAATAAAGAAGCGCTTGCTGGGAGGCAACTCAGCCATGGGGCATCACTTCCTCTAAGAATTTTGCCCTATTCTTGATTTTATTTGTTTATATAAAGTTCATTGATACTAAGGTAAAGAGTCAATTGTATAAGTTTACAGGGTTACAGAAGGATTCTGCACACAAAACAGAAAAAAGAGCTCACTGGCAAGAAAACGCCAGTAAGGATAGCCATCTGGGCGTTAAACGCTAGAAAGAAGCATCTTCTGGGCATTGAACGCCAGAAAGAAGCTCCTTCTGGGCGTTTAACGCCAGATTTACAGCGTCCTGGGCGTTCAGAAAAACGCCCCGTGACAAAGGAGTTCCTGGCGTTCAACGCCAGAAAGAAGCAACAGCTGGGCGTTGAACGCCCAAGAGAAGCAGCAGTTGGGCGTTGAACGCCCAAAACATGCAGCGTTTGGGCGTTCAAATGCCAGGATGGTGGGGAGGAGGTAAATTCGTTTTTTCTTCATATTTTTCATTTTAATCTTAATTTTCATGTTTCAATTCATGATTTCTTGCATAAACATGTTACAAACCCTGATTTCTAAAATCCCTAATTTTTAAAAACCCTTCTTTAAAAATGTTAAATGTATCTTAATCCATAAGCACAAATCCTTTTTTTCAATCCAATTCAACTCTTTTTCAAAATTTTCAAAACAAATCTATCTCTTTTCATTCAAAAATCTTTTCAACTAATCAATATCTTTTTCAAATCTCCATATTATCTTTTTCAAAAATCCAATTTTATCTTTTTCAAATATCTTTCATATCTTTTCAATTTTAAATTATATATTTTCTTATCATACTTATTTTTTTTTAAAAATCATATCTTCTATCTTATCTTTCTCCCTATTTTCGAAAACCCCCCTCCTTTTTAAAAATCCATTCGGCCTCCTTCCTCTCATCTACCATCCTACACTAGCTCTCCTTCTATCCCTATCCTTTATTTTCTTTTGCTTGAGGACAAGCAAACCTCTAAGTTTGGTGTGTTTACCCGTGATCACTAAACCATACCCACTAAGATCATGGCTCCTAAAGGAAAACAACCCACTCCAAGAGGCAAGAAAGAGAGTGTTCCAAAACCACTTTAGAATCAAGGGAAGTTCTTAACTAAAGAACATTCAGACCATTATTACAAAATAATGGGTCTAAGATCAGTGATCCCGGAAGTTAGATTCGATCTGAAAGAAGACGAATATCCGGAGATCCAGGAGCAAATTCGAATCAGGAACTGGGAGATCCTAGCTAATCCTGAAACGAAAGTGGGAAGGAATATGGTCCGGGAGTTCTATGCTAATATGTGGCAAACAGACAAGCAAAGACTATCTGGATCTGCTCTCTATGACTATCGGACCTTGGTCAGAGGAAAGATTGTTCATACCCACCCTGACAAGATCAGGGAGATCTTAAAGCTACCTCAGCTGAAAGATGATCCAAACTCCTCCAATAGGAGAATGATGAGAACATACAAGGGCCTGGATAAGATTCTAAAGGATATATGTATCCCTGGAGCCAGGTGGACCACCAGCACGAAGGGTGTCCCAAATCAACTCAAAAGAGAAGATCTCAAACCAGTCGCCAGAGGATGGCTGGACTTCATTGGGCATTCTCTGCTGCCCACTAGCAACCGTTTTGAAGTCACTATTAGAAGAGCAGTGATGATCCATTGCGTCATGATGGGAAAATAAGTAGAAGTTCATCAACTGATTTCAACTGAATTTTACAAAATTGCAAACAAAAATTCCAAAGATGCCAGGTTGGCTTATCCAAGCTTGATTTCTATGCTCTGCAAGGACGCTGGAGTAAGGATGGGAATAACTGAGTATATCTCAGTTGAGAGGCCAATCACCAAAGCATCAATGGAAAAACAACAAGCACAGGATGACCCCATCAAGAAGAGAACACAGGAAATTCTCCCAGAAATTCCTCAATCTGAATACTGGGAGTATCTTGAAACATCTATTACCAAGATGCAAGAAGCTATGGAACAAATAAAGAAAGAACAGAAGGAACAAAGTAGCATTCTTTGCTATTTGCTTAAAGAACAGGAGGAGCAAGGGCGTGATTTAAGGGAATTGAAGCACCAGAAATTATCTCTTGAAGGACCAATCACCCCGCAGATTAGAGGAACATCCACTTCCCAGAACACAGGTTGTTAAATTTCAATCTTAGCCTTAACTCTATGATAACTGTTTTTATTTTAGTTTTATGATGAGCGGATAATTTATACGCTTTTTGGCATTGTTTTTAGTATGTTTTTAGTAGGATCTGGTTACTTTTAGGGATGTTTTCATTAGTTTTTATGTTAAATTCACATTTCTGGACTTTACTATGAGTTTGTGTGTTTTTCTATAATTTCAGATATTTTCTGGCTGAAATTGAGGGACTTGAGCAAAAATCAGATTCAGAGGTTGAAGAAGGACTGCTGATGTTGTTGGATTCTGACCTCCCTGCACTCAAAGTGGATTTTCTGGAGCTAAAGAACTCGAAATGGCGCGCTTTTAATTGCATTGGAAAGTAGACATCCAGGGCTTGCCAGCAATATATAATAGTCCATACTTTGCTCGAGTTTAGATGACGCAAACTGGCGTTCAACGCCAGCTCTCTGCCCAATTCTGGAGTTCAGCGCCAGAAAGGGATCAAAAACCAGAGTTGAATGCCAGAAATGGATCAAAACCTGGCGTTCAACTCCACAAATGGCCTCTGTACGTGGAAAGTTAAAGCTCAGCCCAAGCACACACCAAGTGGGTCCCGGAAGTGGATTTATGCATCAATTACTTACTTCTGTAAACCCTAGTAGCTAGTTTATTATAAATAGGACCTTTTACTATTGTATTAGATATCTTTTGATCATTTTTAGATCTCTAGACCTCCATGGGAGGCTGGCCATTCGGCCATGCTTACCCTCTATTCACTTATGTATTTTCAACGGTAGAGTTTCTACACTCCATAGATTAAGGTGTGGAGCTCTGCTGTTCCTCAAAGATTAATGCAAAGTACTACTGTTTTCTATTCAATTCATCTTATTTCGCTTCTAAGATATTCATTCGCACTTCAACCTGAATGTGATGGACGTGACAATCATCATCATTCCCTATGAACGCGTGCCTGACAACCACTCCCGTTCTACATTAGATTGAATGAGTATCTCTTAGATCTCTTAATCGGAATCTTCATGGTGTAAGCTAGAATGATAGCGGCATTCAAGAGAATCCGGAAGGTCTAAACCTTGTCTGTGGTATTCCGAGTAGGATTCAATGATTGAATGACTGTGACGAGCTTCAAACTCGCGATTGCCGGGCGTAGTGACAGACGCAAAAGGATAGTAAATCCTATTCCAGCATGATCGAGAACCGACAGATGAATAGCCGTGCCGTGACAGGGTGCGTTGACCATTTTCACTGAGAGGATAGGATGAAACCATTGACAAGGGTGATGCCTCCAGACGATTAGTCGTGCCGTGACAGGGCATTTGGATCATTTTCCCGAGAGAAGACCGAAAGTAGCCATTGACAATGGTGATGTATCACATAAAGCCAGAAATGAAAAGGAATAAGACTGATTGGATGAAGATAGCAGGAAAGCAGAGGTTCAGAGGAACGAAAGCATCTCTATTCGCTTATCTGAAATTCTCACCAATGAATTACATAAGTATTTCTATCCCTATTTTATTAATTATTTTTGAAAACCCCATTACTATTTTATATCCGCCTGACTGAGATTTACAAGGTGACCATAGCTTGCTTCATACCAACAATCTCCGTGGGATTCGACCCTTACTCACGTAAGGTATTACTTGGACGACCCAGTGCACTTGCTGGTTAGTTGTGCGAAGTTGTGAACCATGGTATTGGCATCATGTTTTTGGCGCCATTACCAGGGAAAGAAAGAGCGATGAATTTTACATAATCAAAGTGTAATTACAATTTCTGCGCACCATTTTACCTTAGGAGTCATATAGTAGTAATTAGTATCTATATTTTTGATTTTATCTCCAATTAAGCTATAATTTAATTTTATCATCATCATTAAACATGAATAAAATAGAAGAATTTCTTTAGAATAAGAGGCAATAAATTTCGAGTTTTTTTACAAGAAAAATTCTAATTATTTACATGTGGTGGCAATGCTTTCTGTCTCCTGAATGAATGCTTGAACAGTGCATATGTCTTTTGAATTTGATGTTTAAGACTGTTAAATATGTTGGCTCTTGAAAGAATGATGAACATGAGACATGTTATTGATAATCTGAAAAATCATAAAAATAATTCTTGAAGCAAGAAAAAGCAGTGAATACAAAAGCTTGCAGAAAAAAAAATATAGAGAAAGAAAAAGAAAAAGCAAGCAGAAAAAGGCAAAGCTCTTAAAACTAAAAGGCAAGAGCAAAAAGCCAATAGCCCTTAAAACCAAAAGGCAAGGGTAAAAAGGATCCAAGGCTTTGAGCATCAGTGGATAGGAGGGCCTAAAGGAATAAAATCCTAGCCTAAGCGGCTAAACCAAGCTGTCCCTAACCATGTGCTTGTGGTGTGAAGGTGTCAAGTGAAAACTTGAGACTGAGTGGTTAAAGTCAAGGTCTAAAGCAAAAAGAAGAGTGTGCTTAAGAACTCTGGACACCTCTAATTGGGGACTTTAGCAAAGCTGAGTCACAATCTGAAAAGGTTCACCCAATTATGTGTCTGTGGCATTTATGTATCCAGTGGTAATACTGGAAAATAAAGTGCTTAGGGCCACGGCCAAGACTCATAAAGTAGCTGTGTTCAAGAATCATCATACTGAAATAGGAGAATCAATAACACTATCTACATTCTAAGTTCCTATAGATGCCAATCACTCTGAGCTTCAATGGATAAAGTGAGATGCCAAAACTATTCGGAAGCAAAAAGCTACTAGTCCCACTCATCTAATTAGAATCTGAGCTTCACTCAAAAACTCTGAGATATTATTGCTTCTTGACTTATTAGTAGTCTATTTTATTTATCTAGTTGCTTGGGGACAAGCAACAGTTTAAGTTTGGTGTTGTGATGAGCGGATATTTTATACACTTTTTGGGGTTAATTTCATATAGTTTTTAGTATGTTTTGGTTAGTTTTTAGTTTATTTTCATTAGTTTCTAGGCAAAATTCTTATTTCTGGACTTTACTATGAGTTTGTGTGTTTTTCTGTAATTTCAGGTATTTTCTGGCTGAAATTGAGGGAGCTGAGCAAAAATCTGATTCGGCTGAAAAAGGACTGCTGATGCTGTTGGATTCTGACCTCTCTGTACTCGGAATGGAATTTCTGGAGCTACAGAAGTCCAAATGGCGCGCTTTCAATTGCGTTAGAAAGTAGACATCCAGGGCTTTCCAGAAATATATAATAGTTCATACTTTGCTCAAGGATAGACAACGTAAACTGGTGTTCAACGCCAGTTCCATGTTGCAGTCTGGCGTCCAGTGCCAGAAACAAGTTACAAGTTGGAGTTCAACGCCAGAAACAGGTTACAACCTGGCGTTGAACACTCAAAACAGCCCATGCACGTGAGAAGCTTAAGTCTCAGCCCCAGCACACACCAAGTGGGCCCCAGAAGTGGATTTCTGCACCATCTATCATAGTTTTCTCATTTTCTGTAAACCTAGGTTACTAGTTTAGTATTTAAACAACTTTTAGAGATTTATTTTGTATCTCATGATATTTTAGATCTAAACTTTGTACCTTTTGACGGAATGAGTCTCTAAACTCCATTGTTGGGGGTGAGGAGCTCTGTTGTGTCTCGATGAACTAATGCAAGTATTTCTGTTTTCCATTCAAACATGCGTGTTCCTATCTAAGATATCCATTCGCACTTCAATATGAATGTGATGAACGTGACAATCATCATCATTCCTCCACGAACGCGTGCCTGACAACCACTTACGTTCCACTGTAGAATGAATGAATATCTCTTAGATCTCTTAATCGGAATCTTCGTGGTATAAGCTAGATTGATGGCAGCATTCAAGAGAATCCGGAAAGTCTAAACCTTGTCTGTGGTATTCCGAGTAGGATTCAGGGATTGAATGACTGTGACGAGCTTCAAACTCGCGAATGCTGGGCGTAGTGACAGACGCAAAAGGATAGTAAATCCTATTCCGGTACGATTGAGAACCTGCAGATGATTAGCCGTGCGGTGACAGCGCACCTGGACCCTTTTCACTGGAAGGATGGATGGTAGCCATTGACAACGGTGATCCACCAACACATAGCTTGCCATAGGAGGACATGCGTGCGTGAATCAGAAACAGAGGAAAGCAGAATTTCAGAAGACAAAGCATCTCCAAAACTCCAACATATTCTCCATCATTGCATACAAGTATAATTTGTGTTCTGCCCTTTTATTCCTTACAATCAAATTTGTTAAGTGAATTATTTTATTGTTTTCCTGACTAAGAGTTACAAGATAACCATAGATTACTTCAAGCCAACAATCTCCGTGGGATCGACCCTTACTCACGTAAAGTATTACTTGGACGACCCAGTGCACTTGCTGGTTAGTTGTGCGAATTTGTGAAGAACTGTGATTTCCAATTTCGTGCACCAGTTACACACTAACGAGTGTTTTAATCTTTGCTGTAGAATTATTTAATTATTATTTTGATTAAAGAATATAATAATATTCTATTTGAATTAATATAATTATTTATTTGATCAAATCAAAATAATAATTAAATAATTCTACAACAAAGATTAAAACACTCGTTAGTCGTTACTTCGCTGGGTCACCATCTCATTGTAGAAGGTAAAATCATCATCGCTGCTTTGCTGGGTCACCCTCCTTCTCTTATTTAAAATAAATTTATAATAAATATTATTTTTTGTTTCATTACCACTCTAAAATTTAACATATTTTTATACTTTTAAACAATTTTTTGAAAAACTCCCTTAAGAACAAAATATAGAGGTCTGGTTTTTCCTTCCTTCTACTAGTCCTAAACCCACCATAACCCAACACTCATCATTAAGCATGTAAAATCCCTGATTGTTAGAAAATAAATAATAAATTATTTGTGATTTATTATAGTTATTCATGATTTTATTTTCAAAAAATTATTTACCAAAAAGTAATTAAATCAAAGTGATGAGATTTTGAATTTAAAATTAATTAAAACTCATATAATTTTCATAAATATTTAGATATTTTCTTATTTAGAATTTAAAATTTTAATAATTTAATTACTCCTAGTTTTATTAAAAATACCTATTTTATACCCTAATTTTATTAAAATTCTTAAATAAAAACTTAATTTATACACACTCTCCAAACCCTAACCCTAACCCTTGCCATTTTCCCCAAACCCTCCCCCCACCCCACATGCACACACTTAGCCCCTCATTATACACACACACGGAAAGAAAAGGAAAGAAAAGAGAGGGGGAGGGGAGCACGAGGGGGGAAGAAGGAGAAGGAAGGAGATGTGAAAAGGGGAGACGGCGCCGGTGGGTGTCCTTGCCACCGTCGCCGCCGTCGTGTTGCTGTTGGGAGAGTCATAACGCGAGGAGAGAGATGAGCTTGCGAAGGAGAGAGGAAGTAGCACCGCCGCCACTGGAGGGGAGCCTGGCTGCCCTCATCACTGCTAGCTCCATTGCCGTCATCACCATTGGAGCTGCGCGAAGCTGTTGTCGCCATCGTCACCATCGATGGTGATCCTGCACCACTCTAGCGTCGTCGCATCTGGTCCATCGCGTCTACGCCGCTTCGCCGTCGTCACAAAGCATCTATACGACCCTTGTTCGCGAAGCTTCTCCCTCTGTTTTGCCTAGCTTCTGCCTCTCTTTTGCCATTCATCTGCCGTCATTTTGCCGTGCTTCTGCTGCTTCTCCAACCATCATCTTCCAGCCTCTGTTCCTTTGTTCAATATCCGTTCTGTCGTTGTTCAGCCTCCCTTCTGTCGCTGTTCAGCCATCTCCGTTACGTTTTGAAGTTCCATCTCCTCCCTTTTCTGTTGAATTTCAAAACATATTAAAGCCTATGGTTATTTTAAGTTTTCTGAATTTTTGGTGTTTCTGATTGTTATTTCCTTATGATTTTTTTCTAAATTTGTTCTCGGTTATGACTTTTGATTTAATTATTTGGTTTCACTTTTTTTGGGCATATTTCTGCAGTTGGGTAAGTGATATTCTTTTAATTTTGTTATTTTATTATCTCGTTAATTTTATTCTGCTGCAGCATTGAAAGCAGCTTGTGCTGCTCATCCTACTGCTGATGTGTTCATCAATTTTGCATTATTTAGAAGGTAAGTAGTGTTGTAGTTTTGAAATTTCAACATATAAAGTAGTATTATGTCATTATGTCATTTTGATTTAGGTAGTTAGGGTTTATGATTCGTTAATTTAGGATTCAAGCTTTATATTCATAGCTGCCGATGCTGTCGAATTGAATTGGATTTAAGCTTTATAGTATATCTGGATGACTACATCTTTGCCTCTTTGGTTCACTGCTGCTCTTTTCTTCTCCTTTGCTGCCAGTTCAGGTAAGGACCTCCCCTTTATCCTCTTCATTTCAATGTTCAATATCTTGTATTTGTACTATATCGGCTTTTTTTTTATTTTGTTCTGAATATGCGTGTGATGCATTATTTATGATTCTGCAAAGATAGTACAATTGGTGGTCTCAGATTATCAAGGGGTGTTAGTGGATTGCCAGGTCAATCATTAAGTGATCCTTCTATAATTGGGCGTCATGGTCGGTCCTGATCTTGCTCTAAATGGATGGGGGGTTGGTTATAGTGGTCAACTACCAGGAGATGCAGTTTCCAGGCCAGGGCCAGAAACAGTTCCTCTACCTCCGGATGCTTCAAGTACTTTATATGTTGAAGGTCTCCCTTCTGATAGCAAAAGAAGGGGAGTGGCTTGTATCCTTTTTCTGCAAATGCACTGCTTTAGGATTCAATTATGGTATTTACTTTTGTTTTATGAGATTTCCTTTATTTTTAATTTAGTTTTTCACATTTCTTGATGTTATCTTAGACATTTTTGTCCCTTTTGTTGGATATAGATAAGTGAGGCTTGTGAGCAAAGAATCCAAACATGTAAGTGTATTGTTGGTAATATTATTAGCTTCTCCAATTTTGAGAGTGAGGATATTAGTTAAAATTCACTGTGACTTATTTTATGTTGAAATGCATGTTCATTGCAGCGTGGTGGAGATCCTCTTATTCTTCGTTTTGTGGATTTTGCAAATCCATCTTGTGCAGCAACTGCAATAAGTGCCTTGCAAGGTAGCATTTATTGTCTATCAATGAATAATTATACAAAAGAAAGTTCTGTATTTGTTCATGTAAATCATCTTACTGAATCATTTAAGTATGTGATAACTTAGATGAAGGTCGTCAAATTAGAGGATACATTAACTTGTTTGGTAGATACAATGAACTAAATTTATTTATTGAATTTTTTAGTTGAATTTTGCTTGTGTAATAGATGTGCTCAAAGAAAAACTTGAAGAGCAACGAATACGGTAAGAGGAAGAATTAGCTCGAGTGAAAGCTCAATTGGAAGCTCAACAAACTCTTGTGAACTCTTTTATAGCACGCTTTAATAATGAAAGAAACTAGACAATTAAAGGTACTCCTAAAATTGCTTATGATTTTAATACATATTCATAGATGATTCATATATTATTAGTATAGTTTAATTGTATATGGATCTATTTATTACATTTTATTTGTGTCATGGTTGATAAATGATAAATGCCCTATTATTTGGTGTGATAAATTTGGTTGTGTATTGGTTGAGAAATAAGTAATAAATTGGTTGTTATTGATGGAACCGTAGTCGGTGGAAATATCCAAGTTTTAGGGGCGGTTCTACAAAAATTTTTCTAAAAATTTTGAATAAAAGTTAATAGAAAAAATTGTAATTGGTGTTATATGTTGTTTCTAATTTTTTATTTCGGTTTTTCTCATTTACAAGAGTGCTAAAATGGTGGCAACATGCTACCTAAAGGACTCAATAATATTTTGATTCACAGAGACACTAATCTATGTTAGACTGTTAACTTTTTGTTGAACTTGTGTAAGAAATATAACATGTAGAACTAATCAATGTAGACATTAATGTTATTTTGTTTTAAAATAATTTTAGTTAAATGAAGCATGTTTGAATTATCTATATTTTTACATATTATATAAATGTTGACTTGCTCAGTAAAGTAGTTAATATATCAATTAATTAAAAAAATAATTTGGTAAATTATGTATGTAATTTGTATTAAAAAAATATTGTTAGCTTTTGTAACTTAAAAAAATAAAATGTTACAAAATCAAGTTATATTTTGTAACAAAATTTTATGATAAGAAAAAATATATTGTCACAAAAAATATTTTGAAGATAAAAATTTGTTATCACTTTTGTAACGATTTTTTATTTTTGTATAAAAAAAATTTGTTACAAAATATTACGTTGAATTTTAACAGTTTTATTTTTTGTTACAAAAACTTTTTGTAACAGGACATATTGCAATAACCTTTTTTTTGTTTCAAAATTTCGATTTTTTATAACAATTTTTTTTGTTACAAATATTGCATTTTCATGTAGTGATCTTTTAGCATTTGAATTTTCTTTCTTTCACTGGTTAATTGTCATTTACCTTCTTACTATTTAAATTCTTGTCAATTGCTATCTCACCTCCGATCTCTCATACCCAAGGATATGCACATTTCACTGCAATTTTGTGGGAGAACGACCCGAGATTTAAAACTCCTAGTTATTTGATTTGAATTGTGATAATCTTCTAAACTTTGATAGGGTTATTTGTTGGTTTGGAACTATACTTACGACGAAATTCGAGTTTTATAACTTGTGAAATTCCTAACTGACATTTAGCTCTCATCAAGGTTTTTATGCCGTTCATCGTCCTCATCTACAACTTCACAACTTCCATTGTTCTCAAAAACTACATTCGTTAGTGTTCATCAAAATGGGAAAGAAAGTGGCTACTCGCAGAGGCTATCTAGCTAACTGTCTTCCTAGAAACCCTTCTTCCAAAACTCAAGCTCATACCCACATACATATTGATTCTCAATCTTCTTCATATTCTTCACCCATTCCCGAGACTATGGTTCGAATGAAGAACCCTGCTTGCCGTTCAACTGTCGTGTCTCCAAATACTGGTACCTCTAGGGAAAATGTGGTCAAGGGTAAGAAACCAATGGTAGAAGAAGAACCACCAATGTCTCCTCCTCCTTGATCCTTTTCTTGTCCACGAGGATGTTCTGCTCCTAAAGATCCCACAAATCATTCAACCAAAGGTAACTGTCATTCTTTTCTGCATTCCGTCAAGGAGCCTGACGACTTTGGTCCTGTCAATTTCAAGTCTCATTTGAAAAAAGCTCCCTCATTCCCACTTCGATCCCTTTCGTTTCCTATCTAGCATGAACTTCGAATTTTACAGAGTTGTTGTAGCTAATCACCCTTTATGTTTAATATATCTGGTTGATTTAGATGCATTGGCTAAAAAGGGTTTGAACTTTGTGGAAAATATTATTTATCTAGACTGGAAAAACCTTTTTAAAATCTAAAAACCGGTGTACCCTGAATTGGTTCGAGAGTTCTATGCTAACATGTACTATCAAGAAGAAATCGTTCATTCATATGTAAAGGTCCGTAAAATTTATTTGAACAAAGTTTTCATTAGTGAAGTCCTAGATTATTATGACGTTGGTATTAACACTTACACCATTGGTAAGTGAGATAATGACTTGGGTATTTCACACCAAGATATTTTGGTCAATATATGTGTGAACATTTCTCTCATGGATGGTGTCATTCCAAATCACTGGTCTCTAGGTCCTATTAGAGCCCAACTGCATCGAATTATCACTCATATTCTCTTGTCACAAAGCGATTCTTATTAAAGAGTTACATTCTGCAGCACCTTAGTTCTATATGCCATTCTTAACAAAGCTGAAATCTCTTTTGCATACTTGATGATGCATTACATGTATGATTGCATCTGAAGTGACAAAAATATTTCCTTACATATGACATATTTTTAACTCATATTTTTGAACATTTTGATGTTGATCTAACTAATAAGAAACAAGAGAATAGAACTTCTTATCTGAAAGGTGGTGGTGCAGTAAAGCAATCTAAGAAAAAATGGACTAAAAATGAAAAGGACAATGTCATGGAAGAAGAAGAAGATGAAAGCCTTCCTCCACCCTTGAATGCCAATACATCCTCTTCCAACAAATATTTGGTCATTGGCGTAGTAAAAGATGTTCTACAAGAATTTATAAATTTGACGAAACATCTCATCAACTCGTGCAAGCAAGCAAAGAAATTGATAATTCAGAATACAAATTCCTTGAGAAAATATCAGGACCGAGTTGAAGTACTTCTCAAGTACATTAAATCCATGGAAGATGAACCAATTCAATCTGATAAAGAAGATGAAGAGATCTTGAAAACTGAGGATGATGGATCTGATGTTTAGACCATTGTTTCTGTTGCTGCTGCCTAAAATTTCTTTCTGTTGTGTCTGTGTTTTGATCTTTTGACTCTTTTTTTTATCTAGATGATTGTAATTTGAAGGTAGGTTTTAAACTTTGAACTGTTGAATTTTTGTGCCTAATAAAATATTTTGTGCAAGACATATTT
This sequence comes from Arachis ipaensis, assembly GCF_059453495.1. NCBI lineage: Eukaryota > Viridiplantae > Streptophyta > Magnoliopsida > Fabales > Fabaceae > Arachis > Arachis ipaensis. Next base: position 110,140,865 of record NC_142441.1, on the reverse strand, counting down.
TATGTAACACCCTAATATTCATATCCTTATGCTCGAGTCATAAGTCAATGATAATAAGGTGGTACGACTTTTAAGGTGGATTTTTAATACATAATTATAAGTATAATTGAAAGGAGTATTAATTGAGAATCCTGAAAGAGTAAAAATAAAATCATGAAGTCGTATCACTCACGCATTGACAACTAAAAGATAAAGCGTGAAGTCGAAAACGATATACAGATAAAGGTATGAAGGAGAGTAAGAGAAGGGCAGTATATATATATATATATATATATATATATATATATATATATATATATATATATATATATATATATATATATATATATATATATATATATATATATATATTAACATAAGTAAATAGCCACTAGTCGTGACCCGCGAAGTTTAGGCTGGCTAGGGTACAGAATAAAAGTAGTTGACAACAGTATCTCCTAATCTCTCCCGAAAGAAACATAAGAGCCTCTATAGGCAAGTTCAGAAGAGTTCAATACATAATAAAGCTTTTCAAAATAAAGGTGGAGAGTTTCTAAGCAAATATAAAGTAGAGAATATAAAGATCTTCGCCATCTCTCAGATGAACCACAGCTCACTTCTGAGCACCTGGACATGTATATGAAAAACAAGAGATATATACGGAATGAGAACCCCCGACCCATGGGTTCCCAGTACGGTAAAAGTGCTAAATAAATACAATGCATTGTAATAAAAACTCACTAAGCATCCTAAACTTCCTTTCACCAAATATTCATCCTATGTTCTCGCTAATCCATAAATAGGCAACTGTTATAAGGGAATGCTAAATCTGATTCATATTCCTCATGCTTCCCAACTGCCTAACTCTTTGACGATTCACAATCAGAATTATAAACAAAACCATCACCAGTTATTTTGTCTCAGCAATTCTATGTTGTCACCTCATATCCTCACTTGGAGCAAGTGAAATCACTTCACTGCGTCTACCCAGGGAGCTCAAATTATCTCTGTCTCTACCTGGAGCAAGTGAAATCACTTCACTGCGTCTAACCAGGGAACTCAAATTATCTCACTCTCTACCTGGAGCAAGTGAAATCACTTCACTGCGTCTACCCAGGGAACTCAAATTATCTCATTCTCCACCAGGAGCAAGTGAAATCACTTCACTGCGTCTACCCATGGAGCTCAATTATCTCATTCAATAATCATCATCATTATTCAATTACATCATCAAATCATTGATGCACCACTATTTTGTGGTATATTTTGTACTTAATTGAGTGGATTTTATCCACTAAACTCACACTTATTCATATAATTCGCATGTTTTACATTTTTCTTCCTAATTTTGTGCTATGATTGAAAACATGCTTCTTTGGCCTTAAATTTGCTAATATTAATCATCTCCTATTACCATTCGATGCCTTGATATGTGTGTTAAGTGATTTCAGGGTTTATAGGGCTGGAATGTCTTAGAGGATGGAAAGGAAGCATGCAAAAGTGGAGGGAATACAAGAAATTGAAGAAATTGTTAAGCTGTCAACCCTGACCTCTTCGTACTAAATCGACCATAACTTGAGCTAAAGAGGTCCAAATGAGGCGGTTTCAGTTGCGTTAGAAAGCTAACATCCAGGGCTTCAAAATGATATGCAATTTGCTATAGTTTCCATGTAGTTAAGCGATGCGCACGCGTGCATCACGCGTATGCATGACCTTGCAAAAGTTCAGCAACGCGTATGCATGAGCGACGCATACGCATGACAAAACCATGTGCTAGACGCATCAGAAAACGCTGGAGGCGATTTCTGGGCTCCTTTTGGCCCAGTTTTCGGCCTAGAAAACATAGATTAGAGGCTACAGAGTGGGGGAATCAATTCATTCACACAACTTTCATTCACACAATTAATTCTCTAGGTTTTAGGATTCTTAGGTTTAGCTATTTTCAATTTTAGATTTCTACTTTGCTTTAATTTAGTTTTCTTCTACTTTTAATTGTTCTAGCATCTAGTTTATTTATTTACCTTATTGATTACTTTCTATTGCTACTTTAGTTTATGAATTCTCATGTTAGATTTGATTTTCTGTTTAATGCAATTTGAGGTATTTCATTTTTATGATTTCTTTCTTCAATTTATGTTATTGACACTTTCAATTGGTTGTTTGGATTTTATTATCTCTTATTGCTTTTCTATGCTTTTATGTTGTGTCCTCCAAGTGTTTGATAGAATGCTTGATTGGATTTTAGTGTAGATTTCTCTCCTCTTGGATTTGGTTGAGTAATTGGAGACTCTTGAGTTATCAAACTCCTTTGTTGATTGATAATTGAAAGTTGCTAGTTAATTTGGATCCCTCTAAAGCTAGTCTTTCTTTAGGAGTTGACTAGGACTTGAGGAATCAAATTGATTCATCCACTTGACTTTCCTTCATAGTTAGAGGTTAACTAAGTGGGAGAAATGGACAATTGATGTCACAATTGATAAGGATAGCTAGGATAGGACTTCTAATTCTCATACCTTGCTAAGAGCTTTATTAGCTATTAGTTTAATTCTTGCCATTTTATTTTCTTGTTCCTTATTTCAAAAACCCCAAAAAGATACAATCTCATAACCAATTATAAGTAACACACCTCCCTGCAATTCCTTGAGAGATGACCCAAGATTTGAATACTTCGGTATATTTTATTGGGTTTGTTTTAGTGACAACCAAATTTTTGTATGAAAGGATTATTGTTGGTTTAGAAACTATACTTTCAATGGGAACTTATTATGAAATTCTAAACCGACAAAAATCTGTTCATCACTCATCTCATCAAGAACAGCCTTCAACGTCCACCGACACCAGCATGAAGGACTTCTCAGTTGTACAAACACAAGTAATACAGGCAAGTAATACACAATTGAAGTACAAGTAGAACAAGTAGCACATAATCAGGTAACATGGCATATATGATATAGCAATCCAAACAAATAGGCAAACCCAAACAATTCAAACATATGCCAATGATGTATGCCTGCCCTATGGCTGATAAGTCTCATCTGTCGATTATAAAGCCAACCCGACAAGTCCTGGTAGCTAACCATTGAATTGTCCCTCTGTCATGTATCCCAAACTCGAGTTATTCACAATCATAATCATAAATCACACAACACCGACACTAGTGTTTATCCACGGGGGCGAGCTCATCTGGAACTTTCACAGTGTCCGGCCACACTTACGACATAGGGTCAACAGAATCTCGGATCTCAACCTGGAGCAAGTGGAGCCGACCCACTGCATCTACCCGAGAAAATCCTAAACTCAGATAATTTCACAAATCTCAAATCAACCTCGACTGGGAGCAAGTGGGGGCTGACCACTGCATCTACCCCAGGAGTTGCAAACCAAACCCGGAGCAAGTGGAATCCATGCCACTGCATCTAACCAGGTAGGTATATCTCACCACATTTCGGAGCAAGTAGATCAATGCCACTGTATATACCCAGGCAGGTATATCTCACCACATCCTGGAGCAAGTAGGGCGAAACCACAACCCTTGCATCTACCTGGGGAGCCTCTATACGAACCAACCTGGAGCAAGTGGGGCGCAACTACAACCTTTGCATCTACCCAGGAGGTACGTTCTCATATGTCCAGGAGGAACCAAGGAGGGGATCCTAACCTCCCACCATCTCGCTGGGGGCGATTTTACAATACCGGGAAGAATAAGAAAGAGGATTCTCACCTTCCTTCATTTCTCTGGGGATGCATTTTCGAGAAAGAGAGCTCAAGAGAAAACAATCATCCAAAATCATATTTTCATTTCCAGCCATAAATCAATATTTATCATAGCCATCTGGTTCATAACATAACCCATAACCAGCCAATAATCATTATTAAATACAGCCCTTCGGCTTACGGCATACACCGCACTTCCATCATCACCCTCAGTAACTCATACAATCTTCATTACTCATCATTCATCATTGATTCTCACTTTACTTCATCCACAAGTTACCACATGTCCTACCTTTTTTCATTACTAGGCATACTGTAAAGATTTAGGACTTAGAGGATGAAAATGGAGGCTTATAAGTCTGACATTCGGCTTTAAAAGCTCAAAATCAACTTTTGCTGAAAATGGGGTCACGCGTGCGTAACGCCCATGCGCATGCGTGGAAGGCTGAAAAAGTAGAGTGACACGTGAGCGTCGCTCATGCGCACGCGTGGAATGTAGAGAGATCAAGTGACACGTGCGCGTCAGTCACGCGTGCACATGGATGCATTTTGTGCTCCTCGCACAAAACCCATATAATACCAGCGCAACTCTCTGGATTTTCTACTGGTCACTTGCATCCCCACATCAACGCGTACGCGTTGGCTAGGCAGACACGTGATGGAGCAAAAATTTGAGATTGACGCGGGCGCGTTGGCCAGACATGCGCGCGGGAGCACGATTTGCCAAAATTTTTATTAAGTTTAAAAAGCTGCAAAATTCAAATTTCAATCCCCAAACTTCCAATACACATAACTTCTTCTACAAAATTCTTTTTCAACCATTCTTGAACCATTGAAAAGATCGTTGAATAAAATTTCATAAAAATCCAGTTTTGAAGAATTTCTAACTCCGAGGACCGAGTTACGGACTGCCAAAGTTGGTCAAAAATAAGTTTTTACCCAAAAACAGAAATTACCAATCTTTCCAATGTTCAGAAGCCAAATTCATTGTCACTTATCCAAATGACCACAACCCAACAACATTCACGTAATTACACTCAACCAAAACCAAACCTACCTCATCTACACGACCCAAAACTATCAAATTCCACACCTTAATTCCTCAAACCTTATTATTCAATAATCAAACCAATTATTCACACATTCAATATCTAAAATCCATCCAATCTCTTATATCATCGCACAATACACACATCAACTTACCTTCCTTACTCCTTTTCGGCCTCCGGCCCAAGATTCACAGCCTCTGGCTCAAATTCACAATTTAAATGCATATTCCACAAACAAAATATTCATTATCCAATTCATCAAATCCTCAACACACCAAACATACACATTCACACAATTCTCAATCCAATCATTAATTTACATTACATATCAACTATGCATATTAGTACCAACCATTTAAACAATCCAAACCTAATCCTAGGTGCATCTACCCTAGGAATTCTCATCACACCACACGGTACTTAAGTGAAATTTAAACCGTACCTCTTGTAGCCAAAATAATTGAGCTTCTTCTTGAGAGTCTCCACCAACCCTTAGATCCAAGCCTCACCAAGGCCCCACAAGCAATATCAATCTTCCAATTGTGCACCAAAATTACCCAATACTCTAACATAATCAATTTTTCACACTTTTAATCAATCTAGTGTTCATAAAATTGATAAATCACAGGGTTAGAAGATTCCTTATCTTAACCCATGAAATTGATTGATGGAACTCACCAATGGCTCATACTAGAGCACTCTTAAACAATCAAAATCACAAGATTTCCTCAAAACCTAAACCAAATTCAAATTTAAAGAGTAAAACGAAAACTAGGCAGAGGAAATTGGATTAATCACCACAAAACTTAGATAGAATTGTAGAGGATGAGAAGAGCAATGCGTGACTACAAACGGCTCGTCAATCGGATTTTCGGAGAGAAAGTTATGATGATTTGAAGTTTGATGAAGTTAGGATTTTCTCTCTTCCTCTCTTCTCCATTTCAGCGCCCCTACCCTCTTTCTTTAGGGTAAATGAGCTGAAATGCTCATAACTAATATTTATATATGTTGGGTCTTGGACCCACTTGGGTCCGGTTCACTTGATTTAACCCGTTGGCCCAATTTTGGGCCAAAACCTTTCATATTAGAGTTTTAAATCGTATCTTAAATATTTCTATCTTCCCATATTATAAATTCTTATTTCTTAAAATTATTCATTTCTAATTAATTTTCTCAGCCACAGTATCAGACAGATCGCAGCCGGTACTGCCGGTCAAATTTTCAGTGTGCATTTTTTTTCAGGAAACTATATTTTTTTTACTCAGAAAAATCTACTGAGTCCAAATATCATATTTAAATTATCAAATTCCGATTACTAAATTTTCTAACCATATTCGCTCCCATTTAATTTATTATTTAATTAATTACGATTTGACTGGGTTTTACATTCTACCCCCTAACATAAATTTTTGCCCTCGAAAATTCCATCCACCACCACAAGTACGTGAGCGTAGTCTGCCTTTATATCCAATGCATAGTACTCTCAAGGGTCTTTTTACTCTGCGCACTTCAGTTGCCGCACTCTGATACCTCTCTGCGGATCTCGATCATTCGTCCAACACCGACCAACAGTCTTGTTCATTACTTTCATCATCTCATCAACTCACATCTTATTAAATCTCAAATCATGTCATCAATAATATCACCATCATTAATCATGGTCATCATCCCACATCACTATAATCAACCAAAAATTATCACCATACCTTAATCGTACTCCATCACTATCATCTCTCTCTGTCAAGCCAATTACCACTAATCACAACTAACCTCCAGACTTACTTTCTTATTCCCAAATCCTCAAGTTTATATATAAATTGTTGTTTTAAAGTCTTTGACTAATTAATCAAAACTCTCTTCGTTTTTAGAAATCAAATGAGTTTGAAATAACAAGTTAACAAAATCATAACAATCCGATTTTCTTTAATAATCAATAAAAGCATTTGAAACACATCTCTTTTGCTAAAGTTACTCAAATAAAAAAATTATTTTCAAAACCATAGCCAACATTCTTTCAAATACTTGGAAAAATTTTGACAGCACCTCCCCTGAAAGCTGGAGTTTGCCACCCTTCACGGGTTCCCTCAAACCAATCTCAATACAACGTCAGCATTTCAATTTAATGTTTTCCAAACTTGTCTTTCGAAACCAGTCATTATAAATCTTAATCTAAATCCAAGGCCACCATGACCAAATATCATAGTACTCATCTCTCAAACACGACAACTTGCACTCACTCATCATCTAAATCTAATTACGCGTCAACGATCATTTCCTAATCCATTTCAGAACGTCAAAGTTCATAGCCACAATTTATCCCAATTATCTAGAATCATTATCTGCATTAGTTCACTAACCTTTTAAGTACTCAAAGCATAAAGCATTTCTAATCATACCCTATTATTTCTTATTATTACCATACTATGTTAACGCTCCAACAAGCTTCCACTGTGTCACTCTGATTATTAACCACCAAGAATCCAATCATGAATCCATGTCATATTCCCCTATCGAATCACAAAACCTAGGCCCACTTCTAAGCTTTCTCAACCTGACAGAAATAATGCTTACGCTCATCGTGAGACTCAATCGCATCCTCTTAAAAATCCTTAATCTCTATACTCACATTACCTAATCGTTTAAAACCTATAATACCCGCTGCCTAACAATTTGTCATCCTCCAATTTCTACACATGTGCTCGATTTTCACAAACTTTCATTCCCATTCAAATCTAACTATTCCAATGTCAATTACAAGCCCCTTCTGCCCTAAATCATCAGACTCCAATCAACTCAAACCTAATTAAACAAATCGTTCAAGCAACTATCCACCTCCAAGTGTTTCACTCATCAATCCAAAATCAACACACCATTCTCATATATACCACTGCCAAGATTCCTATCACAGCGTTCCCTCACCGGTTCGTCCTTGGGAATTCCTTTTTCCGATTACTTCATTCATGTCCATGAGACACCCTTCGGGTCTTGTCCACACTAGTCAAGCGATATCGAGGTGATCAGACTCAATATCTCCAGTTAAGTACTTCAAATTACCAAAGGTACACTCATAAACTTCATGCTAGACGTATTGGTTAGATACCCTAACTAGCACAGGCACAGACTCAGAGTATGCATTGAAGCATAAGCAGTTCCATCCCTCAGGCTCACGAGGACGAACTGCTCTGATACCAGAATGTAACACCCTAATATTCATATCCTTATGCTCGAGTCATAAGTCAAAGATAATAAGGTGGTACGACTTTCAAGGTGGATTTTTAATACATAATTATAAGTATAATAGAAAGGAGTATTAATCGAGAAGTTTAAAAAGAGTAAAAATAAAATCGTGAAGTCGTATCACTCACGCATCGACAACTAAAGGATAAAGCGTGAAGTCGAAAATGATATACAGATAAAGGTATGAAGGAGAGTAAGAGAAGGACAGTATATAGATATATAATACAAGTAAATAACCATTAGTCGCGACCCGCGAAGTTTAGGCCGGCTAGGGTACAGTATGAAAGTAGTTGACCACAGTATCTCCTAATCTCTCCTAAAAGAAACATAAGAGCCTCTATACGCAAGTTTAGAAGAGTTCAATACATAATAAAGCTTTTCAAAATAAAGGTGGAGAGACTCTAAGCAAATATAAAGTAGAGAATATAAAGATCTTCGCCATCTCTCAGATAAACCACAGCTCACTTCTGATCACCTGGACATATATATGAAAAACAAGAGATATATACAGAATGAGAACCCCCGACCCATGGGGTTCCTAGTACGGTAAAAGTGCTAAATAAATACAATGCATTGTAATAAAAACTCACTAAGCATCCTAAACTTCCTTTCACCAAATATTCATCCTATGTTCTCGCTAATCCATAAATGGGCAACTGTCATAAGGGAATGCTAAATCTGATTCATATTCCTCATGCTTCCCAACTTTCTAACTCTCTGATGATTCACAATCATAATTATAAACGAAACCATCACCAGTTATTTTGTCTCATCAATTCTATGTCGTCATCTCATATCCTCACCTGGAGCAAGTGAAATCACTTCACTGCGTCTACTCAGAGAGCTCAAATTATCCCAGTCTCTACCCGGAGCAAGTGAGATCACTTCACTGCGTCTACCCAGGGAACTCAAATTATCTCACTCTCTACCTGGAGCAAGTGAAATCACTTCACTGCGTCTACTCAGGGAACTCAAATTATCTCATTCTCTACCTGAAGCAGGTGAAATTACTTTACTGCGTCTACCCAGGGAGCTCAATTACCTCATTCAATAATCATCATTATTATTCAATTACATCATCAGCTCATCTTATCAAGAACACCCCTCAACGTCCACGGACACCAGCATGAGGGACCTCTCAGTTGTACAAACACAAGTAATACAGGCAAATAATACACAAATGAAGTACAAGTAGAACAAGTAGCACATAATCAGGTAACATGGCATATATGATATAGCAATCCAAACAAATAGGCAAACCTAAACAATTCAAACATATGTAAATGATGTATGCCTGCCCTATGGCTGATGAGTCTCATCTGTCGATTATAAATCCAACCCGACAAGTCCTGGTACCTAACCATTGGACTGTCCCTCTGTCGTGCATCCCCAACTCGAGTTATTCACAATCATAATCATAAATCACACAACACCCACACTGGTATTTATCCACGGGGGCAAGCTCATCCAGAACTTTCACAATGTCCGGCCACACTTACGACATAGGGTCAACAGAATCTCGGATCTCAACCTGGAGCAAGTGGAGCCGACCCACTGCATCTACCAAAGGAAATCCGAAACTCAGATAATTTCACAAATCTCAAATCAACCTTGACTGGGAGCAAGTGGGGGATGACCACTGCATCTATCCCAGGAGTTGCAAACCAAACCCGAAGAAAGTGGAATCCATGCCACTACATCTAACCAGGCAGGTATATCTCACCACATCCCGGGGCAAGTGGATCAATGCCACTACATCTATCCAGGTAGGTATATCTCACCAATCCCGGAGCAAGTGGGACAAAACCACAACTCTTACATCTACTCGGGAAGCCTCTATACTAACCAACCTGGAGCAAGTGAGGCGCGACCATAACCCTTGCATCTACCCAGGTGGTACGTTCTCATATGTCCAGGAGGAACCAAGGAGGGGTTCCTAACCTCCCACCATCTCGCTGTGGGCGATTTTACAATACCAGGAAGAATAGGGAAGGGGATCCTCACCTTCCTTCATTTCTCTGGTGTCGCACTTTCGAGAAAGAGAGCTCAAAATAAAACAATCATCCAAAATCATATTTTCATTTCTAGCCATAAATCAATATTTGTCATAGCCATCCAGCTCATAACATAACCCATAACCAGCCAATAATCATTATTAAATATAGCCCTTCGGCTCACGGCATACACCGCACTTCCATCATCATCCTCAGTAACTCATACAATCATCATTACTTATCATTCATCATTGATTCTCACTTTACTTAATCCACAAGTTACCATATGTTCTAGCTTCTTTTTATTACTAGGCATATATAAAGATTTAGGACTTAGAGGATGAAAATGGAGGTTTAGAAGTCTAAAATTCGGCTTTAAAAACTCAAAATCAATTTTTGCTGAAAACGGGGTCACGCATGCGCGTCGCCCATGCGCACGTGTGGAAGGCTGAAAAAGTAGAGTGACACATGAGCATCACTCATGCGGATGCGTGGAAAGCAGAGAGATCAAGTGACGCGTGCTGATGCCAAGGCATCTTAGGCTAGTTTCACTAGCATTTTTATGTTATTTTTAGTTGTTTTATGCATTTTCTTGAGCCTTAAGTAATCATTTGGGCCAAATAGTCATGCTTGTCTTAAATCATTCAAACATGAAGATTTTTATGCAAATTCCATGAGTTTTTAGTTATATTCCTTGAATGCTATGAATGGAAGAATTCTCATGAATTTTAGCAAGACTTTGATGCAACTGTTTGGATGATTTCAGGGAAGAAGAGGCTAGGCAAGGAAGCAACAAAATCAATAAAGGAAGCTTGAATATCACATGTGGAGTTTAAGTTCCAGTTTAAGCCTAAACTGGAGCTTAAACGCCAAAAATCATGAAGGATAAGAAATGCTGGAAATGAAGTTTAACCTCCAGTTTGACCTCAAACTGGAGGTTAAACGCCAGAATGGAAGGTCTCACCAAAGAAGCATTTCCACGTTTAACCTCCAGTTTGACCTCAAACTGGAGGTTAAACGCCAGAATGACAATGCCACTCAGGAAGGAGTTCCACGTTTAACCTCCAGTTTGACCTCAAACTGGAGGTTAAACGCCAGAAGTGGGAATAGCACCAGGGAGCCATTTCCACGTTTAAGCTCCAGTTTGACCTCAAACTGGAGCTTAAACGTGTTCGACAGCCTTTCTCCTCCAGGGTTGCTCTCTCCATTTCCACGTTTAACCTCCAGTTTGACCTCAAACTGGAGGTTAAACGTGTTCGACCTCCAGGGCTGCCCTTCCTTTATCCACGTTTAAGCTTCAGTTTAACCTTAAACTGAAGCTTAAACGTGTTATATGGAACAGCTTGACCATGCCTTCTTCAAACATAAATAACTTGAGCTACAAAACTCCAAATGAGGTGATTCAAAATGCATTGGAAAGAAGACATCTAGAGCTTTCCAAGCATATATGGCATGCATGGTGGATACTAAAAATTGAGGGAGAAAACAGCCCCGTAATGTGCATAGAAGAGCATAGTACCAACATGCAATCAGGCCAGCTGACCTCTTCACCTTCCATGGAGTATAACTCGAGTTGTAGAGATCCAATTGAGGTGCTTCCAGTTGCGTTAGAAAGCTGACATCCATAGCTTTCCAACGAGGTATACTAGTCTATATTTGGCATCAAATTGGCAAGGTTGACAAGAGAACAAAGTGACGACTCAAGAAAGGGGGTGCAACATTTGAGTGTAGTTTAATGGATCATTATCCTTTTTGGATCAATTATGTCACTCAGCCCTTCAAGCAAGCAAGGCCCATCAACAACACCAAATCAAGGCCACAAGAATCATCTAGAATAGTTTATTTTCATTTGATTGTAATTTGCTTTGAATTTCATTTTCATTTTGTAATTTAGGGAGCCTATTTAAAGGCCTTAGTTTCTGCATTTAGACGGGGGGGATTGAAGGGGAATCCAGCCCCTGATGGGGACTTTTACTTTCACTTCTAGCTAGTTTCTTTTTCTTTGTAATTGAATTCAGAGCTATGACTCACTAAACCCCCTTTCATTGGGTTAGGGAGCTCTATTGTAATTCAATGAATCAATAATAGTTTATCTTCTTCTTCAATCTTTTCTCTTGAATTTTGTTAGAAAGCTTCTCGATCTAATTCCATTGAGTAGTTGTCTTGGGAAAGAAACTACTCATACTTGGAATCCTTCGGAGCCTTGGGAAAGGAATGGAGGATTCATGCTAGAGAAGCTTTCTCACAGTGGATTGGATTGGGGTTTGGATGGATATTGTGACATGTAATCCTACCAAATTGTGGTTCATGAAATTGTGTGGTATAATCAGTGATCAAGCATCATCTCTTCTTATGAACATTTAAACCAAGGGATTGGGAATTTGTTTGTTTTTAGAGAGCATTGGTGAGCCAAGGAATTGGGATCCAATCATATAAGATTGCCAAGCAAAATTCAATGAATGCATTGGTTGAGGAAGAGATTTACATGTTTTGATTCGGAGATCTCAATATCTCCTAAACCCAATGAATTCCCCATTTCTGATTTCCACTTTCTCTTTACATTCTGCAATTCAATTCTTGCAATCATCCCCATTCCCATTTAATTTCAGCAATTTACATTCTGCTCTTTAATTCATGCAATTTAAGATTCAGCCATTTAATTTTCTTGTCATTTACTTTTCCCGCCAATTTTACATTCCGCAATTCTCATCTCAAATCTTGATTCCGCTCAACTAGAACACACTTCTAATCCGAATTGCTCACTCAACCAATCCTTGTGGGATTCGACCTCACTCTATTGTGAGTTTTTACTTGACGACGATAACCGGTGCACTTGCCGGAAGGAATTTTGCCGATCGTGCAATTTCCTAAATCGTAGCATAACAAGTTTATGCGCATCAAGTTTATGGCGCCGTTGCCGGGGATTGGTTTTCGATTGACAATTCTCCAATTGGAAGTTAACTAGATTGAGCAATTTTTCTTTTCTTTTGTTAATAGTTTTTGTTTCAGTTTATTACTGCTAATTTCTGCAAATTTTAATTTGTTTTCTTTGCTTATTCACTTGTTAGCATACTAACCACTAGCTGTTTGTGATATTGCCTCACTATGGGATTTCCACTATCTTTGGATGAGTATTGTTTGAGACTGAGCACATTGCAAAAAAGAAAGGAGTATCCATCATCTTTTGGTCAATCAAAATTCATGAGAAACTCTCCACCACCACAGAATGATTCATGTCATTATGCTCATGGTGGGTGGGAGTATCAGGAACAGGAAACGGGGTACTTCCCAGAGCCACAAAATGGTCCATGTTTTGGGGAATTTGATCACTACTCAAGTTGTGGCTGGGAAGATCAAAACCAAAGAGATTTCACTTATTCACACCCCATTCATCAAGAGCCATCACCTCTGAATTATCCAACCTCACCTCCTAGTTTTACATATCCAAATTCTTCATCACTTGAGCATTTCTCAGCACAAAATTCCTTCTCAAATTCATACAATTCATTTCACTATCCACAAGACTCATTCCACTACACACAAGAGTCATACCACTACCAACACGCCAACCAAAGACTCTATCAACCCACACAAAACACATACTCCCAGCCACCATATCACAGCCAAGATAATCAACCTCATCAACCTAATCCGAACCAACAATTTCAAGATCAATTAGACAGGATAGAAGGAATGCTTGCAACCATGAGTCAAGACATAACCGATTTGAAAGGCTTTAAGGAAGAATTGATATCCAACTTACAAAATCAAGGTGCTGCCATTCAAAAGCTAGAAGCACAAATTGGATATCTATCAAAGCAAATCCCTACCCACAATTCTTCTAGTGAGACCATGGCAAACCCAAGGGAGGAATCAGAAGAACAAGAAATGGAGAAGGTTAATCAAGGGAGATCACACTCCAATGAAACAGAGAGTTGCAAAGAGGAAGGGTTCATTGAACCACAAATTCAGGAAGATTTTGATGAACAGGATACTCCAACTGTCCAACAACAACCAAGTTCTGAGATCAAGGATGTGAAGGCAGTAGAAACAAGCACCAAAATGAGGATTGTGACCGAGAAACAAAGGACCATATCCATGAAGAAGAGAAGGTCGAAGAACAATCCAACTCCTGAGCCAACAAGCAAGTTCACTCAAGCCAATCACAAGGGAAAGCTTGCTGGAAAGAAGCATTCACAACAAGGGGCACTAACTAGCTCCTTTATCCACTTGAAGTCATTCCTCTTAACAAACTGGAAGAAGAGGAAGAAAGTCAGGAACAGCATGTCAAGCTAATGACGTTAAAGAAGCGCTTGTTGGGAGGCAACCCAACCAAAGGTAGTTTTTCTTTTCTAGTTATTTCAATAAAAGAGTTAAGTAGATTTATCTGTATTGCAAGGGGCTAAGTTTGGTGTTGCACACCAAAACAATTCAAGGGTGAATGTGAGATTCTAAGTTTGGTGTTCCACCAAAAACTTCATTAAAAGCACATTTCTACCTCAGCATGACTAGTCACTAGCTCCAACCAATCAGGGAAACTACTTAAACAATAGTTTAATTTCTAGTTCATAGTTTCTTTTTCTAGTTCATAGTTATTTTCTTAATAAAAGCACATGAGGTTTTCTGCATATGATCCAAATTGCTGCATATGGCAAGGAACTAAGTTTGGTGTTCACACACCAATCTAAGTTCAGAGGCCTACAAACATACATGCATGCTAACCAATTCTCAAAGTGCTTGGGGAACAAGCAACTTCTAATAGCTTTGCAGGAAGACAATCAATCTCATGGAAGGAATATACATCATCATCAAAGAGAACACCAAGGCTAGGAAGGATGATGAACAACAAAGAAGATGCTAAAAGGTTGTATTGTCACTTAATTGCTTGTACTTTGAATTGCTGATATTGGAAGTTTGCATGCACCCCTGCTTTAAGTTTGAGTCATTGCAGTTTTTGTTTGTCTGTTTGTTTAATTTCCAAATAAGTGATAGTCTAAGTGTCTGGATAAACTTCACTTGCTTAAATGTATGCTTGCCATGCTTGTTCTGTTTCCAAAAATAAAAGAAAAGTTTGAACAAAAGTAACTCAATTCCATTTGGTAAGAAATCAAATAAGATTAAGTGGTGGTATGCATGTTTGATTGAATAGTCAGCTCACTAAGAAATAAAGTTAGAATTGTCACTTTTAGTGGAAATTAGGATGCTGTCTATGGATCTTGATGAATAAATGTCTTTGGCCATGAAAAAGAAAGAAAAAGAAGAAGAAAAAGCCACTGAAAAGGGGCAACCAAAAAGCAAAAAATTGAGAAAATAAGCTAGGCACCAATGGTTTGAACTTCTGAGACAAATGCCTGTGGTGTTTATGTATTAAGGATATGCTTGGATGAATAGGTTCTGAGGAGTGTTTCAACACTTGGTAACTTGGGTTAACTAACCCGGGATTATCAACCAAAAGTCCATTATCAAGAGCAACCTAAATACAAAACATTTAGTCACACAAAGAGGTGCTGGGTACCAATGTCTCAAGAAGAAATGTGAACTAAAATGCCTGTAGTGGATATGTGTAGTGCACTGATAAGAAAAAGAAAATGCCAAAGGCTTGTGCAACACATGACACTGAGCAACAAGGAGCAAATAAGCTCAAAGAAAAAGAAAAACAAAGAAAAGAAACTTGCCAAGGATATGTGAATAACAAGAGGCCATAGCAGTGTTTTAGTGGAAACATAAAAAGTGACATTCTTACCTAAGAAACAATAAAGTGATGCTGCAACAACTTTCTGCATGAACACCCCATTAATCAATGTCAATTACTTACTGATATGGCTAATGAATTTACTTTCTGTTTCATTCTTTCTTCTCAATAATTCAGAACTTGCTTAGGGACAAGCAAGTATTAAGTTTGGTGTTGTGATGCCAAGGCATCTTAGGCTAGTTTCACTAGCATTTTTATGTTATTTTTAGTTGTTTTATGCATTTTCTTGAGCCTTAAGTAATCATTTGGGCCAAATAGTCATGCTTGTCTTAAATCATTCAAACATGAAGATTTTTATGCAAATTCCATGAGTTTTTAGTTATATTCCTTGAATGCTATGAATGGAAGAATTCTCATGAATTTTAGCAAGACTTTGATGCAACTGTTTGGATGATTTCAGGGAAGAAGAGGCTAGGCAAGGAAGCAACAAAATCAATAAAGGAAGCTTGAATATCACATGTGGAGTTTAAGTTCCAGTTTAAGCCTAAACTGGAGCTTAAACGCCAAAAATCATGAAGGATAAGAAATGCTGGAAATGAAGTTTAACCTCCAGTTTGACCTCAAACTGGAGGTTAAACGCCAGAATGGAAGGTCTCACCAAAGAAGCATTTCCACGTTTAACCTCCAGTTTGACCTCAAACTGGAGGTTAAACGCCAGAATGACAATGCCACTCAGGAAGGAGTTCCACGTTTAACCTCCAGTTTGACCTCAAACTGGAGGTTAAACGCCAGAAGTGGGAATAGCACCAGGGAGCCATTTCCACGTTTAAGCTCCAGTTTGACCTCAAACTGGAGCTTAAACGTGTTCGACAGCCTTTCTCCTCCAGGGTTGCTCTCTCCATTTCCACGTTTAACCTCCAGTTTGACCTCAAACTGGAGGTTAAACGTGTTCGACACCTCCAGGGCTACCATTCTAAGCTTCCACGTTTAACCTCCAGTTTGACCTCAAACTGGAGGTTAAACGTGTTCGACCTCCAGGGCTGCCCTTCCTTTATCCACGTTTAAGCTTCAGTTTAACCTTAAACTGAAGCTTAAACGTGTTATATGGAACAGCTTGACCATGCCTTCTTCAAACATAAATAACTTGAGCTACAAAACTCCAAATGAGGTGATTCAAAATGCATTGGAAAGAAGACATCTAGAGCTTTCCAAGCATATATGGCATGCATGGTGGATACTAAAAATTGAGGGAGAAAACAGCCCCGTAATGTGCATAGAAGAGCATAGTACCAACATGCAATCAGGCCAGCTGACCTCTTCACCTTCCATGGAGTATAACTCGAGTTGTAGAGATCCAATTGAGGTGCTTCCAGTTGCGTTAGAAAGCTGACATCCATAGCTTTCCAACGAGGTATACTAGTCTATATTTGGCATCAAATTGGCAAGGTTGACAAGAGAACAAAGTGACGACTCAAGAAAGGGGGTGCAACATTTGAGTGTAGTTTAATGGATCATTATCCTTTTTGGATCAATTATGTCACTCAGCCCTTCAAGCAAGCAAGGCCCATCAACAACACCAAATCAAGGCCACAAGAATCATCTAGAATAGTTTATTTTCATTTGATTGTAATTTGCTTTGAATTTCATTTTCATTTTGTAATTTAGGGAGCCTATTTAAAGGCCTTAGTTTCTGCATTTAGACGGGGGGGATTGAAGGGGAATCCAGCCCCTGATGGGGACTTTTACTTTCACTTCTAGCTAGTTTCTTTTTCTTTGTAATTGAATTCAGAGCTATGACTCACTAAACCCCCTTTCATTGGGTTAGGGAGCTCTATTGTAATTCAATGAATCAATAATAGTTTATCTTCTTCTTCAATCTTTTCTCTTGAATTTTGTTAGAAAGCTTCTCGATCTAATTCCATTGAGTAGTTGTCTTGGGAAAGAAACTACTCATACTTGGAATCCTTCGGAGCCTTGGGAAAGGAATGGAGGATTCATGCTAGAGAAGCTTTCTCACAGTGGATTGGATTGGGGTTTGGATGGATATTGTGACATGTAATCCTACCAAATTGTGGTTCATGAAATTGTGTGGTATAATCAGTGATCAAGCATCATCTCTTCTTATGAACATTTAAACCAAGGGATTGGGAATTTGTTTGTTTTTAGAGAGCATTGGTGAGCCAAGGAATTGGGATCCAATCATATAAGATTGCCAAGCAAAATTCAATGAATGCATTGGTTGAGGAAGAGATTTACATGTTTTGATTCGGAGATCTCAATATCTCCTAAACCCAATGAATTCCCCATTTCTGATTTCCACTTTCTCTTTACATTCTGCAATTCAATTCTTGCAATCATCCCCATTCCCATTTAATTTCAGCAATTTACATTCTGCTCTTTAATTCATGCAATTTAAGATTCAGCCATTTAATTTTCTTGTCATTTACTTTTCCCGCCAATTTTACATTCCGCAATTCTCATCTCAAATCTTGATTCCGCTCAACTAGAACACACTTCTAATCCGAATTGCTCACTCAACCAATCCTTGTGGGATTCGACCTCACTCTATTGTGAGTTTTTACTTGACGACGATAACCGGTGCACTTGCCGGAAGGAATTTTGCCGATCGTGCAATTTCCTAAATCGTAGCATAACAAGTTTATGCGCATCACGTGCGCATCAGTCACGCGTGCGCGTGGATGCGTTTTGTGCTCCTCGCACAAAACCAGCACAATACCAGCGCAACTCTCTGGATTTTCTACTGCGCACTTGCATTCCCACATCGACGCGTACGCGTCAGCCAGGCGCACACGTGATGGAGCAAAAATCTAAGATTGACGCGTGCGCGTCGGCCAGGCGTGCGCTTGGGAGCAAGATCTACCAAAATTTTTACTAAGTTTAAAAAACTGTAGAATTCCAATTTCAATCGCCAAACTTCCAACACACATAACTTCTTCTACAAAATTCTTTTTGCAACCATTTCTGAACCGTTGGAAAGATCGTTGAATAAGCTTTCATAAAAATTCAGTTTTGAAGATTTCCTGACTCCGAGGACCGAGTTACGGACCGCCAAAGTTGGTCAAAAATCAGTTTTTACCCAAAAATAGAAATTACCAATCTTTCCAATGTTCACAAGCCAAATTCATTTTCACTCATCCAAATGACCACAACCCAACCACATTCACATAATTACACTCAACCAAAACCAAACCTACCTCATCTACACGATTTCACCCAAAACTATCAAATTCCATACCTCAATTCCTCAAACTTTATTATTCAATAATCAAACCAATTATTCACACATTCAATATCTAAAATCCATTCAATCTCTCATATCATCACACAATACACACATCAACTTACCTTCCTTACCTCTTTCTGGCCTCTGGCCCAAGATTCACGGCCTCCGGCCTAAATTCACAATTTAAATGCATATTCCACAAACCAATATTCATTATCCAATTCATCAAATCCTCAACACACCAAACATAAACATTCACACAATTCTCAACCCAATCATTAATTTACATTACATATCAACTATGCATATTAGTACCAACTATTTACACAATCCAAACTCAATCCTAGGGTCATCTAGCCTAGGAATTCTCGTCACACCACACGGTACTTAAATGAATCTTAAACTATACCTCTTGTAGCCAAAATAATTGAGCTTCTTCTTGAGAGTCTCCACCAACTCTTAGCTCCAACCCTCACCAAGGCCCCACAAGCAATATCAATCTTCCAATTGTGCACCAAAATCACCCAATACTCTAACATAATCAATTTTTTACACTTATAATCAACCTACGGTTCATGAAATTGATAAACCACAAGGGTTAGAGAGTTCCTTACCTTAACCCACGAAATTGGTTGATGGAACTCACCAATGGCTCATATATACTAGAGCACTCCTAAACAACTAAAATCACAAGATTTCTTCAAAATCCAAACTAAATTCAAATTTAAAGAGAAAAATGAAAACTGGGCAGAGGACAATGGATTACTCACCACAAAACTTAGATAGAATTGTAGAGGATGAGAAGTGTGACGCATGGCCGTAAACGGCTCATTAATCGAAGTTTCGGAGAGAAAGTTATGATGATTTGAAGTTTGATGAAGTTAGGATTTTCTCTCTTCTTCCTCTCTTCTCCATTTTAGTGCCACTACCCTCTTTCTTTAGGATAAATGAGCTAAAATGCTCATAACTAATGTTTATATGTGTTGGATCTTGGGCCCACTTGGGCCCGGTTCACTTGATTTAACCCGTTGGCCCAATTTTGGGCCAAAACCTTTAAGATTAGAGTTTTAAATCGTATTTTAAATATTTCTATCTTCCCAAATGATAAATTCTTATTTTTTAAAATTATTCACTTCTAATTAATTTTCTCAGCCACAGTATCGGACAGATCGCAGCCGGTACTGCCGTTCAAAATTTCAGTGCGCATTTTTATTCAGGAAACTATGTTTTTCCAACTCAAAAAAATCCACTGAGTCCAAATATCATATTTAAATTTTCAAATTCCGATTAATAAATTTTTTAACCATATTCTCTTCCATTTAATTTATTATTTAATTAGTTACAGTTTGACCGAATTTTACATTTTACCTCTTTGATGACAAAAAGGGAGAATAAAAATAAAAACTGATTGTTGAATGCATGATGAATATTGTTAGAAAATAGACTAGGCTATTTGGTGTTGTTTAGTACCATTTTATGGTTGTTTGATGCTGCATTATGGATTTGAGAAATGCTAGTTTACATAACTTAAATTAAATGCTTTGCTTGATAGTATAAGTTGGTTCAATATTTGATGAAGTAGCTTGAATGTTATTTCTTTAAACTATGGATGATAAATATAACTATTGCCTATAATTTCTACAAAAATATTATTGTTTTAAAAATAATTTCAGATTAAGAAAAAAATACTCATTTAAGGATGGTATCCGAATGAAAGAAAGGGGAGATTAACATGATATATTGAATCATCAAAGGGAAGTATCATGAACTCTTTTTATTTCTTTACAATTCATTTTATATTATAATATTTGTTATCATGGGGGAGATTGTTGAGTTTGAAAAATAAAAACAATAATTTGATGATGACTAACATAATAGTTTCGGGTTAAAAACTTAAAAGTGTGGTTGATGTATGTGTTCACTGTGCATAAATCAAAATATACAAAACAAGCCTAAAAAACTCCCAGGAGCCAACACTCATTCTCTCTTCTGTCCATATCCAATGTGCCCAACACTCCAAACAAACACTTTCTTCTCTCTTCTGATGGTAACCCACGTGACTAACCCTAATTTAAAGAAGAAAGAGAACTTTCACAAGCAAAAAAGGATGTTCAGAATAGGGTTCAAGCAATAAGAAAAACTGAATCACCAAGTCTTGACATTGAAAAGGAAGGAGAGAGAAAAGTCAAGAGTTGGAGCCAAAATAAAAAATCAAATCAAAGGTTGAATAAAAAAAAACAATATAGTAATTCCATATTTGTGCTACCATTCTAACTTGTTGAAATTACCCTCTTTCTGCATGCACTATTCGAGTAAGAAGAAGACAATAGAGGTTGTGTATCTCTACTGTAAATCAAAAGTCAAAATTAAAACTTGGAGCCAAAAAATATATCAACGGTTCATATTTTTGAAGTTAAAGAAAACGGAAGAAAGAGAAGCAGCTGGGAAAGGATTAAAGCCAACTCTATTATCCATGAATCACTGCTGCTGTCACATCTTTCCTCTGTGTCTCTACTCTGAATTTTGGAAAAGAAGAACAAAGTCAAAGGTGTTTAACCTAACTCAAGTTTTGGAAGCTTTACTCTTATTTAAAAGAGTAAACGGCTAGACATTGAACTGGAGAGAGTAAGCATACTGTTTGGATCAGTCTTCATAGCTTTCGAACTATACCTTCTTCTCCTTCATGGTTTTACATTGAATTTTTTGTTCTTCAGTTTTATCCTTCTTTGTTTTCAATCAATGGAAAAAGGCAAATATGTGAGGTATTAGAAAAGTCATTAAGAGAAAAGGCAAAGAAAGTAATCTTGAAGAAAAGTAAAAAAATTATTTTAATATCTTTTGTATGTATTTTTATTTTGTATTCGTGATCCTAACAGGATTCCCTTACTAAGTTGGGTGAGCACTTAGTGGTTAAAAGTCTAGGGAGTGAACCTAGTCAAATCAATCTTGGGTAGAAGTTTGGTTTGTCCTTGATAGAGTTGGGTAGATATCTTGAAAATTTGTATATGTAATCCTTGAGCAAGATAGTGAAAATTCTACCATAGTTGTGGTGGAGACTGAATGTAAGCCACATTGCATAAGGTGGTTGAATCGGGATGAGAAAGTCTAGGGGCTAGCACTTTTATTTAAATCTGGCCAGCATTTAACCAGCAAAAGAAAAGTGAGTAATCTCACACCATTGGATGAAATCTCACACCATTAAAATACATCAATGATGGCTAATTGATGGCTACAAATCACAAAACTTGCTGGCTCCCTAGTACTCCTCGAATCAGGATATATGACTATGTCATTTTCTCTTCTCTAATCTATTTCTGTTTTTCATTCGATATGAGACTAAATGAAATTATCTCTTGCTTAATCTATCTTACAGAAGTCATAGTAACTCAATGTATTCAAAAGTAACTAGTTTGCTCTGTTCCTGATTAATTTTGAAGAGATAGAACAAAATTGTCTCCTGTATTATTAACATGGCAGACTCAATAGCAACTCTGTTCTAAATTAAATTTAAAATCAAAGTGTACAAAATTTAAAAAAGACCATGGATTCAACCCCTCTTTTCTATGCCATTGATAACCTTCCGTTGATATAATAAACATTTCCATAACTAAATTAAACCAACATTTTATTATCAAGTATCAACTAGTCAACCAATAAAACTTTCAATAAAATATGAGAGGACACAATTATCATTACACATTTGCTATTTATTAGAGATATAATTATTTATATTGTCTTTATCTATTAGTTTAAATTTTGATATAAATAATATCATAACATAAAATTAGAGCAATATGTCTAAAAGATCTAAAATTTGATCTTTAATGAATCTCAAAAAATAACAAAATAGCATAAAATCGACAAATAAAAAAATTATAAAAAAGTCAAACAAACCTAAAAAATTTCTTATTTAAAAAATATTAAAAATATAACCATTTATATTACTTCCTCCTTTTAATTTATACTTTTCGGATGAATGGTCATTACATTATTATATAAGGCATAAACTAGAGTTATTGCACTCAAAGTCTAATTCATTCTCTCTCTTATGTTTTTCTTCTTCTTTTTCTTTTCTTTTTTTTTTTTTTTCAAGTAATACAAGGCAAAGAACTATGCAGTTTCATAACTCATGCATGCTGAATATTTGACTCATTTTGATCGTTCATTCTATTCAGTATGCAACTAACGGCGAAGACACGAATCTTTTCACCGTCTTTTGGGGGGCAAAAACCTTTATGATTAAAATATAATAAATTAAATAAATAAATAAAAATAAAGCACTTCCACCGGAAGGGGAAGTATATAGTATTAACAAATCATGCATATAAGTTTGTATCTTTCAAAAACCACCAAAAACTAAAGCTCTGATCTCATCAGTACTTTTTATCCCACGATGTTTTGCACTCTACATTAGCTTCATCGTGTCCAAGCGAATGGAAAAAGTGTCCTTAGATGAATCAAACAAAAATCCTGCGAGTTGTCATTCCTTTTTAGTAACTCCTTTTACTTTTTTTTCTTTAATTCTTTTCAATTTATTTAATTAAAATAATGTTTCATCACCTAATTTCGAATTAATAACTCATTAAGTAAAGCTTTTATAATATCATTGGTGCTTTCGCATAAGAATTTTAATAGTATGTTTCCAAAAAATCTTATTAAGATTTTTAAGAAAGGATAAGTTCTTATAAAAATAAATAAAGTTGTAATATTTCCGTTGTATTAATTATCCAATACTTAAAAGACAATAATAAATACCTTTAGAATATATAAATGAACCAAACTAGGAGTATGTATGATTTACTTATCATCATTTAATTCTCAAATTTTATTGTGACGAACCACTTTTGATCTCTTAGCATAAGTTATCTATATAACTTTTAATAAGTTGCTAAAACATATCCATTTTGTGCTATAAAGAGGGTCAATTATTGAAATTTGAAACCCACCCAAGTCATCTTCTCCAAAAAGTTCATGGTCAAAGATCATTCCAACAAAAATAAAATAAAAATAAAATTTTTAGTAGTAGTGTTAGAGATCGAGTCCTTACAATCAATCATTCAACCAATGAAAGGAGCAACTTTATGGTCTTTCTTTGTCTAATTTAATACGAATCATGCACCGGCTCTCACATAATTTTAGAGAAGGTCTAATAATACATTCGCTTTATTAAATGCTTTGAAAGCTAAGATTTCTATTGATTGGGAACACTAATCAATATTGTACGTGCAATCTCATTCTCATGCATGCAATAGTAGGAGAATCTTGTTGACTACCAATGCTTTTGATGAGGATGATGATGTATATGTGGAAAAACTTCAGCCAATGGAGCTTCTCATATTATTATTAGAGTAACGTTACCTAACCCAAAATTATAGATAATAAATAAAAATATATACTTAATAATATTTTTATTTATAAAAGAGTATAAATTACTCTTTTTAATTAATTAATACAAATAATTTTTTATAAATATTTTATTTTATGTAATTACACTAAAAATTAATTTAAATATTATGAGAATCAAATTTTAAATTTTTTTATTATTAGCTTATTATATTTATAATTATACAAATTTTATTTTAAATAAAAATTTTAAACTTTTATATCATTAATCTTAAAAGATATTTTATAAAAATACAAAATTGCGGAGGTTCGAAACCGTGCAAATTTTTTTTTTTAAAAAAATCAACATAAATTTGTGGCAGTTTTAAAACCGTCGCATTTTTTTAAATCTATTGAAAAAAATAGCGACGGTTCTCCAACTGCCGCAAAATCGTACCCCAAATTTACAGTGGTTGTGCCATCAGTTCATTGAAATCGTCGCAAAATCAAATCATCACCCTCTAATAGACAACGCTTCTAAAACCGCTGAAATTTCGTTTCGCGATGGTTTAAAACTGTCGCAAATCCCTAAATAAACCATTGCAAATTACCGTTTCTATTTAATTAAATTATCACCACATATTTTATAAAAGAATCCAAAATTTTAAATTTGTTAATTTCAATTTATGAAAAGTCAGAAACATAAAATATTTGTTAGTCGTCTAAAACATATAAAATAAATAATAACAAATAAATTTTAATTCGTGGATTATGAATATTATATGTTTTGAGTTATGAATATTATACATATAAAATTGTAAATATTAAATTAAAAATATTTTAATAATTTTTATTATATAACTTGCATATAAATTACATATTACAAAATAAAAAATAAAAATAAAATATGGAAGAAAATTATAAAATAAATTATTAAATATAATTATTAATTGATGAGATTAAAATCAATAAATAAATATACATATGAATGTCAACTAAAAAAATTAAAATAATTTAAAATTGTGATCTATTAAAGAACATATGAGATAATTCAAAAAAATACATATCTTAAAATTGGGTAATATTAATTATAAAAATTCGTTCATTATGGACATTGTATATATGAAAGTATGAATGTTATGAATATGAAATTACAGGTGTTATTTGTGTGAAATTATAGATATTAAATTAAGAGTAAAATATCGTTTTTGTCTCCAATGTTTAGAATAAGTCTCAAAGTTGTTCCTAACGTTTAAATTGTCCTATTTAAGTCCTCAACGTTTCAAAATTGTCTCAATGTTGTCCTGCCGTTAGTGATCTGTTAACGGAATTAACGATAGGACAAAATTAAGATGATTTTGAAACATTAGGAACTTAAATAGGACGAAATCATTGGGACAAAAATAATACATTACTTTTAGAAGAATTACCAATGCAAATCACATAAAATGATAATGAATTTTAATGGAATAAATTATATTACGAATTCAAGATATTTACTTGTAAGACCCAGAATCTTTGAAAAGTCTTATTATGATCAAGTCTCAAATCATATGGTTATTTATAGCCTTAATTTCAGAAATTATTTTATTAAAGATAATTAAGGCAAGTTTTGATTTATTGAATTTGAGATGAGTTATGATTATTATCCAATTCTATAATTATTGGATTATTTTCTATATTTGAATTATAAAGTTGATAGTTATGAAATAATAAGGATTTTATATGATTTGGATTAGATAAGTAATATTTTAAATGTTACTATTGCTATTTTGGAAAAATGAAGAAATTAAGTATATTATTTCTAATTCTTTGATTTGGGCATTTTATTGAAAGTAATTTGTAAAAATTGATGAGCAAATAGTATTTTCTATATACATCTAGTGTTGGATTTAATTTGGGTTTCAATTACTCTATTCCCTAATTTTAGTAAAGTTACCAAAGTGCCCCTAACCCTAATTTTTGAAAATGAAACCCTAACCCATGACCCGGTTCCCTTTAGCCACACCCCCAACATTTCCTTGCTCTCAGTAGCGGCAACACACGCTGAGTTTCCTCTGTGTTCCTGAAAGAATGAATCAAAGAAAGAAAGAAAATAAACGAAGGGGAAGGGGAAAAGCAGGGAAGAGGAGAGGAGAAAAGAAATGACGTCGCCGGCGGGCATCACTGCCGCCGCGCCGTCGTGTTGCCGTTGTAGGAAAGGAAGCCGCGACCCATTGCCACGGGATGGAGGAGAGAACGCGCGCGCAGGGGGAGGAAGGGTCCAGCCTCGTCGCGCTGCCTCTGCTGTCCGTGCTACTGTCGTCGTCCAAGCTCGTCACCGCCAGTTGCGTCATCGCCGTCTCTGCCCAGCGCCACCGCAGATGATGGGTCGCCGAGAACTGCCACCACTGCTGTCGTCTTCGTGGGGCTTGAGTTGCTGCGGTCGCTCCTCGCCGTGAAGCCCGTCGCGAGCGCCGCTGTCAGCATCGTACTCCCTGGTGCCGTCGAAGAGCCACTGTGACTGCCTCCCTCTCTACCGCCGAGGTCCTCCGCCGCTGGGTACAGAGAAGGGCAGCGCCGTGCAAATCAAAGAAAGGAGATGCCTTTCTGCCTCTGCTCCTGGGTTTTGGAATCTGATCAGGACGCCGCTGGCAAAAAGGGGTTCAGGCCGCCGCAGGTGTTGCCGCTGGAGAAGGGAGCTGCGCCTCTGTGTTCCTGGCAGCCGGGAGTGGTTCTGTGACTTCTGGGACCACCGCCGAAGCCTCTGGCTGTTTCTGCCGTCACCGGAGAATCCTGCCGGTAAGGTTTTAAGTATTGGGTTTTGTTTCTCCTGAATTTTTGGAAACGTTACAATCACTGTATATTGATTTCAGTCGCCGGAGTCTGATCACCGTTGCCGCCTAAGATGGCTTCTGGGGCTGCCGCCGAACTGGTTCGGAGACCGCCGCTGTTTCGATTCAGCCGTTCCTTTGGTTCGGTAAGCGTTTCGATCTGAAAGCCCTCTAGTTACTGCTCTATTATACGTTGAGGAGTTGTAGCATTTGTTATTATGAGAGTTAATCTCGGTTATTATATATTGCGATTAGAGTCGTTGTGGTTGCTGAGAAAACGGTTTGGAGCTGAGGTTTTGGTAGCCGGGATTTTGATTGTTGATTTCGGGTCGAGGCGGAAAGGACTCTGTGATGCGTTTGAGTTATGAAATTTGCGTTTTGAGGTAGGGGCGCTTTCCAAAAACTATATTTCTATATGTTGGAATTATTACATATGGATACTGATGTGAGAAAATGTGTATTTGGTGATTGTATCGGCCTTATGTATTATTTGATTGACTCGAATGTTTATGGATGTTGGTTTGGCTGAGTTGTTGTGCGGCTTTGTGAAATGTAATGTTTTGAAGCTGATTCTTTAAATATTTGAAATTTGAGTTTAATCCGTTGAGGATTGGTTTGAATTGAGTCAATTGTTTTGATGATGTGAAAGATAGAATACTCTTTGAAATTTAGCCTGGTTTGCTTTCACTGATTTGGTTTTGATAAATGATTTGTTGCTGAACCGATTCTTTAAAGCTTTGGAAATGAGTTAAATTGATTGATATTGAGTTGATTTCTGAAATAGTTTCCTTGAGATATGCCACTGAGGCGACTGTTGGATTTAGTTTACTTTTGAATTGATTTCTGGTTTTGGGCTGTTAAAAAGGAATGAGAATCAGTTTAGTTGGGACCCGAACCGGGTGGCAAAAGTCCAAGTTTTAGGGGAGGTGCTGCCGAAATTTCTACAAAATCCTACTCTTGTTTGTAAAGTTATTTAAAAGGGGTTGGATTTGAGAAATTGTATTAATTGATTTATTAAGAGAATATTTATGTTTTCAAGCTTAATTTATTTAATGAACTTTATGCGTTGAGTTCGGCTTATTTAGAAACAAACTATTTGTACAGTTTGAATCACTGAAGGAAAGAATGATGCTCTAATATTGATTTCAATATAAAAAGGATCTTTTAGTGATTTTAAAGGAATTTAGACTTTTGATTGAGTAATCAAGTTTGAGGCATTTTGGAAGAGCTAGAAAAATGGGTTCCAAAAAGAAACCTGAAAGTGGTTTGATTCAAATGAACCGGTTCCGTTTCAAATGAGTTGATTTTTGGACCGGGTTAGAACTTGTGATTTTGTATGATCGGTTTCATAATAAATTCAGTTTTATTTACATGAACCGGGAATCTATGCTTTTAAAAGTTTCAATGAATTTTAAGGAATTTATATAAGTTGACCTTCCCTAAAGACTTGGGACTCTGGCAAGAAACTTTTGTTATAAAATCCCATTGTTGGATGGGTGATTTTGAATGTTCCCAAAAAGAATCTTTAACTTTCCATGGTTTTGGAAGTTTTGGAAAGAGAATGCCGAGAGTGGCTTTGTTTTAAAAAGGGAACTCACTTTGAGTAAATTTGGCTTATGAGCCTGAGATGATTTGAGAAATGAGATCTTTAAAGCCAAGGCTAAAAAGAGTTGAAATTTGATTTCAAAGTGAAATGGCTTGAGAAAAGTGATTTATGGCTTAAATGCCGGTTTTATGAATTTGATGATGTTGAATGGTGGAAGTGTTGTTTTGTTGTGAGCCGGAATGGCCGTGTATGCTATTGAACTATGGCTGATTGCCGAATGAGTTGTGAGCCGTATGGCTGATTATGAACTTAAGCCGAAGGGCTGTATTTATTGATAAATTGGCTGGTTCTGGATTGAACCGTGAGCCGGATGGCTGAGATGGATGGTGATCCATGGTTGAGTATAAATGCATGTATGCAATCGAATGAATTGTGAATTTAAGCCGGATGGCTGAGATGAATGTTGTATGCGAATATGCTTGTGTTTTCTCTCTGGTTGTAAGGGTGACAGGGCACCGATACCCTCTAATGGTGACAGGGCACAGATACCCTCTAATGGCGACAGGGCACAGATACCCTCTAATGATAATAAAGCGCAACAGAGAGACTGTGTCCGGGTTAGCTACCGGACACGTCGGGTTGGCTTGGTAACCGACAGATGATATCATCAGCCACTAGGGACAGGCATGCATCATATGCATTTGTGTGACATTGGTTGGGTGTGCATATTATACTTGGTTTGTCTATGTGATTAATTGCTAACTGTTCTACTTGTAATAACTGTTTGGTTGTGCTTGAACTTCCTATCTGTGTTTGCATCTGGGACTCTGTTGGATTGTGGTGATTGGTTGTTGGTTGGATTGTTTGGACCTAGGGCCGTGGTTGGAAAGAGATAAACTGATGGTTGATTTCGGTTTTGTGTTTCTGGTTTGGAATAAAATATGAAAGGCTGTTTTGGTTCCGCATAGATAAACCGTTTTGAAAGGCTTTTGAGTTTTTGAGAATTGAATGGTTCTTCTTTCCGAAAAGATTTCCGACTTTACTTCTATTGTAAACCGTTGTTTTTGAAAAGAGGCATAAGACGGTTATGAATCACTGGTGCGGTTATCTTCACGTATCCTATTACAGTAATTCCCAAAAACCCTCTACTGAGAACCCTTTCGAGGATGATGTTCTCACCCCCCTACATTTTTCCCCTTTCAGGATATGGGCGCAGAAGTTACGAAGATTTTATTTTATTATTGTTGAGATGCTCTGTATTGTTTTAGTTATGGTTTATTGTACCCTCGCCTTTATCTTGAGATATTCTGTAAGAGGGATAGGAGTTGTATTGTCTAATGCTTGTAATATTATATATATATATATATATATATATATATATATATATATATGTGTGTGTGTGTGTGTGTGTGTGTGTGTGTGTGTGTGTGTGTGTGTGTGTGTGTGTGTGTGTGTGTGTGTGTGTGTGTGTGTGTGTGTGTGTGTGTGTGTGTGTGTGTGTGTATATGGATGTACTCTTTATGAGCTTTCGTAAGTTGTATGGTATTTATGGATGTACATATCGAACGAAAGTATTTTTGGGAGCGGTAATGCGGTTTAAAGTTTCAAACAAGCTCATATTTTAGTATTAAATAATATAAGTGTCGTCGTAATGTCTGAGCTATCAGAGTAGCGCAGCCGGAAGCGTGAGCTTTGGTAGTTAGGGTGTTACATTACTCATACTTGTAGAATAACTAATATATAAACTTTCGGAAAAGGAAGAAAAGAGTATGTACATATACAATAAAATATAAATTATGTATTTTTATCTCTAATATACCAAGCTTTTTTAATGTTTAATATAATTAAATTTTATTTTTACTTTTTAATAAATTTTATTTTTTTAATAATTTCAATTTTTATAACAGATTATTATTTAATTTATTTTTAATTTTACTCTTAATAAAATATAAATTTGCTTAGAATAAAAGTAATGCGACTAAGAATAAAATTAAAAAATAAATTTATTTAGAATAAAAATAACGTGATTAAGAGTAATTTACTTAGACATCATTAAAAAATAATTGAATAATTATCTACTGTAAAAAATTAATATTATTGAAGGATAAAATTAAAATTTAATTTAAAATTAAAAATAAAATTTACCTAAATTAAGAATTAAATAATTTTGATATATTAAAAACAAAAGGTATAATTTGTATTTTATTGTATATGTATCATGCTTTTTTTTTCTTTTTCACAAGTTTATGTACTAGTCATTCTATAAACATTTAATGATGAGTAAAAATATTTAAGAGTAAAATTAAAAAAATAAATTTATTTAAAACGAAAGTAATATGATTAATTGTAATTTATTTATATGTGATTAAAAAATAATTGAATAACTACATACCATAAAAATTTAATATTATTAAAGGATAAAATTAAATTTATTTCTAAGTTAAAAATAAAGTTTATTTAAATTAAATATTAAAAAAATTCAGTATATTAGAGACAAAAAAGTATAATCTATACTTTATTATATATGTATCGTACTTATTTTTTTTGGAATTTTATCCATTAATTATTCTAAAAATATCTTATGATGAGTAAAAATCTTGAATTCGTAATGCAATTCATTCTATTAAAATTTATTTTCATTTTACTTGATTTGGTAATTCTTATAAGAGTATATCATTTTTGTCCCCAACTTTTTTGTCCTATTTAAGTTACTAATGTCTCAAAATTGTCTCAATTTTGTTCCGCCGTCAATTCTGTTAATAGATCCCTAACGGTAGGACAACATTGAGATAATTTTAAAACATTAGGGACTTAAATATAACGATTTAAACGTTAGGAGGACTTATCCAAACATTGGAGATAAAAATGATACTTTATTCTTAAATTAAAGATATTTTAACTACTTTCACTACATATATTATTACAGCATATCTATCGTGCACTTTTAATTTTATAACTAGTGTATATATATGTGCGATGCATGAAAAATATTTACTTTTTTTATTTATATCTAAAGTATTTTTAATGAAAAAATATTCTTTAATATATTTAATTTTAAGTTAAGATCAATTTATTATTTTTTATTGGTGCAAAATATACTAAATAAAAGTACATAACAAAAAAATTCACAAAATAATTGGATTAATTAAAGAAAAAAAAACGTAGTATGCAATAAACCAATGTCTTAATTTCTATGTGAAAATATGTATTGTAAGATCCGAAAAAATTATAAAAGGATTAATTGGATAATTAGTCATTGAATAAGAATATGTAATTAATTAAATATGGGCCAAATGGGGTTGGAATATTTAGACTTCATAATTTAGAAATTTAACGATGATAATTGGATTCAGCAAATTTTTCGAGCAGAAAAATATAATTTTTTGCGGAAAAATACATAAAAACGCATATCAGTAACTTAACCGTCAGTATCGGCTTAACTCTGTTCGACATTTTAAGTGAGTGATGCGAATTTTATACTACAATACTACCGGCAAGTGCACCAGGTCGTACCAAGTAATAAAGTCACGGTGAGTGAGTGTTGATCCTACGAGGATCAACGGATTAAGCAAACAATAGTCAATCAATTAATCTAGTCAGACAATCAAATTAAGGTTTTGAATAACTTGTAACATAAGCAGCAAGGTGAACGAAGGCAAGCAGTGAGTATTGAAGAAGAATATAAGTAAAAGAGTTAAGGTTTTATAGATGTTAAAACTTTTGGATTAATACTTTTCACTTTCCACCTTGATCATGCAAAGATACAATCATGGCAAATAAGCAATAATCAAACCATAATTTCTTGGATTTTTTTATTTCTCTTTAACCTAATTAATTGCTAATCCCTTAATCAATTATTTAAGAAAAGAGTTAAGCACGTTCACTGATTCATAAGCCACACAATTCATAAGAATCTCCCCTAATTGATTTTATTTCACTTATCAAGTCTAGTTTTAAAACTTAAGAGTTGTGAGAATTAATTTTCAAGCTTAATTCAATTAATCAATTTTTCCAAGAAGTTAAAAGAATTCAAGTAGGAGAAGAATTATTTTCCAACACATTCAATCCTCTTAGGATGAAGAATGAAAACCCATTCTTGAAAAGATATCAATGTATAAATCAAAGGTAGAAAAAGTTAGTATATTAATCCATGGAATCAATAGAGCTCCTAACATTAACCAAGGAGAATTAGTTTCTCATGTTCTTCAGAGAAATCCTTAAAAAAAACAAAAACAAAACCTGCCAAAGAAGAGAAGCTCCCTCAAGTGTTTGACTTCTCTCCTTAAATGCTAACCCTAATAAAATTCAAATTCAAAACTTAAAACAGAATCAAATTTAAAATAGAATCAAATCTAACTAATTAATGATTGCCTCCAGCAAAGCTTTCAATCTTATCTTCTTGCAAATTCTTAATAAATGCTTGTGATTGGTGGGCTTAAGTTGATCCTTGAATTGATGAAGAATTAGAGGTCTTTTAGTGAGTACATTAAGCCCCTTATGGGAGGTGACTAAGAGTCTCACGGGGTTTGTAGGCCCTTCACATTGTACGTGAAGTATTGCCATGCCCTAAATTGCTCCCTGGATAGCCCACGTTATACATGGACAAATCCACGTTGTACGTGGACAAATCCACGCGTTGTACGTGGTCTTGAAATCCTTCAATTGCTGCCTCTGTTTAGCCCCTGGCATTATACGTGAAAAATCTCACGTACTATGTGAAAGTGCAATCGTGCCTACGCATGCCTCATGTGTACGCATGATTGTTCAAAATCTTTTTGTTGTATGTTCGCATGGGTCATGCATAGACATGATAGCCACATCCTACGTGAAAGCCTTCACGTCCCATGTCTAGTCTTCTACGTACCACATTTAAATTGGGGGTCATGCGTACGCATGAATGAGCAAATTTTACCCTTTGTGCACACGCATGACGGCTTCTGTTTTGGCATTGTACGCTAATTCTCTCATGTCGTACATTGAGGGACCAAGTGCTCCTAGGAGTGCACTATGATTTGGCGTGGTACCTGAGCAAGGTCACGTTGTACGTGAAGCTTTCTGTTCAGTTTATGGGACTTTCTATTTGCTCCTCCATTCTTGCTCTTCTTGCTCAAAGTGATTCCTTTCCTCCTTTTCTCTTTGATCTTTTTTAATTCTCTTTCGAATTTCCTAAAATCAATGAATGCACACTAACTCAAAGTATTTCTCAATTAATCATGAAATCACTGTTTATCTTGCAATAACTCTTAGTTTATTGATTGGAATTCTAAGAGAAAAATACTAAAGATATGCACGCATCAGTGAGACAATTAATTATGAG
Source organism: Arachis ipaensis (assembly GCF_059453495.1). NCBI lineage: Eukaryota > Viridiplantae > Streptophyta > Magnoliopsida > Fabales > Fabaceae > Arachis > Arachis ipaensis. Next base: position 110,106,958 of record NC_142441.1, on the reverse strand, counting down.
TGAAGAAGGTTAAGAAACTAAAATTTAAAATTTAGGAAGTAAAAATAATTGGAATACAAATTAAAATACTAATTTTAAAGGTTTTGTCCCAAGGTTGGGCCAACGGGCTAAGCAAACGGACTTGGGCTACAATTGGGCCCAAGGCCCACTCACTTAACCCACATAAACAAACATTCAGCTCATTCTCCTCAAAGAGAGAGAGAGAGAGAGAGAGAGAGAGAGAGAGAGAGAGAGAGAGAGAGAGAGAGAGAGAGCATGTTGAGTTGAGAGAAGAGAGCATGGAGGAAACAAACCCTAACTCACGCAACATTTAATTCCACATAACTTTCTCTCCAGACCTCCGACTGGCATGTCATTTCTGGCCATGCATTCGTCTCGTCGAAATCTTCAATTCTTTCTAAACAAAGTGGTAAGTAATTTAAAATTTCTTGCCTAGTTCTTTCTTATCTTTGAATTAGAAATTTTGGCTTTGGGAAATTAAGTTTTTCATGGTTTATAGTTTAGGTGTAATCTAGCTTTAGCAATTAGTGGGTTTTACCCTAAGCAACATAGGATAAGGTAAAAAATTACTAAATCCTTGTGGTTAGTTGAATTTGATAAATCCTAGTGTTTTATTTTGGTACAATGTATGAATTTAGATTGAATATATGTTGATTTGGTGAATTAGATTGTTTGGAGTTGGACTCTTGTGGCTGAACTTTAAAGCTTTTGAGGAAGAGGTCCTTTGGTGGTTTTGAGCTTGGAGTAAAATTGGCTAAGATACAGTTTAAGTTTCATTTAAATACCATATAACATGACATGAAATTCTAGGCTAGATGTCCCTAGAAATTAGATTGAATTGTGTGATTGGATGGAATTAAAATATTGTAATTGATGAAGCGTTAGTTTTGAATTTGAATTGCATGGTTTGGTTATTGAATGAGTGTGATATCTGATTATTTGAATGAAGATGGGATATGGTATATGAATGAAATGTGGTGTATAATGATTATGTTGATGAGTATTGGTGAAATTTGGGTTGGAGACCGTGATCGGGTAAGTCTGGGTAAATATAATAGATTCTAATGTGTGGGTATGGGTTAAATGAATGAGCTATGTTGTGGTACTATGGAATGAATGATAAATTTTTGGTGTTGACGATGATTAATAGTAGGGTGAGTGATGAGCGGATAATTTATACGCTTTTTGACATTGTTTTTAGTATGTTTTTAGTAGGATCTAGTTACTTTTAGGGATGTTTTTAATAGATTTTATGTTAAATTCACATTTCTGGACTTTACTATGAGTTTGTGTGTTTTTTTGTGATTTCAGGTATTTTCTGGCTGAAATTGAGGGACTTGAGCAGAAATCAGATTCAGAGGTTGAAAAAGGACTGCTGATGCTGTTGGATTCTGACCTCCCTGCACTCAAAGTGGATTTTCTGGAGCTACAGAACTCGAAATGGCGCGCTTCCAATTGCGTTGGAAAGTAGACATCCAGGGCTTTCCAGCAATATATAATAGTCCATACTTTGGCCAAGAATTGACGACGTAAACTGGCGTTCAACGCCAGCCTTCTGCCCAAATCTGGCGTCCAGCGCCAGAAAAGGATCCAAAACCAGAGTTGAACGCCCAAACTAGCACAGAAACTGGCGTTCAACTCCACGAATGGCCTCTGCACGTGCAACACTTAGGCTCAGCCCAAACACACACCAAGTGGGCCCCGGAAGTGGATTTATTCATCAATTACTTACTCATGTAAACCCTAGTGACTAGTTTATTATAAATAGGACCTCTTACTATTGTATTAGACCATCTTGGGATTACCTTATGATCCTTTGATCACGTTTTAGGGGGCTGGCCACACGGCCATGCCAGGACCTTCACTTATGTATTTTCAACGGTAGAGTTTCTACACTCCATAGATTAAGGTGTGGAGCTCTGCTGTTCCTCAAAGATTAATGCAAAGTACTACTGTTTTCTATTCAATTCTTCTTATTTCTCTTCTAAGATATCCATTCGCACCCAAGAACGTGATGAAGGTGATGATTATGTGTGACGCTCATCACCATTCTCCCTTATGAACGCGTGCCTGACAAACACTTCTGTTCTACATGAATTAAGCTAGAATGAGTATCTCTTAGATCTCCTAACCAGAATCTTCGTGGCGTACGCTAGAATGATGGCGGCATTCAAGAGAATCCGGAAGGTCTAAACCTTGTCTGTGGTATTCTGAGTAGGATTCAATGATTGAATGACTGTGACGAGCTTCAAACTCGCGATTGTTGGGCGTTAGTGACAGACGTAAAAGGAGGGTGAATCCTATTCCAGCATGATTGAGAACCGACAGATGAATAGCCGTGCCGTGACAGGGTGCGTGAGCATATGATTCACTGAGAGGAGGGGATGTAGCCACTGACAACGGTGATGCCCTTGCATACAGCCAGCCGTGGAAAGGAGTAAGACTGATTGGATGAAGATAGCAGGAAAGCAGAGGTTCAGAGGAACGAAAAGCATCTCCATTCGCTTATCTGAAATTCCTGCCAATGAATCTACATAAGTATCTCTATCCCTTTTATTGTTTATTTTAATCTAATAAAATATCATGTTTAAATTCGCCTGACTAAGATTTGCAAGGTGACCATAGCTTGCTTCAAGCCAACAATCTCTGTGGGATCGACCCTTACTCACGTAAGGTTTATTACTTGGACGACCCAGTACACTTGCTGGTTAGTTGAACGGAGTTGTGTCCACACATAGTAAAGAGCCATAATAATGATTCCATACAATAACAAAGAGTACTACATTAATGTGATCACAATTTCGTCCACCAAGTTTTTGGCGCCATTGCCGGGGATTGTTTGAGTTTGGACAACTGACGGCTCATCTTGTTGCTCAGATTAGGTAATTTTTATTTTATTTTCAAAAAATTTTTTCAAAAAAAAAAATTTCTAAAATTTTCTCATCTGTTTTCGAAAATTTATAAAAATGTTTTCAAAAATAAATTATTCTATGGCTTCAAAAATTTTTTAAGAATGAATTCTAGTGTTTCATGAAATATGTTGAATCATATCTGGCTGTAAAGCCATACCCAAACTACTTTGGGATTGGTATTCAACTAATCACTCCAGCCCATGTAATTATATGTTGCAGCCTGGCTGGCTGTAAAGCCATGTCTAATTCCTAGACTGAAGCTTTAGACTAACATGGCAAGATTCCTGGAATTCATATTAAAAATTTTGGAATCCTTTCTTTTTCATATAATTTTCGAAAAATATAAAATAAAAATCCAAAAAAAAAATTAGAAAATCATAAAAATCAAAAATATTTTGTGTTTCTTGTTTGAGTCTTGAGTCACATTATAAGTTTGGTGTCACTTGCATATGCATCTTGCATTTTTTCGAAAATTTCATGCATTCATAAGTGTTCTTCATGATCTTCAAGTTGTTCTTGGTAAGTCCTCTTGTTTGATCTTGATGAATTTTTGTTTTGTGTCTTTTCATGTTTTTCATATGCATTCTTGAATTCTTAGTGTCTAAGCATTAAAGAATTCTAAGTTTGGTGTCTTGCATGTTTTCTTTGCATTAAAAATTTTTCAAAAATATGTTCTTGATGTTCATCATGACATTCAAAGTGTTCTTGGTGTTCATCTTGACATTCATAGCATTCTTGCATGCATCACATGTTTTGATTTAAAAATTTCATGCATTGCATCTTTTTAGTGTTTTTCTCTTGCATCATAAAAATTTCAAAAATAAAAAAAAATATCTTTCCCTTTTTCTCTCATCAAATTCGAAAATTTGGATTGACTTTTTCAAAAATTTTTAAAAATCAAAGTTGTTGCCAATGAGTCAAATCAAATTTTCAATTTGAAAATCTTATCCTTTTTCAAAATCTTTTTCAAAAATCAAATCTTTTTCAAAATTTTTAGCTATTTTCGAAAATTTCAAAAATATTTTTCAAAAATCTTTTTCTTATTTTTATATAAAATTTTCGAAAATAACTAATCAATTAATGTTTTGATTCAAAAATTTGAAGTTTGTTACTTGCTTGTTAAGAAAGATTCAAACTTTAAGTTCTAGAATCATATCTTGTGATTTCTTATGAACCAAGTCATTAATTGAGATTTTAAAAATCAAATCTTTTTCAAAACTAATTTCAATCATATCTTTTCAAAAATATCTTCTTATCTTATCTTTTTCAAAAATATCTTCTCAAAATATCTTTTCTAACTTCCTAACTTCTAATCTTTTCAAAATTTGTTTCAACTAACTAACTAACTTTTTGTTTGTTTCTTAACTTTTTCAAAACCAACTAACTAACTCTCTCTCTCTCTCATTTTTCGAAAATATCTCTCCCTTTTTCAAAAATTTCTTTTTAATTAACTAATTATTTTTATTTTTTATTTTTGAATTCAAAAATTTTCGAAAAATACTAACTAATTTTCAAAAACCAATTTTCAAAAATCACTAACTCTTTTTCAAAATAATTTTCGAAAATTATTCCTCCCCCATCTCATTCTATTTATTCATTCATGTCCTAACATCTCATCTCACATTCCAATCCTCACAGTTGTGTTTCTTCCTTTACATCACATCCTTTATCTCCCCCTCTTCTTCTACTTACAAAGGGATCCCTATACTGTGGTATAAAGGATCTCTATCATTATTATCATTTTTCTGGCCATTCTTCCTTGTCATATGAGCAGGAGCAAGGATAAGAACATTCTTGTGGAAGCAGATCCAGAACCTGAAAGAACTCTGAAGAGAAAATTAAGAGAAGCTAAAATACAACAATCCAGAGATAACCTTTCAGAAATTTTCGAACAGGCAGAGGAGATGGCAGGCGAAAATAATAATAATGAAAGGAGGATGCTTGGTGACTTCACTGCACCTAATTCCAATTTACGTGGAAGAAGCATCTCCATTCCTGCCATTGGAGCAAACAACTTTGAGCTGAAACCTCAATTAGTTTCTCTGATGCAGCAGAACTGCAAGTTTCATGGACTTCCATCTGAAGATCCTTTTCAGTTCTTAACTGAATTCTTGCAGATATGTGATACTGTTAAGACTAATGGAGTAGATCCTGAAGTCTACAGGCTCATGCTTTTCCCTTTTGCTGTAAGAGACAGAGCTAGATTATGGTTGGATTCTCAACCCAAAGACAGCCTGAACTCTTGGGATAAGCTGGTCACGGCTTTCTTAGCCAAGTACTTTCCTCCTCAAAAGCTTAGCAAGCTTAGAGCGGATGTTCAAACCTTCAGACAGAAAGAAGGTGAATCTCTCTATGAAGCTTGGGAAAGATACAAACAGTTGACCAAAAAGTGTCCTTCTGACATGCTTTCAGAATGGACCATCCTGGATATATTCTATGATGGTCTGTCTGAGTTATCTAAGATGTCATTGGACACCTCTGCAGGTGGATCCATTCACCTAAAGAAAACGCCTGCAGAAGCTCAAGAACTCATTGACATGGTTGCTAATAACCAGTTCATGTACACTTCTGAAAGGAATCCTGTGAGTAATGGGATGCCTATGAAGAAGGGAGTTCTTGAGGTTGATACTCTGAATGCCATATTGGCTCAGAATAAAATATTGACTCAGCAAGTCAATATGATTTCTCAGAGTCTGCATGGAATGCAAGCTGCATCCAACAGTACTCAAGAGGCATCTTCTGAAAAAGAAGCCTATGATCCTGAGAACCCTGCAATAGCAGAGGTAAATTACTTAGGTGAACCTTATGGAAACACCTATAACTCAACATGGAGAAATCATCCAAATTTCTCATGGAAGGATCAAAAGCCCCAACAAGGCTTTAATAATGGTGGAAGAAACAGGTTTAGCAATAGCAAACCTTTTCCATCATCAACTCAGCAACAGACAGAGAACTCTGAACAAAATGCTTCTAATTTAGCAAATCTAGTCTCTGATCTATCTAAGGCCACTGTACGTTTCATGAATGAAACAAGGTCTTCCATTAGAAATCTGGAAGCACAAGTGGGCCAGCTGAGTAAAAGGATCACTGAAATCCCTCCTAGTACTCTCCCAAGCAATACAGAAGAGAACCCAAAAGGAGAGTGCAAGGCCATTGACATAAGCGCCATGGCCGAACCTGTGAGGAGAGGAGAGGATGTGAATCCCAAGGAGGAAGACCTCCTGGGACGTCCAGTGATCAATAAGGAGCTTCCCTCTGGGGAACCAAAGGACTCTGAGGCTCATCTAGAGACCATAGAGATCCCATTGAACCTCCTTATGCCCTTCATGAGCTCTGATGAGTATTCCTCTTCTGAAGAGAATGAGGATGTTACTGAAGAGCAAACTGCCAAGTTTCTTGGTGCAATCATGAAGCTAAATGCCAAATTGTTTGGCATTGATGCTTGGGAAGTTGAACCTCCCTTGTTCATCAATGAACTAAGTGATCTGGATCAACTGACATTACCTCAGAAGAGACAGGATCCTGGAAAGTTCATACTACCTTGTACCATAGGCACCATGATCTTCAAAGCTCTGTGTGACCTTGGTTCAGGAATAAACCTCATGCCCCTCTCTGTAATAGAGAAACTGGGAATCTATGGGGTGCAAGCTGCTAAAATCTCACTAGAGATGGCAGACAGCTCAATAAGACAGGCTTATGGACACGTAGAAGATGTATTGGTAAAAGTTGAGGGCCTTTACATCCCTGCTGATTTCATAGTCCTGGATACTGGAAAGGAAGAGGATGAATCCATCATCCTAGGAAGACCTTTCCTGGCCACAGCAAGAGCTGTGATTGATGTTGACAGAGGTGAAATATTCCTTCAATGGAATGAGAACTCCCTTGTGTTTAAAACTCAAGGATCTCCCTCTGCAACCATGGAGAGAAAGCAGAAAAAGCTTCTCTCCAAGCAGAGTCAACCAGAGCCCCCACAGTCAAACTCTAAGTTTGGTGTTGGGAGGCCACAACCAAACTCTAAGTTTTGTGTTGAACTCCCATATCCAAACTCTAAGTTTGGTGTTGGAGAGTCTCAACAAAGCTCTGCACATCTGTGAGGCTCCATGAGAGCCCACTGTCAAGCTATTGACATTAAAGAAGCGCTTGTTGGGAGGCAACCCAATGTTTATCTAATTCTTATTTTTATTGTTTTTCATGTTTTCTTAGGTTCATGATCATGAGGAGTCACAAAATAAATATAAAAATTGAAAACGGAATCAAAAACAGCAGAAGAAAAATCACACCCTGGAGGAGCATCTGTCTGGAGTTCAAACACCAGAACAGAGCATGGTTCTGGCGCTGAACGCCCAGAATGGGAGGATCCTGGCACTGAACGCCCAGAACAAGCATGGTTCTGGCGTTCAACGCCAGAAATGGCAGCAAAGGGGCGTTGAACGCCCAAAATGGGCACCAACCTGGCGCTGAACGCCCAGAGTTGTGTGCAAGGGCATTTTACATGCCTAAATTGGTGCAGGGATGTAAATGCCTTGAAACCTCAGGATCTGTGGACCCCACAGGATCATCTCAGGATCTGTAGACCCCACAGGATCCCCACCTACCTCATCATCTCTCTTTCCATTCATGATCATCCCTTCTGTTTTCCATTTACCACTCACATCCATACACCCACCTATCTTCAAAATTCAACATCTCTTTCCCACCCAATCCCACCCATATGGCCGAATACACACTCCCATCCATCTCCTCCATATCTTCTTCTTATTCTTCTATTCTTTCTTCTTTTGCTCGAGGGCGAGCAACATTCTAAGTTTGGTGTGGTAAAAGCATAGCTTTTTGTTTTTTCCATAACCATTGATGGCACCTAAGGCCAGAGAAACCTCTAGAAAGAGGAAAGGGAAGACAAAAGCTTCCATCAAGGGTCTATAGTTCAGTGGTAGAACATTTGACTGCAAATCAAGAGATCCCTGAGATACCTCAGGGGATACATTTTCTTCCACACAATTATTGGAAGCAACTAAGGGTGGAACATCAAGAGCACTCCATCATCCTTCATGAAATCAAAGAAGATCTAAAAGCAATGAAGGAGGAGCAGCAAAGACAAGGAAGAGACATAGAAGAGCTCAAGGACATCACTAAGGTGGACTCATTCCTTGTTCTTACTTTCTCTGTTTTTCGTTTTCTATGTTATGTGCTTACCTATGTGTGTGTCTTCATTACATGATCATTAGTAGTTAGTAACTTTGTCTTAAAGTTATGAATGTCCTATGAATCCATCACCTCTCTTAAATAAAAACTGTTTTAATTCAAAAGAACAAGAAGTACATGAATTTCGAATTTATCCTTGAACCTAGTTTAATTATATTGATGTGGTGACAATGCTTCTTGTTTTCTGAATGTATGCTTGAACAGTACATATGTCTTTGGAAGTTGTTGTTTAAGAATGTTAAATATGTTGGCTCTTGAAAGAATGATGACTAGGAGACATGTTATTTGATAATCTGAAAAATCATAAAAATGATTCTTGAAGCAAGAAAAAGCAGCAAAGAACAAAGCTTGCAGAAAAAAAAAAAATAATAGGCAAAAAAAAAAATATAGAAAGAAAAAGAAAAAGCAAGCAGAAAAAGCCAAAGCTCTTAAAACCAAGAGGCAAGAGCAAAAAGCCAATAACCCTTAAAACCAAAAGGCAAGGGCAAATAAAAAGGATCCCAAGGCTTTGAGCATCAGTGGATAGGAGGGCCTAAAGGAATAAAATCCTGGTCTAAGCGGCTAAACCAAGCTGTCCCTAACCATGTGCTTGTGGCGTGTAGGTGTAAAGTGAAAACTTGAGACTGAGCGATTAAAGTCAAGGTCCAAAGCAAAAAAAGAGTGTGCTTAAGAACCCTGGACACCTCTAATTGGGGACTTTAGCAAAGCTGAGTCACAATTTGAAAAGGTTCACCCAATTATGTGTCTGTGGCATTTATGTATCCGGTGGTAATACTGGAAAACAAAGTGCTTAGGGCCACGGCCAAGACTCATAAAGAGGCTGTGTTCAAGAATCATCATACCGAACTAGGAGAGTCAATGACACTATTCGAACTCTGAGTTCCTATAGATGCCAATCATTCTGAACCTCAATGGATAAAGTGAGATGCCAAAACTATTCAAGAGGCAAAAAGCTATAAGTCCCGCTCATATGATTGAAGCTATGTTTCATTGATAGTTTGGAATTTATAGTATATTCTATTCTTTTTATCCTATTTTGATTTTCAGTTGCTTGGGGACAAGCAACAATTTAAGTTTGGTGTTGTGATGAGCGGATAATTTATACGCTTTTTGACATTGTTTTTAGTATGTTTTTAGTAGGATCTAGTTACTTTTAGGGATGTTTTTAATAGATTTTATGTTAAATTCACATTTCTGGACTTTACTATGAGTTTGTGTGTTTTTCTGTGATTTCAGGTATTTTCTGGCTGAAATTGAGGGACTTGAGCAGAAATCAGATTCAGAGGTTGAAAAAGGACTGCTGATGCTGTTGGATTCTGACCTCCCTGCACTCAAAGTGGATTTTCTGGAGCTACAGAACTCGAAATGGTGCGCTTCCAATTGCGTTGGAAAGTAGACATCCAGGGTTTTCCAGCAATATATAATAGTCCATACTTTGGCCAAGAATTGACGACGTAAACTGGCGTTCAACGCCAGCCTTCTGCCCAAATCTGGCGTCCAGCGCCAGAAAAGGATCCAAAACCAGAGTTGAACGCCCAAACTGGCACAGAAACTGGCGTTCAACTCCACAAATGGCCTCTGCACGTGCAACACTTAAGCTCAGCCCAAACACACACCAAGTGGGCCCCGGAAGTGGATTTATTCATCAATTACTTACTCATGTAAACCCTAGTGACTAGTTTATTATAAATAGGACCTCTTACTATTGTATTAGACCATCTTGGGATTACCTTATGATCCTTTGATCACGTTTTAGGGGGCTGGCCACACGGCCATACCAGGACCTTCACTTATGTATTTTCAACGGTAGAGTTTCTACACTCCATAGATTAAGGTGTGGAGCTCTGCTGTTCCTCAAAGATTAATGCAAAGTACTACTGTTTTCTATTCAATTCTTCTTATTTCTCTTCTAAGATATCCATTCGCACCCAAGAACGTGATGAAGGTGATGATTATGTGTGACGCTCATCATCCTTCCCCCTTATGAACGCGTGCCTGACAAACACTTCTGTTCTACATGAATTAAGCTAGAATGAGTATCTCTTAGATCTCCTAACCAGAATCTTTGTGGCGTACGCTAGAATGATGGCGGCATTCAAGAGAATCCGGAAGGTCTAAACCTTGTCTGTGGTATTCTGAGTAGGATTCAATGATTGAATGACTGTGACGAGCTTCAAACTCGCGATTGTTGGGCGTTAGTGACAGACGCAAAAGGAGGGTGAATCCTATTCCAGCATGATCGAGAACCGACAGATGAATAGCCGTGCCGTGACAGGGTGCGTGAGCATATGATTCACTGAGAGGAGGGGATGTAGCCACTGACAACGGTGATGCCCTTGCATACAGCCAGCCGTGGAAAGGAGTAAGACTGATTGGATGAAGATAGCAGGAAAGCAGAGGTTCAGAGGAACGAAAAGCATCTCCATTCGCTTATCTGAAATTCCTGCCAATGAATCTACATAAGTATCTCTATCCCTTTTATTGTTTATTTTAATCTAATAAAATATCATGTTTAAATTCGCCTGACTGAGATTTGCAAGGTGACCATAGCTTGCTTCAAGCCAACAATCTCTGTGGGATCGACCCTTACTCACGTAAGGTTTATTACTTGGACGACCCAGTACACTTGCTGGTTAGTTGAACGGAGTTGTGTCCACACATAGTAAAGAGCCATAATAATGATTCCATACAATAACAAAGAGTACTACATTAATGTGATCACAATTTCGTCCACCAGTGAGTTTGGTACTAAATATGTAAATTGTTGATTTTGAATGGTTTATTAAAATGGGTTGAGATTGAATTGTTAGGTGTTGAAGATGTTGGATAGTTAAAAATTGTTGAATGAGTTGATAAGGTGAGACTTGAATGATTTATGTATTTGAATTCTTTAGAAATTATTGAGGAGTGTTTTGGTATTGATTTGGTATGATAAACATGTGTTTTGGTTTGAGTGTTTTGAAAACTCGAGGACTTGCAAATTTTGGTAAAAACTTATTTTTAACGAACTTAAACAAGCCATAACATGACTTCTGGACTCCCAAATTTTGTGAAACTTCCTTTGAATGAAATTTGGGTCCGTGTAGTTTATGAAATTTGAAGAATGGATGAAAAATAATTTTTAACGAAAAAGTTATGCGCATTTGAAGTTTGGTGTGAAAAATTGAATTCTGCAGCAAAATAACTTTTTCTGAAAAATGTGAGACATGCGTATGCGGACAGTACCATGCGTACGCGAGCATGGGCCTCTTCCCAGTACTCATGCGTATGCGAGCAAGTGCATGCGTACTCGACTTTGTCAAAATTCTGGACTCACGCGTACGTGAGCAGGTGCATGCGTACGCGACTTTGGGAAAATTCTGGACTCATGCATACGTGGAAGGAATGCGAACGCATGACCACTCTGTTTTGCAGAAATTATATTTTTGAGTATTCAACGATTCCTCTAGCTTTCTAAACCTTTGTGATACTTGTTTAAGATCCCCTAGCTAGTGTTTAGGCTTTGGGACGAGCGAGAGTGAACCGGCTGAATTTAAAAGGGTATTTTCTCTTATGAGTCTAGAGCCGGTGTAGTAGAAGGTAGAGGAGTTAGACATGAGATCTAATTTCTTGAGACTATAAAGTAAGAAAGATAGATTTCAAGTAATGAGATGAATGATGATGAATGATTATGACTGAAGTATGATGAAGGTGATTATCATAATGAGAAATGAGAACGATTGATGATGCCTAAGTATGATGAAGATGAATACGATAGTGAGAGATGATGAATGTGATTGATTATGATTATGATATGATAAGTATGGTTGTGATATTAAGAGATAATGATGAATGGGTTTGATTTAGATATAATGAGAATGATTATGAAAATAGAAGTGAATCTAAATTGATATGTACCCATCTGGGTAGATGCAGTGGCGTTGTTCTACTTGCTCCGGATTTAGCTAGGATGGTGGTTTCATCCCACTTGCGGAGATTTTGACTTATGACCTGGCAAAGATCGTGGTAGTGTACTTCTTGCTCAGTGTCATTGTGACCATGAGATCGTGATTATTTACCGTCCATGGGTTGTGAAATTGTGATTTATGCACCTGAAAAGGATCATGGTGGTGTACCGCTTGTCCAAGGTTGCAGTTGAGGTGAGGATCGTGGTTATTTACCGGCCACTTATTTTCCAATTGAAAATCTTGTGAGTATCGTGATGGTGTACCACTCACAATGGTGGGGATTGTGTTGGTGTACTCCTCACCAGGTGGGGATCGTGGTGGTTTACTGCACCGATTTTCAAGAGGACGATATCCGGGTTAGCTACCAAATGTGTCGGGTTCTAGCGAGTAACCGTCACGTGAGCTCATGGCCAGTAAGATAGATATATATCATCAGCATTTGATTGATTTGTTCGGGTTTGCTACTTGTCATGGTTTGTTTACTTGTACATATTAATGATTATATGCTGATGAGCGGATAATTTATACGCTTTTTGGCATTGTTTTTAGTATATTTTTAGTAGGATCTAGTTACTTTTAGGGATGCTTTTAATAGATTTTGTGTTAAAGTCACATTTCTGGACTTTACTATGAGTTTGTGTGTTTTTTTGTGATTTCAGGTATTTTCTGGCTGAAATTGAGGGACTTGAGCAGAAATCAGATTCAGAGGTTGAAAAAGGACTGCTGATGCTGTTGGATTCTGACCTCCCTGCACTCAAAGTGGATTTTCTAGAGCTACAGAACTCGAAATGGCGCGCTTCCAATTGCGTTGGAAAGTAGACATCCAGGGCTTTCCAGCAATATATAATAGTCCATACTTTGGCCAAGAATTGACGACGTAAACTGGCGTTCAACGCCAGCCTTCTACCCAAATCTGGCGTCCAGCGCCAGATTAGGATCCAAAACCAGAGTTGAACGCCCAAAATGGCACAGAAACTGGCGTTCAACTCCACAAATGGCCTCTGAACGTGCAACACTTAAGCTCAGCCCAAACACACACCAAGTGGGCCCCGGAAGTGGATTTATGCATCAATTACTTACTCATGTAAACCCTAGTGACTAGTTTATTATAAATAGGACCTTTTACTATTGTATTAGGCATCTTTTGATCAGCTTTTAATCTTTTGATCATCTTAGGATCTTAGGATCGTCTTTGAACGCATCGTTCTTAGACCAAGGGGGCTGGCCATCTCGGCCATGCCTGGACCTTCACTTATGTATTTTCATACGGTAGAGTTTCTACACTCCATAGATTAAGGTGTGGAGCTCTGCTGTTCCTCAAAGATTAATGCAAAGTACTACTGTTTTCTATTCAATTCTTCTTATTTCTCTTCTAAGATATCCATTCGCACCCAAGAACGTGATGAAGGTGATGATTATGTGTGACGCTCATCATCCTTCCCCCTTATGAACGCGTGCCTGACAAACACTTCTGTTCTACATGAATCAAGCTAGAATGAGTATCTCTTAGATCTCCTAACCAGAATCTTCGTGGCGTAAGCTAGAATGATGGCGGCAGTCAAGAGAATCCGGAAGGTCTAAACCTTGTCTGTGGTATTCCGAGTAGGATTCAATGATTGAATGACTGTGACGAGCTCCTAACTCGCGATTGCAGGGCGTTAGTGACAGACGTAAAAGGATAGTAAATCCTATTCCAGCATGATCGAGAACCGACAGATGAATAGCCGTGCCGTGACAGGGTGCGTGAGCATATTATTCACTGAGAGGATAAGATGAAGCCATTGACAAGGGTGATGCCTCCAGACGATTAGCCGTGCCGTGACAGGGCATTGGATCATTTTCCCGTGAGATGACCGAAAGTAGCCATTGACAGTGGTGATGTATCACATAAAGCCAGCCATGGAAAGGAGTAAGACTGATTGGAAGAAGATAGCAGGAAAGCAGAGGTTCAGAGGAACGAAAAGCATCTCCATTCGCTTATCTGAAATTCCTACCAATGATTTACATAAGTATCTCTATCCCTATTTTATTATATAATATTCGAAAACTCCATGATTATTTTATATCCGCCTGACTGAGATTTACAAGGTGACCATAGCTTGCTTCATACCAACAATCTCCGTGGGATTCGACCCTTACTCATGTAAGGTATTACTTGGACGACCCAGTGCACTTGCTGGTTAGTTGTATCGAAGTTGTGACAGACAATAAAACTAGATCAGAGCACCAGGCCTTTGAAGCCATGGATATGTATCACAATTTCGTGCACCAAGTTTTTGGCGCCGTTGCCGGGGATTGTTTGAGTTTTCGGCAAGCTTTTGGTCCGGTAACATCAGTGCCAGATTCCCTTTTGATCCGGCAAAAGCACAAAGTTTTTGGCGCCGTTGCCGGGGATTGTTTGTGTATGGACAACTGACGGTTCATCGTGTTGCTCAGATTAGGTAATTTTCTTTTTATTTTATTTTCAAAAATTTTTCAAAAAAAAAAATTTTTTTCTAAAATTTTCTCATCTGTTTTCGAAAAAAATAAAAATATTTTCAAAAATAAATTATTCTATGGCTTCAAAAATTTTTAAGAATGAATTCTAGTGTTTCATGAAATATGTTGAATCATATCTGGCTGTAAAGCCATACCCAAACTACTTTGGGATTGGTATTCAACTAATCACTCCAGCCCATGTAATTATATGTTGCAGCCTGGCTGGCTGTAAAGCCATGTCTAAATTCATTTGGACTGAGGCAGCAATTTGTTATCAAGAGCAAGTTAGTTGGAGTTAATCCACCTGCTACTGTTTCTGATCACCTGCTGAAGCTTGGCTGGCCATTGGCCATGTCTAGTGTTTTGGACTGGAGCTTTCTTTGAAAGCTTGGCTGGCTAGTGAGCCATGTCTAATTCCTGGACTGAAGCTTTAGACTAACATGGCAAGATTCCTGGAATTCATATTAAAAATTTTGGAATCCTTATTTTTCCTTTTAATTTTCGAAAAATATAAATAAAAATCCAAAAAAAATTAGAAAATCATAAAAATAAAAAATATTTTCTATTTCTTGTTTGAGTCTTGAGTCACATTATAAGTTTGGTGTCACTTGCATATGCATCTTGCATTTTTTTTCGAAAATTTCATGCATTCATAGTGTTCTTCATGATCTTCAAGTTGTTCTTGGTAAGTCTTCTTGTTTGATCTTGATGATTTTTTGTTTTGTGTCTTTTCATGTTTATCATATGCATTCTTGAATTCTTAGTGTCTAAGCATTAAAGAATTCTAAGTTTGGTGTCTTGCATGTTTTCTTTGCATTAAAAATTTTTCAAAATTGTGTCTATGATGTTCATCTTGACATTCATAGTGTTCTTGGTGTTCATCTTGACATTCATAGCATTCTTGCATGCATTCATTGTTTTGATCTAAAAATTTCATGCATTGCATATTTTTCATGTTTTTCATAAAAATTCAAAAATCAAAAAAAAATATCTTTCCCTTTTTCTCTCATCAAATTCGAAAATTGAGTTGACTTTTTCAAAAATTTTTAAAAATCAAATTGTTTCTCATGAGTCAAATCAAATTTTCAATTTGAAAATCTTATCTTTTTCAAAATCTTTTTCAAAAATCAAATCTTTTTCAAAATTTTTTGGTTATTTTCGAAAATTCCAAAAATATTTTTCAAAAATCTTTTTCTTATTTTTATCCCAAATTTTCGAAAATAACAATAACAATTAATGTTTTGATTCAAAAATTTGAAGTTTGTTACTTGCTTGTTAAGAAAGATTCAAACTTTAAGTTCTAGAATCATATCTTGGGATTTCTTATGAATCAAGTCATTAATTGAGATTTTAAAAATCAAATCTTTTTCAAAACTAATTTCAATCATATCTTTCCAAAAGTATCTTCTTATTTTATCCTTTTCAAAAATATCTTTTCAAAATATCTTTCCTAACCTCCTAACTACTTATCTTTTCAAAATTGGTTTTCAAAATTTGTTTCAACTAACTAACTAACCTTTTGTTTGTTTCTTAACTTTTTCAAAACCACCTAACTAATTCTGTCTTCTTAATTTTCGAAAATATCTCCCCCTTTTTCAAAATTTCTTTTTAATTAAGTAATTATTTTTAATTTTTATTTTTGATTTCAAAAATTTTCGAAAATTACTAACATTTTTCAAAAACCATTTTCGAAAATCACTAACTCTTTTTCAAAAATATTTTCGAAAATTATCCCTCCCCCATCTCATTCTATTTATTCATTCATATCCTAACATCTCATCTCACATCTCTTCCATCGGTACAGTTGTGTTTCTTCCTTTACATCACATTCTTTGTCTCCCCCTCTTTTCTTCCACTCACACAGGGATCCCTATACTGTGGTATAAAGGATCTCTATTATTATCATTATTTTTCTGGCCATTCTTCCTTGTCATATGAGCAGGAGCAAGGATAAGAACATTCTTGTGGAAGCAGATCCAGAACCTGAAAGGACTCTGAAGAAAAAATTAAGAGAAGCTAAAATACAACAATCCAGAGATAACCTTTCAGAAATTTTCGAACAGGAAAAGGAGATGGCAGCCGAAAATAATAATAATGTAAGGAAGATGCTTGGTGACTTTACTGCACCTAATTCCAATTTACATGGAAGAAGCATCTCCATTCCTGCCATTGGAGCAAACAACTTTGAGCTGAAACCTCAATTAGTTTCTCTGATGCAGCAGAACTGCAAGTTTCATGGACTTCCATCTGAAGATCCTTTTCAGTTCTTAACTGAATTCTTGCAGATATGTGATACTGTTAAGACTAATGGAGTAGATCCTGAAGTCTACAAGCTCATGCTTTTCCCTTTTGCTGTAAGAGACAGAGCTAGATTATGGTTGGATTCTCAACCTAAAGACAGCTTGAACTCTTGGGATAAGCTGGTCACGGCTTTCTTAGCCAAGTACTTTCCTCCTCAAAAGCTGAGCAAGCTTAGAGCTGATGTTCAAACCTTCAGGCAGAAAGAAGGTGAATCCCTCTATGAAGCTTGGGAAAGATACAAACAGTTGACCAAAAAGTGTCCTTCTGACATGCTTTCAGAATGGACCATCCTGGATATATTCTATGATTGTCTGTCTGAGTTATCTAAGATGTCATTGGATACCTCTGCAGGTGGATCCATTCACCTAAAGAAAACGCCTGCAGAAGCTCAACAACTCATTGACACGGTGGCTAACAACCAGTTCATGTACACTTCTGAAAGGAATCCTGTAAGCAATGGGACGCCTATGAAGAAGGGAGTTCTTGAAGTTGATACTCTGAATGCCATATTGGCTCAGAACAAAATATTGACTCAGCAAGTCAATATGATTTCTCAGAGTCTGCATGGAATGCAAGCTGCATCCAACAGTACTCAAGAGGCATCTTCTGAAGAGGAAGCCTATGATCCTGAGAACCCTGCAATAGCAGAGGTAAATTATTTAGGTGAACCTTATGGAAACACCTATAACTCAACATGGAGAAATCATCCAAATTTCTCATGGAAGGATCAAAAGCCCCAACAAGGCTTTAATAATGGTGGAAGAAACAGGTTTAGCAACAGCAAACCTTTTCCATCATCAACTCAGCAACAGACAGAGAACTCTGAACAAAATGCTTCTAATTTAGCAAATCTAGTCTCTGATCTATCTAAGGCCACTGTAAGTTTCATGAATGAAACAAGGTCTTCCATTAGAAATCTGGAAGCACAAGTGGGCCAGCTGAGTAAAAGGATCACTGAAATCCCTCCTAGTACTCTCCCAAGCAATACAGAAGAGAATCCAAAAGGAGAGTGCAAGGCCATTGACATAAGCGCCATGGCCGAACCTATGAGGAGAGGAGAGGACGTGAATCCCAAGGAGGAAGACCTCCTGGGACGTCCAGTGATCAATAAGGAGCTTCCCTCTGGGGAACCAAGGGACTCTGAGGCTCATCTAGAGACCATAGAGCTTCCATTGAACCTCCTTATGCCCTTCATGAGCTCTGATGAGTATTTCTCTTCTGAAGAAAATGAGGATGTCACTGAAGAGCAAACTGCCAAGTTCCTTGGTGCAATCATGAAGCTGAATGCCAAATTATTTGGCATTAATACTTGGGAAGTTGAACCTCCCTTGTTCATCAATGAACTAAGTGATCTGGATCAACTGACATTGCCTCAGAAGAGACAGGATCCTGGAAAGTTCATAATCCCTTGTACCATAGGCACCATGATCTTCAAGGCTCTGTGTGACCTTGGTTCAGGGATAAACCTCATGCCCCTCTCTGTAATAGAGAAACTGGGAATCTATGGGGTGCAAGCTGCTAAAATCTCACTAGAGATGGCAGACAGCTCAAGAAGACAGGCTTATGGACAAGTAGAAGATGTATTAGTAAAGGTTGAGGGCCTTTACATACCTACTGATTTCATAGTCCTGGATACTGGAAAGGAAGAGGATGAATCCATCATCCTAGGAAGACCTTTCCTGGCCACAGCAAGAGCTGTGATTGATGTTGACAGAGGTGAAATAGTCCTTCAATGGAATGAGAACTCCCTTGTATTCAAAACACAAGGATCTCCCTCTGCAACCATGGAGAGGAAGCAGGAAAAGCTTCTCTCCCAGCAGAGTCAACCAGAGCCCCCACAGTCAAACTCTAAGTTTGGTGTTGGGAGGCCACAACCAAACTCTAAGTTTGGTATTGAACTCCCATATCCAAACTCTAAGTTTGGTGTTGGAGAGTCTTAACAAAGCTCTGCACATCTGTGAGGCACCATGAGAGCCCACTGTCAAGCTATTGACATCAAAGAAGCGCTTGTTGGGAGGCAACCCAATGTTTATCTAATTCTTATTTTTATTGTTTTTCATGTTTTCTTAGGTTCGTGATCATGTGGAGTCACAAAATAAACAAAAAAATCAAAAACGGAATCAAAAACAGCAGAAGAAAAATCACACCCTGGAGGAGCATCTGTCTGGCGTTCAAACGCCAGAACAGAGCATAGTTCTGGCGCTGAACGCCCAGAATGGGAGCATCCTGGTGCTGAACGCCCAGAACAAGCATGGTTCTGGCGTTCAACGCCAGAAATGGCAGCAAAGGGGCGTTGAACGCCCAAAATGGGCACCAACCTGGCGCTGAACGCCCAGAGTTGTGTGCAAGGGCATTTTACATGCCTAAATTGGTGTAGGGATGTAAATGCCTTGACACCTCAGGATCTGTGGACCCCACAGGATCATCTCAGGATCTGTGGACCCCACAGGATCCCCACTACCTCATCATCTCTCTTTCCATTCATGATCATCCCTTTTTTTTTTCCATTTACCACTCACATCCATACACCCACTACCTTCAAAAATTCAATATCTCTCTCCCACCCAATCCCACCCATATGGCCGAATACACACTCCCATCCATCTCCTCCAAATCTTCTTCTTATTCTTCTATTCTTTCTTCTTTTGCTCGAGGGCGAGCAACATTCTAAGTTTGGTGTGGTAAAAGCATAGCTTTTTTGTTTTTTCCATAACCATTGATGGCACCTAAGGCCAGAGAAACCTATAGAAAGAGGAAAGGGAAGACAAAAGCTTCCATCAAGGGTCTATAGCTCAGTGGTAGAACATTTGACCGCAAATCAAGAGATCCCTGAGATACCTCAGGGGATACATTTTCTTCCACACAATTATTGGAAGCAACTAAGGGTGGAACATCAAGAGCACTCCATCATCCTTCATGAAATTAGAGAAGATCTAAAAGCAATGAAGGAGGAGCAGCAAAGACAAGGAAGAGACATAGAAGAGCTCAAGGACATCACTAAGGTGGACTCATTCCTTGCTCTTACTCTCTCTATTTTTCGTTTTCTATGTTATGTGCTTATCTATGTTTGTGTCTTCATTACATGATCATTAGTAGTTAGTAACTTTGTCTTAAAGTTATAAATGTCCTATGAATCCATCACCTCTCTTAAATGAAAAATGTTTTAATTCAAAAGAACAAGAAGTACATGAGTTTCGAATTTATCCTTGAACTTAGTTTAATTATATTGATGTGGTGACAATGCTTCTTGTTTTCTGAATGTATGCTTGAACAGTGCATATGTCTTTTGAAGTTGCTGTTTAAGAATGTTAAATATGTTGGCTCTTGAAAGAATGATGACTAGGAGACATGTTATTTGATAATCTGAAAAATCATAAAAATGATTCTTGAAGCAAGAAAAAGCAGCAAAGAACAAAGCTTGCAGAAAAAAAAAAATAGGCGAAAAAAAAAATTAAAAAGAAAAAGAAAAAGCAAGCAGAAAAAGCCAATAACCCTTAAAACCAAAAGGCAAGGGCAAATAAAAGGGATGCCAAGGCTTTGAGCATCAGTGGATAGGAGGGCCTAAAGGAATAAAATCCTGGTCTAAGCGGCTAAACCAAGCTGTCCCTAACCATGTGCTTGTGGCGTGTAAGTGTCAAGTGAAAACTTGAGACTGAGCGGTTAAAGTCAAGGTCCAAAGCAAAAACAAAGAGTGTGCTTAAGAACCCTGGACACCTCTAATTGGGGACTCTAGCAAAGCTGAGTCACAATCTGAAAAGGTTCACCCAATTATGTGTCTGTGGCATTTATGTATCCGGTGGTAATACTGGAAAACAAAGTGCTTAGGGCCACGGCCAAGACTCATAAAGAAGCTGTGTTCAAGAATCATCATACTGAACTAGGAGAGTCAATAACACTATTCGAAATCTGAAGTTCCTATAGATGCCAATCATTCTAAACTTCAATGGATAAAGTAAGATGCCAAAACTATTCAAGAGGCAAAAAGCTATAAGTCCCGCTCATATGATTGAAGCTCTGTTTCATTGATAGTTTGGAATTTATAGTATATTCTCTTCTTTTTATCCTATTTGATTTTCAGTTGCTTGGGGACAAGCAACAATTTAAGTTTGGTGTTGTGATGAGCGGATAATTTATACGCTTTTTGGCATTGTTTTTAGTATATTTTTAGTAGGATCTAGTTACTTTTAGGGATGTTTTTAATAGATTTTGTGTTAAAGTCACATTTCTGGACTTTACTATGAGTTTGTGTGTTTTTCTGTGATTTCAGGTATTTTCTGGCTGAAATTGAGGGACTTGAGCAGAAATCAGATTCAGAGGTTGAAAAAGGACTGCTGATGCTGTTGGATTCTGACCTCCCTGCACTCAAAGTGGATTTTCTGGAGCTACAGAACTCGAAATGGCGCGCTTCCAATTGCGTTGGAAAGTAGACATCCAGGGCTTTCCAGCAATATATAATAGTCCATACTTTGGCCAAGAATTGACGACGTAAACTGGCGTTCAACGCCAGCCTTCTGCCCAAATCTGGCGTCCAGCGCCAGATTAGGATCCAAAACCAGAGTTGAACGCCCAAACTGGCACAGAAACTGGCGTTCAACTCCACAAATGGCCTCTGCACGTGCAACACTTAAGCTCAGCCCAAACACACACCAAGTGGGCCCCGGAAGTGGATTTATGCATCAATTACTTACTCATGTAAACCCTAGTGACTAGTTTATTATAAATAGGACCTTTTACTATTGTATTAGGCATCTTTTGATCAGCTTTTAATCTTTTGATCATCTTAGGATCTTAGGATCGTCTTTGAACGCATCGTTCTTAGACCAAGGGGGCTGGCCATCTCGGCCATGCCTGGACCTTCACTTATGTATTTTCATACGGTAGAGTTTCTACACTCCATAGATTAAGGTGTGGAGCTCTGCTGTTCCTCAAAGATTAATGCAAAGTACTACTGTTTTCTATTCAATTCTTCTTATTTCTCTTCTAAGATATCCATTCGCACCCAAGAACGTGACGAAGGTGATGATTATGTGTGACGCTCATCATCCTTCCCCCTTATGAACGCGTGCCTGACAAACACTTCTGTTCTACATGAATCAAGCTAGAATGAGTATCTCTTAGATCTCCTAACCAGAATCTTCGTGGCGTAAGCTAGAATGATGGCGGCATTCAAGAGAATCCGGAAGGTCTAAACCTTGTCTGTGGTATTCCGAGTAGGATTCAATGATTGAATGACTGTGACGAGCTCCTAACTCGCGATTGCAGGGCGTTAGTGACAGACGCAAAAGGATAGTAAATCCTATTCCAGCATGATCGAGAACCGACAGATGAATAGCCGTGCCGTGACAGGGTGCGTGAGCATATTATTCACTGAGAGGATAAGATGAAGCCATTGACATGGGTGATGCCTCCAGACGATTAGCCGTGCCGTGACAGGGCATTGGATCATTTTCCCGTGAGATGACCGAAAGTAGCCATTGACAGTGGTGATGTATCACATAAAGCCAGCCATGGAAAGGAGTAAGACTGATTGGAAGAAGATAGCAGGAAAGCAGAGGTTCAGAGGAACAAAAAGCATCTCCATTCGCTTATCTAAAATTCCTACCAATGATTTACATAAGTATCTCTATCCCTATTTTATTATATAATATTCGAAAACTCCATGATTATTTTATATCCGCCTGACTGAGATTTACAAGGTGACCATAGCTTGCTTCATACCAACAATCTCCGTGGGATTCGACCCTTACTCATGTAAGGTATTACTTGGACGACCCAGTGCACTTGCTGGTTAGTTGTATCGAAGTTGTGACAGACAATAAAACTAGATCAGAGCACCAGGCCTTTGAAGCCATGGATATGTATCACAATTTCGTGCACCATATGCTAATTGCTTTATTTGAATTTACTTGTATATTACTTGATTGCCTTGCTTGTGTTTCTATATCTGAAAAGTCCCTCATGTTAGTATCGGATGACAGTGAGGGCTATTCTGTTTGGTGTTTGGAGGACTATGGAACTTAGAGAAGGATGAGTTAAATTAGAATTTCCTAAATAGTTGCCTGATTATAGATTAGTGAGAACTTAGAATGGATATAATGATGTGTGAAGTTTAAGATTGCTTAGTGAGTTTTCTATTATCTTGTATTTATTTGGAATTTTTACTGTACTGGAAACCCATAGGTCGGGGGTTCTCATTCCGTATATATCCACTATTTTTCAGATGCAGGTCTTGGAGCTCCGCGGTGAGCTGGAGTTCGTCTGAAAGATGACGAAGTTATCTTAAGTTCTATATTTCATTTTGTTTAGATTTCTATCCCTCTTTATTTTGGAAAACATTGATGATGTATATGTAAATATTTCTTTTGAAACTTGCCTATAGAGGCTATGTTGTATGTCTGGGAGAGATAGGAATTATTATCAACTTTTTTTATTTCTGTAACCCTAGCCGACCTAATATTCGCGGGTCGTTGATGGCGAAAAATGCGTCCGCACAAACTAACCGGCAAGTATACCGGGTCACATCAATGTAGTAAAACTCACATGAGTGAGGTCGATCCCATGAGAATTGATGGATCAAGCAACTTTAGTGAGGTGATATGTCTAGTTAAGCAAAATATTGAAAGAATTTGGTGAAAATTGATTAACAGAATATAAATTGCAGGGAATGTAAAGTGCTGGATGTAAATTAACAAAAACTTAAATGGCAAGAAACTTAAATTGCATGAAAAATGAATTATTTGAAATGTAAATGGGGCTTTGGGCACAGGAAATTAAAGAGAGCATTAAATCAAGCAATTGAAAGAAACTCTAGGACAATTAATAGAAAGAAAAATTCATTAGGGATTGGAGATGTCATAATCCACAATGAATCAAATGAGTATCAACTTCCTTCTCAATCATATGAGTAGATCTATAGCGGATTGAAATTGATTGGATCCCAATTGCTTTGCAATCCAATCTCTCTAATCACAATCAATCTTGCCAATTCCTTGATCCAACTGTCATGAGAAGAGGTTAAGTGCATGTCTCTCATCCATAAGCCACACAAATTCTCAAGATCTCAATTCCTCCCGAATAGTGTTGATCAAGAGAGTTGTGAGAGATAGAGCTTCAGTTCTAATTTCTATGATTCCCCTTCCGAGGCTCACATGGAAATTCAATGGATCCAAACCCCCTTCCGGAGTGAATGGATCAAATCAAAACAGAAGTTATCTCTTAGCTACCCAAGCGGATTGAGAGGAGAAAGAATTTCATTCAATTCATATGAATTACAATAGAGCTCCTCCCCCTAATGAGTTGGGGTTTAATGAATCATAGCTCTAAGAATACTTGCAAGAAATTAAAATTGCATGAAAGTAAATTGAAAGCCATACGAAAGAGATGTAAATTTGCATCAGAGAACAAGTGCTGGAATTGAAAATTGCATCAAAGTAAAACTGAATTCAGTTCAAACTAAAAAGAAAGTGCAGAAAGTAAAACAAGTACAAAAGAGAAATTCTACACTAAGCTCTCTAGAGTCTCTAATCCTCCAAGAGAGCTCTGGAGTCTCTAATCCTCCAGCCTCTACTCCTACTGCCAGAATCCTCTCTTTAATCCTATCAGAGAGCCCCCTATTTATACTCTTCTTCTTTTCCTTAATTGGGTCTTCAAGTACTTGGATGTGGGCCTTGATCTTGATTGAAGCAAGTAAGAGTGGCTCTCAATGGTGTTGAAGAGGGGCTAATGTTCATACTTTACATGGGTGCCCAATTATAATAGAATTGGCAGAGTTGGTATCAAAATAATGGTGATCACGTTTTTGGGCAAACGCTGGGTCAAACGTTACTTGAAAAATGAATTCTGGGCGTTGCCAGCAATGTTTGACTCAACGTTGGTTCACCAACATTCGCGTAGTCACGCGTGCATGTGGCCCATGCGTACGCGTGCATAGTCTATTTTTCCATTCCACGCGTGCACGTTGCCCACGCGTATGCGTCAACTGCTAAAATTCGCCGCTCACGCGTACGCATCATGGATGCGTACGCGTCACAGTCAATTTTTCCAAAAAGAGTTTGTCGCGGACGTTGGACTCAACGTTGGCTCGCCAATGTTCCCTCCAACGTTGGCCTTTCCATGCGTGTGCGTCACCCACGCGTACGCGTGGATTGTGAAATTTCCATTCTCACGCGTACGCGTCGCCCACGTGTGCGCGTCGTAGCTAATTTTTCCAATTTCCAGAAAGCACACTGTATTGAAAAACGTTGGAGGTAACGTTGGTTTACCAATGTTCCCTCCAACATTGGCACCAGATCCTTGCAGAACGTTGCAGTGCCCCCCTTTCCTTGCTCTTCCTTTGCTTCTTTCCACCTATCATCAACCAAACACATACATCAAAGCTTTGCTAATTTCACAAGATTTTGCATCATTCATACTAACCAATAAATCTAGCATAAATCTCATGAAAATGTACAAAATTAATAATGTTCCATTGAATCAAGACAAGCATGAAGTTCTCATCTAAACACTTACTTATTGCCTAAGAAATGCATGAAAAGCAAGTAAAAACAAATGAAAAAGGCTTATGAAACTAGCCTAAGATGACTTGTTATCACAACACCAAACTTAAATCTTGCTTGTCTCCAAGCAAGCAGTAAAACATAAGGAGAATGAATGAAACAGAGAGAGGTATAAGCCCTTTATTGGAAGACATTCAATGCTGGTTAATGAGGTTTTCATGCATGGTATCTCAGTGATTTTTTTGTGGCTGAAGTAGTGACACTCCTTTGGATCCTCACTTGAATTACACAAAAAATGAGACTTGTTATGATTTGGTCTTTATTTTTTTTTTTTTTTGCTCTCTTTCTTTTGATTGAGATTTATTGTTTAACTGAGGCTTAATGCTATGTGGTAAGGCAGCTTTTTAGAGTAAGCTTTCAGCCAGCATTCCCACCCCAGTTGGTTCAAGATGCTAGGTGTTGAGACACCCCTAAGGGCTTACTTGCTCAAGCCTCTCCTTAGCACACACATATCACAAGAATTTAGCTTGTTTTATTCTTTGAAAATTGATGCCCAGAACCTCTTTGGGTCACTAAATGCTTTGTCTCAAAGTAGCTCTTGATGGTGGACTTTTGGTTGGCAATCCCGGATTAGTTAACCCAAGTTGCCAGGTGATGAAGCACCCCTTAGAACTTAGTTATCCAAGCTTATTTTTGTACAAGAGCATCACATGCATATATCCAACTCTCAAGCCATTGGTGCCCAGCCTTATTTATTTATCTTTGTTTCTTTTTCTTGCATTTTTCCTTTTATTATGGACCTCTTTCATTTGTCAAGCCTCATAAAATGTAACTCAAGTTCATATCTCAAAGTCATGCCATCCTCTAACCTTATTCATAAATCAACTAATGAACCAGCACATACTACCACATAACCTTATTCTATCTTCTATCAAAACAGACCTTTACTCTTTCTCTATTTCACAACATTTTCTTTTATTCAAGCACGGAGAACAAAGCATACAACTTGAGCAAGATGGAATGGCATAAGCACTTAGGCTAGCTGCCCAAAATGACAATAAAGAGACAGGAAAACAGAATGCAAATGAATTATAACTAAAATGATACTCCTCAGCAAGGGTACAATTATACTTCCAATTTAGACTTTTTATAGCAGCAGGGATTAAGTAATAATACAACCTTCTTGATAGTGTCTTCTAGCTTTCCTCCTTGCTATCATCATTCATAGCTTTTGTATTCTTCTTTAGCTCCTTGGATGACGGTGCATTTTACCCTCCAAGAGATTGATTGACTTCCTGTAAAGTTATTGGAAGTTGCTTGTTCCCCAAGCACTTGAGAGATGGTTATCATGCATGTATGTTTGTAGGCTTCTGAACTTAGATTGGTGTGTGAATACCAAACTTAGTTCCTTGCCTTATGCAACAAATTGTATACATGCAGAAAACCTCATATGCTTTTATTAAGAAAACAAACTATAAAGTAGAAAATAAACTATGAACTAGAAAATATACTATGAACTAAAAAACAAACTAGGAACTAGAAAACAAACTTGGAACTAGAAACTAAACTAGGAACTAGAATCTAAACAATTGCTAAGTAGTTTCTCTGATTGTTTGGAGATGATAACTAGTAATGCTGAGGGTGCAATGTGTCTTTAATAAAATCTGTGGTGGAACACCAAACTTAGAATTACACATTCACCCTTAAACTTCTTTGGTGTGCAACACCAAACTTAGCTCCTTACAATACAGAGAAATCTACTGAACTTTCTTATTGAAACAGTAAAGGAAAAGAGAGTTACCTCTGGTTGGGTTGCCTCCCAACAAGCGCTTCTTGAATGTCACTAGCTTGACATGCTGTTCATGACTTTCTTCCTCTTCTTCCAGTTTGTTAAGAGGACTGACCTATAAGGGAGAGAAGAGCTAGTTAGTGTCCCCTGTCTTGGCCTCTTTCCAGTAAGATTCCTTTTGTTAATTGCTTGATTGATCTTTTTTGTTGGATCAGGGGTTGGATTGCTTGTGATTGACCTCTTCTTCTTCCTTGATATGTTCAATTGTAACTTGGTCACAATCCTCTTTTCGGTGCTCTTGTTGGTTGCCTTCACTTCTTGGATATCATGACTTGAGTGTTGTGTGTTTGTTGGAGTGTCCTCTTCATTAAAAGCCTCTTGAATTGGTGGTTCACTGAACCCTTCCTCTATGTAGCTCACTACTTCAATTGAGTGTGAACTCTCTTGATTGACTTCCTCTCTTTCTTTTATGTGATGTTCCATTGAGTCCTTTGGGAGTGTGTTTTCATGTTCCTTTGTCACCTCAGGTAGCCTCTGTGGATATGAAATCATAGGCTCAAATACCTCCACAACCTCCTTCTTTATTTGAATTTCACTTGTTATCGGAGCCTCTTTTTCGTGCCTTTCTAATTCCTGTTTTGCACTCAACATTTGGTCTAAACGTACTTCCATGTTTTTGAAAAAGGTTTCTTGTTCTGTCCAAGATTTCTTCATCTCATCTTCATATCTCTCAAGCATAGACTCAAGTTTTAAGAGTCTTTGGTTCAGGAAAGTTTGTGTGGGTTGTGAGTTTTGGAAGGGATTTTGTGTTGATGCATAGTCAATTGATGAAGAATTTTCATATGAAAAACTGGGAGGTGGGGTAGGAGAATTTTGCATGAATGAATTTGAGGCATAATAAAGTGATGATGGTTCTAGATGATTAGAATATGGAGCATTAAAATTCCCTCCCCGACCATAATTTGTATAGTTGTCATAACAATATGAGTCATTTTGTGGCTCTGGGAGGTATCCCATTTCACTTGATTGTTCATACTCTCTCATTCCTTATTGATATTCCCCGCCACCATGAGGATAATGACATTAATCATTTTGTGATGGTGGAAAATATCTCATGTAATTTGCTTGATCATTTTGTGGCTCTGGAGCATATCCCCACTGGGTGGATTGCTCATAATCTGTCATTTTTTGGTGATATTCCCAACCACCATTAGGATAATGACTTGAATCATATTCTGGTGGTGGGCAGTATCCCATGAAATTTGCTTGATCAAAAGATGAGGTGAACTCCATTTGAATTTTTTTAAAACACAATCACCAACGAAAATTGAAACTACTCATGTCACAGATAATAATTTCTTAGTGAGGCAATAACACAAACACCTTAGTATCAAGAGCAAATAGAAAATTAAAAGAACTTAAATGACAAAAATAAAGAAAATGCTTAATCTAGACTTATCACCCACTTAATCATTGTCAATCTTAATCAATCCCCAGCAACGGCGCCAAAAACTTGATGGCGAAAAACGTGTTCGCACAAACTAACCGGCAAGTATACCGGGTCGCATCAAGTAGTAAAACGCACATGAGTGAGGTTGATTCCATGAGAATTGATGGATCAAGCAACTTTAGTGAGGTGATATGTCTAGTTAAGCGAAATATTGAAAGAGTTTGGTGAAAATTGATTAACAGAATGTAAATTACAGAAATATAAAGTACAGAATGTAAATTGACAAAAACTTAAATGGCAAGAAACTTAAATTGCATGAAAAATAAATTGCTGGAAATGTAAATGGGGCTTTGGGCGAAGGGAAATTAAAGAGAGCATTAAATCAAGCAATTGAAAGGAACTCTAGGACAATTAATAGAAAGAAAAATTTGTTAGGGATTGGAGATATCGTAATCCATAATGAATCAAATGGGTATCAACTTCCTTCTCAATCATATGAGTAGATCTATGGCGGATTGAAATTGATTGGATCCCAATTCCTTGGCAATCCAATCTCTCTAATCGTAATCAATCTTGTCAATTCCTTGATCCAACTGTCATGAGAAGAGGTTAAGTGTATGTCTCTCATCCATAAGCCACACAAATTCTGAAGATCTCAATTCCTCCCGAATAGTGTTGATCAAGAGAGTTGTGAGAGATAGAACTTTAGTTTTAATTTTCATGATTCCCCTTCCGAGGATCACATGGAAATTCAATGGATCCAAACCCCCTTCCGGAGTGAATGGATCAAATCAAAACAGAAGTTATCTCTTAGCTACCCAAGCGGATTGAGAGGAGGAAGAATTTCATTCAATTCATATGAATTACAATAGAGCTCCTCCCCCTAATGAGTTGGGGTTTAATGAATCATAGCTCTAAGAATACTTGCAGAAAATTAAAATTGCATGAAAGTAAATTGAAAGCACTACGAACGAAGATGTAAATTTGCATCAGAGAACAAGTGCTGGAATTGAAAATTGCATCAAAGTAAAACTGAATTCAGTACAAACCAAAAAGAAAGTGCAGAAAGTAAAACAAGTACAAAAGAGAAATTCTACACTAAGCTCTCTGGAGTCTCTAATCCTCCAAGAGAGCTCTGGAGTCTCCAATCCTCCAGCCTCTACTCCTACTCCTACTCCTACTGCCAGAATCCTCTCTTTAATCCTATCAGAGAGCCCCCTATTTATACTCTTCTTCTCTTCGTTAATTGGGTCTTTAAGTACTTGGATGTGGGCCATGATCTTGATTGAAGCAAGTAAGAGTGGCTCTCAATGGTGTTGAAGAGGGGCTAATGTTCATACTTTACATGGGTGCCCAATTATAACAGAATTGGCAGAGTTGGTATCAAAACATCGGTGATCACGTTTTTGGGCAAATGATGGGTCAAACGTTACTTGAAAAATGAATTCTGGGCGTTGCCAGCAACGTTTGACTCAACGTTGGTGCACCAACTTTCACGTAGTCACGCGTGCGCGTGGATGGTCAATTTTTCCATTCCACGCATTCGCGTTGCCCACGCGTACGTGTCAACTGCTAAAATTCGCCTCTCAAACGTACGCGTCTTGGATGCGTATGCGTCATAGTCAAATTTTCCAAAAAGAGTTTGTCGCGGATGTTGGACTCAACGTTGGCTCGCCAAAATTCCCTCCAACGTTGGCCTTTCCACGCGTGCGCGTCACCCACGCGTGCGCGTCACCCACGCGTGCGCGTCACCCACGCATGCGCGTCACCCACGTGTACGTGTGGATTGTGAAATTTCCATTCTCAAGCGTACGCGTCGCCCACGCGTGCACATCGCAGCTAATTTTTCCAATTTCCAGAATGCACACTGTATTGAAAAATGTTGGAGGCAACGTTCCCTCCAACGTTGGCATCTGATTCTTGCATATCGTTGCAGTGCCCCCTTTCCTTGCTCTTCGTTTGCTTCTTTCCACCTATCATCAACCAAACACATGCATCAAAGCTTTGCTAATTTCACAAGATTTTGCATCATTCATATTAACCAATAAATCTAGCATTAATCTCATGAAAATGCACAAAATTAACAATGTTCGATTGAATCAAGACAAGTATGAAGTTCTCATCCAAACACTTACTTATTACCTAAGAAATGCATGAAAAGAAAGTAAAAACAAATAAAAAAGGCTTGTGAAACTAGCCTAAGATGACTTGTCATCAGTCGTGACTAATGGCTATTATACATATTTATATATATTTTGTCTTTACTCCATTCTTCGTTTAAGTTTTATTTTTACCCAGCTTATACGAATGCGATACTTTCGATACGTGTGTGTTTTCACTTGCAATTTTTTTTAATTCCTTTTCAGGCTTCTCGTTTAATAATTCCTTCTAATTACACATATATATTACTATTCCATCTTGAGTCATACCACCTTAGAATTATTGACTTATGACTCGAGCATAAGGATATGAATGTTAGGGTGTTACATTATGGTATTAGAGCAGTTCGTCCTCGTGAGCCTGAGGGATGGATTGCTTATACTTTAATGCATACTATGAGTTTATGCCTGTGTTATTTAGGATATCTAATTGATATATTTAGCATGAATTTCATGAGTATACTTTGGAAATTTGAAGCACTTAACTTGAGATATTGAGACTGATCACCTTGATATCACTTGTTTGGTGTGGATAGGACTCGAATGGCAACTCGTGGATGTGGTCGAACCTACATTGACGCGGGCCAAATGTCGATCCAGAAATTTTACAAGATAATCGCGTTGATAGTACAGTTCCAAACCGATAAATGACCCGAATCAAAATTTAATTTGTTTGTCACAAGGCAAACCAATAAAAACCAAGAGTATTTAAAACTCGGGTCATCTCTCAAAGGAATTGTAGTGAGGTATGCGTGTTATAAGTTATGAGTATAAGAGGGGTGGTTTGCGGATAAAGTGGCAAGAAACTAAATGACAAGAAAATAGAACTAAAAACTAAAGAAGTATCTATGCTAAAACACACTCCTGACAAGGATTGAGAATCAAAGCTTTCTTTTCATGTCGTTGACTACGAACATGGTAATTATCCAAAGTTAATCCCATTTAGTCATCTCCAATATCGAAAGAAAGTCAAATAGGCATAGTCAGTCTTAATCCATAGGTCTTACTCGTCAATAGAAACAAGAACAACTAACAACCCTCAATCACCAATCAATATCGGACATCAACGACATCAAGGTCACCTTCATTACTCAATTCCAAGCCAAAAGTGTAGAAATCTATTCTAAAGCTAAGAGAGACATTTCTACAAACACTTGGAAGGCATAAAATAAAACATGGTAAAATTACAATAATAATAAAATCTAAAACTACCAAATGCAAGATAACAATAATAACAACTCAATTAAACATCAATAGACATGAAAACATAAAATTACATTGAAGAAAAATCAAATTCAAAAGGGTTCATGAAGTCAAAAGCAACCAAATAAAGGAAATAACAAGTAAAACTAAGAGAACAAAGATGCAATAACAAGGAATTGTAAGGAAGACTAAATCAAAACAAGATCAAAACCTAAATCTAAGAAGAATTTAAGCTAATCTACCCTAATTCTAGAGAGAAGAGAGAGCTTCTCTCTCTAGAATATAACCTAAAACATTATCTAAAACTAAACCTAATTGCTCTCCCCTTGTTCCTTTTAGAATTTTGCTTCAAATACTTCAGAAATGAGTTGGATTTGGGCTTGAGAGGATCTAGAAATTGCCAGCCACATTTTCTTTAAGTGAATTATGTGCTTCATGTCAAGCGTACGCATGAGGCATGCGTACGCGCGACATGGCAAAATCCCAAAGCATGCGTACGCATGACCATGAATTACCCCCAAAACTCATTTCTTCATGAATTCTCCACTTTGTATGCTTTTTCTTCACTTCTTCAATCCAATCTTTGCCTTCTAAGCCTGAAATCACTTAACAAATACATCAAGACATCGAATGGAATTAAAGTAAATTAATTTTACCGAATTAAGGGCCTAAAATCGTGTTTTCACTTTTAAGTCCAATTTAGGGATAATTTACAAAAATAAGCTATTTTATTAAATAAATATAGGAAAAGTTGATAAAATCTACCAAATTTAATACAAGATAAACCATAAAATTGTGGTTTAACACGTACTCGGAGATAACGAGGTAGGCGCACCGGTGGACAACCAGAATGCACTCTTGGCTGCTATGACCACTCTTGTAAATGTTATGCACACAAATACTGCAGCTACTGACCAGGCCATGGAAAGGATTAACGGGAACGGCAGTGGACTGGGAAACCATCAGGATGAGGGAGGCTCGATGACCCTGGCGATTTTTCCGAAGGTCAATCCCTAATCTTTAAGGGTTCAACTAATTCGACTGAAGCTGATAATTAGTTCCAAGCAATGGAAAGGGAACTATAAGCACAGCATGTACTTGAGGGTCAGTTGGTCAAATTTTCTGCTCATCAGTTGGCTGAAGAACCACAACACTAGTGGCAAGGAGCTTACCATCTACTATAGCAAGGGAATGAAAATGAGATGATCACCTGGGAGGTATTCAGGGAGGAGTGTTACAAGAAATACTTTTCGAATTCTATAAGACAAGCTAAGGAGTTGGAGCTGCTACAATTGAGACAAGGATCCATGACGGTGGCTGCTTATACGAGCAAATTTGAAGAAATGTGTCGCTTTTCGAGGGTCTATCAGGGTGACCCTGAAGGATATGAAGAATGGAAATGCATGAAATATCAGGATGGTTTGACGGATGATATTATGCGATTTGTGGCGCCTCTTGAGGTCAAGAGCTTTGCAGAGTTAGTAAACAAGAGTTGAGTCGTGGAAGAATGCTCGAGAAAGACTGTTATGGCAAGGGATGATCGCCAAGATTTCTATGAGGAGGATCAAAGCAGGAGCCTGGCACCAAGAGGCCAAGATTTTAAGAGAAGTGGACATACACTACAATACCCGCAAGATCGGGACAACTATGGGAGGAATAAGGACTGTCCAGGAATCAGCAAGGGAAAATAGACGACGACGTATTCAGAGGATTTGAGGTGCCAAAGGTGCGGAGGTTTCCATCCAGATAAGCCCTGCCAGAAGGGTTTAGACTTGTGTTACAAGTGCGGGATGCCAGGTCATATCTCTAGATATTATCTCTATAGAAGGACTCAGGACATAGATTGATTTCAACAATAAGGCCAAGCCAACTCCCGATAGAACAACAACAACAATAACAATCATCAAGGGAGGAGGAATAGGAAACAACCTCAAAGTGAATTGACCTGTAAAAGGTGTAGAAGCTACCACCTGAGAACTCCATGTAGAGCTGGGTTGGGACTGTGTTACTGGTGTAGAGAAGTTGGTCATATGTCGTGGAACTGTCCTGAGAAAGCAAATCAAAATGTCGGGAGGGTCCAACAACAAGGTCGCGTGTATGCTGTGGCAACGAATGAGGCTACTAGATCAAAGACTTTGAATTGAGCTACATGTGAAACTGATTCCGGAACTATAATTGCATTGTATAGTACTGAAACATTGCATTTATTTACAGCCTATGGCAGAGATAAAGGGTTTAGGATTGAAAGTGTCAACCTTAGGACTGAACTTTAACTTAATTGTTCCGTATAGAAGGTAGCCGATAGAGCTGGCATAAATTTGGATTTTGTCAGAGGAACTAATGGAAAAGAAATTTGTTTGACCAAGTATTTCCTGTGGGGAGTGCCGATTATGTCCACGAAGAGCAAAGACGATAGCAGAAGGCTTTATGTGCGAAGGTGTGCCAATAAATCTTGATGATTCAATCTATCTTTCTTTTGTAATTTGCATCAGAGTTTTTATCTTTGATTCTTTCTTTGAAAATGATTCGATCATCTTCCCATTCCTATTATTTACTCGCATGTATTCATGCGTGAGTCTTGTACCTTTCAAAGTAAGCTTGAGCTTGTTTTGGTCAATCAAATGGTCCTTAAAATCTTTAGAAACTTACAGTTGGATTGCCTTTTCTCGAACTTGTATTTATTTAGTATCCGCTAAGACTTAATCAATTTGATATGCCTTATTCTTTCAATCAAATGTTCTAGATTTGGATTCTTTTCTTGAGATGAGCTTTAATTCTTTTTCTGGTGCATTTCAATGGTTCTCCTATAATCTCATTTGATTGCGATACTAAATAATCCTATCGACTTCTCACGATAACCCTTCGTTCTGTACTTCTTCATTTGAGCTTAGTATTCCTTTCAAAATGAACTCGAGTTTGATTCGGTGTCATGTACAAATACTATATGTAACTCTCAAGACATTAGAACACGTCTTAGGAATGCGGAAGATGAAACTGTGCGTGTGCAACATTCTGAGGAGTCAGAAAGCTTTGAATTTCATAAAATGATTCACAAGAATACACTATTTGTGTGGACGTCCAGCTGTAAGGAGAGTTTTCAAACTTGAAAGAGAAAATTAACTATAGCGTCAGTACTCGTATTACTTGAACTTAACGAACCACTCAGATATTTTCGTGATGCATTATTATGGGTTTAGTTTGCATGTTGATACAACATCAGAATGTGGTGGCTTATGCCTCACGGTAATGGAGACCTCATCAAGTGAATTACCCAATGCTTGATTTGGAACTAGTGGCCGTTGTGTTTGCTTTGAAGTTTGGAGGCATAGCCTGTATGGAGCAAATTTTAGGATTTTCTCTGATCACAAGAGCTTGAAATATGTTTTTGATAAGAAAGAGTTGGATTTGAAGCAGAGGAGATGGGTGGAGTTATTGAGAGACTATGAATTTGACTTGAATTATTACCAGGGAAAGGCGAATGTGGTGGCGGATGTTTTGAATAGAAAGTCCTTGAGTGTTGCTTGGATGATGCTCAAAGAAGTGGAACTGTTAAGTAAGTTGCGAATTTGAGGTTAGAAGTGGAGGATGTGGCCAAAGGTGTAAGTTGATTCGGTGGCAAATTACGAGTGAATTTAAGACTGATAGTCAGAAAGCACAATAGGAGTGTGAAAAGCTATAAAAGATGTTAAGGTCTGTAGGACAAAAATAACAGAAAGAGATCAAGAAGGAATGACAAATATATGTCATTACTTGAAAATGATATTGAGGCAACTAAATTTTAAGAAAAAAATTTCTAATTAGGTGGGTAGGATGTAAGACCCGGAAAAATTATAAAAGCATTAATTGAAAAATTAGTCACTAAATTAAAATATGTAATTAATTAACTATGGGCCAAATGGGTTGGAAATTTTAGAATTCATAATTTGGAAATTTAACGATGATAATTTGATTCAGCAAATATTTTTTAGCGGAAAAATATAAATTTCTACGACAAATGAGTAAAAACGCATATCGGTAACTTAACCAGCAATATCGACTTAAGTTTGTCTGGCATTTCAAGGTAGATAATTAATTATGAGTGAAGAAGGTTAAGAAACTAAAATTTAAAATTTGAAAAGTATAAATAATTGGAATACGAATTAAAACGCTAATTTTAAATATTTTGGCTCAAGGTTAAGCCAATGGGCTAAGCAAACGAACCTGGGCTACAATTGGGCCCAAGGCCCATTCACTTAACCCACATAAAAAAGCATTCAGCTCATTCTCCTCAGAGAGAGAGAGAGAAAGAGAGAAAGAGAGAGAGAGAGAGAGAGAGCACATTGATTTGAGAAAAGAGAGCAAGGAGGAAAGCAAACCCTAACTCACCCAACATTCAATTCCACATAACTTTCTCTCCTTAGCTCCGATTGGCGTGTCATTTGCGGCAATGCGTTGGTCTCGTTGAACTCTTTGATTCTATCTAAATAAAGTGGTAAGTAATTCTAAATTTCTTTCCCAGTTCTCTCTTCTCTTTGAATTCGCATTTTTTGCTTTGGGAAATTATGTTTTTCATGGTTTTGATGGTTTTGGTGTAATCTAGCTTTGGCGATTAGTGAGTTTTAGCCCAAGCAACGTAGGACAAAGTAAGAAATCACTAAAACCTTGTGGTTAGTTGAATTTTATAAATCCTAGTGTTTGATTTTGGTACAATTTATGAATTTAGATTGATAGCATGTTGATTTGGTGAATTGGATTGCTTGGAGTTGGATTCTTGTGGCTAAACTTTAAAGCTTGTAAAGAAGAGGTCCTTTTGGTGGTTTTGAGGTTGGAGGAAATTGATTAAGGTACGGTTTATGTTTCATTTAAATACCGTGTAATATGACATGAAGTCCTAGGCTAGATGCCCCTAGAAATAGGATTGAATTCTGTGATTGGATGGAATTAAAATGTTGTAATTGATGAAGTCTTGGTTTTGAATTTGAATTGCATGGTTTGGTTGTTGATTAAGTGTGATATGTGTTTATTTAAATAAAGATGGGATATGGTATGTGAATGAAATGTGGTGTATAATGATTGTGATTATTAGTATTGGTGAAATTTGGGTCGGAGACCGTAACCGTGTAAGTCCGGATAAGTATGATGGATTTTAATGTGTGGGTATGAGTTAAATGAATGAGCTATGTTGTAGTACTATGGAATGAATGATAAATTGTTTGTTTTGATGATGATTGATAGTAGGATGAGTTTGGTACTAAATATATGAATTGTTGTTGATTTTGAGTGGTTTATTAAAATGGGTTGAGATTGAATTATTAGGTGTTGAAGATATTGGATGTAAACCCCGTTAAATTAGTAAGTAATTAGTTAATAAATTATTTTTTAATAAAGAAGATTAGAAATGCAAATATTATATTAAATTAGAATAGATCTCATTGAAACGAGAATTTTAACACTAATTTCGAAGAAATCGGTCCAAGATTGGACCGAATGGGCCGAACCGGTTGAACTGGACCCGTGGGCCCAACCGAGCCAACCTTTAAATGAAACCAAGGCCCATCTATTCCCCATTTTTTGCTGAAGAAGGGTAGCAAGCATACAGGGGAGAAGAAGAAAGAAAACCCCCCCAACGCTTACGGTGATTTCAAAATCCCGTAACTCCTCCGTCCGAACTCCGATCACCTCACCGTTTACGGCCACGTGACCACCGTGTTGAGTTCTATATTTCTACCAGAATAATTTTATAGGTAAGCCATTAATTACTCTCAGCCATTCTTTTCCCCCAATTTTTGAAAATTTGGAAGAGATGTTAAATTTCTTTGATTTTTGATATTTTAGGATCCAATTAGCTTGAGGAAAACGTTCACTCTTGCTTATCTGAAGCTTAGGCAAAGTGAGAATATAATAATTCTATCTAAATATTCTGAATTTGTATTTTGGGAATTAAATTGGGTATATATGTATTATGAATGTGTATTAGTCTGTGAATAAATAATTGGAGCTTCAAATTGTGAATACCGGAACTTGGAGGAAGCTGTTTAGTTGAAGTTTTAGGGCTGTGTTGGTTTTAATTAAATTGCTTTGATCATTACGTGGGAAACAGCCAAGGTATGGTTTAGGTTTCTTGCATTTAATATATAATGTTCTGTGAAAACTTAGGCTAGATGACCATAGGATAAGTTGGAACGTATGTGTATATTGTGGTTTAATATCTTGTTGTTACATATAGATTGGTATGGTGCTGATTAGTTGAAAGATTGGTAAATGGTAATTATTGATTAGAGGATATAATTATGTGATTTGTAAGCTATGGTTTGGTTGTGAAATTTGGCATGTATATATGATTATTGTTGGAGGATTTGGCATGTTTATATATGTTTATTGTTGGAGTGGAGTATGATTTTCATGGTGGTTGTTGTGTTGAGGGGGAAAGGCATTTTGGTGCTCGTAAGTGTAGGTGGTTGTGTCGGTATCATGGGAAATGTTTAAATGAGGAAGAAGTTTTGGCAAGTTTACAAAATTTTAGTTTTAAGCTGAACTTTGGCGGGCTATAACTTGGCTTCCGGAACCCGAAATTGATTTCAATTTGTTTTAAAGTGAAAATTGGGTTCGTGAAGTTTATGCCATTTGAAGAACGGAAGAAAAATAATTTAAAACGATTGAGTTATGCCCGTCGGAAATTTTGTTGTTGAATATGTAACTATGCAGGAAGCATTTTATGATTCTGTAGCTTTGCTACTGAATCTGCTTTTTTTAAAAGAGCGTGGGCCACGCATACGCGTGGCATGGAATTTTGGCGACTCGTACACGACTGGTCCCGTGCGCATGTGTAAGGGGTTAGTAAGCATGTCCACGCGTACGCATGACCCACGCGTACGCATGAAAAAGGAACGCGCGCACGAGCTTCAGTTTCACACTCCCACGCGCACGCGTGGACCCTATTCTAGTAAACATGGTTTTCAGCAAACATGGTTTTCAGCATTTTAAACTGTATTTCAAACTTCTAAACCTCTATTTTCATTCCTTTAGTCATAAACAGTAGTATTAAACCTGATAATCAGATGAAGCTAGGAAGAGGGGATAACTTGGAGATGAAGTAAAGCTGAAAAGTGATGAATTGATTACGAAATGTTATCGCTGATCATGTATGATACTTGGATTGATAATTAAATGAATGATCATGTATGATACTTGACTTGAATGACTAAATAATCTGAGATACGAGATTTCCTGGGACTGTGGCTTGCCACCACGTGTACCAGGTTAAAAACTCGACACTCTGTTGATCCTATGATGTAAGGGTGACCGGGCACTTATAAATTCTCGAGAATATTAACCCCCATTGAGCAATATTGATTATTTGAGAAAAAAGCTATACATAGACTTTTGGGGATGCACATCGAGGGACAGTCTAAGGTTTTCGGACTTGTCGGGTTGGCTGGATAACTGACAGATGAGTCTCATCAGCCATAGGACAGGCCTGCATCATATGCATACTACTTGAATTACTTGTTTGTGCATTAACTGGGTGTGCCTAAGTGCACTTGCCATGTTAAATGTATATTTGTTACCTGCAGTATTTGTAACCTTCTTGTGCTTGCCTTTATCTGTTTATTTGTCTGTGAAATGCTGACAGAGATGGAGGTATGGAGGAATGGTGGTATGGGACTTAGATTTAAGGTTAAGGTAAGTTAGGCTTAGATACTCTTAGGAAACCACCTTTTATGGCTTCTTTTTAATACTTTAAGCTCTATAATCTGAGTGTCGGCGTTCTAGGATTTCCTCTGGCATTCACAGGACCTTATATATTATGTGTGTGACACCTTTACCATACTGAGAACCTCTGGTTCTCACCCCCATACTATGTTGTTGTTTTTCAGATGCAGGTCGAGAGGCACCTCCTTAGGCGTCTGAGCGTCTGAAGCGAAGTGGTTGTCGGGTTACTTTTATTGTATGGTTATGTATATATATGTACTAGGTTTTCTCTCCATATAACTTGTTCCTTTTGATCCTCTTAGAGACTTATGGAGAGACATGATTTTGTTTATGTAAATCTGGGTTTTGGGCATGTAAATATATGTGTAAATATTCTCCGGTCAGCCTTGACTCCGCAGGCTGAGTTAGGAGCTTGTTATTTTGTATCTTTGGCCCTCTATTCATACTTTTGTTATCTTAAACTTGATAGCTAAGGTTTTTCTTAGTATGCAAGTTAACTCGTTTCCTGAGCATTGCGCTTTTACTCCGCGATTTTTATTTCTTCTGTTCTTCAAGGCTCCTAGTTTATTATATTGTTTCTGCTATTATATGTACACCTTTTTATTTTAGAGGTCGTAATACCGTATCACCATTGTTTTACGGCTTAAGCGTAAAGCTCAGTGTGGTAGGGTGTTATATTGGATAGTTGGAAATTGTTGAATAACTTAATAAGGTGAGAGCTGAATAATTTAGGTTATTGAATGCTTGAGAAATGATTCAGGAGTGTTTTGGTATTGATTTGGTGTGGTAAGAAATTATATTGTTGATTATTAAATGATTCCTTTAGCTTTCTAAACTTTTGTAAGACTTGTTTAAGATCCCCTAGCTAGTGTTTAGGCTTTGAGACGAGTGAGAGTGTACTGAGTCAATTTAAAAGGGTATCTTCTATTATGAGTCTAGAGCTGGTGTAGTAGAGGGTAGAAGAGTTAGGAATGAGATCTAATGTGTTGAGACCGTGAAATAAGAAAGATGGATTTAAAGTAATGAGATGGATGATGATGAATGATTATGACTGAAGTATGATGAAGGTGATTAAGATAATAAGAAATGAGAATGATTGATGATTCCAAAGGATGATGAAGATGAATACGATAGTGAAAGATGATGAATGATTGATTATGATTATGATATGATGAGTATGGTTATAATATTGAGAGATAATAATGAATGAGTTTGATTAAGATATGATGAGAATGATTATGAAAATGGAAGTGAATTGATAAACCCATATTTTATGATATATTTTGTGCCTAATTTAAGTGATTTATTTAATCCTTCACTCACTTATTCATGTTAATTGCATGGTTTTACTTTCCCCTTCCTTATTATGTGATGTATGTGAAAAACATGTTTCCTATGCTTTAAAAGTAATTATTTTAATTTCCCTTTATTACCATTCGATGCCGTGATTCGTGTGTTGAGTAATTTCAGATATTTTAAGGCAGGAATGACTTAAAGGATGGAAAGGAAACATACAAAAATGGAAGAAAAGCACAAAACGGAGTTTTTGAAGAAACTGGCAGTGATGCGATCGCATGGACGACGCGACCGCATGCCAGCGCGAAATGGTAGCGACGCGACCGCGTGAATGACGCGACCGCGCACCATAAGCGAAACGCATATGACGCGGACGCATGAATGAAGCGACCGCGTGACAAGGAAAACTCCAATTGACGTGACCGTGTGACCCACGCGGCCACGTGACAGAGGCCACGCACCAGAAATTACAGAAAATGCCCCCAGCGATTTCTGAAGCCCTTTTTGGCCCAAATCCAAGTCCAGAAAGCACAGATCAGAGGTTATGAAGTGGGAGAATGCATCCATTCAGGGGAGAGTCTCCAATTAGTTACTTTTCATGATTTAGATGTAGTTTTGAGGGAGAGGTTCTCTCCTCTCTCTTTTAGGATTTAGATTTAGGATTTTATCCGCTTTCAGGATTATTTCTTTCTATCAAGTTCAACATTCCTTTTTATTTATCTTTTCAATTTAATTTATGAATTCTTCTATGTTACAGATTACTCTTTTGAATTAATGTTATTTGAGGTATTTCAGTTTATTATTGCTTTCTTTTATTCATGTTACTGTTGCTTCCAATCTGAAGACATTTTTATTCCAGTAGATTTACTTTTCCCTTTTGGTCTTGGTTAAGAAATCAGTAACTCAGGAGTTATCAAACTCAAGGCATGGTTGATAATCGTTATTTTTGCTAATTGAATTGAACTTCAACAATCCCAATCTTTCCTTAGGGATTAACTAGGATTTGAGGATCTAACTAATTACTCACTTGACTTTTCTTTACTTTAAGTAAAGGCTAACTAAGTGGAATTAAGATTCAATCTTCATCATCATTGATAAGGATAACTAGGATAGGACTTCTAATTTCTGATACCTTGCCAAAAATTTATTTTACAGTTATTTATTTATTTTACAGTCTTTTACTTATTTCAATTGCAATTTAAATTACTTGTTCCTCATCTTAAAACCCCAATTTACAATCCTCATAACCAATAATAAGAACATACTTCCCTGCAGTTCCTTGAGAAGGCGACCCGAGGTTTAAATACTTCGGTTATCAATTTATTTAGGGGTTTGTTACTTGTGACAACCAAAACGTTTGTAAAAAAAGTTGATTGCTTAGTTTAGTAACTATACTTGCAACGAGAGTTTACTATAACTTCTAAACCACCAATCTCCAGCTCTTTCAAAATGGCGCCGTTGCCGGGGAACTGCAATTGTGTGCCTTATTATTGGTTATTGTAAATACTTTTCTTTTACTTGTTTATTTGTCTTTATTTTCCCCTTTTATTTCCATTAGCTACTATGAATTCTCACCCCTCTCGCTTTGAGTTTGGTTCTAATATTGTTGAAAGGAGTGAAAGTTATAACAGGAACATGCATCAAGGTCAGAGCAATCAAAGATGGATGGAGCTAAGAGGATCTGATCAACCCTTTAGGCAACAACACCCTCCAAGATATCATGGACAAAGACCATTCTACAATGCATACTAAGCCAATAGACATGGTGGACAACCTTGTAACTACCAACAAGTTCCACCCCATGCCTATAGACCATCCTCTCAACACAACTTCGAACCACCACACTCACAAGCTCCTTTTCACCATTCGCCACCATATAACCCTCATTTACCCCGATTCCAATCCAATTACTCCCAAACACCACCACTTCCCAATGTACCACGTCCAAATCCAGCACCCCGAGAATCAGAAGTTCGCCTTAAGGAAACAGTAGATCAACTTCAAACAACCCTTTATCAACTGGAGCAAG
Organism: Arachis ipaensis; assembly: GCF_059453495.1. NCBI lineage: Eukaryota > Viridiplantae > Streptophyta > Magnoliopsida > Fabales > Fabaceae > Arachis > Arachis ipaensis. The sequence goes on along the minus strand of NC_142441.1, from coordinate 110,064,005 downwards.
CAATAAGTCAATTATCTTCTAGACGTTCGAACATTCAAGGACCTCCCACAACTCCGTGTGGACAATCTAATGATGAGCGTAGCATGAAGGAGATACTAGAAACTCCAGTGGATAGAATAGGGCATGACTTCGTACTGGAACAAGTAGAGGAAGCTGTCATTATACAAGAAGAAGAGTTGGTTGAAGACCTAGGAGACGCTGAGCCTCCATGGGAATCCAGAGTTGTGGAGAATTCTGTCAAGGACGTTACAATTGATGCTAAGGAGGATAGTACACAGCCCCCAAGGCAAGTCTTTTATGAGGAACTAGATGAAATACCCCAAGAAGCATGTTTCCTTGATGATGATAGTCACGAGTCAAGTTCTCCTAGTAATAAACTTGCATCCACAAGTGAATTCTCTGAGATCGAAGAATCCTCCCCAAGTGAATATGAAGATGATGCGGAGGTAGATTTCTCTCAACCTCCCGTTTATGACTTAAGTGACGAAGAAGACATAGAAGGCTTTGATCAGGACATGGATGCAATTGAAGAAGTCTGCAAGGAAGTGAAGAAATTCACCGAAGAGCACAAGGGAGTAGAACTCACAGAACCACTGGAAATACCTATCCCAAGGCCATTACCACCCAATACAAGCTTCAAGTGGGTACAATCCTTAACCTTTATCTTTACTTTTCCACTTGAATATGGTTTGCTTGAAACAGATGGCCAGCTTAGAGCTCTCTGCGGCTTTAAGAGTAAGAGGGAAATGGCTCGTGCTCAGAGCTGGTGCAAGCTGCCATAACAGGAAGCTCATCCAATGTCCAACTTAAGGACTTTAACTAAAAATGCTAGGTGGGAGACAACCCACCATGGTATGGTCGTTTCTTTTTCAGTTTTATTTCGTGTTATTTATTTTTTGTTTTCCTTTTCAATTGAACCAGAATATTATTCATTCGCATTGCATACTGCATAATCGCATACCTGCTTAAAAAAAAAAAGAAGGCGTGCGACGCGACCGCATCGCTCATGCGATCACGTCAGTTGCGAAAAACACTCCCCACGCGTCTGCATCATTCACGCGGCTGCGTGATCTGGAGATCGGCATAAATCCCAACGTCCAGAGAGTTAGGCTGGAATCGTGCGGCCATTGTGCGTTTCACAAAAAACGACCCACGCGGTCACGTCAGACCGCCCTGACGCGATCGCGTCACTTGCACAACACCAATCCCACGCGACAGCGTGAGCGACGCGATCACGTCGCATGGATTGCACCACCACCCCAGAGGAGACAGAGAGTTGCGCTGAAACGACGCTGGAATTGTGTGTTTAGCACAATTTCCAACGACGCGGTCGAAAGCCTTACGCGACCGTGTCATTCATAATTTACTCATTCCATGCGATTGCATCATTCACGCGATCGCGTCAACCCTCATTTCACCTCAGCCACGCGACCGCGTGCCCCACGCGATCGCGTGGATTTAAATTTACTAACCTCCCTGTCACGCGAACCCTACCCATTCGCGCCCCCCAGCCCCCTCTCCTTCCTCTCTTCCCTCCACAACCACCACCCACAACTTCCAGCCACCACCACCGCCCACCGCAACCCCCGACGACCACCCAGAAGCCGCCGCCACGCCACCTTCCTTCCCCCCCCCCCTCTTTCTTCTTCTTTCTTCCTCTTCTTCCCTCCAACCACCACCGCCACACCCTCTGCGCCACCGTCACTGCCGCGCCCCCAACCGCCCCCCCAGCCCCTTCTCCTTCTCTCTTCTCTGCAACCTTGCACCACCACCATTTCCCAGCCACCTCTCTGCCCCACCTTCTCTTATACGCCTACCAGGTTCCGCCAAACGCCACCTTTCTTTCGATTCCCAGTTAATTTCCTATTTTTCTATTTATGTTCATAATTAGGCTAGATAGTTATGCATGTTGTAGTGGATTCTAGGTTGTTAGGTAGCCTAGGATGTGGTTAGTGGATTTAGGCCTGTTTAATTGTGCTGTTCATATTTCTTGTTTTCTAATTTTCGCAATTCTGCCATTACTGTGATGTTAGTATTGTTCATATGCTGTAATTTCTTGTTTCATGCTGCCTTTTACACTGCTTTTCCATGTTCATATTCCCTTTATGTAATTGCAGCTATATTTTAATTCATATGAGCTATTCTGATTGCTATTTATTTTTCGGAAACATCCATTTTAGCCGGGATGCTGCCCAAATTTCTGGAAATTGTTTTGATTTTCATTCCTGTTTTGGTTTTGGCAAACTTGCACTCTGCTTTACTCAGCTTTTACCAAACCAATTCATGAATGACAGGGCAAGCTGTCTTATTCTTTTTAATTTCCTGGTTTATAAATTGCATCTTGGATGATTCAATTTCACTTTTTGCTATTTTCATTTGATTCATCCTTAACTTCCTTGTTTGAATTTGAGTTATCTATTGCTTTAATTTGTGATTTCTCGTTATTTAGGAAATGCTCATCATGCCACTTACTAGCGAGGACAGTGATTTCATCCTTCTCGCAGAGATTTTGTGTTTTGACCTAGCAAAGGTCGTGGTGGTGTACCGCTTTCCCAGTGTCGTTGTGAACGTAGGGATCATAGTTATTTACTGCCCATGGGTTGTGAAATTATGATTTATGCACCTGATAAGGATCGTGGTGGTGTACCACTTGTCCAAGGTTGCAGTTGAGTTGGGGATCGTAGTTATGTACCGGCCACTCGTTTTTCAATTAAAAATTTTGTGAGTATCGTGGCGGTGAACCACTCACAATGGTGGGAATCGTGGTGGTGTACTGCTCGCCAAGTGGTGATCGTGGTGATTTACTGCCCACTGGTTTTCAAGAGGACAATATCCGGGTTAGCTACTGGATGTGTCATGTTCTGGCGAGTAACTGACAGGTGAGCTCATGGCCAATAGGATAGATATGCCTCATCTGCATTTGATTGATTTGTTCGGGTTTGCTACTTGTCATGGTTTGTTTACTTGTACATATTAAAAGACTATGCTAATTGCTTTATTTGAATTTACATGTGTATTACATGATTGCATTGCTTGTGTTTGTATATCAGAGAGGTCTCTCATGATGGTGTCAGTTGACGCTGAGCGCTATTCTGTTTGGTGTTTGGAGGACTGGAACTTGGAGAAGGTTGAATTAGATTAGAATTTCCTATGATAGTTGTCTGATTATGGATTAGTGAGAACTTAGGATGGATATAATGATGTGTAAAGTTCAATATTGCTTAGTGAGTTTCCTATTATCTTAATATTGTATTTATTTAGCATTTTTTACCATACTTGGAACCTATAGGTCGGGAGTTTTCATTCTGTATATATCCATTATTTTTTAGATGCAGGTCCTGGTGCTCCACGGTGAGTTAGAGTTTGTCTAGAAGATGGCAAAGTTATCTTGAGTTCTATATTTCATTTTGTTTAGATTTTTGTCCCTCTTTATTTTGGAAAATATTGATGATGTATATGTAAATATTTCTTTTGAAACTTGCCTATAGAAGCTATGTTGTATATCTGGGAGAGAGATAGGAATTGTTATCAATGGTTTTTATTTCTGTAACCCTAACCGACCTAAACTTCGCGGACCGTGACTAGTGGCTATTATACATATTTATATATATCCTGTCTTTAATCTATTATTCCTTTAAATTTTATTTTTACCCAGTTTATCCGAATACGATAATTTCGATAGTGTGTGTTTTCACACACACATATAATTTTTTTTAATCTTAAAATTATTCAATGATTTTTCATCCTTTATTATTAATATTATTGTGCGTGTAATTTTCATAAATCACCGTGATCTTCGTTAATCACAATAATTTTCATAAATCATATTACTGGACAACTAAATTTTAATTATAGTCATTAATTTAATATACATTAATGCCAAATTAATTACACTGGACAAATAAATTTTTACTTCATTTGATATATATATTAATTATAGTCATTAATTATAGTTATTAATTTAATTTTTTTTATATTCATGATTATTTTTTTATATATCTAAATATATATTATTTGATAACTAAATTTTAACTCAATGATTTTATTAATTATACGTTAGTGAAATTTTAACCGAACTAAATATATCACAGTATACAAGTAAAATTTCTAATCTTACAATTGTTGATAAATTTTAACCCAACTATTAATTATTTTATACTACGTCAACAAAATTTTTTATTACAACTAATAGTATTATATACGATTTAGTTTTTGTTTGTGTAATAATCTAAAAGTATTATTTAATATTATCAGACTTTTTAATTTAATTATTTTGTTTTTTTCTTAGTTATACTGGGATTCAATAAAAATAAAAACATATTTAAAAACCGAACAAAAAAATTTCATATTAAAAATTTTAAAATAGCATAACCGAAAACAATAATCGTAATATATAAATTGAGGTAACCATTTAAATTTCTCTAAAACTAATCTAATTAAATACTAACATTAGAACTAAACTATTTAAATAATATTTAAACTATTTTAGACCTTAGACACATATAGATTAGATTTATTTTCATAACAACAACCAATTGAAATAATATCATCAGGTTGAACATTTAGAATTTGTGCAAATTCAGACGACTATCCTCTTGTTAAATAAGATTCATCATCCGCTATCCATGTATTACGACAAGATATAGAATAGCCACAACGAGAAAATAAATTAACATTTATTCCCATCAATGGCATTTCTTGATGTATGAAAAGGCCGTTGGTTTAAAAAAATCACAATATGTTATAAAATTATTTTTATTATGAAAAATATAAAAGAAAAAAAATATAAACACAGTACCAATCTTTGAAATTACATCTCCAAGCCAAACACATTTTTTTGAAAATTAAATCTAAATTGAGAAAACTCAATCTCATTATATGTTTCACTTTGAAAATTTTCTGGCAGATATAGAAAATATGGAGGGGATGATTGGAAGTCATTGCTCAATCAAAAATCGAGTTCCTCTTAAGAAAACTAACATTACCCACCTTTGATTATGTTAGTCAGAATACATGAGTAGATCTAATTATCTTTCAGTAAAATAGAGTTTACTGTCCCTTCGTTAAACTCTTACATCTATATAATTAGCATATGAATCAATAAATACAATTCGATGTGGTATTTGATAAATGTGATACATGGTATATTACGACAAAGGACAATCTTGTTATAACATTAAACAAAAAGAATAAGTTTGAGTAAGAACAATCATCAAATTATCAAAAGAATATAATAGAATAACAACATAAAAAAATATCATAAAAAATTATAATTTGTACTTTTAAAAGATCAATTTCGATGAAAAATAAAGAATACATTCTTATTCTATGAAGTAGTCAAGAAAGAATAACAACTTAAAAAATTAAACAAAATTATTTGCCTCTTATAAAAATTAATTATTGATATCAATATCAATTTGATCCTAATAAGATACACACATGCATAATAGAGAATATTAACAAAACTATTAACGTTAATATCGTATTATGACTAATTATATTTAATTAAAAATTATATTATAATGATTGACCGTTAGAATGATTGAAAAATAATATAATTAAAATGATTAAAAATATTGATGATTGATAATTAGTATAATTGTGTATTAAATATTAATTTTTATATAATTAAAAAGAAGATAATTTTCTAAAAAAATTGAGAAAAAAAATATATATTAGCACTAAAATTCGTCACATCAGCATTTTTAGCGTCAAAATACTATTTATTATAAAAAATATAATGGTAGTGATTCTTTTTTTTCTTTTCGAGAAATACTATTATATAATTTAAGGGATAAGTATTGTTTTGGTCCCTAATGTTGAGGGTCAGAATCGAAACCGTCCCCAACATAATTTTGGATTTAAAATCATCCTTAACGTATTTTTTTGTATTAAAACTGTCCCCAACATATTTTTTTGTTGATTTTTTGAATTTATGGATTTGTTGTTTTTCTTGGTGGTGGAGGTAAAGGTGCTGGTGGTGGTGGTGGGAGTAAAGGTGCTGGTGGTGGTGGAGGTAAAGGTGCTGATGGTAGTAGAGGACATTTTTGTCTAGAAAAAATTAAAAGGATGATTTTAATACGAAAAAATACATTAAGGATGATTTTAAATCCAAAATTACGTTGGGGACGATTTCGATTCTGACCTTCAATGTTAGGGACCAAAACAATACTTATCCCTATAATTTAATCACCACATTTTTCTATCTTTTTTTGTTGATCTCTTTTTTAATGTGTGAAAGTTTAAACATTACCATATATAGAGTACGTCATTATCAATATTATTGAAACAAATTAACAAGGAAGTAAAGAAAATAAATTAAACATTTATATGTATAATAGGTTAAAAATTAACACAGACATAATAAAAGAGAAAATTCACCCGAAATTATTAATAGTAGATAGAAAAATGAATAAATACGTCCCTGATCTTTTTTTCCGTAGATATTTTGTCCCCAAGGAATAGAAAATACATTCATGTTCCTGACCCGTCCAAAATGTGGATAAATGTACCCTCCATTAAAGTCACTCTATTGAACCCGACAGAAAAGTCTGACATGGCTCCCGTGGCTCTGAGCTGGCCGTTATGGGATCACACGTGGCCCATAGCTTTCGAAAACAGGACATATTAGTCCCCACACACCAAAACAATGCTGTTTCACCACCCTCCTCCAAACACACTATATTCCCCTTATGCAATACCCATAACACCCATATTTGAGTTACAGAATTGTTGAAAATCCTAAGAAAACAAACAATCAAACTCCTTCCTCCATGTTTTTCCCTCCAAAAATTACACTACGTAGAAGAGCAATCGGTGCAGGGTGAAGTTGGTGTCGGAGGCTAAGAAGAAGGTTGTATTGAGTCTGTGGTTGCTGTCTTCATCAGAAGGTAAGATCGCCTTGCTTAGCGATGAAGTTTTGGTTACTCATGTGTGAACTAATTGTGAAGGCATTCTGTGTGCATATTTACAGTGTGGGTAACAATGGTGTAATGAAGTGTAAAAATCATTTTTAAAATGTCATATCTAGGATTAGAAGGAGGGATTGTGTTAGGAAAAAGGTGTTTCATTCATAATTTTTGTTTCCGTTTTTGGACTTATGCATAGCTGTTCATGGATTAATTTCAGATGGTTGATATTTTTGTGGTACCTATTTTTCACCATGGAGGTAACTTTGTCAGAGCAAGTGATAGATCCCTGATTTATCAAAATGGAAAAGAAGAGAGGTTCCCTGAGATGGACCTGGACTTTGTGAATTTTGGAGACCTTGCAATATTATTTAAGGGTTTGGAATACCAGTCATACATGGTAGTATATTGGTATGATCCAACAAGTGCTAACATTAAGTCTAGGCTGAACATATTAACTGGGGATGCAAGGACCAATGCAATGCGAGAGAACATAATGAAGAACCAACAGACATCTGATTTCCATATATACTTTGACCACACTATTGATGATTGACGTTAGAATTTTTGCTAGTAAAGAATTTTATAAAAATAGTCGCGTTGTAGATATAGATTCTAAACCAACAGAAATCCCTTCGTGCAAATGTTTTGGTTGTCACAAGTAATAAACCCCTTTAAAATTAATAACCGAGTATTTAAACCTCGGGTCATCTTCTCAAGGAATTGTAGGGAGGTATGTCCTTATTATTGGTTATGAGTCTTGTAAATTGGGGGTTTTTAATGTATAAGATAAAAAGCGAGAATAGTAAATGGCAAGAAAGTAAATTGTATTAATTTAAATAGATAATAAAACTCTTGGCAAGGTATAAGAACTGGAAGCTCTATCCTTATCAATTGTGATGAGAATTAGATTTTAATCCCACTTTGTTAACCTCTAACTATGAAGGTAAATCAAGTGGACTAATTAGCTTGATCCTCAAGTCCTAGTCAATCCCTGTGGGAAGACTAGCTTTAGAGCGATCTAGATCAATTAGTAATCTGCCAATTTCAACCACTACTTTATTTGACAGCTCAAGCATTACCAATTACTTAACCAAAGCCAAAAGGAAGAATTCTAAATTAAATTAAAAGCATTCATGTAAATAAAGCAAAGCAAAATTAAATCTGAAAATACCTCGAATTGCATTAATAAAAGAAATCAAATCTAACATGAATATTCATAAATAAAAGGAACATTGAACCTGTGATCGCAAAAGATAAAATAATCATAAAGTGAAAAGAATCCTAATTCTAAATCCTAAGAGAGAGGAGAGAACCTCTCTCTCTAAAACTACATCTAATCCTAAAATTGTGAATGTGAAAGCTTTTTTTTTTTTTGAATGGATGCATTCCCCCACTTTATAGCCTCTAATCTGTGTGTTCTGGGCTCAAAACTGAGTCAAAAATAGCCCAGAAATCGCTCCCTGCGGTTTCTGTTATGTTCAGGTCGCGGGTAAGTGACGCGGAGGCGTCGTCCATGCATCCGCGCGGATTGAAGTTCGCAGATGCGACGCGGGCGCGTCATTCACGCGTTCGCGTCGCCTAACTTCGGGGCAGCTATGGCAAATTATATATCAAATCGAAGCCCCGGACATTAGCTTTCCAACGCAACTAGAACCACGTCAATTGGACCTCTGTATCTCAAGTTATGGTCGTTTGAGTGCCAGGAGGACAGGCTGGACAACTTAAGCAGTTCCTCCAGTTTTCTGTATTCCTTCCACTTTTGCATGCTTCCTTTCCATCCTCCAAGCCATTCTTGCCCTGTAATCTCTGAAAACACTTAAACACATATCAAGGCATCTAATGGTAATAAGAGAGGATTAAACATAAGGAACTTAAGGCCAAAGAAACATGTTTTCAATCAAAGCACATAATTAGGAAGGCAAATGTAAAACCATGCAAATAGTATGAATAAGTGGGTAAAGAGTTGATAAAAACCACTCAATTGAGCACAAGATAAACCATGAAATAGTGGTTTATTAACCTCCCCACACTTAAACATTAGCATGTCCTCATGCTAAGCTCAAGAGAAACTATAAAGATGAAGAGGAATGGTAGAGAGTATGCAATGCAACCTATCTATGTGAATGCAACTACATGCAAAATGTTTCTACCTACTTAGTTAAAAGTAAACAAATCCTTCAAGAAGAAATATGAACTGGATTTCACTAATTCAAATCATGAAAATGAAGTACAAATAGACTTGCAAGAAGAAAATAGCTCATGAAAGCAGGGAACAAGGAGTTGAGCATCGAACCCTCACTGGTAGTGTATACACTCTAATCACTCAAGTGTTTAAGGTTCGATTCTCTCAATTCTCTACTAACCTTGCTTTCTAAGGCTTGCTCTTCATCTAACAATCAACATAAATTTAATATACAAATACACAAATCAAGAGGTCTTTTAAGGGTTGTCATGGGGTTAGGGTCAAGGTAGGATTATATTTGGCCAATTGGACTAAAATCTGAATCCTTAATTAACTTAAACTTTCCACCTAACTTTAGACAATCCATGTAATCATAATACCACATCTAACTTTTCATTAACCATATTTACCACATATTCACGCATCCTAATTTTGAGTACAGTACATATGCATTGCTTTCATCATTTACTTTGGGGCATTTTGTCCCCTTTTTCTTATTTGCTCTTTTTCTTTTCTTTTTCTCACTTTTTTTTAATATATATATATATATGTTTTTTTTTTTTTTCTCAATGCATATGATTAAATTATTGGATGCATGAATCATATCCTAAACATGTTTTTTCACATTTTCAGAAAATTCTAACATACTCAATTCTCAAACCAAATGTTTCTAAATTCAACTTTCCCATACTTAAATCATAAGCACTCTCACTAGTCTAAGCTAACCAAGGATTCAAATTAAGGGCATTATTGTCTTTCTCTTAGAGTTAATGATGTGCTAAAGTAAAGAACAAAGGGGAAAAATAGGCTCAAAATTAGTTTGCAAGGGATAATGAAAGGTAAGGCCATATGGGTATGTAAGCTCAATGAAACAAAGGCCTCAATCATGTAAGTGTATGCATACATCAAATAATGGAAATATATAATTAAGCAAGACAAAGATCACAATTTTAGAGAGAAAAATACACACCAAAAATAAAATATTGGTTGGTAAAATGCAACCAATTCAAATAGGCTCAAAAATCTCACAGGTTTTGTGTGTTCGAGCTCCAAACCATGTTCCAGTATAATATTTCTTCAAACAAGTGTAACATTAAATTTTATTCAAATTAGTGAAATGCTCTTAAAAGGTTTTTTGAAAAAGAAAATATTACTTCAACCAAGTGGTAAAATATGCACAAAACCAAATAATCATGTAATCAAACATGTAAATGCAACAATTAACAAGGAAAATAAAACATTGGTGTTGAGATAGAAGAGTGACTAACCCATGGAGATCGGTATCGACCTCCCCACACTTAAAGATTGCACCGTCCTCGGTGCATGCTGAGATGTGCAGGTGGATGGGTTGTTCTAACTGATGCTTTTCTTCAAGGATTGTGCATATGGACTTGTCTTGTTTCCCCATGTAAACGTCCTCTGGTTCCCTTCCAGGTGGCCATCCTGAAAGAAAAAGGGAAGAAAAGTAACCCAGAAATAGAGATAAGAAAATAAATGAAGTATGGGTGGGTTAATGCCAAATGAAAAGGGTCTCATTTACATGGAAGCTTCAACATGTACGTGAGAAAACAATAGAAGCCATGGCGTACCAATGGTGCAGAATTTGCAACAAAGGAGAGGAAAATGTGGGTAATGCAAGATAGTATAAGTTCATATCAATGCAAGAGAAGTACAAGTATCATAAAAGATTAGCATTGATTTAAATAATGTTACCCAATCAGAATAAAACAAGTCATAAGCACTAAGATAATACCAGAAAAGATATAACAGTTGAATAAGAACATTTTAACACCAATGGTAAAATAATAAATTTAGAAAAAAAATAAAAATATACAAAATTAAAATGCAATGAATGAAAGTATGCAAATAAATAAAATAAAATAAAAGATAAGAAGAATGAGAAGGGAAAGAAATAAAGTAAGAAAGAAAGAAGAGAGAAGAAAAGATAGAAGAAATTAGGATTGGGGAAGAAAAGATAAGATAATTGGCTGATCTGGATAAGCTGTGCGGCGCAAGCGACGCAGACGCGTGGGGAACGCGGTCGCGTGACTTGCGCTTAAATTAATCGACACAGTCGCGTCGGTTACGCGGACACGTGACGCATTTTGTGCTACTGGCGCGAGGGCAGCCTCGCGCTCGCACAACTCTCTGTTCAAAATGCATTATTGCCAAATATCAGGGTGACGTGGTCGCGTGGTCGACGCGATCGCGTGAGTGGTCATGACAGGGATGTGATGCGGACGCGTAAGCCATGCGTCCGCGTGGTAAGGTTGGGCGTTCAGCACCAGTTCAGCACCACTTCAGCATAACTTTCGGCTATGCACCCTTTTGACGTCGATTTTCATGTCACGCGGCTGCATGGGTCACGCGGCTGCATGGGTGACGCGGTCGCGTGGGAGGCCAAAGTTTCCACATGACACGGACGCGTCCGCGACGCGGTCACGTGGATCAATTTGTGCCAAAGGCACGCCTCCAGCCACGCTCTCGCGTGACTCTCTGTTCAATTCTTTTCTTCCAAAACGTACTGGTGACGCGGACGCGTCAGCGACGCTGCTGCATCGCGTGCGTGTTTTTTTTTTTTATATATGCAGTATGCAGAATGCAGTGTTAATATGAATGTTATGAGTAATTCCAGGTTCAATGAAATAAAATAAAATAAAACTCAAAATAAACAAAACGAAATAAAATTAAAACTGAAAAGGGAACGATCATACCATGGTGGGTTGTCTCCCACCTAGCACTTTTAGTTAAAGTCCTTAAGTTGGACATTTGGTGAGCTCCCTGTTATGGTGGCTTGTGCTTGTATTCGTCCAGGAATCTCCACCAATGTTTGTGATTCCAATGGCCTCCGGGGTCCCAAACTAGGCGCAGAAAGCCTTCAAGCAGGTTAAAGCAAGTGACAAGGCCCCATGAGTGTTGATTGCTGGAATGAATTCCAGGGTCGCAAATCTTGATTTTGCACCCATCTTTGTGTTGATCATTATGATTCCGTCCGGGTAGCAAGCAATCTGAATTCTCACTAAAGCGGCCAAACAACTTCCTAGACCCATTTAGTTGAGCTTTACACCAACCTTTGTATTTAAAGTTAAAGCTTCCAACCATAATGAACCTTGCAGGATAATTCTTACCACTGACCATCTTCCTCTTACTCTTAATGCCACAAAGAGCTCTAAGTTGACCATCCGTCTCCAGTAGCCCATATTCAAGTGGAATTAGAAAGCTAAGGGAGATGAATTTTACCCACTTAAATGTTGTGAAGGATGATGGCAACTTAGGGGGAGGGATCTCCAATAACCTTGGCAAAGTGATTTCAAGCTCCACTCCCTTGTGCTTTTTGACAACTTCTACCTCTTTGCAAACTTCTTCAATATCAACCTCTTCCTCTTGGTAGCTTTCTTCCAATTTAATCTCTTCTTCATTGTTAACCAAGGGTATGGGAGGTTGTGCTTCTTCTTCTTTAATCTCCATGTCTTGATCGACCTCTTCCAAGTCCTTAACCATGATATGCCTTGGAGGTTGTACACCCTCCTCAACATCAATTTCAATCGCCTTGGAAGGAGGTTCTATAACCTGACTTTCCCATGGAGGTTCAGCATCTCCTAAGTCTGCAACCACTTCTTCCTCTTCAATAATTACAGCTTCCTCCACTTGTTTCAGTACAAAGTCATGCTCCGTAATGTCCACTGGAGTTTCTAGTATCTTCTTCATGCTACGTTCTTCATTAGATTGTCCACATGAAGCCATGGGGGTTCCTTGAGTGTCCGAATGTCGGGAAGCTAATTGCTTTATTGCTTGATTCAATTGATGAAGTGTGGCATTAAAATTTTCAAATGTTTCCTTGAGTTGCTCCGTTGATGCTTGGGGTGATGGATATGGACATGATGCATAGGGAGGTGGTGGTTCTTGGGAGTAATTGGGTTGGAATTGGGGTGGTTCTATATATGGTTCATATGGTTCATAAGGTGGTTGGTATGGTGGATGAGGGTTAGGATCATATGAAGGTGAATGGTGGTAGTTGGCTTGTGAGTTTGATGGTTCAAAGTTGTGTTGAGAAGGTGGTTTATAGGCATATGGTGGTGGTTGTTGATAATCAAAAGAGTACTCACCATAGCCATTGCCTTGATATGCATCATAGAATGGTTGTTGATAGTCCATTGGAGGTGATTGTTGCCATGAGGGTTGATTAAATCCTTGTGGCTCCTTCCATCCTTGACTGTTCTGACCTTGATGCATGTTCCTGCTGTAGCTTCCATTCCTTTCAACATTATTAGAACCAAACTCAAAGCGAGAGGGGTGAGAATTCATAGTAAATAATAAAAAAATAAAAAATAAAAAAACGAAAATAAAAACAAATTTAAATTAAAAGGTTATTTAAATTTTGAATTTGAAAATTAAATTTTGAATTCTAAATTTTTGAAATTTGAAAATGTTGAAATTTGAAAATTTTTTTAAATTTTGAATTTTTAAATTTAATGAGGAAAGAGAAAAACAATAAAATGACACCAAACTTTAAAATTTTTTAGATCAAAACAAAGAAAACAACTAAGAACAACTCGAAGGTCAAAATGAATACGAAGAACAGCTTGAAGATCAAGATGAACAACAAAATTTTTTTCTTAAAAACTTTTAATAAGTAAATAAAAAAAACCAATAACCTCTTAATTTACGAAAAAGTAAAAATAAAAAGAAAAATAAAAACAAATAAATAGGTAAAAAGCAAATATTTACAATAACCAATAATAAGACACACGTTTGCAATTCTCCGGCAACGGCGCCATTTTGACGTTAGGATTTTTGCTAGTAAAGAATTTTATAAAAATAGTCGCGTTGTAGATATAGATTCTAAACCAATAGAAATTCCTTCGTGCAAACGTTTTGGTTATCACAAGTAACAAACCCCTTTAAAATTGATAACTGAGTATTTAAACCTCAGGTCGTCTTTTCAAGGAATTGCAGGGAGGTATGTTCTTATTATTGGTTATGAGTCTTGTAAATTGGAGGTTTTTAATGTATAAGATAAAAAGCGAGAATAGTAAATGGCAAGAAAGTAAATTGTATTAATTTAAATAGATAATAAAACTCTTGGCAAGGTATAAGAACTGGAAGTTCTATCCTTATCAATTGTGATGAGAATTGGATTTTAATCCCACTTTGTTAACCTCTAACTATGAAGGTAAATCAAGTGAACTAATTAGCTTGATCCTCAAGTCCAAGTCAATCCCTGTGGGAAGACTATCTTTAGAGCGATCTAGATCAATTAGTAATCTGCCAATTTCAATCACTGCTTTATTTGACAGCTCAAGCATTACCAATTACTTAACCAAAGCCAAAAGGAAGAATTCTAAATTAAATTAAAAGCATTCAAGTAAATAAAGCAAAGCAAAATTAAATCTGAAAATACCTCGAATTGCATTAATAAAAGAAATCAAATCTAACATGAATATTCATAAATAAAAGGAACATTGAACTTGTGATCGCAAAAGATGAAATAATCATAAAGTGAAAAGAATCCTAATTCTAAATCCTAAGAGAGAGGAGAGAACCTCTCTCTCTAAAACTACATCTAATCCTAAAATTGTGAATGTGAAGGCTTTTTTTTTGAATGGATGCATTCCCCCACTTTATAGCCTCTAATCTGTGTGTTCTGGGTTGAAAACTGGGTCAAAAACAGCCTAGAAATCGCTCCCTGCGATTTCTGTTACGTTCAGGTCGCGGATAAGTGACGCGGAGGCATCGTCCACGCGTCCGCGCGGATTGAAGTTCACAGATGCAATGCGGGTGCGTCATTCACGCGTTCGCGTCACCTAAATTCGAGGTAGCTATGGCAAATTATATATCAAATCGAATCCCCAGACGTTAGCTTTCCAACACAACTGGAACCACGTCAATTGGACCTCTGTATCTCAAGTTATGGTCGTTTGAGTGCCAGGAGATCAGGCTGGACAACTTAAGCAGTTCCTCCAGTTTTCTGTATTTCTTCCACTTTTGCATGCTTCCTTTCCATCCTCCAAGTCATTCTTGAACTGTAATCTCTGAAAACACTTAACACACATATCAAGGCATCTAATGGTAATAAGAGAGGATTAAACATAAGGAACTTAAGGCCAAAGAAGCATGTTTTCAATCAAAGCACATAATTAGGAAGGCAAATGTAAAACTATGCAAATAGTATGAATAAGTGGGTAAAGAGTTGATAAAAACTACTCAATTGAGCACAAGATAAACCATGAAATAGTGGTTTATCAATGATCACAAGATTGTCGATGATGCTGGCAAAGACAGTGATGTCACAGTGGAGGTAGATAAAATTTTAGAGGAACTAAAGACATCCTCTTCCTCAGATGACAGGTACGAGAGCACGGAAGATGTGTTGTATAAACCTCCACCAGCTGGATTTGAGAGTGATAGTACTGAAACTGACAGTAATGGCGGGGTTGCAGGTAGCAAGAGAAAAAGAAGTATGAAGGGTATAAAAAGGTAGTGACCCCGAAGAAGCCAGTTGCAAAAAGGCAAGGGTTAAAGGAAAAATCTAAGGTTGGAAAGAAGAAGATGCAATAACGGATGAGGTGAATGCAAGAGGAGAAAATAGTGGGCACGCTAATGCTGGAAAAAGTGGTGAAGGTGGGGCTCAGGGGGCTGATGAGCCGAATGATCAATTTGCTGGTGGTGATGGTCCTGATGTGCAACCCGTTAATGCAGTGGTAGGTGGATTATATGTCAATGAAGTCCCAATAGAGATAGAGGAAATCATGTTTGAGTATGAATCTGAGGATTTTCATACTCCCATATCATCTGAGGATGAAGGTAATAGTAATAAATTTTCTGGGTTTGATGATGATTAAGCTCATGGTGAGGATAGGTTTGAGTTAGGAACTAGGTTTGTGACTGTTGAAAGGTTTAAGGAGGTGGTAAAAGATTCATTTATTGCTGAGGAGAGGGAGCTGAAGTGGATCAAGAATGACAAGGAGAGAGTTAGAGTGGGTTGAATGAATGAGGAGTATCCTTTCTTGGTTCATTTGTCATACAACGAAACTCTGCAGTGTTATCAAGTTAAGACGTATGAGCAAGAGCACACTTGTGCAAGGGATTTAGGCAGTAATTCAACTGATCAGTAGTGGATTAGTAAGAAAATTGAGAAGTGGATGTCTACCCAACCACACATGAACACAAAGGAGGCAACTGAATTCCTTAGAGAGAAATTTTCATTATGTTCCCACCCTAAGATGGTTTACAAAGTAGTAAAGGAGGCCAGGGATAAGATCAAGGGCAATGAAAGGGAACAATACAAGAGGAGAAGGGATTATTGTGAGCAGATTCTGAGTAGCAATCATGGTTCAACAGCCAGGTTGGAGCTCATGCCAATTCTAGAAGCTCCTCCTATATTTGATAAATTATACATATACTTAGATGCTTGTAAGCAAGGATTCAAAGATGGGTGTAGGCCTTTTTTCATTTCGATGGATGTTTTCTCAAAATATATTATGGGGGTTGGCTTCTAGCAGCAGTTACGCAAAATGCAAATAACTAGTTTTATGTCGTTGAATATGGGGTTGTCAGGGCTAAGACCAAGGATGCCTGGAAGTGGTTCTTGACAAATCTTCGGAGGGACATAGGAGATGATGCAAACCATGGTTGGAACTTTATATCGGATTAACATATAGTAAAATGAAATCATGGTTATGTTACATTAACTTCACATATGATAATTTTGTTTTGCATTTTCATTCCTTTATGAAACTGTTTCCTGCTCCTGTTCAATGCAGGGTTTACTGCTTGTGCTAAAGGAGGTCATGCCACATGCAAAGCTACACAATTGCGTCATGCACATGTGAAAAACTTTCATAAACCGGTTCAAGGACTTGTACATCAGAGAGGTTGTATGGGAGTGTGCTAGATGTACTATTGTCGCAGAATTCAATGAATGCATGGAAAAGTTGAAGGCAGTTAACCAAGGTTCTTGGGAAAACCTCAGTAAGTTTGAGCCAGAAACATGGGTAAAGGCTTACTTCTCGCATGGACCAAAGGTTGATAACCTCACAAATAACATGTGTTAGGTATTTAATGCTAAGATCGTGAACTACCGATGCAAGCCTATCCTAACCATGTGTGAAGAAATCAGGTGTTACTTGATGAGGAGGATGGTGAATCACAAGCGAGTAGTAGACAACAAAGCTGGAAAGCTAGCATCAGTTCAGCAAAAGAGGATGGGGAGGTCAATATTTGCACTAAGTGGACAGCAAAATGGGTTGGTGACAACGAACGGAAGAGGTTTGAGGTGAGCCGCAAAGCAACCAAGGTAGATGTAGACCTCATTAAGTACACTTGCTCATGCAACAAATGGCAACTGACTGGTACCTACTGTTCTCACTCTAATTCATTCGTTACATTGTTTTGTTGTTATTGTCCTTTCTTGTTTTGTTACCATTGGTTGCTTTTCCTGCATTACCACAGGCATGCCTTGTATACATGCACTTGCTGCTATTAGGAAGAGATGTGACATGCCACAAGACTATGTGCACCCCTGGCTTTGTATGGAGTCAATCAACAGGACGTATGCACACTGTATTAAACCTGTACCAAGTACAAAATTTTGGCCGAGATCTGAATTCTCACAGCCAGACTCACCTATCATCAAACGACCAATTGGATGGTAAAAGGTTCATTATAGGTAGAAAGATCCTGTTGAGCCATTAATGCAAGGGGAAAAATTGAAGAAGTCAATCTCTATGTCTTGCAGCAAGTGTGATGAAAAGGGCCGCAATTACAAAACTTGTAAGGGATCTCCTTCCAACCCCAATTGGAAGCCGAAGATAAAGCAGCCTAAGAAGAAGGGAGCTAGCACCTCCCAATCACTAGTGGTGCTTCCTTATCACAATCAGCTCTCCTACCAGAGGTAAGATCACTTTAATTATCATAGTGTTTTTGTTTATACACCATACAAGCCTAACAGTAAATTAGTCCTAGTAAATTGGTCAGGGATTACTTTATCTTAGTACTATAGTGGTCATGGATTAATCTGTCTTAGTATACTATTCATTAGGGACTAATCTGTTTTAGTATTAATCTGTTAATCTGTTACACTACTATGCCCATGATGCTTCTAACAGCTAACCAGGCAGCTCAACAAGCCAGCACCAAACCCTACTGTAATGATGCATTTGTTTGTCATTGTAATCTGTTTGATATATGCATTGATTAAATCCCATGTGATGTGCTTTATGTTTTGTCATATTTTGGTGTCCTCCCACTCCAGGTTATAAATGCAGCTGGCCCAAGTCCTCCAAATTTTGCACTAGGTCCAACAAGAGTGACAAGATCCACACTTGTGATAGCACCACCAGGGCCAACAGTTACTCAAGGCAGGCCACCGGCCCCAACTTCAAGCCGTCCATTTAAACATCCAGGAAAAGCTCCACCATGGTCAATGACACAAGTCGCCCAAAACAATCAAAGTTCAGACCAAAGCAGAAGATTTTCAGGCCGCCAACTCTACTTGCTCAAGAACCAATCCCATCTAACACACAGCAGGCAGCACGAGTTCAGGAACTTCTCTAAGGACTAACTCCATCTAACACACAATCTGCTGTACAGAATCAGGAGGCTCCACCACCAACTTTACCAAATGCATTAACATCTAAGGATTCAAAGGAATGAAGAGTCATGTCATTATGTTATTTTGGGATAAATGTGTGCTGTTGTAATGGTTAATGGCATATTCTAGATACAATTTTTCTTTTTTGTTACCTGTTTTTTGGTTACCGGTTATTGGTGTAAACCCCACTAAAATTAGTAAATAATTAGTCAATAAATTAAATTTCAATTAGGAAGATTAAAAATGTAAATCTAATATCAAAATAGGATAGAACTCTTTAAAATGAGAATTTTAACACTAATTTCGAAAAATTTGGTCCAAAATTGGATTGGATGGGCAGAACCAGTTGAACCGGATCCAAACCGGGCCCATGGGTCCAACCGGACCCATAACTTAAAATGGGTAGTGCCATCTCCTTCCCCATTCAGCAACAAAACACGCTGAATACAGCAAGGGGGAAAGGAGAGCTGCCAAACCCTCATCATCCCTTCAATCCACCGTAACTTCTCTGTTCGAGCTCCGATCGCTACATCGTTTGCGGCCACGCGTCCAGCGTGTCGAGCTCTACATTTCTATCAAATCAATTCTATGGGTAAGCCACAATCCCATCTTAGATTCTCTGCCCCCTTTTTATTTGTGAAATTGAGCCCTTGTAATGAGATTTTGCCAAATTCGGTATTCTAGGTTCGATTTAGCTTGCGGAGCTTATCGGGTTTGAGTTGCTATGTGTGTGGGTGCGGTAAGGATCACCTAAACCTAAGCCAATTTTTATCTTATTATGTGAATTTTGAAATTGAAGTATACATGTGTAATAGGTGTGAATTAAGTATACATATATGCATTGGAATTGAATTATGGACATTTAGAGGCTTGGTGGAAGATTGGTGCTAAGGTTTTGATTGATTTCTCAAGCTTGTGGGGCTGTGTGTGTGACTAGTATGGCTGCCTTGGACCAAACGTGGTGATCGGCCAAGGTATGGTTTAGGTTTCGTGCATTTAATATGTAATGCTCTGTGAAAACTTAGGCTAGATGACCGTAGGATAGGAATGAATGTTTGAATATGTAAATGGCTTAGTGTTTTGTTGATACACCTTGAACAAGGTTAGGTTTTGGTTTTGTTGTGGATGTTGGTGTTGGAATTAATCAGTATGAGTTTATTGGAGTTGATGATGATGAGTTGATGATGTTATTAATGTATGATGATGTAATTTTGTGGTTTGTTGCTTGTTGGTTGGTTAATGATGATGAATGGAGGATCTGTGATCATGGCAATATAATGATATGGTTGAGATTGAGTGATGTTTATTTGAATTTGTTGGTATTGATATAATGAATAATGATGTGATGATGGTTGGAGAATTTCATGATGATGACAATATGTATATATAGAATAATATGTTAGTTGTGATTAAAACTTGTAAGGTTGGATTGAAATAAGATGTTAATGAGCTAAGGATTGTTGTGCTATTGTTGAGGGTAAATATATTGATGGAAATGAATATGCTGAATTGAGTGGGAATGAATTTTGAAAAGAAAATGAGGTTTGAAGTCTTTTTGAAAAACTTGGTTTTCGGCGGTTCATAACTAGATCCTCAGATTTCGGTTGGAGGTTGAATTTGTTTTAACTCAAAGATGGTTTTGCAAGCTTTTGAACGGTATAAACTTTGTGAAAAATAGAATTTTGAAGTAAAAGTTATGAATGTCGGAAGTTTAGGTGTGAATTATGTGTCATGTAGGTGGATATAACAATTTTCTGGGCATTATGCAGCTTTCTGGGTGAACTGTGTTTTTTTGAACAATGTACGCCCACGCGTACACATGGCATGGAACTTTAAACTGCGCATGCGCGAGTAGCCCATGCGTGCGCATGATGAGCTAACATACATGACCACGCGTACGCATGGTAAGGGAATGCGCACGCGTGCTACCTTTTCATACTACTACAAGTACGCGTGACCCACGCGCACGCATGTCCCCTGCTTCTTGCAAAACTGGATTTTTGTGTTTTAAACCAGATTTTTGACTTCTAAACCTCCATTTTCATCCTTTTAGATATAAGGTATAGTACTAAGTCCAGTAGCTAGTTGAAGCTAGGGAAATAAGGTAACTTGGAAATGAAGAAAGGAGAAAAATATGAGGAGTTATAAGACAAAGAGGTAGATATTAAATGAAGTTATGATGCCATGGCTATGATGAATGATTATATAATGATTATGAATATTAAACGGCTTTTGAATTAATGATATCTGAGATACAAGTTTCCTTGGGTAACAGAACCGTGGCTTGCCACCACATGTTTCAGGTTGAAACTCGATACTCTGTTGACCCTATATCGTAAGTGATGCCAGGGCATCTTGGCTAGTTTTACTAGCAATTTTTTGTATGCTTTAGGTTGGTTTCATGCATTTTCTTAGGAAATAAGCAAGTATTTGGTTGAAAATGCATTCATACCATGATTCAAGCAAACATTGTAAATTTTGAATAATTTCATGAGAATTATGCATGAATTCAATGATAAAATGGATGATGCATGATCCCATGATTAAGAGCAAGACTTTGATGCACTTTGTTTGATTGATTTCAGGTAACAAGAAGCAGAGAAGAGCCACGTTAGTTGCTACGTTAGTGCCACTAACTTGGCTACTAACGTGGAAGGAAGGAAAGTTGGAACGTTAATGGCATCAACTTTGAAGAAGGAGCAGCGTTAGTGGCAAAAATGAGTGCCAATAACGCTAGCAAAGGTGCAAGAAGACCCACGTTAGTCTCCACGTTAGTTACATTAACGTGGGAACAAACGTGGAAGGAAAGGGAGATGCCAACGTTAGTAGAAAAGGTGATCTCTACTAACGTTTGCGAAGCAAAAAAGACCCACGTTAGCTTCCACGTTAACTACATTAACGTGGGAACTAACGTGGAAGGAAAGGGAGATGCCAAAGTTAGTGGAAAAGGTGATCTCCTCTAACGTTTATGAAACAAAAAGACCCACGTTAGCTTCCACGTTAACTACATTAACGTGGTAGTTAACGTGGGCAAAAGTCTCACCCAGCAGCCTGACCATGCCTTCTTCAAACAAGAATAACTTGAGTCACAAAGCTCCAAATGAGGTGATTCCAATGGCATTGGAAAGTAGGATTCCAGAGCTTTCCAAGAATATATGGCACTACATGGTGGACACTAAATTTGAAGGAGAAAACCTGCCCCGAAAGTGCAAAGATGAACATGGTATCAACCTGTAGTAAGGCCAGCTGACCTCTTCACCTTCCAAGAAGTATAACTCGAGTTGTAGAGCTCCAAATGATCCGCTTCCAAAGGAATTGGAAAGTAGACATCCAGGGATTTCCAAAAATATATAATAGTATGGAGTGGACATTAATTTTGAACTTCAAAACCTGGCAATTTTCGGCCCTGATCGCGGACGTTATTGGCACTCACGTTTGCCAATAACGCCAGCCACTATGCCAGCAACCCTGTCCCCTTCAAAGGAGCATAACTTGAGTTAAAGAGGTCCAGTTGAGGGGATTTTAGTTGCGTTAGAAAGCTAACATTCAGAGCTTTCCAACGATATATAATACTCTATAGTGGGTATGAAATTGGAGCACAAACCAGAGGCATCTTTTAAGCCCCAAAAATACCAACTGGGTAGCAAGTGTGACGTTAGCCACACTAACTTCAGCTATAACGCCACACTTGTAGCGTTAGTGTGGCTAACGTTAGCACTGACATTAGCACCTGGACCTCAACTTGATTCTCTTTCAAGAACCACCCAACCTCAAGGAAGCAAGCCCACAACTGTCAACCAATCAAGGCCACAAGAAGCATCTAGAATAGGAATTTTCATTTAATTATAATTTGCTTTTAATTTCATTTTGTAATTTAGGAGAGCCTATATAAAGGCCTTAGTTTTTACATTGACGGACATTCTGGAAGAGGGGGATTGAAGAGGGGTCTTTGGACTCCCTTCCCTTACACACTTTTCCTTCTCTTTCTTTTCTTTGTACTTTTCATTTATGAATTTTGAAGTTTCAATTTTAGTTTTAATCTTCATCTTTACTTTTCTGCACTTTCTTTCTTTTTTGGTAGAGCAATAATCAACTAACTCTTTTCATTGGGTTAGGGAGCTCTATTGTAATTTGATGGATCAATATTAGTTTTCATTATTCTTCTTCTATCTTTTCTCTTGATTTTACTAGAAAGCTTTCAATCTTCATCCAATTGGGTAGTTATTTTGGAAAAGAAGCTATGCATACTTGGATCTCTTCTGAACCTTGGAAGAGGAATGAAGAGATCATGCTAGAAATGCTTTCTCATGTTGGACCAAATTAGGGTTGGATGGGTATGTGACTATAACCCTATCAACACTTGATTTGGAAAAGCATGTGGTATAATCAGTGACCATACTTCATCTCTTCTCATTAGCAATTGACCAAGGAATTGGCTATTGATCAAGATTTGAGAGATTGAATTACAAGGAATTGTAATTCGATCACTTAAGATTGCCAAGGAGATCAATGAACGCATTGATTGAGGAAGAGATGAGAATGAACTTGATCCGGAGGATTGCAATATCTCTTGATCCCAATGTTCATTTTATTTTTAGTTCTTACATTTACTTTTCTTGCCATTTTACTTTTTTGCACTTTATTGCTTTCTTTACTTTTATGCCATTTACATTTCCTTGTTGCTTATCACTCCAATCTGATTCGTCTAACTAGGATAATCAATTAACCATTGATTGCTTAATCCGTTAATCTCTGTGGGATTCGACCTCACTCTTTTGTGAGTTATTACTTGACGACAATTCGATATACTTGTCGAAGGGGAATTTGTTGAGAGACAAGTTTTCTGTGAGCATCAAGTTTATGGCGCCGTTGCCGGGGATTAATTGTGATTAACATACTACCAGTTGATTGATTTACTAGATTAGACACTTTTCTTTTGTCTATATTTTCTTTTATTTCTTTATTTTCTTTTGCTAACCAACTGTTTGTGATATTGCCTCACTAAGAATCCCTCCTTTATTACAATGGAGATTCCAATGTCTTTTGGTGAGTATTGTTTGAGACAGAGCTTTTTGCAGAAAAGAAAGGAGCATCCATCATATTGTAGTCAATCACATTTCATGAGAAACTCTCCACCACCACAGGATGATCCAATTTACTATGCTCATGGTGAGTGGGAGTATCAAGAACATGAAATGGGGTACTTTCTCCAGCAACAAAATGGTCCATATTTTGGTAAAATTGATCACTACTCAAGTTGTGACTGGGAAGATCAAAATCAAAGAGATTTCACTCATTCATATCCAATTCATCAAGAGCCATCACCTCTCAATTATACAACCTCACCTTCAAGTTTTACATGCTTAAATTCTTCATCATTTGAGTATGCCTCAGCACAAAAGTCTATCCCAAATCCATACAATTCATTTCACCATCCACGAAACTCAATCCACTACCCACAAGAGTCATATCACTTTCAGAACACACAACCACAAAACAACCAATTCCATTCACAAGCCAACCCCGACCAACCATTACAACCTACCCAACCTCCTTTAGATAGACTTGCTAGGATGGAACTCATCATGGAAGAACTCAAAAAAAGTAGAGAAGAAGAGATACTCGCTAGGATAGAACTCCTCCTTGAAGAAATAATAAAGACAAACGAAGAGGAGAAAATAGCAAAAAGAGACCATGAAGAAAAATTGAGACAGAATGCACAACTCTATTCTGAAGAACAATTCATTGAAGAGCTAAGATTACAAAGAGAGACCACTTCACTCTCTCTAGAAATAGAGGAGTTCATTCAAAGGTCAAGAACAAGGGAGGAATCAGAAGAACAAGAAAAAGAGGCAGTCATACCAAGTGAGATTCATATGAAGAAGGAGGAGGCTGTGAGAGTATATAAGCCCAAAGATCCATACCCACAGAGGCTACTAAGGGTGACAAAGGAACATGCAAACTCACTCCCAAAAGGCTCAATGCAACATCATGCAGAAGAAAGGGAGGAAGTCAATCAAGGGAGTCCACACAACTCCAATAAAACAGAGAGTTGCCTAAAGGATGAGTTCATTGAACCACCAATTCAAGAAGCTCTTGATGAAGAGGATGCTCCAACCATCATACAACACCCAAGTACTGAAATCAAGGTGGTGAAGGCAATCAACATGAGCACTAAAAAGAGGATGGTGACCAAGAAAAGAAGGACAATATCTAGGAAAATGAAAAGGTCAACTAAAAGCCATCCCACCCCTACCCCAACAAGCAAGTTTACACAAGCTAACAACAAAAGAAAGCTTGCTGGGGAGAGGCACTCAAAACAAGGGGCATTAACTGGCTCCTCTTTCCTCTTGAGGTCATTCCTCTTAACAAACTGGAAGAAGAGGAAGAAACTCATGAACAACATGTCAAGCTAATGACATTAAAAGAGCGCTTGTTGGGAGGCAACCCAACCGTAGGTAACATTTTCTTTCCTTACATAGTTTACTTTCAATCATTTGACATATGATTGCATTCTAAGTTTGGTGTTGCCATGCAACAAAATGATTTTCAATCTTCACTAGGTATTTGCATCATTCTAAAATGACAGTGTCACACTAAGTTTGGTGTTGACACTTAACTTTTATGTAAAGTACCATGCCAACACCACTTATTAATGCAATTAAAATGTCTCTGTTTGTATCTCTTGTGCCTTTATTGTATCCTTAATCTTGCTTGCTGAAACACATGCATACTCACACTTCATTCTAAGACATTCATGATCCATCATAGACCCCATCACCACTATTTTAATTGTTGCTTGAGTATAAGAAATCATTCTAAGTTTGGTGTGGGAAGGGGAAGAATAGGAGGAAAAGGGCAACAACAATAAAGATGAACTACAAGGTGGTAAAGTTCCTTTTTCCTCTGACTTATTTCTAGCACTTTAAATTGCATGATTGTCCTCTATTTTCTTTGTATGCATGTGTGATTACTCCTTGTGAATAAGCATAATTTGATATTTGATTTGTAACATGTTGCTATGATATCATGATTATCATCTTGAATTTTACTTGCACCCAATATCTCTAAGAATGCAACAAAGAAATCATTCTTTTGAAAGGAAAATGTTGAAGAATTTTATAAATCTTAGGGCAAGCAAAAGATTAAGAAGAGTGGAGGTTCTGATTGTATGATTGTGTATTGAGGTTGCATATTTGTGAAAACTTGCATGGGAGCTCATAGACAGGAATTAAAATTTAGAAAAGTATTATGGAATTTCTCAAACATCTATTGATCCAAGAAGCAGCAACAAAAGAAAACAAAAGAATAAGAAAAAAAAAAGAACAAGCCCAAGGCTCTGAGTATCAATTACTAGGAAGAAAAAGAAAGAAACAAGAACTCAAAGAGTTATTGTCCTAGTTAAATGCTTGTGGTGGATTTGTGTCAAAGAGAGAAGCTTGAGCAAGTTTATCCTAAGGGGTGCTTCAACACCTAATACCTTAGACCAACTGGTTTGGGAGTATTGATTGAAAGCTTATCTTAAAAAGCCGCTTTGAGACATGATACCTAGAGTCGAGGCCAAGATACAAAAAGAAAAGAAAAATGCTAGAAAATAAGTGCTGCTTCAAAGGTGACAATCTATAAAGAGGATTCCATAATATCATTTGAATGAAATTTCTAAGATCTAAGACTTCCAAAATGTAAGGACTAATGAGCACTGGAATCCTTGCATAAGCATACAAATTAGAGTTAACCCCACTGTCACTTATTCACTTCACCCACTAAGGCATCATAAGCAATTCTTCAACGCATTCTAATTAAGAGAATTCTTTGTGCATAGTTTTTTTTCTTGCTTGGGGACAAGCAAGATTTAAGTTTGGTGTTGTGATGTCAGGGCATCTTGGCTAGTTTTACTAGCCATTTTTTGTATGCTTTAGGTTGGTTTCATGCATTTTCTTAAGAAATAAGCAAGTATTTGGTTGAAAATGCATTCATACCATGATTCAAGCAAACATTGTGAATTTTGAATGATTTCATGAGAATTATGCATGAATTGAATGATAAAATGGATGATGCATGATCCCATAATTAAGAGCAAGACTTTGATGCACTTTGTTTGATTGATTTCAGGTAACAAGAAGCAGAGAAGAGCCACGTTAGTGGCTACGTTAGTGCCACTAACTTGGCCACTAACGTGGAAGGAAGAAAAGTTGGAACGTTAGTGGGAACGTTAATGGCATCAACTTTGAAGAAGGAGCAGCGTTAGTGGCAAAAATGAGTGCCAATAACGCTAGCGAAGGTGCAAGAAGACCCACGTTAGTCTCCACGTTAGTTACATTAACGTGGGAACTAACGTGGAAGGAAATGGAGATGCCAACGTTAGTAGAAAAGGTGATCTCCACTAACGTTTGCGAAGCAAAAAAGACCCACGTTAGCTTCCACCTTAACTACATTAACGTGGGAACTAACGTGGAAGGAAAGGGAGATGCCAAAGTTAGTGGAAAAGGTGATCTCCTCTAACGTTTGCGAAACAAAAAGACCCACATTAGCTTCTACGTTAACTACATTAACGTGGTAGTTAACGTGGGCAAAAGTCTCACCCAGCAGCCTGACCATGCCTTCTTCAAACAAGAATAACTTGAGCCACAAAGCTCCAAATGAGGTGATTCTAATGGCATTGGAAAGTAGGATTCCAGAGCTTTCCAAGCATATATGGAACTACATGGTGGACACTAAATTTGAGGGAGAAAACCTGCCCCGAAGGTGCAAAAATGAACATGGTATCAACCTGTAGTAAGGCCAGCTGACCTCTTCACCTTCCAAGAAGTATAACTCGAGTTGTAGAGCTCCAAATGATGCGCTTCCAAAGGAATTGGAAAGTAGACATCCAGGGCTTTCCAACAATGTATAATAGTATGGGGTGAACATTAATTTTGAACTTCAAAACCTGGCAATTTTAGGCCCTGATCGCGGACGTATTGGCACTCACGTTTGCCAATAACGCCAGCCATTATGCCAGCAACCCTGTCCCCTTCAAAGGAGCATAACTTGAGTTACAGAGGTCCAGTTGAGGTGATTCTAGTTGCGTTAAAAAGCTAACATTCAGAGCTTTCCAACGATATATAATATTCTATAGTGGGTATGAAATTGGAGCACAAACTAGAGGCATCTTTTAAGCCCTAAAAACACCAACTGGGTAGCAAGTGTGACGTTAGCCACACTAACTTCAGCACTAACGCCACACCTGTATCGTTAGTGTGGCTAACGTTAGCACTGACATTAGCACCTGGACCTTAAATTGATTCTCTTTCAAGAACCACCCAACCTCAAGGAAGCAAGCCCACAACTGTCAACCAATCAAGGCCACAAGAAGCATCTAGAATAGGAATTTTCATTTAATTGTAATTTGCTTTTAATTTCATTTTGTAATTTAGGAGAGCCTATATAAAGGCCTTAGTTTTTACATTGACGGACATTCTGGAAGAGGGGGATTGAAGAGGGGTCTTCGGACTCCCTCCCCTTACACACTTTTCCTTCTCTTTTTTTTCTTTGTACTTTTCATTTATGAATTTTGAAGTTTCAATTTTAGTTTTAATCTTCATCTTTACTTTTCTGCACTTTCTTTCTTTTTTGGTAGAGCAATGATCAACTAACTCTTTTCACTGGGTTAGAGAGCTCTATTGTAATTTGATGGATCAATATTAGTTTTCATTATTCTTCTTCTATCTTTTCTCTTGATTTTACTAGAAAGCTTTCAATCTTCATCCAATTGGGTAGTTATCTTGGAAAAGAAGCTATTCATACTTGGATCTCTTCTGAACCTTGGAAGAGGAATGAAGAGATCATGCTAGAAATGCTTTCTCATGTTGGACCAAATTGGGGTTGGATGGGTATGTGACTATAACCCTACCAACACTTGATTTGGGAAAGCATGTGGTATAATCAGTGACCATACTTCATCTCTTCTCATGAGCAATTGACCAAGGAATTGGCTATTGATCAAGATTTGAGAGATTGAATTACAAGGAATTGTAATTCGATCACGTAAGATTGCCAAGGAGATCAATGAACGCATTGATTGAGGAAGAGATGAGAATGAACTTGATCCGGAGGATTGCAATATCTCTTGATCCTAATGTTCATTTTATTTTTAGTTCTTACATTTACTTTTCTTGCCATTTTACTTTCTGCACTTTATTGCTTTCTTTACTTTTATGCCATTTACATTTCCTTGTTGCTTATCACTCCAATCTGATTCGTCTAACTAGGATAATCAATTAACCATTGATTGCTTAATCCGTTAATCTCTGTGGGATTCGACCTCACTCTTTTGTGAGTTATTACTTGACGACAATTCGGTATACTTGCCGAAGGGGAATTTGTTGAGAGACAAGTTTTCCATGAGCATCAGTAAGGGTGACTGGGCACGTATAAATTCCCGGAAATAGATATCCCCCATTGAATGATATATGAATGAATGATTGTATAAATGATGAATGAATGAGAAATCTATGCATAAACTTATGGCTATGCGCAACGAGGGACCGTCTAAGGTTTTTGGACTTGTCAGGTTGGCTGGATAACCAACAGATGAGCCTCATCAGCCATAGAACACATACATGATGTGCATTTGTTTGTTTTGTCTACTGTGCATTACTTGGGATTGCCTAACTGAATATATTCTATGCTACCTGTTATATTTGCTACTTGCACTATCTGTTACCTACTTGTGCGTGAAATTGTTTGGTTGTTTGTCTCTGCTAAATCATTGGCAATGGAGGTGCGGAGGAAGGGTGGACCGGTTTGGAGTTAAAGTTAGGATTAGAGTAGGTAAGTTTAGAACCTTTTAGGTCACCTACCCCCTTTTATGGCTTCTGCTTAGAGTTTAAGCTTTATAACTGTTTGTTGGTGTTCTAAGATTGCCTCTGGAATTTCCAGGACCTTATATATTATGTGTGTGGCACCTTTACCATGCTAAGAACCTCCGGTTCTCACCCCATACTATGTTGTTATTTTCAGATGCAGGTCAAGAGGCACCTCGCTAGGCGTCTGGATCCCTGAAGCGGAGCGGTTCCTAGGTTCTTGTGTTTATCAGTTTATGTATATATGTAATCAGCTTTCTCTCCACGAAACTTGATTAGTTTGTTCCTCATAGAGGTTACAGGAGAGTTAGGGCCTTGTTTCTGTATTTTTGGGTGTTTTGGGATACTCGTATATGTATATAAATATTCTCCGGCTAGCCTTGGCTTCGCAGGCTGAGTCAGGAGCTAGTTATTCTGTATTCTTGGCTCTCTATTCTCTCTCTCGCTTATTCACATTTATAACCTTTAGGTTTCTTAGAACGCAAGTAATTCCGTTTCTTGAGCGTTGCGCTTTTTATTTTCCCATTTTGTTTTACCCGTTTTTCAAGGCTCCTCGTATACTGTACCCTTTTCCATATATATATATATATATTTAGAGGTCGTAGCACCTCGCCACCTTTGTTTTACATCCTAGGTGTAAACCTCTGTGTGGTAGGGTGTTACAATTGGTCAAGGGAAAACTTGTTAATGGTAGCATGCCATACATGTGTATACATTATTGTCAAATTGGTTTCCTTTTTTTTTGTTCCAGTTCTAAACATGAATGTTTACTTTCACAGCTTTAATGTCAGTTCTTGAATGTTTGATTATCTGTTATTTTGCCAACTTTAATTTTATACATATATTGCAACATACATGCTAAAAACTGATACAGGGTATTCAAATCATTTATACAAAGGACATGTTGAATTTTTTTTGCAAGAAATCACCACATTTATCATTTTCAATCATTAATCAATTCATACAACTTAAAACAGCAACACTCAGGATAATGAAAATAACATAAATACACCATCCTTTGTTTTTTTTCATCTCTAAAGCTACTATCATCTTCTCCAAATATGTGATCCTATTTTCCATGTCTTGCTTCTTGGGATGCTCTTCAACATCCCCAATTTCCTTCTCTCCCAGATATCTTGTATCAGTCATCCCAAGTCTTGCAATGTGATCATCAAACCACAAAAAACCTTGCAATATGGTTGTCTTACCTACAAAAAAATCAATCTACAGAACTCAGAAAAAATCTGGTATTTGAGGATAAGCCCTAATGCAAATACAGTTCCACATAGTTGCTTTACATACCTTATAAAACGGGCACCCCAGAAATAATCTGATAGGATTGCTGCTCATCTTCGACATGAGCAGAATTGTATTTTCTCCACAGAAGCACTTTGGTGATACACCATCTTTGCCATCATTCCCATTAGGAACCGAACTCGCAGCGAACTGGTCTTGTCTTCCTCCACCTCCACTTTTTCTCGAGCTTGATGATACTCCGTCAGATGCCATGGGACAAAATATTTCTTTTCTTCGTTCACCCACTTTACTGTTTTGTGCATTCAAAGTATTAGGGATCAAGACTTTGAAGGATTGGGGGTGGTGATGAAATGGCGTCGTTTTGGTGCTTGGGGACTAATATGTCATGTTTTCAAAAGCTATAGCTTACGTGTGATCCCGTAACGGCCAGGTCAGCGCCACAGAAGCTACGTCATACTTTTCCGTCGATCCAACAGAGTAACTTCAATGGAGGGGTGATAAACCACTATTTTATGATTTATCTTGTGCTCAATTGAGTGATTTTTATCAACTCTTTACCCACTTATTCATACTATTTGCATGGTTTTACATTTGCCTTCCTAATTATGTGCTTTGATTGAAAATATTCTTCTTTGGCCTTAAGTTCCCTATGTTTAATCCTCTCTTATTACCATTAGATGTCTTGATATATGTGTTAAGTGATTTCAGAGATTACAGGAATGGATCAAAGGATGGAAAGGAAGCATGCAAAAGTGGAAGGAATACAAGAAGTTGGAGAAATTGCTAAGTTGTTCAGCCTGACCTCTTCGCACTCAAACAGCTATAACTTTAGCTATAGAGGTCCAAATGACGCGGTTCTAGTTGCGTTGGAAAGCTAACATCCGGGGCTTCGATTTGATATATAATATCTCATAGTTGCCCTGACGCTAGGCGATGCGAACGCGTGCTCCACACGGATGCATCGCAGTGGCGAAAATCAGCGTGGCAGATTTCTTCTCCAGCGATTTCTGGGTTGTTTTCGACCCAGTTTGTGGCCCAGAAAACACATATTAGAGGCTATAAAGTGGGGGAATCCATTCATTCATAACAACAAGCTCACAATACACAATTTTAGGATTTAGATGTAGTTTTTAGAGAGAGAGGTTCTCTCATCTCTCTTTGGATTTAGTTTTAGGATTTAGGATTATTTCTTCTTCATCATAGGTTCAATGTTCCTCTTATTTATTTTCTACTTTTATTATATACTTTTAATTATTATTTATCTTTTCAATTTGGCTTATGCTACATTCATGTTATGATTTTCTTAATTAATATTATTTGAGGTAATTCAGATTTAAGATTGCTTTGCTTTATTTACATTGATGCTTTTAATTTAATTTAGATATTTTCTCCCTTTTGGTTTGGGTTAAGTAATTGGTAACGCTTGAGCTGTCAAATAAAGCAGTGGTTGAAATTGGAAGTTGCTCCAATAACTCTAGTCTTTCCATAGGAATTGACTAGGACCTGAGAATTAAGCTAATTAATCCACTTGATTTACCTTCATAGTTAGAGGTTAACAAAGTGGGATTAAAATCCAATTCTCATCACAATTGATAAGGATAGGACTTCCAATTCTAATACCTTGCAAAGAGTTTATTTTATTATTTCTATTTTACTTTTCTTATCATTTAACATAATGGTTTCTTACTTTCAAAACCCCCAATTTACAAGACTCTTAACCAATAATAAGAACATACTTCCCTGCAATTCCTTGAGAAGATGACCCGAGGTTTAAATACTCGGTTATCAATTTTAAAGGGGTTTGTTACTTGTGACAACCAAAACATTTGTACGAAGGAATTTCTGTCGGTTTAGAAACTGTATCTACAACGCGACTATTTTTATAAAATTCTTTACCAGCAAAAATCCTAACGTCAAAATGAAGCCGTTGCCGGGGAATTGCAAACATGTGCCTTATTATTGGTTATTGTAAATATTTGCTTTTTGCTTATTTATTTGTTTTTATTTTTATTTTTATTGTTTCTTTTTCATAAATTAAGAGGTTATTGGTTTTTTATTTAGTTATTAAAAAATTTTTCAAAAATTTGTTCTTGGTGTTCATCTTGATCTTCAAGTTGTTCTTCGTGTTCATCTTGACCTTCAAGTTGTTCTTAATTGTTTTCTTCGTTTTGATCTAAAAATTTTAAGTTTGGTGTCATTTTATTATTTTTCTCTTTCCTCATTAAATTCAAAAATTCAAAGTTTAAAATTTCAAAATTTAAATTTCAAAATTCAAATCTTTTTTAAAAATCATATCTTTTTCAAAATCTTATCTTATCTTATTTCAAAATCAAATTTCAAATTTCAATATTAAAATTCAAAAATTCAAAAATCAAAATTCAAAATTTTAAAATTCAAATTTCAAATTTCAAAATTTTAAATTTCAAAATTTAAAATTCAAAATTAAAAATTTAATTTTCAAATTCAAAATTTAAATTTCAATAACCTTTTAATTTAAAATTATTTTTATTTTCGTTTTTAATTTTTATTTGCTACCATGAACTCTCACCCCTTTGGCTTTGAGTTTGGTTCCAATGCTGTTGCAAGGAATGGAAATTATAACAGGAACATGCATCAAGGTCAAATCAATCAGAGATGGAAGGAGCCACGAGGATCTGATCAATCCTTTAGGCAACATCACCTTCCAAGATACCATGAACAACGACCATCCTACAATGCATGCCAAGACAACAGTTATGGTGGACCCTTCCATGACAACCAACAACCACCAAACTACTATGGTCAAGAGCCATTCCAGGGAGCATACCAAGATGATAGATATGATGGACCCCATCATATGCTTATGAACCACCTCCCCAACATACCTTTGAACCACCAAACTCACAAGCCACTTTACACCATTTACCTCCATATAGGGGTGGCAGGAGTACCCGAACCCGCGGGTACCCGACCCGCCCCGATCCGGTCGGGGCGGGTTAAAACCCAACCCAGAACGGGGCGGGTTTTGGTCGGGGCGGGTGGTTGAGCGGGGCGGGACGGGGTCGGGGTCAGGGTAAACCCGCCCCTACCCGCCCCGGAGTGCATAGTATATATACATAATTTCAATTTTAGGGTTTCTCTTTCTCAGTTCTCACAGCCGCAACCCTAACAGTTTCACTCCTTGTGACCTTGTCTCCTTCAGGTTTGAGGCTTTGTGCCCCCATTCCCCCAACCCTAACAGAGAAAGGTCACCCGTCACCTCTTCCTCTTCAGCCACAACCCTCTTCCTCTCCCGCCGAGCCAATCACCGCCACGACGCTAGCTTCCTCCGAGCCCCTCGCCCACTTCCTCTTCCTCTTCAGCCGCAACCCTCTTCCTCTCCCGCCGAGCCAATCACCGCCGCGACAACACCTTCCTCTGAGCCCCTCACCCACTTCCTCTTCCTCTTCAGCCGCAACCCTCTTCCTCTCCCGCCGAGCCTCTCACCGCCGCGACGCTACCATCCTCCGAGCCCCTCGTCGAGTCTTCATCTGCTGAACAGTGAACCCCTCGCTGTGTCACTGTGCTGCCGTCCTGTGCTACCGAACCTCTGCGCTGCCCTCTTTGTCGCCGTCTTCCTCCTCTAGTAACTGGTAAGTTGCCCCTTTCTCTATCTCATGCTCTCTCTGCTGCCATATCTTAAAGCTTGAGTGCATTAATATTGTCATATCTTAGTGAGGTTATGCTACTATGTTTCTGTTCAGGTCTAGCATCACATGTATGTTCATTTGCAGGAACAATTTTAGTTTATGGGGCCGATTTTGTCACAGGATTAACTGTTCAAAAGAATAAACACTGTTTGGAGAAAATTGAGATCTTAAACTTCCTTTATTTTTTGTACTAAAAATTGAATATGAAGGGAAGACATTTTTTCTATCTCTGAATCTTTATATTTGTGTCCTATTTTAGTTACCAAACACAGCCTTGATGAATTCATCCTTGATTCACACTGCATTATAACCATTAATTCATGCTGGGTTAGTGTGTGGTTTTATTGAGTGAATTAGAGTATTATTCTTCTTTTTCATTCCTTTGAAGTCATATATTCAACCTGTGCAGAATACTTTGAAGTCATATATTCTTCTTGTATTATTGATATTAATTGAACTTTCAATTTGATAACAAACATATTCATCCTTGATTTTTAATGTTTTAGCTGAGTATGCTATTCTTTACAAACAAGATGGGCTTACCGTTGGCCATGCGATCATGCTCGGTGCGGATCCTTTGAGCAAAGCTGCTACACTTGAAGCATTGCATGCTTATCCCGGTATGATTTTCTAAATGCTGCCACTGATTAGTGGCATTTGTGTTTTCTAAAGGAACATATTTACTAAAATGTTGTGTTCTTAATTGTTATTGAGAATGATGTTGTTGAAAGTTGAAACATGAGTCTTAGCAATATACAAGTTATGTTAGCATTTTCATTGTCCTTTATGGTTGATGAAATGTTTAAAACTTACACAGATTTTTCCTCTGCTGAACTTAAATGTGGAGGACTGGTAAAATTTAGGCGGTTTGCAAGTTGGAGGGGGAATAAATTCGGACAATTGTTTGAGTTACATCGAGGAAGGAGCAAGCCACATCATTGTCACATCCGTAAATTCTTCTTTAAGGTTTTCCACCTTTTAATTGCCATTAACTTTTATCCATTGAGAAAGCATTTGTATTAACTCTCTCAACCAATTATGTTATTCAAGAATGCCACTTATGTGTTATTTTTCAATGGAAATAATTTAGCCATGTTGTGTTTAATTGATTTCTCTCTTTATAGTATGTGTTCAACAATGGTCAAATGGATCTCAAAAGACTAAAAGATTTTGTTAGAATTGTTGAAAAAGAGAGACTTGTGTTGGACTAGGTGATGTGAACATGATTCAGTTTGCCAATTCTTAAATTTTGTTTTGTGTTTTTTTAATTGTTTTTTTCAGGTTTGAATTTTAGGTTTGAATCTTGATCTTCAAAACTTTAATGATGATGAAGATGTGGAAAGTGATCAAGAATAAGGATTGAAGACTTTTTTATATTTTAATGATGTAATTTCTTTATGTTTGTATTTTAATTTAGTTATTTGACATTCTATGAACTCTTTTTTAATTTTAAGTTATTTGACATTGTATGAATCTTATGTTTGTATTTTAATTCAGTTATGAATTTTAAGTTTGTATCTTGATTTATAAATGAATGTGTAAAATTTAAAATGTCATTTACTTTTTATAGGGGCGGGTAGGGGCGGGGCGGATACCCGTGGGGGCGGGTTAGGGTAGAGTAGCCTACTACCCGCGGGTAGGGGCGGGGCGGGTAGTAGTGGGGTACAAGGACGGCGGGGCAGGGTCGGGTAGGGCAAAAACCCGCCCCTACCCGCCCCACTGCCATCCCTACCTCCATATGACCCTAACCCACATCCACCATACCAACCACCCTATGAACCAAATGAACCATATATAGATCCACCCCAACCTCCATTGGATAACAATACACTCATCTCTAACATCATTGGTCTCACCTCTACACTCCAAAATCTTATATCCCGCATGAACCAACCCTTTACCTCCAATATTCAATCCTCAAGCTCTAGTGCACTTCCTTTTCAACCACATAATGATCTTTTCATCCCATCACCACCCTCCATGGGAGAGCACCGACATCCATCAATCCAAGAGCAAGATGATTCCAATTATGCTATTGATACGGAACAGGAAAGAAGGAATCATCTTCGCGAATCCATACTTCATAAGGAGCTAGAGGAGGCCCTACGGGTAAAGGTAGGAGAGACCTTTGAAGATGAAAGAGTAGTTGAAAGGAGTTGTCATGGAAAGAAAATCATCAAGGATGAGTACGATTTTATACTTAAACAACTGGACAAAGCAGCAATTATTAAAAAGGAAGAAGTGATTGCAGACTTAAGAGATGCTGAACCTCCATGAAAAAGTCAAGACATAGAACCTCCTTCCAAGACGGTTGCATTTGATGTTGAGGAGGGTGTACAACCTCCAAAGCATATCATAGTTGAAGACTTGGAAGAGGTTGGTCAAGAGATGGAGATTACAGAAGAAGAAGCACAGACTCCCATGCCCTTGGTGAGCAATGAAGAAGAGATTGAATTGGAAGAAAGCTACCAAGAGGAAGAGGTTGATATTGAAGAAACTTACAAGGAGGTGAAAGTTGACAAGGAAGAACTCAAAGGGACTGGAGCTGGAAATCACCTTGCCAATGCTGTTGGAGACCTCTCCCCCAAAGCCATCACCATCTATTCCTTCATTCAAGTGGGTAAATCTTTCATCTCTAAGCTTAATTAGCTCACTTGAATATGCTTTACTTGAAACAGATGGTCAGCTTAGAGCTCTTTGTGGTATTAAGCGTAAAAGGAGGATGGTTAGTAGTTGGAGTTGTCATGCAAGGTTCAACATGGTTGTGTGCTCAAAGATTAAATGCAAGGGTTGGTGTAAAGCTCAACTGAATGGGTCTAGGAAGTTGTTTGGACGCTTCACTGAGAATTCTAAAGCTGAACCACCCGGTTGGAATCATGATAATAAACTTGAAGACGGGTGTAGAAACAAGATTTGGGATCCCGGAGGATATTGGAATCACAAATATTGGTGAAGATTCCTGGATGAGTTCAAGCATAAGCCACCATAACAGGAAGCTCATCAAATGTCCAACTTAAGGACTTTAACTAAAAGTGCTAGGTGGGAGACAACCCACCATGGTTTGATCGTTCCTTTTTCAATTTTATTTCGTTTTGTTTGTTTTTATTTTATTTTATTTTATTTTCATTGAACCTGGAATTATTTATTGTATCTACATTAGCATTGCATTCTGCATACTGCATATATAAAAAAAAAAACACGCACGTGACGCGGCAGCGTCGCTGATGCATCCACGTCACAAGTGCATTAGGAGAAAAGAAAAGTGAACAGAGAGTCACGCGAGAGCGTGGCTAGAGGCGTGCCTTTGGCACAAATCGCCCCACGCGGCCGCGTGTCCCACGTGTCCGCGTCAGGTGGAAAATTTGCCTCCCACGCGACCACGTCACCCATGCGGCCGCGTGACCTGAAAATCGACGTGAACAGGGTGCATAGCCGAAAGTTATGGTGGAGTGGTGCTGGACTAGCGCTAGACGCACAGCCCTTACCACGCGAACGCGTGCCCCACGCGTCCGCGTCATATTCCAATATTGGCCACTCACGCGATTGCATGACCCACGCGATCGCATCACCCATATTTTGGCAAAATAAGATTTCGAACAGAGACTTGTGCGAGCACGAGGCTGCCCTCGCGCCAGTAGCATAAAACGTGTCACGCGACATCATGACCGACGCAACCGTGTCAATCCTAATAAGCGCAATTCGCGCGAACGCGTCACCCACGCGTCCGCGTCGCCTGCGCCGCACAACTTATCCAAATCAGCGCCAATTATCTTATCTTTTCTTTTCTAATCCTAATTTCTTCTATCTTTTCTTCTTTCTTTCTTACTTTATTTCTTTCACCTCTCATTCCTTTTCACCTTCATTCTATTTTACTTAATTTATGTGCATATTTCATTCATTGCATTTTAATTTAGTGCATATTTTTCTTTTCTTTTCTAAATTCATTGTTTTTCCTTTGGTGTTAAAATTTTCTTATTTAACTGTTGCATCTTTTCTTGAATTATTTTGGTGCTTAGTGACTTATTTTACACTATAGAATGATATTAATTTTCTGCCAATGCCAATCTTTTATGATACTTGCACTTCATTTGCATTGATATGAACTTATATTGATATTTTCATTACTCACACTCCTCCCCTTTGTTGCAAATTTTGCACTACTGGTATGCCATGTGCTTCTATTATTTTCTCACGTACATGTTGAAGCTTCCATGTAAATGAGACCCTTATCATTTGGCATTAACCCACCCATACTTCATTTATTTTCTTATCTTTATTTCTGGGTTACTGTTCTTCTTTTTCTCTTCTTTCAGGCTGGCCACCGAAGACGGAAAAAGGGAGAAACTTCTAAAAGGGGAGACAAACAAGTCCATCTGCACAATCCTTGAAGAAAAATATCAGTTGGAACAACCTGTCCACCTGCACATCTCAACATGCACCAAGGACGGTGCAATCTTTAAGTGTAGGGAGGTCGATACCGATCTCCATGGGTTAGCTATTTTCTTCTTTCCAACACCATTGTTTTATTTTCTTTATTAGTTCATTATTGCATTGCATAATAGATTGCATAGTAATAGGTTATTTGCATGCATCTTCTACTTGATTGAAAAATAATAAGTTTCTTTTAAGACCTTATTTTTTTGAAAAATTTCACTAATTTAAATCAAAATTTTTGTGTTAAATTTGTTTGAAGTTGTATTTGGAACATGGTTTTTGAGCCAAAGAACACACAACCTGTGAGATTTTGAGCTTATTTATATGGTTACATTATTTAACCATAAATATTTTATTCTTGTGTGTTTACTTCTCTATGATTGTAATCTTTATTTTGTTTCATCCTATATGTCCAATATTTAATGTGTTACATACTTGCATATGATTGAGGCCATTGTTTAATTTTAGCTCACTTATCCCAAATAAGCCTACCTTTTACATCACCCTTGTTAGCCACCTTGAGCCTTTTTATCCCCATTTATTCTGTTCTATAACCACATCACTAGCCTTAAGCAGAAAAACAATTAAATATCCCAACTGAATCTTTGGTCAGCTTAAGATAGGGATTGTGTAACAATTATGTGTGGGAAAACTATGGAAACATGGGTTAATAAGGGAATGTGTTATGTTTTTCTACTTTGATAAAATATTGGGAATTTGGGTACCTACTCATGTGAAACTAGAAAAATTTAAAATCCATGTGCATTGATAAGTTATGTTTATTTTTCTATTTAGAAAAAAATAATAAAAAAAAGAAAAAAATATTCAATAAATAAGTAAATAAATAAGGGGACAAAATTACCCCAATGTTAAGTTAATGAAAAATCAATGCATATGTGATAAAATTAAAAGTTGATACATGAGTATGTGATGCAAAAGTGGGAATTTTGGGTAGCTAGGCATGAATTAGAATTATATAGAGTATATGTATGTTTGGTGAAAGTTTAGGTTAATTAAAGATTCAATTTATAGCTCACTTAGCCATATATATACCCTCACCCTTACTTTAGCCCCATTACAACCTTGAAAAGACCTCATGATGTTTGCATTGGTACATTAAAATTTTTGTTGATTGATTAGATGAAGAACAAAGTTTAGAAAGCATGACTAGAGAAGAGTAGAGTGATTAACCCTAGACACTTGAGAGTTAGAGTGATATACACTACCAGTAAGGGTTCAGTGCTTAATTCTATGTTCCCTGCTTTCATGAGCTATCTTCTTACAAGTTTACTTGTCTTTTATTGTATGATTTGAATTAGTGAAATCTGATTTATGTTTGTCTTGAAGAGCTTATTTACTTTTAACCAAGTAGGTAGAAACATTTTGCATGTAGTTGCATTCATATAGACAGGTTGCATTTCATACATTCTATCATTCCTCTTCACTCCTTTATAGCTTCTCTTGAGCTTAGCATGAGGACATGCTAATGTTTAAGTGTGGGGAGGTTGATAAATTACTATTTTATGGTTTATCTTGTGCTCAATTGAGTGGTTTTTATTAACTCTTTACCCACTTATTCATACTATTTGCATGGTTTTACATTTGCCTTCCTAATTATGTGCTTTGATTGAAAACATGCTTCTTTGACCTTAAGTTCCCTATGTTTAATCCTCTCTTATTACCATTAGATGTCTTGATATGTGTGTTAAGTAATTTCAGAGATTACAGGGCAGAAATGGCTCAGAGGATGGAAAGGAAGCATGCAAAAGTAGAAGGAATACAAGAAGTTGGAGAAATTGCTAAGCTGTCCAGCCTGACCTCTTCACACTCAAATGGCTATAACTTTAGCTACAGAGGTCCAAATGACACAGTTTTAGTTGCGTTGGAAAGCTAACGTCTGGGGCTTCGATTTGATATATAATATGTCATAGTTTCTCTGACGGTAGACGACGCGAACGCGTGCTCCACGCGGACGCGTTGCAGTGGCGAAAATCAGCGTGGCAGATTTCTTCTCCAGCAATTTCTGGGCTGTTTTCGACCCAGTTTGCCGCCCAGAAAACACGGATTAGAGGCTATAAAGTGGGGGAATCCATTCATTCATAACAACAAGCTCATAATACACAATTTTAGGATTTAGATGTAGTTTTTAGAGAGAGAGGTTCTCTCCTCTCTCTTTGGATTTAGTTTTAGGATTTAGGATTATTTCTTCTTCATCACAGGTTCAATGTTCCTCTTATTTATTTTCTACTTTTATTATATACTTTTTAATTATTATTTATCTTTTCAATTTGGCTTATGCTACATTCATATTATGATTTTCTTAATTAATATTATTTGAGGTAATTCAGATTTAAGATTGCTTTGCTTTATTTACATTGATGCTTTTAATTTAATTTAGATATTTTCTCCCTTTTGGTTTGGGTTAAGTAATTGGTAACGCTTGAGCTGTCAAATAAAGCAGTGGTTGAAATTGGGAGTTGCTCCAATAACTCTAGTCTTTCCATAGGAATTGACTAGGACCTGAGGATTAAGCTAATTAATCCACTTGATTTATCTTCATAGTTAGAGGTTAACAAAGTGGGATTAAAATCCAATTCTCATCACAATTGATAAGGATAGGACTTCCAATTCTAATACCTTGCCAAGAGTTTATTTTATTATTTCTATTTTACTTTTTTTATCATTTAACATACTGGTTTCTTACTTTCAAAACCTCCAATTTACAAGACTCATAAGCAATAATAAGAACATACTTCCCTGCAATTCCTTGAGAAGACGACCCGAGGTTTAAATACTCGGTTATCAATTTTAAAGGGGTTTGTTACCTGTGACAACCAAAACGTTTGTAAAAAAAGTTGATTGCTTGGTTTAGTAACTATACTTACAACGAGAGTTTACTATAACTTCTAAACCATCAAACTTCAGTTCTTCAAAGGGTATATTTGTCCACATTTTGAACGGGTTAGAGATATAAATGTGTTTTTCATTTCTTAGGAACGAAAATGTCTGTAAAAAAAAAAAGATTAAGGACCTATTTTTCTTGTAAATAATATCTTTGTCATAATGATTGGTAAATCAATTTAAATATTATTAATATATTTATTATTATTATTATTATTATTATTATTATTATTATTATTATTATTATTATTATTATTATTATTAATGTATATCTTATTTAATTATTATTATTTGTTAGTACAAAAAAACTGAGGAGAGTGAAAAGAAGAACGATAAATATGGTGTTGTAATTAAAAGAGTTAGTAAGAAAAAAATTTAAACTATTTTTGACTAATTTTTTTAATTACTAAATATTTTGGTATTAATCTGAAATTTGTTTACAAAAGACTTAGATGCTGTTGTACATGATGGTATACAAATTTATTCGTTTTAAAATGTCTGATCTAAGTTTTTTTTATTTAAATAAATTAAATTAATTATTTACTCCCAAAGTTTTGTATACATCTTAAATAATTTAAAAAATTTAAATTATTAATTTTATAATTTAAAAAATTTAAATCGTTACAATAATATATGTATGCAAATACATACACTCAATTGAATAATACTAGTACTTTTGATTTAAATATAATATTTGTATTATTATATTTGTATGGTTAATTAAATATTTAATTTAAAAAATAATAATTTAAATTTTTTAATTAAAAAATTAATAATTTAAAACTTTAAAGTTATCCAAAATACATACAAAACTTTTTGACACATCAATATAATATTTTGTATATTACTGTGTTGGTTTGATTTTTAATTTTTCATTTCATCTAATTTTAGTCAAATAATTTAAAATTTTAAAACCAAAATTTTTAATTTAAAATTTAGATGAATATAATTTATATTAACGATTTAATTCAATCAGATAAAAATAAATATATTTGTATTATACGAGTACACTTATTTATATTAGATTAAATGTATCCGTATTAGCTAGGAGGGTAATTAATTTAAGAATATAACTGCTTTTGATTTCACTCGCAGAAGTAAGCGCAATGGCGCACTTTCCATTGTTCCTGGATTTCTGCCCAGTAACCGCGCAATCTTTGTAGTTTGCAATTTTACTGTGTCAGAGACACTGCACCTAAATGTTTAAAACCGTAAAATTTTCAAAATTATTTAATTAAGTAAATAATTATTTTATTTTAGTTTATTTTATTTAAATAAAAAAGTCTGTGATCTATTACCGAAAGTATTATTATTATGAATTTAAGGAATTTAATTTATTAAAAATATAATTATTTACGTATTTTTTTATCAGTTTAAATTTTTTTTAAAAAATAATTTTATGAGACAATATCAAAATTTTTATAATTAAAAGTTTAAAATTTGATCTTTATAGAATTCTAAAAAAATTCAACATAAAGCAAAAAAAAAAAAAATACTTATGTAAAATATTTGCGTAAATAAAAAATTACTCTTATACAAACAACGTATTGAAAATATTATTATTTATATTACTTATTTTTTCAGCTTAAATTTTTTATAAAAATAATTTTATGACATAACCTTTTTATATATTGTATTACCAAAACGGATTTTAACATATTTTATAATAAGGGTTTCAACTTAACCGACAAAAAATAATAATACAACAGCAATGCTAAGAAATTAACACCATTCAACTAACAATTCAAACAATCAATTTAGATTGGTCGAGTAGTCAGCTCATTCGTTCGCTTAATTAAGGATCGGAAATTTAAATTCCACCTTATGCAT
This sequence comes from Arachis ipaensis, assembly GCF_059453495.1. Classification (NCBI taxonomy): domain Eukaryota; kingdom Viridiplantae; phylum Streptophyta; class Magnoliopsida; order Fabales; family Fabaceae; genus Arachis; species Arachis ipaensis. The sequence continues at coordinate 110,020,386 of NC_142441.1, read as the reverse complement.
GCAGCAACTCATTAGTCCTTGATCTGTAGGGTTGAAAGTTACCGTGAAAAAAAAAAAACTAACAATTCAAACAAATATTGAGCTTTTAAAAAAGTATAATTAAATAAAAATCACATTTTTTTTCAACACTACAATTTTATCCATCATTAATTAGCAACCACTTACTATCACTACTGTCTATTATCACTCTATTCTAAATTTTAAATTTTAAATTATAAATATTAAATAGTTTAATTACTCTATTGATTATTGTTCTTTATAATTTTGTAAAATTTTTAATTAAGTCTCTATACTTTTTTTTCTTTCAATTGAGTTCTTGCACCAATTTTTTTTTTTAATTCGATCCCTACACTTTTTTTTTTTATTTGGGTTCCTGTACTAATTTTTTTTAGTTGGATCCCTATAAAATTAAGTCAATTACTGCTAACAGGGACCTAATTGAAAAAAAAATTAATGCAAGGACCTAATTAAAAGAAAAAAAAAATTTAGAGACCTAATTAAAAATTTCGCAAAACTATAAAAACCAATAGAGTAATTAAACCAAATTAAATTATAGACTTTAAATACTAAATTATACCCTAAAATGATTATACTTTATTTCACTTTTAAATATTTTTAGTTGAGTAGTATATGTTTTCTTTTACTTTTTTGTTTTGAATGATTGTTTTTAATGATTAATTGTTAGCTATTTTCTTGGTTAAAAAGTGTTGGCTTTCAATACTTTCTCATCATAAAAAGGAGAAGATAAAATTATATTTATATAACTATTTTTATAATCGACATTAAATGTAACCTCTAACGGTCTAAACATTCACGTCTTGAGATATATTGTTTTTTCTTTTTAATTCAAAACAACATTAATTTGGATGAAAATAACACTGTGCAATCCCTCAGAACGACATTATTTTTTTATGTTCTTAGAATATAAATAAATAAAAATAAGTTTTGAATATTTACTCTTTTTGTTTTTACCACAATAGGAAGGGGTAAAATAATCATATTAAAGAAGAATTAACCGCTGTGGAAGAAGGTGGTTTGTTCCTGCTATAATCTGAAACCTCAAGAGATGCTATCAACTCAAGTGCTACCTACTAGAGGGGGATCGTGGAAGGATATATGCCAGCTACATATAACGAAATACCAGATAAGGGATAAGATGGTTACAGGTTTGTCTATGGAGGTTGGAGATGGGCGTCGTACACGATTTTGGGGAGATATTTGGTTGCTTTATGGGCCTCTAAAAGAACGGTTCCCCAGACTTTACTCTGTTTCAAACCAATGTGGATCTGTTATAGGGGATTGTGGGTTTTAGGACGGGTTAGAATGGATTTGGAACTTCCAATGGAGGAAAGAGCTCTTTCAATGGGAGTTGGGACTACTGGGTCAATTACATGAGACATTGAGACCTGTGCAACTAATTGTTAACAGAGAGGATAGGGTAGTATGGAAATATGATAGACAAGGAGTTTATACAACTAACTCATTTGTTCAGGTTTTGCAGGAGGCGATACTACCGGAGGAGGTGACAAGCTACAGCTTTACAAAAACCATCTGAAAAAAGTTAGTTCCACCTAAAGTAGAACTATTTGCTTTGTTTGTCCTGCTAGGTAGGGTGAATACAAAAGAACGGTTAAGCCATTTGGGGATCATTAACTAGGACGATAACATTTGTGTTCTATGTAATAAGTATGTGGAGCACGTGCACCACTTGTTTGTATGCTGTGAATTTACTTGGCAGGTGTGGAGTGCTTGGTTAGCGATGTTTGGACAACAATGGTCTATTTCAGGGTCAATGCAAGAACATTTTCTGAGCTGGACAGAGGGACCAAGGAGGAGGGAGGATAGAGAGCAACGACTGAGATGCTTCTGTGCGATCGTTTGGAACATCTGGCTGGAGAGGAATAAAAAGATATTTCAGAACATGAGCAAAGGTGTTGAAGATATCACTCACATGACTGTGTTGAGCCATAACGAGTGGAGTGGTGTAGACCCCTTTTGTTGTTGACGGCAATGTCGGAGATGACAAGAGGATTTTAAATTGTTTTACTTTTACTTGTATTTTGTTGTTACTATGTTTCTTTATTTTGGTTGTTAGCTCTGCATGACTGCTCCACAGTATTGTGTTGAACTCTTTCTTTAAAAAAAAAAAATTAATAAAGATTTATGCCATCAATTTAATTTATTTCAAATTAATTTTTTAAAATTGTTTTTTAGTTTATGTATATAATTATAATTAAACACACGTTTAGGATGGAAAAAAACACACCATTATTTTTTGTTTTGAAAGCAGAATTAATTGTTGACGAGAACTGAGAAGAATATCCTTATCTTCCTTCTTGTAATTGTGTTTTACTGAATGAATAATGGCTTTACTTTCTATAAAGGTTTGATAAATTAATTAGAAGATACTATAAGGTTTTCCCATTCTTTCTTCAAACACATCTTTCCTTTTTTTTTCTTTTTTTTCTTTCTTTTTTTTTTCTCCTTTTTTCTGGAAAAGCGTTTGAGAACTAACGCCCAACAATTGTTTTGATTCCCCATCGAAAAGTTCTCACTGAATTTTGCCTTGTTTTCGAGCTCCATTCAGTGCACACGTTAATTAGGATTGGATCAGTGTATCCGTACACAAATAGCATACAATTAATCATTGCGGATATGTTAAAACCATTCCAAAATTATTTTATTTAATCTTCATTAAATATCGTTAGAATAATTATATAATTTTAAATATAATAAATAAATAATTATGAATATTATGTCTATAAAATTATAGATTTATATTACATAAAGTAACTAATGAGTTATAACTCAAATGACATAATTTTCATATACTTATCCAAATGATTGTGAATTCAAATTTTTTTATTTTTGGTAAAAATATATATATATATTATATAAAGTATCTTTAAGTCAAAGGAACCGATAGAAACATTATTCATATCCTCTAACCCAAGAGAATTGATTGAAGAAATTGAAAAGACAACTTCAAAAATCAATTCAGCAACCAATCATTCTCTCACCAGGTTCGTTACAGAAAAAAAAAAATTAAATCAGCTGTATTATCAATTAGTCCTATCTCAATCTCGAATGACAATGATTTCACGTACGAAAAATTTTTTTCAATCTTTTGAAAATTATCAAGGCTGATTTAATTTTGGCAGTTCGAAAATTCTTTTCAGAAGGTAAACTTTTAGAAACCTTCAATCATAAATATCTTTGTTTAATTTCTAAAGTTTCGAATATCACTACTATGAAGCAAGTAAGGCCAATAAGTCTTAGCAGTATTTTTTATAAAATAATTTCAAAGATTTTAGTTTATAAAATGTAATTGATGGTGAATAAAATTATTAGTGACAATCAAAGTGTCTTTATTAAAGAGTGTTTAATTAGTGATAATATTATAATAGTCCAGGAATTTATGCACTTAAAAAAAAAGAGGTTTATTTAATGAAAATGACCTTGCTTTGAAGCTAGATATGAGTAAGGCTTATGACAGAATGGAATGAAATTTTTTATAAACAGTTATGAAGAAGTTGGGATTTTGTGATAAGTGGGTGGACTGGATCAAGGAGCTAGTGACTATAGTGTCGTATTCTGGTACTGTGGATGGACAACTTTATGGTGTTTTCAAACCATGTAGAGAGGGTTGCGGTAAGGCGACCCTCTATCCCCTTATTTTTTCTTGTTTTGTGTAGAGGGATTCTTCCATTTGTTCCACAAAGGATAATAGAGACTGAAAATTTTAAGTTTGAGACTGAATCATAGGTGTTCAAAGATTATTCATTTATTTTTCGCAAATGATTCCATCCTATTTGGCAGAGCTACAGATGAAGATTGGCAAAACTACTTTAGAAACTACAGATTTACGAAGAAGTTAGTAAACAAGTAGTTAATTTAGATAAATCTTTGATTTTCTTTAACAAGAATACTCCTACTTACACCCGAGATTATCTAACTAACCTCTTTCAAGTTCCGCATATATTGGTAATAAAATAAATAACTAAGGTTGCTTGCGGTAATTCACATATCTAAATGGGCTACTTTTAGGTATATTAAAGATAAGGTTGCTCAACATCTGCAATTTACACGTTAATCAAAGTCGTTGGTACGACAGTTCCAATTTACACGTTAAGCTATTTTAATCTTCTAGAGACTTTAATTGAAGAAATTCAAAAAGCAATACTACAGTTTTGATGGAGGCAACTGATGAGTGAATTCTTTGATGGTATAGAATTTCCTCAAATGAATGAATTTTCGTTGCAAGTATAGTTCTACACCAACAAACAATCCTCCCAATCAAAAATTTAGTTGTCACAAGTAACAAACCCCAAATAAGAATTAACCGAAGTATTTAGACTCCGGGTCGTCTCACAAGGAATTGCAATGAAGTGGTCAATTATTGGCTATGAGGAACAAAGGGGTTTTTATTTTATATTTTTCGCAAGAAAATAAATGAGCAAGAATTTGAATGACAAGAAGAGTAAATCAAGAAACTAAAGAAAGCAATCAATAAAGAGAGACATTCATGGCAAGGTTTGAGATCATAGGCTTTCTATCCTAGTCATTAATCATAACAATACTTAACAAGAATTTATCTTATTTCGTCATCCCCAACGATGGAAGAAGGTATGAGTTATCTTCCATGAGAGAAAGTCAAACAAGACTAGCTAATCTCAATCCAAATGTCCTAATCAACCCACTAATTGAATTAGCAAGAGATTAGAGTCAATGGAAATAACATTAACTAACAACTCTAGATCACCAATCCAAATTGGGTGTTAATGACTCAAGATTACCTAATTACTCTTTCCAAGCCAAGAATGCTCAAAGTCTACTCTAAAGCCCAACCAAGCATTTTGTCAAACACTTGGTGGGTACAAATGAAAAGCATAGTAAAAGTGCAAGAATAATAAATCTACCAACTACCAATTGCAAGAAAAGTAAATTCACAATTCAAATCATCAATAAAGAAACATCAACTATCAAATCTCATTAAAAGAAAATCCAAATCCAACATGAGTTCATCATCACAAAAGAGAGCAAAAAGGGAAATTAACACTACAAATCATGAGAATGAAAGAGTAGAAGCATTAAATTTTAAAGAGAACAAGATGAGAACATGAAAATTGACCTAGATCTAAGATGGAAATATCCTAAGAACCCTAATTCTAGAGAGAAGAGGGAGCTTCTCTCTCTAGAAACTAACCTACATGTTGCCAAAACTACAAACAAGTGCTCCCTCCTTATCCCACCTTGAATTCTGTATGAAATAGCAGTAGAAATGAGTTGGATTGGGCCCAAAATGAGCTAGAAATCGCGCCCAACGAGTTGCTTAAAGTGGACCTACACTGCTCCATCAGTGCGCATGCGTACAATGCACGTGCGCGTCCCTAGACGTCAGGCAACTATAGAAAATTTAATATCATTTTGAAGCCCCGGATGTTAGCTTTCCAACGCAACTGAAACCGCCTCATTTGGACCTCTGTAGCTCAAGTTATGGTCGATTGAGTGCGAATAGGTCAGGCTTGACAGCTTTGCGGTTCCTTCATTTATTCATGAGTTCTCCCACTTTGCATGCTTTTCTCCTCACTTCTTCCATCCAATACTTGCCTTATGAACCTAAAATCACTCAACAAACATATCAAGGCATTGAATGGAATTAAAGTGAGTTAAATTTAGCTATTTTAAGGCCTAAAAAGCATGTTTTCACACTTAAGCACAAATCTAGGGAGAATTGCAAAACCATGCTATTTCATTGAATAAATATGGGAAAAGGTGATAAAATCTCCCAAATTAAGCACAAGATAAACCACAACATTGGGATTTATCAAATCTCCCCACACTTAAACCAAGCATGTCTTCATGCTAAGAATAAAGAAGGACAAGAAAAGGGTATGAACATTTATTCAATGCAAATAAACTATATGCACCTATCTATATGCATGTAACCAAATGCAAAATGGTTCTACCTATTTAGTTAAAAGTAAATCAATCCCGAAGAACACATATATAAGCAAGTAGGGAAAAGGTCATATGACAACTCACAAACTCTACCAATTCAAATATCAAAATGAAGTTTAAATAGACTTGCAAGAAGAAAGCTCATAAAAGCTGGGAACAAGGAATTGAGCATCGAACCCTCACCGAAAGGGTATCCGCTCTAGTCGCTCTAGTGTATAGGGTCGATCACTCAATTCTCTTCTAATCATGCTTTCCATGATTTGTTTTTCATCTAACAATCAACAATTATTCAATGCATGCATACATTCATCATGAGGACTTATTCATAGGTTGTAATGGGGCTAGGGTAAAGGTAAGGATGCATATGGTCAAGTGAGTTTGAAATTTGTATCTTTGATTAGCCTAAACTCTCACCTAACACATGTAACACCCTATACAATTCTAATACACAACCTAGCTACCCATGATTCCCACTTTTTCACATACTTATGCATTCTTTTTAATTTACATTCCATATGCATTGATTTTTATTGAACTTTACTTTGGAGCATTTTTGTCCCCTTTTTATTTTTTTTATTTTTTTTTTATTTTTCTATATATTTTTTCTTTTATATATATATATATATATATATATATATATGTTCTTTTTCTTTTTCTTTATCATTTTTTTAAGTATATACAAACATATCAATGCATATGGTTTTACATATAGTGCATGAATATGTACCCAATTCCCAATATTTTCAACAAAAATAAAAATTACACTTTTACCTCAACCAATGTCCCAAGTTTCCCATACCCAAATGATATACACCCTCACTAGCCTAAACTAATCAAAGATCCAAATTAAGGACATTTATTATTTTTCGCTTATGGGTAGTGATGTGCTACAATTAGGAACAAAAGGGATTAAATAGGCTCAAAAGTGGCTAACAATGGTTGATGAAAGGTAGGCTATTTGGGTAAGTGAGCTAAATAAAATGATGGCCTCAATCATATAAATGCATGTATACATGGAATAATGGACATAAAGAATCAAACAAATCAAAGATTACAATCATAGAAAGAGAACAATGCACACAAGAATGAAAATAAGTGGTTATAAGATGTAACCACACAATTGGGCTCAAAATTTACATGCTTGTGTTCTTAGCTCAAAAACCATGTTCCAAAATAAATTCTTCAATCAAGTTCAACATCAAAAATTTTTTTAAATTGGTAGGGTGCCCTAAAAACAATTTTTCTTGGAAAAGAAATCATCACCCTAACCAAGTAGTCCTAACATAAAAAGAAATGGTAAAAATATGCACAAATTCTAACTAACATGCAACCTATCATGCAATGCAACAACTAATCTAAAAAAGACAAAAATTAAAAATTGGTGTTGAAAAAGAAAGTTGTTACCCATGGAGATCGGTCGGACGACCTCCCCACACTTGAAGATTGCACCGTCCTCGGTGCATGCAAAGAAGAGCAAGGTGGACGGATAGCTACAATTGATGAGCTCCTTCAAAAGGTTGTGCGGGTGAACTTTTTTGTTGGCCCATTAGAAGCTTTTCCATTTCTTTCCTTCTTGGTGGCCAACCTAAAAGGAAAGAAAGATAAAGAAAATTAAGCCTACAACAAAGATATCAAAGCAAATAGAACATAGGCGAGGGCTAATGCCAAATAAGAGTATGGTTCCTACTACATGGTAGCTACAACATGTGAGTGAGAAAACAATATAAGAAAAGGCATATTAACTAACACTTGATGCAAGAGTAAAGTCAAAGCATGAAGAGCACACAAAAGCATTAAGTTCAAATAGAAAGAGTGGGTTATGAAAGACATGCAAGTTCATATCAATGCACAAAGAATATAAGAGTCATACAAGATTAAGCATTGATTTAAAAGTTTCATCACCCAACAATATCAAACAAGTCAAGAAGCACCAAGATTAATCCAGAAATTCTCAACAATTGAGTAAGAAAATTCAACACCATTATTCAAATAGGAAACTCAAAAAAAAAAAAAAAGTAAAAACAGGCTATAAAAACAAAATGAAAATGCAAAGAATAGAAGTATGCGAATGCAATGGACAAAAGAAAAAAAACTCTTTTTTTTTTGCGATGCGGACGCGTCAAGCACGCCCACGAGCCGATGCGCAGATTGGCAGAAGGACGCGTACACGCCATGTGCGCTTACGCGCGGATCAGCAGGGACAATCCACGTGTACGTATCATGCGTGCTTACGTGCGGATCGCATGGCATAAAGTAGGCATCAAGTGGGTACAACTCTCAGGTTTTAGTACTAAGAGTTGTGAAACCACGCCGGCGTGCACGCGCGCACAGCGCGCTTGCGCGCCGATGCCCCCCCTTTTTTTTTCAAAAAAGGGCACTCTCCTAATCTAAAAGCATTCTAAAACACTCACAAATCAAATTTAACAACAAATCTTTTTAGTTTTTTTGAAAAATTTTCAAATATACTACAAATAAAACTTACACTTCAAGTAACCTACTTAATCAACAATCTAAACTAATCTAAACACTCTACTACAACCTATCACTGAAACAAAATGTATAAGAGTATAGAAAAGAAGAAAACTACCAATAATGGCAACTCCAATCACTTATTAACGAAATCTAAAAGAGAGTGGAAAGAGTTTACCATGGTGGGGTGTCTCCCACCTAGCACTTTTAGTTCAAGTCCTTAAGTTGGACATTTGGGAAGCTCCTTGTCATGGTGGCTTATGCTTGTATTCATCCTTGAACCTCCAAGGATGCTTGCTCTTCAATTGGTTGTCAGAATTTCCAACCATCCTCACCAAACTTGGGGGAAGTTCTTCCCAAGATATGAGCTCCCAAAATTGGTCTTCATGTTGTGATACGAGATCCCATGTCTTATTTTCACACCCATCTTCTGGTTAATCATCATGATTCCACTTGGATGGTTTAGCCTTGGAGTTCTCAAAGAAGCCTCCAAACAACTTCCTAGACCCATACAATTTAGCTCCACACCAAACCTTGCAATCAAACCTTGAGCATGCAACCATAATGAACCTAGAATGATGTTTTCAACCACTACATGACTCTTTCTTACTCCTCAATCCATAAAGAGCTCTAAGTTGACCATCATTTTCAAGCAAACCATATTCAAGTGGGATAATAAAGCTTAGGGATAAGAATTTTACCCACTTGAATGTTGTATTGGATGGTGACTTAGGAAGGGATGACTCCATTGGTCTTGCAAGTTCTACTCCCTTGTGCTCTTCTTTGATTATCTCTACCTCTTCACAAGCTTCTTCAATTTCAACCTCTTCCTCTTGGTAGCTTCCTTCCAATTCAATCTCTTCTTCATTACTTACCAACGGCATGGGAGGTTGTGCATTTTCTTCTTTGATCTAAATTTCAAGCCCAATGGGAGAGGATTCAATTGTAGATAAGAAATTCTCAATGATTGAATCCATCTCTTGATCAACCTCTTCCAATCTTTCATCACTCATACTATGCCTTGGGGTTGCGCATTATCCTCCTCAACATCATTTTCAAGTTCAATGGAAGAAAGTTCAATAACTTCCACAAGATCATCAATAATATCACTTGGTGTGGAAGTGTTTTCAAGCTTGAAATCCACCTCTTGTTTAACTTTCTCTAACTCTTCAACCACTTCTTCTTCTTCAACAATCTCTTCCTCCTCCACTTGTTGCAAGACATGCCCCATCCCCTTGTCCTCATGTTGGGATTCCAAAATCTCCTTCATACTCCTCTCTTCGGTTGATTTCTCACATTCATCCGTGGAGAAGCTTTGCTTGTTGCAAGAGTCCCGTGAGTCCAAGGCGGCTTTAATTTTGGCAAGGTTAGCCTCGATAACTTCGTTCATCCTTTGGGCTTCCTCTTGCTCCTTTTGATGGGTTATTTCTTAAAGTCGATCCATTGCTTCCTTGAGACGATCCATTGGCTCTTGGATGGATAGATATGGGTATTCTTCCATAGAGGGTTGTGGTGGAAAGGGGAATTCATTTTGTGGTTGAAAGTTATCATACATGGGAGGTGATTCATCTTGGTAAGGATAGTGAGGTGGTGGTTCTTGAGGGTATTGGTGGTGGAATTGGGGTGGCTCTACATATGGTTCATATGGCTCATAAGATGGTTGGTATGGTGGGTAAGGATTAGGGTCATATGGAGGTGTTTGGTGAAAAGGGGCTTGTGAGTAAGGTGGTACAAAATTATGTTGAGGAGGTGGTTCGTAGGCATATGGTGGTGGTTGTTGATAATCACAATAAGGGTCACCACATCCATTAGATTGATATGCATTAGAATTAGGATTATACCCATAAGAATTTGGAGGTTGTTGTTGCCAAGAAGGTTGATCAATCCCTTGAGGCTCCTCCCATCTTTGATTGTTCCATCCTTGATGCACATCCTCATTGTAGCTCCCATTTCCTACAACATAATTTGAACCAAACTCATAGCCAAAGGGATGAGAATTCATAATAGCAAATGAAAATAAAAATAAAACTAGTAAGAACTAATAAAAACTAACTCCTAAAACAAGCAAAAACTAGCAAAGAAGCATATTAACATATATACAATAGCTAATAACATAACACCATTGCAATTTTCCGGCAACGGCGCCATTTTGATGAGTGAATTCTTTGATGGTATAGAATTTCCTCAAATAAATGAATTTTTGTTGCAAGTATAGTTCCACACCAACAAACAATCCTCCCAATCAAAAATTTGGTTGTCACAAGTAACAAACCCCAAATAAGAATTAACCGAAGTATTTAGACTCCGGGTTATCTCACAAGGAATTGCAATGAAGTGGTCAATTATTGGCTATGAGGAACAAAGGGGTTTTTATTTTATATTTTTCGCAAGAAAATAAATGAGCAAGAATTTGAATGACAAGAAGAGTAAATCAAGAAACTAAAGAAAGCAATCAATAAAGAGAGACATTCATGGCAAGGTTTGAGATCATAGGCTTTCTATCCTAGTCATTAATCATAACAATACTTAACAAGAATTTATCTTATTTCGTCATCCCCAACGATAGAAGAAGGTATGAGTTATCTTCCATGAGAGAAAGTCAAACAAGACTAGCTAATCTCAATCCAAATGTCCTAATCAACCCACTAATTGAATTAGCAAGAGATTAGAGTCAATGGAAATAACATTAACTAACAACTCTAGATCACCAATCCAAATTGGGTGTTAATGACTCAAGATTACCTAATTACTCTTTCCAAGCCAAGAATGCTCAAAGTCTACTCTAAAGCCCAACTAAGCATTTTGTCAAACACTTGGTGGGTACAAATGGAAAGCATAGTAAAAGTGCAAGAATAATAAATCTACCAACTACCAATTGCAAGAAAAGTAAATTCACAATTCAAATCATCAATAAAGAAACATCAACTATCAAATCTCATTAAAAGAAAATCCAAATCCAACATAAGTTCATCATCACAAAAGAGAGCAAAAAGGGAAATTAACACTACAAATCATGAGAATAAAAGAGTAGAAGCATGAAATTGTAAAGAGAACAAGATGAGAACATGAAAATTGACCTAGATCTAAGATGAAAATATCCTAAGAATCCTAATTCTAGAGAGAAGAGGGAGCTTCTCTCTCTAGAAACTAACCTACATAATGCCAAAAATACAAACAAGTGCTTTCCCCTTGCCCCACCTTGAATTCTGCATGAAATAACATTTGAAATGAGTTGGATTGGGCCCAAAATGAGCTAGAAATTGCCCCCAACGAGTTGCTTAAAGTGGACCCACGCTGCTCCATCGGTGCCCACATGTACAGTGCGCATGCGCATCTCTAGACATCAGGAAACTATGATAAATTTTATATCATTTTGAAGTCCCGGATGTTAGCTTTCCAACGCAACTAGAACCGTCTCATTTGGACCTCTGTAGCTCAAGTTATGGTCGATTGAGTGCGAAGAGGTCAGGCTTGACAACTTTGCGGTTCCTTCATTTCTTCATGAGTTCCCCCACTTTGCATGATTTTCTCCTCACTTCTTCCATCCAATACTTGCTTTATGAACCTGAAATCACTCAACAAACATATCAAGGCATCTATTGGAATTAAAGTGAGTTAAATTTAGCTATTTTAAGGCCTAAAAAGGATATTTTCACACTTAAGCACAAATCCAGGGAGAATTACAAAACCATGCTATTTCATTGAATAAATGTGGGAAAAAGTGATAAAATCCCCCAAATTAAGCACAAGATAAACCACAAAATTAAGGTTTATCAGCAACGAAATTTAGAAAGGAGAATGCAATGGATTGGTAGAAAAATATCTTGCCGACCTAAGATACAAGGTGGACTCAACTTTAAGGACTTAAAGGTGTTCAACCTTGCAATGTTAGCAAAACAAGATTGGAGGCTATTAACAAGAACAATTTCACTTATCTACAAGGTACTTAAAAGCAAGTATTTTAGATATACAAATTTTCTAAGAGCTAAAGTAGATACTAATCCATCTTGGGTTGGAGGAGTGTATTAGAGGGTAGGAAGATTCTGAGAAAAGAGATTCTATGAAAATTTGGTAGGAAAACATCAGTCAGAATCAAAGAAGATTCATGGGTTAAACACTATGTTACTATCATACCCAATTCTATTCATTATTCAGGCCTTGTACCGGAGTAGGTCTCAAAATTAATGCTACCAGACAGATCATGGAATCAAAAAATAATAACAAAGATATTCAACCTAGAAATCGCAGAATCCATTCTCAATACACCTGTCTTCTAAGAGGAGGACGAGATTACCTAAATGAAGGAGAAAAAAGGAAATTATTCAGTGGTTTCTAGATACTCAAATGGATTTCAACTCTTCCACCCCTAACTGAGTTTCTCTATGAACACTACAATAATAAGGAGATTTGGTCATCAGTCTAAAATCTTAGAATCTAGCCAAAAGTGAGAAATTTCGTTTGAAAATTACTGCATAATAGATTACCAGTGAAATTAAATCTCCACTCTTGAATTTGTAGCGTTGATCCCACATGTCCAGTCTACAACTCAGAAACAAAATGATGAATCACTGCATTTGGAACTGTCGTCGCCTTTGAAGCTTGGCAGCTTGCCAATCCCCCCTTATGCAGTTAGATGACGAACCTTGGAAGCGATGGATGAAGATGATTAAAGAAATTCAAAGAAGACCTAATGTGAAGGAGAACATAGATTTGGAAGCAAACTTCTCCTCGCAAGTTTGATGAGCTCGTAACAAAGTGGTATTTGAAGGCAATCAAAAATTTTCTTTGTTGATATTGGAAGAAACACAAAGAGACATGCACAAAGGAGGAAGCTTCACTTAGTTTCTTACAATGTTCTTTTTTCTTTCTTCAAATGTAACGAGTTTAGGTTAGACCTTTTTAATTTTTTATCCTTAGGTTGTAGTCCATCTGGACCATTGATTTTATCTAATGAAATTTTACCTATCTTTGATAAAAATAAATCTTTAAGTGTTGTCTATTTGTCTTTCTAGCATTGCTGTTAATTTAATATGTATGGTTATGGTTATTAACAAATTTTTTGTCGCCTGTTAACTTAAAAGATAACGTATAAAGGAGCAGACGAAAATATAGCATCTAGGGGTGACAACACGGTCGGGTAGGATTGCCAACTGATAAACCACTATTTTATAGTTTATCTTGTACTAAATTAAGAGGATTTTATCAATCATTCATACACTTATTCATGTAAATTGCATGTTTTTCACTTCCTTCCTAATTTTGTGTTATGATTGAAAACTTGCTTCCTAGGCCTTAAAATTATTAATTTTAATTCTCCTTTATTACCATTCGATGCCGTGATGTGTTTGTTGAGTGTTTTCAGGTTTACAGGGTATAAATGGCTTAAAGGATGAAGATGAAGCATGTTAAAGTGGAAGGAACACAAGAAATTAAAGAGCTAAAAAGCGAGGAGCGACGCGCACGCATGGCTGACACGTGCGCATGATTTGGAGCTTTTTCAGCGACGCGTACGCGTGACGGACGCGTACGCGTGGCCGACGCGTACGCGTGACAGAGCATCTCATGCTGCAGATATCAAAAGTCGCTGGGGGCAATTTTTGGGCTGTTTTTGGCCCAGTTTCAAGCCCTAAAACGTAGACTAGAGGCAGGGGTGTAGCTGAGACTGAACATACTTCATTTTTCACTTTTAGTTTTAGTTTTAGTTTTAAATTCTTGAGAGAAAAACACTACTTCTCCTAGGGTTCTTAGCATTCTTAGTTTCTTTTGCTTTGGATTGGTTATTAAGAGAGCTGTTACTACCTTCTATTGAAGTCATCATCTCTATAGTTTGCTTTTCCAATAACTCAATTACTCTTTTTCCTTTAATTGCCTTGTGTTCATATTTGGATATTATTTTTTTTTGAATTCTATTAATGCAGTGAAATATTTTTATATTTAATTCTATTTCTTGTTTAATCCCTTTTAATTAATTGTCAGTGCCAATTTTAATTTTTATTAATTTATTATAATTACCATGTCTTTTATTTACTCCTTTTACATGTCCATGGAAATGGCATTCAGGTCAATGGAGTAGATATTCCAACTTGGCTTTGAGGTTGATTAATTGGAAACCCTTGAGTGAAAATACTCAAGCATTAATTTGGTAATTGGGAATCACTGGCTAACTTGGTTTTCACTAACTCTAGTCCTTCCCCAGAAAGTGATTAGGATTTGTGAATCAGAGTTAGTGCCATCCACTTGACTTTCCTTCATTAGTTAGAGGATAACTAAGTGGAAGCAATAAACTCTTACTATTATAATTAGGAAAATCAACAAGGATAGGAACTCTAATTTTCACTTCTAGTCAAGACCTTTTTATTAAATACATAACACCTCTTGTTATTATTCATTGCTTTAATTTCTGATTATTTATTTTCCCATTCTCAACATAAAAAATATTCAGAAAAATCCTGACCTCTAATTTACATCATTGTGTTAACTCTTTGGGAAACGACCCAGGATTCTACTCCCGGTTATTTATTTTTAATTGTGACACACTACTAAATTGATAGTGGAAAATTCGTCGGTTAAGACTGTGCCTACAACGCTATTTTAGAAAATAATTTTTAGAAATTCTTAACCGGCATTTTTTCACCCATCAATTTTTGGCACCGTTGCTGGGGAGTTGCATATGTGTGCTAAATTATTGGTTGGTATAAATATTTTTATATTTACATAATTGCATTTTTTATTTTATTTATGTGTTTTTTGTTTATTAGTAGTAGCTATTATTTATTTTTCTTAGTAAGTTTTATTACCATGAGCTCTATGTTTCTTTCATTGAATGATGCATTCATTGCCGGATCCGAGCCTAGCTGCGTTTGATCCTGAAATTGAAAAAACTATTTCACGTATTAGGCGGGCTCAGTGTCGGTTAGCCTCTGAGGGTGGTGAAAGGGTTGCACCCAATTCACCAGTCTTATCAGAGGTTGAGTTTGAAGCGTCATTTGAGGAAGAAACTAACTCTTTTCCTGCTAATTCTATTGACGCCTCTTTTGTTGATTTAAGTGCAGATACTATGGCAGCTCCTAGAAGAATTACTTTTAAGGAAGCAGGAGCTCCGTATTTTACAATGCAGCCATATCAAGCGCGTCATCCGAATTTGACTGTTGATTTTGAATTGAAGACCACTTTGATCAATCTACTTCCTAAGTTCCATGGTTTACCTACTCAAGAGCCTATCAAACACCTCAGAGATTTTCAGACAGCTTGCTCAACTACTAGGCGGCATGGTATGGATGAGACTGCTATGTGGTTATATGCCTTCCCATTTTCTCTTGAGGAAAAGGCAAAGGAGTGGTTCTACACTCAACTAGAAGCTGTTGTCACTAACTGGGATTTACTTCGAAGGGAATTCTTGGACAAGTACTTTCCAGCAGAAGTAACAGATAGATTGAGGAAGGAAATTTCCTGCATCATTCAAGGTGAATCAGAGACTCTCTATGAGTACTGAAAATGCTTTAGGAATCTCCTTAACTCGTGTCCCCATCACATGATTGACCAGTTGGTGTTGATTAGCTACTTTAGCCAAGGCATGAAGCCTGGAGACAAGACCCTCTTAGATGCTGCGAGTAATGGCTTTCTGACGAAGTACAAGACGGCGACAAAAGCGTGGCAACTGATCACGGATCTAGTTGAGTCTACCCGAAATGAAACGCAAAGGAATAATCATCCCAAGGAGATTATAGAAGTTTCCTCTAGTAGTGAGACCGTTGCTCTCACCAAAACTTTTGGAGAGATGACCAATATACTCAAGCAGCTCCAGCTCAATCAACAACAACCTCCACTTCCTCCACAGCAACAATGTCAACAGTTAGTCCCTCAAAGAGTGTGTGGAATTTGTGCTGCTACTCTCACTACATTGATAAATATCCACAACTCCAAGAAGACAACACCTTGGCGGCTACTAATGCTTATTACAACCGTCCGAATCAAGGGTACTATCAACAAGGCAGTAATTATAATCAAGGTGGTAACTACAATTAAGGTTGGCAAGACAATCCCAACCAAGGATAGAGAGACAACTACAACCAAGGAGGCAGAGAGAATAGTGAAAATCAAAGGTGGAACAACAACTATCAACATAACCGGTATCAAAAAAACTCTCCATACCAACAGTAAAACCAAGGCCAGAGATACCAACCACCTCACCAAAGGCAAGCCCAAGCACCTCAATTCAACCAACCACAAGCCCCTCAAATTACCTACCCTCCTCCTTCCTCCAACCAAGATGAAACACTCTGTTCTATCCTTCAAAGACAAAAAGAGCTTCAAAATTTACTTACCTCTAGGCTCACCAGTCTTACCTCCACTCTATAAGCTCTTATATCCCATATGGACCCACCTCCTACCTCCAACAATCAAGCTTCAAGCTCTTATGTACTTCCCTCTCAACCTTTACCCAACTCCAAGGGTGGAATCAATGTCATTACCTTGAGGTCCGGCACTACATTGCAAGAGAGGAGTCCTGAGAAGCCAAGCTCAAGAGAAGATATTTAAGTTAAAGATGTTGTTGAGGTAGAAGATATTGAAGAAGAGGATGAAGTACAAGATGCAGTTGAAGAAGAAGTTGCTCAACCAAGGAATGGAGTATCCAAGGGAAGATGATGCTGTGAGAGAAGCCATTCCCATTCCTTTTCCACACCTTGCTAGGAGGACAAAAATGTAAGTGGAGCTAGATCCCAAGATGGTGGAGATCTTAAAAAAGGTTGAGGTAACTATTCCCCTTTTTGATGCTATTCGCCAAGTGCCTAAATATGCTAAGTTTCTAAAGGATTTGTGCATGAATAAGAAAAAGATTAATGATTTAGAAACTATTCCTTTGGGTAGCTCTATTTTTGCTTTAATGGGTGCTATACCGAAGAAATGTAGTGATCCCGGTCCATGTATGGTTACTTGCACTATAGGGGGTGTACAGTTTGTTGACTGCATGTGTGATTTAGGTGCATGTGTTAGTATTATGCCATTGTCTATATATGATGCCTTAAGGCTTCCACCCTTGAAAAGGTCGGCATCGCATTTTATTTTGGCAGATAAGAGCATAATTTCAGTGGTTGGCATTGCGGAAGACGTCTTGGTGAGCATTAAGGGGTTGACTTTCCCTATTGACTTCTATATTTTAGAGATGCCCCCTAACGACTCAGGAAGACCTTCATCCATCTTGCTTGGAAGGTCATTTTTGAAGACTTTGCTGTTTAAGTTGGATGCCTTCTCGGGTACATATTCATTTGAGATTGATGGAAGAGCAGTGAGCTTCAACCTTGATGAAGCTATGAAGCACCCACTGGAGGACCACTCTATCTTTCAGTGTGACATTATTGATGAGACTGTGGCTGAAGTTCACCAAGAGGCAATGGATGATACGCCCATGGTGCAAGGTGCAAGTGTGGGAAAGTCCTCTGAGTATACTGAAGACACCTTGCCACCACCAGTGGTTCTGGATGATCAAGTACCAAGCCATTAGATGAGAATGGAGTTGAAGCCCCGTCCACCTCACTTAAAGTATGCTTATCCTGAAGATAATCAACAGCTCCCATTTATCATTGCAAATGAACTTACTTCCTAACAAGAGGAGCGTCTGCTTAGTGTGCTGAGAAGAAATAAGAAAGCTATTGGGTGGAGTTTGGCAGACATAGTAGTTATAAGCCCTCAAGTCTGTGAGCACCGAATTTTTTTAGAGGAGGGAGCAAGGCTTATCCGTCAACCTCAAAGGCACTTGAACCTCACCATTCTGGAGGTTGTGAATAAGGAAGTGACCCGACTGCTTGAAGCTGACATCATCTATCCAATCTCGGATAATGAATGGGTTAGTCTAGTACAAGTGATTCCAAAGAAGTCTAGCGTCACAACAGTGAAGAATGAGAATGGGAAACTACAATGGTGTAGAATTCCTGGAGAGCGTGTATTGACTACAGGCGCTTGAACCAAGCCACTCGCAAGGATCACTACCCATTACCTTTCATCGATCAAATGCTTGATCGCTTGTCAAGTAAATCGTACTATTGTTTTCTAGATGGTTATACTGGTTATTTTTAGATCCATATTGCTCCAGAAGATCAGGAGAAAACAACTTTTACATGCCCCTTTGGAACGTATGCATATAAGAGAATGCCTTTTGGCTTATGTAATGCACCGGCTACGTTTCAAAGGTGTTTGTTGAGTATCTTCTCAGATCTTCTTGAGCACTGTATGGAAGTTTTTATGGATGACTTTAGTGTCTATGGTGATTCTTTTGACCTTTGTTTGGATAGTCTTGCTAGAGTATTAGAAAGATGTACTAGTTTAAACCTTGTGCTTAATTTTGAAAAATGTCATTTTATGGTGAAACAAGGTATTGTTCTAGGCCATGTTGTTTTTAATACTGGTATATCTGTTGATCCTGCAAAGGTAGATGCTATTTCTGGTTTACCTTACCCCTCCTCCATGAGGGACGTCCGTTGTTTTCTTGGTCATGCAGGTTTCTACCAGCGTTTTATCAAGGACTTCAGTAAGGTTGCACTACCTTTGTCCCATCTGCTGTAGAAGGACGTGAAGTTCGACTTGAGTGAGGACTGCATGGAAGCATTCGACAAGCTAAAGATTGCCTTGACCTAAGCTCCTATTGTAGGAGGCTTGACTGGAGTAGGCCGTTCGAGATCATGTGTGATGCATCCAACTATGCGATAAGAGCGGCGCTGGCTCAACGCGAAGCTAAGGACCCATACATTATTGCTTATGCTTCAAAAACTTTAGATGTTGCCCAGTCTAATTATACTACCAGTGAAAAAGAACTTTTAGCTATTGTTTTTGCTTTGGATAAATTTTTAGCTTATTTATTAGGAACTAAGGTGGTAGTATGTTTAGACCATGCAGCTTTGAAGTATTTGTTAGCTAAGAAAGATTTAAAACCAAGGTTAATCCGTTGGATATTGTTGTTGCAAGAATTTGATTTAGAGATCAAAGATAGGAGTGGTTCCCAAAATTTAGTGGCGGACCACTTAAGTCGCCTGGAACACATTGAAAATGACTCCACTCCTATCAATGATGCATTTCCACTTGATAACTTGCAAGCAATATCTTAGGTGGTTCCTTGGTATGCACCCATAGCTAATTATTTGGTTAGTCGTACCTTTCCTCCTAATTTTACTAAGCATCAAAAGGACAAGCTTAAAAACGAGTCCAAGTATTATATATGGGATGACCCATATTTGTGGAGATGTGGTGTTGACCAAATAATTAGAAGGTGTGTGCCACAATCCGAAATCCATTCTATATTAAAGGCTTGCCACTCTTCTGAGAGTGGTGGACATTTTGGTCCTCAAAGGACTGCAAGAAAAATTTTAGACTACGGATTTTGGTGGCCCACACTTTTTAAGGATGCTAATATTTTCTGTGACTCTTGCCACCAATGCCAAAGGTTTGGAAACATATTCAAGAGGGATGAGATGCCCCAACAATTAATGTTGTTTTGTGAAATTTTTTATGTTTGGGGTATTGACCTCATGGGTCCATTTCCAAACTCGAATGGTTTCTTATACATCTTGTTAGCTGTTGATTATGTTTCTAAATAGGTGGAAGCAATTCCTACCCGTACTGATGATGCTAATGTTGTTATTTTTTTTGTTAGGAATAATATTATTTGTCGCTTTGGATCACCATGAGAAATCGTGAGTGATCAAGGCTCTCATTTTTATAACAGAAGAATGACAGGTTTACTGAGGAAACATGGAATCATTCACAAGGTGGCGACAGCTTACCATCCCCAAACTAATGGACAAGACGAGGTGTCCAATAGGGAGATCAAACGCATACTAGAGAAGATTGTGAAGCCTCATAAGAGGGATTGGAGTACTAGACTCGCAGATGTGCTCTGGGCTTATCGGACTGCATATAAGACACCCATCGGCATGAGTCCGTTCCGCCTAGTCTACGAAAAGGCTTGTCACCTTCCGGTAGAGGTGGAACACAAAGCTTTTTGGGTTGTGAAGGAATGCAACTCAGGATTGGGAGGATCCGGGATTGAAAGAAAGCTACAACTAGAGGAATTGGAGTGCCTTCGACTAGAAGCGTATGAGAACTCAAGGCTCTACAAAGAAAAGGTGAAGGATGTGTATGACAAGAACATCAAGAGAAGAGAATTTAGAGCTGGAGATCAAGTCCTTCTCTACAACTCAAGGTTGAGGTTAATGCCAGGCAAGCTAAGGTCAAGGTGGGACGGACTGTACATGGTGGAAAAGGTGGAACCGTACGGAGTTGTCCACCTAAGTCACCCCTCAAGCCCCACTTTTTTCAAAGTCAATGGCCAACGTTTAAAGTTGTATCAAGATGTGAAGATGAAGAACAATAAGGTGCTAGAGATCTTCCTCTTGAAGGATCCAGCCAGGGAAGAGGACTGAGCTTATGGACCATCCAACTTAAGGACGTTAAAGAAAAGTGCTAGGTGAGAGGCAACCTACCATAGTATGATCTTCCTTTTTATTAGTTTTATTTTATTTATGTCAGTGTTAATTTCCAATTCTGTATGTTTACCTTTACTTTTCCTTATATATATATATATATATATATAAAGAGTGCATATGACGCGCATGCATCATATGGAGGTTTGCTCTCTATTAAAAATAAACAGAGAGTTACGCTGGAAACGTGCGGGAGGGGTGCCTGGCGCACAAGCCATCCCACGCATACGCGTGACCCATGCGTACGCGTCACCTGCAATTTTGTCAATCCATGCATGTACGTCAGCGACGCGTATGCGTGGTATGAAAATCGGCGTAAATTGGTGATTTGAATAGAGAGTTGGGGGCATGATGCTGGAACCGTGCGTCTGGAACGATGACTTATCATGCGTACGCGTGATTGACGCTTACGCGTCACTTGATTTTTTGCTCACCCACGCGTACGCGTGGGCTACGCGTGCGCGTCATAAGCGCCGTGTCACTAAACTCAGCGCGCCGCCCAGATTCTCTTTCTTTCATTCTTCTCTTCTTTCTCTAATCCTAATTCTTCTTCACTCTTCCATCATTCTTTCTACTTCTTCCTTCTTTCTTCTTCCCTTCTCTCACCACCACCGCTGGATTACCTCCAGAGACCACCAACTCCGGCAGCCACAATTTCCTTTCCTTTTCTTCTTCTCTTCCTACCCCTCTTCTCTCACTCTTACTTCCAATTACCTCCCTATTTTCATCTTCTTTTTAATGTTTCTTTTCTTCCTCTCTTCTTCTCTTTAATTCTTCTTTTTGTTTTTGCACTTGACTATTTTATTTATTTTTAATTACTTATTAGCTTTGTCATTTGTAATTTATTTTTCATTCTTTTGTCTTGCATTTTTATATTGGTGTTGGAGCTTTATTTGGGTGATTACTTTGCTATATTTTAGCTTGTTTGTGTTAGGAGGTGTGCTTTGATAATTGTCATCTTATTTTAGGTATTTTATACACTTGGATTGATTACTTTACTCCCTATTTTAATTTGCACACCAAGTATTTGTGAAAAAGCTTTTATGGTATTTTAATTTATTTTCGATTTTATTCTTGTACCTAAAATCCCCTTTTTCACAACCCTTGCAATCCATATGTATTGAGTTTATTATTCATTAATTGTCATCATAAAAGTGCTCATTATTTTGTTGCATGTGACTACTCATGTTGCTATTGATGCTTGAGCTATTCTTCTCATGCTTGTTACTTGCATGCTTTTATCCCTCTTGCATCTAGTTGTTTTCATATGCCTTCATGATTTTACTTTATGTCTTACTTGCATGTTGTAGCTACCATGTTTTTAAGACACTATCTTTTTCTTTGGCATTCATTATCACTTGGACTTTTTTCCCTCTGGTTTTTAGCTATTTCAATTTGACATTCCTTTTCTTTCTTCCTTTTCAAGGATGGCCACCAAGAGAGGAAAAGAGAAGGCTTCTGACAAGACACCGGCGAGGAGAGGAACTAAAAGCGCACCGGCTAAGGCACAAACCATCCACAAAAGTGAAGCCACCTACTAAACGGGTGAAGATGACCATTCAAGTGGATGAAGCGGAAAAGGCATTTCCCGCACAGGACTCCGCACGGTTCACTAACCGTTACTGTGAGTGGATGTTCCCCGTCTTAGCAGAGAGAAACTACCATAATGAGCACCTCCTCATTCTTCTAGCATATTTCATTGATTTTATGGTGCCCCGCATTGAATGGAGACGGTGAGGATTCTTAAGGAGGCAGCCGCGAGAAGCCAATCTCTCTTAGGTAGTTGAATTCTACTCCAACTATCACTCGCCTACATTGCAGTCTGTCTATGTTCGCCAAAAGTAAGTCCTTGTCTCCGAAGGTGTCATTCAGAGAGTACTTAATCTCTTACCTAGTCTGGAGGGGTTGGATGCCTATCAAGAGGCCCAACTTGAGCGCCAGACATACCAGTTTGACTGGAACATCGTCCTTGGAGTCATCGCCTAACCTGACAGCAACTGGATCTATGGCCAACACCGGACTCGACCCAAGGGCATCTCTGCCCAAGCACTCACCTTGGATGCTCATGTGTGGGCACAGATCATGTCCCACTATATCTTTTTAAGCACTCACGAGTCCACTTTTACTATTGACATGGTCGTTCTCATCTGGTGCATTCTCACAGAGCGACTTCTCAACTTGCCACGACTCATCCGACATGCTGTGGGCCAAGTGTAGATCGCGAGCAACCTACCTTTTCCTGCATTAGTTACAGACTTGGTATCTGCAGCTGGAGTCTCCTATCGGGCTGGGGATACAAGGGCCATAATTCCTAGTGCTGATGAATTTGTCCCGAACGGGAAGTATATCAGACCTCCAGCACCTTTTGTGAGCCGGAATGAAGACCCGTCCTTCGACGCCCCTTCATCTTCCCCTCCACCACCACCCTCCAATCAGTTGCTACTTGAGATCCTTGAGAGGTTAGACCGGTAAGGCCGACGGATTGAGCAAACAGAATGCCGCAACAGGCGCCGTTACAACTACTTGAAGGAGCTCATTGTCAGTACTCACCCACCTCTGAAAGAGACCGATACCCCGGACTCCACTTCACATGACAGCATGGAGAGCCATGACGAGCCGGACAGCGAAGGTGATGATCCCAACCCCACTTTGCTCATCACTAATGGCACGGAGGACCGTGCCAAGCTTTAAGTGTGGGAAAGTCGGTTACTAACTTCCGAAGGTAACATCTCTCTCTCAACACCAATATTTTACTTTTCTTTTGTTAGATAGAATAACTTGCATGAGTAGTAGTTGCTTGCATTTAGGTACTGATGTGTATTTTCGAAAAACAAATTCCAAACACATGAATCTAACCGGCAAGTGCACCGGGTCGCATCAAGTAATAAAAACTCACGGGAGTGAGGTCGATCCCACAGGGATTGAAGGATTGAGCAATTTTAGTTTAGTGGTTGATTTAGTCAAGCGAATCAAGAGTTGATTTGAGTGGTTTGTATTCGACAGAAGCTAAATTGCATGAAATTAAAAGGGAGAGGGACAATTGCAGTAAATTAAAGAGCAGAGAAGGTAAATGTGCTGAATCTTAAAGAACAAGAAATTAAATGGCAGAAACTTAGAACGCAAGAAATGTAAATTGCAAAATCTTAAAGTACAAGAAATGTAAATGGCTCGAATTGTAAAGGGAATTGGGAAGTGGATTTACAGAATTTAAACAAGGAAAAGTAAAATTGCAACAAGCAGGGAAGTAAAAGATGGATTTAATTGCAGTAGATCTCAAACAGAAAATGTAAATTGCTTGAAGAAGCATTCAACAGAGAAATAAAAAGGGAATTTCAGATCTCAGGACCCAAGAGACTAGATAACCAAGTCTAGATCTCAATGCCTTCCTAGATCCAATTTAGAAATCAATTGCAAGAGAATTTAAAGATCAAGCAGTAGGAGAAGCAAAACCAAATTCAATTTCCAAAAGTTGCAGTAAAATGAGACAGAGAGATCTCAAGGTGAGATTGAGACAGAATTTCCTCAATTCTTCAACCCAAGATCCAAGACAAATGTAATTGAAATTGAAAACAAGAAAACTAAGAAGAAGAGAATTCAATTCTCCTCTCCGAAACTCAGAAATTCAAAATAATTCCAAAACCCAAAAAGCTCTCAGCAAAACAAAAAAGGAAAATTCTAAAAGGAAAAAAACTCTCCTCTAAAACTTAAATCCTAAGCTATTTATACACTTTCTTCAAATGGTCTTCAAGCCTTGAATTGGGCTTTTGTTCTTGATGGAATTGGGTTGATAAAGGCCTTGGTTGATTGCTCTTGGAGTTGGAGAAAGATCCATTGTGAACCGGGTTGAAAAACATAAAAGCTTGAGTAAAAGTTTGAGTAAAAGTTTGAGGCAAACTTTTACTCAAACTTTTTATACCAGATGGCTTCACTTTGCTGCTACCAACTTTTGAGCCAAAGTTTGAGGTCAAACTTTTGCTCAAACGTTGGCCCCCTTGTAAATGTGTGTGGCGCCAACGTTTGCCAAAAAGTTTGAGGCAGACGTTGGCGCAAGCTTTTCTCCTCCAGGGTGTGCAAGAGTGGCGCCAACGTTTGAGCAAAAGTTTGACCTCAAACATTGGCGCAAGCTTTTTCCTCCAGGGTGTGCAAGAGTGGTGCCAACGTTTGAGCAAAAGTTTGACCTCAAACGTTGGTGCAAGCTTTTTCCTCCAGGGTATTGATTTTGTGATGCCAACGTTTGCCAAAAAGTTTGAGGCAAACGTTGGCTCAAGCTTTTCTCCCAAAAGTTTGAGCTAAAGTTTGAGGCAAACTTTTGCTCAAGCTTTTTGTTCTCTCTTGCTCCTAGCCATTCCTTCTTCCTTCAACCTTCTTCAAAACTCTTTTCACCTATCATCAATCAACCAAACACATCAAAGCTATGCTCAAAATCATGAGTTTGTTATTCTTTCATAATATATGACAATTATAGCATAAAATCTCATGAAATTGCATTAATTCATACATGGTTGATTGAATCAAAGGAAACATGGAAATCTACCTAATTGGCTTCCTTATGGCTCAAGAAAGTGCATAAATCAATCGAAAACAAAAGAAAAAGGCTAGTGAAACTAGGCTAAGATGACTTGTCATCACAACACCAAACTTAAAGCTTGCTTGTCCCCAAGCAAGAAAAGGATTTATGCTCAAAGGTTCTTTTAATTAAGACGGATTGAAGAATAACTTGTAAGGTCCTGTGAGTGAAGTGATTAAGTGTCAGTGGGGTGAACTCTAAATCATATGCTCGTGCAAGGGCCTCAGTGCTTACTAGTCCTTACATATTGGAAGTCTTAGGTCTTAGGACTTTCATCCAAATGATATCATGGAGATCTCTCTATAGGTAATCACCTTGAAGCAACTAATAGTTTCTGTGCTTTGGCCTTGACTCTAAGTGTCATGTCTCAAAGCGGCTTTTTAGATAAACTTTCAATCAATACTCCTAAACCAGTTGGTTTTAAGGTATTAGGTGTTAAAGCACCCCAAGGATTTACTTGCTCAAGCCTCTTTCTTTGACACAATTCAACCACAAGCATTTACTAGGATAACAACTCTTTGAGTTCTTGTTTCTTTCTTCTTTTCTGCCTAGTAATTGATGCTCAGAGCCTTGGGCCATGTTCTTTTTATTTTTGTATTTTCTTTATTTTCTTTTGTTTTGTTTTCTGCTTCTCGGATCAATAAATTTTTGAGAATCTCCACAATACTTCTTTGAACTTCATGTCCTGCCTATGAGCTCCCATGCAAGTTTTCATAAGCATGCAACCTCAATGCATAATCACACAACCAGAACCACCACTTCTCCTAATCTTTTGCTTGCCTCAAAATTGTTTAATTCCTCAACCCTTCTTTTCAAAGAACTTTCATGTGATGCATTTTTTTTTGAATTATTGAGTGCAAACAAGTTTTGGAGATAGTGTTGTAAATGATCAAGCATCTTGCTTATTGAATTGCAGAAAAACTATATTAGACAGAAGGACAGGTAGGGGTATAATATAACTTTCAATCACAGCAACATCTGATAATGAATAATACAACCTTTTGGAGTCTACTTGCTGTACTCTTCCTCATCATCATTGCTGGTCTTCACATTCCTCTTTCATCTCTTTGATTGATGATGCTAAATCTTCCCAAAAGTTTGTATGGTATTCTGCAGTGATATTGAAAGTTGCTTATTCCCCAAGCACTTAGAAAAATGGTTAGCATGCATGATTTATTTGTGGGCCTTTGTACTTACTTTGGTGTGGGAACACCAAACTTAGTACCCTGCCAATGGTTCTTGTTCATCAAACTAACCAGATGTGAAACTCTTTTTCTTTGCTAAAAGTAGTAATATTGAAAACTAGGAAACAGCAAAATAATTAACTAGTTTATCTAAATGCTTGAAGCTAGCATTATGCAGAAAGTGAGAATACGTTTTATGATGAGATTTTGGTGGAACACCAAACTTAGAATCCTTCATTCTCCTTTATATTGTTTTGGTGTGTAACACCAAACTTAGCTTCTTGCAATATAGATGAAGTTAATTAACCTTTTTATTAAAATAACTATGGAAAGAAAACTACCTCAGGTTGGGTTGCCTCCCAACAAGCGCTCTTTTATTGTCATTAGCTTGACATCCTTCATCCTCTGATCATGGAAGTTGAGGCTTTTGTTGCCTTTGGTTTCCCCCTCTCACCTTGGGCTTTTCCTTGATGATTGTTTCTTTTCCCGTAGCCTTCTCATTTTTTTCCATAACTGCTTTCCCTTTCAACCCAGCAGCTTTTTCACTGTTCTTTGGGTCATCTTCAGTGGCTCTTAGGGATATATTTGCCTCTCTCTCGCCCAATTCAGTAAGGTTTTGAACCAGTTGTTCCATTTGCCTTTCAACTCTTCTGAGTGAAGCCTCCTGATTCTTCATTGTCATCTCTTGGTGTTTCATCATTCTCTCTATTAAGATCTCCAGATTAGTGATCCTTTGAGAGTCTTGTGAGATTGGTTGGTTGTGGGGTGTTGGGGGTTGGAAGGGTGGGTAGTGTGGTGGTATGTAGTGATTGTTGTTGGTATGGTGGTGTTTTTGCAGGTTTGGGAAATTGGAGTTGTTGTAGTTGAAGTCCCTTTGTTCCTGATGTTGAGATTCCCTCATTCTTAGATAAGAGTGTGGCTTCCATGGTAGACATTGTGCATTCACTGTAGTAGAATGTAGAAAATCAATTTGTCTAGCTATCGACTCCAATTGTTGCTGAGTTTGCTGGTGTAGCTGTTTGTCTTGATTCATGACTGCCTTCACTCCTTCAAGATTCATTACTTCCTTTTCTGAAATTGCATTCTATGGTGTCTCAAATGAGTGTTGGTTATTGGCTCTTTTGTCATTGAACTCTGCAGTTCCTTGGCTGGTTGCTGTTGCTTTGAGTAGGCCATCTGAGAAGTAATCCACCGCTCTTCTTGTTTCTGGGGTTAATCCTTCATAGAACGCTTGGAAACCCGCTTTGTCGCTTGCTTTCTTGTATCTTTCCCATGCTTTGAACAATGGTTCTTCCTCTCCTTGTATGAATGGATGTATTTCCTCTTTCATCTTGATGTGTTGTTGGGATGAGGAGAATTTGGCTAGAAACTTGGCAACCAAATCATCCCAACTAGTGATACTTCCTTGGGGAAAGGTTTCAAGCCATTGTGCCGCTTCATCCTTCAGTAAGAAAGGAAATAGTAAGAGCTTATAGGTATCATGATTTACACTATCGAGATTGACAGCACCACAAGTCCTCAGAAAAAGAGATATGTGCTGTTTAGGATCCTCCAATGGGTTTCCACCATAGGAACAATTGTTCTTGATTAGTGTAATGAGTTGCGGCTTCATGTTGTGGTGTTCTTCTTTCTCAGAAACTCCTTCTTCAATGATATCCTTCCCTCTGGCCTCTCTTCTTTCCTGTGACATATAATTCAACAAACGAAACACACAGTGGTACTTTTGAAAATTGAGTGTAGTTAGTTGAGACAAAACCTCAAACAGTTAGCGGGTTAGTAAAAAATTAAAGAAAAAGTGCTTGATCTAAACTACCACCTCACTTAATTATTGTCAATCTATTTCAATCCCCGGTAACGGCACCAAAAACTTGATGTGTATTTTCGAAAAACGAATTCCAAACACACGAATCTAACCGGCAAGTGCACCGGGTCACATCAAGTAATAAAAACTCACGGGAGTGAGGTCGATCCCACAGGGATTGAAGGATTGAGCAATTTTAGTTTAGTGGTTGATTTAGTCAAGCAAATTAAGAGTTGATTTGAGTGGTTTGTATTCGACAGAAGCTAAATTGCATGAAATTAAAAGGGAGAGGGACAATTGCAGTAAATTAAAGAGCAGAGAAGGTAAATGTGCTGAATCTTAAAGAACAAGAAATTAAATGGCAGAAACTTAGAACGCAAGAAATGTAAATTGCAAAATCTTAAAGTACAAGAAATGTAAATGGCTCGAATTGTAAAGGGAATTGGGAAGTGGATTTACAGAATTTAAACAAGGAAAAGTAAAATTGCAACAAGCAGGGAAGTAAAAGATGGATTTAATTGCAGTAGATCTCAAACAGAAAATGTAAATTGCTTGAAGAAGCATTCAACAGAGAAATAAAAAGGGAATTTCAGATCTCAGGACCCAAGAGACTATATAACCAAGTCTAGATCTCAATGCCTTCCTAGATCCAATTTAGAAATCAATTGCAAGAGAATTTAAAGATCAAGCAGTAGGAGAAGCAAAACCAAATTCAATTTCCAAAAGTTGCAGTAAAATGAGACAGAGAAATCTCAAGGTGAGATTGAGACAGAATTTCCTCAATTCTTCAACCCAAGATCCAAGACAAATGTAATTGAAATTGAAAACAAGAAAACTAAGAAGAAGAGAATTCAATTCTCCTCTCCGAAACTCGGAAATTCAAAATAATTCTAAAACCCAAAAAGCTCTCAGCAAAACAAAAAAGGAAAATTCTAAAAGGAAAAAAACTCTCCTCTAAAACTTAAATCCTAAGCTATTTATACACTTTCTTCAAATGGTCTTCAAGCCTTGAATTGGGCCTTTGTTCTTGATGGAATTGGGTTGATAAAGGCCTTGGTTGATTGCTCTTGGAGTTGGAGAAAGATCCATTATGAACCGGGTTGAAAAACATAAAAGCTTGAGTAAAAGTTTGAGTAAAAGTTTGAGGCAAACTTTTACTCAAACTTTTTATACCAGATGGCTTCACTTTGCTGCTACCAACAACGTTTGAGCCAAAGTTTGAGGTCAAACTTTTGCTCAAACGTTGGCCCCCTTGTAATTGTGTGTGGCGCCAACGTTTGCCAAAAAGCTTGAGGCAGACGTTGGCGCAAGCTTTTCTCCTCCAGGGTGTGCAAGAGTGGCGCCAACGTTTGAGCAAAAGTTTGACCTCAAACGTTGGCGCATGCTTTTTCCTCCAGGGTGTGCAAGAGTGGCGCCAACGTTTGAGCAAAAGTTTGACCTCAAACGTTGGCGCAAGCTTTTTCCTCCAGGGTGTGCAAGAGTGGCGCCAACGTTTGAGCAAAAGTTTGACCTCAAACGTTGGCGCAAGCTTTTTCCTCCAGGGTATTGATTTTGTGATGCCAACGTTTGCCAAAAAGTTTGAGGCAAACGTCGGCTCAAGCTTTTTTCCTCTGGAGTGTTTTCAACTCTTTTAAAAGTTTGAGGGAGCTAAAGTTTGAGGCAAACTTTTGCTCAAGCTTTTTTCCTCTGGAGTGTTTTCAACTCTTTTAAAAGTTTGAGCTAAAGTTTGAGGCAAGCTTTTGCTCAAGCTTTTTGTTCTCTCTTGCTCCTAGCCATTCCTTCTTCCTTCAACCTTCTTCAAAACTCTTTTCACCTATCATCAATCAACCAAACACATCAAAGCTATGCTCAAAATCATGAGTTTGTTATTCTTTCATAATATATGACAATTATAGCATAAAATCTCATGAAATTGTATTAATTCATACATGGTTGATTGAATCAAAGGAAACATGGAAATCTACCTAATTGGCTTGCTTATGGCTCAAGAAAGTGCATAAATCAATCGAAAACAAAAGAAAAAGGCTAGTGAAACTAGGCTAAGATGACTTGTCATCAGGTACTACTTGGTTGAAATGATAAATTCTTTTTCAAGACACTATTTTATAGTATTTCACTAATTTGAATTAAAATTTTTGTTAAACTTGTTTGAAGATATTTAATTTGGAACATGGTTTTAGAGCTCGAACACACAAAACCAGTGAGTTTTGAACCTATTTGATTGGTTGTATTTTATCAACCAATGTTTTATTTTGGTGTGTGTTGTTCTCTCTAAAATTTTGATCTATATCTTGATTAATTCTATATTTCCATGGTTTGATGTATGCATACACTTATATGATTGAGGCCTTATTTCATTTAGCTCACATATCCATATGGCCTTACCTTATCATTACCCTTTTTCAACCCCATGTTGAGCCTATTTTACCCCATTTATTCTTTATATTAGCATGTCATTGACTCTAAGAGGAAAATAATAAATGTCCCTAATTTGAATCCTTGATTAGCTTAAATAGTGAGGTGTACATGAATTAAGTGTGGGGAAATTAAATTGGGGAATACATGTTTAGAAAATTGGATATTTTATATTCTTATATGGAAATGTGAAAATAGTTTGAGCACTTGTTCATGCATCTAGCACATTAATCATATGCATTAACTCACTGAAAAAAAAAGTATGAACAATGAAAAGAAAAAAAAAAAAGAAAAGAGCAAATAAAGAAAGAGGGGACAAAATACCCTAAGGCTAATAAGTGAACTAATGCATATGACTTGTACTTAAAAGATATCAAGGTGCATGAATTTGTGGAAAAATAGTTAATGGATGGCTAGGCTTTACATTGTGATAACATAGAATGTCTTGAGTTAGGTGGGCAGTTTAGGTTAATCAAGCATTCGGATTTTATTCCACTTAACCAAATACATTCCTACCTTGACCCTAACCCTATTACAACCCTTGAAAAGACCTCTTGTTATGTGTATTTGTGCATTAGATTGTGTTGGTTGGTAGAAGAAAAGCAAGCCTTAGAAAGCAAGATTAGTAGAGAACCGAGAGAATCGACCCATAAACACTTGAGTAATTAGAGTGTATACACTTCCAGTGAGGGTTCGATGCTCGATTCTATGTTTCTGGCTTTCGTGAGCTTTCTTCTTGCAAGTTTACTTGTACCTTATTGTGTGATTTAAATTAGTGGAATCCAATTTATGTTTGTCTTGGGGAATTTGTTTACTTTTAACCAAGTAGGAAGAATCATTTTAGCATGTAGTTACATTCATATAGATAGGTTGTATTGCATGAGTCTCACCTTTCTCCCTTCATTCTTTTGGTCTCCTTAAACTTAGCATGAGGACATGCTAATGTTTAAGTGTGGGGAGATTGATAAACCACTATTTTATGGTTTATCTTGTACTAATTTGAGTGGATTTTATCAATCATTCATATGCTTATTCATGTAAATTCCATGTTTTTCACTTGCTAATTTTATGTTATGATTGAAAACCTGCGTCCTAGGCATTAAAATTGTTAATTTTTAATTCTCCTTTATTACCATTCGACGCCGTGATGTGTTTGTTAAGTATTTTTAGGTTTACAGGATATGAATAGCTTAAAGGATGAATATGAAGCATGTTAAAGTGGAAGGAACATAAGAAACTAAAGAGCTAAGAAGCGAGGAGCGAGGCGCACGCATGGCTGACGCGTGCGCGTGATTTGGAGCTTTTTCAGTGACGCGTACGCGTGACCTGCGCAGAAATCCAACGACGTGTACGCATGGCCGACGCGTACGTGTGATAGAGCGTCACGTGCTGTAGATATCAGAAGTCGTTGGGGGCGATTTCTGGGCTATTTTTGGCCTAGTTTCAAGCCTGAAAATGCAGACTAGAGGCAGAGGTGTAGCTGAGACTGAACATACTTCATTTTTCACTTTTAGTTTTAGTTTTAGTTTTGAATTCTAGAGAGAAACACTACTTCTCCTAGGGTTCTTATCATTCTTAGTTTCTTTTGCTTTAGATTGGTTATTGAGAGAGCTGTTACTATCTTCCATTGAAGTCATCATCTCTATACTTTGCTTTTCCAATAACTCAATTACTCTTTTTCCTTTAATTGCCTTGTGTTCATATTTGGATATTGTTATTTTTGAATTCTATTAATGCAGTGAAGTAGTTTTATATTTAATTCTATTGCTTGTTTAGTCCCTTTTAATTAATTATCAGTGCCAATTTTAATTTTATTAATTTATTATAATTACCATGTCTTTTATTTACTCCTTTTACATGTCTATGAAAATGGAATTCATGTCAATGGAGTAGATATTCCAAATTGGCTTTGGAATTGATTAATTGGAAACCCTTGACTTGGAATACTCAAGCATTAATTTGGTAATAGGAATTGCTGGCTAACTCAGTTTTCACTAACTCTAGTCCTTCCTCAGGAAGTGATTAGGATTTGTGAATCAGAGTTAGTGCCATCCACTTGACTTTCTTTCATTAGTTATAGGAAAACTAAGTAGGAGAAATAAACTCTTACTATTATACTTGGGAAAATCAATAAAGATAGGAACTCCAATTTTCACTTCTAGCCAAGACCTTTTTATTAAATACATAACACCTCTTGTTATTATTCATTGCTTTAATTTCTGGTTATTTATTTTTCCGTTATCAACATAAAAAATATTCAGAAAAATCCTGACCTCTAATTTACATCATTGTGTCAACTCTTTGGGAAATGACCCGAGATTCTACTCCCGGTTATTTATTTTTAATTGTGACCCACGGGTAAGATAGGGTTGAGTTTATATAAAAAAACTAACCCACAGGAGGGTTAGGGTTGCATCAAAATGTATCCTACCCTACTTATTGCCACCCCTAATAGCATCATAGTTATTAGAATCGAACTAGACCGCCAGTCTGACAAAAAATCTAATGAACCTTTGGTCTAACCATTTTAGTTTGCTGCACAGACTACATCTACACAAAACCCAGTTAACAATAATTAAACCTGCAAAAAATTGGCCAGTTTTGCTAAGTGTTTTTAAGGAGATTTAGTTAAAAGCAAGGAAAATCAAGCATCAAAAGGAAGGATGATCAAAGGAGCAACAAAACAAAATACTTGAACAAGCAGGAGGTGTGCACTCGCACCCAAAGGAGCATACACATTGATTAGAGAGTGATTCTCAAGACATGTGTATGCACACATTTGTGCGTACGCATAAGCCCCTAATTCTCGTTGCATGCATACGCACATGTCTTGTGCGCCATAATTTAAAGGTGGCTTGCCACGCCATGCAGGGCGTGCCATGCCTATGACCACCCATAATTGAAGTCTTGCTAAGCACAAAAAAGCATGATACACTATGCAGGGTGTACCATGCTCTAAGGAACAAACTCATGTTGTGCGTACGCACATGCTTCATGCGTACGCACAAGTCCCCTTCGAGAAATAGAGCATACCACGCTTTGCATAGCGTGGCATGCCCCATAACCATTATAAACTAGGCGTGCCACATTCAAGGATTCAAGCCAAGTCCCTGGAGCAACCAAAGTTCAAGTGTGTCACGCATGAGCAAGGCGTGCCATGCCCTTATTCAATTCAAAAGAAGGTGTGCCACGTGCAATCTGGGGGTGCCACAGCCTGATCAAAAAGGCTAGCCCAGTGCATCCTCCAAGGCCCAAGATTCAAAGATATGATTTCAAATTGAAGAATAGAGAAGATTTTGTAATTAATTAGTTTTGAATTTAATTTTGTTTTGAATTTTTAAGATTTAAATTGATTAAAAATTATCTTAATAATTCTGATTAAGATAAGATTAGGTTTGAATTTTGAATTTAGAACCCTAGGTATAAATAAGTGAATTGGATTCACAAAATGGGGAGGACCTAACGACCTTAGTAACACTTTCATCTTTGTTTTTGCACCCAGCATGAGTAACTAAACCTTTGTCAAAGGGTTAGAAGCTTTGTTCATATTTTGATGGTTTATTAATCTAAGTTTTCTTTCATTTTAAAGCTTTGCATTAATCTATTTATGATTGAGTATTTCATTCTTCATCAATAAAGGATTAGTAGCATCGACATATGTGCTAATCTCGTTTTGAGTTTGTTAATTGATTTGACAGAATAGTTTTTCAAATCGTACTTGAAAACTCTTTCACATAACTTTTTAAATCAACTAGAAGTAGGAAATTTTGTAAGTGTGCGATATAATACATGATTTTTTTATTTACCCTAGATTTGAATACGTGACAAATTTGGATTACGACAATTCTTGAAAATTATGTTTTCTCATTGAAGGATTGAATTGGATTTTGAACTTAACCTCTTTAATTAATCAATTGACCAAGACATTAGCGGTTGGTTAACTAAAGAGAAATCGAGGAGTCGAGACATCTGAAATTGATTACCTTAGATTCATCGTAAACAGAGATTTGCCAACTTTAGAATTCAGTTAACAAGGATTGATTTTGCTTAGAATGTGAACATCTCCAAAATCATAAACATTCACTCCCATTGATTTCTCATAATTCACTCACTACCTTAAAGTCTTCAGCACTCAAGCAACCCCAAATTCAAGTCTATTAAGTTTTCAACAAGTCACAATAATTCTCTATTCCAGGTTTTATTGATCTAATTAGCAATTTAATTCAATATTTGCATGCTCAGTCCTTTAATCCTCATGAGAACAATATCCACTCACCGTGGTATTATTTGAATGATCTTGTGCACTTGCCGGCATCCATGAGCATTAGTTTTTGCTCATCAAGTTTTTGGCGCCGTTGTTGAGGATTAATTAAGATCAACATCATACATTGGGCTAAACTGCTAAATTAGATCCTGTTATTTGGTTTACATTCTAGTTTAATTACATTCCTGTTATTAGGGTTTGTGGTCTATTTAAGTTTCCTTTCAATAATTAGGTTTCTATTTGTGATCTGTTTCTCTTTTTGTCTTTAGGATTTTTTTGGTTTTGTTTTGTTTTATTTAGCACGGTACTTTGAATTAAGTTTGGTGTTTTGTTTTTTATTTTGCTCTTTCAATCAAATATTTTGTTTTGTATTTCCACAAGTGCTTTTGATCTATTTTTTTCTTCGTG
This sequence comes from Arachis ipaensis, assembly GCF_059453495.1. Classification (NCBI taxonomy): domain Eukaryota; kingdom Viridiplantae; phylum Streptophyta; class Magnoliopsida; order Fabales; family Fabaceae; genus Arachis; species Arachis ipaensis. The sequence continues at coordinate 109,984,844 of NC_142441.1, read as the reverse complement.
CATGCAAGGGAATAATAATTCAAAAGAACCCCTTTAATACGATTCTGACGTTGAAGGGAGTGATAATTTGGACGAATCTCTTTAATATGATCCTGAAATTGAATTGACTCTATTCCAATTAAGAAAGGAGGCAAGAGCCAGGAGAAAAGTGGAGAAGAAGATGGCCAAAGGACAAAATAATGCAAGAAGAACTCTTGGAGAATTCACCACACCCACTACTGATAGCTGTGGAAGTAGCATTGTAAGGCCTCCTGTTTAGGATAACAATTTTGAACTAAAGCCTTTCCTTATTCAATTAACATAGCAAGACCAATTCAGTTGCAATCCTCAAGAAGAACCGAATGTGCACATATCCAATTTCTTGGAAATATGTGACACAGTCAAGAGCACTGGGGTTTCTCAAGAAGCAATAAGGTTGAGGTTGTTTCCATTCTTCCTAAGGGATACACTATAAGAAAAATTACTTTTAGCGGCCATTTATTTTACTTTTAGCGGCAATAAAAATAACTGCTAATACATTTACCGGCAATTAGACATTAGCCGTCTTATGCTTTGTCGCTAAAAGATTTTAGCGGCAATTATAACATTTACCGATAAAGACTATTTTAATGGCAGCAAAAAGTATATAACTTTTAACAGCCATTTTCTTAGCAATTTATATGGCCATTAAAAGTAATTCTAAGATTGCAACATTGTTCACTTCTAGTTGCCATTACTATTGCCACTAAAATCCATTTTACCAATAATTTATATGGCCACTAAAAAAATTTTAAAATTGTAATATTATTCATTTTTAGTTGCCATTACTATTGCCGCTAAAATCTTAAGACCTTTTTTTTAATTATACTAACTTTATTAGAACTAACAACCTATATTTTTTTCTATAATAATAATAATAATGATAATTTACATTTGAATTTTGACTAGAAAAATTTGAAATAAGCTTTCTATTAAAATACACTTTTTGACAAACTAGAATGTTAAAAGCGGTATTTGTCAATACATAATAAACGTTTGTTTGTCATTGACTTTGAACACGTTTTGCAGAAAATAAAAAATGAAGCCAAAATATGCTCAATTCTTCTAGGCCAATGCTGCAGCAAGGCCACCAACTATGAGTCTCAAAGCAGTTGCAGTGATGCCAATTCCTATAACACCATCTGCATAACACATTGAAATTCAAGTTCAGTTAATGCTCCAATGCATGGTGACAAAAGCTTGAGTAAGAAATAGGGACGAGGATATTGGCGTAAACTTAAATAAATCTACACAGCCTTAGATAAAACAGAGTTCAAGCTAACTTTCACAACTTGATAAAAACTCAAGTGATATAGGAAACCTATGGCCTTATCTTAATGCTTAAGCCAAAACTCACAATTCCACTCACTTTTACAAAATCCAAAGTCTATAACATCCAGCACCATAAAAGCCACCCACTATTCCTCTCATGCTAATTGTTGCAAGTCACAATTTACAATTTTCCATGCTCACATTCACTATCAGCACATTGCCTAGAACCATATTCTCAATTTCAATAAAGCCACCTAAAAATCAATGACAACTGCCCTTATACAGTAATTTATACCCTCAATACATGCCACTTTAAATTCAATTCAAACACCAGTCCCCTGCATAGGCATGTTCAGATTTTACACATATACACGAAGCAAAAGAATTTAATGGATGGAGAAGTCATGTATAATGATTTATTAACATACATTAAAGGAAAGCAAAAAGAAAAGAAAAGTAATCTTAATGAGAAGTTGGTATAATATTATGTACGATATTAGTTAATTAGTGCTGGATTCAAACATAATAAATAAAGATATAATCTTTCAAGAAAATAACTATTAGTATCGGAATTCAAACTTGATTTCAAGTGCTGAATGGTGATAATTCATGGCCATTATTAGCATCAGGAACCTAATAAATACAATAATGTCAAATAAAAAAAATTGTTCACAAGAAAAAAAATTCAAATTTCAAAAATTACCTGAATAAAAGAATTTTCATTGAAATATTGAGTCATAGATGAACCTGTTGAGATAAACTTATACAAAACTTGTTTCATAAAAGATAATTCAACCAACATTTTATTTTGATTTTCTTTCATCAACTTCATTTCTTCCTCGTATTTTTCCTTTAGCACCTTTATTTCTTCTTGTAATTTTTAGCAACCTCATTAGTTAAAGCATCTGAAGCAAATTTACCATAAGATGATTTATTATCCCACAAAAAAGAAGGTGTTGGACCAAGTCCTAAATGATGTACATAACCACTTTTATCACTTTCTAATACTTGAGAATAAACATCTCCTTCGCAAGTGGTGCACAAATTGTGAATCACACTTTTCACAACGCGTACCACTAACCAGCAAGTACACTGGGTCGTCCAAGTAATACCTTACGTGAGTAAGGGTCGAATCCCACGGAGATTGTTGGTTTGAAGCAATCTATGGTTATCTTGTAAATCTTAGTCAGGAAGTCAATTATGTTTATCAGTTGAATTGTGAATAACCAGTAGAGCATAAATTAAAAGTTACTTGTTGTGCAGTAATGGAGAATATGTTAGAGTTTTGGAGATGCTTTGTCCTCTGAATCTCTGCTTTCCTCTGTCTTCTGATTTACGCACGCACGTCCTCCTATGGCAAGCTGTGTGTTGGTGGATCACCGTTGTCAATGGCTACCTTCCATCCTTCCAGTGAAAACTACGCTCACGCGCTCTGTCACAGCACGGCTAATCACCGGTTGGTTCTCGATCCGGTTGGAATAGGATTTACTATCCTTTTGCGTCTGTCACTAACGCCCAGCCTTCAGGAGTTTGAAGCTCGTCACAGTCATTCAATCATTGAATCCTACTCGGAATACCACGGACAAGGTTTAGACTTTCCGGATTCTCATGAATGCCGCCATCAGTTCTAGCTTATACCACGGAGATTCTGATTAAGGAATCTAAGAGATACTCATTCAGTCGGATATAGAACGGAGGTGGTTGTCAGGCACACGTTCATGGTTTGCGGAAGGTGATGAATGTCACGGGTCATCACCTTCATCACAGTTAAGCGCGAATGAACATCTTAGATAGGAACAAGCGTGTTTGAATGGAAAACAGAAATACTTGCATTAATTCATTGAGACACAACAGAGCTCCTCACCCCCAACAATGGGGTTTAGAGACTCATGCCGTCATAGAATACAAAGTTTAGATCTGAAATGTCATGAGATACAAAATAAGTCTCTAAAAGTTGTTTAAATACTAAACCAGTAGCCTAGGGTTACAAAATATGAGTGGACTATGATGGATGACGCAGAGATCCACTTCTGGGGCCCACTTGGTGTGCTGGGGCCCACTTGGTGTGTGCTGGGGCTGAGACTTTAAGCAATCCACGTACAGAGGCCATTTGTGGAGTTGAACGCCAGTTTTTGTGCCAGTTTGGGCGTTCAACTCCAGTTTTTGATCCTTTTCTGGCGCTGGACGCTAGAATTGGGCAGAGGACTGGCGTTGAACGCCAGTTTACGTCATCTATCCTTGTGTAAAGTATGGACTATTATATATTTCTGGAAAGCCCTGGATGTCTACTTTCCAATGCAATTAGAAGCATGCCATTTCGAGTTCTGTAGCTCCAGAAAATCCACTTTGAGTGCAGGGAGGTCAGAATCCAACAGCATTAGCAGTCCTTTTTCAGCCTGAATCAGATTTTTGCTCAGCTCCTTCAATTTCAGCCAAAAAAATACCTGAAATTACAGAAAAACACACAACTCATAGTAAAGTCCAGAAATATGAATTTTTCCTAAGAACTACTAGAAATAGACTAAAAACTAACTAAAACATACTCTAAACTATATGAAATTATCCCCAAAAAGCGTATAAAATATCCGCTCATCACAACAACAAACTTAAACTGTTGCTTGTCCTCAAGCAACTAGACAAATAAAATAGAAGACTAATAGGTTGAGAAGCAATAATATCTCAGAGTTTTTGATTGAAGCTCAGATTCTAATTAGATGAGCGGGACTAGTAGCTTTTTGCTTCTGAACAGTTTTGGCATCTCACTTTATCCATTGAAGCTCAGAGTGATTGGCATCTATAGGAACTCAGAATTCGGATAGTGTTATTGATTCTCTTAGTTCAGTGTGATGATTGTTGAACATAGCTTCTTTATGAGTCTTGGCCGTGGCCCTAAGCACTTTGTTTTCCAGTATTACTACCGGATACATAAATGCCACAGACACATAACTGGGTGAACCTTTTCAGATTGTGACTCAGCTTTGCTAAAGTCCCCAATTAGAGGTGTCCAGAGTTCTTAAGCACACTCTTCTTTTTGCTTTGGACCTTGACTTTAACCGCTCAGTCTCAAATTTTCACTTGACACCTGCACGCCACAAGCACATGGTTAGGGACAGCTTGCTTTAGCCGCTTAGACTAGGATTTCAGTCCTTTAGGCCCTCCTATCCACTGATGCTCAAAGCCTTGGGATCCTTTTTAATTGCCCTTGCCTTTTGGTTTTAAGGGTTATTGGCTTTTTCTGCTTGCTTTTTTTTTTTTTTTTTTGCAAGCTTTGTTCTTTGCTGCTTTTTCTTGCTTCAAGAATCATTTTTATGATTTTTCAGATTATCAATAACATGTCTCATGTTCATTATTCTTTCAAGAGCCAACATATTTAACAGTCTTAAACAACAAATTCAAAAGACATATGCACTGTTCAAGCATTCATTCAGAAGACAGAAAGCATTGCCACCACATTTAACCAATTAGAATTTGTTTTATTTAAACTCGAAATTTTATTGCTTCTTATTCACAAGATCTACTATTTTATTCATGTTTAATGATGATGAGAAAAATAAACTATAGCTTAATTGGAGATAAAATCAAAATAGATACTAATTACTACTATATGACTTCTAAGGTACTTTTATAAGGACACTGTCACAGAGTTAAGGCAGAAATTGGAAATTAACAACCTTTATTCTGGGGGTATGGGGGTTCCTCTGATCCTTGGGAGGCTTGGTATCACAGAAGATTTTTGGCGCTTCAGTTCCCTTAAGTCACGTCCCTGCTCCTCTTGTTCTTTAAGCATATGGGTCAGCATTTGACTGTGTTCCTTCTGTTGTTTTATTATTTGCTCCATAGCTTCCTGTATCTTGGTGACAGACGTCTCAAGATATTCCCAATATTCCGCTTGAGGAATCTCTGGGAGGAATTCCTGTGCTCTCTTCTTGATATGTTCCTCCTGTGCTTGTTGTCTCTCCATTGATGCTTTGGTGATTGACTTTTCAATTAGGATATATTCAGTTATTCCTATCTTGACTCCAGCGTCCTTGCAGAGCAGAGAAATCACGCTTGGATAAGCCAACCTGGCTTCTCTTGAATTTTTGTTAGCAATCTTATAGAGCTCTGTTGAAATCAGCTGATGAACCTCCACTTCCTTTCCCATCATGATGCAATGAATCATCACTGCTCTTTTAACTGTGACTTCAGAACGGTTGCTGGTGGGCAACAGAGAAAGCCCAATGAAGTCCAGCCATCCTCTGGCAACTGGTTTGAGATCCTCCCTCTTGAGTTGATTCGGGACGCCCTTTGTGTTGGTGGTCCACCTGGCTCCAGGGATACAGATGTCCTCTAGAATCTTATCCAGGCCAATGTCTGCTCTCATCATCCTCCTGTTGAAGGAGTCTGGATCATCCTTTAGCTGAGGTAGCTTTAGTATCTCTCTGATCTTATCAGGGGTGGTATGAACAATTTTTCCCCTGACCATGGTCCGAAATTCGTAGCAGGCAGTTCCAGATAGTCTTTGTTTGTCAGTCTGCCACATATTAGCATAGAACTCCTGGACCATGTTCTTTCCTACTTTCGTTTCAGGATTAGCTAGGACTTCCCAGTTCCTGATTCGAATTTGCTCCTGGATCTCCGGATATTCGTCTTCTTTCAGATTGAATCTAACTTCCGGGATCACTGATCTCAGACCCATTACTTTAAGATAATGGTCTGAATGTTCTTTAGATAAGAACTTCCCTTGATTCCAAAGTGGTTTTGGAACGCTCTCTTTCTTGCCTCTTGGAGTGTATTGTTTCCCTTTGAGAGCCATAATCTTAGTAGTGATCTCGGATAAACACACCAAACTTAGAGGTTTGCTTATCCTCAAGCAAAAGAAAAGAAAGGAGAGGGATAGAAGGAGATTGAGGTGCACTTGTTGATGGAGGAGGGGGGAGGCCGAACCCAATTTAAAGGGGTGGGGGGGTGGATTTTCGAAAAATTGGAAGAGATAAGATAAAAAGATTGAGTTGAAAAAGATAAGATAGAAGATATAGTTTGATTTTGAAAAGATAGGATAGATTTTTGAAAAAGATAAATCGGGGTTTTTGAAAAAGATAATATGAAAAAGATATTGAAAAGATTTTAGAGTGAAAAAGATAGATTTGTTTTTGGAAAAGATTTGAAAAGAGTTGGATTGATTTTGCAAAGAGGGTGTGTGCTTATGAATTAAGATACATTTGATATTTTGAGGGTAGGATTTTTAGAAATCAGGGTTCTTGACATGTTTATGTAAATAAAATCATGTATTGAGTCATAAAATTATAAATTAGAATGGAAATACATGTGGGATTACTGGATTTGGCTCCTCCCTGTCCTCCTGGCGTTTGAACGCCCAAACACTGCCTGTTTTGGGCGTTCAGCGCCCAAATGCTGATCTCCTGGGCGTTCAGTGCCCAGTTGCTGCCATTCCTGGCGTTCAACGCCCAGTGGGTGGCCATTTCTGGCGTTGAACGCCCAAATGCTGCCATTACTGGCGTTCAGCGCCCAGTGGATGCCCATTTTGGGCGCTGAACGCCCAAAATGCCCCTTTACTGGCGTTTTCTTGCCATTGAGCTCTTTTACTCTGTTTTGTGTGCCGAGGTCTTCTGTAAATGACTATTTACCTTGTTGTCAATGAATTCTATATAAAAAATAAAGATAGAAATAGGGCAAAATGCTTAGAGGATTATTGCCCCATGGCTGGGTTGCCTCCCAGCAAGCGCTTCTTTATTGTCTTTAGCTGGACCTTGCTGAGCTTTTAATCTAGCTTCAGCCTTGAGCATTCTTGCTCAGTGTTGCCTTCAAGATAATGCTTGATTCTCTGTCCATTGACAATGAACTTCTTATCAGAATCAATATCTTGAAGCTCCACATAACCATATGGTGACACACTTGTAATCACGTATGGTCCCCTCCACCGGGATTTCAGTTTCCCGGGGAATAGCCTGAGTCTAGAGTTAAACAACAGGACTTTTTGTCCTGGTTCAAAGATTCTAGATGACAGCTTTCTGTCATGCCATTTTTTTTATTTTTCTTTATAAAGCTTGGCATTTTCGAAAGCTGTGAATCTGAATTCCTCTAGCTCATTTAGCTGGAGCAATCGTTTTTCTCCTGCTAATTTGGCATCTAAGTTTAGGAATCTGGTTGCCCAGTAGGCCTTATGTTCCAGTTCCACGGGCAAGTGGCATGCCTTACCATACACGAGTTGGTATGGAGAGGTCCCTATAGGGGTCTTGAATGCTGTTCTGTAAGCCCACAGAGCATCATCCAAGCTCCTTGCCCAATCCTTTCTACGGGTATTTACTGTCCGTTCCAGGATTCTCTTTAATTCTCTGTTAGAGACTTCAGCTTGCCCGTTGGTTTGTGGATGATATGGAGTGGCCACTTTGTGGCGAATTCCATACCGAACCATGGCAGAGTAAAGCTGTTTATTGCAGAAGTGAGTGCCCCCATCGCTGATTAACACTCTAGGGACACCAAACCTGCTAAAGATATGTTTCTGGAGGAATTTTAGCACTGTTTTAGTATCATTGGAGGGTGTGGCGATAGCCTCAACCCATTTTGATACATAGTCAACTGCCACCAGAATATAAGTGTTTGAGTATGATGGTGGGAAAGGTCCCATGAAGTCAATTCCCCATACATCAAACAACTCTATTTCCAAGATCCCTTGTTGAGGCATGGCGTAACCATGAGGCAGGTTACCAGCTCTTTGGCAACTGTCACAATTACGTACAAACTCTCGGGAATCTTTATAGAGTGTGGGCCAATAGAAGCCACATTGGAGGACCTTGGTGGCTGTTCGCTCACCTCCGAAATGGCCTCCATATTGAGATCCGTGGCAATGCCATAGGATTCTCTGTGCTTCCTCTCTGGGGACACACCTACGGATAATTCCGTCTGCACATCTCTTAAAGAGATAGGGTTCATCCCACAAGTAGTACTTTGCATCAGTAACTAATTTCTTCTTTTGTATTCTATTGTACTCCTTGGGTATGAACCTTGCAGCTTTATAGTTTGCAATATCGGCAAACCATGGTGCTTCCTGAATGGCAAATAGATGCTCATCAGGGAACGTCTCAGAGATCTCAAGAAAGGGGAGGGACGTCCCTTCCACTGGCTCTATCCGGGACAGATGATCAGCCACTTGGTTCTCTGTCCCTTTTCTGTCTCTTATTTCTATATCAAACTCTTGCAGAAGCAATACCCATCTGATGAGCCTGGGTTTTGAATCCTGCTTTGTGAGTAGATATTTAAGAGCAGCATGGTCAGTATACACAATCACTTTTGATCCTACTAAGTATGATCTGAACTTGTCAATGGCGTAAACCACTGTAAGTAGTTCTTTTTCTGTGGTTGTGTAATTTTTCTGGGCATCATTTAGAACGCGACTGGCATAATAAATGACATGCAGAAGCTTGTCATGCCTCTGTCCCAATACTGCTCCAATGGCATGATCACTGGCATCACACATTAACTCAAATGGCAATGTCCAGTCTGGTGCAGAAATGACTGGTGCTGTGACCAGCTTAGCTTTCAGCGTTTCAAACGCCTGCAGGCATGCTGTGTCAAACACAAATGGCGTGTCAGCAGCTAGCAGATTGCTTAGAGGTTTTGTGATTTTTGAAAAATCCTTTATAAACCTCCTATAGAATCCTGCATGCCCCAGAAAGCTTCTGATTGCCTTAACATTGGCAGGTGGTGGTAATTTTTCAATTACCTCTATTTTTGCTTGATCCACCTCTATTCCCTTGTTTGAGATTTTATGCCCAAGAACAATTCCTTCAGTCACCATGAAGTGACACTTTTCCCAGTTTAAAACTAGGTTGGTTTCTTGGCATCTTTTCAGAACAAGTTTCAGGTGATCAAGACAGGAGCTGAATGAGTCTCCATATACTGAGAAGTCATCCATGAAGACTTCCAGAAATTTTTCCACCATATCAGAGAAAATAGAGAGCATGCATCTCTGGAAGGTTGCAGGTGCATTGCATAGCCCAAAGGGCATCCTTCTATAAGCAAACACTCCGGATGGACATGTGAATGTTGTTTTTTCTTGATCCTGGGGATCTACTGCAATCTGGTTATAGCCTGAGTAGCCATCCAAAAAGCAGTAATAATCATGACCTGCTAGTCTCTCTAGCATCTGGTCTATGAATGGTAAAGGAAAATGATCCTTTCTGGTGGCTGTATTGAGCCTTCTGTAGTCAATACACATGCGCCACCCTGTAACTGTTCTTGTAGGAATCAGTTCATTTTTTTCATTATGAATCACTGTCATGCCTCCCTTTTTTGGGACGACTTGAACAGGGCTCACCCAGGGGCTATCAGAAATGGGATAAATAATCCCAGCCTCTAGTAATTTGGTGACCTCTTTCTGCACCACTTCCTTCATGGCTGGATTTAGCCGCCTCTGTGGTTGAACCACTGGTTTGGCATTATCCTCCAGTAGGATTTTGTGCATGCATCTAGCTGGGCTTATGCCCTTAAGGTCACCTATGGACCACCCAAGAGCTGTCTTGTGTGTCCTTAGCACTTGAATAAGTGCTTCCTCTTCCTGTGAATTTAAAGCAGAGCTTATGATCACTGGAAAGGTGTCACCTTCTCCTAGAAATGCATATTTCAAGGATGGTGGCAGTGGCTTGAGCTCTGGTTTAGGAGGTTTTTCCTCTTTCAGAAGAAAGTTCAGAGGCTCTTTCATGTCCCCTGAATCCTCCAAATCAGGCTGAACATCTTTAAAGATGTCTTCCAACTCTGATTCGAGACTCTCAGCCATGTTGATCTCTTCTACCAAAGAGTCAATAAGGTCAACTTTCATGCAGTCTGTTGATGTGTCTGGATGCTGCATGGCTTTGACAGCGTTCAACTTGAACTCGTCATCGTTGACTCTCAGGGTTATTTCCCCCTGTTGGACGTCAATGAGGGATCGTCCAGTTGCTAGGAAGGGTCTTCCTAGAATGAGAGTGGCACTCTTGTGCTCCTCCATTTCCAGCACAACAAAGTCAGTGGGAAAGGCGAATGGCCCAACTCTGACAATCATGTCCTCAATCACGCCTGATGGGTATTTAGTGGAACCATCAGCAAGTTGGAGACATATCTGGGTTGGTTTAACTTCTTCAGTTAAGCCAAGCTTCCTGATAGTGGATGCAGGTATTAGGTTGATGCTTGCCCCAAGATCGCATAAAGCTGTCTTGGTGCAATCACCTTCTAATATGCATGGTATCAGAAAACTCTCAGGGTCTTTAAGCTTTTCAAGAAAGCTTTTCAGAATGACTGCACTGCATTCTTCAGTGAGGAGAACTCTTTCTGTTTCTCTCCACTCCTTTTTATGACTCAAGATCTCTTTCATGAACTTGGCATAAGAAGGTATTTGCTCAAGTGCCTCTGCAAATGGAATCTTTATTTCAAGAGTCCTTAGATAATCTGCAAAGCGAGCAAATTGCTTATCCTGCTCCTCTTTCCGGAGTTTTTGAGGATAAGGTATCTTGGCTTTATATTCCTCAACCTTAGTGGTTAAAGAAGCCTTTTTAGAGGGGTTGTTGTCAGCACTTGTGTGTGTCTGATCCCTCACTGGCAATTGAATGCCAGAGTCAGAAGTTGGAGTGACGTTAGACGCCAGCTCACTGTCTGTTCCTGGCGCCTGAATGCCAGAAATGTGCCCCTGTTGGGCGTTCAACGCCAGATTCTTGCCCATTTCTGGCGTTGAACGCCAATCCTGCCTTGTTTCTGGCGCTGAACGCCAGTTTTGGGCATGGTTTGGGCGTTCAGCGCCATCCTTCCACCCATTTTCTGGCGTTTTAGTGCCAGAATTATTTTTCCCTGGGCTCTTACTGTCCTTAGGGGAATCTTTGGTGGGTTGCTCATTTCTTGAATTTTTGATGCCTTGAGGTGGGGTATTTAATGTTTTCCCACTTCTTAATTGAACTGCTTGGCATTCTTCTGCTATTTGCTTTGATAGCTGCTGCTTTGTTTGCTTAAACTGTTCTTCCATATGTATATTAGCTATCCTTGTCTCCTGTAACCTGTCTTTGAATTCAGCTAGCTGCTTTGTTAGAAAATCTAATTGCTGATTGAATTCAGCAGCTTGTTTTACAGTACTGAATTCAGCAGTTACTGTTTTAACCTCTTCATTCATGGAAGGGTTGCTGCTTAGATACAGATGCTGATTCCTGGCAACTGTATCAATGAGCTCTTGAGCTTCTTCAATTGTCTTTCTCATATGGATAGATCCACCAGCTGAGTAATCTAAAGACATCTGAGCTCCTTCTGCAAGCCCATAGTAGAAGATGTCTAACTGAACCCACTCTGAGAACATTTCAGAGGGGCATTTTCGTAGCATCTCTCTGTATCTCTCCCAGGCATCATAAAGAGATTCATTATCTCCTTGTTTAAAGCCTTGGATGTCCAGCCTTAGCTGTGTCATCTTTTTTGGAGGGAAATATTGATTCAGGAATTTTTCTGTCAACTGTTTCCATGTTCTTATGCTGGCCTTAGGTTGGTTATTTAACCACCTCTTAGCTTGATCTTTTACAGCAAATGGAAACAGTAATAGTCTGTAGACATCCTGATCTATTTTCTTATCATGTACTGTGTCAGCAATTTGTAAAAATTGTGCCAAAAACTCTGTAGGTTCTTCCTGTGGAAGACCGGAATACTGGCAACTTTGCTGCACCATGATAATGAGCTGAGGATTCAACTCAAAGCTACTAACTCCAATGGAGGGTATGCATATGCTACTCCCATACGAAGCAGTAGAGGGGTTAGAATATGACCCCAAAGTCCTCCTGGACTGTCCATCTCCACTTATGTCCATGATGGATATATGGATATAACTTGGACTGATTTATCTTTTTATTTATTTTATTTTATAAGAAGTAAATACTTAAATAAAATAAAATAACTAAAAAGAATTTGAATTTTGAAATAATAAATTTTTTTTTCGTAAAAAAAATTAAAAAAAAAAAGGAAATTTTTGAAAAAGAGGGAAGATATTTTCGAAAATTAGAGAGAGAGAGTTAGTTAGGTAGTTTTGAAAAAGTTAAGAAACAAACAAAAAGTTAGTTAGTTAGTTGAAACAAATTTTGAAAAGATATTTTTGAATTTAGTGAGGAGAGAGAAAAACAATAAGATAGTACAAGATTTAAAATTTTTAGATCTAATGCTCCTTGTTTTTGAAAATTTTGGAGGGAAAACACCAAGGAACACTAAACTTAAAAATTTTAAGATCAAGACACAAGGAAACTCAAGAACACTTTGAAGACTCACAAGAACACAAGAACATGAAGGAAGAACACCAAACTTAAAATTTTTAGAAAACCAAACCAAAATTTTCGAAAATCAAAGGGAAATCAACAAGAAAACACCAAACTTAAAGTTTGGCACAAGATTTAATAGAAAAAAAATATTTTTGAAAAAGAAGGTTTTGAAAAGAGTATAAAAGATTCTAACCCAATTACCAAGAACACAGATTAACGCTCTAGCCAAATGAGTTATGGGACCTTCAAAAATTTTAAGAAAGATTATTTTTGAAAACACCAAACTTAAAGTTTGGCACAGGATTTAATAGAAAAATTATTTTTGAAAAAGGTTTTAAAAAATATGATAGCCAATTATCATGAACATAAACACCACGTTCTAAATAACTGAGCTATAAGTTTAAAGTATTTTAACAAGGGATAATTAATAAAAGACTCTAAACCAAAAAAAGAAAGATTTTTCCTAATCTAAGCAACAAAATAATCCGTCAGTTGTTCAAACACGAACAATCCCCGGCAACGGCGCCAAAAACTTGGTGCACGAATTGTGAATCACACTTTTCACAACGCGTACCACTAACCAGCAAGTGCACTGGGTCGTCCAAGTAATACCTTACGTGAGTAAGGGTCGAATCCCACGGAGATTGTTGGTTTGAAGCAATCTATGGTTATCTTGTAAATCTTAGTCAGGAAGTCAATTATGTTTATCAGTTGAATTGTGAATAACCAGTAGAGCATAAATTAAAAGTTACTTGTTGTGCAGTAATGGAGAATATGTTGGAGTTTTGGAGATGCTTTGTCCTCTGAATCTCTGCTTTCCTCTGTCTTCTGATTCACGCACTCACGTCCTCCTATGGCAAGCTGTGTGTTGGTGGATCACCGTTGTCAATGGCTACCTTCCATCCTTCCAGTGAAGACTACGCTCACGCGCTCTGTCACAGCACGGCTAATCACCGGTTGGTTCTCGATCCGGTTGGAATAGGATTTACTATCCTTTTGCGTCTGTCACTAACGCCCAGCCTTCAGGAGTTTGAAGCTCGTCACAGTCATTCAATCATTGAATCCTACTCGGAATACCACGGACAAGGTTTAGACTTTCCGGATTCTCATGAATGCCGCCATCAGTTCTAGCTTATACCACGGAGATTCTGATTAAGGAATCTAAGAGATACTCATTCAGTCGGATATAGAACGGAGGTGGTTGTCAGGCACACGTTCATGGTTTGCAGAAGGTGATGAATGTCACGGGTCATCACCTTCATCACAGTTAAGCGCGAATGAACATCTTAGATAGGAACAAGCGTGTTTGAATGGAAAACAGAAATACTTGCATTAATTCATTGAGACACAGCAGAGCTCCTCACCCCCAACAATGGGGTTTAGAGACTCATGCCGTCAGAGAATACAAAGTTTAGATCTGAAATGTCATGAGATACAAAATAAGTCTCTAAAAGTTGTTTAAATACTAAACCAGTAGCCTAGGGTTACAAAATATGAGTGGACTATGATGGATGACGCAGAGATCCACTTCTGGGGCCCACTTGGTGTGTGCTGGGGCTGAGACTTTAAGCAATCCATGTGCAGAGGCCATTTGTGGAGTTGAACGCCAGTTTTTGTGCCAGTTTGGGCGTTCAACTCCAGTTTTTGATCCTTTTCTGGCGCTGGACGCCAGAATTGGGCAGAGGACTGGCGTTGAACGCCAGTTTACGTCGTCTATCCTTGTGCAAAGTATGAACTATTATATATTGCTGGAAAGCCCTGGATGTCTACTTTCCAATGCAATTGGAAGCATTCCATTTCGAGTTCTGTAGCTCCAGAAAATTCACTTTGAGTGCAGGGAGGTCAGAATCCAACAGCATTAGCAGTCCTTTTTCAGCCTGAATCAGATTTTTGCTCAGCTCCTTCAATTTCAGCCAGAAAAATACCTGAAATTACAGAAAAACACACAACTCATAGTAAAGTCCAGAAATATGAATTTTTCCTAAAAACTACTAGAAATAGACTAAAAACTAACTAAAACATACTCTAAACTATATGAAATTATCCCCAAAAAGCGTATAAAATATCCGCTCATCAGCAAGCAACACCATTATTAGATTCTTCATTAGATAGCTCACCATTATTCAAATTCTCTTCAATTAGTTCCTATATAGAAAGAAATAAATGTTACAATTGAGTGAAACTAAAAAGGAGAATACATGTATATTCCTATTTTAGAACTAGATGCATGATTTAGTTTCTTTATACTTTTCAATCACAACAAGAAGAAGATACAAATTCATAAATTTTACCACTGCTTTTACAGACTCCTCATCCAATGGTCTACCATCCTTATGCCTTTTATGAATTTTGAGAAAAATATCTACTCGTGAAGGTTCGATTTCATCCTTGGCCTAAGAAAATGACAAAGTCAAAAAAGAAGTGCAAATGTGAAAATGTTCAAAAAAAGAAAATTTTTAGTGTTCGCATATTATATATAAACCCCTAAAAAAAGTGTTGAATGTGTTAATGTGTGTAGCATATGCTAGCAGGTATGACTTTCTACATCAACTACAGCCTCGCAGATCTCGTCTCAAACTGGGAGGTTTATTACTTCAACAAGTTTTTGTGCTGTCTCTCTACTCTGACATTACAGTTATATTTGAAGCTAAAGCTGTGTATTTGGTAATTAGATTAATTTTAGAATGATCTTTCAATGTTTTTTGTAGTTTTAATTGTCAAAAATTGTTCCAATTTTTGAAATATTCTCTGCAATTTTTGAATTTCTGAGTCTATGAAGGAAGTGTGCTGCATTGCTAATGGTTCCAGAGAAAAAAAATAGTTCATTATTTTATAAAATATCTGAAATAAAATTACGCATTAGTACTGGTTCATCCATCAATGTTGCAATGCTTTTGCATGCTCCCGTGTGAGGCATTTTTTGCTTTGCCCTATTAATCCTATTTTCTTGGGTACGTTTCATCATAATAACACACAAAAAAATTATTTAGGAAGAAAACACTTCAAAGCTTCTCTTAGTAGTACATCCTACTTTTACCTAGCACCTACCAGTGTCATGTCAGATATACACTACTACACACACATGCCATCATTTCTCTATTTTTCTGTTTTTTATATCTATACAGTTTCAGTAAAATAGTAGGTTCTATTTCTCCAAGCATGTTCATGGAATCTACTTTGGCCTAAGTAATTTGCTGCAGTTATGGCAGAATTAGAATTAAAAATAAGAAAATACTAATAAAACAAATGAAGACAACCCTTATCAGATTCAATAATAATATTTATCTTATATTTACGTGTTAGTTAAGGCTTTCAAAGTACCTTTGCTTTATCAGAGAACCAATATGAGACAAGACCAATCTATTAATCTCTTGGGATTCGTTCCTGTCTATTCTTCAATAAAACATTTTTGGTTTTGTATTGTCCCAAATACATACCCTTTAAGTCACATTTATAATCTTTCCATTTCTTCCCAATTGATCTTTTTACAAATTTCTCACCACGTATTGGGATAGAAAACTTCTTCTACAAAACGTTCAAACAATTTCTTAATGAATCAAATAAAATTAAATTAGAATCTATTAAGAATAATAAATTCTTACCCTCACAATTTTTAGCAAGTTATTTTTCTCCTCTTTATCATAACATCTCCAGTCATCTATATTTAAAGGCATTATGGAAGGAGTTCTAGCTAGAATACCAAGAAACCTAGTAAGTTTTCTGCCTTCTTTTCTTATAGCTTGGTTGCGGTTATTAAATTGCACATTAATTGATTTTTTATGAGGTATGTTCTAAATTTTTTTCAACAATGTAGGTCATCTAACCCCCTTCGTCTCTGGATAACCTAACAAAAACATATAATTATTTAGTGAAAAGAAATATGAAAATATAATAATATCATATTTAAAGCAATAATAATATCACCTAATTCTTCATCTTGCTCAGAATTTATACTATTAGAAATATTAGGAGTTTGAGACAAATCCTCATCATTTAATAGTTGCTCCATAAAAGGCAACACTTCATCAGCAAAATTTTCTTTTTCAACAAATCTGACACGACTCTTTTTGGACACTCTTAAATTTGTACTTGAGACAGCACTCTCAAGATCATTATTCTCAATAAGTTTGTGTCTTTTGCTTGCCATTAAAGCATTCATTTCGTGCAATTTCTTTCTTTTCTTTTTTCTACTGGTATAGTCCTCTTCTTCACAATTCCTTGTAGCTTCCCCATTAATTTCATACCTTGTCTTTCTCTTTTTATGTTTCTCCTTTTTATTTGACTCTAAATTATTTTCCAAACTGTTTTCTTCAATATTTGACTTTTTATAGTTTTTCTTTGATGCATCCATATCCTACAAAGTCAACAGAATTTAAAGTATAAAATATTCATATTTAACAAAACAAAACAAAAAACATATTACAGAAAAGGAAAAAAATTATCAAAAAATCAAACCCAAGAATTTTAACCTGAGTTTCCAAAGCTTCCATGTAATAGTAGGACAAGGATAAAGTGAATCAAGTTATATTATACCAGCTTTATCAGAGAAATCAAAATTCTTACTAACATGAATGTCATTTCACGATGGAGAAAAGAAAAAGGTAAAATAACATATAAACTCCCTAGGTCAACATAAATAACAGTAAGGTAATAACTCTATCACAATAATGAACAAAATAAGTAACCAATCTTAAGACATAAAAGATCCTTCAAACTCAAAGGTCAAAATTCAAAACAACATCAAAGTAAGAGTTATATATCAAAGTAAGGGTTGCAACTGCTTATCCATGCATGTACCAACAACTCCCCAAACCAGCATGTGCAGAAAAATGCAAGTCACTTGGTACACTTCTCTAAATAAAAAAATATAAAATTAATAAATAAAAATAAGAAAAATACAAAAAAATGAGAATGCAAAATATAAGAATTTTAAAAATATTACCTAACTTTTTAAGAATTGTCATCAGTTTGATTTGGTGAATGTCCATGATCAATTACCATTAACCCCACTTCTTACCCAATTATTATTCCCATCCTCAAAGTGATGAATTTTCTCTAACAAAGTTAAGTTACCATTATCATTTTGCATTAATTGCTCAAACTGCATGATTTTCTTTTCTCCCATATTATATATGTCTCGAGGACTAATTAGCCTAGGGATAAACCATTCATGATTATGAAGATCTTTCACAAATATCACTTGTTGTGCTTGGTTTGCAAATATAAAAGGTTCATCACTCTCTTGATCACCAGTATGTATTAAGTGTGAAAAGTTCACTAGTATGAAACCTAAGTCATCTTTCTTAACTCATCTACCTTTGGTTATGTCAACCCAGTCACATTTAAACAAGACAACCTTAAAATTTTCAAAGTAATTTAACTCTATAATATCAGTCAATCTTCCATAATAATTGATATTTCTCGATTTGGGAGCATTGTCACTTGCACTTGAATAGCTAATCACCTTTGAGACAACCATGACACCAGAATTTTATGTTGCCTTAGACTCTTCATGCTTCTTTATTCGAAATCGAACCTATTGTTCAAATCAAAACCTTTGAATCGTCTTGCAATGTAACTTAAACCTCGTGAAAGGGTTCTTATATCACTTTGGGTACCAAATGTGAGATCCAACTTATTAATCTAACCAAAAAATAATATAGAAGCTATAAAATTTTGATAAAGTAACATGATATTAACCAAAAAATAATAATTAAATCCTTTACTTACTTCATCCTTGAACCATTCATGAAATGAATTAATATGTGAGTGATCAATTTGATGTGGAGAAAGGTGATGCTTGCGATGTGTTCTCTTGATCTCACTAATGTGTTCACTATACATGTGACCCAAATATATGTCACCAATAATGTTATATATGGTAAACAATAAAGAAAGCTAGATGATCACTCACTTTCTGTAATCTTCAACCACTTTAGAATCACAATTGAAGAGCACATATTGATGGGTTTGCAACCATGTTTTATCATACATTAGAAATGCTTCTTCTTTGCCAAATGGCTTTCCAATAGAAGGAAAAAGGCATCCTTCTTGATCAGCCTCATTCTCAATCTCCATTTTATTTTTCGTTGACGAATAAGATCTTGAATCCCCACCTTCAATATATAGTGAGAAAAATGCCAAACACTCGTTTGAAATATATCCCTCTACTATAGAACCTTCAGGACATGCTTGATTTCGAACATATGATTTTAAAGTGCATAAGTACCTATAACATAAGTTAATGTTATTCTACTATATATGAAAATGGACTGAACCTGCAATTTAAATCTAATATATATAATTATTCGCACCTTTACTACATATCCCTCGAAAGAATGTGCATAATTCGATCAAAACAAAGCTTGTCTTTTTATCTACTATTCCTCGTAAAGCAAGTGGTAGAAGTTCTTGCACTATAACATGGCAATCATGAGATTTTAGCCCTGATATTTTTTGTTTCCGAATGCAACAAGTGACATTAGATGCATAGCCATGTGGAAGCTTAATATTTTCTAGTACTTCATAAAACAACTTCCTTTCAACAGAAGACATTGAGAAATAAGAAGGAGGAAGAAATATCTTTCCATTAACTCATTGTTGAGGCCATAAGCTAGGTCTTATATTCATCTTTTTCAAGTCCAACCGAGCTTTCAAGTTATCTTTCGACTTGTTACCCAAACTTAACAATGTATATATCAAGTTATCACACATGTTTTTTTCTATGTGCACCACGTCAAAGTTATGTTGTACCAAATTTGTTTCTCAATAAGGGAGATTGAAAAAAATTCTCCTCTTTCTCCATGTATTTTTTATCACGCCACTAACATCTTTACCAAGCTTACCAAGAAAAAAATTTATGCCTCTAGTTTGACTCAAAACTGATGACCCTGATATTGGATCAGGTACAACTCTTGATTCTTTAGTCCCATCGAAAGACCTTACATCATTTCGATATTTATGATTAGACTTCAAGAAGCGTCGATGACCCATGTAGTAATACTTTTGATTTTTTGTGAGCCTTATAGAATGAATGTTTATATTGTAAGAAGGGCAAGCAAATTCACCATAAATACACCAACCAGATAAGTTACCATATGCTGGAAAATCATTTATTGTCCACATGAGCGCTGCTTTCATATTAAATGTCTTCTTATCACAGACATCATAGGTTTCTACCCCAACATCCCATAATTCCTTTAACTCTTCTATTAATGGTTGCAAGAAAATATCAATATTATTTTCAGATGCTATTGGTCCAGGAATGAGTAACGACAAAATAAAAAAATTCTTGCTTCATGCACAGCCATAGTGAAATGTAATATGGCATTAAAATCACTGGCCATGTGCTATGTTTACTTTGCATTTTACTATATGGATTAAATCCATCAACAGCTAATCCTAAACGACCATTGCGAAGATCTTTGGAAAATTCTTCATGAGAATTGTCAAAACTTTTCCACACTTTAGAATCTGTAAGATGTCGCAAAGTCCCATTTTTATTGCGTTCATTATGATGCCATTTCATCAATTTAGAAGTTCTTGAAGACATAATCAGTTTCTGCAACCTTGGCTTAAGGGGAAAATACCTTAGAACCTTAGCAGTAATTTTTTCTTATTATTTTTTCACCTAGAAGCTCCATAAACTGAGCATTCGTTGATGTTCTTATTAGTCAATTCATTCTTAAAAAGTATACAATCGTTGGGACAAGCATGGATCATTTCATACTTAAAGCACAATTCCTTAACCATCTTTATAGAATTATAATAAGAACTAGGTAACTTCTCACCATCGGGTAATACTTCTTTTAATAATCCTAGAAATGCATTAAAATACTCATTGCTCCATCTGAATAATTGCTTTAGATGGTAAAATTGCAATAAAAAAGAAAGCTAAGACATGATTAAATAAGAAAATAGGTTCCAGACTCAGCACAAACACTCCAACTTTATAGGGAGGAAAAATAATTAAATAGGGACAAAGAAATCAGCATTTTACAAACAAGTATGTGCTGAAAGAATACTGAACAACAATATATAAAAAGAATGTTGGCTTCCTAGAAAATATTGCCAAAGGGACAATACTATTGATGGGACCTTAACAAGTAATTCTGCATGCAAATGGTGGGACCTTAGCTATAATTTCATATTCTTTCCATTCTTGAGTCCCTCAGGCCTTATGCATGATCCAATACTTTTATTTAAAGAAGTAAAATAGCAATAGTAAAATAGCAATAGCAATAGTAGGGGAATAACACTTTTAACAGAAATAAATAAAAAATTGACTAATATTAGTTTAAAGGTAAATTTTATCCAACTCGTCTAAAATAACATGTAAATTATCCTTCATAATATGTCACATTTTAATTGGTTATTATCTTAACCTTAGTTAGGTTATTTTGTAATTTATTATTTGAGATGGGTAATGGTATAATTTCTTAAAATATTAAAATTTCACTCCCGTTAATTGAAGCACATTTTCGTTCCTCCATTCTTTCTTCATCATGTAGCTTCGATCCTTTCAAGCATCGCTGTCGCGGTCGTGGCAAGAAGCAGCGCCGACGTGGTCGCGATCTACTGCCTTCTCACGCAATCTCTTTTTATTCAGTCCATCATCCCATAAGGACGTCGTTGAATTTCGTCGCCCGTAACTTCGCCGTCCTTCGCAGTATAGCCAGCACGCCGATGTCATCGATATCTCATGTCGTCTCACTCGATCCCATTTTCTGCCGTGATCACTCCTTACCAACATAATTAATGGTTAGTTTGGTTATTAAATTTTTTCCATTAAAAAATATATCTTTATTTAATTACATAATAAAATAAATCTATTCATAGTACTTAAAAGTATAATTAAAATCATGAACATACAAATATAAAAATAAAATTTGTATTCTAAATAAGTAAACATATTTTTTTATCATACATAAATTATTTAAAAAAATAAATATATTATTAAAATTAATAACACAAATTTAAAATGATAAAATCCAACTTTCTTACCGTATTTTTTATAGTATTTTTATTCTTTTAATTTTCAATTTATTAGTAATTTATTATTTAATTAATGATTAACTAAATTATTTTTATGAGAAATTATTTTTTGTATTATCTTAAAGAAGAGAACAATATAACAGTTTAAAAAATAATATAAAAATGATATTTTAAATAAAAATATTTAATATTAGAATTTTTAAATATAAAAATAAATTGTATAAATATTTAAAAGATAAATATAAAATACATGCCTAAAATAAATAAAACAGATAAAACGTGAGTACTCTTGAGAAATAGCGAATTATTTTTGTCAGTTTTATTTATTTTAGGCATGTATTTCATATTTATCTCTTAAATATCTATACAATTTACTCTTGTATTTAAATTTTAATATTAACTATTTTTTATTTAAAATATCATATTTACATTATTTTTTAAACTATTATATTGGTCTCTTCTTTAAGATAATACATAAAATGATTTCTCATGAAAACAATTTGTTCAATCATTAATTAAATAATAAAGCACTAATAAATTGAAAATTAAAAGAATAAAAATACTTTAAAAAATACTTGTAAGAAAGTTGGATTTTATCATTTTAAACTTGTGTTATTAATTTTAACAATTCATTTATTTTTTTAAATAATTTATGTATGATAAAAAATATGTTTACTTGTTTAGAGTACAAATTTTATTATTATTTTGTATGTTCATAATTTTAATTATACTTTTAAATACTCTAAATAGATTTATTTATTATATTATATTTTATATATGAATATATGTTCCATCATGTAATTAAATAAAGATATATTTTTTTAATGAAAGAATTTAATAACCAAACTATCTATTAATTATGTTGGTAAGGAGTGATCCATCGCAGAAAGAGGGATCGAGTGAGAGGAGAGGAGATAGCGATAGCGTTGACCCTGGCTATACTAGGAAGGACGGCGAAGTTCGGGCGATGGGAATTGAACGACATCGTTCAGGGATAATGGACTGAATAAAGAGAGATTGCGTGAGAGGGCAGTAGATCGCGACCACGTCGGTGCTGCTTCTTGTCACGACCACGACAAAGGTGTTTGGAAGGTCCGTAGCTACATGATGAAGAAAGAATGGAGGAACGGAAATGTGCTTCAATTAACGGGAGTGGAATTTTAATATTTTAAGAAATTATACCATTACCCATCTCAAATAATAAATTACAAAATAACCCAACTATGGTTAAGATAATAACCAATTAAAATATGACACATCATGAAGGGTAACTTACATATTATTTTAGAGGGGATTGGGTAGAATTCACCTAGTTTAAATGCAAGATTTAAAAAAAAAGTTATTCCATATCATTATCATATATAGTATTTGTTTTTTTCCTATTTTCTAACAATCTCATGTACAATGATTAACACTGGTTATTTACATAACATTTATGTATTAAAGTAAGCCATAACTATTACTATTCCTCTGTGGTTTTACATAACTTGTGTATAGACTAATAAGACCAAGGAGTTACACGCAGGGGAAATGGTTGTGTGAGCATAGTCGAGTAGTAGACCAACTTGAATATTTTTCAAGGTCCTTTTTTCAGGTCCTTTTTTCAGAATGCATGTCTTTAAGGAATAATACTATTATTGCCTGTACAATTTCACATTCATAGATTTTTACCTTCAACAATGAACTTGGTGATGATGGGCCATGAGATATTAGTCCTGACTTTCTTCCATCAAGCTTATAGAGTTCACCTGCATATGAAACAAATATACAGAAATCAATAAACTAAAATGCAGAAAAATACATCAATCAACACTTGACAAAGTAATATAAATTAATTGTAATAATAATAGAATAAGCTATAAACTTTTGATAAAGTAACATGATAAACTTTTGATAAAGTAACATAAATTAATGTGTAGGATTTTTGCCTCTTATCGTTTCTTTTTTTCTTTATCCTTTATAGTTTTACATGGCCACTCATGGCTTAATCCAAAAATTAAAATGCTGCACTCATGTATTTCTCACTATCAATTCTATTTATCTTACAAAAAAATCAATTATTTTTATTTATAATTGTTTAAGTACCATAACTTGGCACTTTGCCAAAGAATAGTAAAGTGACATAATTCAAGGTATAAATTAATGGAATTTATTAGTCAACATGAGATGAAATATTATATATCACCTAGAAAATTATGATTATGTCTCTTAATTGAAGAAAGAATAAAGCTGAGATGCAGATGTTAAGAGGCAATGTTCAAAAACTGCAATTACAAAATTGGAATCTTGCTCAATCAAACACACACATGCTAGTGGTACATTTTACATCTTATACATTTATGTTAAGAGGATGTGTTTTATCCAAGGCTTCAACAACATCATAAATTATCTACACAAATTGGCAAAATCCACAATATTCATATTTAAAAATAAAGAATCAACAACAATAACATAACCAAACACTTGGAAATACTGAAAAAGTAACAATACATCAAAGAAATGACAGTGTTGAATGAACACACATTAAAACCAAGAAAAATCCGCCAGATTCCTAACCTAAAACACTCAAACCAAGCTCGTAAGCTAAAAACACACATCCAAATGCACATTAATCAGGCATCATCCAAATTGCAGATTCTTTTATCATCTCACATCTTAAATTGAAAACAAAAATAAACCAAACGATAGTTCAATTGACGACACATCGCTTCAGTTGCACGAACAAGAATTAGCATTAATAGCAGAAATATATAATTACCACAAAAAGATAACTTTAATTAAGAAATTAGTGGCTATTATGTTATTGCCACTAAAAGTTTGTCGCTAAAACATATTTTTTTTGTAGTGATAGGGCCAAACAGTGACTCCAATCTCAACCCTTAGGGACTATAGCAACCTAAGATGACATGGTGAACAAGTTCCTAACAAAGTACTTGTCCCCTCAAAAGCTAGTAAAATTGAGGAATGACATTCACACATTCACTTAAAAAGAGGGATACTCCCTTTTTGAAGCATGAAAAGATAAAAGGAGATGCTTAGAAAATGCCCTCATCATGCATTTTCTGAGTGGCTATAACTCAAAACATTCTATGATGGATTGTCTCAAACCTGTAGGACCTTAATTGATTCCTCAGTTGGAGGATCTTTGCACCGAAAGACACCCAAAGATGCCTTGGAGCTGATTGAGACAGTGGCTAACAACTATTACATGTATGGCACTAAGAGGATAGTAAAGTAGGGAGTTATAGAGCTAAACACTTTGGATGCTTTGTTGGAACAAAATAAAATCATGACTCAACAACTCAGCTCACTTACTAGACAAATAGGCAACATGCAAGTTTCAGAAGTGAGGATACAAGTTGTAACATGAAACTTATGTGGAGGAGGCCATCAAGATGAAGATCGTGAATTGTTCAAGGAAGAGCATCCCTCTCGGGAGCAAGTGCACTACATGAAAATTTTTTCAAGAAGTCTACAAAATGACCCTTACTCAAAGACATACAATCCAGGTTGGAGGAACCATCCAAATTTTAGGTAGAAAAATCAAGGACAAAGAAATTTTAACACTCTATATCAACAAGGGTCATCTTCAACACAACCACAAAATTTCCAGAAGCCTTCTGTGGACAATACATTGGTGAATTTTTTTCAAGAAATTCATGCAACAAATCAAGAAATTTATAATGGAGACAAGAGCTAATTTCAAGAATCAAGAAGCCTCTATAAGGAACTTAGAAGTGCAAGTAGGCAAGATTGCCAAACAATTGGTAGAGAAGCTTCTACACTCCCTTTCTAGTGACACAATTTCAAATCATAGGAAAGAGTGTAAGGTTATCAATCTGAGAAGTGGCAAAGTGGTTAGCCAAGAAGGAACAAAATGCGAGGGAGAAGAAGAACCATCATAAGAGAAAAATAAACAAATAAAAGACGTCCACACTCCACTTCCTCAAGCTCCAAGGGAAGTCACAAGGGAAAGAATGTATGCCCCTAAAATTTTCTTTTCACAAAGATTGCAAAAGGAGACTCAACAACAATAATACTCTAAGTTTTTATAAATTTTTAAGAAGTTACAAATCAATATTCAATTTGCAGAGGCCTTGGAGCAAATACCTCTTTATGCAAAATTCATGAAGGATTTGTTAACCAAGAAAAGAACCCTTAAAAAAGATGAAACTGTGATCCTCACCAAGGAATGCAGTGGCGTTATTAAAAAAAAATTGCTTCCAAAGAGTTTTTGAATTCCATGCACTATAGGGGACACCACAATTGGGAAAGCATTATGTGATCTAGAAGCAAGCATTAACTTAATAGAAGAAGTCAAACCCACACGAATTTCTCTTCAACTGGCAGATAGATCAATAAAGCTCCCTCATGGAGTGGTGGAAAATTTTCTAGTTAAAGTGGGAGAGTTTATATTCCCTGCGAATTTTGTGGTTCTTGACATGGAAGAAAATAATGATGCTTCTATTATTCTAAGAAGGCCTTTCCTAACCACTGGTCATGCACTCATAGATGTTCAAAGGGAGAATTGACATTAAGAGTCCATGATGAGAAATTGAGCTTCAATGTCTTTAAAATCATGCAACGTACGAATGAGACAGAAAATTGCATGCAAATTGATCTAATTGATTTTTCAGTGGAAGAGACTCTGAAAGAAGGGCTACTCTCTGACACTCTTGAAGACCATCAACCACTAGTGCTAGAAACTAGTAAAGAAAAGATGGAGGAGAAGGCCATTGTGGGACAATTGTGGAAAGAGGTTACCTGCTTTTCTCAAAAAGATGGTGAAAGATTCCATGAGTCTTGGAAGAGATACAACGAGCTACTAAAGAAAAATCCACAACAGGATATACCCAAGAAAATCCTAATCTTGTACTTTTATAATGGGCTCTCTAAAGATTACAAAATAGTGCTGGATGGTTGGGCTGGAGGTTTATTGAAGAAGAAAATAATAGAAAAAGCTTGGACATTGATAGAAGAAATGACAGCATGCATCAAAACAAGAATCGATATGAAGATGAGGGATGCGTGCATTGACATAGATGGTACTGAGGTGTCCAGTGAAGTTCCTCAAGCTTCCCAGCTCCCACCTAAGGGAAGCAACATCAAGCTAGTGACAATAAAAGAGCGTTTGTCGGAAGGCAATCAAACCATGGTTAGTCATTTTTAGTTTCTTTCTATTTAATCTTGTTAGTCTTTGCATCAATTTTTGTTTCTTTCTCTCCTTTGCATGCATTTTCATTCTAATAATCATGTTGAACTACCTGCATGCATAACCTACTATTAGGTCAATGTTTAGTTTTTCATTGTCATCACTCATGCATCATATTTCAAAATTAAAAAATAAATAAAAAATAAAAATAAAAAAAAAATTTGCTAAAATATTCATTCATGCATGTAAGCGCTTAACGCCACACATACTTCACATTTTATATTCCTCCATTCTCTTCATTGTTTGATGATGTAACCAAACTTCAAGTTTGGTATTCAACAATCTGTATATGGCCAAACTCTAAGTTTGGTATTGCAATTAAAGACCAAGGGTGAAGATGGAGAGAGAAACAAGGGCAATGATGAGCGGATAATTTATACGCTTTTTGACATTGTTTTTAGTATGTTTTTAGTAGGATCTAGTTACTTTTAGGGATGTTTTTATTAGTTTTTATGTTAAATTCACATTTCTGGACTTTACTATGAGTTTGTGTGTTTTTCTGTGATTTCAGGAATTTTTTGGCTGAAATTGAGGGACTTGAGCAGAAATCAGATTCAGAGGTTGAAAAAGGACTGCTGATGCTGTTGGATTCTGACCTCCCTGCACTCAATATGAATTTTCTAGAGCTACAGAACTTGAAATGGCGCGCTTCCAATTTCGTTGGAAATTAGACATCCAGGGCTTTCCAGCAATATATAATAGTCCATACTTTGGCCAAGAATTGACGACGTAAACTGGCGTTCAACGCCAGCTTTCTACCCAAATCTGGCGTCCAGCGCCAGAAAAGGATCCAAAACCAGAGTTGAACGCCCAAACTGGCACAGAAACTGGCGTTCAACTCCACAAATGGCCTCTGCACGTGCAACACTCAGGCTCAGCCCAAACACACACCAAGTGGGCCCAGGAAGTGGATTTATGCATCAATTACTTACTCATGTAAACCCTAGTGACTAGTTTATTATAAATAGGACCTCTTACTATTGTATTAGGTATCTTTGGTCTCAGTTTTATTCCATTGTTCATCTTTGAACGCATTGTTCTTAGACCATGGGGGCTGGCCACACGGCCATGCCTGGACCTTCACTTATGTATTTTCATACGGTAGAGTTTCTACACTCCATAGATTAAAGTGTGGAGCTCTGCTGTTCCTCAAAGATTAATGCAAAGTACTACTGTTTTCTATTCAATTCTTCTTATTTCGCTTCTAAGATATCCATTCGCACCCAAGAACGTGATGAAGGTGATGATTATGTGTGACGCTCATCATCCTTCCCCCTTATGAACGCGTGCCTGACAAACACTTCTGTTCTACATGAATTAAGCTAGAATGAGTATCTCTTAGATCTCCTAACCAGAATCTTCGTGGCGTAAGCTAGAATGATGGCGGCATTCAAGAGAATCCGGAAGGTCTAAACCTTGTCTGTGGTATTCTGAGTAGGATTCAATGATTGAATGACTGTGACGAGCTTCAAACTCGCGAGTGCTGGGCGTTAGTGACAGACGCAAAAGGAGGGTGAATCCTATTCCAGCACGATCGAGAACCGACAGATGAATAGCCGTGCCGTGACAGGGTGCGTGAGCATATGATTCACTGAGAGGAGGGGATGTAGCCACTGACAACGGTGATGCCCTTGCATACAGCCAGCCATGGAAAGGAGTAAGACTGATTGGATGAAGATAGCAGGAAAGCAGAGGTTCAGAGGGATGAAAAGCATCTCCATTCGCTTATCTGAAATCCCTGCCAATGAATCTACATAAGTATCTCTATCCCTTTTATTGTTTATTTTAATCTAATAAAGTATCATGTTTAAATCCGCCTGACTGAGATTTACAAGGTGACCATAGCTTGCTTCAAGCCAACAATCTCTGTGGGATCGACCCTTACTCACGTAAGGTTTATTACTTGGACGACCCAGTACACTTGCTGGTTAGTTGTATCGAAGTTGTGACAATTATGAATTAAGATCAAAGCACCAAGCTTTGGAGCCATTACCAGGGATTGTTCGAGCCTGGACATCACAATTTCGTGCACCAAGTTTTTGGCGCCGTTGCCGGGGATTGTTTGAGTTTTCGGCAAGCTTTTGGTCCGGTAACATCAGTGCCAGATTCCCTTTTGATCCGGCAACAGCACCAAGTTTTTGGCGCCGTTGCTGGGGATTGTTTGAGTTTGGACAACTGACGGTTCATCTTGTTGCTCAGATTAGGTAATTTTTATTTTATTTTCAAAAAAATTTTTTTCAAAAAAAAAATTCTAAAATTTTCTCATCTGTTTTCGAAAATTTATAAAAATGTTTTCAAAAATAAATTATTCTATGGCTTCAAAAATTTTTAAGAATGAATTCTAGTGTTTCATGAAATATGTTGAATCATATCTGGCTGTAAAGCCATACCCAAACTACTTTGGGATTAGTATTCAACTAATCACTCCAGCCCATGTAATTATATGTTGCAGCCTGGCTGGCTGTAAAGCCATGTCTAAATTCATTTGGACTGAGGCTTGCAATTGGTTATCAAGAGCAAGCTAGTTGGAGCTAATCCACCTGCTACTGTTCTTGATCTACCCGCTGTTGATCCACGATCACCTGCTGAAGCTTGGCTGGCCATTGGCCATGTCTAGTGTTTTGGACTAGAGCTTTCTTTGAAAGCTTGGCTGGCTAGTGAGCCATGTCTAATTCCTGGACTGAAGCTTTAGACTAACATGGCAAGATTCTTGGAATTCATATTAAAAATTTTGGAATCCTTTCTTTTTCATATAATTTTCGAAAAATATAAAATAAAAATCCAAAAAAAATAGAAAATCATAAAAATCAAAAATATTTTGTGTTTCTTGTTTGAGTCTTGAGTCACGTTATAAGTTTGGTGTCAATTGCATATGCATCTTACATTTTTTTCGAAAATATCATGCATTCATAGTGTTCTTCATGATCTTCAAGTTGTTCTTGGTAAGTCTTCTTGTTTGATCTTGATGATTTTTTGTTTTGTGTCTTTTCATGTTTATCATATGCATTCTTGAATTCTTAGTGCGTAAGCGTTAAAGAATTCTAAGTTTGGTGTCTTGCATGTTTTCTTTGCATTAAAAATTTTTCAAAAATATGTTCTTGATGTTCATCATGACATTCATAGTGTTCTTGGTGTTCATCTTGACATTCATAACATTCTTGCATGCATTCATTGTTTTGATCTAAAAATTTCATGCATTGCATCCTTTTAGTGTTTTTCTCTTGCATCATAAAAATTCAAAAATCAAAAAAATATCTTTCCTTTTTTCTCTCATCAAATTCGAAAATTTGGATTGACTTTTTCAAAAATTTTTAAAAATCAAGTTGTTGCCAATGAGTCAAATCAAATTTTCAATTTGAAAATCTTATCTTTTTCAAAATCTTTTTCAAAAATCAAATCTTTTTCAAATTTCTTAGTTATTTTCGAAAATTCCAAAAATCTTTTTCAAAAATCTTTTTCTTATTTTTATATAAAATTTTCGAAAATAACTAATCAATTAATGTTTTGATTCAAAAATTTGAAGTTTGTTACTTGCTTGTTAAGAAAGATTCAAACTTTGAGTTCTAGAATCATATCTTGTGATTTCTTGCGAATCAAGTCATTAATTGTGATTTTAAAAATTCAAATCTTTTTCAAAAACTAACTTCTATCATATCTTTTCAAAAATATCTTCTTATCTTATCTTTTTCAAAAATATCTTTTCAAAATATCTTCTCTAACTTCCTAACTTCTTATCTTTTCAAAATTTGTTTCAACTAACTAACTAACTTTTTGTTTGTTTCTTATCTTTTTCAAAACCACCTAACTAACTCTCTCTCTCTCATTTTTCGAAAATATCTCCCTCTTTTTCAAAATTTCTTTTTAATTAACTAATTATTTTTATTTTTTATTTTTGATTTCAAAAATTTTCGAAAATTACTAACATTTTTCAAAAACCATTTTCAAAAATCACTAACTCTTTTTCAAAATAATTTTCGAAAATTATCCCTCCCCCATCTCATTCTATTTATCCATTCATATCCTAACATCTCACCTCACATCTCTTCCATTGGTACAGTTGCTTCTTCCTTTACATCACATTCTTTGTCTCCCCTTTTTTCTTCCACTCACAAAGGGATCCCTATACTGTGGTATAAAGGATCTCTATTATTATTATCATTTTCCTGGCCATTCTTCTTTGTCATATGAGCAGGAGCAAGGATAAGAACATTCTAGTGGAAGCAGATCCAGAACCTGAAAGGACTCTGAAGAGAAAATTAAGAGAAGCTAAAATACAACAATCCAGAGATAACCTTTCAGAAATTTTCGAACAGGCAGAGGAGATGGCAGCCGAAAATAATAATAATGTAAGGAAGATGCTTGGTGACTTTACTGCACCTAATTCCAATTTACATGGAAGAAGCATCTCCATTCCTGCCATTGGAGCAAACAACTTTGAGCTTAAACCTCAATTAGTTTCTCTAATGCAGCAGAACTGCAAGTTTCATGGACTTCCATCTGAAGATCCTTTTCAGTTCTTAACTGAATTCTTGCAGATATGTGATACTGTTAAGACTAATGGAGTAGATCCTGATGTCTACAGGCTCATGCTTTTCCCTTTTGCTGTAAGAGACAGAGCTAGATTATGGTTGGATTCTCAACCTAAAGACAGCCTGAACTCTTGGGATAAGCTGGTCACGGCTTTCTTAGCCAAGTACTTTCCTCCTCAAAAGCTGAGCAAGCTTAGAGCTGATGTTCAAATCTTCAGACAGATAGAAGGTGAATCCCTCTATGAAGCTTGGGAAAGATACAAACAGTTGACCAAAAAGTGTCCTTCTGACATGCTTTCAGAATGGACCATCCTGGATATATTCTATGATGGTCTGTCTGAGCTATCAAAGATGTCACTAGACACTTCTGCAGGTGGATCCATTCACCTAAAGAAAACGCCTGCAGAAGTTGAAGAACTCATTGACATGGTTGCTAATAACCAGTTCATGTACACTTCTGAAAGGAATCCTGTAATCAATGGGACGCCTATGAAGAAGGGAGTTCTTGAGGTGGATACTCTGAATGCCATATTGGCTCAGAATAAAATATTGACTCAGCAAGTCAATATGATTTCTCAGAGTCTGCATGGAATGCAAGCTGCATCCAACAGTACTCAAGAGGCACCTTCTGAAGAAGAAGCCTATGATCCT
This sequence comes from Arachis ipaensis, assembly GCF_059453495.1. Lineage (NCBI taxonomy): Eukaryota > Viridiplantae > Streptophyta > Magnoliopsida > Fabales > Fabaceae > Arachis > Arachis ipaensis. The sequence continues at coordinate 109,952,913 of NC_142441.1, read as the reverse complement.
GAGAACCCTGCAATAGCAGAGGTAAATTACTTAGGTGAACCTTATGGAAACACCTATAACTCAACATGGAGAAATCATCCAAATTTCTCATGGAAGGATCAAAAGCCTCAATAAGGCTTTAATAATGGTGGAAGAAACAGGTTTAGCAATAGCAAACCTTTTCCATCATCAACTCAGCAACAGACAGAGAACTCTGAACAAAATGCTTCTAATTTAGCAAATCTAGTCTCTGATCTATCTAAGGCCACTGTAAGTTTCATGAATGAAACAAGGTCTTCCATTAGAAATCTGGAAGCACAAGTGGGCCAGCTGAGTAAAAGGATCACTGAAATCCCTCCTAGTACTCTCCCAAGCAATACAGAAGAGAATCCAAAAGGAGAGTGCAAGGCCATTGACATAAGCGCCATGGCCGAACCTATGAGGAGAGGAGAGGACGTGAATCCCAAGGAGGAAGACCTCCTGGGACGTCCAGTGATCAATAAGGAGCTTCCCTCTGGGGAACCAAGGGACTCTGAGGCTCATCTAGAGACCATAGAGCTTCCATTGAACCTCCTTATGCCCTTCATGAGCTCTGATGAGTATTCCTCTTCTGAAGAGAATGAGGATGTCACTGAAGAGCAAACTGCCAAGTTTCTTGGTGCAATCATGAAGCTGAATGCCAAATTATTTGGCATTAATACTTGGGAAGTTGAACCTCCCTTGTTCATCAATGAACTAAGTGATCTGGATCAACTGACATTGCCTCAGAAGAGACAGGATCCTGGAAAGTTCATATTACCTTGTACCATAGGCACTATGATCCTTAAAGCTCTGTGTGACCTTGGTTCAGGAGTAAACCTCATGCCCCTCTCTGTGATAGAGAAACTGGGAATCTATGGGGTGCAAGCTGCTAAAATCTCACTAGAGATGGCAGACAGCTCAAGAAGACAGGCTTATGGACAAGTAGAAGATGTATTAGTAAAGGTTGAGGCCTTTACATACCTACTGATTTCATAGTCCTGGATACTGGAAAGGAAGAGGATGAATCCATCATCCTAGGAAGACCTTTCCTGGCCACAGCAAGAGCTGTGATTGATGTTGACAGAGGTGAAATAGTCCTTCAATGGAATGAGAACTCCCTTGTATTCAAAACTCAAGGATCTCCCTCTACAACCATGGAAAGGAAGCAGAAAAAGCTTCTCTCAAAGCAGAGTCAACCAGAGCCCCCACAGTCAAACTCTAAGTTTGGTGTTGGGAGGCCACAACCAAACTCTAAGTTTGGTGTTGAACTCCCATATCCAAACTCTAAGTTTGGTGTTGGAGAGTCTCAACAAAGCTCTGCACATCTGTGAGGCTCCATGAGAGCCCACTGTCAAGCTATTGACATTAAAGAAGCGCTTGTTGGGAGGCAACCCAATGTTTATCTAATTCTTATTTTTATTGTTTTTCATGTTTTCTTAGGTTCATGATCATGTGGAGTCACAAAATAAACAAAAAATTCAAAAACGGAATCAAAAACAGCAGAAGAAAAATCACACCCTGGAGGAGCATATGTCTGGCGTTCAAACGCCAGAACAGAGCATAGTTCTGGCGCTGAACGCCCAGAATGGGAGCATCCTGGCGCTGAACGCCCAGAACAAGCATGGTTCTGGCGTTCAACGCCAGAAATGGCAGCAAATGGGCGTTGAACGCCCAAAATGGGCACCAACCTGGCGCTGAACGCCCAGAGTTGTGTGCAAGGGCATTTTGCATGCCTAAATTTGTGCAGGGATGTAAATGCCTTGACACCTCAAGATCTGTGGACCTCACAGGATCACCTCAGGATCTGTGGACCCCACAGGATCCCCACCTACATCCTCATAATCCTAGTTTTTATTTCCACATCTTCTTCTTCAACTATTCCTTCTTTTGCTCGAGGGCGAGCAACATTCTAAGTTTGGTGTGGTAAAAGCATAGATTTTTTTGTTTTTTCCATAACCATTGATGGCACCTAAGGCCAGAGAAACCTCTAGAAAGAGGAAAGGGAAGACAAAAGCTTCCATCAAGGGTCTATAGCTCAGTGGTAGAACATTTGACTGCAAATCAAGAGATCCCTGAGATACCTCAGGGGATACATTTTCTTCCACACAATTATTGGAAGCAACTAAGGGTGGAACATCAAGAGCACTCCATCATCCTTCATGAAATCAGAGAAGATCTAAAAGCAATGAAGGAGGAGCAGCAAAGACAAGGAAGAGACATAGAAGAGCTCAAGGACATCACTAAGGTGGACTCATTCCTTGTTCTTACTTTCTCTTTTTTTCGTTTTCTATGTTATGTGCTCATCTATGTTTGTGTCTTCATTACATGATCATTAGTAGTTAGTAACTTTGTCTTAAAGTTATGAATGTCCTATGAATCCATCACCTCTCTTAAATGAAAAATGTTTTAATTCAAAAGAACAAGAAGTACATGAGTTTCGAATTTATCCTTGAACTTAGCTTAATTATATTGATGTGGTGACAATGCTTCTTGTTTTCTGAATGTATGCTTGAACAGTGCATATGTCTTTTGAAGTTGTTGTTTAAGAATGTTAAATATGTTGGCTCTTGAAAGAATGATGACTAGGAGACATGTTATTTGATAATCTGAAAAATCATAAAAATGATTCTTGAAGCAAGAAAAAGCAGCAAAGAACAAAGCTTGCAGGAAAAAAAAAAGGGCGAAAGAAAAATAGAAAAAAAATAGAAAGAAAAAGAAAAAGCAAGCAGAAAAAGCCAATAACCCTTAAAACCAAAAGGCAAGGGGCAAATAAAAAGGATCCCAAGGCTTTGAGCATCAGTGGATAGGAGGGCCTAAAGGAATAAAATCCTGGTCTAAGCGGCTAAACCAAGCTGTCCCTAACCATGTGCTTGTGGCGTGTAGGTGTCAAGTGAAAACTTGAGACTGAGCGGTTAAAGTCAAGGTCCAAAGCAAAAAAAGAGTGTGCTTAAGAACCCTGGACACCTCTAATTGGGGACTCTAGCAAAGCTGAGTCACAATCTGAAAAGGTTCACCCAATTATGTGTCTGTGGCATTTATGTATCCGGTAGTAATACTGGAAAACAAAGTGCTTAGGGTCACGTCCAAGACTCATAAAGAAGCTGTGTTCAAGAATCATCATACTGAACTAGGAGAATCAATAACACTATCTGAACTCTGAGTTCCTATAGATGCCAATCATTCTGAACCTCAATGGATAAAGTGAGATGCCAAAACTATTTAAGAGGCAAAAAGCTATAAGTCCCGCTCATATGATTGAAGCTATGTTTCATTGATAGTTTGGAATTTATAGTATATTCTCTTCTTTTTATCCTATTTGATTTTCAGTTGCTTGGGGACAAGCAACAATTTAAGTTTGGTGTTGTGATGAGCGGATAATTTATACGCTTTTTGACATTGTTTTTAGTATGTTTTTAGTAGGATCTAGTTACTTTTAGGGATGTTTTTATTAGTTTTTATGTTAAATTCACATTTCTAGACTTTACTATGAGTTTGTGTGTTTTCCTGTGATTTCAGGAATTTTTTGGCTGAAATTGAGGGACTTGAGCAGAAATCAGATTCAGAGGTTGAAAAAGGACTGCTGATGCTGTTGGATTCTGACCTCCCTGCACTCAATATGGATTTTCTAGAGCTACAGAACTCAAAATGGCGCGCTTCTAATTGCGTTGGAAAGTAGACATCCAGGGCTTTCCAGAAATATATAATAGTCCATACTTTGGCCAAGAATTGACGACGTAAACTGGCGTTCAACGCCAGCTTTCTACCCAAATCTGGCGTCCAGCGCCAGAAAAGGATCCAAAACCAGAGTTGAACGCCCAAACTGGCACAGAAACTGGCGTTCAACTCCACAAATGGCCTCTGCACGTGCAACACTCAGGCTCAGCCCAAACACACACCAAGTGGGCCCAGGAAGTGGATTTATGCATCAATTACTTACTCATGTAAACCCTAGTGACTAGTTTATTATAAATAGGACCTCTTACTATTGTATTAGGTATCTTTGGTCTCAGTTTTATTCCATTGTTCATCTTTGAACGCATTGTTCTTAGACCATGGGGGCTGGCCACACGGCCATGCCTGGACCTTCACTTATGTATTTTCATACGGTAGAGTTTCTACACTCCATAGATTAAGGTGTGGAGCTCTGCTGTTCCTCAAAGATTAATGCAAAGTACTACTGTTTTCTATTCAATTCTTCTTATTTCGCTTCTAAGATATCCATTCGCACCCAAGAACGTGATGAAGGTGATGATTATGTGTGACGCTCATCATCCTTCCCCCTTATGAACGCGTGCCTGACAAACACTTCTGTTCTACATGAATTAAGCTAGAATGAGTATCTCTTAGATCTCCTAACCAGAATCTTCGTGGCGTAAGCTAGAATGATGGCGGCATTCAAGAGAATCCGGAAGGTCTAAACCTTGTCTGTGGTATTCTGAGTAGGATTCAATGATTGAATGACTGTGACGAGCTTCAAACTCGCGAGTGCTGGGCGTTAGTGACAGACGCAAAAGGAGGGTGAATCCTATTCCAGCACGATCGAGAACCGACAGATGAATAGCCGTGCCGTGACAGGGTGCGTGAGCATATGATTCACTGAGAGGAGGGGATGTAGCCACTGACAACGGTGATGCCCTTGCATACAACCAGCCATGGAAAGGAGTAAGACTGATTGGATGAAGATAGCAGGAAAGCAGAGGTTCAGAGGGACGAAAAGCATCTCCATTCGCTTATCTGAAATCCCTGCCAATGAATCTACATAAGTATCTCTATCCCTTTTATTGTTTATTTTAATCTAATAAAGTATCATGTTTAAATCCGCCTGACTGAGATTTACAAGGTGACCATAGCTTGCTTCAAGCCAACAATCTCTGTGGGATCGACCCTTACTCACGTAAGGTTTATTACTTGGACGACCCAGTACACTTGCTGGTTAGTTGAACGGAGTTGTGTCCACACATAGTAAAGAGCCATAATAATGATTCCATACAATAACAAAGAGTACTACATTAATGTGATCACAATTTCGTTCATCAGGCAACCAGTAAGGTAAGTAATGTAGCTTATGGTGGTTAGTTTTCTTTTTCTTTTGAATTTCCTTTTATTCATCTACTCATACATCATGCATATCTCTTTTATTTGCACTCTCCATACTTATTACCAAACTTGTCTTCTGAGCTTTTCAAAACTTCATGAATGTGAGTTACTTAATGAAGAAAAAATGAATGTAATGAATAAAATCCTTATATCAAAAGTGGTGGTACATGAAGTTGTGATTATATTCCATGGACTGTGATTAAAGGTTAATGATCTTACAGGAAGGAGAAGAACGAGTCTTTATGAGAAGAGGCTAGAGAAGTATTATGAGATCTCTAAACAAACAAAAGATCCTTGAATTGAAAAAGAAAGAGAGAAAAGAAACAGCAAAGAAAAAGAAAAGAACAAAAAGAAAATGATCAAAAAGAAAATCAAAGTTATAAATCTCTGAGCATCAATGGTTGAAGAGCCCAGTTATGTGTCTGTAGTGTTGATTGACCAAGGGTAGGGCTCGGGTAACTATATTCGAGAGGTGCTTCATCACCTGGTAACTTGGGCCAACTGGTTCGAAATTATCAATTGAAAGCTCACAATCAAGAGTTTTCTTGAGACAAAACATTTAGCAGTCCAAAGTGGCTGTGAAAATCGATGTCTGGGAATTTAAAGTCTTCAGCTATATGCTTGTGGTATGACTGTGTCAAGGAGGGGCTTAGGTAACTAGATCTGTGGGGTGCTAATCCCAATTTCAAAGGCTAGCCTAGTGGATCCTATAACACCTTAATTAGCCTAAGCTTTACCTTGCGTCGTAAAGCAAAGGTTAATCAGAGATTACGACAGTTCTAAGCTCAAACATAATATATATATATAGAAAGAATATTATAATCTAGAAGTCCGATGAAAGATATAGCTCAAAAATAGGATTTCCAAGCGCAAAACGTACTAAAGAAGCTACTAGCTTAAGGCACAAGAAACGGATTTAAGATAATAATGGATAGGTATATAATATCATAAGAAACTAGCCACGGCTCGTGGAGTTTAAGCCGGCTAGCCATATATAGACCAAAAGGATCATACAGTTTAAAACAGCTTATACAAGTTTTTCTCTCATAAAACAAGCCTCTAGGCTAAACAAAATACAAAAGGAGAGATGTATACACAAAATAAACCAAAAAGACTCCAAAAGAATCCAGGATCCTCCGCTTCTGTCACCATCCATAGCAACTCACCGAGGTGGGTTGCGACCTGCATCTGAAAAACACAACAAAGATATGGTATGAGAACCGGAGGTTCTCAGTATGGTAACAGTGCCCAGTGATGTAGGATATAAGACTCCGGGACGCCAAAGGCAATCCTAAGCTCCATATCTATCACAAGATTCAAGCTTAAAACATTCTAAAACAAATAAGCATAGTATAAACCTCATCATAAATAAACCGGGTGATCTATCTTAAGGAAGTTCTATTCTAAACAAACACCACTGTCCCACAGCCTTCTCCAACCTATCCTCCATGCGATCCCATCTCCATCGCCTTACGAACCTCCTCAATCCCAGTAGAAAGCACAATTAATAACAATACAAGTAATTCACAAGTAAAAGCATACAAGGCAAGTAGATCAAGTAGGCAAATAGGCATGTTACTCAATTATGCATACAATTACAAGTCGACAAAGTAAACAAACAGATAGGAAATGCATATGATGAATGCCTGCCCTACTGGCTGTGATATCACATTGTCGGTTCAACTGCCAACCCGACACATCTCCATGGAGACGTCGCCCTTCGAATTTCTCATATGGGAACCCCCGAGATATAGTGCCCGGATCACTGTCCAGGTATCGGCGCCTGCTCGCCTATAGATCCAAAGGGATGTGAGCGGGATACTCTTACCACAGACCTCACATCTCAACGCAAGCGGGACGAACCACCGCTGTTACGCTGCCACCGCTACCTCGACAGGCGGGATCCAACCCCGTCCCTGCCAGGCGCATAGCGTATCAACAAATCTCAGTATAAAATAATAGTTCAGTGGTTTTCAGAAAATATTTTTCAGTATACATGGATCCATCATCTCATTCAGAGTCTGTGACTCATCCCAACCACTGCCCATTCATAACCCAGTTTCCAATTATCAACAATTCATCATTCCTCATATCATATATCAATCATCCTTCTCCTAACGTCAAACTATTCTCAGCACGCCAGAAACCTAGGCCTCCATTTTCTAATTTATCATAAAACCATATACTAGGACTCTTAAGTTATATTCCATGTTCTACTACTCAAAACTAAGCCCATCGACTTAAAATGGTGTTTTAGAAGCTTACAACCTTGTTGGGAAGGTAGAATAGTTAAAAAACAAGAAAAATTTAAGAAACAGGACGTGTGCGGCCGCACAGGGGTGTGTGCGTGCGCACGCCAGGGGGTTTTAAAATGTGTGCGTGCGCACAGGGGTGTCCATACGCACAGGTGATAAAATTTTCAGAATCTTTTCACTCACACAACCTGTGCCAGCGCCCCAACAGACAGACCTTCCCGACGTGTGTGTCCGCACAGGTTAAAGTTTTTCCTTGGATATGTGCGCGCACAAGCTGTGCTAGCGCTGCGAACAAAACGCACTTCCCTGCCTATGCATGCGCACATGTGCGTGCATCTGCACAGGTCAAAATATTTGCAGGGTGTGCGTCCGCACGAGGGTGTGAGCCCACAGATATCAGAAATCATGAAATTCTGCAACCTTGCAAATTTCAAATTTTTAACAGCAACTTTGAATGATCATAACTTCCTCTACAAAATTCTAATTTTTACAAACTTTATATCAATTTGAAGGGTTTTCAAAGATCTTTAATTCTAGACAAATTCAATCAATTTTGAAAATTGAGGCAAAAGTTATGATCGGACAAAATTCACCAAAATTCAGTTTTTACCCAAAATCACAATTTTCTCAATTCTTTTATAAAACACAACCAAACCAACTCAAACCATCCCAAACCATTCAAAACCTCATTTTTCATCAAAATTGACCCCTTGTGTCATAGTATATCAATCATACCACATTTTCCCTCATATTTCATTATCCATACTTCAACATCACACATACATCATATTCACCAATCTTCATTATTTTACCATCAGTTCTTATCATCAAATCAATTCACAATTCAAATTAATATTCAACAATGCTCATTTATCCACATCCATCATGTCTTACTTCATCATTTAACCATAACAACAACACCAAATTATTATACTTTATCAACACAAACAATCATCAACAACATAAAATGTCCAAACCTATCCTATGGGTCACTAGCCATGAATATTATATAATACATAGAGGAAACCGAAACCATACCTTGGCCGATTTCCAATATGAACCAAAACCCCAATTGAGCACAAATCAAGCTTTCAACCGCAATCCAAGCCACCAATCAACTCCACAAGCATCAATAATCACCAACAAGCTCCAATATTCATGCTAATATCACATATTTCACATAAATCAAAACCTAATACTCACCATAAACTAATTTACAAAGGTTCAAGAACAACTCACCTTACCCAACAGTTTTATAAGCCAAAACCAATGTCAATCAAGGGCTAGAGTGTACCTAAACACTCAAAATCACAAAATTTCACTTAATATAAAACCCTAAAAACTCGAAATTCTTAGGGCATATGAACAGAGAGGAATATTTTAAATATTACCTACAAAATTTAGATGAGGGTAATGGGCTTGGCGAGAGCTTCGCGTAGCCGTTGACGACACGTGAATCGGAGCACTGTAGCTCGAGATATGATCGATTGAATGTGGATGTGAATAGTGACTTTTGTCTCTTCTTCTCCTCACTTCAGCTGCTGGTGTGTGTGTCGTTTAATAGAGAATGAGGCTGAATGGCCTTTATTTAGGCTTATATATAAGTTGGGCTTGGGCCCAACTTGGGTCCGGTCCAACCCGTTAGCGTTTTTAGTCCTTTTGGCCCAACTTTGGGTCAAACCTTAAAAATTAACGCCCGATTTTTGACTTCTAATATTTTTCTAAAGTTTTTGACTGTTTTAAATTTTTCTCACAGAGTATCGGGCAGACTTGAACCGGTTCAACCGTCGGTTCACAATTTTACATGGTTTTTCGCAGAAAATACATTTTCTGACTCAGAAAAATCTACAAAGTCCAAAAATCATATTTATATTTTCTAATTAATATTCTAAAATTTTGAACCCATTCCGGGAAATTAAATTATTATTATTTTACGTTAATTACTCGGTTAATTAATTCGCGATTCTTACACTTTCCCTACCAAATAAGAAATTTTGTCCTCAAAATTTGGTTTACCCATCTCCATCATTAAATACTCCCCTAACTTAAACCTACCTCTTACTATTCATCGTTTCATTCCTCCACGTCCTTTCAAATTCCTATCTACATCTTGTATTCTTATTTATAACTCCATATTCTAATTGAATTCAAGCCTATATCTTACTTGTCCTGCTCACTCTTAGTTCCCTTCGATCAACTTCAATACAACATTAGTACTTCAATTCGATGCTCTCCAAATCTATCCTTCGAATATATCAGTTCCTATTTCCATCTAAGCCCAAAGTCATCATGAACAAATACCGCAATGCTTGTCTTTCAAACTCGACACTTGCACTCACGTGCCCTCCAATATCCAATTTAGTCATCTACCCTCATGTTCACAACCTATCCTAATTCCTTCTACCCTTACTACTGCAATCAAACTTAGTTCTTAGAAACTTTTACTTATATTAACCGACTAAAGTCTTCAAATATTCAAGCCTAAGATACGCTTAGTCTTCGTTCTATGACCTCTATTCACAACTATCATGAGCTATTGCATTCCGCAAGCTTCTGCTGTGCCACTCTGATATTTTTTTTAACCACTAATTGACTAACTAATCCAAATGCTCAACAAGTCATACATCATTTATCGTGTTATAAACCTAGGCGTACTTCTGAATTTCATCAACTTGACCCGAACAGGATCTACACTCACCCTAAGATCGATTCACAACTTAATGCCTCCTAGCATCTCTATACCAAATTTTTAATCTCAAATAATTTTCTACAGCCCTAAGTACAATACCCTTCAATTTCCAACGATTCAACACTTTCAAAGGCTAACAACAGTTCTCCTACTAACCACAATTTCACTACCATCCACTCAATCACACTCAATCATCTCAACACCTAAAATATTCTATTTTCCATTTTACTTACTCATTTAACAAAATCTCAAGGTCCTCAATACCACCACACCCTTTATTCCGCATCTAGATGTCCAATTCATCTACAATTGCACCAACGTATACAATTCAACCTTCCTTAGACATCCTAAGCAACTATTAAACTTCTACTTATCATACTAAAATCAAATATTAAACTCATCCAGAAATTCAAGCCTAAATTTATTCTTACTTATTTCCTTCTTTTCTACTTACCTCTGCACTCAATAATTCACCATTTATCAAATGTCATATTACTCTCTTATGATCTACACGTGAGAACTAAAACCAAATGTGATTATCCCTAGGTAGTAGCTTAACTCCCAATTGTAGTCCTTGAGTAATTTCTTCTATCTTGGTGGAGGTAGTTCCCCTTGCTCCACATCTTTAACACAAGTACAAATGCAGCAGGCTCCAGATCGTGAGTTAGAGATTCCACTTTGTATGGCTTCAACCATTGCGACACACCAACCATTACCTCCAAATGCTACGTCGATACACACTCCAGGACTTTCAACGAGGCGTTATCGTAGATCCTAACTGGTCCCTAAGGTTCACATAACACAAGTACCGTTGATGTAGCTAATCGTTTCTTCAAGTTCTGGAGGAATTACAATTCGGCATTGGAGTCAATGGAGCATCCTTGTGTATCAATTTAGTCATAAGTAACGCCATTCGTAAAAGTAAGGTTTCACAACTCCTCGTAAGATCGCACGCTCGCTGGTTTCATCCTTCGTGTTCAGAGGTTGCGTCCTACAGAACTAACTTATTGAGGGTTGCGTCTAAGGATGGCATATAATGTCGAATTAAGCTTGAGTTATTTGAAGGGATACCGAGCTCAAGAGAAAGCAAACAACTTTGAATGGCATCCGTAAGAAATCGAAAAGGTACATTATGTTGGATTTAGACAAGGTTATAGAGAATAAGAAAATGCACTAGAAGGAAAAATTAGAGTGCACTTCAAGAAAGGGATTCCAAATTAAGAATCTTTGAAGAAAACAGTATGGCACATTGAATCAAAATGTGTCCCTACTGATTTTATCACTAGTTTGTGAATAAAGATGGTTTTAGGCTCATGCTAAGGGGTACGAGTTGTGTAAAAGGACACGTGCAAATAGGGATTTGATTTAGGGAACTGGTGCACGAAATTGTGATCTCCAGGCTCGAACAAATCCTGGTAATGGCTCCAAAGCTTGGTGCTCTGATCTTAATTCATGATTGTCACAACTTCGATACAACTAACCAGCAAGTGCACTGGGTCGTCCAAGTAATACCTTACGTGAGTAAGGGTCGAATCCCACGGAGATTGTTGATATGAAGCAAGCTATGGTCACCTTGTAAATCTCAGTCAGGCAGATATAAAGTGATAATGGTGTTTTTGAATATTATATAATAAAATAGGGATAGAGATACTTATGTAATTCATTGGTAGGTATTTCAAATAAGCGAATGGAGATGCTTTTCGTTCCTCTGAACCTCTGCTTTCCTGCTATCTTCATCCAATCAATCTTACTCCTTTCCATGGCTGGCTTTATGTGATACATCACCACTGTCAATGGCTACTTTCGGTCATCTCTCGGGAAAATGATCCAATGCCCTGTCACGGCACGGCTAATCGTCTGGAGGCATCACCCTTGTCAATGGCTTCATCTTATCCTCTCAGTGAATAATATGCTCACGCACCCTGTCACGGCATGGCTATTCATCTGTCGGTTCTCGATCATGCTGGAATAGGATTTACTATCCTTTTGCGTCTGTCACTAACGCCCTGCAATCGCGAGTTAGGAGCTCGTCACAGTCATTCAATCATTGAATCCTACTCGGAATACCACAGACAAGGTTTAGACCTTCCGGATTCTCTTGAATGCCGCCATCATTCTAGCTTACGCCACGAAGATTCTGGTTAGGAGATCTAAGAGATATTCATTCTAGCTTAATTCATGTAGAACGGAAGTGTTTGTCAGGCACGCGTTCATAAGGGAGAAGGATGATGAGCGTCACACATAATCATCACCTTCATCACGTTCTTAGGTGCGAATGGATATCTTAGAAGCGAAATAAGAAGAATTGAATAGAAAACAGTAGTACTTTGCATTAATCTTTGAGGAACAGCAGAGCTCCACACCTTAATCTGTGGAGTGTAGAAACTCTACCGTTAAAAATACATAAGTGAAGGTCCAGGCATGGCCGAGATGGCCAGCCCCCTAAAACGTGATCAAAGGATCATAAGGTAATCCAAAGATGCCTAATACAATAGTAAGAGGTCCTATTTATAATAAACTAGCTACTAGGGTTTACATGAGTAAGTAATTGATGCATAAATCCACTTCTGGGGCCCACTTGGTGTGTGTTTAGGCTGAGCCTTAACTTTCCACGTGCAGAGGCCATTTATGGAGTTGAACGCCAGTTTTTGTGCCAGTTTGGGCGTTCAACTCTGGTTTTGGATCCTTTTCTGGCGCTGGACGCCAGATTTGGGCAGAGAACTGGCGTTGAACGCCAGTTTGCGTCATCTATTCTTCGCTAAAGTATGGACTATTATATATTGCTGGAAAGACCTGGATGTCTACTTTCCAACGCAATTGGAAGCGCACCATTTCGAGTTCTGTATCTCCAGAAAAGCCACTTTGAGTGCAGGGAGGTCAGAATCCAACAGCATCAGCAGTCCTTCCTCAACCTCTGAATCTGATTTTCGCTCAAGTCCTTCAATTTCAGCCAGAAAATACCTGAAATCACAGAAAAATACACAAACTCATAGTAAAGTCCAGAAATGTGAATTTAACATAAAATCTATTAAAAACATCCCTAAAAGTAACTAGATTCTACTAAAAATATACTAAAAACAATGCCAAAAAGCGTATAAATTATCCGCTCATCACAACACCAAACTTAAATTGTTGCTTGTCCCCAAGCAACTAAAAATCAAAATAGGATAAAAAGAATAGAATATACTATAAATTCTAAACTATCAATGAAACAGAGCTTCAATCATATGAGCGGGACTTATAGCTTTTTGCCTCTTGAATAGTTTTGGCATCTCACTTTATCCATTGAGGTTCAGAATGATTGGCATCTATAGGAACTCAGAGTTCAGATAGTGTTATTGATTCTCCTTGTTCAGTATGATGATTCTTGAACACAGCTATTTTATGAGTCTTGGCCGTGGCCCTAAGCACTTTGTTTTCCAATATTACCACCGGATACATAAATGCCACAGACGCATAATTGGGTGAACCTTTTTAGATTGTGACTCAGCTTTGCTAATGTCCCCAATTAGAGGTGTCCAGGGTTCTTAAGCACACTCTTTTTTTTTTGCTTTGGACCTTGACTTTAACCGCTCAGTCTCAAGTTTTCACTTGACACCTACACGCCACAAGCACATGGTTAGGGACAGCTTGGTTTAGCCGCTTAGACCAGGATTTTATTCCTTTAGGCCCTCCTATCCACTGATGCTCAAAGCCTTGGGGTCCTTTTTAATTGCCCTTGCCTTTTGGTTTTAAGGGTTATTGGCTTTTTGCTCTTGCCTCTTGGTTTTAAGAGCTTTGGCTTTTTCTGCTTGCTTTTTCTTTTTCTTTCTATTTTTTTTTTCGCCTATTTTTTTTTTCTGCAAGCTTTGTTCTTTGCTGCTTTTTCTTGCTTCAAGAATCATTTTTATGATTTTTCAGATTATCAAATAACATGTCTCCTAGTCATCATTCTTTCAAGAGCCAACATATTTAACATTCTTAAACAACAACTTCAAAAGACATATGCACTGTTCAAGCATACATTCAGAAAACAAGAAGCATTGTCACCACATCAATATAATTAAACTAAGTTCAAGGATAAATTCGAAATTCATGTACTTCTTGTTCTTTTGAATTAAAACATTTTTCATTTAAGAGAGGTGATGGATTCATAGGACATTCATAACCTTAAGACAAAGTTACTAACTACTAATGATCATGTAATGAAGACACAAACATAGATAAGCACATAACATAGAAAACAAAAAATAGAAGAAAGAAGAACAAGGAATGAATCCACCTTAGTGATGGTGGCGTTTCCTTCTTGAGGAACCAATGATGTCCTTGAGCTCTTCTATGTCTCTTCCTTGTCTTTGTTGCTCCTCCTTCATTGCTTTTAGATCTTCTCTGATTTCATGAAGGATGATGGAGTGCTCTTGATGTTCCACCTTTAGTTGCTTCCAATAATTGTGTGGAAGAAAATGTATCCCCTGAGGTATCTCAGGGATCTCTTGATTTGCAGTCAAATGTTCTACCACTGAGCTATAGACCCTTGATGGAAGCTTTTGTCTTCCCTTTTCTCTTTCTAGAGGTTTCTCTGGCCTTTGGTGCCATCAATGGTTATGGAAAAAACAAAAAAGCTATGCTTTTACCACACCAAACTTAGAATGTTGCTCGCCCTCGAGCAAAAGAAGAAAGAATAGAAGAATAAGAAGAAGATATGGAGGAGATGGATGGGAGTGTGTATTCGGCCATATGGGTGGGATTGGGTGGGAGAGAGATGTTGAATTTTGAAGGTAGTGGGTGTATGGATGTGAGTGGTAAATGGAAAACAAAAGGGATGATCATGAATGGAAAGAGAGATGATGAGGTAGGTGGGGATCCTGTGGGGTCCACAGATCCTGAGATGATTCTGTGGGGTCCACAGATCCTAAGGTGTCAAGGCATTTACATTCCTGCACCAATTTAGGCATGTAAAATGCCCTTGCACACAACTCTGGGCGTTCAGCGCCAGGTTGGTGCCCATTTTGGGCGTTCAACGCCCCTTTGCTGCCATTTCTGGCGTTGAACGCCAGAACCATGCTTGTTCTGGGCGTTCAGCGCCAGAACTATGCTCTGTTCTGGCGTTTGAACGCCAGACAGATGCTCCTCCAGGGTGTGATTTTTCTTCTGCTGTTTTTGATTCCGTTTTCAATTTTTATATTTATTTTGTGACTCCTCATGATCATGAACCTATAAAGACACATAACTAAGAAAAATATAGTTAGATAAATAAACATTGGGTTGCCTCCCAACAAGCGCTTCTTTAATGTCAATAGCTTGACAGTGGGCTCTCATGGAGCCTCACAGATGTGCAGAGCTTTGTTGAGACTCTCCAACACCAAACTTAGAGTTTGGATATGGGAGTTCAACACCAAACTTAGAGTTTGGTTGTGGCCTCCCAACACCAAACTTGGAGTTTGACTGTGGGGGCTCTGGTTGACTCTGCTTGGAGAGAAGCTTTTTCTGCTTCCTCTCCATGGTTGCAGAGGGAGATCCTTGAGTTTTAAACACAAGGGAGTTCTCATTCCATTGAAGGAATATTTCACCTCTGTCAACATCAATCACAGCTCTTGCTGTGGCCAGGAAAGGTCTTCCTAGGATGATGGATTCATCCTCTTCCTTTCCAGTATCCAGGACTATGAAATCAGCAGGGATGTAAAGGCCTTCAACCTTTACTAACACGTCCTCTACTTGTCCATAAGCCTGTTTTCTTGAGCTGTCTGCCATCTCTAATAAGATTTTAGCAGCTTGCACCCCATAGATTCCCAGTTTCTCTATTACAGAGAGGGGCATGAGGTTTATTCCTGAACCAAGGTCACACAGAGCCTTAAAGATCATGGTGCCTATGGTACAGGGTATTATGAACTTTCCAGGATCCTGTCTCTTCTGAGGCAATGTCAGTTGATCCAGATCACTTA
Source organism: Arachis ipaensis (assembly GCF_059453495.1). NCBI lineage: Eukaryota > Viridiplantae > Streptophyta > Magnoliopsida > Fabales > Fabaceae > Arachis > Arachis ipaensis. The sequence goes on along the minus strand of NC_142441.1, from coordinate 109,936,951 downwards.
GTTCATTGATGAACAAGGGAGGTTCAACTTCCCAAGTATCAATGCCAAATAATTTGGCATTTAGCTTCATGATTGCACCAAGAAACTTGGCAGTTTGCTCTTCAATAACATCCTCATTCTCTTCAGAAGAGGAATACTCATCAGAGCTCATGAAGGGCATAAGGAGGTTCAATGGGATCTCTATGGTCTCTAGATGGGCCCCAGAGTCCTTTGGTTCCTCAGAGGAAAGCTCCTTATTGACCACTGGACGTCCCAGGAGGTCTTCCTCCTTGGGATTCATGTCCTCTCCTCTCCTCACAGGTTCGGCCATGATGCTTATGTCAATGGCCTTGCACTCTCCTTTTGGATTCTCTTCTGTATTGCTTGGGAGAGTACTAGGAGGGATTTCAGTGATCCTTTTACTCAGCTGGCCCACTTGTGCTTCCAGATTTCTAATGGAAGACCTTGTTTCATTCATGAAACTTACAGTGGCCTTAGATAGATCAGAGACTAGATTTGCTAAATTAGAAGCATTTTGTTCAGAGTTCTCTGTCTGTTGCTGAGTGGATGATGGAAAAGGTTTGCTATTGCTAAACCTGTTTCTTCCACCATTATTAAAGCCTTGTTGAGGCTTTTGATCCTTCCATGAGAAATTTGGATGATTTCTCCATGATGAGTTATAGGTGTTTCCATAAGGTTCACCTAAATAATTTACCTCTGCTATTGCAGGGTTTTCAGGATCGTAAGCTTCTTCTTCAGAAGATGCCTCTTGAGTACTGTTGGATGCAGCTTGCATTCCATGCAGACTCTGAGAGATCAGATTGACTTGCTGAGTCAATATTTTATTCTGAGCCAATATGGCATTTAGAGTATCAACCTCAAGAACTCCCTTCTTCATAGGCGTCCCATTACTCACAGGATTCCTTTCAGAAGTGTACATGAACTGGTTATTAGCGACCATGTCAATGAGTTCTTGAGCTTCTGCAAGCGTTTTCTTTAGGTGAATGGATCCACCTGCAGAAGTATCCAATGACATCTTAGATAACTCAGACAGACCATCATAGAATATATCCAGGATGGTCCATTCTGAAAGCATGTCAGAAGGACACTTTTTGGTCAACTGTTTGTATCTTTCCCAAGCTTGATAGAGAGATTCACCTTCTTTCTGTCTGAAGGTTTGAACATCAGCTCTAAGCTTGCTCAGCTTTTGAGGAGGAAAGTACTTGGCTAAGAAAGCCGTGACCAGCTTATCCCAAGAGTTCAGGCTGTCTTTGGGTTGAGAATCCAACCATAATCTAGCTCTGTCTCTTACAGCAAAAGGGAAAAGCATGAGTCTGTAGACTTCAAGATCTACTCCATTAGTCTTAACAGTATCACATATCTGCAAGAATTCAGTTAAGAACTGAAAAGGATCTTCGGATGGAAGTCCATGAAACTTGCAGTTCTGCTGCATCAGAGAAACTAATTGAGGTTTCAGCTCAAAGTTGTTTGCTCCAATGGCAGGAATGGAGATGCTTCTTCCATGTAAATTGGAATTAGGTGCAGTAAAGTCACCAAGCATCTTCCTTACATTATTATTATTTTCGGCTGCCATCTCCTCTGCCTGTTCGAAAATTTCTGAAAGGTTATCTCTGGATTGTTGTATTTTAGCTTCTCTTAATTTTCTCTTTAGAGTCCTTTCAGGTTCTGGATCTGCTTCCACAAGAATGTTCTTATCCTTGCTCCTGCTCATATGACAAAGAAGAAGGCACAGAAAAATAATAATATTAATAGAGATCCTTTATTCCACAGTATAGGGATCCCTGTGTGAGTAGAAGAAGAGGGGGAGACAAAGAATGTAATATAATGGAAGAAACACAACTGTGAGGAGGCTAGAGATGTGAGATGAGATGTTAGGATATGAATGAATAAATAGAGTAAGATGGGGGAGGGAAATTTTTCGAAAATTATTTTGAAAAAGAGTTAGTGATTTTTGAAAATAGTTTTTGAAAAATGTTTAGTATTTTTTTTCGAAAAATTTTTTTGAAATCAAAAATAAAAATTAAAAATAATTAGTTAATTAAAAAGAAATTTTGAAAAAGAGGGAATATATTTTCGAAAATTAGAAAGAGAGAATTAGTTAGGTGGTTTTGAAAAAGTTAAGAAACAAACAAAAAGTTAGTTAGTTAGTTGAAACAAATTTTGAAAACCAATTTTGAAAAGATAAGAAGTTAGGAAGTTAGAAAAGATATTTTGAAAAGATATTTTTGAAAGAGATAAGATAAGAAGATATTTTTGAAAAGATATGATAGAAATTAGTTTTTGAAAAAGATTTGATTTTTAAAATCACAATTAATGACTTGATTCACAAGAAATCACAAGATATGATTCTAGAACTCAAAGTTTGAATCTTTCTTAACAAGCAAGTAACAAACATGAAATTTTTGAATCAAAACATTAATTGATTAGTTATTTTCGAAAATTTTATATAAAAATAAGAAAAAGATTTTTGAAAAATATTTTTGGAATTTTCGGAAATAACTAATAATTTTGAAAAAGATTTGATTTTTTTTTGAAAAAGATTTTGAAAAAGATAAGATTTTCAAATTGAAAATTTGATTTGACTCATAAGAAACAACTTGATTTTAAAAATTTTTGAAAAAGTCAATCCAAATTTTCGAATTTGATGAGAGAAAAAGGGAAAGGTATTTTTTTTTTATTTTTGAATTTTTATGATGAGAGAGAAAAAACAAGAAAAATAATGCAATGCATGGCAATTTTAGATCAAAAATATGAATGTGTGCAAGAATGCTATGAATGTCAAGATGAACACCAAGAACACCGTGAATATCATGATGAACATCAAGAACATATTTTTGAAAAGATTTTTTTTTTATGCAAAGAAAACATGCAAGACACCAAACTTAGAAATCTTTCATGTTTAGACTCTAATAAATAAAAAATGTACATGTAAAACAAGAAAAGACACAAAACAAGGAAAACATCAAGATCAAACAAGAAGACTGACAAAGAACAACTTGAAGATCATGAAGAACACTATGAATGCATGAAATTTTTAAAAAATGCAAGATGCACATGCAATTGACACCAAACTTATAACATGACTCAAGACTCAAACAAGAAACACAAAATATTTTTGATTTTTATGATTTTTTAATTTTTTTTTGTATTTTTTTTTCGAAAATTATTTGAAAAACAAAAATAAGGATTTCAAAATTTTTAATATGAATTCCAGGAATCTCGCCATGTTAGTCTTAAAGCTCCAATCAAAGGGTCAGGCATGGCTTAATAGCCAGCCAAGCTTTAGCATATAATTACATGGACTGGAGTGATTAGTTGAATGCCAATCCCAAAGTAGTTTGGGTATGGCTTTACAGCCAGATAGACTTCAACATGCTTCATGAAACACTAGAATTCATTCTTAAAAATTCTGAAGAAAAATAATATTTTTGAAAACATTTTTTTTTTCGAAAACAAGTGAGAAAATTTTGAAATATTTTTGAAAAATTTTTGAAAAGAAAACAAAAAGAAAATTACCTAATCTGAGCAACAAGATGAACCGTCAGTTGTCCAAACTCGAACAATCCCCGGCAACGGCGCCAAAAACTTGGTGCACGAAATTGTGATCTCCAGGCTCGAACAAATCCTGGTAATGGCTCCAAAGCTTGGTGCTCTGATCTTAATTCATGATTGTCACAACTTCGATACAACTAACCAGCAAGTGCACTGGGTCGTCCAAGTAATACCTTACGTGAGTAAGGGTCGAATCCCACGGAGATTGTTGGTATGAAGCAAGCTATGGTCACCTTGTAAATCTCAGTCAGGCAGATATAAAGTGATAATGGTGTTTTCGAATATTATATAATAAAATAGGGATAGAGATACTTATGTAATTCATTGGTAGGAATTTCAGATAAGCGAATGGAGATGCTTTTCGTTCCTCTGAACCTCTGCTTTCCTGCTATCTTCATCCAATCAATCTTACTCCTTTCCATGGCTGGCTTTATGTGATACATCACCACTGTCAATGGCTACTTTCGGTCATCTCTCGGGAAAATGATCCAATGCCCTGTCACGGCACAGCTAATCGTCTGGAGGCATCACCCTTGTCAATGGCTTCATCTTATCCTCTCAGTGAATAATATGCTCACGCACCCTGTCACGGCACGGCTATTCATCTGTCGGTTCTCGATCATGCTGGAATAGGATTTACTATCCTTTTGCGTCTGTCACTAACGCCCTGCAATCGCGAGTTAGGAGCTCGTCACAGTCATTCAATCATTGAATCCTACTCGGAATACCACAGACAAGGTTTAGACCTTCCAGATTCTCTTGAATGCCGCCATCATTCTAGCTTACGCCACGAAGATTCTGGTTAGGAGATCTAAGAGATATTCATTCTAGCTTAATTCATGTAGAACGGAAGTGTTTGTCAGGCACGCGTTCATAAGGGAGAAGGATGATGAGCATCACACATAATCATCACCTTCATCACGTTCTTGGGTGCGAATGGATATCTTAGAAGCGAAATAAGAAGAATTGAATAGAAAACAGTAGTACTTTGCATTAATCTTTGAGGAACAGCAGAGCTCCACACCTTAATCTATGGAGTGTAGAAACTCTACCGTTAAAAATACATAAGTGAAGGTCCAGGCATGGCCGAGATGGCCAGCCCCCTAAAACGTGATCAAAGGATCATAAGGTAATCCAAAGATGCCTAATACAATAGTAAGAGGTCCTATTTATAATAAACTAGCTACTAGGGTTTACATGAGTAAGTAATTGATGCATAAATCCACTTCTGGGGCTCACTTGGTGTGTGTTTGGGCTGAGCCTTAACTTTCCACGTGCAGAGGCCATTTGTGGAGCTGAACGCCAGTTTTTGTGCCAGTTTGGGCGTTCAACTCTGGTTTTGGATCCTTTTCTGGCGCTGGACGCCAGATTTGGGCAGAGAACTAGCGTTGAACGCCAGTTTGCGTCATCTATTCTTCGCCAAAGTATGGACTATTATATATTGCTGGAAAGCCCTGGATGTCTACTTTTCAACGCAATTGGAAGCGCGCCATTTCGAGTTCTGTATCTCCAGAAAATCCACTTTGAGTGCAGGGAGGTCAGAATCCAACAGCATCAGCAGTCCTTCCTCAACCTCTGAATCTGATTTTCGCTCAAGTCCTTCAATTTCAGCCAGAAAATACCTGAAATCACAGAAAAATACACAAACTCATAGTAAAGTCCAGAAATGTGAATTTAACATAAAATCTATTAAAAACATCCCTAAAAGTAACTAGATTCTACTAAAAATATACTAAAAACAATGCCAAAAAGCGTATAAATTATCCGCTCATCAGGAACGTTCAATTTAATTATCAAGAAAGGTCACGGAATAAAGTTCTTCAATGCTGATTACAAAAGAGAGATAGATCGAGTCACAAGCATTTATTGGTAATCTCTCTCGTATTAAGTCTCCCATTACTATCCTCCTTCACTCCGACTCCTCGCAACTGATTCCTCTTTCCATGAAGTGTTCTACTACTTAATATTGCTAATCCTAACTTTAGTCGTTACAACATTTCACCTTTCGTAATTCTACCGTGTCAATACTTCTTCACGCCTTCCGCTGTGTTACTCTAATTGGTTGTCGCTACCCCAATCACCTGATTGTGCCCACCAGAATTATCTTCTCCCATTAGCTCCTCCAACGCTAAGTTTGGCCAGCCTTAACAGCAATGTCTCGTAAAATAAAACTAAGCTAACCTCTGGTCCTAATCCTGACATTTAATATAATCTTCCTAGTTCTAAATCCTGGTTTCCATCATAAGTTAATAAGAAGAGTCAAGTTGCAACCTTCTACAACGTGATTAAAACTCGGTTATCCAGTGTATCGTTACCTCAAATTGGAGATCTTTAACACCGTCTCTGGGATCGGTCTGCACCTTGGTCCTTTTTATAAGGACAACGCCTAGAAATATGTCCTGACAATCCACAGCAGTAACATCCACTGAACCCAGCCATGCATGACTTTTCCGGATGGTATTTTCCACATCTCTGGCACCTTAACTCTTCTTGTTGAGCCCACGCCTGCTTACCTGCTCCTCTCGCCAGTGATACTGGTCATGGTCAATGCCTCTGATATGCCTTTGAACTTGGGATTGCTGAGGGGCATGCCTACCCTTCTTGGAGTTCTGGCCTCTTGATGGAACATACTTTCCACGACCTCTGCTACTAGTACCGCCACGAACATTGATGATTGGAACTTTTGACGGTTTAGAAATTTCACAAATGAATTCTCGTTGTAAAGTATAGTTTCTAAACCAATCACTAATCCTTTCATGCAAAAATTTGTTTGTCACTAAAACAAACCCCTAAATTTATAAACCGAAGTATTGGAACCTCGGGTCGTTCTCCCTAGGAATTGCAACAAAGTGTCTTGTTATTAGTTATGAGTTATGTTTTGGGGTTTTTGATAAGAGACATGAAATGTAAATGGCAATGAAAATAAGCTAATAACTAAAAAGACCTTGGCAAAGTTTGGTGGTCAAGGATCTCTATCCTAATCACTAACCACAACATGAGAATTGGCAAGGATCAACCCCATTAAGTCATCCTCTAACTAATAAAGGAAAGTCAAGTGAGCTATGTCAATCCAAGACCATAACTCCTAGTTCTCCACCAAATCAATTAGTGAGATCTAGCGTCAACGGCTCCCAATCGTCAATCACTTGAACATTAGTAACTCAAGAGTTCCTACGTTACCTTCCTAAGCCAAGAGCATAAAATTCTACTCTAAAATCCAACCAAGCATTTTATCAAACACTTGGAAGGCATAAAAGGAAAACATAGTAAAATTGCAAGGAAAGTAAATCTACACTACTCAATTGCAAGGAATTAAACAACAACAAATCAAATGAACAATAAAGGAACATGAATCATAAACTGCATTAAAAGAAAATGGAAGAACAAAGGTGCATCAACATAAAAGTAGAGAATTACAAGAATTAAATGCTAAACTAGAGAGAGAAGATGTAGAAGAAGAAGAAATTACAAAAGAAAAGTAAATCAAAGCATGAATTAAACCTAGATCTAATAACTAAACCTAATCCTAATTCCTAATTCTAGAGAGAAGGGGGAGCTTCTCTCTCTAGAAAACTAACTAAAGGTTCATGTTGGCTAAACTAATTGCTCCACCTTTGCTTGGACTTCAATTCTGCATGAAATACACTCAGAAACAAGTTGGATTTAGGCTTGGAAAGCTCAAAAATCGCCCCCAGCGTTTTCCCTTTAAGTGGGCCACGTGAGAGTATCGGCGCGTGCACGCCATGTGGGCGAATTCTTCATCCGCGTGGACGTGGCATGTACGCTTGCGCATCTCTATGCGAAACCACTTCTGCGCGTGCGCGCCTTGTACGCGTGCGCGTCTATTGATGCACTCCCAATCTTTGTTTCTTCATGTATTCTCCCTTTTGCATGCTTTTCTCCTCATTTCTTTCATCCAATACTTGCCTGAAATCACTCAAAAAACACATCAAGGCATCAAATGTAATTAAAGTGAATCAAAATCACCAATTTAAGGGCCTAAAAAGCATATTTTTACACTTAATCACAATTCAAGGGAGAATTACAAAACCATGCTATTTCATTGAATAAATGTGGAAAAAGGTGATAAAATTTCTCAAAATAAGCATAAGATAAATCACAAAATTGGGGTTTATCAAATCTCCCCACACTTAAACTAAGCATGTCCTCATGCTAAAATCAAGAAGGAAGCAAAGGGTATCAACATTTATTCAATGCAAATTAACTATCTACAATCTATCTATATGCAATCTATCTACATGAATACAATTGCTTGGTCAAAATAAATCAATCTCCAAGAATACGTGTACAAACACAAGGGCTAAGACAATAGCAATCAACTTAACCCACAATTGAAGTGAATCATTGAAAGACTTTACAAACTTGCAAGAAAAGATGATCATGGGTGGAAACATGTAATTGAGCGATCGAACCCTCACCGGATGTGTATCCGCTCTAGTCACTCAAGTGTATGGGGTTGATTCACTCAATTCTCCCCTAATCATGCTTTCCAAGATTTATTTTTCATCTAACAATCAACAATTATTTCATGCATGCATATAAATATCATGAGGACTTTTCCATAGGTTGTAATGGGGCTAGGGTCAAGGTAGGATGCATATGGTCGAGTGAGCTTGAAATTTGAATCTTTGATTAACTTAGACTTCTCACCTAACCTATGGCAACCTATACAATTCTAAACAAACCTAACTACCCATCCTTTACTTTTCTACACACTCATGTATTCTCTTTTGAACACCACATATATGCATTGATTTTTATTGAACCTTGACTTTGGGGCACTTTGTTCCCTTTTTGTTGCAAATTTTTTTTAGACATCAAGCTGAAATATATACAAGAACATCAATGCATATGGTTTACACATGATTAATGCATGAGTATGTACCCAATTCCTAAAATTTTTCAATCAAAAACACAAATACACTTTTATCTCTATCCAATGTTCCCAACTTCCCAAAAATCAAATGATGAACACTCTCACTAGCCTAAGCTAATCAAAGATCCAAACAAGGGACATTTATTGTTTTTCACTTAGGCTTGTAATATGCTACAATTAAGAACAAGTGGGTTAAGCATAGGCTCAAAATTGGCTAACAATGGAAGATAAAAGGTAGGCTATTTGGGTAAGTGAGCTATTTGAACAATGGCCTCGATCATATAAATACATGTATACACAAAATAATGGACATAAAGAATCAAAAAAATCAAAGATTACACTCATAGGAAGAGAATAATGCACACAAGAATGAAAATAAGTGGTCCTGTATGATGTAACCACACAATTAGGCTCAAATCTCACATGCTTGTGTTCTTTGCTCAAAACATGATCCACAAAGTATATAATTCAAGCAAGTTCTAAAAAAAATTTTTTCTTCAATCAATTGGGGTGCCCTATAGATAAAATCCTTGGAAAATATCATGATTTTGACTAAACTTAATATATACATATGCAATACAACCAAAAATCCTAAAAGACCTAAAAATGAAATGCAAAAGTGTTGGAATTAGAAACTTGTCACCCAAAAATGCCGAGTGGTCAGACGACCTCCCCACACTTAAAAGTTTGCACTGTCCTCGGTGCATCCAAAGATAAGCAAAGGGGGTACGACGACTTTCCTAGTTGCTACCTTCAGCTGGTAGGTCAACTAATGCTGCGTGTTATTCTCCCGCTTCCGTTTTTGCTTATGATGATTCATCTTGAACATAGAAAACAGGAGATAATAAGATAAGTAAATGCACAAGCAAGGAAGTATGGATTGTTGGAATGAGGTAAATCACTAGAATTGGGTGAGTGAATTAGTGTGACATTAATGAAAAATAAGTGTGTGAGTCCTAACTTGCATGCGGTTTAGAACTCACACTCTAGTATTTAGAAACTATGTCATAATTATACAAAAGAAGACACACATTTCACTCATTCTAGTGTGCTTGAAATACTTCAAAAGACTTGTAGGTTAAGTCAACCACACAAGTAGTAAAGAGGCATGAAAGCATTCAAGCAATTAATCAAGCAATTGTGAAATTGGATAATGCATGGACATTGATTGATGTGTAGGTAGACTTAGTGAACAAAATGGTATATGAAACTCACACAATAATTAATGACACATATTGAAGTTGTTGCAACACCTAAGTGACATAGAGGTGAAACACATGGATGCTATGGAACTTAGGAAAAAGAAGATAGAAGTGGAAATCAATCACATAGCAAGCATGGCCCACAAAGCTTTACAAAGCTCAAAAATATGTTACTAGGTAAGCTTTGATCTAATTTCACAATTCTACAATCTCAATGCATGAAATAAGTGATGTGAATAAGGGTAAACCATAAACAAGCATCACCTAAAAAAATGCAATGATAATATACAATTACCTAACAATAGATGGTGAATGCATGGTGGCCAAAACATGCAATTCAAAGAGTTAAGATGCATGAAGGCAACGTAACATGTACTTGGTGTTCAAAGACATTAAGCATGAAAAGTTCCAAACCAGGTAACCAAATACAACCTCATCACAGAAATCCAACAATGACAATTAAAACAATGATGCTAAACTAACATCCCATTAGTAATAAGCAGTAGTAAATGGTAAACAAGATTAGTAATCCAACACTTATAATGGAAAACAAAAAATAAACTAACTAACTAACTAAAAGAAATGGTGTTACATGATGCTTGGTAGTGTGGGATGATGTTTGAAGGGTGGAAAGGGAAGAGAAGAAGGAAAGAAATGGAAAGAAGAGAAGAAAAGAAGGTGAGTGAAACAGGGCAATCCACGCGTGCGCGTCATGTGCGCGTAAGCGTGGATTGATGAAATGGAAGAGACACGTATGTGCGGCTGACGCATACGCGTGCATGGCAAAGCAGAGAGTCGATGCGTACGCGCAAGGTACGCGTGCGCGTGCCCCGGGGCACAAAGTTGGCACCCTTCAGGCACAACTCTCGGGTGAATGTATGAGAAGTGAAAAAATTCAATTCACGCGTACACGTACATGACGCGTGCGCATGGATGGCCGAAAATACTTAGGCACGTGTACGCATGAAGCGCGCGTACGTATGGATGGTGCTCTGTTTTTCAAAATTTTTCTATGTTTTTGCACCAAACCAAGCATTCCAAACCTCCAAACAGCTACCAAAACATCACAAAACCTTATTTAACCTACTAGATTCCCAATTAAACTCAACTAATCAATCAAAACAAGGAATTAAACCTATTTTACCAATATTTACAAAAGAGAAAATGAAAAGATGTTACCATGGTGGGGTGTCTCCCACCTAGCACTTTTGTTTATTGTCCTTAAGTTGGACTTATGGGGAGTGATGATCGGATTTCTTGATGGTCTAGAATTTCACAAATAGAAACTCTTTGCAAGGTATAGTTTCTAAACCAACAATAGTCCTCTCATGCAAAAAATTTATGGTGTTGTCACGATTAACCATCCCCAATGAAAAATTACCGAAGTATTTGGACTCCGGGTCGTCTCCCTAGGAATCAATGGAATGCATGTGTATTGGCTATGGGGGGGAAAAAGGGGTTTTGATTGGTTAGTGATCGGACAAGGAATTTAAACGTGCAAGAAGAGTAAATCAAGCAAACAATTTAAAGAAACAATTAAACAAAAGAGACATTCATGGCATTGAATTGAGGTCATAGGTTCTCTATCCTAGTCATGCAATGATTAATTCGCCTTGTTTAGTTAACTCACACATCGGGAGAATGCCAAATGAGACCAATTAATCATGTTACCATTACAAACAAGCATTTATCTCATTACGTCATCTCCAACAATTAGGGAGAAAGTCTAACGAGACTAGCTAATCCCAATCCAAAAGTCCTAACCAACTTACTAATCAAATTAGCAAAAGATTAGCGTTAATGGAAACGGTACTAGCTAACAACTCTAGATTACCAACATAGGTTGGGTTTCCATGACTCAAGATTGCCTAATTACTCTCTCCAAGCCAAGAATGCTCAAAATCTACTCTAAAGCCCAACCAAGCATTTTGTCAAACACTTGGTGGGTGGTAAAGAAAAGCTTAGTAAAAGTGCAATAAAAGTAATTCTACCAACTATCAATTGCAAGAAATATAAAAACTCACCATTCAATCATCAATGAAAAGAAACATTAACATCAAATTGCATTAAAAGAAATTCAAAGTCAACATGAGTGCATGAATGTAAAAGAGAGCATGAAAGTGTAGAAGCAAGAGATCATAGAAGAATTAAGATAAAAGCAAGGAATTAAACATGGAATTGAAATAACCTAACCTAATCCTAACCTAATCTAGAGAGAAGAGGGAGCTTATCTCTCTAGAAACTAACCTACATGATGCTATACCTACAACTAATTGCTCCTCTCTTGCTTGGACTTCAATTCTGCATGAAATACACTCAGAAACAACTTGAAATTGGGCCTGGGCAGCTCAGAAATTGCCCCCAACGTTTTGCCATTAAGTGGGCCAAGTAAGAGTATCGGCGCGCGCGCGCCATGTACGCGTGCGCGTCGCTGGCAAATTCCCAATCTGCGCGGAAGCGGTATGTGCGCGTGCGCGTCCTCTGAGAAACCACTTTTGCGCTTGCGCGTCTTGTACGCGTGCGCGTCCATTGGTGCATTTCAACTCTTTGTTTCTTCATGCATTCTCCTCTTTGCATGCTTTTCTCCTTATTCCTTCCATCCAATACTTGCCTTATGATCCTGAAATTACTTAACAAACACATCAAGGCATCGAATGGAATTAAGGTGGATCTAAAATCACCAAATTAGGGCCTAAAAAGCATGTTTTTACATTTAAGCACAATTCAAAGGAGAATTACGAAACCATGCTATTTCATTGAATAAATGTGGGAAAAGGTGAATAAATCCCCCAAAATAAGCATAAAATAAACCACGAAATCGGGGTTTATCAAATCTCCCCACACTTAAACTAAGCATGTCCTCATGCTAAAAATTGAAAAAGAAGCAAAGGGTATCACATTTATTCAATACAAACTACTAACTAAATGCAATTTATCTATATGAATGCAATAGCTTAATCAAAACAAGTCAATTTCCAAGAGTACACATGTGAGCACAAGGGTTAAGGCATTAGCAATTAAGCAAACCACAATTGGATTGAATTATTGAAAGATTTAACAAACTTGCAAGAAAAGATGATCATGGGTGGAAACATGTAATTGAGCAATCGAACCCTCACCGGATGTGTATCCGCTCTAGTCACTAAAGTGTATGGGGTTGATTCACTCAATTCTCCCCTAATCATGCTCTCCAAGATTTGTTCTTCATCAAACAATCAACAATTACTTTATGCATGCATACAAATATCATGAGGGCTTTCCCATAGGTTGTAATGGGGCTAGGGTCAAGGCAGAATACATGTGGTCAAGTGGGCTATAAATTTGAATCTTTGATTAACTTAAACTTCCCACCTAACCTATGACAACCTATAGGATTCTAAACAACCTAACTACCCATTTTTTTCACTTTTTTTCACACCCTCATGCATTCTCTTTTTGATCACCACCCATATGCATTGACTTTTATTGAACCTTGTTTTGGGGCATTTTGTCCCCTTTTTATTGTAATTCTTTTTCTTTCTTTTCTATATGTTTTCTCTTTTTTTTTTTTAAAAAACTAAAATATATATACAAGAACATCAATGCACATGGTTTACATATGATTAATACATGAGTATGTACCCAATTCCCATGATTTTTCAACAAAAACGTAAACACACTTTTATCCCTACCCAATGTTCCCAACTTTCCCAAAATCAAATAATGAACACTCTCACTAGCCTAAGCTAATCAAAAATCCAAATAAGGGATATTTATTGTTTTTCACTTAGGCTTGTAATGTGCTACAATTAAGAACAAATGGGTTAAGCATAGGCTCAAAATTGGCTAACAATGGAAGATAAAAGGTAGGCTATATGGGTAAGTGAGCTATTTGAACAATGGCCTCAATAATATAAATGCATGTAAACACAAAGTAATGGACATAGAGAATCAAACAAATCAAAGATTACAATCATAGGAAGAGAATAATGCACACAAGAATGAAAATAAGTGGTCATATATGATGTAACCACACAATTAAAGCTCAAAACTTACATGCTTGTGTTCTTAGCTCAAAACATGATCCACAAAGTATAACTCAAGCAAGTTCTAAAAAAATTTCAACCAATTGGGGTAGTGCCCTAAAAATGAGTTTCTTGAAAATTTCATCATATTGATTAAGCTTATTACAATGCAAAATTGTGATTTAGAAAAAAAATTTTTTTTTAAAAAATTCTCCTAGTTTACCCCTTTTTCATTCAAAACACATTTCTTATATCAAAAGGGTCAACTAGATTTTCAACAATCCATAAATTTTCTAACCGCAATCGATAACTAAGATGCAAAATATATATATATATATATATATATATATATATATATATATATATATATATATGTATATACCTACTAAGAGTGTGCAACAACCAAAATAAGAGTATCTAGAAAAGCATAAATATGTACAGTAATCCAAAATGATCTAGAACATAAAGTGCGGAATAAAACAAGATAGAGTAGCAGCGAATAGAAATAAAAGTCTGAAGGTTCACCACATAAGTGCAAACACCGGTCACGAACGGTGACCTCCCCACACTTTAGAATTAAGCATCGTCCTCGATGCTACTACTGAAGCTCGGGATGGGGGTCAACAATCACACCAGGCTGTGGCTCCTGCTCAGGCTCGGGCTGTGGGACTGGAGGTGGCACTGGCTGCGGCTCAGGTACTGGCTGTGGCTCCTGCTGTATCGGCCCCTCATTATGCTCCTCCTCTTGATCCTGCTCGTCAGAGGCGGAAGACTCTGGGAGTGGAGGAAGCTCGATACCCTGTGATGCAAACACCTGATCTATGCTGTCAAGACGTCGCATGACACGACGCTCGAAGCGCTCCATGAAGCGAAGAAGGTGCTGCACTAATAGATAGGTCGGCTCAGGTGCTGGTGGCGGTGCAGGTGCTGCTGTGGAAGGAGAGGGTCCAGCTGCTGTGGAGGGTGAAGGTCTAGCTGCCTCGACTACCACTCTAGCTCGAGAACGGCGGCTAGTCGGGGGTTTCTCGTGCACCCATATACCCCAGGGAATAGTAACTTCCTTGTCATCGTCATCTGGAGGTGGTGGTGTCACGTCATTGTCCTCCCACGGGACATCAGCTAGCTCAGCTAAGCTAGTAACCAGTGTCGGGAACGGTAACAAGCCGCGAATATGAGCTCTCCACATGCTATGCCTAATCAGTCGGGGAAAATATACCTCCTTCCCATCCATGACACACCCAATCAATACTAGCATATCCATCGGAATCTCTGAAAGGTGAGTGGTAGGGAAGACATAGTGGGCAAATATTTGTTGTCAGGTCCTAGCCTCCCTAGTCAGATATGCAAATAGCATGCCCTTGGGCTTTGTGTTGCTTGAATCCATCACTCAGGAAGCATCTGGTGTAGCGATCACGCGCCTAAGCGCCTCATAGTCAAAAGTCATGGAGAGGAGAGCTACCTCTGCCTGCTGGTAGGCACAAGTCTCAGGAGTACCAACTCTGCAGAGCAGTGCATCCTGTAAGGCATCCTCAGTGATCATAATCTCTCTACCCCTCAAGTATACTGAATCCAAGTTTTGTCGGAAGAAGTTACAGTAAAATTCCTTGACCCACGAGATGTTAATCCGTCCCAAGTCCCTATCAATGAAATCCAAGCCCAGCTCAGAAATACGGGCGTTTATGGCACGCCTCACATCATTGGGAAGATTCAGCTTCTTCTCAATGTTCAGCTTTGTTTTTGCATAACGAGAAAGGCGTAGTTCGCAGTAGAGGTTCGGAAACTTGGTTGGATCAGTGGATGGAAGTAACTGATTTTCTTTCTCCTTATCATTCAGCGGATTCTTAGCATAGTTAGCATATGGTGAGGGTGTAGAGGTCTTGGAGCGCTTCCTCTTTTTGGAAGCAGTGGCTATAGCCTTTCCTTTATCTGACATCCTGAAAATATAGATAATATAACATAAGCCTATAGCCAAGTAGATACAAAGCACTCAAAGCAAAGCATATTCATGAAGTGAATAAAGGAAGAAGGTTTCTTGGAATGCAAGCAACATAATACAGAATTCAAATCGAACTTCAAACCAAGAATGCAAACCATGTCTTGCACATTATTCGTTAATTGAGTTCAGAAAGCACCATATCCAAAAGAATGACAAAAAGAGTTAGGTTGAAAACCAAAAGAAGTTAGTTGGTTAAACGAGTTAGAGTTAGAAATCAGTTTGAAAATTAGTGATATGGTAATTACTATCTCAATTTGAAAAGAGTGAACAAAACAATGTTGTAAGCACGTTCACAATCATGAATTGCAACAAGTCATTGATGATGAAATATGATATTGCTAGAAAGCAACTAATATGAAACAAACCATCAATCAATGCGAAGGATCACTAGTAATGTATAACTTCCAGAGAACTACAAGCAATGGTCAATTGAAAAGCTTATTCAACCATGCAATGCATAGAAGCAAATCAACATAAATAACAAGCAGGAATATGGAAACATGACCAAAGAACTTGTTCTTGAGGAGTTTTCAAAAACCATATAAGCAACAGAACACTAATTGAACAGAATTCATCAACTAGGGTTGTTACATTCATCAAACAAGATCAATATAAAAACTGTGGTTAATGAAAATCCGGCAGCATTTCAGCAGCAAATTGGCTAATCCCCAAAATTAATCAGTCGCAACAAATTCCATATGGATTCATTAAGGAATCAGAAACACAGAAATCAGGTTTGAATTCATATGAATGGACGAACAAGCCAGTAATGCAGCACAAACAGCAATGAAACAGAGCAATTCTACAGCAACAGAAAATCAAACAATGCCTAAATCCACTACTCAGCCCAGATTCGCTAACCACCTAAATCAAACTAAACTAACTAACTAATCTAATTCTAACTACATTAACATAAACAACAATAAGCAGCAAAGGGAAACAGAACAGGGGAGGTATGGAACCTGGGTGCTGGAAACTGGACGGAGCAAAGGGAAAGAAGGTGAAGCGGAGTGGTGAGAAGGAACTGGACAAGACAGCGCGGTTGAACTTGCGCCGGCAGCAACGGCGGTCACGGTGAGTGGCGCTGGGCGGCACTAAGACGCTGAAAAACAGATGGGCAGAGACAGAGAGGAAGGGTGAGTGGAAGAGAGGGGGTGATGAAGAGAGAAGGGCGAGGCGATGATGGCGACAGCGGCGACGATGACGGAGCGCTCGCCGGAGGTGAGGCGGTTGCTGGGAGAAGTTTGAAGGTTGAGTGGTGGGAGAAGGGAAATGGAACGTTAGAGGGAGAGAAGTGTAGTGCGCGAATGCGCTAGGGCTCGCGTCTCTGGGGTAAGTGAAAATTCGAATCCACGCACGCGCGCACTGTGTGCGTTCGCGTGGGTGGAGGGAATGGAAGAACGGCGCGGAAGCGCCATGCGCGCTTATGCGTAGATGAAGGAATCGGAATGAACGCGGACGCGCAAGGTGCGCGTCGGCGCGGATGTGCTGGGCTGAAGGCACAAAAGAGGCCCAGAGTTGGCACAACTCTCGGGTCCTTTAGCCTGGATGATGTTAAGACGCATCGACGCGCACGCGCATTGTGCGCGTTCGCGTGGGTGGCTTGAGCTTATTGGATAAGCGCGGAGGCGTGAAGTACGCCAACGCGTGGACGGCGAAACAGAGAGTGGTGCAGACGCATACAGCGTGCATCCGCGTGGGTTGAGGCACAGAGTTGGCCCAAAAGTGGCACAACTCTCTGGGTTTTGGCCCAAGAAACTAAAATGTGCAGCCGACGCGCGTGCGCACTTTGCGCTTGCGCGTGGCTTGCTCTTCTCTCTCTCTCTTTTTTTTTTAATTATTATTATGAGCATCAAAAGACCTCATAACGTTCCATCCTTTTCTAAAAACTCTATCTAAGGTGTAAAACTAAGCACATTTTGAGATATAGGGGCCTTTTCAAACAACTTGAGAAAACTTGTAATTCAAGCAAAAACTCAATTCAAAAATGAATTCATCCCTTATTAAAGCATAGAATGCATAAACACCTTAGTAAACAAAGGAAAATATACCAAGAGGTAAAGAAACTATATACAATGGAACCCAATGCATTCATTCATTATATCTACAAGGGAATGGAAAGAGTTTACCATGGTGGGGTGTCTCCCACCAAGAAATTTTAGTTTAAGTCCTTAAGTTGGACATTGGGAGGCTTCTTGTCAAGGTGGCTTATGCTTGTATCCATCCTTGAACCTCCAAAAGTGCTTGTCCTTCAATCGGTTGTCAAAAGTTCCAACCTTTGTCATTAAGCTTTGGTGAGGTTCCTTCCAAGACGTGAGCTCCCAAGAAAGATTATCATAGGATAATCCAGGATCCCATATCTTGTCCTCGCACCCATCTTTTAGTTGATTATCTTGACTTTGTCCGGGCGGCGAGAAAATAGAATTTTCATGGAAGCACCACACTACTCTCCTAGACCCATTTAGTTCAGCATTACACCAATCCACGCTTTCTAGTTTCGAGCTTCCCACCATAATAAGCCTAGATTTAGAATGCCAACCACTAAACATCCTCCTTTTCTGCTTGATTCCAGAAAGCGCCCTAAGTTGGCCATCCGTTTCAAGCAACCCACACTCAAATGGGATTGTAAAGCTGAGAGTCAGAAGTTTTACCCACTCAAGCGGAGGATTGGATGACGAACTAGGTAGAGGAGTTCCCAAAGGTCGTGATAGAGCATGTTCTACTCCCGTCCATCCTCTTCTAGAGGCTTCCACCACTTGGCGAGGTTCTTCAAGTTCTTCCTCATGCCAAGCTTCCTCAAGTTCACATTTCTCTTCACCAATTTCTTCTATTTCTTCCCCATCACTCTCATCGTAGATAGGAGGTCTAGTGAAGTCTACCTCATCATCAAGTCTAAGCAATTTGGGGAATGACTCTTCAAACTCAAAAGGATCATATGTTGATTCAGAATCATCATAGGTAGGAGAGTCTGTTTCTTGGAATACTTCTTCCAGTTCTTCATTCGCACTAGGCCTTGGAGGTTGCACGTCCTCCTCAACCTTGCTTTCCAATGTACTGGAGGAAGGTTCAACAGGGTCGTCAAGGGAATTGATCAAGGTGGGCAAAAAATCACTAGTGATGGAATCCACTTCTCGATCAATTTCTTTTAACTCATTGTCTACTCCCGCAACATTGCTCTTCTCTTTGACATTCCCTCTACACTCCTTGGAAGAGGGTTCCTCAACTTGAGATTCCTCTATGTAATCAACATATCCTAAACATCCATCCACTACTTCCTTCTGTTCGCTAGTCTCTATCTTCTCCTTTTGTTGTGCTTCTTGCTTCAATTCTCCTTCCTCACCATGGAGTTCCAAATTTATATCTGGTGCACGAATTGTGAATCACACTTTTCACAACGCGTACCACTAACCAGCAAGTGCACTGGGTCGTCCAAGTAATACCTTACGTGAGTAAGGGTCGAATCCCACGGAGATTGTTGGTTTGAAGCAATCTATGGTTATCTTGTAAATCTTAGTCAGGAAGTCAATTATGTTTATCAGTTGAATTGCGAATAACCAAGAGAGCATAAATTAAAGGTTACTTGTTGTGCAGTAATGGAGAATATGTTGGAGTTTTGGAGGTGCTTTGTCTTCTGAATCTCTGCTTTCCTCTGTCTTCTAATTCACGCACGCACGTCCTCCTATGGCAAGCTGTGTGTTGGTGGATCACCGTTGTCAATGGCTACCTTCCTTCCTTCCAGTGAAAACTACGCTCACGCGCTCTGTCACAGCACGGCTAATCACCGGTTGGTTCTCGATCCGGTTGGAATAGGATTTAATATCCTTTTGCGTCTATCACTAACGCCCAGCCTTCAGGAGTTTGAAGCTCGTCACAGTCATTCAATCCTTGAATCCTACTCGGAATACCACAGACAAGGTTTAGACTTTCCGGATTCTCATGAATGCCGCCATCAGTTCTAGCTTATACCACGGAGATTCTGATTAAGAGATCTCAAAGATACTCATTCAATCTGATATAGAACAGAGGTGGTTGTCAGGCACACGTTCATGGTTTGAGGAAGGTGATGAATGTCACGGATCATCACCTTCATCACAGTTAAGCGCGAATGAACATCTTAGATAGGAACAAGGGTGTTTGAATGGAAAACAGAAATACTTGCATTAATTCATCGAGACACAGTAGAGCTCCTCACCCCCAACAATGGGGTTTAGAGACTCATGCCGTCAGAGAATTACAAAGTTTAGATCTGAAAATGTCATGAGATACAAAATAAGTCTCTAAAAGTTGTTTAAATACTAAACCAGTAGCCTAGGTTTACAATAAATGAGTAAACTATGATGGATGATGCAGAGGCCCACTTCTGGGGCCCACTTGGTGTGTGCTAGGGCTGAGAATTAAGTAATCCACGTGCAGAGGCCATTTGTGGAGTTGAACGCCAGTTTTTGTGCCAGTTTGGGCGTTCAACTCCAGTTTTTGATCCTTTTCTGGCGCTGGACGCCAGAATTGGGCAGAGGACTGGCGTTGAACGCCAGTTTATGTCGTCTATTCTTGCGCAAAGTATGGACTATTATATATTGCTGGAAAGCCCTGGATGTGTACTTTCCAACGCAATTGGAAGCACGCCATTTCGAGTTCTGTAGCTCCAGAAAATCCACTTTGAGTGCAGGGAGGTCAGAATCCAACAGCATCAGCAGTCCTTTTTCAGCCTGAATCAGATTTTTGCTCAGCTCCTTCAATTTCAGCCAGAAAAATACCTGAAATTACAGAAAAATACACAACTCATAGTAAAGTCCAGAAATATGAATTTTTCCTAAAAACTAACAAAAATAGACTAAAAACTAACTAAAACATACTCAAAACTATATGAAATTATCCCCAAAAAGCGTATAAAATATCCGCTCATCACAACACCAAACTTAAACTGTTGCTTGTCCTCAAGCAACTAGACAAATAAAATAGAAGACTAATAGGTTGAGAAGCAATAATATCTCAGTGTTTTTTTTGCATGAAGCTCAGATTCTAATTAGATGAGCAGGACTAGTAGCTTTTTGCTTCTGAACAGTTTTGGCATCTCACTTTATCCATTGAAGCTCAGAGTGATTGGCATCTATAGGAACTCAGAATTCAGATAGTGCTATTAATTCTCCTAGTTCAGTATGTTGATTCTTGAACACAGCTACTTTATGAGTCTTGGCCGTGGCCCTAAGCACTTTGTTTTCCAGTATTACTACCGGATACATAAATGCCACAGACACATAACTGGGTGAACCTTTTCAGATTGTGACTCAGCTTTGCTAAAGTCCCCAATTAGAGGTGTCCAGAGTTCTTAAGCACACTCTTCTTTTTGCTTTGGACCTTGACTTTAACCGCTCATTCTCAAGTTTTCACTTGACACCTGCACGCCACAAGCACATGGTTAGGGACAGCTTGGTTTAGCCGCTTAGACCAGGATTTTAGTCCTTTAGGCCCTCCTATCCACTGATGCTCAAAGCCTTGGGATCCTTTTTATTTGCCCTTGCCTTTTGGTTTTAAGAGCTTTTGGCTTTTTCTGCTTCCTTTTTTTTTTTTTTGCAAGCTTTGTTCTTTGCTGCTTTTTTTTGCTTCAAGGATCATTTTTATGATTTTTCAGATTATCAATAACATGTCTCATGTTCATCATTCTTTCAAGAGCCAACATATTTAACAGTCTTAAACAACAAATTCAAAAGACATATGCACTGTTCAAGCATTCATTCAGAAGATAGAAAGCATTGCCACCACATTTAACCAATTAGAATTTCTTTTATTAAACTCGAAATTTTATTGCTTCTTATTCAAAAGATCTACTATTTTATTCATGTTTAATGATGATGAGAAAAATAAACTATAGCTTAATTGGAGATAAAATCAAATAGATACTAATTACTATTATATGACTTCTAAGGTAAACTTTTATAAGGACACTGTCACAGAGTTAAGGCAGAAATTGGAAATTAACAACCTTTATTCTGGGGGCACGGGGGTTCCTCTGATCCTTGGGATGCTTGGTCCTACAGGAGAAGACTTTTGGCGCTTCAGTTCCCTTAAGTCACGCCCCTGCTCCTCTTGTTCTTTAAACATATAGGTCAGCATTTGACTGTGTTCCTTCTGTTGTTTTATTATTTGCTCCATAGCTTCCTGTATCTTGGTGACAGACGTCTCAAGATATTCCCAATATTCCGCTTGAGGAATCTCTGGGAGGAATTCCTGTGCTCTCTTCTTGATAGGATCCTCCTGTGCTTGTTGTCTCTCCATTGATGCTTTGGTGATTGACTTTTCAATTAGGATATATTCAGTTATTCCCATCCTTACTCCAGCGTCCTTGCAGAGCAGAGAAATCACGCTTGGATAAGCCAACCTGGCCTCTTTTGAATTTTTGTTAGCAATCTTATAGAGCTCAGTTGAAATCAGCTGATGAACCTCCACTTCCTTTCCCATCATGATGCAATGGATCATCACTGCTCTTTTAACTGTGACTTCAGAGCGGTTGCTAGTGGGCAACAGAGAACGCCCAATGAAGTCCATCCATCCTCTGGCAACTGGTTTGAGATCCTCTCTCTTGAGTTGATTTGGGACGCCCTTTGTGTTGGTGGTCCACCTGGCTCCAGGGATACATATGTCTTCTAGAATTTTGTCCAGGCCAATGTCTGCTCTCATCATCCTCCTATTGAAGGAGTCTGGATCATCCTTTAGCTGAGGTAGCATTAATATCTCTCTGATCTTGTCAAGGGTGGTGTGAACAATCTTTTCCCTGACCGTGGTCCGAAATTCATAGTAGGCAGTTCCAGATAGTTTTTGCTTGTCAGTCTGCCACATATTAGCATAGAACTCCTGGACCATGTTCCTTCCTACTTTTGTTTCAGGATTAGCTAGGACTTCCCAGTTCCTGATTCAAATTTGTTCCTGGATCTCCGGATATTCATCTTCTTTCAGATCGAATCTAACTTCCGGGATCACTGATCTCAGACCCATTACTTTAAGATAATGGTCTGAATGTTCTTTAGATAAGAACTTCCCTTGATTCCAAAGTGGTTTTGGAACGCTCTCTTTCTTGCCTCTTGGAGTGGATTGTTTTCCTTTGGGAGCCATGATCTTAGTGATCTCGGATAAACACACCAAACTTAAAGGTTTGCTTGTCCTCAAGCAAAATAAAAGAAAGGAGAGGGATAGAAGGAGATCAAGGTGCAGTTGTTGATGGAGGAGGGGGGAGGCCGAACCCAATTTTAAAGGGGTGGGGGGTGATTTTTTCGAAAAATTGGAAGAGATAAGATAAAAAGATTGAGTTGAAAAAAGATAAGATAGAAGATAGAGTTTAATTTTGAAAAGATATGATAGATTTTTGCAAAAGATAACTCTGAATTTTGAAAAAGATAATATGGATATTTGAAAAAGATATGGATTAGTTGAAAAGATTTTTGAGTGAAAAAGATAGATTTGTTTTCAGAAAAGATTTTGAAAAGAGTTGGATTGAATTTGGAAAGATGGATTTTTAGAAATTAAGGATTTTAGAAATCAGGGTTCTTGACATGTTCATGTAAAAATCATGCATTGAAGTATAAAATTTGAAATTAAAATGGAAATACGTGTGGGATAAATGGATTTGGCTCTTCCCTGTCTTCCTGGCGTTTGAACGCCCAAACACTGCTTGTTTTGGGCGTTCAACGCCCAAATGCTGATCTCCTGGGCGTTTAGCACCTAGTTGCTGCCATTACTGGCGTTCAACGCCCATTGGGTGCCTGTTTCTGGCGTTGAACGCCCAGATTGCTGCCCTTACTGGCGTTCAGCACCCAGTGGATGCCCATTTTGGGCGCTGAACGCCCAAAATGCCCCTTTACTGGCGTTTTCTTGCCATTGAGCTCCCTATCTCTGTTTTGTGTGCAGATTCCTTTTGTAACCCTGTAAACTTATACAAATGATTCTGTACCTTAGTGTCAGTAAACTTTATATAAACAAATAAAAATAAAAATAAAAATAGGGCAAAAATGCTTAGAGGATTGATGCCCCATGGCTGGGTTGCCTCCCAGCAAGCGCTTCTTTATTGTCTTTAGCTGGACCTTGCTGAGCTTTTAATCTAGCTTCAGCCTTGAGCATTCTTGCTCAATGTTGCCTTCAAGATAATGCTTGATTCTCTGTCCATTGACAATGAACTTCTTATCAGAATCAATATCTTGAAGCTCCACATAACCATATGGTGACACACTTGTAATCACGTATGGTCCCCTCCACCGGGATTTCAGTTTCCCGGGGAATAGCCTGAGTCTAGAGTTAAACAACAGGACCTTCTGTCCTGGTTCAAAGATTCTAGATGACAGCTTTCTGTCATGCCATTTTTTTTATTTTTTTTTATAAAGCTTGGCATTTTCGAAAGCTGTGAATCTGAATTCCTCTAGCTCATTTAGCTGGAGCAATCGTTTTTCTCCTGCTAATTTGGCATCAAAGTTTAGGAATCTGGTTGCCCAGTAGGCCTTATGTTCCAGTTCCACAGGCAAGTGGCATGCCTTACCATACACGAGTTGGTATGGAGAGGTCCCTATAGGGGTCTTGAATGCTGTTCTGTAAGCCCACAAAGCATCATCCAAGCTCCTTGCCCAATCCTTTCTACGGGTATTTACTGTCCGTTCCAGGATTCTCTTTAATTCTCTGTTGGAGACTTCAGCTTGCCCATTGGTTTGTGGATGATATGGAGTGGCCACTTTGTGGCGAATTCCATACCGAACCATGGCAGAGTAAAGCTATTTATTGCAGAAGTGAGTGCCCCCATCACTGATTAACACTCTAGGGACACCAAACCTGCTAAAGATATATTTCTGGAGGAACTTCAGCACTGTTTTAGTATCATTGGTGGGTGTGGCAATAGCCTCAACCCATTTTGATACATAGTCAACTGCCACCAGAATATAAGTGTTTGAATATGATGGTGGAAAAGGTCCCATGAAGTCAATTCCCCATACGTCAAACAACTCAATTTCCAAGATTCCTTGTTGAGGCATGGCGTAACCATGAGGCAGATTACCAGCTCTTTGGCAACTGTCACAATTACGTACAAACTCTCGGGAATCTTTATAGAGTGTGGGCCAATATAAGCCACATTGGAGGACCTTGGTGGCTGTTCGCTCACCTCCGACATGGCCTCCATATTGAGATCCGTGGCAATGCCATAGGATTCTCTGTGCTTCCTCTCTGGGGACACACCTACGGATAATTCCGTTTGCACATCTCTTAAAGAGATAGGGTTCATCCCACAAGTAGTACTTTGCATCAGTAACTAATTTCTTCTTTTGTATTCTATTGTACTCCTTGGGTATGAACCTTGCAGCTTTATAGTTTGCAATATCGGCAAACCATGGTGCTTCCTGAATGGCAAATAGATGCTCATCAGGGAACGTCTCAGAGATCTCAAGAAAGGGGAGGGACGTCCCTTCCACTGGCTCTATCCGGGACAGATGATCAGCTACTTGGTTCTCTGTCCCTTTTCTGTCTCTTATTTCTATATCAAACTCTTGCAGAAGCAATACCCATCTGATGAGCCTGGGTTTTGAATCCTGCTTTGTGAGTAGATACTTAAGAGCAGCATGGTCAGTGTACACAATCAACTTTGATCCTACTAAGTAGGATCTGAACTTGTCAATGGCGTAAACCACTGCAAGTAATTCCTTTTCTGTGGTTGTGTAATTTTTCTGGGCATCATTTAAAACGCGACTAGCATAATAAATGACATGCAGAAGCTTGTCATGCCTCTGTCCCAATACTGCACCAATGGCATGATCACTGGCATCACACATTAGCTCAAATGGTAATGTCCAGTCTGGTGCAGAAATAACTGGTGCTGTGACCAGCTTAGCTTTCAGTGTTTCAAATGCCTGCAAGCATGCTGTGTCAAACACAAATGGCGTGTCAGCAGCTAGCAGATTGCTTAGAGGTTTTGCGATTTTTGAAAAATCCTTTATAAACCTCCTATAAAATCCTGCATGTCCTAGAAAGCTTCTGTTTGCCTTAACATTGGCAGGTGGTGGTAATTTTTCAATTACCTCTATTTTTGCTTGATCCACCTCTATTCCCTTGTTTGAGATTTTATGCCCAAGAACAATTCCTTCAGTCACCATGAAGTGACACTTTTCCCAGTTCAAAACTAGGTTGGTCTCTTGGCATCTTTTCGGAACAAGTTTCAAGTGATCAAGACAGGAGCTGAATGAGTCTCCATATACTGAGAAGTCATCCATGAAGACTTCCAGAAATTTTTCCACCATGTCAGAGAAAATAGAGAGCATGCATCTTTGGAAGGTTGCAGGCGCATTACATAGCCCAAATGGCATCCTTCTATAAGCAAACACTCCAGATGGACATGTGAATGCTGTTTTCTCTTGATCCTGGGGATCCACTGCAATCTGGTTGTAGCCTGAGTAGCCATCCAGAAAGCAGTAATAATCATGACCTGCTAGTCTTTCTAGCATCTGGTCTATGAATGGTAAAGGAAAATGATCCTTTCTGGTGGCTGTATTGAGCCTTCTGTAGTCAATACACATGCGCCACCCTGTAACTGTTCTTGTAGGAACCAGTTCATTTTTTTCATTATGAATCACTGTCATGCCTCCCTTTTTTGGGACGACTTGAACAGGGCTCACCCAGGGCTATCAGAAATAGGATAAATAATCCCAGCCTCTAGTAACTTGGTGACCTCTTTCTGCACCACTTCCTTCATGGCTGGATTTAGCCGCCTCTGTGGTTGAACCACCGGTTTGGCATTGTCCTCCAATAGGATTTTGTGCATGCATCTAGCTGGGCTTATGCCCTTAAGGTCACCTATGGACCACCCAAGAGCTGTCTTGTGTGTCCTTAGCACTTGAATAAGTGCTTCCTCTTCCTGTGGATTTAAAGCAGAGCTTATGATCACTGGAAAAGTGTCATCTTCTCCCAGAAATGCATATTTCAAGGATGGTGGTAGTGGCTTGAGCTCGGGTTTAGGAGGTTTTTCCTCTTTCAGAAGAAAGTTCAGAGGCTCTTTCATGTCCTCTGAATCTTCTAAATCAGGCTGAACATCTTTAAAGATGTCTTCCAACTCTGATTCGAGACTTTCAGCCATGTTGATCTTTTCTACCAAAGAGTCAATGAGATCAACTTTCATGCAGTCTGTTGATGTGTCTGGATGCTGCATGGCTTTGACAGCATTCAACTTAAACTCATCATCATTGACTCTCAGGGTTATTTCCCCCTGTTGGACGTCAATGAGGGATCGTCCAGTTGCTAGGAAGGGTCTTCCTAGAATGAGAGTGGCACTCTTGTGCTCCTCCATTTCTAGCACAACAAAGTCAGTGGGAAAGGCGAATGGCCCAACTCTGACAATCATGTCCTCAATCACGCCTGATGGGTATTTAGTGGAACCATCAGCAAGTTGGAGACATATCCGGGTTGGTTTAACTTCTTCAGTTAAGCCAAGCTTCCTGATAGTGGATGCAGGTATCAGGTTGATACTTGCCCCAAGATCGCATAAAGCTATCTTGGTGCAATCACCTTCTAATATGCATGGTATCAGAAAACTCCCAGGGTCTTTAAGCTTTTCAGGAAAGCTTTTCAGAATGACTGCACTGCATTCTTCAGTGAGGAGAACTCTTTCTGTTTCTCTCCACTCCTTTTTATGACTCAAGATCTCTTTCATGAACTTGGCATAAGAAGGTATTTGCTCAAGTGCCTCTGCAAATGGGATCTTTATTTCAAGAGTCCTTAGATAATCTGCAAAGCGAGCAAATTGCTTATCCTGCTCCTCTTTTCGGAGTTTTTGAGGATAAGGTATCTTGTCTTTATATTCCTCAACCTTAGTGGTTAAAGAAGCCTTTTTAGAGGGGTTGTTATCAGCACTTGTGTGTGTCTGATCCCTCACTGGGAATTGAGTGCCAGAGTCAGAAGCTGGAGTGACGTTAGACGCCAGCTCACTGTCTGTTCCTGGCGCTTGAACGCCAGAAATGTGCCCATTTTGGGTGTTTAACGCCAGATTCTTGCCCATTTCTGGCGTTGAACGCCGATCCTGCCTTGTTTCTGGCGCTGAACGCCAGTTTTGGGCATGGTCTGGGCGTTCAGCGCCAGCCTTCCACCCATTTTCTGGCGTTTTAGTGCCAGAATTATTTTTCCCTGGGCTCTTACTGTCCTCAGGTGAATCTTTGGTGGGTCGCTCATTTCTTGAATTTTTGATGCCTTGAGGTGGGGTATTTAATGTTTTCCCACTTCTTAATTGAACTGCTTGGCATTCTTCTGCTATTTGCCTTGATAGCTGCTGCTTTGTTTGCTGAAACTGTTTGTCCATATGTATATTAGCTATCCTTGTCTCCTGTAGCCTGTCTTTGAATTCAGCTAGCTGCTTTGTTAGAAAATCCAATTGCTGATTGAATTCAGCAGCTTGTTTTACAGTACTGAATTTAGCAGTTACTGTTTTAACCTCTTCATTCATGGAAGGGTTGCTGCTTAGATACAGATGCTGATTCCTGGCAACTGTATCAATGAGCTCTTGAGCCTCTTCAATTGTCTTTCTCATATGGATAGATCCACCAGCTGAGTAATCTAGAGACATTTGAGCTCCTTCTGCAAGCCCATAGTAGAAGATGTCTAACTGAACCCACTCTGAAAACATTTCAGAGGGGCATTTTCGTAGCATCTCTCTGTATCTCTCCCAGGCATCATAAAGAGATTCATTATCTCCTTGTTTAAAGCCTTGGATGTCCAGTCTTAGCTGTGTCATCCTTTTTGGAGGAAAATACTGATTCAGGAATTTTTCTGTCAGCTGTTTCCATGTTCTTATGCTGGCCTTAGGTTGGTTATTTAACCACCTCTTAGCTTGATCTTTTACAGCAAATGGAAACAGTAATAGTCTGTAGACATCCTGATCTATTTCCTTATCATGTACTGTGTCAGCAATTTGTAGAAATTGTGCCAGAAACTCTGTAGGTTCTTCCTGTGGAAGACCGGAATACTGGCAACTTTGCTGCACCATGATAATGAGCTGAGGATTCAACTCAAAGCTACTAACTCCAATGGAGGGTATGCATATGCTACTCCCATATAAAGCAGTAGAGGGGTTAGAATATGACCCCAGAGTCCTCCTGGACTGTTCATTTCCACTTATGTCCATGATGGACAAAGGGATATAACTTGGATTGATTTACCTTTTTAATTATTTTATTTTATAGAAAGAGGACAACTTAACCAAAAATAAAAATAATCAAAAATTATGATTTTCGAAAAAATTGAGGAGAGAGAAAGTGTTTAGGAAGTTTTGAAAAGGATATGATGATTTTAAAAATTTTTTTTTTTAAATTTTGAAATAAAAAATCTGAATTTTATAAATATATTTCGAAAATTGTTTTTTAAAATAGAGAGAAAAGATATTTTTGAATTTAAAGAGGAGAGAGAAAAACAATAAGATAGCACAAGGTTTAAAATTTTTTAGATCTAATGTTCCCTATTTTCGAAAATTTTGGAGGGAAAACACCAAGGAACACCAAACTTAAAAATTTTAAGATCAAGTCACAAGGAAAACTCAAGAACACGAAGAAAGAACACCAAACTTAAAATTTTTAGAAAACCAAACCAAAATTTTCGAAAATTTTAAGGAAAATCAATCAAGAGAACACCAAACTTAAAGTTTGGCACAGGATCTAATAGAGAAATTATTTTTGAAAACTATTTTAAAAAATATAATAGCCAATTACCATGAACATAAACACCACGTTCTAACTAACTGAGCTATAAATTTAAAGTGTTTTAACAAGGGATAAATAATAAAAGACTCTAAACCAAAAAAGGAGAAATTTTTCCTAATCTAAGCAACAAAATAAACCGTTTGTTGTCCAAACACGAACAATCCCCGGCAACGGCGCCAAAAACTTGGTGCACGAATTGTGAATCACACTTTTCACAACGCGTACCACTAACCAGCAAGTGCACTGGGTCGTCCAAGTAATACCTTACGTGAGTAAGGGTCGAATCCCACGGAGATTGTTGATTTGAAGCAATCTATGGTTATCTTGTAAATCTTAGTCAGGAAGTCAATTATGTTTATCAGTTGAATTGCGAATAACCAAGAGAGCATAAATTAAAGGTTACTTGTTGTGCAGTAATGGAGAATATGTTGGAGTTTTGGAGGTGCTTTGTCTTCTGAATCTCTGCTTTCCTCTGTCTTCTAATTCACGCACGCACGTCCTCCTATGGCAAGCTGTGTGTTGGTGGATCACCGTTGTCAATGGCTACCTTCCATCCTTCCAGTGAAAACTACGCTCACGTGCTCTGTCATAGCACGGCTAATCACCGGTTGATTCTCAATCCGGTTGGAATAGGATTTACTATCCTTTTGCGTCTGTCACTAACGCCCAGCCTTCAGGAGTTTGAAGCTCGTCACAGTCATTCAATCCTTGAATCCTACTCGGAATACCACAGACAAGGTTTAGACTTTCCGGATTCTCATGAATGCCGCCATCAGTTCTAGCTTATACCACGGAGATTCTGATTAAGAGATCTCAGAGATACTCATTCAATCGGATATAGAACGGAGGTGGTTGTCAGGCACACGTTCATGGTTTGAGAAAGGTGATGAATGTCACGGATCATCACCTTCATCACAGTTAAGCGCGAATGAACATCTTAGATAGGAACAAGCGTGTTTGAATGGAAAACAGAAATACTTGCATTAATTCATCGAGACACAGCAGAGCTCCTCACCCCCAACAATGGGGTTTAGAGACTCATGCCGTCAGAGAATTACAAAGTTTAGATCTGAAAATGTCATGAGATACAAAATAAGTCTCTAAAAGTTGTTTAAATACTAAACTAGTAGCCTAAGTTTACAATAAATGAGTAAACTATGATGGATGATGCAGAGGCCCACTTCTGGGGCCCACTTGGTGTGTGCTAGGGCTGAGAATTAAGTAATCCACGTGCAGAGGCCATTTGTGGAGTTGAACGCCAGTTTTTGTGCCAGTTTGGGCGTTCAACTCCAGTTTTTGATCCTTTTCTGGCGCTGGACGCCAGAATTGGGCAGAGGACTGGCGTTGAACACCAGGTTACGTCGTCTATTCTTGTGCAAAGTATGGACTATTATATATTGCTGGAAAGCCCTGGATGTCTACTTTCCAACGCAATTGGAAGCACGCCATTTCGAGTTCTGTAGCTCCAGAAAATCCACTTTGAGTGCAGGGAGGTCAGAATCCAACAACATCAGCAGTCCTTTTTCAGCCTGAATCAGATTTTTGCTCAGCTCCTTCAATTTCAGCCAGAAAAATACCTGAAATTACAGAAAAACACACAACTCATAGTAAAGTCCAGAAATATAAATTTTTCCTAAAAACTAATAAAAATAGACTAAAAACTAACTAAAACATACTCAAAACTATATGAAATTATCCCCAAAAAGCGTATAAAATATCCGCTCATCAATATCCTCTCTAAGCTCCTCGGTTGTTTCTCCACATCCAACAATGGGAGTGCTTATGGCGCATGAGCTTAGGTGAGATGTTAGGTGACCCACGGCTTCTACGATGCCGGCCACCCTTACTCTTAACTCCTTGAACTTGGTTTCATCCTCCTCTTGTCGCCTTAAAATACGAGATTCAAAGTCTCTCAGTTCTAACATGAAGGTTTCGTCAGGAGGCGATGTTGGAAGAGAAAGTTCATCGGTTAAGGGAAGGTTGTTGAAATCGGAAGGTGGTTCATATTGGTGGAGTTCTTGAGGTGGTGTATGCAGAATTTGTGGTTCTTGAGAGTATTGGTATTGGGATGGTGGTTGTTCTACATGTGATTCTAATGGTGGTTGATATGGTGTGTATGAGTCATGGTCATGTGGAGGCGAATGATGGTATGAGGCTTGTGAGTATGACGTGTGACTATGTTGAGGATATGTCTCATAGGCATATGGTGGTGGTTCTTGGAAGTCACAAGGGAATTCACCATAGCTAGTAAATTGATATGCATCATAGGACGGCTCTTCTTCATAGTGCATTGGTGGAGGTTGTTGCCATGGAGGTTGATCAAGTGTTTGAGGTTTCTCTCACCTTTGATCTCCAATTCCTTGATGCACATCCTCATTGAAGCTTTCATCTCATACAACATAGTTTGAGCTACACTCATAGCCGAAGTGAGAATTCATAGTGAAGTGGAAAGTAAAAACAAAGAGCAATAAGAAATGAAGAAGACTAAATCCTAATACTAGCAAAAATCAACAAGTAAACCCAAGATAAAGCTATTCACAATATTTACAATAGCCAATAACATAGCACCATTGTTCCCCGGCAACGGCGCCATTTTGATGATCGGATTTCTTGATGGTCTAGAATTTCACAAATAGAAACTCGTTGCAAGGTATAGTTTCTAAACCAACAATAGTCCTCTCATGCAAAAAATTTATGGTGTTGTCACGATTAACAATCCCCAATGAAAAATTACCGAAGTATTTGGACTCTGGGTCGTCTCCCTAGGAATCAATGGAATGCATGTGTATTGGCTATGGGGGGGGGGGAAAAAGGGGTTTTGATTGGTTGGTGATCGGACAAGGAATTTAAACGTGCAAGAAGAGTAAATCAAGCAAACAATTTAAAGAAACAATTAAAGAAAATAGACATTCATGGCATTGAATTGAGGTCATAGGTTCTCTATCCTAGTCATGCAATGATTAATTCGCCTTGTTTAGTTAACTCACACATCGGGAGAATGTCAAACGAGACCAATTAATCATGTTACCATTACAAACAAGCATTTATCTCATTACGTTATCTCCAACAATTAGGGAGAAAGTCTAACGAGACTAGCTAATCCCAATCCAAAAGTCCTAACCAACTTACTAATCAAATTAGCAAAAGATTAGCGTTAATGGAAATGGTACTAGCTAACAACTCTAGATTACCAACATAGGTTGGGTTTCCATGACTCAAGATTGCCTAATTACTCTCTCCAAGCCAAGAATGCTCAAAATCTACTCTAAAGCCCAACCAAGCATTTTGTCAAACACTTGGTGGGTGTTAAAGAAAAGCTTAGTAAAAGTGCAATAAAAGTAATTCTACCAACTATCAATTGCAAGAAATATAAAAACTCACCATTCAATCATCAATGAAAAGAAACATTAACATCAAATTGCATTAAAAGAAATTCAAAGTCAACATGAGTGCATGAATGTAAAAGAGAGCATGAAAGTAAAATTAACATTACAAACTGAGAGCATGAAAGTGTAGAAGCAAGAGATCATAGAAGAATTAAGATAAAAGCAAGGAATTAAACATGGAATTGAAATAACCTAACCTAATCCTAACCTAATCTAGAGAGAAGAGGGAGCTTATCTCTCTAGAAACTAACCTACATGATGCTATACCTACAACTAATTGCTCCTCTCTTGCTTGGACTTCAATTCTGCATGAAATACACTCAGAAACAACTTGAAATTGGGCCTGGGCAGCTCAAAAATCGCCACCAATGTTTTGCCATTAAGTGGGCCAAGTAAGAGTATCGGCGCGTGCGCGCCATGTGCGCGTGCGCGTCGCTGGCAAATTCCCAATCTGCGCGGAAGCAGTATGTGCGTGTGCGCGTCCTCTGAGAAACCACTTTTGCGCTTGCGCGTCTTGTACGCGTGCGCGTCCATTGGTGCATTTCAACTCTTTGTTTCTTCATGCATTCTCTTCTTTGCATTCTTTTCTCCTTATTCCTTCCATCCAATACTTGCCTTATGATCCTGAAATTACTTAACAAACACATCAAGACATTGAATGGAATTAAGGTGGATCTAAAATCACCAAATTAGGGCCTAAAAAGCATGTTTTTACATTTAAACACAATTCAAAGGAGAATTACGAAACCATGCTATTTTATTGAATAAATGTGGGAAAAGGTGAATAAATCCCCTAAAATAAGCACAAAATAAACCACGAAATCGGGGTTTATCAGGGATCTCTTCATCAAGGTGGCTTGTGCTTGAATTCATCCTGGAACTCCCACCAATGCTTGGTTCTCCATTGTGCCCCAAGATTTCTTATTTGTTGCACCAAGTGTTGATGGAGTTCTTTACAAGCTTGGGGCTCCCAAAGTTGATCCTCGTCTTGTGATCCGGGATCCCACACTTTATTTTCACACCTGTCTTCAAGTTGATCATCATTATTAGTCCAACCGAGTGGTGAGTAAGGTGAATTCTCAATAAAGTAGCCGACAATCCTCCTATACCCCTCTAGTTGAGTCCTACTCCAACCTTTATATCTCATGTTTGAAGCATCAACCATAATGAGCCTTGATTTGCAACGCCAACCACAAAGCATTTTTCTTTTATGCTTCATCCCACAAAGCTTCCTAAGTTGGCCATCCGTTTCAAGCAAACCATATTCAAATGGGATAATAAAGATAATAGAAATGAGTTTTACCCACTCAAATGAAGGAGTAGATGGCAACCTAGGCAAAGATGATTCCAAAGATCTTGACAAAGCGTATTCAATTCCCATCCTCCTTTTTCTAAGGCTTTCCTCCTCTTCACAAGATTTTTTTGATTCAATCCTTTGTTCAACAATATCATCTAAGCCTTTTCCCTTACTTAAGTCATAATTAGGAGGGTGAGAAAAATTTACCTCCACAACGCTTTCAAACCCAACGGGAGAAGGTTCTTCATGCTCAAAGGATTCTTCACCACTAAGACTTGATGCTTGATCTTCATCACCAAGGGGACTCAATTCTTGCTCTATCCCATCCAATTCTTCATATATGCCTTGGAGGTTGTGCACATTCCTCCTTAGCATCAAATTCAATCATCTTCGAGGGGTTTTCTTAAATCCTAGACTCCCAAGGTGGTTCCGCATCTCCTATGTCTTCAACCACTTCTTCCTCTTCTTCAACAATTGTAGCTTCCTCCAATTGTTCTAATACGAAGCAACTTCCCTCATTCTCCACCAATCTCTCCTTCATGTTATGCTCTTCATTTGTTTCTCCACATGTAACCATGGGAGTTCCTTGAGTATTCAAGCATTGGGATGCTAACCGGTTTACCACCTCGTCCAAGGCGGCCGTGAATTATTGCACATCCCTTTTCATCTCCTCTTGTCCTTGAACAGGAACATCAAGGATGTCGTCCATTGGAGGTTGGAGTAGATGGAAGGGTTCATCAATTTGGGGGAAGGATTCATAGTAGGAAGGTGGTTCTTTTTGGTAGAGTTATGGTGATTCAATATTTCCCATTCTTTCCATTTGTTGCACAACACACTCCATGGTTGCTTGAAATTGATCCAATGCTTCCTTGAGACGATCCCTTGACTCTTGTTCCACTTGGATATCATGAGTAGGATCATATGGCTCTTGGATTGAAGGACATGAGTATTCTTCCATAGGAGGTTGTGGTGGAAAGTAGAGTTCATCTTGTGGTTGAAAGTTTTCATATATTGGAGGTGGTTCATCTTGATAATAATATGAAGGGGGCGGCTCTTGAAAATATTGATGTTGGAGTAGTGGTGGCTCTATGTGTGGTTCATATGGCTCATATGATTGTTGGTAGGATGGATATGGATTAGGGTCATATGAAGATGGTTAGTAAGAAGGGGCTTGTGAGTATGGTTGAGGGTTATGTTGAGGATATGGCTCATAGGCATATGATGGTGGTTCTTGAAAGTCACAAGAGGATTCACCATAGCCATTGGATTGATATGCATCATAGAATGGCTCTTCTTCATAGTGCATTGGTGGAGGTTGTTGCCATGAAGATTGATCATATGCATATGGCTCCTCCCACCTTTGGTTATCCCATCCTTGATACACATTCATATTATAGTCCTCATTTCCTACAACGTAGTGAGAACCAAACTCATAGCCAAAGTGAGAATTCATGATAGCAAGAGAAAATGAAAATAAAATCAAATAAGAAACAAAGGAAACCAAATCCTAAAACTAGCAAGAACTAACAAAGAAGCAAAAGGCAAACATATTCACAATATTCACATATATACAATAACCAATAACACAACACCATTGCAACTCCCCGGAAACGGCGCCATTTTGATGATTAGACTTTTGACGGTTTAGAAATTTCACAAATGAATTCTCGTTGTAAAGTATAGTTTCTAAACCAATCACTAATCCTTTCATGCAAAAATTTGTTTGTAACTAAAACAAACCCCTAAATTTATAAACCGAAGTATTGGAACCTCGGGTCGTTCTCCCTAGGAATTGCAACAAAGTGTGTCTTGTTATTGGTTGAGTTATGTTTTGGGGGTTTTTATAAGAGACATGAAATGTAAATGGCAATGAAAATAAACTAATAACTAAAAAGACCTTGGCAAGGTTTGGTGGTCAAGGATCTCTATCCTAATCACTAACCACAACATGAGAATTGGCAAGGATCAACCCCATTAAGTCATCCTCTAACTAATAAAGGAAAGTCAAGTGAGCTATGTCAATCCAAGACCATAAGTCCTAGTTCTCTACCAAATCAATTAGTGAGATCTAGTGTTAACGGCTCCCAATCGTCAATCACTTGGACATTAGTAACTCAAGAGTTCCTACGTTACCTTCCCAAGCCAAGAGCATAAAATTCTACTCTAAAATCCAACCAAGCATTTTATCAAACACTTGGTGTGCATGATAATAAAATAATATTAAAATACATTAAAATAAATTCCTAACTACCAAAAGCAAGAAAATAGAAACAACAACTAAAGAAAGCAATAAATGATATGGAAACATAAATTTGCATTAATTAGAATTAAAATAACAAAAGTGTTCATAACATGAAAATTAACATAAAAGAGAAAATAACAAAAGAGATGAAGAAGATAAAGGCAAGGAAGCATAGAAACATAAATGAAACTACATTAAAACAAGAATTAAATGCTGAAATTAAAGGAAATTAAACTAAGAAAATCCTAATTCTAGAGAGAGCGGGGAGCTTCTCTCTAGAAACTAAGAGAAAACATAATAAAAACTAAACCTAATTGCCCCCTTCATTCCTTTTCACTTTGGCCTTAAATAGCTTCAGAAAATGAGTTGAATTGGGTTTTGGAGGCCCAAAATTTGCCCCCAGCGATTTGCATTAATGAGCTCATGTGCAGGGACCTATGCGGACGCACAGGTGCGTGCGTCCGCACACATGCTGAAAATTGACCTGTGTGGACGCACAAGTACCTGTGTGTAGGAACAGGTAGACTTATGTCCACTATAGCAAATTGCATATCATTTTGAAGCCCCGGACGTTAGCTTTCCAATGCCGCTAGAACCGCCTCATTTGGACCTTTGTAGCTCAAGTTATAACCAATTTAGTACAGAGAGGTCAGGGTGGCAGCTTTCCAAATCTCATTTTCTTCATGATTTCTCCCCTTTTGGATGCTCTTTCTTCACTTCTTCAACCCATACTTGCCTTGGAAACCTAAAATCACTTAACAAATACATCAAGGCACCACATGGGATTAAAGTGAATTAAAATTGACTAAATTAAGTACAAAAGACCATGTTTTCACTCTCAAGCATAATTTAGGAAGAAATCTCAAAAGCATGCTATTTAGATGAATAAATGTGGATTTATGTGATGAAATCTACTCAAATCAAACCAAAAGATATCGTAAAATATGGACTCATCACTGGGCGTGCCACTTGGTATCATAGGCGTGGCACGCCAACCTCATCACTCAACAAGAAGAAGACTGGGCGTGCTACTTGAGCTTTGGACGTGGCACGCCAACCAAGGAAACAAGCAAACACAAGGGGCATGGCATGCTAGACCTTGGGCGTGCCACGCTGGTTCAACTTTTGAGAGAAGAAGATGAAGCACAAAGTGGGTGAGGCACGCTAGACACTAGGCGTGCCACGCCAGTTCAACTCTCCAAAGAAGAAGATGAAGCACAAAGTGGGCGTGGCATGCCAGACCCTGGGCGTGCCACGCCAGTTCAACTTTCCAGAGAAGAAACTGAAGCACAAAGTGGGCGTGGCCCGCCAGTTCAACTTTCTAGAGAGGAAAAGAAGAAGAAAAAGGCATGGGCGTGCCACTTGGACTCGAAGGCGTGGCACGCCAGGCTAACCAAGTATTAAAGAGACCCTGGTCGTGCCACTTGGGCTCAAAGGCATGGCACGCCAGGCTAACCAAGGTTCAAAAAGACCCTGGGCTTGCCACTTGGGTTCGAAGGCATGGCACGCTAGGGAGCTTGATGCATGGAGCGTGCCACTTGAGGAGCTGGGCGTGGCGCGCCAAGCCAAATTTAGTGGCTAGGCATGGCATGCCACTCAAGCGCCAGCCACACGCCAAGCCTGGAGAAGTCACGTTTTTGGAGTTTTCTTTCCCTCCAGCTATAATTTTCTTTTCTCTTTTGTATTTTCTTAAATCCAGTGCTAGGAGTAGTATAAATAACCCCTGAAAGTACTGAGAATGGGTTGTTGAGTAGGAGTTTCATTGGAAGGATAGTTAGATTTACTTTTCACATCCTCTATTCCATCTCTTGTACTTTTCTCTTAAGCTATGAGTAGCTAATTTTCCTCTCATTGGGAGAGGGAGCTCTGATGTACTTGATGGATTAATGATAGTAAATTTCTTCTTCTCTTCATCTTCTCTTTGATTTGCTAGAAGGAATTTTGTTTTAACGCTAGTGTTCAATCATCTTGGGAAAGAGGTTGAATGCAAATTGGGTTTCATGGGAACCTTGGAAAAGGAAACATGAAACGATGCTTGAAATCCCTTCTCATAATTGAGTAGATATGGGTTTCGGTGATTGGATATGGTGACATATAATCCACCCACTATTTGGATCTATGAGGATGTGTGGTATAATCAGGGACCAAGCATATCTCTCTTCATAAGCAATTAGACCAAGGAATTAGCTGATTATCAAGATTTGAGAGATTGAATCACCAAGGGATTGGGGTTCAATCAATCATGATTACCAGGAGCTCAATGAGTTGCATGATTGAAGATGAGATGAGCTAGATTTAATTCAAAGAGAACAACATCTCCTGATCTCAATGAATTTTCCCTATTCTTATCTTCCACATTCTTTATAGCTTTCTTTACATTCTGTTATTCCCCATTCCCATTTACAATTAAGTCATTTATGTTTCTGCACATTACATTCTTGCCATTTACCATTCTGCACTTTACTGCTTTTCTTTACTTTTGAGTCATTTACACTTCTGCCCATTTAAATTTCTGCAATCACAATCTATATTGCTCAGCTTGACTAATTCACCCATTGATTAAAATTGTTCAAATCTACCAATCTCTGTGGATTCGACTCCACTCCTAATGGGTTATTACTTCACGATATTTTTGGTGCGCTTGCCAAAAGAACGGATTCATTATTTTATATGGGGAGTGAATCCGGTCCATCAAGTTTTATGGCGCCGTTGCCGGGGATTGGTTTGAATTTGACGATGTTTAAATTGATGGGTAGCTAGATTAAGAACTTTTAATTACCTTGTTAATTCCTTTAACTTCAGTTTTTTAGTTTTCTTAATTTTTTTTATTTGATCATTTTAGCTGTTCATTGTTCATATTTCCATTTTTTTTACTGCTCTACTAACTGTTTGATTAATTGCATCAACCAAACTAACCACCAGTTTTAACAAGAAGTGATTCCTTCACTTGTCCTCTGTTTGCTGTTTGTTGAATGTATGACAGGTAGAAGAGGAGAAACTTCATCCTCTTTTGATAGTGAACTTGAGAGGACCTTCTTGAGATTAAGGAGGGAAGCAAGAGGCAAAGGAATAGTTGGAGAGGAAGATTTGGAAGTTACTATGGAGGAAGAGGTGCATAACCATGTTGGAGAAGATGCTGGCAACCATGTTGGGCAAGAAAGGAGAGTTTTAGGCTCGTACATCAACCCAAACCCAGGAAACTGTAGCAGCAGCATTCTAAATCCAACAATCCATGCTAAAAACTTTGAGTTGAAGCCTCAGCTCATCACACTTGTCCAAAACAATTGCTCATTTGGAGGGAATGCCCAAGAGGACCCCAACCAACATCTGACTACATTCTTGAGGATTTTGACACTATAAAGTCAAATGGTGTACACCCTGACACCTACAAACTACTTTTGTTTCCCTTTTCTCTCAGAGATAAGACAGCAAAGTGGTTAGAAGCATTTTCCAAGGAGAGCTTAACAACTTGGGATGATGTTGTGAACAAGTTTCTAGCAAGATTCTACCCTCCACAGAGAGTCAATAGATTGAGAGCTGAGGTGTAAACCTTCAGACAGCAAAACGGTGAAACACTTTATGAGGCCTGGGAGAGGTTCAAAGACTTGACAAGGAAGTGCCCTCTGGATATGTTCAACAAATGGGTCCAACTACACATCTTCTATGAAGGGCTGTCATATGAAGCAAAGAAAACTGTAGACCACTCTTTAGTGGGCTCACTCAACAAGAAGAAGACCATTGAAGAGGCCATAGATGTTATAGAGATTATAGCCGAAAATGAGTACTTCTATGCTTCAGAAAGAACTCAAAAGAAAGGAGTGCTGGAGCTCAATTCTATGGATACTTTGTTAGCACAGAACAAGATGATTGCAGCTCAATTAGCGGCCCTAACAAAGAAAATGGAGAAAAGCCAAGTCTCAGCTGTCCAAGCTCACACACCTCCAAAAGAAGGAGATACACCAGAAGTTGAATGCGAATGGGAGCAAGCTAACTATGTGAACAATCTCTCTAGACCACCATATGATCCCAATGCCAAGACATACAACCCAGGTTGGAAGAACCACCCAAATTTTGGGTGGGGAAACCAACAAAACCACAGCCAAGACCACAAACCATACCAATCTAACCAATACAATAACCACAACCCCAACCATCAATTAGGCAACAACAGACCCTATCACAACTCACAAAATACACCCTACCATAACTCACAAAATGCATCATATCACTCCACCCAGCAAATACACAACAACCACCATCAAGATACATCATCCTCAACCATGCAATCATGTGAAATCAGCAACAATTTTGCAAAATTGGAGGCTGCCATAGCACAATTATCAGCACAACTGACAGGAACCATTTCCACTATTCTGGAGAAAAAAACACAGGGTAAAAGAAAGATAGATGCAAACCAAGAGGAGTTCAGATCCAACATAAGAAAACAAGGGCAACAATTTCAAAACTGGAAGCACAAGTAGGGAGCTTGTCTAAACAAATACCAATGCCTACACATACATTCTCCAGTGATACCATGGCCAACCCAGGAGGGAAATACAAGGCCATTACATTAATAAGTTGAAAAGTTGTGGAGGAAGCATCCCTAAGTCAAAGCAACCAAGAAGAAGAAGCTGCAAAGGAACCTGAAACCAAGAAAGAAGAAGAGACCCCTGCACCATCCTCACCAAAGCAAGTCCTAAAGCCTTATGTGCCAAAAGCACCCTATCCAAAGAGGCTGAGGAAGGATGGGAAACACAAACAGTTCTCTAGATTCCTGGAAATCTTCAAGAAGCTCCAGATCAACATACCCTTTGCTAAGGCATTAGAGCAAATTCCACTCTATGCCAAGTTTTTAAAGGAGCTCATGACAAAAAAAAGGAACTAGGGTGAAAAGGAAACCATAGTACTAACAGAGGAATGTAGTGCCATCATACAAAAGAAGCTTCCCCAAAAGATGAAAGATCTTGGGAGCTTTCAAATTCCCTGCATCATAGGTGATATCAACATTGAGAAAGTATTGTGTGATCTAGGAGCCAACATCAATCTCATGTCCTTGGCTATAATAAAAAGAATGAGGATAGAAGAGGCCAAACTAACAAGAATAGTACTTCAATTGGCTGATAGAACATTCAAGTTTTCTCATGGGGTGGTGGAGGATCTGTTAGTAAAAGTAGGGGAGTTTATTTTTCCAGCTGATTTTGTTGTGCTTGATATGGAGGAAGAGGCCAACACATCAATCATCCTAGGAAGGCCATTCCTAACTACTGCTGGAGCTATTATTGATATTCAAAAAGGAGAGTTAGTCTTGAGGTTGCATGAAGAGAAGATGGTTTTCAATGTCTTCAAAGTAATGAGCTACCCTAAGGAATCCATAGGAGAATGCATGATGGTAGACACCATGGAAAAAATAGTTCACGGAGTTTTGGAAGAAGAACAATGTGAAGAAGATATGGAGCTAGAGAAACAAGCATCAGGTAGAGAATTACCACAAGAAACCATGGAGGATTCGACCATGTTGAACTACACTAGCAACAAGGAAGTGGAAACACCGAAACTAGAGTTGAAGACCCTACCTCCAAGCTTGAAGTATGCTTACTTGGGTGACAACAACACATATCCAGTAATCATCAATTCAAGCTTGAGTGAGGAACAAGAAGAGGAGCTTATCCATATGCTGAAGCAACACAAGGATGCTATAGGATGGACACTTGCAGATTTAAAAAGAACTAGTCCTTCAATGTGCATGCACAAAATCCTCCTTGAGGAAGATGCCAAGCCCTCAAGACAGCAACAAAGAAGGCTAAACCCAACAATGAATGAAGTAGTCCAAAAAGAGGTGTTGAAATTGTAGCAAGTTGGGGTGATTTACCCAATCTCAGACAGCCCTTGGGTAAGCCCAATGCAAGTAGTCCCTAAGAAAGGAGGGGTCACTGTTGTACCAAATGAGAAGAATGAACTGATACAAACAAGAACAGTGACTGGCTGGGGCATGTGCATAGATTATAGGAAGCTTAATGAAGCTACCAGGAAGGATCACTTCCCCCTACCTTTCATGGACCAGATGCTAGAAAGACTTGTGGGACATGAATATTATTGCTTCTTGGACGGTTATTCTGGCTACAACTAAATAGTTGTAGATCCCAAGGATCAAGAAAATACATCATTTACTTGTCCCTATGGTGTTTTTGCTTATAGGAGAATGCCCTTTGGATTGTGCAATGCACCTGCAACATTTCAAAGGTGGATGCTCTCCATATTTTCAGACATGATTGAAAGATTTATTAAAGTGTTTATGGATGACTTCTCTGTATTTGGTGATTCATATTCTAAATGCTTACACCACTTAGCCTTGGTTCTAAAGAGATGCCAAGAAACCAACCTCGTTTTGAATTGGGAGAAGTGCCACTTTATGGTCACAGAGGGGGTGGTTCTTGGCCACAAGATCTTAAAAAGAGGCATAGAGGTGGACAAGGCCAAGATGGAGGTGATTAAAAAATTACCCCCACCTTGCAATGTCAAAGCAATTAGAAGTTTTCTAGGACATGCTGGTTTCTATAGAAGGTTCATTAGAGATTTCTCAAAGGTTGCCAAACCCCTAAGCAACTTGCTTGTCTCTAATGTACCTTTTATTTTTGATAGGGAATGCATGCTAGCCTTTGATGAACTTAAGAACAAACTTTTCTCTGCACCTATCATAGCGCCACCCTGCTGGGATCTACCCTTTGAGTTGATGTGTGATGCATCAGACTTTGCTGTTGGTGCTGTTTTAGGATAGAGGAGAGATAAACTGGTGCATGTTATTTATTATGCTAGCAAAGTCCTTAATGAGAATTAAAGTAACTACACTACTATAGAGAAGGAACTACTTGCCATAGTCTTTGCATTTGATAAGTTTTGATCATATCTTATTGGTTCTAAAGTCATTGTGTTTACTGATCATGCAGCTCTTAAATATTTGCTACTCCAAGAGTTTGATATTGAAATTAAAGATAGGAGTAGAGCAAAGAACAAGGTGGCTGACCACCTATCAAGGATCCCACAAGAAGAGGATGAAGCACACCAACTTACAATGAATGAGAGCTTTCCTGATGAGTAGTTGATGAAAATCTAAGAAGCTCCTTGGTATGTAGATATAGCCAATTTCAAGGATATTGGAGAGCTACCAACCAACATCAACAAACACATGAGGAGAAAGCTACTCAAAGATGCTAAACACTACATTTGGAATGAGCTCTATTTGTTCAAAAAGTGTGCTGATGGGATCTTGAGAAGATGCATTTCCCATGAGGAAAGACAAGAAGTCCTCTGGTAATGTCATGGATCTGCATATGGAGGCCATTTTAGTGGGAAAAGAACTGCAGCCAAGGTGTTACAGTATGGATTCTTTTGGCCAACAATATTCAAGGATGTAAAGGACTTGGTAACAAGATGCAATGAGTGCCAAAGAGCTGGAAGCCTACCCAAGAAAAATGAGATGCCACAAAGGTTTATCATGGAATTAGAGTTGTTTGATGTATGGGGGATTAATTTTATGGGACCATTCTCATCCTCATATTCAAACAACTATATATTGGTGGCAGTGGATTATGTGTCAAAGTGGGTGGAGGCCATAGCTACATCAACCAATGACAACAAAATAGTGATTAACTTTTTGAGGAAGAATATATTCAGCAGATATGGGGTTCCAAGAGCTCTCATAAGTGATGGAAGGACTCACTTTTGCAATAAGCAACTTGAGACAATCCTCCTTAAATATGGTTTGAAGCACAAAGTGACAACCCCATACCATCCACAGACCAATGGTCAAGCTGAAATCTCAAACAGATAGCTCAAGAGGATCCTTGAAAAAACTATTGGAAGCTCAAAAAAAGATTGGTCTAAGAAGC
Source organism: Arachis ipaensis (assembly GCF_059453495.1). NCBI lineage: Eukaryota > Viridiplantae > Streptophyta > Magnoliopsida > Fabales > Fabaceae > Arachis > Arachis ipaensis. The sequence continues at coordinate 109,892,783 of NC_142441.1, read as the reverse complement.
TGGATGATGCATTATGGGCCTATAAGATAGCTTTCAAGACACCTATTGGCATGTCTCTATACCAATTGATGTTTGGAAAAGCATGTCACCTACCAGTGGAGCTTGAACATAGAGCATTTTAGGCTCTAAAGATGTTGAACTTTGATGATCAAGCTGCTGGGGAAAAAAGGCTAATGCAACTCAATGAGCTGGAAAAATTCAGAAATCAAGCCTATGAGAATGCCAAGATTTCCAAAGAAAACACAAAAAAATGGCATGATCAAAAGATAGCAAGGAGAGAGTTCACAGAAGGTCAGAAAGTGCTACTATACAATTCAAGGCTCAAGTTCTTCCCAGGAAAGCTTAAGTCTCGATGGTCTGGACCTTTCACCATCCTCATGGTGTCTCCCTATGGTCATGTAAAGCTTATGAAGAACAAGACACAGAGGAATTTCATTGTCAATGGCCACAGACTCAAGCACTACTTGGGAGACTCATTGGATGAGCAGAGAGTGAGCTACCACCTCAACTAAAGAAGGAGAAACGTCAAGCTAGTGACGTTAAAGAAACGTTGGTTGGGAGGCACCCCAACACTCATATCCTTTCATGCTTTTCTGTTTTCTAAAAGTAGTTATAATTATGAAGTTAGGTAGTTTTAGTTTTAGTATATCTAGTTGATAGTTCTTTGGTTTATTTTCTTTTGTTTACTGGAAGTGCAAGGTTGCATAATTAACTAATTGAGGTTGGTTGAATGGGCTGAGAAACTAGCTAAACAACTAAGTTTGGTGTGGCTACTGACCCACTTAATTTAGGCTTATGACTTATTGATTAAATTAACTTTGAAAGTAAGCACAAAAATTAAGTTTGGTATGGCCACTACCAAAAGAAATTCACACAGCAAGCCCAAACATGGTGTATGTTTGAAAGCATTTAGTGAATTTGTGGGAGCATAAATATGTACTTCATTACATACGTATGGATTGGAAGTGAAAAGGTGTGAACAGAATTATTCCAATCATAATGTATATAATAAAGTCCAATGATGAAACCAATTCACCATATGCAATGGATTTAAGTTTGGTGTCCCAAGGGACACTCATCAATTGTGTTTTAATTAGGGGAATGTGAAGCAATCTCTTTCTCATTACTGATGGAGGTTTTGGATTTAATTTTCAGGAAAAGGGTAGGGCCTACATGATTGATGGCTCATCAAGCAAGGAGTCAAAGTATACTTGCACTTTGGAACTCAACATCTGAAGAAAGCAAAAAGGCAAGGATTGGTGCCTCTCCCCATGCTAGGCGCCACTCCCAAGTGGAAAAACATTAAATTACTTTTTACTTCCTACCCACTTTCCAGACTCCCTTCCTCATCCCTATAAAAGCAACTAACTTTCCCTTTTTCCCCACACTTCAAAACACAACCTCACATCTGAAAAAACCTCTGCACTCCCTTCTTTACTATTCTCTTCTACTTGATTAGGGACAATCAAGTCCTAAGTTTGGTGTTGTGGAGCAAACCCTTGATTTGCTCTCCTTCTTCACTTCTTTCTTTACTTCTTTCTTCAACCTTTCAAACCCCTTTTTTCTATTCAAATTCTCACTGCAATGGCACCACCAAGAGTCAAAGAAGAGAAAGACCAAGGAACCAACCTCCGGATCCTCAAGCTTCAATGAATACAAGTTTCTCTCATCATTCAACCAAAACCAATTTTATGGTTGGGTGAGTGAGAGGCAAATCATTCCGGAGGTGGGCTTCCAACTTGGAAGGAATGAGCATCCAGAGATCAATAAAGAGATAAACAACAAAGGATGAGCACTCTTGTGCAACCCACCAAGGAAGGTGGTGGAGAGCTTGGTCAGAGAGTTTTACGCTAATGTAGTGTCACAACCTGGGTAACCTTATGGCTATCCGAGTTATGTTAGGGGGAAAGCTATTGACTATAGCCCCTCTAGCATAGAAAGAATGCTAATGGTGAAACCAACTAGTTCCACTAGGAGCCATGAAGAGAGAATGAAACTACCAGACCCAGGATTTGAGGAGATCCTCAACGAAATATGTGTCATCAATGTGCAGTGGATAAATGATAAAGATGGAAGGCCTAATTAACTAAGGAGAAGGGATTTGAGCCCCCAAGCTAGAGGGTGACTGGATTTTGTGAGAAGGTCTCTCAACCTAACATCCAACACTTCAGAGGTAACATTGGAAATGGCTATGCTCATATACAGTATAATGAAGGGAGAAAGTGTCAATGTTGGGGAGATGATTGCCAACAACATCAATAGGGTGCTGAAGAGCACAAAGGATAGCACAAGATTGGCCTTCCCAAGCATCATTCAAAGGCTATGTGATGAAGCAGGGGTCGAGAAGATCATTGATGAAGCGCTGGTGGACCAAAAGAAGTCTATAACTGCCAAGAAGATGGCCAAAGTGGTGGCCATTAACCCAGCACAACAAAGGATAAGAGGGCACAGAGCTCATGTTCATGAGCCATAAGGTCCACCACATCAAGAAGAAGAAGCTGAAGATCAACCACACTACCTACTACTCCCACCACCACAATATCCACAATTCCTTGAAGGCTTCAATTGGGAGCAAATGCAAGGAGACATTTACCAGATGCGGGGAGATATACACCACTTGAGAGAAGATGTCAACCAACTAAAGGAGCAACAACAACAATGGGATCAAGTGCAAGAGAGCTTACAACAACTCCAAGGAAGCATGGAGTACTGACGTGGCGAAAATTGGCGGATTAAGAAATTAATAATAAAAATGCGTTGCAAGTACAGTTCTTAACCAGCAAAAATCCGCTTGTCAATTTAGAAGAGTTATCACAGATTTAAGAATAAGATTACTGGGAGTATCAATCCCAGGTCGTCTCCCAATGAGTTGACAAAAGAGTGCAGCTTATTGGTTAGAGGTTTTCCCAGAAATTTTGAGTTTGAGAAACAGGAAAATAAGTAATTGTAAAATTAAACAACGGAAATTAATGAGAGAATTTATATAATTAAATTAAAAACCTTGATCGGGAGAAGATTAATTGGAATTTCTATTCTTGTTGGAATTTCCCAAGTTTAATAATAAAAGGTTATTGCTCTACTTGGTCATCCCTTAATTAATAAGGAAAAGTTCAGTAAGTAACTAACTAACTATGTCACAGGTCCTAATCCTTTCCTAAGAAGGGATTAGAGTAAGAGACTAGAGTTGTCAGTCATGAACTACCCATTAGAATTAACACTTGAGTATCCCAACTCAAGGTTCTCCTTTTAATCAACTCCCAATCAAGTTAAGGAACTACTCCATTATCATGAATATAAACTTCACGGAATTAAAAGGGGGATAAAAGGAAAACATGATAGACAATAACTAAAAATCAATTAAAAGTAAAAAGGTTCTTGTATTAATAAATCCCAAAATGCAACATACTTATCCAAACAGGGTCAATGGGCAGTAAAAAGTAAAGGAATTAAGAAAACAAACTAGAATAATGAAACTTCCACGGAGGTAATGATCCTTCTCAGTATCCAAAAGCAAAAGCATGAAACTCTGAAACTATGAATGTGAAGAACCCTAGAGGAAGGAGTAGAATTCTCTCTAGGATTCGAAAACAAACTAAAACTATGCGTAATGAGAGTGTATGAACGTCTGTTGAGTCTCTGCATGTTCCCTGGCTCTATTCTATGTTTCTGGGCCGAAAATTAGGTCAAAACTCGGCCCGAAATTGCCCCCAGTGTTTTCTATTATTTCTGCAGATCGCGCATTTCACGCGTACGCGTCAGTCACGCGTGCGTGTCGCTTGACGATTTTCCTTGCCACGCGTTCGTGTCAGGCTCGCGCTTGCATCGTTGTGCGAACTCCAGTCCACGCGTACGCGTCAGGTACGCACACGCGTCGCTGTAAATTTCTCCAAATCGCGCGCTCGCGTGAGCCATGCGTGCGTGTCGATGCTCGCTGATTATATCCTTGGTTTTTTGTGTTCCATCTATTTTTACAAGCTTTCTCTCCATTCCTGCCCTATAAAGCCTGAAACACTTAACACACGGATTAGGGCATCGAATGGTATAAAGGGGAATTAATTTTTTGGTAATTTAAAGGCTTGGGAAGCAAGTTTTCAATTATAGAACAAAATTAGGAAGGGATTATAAAATCATGCAAATCATATGAATAAGTGGGTGAAGAGTTGATAAAAACTACTCAAATTAGCACAAGATAAACCATAAAATAGTGGTTTATCAAACTCTCCACACTTAAACATTAGCATGTCCTCATGCTAAGCTTAAGGAGATAAAATAAATGAGTAGGGAAAAGTAAGACTCATGCAATGCAATGCAACCTATGTATGTGAATGCAACTATATGCTAGAATGATTTTTGCCTACTTGGTTAAAAGTAAATAAGTTCTTCAAGACAGCTCATAAAAGTAGGGAACATAGAATCAAGCATTGAACCCTTACTGATAGTATCTGTGCACTCTAATCACTCAAGTGTATAGGGTAATCACTCTACTCTTCTCTAGTCATGCTTTCTAAACCTTGTTCTTCACGTAACCAATCAACAAGTATTTAATGTACCAATGCAAACATCATGAGGTCTTTTCAAGGTTGTAATGGGGCTAAGGTAAAGGTGAGTATATATATATTTGGCTAAGTGAGCTATAAATTGAATCCTTGATTAACCTAAGCTCTTACATATACATACTCTATATACTTTCAAAATCATGCCTAGCTACCCAAAATTTTCCCACTTTTGAATCACATACTCATGCATCAACTCTTCTTTAAATTTGTATCACATATGCATTGATTTCTTCATTAACTTAACATTGCATTGGGGTAATTTTGTCAACCTTATTTATTTACTTATTTATTGAATATTTTTAGATTTTTATTTTTATTTTTATTTATCACGGCCATATTATTAAAAGCTTGGGGTAAAAACGGATTTCGTTCGAGTACCCGAAAATAATATTCTAAAGCTTTTGTATGTTCTCCATAATGATTGGCCATACCATTGCTATCCATAATGGAAAAGAACATTTACCTATTTATATAACAGATCGTATGGTAGGCCATAAATTGGGCGAATTTTTACTTACTCTAAACTTCCGAGGACATGAGATTATTATATTTACCTATATATATATATTTTAAATAGAATAAAAGTAAACATAGCATTATCAATGCACATGGATTTATAATTTTTCTGGTCTCACATGAGTAGGTACCCAAATTTCTAATATTTTATCAAAGTAAAAACATAACATATTCCCTTATTAACCTATGTTCCCACAGTTTTCCCACACTTGATTGACACACAATCTCTATCTTAAGATAACCAAAGATTCAATTTGGGGTATTACTTGTTTTTCCGCTTAAGATTAATGATGTGGTAAAATATAGAACAAATGGGATTTAAAAGGCTCAAAGTGGCTAACAAAGGTAATTGGAAGGGTAGGCTATTTGGGATAAGTGATTTAATAATCAAATAATGGCCTCAATCATATGCATGCATATAACACATTAAACATTGGACATATAGGATGGAACAAAATATAGATTACAATTATAGAGAAGCAAACACACAAGAATAAAATATTATGGTTAAATAATGTAACCATGTAATTAAGCTCAAGTCTCACGGATTGTGTGTTCTTAGCTATCATTTATGTTCCAATTTATAGTCTTCAAATAGGTTTTAACACAAAGGTTTTGATTTAAATTAGTGAAAATTTTCAAAATAAAGTCTTAAAAAGAAACATTATTTTTCAACCAAATAGAACATGCATGCAATTACCTATTACTATGCAATCTATCCTATCCTAACAAAAGAAAAATTACTAATTTATTGGTGTTAAGAAAGAGAAATTACCTCCAGAAGTTAGGTACTGACCTACCTCCCCACACTTAAAGCTTGGCACCGTCCTCGGTGCCATCAGTCAGGAACAAAGGGAGCTGGTAGCAGCATCCCCACAATCGGGACCGTCATGGCTCCTTGTGCTGGTAAATGAAGTGGAGTCCGGGGTGTCTGGATCTTCTTCAGGTGGATGGTTACTAACAAGTAGCTCCTTGAGGTATATAAATCTGCGCTTGTTATTGCGCTCTCTTTGCTTTCCTTGGCGGTCAAGCCGGTCCAATTTCTCAAGTATCTGATGGAGCAGTTGGTTTGTTGAAGGTGCTTGTGATGTGGAAGGAGAAGGAATATCTTCGGTCGGTTCTGCAGGCCGGCTAGTAATGGCTACTGGAGGTCTGATATACTTCCCATTAGGGACATACTGATCATCCTGTGGAATCATGGCCTTGGTGTCTCCAGCTCTGTAGGAGACTCCGGCTGCTAAGACTAGATCTGAAACCAAGGTGGGAAAAGGTAGATTGCCCGCAATCTGTATGTGTCCCATAGCATTCTGAATGTGTCTTGGTAAATTGAGAGGCTGGTCTATAAGGATACACCAGAATAGAACAGCCATATCTGTAGTGAAGGAGGACTCGTGAGTGCTCGGAAAGACGTAATGGGACAAAATCTGTGCCCATACTCGAGCCTCCAAGGTGAGTGCTGAAGCCAATATTCCCTTAGGTCGGGATCGATGGTATCCATAGATCCATCTGCTGCCAGGTTGTGCTATAGTTCTGAGAACAGCGTCCCAGTCAAATTGGTATGTCTGGCGCTTGAAATAGGCTTTTTGGAATGCGTCCAATCCTTCTTGAGCAGGGGGAAGATCTAAAGCTTGCTGAATAGCTTCTTCAGTTATAGGGACTTGCTTCTGATGGACATAGACGGACTGCAGGGTTGGCATGTGAAAGTTTGAGTAGAATTCAACTACGCATGAAAGATTGACCTGCTGTGGCTGTCTTCGTAGGAATCCTCATTGTCTTCGTTCAATTCGGGACTCAACAAAATCAACAATGTGGGTCGGGAGGATGAGTAGGTACTCATTATTATAGTTCCTCTCAGCTAGGATGGGGAACAATTGCTCACAGTAGCGGTTAGTGAACTGCACAGTGTCCTTTGCTGGAAAGGCTTTCTCTTTTTCATCGACCTTGATGATCCTCTTGATTCTTTTTGTTGAGGGCTTTACTGTTGTTGAAGAAGGTTCCATAGCTAGTGCTCTTTTTATTCCTTTCCTTGCCGGTGGTTTGGGAGTAGCTTTCTCTTTACCTTTCTTGGTGGCCATCTTGAAAAGGGAAAAAGAAAGTAACTTTTAAAGCTAAGGGTTAGAGCAAGGAAGAGGATGGTACAAGTGATAATCAATGCACGGTAAAGAAGGATGTCGTTAACACATGGTCGCGACTACATGTGAAAAATTCATCAATGGAAATATAGCAAGTGCATGTTATGGCATGTAAATGCAAGATGTTTATTAGCATGCTGGCAAATGCATGAGTAGCATAGATCAAGCAATAATTGCCCAATTTGATTATCAAGTGTTTCAAACTAACAACCTGTTTGTATTGACAATTATATTCAATCAATAATATATAAAAAGGGTTTTTGTGAAAAACAGGCATTAGAGTAGAAGAGTAGAGTAATTAAATATGCACGATGCCATACAGGCATTTTCACAAACACTTAGCATGCATGATAAATATGTTATGGAGAGTATTGAATTTGAACATGCAAGTAACCCTAAAATAATTAATAATTGTCAAACAATTCCTAAATGATCCACAAGCAAATTATAGAAGAAAACAATCACCCAAATAAATTTCTAACACCAATTAAAAGGATGCAAAAAGAAAAAAAAAAAAGAGGAAAACATAAATAAAAATAATAGTTGAAAAGTAAAAAGGGGAAGAAGAAAAGAAAAGAACCTTGATAATGAATGTGAAAGAGAAGGAGGGAGAAAGTAAAAAGTGAGAAAGAATAAAGAAGGAAGAAGGAAGAAGGAAGAAGAAAGAATTAAGAAGGGAAAAGAAAAAATTAGGATTGGGGAAGAAAAGATAAGAATTCTGGCGCAGGTATAGTAAAACTGTGCGTCGCACGCGATGCGTGCGTGTGGAGCACACGTTCGCGTGGTTGGCGCTATTTTCAAGTGACACGTGCGAGTGGGTGACGCGCACACGTGACCTGGTTTGTGCTATTGGCGCGAGTGCAGCCTCGTGTACGTGATGTGCAGATAATTTATACGCTTTTTGGCATTATTTTTACATAGTTTTTAGTATGATTTAGTTAGTTTTTAGTATATTTTTATTAGTTTTTAATAAAAATTCACATTTCTGGACTTTACTATGAGTTTGTGTGTTTTTCTGTGATTTCAGGTATTTTCTGGCTGAAATAGAGGGACTTGAGCTAAAATCAGATTTAGAGGCTGAAGAAGGACTGCAGATGCTGCTGGATTCTGACCTCCCGGCACTCAAAGTAGATTTTTTGGAGCTACAGAACTCCAAATGGCGCGCTCTCAATTGCGTTGGAAAGTAGACATCCAGGGATTTCCAGCAATATATAATAGTCTATACTTTTCCCGAGTTTAAACGATGCAAACTGGCGTTCAACGCTAGTTCCATGTTGCATTCTGGAGTTAAACGCCAGAAACAGGTTGCAAAGTGGAGTTAAATGCTAGAAACAGGTTACAAATTGGCGTTCAACTCCAAGAGAAGCCTCTGCACGTGTAAAGCTCAATGCTCAGCCCAAGCACACACCAAGTGGGCCCCAGAAGTGGATTTTTGCATCATTTACTCATTTCTGTAAACCCTAGTAACTAGTCTGATATAAATAGGACCTTTTACTATTGTATTAGACATCTTTGATCAGTTTTATGCTATCTTAGACCTTTATGAGGGCTGGCCACTCGGCCATGCCTGGACCTTGTTCTTATGTATTTTCAATGGTAGAGTTTCTACACACCATAGATTAAGGTGTGGAGCTCTGCTGTTCCTCATGAATTAATACAAAGTACTATTGTTTTTCTATTCAATTCAAGCTTATTCCAATTCTAAGATATTCATTCGCACTTCAATATGAATGTGATGATCGTGACAGTCATCATCATTCCCAACCTATGAACGCGTGCCTGACAACCACTTCCGTTCTACCTTAGATTGAATGAATATCTCTGGGATTCCTTTATCAGAGTCTTCGTGGTATAAGTTAGAATCCATGGACGGCCATTCTTGAGATCTGGAAAGTCTAAACCTTGTCTGTGGTATTCTGAGTAGGATCTGGGAAGGGATGGCTACGACGAGCTTCAAACTCGCGAGTGTTGGGCGTAGTGACAGACGCAAAAGGATCAATGGATCCTATTCCAGTATGATCGAGAACCGACAGATGATTAGCCATGCAGTGACAGCGCATTGGACCATTTTCACTGAGAGGACAGGATGTAGCCATTGACAACGGTGACTCCTAACATACAGCTTGCCATAGAAAGGAGTATGAATGATTGGATGAAGACAATAGGAAAGCAGAGGTTCAGGAGGAACAAGCATCTTCATACGCTTATCTGAAACTCTCACCAATGAATTACATAAGTATCTCTATTTTTAATTTACGTTTTATTTATATTTTAATTATATTTTAATTATCAAATATCCATAACCATAGGAATCTGCCTGACTGAGATTTGCAAGATGACCATAGTTTGCTTCAAGCCGACAATCTCCGTTGGATCGACCCTTACTCACGTAAGGTTTATTACTTGGACGACCCAGTGTACTTGCTGGTTAGTTGTGCGAAGTTGTGACAAAGAACTAAGATTATGAACGTGCGTATTAAGTTTTTAGCGCCGCTACCAAGGAATGAACCGTCACTATTTCTGCGCATCAAGTTTTTGGCGTCGTTGCTGGGGATTGTTCGAGTTTGGACAACTGACGGTTCATCTTGTTGCTCAGATTAGGTAATTTTATTTTAATTTTAAGCTTTTTGCTTTTGTTATTTTTATTTTCGAAAAATAAAACAAAAAAAATCCAAAAATTTTATGTTTCTTGTTTGAGTCTAGTGTCAATTTGTAAGTTTGGTGTCAATTGCATCTTTTTAATTTTTCTTAAAATTTTCGAAAATTCATGCATGTGTTCTTCATGATCTTCAAGTTGTTCTTGATGATTTTCTATGTTTGATTTTTAATTTTTCTTGTTTTGTGTCTTTTCATGTTTCTCATATGCATTTTCAATTTGTTAGTGTCTAAAGTTTGAAAATTTCTAAGTTTGGTGTCTTGCATGTTTTTCTTCTCTTAAAAATTTTCAAAAATAAGTCTTGATGTTCATCTTGATCTTCAAAGTGTTCTTGGTGTTCATCTTGACATTCAAAGTATTCTTGCATGCATTAGGTGTTTTTCATGATTTGTTTCAATTTGGTGTTTTTCTCTCTCATCATTAAAAATTCAAAAATAAAAAAAATATCTTTTCCTTTTTCTCTCATAAATTTTCGAAAATTTGAGTTGACTTCTTGAAAAAATTTTAAATTTAGTTGTTTCTTATGAGTCAAATCAAATTTTCAATTGAAAAATTCTATCTTTTTCAAATCTTTTTCAAAAATCAAATCTTTTTCATTTTTTCTTTCATATTTTCGAAAATTTCAAATTAATTTTCAAAAATCTTTTTCTTATCTTGTTCGTAATTTCAAAATCTTTACTAACAATTAATGTGATTGATTCAAAAAATTTTAAGTTTGTTACTTGCCTATAGAGAAAGGTTCAATCTTTAAATTTTAAAATCATATCTTCAAGTTTCTTGTTAGTCAAGTAATCAACTTTGATTTCAAAAATCAAATTTTTTTAAATTTCTTTTTCAAATCTTTTTCAAAATAAATGTCAATCACATCTTTTTCAAAATCAATTTCAAAATCTTTTCTAACTTCTTATCTTTTCAAAATTTGATTTTTCAAATCTTTTTCAAATTAACTACTTAACTTTTTGTTTGATTCTTATCTTTTTCAAAACTACCTAACTAACTCTCTCTTTCTAATTTTCGAAAATTCCTTCCCTCTTTTTCAAAATTCCTTTTTAATTAACTAATTGTTTTAAACTTTAATTTAATTTAATTTCATTTTTATTTTTAATTTTCAAATTTTTAATTAATATTTAAAATAAAAACAAAAATATTTTCTTTTTATTTTAATTTAATTTTGATTTTTTTTCTTCTCCTTCCTCTACTCTTCTATTCTTCTACTCACATAAAGGAATCTCTATACTGTGACATAGAGGATTCCTATTCTTTTCTTTTCTCTTCTTTTTCATATGAGCAGGAACAAGGATAAGAACATTCTTGTTGAAACTGATCCTGAACCTGAAAGGACTCTGAAGAGGAAGCTAAGTGAAGCTAAAGCACAACTCTCTGGAGAAAATCTGACAGAAATTTTTGAAAAGGAAGGAGACATGGCCGAAAATAATAACAATGCAAGGAAGATGCTTGGTGACTTTACTACACCAAATTCCAATTTACATGGAAGAAGCATCTCAATTCCTGCCATTGGAGCAAACAATTTTGAGCTGAAACCTCAATTAGTTTCTCTGATGCAACAGAACTGCAAGTTTCATGGACTTCCATCAGAAGATCCCTTTCAGTTCTTAACTGAATTCTTGCAGATCTGTGATACTGTTAATACCAATGGGGTTGATCCCTAGGTCTACAGGCTTATGCTTTTCCCGTTTGCTATAAGAGACAGAGCTAGAATATGGTTTAACTCTCAACCTAAAGACAGCCTGAACTCTTGGGATAAGCTGGTCACGACTTTCTTAGCCAAGTTCTTTCCTCCTCAAAAGCTTATCAAGTTTAGAGTGGATGTTCAAACCTTCAAATAGAAAGAAGGTGAATCCCTCTATGAAGCTTGGGAGAGATACAAGGAATTGACCAAAAAGTGTCCTTCTGACATGCTTTCAGAATGGACCATCCTGGATATATTCTATGATGGTCTGTCTGAATTATCAAGGATGTCATTGGACCATTCTGCAGGTGGATCCATTCACCTAAAGAAAACGCCTGCAGAAGCTCAAGAACTCATTGACATGGTTGCAAATAACCAGTTCATGTACACTTCTGAAAGAAATCCTGTGAGTAATGGGACGCCTCAGAGGAAGGGAGTTCTTGAAATTGATACTCTGAATGCCATATTGGCTGAGAATAAAATATTGACTCAACAAGTCAATATGATCTCTCAGAGTCTGAATGGATTGAAGGAATCATCCAACAGTACTAAAGAGGCATCTTCTGAAGAAGAAGCTTATGATCCTGAGAACCCTACAATAGCAGAGGTGAATTACATGGGTGAACCCTATGGAAACACCTATAATCCCTCATGGAGAAATCATCCAAATTTCTCATGGAAGGATCAACAAAAGCCTCAACAAGGCTTTAATAATGGTGGAAGAAACAGGTTTAGCAATAGCAAGCTTTTTCCATCATCCACTCAGCAACGGACAGAGAATTCTGAGCAGAATCCATCTAGCTTGGAAAATATAGTCTCTGATCTATCTAAGGCCACTGTAAGTTTCATGAATGAAACAAGGTCCTCCATTAGAAATTTGGAGGTACAAGTGGGCCAGCTGAGTAAAAGAGTCACTGAAACTCCTCCTAGTACTCTCCCATGCAATACAGAAGAAAATCCAAAGAGAGAGTGCAAGGCCATTGATTTAACCATCATGGCCGAACCTACAAGGGAGGAGGAGGACGTGAATCCTAGTGAGGAAGACCTCCTGGGACGTCCAGTGACCAATAAGGAGTTTCCTTTCGAGGAACCAAAGGAATTTGAGGCTCAATTAAAGACCATAGAGATTCCATTGAACCTCTTTCTGCCCTTCATGAGCTCTGATGAATATTCGTCCTCTGAAGAAGATGAAGAAATTACTGAAGAGCAAGTTGCTAAGTACCTTGGTGCAATCATGAAGCTGAATGCCAAATTATTTGGTAATAAGACTTGGGAAGATGAACCTCCCTTGCTCACCAATGAACTGAATGCATTGGATAGGTAGAAATTACCCCAAAAGAAACAGGATCCTGGCAAATTCTTAATACCCTGTACCATAGGCACCATGACCTTTGAGAAGGCTCTGTGTGACCTGGGGTCAGGAATAAACTTAATGCCACTCTCTGTAATGGAGAAACTTAGGATCTTTGAGGTGCAAGCTGCCAAAATCTCATTAGAGATGGCAGACAACTCAAGAAAATAGGCTTATGGACAAGTAGAGGACGTGTTAGTAAAGGTTGAAGGCCTTTACATCCCTACTGATTTCATAATCCTAGACACTGAGAAGGAAGAGGATGAATCCATCATCCTTGGAAGACCCTTCCTAGCCACAGCAAGGGCTGTGATTGATGTGGACAGAGGAGAATTGGTCTTTCAACTGAATAAGGACAACCTTGTGTTTAAGACTCAAGGATCTCCTTCTGTAACCATGGAGAGGAAGCATGAAAAGCTTCTCTCACTGCAGAGTCAACCAAAGCCCCCACAATCAAACTCTAAGTTTGGTGTTGGGAGGCCACAACCAAACTCTAAGTTTGGTATTGAACCCCCACAGTCAAACTCTAAGTTTGGTGTTGGGAGGTCCCAACAATGCTCTGAACATCTATGAGGCTCCATGAGAGCTCACTGTCAAGCTATTGACGTTAAAGAAGCGCTTATTGGGAGGCAACCCAATATTATTTAATTATATCTATTTTATTTTCCTTTTGTTATTTTGTGTTTTAGTAGGTTGATGATCATGTGGAGTCACAAAAACTACTGAAAAATGAAAAACAGAATGAAAAATAGCATTGAAAATAGCACACCCTGGAGGAGAGCAGTCTGGCGTTTAAATGCCAGAAACAAGCATCTGTCTAGCGTTTAACGCCAGAAACAGGCACCAAGCTGGCATTTAACGCCAGAAACAAGCATCTGCCTGGCGTTAAACGCCAGAAACAGGCTACATTTGGGCGTTTAACGCCAGAAACAAGCAACAATCTGGCGTTAAATGCCAGGATTGCACAGCAAGGGCGTTTTACACGCCTAATTGGAGCAGGGATGTTAAGTCCTTGACCCCACTTGATCTGTGGACCCCACAGGATTCCCACATTTTCTTCTCTCCTCTTCACACCTTTTCATAACTCTTTTCCCCATAAACCCCACCTACCTTCAAAATTCAAACTATTTTCCCTCCCAACCCCAACCTTAATGGCCGAACCCTAAATCCCATCCCACCACTATATAAACCCCTCTTTCCTTCTTCATTTTCACACAACACAACCCTCTCTTCTTACCCTTGGCCGAATACACCTTCTCCCTCCATCTCCTCCATTCTTTTTCTTCTTCTCCTTCTTTCTTTCTTTTGCTCGGGGACGAGCAAACATTTTAAGTTTGGTGTGGTAAAAGCATAGCTTTTTGTTTTTCCATAACCATTTATGGCACCTAAGGCCAGAGAAACCTCTAGAAAGAGGAAAGGGAAGGCAATTACTTCCACCTCTGAGTCATGGGAGATGGAGAGATTCATCTCAAAGGTCCATCAAGAGCACCTCTATGAAGTTGTGGCTAAGAAGAAAGTGATCCCTGAGGTTCCTTTCAAGCTAAAAAAGAATGAGTGTCCGGAGATCCGACATGAGATCCGAAGAAGAGGTTGGGAAGTTCTCACCAACCCCATTCAACAAGTCGGGATCTTAATGGTCCAAGAGTTCTATGCAAATGCATAGATCACCAGGAACCATGATCAAAGTGTGAACCCGAATTCAAAGCATTGGCTCACCATGGTTCGGGGGAAATACTTAGACTTCAGTCCAGAAAATGTAAGGCTAGCATTCAACTTGCCAATGATGGAAGAGAACGCACGCCCCTACACAAGAAGGGTCAACTTTGATCAAAGGTTGGACCAAGTCCTCATAGACATATGTGAGGAAGGAGCTCAATGGAAAATTGACTCAAGAGGCAAGCCGGTTCAATTAAGAAGGCATGACCTCAAACCAGTGGCTAGGGGATGGCTAGAGTTCATTCAACGCTCAATCATTCCTACTAGTAACCGGTCTGAAGTTACTACAGACCGGGCCATCATGATCCATAGTATCATGATTGGAGAGGAGGTGGAAGTTCATGAGATTATACCTCAAGAACTTTACAAGGTGGCTGACAAGTCCTCCACTTGGGCAAGGTTAGCCTTTCCTCACCTCATATGCCACCTCTGCAATTCGGTTGGAATTGACATAGAGAGAGACATCCTCATTGAAGAGGACAAACCCATCACTAAGAAAAGGATGGAGCAAATAAGAGATCATGGACCTCAATAAGAGCAGGAGGAAATTCTCCACTATGAAATCCCTGAGATGCCTCAAGGGATGCACCTTCCTCCACAAAACTATTGGGAGCAAATCAACACCTCCCTAGGAGAATTAAGTTCCGACATGGGACAACTAAGGGTGGAGCATCAAGAGCACTCCATCATCCTCCATGAGATTAGAGAAGATCAAAGAGCTATAAGGGAGGAGCAACAAAAGCAAGGAAGAGACATAGAGGAGCTCAAAAGCACCATTGGTTCTTCAAGAAGAGGAAGACGCAACCCTCACTAAGGTGGACTCATTCCTTAATCTTCTTGTCTATTTATTTTACTGTTTTTCGATTTTTGAGCTTTATGTTTTATTTATGTTTGTGTCTTTACTACATGATCACTAGTGTCTAAGTGTCTATGCCTTAAAGTTATGAATGTCCTATGAATCCATCACCTCTCTTAAATGAAAAATGTTCTAAAAACAAAAGAACAAGAAGTACAGGGTTTCGAATTCATCCTTGAAACTAGTTTAATTATTTTGATGTGGTGACAATACTTTTTGTTTTCTAAATGAACGCTTGAACAGTGCATATGTCTTTTGAAATTATTGTTTATGAATGTTAAATATGTTGGCTCTTGAAAGAATGATGAAAAAGGAGACATGTTATTTGATAATCTGAAAAATCATAAAAATGATTCTTGAAGCAAGAAAAAGCAGTGAATACAAAAGCTTGCAGAAAAAAAAAGAGAGAAAAGAAAATGGCGAAAAAAAAGAAAAAGCAAGCAGAAAAAGCGAATAGACCTTAAAACCAAAAGGCAAGGGTAAAAAGGATCCAAGGCTTTGAGCATCAGTGGATAGGAGGGCCTAAAGGAATAAAATCCTGGCCTAAGCGGCTAAACCAAGCTGTCCCTAACCATGTGCTTGTGGTGTGAAGGTGTCAAGTGAAAACTTGAGACTAAGCGGTTAAAGTCAAGGTCCAAAGCAAAAAGAAGAGTGTGCTTAAGAACCCTGGACACCTCTAATCGGGGACTCTAGTAAAGCTGAGTCACAATCTGAAAAGGTTCACCCAGTTATGTGTCTGTGGCATTTATGTATCCGGTGGTAATACTGGAAAACAAAGTGCTTAGGGCCACGACCAAGACTCATAAAGTAGCTGTGTTCAAGAATCAACATACTGAACTAGGAGAATCAATAACACTATCTGAATTCTAAGTTCCTATAGATGCCAATCATTCTGAACTTCAATGGATAAAGTGAGATGCCAAAACTATTCAAGAGGCAAAAAGCTACTAGTCCCGCTCATCTGATTGGAGCTAAGTTTCATTGATATTTTGGAATTCATAGTATATTCTCTTCTTTTTATCATATATTATTTTCAGTTGCTTGGGGACAAGCAACAATTTAAGTTTGGTGTTGTGATGAGCGGATAATTTATACGCTTTTTGGCATTATTTTTACATAGTTTTTAGTATGATTTAGTTAGTTATTAGTATATTTTTATTAGTTTTTAATAAAAAATTTACATTTCTGGACTTTACTATGAGTTTGTATATTTTTCTGTGATTTCAGGTATTTTCTGGCTGAAATTGAGGGACTTGAGCTAAAATCAGATTCAGAGGCTGAGAAGGACTGCATATGCTGCTGGATTCTGACCTCCCGGCACTCAAAGTGGATTTTCTGGTGCTATAGAACTCCAAATGTCGCACTCTCAAATGCGTTGGAAAGTAGACATCTAGGGCTTTCCAGCAATATATAATAGTTCATACTTTTCCCGAGTTTAGATGACGCAAACTGGCGTTCAACGCCAATTCCATGTTGCATTCTGGAGTTAAACGCCAGAAATAGGTTGCAAATTGGAGTTAAACGCGAGAAACAGGTTACAAATTGGCGTTCAACTCCAAGAGAAGCCTCTACACATGTAAAGCTCAATGATCAGCCCAAGCACACACTGGTGCATGAAAATTACTTCACACTATGTAATTCCGCACAACTAACCAGCAAGTGCACTGGGTCGTCCAAGTAATACCTTACGTGAGTAAGGGTCGATCCCACGGAGATTGTTGGCTTGAAGCAAGCTATGGTTGTCTTGCAACTCTTAGTCAGGATATTAATTAGTGGTTATCAATTGACTTGCAAATGAACAAGAGAGCATGAATTAAAGGTTACTTGTTATGCAGTAGATGAGAATATGTTGGAGTTTTGGAGATGCTATGCCTTTTTGAATCTCTACTTTCTCCCTATCTTCTTCTTCACGCATGCACGTTCCTCCTATGACAAGCTGTATGTTGGTGGATCACCGTTGTCAATGGCTACCGTCCATCCTTCCAGTGAAAAGGGTCCAAGTGCGCTGTCACCGCACGGCTAATCATCTGCAGGTCCTCAATCGTACCGGAATAGGATTTACTATCCTTTTGCGTCTGTCACTACGCCCAGCACTCGTGAGTTTGAAGTTCATCACAGCCATTCAATCCCAGAATCCTACTCGGAATACCACAGACAAGGTTTAGACTTTCCGGATTCTCATAAATGCTGCTATCAATCTAGCTTATACCACGGAGATTCTGATTAAGGAATCTAAGAGATACTCATTCAATCTGATGTAGAACGGAGGTGATTGTCAGACATGCGTTCATGGATTGAGGAAGGTGATGAGTGTCACGGATCATCACCTTCTCCATAATTAGGCGCGAATGGATATCTTAGATAGGAACACGCATGTTTGAATGGAAAACAGAAATACTTGCATTAATTCATTGAGACACAACAGAGCTCCTCACCCCCAACAATGGAGTTTAGAGACTCATGCCGTCAAAGAGTACAAAGTTCAGATCTAAAATGTCATGAGATACAAAACAAGTCTCTAAAAGTTATTTAAATACTAGACTAGTAAACTAGGTTTACAGTAAATGAGTAAACTATGATGGATGGTGCAGAAATCCACTTCTGGGGCCCACTTGGTGTGTGCTGGGGCTGAGACTTAAGCTAATCACGTGCATAGGGCTGTTTTGGGCGTTCAACGCCAGCTTTGGATCCTTTTCTGGCGTTGAACTCCACTTTGTAACTTGTTTCTGGCACTGGACGCCAGACAGCAGCATGGAACTAGCGTTGAGCGCAAGTTTACATCGTCTATCCTTGAGCAAATTATGGACTATTATATATTGCTGGAAATCCCTAGATGTCTACTTTCCAATGCAATTGGAAGTGCGCCATTTGGAGTTCTGTAGCTCCAGAAAATTCATTTTGAGTGCAGGGAGGTCAGAATCCAACAGCATCAGCAGTCCTTTTTCAGCCTGAATCAGATTTTTGCTCAGCTCCCTCAATTTCAGCCAGAAAATACCTTAAATCACAGAAAAGCACACAAACTCATAGTAAAGTCCAGAAATATGAATTTTGCCTAAAAGCTACTGAAAATAAACAAAAAACTAACTAAAACACACTAAAAACTATATGAAATTAACCCCAAAAAGCGTATAAAATATCCGCTCATCACACACCAAGTGGGCCCCAGAAGTGGATTTCTGCATCATTTACTCATTTCTGTAAACCCTAGTAACTAGTCTGATATAAATAGGACCTTTTACTATTGTATTAGACATCTTTGATCAGTTTTATGCTATCTTAGACCTTTATGAGGGCTGGCCACTTGGCCATGCCTGGACCTTGTTCTTATGTATTTTCAACGGTAGAGTTTCTACACACCATAGATTAAGGTATGGAGTTCTGCTGTTCCTCATGAATTAATACAAAGTACTATTATTTTTCTATTCAATTCAAGCTTATTCCGATTCTAAGATATTCATTCGCACTTCAATATGAATGTGTTGATCGTGACAGTCATCATCATTCCCAACCTATGAATGCGTGCCTGACAACCACTTCCGTTCTACCTTAGATTGAATGAATATCTCTGGGATTCCTTAATCAGAGTCTTCATGGTATAAGTTAGAATCCATGGACGGCCATTCTTGAGATCCGGAAAGTCTAAACCTTGTCTGTGGTATTCCGAGTAGGATCTGGGAAGGGATGGCTGCAACGAGTTTTAAACTCGCGAGTGCTGGGCGTAGTGACAGACGCAAAAGGATCAATGGATCCTATTCCAGTATGATCAAGAACCGACAGATGATTAGCCATGCAGTGACAGCGCATTGGACCATTTTCACTGAGAGGACAGGATGTAGCCATTGACAACGGTGACGCCTAACATACAGCTTGCCATAGAAAGGAGTATAAATGATTGGATGAAGACAATAGGAAAGCAGAGGTTCAGGAGGAACAAGCATCTTCATACGCTTATCTGAAACTCTTACCAATGAATTACATAAGTATCTCTATCTTCAATTTACGTTTTATTTATATTTTAATTATATTTTAATTATCAAATATCCATAACCATATGAATCTGCCTGACTGAGATTTGCATGATGACCATAGCTTGCTTCAAGCCGACAATCTCCGTGGGATCGACCCTTACTCACGTAAGGTTTATTACTTGGACGACCCAGTGCACTTGCTGGTTAGTTTTGCGAAGTTGTGACAAAGAACTAAGATTATGAACGTGCGTATTAAGTTTTTAGCGCCGTTACCAAGGAATGAACCGTCACGATTTCTGCGCATCAGTATGCACAACTCTCTGTTTTATACGCACATTGCCAAAATTTAGGGTGACGCGTGCGTGTGGGTGACGCGCACGCGTGAATGGCCTAATTTTAAAAAATGATGCGTAAATTTAGAGTGACGCGTACGCGTGATGGGTTTTATGCTTCCAGCACCATTCCAGCCCCACTCCATCATAACTCTCTACCATACACCCTTTTACGTCGATTTTGCAGGGTCACGCGTGCGCGTGGGTGACGCGCACGCGTGAATGGCCTAATTTTTCAAGTGACGGCGGACTCATCAAGGATGCGTTCGCGTGGGTATGTTTGTGCCTAAGGCACGCCTCCAGCCATGCTCCTGCGTGACTCTCTGCTTCTTTTCTTCCTTGTTTTGAATGCACATATGATGCAGACGCATCAGCGATGCTCGCATGTCGCGTGCATTTTTTTTAATGCAGAATGCAAATGCAAATGCGGACTATATGCAAAGATTATGAGAAGAGTCACTAAGAAAAATAAAGTAGAATAAAATAAAACAAAACCAAGACTGGAATGGAATGGTCATACCATGATGAGTTGTCTCCCACCTAGCACTTTTCTTTAACGTCCTTAAGTTGGACGGTCCACTAGCTCAGTTTCTTGCTGTTGGTGGATCCTCCAAGAGGAAGATCTCTAGCTCCTTGTTTTTCTTCATCTTCTCACCATGGTATAGCTTTAAGCGATGTTCATTGACCTTGATGAATTTAGAGCTTGAAGGATGACTAAAGTGAAAGACTCCGTAAGGCTCTGCCTTCTCCACTCTGTAGGGACCTTCCTATCTGGATCTTAGCTTGCCTGGCATGAGCCTTAGTCTGGAGTTATAAAGGAGAACCAGCTCTCCAGGTCTGAATTCTCTCCTTTTGATGTGCTTGTCATGCACAGCCTTCATCTTCTCTTTGTATAGTCTGGAGTTATCATATGCCTCTAGGCGAAGGGTCTCCAGCTTTGCTAGTTGCATCTTTCGTTCAGCGCCGACCCTCTCAAATCCCATGTGGATTTCTCTCACCACCCAGAATGCTTTGTGTTCTATCTCTACTGGGAGGTGACATGCTTTTCCATAAACCAGGCGAAAGGAGCTCATCCTTATAGGTGTCTTATATGCTGTTCGATATGCCCAAAGCGCATCTTGTAACCTGGTGCTCCAGTCCTTCCTATGAGGCTTGACTATCTTCTCCATGATGTGCTTTATCTCTCTGTTAGACACCTCCACTTGTCCATTAGTCTGGGGATGGTAGGCTATTGCTATCTTGTGAATAACACCACGCTTCTTCAGTAGAGTGGTCAGTCTCCTATTACAAAAATGGGTGCCTTGATCACTCACGATTGCTCGTGGTGATCCAAAGAGACAGATAATGTAGTTTCTAACAAAAGAGACAACAGTGTTAGCATCATCAGTACGGGTAGGAATTGCTTCCACCCATTTAGAAACATAATCTATAGCTAACAAAATATATACGAAACCGCTCGAGTTTGGAAACTGACCCATGAAGTCAATGCCCCAAACATGAAAAATTTCACAGAATAGCATAATTTGCTGGGGTATCTCACCCCTCTTGGATATATTACCAAACCTCTGGCATGGGGAACAAGATTTACAGAAGGCATTAGCATCTTTAAAAAGAGTGGGCCACCAGAATCAACAGTCTAGAATTTTTCTAGCTGTTCTTTGAGAGCCAAAATGTCCACCACTCTCAGATGAGTGGCAAGCCTCTAAAATGGACTGGAATTCTGATTGAGGCACACACCTCCTAATTACCTGGTCTGCACCATACCTTCACAAATAGGGATCATCCCATATATAATATTTGGACTCGCTTTTCAGCTTGTCCCTCTGGTGTTTAGTAAAATTGGGAAGGAAAGTACGACTAACTAGATAATTAGCTACAGGCGCATACCAAGGAACTACTTCAGATACTGCATGCAAGCTATCAAAAGGAAAAGCATCATTGATAGGAGTGGAGTCATCCTTAATGTGCTCAAGGTGACTCAAGTGGTCTGCCACTAAATTCTGAGAACCACTCTTGTCCTTAATTTCTAAATCAAATTCTTACAGCAGCAGTATCCAACATATTAGCCTTGGTTTGGACTCTTTTCTAGCTAATAGATACTTTAGAGCTGCATGGTCTGAGTACACTACCACCTTAGTACCAAGTAAATAGGCTCGGAATTTATCCAGAGCAAAAACAATAGCAAGAAGCTCTTTTTCAATATTATTGTAATTAGACTGAGCAGCATCTAAGGTTTTAGACGCATAAGCAATTATGAAAAGATCCTTACCTTTGCGCTGAGCCAGCGCCGCTCCTACCGCATGGTTGGAAGCATCACACATAATCTTAAATGGCTGGCTCCAGTCTGGTCCTCTCACAATTGGAGCTTGAGTCAGGGCGATCTTCAGCTTATCAAATGCTTACATGCAATCCTCACTGAACTCGAACTCAATATCTTTCTGCAACAGTCTGGATAAAGGTAATGCTACCTTACTGAAGTCCTTAATGAATCTCCTGTAGAAACCTACATGGCCAAGGAACGAACGGACTTCCCTCATGGAGGAGGGGTAAGGTAAACTAGAAATGACATCCACCTTTGCTGGATCTGCAAAAATACCAGTATTAGAAACAATATATCCTAGAACAATCCCTTGTTTTACCATAAAGTGACATTTTTCAAAATTCAATACAAGGTTTGAACTAACACACTTGTCTAATACTCTAGCTAAACAATCCAAGCAAAGGCTAAAGGAATCACCATATACGCTAAAATCATCCATGAATACTTCCATATAGTTCTCAATAATATCTGAAAAGATACTCATCATGCATCTCTGGAAAGTAGCCGGTGCATTACATAAGCCAAAAGGTATCCTTTTGTATGCATATGTTCCAAAGGGACATCTAAAAGTAGTCTTCTTCTGATCTTTAGGAGTTATATGAATTTGGAAATATCTTGTATAACCATCTAAAAAGCAGTAATGGGATTTACCTGACAGGCGATCAAGCATCTGATCAATAAATGGCAAGGGGTAGTGATCCTTGCGAGTAGCTTGGTTAAGACGCCTATAGTCAATGCAAACTCTCCATGAATTCTGCACTCTAGTTGTCAGGAGTTCTCCATGTTCATTTTTTACTGCTGTGACTACAGACCTCTTGGGCACCACTTGTACTGGACTGACCCATTCACTATCTGAGATGGGGTAGATAATATCTGCTTCAAGTAGCCTGGTGATGAGCGGATAATTTATACGCTTTTTGGCATTGTTTTTAGTATGTTTTCAGTATATTTTAGTTAGTTTTTATTATATTTTTATTAGTTTTTAAATAAAAATCACATTTCTGGACTTTACTATGAGATTGTATATTTTTCTGTGATTTTAGGTATTTTCTGGCTGAAATTGAGGGACCTGAGCAAAAATCTGATTCAGAGGCAGAAAAAGGACTGCAGATGCTGTTGGAATCTGACCTCCCTGCACTCGAAGTAGATTTTCTAGAGCTACCGAAGCCCAATTGGCGCGCTCTTAATTGCGTTGAAAATTAAACATCCTGGGCTTTCCAGCAATATATATTAGTCCATACTTTGCTCGAGCTTTGATGGCCCAAACCGGCGTTCCAAGTCAGCATAAAAATTCTGGCGTCAAAACGCCAGAACTGGCATGAAAGCTGGAGTTAAACACCCAAACTGGCACAAAAGCTGGCGTTTAACTCCAAGAAAAGTCTCTACACGTGAACCCTTCAATGCTCAGCCCAGACACACACCAAGTGGGCTCCAGAAGTGGATTTCTACACTAATTATTCTAGCTTACTCATTTTCTGTAACCCTAGGTCACTAGTTTATTATAAAAACTTTTTTTAGTGATTCATCTTGTACCTCATGACACTTTACACGTTTAATATTGTATTCTCTTTGGCATGAGTCTCTAAACCCCATGGTTGGGGGGTGAGGAGCTCTGCTGTGTTTTGATGGATTAATGCAATTACGACTGTTTTCCATTCAATCACGCTTGTTTCTATTCTAAGATATTCATTCGCACTTCAACCTGATGAATGTGATGATCCATGACACTCATCATCATTCTTACCTTTGAACGCGTGCCTGACAACCACCTCCGTTCTACATGAAATCAAGCTTGAATGTGTATCTCTTGGGTTTCTAATCTAAGATTGGAACCTTCGTGGTATAGGCTAGAATTATTGGAGGCCATTCCTGAGATCTGGAAAGTCTAAACCTTGTCTGTGGTATTCCGAGTAGGATCTGGGAAGGGATGACTGTGACGTGCTTCAAACTCACGAGTGCTGGGCGTAGTGACAGACGCAAAAAGATCAATGGATCCTATTCCAACATGAGTGAGAACCGAAAGATGATTATCCGTGCGGTGACAGCGCATTTAGACCATTTTCACTGAGAGGACGGATGGTAGCCATTGACAACGGTGATCCACCAACATATAGCTTGCCATGGAAGGAGCCTTGCGTGCATGAAGAAGAAGACAGTAGGAAAGCAGAGATTCAGAAGATAGAGCATCTCCAAAACCTCACCCTGTTCTCCATTACTGCAAAATAAGTATTTATTAAATATTCTTTTAGTTTCTACAATTAAATCTGAGAATTATTGATATCCTGACTAAGAGTTACAAGATAACCATAGCTTGCTTCAAGCCGACAATCTCCGTGGGATCGACCCTTACTCACGTAAGGTATTACTTGGACGACCCAGTGCACTTGCTGGTTAGTTGTGCGGAATTGCAAAAGTGTGATTGTGATTTCGTGCACCAAGTTTTTGATGCCGTTGCCGGAGATTGTTCGAGTTTGGACAACTGATGATTTATCTTGTTGCTTAGATTAGGAATAATTTATTTTTGTTGGTTTAGAGTCACTAAATTTGAGTCTTTTATTTGAGTTTAGTTTCATATTTTAAGTTTGGTGTCAATTGCATGCTTTTATTTTTTTTTCAATTTTTCGAATTTGCATGTTCTTAGTTCTTTCT
The DNA here is from genome assembly GCF_059453495.1 of Arachis ipaensis. Lineage (NCBI taxonomy): Eukaryota > Viridiplantae > Streptophyta > Magnoliopsida > Fabales > Fabaceae > Arachis > Arachis ipaensis. The sequence continues at coordinate 109,868,041 of NC_142441.1, read as the reverse complement.
TGATCTTTAAAAAATTTTAAGTTTGATGTCCCTTGTGCTTTTATTTACTTAAAAAAAATTTCAAAAATTTATTCTTGGTGTTCATCTTGATCTTCAAAGTGTTCTTAGTGTTCATCTTGACATTCAAAGTTTTCTTGTTTGTTCTCTTTGTTTTGATCTAAAATTTCTAAGTTTAGAGTCATTTTGTTGTTTTTCTCTTTCCTCATTAAAATTCAAAAATTAAAAAAAATATCTTTTCCTTTTTTTACTCATAGATTTCGAAATTTTGCATTAAATTAGTCAAAGATTTTCAAAATCATATCTTTTTTTTTGTCAAGTCAAAATTCTAATTTCAAAAATTGATCTTTTCAAATCTTTTTCAAAAATCAAATCTTTTTAGTTTCTTCAATCAAATCTTTTCGATCATATCTTTTTCAATAAATTGCAATCATATCTTTTTAATCATATATTTTTCAATAAATTGCAATCATATCTTCTCAATCATATCCTTTTCAAAATAGTTTTCAATCATATTTTTTTGATTGCTAATTTCAAAATCTTTTTAAAAAAAAAATCACTTAACTACTTTTTTCTTTCATAATTCGAAATTAACTCAGCATTCTTTTTCCAAAATCTTTTAATTAATTAATTAATTTAGTTTTCAATTTGCTTTTATTTCATTTTCTTATAATTTTCGAAAGTTTTATTTTATCTTCTACTTATTTTGTTTTATTTTTTTTTGGTTACTTTTAATAAAATAAAATAAAAAATTTAAAAATATAATTGTAATTCATATCAATTCCATTTTCTCCATTATAGAAATAAGTGGAAGTGAACAGTCCAGAAGGACTATGGGGTCATATGCTAACCCCATTACAGCTGCCCATGGGAGTAGCATATGTATACCTCCCATCAAAGCAAGCAGTTTTGAGCTAAATCCTCATCTCATTATCATGGTGCAGCAAAATTGCCAGTATTCCGGTCTTCCACAAGAAGAACCTACTGAGTTTCTGGCACAATTCTTACAAATTGCTGATACAGTACGTGATAAAAAAGTGGATCAGGATGTTTACAGATTATTACTATTTCCAGTTGTTGTAAAAGATCAAGCTAAGAGGTGGTTAAATAACCAACCCACAGCAAGCATAAAAACATGGAGACAGTTATTAGACAAATTTCTGAATCAATTTTACCCTCCAAAAAGGATGACACAGCTAAGGCTAGAGATCTAAGGCTTTAAACAAGAGGATCATGAATCCCTTTATAATGCCTGGGAGAGGTACAGAGGGATGCTAAGGAAATGCCCCTCTGAAATGTTTTCAGAGTGGGTACAGTTAGATATCTTCTACTATGGGCTTACAGAAAAAGCTCAGATATCTCTAGACCACTCAGCTGGTGGATCTATACACATGAGGAAGACGATTGAAGAGGCTCAAAAACTCATAGATACGGTTGCTAGAAATCAACATCTGTACTCAAGCAGTGAGTCCTCCATAAAAGAAGAGGCTAGGACAGTAACTACTGATCCTAATCCTCAAGAACAGATTGTTGAACTTAATCAGCAATTACTCCTTGTGACAATACAATTAGCAGAATTTAATGAGATGCTCCAAGACACTAAAAATACTAACAAGAATATGGAAGCACAATTGAATCAGACAAGATAGTAGCTATCTAAACAGATAACAGAAGAATGCCAAGCTGTCCAATTAAGGAGCGGGAAGACATTAAATAAATCAGCTCAAAGTAGCAGAAAGCCAAGAAAGGAACAACTGATAGAGGATGACCAAACCAATGCCCAAAATCCCTTTGAGGATAGCAAGAGCCCAGAGAGGAATAATTATGGCGTTCAAACACCAGAAAAGGGTGGGAAGCTGGCGTTAAACGCCCATCCAGCACCCAATCCTGGCGTTCAAACGCCAATGAGGGATCAGACACCTACAAGTGCTGATAGTAACCCCTCTAAGAAGGCTTCTCCAACCACCTCTGTAGGGAATAAACCTGCAGCAACTAAGGTTGAAGAATATAAAGCCAAGATTCCTTATCCTCAGAAACTCCGCCAAGCAGAACAGGATAAATAATTTGCCCGCTTTACAGACTATCTCAGGACTCTTGAGATAAAGATCCCGTTTGCAGAGGCACTTGAGAAAATACCCTCTTATGCTAGGTTCATGAAGGAGATCTTAAGTCATAAGAAGGATTGGAGAGAAACTGAAAAGGTGTTTCTCACTAAAGAATGCAGTACAGTCATTCTGAAAAGCTTACCAGAGAAGATTAAATATCCAGGAAGCTTTATGATACCATGCACATTAGAGGGTTCTTGCACCAAGACAGCTCTCTGTGACCTTGGAGCAAGTATCAACCTAATACCTGCATCCACTATCAGAAAGCTTGGCTTGACTGAAGAAGTCAAACTAACCCGGATATGTCTTCAACTTGCTGATGGCTCCATTAAATATCCATTAGGCATAATTGAGGACATGATTGTCAAGGTTGGGCCATTTGCCTTTCCCACTGACTTTGTAGTGCTAGAAATGGAGGAGCACAAGAGTGTAACTCTCATTCTAGGAAGAGCTTTCCTAGCAACTGGACGAACTCTTATTAATGTACAAAAAGGGAAAGTGACCCTGAGAGTCAATGAGGATGAGTTCAAGTTAAATGCTGTCAAAGCTATGCAGCATCCAGACACATCAAATGACTGCATAAGCACTGATATTATTGACTTTTTGGTGGAAGAGATTAATATAACTAAAAGTCTTGAATCAGAGCTAGAGGACATCTTTAAAGATGTTCAGCCTGATTTAGAGGAATCAGAGGAAATAAAGGAACCTCTGAAAATTCCTCAGGAAGAGGATAAGTCTCCTAAACCCGAGCTCAAACCACTCCCACCATCCCTGAAATATGCATTTCAGGGAGAAAATAACACTTTTCCAGTGATCATAAGCTCTGCTTTAAATCCACAGGAAGAGAAAGCACTAATTCAAGTGCTAAGTACACACAAGACAGCTCTTGGGTGGTCCATAAGTGATCTTAAGGGCATTAGCCCAGCAAGATCCATGCACAAGATCCTATTGGAGGATTGTGCTAAGCCAGTGGTTCAACCACAGAGGCGGCTAAATCCAGCCATGAAGGAGGTGGTGCAGAAAGAGGTCACTAAGTTACTAGAGGCTGGGATTATTTATCCTATTTCTGATAGCCCCTGGGTAAGCCTTGTCCAAGTTGTACCCAAAAAGGGAGGCATGACAGTGGTTCACAATGAAAAGAATGAAATGGTTCCTACAAGAACAGTCACAGGGTGGCGTATTTGTATTGACTACAGAAGGCTCAATACCGCTACCAGAAAGGATCATTTTCCTTTACCATTCATAGAACAGATGCTAGAGAGACTAGCAGGTCATGACTATTACTACTTTTTGGATGGCTATTTAGGTTACAACCAAATTGCAGTAGATCCTCAGGACCAAGAGAAAACAGCATTTACATGTCCTTCTGGAGTATTTGCCTACAGAAGGATGCCCTTTAGTCTATGCAATGCACCTGCAACCTTTCAGAGGTGCATGCTCTCTATCTTCTCTGATATGGTAGAGAAATTTCTAGAAGTCTTCATGGATGACTTTTCAGTATTTGGAGACTCATTCAGCTCCTGTCTTGACCATTTAGCACTTGTTCTGAAAAGATGCAAAGAGACCAACCTAGTTTTAAACTGGAAAAAATGTCACTTTATGGTGACTGAAGGAATTGTCCTTGGGCATACAATTTCAAACAAGGAAATAGAGGTGGATCAAGCTAAAGTGGAAGTAATTGAAAAATTACCACCACCTGCCAATGTTAAGGCAATCAAAAGCTTTCTGGCGCATGCAGGATTCTATAGGAGGTTTATAAAGGATTTTTCGAAAATTGCAAAACCTCTGAGCAATATGCTAGCTGCTGACATGCCATTTGTGTTTGACACAGAGTGTCTGCAGGTGTTTGAAACTCTGAAAGCTAAGCTGGTCACAGCACCAGTTATTTCTGCACCAAACTGGACATTACCATTCGAACTAATGTGTGATGCCAGTGACCATGCCATTGGTGCAGTATTAGGACAGAGGCATAACAAACTTCTGCACGTCATTTACTGTGCCAGCCGTGTTCTAAATGACGCACAGAAAAACTACACAACCACAGAAAGAGAGTTGCTTACAGTGGTTTATGTCATTGACAAGTTTAGATCCTATTTAGTAGGTTCAAAAGTGATTGTGTATACTGACCATGCTGCTCTTAAATATCTACTCACAAAGCAGGATTCAAAACCCAGGCTCATAAGATGGGTGTTGCTTCTGTAAGAGCTTGATATAGAAATAAGAGACAAAAAAGGGACAGAGAACCAGGTAGCTGATCACCTATCCCGGATAGAACCAATAGCAGGGGCGTCCCTCCCTCCTACTAAGATCTCTGATACCCTTCCGGATGAGCAACTTTTCACCATTCAGGAAGCACCATGGTTTGCAGACATTGCAAATTATAAATCTGTGAGGTTCATACCCAAGGAGTACAGCAGGCAGCAAACAAAAAAACTAATTTCTGATGCAAACTACTACTTATGGGATGAACCATATCTCTTTAAGAGATGTGTAGACAGAATGATCCGCAGATGCGTGCCCAGAGAAGAGGCACAGAAGATCCTATGGCATTGCCATGGATCACAATATGGAGGACATTTCAGAGGTGAGCGAACAGCCACTAAGGTCCTCCAATGTGGGTTCTACTGGCCTATTCTCCATAGAGATGCCCTAGAGTTTGTGCGTAACTGTGACAGTTGCCAGAGAGTTGGTAACTTACCTCATGGTTATGCCATGCCTCAACAAGGGATCTTAGAGATTGAGTTATTTGATGTATGGGTATTGACTTCATGGGTCCTTTTCCCACTATCATACTCAAACACTTACATTCTGGTGGCAGTAAACTACGTATCTAAATAGGTAGAAGCAATTGCCACACCCACTAATGATACTAAGACAGTGCTGAAGTTCCTCCAGAAATATATCTTCAGCAGATTTGGTGTTCCCAGAGTACTAATCAGTTACGGGGGCACTCATTTCTGCAATAAACAGCTTTACTCTACTATGGTACGATATGGAATTTGCCACAAAGTAGCAACTCCATATCATCCACAGACAAATGGGCAGGCTGAAGTCTCTAATAGAGAACTAAAAAGAATCCTGGAACGGACTGTAATTGCCAGTAGAAAGGATTGGGCAAAAAGCTTGGATGATGCTCTGTGGGCATACACAACAGCATTCAAGACTCCTATAGGAACCTCTCCATACCAGCTTGTGTATGGCAAGGCCTGTCATCTGCCCGTGGAACTGGAACATAAGGCCTACTGGGCAACCAGAATCCTAAACCTGGATGCTAAGTTAGCTAGAGAGAAGAGATTGCTCTAGCTGAATAAACTAGAGGAATTCAGACTCAATGCTTTTGAAAATGCAAAAATTTATAAGGAAAAAGCAAAATGGTGGCATGACAAGAAACTGTCATCTAGAGTCTTTGAGCTAGGACAGAAGGTTCTGCTGTTTAACTCTAGGCTCAGATTATTCCCTGGGAAATTAAAATCCCGGTGGAGGGGACCATATGTGATTACAAGTGTGTCACCATATGGATATGTGGAGCTTCAGGATATTGACTCTGACAAAAAGTTCATTGTTAATGGATAGAGAATCAAACATTATCTTGAAAGCAATTTTGAGCAAGAATGCTCAAAACTAAGGCTTGAATAAAACTCAGTCAAGGTCCAGCTAAAGACAATAAAGAAGCGCTTATTGGGAGGCAACCCAATTTTTATTTATCTATGTTAATTTTCCATTTTCCATTGTTATTTTATGTCTTCTTTAGGTTGATGATCATGTGGAGTCACAAAAACAACTACAAAAATCAAAGCAAATTCAAAAACAGCATTAAAAATAGCACACCCTAGAGGATGAGCTTACTGGCATTTAAACGCCAGTAAGGGTAGCAGAATGGGCGTTAAACGCCCAGTCTGGCACCATTCTGGGTGTTTAACACCAGAAATGGGCACCAGACTGGCGTTTAATGCCAGAAAAGGGCACCAAGCTGGCGTTAAACGCCAGAAAAGGAAGAAAAGCTGGCGTTAAACGCCAGGATTGACACTCAAAGGGGGCGTTTACATGCCAGAATGGTGCAGGGATGAGAAATCCTTGGCACCTCAAGATATGTGGACCCCACAGGATCCCCACCTACCTCACACCTCTCTATCTCCTCCATTTTCTTCTTCTTCTCCTTCCTTCGTTCTTCTTTTGCTCGAGGACGAGCAAACCTTCTAAGTTTGGTGTGGTAAAAGCGTTGCTTTTTGTTTTTCCATAACCATTTATGGCACTTAAGGCCGGAAAAACCTCTAGGAAGAGGAAAGGGAAGGCAGTTGCTTCTAACTCCGAGTCATGAGAGATGGAGAGATTCATCTCAAAAGCACATCACTAGAAAGAGGATGGAGCAAACAAGAGAGCCCACTCATGGACCTCAACAAAAGCAACCCATTATCCTCCATGAAATCAGAGAGGAGCAACAAGGGCAAGGAAGAGACATTGAGGAGCTCAAGCACTTCATAGGATCTTTAAGAAGGAGAACTAGCCGCCATCACTAAGGTGGACCCGTTCTTTAATTTCCTTGTTCTTATTTTTCTATTTTTTGATTTATATGCTTGATGTTCTATCTATGTTTGTGTCTTTACTACATGATCATTAGTATATTAGTGTCTATGCCTTAAATCTATGAATGTCCTATGAATCCATCACCTTTCTTAAATAAAAAATGTTTTTAATTGCAAAAGAAAAAAAAGTACATGAATTTTGAATTTTAAAATATTTTAATTATTTTGATGTGGTGGCAACACTTTTTGTTTTCTGAATGAATGCTTGAACAGTGCAGATTTTTGAATTTGTTGTTTATGAATGTTAAAATTGTTGGCTCTTGAAAGAATGATGGAAAAGGGAAAATGTTATTGATAATCTAAAAAATCATAAAAATGATTCTTGAAGTAAGAAAAAGCAGTGAAAAGCTTGCGGAATAAAAAAAGAGAGGCAAAAAAAAAAAGAGAAAGAAAAAGAAAAAGCAAGCAGAAAAAGCCAATAGCCCTTTAAACCAAAGGCAAGGGTAAAATAAAAAGGATCCAAGGCTTTGAGCATCAGTGGATAGGAGGGCCCATAGGAATAAAATCCTGGCCTAAGCGGCTAAACCAAGCTGTCCCTAACCATGTGCTTGTGGCGTGAAGGTGTCAAGTGAAAAGCTTGAGACTGAGCGGTTAAAGTCGTGATCCAAAGTAAAAAGAGTGTGCTTAAGAGCTCTGGACACCTCTAATTGGGGACTCTAGCAAAGCTGAGTCACAATCTGAAAAGGTTCACCCAGTTATGTGTCTGTGGCATTTATGTTTCCGGTGGTAATACTAGAAAACAAAATGCTTAGGGTCACGGCCAAGACTCATAAAGTAACTGTGTTCAAGAATCAACAATACTGAACTAGGAGAATCAATAACACTATCTGAATTCTGAGTTCCTATAGATGCCAATCATTTTGAACTTCAAAGGATAAAGTGAGATGCCAAAACTGTTCAGAAGCAAAAAGCTTAGAGCCCCGCTCATCTAATTAAGACTGATATTCATAGATGTTTTTGGAATTTATTGTATATTCTCTTCTTTTTATCCTACTTTATTTTTCGTTTCTTGGGGACAAGCCACAATTTATGTTTGGTGTTGTGATGAGCGGATAATTTATACGCTTTTTGGCATTGTTTTTAGTATGTTTTCAATATATTTTAGTTAGTTTTTATTATATTTTTATTCTTTTAAACAAAAATCACATTTCTGGACTTTACTATGAGTTTGTGTATTTTTCTGTGATTTCAGGTATTTTCTGGCTGAAATTGAGGGACCTGAGCAAAAATCTAATTCAGAGGCTGAAAAAGGACTGCAGATGCTGTTGGATTCTGACCTCCCTGCACTCGAAGTAGATTTTCGGGAGCTACAGAAGCCCAATTGGCACGCTATCAATTGCTTTGGAAAGTAGACATCCTGGGATTTCCAACAATATATAATAGTTTATACTTTTCCCGAGATTTGATGGCCCAAACCTGCGTTCCAAGTTAGCATAAAAATTCTAGCGTCAAAACGCCAGAACTGGCATGAAAGATGGAGTTAAACGTCCAAACTGGCACAAAAGCTGGCGTTTAACTCCAAGAAAGGTCTCTACACATGAAAGCTTCAATGCTCAGCCCAAGCACACACAAAGTGGGCCCCGAAAGTGGATTTCTACACTAACTATTCTAGCTTACGCATTTTCTGTAACCCTAGGTCACTAGTTTATTATAAAAACTACTTTTAGTGATTCATCTTTTACCTCATGACACTTTACACGTTTCATATTGTATTCTCTACAGCATGAGTCTCTAAATCCCATGGTTGGGGGTGAGGAGCTCTGTTGTGTTTTGATGGATTAATGCAATTACTACTGTTTTCCATTCAATCACGCCTGTTTCTATTCTAAGATATTCATTCGCACTTCAACCTGATGAATGTGATGATCCGTGACACTCATCATCATTCTTACCTTTGAACGCGTGCCTGACAACCACCTCCGTTCTACATGAAATCAAGCTTGAATGTGTATCTCTTGGGTTTCTAATCTAAGATTGGAACCTTCGTGGTATAGGCTAGAATTATTGGCAGCCATTCCTGAGATCCGAAAGTCTAAACCTTGTCTGTGGTATTCCGAGTAGGATCTGGGAAGGGATGACTGTGACGAGCTTCAAACTCACGAGTGCTGGGCGTAGTGACAGACGCAAAAGGATCAATGGATCCTATGCCAACATGATTAAAAACCGACAGATGATTAGCCGTACGGTGACAGCGCATTTGGACCATTTTCACTGAAAGGACGGATGGTAGCCATTGACAATGGTGATCCACCAACATATAGCTTGCCATGGAAGGAGCCTTGCGTGCATGAAGAAGAAGACAGTAGGAAAGCAGAGGTTCAGAAGATAGAGCATCTCCAAAACCTCACCCTGTTCTCCTTTACTGAAAAACAGGTATTTATTTCATGTTCTTTTACTTTTTACAATTAAATCTGAGAATTATTGATATCCTGACTAAGAGTTACACTCCGTGGGATCGACCCTTACTCACGTAAGGTATTACTTGGACGACCCAGTGCACTTGGTAGTTAGTTGTGCGGAATTGCAAAAGTGTGATTGTGATTTCGTGCACTAAGTTTTTCGCGCCGTTGCCGGGGATTGTTCGAGTTTGGACAACTGACGGTTTATCTTGTTGCTTAGATTAGGAATAATTTATTTTTGTTGGTTTAGAGTCACTAAATTTGAGTCTTTTATTTGAGTTTAGTTTCATATTTTAAGTTTGGTGTCAATTGCATGCTTTTATTTTCTTTCAAATTTTCGAATTTGCATATTCTTAGTTCTTTCTTGATCTTTAAAAAATTTGAAGTTTGATGTCCCTTGTGCTTTTATTTACTTAAAAAAATTTTTCAAAAATTCGTTCTTGGTGTTCATCTTGATCTTCAAAGTGTTCTTGGTGTTCATCTTGACATTCAAAGTTTTCTTGTTTGTTCTCTTTGTTTTGATCTAAAATTTCTAAGTTTAGAGTCATTTTGTTGTTTTTCTCTTTCCTCATTAAAATTTAAAAATTAAAAAAATATCTTTTCTTTTTTTACTCATAGATTTCGAAATTTTGCATTAAATTAGTCAAAGATTTTCAAAATCATATCTTTTTTTTTGTCAAGTCAAAATTCTAATTTCAAAAATTGATCTTTTCAAATCTTTTTCAAAAATCAAATCTTTTTAATTTCTTCAATCATATCTTTTCAATCATATCTTTTTCAATAAATAGCAATCATATCTTTTTAATCATATATTTTTCAATAAATTGCAATCATATCTTCTCAATCATATCCTTTTCAAAATAGTTTTCAATCATATTTTTTTGATTGCTAATTTCAAAATCTTTTTCAAAAAAAAATCACTTAACTACTTTTCTCTTTCATAATTCGAAATTAACTCAGCATTCTTTTTCCAAAATCTTTTTAATGAATTAATTAATTTAGTTTTCAATTTGCTTTTATTTCATTTTCTTCTAATTTTCAAAAGTTTTATTTTATCTTCCACTTATTTTGTTTTATTTTTTCGGTTACTTTTAATAAAATAAAATAAAAAAATTAAAAATATAATTACAATTCATATCAATTCCCTTTTCTCCATCATGGACATAAGTGGAAGTGAACAGTCCAGAAGGACTCTGGGGTCATATGCTAACCCCATTACAGCTGCATATGGGAGTAGCATCTGTATACCTCCCATCAAAGCAAGCAGTTTTGAGCTAAATCCTCAGCTCATTATCATGGTGCAGCAAAATTGTCAGTATTCCGGTCTTCCACAGGAAGAACCTACTGAGTTTCTGGCACAATTCTTACAAATTACTAACACAATACATGATAAAAAAGTGGATCAGGATGTTTACAGATTATTACTATTTCCATTTGCTGTAAAAGATCAAGCTAAGAGGTGGTTAAATAACCAATCCACAGTAAGCATAAAAACATGGAGACAATTATCAGACAAATTTCTGAATCAATTTTACCCTCCAAAAAGGATGACACAGCTAAGGCTGGACATCCAAGTTTAAACAAGAGGATTATGAATCCCTTTATAATGCCTGGGAGAGGTACAGAGGGATGCTAAAGAAATGCCCCTCTGAAATATTTTCAGAGCGGGTACAGTTAGACACCTTCTACTATGGGCTTACAGAAAAAGCTCAGATATCTCTAGACCACTCAGCTGGTGGATCTATACACATGAGGAAGACTATTTAAGAGGCTCAAAAACTCATAGATACGGTTGCTAGAAATCAACATCTGTACTCAAGTAGTGAGTCCTCCATAAAAGAAGAGGCTAGGACAGTAACTACTGATCCTAATCCTCAAGAACAGATTGTTGAACTTAATCAGCAATTACTCCTTGTGACAAAACAATTAGTAGAATTTAAAGAGATGCTCCAAGACACTAAATGCTAACAAGAATATGGAAGCACAATTGAATCAGACAAGACAGCAGCTATCTAAACAGATAACAGAAGACTGCCAAGCTGTCCCAATTAAGGAGCGGGAAGACATTAAATAAATCAGCTCAAAGTAGCAGAAAGTCAAGAAAGGAACAACTGATAGAGGATGACCAAACCACTGCCCAAAATCCCTCTGAGAACAGCAAGAGCCCAGAGAGGAATAATTCTGGCGTTCAAACGCCAAAAAAGGGTGGGAAGCTGGCGTTAAACGCCCATCCAGCACCCAATCCTGGCGTTCAAACGCCAATGAGGGATCAGACACCTGCAAGTGCTGATAGTAACTCCTCTAAGAAGGCTTCTCCTACCACCTCTGTAGGGAATAAACCTGCAGCAACCAAGGTTGAAGAATATAAAGCCAAGATGCCTTATCCTCAGAAACTCTGCCAAGCGAAACAGGATCAACAATTTGCCCGCTTTGCAAACTATCTCAGGACTCTTGAGATAAAGATCCCGTTTGCAGAGGCACTTGAGCAAATACCCTCTTATGCTAAGTTCATGAAAGAGATCTTAAGTCATAAGAAGGATTGGAGAGAAGCTGAAAAGGTGTTTCTCACTAAAGAATGCAATGTAGTCATTCTGAAAAGCTTACCAGAGAAGATTAAATATCCAGGAAGCTTTATGATACCATGCACATTAGAGGGTGCTTGCACCAAGACAGCTCTATATGACCTTGGAGCAAGTATCAACCTAATACCTGCATCCACTATCAGAAAGCTTGGCTTGACTGAAGAAGTCAAACCAACCCGGATATGTCTTCAACTTGCTGATGGCTCCATTAAATATCCATTAGGCATAATTGAGGACATGATTGTCAAGGTTGGGCCATTCGCCTTTCCCACTGACTTTGTAGTGCTGGAAATGGAGGAGCACAAGAGTGCAACTCTCATTCTAGGAAGACCTTTCCTAGCAATTGGACGAACTCTTATTGATGTACAAAAAGGGGAAGTGACCCTAAGAGTCAATGAGGATGAGTTGAAGTTAAATGCTGTCAAAGTTATGCAGCATCCAGACACATCAAATGACTGCATAAGCATTGATATTATTGACTCTTTGGTAGAAGAGATCAATATGACTGAAAGTCTTGAATCAGAGTTAGAGGACATCTTTAAAGATGTTCAGCCTGATCAGGAGGAATCAGAGGAAATAAAGGAACCTATGAAAATTTTTCAGGAAGAGGATAAGCCTCCTAAACCCGAGCTCAAACCACTCCCACCATCCCTGAAATATACATTTCTGGGAGAAAATAACACTTTTCCAGTGATCATAAGCTCTGCTTTAAATCCACAGGAAGAGAAAGCACTAATTCAAGTGCTAAGGACACACAAGACAACTCTTAGGTGGTCCATAAGTGATCTTAAGGGTATTAGCCCAGCAAGATGCATGCACAAGATCCTATTGGAGGATGGTGCTAAGCCAGTGGTTCAACCACAGAGGCGGCTAAATCCATCCATGAAGGAGGTGGTGCAGAAAGAGGTCACTAAGTTACTAGAGGCTAGGATTATTTATCCTATTTCTAATAGCCCCTGGGTAAGCCCTGTCCAAGTTGTACCCAAAAAGGGAGGCATGATAGCGGTTCACAATGAAAAGAATGAACTGGTTCCTACAAGAACAGTCACAGGGTGGCGTATGTGTATTGACTACAGAAGGATCAATACCGCCACCAGAAAGGATCATTTTCCTTTACCATTCATAGACCAGATGCTAGAGAGACTAGCAGGTCATGACTATTACTGCTTTTTGGATGGCTATTCAGGTTATAACCAAATTGCAGTAGATCCTCAGGATCAAGAGAAAACAGCATTTACATGTCCTTCTGGAGTATTTGCCTACAGAAGGATGCCCTTTAGTCTATGCAATGCACCTGCAACCTTTCAGAGGTGCATGCTCTCTATCTTCTCTGATATGGTAGAGAAATTTCTAGAAGTCTTCATGGATGACTTTTCAGTATTTGGAGACTCATTCAGCTCCTGTCTTGACCATTTAGCACTTATTTTGAAAAGATGCCAAGAGACCAACCTAGTTTTAAACTGGGAAAAATGTCACTTTATGGTGACTGAAGGAATTATCCTTGGGCATAGAATTTCAAACAAGGGAATAGAGGTGGATCAAGCTAAAGTGGAAGTAATTGAAAAATTACCACCACCTGCCAATGTTAAGGCAATCAGAAGCTTTCTAGGGCATGCAGGATTCTATAGGAGATTTATAAAGGATTTTTCGAAAATTGAAAAATCTCTGAGCAATATGCTAGCTGTTGACATGCCATTTGTGTTTGACACAGAGTGTCTGTAGGCATTTGAAACTTTGAAAGCTAAGCTGGTCACAACACCAGTTATTTCTGCACCAAACTGGACATTACTATTCGAACTAATGTGTGATGCCAGTGACCATGCCGTTGGTGCAGTATTAGGACAGAGGCATAACAAACTTTTGCACGTCATTTACTATGCCAGCCATGTTCTAAATGACGCACAGAAAAACTACACAACCACAGAAAAAGAGTTGCTTGCAGTGGTTTATGCCATTGACAAGTTTAGATCCTATTTAGTAGGTTCAAAAGTGATTGTGTATACTGACCATGCTACTCTTAAATATCTACTCACAAAGTAGGATTCAAAACCCAGGCTCATAAGATGGGTGTTGCTTCTGCAAGAGTTTGATATAGAAATAAGAGATAGAAAAGGGACAGAGAACTAGGTAGCTGATCACCTGTCCCGGATAGACCCAGTAGCAGGGGCGTCCCTCCCGCCTACTGAGATCTTTGAGACCTTTCCGGATGAGCAACTCTTCACTATTCAGGAAGCACCATGGTTTGCAGACATTGCAAATTATAAAGCTGTGAGGTTCATACCGAAGGAGTACAGCAGGCAGAAAACAAAAAAACTAATTTCTGATGCAAAGTACTACTTATGGGATGAACCATATCTCTTTAAGAGATGTGCAGACAGAATGATCCGCAGATGCGTGCCCAGAGAAGAGGCACAGAAGATCCTATGGCATTGCCATGGATCACAATATGGAGGACATTTCAGAGGTGAGCGAACAGCCACTAAGGTCCTCCAATGTGGGTTCTACTGGCCTACTCTCCATAGAGATGCCCGAGAGTTTGTGTGTAACTGTGACAGTTGTCAGAGAGCTGGTAACTTACCTCATGGTTATGCCATGCCTCAACAAGAGATCTTAGAGATTGAGTTATTTGATGTATGGGGTATTGACTTCGTGGGTCCTTTCCCACCATCATACTCAAACACTTACATTCTGGTGGCAGTAGACTACGTATCTAAATGGGTAGAAGCAATTGCCACACCCACTAATGATACTAAGACAGTGCTGAAGTTCCTCCAGAAACATATCTTCAGCAGATTTGGTGTTCCCAGAGTACTAATCAGTTACGGGGGCACTCATTTCTGCAATAAACAGCTTTACTCTGCTATGGTACGTTATGGAATTAGCCACAAAGTAACAACTCCATATCATCCACATATAAATGGGCAGGCTGAAGTCTCTAATAGAGAACTAAAAAGAATCCTGAAACGGACTGTAATTGCCCGTAGAAAGGATTGGGCAAAAAGCTTGGATGATGCTCTGTGGGCATATAGAACAGCATTCAAGACTCCTATAGGAACCTCTCCATACCAGCTTGTGTATGGCAAGGCCTGTCATCTGCCCGTGGAACTGGAACATAAGGCCTACTGGGCAACTAGATTCCTAAAGCTAGATGCTAAGTTAGCTGGAGAGAAGAGATTGCTCCAGCTGAATGAGCTAGAGGAATTCAGACTCAATGCTTTTGAAAATGCAAAAATTTATAAGGAAAAAGCAAAATGGTGGCATGACAAGAAACTGTCATCTAGAGTCTTTGAGCCAGGACAGAAGGTTCTGCTATTTAACTCTAGGCTCAGATTATTTCCAGGGAAATTAAAATCCCGGTGGAGGGGCCCATATGTGATTACAAGTGTGTCACCATATGGATATGTTGAGCTTCAGGATATTGACTCTGACAAAAAGTTCATTGTTAATGGACAGAGAATCAAACATTATCTTGAAAGCAATTTTGAGCAAGAATGCTCAAAACTAAGGCTTGAATAAAACTCAGTCAAGGTCCAGCTAAAGACAATAAAGAAGCGCTTATTGGGAGGCAACACAATTTTTATTTATCTATGTTAATTTTCCATTTCCCATTGTTATTTTATGTCTTCTTTAGGTTGATGATCATATGGAGTCACAAAAACAACTACAAAACTTAAAGCAAATTCAAAAACAGCATTAAAAATAGCACACCGTGGAGGATGAGCTTACTGGCGTTTAAACGCCAGTAAGGGTAACAGAATAGGCATTAAATGCCCAGTCTGGTACTATTCCGGGAGTTTAACGCCAGAAATGGGCACCAGACTAGCGTTTAACGCCAGAAAAGGGCACCAAGCTGGCGTTAAACGCCAGAAAGGGAAGAAAAGCTGGCGTTAAACGCCAGAAATGGGCAACAACTTGGCATTTAACGCTAGGATTGACACTCAAAGGGGCATTTACATGCCAGAATGGTGCAGGGATGAAAATTCCTTGGCACCTCAGGATCTGTGGACCCCACAGGATCCCCACCTACCTCACACCTCTCCATCTCCTCAATTTTCTTCTTCTTCTCCTCCCTTCATTCTTCTTTTGCTCGAGGACGAGCAAATCTTCTAAGTTTGGTGTGGTAAAAGCGTTGCTTTTTGTTTTTCCATAACCATTTATGGCACCTAAGGATGGAGAAACCTCTAGGAAGAGAAAAGGGAAGGCAGTTGCTTCCAACTCCGAGTCATGAGAGATGGAGAGATTCATCTCAAAAGCACATCACTAGAAAGAGGATGGAGCAAACAAGAGAGCCCACTCATGGACCTCAACAAAAGCAACCCATTATCCTCCATGAAATCAGAGAGGAGCAACAAAGGCAAGGAAGAGACATTGAGGAGCTCAAGCACTCCATAGGATCTTTAAGAAGGAGAACTAGCCGCCATCACTAAGGTGGACCCGTTCTTTAATTTCCTTGTTCTTATTTTTCTATTTTTTGATTTATATGCTTGATGTTCTATCTATGTTTGTGTCTTTACTACATGATCATTAGTATATTAGTGTCTATGCCTTAAAGCTATGAATGTCCTATGAATCCATCACCTTTCTTAAATAAAAAATGTTTTTAATTACAAAAGAAAAAGAAGTACATGAATTTTGAATTTTAAAACAGTTTAATTATTTTGATGTGGTGGCAACACTTTTTGTTTTCTGAATGAATGCTTGAACAGTGCATATTTTTGAATTTGTTGTTTATGAATGTTAAAATTGTTGGCTCTTGAAAGAATGATGGAAAATGGGAAATGTCATTGATAATCTGAAAAATCATAAAAATGATTCTTGAAGCAAGAAAAAGCAGTGAAAAGCTTGCGGAAAAAAAAAGAGAGGCAAAAAAAAAAAGAGAAAGAAAAAGAAAAAGCAAGTAGAAAAAGCCAATAGCCCTTTAAACCAAAAGGCAAGGGTAAAATAAAAAGGATCCAAGGCTTTGAGCATCAGTGGATAGGAGGGCCCACTGGAATAAAATCCTGGCCTAAGCGGCTAAACGAAGCTGCCCCTAACCATGTGCTTGTGGCGTGAAGGTGTCAAGTGAAAAGCTTGAGACTGAGCGGTTAAAGTCGTGATCCAAAGCAAAAAGAGTGTGCTTAAGAGCTCTTGGACACCTCTAATTAGGGACTCTAGCAAAGCTGAGTCACAATCTGAAAAGGTTCACCCAGTTATGTGTCTATGGAATTTATGTATCCGGTGGTAATACTGGAAAACAAAATGTTTAGGGTCACGGCCAAGACTCATAAAGTAACTGTGTTCAAGAATCAACAATACTGAACTAGGAGAATCAATAACACTATCTGAATTCTGAGTTCCTATAGATGCCAATCATTCTGAACTTCAAAGGATAAAGTGAGATGCCAAAACTGTTCAGAAGCAAAAAGCTAAGAGCCCCGCTCATCTAATTAAGACTGATCTTCATAGATGTTTTCGGAATTTATTGTATATTCTCTTCTCTTTATCCTACTTTGTTTTTAGTTGCTTGGGGACAAGCAACAATTTAAGTTTGGTGTTGTGATGAGCGGATAATTTATACGCTTTTTTGCATTATTTTTAGTATGTTTTCAGTATATTTTAGTTAGTTTTTATTATATTTTTATTAGTTTCTAAATAAAAATCACATTTCTGGACTTTACTATGAGTTTGTGTATTTTTCTGTGATTTCAGGTATTTTCTGGCTGAAATTGAGGGACCTGAGCAAAAACCTGATTCAAAGGCTGAAAAAGGACTGCAGATGCTGTCGGATTCTGACCTCCCTGCACTTGAAGCAGATTTTCTGGACCTACAGAAGCCCAATTAGCAAGCTCTCAATTGCGTTGGAAAGTAGACATCCTGGGCTTTCCAGAAATATATAATAGTTTATACTTTGCCCGAGATTTGATGGCCCAAACTGGTGGTCCAAGTCAGCACAAAAATTCTGGCATTAAAACGCCAGAGCTGGCATGAAAGCTGGAGTTAAACGCCCAAACTGGTACAAAAGCTGGCGTTTAACTCCAAGAAAGGTCTCTACATGTGAAAGCTTCAATGCTCAGCCCAAGCACACACCAAGTGGGCCCCGGAAGTGGATTTCTACACTAACTATTCTAGCTTACTCTTTTTCTGTAACCCTAGGTCACTAGTTTATTATAAAAACTACTTTTAGTGATTCATCTTGTACCTCATGTCACTTTACACGTTTCATATTGTATTCTCTACAGCATGAGTCTCTAAACCCCATGGTTGGGGGTGAGGAGCTCTGCTGTGTTTTGATGGATTAATGCAATTACTACTGTTTTCCATTCAATCACGCTTGTTTCTATTCTAAGATATTCATTCGCACTTCAACCTGATGAATGTGATGATCCATGACACTCATCATCATTCTCACCTATGAACGCGTGCCTGACAACCACCTTCTTTCTACATGAAATCAAGCTTGAATGTGTATCTCTTGGGTTTCTAATCTAAGATTGGAACCTTCGTGGTATAGGCTAGAATTATTGGCGGCCATTCCTGAGATCCGGAAAGTCTAAACCTTGTCTGTGGTATTCCGAGTAGGATCTGGGAAGGGATGACTATGACGAGCTTCAAACTCACTAGTGCTGGGCGTAGTGACAGACGCAAAAGGATCAATGGATCCTATTCCAATATGAGTGAGAACCGACAGATGATTAGCCATGCGGTGACAGTGCATTTGGACTATTCACTACAAGAAAAACACCCATTCAGGTACACTTGAAAAGTGTAGCCAAAAGTGAAAAAAAATGATGCCTTAGGCTACGGCTACGCTTTTTGGGCTACGGCTACGCTTTTTGGGGTGATTCCTATTCGGCCGTTGCCTATTCTCAAAGGCTACGCTTTTCTGCACCAAGGGCTACGCTTTTGGCGTTTGGGAATAGGCTACGCTTTTCAAGTGATGCTGTCCAGGACCAAAGGCTACGCTTTTCAGCTTTCATTCTTCTAGAATAGGCTACGCTTTTCAACGCTACTGCATCACTTGTAAAGCGTAGCCACATTGTATACCATAGCTACTTTTTATAAGCGTAGCCTTAGGTCCCTCTTTTTTTTTTTTTTATATACTATAGCTACTGTATATAAGTGTAGCCTTAGATCTCGTTTTTTTTTTTTTTTTGTATACTATAGCTACTGTATATAAGTGTAGCCTTAGGTCTTTTTTTTTCCCCTATATATATATATATATATATATATATATATATATATATATATATATATATATATATATATCTAATAATTATTAATACAACATAATAATTAATATGATTACATGTATAAATGAGTTGAATATTACAAAATAAAAATAAATACATAATTATACTAAATAATTTCTTTATATAATAAAAATTATCTCTAACCAAAATATATTTATAACATTGATCCAAAAGTACTAGAATGAAGTTAACTGTAAAAATTCATACATCTCAAACTAAAGTAAGCATAGCCATATCAAAACCATAATATCACTTAGCCAATAAAAGTATCTTCTAATAAAAATCATTAGTCAACCATACATGTAAAGATTCTAAATAGCACTCTATCTTAGCCAATAAACCACAATAATAGCCAGCTTAATCTTCATTATTGCTTAATCTTCATTGTTACCCTGCATAATTATATAGAAAAGTAATTAAAAAAATATTCATAATGACATTCGTAATTATAAAAATTAAATGGAACACGTAGACATAGTAAACCAAGAAAGCATATACTAAAAAAAATAACATGGTCACGGCAGAAGAGGTGAATTCAAGGAATTATGTATTATCTTGTTTCATTAAAACCATGAAAATCTACAGGTGTTTCTTTCTTCCATTTCCTTTAACACAATCCTAATATGTCCCTATAGCATTTTTCATGCACTAGTTAACCAGACTTTCACACTTAAATTAGATATAGGAGAGGTAAAAAATTATCAAAAAATTAAGACATCATATAATGTTAGAAGAAGTGAATCAGCTTTATTATACCAAATTCAATTATAAATGAGTCATTGACTTTGGAGATTTGATACATTGAATTGTTCTATATGGACATAAATAGAAGAAATTATTAGCCCCTAAAAATGCTTAAAACTTAACACTAGATTAAGAAATACTCATAATTAAAAGCAGAAACTACCTGGTCAGCAATCATTTCAAGTCTCGTGCTTTGCATTAAAGACTTTACACCCACGCCATCACCAAGTTTTTGACTAGCTGCTCGGAACTCTTCCATAGATTTATCAGGGTTTATCTGCCCCAAAAAAAGATTCAATAGAACGCGAGAAACGGTTTCACAAATAGAAACACATGAGAACTATTAGTTTAATATTCAATTCTGTTTCAATCAAAATGAGTACCTTGAGAGCATATAATGGTGACTCCACTCCTTAAACCGGAACAAGCCTACCACCTGTCAAATCCTAACGAGATTGTAGCATTACACTTCTGAAGTTTTATCCATATTGAAGAACTAGTAAACTAAACAATCAAGAGATTTTTCTTGGTCTCGTTAGGTACCTGAGCAAAAGAGTCGTTTAAGGAGTGAGCAGGGTCAGTTGAAACCACCATAGTAGGGTGCCCATGATTTGCAAATCTCACTGCAAGGGAGGCAGCACAGCTTCTTGTAATACTTGAGTATAATTAACTAGCATGCATACCTGAGTATGAAAGGAACTCTCAACTTGGGGGGAACTGTATCTCCAAAAAAGTCAGCTTCTTCAACCATCTTCAATAAAGCTCTCCTTACAATGTCCCCAAAATACATACCAGAAATCAACTTATCAAATATCTGAGAACAATAGTGGAAGAATATTACAGAATTACACATGCTGGTTAAAGCTTTAAACCAATGACTATAACGTGATGATCTTGACCTGCTCTCCAGGGTTTAAGCTCTCAGCATCTAGAGCTACATCATATTCTGTTAGAGGAAGATGTGAGGATCGGAAATTAACCCACTCCATGTTTATAACCTGCAGTATTTGCATGTAATCAGAGCATGCTTTATACCAGCAAATGGTGACGCTAGCTCTAGTATGACAGTAAAATAAAGATATTTCTAACATGCAAGACAATGACAGCCATAAATAGTATAACCTACTTACCATGTCTCCTGATTTCGGGAGAGGGCCATGCCATTTTGGAATAGCATTTGCACGTTCCACATATGCTGCATTTGTCCCTGTACCAAGGATCACAGCAGCAATGACATCCTGATTGTAGAATCTGCCTCCAGCTAGTGTTCCAATGGTATCATTAACCTAATGCAAAATCACCGAGTTAGTCTGGTGTACAGCCTTATTAGTCCAAACTTTCTATCAAACACAAACTTGAAACTATCATTCTCAAGTCCATATATTAAAAATTATTAATCAATCCTGAAGAGAGGTTAGTGGTACTGACTAGAGCTGAAACTCGCATATCCAAGCCAATTTTTTGCATCGACTTGGTTAGTTCTTCCACGACATCTTCCCCAACCTACAAATCAGAACATAAAGGGATATGTTAAAAGAAAGCAGTTGACTTATGAATGATGGAATAACTCGCCCATCAACTACAAAATCAGACAAGTATAAAGAGTGAAAATTGAAGGATCTTGCTTTGATGACATGGACTCTTGCATCGATAACTCCAACTTTCAAGAACAAGGTAATCAATTGTGTTATATTTTATGAAATGTGTGATAAATTACATGAAAAGTTCACTACTTCTTTCAAGACAAAAATTCAGAGTTTGAAGTCTCAAATAAGATCAATAAAAAAGAATGAAACTGCAGATGAATATTTGGCCAAGATCAGAGGTCTAGTTGATTTTTTGTTAGCTTTAGATTGTTCTTACCCTGAAGATGGATGATCATATCCAAGCGATTTTAGATGGACTCACAGAGGAGTATCATGTGTTCATTTCAGTTGTTATATCAAAATTGGGATCCTATACATTAATTGGATATCAAAATGAAAACACATAGCAACAGTGATGGGTTGGAAAAGCAGAAAATGAAGTTGAAGCTAATTTAAACATCAAATGAACCACACATAAATTTAAACTCAACCATAGTTTGATTCTTCATGCTTTTTTTTAGATAATATTTTCTCTTAATTGTGATGTGCCTTATTTTACAAGTATGAAGTTTTGTTTTACAGTAAAAAATTTCTCATCCCTAAGTGTTGCATTTTAATATCTTCAAGAACTTTGACAGGAAGATGTTCAAGAAACTAAATAAATAAATATAATAGCTATATAGCTTCCTCTCTTCAAGAGAAAAGCGTGCAATGTAAAATCACTTTAAGCGGAACCCAGAATTTGGAAGAATTCAGATTATTTCATTAAATAAGAAATATCAGAGTAAGTTTAGGCGATGGGTTCATTAATTTGTCAAATATATATACATCATTTAGTCCCAGTTTAACTGATATGTGATTTACTGCTTACACTAAAAACACAACAGAAACATGTTTTTCTTAATTTATTTATACAAAAATAAATAAAAACTTAAATTTTAAATTTACTAAAAATAAAAAATGTCTACCGCTATATAATATAAATAAAGATAACCAACTAATTCTTATCCATATTTTTTTTGTCTGTTTGTAGGTCTAAAACATTATGAATTTGACTGTAAGAGTTTGAGTAGTGGTTTGTAAGCTTCTCTTTCAACTGGCCTCCTTTTACTATGAATTCTAAGAATTAGCATATGAATTGCAGCATAAAAGACAAAGAAGATGATAAATGTCTAAAAATATTAACTTAGAAAACAAGCTTCCCTTTGTAGTACTTTCAAAGGGTTACCCTAAATAACTTTTGGTGCCATCAAACTTTGATTTAGAGTTGCTGTCAAGTGCAAAGAAGGACAAACTTCTGCAAATAATGGGGTAAAGACAACATTTAAATAACAAGAAGGCCATATATGAATAAAAACTTAGACACCAGAAAATACAATTGTTGTTAACATGAAATTTCAGTTGCTACATGTCAGAAATCTCAATGCCCTCTATTGACACTAGGCATTGTTGAAGGAGCTGCAATATAAAAAAACATAACAAAATACGTGTAGAAACAAAGAGTTTTCAAGACTTTGTGAGAGAGATGATATGAAACTGAATTAGCCTATAGGTGACCTGTTTAATTAGGGGTTTCCATGGCCCGTACTGAACAGGATTTAGTTAGTTCGGATAATTCTAATACTTTATCAGGCCAATTTTAAAAATTCATTGTGACCCTAAACTAATAAATATTATATAACGTTTATATCAAAATATATTATTTTAAAATAAAAATAATGTTATATAATATAAAAATATAACATTTTACTATTATAAAACATAACTTCACCCAACCTAAAAATAATGAGTCAATTCGACAAAATCTTTTGGTTCCAGACTCTTGAATGCCCTATATTCAATATTGTAATTAAAAAAATTATAAATTCTTTAAAAAAAGAGTAAACTACATTTACTTGGTAATATTACATACAACAGTTTATTGTTTGGGACTAAAATCTTAGTTAATTATTTAAACTCCAAAAGGAGCTAAGTTTATCTACTAGGAACACCCCAAAGCCTAAACTCATTTATCAGTCCTTTTTTCTCTATGTAATACGATTGGATTTCATATATTAACTTGGTTGCTGTGCATTTGGACTTAAGTTTCTAACTTTCTATGCCTAGTGGCCTGAGCTTGTTACAACGAGGTTCTCATTTCTTATATTAATGCCTATGTTGGCTGCTTTAACTAGAGAAAAAACAAGTCAAGCAAAGTAACTAGTGCAGAGGAAAAATATTAGCAGCAAATAAAACTTCGAGACACATAGCTCCACCTGAAATAATTCAATTACACAAATATGCAAAGACATATAACTACAAAATCTAATTATAGATTAGCCACATTCAACATCATTTAGAGAATTTACATTATATGAATCCGCATTGAATCAATCAGTAACCACTTAAGACACTTAAGAAAGACTGATCAACACAGTGGAAAAGCGAGGCCTGTGGGAGAAACTACAATGCATGTGTAAGATCAAAGCAGATAAATCAACACAACTTCAGAGCAAAAATTTAGATGTAAAAAACTCTAAAGGGAGAACCTTGTATATGTGAGGGAACTAGCCTATACAGAAAGATATCCAAAATGGACTCAAAACAAGAAGCTTAAAATAGAAACTAACACCTAACTTACTATATAATATAGAATTGGAGGTTACAAACAAACTATTATTCCTAACTTCACTAGTAAATTAATGTATGCAGACATATGGGGACCATCACCAGTAAATTCAAGAAATGGTTTTTATTTTTATATTAGTTTTGTTGATGCATTTAGCAAATATACTAGTAGTATCTTTCTTTTGGTCAATAATTAGAAGCTTTTAAAGTCTTTAAACAATACAAATTGAGGATGGAAAAGTAATCAGGACACTCCATTTTAGCTCCACAATCTGATTATGGTGGGGAATTTACTTCTCAAGTTTTTACTGCATTTTTAACATTAGAAGGTATTATTCATAGATTGTCATGCCCTTATATTCATCAACAATAAGGCAATGTTGAGAGAAAGCACAGACATATAAAGATAGGTCTATTTTCTAGAAGAAATGGAAGCTAAAAACAGAGAAACGGAAGCCAACTTATTCATTGAGAAAATTATTAACTGCATTTGGATTCAGTCTCACAAACAAAAATACAGAGAAAATAGACAAGCTGTATATTAAATCACAGTTCACAAACCCTAAAACACCACACATCTTCATCAACAACAGCATGCATGTTATCAAATTACAGTTCACAAACCCATATTTCACAGATTGAAATCCCTAAATTAAAACCCCTAAAATCGGAACCCTAAGCCTCTGAAATTTCAGAACCAAATAGAAATCACTACATACCTATTCAATGATGTGAGCACAGAGAAGACGATGATGAGAAGCACGGAGATGACGATGGTGAGAGCGATAGCAGCGACGATGCTGAGGGCGGCGCAGCGACGATCAGTGCAAGATGGCGAAGAGGAGCGACGGTCAGTGGTGCAGCAATGTGGAGAGTAGTGAGTGCAGGTGACTGGTGAGTGGGGGGCGACGACGGTCACTAGCGAGATTGAGAGGGTTTCTTCTTGTATGAGAGGGTCAATGGTGAGAGTGAGAGGGTCAATGGCGAGAGCGACAGTGAGAGGGTCAATGGCGAGAGTGAAGAGAGTGAGTGGGGAGCGACGATCGACGGTGAGCTTTGGAGGCAGGGTTGCGAGGGTTTACGAAAGGGGATGAAGGTCGCGCTTTGGAGGTGATCAGTGAGATTTGGAGGGAGAGGGTCAACGGCGAGAGTGAAGAGAGTGAGTGGGGGGCGACGATCGACGGTGAGCTTTGGAGGCAGGGTTGCGAGGGTGTACGAAGTAGGTGCAGGCGAGGCAGGGTTGCGAGGATGAACGAAGGTGCGTTGTTCTTTGGAGGGAATGACAAAAATGAAAATTTTCACCAAGTGTGTATGTGACTTTGCTTTAAGGGAAAAGAGGAAAAAAATTCACTAAGTGTTAAAATTTTTGTTCTAGACACATTAGGCATCACTTTTAAAACGCACCCAAAACTTAATAAATAGGCTACTCTTTAAAAGCGTCTCCTTTGATACAAAAAGTGAACCTATAGATATTAACCTACGGCTACGCTTTATAAGTGATTTCTAAAATACCTAAGGCTACACTTTTTAAATGATGCCACAATTGTGTATCCTTTTCTCATATAAAAAGGCAACACGGAGAAAAGCGTAGCCTATTCATAGAATAGGCTATGCTTTTCAAATGTAGCTTAAAAAAAGTGTGGCTGAATGGGTATTTTTCTTGTAGTGATTTTCACTGAGAAGACGGATGGTAGCCATTGACGATGGTGATCCACCAACATATAGCTTGCCATGGAAGGAGCCTTGTGTGCATGATGAAGAAGACAGTAGGAAAGCAGAGATTCAGAAGATAGAGCATCTCCAAAACCTCACCCTGTTCTCCATTACTGCAAAACAAGTATTTATTTCATGTTCTTTTACTTTTTACAATTAAATCTGAGAATTATTGATATCCTGACTAAGAGTTACAAGATAACCATAGCTTGCTTCAAGCTGACAATCTCCGTGGGATCGACCCTTACTCACGTAAGGTATTACTTGGACGACCCAGTGCACTTGCTGGTTAGTTGTGCGGAATTGCAAAAGTGTGATTGTGATTTCGTGCACCACCTGGTCACTTCTTTCTTGACAACTTCTAAGATGGTGGGATTCAATCTTCTTTGGGGTTGACGGATAGGCTTTGCTCCCACTTCTAAGTATATTCTGTGCTCACAAACTTGAGGGCTGATGCCTACTATATTCGCCAAACTCCACCCAATGGCCTTCTTGTGTCTTCTCAGTACACTAAGTAGCTGCTCCTCTTGTTGGGAAGTGAGTTCCCTTGCAATGATGACTGCTGGGAGCTTCTGATTATCTTCAAGGTAAGCATACTTGAGGTGGGGTGGAAGGGGCTTTAACTCCAATTTCTGCTCCTGACTGGGCACTGGATCCTATGGAGCTAGTGATAATGGCAAGGTGTCCTCATTCTGTTCAGAGGGTTTCCCCACACTTGGACCATGCTCCATGTGCATCTCTTCTAGTTCCCCAACTTGATTAGGAGTTGATTAAAAGGAGAACCTTGAGTTGGAATACTCAAGTGTTAATCCTTGTGCATAGTTGATGACTGACAACTATAATCTCTAACTCTAATCCTTCTTAAGGAGAGGATTAGGACCTGAGGATATAGCTTGTTAGTTAGTTACTTGACTTTCCCTTATTCACTAAGGGATGACCAGGTAGATCAACAACATTTTAGGATTATACTTGAGGAAATCCAACAAGGATAGAAATTCCAATTAATCATCTCCCGATCAAGGCTTTTAATTGAATTAAATAAATTCTCTAGTTAATTTCCACTGCTTAATTTTATAATCATTTATTTTCCTGCTTCTCAAACTCAAAATTTCTGGGAAAACCTCTAACCAATAAGCTGCACTCTTTTGTCAACTCGTTGGGAGACGACCTGGAATTCATACTCCCAGTGTTTTTAATTCTAATTTTGTGACAACCCTTTTAAATTGATAAGCGGATTTTAGCTGGTTAAGAACTGTACTTGCAACGCATTTCTTTTATTAATTTCCTAACTGGTCAATTTCTGCCTGCATCAATTTTTGGCACCGTTGCCGGGGAGTTACAATAGTGTGCTAATTTATTGGTTGGAATTTATTTATTTGCATTTTATTTTATTTTGTTTTATTACCATGAGCTGTATGTTTCTTTCATTGAATGTCGCGTTCACTGCCTGATCCGAGCTTAGCCACTTTTGATCCTGAAATTGAAAGAACTCTTTCACGTATTAGGCGAGCTTGGCGTCGGTTAGCCTCTGAGGGTGGTGAAGTGGTTATTGCCAATTCAACAGTCTTATCTGAGAGCGAATCTGACCCGCCATTTGAGGAGGAAACAAGCTCCTCTACTACTGATTCAGTTGATTCACGTGCAGGTAACATGGCAGCACCCAGGAGGATTACCCTCTAGGAGGCAGGAGCCCCAGATTTTACCCTGCAAGTGTATCAAGCGCGTCACCCAGATCTGGCTGCAGATTTTGAACTGAAGACGTCGCTAATCAACTTGATACCCAAGTTTCATGGCTTACCTGCTCAGGAGCCCATAAAGCACCTCAGGAATTTCCAGATAGCCTGTTCTACTGTTAGGCGTTATGGTGCAGATGAAACTACTATTCTGCTAATCGCCTTCCCGTTTTCTCTTGAGGAAAAGGCGAGGGAGTGGTACTACACTCAATCGGAGGCAGTAGTTACCAATTGGGAGACGCTTAGGAGGGAGTTCCTGGACAAATACTTTCCAGCTGAAGTTACAGACAGACTGCGGAAGGAGATCTCCTGCATTATCCAAGGAGAATTAGAGACCTTCTACGAATACTAGGAACGTTTCAGGAACCTCTTAGGCTCATGTCCCCACCACAAGATTGATGAGATGGTGTTGATCAGTTACTTTACACAAGGTATGAAGCCTCAAGATAAAACTACATTAGATGCTACAAGTATTGGCTCTCTGAAGAAGTACAAGACGGCGACAGAAGCGTGGCAGCTGATCACTGATCTAGCTGAATCTACCCAGAACACTAGACATAGGACCAACCATCCTAGGACTGTTGCGGAGGTGTCCTCTAGTGGTGAGACTGCTGCTTTCACTAAAGCTCTGGGAGAGGTTCCAATCTACTGAAGTAGATAAATCTGAATCAACAACAATCTCAACCTCCCTCACCCCAACATAGTCAACAACTGGTTCCTCAGAGTGTATGCGGGATATGTGCTGATTATAGTCATTTTACTGATGAGTATCCACAGCTCCAACAAGAGGACAACACTTTGGCAGCTACTCACAAATTCTATGACCACCCAAATCAAGGCTTCTATCAACAAGGCAGCAACTACAACCAAGGTGGGAACTATAACCAAAGTTGGCAAGACAACTCCAACCATGGCTGGAGAGATAATTCCAATTATGGCTGGAGGGACAACTATAATAGAGGAGGCAGAAACAACCAGGAAAATCAGAGGTGGAATAATAACAACAACAGAGAGCAGAACCAGAACCAGCCTTACAGAGCTCCTCACCTAAGGCAATTCCAAGCACCTCAGAACAACCAACAGCAGGCCCCTCAAATCACTTACCCCTCCTCTTCTATTGACAAGTTGCTTTAGTCCCTTGCACAAGGACAAAAGACCATGGAAAGTACACTTAACGGTCTAACTTCAGCTATACAAGCTCTCGTCTCCCAGATGGGATCATCGAATACTTCTAACACTCAACCTGCAAGCTCCAGTGGAATTCCCTCTCAACCCTTACCCAATCCCATGGGTGGCATCAATGCCATCACTTTGAGGTCCGGAACCACACTGCAAGAGAGGAATCTGGAGGAGCCAAGCCCACAAGAACATGCCCCAGATGCAGACATGGTTGAAGTGAAGGATGTTGAAGAGGAAGATGAAGTGCAAGACATGGTTGAAGAAGAAGCAGCTCAACCGAGGAGTGGAGAACCCAAGCAAGCTGAAACTGTAAGAGACGCCATTCCTATCCCATTTCCATACCTTGCAAGGAAGTCCAGGAAACAGATAGAACTTGATCCTAAAATGGTAGAAATCTTCAAAAAGGTTGAGGTAACTGTTCCCCTTTTTTATGTTATTCAGCAAGTACCTAAATATGCAAAATTTCTACAGGATCTGTGCATACATAAGGATAAGATTAATGAACTAGAAACTATTCCTTTAGGTAGTTCCATATCTACTTTAATGGAGGATATACCTGAAAAATGTAGTGACCCAGGACCATGCATGGTTAACTGTACCATTGGGGGTGTAATATTTTCTGACTCCATGTGTGATTTAGGAGCGTGTGTTAGTATAATGCCTTTGTCCATATATAATGCTTTGAGGCTCCCTCCTTTAAAAAGGTCGGCAGCTTGTTTTGTGTTAGCAGGTAAGAGCATTATTACAGTGGTTGGAATTGATGAGGACGTGCTGGTAAGCATTAAGGGGCTCACATTTTCCATTGACTTTTATATCTTGGAGATGCCCCAAAATTACTCAGGGAAGCCGTCATCCATCCTGCTTGGAAGACCATTCCTGAAGACTTCAAAGTTCAAGCTGGATGCCTTTTTAGGAACCTATTCTTTTGAGATAGACGGCCGAGAAATAAGCTTCAATCTGAATGAAGCTATAAAGCATCCCCCGGAAGATCATTCCGTCTTCCAGTGCGACATCATTGATGAGACTGTAGCTGCAGTCCATCAAGAAGAATTAGAAGAGATACACATGGAGCAAGGTCCAAGTGTGGGGAAACCCTCTGAACACAATGAGGACAACTTGCCATTATCACTAGCTTCAGAAGACCCAGTGCCCACTCAGGAGCAGAAATTGGAGTTGAAGCCACTTCCACCCCACCTCAAGTATGCTTACCTTGAGGATGATCAGAAGCTTGATAAACCCTAATTTCGTAATTTATCTTGTGCTTATTTTGGGGGATTTTATTACCTTTTTCCACATTCATTCAATGAAATAGCATGGTTATGTGATTCTCCCATGAATTTCTCTTAAGTGTAAAAACATACTTTTTAGGCTCTAAATTGGTAATTTTGATTTATTTTAATTCCATTCGATGCCTTGATGTGTGTGTTGAGTGATTTCAGGTTATAAGGCAAGTATTGGATGGGAGAAATGAGTAGAAAAGCATACAAAAGGGAGAATACATGAAGAAACAAAGATTTGGAGTGCATCAAAGGACGCGCACGCGCACAAGGCGTGCACGCGCAAAAGAGATCTCACCCATAGACGCGCACGCGTACATGCCGCTTCCGCGCGGATGGAGAAATTGCCAATCGACGCGCACGCGCACATGGCGTGCAAGCGCCAATACTCTTACATGGCCCACTTGAAGGCAAAATGCTGGGGGTAATTTATGAGCTGCCCAGGCCCAAGTCCAACTTGTTTCTGAGGGTATTTCATGCAGAATTAAAGTCCAAGCAAAAGGGGAGCAATTAGTTTAGCCAACATGAGCCTTTAGTTAGTTTTCTAGAGAGAGAAGCTCCCTCTTCTCTCTAGAATTAGATTAGGATTAGGATAGATTATCTTAAATTCAAGTTCAATTACTTGATCTCATCTTGTTTCTTTTATAATTTCTCATTCCTACATCTTGGTTTTCTTAATTGTGATGTTAATTTCTCATTTTGCTCTCTTTTATGACGATGAACTTATGTTGGATTTGGTTTACTTTTAATGCAATTTAATGTTGATGTTCCTTTTTATTGATGAATTGAATTGTGATCTTACTTTTCTTGCACTTAGTAGTTGTTAGATTTTATTATTCTTACAATATATGATGCTTACCTTTATTGCACTCTATGTGTTTGATGAAATGATCCCTTTAATTTCTGAGTAGTTTTGTCAGCTCTTGGCCTAAGCCAAGGGAATTGGGTAATCTTGAGTTATTGTGTATGATCGATTTGGTGATTTGAGAACCCATGGTGATCAATTTGACATCTATTGACGCTAACCCACTACTAAGTTAATTTGTAGGTAGGTTAGAACTTAAGGGTAAATGTGATCAAATCTATTTGACGTACTTCAAGCTTAGGAGTAAATGTTACGTACTTAAAGCTTTTGGGAAGTAGACTTAATAGATTGGCCTCTCATGATTATCAATATTTGGTTTGTTGACAAGGATGGTGATCTCAATTACCCCAAATCTTAGCCAAGAGTTCTTTATTTTGCTTTCTTTATTTTCTTGCTAATTCTATTTTTCTTGCCCTCTCATGAACCAAAAATCCCCCTTTTACCCCTTCATAGCCAATAACTAAGCATTACATTGTTTTCCTAGTGAGACGACCCGCAGTCCGAATACTTCGGTAAATTTTCATTGTGGTTTGTACATGTGAGAACTCAATTTAATCTGATGTGAGAGTTGTTTGTTGGTTTGGAGCTATGCTTACAACGAAGTAATTCTTTTCTATAAGAAAAAAATCTAGACCAACAACAATTTTTGCGATCAAATTAATGGCGCCGTTGCCGGGGACACAATGGTGCTATGTATTGGCTATTGTATATATTGTGAATAGCTTGAATTTTGGTTTGTTTGCTAGTTTTTACTAGTTAGGATTTTATCTTCTTTGTTTCTTATTGTTCTTTGTTTTTATTTTTTCTTTCACTATGAATTCTCATCCTTTTGGCTATGAGTGTAGTTCAAACTATGTTGTAGGAAATGAAAGCTCAAATGAGGATATACATCAAGGGTTTGGAATTCAAGGATGGAAGGAACCTCAAGCTTATGAACAACCTTCATGGCAACAACCTCCTACGTACTCCTATGGGTATAATCCTGATCCTAATGTGTATCAATCCAATGTGTGTGATGACCCTCATTGTTGTTGTCAACCACAATCATCATATGCATGTGATCCCATTCCTCAATATAGCCACACACCATACTCACAAGTCTCACATCACCATTCAACTCCATATGACCATAACTCATACACACCATATCAACCACCATTTGAATCACATCTAGAACAACCACCATCCCCATACCAATACTCCCAAGAACCACAAAATTCGCATACACCACCTCAAGAATTCCCCCAATATGAACCACCTTCCAACATTCACAATCTTTCCTCAAACACTGAACTCTATCTTTCACCACCACCTCCCGATGAAGC
The DNA here is from genome assembly GCF_059453495.1 of Arachis ipaensis. Lineage (NCBI taxonomy): Eukaryota > Viridiplantae > Streptophyta > Magnoliopsida > Fabales > Fabaceae > Arachis > Arachis ipaensis. The sequence continues at coordinate 109,836,117 of NC_142441.1, read as the reverse complement.
CTTCATATTGGAACTGAGAGACCTCAAATATCGCATCTTAAGGCAACAAGAGGAGGATGAAACTAAGTTTAAGGAGCTAAAAGCAAGGATAGCTAGCATGGTAGAAGTCGTGAATCACCTAACATCTCACCTAGGATCGTGTACCCTGAGTACTTCCATTGTTGAATGCGGAGAAACTATCAAGGAGCCTAGCGAGGGAATAAACTTGAAGCTCCAAGGTGGAGAAGAAGAGTTGAAGCAAGAAGTACAACAAGAGGAGAAGATAGAGATTAGCGAACAAAAGGAAGTAGTGGATAGATATTTGGGATATGTTGAGCTCATAAAGGATGTTAAAAAGGAAGTAAAGTTGCGAAAGTAAACGGAGAGTTGAAGGAGAATGATCAGGAAGTGGATTCCACTCCTTGTTTCACTACCCACGCGTTGGCGTACTTGGCGCCTCCGCATCCACTCCATAAGTTCAAGCCATCCACGCGCAAGCTCACAGTGCGCGCGCGCGTCGATGCGTTTTAGCATCACCCAGGCCAAAGGACCCGAGAGTTGTGCCAACTCTGGACCTCTTTTGTGCCTCTAGGCCCAGCACACCCGCGCGGACACGCACTGTATGCGTTCGCGCCGATCCCTAATTCTCCCATCTACGCGTAGGCGCGTATGGCTCCCCCGCGTCACTTCCCTATTTCTGTCACCCACGCGGATGCGCACGGTGTGCGCCCGTGTGGATTTAAAAATCCCATTTAACCAGGGACACAAAATCCCTAACACAGACGCGCCCCCAGCTCCCTCTCTTCTCTAACGTCTCTCCCTCTTCTCCCTCCTTCAGAACCACCTTCCCTCCCCATAACCGGCGAGCCCTCCGGCACACCACCGCCGCCGTCGCCGTGCGCGCCCTCAACCCTCGCTCTCCTTCTCTCCCACTCAATCATCTCTTCTCTGTTTTCTCTCGTATCCAGCCCCTGCTCCGCCACGAGCACAGCCGCGACCCCCATTGTCGCTGGCGCAAGCTCCACGGTGCCACCAGACCGCCGTTCGCTCTGGCCAACTCACTCCTTTGTGCTGCACCTTCCCTTCATCCGCTCCATTCAGTCTCTGTCTTCCCAGGTTTCTGCCTCCCCTGTTCTGCTTCCCTTTTTCTGCTTTATGATAGTTTTGTTAGTTTAGTTAGATTATCTTAGTTAGTTAGTTTAGTTTAATTTAGGTGGTTAGCGAATCTGGGCTAAGTAGTGGATTTAGGATTAATTGAAATCTTTGCTGCTGTCTGAATTTGTTCTGTTTTGCTGAATTGCTCTGTTCTCTTGGATTGTTCTGTGTTCATTTGATATGTGATGCTGCTTGCTTATGTTTGATTAATGAAGCAACTACTACTGTTCTTTGTACTATTTGATTTGCTGCTGCATTATTGGTTGTTTGCTCCATCCATGTGAATTCATATATACGGTTTGTATTTTCAAGTGTTGATGAACTCATATGGAACCTGATTTGCTATTTAAACTTGGAAATAGCCAATTTACTGCTGAGATGCTGCCAGATTTTTCTTAACCATGTTCCATGAACTAACAATGCTTAAATTGGTGTAGCAAACTCTAGTTGATAATTTCTGTTTCAATTAGCACTTTGTTACCTAAATGGTCTTGGAAAATCCGCAAGAACAAGTTTTGGTCTTGCTTATACTCTTTGCTTGTTATGCATGATGATTTGTGTATAGGCATTGAATAGTTTGAATGAATTTTCTAATTGACCATAATTTGTGACTTCCTTAAAATGTCAGACCTCTTTTGCATAAACATACAAGTTGAAAGTTTTTAATCTGTGAGGCTAATTGATTCACATGTTCATGCATAATTGACATTAAGCCACATAGACCATAAGGTTTTTCACTTTTTTCTCAGCTTGTAACTTGTATGCATTATTGAATTTAGTGTTGAAAAAAAATTCTTGATTGATTTTTTTTTTATGATTTGACTTAACCAACACAAGTTCATTTGACTCTAGTGATCATTGCATTGATTGATGGTTTGTTCCATATTAGTTGTTTTCTAGCTATACCATATTTCACCATCAATGACTTGATGCATTTCGTGATTGTGAACATGTTTATATTCTTATTTCGTGTATTCTCTTTTGAATTGAACTAGTAACCACCATATCACTGATTTTCAAACTGATTTCTAACTTTAACTTATTTAACCAACTAATTTCTTTTAGTTTTCAACCTAACTCTTTTTATCATTATTTTGGATATGGTGTTTCCTAAGCTTGATGAGCAAGTAATGTGCAAAATATGGTTTGAATTCTTGGTCGGAAGTCTGACCTGCATTCCGAATTCTGTTTGCTTGTATTCCAAGAAATCTCCTTTCTTTGATTCACTTCATGAATATGCTTTGCTTTGAGTGCTTTGTATCTATTTGGCTATCTGCTTATATTGTATCATCTCTGTTTTTCAGGATTTCGGATAAAGGAAAGGCTATAGCCACTACTTCCAAAAAGAGGAAGCGCTCTAAGGCCTCTACCCCCTTTTCCCATGCAAATTATGCTAAGAATCTGCTGAATGAGGTGGATAGGGAAAACCAGTTGCTACCATCTACTGACCAAGTAAAATTCCCAAACATCTATTGTGAACTTCGCTTCTCCAACTTCCGGAAGAAAAATTTGAACATTGAGAAGAAACTGCTTCTTCCCAATGATGTGAGGCGTGCCATTAACACCCGAATTCTGGAGTTAGGATTGGACTTTGTTGATAGAGATTTGGGGAGGGTGAACACTTCGTGGGTGAGAGAATTTTATTGCAACTTCTTCCGAGCCAATATTGATTCAGTTCAGCTGAGGGGTAGAGAGATTATGATCACTGAGGAGGCTATTAGAGATGCACTGCGCTGCCACCATCATCCTGATGAGACCTGCGCCTATAGGCAGACAGAGGTAGCTATCCTCTCCATGACCTTTGACTATGAGGTGCTTAAGTGCGTGATTGCCACACCAGACGCTCCCTGGGTGATGGATTCGAACAACAAGAAGCCTAAGGGGATGCGCTTTGCTTATCTGACGAGGGAGGCCAAGACCTGGCAGCATATCTTCGCCCACTATGTTTTCCCCACCACTCACTTTTCAGAGATCCCGATGGATATGCTGGTTCTGATTGGGTGTGTGATGGAAGAGAAAGAGGTAAATTTCCCCCGACTGGTCAGACATAGTATGTGGAGAGCTCATATTCGCGGCTTGCTACCCTTTCCTACACTGGTCACCAGCATGATCGAGCTGGCAGGTGTCCCGTGGGAGGATGATGATATGACACCACCACCCCCAAATGATGATGACAAGGAGACTACCATTCCATGGGGTGGGTGGGTGCACGAGAAGCCCCCACCCAAACGCCGTTCACGAGCCAGAGCAGTGGAGGAGGCAGCTCAGCTGTCATCGTCAGCAGCAGTCACAGGACCCCCTTCTACTTCAGCAGCCGCAGCATCCTTACCACCACCACCACTAGTACCTGAGCCGACTTATCTGTTGGTGCAGCACCTTCTTCGCTTCATGGAGCGCTTCGAGTGTCGTGTCATGCGACGTCTCAATCGCATCGACCAGGTGTTTGTATCACAGGACATCGAGCTACCGCCGCTCCCAAACTTTCCAGCTTTCGACGAGCAGGAACAGGAAGAGGAGCTGGTTGAGGAGCCGATCCATCAGGATGCACCTCCAGAGACACAGGCCACCACTGAGGTCCAGCAGCCTCCTGAGGATCCACAGCCACATCCAGGGCCGCAGCCAGACCTAGTCCCACAGCCTGAGCTTGAGGAGCCCGGCACGATTGTTGACCCCCATCCCGAGCTTCAGCAGTAGCATCGAGGACGATGCTTGATTCTAAAGTATGGGGAGGTCACCGTTCGTGACCAGTGTTTACATTTATGTGGTGAACTTTCGGACATCTATTTATGTTTTCTGCTACTTTATTTTATTTTGCACTTTATCTTTTAGATCATTTTGGGATGACTGTATATATTTGCTATTGTAGATGCTCTTGTTTCGGTAGTTGCACACTTTTAGTATATATATATATATATATGTTTTGCATCTTAGTTGTTGATTGTGATTAGAAAAGTGTTTTGGATTGTTAAAAATCTAGTTGACCTTTTTATATAAGGATTGTGTTTTGATTGAAAAAGGGATAAACTAGGAAAATTTTTTTAGAATTTTTCTAAATCACAATATTGCATTAGAATAAGCTTAGTCAATATGATGAAAATTTTCAAGAAATTCATTTTTAGGGTACCACCCAATTGGTTGAAAATTTTTTTTTAGAACTTGCTTGAACTATATACTTGTGGATCATGTTTTGAGCAAAGAACACAAGCATGTGAGATTTAAGCCTAATTGTGTGGTTACATCCTATGACCACTTATTTTCATTCTTGTGTGCATCACTCTCTTCCTATGATTGTAATCTTTGATTAGTTTGATTCTTTATGTCCATTATTTTGTGTATACATGTAATTATATGATTGAGGCCATTGTTCAAATAGCTCACTTACCCAAATAGCCTACCTTTTATCTTCCATTGTTAACCAATTTTGAGCCTATGCTTACCCATTTGTTCATAATTGTAGCACATTACAAGCTTAAGTGAAAAACAATAAATGTCCCTTGTTTGGATCTTTGATTAGCTTAGGCTAGTGAGAGTGTTCATTACTTGATTTTTGGAAGGTTGGATACATTGGTTAGAGATAAAAGTGTATTTATGTTTCTATTGAAAATTTTTAGGAAATGGATGCATACCCATGTATTAATCATATGTAAACCATATGTATTGATGTTCTAAAAAAAAATAAAATAATAATAATAATAATAATAATAATAATAATAATAATAATAATAATAATAATAATAATAATAATAATAATAATAATAATAAAAATTTATTTTGCAGCGAAAAGGGAACAAAGGGTCCCAAAGTTTAAGGTTTCATAAAGTCAATGCATATGTAGGGTAATTAAAAGAAAATACATGCGTGTGTGAAAAGTGAAGAATGGATAGCTAGGTTTGTTTAGAATTGTTTAGGTTGTCATAGGTTAGGTGGGAAGTTTAAGTCAATCAAAGATTCAAATCTCAAGTTCACTTGACCATATGCATCCTACCTTGACCCCATTACATGCATGAAATAATTGTTGATTGTTAGACGAAAAAAAATCTTGGAAAACATGATTAGGAGAGAATTGAGTGAATCAACCCCATACACTTGAGTGACTAGAGCGAATACATATCCGGTGAGGGTTCGATCGCTCAATTACATGTTTCCACCCATGATCATCTTTTCTTGCAAGTTTGTGAACTCTTTTAATGATTCGATCCAATTGTGGTTTGCTTGATTGCTAATACCTTGGCCCTTGTGCATGTATGTGTATTTTTGGAGATTGATTTGTTTTGACTAAGCCATTGCATCATGTAAATAGATTGCATATAGATAGATTGCATTTAGTAGTTGCATTGAATAAATGTTAATATCCTTTGCTTCTTCTTGATTTTAGCATGAGGACATGCTTAGTTTAAGTGTGGGGAGATTTAATAAACCCCAATTTCGTGATTTATCTTGTGCTTATTTTGGGGGATTTTATAACCTTTTTCCACATTTATTCAATGAAATAGCATGGTTTTGTGATTCTCCCTTGAATTTTACTTAAGTGTAAAAACATGCTTTTTAGGCCCTAAATTGGTAATTTTGATTCATTTTAATTCCATTCGATGCCTTGATGTGTGTGTTGAGTGATTTCAGGTTATAAGGCAAGTATTGGATGGGAGAAATGAGTAAAAAAGCATACAAAAGGGAGAAGGCATGAAGAAACAAAGATTGGGAGTGCATCAAAGGACGCGCACGCGCACAAGGCGCGCACGCGCAAAAGAGATCTCACCCATAGACACGCACGCGTACATGCCGCTTCCGCCCGGATGGAGAAATTGCCAATCGACGCGCACGCGCATATGACGCGCATGCGCCAATACTCTTACATGGCCCACTTGAAGGCAAAACGCTAGGGGCGATTTCTGAGCTGCCCAGGCCCAAGTCCAACTTGTTTCTGAGTGTATTTCCTGCAGAATTAAAGTCCAAGCAAAGGGGGAGCAATTAGTTTAGCCAACATGAGCCTTTAGTTAGTTTTCTAGAGAGAGAAGCTCCTTCTTCTCTCTAGAATTAGGTTAGGATTAGGGTAGATTATCTTAAATTCAAGTTCAATTACTTGATCTCATCTTGTTTCTTTTATAATTTCTCATTCTTACATCTTGGTTTTCTTAATTGTGATGTTAATTTCTCACTTTGCTCTCTTTTATGACGATGAACTCATGTTGGATTTGGTTTACTTTTAATGCAATTTAATGTTGATGTTCCTTTTTATTGATGAATTGAATTGTGATCTTACTTTTCTTGTACTTAGTAGTTGTTAGATTTTATTATTCTTACAATTTATGATGCTTATCTTTATTGCACTCTATGTGTTTGATGAAATGATCCCTTTAATTTCTGAGTAGTTTTGTCAACTCTTGGCCTAAGCCAAGGGAATTGGGTAATCTTGAGTCATTGGGTATGATTGATTTGGTGATTTGAGAACCCATAGTGATCAATTTGACATCCATTGACGCTAACCCACTACTAAGTAAATTAGTAAGTAGGTTAGGACTTAAGGGTAGATGTGATCAAATCTATTTGACGTACTTCAAGCTTAGGAGTAAATGTTACGTACTTAAAGCTTTTGGGAAGTAGACTTAATAGATTGGCCTCTCATGATTATCAATATTCGGTTTGTTGACAAGGATGGTGATCTGAATTACCCCAAATCTTAGCCAAGAGTTCTTTATTTTGCTTTCTTTATTCGCTTGCTAATTCTATTTTTCTTGCCCTCTCATGAACCAAAAATTCCCCTTTTACCCCTTCATAGCCAATAACTAAGCATTACATTGTTTTCCTAGGGAGATGACCTGGAGTCCGAATACTTCGGTAAATTTTTGTTGGGGTTTGTACATGTGACAACTCAACTTAATTTGATGTGAGAGTTGTTTGTTGGTTTGGAGCTATGCTTACAACGAAGTAATTCTTTTCTGTAAGAAGAAAATCTAGACCGACAATAATTTTTATACCAAAGCTCCCAGTCATCATTGCAAGAGAACTCACTTCCCAACAAGAGGAGCAGTTGCTTAGTGTGTTGAGAAGACACAAGAAGGCAATTGGGTGGAGCTTGGCAGATATAGTAGGCATCAACTCTCAAGTTTGTGAGCACAGAATATTTCTAGAAGAGGGAGCAAGGCATGTCCGTCAACCCCAAAGAAGACTGAATCCCACTATCTTAGAGGTTGTCAAGAAGGAATTGACCAGATTACTTGAGGCAGATATCATCTGCCCCATCTCAGACAGTGAATGGGTTAGCCCAGTACAAGTGGTGCCCAAGAAGTCTGGAGTCACAACAGTGAAGAGTGAGCAAGGAGAGTTCATAGTAACCAGAGTACAGAATGCCTGGAGGGTTTGCATTGATTACAGGCGCCTCAACCAGGCTACTCGTAAGGATCACTACCCCCTGCCATTCATTGATCAAATGCTGGATCGCCTGTCAGGTAAATCATATTATTGCTTTCTAGATGGTTACACAGGCTATTTCCAGATTCATATAGCTCCTGAAGATCAGGAAAAGACTACTTTTACATGTCCCTTTGGGACTTATGCTTACAAGAGAATGCCCTTTGGCTTGTGCAATGCACCAGCTACTTTCCAAAGGTGCATGATGAGTCTTTTCTCTGATCTTATTGAGAATTGTATGGAGGTTTTTATGGATTATTTTAGTGTATATGGTGATTCCTTTAGCCTTTTCTTGGATAGTTTATCTAGAGTATTAGACAGGTGTGTCAGTTCAAACCTTGTTTTAAATTTTGAAAAGTGTCATTTTATGGTCAAACAAGGTATTGTACTAGGACATGTTGTCTCTAATACTAGTATCTATGTAGATCCAGCAAAGATAAATGTCATTTCTAGTCTACCATATCCCTCCTCCGTGAGGGAAGTTCGTTCGTTCCTTGGCCATGCAGGTTTCTACCGGAGATTCATCAAGGACTTCAGTAAGGTAGCACTGCCCTTATCCAGACTTCTGCAGAAGGATGTAGAATTCGAACTGAGTGAGGACTGCATAGAGGCATTCGATAAGCTGAAGATCGCCTTGACTCAAGCTCCAATTGTGAGAGGACCAGACTAGAGCCAGCCCTTTGAGATTATGTGTGATGCCTCCAACCATGCTGTAGGAGAGGCGCTGGCCCAGCACGTAGGTAAGGATCCTTTCGTAATTGCTTATGCTTCCAAGACATTAGACGCTGCTCAGTCTAATTACACTACCACTGAAAAAGAGCTTCTTGCTATTATTTTTGCTCTGGATAAATTCTGAGCTTATTCTTGGTACTAAGGTGGTAGTGTACACAGACCATGCCGCTCTAAAGTATTTATTAGCCAAAAAAGAGTCCAAACCAAGGCTAATACGATGGATATTGCTGCTACAAGAATTTGATTTAGAAATTAAGGATAGGAGTGGTTCTCAGAATTTAGTGGCGGATCACTTGAGTCGCCTTGAGTACATTAAAGATGACTCCACTCCTATCAACGATGCTTTTCCTTTTGACAGCTTGCATGTAATAAGTAGTTCCTTGGTATGCACCTGTAGCTAATTATCTAGTCAGCCATACTTTTCCTCCCAATTTTACTAAGCACGAGAGGGACAAGCTGAAAAGCGAGTCCAAATATTATATATGGGATGATCCCTATTTGTGGAGGTATAGTGCTGACCAGATAATTAGGAGATGTGTGCCTCAATCAGAATTTCAGTCCATTTTAGAGGCCTGCCACTCATCTGAGAGTGGTGGACATTTTGGTCCTCAAAGGACAGCTAGAAAAATCCAAGACTGTGGATTCTGGTGGCCCACTCTTTTTAAAGATGCTACTGCTTTTTGTAAATCTTGTTCTCCATGCCAAAGGTTTGGTAACATATCCAAGAGGGATGAGATTCCCCAACAAATTATGTTGTTCTGTGAGATTTTTTATGTTTGGGGCATTGACTTCATGGGTTCGTTTCCAAACTCGAGCGGTTTCTCATATATATTGTTAGCTGTAGATTATATTTCTAAATGGGTGGAAGAAATTCCTACCCATGCTGATGATGCTAACACTGTTATCTCTTTTGTTAGAAACCATATTATCTGTCGCTTTGGATCACCATGAGCAATCGTGAGCAATCAAGGCACCCATTTCTGTAACAGGAGACTGACCACTCTATTGAAGAAGCATGGCGTTATTCACAAGGTAGCCACAGCCTACCACCCGCAGACTAATGGACAAGTGAAAGTGTCTAACAGAGAGATAAAGCGTATCCTGGAGAAAATAGTCAAGCCTCATAGGAAGGACTAGAGCACCAGGTTACAAAATGCGCTTTGGGCATATCGGACTGCATACAAGCACCTATAGGAATGAGTCCCTTCCGCTTGGTTTATGGAAAAGCATGTCACCTCCCAGTAGAGATAGAACACAAAGCATTCTGGGTGGTGAGAGAGATCAACGTGGAATTTGAGAAAGCAGGAGCTGAAAGGAAAATGCAGCTACAAGAGTTAGAAAATCTACGCCTAGAAGCATATGATAATTCCAGGCGATACAAAGAGAAAATGAAGGTTGTACATGACAACACATCAAAAGGAGAGAGTTCAAACTTGGGGAGTTGGTTCTCCTTTACAACTCTAGGCTGAGGCTCATGCCAGGTAAGCTGAGATCCAGATGGGAAGGTCCCTACAGAGTAGAGAAGGCAGAGCCATACGGAGTCTTTCACCTAAGTCATCCTTCAAGATCCAACTTCATCAAGGTCAATGGACATCACTTAAAGCTATATCATGGTGAGAAGATGAAGAAAAACAAGGAGCTAGAGATCTTCCTCTTGGAAGATCCACCCACAACAGAAGACTGAGCTAGTGGACCGTCCAACTTAAGGACGTTAGAGAAAAGTGCTTGGTGGGAGACAACCCACCATGGTATATTCCTTCCTTTTTGTTCTTAGTTTTATTTTATTTTATTTTATTTTCATTCGTGTTCATTCATAATTTCTGCATAGTCATCTGCATTCTGCATTTTGCATCCTGCATACTGCATAAAAAAAATAAAAAAATAAAAAAATAAAAAAAATGGAAATGCACACGACGCGCAAGCATCGCTGACGCGTCCGCGCCATATGTGCATACGACAAAAAGGGGAATTGAACAGAAAGTCATGTGGGAGCGTGGCTGGAAGCGTGCCTTTGGCACCAACGCGACCACGCGAACGCGTCCCTGACGCGACTGCGTCGTTTGCGAAAATAGCCTCCCACGCGTCCGCGTCACTCACGCGCACACGTGACCCTGCGAAATCGACATAAATGGGTACATGGCAGAGAGTTAGGATGGAGTGGGGCTGGAATTGTGCTAAAAGCACAAAGCCCCATCACGCGAACCTGTGCCCCACGCGTCCGCATCATCTTTCAAAGTAAGGCCATTCATGCGTGCGCGTCACCCACGTGCACGCGTCACCCTAACTTTTGGCAATATGCGTTAGAGACAGAAAGTTGTGCGAACACGAGGCTGCTCTCGTGCCACTAGCACAAATCAAGTCATGCGTCCACGTGACCGATGCGTCCGTGTCACTTGAAAATTTTGCAACTCATGCGAACGCGTGACCCACGCGTCCGCGTCACATGCGACGCACAGTTTTACTAGATCAGTGCCAGATATCTTATCTTTTCCTCAATCCTATTTTTCTCTTCTCCCTTCTTATTTCTTTCTTCTTTACTCCTTCTCATTTTTTTTACTTTCTTTCCCCCTTCTTTCTTCTTCACAATCATCATCAAGGTTCTTTTATCTTCTTCTTCCCTCTTTACTTTTCAATTATTACTATTTTATCTTTATTTATGTTTTCTTCTTCTTTTTCTTTTTACTTTCATTATCTATGTTTTCTTTTTCTTTCTTTTTCTTTTTAAACCCTTTTAATTGGTGTTGGAAATTTATTTGGGTAATTTTTTTCTATATTTTGCTTGTGGATTATTAAGGAATTGTTTGACAATTCTATATTACTTCTTAAAGGGTTGCTTGCATGTTCAATTTAATACTTTCAACAACATATTTACCATGCATGCTAAGTGGTTGTGAAAAAGCATGTATGGCATTGTGCATTATTTTTATATTATTCTATTCTACTACTCATGCCTATTTTTCACAAAACCCCTTTTTATTCATTATTCATTGAACATAATTGTCAATACAAACAGATTGTTAGTTTCAAAGACTTGATAATCAAATTAGGGTTTTAATGCTTGATCTATGCTACTCATGCCTTTGCCAGCATGCCAATAAACATCTTGCATATATTTGCCATCACATTCACTTGCTATTTTTCATTGATGAACTTTTCACCTGTAGTCGTGACCATGTGTAAACGACATCCTTCTTTACTGTGCATAGATTATCATTTGCCCTGTCCTCTTCCTTGCTCAAAACCTTAGCTTCACGTGTTACTTTCTTTTTTCCTTATCAGGATGGCCACCAAGAAGGGTAAAGAGAAAGCTACTCCCAAATTACCAGCAAGGAAAGGAACAAAAAGAGCACTAGTGACAGAGCCATCTTCAACAGCAGTAAAGCCCTCAACAAAACGAATCAAGAGGATCATCAAGGTCGATGAAAAAGAGAAAGGTTTTCCAACAAAGGACACTGCGCGGTTTACTAACCGCTACTGTGAGCAGATGTTCCCATTCTGGCTGAAAGAAACTATAACAATGAGCACCTCCTGATCCTTCCGACCAACATTGTTAAATTTGTTGAGCCCCGCATTGAGCAAAGACAATGGGGATTCCTACAGAAACAGCCACGGCAGGTTAACCTATCATGGGTAGTTGAATTCTACTCCAATTTTCACATGCCAACCCTGCAGTCTGTTGATGACAAGCCATCTTAGCCTATTTTAACTAGTCTTTTTCTTTTGTTTTCATTAGAATTATGCACTTTCTTGAGCTACAAGCAAGCTAATTGAGTAGATTTTCATGTTTCCCTTGATTGAATCAACCATATATGAATTCATGCCATTTCATGAGGTTTTATGCTATATTTGTTGCATATTGTGAAAGAATGAATATCTCATGATTTTGAGCATAGCTTTGATGAGTTTGGTTGATTAATGATAGGTGAAGAAAGCTTGGAGAAGGGTTGAAGCAAGAAGGAATGGCTAGGAGTAAAGAGGAGACAATGGAATAAGTGAAATTGAACCGGTTTTGAGGTTAGCAAAAGTTGGACCAAAAGTTTGAGCCAAAGTTAGGGGTCTAACTTTGGCTCCAACTTTTCATATCAGCTAGCACATTTTGCTGATATCAACGTTGGTGCCAACGTTAGGGGTCTAACTTTGACCCTAACGTTGGCCTTGCTTAGTGTGCTAGTGGCGCCAACGTTAGCCCCCTAACTTGGTGGCTAACGTTGGCGCCACTAGCACACTAAGCAAGGCCAACGTTAGGGTCAAAGTTAGACCCCTAACGTTGGCACCAACGTTGATATCAGCAAAATGTGCTAGCTGATATGAAAAGTTGGAGCCAAAGTTAGACCCCTAACTTTGGCTCAAACTTTTGGTCCAACTTTTGCTAACCTCAAAACCGGTTCAATCGGTTCACTTTGGTTCTTCTCCAAACTTCAAGAGCAATCAACCAAGGCCTCTTTCAACCCAATTCCACCATGAGCAAAGGCCCAACTCAAGGCTTGAAGATCATTTTAAGAAAGTGTATAAATAGGATAGAATTCAAGTTCTTCGGGGAGCTTTTCTTTTGGAATTTTCATAAGAGTTTTCGGAGAGCTTTTGTTATTGAGTGAACTTTAATTTCTTTGTCTTGGGAAGGAGAATTCACTTCTCTTTCTCTCAGTTTTATTGCTTTCAATTTCAATTACAATTATCTTGGATCTTGGATTGGAGAATTGAAGAAATTCTGTTTCAATCTCAATCTTGGATCTCTCTGCTTTATTTACTGAATTTGAATTTCCGTTTCTGTTACTTGATTCTCATCTATTCTCTTGCAATTTACAATTCCTTTGCAATTGTTCTTATTGGATCTAGGAAGGCATTGAGATCTAGACTCAGTTTTCTAGTCTCTGGGTCCTGAGATCCAAATCCCCAATTTACATTCTGTTTCTTTCCTTCCATGTTCATTTACTTTTCTGCTTCATATCCGATTCAATCCCAATTCCCTTTTACTCTTCTATTTGATGCAGTTTAACTTTTCCTTGCTTAATTTCTGCAAATCCAAGTCCCAATCCCCTTTACATTTCAAGCAATTTACATTCCTTGCACTTTAAGATTCCGCAATTTACATTTCTTGCACTTTAAGTTTCTGTCATTTAATTTCTTGTTCTTTAAGTTTCAGCAATTTATTTCTTGTTCTCTTTACTTCAATGCAATTTAATTCTCCAAGTCACAAAACCATCAACCAAATCTTGATTCGCTTGACTAAATCAACCACTAAACTAAAATTGCTCAATCCTTCAATCCCTGTGGGATCGACCTCACTCCCGTGAGTTTTTATTACTTGATGCGACCCGGTGCACTTGCCGGTTAGATTTGTGTGTTTTGGGAGAAATCCATTTTTCACCAAAATACTCATCATCTGTCTATGTCCATCAGAAGTAAGTCTCCATAACTGAAGAGGCCATTCAGCGAGCTTTAGCTCTTCCCCCTGCTCCAGAAGGATTGGACGCATTTTAAGAAGCCTCTGTCAAACGCCAGACATACAAATTTGACTGGGACGCCGTTCTCAAAGTTATCGCACAACCTGGCAGCAGATGGATCTATGGATAGCATCAATCCCGACCTAAAGGGATATTGGCTTCAGCACTCACCTTGGAGGCTCGAGTATGGGCATAGATTATGTCCCATTACGTCTTTCAGAGCACTCACGAGTCCTCCTTCACTGCAGACATGGCTGTTCTACTCTGGTGTATCCTTACAGACCAGCCCCTCAACTTACCAAGACACATCCGGAATGCAATGGGACACATACAAATTGCGGGTAACTTACCTTTTCCCGTCTTGGTTTCAGATCTAGTCTCAGCAGCCGGAGTATCCTACAGAGCTGGGGACACCAAGGCCATGATTCCATGGGATGATCAGTACATCCCTAACGGGAAGTATATCAGACCCCCAACAGCCACTACTAACCAGCCTGCAGAACCGGCTGAGGACATTCCTCCTTCCACACCACAAGCACCTTCAACAAATCAGCTGCTCCATCAGATACTTGAGAGGTTGGACCGGCAAGAACAGAAGGCAAAGCTAAGTAACGATTGGATTTCTTGCCAGTAAAGAAATTCATAAAAATAATCGTGTTGTAAGTATAGTTTCTAAACCAGCAAAGAATCCTTTCGTACAAAAAATTATTTGTCACTAAAGCAAACCCAATAAAATTAATAACCAAAGTATTGAAACCTCGGGTCGTCTCTCAAGGAATTATAGGGAAGTATGATTTATTATTGGTTATGGAAAAGGGTATAATTTTGGGTTTTTGAAATAAGGAACAAGAAAAATAAATCAGCAATAAAGTAAATTAATTATCATGAACACCAGTGCACGGTATAAGAACTGGAAATCCCATCCTAGTTATCCTTATCAGGTGTGATAAGAATTGTTTATTGCTCCAACTTAGTTAACCCTTACTAAATAAAGGAAAGTCAAGTGGACTAATTAATTTGATTTCTCAAGTCCTAGTCAACTCCTATGGCAAGACTAGCTTTAGAGGAATCCAAATCAATCAGCAAATTCTAATTTTCAATCAACAGTTGAGTTTGATAACTCAAGTGTCACCAATTACTTCACCAAAGCAAAGGAAGAAAAATCTAAATTATTTATATTATAAATAGAATAAAGCAATCATAAATCTGAAATACCTCAAATTGTATTAAATAGAATATTCAAATCTAACATGAAGAGTTTATAAGCCAATTTTGACAACATAAATAATTACCAAGTGAAATAGAGCAACTAAAGTAATAGAGTAAATAAAAGTAGATAAGAGAAACTAGATTTAAAAGAACATAGAACATAGAACTTGGAATGCAGAAGAAGTAAACCTAACCTTTAAGAGAAATTCTAATCATAAATCCTAAGAGAGAGAAGAGAGCCTCTCTCTCTCTCTAAAACTACATCTAAATCTTAAAATTGTGAATATGAATGTTGTATATGTTGTTCTTGTTGATTCCCCTATTCTCTAGTTTCTATTTTGTGTTTCTGGGCTTGGATTTGGGTTAAAAAGGGGCCTAGAAATTGCTGAGGGTGTTTTCTGCAGATTCCTGCACGTGACGTCTGTCACGCGTGCGCGTGGGTCACACGTTCGCATCATTTGGAGTTTTTCCTTGTCACGCGTACGCGTCAGTCACGCGTACGTGTCATTTGCGTTCAGCTCAAGGCACGCATCCGCGTCGTCCACGCGTGCGCGTCGCTGCTTTTTCTTTAAAACTCCATTTTTGTGATTTTCTTCCATTTTTGTATGTTTTCTTTCTATCCTCTAAGCCATTCCTACCCTATAAAGTTTGAAATTACTTAACACACAGATCATGGCATTGAATGGTAATAAAGGATAATTAAAATTAATATTTTTAAAGCATAGGAAACATGTTTTCACATATATCATAAAATAAGGAAGGAATAGTAAAACAATGCAATTTACATGAATAAGTGGGTGAAGAATTGATAAAAACAATTAATTGAGCACAAGATGAATCATAAAATAGGGGTTTATCACTAAGGGAGTGCCGTAACCAGCGCCGATTCACATTCCTCAAGGAGCTGCTTATGGGAAACCACAGACCTGACACAGACCCAGACACCCCGGACTCTACTTCATTTACCAGCACAGGGAGTCATGACGGTCCCGGTTGTAGAGATACTGCTACTAGCTCCCCTTTGTTCCTGAATGATGGCACCGAAGACGGTGCAAAGCCTTAAGTGTAGGGAGGTCGGTCAGTACCTGACTTCCGGAGGTAATTTCTCTTTCTTAACTTCAATAGGATATTTATTTTCTTTTATTTTCTTTTATTTGCATGCATGTTCTGCTTGGTTGAAAAATAATAAGTCCTTTTTAAGACCCTATTTTTAAAAAATTTCACTAATTTAAAATTAAAATTTTTGTGTTAAGCTTGTTTGAAGTTGTATTTGGAACATGGTTTTAAGCTAGAACACACAACCCGTGAGACTTGAGCTTAATTACATGGTTACATTATTTAACTATAAAAATTTTTATTCTTGTGTGTTTACTTCTCTATGATTGTAATCTATATTTTGTTTCTACTATATGTCCAATGTTTAATGTATTTATATGCACGCATAGGATTGAGGCCATTATTTGATTATCAACTCACATATCCCAAATAAGCCTACCCTTTTAAATCACCCTTGTTACCCACTTTGAGCCTATTAATCCACATTTGTTCTATATTTTACCACATCACTAGCCTTAAACAGAAAAACAATTAAATACCCCAAATTGAATCTCTGGTTAGCTTAGGATAGAGATAGTGTGTTAATTAAGTGTGGGGAAAAGTGGGAACATGGGTTAGTAAGGGAATGTGATATATTTTTTTACAATTGATAAAATATTGAGAATTTGGGTACCTACTCATGTGAGACCAGAAAAAAATAAAAATCCATGTGCATTGATAAGTTATATTTGCTTTTATATTTAAAAAAATCCAAAAATATTCAATAAGTAAATAAATAAGGGGACAAAATTATCCCACTGCTAAGCTAAGTTAAGGAAAAGATCAATGCATATGTGATACAAGTTAAAAGAAAAGTTAATGCATGAGTATGTAATGCAAAAGTGAGAATTTTGGGCAGCTAGGCATGAATTTAAAAGTATATAGAGTGTGTATATAGGTGAGAGCTTAGGTTAATCAGAGATTCAAATTATAGCCCACTTAGCCATACATATACCCTCACCTTTACCTTAGCCCCATTACAACCTTGAAAAGAACTCATGATGTTTGCATTGGTACATTAAATACTTGTTGATTAATTAGGAGAAGAACAAAGTTTAGAAACTATGACTAGAGAAGAGTAGAGTGATTACCCTATACACTAGAGAGATTAGAGTGCACATATATTACCAGTGAGGGTTCAATGCTTAATTCTATGTTTTCTGCTTTTATGAGCTCTCTTCTTACAAGTTTACTTGCTTTTTATTGTATGATTTGAATTAGTGGAATTTGGTTTGTGTTTGTCTTGGAGAACTTGTTTGCTTTTAACCAAGTGGGCAGAATCATTTTAGCATATAGTTGCATTCACATATAAGTTGCATTTCATGAGTCTTACTATCCCTTATTCATTCTCTTTGTCTCCTTGAGCTTAGCATGAGGACATGCTAATGTTTAAGTATGGGGAGTTTGATAAACCACTATTTTGTGGTTTATCTTGTGCTAATTTGTGTGGTTCTTATCAACTATTCACTCACTTATTCATACTATTTGTATGGTTTTACAATTCCTTCCTAGTTTTATGCTATGATTGAAAACCTGCTTCCTAAGCCTTTAAATTGTGTATTTTAATTTATCCTTTATACCAGTCGATGCCGTGATCTATGTGTTAAGTGTTTCAGGCTTTATAGGGAAGGAATGGCTTAGAGAATGGAGAGGAAGCTTGCAAAAATGGAAGGAGCACATGAAATAAAGGAGACAACCAGCGAGAAGTGACGCGCACGCATGGCTCACGTGTGCGTGCGAAACAGAGAAAATCACAGCGACGCGTGCGCGTTCCTGACGCGTACCCGTGGAAGCGAATCTGTACAATGACGCGAGCACGAACCTGACGCGCACGCGTGGAAAGGAAATTCGGCCAGCGATGCGCACGCTGATGAGCGGATATTTTATACGCTGATGGGCAGCAACCTGGCGTTTAACGCCAGGATTGACACTCAAAGGGGGCGTTTACATGCCAGAATGGTGCAGGGATGAGAAATCCTTGGCACCTCAAGATATGTGGACCCCACAGGATCCCCACCTACCTCACACCTCTCTATCTCCTCCATTTTCTTCTTCTTCTCCTTCCTTCGTTCTTCTTTTGCTCGAGGACGAGCAAACCTTCTAAGTTTGGTGTGGTAAAAGCGTTGCTTTTTGTTTTTCCATAACCATTTATGGCACCTAAGGCCGGAGAAACCTCTAGGAAGAGGAAAGGGAAGGCAGTTGCTTCTAACTCCGAGTCATGAGAGATGGAGAGATTCATCTCAAAAGCACATCACTAGAAAGAGGATGGAGCAAACAAGAGAGCCCACTCATGGACCTCAACAAAAGCAACCCATTATCCTCCATGAAATCAGAGAGGAGAAACAAGGGCAAGGAAGAGACATTGAGGAGCTCAAGCACTTCATAGGATCTTTAAGAAGGAGAACTAGCCGCCATCACTAAGGTGGACCCGTTCTTTAATTTCCTTGTTCTTATTTTTCTGTTTTTTGATTTATATGCTTGATGTTCTATCTATGTTTGTGTCTTTACTACATGATCATTAGTATATTAGTGTCTATGCCTTAAATCTATGAATGTCCTATGAATCCATCACCTTTCTTAAATAAAAAATGTTTTTAATTGCAAAAGAAAAAGAAGTACATGAATTTTGAATTTTAAAATATTTTAATTATTTTGATGTGGTGGCAATAATTTTTGTTTTCTGAATGAATGCTTGAACAGTGCATATTTTTGAATTTGTTGTTTATGAATGTTAAAATTGTTGGCTCTTGAAAGAATGATGGAAAAGGGAAAATGTTATTGATAATCTGAAAAATCATAAAAATGATTCTTGAAGTAAGAAAAAGCAGTGAAAAGCTTGCGGAATAAAAAAAGAGAGGCGAAAAAAAAGAGAAAGAAAAAGAAAAAGCAAGCAGAAAAAGCCAATAGCCCTTTAAACCAAAGGCAAGGGTAAAATAAAAAGGATCCAAGGCTTTGAGCATCAGTGGATAGGAGGGCCCACAGGAATAAAATCCTGGCCTAAGCGGCTAAACCAAGCTGTCCCTAACCATGTGCTTGTGGCGTGAAGGTGTCAAGTGAAAAGCTTGAGATTGAGCGGTTAAAGTCGTGATCCAAAGTAAAAAGAGTGTGCTTAAGAGCTCTGGACACCTCTAATTGGGGACTCTAGAAAAGCTGAGTCACAATCTGAAAAGGTTCACCCAGTTATGTGTCTGTGGTATTTATGTTTCCGGTGGTAATACTAGAAAACAAAATGCTTAGGGTCACGGCCAAGACTCATAAAGTAACTGTGTTCAAGAATCAACAATACTGAACTAGGAGAATCAATAACACTATCTGAATTCTGAGTTCCTATAGATGCCAATCATTTTGAACTTCAAAGGATAAAGTGAGATGCCAAAACTGTTCAGAAGCAAAAAGCTAAGAGCCCCGCTCATCTAATTAAGACTGATATTCATAGATGTTTTTGGAATTTATTGTATATTCTCTTCTTTTTATCCTACTTTGTTTTTCGTTTCTTGGGGACAAGCAACAATTTATGTTTGGTGTTGTGATGAGCGGATAATTTATACGCTTTTTGGCATTGTTTTTAGTATGTTTTCAATATATTTTAGTTAGTTTTTATTATATTTTTATTCTTTTAAACAAAAATCACATTTCTGGACTTTACTATGAGTTTGTGTATTTTTCTGTGATTTCAGGTACTTTCTGGCTGAAATTGAGGGACCTGAGCAAAAATCTAATTCAGAGGCTGAAAAAGGACTGCAGATGCTGTTGGATTCTGACCTCCCTGCACTCGAAGTAGATTTTCGGGAGCTACAGAAGCCCAATTGGCACGCTATCAATTGCTTTGGAAAGTAGACATCCTGGGATTTCCAACAATATATAATAGTTTATACTTTTGCCGAGATTTGATGGCCCAAACCTGCGTTCCAGGTTAGCATAAAAATTCTGGCGTCAAAACGCCAGAACTGGCATGAAAGATGGAGTTAAACGTCCAAATTGGCACAAAAGCTGGCATTTAACTCCAAGAAAGGTCTCTACACGTGAAAGCTTCAATGCTCAGCCCAAGCACACACAAAGTGGGCCCCGAAAGTGGATTTCTACACTAACTATTCTAGCTTACTCATTTTCTGTAACCCTAGGTCACTAGTTTATTATAAAAACTACTTTTAGTGATTCATCTTTTACCTCATGACACTTTACACGTTTCATATTGTATTCTCTACAGCATGAGTCTCTAAATCCCATGGTTGGGGGTGAGGAGCTCTGTTGTGTTTTGATGGATTAATGCAATTACTACTATTTTCCATTCAATCACGCCTGTTTCTATTCTAAGATATTCATTCGCACTTCAACCTGATGAATGTGATGATCCGTGACACTCATCATCATTCTCACCTATTAACGCGTGCCTAACAACCACCTCTGTTCTACATGAAATCAAGCTTGAATGTGTATCTCTTGGGTTTCTAATCTAAGATTGGAACCTTCGTGGTATAGGCTAGAATTATTGGCGGCCATTCCTGAGATCCGGAAAGTCTAAACCTTGTCTGTGGTATTCCGAGTAGGATCTGGGAAGGGATGACTGTGACGAGCTTCAAACTCACGAGTGCTGGGTGTAGTGACAGACGCAAAAGGATCAATGGATCCTATGCCAACATGATTGAAAACCGACAGATGATTAGCCGTACGGTGACAGCGCATTTGGACCATTTTCACTGAAAGGACGGATGATAGCCATTGACAACGGTGATCCACCAACATATAGCTTGCCATGGAAGGAGCCTTGCGTGCATGAAGAAGAAGACAGTAGGAAAGCAGAGGTTCAGAAGATAGAGCATCTCCAAAACCTCACCCTGTTCTCCATTACTGAAAAACAGGTATTTATTTCATGTTCTTTTACTTTTTACAATTAAATCTGAGAATTATTGATATCCTGACTAAGAGTTACACTCCGTGGGATCGACCCTTACTCACGGAAGGTATTACTTGGACGACCCAGTGCACTTGGTAGTTAGTTGTGCGGAATTGCAAAAGTGTGATTGTGATTTCGTGCACTAAGTTTTTCGCGCCGTTGCCGGGGATTGTTCGAGTTTGGACAACTGACGGTTTATCTTGTTGCTTAGATTAGGAATAATTTATTTTTGTTGGTTTAGAGTCACTAAATTTGAGTCTTTTATTTGAGTTTAGTTTCATATTTAAAGTTTGGTGTCAATTGCATGCTTTTATTTTCTTTCAATTTTTCAAATTTGCATATTTTTAGTTCTTTCTTGATCTTTAAAAAATTTTAAGTTTGATGTCCCTTGTGCTTTTATTTACTTAAAAAAATTTTTCAAAAATTCATTCTTGGTGTTTATCTTCATCTTCAAAGTGTTCTTGGTGTTCATCTTGACATTCAAAGTGTTCTTGTTTGTTCTCTTTGTTTTGATCTAAAATTTCTAAGTTTAGAGTCATTTTGTTGTTTTTCTCTTTCCTCATTAAAATTTAAAAATTAAAAAAATATCTTTTCCTTTTTTTACTCATAGATTTCGAAATTTTGCATTAAATTAGTCAAAGATTTTCAAAATCATATCTTTTTTTTGTCAAGTCAAAATTCTAATTTCAAAAATTGATCTTTTCAAATCTTTTTCAAAAATCAAATCTTTTTAATTTCTTCAATCATATCTTTTCAATCATATCTTTTTCAATAAATAGCAATCATATCTTTTTAATCATATATTTTTCAATAAATTGCAATCATATCTTCTCAATCATATCCTTTTCAAAATAGTTTTCAATCATATTTTTTTGATTGCTAATTTCAAAATCTTTTTAAAAAAAAAATCACTTAACTACTTTTCTCTTTCATAATTCGAAATTAACTCAGCATTCTTTTTCCAAAATCTTTTTAATGAATTAATTAATTTAGTTTTCAATTTGCTTTTATTTCATTTTCTTCTAATTTTCAAAAGTTTTATTTTATCTTCCACTTATTTTGTTTTATTTTTTCGGTTACTTTTAATAAAATAAAATAAAAAAATTAAAAATATAATTACAATTCATATCAATTCCCTTTTCTCCATCATGGACATAAGTGGAAGTGAACAGTCCAGAAGGACTCTGGGGTCATATGCTAACCCCATTACAGCTGCATATGGGAGTAGCATCTGTATACCTCCCATCAAAGCAAGCAGTTTTGAGCTAAATCCTCAGCTCATTATCATCGTGCAGCAAAATTACCAGTATTCCGGTCTTCCACAGGAAGAACCTACTGAGTTTCTGGCACAATTCTTACAAATTACTAACACAATACATGATAAAGAAGTGGATCAGGATGTTTACAGATTATTACTATTTCCATTTGCTGTAAAAGATCAAGCTAAGAGGTGGTTAAATAACCAACCCACAGTAAGCATAAAAACATGGAGACAGTTATCAGACAAATTTCTGAATCAATTTTACCCTCCAAAAAGGATGACACAGCTAAGGCTGGACATCCAAGTTTAAACAAGAGGATTATGAATCCCTTTATAATGCCTGGGAGAGGTACAGAGGGATGCTAAAGAAATGCCCCTCTGAAATATTTTCAGAGCGGGTACAGTTAGACACCTTCTACTATGGGCTTACAGAAAAAGCTCAGATATCTCTAGACCACTCAGCTGGTGGATCTATACACATGAGGAAGACTATTGAAGAGGCTTAAAAACTCATAGATATGGTTGCTAGAAATCAACATCTGTACTCAAGCAGTGAGTCCTCCATAAAAGAAGAGGCTAGGACAGTAACTACTGATCCTAATCCTCAAGAACAGATTGTTGAACTTAATCAGCAATTACTCCTTGTGACAAAACAATTAGTAGAATTTAAAGAGATGCTCCAAGACACTAAATGCTAACAAGAATATGGAAGCACAATTGAATCAGACAAGACAGCAGCTATCTAAACAGATAACAGAAGAATGCCAAGATGTCCCAATTAAGGAGCGGGAAAACATTAAATAAATCAGCTCAAAGTAGCAGAAAGTCAAGAAAGGAACAACTGATAGAGGATGACCAAACCACTGCCCAAAATCCCTCTGAGGACAGCAAGAGCCCAGAGAGGAATAATTCTGGCGTTCAAACGCCAGAAAAGGATGGGAAGCTGGCGTTAAACGCCCATCCAGCACCCAATCCTGGCGTTCAAACGCCAATGAGGGATCAGACACCTGCAAGTACTGATAGTAACTCCTCTAAGAAGGCTTCTCCAACCACCTCTGTAGGGAATAAACCTGTAGCAACCAAGGTTGAAGAATATAAAGCCAAGATGCCTTATCCTCAGAAACTCTGCCAAGCGAAACAGGATCAACAATTTGCCCGCTTTGCAGACTATCTCAGGACTCTTGAGATAAAGATCCCGTTTGCAGAGGCACTTGAGCAAATACCCTCTTATGCTAAGTTCATGAAAGAGATCTTAAGTCATAAGAAGGATTGGAGAGAAGCTGAAAAGGTGTTTCTCACTAAAGAATGCAGTATAGTCATTCTGAAAAGCTTACCAGAGAAGATTAAAGATCCAGGAAGCTTTATGATACCATGCACATTAGAGGGTGCTTGCACCAAGACAGCTCTATATGACCTTGGAGCAAGTATCAACCTAATAACTGCATCCACTATCAGAAAGCTTGGCTTGACTGAAGAAGTCAAACCAACCCGGATATGTCTTCAACTTGCTGATGGCTCCATTAAATATCCATCAGGCATAATTGAGGACATGATTGTCAAGGTTGGGCCATTCGCCTTTCCCACTGACTTTGTAGTGCTGGAAATGGAGGAGCACAAGAGTGCAACTCTCATTCTAGGAAGACCTTTCCTAGCAATTGGACGAACTCTTATTGATGTACAAAAAGGGGAAGTGACCCTAAGAGTCAATGAGGATGAGTTGAAGTTAAATGCTGTCAAAGTTATGCAGCATCCAGACACATCAAATGACTGCATAAGCACTGATATTATTGACTCTTTGGTAGAAGAGATCAATATGAATGAAAGTCTTGAATCAGAGCTAGAGGACATCTTTAAAGATGTTCAGCCTGATCTGGAGGAATCAGAGGAAATAAAGGAACCTATGAAAATTTTTCAGGAAGAGGATAAGCCTCCTAAACCCGAGCTCAAACCACTCCCACCATCCCTGAAATATACATTTCTGGGAGAAAATAACACTTTTCCAGTGATCATAAGATCTGCTTTAAATCCACAGGAAGAGAAAGCACTAATTCAAGTGCTAAGGACACACAAGACAACTCTTAGGTGGTCCATAAGTGATCTTAAGGGTATTAGCCCAGCAAGATGCATGCACAAGATCCTATTGGAGGATGGTGCTAAGCCAGTGGTTCAACCACAGAGGCGGCTAAATCCATCCATGAAGGAGGTAGTGCAGAAAGAGGTCACTAAGTTACTAGAGGCTGGGATTATTTATCCTATTTCTAATAGCCCCTGGGTAAGCCCTGTCCAAGTTGTACCCAAAAAGGGAGGCATGACAGTGGTTCACAATGAAAAGAATGAACTGGTTCCTACAAGAACAGTCACAGGGTGGCGTATGTGTATTGACTACAGAAGGCTCAATACCGCCACCAGAAAGGATCATTTTCCTTTACCATTCATAGACCAGATGCTAGAGAGACTAGCAGGTCATGACTATTACTGCTTTTTGGATGGCTATTCAGGTTATAACCAAATTGCAGTAGATCCTCAGGATCAAGAGAAAACAGCATTTACATGTCCTTCTGGAGTATTTGCCTACAGAAGGATGCCCTTTAGTCTATGCAATGCACCTGCAACCTTTCAGAGGTGCATGCTCTCTATCTTCTCTGATATGGTAGAGAAATTTCTAGAAGTCTTCATGGATGACTTTTCAGTATTTGGAGACTCATTCAGCTCCTGTCTTAACCATTTAGCACTTGTTTTGAAAAGATGCCAAGAGACCAACCTAGTTTTAAACTGGGAAAAATGTCACTTTATGGTGACTGAAGGAATTATCCTTGGGCATACAATTTCAAACAAGGAAATAGAGGTGGATCAAGCTAAAGTGGAAGTAATTGAAAAATTACCACCACCTGCTAATGTTAAGGCAATCAGAAGCTTTCTAGGGCATGCAGGATTCTATAGGAGATTTATAAAGGATTTTTCGAAAATTGAAAAACCTCTGAGCAATATGCTAGCTGTTGACATGCCATTTGTGTTTGACACAGAGTGTCTGTAGGCATTTGAAACTTTGAAAGCTAAGCTGGTCACAACACCAGTTATTTCTGCACCAAACTGGACATTACTATTCGAACTAATGTGTGATGCCAGTGACCATGCCATTGGTGCAGTATTAGGACAGAGGCATAACAAACTTCTGCACGTCATTTACTATGCCAGCCGTGTTCTAAATGACGCACAGAAAAACTACACAACCACAGAAAAAGAGTTGCTTGCAGTGGTTTATGCCATTGACAAGTTTAGATCCTATTTAGTAGGTTCAAAAGTGATTGTGTATACTGACCATGCTGCTCTTAAATATCTACTCACAAAGCAGGATTCAAAACCCAGGCTCATAAGATGGGTGTTGCTTCTGCAAGAGTTTGATATAGAAAGAAGAGATAGAAAAGGGACAGAGAACCAGGTAGCTGATCACCTGTCCCGGATAGACCCAGTAGCAGGGGCGTCCCTCCCTCCTACTGAGATCTCTGAGACCTTTCCGGATGAGCAACTCTTCACTATTCAGGAAGCACCATGGTTTGCAGACATTGCAAATTATAAAGCTGTGAGGTTCATACCGAAGGAGTACAGCAGGCAGAAAACAAAAAAACTAATTTCTGATGCAAAGTACTACTTATGGGATGAACCATATCTCTTTAAGAGATGTGCAGACAGAATGATCCGCAGATGCATGCCCAGAGAAGAGGCACAGAAGATCCTATGGCATTGCCATGGATCACAATATGGAGGACATTTCGGAGGTGAGCGAACAGCCACTAAGGTCCTCCAATGTGGGTTCTACTGGCCTACTCTCCATAGAGATGCCCGAGAGTTTGTGTGTAACTGTGACAGTTGTCAGAGAGCTGGTAACTTACCTCATGGTTATGCCATGCCTCAACAAGAGATCTTAGAGATTGAGTTATTTGATGTATAGGGTATTGACTTCGTGGGTCCTTTCCCACCATCATACTCAAACACTTACATTCTGGTGGCAGTAGACTACGTATCTAAATGGGTAGAAGCAATTGCCACACCCACTAATGATACTAAGACAGTGCTGAAGTTCCTCCAGAAACATATCTTCAGCAGATTTGGTGTTCCCAGAGTACTAATCAGTTACGGGGGCACTCATTTCTGCAATAAACAGCTTTACTCTGCTATGGTACAATATGGAATTAGCCACAAAGTAACAACTCCATATCATCCACATATAAATGGGCAGGCTGAAGTCTCTAATAGAGAACTAAAAAGAATCCTGAAATGGACTGTAATTGCCCGTAGAAAGGATTGGGCAAAAAGCTTGGATGATGCTCTGTGGGCATACAGAACAGCATTCAAGACTCCTATAGGAACCTCTCCATACCAGCTTGTGTATGGCAAGGCCTGTCATCTGCCCGTGGAACTGGAACATAAGGCCTACTGGGCAACTAGATTCCTAAACCTAGATGCTAAGTTAGCTGGAGAGAAGAGATTGCTCCAGCTGAATGAGCTAGAGGAATTCAGACTCAATGCTTTTGAAAATGCAAAAATTTATAAGGAAAAAGCAAAAAGGTGGCATGACAAGAAACTGTCATCTAGAGTCTTTGAGCCAGGACAGAAGGTTCTGCTATTTAACTCTAGCCTCAGATTATTTCCTGGGAAATTTAAATCCCGATGGAGGGGCCCATATGTGATTACAAGTGTGTCACCATATGGATATGTTGAGCTTCAGGATATTGACTCTGACAAAAAGTTCATTGTTAATGGACAGAGAATCAAACATTATCTTGAAAGTAATTTTGAGCAAGAATGCTCAAAACTGAGGCTTGAATAAAACTCAGTCAAGGTCCAGCTAAAGACAATAAAGAAGCGCTTATTGGGAGGCAACACAATTTTTATTTATCTATGTTAATTTTCCATTTCCCATTGTTATTTTATGTCTTCTTTAGGTTGATGATCATATGGAGTCACAAAAACAACTACAAAACTTAAAGCAAATTCAAACACAGCATTAAAAATAGCACACCCTGGAGGATGAGCTTACTGGCGTTTAAACGCCAGTAAGGGTAGCAGAAGAGGCATTAAATGCCTAGTCTGGTACCATTCCGGAAGTTTAACGCCAGAAATGGGCACCAGACTAGCGTTTAACGCCAGAAAAGGGCACCAAGCTGGCGTTAAACGCCAGAAAGGGAAGAAAAGCTGGCGTTAAACGCCAGAAATGGGCAACAACTTGGCATTTAACGCTAGGATTGACACTCAAAGGGGCATTTACATGCCAGAATGGTGCAGGGATGAAAAATCCTTGGCACCTCAGGATCTGTGGACCCCACAGGATCCCCACCTACCTCACACCTCTCCATCTCCTCAATTTTCTTCTTCTTCTCCTCCCTTCATTCTTCTTTTGCTCGAGGACGAGCAAATCTTCTAAGTTTGGTGTGGTAAAAGCGTTGCTTTTTGTTTTTTCCATAACCATTTATGGCACCTAAGGATGGAGAAACCTCTAGGAAGAGAAAAGGGAAGGCAGTTGCTTCCAACTCCGAGTCATGAGAGATGGAGAGATTCATCTCAAAAGCACATCACTAGAAAGAGGATAGAGCAAACAAGAGAGCCCACTCATGGACCTCAACAAAAGCAACCCATTATCCTCCATGAAATCAGAGAGGAGCAACAAAGGCAAGGAAGAGACATTGAGGAGCTCAAGCACTCCATAGGATCTTTAAGAAGGAGAACTAGCCGCCATCACTAAGGTGGACCCGTTCTTTAATTTCTTTGTTCTTATTTTTTTGTTTTTTGATTTATATGCTTGATGTTCTATCTATGTTTGTGTCTTTACTACATGATCATTAGTATATTAGTGTCTATGCCTTAAAGCTATGAATGTCCTATGAATCCATCACCTTTCTTAAATAAAAAATGTTTTTAATTGCAAAAGAAAAAGAAGTACATGAATTTCGAATTTTAAAACAGTTTAATTATTTTGATGTGGTGGCAATACTTTTTGTTTTCTGAATGAATGCTTGAACAGTGCATATTTTTGAATTTGTTGTTTATGAATGTTAAAATTTTTGGCTCTTGAAAGAATGATGGAAAAGGGAAAATGTCATTGATAATCTGAAAAATCATAAAAATGATTCTTGAAGCAAGAAAAAGCAGTGAAAAGCTTGCGGAAAAAAAAAAGAGAGGCAAAAAAAAAAGAGAAAGAAAAAGAAAAAGCAAGTAGAAAAAGCCAATAGCCCTTTAAACCAAAAGGCAAGGGTAAAATAAAAAGGATCCAAGGCTTTGAGCATCAGTGGATAGGAGGGCCCACTGGAATAAAATCCTGGCCTAAGCGGCTAAACCAAGCTGCCCCTAACCATGTGCTTGTGGCGTGAAGGTGTCAAGTGAAAAGCTTGAGATTGAGCGGTTAAAGTCGTGATCCAAAGCAAAAAGAGTGTTCTTAAGAGCTCTGGACACCTCTAATTGGGGACTCTAGCAAAGCTGAGTCACAATCTGAAAAGGTTCACCCAGTTTTGTGTCTATGGAATTTATGTATCCGGTGGTAATACTGGAAAACAAAATGTTTAGGGTCACGGCCAAGACTCATAAAGTAACTGTGTTCAAGAATCAACAATACTGAACTAGGAGAATCAATAACACTATCTGAATTCTGAGTTCCTATAGATGCCAATCATTCTGAACTTCAAAGGATAAAGTGAGATGCCAAAACTGTTCAGAAGCAAAAAGCTAAGAGCCCCGCTCATCTAATTAAGACTGATCTTCATAGATGTTTTCGGAATTTATTGTATATTCTCTTCTCTTTATCCTACTTTGTTTTTAGTTGCTTGGGGACAAGCAACAATTTAAGTTTGGTGTTGTGATGAGCGGATAATTTATACGCTTTTTTGCATTGTTTTTAGTATGTTTTCAGTATATTTTAGTTAGTTTTTATTATATTTTTTATTAGTTTCTAAATAAAAATCACATTTCTGGACTTTACTATGAGTTTGTGTATTTTTCTATGATTTCAGGTATTTTCTGGCTGAAATTGAAGGACCTGAGCAAAAATCTGATTCAAAGGCTGAAAAAGGACTGCAGATGCTGTTGGATTCTGACCTCCCTGCACTTGAAGCAGATTTTTGGACCTACAGAAGCCCAATTGGCAAGCTCTCAATTGCGTTGGAAAGTAAACATCCTGGGCTTTCCAGAAATATATAATAGTTCATACTTTGCCCGAGATTTGATGGCCCAAACTGGCGTTCCAAGTCAGCACAAAAATTCTGGCATTAAAACACTAGAGCTGGCATGAAAGCTGGAGTTAAACGCCCAAACTGGCACAAAAGCTGGCGTTTAACTCCAAGAAAGGTCTCTACATGTGAAAGCTTCAATGCTTAGCCCAAGCACACACCAAGTGGGCCCCGGAAGTGGATTTCTACACTAACTATTCTAGCTTACTCTTTTTCTGTAACCCTAGGTCACTAGTTTATTATAAAAACTACTTTTAGTGATTCATCTTGTACCTCATGACACTTTACACATTTCGTATTGTATTCTCTACAGCATGAGTCTCTAAACCCCATGGTTGGGGGTGAGGAGCTCTGCTGTGTTTTGATGGATTAATGCAATTACTACTGTTTTCCATTCAATCACGCTTGTTTCTATTCTAAGATATTCATTCGCACTTCAACCTGATGAATGTGATGATCCATGACACTCATCATCATTCTCACCTATGAACGCGTGCCTGACAACCACCTTTTTTCTACATGAAATCAAGCTTGAATGTGTATCTCTTGGGTTTCTAATCTAAGATTGGAACCTTCGTGGTATAGGCTAGAATTATTGGCGGCCATTCTTGAGATCCGGAAAGTCTAAACCTTGTCTGTGGTATTCCGAGTAGGATCTGGGAAGGGATGACTATGACGAGCTTCAAACTCACTAGTGCTGGGTGTAGTGACAGACACAAAAGGATCAATGGATCCTATTCCAATATGAGTGAGAACCGACAGATGATTAGCCATGCGGTGACAGCGCATTTGGACTATTTTCACTGAGAAGACGGATGGTAGCCATTGACAATGGTGATCCACCAACATATAGCTTGCCATGGAAGGAGCCTTGTGTGCATGATGAAGAAGACAGTAGGAAAGCAGAGATTCAGAAGATAGAGCGTCTCCAAAACCTCACTCTGTTCTCCATTACTGCAAAACAAGTATTTATTTCATGTTCTTTCACTTTTTACAATTAAATCTGAGAATTATTGATATCCTGACTAAGAGTTACAAGATAACCATAGCTTGCTTCAAGCTGACAATCTCCGTGGGATCGACCCTTACTCACGTGTTGGACGACCCAGTGCACTTGCTGGTTAGTTGTGCGGAATTGCAAAAGTGTGATTGTGATTTCGTGCACCACCTGGTCACTTCTTTCTTGACAACTTCTAAGATGGTGGGATTCAATCTTCTTTGGGGTTGACGGATAGGCTTTGCTCCCTCTTCTAAGTATATTCTGTGCTCACAAACTTGAGGGTTGATGCCTACTATATTCGCCAAACTCCACCCAATGGCCTTCTTGTGTCTTCTCAGTACATTAAGCAGCTGCTCCTCTTGTTGGGAAGTGAGTTCCCTTGCAATGATGACTGCTGGGAGCTTCTGATTATCTTCAAGGTAAGCATACTTGAGGTGGGGTGGAAGGGGCTTTAACTCCAATTTCTGCTCCTGACTGGGCACTGGATCCTATGGAGCTAGTGATAATGGCAAGGTGTCCTCATTCTGTTCAGAGGGTTTCCCCACACTTGGACCATGCTCCATGTGCATCTCTTCTAGTTCCCCAACTTGATTAGGAGTTGATTAAAAGGAGAACCTTGAGTTGGAATACTCAAGTGTTAATCCTTGTGCATAGTTGATGACTGACAACTATAATCTCTAACTCTAATCCTTCCTAAGGAGAGGATTAGGACCTGAGGATATAGCTTGTTAGTTAGTTACTTGACTTTCCCTTATTCATTAAGGGATGACCAGGTAGATCAACAACGTTTTAGGATTATACTTGAGGAAATCCAACAAGGATAGAAATTCCAATTAATCATCTCCCGATCAAGGCTTTTAATTGAATTAAATAAATTCTCTAGTTAATTTCCACTGCTTAATTTTATAATCATTTATTTTCCTGCTTCTCAAACTCAAAATTTCTGGGAAAACCTCTAACCAATAAGCTGCACTCTTTTGTCAACTCGTTGGGAGACGACCTGGAATTCATACTCCTAGTGTTTTTAATTCTAATTTTGTGACAACCCTTTTAAATTGATAAGCGGATTTTAGCTGGTTAAGAACTGTACTTGCAACGTATTTCTTTTATTAATTTCCTAACTGGTCAATTTCTGCCTGCATCAACTTTTGGCACCGTTGCCGGGGAGTTACAATAGTGTGCTAATTTATTGGTTGGAATTTATTTATTTGCATTTTATTTTATTTTGTTTTATTACCATGAGCTGTATGTTTCTTTCATTGAATGTCGCGTTCACTGCCTGATCCGAGCTTAGCCACTTTTGATCCTGAAATTGAAAGAACTCTTTCACGTATTAGGCGAGCTTGGCGTCGGTTAGCCTCTGAGGGTGGTGAAGTGGTTATTGCCAATTCAACAGTCTTATCTGAGAGCGAATCTGACCTGCCATTTGAGGAGGAAACAAGCTCCTCTACTACTGATTCAGTTGATTCACGTGCAGGTAACATGGCAGCACCCAGGAGGATTACCCTCTAGGAGGCAGGAGCCCCAGATTTTACCCTGCAAGTGTATCAAGCGCGTCACCCAGATCTGGCTGCAGATTTTGAACTGAAGACGTCGCTAATCAACTTGATACCCAAGTTTCATGGCTTACCTGCTCAGGAGCCCATAAAGCACCTCAGGAATTTCCAGACAGCCTGTTCTACTGTTAGGCGTTATGGTGCAGATGAAACTACTATTCTGCTAATCGCCTTCCCGTTTTCTCTTGAGGAAAAGGCGAGGGAGTGGTACTACACTCAATCAGAGGCAGTAGTTACCAATTGGGAGACGCTCAGGAGGGAGTTCCTGGACAAATACTTTCCAGCTGAAGTTACAGACAGACTACGGAAGGAGATCTCCTGCATTATCCAAGGAGAATTAGAGACCTTCTACGAATACTAGGAATGTTTCAGGAACCTCTTAGGCTCATGTCCCCACCACAAGATTGATGAGATGGTGTTGATCAGTTACTTTACACAAGGTATGAAGCCTCAAGATAAAACTACATTAGATGCTACAAGTAATGGCTCTCTGAAGAAGTACAAGACGGCGACAGAAGCGTGGCAGCTGATCACTGATCTAGCTGAATCTACCCAGAACACTAGACATAGGACCAACCATCCTAGGACTGTTGCGGAGGTGTCCTCTAGTGGTTAGACTGCTGCTTTCACTAAAGCTCTGGGAGAGGTTCCAATCTACTGAAGTAGATAAATCTGAATCAACAACAATCTCAACCTCCCTCACCCCAACATAGTCAACAACTGGTTCCTCAGAGTGTATGCGGGATATGTGCTGATTATAGTCATTTTACTGATGAGTATCCACAGCTCCAATAAGAGGACAACACTTTGGCAGCTACTCACAAATTCTATGACCGCCCAAATCAAGGCTTCTATCAACAAGGCAGCAACTACAACCAAGGTGGGAACTATAACCAAAGTTGGCAAGACAACTCCAACCATGGCTGGAGAGATAATTCCAACCATGGCTAGAGGGACAACTATAATAGAGGAGGCAGAGACAACCAGGAAAATCAGAGGTGGAATAATAACAACAACAGAGAGCAGAACCAGAACCAGCCTTACAGAGCTCCTCACCTAAGGCAATCCCAAGCACCTCAGAACAACCAACAGCAGGCCCCTCAAATCACTTACCCCTCCTCTTCTAATGACAAGTTGCTTTAGTCCCTTGCACAAGGACAAAAGACCATGGAAAGTACACTTAACGGTCTAACTTCAGCTATACAAGCTCTCGTCTCCCAGATGGGATCATCGAATACTTCTAACACTCAACCTGCAAGCTCCAGTGGAATTCCCTCTCAACCCTTACCCAATCCCATGGGTGGCATCAATGCCATCACTTTGAGGTCCGGAACCACACTGCAAGAGAGGAATCTGGAGGAGCCAAGCCCACAAGAACATGCCCCAGATGCAGACATGGTTGAAGTGAAGGATGTTGAAGAGGAAGATGAAGTGCAAGACATGGTTGAAGAAGAAGCAGCTTAACCGAGGAGTGGAGAACCCAAGCAAGCTGAAACTGTAAGAGACGCCATTCCTATCCCATTTCCATACCTTGCAAGGAAGTCCAGGAAACAGATGGAACTTGATCCTAAAATGGTAGAAATCTTTAAAAAGGTTGAGGTAACTGTTCCCCTTTTTGATGTTATTCAGCAAGTACCTAAATATGCAAAATTTCTACAGGATCTGTGCATACATAAGGATAAGATTAATGAACTAGAAACTATTCCTTTAGGTAGTTCCATATCTACTTTAATGGAGGATATACCAGAAAAATGTAGTGACCCAGGACCATGCATGGTTAACTGTACCATTGGGGGTGTAATATTTTCTGACTCCATGTGTGATTTAGGAGCGTGTGTTAGTATAATGCCTTTGTCCATATATAATGCTTTGAGGCTCCCTCCTTTAAAAAGGTCGGCAGCTTGTTTTGTGTTAGCAGGTAAGAGCATTATTACAGTGGTTGGAATTGATGAGGACGTGCTGGTAAGCATTAAGGGGCTCACATTTTCCATTGACTTTTATATCTTGGAGATGCCCCAAAATTACTCAGGGAAGCCGTCATCCATCCTGCTTGGAAGACCATTCCTGAAGACTTCAAAGTTCAAGCTGGATGCCTTTTTAGGAACCTATTCTTTTGAGATAGACGGCCGAGAAATAAGCTTCAATCTGAATGAAGCTATGAAGCATCCCCCAGAAGATCATTCCGTCTTCTAGTGCGACATCATTAATGAGACTGTAGCTGCAGTTCATCAAGAAGAATTAGAAGAGATACACATGGAGCAAGGTCCAAGTGTGGGGAAACCCTCTGAACACAATGAGGACAACTTGCCATTATCACTAGCTTCAGAAAACCCAGTGCCCACTCAGGAGCAGAAATTGGAGTTGAAGCCACTTCCACCCCACCTCAAGTATGCTTACCTTGAGGATGATCAGAAGCTTGATAAACCCTGATTTCGTAATTTATCTTGTGCTTATTTTGGGGGATTTTATTACCTTTTTCCACATTCATTCAATGAAATAGCATGGTTATGTGATTCTCCCATGAATTTCTCTTAAGTGTAAAAACATACTTTTTAGGCTCTAAATTGGTAATTTTGATTTATTTTAATTCCATTCGATGCCTTGATGTGTGTGTTGAGTGATTTCAGGTTATAAGGCAAGTATTGGATGGGAGAAATGAGTAGAAAAGCATACAAAAGGGAGAATACATGAAGAAACAAAGATTGGGAGTGCATCAAAGGACGCGCACGTGCACAAGGCGTGCACGCGCAAAAGAGATCTCACCCATAGACGCGCACGCGTACATGCCGCTTCCGCGCGGATGGAAAAATTGCCAATCGACGTGCACGCGCACATGGCGCGCAAGCGCCAATACTCTTACATGGCCCACTTGAAGGCAAAATGCTGGGGGGCAATTTCTGAGCTGCCCAGGCCCAAGTCCAACTTGTTTCTGAGTGTATTTCATGCAGAATTGAAGTCCAAGCAAAAGGGGAGCAATTAGTTTAGCCAACATGAGCCTTTAGTTAGTTTTCTAGAGAGAGAAGCTCCCTCTTCTCTCCAGAATTAGATTAGGATTAGGGTAGATTATCTTAAATTCAAGTTCAATTACTTGATCTCATCTTGTTTCTTTTATAATTTCTCATTCCTACATCTTGGTTTTCTTAATTGTGATGTTAATTTTTCATTTTGCTCTCTTTTATGACGATGAACTTATGTTGGATTTGGTTTACTTTTAATGCAATTTAATGTTGATATTCCTTTTTATTGATGAATTGAATTGTGATTTTACTTTTCTTGCACTTAGTAGTTGTTAGATTTTATTATTCTTACAATATATGATGCTTACCTTTATTGCACTCTATGTGTTTGATGAAATGATCCCTTTAATTTCTGAGTAGTTTTGTGAGCTCTTGGCCTAAGCCAAGGGAATTGGGTAATCTTGAGTCATTGTGTATGATCGATTTGGTGATTTGAGAACCTATGGTGATCAATTTGACATCCATTGACGCTAACCCACTACTAAGTTAATTTGTAGGTAGGTTAGGACTTAAGGGTAAATGTGATCAAATCTATTTGACGTACTTCAAGCTTAGGAGTAAATGTTACGTACTTAAAGCTTTTGGGAAGTAGACTTAATAGATTGGCCTCTCATGATTATCAATATTTGGTTTGTTGACAAGGATGGTGATCTCAATTACCCCAAATCTTAGCCAAGAGTTCTTTATTTTGCTTTCTTTATTTGCTTGCTTCTATTTTTCTTGCCCTCTCATGAACCAAAAATCCCCCTTTTACCCCTTCATAGCCTATAACTAAGCATTACATTGTTTTCCTACGAGACAACCCGCAGTCCGAATACTTCGGTAAATTTTCATTGGGGTTTGTACATGTGAGAACTCAATTTAATCTGATGTGAGAGTCGTTTGTTGGTTTGGAGCTATGCTTACAACGAAGTAATTCTTTTCTATAAGAAAAAAATCTAGACCAACAACAACTTTTGCGATCAAATTAATGGCGCCGTTGCCGTGGACACAATGGTGCTATGTATTGGCTATTGTATATATTGTGAATAGCTTGAATTTTGGTTTGTTTGCTAGTTTTTACTAGTTAGGATTTTATCTTCTTTGTTTCTTATTGTTCTTTGTTTTTATTTTCTCTTTCACTATGAATTCTCATCCTTTTGGCTATGAGTGTAGTTCAAACTATGTTGTAGGAAATGAAAGCTCTAATGAGGATATACATCAAGGGTTTGGAATTCAAGGATGGAAGGAACCTCAAGCTTATGAACAACCTTCATGGCAACAACCTCCTACGTACTCCTATGGGTATAATCCTGATCCTAATGTGTATCAATCCAATGTGTGTGATGACCCTCATTGTTGTTGTCAACCACAATCATCATATGCATGTGATCTCATTCCTCAATATAGCCACACACCATACTCACAAGTCTCACATCACCATTCAACTCCATATGACCATAACTCATACACACCATATCAACCACCATTTGAATCACATCTAGAACAACCACCATCCCCATACCAATACTCCCAAGAACCACAAATTTCGCATACACCACCTCAAGAATTCCCCCAATATGAACCACCTTCCAACATTACTCAAACACTGAACTCTATCTTTCACCACCACCTCCCGACGAAGCCTTCATATTGGAACTGAGAGACCTCAAATATCGCATCTTAAGGCAACAAGAGGAGGATGAAACTAAGTTTAAGGAGCTAAAAGCAAGGATAGCTAGCATGGTAGAAGTCATGAATCACCTAACATCTCACCTAGGATCGTGTACCCTGAGTACTTCCATTGTTGAATGCGGAGAAACTATCAAGGAGCCTAGCGAGGGAATAAACTTGAAGCTCCAAGGTGGAGAAGAAGAGTTGAAGCAAGAAGTACAACAAGAGGAGAAGATAGAGATTAGTGAACAAAAGGAAGTAGTGGATAGATATTTGGGATATGTTGAGCTCATAAAGGATGTTAAAAAGGAAGTAAAGTTGCGAAAGTAAACGGAGAGTTGAAGGAGAATGATCAGGAAGTGGATTCCACTCCTTGTTTCACTACCCACGCGTTGGCGTACTTGGCGCCTCCGCATCCACTCCATAAGTTCAAGCCATCCACACGCAAGCGCACAGTGCGCGCGCGCGTCGATGCGTTTTAGCATCACCCAAGCCAAAGGACCCGAGAGTTGTGCCAACTCTGGGCCTCTTTTGTGCCTCTAGGCCCAGCACAACCGCGCGGACACGCACTGTATGCGTTCACGCCGATCCCTAATTCTCCCATCTACGCGTAGGCGCGTATGGCGCCCCCGCGTCACTTCCCTATTTCTGTCACCCATGCGGATGCGCACGGTGTGCGCCCGTGTGGATTTAAAAATCCCATTTAACCAGGGACACAAAATCCCTAACACAGACGCGCCCCCAGCTCCCTCTCTTCTCTAACGTCTCTCCCTCTTCTCCCTCCTTCAGAACCACCTTCCCTCCCCATAACCGGCGAGCCCTCCGGCACACCACCGCTGCCGTCGCCGTGCGCGCCCTCAACCCTCGCTCTCCTTCTCTCCCACTCAATCATCTCTTCTCTGTTTTCTCTCGTATCCAGCCCCTGCTCCGCCACGAGCACAGCCGCGACCCCCATTGTCGCCGGCGCAAGCTCCACGGTGCCACCAGACCGCCGTTCGCTCTGGCCAACTCACTCCTTTGTGCTGCACCTTCCCTTCATCCGCTCCATTCAGTCTCTGTCTCCCCAGGTTTCTGCCTCCCCTGTTCTGCTTCCCTTTTTTTGCTTTATGATAGTTTTGTTAGTTTAGTTAGATTATCTTAGTTAGTTAGTTTAGTTTAATTTAGGTGGTTAGCGAATCTGGGCTAAGTAGTGGATTTAGGATTAATTGAAATCTTTGTTGCTGTCTGAATTTGTTCTGTTTCGCTGAATTGCTCTGTTCTCTTGGATTGTTCTGTGTTCATTTGATATGTGATGCTGCTTGCTTATGTTTGATTAATGAAGCAACTACTACTGTTCTTTGTACTATTTGATTTGCTGCTGCATTATTGGTTGTTTGCTCCATCCATGTGAATTCATATATACGGTTTGTATTTTCAAGTGTTGATGAACTCATATGGAACCTGATTTGCTGTTTAAACTTGGAAATAGCCAATTTACTGCTGAGATGCTGCCAGATTTTTCTTAACCATGTTCCATGAACTAACAATGCTTAAATTGGTGTAGCAAACTCTAGTTGATAATTTCTGTTTCAATTAGCACTTTGTTACCTAAATGGTCTTGGAAAATCCGCAAGAACAAGTTTTGGTCTTGCTTATACTCTTTGCTTGTTATGCATGATGATTTGTGTATAGGCATTGAATAGTTTGAATGAATTTTCTAATTGACCATAATTTGTGACTTCCTTAAAATGTCAGACCTCTTTTGCATAAACATACAAGTTGAAAGTTTTTAATCTGTGAGGCTAATTGATTCACATGTTCATGCATAATTGACATTAAGCCACATAGACCATAAGGTTTTTCACTTTTTTCTCAGCTCGTAACTTGTATGCATTATTGAATTTAGTGTTGAAAAAAATTCTTGATTGATTTTTTTTTATGATTTGACTTAACCAACACAAGTTCATTTGACTCTAGTGATCATTGCATTGATTGATGGTTTGTTCCATATTAGTTGTTTTCTAGCTATACCATATTTCACCATCAATGACTTGATGCATTTCGTGATTGTGAACATGTTTATATTCTTATTTCGTGTATTCTCTTTTGAATTGAACTAGTAACCACCATATCACTGATTTTCAAACTGATTTCTAACTTTAACTTATTTAACCAACTAATTTCTTTTAGTTTTCAACCTAACTCTTTTTATCATTATTTTGGA
Source organism: Arachis ipaensis (assembly GCF_059453495.1). Taxonomy (NCBI): domain Eukaryota; kingdom Viridiplantae; phylum Streptophyta; class Magnoliopsida; order Fabales; family Fabaceae; genus Arachis; species Arachis ipaensis. The sequence continues at coordinate 109,797,294 of NC_142441.1, read as the reverse complement.
TATGGTGTTTCCTAAGCTTGATGAGCAAGTAATGTGCAAAATATGGTTTGAATTCTTGGTCGGAAGTCTGACCTGCATTCCGAATTCTGTTTGCTTGTATTCCAAGAAATCTCCTTTCTTTGATTCACTTCATGAATATGCTTTGCTTTGAGTGCTTTGTATCTATTTGGCTATCTGCTTATATTGTATCATCTCTGTTTTTCAGGATGTCGGATAAAGGAAAGGCTATAGCCACTACTTCTAAAAAGAGGAAGCGCTCTAAGGCCTCTACCCCCTTTTCCCATGCAAATTATGCTAAGAATCTGCTGAATGAGGTGGATAGGGAAAACCAGTTGCTACCATCTACTGACCAAGTAAAATTCCCAAACCTCTATTGTGAACTTCGCTTCTCCAACTTCCGGAAGAAAAATTTGAACATTGAGAAGAAACTGCTTCTTCCCAATGATGTGAGGCGTGCCATTAACACCCGAATTCTGGAGTTAGGATTGGACTTTGTTGATAGAGATTTGGGGAGGGTGAACACTTCGTGGGTGAGAGAATTTTATTGCAACTTCTTCCGAGCTAATATTGATTCGGTTCAGCTGAGGGGTAGAGAGATTATGATCACTGAGGAGGCTATTAGAGATGCACTGCGCTGCCACCATCATCCTGATGAGACCTGCGCCTATAGGAAGATAGAGGTAGCTATCCTCTCCATGACCTTTGACTATGAGGTGCTTAAGTGCGTGATTGCCACACCAGACGCTCCCTGGGTGATGGATTCGAACAACAAGAAGCCTAAGGGGATGCGCTTTGCTTATCTGACGAGGGAGGCCAAGACCTGGCAGCATATCTTCGCCCACTATGTTTTCCCCACCACTCACTTTTCAGAGATCCCGATGGATATGCTGGTTCTGATTGGGTGTGTGATGGAAGAGAAAGAGGTAAATTTCCCCCGACTGGTCAGACATAGTATGTGGAGAGCTCATATTCGCGGCTTGCTACCCTTTCCTACACTGGTCACCAGCATGATCGAGCTGGCAGGTGTCCCGTGGGAGGATGATGATATGACACCACCACCCCCAAATGATGATGACAAGGAGACTACCATTCCATGGGGTGGGTGGGTGCACGAGAAGCCCCCACCCAAACGCCGTTCACGAGCCAGAGCAGTGGAGGAGGCAGCTCAGCTGTCATCGTCAGCAGCAGTCACAGGACCCCCTTCTACTTCAGCAGCCGCAGCATCCTTACCACCACCACCACTAGTACCTGAGCCGACTTATCTGTTGGTGCAGCACCTTCTTCGCTTCATGGAGCGCTTCGAGTGTCGTGTCATGCGACGTCTCAATCGCATCGACCAGGTGTTTGTATCACAGGACATCGAGCTACCGCCGCTCCCAAACTTTCCAGCTTTCGACGAGCAGGAACAGGAAGAGGAGCTGGTTGAGGAGCCGATCCATCAGGATGCACCTCCAGAGACACAGGCCACCACTGAGGTCCAGCAGCCTCCTGAGGATCCACAGCCACATCCAGGGCCGCAGCCAGTCCCAGTCCCACAGCCTGAGCCTAAAGAGCCCGGCACGATTGTTGACCCCCATCCCGAGCTTCAACAGTAGCATCGAGGACGATGCTTGATTCTAAAGTATGGGGAGGTCACCGTTCGTGACCAGTGTTTACATTTATGTGGTGAACTTTCGGACATCTATTTATGTTTTCTGCTACTTTATCTTATTTTGCACTTTATCTTTTAGATCATTTTGGGATGACTGTATATATTTGCTATTGTAGATGCTCTTGTTTCGGTAGTTGCACACTTTTAGTATATATATATATATATATATGTTTTGCATCTTAGTTATTGATTGTGATTAGAAAAGTGTTTTGGATTGTTAAAAATCTAGTTGACCTTTTTATATAAGGATTGTGTTTTGATTGAAAAAGGGATAAACTAGGAAAATTTTTTTAGAATTTTTCTAAATCACAATATTGCATTAGAATAAGCTTAGTCAATATGATGAAAATTTTCAAGAAATTCATTTTTAGGGTACCACCCAATTGGTTGAAAGATTTTTTTTTAGAACTTGCTTGAACTATATACTTGTGGATCATGTTTTGAGCAAAGAACACAAGCATGTGAGATTTAAGCCTAATTGTGTGGTTACATCCTATGACCACTTATTTTCATTCTTGTGTGCATCACTCTCTTCCTATGATTGTAATCTTTGATTAGTTTGATTCTTTATGTCCATTATTTTGTGTATACATGTAATTATATGATTGAGGCCATTGTTCAAATAGCTCACTTACCCAAATAGCCTACCTTTTATCTTCCATTGTTAACCAATTTTGAGCCTATTCTTACCCATTTGTTCATAATTGTAGCACATTACAAGCTTAAGTGAAAAACAATAAATGTCCCTTGTTTGGATCTTTGATTAGCTTAGGCTAGTGAGAGTGTTCATTACTTGATTTTTGGAAGGTTGGATACATTGGTTAGAGATAAAAGTGTATTTATGTTTCTATTGAAAATTTTTAGGAAATGGATGCATACCCATGTATTAATCATATGTAAACCATATGCATTGATGTTCTAAAAAAAATAAAATATAATAATAATAATAATAATAATAATAATAATAATAATAATAATAATAATAATAATAATAATAATAATAATAATAATAATAATAATAATAATAATAATAATAATAATAAAAATTTATTTTGCAGCGGAAAGGGAACAAAGGGTCCCAAAGTTTAAGGTTTCATAAAGTCAATGCATATGTAGGGTAATTAAAAGAAAATACATGCGTGTGTGAAAAGTGAAGAATGGATAGCTAGGTTTGTTTAGAATTGTTTAGGTTGTCATAGGTTAGGTGGGAAGTTTAAGTCAATCAAAGATTCAAATCTCAAGTTCACTTGACCATATGCATCCTACCTTGACCCCATTACATGCATGAAATAATTGTTGATTGTTAGATGAAAAAAAATTTTGGAAAACATGATTAGGGGAGAATTGAGTGAATCAACCCCATACACTTGAGTGACTAGAGCGAATACATATCCGGTGAGGGTTCGATCGCTCAATTACATGTTTCCACCCATGATCATCTTTTCTTGCAAGTTTGTGAACTCTTTTAATGATTCGATCCAATTGTGGTTTGCTTGATTGCTAATACCTTGGCCCTTGTGCATGTATGTGTATTTTTGGAGATTGATTTGTTTTGACTAAGCCATTGCATCATGTAAATAGATTGCATATAGATAGATTGCATTTAGTAGTTGCATTGAATAAATGTTAATATCCTTTGCTTCTTCTTGATTTTAGCATGAGGACATGCTTAGTTTAAGTGTGGGGAGATTTAATAAACCCCAATTTCGTGATTTTTCTTGTGCTTATTTTGGTGGATTTTATAACCTTTTTCCACATTTATTCAATGAAATAGCATGGTTTTGTGATTCTCCCTTGAATTTTACTTAAGTGTAAAAACATGCTTTTTAGGCCCTAAATTGGTAATTTTGATTCATTTTAATTCCATTCGATGCCTTGATGTGTGTGTTGAGTGATTTCAGGTTATAAGGCAAGTATTGGATGAGAGAAATGAGTAGAAAAGCATACAAAAGGGAGAAGGCATGAAGAAACAAAGATTGGGAGTGTATCAAAGGACGCGCACGCGCACAAGGCACGCACGCGCAAAAGAGATCTCACCCATAGACACGCACGCGTACATGCCGCTTCCGCCCGGATGGAGAAATTGCCAATCGACGCGCACGCGCATATGGCGCACATGCGCCAATACTCTTACATGGCCCACTTGAAGGCAAAACGCTAGGGGCGATTTCTGAGCTGCCCAGGCCCAAGTCCAACTTGTTTCTGAGTGTATTTCATGCAGAATTAAAGTCCAAGCAAAGGGGGAGCAATTAGTTTAGCCAACATGAGCCTTTAGTTAGTTTTCTAGAGAGAGAAGCTCCTTCTTCTCTCTAGAATTAGGTTAGAATTAGGGTAGATTATCTTAAATTCAAGTTCAATTACTTGATCTCATCTTGTTTCTTTTATAATTTCTCATTCCTACATCTTGGTTTTCTTAATTGTGATGTTAATTTCTCATTTTGCTCTCTTTTATGACGATGAACTCATGTTGGATTTGGTTTACTTTTAATGCAATTTAATGTTGATGTTCCTTTTTATTGATGAATTGAATTGTGATCTTACTTTTCTTGTACTTAGTAGTTGTTAGATTTTATTATTCTTACAATTTATGATGCTTACCTTTATTGCACTCTATGTGTTTGATGAAATGATCCCTTTAATTTCTGAGTAGTTTTGTCAACTCTTGGCCTAAGCCAAGGGAATTGGGTAATCTTGAGTCATTGGGTATGATTGATTTGGTGATTTGAGAACCCATAGTGATCAATTTGACATCCATTGACGCTAACCCACTACTAAGTAAATTAGTAGGTAGGTTAGGACTTAAGGGTAGATGTGATCAAATCTATTTGACGTACTTCAAGCTTAGGAGTAAATGTTACGTACTTAAAGCTTTTGGGAAGTAGACTTAATAGATTGGCCTCTCATGATTATCAATATTCGGTTTGTTGACAAGGATGGTGATCTGAATTACCCCAAATCTTAGCCAAGAGTTCTTTATTTTGCTTTCTTTATTCGCTTGCTAATTCTATTTTTCTTGCCCTCTCATGAACCAAAAATTCCCCTTTTACCCCTTCATAGCCAATAACTAAGCATTACATTGTTTTCCTAGGGAGATGACCTGGAGTCCGAATACTTCGGTAAATTTTTGTTGGGGTTTGTACATGTGACAACTCAATTTAATTTGATGTGAGAGTTGTTTGTTGGTTTGGAGCTATGCTTACAACGAAGTAATTCTTTTCTGTAAGAAGAAAATCTAGACCGACAATAATTTTTATACCAAAGCTCCCAGTCATCATTGCAAGAGAACTCACTTCCCAACAAGAGGAGCAGTTGCTTAGTGTGTTGAGAAGACACAAGAAGGCAATTGGGTGGAGCTTGGCAGATATAGTAGGCATCAACTCTTAAGTTTGTGAGCACAGAATATTTCTAGAAGAGGGAGCAAGGCATGTCCGTCAACCCCAAAGAAGACTGAATCCCACTATCTTAGAGGTTGTCAAGAAGGAATTGACCAGATTACTTGAGGCAGATATCATCTGCCCCATCTCAGACAGTGAATGGGTAAGCCCAGTACAAGTGGTGCCCAAGAAGTCTGGAGTCACTACAGTGAAGAGTGAGCAAGGAGAGTTCATAGCAACCAGAGTACAGAACGCCTGGAGGGTTTGCATTGATTACAGGCGCCTCAACCAGGCTACTCGTAAGGATCACTACCCCCTGCCATTCATTGATCAAATGCTGGATCGCCTGTCAGGTAAATCATATTATTGCTTTCTAGATGGTTACACAGGCTATTTCCAGATTCATATAGCTCCTGAAGATCAGGAAAAGACTACTTTTACATGTCCCTTTGGGACTTATGCTTACAAGAGAATGCCCTTTGGCTTGTGCAATGCACCAGCTACTTTCCAAAGGTGCATGATGAGTCTTTTCTCTGATCTTATTGAGAATTGTATGGAGGTTTTTATGGATTATTTTAGTGTATATGGTGATTCCTTTAGCCTTTGCTTGGATAGTTTATCTAGAGTATTAGACAGGTGTGTCAGTTCAAACCTTGTTTTAAATTTTGAAAAGTGTCATTTTATGGTCAAACAAGGTATTGTACTAGGACATGTTGTCTCTAATACTGGTATCTATGTAGATCCAGCAAAGATAAATGTCATTTCTAGTCTACCATACCCCTCCTCCGTAAGGGAAGTTCGTTCGTTCCTTGGCCATGCAGGTTTCTACCGGAGATTCATCAAGGACTTCAGTAAGGTAGCACTGCCCTTATCCAGACTTCTGCAGAAGGATGTAGAATTCGAACTGAGTGAGGACTGCATAGAGGCATTCGATAAGCTGAAGATCACCTTGACTCAAGCTCCAATTGTGAGAGGACCAAACTGGAGCCAGCCCTTTGAGATTATGTGTGATGCCTCCAACCATGCTGTAGGAGAGGCGCTGGCCCAGCACGCAGGTAAGGATCCTTTCGTAATTGCTTATGCTTCCAAGACATTAGACGCTGCTCAGTCTAATTACACTACCACTGAAAAAGAGCTTCTTGCTATTATTTTTGCTCTGGATAAATTCTGAGCTTATTCTTGGTACTAAGGTGGTAGTGTACACAGACCATGCCGCTCTAAAGTATTTATTAGCCAAAAAAGAGTCCAAACCAAGGCTAATATGATGGATATTGCTGCTACAAGAATTTGATTTAGAAATTAAGGATAGGAGTGGTTCTCAGAATTTAGTGGCGGATCACTTGAGTCGCCTTGAGCACATTAAAGATGACTCCACTCCTATCAACGATGCTTTTCCTTTTGACAGCTTGCATGCAATAAGTAGTTCCTTGGTATGCACCTGTAGCTAATTATCTAGTCAGCCATACTTTTCCTCCCAATTTTACTAAGCACGAGAGGGACAAGCTGAAAAGCGAGTCCAAATATTATATATGGGATGATCCCTATTTGTGGAAGTATAGTGCTGACCAGATAATTAGGAGATGTGTGCCTCAATCAGAATTTCAGTCCATTTTAGAGGCCTGCCACTCATCTGAGAGTGGTGGACATTTTGGTCCTCAAAGGACAGTTAGAAAAATCCTAGACTGTGGATTCTGGTGGCCCACTCTTTTTAAAGATGCTACTGCTTTTTGTAAATCTTGTTCTCCATGCCAAAGGTTTGGTAACATATCCAAGAGGGATGAGATGCCCCAACAAATTATGTTGTTCTGTGAGATTTTTTATGTTTGGGGCATTGACTTCATGGGTTCGTTTCCAAACTCGAGCGGTTTCTCATATATATTGTTAGCTGTAGATTATATTTCTAAATGGGTGGAAGAAATTCCTACCCGTGCTGATGATGCTAACACTGTTATCTCTTTTGTTAGAAACCATATTATCTGTCGCTTTGGATCACCATGAGCAATCGTGAGCAATCAAGGCACCCATTTCTGTAACAGGAGACTGACCACTCTATTGAAGAAGCATGGCGTTATTCACAAGGTAGCCACAGCCTACCACCCGCAGACTAATGGACAAGTGAAAGTGTCTAACAGAGAGATAAAGCGTATCCTGGAGAAAATAGTCAAGCCTCATAGGAAGGACTAGAGCACCAGGTTACAAAATGCGCTTTGGGCATATCGGACTGCATACAAGCACCTATAGGAATGAGTCCCTTCCGCTTGGTTTATGGAAAAGCATGTCACCTCCCAGTAGAGATAGAACACAAAGCATTCTGGGTGGTGAGAGAGATCAACGTGGAATTTGAGAAAGCAGGAGCTGAAAGGAAAATGCAGCTACAAGAGTTAGAAAATCTACGCCTAGAAGCATATGATAATTCCAGGCGATACAAAGAGAAAATGAAGGTTGTACATGACAACACATCAAAAGGAGAGAGTTCAAACTTGGGGAGTTGGTTCTCCTTTACAACTCTAGACTGAGGCTCATGCCAGGTAAGCTGAGATCCAGATGGGAAGGTCCCTACAGAGTAGAGAAAGCAGAGCCATATGGAGTCTTTCACCTAAGTCATCCTTCAAGATCCAACTTCATCAAGGTCAATGGACATCGCTTAAAGCTATATCATGGTGAGAAGATGAAGAAAAATAAGGAGCTGGAGATCTTCCTCTTGGAAGATCCACCCACAACAGAAGACTGAGCTAGTGGACCGTCCAACTTAAGGACGTTAGAGAAAAGTGCTTGGTGGGAGACAACCCACCATGGTATATTCTTTCCTTTTTGTTCTTAGTTTTATTTTATTTTATTTTATTTTCATTCGTGTTCATTCATAATTTCTGCATAGTCATCTGCATTCTGTATTTTGCATCCTGCATACTGCATAAAAAAAATAAAAAAATAAAAAAAATGGAAATGCACACGACGCGCAAGCATCGCTGACGCGTCCGCGCCATATGTGCATACGACAAAAAGGGGAATTGAACAGAAAGTCATGTGGGAGCGTGGCTGGAAGCGTGCCTTTGGCACCAACGCGATCACGCGAACGCGTCCCTGACGCGACCGCGTCGTTTGCGAAAATAGCCTCCCACGCGTCCGCGTCACTCACGCACACACGTGACCCTGCGAAATCGACGTAAATGGGTACATGGCAGAGAGTTAGGATGGAGTGGGGCTGGAATTGTGCTAAAAGCACAAAGCCCCATCACGCGAACCTGTGCCCCACGCGTCCGCATCATCTTTCAAAGTAAGGCCATTCATGCGTGCGCGTCACCCACGCGCACGCGTCACCCTAACTTTTGGCAATATGCGTTAGAGACAGAAAGTTGTGTGAACACGAGGCTGCTCTCGTGCCACTAGCACAAATCAAGTCACGCGTCCACGTGACCGATGCGTTCGTGTCACTTGAAAATTTTGCAACTCACGCGAACGCGTGACCCATGCGTCCGCGTCACATGCGACGCACAGTTTTACTAGATCAGTGCCAGATATATTATCTTTTCCTCAATCCTATTTTTCTCTTCTCCCTTCTTATTTCTTTCTTCTTTACTCCTTCTCAATTTTTTACTTTCTTTCCCCCTTCTTTCTTCTTCACAATCATCATCAAGGTTCTTTTATCTTCTTCTTCCCTCTTTACTTTTCAATTATTACTATTTTATCTTTATTTATGTTTTCTTCTTCTTTTTCTTTTTACTTTCATTATCTATGTTTTCTTTTTCTTTCTTTTTCTTTTTAAACCCTTTTAATTGGTGTTGGAAATTTATTTGGGTAATTATTTTCTATATTTTTCTTGTGGATTATTAAGGAATTGTTTGACAATTCTATATTACTTCTTAAAGGGTTGCTTGCATGTTCAATTTAATACTTTCAACAACATATTTACCATGCATGCTAAGTGGTTGTGAAAAAGCATGTATGGCATTGTGCATTATTTTTATATTATTCTATTCTACTACTCATGCCTATTTTTCACAAAACCCCTTTTTATTCATTATTCATTGAACATAATTGTCAATACAAACAGATTGTTAGTTTCAAAGACTTGATAATCAAATTAGGGTTTTAATGCTTGATCTATGCTACTCATGCCTTTGCCAGCATGCCAATAAACATCTTGCATATATTTGCCATCACATTCACTTGCTATTTTTCATTGATGAACTTTTCACCTGTAGTCGTGACCATGTGTCAACGACATCCTTCTTTACTGTGCATAGATTATCATTTGCCCTGTCCTCTTCCTTGCTCAAAACCTTAGCTTCACGTGTTACTTTCTTTTTTCCTTATCAGGATGGCCACCAAGAAGGGTAAAGAGAAAGCTACTCCCAAACTACCAGCAAGGAAAGGAACAAAAAGAGCACTAGTGACAGAGCCATCTTCAACAGCAGTAAAGCCCTCAATAAAACGAATCAAGAGGATCATCAAGGTCGATGAAAAAGAGAAAGCTTTTCCAACAAAGGACACTGCGCGGTTTACTAACCGCTACTGTGAGCAGATGTTCCCATTCTGGCTGAAAGAAACTATAACAATGAGTACCTCTTGATCCTTCCAACCAACATTGTTAAATTTGTTGAGCCCCGTATTGAGCAAAGACAATGGGGATTCCTACAGAAACAGCCACGGCAGGTTAACCTATCATGGGTAGTTGAATTCTACTCCAATTTTCACATGCCAACCCTGCAGTCTGTCTTTGTCCATCAGAAGTAAGTCTCCATAACTGAAGAGGCCATTCAGCGAGCTTTAGCTCTTCCCCCTGCTCCAGAAGGATTAGACGCATTTCAAGAAGCCTCTGTCAAACGCCAGACATACAAATTTGACTGGGACGCCGTTCTCAGAGTTATCGCACAACCTGGCAGCAGATGGATCTATGGATAGCATCAATCCCGACCTAAAGGGATATTGGCTTCAGCACTCACCTTGGAGGCTCGAGTATGGGCACAGATTATGTCCCATTACGTCTTTCAGAGAACTCACGAGTCCTCCTTCACTGCAGACATGGCTGTTCTACTCTGGTGTATCCTTACAGACCAGCCCCTCAACTTACCAAGACACATCCGGAATGCAATGGGACACATACAAATTGCGGGTAACTTACCTTTTCCCGTCTTGGTTTCAGATCTAGTCTCAGCAGCCGGAGTATCCTACAGAGCTGGGGACACCAAGGCCATTATTCCACGGGATGATCAGTACATCCCTAACGAGAAGTATATCAGACCCCCAACAGCCACTACTAACCAGCCTGCAGAACCGGTTGAGGACATTCCTCCTTCCACACCACAAGCACCTTCAACAAATCAGCTGCTCCATCAGATACTTGAGAGGTTGGACCGGCAAGACCAGAAGGCAAAGCTAAGTGACGATTGGATTTCTTGCCAGTAAAGAAATTCATAAAAATAATCGTGTTGTAAGTATAGTTTCTAAACCAGCAAAGAATCCTTTCGTACAAAAAATTATTTGTCACTAAAGCAAACCCAATAAAATTAATAACCAAAGTATTGAAACCTCGGGTCGTCTCTCAAGGAATTACAGGGAAGTATGATTTATTATTGGTTATGGAAAAGGGTATAATTTTGGGTTTTTGAAATAAGGAACAAGAAAAATAAATCAGCAATAAAGTAAATTAATTATCATGAACACCAGTGCACGGTATAAGAACTGGAAATCCCATCCTAGTTATCCTTATCAGGTGTGATAAGAATTGTTTATTGCTCCAACTTAGTTAACCCTTACTAAATAAAGGAAAGTCAAGTGGACTAATTAATTTGATTTCTCAAGTCCTAGTCAACTCCTATGGAAAGACTAGCTTTAGAGGAATCCAAATCAATCAGCAAATTCTAATTTTCAATCAACAGTTGAGTTTGATAACTCAAGTGTCACCAATTACTTCACCAAAGCAAAGGGAGAAAAATCTAAATTATTTATATTATAAATAGAATAAAGCAATCATAAATCTGAAATACCTCAAATTGTATTAAATAGAATATTCAAATCTAACATGAAGAGTTTATAAGCCAATTTTGACAACATAAATAATTACCAAGTGAAATAGAGCAACTAAAGTAATAGAGTAAATAAAAGTAGATAAGAGAAACTAGATTTAAAAGAACATAGAACATAGAACTTGGAATGCAGAAGAAGTAAACCTAACCTTTAAGAGAAATTCTAATCATAAATCCTAAGAGAGAGAAGAGAGCCTCTCTCTCTCTCTAAAACTACATCTAAATCTTAAAATTGTGAATATGAATGTTGTATATGTTGTTCTTGTTGATTCCCCTATTCTCTAGTTTCTATTTTGTGTTTCTGGGCTTGGATTTGGGTTAAAAAGGGGCCCAGAAATTGCTGAGGGTGTTTTCTGCAGATTCCTGCACGTGACGTCTGTCACGCGTGCGCGTGGGTCACGCGTTCGCATCATTTGGAGTTTTTCCTTGTCACGCGTACGCGTCAGTCACGCGTACGCGTCATTTGCGTTCAGCTCAAGGCACGCATCCGCGTCGTCCACGCGTGCGCGTCGCTGCTTTTTCTTTAAAACTCCATTTTTGTGCTTTTCTTCCATTTTTGTATGTTTTCTTTCTATCCTCTAAGCCATTCCTACCCTATAAAGTTTGAAATTACTTAACACACAGATCATGGCATTGAATGGTAATAAAGGATAATTAAAATTAATATTTTTAAAGCATAGGAAACATGTTTTCACATATATCATAAAATAAGGAAGGAATAGTAAAACAATGCAATTTACATGAATAAGTGGGTGAAGAATTGATAAAAACACTTAATTGAGCACAAGATGAATCATAAAATAGGGGTTTATCACTAAGGGAGTTCCGTAACCAGCGCCGATTCACATTCCTCAAGGAGCTGCTTATGGGAAACCACAGACCTGACACAGACCCAGACACCCCGAACTCCACTTCATTTACCAGCACAGGGAGTCATGACGGTCCCGGTTGTAGAGATACTACTACTAGCTCCCCTTTGTTCCTGACTGATGGCACCGAAGACGGTGTAAAGCCTTAAGTGTGGGGAGGTCGGTCAGTACCTGACTTTCGGAGGTAATTTCTCTTTCTTAACTTCAATAGGATATTTATTTTCTTTTATTTTCTTTTATTTGCATGCATGTTCTGCTTGGTTGAAAAATAATAAGTCCTTTTTAAGACCCTATTTTTGAAAATTTTCACTAATTTAAAATTAAAATTTTTGTGTTAAGCTTGTTTGAAGTTGTATTTGGAACATGGTTTTAAGCTAGAACACACAACCTGTGAGACTTGAGCTTAATTACATGGTTACATTATTTAACTATAAAAATTTTTATTCTTGTGTGTTTACTTCTCTATGATTGTAATTTATATTTTGTTTCTACTATATGTCCAATGTTTAATGTATTTATATGCACGCATAGGATTGAGGCCATTATTTGATTATCAACTCACTTATCCCAAATAAGCCTACCCTTTTAAATCACCCTTGTTACCCACATTGAGCCTATTAATCCACATTTGTTCTATATTTTACCACATCACTAGCCTTAAGCAGAAAAACAATTAAATACCCCAAATTGAATCTCTGGTTAGCTTAGGATAGAGATAGTGTGTTAATTAAGTGTGGGGAAAAGTGGGAACATGGGTTAGTAAGGGAATGTGATATATTTTTTTACAATTGATAAAATATTGAGAATTTGGGTACCTACTCATGTGAGACCAGAAAAAAATAAAAATCCATGTGCATTGATAAGTTATATTTGCTTTTATATTTAAAAAATCCAAAAATATTCAATAAGTAAATAAATAAGGGGACAAAATTATCCCACTGCTAAGCTAAGTTAAGGAAAAGATCAATGCATATGTGATACAAGTTAAAAGAAAAGTTAATGCATGAGTATGTAATGCAAAAGTGAGAATTTTGGGCAGCTAGGCATGAATTTAAAAGTATATAGAGTGTGTATATAGGTGAGAGCTTAGGTTAATCAGAGATTCAAATTATAGCCCACTTAGCCATACATATACCCTCACCTTTACCTTAGCCCCATTACAACCTTGAAAAAAACTCATGATGTTTGCATTGGTACATTAAATACTTGTTGATTAGTTAGGAGAAGAACAAAGTTTAGAAAGCATGACTAGAGAAGAGTAGAGTGATTACCCTATACACTAGAGAGATTAGAGTGCACATATATTACCAGTGAGGGTTCAATGCTTAATTCTATGTTTCCTGCTTTTATGAGCTCTCTTCTTACAAGTTTACTTGCTTTTTATTGTATGATTTGAATTAGTGGAATTTGGTTTGTGTTTGTCTTGGAGAACTTGTTTGCTTTTAACCAAGTGGGCAGAATCATTTTAGCATATAGTTGCATTCACATATAAGTTGCATTTCATGAGTCTTACTATCCCTTATTCATTCTCTTTGTCTCCTTGAGTTTAGCATGAGGACATGTGATGCCAAGGCATCTTAGGCTAGTTTCACTAGCATTTTTCTGTTAGTTTTAGTGGTTTTATGCATTTTCTTGAGCTTAAAGTAACCAAGAATGGTTAAATGAATAACAAAGCAATGAACCATCCAAACAGTATGATTTTGATGCAAATTCCATGAGTTTTTAGTTATATTACTTGAATGCTATGAATGGAAGATTTCTCATGAAATTTTGCAAGACTTTGATGCAATTGTTTGGATGATTTCAGGGAAGAAGAGGCTAGGCAAAGAAGCAACAAAATCAATAAAGGAAGCTTGAATATCACATGTGGAGTTTAAGTTCCAGTTTAAGCTTAAACTGGAACTTAAACTACCAAGCCATATAATGCTGGAAATGGCGTTTAAGTTCCAGTTTAAGCCTAAACTGGAGCTTAAACGCCAGAATCATGAAGGCTAAGAAATGCTGGAATTGAAGTTTAACCTCCAGTTTAACCTTAAACTGGAGGTTAAACGCCAGAATGAAAGTCTCACCAAAGAAGCATTTCCACGTTTAACCTCCAGTTTAACCTTAAACTGGAGGTTAAACGCCAGAAATGGGAAATGCACCAGGGAGCCATTTCCACGTTTAAGCTCCAGTTTGACCTTAAACTGGAGCTTAAACGTGTTCGACCAAGTTTTCTCCTCCAGGGTTGCTTTCTCCATTTCCACGTTTAAGCTCCAGTTTAACCTTAAACTGGAGCTTAAACGTGTTCGACACCTCCAGGGCTACCCTTCTCCTCTTCCACGTTTAAGCTCTAGTTTAACCTTAAACTGGAGCTTAAACGTGTTCGACCTCCAGGGCTGCCTTTCCTATCTCCACGTTTAAGCTTCAGTTTAACCTTAAACTGAAGCTTAAACGTGTTCGACTGAGTGACCCTCCAGGGCTGCCTTCTTCCATTTCCACGTTTAAGCTTCAGTTTAACCTTAAACTGAAGCTTAAACGTGCTTCCACAAAAGGCATCACTGGAAGTGTCTGGCGTTTAAGCTACAGTTTAAGCTTAAACTGGAGCTTAAACGCCACTATTGGAAAAGGTTTCTGGGCCAAAAATATTGCAGTTTAAGTTAGCTTTTGAGCACAAACATTAACTTAAACTTACTCTGGAATGAAACCCAATTGAATATTATGGTTTATGGGATTGGGCCTGAAGGATTGATGAGTCTGGAATTTCAATTTGTTGAGTCATGTGTCAGTACTTGATTATCACTAAGTTGGCTCAATGAATGTTACAGAATGTGGATCAGCAGCCTCATCAAGATTATGGATCATAAACCCAAAGCAAAAGGAAAGCAGGGAGAGGCCTCAAAGCCCAAGAAACACAACAGAAGCTCAATATAGAAAGTGTATAAATAGGATAGAATTGAAGTTAGGAGTACTTTTTTTACCTTTCATTTTTGGCTAGTTTTCATACCTTTGTAATTGAATTCAGAGCTATGACTCACTAAACCCCCTTCCATTGGGTTAGGGAGCTCTATTGTAATTCAATGAATCAATAATAGTTTATCTTCTTCTTCAATCTTTTCTCTTGAATTTTGTTAGAAAGCTTCTCGATCTAATTCTATTGGGTAGTTGTCTTGGGAAAGAAATTACCCATAATTGGAATCCTTCGGAACCTTGGGAAAGGAATGGAGGATTCATGCTAGAGAAGCTTTCTCACAGTGAATTGGATTGGGGTTTGGATGGATATTGTGACATGTAATCCTACCAAATTGTGGTTCATGAAACTGTGTGGTATAATCAGTGATTGAGCATCATCTCTTCTTATGAACATTTAAACCAAGGGATTGGGAATTTGTTTGTTTTTAGAGAGAATTGGTGAGCCAAGGGATTGGGATCCAATCATATAAGATTGCCAAGCAAAATTCAATGAACGCATTGGTTGAGGAAGAGATAAACATGTTTTGATTCGGAGATCTCAATATCTCCTATAACCCAATGAATTCCCCATTTCTGATTTCCTCTTTCTCTTTACATTCTGCAACTCAATTCATTGTAATCACCCCCATTCCCTTTTAATTTCAGCAATTTAGCTTCTGCTCTTTGATTCATGCAATTTAAGATTCCGCCATTTCAATTTCTTGCCATTTACGTTTCCCGCCAATTTTACATTCCGCAATTCTCATCTAATTCTTGATTCCGCTCAACTAGACTCACTTCTAATCCGAATTGCTCATTCAACCAATCCTTGTGGGATTCGACCTCACTCTATTGTGAGTTTTTACTTGACGATAACCGGTGCACTTGCCGGAAGGAATTTTGCCGATCGTGTAATTTCCTAAATCGTGGCATAACTAGTTTATGCGCATCAAGTTTATGGCGCCGTTGCCGGGGATTGGTTTTCGATTGTCAATTCTCAAATTGGAAGTTAACTAGATTGAGCAATTTTTTTTGTTTTGATTAATTCAGTACAAGTTACTTGTTGAATTTTAATTTCTGCACTCTGTTACATGCTTTCTTTCTTTATGCCTTTAAATTCAAGCAACTAACTCACTGACTCACTAACTGTTTGAATTAACTCCTCAACTGCTCTAACCATACTCTTCCATTAACCAAGAGTATTTCACTTGTTTGTTGCCTTTGCTGTGTTCTTGTATGACAGGTAGGAGAGGAGAGACATCAACTCCTCCATATACCGAACCAGAGAGGACCCTTCATAGACTTAGAAGGGAAGCAAGAGGGAAGAGAGTACTGGGAGAAGAAGAATCTGAAGGAGAATCTGAGGACAATTTTGAGGAAGCTCTAGATCTCAACATGGATAGAGAGGTTCACAACCATGAGAGAGCTGATGGAAACAATGCCATTCCTGAGAGGAGGGTTCTTAGTTCATACATAAACCCAACCTCTGGGAATTGTGGTAGCAGCATTCAGAAACCACCCATTCAGGCCAACAATTTTGAGCTCAAACCACAGCTAATATCACTTGTGGAGAATCATTGTTCATTTGGTGGGAGTGCTAATGAAGACCCAAACCAACATCTCACAAAATTCTTGAGAATTTGCGACACTGTGAAGTCCAATGGAGTCCAGGAAGATGCCTATAAACTGCTTTTGTTCCCATTTTCACTTAGGGACAAGGCAGCTAAGTGGCTGGAATCATTCCCAAGGGGGAGCCTAACAACATGGGACGAGGTGGAAAGCAAGTTTCTGGCACGTTTCTACCCCCCACAAAAGGTCAATAGGCTTCGATCTGAGGTTCAGACTTTTAGACAACAAGATGGTGAAACTCTCTACAAAGCATGGGAGAGGTTCAAGGATTTGACAAGGAAATGCCCACCAGACATGTTCCATGACTGGGTGCAATTGCACATTTTCTATGATGGACTTTCTTATGAATCAAGGAAGGCTGTGGACCATTCATCAGGAGGTTCATTGAACAGGAAAAAGACTGTGGAAGAAGCCATTGAAGTGATTGAGACAGTGGCTGAGAATGAGTACTACTATGCATCAGAGAGACACAACACTAAGGGAGTCATGGAGCTGAACCATGTTGATACAATCCTAGCCCAAAACAAGGTGTTTGCCAAGCAACTAGCAGAGCTCACCAGGAAATTAGAAACAAAGCAAGTGGCTGCAATGCACACACAAGATCAAGAGGAAGAAAGCACTGAAGGAGGAGATTGGGAAGAGGCCAATTATGTAGGAAATCAACAAAGGCAACCATATGATCCACATTCCAACACTTACAACCCAGGCTGGAAAAACCACCCAAACTTTGGGTGGGGAAACCAGCAAAACCAACATAACAAGTCCACATACCAAAACTCCAACCAAAGATCATACCAAGCCACACAAAACACTTACTCCCAACCATCATATCAAGGCCAAAATAATCGACCTACCCAATCTAATCCGAACCAACAATTTCAAGATCAATTAAACAGGATAGAAGGAATGCTTGCAACCATTGGTCAAGACATAACCGAATTGAAAGCTTTTAAGGAAGAAGTAATTTCCAACTTGCAAAACCAAGGAGCTGCCATCCAGAAGTTAGAAAATCAAATTGGGTATTTGTATAAGCAAATCCCTGGGCCAAGTGTTTCTCATGCTGCCAAGGCTATTGCAAGGGAAGAATGTAAAGCCATAACCCTCAGAAGTGGAAAAAAGCTAAAGGAGATCTCAATTGAACCCACAGAGGATGAAGCAAAGGAAAATGTGAGAGACAAGGAACAGGGACAATCCTTTACACCGTCTGCAACAAGAGAAAAAGAAAAAGAGGTCCTGAAGCCGTACACACCCAAAGCACCATATCCTCAACGTTTGATGAAAGGTTAAAAGGATGGCCAATTCTCCAGATTTTTGGAGATTTTCAAGAAGCTTCAAATCAACATTCCGTTTGCTGAGGCAATAGAGCAAATGCCACTCTATGCAAAATTCTTAAAGGAATTAATGACCAAAAAGAGAAGCTGGAGAAATGAGGAAACTGTGTTGTTGACTGAAGAATGCAGTGCCATCATTCAACACAAATTGCCTCAGAAACTGAAGGATCCAGGCAGTTTTCAAATCCCCTGCATCATAGGAGAAGTCATGGTGGAGAAGGCCTTGTGTGACTTAGGGGCCAGTATCAATTTGATGTCTCTAACAATGATGAGAAGAATGGAGATTGAGGAAGCCAAACCAACAAGAATGGCCCTCCAATTGGCAGATCGAACCTTTAAATTCCCTCATAGGATAGTTGAAGATTTGTTGGTAAAAGTGGGAGATTTCATATTCCCTGCCGATTTTGTGGTATTAGATATGGAGGAAGAAGCCGAAGCTTCAATAATTCTAGGAAGACCCTTCCTGGCTACTGCAGGGGCCATCATAGATGTCCAAAAGGGTGAGCTCACTCTTAGACTGCATGATGAGCAATTGGTGTTTAACGTCTTCAAGGCAATGAGCTATCCATCAGAATCACTAAAGGAATGCATGAGGGTGGATGTAGTGGACATTGCAGTACAAGAAACCTTTGAGGAAACAGCAAAGGAAGTGGCAGAGGAGGAGTTCACCAAGGATATTGAAGATAATGACATCAAGGCTGCTGAAACAACCATGCCAAGCATGCCAGAGAGAGTGAAGGAAGAGAAGGAAGCACCAAAACCTGAGCTCAAAGCATTGCCCTCTAATCTCAAGTATGCATACTTGGGTAGTAATGAGAGCTATCCTGTTATCATTAGCGCTGCCCTGAGCCAAGAACAGGAAGAAAAATTGATCAATGTGCTACAAACTCATCAAGACGCCATTGGATGGACCCTAGCTGATTTGAAGGGGATAAGTTCATCCATATGCATGCATAAAATCTTGTTAGAAGAGGATGCTAGACCCTACATTCAAGCTCAGAGAAGATTGAATCCTGTCATGAAAGAAGTGGTACAAAAGGAGGTCATGAAATTATGGCAGGCAGGGGTAATCTACCCCATTTCTGATAGCCCATGGGTTAGTCCCATCCATGTAGTGCCCAAGAAAGGTGGCATAACTGTGGTGCCAAATGAGAGGAACGAACTCATACCCACAAGAACTGTCACTGGGTGGAGGATGTGCATAGACTACAGGAAGCTCAATGAAGCCACCAGAAAAGATCATTTCCCACTCCCATTCATGGATCAGATGCTTGAAAGGCTTGCAGGACATGCTTACTATTGCTTTCTGGATGGATACTCAGGCTATAATCAGATAGTAGTTGATCCTAGAGATCAAGAGAAAACATCATTTGTTTGTCCATATGGAGTTTTTGCTTATAGACGCATGCCCTTTGGATTGTGCAATGCACCTGCCACTTTCCAAAGATGCATGCTGTCCATCTTTTCAGACATGATTGAAAAATTTATTGAGGTTTTCATGGATAATTTTTCTGTGTTTGGAGATTCTTTTCCTAGCTGCCTACACCACCTTGCCTTGGTGCTTAAGAGATGCCAAGAGACCAACCTAGTATTAAACTGGGAAAAGTGTCATTTCATGGTCACAGAAGGAATAGTCCTTGGCCACAAAATCTCGAATAGAGGCATTGAGGTGGACAGAGCTAAGGTGGAACTCATTGAAAAATTACCTCCACCAAGTAATGTCAAGGCAATTAGGAGTTTTTTGGGACACGCTGGCTTTTACAGGAGGTTTATTAGAGACTTTTCTAAAATAGCCAAACCTTTGAGTAACTTGCTTGTCTCTGATACACCCTTTGTATTTGATAAAAATTGCATGATAGCCTATGAACTTTTGAAGCAAAAACTTTCCTCTGCACCTATCATTGCCCCACCTGATTGGAACTTACCTTTTGAACTGATGTGTGATGCATCAAACCTTGCTGTTGGGGCAGTGTTAGGACAAAGGAAAGACAATTTGGTACATGTGATTTATTATGCCAGTAAGGTCTTGAATGATAACCAAAGGAATTACACAACCACTGAAAAAGAACTCTTGGCAATAGTCTTTGCATTTGACAAATTTAGATCCTATCTCATTGGATCTAAAGTCATTGTCTTCACTGATCATTCAGCTTTAAAATACTTACTTGCTAAACAAGAATCCAAACCAAGACTTATTAGATGGGTTCTTTTGTTGCAGGAATTTGACATTGAAATCAAAGACAAGAAGGGTGTAGAGAACAAGGTGGCAGACCATTTATCAAGGATACCATGTGAAGAAGGAAGCACACAAAGCACACATATAAATGAGTGCTTTCCTGATGAACAACTCATGGTAATTCACAAAGCACCCTGGTTTGCAGACATAGCGAACTTCAAGGCCACTGGGAGTTTGCCGTTGGAATTTAATAAGCATCAAAGGAAGAAATTGGTAAATGATGCCAAATACTTCATCTGGGACGAACCATACTTGTTCATAAAATGTTCGGATGGCATACTCAGAAGATGCATATCAGAGGAAGAAGGAAGGGAAGTCTTATGGGACTACCATGGCTCCACTTATGGAGGACATTTTGCAGGAGAAAGAACAGCAGCTAAGGTGTTGCAGTGTGGTTTTTATTGGCCCACTATCTTCAAAGATGCAAAGGAACTAGTGAAGCACTGCCATGAATGCCAGAAAGCGGGGAACCTGCCAAGAAGAAATGAAATGCCACAACAATTCATTCTGGAACTTGAATTGTTTGATGTATGGGGGATAGATTTCATGGGACCCTTTCCCACCTCACACTCAAATAATTACATCCTTGTGGCAGTAGACTATGTCTCCAAATGGGTTGAAGCAATAGCAACTCCAACCAATGATAATAAGGTAGTCATGAACTTCCTCAGAAAACACATTTTTTGCCGTTTTGGGGTTCCAAGAACAATCATCAGTGATGGAGGAAGCCACTTCTGCAACAAACCATTAGAGGCATTGCTTCTAAAATATGGAGTCAAACACAAGGTAGCCACACCATACCATCCACAGACGAGTGGGCAAGCCGAAATATCTAATAGGGAACTCAAAAGAATCCTGGAAAAGACTGTGGGAACTTCAAGGAAGGACTGGTCGATTAAGCTAGATGATGCTCTTTGGGCATATAGGACAGCTTTCAAGACACCAATTGGAATGTCTCCTTACCAACTAGTATATGGAAAAGCTTGCCATTTGCCACTGGAGTTGGAGCACAAGGCATTCTGGGCCTTGAAACTCTTGAACTTGGACAGCAAAGCTGCTGGAGAAAGAAGGATGTTGCAAATTCAAGAGTTGGAAGAATTCAGAGCTGAAGCTTATGAGAATGCCAAAATTTACAAAGAAAGAGCAAAGAAGAAGCATGACAGCAACATAGCCCCAAGGAAATTTGAGGAGGGACAAAAAGTATTGCTCTACAATTCTAGGCTGAAGCTATTTCCAGGGAAGCTAAAATCAAGGTGGTCTGGACCATTCCTTGTCACCAAGGTCTCCCAATATGGACAAATAGAAATCATGGAAGAAAAGTCACAACGAACCTTCACTGTGAATGGTCAAAGACTCAAACATTACTTGGGAGATGTGGAGGAGAAGGACAAAGTTAAATATCACCTCAACTGAGGCAGCTGACCGTCAAGCTAATGACGTTAAAAAAGCGCTTGTTGGGAGGCAACCCAACCTGAGGTAATACTACCTTACTGTTTCTTTTATTTGTTTCAATAAAAAGGTGAAGTAGTTTCTGTGCATTGCAAGGAATTAAGTTTGGTGTTTCACACCAAACAATGAATTCGTGGATCAATAATTCAAAGGGGAATGTGTGACTCCAAGTTTGGTGTTCCACCACACAGATTAACTGAACACAACAACCTTTGAATTATATGAAAGGAACAACCATTCTAAGCAATCACAGAAATGCTTAAAATCCTTAGTAACAACTTCATTCCAAAGAGTATTCAAGAACTCAAAGAGCAGAGGAGTAAGTAGAAGACTAAGTTTGGTGTTCACACACCAACTTAAGACTCAGACACTTACCCATACATAGTTAAGCTAACCACTCAAGTGCTTGAGAAGCAAGCAACTTCATCACTCTTGCAGGAAAGGAAACAAGGATCTTAGAAAGAGCATGAAACAACAACTAGGAGAAGAAGGAGAAATCAAATTGTTTCCTGGCAACAAAGAGAAAACAAGGAATTTCACAAGGTGGTATTGTTCCTTGACAATTCTTTAAAAAGGGCAAACAAAAGCATGCTTGTTCTGATTTAAACTGTAATTGTTGAATCTTTCTGGAATGAAAGTCTCTAGTATGTTTGTCTGTTATTGCTTTGAATAAAGTGAATGCCTAGATGTTTGGATATAACTTCACCTTCTTAAACAAGTGCTTGCCATGCTTGTTCTGTTTCCAAAAATAAAAGAAAAGTTTGAACAAAAGTAACTTGGCTCAATTAGTGACAAATCAAGTAGAATTAAGTGGTGGTATGCATGCTTGATTGTTTAAGTCAGATCACTGGAAATAGAGTGTAGAATTATCATTTTTTGTGTAGAAATTGAAAACTGTCTATGGATCTTGATGAATAAATGTCTTTGGCCATGAAGAAGAAAGAAAAAGAAGAAGAAAAAGCCACTGAAAAAGGGCAACCAAAAAGCAAAAAAAAAAAAAAATTGAGAAAATAAGCTAGGCACCAATGGTTTGAACTTCTGAGACAAATGCCTGTGGTGTTTATGTATTAAGGATATGCTTGGATGAATAGGTTCTGAGGAGTGTTTCAACACTTGGTAACTTGGGTTAACTAACCCGGGATTATCAACCAAAAGTCCATTATCAAGAGCAACCTAAATACAAAACATTTAGTCACACAAAGAGGTGCTGGGCACCAATGTCTCAAGAAGAAATGTGAACTAAAATGCCTGGAGTGGATATGTGTAGTGCACTGATAAGAAAAAGAAAATGCCAAAGGCTGGTGCAACACATGACACTAAGCAAACAAGGAGCAAAGAAGCTCTAAGAAAAAGAAAAGAAAAACAAAGAAGAGAAAAGTGCCAAGGACATAAGAGTAACAAGAGGCCATAGCAGTGTTTGATGGATGCAATGAAAAAGTGATAATCTTACCTGATAAGAATGAAAAAGTGATGCTGCAACTTTCTGCATAAAACCCTTCTGATGAACTTAAAGTGCTTACTAATATAGCCAATGGGATTGCTTTCTGTTCATGCTTTTTTTTTCTCTCAAATAACTCAGGACTTGCTTAGGGACAAGCAAGTATTAAGTTTGGTGTTGTGATGCCAAGGCATCTTAGGCTAGTTTCACTAGCATTTTTCTGTTAGTTTTAGTGGTTTTATGCATTTTCTTGAGCTTAAAGTAACCAAGAATGGTTAAATGAATAACAAAGCAATGAACCATCCAAACAGTATGATTTTGATGCAAATTCCATGAGTTTTTAGTTATATTACTTGAATGCTATGAATGGAAGATTTCTCATGAAATTTTGCAAGACTTTGATGCAATTGTTTGGATGATTTCAGGGAAGAAGAGGCTAGGCAAAGAAGCAACAAAATCAATAAAGGAAGCTTGAATATCACATGTGGAGTTTAAGTTCCAGTTTAAGCTTAAACTGGAACTTAAACTACCAAGCCATATAATGCTGGAAATGGCGTTTAAGTTCCAGTTTAAGCCTAAACTGGAGCTTAAACGCCAGAATCATGAAGGCTAAGAAATGCTGGAATTGAAGTTTAACCTCCAGTTTAACCTTAAACTGGAGGTTAAACGCCAGAATGAAAGTCTCACCAAAGAAGCATTTCCACGTTTAACCTCCAGTTTAACCTTAAACTGGAGGTTAAACGCCAAAAATGGGAAATGCACCAGGGAGCCATTTCCACGTTTAAGCTCCAGTTTGACCTTAAACTGGAGCTTAAACGTGTTCGACCAAGTTTTCTCCTCCAGGGTTGCTTTCTCCATTTCCACGTTTAAGCTCCAGTTTAACCTTAAACTGGAGCTTAAACGTGTTCGACACCTCCAGGGCTACCTTTCTCCTCTTCCACGTTTAAGCTCCAGTTTAACCTTAAACTGGAGCTTAAACGTGTTCGACCTCCAGGGCTGCCTTTCCTATCTCCACGTTTAAGCTTCAGTTTAACCTTAAACTGAAGCTTAAACGTGTTCGACTGAGTGACCCTCCTGGGCTGCCTTCTTCCATTTCCACGTTTAAGCTTCAGTTTAACCTTAAACTGAAGCTTAAACGTGCTTCCACAAAAGGCATCACTGGAAGTGTCTGGCGTTTAAGCTACAGTTTAAGCTTAAACTGGAGCTTAAACGCCACTATTGGAAAAGGTTTCTGGGCCAAAAATATTGCAGTTTAAGTTAGCTTTTGAGCACAAACATTAACTTAAACTTACTCTGGTATGAAACCCAATTGAATATTATGGTTTATGGGATTGGGCCTGAAGGATTGATGAGTCTGGAATTTCAATTTGTTGAGTCATGTGTCAGTACTTGATTATCACTAAGTTGGCTCAATGAATGTTACAGAATGTGGATCAGCAGCCTCATCAAGATTATGGATCATAAACCTAAAGCAAAAGGAAAGCAGGGAGAGGCCTCAAAGCCCAAGAAACACAACAGAAGCTCAATATAGAAAGTGTATAAATAGGATAGAATTGAAGTTAGGAGTACTTTTTTTACCTTTCATTTTTGGCTAGTTTTCATACCTTTGTAATTGAATTCAGAGCTATGACTCACTAAACCCCCTTTCATTGGGTTAGGGAGCTCTATTGTAATTCAATGAATCAATAATAGTTTATCTTCTTCTTCAATCTTTTCTCTTGAATTTTGTTAGAAAGCTTCTCGATCTAATTCCATTGGGTAGTTGTCTTGGGAAAGAAATTACCCATAATTGGAATCCTTCGGAACCTTGGGAAAGGAATGGAGGATTCATGCTAGAGAAGCTTTCTCACAGTGAATTGGATTGGGGTTTGGATGGATATTGTGACATGTAATCCTACCAAATTGTGGTTCATGAAACTGTGTGGTATAATCAGTGATCGAGCATCATCTCTTCTTATGAACATTTAAACCAAGGGATTGGGAATTTGTTTGTTTTTAGAGAGAATTGGTGAGCAAAGGGATTGGGATCCAATCATATAAGATTGCCAAGCAAAATTCAATGAACGCATTGGTTGAGGAAGAGATAAACATGTTTTGATTCGGAGATCTCAATATCTCCTATAACCCAATGAATTCCCCATTTCTGATTTCCACTTTCTCTTTACATTCTGCAACTCAATTCATTGCAATCACCCCCATTCCCTTTTAATTTCAGCAATTTAGCTTCTGCTCTTTGATTCACGCAATTTAAGATTCCGCCATTTCAATTTCTTGCCATTTACGTTTCCCGCCAATTTTACATTCCGCAATTCTCATCTAATTCTTGATTCCGCTCAACTAGACTCACTTCTAATCCGAATTGCTCATTCAACCAATCCTTGTGGGATTCGACCTCACTCTATTGTGAGTTTTTACTTGACGATAACCGGTGCACTTGCCGGAAGGAATTTTGCCGATCGTGCAATTTCCTAAATCGTGGCATAACTAGTTTATGCGCATCAACATGCTAATGTTTAAGTGTGGGGAGTTTGATAAACCACTATTTTGTGGTTTATCTTGTGCTAATTTGTGTGGTTCTTATCAACTATTCACTCACTTATTCATACTATTTGTATGGTTTTACAATTCCTTTCTAGTTTTATGCTATGATTGAAAACCTGCTTCCTAAGCCTTTAAATTGTGTATTTTAATTTCTCCTTTATACCAGTCGATGCCGTGATCTATGTGTTAAGTGTTTCAGGATTTATAGGGAAGGAATGGCTTAGAGAATGGAGAGGAAGCTTGCAAAAATGGAAGGAGCACAAGAAATAAAGGAGACAACCAGCGAGAAGTGACGCGCACGCATGGCTCACGTGTGCGTGCGAAACAGATAAAATCACAGCGACGCGTGCGCGTTCCTGACGCGTACGCATGGAAGTGAATCTGCACAATGACGCGAGCACGTACCTGACGCGCACGCGTGGAAAGGAAATTCGGCCAGCGATGCGCACGCTGATGAGCGGATATTTTATACGCTTTTTGGGGTTAATTTCATATAATTTTTAGTATGTTTTAGTTAGTTTTTAGTTTATTTCCATTAGTTTTTAGGAAAAATTCATATTTCTGGACTTTACTATGAGTTGTGTGTTTTTCTGTAATTTCAGATATTTTTCTGGCTGAAATTGAGGGAGCTAAGCAAAAATCTGATTCAGGCTGAAAAAGGACTGCTGATGCTGTTGGATTCTGACCTCCCTGCATTCAAAGTGGATTTTCTGGAGCTACAGAAATCGAAATGGCAAGCTTCTAATTGCGTTGGAAAGTAGACATCCAGGGCTTTCCAGCAATATATAATAGTCCATACTTTGCTCAAGGATAGACGACGTAAACTGGTGTTCAACGCTAGTTCTCTGCCCAATTCTGGCGTCCAGCGCCAGAAAAGGATCAAAAGTTGGAGTTAAACGCCAGAAATGGATCCAAACCTGGCGTTGAACGCCCAAAACAGCCTTATGCACGTGAATTGCTTAAGTCTCAGCCCCAGCACACACCAAGTGGGCCCCAGAAGTGGATCTCTGCACCATCTATCATAGTTTACTCATTTTCTGTAAACCTAGGCTACTAGTTTAGTATTTAAACAACTTTTAGAGACTTATTTTGTATCTCATGACATTTTAGATCTGAACTTGGTACTCTGTGGCGGCATGAGTCTCTAAACTCCATTGTTGGGGGGTGAGGAGCTCTGCTGTGTCTCGATGAATTAATGCAAGTATTTCTGTTTTCCATTCAAACACGCTTGTTCCTATCTAAGATGTTCATTCGCGCTTAACTGTGATGAAGGTGATGCTCCGTGACACTCATCATCATTCTCAACCCATGAACGTGTGCCTGACAGCCACCTCCGTTCTATATCAGATTGAATGAGTATCTCTTAGATCTCTTAATCAGAATCTTCGTGGTATAAGTTAGAATTGATGGCGGCATTCATGAGAATCCGGAAAGTCTAAACCTTGTCTGTGGTATTCCGAGTAGGATTCGATGATCAAATGACTGTGACGAGCTTCAAACTCATGAAGGCTGGGCGTTAGTGACAGACGCAAAAGAATCAAGGGATTCTATTCCAACCGGATCGAGAACCAACCGGTGATTAGCCGTGCTGTGACAGAGCGCGTGAGCGTAGTTTTCACTGGAAGGATGGATGGTAGCCATTGACAATCGTGATCCACCAACACACAGCTTGCCATAGGAGGACGTGCGTGCGTGAACCAGAAAACAGAGGAAAGCAGAGATTCAGAAGACAAAGCATCTCCAAAACTCCAACATATTCTCCATTACTGCATAACAAGTAACCTTTAATCCATGCTCTCTTGTTTATTCGCAATTCAACTGATCAACACAATTGACTTCCTAACTAAGATTTACAAGATAACCATAGATTGCTTCAAACCAACAATCTCCGTGGGATTCGACCCTTACTCACGTAAGGTATTACTTGGACGACCCAGTGCACTTGCTGGTTAGTGGTACGAGTTGTGAAAAGTGTGATTCACAATTCGTGCACCAAGATTTTGGCGCCGTTGCCGGGGATTGTTCGTGTTTGAACAACTGACGGTTTATTTTGTTGCTTAGATTAGGAAAAATTTTTCTTTTTGGTTTAGAGTCTCTTATTATTGTTTTTGGTTAAAATTTTAGAATCCTTATTTTCTCTTTCAAAAATTCTTTTCGAAAATTATATATTGAATTTTTCTTGTTTGATCTTTAATTTTTCTTGTTTTGTTTCTTTTCTTGTTTTTCTTGTGCTTTTTCAAAACATTAGTTTTTAAAAAAAAAATTTCATTCTTAGTTATTAAAAATACTTCTTCAAAACAAGTGTTACATTCACTGCCCAGTTGGATAGAGCGTTGGTCTATGTTCTTGGTAATTGGGTATCTTCTTTTTAAAATCTTTTTCAAAAATAATTTTTCTTTGAATAAATCTTGTGCCAAACTTTAAGTTTGGTGTTTTCTTGTTGATTTTTCTTAAATTTTCGAAAATTTCTTGTGGTCTTCTAAAAGTTTTAAGTTTGGTGTTCTTTCTTCATGTTCTTGTGTTCTTGTGAGTCTTCAAAGTGTTCTTGAGTTTTCCTTGTGTCTTGATCTTAAAATTTTTAAGTTTGGTGTTCCTTGGTGTTTTCCCTCCAAATTTTCGAAAACAAGGAGTACTAGATCTAAAAATTTTAAATCTTGTGCTATCTTATTGTTTTTCTCTTTCCTCTTAAAATTCAAAAATATCTTTTCTCTCTATTTTAAAGCATTTTTTTCAAAATCTATTTCTAAAATTCAGATTTTTATTTCAAAAATTTAAAACCTTTTTCAAAAATCATCATATCCTTTTCAAAACTTCCTAACCACTTTCTCTCTCCTCAGTTTTTTTGAAAATATTCACCCATTTTTATTTATTTTATTTTAATTTATTTTATTTTCGAAATAAATAAATAATTAAAATAAATAAAAATATTTTTTCTATTTTACATCATCTCCCTTTCTCCATCATGGACCTAAGTGGAAATGAACAGTCCAGGAGGACTCTGGGGTCATATGCTAACCCCTCTACTGCTTCATATGGGAGTAGTATCTGCATACCCTCCATTGGAGTCAGTAGCTTTGAGTTGAATCCTCAGCTCATTATCATGGTGCAGCAAAGTTGCCAGTATTCCGGTCTTCCACAGGAAGAACCTACAGAGTTTCTGGCACAGTTTTTACAGATTGCTGACACAGTACATGATAAGGAAGTAGATCAAGATGTCTACAGATTATTACTGTTTCCATTTGCTGTAAAAGACCAAGCTAAGAGGTGGTTAAATAACCAACCTAAGGCCAGCATAAGGACATGGAGACAGCTGACAGAAAAATTCCTGAATCAATACTTTCCTCCAAAACGGATGACACAGCTAAGGCTGGACATCCAAGGCTTTAAACAAGGAGATAATGAATCTCTTTATGATGCCTGGGAGAGATACAGAGAGATGCTACGAAAATGCCCCTCTGAAATGTTTTCAGAGTGGGTTCAGTTAGACATCTTCTATTATGGGCTTACAGAAGGAGCTCAAATCTCTCTAGACTACTCAGCTGGTGGATCTATCCACATGAGAAAGACAATTGAAGAAGCTCAAGAGCTCATTGATACAGCTGCCAGAAATCAGCATCTGTACCTAAGCAGTGACCCTTCCATGAAAGAAGACGTTAAAACAGTAACTGCTGAGTTTAGTCGTGCTGAACAAGCTGCTGAATTCAATCAGCAATTGGACTTTCTAACACAGGAGTTAGCCGAACTTAAAGACAGACTACAAGAGACAAGGATGGCTAATATAAATATGGAAGAACAATTGAAGCAAACAAAGAAGCAGTTGTCAAAACAAATAACAGAAGAATGCCAAGCAGTTCAATTAAGAAGTGGGAAAACATTAAATATCCCACCTCAAGGCAGCAGGAAGCCAAGAAATGAGCAAACCACCCAAAATCCATCTGAGGACAGTAAGAGCCCGTGGAAAAATAATTATGGCGTTAAAACGCCAGAATTTGGGTGGAAGGCTGGCGTTGAATGCCCAGACCATGCTTAGAACTGGCGTTCAACGCCAAAAACAAGGCAGGACTGGCGTTCAACGCCAGAAATGGGCAAGGATATGGTGTTGAACACCCAAAATGGGCAGGATCTGGCATTGAACGCCCAAAATAGGCACAGTTCTGGTGTTCAGACGCCAGGAACAGACCAGGAGTTGGCATCTAACGTCACTCCAGTTTCTAACTCTGGCACTCAATTGCCAGTGAGGGATCAGACACACACAAATGCTGATAACAACCCCTCTAAAAAGGCTTCTTCAACCACTTCTGTAGGCAATAAACCTGCAGCAACTAAGGTTGAGGAATATAAAGCCAATATACCTTATCCTCAAAAACTCCGGAAAGAGGAGCAGGATAAGCAATTTGCTCGCTTTGCAGATTATCTCAGGACTTTTGAAATAAAGATTCCGTTTGCAGAGGCACTTGAGCAAATACCCTCTTATGCCAAGTTCATGAAAGATATCTTGAGTCATTAGAAGGATTGGAGAGAAACTGAAAGAGTTCTCCTCACTGAAGAATGCAGTGCAGTCATTCTGAAAAGCTTCCCAGAAAAGCTTAAAGATCCCGGGAGCTTTATGATACCATGCATATTAGAGGGTAACTGCACCAAGACAGCTCTATGTGATCTTGGGGCAAGCATCAACCTAATCCCTGCATCCACTATCAGAAAGCTTGGCTTGACTGAAGAGGTCAAACCAACCCGGATCTGTCTTCAACTTGCTAATGGCTCTATTAAATACCCATCAGGCATAATTGAGGACATGATTGTCAAGGTTGGGCCATTTGCCTTCCCTACTGACTTTGTAGTGCTGGAAATAGAGGAGCACAAGAGTACAACCCTCATTCTAG
Source organism: Arachis ipaensis (assembly GCF_059453495.1). Classification (NCBI taxonomy): domain Eukaryota; kingdom Viridiplantae; phylum Streptophyta; class Magnoliopsida; order Fabales; family Fabaceae; genus Arachis; species Arachis ipaensis. The sequence continues at coordinate 109,766,939 of NC_142441.1, read as the reverse complement.
GAAGACCATTCCTAGCAACTGGACGAACCCTAATTAACGTCCAAAAAGGGGAGATAACCCTGAGAGTCAATGAGGATGAGTTTAAGTTGAATGTTGTCAAAGCTATGCAACATCCAGACACATCAGACGACTGCCTGGGCGTTGACATTATTGACTCCCTGGTGGAAGAGGTCCATATGACTGAGAGTCTCGAATCAGAGCTAGAGGACATTTTTAAAGATGTTCAGCCTGATCTGGAGGAACCAGAGGAAATAAAAGAACTTCTGAAAACTCCTGAGGAAGAGGAGAAACTTCCTAAACCTGAGCTCAAACCACTACCACCATCCCTGAAATATGCATTTCTGGGAGAAGGTGACACTTTTCCTGTAATCATAAGCTCTGCTTTAGGGCCACAGGAAGAGAAAGCACTAATTCAGGTGCTAAGGACACACAAGACAGCTCTTGGGTGGTCCATAAGTGATCTTAAGGGTATTAGCCCAGCCAGATGCATGCACAAGATCCTATTAGAGGATGATGCTAAGCCAGTAGTTCAACGACAGAGGCGGCTAAAACCCGCCATGAAGGAGGTGGTGCAGAAAGAGGTCACTAAGTTACTAGAGGCTGGGATTATCTATCTTATTTCTGATAGCCCCTGGGTGAGCCCTGTCCATGTTGTCCCTAAGAAGGGAGGAATGACAGTGGTTCATAATGAAAAGAATGAACTGGTTCCTACAAGAACAGTTACAGGGTGGCGTATGTGTATTGACTACAGAAGGCTCAATACAGCCACCAGGAAGGATCATTTTCCTTTACCATTCATCGACCAGATGCTAGAGAGACTAGCAGGTCATGAATATTACTGCTTTTTGGATGGCTATTCAGGTTACAACCAAATTGCAGTGGATCCTCAGGACCAAGAGAAAACAGCATTCACATGTCCTTCTGGAGTGTTTGCCTACAGAAGGATGCCTTTTGGTCTGTGTAATGCACCTGCAACCTTTCAGAGGTGCATGCTCTCTATCTTCTCTGATATGGTAGAGGAGTTTCTGAAAGTCTTCATGGATGATTTTTCAGTATTTGGAGACTCATTCGGCTCCTGCCTTAACCATTTAGCACTTGTTCTGAAAAGATGCCAAGAGACCAACCTAGTTTTAAACTGGGAAAAATGTCACTTTATGGTGACTGAAGGGATTGTCCTTGGGCATAAAATTTCAAACAAGGGAATAGAGGTGGATCAAGCTAAAGTTGAAGTAATTGAAAAATTACCACCACCTGCCAATGTTAAGGCAATCAGAAGCTTTCTGGGGCATGCAGGATTCTATAGGAGGTTTATAAAGGATTTTTCAAAAATTGCAAAATCTCTGAGCAATCTGCTAGCTGCTGACACGCCATTTGTGTTTGACACAAAGTGTCTGTAGGCGTTTGAGACCCTGAAAGCTAAGCTGGTCACAGCACCAGTTATTTCTGCACCAGACTGGACATCACCATTCGAACTAATGTGTGATGCCAGTGACCATACCATTGGTGCAGTACTAGGACAGAGGCATGACAAGCTTCTGCATGTCATTTATTATGCTAGCAGTGTTTTAAATGATGCCCAGAAAAATTACACAACCACAGAAAAAGAATTACTTGCAGTGGTTTATGCCATTGACAAGTTTAGATCCTACTTAGTAGGATCAAAAGTGATTGTGTACACTGACCATGCTGCTCTTAAATATCTACTCACAAAGCAGGATTCAAAGCCCAGGCTCATAAGATGGGTGTTGCTTCTGCAAGAGTTTGATATAGAAATAAGAGACAGAAAAGGGACAGAGAATCAAGTAGCTGATCACCTGTCCCGGATAGAACTAGTAGCAGGAGCATCCCTCCCTCCTACTGAGATCTCTGAAACCTTTCCGGATGAGCAATTGTTTGCTATTCAGGAAGCTCTGTGGTTTGAAGACATTGCAAACCATAAGACACAAGGTTCTCCTTCTGTAACCATGGAGAGGAAGCATGAAAAGCTTCTCTCACTGCAGAGTCAACCAAAGCCCCCACAGTCAAACTCTAAGTTTGGTGTTGGGAGGCCACAGTCAAACTCTAAGTTTGGTGTTGGGAGGTCCCAACATTGCTCTGATTATCTGTGAGGCTCCATGAGAGCTCACTGTCAAGCTATTGATATTAAAGAAGCGCTTGTTGGGAGGCAACCCAATGTTATTACATCTATTTATTTTCCATTGCTATTTTATGTTTTCTTTAGGTTGATGATCATGTGAAGTCACAAAAACAAATGGAAAATCAAAAACAAAATGAAAAACAGCACACCCTAGAGGAAGATCATTCTAGCATTTAGACGCCAGAAACAAGCATCTGTCTGGCGTTTAACGCCAGAAACAAGCATCAGTCTGGCGTTGAACGCCAGAAACAGGCTACATTTGGGCGTTTAACGCCAGAAACAGGCAGCAGTCTGGCGTTAAACGCCAGGATTGCACAGTAAGTGCATTTTGTATGCCTAATTAGAGCAGGGATGCTAAATCTTTGACCCGACTGGATCTGTGGACCCCACAGGATCCCCACCTACCTCACCATTCAAATTCAAACCATCTCCCTCCCAAACCCACCCATTCACACACTTCCATCTCCTCCATCCTCTTCACTTCTTTCTTCTTTTGCTCGAGGACGCGCAAACCTTTTAATTTTGGTGTGGTAAAATCATTGCTTTTGTTTTTCCATAATTTAGTGGTAGAGCAATTGACTGCAGATCAAAGAGCTATGAGGAAGAGACATAGAGGAGATCAAGAGCACCATTGGTTCTTCAAGAAGAGGAAGATGCCATCCTCATTAAGGTGGACCCATTCCTTAATCTCCTTGTTCTTATCTTCCTGTTTTTCGTTTACTATACTTCATGTTTAATTATGTTTGTGCCTTTACTATATGATCACTAGTATCTATTTTGATTTTATCTCCAATTAAGTTATAGTCTATTTTTCTCATCATCAGCAAACATGAATAAAATAGTAGATCTTTTGAATAAGAGGCAATAAATTTCGAGTTTTTAATAAGAAAAATTCTAATTAGTTACATGTGGTGGCAATGCTTTCTGTCTTCTGAATGAATGCTTGAACAGTGCATATGTCTTTTGAATTTGTTGTTTAAGACTGTTAAATATGTTGGCTCTTGAAAGAATGATGAACATGATACATGTTATTGATAATCTGAAAAATCATAAAAATGATTCTTGAAGCAAGAAAAAGCAGCAAAGAACAAAGCTTGCAGAAAAAAAAAAGCGAGAAAGCAAGCAGAAAAAGCCAAAGCTCTTAAAACTAAAAAGGCAAGAGCAAAAAGCCAGTAGCCCTTAAAACCAAAAGGCAAGGGTAATAAAAAGGATCCCAAGGCTTTGAGCATCAGTGGATAGGAGGGCCTAAGGGAATAAAATCCTGGCCTAAGCGGCTAAACCAAGCTGTCCCTAACCATGTGCTTGTGGCGTGAAGGTGTCAAGTGAAAACTTGAGACTGAGCGGTTAAAGTCAAGGTCCAAAGCAAAAAGAAGAGTGTGCTTAAGAACTCTGGACACCTCTAATTGGGGACTTTAGCAAAGCTGAGTCACAATCTAAAAGGTTCACCCAACTATGTGTCTGTGGCATTTATGTATCCGGTGGTAATACTGGAAAACAAAGTGCTTAGGGCCACGTCCAAGACTCATGAAATAGCTGTGTTCAAGAATCATCATACTGAAATAGGAGAATCAATAACATTATCTGAATTCTAAGTTCCTATAGATGCCAATCACTCTGAGCTTCAATGGATAAAGTGAGATGCCAAAACTGTTCGGAAGCAAAAAGCTACTAGTCCCGCTCATCTAATTAGAATCTGAGCTTCACTCAAAAACTCTGAGATATTATTGATTTTCAACCTATTAGTCTTCTATTTTATTTGTCTAGTTGCTTGAGGACAAGCAACAGTTTAAGTTTGGTGTTGTGATGAGCGAATATTTTATACGCTTTTTGGGGTTAATTTCATATAATTTTTAGTATATTTTAGTTAGTTTTTAGTTTATTTCCATTAGTTTTTAAAAAAAATTCATATTTCTGGACTTTACTATGAGTTGTGTGTTTTTCTGTAATTTCAGGTATTTTTCTGGCTGAAATTGAGGGAGCTAAGCAAAAATCTGATTCAGGCTGAAAAAGGACTGCTGATGCTGTTGGATTCTGACCTCCCTGCACTCAAAGTAGATTTTCTGGAGCTACAGAACTGAAAATGGCGCGCTTCCAATTGCGTTGGAAAGTAGATATCCAGAGATTTCTAGAAATATTTAATAGTCCATACTTTGCTCAAGGATAGACGACGTAAACTGGCGTTCAACGCCAGTTCTTTGCCCAATTCTGGCGTCCAACGCCAGAAAAGGATCAAAAGTTGGAGTTAAACGCCAGAAATGGATCCAAACCTGGCGTTGAACGCCCAAAACAGCCTTATGCACGTGAATTGCTTAAGTCTCAGCCCCAGCACACACCAAGTGGGCCCCAGAAGTGGATCTCTGCACCATCTATCATAGTTTACTCATTTTCTGTAAACCTAGGCTACTAGTTTAGTATTTAAACAACTTTTAGAGACTTATTTTGTATCTCATGACATTTTAGATCTGAACTTGGTACTCTGTGGCGGCATGAGTCTCTAAACTCCATTGTTGGGGGGTGAGGAGCTCTGCTGTGTCTCGATGAATTAATGCAAGTATTTCTGTTTTCCATTCAAACACGCTTGTTCCTATCTAAGATGTTCATTCGCGCTTAACTGTGATGAAGGTGATGCTCCGTGACACTCATCACCATTCTCAACCCATGAACGTGTGCCTGACAACCACCTCCGTTCTATATCAGATTGAATGAGTATCTCTTAGATCTCTTAATCAGAATCTTCGTGGTATAAGCTAGAATTGATGGCGGCATTCATGAGAATCCGGAAAGTCTAAACCTTGTCTGTGGTATTCCGAGTAGGATTCGATGATCGAATGACTGTGACGAGCTTCAAACTCATGAAGGCTGGGCGTTTGTGACAGACGCAAAAGAATCAAGGGATTCTATTCCAACCAGATCGAGAACCAACCGGTGATTAGCCGTGCTGTGACAGAGCGCGTGAGCGTAGTTTTCACTGGAAGGATGGATGGTAGCCATTGACAACGGTGATCCACCAACACACAGCTTGCCATAGGAGGATGTGCGTGCGTGAACCAGAAAACAGAGGAAAGCAGAGATTCAGAAGACAAAGCATCTCCAAAACTCCAACATATTCTCCATTACTGCATAACAAGTAACCTTTAATCCATGCTCTCTTGTTTATTCGCAATTCAACTGATCAACACAATTGACTTCCTAACTAAGATTTACAAGATAACCATAGATTACTTCAAACCAACAATCTCCGTGGGATTCGACCCTTACTCACGTAAGGTATTACTTGGACGACCCAGTGCACTTGCTGGTTAGTGGTACGAGTTGTGAAAAGTGTGATTCACAATTCGTGCACCACACGCGTGACCGACGCGTATGCGTGACATGCGCGATCTACAGAAAATTCAGAAAATATTGGGGGCAATTTCGGGCCGTGTTTTGACCCAGTTTTCAACCCAGAAACACAGATTAGAGCTAGGAAACATGCAGAGACTCAGTGGACATTCAAACATTTTCATTACGCATAGTTTTAGTTTAGTTTTGGAATCTTAGAGAGAATACTACTCCTTCCTCTAGGTTTCCTTTGCATTCATAGTTTAGAGTTTCATGCTATTGCTTTTGGATACTGAGAAGACTTATTACCTCCGTGGATGTTTCATTGTTCTAGTTTGTTTTCTTACTCTTCTACCTTTTATTGCCATTAACCCTATTTGGATAAGTATGTTGCCTTTTAGGATTTATTAATATAAGAACCTATTTTATTTTTAATTGCTTTTTAATTATTGTTTATCATGTCTTTCTTATATTCCCTTTTTAATTCTGTGAAGTTTACAATCATGATAATGGAGTAGTTCCCCAACTTGATTGGGAGTTGATTAAAAGGAGAACCTTTAGTTGGAATACTCAAGTGTTAATCCTCGCGCATAGTTGATGACTGACAACTCTAATCTCTAACTCTAATCCTTCCTAAGGAGAGGATTAGGACCTGAGGATATAGCTTGTTAGTTAGTTACTTGACTTTTCCTTATTCATTAAGGGATGACCAGGTAGATCAACAATGTTTTAGGATTATACTTGAGGAAATCCAACAAGGATAGAAATTCCAATTAATCATCTCCCGGTCAAGGCTTTTAATTGAATTAAATAAATTCTATAGTTAATTTCCACTGCTTAATTTTATAATCATTTATTTTCCTGCTTTTCAAACTCAAAATTTCTGGGAAAACCTCTAACCAATAAGCTGCACTCTTTTGTCAACTCGTTGGGAGACGACTTGGGATTCATACTCCCAGTATTTTTAATTCTAATTTTGTGACAACCCTTTTAAATTGATAAGTGGATTTTAGCTGGTTAAAAACTGTACTTGCAACACATTTCTTTTATTAATTTCTTAACTGGTCAATTTCTGCCTGCATCATGAGCCCCTTAATGCTCACCAACACGTTCTCAGCAATTCCAACCACTGTAATAATGCTTTTATCTGCTAACACAAAACGAGCTACCAACCTTTTTAAGGGAGGGAGCCTCAAAGCATCATATATAGACAAAGGCATAATACTCACGCACGCTCCTAAATCGCACATGCAGTCAGAAAATATTATACCCCCAATGGTACAGTTAACCATGCATGGACCTGGGTCACTACATTTTTCAGGTATGCCCCCCATTAAAGCAGATATGGAACTACCTAAAGGAATAGTTTCTAATTCATTAATCTTGTCCTTATGTATGCACAGATCTTTTAGGAATTTTGCATATTTAGGTACTTACAGAATAACATCAAAAAGAGGAACATTTACCTCAACCTTTTTGAAGATTTCTACCATTTTGAGATTAAGTTCCATCTGCTTTCTGGACTTCCTTGCAAGGTGTGGAAATGGGATATGGATGGCATCTCCTACAGCTTCTGCGTCTCTTGCAGCTTCTGCGTCTCTTGTAGCTTCTGCGTTCCTTGGTGCTCCATTCCTGGGGTGAGCTACTTCTTCTTCAACCAAGTCTTGTACTTCATCTTCTTCTTCAACCTCCTCCACTTCAACCATATCCTCCATTGAGGCGTGTTCTTGTGAGCTTGGCTCCTCAGGATTCCTCTCTTGCAGTGTGGTTCCGGACCTCAAAGTGATGGCATTGATGCCACCCTTGGGGTTGGGTAATGGTTGAGAAGGAATTCCACTGAAGCTTGAAGGCTGGTTGTTGGAGTTATTCATTGATCCAATCTGTGAGGCAAGAGCTTGTACAGCAGAGGTCAGACCGTTTAAGGTGAAGCTAAGCGAGCTCTCCATGGCCTTTTGCCTTTGCTCAATAGATTGAAGTAGTTTATCATGAGAAGAAGAAGGGGGATAGGTGATCTGAGCGGCCTGCTGTTGGTTGTGTGGTGCCCGAAATTGTGATGTCCAGGCTCGAATAATCCCTGGCAACGTGAGCAACTTGGTACGCGTAATCGTGATTACACTTTAATTATGTAAAATTCATGGCTCTTTCTTTCCCTGGCAATGGCGCCAAGAACATGGTGCCAATACCATGGTTCACAACTTCGATACAACTAACCAGCAAGTGCACTGGGTCGTCCAAGTAATACCTTACGTGAGTAAGGGTCGAATCCCACGGAGATTGTTGGTATGAAGCAAGCTATGGTCACCTTACAAATCTCAGTTAGGCTGATATAAATTGATAATGGTGTTTTCGAATAATAATTAATAGAATAGGGATAGAAATACTTATGTAAATCATTGGTAGGAATTTCAGATAAGCGAATGGAGATGCTTTTCGTTCCTCTGAACCTCTGCTTTCCTGCTATCTTCATCCAATCAGTCTTACTCCTTTCCATGGCTGGCTTTATGCAAGGGCATCACCGTTGTCAGTAGCTACATCCCCTCCTCTCAGTGAATAATATGCTCATGCACCCTGTCACGGCACGGCTATTCATCTGTCGGTTCTCGATCATGCTGGAATAGGATTCACCCTCCTTTTGCGTCTGTCACTAACGCCCAATAATCGCGAGTTTGAAGCTCATCACAGTCATTCAATCATTGAATCCTACTCGGAATACCACAGACAAGGTTTAGACTTTCCGGATTCTCTTGAATGCCGCCATCATTCTAGCGTACGCCACGAAGATTCTGATTAAGAGATCTAAGAGATATTCATTCTAGCTTATTTCATGTAGAACGGAAGTGTTTATCAGGCACGTGTTCAAAGGGGAGAATGGTGATGAGCGTCACACATAATCATCACCTTCATCACGTTCTTGGGTGCGAATGGATATCTTAGAAGCGAAATAAGATGAATTGAATAGAAAACAGTAGTACTTTGCATTAATCTTTGAGGAACAGCAGAGCTCCACACCTTAATCTATGGAGTGTAGAAACTCTACCGTTGAAAATACATAAGTGAAAGGTCCAGGCATGGCCGAGATGGCCAGCCCCCAAAACGTGATCACAGGATCAAAATACAATCTAGGATGCCTAAAACAATAGTAAAAGGTCCTATTTATAATAAACTAGTCACTAGGGTTTACATGAGTAAGTAATTGATGCATAAATCTACTTTCGGAGCCCACTTGGTGTGTGCTTGGGCTGGGCTTGAGTGTTGCACGTGTAGAGGTCCTTCTTGGAGTTGAACGCCAGCTTTTGTGCCAGTTTGGGCGTTCAACTCTGGTTTTGGCTCCTTTTCTGGCGCTGGACGCCAGATTTGGGCAGAAAGCTGGCGTTGAACGCCAGTTTACGTCATCTATTCTTGGCCAAAGTATGGACTATTATATATTTCTGGAAAGCCCTGGATGTCCACTTTCCAACGCAATTGGAAGCGCACCATTTCGAGTTCTGTAGCTCCAGAAAATCCACTTTGAGTGCAGGGAGGTCAGAATCCAACAGCATCAGCAGTCCTTCTTCAACCTCTGAATCTGATTTCTGCTCAAGTCCCTCAATTTCAGCCAGAAAATACCTGAAATCACAGAAAAACACACAAACTTATAGTAAAGTCCAGAAATGTGAATTTAACATAAAATCTATTAAAAACATCCCTAAAAGTAACTAGATTCTACTAAAAATATACTAAAAACAATGCCAAAAAGCGTATAAAATATCCGCTCATCACAACACCAAACTTAAATTGTTGCTTGTCCCCAAGCAACTGAAAATCAAAATAGGTTAAAAAGAATAGAATATACTATAAATTCCAAACTATCAATGAAACATAGCTCCAATCAAATGAGCGGGACTTATAGCTTTTTGCCTCTTGAATAGTTTTGGCATCTCACTTTATCCATTGAGGTTCAGAATGATTGGCATCTATAGGAACTCAGATTTCAGATAGTGTTATTGATTCTCCTAGTTCAGTATGATGATTCCTGAACACAGCTATTTTATGAGTCTTGGCCGTGGCCCTAAGCACTTTGTTTTCCAGTATTACCACCGGATACATAAATGCCACAGACACATAATTGGGTGAACCTTTTCAGATTGTGACTCAGCTTTGCGAAAGTCCCCAATTAGAGGTGTCCAGGGTTCTTAAGCACACTCTTTTTTTGCTTTGGACCTTGACTTTAACCGCTCAGTCTCAAGTTTTCACTTGACACCTACACGCCACAAGCACATGGTTAGGGACAGCTTGGTTTAGCCACTTAGACCAGGATTTTATTCCTTTAGGCCCTCCTATCCACTGATGCTCAAAGCCTTGGGATCCTTTTTATTTGCCCTTGCCTTTTGGTTTTAAGGGTTATTGGCTTTTTGCTCTTGCCTCTTGGTTTTAAGAGCTTTTGGCTTTTTCTGCTTGCTTTTTCTTTTTTTTTTTTCTATTTTTTTTCGCCTATATTTTTTTTTTGCAAGCTTTGTTCTTTGCTGCTTTTTCTTGCTTCAAGAATCATTTTTATGATTTTTCAGATTATCAAATAACATGTTTCCTAGTCATCATTCTTTCAAGAGCCAACATATTTAACATTCTTAAACAACAACTTCAAAAGACATATGCACTGTTCAAGCATACATTCAGAAAACAAGAAGCATTGTCACCACATCAATATAATTAAGCTAAGTTCAAGGATAAATTGGAAACTCATGTACTTCTTGTTCTTTTGAATTAAAACATTTTTCATTTAAGAGAGGTGATGGATTCATAGGACATTCATAACTTTAAGACATAGTTACTAACTACTAATGATCATGTAATGAAGACACAAATACAGATAAGCGCATAACATAGAAAACGAAAAACAGAAGAAATAATGACAAGGAATGAATCCACCTTAGTGATGGTGGCGTTTCCTTCTTGAGGAACCAATAATGTCCTTGAGCTCTTCTATGTCTCTTCCTTGTCTTTGTTGCTCCTCCCTCATTGCTTTTTGATCTTCTCTTATTTCATGGAGCATGATGGAGTGCTCTTGATGTTCCACCTTTAGTTGCTTCCAATAATTGTGTGGAAGAAAATGTATCCCCTGAGGTATCTCAGGGATCTCTTGATTTGCAGTCAATTGTTCTACCACTGAGCTATAGACCCGTGATGGAAGCTTTTGTCTTCCCTTTCCTCTTTCTAGAGGTTTCTCTAGCCTTAGGTGCCATCAATGGTTATGGAAAAAACAAAAAAGCTATGCTTTTACCACACCAAACTTAGAATGTTGCTCGCCCTCGAGCAAAAGAAGAAAGAATAGAAGAAGAAGAAGAAGATATGGAGGAGATGGATGGGTGTGTGTATTCGGCCATATGGGTGGGATTGGGTGGTAGAGAGATGTTGAATTTTGAAGGTAGAGGGTGTATGGATGTGAGTGGTAAATGGAAAACAAAAGGGATGATCATGAATGGAAAGAGAGATGATGAGGTAGGTGGGCATCCTATGGGGTCCACAGGTCCTGAGATGATCCTGTGGGGTCCACAGATCCTGAGGTGTCAAGGCATTTACATCCCTGCACCAAATTAGGCATGTAAAATGCCTTTGCACACAACTCTGGGCGTTCAGCGCCAGGTTGGTGCCCATTTTGGGCGTTCAACGCCCATTTGCTGCCATTTCTGGTGTTGAACGCCAGAACCATGCTTGTTCTGGGCGTTCAGTGCCAGGATGCTGCCCATTCTGGGCGTTCAGCGCCAGAACCATGCTCTGTTCTGGCGTTTGAACGCCAGACAGATGCTCCTCCAGGGTGTGATTTTTCTTCTGCTGTTTTTGATTCCGTTTTCAATTTTTTTATTTATTTTGTGACTCCACATGATCATGAACCTATAAAGACATATAACTAAGAAAAACATAGTTAGATAAATAAAAATTGGGTTGCCTCCCAACAAGCGCTTCTTTAATGTCAATAGCTTGACAGTGGGCTCTCAATGAGCCTCACAGATGTGCAGAGCTTTGTTGAGACTCTCCAACACCAAACTTAGAGTTTGGATATGGGAGTTCAACACCAAACTTAGAGTTTGGTTGTGGCCTCCCAACACCAAACTTAGAGTTTGACTGTGGGGGCTCTGGTTCACTCTGCCTTAAGAGAAGCTTTTTCTGCTTCCTCTTCATGGTTGCAGAGGGAGATCCTTGAGTTTTAAACACAAGGGAGTCCTCATTCCATTGAAGGACTATTTTACCTCTGTTAACATCAATCACAGCTCTTGCTGTGGCCAGGAAAGGTCTTCCTAGGATGATGGATTCATCCTCTTCCTTTCCAGTATCCAGGACTATGAAATCAGCAGGGATGTAAAGGCCTTCAACCTTTACTAACACGTCCTCTACTTGTTCATAAGCCTGTTCTCTTGAACTGTCTGCCATCTCTAATAAGATTTTAGCAGCTTGCACCCCATAGATTCCCAGTTTCTCTATTACAGAGAGGGGCATGAGGTTTATTCCTGAACCAAGGTCACATAGAGCCTTAAAGATCATGGTGCCTATGGTATAGGGTATTATGAACTTTCCAGGATCCTGTCTCTTCTGAGGCAATGTCAGTTGATCCAGATCACTTAGTTCATTGATGAACAAGGGAGGTTCAACTTCCCAAGTATCAATGCCAAATAATTTGGCATTCAGCTTCATGATTGCACCAAGAAACTTGGCAGTTTGCTCTTCAGTAACATCCTCATTCTCTTCAGAAGAGGAATACTCATCAGAGCTCATGAAGGGTATAAGGAGGTTCAATGGAATCTCTATGGTCTCTAGATGAGCCTCAGAATCCTTTGGTTCCTCAGAGGGAAGCTCCTTATTGACCATTGGACGTCCCAGGAGGTCTTCCTCCTTGGGATTCACGTCCTCTCATCTCCTCAAAGGTTCGGCCATGATGCTTATGTCAATGGCCTTGCACTCTTGATGCCAAGGCATCATAGGCTAGTTTCACTAGCATTTTTCTGTTAGTTTTAGTTGTTTTATGCATTTTCTTGAGCTTAAAGTAACCAAAAATGGTTAAATGAAGAACAAAGCAATGAACCATCCAAACAATATGATTTTGATGCATATTCCATGAGTTTTAGTTATATTACTTAAATGCTATGAATGAAAGATTTCTCATGAAATTTTGCAAGACTTTGATGCAATTGTTTGGATGATTTCAGGGAAGAAGAGGCTAAGTAAGGAAGCAACAAAATCAATAAAGGAAGCTTGAATATCACATGTGGAGTTTAAGTTCCAGTTTAAGCCTAAACTGGAGCTTAAACGTCAAAATCATGAAGGATAAGAAATGCTGGAATTGAAGTTTAACCTCCAGTTTGACCTTAAACTGGAGGTTAAACGCCAGAATGAAAAGCCTCACTAAAGAAGCATTCCACGTTTAACCTCCAGTTTGACCTCAAACTGGAGGTTAAACGCCAGAAGTAGGAAGAGTACCAGGGAGCCATTCCACGTTTAAGCTCCAGTTTGACCTCAAACTGGAGCTTAAACGTGTTCGACAGCTTTTCTCCTCCAGGGTTGCTCTCTCCATTTCCACGTTTAACCTCCAGTTTGACCTCAAACTGGAGGTTAAACGTGTTCGACACCTCCAGGGCTACCATTCTAAGCTTCCACGTTTAACCTCCAGTTTGACCTCAAACTGGAGGTTAAACGTGTTCGACCTCCAGTATGCCTCCACCCTTTTCCACGTTTAACCTCCAGTTTAACCTTAAACTGGAGGTTAAACGTGTTCGACCTCCAGGGCTGCCCTTCCTATTTCCACGTTTAAGCTTCAGTTTAACCTTAAACTGAAGCTTAAACGTGTTCGACTACATGACTCTCCAGGGCTACCTTCTTCCATTTCCACGTTTAAGCTTCAGTTTAACCTTAAACTGAAGCTTAAACGTGCTTCTACAAAAGGCCTCACTGGAAGTATCTGGCATTTAAGCTGCAGTTTAAGCTTAAACTGCAACTTAAACGCCACTCTTGGAAAAAGGTTTCTGGGCCAATAATCTTGCGGTTTAAGTTACTCTTTGAGCACAAACAATAACTTAAACTTACTCTAGTATGAAACCCAATTGAATATCATGGTTTATGGGATTGGGCCTGAAGGATTCATGAGTTTGAAATCTCAATTTATTGAGTCATGTGTCATTATTTGATTATCACTAAGTTGGCTCAATGAATGTTACAGAATTTGGATCAATAGCCTCATCAAGATTATGGATCATAAACCCAAGGCAAAAAGAAAGCAAGGAGAGGCCTCAAAGCCCAAGAAGCACAACTGAAGCTCAATATAGAAAGTGTATAAATAGGATAGAAGTTAAGTTAGAGAGGACTTTTACTTTCACTTTTAGCTAGTTTTCCTTTTCTTTGTAATTGAATTCAGAGCTATGATTCACTAAACCCCCTTTCATTGGGTTAGGGAGCTCTATTGTAATTCAATGAATCAATAATAGTTTATCTTCTTCTTCAATCTTTTCTCTTGAATTTTGTTAGAAAGCTTCTCGATCTAATTCCATTGAGTAGTTGTCTTGGGAAAGAAACTACCCATACTTGGAATCCTTCGGAACCTTGGGAAAGGAATGGAGGATTCATGCTAGAGAAGCTTTCTCACAGTGAATTGGATTGGGGTTTGGATGGATATTGTGACATGTAATCCTACCAAATTGTGGTTCATGAAACTGTGTGGTATAATCAGTGATCAAGCATCATCTCTTCTTATGAACATTTAAACCAAGGGATTGGGAATTTGTTTGTTTTTAGAGAGAATTGGTGAGCCAAGGGATTGGGATCCAATCATATAAGATTGCCAAGCAAAATTCAATGAACGCATTGCTTGAGGAAGAGATAAACGTGTTTTGATTCGGAGATCTCAATATCTCCTATAACCCAATGAATCCCCCATTTCTGATTTCCATCTTCTCTTTACATTCTGCAACTCAATTCATGCAACCACCCCCATTCCCTTTTAATTTCAGCAATTTAGTTTCTGCTCTTTAATTCATTGCAATTTAAGATTCCGCCATTTCAATTTCTTGTCATTTACTTTTCCTGCCAATTTTACATTCCGCAATTTCTCATCTCAATCTTGATTCCGCTCAACTAGAACACACTTCTAATCCGAATTGCTCACTCAACCAATCCTTGTGGGATTCGACCTCACTCTATTGTGAATTTTTACTTGACGATAACCGGTGCACTTGCCGGAAGGAATTTTGCCGATCGTGCAATTTTCTAAATCGTAGCATAACTAGTTTATGTGCATCAAGTTTATGGCGCCGTTGCCGGGGATTGGTTTTCGATTGACAATTCTCAAATTGGAAGCTAACTAGATTGAGCAATTTTCTCTTGCTTTGTTAATTCTGTTCAAGATACTTGTTGAACTTTAATTTCTGCACTCGGTTACATGCTTTCCTTCTTTATGCCTTTAAATTCATGCAACTAACTCACTGACTCACTAACTGTTTGAATTAATTCCTCAATTGATCTAACCATACTCTTCCATTAACCAAGAGTATTTCACTTGTTTGTGTTTGAGCTGTGTTCTTGTATGACAGGTAGGAGAGGAGAGACATCAACTCCTCCATATACCGAACCAGAGAGGACCTATCATAGACTTAGAAGGGAAGCAAGAGGGAAGAGAGTAGCGGGAGAAGAGGAATCTGAAGGAGAATCTGAGGACAATTTTGAGGAAGCTTTAGATCTCAACATGGATAGAGAAGTTCACAACCATGAGAGAGCTGATGGAAACGATGCCATTCCTGAGAGGAGGGTTCTTAGTTCATACATAAACCCAACCTCTGGGAATTGTGGTAGTAGCATCCAGAAACCACCCATTCAGGCCAACAATTTTGAGCTCAAGCCACAGCTAATATCACTAGTGGAGAATCATTGTTCCTTTGGAGGAAGTGCTAATGAAGACCCAAACCAACATCTCACAAAATTCCTGAGAATTTATGACACTGTGAAGTTCAATGGAGTCCAGGAAGATGCCTATAAACTGCTTTTGTTCCCATTTTCACTTAGGGACAAAGCAGCTAAGTGGCTGGAATCATTCCCAAGGGGGAGTCTAACAACATGGGATGAGGTGGAAAGCAAGTTTCTGGCACGTTTCTACCCTCCACAAAAGGTCAATAGGCTTCGATCTGAGGTTCAGACTTTTAGACAACAAGATGGTGAAACTCTCTACGAGGCATGGGAGAGATTCAAGGACTTGACAAGGAAATGCCCACCAAACATGTTCCATGATTGGGTGCAATTGCACATCTTCTATGATGGGCTCTCTTATGAATCAAGGAAGGCTGTAGACCATTCATCAGGAGGTTCATTGAACAGGAAAAAGACTGTGGAAGAAGCCATTGAAGTGATCGAGACAGTGGCTGAGAATGAGTACTACTATGCATCAGAGAGGCACAACACTAAGGGAGTCATGGAGCTGAACCATGTTGATACAATTCTAGCCCAAAACAAGGTGTTTGCCAAGCAACTAGCAGAGCTTACCAGGCAATTAGAAACAAAGCAAGTGGCTGCAATACACACACAAGATCAAGAGGAAGTAAGCATTGAAGGAGGTGATTGGGATGAGGCCAACTATGTGGGAAACCAACAAAGGCAATCATATGATCCACATTCCAACACTTACAACCCGGGCTGGAGAAACCACCCAAACTTTGGGTGGGGAAACCAACAAACCCAACCACAAAACCACAAACCTTACAACCACAACCAACATAACAATTCCACATACCAAAACTCCAACCAAAGATCATACCAAGCCACACAAAACACTTACCCACAACCATCATATCATGGCCAAAATAATCAACATACCCAACCTAATCCGAACCAACAATTTCAAGATCAATTAAACCGGATAGAAGGAATGATGGCAACCATGAGTCAAGACATAATTGAATTGAAGAGCTTCAGGGATGATGTGAGAACTACCTTAAGAAACCATGGTAAAAAACTCAAGAGGATGGAATCTCAAGTAGGAGAGCTATCTCAACAGGCACCCAAATCAACTGCAGTGTTCCCTAGTGACACAGAAAAGAATCCTAAAGGGGAACAAAAGAGAGTAAGATGGGAAGAATGCAAGGCCATCACCATATTGAAGGAAGTCTCAGAAGAAGAAGGAATCAGGCCCTCAGAGCAGGAACCAGAAATCTTGAAGGAAGGTGTGGAAGAAGTTAAGCAGGAAGGTGGAACTGAGCAAGCCAAGGAACTGCAAAAAGGCATGATGGAAATATACCAACCAAAAGCACCATTTCCTGAGAGGTTAGGAGGAGGTGAAAAAAGGAAAACCTATTCAAGGTTTCTAGAGACATTTAACTCTCTTCATGTCAATATTCCCTTTCTTGAGATTCTTCATCAAATGCCCACACACATCAAGTATTTAAAGGAATTGTTAAGCAAGAAAAGAGTTTTGAAGGGAGGACAAATGGTAACAATGAACAAAGAATGCAGTGCTCTCATCAAGAAGGACACACTCTCTAAGAAAACGGACCCAGGAAGTTTTCATATCCCTTGCATCATAGGGGAAACAAAAATTGACAGAGGATTCTGTGATCTAGGAGCTAGCATAAATGTGATGCCTCTAACTCTTATGAAGAGGCTACAACTGAATGAGGTGAGATCCACTGATGTAATCATACAACTGGCTGACAAAACTCAAAAGCAAGCTGAAGGGGTAGTTGAAAATGTGCTGGTGAAAGTGGGGGATTATTATTTCCCCACAGACTTTGTCATTGTGGACATGGAGGAAAGCTACTTACACCCTATAATTCTGGGCAGACCATTTCTAGCCACTACTAGAGCGCTCATAGATGTAGAACAAGGAGAGCTAATTCTGAGAATACATGATGAACAGCTCATTTTCAAAGTTTTCAAAACTGCATCTGAGCCTGAACCAGAACCTGAAAAGCTTAAGGATGATAGTAGCCATCTGTGTCTGGAGGAAAGTAATCCAGCAGCTGAAACTCTAAAACAGTTCTTGGAAGGCAAACAAGAGCTGCAAGAGTTAAAGCCACAAGAATCAGTGGAAACAGATCAGAAGGATCCTCCTGACATAAGGGTCAATGAAGAAATCCTCAAGAGAAAGGGAAGAGTGATAGGGAGATTGCCAAGAGGGTGGAGAAACAAGAAAATTCCCACTGAAGGTTTTTCTCCGGGAGATAAAGTGATATCAAGTCATTATCTGGAAATTCCACCTGACCTCAAAACCATTCCTTCCCAGCTCCCTCAAGTGTTCACAATCAGGAAAGTTCTTTCTATGGAACATTTAGAGGTCATGAATGAATCAAGTGGGGACGTCTTCATAGTAAGAGGAGAAGACGTCAAGCACTACAATCCACCCTAACAAGGGACAACCGTCAAGCTAGTGACGTTAAAGAAGCGCTTCATGGGAGGCAACCCATGTTTTAATATCCTTATATTTTTTTTTTGTTTTGTTGTGCATCTAATAAAGCATGGTTTCTTATGCATGAACTTGTATCCTCAGGACAACTTCTTAAAGAGTGCACTGACATTTTGCATATAAAATAAGTTTGGTGTGCCTGAAAGCACCCCAAATTTTATTCAAAATGCATTCAATTTTTAGTGCACAACCAAAGATTTAAGTTTGGTGTTCCTCTTTGAACACGGTTTATGAAAAGCAAGAAGTTCCTCTGGATTTCAAAATTCATGACAAGTATACCATTCACTTGTTTTAATACTTTGGTTTCAATTACTTAGGGTAGTAACTTTGTTTAGAATCAAAGAGCCAAGGTGACTATGATTTATTAGAATTATGCACACTCATTAAGGACAACCAATATGGATTTCATGTCATTAGGAGACTTTACCAAACACTAAGTTTGGTGTCCAAATAATAAGTGTGCATACATGTAGAAGTCACGGCTATAAGCTCATAAAGACAATCATTGATTTACATGTGCAAGTACTATTCATAATTCACATGGACCGAAACATGATAGCAAACTTGTTTGTTGTGCAGGTACAAAAGAAAAGACAAAAATGGAGGAAAAAGACAAAGGGAGGTACGTGCTTGGTCAAAAAGAAAATTCACAAATCTTTGAAACTAACACATGGGAAAAGGAAGTTCTGCAAGAAAAGAAAGCTACATGTACAACCTAATGCACCCAGAATACTTCCAAGAAAATGAAAAGCAAATCGTCCTTCTCCACAATTCATATATTTACCATCAAGCCACCCTTCACAAACCACCCTAGCCGTCCATTTTTCACTCATGGGCACTATAAAGAATCACTTGGGGAACGAGTCTCACACCACCAATTCTCCTTCATACACATTTTCCTTCATCATAGCATAACTATCTCTTGCCGAAAACAACCTTACCACACTTCCAACAACACTTCTTGCTTTACCTTGTCAACTTTAGCTTGTCACTTACCAAAACTAAAGAACCAATGGCAGCTTCATCTAGCCACAAAAGAAGAAAAGACAAGCAGCCAATGGAGGAAAACAGGGAATTCGATGCATGGAGATACAGATCAGTTTTCCATGAGATTCAAGCCGAATGGATGAGACCTAAAACGGTACTAGCTGAGGTTCCCTTTGACCTTGAAAAGGATGAGTTCCCAGGTGTTTGGGAAAAGATCAAAAAGAGGAAGTGGGAGCTCCTGACTAAGCCAATCACTAAAATCAACATCAACTTGGTGAAAGAGTTTTATGCAAATGCAGTAAGGGAGGATCCAACCAAGAAACCCACATACAAAAGCTATGTGAGAGGGGTGGAAGTTGACTTCAGTCCCAAAGCAATCATGAAAACTCTTGGCCTGAAAAACATACATTTCAGCCAAGCAAGTTATGAAGAAAGGATGATAGGAGAACCTGACTATGCAACTATTGCTGAAGACCTTTGTGCCATCAGAGCTGAATGGGTGAGAAAAACAAGAGGGGCTCCAAGAGTCTTGAGAAGGGGAGACCTAACACCTGAAGCTAAAGGGTGGTATGCAATAGTTAGGAGATCCATCCTACCCACTGCAAACTCTTCAGAAATAGTCCCTAAAAGAGCCATCTTGCTACATTGCATTATGGTTGGAGGGGAGATCAAAGTTCATAAACTCATTGCTGAACAGATACAAGAGTTTAGTGAGAAAAGTGACCCTGAATCCTGGCTCCACTTCCCTAGCACTATCATTAGACTATGCATCGATGCCCAAGTACCACTTGAGGATGAAAGACCTAATTGGTTATATCCTGGATTGGCCATAACTGCGCACAGAATGACTCTTGGCCCAACCCCTCCAAGACATACAAGAAGAAGAAATGAAGAAGGGCAACAAGTGGAACCCGAGCAAGAAGCAGAACAAGAAGGACAAGAAGGAGAAGACAGAGAAGAAGAGCAAGAAGAGCAAGCAATTCCAGAAAGAAGACAAAGAATTCCCAGAGACCCCATGGATATGAGCAGAATGCAGGAAATCATGGAAGGAATGTCTCAACAATACATGAGGTCTCAGGAGAGACAAGAGGACTTTCACCTAAAAATGATGGATATGCAAAGGAACTTTGAATCAAGATTCTTCGATCTGCAAAGGGAACAAAATTTACACTTACAGGAATCCTTCAGCCACATATGCCAACACCAAGATGCCAATGTCTTGGCAATCAAGGAAGCCACCACTTTACAGAATGCAAGATACTCAGTCCAAGCTGATTACAACATCAGTTCGCAAATCAAGCTTAACTACATAGGGGAACATCTACATAAGATGGACCCAGCATTCCCAGCTTTTGATGAGTATTTCAAAGGGAGGAAAGAAGGAGAAATAAACAAGGCAATGATCCTTGAAAAAGGAGTGGAAGAAACGATGAAAAAGGCTGGATTCTGGAAAAAGCTCATGAGAAAAGACAAAGGAAGCACAAGTGGTCAAAAAGAGGCAGGAAGCAAGAAGAAGCAGGATCCTAAGAATTAAGAAGAACCAAGCAATAAATAAGAGGTGGTCTCGTTCCTTAATAATCAAATGATAATTGGTGAATTGTCTTTATGAGCTTTCTTTCATTATGAGTCATTTAAGTTTTAATGTGAAGTTTCTAGTATGTGTGTTTGTTATTTGCTTTGAATAAAGTGAATGCCTGGATGTTTGGATATAACTTCACCTTCTTAAACAAGTGCGTGCCATGCTTGTTCTGTGTCCAAAAATAAAAGAAAAGTTTGAACAAAAGTAACTTGGCTAAATTAGTGACAAATCAAGTAGAATTAAGTGGTGGTATGCATGCTTGATTGTTTAGTCAGATCACTGGAATTAGAGTGTAGAATTATCATTTTTTTTATGTAGAAAGTGAAAATTGTCTATGGATCTTGATGAATAAATGTCTTTGGCCATGAAAAAGAAAGAAAAAGAAGAAGAAAAAGCCAAAGGGCAACCAAAAAGCAAAAAAATTGAGAAAATAAGCTAGGTACCAATGGTTTGAACTTCTGAGACAAATGCCTGTGGTGTTTATGTATTAAGGATATGCTTGGATGAATAGGTTCTGAGGAGTGTTTCAACACTTGGTAACTTGGGTTAACTAACCCGGGATTATCAACCAAAAGTCCATTATCAAGAGCAACCTAAATACAAAACATTTAGTCACACAAAGAGGTGCTGGGCACCAATGTCTCAAGAAGAAATGTGAACTAAAATGCCTAAAGTGGATATGTGTAGTGCACTGATAAGAAAAAGAAAATGCCAAAGGCTTGTGCAACACATGACACTAAGCAAACAAGGAGCAAGGAGCTCTAAGAAAAAAGAAAAGAAAACAAAGAAGAGAAAAGTGCCAAAGACATAAGAATAACAAGAGGCCATAGCAATGTTTGATGGATGCAATGAAAAAGTGATAATCCTACCTGATAAGTATGAAAAAGTGATGCTGCAACTTTCTGCATAAAACCCTTCTGATGAACTTCAAATGCTTGCTAATATAGCCAATGTAATTGCTTTCTGTTTCATACTTTCTTCTCAAATAACTCAGGACTTGCTTAGGGACAAGCAAGTATTAAGTTTGGTGTTGTGATGCCAAGGCATCATAGGCTAGTTTCACTAGCATTTTTCTGTTAGTTTTAGTTGTTTTATGCATTTTCTTGAGCTTAAAGTAACCAAAAATGGTTAAATGAAGAACAAAGCAATGAACCATCCAAACAATATGATTTTGATGCATATTCCATGAGTTTTAGTTATATTACTTAAATGCTATGAATGGAAGATTTCTCATGAAATTTTGCAAGACTTTGATGCAATTGTTTGGATGATTTCAGGGAAGAAGAGGCTAAGTAAGGAAGCAACAAAATCAATAAAGGAAGCTTGAATATCACATGTGGAGTTTAAGTTCCAGTTTAAGCCTAAACTGGAGCTTAAACGTCAAAATCATGAAGGATAAGAAATGCTGGAATTGAAGTTTAACCTCCAGTTTGACCTTAAACTGGAGGTTAAACGCCAGAATGAAAAGCCTCACTAAAGAAGCATTCCACGTTTAACCTCCAGTTTGACCTCAAACTGGAGGTTAAACGCCAGAATGATAATGCCACTCAGGAAGGAGTTCCACGTTTAACCTCCAGTTTGACCTCAAACTGGAGGTTAAACGCCAGAAGTAGGAAGAGTACCAGGGAGCCATTCCACGTTTAAGCTCCAGTTTGACCTCAAACTGGAGGTTAAACGTGTTCGACCTCCAGTATGCCTCCACCCTTTTCCACGTTTAACCTCCAGTTTAACCTTAAACTGGAGGTTAAACGTGTTCGACCTCCAGGGCTGCCCTTCCTATTTCCACGTTTAAGCTTCAGTTTAACCTTAAACTGAAGCTTAAACGTGTTCGACTACATGACTCTCCAGGGCTACCTTCTTCCATTTCCACGTTTAAGCTTCAGTTTAACCTTAAACTGAAGCTTAAACGTGCTTCTACAAAAGGCCTCACTGGAAGTATCTGGCATTTAAGCTGCAGTTTAAGCTTAAACTGCAACTTAAACGCCACTCTTGGAAAAAGGTTTCTGGGCCAATAATCTTGCGGTTTAAGTTACTCTTTGAGCACAAACAATAACTTAAACTTACTCTAGTATGAAACCCAATTGAATATCATGGTTTATGGGATTGGGCCTGAAGGATTCATGAGTTTGAAATCTCAATTTATTGAGTCATGTGTCATTATTTGATTATCACTAAGTTGGCTCAATGAATGTTACAGAATTTGGATCAATAGCCTCATCAAGATTATGGATCATAAACCCAAGGCAAAAGGAAAGCAAGGAGAGGCCTCAAAGCCCAAGAAGCACAACTGAAGCTCAATATAGAAAGTGTATAAATAGGATAGAAGTTAAGTTAGAGAGGACTTTTACTTTCACTTTTAGCTAGTTTTCCTTTTCTTTGTAATTGAATTCAGAGCTATGATTCACTAAACCCCCTTTCATTGGGTTAGGGAGCTCTATTGTAATTCAATGAATCAATAATAGTTTATCTTCTTCTTCAATCTTTTCTCTTGAATTTTGTTAGAAAGCTTCTCGATCTAATTCCATTGAGTAGTTGTCTTGGGAAAGAAACTACCCATACTTGGAATCCTTCGGAACCTTGGGAAAGGAATGGAGGATTCATGCTAGAGAAGCTTTCTCACAGTGAATTGGATTGGGGTTTGGATGGATATTGTGACATGTAATCCTACCAAATTGTGGTTCATGAAACTGTGTGGTATAATCAGTGATCAAGCATCATCTCTTCTTATGAACATTTAAACCAAGGGATTGGGAATTTGTTTGTTTTTAGAGAGAATTGGTGAGCCAAGGGATTGGGATCCAATCATATAAGATTGCCAAGCAAAATTCAATGAACGCATTGCTTGAGGAAGAGATAAACGTGTTTTGATTCGGAGATCTCAATATCTCCTATAACCCAATGAATCCCCCATTTCTGATTTCCATCTTCTCTTTACATTCTGCAACTCAATTCATGCAACCACCCCCATTCCCTTTTAATTTCAGCAATTTAGTTTCTGCTCTTTAATTCATTGCAATTTAAGATTCCGCCATTTCAATTTCTTGTCATTTACTTTTCCCGCCAATTTTACATTCCGCAATTTCTCATCTCAATCTTGATTCCAGTCAACTAGAACACACTTCTAATCCGAATTGCTCACTCAACCAATCCTTGTGGGATTCGACCTCACTCTATTGTGAGTTTTTACTTGACGATAACCGGTGCACTTGTCGGAAGGAATTTTGCCGATCGTGCAATTTCCTAAATCGTAGCATAACTAGTTTATGTGCATCAACTCTCCTTTTGGATTCTCTTCTGTATTGCTTGGGAGTGTACTTGGAGGGATTTCAGTGATCCTTTTACTCAGCTGGCCCACTTGTGCTTCCAAATTTCTAATGGAAGACCTGGTTTCATTCATGAAACTCACAGTGGCCTTAGATAGATCAGAGACTAGATTTGCTAAATTAGAAGTATTTTGTTCAGAGTTCTCTGTCTGTTGCTGAGTGGATGATGGAAAAGGTTTATTATTGTTAAACCTATTTCTTCCACCATTATTAAAGCCTTGTTGAGGCTTTTGATCCTTCCATGAGAAATTGGGGTGATTTCTCCATGATGAGTTATAGGTGTTTCCATAAGGTTCACCTAAGTAATTTACCTCTGCTATTGCATGGTTCTCAGGATTATATGCTTCTTCTGCATAAGAAGCCTCTTGAGTACTGTTGGATGCAGCTTGCATTCCATGCAGACTCTGAGAGATCATATTGACTTGCTGAGTCAATATTTTATTCTGAGCCAATATGGCATTCAGAGTATAAACTTCAAGAACTCCCTTCTTCATAGGCGTCCCATTATGCACAGGATTCCTTTCAGAAGTGTACATGAACTGGTTATTAGCAACCATGTCAATGAGTTCTTGAGCTTCTGCAGGCGTTTTCTTTAGGTGAATGGATCCACCTGCAGAAGTGTCCAGTGACATCTTTGATAGCTCAGATAAACCATCATAGAATATATCCAGGATGGTCCATTCTGAAAGCATGTCAGAAGGACACTTTTTGGTCAACTGTTTGTATCTTTCCCAAGCTTCATAGAGGGATTCACCTTCTTTCTGTCTGAAGGTTTGAACATCAGCTCTAAGCTTGCTCAGCTTTTGAGGAGGAAAGTACTTGGCTAAGAAAGCCGTGACCAGCTTATCCCAAGAGTTCAGGCTGTCTTTGGGTTGAGAATCTAACCATAATCTAGCTCTGTCTCTTACAGCAAAAGGGAAAAGCATGAGCCTGTAGACTTCAGGATCTATTCCATTAGTCTTAACAGTATCACATATCTGCAAGAATTCAGTTAAGAACTGAAAAGGATCTTCAGATGGAAGTCCATGAAACTTGCAGTTCTGCTGCATCAGAGAAACTAATTGAGGTTTCAGCTCAAAGTTGTTTGCTCCAATGGCAGGAATGGAGATGCTTCTTCCATGTAAATTGGAATTAGGTGCAGTAAAGTCACCAAGCATCTTCCTTACATTATTATTATTTTCGGCTGCCATCTCCTCTTCTTATTCGAAAATTTCTGAAAAGTTATCTCTGGATTGTTGTATTTTAGCTTCTCTTAATTTTCTCTTCAGAGTCCTTTCAGGTTCTGGATCTGCTTCCACAAGAATGTTCTTATCCTTGCTCCTGCTCATATGACAAAGAAGAGGGCACAAAAAAATAATAATAATAATAGAGATCCTTTATACCACAGTATAGGGATCCCTGTGTGAGTGGAAGAAGAGGGGGAGACAAAGAATGTAATATAATGGAAGAAACACAACTGTGAGGATGGCAGAGATGTGAGATGAGATGTTAGGATATGAATGAATAAATAGAATAGGATGGGGGAGGGATAATTTTCGAAAATTATTTTGAAAAAGAGTTAGTGATTTTCGAAAATGGTTTTTGAAAATTGTTAGTATTTTTTTCGAAAATTTTTTTTTAATTTAAAAATAAAAATAAGAATAATTATTTAATTAAAGAGAAATTTTTGAAAAAGAGGGAAGATATTTTCGAAAATTAGAGAGAGAGAGAGTTAGTTAGGTAGTTTTGAAAGAGTTAAGAAACAAACAAAAAGTTAGTTAGTTAGTTGAAACAAATTTTGAAAAGATAAGAAGTTAGGAAGTTAGAAAAGATATTTTGAAAAGATATTTTTGAAAAAGATAAGATAAGAAGATATTTTTGAAAAGATATGATTGAAATTAGTTTTGAAAAAGATTTGATTTTTTAAAATCACAATTAATGACTTGATTCATAAGAAATCACAAGATATGATTCTAGAACTTAAAGTTTGAATCTTTCTTAACAAGCAAGTAACAAACTTCAAATTTTTGAATCAAAACATTTATTGATTATGTTATTTTCGAAAATTTGGTATAAAAATAAGAAGAAGATTTTTGAAAAATATTTTTGAAATTTTCGAAAATAACTAAGAATTTTGAAAAAGATTTGATTTTTGAAAAAGATTTTGAAAAAGATAAGATTTTCAAATTGAAAATTTGATTTGACTCATGAGAAACAATTTGATTTTAAAAGTTTTTGAAAAAGTCAATCCAAATTTTCGAATTTGATGAGAGAAAAAGGGAAAGATATATTTTTTTTTATTTTTGAATTTTTATGATGAGAGAGAAAAACACTAAAAAGATGCAATGCATGAGATTTTTAGATCAAAATATGTGATGCATGCAAGAATGCTATGAATGTCAAGATGAACACCAAGAACACTTTGAATGTTAAGATGAACATCATAGACACAATTTTAAAAAATTTTTAATGCAAAGAAAACATGCAAGACACCAAACTTAGAATTCTTTAATGCTTACGCACTAAGAATTCAAGAATGCATATGATAAACATGAAAAGACACAAAACAAAAAATCATCAAGATCAAACAAGAAGACTTACCAAGAACAACTTGAAGATCATGAAGAACACTATGAATGCATGATATTTTCGAAAAAATGCAAGATGCATATGCAATTGACACCAAACTTATAATATGACTCAAGAATCAAACAAGAAACACAAAAATATTTTTGATTTTTATGATTTTCTAATTTTTTGGATTTTTATTTTATATTTTTCGAAAAATTATTTTGAAAAAGAAAATAAGGATTCCAAAATTTTTAATATGAATTCCAGGAATCTTATGCTCTAAAGCTCCAATCAAAGGGTCAGGTATGGCTTAATAGCCAGCCAAGCTTTAGTATATAACTCAGACATGACACGCCTGACATACTCATTCCCAAAGGAATTAGACATGGCTTTACAGCCAGCCAGGATTCACATGCTTCATGAAACACTAGAATTCATTCTTAAAAATTTTGAATAAAAATATATTTTTTCGAAAACAGGTGAGAAAATTTTGAAATATTTTTGAAAAATTTTTGAAAAGATAACAAAAAGAAAATTACCTAATCTGAGCAACAGGATGAACCGTCAGTTGTCCAAACTCAAACAATCCCCGGCAACGGCGCCAAAAACTTGGTGTTGTTGCCGGGATTGGGATCTCAGACGATTCTTGGCGCCAAACAGGAACAATTAAGTCCCCGGCAACGGCGCCAAAAACTTGGTGCACGAAATTGTGATGTCCAAGCTCGAATAATCCCTGGCAACGTGAGCAACTTGGTACGTATAATCGTGATTACACTTTAATTATGTAAAATTCATGGCTCTTTCTTTCCTTGGCAATGGCGCCAAGAACATGGTGCCAATACCATGGTTCACAACTTCGATACGACTAACCAGCAAGTGCACTGGGTCGTCCAAGTAATACCTTATGTGAGTAAGGGGTCGAATCCCACGGAGATTGTTGGTATGAAGCAAGCTATGGTCACCTTGCAAATCTCAGTTAGGCAGATATAAATTGATAATGGTGTTTTCGAATAATAATTAATAGAATAGGGATAGAAATACTTATGTGAATCATTGGTAGGAATTTTAGATAAGCGAATGGAGATGCTTTTCGTTCCTCTGAACCTCTGCTTTCCTGCTATCTTCATCCAATCAGTCTTACTCCTTTCCATGGCTGGCTTTATGCAAGGGCATCACCGTTGTTAGTGGCTACATCCCCTCCTCTCAGTGAATAATATGCTCACGCACCCTGTCACGGCACGGCTATTCATCTGTCGGTTCTCGATCATGCTGGAATAGGATTCACCCTCCTTTTGCGTCTGTCACTAACGCCCAACAATCGCGAGTTTGAAGCTCGTCACAGTCATTCAATCATTGAATCCTACTCGGAATACCACAGACAAGGTTTAGACTTTCTGGATTCTCTTGAATGCTGCCATCATTCTAGCGTACGCCACGAAGATTCTGATTAAGAGATCTAAGGGATATTCATTCTAGCTTATTTCATGTAGAACGGAAGTGTTTGTCAGGCACGTGTTCATAGGGGAGAATGGTGATGAGCGTCACACATAATCATCACCTTCATCACGTTCTTGGGTGCGAATGGATATCTTAGAAGCGAAATAAGATGAATTGAATAGAAAACAGTAGTACTTTGCATTAATCTTTGAGGAACAGCAGAGCTCCACACCTTAATCTATGGAGTGTAGAAACTCTACCGTTGAAAATACATAAGTGAAAGGTCCAGGCATGGCCGAGATGGCCAGCCCCCAAAACGTGATCACAGGATCAAAATACAATCCAGGATGCCTAATACAATAGTAAAAGGTCCTATTTATAATAAACTAGTCACTAGGGTTTACATGAGTAAGTAATTGATGCATAAATCCACTTCCGGGGCCCACTTGGTGTGTGCTTGGGCTGGGCTTGAGTGTTGCACGTGTAGAGGTCCTTCTTGGAGTTGAACGCCAGCTTTTGTGCCAGTTTGGGCGTTCAACTCTGGTTTTGGCTCCTTTTCTGGCGCTAGACGCCAGATTTGGGCAGAAAGCTGGCGTTGAACGCCCGTTTACGTCATCTATTCTTGGCCAAAGCTTAAACTATTATATATTGCTGGAAAGCCCTGGATGTCTACTTTCCAACTCAATTGGAAGCGCGCCATTTCGAGTTCGGTAGCTCCAGAAAATCCACTTTGAGTGCAGGGAGGTCAGAATCCAACAGCATCAGCAGTCCTTCTTCAACCTCTGAATCTGATTTCTGCTCAAGTCCCTCAATTTCAGCCAGAAAATACCTGAAATCACAGAAAAACACACAAACTCATAGTAAAGTCCATAAATGTGAATTTAACATAAAATCTATTAAAAACATCCCTAAAAGTAACTAGATTCTACTAAAAATATACTAAAAACAATGCCAAAAAGCGTATAAATTATCCGCTCATTATTGTGCTGAGGTCCTTGAGACTACCTTAGATGAGGTGCTCTGTAAGGCTGGTTCTGGTTTTACTGATACCGGTTATTCTGATTATTGTTATTATTCCACCGCTGATTTCCCTAGTTGTCTCTGTCTATTCTGTTATGGTTGTCCCTCCAGCTCTGGTTAGAATTATCTCTCCACCCCTGGTTGGAGTGGTCTTGCTAGCCTTGGTTATAGTTCGCACCCTGGTTATAGTTGCCGCCTTGTTGATGATATCCTTGATTTGGGAGGTCATAGAAATTGTGAGTGGTTGCCAAGGTGTTGTCCTCGTGTTGGAGCTGTGGACACTCATTAGTGTAGTGACTATAATCAGCACATATTCCGCATACTCTTTGAAGAACCAGTTGTTGACTATGTTATGGTGAGGGAGGTTGAGATTGTTGTTGATTCAGATTTATCTGCTTTAGTAGGTTGGTCATCTCACATATACTCTGTGTGAGAGCAATAGTCTCAATGCTAGAGCAAACCTCTGCAACAGTCTTTGAGTGGTTGTTCCTGTGCCTGTGATTTCTAGTGAACTCAGCTAAGTCGCTGATCAGTTGCCACGCCTCATCTGCTGTCTTGTACTTTTTTAGAGACCAATTACTAGCACCATCCAACGTGGTCTTATCCTGAGGCTTCATCCCTTGTGTGAAGTAGCTGATCAATACCAACTTATCAATCATGTGGTGGGGCATGCATCCAGCAGACTCTTGAAGCGCTCCTAGTACTCACAAAGGGTTTCTGATTCACCTTGGATGATGCAAGAAATCTCCTTCCTTAGTTTGTTTATAACTTCAGTCGGAAAGTATTTTTCCAAGAATTCCCTCCTGAGCGTGTCCCAGTTGGAAACAGTTGCTTCAGGTTGGGAGTAATACCACTCCCTCGCCTTTCCCTCAAAAGAAAACGGGAAAGCGATTAGCAGAACAGAAGTTTTATCTGCACCATGACACCGAACAGTAGAACAGGCTGTCTGAAAATCCCTAAGGTGCTTTATAGGTTCTTGAGCGAGTAAGCCATGAAACATGGGTATTATGTGGATTAGCGCAGTCTTTAGTTCAAAATCTGCAGCCAGATTTGGGTGACGCGCTTGATACGGTTGCAGAGTAAAGTCTG
This sequence comes from Arachis ipaensis, assembly GCF_059453495.1. Classification (NCBI taxonomy): domain Eukaryota; kingdom Viridiplantae; phylum Streptophyta; class Magnoliopsida; order Fabales; family Fabaceae; genus Arachis; species Arachis ipaensis. Next base: position 109,737,087 of record NC_142441.1, on the reverse strand, counting down.
GGGCTCCTACCTCCTGGAGTGTAATCCTCCTAGGTGCTGCCATGTTACCTGCACGTAAATCAACTGAATCAGTAGTAGAGGAGCTTGTTTCTTCCTCAAATGGCGGTTCAGATTCGCTCTCAGATAAGACTGGTGAATTGGCAACAACTACTTCACCACCCTCAAAGGCTAACTGACGCCGAGCTCGCCTAATACGTGAAAGAGTTCTTTCAATTTCAGGATCAAATGTGGCTAAGATCGGATCAGGCAGTGAACGCGTCATTCAACAAAAGAAACATATAGCTCATGGTAATAAAAAAAATAAAATAAAAATGCAAATAAATAAATTCCAACCAATAAATTAGCACACTATTGCAACTCTCCGGCAACGGCGCCAAAAATTGACGTGGCAGAAACTGGCCGATTAAGAAATTAATAATAAAAATGCATTGCAAGTACAGTTCTTAACCAGCAAAAATTCGCTTGTCAATTTTTAAGAGTTATCACAAATTTTAGAATAAGATTACTGGGAGTATTAATCCCAGGTCGTCTCCCAACGAGTTGACAAAAGAGTGCAGCTTATTGGTTAGAAGTTTTCCCAGAATTTTTGAGTTTGAAAAATAGGAAAATAAGTAATTGTAAAATTAAACAACGGAAATTAATGAGAGAATTTATATAATTAAATTAAAAACCTTGATCGGGAGAAGATTAATTGGAATTTCAATCCTTGTTGGAATTTCCCAAGTTTAATAATAAAAGGTTGTTACTCTACTTGGTCATCCCTTAATTAATAAGGAAAAGTTCAGTAACTAACTAACCAACTATGTCACAGGTCCTAATCCTTTCCTAAGAAGGGATTAGAGTAAGAGACTAGAGTTGTCAGTCATCAACTACCCATTAGAATTAACACTTGAGTATCCCAACTCAAGGTTCTCCTTTCAATCAATTCCCAATCAAGTTAAGGAACTACTCCATTATCATGAATAAAAACTTCACAGAATTAAAAGGGCGATAAAAGGAAAATATGATAGACAATAATTAAAAATCAATTAAAAGTAAAAAGGTTCTTGTATTAATAAATCCCAAAATGCAACATACTTATCCAAACAGGGTCAATGGGCAGTAAAAAGTAAAGGAATTAAGAAAACAAACTAGAATAATGAAACTTCCACGGAGGTAATGATCCTTCTTAGTATCCAAAAGCAAAAGCATGAAACTCTGAAACTATGAATGTGAAGAACTGGTGCACGAAATTGTGATCTCCAGGCTCGAACAAATCCTGGTAATGGCTCCAAAGCTTGGTGCTCTGATCTTAATTCATGATTGTCACAACTTCGATACAACTAACCAGCAAGTGCACTGGGTCGTCCAAGTAATACCTTACGTGAGTAAGGGTCGAATCCCACGGAGATTGTTGGTATGAAGCAAGCTATGGTCACCTTGCAAATCTCAGTCAGGCAGATATAAAGTGATAATGGTGTTTTCGAATATTATATAATAAAATAGGGATAGAGATATTTATGTAATTCATTGGTAGGAATTTCAGATAAGCGAATGGAGATGCTTTTCGTCCCTCTGAACCTCTGCTTTCCTGCAATCTTCACCCAGTCAGTCTTACTCCTTTCCATGGCTGGCTTTATGTGATACATCACCACTGTCAATGGCTACTTTCGGTCATCTCTCGGGAAAATGATCCAATGCCCTGTCACGGCACGGCTAATCGTCTGGAGGCATCACCCTTGTCAATGGCTTCATCTTATCCTCTCAGTGAATAATATGCTCACGCACCCTGTCACGGCACGGCTATTCATCTGTCGGTTCTCGATCATGCTGGAATAGGATTTACTATCCTTTTGCGTCTGTCACTAACGCCCTGCAATCGCGAGTTAGGAGCTCGTCACAGTCATCCAATCATTGAATCCTACTCGGAATACCACAGACAAGGTTTAGACTTTCTGGATTCTCTTGAATGCCGCCATCATTCTAGCTTACGCCACGAAGATTCTGGTTAGGAGATCTAAGAGATATTCATTCTAGCTTATATCATGTAGAACGAAAGTGTTTGTCAGGCACGTGTTCATAGGGGAGAATGGTGATGAGCGTCACACATAATCATCACCTTCCTCACGTTCTTGGGTGTGAATGGATATCTTAGAAGCGAAATAAGATGAATTGAATAGAAAACAGAAGTACTTTGCATTAATCTTTGAGGAACAGCAGAGCTCCACACTTTAATCTATGGAGTGTAGAAACTCTACCGTTGAAAATACATAAGTGAAAGGTCCAGGCATGGTCGAGATGGCCAACCCCCAAAACGTGATCATAGGATCAAAATACAATCCAAGATGCCTAATACAATAGTAAGAGGTCCTATTTATAATAAACTAGCTACTAGGGTTTACATGAGTAAGTATTTGATGTATAAATCCACTTCCGGGGCCCACTTGGTGTGTGTTTGGGCTGAGCTTAAGTGTTGCACGTGCAGAGGCCATTTGTGGAGTTGAACGCCAGTTTTTGTGCCAGTTTGGGCGTTCAACTCTGGTTTTGGATCCTTTTCTGGCGCTGGACGCCAGATTTGGGTAGAAATCTGGCGTTGAACGCCAGTTTACGTCGTCAATTCTTGGCCAAAGTATGGACTATTATATATTTCTGGAAAGCCCTGGATGTCTACTTTCCAACGCAATTGGAAGCGCGCCATTTTGAGTTTTGTAGCTCCAGAAAATCCACTTTGAGTGCAGGGAGGTCAGAATCCAACAGCATCAGCAGTCCTTTTTCAACCTCTGAATCTGATTTCTGCTCAAGTCCCTCAATTTCAGCCAGAAAATACCTGAAATCACAGAAAAATACACAAACTCATAGTAAAGTCCAGAAATGTGAATTTAACACAAAATCTATTAAAAACATCCCTAAAAGTAACTAGATTCTACTAAAAACATACTAAAAACAATGCCAAAAAGCGTATAAATTATCCGCTCATCACAACACCAAACTTAAATTGTTGCTTGTCCCCAAGCAACTGAAAATCAAAATAGGATAAAAAGAATAGAACATACTATAAATTCCAAACTATCAATGAAACATAGCTTCAATCATATGAGCGGGACATATAGCTTTTTGCCTCTTGAATAGTTTTGGCATCTCACTTTATCCATTGAGGTTTAGAATGATTGGCATCTATAGGAACTCAGAGTTCAGATGGTGTTATTGATTCTCCTAGTTCAGTATGATGATTCTTGAACACAGCTATTTTATGAGTCTTGGCCGTGGCCCTAAGCACTTTGTTTTCCAGTATTACCACCGGATACATAAATGCCACAGACACATAATCGGGTGAACCTTTTCAGATTGTGACTCAGCTTTGCTAAAGTCCCCAATTAGAGGTGTCAAGGGTTCTTAAGCACACTCTTCTTTTGCTTTGGACCTTGACTTTAACCGCTCAGTCTCAAGTTTTCACTTGACACCTTCACGCCACAAGCACATGGTTAGGGACAGCTTGGTTTAGCCGCTTAGACCAGGCTTTTATTCCTTTAGGTCCTCCTATCCACTGATGCTCAAAGCCTTGGGATCCTTTTTATTTGCCCTTGCCTTTTGGTTTTAAGGGTTATTGGCTTTTTGCTCTTGCCTCTTGGTTTTAAGAGCTTTTGGCTTTTTCTGCTTGCTTTTTCTTTTTCTTCTAAATTTTTTTTCGCCTACTTTTTTTTTTTCGGCAAGCTTTGTTCTTTGCTGCTTTTTCTTGCTTCAAGAATCATTTTTATGATTTTTCAGATTATCAAATAACATGTCTCCTAGTCATCATTCTTTCAAGAGCCAACATATTTAACATTCTTAAACAACAACTTCAAAAGATATATGCACTGTTCAAGCATACATTCAGAAAACAAGAAGCATTGTCACCACATCAATATAATTAAGCTAAGTTCAAGGATAAATTCGAAACTCATGTACTTCTTATTCTTTTGAATTAAAACATTTTTTCATTTAAGAGAGGTGATGGATTCATAGGACATTCATAACTTTAAGACATAGTTACTAACTACTAATGATCATGTAATGAAGACACAAACATAGATAAGCACATAACATAGAAAACGAAAACAGAAGAAATAAGAACAAGGAATGAATCCACCTTAGTGATGGAGGCGTTTCCTTCTTGAGGAACCAATGATGTCCTTAAGCTCTTCTATGTCTCTTCCTTGTCTTTGTTGCTCCTCCTTCATTGCTTTTAGATCTTCGCTGATTTCATGAAGGATGATGGAGTGCTCTTAATGTTCCACCCTTAGTTGCTTCCAATAATTGTGTGGAAGAAAATGTATCCCCTGAGGTATCTCAGGGATCTCTTGATTTGCAGTCAAATGTTCTACCACTGAGCTATAGACAATTGATGGAAGCTTTTGTCTTCCCTTTCCTCTTTCTAGAGGTTTCTCTAGCCTTAGGTGCCATCAATGGTTATGGAAAAAACAAAAAAACTATGCTTTTACCACACCAAACTTAGAATGTTGCTCGCCCTCGAGCAAAAGAAGAAAGAATAGAAGAATAAGAAGAAGATATGGAGGAGATGGATGGGAGTGTGTATTCGGCCATATGGGTGGGATTGGGTGGGAGAGAGATGTTGAATTTTGAAGGTAGTGGGTGTATGGATGTGAGTGGTAAATGGAAAGTAGAAGGGATGATCATGAATGGGAAGAGAGATGATGAGGTAGGTGGGGATACTGTGGGGTCCACAGATCCTGAGATGATCCTGTGGGGTCCACAGATCTTGAGGTGTCAAGGCATTTATATCCCTGCACCAATTTAGTCATGTAAAATGCCCTTGCACACAACTCTGGGCGTTCAGCGCCAGGTTGGTGCCCATTTTGGGCGTTCAACGCCCCTTTGCTGCCATTTCTGGCGTTGAACGCCAGAACCATGCTTGTTCTGGGCGTTCAGCGCCAGGATGCTCCCATTCTGGGCGTTCAGCGCCAGAACTATGCTCTGTTCTGGCGTTTGAATGCCAAACAGATGCTCCTCCAGGGTGTGATTTTTCTTCTGCTGTTTTTGATTCCGTTTTCAATTTTTATATTTATTTTGTGACTCCTCATGATCATGAACCTATAAAGACATATAACTAAGAAAAACATAGTTAGATAAATAAAAAATTGGGTTGCCTCCCAACAAGCGCTTCTTTAATGTCAATAGCTTGACAGTGGGCTCTCAATGAGCCTCACAGATGTGCAGAGCTTTGTTGAGACTCTCCAACACCAAACTTAGAGTTTGGATATGGGAGTTCAACACCAACCTTAGAGTTTGGTTGTGGCGTCCCAACACCAAACTTAGAGTTTGACTGTGGGGGCTCTGGTTGACTCTGCTTTGAGAGAAGCTTTTTCTGCTTCCTCTCCATGGTTGCAGAGGGAAATCCTTGAGTTTTAAACACAAGGGAGTCCTCATTCCATTGAAGGACTATTTCACCTCTGTCAACATCAATCACAGCTCTTGCTGTGGCCAGGAAAGGTCTTCCTAGGATGATGGATTCATCCTCTTCCTTTCCAGTATCCAGGACTATGAAATCAGCAGGGATGTAAAGGCCTTCAACCTTTACTAATACGTCCTCTACTTGTCCATAAGCCTGTTTTCTAGAGCTGTCTGCCATCTCTAATGAGATTTTAGTAGCTTGCACCCCATAGATTCCCAGTTTCTCTATTACAGAGAGGGGCATGAGGTTTATTCCTGAACCAAGGTCACACAGAGCCTTAAAGATCATGGTGCCTATGGTACAGGGTATTATGAACTTTCCAGGATCCTGTCTCTTCTGAGGCAATGTCAGTTGATCCAGATCACTTAGTTCATTGATGAACAAGGGAGGTTTAACTTCCCAAGTATCAATGCCAAATAATTTGGCATTCAGCTTCATGATTACACCAAGAAACTTGGAAGTTTGCTCTTCAGTAACATCCTCATTCTCTTCAGAAGAGGAGTACTCATCAGAGCTCATGAAGGGCATAAGGAGGTTCAATGGAATCTCTATGGTCTCTAGATGAGCCTCAGAGTCCTTTGGTTCCTCAGAGGGAAGCTCCTTATTGATCACTGGACGTCCCAGGAGGTCTTCCTCCTTGGGATTCACGTCCTCTCCTCTCCTCACAGGTTCGGCCATGGCGCTTATGTCAATGGCCTTGCACTCTCCTTTTTGATTCTCTTTTGTATTGCTTGGGAGAGTACTAGGAGGGATTTCAGTGATCCTTTTACTCAGCTGGCCCACTTGTGCTTCCAGATTTCTAATGGAAGACCTTGTTTCATTCATGAAACTTACAGTGGCCTTAGATAGATTAGAGACTAGATTTGCTAAATTAGAAGCATTTTGTTCAGAGTTCTCTGTCTGTTGCTGAGTTGATGATGAAAAAGGCTTGCTATTGCTAAACCTGTTTCTTTCACCATTATTAAAGCCTTGTTGGGGCTTTTGATCCTTCCATGAGAAATTTGGATGATTTCTCCATGTTGAGTTATAGGTGTTTCCATAAGGTTCACCTAAGTAATTTACCTCTGCTATTGCAGGGTTCTCAGGATCATAGGCTTCTTCTTTAGAAGATGCCTCTTGAGTACTGTTGGATGCAGCTTGCATTCCATGCAGACTCTGAGAAATCATATTGACTTGCTGAGTCAATATTTTGTTCTGAGCCAATATGGCATTCAGAGTATCAACTTCAAGAACTCCCTTCTTTATAGGCGTCCCATTACTCACAGGATTCCTTTCAGAAGTGTACATGAACTGGTTATTAGCAACCATGTCAATGAGTTCTTGAGCTTCTGCAGGCGTTTTCTTTAGGTGAATGGATCCACCTGCAGAAGTGTCCAGTGACATTTTTGATAGCTCAGATAAACCATCATAGAATATATCCAGGATGGTCCATTCTGAAAGCATGTCAGAAGGACACTTTTTGGTCAACTGTTTGTATCTTTCCCAAGCTTCATAGAGGGATTCACCTTCTTTCTGTCTGAAGGTTTGAACATCAGCTCTAAGCTTGCTCAGCTTTTGAGGAGGAAAGTACTTGGCTAAGAAAGCCGTGACCAGCTTATCCCAAGAGTTCAGGCTGTCTTTGGGTTGAGAATCCAACCATAATCTAGCTCTGTCTCTTACAGCAAAAGGGAAAAGCATGAGCCTGTAGACTTCAGGATCTACTCCATTAGTCTCAACAGTATCACATATCTGCAAGAATTCAGTTAAGAACTGAAAAGGATCTTCAGATGGAAGTCCATGAAACTTGCAGTTCTGCTGCATCAGAGAAACTAATTGAGGTTTCAGCTCAAAGTTGTTTGCTCCAATGGCAGGAATGGAGATGCTTCTTCCATGTAAATTGGAATTAGGTGCAGTAAAGTCACCAAGCATCTTCCTTACATTATTATTATTTTCGGCTGCCATCTCCTCTTCCTGTTCGAAAATTTCTGAAAGGTTATCTCTGGATTGTTGTATTTTAGCTTCTCTTAATTTTCTCTTCAGAGTCCTTTCAGGTTCTGGATCTGCTTCCACAAGAATGTTCTTATCCTTGCTCCTGCTCATATGACAAAGAAGAGGGTACAGAAAAATAATAATAGTAATAGAGATCCTTTATACCACAGTATAGGGATCCCTGTGTGAGTAGAAGAAGAGGGGGAGACAAAGAATGTACTATAATGGAAGAAACACAACTGTGAGGATGGCAGAGATGTGAGATGAGATGTTAGGATATGAATGAATAAATAGAATAAGATGGGGAGGGATAATTTTCAAAAATTATTTTGAAAAAGAGTTAGTGATTTTCGAAAATGGTTTTTGAAAATTGTTAGTATTTTTTTTTGAAATTTTTTTTAAATTAAAAATAAAAATAATTAGTTAATTAAAAAGAAATTTTTGAAAAAGAGGGAAGATATTTTCGAAAATTAGAGAGAGAGAGTTAGTTAGGTAGTTTTGAAAAAGTTAAGAAACAAACAAAAAGTTAGTTAGTTAGTTGAAACAAATTTTGAAAAGATAAGAAGTTAGGAAGTTAGAAATGATATTTTGAAAAGATATTTTTGAAAAAGATAAGATAAGAAGATATTTTTGAAAAGATATGATTGAAATTAGTTTTGAAAAAGATTTGATTTTTAAAATCTCAATTAATGACTTGATTCATAAAAAATCACAAGATATGATTCTAGAACTTAAAGTTTGAATCTTTCTTAACAAGCAAGTAACAAACTTCAAATCTTTGAATCAAAACATTAATTGATTATGTTATTTTCGAAAATTTGGTATAAAAATAAGAAAAAGATTTTTGAAAAATATTTTTGAAATTTTCGAAAATAACTAAGAATTTTGAAAAAGATTTGATTTTTGAAAAAGATTTTGAAAAAGATAAGATTTTCAAATTGAAAATTTGATTTGACTCATGAGAAACAACTTGATTTTAAAAAATTTTTGAAAAAGTCAACTCAATTTTCGAATTTGATGAGAGAAAAAGGGAAAGATATTTATTATTTTTTTTTATTTTTGAATTTTTATGATGAGAGACAAAAACACTAAAAAGATGCAATGCATGAAATTTTTAGATCAAAACATGTGATGCATGCAAGAATGCTATGAATGTCAAGATGAACACCAAGAACACTATGAATGTCAAGATGAACATCATAGACACAATTTTGAAAAACTTTTAATGCAAAGAAAACATGCAAGACACCAAACTTAGAATTCTTTAATGCTTACGCACTAAGAATTCAAGAATGCATATGATAAACATGAAAAGACACAAAACAAAAAATCATCAAGATCAAACAAGAAGACTTACCAAGAACAACTTGAAGATCATGAAGAACACTATGAATGCATGATATTTTCGAAAAAATGCAAGATGCATATGCAAGTGACACCAAACTTATGATATGACTCAAGACTCAAACAAGAAACATGAAACATTTTTTATTTTTGTGATTTTCTAAATTTTTTTTGGATTTTTATTTTATATTTTTCGAAAAATTATTTTGAAAAAGAAAAATAAGGATTCCAAAATTTTTAATATGAATTCCAGGAATCTTATGCTCTAAAGCTCCAATAAAAGGGTCAGGCATGGCTTAATAGCCAGCCAAGCTTTAGCATATAATTACATGGACTGGAGTGATTAGTTGAATACCAATCCCAAAGCAGTTTGGGTATGGCTTTACAGCCAGATAGGATTCAACATGTTTCATGAAACACTAGAATTCATTCTTAAAAATCTTGAAGCCATAGAATAATTTATTTTTGAAAACATTATTTTTATTATTTTATTTTATTTATTTATTTTTTTTCAAAAACAAAAGAAAAATTTTTGAAAGCTTTTTGAAAAATTTTTGAAAACAAAACAAAAAGAAAATTACCTAATCTGAGCAACAAGATGAACCGTCAGTTGTCCAAACTCAAACAATCCCCGGCAACGGCGCCAAAAACTTGGTGCACGAAATTGTGATCTCCAGGCTCGAACAAATCCTGGTAATGGCTCCAAAGCTTGGTGCTCTGATCTTAATTCATGATTGTCACAACTTCGATACAACTAACCAGCAAGTGCACTGGGTCGTCCAAGTAATACCTTACGTGAGTATGGGTCGAATCCCACGGAGATTGTTGGTATGAAGCAAGCTATGGTCACCTTGCAAATCTCAGTCAGGCAGATATAAAGTGATAATGGTGTTTTCGAATATTATATAATAAAATAGGGATAGAGATACTTATGTAATTCATTGGTAGGAATTTCAGATAAGCAAATGGAGATGCTTTTCGTCCCTCTGAACCTCTGCTTTCCTGCTATCTTCACCCAGTCAGTCTTACTCCTTTCCATGGCTGGCTTTATGTGATACATCACCACTGTCAATGGCTATTTTCGGTCATCTCTCGGGAAAATGATCCAATGCCCTGTCACGGCACGGCTAATCGTCTGGAGGCATCACCCTTGTCAATGGCTTCATCTTATCCTCTCAGTGAATAATATGCTCACGCACCCTGTCACGGCACGGCTATTCATCTGTCGGTTCTCGATCATGCTGGAATAGGATTTACTATCCTTTTGCGTCTGTCACTAATGCCCTGCAATCGCGAGTTAGGAGCTCGTCACAGTCATCCAATCATTGAATCCTACTCGGAATACCACAGACAAGGTTTAGACTTTCTGGATTCTCTTGAATGCCGCCATCATTCTAGCTTACGCCACGAAGATTCTGGTTAGGAGATCTAAGAGATATTCATTCTAGCTTATATCATGTAGAACGAAAGTGTTTGTCAGGCACGTGTTCATAGGGGAGAATGGTGATGAGCGTCACACATAATCATCACCTTCCTCACGTTCTTGGGTGCGAATGGATATCTTAGAAGAGAAATAAGATGAATTGAATAGAAAACAGAAGTACTTTGCATTAATCTTTGAGGAACAGCAGAGCTCCACACCTTAATCTATGGAGTGTAGAAACTCTACCGTTGAAAATACATAAGTGAAAGGTCCAGGCATGGCCGAGATGGCCAGCCCCCAAAACGTGATCACAGGATCAAAATACAATCCAGGATGCCTAATACAATAGTAAGAGGTCCTATTTATAATAAACTAGCTACTAGGGTTTACATGAGTAAGTATTTGATGTATAAATCCACTTCCGGGGCCCACTTGGTGTGTGTTTGGGCTGAGCTTAAGTGTTGCACGTGCAGAGGCCATTTGTGGAGTTGAACGCCAGTTTTTGTGCCAGTTTGGGCGTTCAACTCTGGTTTTGGATCCTTTTCTGGCGCTGGACGCCAGATTTAGGTAGAAAGCTGGCATTGAACGCCAGTTTACGTCGTCAATTCTTTGCCAAAGTATGGACTATTATATATTGCTGGAAAGCCCTGGATGTCTACTTTCCAACGCAATTGAAAGCGCGCCATTTCGAGTTTTGTAGCTCCAGAAAATCCACTTTGAGTGCAGGGAGGTCAGAATCCAACAGCATCAGCAGTCCTTTTTCAACCTCTGAATCTGATTTCTGCTCAAGTCCCTCAATTTCAGCCAGAAAATACCTGAAATCACAGAAAAACACACAAACTCATAGTAAAATCCAGAAATGTGAATTTAACACAAAATCTATTAAAAACATCCCTAAAAGTAACTAGATTCTACTAAAAACATACTAAAAACAATGCCAAAAAGCGTATAAATTATCCGCTCATCAAGAACCCTAGAGGAAGGAGTAGAATTCTCTCTAGGATTTGAAAACTAAACTAAAACTATGTGTAATGAGAGTGTGTGAACATCTGTTGAGTCTCTGCATGTTCCCTGGCTCAAATTCTGTGTTTTTGGGCCAAAAATTGGGTCAAAACTCAGCCCGAGATCGCCCCCAGCATTTTCTGTTATTTCTGCAGATCGCGCATGTCACGCGTATGCGTCAGTCACGTGTGCGCGTCGCTTGACGATTTTCCTTGCCACGCGTGCATGCTCACGTCGTTGTGCGAACTTCAGTCCACGCGTACGCGTCAAGTACGCGCACGCGTCACTGTGAATTTCTCCAAATCGCGTGCTCGCGTGAGCTATGCGTGGGCGTCGATGCCGCTGGTTATCTCGTTGGTTTCTTTTGTTCCTTCCATTTTTGCAAGCTTCCTCTCCATTCTCTAAGCCATTCCTGCCCTATAAAGCCTGAAACACTTAACACATGGATTACGGCATCGAATGGTATAAAGGAGAATTAATTTTTTGGTAATTTAAAGGCTTGGGAAGCAAGTTTTTAATTATAGAACAAAATTAGGAAGGGATTGTGAAATCATGCAAATCATATGAATAAGTGGGTGAAGAGTTGATAAACACCACTCAAATTAGCACAAGATAAACCATAAAATAGTGGTTTATCAAGTACATGAAGGGGTAGCAAGGCCAATTCAACTGGGGAGAAATGAAAAGCTAGCTTTACACAGTGATGGAGCAACAGCAAATCCAGCAAGGGAATCTTGTTGAGTTCAGAGCCCTTTTTGAAGCCAGAACCATAGCAAGAAGGCAATATGACTGCTATGCACAAGCAAAGCTGAACCACTTGTGCAATGCAGTAGCCGATATGAACCCCAAATATCCACCATACATGCAAAAGATGGAAGAACTCTGTGCAAGGCAAGAAGAGACAGTAGACAAACATATAGAGGCTAAGAGGACCTACATGAGAAGGTTGGGATTTTGGAAGCCTGAGGACACCAAGGCACAAGAAGGATCCTCAAAGAAAAATGGTGATGACTCCTCCTCTAAGAAGAAAGACAAAGGAAAAGGGCCAATGAATTGAAGATGCTCCAAGAATCAAAGGTTGTTGAGTCTCATGGTTGATAATCTCAAGTTTTTAAATTCTGAATTTCTGTTAGTAGTTGATAGTAGTTGCAATAGTTGTTGCTTTAATTTCTTTGTGCTTAAAGTGTCTTATGAGTCCTTTATGCTTTCATTTAAAGGAAGAAAATTCAATGTTGTTTAAGTCTCATGATCATCAAATAAAAGAATAGTTTGTTTCCATAAGAGTCTATGGTGAGTTGTGCAAAAACAAGAGTAAAAAAGACTAAGACCAAGTGATACTATTTAAAACTAAGAGAGAAAGACTTAAGTATGAGACCTTGAATGAATTTGAAAGAAAATAAGCTATGATGAGCAACTAGACTTGAGGGATATGACAAGTAGAGGCCAAGGATGTCCCTTGAATATCCATAGAACCAAGAAGTAGTAAGCAAAAAGACCCAAGACTCTGAGCATCAACTACTAGGATGGAAGGAAACACCAACATCTCAAAAGAGTTAGAGATCCTAGTAGATGCTTGTGGTGAAGATGTGTCAAGAAGAGAGACCTGGGCAAGTAAATTCTTAGGGGTGTTTCAACACCTAGTACCCTAAAACCAACTGGTTTGGGAGTGTTAATTGAAAGCCTAACTAAAGGGTCATCTTAAGACAAAACATTTAGAGTCGTGGTCAATGGAAAAAGAGAAGTAAAAAAGGAAAGAACTATCAAAGAAAAAGAAACAATTCTTGCTACTTCATGGTGACAATCAATAGAAAGGGGTCCTAAGGCAAATACTTGGAAGAATCCTCAAGAGTCTAGGAGTCCATTATGACATTAAATCAATAAGATTCATGCATGAGTTAACACGTAGCCCTATCTTTGGTAATGAATGCATCTCTCTAAAGTCAAATCTCAATTCAATTAAGAATGACTCACATTGATTTGCTTGGGACAAGCAAAGCTTAAGTTTAGTGTTGTGATGACTTGTATCATTTACCCTTTTTTCTTATCTAAAAAGGACCATAAAAGATCATAATTTCATTAAATCATAGCAATTCATGAACTAATTGATAAATATTATGGTACATTGCTTTGAAATGGGTTTGTGCTGAATTTCAGGTGAAAAGAGCAACAAAAAGGGAAGAAAACAATAAAATAAAGATGGGCGTGTGAAACTGGGCGTGCCACTTGGAACAAACTCCATGAAAGTATATGGGCATGGCACGCCAGGAGCCAGGCGTGGCACGCCAGTTGTATTTTCCAGAAAGGGTTCTCAAAGTTTTAAAATGGGCGTGGCACGCCAGTTACATTCTCCAGAGAGCAAAGTGAAGGCCACAAAGGGGGCGTGGCATGCCAGGTTGGGCATGGCACGCCAACCCCATTGTACACCATTGGGCGTGCCACTTGAACTTATGGGCGTGGTACGCCAGAAGAGGATACACACTGGGCGTGCCACTTGGTGTCGAAGACGTGGCACGCCAACTCTAATCCAACACTTGGGCGTGCTACTTGAAGACCTAGCCATGGCATGCCAAGCTTCAAGGAGACACACCAATATGGGCGTGCCACTTGAACATCAGGGTGTGTGGTGCACGAAATTGTGATCATCAACAATGGCGCCAAAGGACTTGGAGCTCTCAAACGTGAATCACACTTTGTTACAATTCCGCACAACTAACCAGCAAGTGCACTGGGTCGTCCAAGTAATACCTTACGTGAGTAAGGGTCGATCCCACGGAGACTGTCGGCTTGAAGCAAGCTATGGTCATCTTGTAAATCTCAGTCAGGAAGATTCAAATGGTTATGGAGGATTGATAATTAAAGATAAATAAAACATAAAATAAAGATAGAGATAGAGATACTTATGTAATTCATTTGTAGCAATTTCAGATAAGCGTATGGAGATGCTTTGTTTCTCCTGAACCTCTGCTTTTCTATTGCCTTCTTCTAATCATTCATACTCCTTTCCGTGGCAAGCTTTATGTTGGGCATCACCGTTGTCAATGGCTACTTCCCGTCCTCTCAGTGAAAATGTTTTACACACGCTGTCACCGCACGGCTAATCATCTGTCGGTTCTCGATCATGTTGGAATAGGATCATTGATCCTTTTGCGTCTGTCACACGCCCAACAATCGCGAGTTTGAAGCTCGTCATAGTCATCCCTTCTCAGATCCTACTCAGAATACCACAGACAAGATTTAGACATTCCGGATCTCAGGAATGGCCGCCAATAATTCTATCCTATACCAAGAAGGTTCCAATCTTAGATTAAAAACCCAAGAGATACACATTCAAGCTTGTTTGCATGTAGAACGGAAGCGGTTGTCAGTCACGCGTTCATAGGTGAGAATGGTCATGAGTGTCACATAATCATCACATTCATCATGTTCTTGGGTGCGAATGAATATCTTGGAGAAGAAATAGACTTGAGTTGAATAGAAAAACAATAGTACTTTGCATTAATTCATGAAGAACAGCAGAGCTCCACATCTTAATCTATGGGGTGTAGAAACTCTACCGTTGGAAATACATAAGAACAAAAGGTCTAGGCATGGCCGAATGGCCAGCCTCCCAAACGTGAAAAGGTCTATGAAAGTGTGTAAATACAATAGCAAAAGGTCCTATTTATAGAGAACTAGTAGCCTAGGGTTTACAGAAATAAGTAATTAATGCAGAAATCTTCTTATGGGCCCACTTGGTGTGTGCTTGGGCTGAGCATTGAAGCTTTCATGTGTAGAGACTTTTGTTGAAGTTAAACGCCAGCTTTTGTGCCAGTTTGGGCGTTTAACTCCAGCTTTTGTGCCAGTTCTGGCGTTAAACGCCAGAATTCTTGAGCTGACTTGGAATGCCTGTTTGGGCCATCAGATCTCAGAAAAAGTATGGAATATTATATATTTCTGGAAAGCTCAGGATGTCTACTTTCCAACTCAATTGAGAGCGCACCTATTGGGTTTTTGTAGCTCCAGAAAATCTACTTCGAGTGCAGGGAGGTCAGAATCCAACAGCATCTGCAGTCCTTTTTCAGCCTCTGAATCAGATTTTTGCTCAGGTCCCTCAATTTCAGCCAGAAAATACCTGAAATCACAGAACAACACACAAACTCATAGTAAAGTCCAGAAAAATGATTTTTAAATAAAAACTAATAAAAACATAATCAAAACTAACTAAAATATACTAAAAATAATGCCAAAAAGTGTATAAATTATCCGCTCATCACAACACCAAACTTAAATTGGTGCTTGTCCCCAAGCAACTGAAAATCATATAGGATAAAAAGAATAGAATATACAATAAATTCCAAAAACATCTATGAAGATCAGTATTAATTAGATGAGCGGGGTTTTTAGCTTTTTGCTTCTGAACAGTTTTGGCATCTCACTTTATTCTTTGAAGTTCAGAATGATTGGCATCTATAGGAACTCAGAATTTAGATAGTGTTATTGATTCTCCTAGTCAAGTATGTTGATTGTTGAACACAGCTACTTTATGAGTCTTGGCCGTGACCCAAAGCATTTTGTTTTCCAGTATTACCACTGGATACATAAATGCCACAGACACATAACTGGGTGAACCTTTTCAGATTGTGACTCAGCTTTGCTGGAGTCCCCAATTAGAGGTGTCCAGATCTCTTAAGCACACTCTTTTTGCTTTTGGACCACGACTTTAACCGCTCAGTCTCAAGTTTTCACTTGACACCTTCACGCCATAAGCACATGGTTAGGGACAGCTTGGTTTAGCCGCTTAGGCCAGGATTTTATTCCTGTGGGCCCTCCTATCCACTGATGCTCAAATCCTTGGATCCTTTTTATTTTACCCTTGCCTTTTGGTTTAAAGGGTTATTGACTTTTTCTGCAAGCTTTTCACTGCTTTTTCTTGCTTCAAGAATCAATTTTATGATTTTTCAGATTATCAAATAACATTTCTCCTTTTCCATCATTCTTTCAAGAGCCAACAATTTTAACATTCATGAACAACAAATTCAAAAAATATGCACTATTCATGCATTCATTCAGAAAGATAAAAGTATTGCCACCACATCAAAATAACTAAACTGTTTTAAAATTCGAAATTCATGCACTTCTTTTTCTTTTTCAATTAAAAACATTTTTCATTTAAGAAAGGTGATGGATTCATTTTCATTGCTTTAAGGCATAGACACTTAGATGTTAGTGATCATGTAATAAAGACACAAACATAAATAAACATAAGCATAAAAATTCGAAAAACAGGAAAATAAAAAGCAAGGAAATTAACGAACGGGTCCACCTTAGTGATGGCGGCTTGTTCTTCCTCTTGAAGATCTTATGGAGTGCTTGAGCGCCTCAATGTCTCTTCCTTGCCTTTGTTGCTCCTCTCTCATGACTCTTTGGTCTTCTCTAATTTCATGGAAGAGGATTGAATGCTCTTGGTGCTCCACCCTTAGTTGTCCCATATTGGAACTCAATTCACCTAGGGAGGTGTTGATTTGCTTCCAATAGTTTTGTGGAGGAAAATGCATCCCTTGAGGCATCTCAGGGATTTCATGATGAGGATTTTCCTCATGCTCTTGTCCATGAGTGGGATCTCTTGTTTGCTCCATCCTTTTCTTAGTGATGGACTTGTCCTCATCCATGAGGATGTCTCCCTCTATGTCAATTCCAACTGAATTACAGAGGTGACAAATGAGGTGAGGGAAGGCTAACCTTGCCAAAGTAGAAGACTTATCCACCACCTTGTAGAGTTCTTGGGATATAACCTCATGAACTTCTACTTCCTCTCCAATCATGATGCTATGGATCATGATGGCTCGGTCTATAGTAACTTCAGACCGGTTGCTAGTGGAAATGATTGAGCATTGGATGAACTCCAACCATCCCCTAGCCACGGGCTTGAGGTCATGCCTTCTTAGTTAAACCGGCTTCCCTCTTGAATCTCTCTTCCATTGAGCACCCTCTTCACAGATATCAATGAGGAGGTGATCCATGCATTAGCATAGAACTCTTGAACCATTAAGATTCTGACTTGTTGAATGAGGTTGGTGAGAACTTCCCAACCTCTTCTTCGAATCTCATGTCGGATCTCCGGATATTCACCCTTTTTGAGTTTGAAAGGGACCTCAGGGATCACCTTCTTCTTGGCCACAACTTCATAGAAGTGGTCTTGGTGCACCCTTGAGATGAATCTCTCCATCTCCCACGACTCGAAGGTGGAAGCTTTTGCCTTCCCTTTTGATGTGTGGAAAACGATCCAACACAAAACTCACCGGCAAGTGTACCGGGTCGCATCAAGTAATAATAACTCACATGAGTGAGGTCGATCCCACAGGGATTGAAGGATTGAACAATTTTAGTTTAGTGGTTGATTTAGTCAAGTAAATCAAGATTTGGTTGAGTGATTTGTAATTTGCAGAAACTAAATTGCATGAAAAGTAAAGGGGAAGGGGAGATTTGCAGTAAACTAAAGAGCAGGAAGGTAAAAGTGTTGAATCTTAAAGTGCACGTAATATAAAATGTAGAAACTTAGATTGCAAGTAATGTAAATGGCTGAAGCTTAAAGTGTAAGAAATATAAATTGCTTGAATCATAAAAGGAATTGGGAATTGGGATTGCAAAATTTAAACAAGCAAAAGTAAATTGCATCAAACAGCAAAGCAAAAGATGAATTGAATTGGAATGGATCTCAAACAAAAGAGTAAAAATGCTTTAAGAATTGTAAAGACAGAAGGCAGTGCTTAATTTGCAGCAATGTAAAAGAGGTTGAAGATCTCAGGAGTGGAAGAGACTAGATAACAAGTCTAGATCTCAAATCCTTCCTTGATCTAACAAGAACAATTGCAAAAGAAAGAAAGAAAAGTAAATTGCAGAGAGAGTAGAAGATGAAGCAGTAAATGGAAATTGGAATTCAATTATGCAGAAAATTAAACAAGATCTCAAGGTGAGATTGAAACAGAAGTTCTTCAATTCTCTACTCAAGATCCAAAGCAAGAAAATTAAAGAGTGCTCAAGCAAGAACCAAGAAGAAGAGAGATCAATTCTCCTTCCAAGTTCACAGAAAAATAAATTCAAAGTAAAAAAAAGCTCAAAATTGAAATGAAAGCTAAAAAGGAAAATTCAAAGTAAAGTCTCCGGATCCTAATTACATCAAACTAACTCCTATTTATACACTTTCTATTCTTGGATATTGGAATTTGGATGGGCTTTTGATTTGGTGAAGATTTGAATTTAATTGGATTTTTGATTGATTTTTCAGCCCATGAGTAATTTGCCTCCAGGGGGATGCTCAGCTCACAAAGCGAGCTGAGCTTTGAGACTTGGTGTGGGGAGGCCTTGCGTGTTGTTGCTTGGGGGAGGCATCAGGGGAAAGCTCAGCTCACTTTGTGAGCTGAGCATTGGTGCCTTGGTGCACAAAATTGTTGCGCGCTGTGTGTTCCTGGACCGTGTCATATGTTGCGCACTCCACTCCCTCTGGCCGTGTCATATGTTGCGTGAAATGCACCAAGGGTAGCGCTCAGCTCTCCAAGTGAGCTGAGCTTTGGTGCTCACAAGGAGAGCTCCTTGGTTCAAAACTTGAGGGAAGCATGCGCTGCCCATTTCTTTGGTTGCCTTGCTTCCTTGCTTCCTCAAGGTGTGGAGTTCGAACCTTGGGGATGCATTTGGCCATTTTTGGCTTATTTTTCCTTGTGAGTAGCGCTCTCCCCATCCCCTTTGGTCATGGGTTCAAGTCTTGGAGCATGCACTTGCAACTTATTTTCTTTGAATTATTTCTTGGGTGCTCTCGATAATGCTCACTTTGTGAGCTGAGCTTGGTCTTTTCTTTCCTTGTTTCTTGGCCTCATGTTGTGCTTAGCTCACAAAGTGAGCTGAGCTTTGTGCCTTGGTCCCTTGAGAGTAAGTGTAGCGCTCACTTGGTGAGCTTGGTGCTCTTGGAGAGAGCTTCATGGTTTGTTGCGCCACACTTCCTCCTTTCTTGGCCATACTTTTTCTTCCTTGGGCCACACTTCTTAGGCTACGTTTTCTTCTTTTCTTCTTTTCTTCACCTACAATTAATCAGAACAACTAATCAAAGTATCTCCAAATTCACAAGGTTTATAAATCATTAGAAATCAATTAAATTTGACTTAAACCTCATGATTTAGCATCAATTACATGGTGGTTGTTTGATTCAAAGAAGTCATGCTTTTTCATTCCAAATTACTTACTCAGGATGCAAGAAAGTGCATAAAACCAAATAAAAATAAAGAAAAAGGCTAGTAAAACTAGGCTAAGATGACTTGTCATCACAACACCAAACTTAAAACTTGCTTGTCCCCAAGCAAGCATCAAACATAAGAGAAGATAGAATGAAATAGATAAGTATATATGTTCTTATTAGGCAGATAGTTGAATTTGGTCTATGGGGTTTTATACAGATCAAAAGTAGCTCATTTATTACTTGCTGTCAAAACAACAATGTTTCTTTAAGAGTTCACTAAGGTTGCTGCTATGACTCCTCACTTTTTGCTCATTTCCCTTGTTAGCTTTTCTTCTTTCTTTTGCATTACAGAGCTTATTTCTTATTGAAGTCTTGGTGGCAAATGTTGCAGTGGCCTTTGGCTTAATTTCACTCAACATTTCTTCACCACAGACACATGGCTCACCTTTTTCTTCCTAGGATCATTGATGCCCAGTATCTCTTTGGATCACTAAATGTTTTGTAGCTAGGTTGCTCTTTATTGTGGACTTTCAGTTGACAATCCCAAATCAGTTGATTTAAGTTGCCAAGTTTTAAAATACTCCTTAGAACCTACTTGTCCAAGCATATCCTAGTACATAAACACCACAGGCATATGTCCTAGGGTCCAAGCTATTGGTGTCTAGCCTTATTATTTGTTTCTTTGCCAACTTTTGGCTTTTCTTCTTCTTTTTCTTTCTGTTTTGGTTTATTTCCAAGGGACTTTCAAGAATTGAGAGGTCATAGCAGCAAACTAGCTTAGGCTTCAAGCAACAAGTCATTTTGCAGCTTTTATTCTATGAGCTAACAATTAAATCAAACATATATACCACCACTAACTTTCATTCTAACTTTTGCAACATTGAACAATTACTTTCCTAAACCAAACATTTCCCTTTTATTCAAACAGCAAGGGAAAACAAAACAAGGTATTCAAGTTAATGAGTGATAACAATTATTATGCAGATAGTTTATTCTTAGCTAACTACTAATGCAAACAAAAGGAATAGTAGAACATAAAGTAATTGGAGGCATGTCATGTTTCAGATATGCATCTTCCTTATTTAAGTACGAAGAAGAAGAGAAGCTTCACCACCTCTATTTGTCAGACATTTCCATTCTTTTGGATTTGCTGGATTCTCCCTTCTTCTTCTTCCTCTTCTGTCCATAATCTTGAGCTTCTTCACGAGGACATCTTCTGTCCCAAATAGAATCTGTGAAACCTGAAAGCCCAACTTCTTCTAATCTTCGGTATGCTACCTGGTTATTAAGCTTAGACTTTGCTGTTTGGCGGTCTCTAAGTTCTTGGCATTGATCAAATGATTTGATTTGTGGATTGATTGCTGGCATGCAACGGTTTAAGTACTCCAACCTTGCTTGCACATCTTCATTACAATCTGATTGTTGCACATGTCTAACCTCTCCAATAGTGTGGTGAATATTCTTCCACTGATACAGGTTGTAAGTATACTCCCATACTTGGCTTGGGTCAGGAACATCTTGTCATATGACTCTTGAAGTCCTGTTGTTAGTTCCCTTTGTCCCTCAAGAATCTTGGCTTGAAATTCTTGTTGTTGGGCCATTGATTGTTGCTGCCAGCTTTCCAATCTTTCCTCCATTCTGTGCTGCCAAGCTTCATTTTGCTCCCTGTCTTTCAAGTATTGCTCCTGGTGCTCTAGATATTGTTCTTGGCATCTTGAGTACTGCTCTTGTGCTATCACATTTTGCTGTGATATTTCTTCAAGAACTCTTTGTAGTTGACTCATATCTATGGCACTGTGAGCTTGTTCTCCTCCTTCCTCTGATCTTCTTCTTCTTTGGGGCCCTTCTTCTTGATCATCATCCTCAGCAATTCCTTCCATGGTTTTCCTTGTAATTCCTGCTCCTCTTCTTACTTTCTCTGTGTCCTCATCTTTAAAGATCACTCCGGCTCTAGTACACAACCTTAGAATTGTGCTCGGATGGCCAAGCCTAGTGGATTTATTTGTGCTCTCAGCTATCTTTTGAATACTATCATCTATGAGTTGTGTAATGTTGATTTCTCTTCCATGTAAGATACAGTATATCAAGAGTGCTCGCTTGATTGTGACCGCTGAGGTGTTTCCTGTGGGGAGTATGGATCTCCTTATTATCTCATACCATCCCTTGGCTTCAGGAATGAGATTTATTCTTTTCAATCGGCTTGGGACTCCTTGCGAATCTCTTTCCCATTCTGTGCCTTCCAAGCATATCCCCTGGAGAATTTCATCAGGATCATTCTTGTTCTGCAATCTGGCCTCATAACTGGGTTCTTCAAAAGTTCTGGTTCTCAACTTCAAGGCCCTTGTAATAGATGCTGGACTGAAATCCACTTCGGTTCCTCTAACATAGCTTTTGTAAGAGGGGCTGCCTTCACTTTCCTTCACGGCATTTGCATAGAACTCCCTGATCATGAGTGCACTAATTTTGGGGAGGGGATCACATAGCAGGTCCCACCTTCTTTCCCTAGCAATTTATTTCATTATGGGGTATTCTTCTTCTTTCAGTGCAAAATACCTTTCATAGATGATGAGCTTTGTTTTCATGAACCTATGATATTTTCCTTCATGAAACTGAGATCTAAATCTCTTTGTATCATAGGTAGGAGGTTCGGTCACCATTGGTTCCTTGCCTGGCCTTCTCCTTGAGCTTGATGAAGCCATGAGTGCAATCAAGAAGACAAAACAAGGGTGGCTTTGAGGTACGGTTTTGTGGTGTTAAGAGGGTGAGGAAGGGAATGTTGTTGTTATGAGAAAGGTGGTGTATAGGTATAGAATTGCACAAGGTAGAGGTAGAGATTTATGTTTGTAGAGAGGGTTTGTAGGGACATGTGATGCAAGAGATGTCTCACTATTTTATAGGCAAGGAAACAAAAGAGTTGGCCGAAGACCACACTTGGGGAATGATTCTGTTATGGCTTGTGAAAGGTGGAGATTAAGTTGAACAACTTAGTAACTTTATGATATGAACGGTTTGCATGTCTTGATGCACGGAAAACTTGTCTATCAACAAATCTCCCTTCGGCAAGTGTACCGAATTTGTCGTCAAGTAAAAACTCACAATAGAGTGAGGTCGAATCCCACAGGGATTGATTGATCAAGCAACTTTAATTAGAAGAATGTTCTAGTTGAGCGAATCTAGAATTTGGGTTGAGAGTTGCAGAAAATAAAATGACGAGAATGTAAATAACAGAAAAGTAAATGCTAGAATTAAAGGACTGGAAGTAAATGACTGAAAATAGATTGCAGAATTGTAAATGGGAATGGGGGATTTGCTCATAAAAGTAAATGGTAGAAATTAAAGAGAATGGGTAAGATCAGAGATGGGGAGTTCATTGGGCTTAGGAGATGTTGCAATTCTCCGGATCAAGTTCATTTTCATCTCTTCCTCAATCAATGCACTCATTGATCTCCTTGGCAATCTTAAGTGATTGAATTACAATTTCTTGCAATTCAATCTCTCAAATCTTGATCAATAGCCAATTCCTTGGTCAATTGCTCATGAGAAGAGATGAAGTATGGTCACTGATTATACCACATGCATTTCCCAAATCAAGTGTTGAGAGGGTTATAGTCACATACCCATCCAAACCCAATTTGGTCCAGCATGAGAAAGCATTTCTAGCTTGATCTCTTCATTCCTCTTTCAAGGTTCAAAAGAGATCCAAGTTTGAATAGCTTCTCTTCCAAGATAACAACTCAATTGGATGAAGATCGAATGCTTTCAAGTAAAATCAAGAGGAAAGATAGAAGAAGAATAATGAAAATTAGTATTGATCCATCAAATTACAACAGAGCTCCCTAACCCAATGAAAGGGGTTTAGTTGTTCATAGCTCTTGAAAATGAAAATAAAGATGGAGAATACATCCTAAAACTAGAAATTGCAAGAAAGTAAAATACAGAAAGTAGTTCTCTTTTTCCCAGCCTCCAGAACTTTCTTCTCAATTCAAAGCTACTCCTATATATACTACTCTTCTCAGCTTCTAGTGTGATTCTTCAAGTCTTGGGCCTTTGGATCTTGAGTTTGAAGCAGTTCCTTTCTTTATTTGGGCTTGGCTTTACTTGCAGAGAGAAAGTGCAAAGTGGGCGGAGACTTTAGTTCAGGACGTCAGGGGTGTTAATATTTAGTGAGAATATAAGTTCGAGAACGTTAGTGACACTTAACATTGTCACTAACGTTCCAATGCACCCCTTTGCCTCACGTTAAAACCCACGTTAACTAGGTTAACGTGGCTTTTAACGTTGCCTTGTTAACCTTCGAGAACGTTAGTGACACTCAACATTGTCACTAACGTTCCAGTGTGCCCCTTCTTGCTTCACGTTAAAGCCCACGTTAACTAGGTTAACGTGGCTTCTAACGTGGCCCTTGCCATCCTTCGAGAACGTTAGTGACATTCAACATTGTCACTAAGGTTCCAATGTGCCCCTAGGTCTCACGTTAGAGTCCACGTTAACTAGGTTAACGTGGCTTCTAACGTGGCCATCTTTAGCCATCCCAACGTTAGTGACAATGTTGAGTGTCACTAACGTTGGCTCATCCTTCATTCCTCATCGCTAGCTTCCACGTTAACCAAGTTAACGTGGAAGTTAACGTGACTCTTGGGGGTTGTGTGGTTGCTTCAACGTTAGTGACAATGTTGAGTGTCACTAACGTTGTCGACAACTCTTCATCCCTTACGTTAGTTCCCACGTTAACCAAGTTAACATGGGAGTAAACGTGGTACTTTACACCATAGGCCAACGTTAGTGACAATGTTGAGTGTCACTAACGTTGGCTTCCCTTCCCCCCTTAACGTTAGAGGCCACGTTAACCTAACGTGGCTTCTAATGTGGCCACTTATGAGTAATTGCTAACGTTAGTGACATTGTTAAGTGTCACTAATGTTGGCTCAACTTCTCTTCTCCACGTTAGAGTTCACGTTAACTTAGTTAACGTGACTCTCTAACGTGGGCATTGATGGCTTTTTGAGAGTGTTATTGGCAATCACTTTTCTCATTAATCTTGCAAGTTACCTCCCCTTTTCTTGCTTCCTTTTGGTCCTGAAATCAAGCAATAAAGTGCATCAAAGCTATAGTCCAAGTCATGAGTAATGCAACATAATATTTGTCACTAAACTTATGCAAAATCCTCATGAAATTATGTAAAATGCACAATGTATGCTTGAATCAAGGCATAAGTGAATATCTACCCAAAACTAGCTTATTTCCTAAAGAAATGCATGAAAATAACCTAAAAACAGTAAAGAAAAGGTCAGTGAAACTGGCCAAGATGCCCTGGCATCACAACACCAAACTTAAAGCTTGCTTGTCCCTAAGCAAGTACTGGAACAAGAGAATGATGAATGGAATATCCAGAGGAATGAGTCATTCTTGTGGAAGTTATGTTACTGATTTTATTGTGGTTTCATGCATAGCAACTTAGGTTCATTCCATTACTGGCTTTCAGACCTTTATCATGTCCTAAAATACCCACCTTGTTTATATCCCATGAGACCTTTATTCATTGATTCTTTTATTGTTATTTCAAGGGTTGTTTGTGTTATTTAGGCTAAGTGCTCTGTAAGGGGGCAACTCTTTAAGATAAGCTTTCAGCCAACACTCCTGAACCAGTTGGTTCAAGGTGCTAGGTGTTGAGACACCCCTAAGGACTTACTCCCTCAAGTCTATCCCCTATACATACACACTACAGGCATTTAGTTTATTTATTTTCTCTTCTTGAGACCTTGGTGTCCAGCACCTCTTTGGGTTACTAAATGTTCTGTAGTGAAGGTTACTCTTGATAGTGGACTTTCAGCTGATAATCCCGAGTTAGTTAACCCAAGTTACCAAGTGCTAAGGCACCCCTAAGAGCTTATTCATCCAAGTAGATCCCTCACACAGGAGCACCACAGACACTTGTCTCAAGATTAAAACCATTGATGCCTAGCCTTATTGCTTACTCTTTTTCTTTTGTTTTTCACTTCCATTGTTCTTTCCCTTTTCTCTTATTAGGATCTTGTTATTAACTTAGTCTCATGAGTGTATCCAAAGCAAAGTATTCAGGCCAGATAATTGTCATCCCAGCCTTGTGGTTGAACCAACTTAGCTAACTTATGACTACCCCAAAGATTCATGAATGCACTTCCACATCATGAACTCTACTCTAGTCTTTTAAAAAACATAATCATTCTCTTCTTCAATTTGATTTAAAATGGACAAGCTTACAAGTAAATAAGGGAATGATGCAGTGACATTTAAACCAGAAATCATGGACCTATTCAGAAGGAAAACTTAAAAGACAGAATTTTAAAAAGTTTAAACATAACATGGAAGCAGGTTCTATTTCATACAAGATCTTCCTTATTTAAAGCATAGAAAACGATGGACTAAAAAGAACTCCACCACCTTTTATTTATGTGGATGTCCATGCTCCCATCCTTGTTTGTCCTCATTGTGTCTCTCTTGAGTGCTTGTACTTCCACTTCCCTTGCCTTTTCCAAGCAGCTTCCTCCAGAAACCACTATCTTCCATCTTCTTCTTGAGTGTCTCCTTTTGCTGTTTCACTTTCCTCTCTTCTTGTTCTACAAATTCTTTTTGGACCTCATCATATGTTGGGATGGCATAGTGTAGCTGATGCATATTACTGGTCATGTAGTTCAACTCGGCTTGAGTGTTTACATAGAACTCCTCCCTATGTAGTTGCCTTCCTTCATTGAGTACACTGAACTCATTGAAAGTTTTCATTTGGGCTATCTGCCGCTGGTTGAGTTCTTGCAAGTGCTTCTCTTGAATCTCTTGCCTCTCATTCACTTGGTTGATGGCTTGAGTAAGCTGGGAGTATTGTTCCTGCTGCTGCTCCATTTGTTGTTTTTGCCATGCTTCCTGTTGGCTCAGCCGGTTCAGTATTTGCTCTTGTCCTTCCATATGTCTCTGTCCCAAATATTCAATGGCTCTTAGAAGGTGAGTCATATTCAAGTTGGCTGGGTCATGATGCTCTTCTTGTTGATATTCTTCCTGATGATATTCCTCTTGATGAGCTTCTTCCTAGGCTCTTTGCCTTCCTATATGTGGCCTTCTTAGTTGCTGAGCAGGTGTGGTATAGACCATTCGCTCGAGTGTGACTGGCCTCCCTGGGTTCACCCAGTCTGGGCTGCTGTCCTCAAATATTACCTTGGCCTTGTTGCACAAGCAGAGAATGGTGCTGGGGTACCAAAGTCTGGCACCTGAGTCAGCTTTCTCAGCTGACTCTTGAATCCCTTCGGCAATGAGCTCATGCACTTTGATTTCCCCACCTTGTACTAAGCATTGTACCATAGTGGCTCGATTGATGTTAACCTCTGAATTATTAGTAGCTGGTAGGATGGACCTCCTTACAAGCTCAAACCACCCTTTGGCTTCAGGGTGAAGGTCTCCCCTTTTTATGAATTTTGGTCTCCCATCTGAGTACCTCTCCCAGTCAGCGGCTATGACACAGATATCTGATGCTATCTCTGAGAGCTCATCCTTATCGGGGCTTCTACTTATCCTTGCCTGATAACTCTCCTCATCAAAATGAGGTGATTTCAAGTGAAGAGCTTTTGTTATGGCACTTGGGCTGAAGTCCACCTCCCTTCCTCTCACATAGCTTTTGAAGGTTGGGGCTTTGGTCTTATCCTCTCTAACTGCATTTGCATAGAATTCTTTGATGAGGTTTCTATTGATCTTCCCCTCTGGACTGGTGAGCAATTGCCACCCCCTCTGTTCGATTTTTCTCTAAATCTGTGGTGATTCATTGGCATTGATTTGGAAGATTAACTCTGGCAATATCCTTCTGGCCCTTATCCGCTCAAATTCATGCTCATGAAAGGTAGTCTTGAATCTCTTGTCATCAAAAGGAGCACTCTCCATAGGTTCCTTCCTCTTTTGCCTCTTTGAGCTTGATGATGCCATGACTTGAGTTGTTGTTTGAGGGGGGTTTGAGGCTTCAGATAGATGAAGAGTGGGTTGGTTAAAGCAATGTGTGATGAAGGGTTTAGTGTGCCAATAGAAGTGTGGAGAGTGGGGATTTGAATGTGAGGAGTGAGCATGCAGTAAGGTTCACTTATATAAGAAAATCATGAGTGAATGAAGGGTGTGGATTGCATGAATGTTTACTAGATGGATGGATGGGGTTGTGTATGAAGGAAAGACAAGGATCATCACTTAATGAGAGTGATTGATTCGGTCTTCAAGGGTCTTCTTTCTCCAATGTTGCATGGCAGCGTTTTCCCATGCGTTCCCTCTTGAGACATGTGTGTAGTGCTCTTCATTAAGTGGTGAAATCTCCCCCATTTAATTGTCCAATCAATCCTTTTTCATGCTTCTTTTCCTTTCCTATAAAGATTTGAAATAAGGAAATTAATATCATAAAAAAAAATTTTAACTCTATGGCTAGAATAAAATGAAAGAAAGGATTTGATTGTTTATTTATGAATTCCAACTAACTAACTGACTATTGGTGGGTCCTTATATGCATTTTGGTGGCACCATGAGGTGACACCAAACTTAGTTTGGATCACTGTGATGGACGTTTTGTGTTCAAAGCTCCCAAGACTAGTATGCATCTTGGTTTGCTTTGAACACCAAACTTGTTCCTCACTATATTCTGCATAAGAAGATTTTCACCAATTGTTTGTCAAGTTTGGATTGAAGCTCATACAGATTGACTTATTCATTATCATCTGAAAGCATATAAAACATGGGTTGCCTCCCATGAAGCGCTTCTTTAGCGCCACTAGCTTGACGTTTTTCCTTCATCATGGTGGTTGGTAGTGCTTAAAGTCCTCCCCTCTTGCTGTGGACTTGTATCCATTGGTTGGATCAATGATCTCCACATGTTCCAGGGAAAGAACTCTGTTGATAGTGAAGACCTTAGGTAATTGAGATGGCACAGTAGGGAGATTAGGGGGAATATCTGGGAAGTAAGCTGAGACAACTCTATCCCCTGGAGAGAAGTCTTCCGTAGGGATCTTCTTGTTCCTCCATCTCCTTGGTACCTTCTTCTTTGTTTCTTTTGAGGTTGCCTTCCCCTTGGTGACCTCTTTTCTCCAAGGAGTTGTGATGCTGTCTTCACCTGCCTCTAGAGGTTTGGGTTCCTCTAACTTTTCCTTGAGCTGTGGCAATTGCTGTTTTCCTTGTTTGTCAGTTAAGGGGGTCTCAGAATGAGCTGGCTGTGCTTCAGTGCTTCTTTTTTCTTTCAGTATCTCATTATCATCTGTGCTTAGTTCCTTGTCCTCTTGATCTATTTCTTGTGAGAGTTTGAAGATATTAAAGCTAAGTCGTTCATCATGGATTCTCAATATTAGCTCCCCTTTCTCTACATCGATAAGTGCTCTGGCTGTAGCTAGGAATGGTCTTTCTAATATGATTGGGTGAGTGTGACTTTCTTCCATATCCAGAATGACAAAGTCTGTTGGGAGAAAGTACTTCCCAACCTTTAGCAACACATTTTCCACTACTCCTATTGCTTGCTTTTGAGTTTTGTCAGCCAGTCTGACAATGACATCTGTGGGCATTATCTCATTGATCTGCAGCCTCTTCACCAGGGATAAGGGTAGTAAGTTGATGCTGGCCCCCAAATCACATAGTGCTCTGTCGAACATATTTTCACCTATGGCACAAGGGATATGAAAACTTTCTGGGTCTCTTCTTTTTGTAGGCAACTCAGGTTGAATAAGGGCACTACATCCCTTGTTCATCACTATAGTTTGCCCTCCCTTGAGTGAGCTTTTCCTGGGAAGAAGTTCCTTCATATACTTGATGAATGCAGGCATTTGTTGAATTACCTTGATGAATGGTATGTTCCCATGTAGAGATGCAAACAAGTCTAGGAACCTTGAGTATATTCTCTTTTCCACAGCACCATTGAGCAGTTGAGGAAAGGGTGCATAGAGCTTCAGCAACTCTTGTTGTGACATTTCTGGTTCTTTGTGATCTCTATCCTCCTCCTTTATTGAGTTGTCTTCAGGTTGTTCGAGAAGTTTGCCTTGCATGTCTTCAGTCTCTTGATCACTTGTAGTGACCATTTTGCAATCTTCCCATCTTACTTTCTTTGCTTCTCCTTTGGGGTTTTTCTCCGTGTCACTTGGGAAGCTATCTGTAGGTTTGGGAATCTTCTCAGCTAAATATCCCACCTGGAATTCCAGCTTCCTAATGGTCTCTCCCTGGTTCTTAATATTGGCTCGCACCTCCTCTTTGAACACCTTATTTTCTTGAATCTCTTGGCATATTCCTTCAAGTAAGGCTTCAATCTTAGAGAGCTTGTCATCAATTGATGAGTGGTTCGGAGCAGATGTGATGTTTTGGTTTTGATAAGTGTGTGGAGAAGTGTTGTTGTGGGGGTGTTGAGATGTCCTCTAGGTGAATTGCTGGTGAGCTGCATTGTTGTTGGAGTTGTAACGTCTCTGGTCTTGGTTTTGATCTTGTTCACTTCCCCACCCAAAGTTTGGGTGGTTTCTCCATCCAGGGTTGTAAGTCTTGGAGTATGGATCATAGTTTTTCCTTGGTGAATTCCCAATGTAGTTGGCTTGCTCCTGACTCCCCTCTGCTTCTTCATTCACTCCTTCTTGGATTGTTGATAAAGATGAGATTGCTGCTACTTGGTTCCTCTCCATCTTCTTGGTGAGGTCAGCTAGCTGCTGGGTAATGAGCTTGTTTTGGGCCAACAGAGCATCTACATTATTTAGCTCCATCACTCCTCTTGTGTTCCCTCTTTCGGAAGCATAGAAGTAGTCGTTTTCTGCTACTGTTTCAATAACATCTATGGCTTCCTCAATGGTCTTTTTCTTGTTCAAAGATCCTCCAGATGAATGGTCTACGGCCTTCTTTGACTCATAAGAGAGCCCTTCATAGAAAATGTGCAGCTGCACCCATTCGTTGAACATGTCAAGTGGACACCTCCTTGTTAAGTCCTTGAACCTCTCCCATGCTTCATACAGAGTCTCACCATCTTGTTGCCTGAAAGTTTGAACCTCAGCTCTCAGCCTATTAATTCGTTGAGGAGGGTAGAATCTTGCTAAGAATTTATTCACCACATCCTCCCAAGTTGTCAAGCTCTCCCTTGGGAAGGATTCCAGCCACTTGGCTGCCTTGTCCCTGAGTGAAAAAGGAAATAAGAGCAGTCTATAGGCGTCAGGATGAACACCATTAGATTTCACTGTGTCACATATTCTCAGGAAGGTGGTCAAATGTTGATTGGGGTCTTCTTGAACACCTCCTCCAAACAAACAGTTGTTCTGAACAAGGGTGATGAGCTGTGATTTAAGTTCAAAGTTGTTGGCATGGATTGTTGGCTTTTGGATGCTACTTCCACAATTGCCTAGGTTTGGATTGATGTAAGAGCCCAAAACTCTTCTATCCTCCCCAGCATGATTTGCTCCACCTCCTCTGCCATGGTTGTGAGTCTCTTCTTCATGATGATTTTCCATGTTTTCTTCCATGTTTGGTTCAAAGTATTCCTCAAAGTGTTCCTCCTCTTCTTCAGCACCAACTACACGTTTTTCTTTTGCCTCCCTCCTTAGTCTAAGGAAGGTTCTCTCAGGTTCAGAATCAAAGGAAGTTGAAGCTCCGCTTCTTCTCCCTATCATACAACCAACAAGTACAAGCAAAGAAAATAGGTGCAGACAGTATTTGTGTCAGAATTATTGTTAGTTGTGAGTGATGCAATATATCAAGCAGTTAGTGGGTTAGCAAACAGAATTGAAAATAACAAAGAAAAACAAAAGAGTAGAGGGGGAAGGGAAGAAGTTTAACTAAAACAAAAAGTAAATCACTCAAACAGAAAATGAAATTCACAAAATAAAAATGCTCAATCTAGTGATCTTCCAATTTAATCATTGTTGATGCACAATCAATCCCCGGCAACGGTGCCATAAACTTGATGCACGAAAAACTTGTCTATCAACAAATCTCCCTTCGGCAAGTGTACCGAATTTATCGTCAAGTAAAAACTCACAATAGAGTGAGGTCGAATCCCACAGGGATTGATTGATCAAGCAACTTTAAATAGAAGAATGTTCTAGTTGAGCGAATCCAGAATTTGGGTTGAGAGTTGCAGAAAATAAAATGGCGAGAATGTAAATAACAGAAAAGTAAATGCTAGAATTAAAGGACTGGAAGTAAATGACTGAAAATAAATTGCAGAATTGTAAATGGGAATGAGGGATTTGCTCATAAAAGTAAATGGCAGAAATTAAAGAGAATGGGTAAGATCAGAGATGGGGAGTTCATTGGGCTTAGGAGATGTTGCAATTCTTCGGATCAAGTTCATTTTCATCTCTTCCTCAATCAATGCACTCATTGATCTCCTTGGCAATCTTAAGTGATTGAATTACAATTTCTTGCAATTCAATCTCTCAAATCTTGATCAATAGCCAATTCCTTGGTCAATTGCTCATGAGAAGAGATGAAGTATGGTCACTGATTATACCACATGCATTTCCCAAATCAAGTGTTGAGAGGGTTATAGTCACATACCCATCCAAACCCAATTTGGTCCAGCATGAGAAAGCATTTCTAGCTTGATCTCTTCATTCCTCTTTCAAGGTTCAAAAGAGATCCAAGTTTGAATAGCTTCTCTTCCAAGATAACTACTCAATTTGATGAAGATCGAAAGCTTTCAAGTAAAATCAAGAGGAAAGATAGAAGAAGAATAATGAAAATTAGTATTGATCCATCAAATTACAACAGAGCTCCCTAACCCAATGAAAGGGGTTTAGTTGTTCATAGCTCTTGAAAATGAAAACAAAGATGGAGAATACATCCTAAAACTAGAAATTGCAAGAAAGTAAAATACAGAGAGTAGTTCTCTTTTTCCCAGCCTCCAGAACTTTCTTCTCAATTCAAAGCTACTCCTATATATACTACTCTTCTCAGCTTCTAGTGTGATTCTTCAAGTCTTGGGCCTTTGGATCTTAAGTTTGAAGCAGTTCCTTTCTTTATTTGGGCTTGGCTTTACTTGCAGAGAGAAAGTGCGAAGTGGGCGGAGACTTTAGTTCAGGACGTCAGGGGTGTTAATATTTAGTGAGAATATAAGTTCGAGAACGTTAGTGACACTTAACATTGTCACTAACGTTCCAATGCACCCCTTTGCCTCACGTTAAAACCCACGTTAACTAGGTTAACGTGGCTTTTAACGTTGCCTTGTTAACCTTCGAGAACGTTAGTGACACTCAACATTGTCACTAACGTTCCAGTGTGCCCCTTCTTGCTTCACATTAAAGCCCACGTTAACTAGGTTAACGTGGCTTCTAACGTGGCCCTTGCCATCCTTCGAGAACGTTAGTGACATTCAAAATTGTCACTAACGTTCCAATGTGCCCCTAGGTCTCATGTTAGAGTCCACGTTAACTAGGTTAACGTGGCTTCTAACGTGGCCATCTTTAGCCATCCCAACGTTAGTGACAATGTTGAGTGTCACTAACATTGGCTCATCCTTCATTCCTCATCGTTAGCTTCCACGTTAACCAAGTTAACGTGGAAGTTAACATGACTCTTGGGGGTTGTGTGGTTGCTTCAACGTTAGTGACAATGTTGAGTGTCACTAACATTGGCTCATCCTTCATTCCTCATCGTTAGCTTCCACGTTAACCAAGTTAACGTGGAAGTTAACATGACTCTTGGGGGTTGTGTGGTTGCTTCAACGTTAGTGACAATGTTGAGTGTCACTAACGTTGTCGACAACTCTTCATCCCTTACGTTAGTTCCCACGTTAACCAAGTTAACGTGGGAGTTAACATGGTACTTTGCACCATAGGCCAACGTTAGTGACAATGTTGAGTGTCACTAACGTTGGCTTCTCTTCCCCCCTTAATGTTAGAGGCCACGTTAACTAGGTTAACGTGGCTTCTAACGTGGCCACTTATGAGTAATTGCCAACGTTAGTGACAATGTTAAGTGTCACTAACATTAGCTCAACTTCTCTTCTCCACGTTAGAGTTCACGTTAACTTAGTTAACGTGACTCTCTAACGTGGGCATTGATGGCTTTTTGAGAGTGTTATTGGCAATCACTTTTCTCATTAATCTTGCAAGTTACCTCCCCTTTTCTTGCTTCCTTTTGGTCCTGAAATCAAGCAATAAAGTGCATCAAAGCTCTAGTCCAAGTCATGAGTAATGCAACATAATATTTGTCACTAAACTTATGCAAAATCCTCATGAAATTATGTAAAATGCACAATGTATGCTTGAATCAAGGCATAAGTGAATATCTACCCAAAACTAGCTTATTTCCTAAAGAAATACATGAAACTAACCTAAAAACAGTAAAGAAAAGGTCAGTGAAACTGGCCAAGATGTCCTGGCATCATGTCTTCTAGAGGATTGACAAGGATTCTCTTACTATTGGTTGCATGGGGTCCGTCCCTCAAGGTGACTAGCATGCAGAATTTTTTTGTTTTCCAAAGTTGGCGCACCTCTCTAGGCACATGTGACCCCTCTCTTGACTTGTCATAGCTATTCCCTTACCTTGTCCTTACTTCAGCCTTCTTTTCCTAATTAAACACAAATGATATGCTTTAGGATACAATTGAAGCACGGTGGTGAAAGGAGTGATTGCATTATTTATTTATTTATTTATTTATTTATTTTTTATTGTGAAAGATCAATTGTGTGGTGAACACCAAACTTGTCTCTTGTTAAAGAATTGATGTCAAAAACAAGCATTTGTCACAATTGATACTTTCATCATAAATTCTAATTCATAAATTCCTAAAATAAAACAATGCATGATTCATCTCTGCATGATTTTGATTGTCTCTTTTCTTTACTGTACAAAAGTTGATCTTTCTATAATTGATAGATATGCAGACACCAAACTTAAGGTTTAGCCATATACTTCATCGAAATGACTAAGCATATGATCTGAAGATGCTTGAAAATTAGCTTTTGTGTGCTGTCAAGCACACCAAAATTAGAAGTCTGGCATATGTTCCAAAACACTGTACGTATCTGTCTAGTATATTCAAAATCATGCTAAGGTGATCATACTTTATTGAATTTAAAAGCAAGCAAGAATATTGAATCATGGGTTGCCTCCCATGAAGCACTCTTTTATTGTCATTAGCTTGACATTGAACCCTTCTTTTATGGTGGTTGATGATTG
Source organism: Arachis ipaensis (assembly GCF_059453495.1). Taxonomy (NCBI): domain Eukaryota; kingdom Viridiplantae; phylum Streptophyta; class Magnoliopsida; order Fabales; family Fabaceae; genus Arachis; species Arachis ipaensis. The sequence goes on along the minus strand of NC_142441.1, from coordinate 109,702,584 downwards.
TAGTGCCTCAACTTGTCCCCTCTGACTGTGGGCTTCTTCTTTGTCCCTTGGTGCTCAATTTCCACATGCTCAAGAGAGAGTACTTGGTTAACAGTGTAGTGATCCTCTGTTCCCAGCTGTTGATATATTAATTGCACTTTGTCACCTTTGGAGAGCCCTTCTGTTGGAATTTTTTTGTTCTTCCAACCCTTTTTGATTCTGTTTTTGTTCTTTCTCCCTCCTTTTGTTGACCCTTCTCCTTTGACAACAGTCTTCCTCTTGAGGTTTCTTTTCTTAGTTGCCAATACTACAATGTCCTCTTGAACTTCTTCATTATTTTGCACAGTCTCTTTCTCTTTTTGACTTGTTGTATCATCTATCTCTTGCTTGGGAGGGCAGCTGTTGTTTGTCTTGTTGATTCCCTCCTTCCATTGCAGGTTTTCTTTGTCATTTTCTGTACCATCCTTCTTTTTATAATTGAACTGTGTTTCTGGCAGTACACTCAGAGTGACACTCTCATCATGCATCCTGAGGGTTAATTCTCCTTGCTCTACATCTATGATAGCTCTTGAAGTGGCCAAAAATAGCCTTCCCAAGATGATTAAATTGTTTTCTTCTTCTTCAGTGTTCAAGATTACAAAGTCCGCAGGAAAAATGAACTTGTCAACCCTTATTAAAAGGTTTTCAATCACTCCCTTGGGATATACTATTGACTGGTCCACCAATTCTAAGGACATTTGTATTGGTTTCACCTTCCCTATACCAAGCTTTTTCACTAAGGATGATGGAATTAGGTTTATGCTTGCTTCTAAGTCACACATCCCTTTGTTGATAAATATGCTTCCAATGGTGCAAGGTAGGAAGAAACTTCTAGGGTCTTCCACTTTGGGGGGAAGTCCTTTCCTGATGAGTACACTGCATTCTTCAGTGAGAAGCACATTTTCTTTTTCTTGCCAACTTCTTTTCTTGTTGATAAGTTCTTTCAAGAACTTTGCATACAGGGGCATTTGCTCAAGTGCTTCAGCTAAGGGAATATTGATCTCCAACTTCTTGAAGACTTCAAGAAATTTTGGGAAGTGCTAGTCCTTAGTCTCTTTGTTGAACCTTTGAGGGTATGGCAACGGAGGTGTAAAGCTCTTCTCCACTTGCTGCTGTCCTGGAGGCAGCTCTCCCATGTTCTTCCCTTTTCTCAAATTTTGTGGCTGCTTATCCTTTTCTTGAGCCTGATTTTGAGTTTGCTTGCTTGTTGTTACATCCTCATCATTGGTTTTCTCTTCTTCATCTTGTTTCTTATCACTTTCCTTGGGCTTCTTGGTTGCTTCTTCATTTTTCATCAGAATCTTTTCACTCCTCAGTTGTATTGCCTTGCACTCCTCTTTTGGATTAGGGATGGTGTCACTAGGTAGTGAGCTTGATGGCCTTTCAATGGTGATTTGCTTGGAAAGTTGTCCAATTTGCCTTTCCATATTTTTCATGGAGGCTTCCTGGTTCCTCAATGTCATCTCTTGATGTTTCATCATCTTTTCCATCAAGAGATCCAAGTTGTTAATCCTCTGAGAGTCTTGTGAGATTGGTTGATTGTGAGGTGTTGAGGGTTGAGGATAAGTGTTTTGATTTGAGGCTTGGTTATTGGATGGATGATGGTTAGAATTGGGGTAGGTGTTTTGTGGTTTTCTGTATGTGGTTTGGCTATTATTCTGCTGGTTATTTTGGTTTGTGTTTTTCCAGTTGTTCTGGTTTGAGTTTCTCTGCCATGGCTGCTGAGTTTGATTGTTGTTGTCTCCCCATCTAAGGTTTGGGTGGTTCTTCCATGAAGGGTTGTAAGTATCACCATAGACTTTATTTTTCCTAGAATTTTGGTTGTGCATGTACTGGACTTGTTCTTGCTGCTGCTCCTCTTGAGTTTCTTCATTTTGTCCCCATGTGGTTGATGGTTGGCTAGTGTTAACTGTTGCAACTTGGAGGCTATCAATCCTCTTGGCCATTTGCTCAAATTATTGTTGAATTTGCTGCTGCATCATCTTGTTTTGAGCCAGGATTGAATCCACTCCTTCCAACTCTATTACTCCTCTCCTTTGTGATGGTTGGCGTTGCCTTTGATGAGCAAAGAAATACTGGTTGTTAGCCACCATATCAATGAGATTTTGAGCTTCCTCTGCAGTTTTCATGAGTTGCAAAGAACCTCCAGCTGAATGATCTAAGGCCTCTTGAGATTTCAGTGTTAAGCCTTCATAAAAATTCTGCAATCTATCCCACTCAGTGAACATTCCAGGAGGACATTTCTTGAATAAAGCCTTGTATCGTTCCCATGCTTCATACAAAGGCTCAGCATCCTGTTGTGTGAATGTTTGTACTTCCGTTTTCAATCTAATAACCCTCTGAGGTGGGTAGAACTTGGCAAGGAACTTGGTTACCAAATCATCCCAGTTGTCTATGCTGTCCCTTGGGAAGGATTCCAACCATTGAGTAGCTTTGTCTCTGAGAGAAAATGGAAATAATAGCAGCTTGTAGATGTCAGGATGCACTCCATTGGTTTTGACCGTGTCACAAATCCTCAAGATAGTGGACAGATGTTGATTTGGATCTTCAAGTGGTCCTCCCCCATAGGAGCAGTTGTTTTGAACTAAGGTGATGAGTTGTGGCTTTAGTTCAAAGTTATTTGCATTAACATTTGGGGTAAGAATGCTACTCCTACAATGTCTAGGATTTGCAAATGTATATGAAGCCAAAACTCTCCTCTGTGGTGGATTGTTGTTGGTGGTGGCTGCTCCACCTGGTGGATTTGTTGAATGTTCCTCCATGTCGTGGAATTCTTCTTCTGACTCCTCTTCTCCAACTATATTTTTCCCTCTTTCAGCTCTTCTTAACCTTCTAAGAGTTCTTTCGTCTTCTTCACAAAAGTTAGGTATAGTTCTCCTTGTCCCTGACATACAAACAAGACATAAGAAACACACAGAACCAGTGACACTTCACTCTATTGCTAGAATGAAGTTTGAGTTAGCTTAAGCAAAAATTCAAATAGTTAGTGTGTTAGTTAAAAGTTAAAGAAACAAAAAATAAAAAGTGCTTGATCTAGATCTTCACTTCACTTAATCATTATCAATCTAATTCAATCCCCGGCAACGGCGCCAAAAACTTGATGTGTGAAAAACGATCCAACACAAAACTCACCGGCAAGTGTACCGGGTCGCATCAAGTAATAATAACTCACATGAGTGAGGTCGATCCCACAGGATTGAAGGATTGAACAATTTTAGTTTAGTAGTTGATTTAGTCAAGCGAATCAAGATTTGGTTGAGTGATTTGTAATTTGCAGAAACTAAATTGCATGAAAAGTAAAGGGGAAGGGGAGATTTGCAGTAAACTAAAGAGCAGGAAGGTAAAAGTGTTGAATCTTAAAGTGCACGTAATGTAAATTGCAGAAACTTAGATTGCAAATAATGTAAATGGCTGAAGCTTAAAGTGCAAGAAATGTAAATTGCTTGAATCATAAAAGGAATTGGAATTGGAATTGCAGAATTTAAACAAGCAAAAGTAAATTGCATCAAACAGCAAAGCAAAAGATGAATTGAATTGGAATGGATCTCAAACAAAAGAGTAAAAATGCTTTGAGAATTGTAAAGACAGAAAGGCAGTGCTTAATTTGCAGCAATGTAAATGAGGTTGAAGATCTCAGGAGTGGAAGAGACTAGATAACAAGTCTAGATCTCAAATCCTTCCTTGATCTAACAAGAACAATTGCAAAAGAAACAAAGAAAAGTAAATTGCAGAGAGAATAGAAGATGAAGCAGTAAATGGAAATTGGAATTCAATTATGCAGAAAATTAAACAAGATCTCAAGGTGAGATTGAAACAGAAGTTCTTCAATTCTCTACCCAAGATCCAAAGTAAGAAAATTAAAGAGTGCTCAAGCAAGAACCAAGAAGAAGAGAGATCAATTCTCCTTTCAAGTTCTCAGAAAAATAAATTCAAAATTAAAAAAGCTCAAAATTGAAATGAAAGCTAAAAAGGAAAATTCAAAGTAAAGTCTCTGAATCCTAATTACATCAAACTAACTCCTATTTATACACTTTCTATTCTTGGATATTGGAATTTGGATGGGCTTTTGATTTGGTGAAGATTTGAATTTAATTGGATTTTTGATTGATTTTTCAGCCCATGAGTAATTTGCCTCCAGGGGGATGCTCAGCTCACAAAGCGAGCTGAGCTTTGAGACTTGGTGTGGGGAGGCCTTGCGTGCTGTTGCTTGGGGGAGGCATCAGGGGAAAGCTCAGCGAGCATTGGTGCCTTGGTGCACAAAATTGTTGCGCGCTGTGTGTTCCTGGACCGTGTCATATGTTGCGCGCTCCACTCCCTCTGGCCGTGTCATATGTTGCGTGAAATGCACCAAGGGTAGCGCTCAGCTCTCCAAGTGAGCTGAGCTTTGGTGCTCACAAGGAGAGCTCCTTGGTTCGAAACTTGAGGGAAGCATGCACTGCCCATTTTTTTGGTTGCCTTGCTTCCTTGCTTCCTCAAGGTGTGGAGTTCGAACCTTGGGGGATGCATTTGGCCATTTTTGGCTTATTTTTCCTTGTGAGTAGCGCTCTCCCTATCCCCTTTGGTCATGGGTTCAAGCCTTAGAGCATGCACTTGCAACTTATTTTCTTTGAATTATTTCTTGGGTGCTCTCGATAATGCTCACTTTGTGAGCTGAGCTTGGTCTTTCCTTTCCTTGTTTCTTGGCCTCATGTTGTGCTCAGCTCACAAAGTAAGCTGAGCTTTGTGCCTTGGTCCCTTGAGAGTAAGTGTAGCGCTCACTTGGTGAGCTTGGTGCTCTTGGAGAGAGCTTCATGGTTTGTTGCGCCACACTTCCTCCTTTCTTGGCCATACTTTTTCTTCCTTGGGCCACACTTCTTAGGTTACGCTTTCTTCTTTTCTTCTTTTCTTCACCTACAATTAATCAGAACAACCAATCAAAGTATCTCCAAATTCACAAGGTTTATAAATCATTAGAAATCAATTAAATTTGGCTTAAACATCATGATTTAGCATCAGTTACATGGTGGTTGTTTGATTCAAAGAAGTCATGCTTTTTCATTCCAAATTACTTACTTAGGATGCAAGAAAGTGCATAAAACCAAATAAAAATAAAGAAAAAGGCTAGTAAAACTAGGCTAAGATGACTTGTCATCACCTTTCCTCTTTCTAGAGGTTTCTCCGGCCTTAGGTGCCATAAATGGTTATGGAAAAATAAAAAGCAACGCTTTTACCACACCAAACTTAGAAGGTTTGCTCGTCCTCAAGCAAAAGAAGAAAGAAGAGAGTAGAAGAAGAAGAAATAGAGGAGATGGAGGGGGCTTAGTGTTTCGGCCAAGGGGGAGAAGTAGTGTGTATATTGTGTGAAAATGAAGTAGTGAAGATGGGTTTATAAAGGAGTGGAGAGGGGGGTATGGTTTGGCCATTATGGGTGGATTTGGGTGGGAAAGTGGTTTGAATTTGAATGGTGAGGTAGGTGAGGTTTTATGAAGGATGGATGTGAGTGGTGAAGAGAATGGTGGGATTTGATAGGTGAGGGGTTTTTGGGGAAGAGGTATTGAGGTGATTGGTGAATGGGTGAAGATGAGAGAGAATGGTGGGGTAGGTGGAGATCCTGTGGGGTCCACAGATCCTGAGGTGTCAAGGATTTCTCATCCCTGCACCATGTGGCGTGCAAAACGCCCCTTGCTGCCAATCCTAGCGTTAAACGCCAGGCTGCTGCCCATTTCTGGTATTTAACGCCAGCTTCTTGCCCATTCTTGGCGTTAAACGCCAGTCTGGTGCCCATTTCTGGCGTTAAACGCCCAGAATGGTGCCAGACTGGGCGTTTAACGCCCATTCAAACGCCAGTAAGTTTCTCCCTAGGGTGTTCTATTTTTAATACTGTTTTTCCTTCGATTTTTTCTTTTTCAACTATTTTTGTGACTTCACATGATCATCAACCTACAGAAAACATAAAATAACAATGGAGAATAAATAAAATTGGGTTGCCTCCCAACAAGCGCTTCTTTAATGTCAGTAGCTTGACAGTGGGCTCTCATGGAGCCTCACAGATACTCAGAGCATGATGATGGCCTCTCAACACCAAACTTAGAGTTTGGTTGTGGAGATTTTGTTTGACTCTGTATTGAGAGAAGCTTTTCATGCTTCCTCTCCATGGTTACAGAGGGAGATCCTTGAGCCTTAAACACAAGGGAGTCCTCATTCACTTGAAGGACTAATTCTCCTCTGTCTACATCAATTACAGCTTTTGCTGTGGCTAGGAAGGGTCTACCAAGGATGATAGATTCATCCATACACTTCCCAGTGTCTAGGATTATGAAATTAGCAGGAATGTAGTGGTCTTCAACCTTTACCAAGACATCCTCTACAAGTCCATAAGCCTGTTTCTTTGAATTGTCTGCCATCTCCAGTGAGATTCTTGCAGCTTGTACCTCAATGATCCCTAGCTTCTCCATTACAGAGAGAGGCATGAGGTTTATGCTTGACCCTAGGTCACACAGAGCCTTCTCAAAGGTCATGGTGCCTATGGCACAAGGTATTGAAAACTTTCCAGGATCTTGTCTCTTCAGAGGTAATCTCTACCTAGTCAAGTCATCCAGTTCTTTGATGAGCAAGGGGGGTTCATCCTCCCAAGTCTCGTTACCAAATAACTTGGCATTTAGCTTTATGATTGCTCCAAGATACTTAGCAACTTTCTCTTCAGTAACATCTTCATCCTCTTCAGAGGAAGAATACTCATTAGAGCTCATGAATGGGAAAAGTAAATTCAATGGAATCTCTATAGTCTCAGTGTGAGCCTCAGATTCCCTTGGTTCCTCATTAGGGAACTCCTTGGAGGCCAGTGAACGTCCATTGAGGTCTTCCTCAGTGGAAATCACTGCCTCTTCCTCCTCTCCAGGTTCGGCCATGTGAGACATGTTTATGGCCTTGCACTCTCTCTTTGGATTCTCTTCTGTATTGCTTGGGAGAGTACTAGGATGGAGTTCAGTAATTTTCTTACTCAGCTGACCCACTTGTGCCTCCAAATTTCTAATGGAAGACCTTGTTTCAGTCATGAAACTTTGAGTGATTTTAATTAGATCAGAGACTACAGTTGCTAATTCAGAATGGCTTTGCTTAGAATTCTCTGTCTGTTGCTGAGAAGATGATGGAAAAGGATTGTCATTGCTAAACCTATTTCTTCCACCATTATTGTTGTTGAAGCCTTGTTGAGGCCTCTATTGGTCCTTCCATGAGAGATTTGGATGATTTCTCCATGAAGGGTTATAGGTGTTTCCATAGGGTTCTCCCATGTAATTCACCTCTTCCATTGCAGGGTTCTCAGGATCATAAGCTTCTTCTTCAGGGGAAGCTCCTTTGGTACTGCCTGTTGCTGCTTGCATTCCAGATAGACTCTGAGAAATCATATTAACTTGTTGGGTCAATATTTTATTCTGAGCCAATATGGCATTCAGAGCATCAATTTCAAGAACTCCTTTCTTCTGATTTGTCCCATTATTCACAGGATTCTTTTCAGAAGTGTACATTAATTGGTTATTTGCAACCATTTCAATGAGTTCCTGAGCTTCTGTAGGCGTCTTCTTCAGATGAAGAGATCCTCCAGCAGAGCTATCCAATGACATCTTGGATAGTTCAGACAGACCATCATAGAATATACCTATGATGCTACATTCTGAAAGCATGTCAGAAGGACACCTTCTGATTAATTGCTTGTATCTTTTCCAAGCTTCATAGAGGGATTCACCTTCCTTCTGTCTGAAGGTTTGGAATCCACTCTAAGCTTGCTCAATTTTTGAGGTGGAAAGAACATTGCCAAGAAGGCATTGACTAGCTTTTTCCAAGAGTTCAGGCTTTCTTTAGGTTGTGAATCCAACCATGTTCTAGCTCTGTCTCTTACAGCAAAAGGGAAGAGCATAAGTCTGTAGACCTTAGGGTCAACCCCATTGGTCTTGACAGTGTCACAGATTTGCAAGAATTCATCTAAGAACTGATGAGGATCTTCCAATGGAAGTCCATGAAACTTTCAATTCTGTTGCATTAGAGAAACTAATTGAGGCTTAAGCTCAAAGTTGTTTGCTCCAATGGCAGGGATTGAGATGCTTCTCCCATAGAAGTCGGGAGTAGGTGCAGTAAAGTCACCAAGCACCTTCCTTGCATTGTTGGCATTGTTGTTTTCGGCTGCCATGACTTCTTCCTCCTTGAAGAGCTCTGTTAGGCCTTCTACAGAGATTTGTACTTTAGCTTCTCTTAGCTTTCTCTTCAAGGTCCTTTCAGGTTCAGGATCAGCTTCAACAAGAATGCCTTTGTCCTTACTCCTGCTCATATGAAAGAGAAGAGAACAAGAAAGTCTGGAATCCTCTATGTCACAGTATAGAGATTCCTTGAGGTGTTAGAGAAAAAGAAAAATAGAAGGAGGAGGTAGAAAGAGAAGAATTCGAACTTAGCAAGAGGGATAAAGTTCGAATTGTTGATAGTGGAGGAGTGTTAGTCCTTAAATAGAAGGATGTGAGAAGAGGAAAAGAATTTTTGAAATTAAAGTAAAAGATTTTGAAATAATTAAAAGAAATTTTTAAAATTTGGTAAAGGTTTTTCGAAAATTAAGATTGGGAAAGAAATTAAGTGATTTTTGAAAAAGATTTTGAAATTAGAAATCAAAAATATATGATTGAAACTTAATTTTGAAAAAGATGTGATTGAAAAGATATGATTGAAAATCAAATTAAAAAGAGAAAGTTTTAAAATTAAAGTTGATTACTTAACTAACAAGAAATTAGAAGATATGATTCTAGAATTAAAACTTTTGATTCTTTCTTAATAGGCAAGTAACAACTAGAAAATCTTGAATTAAATTATTAATTGTAGCAAGGATTTTCGAAAATAGTAATAAATAAAAAAATTGAAAAGAAATTGATTTTGAAAAGATATGATTGAAAAGATATGATTTGAAAAAGATTTGATTTTGAAAAATTATGAAAATTTGAAAAAGATTTGAATTAAAAACAAAATCTTCCCTCTTAGTGTCATCTTGGCGTTAAACGCCCAGAATGGCATCCATTCTGGCGTTTAACGCCCAAAATCCTACCTTTCTGGGCGTTTAACGCCCAGCCGGTACCCTGGCTGGCATTTAAATGCCAGTTTTCCTTCTTCACTAGGAGTTTTGAACGCCCAGCTTTTTCTGTGTAATTCCTCTGCTGAATGTTCTAAATCTTCAATTCTCTGTATTATTGACTTGAAAAGACACAATTTTGAAAATATTTTTGAATTTTTAATGATGAGAAACAATAAAAAATGCAACTAAGATCAAATAAACAATGCATGCAAGACACCAAACTTAGAAGTTTGTATACTAAGGACTATAACAATTTGAAAATGCATGTAAGAAACAACAAAAGACACAGAATAGGAGAAATTAAAGATCAAAGCACTGAAATCATCAAGAACAACTTGAAGATCAATGAAGATCATAATGCATATATTCAAAAAGAATAAAGACATGCAATTGACATTAAACTTAAAAATTGATACTAGACTCAAACAAGAAACATAAAATATTTTTTATTTTTATGATTTTATAAAAATTTTTTGTGATTTTTCGAAAATCATATGGAAAAGAGAATAAAGAGATTCAAAACTTTTAATAAGAATTCCAGGAATCATGCAATGTTAGTCTAAAGCTTCAGTCTAAAAGGATTAGACATGGTTGGCCAAGCTTCAGCAGGACATTACATTCAGCAGCTAAATTGATGAGAATCAATCAGCTTTTGTGATGATAAGAACATCACCTTAAAACTCTAGAATTCATTCTTAAAAATTCTGAAAAATAAAAAGAAAAGTACCTAATCTAAGCAACAAGATGAAGCGTCAGTTGTCCAAACTCGAACAATCCCCGGCAACGGCGCCAAAAACTTGGTGCATGAAATTGTGATCATCAACAATGGCGCCAAAGGACTTGGAGCTCTCAAACGTGAATCACACTTTGTCACAATTGCACAACTAACCAGCAAGTGCACTGGGTCGTCCAAGTAATACCTTACGTGAGTAAGGGTCGATCCCACGGAGACTGTCGGCTTGAAGCAAGCTATGGTCATCTTGTAAATCTCAGTCAGGCAGATTCAAATGGTTATGGAGGATTGATAATTAAAGATAAATAAAACATCAAATAAAGACAAAGATAGAGATACTTATGTAATTCATTGGTAGGAATTTCAGATAAGCGTATAAAGATGCTTTGTTCCTTCTGAACCTCTGTTTTCCTATTGCCTTCTTCCAATCATTCATACTCCTTTCCATGGCAAGCTTTATGTTGGGCATCACCGTTGTTAATGGCTACTTTCCGTCTTTTCAGTGAAAATGTTCTACGCACGCTGTCACCGCACGGCTAATCATCTGTCGGTTCTCGATCATGTTGGAATAGGATCCATTGATCCTTTTGCGTCTGTCACACGCCCAACAATCGCGAGTTTGAAGCTCGTCATAGTCATCCCATCCCAGATCCTACTCAGAATACCACAGACAAGGTTTAGACGTTCCGGATCTCAAGAATGGCTGCCAATAATTCTAGCCTATACCACGAAGGTTCCAATCTTAGATTAAAAACCCAAGAGATACACATTCAAGCTTGTTTGCATGTAGAACGGAAGTGGTTATCAGTCACGCGTTCATAGGTAAGAATGGTGATGAGTGTCACATAATCATCACATTCATCATGTTCTTGGGTGCGAATGAATATCTTGGAGAAGAAATAGACTTGAGTTGAATAGAAAAATAATAGTACTTTGCATTAATTCATGAAGAACAGCAGAGCTCCACACCTTAATCTATAGGGTGTAGAAACTCTACCGTTGGAAATACATAAGAACAAAAGGTCTAGGCATGGCCGAATGGCCAGCCTCCCAAATGTGAAAAGGTCTATGAAAGTGTGTAAATACAATAGCAAAAGGTCCTATTTATAGAGAACTAGTAGCATAGGGTTTACAGGAATAAGTAATTAATGCAGAAATCCTCTTCTGGACCCACTTGGTGTGTGGGCTGAGCATTGAAGCTTCCATGTGTAGAGACTTTTCTTGGAATTAAACGCCAGCTTTTGTCCCAGTTTGGGCGTTTAACTCCAGCTTTTGTGCCAGTTCTGGCGTTAAACGCCAGAATTCTTGAGCTGATTTGGAACGCCTATTTGGGCCATCAAATCTCGGGCAAATTATGGACTATTATATATTGCTGGAAAGCCCAGGATGTCTACTGTCTAACACAATTGAGAGCGCGCCAATTGGGCTTCTGTAGCTCCAGAAAATTCACTTTGAGTGCAGGGAGGTCAGAATCCAACAGCATCTGCAGTCCTTTTTCAGCCTCTGAATCAGATTTTTCCTCAGGTCCCTCAATTTCAGGCAGAAAATACCTGAAATCACAGAAAAACACACAAACTCATAGTAAAGTCCAGAAAAGTGATTTTTAAATAAAAACTAATAAAAACATAATAAAAACTAACTAAAATATACTAAAAACATACTAAAAACAATGCCAAAAAGCGTATAAATTATCCGCTCATCAGTGTGGCACGCCAGTTCAATTTTCCAGAGGAGGAGTAAACACCTGGGCGGTCCACTTGGAATCGAAGGCATGGCACACCAGCTATCATTCCTCACTTGGGCGTGCCACTTGAGTCTCAGGCGTGGCAAGCCAATGCTCAACCGCTCACTGGGCATGCCACTTGGTATCGAAGGCGTGGCACGCCAACCTCATCACTCAACAAGAAGACTGGGCGTGTCACTTGAGCTCTGGGTGTGGCACGCCAACCAAGGAAACAAGCAAACATAAGGGGCGTGGCACGCCAGACCCTGGGCGTGCCACGCCAGTTCAACTTTCCAGAGAAGAAGATGAAGCACAAAGTGGGCGTGGCACATCAGACCCTGGGCGTGCCACGCCAATTCAACTTCCAGAGAAGAAATGAAGCACAAGAGGTCAATAAGTTGTATGATTGAAGATGAGATGAGCTGGATTTAATCCAAAGAGAACAACATCTCCTGATCTCAATGAATTTCCCCTATTCTTATCTTCCACATTCTTTATAGCTTTCTTTACATTCTGTTATTCCCCATTCCCATTTACAATTAAGTCATTTATGTTTCTGCACTTTATATTCTTGCCATTTACCTTTCTGCACTTTACTGCTTCTCTTTACTTTTGAGTCATTTACACTTTTGCCCATTTAAATTTCTGCAATCACAATCTATATTGCTCAGCTTGACTAATTCACCCATTGATTAAAATTGCTCAAATCTACCAATCTCTGTGGATTCGACCCCACTCCTAGTGGGTTATTACTTGACGATATTTTTGGTGCGCTTGTGGTATGGGGAAATCGTGATTCACACTTTTCACATCTCCGCACAACTAACCAGCAAGTGCACTGGGTCGTCCAAGTAATAAACCTTACGTGAGTAAGGGTCGATCCCACGGAGATTGTCAGCTTGAAGCAAGCTTTGGTCATCTTATAAATCTCAGTGAGGCAGATTCAAATGGTTATGGGGTTTTGATAATTAAAAGATAGATAAAACATAAAATAAAATAAAGTTACTTATGCAATTCATTAGTGGGAATTTCAGATAAGCGTCTGAAGATGCTTTGTTGCTTCTGAACCTCTGCTTTCCTACTGTCTTCTTCCAACCATGCGTGCTCCCTTCCATGGCAAGCTATAAGATCCTCTCAGTGAAAATGGTCCTCTACGGTTTCTGCACGGCTAATCAACTGTCAGATTTCGCGTCTCGGATGAAAAATACCAGGCACAGCTACCGCATGGCTAATCATCTGTCGGTTCCCGCTAGCATCAGAATAGAATCCATTGATCCTTTTGCACACTGTCACTGTGCCCAACATTCGTAGGTTTGAAGCTCGTCACAGTCATCCCTTCCCGGATCCTACTCGGAATACCACAGACAAGGTTTAGACTTTCTGGATCCCAGGAATGCTGCCAATGGTTCTAGCCTATACCACAAAGATACTAATCTCACAGACTCAGTCCGTGTAATAGATATCCAAGAGAATATACTCCGGCTGTCGTCCAATGACTACGTTGAACATCATGTAGACCGCTGTGGTTGTCAGGCACGCGGATCTTGGCTAAGTGAGTAACAAAGATTGGGTGATTATCACGGGTCACCCCTTCATTCTAACTTAACTGAATTAAGTACGAGAGTATATCTTGGAGAAGAAGTAGGCGTGAATTGAATAAAAAACAATAGTACTTTCATTAATTCATGAAGAACAACAGAGCTCCACACCTTAATCTATGGGGTGTAGAAACTCCACCGTTTAAAATACATAAGTGAAAAAGGTCTAGGCATGGCCATGAGGCCAGCCTCCAAACATGAACAATGGTCTATGATCGCATCAAACTCTTAAAATAAATCTCTAAAAGTAGTTTTTATACTAAACTAGTAACTTAGGTTTTACAGAAAATGAGTAACTAAGTGCAGATAGTGCAGAAATCCACTTTCGGGGCCCACTTGGTGTGTGCTTGGGCTGAACAATGAAGCTTTTTCGTGCATAGGCTATTCTTGGAGTTAAACGCCAGCTTAGGTGCTAGTTTGGGCGATTAACTCCAATTCTGGTGCCAGTTTGGGCGTTTTATGCCAGAAAGTTCTAGGCTGTCTTTGAACGCCAGTTTGGGCCATCAAATCTCAAACAAAGTATGGACTATTATATATTTCTGGAAAGCCCAGGATTTCTAATTTCCAAAGAAATTGAGAGCGTGATAAACCACTATTTTATGGTTTATCTTGTGCTTAATTGAGTGGATTTTATCAACTCTTTACCCACTTATTCATACTATTTGCATGGTTTTACATTTGCCTTCCTAATTATGTGCTTTGATTGAAAACATGCTTCTTTGGACTTATAATTGCTAATATTAATCCTCTCTTATTACCATTAGATGCCTTGATATATGTGTTGAGTGTTTTCAGATATTATAAGGTAGGAATGACTTGGAGGATGGGAAGAAAGCATGCAAAAGTGGAAGGAATGCAAGAAGTTGGAGAAATTGCTAAGCTGTCCAGCCTGACCTCTCTACACTCAAATGGCTATAACTTTAGCTACAGAGGTTTAAACGATGCAGTTCCAATTGCGTTGGAAAGCTAACGTCCGGGGCTTCGATTTGATATATAATATGCTATAGTTCCTCTGACGCTAGGCGACGCGACCGCGTGATCCATGCGGCCGCGTTGCAAGTGACGGAAATCAGCGCAAATGAATTCGCAACCAGCGAATTCTGGACTGTTTTTGACCCAGTTTGCGGCCCAGAAAACACATATTAGAGGCTATAAAGTGGCGGAATGCATCCATACAAGGAGGGCTTCCATAATTCACAATTTTAGGAGTAGATGTACTTTTTAGAGAGAGAGGTTCTTTCCTCTCTCTTAGGATTAGGATTTAGGATTTCTCTTAGTTTTAGGAGTGACTCTTAATCCCAGGTTCTTTATTTTTATTTATTTTCTCACTTTTGTTTATGACTCTCTATGTTTGGATTAATTTTCTATTTAATATATCTTGAGGTATTTCAGACTTATGATTGTTCCTTTTTATTATATAAATAATTTGGATTTTTCCCTTTTGGCTTTGGTTGATTTATTGGTAACACTTAAGCTGTCAAATAAAGCAGTGGTTGAAATTGGGAGTTGCTCTAATAACTCTAGTCTTTCCATAGGAATGGACTAGAACCTGAGGATTAAGCTAATTAATCCACTTGATTTATCTTCATAGTTAGAGGTTAACAAAGTGGGATTGAAACCCAATTCTCATCGCAATTGACAAGAATAGGACTTCCAGTTCTTATACCTTGCCAAGAGTTTTATTATTTATTTAATTTAATAAAATATTACTTTCTTGCCATTTACTATTCTTGCTTTTTATCTTATACATTAAAACCCCCCAATTTACAAACTCATAACCAACAATAAGAACACTTCCCTGCAATTTCTTGAGAAGACGACCCGAGGTTTAAATACTCGATTATCAATTTTAAAGGGGTTTGTTACTTGTGACAACCAAAACGTTTGTACGAAGCGATTTTTGTCGGTTTAGAGACTATATCTACAACGCGACTGTTTTTATGACATTCTTTACTGGCAAAAATCCTAACGTCAAAATGGCGCCGTTGCCGGGGAATTGCAAACGTGTGCCTTATTATTGGTTATTGTAAATATTTGCTTTTTACTTGTTTATTTATTTTTATTTTTTTTGCTTTTTTGTACATTAAGAGGTTATTTGTTTTTATTTAGTTATAAAAAAAATTTTTTTTTTCAAAAATTTGTTCTTAGTATTCATCTTGATCTTCAAGTTGTTCTTCACGTTCATCTTGACCTTCAAGCTGTTCTTAGTTGTTTTCTTCGTTTTGATCTAAAAATTTGAAATTTGGTGTCATTTTATTGTTTTAAAATATTTTTAATTAAGTTTTTTGAAAAAAAAAATTTTCAGATTTTATTTTTAAAATTTTTATCTTATCTTATCTTATTTCAAAAATCAAATTTCAAAATTCAAATTTAAAAATTTTCAAAATTTAAATTTAAAAATTTTCAAATTTCAAATTTCAAAATTTCAAAATTCAAATTTCAAAATTTAATTTTCAAATTCAAAATTTAAATAACCTTTTAATTTAAATTTATTTTTATTTTTTTTTAATTTTTATTTGTTACTATGAACTCTCACCCCTTTGGCTATGAGTCTGGTTACAATTATGTTGCAGGAAGAAGAAATTACAATGAGAACAAGCATCAAGGTTGGAACAATCAAAGATGGGAGGAGCCACAAGGATTTAATCAACCTTCATGGCACAACCACCTCCAATGGACTATCAACAACCATTCTGTGATGCATATCAAGGCAACGGCTATGGTGAGCACTCTTTTGATTATCAACAACCACTACCATATGCCTATGAACCCTCTCCTCAACATAACTTTGGACCACCATACTCACAAGCCCCTTTCCACCATTCACCTCCATATGACCTTAACCCTCAACCACCATACCAACCACCTTATGAGCCATATGAACCATATATAGAACCACCCCAATTCCAACCCAATTACTCACAAGAACCACCACTTCAATATTCACCATCTCCATATTCATCAATCCAAGAGCACTATGATCCTATTTATGAAAGCCGAGTGCATCAAGAGGCAAAGGATCATCTCAAGGAAACAGTGGATCGATTTCAGGCAACCATTCAACAACTGGGGCATGTATTAATTCAATTGGCTTCTAGACGCTTAAATACACAAGGATCAGCCACAGCCCCATGTGGACAGTCTAGTGAAGAGCATAGCATGAAGGAGATACTAGAGGCTCCAGTGGACAAGACAGAGCATGAATTCATACTAGAACAAGCAGAAGAAGCTGTCATCGTTCAAGAAGAGTTGGTTGAAGACTTAGGTGATGCAGAACCTCCATGGGAAAGTCCAGTCATAGAACCTCCTTCCGAGACGGTTGAAATTGATGCTGAAGAGGGTGTACAACCTTCAAAGCATATCATAGTTGAAGACTTGGAAGAGGTTGATCAAGAGATGGAGATTCAAGAAGAAGAAGCACAACCTCCCATGCCCTTGGAAAGCAATGAAGAGGAGATTGAATTGAAAGAGAGCTACCAAGAGGAAGAGGTTGAAATTGAAGAAGCTTGCAAAGAAGTGGTAGTTATCAGAAAAGAGCACAAGGGAGTGGAGCTTGCAATTTCATTAAAAATACCTCCCCCTAAGTTGCCATCATCCTTCACAACATTCAAGTGGGTAAAATTCATATCCCATAGCTTTCTAATCCCACTTGAATATGGGCTACTGGAGACAGATGGTCAACTTAGAGCTCTTTGTGATATTAAGAGTAAGAGGAAGATGGCCAGTGGTAAGAATTGTCCTGCAAGGTTCATCATGGTTGGAAGCTTTAAGTTCAAACACAAGGGTTGGTATAAAGCTCAACTGAATGGGTCTAGGAAGCTGTTTGGTCACTGTAGTGAGAATTCAGATCACCTTTCACCCGGCTGGAAAAGTGCAGATCGAGACAAGAACTGGTGTAAAAGTAAAGTTTGGGATCCTGGAATCTGTTCTGACATCCAACACCCCGAGAGCCTAAGAATCTTTTTGAAGCTGCTCAAGGGTTTTACATGCCTAGTTTGGGACCCCAGAGGTTACTGGAATCACAAACACTGGTGGAGATTCCTGGATGAGTTCAAGCATAAGACACCATAACAGGAAGCTCACCAAATGTCCAACTTAAGGACTATAACTAAAAGTGCTAGGTGGGAGACAACCCACCATGGTATGATCGTTCTTTTTCATTTTTATTTAGTTTTATTTATTTTTGAATTTTATTTTATTTTGTTATATTGAACCTGGAGTTTTGCATCACATTTATATTAACACTATATTCTGCATTTTTCAGATTACAAAAAAAAAAAGCGAACACGTGACGCGACCGCATCAGCGACGCGTCCGCGTCACAAGGAGATAGGAGACAATATTAATATGAACAGAGAGTTACGCAGGAGCAGCGTTGGAGGCGTACCAATGGCACAAATCACCCCACGCGACCGCGTCGCTGACGCGTCCGCGTTGCAGGGGAATACCGGCCTCCCACGCGATCGCATGCCCCACGCAGCCGCGTGACCTGAAAATCGACGTCAACCAGGTGCATGGCCGAAAGTTGAGCTGGAGTTGGGCTGGACTCGTGCTGGTAGCCCAAGCCTCACCACGTGAATGCGTGCCTCACGCGTCCGCGTCATATTCCATGATGGCCACTCACGCGATCGCATGCCCCACGCGATCGCGTCACCCAGAATTTTGGCAAAAAGAGTTTCGAACAGAGAGTTGTGCGACCGCGAGGCTGCACTCGCGCCACTAGCACAAATCGAGTCACGTGATCGCGTGCCCCACGCGTTTGCGTCACCCAACCATATCGCGCACCACGCGACCACGTCACCCACGCGATCGCGTCGCCAGCATCGCACAACCTATCCAGATTAGTGCCAATTTTATTATCTTTTCTTTTCTAATCCTAAATTCTCCCTTCTCTCTCCTTTCTCACTTTCTTTTTGTTCTTCTCATCCTTTTTCCCTCTTATTTTATTTTACTTCATTTATTTGCATATTTCATTCATTGCATTATTCTCATTGGTGTTGGAGTTTTATTTGGATAAGTGCCTTATTTTATTTGAGCACGTGGCTACTCGGAGAAGAGATTTGACAATTGACATTTACTTATGGTTCTCATATACATTTGGATTACATTATTTTCATTCCTATTTTAACTTGCACATCCAATGTATTTGGGATTATCATTCACAATTGTCATCATTACACATGCTCTTTAATTTGGCACATTTATTACTTGATGCTTGAGCTATACTTTTCATGCCTATTATTTGCATGTTTTTACCCTCTTGCATCTAATTATTTTGAATTGCCCTTTTTAATCTTTATTGTTGTCTTCCCTACATGTTGTAGCTACCATGTAGATGGACTATCATCTTTCCTTTGGCATTCCTTATCACTTGGAATTTTCTCCCTTCCGGTCTTAGTTTTCTATATTTCACACTCTTCCTTTTTCTTCTTCCTTAGGCATGGGTACCAAGAAAGGAAAAGAGAAGGCCACTGACAAGACACCAGCAAGGAAAGGAAACCAAGAGATCTCCAACTAAGGTGCCTCCATCTACAAGCGTCAGTTGGAGCAACCCGTCCACCTGCACATCTCAGCATGCACCGAGGACGGTGCAATCTTTAAGTGTGGGGAGGTCGATACCGATCTCCATGGGTTAGTATTTTCTTATCAACACCAATGTTTTATTTTATTTGTTTGTTCATTATTGCATTTGCATGTTTAATTGCATATTTGTTTGATTTTGTGCATTTAGTTACTACTTGGTTAAAATAATAAATTCTTTTTCAAAGAAAATTTTTAGAGAATTTCACTAATTTGAATAAAATTTAATGTTACACTTGTTTGAAGAGATATTATACTGGAACATGGTTTAGAGCTTGAACACACAAAACCTGTGAGATTTTGAGCCTATATGAATTGGTTGCATTTTTCAACCAATATTTTATTTTTGATGTGTGTTTTTTGTTTCTCTCTAAAATTGTGATCTTTGTCTTGCTTAATTCTATATTTCCATGGTTTGATGTATGCATGCACTTATATGATTGAGGCCTTTGTTTCACTGAGCTTACATACCCATATGGCCTTAACCCTTCATTATCCCTTGCAAACCACTTTGAGCCTATTATACCCATTTGTTCTTTACTTTAGCACATCATTAACTCTAAGCGAAAAATAATAATGTCCTTAAATTTGAATCCTTGGTTAGCTTAGACTAGTGAGAGTGCTCATGAATTAAGTGTGGGAAATTGGGTTTGGAAATATTTGGTTTGAGAATTGAGTATGTTAGAATTTTCTAAAAATGTGAAAGAAATATTTAGGACATGTTCATGCATTCAATAAATTAATCATATGCATTGAGAAAAAAAAACAAAAGAAAAAAAAATATATATATATAAAGAGAGAGAGTGAGAAAAAGAAAAGAAAAAGTGCAAATAAGAGAAAGGGGACAAAATGCCCCAAAGTAAGTGGTAAAAGCAATGCATATGTATGGTACTTAGAATTAGAATGCATGAATAATGTGGAAAACATGGTTGATGGATAGTTAGAATTTGTATTGTGATTACATGGATTGTCTAAAGATAGGTGGAAAGTTTAAGTTAATTAAGGATTCAGATTTTAGTCCACTTGACCAAATACAATCCTACCTTGACCCTAACCCCATTACAACCCTTAAAAGACCTCTTGATATGTGTATTTGTGCATTAAATTTATGTTGATTGTTAGATGAAGAGCAAGCCTTAGAAAGTAAGGTTAGTAGAAAATTGAGAGATCGAACCTTAAACACCTGAGTGATTAGAGTGTATACACTACCAGTAAGGGTTCGATGCTCAATTCCTTGTTCACTGCTTTCATAAGCTATTTTCTTTTTACGAGTCTATTTGTGCTTCATTTTTATGATTTGAATTAGTGAAATCCAGTTCATATTTATTCTTGAAAGATTTGTTTATGTTTAACCAAGTAGGTAGAAACATCTTAGCATGTAGTTACATTCATAGGTTGCATTGCATACTCTCTATCATTCCTCTTCATCTTTATAGTTTCTCTTGAGCTTAGCATGAGGACATGCTAATGTTTAAGTGTGGGGAGGTTGATAAACTACTATTTTATGGTTTATCTTGTGCTTAATTGAGTAGATTTTATCAACTCTTTACCCACTTATTCATACTATTTGCATGGTTTTACATTTGCTTCCTAATTATGTGCTTTGATTGAAAACATGCTTTTTTGGACTTATAATTGCTAATATTAATCATCTCTTATTACCATTAGATGCCTTGATATGTGTGTTGAGTGTTTTCAGATATTATAAGGCAGGAATGGCTTGGAGGACGGGAAGAAAGCATACAAAAGTGGAAGGAATGCAAGAAGTTGGAGAAATTGCTAAGCTGTCCAGCCTGACCTCTCTGCACTCAAATGGCTATAACTTTAGCTACAGAGGTCTAAACGACGCGGTTCTAATTGCGTTGGAAAGCTAACGTCCGGGGCTTCGATTTGATATATAATATGCTATGGTTCCTCTGACGCTAGGTGACGCGACCGCGTGATCTATGCGGCCGCGTCGCAAGTGACGGAAATCAGCGCAAATGAATTCGCAACCAGCGAATTCTGGACTGTTTTTGACCCAGTTTGCGGCCCAGAAAATACATATTAGAGGCTATAAAGTGGGGGAATGCATCCATACAAGGAGGGCTTCCATAATTCACAATTTTAGGAGTAGATGTAGTTTTTAGAGAGAGAGGTTCTCTCCTCTCTCTTAGGATTAGGATTTAGGATTTCTCTTAGTTTTAGGAGTGACTCTTAATCCCAGGTTCTTTATTTTTATTTATTTTCTCACTTTTGTTTATGACTCTCTATGTTTAGATTGATTTTCTATTTAATATATCTTGAGGTATTTCAGACTTATGATTGCTCCTTTTTATTATATAAATAATTTGGATTTTTCCCTTTTGGCTTTGGTTGATTTATTGGTAACGCTTAAGCTGTCAAATAAAGCAGTGGTTGAAATTGGAAGTTGCTCCAATAACTCTAGTCTTTCCATAGGAATTGACTAGGACATGAGGATTAAGCTAATTAATCCACTTGATTTACCTTCATAGTTAGAGGTTAACAAAGTGGGATTGAAACCCAATTCTTATCGCAATTGACAAGAATAGGACTTCCAGTTCTTATACCTTGCCAAGAGTTTTATTATTTATTTAATTTAATACAATATTACTTTCTTGCCATTTACTATTCTTGCTTTTTATCTTATACATTAAAACCCCCCAATTTACAAACTCATAACCAACAATAAGAACACCTCCCTACAATTCCTTGAGAAGACGACCCGAGGTTTAAATACTCGGTTATCAATTTTAAAGGGGTTTGTTACTTGTGACAACCAAAACGTTTATACGAAGGGATTTTTGTCGGTTTAGAGACTATATCTACAACGCGACTGTTTTTATGACATTCTTTACTGGCAAAAATCCTAACGTCAGAGCGCGCCAATTGGGCTTCTGTAGCTCCAGAAAATCCACTTCGAGTGCAGGAGGGTCAGAATCAAACAGCATCTGCAGTCCTTTTTCAGCCTCTGTATTAGATTTTTGCTCAGGTCCCTCAATTTCAGCCAGAAAATACCTGAAATCAAAGAAGAACACAAAAACTCATTGTAAAGTCCAGAAATGTGATTTTTGCATAAAAACTAATAAAAATATAATAAAAAGTAACTAAAACATACTAAAAACTAAGTAAAAATAATGCCAAAAAGGGTATAAATTATTCGCTCATCACAACACCAAACTTAAATTGTTGTTTGTCCCAAAGAAACTAAAATCAAAATAGGATAAAAAGAAGAGAAACTACAATAAATTTCAAACTTATCAATGAAGATTAGTTTTGATTAGATGAGCGGGACTTGTAACCTTTTTACTTCTGAACAGTTTTGGCATCTCATTTTATCCTTTGAAGTTCAGAATGATTAGCTTCCATAGGAACTCAGAATTTAGATAGTGTTATTGATTCTCCTAGTTCAGTATGTTGATTCTTGAACACAGCTACTTTATGAGTCTTGGCCGTGACCCTAAGCATTTTGTTTTCCAGTATTACCACCGGATACATAAATACCACAGATACATAACTGGGTAAACCTTTTCAGATTGTGACTCAGCTTTGCTAGAGTCCCCAATTAGAGGTGCCCAGAGCTCTTAAGCACACTCTTTTTGCTTTGGACCACGACTTTAACTGCTCAGTCTCAAGCTTTTCACTTGACACCTTCATGCCACAAGCACATGGTTAGGGACAGCTTGATTTAGCCGCTTAGGCCAGGATTTTATTCCTTTGGGCCCTCATATCCATTAATGCTGAAAGTCTTGGATCCCTTTTACCCTTGCCTTTTAGTTTAAAGGGTTATTGGCTTTTTCTGCTTGCTTTTTCTTTTTCTTTCTCTTTTTTTTCTTTATTTTTTTTAGCAAGCTCTTGTTTTCACTGCTTTTTCTTGCTTCAAGAATCAATTTTATGATTTTTCAGATTATCAATAACATTTCTCTTTTTTCATTATTCTTTCAAGAGCCAACAATTTTAACATTCATAAACAACAAATTCAAAACTATGCACTGTTCAAGCATTTATTCAGAAAATAAAAAGTATTGCTACCACATCAAAATAATTAAGCTAATTTCAAGATAAAATTCGAAATCCATGTACCTCTTGTCCTTTTGCAATTAAAAATATTTTTCATTTAAGAAAGGTGAAGGATTCATAGGACATTCATAGCTTTAAGACATAGACACTTAAGCACTAATGATCATGTAATAAAGACACAAACATAGACAAAACATAAAGCATATAATTCAAAAAATAGAAAAATAAAAACAAGGAAATTAAAGAACGGGTCCACCTTAGTGATAGCGGCTAGTTCTTCCTCTTGAAGATCTTATGGAGTGCTTGAGCTCCTCTATGTCTCTTCCTTGCCTTTGTTGTTCCTCCCTCATGGCTCTTTGGTCCTATATGATTTCATTGAGGATAATGGAGTACTCTTGGTGCTCCATCCTTAGTTGCCCCATGTCGGAACTCAATTCTCCTAAGGAGGTATTGATTTGCTCCCAATAGTTTTGTGGAGGAAAGTGTATCCCTTGAGGTATCTCAGGAATTTCTTGATGAGGAATTTCCTCATGCTCTTGTTGAAGTCCATGAGTGGGCTCTCTTGTTTGCTCCATCTTCTTCTTAATGATGGACTTATCTCCTTCAATGAGGATGTCTTCCTCTATGACAATTCCAGCTGAATTGCATAGGGTACAGATGAGATGAGGGAAGGCTAACCTTGCCAAAGTAGAGGGCTTGTCCGTCACCTTGTAGAGTTCTAGAGATATGATCTCATGAACTTCTACTTCCTCTCCAATCATGATACTATGGATCATGATAGCTCAGTCTATTGTAACTTCAGACCGGTTGCTAGTAGGAATGATAGAGCGTTGGATGAACTCCAACCATCCCCTAGCCACGGGCTTGAGGTCAAGTCTTCTTAGTTGAACTGGCTTGCCTCTTGAGTCTCTCTTCCATTGAGCTCCTTCCACACAAATGTCCCTAAGGACTTGGTCCAACCTTTGATCAAAGTTGACCCTTCTAGTGAAAGGATGAGGATCTCCTCTCATCATTGGAAAATTAAATGCCAACCTCACATTTTCCGGACTGAAATCCAAGTAATTTCCCCGAACCATTGTGAGCCAATTCTTTGGGTTCGGGTTCATATTTTGATTATGGTTCTTAGTAATCCATGCATTGGCATAGAACTCTTGAGCCATTAAGATTCTGACTTGTTGGATTGGGTTGGTGAGAGCTTTCCAACCTCTTCTTTGAATCTCACGTCAGATCTCCGGATATTCACCCTTTTTGAGCATGAAGGGGACTTTGGGAATTACTTTTTTCTTGGCCACAACTTTATAGAAGTGGTCTTGATGGACCTTTGAGATGAATCTTTCCATCTCCCATGACTCGGAGGTGGAAGCAATTGCCTTCCCTTTCCTCTTTTTAGAGGTTTTTCCGGCCTTAGGTGCCATTAATGGTTATGGAAAAATAGAAAATCAGAGCTTTTTCCATATCAAACTTAAAAGGTTTGCTCGTCCTCGAGCAAAAGAAGAAAGAAAGGAGTAGAAGAAGAAGAAATGGAGGAGATAGAGGGGGTGATGGTTTCGGCCAAGGGGGAAAGAAGTGTTTGTGATGTGTGAAAGTGAAGATAGTGAGGAGGGGTATTTATAGGGTAGGAGAGAGAGGGAATTCAGTCATGAAGAGGGGTGGGTTTGGGAGGGAAATGGTTTGAATTTGAATGGTGAGGTAGGTGAGGGTTATGATGGATGGATGTGAGTGGTGAAGAGGATATGTGGAAAAGGGTAGGATTTGATAGGTGAAGGGTATTTGGGGAAGAGTTATTGATGGAATTGGTCAAGGGTATTTGGGGAAGAGTGTTATGAAAAGGTGTGAAGAGGAGAGAAGAAGAGGTGGGGTAGGTGGGGATCCTGTGGGGTCCACAGATCATGAGGTGTTAAGGAATTCTGCTTCCTGTACCATTCTAGCATTCAAACGCCCTCAGTGTGCCAATTCTGGCATTTAACACCAGCTCTACTACCTTTTCTGGCGTTAAACGCCAGTCTGGTGCCCCTTTCTAGCGTTTAACGCCAGCCAGCCACCCTTTTCTGGCGTTTAACGCCCAGAATGCTGCCAGGCTGGGCGTTAAACACCCATTCTGCTATCCTTACTGGCGTTTAAATGCCAGTAAGCCTATCCTCCAGGGTGTGCTATTTTTTATGCTATTTTTCATTTTGCTTTAATTCTACAGTTGTTTTATGACTTCACATAATCTTCAACCTAAAGAAAACATAAAATGACAATGGAATATAATATAAATAAATATAGTTAAATAACATTGGATTGCCTCCTAACAAGCGCTTCTTTAATGTCAATAGCTTGACAGTGAGCTCTTAAAGAGCTTCACAAAGACTCAGAGCTTAATGGTGGCCTCCCAACACCAAACTTAGAAGTTGAGTGTGGGGGCTCTATTTGATTCTGTATTGAGAGAAGCTTTTCATGCTTCCTCTCTATGGTTACAGAAGAATATCCTTGAGCCTTAAACACAAGGTAGTCCTCATTCAATTGAAGGACTAACTCTCCTCTGTCCACATCAATCACAGCTCTTGCTGTGGCTAGGAAGAGTCTTCCAAGAATGATGGATTCATCATCTTCCTTCCCATTGTCTAGGATTATGAAATCAGTAGGGATGTAAAAGCCTTCAACCTTCACTAAGACATCCTCTACAAATCCATAAGCCTGTTTCCTTGAATTGTCTACCATCTCTAATGAGATTCTTGCAGCTTGTACCTCAAAGATCCATAGTTTCTCCATTACAGAGATTGGCATGAAGTTTATACTTGAACCAAGGTCACACAGAGCCTTCTTAAAGGTTATGGTGCCTATGATGCAAGGTATTAAGAACTTTCTGGGATCCGGTTTCTTCTGAGGTAATTTCTGTTGAACCAAGGTATTTAGTTCATTGATAAGCAATGGAGGTTCATCCTTCCAAGTCTCATTACCAAATAACTTGGCATTCAGCTTTATGATTGCTTCTAAATACTGAGCAACTTACTCTTCAGTAATATCTCCATCCTCTTCAGAGGAAGAATAGTCATCAGAGCTCATGAATGGTAACAGTAAGTTCAGTGGAATCTCTATGGTCTCTGTATGAGCCTCAGATTCCTTTGGTTCCTCAATAGGGAACTCCTTAGTGGCCAGTAGACGTCCATTGAGGTCTTCCTCAGTGGAAATCACTGCCTTTCCCTCCTCTACAGGTTTGGCCATGTTGGACGTGTTGATGGCCTTGCACTCTCTTTTTGGATTCTCTTCTGTATTGCTTGGGAGAGTACTAGGAGGGATTTCAGTAACTCTTTTACTCAGCTGACCCACTTGTGCCTCCAAATTTCTAATGGAGGACCTTGTTTCAGTCATGAAACTATGAGTGGTCTTACTTAGATCAGAGAATATGGTTGCTAAGTCAGAGAGGCTCTGCTTAAAATTCTCTGTCTGTTACTCAGAAGATAATGGAAAAGGCTTGCTATTGCCAAACCTATTTCTCCCACCATTATTATTATTGATGCTTTGATTAGGCTTCTGCTGATCCTTCCATGAGAAATTAGGATGATTCCTCCATGAAGGATTATAGGTGTTTTCATAGGATTCTCCCATGTAATTCACCTCTTCCATTGCAGGATTCTCAGGGTCATAAGCTTCTTCTTCAGAGGAAGCTTCTTTAGTACTGCCAGATGCAGCTTGCATTCCAGTCAGACTCTGAGAAATCATATTAACTTGCTGAGTCAATATTTTATTCTGAGCCAATATTGCATTCAGAGTATCAATCTCAAGAACTCCTTTCTTTGGAGTTGTCCCACTATTCACAAGATTTCTTTCATAAGTGTACATAAATTAGTTATTTACAACCATTTCAATGAGTTCCTGGGCTTCTATAGGCATCTTCTTCAAATGAAGAGATCCACCAACAGAGTGGTCTAATGACATCTTGGACAATTCAGACAGACCATCATAGAATATACATAAGATGCTCCATTCTGAAAGCATGTCAGAAGAACACCTTCTGATCAATTGCTTGTATCTTTCCCAGGCTTCATAAAGGGATTCACCTTCCTTCTGTCTGAAGGTTTGGACTTCCACTTTAAGCTTGCTCAGCTTTTGAGGTGGAAAGAATTTGGCCAAGAAAGCATTGACCAATTTTTCCCAAGAGTTTAGGCTTTCTTTAGGTTGTGAGTCCAACCATATCCTAGCTCTATGTCTTACAGCAAAGGGGAAAAGCATAAGTCTGTAGACCTCAGGATTAACCCCATTGGTCTTAACAGTGTCACAGATTTACAAGAATTCAGCTAAAAATTGATGAGGATCTTCCAATGGAAGTCCATAAAACTTGCAATTCTGCTACATTAGAGAAACTAATTGAGGCTTAAGCTCAAAGTTGTTTGCTCCAATTGCAGAAATTAAGATGCTTCTTCCATAGAAGTCATAAGTGGGTGCAGTAAAGTCACCAAGCATCTTCCTTGCATCTCTACCATTGTTGTTATTTTCGGCTGCCATAACTACTTCTTTTTCAAAAATTTCTGTTAGGTCCTCTCCAGAGTGTTGTGCTTTAGCTTCTCTTAGTTTCCTCTTCGGAGTCCTTTCAGGTTCAGGATCAGCTTCAACAAGAATGTTCTTATCCTTGTTCCTGCTCATATAAAAAAGAAGAGAACAGAAAAGAATAGGAATCTTCTATGTCACAGTATAGAGATTCTTTTATGTGAGTAGAAGAATAGAAGAAATAGAATGAAGAAAGTAGAAGAAGAAGAATTCGAACACAGAGAGAAGGAGAGGGTTTGAATTATAAGAAGAAGAGAAGTGTTAATAAATAAATAAAATAAATAGAGAGAGATGAGAGAGAGAGTGTATTCGAATTTTTAATTAAAAGAAAAGAAGAATATTTTTGTTTTTATTTTGATTATTAGTTAGAATTCGAATTTATTAAAAGAAATAAAATAAAATTAGAATTTAAAACAATTAGTTAATAGAAAAGAATTTTGAAAAAGTGGGTAATGGTTTTCGAAAATTAGAGAGAGAGAAAGGTGGTTAGGTGGTTTTGAAAAAGATAAGAAATAGTAAACAAACAAAAAGTCAAGTAGTTAATTGAAAAAGATTTGAAAATCAATTTTGAAAAGATAAGAAGTTAGAAAAAGATTTTGAAATTAAGTTTTGAAAAAGATATGATTGAAATCTATTTTGAAAAAGATTTGAAAAGGAAATTAAAAAGATTTGATTTTTGAAATTAAAGTTGATTACTTGACTAACAAAAAACTAAAAGATATGATTCTAGAATTTAAAGATTGATCTTTTCTTAATAGGCAAGTAACAACTTAAAATTTTTGAATCAAAACATTAAATGTTAGCAATAATTTCGAAAATTATGAAATAAAATTAAGAAAAAGATTTTGAAAATTAATCTTGAAGAATTTTCGAAAAACAGGAAAGAAAAAAGAAAAAGATTTGATTTTTGAAAAAGATTTGAAAAGATAGGATTTTTAAATTGAAATTTTTACTTGACTAACAAGAACCAACCAAATTTTGAAAATTTTTTACTAAGTCAACCCAAAATTTCGAAATCTATGAGTAAAATAAGGGAAAGATATTATTTTTTGATTTTTTGAATTAATGAAGAGAGAGAAAAATAACTAAATGATGCAAAATATAAAAATTTAAGATCAAAACGATAATGCATGCAAGAACACTTTGAATGTCAAGATGAACACCAAGAACACTTTGAAGATCAAGATGAACATCAAGAACATATTTTTGAAAATTTTTAAGAAAAGAAACACATGCAAGACACCAAACTTAAAATTTTTTTTAATGTTTAGACACTATGAATTTGAAAATGCATATGAAAAACAAGGGAATGCACAAAACAAGAAAAATTAAGGATCAAACAAAGAAAATCATCAAGAACAACTTGAAGATCATGAAAGAACACATGCATGAATTTTTGAAAATTTAAAGAAAAATTAAAAAGATGCAATTGACACCAAACTTAAAATTTGACACTAGACTCAAACAAGAAACACAAAATTTTGGTTTTTATGATTTTATTAATTTTTTTATATTTTTCGAAAATTATTTTGGAAAAAGAAAATAAAGGATACAAAATTTTTAATAAGAATCCCAGGAATCATGCAATGTTAGTCTAAAGCTCCAGTCCAAAAGATTAGACATGGCCAAATGGCCAGCCAAACTTTAAGTGAAAGCTTCGGTCCAAAAGATTAGACATGGCCAAATAGCAAGCGAGGCTTTAAAATAAAACATACAAGCATGTCAATGAAAAGTGGAAGCATCAGTCCAAAAGATTAGACATGGCTAAACAGCCAGCCAGGCTTCACATATCTCATGAAACTCTAGAATTCATTCTTAAAAATTCTGAAGAACACAAATTTTATTTTTTTTTTTGAATTTTTTGAAAGCTAAAATTTTTTTCTTTTTGTATTTTATATTTTTTTTTTGAAAATAAAAGTAAAAAGCTTAAACATAAAATAAAATTACCTAATCTAAGTAACAAGATGAACCGTCAGTTGTCCAAACTTGAACAATCCCCGGCAATGAGGTCAAAAACTTGGTGTGGGGAAATCGTGATTCACACTTTTCACATCTCCTTACAACTAACCAGCAAGTGCACTAGGTCGTCCAAGTAATAAACCTTACGTGAGTAAGGGTCGATCCCACGGAGATTGTTGGCTTGAAGCAAGCTATGGTCATCTTGTAAATCTCAGTCAGGTGGATTCAAATGGTTATGAGATTTTGATAATTAAAAGATAAATAAAACATAAAATAAAATAAAGTTACTTATGTAATTCATTAGTGGGAATTTCAGATAAGCGTCTGAAGATGCTTTGTTGCTTCTAAACCTCTGCTTTCCTATTGCCTTCTTCCAACTATGCGTGCTCCCTTCCATGGCAAGCTGTAAGATCCTCTAATTGAAAATAGTCCTCTACGGTTTCTGCACAGCTAATCAACTGTCGAATTTCTCGTCTCGGATGAAAAATACCAGGCACAGCTACCGCATGGCTAATCATCTGTCGGTTCCTGCTAGCATCGAAATAGAATCCATTGATCCTTTTGTACACTATCATTATGCCCAACATTCGCAGGTTTGAAGCTCGTCACAGTCATCCCTTCCTGGATCCTACTCGGAATACCACAGACAAGGTTTAGACTTTCTGGATCCCAGGAATGCTGCCAATAGTTCTAGCCTATACCACGAAGAAACTAATCTCACAGACTCGGTCCGTGTATTAGATATCCAAGAGAATATACTCCGGCTATCGTCCAATGACTATGTTGAACATCATGTAGACCGCTTTATGGTTGTCAGGCACGCAGATCTTGGCTAAGCAAGTAACAAAGATTGGGTGATTGTCACGGGTCACCCCTTCATTTTGACTTAACTAAATTTAGTACGAAAGTATATCTTGGAGAAGAAGTAGGCATGAATTAAATAGAAAACAATAGTACTTGCATTAATTCATGAAGAACAACAGAGCTCCACACCTTAATCTATGGAGTATAAAAACTCCACTGTTGAAAATACATAAGTGAAAAAGGTCTAGGCATGGCCGTGAGGCCAGCCTCCAAACGTGAACAATGGTCTATGATCGCATCAAACTCTTAAAATAAATCTCTAAAAGTAGTTTTTATACTAAACTAGTAACTTAGGTTTTACAGAAAATGAGTAACTAAGTGCTTGGGCTGAGCAATGAAGCTTTTTCATGCATAGGCTGTTCTTGGAGTTAAACGCCAGCTTGGGTGCCAGTTTGGACATTTAACTCCAATTCTGGTGCCAGTTTGGGCGTTTTACGCCAGAAAGTTCTAGGCTAGCTTTGAACACCAATTTGGGCCATCAAATCTCGAGCAAAGTATAGACTATTATAAATTGCTGAAAAGCCTAGGATTTCTACTTTCCAACGCATTTGAGAGTGTGCCGATTGGGCTTTTGTAGCTCTAGAAAATCCACTTCGAGTGTAGGAGGGTCAGAATCCAACAGCATCTGCAGTCCTTTTTCAGCCTCTGAATCAGATTTTTGCTCAGGTCCCTCAATTTTAGCTAGAAAATAACTGAAATCACAGAAAAACACACAAACTCATAGTAAAGTCCAGAAATATGATTTTTGCATAAAAACTAATAAAAATATAATAAAAAGTAACTAAAACATACTAAAAACTAAGTAAAAACAATGCCAAAAAGGGTATAAATTATCCGCTCATCAGCTTGCCAAAAGAACGAATTCATTATTTTATATGGGGAGTAAATTCGGTCGATCAAAAGGGTTTTTGTATTTGGAAGTTATCTTTGAGAATTGAAAATGGATTTATAATATTGAATTTGATTTGTTTGAATTATTAAGAAGGATTTTTGAGAATTGAAGATGGTTTAGTAGGGACCCTTGAAGGACGGCAAAACTCGGATTTTAGAGGAAGTGCTGTAGATATTTTTATAAAACTCTGAGGCTTGTTTAAAGCATTATTTTAAAGAAAATTTGATTTAAGAATCGTATTAATTGATTTTGATTTATTAAGAAAAGTATAATATTTTAAGATTCAATCTATTAAGAAAAGATTTTGTTTTAAGTTAGGAATTGACGGTTTATTAAGAAAGTGACTTTTATCTTGAATAAAAGTTAAAGTTTGGGTATTTGGAAATTAAAGGTTTTGATGCTAAGACTGAAAGTATACCTATGAGGTGATTTGGAGGTAAGAATAATTGATTATTTAGTGATACGGAGGTATGTGTAATTGATGAGCGGATATTTTATACGCTTTTTGACATCATTTTCATATAGTTTTTAGTAGCTTTTATTTACTTTTTATTAAGTTTTTATAGGTTTTAGTGTTAAATTCACATTTTTAGATTCTACTATGAGTTTTTGTGTTTTTGTACAATTTTAGGTATTTTCTGGCTGAAATTGAGGAGCTGGAGCAGAAGTCTGATTTAGAGACAGAGAAAGCACTGCAGATGCTGTCCAGATCTGACCTGCCTACATTCGAAAGAGCTTTTCTGTAGCTACAGAAGTCCATATGGAGCGCTCTCAACAGCTATGGAAAGTTAACTTCCAGAGCTTTCCAACAATATATAATAGTTCATACTTTTCTTCGGATTAGAAGGCCCAAAACTGGCGTCCAACACCAGCTTCCTACCCCTTTCCAGGCATCCAGCGCCCAAAGAGCAAAGCCCAGCGTCCAAAAGCCCAGAGAGGACCCCCTAGCTGACGTTCCATGCCCAAGAAGCCTCATAGCACATGGATCTCATCAAAACTCAGCCCAAACACTCACCAAGTGGGTCCCAGAAGTAGATTTTAGCACTAAATAGACTGTTTTACACTTTCTGTGTAATCCTTAGTCATTAACCTAGTATTTAAAGAACTTTTACACCTAGTATTTTTTTTTTGAAATTTATTTTCAGTATGAGTTTTTAAACCTCCTAGGTTGAGGGGAGGAGCCCTGCCGAGTCCCATAAATTAATAAAAGTACTACTGTTTCTCTTTTATCTGTGCATGATTAATTCTAAGATGTGTATTCATACTTCATCGTGGTGAATAAGATGATCTAACCAATTAGCTCTGTTCATTACATTAAGATGAACGTGCCTGACAAACACCCACGTCTACTTGGATTCAGAATGCGTCTTTCACCAGACAGTGATGAACAACAGCTTGAATATACATTTCTCAGACGGCTAATCCGCGACTTCATTGGGGGCTTCTCGAGATATTAGTTCAGCCGATTTCCTGGGAGATTAGGGTCTCTGTAGTAGAGGTTAGAACCCAAATATAGCATTCTCTGGTCCGGAAGATCCGACCTTGTCTGTGGCGTTTTGAATAGGATCATAAAGGAGAATGGACTGTACGCGCTTCACCCTCAAGTAGAGATGGATCCACATTAAACCTGGGGTTCAGATCCGGAGGAGTATTGACAGCTGTTCAAACCAATGCCAATCACATACAGCTTGCCATTGAAGAAATCACTCACAAGCAAGGAGAGCAGTAGTACCAGAGTTAATTTAGAAAGGCAAAGCAACTCCAACTCTCAACTCTATTCCTATTATTTCTTTCCAATTAGAATAACAAGTACTTATACAAAATTCTAAACATAATCACATCCAATAACCTTCTAATTCCGCCTGACTAAGACCTATAAGACAAAACATAAGTTTGCTCCAAACCACAATCCTCGTGGGATCGACCCTGACTCGCTCAGGTATTACTTGGACGACCCAGTGCACTTGCTAGTACTGCTGCTGTACGAAAAGTGTAGAGGATTGCATACGCATGTACCAGTAATTAAGTGGTGAACATCGGAGCTATATGTAAATATGTATCCGTATTTTTTGTAGTTGGTTTAGCCTTAGACTTTTCCCTCGCCAATTATTGTCTTTGATTTTTAGAGGGGTAGGATTTGTATTTGAGAATCTTGGAATAAGTCTATGTATATATTGCTATGTGAGTATATATATTTTTGTGATTAAGAGTTTTAAAGTAAAGACCTTTCATTTTCTTGATTAAAATTTCGATTCGTATTCGCGAAGGCTCGATATTAAATAAAGATAGTATAAAATAAAAAGGGGTTAGAGGTAAGTAACGCCTAAACTTTTAGTACGATCATGAGGTGCTAAAATCTAGGGTGTTATATATACTGCATGCATCCACTTATGTATATATAGCCGGCATCCGTGAGAATTAGTTTTCGCTCATCGTGTATATATACTGCATGCATCCACTTATGTGACTACTAAGTCACTATTCTGTTCTATACATTCAAAAGTATTAAATCAATCAGACCAAGAATTAATATAAATCAAATGAAGTATAATATTAAAAAAATGACTGTAATATTACTTTATATCCAAGAAAGAGAAAAGAATTTATTAGTTTATATTGAATAAAGAAAAACACAGAGAAGATAAGAGAAGACTCAATAAAGAATTTTCAAGTAAATAAATTGGAGTATTTTTGTCCAATAATTTGAATCATTCCAATTGTAACACCTTAATATACAAATCCTTATGCTCGAGTTATAAGTCAATGATAATAAGGTGGTACGACCCTCAAGGTGGATTTTTAATACATAAATATAAGTATAATTGAAGGAATATTAATCGAGAAGCCTGAAAAGAGTAAAAATAAAATCGCGAAGTCGTATCACTCACATAACGATAACTAAGAGATAAAGTGTGAAGTCGAAAAGTGATATAAGGATAAAGACATAAAGGAGATTAAGAGATGGACAACATATAGATATATATAACATAAGTAAATAGCCACTAGTCGCGACCCGCGAAGTTTAGGCCGGCTAGGGTACAGTATGAAAGTAGTTGACAACAGAAACTCCTAATCTCTCCCAAAAGAAACATAAAAGCCTCTATAGGCAAGTTCAAAAGTGTTCAATACATAATACAAGCTTTTCAAAATAAAAGTGGAGAGATTCTAAGCAAAATATAAGGTAGAGAATATAAAGATCTTCGCCATCTCTCAGATGAACCACAGCTCACTTCTGAGCACCTGAACCTATATCTGAAAAATAAGAGATATATACGGAATGAGAACCCCCTGACCCATGGGTTCCCAGTACGGTAAAAGTGCCAAATAAATACAATGCATTGTAATAAAAACTCACTAAGCATCCTAAACTTTCTTTCACCAAATATTCATCCTATGTTCTCGCTAATCCATAAATAGGCAACTGTCATAAGGGAATGCTAAATCTGATTCATATTCCTCATGCCCCAACTTTTTAACTCTCCGACAATTCACAATCAGAATTATAAGTGAAACCATCCTCAGTCATTCTGTTTCAGCAATTCTATATCTTTACCTCATATCCTCACCTGGAGCAAGTGAAATCACTTAACTGCGTTTACCCAGGGAGCTCAAATTATCTCATTCTCTACATGGAGTAAGTGAAATCACTTCACTGCGTCTACCCAGGGAACTCAAATTATCTCATTCAATAATCATCATCATTATTCAATTACATCATCAACTCATCTCATCAAGAACATCCCTTAGTGTCCACCGACACCAGCATGAGGGACCTCTCAGTTGTACAAACACAAGCAATACAGACAAGTAATACACAATTAAAGTACAAGTAGAACAAGTAGAACATAATCAGATAACATAGCATATATGATATAGCAATCCAAAACAAATAGGCAAACCTAAACAATTCAAACACATGCAAATGATGTATGCATGCCCTATGGCTGATGATATCATCTGTCGGTTATATAGCCAACCCGACACGTCTTGGTAGCTAACCATGGACAAAAACACCCATCGCGGAGCAAGTAGGTTTGAGCTACAACCCCCTTGCTACTGCCCGCTCAACCCAGAGCCATTGGAATAACCACTACTGCGGCTACTACCTAGGCGGGTGTTTAAATGCTCAACCTGGAGCGAGTGGAATCACCACTACTGCCGCTACTACCCAGGCGTCAC
Organism: Arachis ipaensis; assembly: GCF_059453495.1. Lineage (NCBI taxonomy): Eukaryota > Viridiplantae > Streptophyta > Magnoliopsida > Fabales > Fabaceae > Arachis > Arachis ipaensis. Next base: position 109,667,400 of record NC_142441.1, on the reverse strand, counting down.
AGTCTCTAACCTGGAGCAAGTGGGATGAACCACAACCCTTACTACTACCCAGGTATCTCAAGCATTGGCCCGGAGCAAGTGGGATGAACCACAACCTTTGCTTCTGCCCAGGTATCTCAAACATATATTCATTCAATCTCAATTCATATTATCAATCTTCATTGTTACCAAATCTTAAACATTAACTTGGAGCAAGCGAGATGAACCACCACCCTTACTACTAGGGGTATTCATGGTTCAGTTTTTTCATAAACTGAACTGAAACTGCACTAAACCATTTTAAATGGTTTAGAAACTGAACCAAACTACTTTGTGAAATAAGAAACTGATTTTAAACCAGTTTACAATACAGTGCACCAGTTTAAACCAGTTCATAAAAATAAAACCAGTTTTAATAGAAAAAACCAGTTTAAACTAGTTTATAGGCTAAAACTACTTTTAACTTTTAACATATATAAAATTAGTTTTTATATTTTCTCTCTCCCCATCTCTCTCTCTCCTTCTCTCCCTCTCTCCCCCCTCTCTCTCTCTTTCTCCCCCTCTCCCTCTCTTCCCCCATCTCTCTCTCTTTCTTTCTCTCTCTCTCTCCCTTCTCTCCCTCTCTCTCTCTCCTTCCTTTCTCCCTCTCTCTCCCTTCTTCTCTCCCTCTCTCCCCATCATTTCTCTCTATCCCACTCTCTCTCCTTCTCTCCCTCTCTCTCCCTCCTCTCTCTCTCTCTCTCTCCTTCCCCCCTCTCTCTGTTCTTCTCTCCCTCTCTTCCCCTCCTTTCTCTCTCTCCCTCCTCTCTCTCTTTTTCTTTTCTCTCTCTCTCTCTCTCTCTTTTCTCCCTCTCTATCGCTTTCTCTCATTCTCTCTCTCCCCTATCCCTCTTCCTCTCTCTCTCTCTCTCTTCCTCTTCTCCTTTCCTCTCTCCCTCCTCTCTCTTTCTCTCCCTCTCTCTCTCTCACTCTTAACATATATAAAATTAGATTTTACATTCTCTTTCTTACCCTCTCTCTCCCTTCTCTCTTTCTCTCTCTCTCTCTCTTTCTCTCTCTCCCTTCTCTCATTTTTTCTATTTTCTTCCCCTCTTCCCCTCTTTCTCCTCTTCTCTCCCTCCTTTCTCTCTCTCTCTCACTCCTTCTCTCCCTTTCTCTCTCTCTTTCCCATCTCACTCTTCCTCTTCTCTCTCTCTCTCTCCCCATCTTTCTCCCCTTCCCCTCTCTTTGTCTTCTTTTCTCTCTCCCCCTTTTCCTTTTCTCTCTCTCCCACTCTCTCTTCTTATCTTCCTCTCTCTTTCCCTCCTCTCTCTCTCTTCCCTGTCCCTCTTTCTCCCCAACCCATTTTTTTCTCTCTCCCTTTTTTCCCTCCATCCCTTTCTCTCACTCTCTCCCCTATCCCTCTTTTCTCTATCTCTCTTTCCCTCTCTTTCCTTCCCTCTTTCCCTCCCCTCTCTCTCTCTCCCTCTCTCCCTCTTTCTGTCTCTCTCACTTTCTCTCCCTCTCTCTCTTCCTCTCTCTTTCTTGCGCTCTTTCTCCCCCTCACTTCTCTCTCTTTCTCTCTCTCCTCATCCTCCTCTCTCTCTCTTTTTTCCATCTCTCCTTCTTCACTCTTTTTTCTCTTTTCTCTCTTCCTCATTCTCTCTCTTATTTTAGAGAAAAGAGGGAGAGAGATAGAGAAGAAGAATATAGAGTGAGAGAAGGTTGAGAGAGAATGAGAGAAGGGAAGGGAAGAAAGAGGAGAAAGAGAGAGAGGAGAGAGAAGAAAGAGAGAGAAGAGGAGAGAGAAAGAAGGGAAGGGAAAGAGAGAGAAATAAGAGAGAGAAAGAGAAAAAAAGGGAAAAAAGAGAGAGAAAAAGAGGAAGAGAGAAGGGAGGGAGAGAGTGAGGAGGGAGAGGAGGGAGAGAGGGAAAAGAGTGAGTGAGAGAGAGAGAGAGAGAGAGAAAGAAAGGGGAATAGAGAGGGAAATGAGGGAGAGAGAGAGAGAGGAGAGGGAGAAAGAGGAGGAGAGAGAGAGGAAGAGAGACGAAAAGGGAAAGTGAGAGAGATAGAGAGAAGGGGGAGAGAGGAAGAGGAGGGGATGGGGAGAGAGAATGAGGGAGAGAGAGAGAGATTGAGAGAGAGAGAAGGGGGAGAGAGAGAGAGAGAGAGAGAGAGAAGGGAGAAGGAAGAAAGGGAAAAGAGAGAGAGAAAGGAGAGAGAATGGGAGAAAGAGGAGAGAGAGAGGAAGGGGAGAGAAAGTGAAGCGTGAGAGAGAGAGAAAGAGTATGTAAAAACTAATTTTAGAGTTTAAATAAAACCAGTTTTAATTTGGTTTAAAACTAAACTGAAGCATAAAAACTGGTTTTTAATAAACTGGTTTTCATAAAAAACTATGGTTTCAGTTCAGTTTTTTATTTAAAAAAACTGGTTTATTTAAAATAGTTTCAGTTCAGTGAAACCAGTTTTTTTGCACACCCCTACTTACTACCACCCAGGTATCTCAAATACACATTTATTCATAATCACCCTTCATTATTATCAATTCTCAGACAATGATCCAGAGCAAGCGGGACGAACCACGACCCTTGCTACTACCCAGGTATCACAAATACACATTTATTTAAAACTCCATAATTAAACTCATTTATCATAATCCTCCTTCCACATCTCATACTCGGAGCAAGTGGACAACGCCACTGCCTACTACCCGGGGTCACACGTCACATCCAATATTTTTCCATTATTATTCATTTACCACATTCATTTATTAATCATATATGTATTTCCGGCATACTCGCCACAAGTTCAAGCCTCCTCCATCAATCATAATCATTTAGTCATTAATCATATACATATACATACTCAGCCATAATTCAATGCTTATCACAGCTATCCGGTTCATGCTATACATAGCACTTTCACCATCATCCTCTGTAACTCATACAACCATCATTACTCATCATTCATCATTGATTCTCACTTTACTTCATCCACAAGTTACCACATGTCCTAGCTTCTTTTCATTACTAGGAATGCTATAAAGATTTAGGACCTAGAGGATGAAAATTGAGGCTTAGAAATATGAAATTTGGCTTTAAAAAAACTCAAAATCAGCTTTGGGATGAAAATGGAGTCACGCGTGCGCGTTGCTTACGCGCACGCGTGGAAAACAGGAAAGTTACAGTGACGCATACGCGTCCCCCACGTGCACGCGTGGATGGGAGAAAAGTTAGGTGACGCCTGCGCGTCAGCCACGCGTACGCGTGGGTGCGTTTTGTGCCCCAGGCACAAAACTAGCACAACCCAGGCACAACTCTCGGGACCTTTGGCTGGGCAACTGATTTAGCCCATCAACGCGTACGCGTCGGCCAGGCGCACGCGTGGTTGGTGAAAATTTGAAAACGATCCTTGCACGTCGGCCACGCATAACTTCTTCTACAAAATTCTTTTTTCAACCATTTCTAAACCGTTGGAAAGATCTTTGAATAAAATTTCATAAAAATCCATTTTTGAAGAATTCCGAACTCCGTGGACCGAGTTATGGACCGCCAAAGTTGGCCAAAAATCAGTTTTTACCCCAAAACTAGAAATCACCAATTTTTCAAATGGTCACAAGCCAAATTCATTCCACTCATCCAAATGACCACAACCCAACCACATTCACATAATTACACTCAACCAAACCAAACCTACCTCCTCTTCACAATTTCATCCAAAACTATCAAATTCTACACCTCAATTACTCAAACCTTATTATTCAATAACCAAACTAATTATTCACACATTCAACAACTAAAATCTATCCAATCTCTTATATCATCACACAACACACATATAAACTTACCTTTCTTACCTCTTTAAAATTCACGGCCCAAAATTCACGGCCTCCGGCCCAAATTCACAATTTAAAAGCATATTCCACAAACCAATATTCATTATTCAATTCATCAAATTCTCAACACACCAAACATACAAATTCAGATAATTCTCAACTCAATCATCAATTCTCATTACATAAAAACTATACATATTAGTACCAACCATTTGCACAATCCAAACTTAATCCTGGGGGCATCGAGCCTAGAAATTTTCATCACACCATTCGGTACTTAAATGAAACTTAAACCATACCTCTTGTAGTCAAATTAATTGAGCTTCTTTTTGGAAGTCTCCACCAACCCTTAGCTCCAAGCCTCACAAAGCTCCACAAGCAACACCAACCTCCCAATTGTGCACCAAAATCACCAAATACACTAACATAACTAATTTCACATATATACATCAATCTAGGGTTCATGAAAATAATAAATCACAAGGGTTGGAGGGTTTCTTACCTTAACTCACTGAAGTTTGTGATGAATATCACCCATGGCTCATACTAGAACACTTCTAAATAACTAAAATCACAAGATTTCCTAAATAACCAAAATCACAAGATTTCCTCAAAACCCAAACCAAATTCGAATTTAAAGAGGAAAACGAAAACTGGGCAGAAGACAGTAGGATACTCACCATAAGACTTAGACAGAATTGTAGAGGATGAGAAGAGCAACGCGTGGCCGTAAACGGCTCGTCAATCGGAATTTCGTAGCTCAAGTTATGGTGATTTGAAGTTGGAACTAGAAGTAGGTTTTCTCCTCTCTTCTCTCTTCCCCAAAGCTGCGCCCCAAACCCTTTTCTTTAGGGTAAATGAGCTGAAATGCTCATAACTAATATTTATATATGTTGGGTCTTGGGCCCACTTGGGCCCTGTTCACTTATTTTTATCCGTTGGCCCAATTTTGGGCCAAAACCTTTAAGATTAGAGTTTTAAATCGTATTTTAAATATTTCTACATTCCCTAATTATAAATCCTAATTTCTTAGCCTTATTCACTTATAATTAATTTTCTCAGCTGCAGTACCAGACAGATCTCAGCCAGTACTGCCGGTCAAAATTTTAGTGCGCGTTTTTACGCGGAAAACTATGTTTTCTGACTCAGAAAAAGCCACTGAGTTCAAATATCATATTTAAATTATCAAATTCCAATTGCTAAATTTTATAATCATATTCGCTCATATTCAATTTATTATTTAATTAATTATGGTTTGACCAGGTTTTACACCAATGATCACTTAATAACTACATGATGATAATGAAAAATCTTTTTAAAGACTAGAAAATCAATTGTCATGTATTTGTATTTTTTCACAAACCTTATTTTATTATAATCAAACTAAGATTTCTTTTACCATACTAAAATTGAAAAGCTTTGGTATCGTCCATACAAACGAGGTAAGATAACATTTTCTGCATCATCCGATTGGACAACATTTTATAGGCACAAAATTTATCAATTATCCACATTAATACACTACAAGAAATTTGGATATTTGTGGCAGTTTTTATGTCAATCTGTGGAGGTTTATAACCCCACCAAATAGTTTTTTTGTGATTTCTAAAACCTCCAAAAATTGAGGTGTCACGAGCTCTTTTGTCGGAGTTTTATGTGTGTTTAGTACGGATTTGATATTAGTCTTTTGTGGCAGTTTCAAATCACTTTTGTCACAGTTTAAAATCCCCACAAATTGATTTTCTATTTTAACAAAGATTAACTATTTTGTGGGATTTTCAGACTTTCACAAATCTTGTAATTATTTATTTATTTTTAATTTTAAAATATTCATTAGTTCCATCTCATTTACACACTACTCAAATTAGAAATTTATTTTTTAATATTAAAATTTTAAAACTAAATCTTTTATAGTACATTAATTCCTCAATGACACTAAAACAAATAATAATTCCTCAATATAAGACAATGTGTATATATATAAAAGTTCTCAATGTCATTAGTTCCAAACATAATTGCATATCGTTTTGTTCTATATAACTCTTACTATTTTTCTTTAAAAAATAAAATAAAACAACAACTTCAATGTTTCAATGTCATCGAACTTCATAAAAGTCTCAAATATTTGTCTTCTGATATTCGTTGCTATCACCGGATGATCCTAGCATCAAAGGGATTAGTAGACTCGCTTTTAGCATCATTAGCCTATATGTAAACATAAAATTAAGCAGAAATTTCAGTAATACACAACACATGAGGATAAAAAATAATGGAGGAAATAACATCATTGACCATAAATTGAATGGAAACAAAATATCAGAAAGGAAGAATAGACGATTCTCCTTAGAAAGAAGAACAGACGAAATAACATCATTGCACATGGGAATTTTACGTTCTCACATCGAAAGAAGAACAAACGATTCTCCTTAGAAAGTATTGTGTTCGAACTTTTACACCCAAGGAAAGTGACATATTCATATAAAAAAATAGAAAAATAGGTTAACCTTTGACCCCAAAACCAAAAGTACAAAGAAATGCAATAACCAAAAGGTACATTAGGACTATTGGAGATGCAAGGAGGCATCAAACAAAATGTAATCAGTTGAATTTATTATAAAAATAATAATAGAAAGTAGGAATGATATAATACAGCATCATATATTCTAACAAATACTTACTGATATATCATCATAGAATTCCTTCAAAGTTCTTTGGTGTAAATCGACCCTTCACAACCAATCCTTGCTGTCCGTCTAAACAGCCACTTATACCCAGTTTAGTAAGAAAGAAAGCCATAACATGGTCGATGCATCCTACAAGATTGGGGAGCAACAAAACATTAAGAAAAGAAGAGAATGGATAGTGTAAAGATTAATTGTTGATGCAATGAAGAAAATAAAAGAATAAAGAAATAGTTGGCCAAGTGACCATAAGAGATGTCCAACAGATGAGTAAAATAACAACATGGTCCATAAAATTGACAAAAACAATTTTCTTTATGCCCTCACGAAGAACCTGTGGAGGTCTCAGAATAGTTCTCCGCCTGTCTCCAGCAAGTTCCAGTTTATTATCACGTAGAATGTTGAACATCCTGCCAAGAAGCTACACAAAAATATCCGAATAATAAAAGGATTACAATATGACATATGAAATTAAAAGACATTAGTAAAACTCATCAAACAAAAAGCAGCAAACCATTTAAAAAAAGTTTCAAGGACAAAAGTACAATGACACCATTTGATCTTATAAAAAATAGCACATCTTGATCAAATAAGTATAAAGCACCCTTAAAACATTATTGGACGACAGGAGTCAAGGGATATAGAAAAGAAAATAAATTCCCTTGTTTGAATGATGACTAAGCCTTATCTAAGGAGGTGGAAATTTAAATATGCATACAAATGTACAAGAACTCAAGGGAAACTAAAAATTATAACCTAGATTAGAGTGGAAAAGAGTAATGTAAAAAGTAAAAACTATAATCTCCAAGCAACAATGCTTCCTTTTGTCCAAATATAATTACTTCCACATAAGATTAATGAAATTTCATTCCATTCCTTCACTAGTATCCCAAACATGGGTTAGATGCAGAACTTATGCACCTGAATATTGCAGAAGCATGTGCAACTCAATGGTTAACATGCTTATGAGTTAAAAAATCTACAGCAAATACACAATTCCTAAATACAACACATTTTAAAACCTCAAAGCCAAACCACAGCCTATGAAACTAATGTCAAATAGAAAAGGGATCTACAACAACCAATAACTTGTTCAATTACTAGTAGATGAGGCAATATGAACTAGGCAACACCATAGTATTATATCATGAATGATACGTAGTTAACCATTAATGATTTTGCCTAATGGTTTTTCAAGGTCTTTGGTGCACGAAATTGTGATCTCAGGCAACAGCGCCAAAAACTTTGTACGCACGTCTTAATAAATCATTTTTCATTCACAACTTCGATACAACTAACCAGCAAGTGCACTGAGTCGTCCAAGTAATAAAACCTTACGTGAGTAAGGGTCGATCCCACGGAGATTGTTGGTATGAAGCAAGCTATGGTCATCTTGTAAATCTCAGTCAGGCGGATATCAAATGGTTATGGAGTTTTTGAAAATAAATAATAAATAGACAGAAAATAAAGATAGAAATACTTATGTATATCATTGGTGAGAATTTCAGATAAGCGTATGGAGATGCTTTCGTCTCTCTGAACTTCTGCTTTCCTGCTGTCTTCATCCAATCAGTCCTACTCCTTTCCATGGCTGGCTTTATGTAAGGACATCACCATTGTCAATGGCTACTTTTTATCTGCTCTGGAAAATGGTCCGATGCACTGTCACTACATGGCTAATCATCTGGAGGAATCACCGTGGTCAATGGCTGCATCCTATCCTCTTGTGAAAATGGTCCAAATGTTCTGTCACAGCACGGCTAATCATCTGAGGTTCTCGATCATACTGGAATAGGATTCACCCTCCTTTTGCGTTTGTCACTACGCCCAGCACTCGCGTATTTGAAGTTCGTCACAGTCATTCAATCCCAGAGTCCTACTCAGAATACCACAGACAAGGTTTAGACTTTTCGGACTCTCATGAATGCCGCCATCAATCTAGCTTACACCACGAAGATTTTGATTAAGAGATCCAAGAGATACTCATTCAATCTAAGGTAGAACGGAAGTGGTTGTCAGGCACGCGTTCATAGGGAATGATGATGATTGTCACGTTCATCACATTCATGTTGAAGTGCGAATGAATATCTTAGAAGCAGAATAAGTTGAATTGAATAGAAAAACAGTAGTACTTTGCATTAATTCATGAGGAACAGCAGAGCTCCACACCTTAATCTATGGAGTGTAGAAACTCTACCGTTGAAAATACATAAGTGATGAAGGTTCAGGCATGGCCGAGAGGCCAGCCACCAAAACGTGATCACAGGATCAAAAATACAATCCAGGATCTTCCAAAGATGTCAAATACAATAGTAAAAAGTCCTATTTATACTAAACTAGTTACTAGGGTTTACAGAAATAAGTAATTGATGCATAAATCCACTTCCGAGGCCCACTTGGTGTGTGGTTGGGCTGAGCTTGAATGTTACACGTGCAGAGGCTCTTTCTGGAGTTGAACGCCAGGTTGTAACGTGTTTCTGGCGTTCAACTCTGGTTTGTGACGTGTTTCTGGCGTTTAACTCCAGACAACAGCGTAGAACTGGCATTCAACGCCCTTTTACATCGTCTAAACTTGGCCAAAGTATGGACTATTATGTATTGCTGGAAAGCCCTGGATGTCTACTTTCCAACGCAATTAGAAGCGCGCCATTTTGAGTTCTGTAGCTCTAGAAAATCCACTTTGAGTGCAGGGAGGTTAGAATCCAACAGCATCAGTAGTCCTTCTTCTACCTTTGAATCTGATTTTTGCTCAAGTCCCTCAATTTCAGCCATAAAATACCTGAAATCACAAAAAAATACACAAACTCATAGTAAAGTCCAGAATTGTGAATTTAACATAAAAAATAATGAAAACATCCCTAAAAGTAACTAGATCCTACTAAAAACATACTAAAAACAATGCCAAAAAGCGTATAAATTATCCGCTCATCAGTCTTCATCTACCTCTAGCTATTTGAGACGTTAAGGAATATTTGTAATATAGCACACAACATATAAAATATCATATACCACATATTGATAATGACGGTCACTCCTTTCCCAAGGATAACGAGGCAGTAAGAAAATTGGGTCTCCTTCATCTTGTTCAGTAACATCTAGACAAAGAATATATCAAATATTCAGCATCCAATTAGCTTTCTTTAAGACTTGTATGTAGAACTAACATGCACAAATCAATTACTCACCATCCAAATCTTCAACTGCATCTCCACTTTCTTTATTTAAGTTGTTAATTTTAATTAGTATAACTAATTGATCAATCTATAGAGCGAAGGAAGGAAGCTGATACAGAGTGAATCTGTAGTAGTTGTGATTATCGAGAATAGAGAAAAAAGTGAAGAATCATGAACTTTGATTATTATTATGCACCAAGTGAAGTATGAGTATTTCTTCAGGAACAGAACAAAATGTCAATTCATAGGACAAGAGAATAATTAATTAATCAAGTAATTACAATTCACAAAATAAAAAAGCAGAGAAACATAAAGAGACAAGTGAAATATAGAGAAGAAGAAGAAGAAGAAGAAGAAGAAGAAGAAGAAGAAGAAGAAGAAGAAGAAGAAATACCAGCAACAGCTTGAATGAGAAATATGGCGGGAGAGAAAGCTGCGTTGAAGAAGAAGCTCGATCCAGAAGCTTTCTACCGTGGCAACTATGGTGGCAACGATAGCAAAAATTGCAGCGACAACAGTGGCTACAGAACAAGCAGATATGAAACTGTGTTGACAGAGGAGGTGGCTTGATTCAAAAGCTTTCTACCGCGACAACGATGGCTGAAATTGTGGCAGAAACTGTAGCAGCAACAATGGCTATAGAGCAAATAGATCTGAAACCATAATGTTCATAGAGGAGGTGGGTCGATTGAGAAGCTTTCTATGACAACTGTCGTGGGGATGGCGGTAGAAACGACGGTGAAAATGATAACTGCAACAGCAGCTACACAACCAATAGAGAAGTTAGGATTTTGTCACCATTCTCTTCTCTTCTCTTCTCTTCTCTCTGACTCACTCTCTCATTTCTTGAAAACTTAGTGTTCATACCCTGGGTCGAGCTGTCCAACTCGGGATGTTTTAACGACAAGTTGACCGACCTCTACAGGTCAGACTATCCGACCTCTTCAAGAGCTCGGCCAAATCACTACAGAGGCCCAAGAAGGCCCAAACGAAGGAACACAGCCCAAATCTAAAGGCAGCCAAAGCCTAGAAAGATAAAGGCGGTTCCCTTGAAGATAAGATGACCTCACCCAAAGATAAGATAGGATAAGATAACTATCTTATCCCCAGAAGGGTCACTCCTCACTATTATAAATACATTGGAGCACCCAGGTATAACTCATACTCTGATTCTACTAAAAACCTGCTTAATACCCTTGCTAACTTAAGCATCGGAGTCCCTTGCAGGTATCACCACCCTCTGGTGACAAAGGATTAGCATCATCATCAAGTCCCACAAGTCGGGCACGGCGGCTCTGGCCACCACCCACAAGTCAGACACATCAGCGCCGATTAGCACAGAAGATCTCGTCCGAGATCAACCTACAGTTTCAGGTAACCCTCGAAACATTGGCGCCATTGTCGGGGAACCTGGAAGTCATTCCATCCACATGGCAGACGACCAGGACAACGACCACAACTCTAGTTTGGTAGACAGAACGCCAAACAAAAACGCAGACACTACATCGAAAGATACTCCTCAACCTAACAAAGACAAAGATTCACCAAACGCGGAAGCCATGGAGGCACTTCAAAACCGCCTAAAACAACTCGAAAAAGAGGTGGAGCATCAACGAAAAGCTGAGAGATACCTACGAAGGGAAGTTAGGCAGCGCCGCGAGTTAAAGAACAAGCTCCTAAAACTCGAAGCAGATCTCAAAGCCAAAACAAACTGATCTGGTCACAAAGACAGCCCCCGTAAAAACCAAGACCCATTCACCAAAGAGATCATGAGGACCAAAATCCCAAAAGACTTCAAACTTCCCGACATGACTCTATACGATGGCACAGCAGATCCCAGTCATCACCTCAGTAATTTCATATGTCGAATGTACCTCACCGATGCCTCAGATGCAGTCTGCTGTAAAGCCTTCCCGACTACTTTAACAAAGATAGCAATTAAATGGTTTGACTACCCCCCAGGTCCATCTCAAGCTTCGACGACTTAGCCAAGAAGTTTCTGGCCAGGTTCTCCATTTAAAAAGAGAAAGCTAAGCACGCCCCAAGTCTATTAGGAATCAAGCAAGGAGATCAGAAAGTCTCCGCAGTTACATGGAAAGATTCAACAAAACATGTCTGGACATACAAAGTCTACCAACAGAGGCCGCCATTATGGGTCTCATCAATGGCTTGCGAGAGGGACCTTTTAGCCACGCTATATCGAAAAAATATCCCACATCTCTGAACAAAGTGCAAGAAAAAGCAGAGAAGTACATCAACATGGAGGAAAACTCTCGACTAGGAGAGGCCTCAAAACCCGAATTCTCCTACTCCTCCCGAGATAAGGATAAAGAGTCCAAAATAAAGAAGATCAACATGGGGAAAAGATAAAAAAATACCAAAATCACACCCCTTTTCGGATATCCCTTGTGGACGTCTACAGAGAAGTTTGCCATACTGAAAAAATACCCCCAGCTCGACCACTCAAAAACAAAAAAAGAGGAAGAAATCGGGGTGAATATTATGAATACCATCAAATCTATGGACACTCCACCAATGAATGTTTCGACTTAAAAAATGTCATAGAGAAATTAGTAAGAGAGGGAAAATTAGATCGGTACTTAGCCAGTCGAGCTGAGGAACCAAGAAAAAGAAGAAGGGACAAAGATGTCGGACGAACTAAACGACCACCTCGTACCCGGACAGACATGTCCACATGATACACGGAGGATTCGCGGGGGGAGGTATCTCCAAATCATCTCGCAAAAGACATCTTAAAAATGTGTATCATGTCGAGGGAAGAGAGGAAGCACCTGACATCCCCACAATCACTTTTACTAAAGAAGACGCAGCTGGCATTATCTCGGGACATGACGATCCCATGGTCATCACTATCATATTGGCCAACGTAAATCTCCACCACACATTGGTAGACCAAGGAAGCTCGACCGACATCTTGTTCAAAACTGCCTTCAACAAACTCGGCCTAGAAGAAAAAGAACTCAGAGCATATTCGAACAGCCTGTTTGGGCTGGGAGACACTCCAATCTAACCACTCGGGTACATCTCACTACACACGACCTTTGGAAAAGGAAACCGGTCAAGAACACTCAATATAGACTACATCGTGGTCGACGTGAGTTCAGCCTACAATGCCCTAATAGGTTGGACAACATTAAACCAACTCGGCGCAGTAGTCTCGACTCCACACCTGTGCATGAAGTTCCCAACCACAGAAGAAATAGCTACAATAAAAGAAGACAAGAAGACGGTGCACCACTGTTATAACGAAAGTCTAAACCTCAGAGGCAGAGGAGAAGAAATCCACACCATCGAACTTGGTAGAGTTCGAGGGCGGGAAGAACTTCGTCCACAACCAGAAGGCGAAGTAGAAAAAGTCCAGATCGGAGATGTCCCAGACAAAACAACCAATATTGGTACAATCCTAAAAGGAGACATAAAAGAATCACTAATACAGTTTTTAAGAGACAACATCGACCTCTTTGCACGGAAAGCCGCAGACCTGCCGAGCATAGACCTAAAGTTAATGTGCCACAAGCTGGTAGAACAAGTACAAGCTTTACTGGAGGTAGGATTCATAAGAGAAGTTAAGTACCCACTATGGCTAGCTAACGTCGTCTTGGTGAAAAAATCAAACGGGAAGTGGCGGATGTGCACCGACTACACTGATCTCAACAAAGCCTACCCAAAGGATCCCTATCCACTCCTAAGTATCGACGTTCTGGTGGATGCCTCCTCCGGATATAAATACCTCTCGTTTATGGACGCTTATTCGGGGTACAATCAAATCCCGATGTACCCACCCGATCAAGAAAAAACTCATTCTTAACCCCAAAAGCAAACTACTGCTACATCGTCATGCCTTTCAAACTCAAAAATGCGGGAGCTACTTATCAGAGATTAATGAATTAGATCTTTGCAGACCACATCAGGAAAATCATGGAAGTCTATATGGACGACATGTTAATAAAAACGTAAAGTGAAGAGACGTTACTGTTCGACCTCACCCAAGTATTCAACACTATAAGAAGGCATGGCATGCGACTCAACCCTGCAAAATGCACCTTCGCAGTAGAAGCCGGTAAATTCTTGGGTTTTATGCTCACACAAAGGGGAATTAAAGCAAATCCGGATAAATTCAAGGCTATACTCAATATGAAAATTCTGACCTGTGTCAAAGAGGTACAACAACTTAACGGAAGACTGGCAACCTTGTCCAGATTCCTAGCTAGATCGGCAATAAGATCCCTACCCTTCTATGCCACTCTAAAGAAGGGAAAGAGATTCGAATCGACAATGGAGTGTGAGCAGGCTTTCCAAGATTTCAAAAGATTTCTGAGACAACCACCTATCCTAACTCGGCCACGGGAAGGAGAACCACTTGTATTGTACCTCGCAGTAGGCAATCGGGCAGTAGCCTCAGCACTAGTCCGAGAAGATGACAATGGGCAACAGCCTGTATACTTCATCAGCAAAGCACTACAAGGATCCAAACTGAACTATCAAAAAATAGAAAAATTTACCTATGCTCTCATATTAACATCTCGACGACTTCGTCCATACTTCCAAGCCCACATTATCAGGGTTCGGACCAACCAGCCCATAAAAGGCATTCTGCAGAAGACAGATTTAGCAGAACAATGGGCAGTCGAGCTATCTGAATTCGACCTTCAATATGAAGCTCGGACAGCCATCAAATCGCAATATTTGGCCAACTTCATTGCAGAATTTACAGACACCCCGGAAATTCCTACAGAATAGAATCTCTATGTAGACGGTTCCTCAAACAAAACTGGAAGTGGCGGGGGTGTGATAATTGAAAGTGACCAGGGAACCCAAATCAAACTTTCCCTCAAATTCGGGTTCCCTGCCTCAAACAACCAAGCCGAGTATGAGGTATTACTAGCTGGTTTGAAGCTGGCTAAGGAGGTTGTAGCTCAAAAGCTTATCATCTTCAGTGACTCACAAGTAGTCACTTTACAAATAGCAGGGAGCTACCAAGCCAAGGATCCCACCATGAAAAAGTACTTGGACAAAACCAAGGAACAACTCGGACAACTCAGAGAATATGAGATCCGCCATATACCTCGAGAACATAATGCTCGAGCTGATGTACTCTCAAAATTAGCCAGCACCAAACTAGGGGGCAACAATAGAAGCCTCATCCAAGTGATGCTACAGAACCCGTCAATCTCAGAAGAAGAAAAAATCCTAACCATAACAGGTCTGGATCAAGGATGGATGACTCCTATAATTAATTACCTCAAAATAGAAGCACTACCTACAAATAAGAAGGAAGCAAAGAGGTTAAAACGGGAGGCACAATACTACACCATCATAAATGATACTCTATACAAGAAAGGAATTTCGACACCACTATTAAAATGCGTACCGACTTCTAATACAAAAGAAGTTTTAGAAGAAGTACGCAGTGGCATCTGTGGCAACCACCTCGGAGCACAGGCACTCGTCAAAAAAGTACTCCGAGCCAGATTCTATTGGCCGACCTTACAAAAAGAAGCAACAGGATTTGTGAAGACATATCCACAATGTCAGAAGCATGCCAACTTTCACATCGCCCCGCCAGAGGAGCTCATCAGCGTAACCTCACCCTGGCCATTCACAAAATGGGGACTCGATCTTCTCGGACCCTTCCCCCAAGGATCAGGACAAGTTAAATTCCTCATAGTGGGGGTAGACTATTTCACAAAATGGATCGAGGCAGAACCCTAGCTAATGCCACTGCTCAAAGAAGTCAAAAATTCATATATAGAAATATTGTCACAAGGTTTGGGGTCCCATAGTCTATAACCACAGACAATGGTACTTAATTTACAGATGCAGGCTTCAGAAAATTGGTGCCGACCTGAACATAAAACATCAATTCACATCTGTAAAACATCCCCAGGCCAATGGACAAGCAGAAGCTGCTAACAAAGTCATATTAGCCAGGTTAAAACGGAGATTACAGGACACAAAGGGGGCCAGGGCTGAAGAGCTCCCACAAGTCCTATGGGCATATCAGACAACCCCACACTCCACTACAAAGGAATCACCCTTCCGATTAGCTTACAAAATAGAGGCAATGATCCCAGTGGAGGTCGAAGAAGGGTCACCAAGAGTGATCCACTATAACGAAGAGGCCAACTTCCAACTTCAAAGGGAAGAACTCAACCTACTTCCAAAAATCTGAGAAAGAGCTCAGATCAGGGAAGAGGCATTAAAACGACGACTGGCTTCAAGATACAATCAAAAGATAGTGCCGCGAGATTTTGCCGAGAACGACCTCATCCTAATCCGAAATGATATCGGAACCACTCGACCTGGAGAAGGAAAGCTGGCAGAAAACTGGAAAGGATCCTACCAAGTCATAGAAGTACTTGGAAAGGGCTACTACAGGCTGTCCGAACTCGAAGGGCGAGAGCTTCCCAGGTCATGGCACACTTGCAACCTACGAAGGTATTATAGTTAGAGGTAACAAGGATCTTAAGATAAGGTGTACTCTTTTTCCTGAAAAGGTTTTTTAATGAGGTACCAAGCCAAGATTCATAAAATACCTAACTTAGAGGAGTAAAACTCCCACATGTATATATTGGCATATTTTCTATTTTGAATAAAGTTTTTCAGATTTCCCACAAATCCTTTATCAAGACGCATTAATCTGAAACGCAAAAAATTTATCACCCGATTATAAAGCTACAGATCGGCAGAAAGTGAAAATCAAATTCACTGCATGATCACGGTAAAGACCAACAAAGATGAAAACCAAATTCATCAAAAGGTCGATCAACGGGGATCACACCCAATATCTACAAAATCGGCAAAGATGAAAGGGCGACAAAAATAGAATAATGCAAGAAGTTATCAAAGTGATCCATATAAAGGACCTTACGAGGTCTTAATAAAAATGGATTGCTAAAAATAACTTAAAAGACTGGCCGACATAAAGAAGTCGGACCAGTCGACCACAATGACCAAAGTTATAAAAATTAAATCCCTGGAAAGAGGTCTGGCCAGCCCTAAGCAAGAGGATTACTAAAATAACTTAGAAGGGCCCGACATGATGAAGTCAGCCCAAGAACAAAAAGTTATAAAAGTAATCCATGAAAGAGACCTGAACAAGGTCCAAAAAAGAGGATTACTAAAATAACTTAGAAGGACCTGACATGATGAAGTCGGCCCAGAACAAAAAGTTATAAAAGTAATCCCTGGAAGAGACCTGAACAAGATCCAAAAAAGAGGATTACTGATGAGGGGATAATTTATACGCTTTTTGGCATTGTTTTTACATAGTTTTTAGTATGATTTAGTTACTTTTTAGTATATTTTTATTAGTTTTTAAATAAAAATCACATTTCTGGACTTTACTATGAGTTTGTGTGTTTTTCTATGATTTCAGGTAATTTCTGGTTGAAATTAAGGGACTTGAGCAAAAATCAAATTCAGAAGTTGAAGAAGGACTGTAGATGCTGTTTGATTCTGACCCCCCTGCACTCAAAGTAGATTTTTTAGAGCTACAGGAGTCCAAATGGCGCTCTTTCAATTGTGTTGGAAAGTAGACATCCAGTACTTTTCAGCAATATATAATAGTCCATACTTTGCCCGAGTTTAGACGATGCAAACTGGTGTTCAACGCCAGCTCTCTGCCCTATTATGGATTTAAACGCCAGAAATAGGTTGCAAAGCAGAGTTAAACGCCAGAAATAGGTTACAGACTGGCGTTTAACTCCAAGGAAGACCTCTACACGTGAAAGCTTCAATGCTCAGCCCAAGCACACACCAAGTGGGCCCGGAAGTGAATTTCTGCATCATTTACTGATTTCTGTAACCCTAGTAACTAGTTTAGTATAAATAGAACTTTTTACTATCATGTTAGGCGAGCTCTTTTGATTAGTTTTATGCTATCTTAGACCTTTATGGGGGCTGGCCATTTGGCCATGCCTGGACCTTCATCACTTATGTATTTTCAACGGTAGAGTTTCTACACACCATAGCTTAAGGTGTGGAGCTCTGCTGTTCCTCATGAATTAATGCAAAGTACTATTGTTTTCTATTCAATTCAAGCCTATTTCTTCTCTAAGATATTCATTCGCACACAAGAACATGATGAATGTGATGATTATGTGATGCTTATCATCATTCTCACTTATGAACGCGTGCCTGACAAACACTTCCGTTCTACATGCAAACAAGCTTGAATGTGTATCTCTAAGCCTTCTGATCGTGAGATCAGAGTCTTCGTGGTATAGGCTAGAACTATCGGCGGCCATTCTTGAGGTCCAGAAAGTCTAAACCTTATCTGTGGTATTCCAAGTAGGATCCGGGAAGGGATGGCTATGACGAGCTTCAAACTCACGAGTGCTGGGCGTAGTGACAGACGCAAAAGGATTACTAAATCCTATTCCAATATGATCGAGAACCGACAGATGAATAGCCGTGCGGTGACAGCGCATCTTGGACCATTTTCACTGAGAGGATGCGAAGTAGCCATTGACAACGGTGATGCCTTACATAAAGCTTGCCATAGAAAGGAGTGGGAATGATTGGATGAAGACAGCAGGAAAGTAGAGGTTCAGGAGGAACAAAAGCATCTCTATACGCTTATCTGAAATTCTCACCAATGAATTACATAAGTACCTCTATCTTTATTTTATGTTTTATTTATCTTTTAATTATTAAAACTCTATAACCATTTGAATCCGCCTGACTGAGATTTACAAGGTGACCATAGCTTGCTTCAAGCCGACAATCTCCGTGGGATCGACCCTTACTCACGTAAGGTTTATTACTTGGACGACCCAGTGCCCTTGCTGGTTAGTTGTGCGAAGTTGTGACAAAGTGTGTGAATTACGTTCCAAGCACCAAGTTTTTAGCGCCGTTGTTAAGGATCACAATTTTGTGCACCAAGTTTTTGGCGCTGTTACCGGGGATTGTTTGAGTTTGGACAACTGACGGTTCATCTTGTTGCTCATATTAGGTAATTTTATTTTAATTTTAAGCTCTTTTTGTTTTTATTATTTTTATTTTTATTTTCAAAAAAAAAGTTTTTCAATTTATGTTCTTCAGAATTTTTAAGAAGGAATTCTAGAGTTTCATGAAACATGTTGAAGCCTGGCTGGCTGTAAAGCCATGTCTAATTCTTTTGGACCGAGGCTTCCACTCATCAGCACAGAAGCGAGTTGAATGAAGTATCAGCTGTTGTATATCTGATTTGTATCTGCTAAAGCTTGGCTGGCCATTGGCCATGTCTAGTGTTTTGGACCGGAGCTTTCACTGAAAGCTTGGCTGGCTAGTAAGCCATGTCTAATTCCTGGACCGGAGCTTTAGACTAACATTGCAAGATTCCTGGAATTCCTATTAAAAATTTTGAAATCCTTATTTTCCTTTTCAAAAGAATTTTCAAAAAATCCAAAAAAAAATTTATAAAATCATAAAATCAAAAAAATAATTTGATGTTTCTTGTTTGAGTCTAGTGTCAAATTGTAAGTTTGGTGTCAATTGCATGCTTTTAATTTTTCTTTAAAATTTCGAAAACTCATGCATGTATTCTTCATGATCTTCAAGTTGTTCTTGGTAAGTCTTCTTGTTTGATCTTTAAAATTTCTTGTTTTGTGTCTTTTCTTGTTTTTCATATGCATTTTCAATTTGTTAGTGTCTAAAGTTTGAAAATTTCTAAGTTTGGTGTCTTGCATGTTTTTCTTTTCTTTAAAAATCTTCAAAAACATGTTCTTGATGTTCATCTTGACATTCAAAGTGTTCTTGGGGTTCATCTTGACATTCAAAGTGTTCTTATATGCATTGTGTGTTTTAATTCATAATTTTCATATTTTGAGTCTTTTTGTTGTTTTTCTCTTTCATCATTAAAAATTCAAAAATAAAAAAAATATCTTTCCCTTTTTCTTCTCATAAAATTCGAATATTTGAGTTGACTTTTTCAAAAATTTTTAAAATCTAGTTATTTCTTATGAGTCAAATCAAATTTTCAATTTAAAAAATTATATCTTTTTCAAATCTTTTTCAAAAATCAAATCTTTTTCATTTTTCTTTTATGATTTTCGAAAATTTCAAATTGATTTTCAAAAATCTTTTTCTTATTTCCATTTCATAATTTCAAAATCTTTACTAACAATTAATGTGATTGATTCAAAAATTTTAAAGTTTGTTACTTGCCTATTAAGAAAGGTTCAATCTTTAAATTTTAAAATCATATCTTTTTGTTTCTTGTTAGTCAAGTAATCAACTTTAATTTTCAAAATCAAATCTTTTTAAATTTCTTTTTCAAATCTTTTTCAAAATAAGTGTCAATCACATCTTTTTTAAAATCAATTTCAAAATCTTTTCTAACTTTCTATCTTTTCAAATTTGATTTTCAAATCTTTTTCAATTAACTACTTGACTTTTTGTTTGATTTTAAAAGTTTACTATTTCAATCATATCTTTTTCAAAACTACCTAACTAATTCTCTCTCTAATTTTCAAAAATCACCTTCCTCTTTTTCAAAATTCTTTTTTGATTAACTAATTGTTTTAAATTTTAATTTAATTTAATTTAATTTTTCCTTTTTTTTAATTTTCGAATTCTAACCTTAATTTTAAATTAAAAACAAAAATATTTTTATTTTAATTTATTTAATTTTCGAAATTCTCTCCTCCTCATCCCTTTCTAAGTATTTTATTTATCTACTAACACTTCTCTTCCACCCAAGAATTCGAACCCACTCTTCACCTCTGTGTTTGGATTCTTATCTTTTCCTTCCTCTATTCTTCTCTTCTTATACTTACATAAGGAATCTCTATACTCTGACATAGAGGATTCCATATTTTCTTTTCTGTTTTCTTCTTCTTCATATGAGCAGGAACAAGAATAAGAACATTCTTGTTGAGGCTGATCCTGAACTTGAAAGGACTCTGAAGAGAAAGCTAAGGGAAGCTAAAGCATAACTCTCGGGAAAAAATCTGACAGAAATTTTTGAAAAAGAAGGAGACATGGCCGAAAATAATAACAATGCAAGGAAGATGCTTGGTGACTTTACTACACAAAATTCCAATTTATATGGAAGAAGCATCTCAATCCCTGCCATTGGAGCAAATAATTTTGAGCTAAAGCCTCAATTAGTTTCTTTGATGCAATAGAACTGCAAGTTTCATGGACTTCCATCAGAAGATCTTTTTCAATTCTTAACTAAATTCTTGCAGATCTGTGATACTGTTAAGACCAATGGGGTTGACTCCGAGGTCAACAGGCTTATGCTTTTCCCATTTGCTGTAAGAGACAGAGCTAGAATATGGTTGGACTCTCAACCTAAGGATAGCCTGAACTCTTGGGATAAGCTAGTCACGGATTTCTTAGCCAAGTTCTTTCCTCCTCAAAAGCTTAGCAAGCTTAGAGTGGATGTTCAAACCTTCAAACAGAAAGAAGGTGAATCCCTCTATGAAGCTTGGGAGAGATACAAGCAACTGACCAAAAAGTATCCTTCTGACATGCTTTCAGAATGGACCATCTTGAATATATTCTATGATGGTCTGTCTGAATTATCAAAGATGTCATTGGACCATTCTGCAGATGGATCCATTCACCTAAAGAAAATGCCTGCATAAGCTCAAGAACTCATTGACATGGTTGCAAATAACCAGTTCATGTACACTTCTGAAAGGAATCCTGTGAGTAATGGGACGCCTCAGAGGAAGGGAGTTCTTGAAATTGATACTCTGAATGCCATATTGGCTCAGAATAAAATATTGACTCAGCAAGTCAATATGATTTCTCAGAGTCTGAATGGATTGCAAGCTGCATCCAACAGTACTCAAGAGGCATCTTCTGAAGAAGAAGCTTATGATCTTGAGAACCCTGCAATAGCAGAGGTGAACTACATGGGGGAACCCTATGGGAATACCTATAATCCCTCATGGAGAAATCATCCAAATTTCTCATCGAAGGATCAACAAAAGCCTTAACAAGGCTTTAATAATGGTGGAAGAAATAGGTTTAGCAATAGCAAGCCTTTCCCATCATCCACTCAGCAACAGACAGAGAATTCTAAGCAGAATCTATCTAGCTTAGCAAATATAGTCTCTGATCTATCTAAGGCCACTTTAGGTTTCATGAATGAAACAAGGTCCTCCATTAGAAATTTAGAGGCACAAGTGGGCCAGCTGAGTAAAAAAGTCACTGAAACTCCTCCTAGTACTCTCCTAAGCAATACAGAAGAGAATCCAAAAAGAGAGTACAAGGCTATTACCTTACTTGGTGTGGCCGAACCCAAAGAGGAGGAGGAGGACGTGAATCCTAGTGAGGAAGACCTCCTGGGACGTTCAGTGACCAATAAGGAGTTTCCCTTTGAGGAACCAAAGGAATCTGAGGCTCATCTAGAGACCATAGAGATTCCATTGAACCTCCTTTTACCATTCATGAGCTCTGATGACTATTCATCTTCTGAAGAAGATGAAGACATTGCTGAAGAGCAAGTTGCTCAATATTTAGGAGCAATCATGAAGCTGAATGCCAAATTATTTGGTAATGAGACTTGGGAGGATGAACCTCCATTGCTCATCAAGGAATTAAATGCCTTGGTTCAGCAAACTCTACCTCAAAAGAAACAGGATCCTGGTAAATTCCTAATTTCCTGTAACATAGGCACCATGACCTTTGAGAAGGCTCTGTGTGATCTGGGGTCAGGAATAAATTTAATGCCACTCTCTGTAATAGAGAAATTTGGGATCTTTGAGGTGCAAGCTGCCAGAATCTCATTAGAGATGGCAGGCAACTCAAGAAAACAGGCTTATGGACTAGTAGAGGATGTGTTAGTAAAGATTGAAAGCCTTTACATCCCTGCTGATTTCATAATCCTAGACACTGGGAAGGAGGAGGATGAATCCATTATCCTTGGAATACCCTTCTAAGCCATAGCAAGAGCTGTGATTGATGTCGACAAAGGAGAGTTGGTCCTCCAACTGAATGAGGACAACCTTGTGCTTAAAACTCAAGGATCTCCTTCTGTAACCATGGAGAGGAAGCATGAAAAGCTTCTCTCACTGCAGAGTCAACCAAAGCCCCCACAGTCAAACTCTAAGTTTGGTGTTGGGAGGCCACAACCAAACTCTAAGTTTGGTGTTGAACCCCCACATTCAAACTCTAAGTTTGGTGTTGGGAGCTTCCAACAATGCTCTGAATATCTGTGAGGCTCCATGAGAGCTCACTGTCAAGCTATTGACATTAAAGAAGCGCTTGTTGGGAGGCAACCCAATGTTATTTAATTATATCTATTTTATTTTATTTTATTTTTTTTAGGTTGATGATCATGTGGAGTCACAAAAACTACTGAAAAATCAAAAACAGAATGAAAAACAGCTTTAAAAATAGCTCACCCTGGAGGAGAAACTTACTAGCGTTTAAACGCCAGTAAGAAGCATCAAACTGGCATTTAACGCCAGAAAGAAGCATCAAGCTGGCGTTAAACGCCAGAAACAAGCACCAGATTGGTGTTTAACGCCAGAACAGAGCATGGAAGTGGCGTTAAATGCCAGAAACAGGCTACATTTGGGCGTTTAACGCTAGACATGCATGCTGAGAGCGTTTTACACGCCTAATTGGAGCAGGGATGTTAAGTCCTTGACCCCACAGGATCTGTGGATCCCACAGGATCTCCTCAGGATCTGTGGACCCCACAGGATCCCCACATTTTCTTCTCTCCTCTTCACACCTTTTTATAACTCTCTTCCATAAATACCCCTCACCAGTCACATCAATCATTCTTCCCCATCACCTCTTCACCACTCACATCCATCCTCTCTTCCCCAAAAACCCCACCTACCTCCAAAATTCAAACTCTTTTCCCTCCCAAACCCAACCCTAATGGCCAAACCCTAAACCCCCCCACTCCTATATAAACCCTTCATTCCTTCTTCATTTTCACACAACACAACCCTCTCTTCTTCCCCTTGGCCGAATACACACCTCTCTCCCTCTCTTCCATTTTTCTTCTTCTTTTCCTTCTTTCTTTCTTCTTTTGCTCGGGGACGAGCAAACATTTTAAGTTTGGCGTGGTAAAAGCATAGCTTTTTATTTTTCCATAACCATTAATTGCACCTAAGGCCAGAGAAATCTCAAGAAAGAGGAAAGGGAAGGCAATAAGAAGTTGTAGCTAAGAAGAAAGTGATCCCTGAGGTTCCTTTCATGCTCAAAAAGAATGAGTATCCGGAGATCCGACATGAGATCCGAAGAAGAGGTTGGGAAGTTCTTACCAACCCCATTCAACAAGTCGGGATCTTAATGGTTCAAGAGTTCTATGCAAACGCATGGATCACTAGGAACCATGATCAAAGTGTGAACCCGAATCCAAAGCATTGGCTTACTATGGTTCGGGGGAAATACTTAGATTTCAGTCCGGAAAATGTAAGGCTGGCGTTCAACTTGCCAATGATGGAAGAAAACACACGCCCCTACACTAGAAGGGTCAACTTTGATCAAAGGTTAGACCAAGTCCTCATGGACATATGTGTGGAAGGAGCTCAATGGAAAGTTGACTCAAGAGGCAAGCCGGTTCAATTGAGAAGATTGGACCTTATGCCTGTAGCTAGAGGATGGTTGGAGTTTATTCAACGCTTAATCATTCCTACTAGCAACCGGTCTGAAGTTACTATAGACCGGGCCATCATGATCCATAGTATCATGATTGGGGAGGAAGTAGAAGTTCATGAGATTATACCTCAAGAACTCTACAAGGTGGCTGACAAGTCCTCCACTTTGGCAAGGTTAGCCTTTCCTCACCTCATTTGTCACCTCTGCAATTCGGCTGGAATTGACATAGAGGGAGACATCCTCATTAAAGAGGACAAGCCCATCACTAAGAAGAGGATGGAGCAAACAAGAGATCATGGATCTCAACAAGAGCATGAGGAAATTCCTCACCATGAAATCCCTGAGATGTCTCAAGGGATGCACTTCCCTCCACAAAAATATTGGGAGCAAATCAACACTTCCCTAGGAGAATTAAGTTCCAACATGGGACAACTAAGGATGGAGCACCAAGAGCACTCCATCATCCTCCATGAGATTAGAGAAGATCAGAGAGCTGTGAGGGAGGAGCAACAAAGACAAGGAAGAGACATAGAGGAGCTCAAGAGCACCATTGGTTCTTCAAGAAGAGGAAGACACCACCCCCACTAAGGTGGACCCATTCCTTAATCTCCTTGTTCTTATTTCTCTGTTTTTCATTTACTATGCTTTATGTTTTATTTATGTTTGTGTCTTTACTATATGATCATTAGTGTCTAAGTGTCTATATCTTAAAGCTATGAATGTCCCATGAATCCATCACCTCTCTTAAATGAAAAATGTTTTAATTACAAAAGAACAAGAAGTACATGGTTCGAATTCATCCTTGAAACTGGTTTAATTATTTTGATGTAGTGACAATACTTTTTGTTTTCTGAATGAATGCTTGAACAGTGCATATGTCTTTTGAATTTGTTGTTTATGAATGTTAAATATGTTGGCTCTTGAAAGAATGATGAAAAGGAGACATGTTATCTGATAATCTGAAAAATCATAAAATTGATTCTTGAAGCAAGAAAAAGCAGTGAAGAACAAAGCTTGCAAAAAAAAAAAAGAGAAAAGAAAAAAAATTAGCGAAAAAAAAGAGAAAAATAAAAATAAAAAGCAAGCAGAAAAAGCCAAAGGCTCTTTAAACCAAAAGGCAAGAGCCAAAAAAAAGCCAATAGCCCTTAAAACCAAAAGGCAAGGGTAATAAAAAGGATCCAAGGCTTTGAGCATTAATGGATAGGAGGGCCTAAAGGAATAAAATCCTGGCCTAAGCGGCTAAACCAAGCTGTCCCTAACCATGTGCTTGTGGCGTGAAGGTGTCAAGTGAAAACTTGAGACTGAGCGGTTAAAGTCGAGGTTCAAAGCAAAAAGAAGAGTGTGCTTAAGAACCTTTGACACCTCTAATTGGGGACTTTAGCAAAGCTGAGTCACAATCTGAAAAGGTTCACCCAGTTATGTGTCTGTGGCATTTATGTATCCGGTGGTAATACTGGAAAACAAAGTGCTTAGGGCCACGGCCAAGACTCATAAAGTAGCTGTGTTCAAGAATCAACATACTGAACTAGGAGAATCAATAATACTATCTGTATTCTGAGTTCCTATAGATGCCAATCATTCTGAACTTCAATGGATAAAGTGAGATGCTAAAACTATTCAAGAGGCAAAAAGCTACTAGTCCCGCTCATCTGATTGGAGCTAAGTTTCATTGAAATTTTAGAATTTATAGTATATTCTCTTCCTTTTATCCTATTTGATTTTTAGTTACTTGGGGACAAGCAACAATTTAAGTTTGGTGTTGTGATGAGCAGATAATTTATACGCTTTTTGGCATTGTTTTTACATAGTTTTTAGTATGATTTAGTTAGTTTTTAGTATATTTTTATTAGTTTTTAATTAAAAATCACATTTCTGGACTTTACTATGAGTTTGTGTATTTTTCTGTGATTTCAGGTAATTTCTGGCTGAAATTGAGGGACTTGAGCAAAAATCAGATTCAGAGGTTGAAGAAAGACTACAGATGTTGTTGGATTCTGACCCCCTGCACTCAAAGTGGATTTTCTGGAGCTACATGAGTCCAAATGGTGCACTCTTAATTGCGTTGGAAAGTAGACATCCAGGGCTTTTCAGCAATATATAATAGTACATTCTTTGCTCGAGTTTAGACAATGCAAACTGGCGTTCAACGCCAGCTCTCTGCCCTATTCTGGAGTTAAACACCAGAAACTGGTTGCAAAGCAGAGTTAAACGCCAGAAACAGGTGACAAATTGGCATTTAACTCCAAGGAAGACCTCTACACGTGAAAGCTTCAATGCTCAGCCCAAGCACACACCAAGTAGGCCCGGAAGTGAATTTCTGGATCATTTACTGATTTCTGTAACCCTTGTAACTAGTTTAGTATAAATAGAACTTTTTACTATCATGTTAGGCGAGTTCTTTTGATTAGTTTTATGCTATCTTAGACCTTTATGGGGGCTGGCCATTCGGCCATGCCTGGACCTTCATCACTTATGTATTTTCAACGGTAGAGTTTCTACACACCATAGATTAAGGTGTGGAGCTCTGCTGTTCCTCATGAATTAATGCAAAGTACTATTATTTTTCTACTCAATTCAAGCCTATTTCTTCTCTAAGATATTCATTCGCACACAAGAACATGATGAATGTGATGATTATGTGACGCTCATCATCATTCTCACTTATGAATGTGTGCCTGACAAACACTTCCGTTCTACATGCAAACAAGCTTTAATGTGTATCTCTTAGCCTTCTGATCGTGAGATTAGAGTCTTCATGGTATAGGCTAGAACTATTGGCGGCCATTCTTGAGGTCCAGAAAGTTTAAACCTTGTCTGTGGTATTCCAAGTAGGATCCGGGAAGGGATGGCTGTGACGAGCTTCAAACTCACGAGTGCTGGGCGTAGTGACAGACGCAAAAGGATTACTGAATCCTATTACAATATGATCGAGAACCGACAGATGAATAGCCGTGAGGTGACAGCGTATCTTGGACCATTTTTACTGAGAGGATGGGAAGTAGCCATTGACAACGGTGATGCCCTACATAAAGCTTGCCATAAAAAGGAGTAGGAATGATTGGATGAAGACAGCAAAAAAGCAGAGGTTCAGGAGGAACAAAAGCATCTCTATACGCTTATCTGAAATTCTCACCAATGAATTACATAAGTACCTCTATCTTTATTTTATGTTTTATTTATCTTTTAATTATTAAAACTCTATAACCATTTGAATCTGCCTGACTGAGATTTACAAGGTGACCATTGCTTGCTTCAAGCCAACAATCTCCATGGGATCGACCCTTACTCATGTAAGGTTTATTACTTGGATGACCCAGTGCACTTGCTGGTTAGTTGTGCGAAGTTGTGACAAAGTGTGTGAATTACGTTCCGAGCACCAAGTTTTTGGCGCCGTTGTTAAGGATCACAATTTCGTGCACCAATTACTAAAATAACTTAGAAGGACCCTGACGTTAGGATTTTTGCAGTAAAGAATTTTATAAAAACAGGCGCGTTGTAGATATAGTCTCTAAACCAACAAAAATCCCTTCGTATAAACGTTTTGGTTGTCACAAGTAACAAACCCCTTTTAAAATTGATAACCGAGTATTTAACCTCGGGTCGTCTTCTCAAGGAATTGCAGGGAGGTATGTTCTTATTATTGGTTATGAGTTTGTAAATTGGGGTTTTGGAAGGAGGGAATATGTTATATGACAAGTAAAATAAAATAATAATAATAAAATCTCTTGGCAAGGTATGAGAAATTGGAATTCCTATCCTAGTTATCCTTATCAGGTGTGAAGAAAATTGGGTTTTAATCCCACTTGGTCAGCCTTTATTAAACAAAGGAAGGTTAAGTGGACTGATTAGCTTGATTCTCAAGTCCTAGTCAGAGACTAGTGTTAGAGTAATCCTAGCTTAAGCAGAATCTGCCAATTTCAATCACTTGCTGAGTTTGATAACTCAAGTACTACCAATCACTTGACCAAAGCCAAAAGGGAAAAAATATCTAAATCAAATTAAAAGCAATCTTAAACAGAGCAAAGCAATCTTAAATCTGAAATACCTCAAATAACATTAATTAAGAAAATTATATGTAATATGAAAGAGTTCATAAATTAAATTGGGAAAATAAATAAAAATAAAGAACCTGGGATTGAGAGACACTCCTAAAACTAAGAGAAATCCTAAATCCTAATCCTAAGAGAGAGGAGAGAACCTCTCTCTCTAAAAACTACATCTACTCCTAAAATTGTGAATATGAGAGCTTTTTTTATGAATGAATGGATTCCCCTACTTTATAGCCTCTAATCTGTGCTTTCTGGGCCAAAAACTGGGTCAGAAATACCCCAGAAATCGCTGGTTGCGAAATCTGGCACACTGGTTTTTTGTCACTGCCACGCGGCCGCATGGATCACGCGGTCGCGTCGCCTAGAGTCAGGGCAACTATGGCATATTATATATCAAATCAAAGCTCTGGACGTTAGCTTTCCAACGCAACTAGAACCGTGTCGTTTGGATCTATGTAGCTAAAGTTATAGCCGTTTGAGTGCGAAGAGGTCAGGCTGGATAGCTTAGCAATTTCTCCAGCTTCTTGTATTCCTTCCACTTTTGCATGCTTCCTTTCCATCCTCTGAGCCATTCCTGCCCTGTAATCTCTGAAATCACTTAACACACATATCAAGGCATCTAATGGTAATAAGAGAGGATTAAAGCATAGGGAACTTAAGGCCAAAGAAACATATTTTCAATCAAAGCACATAATTAGGAAGGCAAATGTAAAACCATGCAAATAGTATGAATAAGTGGGTAAAGAGTTGATAAAAACCACTCAAATGAGCACAAGTAAACCATAAAATAGAGGTTTATCAACCTCCCCACACTTAAATATTAGCATGTCCTCATGCTAAGCTCAAGAGAAGCTATAAAGATGAAGAGGAATGATAGAGAGTATGAAATGCAACCTACCTATATGAATGCAACTACATGCAAAATGATTCTACCTACTTGGTTAAAAGTAAATAAGTTCTCCAAGACAAAAATAATTCAAATTTCACTAATTCAAATCATATAAAATAAAGACAAGTAAACTTGTAAGAAGATAGCTCATGAAAGCAGGGAACATAGAATCAAGCATTGAACCCTTACTGGTCGTGTATATCACTCAAATCTCTCAAGTATCTAGGGTTAATCACTCTATTCTTCTCTAATCATGCTTTCTAAACATTGTTCTTCATCTAACCAATCAACAAATATTTAATGTACCAATGCAAACATCATGAGGTCTTTTCAAGGTTGTAATGGGGCTAAGGTAAGGGTGAGGGTATATATATGGCTAAGTGAGCTATAAATTGAATCTTTGACTAACCAAGCTCTTACCTAACACACATACACTCTATATAACTCTAGAATCATGCCTAGCTACCCATAATTCCCACTTTTGTATAATTCTCATACTCATGTACCAAATTTTTTATATTTCTTTACTTTTGTCACATGTGCATTGATATTTTTATTAACTTAGCATTGGGGTAATTTTGTCCCCTTTATTTATTTATTTATTTATATTATATATATATTTTTCTTTTTTCTCTCTTTTTTTTTTTGAATCATTAAAGCAAACATAACTTATCAATGCACATGGATTCTCCATTATTTTTCTATTTTGGTTTTTCATGAGTAGGTTCCCAAATTCCCAATATTCAAATAAATTAGAAACATGATACATTCCCTTATTAACCCATGTTCCCACAGTTTCCCCACACTTAATTGTTACACAATCCCTATCTTAAGCTAACCAAAGATTCAATTGGGATATTTAATTGTTTTTCTGCTTAAGGCTAGTGATGTGGTAAAATACAGAATAAATGGGGATTAAAAGGCTCAAGGTGGCTGACAAGGGTGATTTAAAGGGTAGGCTTATTTGGGATAAGTGAGCTAAAATCAAATAATGGCCTCAATCATATGTAAGCATGTAAATACACTAAATATTGGACATATAGAATGGAACAAAGCTAAGATTGCAATTATAGAGAAGAAAACACACAAGAATAAAAATATTATGGTTAAATAGTGTAACCATATAAATAAGCTCAAAATCTCACAGGTTGTGTGTTCTTTAGCTCAAAAACCATGTTCCAAATACAACTTCAAACAAGTTTTAACACATAAAATTTTTTTATTTTTATTTATTTTTTTTTCAATTTAAATTAGTGAAATTTTTCAAAAATGGAGTTACTTTAACCAAGTAGTAACTAAATGCAAGCAATCAACTGCACATGCAATCTATTATGCAATGCAACAATGAACTAATAAAGAAAATAAAACATTGGTGTTGAGATAGAAGATAACTAACCCCTGGAAGTCGGTATCGACCTCCCTACACTTAAAGATTGCACCGTCCTCGGTGCATGCTAAGATGTGAAGGTGGACGAGTTGTTTCAACTGATGCTTTTCTCTAAAGAT
Organism: Arachis ipaensis; assembly: GCF_059453495.1. NCBI lineage: Eukaryota > Viridiplantae > Streptophyta > Magnoliopsida > Fabales > Fabaceae > Arachis > Arachis ipaensis. The sequence goes on along the minus strand of NC_142441.1, from coordinate 109,636,732 downwards.
TGTGCAGATGGACTTGTTTGTCTCCCCATGTAAACGTCTTCCGCTTCCCTTCCGGGTGGCCATCCTGAAAAAAAAAAGGGAAGAAAGGTAACCCAATAATAGAGATAAGAAAATAAATGAAGTATAGTTGGGTTAATGCCAAATGATAAGGGTCTCATTTACATGGAAGCTTCAACATGTACGTGAGAAAACAATAGAAGCCATGGCATACCAGTGCTGCAAAATTTGCAACAATGTGGAAGAGAGTGGGTAATGAAAGACAATGTAAGTTCATGTCAATGCAAAAGGAATATTAGTAATATAAAAATTAGCATTGATTGAAATAATATTACTCAATCAGAATTAAACAAGTCACTAAGTACCAAAATAATTCAAGATGCAACAGTTGAATAAGAACATTTAACACCAATGGTAAGATAATAAATTTAGAAAAGAAAAAAAATTAAAATATGCACAAAATTAAAATGCAATGAATGAAATATGTAAATAATTAAAATAAAATAAAATGAAAGATAATAAGAATGAGAAGGGAAAGAAGGGAAAAAGAAGTAAGTAAGAGAGGAGGGAGGAAAAATTAGGATTGGGGAAGAAAAGATAAGATATTTGGCAAATTAGGATAAGTTGTGCGGCGCAAGCGACGCGATCGCGTGGGGCACGCGGTCGTGTGACTTGCGCTTAAACTGATTGACGCGGTCGTGTCGGTCACGCGGTCGCGTGACCCGTTTTAGGCTAATGGCGCGAGGGTAGCCTCGCACTCGCACAACTCTCTGTTCAAAATCATATTAGTGCCAAATTTTGGGTGACGCGATCGCGTGGGGCATGCGATCGCGTGAGTGGGCTTTCAGAAGGACATGACGCGGACGCGTGAGGCACGCGATCGCGTGAGAGGGACTGCGCGTCCAGTGCCAGTCCAGCACCACTCTAGCACAACTTTCAGGTGTGCACCATTTTGACGTCGAAATCCTGGTCACGCGGCCGCGTGAGTGACGCGGTCGCGTTGGAGCCATTTTTCCCACATGACGCGGACGCGTCAGCGACACTGCCGCGTCGCGTGCGTGCTTCTCTTTTTTTTATGCATGAAAAATGCAGAATGCAGTGTTAATATGAATGTGATGCAAAACTCCAGGTTAAATATAATAAAATAAAATAAAACTCAAAAACAAATAAAACTAACTAAAAATGAAAAAGGAATGATCATACCATGGTGGGTTGTCTCCCACCTAGCACTTTTAGTTAAAGTCCTTAAGTTGGACATTTGATGAGCTTCCTGTTATGGTGGCTTATGCTTATATTCATCCAAAAATCTCCACCAGTGTTTGGAATTCCAATAGCCTCCGGGGTCCCAAACTAGGCACGTAAAGCCTTTGAGCAGCTTCAAACAGATTCTTAGGCTCCCGGGGTGTTGGATGTCAGAACAGATTCCAGGATCCCAAACCTTACTTTTGCACCCGTCTTCTTGTTGATCATCATGATTCCATCCGGGTGGTTCAGCCTTAGAATTCTTACTGAGGCGTCCAAACAACTTCCTAGACCCATTCAGTTGAGCTTGACACCAACCTTTGCGTTTAAACTTTAAGCTTCCAACCATAATGAACCTTGCAGGATAGTTCTTACCACTGACCATCTTCCTCTTATTCTTAATGCCACAAAGAGTTCTAAGTTGACCATCCGTCTCCAGTAGCCCATATTCAAGTGGGATTAGAAAGCTAAGGGGTATGAATTTTACCCACTTGAATGTTGTGAAGGATGATGGCAACTTAGGGGGAGGGGTCTCTAATAACTTTGGAAAGGTGATTCCAAACTCCACTCCCTTGTGCTCTTTGACAACTTCCACCTCTTTGCAAGCTTCTTTAATTTCAACCTCTTCCTCTTGGTAGCTTTCTTCCAATTCAATCTCTTCTTCATTACTTACCAAGGGCATGGGAGGCTGTGCTTCTTCTTCTTTAATCCCCATCTCTTGATCGACCTCTTCCAAGTTCTTAATCATGATATGCCTTGGAGGTTGTACACCCTCCTCAACATCAATTTCAATCGCCTTGGAAGGAGGTTCTATAACCTGACTTTCCCATGGAGGTTCAGCATCTCCTAAGTCTGCAACCACTTCTTCTTCTTCGATAATTACAGCTTCCTCCACTTGTTCCAGTACAAAGTCATGCTCCGTACTGTCCACTGGAGTTTCTAATATCTCCTTCATGCTACGTTCTTCATTAGATTGCCCACATGAAGCCATGGGAGCACTTTGAGTGTCCGAGCATCGGGAACCTAATTGACTTATTGCTTGATTTAGTTGATATAGAGTTGCTTGAAATCGATCCGCTGCTTCCTTGAGATGATCCCTTGATTCTTCCTTGACTAATTCTTCAACCACTCCTTCGACTTCAAGGGTTTTTACTACCTTCACCTTTAGGGCCTCCTCTAGCTCCTTATGAAGTATGGATTCGCGAAGATGATCCCTTCTCTCTTGTTCCATGTCAATAGCATCATTGAGATCATGTTGCTCTTGGATTGATGGATGTGGGTGCTCTTCCATGGATAGTGGTGATGGGATGGAGAGATCATTCTGTGGTTGACAAGGAAGTGCACTAGAGCTTGAGGGTTGAATGTTGAAGGTATTTGGTGGTCCGATTTGGGCAAAGAGAGCTTGTATAATAGAGTTTAGATCGGCAAGTGCTTTCTCCATGGAGGTTTGGGGTGGATAGGAGGGTTCATTTGGTTCATAGGGTGGTTAGTATGGTGGATACGGGTTAGGGTCATATGGAGGTGAATGGTTGTAGGTGGCTTGTGAGTATGATGGTTCAAAGCTGTGTTGAGGAGAGGGTTTATAGGCATATGGTGGTGGTTGTTGATAGTCCATCGGAGGTGGTTGTTGCCATGAGGGTTGATCAAATCCTTGTGGCTCCTCCCATCTTTGATTGTTCCAACTTTGATGCCTGTTCTCATTGTAATTTCTTCTTCCTGCAACATAATTGTAACCAGACTCATAGCCAAAGGGGTGAGAGTTCATAGTAGCAAATAAAAATTAAAAACAAAAATAAAAACAAATTTAAATTAAAAAATTATTTAAATTTTGAATTTGAAAATTAAATTTTGACATTTTGACTTTTAAAATTTTAAATTTTGAATTTTTGAAATTTGAAAATTTTTAAATTTGAATTTTGAAAATTTTTAAATTTGAATTTTGAAATTTGATTTCTGAAATAAGATAAGATAAAATAAAAATTTTAAAATAAAAACCAATAACCTCTTAACTTAAGAAAAAGCAAAAATAAAAATAAATAAACAAGAAAAAATAAAATATTTACAATAACCGATAATAAGGCACACGTTTGCAATTCCCCGGCAACGGCGTCATTTTGACGTTAGGATTTTTGCCAGTAAAGAATTTTATAAAAACAGTCGCGTTGTAGATATAGTCTCTAAACCAACAAAAATCCCTTCGTACAAACGTTTTCTTTGTCACAAATAACAAAACCCCTTTTAAAATTGATAACCGAGTATTTAACCTCGGGTCGTCTTCTCAAGGAATTGCAGGGAGGTATGTTCTTATTATTGGTTATGAGTTTGTAAATTGGGGTTTTGGAAGTAAGGAGGGAATATGTTATACGACAAGTAAAATAAAATAATAATAATAAAATCTCTTGGCAAGGTATGAGAAATTGGAATTCCTATCCTAGTTATCCTTATCAAGTGTGAAGAGAATTGGGTTTTAATCCCACTTGGTCAGCCTTTATTAAACAAAGGAAGGTTAAGTGGACTGATTAGCTTGATTCTCAAGTCCTAGTCAACTCCTGTGGAGAGACTAGTGTTAGAGCAATCCTAGCTTAAGCAGAATCTTCCAATTTTAATCACTTGCTGAGTTTGATAACTCAAGTACTACCAATCACTTGACCAAAGCCAAAAGGGAAATAAATATCTAAATCAAATTAAAAGCAATCTTAAACAGAGCAAAGCAATCTTAAATCTGAAATACCTTAAATAACATTAATTAAGAAAATTATATGTAACATGGAAGAGTTCATAAATTAAATTGAGAAAATAAATAAAAATAAAGAACCTGGGATTGAGAGCCACTCCTAAAACTAAGAGAAATCCTAAATCCTAATCCTAAGAGAGAGGAGAGAACCTCTCTCTCTAAAAACTACATCTACTTCTAAAATTGTGAATATGAGAGCTTGTTTTTATAAATGAATGGATTCCCCCACTTTATAGCCTCTAATCTGTGCTTTCTGGGCCGAAAACTGGGTCAGAAATACCCCAGAAATCGCTGGTTGCGAAATCTGCCATGCTGGTTTTTCGTCACTGCGACGCGGCCGTATAGATCACGCGGTCGCATCACCTAGATTTAGGGTAACTATGGCATATTATATATCAAATCAAAGCTCTGGACGTTAGCTTTCCAACGCAACTAGAACCGCATCGTTTGGACCTCTGTAGCTAAAGTTATAGCCGTTTGAGTGCGAAGAGGTCAGGCTGGACAGCTTAGCGATTTCTCCAGCTTCTTGTATTCCTTCCACTTTTGCATGCTTCCTTTCCATCCTCTGAGCCATTCCTGTCCTGTAATCTCTGAAATCACTTAACACACATATCAAGGCATCTAATGGTAATAAGAGAGGATTAAAACATAGGGAACTTAAGGCTAAAGAAGCATGTTTTCAATCAAAGCACATAATTAGGAATGCAAATGTAAAACCATGCAAATAGTATGAATAAGTGGGTAAAGAGTTGATAAAAACCACTTAAATGAGCACAAGATAAACCATGAAATAGAGGTTTATCAGACCCGACATGATGAAGTCGGCTCAGAACAAAAAGTTATAAAAGTAATCCCTGAAAGAGACCTGAACAAGGTCCAAAAAAGAGGATTACTAAAATAACTTAGAAGGGCCCAACATGATGAAGTCGGCCCAGAACAAAAGCTATAAAAGTAATCCATACAAGAGATCTGACAAAAGATCCAAAAATGGATTACTAGAGATAACTCAGAGGAGGTCGACACAACCAAATCGACTCGGCAAAGCTACCAAAAACTATAATTCATAAGAAGGGATGACTCAGGATTCAATCAGGAGGGATTACTAGAAGTAGCCGCAAAACAAAACCAAGTTAAAGAAATCGACCAATAGAAGACAGACAAGTTGGATCCAGAAATCTGTAACCTCAAAAGAATCAAGCTACAACTATGAAAATATGAAGACAGCTAAAAGAGGTCGGACAACAAGGTTCCAACACTACCAAAAAACCTAGAACATGTCAGATAAGCGCGGATAAGCATATTACGAAAGAAACAAGTTATAATAATAACAAAGACTCAAGAGGCCACCTAAAGTTGACCCCAAGAATCTGAAGAGATACTTTGTTTTTCCAAAAAACAAAGTTGCTAACAGAAAAGCAACTAAAAAGTATCCACAGTCAAAACAACCAATTACAAAATTTAAAGTTCAAAGCCCACAAGCCGGGCTGTATACAAAACATCCAGAATAAGTCAGAGAGGATCTAAAGAGTTCCCAGTTGCAGCATCCCGGGGTGAAGGAGGACGAGTCTGAAAGGGCACCGCATCCACCGTCCCATCATCTCGGTTCAGGACCTGACAATCAGGATCCGACTTGGGATGACCACCTGCATGAGTTGTAGAAGTCGGCGCAACAGAGACTTTGGTAGAAGGCATAGGAGGAGGGTTGACATCATCCTCATCATCAGGGTCATCAGGGACGATCTTACCATCTTTTACGATGTTGTCCAAGCTAAAAAGAGTAAGATCAAGCTTGGGTGCAAGAACTCGAACTTGATCCTTCAAATTCTCATAAGCAGCATTCACACTGCCTACAAGATGACCCTGGAGCTCGGCATAATTAGCTCGGGCAGACTCTAAATCCTCCCTAAGACCCATCATCTCCCGGTAGGTCGTGACATAACTCTCCTTGTGCTTCAAAGCCATATCTTCAGACAACTTGGCAGAAGCCGCTAAAGCAATAGCTCGAGTCTTCTCCCCCTCCAACTCTTTTTCCAACTTGGCCACCTTCACCTCGAGCTCTTCCTTCAAACCTTTCATCCGGTCAAACTCCAACTTAGCCTCCTCCATAAAAGCCTTTGTAGCGTTAATGGGAAGATTCTGGGCAGTCCGATATAAAGCCGCCCCCATGTGTGCCATCTTGATGCTGCTCCGAGTAATAAAATCCAGATGGCGAAGAAGAGAAACATCGTCAGTAGGGATGGTACCATAAGGACCAATTTGCTGATCCACAAACTCGACAGCATCAAATTCAGAGGTATCAAGGTTAAAAGGCTCAGCTGTTTTCTATTTTTTCGGAGGAGGAGCGCCGGTAGGAGAAGAGGTAGCAGCAGAAGTCTGTGGAGGATCGACTAAATGAACCCGAGGGGTGGGAATCGTCTTCCTCGGTCCCAGAGAGCTCGATACAGAGGGCTTCGGTAAAACATGAGAGGATCCTTTCCCAGCCACCTTGGCCGAGATGTTTAGGGCCGCAGTCGCCTTCCTCACCTTTTTGAAGGCCTTCATGGAATCATTGTTTTTAACCATCTCTGGAAAAAACATAGCAAAAACCCAGTTACAAAGTGAGAGAAAAAGAACAAACTCGACAAAATGAAACAAAATGAAAACAAAATAAGTCAACCACTACCCAGCTCAGCTCGGAGAAGCGAGGGATCTCCTAAAAACTTTTTGGTTTCCAGATAAGGAGGTTGTCCCCAGTTCTCCTCCAACATGTTAACAAAGGCCTGCTCGACCTCGTCCAACATCTCCCACATATACCTCGACAGCACAACATTCTTTTGCCACTCTAAAGGAAAGGCGGGCTCGTCATTCTAATCCAGAAAAAAGGGGCGAGCTCCTTCAACAGCTCGAACCTTGAAGAAATAATTCTTGAAGTCTCTAAAAGACTCATCATACATCGAAAATACTTTTTTCCTTGGGCAGACCAAAAAGAAACCCGAAAAGCTTTCTTTTTGGCAGAAATCCCAGGATTGGTCAAAATGAAAAGGTAAAGAAAGAGAGTTTGGGAAGGCTTAACATCCAGTTCCTGACACAACAACTGGAAAATATTAACAAAACCCCATGAATTCGGATGGAGTTGGGATGGAGACAAATTGCACGACCACAACAAATTGGTCTCAAAAGGAGTAAAGGGAAAGGTAATTTTTATTTGGCTGAAGAAATAGTCATAGGCATAAAAGAAGGGGCGTTCCCCTTGGACCGAAGTAGGGAAACAGACCCTCTCATCATAATCAGGGGCTACTAGCTCATAATTTTTCTCTTGCTCCCGATTACTACAAATCCTAGATGCTTTCTTAGCTCCACACAGAATTCAGAATTTACCACAGAAACACACATCAACACGAGGGAGTCCAGCCAGTCCGACATGCCCTCGGGGACTCTGGAGGAGGTCTTGACAATATTATTTTGAGACGGCATGGGTCAACTAAAATCCTACAGTAAGAAAAAAGAAAAAGGGGGTTACTAATCACACAGCTCGGGCAAGTTGAAGAGAGCAACTCGGGAATAAATGGATACAACTCAAACTAAAGCACGTAAGTGTCAAGAAGTCAGACAAAGCAACAAAAGGAAACCCCAGGACCCCCACCAAAAATCCAGGTGCATCCTTTGGAGGCAATAACAGAACAAGGACTCAAGGAAAATCTACAAGCTTACATCTCTACCCTTCCTAACAAGAAAATAATAACCCTATTTTCAACGAAAGCAACACTTTGAGATGAAAGCCACAAGGCACAAATCAAATAAAGTCATCAAAATCGCCACCTTCCAAACTACAGTTTCAGTCTATTAGCAAACGGAACTACTAAGCAACAAAACGTGCCAAGCGGAAATCATCAAAGACACAATCTTCCTCTAGAATCAAACAAGCCATTATCCCAAAAGCTTTAGCTATACAGAAGAAGGCAACAAACATGCAAAGCCCTAAAAAGCTTCAACCATCGGGGGAAATACCAAGAATATACAGAAGGTTGAAAAGGAAGCCAGGAAAAACATATCACAGAGACAAACAAGCACAAAGAATATGAAAAGGTTCAAGCTTTCCAACATACATTCAAGAAAAATCAAACCTTCACCAAGAAATAAAAGGAACGACAAAAGAAGTAAAAGAAACGAGAGCCAACCTGAAGAGAAAGGAGAAAACTCTGAAGAAGTTAAAAGACGGAGCAACGAAATCCGGAATCGCCCTTCACCAACAATCGCCAAAAAGCGTCGCAGAAAAAAATGCGAATATGCAAGTCTCAGGCAAAGAGAAAAGGGAGGAAGTTACAGAGAAGAGAAAACCATTTTTGGTTAAAAGTACAAAATGAACGTGGGAGGCAAAGAAACGGCCCATTAAAAGAATTAATGAGGTTATTAAACCCTCGCTTATCCCCAAAGCAAGGAGCCGCACATTTTTTTAAAAGAATGAAAATTCAAAAATGTTTCGCATTCAAAGGAGAACTCTACAAAGAAGAAGTCGACAAAATGCTCGAGTTTGGCTTCACCATAAAAAGATCGAAGTCCTAAAACTAAAGATTCGACCTCAAAAGAAAGACCGAGCTCGAGCAGGGGCACTATTCATACCCTGGGTCGAGCTGTCCGACCCGGGATGTTTTAATGACAAGTCGACCGACCTCTTCAAGTCAGACTATCCGACCTCTTCAATAGCTCATCCAAATCACTACAGAGGCCCAAGAAGGCCCAAACGAAGGAACACAGCCCAAATCTAAAGGTAGCCAAAGCCTAGAAAGATAAAGGCGGTTCCCTTGAAGATAAGATGACCTCACCCAAAGATAAGATAGGATAAGATAACTATCTTATCCCAGAAGGGTCACTCCTCACCATTATAAATACACTGGAGCACCCAGGTATAACTCATACTCTGATTCTACTAAAAACCTGCTTAATACCCTTGCTAACTTAAGCATCGGAGTCCCTTGCAGGTACCACCACCCTCTGGTGACAAAGGATCAGCATCATCATCAAGTCCCACAAGTCGGGCACTGGTACGCGGAATCGTGATTACACTTTAATTATGTAAAATTCATTGCTCTTTCTTTCCCTGGAAATGGCGCCAAGAACATGATGCCAAGACCATGGTTCACAACTCCGTGTAACTAACCAGCAAGTGCACTGGGTCGTCCAAGTAATACCTTACGTGAGTAAGGGTCGAATCCCACGGAGATTGTTGGTATGAAGCAAGCTATGGTCACCTTGCAAATCTCAGTTAGGCAGATATAAATTGATAATGGTGTTTTCGAATAATAATTGATAGAATAGGGATAGAAATACTTATGTAATTCATTGGTGAGAATTTCAGATAAGCGAATGGAGATGCTTTCGTTCCTCTGAACCTCTGTTTTCCTGCTATCTTCATCCAATGAGTCTTACTCCTTTCCATGGCTGGCTTTATGTGATACATCACCACTGTCAATGGCTACTTTCGGTCATCTCTCGGGAAAATGATCTAATGCCCTGTCACGACACGGCTAATCGTCTGGAGGCATCACCCTTGTCAATGGCTTCATCTTATCCTCTCAGTGAAAATGGTCAACGCACCCTGTCACGGCACGGCTATTCATCTGTCGGTTCTCGATCATGCTGGAATAGGATTTACTATCCTTTTGCGTCTGTCACTAACGCCCCGCAATCGCGAGTTTGGAGCTCGTCACAGTCATTCAATCATTGAATCCTACTCGGAATACCACAGACAAAGTTTAGACCTTCCGGATTCTCTTGAATGCCGCCATCATTCTAGCTTACACTACGAAGATTCTGGTTAGGAGATCTAAGAGATACTCATTCAGTCTAAGGTAGAACGGAAGTGGTTGTCAGGCACGCGTTCATAGGGAATGATGATGATTGTCACATTCATCACATTCAGATTGAAGTACGAATGAATATCTTAGAAGCGAAACAAGATGAATTGAATAGAAAATAGTAGTACTTTGCATTAATCTTTGAGGAACAGCAGAGCTCCACACCTTAATCTATGGAGTGTAGAAACTCTACCGTTAAAAATACATAAGTGAAAGGTCCAGGCATGGCCGAATGGCCAGCCCCCTAAAACGTGATCAATAGTCTCCTAAGATGAACAATGGATTAAAACTGAGACCAAAGATGCCTAATACAATAGTAAAAGGTCCTATTTATAATAAACTAGCTACTAGGGTTTACAGAAGTAAGTAATTGATGCATAAATCCACTTCCGGGGCCCACTTGGTGTGTTCTTGGGCTGAGCTTTGAGTGTTGCACGTGTAGAGGTCCTCCTTGGAGTTGAACGCCAGCTTTTGTGCCAGTTTGGGCATTGAACTCTGGTTTTGGCTCATTTTCTGGCGCTAGACGCCAGATTTGGGCAGAGAGCTGGCGTTGAACGCCGGTTTGCGTCGTCTAAACTTGGCCAAAGTATGGACTATTATACATTTCTGGAAAGCCCTGGATGTCTACTTTCCAACGCAATTGGAAGCGCGCCATTTTGAGTTCTGTAGCTCCAGAAAATCCACTTTGAGTGCAGGGAGGTCAGAATCCAACAGCATCAGCAGTCCTTCTTCAACCTCTGAATCTGATTTTTGCTCAAGTCCCTCAATTTCAGTCAGAAAATACCTGAAATCACAGAAAAACACACAAACTTATAGTAAAGTCCAGAAATGTGAATTTAACATAAAAACTAATGAAAACATCCGTAAAAGTAACTAGATTCTACTAAAAATATATTAAAAACAATGCCAAAAGGCGTATAAATTATCCGCTCATCAGGCACGGCGGCTCCGGCCACCACCCACAAGTCGGACACATCAACGCCGATCAGCACAGAAGATCTCGTCTGAGATCGACCTACAGTTTCAGGTAACCCTCGGAATACTTAGAGAATAGAGTTTTTTTTTAAGTGAGAGTTTAAATTATAATCATGAATTAACTGTAAGGAAAAGTTTTATAAATTGCCACAAATAAAATATATTTTGGAGGTTTTTAAAAACATATACTAAAAGACTCCCTCAACTAAATATAAATCTTGTAGTGATATGACTCTAAGTGTGAAATTAAATTTAGTGGATACCTAAAAAGATAAAAACTGATTCAACTCATTAACAAGAGGTTGTAGATATATATCAGTCGAAGTAGAGGCTCTATCAGATATTATTATTTGCCATTGCATAATCGCATACAAATTTTGACACGTTAACTTAACCCAGAGTCCCACGGGCGTGCCAACTTATTTCACTTGATTTTTAGTAACCTTGACAGGATGTTGAATCAACCTTGTATCAAGATCTCAGTTCAGGTAGCAAATATGACTCCTCTAAAAAAGAGTGGGTTCGACCCGAGAATTACTTAGTATTTGTGTCAAAAAGTGTATAAAATGCTCAGTGATATCGAACTGTGTCAAATAATGCAAAGAATTGCGATCAAGGGAAAAATCAAATAAATAAAAAGTTTAAATAGATAAGCAAGTAAAATTGAAATTGAAAGATAGCAAAATACTTAAAGAATAGAAATGAAATAAAGAAAATTAAGATAAAATAAATTAACAAGAAAAGAAAGAACAAACAAACTAAAAGAAAAGAAAACAGGAAATAAATTAAGAGTGGACTACTGACACTCACATGCACTACATTATCTTTCATTGTGTTAGTATTGTAAAATCTAGTCAAATCGTAATTAAATAAATAATAAATTAAATATGGGCAAAAATACTTAGAAAAATTTAGAACCATAATTTGGAAATTTAAATATGATATTTAGACTTAGTGAATTTTTCTGAGTCGGAAAACATAGTTTTTTGCGTGAAAACGCATAATGGAAATTTGACTGGTAGTACTGGATGAGATCTATCCGGTACTGCAGCTAAGAAAAATAATTTATGAGAGAGAGATTAAAAAGTTAGAATTTATGATTTAGAAAGTAAAAAATATTTAAAGCTCGATTTAAAATGTTAATCTTAATGATTTTGGCCCAAAATTGGGCCAACGGGCTAAACCAAGTGAACCGGGCCTAAGTGGGCCCAAGATCCAACATATATAAACCTTAGTTATGAGTATTCTAGCTCATTAACCCTAGAGAAAGAGAGTGAGGTGCTGAAATGGAGAAGAGAGGAAGAAGAGAGAAAACCCTAACTCCATCAAACTTTAAACCACTATAACTTTTGATCCAAAGCTCTGATTGACGAGCTGTTTGCTACCACATATCACTCTTCTCACCCTTTTCAATTCTATCTAGGTATTGTGGTGAGTATACCACTGCCCTCTATCCAGTTTCAATTTTCCTCCTTAAATTCAAAATTTGTTATGGGTGTTGAGTAATTTTGTGATTTTGGTTATTTAGGAGTGCTCTAGTATGAGCCATTGGTGATATTCATCACAAAGTTGAGTGGGTTAAGGTAAGAAACCTCAAAACCCTTGTGATTTAACAAATTTTATGAACCCTAGATTAATGTGTATGTGAAATTGGTTATGTTAGTGTTGTTGGTGTATTTGGAGCACTTGGAACAAGGTGTTGGTAGCTAAAGCTTATTCGTGATGATTGAGAGCCTTGGAATCTTGAGTTACGATGTGTTTGGGTGTGAACCGCCATCATTAAGGTATGGTTTAAATTTTATTTAAGTACCATGTGGTATGATGATAATTCCTAGGCCAGATGCCCCTAGGATTAGGTTTGAATTGTGTAAATGGTTGGTATTAATATGTATAGTTGATATATTATGGAAATTAATTATTAGATTGAGAATTATGTGAATTTGCAAGTTTGGTGTGTTGAGAAATTTGATAAATTGGATAATTATTATTGGATTGTGGAATATGCATTGAAATTATGAATTTGGGCCGTAGGCCGTGAATTTTGGGATGGAGGCCGGAAAAAGGTAAGGACGATAAGTGATGATTGAATTGTGTGATAATGTATGAGATTGAATGAAGAATTGGTATGGAATGTATGAGAATTTGATTGATTAATGAAATAGTAAAAAATGAGATTTTTGAAATGTAGAATGGATGTATTTGAGTTGGAATGTGTAGATTGAGTGGGTTTAGATTTGGTTGTGTGTGAATATGTGACTTGAATTGGTTTGGATTCATTTTGTTAGTTGAAAATGATTGAGGCTTGTGAATCATTGGAAATAGGTAAATGTGTGTTTTTGATAAAAATAGATTTTTGGCCAACTTCGGTGGGCCGTAACTCGGTCCTCGGAGTTGGAAATCTTTCAAAATTGGATTTTTTTGGAAATTCATTTATCGATCTTTCCAATGGTTCAATAATGGTTGAAAACAGAATTTTGTGAAAAAAGTTATGAGGTTTAAAAAATTGGACTGAAAAACTGATTTTCCAACATATCAGATTTTCTGGTTTCTGACATAGATGCATACGCAGAACGTGACGCGCGTACGCGGGCATTGGTCTCTGCCAAGTGCTTCCGTGTATGTGGACACTACCTGCGTACGTGGTATGGTCCAAAATTGGGCATATGCGTACGTGGGCCTTTGCATGCGTACGCAGACACCCAAGTTTCAACCTATGCGTACACACACCACATGTAAGCATACGCACACCTCCCAGAATTTGGAAAAATATGTTTTTATGGCTTTCAACTATTCTTTTGACCTTCTAAACCTTTATAAACTTCGATATGAGTCTAGAGCCGGTGGAATTGAGGATGGACGAGTTAAGGATAAAGTAAAATGATTTGAGTTAGTAAAATTGGGAGCAATGAATAAGATGTTAAGTGATATATGATGATTATGAATGAGATAATTGTTGATGAGAGTGAATGGATAATGATGAATTAACTTAAGTAAGATTGAATATGAAATGAGATGAGATTGATAATGAGGATAATGATGATCATAAGATTGATAATGAGGATCATGGTGAAGTGTGACGGAACTATATCCCAGAATGAATAGACGAGTTGAGGTAGAGGATTCCCTTTCTCATGTTGTGATTGTGATTAGAGAGGCAATAAGATTTGCATCGTGAGGATGATGGTGTTATCCCGCTCACGTATAGGCAAGTTGAGATTGAGGATTCTCTCGGTTGTTGTGATAAACAAGTTGAGATCGAGGATTCCCTCTCTTATTGGGGTAGGCGAGTTGAGGTTGAGGATTTCCTCACTTGTCGCACCCAAGGGTTGGATTGAAGGTCGAAAATTCCCTTTGGTTTAACTTTGTGATTATTAATTTGAATGACAGGAAAGGCAAGTTGAGAGAGAGGATTCTCTCTCTTGCTATGATGAACAAGATAAGGTTGAATATTCCCTCTCTTATTACGGTGGGCAAGCGAGGTTGAGGATTCTCTCTCTTGTTACATTCAAGAATTGAATGGAGAAGGTTGAGGATTTCATTCGATTTGATTCCTGGCTGTGGTGTGAATGATTTAGGTTGAGGATTCTCTTCGTGTTGAGAGACAATATCCGGGTTAACTACCGGGTGTATCGGGTTGGCTGTATAACTGACAGATGATATCATCAGCCATAGGGCAGGCATACATCATTTGCAGATGTTTGATTTGTTTGGGTTTGCTTATTTGTATTTGGTTTGCCTAATTGAATATGCCATACTATGTGATTATGTGCTATTTTCCTTACTTGAATCTACTTGTGCATTACTTGTCTGCATTGCTTGTGTTTGTACAATTGAGAGGTCCCTCATGCTAGTGTCGGTTGACGCTAAGGACTGTCTTTATTGAAATGAAATGATAAGATGAATGATTAACAATGATGAATATTGAATGAGATAATTTGAGCTCTCTGGGTAGATGCAGTGAAGTGATTTCACTTGCTCCAAGTGAAGATATGAGGTATTGATATAGAATTACTGAGACAAAATAGCTAGTGATGGTTCTGCTTATGATTCTAGTTCTGTTATGTTAGAGAGTTAGAAAGTTAAGAAAGATGAGAAAGCTGAATTAGATTTAGTATTCTTTAATGACAGTTGCCTGTTTATGGCTTAGGGAGGACCTAGAATAAATATTTGATGAAAGAAAGCTTAGGATGCTTAGTGAGTTCCTATTATAGTGGATTGTATTTATTTGGCACTTTTACTGTACTGGGAACCCATGCGTCGGGGGTTCTCATTACATATATATCTCTTATTTTTTAGATACAAATCTTGGAGCTCAGTAGTGAGCTGTGATTCATCTGAAAGATGGCGAAGATCATTGGACTCCTATTTTACTTTTGCTTAGAATCTCTCTGTATTTATCTTGAAAAACTTACTTATATGTATATATCATTTTGGAAAACTTTCCTATAGAGGCTTTGATGTATATTTTAGGAGAGATAGAAAATATTGTTGTCAAACTGATTTTATTTTATACCCTAGCCGGCCTAAACTTCGCAGGTCACGACTAGTGACTATTCACTTAAGTTATACACTTATATCCTGTCTTTATTTTATTCTCCTTTACTACGTTGTCTTTATGTTGATTTCTGGGTGCGTCTCCTCTTCTGTCTATCGAAACGTGAGTGTTTCGTTTCGTGATTTCATTTTACTCCTTTTTTAGACTTTTCGTTTAATACTTCCTTTTAACTTATATATATGTTTATGTATTATAATCCACCTTGAAAGTCACACCACCCTATTATCATTGACTTATGGCTTGAGTATAAGGATTTGAATATTAGGGTGTTACATTATGATATCAGAGCAGTTCGTCCTCGTAAGCCTGAGGGATGGACTACTTATGCTTCAATTGCATACTCTGAATGTCTGTCATGTAGTAGGTCTTGTTCAGATGACAAGAGTTAGAGCTTTATGCACGTGACTGTCTACTGATTTAACTCTATTAGTATACTGTGCACATTTCATGGTATCGGGTTTGGCCAACCTAATAATATGGGTTTGTATATTGAGAACACTAATAGGTTATCAAAGACAAATTCCAATTGAAAATTGATGGGGATCGCTAAGTTTAGAGACGTGAGTTTTAGGGAATGGTTCTATTTCGACATATGCTCTTTACTCGTGTTTGGCAGTACCTCTCTCTATCAATTGCATTAAGATTCCTTGTTCTTTATTTCTTTCTTGGAATGTGATTGACTTATTTGTCTACCCTTTATCTTATCATTCATGCATGCCCTTACTTAGTTTTGTATTTGGTTGTATCATGAATCTTTTGAAATGTTTATCCTTATTACTATTTATAGCCTTTTTCACAAATTCCTTGCTCCTTGATTTGATTTTGGATTTGTTATGGTGCAACAAATGATTCTTGGGTCTCTGAAAACACTAACCACTGATTTCATCTACTCTCACTTGTGAACTTTGTGTTCTTATTTTGAATTAAACCCATTCCATCAAGACATTGATCCTTAAAACTTTGAAAAACATTAGGTATTCATTTTAACTATAGTATGTTGATGGATGCACTATATTCTTGCCACATTTTTTTATGAATCACTTTTCCTTCTTTTTCTCATCTTGAAATTTCCTGTTTCACTGCCTTTTCTTAAAACTTGATTTGAGTTTTCTTATGCGTAATATGATTAATCATACACTCAGTTGCTCCTTTTGATTCTGGCAACACGATTGCTGACTTCACATTCCTCTATATGAGCTATGAAACCCTTGAGGCGATTCGAAGTTGTTCCGCAGTGATACGTCACATTTTATGAAATCCTCTTGGAATTTTGTATTAGATCTTTTGAAGAACAATTTAGTTTATTCTTCTACAAGGATGTCATCGATCTTGCGTTTCATTATTTAGACGATGTAATTTCTTGATCAACTCTAAACCTGTTTTGGTGCAATATAACTTTCCTTGTAAATTCTCCCTGGCGTTCTTGTTTTTGACCCTCTTTGTGAAATTTCAACTTAATTCTCCTCTTACATGACTATTTTCACAACTATTTTTGAAATTTTCATAAGATCATTGTCAAATACAGCATACATCCCCTTGTATGCACTTTGGAACTTCGTTATTGTAGTTGAATTTCTTTGTTTACAACGTATCGCTTATTCTTTATTTGACGGATGGAGAAAGTTTACTTTAGACTATCTTTCTTAGACACAACTGGATTTTCTACCAACTTTGTTGTGATTTTGTGCATGATTCTTAAACGATTGTGCCCTAAGTATCTTTTAAGATTCTTGAGACCAAAAGTTTCTATTCATATCCCAATTAATTCTCGTTTTTGCAAATTTTGCATGATTTATTTTGACTTGGATCTATTTTGACGTGGTGCATTATTTATACCTTTAATAATTGATGAGCGGATAATTTATACCCTTTTGGCATTGTTTTTACATAGTTTTTAGTATGTTTTAGTTATTTTTTATTATATTTTTATTAGTTTTTATGCAAAAATCAAATTTCTGAACTTTACTATGATTTTGTATATTTTTCTATAATTTCAGGTATTTTCTGGCTGAAATTGAGAGACCTAAGCAAAAATCTGATTCAGAGGCTGTGAAAGGACTACAGATGCTGTTGGATTCCAATCCTCCTGCACGCGAAATAGATTTTCTAGAGCTACGGAAGTCCAATTGGCGCGCGCTCAATTGCGTTGGAAAGTAGACATCTTGGGCTTTCCATCAATGTTTGATAGTCCATACTTTGCCCGAGATTTGATGGCCCAAACTGGCGTCTAAACGCCAGCCAGAGACCCTTTTCTGGCGTAAAATGCCAGAACTAGCACCAGAACTGGAGTTAAACGCCCAAACTGGCATCCAAGCTGGCGTTTAACTCTAGAAATGGCCTATGCACGTGTAAAGCTCAATGCTTAGCCCAAGCACACACCAAGTGGGCCCTAGAAGTGGATTTCTGCACTATCTGCACTTAGTTACTTATTTTTTGTAATCCCTAATAACTAATTTAGTATAAATAGCAATTTTTACTATTGTATTCACATCAGTTAGCAATCTTTAGACATTTTTATGTTACATTTGGGAGGCTGACCATTCGGCTATACCTAGACCTTTTTCTCTTATGTATTTTATACGGTGGAGTTTCTACACCTCATAGATTAAGGTGCGGAGCTCTGCTGTTCTTCATGAATTAATGCAAGTACTGCTGTTTCTCTTTCAATTCATGCTTACTTCTTCTCCAAGATATACTCTCGTACTTAATTCAGTTAAGTCAGAATGAAGGGGTGACCCGTGACAATCACCCACTATCTTCGTTACTCGCTTAGCCAAGATCCGCGTGCTTAACAACCACAAGCGGTCTACATGATGTTCAACGTAGTCATTGGACGACAGCCAGAGTATATTCTCTTAGGTCTCTAATCCACGGACCGAGTCCGTGAGATTAGGATCTTCGTGGTATATGCTAGAACCAATTGGCAGCATTCCTAAGATCCGAAAAGTCTAAACCTTGTCTGTGGTATTCCGAGTAGGATCTGGGAAGGGATGACTATGAAGAGCTTTAAACTCATGAATGTTGGGCACAGTGACAGTGTGCAAAAGGATAGAGAGATCTTATTCCGATGCTAGTGAGAACCGACAGATGATTAGCCGTGCGGTAGCTGTATACCTAGTATTTTTCATCCGAGACGAGAAATCCGACAGTTGATTAGCCGTGCAGAAACCGTACCTGGTATTTTTCATCCAAGAGGATTATACTGCTTGCCATGGAAGGGAGCACACATGATTGGATGAAGACAATAGGAAAGCAGATGTTCAGAAGCAACAAAGCATCTCCAAATGCTTATCTGAAATTCCCACCAATGAATTACATAAGTATCTTAATTTTATTTTATGTTTTATTTATCTTTCAATTATCAAAACTCATAACCAATTGAATCCACCTGACTAAGAGTTACAGGATGACCATAGCTTGTTCAAGCCGACAATCTCCATGGGATCGACCCTTACTCACGTAAGGTATTACTTGGACGACCCAGTGCACTTGCTGGTTAGTTGTGCGGAATTGTGAAAAGTGTGATCACAATTCCGTGCACCAATATTGCTTCTAAAAAATGTTGGTTTCATATATTTCTTTCGAAAAAGTAAATTCATTCCTCCTTAAATTTTTCCGTCCCTTGTGAATATGTTATATGACAGTGTTCCTAATCTTTCTCCTGGATTTTGTGAACAATGCGATCGACTTTAGTCATTTTCCTATGAACTATGTACTTCTTGACTCAGCTAAACTTTATTTCAAAATCCATGCATTGTTTCTCCACTTACTATTCCTATCACAGTTCTTTGGATTCCAAATTCTTTTTGTAGTTTAATTTTCCTTCTGGCACACTTTATGGTATTTGACCATCCTTGCTACTTGTGATTCAAACTTTTCTTTTATATTCTTGTGAACTTTGTGCTCCTCTGATTAGGTTTGAGCTTATTTTAATCTAATTCATCACTACCTTTTTCTTGTCTCTTTTGGAGTTCCTGGATTCAAATTTCTTATTAAGATATAAAATGGCCTTCTTTCTGGAATATTTTCTCGTACATGCACATTATTGCTTAGTTGCGATATTATGCATCCTTTCAAATTTATGAGACTCTTCTACTTGTAGTTTATTCTTTCCTTCCTGAGATTTATATCTCTTTAAACATACTCACACTTATCTCAGTGTCGTGCGTGATCCCTAGAGATTGTAACTGAGGTGTTAGTTCTTCAGGGAATGAGTGGTAGATGAAGAGGTGAATCTAGTATGTCTGGGACGCCGTAAGTTAGAATGTTTGTGTTTGGAAAAAAGATGTTCTTAAGAGGAGGTTTCAGTAGCTTGATACATACAAGATAGTGAATTGCAATAAATTAGCTAATTGATCAGAACAATGAGAAATGGTGATGCTATATTAATATAGTTAAGCACGTTTCAGATTATTAAGGTTTTCGATGTAATAAGATTGATTGAATTGATTGGCGCTTGATGACGAGTGAGTTTGAAACGTCGAGTGAGTTTGAAACCTCGAGTGAGTTAGCTAAAAACCAGAGTCAATGCTTGGACATGAATCAAGAATAAATTATGTAAACTAGTGTTGATAGACGTAACAAGATCGTGAGCACTTATGTTTAAGAATTTAGAGTCACAAGAATAGTCATTCTCGGGAATTCAACGGAATGTTGTGAAGGAATAGAGAGTTTATGGGGTCGGACATATTGAAAAGATTGAAGGATTAAGATGAGAGCTTGAAAGGAACGAAAGTGAAAGGAATTATGTTAGTTTTCCAAGATCTACCAAGGTGGACTCCGGAGTGATATTATGAGTGCTGTGGGGCCTATGGATATCCCAGTCTTCTCCAAGTTGGTGAATGAAAGTAGTGTTGTAGAGGATTACTTAAGGAAGTATTGTCTTGAATTCCTTCTTGGAAAATGCTTTGATTACCTTCCCGATCTTATTCTTTACTGCCTGCATCCCAAAAACTTGGTGTAGATTTCAAAGTCTACAAACTAACCAGCAAGTACATCAGGTCATACCAAGTAATACCTCAGGTGAGTGAGGGTCAATCCCACGAGGATTGATGGATTAAGCAATAATGATTGAGTGATTAGCTTAGTCAGGCAAGTAGAAATTGGTGTTTTGAGAATTAATTGCATTAGACAATAAATTTAAAGAATTCAGAAAACAATAAGTAAAAGTGGTGTGGAGAATATATGAGAAAATAGTTAAGGTTTTGGAGTTGTTTATCTTCTGGATTTCTATTTTTACCAACTATTTTAATCATGCAAGATTCAATTCATTGCAAACTATATGTGACTAAACCCTAATTCCTTAGTAATTTAGTCTCCTCTAACCAAGTTAACTGCCAATTCCTTGGTCACTTAAGTTCAATTAGAGGGTTAAGTTCAATTCTAGTTTATTAGCCACAAAAACCCTAATTACCCAAATATAAGAGGATTATATGTCATGTATCCCGTTAAGTCCAGATAATTAGTGCTTTAGGAAAAATTGTTTTCAAGCTATTGTTCAAGTAAATTGCTTTTTCAAGGTTTACAAGAAATCAAATAGAATAAGGGTTATTCTTTCGATCTACCCAAATCCGTAAGATGAAGAACGAAAACAATTCTTCAAAGTAAAATCAATAAATTAATTAAAATATAAGTGTAATAGTATTAATCCATAGAATAAATAGAGCTCCTAATCTTAACAGTGGAGGTTTAGTTGCTCATGGCTCAGAGAGAAAATTAGGGTTCTCAAAACTGTGAAGTGCGGAATGAAGTGTGTAAGTGAAAAGAGAGCCCGAAGGGCTGAATCTTTTCCCTTTTATATCAAATCCTAATTAATGTAAAATATATTATCTAAAACTAAATAATATCTTTTCCTATTGTAAAATAAAATAAAGTTTAATAAAAAATTAATAAAATCTCGTTGCTGGCTCAAGGACGTGTTGGGACCATTGCCTTCTGATGACTTACATCATCAACCTCTTTCTCTTATCTAAAAGGGCCATAGAATTGGTAAAATCTCATTCAAATGATGTAATTATATGAATTACATGATAAATTTATGGGACATTGCTTTGAGATAAGTTTGCTTAAATTTCAGGAGAAAAGAACAACAAAGGATGAAGAAAGCAATGAAACAGGGGAGCACAACAAAGAATGAAATAGGGGAGCGCCTTTGGCGCTCCGTTGTGCACAAGAATGCTCCACTCCCCAGGATATCGCCTTTGGCGCTATGTTTTCTTCAAAAGCGTGCACAACCTCCAGGAAGAGCGCCTTTGGCGCTACGTTTTTACAAAGAGCGTCTGCGATACGGAGTGGGAAAGTTCGGCTGGTGATGCGTACACGTGGAAGAGCGCATTTTCCAAAAGCATTGAAGGTCACGCGCACGAATGGGTGACGCGTACGCGTGTCCAGTGCCAGAATCAGAGTTGACGCGCACGCTGGGTGACGCATACGTGTGACAAGGGCCAGAATCAAAGATGACACGCATGCGTGGGTGACGCGTACGCGTGGGTGTACATGCGCTACACCTTCCTGAAAAATGCTACGCTAGCTTGGGAGTGTGCCAACTAAAAGTCTAAAAAGCCTATTTTGAGAAACTTGCAAGTACACCTGAGGAGTTAGGAATTTTTGTATAAATAGGTGGTACTTTGAATTTAGAGGAACTTTTTTTTCAGGACTTCCTTTTTACACTTCACTTTTAGAGACTTTTGGAACGTTTTACTTTTCTTTACTTCTGTACTTAGCTTTATTTTTCCAGTTTTGATTTTCACCTGAAGCTATGAGTAGCTAACTTCCCCCTCATTGGGGAAGGGAGCTCTATTGCACTTGATGGATTAACTGATAGTGAATTTCTTCTTCTCTTCATCTTCTCTTTGATTTTCTATAAGGAATTTCGTTCTTCATGTTTAGTGTTCAATCATCTTGGAAAAGAGGTTGAATGAAAATTGGGTTTCATGGGAACCTTGGAAAAGAAAACATGAAACAATACTTGAAATCCCTTCTCACATTGAGTAGATCTGGATTTTGGGATTGGATACGGTGACATGAAATCTGCCCAAA
This sequence comes from Arachis ipaensis, assembly GCF_059453495.1. Classification (NCBI taxonomy): domain Eukaryota; kingdom Viridiplantae; phylum Streptophyta; class Magnoliopsida; order Fabales; family Fabaceae; genus Arachis; species Arachis ipaensis. The sequence continues at coordinate 109,614,357 of NC_142441.1, read as the reverse complement.
TATTTGGATCTATGAGGATGTGTGGTAAAATCAGGGACCAAGCTTATCTCTCTTCATGAGCAATTAGACCAAGAAATTGGCTGATTATCAAGATTTGAGAGATTGAATAACCAAGGAATTGGGGTTCAATCAATCATGATTGCCAAGAGGTCAATGGGTTGCATGATTGAAGATGAGATGATTTGAATTTAATCCAAAGAGAGCAATATCTCCCAACTCCAATGAATTTTTTCTATTCTTTATAACTTTCTTTAATTTCTGCTATCAACCCATTCCCCATTTACAATTCAGTCATTTATGTTTCTGCCATTTACTTTCCTGCTCTTTACATTTATGCACTTTATTGCTTTCCTTTATTTTCAAGTCATTTACAATTTTGCTATTTAAATTCTACACTCAACAATTCCTCTTAATTAGCTTGACTAAATCGCCCAGTAACTAAAGTTGATTAATCAATCAATCAATCTCTGTGGGATTCGACCTCACTCATAGTGAGTTATTACTTGACGACAATTTGGTATACTTGCCAAAGATGGATTCATTATAGTGATATAGTGAAATTCTAGTCATCAAATTTATGGCGTCGTTGCCGGGGATTGATCTTGAATTGACAATGATTAAGTTGATGGGAATCTAGATCAAGCATTTTATTTACTTTGTTAATCATTTTAATTTTAGCCTTTTATTTTTGTTATTTCTTTTAAGCACTTAAATTCTCAATTGTTCATTGTATATATAACCATTCTAACAAGAATCACACTAACTCTTTGATGCTTTGTATCAACTAAACTGGACTTACCCACCCTTTATCCAAGAGGGTGCTCATCCTTGTTTCAGATTGTGTTTTGTGTTGTGTATGACAGGGAGGAGCGGAACTGTACTTTCCTACGATTCTGAACCTGAGAGGACATTTTTGAGATTGAAAAGAGAGGTAGTATCAAGAGGCAAAAGGGTAGTTGGTGAAGAAGAAGAAGAAGAGAATCTAACTCAAAATATGGAAGGTGAAGCACACAATCATCCAGATGAAGTAGTGGGAAACCATGCTCCCCCACAAGAAAGGATAGTGCTAGGCTCTTATATAAATCCCAATCTTGGGAATTGTGGGAGCAGCATCTTGAAATCCACCATACATGCCAACAATTTTGAGCTTAAACCACAGCTAATCACTCTTGTTCAGAACAACTGTTCATTTGGAGGAAATGCTCGGATCCAAATGAACATCTAACCACATTTTTGAGAATCTGTGACACAGTGAAGGCTAATGGTATTCACCCTGACACCTATAAACTGCTTTTGTTCCCTTTTTCTCTTAGGGATAAAGCATGAAAGTGGCTAAAATCCTTTCCAAATGAGAGTTTGACAACTTGGGAAGAGGTGGTGAACAAGTTCTTGGCAAGATTTTATCCTCCCCAAAGAGTTAACAGGTTGAGGATTGAGGTACAAATATTTAGACAACAAGATGGGAAAACTCTCTATGAAGCATGGGAGAGATACAAGGAGTTGACAAGAAGGTGCCCTCCGAACATGTTCAATGAGTGAGTACAGTTGCACATTTTCTATGAAGGATTGTTTCAAGAATCAAAAAAGGCCTTAGATCACTCTTCAAGAGGCTCTCTTAATAAGAAGAAGACAATTAAAGAGGCCATAGACATCATAAAAACTGTGGCCAATAATGAGTACTTCTATGCCTCTGATAGAAGCCCAAGAAGGGTAGTAATAGAGCTCAATTCTATGGATGCCTTGCTGGCTCAAAATAAGGTGATCACATCCCAACTAGCAGCTCTAACCAAGCAAATGGAGAAGAATCAAGTTTTAGCCATCAATACTCAAGAACCTATGCAAGAAGGAGATAGCCTAGAAATTGAATGTGAATGGAAGTAGGCCAACTATGTGAACAATCCACCCAGACAACCATATGATCCCAATGCCAAAACCTACAACCCAGGCTGGAAGAACCACCCAAATTTTGGGTGGGGAAACCAGTAAAACCAATCCCATTATCACAACCCATATCACTCTAACCAGTACAATAACCCCAACTATCAATTTAACAATCATAGATCCTACCACAACTCATATAATGCCCCATACCACTCCAACCAACAACCACACAGCAACCATTCTCAAAATGTATCATCCCCAACCCCACAACCAAGTGATGACAGTGAAAATTTTACAAGATTGGAAGCCATGATGGCACGAATGGCAGGGAATATTGCCACTATTGCAGAAAGACAATTGCAAACTAGAAAAAAGATAGATTCAATCCAAGAGGAGGTCAGATCTAATATAAGGAACCAAGGGACAGCAATCACAAAATTAGAATCACAATTTGGATCTTTATCCAAGTAAATACCAATGTCTACAAATACATCCCCTAGCGATACCATGACCAATTCAAGAGGGGAATGCAAGGGCATCACAATTAGAAGTGAAAAAGTGGTAGAAGAAGGATCCTCAAGGCACAACTTGCAGGAAGAAGAAGCTGCCAATAACTTAGAACTCAAGGAGGAAGAAGTGGTACATGCTCCAGCCCCACCAAAACAAGTTTTAAAGCCTTATGTACCAAAGGCACCCAGCCCACAAAGGCTGAGAAAAGATGGGAAAGATAGCCAGTTTTCTAGGTTCTTGGAGGTCTTTAAGAAGCTCCAAATTAACATACCTTTTGCTGAAGCACTAGAGCAAATGCCCCTCTATGCCAAGTTCCTAAAGGAGCTCATGACTAAGAAAAGAAACTGGGGAGAAAAGAAAACTGTAGTGCTCACAGAAGAATGTAGTGCCATTATACAAAGGAAGCTTTTCCAAAAGATGAAGAATCCTAGAAGCTTTCAAATTCCCTACATCATAGGAGATATCAAAATTGAAAAAGCCTTATGTGACTTGGGACTAGCATCAACCTTATGTCCTTGGCCATGATGAAGAGAATGAGAATTGAAGAGGCCAAACTAACAAGAATGGCACTTCAACTAGCAGATAGGACATTCAAGTTTTCCCATGGAGTAGTGGAGGACTTTGATAAATCCCAATTTTGTGGTTTATCTTGTGCTTATTTTAGGGGATTTTATCACCTTTTCCCATATTTATTCAATGAAATAGCATAGTTTTGTAATTCTCCATTAATTTGTGCTTAAGTATAAAAACATGCTTTTTAGGCCTTTAAATTGGTGATTTTAATTCACTTTAATTCCATTCGATGCCTTGATGTGTTTGTTGAGTGATTTCAGGTTCAGACTTGTTAGTTAAAGTGGGAGAGTTCATCTTCCCAGCTAATTTTGTAGTGCTTGACATGGAAGAAGAGGCTAATACATCAATCATACTGGGGAGACCATTTTTGGCAACAGCAGGGGCTATAATTGACGTGCAAAAGGGAGAGCTAGTCCTAAGGCTGCATGAAGAAAAGATGGTGTTCAATGTTTTCACTACAATGAGCTAACCAAAGGATTGGGGAATGTATGATGATAGACACAATAGAGAAGCTGGTTCAAGGAGTCCGAGAAGAAGACAAACTTGAAGATACAATAGAGCAAGATCAACAAACATCATGTGGTGAACTACCACAAGAAATCATAGAAGGCTCACTCATGCTAGACAAGGAAAATAAAGAGAAAGTAGAAGCACCAAAGCTGGAATTGAAAACCCTACCCCCAAGCTTGAAGTATGCTTACTTGGGGAGCAATGACACATATCCAGTAATCATCAACTCAAGCTTGAGTGAAGAACAAGAAGAGGAGCTTATCAATGTGTTGAGACAACACAAGGATGCCATAGGGTGGACACTTTTAGATTTAAAAGGGATTAGCCCTTCAATGTGTATGCCCAAAATTCTTCTTGAGGAGGATGCCAAGCCCTCAAGACAGCCACAAAGAAGGTTGAACCCATCAATAAAGGAAGTGATGCAAAAAGAAGTGCTGAAGTTATGGCAAACAGGGGTGATTTACCCAATCTTAGACAGCCCTTGGGTGAGCCCTGTTCATGTGGTCCCAAAGAAAGGAGGAATCACAGTTGTGCCAAATGAAAGAAATGAGTTGATACCAACAAGAACAGTGACTGGATGGCGCATGTGTATAGACTATAGAAAGCTCAATGAAGCCACAAGGAAGGACCATTTTTCTCTACCATTCATGGATCAAATGTTGGAGAGACTTGCTGGACATGAGTACTATTGTTTCTTGGATGGATACTCAGGCTACAACTAGATTGTAGTGGATCACAAAGACCAAAAGAAGACTTCTTTCACTTGCCCTTATGGTATTTTTGCATATAGACACATGCCCTTTGGTTTGTGCAATGCACTTGCCACATTCCAAAGGTGCATGCTATCCATGTTTTCTGATATGATTGAGAGGTTTATTGAGGTTTTCATGGATGATTTTTCAGTGTTTGGTGACTCTTTTCCTAATTGCTTACACCATCTTGCCTTGGTGCTCAAGAGATGCCAAGAGACTAACCTAGTTTTGAATTGGAAAAAGTGTCATTTTATGGTTTCCGAAGGGGTAGTCCTTGGCCACAAAATCTCTAAGAAAGGAATAGAGGTAGATAGAGCCAAGGTGGAAATGATTGAAAAATTACCCCCACCTTGTAATGTCAAAGCAATTAGGAGCTTCTTGGGACATGCCGGGTTCTATAGAAGGTTCATTAGAAACTTTTCAAAAATTGCCAAACCTTTAAGCAACTTGCTTGTCTCTAATGTACCATTCATATTTGATAGAGAATGTATGCAAGCTTTTGATGAGCTTAAAAGTAAGCTCTCCTCTGCACCTATTATAGCACCACCTAGTTGGGATTTACCTTTTGAATTGATGTGTGATGCATTAGATTTTGCTATTGGTGCTGTCTTAGGACAAAGGAGAGACAAGCTAGTGCATGTCATCTATTATGCTAGCAAGGTTCTTAATGAAGCCCAAAGGAACTCCTTGCTATAGTTTTTGCATTTGATAAATTCAGATCTTATCTCATTAGTTCTAAAGTCATTGTGTTTACTGACCATGCAGTACTCAAATACTTGTTAACCAAGCAAGACTCCAAGCCTAGATTGATAAGATGGATCTTGTTACTCCAAGAGTTCAACATTGAAATCAAGGACAGAAGTGGAGCAGAGAATAAGGTGGCTGACCACTTATCAAGGATCCCACATGAGGAGAAGGAAACACATAGCCCTGGGGTAAACAAGAGCTTCCCAGATGAGCAATTGATGATGATTCAAGAGGCTCCATGGTTCGCAGACATAGCCAACTTCAAGGCCATTGGAGAGCTACCTTCCAACATCTACAAAAACTTGAAAAGGAAGCTCATCAATGATGCCAAATATTACATTTGGGATGAGCCTTACCTTTTCAAGAAGTATGCTAATGGGATTCTAAGAAGATGCATCTCCCATGAGGAAGGACAAGAGGTCCTTTGGCATTCCCATAGATCTATCTGTGGAGGACATTTTAGTAGAGAAAGGACTGCTGCCAAAGTGTTGCAGTGTGGATTCTTTTGGCCTACTATATTTAAGGATGCAAAGGAGTTTGTAACAAGGTGTAATGAGTGTCAGAGAGCTGGCAACTTACCCAAGAAAAATGAAATGCCATAAAGATTCATCATGGAGTTGGAATTGTTGGATGTTTGGGGGATTGATTTTATAGGACGATTCCCACCTTCATACTCAAATAATTACATATTGGTGGTTGTGGATTATGTTTCCAAATGGGTAGAGGTCATAGCTACATCAACAAATGATAACAAAGTGGTGATCAATTTCTTGAGGAAAAACATATTTAGCCGGTTTGGGGTTCTAAGAGCTCTTATAAGTGATGGGGAAACTCACTGTTGCAACAAGTAACTTGAGACACTCATCCTCAAATATGGTGTTAAGCACAAGGTAGCAACCCCATACCACCAACAAACTAACGATCAAGCTGAAATTTGAAATAGAGAACTCAAGAGAATTCTTGAGAAGACTGTTGGGAACTCAAGAAAAGATTGGTCCAAGAAGCTAGATGATGCATTGTGGGCTTACAAAACAACCTTTAAGACACCTATTGGCATGTCTCTGATGTGGTGGAAAATTGCCGATTAAGAATTTATAATAAGAACAGCGTTGCAAGTATAGTTCTTAACCGACGAAAATTTCGCTTATCAATTTAAAAGGGTTGTAACAAATTTAGAATAAAAATACTGGGAGTAGAAATCCCAGGTCGTCTCCCAACGAGTTGACAAAAGAGTGCTATTTTATTAGTCAGGAATTTTCTGAGAATTTTTAAGAGTTGGAGAACGAAAAATTAGAATAATAATTAATTAAAGCACTAGAAATTAACAAGAGGTTTTATGTATTTAAAATAAAAAGCCTTGACTGGGAGAAGATTAATTGGAAGTTCTATCCTTGTTGGATTCTTCCAAGTGTAATGGTAATAGGTTGTTGTTTCTACTTAGTTATCCCTTACCGAATAAAGGAAAGTCAAGTAACTGAACCAGCTCCAATTCACAAGTCCTAATCCTCTCCTATGGAAGGATTAGCGTTAGTGACTAGAGAATCAGCCAACAACTTTCAGTTCCCAATTACACTTGAGTATTCCAACTCAAGGGTCTCCTTTTAATCAACTCCCAAGTCAAGTTGGGAGTCTACTCCATTGACATGAATACCATTTTCATAAACGGTAAAAGGGGAAGAAAAGAAGACATGATAAACTAAACAAAATAATAACTGAAAATCAATTAAAGGTAAAAATAGTTCTTTGCATTAATAAATTCCAAAACCATAAACATCCATATCTGAACAGGGTTAATAAGTGATTAAAAGAGTAAGAGAATAAGGAAACAAACTAGAATAATGGCAACTTCAATGGAGGTAGTAACTCTTCTCAATATGCAAATCCAAAGCTTAAACTCTAAAACTATGAATGTGAAGGAAACCTAGAGAAAGTAGTGATTTCTCTCTAAGATTCAAAACTAAAACTAAAAACTGTGCGAATGAGAATGTGTGTTGAGTCTCTGCTTGTCCTCTGGCTCTAGTTTGTGTTGCTGGGCTGAAAACTGGGTCCAAACTCAACCCAAAATCGCCCCCATCGTCTTCTGCGTTTTCTGCACGTGGCGCATGTCATGCGTACGCGTCGATGGTCATCTTCACGTGTCATGTGCACGCGTCAAGTACGCGCACGTGTCGCTGTGCAAATCTCCAATTCACGCGCTGCGTGAGCCATGCGTGTGCGTCGCTCCTCGCTGGTTATCTTCTTTATTTCTTGTGCTCCTTCCATTTTTGCAAGCTTCCTCTCTATCCTCTAAGCTATTTCTTCCCTATATAGCCTGAAAATACTTAGCACACAGATCACAGTATCGAATGTTATAAAGGGGGATTAAAATACACAATTTAAAGGCTTAGGAAGCAAGTTTTCAACCATAGAACAAAATTGGGAAAGAATTGTAAAATCATGCAAATTGTATGAATAAGTGTGCAAAGACTTGATAAAAACCACTCAATTGAGCACAAGATAAACCATAAAATAGTGGTTTATCAGTCTCCATACCAATTGGTGTTTGGAAAGGCTTGTCATCTACTAGTGGAGCTTGAACATAGAACATTTTGGGCTCTAAAGATGTTGAACTTTAATAATCAAGCTACTGGAGAAAGAAGATTGCTGCAGCTCAATGAGTTAGATGAATTCAGATCACAAGCCCTTGAAAATGCCAAGATTTACAAGGAGAAAACAAAGAAATGGCATGATAAAAAACTAGCAAGAAGGGAGTTTGTAGAAGATCAAAAGGTGTTATTGTATAACTCAAGGCTCAAGTTTTTTCCAGGGAAGCTGAAATCAAGATGGTCTGGACCATTCATAATCATCAAGGCCTCACTTTATGGTCATGTGGAGCTTATGGATAACAAAACACAGAGGACTTTCACTGTCAATGGCCATAGACTTAAGCACTACTTGGGAGACTCACTGGATGAGCTAAGAGTGAACTATAACCTCGGCTGAAGAGGAAGAATCATCAAGCTAGTGACGTTAAAGAAGTGCTAGTTGGGAGGCACTGGTGCACGAATTGTGAATCACACTTTTCACAACTCGTACCACTAACCAGCAAGTGCACTGGGTCGTCCAAGTAATACCTTACGTGAGTAAGGGTCGAATCCCACGGAGATTGTTGGTTTGAAGCAATCTATGGTTATCTTGCAATTCTTAGTCAGGAAGTCAATTATATTTATCAGTTGAATTATGAATAAACAAGAGAGCATGGGTTAAAGGTTACTTGTTATGCAGTAATGGAGAATATGTTGGAGTTTTGGAGATGCTTTGTGATGAGCGGATAATTTATACGCTTTTTGGCATTGTTTTTAGTATGTTTTTAGTAGGATCTAGTTACTTTTAGGGATGTTTTCATTGGTTTTTATGTTAAATTCACATTTCTGGACTTTACTATGATTTTGTGTGTTTTTCTGTGATTTCAGGTATTTTCTGGCTGAAATTGAGGGACTTGAGCAAAAATCAGATTCAGAGGTTGAAGAAGGACTGCTGATGCTGTTGGATTCTGACCTCCCTGCACTCAAATTAGATTTTCTGGAGCTACAGAACTCGAAATGGCGCGCTTCAAATTGCGTTGAAAAGTAGACATCCAGGGCTTTCCAGCAATATATAATAGTCCATACTTTGGCCAAGAATAGACGATGTAAACTGGCGTTCAACGCCAGCTTTCTACCCAAATCTGGCGTCCAGCGCCAGAAAAGGATCCAAAACCAGAGTTGAACGCCCAAACTGGCACAAAAACTGGCGTTCAACTCCACAAATGGCCTCTGCACGTGCAACACTTAAGCTCAGCCCAAACACACACCAAGTGGGCCCCGGAAGTGGATTTATGCATCAATTACTTACTTCTGTAAACCCTAGTGACTAGTTTATTATAAATAGGACCTCTTACTATTGTATTTGACATCTTTGGACGCCTGGTTCTTAGATCAGAGGGGCTGGCCATCTCGGCCATGCCTGGACCTTCACTTATGTATTTTCCAACGGTAGAGTTTCTACACTCCATAGATTAAGGTGTGGAGCTCTGCTGTTCCTCAAAGATTAATGCAAAGTACTACTGTTTTCTATTCAATTCTTCTTATTTCTCTTCTAAGATATCCATTCGCACCCAAGAACGTGATGAAGGTGATGATTATGTGTGACGCTCATCATCCTTCTCCCTTATGAACACGTGCCTGACAAACACTTCTGTTCTACATGAATTAAGCTAGACTGAGTATCTCTTAGATCTCTTAATCAGAATCTTCGTGGCGTAAGCTAGAATGATGGCGGCATTCAAGAGAATCCGGAAAGTCTAAACCTTGTCTGTGGTATTCCGAGTAGGATTCGATGAATGAATGACTGTGACGAGCTCCTAACTCGCGATTGCAGGGCGTTAGTGACAGACGCAAAAGGATAGTAAATCCTATTCCAGCATGATCGAGAACCGACAGATGAATAGCCGTGCCGTGACAGGGTGCGTGAGCATATTATTCACTGAGAGGATAAGATGAAGCCATTGACAAGGGTGATGCCTCCAGACGATTAGCCGTGCCGTGACAGGGCATTGGATCATTTTCCCGAGAGATGACCGAAAGTAGCCATTGACAGTGGTGATGTATCACATAAAGCCAGCCATGGAAAGGAGTAAGACTGATTGGATGAAGATAGCAGGAAAGCAGAGGTTCAGAGGAATGAAAAGCATCTCCATTCGCTTATCTGAAATTCCTACCAATGATTTACATAAGTACCTCTATCCCTATTCTATTATTTATTATTCGAAAACTCCATTATCAATTTATATCCGCCTGACTGAGATTTACAAGGTGACCATAGCTTGCTTCATACCAACAATCTCCGTGGGATTCGACCCTTACTCACGTAAGGTATTACTTGGACGACCCAGTGCACTTGCTGGTTAGTTGTATCGAAGTTGTGACAATTATGAATTAAGATCAGAGCACCAAGCTTTGGAGCCATTACCAGGATTTGTTCGAGCCTGGAGATCACAATTTCGTGCACCAAGTTTTTGGCGCCGTTGCCGGGGATTGTTTGAGTATGAACAACTGACGGTTCATCTTGTTGCTCAGATTAGGTAACTTTCTTTTTGTTTTGTTTTCAAAAAAAAAAAATTTCTTTCAAAAATATTTTCAAAAATCTCTCATCTGTTTTCGAAAAAAAAAAATATTTTCAAAAATATATTTTTCTTCAGAATTTTTAAGAATGAATTCTAGTGTTTCATGATGATTTGTTGAATCCTGGCTGGCTGTAAGCCATGTCTAATTTTTGGACTGGGGTTTCAACTTACCATCACAAATGAAGAGATTCTCACACACTTAGTTGTTCTATACATGAAAAGTATCCATATCTGCTGAAGCTTGGCTGGCCATTGGCCATGTCTAGTGTTTTGGACTGGAGCTTTCATTAAAAGCTTGGCTGGCTAGTGAGCCATGTCTAATTCCTGGACTGAAGCTTTAGACTAACATGGCAAGATTCCTGGAATTCATGTTAAAAATTTTGGAATCCTAATTTTTTTCTTTTTCATATAATTTTCGAAAAAAATCCAAAAAAATTTAGAAAATCATAAAAATCAAAAATATTTTTGTGTTCTTGTTTGAGTCTTGAGTCATGTTATAAGTTTGGTGTCAATTGCATATGCATCTTGCATTTTTTCGAAAATTCATGCATTCATAGTGTTCTTCATGATCTTCAAGTTGTTCTTGGTAAGTCTTCTTGTTTGATCTTGATGATTTTTTGTTTTGTGTCTTTTATTGTTTTTCATATGCATTTTTCGTTTCTTAGAGTCTAAACATGAAAGATTTCTAAGTTTGGTGTCTTGCATGTTTTCTTTGCATTAAAAATTTTTCAAAAATATGTTCTTGATGTTCATCATGACATTCAAAGTGTTCTTGGTGTTCATCTTGACATTCATAGCATTCTTGCATACATTCATTGTTTTGATCTAAAAATTTCATGCATTGCATAATTTTCATGTTTTTCATAAAAATTTCAAAAATCAAAAAAAAAAAATATCTTTCCCTTTTTCTCTCATCAAATTCGAAAATTTGGATTGACTTTTTCAAAAATTTTTAAAATCAAATTGTTTCTCATGAGTCAAACCAAATTTTCAATTTGAAAATCTTATCTTTTTCAAAATCTTTTTCAAAAATCAAATCTTTTTCAAAATTCTTAGTTATTTTCGAAAATTCCAAAAATATTTTTCAAAAATCTTTTTCTTATTTTATACCATAATTTTCGAAAATAACATAATCAATTAATGTTTTGATTCAAAAATTTGAAGTTTGTTACTTGCTTGTTAAGAAAGATTCAAACTTTAAGTTCTAGAATCATATCTTGTGATTTCTTATGAATTAAGTCATTAATTGAGATTTTAAAAATCAAATCTTTTTCAAAACTAATTTCTATCATATCTTTTCAAAAATATATTCTTATCTTATCTTTTTCAAAAATATCTTTTCAAAATATCTTTTCTAACCTCCTAACTTCTTATCTTTTCAAAATTTGTTTCAACTAACTAACTAACTTTTTGTTTGTTTCTTAACTTTTTCAAAACCACCTAACTAACTCTATCTCTCTCATTTTCGAAAATGTCTTCCCTCTTTTTCAAAAATTTCTTTTTAATTAACTAATTATTTTTATTTTTTATTTTTAATTTCAAAAATTTTCGAAAAAAAAAAAATTTCTACTAACAATTTTCAAAAACCATTTTCAAAAATCACTAACTCTTTTTCAAAATAATTTTCGAAAATTATACCTCCCCCATCCTATTCTATTTATTCATTCATATCCTAACATCTCATCTCACATCTCTTCCATTCGTACAGTTGTGCTTCTTCCTTTACATCACATTCTTTGTCTCCCCCTCTTTTCTTCCACTCACAAAGGGATCCCTATACTGTGGTATAAAGGATCTCTATTATTATTATTATTTTTCTGTCCATTCTTCCTTGTCATATGAGCAGGAGCAAGGATAAGAACATTCTTGTGGAAGCAGATCCAGAACCTGAAAGGACTCTGAAGAGAAAATTAAGAGAAGCTAAAATACAACAATCCAGAGAAAACCTTTCAGAAATTTTTGAACAGGAAGAGGAGATGGCAGCCGAAAATAATAATAATATAAGGAAGATGCTTGGTGACTTTACTGCACCTAATTCCAATTTACATGGAAGAAGCATCTCCATTCCTGCCATTGGAGCAAACAACTTTGAGCTGAAACCTCAATTAGTTTCTCTGATGCAGCAGAACTGCAAGTTTCATGGACTTCCATCTGAAGATCCTTTTCAGTTCTTAACTGAATTCTTACAGATATGTGATACTGTTAAGACTAATGGAGTAGATCCTGAAGTCTACAGGCTCATGCTTTTCCCTTTTGCTATAAGAGACAGAGCTAGATTATGGTTGGATTCTCAACCCAAAGACAGCCTGAACTCTTGGGATAAGCTGGTCACGGCTTTCTTAGCCAAGTACTTTCCTCCTCAAAAGCTGAGCAAGCTAAGAGCTGATGTTCAAACCTTCAGACAGAAAGAAGGTGAATCTCTCTATGAAGCTTGGGAAAGATACAAACAGTTGACCAAAAAGTGTCCTTCTGACATGCTTTCAGAATGGACCATCCTGGATATATTCTATGATGGTTTATCTGAGCTATCAAAGATGTCACTGGACACTTCTGCAGGTGGATCCATTCACCTAAAGAAAACGCCTGCAGAAGCTCAAGAACTCATTGACATGGTTGCTAATAACCAGTTCATGTACACTTCTGAAAGGAATCCTGTAAGCAATGGGACGCCTATGAAGAAGGGAGTTCTTGAAGTTGATACTCTGAATGCCATATTGGCTCAGAATAAAATATTGACTCAGCAAGTCAATATGATTTCTCAGAGTCTGCATGGAATGCAAGCTGCATCCAACAGTACTCAAGAGGCATCTTCTGAAGAAGAAGCCTATGATCCTGAGAACCCTGCAATAGCAGAGGTAAATTACTTAGGTGAACCTTATAGAAACACCTATAACTCAACATGGAGAAATCATCCAAATTTCTCATGGAAGGATCAAAAGCCCCAACAAGGCTTTAATAATGGTGGAAGAAACAGGTTTAGCAATAGCAAGCCTTTTCCATCATCAACTCAGCAACAGACAGAGAACTCTGAACAAAATGCTTCTAATTTAGCAAATCTAGTCTCTGATCTATCTAAGGCCACTGTAAGTTTCATGAATGAAACAAGGTCTTCCATTAGAAATCTGGAAGCACAAGTGGGCCAGCTGAGTAAAAGGATCACTGAAATCCCTCCTAGTACTCTCCCAAGCAATACAGAAGAGAACCCAAAAGGAGAGTGCAAGGCCATTGACATAAGCGCCATGGCCGAACCTGTGAGGAGAGGAGAGGACGTGAATCCCAAGGAGGAAGACCTCCTGGGACGTCCAGTGATCAATAAGGAGCTTCCCTCTGAGGAACCAAAGGACTCTGAGGCTCATTTAGAGACCATAGAGATTCCATTGAACCTCCTTATGCCCTTCATGAGCTCTGATGAGTATTCCTCTTCTGAAGAGAATGAGGATGTTACTGAAGAGCAAACTGCCAAGTTTCTTGGTGCAATCATGAAGCTGAATGCCAAATTGTTTGGCATTGATGCTTGGGAAGTTGAACCTCCCTTGTTCATCAATGAACTAAGTGATCTGGATCAACTGACATTGCCTCAGAAGAGACAGGATCCTGGAAAGTTCATAATACCCTGTACCATAGGCACCATGATCTTTAAGGCTCTATGTGACCTTGGTTCAGGAATAAACCTCATGCCCCTCTCTGTAATAGAGAAACTGGGAATCTATGGGGTGCAAGCTGCTAAAATCTCACTAGAGATGGCAGACAGCTCAAAAAGACAGGCTTATGGACAAGTAGAAGATGTATTAGTAAAGGTTGAGGGCCTTTACATCCCTGCTGATTTCATAGTCCTGGATACTGGAAAGGAAGAGGATGAATCCATCATCCTAGGAAGACCTTTCCTGGCCACAGCAAGAGCTGTGATTGATGTTGACAGAGGTGAAATATTCCTTCAATGGAATGAGAACTCCCTTGTATTCAAAACTCAAGGATCCCCCTCTGCAACCATGGAGAGGAAGCAGGAAAAGCTTCTCTCCCAGCAGAGTCAACCAGAGCCCCCACAGTCAAACTCTAAGTTTGGTGTTGGGAAGCCACAACCAAACTCTAAGTTTGGTGTTGAACTCCCATATCCAAACTCTAAGTTTGGTGTTGGAGAGTTTCAACAAAGCTCTGCACATCTGTAAGGCTCCATGAGAGCCCACTGTCAAGCTATTGACATTAAAGAAGTGCTTGTTGGGAGGCAACCCAATGTTTATCTAATTCTTATTTTTATTGTTTTTCGTGTTTTCTTAGGTTCATGATCATGTGGAGTCACAAAATAAATAGAAAAATTGAAAACGGAATCAAAAACAGCAGAAGAAAAGTCACACCCTGGAGGAGCATCTGTCTGGCGTTCAGCGCCAGAACAGAGCATGGTTCTGGCGCTGAAGGCCCAAAATGGGCAGCTTTTGGGCGCTGAACGCCAAAACAGGCATGGTTCTGGCGTTCAACGCCAGAAATGGCACACAGATGGGCGTTGAACGCCCAAAATGGCCACCAACCTGGCGCTGAACGCCCAGAGTTGGGTACAAAGGCATTTTTACATGCCTAATGGGTGCAGGGATGTAATTCCTTGAACACCTCAGGATCTATGGACCCCACAGGATCCACTCAGGATCTGTGGACCCCACAGGATCCCCACCTACCTCCACTCACTTCTTCTCACCACTCTCTTTCACACAACCCCATAAACACTCTTCCCTAAAACCCCTCACCAATCACCTCAATCTCCTCTTCCCCATAAACCTACCTCATAAACTCCACCTACCTTCAAAATTCAAAACCAATTTCCCACCCATATGGCCGAAACCTTCCCCCCCTTCCCTTCCCTATATAAAGCCCTCCATTCTTCATCAAATTCACACAACACACCCCTATACACTCCTCTTGGCCGAAACCACATCTCCCTCTCCCTCTCCATATTTCTTCTTCTTCTTCTTCTATTCTTTTGTTTACTGCTCGAGGGCGAGCAATATTCTAAGTTTGGTGTGGTAAAAGCCTAGCTTTTTTGTTTTTCCATTACCATTGATGGCATCTAAGACCGGAGAATCCTCTAGAAGAGGGAAAGGGAAGATAAAAGCTTCCACATCCGAGTCATGGGAGATGGAAAGGTTCATCTCCAAAGCCCATCAAGACCACTTCTATGATGTTGTGGCCAAGAAAAAGGTGATCCCTGAGGTCCCTTTTAAACTCAAAAGAAATGAGTATCCGGAGATCCGACATGAAATTCAAAGAAGAGGTTGGGAAGTTCTAACAAATCCCATCCAACAAGTCGGCATCTTAATGGTTCAAGAGTTCTATGCCAATGCATGGATCACCAAGAACCATGATCAAAGTAAGAACCCGGATCCAAAGAACTATGTTACAATGGTTCGGGGGAAATACTTAGATTTTAGTCCGGAGAATGTGAGGTTGGCGTTCAACTTGCCATACATGGAAGAGAACGCACGCCCCTACACAAGGAGAGTCAACTTTGATCAAAGGTTGGACCAAGTCCTTATGGACATATGTGTAGAAGGAGCTCAATGGAAGATTGACTCCAAAGGCAAGCCGGTTCAACTAAGAAGATTGGACCTCAAGCCTATAGTTAGAGGATGGTTGGAGTTTATTCAATGCTCAATCATTCCCACTAGCAACCGGTCTGAAGTTACTATAGACCGGGCCATCATGATCCATAGCATCATGATTGGAGAAGAGGTGGAAGTTCATGAGATTATACCTCAAGAACTCTACAAGGTGGCTGACAAGTCCTCCACCATGGCAAGGTTAGCCTTTCCTCACCTCATTTGCCACCTATGCAATTCAGCTGGAATTGACATAGAGGGAGATATCCTCATTAAAGAGGACAAGCCCATCACTAAGAAAAAGATGGAGCAAGCAAGAGAGCCCAGTCATGGAGCTCAAGAGGCGCAAGAAGCTCATCACCATGAGATTCCGGAAATGCCTCAAATGCACTTTCCTCCACAAAACTATTGGGAGCACATCAACACCTCCCTAGAAGAATTGAGTTCCAATATGGGACAACTAAGGGTGGAACATCAAGAGCACTCCATCATGCTGCATGAAATAAGAAAAGATCAAAAAGCAATGAAGGAGGAGCAACAAAGACAAGGAAGAGACATAGAAGAGCTCAAGGACATCATTGGTTCCTCAAGAAGGAAATGCCACCATCACTAAGGTGGATTCATTCCTTGTTCTTCTTCCTTCTGTTTTTCGTTTTCTATGTTATGTGCTTATCTATGTTTGTGTCTTCATTACATGATCATTAGTAGTTAGTAACTTTGTCTTAAAGATATAAATGTCCTATGAATCCATCACTTCTCTTAAATGAAAAATGTTTTAATTCAAAAGAACAAGAAGTACATGAGTTTCGAATTTATCCTTGAACTTAGTTTAATTATATTGATGTGGTGACAATGCTTCTTGTTTTCTGAATGTATGCTTGAACAGTGCATATGTCTTTTGAAGTTGTTGTTTAAGAATGTTAAATATGTTGGCTCTTGAAAGAATGATGACTAGGAGACATGTTATTTGATAATCTGAAAAATCATAAAAATGATTCTTGAAGCAAGAAAAAGCAGCAAAAAAAAAAAACAAAGCTTGCAGAAAAAAAAAAATAGGCGAAAAAAAAATAGAAAGAAAAAGAAAAAGCAAGCAGAAAAAGCCAATAACCCTTAAAACCAAAAGGCAAGGGCAATTAAAAAGGATCCCAAGGCTTTGAGCATCAGTGGATAGGAGGGCCTAAAGGAATAAAATCCTGGTCTAAGCGGCTAAACCAAGCTGTCCCTAACCATGTGCTTGTGGCGTGTAGGTGTCAAGTGAAAACTTGAGACTGAGCGGTTAAAGTCAAGGTCCAAAGCAAAAACAAAGAGTGTGCTTAAGAACCCTGGACACCTCTAATTGGGGACTCTAGCAAAGCTGAGTCACAATCTGAAAAGGTTCACCCAATTATGTGTCTGTGGCATTTATGTATCCGGTGGTAATACTGGAAAACAAAGTGCTTAGGGCCACGGCCAAGACTCATAAAGAAGCTGTGTTCAAGAATCATCATACTGAACTAGAAGAGTCAATAACACTATTCGAAATCTGAAGTTCCTATAGATGCCAATCATTCTAAACTTCAATGGATAAAGTGAGATGCCAAAACTATTCAAGAGGCAAAAAGCTATAAGTCCCGCTCATATGATTGCAGCTATGTTTCATTGATAGTTTGGAATTTATAGTATATTCTCTTCTTTTTATCCTATTTGATTTTCATTTGCTTGGGGACAAGCAACAATTTAAGTTTGGTGTTGTGATGAGCAGATAATTTATACGCTTTTTGGCATTGTTTTTAGTATGTTTTTAGTAGGATCTAGTTACTTTTAGGGATGTTTTCATTGGTTTTTATGTTAAATTCACATTTCTGGACTTTACTATGAGTTTGTGTGTTTTTCTGTGATTTCAGGTATTTTCTGGCTGAAATTGAGGGACTTGAGCAAAAATCAGATTCAGAGGTTGAATAAGGACTGCTGATGCTGTTGGATTCTGACCTCCCTGCACTCAAAGTGGATTTTCTGGAGCTACAGAACTCGAAATGGCGCGCTTCCAATTGCGTTGGAAAGTAGACATCCAGGGCTTTCCAGAAATATATAATAATCTATACTTTGGCCAAGAATAGACGACGTAAACTGGCGTTCCACGCCAGCTTTCTACCCAAATCTGGCGTCCAGCGCCAGAAAAGGATCCAAAACCAGAGTTGAACGCCCAAACTGGCACAAAAACTGGCGTTCAACTCCACAAATGGCCTCTGCACGTGCAACACTTAAGCTCAGCCCAAACACACACCAAGTGGGCCCCGGAAGTGGATTTATGCATCAATTACTTACTTCTGTAAACCCTAGTGACTAGTTTATTATAAATAGGACCTCTTACTATTGTATTTGACATCTTTGGACGCCTGGTTCTTAGATCAGAGGGGCTGGCCATCTCGGCCATGCCTGGACCTTCACTTATGTATTTTCCAACGGTAGAGTTTCTACACTCCATAGATTAAGGTGTGGAGCTCTGCTTTTCCTCAAAGATTAATGCAAAGTACTACTGTTTTCTATTCAATTCTTCTTATTTCTCTTCTAAGATATCCATTCGCACCCAAGAACGTGATGAAGGTGATGATTATGTGTGACGCTCATCATCCTTCTCCCTTATGAACACGTGCCTGACAAACACTTCTGTTCTACATGAATTAAGCTAGAATGAGTATCTCTTAGATCTCTTAATCAGAATCTTCGTGGTGTAAGCTAGAATGATGGCGGCATTCAAGAGAATCCGGAAAGTCTAAACCTTGTCTGTGGTATTCCGAGTAGGATTCGATGAATGAATGACTGTGACGAGCTCCTAACTCGCGATTGCAGGGCGTTAGTGACAGACGCAAAAGGATAGTAAATCCTATTCCAGCATGATCGAGAACCGACAGATGAATAGCCGTGCCGTGACAGGGTGCGTGAGCATATTATTCACTGAGAGGATAAGATGAAGCCATTGACAAGGGTGATGCCTCCAGACGATTAGCCGTGCCGTGACAGGGCATTGGATCATTTTCCCGAGAGATGACCGAAAGTAGCCATTGACAGTGATGATATATCACATAAAGCCAGCCATGGAAAGGAGTAAGACTGATTGGATGAAGATAGCAGGAAAGCAGAGGTTCAAAGGAATGAAAAGCATCTCCATTCGCTTATCTGAAATTCCTACCAATGATTTACATAAGTACCTCTATCCCTATTCTATTATTTATTATTCGAAAACTCCATTATCAATTTATATCCGCCTGACTGAGATTTACAAGGTGACCATAGCTTGCTTCATACCAACAATCTCCGTGGGATTCGACCCTTACTCACGAAAGGTATTACTTGGACGACCCAGTGCACTTGCTGGTTAGTTGTATCGAAGTTGTGACAAGTATGAATTAAGATCAGAGCACCAAGCTTTGGAGCCATTACTAGGATTTGTTCGAGCCTGGAGATCACAATTTCGTGCACCACTTTGTCTTCTGAATCTCTGCTTTCCTCTGTCTTCTGATTCACACACGCACGTCCTTCTATGGCAAGCTGTGTGTTGGTGTATCACCATTGTCAATGGCTACCATCCATCCTTCCAGTGAAAAGGGTCCAGGTGCGCTGTCACCGCACGGCTAATCATCTGCAGGTTCTCAGTCGTACCGGAATAGGATTTACTATCCTTTTGCGTCTGTCACTACGCCCAGCACTCGCGAGTTTGAAGTTCGTCACAGTCATCCAATCCCAGAATCCTACTCGGAATACCACAGACAAGGTTTAGACTTTCCGGATTCTCATGAATGTCGCCATCAATCTAGCTTATACCACGGAGATTCTGATTAGGGAATCTAAGAGATATTCATTCAATCTGATGTAGAACGGAGGTGATTGTCAGACACACGTTCATGGATTGAGGAAGGTGATGAGTGTCACTGATCATCACCTTCTCCATAGTTAGGCGTGAATGGATATCTTAGATAGGAGCTCCTCACCCCCCCCAACAATGGAGTTTAGAGACTCATGCCATCAAAGAGTACAAAATTCAGATCTAAAATGTCATGAGATACAGAATAAATCTCTAAAAGTTGTTTAAATACTAAACTGGTAACTTAGGTTTACAGAAAATGAGTAGACTATGATAAATAGTGCAGAAATCCACTTCTGAGGCCCACTTGGTGTGTGCTGGGGCTGAGACTAAAGCTTCTCACGTGCCTAGGCTGTTTCTGGCGTTCAACGCCAGGTTGTAACCTGTTATAGGAGTCTTGAATGCTGTTTTGTATGCCCACAGAGCATCATCCAAGCTTCTTGCCCAATCCTTTCTACGGGTATTTACAGTCTATTCTAGGATTCTTTTTAGCTCTCTGTTAGAGACTTCAGCTTGTCCATTAGTCTGTGGATGATATGGAGTCGCCACCTTGTGGCGAATCCCATACCGGACCATGGCAGAGTAAAGCTGTTTGTTGCAGAAGTGAGTGCCCCCATCACTGATTAGTACTCTAGGGACCCCAAACCTGCTGAAAATATTTTTCTGGAGGAACTTCAGCACTGTTTTAGTATCATTGGTGGGTGTGGCAATGGCCTCAACCCATTTTGATACATAGTCAACTGCCACCAGAATATAAGTGTTTGAGAATGATGGTGGGAAAGGTCCCATGAAGTCAATTCCCCAGACGTCAAACAACTCAATCTCCAAGATTTCTTGTTGAGGCATGGCGTAACCATGAGGCAGATTACCAGCTCTTTGGCAACTGTCACAGTTACGTACAAACTCTCGGGAATCTTTATAGAGTGTGGGCCAATAGAAGCCACATTGGAGGACCTTGGTGGCTGTTCGCTCACCTCCGAAATGGCCTCCATATTGAGATCCATGGCAATGCCATAGGATCCTTTGTGCTTCTTCTCTAGGAACACACCTACGGATTATTCCGTCTGCACATCTTTTAAAGAGATAGGGTTCATCCCACAAGTAGTACTTTGCATCAGTGATTAATTTTTTCTTTTGTTGCCTGTTGTACTCTTTGGGTATGAACCTTGCAGCTTTATAGTTTGCAATATCGACAAACCATGGTGTTTCCTGAATGGCAAATAAATGCTCATCCGGAAAAGTCTCAGAGATCTCAAGAAAGGGGGGGACGTCCCTTCTACTGGCTCTATCCGGGACAGATGATCAGCCACTTGGTTTTCTGTCCCTTTTCTGTCTCTTATTTCTATATAAACTCTTGCAGAAGCAACACCCATCTGATGAGCCTGGGTTTTGAATCCTGCTTTGTGAGTAGATATTTAAGAGCAGCATGGTCAGTATACACAATCACTTTTGATCCTACTAAGTATGATATGAACTTGTCAATGGCATAAACCACTACAAGTAATTCTTTTTCTGTGGTTGTGTAATTTTTCTGGGCATCATTTAAAACGCGACTAGCATAATAAATGACGTGCAGAAGCTTGTCATGCCTCTGTCCCAATACTGCACCAATGGCGTGATCACTGGCATCACACATTAGCTCAAATGGTAATGTCCAGTCTGGTACAGAAATAACTGGTAATGACCATCACACATTAGATTTTGTTCCTCTTGACCTAGGTAGAGTAATTGGTGACTCTTAAGTTATCAAACTCCTTTGTTGATTGATAATTAGAAGTTGCTAGTTGACTTGAATGCCATTAAAGCTAGTCTTTCATCATGATTAGGCTATGACTTGTGGAATCAAGTTAATTCATCCACTTGACTTTCCTTCATGGTTAGAGGTTAACTAAGTGGGAGCAATGGACAATTCTCATCACATTTGATAAGGATAACTAGGATAGGACTTCTAGTTCTCACACCTTGCCAAGAGCTTTTCTAGTTGTTAGTTTATTTCTTTTGCCATTTACATTTTTTGTCTCTTAATTCAAAACCCCAAAACATACTTCATAGCCAATAACAAGAAAACTTTATTGCAATTCCTAGGGAGAACAACCCGAGGTTTGAATACTTCGGTTATTTTTATAGGGGTTTGTTACCTGTGACAACCAACTTTTTGTATGAAAGGATTATTGTTGGTTTAGAAACTATACTTGCAACGAGATTTCATTTGTGAAATTCTAAACCACACAAAAATCCATTCATCAAAATGGCGCCGTTGCCGGGAAATTGCAATGGTGTTATGTTATTGGTTATTGTATATATGTGAATATTGTGAATAACTTGATTTTTGGATTGCCTGTTAGTTTTTGCTAGTTTTAGGACTTTGTTTCATTATTTCTTATTAGCTTTTGTTTCTTATTTTCTCTTTTCATTATGAATTCTCACTTTGGCTATGAGTTTGGTTCTAACTATGTTGTAGGAAATGGAAGCTTCAATGAGGATGTGTATCAAGGATGGGACAATCAAAGATGGGAGGAGCCATATGCATATGATCAATCTTCATGGCAACAACCTCCACAATACACTATGAACAAGAGCCATTCTATGATGCATATCAATCCAATGGTAATGGTGAATCTGATAAACCATTATTTTATGGTCTATATTGTGTTTAATTGTGTGGTTTTATCAAATCTATACCCACTTATTCATTAAATTAGCATGTATTTACAATTCCTTCCCAAAATTACTCCATGGTTGAAAACTTGCTTCCTAGAGACTTTTAATTATGTATTTTAATTCTCCTTTATTCCATTCGATGTTGTGATCTGTGTGTTAAGTGTTTCAGACTTTATAGGGCATGAATGACTTGGAGATTGGAAAGGAGGCTTACAAAAATGGAAGGAACACAAGAAATTAAGGAGATGACCAGCGAGAAGTGACACAGACGCATGGCTCACGCGACTGCGCGAAATAGAGGAAATTGCAGTGACGCGCTCGCGTGCCTGATGCGAACGCATGGATTGGAAACTGCACAAGTGACACGAATGCGTAAACGACGTGCACGCGTGACAAGGCAAAACGCTGCATGACGTGAACGCATGGATGACGCGATTGCGTGACGTGCGGGATCTACAGAATTTGCTGGGGGCGATTTTGGACCCTGTTTTGACCCAGTTTTCGGCCCAGAAAAGCATATTAGAGCCAGGGAACAGGTAGAGACCAAGAATAACATTCATTCCACACAATTTTAGTTTCTTAGATCTGAATTTACTCCTCCTCTAGGTTTTCTCTCTACACATTCATAGTTCTTAGGATTTTGATTTTTATTGCTTTTTGGATTGGGATATTGAGAAGAGTTATTACCTCCGCCAAGACTTCATCATTCTAGTTTGTTTCCTTACTTGTCACTTACTCTTTCATATCCTTAATTTGTTCAGAATTACTATTGGATTATTTTTAGAATTTATTAATACAAGAACTATTTTTATTTTTAATTGGTCTCTTTGATTATTATTATTTATCATGTCTTTCTCTACTTCCCTTTCTCATTTTGCGAAGTTTACATTCATAATGAGCGAGTAGTTCCATAACTTGATTGGGAGTTAGTTGAAAGGAGAACCTTGAGTTGGAATGCTCAAGAGTAAAATTATAATTGGGTTTATCGTTGGGTCACCCTCTAGTCACTGACACTAGTCCTTCCCAAGGGAGAGTATTAGAACTTGTGAATAGAAACTGACTTCCAGCTTGCTTGACTTTCCTTTATCTAGTAAAGGATAACTGAGCAGAACAACCTTCAATTATCAATTAATCTTGAGAGAACTCCAACAAGGATATGTCTTCCGACTAATCTACTCCCGGTCAAGGTTTTTATTTAAATTACATAAATTCCCTGATTTAATTCCCTGTCTATCAAACTCAAACTCTTTTTGAAAATATCTGATTAATAAAATAGCACATCTTTCTGCAACTCGTTGGGAGACGACCTGGGATTTATACTCCCAGTATTTTAATTCTAATTTTGTGACAATTCTTCTAAATTGATAAGCGAATTTTTGTTGGTTAAGAACTGTACTTGCAACGTATCTCTTATAATAATTTCTTAACCCACCAATTCCGCCACGTCAATTTTTGGCGCCGTTGCCAGGGAGTTGCAATAGAGTGCTAAGTTATTGATTGGAATTTATTTATTTGCATTTTATTTTAGTTTTTGCTACTATGAGCTGCATGTTTCTTTCGTTAAATGACGCGTTCACTTCCTGATCCAAGCTTGCCAGTATTTGATCCTGAGATTGAAAGAACTATTTCACGTATAAGGCAAGCTCGGCGTCGGTTAGTCCTCCCCGAAGGCAAATCTGAAACGTCACGTAAGGAAGAAACAAGCTCCCTTTCTACTGATTCGGTTGATTTATGTGCAAGTGACATGGCAGCACCTAGGAGAGTTACTATCCAGGAGGCTGGAGCCCCTGATTTTACAATGCAACCATTTCAAGCGCATCACCCAGCAGTGACTACAGATTTTGAAATAAAGACTGCACTACTCAACTTGATGCCTAAATTTCATGGCTTACCTGCTCAAGAGCCTATCAAACACCTTAGGGATATCCAAGCAGCCTGTTCTACTGTCAGGCGTGATGGTGCAAATGAAACTTCTATTTTGTTAAAAGCCTTTTCATTCTCTCTTGGGGGAAAGGCGAGAGAGTGGTACTACACTCAACCCGCAGCAACTGTTTCTGACTGGAATACGCTTAGAAGAGAATTTTTGGAAAAATTCTTTCCAGCTGAAGTTACTAATAAACTGAGGAAAGACATTTCCATGATTGTTCAGGACGAGTCCGAGACTCTCTACGAATACTGGGAGCGCTTCAACAATCTCCTGGAAGCATGCCCCACCATATGATTGACAAGATAGTGCTACTCGGCTACGTCACACAGGGCATGAGGCCTCAAGATAAGACCACATTGGAAAGTGCTAGCGATGGGTCTATGAAAAAGTACAAGACCACTGATGAGGCATGGCAATTGATCAGCGACTTAGTTGAATCTACTCGGAATCACAAGCAGAAACAAAGCCGGTCAAAAGATGTTGCAGAGGTATCTTCCAGTAAGGAGACTACTGCTCTGACTCAGAGTATATGTGAAATGACCAACTTACTGAAGTAGATGCAGTTGAGTCAACAACAAGCGCAGCAGAACCAATAGTTAGTCCTACAGAGAGTGTGCGGGATCTGTGTTGATTATAGCCATTATACTAATGAATGTCCACAGCTCCAGCAGGAAGACAACACTGTGGCAGCCACTCATAACTTCTATGACCGCCCCAACCAAGGATACAATCAAGGTGGCAGCTACAACCATGGATGGTAGGACAATTCCAACCAAGGTTGGAGAGATAATTCTAACCAGAGTTGGAGGGACAACAATAACAGAGGAGGCAGAGACAATCAAGGAAATCAGAAGTGGAGATAACAATAACAGGCAGCAGAACCAGAACCAGCCTTACAGAGCACCTCACCTAAGGCAATCCCAAGGAGCACAGCACAACCAACAACAAATTCCGCAGATCACTCAATCTAATTCCTCTCCAAGTGACGAGGTGTTTCAATCCCTTGCGCAAGGACAAAAGAACGTGGAAAGTTCACTTAACGGTCTAACATCCACTATACAAGCTCTCATTTCTCAGCTCAGATCATCCAATACTTCAAACATTCAACATGCAAGCTCCAGTGGAATTCCTTCTCAACCCTTGCCCAATCCAAAGGGTGGCATCAATGCCATCACCCTAAGGTCCAGAACCACACTGCAAGAGAGGAATCAGGAGGAACCAATCCCATCAGAACACACCTCAGCTGAAGAGGTTGTGGAAGTAGAGGATGCTAAAGAGGAAGAGGACATACAAGACATGGTTGAAGAAGAAGAAGCTCAACCACAGAAAGAAGCACCAAAGGATGCAGACGCTGCAGAAAACGCACTTCCTATTCCATTTCCACAAATTGTAAGGAAGCCCAGGAAGCAGATGGAACTTGATCCCAAAATGGTAGAAATATTCAAAAAGGTTGAGGTAACTGTTCCCTTTTTTTATATTATTTAGCAGGTACCTAAATATGCAAAGTTTCTAAAAGATTTATGTATACATAAAGACAAAATTAATGAATTCGAAACTATTCCTTTAGGTAGTTCTATATCTGCTTTAATGGGAGATATACCTGAAAAGTGTAGTGATCTAGGTCCATGTATGGTTAATTGTACTATTGATGGTGTGATATTTTCTGACTGCATGTGTGATTTAGGAGTGTGTGTTAGTATAATGCCTTTGTCTATATATGATACTTTGAGGCTCCCTCCCTTAAAAAGGTCGGCAGCTTGTTTTGTGTTAGCAGATAAAAGCATTATTACAGTGGTTGGAATTGCTGAAGATGTATTTGTGAGCATTAAGAGGCTCACATTTCCCATTGACTTCTATATCCTGGAAATGCCCCCTAATGACTCAGTAAGGCCATCATCAATCCTGCTTGGAAGACCATTCCTGAAGACTTCAAAGTTCAAGCTAGACGTATTTTCCGGAACTTATTCTTTTGAAATAGATGGCAGAATGGTGAAATTCAGTTTAAATGGAGCTATGAAGCACCCTCCGGATGATCATTCTATCTCCCAGTGTGACATCATAGATGAAACCGTGGCTGAAGTTCACCAGGAGGAATTAGAAGAGAAGTACACAGGACAAGGTCCAAATGTGGGGACATTTTCAGAGGACAATGAGGGCACTTTGCCATTATCACCAGCTCCGGATGATCCAGAGCCTAGCCATGAGCAGGAATTGGAATTAAAGCCCCTCCCTCTATACCTCAAGTATGCTTACCTTGAGGACAAGCAGAAGTTTCCAGTTATCATTGCAAGGGAACTCACTTCTCAACAAGAAGAACAGCTACTCAGTGTGTTGAAAAAATACAAGAAAGCAATTGGATGGAGCCTGGCGGATATAGTAGGCATCAGCCCTCAAGTTTGTGAGCACAGAATATTCCTAGAAGAAGGAGAAAAACCTGTCCGTCAACCTTAGAGAAGACTGAATCCCACCATCTTAGAAGTTATCAAGAAAGAAGTGACCAGACTACTTGAAGCAGATATCATTTACCCCATCTCAGATAGCGAATGGGTCAGTCCAGTACAAGTGGTGCCCAAGAAGTCTGGAATCACAACAATAAGAAATGAGCATGGAGAGCTTCTAACAACCAGAGTGCAGAATTCATGGAGATTTTGCATTGACTATAGGCGTCTCAACCAAGCCACTCGCAAGGATCATTACCCCTTACCATTCATTGATCAGATGCTTGATCGCCTGTCAGGTAAATCCCATTATTGCTTTTTAGATGGTTATACAGGCTATTTTCAAATCTATATAGCTCTTGAAGATCAGGAAAAGACTACTTTTACATGTCCTTTTGGCACTTATGCTTATAAGAGAATGCCCTTTGGCTTGTGCAATGCACCAGCTACTTTCCAAAGGAGCATGATGAGTCTTTTCTCTGACCTTATTGATAACTGTATGGAGGTTTTTATGGATGATTTTAGCGTTTATGGTGATTCATTTAGCCTTTGCTTGGATAGTTTATCTAGAGTATTAGATAGATGTGTCAGTACAAACCTTGTATTGAATTTTGAAAAATGTCACTTTATGGTAAAAACAAGGGATTGTACTAGGACATGTTGTGTCTAATACTGGCATTTCTGTAGATCCAGCAAAGGTGGATGTTATTTCTAGTTTACCTTACCCCTCCTCTATGAGGGAAGTCCGTTCGTTCCTTGGCCATGCAGGTTTTTACCGGAGATTCATTAAGGATTTTAGTAAGGTAGCACTACCCTTATCCAGACTACTGCAGAAAGATATTGAATTCGAGTTCAGTGAGGATCGCAAACAAGCGTTTGATAAGCTGAAGACCGCCCTGACTCAAGCTCCAATTGTGAGAGGACCAGATTGGAGCCAGCCATTTGAAATCATATGCGATGCTTCCAACCATGCAGTAGGAGCAGCACTGGCTCAGCGTGAAGGTAAGGATCCTTTTGTAATTGCTTATGCGTCTAAGACTTTAGACACTGCTCAGTCTAATTACACTACTACTGAGAAAGAGCTTCTTGCTATTGTTTTTGCTCTGGATAAATTCTGAGCCTATTTACTTGGTGCTAAAGTAGTAGTGTACTCATACCACGCGGCTCTAAAGTATTTATTAGCTAAAAAGGAGTCCAAAACAAGGCTTATACGTTAGATACTGCTACTACAAGAATTTGATTTAGAAATTAAGGATAGGAGTGGTAACCAGAATCTAGTGACAGACCCCTTGAGTCGCCTTGAGCACATTAGGGATGTCTCCACTCCTATAGATGATAATTTCTCATTTGATAACCTGCAAGCAGTATCTGAAGTAGTCCCTTGGTATGCGCCTGTAGCTAATTATCTAGTTAGCCGCACTTTTCCTCCAAACTTTACTAAGCATCAAGAGACAAGCTGAAAAGCGAGTCCAAATATTATATATGGGATGACCCATATTTATGGAGATGTGGCGCTGACCAAGTAATTAGACGATGTGTGCCTCAATCAGAATTCCAGTCCATTTTAGAGGCCTGCCACTCATCTAAGAGTGGAGGACATTTTGGCCCTCAAAGAACAGCTAGAAAAATTTTAGACTGTGGATTCTGGTGGCCTACTCTTTTTAAAGACACTGCTGAATTTTGTAAATCTTGTTCCCCATGCGAAAGGTTTGGTAATATATCCAAGAGGGATGAGATGCCTCAGCAGACTATGCTTTTCTGTGAAATTTTTTGTGTTTGGGGCATTGACTTCATGGGTCCATTTCCACATTCTAATGGTTATTTTTATATATTGTTAGCTGTAGATTACGTTTCTAAATGGGTGAAAGCAATTTCTACCCGCACTGATGATGCTAACATTGTTGTTTCCTTTGTTAGAACCCATATTATTTGTCACTTTGGATCACCACGAGCAATCGTGAGCGATCAAAGCACCCATTTCTGTAACAGAAGACTAACAGGATTAATGAAGAAGCATGGGATAGTTCATAAAGTGGCAACAGCCTACCATCCCCAGACTAATGGGCAAGATGAGGTGTCTAACAAAGAGATAAAGAGTATATTGCAGAAGATAGTTAAACTTCATAGATGAGACTGGAGCACCAGACTACAAGATGCACTCTGGGTATACAGAACAGCATACAAGACACCCATTGGGATGAGTCCCTTCCGCTTAGTTTATGGAAAATCCTGTCACCTCCTAGTTGAGGTAGAGCATAAAGCCTTTTGGGCAGTAAAGGAGTGCAATATGAAATTTGAGAAAGTCGGAGTTGAAAGGAAGTTGCAACTGCAAGAATTAGAAAGCCTTCACCTAGAAGCTTATGAGAACTCAAGGCTGTACAAGGAAAAGATGAAGGCTATGCATGATAAGCACATCAAGAGGAGAGAGTTCCAACCTGGAGACTTTGTCCTCCTTTACAACTCTAGACTGAGGCTCATGCCAGGCAAGTTGAGATCAAGATGAGAAGGTCCATATAGAGTAGAAAAGGCTGAGCCATACGGAGTTTTCCACCTGAGTCATCCTTCAAGCTCTGAAATCATCAAAGTTAATGGACATCGCTTAAAGCTATATCATGGTGAGAAGGCAACAAAAACCAAGGAGCTAGAGATCTTCCTCTTGGAGGATCCACCCACAGCAGAAGACTGAACTAGTGGAGCGTCCAACTTAAGGACGTTAAAGCAAAGTGCTGGGTGGGAGACAACCCACCATGGTATGATCGTTCCTTTCTTTCTTCTTAGTTTTCTTTTTCAATAACTCTTCTCATTATTAGCACATTTAGTTTGCATCTTCATTTGCACAATTGCATATACAAAAAAGCGAAAGGAGGAAAGCGGCATGCGACGCGACAGCGTCACCGACACGTCTGCATCATATTGGCCCTGGGAAGCAAACGCAAACTTAACAGAAAGTCACGCGAGAGCGTGGATGGAGGCGTGCCTTAGGCACAAATTGATCCACGCGACCACGTCGCTGACGCGTCTGTGTCATGTGGGAAAAATGCCTCCCACGCATCCACATCAACCACGCGGACGCGTGACCTGAAAATCGACGTAAGAAAGGGTGCATGGCCGAAAGTTGTGCTGGCGTGGGGCTGGACTGGCGCTAGACGCACAAGCCTTACCATGCAAATGTGTGCCCCACGCGTCCGCGTCGTCTTCCAATATTGGCCACCCACGCGAACGCGTCACCATGGAATTTGGCAAAAATGAGTTTCGAACAGAGAGTTGTGCGAGCGCGAGGCTGCCCTCGCGCCAGTAGCACCGAACGAGTCACGCGTCCGCGTGACCGACGCAACCGCATCAATTCATATAAGCGCCATCCGCGCGAACGCGTACCCCACGTGTCCGCGTCGCTTGCGCCGCACAGCTTATCCTAATCTGCCAAAATATCTTATCTTTCTCTTCCCCAAATTCCTACTTTTTCTTTTCCCTTCTTATTTCTTTCTTCCCATTTCTTTCTTCTTCCTTCTTTCTCACTTTCTACTTTCTCTCTCGCTCACTACCATTATCAAGGTTTTTCTTTTCTTCTTCCCTCCTTACTTTTCTATTCTTCTTCTTATTTTTATGTTTTCTTCTTCTTTTCTTTTTCTTTTCGCTTTCATTATCCATTTTTTTTTCTTTCTTTTTCTTTTAATTGGTGCTGAAAATTTATTAGGGTCATTATTATTCCTTATGATTTGCTTGTGGATTGTTAAGGAATTGTTTGGCAATTATATATTAATTTTTAAGGGTTGCTTGAATGTTCAATTCAATACTTTCAATAGCTTATTCACCATGCATGCTATGTGTTTGTGAAAACGCCCATATGGCATTGTGCACCATTTTGAGACTTCTTTTAATCTACTACTATAATTGCTTGCTTTTCGCAAAAACCCTTCTTTTATTTTATTATTTAAATATAATTGTTATTACAAACAGGTTATTAGTTTGAAAGGCTCGGTAATCTAACTTGGACATTGAATGCTTGATCTATGCTACTCATGCCTTTGCCTGCATGCCAATAAACACCTTGCATTTAATTATCATCATATGCACTTGCTATATTTCCATTGATGATTTTTCACATGTAGTCATGACCATGTGTTAACATCATTCATCTTTTAATGTGCATTGATTACCACCTTTCCCGTTCTCTTCCTTGCTCTAACCCTTGACATTTTAACATACTTTCTCTTTTCTTTCTTTTAGGATGGCCACCAAGAAAGGCAATGAGAAAGCTACTCCCAAATCACCAGCAAGAAGAGGAACAAAAAAAGCATTAGTGGCAGAGCCATCTTCAACTGTAGTTAAGCCCTCAACAAAAAGAATTAAGAGGATTATAAAGGTTGATGAAAAAGAGAAAGCCTTCCCAGCAAAGGACACTACGCGATTTACCAACCGCTACTGTGAGCAGATGTTCCCCATCCTGGCAGAAAGGAGTTACAACAACGAATACCTTCTTATCCTCCCGACCCGTATTGCTAAATTTGTTGAGCCGTAAATTAAACGAAGACAATGTGGTTTCCTACAGAGACAGCCACGACAGGTTAATCTTTACTAGTCGAGTTCTACCCTAACTTTCACCTGCAAACCCTGCAATCTGTCTATGTCCATCAGAAGTAAATCCCCATTACAGAAGAGGCCATTCAACGAGCTTTAGATCTTCCCCCTACTCCAGAAGGACTGTACGCATTTCAAGAAGCCTCACTCAAGCGCCAGACATACCAATTCGACTGGGACGCTGTTCTTAGAGTTATCGCACTACCTGGCAGCAGATGGATTTATGGATACCATGGTTCCCGTCCTAAGGGAATATCGACTTCCGCACTTACCTTGGAGGCTTGCGTATGGGCACAGATTATGTTCCATTACGTATTTCTGAGCACTCATGAGTCCTCCTTCACTGCGGACATGGCCTTTCTACTATGGTGCATCCTTACAGACCAACCTCTAAACCTACCAAGACACATCTGGAATGCCATGGGACACATACAAATTGCGGGCAACTTACCTTTTCCCGCCTTGGTCTCTGATCTTGTCTCAGCAGCCGGAGTCTCCTACAGAGCTGGAGACACCAAAGCCATGCTCCCAAGGGATGATCAGTACGTCCCTAACGGGAAATATATCAGATCCCCAACAGCCACTACAAGCCAACCTACTGAACCGACTGAAGACATTCCACCTTCAACACCACAAGCACCTACAACAAACCAACTGCTCCATCAGTTACTTGAGAGATTGGATCGGCAGGAACACAAAGCAAAGCTAAGAGAGCGCCGTAACAAGCGCCGATTCACATACTTCAAGGAGCTACTTATGGGAAAATACAAAGACCCAAACACCCCGGACTCCTCTTCATTTACCAGCACAGGGAGCCATGACGGTCCCGACTGTGGAGATACTGCTACCAACCCACCTTTGTTCCTGACAGATGGCACCGAGGACGGTGCAAAGCCTTAAGTGTGGGGAGGTCGGTCAGTACCTGACTTCCGGAGGTAATTTCTCTTCCCTAACACCAATAAAATAGGACATTTAGTTAGTTTTTCTTTTGTAGAATAGGATAAATTGCATAGTAATAGGTTAGTTGCATGCATGTTCTACTTGATTGAGAAGATAATAAGTTTCTTCTAAGACTCTATTTTTAGAACAAAATTTCACTAATTTTAATCAAAACTTTTATGTTAAATTTGCTTGAAGTTGTATTTGAAACATGGTTTTTGAGCTAAAGAACACACAACATGTGAGACTTTGAGCCTAAATACATGGTTACATTATTTAACCATAATTATTTTATTCTTGTGTGTTTACTTCTCTATGATTGTAATCTATATTTTGTTTCATCCTATATGTCCAATGTTTAATATATTTATATGCTTGCATATGATTGAGGCCATTATTTGTTTAGCTCACTTATCCAAATTAAGCCTACCCCTTAAGTTACCTTTGTTAGCCACTTTGAGCCTTTAAATCCCATTTGTTCTGTATTTTACCACATCACTAGCCTTAAGTGAAAAAATAATTATATATCCCAATTGAATCTTTGGTTAGCTTAAGATAGAATTGTGTGTTAATTAAGTATGGAAAAATTGTGGGAACAAAAGATAATAAGAAAATGTGTCATGATAATATAATGAGAATTTGGGTACCTACTCATGTGAAACTATAAAAGAAAATTAAAAATCTATGTGCATTGATAAGCTATGTTTATTTTTATTCTTAAAAAAATAATAATAAATCCAAAAATATTCAATAAATAAATAAGGGGACAAAATTACCCCAATGCTAAGTTAAAATTCAAGGATCAATGCATATATGATAAAATTAAAATAAAAGTTGATACATAAGTATGGAATGTGAAAGGGAAATTTTGGGTAGCTAGGTATGAAATTTAAGTTATATAGAATACATATATGTGTGTTAGGTGAAAGCTTGGGTTAATTAAAGATTCAATTTATAAGCTTACTTAGCCATATATGTACCCTTACCCTTACCTTGGCCCCATTACAACCTTGAAAAGACCTCATGATGTTTGCATTGGTACATTAAATGTTGTTGATTGGTTAGGTGAAGAACAAAAATTAGAAAGCATGATTAGAGAAGGATAGAGTGATTACCCTATACACTAGAGAGACTAGAGTATACATACATCATCAGTGAGGGTTCAATGGTTAAATTCTATGTTCCCTGTTTTCATGAGCTACCTTCTTGCATTTTTATCTGTTCATACTGTAGAAGAATTGAATTAGTAGAATTTGATTTGTGATTGTCTTGAAGAGCTTATTTACTTTTGACCAAGTGGACAAGAATCATATAGTTGCATTCACATATATAGGTTGCATTGCATTGCATGAGTTTTACATGTTCCTACTCATTTATTTTATCTCCTTCAACTAAGCATGAGGACATGCTAATGTCTAAGTGTGGGGAGGTTGATAAACCATTATTTTATGGTTTATATTGTGTTTAATTGTGTGGTTTTATCAAATCTTTACTCACTTATTCATTAAATTAGCATGTATTTACAATTCCTTCCCAAAATTACTCCATGGTTGAAAACTTGCTTTCTAGAGACTTTTAATTATGTATTTTAATTCTCCTTTATTCCATTTGATGCCGTGATCCGTGTGTTAAGTGTTTCAGTCTTTACAGGGCATGAATGACTTGGAGATTGGAAAGGAGGCTTGCAAAAATGGAAGGAACACAAGAAATTAAGGAGATGACCAGTGAGAAGTGACGTGGGCGCTGACGTGGCGGAAATTGGCGAGTTAAGAAATTATTATAAGAGATGCGTTGCAAGTATAATTCTCAACCAACCAAAATTCCGCTTATCAATTTAAAAAAAGGGTTCACAAAATTAGAATTAAAATACTGGGAGTATGAATCCCAGGTCGTCTCCCAACGAGTTGCAGAAAGATGTGCTATTTTATTAATCAAATGTTTTCCAAAAAGGGGTTGAGTTTGATAGACAGGAAATTAAATCAGAAAATTTATGTAATTTAAATAAAAACCTTGACCGGGAGTAGATTAGTTGGAAGCCCTATCCTTGATGGAGTTATCTCAAGATCAATTGATAATTGAAGGTTGTCTGCTCAGTTATCCCTTACCGGATAAAGGAAAGTCGAGCAAGTTGGAAGTCAGTTTCTATTCACAAGTTCTAAACCTCGCACTTAGGAAGGACTAGTGTCAGTGATTAGAGGGTGACCCAACGCTAATCCCAATTATAATTTTACTCTTGAGCATCCAACTCAAGGTTCTCCTTTCAATCAACTCCCAATCAAGTTATGGAACTACTCGCTCATTATGATTGTGAAATTTATGAAATAAGAAGGAAAAATAAAGAAAGACATGATAAATAATAATCAAAAAGATCAATAAAAATAGAAATAGTTCTTGTATTAATAAATTCTAAAAATAGTTCAATAGTAACTCTGAATAAAATAAGGATATGAAAGAGTAAGTGACAAGTAAGAAAACAAACTAGAATGATGAGGTCTTGATAGAGGTAATAACTTTTCTCAATATCCCAATCCGAAAAGCAATAAAATCAAAATCCTAAGAACTATGAATGTGTAGAGAGAAAAATCTAGAGGAGGAGTAAAATCAGATCTAAAAACTAAAATTATGCGGAATGAATGTTGTTCTTGGTCTCTGCATGTTTCCTGGCTCTAATCTGCTTTTCTGGGCCGAAAACTAAGTCAAAACAGGGCCTAAAATTGCCCCAAGCGAATTCTGCGGATTTTGCAGATTGCGCATATCACGCGATCGCGTCATCCAGCGTCTTGCCTTGCCACGCATGCGCGTCGTCCACGCCTTCGCGTCACTTATGCAGTTTCCATTCCATGTGTTTGCGTCAGGCACGCGGGCGCGCCACTGCAATTTCCTCTATTTTGCGCGGTCGCGTGAGTCATGCGTCCGCATCACTTCTCACTGGTCATTTCCTCAATTTCTTATGTTCCTTCCATTTTTGCAAGCCTCCTTTCCAATATCCAAGTCATTCATGCCCTATAGAGCTTGAGACACTTAACGCACAGATCACGGCATCGAATGGAATAAAGGAGAATTAAAATACATAATTAAAAATCTCTAGGAAGCAGTTTTTCAATCATGGGGTAATTTTGGGAAGGAATTGTAAATACATGCTAATTTAATGAATAAGTGGGTAAAGATTTGATAAAACCACACAATTAAACACAATATAAACCATAAAATAATGGTTTATCAGGTGCATGGCTAACGCGACCACGCGAAATAGAGGAAATTGCAGTGACGCGCTCGCGTGCCTGACGCGAACGCATGGATTGGAAACTGCACAAGTGACACGAATGCGTCGACGACGCGCACGTGTGACAAGGCAAAATGCTGGATGACGCGATCGTGTGACCTGCGCGATCTGCAGAATTTGCTGGGGGCAATTTTGGACCTTGTTTTGACCCAGTTTTCGGCCCAGAAAAGCAGATTAGAGCCAGGGAACATGCAGAGACCAAGAACAACACTCATTCCACACAATTTTAGTTTTTTAGATCTGAATTTACTCCTCCTCTAGGTTTTCTCTCTACACATTCATAGTTCTTAGGATTTTGATTTTTATTGCTTTTTGGATTGGGATATTGAGAAGAGTTATTACCTCCGCCAAGACTTCATCATTTTAGTTTGTTTCCTTACTTGTCACTTACTCTTTCATATCCTTAATTTGTTCAGAATTACTATTGGATTATTTTTAGAATTTATTAATACAAGAACTATTTTTATTTTTAATTGGTCTCTTTGATTATTATTATTATTTATCATGTCTTTCTCTACTTTCCTTTCTCATTTTGCGAAGTTTACATTCATAATGAGCGAGTAGTTCCATAACTTGGTTGGGAGTTGATGGAAAGGAGAACCTTGAGTTGGAATGCTCAAGAGTAAAATTATAATTGGGTTTATCGTTGGGTCACCCTCTAGTCACTGACACTAGTCCTTCCCAAGGGAGAGGATTAGAACTTGTGAATAGAAACTAACTTCCAACTTGCTCAACTTTCCTTTATCTGGTAAAGGATAACTGAGCAGAACAACCTTCAATTATCAATTAATCTTGAGAGAACTTCAACAAGGATAGGTCTTCCAACTAATCTACTCCCGATCAAGGTTTTTATTTAAATTACATAAATTCCCTGATTTAATTCCCTGTCTATCAAACTCAAACCCTTTTTGAAAACATCTGATTAATAAAAATGCACATCTTTCTACAACTCGTTGGGAGACGACCTGGGATTCATACTCCCAGTATTTTAATTCTAATTTTGTAACAATTCTTCTAAATTGATAAGCGGATTTTTGTTGGTTAAGAACTGTACTTGCAACGTATCTCTTATAATAATTTCTTAACCCGCCAATTTTCTCCACGTCAGAATCCCCTTGTGACTTTTAAGAACCACCACCATATGCCTATGAGACATACCCTCAACATAACCCTCAACCATTCTCACAAGCCCCTTTTTCACCAACCACCTTCATATGACCCTAATCCATATCCACCATTCCAACAACCATATGAGCCATATGAACCACATATAAAGCCACCACCATCCCAACATCACCACTTTCAAGAGCCACCCCCTCCATACTATTACCAAGATGAACCACCTCCAATGTATGAAAATTTTTAACCACAAAATGAATTCTACTTTCCACCACAACCTCCCATAGAAGAATATTCCTGTCCATCGATCCAAGAGCCATATGATCCTAATCATGTTATCCAAGTAGAACAAGAGTCAAGGGATCGTCTCAAAGAAACATTGGATCAACTTTAAGCAACCATGGAGCGTGTTGTGCAACAAGTGGAAAAAGTGGAAAGTGTTGAACCACCACAACCCGACCAAGAAGAACCATCTTCCTATTATGAGCCCTTTCTCCAAAATGATGAACCCTTCCATCCACCCCAACCTGACGA
The DNA here is from genome assembly GCF_059453495.1 of Arachis ipaensis. Lineage (NCBI taxonomy): Eukaryota > Viridiplantae > Streptophyta > Magnoliopsida > Fabales > Fabaceae > Arachis > Arachis ipaensis. Next base: position 109,577,336 of record NC_142441.1, on the reverse strand, counting down.
CATCCTTGATGTTCTTGTTCAAGGACAAGAGGAGATGAAAAGGGAGGTACTAGAATTCACGGTCGTCTTGGCCGAGGTAGTAAACCGATTAGCCTCCCAATGCTTGGATACTCAAAGAACTCCCATGGCAACATGTGGAGAATCAAATGAAGAGCATAGCAAGAAAGAGAGATTGGAAACTCCGGTAGAAAATGAGAGAAGTTGCTTTGTGTTGAAACAATTGGAGGAAGCTAGGATTGTTGAAGAAAAGGAAGAAGTGGTTGAAGACTTAGGAAATGCGGAACCTCCATGGGAACATAGAGTTGAAGAAAACCCCTCCAAGAAGATTGAACTTAATGCTAAGGGGGAATATGCACAACCTCCAAGCCATATTCCATATGAAGAATTGGATGGGATAGAGCAAGAATCGAGTTCCCCTGGCAATGAAAATCAAGCATCAAATCTTAGTGGTGAAGAATCCTTTGAGCTCAAAGAACCTTCTCCCAGAGAATTTGAAAGTGTTGTGGAGGTAAACGTCTCTCATCCTCCCAATTATAATTTGCGTAAGGGAAAAGGCTTAGATAAAATTGTTGAACAAAGGATTTCATTTAAGAAATCTTGTGAAGAGGTGGAAGTCCTTAGAAAGAGAAGGACGGGAGTTTGGTACGCTTTGTCAAGATCCTTGGAAGCGTCTTTGCCTAGGTTGCCATCTACTCCTTCCTTTGAGTGGGTAAAATTCATTTCTATTAGCTTCTTTATCCCACTTGAATATGGCTTGCTTGAAACGGATGGTCAACTTAGGACACTTTGCGGGATGAAGCGTAAAAGAAAGATGTTTCGTAGTTGGCGTTGCAAATCAAGGCTCATTATGGTTGATACACCAAACATGAAATATAAAGGTGGGAATAGTGCTCAATTAGATGGGTTTAGGAGGATTGTTGGGCACTTCATGAGAATTCATCTTACTTACCACCCGGATGGACTAATAATGATCAACTTCAAGACGGGTGTGAAAATAAAGTTTGGGATCCCGGATTACAAGAAGAGGATCGACTTTGGGATCCCCAAGCTTGTGAAGAACTCCATCAAGACTTGGTGCAACTCATGAGAAATCTTGGGGCACAATGGAGAACCAAGCATTGGTAGTTCCAAGATGAATTTAAGCACAAGCCACCTTGAGAGAAGCTCCCTATAAGTCCAACTTAAGGACAATAAACAAAAGTGCTAGGTGGGAGACACCCCACCATGGTAAAATCTTACCTTTTTCTCTCTTTGTACATATTGGTAATTAGTTTAATTTCATGTTTGGTTAGTTTGTTGAGTCTATTTGGTAGTTTGGTATGTTAAGTAAGTTTTTATGGTGTTTTGGTAGCTGTTTGGAGGTTTGGAATACTTGGTTTGGTGCAAAAACATAGAAATATTTTGGAAAATAGGGCATCAATCCACGCGTACGTGTGCTTCACGCGTATGCATGACACAAGCATTTTCAACCATCCATGCGCATGCGTATGCGTGGATGCAAAAATCTCACCTCCAAGCCATTTTCTCGAGAGTTGTGCCTACATTGCGCAAACATTGTGCCTTTCGCGCAAGGCCACTCACGCATACGCACACCGCACACGTACGCGTCGTCTCTCTGGTTTTCTATACATGCGTATGCGTGACCTACACGTAAGCGTCGCATCCATTTCACCTCAATCCACACGCACGCATGACATACGCGTACGCGTAGATGCCCGTCCTTCACTACACTTCTTTTCTTCTCTTCTTTCCATTTCTTTCCCTCTCTCCTTTCTTCTTCCCTTCTCCTACCCCTCATCCAACACTTCCAAACACCATTTTTAACCACTTATTTTAGTTAGTCAGTTAATTAGTTGTTTAATTAGTTAAATTTTCATTTCATTTTCTCTTTTTCATACTAAGTGTTAGATTATTAATTTTGTTTACTGTTTATTGCTGCTAATCATTGATAAGATGTTATTTTAACATCATTATTGTTAATTATCATTGTTGAATTCTATTATTGAGGTTATGTTTTGTTACTTGGTTTTGAGTTCTTCATGCTTAACCTTTGTGGATACCAAGTGAATTTACTTGCTCAGGTCTCTCTTCTTGACACATCTTCACCACAACCATCTACCAAGATCTTGGCTCTTTGAGCTATTTGTTTCTTTCTTTTATTTTAGTTGTTGATTCTCAAAGTCTTGGGTCTTGGGTCTTAGAACCTAAAAGTAGTAAGCAAGACCCAAGGCCCAAGACTTTGAGCATCAACTACTAGGATAAAAGAAAGAAACAAATAGCTCAAAGAGCCAAGATCCTAGTAGATGCTTGTGGTGAAGATGTGTCAAGAAGAGAGACCTGAGCAAGTAAATTCTTAGGGGTGTTTCAACACCTAGTACCCTAAAGCCAACTAGTTTGGGAGTGCTAATTGAAAACTTAATCTAAAGGGTCGTCTTGATATAAAACACTTAGAGTCGTGGTCAATCAAGAGAAGAATGAAAGGAAAAAAGCAATCGAAAGAAAAATAACAAACCTCACTACTTCAAGGTGACAATCAATATAAAGGGCTCTAAAAGCAAGCACTTAAAGGGTCCTCAAAGGTTTGAGAGTTCATTGTGATATGAAGGCAATAACAAAGTACAGGCATGATTTGCTACTTAGCCTCTATCTTTAATTGTGAATACATTCTCTTAAGGGTCAAGTTTCAATCAATTAGAACAATTCACATTGATTTGCTTGGGGACAAGAAAAATTTAAGTTTGGTGTTGTGATGACTTACATCATCTACCTCTTTCTCTTATCTAAAAGGGCCATAGAATTGGTAAAATCTTATTCAAGTGATGCAATTATATGAATTATATGATGAATTTATGGGACATTGCTTTGAGATGAGTTTGCTTGAATTTCAGGAGAAAAGAATAACAAAGGATGAAGAAAGCAATGAAACATGGGAGCACAACAAAGAATGAAACAGGGGAGCGCCTTTGGCGCTCCGCTGTGCACAAGAACGCTCCACTCCCCAGGATAGTGCCTTTGGCGCTACGTTTCCTTCAAAAGCGTGCATAACCTCTAGGAAGAGCACCTTTGGCGCTACGTTTTCACAAAGAGTGTCTACGATACGGAGTGGGAAAGTTCGGTTGGTGACGCATACGCGTGGGTGACGCGTATGCGTGGAAGTGACATTTGTGAAGAGTCACGCGTACGCGTGGATGACGTGTACACGTGAAAGTGCTATTTCTGAAGGACCACGCACACGCGTGGGCAACGCGTACGCGTGGAAGAGTGCCTTTGACAACAACGATATGCCTTTGCCACCAACGCTGAAGACCACGCGTACGCATGGATGAAGCGTACGCGTGAGGTGATGTTTTTAAGAACCACGCGCACGCATGGACGACGCGTATGCGTGGAAGAGCGCCTTTGGCACTAACACTACGCCTTATCCAAAAGCTTTTATGGTCACGCGCACGCATGGGTGACACGTACGCGTGACCAGTGCCAGAATCAGAGTTGACGCGCACGCATGGGTGACGCGTATGCGTGACAAGGGCCAAAATCAAAGATGACGCGCACGCGTGGGTGACGCATACGCGTGGGTGTACGAGCGCTACACCTTCCTGAAAAATGCTATGCCAGCCTGGGAGTGTGCCAACTAAAAGTCTGAAAAGCCTATTTTGAGAAACCTGCAAGTACACCTGACGAGTTAGGAATTTTTGTATAAATAGGTGGTACTTTGAATCTAGAGGAACTTTTTTTTCGAGACTTCCTTTTTACACTTCACTTTTAGAGACTTTTGGAACGTTTTACTTTTCTTTACTTCTGTACTTAGCTTTATTTTTCCAGTTTTGATTTTCACGTGAAGTTATGAGTAGCTAACTTCCCTCTCATTGGGGGAAGGAGCTCTATTGCACTTAATGGATTAACTGATAGTGAATTTCTTCTTCTCTTCATCTTCTCTTTGATTTTCTAGAAGGAATTTCGTTCTTCATGTTTAGTGTTCAATCATCTTGGAAAAGAGGTTGAATGCAAATTGGGTTTCATGGGAACCTTGGAAACGGAAACATGAAATCATGCTTGAAATCCCTTCTCACATTGAGTAGATCTGGGTTTTGAGATTGGATACAGTGACATAAAATCTACCCAAATATTTGGATCTATGAGGATGTGTGGTAAAATCAGGGACCAAGCTTATCTCTCTTCACGAGCAATTAGTCCAAGGAATTGGCTGATTATCAAGATTTAAGAGATTGAATCACCAAGGAATTGGGGTTCAATCAATCATGAAAGCCAAGAGGTCAGCGAGTTGCATGATTGAAGATGAGATGATCTGAATTAAATCCAAAGAGAGCAATATCTCCCAACTCCAATGAATCTTCCCTATTCTAGTCTTCCCTATTCTTTATAGCTTTCTTTAATTTCTGCTATCAACCCATTCCCTATTTACAATTCAGTCATTTATGTTTCTACCATTTACTTTCCTGCTCTTTACATTTCTGCTCTTTATTGCTTTCCTTTATTTTCAAGTCATTTACAATTATTCTATTTAAATTCTGCACTCAACAATTCCTCTTAATTAGCTTGACTAAATCGTCCAATAACTAAAGTTGTTCAATCAATCAATCTTTGTGGGATTCGATCTCACTCATAGTGAGTTATTACTTGACGATAATTTGGTATACTTGCCGAAGACGGATTCATTATAGTAATATAGTGAAATTCTAGTCATCACATTCCTTAAGGCTAGTGCCTAACTTGGGCTAAGCTGAGGTAGGCACCACTATGCCCATATGGAATTGGTGTGCAAGTATTCATCTGGCGCCTAACTTGGATAATCCCAAGTTAGGCGCCACCATGCCCGTATGGAATTGGCGTGCAAGTCTTCATCTGGCGCCTAACTTGGAGAATCCCAAGTTAGGTGCCACCAAAGCCGTACAGTCTGGGAGAAAAGTGTATACTATTATATATCATTGGAAAGCTCTGAAAGTTAGCTTTCCAATTCCACTAGAACCATGTCAATTGAAAATCTGTAACTCAAGTTATGCCCATTAGAGTGAAAGGAGGTCAAGGTTGACAACATCATCTACTTTCTCCCTTTTCTTCTATACAAATCCTGTCAAATCTATCCGAATGCTACTTAAAATAAACCAAATTGAACATGAATTAAAGCAGCATTCATAGTGGCTTTAAAGTATTTAAATCTTGAATAAACTTGATAAATTCAAATGCAAATTCACTAGGAAAAGATAGGAAAGATGCTCATGCATCACCTGCATCCATGTATGAATTTTATACCTTTTGAAGAGAGCTTTTGAGCTTGTTGAGATACAACCAAGTGATCTTTAAGTCCTTGGTGACTTGCTGTTATGTTGGGTTATTTTCTTCATGATCTTGTATTTCTTTAAAGCCAGCTTAAACTTATTTGATTGATATGCATTGTTCTTTCTATCAACGATTATTAATTTGGGGTCTTCTCTTGAGATGCACTTTCATTCTCTTTTTAGTGCATGCCATTGTTTTCTACGACTTTGCTTAAGCGCAATGCAAGGTATCCTATCAATTTCTTATAGCTACCATTCATGTTGTTCATTCTTCTCTTGAGCTTAGTATCCTTTCGAAATCAACTCGAGCTTATTCGACATCACATGTATTTTCTTCGATAACCCTCAAGACGTTAGTTCCTTAGAACACGACTAGTGAACGCAAAAGACAAAACTTGTGCGTATGCGACATCATGAAGAGTTGTGAAGTTTTAATTTCCGCAAATTGATTAGTAAGGATGCATCGTTGGTGTAGACGTCCAGCAATGAAGAAAATTTTAAAATTTTCTTTTGAAGGAGGAAATAACTATGACGCTATTACTTGTGTTACCTGAGCCTATGAACCATTTGAAGTTTGTTGCGATGCACTCTTAAAGAGTTCAGGTTACGTGTTGATGCAATATCAGAACATGTGGCTTATGCCTCACGGCAACTGAGACCTCATAGATTGAAATACCCGATGTATGATTTAGGGCTAGCGGCTGTTGTGTTTGCCCTAAGAAAATTGACATAACTAAATTGAGGGAAAAATTTTAAATAAGATGGGTAGAATATAAACCCGGTCAAATCATAATTAAATAAACAATAAATTAAATATGGACAAAAATGGTTAGAAAAATTTAGAATCATAATTTTGAAATTTAAATATGATATTTGGACTCAGTGAGAAAAATAATTTATGAGTGAGAGAGATTTAAAAGTTTGAATTTATGATTTAGAAAGTAAAAAATATTTAAAGCACGATTTAAAACGCTAATCTTAAAGGTTTTGGCCCAAAACTGGGCCAACGGGCTAAACCAAGTGAACTGGGCCCAAGTGGACCCAAAATCCAACATATATAAACCTTAGTTATGAGCATTTCAGCTTATTAACCCCAGAGAAAGAGAGTGGGGGTGCTAAAATGGAGAAGAGAGAAAGAAGAGAGAAAATCCTAACTCCATCAAACTTCAAACCACCATAACTTTTGATCTGGAGCTCCGATTGATGAGTCGTTTGCTGCCATGCATCACTCTTCTCATCCTCTTCAATTCTATTTAGGTATTGTGGTTAGTATGTCCTCTGCCTAGTTTCAATTTTCCTCCTTAAATTCAAGATTTGTTATGGGTGTTGAGTAATTTTGTGATTTTAGTTGTTTAGGAATGCTCTAATATAAGCCATTGATGATATTCATCACAAAGTTTAGTAGGTTAAGATAAGAAACCTCAAGACCCTTGTGATTTATCAAATTTTATGAACCCTATATAAATGTACATGTGAAAATTTTTATATTAGTGTTGTTGGGTGTATTTGGAGCACTTGGAACAAGATGTTGGTAGCTAAAGCTTATTGGTGATGATTGAGAGTCTTGGAAGCTTGAGTTATGATGTATTTGGGTGTGAACCACCATCATTAAGGTACGATTTAAGTTTCATTTAAGTACTGTTTTGTGTGATGAGAGTTCCTAGGTTATATACCACTAGGATTAGGTTTGAATTGTGTAAATGATTGGTATTAATATATATAGTTGATATATTGTGAAAATTAATGATTAGGTTGAGAATTGTGTGAATTTGCATGTTTGGTGTGTTGAGAAATTTGATGAATTGGATAATGATTATTGGATTGTGGAATATGCATTGAAATTGTAAATTTGGGCCGAAGGCCGTGAATTTTAGGCCAAAGGCCGAAAAAAGGCAAGGAAGGTAAGTGATGATTGAAATGTGTGATAATGTATAAGATTGAATGAAGAATTGGTATGGATTGTATGAGTATTTGATTGATTAATGAAATAGTGAAAATGAGATTTTTGAAATGTGGAATGGATGTATTCGAGTTGGAATGTGTAGATGGAGTAGGTTTGGATTTGATTGTGTGTGAAAATATGACTTGAGTTGGTTTAGGTTCGTTTTGTTGGTTGAAAATGATTGAGGCTTGCGAATCATTGGAAAATTAGTAAATGTGTGTTTTTGGTAAGAACAGATTTTTGGTCAACTTCGGTGGGCCATAACTCCATCCTCAGAGTTGGAAAACTATCAAAATTGGATTTTTTTTATGAAAATTTATTATCGATCTTTCCAATGGTTCAAGAATGGTTGAAAATATAATTTTCTGGAAAAAGTTATGAGGTTTTAAAAATTGGACTGAAAAACTGATTTTTGCAACATATCAGATTTTCTGGTTTCTGATATGGATGTGTACGCGGCACGTGACGCGCGTACGCGGGCATTGGTCTTTGCCAAGTGCTTCCACTATGCAAACACTGCTTGCGTACACGGTATGGTCCAAAATTCGGCGTATGCGTACGTGAGCCTTTGCATGCGTACACGGAGACCCAAGTTTCAACCTATGCGTACGCACACCACATGTATGCATATGCACACCTCCCAGAATTTGGAAAAATATGTTTTTATGGCTTTCAACCATTCTTTTGGCATTCTAAATTTTTATAAACTTGGATATGAGTCTAGAGCTAGTGGAATTGAAGATGGACGAGTTAGGGATAAAGCCAAATAAATTGAGTTAGTAAAGTTGGGAGCAATGAATAAGATGTTAGGTGATATATGACAATTATGAATGAGATAATTGATGATAAGAGTGAATGGATAATGATGAATGAACTTAATTAAGATTAAATATGAATTGAGATGAGATTGATAATGGGGATAATGATGATCACAAGATTGATAACGAGGATGATGGTGAAGTGTGACGGAAACTATATCCCGAGATGAATAGGCAAGTTGAGGTAGAGGATTCCCTCTCTCATGTTGTGATTGTGATTAGAGAGGCAATAAGATTTGTGTCGTAAGGACGGTGGTATTATCCCGCTCACGTATAGGAAAGTTGAGATTGAGAATTCTCTCACTTGCTGTGATAAACAAGTTGAGGTCGAGGATTCACTCTCTTGTGGGGGTAGGCGAGTTTGAGGTTGAAGATTCCCTCACTTGTCGCACCCAAGGGTTGGATTGAAGGTCGAGAATTCCCTTTGGTTTAATTTTGTGATTATTAATTTGAATGACAAGAAAGGCAATCGAGGTTGAGGATTCCCTCTCTTGTTACGGTGGGCAAGCGAGGTTGAGGATTCTCTCTCTTGTTACATCGGGGAATTGAACAGAGAAGGTTGAGGATTCTCTTCGATTTGATTCCTGGATATGGTGTGAATGATTTAGGTTGAGGATTCCCTATCATCACATCACAGACTCTCTTTGAATGGGAGGTTGAGGATTCCCTCCTTAAAGGTTGAGGATTCCCTTCGTGTTGAGAGACGATATTCGAGTTAGCTACCGGGTGTGTCGGGTTGGCTGTATAACTAATAGATGATACCATCAGCCATAGGGCAGACATACATCATTTACATATGTTTGATTTGTTTGGCTTTGATTATTTGTATCTGGTTTGCCTAATTAAATATGCCATACTATGTGATTATGTGCTATTTGCCTTACTTGAATCTACTTGTGTATTACTTGTCTGCATTTCTTGTGTTTGCACAACTGAGAGATCCTTTATGCTGGTGTCGGTTGCCGTTGAGGGCTGTCCTTTGATGACATGTCACCATGTCATGTTTTTCTATGCTTTTTCCTTTGTTTTCAATAGGTTTTATGCACTTTCTTGAGACATAAGCAAGCCAATTGGGTAGATTTCCATGTTTCCTTTGATTCAATCAACCATGAATGAATTAATGCAATTTCATGAGATTTTATGCTATAATTGTCATATATTATGAAAGAATAACAAACTCATGATTTTGAGCATAGCTTTGATGTGTTTGGTTGATTGATGAAAGGTGAAAAGAGTTTTGAAGAAGGTTGAAGGAAGAAGGAATGGCTAGGAGCAAGAGAGAACAAAAAGCTTGAGCAAAAGTTTGCCTCAAACTTTAGCTCAAACTTTTGGGAGAAAAGCTTGAGCCAATGTTTGCCTCAAACTTTTTGGCAAACGTTGGCATCACAAAATCAATACCCTGGAGGAAAAAGCTTGCGCCAACGTTTGAGGTCAAACTTTTGCTCAAACGTTGGCGCCACAACAAACACACCCTGGAGGGAGCAAAAGCTTGCTCCAACGTTTGACCTCAAGCTTTTTGGCAAACGTTGGCGCCACAAGGCATACAAGGTGTATACTTCCAACAAGAATAACTTGAGCTACAGAGCTCCAAATGAGGTGATTCAAAAAGTAATGGAAAGTAGGAATCGAGAGCTTTCCAAGCATATATGGCATTGTATGGTGGACACTAAAATTGAGGGAGAAAACTGCCCCGCAATGAGCATAAACGAACATGGTGGCAACCTGCAGTGAGGCCAACTGACCTCTGCACCTTCGACGGAGTATAACTCAAGCTGTAGAGCTCCAAATGATGCGCTTCTAATGGCATTGGAAAGTAGACATTCAAGGCTTTCCAAAAATATATAATAGTATGGGGTGGACAATACATTTGAGCCTCCAGAACCTGGCGTTTGCGTCAACGTTTGAGGTCAAACGTCGCCTCAAACGTTGCACACCAAAGCCAGCGACCTTGTCCTCTTCAAAGGAGCATAACTTGAGTTGTAGATGTCCAATTGAGGTGACTCCAAGTGGGTTAGAAAGCTGACATTCCGAGCTTTCCAACCATATATAATAGTCTATATTGGGCATAAAATTTGCAACGTGACAAGAGGACAAAGTAGCTCCCAAGAAGCATACAAAAGGGATCCACGTTTGGCTCAAAGTTTGACCTCAAACTTTGGCTCAAACGTGGATAGCAGCAAGGAATGTTAGCTGATATGAAAAGTTTGAGTAAAATTTTGACCTCAAACTTTTACTCAAGCTTTTCTGGTTCATGGCCCGGTTCACAAATGGGTTTCTCTCCAACTCCAAGAGCAATCAACAGAGACTATCTTCAACCCAATTCCATCAAAAGCAAGGGCCCAATTGACACCACTCAAAGGTACAAGAGATAGTTAGAATAGCAAATTTATTTTAATTGTAATTTATTTTGAATTTCATTTTTATTTTGTAAAAATGCCTATAAATAGGCATCTGTTTCATTTTATTGGGGGGCGAGCTCCACTAGGGAGCATTAGGAATACAGAACTCTCTCTCTTTAGTTTTTCTTTTTGTTTTAAATCTTGGGTTGAGAATTGAAGAAATTCTGTTTCAATCTCACCTTGAGAATTCTCTCTATTTTCTTCTTCTGCAAACTTTCAAGTGAATTGTGATTTGAATCAAAGTTCGTTTCATCGCTTTCATCTTTAATTTTCCTGCATCGTGTTTGCTAGCGGATCAAGGAAGGAATTGAGATCTAGACTTGTTTTCTAGTCTCATTGATTTCCTGAGATCTTCAACCTCTCATTTATATTTTGCAATTGAGCTGCATTTCATTTTCTGTTCGGTTCCTCAATTCAATTTACATTAAGCCTGCTGCAAATCTCATTTACATTTCCTGCACAATTTTAAATTCCTCTGCAATTGCTCTAAGTTCTAATTCACTGCAATTTTGCTTCTCTGTTTACATTGCTTCCAATTTACTTTCCTGCAATTTAAGCTTGCTGCAAGAGTTTTGAATTCTGATATATTGCTCTATTTAATTTCCAGCACCCCAGCCCCTTTACTTTTCATGCAATTTACTTTTCTTGCAATTTAAGTTTCAGCTATTTTACTTTCTTGTTCTTTAAGTTACTTGCAATTTTACTTTCTGCACTTTATAATTCCTGCAAATTTACATTCTGTTGGCTTCAATTGTCACTCAAATCACTCAATGTTAGCTTGACTAAACTAATCACCCACTAAAGTTGCTTGATCCATCAATCCCTGTGGGATTGACCTCACTCTAAGTGAGTTTTACTACTTGATGCGACCCGGTATACTTGCCGGTGAGTTTCGGGTGTTTTGGAAATTCGTTTTTCCGCAAATTTCCACATCAAGTTTTTGGCGCTGTTGCCGGGGATTGATTTAGATCAACAATGATTAAGTGGGTGAGAAGTCTAGATCAAGCATTTTCTTTATTTTGTTCCCTGTTCTAAGTTGAAACCAAGGTGTTTGAGTTATTGCCTCACTAAGAAATTTATCTCTGAGATATGAATTTCAATTTTCCTTGGTGTTGTGTTTTACAAAATTCAAATGGAGTTCAACTCATCTTATGATCAAACAAATTTTATGGGATATTACCCACCATCACCAATCTCTAATGGTGGCTGAGAATATCACCAAGAGAATACACCTTCTCAGCACTCCAATTCATGGAGATTTGCTTCAGAGACACAAGATGAGCAAAAAATTCATATGGGATATCTTCCTCCACCACAAAATGATGCAAGTTGCTATTCTAATGATGGCTGGGGGGAGCAAAACCAGAAAACATTTGAGAGCCCATATTCCACTTATCAAGAGCTATCTTCACTCGAACGTACTATCAATTCACTTATACAAAATTTTCCAACCTCACGTTCTAGTTTTTCATCTAAAAATTCTTCATCACTGGACTTTGTCTCCACATAAAATCCTTGCCAAAACTCACCACCCACACAAATTTCCATGAACCAAGGCCTCTCAAAGCTTGAGTCCATGCTCAAAAGAATTGCGGAGGAGAAAGAGAAATACCAGAAAGAACAAGAGAACTCCCTCAAAAACATGGAAGCGCAATTAGGCCAACTGGTGAGTGCAATGAAGAAGAAGGAAAAACAAGAGGAAGAGGCTACTGAGTCAAGTGAATTTTTAGTGAAAAAGAAAGAGGTGGTGGAAATAGTTGAAAATGAAACTGCACTTGAGGTGACAAAAGAACCTGAACACTCACAACCTCCTCAAACCCCCCTGGACCAAAAAGTCTCAACAATTGAATCTGAGATTAAAAGATATGAAGAGGAGATGAAGAAATGTTGGGAAGATCAACAAACCTCCTCCATGAAAGAGCTATTAAAACAAATGTTGAGTGCAAGGGAGGAAGTGGAGGAGCAAGAAAGTGAGGAAGTCATTCCAAACTCAAGTGAGGCAGAGAAGTACATGAAGGAGGAGTTCATGGAACCACCAATTCAAAAGGCTCTGGATGAATACAAAACTCCAATAATCACACAGCAACCAAGACTTGGATTCAAAGAAGTGAAGGCAACTAACAAGAGCACCAATCTTGTCCCTGATCCAGCAAGCAAGATCAATCAAGCCATTTGCAAAAGGAAGCTTGCTGAGGAAAGGCCAAGGCAAGGGACAGTAGCTGAAACTTCTCCTCCTTTGAAGTCATTTCTCTTAACAAATTGGAAGAAGAGGAAGAAAGTAAAGAACAGGTAGACAGTAGGTACATTTTTTTCTCCTTGCTTTGTTCAAATTCAATAAATTGGCATATGGTTACATTCTAACTTTGGTGTTGCCTTGCAACAAATTATTTTCAATCTTTTTGGATGATTGCATCAAATCAAAAATGAAAGTGACATACCAAGATTCTAAGTTTGGTGTGCCACCTATTTTTCTATGCAAATCATTCAACAACACCACTTGTCTGCATAACCATAATGTCTTTGCAGTGTTAATTTTCTTTTGGTTTGATATTTTGTTATTCTGTTTACTTTAGTTAATTATTTGTTTTTAATGCTTTCATTTTAGTTTACTTATTCACTGTGTTTGTTAATACATTACCGAGAGAGTTTTATTCATGACATATTCTTGGCTTGGTGATTGTACTTAACAAATAACAGTTTCACTTGCTTAGTTTTAATTCAAATAAATGGACATAGGATTGCATTCTAAGTTTGGTGTTGCTATGCAACACAAATTGCTTCAAATCTTTACTGGATACTTGCATTGATTCCAAGTGAAAGTGTCACACTAAGTTTGGTGTGCCACTTATCTTTTATGCAATGTATTGTGCTCACCTTCTTAAGTTTGCAATCACAATGTCTCTGTTTCTTGTGCCTTGATTATTATCTTTAATTTTACTTGCTTAGAACACATGTACTAACTTTTCATTGTGTAAGACATTCATGATCCATCTTAGTCCCTAGCCATTGTTCTAATTGTTGCTTGAGGATAAGCAAGCATTCTGAGTTTGGCAAGGGAAGGAGGAAGAATAGAGGAAAAAGGACAACAATAATGAAGATGAACTACAAGGTTGTAGAGTTCCTTTTCTCCTCATTTGTTTCCAGCGCTTAAAATGCATGATTGTCTTCATCTTTTCTGTTTACATGTGTGTATGAATAAAGCATAGCTTGAATATTGATTTATAACATGTTTCCATGCCATTATGACTACCAACTTGAGTTTTGTAAAGCTTAAAGCAGTAAAGTATCATGATCATAAACAAACAAGGAATTAAAGAAGAGTTTAGCATGTGCATACAAGTATTGGAAAGCTAGTATGATTAATTATTGCTCAATTGCATTGGATTTTATTTAATTGAAGTTTTCATCTAGAACATTTTGTGAAATCTTTTAAAAATCATGAAAACCTTGAAGAGGCAAATACAATTAAAGCAAGAAAAGAAAAAGGGGAAAAAATGAGAAAGCTGAAGGCTCTGAGTACCAATGGCAATTTATTTGCTAAGTACTTGTGGTGTTTATGTATCAAGCCAAATGCTTGAAAACAAAACATTTAGAAGTCAAGGTTAGGCTCAAAGTGCAAAAGCACTCCCTCAAAGCTCAAGGCTCTGAGCATCAATGATTAGAGAGTCAAGAAAAGAAAAGAAAAGAAAAAAATGAGCTTAATGAGGTCCTCTAATCAAATGCTTGTGGTGCTTATGTATCAAGTGGTAATACTTGAAAACAAAGCATTTAGAAGTCGTAGCTTTGTTATCAACTCATGGGGCAAAGCACCCAAAAGGAGAAGCTAAATAAGAAAATCAAAAGCTTGTTTCAAGGAAGAAATATAAGAGAAAGATTTCATAAATTGAGCTAGATGGAAGCATCAATAATTTACATTTCTTTTGTGATTGTAGCATGCTTAGAAAACTAGCTTACCATGAACATTGAGTTGCTATTCTTCTTGCCTTGGATTGTCAATCTTTATTGCATGATTCTTTTCTTGCTTGGGGACAAGCAAGGTTTAAGTTTGGTGTTGTGATGACATGTCACCATGTCATGTTTTTCTATGCTTTTTCCTTTGTTATCAATAGGTTTTATGCACTTTCTTGAGCCATAAGCAAGCCAATTGGGTAGATTTCCATGTTTCCTTTGATTCAATCAACCATGGATGAATTAATGCAATTTCATGAGATTTTATGCTATAATTGTCATATATTATGAAAGAATAACAAACTCATGATTTTGAGCATAGCTTTGATGTGTTTGGTTGATTGATGATAGGTGAAAAGAGTTTTGAAGAAGGTTGAAGGAAGAAGGAATGGCTAGGAACAAGAGAGAACAAAAAGCTTGAGCAAAAGTTTGCCTCAAACTTTAGCTCAAACTTTTGGGAGAAAAGCTTGAGCCAACGTTTGCCTCAAACTTTTTGGCAAACGTTGGCATCACAAAATCAATACCCTGGAGGAAAAAGCTTGCGCCAACATTTGAGGTCAAACTTTTGCTCAAACGTTGGCGCCACAACAAACACACCCTGGAGGGAGCAAAAGCTTGCGCCAACGTTTGACCTCAAGCTTTTTGGCAAACGTTGGCGCCACAAGGCATACAAGGGGTATACTTCCAACAAGAATAACTTGAGCTACAGAGCTCCAAATGAGGTGATTCAAAAAGCAATGGAAAGTAGGAATCGAGAGCTTTCCAAGCATATATGGCATTGCATGGTGGACACTAAAATTGAGGGAGAAAACTGCCCCGCAATGAGCATAAACGAACATGGTGGCAACCTGCAGTGAGGCCAACTGACCTCTGCACCTTCGACGGAGTATAACTCAAGCTGTAGAGCTCCAAATGATGCGCTTCCAATGGCATTGGAAAGTAGACATTCAGGGCTTTCCAACAATATATAATAGTATGGGGGTGGACAATGCATTTGAGCCTCCAGAACCTGGCGTTTGCGTCAACGTTTGAGGTCAAACGTCGCCTCAAACGTTGCACACCAAAGCCAGCGACCTTGTCCTCTTCAAAGGAGCATAACTTGAGTTGTAGATGTCCAATTGAGGTGATTCCAAGTGGGTTAAAAAGCTGACATTCCGAGCTTTCCAACCATATATAATAGTCTATATTGGGCATAAAATTTGCAACGTGACAAGAGGACAAAGTAGCTCCCAAGAAGCATACAAAAGGGATCCACGTTTGGCTCAAAGTTTGACCTCAAACTTTGGCTCAAACGTGGATGGCAGCAAGGAATGTTAGCTGATATGAAAAGTTTGAGTAAAATTTTGACCTCAAACTTTTACTCAAGCTTTTCTGGTTCATGGCCCGGTTCACAAATGGGTTTCTCTCCAACTCCAAGAGCAATCAACAGAGACTATCTTCAACCCAATTCCATCAAGAGCAAGGGCCCAATTGACACCACTCAAAGGCACAAGAGATAGTTAGAATAGAAAATTTATTTTAATTGTAATTTGTTTTGAATTTCATTTTCATTTTGTAAAAATGCCTATAAATAGGCATCTGTTTCATTTTATTGGGGGGCGAGCTCCACTAGGGAGCATTAGGAATACAGAACTCTCTCTCTTTAGTTTTTCTTTTTGTTTTAAATCTTGGGTTGAGAATTGAAGAAATTCTGTTTCAATCTCACCTTGAGAATTCTCTCTATTTTCTTCTTCTGCAAACTTTCAAGTGAATTGCGATTTGAATCAAAGTTCGTTTCATCGCTTTCATCTTTAATTTTCCTGCATCTTGTTTGCTAGCGGATCAAGGAAGGAATTGAGATCTAGACTTGTTTTCTAGTCTCATTGATTTCCTGAGATCTTCAACCTCTCATTTAGATTTTGCAATTGAGCTGCATTTCATTTTCTGTTCGGTTCCTCAATTCAATTTACATTAAGCCTGCTGCAAATCTCATTTACATTTCCTGCACAATTTTAAATTCCTCTGCAATTGCTCTAAGTTCTAATTCACTGCAATTTTGCTTCTCTGTTTACATTGCTCCCAATTTACTTTCCTGCAATTTAAGCTTGCTGCAAGAGTTTTGAATTCTGATATATTGCTCTATTTAATTTCCAGCACCCCAGCCCCTTTACTTTTCATGCAATTTACTTTTCTTGCAATTTAAGTTTCAGCTATTTTACTTTCTTGTTCTTTAAGTTACTTGCAATTTTACTTTCTGCACTTTATAATTCCTGCAAATTTACATTCTGTTGGCTTCAATTGTCACTCAAATCACTCAATGTTAGCTTGACTAAACTAATCACCCACTAAAGTTGCTTGATCCATCAATCCCTGTGGGATCGACCTCACTCTAAGTGAGTTTTACTACTTGATGCGACCCGGTATACTTACCGGTGAGTTTCGTGTGTTTGGAAAATTCGTTTTTCCGCAAAAATACCATCATCCTTGTTAAAATGAAATGATGAGATGCTTGATTAACAATGATGAATATTGAATGAGATAATTTGAGCGCCCTAGGTAGATGCGATTTCACTTGCTCCAAGTGAAGATATGAGGTATTGATATAGGATTGCTAAGACAAAATAGATGGTGATGGTTCTGTTTATGATTGTAGTGCTGTTATGTTGGAGAGTTTGAAAGTTAGGAAAGATGAGAAAGATGAATTAGATTTAGTATTCCCTTATGACAGTTGCCTATTTATCGCTTAGTGAGAACCTAGGATGAATATTTGATGAAAGGAAGCTTAGGATGCTTAGTGAGCTCCTATTATAGTGTATTGTATTTATTTGGCACTTTTACTGTACTGGGAACCCATGGTTCTAGGATTCTCATTCCGTATATATCTCTTATTTTTCAAATACAGGTCTTGGAGCTCAGCAGTGAGCTGTGATTCATCTGAAAGATGGTGAAGATCATTGGACTCCTGTTTTAATTTTGCTTAGAATCTCTCCGTATTTATCTTGAAAAACTTACTTATATGTATTTTTCATTTTGGAAAACTTTTCTATAGAGGCTTTGATGTATATTTTTGGAGAGATAGGAAATATTGGTATCAAACTGATTTTATTCTGTACCCTACCCGGCCTAAACTTCGCAGGTCGCGACTAGTGACTATTTACTTATGTTATATACTTATATCCTGTCTTTATTTTATTCTCCTTTACTACGTTGTCTTTATGTTGATTTCTGGGTTTACCTCCTCTTCTGTCTATCGAAATGTGAGTGTCCCGTTTTGCGATTTCATTTTACTCCTTTTTTCAAGCTTCTCGTTTAATACTTCCTTTCAACTTATATATATATGTTTATGTATTATAATTGGTGTACGAATCCCCATGCTTCGTACAACTGAACCAGCAAGTGCACTGGGTCATCCAAGTAATACCTGAGCAAGTCAGGGTCGATCCCACGAGGATTGTGGTTTGAAGTAAGCTATAGTTATCTTGTAGGTTTTAGTCAGGTGGATAGAAGAGTTGGTTTGATTTGGAAGATGGAATTACAATGATAATCTTAAAACTTAGATGGTTAAGGCTTAGAGTTGTTTTGTCCTTCTAGATTAACTCTGGTATTACTGTCTTCTTCAAGTGTGAATGATTTCTTCAATGGCAGGCTGTATGTGATCAACGCCTTTCTTGAGAGGTTGTCAATGCTCCTCCAGATCTGAACACTAGGTTCAGTGCACATCCAGTATGATTGAAGGTGAAGCTCCTGTAATCCATTCTCCTTAATGATCCTACTCAAAATGCCACAGACAAGGTCGGATCTTCCAGATCAAAGAATGCTGCGCCTTTAGATTCTAGCCTCTACCACAGAGACTCTAACCTTCCCGTAAATCGGCTGAACTGGTGTCTCGAGAAGTCCCCAACGAAGTCGTGGATTAGCCGTCTGAGAGATGTATAATCAAGCTGGCGGTTCATGCTTTCCAGTCGCGTATTCACACGAACCCAAGTAGACACAGGTGGTTGTCAGGCACACTGTCTTAGTATGAAGAATGGAGCTGATTGTCACGGATTATCCCATTCATCATGTTGGAGAACGAATATACATCTTAGAATTAAATCAAACACGGATTGAAGAGAAACAGTAATACTTTTATTAATCCATAGAACTCAGCAGCACTCCGCCCCTCAACCTAGGAGGTTTAGAAACTCATACTGATAGGAAATACAATGTAGAATTCGAAATATGTCATACCTCTTCCAATGAGAGGTGTCAAAGTTCTTTAAATACTAAGCTAATGACTAAGGATTACATAAGAAAGGGTAAAACAATCTTTTATTGCTAAAATCTACTTCTGGGGCCCACTTAGTGAGTGTTTGAACTGAGTTTTGATGAGATCCACGTGCTATGAGGCCTCTAGGGCATTAAACACTGGCTAGGGGATCCTCTCTGGGCATTTGGACACTGATCTCTGCTCCTTGGGCGCTGGACGCCTAGAAGGGGGGTAGGAAGCTGGCATTGGATGCTAGTTTTGGGCCTTCTAATCTAAAGTAAAGTATAGACTATTATACATTGTTGGAAATTTCTGAAAGTCAGCTTTCCATAGGCATTGAGAACGCTCTATTTTGACTTCTGTAGCTCCAAAGAAGCTCTTCCGAGTGCAAGGAGGTCAGATCTGGATAGCATCTGCAGTACTTTCTCTGTCTCTGAATCAGACTTTTGCTCTAACTCCTTAATTTCAGCCAGAAAAATACCTGAAATTACATAAAAATACAAAAACTCAAAGTAGAATCCAAAAATATGAATTTAACACTAAAAACTATAAAAAATTAATAAAAAGTAAACAAAACATGCTAAAAACTATACGAAAATGATGCCAAAAAGCGTATAAAATATCCGCTCATCAATAATCCACCTTGAGAGTTGTACCACCTTATTATAATTGACTTATGGCTCAAGCATAAGGATTTGAATATTAGGGTGTTACAAGTGTGATTGGGAATATTTGTAGAGTTTGCTGTGATGGTGAAGTGTTCAGATTGAAGTCCCTGAACTCTTCTGAACTTTTCTTATTTATAGACCACAAAGAGTGGAATGCAAAAAGCTCCTCTCTTGACACGATCTAACTCCTCCCTTTTTCTCAGGCTTTTACAACCTCCTTACCTTGACTATGAAGGTCCTTGCGCTCCAAGGTGGACACCCCATGTCTTTACTTTTACCTTAGTCTTCAAGTCCTGCATTCGCTCTTCAGTTTGCTCCCAAAAAATTTGCACCCATGTTCTCAACTCAGCTTGAAGGTCAGGTAAAAGTCTTAATGTTCAAGGAAAAATAGTAACTGCTTTTCAACCTGTTTTCCACGTGATGAAAATCTTCGACTTCGATGCTCTTGCATCATCTTCTTCAACTTCGACTTGCTCGTGTCTGCATCCATTATTAGTTCTAACTAATTCTTCAGATCAACACAATCTGTAGTCGAAACTCATCCTAGTCGAGGAATCCATTTTTAGTACCAAAAAATTGCCCCTTTAAAACTTATTATCTTGCACAACAAACTTCTCTTAATTCCAAAAAAGTTATGTTAGTTTCAATTTCACTAAACTCTTATCAAATTAGGAGATATTTTATAGCCAAAAGCCATTTGAGCTAAGTCATTGGCTTCTTGATTTGACTCTCTAAATATATGCTTTAGTGAAACAGAGTCGAATTCAACTAACAGTCGAGCTGCTATCATGAAATATTTAGCCAAATTTTGACTTATAACTCGATAGTTTCTAGCTAACTGTTGAATTACTAGTTGTGAATCTTCCATGATTTTGACTGTTCGAGCCCCTTTTTCGATTAATGATTCTAGTCCAATGATCAAGGCCATAAACTTAGTTGGCATGCCATCAGGAGTGATTATTACTATCCTGACTCCTACCTCATACTGGTACTTAGATCCATCGAAAAATAATTTCCAAAGCTTAAGCTCTAAATATCCAGTTATATCTTCGATGACCTTTTCATCTACGTTAACACAAGGGTGATCTGCTAGGAAGTCAGCAATCCCTTGTCCCTTGACAGCCTTAGCAGGACATAACATAAAGAATATTCGATTAAATCTAGCATCTATTTCCCAATTCGACCCCTCAAAATTGAATAAGAAAGCATGTTTCCAATAACATCAAATTTTGAAATGACATAAATATTCTTTCCAATTAAATACTTTTAAATTTAGTACAAGAGAAGTATAGGGCTAAGCAAAACTTTTCAACTGTACTATATCCAGTTTCTACATCAGTCAACATTCGACTTAGATAATAAACTACTCTCTCGTTACCATCTTCATCTTCTTGGATCAGCATGCTCCCTAAAGTTTTTTCTGATGCAACTATGTATAATTTCAACAGTCGGCCTTGCTTAATAGGTGCTAGAATTGGTGGTGAAGTCAAATATTGCTTTATCTAGTCGAATGTCTCTTGGTGCTCATCCTCCCATTTGAATTCTTCTCTTTGTTTCAATTTCAACAAAGGAGTAATATCCTTGTTTTACCCGAAAGGTTTGAAATGAAACGTCGAAAAAAATTTACTTTACCTAAGAAAGATTGAAGTTCTTTCTTATTCTTGGGAGGTGCTGAATCGAAAATAGCCTTGCACTTGTTGGTGTCGATAGCTACTTCTTTTTTCTACACTATAAATCCAAGAAAATTTTCTGTAGATACATTAAAAGCTTATTTTAATGGATTCATTTTAAGTTGATGATGTCTCATTTCTTTAACAGTAGTTTCTAAATTATTCAAATGAGATTGTTTTGACTCTAACTTCACAACCACATCATTAATATAAATTTTCATAAACTTACCAATAAAATCATGAAAAATAGAGTCCATCGCTCTTTGGTAAGTTGTCCCTGAATTCTTTAATCCAAATTACATGACTAGCCATTTGTAGGTGCTTATAGCTCTTGGGCATCGAAACACTATTTTTAATACATCTTCTTGAGATATGAATATCTGATTATATCCTGAGTATCCATCCATAAAACTCAGAAGTTCGCTTCCTACTGTAGAATCGATCAGCATCTCTGCAATTGGCATGTGATACTCATCCTTTGGTGTTGATTTAATCAAATCCCTGAAATTAATACATTCTCTTAGGTTTCCATTTTTCTTAATTACAGGTAGAATATTAAAAATCTATTCGACAAACCTGGCGGTTTGAATAAATCTTGTTTTCACCAAACGCTCAACTTCTTCCTTGATTTTGACCATGATTTCAGGTGTAAAGCGTTTGGGAGCTTGTTTGATGGGTCGAGTATTAGGCATGATAGGGAGCTTGTGTTGACCAAAGATCTATCCAACCCAGGCATCTCTTCATATTACTAGGCAAAACAATCTCAATATTCTTCAACATCTCTATTAGCTCTTCTCTAAAAAGTGGATCCAAATACTTGCTAACATAGGTTATTCGACCTTCTCCACCAATCTTAACTTCTTCGAGTGGATCTTGTACTTCAATTTTTTTATTGTGCAAATATTCTGAAAATAAATTAGATTTCTCGAACCCTAAGTGGTCGAGATCATATACACAATCCAGTGCACGTTCCCTTATACACTCCTTCTCAGCCATATAGGGTAAGATTCTATTTGCCCTTTGGGACCAGTTTCACACCATGGGCCCCAACATAGCAACCTTTGATGAGATTTTGGTCAATGATGCTCATATCAATATCTAGTAGTCGAACACTAGCATGATATTCCTTAAAATTGACATTCATTTGTTCAACATAGCAAGGGCTGTCGTCAGCTTCAATCTCCTTGATTCTTCCATCCTCGTCCCAAAGCACCAACTTTTAATACAAAGTTGAGGGAATTGCCCTTACTCCATGGATCCAATCTCTTACCAATAGCATATTAAAAGTTGTCTTGGTAGGCACTACTATAAACACTGTTGGTCATTCAACACTCCCTAGGTTTTAGAGAGAAATGCTCTCTCCTCTCTCTAGGTTTAGAGTTTCTTCTTCCAATCTCTCTTTAGGTTTAGGTTTCAGTCTTATTTTAATTTAGTTTTCTATTACTTTTATTTGTTCTAGCACTTTAGTTATCTATTTCTCTTATTGATTCCTTTATTTTGCTAATTTAGTTTATGAGTTCATGTGTTACTCTCAATTTTCATTAATCCAATTTATGTTTCATATTTCTTATTGTTCAATTGCTTTGTTATTGTTATTTCCTTGCTTTGGTTATTCTTAGAATTTTCTATGTCTTGTTAATTTTCTATGTTTTTATTTTATGCCTTCCAAGTGTTTGATGAAATGCTTGGTTGGATTTTAAATTAGATTTTTATGTTCTTAACTTGGATTGATTAATTAGAGACTCTTGAATTGTCAAAGTCTCTTGTTGATTGGTAATTGAAGATTGCCGGTTAGCTTGAACTTCACTAAATCTAGTCTCTCACTATGAGTTTATTAGGACTTGTGAACTCAAGTTGATTGTATACACTTGACTTTCCTTCATTGGTTAGAGGTTAACTAAATGAAGGCAATTTACATTTACCATCACAATTGACAATGATAATTAGGATAGGACTTCTGATTCTCTTTCCTTGCTAAGAGCTTACTTAGTTATTAGTTTATTTTCTTGCCATTTTACTTTCTTGTGTCTTATTACAAAACCCAAAAATATACTTTTCCATAGCCAATAATAAACTACACTTCCCTGCAATTCCTTTGAGAGACAACCCGAAGTTTAATTAAATACTTCAGTTAATTTTATTGGGTTTGCTTAACTGACAAACAATTTAAATGTTGACCGAGGATTAATTATCAGTTTAGAACTATACTTGCAATGAGAATTTTTTGAGAAATTCTTTACCAACAATTTTTCTCCGTCAATGACATCATCACAATTTCTTTCAAGACAACTCCAAGGGCCTTCAAGGTTACCTTGGAAGTGAAAAGGAACCACCAATACTGTTGCCACATAGCCAAAGCCAATTTTCACCAAACATGACATCCAAATCATCCTCAAATCTAGAATCGAAAGTTTCTGTCAAAGCCTCTTCCTCTTCTTTACTCCTGAGAATTGGATTGGTTGTCGATGTATCTTTCGACACCTCTTTTGGATCTTGTCCCTTGATCAAGGATGCTTTATCCTCTTTTTGATCTTGCTTACTAGAGGATTTTATCTCTTTATTCAATTTTGGATACGAACCTTCTATGTTAACATAAACCCCTCATGCCTGAGCCCAGCTCTTGGAACGAAGGGAGCTCTGTCATGGAAATTGCATCAAGATCTAGCTCGACCACCACCTCTTCTGTTTGTCCCTCGCCAAGAAGCACCTCTTTTCTGGTTTTCAACCCAATTTTCAAAATCTCCTCTAGGAACATTAAAGTTTTAATTTCTTGAGTAATTGGAGTATTGTTCTGTACCCACTTATTATTCGACACATTAGCGGGATGAACTCTAGTTCGACTCGACACCCCTTGGGGTTTCTGATCGATAGTAACTACCATTCGCATTTGCTGCTTAACAGGGATGCTTACAAAGTCCTGAATCTTACCACCCTACTTTAGTCGAACTTGCCTTAATTCTTCCTGATGCACATATTCTCGACTCTTTTTGTACGAGTCAAAAGCTTTAGCAGCTAAGGTATCGGACCAAGTACTACATCTAGGGTACATGACAACATTTTCCTCTTCTTCCCTTTGCTTTAGCAAAAAATCCAGTAGGTCCTCCCCTGCTTTTGGGTAAACATGCCTTTCTTCTTTGAATATATCAAGTTCAAATTAATCATCATTTTTTGTAGGCTCGACAAAGGCTATGTTGACTGAGAAAACTATTTTCTCAGTTTCAGTAATGATCGACGTGACCTAAAAATGATCTGAATCCACTTTTATCTCAGGTTTTTTTTGTAAACTTTAGTTGACCATCTTCAATTGTCTTCTGTAACAAGCACCTAAAACGTACATAATTATTATTATAGTGACTAAGATCTTGATAAAATTTACAGAATTTCTTATTTCTAATTTTAGAAATAGATGGCATTCGTTTTTCTTCATGAAGTATGAGTTGTTTGCCTTTTAAAAGCATGTCGAATATTTGTTCTACTTTTGTCAAGTTGAAAGAATAACTTCTTTCTCCTGACAAAGGAATTTTGTTTTTTGCTAGATTAAGAGATCGACAAACATAAAGTGGTCCATCTTTTAGTTCTGCAGTAAAGGCAGACTTGTTATTGAACTCTTCTTCACTCATACAATCAGCATAATTCACTTTCTCATTAAAGAAAGTTTTTCTTTTGCTCAACTCATATTCTTCTTTTTTTTTATTCAATTTTTCAATTTGTTGATCCTTATCGGTTAACTGAGCCAAGTTTAGGAATTGCTAGTTTACTAATTTCTTTCGAATATTGAAGTTGAAACTATTGATGGCCATTTTGACTATTTCAGGATCAGGAATAGGAGTGAAATATTTGTTTTTCATATTCTTGAATCGTATTAAATAGTCATCAATTGACTTAGATTTGTCTCTTTTTGTTGTGAATAAATCAGACAAAGTTACTTTCATTTTACCTCTAAAGAATTGATCATGAAAGCTTCTTTCTAACTAGAACCAGCCATGGATTGAGTTAGGTTACAAATTTAAAAACCATGTGAATGCATTCTTTGTTAGAGAGAAAATATCTCATTTTTAAATATTCATTACCAACTAGCTCACCAATTTCGATTGTATAATGAGCCACATACTCGACAGTCGATTTCCTATTTTATCCTACAAATTTAGTGAGGGATTTTGGAGTTTTGACTCCCCTGGGGAGTTCACCTTGCAAAATGTAATCTAAAAAGGGAGAGATAAAATAAGGTTGATTTGTTACTTCTATATTAAATCTTGCTCTATTCAAGATTTGCTCAATAGTTTGGATTATATTTTGACCATGCTTTAGCATTATTGTTTGCTCTAGCCTCATTCAAAATCCTATTTGGATCATCTCCTGTATTTAGAATTACTTGAGAATTGTTTGTATGTATTCAACCTATCGGTGGTACAAGCGATCGATTAATTGCTCCTACAATATCATCATGTCAAGCTATTTGCTCTATTCTGGCATTATTATTTTTTACTATTGGATTTAAGACTGTAGTTATCTGATGAGTGAACATATTTACTATATCATGATGGCTATCTTCTATTTGTTATTTAAACACAGCTAGAGATTCAACTATATTTAGAGGTGTTGTTGTAACAGGAACTTGTCTCGATATCTCCGAAAATATCGGAGCACGCTCTCCACTAACTGGTAACCTTACTGGGGTTGTTCCTGTATCTTGTGTCGAAAAGACATTTGGCATCATTAAGGTAGGTTGTGAAGACATGGGTACTAATCCTAAATATGGGGGATTATTCATCAAATGTTGATAAGCATTATAATTTTTCATATTAGGATTATAGTTAGGTGGTATACCCACTAGAGGGTAGCCTGGAGGAGGTGTAGGATTATATAAAGGGTTGTTTCTTGTAGTGGCTGTACCGCCTATATAGCCCATGTTGGGGTTTTTTAATGGTGAAAAATAATTTGGAGGCAATCCATACGGAGGCTATGTAGTGGCCATAGTCGAAGGGATTCCTTCTGTGATCACAGGATTCATTCTTCGACTTAAAGTGCCTACGGATGGAATAACTTCTGTCCTTGGGCTTCTCGTATTCTCTCTAGTATCATTATTCGACGTATCATTCGAAGTAGATACTCTATCAGACATTATTAATTTTTTACTACATAATTCCATGTAAAGTTTGACAAATTAACTTAACCCAAAGTCTCATCGGGTGTGCCAATTTGTTTAACTAGATTTTTGATAACCTTGACAAGGTGTCGAATCAAGCTTGTATCAAGATTTCAGTTCGGAGAGCAGATGTAACTCCTCTGAAAAAATGGGCTCGATCTGGGAATTACTTAGTGTTTATGTCAAAAAACATATAAAATTTTCAGCGATATCGAACTGTGGCAATTATAATGAAAATGATTGCGATAAAAGAAAATATCAAATAAATAAAAGTTTTAAATAAATAAGCAAGTAAAATTGGAATTGAAAGAAAGCAAAATATTTAAAGAACAAAAATAAAATAAAAAAAATTAAGATAAAATAAATTAACAGGAAAAGAAAGAACAAAGAAAAGAATAGAAAACAAAGAAAATAAATTAAGAGTGGACTCCAGATACTCACATGCACTTACACTCCATTATCTTCTGTTGCGTCAATGTGACTAAAAATTTTTGTAAAATTTGGTGTGATGGTAAAGTGTTAAGATTGAAGTCTTTGAACACTTCTAAATTTCTCTTATTTATAGACTACAAGAAGTGGACTGCAGAATGTTCTTCTATTGACACGATCTAACTTCTTTTTTTTTCTCAGGCTTTCACAACCCACAACCTTGTCTTGACTGTGAAGGACTTTGTCTTTCAAAGTGGATATCCCACATCTTTGTTTTTATCATAGTCTTCAAGTCTCATCTTCGTTCTCCAGTTTGCTCCCCAAAATTTACACCCATGTTCTTAACTTAATTTGAAGATTAAGTAAAAGTTTTAATATTAAAAAAAAATAGTAGCTGCTCTTTAATCTGTTTTTCACGTGTTGAAAATTTTTTATTTCGATGTTCTTGCATTATCTTCTTGGACTTCGACTTGCTTGTTTCTGCATCTATTACTAGTTCTAACTAATTATTTAGATAACATAATCTGTAGTCAAAATTTATCCTAATTAAAGAATTATCTTTTAGCACTAACAATATTAAAAAAAGGGATATTTTTTTAATTTTTGTCTCGTCTTAAAAATGCAATAGAGATGAAGGAAGAAGATGATTTACAAAGTCTCATTATAAATGGAAATACGGAACTATTTTTTATTCTTATACCACGTCAATATTACATACGAGTCGTTTCTTATAAAATTTTCACACTATCTAATAATTAAAAAATGTGTCAACTCGACGTGAATAATATAAATATATCTCTAACAGGTGCTATATATATATATATATATATATATATATATATATATATATATATATATATATATATATATATATATATATGTACGTTATTTATTTTAGCGTAATTTTGGGGCCATTTTGTTTTGAGAAGGAAGGAGATAGGATGATAGAGTTGTTTAGAATTCAAGAAAGCAATTTATACCGTGTGTGTTTTAAAGAAGTGGATGAGATGGGGAGAATTGAAGGGGCTCTTAAATGCAATTTGCAAAGTTCGACATAGTGGGGTGTGATAGGAAAATTAACACATATATCGTTTTCACTTAAAGCACATGCATTCAAGACACGTAGCATCAATAATAAGGATAATGCATTGCATGCATGCATGCAATAATTGAAATAGAAATTATAAAAAGAAAAAGAAAATTATGTATCTCATTTCATATTAAGAAGTTTCGTGTTGGTATGGGCTACCCAAAACAAGAGAGGGTCATTTGAGTTTTGAGTTGTGAAACATAACGTCAACAATAGTGTGTTTGTGCTTGACATTAATATTGCTGATGTATAAGGATGGGTTATTGCGGATTGAAAGGAACCTAAGCAAATATACTAATTAAGTTGCTTCAATGAGTAATAAACTTATTGTAATGCATGCAAGACATACTAAACATATATTTAAATATTTTCTATTCACACTGCAACTCAATTATAAAACTACTTATTTTAAAAGTTTATGTTGATAAAAGAGAAGAGATATATATCTCTAATATGTGTTCTTATTTAAGAACACTTTTTTTAGTTGAAGAGTAATTAATAGATTTTTATTTATGAATTGTTATCTTTATGTGACAAATCTATTGTGGCCTACTGTAATTAAGTCGTGATCAATTATTTGAATTATATATACATATACACTAAAAAAAATATTTTGTGGTAATTTATTTTGTTTATAGTGCAATAAAAATAATAACAAACACATTTATCGATAAATGTACATCATTCATTTTATATTTTGTCGTTAAAAAAATTTAGTAACAATTTAAGAATAGTTAGTAAAAACATTTTTAATAGTCGCAAAAACTTAATAACTTGTCACTGTAACATATAATAATAATAATAATAATAATAATAATAATAATAATAATGACAAATATGTAAATTTCAAAAAAAAAAAGTTAACTAAAAATTAGTAGTGATAACATTATTGCTATTAAAAGTTTGCCACACAACTACGTTTTTATTAGTGTTATATGATGCTAAAAGTGTTAATTATGTTTGCGGCTGTGAATTAGTGAAAATCATAAATTGATCAAATTTATGAATATGTTAGCTTTATTTTAAATTCATCTCATTAATTGAAAGTCGTATAGCTCAATAATAATATTGCAGTTTAATCTATAATAAATGTAAAATCCAAATATTGCTAGTGGACTTGCATTCCGCCTTTTCAAAACTCAATTAGAATTGTCAGAGTCAAATCAAACCATACACTTGATAATTAATATCCAAATGAGTTAATTAAGTAGAAAAAAAAACCATATTATTTAATTTCTTCATACTTAACAAGAAAAGGGTTAAAAAATTGAGGGCAAGAAAAGTGAGCACCCAATGATGCAAAGTGATGTATAGCTAGTGGAATCCACAGTTTCAATTTAATACTCATGTGGTGTTAGTCACTTGCAAAAAAGAAAATCTCATCATCACATTCACACAGGCATGCAATGCAAGATAATATGTAAGAATGAATTGCCTTTTGTGATTAGAGGGCAATGTATTTAGGATAGTACAAATGTCCACAATATAGTATATGGTTGCTTTTGGAATAATAAAAGTTTGAAAACTAATTCAAGCAAATAACCTTTATTACCTAAAATCAACCCCTTCTCTAAAGCCACGCGTATAAGGGGGTGGCACTGTGGCAGTACTAGCATAAATGTCCTTTCATTTCGTGGACCTAATTAAAGAACACTATTTGTTATTTCAACACTATTTGCCATCTCAATTTAATTTTCAGAGGGGAGAAAAAAAAAAAGTAACACCACCTAACCCACAAAGAAACAATGATAACCACATTATTAGCATTCAGCAGCATCGTTTTTCCACATCCCACTATCGAGATCATTCTATCCATATAGCTGAAAATATATATAAATATGTTGAAAATTTGGAAGTTGGAAGATATGAGTTGTCGTTTTTAAGTTTTGAGAAATTAAATTCCTTAGGTTCTAGGCATATTCCCGATAATGTGTTGGCCATGTATAATAAAGCACTAATCGTGATGGCTGTTTTTCATACCTATAGTGGGATTCTAATTTCGGTATTAAAAAAATATTTCGATTGGAATTAATATATTCCAGTATTTAGTTCATTCTTTGGACTATTTGAAAGTTTTTCCTAAAGTAGAGATAATTTCCATCTATGCTAAGCAGCTTAATGATGATTTTCTAAATTGAATCAAGAAATAAGAATTTTATCCTCATAACAACTAACTTTTTAAGTGTTGTTTAATTTCTTGACATAACATGGTATGATTCTAGTTTGTGATATGACGAGAAATTCAAACCATATCCTACAATATTTCTGCTTATAAAGATAAACTTGCATATGTCTATCCTTCATAATTATTTGAGTGATAAGATGCATTAGGATGATTAACGAATTAGATAAATAATTTAGTAAGGCATGCCACAAAATATATTTGTTTGATTATTTTATGTGCAGCTGCGATTGATGATGTTGGTAAGAGAGTAAGAGGACTTGTGGCTTGTGATTAATTGTTCTTTTCACTTTATAATGATGCAGTCCGATCCGCTATTTGTTTGTTTGCTATGAAACAGACTTTTACCTTAAATTTGCACCTACAGGAAGTTTAATTTCTTATTCTTTTGAAACGTTATCTTCGTTAGAATACAAAATACGTATGAAAAATAAGTTAAAATATATATTTACACATAAATATATAATAATTAATTTTGATAGTTGATTTTGATATATATATATTCCTATTCTAATAAAGATGTTAAAAATATTTGTATTAAAAATAGTGATAAATCTAAAAAATATTATCATTAAAGATAAAATATATATAATATAATAATAATTTTATAATTATATTTTATTATTATAAAATATAATTAGTCTTCTAGCTATTTAACTAATAAAGTAATTTAAATAATAATATATAACTTAAAATTTTATTCTTTTAAATTTTATATTTTAAAAAGATTAAATAATTATTTTATTATCAATATAATTAAATATCTCTTTTTTATATATGTCACTAAATAATTATTTAAAAATTCATCTCTTATAAAATTATAAAATCAACTCTTTTTTAATTTTCATAACTGAATTTTTTTTCAATTGATGTCGTTTAGTATTGGCAAAACTAGAACTAAATTCAAAAGAAAAAATACCATGAATATTTGGTATATTTGGATTTTACTTTTCATTTCAACTTTTCTTTGTTGTTAGTTAATGTTATTATATTTTAAAATTTAAATTAGGTTTAATTACTCTGTTGGTCCTTATAGTTTCGCAAAATTTTTAATTTGGTCCCTATACTTTTTTTTTAATTGAAAAGAAAAAAAGTATAGAGACCTAATTAAAAATTTCACAAAACTATAGGGACCAACAGAGTAATTAAATCTTTAAATTACTAATGAATTTTATTATTTAATAACTATTAATCAAGTAATAAAAAAATATATAATAATATAACTACAAAATAAAATCTAGAATAATTGAATGAATTAAAAAAATATAAAAAGATAAAAATAATCGTTAATTAAAGTAAAAGAAATTAAAAAATAAAGTTAAAAATTTTTATTAGGAGACAGGGAATTAAAAGGAGCAACAAGGGAAGAGAATTAGAGATTTAGAGACAATAAAAAAAAACTACACTTGTATTATTTAGACTTAAATTACTGATTTATTTTTTAATTTTTTTTAATTTATTATTATTATTTAATTATTTTTTATTAAATAATTAATATAATATTATTATAAGATAGTAAGATTTTCTCTTTATACATTATGGAGATTGGAGATGGATTAAAAAATAAATAAATAGGATTAAATTTATTTATTGAGTGGGGGCAAATTTATTTATTAAACGGGAACAAAGAAATTTTTATCCCAAATATTACATGGAACTCCATCAAATTTAATGGGAAACTTGGCCCCCATAGTGTCTAATGTAAATTCGTCCCTGGTTAAAAGTGTGATTTATTTATTTGTCCTATAATTTATCATTTAACGATAAAAGAGAAATATTTTTACATCAAGAGAATTATAATTTTTTTTTATTTTCTTTATACAATTGAAAGTCACCAAAAAAAAAAATCATAGACTCCAAGTGTAACAAAAATAAAAGAATTAGTAAGAAATTTTGGACTCAAGTAATACTTTTTTTTTTTTTCTTGGACTGGAAGTAATAGTGTAATACTTTTCATACAATATATGCTCCGGATTGGCCTAATATAACCCGTAAGTCCCTGACCAATATATTATTCCATATGACCCCATATAGTCTATGTTTTTGTTTTTGGTCAATTACAGTTTAAAAAGACTTCAACTTGGGTTTTATTTTGCTGGATTTAATTTTGGACTTATAGATTAGCATATCCAACATGTTGTTAGGCCTGAGTTAGTCCTTTCGTTTGATCTATTAAAATATAGGGTCGGCCAAAATAATGTCAAGAACAGACCCATCTAGTTCATAAAGACACTCTTGCTGTAAAGGAAGAAAGGCTGGTAACAATAAGCTGGCAAGACAGGGAAAACAAAAAACGGCTTAAAAGCACACACCGTTTCATTTTTTATTTCTTGGTTTTGTCTTTTTAGACAAACCAGGTTTAGAATTAGAAGCTCGGATGCTACAAGATATTAGCAAGGGTTTGAGACCTTGGTGTTGGTTTCATTTTTTGGGTGTGGGCCCGTTTGTATGAAAAAAAAACTAATGAAGTGATTTTTTTCTAAGATATAATATTTTTTTCTTGACTTAAGATTTAGAGAAAATGATAAATAGGTCTTTGACTTTTTGATCCGCGGACATTTAAATCCTCAAGGATTTGAAAATACATTTAAGTCCCTGACCTTTTTAAAACTTAGACATATCGATCCCTCGTGTTCACTTGGGTCTGTCAGACCCAACAGAAAAATTAAACGTGACTTTCGTTGTACTGACCTGTTTGATACGGATGCACACGTGAGAGAGTTTTTAAAATGGAATAAATTAGATCCAAGGATCGATGTGTCCAGATTTTAAAGAGGTCATGGAGTTAAATGTATTTTTAAATACTTAGGGACTTAAATATCCGCAAACCAAAAGTCAGGGATCGATTTGTTCTTTTCTCTAAGATTTAAATTAGTCTTCAAAATTTGCATCAAGTTTCAAATTGGTTTTGAATTTTCAATTGTCTCAATTTCGAGCCTAATAATTTTCACTATGCAACTCATGTTAGCCCCTTGAGTGATTTTCATTAACGTCGTGCTGACGTAACATGATGACGTATATAATCAATACCACGTGTTATTAGAATAACATTCATCCATGTGAAATAAAATGATAAAGTATTTATTAGTGACATGTGTCTTGTTGATGTAGATAATAGTACTATTAGGCATGGTAAAAATTCCCGGCGAGGGGATACCCGCGAGGATTTACCTGCCGGAGAGCAGATATGGGGATGATTTTTAACCCGCGGGGATGGCGACGGGGCCCCGTGTAATAAACGGGGCGGGGGCAGGGATAGAGATCCTTGCCCCGTGGGGACCCGTTAAATATCATATATATGAAAAGTCTAAAATATCCTTATTATATATATAACATTATTCAATAACCCTAGCTGTCACTCTCCATTCCCCAAATTGAAACTCTTCACTCTTCAAAGTTCTGACTCTCCTCTCCTTTCCTCTGAGTCCTCTCACAAACGCATGCACGGTCACCACCGCCGACCGCCACCTCTCAGCTCCTCATCGCCACCTCCCACTTCCTCAGTCCCTCATCGCCACCTGTCGAGGTCATCGTCACGCTCACCGCAGCAGAGAGTGCGTCTTTGCGTCGGAGCCTCTTCACGTCGGAGCCTCGCCACGTCTTCTCATCGTCTGCTTCCTCCTACCCCTCGGCCCTCACCGTCAAAATCCTCCCTTCTCACTCTCGAGGTCACTGGTCCCCAAGGCAACAGCGTTACATCAGAGGCTCTTCGCCATCTTCGAATTTCGTCATCTTCGCATCAGGGCCTCTTCGCCGCCAAAGCGTGTTCGTCGTCCGGCAAGATCGTCAGCCTCTTCCTTGTCTTTGCGAGAGAGTCTCTTTAAAGTGATTTTGATTCTGCTAGCCCTAATTTATATTTCTGATTCTGATTGTGATTTTGATTATGTTCTGATTGTTAGGGTACTGATTATATTAATTATTTGCTGTGATTTTGATTCTGTTAATCCTAACTTATATTTCTGATTCTGGTTGTTGTGATACTGATTATGTTAATTATTTGCTGTGATTTTGATTCTGTTAATCCTAATTTATATTTCTGACTCTGATTGTTGTGATATTGATTATGATAATTATTTGCTGTGATTTTGATTCTATTAATCTTAATTATATTTCTAATTCTGATTGCTATGATTTTGACTATATTTCTCAATTTTTTTTCTCTTTTTTAATTTTTTTCTTTTTTTTAAATTCGTGGATATCCACAGATGCCAGGTCCCCGATGGATACGAGGTCTCCGTTACCCATCGCGGGGATGGGGACAGGTATTGGAGGCGGGGGGCGGGGGCGGGGCCATGTCCCCTCCCCCATGAATACCCGTTGCCATCCCTAAGTACTATGTATTATAATACGATTTATCCACATATTTAATCTCTTGTTTTAAATAGTAATAAATTTCAGGATTCAAAATCTTTGAGGAAAAAAATTTGGATGTGCTTTATCGTTTTTCACTAATATTAGTGCATAAACATAAAATCTAACCATCATTAATTGGTAACACATATTTCTTATATTTTATCCCCAATTTTATTTTTTATTGTCATTTCCCTACTTATTGTGGCTATCTAACAACATTAAAATGCTTTGTACACACTAAAATTCAGTTATTAAATCAATTATTATATAATCGTGATTGTTTAATTTTTTAATATATATTTTGTATTTTAACATATATATTATACAAATATGAGTTAAATATGATCTTGGTTCCTATCGTTTAGACTGAAAATCAAAATCATCCTTAAGGTTATTTGCATTAAAATTCATTCCCAATGTTCAATTTGGTTTTAAAATAATCTTTTTTAGCTTAATTTTAAAATTCTAGACCAAATTACCTCTAAGAAAAAATTCTAAAATAAAAAAAAGAGAACAAAGAAAGAGAGAGAGAGAGAAGCTTTCACTGGAAAAAGAGAGAGAGATAGAAGCATAGGGAAAAAGAAGAAGAAGGAGGAGAGAAAGGCACCTCCCCGCACTGCCGCCTCCTTGCCCTCTGGTAAACCCCAATTTTGTGGTTTATCTTGTGTTGAATTTCTGGAATTTTATCAACTTATCCCATATTTATTCAATGAAATAGCATAGTTTCATGAATTTCTCCTAATTGTGTTTAATGGTTAAAAATATGCTTTTTAGACCTTTAATATGCTAAATTTTAATTCACTTTAATTTCACTTAATGCCTTGATATGATTATTAGTGATTTCAGAGTTAAAAGGAAAGGAATGGATCAAAGAAGTGAAGAGAAAATCATGCAAGATGGAGAATTCATGAAGAAATAGGCATTTGGAGAATTCATGGCGATGCGTTCGCGTGAGCGACGCGCACGCGTGAATGAGGCTTTCGTCAAGGCGACTGATGAATGGCAATTTGCATAGGTTAGGAATTCGACTATCAAAAGAGAATTGCCGTTGTGAGTATAGTCCTAACCCAACAAATTGACCATCAATCAAATATTATCACAATACAAAACAAAATATAAACTGAGAGTATTTAGCTCCCGGGTCGTTCTCCCTAGGATGCAAATGAGATGTTACGCTTTCGGTTGTTAAGAAGACAAAAAGGGATTTGTGCAATCAAAGAACAAAATATTAAAAGAACCAAGAACTAGAAGAACTAAGCAATGATCAAAATTGAAATTAATGCAATTAAAGGGAAATAAGATTAAAACTAGTGAAAATGCTATAAATGCAATAAAGAGCCTTGACTTGGGAATGAGGATCCAAGGAATCCTATCAACGCCATAACCACAACTATGGTAATTATGATGAGTCAATATCTCCTAGTCAACACCAACCATCAAGGAGTAAGTCAGGCAAGCATAATTGACCTTAATCCATAAGTCCTAGCTAACTTACCAAACTAGTTGATAAAAAGCTAGCGTCAATGGAAACAAGAGTCAACTAACTACCCAAGAATTACCACTAAATATCGGACATTATGACTCTAGTGTCCTAAGAACTCAAACCACAAGCCAAGGTGGAAAAATCTACTCAAATTCTAAAGTTGGCATTTTCACAAACACCTTGTGTGCATAAAAGTAAAACATGGAAAATTGTAAGGAAAAATAACAAACTATAACCAACTATCAACAATACTAACAATAAACATCCAAACAAACATAAAGAAAGCATGAAACATTAAATTCATCAATCAAAACTTCAAGAACTCAAAATTGCAATTATAAACAAAGTGCTTGAACCAAAGGAAATGAAAATAAAGACAATATAATTAAAGAGGAATCAAAGAGTACTTACAATTATAGAAGATCAAAATCCAAAATTAAGCTTGCTATAAAATGCTACATGAAAACTACATAAACCCTAGGAGAGCTCTCTACTCTACACTATTCCTACTCCTACTATGTAAAAACTATGAAAAAAATAAATTCTAAGTCCTAATGTAAGCTAATGCCTTCATATGTGTTGATTCTCCCCTCATATAGCACTTCAATTCAGCCTTCAAGCCTTCCAAAATGGGCCAAGAGGCCTCAGAATTCGAGAAACACGTGCTTCATTAATGAAATCACGTGCAGGGACCTATGCGGACGCACAGGTGTGTGCGTCCGCACACTGGGCTGAAAGTTGACCTGTGCGTACGCACAGGTGCTTGTGTGCATGCACACATGGAAATTCTTTCCTGTGCGCACGTACGCAAGCTTGTGCGCACGCACACTTCGCTGTGTGTGTTTTTCCTTATTTTCTTCATGTTTTCTCCTTTGTTCATGCTTTCTTCCACTTTTGGCTATCCATTCTTGCCTCCAAGGCCTGAAATCACTCAACGAACATGTCAAGGAATCAAATAGAATAAAAGTGGAATTAAATTGCTCATTTCAAGCACAAAAATGAATGTTTTCACATTTAGGTTCAATTTAGGGATCAAACACAAAAGTATGCTATTATGGTGCTTAAGTATAGGTTTATATGATGAAATCCACTCAAATCAAGCTAAAATATATCAGAAAATATGGACTCATTAGCGACGCATACGCGTGACTGACGCGTATGCGTGATACGTAAAGTTGCCAAGTGACGCGTACGCGTGACCCATGCATACGCGTGACAAGTGGCACGTGACCTCATTAAAGGCAATACGCTGGGGGCGATTTCTATGTCCACAGAGGCTCAAATCCAACTCAATTCTGAAGTATTTGAGGCAGAAATCAAGAAGGAGAAAGGGGGAGCAATTAGATAGTGTAGGAAACATGCCTTAGGTTAGTTCTAGAGAGAGAAGCTCCCTCTTCTCTCTAGAAATTAGGGTTCTTGGTTTAATTTCCTTCTAGATTTAGGTTTTGATTCTTGTTTTCAATTGGTTTTTCTTACAATTTCTTGTTATTATATCTTTTCTCTCTTAGTTCTTTTTGTTAATTTCTCTTTTATGTCATTTTTATGTTTATGAACACTCTTGTCAATTTCAATTTCCTTTAATATAATTTGAAGTATTTCATGTTTAATGTTGCTTTCTTTAGTTGTTATTGTTGATTCCTTGCATTGGGTAGTTATAGAATTCATACTTCTTGCAATTTATCATGCTTTCCTTCTATGCCTTCCAAATGTTTGACAAAATGCTTGGTTGGATGTTAGAGTAGTTTTTGAGCATTCTTGGCTTGGAAAGAGAAATTAGGTGATCTTAAGTCATTAATACCCAATTTATATTGGTGATCTAGGGTGATTAGTTAGTCTTGTATCCATTAACTTTACCTATGAATTGGGATTAACTAGTCCTGTTTGACTTTCTCTCAATATGAAGATAACATTATACCTTCTTCCTATACTAGAGATGACAAAATAGGATTAGCTCTTGTTAATTATTGTGTGATAATTAATGACTAGGATAGAAAGCCTTAATTCTCAATCCTTGCCATGAATGTCTCTCTTTATTAATTGCTTTCTTTAGTTGCTTGCTTTACTTTTGTTGCCATTTTAATTTCTTGTTTTATCAACCCAACCCCTTTTGACCCCATAACTAATAATTGAGCACTCGATTGTGATTCCTAGGGAGAACGACCCGGGACTAATACTCTCGGTTATTTTTATTGGGTTGGACTTGTGACAACCAAAATTAAACTTTGATGGAGGATTGGTTGTTGGTCTAGACTATACTTGCAACGAAGTGATTCAATTTTATTGAGGAATTCTAGATCAACATAAATCTTCACATCAAGTTTTTGGTGCCGTTGCTGGGGACTTGCAATGTGTGCTTGTTATTGGTTATTGTATATATGTTGATAGTGTTAATAGGTTTGAACTTTGTTTGTTTGCTAGTTTTGGTTTAGGAGTTTGTTTTCTTTATCTCTTCTTAGTTTTTGTTGTTGTTTTCCCTTTTCTACTATGAATTCTCATCACTTTGGCTATGAGTTTAGTTCAAACTATGTTGTAGGAAATGGAAATGAAAGCTTTAATGGAGGTTTGCATCAAGGATTTGGGAATCAAAGATGGGAGGAGGCTCAAGCATATAGACAACCTTCTTGGCAACAACCTCCTCCGGTTTCTT
Organism: Arachis ipaensis; assembly: GCF_059453495.1. Classification (NCBI taxonomy): domain Eukaryota; kingdom Viridiplantae; phylum Streptophyta; class Magnoliopsida; order Fabales; family Fabaceae; genus Arachis; species Arachis ipaensis. The sequence goes on along the minus strand of NC_142441.1, from coordinate 109,539,036 downwards.
ATGGGTACAATCCAACTCCTAATGCTTACCAATTTAATGGATGTGGTGACCCTCATTGTGGTTGTCAACCACAATCACCACATGCATATAATCCCTTCCCTCAACATAGCCCTCAACAACCTTACTCACAAGCCCCACACCACCATTCACCTTCGTATGATCCTAACCCATATCCACCATACCAACAACCATATGAGCCATACTTAGAGCCATCACCATTCCAACATCAATATTTTCAAGAACCATCAATTCCATATACATCATCTCCATACCCTTACCAAGATGAACCACCTTCCAATTATGAACCATTTCCCCCAAACAATAAACCCTCTCTTCCACCACCTCCTTCAAGGGATGAAGCTCTCCATACCTTCTTGCAAGAACAAAAAAGAGATATTAGCTCTTATATCCAAAGGCAAGAAGAGCAGCAAAAGGAGCTAAAGAAGATAGAAATCATGGTTGCTACCATGGCGGAAGCCGCTAACCGCATGGCCTCCCACCTAAGCTCATGTATTCAAGATACTCCCATTGACGAATGTAGAGAATCAACCAAAGAGTATAGTGAGGGAGTGAGTTTAGAGCTTCAAGGTGAAGAAGAGGAGTTGAAGCTAGAATTGCAACAACAGGAGGAAGTTGAGATAATTGAGCTGGAAGGAGCGGTTGAAGAATTAGGAGAGGTTGATCAAGAATTGGACTCAATCATTGATGAGTTCATGTCCACACTAACAAATCACCTCGATGATCCTATTGAGCCTTCTTCCATTGAACTTGAAAGCAATGTTAAGGAGGGTACGTAACCTCCAAAGCATATGATGAATGATGAAGAATTGGAAAAAGTTAAGCAAGCAACAAATCTTCCTCTTGATGATGATTCCACACTAACACATAATTCTTTGGTATTTGAGGAGTCTTCTTCCATTAAAATTGAGGCCGATGTTGAGATAAATTCTACATTATCTCCAAGTTGTGACATGAAGGATGGAGAAGAACTAGAAGAGGTTGGTGAGGAAGTGATTGAATGTGAAGAACCTTGTTAAGAGTTGAACATGGAAGATGCTTGTCAAGAGGTGGAGGTAACCAAAGAAGAGCACAAGGGAGTAGACCTCACATTGTCAAAGTGTGGGGAGGCCTCTCTTCCTAAGTCACCATCATCATTTACATCATTCAAGTAGGTAAAATTCATATCCCTTAGCTTTCTTATTCCGTTTCAATATGGTTTGCTTGAAACGGATGGTTAACTTAGAGCTCTTTGTGGAATGAAAAGCAAGAAAGAATTGATTAGTGGTTGGCATCATAATTGTCGGTTCATCATGGTTGGAAGCTCAAAGTTTAGGAGCAAGGATCGGTGTGTTACTCAATTGATAGGATCTAGAAAGGTGTTTGGATGCTCAATTGAGAATTCACAAGCCTTGTCACCTGGATTTAACTATGGTAGTCATCAAGAAGAAAGCGTATTGACAAACAAGGTTTGGAACCCCGGAATACACCTCAACCATCATTAATCTTGGGGCCTTGGCACTTGTTTGAATTTGCTTGAAAGCTTAGTGCGCCTAATTTGGGATCCCGATGGACATTGGATACACAAACATTGGTGGGGATTTAAGGAAGACTTCAAGCATAAGTGATGAGTCCATATTTGATGGTATATTTTGACTCAAATTGGATGGATTCTAGCACATGAACTCACACTTAAGCACCAAAATAGCATACTTTTATGTTTGATCCCTGATTTGATCTTAAATGTGAAAACATGCGTTTTAATTCTTAGATTACTGATTTTTAATTCCACTTTTATGTCATTCAATGCCGTTGTGAGTGATTTCAGGCCTTGGAGGCAAGAATGGATAGCTAAAAGTGGAAGAAAGCATGTACAAGGGAGAAAACATGAAGAAAACAAGAAAAAAAGCACACACAGTGAAGTGTGCGTGCGCACAAGCGAGAATTTCCATGTGTGCATACGCACAGGTCAATTTTCAGCCGAGTGTGTAGACGCACACGTCTGTGCATCCACACAGGTCCCTGCACATGATTGCATTAATGAAACATGTGCTACGCGAATTTGGAGGCCCTTGGCTCATTTTTGGAAGGCCGAAATGCTGTTTTGGAGTGCTATATAAAGGAGAATTCAACACTTATCAAGGGGGCATTGAAGCATAATTTCAGATAATTTTGCATAGTAATTAGGAGTAGGAGTAGTGTAGAGTAGAGAGCTCTCCTAAGGTTTATCAATTTCCATTGAAGCATTTTATAGCAAGCTTTGATTTTGGATTTTTACTTCTTCAATTGTAAGTACTCTCAATTTCCTCTTTAATTAAAGCACTTTTACTTTCACTTCCTTTTGGTTCAAGCTACTTTGTTCATATTGTAATTTTGTGTTTCTTGAAGTTTTGATTAATTAATTTTGATGTTTCATGCTTCCTTTATGTTTGATTGCTTGTTTGTGTTTGGTTTTGTTGATAGTTGGTTATAGTTTTCCATTTTACTTTGCAATTTCCCATGCTTTACTTTCATGCACACAAGGTGTTTGTGAAAATGCCAACTCTAAATTTTGAATAGATTTTCCCACCTTGGCTTGTGGTTTGAGTCCCTAGGATACTAGAGTCATAATGTCCGACATTTAGTGGTAATTCTTGGGTAGTTAGTTGACTCTTGTTTCCATTGACGCTAGCCTTTTATCAACTAGTTTGGTAAGTTGGGTAGGACTTATGGATTAAGGTCAATTATGCTTGCTTGACTTTGATGAGCGGATAATTTATACGCTTTTTGGCATTGTTTTTAGTATGTTTTTAGTAGAATCTAGTTACTTTTAGGGATGTTTTCATTAGTTTTTATGTTAAATTCACATTTCTGGACTTTACTATGAGTTTGTGTATTTTTCTGTGATTTTAGGTATTTTCTGGCTGAAATTGAGGGACTTGAGCAGAAATCAGATTCAGAGGTTGAAGAAGGACTGCTGATGCTGTTGGATTCTGACCTCCCTGCACTCAAAGTGGATTTTCTGGAGCTACAGAACTCGAAATTGTGCGCTTCCAATTGCGTTGGAAAGTAGACATCCAGGGCTTTCCAGAAATATATAATAGTTCATACTTTGGCCAAGAATAGACGACGCAAACTGGCGTTCAACGCCAGCTTTCTGCCTAAATCTGGCGTCCAGTGCCAGAAAAGGAGCCAAAACCAGAGTTGAACGCCCAAACTGGCACAAAAGCTGGCGTTCAACTCCAAGGAGGACCTCTACACGTGCAACACTCAAAGCTCAGCCCAAGCACACACCAAGTGGGCCCCGGAAGTGGATTTATGCATTAATTACTTACTCCTGTAAACCCTAGTGACTAGTTTATTATAAATAGAACTTTTTATCATTGTATTCACAGTCTTGGTTACTCCGGTTCCCCTCTGGGGCCGAGACCAATGAACTCCATTATCACTTATGTATTTTCAACGGTAGAGTTTCTACACTCCATAGATTAAGGTGTGGAGCTCTGCTGTTCCTCAAAGATTAATGCAAAGTACTACTATTTTCTATTCAATTCATCTTATTTCGCTTCTAAGATATTCATTCGCACTTCAACCTGAATGTGATGAAACGGGACAATCATCATCATTCCCTATGAACGCGTGCCTGACAACCACTTCCGTTCTACTTTCGACTGAATGAGTGTCTCTTAGATCTCTTAATCGGAATCTTCGTGGTGTAAGCTAGAATGATGGCGGCATTCAAGAGAATCCGGAAGGTCTAAACCTTGTCTGTGGTATTCCGAGTAGGATTCAATGAATGAATGACTGTGATGAGCTCCAAACTCGCGATTGCTGGGCGTTAGTGACAGACGCAAAAGGATAGTAAATCCTATTCCAGCATGATCGAGAACCGACAGATGAATAGCCGTGCCGTGACAGGGTGCGTTGACCATTTTCACTGAGAGGATAAGATGAAACCATTGACAAGGGTGATGCCTCCAGACGATTAGCCGTGCCGTGACAGGGCATTTGGATCATTTTCCCGAGAGAAGACCGAAAGTATCCATTGACAATGGTGATGTATCACATAAAGCCAGCCATGGAAAGGAGTAAGACTGATTGGATGAAGATAGCAGGAAAGCAGAGGTTCAGAGGAACGAAAGCATCTCTATTCGCTTATCTGAAATTCTCACCAATGATTTACATAAGTATTTCTATCTCTATTTTATTAATTATTTTCGAAAACCACATTACTATGTTATATCCGCCTGACTGAGATTTACAAGGTGACCATAGCTTGCTTCATACCAACAATCTCCGTGGGATTCGACCCTTACTCACGTAAGGTATTACTTGGACGACCCAGTGCACTTGCTGGTTAGTTGTGCGAAGTTGTGAACCATGGTATTGGCATCATGTGTTTGGCGCCATTACCAGGGAAAGAAAGAGCGATGAATTTTACATAATCAAAGTGTAATCACAATTTCTGCGCACCAAGTTTTTGGCGCCGTTGCCGGGGATTGTTCGAGTTTGAACAACTGACGGTTCATCTTGTTGCTCAGATTAGGTAATTTTCTTTTTTGTTTTCTTTTCAAAAATTTTTCAAAAATCTTCTCATCTGTTTTCGAAAAAAAATAAAAAAATAATAAAATAATAAAAAAAATGTTTTCAAAAATTTTATTCAAAATTTTTAAGAATGAATTTTAGTGTCTCATGAAGTATGTGAAGCCTGGCTGGCTGTAAAGCCATGTCTAAATTTATTTGGACCGAGGTTTGCAATTTATTATCAAGAGCAAGCTAGTTGTTGCTAATCCACCTGCTGTTGTTCCTGATTTACATGCTGAAGCTTGGCTGGCCATTGGCCATGTCTAGTGTTTTGGACTGGAGCTTTCTTTGAAAGCTTGGCTGGCTAGTGAGCCATGTCTAATTCCTGGACTGAAGCTTTAGACTAAGAATGCAAGATTCTTGGAATTCATATTAAAAATTTTGGAATCCTTATTTTTCTTTTTCAATTAATTTTTTGAAAAATCCAAAAAAATTAGAAAATCATAAAAAAATAAAAAATATTTTTCTGTTTCTTGTTTGAGTCATGTGTCATGTTATAAGTTTGGTGTCAATTGCATATGCATCTTGCATTTTTTCGAAAATTCATGCATTCATAGTGTTCTTCATGATCTTCAAGTTGTTCTTGGTAAGTCTTCTTGTTTGATCTTGATGCTTTCTTGTTTTGTGTTGTATGGTGTTTTTCATATGCATTTTTCGTTTGTTAGAGTCTACACATGAAAGATTTCTAAAATTGGTGTCTTACATGTTTTCTTTGCATTAAAAATTTTTCAAAAATATGTTCTTGATGTTCATCATGATCTTCATAGTGTTCTTGGTGTTCATCTTGACATTCATAGCATTCTTGCATGCATCACATGTTTTGATCTAAAAATTTCATGCATTGCATCATTTTAGTGTTTTTCTCTCTCATCATAAAAATTCAAAAATAAAAAAAAATATCTTTCCCTTTTTCTCTCTTAAAATTTCGAAAATTAGATTTGACTTTTTCAAAAATTTTTAAAATCTAGTTGTTTTTATGAGTCAAATCAAATTTTCAATTTAAAAATCTTATCTTTTTCAAAATCTTTTTCAAAAATCAAATCTTTTTCAAATTTCTTAGTTATTTTCGAAAATTCCAAAAATATTTTTCAAAAATCTTTTTCTTATACCAAATTTTCGAAAATAACAATAACAATTAATGTTTTGATTCAAAAATTTCAAGTTTGTTACTTGCTTTTTAAGAAAGATTCAAACTTTAAGTTCTAGAATCATATCTTGTGATTTCTTGTGAATCAAGTCATTAATTGAGATTTTAAAAATCAAATCTTTTTCCAAAAACTAATTTCAATCATAGCTTTTCAAAAATATCTTCTTATCTTATCTTTTTCAAAAATTTGATTTCAAAAATATCTTTTCTAACTTCCTAACTTCTTATCTTTTCAAATTTGTTTCAACTAACTAACTAAATTTTTGTTTGTTTCTTATCTTTTTCAAAACTACCTAACTAACTCTCTCTCTCTAATTTTCGAAAATATCTCCCCCCTTTTTCAAAATTTCTTTTTAATTAACTAATTATTTCAATTTTAAAACTTAATTTTCGAAAATCACTAACCTTTTTCAAAAACTATTTTCAAAAATCACTAACTCTTTTCCAAAAATTATTTTCGAAATTTTCCCTCTCTCATCTTATTCTATTCATTTATTCATCTACTAACATCTCTTCCTCACATCACTCACCAAATTCGAACCCCCTCTTCCATCTGTGTTCGAATTTTTCTCTTCTTCTACTAACAATAAGGAACCTCTTTACTGTGACATAGAGGATTCCTCTTCTTTTCTTGTTCTCTTCTCTTTCTTATGAGCAGGAACAAGGAAAAAGGCATTCTTGTTGAAGCTGATCCAGAACCTGAAAGGACTCTGAAGAGGAAACTAAGAGAAGCTAAATTACAACAATCCAGAGACAACCTTATTGAAAATTTCGAACAAGTAAAGGAGATGGCAGCCGAACCCAACAACAATAATGCAAGGAGGATGCTTGGTGACTTTACTGCACCTAATTTCAATTTACATGGAAGAAGCATCTCCATTCCTGCCATTGAAGCAAACAACTTTGAGCTGAAACCTCAATTAGTTTCTCTGATGCAGCAGAACTGCAAGTTTCATGGACTTCCATCTGAAGATCCTTTTCAGTTCTTAACTGAATTCTTGCAGATCTGTGATACTGTTAAGACTAATGGAGTAGATCCTGAAGTCTACAGGCTCATGCTTTTCCCTTTTGCTGTAAGAGACAGAGCTAGAGTGTGGTTGGACTCTCAACCCAGAGATAGCCTGAACTCTTGGGATAAGCTGGTCACGGCTTTCTTAGCCAAGTTCTTTCCTCCTCAAAAGCTTAGTAAACTTAGAGTGGACGTTCAGACCTTCAGACAGAAAGAAGGTGAATCCCTCTATGAAGCTTGAGAGAGATACAAAGGACTGACCAAAAAGTGTCCTACTGACATGCTTTCAGAATGGACCATCCTGGATATCTTCTATGATGGTTTGTCTGAATTGGCAAAGATGTCATTGGATACTTCTGCAGGTGGATCCATTCACCTAAAGAAAACACCTGCAGAAGCTCAAGAACTCATTGACATGGTTGCTAATAACCAGTTCATGTACACTTCTGAGAGGAATCCTGTGAGTAATGGGACGCCTATGAAGAAAGGAGTTCTTGAAGTTGATACTCTGAATGCCATATTGGCTCAGAACAAAATATTGACTCAGCAAGTCAATATGATTTCTCAGAGTCTGAATGGAATGCAAGCTGCATCCAACAGTACTCAAGAGGCATCTTCTGAAGAAGAAGCTTATGATCCTGAAAATCCTGCACTAGCAGAGGTAAATTACATGGGTGAACCTTATGGAAACACCTATAATCCATCATGGAGAAATCATCCAAATCTCTCATGGAAGGATCAAAGGCCTCAACAAGGCTTTAATAATGGTGGAAGAAACAGGTTTAGCAATAGCAAGCCTTTTCCATCATCCACTCAGCAACAGACAGAGAATTCTGAGCAGAACCCATCTAGCTTAGCAAACTTAGTCTCTGATCTATCTAAGGCCACTGTGAGTTTCATGAATAAAACAAGGTCTTCCATTAGAAATTTGGAAGCACAAGTGGGCCAGCTGAGTAAAAAGATCACTGAAATCCCTCCTAGCACTCTCCCAAGCAATACAGAAGAAAATCCAAAAGGAGAGTGCAAGGCCATTGACATAACCAAAATGGCCGAACCCAATGAGGAAGAGGAGGACGTGAATCCCAAGGAGGAAGACCTCCTGGGACGTCCAGTGATCAATAAGGAGCTTCCCTCTGAGGAATCAAAGGACTCTGAGGCTCATCTAGAGACCATAGAGATTCCATTGAACCTCCTTATGCCCTTCATGAGCTCTGATGAGTATTCCTCTTCTGAAGAGAATGAGGATGTTACTGAAGAGAAAACTGCCAAGTTTTTTGGTGCAATCATGAAGCTGAATGCCAAATTATTTGGTATTGAAACTTGGGAAGATGAACCTCCCTTGTTCACCAATGAACTAAGTGATCTGGATCCACTGACATTGCCTCAGAAGAGACAGGATCCTGGAAAGTTCATAATACCTTGTACCATAGGCACCATGATCTTTAAGGCTCTGTGTGACCTTGGTTCAGGGATAAACCTCATGCCCCTCTCTGTAATAGAGAAACTGGGAATCTATGGGGTGCAAGCTGCTAAAATCTCATCAGAGATGGCAGACAATTCAGGAAAATAGGCTTATGGAAAAGTAGAGGACGTGTTAGTAAAGGTTGAAGGCCTTTACATCCCTGCTGATTTCATAGTCCTGGATACTGGAAAGGAAGAGGATGAATCCATCATCCTAGGAAGACCTTTCCTGGCCACAGCAAGAGCTGTGATTGATGTGGACAGAGGAGAATTAATCCTTCAATTGAATGAGGACAACCTTGTGTTTACAACTCAAGGATCTCTCTCTGCATCCATGGAGAGGAAGCAGAAAAAGCTTCTCTCAAAGCAGAGTCAAACAAAGCCCCCACAGTCAAACTCTAAGTTTGGTGTTGGGAGGCCACAACCAAACTCTAAGTTTGGTGCTGAACCCCCATATCCAAACTCTAAGTTTGGAGTTAGAGAGTCTCAACAATGCTCTGAACATCTGTGAGGCTCCATGAGAGCCCACTGTCAAGCTATTGACATTAAAGAAGCGCTTGTTGGGAGGCAACCCAATTTTTATTTATCTAACTATATTTTTCTTAGTTATATGTCTTTATAGGTTCATGATCATGTGGAGTCACAAAATAAATATAAAAATTGAAAACGGAATCAAAAACAGCAGAAGAAAAATCACACCCTGGAGGAAGCACCTGCCTGGCGTTCAACGCCAGAACAGAGCATGGTTCTGGCGCTGAACGCCCAAAATGGGCAGCATCCTGGCGCTGAACGCCCAGAACAAGCATGGTTCTGGCGTTCAACGCCAGAAATGGCTAGTAAATGGGCGTTGAACGCCCAAAATGGGCACCAACCTGGCGCTGAACGCCCAGAGTTGTGTGCAAGGGCATTTTGCATGCCTAAATTGGTGCAGGGATGTAAATGCCTTGACACCTCAAGATCTGTGGACCCCACAGGATCATCTCAAGATCTGTGGACCCCACAGGATCATCTCAGGATCTGTGGACCCCACAGGATCCCACCCACCTCACCCTCTCTCTCTCCATTCATGACCATCCCTTCTGTTTTCCATTCACCACTCACATCCATACACACATCCCTCCATCTCCTCCATATCTTCTTCTTCTTCTATTCTTTCTTCTTTTGCTCGAGGGCGAGCAACATTCTAAGTTTGGTGTGGTAAAAGCATAAGCTTTTTGGGAGATGGAAAGACTCATCTCAAGGGTCTATAGCTCAGTGATAGAACATGTGGCTACAAATCAAGAGATCCCTGAGATACCTCAGGGGATGCACTTCCCTCCACATAAATATTAGGAGCAAATCAACACCTCCCTAGGAGAATTAAGTCCCAAAATGGGACAATTAAGGGTGGAACATCAAGAGCACTCCATCGTCCTTCATGAAATAAGAGAAGATCAAAAAGCAATGAGGGAGGAGCAACAAAGACAAGGAAGAGACATAGAAGAGCTCAAGGACATCATTGGTTCCTCAAGAAGGAAACGCCACCATCACTAAGGTGGATTCATTCCTTGCTCTTATTTCTTTTGTTTTTCATTTTCTATGTTATGTGCTTATCTATGTTTGTGTCTTCATTACATGATCATTAGTAGTTAGTAACTTTGTCTTAAAGTTATGAATGTCCTATGAATCCATCACCTCTCTTAAATGAAAAATGTTTTAATTCAAAAGAACAAGAAGTACATGAGTTTCGAATTTATCCTTGAACTTAGTTTAATTATATTGATGTGGTGACAATGCTTCTTGTTTTCTGAATGTATGCTTGAACAGTGCATATGTCTTTTGAAGTTGTTGTTTAAGAATGTTAAATATGTTGGCTCTTGAAAGAATGATGACTAGGAGACATGTTATTTGATAATCTGAAAAATCATAAAAATGATTCTTGAAGCAAGAAAAAGCAGCAAAGAACAAAGCTTGCAAAAAAAAAAAAAAAAGAAAAAGGCGAAAAAAATAGAAAAAAAATAGAAAGAAAAAGCAAGCAGAAAAAGCCAAAAGCTCTTAAAACCAAGAGGCATGAGCAAAAAGCCAATAACCCTTAAAACCAAAAGGCAAGGGCAAATAAAAAGGATCCCAAGGCTTTGAGCATCAGTGGATAGGAGGGCCTAAAGGGATAAAATCCTGGTCTAAGCGGCTAAACCAAGCTGTCCCTAACCATGTGCTTGTGGCGTGTAGGTGTCAAGTGAAAACTTGAGACTGAGCGGTTAAAGTCAAGGTCCAAAGCAAAAAAAGAGTGTGCTTAAGAACCCTGGACACCTCTAATTGGGGACTTTAGCAAAGCTGAGTCACAATCTGAAAAGGTTCACCCAATTATGTGTCTGTGGCATTTATGTATCCGGTGGTAATACTGGAAAACAAAGTGCTTAGGGCCACGGCCAAGACTCATAAAGAAGCTGTGTTCAAGAATCATCATACTGAACTAGGAGAATCAATAACACTATCTGAACTCTGAGTTCCTATAGATGCCAATCATTCTGAACCTCAATGGATAAAGTGAGATACCAAAACTATTCAAGAGGCAAAAAGCTATAAGTCCCGCTCATTTGATTGGAGCTATGTTTCATTGATAGTTTGGAATTTATAGTATATTCTCTTCTTTTTATCCTATTTGATTTTCAGTTGCTTGGGGAAAAGCAACAATTTAAGTTTGGTGTTGTGATGAGCGGATAATTTATACGCTTTTTGGCATTGTTTTTAGTATATTTTTAGTAGAATCTAGTTACTTTTAGGGATGTTTTCATTAGTTTTTATGTTAAATTCACATTTCTGGACTTTTCTATGAGTTTGTGTGTTTTTCTGTGATTTCAGGTATTTTCTGGCTGAAATTGAGGGACTTGAGCAGAAATTAGATTCAGAGGTTGAAGAAGGACTGCTGATGCTGTTGGATTCTGACCTCCCTGCGCTCAAAGTGGATTTTATGGAGCTACAGAACTCGAAATGGGGAGCTTTCAATTGCGTTGGAAAGTAAACATCCAGGGCTTTCCAGCAATATATAATAGTTCATACTTTGGCCAAGAATAGACGACGCAAACTAGCGTTCAACGCCAGCTTTCTGCCCAAATCTGGCGTCCAGCGCCAGAAAAGGAGCCAAAACCAGAGTTGAACGCCCAAACTGGCACAAAAACTGGCGTTCAACTCCAAGGAGGACCTCTACACGTGCAACACTCAAAGCTCAGCCCAAGCACACAACAAGTGGGCCCCGGAAGTAGATTTATGCATCAATTACTTACTCCTATAAACCCTAGTGACTAGTTTATTATAAATAGAACTTTTTATCATTGTATTCACAGTCTTGGTTACTCCGGTTCCCCTCTGGGGCCGAGACCAATGAACTCCATTATCACTTATGTATTTTTAACGGTAGAGTTTCTACACTCCATAGATTAAGGTGTGGAGCTCTGCTGTTCCTCAAAGATTAATGCAAAGTACTACTGTTTTCTATTCAATTCATCTTATTTCGCTTCTAAGATATTCATTCGCACTTCAACCTGAATGTGATGAAACGGGACAATCATCATCATTCCCTATGAACGCGTGCCTGACAACCACTTCCGTTCTACTTTCGACTGAATGAGTGTCTCTTAGATCTCTTAATCGGAATCTTCGTGGTGTAAGCTAGAATGATGGCGGCATTCAAGAGAATCCGGAAGGTCTAAACCTTGTCTGTGGTATTCCGAGTAGGATTCAATAAATGAATGACTGTGATGAGCTCCAAACTCGCGATTGCTGGGCGTTAGTGACAGACGCAAAAGGATAGTAAATCCTATTCCAGCATGATCGAGAACCGACAGATGAATAGCCGTGCCGTGACAGGGTGCGTTGACCATTTTCACTGAGAGGATAAGATGAAACCATTGACAAGGGTGATGCCTCCAGACGATTAGCCGTGCCGTGACAGGGCATTTGGATCATTTTCCCGAGAGAAGACCGAAAGTAGCCATTGACAATGGTGATGTATCACATAAAGCCAGCCATGGAAAGGAGTAAGACTGATTGGATGAAGATAGCAGGAAAGTAGAGGTTCAGAGGAACGAAAGCATCTCTATTCGCTTATCTGAAATTCTCACCAATGATTTATATAAGTATTTCTATCTCTATTTTATTAATTATTTTCGAAAACCACATTACTATGTTATATCCGCCTGACTGAGATTTACAAGGTGACCATAGCTTGCTTCATACCAACAATCTCCGTGGGATTCGACCTTTAGTCACGTAAGGTATTACTTGGACGACCCAGTGCACTTGCTGGTTAGTTGTGCGAAGTTGTGAACCATGGTATTGGCATCATGTGTTTGGCGCCATTACCAGGGAAAGAAAGAGCGATGAATTTTACATAATCAAAGTGTAATCACAATTTCTGCGCACCAGACTTACTCCTCGATGGTTGGGGTTAACTAGGCGAGATTGACTCATCATAATTACCATAGTTGTGGTTATGGCGATGACAGGATTCTTTAGATCCTCATTCCCAAGTCAAGGCTCTTTATTACATTTATAGCATTTTCACTAGTTTTGATCTTGTTTCCTTTTACTTGCATTAATTCCAATTCTGGTCATTGCTTTGTTCTTTTAATCTTTAGTTCTTTGATTCAAAAACCCCTTTTGTCTTCTTAACAACAGAAAGCATAACATTTCATTTTCATTCCTAGGGAGAACGACCCGAGGTTGAAAGACTCTCGGTTTATATTAGAAATTGTAAACTTTGATCGAACGTTACTTGTTGGTTGAGAACTATACTTGCAATAAGGTTATTTCTCCTTTACCGAGAAGGAATTCTTAACCAACGAATTTGCTCGTATCAAGTTTTTGGCACCGTTGTCGGGGAATGCAAACGGTGTTATATCTTTTGGTTGTTGTGAATATATTAATGTACAAATAGCACTTTTTGTTTGTTTGGTTGCTTTTCCTAGTAGGATTTTGTTAATATTTTCTTGATGACTTTTCCACACCATCACCACAATGCACCCCAATGGAACCCAAACACTTACCTTTATAGTCATCAATTTTATACACCATCCCCTCACTACATACAAAACTAAGACCCTTACCCTCATGAGTTTAATTGTCAACCTTCATCACCTCAATCTTCATCTTCATATATGGAACAAGCCACACAAGAAGTACTTTTTTGTGCTCATTCAAGAACAACAAGAGTTCCGGAAGAAGCAAGAGCAAGTCATGTCTACCTTAGCAAAAGCTTTGGGTCATTCAGCTTCATTGCGTTCATGCCACAAGCAAGAAATTATAGTGGATGAATGTGTGGGACTAAGTGAAAAGTGTGGAGTGAAAGAAGAATTGCAAAATCAAGAAGAAGACGTCAAGTCACAATATGAAGCGCAAAAGGAGATAAATGATGAGTGGGTAGGAATCGATCAAGATGATTCCGTCATTCAAGATTTTTTGTCCAACTTGGGTAATTCCTCCTATGACCTCCATGGGCCTCCATTATTAGATTTGGAAGTAGATGTTGATGTGTGGACTTCACACAACCTCCAATTTTTTACTTGAGTGAGGATGAAGAAGATTCAAAAGAGGTTAAGGAAGATTGTAGTTGCCAAGAAGTGAAAGCATTCTTCCAAGAGCAAATTGAGTAGGTGAAGACTTCTCCAACAAGATTTCTAGCCCTGCATCAATATGCCGTTTTAGAAATGGATGGTCAACTTCGAATCTTTCTTGGAGTAGTGGATGGTGAAGAGAAGAATGTTAATTGGCAAGGAAACGGAATGTTCATCAAAGGAGCCAACTTAACATTTGGAACTCAATTATGGTGCAAGAGTCAATGTAGTAGATTTCGGGGAGTACACAAGCATATCAATGGTGATAAAGGAATTCAAGTATGGGATCCAGGCATTAATTTCAAGAATCAATACTTAAGAATCCTAGTTGCTAGCTTGAAGTCTCTTAAGATTTGGACATAATTCATTTGGGCCCCAGAGGTCAAATCAATAGCAAACTTGGTTGGAGATTCAAGGACGAGTGGAAGCATAAGCTGCCCTAACAAGGATCTCCTCACCAAGTCCAACTTAGGACTATAAACCAAAGTGCTGGGTGGGAGACACCCCACCATGGTAATATCCTTCTAGCTTTCTCTCTTTTACCTTTTGTTTCATGAATAATTGGCTATATTACTTGGTTGGTTAGATTTATTTTGATGTTTGTTAGGTAATTTTAGTAGAATCATGTGTTTTTGGGAGTTTTATGATGATTTGGGACTTGAAAACCTGTTTTGGATGTCATGTTTGATGCCTTGGAGGCATAATTTTCGTTGCAGGAACAAAGACCTGTGAGTCTGCACAGTGCTGTGCATGCGCACAGCTCCCCTGTTTTCCCATTCCTGTGCGTCCACATATGATCGTGCGCACGCACAGCCCCCAACACTCCCTCTGTTCCCAACACGCGCACAGCTTGTGTGTGGAAACACTACCCCTTTCTCTCCTTCTATGCGTCTGCACATCCTGCGTGCGCCCACACACCTCCCTTTTTTCAAAAAAAAAAAAGCCATCTGTGCGTCCACACAAACCTTGGCGACCCCCCTGGTCGCAGCGCACGCACAGGCTGTGCGTGTGAACCCAGCCCCCTTCCCTCTTCTGTGCACTCGCACACCACCCTGTGCGGCCGCACGCGGCTGCACAGGACGCGTTTCACCTTCTGTCTGCAGCGTCCGCATGACCTTGTGCGCATGCATACCCTCTTTCTTTTTCCCTGTGTGCGTCCACACACGACCTTGTGCGTCCGCACAGGTCACTTTTCGAACGTTAATTCGAAAGGAGAGGGAGTCGCGCCTCAGTTTCCCTAAACACCCCAAACCTTTCTTCTTCCTTTCTTTGAACCCCTCTCAACCACCCAACCCCTCTTCTTCACGCCATCACCTCCCTCCACCACGACCAACCACCGCCGGTGGAACCCTGCGCCGTCGTCGCCCCTCTCTCTCTCTTCCTTTTTCCTTCTTCTTATCTCTCTTCCACATTTTCCCTTCTCTCTCTTCCCTGTCTCTGCCACCGCAACAGAGCCCTAGGCCGTGCACCTTCAGTCCAGCGACCAGCCATAAACGGTGGTGAACTTTTGTGCCGCTGCGACGTTCACCACCTCCCCCTCTCCATCTACTTCCTTCCTTCCTTCTGCATTACAGGTTTCAACCCCTGTTTCCCCTGCTCCTGTTCCATTTCCATTGTTTTATTTTACATATTTTTAATTCTGATTTTTAATTTTGTTTAGTCATTAGGTGGTTATAGGTTAGTTGATTTCTGTTTTAGTAGATTGAATGTAGATGTTGATACTGGCTAAGTGTTTTAGGTTATTTTCTGGACTAATTGATACAATGTCTGAGCTATGAGTGCTACTATATATGAACTGTGACTGCTATTCCACTAATGCACATAACCTGCCTGATGAGTTGCCTGAAAAGGAATTTTTTATTCAACTTCTATGTCTGATCATCATAGCTTTTGATTTTCTTTCCATTCTGCATCGTCAGTTGCGAACTTGTGCCAATTTTCTGTTGAATGTAAATGATGCCTGAGATGATTTGGTTAATGCACTCTGTGTTCATGCTGAAACATCAAATTGAATTTGACTTTACCTTTGTGATTATATTATCTTGTTTGATGTCAATTTTTGCTGTGCATATCATCCTTTGATAATAACCTGCCAACTTTGCACTTCATTGCTGATTTTATTCTTGAAACCAAATTGGATTGAAATTTACAGCTTTCATCATTCTATTTGGTACTTTTAAGTGCATAGCATGCTGATTTACTGCATTATGTGCTGACTGCCCATTGCTTTTGTGTGCCATCACCAAACTAAAATTAAAATTGAAACTTTGAAACCTGTTTGGTGACATTGGCAATAGTACATACATTGCCCTCTATGTGAATTGATCAAATGCTTATTCATGTATCTTTAACATTAATGATCATATACATAGCAACTTGTTCCTTTAAGTTTTTGAGCAATGCAATCTGTTTCTCAATCGGATATCGTTTTGGACAAGAAGCTATGTATATGCAATCATTTCTTATTTGTTACACATGAATATGCGTATGCATTCACTGTGACTCTGATTTTTGCCTTTTGTGCCAACTTTTCCAAACTCTTTCAATCCTCAAGGCACAATCGCAATAATCAATTTCTTTTAATACAATTCACTTACATAATGCACCTAAGACATATATATGCTTGCATTGTTTGTTCACTCATGCATATGAAACTTAGGTTGCTTGATTTTGGGAAAGTACATTTTCTTTTGAGCATTCAACTGTTTTATACATGTTTTCCCCTGATTAAGTGTTTGTTTATCTTACTGGCTCTTAATTGAATTGTTTAACTGTTTCCCTCTTCCTTCTGTGATTTTTCTCTGTTTTTCCTGAGTTTTATTCTATTTTTTGTCTTTTTCAAGACGGTCCGCAAGGGAAAGAAGAAAGCCAATCCTTTGGCTCGTCCCCCTCCTGTGCCTCCAAGTAGCCAAACCAGACACATTTATAAATGCTGAAGCCCAAGAACAGTACAAGAAACTGGAAAAACGAGCCTTTCATTATGAGAGAAAGCTCAACCTTCCTGAGAAATATGCGGATCAGATCCTTAACAGACTAAATTTTTATCATTGGGAATTCGTAAAATTCGACCCGGTGGAAGTCAATGAACACTAGGTCAAGGAATTTTATGCCAGTTTCCTAAAGAGAGATGCCCAAACTGTTTTTCTAAGAGGTGTCACCTTGGACACCTCTGATACTGCTTTAGATGCCCTCATGGATATTTTGCATATTCCTCTGGCTCGCGACGCTTACACTCAAATAATGAAGGACGTGACAATGGGCAAGATTTCTTTGGATGTGGTCCTGGAAAAGATTGGCCTGCCTGAGGCTAGATGGGAGTACAGCAAGGGAAAACAGGTAGTTCTGTTGAGCATTGCATGCACTGACCTCAATCCAGAGGTAAGGATCTGGCAGCAGATCATTACCGACTACATCCTTCCGAGCACGCATGCCACGCACATCAGAATCCGTGTGGCAGTTTTGCTATGGGCTATTCTGGAGGGGAAGGGGATCTCTGTTCTTCCCCTTATCAGAGAGTCGATGTGTAAGGTGAACCAACAGCAGAAATTCAACATTCCCTTTCCATCATTGATCACCAGATTAGCAGCACTATCTGGTGTAGAGAGACACCCAGCAGACCAGACGTCTGTCTACATTAGTAAGCAGCCATTTCTGCCATACGACAATTATGACGGGCCACCTCAGAAGAAGAGGAAGACCACTGAGCCTGCATCAACAGCAGCAGAGCCTTCAGCACCTCCTACAGCACCGGCACCCACACCCCGACCCCAAACACCATATGAGTTGTGCCGGGAGATCCTTCAGGCCGTCCACTAATCCGAACGGCACAACACTCGCCGCTTCCACTGGATAGTGGCAAAGTTTGAGGGTAGAGACCCTGGACCACCTCCTCCAGATACACCAGAGCCTGAGGCCGAGGAGCCTGCATATATGGAGCCAGCAGCTGAAGCTGGCCAGGCAGTCCAGACACCTGAGCAAAGACTGGAGGAGCCCAGAGCTGAGGAGCACAGAGCTGAAGAGCCTAGACTTGAGGAGCCGGATGTTGGAGCCGAGTTGACAGTTTAGATGGCAGTCGAGACAGCTGACTAGGCAGTTGAGCAGCCGGCAATTGAGTCCACCCCAGTGACATCTGGAGCCCTCATTGTTTATCAGCATCATCATCACTCGCCACCATCTGACGTTGGAGCTTTACATGGTTGATTCCCCCCCAGGTGATTATTTTGAGCACTAAGGATAGTGCATGACTTAAGTGTGGGGGAGGATCTACAACATTTTGGGTGTAAACATTCTCTCCTGAACACTCTTATTTAGTTATTTCCAGTTTTATTATGCTTTTGTAGATATTGACATCACTTTACTTATGCACTACTGTTAGTACTTTTGTATATATAGTAGCTTGCTTCGCTTCTAGTTATCTTTAGTATTGCATTTCTAGTTTTTGTATATATATTGCATCCTTATATTGCTTGGTATATAGTATAGTTATGAATTGTGATTAGATGATGTGAATAGCTTATGCCTAGTTTATCTTGATCCTAATTGTTCATGTTACTTTTTCTTTTTGAAAATTAGGGAAAGAACTAAGAAATTTGAAAAATTTTGCATCCATCACATCATACATACATATAGAAAATAAAATTTTGGTGAAAAACAACAAGAACTTTTCAAGAGTTTTGGGCTTTCTATTGAATTGATTGAGAAAATTGTTTTCAAACTTTCTTGAATGATTTCTTTTTTGGAACATAGAAGAGTAAAGAACAAATACCTTGTGAGTTTTTAGGCTATATTGAGTGGTTACACATTTTAACCACTAATTTTGTTCATTGTGTAATACATCTCTTCTATGATTGTAATCTTGGTTTTGCTTAATTCTTTATTTCCAATGATTGATGTTTTGAATTGCATTAAGTATGATTGAGGCCATCTTTGTTTAAAAGCTTACTTTTCCCATATAGCCTACCCTTTGCATCTACCATTGTTAACCCCTTTTGAGCTTTAATTGACCCCATTCTTTGTAATATCACCACATCACAACCTCAAGCGAAAAATCATGTCTTGCCTTGGATTGTATCCTTGATTAGCTTAGGTTGGAGAAGTGTGTATCATTTAAGTGTGGGGGAATCTTTTGGAAAACTTTGGTAGTAAAAGAAAATGTTTAAACTGGGCATTCATTGGAAATTTGTAGAAAATGGGAACATTCATGTATGAGCTACTTAATCATATACAATTCTAAATTCAAAAAAAAAAAAACCTTCATCATAAAAAGGGCACAAAGTCACCCAAAAGGGTAAACAAATGAATAGAGAATTGCATATGTGATGTTATTGTGAGAAAAGCATACATGAATGTTGGTGAATAGAAAATGATGGAAGGTTAGGATTGCATTTTGTTTTGATTTCATTAATATAGGTTGATGTGGAGACTTAAACTAATCAAGGATTCAATTATTTTAGTCCACTTAGCCATATTTATCCCACCTTTACCCTAACCCCATTACAACCATATGAAGTTCTCATGATAATTGCATTCATGCATCACTTGTGTTGATTGTTAGATGAAAAGCATTTCCTTGAAAGCATGATTAGAAGAGACTTGAGTGATTAAACCCCTAAACACCGAGTGATCAGAGTGTATACACACCTAGTGAGGGTTCAATTACTCAATTCTATGTTTCCATACTTCTTATCATGCATTCTTGCAAGTTGCTTCACTTTGATGAGTTGAATTAATTCTTCAGATTTTGGATGCATTGGATTATCTCCTTGCTTAGCCCTATTTGTCCATACTTGCTTGGGAATTTGTTTGTTTGTTTTCACCAATTTCATATATAGATACTATAGATAGATATATAGATATAGATAGTATATAAAATACTTACACGTATATAGGTAGTTGCATTTAATAAGTTGATTACCCCTTTGATCATTCTCCTTGTTAGTTTAGCATGAGGACATGTGACGAATGGATTTTTGATGGTATAGAATTTCACAAATGAATTCTCGTTGCAAGTATAGTTTCTAAACCAATCATTAATCCTTTCATACAAAAAGTTGTTTGTCACTAGTACAAACCCCTAAAATTTATAAACCGAAGTATTGGACCTCGGGTCGTTCTCCCTAGGAATTACAATAAAGTGTCTTGTTATTGGTTATGAGTTATTTTGGGGTTTTGATATGGAGCATGAAAGATAAATGGCAAGAAGGTAAACTAATGGTTAAAAAGGTCTTGGCAAGGGTTGGTGGTCAAGGATCTCTATCCTAATCACTAACCACAATATGAGAATTGGCAAGGATTAATCTCATTAAATCATCCTCTAACTAGTAGTAAAGGAAAGTCAAATAAGCTATATCAATCCTACTTCATAAGTCCTAACTCTCCACTAATTCAATTAGTGAGAACTAGAGTTAATGGATCCCAATCATCAATTACTTGGACATTAGTAACTCAAGAGTTCCTAAGTTACCTTTCCAAGCCAAGAACATAAAACTCTACTCTAAAATCCAACCAAGCATTTCATCAAACACTTGGAAGGCACAAAAGAAAAACATAGTAAATCAACAACAAGAATTAATTCTAACTACAATCAAATGTAAAGAAATAACAACAACAATTAAAGGAAACAAGATCTACATGAATTACCTCTTATTGAATTGAAAGAAAATGGAATGAACAATAGTAGATCTACAACAAAACATAAGAACAACATAAAGGGAATTGCAACAAAAGAATGGAAGAATGGTGAATGTAACAACAAAGAATTGAAAGGTAGAAGTAGAAGAAAGCAAAGATTAAAACCTAGATATAAGAACTAAACCTAATCCTAATCCTAATTCTAGAGAGAAGAGAGAGCTTCTCTCTCTAGAAACTAACTCTCACTACTAAACTAAGCTAATTGGTAACTAACATGTGTTTCCCTCTTCACTCCTTGGGTTAAATAGCATCAGAAATGAGTTGGATTGGGCCCACAAAGCTTTAGAATTTGTTGGCCACGTTTTGCTTTAAGTGAACTAGGTGGCAGCAACGGCGCGTGCGCGTACTTTGCGCGTGCGCGCCACCATACGTGTAGCAACTATGGCAAATCTTATATCGTTTCGAAGCCCCGGATGTTAGCTTTCCAACCCAACTAGAACCGCATCAATTGGACCTCTGTAGCTCAAGTTATGGTCGTTTAAGTGCAAAGAGGTCGGCTTGACAGCTTTCCGGTTCTTTCATTTCTTCATGAGTTCTCCACCTTTTCATGCTTCTTTCTTCATCCCCTTGATCCAATCTTTGCCTTCTAAATCTGAAATCACTTAGCAAACATATCAAGGCATCTAATGGAATCAAAGAGAATTAAATTTAGCTATTTTAAGACCTAAAAAGCATGTTTTCACTCTTAAGCACAATTAAAGGAGAATATACAAAACCATGCTATTTCATTGAATAAATGTGGGTAAAAGGTGATAAAATCCCCTAAATTCAATACAAGATAAACCGTCAAATTGGGGTTTGTCAACCTCCCCACACTTAAACCAAGCATGTCCTCATGCTTAAGCCAAGAGAAAGCAAAGGGCATCAACATTTATTCAATGTAACCTATCTATATGCATCCTATCTACATGAATGCAACTAGATGCAAAATGGTTGTACCTACTTGGTTAAAAATAAATCAATCCTCCAAGTCATTCATGCACAAGTAGGGTCAAGATCATATAACGATTCATGAATCCTACCAATTCAAATATAAAAATTGAAGTTCAAATAGACTTGCAAGAAGAACGCTCGTGAAAGCCGGGAATCAAGGAATTGAGCATCGAACCCTCACCGGAAGTGTTTGCACTCTAGTCGCTCGGTGTTTGGGGTTGATTCTCTCAATTCTCCCCTAATCATGCTTTCCAAGATTTGTTTTTCTTCTAACAGTCAACAATTATTCAATGCATGCATACATGTATCATGAGGTCTTTTCTTTAGGTTGTAATGGGGCTAGGGTCAAGGTAGGATCATATATGGCTAGTGGACTTAGGATTTGAATCTTTAATTAACTTAAACTTTCCCACCTAACCTATATAATGACCTATACAATTAAGTACTAATCTAACTACCCATTCCTCACTTTGTCACATACTCA
This sequence comes from Arachis ipaensis, assembly GCF_059453495.1. Taxonomy (NCBI): domain Eukaryota; kingdom Viridiplantae; phylum Streptophyta; class Magnoliopsida; order Fabales; family Fabaceae; genus Arachis; species Arachis ipaensis. Next base: position 109,517,161 of record NC_142441.1, on the reverse strand, counting down.
TGCATTTTCTTTCCATTTCACAACACTTATGCATTGATTCTTATTGAGCTTCATTTTGGGGCATTTTGTCCCCTTTATTGCTTTTCTTTTTTTTTTTCTTTCTTTTTCTATATACATTTTTTCTTTTCTTTTATTTTTTTCTTTTTCACTTTTATTTCTTTTTCTTTCAAACTATATACAAGAACATTAATGCATAAGGTCTATACATTTAATCAATACATGAGTATGTACCAATTCCCCAATATAAAAATACAAAACACAAACACCCTTTTATTCACCCAATGTCCCAAGTTTTCCCACATTTGAATGATACACACACACTAGCCTAAGCTAATCAAGATCCAAATAAAGGACATTTATTGTTTTTCGCTTTAAGGCTTGTAATGTGCTAAATTAAGAACAAATGGGTTAATCATAGGCTCAAATTGGCTAACAATGGATGATAAGAGGTAAGGCTATTTGGGTAAGTGAGTTAATGAAACAATGGCCTCAATCATATAAATGCATGAATACAAGGAATAATGGGACATATAGATTCAAACAAATCAAAGATTACAATAATAGAAAGAGAACAATTACACGCAAGAAGGAAAATAAGTGGTTATAAGATGTAACCACACCATTAGGCTCAAATCTCACAAGCTTGTGTTCTTAGCTCAAAACCATGTTCCAAAATAAATTCTTTCAAGCAAGTTCAACAAAAATTTTCAAATTGGTAGGGTGCCCTAAAAACAATTTTCTTGGAAAAGAAATCATCACCATAACCAAGTAGTCCTAATATGAAAGAAGTGGTAAGAATATGTACAAATTCTAACTAACATGCAACCTATCATGCAATGCAATAGCTACTCTAACAAAGAAAAATAAAAAAAAAATTGGTGTTGAAAAGGAAATTGTTACCCATGGAGATCGGTCGAATGACCTCCCCACACTTGAAGATTGCACCGCCCTCGGTGCATGCAAAGGAGAGCAAGGTGGATGGGTTGCTACAATTGATGAGCTTCTTCGAAAGGTTGTGCAGATGACTTGTTCGTTGCCCCATTTAAAAGCTTTTCCGTTTCCTCCTTTCTTGGTGGCCAGCCTAAAAAGAGAGAAAAAGAAAGAAAATTAAGCCTACAACAAAGATATCAAAGTAAATAGAACATAGGCGGGGGCTAATGCCAAATAAGAGTATGATTCTCTACTACATGGTAGCTAAGCATGTGAGTGAGAAATCAATATAAGCAAAAGGCATATCAACTGATACTTGATGCAAGAGTAAAGTTAAAGCATGGAGAGTATATTGAGCACCAAGATCAAATAAGAATTGACACAAACAAGATTAGTGATACGCATGAGAGCATTTGATTCTATCCTAACTCAATGATGAAGCGGTACAAGAAAAAAAAAACAAAGGGTAATGAATTAGGAAGGACTAAAGCACTAATCTTTGTGTGTTGACAAATATTACAATTGATGTAACAAGTCATGAAGCACCAAAACAAATGCAAGAAATTCTCAACAATTGGGTGAGAGAATTCAACACCATTATTAAAATGAGAAATTTAGAAAAGAAAATGAGAACAAATAGAATTAAAATGCAAAGAATAAAAGAATACAAATGTAATAGACAAAAGAAAATGGAAGAAAAAAAAATTTTTTTTAGTATTTTATTTATTTATTTATTTATTTATTATTATATTTTTTTTTTATTATTATATTTTTTTTTTATTTACATTAAAAGAGAAAGGAAAAAAAATCTTTCAAGAGAGGAAGAAGAAAAAAAAATGAGAAAGAAAGAAGAAGAGAAGAAGAAAGAAGGAGAAAGGAGGGAGGAGAAAAGCAGGGTGCAAATCCGCGCGCGCGCGCACAGCGCGCTTACGCGTGGATGCAGCAGGGACAATCCGCGCGCGCGCGCACAGCGCGCTTACGCGTGGATGAGGTTGTGCTCCCAGCACAATATTAGCACAACGCGCGCACAACTCTCTGGTTTTTGTACCAGAAGTTGCGGAAGTGCAATGTGCGCGCGCGCGCACAGCGCGCTTACGCGCCGATGGCCGTTTTCTTTTTTTTTTTTTTTTTGCACCAATCTCAGCATTCTAAACCTCCAAGCATCTACCAAAACACCCTAAAACCTTATTTAACATACTAAACTACCAATTAAACTCAACTATCTAAACAAAACATGAAATTAAACTAATTCTATCAATATGTACAAAAGAGAAAATGAAAGGATTTTACCATGGTGGGTTGTCTCCCACCTAGCACTTTTGTTTATTGTCCTTAAGTTGGACTTATGGGGAGCTCCTCATCAAGGTGGCTTGTGCTTGTATTCATCTTGGAACTCCCACCAATGCTTGGTTCTCCATTGTGCCCCAAGATTCTTCATGGATTGAGCCAAGTCTTGATGGAGTTCTTCACAAGCTTGGGGCTCCCAAAGTTGATCCTCTTCTTGTAATCCGGGATCCCACACTTTATTTTCACACCCGTCTTGAAGTTGATCATCATTATTAATCCATCCGGGTGGTGAACAAGATGAATTCTCTATGAAATGCCCAACAGTCCTCCTAGACCCATCTATTTGAGCACTATTTCCACCTTTGTATTCAACTCTTGAAGTATCAACCAAAATGAGCCTTGATTTGCAACGCCAACCACGAAACATCTTTCGCTTACGCTTCATCCCACAAAGCATCCTAAGTTGACCATCCGTTTCAAGCAAGCCATACTCAAGTGGGCCAATAAAACTAATAGAAATGAATTTTACCCACTCAAGTGAAGGAGTAGATGACAACCTAGGCAAAGATGCTTCCAAAGATCTTGACAAAGCATAACCAACCCTCGTTCTTCTATTTCTAGGGACTTCCACCTCTTCGCAAGATCTCTTAATCTCAATCCTTTGGTCAACAATTTTATCTAAACCTTTTCCTTTACTCAAATCATAATAGGGAGGGTGAGAAAAATTTACCTCCTCAACGCTTTCAAATCCAACCGGAGAAGGTTCTTCATGCTTAAAGGATTCTTCATCACTAAGACTTGATGCTTGATCTTCATCACCAAGGGAACTCAATTCTTTCTCTATCCCATCCAAGTCTTCATATGGGATATGCCTTGGAAGGTGTGCACTTTCCTCCCTAGCATCAATTTCAATCATCTTGGAGGGGCTTTCTTCAACTCTATGTTCCCATGGAAGCTCCGTATCTCCTAAGTCTTCTACCACTTCTTCCTTGTCTTCAACAATTAAAGCTTCCTCCAATTGTTCCAATACAAAGCAACTTCCCTTATTTTCCACCAGAGTTTCCAATCTCTCCTTCATGCTATGTTCTTCATTTGATTCTCCACATGTAGCCATGGAAGTTCCTTGAGTGTTCAAGCATTGGGAGGCTAATTGATTTGTTACCGCATCCAAGGCGGCCATGAAATTTTGCACATTCCTTTTCATCTCTTCTTGCCCTTGAACAAGAACACCAAGGGTTTCATCCCTTAGAGATTGGGGTGGGTGGAAGGTTTCATTAAATTGGGGGGAGGGTTCATAGTAGGAAGGTGGTTCTTCTTGGTAGAGTTGTGGTGGTTCTATGTTTTCTACTCTTTCCACTTGTTGCACAACACACTCCATGGTTGCTTGAAATTGATCCAATGCTTCCTTGAGACGATCCCTTGACTCTTGTTCCTCTTGGATAATATGATTAGGATCATGTGGCTCTTGGATCAATGGATATGAGTATTCTTCCATGGGAGGTTGTGGTGGAAAATAGTATTCATATATTGGAGGTGGTTCATCTTGGTAATAATGTGGAGGAGGTGGCTCTTGAAAATATTGATGTTGGAATGGTGGTGGCTCTATATGTGGTTCATATTGCTCATATGGTTGTTGGTAGGATGGATATGGATTAGGGTCATATGAAGATGGTTGGTAAGAAGGGGCTTGTGAGTATGGTTGGGAGTTATGTTGAGGGTATGGATCATAGGCATATGGTGGTGGTTCTTGAAAATCACAAGGTGAGTCACCATAGCCATTGGATTGGTATGCATCATAGAATGGCTCTTCTTCATAGTGCATTGGTGGAGGTTGTTGCCATGAGGATTGATCATATGCATATGGCTCCTCCCACCTTTGGTCATCCCATTCTTGATACACATCTTCATTATAGTCCTCATTTCCTACAACATGCTGATAACCAAACTCATAGCCAAGGTGAGAATTCATGATAGCAAGAAGAAAATGAAAACAAAATCAAATAAGAAGCAAGAAAATTAAATCCTAAAAACTAGTAAGAACTAACAAAGAAGCAAAAGGCAAACATATTCACAATATTCACATATATACAATAACCAATAACATAACACCATTGCAATTCCCCGGCAACGGCGCCATTTTGACGAATGGATTTTTGATGGTATAGAATTTCACAAATGAATTCTCGTTGCAAGTATAGTTTCTAAACCAATCATTAATCCTTTCATACAAAAAGTTGTTTGTCACTAGTACAAACCCCTAAAATTTATAAACCGAAGTATTGGACCTCGGGTCGTTCTCCCTAGGAATTACAATAAAGTGTCTTGTTATTGGTTATGAGTTATTTTGGGGTTTTGATATGGAGCATGAAAGATAAATGGCAAGAAGGTAAACTAATGGTTAAAAAGGTCTTGGCAAGGGTTGGTGGTCAAGGATCTCTATCCTAATCACTAACCACAATATGAGAATTGGCAAGGATTAATCTCATTAAATCATCCTCTAACTAGTAGTAAAGGAAAGTCAAATAAGCTATATCAATCCTACTCCATAAGTCCTAACTCTCCACTAATTCAATTAGTGAGAACTAGAGTTAATGGATCCCAATCATCAATTACTTGGACATTAGTAACTCAAGAGTTCCTAAGTTACCTTTCCAAGCCAAGAACATAAAACTCTACTCTAAAATCCAACCAAGCATTTCATCAAACACTTGGAAGGCACAAAAGAAAAACATAGTAAATCAACAACAAGAATTAATTCTAACTACAATCAAATGTAAAGAAATAACAACAACAATTAAAGGAAACAAGATCTACATGAATTACCTCTTATTGAATTGAAAGAAAATGGAATGAACAATAGTAGATCTACAACAAAACATAAGAACAACATAAAGGGAATTGAAACAAAAGAATGGAAGAATGGTGAATGTAACAACAAAGAATTGAAAGGTAGAAGTAGAAGAAAGCAAAGATTAAAACCTAGATCTAAGAACTAAACCTAATCCTAATCCTAATTCTAGAGAGAAGAGAGAGCTTCTCTCTCTAGAAACTAACTCTCACTACTAAACTAAGCTAATTGGTAACTAACATGTGTTTCCCTCTTCATTCCTTGGGTTAAATAGCATCAGAAATGAGTTGGATTGGGCCCACAAGGCTTTAGAATTCGTTGGCCACGTTTTGCTTTAAGTGAACTAGGTGGCAGCAACGGCGCGTGCGCGTACTTTACGCGTGTGCGCCACCATACGTGTAGCAACTATGGCAAATCTTATATCATTTCGAAGCCCCGGATGTTAGCTTTCCAACCCAACTGGAACCGCATCAATTGGACCTCTGTAGCTCAAGTTATGGTCGTTTAAGTGAAAAGAGGTCGGCTTGACAGCTTTCCGATTCTTTCATTTCTTCATGAGTTCTCCACCTTTTCATGCTTCTTTCTTCATCCCCTTGATCCAATCTTTGCCTTCTAAATCTGAAATCACTTAGCAAACATATCAAGGCATCTAATGGAATCAAGGAGAATTAAATTTAGCTATTTTAAGACCTAAAAAGCATGTTTTCACTCTTAAGCACAATTAAAGGAGAATATACAAAACCATGCTATTTCATTGAATAAATGTGGGTAAAAGGTGATAAAATCCCCTAAATTCAATACAAGATAAACCGTCAAATTGGGGTTTGTCAACATGCTATTATTTAAGTGTGGGGGAATTGATGAGTCCATATTTGATGGTATATTTTGACTCAAATTGAATGGATTCAAGCACATGAACTCACACATAAGCACCAAAATAGTATACTTTTGTGTTTGGTCCCTGATCTGATCTTAAATGTGAAAACATGCATTTTAATGCTTAGATTACTAATTTTTAATTCTACTTTTATGTCATTTGATGCCGTGATATGGTTTGTGAGTGATTTCAGGCCTTGGAGGCAAGAATGGATAGCCAAAAGTGGAAGAAAGCATGTACAAGGGAGAAAACATGAAGAAAACAAGAAAAAAAGCACACACAGCGAAGTGTGCGTGCGCACAAGCGAGAATTTCCATGTGTGCGTACGCACGCACGTGTGCGTACGCACAGGTCAATTTTCAGCCGAGTGTGCGGACGCACACGTCTGTGCATCCGCACAGGTCCCTGCACGTGATTGCATTAATGAAACACGTGCTACACGAATTTGGAGGCCCTTGGCTCATTTTTTGGAAGGCTGAAATGCTGTTTTGGAGTGCTATATAAAGGAGAATTCAACACTTATCAGGGGGGCATTGAAGCATAATTTTAGATAGTTTTGCATAGTAATTAGGAGTAGGAGTAGTGTAGAATAGAGAGCTCTCGTAGGGTTTATCAATTTCCATTGTAGCATTTTATAGCAAGCTTTGATTTTGGATTTTTACTTCTTCAATTATAAGTACTCTCAATTTCCTCTTTAATTAAAGAATTTTTACTTTCACTTCCTTTTGGTTTAAGCTACTTTGTTCATATTGCAATTTTGTGTTTCTTGAAGTTTTGATTAATGAATATTATGTTTCATGCTTCCTTTATGTTTGATTGCTTGTTTATGTTTGGTTTTGTTGATAGTTGGTTATTGTTTTCCATTTTACTTTGCAATTTTCCATGCTTTACTTTCATGCACACAAGGTGTTTGTGAAAATGCCAACTCTAGATTTTGAGTATATTTTCTCACCTTGGCTTGTGGTTTGAGTCCCTAGGATACTAGAGTCATAATGTCTAACATTTAGTGGTAATTCTTAGGTAGTTAGTTGACTCTTGTTTCCATTGACGCTAGCCTTTTATCAATTAGTTTGGTAAGTTGTTTAGGACTTATAGATTTAGGTCATTTATGCTTGCTTGACTTACTCCTCGATGGTTGGGGTTAACTAGGCGAGATTGACTCATCATAATTACCATAGTTGTGGTTATGGGGATGACAGGATTCCTTGGATTCTCAATCCCAAGTCAAGGCTCTTTATTACATTTATAGCATTTTCACTAGTTTTGATCTTGTTTCCTTTTACTTGCATTAATTCCAATTCCGGTCATTGCTTAGTTCTTTTCATCTTTAGTTCTTTGATTCAAAAACCCCTTTTGTCTTCTTAACAACTGAAAGTATAATATTTCATTTGCATTCCTAGGGAGAATGACCCGAGGTTGAAAGACTCTCGGTTTAGATTAGAAATTGTAAACTTTGATCGAGCGTTACTTGTTGGTTGAGAACTATACTTGCAACGAGGTTATTTCTCCTTTACCGAGAAGGAATTCTTAACCAACGAATTCGCTCGCATCAATAAGCCACCATAACAAGGACTGCATCAATTGTCCAACTTAAGGACAATAAATGAAAGTGCTAGGTGGAAGACACCCCACCATGGTAAACTCTTTCCATTTCTCTTGTAGATATAATCAATGAATGAATTGAGTTACCATTGTTAGATAGTTCTCCTTTTCTTCACATTCTTGTATATATTGCTTTGGTTGCTAGTTTTTCTGATTAAGTTGATGCCTTAGGTTATAGATTAGTTGTTTTGAAATGCATTTTGTTTTAATTGCAAGTTTTGTTTGAGTTGCTTAGTATAGTATTTGAAAATTTTTCAAAACCTTAAAGATTTTGTTAATTTTGAATTTTGGTTGGTTTGGAGTTGTATATAGTGTAGGGAGAATTATAAATTTTGTTTTAATGCTTCCTTTTGAAAAAAAAAAGGGTAGCTCACGCGTGCGCATTACTGACGCTTACGCGTCGCCTGGCTAGGTGCTGCTGCCGCAGTACAAAATCCAGAGAGTTGTGCGACAAATGTGCTGAAATTGTGCGTTTAGCACAATTCCACCCCACGCATACGCGTGCTTTACGCGTATGCGTCACCTTCCCTTCTCTCTACTCACGCGTGCGCGTCGAGGACGCGTATGCGTCAAACCTTCTTTCCTTCTCTCGCGCCCACACATGATAGACGCGTACGCGTCGACGCCTGTTTTGTCCCTTCCATGCTCACGCGTGATATACGCCTATGCGTGGGTTTGAATGTGATAACCCCCTGATGTGCGAACCCCTTCTCATTTTTGAAACCCTTCCTCTTCTCTTCACCCCCAACGTCTCTCTTTCCCTCCTACCTCCATAACCCCCATCAACACCGCACACCACCCCGCAGTTTCGGCGACCCCGAACCGCCGACCACCCCTCTCTCTTCCCTCTCTCTCTCTCTCTCTCTCCCACTCTGCCCGTTCCGTTCACCTTCTCCCCTTCCAACAGGCACCGCCACGGCCACTCTTGCCGCCGGTATTCCCTGCAACAACCACCATCCCTTCTTCTTTCTTCTCTTCGACCTCCATTTCCCCTTCCTCCATTGTCTTTGCAACACACAAAATAGGGGCAAGGCCTTGAATCATTGCCTCTCCCCTGCCACCAGCTTTGCCGCGGCCACACCATTGCCGCCGGCGTCACCTCTGACCACTGTTTTCGCCGCTCCTATGGCGGCATTGTTCAGCTCGTCTTCTTCTCCCTTTTTAGTTTCTATTTCTGCTTCTGAAACCCTCCCAGGTTTCCCCTGCTTTCCTTTCTACGTTTTGTTCTTTTTATTCTGTTAAGTTAGGACTAGTTACATTGTTTAATTTCTGTTTAATTATATTAGTTAGAAATGCATGTTAGTTGATTCTAGGTGGTTAGGTAGTTTTAATTGATTTTGTAGTGGATTTAGGATTTAAATTTTGGTTGCTGCTGACGTCTGGAATCACTGGTTCACTGAATAGTTTGGTTAAGTGATGATGATGATGTTCTTCTTGTTCCAATTTGTATAATGCTGCTACATGCTATTGGGCTTGATGCTGTTTGGTGTTGTTTTGCTCGATAATGCCCAGTTCATATGAGTTTGTTGTGTTTCACTTGTTTAAATGTATCCTAAGTTCATATGGATTAAATTTGCTGCTTGTTTGAATTTCGGGAACACTCAATTTACTGTCGAGATGCTGCCGAAATTTTTAGAAAATTTTTATGCTATTACGTTGCAAATTGTGAATTGAATTTGGTACATTTTATTATTGCCAAGTTCAATTCATGATTCATTCGGTTAGCATTTCTGTGTTTCTTTTGGTTCCCTTTCATTTGAATTTGTGATTGACAGAATCAAGGAACTATTTGACAGATTTCTATGTCAAATAGAACCTTGGTTAACCAAGTCAATGCGAACCTCTTTTGTGTTTTCAATCTTTCAAGTTTAAGTCAAAACCTTTTCTTCTTCTTGGTTCAAGTTCAATTTCCATTTTCCTTAACCAATGAAGCTATTTTCGTAACTTTGCCATTTAACTTGAACTTGTTTCCTTTTAATTGAGGTTCTTTATATTTGAAACAATTGGGGCTTTTCACTGGTGTAAGCTCTTTTGAATGGAAGTTGACTTCAATACTCTTTTGGTTACACCAAGTGCATATTTCAATTCTTTCACACCAATTCTTACAAATTTAGTGATCAAACATATTGATGATGATCTCACTTCTTTTTGTGCTTATGTGCATTACATATTTCATCATCAATGACTTGCATTGCATTCATGAGTGTGAGCATGCTTGTTCTTAAACTTTTTGAATTTCTCTTGGTTAAGTTCAGTAATTATCATGCCACTGATTTTTAACCTAATTTAATGACTTTTGATTTAATTAACATTTTGACTTTTCTTTTAAATTTTTCCTTTTTAAAATAACTCTTTTAAATTCTTTTGAGGCATGATAATTGCTGTTTCTTGACGAACAAGCATCTTAAACATTATTGCATGAATTCTTGGATTGTGTTTCTTATTGATTTGTGAATTCTACTTCTCTTCCATTCCAGGAATTTACTTTTTTGCTCACTTCATGAGTGTACCTCAATACCCTTCTGTTTCCTGTTTTCTGTCTGTTTGATTATATACTTGCTTTTCATACCTCTGCTTTGCTTAATATTCTGCATCCTGTAATTTCTATTTTTCAGGATGTCTGACAGAGGTAAAGGGAAAGCCAAGGCCACCTCCAGCAAGAGAAAGAGGTCGCATCCATCTACTGAGCGAGCGATCTCCAGTACATTTGAGAGGCATCTTAATGAGAAGGAGAAGGCTGACCAAGCTATGCCTTCTACCAACTCAGTAAAGTTTGCCAACTTATACTGTGAGCTCCGATTCCCGTACTATGAGTGGTAGAAGCTCATTCTAGAGAATAAACTAGCTGTCCCCTCTGATCTGAGGCAGTACACTGAGCATCGAATTGAGGAGAGGGGCTGGGTCTTTTTGGATAGAGAGCTAGTGAAGGTGAACGAGTCTTGAGTCTAGGAGTTCTACTGTAATTTCTACAAAGTGACCCTTGATGTAGTTCACCTCCGAGACAGACAGGTTATGATCACAGAGGTAGATATTGAGGACATCCTCCACTTTCAGTCTAAGATCAGTGATAAGGATGCCTTCCACAAGGCTGAGGAGGTGATGAACTGCATGAGCTTTGATTGGGATGCACTGCGTAGTATAGTTGCCCAGCTAGGTGCACCTTGGGAGATGGGTTCCTCTAAAGTAATTCCCAAGGAAATGAAGTTTGAATACCTGACGAAGGAGGCTAAGGTGTGACAGCAGATTCTATCCACACATGTCATGCCTAGCACTTACTTCACAGAGGTCCCGACGGATATGCTAGTGTTGATCTGATGCATCCTAGAGGGGAAGGAGTTGTACCTTCCCTGACTCATCAGACGATTCATGTACCGGTCCCACATCAGGGGCAACCTTCCATTTCCATGTTTGGTCACGCAGCTCGCTCACTGAGCTGAGGTACCTTGGGAGCCAGCAGACGAGACACCCCCAGCTGTTCACGGCAAGGAGAAGGTTATTCCTTGGGGGAGCTGGGTTAGTGACCAACCGGCACCCCAGCGTTGAGACCGAGCTTCCATAGCAGTAGCTTCTGAGCCGACTTCTTTCTCGGCCACAGTAGGTCCTTCGATAGCACCATCTGTATCCACTAGACCAGCACCATCATCATCATCCCAGCCGATTTATTGTCTCGTACAAGGCTTCTTTGAGCGCATGGACCAGATAGAGCATTGCAGGAAGGGACGTTACCAGCACCTGTGACGAACGATAGCTTTTGGCACCGATATTCCCTCCGAGCTCGATACTCCTTTCAACCAATCTGAGGCAGAGGATGAGGCTTAGAAGGCAGAGGCACAGGCCCCCACAGAGACTCCGGCTTCTGCTGACCAGCAGACTTATGTAGAGCCTGAGCAACAGACTTCTGTGGAGCCACAGCCAGAGCCACAGCCTCAGCCAGACCCACCTCCACCTACAAAAGACGGTGGAGTTGCAGACGTTGACCCCTCTCACCCAACTTGAGTTGGTAGCATCGAGGACGATGCAATCTTCTAAGTGTGGGGAGGTCGCCGTCATCGGCGGATTTCATTTGGTGACCCATTTCAGACTCTTGTTTTATTTTGCTTTATTTTGTTTTATTTTCAATACTTGCCTTTTTACTTTACTGCACTTTTGGATTCTTGTACATATTAGTTGTTTTGGATACTTTTTAGTTTATCGCATTCTGCACTTTTATTTGTATATACCTTAGATTTTAGTTTAATCTGCACTTTTTAGTTTGATAGTATATATATATATATATATATATATATATATATATATAGTTATTTTGGTTTATTAGTTATGATTGAAAAAAAATGCACATTATTAGACTTAGTTTATCCCATTGCATATGAGAATCTGATTTGGTTAAAATAAAAATAGAGAGTAAACTAAAAAAAATTAACCTTTCTCAATCACAACATTTCATTTAGTATATATATAATAATAAATATTGGTCAATTTGATGAAATTTTCAAGAAATTCTTTTTTTTCCTAAAAAGGGCATTAAGATTCAAATTGATTTGAGTTAAAACTTTGTGAAACTTGCATGATGTATATATATTGTTTGGAATATGGTTTTCGAGCTAAGAACACACAACCTGTGAGTTTTGAGCCTAATTATATGGGTACATCATTTAACCATGATTTTGATTCTTGTGTGTTTTCTTCTCTATGATTGCAATCTTTGGTTTGTTCCATTCTATATGTCCATTATTTAGTGTATATTCATGCAATTATGTGGTTGAGGCCATCATTTGATTATAGCTCACTTATCCTAAATAGCCTACCATTTCATTTGCCTTTGTTTGCCACTTTGAGCCTGTTTAATTCCCTTTTGTTCCTTATATTACCACATCACTAGCCTTAAGCGGAAAAACAATTAATTGTCCTATTTGAATCTTTGGTTAACTTAAGATAGTGAGTGTGTGTGTTAATTAAGTGTGAGAAAATGTGGAAACTTTGGTTGATGAGAATGTGTTTTATTTTTATTGAGAAATATTGAGAATTTGGGTGTATACTCATGTGAAAGTATAGAAACCATATGCATTGATGTCCTTTGTATATATTATGTTTTCATATATATATATATATGGAGATTTGAGCGGATTTAAACACTTGAGCGACTAAAGTGCATATAAACATCCGGTGAGGGTTCGATTGATCAATATCATATGTCCATTTTTTTATCATTGCTTATCTTTCAAGTTTGTGAACTCTTTTGAATAACTCAATTCAATTGTGAATTTGGTTTTGGTATGATTATTTTAGTCCTTGATTGTGCATACATGATTCTTGGAGATTTGACTCACGTTGACCACATATATGCTTATATATATATATATATATATATATATATATATATATATATATATATATATATAGTAATTAGAATAGCTAGATGCATGTAGGTAGCTTGCATTTAGATAGCTGCATTGAATAAATGTTATTACCCCTTTCTTGTCTTTCTTGGTTTAGCATGAGGACATGCTTAGTTTAAGTATGGGGAGGTTTGATAAACCCCAATTTTATGGTTTATCTTGTGTTGAATTTAGGGGATATTATCAACCTATGCCACATTTATTTAATGAAATAGCATAGTTTCATGAATTTCTCCTAATTGTGTTTAATGTTTAAAAACATGCTTTTTAGGCCTTTAATATGCTAAATTTTAATTCACTTTGATTCCACTCGATGCCTTGTATGATTGTTAGTGATTTCAGAGTTAAAAGGCAAGGAATGAATCAAAGAAGTGAAGAGGAAAGCATGCAAGATGGAGAATTCATGAAAAATGGGCATTTGGAGAATTCATGGCGACGCACACCTGTGAATGAGGCTTTCGTTAAGGCGACGCATACGCGTGATTGGCGCGTACGCGTGATACGTAAAGTTGCCAAGTGACGCGTACGCGTGACAAGCGACACGTGACCTCATTAAAGGCAATACGCTGGGGACGATTTCTGAGCTCACTGAGGCTCAAATCCAACTCAATTCTGAAGTATTTGAGGCAAAAATCAAGAAGGAGAAAGGGGAGAGCAATTAGATAGTGTAGAAAACATGCCTTAGGTTAGTTCTAGAGAGAGAAGCTTCCTCTTCTCTCTAGAAATTAGGGTTCTTAGTTTAATTTCCTTCTAGATTGAGGTTTTAATTCTTATTTTCAATTAATTTTTCTTACAATTTATTGTTATTACATCTTTGCTCTCTTAGTTCTTTTTGTTAATTTCTCTTTTATATCATTTTTATGTTTATGAACACTCTTGTCAATTTAATTTCCTTTAATACAATTTGATGTATTTCATGTTTAATGTTGCTTTCTTTAGTTGTTATTGTTGATTCCTTGCATTGGGTAGTTATAGAATATATACTTCTTGCAATTTATCATGCTTTCCTTCTTTACCGTCCAAGTGTTTGACAAAATGCTTGGTTGGATGTTAGAGTAGTTTTTGAGCATTCTTGGCTTAGAAAGAGAAATTAGGTGATCTTGAGTCATTAATACCTAATTTAGATTGGTGATCTAGGGTAATTAGTTAGTCTTATATCCATTAACACCAGTGTAAAGTCCGGGCTACGCCCGGGTCATGTACATAATCTATTTTATTGTATTTATGTATAATTTATTTATAAAAATATTAATATATATTTGGTTTAATTATTCTGTTAGTCTCTATAGTTTTGCAAAATTTTTAGTTAGGTCCTTATACTTTTTTCTTTTTAATTAAGTCTCTGCACCAAATATTTTTTTTAATTGGATCCCTATACTTTTTTTATTTGGATTGCTGCACCAATTTTTTTAGTTGGGTCCTAAACAATTAAACCAATTACTGTTAAGAGGGACCTAATTGAAAAGAAATTAGTGCAGAGACCAAATTAAAAGAAAAAAAAAGTATAGGGACCTAATTAAAAATTTTGCAAAACTATAAGGACCAACAGAGTAATAAAACCTATATATTTATGATCTAATGTATATATATCAATTATGTTATCTTGTTTATATGTGCTGGATCATTTTTTCATATCAAAAACATAAATAAATTTTTATATACATATTCAATATCAGTTTGTAAGTTAAGGAATATACTATTATATTATGCATTTAATTTTTTAACAAAAAAATCAAAAGATTTTTACTTCTTCAACCATCTTCGTTCCCAAAAGCAAGACACAGAAAAGGTTCTTCCTTTTCAAAAAAATAATTAACCTCATGACAAATTTAAATACATAATGCATGAATATGAAAGTTTATGCATGTATTAATCTTTTTCTTTATTTTATAATTACCGTATTGATGTAATACTCATTATTTTTTAATCCTAACTACACTTTGAATCAGATAAAACGCAGAAAAAATTATGTTTATCAATTTATGTTTTAATCCAAACCTTTTTTTCTATTGTAAAATTATTTCTTCATCCCATATAGACCTACAAATTTGTTTTTTTTATATATGCTAATAAAGTTGTTATTATGTTTTCACATGCACATAGTTTTTGTGACAATTTCTCTACCACAAGTTTCTACTATGGCATGAGTACAGAAAATAATAAATACATATGCTTTAGAAATATTGAATTATGTTTAAGCTATACTAAACTAATCATACTAAAATATTTTATTTAGTTGCTTCAACTCCATTTCTAAATTAAATTTAGTATATGATAAACTTAAAAGTTATTGCAACTCCTTTCACAACTTTTTACAATGCTAATTATAAACTAAAACTAAGATTTTTTTTTGAAAATTTCATCAACTAAAATACTGAATTTATGCTAAAAATGGTGATATTACATTTCTCCCAGGCTCAAGCAAGTACTATAAGAAAAAGAAACATATAGTAAAAGCAAAATATTTTTAAATGTTAAAATATTTCGTGTAATACTAACTTGACCACGTTTAATTTTTTGCATAATCCACAATTTATCACTTAAGTTCTCTTGTTTCCAACAATAACACTCAAGTTTGCATAATCCATCTCATTGAACGAATAATTTTCTCGAAAAACATCATTTTCTACTATTTTATATTGCGCTTTACTTTCAACTTCAAATCTTCTTATTTGATTTCTAGATTGGCTATCTTGTTCGTGAGTTCCTATAGTCCCTCCTCAGCAAGAGAGGAATTTACTTCTGACATTCACATTGTAAATCCTGTAGCTTTAAAGTGAACATAAATGCATAATAACTTGAGTTAAAAACTATCTAATATCACTTTTTGAAATTTAAACAAATATGTCCTAAATCTTATCCCTATATAAAATGAGTCATGAATCAATCAGCCATATTATCATATTCCAAGATCACTGTCACATCATTTTCACTTACCTTTAGAGCATTGGTTGATAATCTCATAAAAAAAGTAAGATTTGAAAGAAAACTTTTCAAACTACTAAAACAAAGATAGAACAAAAAGATATATGGTATAGTTAAAGGACAGTGTTGAACTTAACTATTACATTTGATGGGCTTCAAGTATCATTTCTAAGTCAACAGAGTTAAACAAAAGCAATTAGAACCTAAAGGCGGCATCATATATAAGTCCCTAAACATGACACTTCATATCTAAAAAATCAAAATTTAATAGTCATACTAAAATTAAAGTTTGGCAACTGTTTCTTTAATTTCTTTCATCACTATTTTTGGCGGATCCCAATATAAGTATTCAAGGAAAGATAATTACATCACATCACAAAAAAGTAAATAGCTAGATCATGGATTAATTCAAATCATTATAAACCATCTATAATACGGAATGTTAAGTTGGCATGAGGATATTTAAATAGTGAAATTCGAAATAAAGCACCTTTCAATCAAATATCCTTCATTTTTCTTGATCTTTAAGGATAGTAATTGATAATAAAAAGAAAGAAAAGATACATATAGATAGATGATCATAATTTATCTTTGGTCATCACGTGTAAATTAATAATACTCATTTCTCTCATGCTTTTGGTTCCCTCATATGTAATTTCTTGAAATATCTTAATTTCAAATGTAATTCAAAGATTCAAGAATACTAAAAATTATAATCTATAGAAAAAATTGGTGAAACTATGATTATTGGTGATAGATAATTTATATTGGACTAAAAACACAGCCAATCATTTCAATTAAAAACAAAAAAATTCCTTTATTTGCAACATGAGTAATTAAACAAAAAGCATGAGTATATGACACAATAGTAACGATTCAAAATCTTCATAGTGTAGCAAAGACAGAAGTGCTATTGGCTCTCCAAGCAATAACGTTTATTAAAGCTCTTGGCATCCAAACTAAGAGCAAGGGCAAATATCTTTGCAACTCTTTTCCATTTCTCTAAATTCTCCCAACATGTGAAGACTATTTCTTTTTACACTGATAAACACTAATAATTATACATAAATCCTTTGTAAAAAAGGCTATAATTTACATCTAACCACATGGAAAATATAATATCTCTTTTTGTAATCTCCTACTTAACCCACCAAGAACATAAAACAAAACATATCAAGCTTCAACACAAACAATAACAATAATACTAACAAAACATAGTTTAAGAAGAACCAAATATGCAACAAAGCCAGTGATATAATTATATACCATGAACTTGGTTTCTGTGCTCACTAAAAAATACGGCAATGACAGTTTTAATGAAGTAAAATTATTTATCACTGGCCAACAAAGTTGAATAATAATGCAGTGATTAAACTTTAGATTAAGAAGTTCTTTCATCTATGTCGACATCTATGTTAAGACAACAAATTTCTATCTTTAATGTGCAATAAATAATTATATATTTGCTAATCTTATAGTCATTTCCATACTCTGTCGATTATAATAATTAAAATTTCAATTATTAGTAGCACAATAATTACATCACCTCCAAAGATCAATGGGAAAAATTGAACGGTGAACAGCTCAAGCAATATCATCTAAGCTGATAATAAAATCTTTAAAATTGAAAGCATAGAAGTTCAAATCAGAGGGGGAGCGAGGAACAACACAAAAAGCAAGAGAGAGCAATTGAAAACTTTTAGCAATAATATAAAATTAGGATGAATACATCTCCTATTATCTCTGCCTTCTTCTATTAAACCACAATCGAGGATCTACATGGAAGTTCATAACATCAAGGCACATAAAAAAGATACAATTGAACTCTTTAGTACACAGGCTAATGGAATTACTGTAGAATTCAAGTTCATGATCTCTTCTCTATGAAAATGCTAACAATAAATTAGTTAACTAAAAAAGAAAAAAATATTTGTTTTACATGTAGTGACCTATTGTTAAATTAGTTAAGTATAAAATATTTATTTTACAAAATAAGGGAAAGAAAATCTATATAATTTTCAAGTTGTTATAGTTGTAGACTTACAGAGAATAGTCAAGAGCATGGTTCAATGATTAAAAAACTGCCAACAAATATCTATTTTATTATGACTCGTTACATTTAGCAAAGAAAATTTATTTAATACGAGTTTTTTAATACATAACTTTGTAAATAATAGAGTTTTAAGCAACATCATTATCAGCTGCTGGTAATAATTAAAAAAGAAGCACTCCTGAACTTACTTTTCAGTGGAGAAAATTAAAAAGGATGAAGAAGAGCTTTAATTGACTTCCTACCATGGAGCAGTGGAACTTGAAGCTGTCATTCACCGAAGAATGGATTATAAAGGATTTTTCTCGAGTTATAACAAAATCAAACAACAAAATAAAGAGAGAACTAACCATCCTTCATTCGCAGCATCCACCGGCGGAGGAATGGCTGCGACGGCGTTCTATGGTAGAGGCAGTTCTATGGATCCAACAGCGGCAATAGCCTCCATCACCGCCGTCACCTCATTCCTCTTCTTTTCTCTGTCGATCTAGAATCCTTCTCTGTGACCGTCGTTGTCATCGCCACCCTCTTCTACTTCTTCCGTCGTGCTTTATTTCTTCACCAACCTTTTCTTTTTCTCTTCTCTGCGTCATCGAAAGAGAAAGACTGGTGCCAACTACTCTCCCTATCAGAACTGGAAACTCTCTCTCTTTCATATTCTCTTCTTGAAAGTCCCGAAACAAAATCCTTTTAAATTTGAATTTGAATCAAATTCCGCCCAATTACTTCTTTGAATTGAAAACGGTGAAGTGCCCAACATTGAAAACATACATTTGTCAATCATACACAGCTCTACGTGTCAAATACAGAATGCTCCACTTGTCAAGCAAATACCACAACTACATTCTTATTATATATTAATAGATTACCTATGGATTGGGATTAACTAGTCCTATTTGACTTTCTCTCAATATGAAGATAACATTGTACCTTCTTCCTATGTTGGAGATGACAAAATATGATTAGCTCTTGTTAATTATTGTATGATAATTAATAACTAGGATAGAAAGCCTAGATTCTCAATCCTTATCATGAATGCCTCTTTTTAGTATTTGTTATCTTTAGTTGCTTGCTTTAATTTCTTGCTATTTAAGTTTCTTGTCATTTAGATTATAGTCTTCTTATTGCAAACCACCTCTTGGACCTCATAACCAATAATATGCATACTTCACTGCAATTCCTTTGAGAGACGACCCGAGGTTTAAATACTCTCGGTATTTTTATTGGTTTGCTTAAGTGACAAACAAAATTAAACTTTGATGAAGGATTGTTTGTTGGTTGGGAACTATACTAGCAACGGAATTATTTTGTGAAAATTCCTAACCAATGATAATCTTAACATCACCCTCCCTTCATTGTGCTCGCCGTAAAACAAGAGAGCGAGAGAGAGAGAGAGAGAGAGAGAGAGAGAGAGAGAGAGAGAGAGAGAGAACCCCTGTGCACGAGAGATACAGGGGAAGAGGAAGGTGGTGACGACGCCAGCGAGGGAGGACGTCGCGCACCGCCATTGCCATTTCTACTCCTGTGCCTATGAGCAGGCAGAGGAACGCAGCAGCAAACGGCAGTTTCGTGATCCATACGAGAAGGAGGAGACAGCGTTGGCACAAGCAGATTGGATAGCGGAGTTAGAATTGCGTAGGCGGCTCTTCCGGTTCGCTATTTCCTAGCAAGCTTCGTCACCTTCTGTCGTCAATTTCTCGTCCTAATACTGGTTTTATGCTTCTGTTTCTTGTTTATTACATTGTTTTTTCTCGTTGTCTTGTTGCTGCTACTAGTGTTTCTTTATCCGGAATCGCAAATGGTGCGGCTTCTGTTTTGAAACTTTCATTGTTGTTGCTGATGCTGCAAAAATTTTGTTGCTGATGATATTTTATTTTCATAATGAAAATTTTATTTAAATCTATTTCAGTATTTGTAGAAGCAAAAGCATAAATTTATTCGAAAGAGAGAAACTGGGTATTTTGGTGAAAAAGGTTATTGAGAAAGGTTGTTAGAAAAGGGTATTTTGATTTAAAGGATGATTTTAAAATCAAATTGAAGGTTAAGGATGAATTTGAATGCAAAAATATCTTAGGGACGATTTTTAATTTTAAGGCTAAATCATAGGGACCAAAATCATATTTAACTCTACAAGTAACTAATTTGATATCTTATTTAATGTACATCTAGCATAATTACTCACCGCGTATCCTATAATTGCCTTGCGCCAAATATATTTTTGCTTCGTGTTTAATTAATATTTTAGAGATTTTATGATATTAAGTTTATAAATATTTTTTCAATAAATTTTTCTTAAAATATTTATTTTTAATTTGGCATGGATGAGACATCACCTGAAACAAAAATCATACATATACTGTAAAAGTATCAAAGTTAATTTTTAATAAAAGTTTTTTTTTTAATGGATATGAAGTTTGAAGACAAGATTTATCTAAGTCATAAGATTGTCTACGTATTGTGGCTATAATACAATGCAGAAACAAGCTAAACAAGAGTTGTAACTTGTAACTTTAACTTTTCAAAGTTATCACGCTGCTAGTAATATTTATGAGTAGTAAAAAGTGAATGAGCAAATTGAAGTTCGCTAGCAGGTACAACTTGCTATGAATTATAATGATAAGCTTCCAACTTCATCATTAACCGAAATCAGAAACTATCTATTTTCACCATCATTGACTATTATAAATATGATGGTTAGCTTTAGCTGTGTTTAAGTTAGTCTTGCTTAATTAGTAAAAAAAAGTGAAAATTATGAGAAAAAATAGTAAGGTTTCTTATATTGTAATGTAAGACTCGAAAAAATTAATAATTAATTAATTAATTAATTAAAAGTAAAGACTTAAAAGATTTAAAATTTATAATTGGAGAAAATAAAAAAATTTAGGATACGAATTAAAACACTTATCTTAAATATTTTAGTTTAAAGTAGGATCAACGAGCTAAAAATTTTAAACAGACCTGCATTGGGTCCAAATCCATGATATAAAATTCCTCACTAAATAGAATTTCAACGCATCACCCTCATTTAAGAGAGAGAAACGAGCTGAGAGAGATTGAGAGAGGAGGAAGAGCCCTAAGTTTTACTATTCACATTCAAACTTCAAATTCATATAACTTCCAAACCGTATCTTCGATTGACGACCCGTTTGTGGTCACGCATCATTCTCGACTTCCTTTTCGATTCTATCTAAGTATTGCGGTGACTACTCGTAAAAATTCTGATCCATTTTTCATTTATCAACTGAAAACGCGTTTTGGTTAGAGTGGTGTTGAAGTTTGTGATTTTGATGCTTTACGAGAAGCTCAAGCACAACTTCTAGCGGGATTTTGACCTATGAACACGTGGCTTAAGGTAAGATTTAAGCCGGTACAGTAAATTTTAATGCCGATACATATTTTTCTGCAATTGATTATATTTTTGTGTAACACCCTACCCTTCAAAACCTTATGCTTAAGTCATAATTCAATAAGGGTTTAGTGCTACGACACAAAATTGAGATATAAATACTTATGTATAGAAGAGATACTAAACTAGAAGCCTGTAAAGGGATTTAAACCCTAGATAAAAAGACAATTCGCCAATCGCTCACACTCGAAAACATGCATAAGCGTGTTGAAAAAGGTAGATAATTAAAAGCTTAAAGGAAGAATAGGAGCAAAGAGACATATATAAGTATATATAATATCTACTAGTCTCGGCCCATGAAGATTAAGTCGGCTAGGGGTTACAATAGTAAAACAGTTGATATATGTAACCTATCTCTCCAAGAATACATCATAAACCTCTAGAGGCAAGTCTTTAAAAATAAATAAATACACCATATAAGTTTTTTCAAAAGAAGGAGAGATTCTTAAGAACAAAACAGAAGTAAAAGAGTCTTCTTCGGCATCTTTCAGATAGCACTCCTGCTCATTGCGGAGTGCAACCTACATCTGAAAAGTAGAAATAATATATGGGTGAGAGCCCAACCCAAGGGGGTTTCCAGTAGAGTAAAAGTGTTGAATCGATACAATAAAAGGTAATAGAAACTCTCTAAGCAATATTAATCTTCAACGTCTCATTTATCCAAGTCTAAGGTTCTCACTAAACCATCAAATAGCAACTTACCTAAGGGATTCTAATCTATACATTTATTCTCTATTTTCCACAAACCTGCAATCACCACATCAGAAACAAGTACAACCCTCAGTGTCACCATTTCTAGCATAAGAGATCTCTTAGTTGTTCAAACACATACAAATCAATACAATACACAGATAGAGAGAACAGATAAGGCAATTAAATCAAGTAGTATATAGATACAATTAATCAATAAGGCAAGGCAAATACAAGATGCACACCCAATCAATACACGCAAATGCAAATAATGCATGTCTCCCTACGACCAATAAGCTCATTTATCAGTTATACAGCCAAACCTGACATGTCCGATAGCAACCTTGGACAGTCCCTCAGTGCGAGTATCCCCAAGAGGTATTCACTTCCCTTTGAGGAATTATCCAGAAAGGTCTAAGTGTCCCACCACATCTTGTGACGGAGGGTTAACAAAGTCTCAAATCTCAACTCGAAGCAAGTGGGGTGAACCACTGTACCTACCCAAGAAGTCTTAATCTCAACTCAGAGCAAGTGGGGTGAACCACTATATCTACCTAGGGAGTCTCAAATCTCATTCTTAACCTGGAGCAAGTGGGGACAAACCACACCCTTGCATCTACCCAGATAGGTACCATTCTCAATCAAACTCATCCTCATCATCCAATCATGTCATCTCATCCCTTTCAATCACTTTTAATTCATTTCAATTACAACCCAGAGCAAGTGGGGTGAACCACTGCATCAACCTAGGGAGTGTCAATCTCAATTCGGAGTAAGTGGAGCGAACCACATCCTTGCATCTACCCAAGAAGGTATCATTCTCAATCAAACTTATTCTCATCATCCAACCATGTGAACCACTACAAAAAAAATAGTTTAAAACGGCATTTATATTATGGCAGTTTTAAATAACCGCCATAATATTCAGGTATTATGGCATTTTATACTGTTGCCATAATTAAGTTTTCTAAAATTACATTTTTTTTGGTAATTTCGGCAGTTTTCAACCGCCATTATGAAAGCCATTATTTAAAAAAAAAGGCCCAAACCCAAGAAAAATCCTAAAGTTGATCTGGTGAAAGTGAAACCCTACAAATTACAAAAGTGAAGCTGCCCTAGTGATCTTCTCAGCAGCGCTCTCCAGCTGTGTGACGATCTGTGTGACGATCTGTGGGACGATCTTCTCCAGCGCTGCTCCGGTGACGATCTTCTCAGTGGCATTCTCTGACAAATTGATGCTTTCAATTTTCACTCTCTTCTGTCTGTTCCTTGAGCTGTCTTTTTAGTTCATTCTTTTTTGTTTTTTACTTTTCTTTTTCTTCACTCTTGGTGAAATTGAAGGTTTGGTTGTTGATCTGTGATGAACAGAAATGGTTATTCTGGATCGAGGAGTTAGGGTTTTAATTAAGAGCGATGGGGAGAGGGAAGATCGCGATAAGGAGGATCGACAATTCCACGAGCAGGCAAGTGACGTTCTCGAAGCGAAGGAACGGTTTGTTGAAGAAGGCGAAGGAGCTTGCGATTTTGTGCGATGCTGAGGTTGGAGTTATGATCTTTTCCAGCACTAACTCTATGATTTCTCCAGTACCAGGTACTCGCGATCCTCGCTCTAATAAGCTCTTATATTAGATAGATCTTTTCTTTTTTGTGACTTCTCCATCGATCTTTTCGTTTTCTTATCGCTTTCTTTTTTTTCCCCTTTCTTGGCTTTTTGTGAACGGGTTTGAATATGAATATTGACATATATAATGCTAAGTCAACTAACTGTCTAACTGTGTGAATGAATGCTTATGTTGTGTTTGATTAAATGACAGGGTTTAATTATAGCTATTACTATGGTTGTTATTATACTGAGCCAGGACCTAGATTTTACTCGTAATAACGCACTTGTTTGCAATGCAAGCTCATGTAAACTCTGTTCGCAGACTTGTACATGCATTGAACTTGTTATGTTAACAATTTTATCACAAATATAGTTGTTACTATGCTCAACCTATTTCCTAATATTTATAATGATGATGCTCTTGATCTTTCTGCATTTTTTAATTCACGTTTATATTGTTTTGATAAGCTTTTTCTTTATAGGCATGAGTCTTCAGATTTAATTATAAGTTCTTTTTAATTTTATGGCAAGTTCTACTACTAGTAATGTCTTTCCTCCCTGCTACTTCCATTTTGTAATTACTTTAAGGATGTCTTGTGATTGAAATTGAAGGAATGTGAAAAAGCAGTTATGAAACTTAAATTTGAAGAAGCCATTACTACACCAGAAAATACAGTAATAGTTACTTATTATTGAGGAAGTGTGCTGGTTTATACATGTTGTACTAACTTGATTTCGTGGGATATTTTTTAATGCAGCTGCTCAAGACTCAGAAAAAGGCAAGGGTTGGAAGCGATTTGAGTTTGACAAGGATGAGCCTCTTGAAGATGAGGAAATTGAAGGTTGGACTTGTTTGCCAATTTCATTATTCTAAATAAATTTGCCCAGAATTTTTCATTGCAAATACAATCTGTTTTAAAATGGACAGTTTTTTTAGTCTTCCTATGTTTTCCTGATCATGCAACACAGGGTCCTAAATCCTGATAATGTAAACTTCATTTTTAATTGATCCAATGTTGAGTACTGTTGTTGTGTGCTTGTTAATACCACCAATACTTACTGATTTTAATTGTTCATTGCTTAGCCATGGTGATTCTTTTAATTATTGAATGCCAATGATATTTTTTCTTATAAATGATAATGAGTAATGGTTTGGGGTTTGGCTTGAAGCCTGAACTTAATTGAACTGATTGTATTTGCCCACCTATCTGCAGTGGCTGAAGATGATGCTTCCTTGGTCAAGCAAATTGGCCAGAGTTTTCGGTATTCTAAAATAGAGGTATATTCCTCTTCTTATATTCATGAATAGCCAGTTTTGTTCCTTGTTAACATACATGCATCATCTATGTATGAAAGACTAAACATAGATTGAATCCATTTTCTTATCAAGGAAAGAAGGGAGGAACAAATCCAAGCTGCTCATGACGAAGCCATGTTTGGTGCTTCAGCACTTCCACCTCCTACCAGTACTGACAGTGAGCCTGAAAGGGAGAATGAGAAAGAAGT
Organism: Arachis ipaensis; assembly: GCF_059453495.1. Classification (NCBI taxonomy): domain Eukaryota; kingdom Viridiplantae; phylum Streptophyta; class Magnoliopsida; order Fabales; family Fabaceae; genus Arachis; species Arachis ipaensis. Next base: position 109,492,041 of record NC_142441.1, on the reverse strand, counting down.
TGATAAAAAAGCTATTGTTACAAGCCTCTTAAGTGAAACGGTAAGTGGTTTCACTGCAGACTTATTTGGATAAGCATGATGAGTCATTTAAGTAATCCTTGTATTTGGATTCAGGTGCTGGCCATAAAAGTTATTATGTGGCTGTAGTCAATTGTAAACCCTTTTAGTCTTGCCAGAATACGGAGCTACGGGGCTTAATTCTTTTAACACTTGCTTTTGTGGCCAACATTTTCTTTATAATTGTATTCATATTATGCATATTATGCAAAACTTGCTATGACAATTTATTAAACTAACGAGTTCCTTTTTTGTTTCCTATGATACTATGTAGCAATCCTCTTCAAGCTTCTCTTTGAAAATTGGAAAGACTGCCATCTCGTTCAACAAGGATGGATAGACATGCACAACCAAAGAGAAATAATGAGTTTGATTGCACTCTTTGCCTGAAGTTGCTGTATGAACCTGTTACAACCCCTTGTGGACATTCCTTTTGCCGTTCATGTCTATTTCAGTCAATAGATTCTGGTTGGTATTAGCTCATCTTGATTATCTTTTTTCTATGAATTCATATCTTATCTCTACTTTGCTAATTCTTGTCCTCAATTGTTAGGGAACAGATGCCCTTTGTGCAGGATAGTCCTGTTTATTAGTCCAAGAACATGTTCAATCAGGTAAAGCTGTCAAAAATTTGACTTATTATGTAGTTCTCTGATTGTAAGTTTGTAGTTCAATACTCCCTTTGGTGTTTATACAAGGCACATCCTAGGGTTATGAGGACACATTTAGCTAAATTTGGTTTAGTCTTAGATGTTGGAACAAAATAAAAGTTCTAATTGATTTTATGGACAGCTTTTTTTTGCTAAGATATTTATAGTCTTGTCAACCTTTTTTTACTGTGACATTGAAGAACATCATAGAGAAGAGCTTTCCTGAGGAGTATGCAGAACGGAAACAAGAGCATGACAGTTTAATCAACCCTGGTGTAGATTTGCTGCCCCTCTTTGTTATGGATGTTGTCATACTATGTCAAAAGTTTCCACTCAATATATTTGAACCTCGGTATAGATTGATGGTGAGTTGATTATGGATGCTATGCTATATTATATTGTTCTTAAGAAATAATTCAGTCTTTTATAGTGCCATCTGGTAAATGTTGATGAGTAGTTTCGAGTGGTTTGGTACGTTAACAAGTATCCTTTTCTCCATGTGAAAAAACAAATATTCTAACTGATAGGGGGGATTTGCTGAATAATCTTCTGGCTTTCCCGTAAAGATATTAGTTTTAAATAAAATAATATATTTATAATATCATTTTCAATTTCTTTTTTCATATAAATTACAGATGAATTACGTCAATACCCAATGAACACGTATATACATTGCAAATATTTTCACATATTTATTGCACAAATCTAAATAATCTTCTTTATATATCAAGAGACATATTATATTTAATATATTGCCTCCATTTACCCTTTGTTCAAAACTTGAGTAGTTGGAGGGGTTGCATTTATATATTTGAACAGTTGTGATTGAGTTAGTTGACTGCAACATTTGGTGAGGAGTGTCATAATTGGTGATTCATGATTTTTGTGTAAACTTCACATGCTACTTTAAAATCTGTAAAAAAGCTTTCTAACAAGACTAACATAGAAGGTGGTTTGTTTTCACATTGAAAAGATGGACCATGGCACGAGCTAGATTTAGAGGAGAATAAAGAAATGTTATTATTATTCATTGCCGGATAAAATTCAAATAAGATCTATATTTATATAAAGTTAATGTGTTATTATAACAATATAAAGAAATCTACTATAAACTTCACCAGTATATATATATATATATATATATTATAACAATATAAAGAAATCTACTATAAACTTCACCATATATATATAAAGAGATGAGATAAATGTAATTATAGCCAAAAGACTTATATTATTATGTAATATTTGGATAATTTTTTTATTAAATCTATCCCACTTTTCTTTATGATAACTGTGTGATTTTGGACTTACTAGGCACATATGGCACTTCATAACATAGATGCTGCAATTGAAAGCTTTAAAAATGCACTGGTCTTAGAGCCAAATGATGGTAAGTTGTGATTTTTTTTTTTAAAAATGCACTGGTCTTAAAAATACAATCTGAACATGAATAAAATTAACTGTCATTTTTTTTTATTAAGATTTGAATTTGTTAGGAAATTCAAATGAAGAGAGGGGGGGATATATACTTAAAAGATGAAAAGACTTAAATGGTTATGTTTGGAACAATAAGTAATAAATATCTCTTTAATAATCATGAATGAAATTTTCCACTGAACTCAAGATAAAATGTCTTTCAAATTTGATTGCTTACTTGATACCTTGTTACTTACAGCTGGGATTAAGAAGGACCTTGCAGCTGCTAGGAAGAAGGTGAGTGTATATCTAAGTTGAGCAAGCATGAAGGAGCAAGATATGTTTTTATTTTTTGTTCTTATTTTCTAATATTATTTAAATTTAAACCTTTTTTATTATTTTCAGGTTGTGTCTAATACACGCAGTAGAAGTCAACTTTGAAGGCAATGTTTACTTTTTAATTCCTAGTTTAACATTGTTGAAGAGAAGGTGCAGAGAATTCAGCATCAATCGCTGGCCTCATAGAAAAATCAAAAGCTTGCATTTACTCTTACAAAATCTTACATTATTAGATATTAACATAGTTTAGGGAATTGGATGGTAGATTTGATTAATAAGTGCTTATTGCAATGTTTGTATTTTGGTAAGTTTAGTAAGACAAGTTTTTGCATAGGAGCTATTACTTTTGATTTTGAATAATAAAAAATTATATATTATATTAATATTTTGTTTATGAGTTATAATATTTCATTTATGGATTATGATTTTTTGTTATTATGAAATTTTAATCACAAAATTCTTTATTTAACGCGATAAAAACGACGGTAAAAACTGTTTTTCTAAACGATAAAAAATATCATTTTTATTTGGTAAAAATGGCGTTTTAACCTATTCAAAAACCGCCGTTTTAACTCCAGAGAATTGTAGCGATTTTTAAAAAACTGTCGTAATAACCGGAATGGCGCCCAGAATTACGTCATTTTCTAAAACCGCCATTCGTGGTAATAATGGCGTTTCAAACCGCCGTAAATATCCAAAAAAACCGCCGTTTTAACCAGAATTTTTTGTAGTGAACTCATCTCCTTCAATCACTTCCAATTCATTCCAATAGCAATAATTTCCTTTCCAATGCTTTCTACCCTCTAATTCACCGTCTCTATACTCAATATAGAAGATACAAAAGTTTACAAGCTTTCCAGAAAAGCCAAATAATCTAAAACAGAGTTTTTTGGAGAAAATAGGACCTGTGCGCACGCATCACCCTTGTGTGTACGCATTGATCACAAGTGAATTCCCAACTTGTGCGTATGCATGATCCCTGTGCGTACGCACAACTTAAAAATTCCTGGGTGTGTGTACACATGAGTTCCTTCACCCATTCTGATTAGTGCGTACGCACACATACTAGAAATTCTGGTTTTTCTACAAACTCACAGATTTCAAACTCTCATAACTTTCTTTAAAAAAATCCAATTTCCTTCATCCTTAAAGCATTTTAAAGCTCTCATCACCACCTTTAATTTAAGATAAATTCGACCCAAATCCAAACTCCGAGTGCCAAGTTATGGCCCGTCAAAATTGGGTAAAAAATCATTTTTACCAATTCCACACAATCCTTCAATTTCATCGATTCTCAATTCAATTCAATCTTAAATCATTCCAAAACCACCTCTACAAATTCCAATCACTCATTTATCAATACTCAAATATTCCAAGCCTAATCATCCCATTTCCAACTTATTTAACGTATTCCATCAACTAAATCCATTCTCAACAACAACATACATCATTCATACATATATTCAAATTCCCGATCAAAACTAATACTCAGTCTCATACAACAATTTACACCACTTACCTCAACTTATCTCATAGGAATTTCTCACCCTATCATGACCTCTAACCTAATTTCCATATCAACGCCTCAATAGGTAATCAAATTACAATTTCATTCAACTTAATCAAAATCATACTTATTTTACAAATTTATACTTTATCTCAACAATACTCAATCATGAACCAACCAATTCATCATAACATTTATTCCAATTCAATTAAACACCCAATATATCACAATTTCCACTAAACCAAATAATCAACTAGAACAATTCAACAGTTAAGTGCTTGTAGTGTTTATGTATCAAGTTAAGCTTGAAAACAAAGCACTTAGAGTCACGGCTAGCCTCAAAGGTGCAAAGCACCAAGGAAAAGAAAAGTTGTGTTCAAGAATCAGTTAGAGCCTAAGGAAGAGAATCTATAATATCATCCGAGTTCTAATTCTGAAGGATGCTGATGTTTCTAAACTTCAATGGAAAGTGAGATGCCAAAACTATTCAGAAATAGAGTGTCATAAGCCCCATTCCGTAACTAGACCTGAGCTTCATTGACAACTCAAAGTCTTAAGCATTTTCTCTTTTTTGGTCCTATATTGTTTTGGTTGCTTGAGGACAAGAAACAGTTTAAGTTTGGTGTTGTGATACGTGAATATTTTATACCCTTTTTCATAGCATTTTCTTGTTGATTTTAGTTAGATTTTATTTAGTTTTACTTGATTTTAGTGCAAAAATCTTCTTTGGATGCTACTTTGAGTTATTTTGGTATTTTTATGATTTTAGGTGAATTTCGGAGCAATTTGGCGAAGTTTGGAGCAACACGAACCGATGGGGATAAGCAACATCTATTCAGCCAGTTTTGGGGTGATTAGGGTCTTTGTGGTATAAACTAGTTTTTTGAACTTCACCCTCTAATCGGAATTAAGTGACCATGAGAGTGGCAGTTGATGAAGGTTGTGGGAGGCTAAATCACTAAGAGATTAGGGTTTAGAAACTTATAGTTTGCCATAGAATGAATCATTCATTGTTAAAATACTTAGTAAGAACTTTTAATCCAGAAAGATAAACATCTCCGAGACCTTAACTGTTTTCTCATATTGTTTTCACACCAACTTGTTTATTGCTTTCTTTATTTTATTGCTCATTATTGCACACCCCAAACACCTTTTTCTGATTCACCTAACTAAGTCCAACAAGACAACCATTGCTTGCTCAGTCCGACAATCCTCATGGGATCAACTCTCGCTCAACTGAGATATTACTTGGATGACCCGGTGCACTTGCTGGTTAAGCTATGCGAGTTCTCAATTCGCACACCAAGTGTTTGGCGCCGTTGTCGGGGATTATTTATGATTGACAACTACCAGTTGCCCTGTTGCTTAGATTAGGTATTTTTATTAGTTTTTGTTTAATTAGTTTTCCTTTTAATATTTTGTTTTTTTACCTTATTTTTTTTAAATTTTTTATTTTTATCTTATTTATTTTTTCAATTTTTGATTTTAAGTTTGGTGTCCCGTTAGTGTTTTTCTCTTTTGAGTCTTGAAGACGTTAGTATTATTATCTTTCTTATTTTTCAAAAATTTTAGGTTATTTTCTCATTAGTTATTTTCGAATTTTTTTAGTTGCTTGCTTTAATTTGTTTTACCCCTTATTTCTTTTTAGATATCTCACTGGAGTTCTCTATACTTTGACATAGAGACTCCCACTTTTTCTTTGTCTCGTTCATTTATGAGCAGAAATAGGAACAAGGAACCCCTTCTTGATTTTGAGCCTGAGCCTGAGAGGACCTTAAGGCGGCGCTTGCAACAAACCAAAGCTTACAAGGCTGGATGGAGAGAATCTCAAGGAAAATTTCAAGAAGGAAGCCGAAGAATCCACCATGGAGGCTAATGGTGGAAATGCTGAGGAGCAAGCAAGGAAGGTGCTTGGCTCGTACACTGTACCAACGCCCAACTTCTATGGGCGCAGTATAGCTATACCTGCTATTGGTGCCAATAATTTCAAGCTGAAGCCTCAACTGGTCACTCTTGTGCAACAGAATTATCAGTACCATGGACTCCTGCAGGAGGATCCCAACAAATTTATCTCTGACTTTCTGCAGATCTGTGACACTGTAAAGATGAATGGAGTGAATTCGGAGGTTTACAGGCTCATGCTCTTCCCTTTTGCTGTGAGGGACAGAGCAAAGCAGTGGCTTGACTCTCAGCCCAAGGAGAGCTTGGACACGTGGGACAATGTGGTCACTAGATTTTGACCAAATTTTTTCCACCTCAGAAGCTGACCAAGCTTAGGGTGGATGTCCAAACTTTCAGACAGAAAAAATGAGAGTCCCTTTATAAAGCCTAATAGAGATACGAGCAGATGATCAGGAAGTGCCCCCTTGACATGTTTTCTGAATGGACCAGACTACAGATCTTTTATGATGGCATCTCTGAGATGGCCAAGAGATCATTAGATCACTCTGTTGGTGGTTCCCTATACATGAAGAAGACTCCCAAAGAGGCAGAGAGCTCATTGAGATGGTTGCTAACAACCAATATCTATACACTTCTGAGAGGAATCCTGTGAACACTGGGACTACTCAAAAGAAAGGAGTCATGGAGGTGGACACATTGGACACCATCTTGGCTCAGAACAAGATCATATCCCAGCAGATTAGCATGATCTCTCAACACTTAGCTGGGATGCAAGTTTCAGCTGTCAACACTCAATATGCATCCTATGGCATGAATAGAAGCTACACTCAAGGGGACGCTTGTGACATTGCTCAGCCCACTATGGAGGACGTTAATTACATGGAAAATTCCCCTAGAAATCTTAACAATGACCCCTATTCAAATACCTTTAATCAGGGATGGAGGAATCACCCTAATCAATTCCTGGGACGAAAAACTAGAGATCTTCGAGGTTGGAGATCGCGACATGGTAGAATGGTAGCAACCGTTGTTCTCGGTGATGGGAAAAGCAACGTGCATAGGAGGCGTGCGGTGCAAACAGAGCTGCAAGATCGCAGATTAGATTACTGATGAGAGAACTTTTGCGTGGTCTAGAAATTTGCGGATAAATCCTCGTTGCAAGTATAGTTTCTAAACCTTCAAAAGTCCTTTCATACAAACGTTTTGGTTGTCACAAGTAATAAACCCCTTAAAAATTGTTAACCGAGTATTCAAATCTCGGGTCGTCTTCTCAAGGAACTGCAGGGAAGTATGTTCTTATTATTGGCTATAAAGGTTGTAATCGGGGTTGGAAGGTGAGAAGCAAGTGATTTGAATGACAAGTAAAGTAAATGGCAATTAAAATAAATAAATACTGTAAAGTAAACTTTTGGTGAGGTAAGAGAAAGTAGAAGTCCAACTTAGTTATCTCTCTCTACAATAGTGAAAGTTGAATCTAAATTCCACTTGGTCAACCTTTACTAAAGCAAAGGAAAGTCAAGGGACCAATTAATTTGACCTTCGAATCCTATTTATTTCCTAAGAAAAGGTGGGGATTACTGAAGTTCGGTTCAATTAACATGATAACGATTATCAATTATGTTGAATTGATAACTGTTGGGTTACTGATCTCTTAACTAGGACCAAAAAAAGGGGAAAAAGTAAATTGCTGGAATAAAATATCTTCAATTTGGAAACAATGATAACTTAAAATCAAAGAGAACAATCATAAACTGAAAATACCTCAAATATCATTAATTCAAATAACAATCTGTAACATGGAATAATTCATAGATTCAATTATAAAAGTAAATAATCAACTCAAGTGCTGGAATAAATAGATAAAGTGAAAGGGAAGCTTAGAACAAAGAAACATAAAACCTGGATCGAGAGTCACTCTTAAAAATAAGGAGAAGTCCTAAATCCTAAGAGAGAGAGAGAGAGGAGAGAACTTCTCTCAAAACTAAATCTAAATCATTGAAAAAATAAAATATGCGAGTCTTCCTATGAATGGAAGTATTCCCTCACTTTATAGCCTCTAATCTGTGTTTGCTGGGCCGCAAACTGGGTCAGAAATAGCCCAGAATTCGCTGGTCTCGAATTCAACCACGCTGGATTTCCGTCACTGCGATGCGGCCGCATGGATCACACGATCGCGTCGCCTAGCTTCAAGAAAATTATAACATATTATATATCAAATCGAAGCCCCGGATGTTAGCTTTCCAACACAACTGAAACCGCATCGTTTGGACTTCTATAGCTAAAGTTATAGCCGTTTGAGTGTGAAGAAGTCAGGCTGGACAGCTTAGCAATTTCTCCAACTTCTTGTATTCCGTCCACTTTTGCATGCTTCCTTTTCATCCTCTGAGCCATTTCTGCCCTATAAACTCTGAAATCACTTAACACACATATCAAGACATCTAATGGTAATAAGGGAGGATTAATAATGAGCAAATATAAGATCAAAGAAGCATGTTTTCAATCATAGCACAAAATCAGGAAGGAAATATAAAACCATGCAAATATTATGAATAAGTGGATAAAGAGTTGATAAAATCCACTCAATTGAGCACAAGATAAACCATAAAATAGTGGTTTATCAACCTCCCCACACTTAAACAATAGCATGTCCTCATGCTAAGCTCAAGAGAAACTATAAAGATGAAGAGGAATGATAGAGAGTATGCAATGCAACCTATGAATGTAACTACATGCTAAGATGTTTCTACCTACTTAGTTAAAAATAAACAAATCTTTCAAGAACAAATATGAACTGGATTTCACTAATTCAAATCATAAAAATGAAGCACAAATAGACTCGCAAGAAGAAAATAGCTTATGAAAGCAGGGAACAAAGAATTGAGCATCGAACCCTTACTAGTAGTGTATACACTCTAATCACTCAGGTGTTTAAGGTTCGATTCTCTCAATTCTTCTACTAACCTTGCTTTCTAAGGCTTGCTCTTCATCTAACAATCAACAAAAATTTAATGCACATATACACATATCAAGAGGTCTTTTAAGGGTTGTAATGGGGTTAGGGTCAAGATAGGATTGTATTTGGCCATGTGGACTAAAATCTGAATCCTTAATTAACTTAAACTTTTCACCTAACTTAAACAATCCATGTAATCATAATACAACATCTAACTATCCATTAACCATGTTTTCCACATATTCATGCATTCTATTTTCAAGTACAGTACATATGCATTACTTTCACCACTTACTTTGGGGCATTTTGTCCCCTTTTTGCTTAATTGCTCTTCTTTCTTTTCTTTTCTCTTTTTTTTTTTAATTTTTCTCAATGCATATGATTAAGATATTGAATGCATGAATCATGTTCTAAACATTTCTTTCACATAAAGATATATAATACCCAATTCTTAAACCAAATATTTCCAAACCCACTTTTCTCACACTTAAATCATAAGCACTCTCACTAGTCTGAGCTAACCAAGGATTCAAATTAAGGACATTATTGTTTTTTGCTTAGAGTTAATGATGTGCTAAATAAAAAGAACAAAGGGGTAAAATAGGCTCAAAATTGGTTTGCAAGGGATAATGAAAGGTAAGGCCATATGGGTATGTAAGCTCAGTGAAACAAAGACCTCAATCATGTAAGTATATGCATACATTAAAGAATGGAAATATAGAATTAAGCAAGACAAAGATCACAATTTTAGAGAGAAAAACACACACCAAAAATAAAATATTGGTTGATAAAATGCAACCAATTAAATAGGCTTAAAAAATCTCACTGGTTTTGTGTGTTCGAGCTCTAAACCATGTTCCAGTATAATATTTCTTCAACCAAGTGTAACAAAAATTTTATTCAAATTAGTGAAATGTTATAAAAAGTTTCTTGAAAAAGAAAATATTACTTTAACCAAGTGGTAAAATATGCAAAAATCAAACAAATATGCAATCAATCATGCAAATGCAACAATGAACAAATAAAGAAAATAAGATTATTGGTGTTGAAAAGAAAGTACTAACCCACGGAGATTGGTATCGACCTCCCCACACTTAAAGATTGCACCGTCCTCGGTGCATGCTGAGATGTGGGTGGACGGGCTGCTACAACTGATGCTTTTCTCCAAAGATTGTGCAGATGGACTTGTCTTATCTCCCCATGTAAACGTCTTCCAGTTCCCTTCCGGGTGGCCATCCTGAAAGAAAAAGGGAAGAAAGGAAACCCAGTAATAAAGATAAGAAAATAAATGAAGTATGGGTGGGTTAATGCCAAATGATAAGGGTCTCATTTACATGGAAGCTTCAACATGTATGTGAGTGATGAGAGAACTTTTGCGTGGTCTAGAAATTTGCGGATAAATCCTCGTTGCAAGTATAGTTTCTAAACCTTCAAAAGTCCTTTCATACAAACGTTTTGGTCGTCACAAGTAACAAACCCCTTTGAAATTGATAACCGAGTATTCAAACCTCGGGTCGTCTTCTCAAGGAATTGCAGGGAAGTATGTTCTTATTATTGGTTATGAAGATTGTAAATTGGGGGTTTTGGAAGTTTGGGCAATGCGCACAGGTATATTTTCGAGCAATAAAAATAAATAAATAACTGTAAAATAAACTCTTGGCAAGGTATGAGAACCGGAAATCCTGTCCTTGTTATCTTTATCAGATGTGATGAGAATTGGATTTTAATCCCACTTAGTTAAGTCAAGTGGACTAATTAGCTTGATTCTCAAGTCCTAGTCAACTCCTGTGGAGAGACTAGTGTTAGAGCAATCCTAGCTAAAGCAAAATCTGCCAATTTCAACCACTCTTGAGTTTGACAACTCAAGTGTTACCAATTACCTAACCAAAGCCAAAAGGAAGAAAATATCTAAATTAAATTAAAAGCATTAATATAAATAAAGCAAAGCAATCTTAAATCTGAAATACCTCAAATAAAATACATTCAAAGTAGTAAAATCTAACATGGAAAATTTCATAAGCCAATTGGAAAAATAAATAAAAATAAAGAACCTGGGATTTGAGAGTCACTCTAAAACTAAGAGAAATCCTAAATCCTAATCCTAAGAGAGAGGAGAGAACCTCTCTCTCTAAAAACTACATCTACTCCTAAAATTGTGAATATGAGAGCCTTCCTCATGCATGGATGCATTCCCCCACTTTATAGCCTCTAATCTGTGTTTTCTGGGCCGCAAACTGGGTCAAAAACAGTCCAGAATTCGCTGGTTTCGAATTTTGCCACGCTGGTTTTTTGTCACTGCGACGCGGCCGCATGGATCACTCGGTCGCGTCGCCTAGCATCAGAGGAACTATAGCATATTATATATCAAATCGAAGCCCCGGACGTTATCTTTCCAACGCAACTAGAACCGCATCGTTTGGACCTCTGTAGCTAAAGTTATAGCCGTTTGAGTGTAGAGAGGTCAGGCTGGACAGCTTAGCAATTTCTCCAACTTCTTGCATTCCTTCCACTTTTGCATGCTTTCTTCCCATCCTCCAAGCCATTCCTGCCCTATAATCTCTGAAAGCACTTAACACACATATCAAGGCATCTAATGGTAATAAGAGAGGACTAATAATAAGCAATTATAAGATCAAAGAAGCATATTTTCAATCATAGCACAAAATCAGGAAGGAAATATAAAACCATGCAAATATTATGAATAAGTGGGTAAAGAGTTGATGAAATCCACTCAATTGAGCAAAAGATAAACCATAAAATAGTGGTTTATCAACCTCCCCACACTTAAACACTATCATGTCCTCATGCTAAGCTCAAGAGAAGCTATAAAGATGAAGAGGAATGGTAGGATGTATGAAATGCAACCTATGAATGCAACTACACGCAAAATATTTCTACCTACTTAGTTAAAAGTAAACAAATCTTTCAAGAGGAAATATGAACTAGATTTCACTAATTCAAAATCATGAAAATGAAGTACAAATAGACTTGCAAGAAGAAAATAGCTCATGAAAGCAGGGAACAAGGAATTGAGCATCGAACCCTCACTGGTAGTGTATACACACTAATCACTCAAGTGTTTTTAGGTTCGATTCTCTCAATTCTCTACTAACCTTGCTTTCTAAGGCTTGCTCTTCATCTAACAATCAACATATATTTAATGCATAAATACACAAATCAAGAGGTCTTTTAAGGGTTGTAATGGGGTTAGGGTCAAGGTAGGATTGTATTTGGCCAAGTGGACTAAAATTTGAATCCTTAATTAACTTGAACTTTTCCCACCTAACTTAAACAATCCATGTAATCATAATACAACATCTAACCATCCATTAACCATGTTTTCCACATATTCATGCATTCTAATTTCAAGTACAACTCATATGCATTGCTTTCACCACATATTTTGGGGCATTTTGTCCCCTTTTACTTATTTGCTCTTTCTCTTTTTCTTTTTTTCTTTTTTTCTTTTTTTTTATATATATATTTTTTTTCTTTTTCTTTTATTTTTCTCAATGCATATGATTAATTTATTGAATGCATGAACATGTCCTAAATATTTCTTTCACATTTTTAGAAAATTCTAACATACTCAATTCTCAAACCAAATATTTCCAAACCCAATTTTCCCACACTTAAAGCATAAGCACTCTCACTAGTCTAAGCTAACCAAGGATTCAAATTAAAGACATTATTGTTTTTCGCTTAGAGTTAATGATGTGTTAAATAAAAAGAACAAAGGGGTAAAATAGGCTCAAAATTGGTTTGCAAGGGATAATGAAAGGTAAGGCCATATGGGTATGTAAGCTCAGTGAAACAAAGGCCTCAATCATATAAGTGCATGCATACATCAAACCATGGAAATATAGAATTAAGCAAGACAAAGATCACAATTTTAGAGAGAAAAACACACCAAAAATAAAATATTTGTTGATAAAATGCAACCAATTAAATAGGCTAAAAAAATCTCACTGGTTTTGTGTGTTCGAGCTCTAAACCATGTTCCAGTATAATATTTCTTCAAACAAGTGTAACAAAAAAATTTTATTCAAATTAGTGAAATGTTATAAAAAGTTTCTTGAAAAAGAAAATATTACTTTAACCAAGTGGTAAAATATGCAAAAATCAAACAAATATGCAATCAATCATGCAAATGCAACAATGAACAAACAAATAAAATATTGGTGTTGATAAGAAAATACTAACCCATGGAGATCGGTATCGACCTCCCCACACTTAGAGATTGCACCGTCCTCGGTGCATGCTGAGATGTGCAGGTGGACAGGTTGCTCCAACTGATGCTCCTCTCATCAAGGAATGTGCGTAGGAACTTGTTTGTCTCTCCCATTAAGAAGCTTTTCCTCTCCCTTTGTGGTGGCCATCCTGAAAGAAGAGGGAAAAGAAAAAGTAACCCAAAAATAAAGATAGAAAATAAATAAAATATGGGTGTTAATGCCAGATAATAAGGGTCTCAATTACATGGTAGCTACAACATGCAAGTGAGAAAACAATAGAAGTACATGGCAGATCAAGAGTGCAAAAATTTGCAACAATGGGGGGAGAGAGTGGGTAATGAAAGACAATGTAAGTTCATGGCAATGCAAATGAAGTGCAAGTATTATAAAAGATTGGCATTGGCAGATAATTAATATCATCCCACAGTGTAAAACAAGTTACCAAAATAAATTCAAGAAAAGATGCAACAGTTGAATAAAAAAATTTTTTAACACCAATAGAAAAATAAAAAATTCAGAAAAGAAAATAAAAATATGCACAAATTTAAAATGCAATGAATGAAAATATGTAAATAAATTAAATAAAATAGAATGGAGGTGAAAGAAAATAAGAAAGGAAGAAGAAAGAAATAAGAAAAGATAGGAAAAATAAGGATTAGAGAAGAAAAGATAAGAAATTTGGCTGATCTGGATATTCTGTGCGCCGCTTGTGACGCGGACGCGTGAGTGACGCGGTCGCGTGGTGCGTGATAAGGTCAGGTGACGCGGACGCGTGGGTCACGCGATCGCGTGGCCTGTTTTGTGTGATTAGCGCGAGTGCAGCCTCGCGGTCGCGCAACTCTCTGTTCAAAATTCTTTTACCAAAAATCTGGGTGACGCGATCGCGTGGGTGACGCGATCGCGTGGATGGCCTTATCTTCAATATGACGCGGACGCGTGGGGCACACGTTCGCGTGGGAGGCTTGGGCTTCCAGCACGAATCCAGCCCAACTCCAGCACAACTTTCGGCCAAGCACCATTTTTACGTCGATTTTTAGGGCACGCGGCCGCGTGGGTGACGCGGTCGCGTGGGGTGATTTGTGCCATTGGCACGCCTCCAGCGCTGCTCCTGCGAAACTCTCTGTTCATATTAATATTGTCTCCTATCTCCTTGCGACGCGGACGCGTCCTTGATGCGGTCGCGTCGCATGCTCGCTTTTTTTTTTGTAATCTGAAAAATGCATAATGCAGTGTTAATATGAATGTGATGCAAAACTCCAGGTTCAATATAATAAAATAAAACTCAAAAACAAATAAAATTAAATAAAAATGAAAAAGGAACGATTATACCATGGTGGGTTGTCTCCCACCTAGCACTTTTAGTTAAAGTCCTTAAGTTGGACATTTGGTGAGCTTCCTGTTATGGTGGCTTGTGCTTGAACCCATCCAGGAATCTCCACCAATGTTTGTGATTCCAATGGCCTCCGGAGTCCCAAACTAGGCATGTAAAGCCTCTAAGAAGCTTCAAACAGATTCTTAGGCTCTCGGGGCGACAGATGTCAGAGCAAATTCCAGGATCCCAAACTTTACTTTTACACCCATTTTTGTCGGGATCTGTATTTTTCCAGCTAGGTGAAAGGTGATCTGAATTCTCACTGCAGTGACCAAACAGCTTTCTAGACCCATTCAGTTGAGCTTTATACCAACATTTGCGTTTAAACTTAAAGCTTCCAACCATGATGAACCTTGCAGGACAATTCTTACCACTGACCATCTTCCTCTTACTCTTAATGCCACAAAGAGCTCTAAGTTGACCATCCGTCTCCAGTAGCCCATATTCAAGTGGGATTAGAAAGCTATGGGATATGAATTTTACCCACTTGAATGTTGTGAAGGATGATGGCAACTTAGGGGGAGGGGTTTCCAACAACTTTGGCAAGGTAATTTCAAGCTCCACTCCCTTGTGCTCTTCTTTGACATCTTCTACCTCTTGATCAACCTCTACAAAATCTTCAACCATGATCTGCCTTGGAGGTTGTACGCTCTTCTCAACATTAACATCAAACACCGTGGAAGGAGGCTCTGTGACTGGACTTTCCAATGGAGGTACAACATCTCTTAAGTCTGCAACCACTTCTTCCTTTTTAATAATTGCTGCTTTGTCCAGTTGTTTAAGTATAAAATCGTACTCATCCTCGATGATTTTCTTTCTATGACAACTCCTTTCAACAATTCTTTCATCTTCAAGGGTCTCTCCTACCCTTACCCGTAGGGCCTCCTCTAGCTCTTTATGAAGCATGGATTCGCGAAGATAATTCCTTCTTTCCTGTTCTATATCAATAGCATAATTGGGATCATCTTGCTCTTGGATTGATGGATGTGGGTGCTCTTCCATGGATGGTGGTGATGGGATGGAGAGATTATTCTGTGGTTGACAAGGAAGTGCACTAGAGCTTGAGGATTGATTGTTGAAGGTAATTGGTGGTCTGATTTGGGTGAAGAGAGCTTGTATAGTAGAGTTTAGATCGGCAAGTGCTTTCTCCATGGAGGTTTGGGGTAGATAGGAGGGTTCATTTGGTTCATAAGGTGGTTGGTATGGTGGATGAGCGTTAGGGTCATATGGAGGTGAGTGGTGGAAAAGGGCTTGTGAGTGTGGTGGTCCCAAGTTGTGTTGAGGAGGTTCATAGGCATATGATGGTGGTTGTTGATAGTCCATTGGAGGTGGTTGTTTCCATGAGGGTTGATTAAATCCTTGTGGCTCCTCCCATCTTTGATTGTTCCAACCTTGATGCCTGTTCTCATTGTAATTTCTTCTTCCTGCAACATAATTGTAACCAGACTCATAGCCAAAGGGGTGAGAGTTCATAGTAAATAGAAATTAAAAATAAAAACAAATTGAAATTAAAAGGTTATTTAAATTTTTAATTTGAAAATTAAATTTTGAAAATTTTTAAAATTGAATTTTGAAATTTGATTTTTGAAATAAAATAAGATAAAATAAAAATTTTAAAAATAAAAATCTGAAATTTTTTTTTCGAAAAATTAATTAAAAATATTTTTGAATTTAATGAGGAAAGAGAAAAACAATAAAATGACACCAAATTTTAAATTTTTAGATCAAAACGAAGAAAACAACTAAGAACAGCTTGAAGGTCAAGATTAACGCTAAGAACAAATTTTTGAAAAAAAAATTTTAATAACTAAAAAAAAAATAATAACCTCTTAATTTATGAAAAAGCAAAAATAAAAACAAATAAACAAGCAAAAGAAAATATTTACAATAACCAATAATAAGGCACACGTTTGCAATTCCCCGGCAACGGCGCCATTTTGATGAGAGAACTTTTGCGTGGTCTAGAAATTTGCGAATAAATCCTCGTTGCAAGTATAGTTTCTAAACCTTCAAAAGTCCTTTCATACAAACGTTTTGGTTGTCACAGGTAACAAACCCCTTTGAAATTGATAACCGAGTATTCAAACCTCGGGTCGTCTTCTCAAGGAATTGCAAGGAAGTATGTTCTTATTTTTGGTTATGAAAATTGTAAATTGGGGGTTTTGGAAGTTTGGGCAATGCGCACAGGTATATTTTCGATCAATAAAAATAAATAAATAACTGTAAAATAAACTCTTGGCAAGGTATGAGAACCGGAAATCCTATCCTTGTTATCCTTATCAGATGTGATGAGAATTGGATTTTAATCCCACTTAGTTAAGTCAAGTGGACTAATTAGCTTGATTCTCAAGTCCTAGTCAACTCCTGTGGAGAGACTAGTGTTAGAGCAATCCTAGCTAAAGCAAAATCTGCCAATTTTAACCACTCCTGAGTTTGACAACTCAAGTGTTACCAATTACCTAACCAAAGCCAAAAGGAAGAAAATATCTAAATTAAATTAAAAGCATTAATATAAATAAAGCAAAGCAATCTTAAATCTGAAATACCTCAAATAAAATACATTCAAAGTAGTAAAATCTAACATGGAAAAGTTCATAAGCCAATTGAAAAAATAAATAAAAATAAAGAACCTAGGATTTGAGAGTCACTCTAAAACTAAGAGAAATCCTAAATCCTAATTCTAAGAGAGAGGAGAGAACCTCTCTCTCTAAAAACTACATCTACTCCTAAAATTATGAATATGAGAGCCTCCCTCATGCATGGATGCATTCCCCCACTTTATAGCCTCTAATCTGTGTTTTCTGGGCCGCAAACTGGGTCAAAAACAGTCCAGAATTCGCTGGTTTCGAATTTTGCCACGCTGGTTTTTCGTCACTGCAACGCGGCCGCATGGATCACGCGGTCGCGTCGCCTAGAATCAGGGGAACTATAGCATATTATATATCAAATCGAAGCCCCAGACGTTAGCTTTCCAACGCAACTAAAACCGCGTCGTTTAGACCTCTGCAGCTAAAGTTATAGCCGTTTGAGTGCAGAGAGGTCAGGCTGGACAACTTAGCAATTTCTCCAACTTCTTGCATTCATTCCACTTTTGCATGCTTTCTTCCCATCCTCCAAGCCATTCCTGCCCTATAATCTCTGAAAGCACTTAACACACATATCAAGGCATCTAATGATAATAAGAGAGGACTAATAATAAGCAATTATAAGATCAAAGAAGCATATTTTCAATCATAGCACAAAATCAGGAAGGAAATATAAAACCATGCAAATATTATGAAGAGTAAAGTATCGTTTTTGTCACCAACGTTTGGGGTAAGTCCTATTTGTGTCCCTAACGTTTAAATCGTCCTATTTGTATTCTTAACGTTTATAAAAGTGATTCAATGTTATCCTACTATCAATTATACTAACAAATCAAATTATATTTTTCAATTATTCTCACTTGGATGTATTTATTCTCAATTAGGTCTCACTTGGATGTGTTCGATTTTAATATTATACCCATTATTTGTGTTTAGATTCAATTATGTCCATAGAAAAATGAATTATGTAAATGTTGTAGGAATTAGTTTCAACTTTTGATAAGCTATTTTTTGGAGTAGATCATCGATTCTATCCCAAACATTTGTATTCTAACTTCAAGAAGAGATTTTTAAAACTCAAACTAAAGCGCTCATGATGTGTAATTGAGGGCAGGATAACATTGAATTACTTTTACAAACGCTAGAGATATAAATAGGACGATTTAAATGTTAGGGACACAAATAGGATTTACCCCAAACGTTGGGGACAAAAACGATACTTTACTCTATTATGAATAAGTGGGTAAAGAGTTGATGAAATCCACTCAATTGAGCACAAGATAAACCATAAAATAGTGGTTTATCAGTGAGAAAACAATAGAAGCCATGGCATGCCAGTGCTATAAAATTTGTATAGGGGATGAGTGTGGGTAATGGAAGTATCAATACAAGCTCATGTCAATGCAAATGGAGTGCAAGTATCATAAAAGATTGGAATTGGCAGATAATTAATATCATTCCACAGTGTAAAACAAGTTACCAAAATAAATTCAAGAAAAGATGCAACAGTTGAATAAATTTTTTTTTAACACCAATAAAAAAATTCAGAAAAGAAAATAAAAAGATGCACAAATTTAAAATGCAATGAATGAATATATGTAAATAAATTAAGTAAAATAAAATGGAGGTGAAAGAAAATAAGAAAAGATAAGAAAAATAAGGATTAGAGAAGAAAAGATTAGAAAATTGGCTGATCTGGATATTCTATGCGCCGCTTGTGACGCGGACGCGTGAGTGACGCGGTCGCGTGGTTCGCGTTAAGGTCAGGTGACGTGGACGTGTGGATCACGCGATCGCGTCGCCTGATTTGTGCGATTGGCGCGGGTGCAGCCTCGCGGTCACGCAACTCTCTGTTCGAAACTCTTTTTGCCAAAAATCTGGGTGATGCGATCGTGTGGGGCATGCGATCGCGTGAATGGCCATCTTTTAAAAACGACGTGGACGCATGGGGCACGCGTTCGCGTGGTGAGGCTTGGGCTTCCAGCACGAGTCCAGCCCAACTCCAGCTCAACTTTCTGCCATACACCCTTTTTATGCCGATTTCAGGTCACGCGGCCACGTGGGTGACGCGGTCGCGTGGGACGCCATTATTCCCATATGACGCGGTCGCATCAGCGACGCAGTCGCGTGGGGTGATTTATGCCATTGGCACGCCTCCAGCGCTGCTCCTGCGAAATTCTCTGTTCATATTAATATTGTCTCCCATCTCCTTGCGACGCGGACGCGTCGCTGATGCGGTCGCGTCGCGTGCTCGCTTTTTTTTATTTTATTTTATTTTTGATGAATGCAGAATGCAGTATGCAGAATGCAATGCTTAATGTGAATGCTATGCATGATTCCAGGTTCAATAAAATGAAATAAAATTCAAAAACAAACAAAACTAAATAAAATTAAAATTGCAAAAGGAACGATCATACCATGGTGGGTTGTCTCCCACCTAGCACTTTTAGTTAAAGTCCTTAAGTTGGACATTGGAAGAGCTTCCTGCTATGGCGGCTTATGTTTAAATTCGTCCAAAAATCTCCTCTAGTGCTTGGAATGCCAATAGCCTCTGGGATCCCAAACTAGGCATGTAAAGCCCTTAAGAAGCTTCAAACATATTCTTAGGCTCCCGGGGTAACAAGTGTCAGAGCAGATTCCATGATCCCAAATCTTGCTTTTACACCCATCCATGTCGGGATCTGTATTTTTCCAACTGAGTGATAAGTAATTTGAATTCTCACTGCAGCTACCAAACAGCGTCCTAGACCCATTCAGTTGAGCTTTACACCAACCTTTGCATTTAAACTTTGAGTATGCAACCATGTTGAACCTTGTTGGACAACTCCAACCACTAACCATCTTCCTCTTACTCTTTATGCCACAAAGAGCTCTAAGTTGACCATCCGTCTCCAGTAGCCCATATTCAAGTGGAATTAGAAAGCTAAGGGATATGAATTTTACCCACTTGAATGTCGTGAAGGATGATGGTAACTTAGGGGGAGGTATTTCTAATGAAATTGCAAGCTCCACTCCCTTGTGCTCTTCTCTGACAACTTCCACCTCCTTGTAAGCTTCTTCAATTTCAACCTCTTCCTAGTCTTCAACCAGGGTATGCCTTGGAGGTTGTGCACCCTCCTCAACATCAAATGCAACCGTCTTGGAAGGAGGCTCTATGTCTTGACTTTCCCATGGAGGTTCAGCATCTCGCAAGTCTTCAACCACTTTTTCCTATTTAATAATTATTGCTTTGTCCAGTAGTTTTAATATAAAATTATACTCATCCTTGATGATTTTCTTTCCATGACAACTCCTTTCAATTGTTCTTTCATCTTCAAGGGTATTTACTACCTTTACCTTTAGGGCCTCCTCTAGCTCCTTTTGAAGTATGGATTCGCGAAGATGATCCCTTCTCTCTTGTTCCATGTCAATAGCATCATTGGGATCATGTTGCTCTTGGATTGATGGATGTGGTGCTCTTCCATGGATGGTGGTGATGGGATGGAGAGATAATTCTGTGGTTGAAAAGGAAGTGAACTAGAGCTTGAGGGTTGATTGTTGAAGGTATTTGGTGGTCTGATTTGGGCAACAAGAGCTTGTATAGTAGAGTTTAGATTGGCAAGTGCTTTCTCCATGGAGATTTGGGGTGGATCTATGTATGGTTCATTTGGTTCATAAGGTGGTTGGTATGGTGGATGTGGGTTAGGGTCATATGGAGGTGAATGGTGGAAAGGGGCTTGTGAGTATGGTGGTCCAAAGTCATGTTGAGGAAAGGGTTCATAGGCATATGGTGGTGGTTGTTGATAGTCCACTGGAGGTGGTTGTTGCCATGAGGATTGATCAAATCCTTGTGGCTCCTCCCATCTTTGATTGTTCCAACCTTGATGCCTGTTCTCATTGTAATTTCTTCTTCCTGCAACATAATTGTAACCAGACTCATAGCCAAAGGGTGAGAGTTCATAGTAGCAAAATAAAAATTAAAAATAAAAATAAAAACAAATTTAAATTAAAAGGTTATTTAAATTTTGAATTTGAAAATTAAATTTTGAAATTTGAAATTTGAAATTTTGAAATTTGATTTTTGAAATAAGATAAGATAAGATAAAAATTTTAAAAATAAAAATCTAAAATTTTTTTTAGGCAAATTTCGAAAATTCAATGAAAAATAGAGAAAATATATTTTTGAATTAAATGAAGAAAGAGAAAAATAACAAAATGATACCAAATTTAAAAATTTTTAGATCAAAATGAAGAAAACAACCAAGAACAACTTGAAGGTCAAGATGAACACGAAAAACAACTCGAAGATCAAAATGAACACTAAGAACAAATTTTTGAAAAAAATTTTGATAACAAAATAAAAACCAATAACCTCTTAATTTACGAAAAAGCAAAAAAAAAAAAAACAAAAATAAAAACAAATAAATAAGTAAAGAGCAAATATTTACAATAACCAATAATAAGGCACACGTTTGCAATTCCCCGGCAACGACACCATCTTGATGAGAGAACTTTTGCGTAGTCTAGAAATTTGCGGATAAATCCTCGTTGCAAGTATAGTTTCTAAACCTTCAAAAGTCCTTTCATACAAACGTTTTGGTTGTCACAAGTAACAAACCCCTTAAAAATTGTTAACCGAGTATTCAAACCTCGGGTCGTCTTCTCAAGGAACTGCAGGAAAGTATGTTCTTATTGTTGGCTATAAAGGTTGTAATCGGGGTTGGAAGGTGAGAAGCAAGTGATTTGAATGACAAGTAAAGTAAAAGGCAATTAAAATAAATAAATACTGTGAAGCAAACTTTTGGTGAGGTAAGAGAAAGTAGAAGTCCAACTTAGTTATCTCTCTCTACAATAGTGAAAGTTGAATCTAAATTCCACTTGGTCAACCTTTACTAAAGCAAAGAAAAGTCAAGGGACCAATTAATTTGACCTTCGAATCCTATTTATTTCCTAAGAAAAGGTGTGGATTACTGAAGTTCGGTTCAATTAACACGATAACGATTATCAATTATGTTGAATTGATAACTGTTGGGTTACTGATCTCCTAACCAGGACCAAAAAAGGGGAAAAAGTAAATTGCTGGAATAAAATATCTTCAATTTGGAAACAATGATAACTTAAAATCAAAGAGAACAATCATAAACTGAAAATACCTCAAATATCATTAATTCAAATAACAATCTGTAACATGGAATAATTCATAGATTCAATTATAAAAGTAAATAATCAACTCAAGTGCTGGAATAAATAGATAAAGTGAAAGGGAAGCTAAGAACAAAGAAACATAAAACCTGGATCGAGAGTCACTCTTAAAAATAAGAAGTCCTAAATCCTAAGAGAGAGAGAGATGAGAGAACCTCTCTCAAAACTAAATCTAAATCATTGAAAAAATAAAATATGCGAGCCCTCCTATGAATGGATGTATTCCCCCACTTTATAGCCTCTAATATGTGTTTTTTGGGCCGCAAACTGGGTCAGAAATAGCCCAGAATTCGCTGGTCTCGAATTCAACCACGCTGGATTTCCGTCACTGCGACGCGGCCGCATGGATCACGCGGTCGCATCGTTTAGCTTCAGGTAAACTATAGCATATTATATATCAAATCGAAGCCCCGGATGTTAGCTTTCCAATGCAACTGGAACCGCGTCGTTTGGACCTCTGCAGCTAAAGTTATAGCCATTTGAGTGCGAAGAGGTCAGGCTAGACAGCTTAGCAATTTCTCCAACTTCTTGTATTCCTTCCACTTTTGCATGCTTCCTTTTCATCCTCTGAGCCATTCTTGCCCTATAAACTCTGAAATCACTTAACACAAATATCAAGGCATCTAATGGTAATAAGGGAGGATTAATAATGAGCAAATATAAGATCAAAGAAGCATGTTTTAAATCATAGCACAAAATCAAGAAGGAAATATAAAACCATGCAAATATTATGAATAAGTGGGTAAAGAGTTGATAAAATCCACTCAATTGAGCACAAGATAAACCATAAAATAGTGGTTTATCAATTACCATAGGAGAGAACCTAGTTAGGCTAAGTGGGGGTTCGGTGTTTGCGAAGCGCGTAGGGATCGATGTAAGTGAGGTAGTAGCAAAGTAAAAAAATTCCAGAATTCTAACCCTAGAGTGGCACCATTGGTGAAGAAAAGTAGAAGAAGAGTGGAAGTGATGAAGATAGATGAGTGTTACAAACCGTCTGAGTCTAAGCAGACGACGTCGTTTTGATCCATAATAGGCGCCAAACCAAAATGGCGTCATTTTGGTATGCTCCAGTGTGGCGCACGATAGCCACGACAGCTCTGAAACAGTTGGGTCATCGCCAGAAAGATGCCTAAGGACCAGTATGGTGCCTGGCGATGAATCTGGAGGACCATTATGGTAAAATTGGAATCTCGAAGATCAAATTGGGTATTCTCGTGAATCTCAATGACCATTATGAGGATTTACTCCATATACGTTGATGACATCATTGTTACTGGCAGCTCAAATCAGTATATCCCTGAGGTAATTACTCAACTCAGCTCTCATTTTGCCTTGAAAGACATGGAAAAACTGCATTATTTTCTTGGATTAGAAGTAGCATACACTACTGATGGCAGTCTTTTGTTATTTCAAACTAAGTATGTCAATGATATCTTGAAGAAAGCAAATATGGTTGGCTGCAAGCTATATGCAACCCCAATACCTTCCTCTCTGAGACTTAGCAAAACTGGCAGCCCTCCCTTCAATGATCCGGCCCTGTATTGTGCAGTTGTTGGGAGTCTTCAGTACCTCACAATCACTTGACTAGAGTTAGCTTACTGTATAAATCGAGTGTGTTAATTCATGCAACAGCCTCTTGAAACACATTGGAAGGTAGTTAAGCGCATTTTAAGGTACATCAGTGATACAACTAGCTTTGGTTTAAGGATTCAGCCAGCTAAAGAGCCAACTCTCATAGTTTATACTGATTCTGATTAAGGGTTTAATCCTGATGATAAAAAATCAACCAACGGTTATGTGTTTCTGGGATCGAATTTAATTTCCTGGTCTTCAAGGAAACAACATGCCGTGGCTCGGTCGAGCACAAAGGCTGAATATCGGGGTGTAGCTAATGCAGTTGCAGAAGCAGTCCCCATCCAGAATTTGTTTTATGATATTCATGCTAATCCAGTGACCAAACTATCTATGATTTACTGTGATAATTTGAGTGCAGCTATGTTAGTTGCGAATTTATTTTTGCACTCCAAATATAAACATCTTGAGTTCGAAATTTATTTTGCCAGAGATCATGTCATGAAGGGTCGAATTCAAGTTGTTCATATCCCTACTGCACAACAGATCGCATATATTTTCACCAAAAGTCCATTTCATCTTCTTTGTTCAGTGAAATTTGGAGCAAACTCAGACTTATTTACAAAATAATCATTTATTTGAGGAAAATGAAGGAAATAAAAGAAGTTAGCATATTATTAGGTTGTTAATAGTTTGTTAGTGAATTTATTACTGATCTAATCAGTATTTATTATAACTAAATATAATGAGATGCATATGTAATTAACTCAACTTTAGACGATTATCAATTCATTCTTCACACTCTCATTACTCTTCTAGAAGTTTACTCTTTCTCTATTCTCTCTCCAATATATGGATTCTACCATTTTAATGGATTCACAAACAAGACCACTGATAATTACAAAAGCCATATTACGATCAACGCCAAAAAGTGTGGTCCGGATCCAACAAAAGACCTATCTGTATCCAAATTGCTTCATCTCTTGCATTGCTTAAACCTTAATTAATTAACTTTATTACCCGTTAAAATTCTTTAAGGTCATTAATTAAGTAAAGCCACCAGTTTGTTGCTTTTTTCCTCCATTATTTCAGAGTCCTCGAAATTTCTCTGCTCTTATTTGTCGGATATGCTTGTTTATTAATTACTTATAACCCAAAAGATTATATTTTACCACACGAAAAGGTTATGTAAAATTATCTTTAGAGCTTAAACATGGCATGATATAATTCCATTTAAGCATGTTGCTTTCTCTTGTGGCAAGCGCTTACCGATAAATGGTTATGCAAAATTAGCTATATATTAGCTAAGGTGTTTTTGGGTACTACCAATAATAACAATAATGCGAACTCGATCTAGAAGGTTGATTTATTGTTTTTATCAAGCAAGCTAGCTAGTTACGAAAGCTACTCTCTCAGTAATTCCATTTTTAAGAATTTTCCTTCCGATTAAAAGTAGTTCAATACTTCAATATTCTTTAAACAATGCTATCTGCGGTATATATGAATCCGGCCACTTCGTCAAATTTTGCATGAACTGTATATTATTAACAAGTTAATAAAAAAAGTGGAAATTTCGCTCCTTTCTTCATCATCTTTTAATTAGTTGTGTGAGATTATTTTCTCATCAATTGTCGGAAAAAGGAAAAGAAAAAGAAAAAGGGGAAAAGATTAACTAAGAAATTAAAAAAAGAGAAAAACTTGGGGTGTAGTATAATCAATCATGCTTGTTGGTAGCAATAGAACTACTATGAATTTGTCTTTGATATTCATCATTTTTCAATAAAACAAAAACACTAACCAGTTTTCATATAAACAATATAAGATGTGCAAACAGTGTTTATGAGTAGTATTCAAGCAAATTTCTGTATCCAAAATCAAGCACTTGTGAATAAAGTAA
This sequence comes from Arachis ipaensis, assembly GCF_059453495.1. Lineage (NCBI taxonomy): Eukaryota > Viridiplantae > Streptophyta > Magnoliopsida > Fabales > Fabaceae > Arachis > Arachis ipaensis. Next base: position 109,466,378 of record NC_142441.1, on the reverse strand, counting down.
CACTTAGATACAGTGTCTGTACTTTGAACTCATAATTCTAGGTTGAAATTAAAATAGCATCTAGTACCAATAGTTTTATTAGATTTTAGAAATCACATTTGTATTTTTTGTTAGTTTAAATTTTCCTATTGCCTGGTCGTTTGGTTACACGCTACTTCGTTCTAAAGACCAATGTGTTTTCTTGGTTTCACAATATAAGACTAATAGCATATGAACCTATTATTTTGAGTTTTAATAAATAATAAGTATCAACGCACTGCTGATAGTTTCCTTCTGGCTCCTTAGATTTCTCCACAAACCATATTTATTATTATTATTATTATTATTATTATTATTTACCAAAGACTCGCTCTCTCTATCAGCATTCAGCAACCCTAAATTCAGTAAATTCAGGTTTCCCGTCTCGTCAAGCCAACTTCAACTTCCGCCTAGTGAGGCGAAGTTCATTCCTCGATCCAACAATTAATATCATTTTGACTCAACAGTACTCTGTAGCTCCTCTTATTTCCCCCCTTCAAGATGAAACTCATAAATTACACTTTAATCATGCATATGCACATGGCTGCCAGTTCCATTAAGGTGTTGTGACGAGACCAAGAACTACACTATATATATATATGATCCATTAATTAAATGAAAACAACTTGGACGTATTCCAGAAAGGAATTAACAATCTCTTACAGCAAGTACTAATTCACAACCAACAACTAACGTATTAATGCAACATTTTAATTTCCGCAAAATACAGTGTATGTATATAGTATAGTTTACTATATACCTAAAAACCACATCCATCAACAACACCAAGTTTAGTCATGCATTTGTATCATCTTACACAGTACAGCACATGTTCACTCATAGCCTCACTCTCACTCTCACTCTCACAGGCAACCCCCCTTTCATCCTTAAAGTCAAAGCAATAAGGTGCTCAGGACACGTGTCCTTATCCACAGCATCAATCTCAAACCTCTCCAAAACAGAAGCCACAATGGACTTCATCTGAATATAAGCCATATCCTTGCCCAAACACATTCTCGGTCCAGCGTGAAATACCGGATACCGGAACGGGCTTTCACTTCTCCACACTTCATTACCATTCTCATCAAAATCAAACCACCTTTCGGGCTTATATTCCGTACAGTCCTTACCCCAGATACTCTCCATCCTCCCCATTGCGTAAGTATGATACATTATAAACCAATTCCTCTTTATCACCGTCCCATCCGGAAAAACGTCGTCGTTTAAGCAGTTCTTGAAGTCAACCGGCACTGGCGGGTACAATCTCATTGCCTCCGAAATCGCCGCCATCAAGTAGTTCATATCCTTCAGCTCTTCGTACCCAAACACCGCTTCCGCGTAAACGCACTTTTCGCGAACGCTTTTGATTTCTTTGATTATTTTTTCTTTGACGTCAGGCCTCGAAGAGAGAATCCAAAAGAACCAGCTCAGCGCGGACGACGTCGTATCGCGCCCCGCCAGAATCACGCTTATAACGATATCGCGGAGAAATTCTGGGGAGTTATCCTTGCGGCCAAGAACCGCGATAGTAAGTCCACGTCAGTGTTAGTGGGGCCCTTGGCTTCCATCCTGGACCTTATGATCTCATCGGCGAACGCGTGTACGGTGGAGATCGATTCTTTAAGCCTCTTTTCGTTTCCAACGTTGAGGAACCTCTTGATTCTCCATAACCAGTGAAACGCGCTCATGAACCTCCCCGAGCTCAGCGTCGCCGCGTCCTCGAAGGCCTGCATGAAACCGTCGCCGGAGAGGGCGGCGGATCTGCCACCGAGGCATGCAGGATCAACGTTGAACGCGAGCTTGCAGACGTTATCGAAGGCGAACCGTTCAAGAACGTCCTGCAAATCGAGAACCGTTTCTGTCTCCGACGCTCTTTGAAGCAAGGGAATGAGCCTCGTTTGGATCTCGACGGTGACGTTCTGGATGGCGAAGTTTCGAAGCGATTTGGTGTTGAATTCGTAGCTTGCGGTTTTGCGTTGAAGTTTCCAGAGGAATCCGTCGGAGTTGAAGATTCCATGGCCAAGAAAATCGTGGAGGAGGAAAAGGAAGCGGTTGCCCTTGGGGTAGTTATGGAAATTAGTCTTGAGGATGTGCTCGACGTTGTCGGGATTGGCGGTTAAGACGCCGTGGACGGTGCCGGGGCGGTAGAAAACGGCGGTTTGGGTGGAGGAGTGGCGGAGGATGTTGGTGGACCAGTCGAGGAAGCGGTGGCGATTGAGGATGAAGTCAGGGAGTGAACCTACGAGAGGGTAGGTTTTGAAGGGTTGTGTCTTGGTGGTGTAGAAATGACGAAGGTAGATGAAGATGAAAATGAAGAGAGAAAGGAAAAGTAGAAGGGATTCCATTGGGAAAAGATCGATATGGAAATCAAGAAATGTGAGAATGTCTGTGTGTGTGAGTGTTTAACTCTGTATTATATATAGGGTTTTGGAGTTTTGGTGAAGTGGCTTTATATTCGAAGGAAGGCAATTCTTTTAAGAAAAAACCATGTTAGAATGAATGAGATAAATAAAACAAGCTAATGTAGCTCGCTAAATATTGAAAGGATAAAAGCTCAAACTCATGCAATTTTAATTTATAGACAACTACTCAAATGAAAGATGACATCTTTTTATAAAGATGTTTTGTTAAAAAATATAATTTATTTATTTAGTTATATTTTAAATAAAGATAATATTTTTAGAATATATTAAAATCTAATTATATAATTCATTATTCAAATATTAAAAAAAATATTTTTATATAAACACAATTATAAAATTTTTATAGTAGTATCTACTTAATTTATATTGGGCAGCATTTTAAACTAGCAGTTCATATCTTTATCTTTAGCCTAATACTCTAACCCTTTATTTTTATTTAATATTTGTAAATATTATTATTTGTTAACTGATGTCCAAATTAATAAATTTTTTTGGTCTTTTGATATTATTTTATTAAAATTTTTATTGATAAATTAAAACTGAAACTCACTTTCATAATTGTAATATTTAGTGTTAGATTACCAAAAAATGTGATGATTTGGAGATTGGGTGAAGTAGAAGACGATAGAAGTGATGTATTCTTCACAAAACATGGAATACGTTACCGAAACTGTCGCGTCTTTCTTCAAGTTAAATTAAATCACATACATCTCTTTCATGTTGAATCACTATAAACATTAAGAATCCATTTCAGTCAAAGCTGTGATCCCATATTCCTTTTATGTTTATAGCTATATATACTAACAACCAAGATTTCATTACCAACAATGCTATTACACTTTAATTATCATTGAATCAATAATTTAATTTTTTTGATTTCATACTATTATTACAAATTTTAACATATTAAATATTAATATATATACACAATTTAATATACAAATTTAGCTAAAATATAACAGATATTGCTAATAAATTTATGAGTAAATTAAAAGAAAAATTTTCTATACGTCCGGCGGGAAAGCTTCATTAAGCACCATTGTTCTGAAAATCGAACCGGACCGGCCGATTCAACTGAATTAATTGAGAACCGATTATCTGACCAATTCAGGTGATGTCAAAAATCGTTTGACAAAAAACCGATAAAAAAATCAGTCGAATTGACAATTAACCGGTGAACCAGTAAAACCAGTTGGTTTTTGACGGTTTTCAAAGGTTAAAAAAAAATTTAAAAAACCTATATAAAAGCTACCCACTACCCAGTTACCTCTCTCTCTCTCAGAAGAAAACCCTAATACCCTTTTCTCTCCCTCTCTGAGTTCCAGCGCCGCTGGTGCACGAAATTGTGATGTCAATGTTCACATTACTCTCTTACAACTTCGCACAACTAACCAGCAAGTGCACTAAGTCGTCCAAGTAATACCTTACGTGAGTAAGGGTCGATCCCACGGAGATTGTTGGCTTCAAGCAAGCTATGGTTATCTTGTAACTCTTAGTCAGGATATAATATCAATGATAATTTTTAGTTTGAATTGTAAAAAGTAAAAGGGCAGAACACAAATTATACTTGTATGCAGTAATGGAGAATATGTTGGAGTTTTGGAGATGCTTTGTCTTCTAAATCTCTGCTTTCCTCTGTCTTTTTGTTCACGCACGCACGTCCTCCTATGGCAAGCTGTGTGTTGGTGGATCATCGTTGTCAATGGCTACCATCCATCCTTCCAGTGAAAAGGGTCCAGGTGCGCTGTCACCGCACGGCTAATCATCTGCAGGTTCTCAATCGTACCGGAATAGGATTTACTATCCTTTTGCGTCTATCACTACGCCCAGCACTCGCGAGTTTGAAGCTCGTCACAGTCATTCAATCCCTGAATCCTACTCGGAATACCACAGACAAGGTTTAGACTTTCCGGATTCTCTTGAATGCTGCCATCAATCTAGCTTATACCACGAAGATTCTGATTAAGTGATCCAAGAGATATTCATTCATTCTAAGGTGGAACGGAAGTGGTTGTCAGGCACGCGTTCGTGGGGGAATGATGATGATTGTCACGTTCATCACATTCATGTTGAAGTGCGAATGGATATCTTAGATAGGAACACGCATGTTTGAATGGAAAACAGAAATACTTGCATTAATTCATCGAGACACAGCAGAGCTCCTCACCCCCAACAATGGAGTTTACAGACTCATGCCGTTAAAGAGTACAAATTTCAGATCTAAAAATGTCATGAGATGAAAATTAAATCTCTAAAAGTTGTTTAAATACTAAACTAGTAACCTAGGTTTACAGAAAATGAGTAAACTATGATAGATAGTGCAGAAATCCACTTCTGGGGCCCACTTGGTGTGTGCTGGGATTGAGACTAAAGCTTCTCACGCGCCTGGGCTGTTTTGGGCGTTCAACACTAGGCTGTAACCTGTTTCTGGCGTTGAACTCCAACTTGTAACGTGTTTCTGGCGCTGGACGCTAGACTGCAACATAGAACTGGCGTTGAACGCCAGTTTACGTCATCTATCCTTGAGCAAAGTATGGACTATTATATATTGTTGGAAAGCCCTGGATGTCTACTTTTCAACGCAATTAGAAGCGCACCATTTGGACTCTTGTAGCTCCAGAAATTCCATTCCGAGTGCAGAGAGGTCAGAATCCAACAGCATCAGCAGTCCTTTTTCAGCCTGAATCAGATTTTTGCTCAACTCCCTCAATTTCAGCCAGAAAATACCTGAAATTATAGAAAAGCACAAAAACTCATAGTAAAGTCTAGAAATATGAATTTTGACTAGAAACTTATGAAAATAAACTAAAAACTAACTAAAACATACTAAAAACTATGTGAAATTAACCCCAAAAAGCGTATAAAATATCCGCTCATCACAACACCAAACTTAAACTGTTGCTTGTCCCCAAGCATCTAGATAAATAAAATAGAATAATAATAAGTCAGGAAGCAATAATGTCTCAGAGTTTTTTTTGAGTGAAGCTCAGATTCTAATTAGATGAGCGGGACTAGTAGCTTTTTGCTTCCGAACAGTTTTGGCACCTCACTTTATCCATTGAAGCTCAGAGTGATTGGCATCTATAGGAACTTAGAATTCAAATTGTGTTATTGATTCTCCTATTTCAGTATGATGATTCTTGAACACAGCTACTTTATGAGTCTTGGCCGTGGCCCTAAGCACTTTGTTTTCCAGTATTACCACCGGATACATAAATGCCACAGACACATAATTGGGTGAACCTTTTCAGATTGTGACTCAACTTTGCTAAAGTCCCCAATTAGAGGTGTCCAGGGTTCTTAAGCACACTCTTCTTTTGCTTTGGACCTTGACTTTAACCGCTCAGTCTCAAGTTTTCACTTGACACCTTCACGCCACAAGCACATGGTTAGGGACAGCTTGGTTTAGCCGCTTAGACCAGGATTTGGTTTCCTCTGATGATGCTCAAAGCCTTGGATCCTTTTTATTACCCTTGCCTTTTGATTTTTAAGGGTTATTAGCTTTTTGCTCTTGCCTTTTGGCTTTAAGAGCTTTGGCTTTTTCTGCTTGCTTTTTCTTTTTTCTTTCTCTATATTTTTTTTTCTGCATGCTTTTGTATTCACTGCTTTTTCTTGCTTCAAGAATCATTTTTATGATTTTTCAGATTATCAATAACATGTCTCATGTTCATCATTCTTTCAAGAGCCAACATATTTAACAGTCTTAAACATCAAATTCAAAAGACATATGCACTATTCAAGCATTCATTCAGAAGACAAAAAGTATTGCCACCACATATAAATAATTAGAATTTTTCTTATTAAAAACTCGAAAATTATTGACTCCTTATTCTAAAGAAAACCTTCTATTTTATTCATGTTTAATGATGATGAGAAAAATAAATTATAGCTTAATTGGAGATAAAATAAAAAATATAGATACTAATTACTACTATATGACTCCTAAGGTAAAACTCAAATAAAAAAAAGTTATCACAGGGTTAAGGTTAAGATCAGAACTCAAAAACCTTGACCTTGGGAAGCGGATGCCTCTTTAGTCTGTGGAGTGCTTGGCCCTTCAAGAGATAGTTTCTGACGCTTTAGTTCTCTTAATTCATGCCCTTGCACTTCTTGTTCTCTGAGCAGTTTGCAAAGCATGATATTTTGATTTTGCTGTTCTTCCTTCATTTGGTCCATGGTTTCTTGCAACTTAGTAACAGATGCTTCAAGATGCTCCCAGTATTCAAATTGAGGGAGTTCTGGTAGGAGTTCTTGCGCCCTTCTCTTGATGGTGTCATTCTGCACTTGTTGTTTTTCCATTGTGATTTTAGTGATTGGCTGCTCCACTGAGATATACTCTGTTATTCCCATCTTTACTCCAGCATCTTTGCAGAGCATAAAGATTAGGCTTGGATAAGCCAACCTGGCATTCTTAGAGTTCTTGTTTGCAAGTATGTAGAATTCGAATGGGATCAGTTGATGAATTTCTACTTCTTTTCCCAACATAATGCAATGGATCATCACTGCTCTTCTAACATTGACTTCAGAACGGTTGCTGGTGGGCAATATAGAACGCCCAATGAAGTCCAGCCATCCTCTGGCGACTGGTTTGAGATCTTCTCTCTTGAGTTGATTTGGGACACCCTTCGTGCTGGTGGTCCACCTGGCTCCAGGGATGCATATATCCTCTAGAATCTTATCCAGGCCCTTGTTTGTTCTCATCATTCTCCTATTGAAGGAGTCTGGGTCATCTTTCAGCTGAGGTAGCTTAAAGATCTCCCTGATTTTGTCAGGGTGGATGTGAACAATCTTTCCTCTGACCACAGTCCTATAGTCATAGAGGGCAGTTCCAGATATTCTCTACCTATCTGTTTGCCACAGATTAGCGTAGAATTCCTGAACCATATTCCTTTCCACTTTCGTTTCAGGATTAGCTAGGACTTCCCAGTTCTTGTTTCGAATCTGCTCTTGGATCTCCGGATATTAATCTTCTTTCAGATCGAACTTGACTTCCGGGATCACTGATCTTAGACCCATTATTTTGTAGTAATGGTCTGAATGTTCTTTGGTTAAGAACCTCCCTTGATTCCAAAGTGGTTTTGGAACACTCTCTTTCTTGCCTCTTGGAGTGGGTTGTTTTCCTTTAGGAGCCATGATCTTAGTGGGTATGGTTTAGTGATCACGGATAAACACACCAAACTTAGAGGATTGCTTGTCCTCAAGCAAAAGAAAAGAAAGGAGAGGGATAGAAGGAGAGCTAGTGTTGAATGGTGGATGAGAGGAGGGAGGCCGAATGTGTTATTAAAAGGGAGGGGGGTGGGTTTTCAAAAATAGGGAGAAAGATAAGATAGAAGATATGATTTAAAAAGAAATAAGTATGATAAGAAAAGATATAATTTAAAATTGAAGAGATATGAAAGATATTTGAAAAAGATAAATTTGGAATTTTGAAAAAGATAATATGGAGATTTAAAAAAATATATTGATTAGTTGAAAAGATTTTAGAATGAAAAGAGATAGATTTGTTTTGAAAATTTGAAAAGAGTTGAATTGGCTTGAAAAAAGGATTTGTGCTTATGGATTAAGATACATTTGATATTTTTAAAGTAGGGTTTTTAGAAATTAGGGATTTTAGAAATCAGGGTTTGTAACATGTTTATGCAAGAAATCATGAATTGAAACATGAAAATTAAAATTTAAAATGAAAAATATGAAGTAAAAACGAAATTACCTCCTCCCCACCATCCTGGCGTTTGAACGCCCAAACGCTGCATGTCTTGGGCGTTCAACGCCCAACTGCTGCTTCTCCTGGGCGTTCAACGCCCAGCAGTTGCTTCTTTCTGGCGTTGAACGCCAGGAACTCCTTTGTCATTGGGCGTTTTTCTGAACGCCCAGGACGCTGTAAATCTGGCGTTAAACGCCCAGATGGCTATCCTTACTGGCGTTCAACGCCCAGTGGATGCTTCTTTTGGGCGTTGAACGCCCAAAATAGACTTTTACTGGCGTTTTCTTGCCAGTGAGCTCTTTTTCTCTGTTTTGTGTGCAGAATCCTTTTGTAACCCTGTAAACTTATACAATTGACTCTTTACCTTAGTATCAATGAACTTTATATAAACAAATAAAATCAAGAATAGGGCAAAATGCTTAGAGGAAGTGATGCCCCATGGCTGGGTTGCCTCCCAGCAAGCACTTCTTTATTGTCTTTAGCTGGACCTTGCTGAGTTTTTAATCTAGCCTCAGCCTTGAGCACTCTTGCTCAACATTGCCTTCAAGATAGTGCTTGATTCTCTGTCCATTAACAATGAACTTCTTATCAGAATCAATATCTTGAAGCTCCATATAACCATATGGTGATACACTTGTAATCACATATGGTCCCCTCCACCGGGACTTCAGTTTTCCGGGGAATAGCCTGAGCCTAGAGTTAAACAACAGAACCTTTTGTCCTGGTTCAAAGATTCTAGATGACAGCTTTCTGTCATGCCACCTTTTTGACTTCTCTTTATAAAGCTTGGCATTTTCGAAGGCAGTGAATCTGAATTCCTCTAGCTTATTCAGCTGGAGCAATCTTTTTTTTCCAGCTAAGTTGGCATCAAAGTTTAGGAATCTGGTTGCCCAGTAGGCCTTATGTTCCAGTTCCACGGGCAGGTGACAAGCCTTACCATACACAAGTTGGTACGGAGAGGTCCCTATAGGAGTCTTGAATGCTGTTCTGTAAGCCCACAGAGCATCATCCAAGCTTCGTGCCCAATCCTTTCTACGGGTACTTACAGTCCGTTCCAGGATTCTTTTCAGTTCTCTGTTAGAAACTTCAGCTTGCCCATTTGTCTGTGGATGATATGGAGTTGCCACCTTGTGGCGAATCCCATACCGGACCATGGCGGAGTAAAGCTATTTGTTACAGAAGTGAGTGCCCCCATCACTGATTAGCACCCTAGGGACACCAAATCTGCTGAATATATGTTTTTGGAGGAATTTCAGTACTGTTTTAGTATCATTGGTGGGTGTGGCAATGGCCTCTACCCATTTTGATACATAGTCAACTGCCACCAGAATATAAGTGTTTGAGTATGATGGTGGGAAAGGCCCTATGAAATCAATTCCCCATACGTCAAACAACTCAATCTCCAAGATTCCTTGTTGAGGCATGGCGTAACTATGAGGTAAATTACCAGCTTTCTGGCAACTGTCACAGTTACGCACAAACTCTCGGGAATCTCTGTAGAGTGTAGGCTAGTAGAAACCACATTGGAGGACCTTGGTGGCTGTTCGCTCTCCTCCGAAATGGCCTCTATATTGTGATCCATGGCAATGCCATAGGATCTTCTGTGCTTCTTCTCTAGGTACACACCTACGTATTATTCCGTCTGCACATCTCTTAAAGAGATAGGGTTCATCCCACAAGTAGTACTTTGCATCAGTAATTAATTTTTTCTTTTGTTGCCTGCTGTACTCCTTGGGAATGAACCTTGCAGCTTTGTAGTTTGCAATGTCTGCAAACCATGGTAATTCCTGAATGGCGAACAAATGCTCATCCGGAAAGGTTTCAGAGATCTTAATAGAGGGGGAGGATGCCCCTTCCACTGGTTCTATCCGGGTCAGCAACTTGGTTCTCTGTCCCTTTTCTGTCTCTTATTTCTATATCAAACTCTTGCAGAAGCAACACCCATCTTATGAGTTTGGGTTTTGAATCCTGCTTTGTGAGTAGATATTTAAGAGCAGCATGATCTATGTACACAATCACTTTTGATCCTACTAAGTATGATCTAAACTTGTCAATGGCATAAACCACTGCAAGTAATTCTTTTTCTGTGGTTGTGTAATTCTTCTGGGCATTATTCAAAACATGGCTAGCATAATAAATGACATGCAGAAGCTTGTCATGCCTCTGCCCCAGTACTGCACCAATGGCGTGATCACTGGCATCACACATTAATTCAAATGGTAATGTCCAGTCTGGTGCAGAGATAACTGGTGCTGTGACCAGTTTAGCTTTCAGAGTTTCAAACGCTTGCAGGCACTCTGTGTCAAACACAAATGGTGTGTCAGCAGCTAGCAGGTTGCTTAGAGGTTTTGCAATTTTTGAAAAATCCTTTATAAACCTCCTATAGAATCCTGCATGCCCCAGAAAGCTTCTGATTGCCTTAACATTGGCAGGTGGTGGTAACTTTTCAATTACCTCTATTTTAGCTTGATCCACCTCTATTCCCTTGTTTGAAATTTTATGCCCAAGGACAATCCCTTCAGTCACCATAAAGTGACATTTTTCCCAGTTTAAAACCAGGTTGGTCTCTTGGCATCTTTTCAAAACCAGTGTCAGGTGATCAAGACAGGAGCTGAATGAGTCTCCATATACTGAGAAGTCATCCATGAAGACTTCCAGAAATTTTTCCACCATATCAGAGAAAATAGAGAGCATGCATCTCTAAAAGGTTGCAGGTGCATTACACAGCCCAAATGGCATTCTTCTGTAAGCAAATACTCCAGATGGACATGTGAATGCTGTTTTCTCTTGATCCTGGGGATCTACTGCAATTTGATTGTAGCCTGAATAGCCATCCAAAAAGCAGTAATAATTATGACCTGCTAGTCTTTCTAGCATTTGGTCTATGAATGGTAAAGGAAAATGATTCTTTCTGGTGGCTGTATTGAGTATTCTATAATCAATACACATGCGCCACCCTGTAACTGTTCTTGTAGGAACCAGTTCATTTTTTCATTATGAACTACTGTCATGCCTCCCTTTTTGGGGACAACTTGGACATGGCTCACCCAGGGGCTATCAGAAATAGGATAAATAATCCCAGCCTCCAGTAATTTGGTGACCTCTTTCTGCACCACTTCCTTCATGGCTGGATTTAGCTGCCTCTGTGGTTGAACCACTGGCTTAGCATTATCCTCCAGTAAGATCTTGTGCATGCATCTAGCTGGGCTTATGCCCTTAAGGTCACTTATGGACCACCCAAGAGCTGTGTTGTGTGTCCTTAGCACTTGAATTAGTGCTTCCTCTTCCTATGGATTTAAAGCAGAGCTTATGATCACTGGAAAAGTATCATCTTCTCCCAGAAATGCATATTTCAGGGATGGTGGTAATAGTTTGAGCTCGGGTTTAGGAGGTTTTTCCTCTTCCTGAGGAAATTTCAGAGACTCTTTTAATTCCTCTGAATCCTCTAGATCAGGTGGAACATCTTTAAAGATGTTTTCCAGCTCTGATTCGAGACTCTCAGCCATGTTGATCTCTTCTACCAAAGAGTCAATAAGATCAACTTTCATGCAGTCTTTTGGTGTGTCTGGATGCTGCATGGCATTGACAGCATTCAACTTAAACTCATCCTCATTGACTCTCAGGGTTATTTCCCCCTATTGAACATCAATGAGAGTTCGTCCAGTTGCTAGGAAAGGTCTTCCTAGAATGAGAGTAGCATTCTTGTGCTCCTCCATCTCCAGTACTACAAAGTCAGTGGGAAAGGCGAATGGCCCAACCCTGACAATCATGTCCTCAATCACGCCTGATGGGTATTTAATGGAGCCATCAGCAAGTTGGTGGCATATCCGGGTTGGTTTAACTTCTTCAGTTAAACCAATCTTTCTGATGGTGGATGCAGGTATTAGGTTGATGCTTGCCCCAAGATCACATAAGGCTGTCTTGGTGCAGTTACCCTCTAATATGCATGGTATCAGGAAGCTTCCGGGATCTTTAAGCTTTTCAGGAAAGCTTTTCAGAATGACTGCACTGCATTCTTCAATTAGGAGAACTCTTTCAGTTTCTCTCCAATCCTTCTTATGACTTAAGATTTCTTTCATGAACTTGGCATAAGAAGGTATTTGCTCAAGTGCCTCTGCAAACGGAATCTTTATTTCAAGAGTCCTGAGATAATCTGCAAAGCGAGCAAATTGCTTATCCTGCTCCTCTTGGCGGAGTTTTTGAGGATAAGGTATCTTGGCTTTATATTCCTCAACCTTGGTTGCTGCAGGTTTATTTCCTACAAAAGTGGTTGAAGAAACCTTTTTAGAGGGGTTGTCATCAGCACTTGTGTGTGTCTGATCCCTCGCTGGCAATTGAGTGCCAGGGTTGGAAGCTGGAGTGACGTTAGACGCCAGCTCCTCATCTGTTCCTGGCGTCTGAACGCCAGAACTGTGCTTCCTTGGGGCGTTCAACGCCAGTTCCTTGCTTGTTTCTGGCGTTGAACGCCAGTCCTGAGCATGGTTTGGGCGTTCAGCGCCAGTCTTCCACCCAATCTCTGGCGTTTCAACGCCAGAATAATTCTCTCCGGGCTCTTATTGTCCTCAGATGGATTTTGGGTAGTTTGCTCATTTCTTGGCTTCCTGCTATCTTGAGGTGGGGTATTTAATGTCTTCCCACTTCTTAATTGAACTGCTTGGCATTCTTCTGTTATTTGTTTTGACAGCTGCTGCTTTGTTTGCTTTAATTGTACTTCCATATTTATATTAGCCATCCTTGTCTCTTGTAGTCTATCCTTGAATTTGGCTAACTGCTTTGTTAGAAAATCCAATTGCTGATTGAATTCAGCAGCTTGTTCTACAGGACTGAGTTCAGCAGTTACTGTTTTAGCCTCTTCTTTCATGGAAGGGTCACTGCTTAGATACAGATGCTGATTTCTGGCAACTGTATCAATGAGCTCTTGAGCTTCTTCAATTGTCTTTCTCATGTGGATAGATCGACCAGCTGAGTAATCTAAAGAGATCTGAGCTCTTTCTGTAAGCCCATAATAGAAGATGTCTAACTGAACCCACTCTGAAAACATTTCAGAGGGACATTTTCTTAGCATCTCTCTGTATCTCTCCCAGGCATCATAAAGAGATTCATTATCTCCTTGTTTAAAGCCTTGGATGTCCAGCCTTAGTTGTGTCATCCGTTTTGGAGGAAAGTATTGATTCGGGAATTTTTCTTGTAGCTGTTTCCATGTCTTTATGCTAGCCTTAGGTTGGTTATTTAACCACCTCTTAGCTTGGTTTTTTACAGCAAATGGGAACAGTAATAATCTGTAGACATCCTGATCTACTTCGTTATCATGTACTGTGTCAGCAATTTATAAAAACTGTGTCAGAAACTTTGTAGGTTCTTCCTGTGGAAGACCGGAATACTGACAACTTTGCTGCACCATGATAATGAGCTGAGGATTCAACTCAAAGCTACTGACTCCAATGGAGGGTATACTGATACTACTCCCATATGAAGCAGTAGTGGGGTTAGCATATGACCCCAGAGTCCTTCTGGACTGTTCATTTCCACTTAGATCCATGATAAAGAAAGGGAGATGATGTAAAATAGAGAAAAAATATTTTTATTTATTTATTTAGTATTTATTTCGAAAATAAATTAAAATAAAATAAATAAAAATGGGTGAATATTTTCAAAAAATAGAGAGAGAGAAAAAAATGGTTAGGAAGTTTTGAAAAAGATATGATTTGAAAAAGATTTTAAATTTTGAAATAGAAATCTGAATTTTAAAAGTGAATTTCGAAAATTTGCTTTAAAATAGAGAGAAAAGATATTTTTGAATTTAAAAAGGAAAGAGAAAAACAATAAGATAGCACAAGATTTAAAATTTTTTTAGATCTAATGCTCCTTGTTTTCGAAAATTTTGGAGGGAAAACACCAAGGAACACCAAACTTAAAAATTTTAAGATCAAGACACAAGGAAAACTCAAGAACACTTTGAAGACTCACAAGAACACAAGAACATGAAGAAAGAACACAAAACTTAAAATTTTTAGAAAACCAAACTAAAATTTTCGAAAACCAAAGAAAAATCAACAAGAAAACACCAAACTTAAAGTTTGGCACAAGATTTAATAGAAAAATTATTTTTGAAATTTTTTTTTTGAAAAGAATATAAAAGACTCTGACCCAAAAGACAAAATTTTCCTAATATAAGCAACAGGATTCACCGTCAGTTGTTCAAATTCAAACAATCCCCGGCAATGGCGCCAAAAACTTGGTGCACGAAATTGTGATGTCAATGTTCACATTACTCTCTTACAACTTCGCACAACTAACCATCAAGTACACTGGGTCGTCCAAGTAATACCTTACGTAAGTAAGGGTCGATCCCACGGAGATTGTTGGCTTGAAGCAAGCTATGGTTATCTTGTAACTCTTAGTCAGGATATAATATCAATGATAATTTTTAGTTTGAATTGTAAAAAGTAAAAGGGCAGAACACAAATTATACTTGTATGCAGTAATGGAGAATATGTTGGAGTTTTGGAGATGCTTTGTCTTCTGAATATCTGCTTTCCTCTGTCTTTTTGTTCATGCACGCACGTCCTCCTATGGCAAGCTGTGTGTTGGTGGATCACCGTTGTCAATGGCTACCATCCATCCTTCCAGTGAAAAGGGTCCAGGTGCGCTGTCACCGCACGGTTAATCATCTGCAGGTTCTCAATCGTACCGGAATAGGATTTACTATCCTTTTGCGTCTGTCACTATGCCCAGCACTCGCGAGTTTGAAGCTCGTCACAGTCATTCAATCCCTGAATCCTACTCGGAATACCACAGACAAGGTTTAGACTTTCTGGATTCTCTTGAATGCTGCCATCAATCTAGCTTATACCACGAAGATTCTGATCAAGAGATCCAAGAGATATTCATTCATTCTAAGGTGGAACGGAAGTGGTTGTCAGGCACGCGTTCGTGGGGGAATGATGATGATTGTCACGTTCATCACATTCATGTTGAAGTGCGAATGGATATCTTAGATAGGAACACACATGTTTGAATGGAAAACAGAAATACTTGCATTAATTCATCGAGACACAGCAGAGCTCCTCACCCCCAACAATGGAGTTTAGAGACTCATGCCATCAAAGAGTACAAATTTCAGATCTAAAAATGTCATGAAATGAAAATTAAATCTCTAAAAGTTGTTTAAATACTAAACTAGTAACCTAGGTTTACAGAAAATGAGTAAACTATAATAGATAGTACAGAAATCCACTTCTGAGGCCCACTTGGTATGTGCTGGGGTTGAGACTAAAGCTTCTCACGTGCCTAGGCTGTTTTGGGCGTTCAACGCCATGCTGTAACCTGTTTCTGGCGCTGGACGCCAAACTGCAACATGGAACTGGCGTTGAACGCTAGTTTATGTCATCTATCCTTGAGCAAAGTATAGATTATTATATATTGCTGGAAAGCCCTGGATGTCTACTTTCCAACACAATTGAAAGCGCGTCATTTGGACTTCTGTAGCTCCAGAAATTCCATTCCGAGTGCAGAGAGGTCAGAATCCAACAGCATCAGCAGTCCTTTTTCAGCCTGAATCAGATTTTTGCTCAGCTCCCTCAATTTCAGCCAGTAAATACCTGAAATTACAAAAAAATACACAAACTCATAGTAAAGTCCAGAAATATGAATTTTGCCTAGAAACTTATGAAAATAAACTAAAAACTAACTAAAACATACTAAAAACTATGTGAAATTAACCCCAAAAAGCGTATAAAATATCCGCTCATCAGCCGCCACCATCAATAGTAGCGTCACCTTCTCAACTTCTCTGTCATCGTGGTGTCGTCAATTCCGACTCTGTCCTCGTCCTCGTTGGCCGCCCCTCTTCTCCTCCTAGATCCCTTCTCCTCGCATCGCTAGGTCTGCTCGGAGCTGTTGTTGGTGTCGTCAAGCCACTTCTGTCCATGTCGTCGTCAGCCTCCATGAACTTGTCTATGTCCTCATCGTCTTTGCACGCCTTTGTCTTCGATCCATTTCTCTGTCGAACTCACAACGAAGTTTGAACATTTTTCTGCCGCCATGGACTCTTCGCTCACTCTGCCGCCGTAGAAAATTACAGAGTTTGATTATGTTGCTCTCCCTGTTTCTTGAGTTCTTTGGTAGTTTAATTTATTTTTTTATTTTGTTAATTATAATGATTATGATTTGCTGTTTTTTATATTTTAGATTCTGATGGTTGGATAGATTGAATTTTGATTGTTGTAATTGTAAAAGAAAAAATTCAATTGGATTAACTATTTAACTCTATTGATTAACTGATGAAGGAAATCTGGTTGCTGCCTCTTTTGTTATTCTTTTGTTTTATGACTTGTTAATGGATGTTGGTACTTTTGTTAAATTTTTTAGAATAATTTTGTTGATTTTAAAAAACTAAATTATACATTGATGCCAATAACTATAGCAAGCCTTTTTGTTAATTTGTTATTGCAATTTGATTTCATAATCTGTTTTTTTATTTCATATATTTTTGTAATTCTGTTTGTTTGTTCAAATTATGATTATGTTTGTTTAAAATTTAAATTATGATTATGTTTGCAAATTCAATGGTGAGTGGTTATTACTAATTTGTTTCAATTGTTTGTTATTTTTTATTATTAGGTTATAGATTGAAATTTTAAATTTTAAATTTTATTAGGTTAAATTTTATTGAAATTTAAATATTTAAAATTATATATTAAATTTTTAATAATTTTATTTAATATTTAATTAAATCGATTGAACCCCGGTCGAACCATTAAACTAGTGAACCAGTTATCTTACCGGTTTATTGACCGATCCGGTTCTCACAACCTTGTTAAGCACACAAAAAGGACAATAGTCCCCTCCCCCCTCCAAATTTTTTTATAGATTATCTATAAATTTCACTTTAATCCTCGAATCCCTGAAAATTTGTTTTTAATCCATTTTTTATTATAAAATAAATTTTAGCTTCTTCCTAATATTTAAGATAGAATCTACTTCCGCTTTTTTTTTAAGATAGAATATATTCATACCTTATTAAAGAGCTGAATACATTAGAGTGACTTAATAGGACAAAATAATATAATGAGAAATATTTACATAAATAAATTATTGTCTAAATATCAAACAACCTTCTAAGTTCTAACAAAACACTAACACTCATTTTGTCTTATTGCTAAAGAGAAGATGAAGTTAATTGGTGTTTCTTTCTTTTCGAAGATTAGGAGTTCCGACCATGCCAAAATTTCCAAAATAGGGGGTTGTCAATCCAATATTTTCTTCCAACAGGGTCGTCTTCTTGTCTTTAGGATCAGGTTTAGCCATCTTTGCTAGAGCTGTTCCAATCGATCTATACAAAGGTAAAGACTCATTTTCATTATACTCCACACCAATTTAGCTTTTGGGCATTCAATTAAGTAATGGATTATTGTTTCTCCTGGTAGCTTGCAATTAGGGCACTCATTCTCAATGTTGGGGATTCTACTTTTAAGGTGCGACTTAGTAGGGAGACCTTCATGGAATGTCTTCCAGAGAAAGACTCAGACCTTTGGAGGAAAGCGAAGCTCCCATAGTGAACTCCGAAGTCTTTTTTCTATGCATAGTATCGGCAGTTGGTCTTCTAGTGGGTGATTTTTCTGGAATACAATTCTATAGCCTGAAACTATCATGTGTTGACTACTTCTCTCAAACTTCCAGGTTATTACATCTTTTCCTTCTTCTGAAATTGGTGTTAGCAAAATTTTGTTTGCAATTTCTGATCTGACATTACTTCTAACTAATTCTTTATTCCATTGTCTGTTGCTAGTGATTTGTTGATTAACCCAGTAGAATTCAGATTTTGTATTGCTCTGTGGTGCGCGGAATTAAACTTCACACAACTGAACTAGCAAGTGCATTGCGTCGTCTAAGTAATACCTGAGTGAGTCAGGGTCGATCCCACGAGGATTGTGATTTGAAGCAAGCTATGATTATCTTGTAGATCTTAGTCAGGCGGATAGAAGAGTTGTTTGCTTGTTTTAAATGCATAAAAGTAAAATAAAGATAATGTTACTCAATTGATGGTGAAAGTAATGATAAGAAGATGGTTAAGGTTTCGGAGATGCTTTGTTCTTCTGGATAATTCCAGTCTTACTGTCCCCCCCAACTGTGAATGATTTCTTCTATGGCAGGCTGTATGTGATCAACGCCTTTCTTGAGAGGTTGCCAATGCTCCTCCAGATCTAAACTCCAGGGTTAGTGCGGATCCAATCTGATTGAGGGTAAAGCTCCTGCAGTCCATTCCCCTTTGTGATCCTACTCAAAATGCCACAGATAAGGTCGAATCTTCTGGATCAGAGAATGATGTGCCTTTGGTTCTAGCCTCTACCACAAAGACCCTAATCTCCCCATACCTCGACTGAACTGGTGTCTCGAGAAGTCCCCAACGAAGTCATGAATTAGCCGTCTAAGAGATGTATACTCAAGCTAGTGGTTCATCATTGTCCAATGAAAGACTCACTCTGAACCCATGTAGAATGAGATAACCTTATGCCAAATCAACGCATTCATATTGATGAAGAACGAAGATATATCTTAGAATAGAGAATCAAACACGGATTGAAGATAGAATAGTAGTACTTTATTAATCCATAAAACTCAGCAGAGCTCCTCCCCTCAACTTAGGAGGTTTAGAAACTCATACTGATAGAAAATACAATGATAACATGTAAAGTGTCAAAAGGTCTGATCGAATCTCCCAAAAGTATAAAAGTTCTCAAATAAATACTAGACTAATGACTAAGGATTATATAAGAAGGGCAAAACAGTCTTTTATTGTAAAAATCCACTTCTGGGGCCCACTTGGTGAGTGTTTGGACTGAGATTGATTGAGATCCACGTGCTAGAAGGCCTCTAAGGTGATGAACACTGGCTAGGTGGTCCTATTTGGGCGTTGGACGCTGGTCTCTTCTCCTTTGGGCGTTGGATGCCAGAATAGGGCAGGAGGCTTGCGTTGAATGCCAGTTTTAGGCCTTTCATTCTGAAGCAAAGTATGGACTATTATATATTTCTAGAAATCCCTGGATGTTAGCTTTCCATATCCATTGAGAACGCTCAATTTGGACTTTTGTAGCTCCAGAAAAGCTCTTTCGAGTACAAGGAGGTCAGATCCTGACAGCATCTGTATGCCTCTGAATCAGACTTTTACTCCAACTTCTCAATTTCTGCCAGAAAATACCTTATATTGCAAATAAATGCACAAACTCAAAGTGGAATCCAAAAATTTGAATTTTACACTAAAACCTATGAAAACTTAATAAAACTTAAACAAAACATACTAAAAACTATATGAAAATGAAGCCAAAATGCGTATAAAATATCCGCTCATCACAACACCAAACTTAACCTTTTGCTTGTCCCCAATAAACTAAAAACAAAGTAGGATAAAAAGAAGAGTAAGATACAATAAATCTCAGAGTTTCCAATGAAGCTCAGTTTCAATTAGATGAGTGAGACTTAGTAGCTTTTTGCTTCTGAATAGTTTTGGCATCTCACTATCCATTGAAACTCAGAAGTGTTGGCATCCTTAGGAACTTAGAATCCAGATGATATTATTGACTCTCCTAGTTCAGTTCTTTTTTATTCTTGAACACAACTTTTTAGAGTCTTTGCCGTGGCCCTAATCACTTTGTTTTTCAGTAATACTACCAGATACATAAATGCCACAAACACTTGACTGGGTGAACCCTTTCAGATTATGATTCAGCTTTGCTAGAATCCCCAGATAGAGGTGTTCAGAGTTCTTAAGCACACTCTTTTTGCTTTGGATCACGACTTTAACTGCTCAGTTTCAAGCTTTTTACTCGAGACCTTCACACCACAAGCATATAGTTACGGACACTGTCCATTTGGAGTGCTTAGGACAACATTTTACTCCTTTTAGACCCTCCTAACCATTGATGCTCAAAGCCTTGGATCCTTTTACCCTTGCTTTTTGGTTTAAAGGGTTATTGGCTTTTTGCTCTTGCCTTTTGGTTTAAAGACCTATTGGCTTTTTCTGCTTTTTATTTCTTTTTCAACTTGCTTTTTTTTTTCGTATGCAAATTTTTTTTCTTTTTATTGCATCTTGCTTTTTGCTATTTTTTCTTGCTTCAAGAATTAATGTTGGGATTTTTCAAATTATAAATAATACTTCTCCTTTTTCATCATTCTTTCAAGAGCCAACATTATTAATTTCAATTTCAAATATGCACTATTCATTACATCAAAATAATTGACTATTCTTGTTATAAAACTCGAAATTCATGTATCTCTCAATTCTTTTCAAATAAAATTTTCTTTTAGGTAAGGTGAGAGATATATAGAATAGTTTATAACTTTAAGACATAGGTGATCATGCAACAAGAACAAGAGGACAGACAATAAAACATAACAAAAAACAGAAAAATAACATAAGAAAAGGGGATTAAGAGAACGAATCCACCTTAGTGATGGCGGCTATTCCTCCTCCTTGAGGATCCAATGTAGTGCTTGATCTCTTCAATGTCACACCCTTATCTCTGTTGTTCTTCCCTTATAGCCCTTTGGTCTTCTCTTATTTCATTGAGGATGGTGGAATGCTCTTGATACTCCATCCTCAACTGATTCATGTTAGAGCTTAATTCTCCCACAGAAGTATGCCATTGATCCCAATAGCTTTGAGGAGGAAAATACATCCCTTGAGGCATCTCAGGTATCTCATGCTGAGGCGGTTGCATAGGCTCATGTTCATGCTCTCTAGTTTGCTCCATCCTCTTCTTAGTGATGGGCTTGTCCTCTTCAATGAAGATGTCTCACTCTATGACAATTCCAGCTGAATTGCATAGGTGAAAAATGAGGTGAAGGAAAGCTAACCCTGCTTTGGTGGAAGGCTTTTCAACTATCTTGTACAATTCTTGAGGTATCACCTCATGTACTTCCACCTCACTCCCAATCATGATGCAATGGATCATGATGGCTCTGTCAATGGTCACTTCTGACCGATTGCTAGTGGGGATGATAGAGCGTTGGATGAATTCCAACCATCCTCTAGCCACAGGCTTGAGGTCAAACCTTCTTAGTTGAGTAGGCTTGCCTTGGGAATCCTTTTTCCACTGTGCTCCTTCCACACAGATATCTGACAGCACTTGATCCAGTCTTTGATCAAAGTTGACTCTTCTAGTGTAGGGATGTGGGTCTCCTTGTATCAAAGGTAAGTTGAACGCCAACCTCACACTTTTCGGACTAAAGTCCAAGATTCTCCCTCAGACCATGGTGCTCTAATTCTTAGGATTTGGGTTCACACTAATGGCATGATTTTTCGAAACCCATGCATTAGCATAGAACTCTTGCACCATTGAGATCCCAACCTCTTGGATGGGATTGGTTAGGACTTCTCAACCTCTTCTCTGGATCTCTCTTTGGATTTTCGGATACTCATTCTTGTTAAGCCTAAAAGGGACCTCAGGGATCACCTTCTTCTCTGCCGTTACTTCATAGAAGTGATCTTGGTGGGCTTTGGTGATGAATCTCTCCATCTCTCCAGATTCAGAGGTGGCGGCTACTGCCTTTTCTTTCCTCTTTATAGAGGGTTCTCCAACCTTGGGTGCCAAAAGTGGTAATGGAAAGCAAAAAGCCTTTTCCCACACCAAACTTAAAAGCTTTGCTCGTCCTCGAGCAAAAAAAAAAAAATAAAAGAAAAGAATGGAGTAGAAGAAGAAGGAAATAGATGGAGATAGAGGGAGAAAGTAATTCGGCCAATGGGGCATTAGAGTGTATGGAGTGTGTGTATGAAAGGTTAGTAGGAGGGGGTTGATGAGCGGATAATTTATACGCTTTTTGGCATTGTTTTTAGTATGTTCTTAGTATATTTTAGTTAGTTTTTATTATGTTTTTATTAGTTTTTAAATAAAAATCATATTTCTGGACTTTACTATGAGTTTGTGTATTTTTCTGTGATTTCAGGTATTTTCTGGCTGAAATTGAGGGACCTGAGCAAAAATCTGATTCAGAGGCTGAAAAAGGACTGCAGATGCTGTTGAATTCTGACCTTCCTGCACTCGAAGTAGATTTTCTGGAGCTACAGAAGCCCAATTGGCACGCTCTTAATTGCGTTGGAAAGTAGATATCCTGGGATTTCCAGAAATATATAATGGTCCATACTTTACCCAAGATTTGATGGCCCAAACTGGCGTTCCAAGTCAGCATAGAAATTCTAGCGTCAAAACGCCTGAACTGGCATAAAAGCTGGAGTTAAACACCCAAACTGGCACAAAAGCTGGCGTTTAACTCCAAGAAAAGTCTCTACATGTGAAAGCTTCAATGATCAGCCCAAGCACACACCAAGTGGGCCCGAAAGAAGATCTCTGCATTAATTACTTATTTCTGTAACCCTAGGCTACTAGTTCTCTATAAATAGGACCTTTTACTATTGTATTTTCATCTTTTGATCATCTTTGAATCATGTTTTGATGATTGAACCCTCTTTGGGAGGCTGGCCATTCGGCCATGCCTAGACCTTTTGTTCTTATGTATTTTCAACGGTGGAGTTTCTACACACCATAGATTAAGGTGTGGAGCTCTGCTGTTCCTCATGAATTAATGCAAAGTACTATTGTTTTTCTATTCAACTCAAGCCTATTTTTGTTCTAAGATATACACTTATTCCTCAACCTGATGAATGTGATGATCCGTGACACTCATCATCATTCTCACCTATGAACGCGTGCCTGACAACCACTTCTGTTCTACTTGCAATAGCTTGAGTGCGTATCTCTTAGCCTTCTGGTTCATGATGCATGGTTGCCTCGCCTGACAACCGAGCCTTCCATTCCATGAGATCAGAGTCTTTGTGGTATAGGCTAGAATCAATTGGCAGCATTCCTGAGATCCGGAAAGTCTAAACCTTGTCTGTGGTATTCCGAGTAGGATCTGGGAAGGGATGACTGTGACGAGCTTCAAACTCGCGAGTGTTGGGCATAGTGACAGACGCAAAAGGATCAATGGATCCTATTCCAACATGATCGAGAACCAACAGCTGATTAGCCGTGCGGTGACAGCGCATTTGGACCATTTTAACTGAGAGGACGGGAGGTAGCCATTGACAACGGTGAAACCCAACATAAGCTTGCTATGGAAAGGAGTATGAATGATTGGAAGAAGGCAATAGGAAAGCAGAGGTTCAGAAGGAACAAAGCATTTTCATACGCTTATCTGAAATTCTCACCAATGAATTACATAAGTATCTCTATCCTATTTTATATTTTATTTATCTTTTAATTATCAATTCTCCATAACCATTTGAATATGCCTGACTGAGATTTACAAGATGACCATAGCTTGCTTCAAGCCGACAATCTCCGTGGGATCGACCCTTACTCACGTAAGGTTTATTACTTGGACGACCCAGTGCACTTGCTGGTTAGTTGTGCGGAGTTGTGACAAAGAGTTGAGATTACAATTGTGCGTACCAAGTTGTTGGCGCCATTGATGATCACAATTTTGTGCACCATGTTTTTGGCACCGTTGCCGGGGATTGTTCGAGTTTGGACAACTGACGGTTCATCTTGTTGCTCAGATTAGGAAATTTTGTTTTATGTTTAAGCTTTTTACTTTTTATTTTTTGAAAAATTTCAAAAAAAATAATATTTTTATTTTGTTCTTTAGAGTTTTTAAGAATGAATTCTAGAGTTTCATGATGATTTGTTGAAGTCTGGCTGGCTGTGAAGCCATGTCTAATCTTTTGGACCATGGTTCCAACTTATCATCACAAGGGCTTGTTGATTTCTATCAATCTTGCTGTTGTACGTAATGATCTGCTAAAGCTTGGCTGGCCATTGGCCATGTCTAGTGTTTAGGACCGAAGCTTTCACTGAAAGCTTGGCTGGCTAGTAAGCCATGTCTAATTCCTGGACTGGAGTTTTAGACTAACATTGCATGATTCCTGGAATTCTTATTAAGAATTTTGAAATCTTTATTTTCTTTTCCAAATAATTTTCGAAAAATTACAAAAAAATTTTAAAATCATAAAAGCCAAAAATAATTTATGTTTCTTGTTTGAGTCTAGTGTCAAATTTTAAGTTTGGTGTCAATTGCATCCTTTTTAATTTTTCTAGAAAAATTTTCGAAAAATTCATGCATGTGTCTTCATTGATCTTCAAGTTGTTCTTGATGATTTTATTGGCTCTGATCTTTAAATTCTCTTGTTTTGTGTGTTTTGTTGTTTCTCATATGCATTCTCAATTTGTTAGTATCTCTAATATGAAAATTTCTAAGTTTGGTGTCTTGCATGCATTGTTTGTTTGATCTTAGTTTTCCATGATTAGTTGCATTTTGATTGTTTCTCATGATTAAAAATTCAAAAAAATTTTCAAAATTATGTCTTCTCAAGTCAATAATACAGAGAATTGAAGATTCAGAATATGCAGCAGAGGAATTACACAGAAAAAGCTGGGCGTTCAAAACGCCCAGTGAAGAAGGAAAACTAGCGTTTAAACGCCAGCCAGGGTACCTGGCTGGGCGTTAAACGCCCAAAAGGGTAGTATTTTGGGCGTTAAATGCCAGAATGGATACCATTCTGGGCGTTTAATGCCAGGATGGCACAAGAGGTAAGATTTTGTTTTTAATTCAAATCTTTTTCAAATTTTCATAATTTTTCAAAATCAAATCTTTTTCAAATCATATCTTTTCAATCATATCTTTTCAAAATCAATTTCTTTCCATTTTTTATTTTTTTTACTATTTTCGAAAATCCTTGCTACAATTAATGATTTAATTCAAAAATTTCAAGTTGTTACTTGCCTATTAAGAAAGGATCAAATTTTAAATTCTAGAATCATATCTTTTAATTTCTTGTTAGTCAAGTAATCAACTTTAATTTTAAAACTTTCTTTTTTTAATTTGATTCTCAATCATATCTTCTCAATCACATCTTTTTCAAAATAATTTTCAATCATATCTTTTTGATTTCTAATTTCAAAATCTTTTTCAAAAATCACTTAACTACTTTCTCAATTCTAATTTTCGAAAATCATCAATCAATTTTACAAAATTTCTTTTAATTATTTCAAAATCTTTTTAATTTGTTTTCGAAAATTCTTCCCCTCTTCTCACATCCTTCTATTTAAGGACTAACACTCCTCCACTATCAGCAATTCGGACTCTCTCTTGATAAGTTCGAATTCTCTCTTCTCTACCTCCTTCTTCCATTCATCTTTTTCTCTGCCACTGATAAACCCATATTTTATGATATATTTTGTGCTTAATTTGAGTGATTTATTCAATCCTTCACCCACTTATTCATATTAATTGCATGGTTTTACTTTCCCTTCCTTATTATGTGATGTATGTGAAAAACATGTTTCCTATGCTTTAAAATTAATTATTTTAATTATCCTTATTATCATTCGATGCCGTGATTAGTGTGTTGAGTAGTTTCAGATCTTCTAAGGCAGGAATGACTCAAAGGATGGAAAGGAAACATACAAAAAATGAAAAGAAAGCACAAAACGGAGTTTTTGGAGAAACTGGCATCCACGTGATTGCATGGGCGACGCGGACGCATGCCAAGCGCGAATCAACAGCGACGCGGCCGCATGACTGACGCGACCACGCGCCGTAAGCAAAACACATATGACGCGGCCGCATGACTGACACGACCGCGTGACAAGAGAAGCTCCAAATGACGCGACCGCGTGACGCACGCGGACGCGTGACAGAGGCCACGCACCAGAAATTGCAGAAAACGCTCCCAGCGATTTTTGAAGCCCTTTTTGGCCCAAATCTAAGTCCAGAAGGCATAGACCAGAGGTTATGAAGTGAGGGAATGCATCCATTTAAAAAGAGCTCGCCAATTTAGTTACTTCTCATGATTTAGATTTAGTTTTGAGAGAGGTTCTCTCCTCTCTCTCTTAGGATTTAGGATTTCTCTTAATTTTAGGAGTGACTCTCGATCCCAGGTTTAATGTTCCTTTACTTTAAGCTTCCCTTTCACTTTTATTCATTCCATTACTTTAGTTGATTATTTACTTTTGCCATTTAATTTATGAATTCTTCTGTGTTCCAGATTATTTGAATTAATGTTATTTGAGGTATTTCAGTTTATTATTGCTTTCTTTTATTCATGTCACCATTGCTTTCAATCTGAAGACATTTTTATCCCAGCAAATTTACTTTTTCCCTTTTGGTCTTGGTTAAGAAATCAGTAACTCATGAGTTATCTTAGCTCAACATAATTGATAACTGTTATCTTTGCTAATTGAATTGACTTTCAATAATCCCAATCTTTTCTTAGGAAATAAATAGGATTCGAAGGTCAAACTAATTAATCCCTTGACTTTCCTTTGCTTTAGCAAAGGTTAACTAAGTGGAATTAAGATTCAATCTTCTTTATTATTGAGAAGGATAACTAATTTGGACTTCCAATTTCTCATACCTTGCCAAAAGTTTGCTTTACAGTGTTTATTTATTTTAATTGCCATTTAAATTATTTGTCATATTTGTTCCTCATTCTTGAAACCCCAAATTTACAACCTTTATAGCCAATAATAAGAACATACTTCCCTGCAGTTCCTTGAGAAGACAACCCGAGGTTTGAATACTTCGGTTAACAATTTATTTAGGGGTTTGTTACTTGTGACAACCAAAACGTTTGTATGAAAGGACTTTTGAAGGTTTAGAAACTATACTTGCAACGAGGATTTATCCGCAAATTTCTAGACCACGCAAAAGTTTCTCTCATCAAAATGGCGCAGTTGCCGGGGAACTGCTAACGTGTGCCTTATTATTTGTTATTGTAAATATTTTTCTTTTACTTGTTTATTTATTTCTGTTTTTCCTTTTTAATTTTATTTGCTACTATGAACTCTCACCCTTCTCGTTTTGAGTTTGGTTCTAACTTTGTTGAAGGAAATAGAAACCACAGCAGGAATATGCATCAAGGTCAGACCAATCAAGGATGGATGGAGCCAAGAGGATCTAATCAACCCTTTAGGCAACAACACCTTCCAAGATATCATGGACAACGACCATTCCACAATGCATACCCAGCTGATAGATATGGTGGACAACCTTGTAACTACCAACAAGCCCCACCCCGTGCTTATAGACCATCCTCTCAACATAACCTCGAACCACCACACTCACAAGCTTTTCTTCACTATTCGCCACCACATGATCCCTATTTACCCCAATTCCAATCCAATCACTCCCAAGCACCACACTTTCCTATGTATCATGTCCAAATCCATCACCTCGAGAATCAGAGGTTCGCCTCAAGGAAACAGTAAATAAACTTCAAACAACCATTCGACAACTGGAGCAAGCAGTAATTCAATTAGCTTCTAGACGTTCGAACATTCAAGGGCCAACCACAGCCCCATGTGGACAATCTAACGAAGAGCGTAGCATGAAGGAAATACTAGAAACTCCAGTGGACAAGACAGAGAATGAATTCGTACTAGAACAAGTAGAAGAAGCTGTCATTACGTAAGAAGAAGAGTTGGTTGAAGATCTAGGAGACGCTGAACCTCCATGGGAATTCAGAGCTGAGGAGAACTCCGTCAAGGACGTTACAGTTGATGCTAAGGAGGACAGTGCACAATCCCCAAGGCAAGTCGTTTATGAAGAACTAGACGGAATAACCCAGGACACAAATTCCCTTGATGATGATAGTCACAAGTCAAGTTCTCTTAGTAATGAACTTGCATCCGCAAGTGAATTCTCTGAGATCGAAGAATCTTTCCCAAATGAATACGAAGATGATGCAGAGGTAGATTTCTCTCAACCTCCAATCTATGACTCGAGTGATGAGGAAGACACAAAAGACTTTGACCAGGACATAGATGCATTTGAAGAACCTTGCAAAGAAGTGGAGGAATTCACAGAAGAGCACAAGGGAGTAGAACTTCCAGAACCACCGGAAACACCTACCCCAAGGCCATTACCACCCAATACAAGCTTCAAGTGGGTACAATCCTTTACCTTTAACTTTACTTTTTCACTTGAATACGATTTGCTTGAAACAGATGGCCAGCTTAGAGCTCTCTGCGGCTTTAAGAGTAAGAGGGAAATGGCTCGTGCTCAGAGCTGGTGCACAGGGTTCAACAAGGTTCCACGCTTCAACTTGAAGTGCACGGATTGGTATCATGTTCAATTGAATGGATCTCAAAAAATGTTTGGTCACCATGGTGAGAATCTACTTTCTAAACCGCCCGGATGGAAAAGTATAGATCAAGACGGAGGCGGATTTAAAAGCAAAGTTTGGGATCCTTGAATCTATTCTGACATTCGTCATTCCGTGAGCCTAAAAATTTGTTTGAAGCTGCTCAGGAGCTTTACATGTCTAGTTTGGGACCCCGGAGGCTATTGGCATTCCAAGCATTGGTGGAGATTTTTGGATGAATTTAAACATAAGCCGCCATAACAGGAAGCCCCTCCAATGTCCAACTTAAGGACTTTAACTAAAAGTGCTAGGTGGGAGACAACCCACCATGGTATGATCGTTCATTTTTCAATTTTTATTCCGTTTTGTTTGTTTTCAAATTTTATTTTATTTTATAATATGAACCTGGAATTTTGCATCGCATTCATATTAATCATTGCATTCTGCATACTGTATAAAAAAAAGGGGTGCGCAACGCGACCGCATCATCCATGCGATTGCGTCAAATGGCAAAAATACACTTCCCACGCGACCGCGTCATCCACGCGGCCGCGTAACCTGGAGATCGGCGTAAAGATCCAACGTCTAGAAAGTTAGGCTGGAATCGTGCGGCCATTGTGCGTTTCACACAAATGACCCACGCGATCGCGTCACCCACGCGATCGCGTCCCTTGCACACAACCAATCCCACGCGACTGCGTGAGCGACGCGACCGCGTCGCATGGATTGCACGAACACCCCAAAGGAGACAGAGAGTTGCGCTGAAACGACGCTGGATTTGTGCGTTTAGCACAAATCCCAGCGACGCGATCGCATGCGCCAGGCGATCGCTTCATTCAATCTTTTTTGCCCTCCATGCGATCGCGTCACCCACGCGATCGCGTCACCCCCCATTTCGCTCCAGCCACGCGACCGCGTGCCCCACGCGGCCGCGTGGATTCAAATTTATAACCCCCAACCACGCGAACCCTATTAGTCGCGCCCCCTGAAACCCTTTCCTCCCTCTCTTCCCCTCCAATCCAACCACCATCATCCGACCACCATCACCGCCACCCCCAGACGCCGCTGACCTCCCAGACGCCGCCGCCACCGACCCCCCTTCCTCCTCCCCCTTTTTTCTTTTTCTTTCTTCTTCTTCCCCCCCTCCGCCACTGCCCCCTTCGCAACCACCACCCACCGCCGCCGCCCGTCCGAGCCTCGCCCCCCCCCATCCGCCACACACACACCTACCCCTCCCTTCCCCTCTTACCCCCTATCCCATTACCCATCCCTTCTTTCCCCTTGCCCCGAACAGCCGTGCCCACCACCGCCAACCGCCGTGCCAGACGCCGTCACCACCACCCTCAGCCACCTTTCTGCCCACTTTCCTTCTTCGGCCTACCAGGTTCCGACGAACGCCACCCTTCTATCCTTATTCGTTATTTCATTATTTTCTGTTTATGTTCATGTTTAGGCTAGTTAGATATGCATGTTGTAGTGGATTTTAGGTTGTTAGGTAGCCTAGGATGTGGTTAGTGGATTTAGTCCTGTTTACTTGCACTGTTCATGTTTTTGTTTTATCAAATTTGCAATTCTGCTGTTGCTGTGATGTTTGTAATGTTCATATGTTGTGATTTCTTATTTCATGCTGCTCTTTACACTGAATTTTCATGTTTATATTCCTTATATGTAATTGCGAGCTTTAATTTTAATTCATATGAACTATTTGATTGCTGTTTATTTTCCGGGACAATCCAATTTTAGTCGAAATGCTGCCCAAATTTCTGTAAAATATTTTCATTCATGTTTTGATTTTGGCATTTTGAAATCTGCTTTCCTCTGCTTTACCCAAACCCATTCATGAATGCCCGGGCACGCATTCTTATTCTCTTTGATCTCCTGGTTCATAAATTGCATTTTTGATGTTTGATTCTAATTTTTGCTATTTCTATATCTATTTGAATCTTCATCAACCGGTTTTCCTGGTTTGGTTATGAGTTACCTATAGCTTCTAATTATGAATGCTTGTTATTTAGAAACTTATCCTTATGCCACTTACCTTAACCCATTTTTCATTAACTCACTAATTCTAGTTTCCTGAACTCTTTTTTTTAATTCTAACCAACCTAACCTTTTAAAATCTTTCTTCTGGTTTTTCACTTTCTTTTAACATTCTAACCATGGCATACTGATAATTTTTCCTACTTAACATGCCTTCTATTACATTTTGGATTGTGAATTCTTCCTTTCAGACTTTTAACTCCTATACAATCCTTAATGCCCATTTACTTAACTCATTTTCCTCATTTTACTTCTCCTTTGCCACTTTGTGTTTCTTCTGACTATTTGCCTATTTATTTTCCTGCTTTTATTATATCTTGGTTTTCTATTTTTCAGGATGTCAGATCCCCAAAGAAAGGGAAAAGGAAAGACTACCACTGGCAAACGTAAAAGAGGAGAATCATCTATGTCTATCATAGATCTCATGCATGATGCCTCCTGGCGGGAGAAAACTTCACCCCGCAGGAGAAGGCCGACCAGCTGCTCCCTGCTAATGACCCAGTAAAGTTTGCAAACCGATACTGTGAGCTGAAGTATCCGGTGTTTGCAAAATCCAGGAACCTATACCTGGAGAGGACTCTGAAGATCCCAGAAGTACTCCAGCATTACACCTCTGATCAGATCAAACAAAGAGGCTGGTTCTTTCTAGAGAGAAACCTGTCTGAGGTCAATGCATCTTGGGTAAGGGAATTCTACTGCAATTACTTCAAGACTTCCCTAGATGCAGTGAACCTTAGGGGGAAGCATATTCTGGTCACTGAAGAGGCAATTGAAGATGTTCTGAAGCTTCTGCCTAAATCTGATTAGCCAGATGGTTATCGGAAAGCTGAGGAAGACATGCGCTTTCTGAAGTTTGATTGGGATGCAGTCAAGGCCCGGATTGCCCTTGACCCGACCGTTCCTTGGATTATGGGTCAGAACACCACCATGACCAAGGGAATCAAGCGGGCATACTTGAATGACGAGGCTCGGCT
Source organism: Arachis ipaensis (assembly GCF_059453495.1). Classification (NCBI taxonomy): domain Eukaryota; kingdom Viridiplantae; phylum Streptophyta; class Magnoliopsida; order Fabales; family Fabaceae; genus Arachis; species Arachis ipaensis. The sequence continues at coordinate 109,435,079 of NC_142441.1, read as the reverse complement.
GTGGCATCAGATACTTAGCAACTTCATTATGCCGAGTACTCACGAGATAGATATACCTGCCGCTATGATCACCCTCCTATGGTGTGTGATGGAGGGTAAGGACCTGTACCTGCCACGCTTTATCCGGTTCTACATGGCTAGGATCTACGTCCGAGGCACTCTTCCCTTTCCATATTTGATCACACAGCTAGGCCGTCGAGCTGACGTGCCTTGGGAGGATGCTGATGAGAGGCCACCTGCTGCAGAATGCAAGAAGATTATCCCGCACAGCAGGAACTTTCTGGCCTTGGGCTACAAACCTCTATTCCTCAATGCTCCTGGTGACACTGCCACACCATCTTCCGGCCCCTCCTCCTCTACAGCTACACCTTCCACCACCATTGCACCTCCACCTGCCCCAGAGCCCATCTATCATCTAGTGCACCACCTGTTTCGACGGCTTGACCAGATGGAGCGTCCCAACAAGCGACGCTATGAGCACCTGAAGCTGATGATACGCTCTGGCGACATCCCCTCCGAGCCTGACACACCATCCGAGGCATCTGAGGAGGAGGCGGATGCGCTCGAGGCTGCGACTCATCCAGAGCAGGAGGCAGCGCAGGCAGGCACCCAACAGGCAGCACACCAGCAGGAGACCCCGCATCAGATCCAGGCTGCAGACCCTGAGATCCCTATTCAGACAGCCCCTTCTCTACAACAGCCGGATGCTCAGACCGCCACCACAGAGACCCCTGCCACACATCCTTCTAGTGATGACACCCCTTCGCACCCTGCATGACTGAGCATCAGGGACGATGCTACATTTTAAGTGTGGGGAGGTCGCCATCTCTGGCGTTCTTTTTTGGTGAACCACTACATACTCTTTTTATTTATTTTGCTATTTTTTTGTATTTTTCTTTTTATTTCTATTTTGTAGTACTTATACATGGCTATTTTCATGTATTTATACTCTATTTCTGCATTTTGCATTTTTAGTTCATATTTCAGCCACTTAGTTTAGTTGCAATTCTAACTTATTAGTTATAGAAATTGTGGATTGATTAGTATAGTTTACCCTTTTTAGCATAAGATAACTCGGAATAGATTGAAAAGAAAAAAGAAGTAAACTAGAGACTTTAACAGAATCAAAACAACCTACACCTTGTATATATAGCATTACATGTTAGTTAATTAAACAACATTTCATCAAGGAGAAACACTAGAACTTTAAAGCCACCTTAAGTTTTACATTGAGAATAATGGGAATTTTTAACTAAACCTGCATGACATACATAATTGATAAATGATTTTTGAGCTAGAGAACACATAGCCTGTGAGTTTTGAGCTTAATTGTATGGTTACATTCAAACCATAATTTTTATTCCTGTGTGTTCCGCCCTTCTTTTATATTCTGGTGTTCTTTACCTTGTTTTAATCTATATGTCCGATTATAGAATAGAAATACATACCAAGAGAGTGATTGAGGCCATTATTTGATTTTAGCTCACTTATCCCAAAATAACATACCCTTCACATCACCCTTGTTAGCCCCCTTGAGCCTTTAAATCCCCTTTTATTCTATTAGCCACATTACTAGCCTTAAGCAGAAAAACAAAATAAAATCCCAAGTTGAATCCTTGGTTAGCTTAAGATAGAAAATTATGTATAGTTTAAATGTGGGAAACCTATTGGGAACATGGATGATAGAAACAAAAGGGTAGAAGGTTGAAAAAGAATAAAGATGTTTCAAAATAAGAATTTTTGGGAAACATGCTCATGTGAAGTTAAAGAAATTAAATTACCATGTGCATTAAAAAAATATTTTTTAATACTTGAATAAAGGGGACACAAAAGAATCCCCCAATTGCAAAATAAGGCAATGCACATGGGATGAAAATAAACATTAAGGCATGAGCATGTAACATCAAAAGTGAGAAAAATATGGGAAATTAGGTAAAGAAGCTTTGCTTTACAACATATGTATGTTAGGTGAGATCTTAGACTAATCAAGGATTCACTTAATTAGCTCACTTAGCCTTATACATATACCCTTACCTTTACCTTGGCCCCATTACAACCTTAATTAAAGACCTCATGATTTTTGGTATGTCTATATTATATAGTTGTTGATTGGTTAGATGAAGAACAAAGTTATAGAAAGAAAGAATAAAAAGAAGAATAGAGTGATTAACCCAATAAACACTGAGTGATTAGAGAGTAAACACAAAATCCAGTGAGGGTTCAATAGCTCATTAACATATATCTCTGCTTAAATTATTAATTGTCTTACAAGTTTTTAAAATGTTTTTCTTTCCCATCTCAATTGTAAAGGCACTTTATCACTATCTAAGGCTTGGCTATATATATATACATGACTCCTTGAGAATGTGAATTAATTTAACTACATGCAAGCTTTATATGCAAGTAAATAAAAATTAGAATTGCATGATGCATCATTCATCTAGGTAGTTGCATTTAGATTAGATTGCATTGCATGACATTCCACCACTTTAACCTTACTTTTTACCTTGGATTTAGCATGAGGACATGCTATTGTTTAAGTGTGGGGAGGTTGATAAACTCATATTTTATGATATATTTTGTGCTTAATTTGAGTGATTTATTCAATCCTTTACCCACTTATTCATATTAATTGCATGAATTTACTTTCCCTTCCTTATTATGTGATGTATGTGAAAAACATGTTTCCTATGCTTTAAAATTAATTATTTTAATTACCCTTATTATCATTCGATGCCGTGATTAGTGTGTTGAGTAGTTTCAGATCTTCTAAGGCAGGAATGACTCAAAGGATGGAAAGGAAACATACAAAAAATGGAAGGAAAGCACAAAACGGAGTTTTTGGAGAAACTGGCATCCACGCGATCGCATGGGCGACGCGGACGCATGCCAAGCGCGAATCAACAGCGACGCAACCGCATGACTGACGCGACCGCGCGCCGTAAGCAAAACACATATGACGCAGCCGCATGACTGACGCGACTGCGTGACAAGAGAAGCTCCGAATGACGCGACCGCGTGACCCACACGGACGTGTGACAGAGGCCATGCACCAAAAATTGCAGAAAACGCTCCCAGCGATTTCTGAAGCCCTTTTTGGCCCAAATCCAAGTCCAGAAGGCATAGACCAGAGGTTATGAAGTGAGGAAATGCATCCATTCAAAGAGAGCTCGCCAGTTTAGTTACTTCTCATGATTTAGATTTAGTTTTGAGAGAGGTTCTCTCCTCTCTCTCTTAGGATTTAGGATTTCTCTTAATTTTAGGAGTGACTCTCGATCCCAGGTTTAATGTTCCTTTACTTTAAGCTTCCCTTTCACTTTTATTCATTCCATTACTTTAGTTATTATTTACTTTTGCCATTTAATTTATGAATTCTTCTGTGTTCCAGATTATTTGAATTAATGTTATTTGAGGTATTTTAGTTTATTATTGCTTTCTTTTATTCATGTCACCATTGCTTTCAATCTGAAGACATTTTTATCCCAGTAAATTTACTTTTTCCCTTTTGGTCTTGGTTAAGAAATCTGTAACTCAGGAGTTATCTTAGCTCAACATAATTGATAACTGTTATCTTTGCTAATTGAATTGACTTTCAATAATCCCAATCTTTTCTTAGGAAATAAATAGGATTCAAAGGTCAAACTAATTAATCCCTTGACTTTCCTTTGCTTTAGCAAAGGTTAACTAAGTGGAATTAAGACTCAATCTTCTTTATTATTGAGAAGGATAACTAATTTGGACTTCCAATTTCTCATACATTGCCAAAAGTTTGCTTTACAGTGTTTATTTATTTTAATTGCCATTTAAATTATTTGTCATATTTGTTCCTCATTCTTGAAACCCCAAATTTACAACCTTTATAGCCAATAATAAGAACATACTTCCCTGCAGTTCCTTGAGAAGACGACCCGAGGTTTGAATACTTCGGTTAATAATTTATTTAGGGGTTTGTTACTTGTGACAACCAAAACATTTGTATGAAAGGACTTTTGAAGGTTTAGAAACTATACTTGCAACGAGGATTTATCCGCAAATTTCTAGACCACGCAAAAGTTTCTCTCATCAGACACCACAAGGAATCTCTATACTGTGACATAGAAGATTCAATACTTTCTTGTTCTCTTCTCTTTCATATGAGCAGGAGCAAGGACAAAGGCATTCTTGTTGAAGCTGATCCTGAACCTGAAAGGACCTTGAAGAGAAAGCTAAGAGAAGCTAAAGCACAACTCTCTGGAGAGGACCTGACATAAATTTTCAAACAAGAAGAGGCCATGGCAGCCGAAAATAACAACAATGCTAACAATGCAAGGAAGGTGCTTGGTGACTTTACTGCACCTACTCCCAACTTCTATGGGAGAAGCATCTCAATCCCTGCCATTGGAGCAAACAACTTTGAACTTAAGCCTCAATTAGTTTCTCTAATGCAACAGAATTGCAAGTTTCATGGACTTCCATTGGAAGATCCTCATCAGTTCTTAGCTGAATTCTTGCAAATCTGTGACACTGTCAAGACCAATGGGGTTGATCCCGAGGTCTACAGGCTTATGCTTTTTCCCTTTGCTGTAAGAGACAGAGCTAGAATATGGTTGGATTCACAACCTAAGGAAAGCCTAAACTCTTGGGAAAAGCTGGTCAATGCTTTTCTATCTAAATTCTTTCCACCTCAAAAATTGAGTAAGCTAAGAGTGGAGGTCCAGACCTTCAGACAAAAGGAAGGTGAATCCCTCTATGAAGCTTGGGAAAGATACAAGCAATAGATCAGAAGGTGTCCTTCTGACATGCTTTCTGAATGGAGCATCATAGGTATCTTCTATGATGGTCTGTCTGAACTGTCCAAGATGTCATTGGACAGCCCTGCTGGAGGATCTCTTCATCTAAAGAAGACGCCTGCAGAAGCTCAGGAACTCATTGAAATGGTTGCAAATAACCAATTCATGTACAATTTTGAAAGGAATCCTATGAATAAATCAGAAGAAAGGAGTTCTTGAGATTGACACTCTGAATGCCATATTGGCTCAAAACAAAATATTGACTCAGCAAGTCAATATAATTTCTCAGAGTCTGTCTGGAATGCAAGTAGCAACAGACAGTACCAAAGAAGTTTCATCTGAAGAAGAAGCTTATGATCCTGAGAACCCAGCAATAAAAGAGGTGAATTACATGGGAGAACCCTATGGAAACACCTATAATCCTTCATGGAAAAATCACCCAAATCTCTCATGGAAGGACCAACAGAGGCCTCAACAAGGCTTCAACAATAGTAATGGTGGAAGAAATAGGTTTAACAATAGCAAGCCTTTTCCATTATCTTCTCAACAACAGACAGAGAATTCTAAGCAGAGCCATTCTGACTTAGCAACCATAGTCTCTGATCTAATTAAAACCACTCAAAGTTTCATGACTGAAACAAGATCCTCCATTAGAAATTTGGAGGCACAAGTGGGTCAGCTGAGTAAAAAAATTACTGAACTCCCTCCTAGTACTCTCCCAAGCAATACAAAAGAGAATCTAAAAAGAGAGTGCAAGGCCATCAACATTACCCACTCGGCCAAACTTAGAGAGGAGGAAGAGGCAGTGATTTCCACTGAGGAAGACCTCAATGGATGTCCACTAGCCTCCAAGGAGTTCCCTAATGAGGAACCATGGGAATCTGAGCTCATATAGAGACCATAGAGATTCCATTGAATTTACTTCTGCCATTCATTAGCTCTGATGAGTATTCTTCCTCTGAAGAGGATGAAGATGTTACTGAAGAGAAAGTTGCTAAGTACCTTGGAGCAATCATGAAGTTAAATGCCAAGTTATTTGGTAATGAGACTTGGGAGGATGAACCCCCTTGCTCACCAAAGAACTGGATGACTTGACTAGGCAGAGATTACCTCAGAAGAGACAGGATCCTGGAAAGTTCTCAATACCTTGTACCATAGGCACCATGACCTTTGAGAAGGCTCTGTGTGACCTGAGGTCAAGTATAAACCTCATGCCACTATCTGTGATGGAGAAGTTAGGGATCCGTGAGGTACAAGCTGCAAGAATCTCACTAGAGATGGCAGACAATTCAAGGAAATAGGCTTATGGACTTGTAGAGGATGTCTTGGTAAAGGTTGAAGGCCACTACATCCCTGCTGATTTCATAATCCTAGACACTGGGAAGTGTATGGATGAATCCGTCATCCTTGGCAGATCCTTCCTAGCCACAGCAAAAGCTGTGATTGATGGTGACAGAGGAGAATTGGTCCTTCAAGTGAATGAGGACTCCCTTGTGTTTAAAGCTCAAGGATCTCCCTCTGTAACCATGGAGAGGAAGCATGAAAAGCTTCTCTCAATGCAGAGTCAATTAGAGCCCCCACATTCAAACTCTAAGTTTGGTGTTGGGAGGCTATCATCATGCTCTGAGTATCTGTGAGGCTCCATGAGAGCCCGCTATCAAGCTATTGACATTAAAGAAGCGCTTGTTGGGAGGCAACCCAATTTTATTTAATCATATCTATTTATTTTCCATTGTTATTTTATGTTTTCTGTAGGTTGATGATCATGTGAAGTCACAAAAACTACTGAAAAAGCAAAAACAGAATGAAAAACAGTATTAAAAACAGCACACCCTGGAGGAGAAGCTTACTGGCGTTTAAACGCCAGTAAGGGGCACAGAGCTGGCGTTAAATGCCAGAAAGGGGAGAAAAGCTGGCGTTAAATGCCAGAAATGGGCAGCAACCTGGCGTTTAACGCCAAGATTGGCAATCAAGGGGGCGTTTACATGCCACATGGTGCAGGGATGAGAAATCCTTGACACCTCAGGATCTGTGGACCCCACAGGATCCCCACCTACTTCATCTCTCTCTCTCTCTTCTTCACACCACTCCATAACAACCTTCCCAAAATACCCTCCACCAATCACCTCAATACCTTTTCCCCAAATACCCCTCACCTATCAAATCCTACCCTCTTCTCCATAATCTCTTCACTAATCCACATCTATCCATCATAAAACCCCACCTACCTCACCATTCAAATTCAAACCACTTTCCTTCCCAAACCCACCCATACATGGCCGAACCCTACCCCTCTCTCCACTCCTATATAAACCCATCTTCACTCCTTCATTTTCACACATCATACACACTACTTCTCCCCCTTGACCGAACCACAAAATCCCCTCCATCTCCTCTATTTTCTTCTTCTACTCTTTTCTTTCTTCTTTTGCTCGAGGACGAGCAAACCTTCTATGTTTGGTGTGGTAAAAGCGTTACTTTTTGTTTTTTCATAACCATTTATAGCACCAAAGGCCGGAGAAACCTCTAGAAAGAGGATAGGAAAGGCAAAAGCTTCCACCTCCGAGTCATGGGAGATGAAGAGATTCATCTCAAGGGTGCATCAAGACCACTTCTATGAAGTTGTGGCCAAGAAAAAGGTGATTTCTGAGGTCCCTTTCAAGCTCAAAAAGGGTGAATATCCGGAGATCCGACATGAGATTCGAAGAAGAGGTTGGGAAATTCTCACCAACCCCATTCAACAAGTCGGAATCTTAATGGTTCAAGAGTTCTATGCCAATTCATGGATCACCAAGAACCATGATCAAAGTGTGAACTCGGACCCTAATAATTGGCTTACAATGGTTCGGGGAAAATGCTTAGATTTCAGTCCGGAAAATGTAAGGTTGGCATTCAACTTGCCCATGATACAAGGAGATGCACATCCCTACACTAGAAGGGTCAACTTTGATCAAAGGTTGGACCAAGTCCTCATAGACATTTGTGAAGAGGGCGCTCAATGGAAGAGAGATTCAAGAGGGAAGCCGGTTCAACTAAGAAGGGATGACCTCAAGCCTGTTGCTAGGGGATGGTTGGAGTTCATCCAACGCTCAATCATTCCCACTAGCAACCGGTCTGAAGTTACTATAGACCGGGCCATCATGATCCATAGCATCATGATTAGAGAGGAAGTAGAAGTTCATGAGGTTATATCCCTAGAACTCTACAAGGTGGCTGACAATTCCTATACTTTGGCAAGGTTAGCCTTCCCTCATCTCATTTGTCACCTCTGCAATTCAGTTGGAATTGACATAGAGGAAGACATCCTCATTGATGAGGACAAGCCCATCATTAAGAAAAGGATGGAGCAAACAAGAGATCCCACTTATGGGCAAGAGCATGAGGAAATTTCTCATCATGAAATCCCTGAGATGTCTCAAGAGATGCACCTTTCTCCACAAAATTATTGGGAGCAAATTAACACCTTCCTAGGAGAATTGAGTTCCAATATGGGATAACTAAGGGTGGAGCACCAAGAGCATTCTATCCTCCTCCATGAAATTAGAGAAGACCAAAGAGTCATGAGGGAGGAGCAACAAAGGCAAGGAAGAGACATTGAGGAGCTCAAGCACTCCATAAAATCTTCAAGAGGAAGAACAAGCCGCCATCACTAAGGTGGACCCGTTCTTTAATTTCCTTGTTCTTTATTTTTCTGTTTTTCAAAAATTATGCTTTAGGTTTATCTATGTTTGTGTCTTTATTACATGATCATTAGTGTCTTAGTGTCTATGTCTTAAAGTTATGAATGTCCTATGAATCCATCACCTTTCTTAAACGAAAAATGTTTTAATCAAAAAAGAAAAAGAAGTGCATGAATTTCGAATTTTAAAACAGATTAATTATTTTGATGTGGTGGTAATACTTTTTATTTTTCTGAATGAATGCTTGAACAATGCATATTTTTGAATTTGTTGTCCATGAATGTTAAAATTGTTGGCTCTTGAAAGAATAATGGAAAAAGAGAAATGTTATTGATAATCTGAAAAATCATAAAAATGATTCTTGAAGCAAGAAAAAGTAGTAAAAAGCTTGCAAAAAAAAAAGAAAGAAAAAGAAAGAAAAAGAAAAAGCAAGCAGAAAAAGCCAAAAACCCTTTAAACCAAAAGGCAAGGGTAATAAAAAGGATCCAAGGCTTTGAGCATCAGTGGATAGGAGGGTCTACAGGAATAAAATCCTGGCCTAAGTGGCTAAACCAAGCTGTCCCTAACCATGTGCTTGTGGCGTGAAGGTGTCAAGTGAAAGCTTGAGACTGAGCAGTTAAAGTCGTGGTCCAAAGCAAAAAGAGTGTGCTTAAGAGCTCTAGACACCTCTAATTGGGGACTCTAACAAAGCTAAGTCACAATCTGAAAAGGTTCACCCAGTTATGTGTCTGTGGCATTTATGTATCCGGTGGTAATACTGGAAAACAAAATGATTAGGGTCACGGCCAAGACTCATAAAGTAACTGTGTTCAAGAATCAACATACTTAACTAGGAGAATCAATAACACTATCTGAATTCTAAGTTCCTATAGATGCCAATCATTCTGAACTTCAAGGGATAAAGTGAGATGCCAAAACTGTTCAGAAGCAAAAAGCTAATAGTCCCGCTCATCTAATTAAGACTGATCTTCATAGATGTTTTTGGAATTCATTGTATATTCTCCTCTTTTTATCCTACTTTGTTTTTAGTTTCTTGGGGACAAGCAACAATTTAAGTTTGGTGTTGTGATGAGCGGATAATTTATACGCTTTTTGGCATTGTTTTTAGTATGTTCTTAGTATATTTTAGTTAATTTTTATTATGTTTTTATTAGTTTTTAAATAAAAATCACATTTATGGACTTTACTATGAGTTTGTGTGTTTTTCTGTGATTTTAGATATTTCCTGGCTGAAATTGAGGGACCTGAGCAAAAATCTGATTCAGAGGCTGAAAAAGGAATGCAGATGTTGTTGGATTCTGACCTCCCTGCACTCAAAGTGGATTTTCTGGAGCTACAGAAGCCCAATTGGCGCGCTCTCAATTGCGTTGGAACGTAGACATCCTGGGCTTTCCAGCAATATATAATAGTCTATACTTTGCTGAAGATTTGATTGTCCAAACCGGCGTTCCAAGTCAGCATAGAAATTCTGGCGTCAAAACGCCAGAACTGGCATAAAAGCTGAAGTTAAACGCCCAAACTGGCACAAAAGCTGGCGTTTAACTCCAAGAAAAGTCTCTACATGTGAAAGCTTCAATTCTCAACCCAAGCACACACCAAGTGGGCCCAGAAGAAGATCTCTGCATTAATTACTTATTTCTGTAACCCTAGGCTACTAGTTCTCTATAAATAGGACCTTTTACTATTGTATTTTCATCTTTTGATCATCTTTGAATCATGTTTTGATGATTGAACCCTCTTTGGGAGGCTGGCCATTCGGCCATGCCTAGATCTTTTGTTCTTATGTATTTTCAACGGTGGAGTTTCTACACACCATAGATTAAGGTGTGGAGCTCTGCTGTTCCTCATGAATTAATGCAAAGTACTATTGTTTTTCTATTCAACTCAAGCCTATTTTTGTTCTAAGATATACACTTATTCCTCAACCTGATGAATGTGATGATCCGTGACACTCATCATCATTCTCACCTATGAACGCGTGCCTGACAACCACTTCTGTTCTACTTGCAATAGCTTGAGTGCGTATCTCTTAGCCTTCTGGTTCATGATGTATGGTTGCCTCGCCTGACAACCGAGCCTTCCATTCCATGAGATCAGAGTCTTTGTGGTATAGGCTAGAATCAATTGGCAGCATTCCTGAGATCCGGAAAGTCTAAACCTTGTCTGTGGTATTCCGAGTAGGATCTGGGAAGGGATGACTGTGACGAGCTTCAAACTCGCGAGTGTTGGGCGTAGTGACAGACGCAAAAGGATCAATGGATCCTATTCCAACATGATCGAGAACCAACAGCTGATTAGCCGTGCGGTGACAGCGCATTTGGACCATTTTCACTGAGAGGACGGGAGGTAGCCATTGACAACGGTGAAACCCAACATAAGCTTGCCTTGCAAAGGAGTATGAATGATTGGAAGAAGGCAATAGGAAAGCAGAGGTTCATAAGGAATAAAGCATCTTCATACGCTTATCTGAAATTCTCACCAATGAATTACATAAGTATCTCTATCCTATTTTATATTTTATTCATCTTTTAATTATCAATTCTCCATAACCATTTGAATATGCCTGACTGAGATTTACAAGATGACCATAGCTTGCTTCAAGCCGACAATCTCCGTGGGATCGACCCTTACTCACGTAAGGTTTATTACTTGGACGATCCAGTGCACTTGCTGGTTAGTTGTGCGGAGTTGTGACGAAGAGTTGAGATTACAATTGTGCATACCAAGTTGTTGGCGCCATTGATGATCATAATTTCGTGCACCAGGGGTATTTATAGGAGTGGGCTAGGTTAAGGTTTGGTCAAGGGTGGGATAAATGGGAGGAAAATTTTATTTTGAAGTGGGTGGGGGGAGGGTTTGTGGGAGTTATGATGGTTTTGGGAAAGTGATATGGATGTGATTGGGCTAGGGTTTATAAGGAAGAGTGTATGGGGAAGTGTGGAAAAGAAGAGGGAAGAAGTGGGGTAGGTAAAGATGCTGTGGGACCCACTAATCCTGAGAGGCTAGGGAATTCAAATTTCCTGCCCTTCTTCATGGGCATTGAACGCCCAACACTATTGTCTTGGCTGGCATTCAACGTCAGCTATGCTGCCAATTGGTGTGTTGAACGCCCAGGCTATGCCCGTGGCTGGCGTTCAACGCCAGCAAGTCTGCCAATTTGGGCATTGAACGCCCAGTGGTAGCAAGAATCCCACACCTTCGAACTGTTGTACCAGCAAGTGCACTGGGTCGTCTAAGTAATACCTGAGCAAGTCAGGGTCGATCCCACGAGGATTGTGATTTGAAGCAAGCTATGGTTATCTTGCAGGTCTTAGTCAGGCAGATCAGAAAGTTGTTGGATTATGGAGTTTAGGATTTTTATAATAGGGTGCTAATACTTTAAGGATATAGTTAAGTATTGGAGTTGCTTTGCATTTCTGAATTAACTCTAGTATAACTGTCTTCTTTGCTTGTGAATGATCTCTTCTATGGTAGGCTATATGTGATCAAAGCCATTGCCCGTGGTCATTGATCTCCTCTACTCCAGATCAAACGCCATTGCCCGTGGTCATCTAATCTGATGGAGGGTGAAGCTCTAGCAGTTCATTCACTTGGCAATCCTACTCAAAACGCCACAGACAATGTCGAATCTTCCGGATCAGAGAATGCTGCTTCTTTAGATTCTAGCCTATACCAGGGAGACCCTAATCTCCCCGAAAATCGGCTGAACTAGTGTCTCGAGAAGTCCCCAACGAAGTCGTGGATTAGTCGTCTGAGAGATATATAAACATAGCTATTGGCTCGTGCTTTTCAGCCACGTATTCACATGAACCCAAACAGACGCAGGTGTTTGTCAGGCACGTTCATCTTAGTATGACAAACAGAGCTGATTGTTACTGATCATCCTATTCACCATGTTGGAGAACGAATATACATCTTAGAGATAAATCAAGCATGGATCGAAGAAGAAACATTAATATTTTTATTAATTCATAGGACTCAGCAGGGCTCCTCACCTCAACCTAGGAGATTTAGAAATTCATACTGATGTAAAATACAAAGTAATACAAGAAATTATGCAGAATGATGGGCGAAGATCCTTAAGAAAGAGTGATCTTCTACTTTAAATACTAAACTATTTACTAGTAAGGGTAAAACAATCTATCTAGTGCTAAAATCCACTTCTGGGGCCCACTTGGTGAGTGTTTGGGCTGAGCTTTGATGAGATTCACGTGCTATGAGGCTCCTAGGGCGTTGAACGCTGGCTAAGGGGTCCTCTCTGGGCGTTTGGACGCTGGATGCCTGGAAAGGGGCAGGAAGCTGGCGTTGGACGCCAGTTTTGGGCCTTTAAATCTGAAGCAAAGTATGGACTATTATACATTGCTGGAAAGCTCTGAAAGTCAGCTTTTCATATCCATTGAGAATGCTCCATTTGGACTTCTGTAGCTCCACAAAAGTTCCTCTGAGTGCAAGGAGGTCAGATCTGGACAACATCTGCAGTGCTTTCTCTGTCTCTGAATCAGACTTTTGCTCTAGCTCCTCAATTTTAGCTAGAAAATACCTGAAATTGCACAAAAATACAAAAACTTATAGTAGAATCTAAAAATGTGAATTTAACAATAAAACCTATAAAAACTTAATAAAAGCTAAACAAAACATACTAAAAACTATATAAAAATGATGCCAAAAAGTGTATAAAATATCCGCTCATCACAATACCAAACTTAAACCGTTGCTTGTCCCTAAGCAACTAAAAACACAGTAGGATAAAAAAAATTAAGATACATTAAATCTCTAAGTTTCCAATGAAGCTTAGTTACAATCAGATGAGTGGAACTTAGTGGCTTTTTGCTTCTAAATAATTTAGGCATCTCACTATCCATTGAAACTCAGAATGGTTGGCATCTCACTATCCAGATGATATTATTGACTCTCCTAGTTCAGTTCTTTTTTATTCTTGAACATAGCTTTCAGAGTCTTGGTCGTGACCCTAAGCACCTTGTTTTCCAGTATTACCACCGGATACAATAAAGCCACAGACACTTTAACTGGGTCAACCTTTTCAGATTGTGACTCAACTTTGCTAGAGTCCCCAGATAGAGGTGTCCAGAGTTCTTAAGCACACTTTTTTTGCTTTGGACTACGACTTTAACCGCTCAGTCTCAAGCTTTGCACTTGACACCTTCACACTACAAGCACATGGTTAGGGACAGCTTGGTTGAGCCACTTAGGCCAGGATTTATTCCTTTAATCCCTCCTATCCATTAATGCTCAAAGACTTGGATCCTTTTTACCCTTGCCATTTGGTTTAAAGGGTTATTGGCTTTTTGCTCTTGCCTTTTAGTTTAAAGAGCTACTGGCTTTTTCTGCTTGCTTTTTCTCTCTTTTTTTTCTATTTATTTTTTTTCACTACTTTTTTTTTTCGCATGCAAGCTTTTTTCTTTTTCTTTTCGCTGCTTTTTCTTGCTTCAAGAATCAATTTATTCAGATTTTTCAGATCACTAATAATACTTTTCCTTTTTCCTTATTCTTTCAAGAGCCAACATTCTAAAGTTCTAACTTCAAATATGCACTGTTCATTCATACATTCAGAAAACAAAAGAAATACCACCACATCAACATAATTAAACTATTCTTATTATAAGCTTGAAATTCATGTATCTCTCAATTCTTTTCAAATAAAATTTTCTTTTAAACAAGGTGAGAGATATATGGAACATTTTATAGCCTTAAGACATGAATGCAAATGATCATGCAATAAGAACAAGAGAACAGACAGTACAACATAACAGAAACCAGAAAATATATAAGAGAGGAGATAAAGAGAACGAATCCACCTTTAATGGTGGCGGCTAGTACTCCTTCTTGAGGATCCAATGTGGTATTTGATCTTTTCAATGTCACTCCTTTGTCTCTGTTGAGGCAGCTACATAGGTTCATGTGCATGCTTTCTAGTTTTCTCCATCCTCTTCTTGTGGCGGCAAATGCCTTTCTCTTATTCTTTCTTGATGTTTCACCAGTCTTTGGTGCCATACTTAGGAGTGGTAGAAGTCAAAAATCAAAGCTTTTGCAACACCAAACTTAAGAGTTTTTCTCATCCTCGAGCAAATATGAACAATAGGGAAGAATAGGGTAGAAGAAGGTGGGGTAGGTGGAGCTTCTGTGGGACCTACTAGTCCTGAGATGCTAGGGAATTCAAATTCCCTGCCTTCTGTATTGGCGTTTGAACGCCCAAGGGCTGCTCCCTGGCTGCCGTTCAACGCCAGCAATGCTGCCCATTTGGGGCGTTGGACGCCCAACCAGAGTTCTCTGGCTGGCGTTCAAATTCAATAACACTCTATTCAGAGTGTTCTGTTTTCACTACTGAAGACTTCTATTTCTGTTCTGACTGCTGCACATGATTATGAACCTAAAAACTTAAAAAAAAAAGAAAAAAAATAATAAAATAAAATTAAGAAATAGAAATAATTAATTAAGGTTGGGTTGCCTCCCAACAAGTGCTTGATAAACCACTATTTTATGGTTTATCTTGCGCTTATTTGAGTGGTTTTTATCAATTCTTTGCTCACTTATTCATATAATTTGCCTGGTTTTACAATTCCTTCCTAATTCTGTGATATAATTGAAAACATGTTTCCTAGGCCTTTAAACTGTCAATTTTAGTTATCCGTTATTACCATTCGATGCCGTGATCTGTGTGTTGAGTATTTTCAGGCTGTATAAGGCAGGAATGACTTAGAAGATGGAAAGGAAACAAGCAAAGTGGAAGGAACGTTCGAAAATAAAGTTTTGAGAAGCTGGCAGCGAAGCGCACGCATGGATGACGCGTACGCATGACAAGGAATTTCGCCAAACGACGTGCACGCGTGACCGACGCGTACGCGTGACATGCGCCACGTGCAGAAACTGCAGAAAGTACTGGGGGCGATTTCTGGGCTCCTTTTGGCCCCTTTTTTCAAACCCAAAAAACACAAAATAGAAGCTGCAGAATGGAGGAATCAATGAGGCATTCAATTATTCATAATTTTAGGTTTAGATGTAGTTTCTAGAGAGAGATGCTCTCTCCTCTCTCTAAGTTTTAGGATTTCTCTTAGTTTAGGTTTATTTCGTCTCAATTCCAGGTTCAATGTTCCTTTAACTTAGTTTCTTTTCTACTCTTATTTGTTCTAACTTTCTAGTTTATTTATTTCCTTTGTTGATTATTCTATGTTGCCAATTTATTTTATGAATTCTCATGTTAGATTTAATTTTCTATCTTAATACAATTTAAGGTATTTCAGATTTATGATTGCTTTCTTCTATTTATGTTATTGATGCTTTCAATTCAAGTTAGATTTTTTTCCATTTTGGATTTGGTTGATTATTTAGAGACTCTTGAGTTATCAAACTCCTTAGTTGATTGATAATTGGAATTTGCTGGTTGATTTGGATCCCTCTAAGCTAGTCTTTCCTTAGGAGTTGACTAGGACTTGAGGAATCAAATTGATTCATCCACTTGACTTTCCTTCATAGTTAAAGGTTAACTAAGTGGGAGTAATGAACAATTCTCATCACAATTGATAAGGATAACTAGGATAGGACTTCTAATTCTCATACCTTGCCAAGAGCTTTTCTAGTTATCAATTTACTTTCTTGCTATTTTATTTCCTTGTTTCCTATTTCAAAAACCCAAAAAGATACTTTCCATAACCAATAATAAATCATACCTCCCTGCAATTCCTTGAGAGACGACCCGCGGTTTAAATACTTCGGTTATTATTTTTATTGGGTTTGCTTAAGTGACAACCAAAACTTTTGTACGAAAGGATTCTCTGTTGGTTTAGAAACTATACTAGCAACGAGAACTTATTTGTGAAATTCTTTACTAGCAAAAATCCGTTCGTCAAAATGGCGCCGTTGCCAGGGAATTGCAAACGTGTGCCTTATTATTGGTTATTGTAAATATTTGCTTTTTGCTTGTTTGTTTTTGTTTTTAATTTTTATTAGCTACTATGAATTCTCACCCCTGTCACTATGAGTTTGGTTCCAATTATGTTGCAGGGAATGAGCACTATAATGAGAACATGCATCAAGGTCGGAACAATCGAAGATGGGAGGAGTCACAAGGATTTGATCAACCCTTTTGGCAACAACCTCCTCCAAGGTGCCATGGACAACGACCATTCTACGATGCATCCCAAGACAATAGTTATGGTGGACCCTTTCGTGACAACCATCCACCAAATTATCATGGTAAAGAGCCATTCCAGGGTGCGTACCAAGAAGATAGATATGGTGGACCCCCTTGTAGTTACCAACAAGCCCCACCATATACCTATGAACCCCCTCCTCCACATAGCTTTGAACCACTGATGGCAAAAATTGTTGTTGGTCTAGATTTTCTCTTGTAGAAATAAGAATTTCGTTGTAAGCATAGCTCCAAACCAACAAACAACTCTCGCATCAAATTAAAATATGGTTTTGTCACATGTACAAACCCCAAATAAGAATTAACCGAAGTATTTAGACTCCGAGTCGTCTCACAAGGAATTGCAATGAAGTGTCTAATTATTGGCTATGAAGATCAAGGGGGGTTTTTGATTGATAAGAGGGCAAGAAATTAAATAACAATAAAGTAAAATGAGCAATTAAAGAAAGCAATTAATAAAGAGAGACATTCATGGCAAGTGTTGAGATCATAGGCTTTCTCTCCTAGTCATGCAATGATTAATTCATCTTATTTAGTCAACTCCAACAAATAGGGAGAAAGTCAAACAAGACTAATCAATCATACCACAATAATAACAAGAATTTATCTTATTACGTCATCTCCAACATTGAAAGAAGGTATCATATTATCTTCCATGAGAGAAAGTCTAATAAGACTAGCTAATCTCAATCCAAAAGTCCTAATCAACTTACTAATTAAATTAGCAAAAGATTAGCGTCAATGGAAACAATATTAGCTAACAACTCTAGATGACCAACATAAGTTGGGTTTTCATGACTCAAGATTGCTCAATTACTCTTTTCAAGCCAAGAATGCTCAAAATCTACTCTAAATCCCAACCAAGCATTTTGTCAAACACTTGGTGGGTACAAAGGGAAAGCATGGTAAATGTGCAAGAATAATAAAATCTACCAACTACCAATTGCAAGAAAAGTAAATCAACAACTCAAATCATCAATAAAAGAACATCAAACATTAAATTTCATTAAAGAAAATATCCAAATCCAACAAAGGGCTCATAAACATAAAAAGAGACATAAAAGTAAAATTGACAAGAGAACTAAGAAGAATAGAGTAGTAGCAACAAGAAATTAAAAGGAGAAACTAAATTAAAACAAGAATTAAAAGTTGTATTTAAGAAAATTAAACCTAAACTACCCTAAAATCTAGAGAGAGGAGAGAATCTCTCTCTCTAGAATTCTACCCTAAAACATGATGAAAACTAAACTATGACTACTTGGTTCATTCCCCCTTCAATCCTTGGGTTCAATAGCATCAGAAATGAGTTGGATTGGGCCCAAAATGCTTCAGAAATTGCTAGGGGTGATTTCACTTTTAATGGGCCATGTTCAGCATCGGTGCGCACACGTACATGGCACGTGCGCGCCCCTATATGTGAAGCAAAATATGGCAAATTTTATATCATTTTGAAGCCCCAGATGTTAGCTTTCCAACTCAACTAGAGCTGCCTCATTTGGACCTCTGTAGCTCAAGTTATGGTCAATTGAGTGCAAAGAGGTCAGGCTTGACAGCTTTACGGTTCCTTCATTTCTTCATGAGTTCTCCCACTTTGCATGCTTTTTCTTCATTCCTTCCATCCAATACTTGCCTTATAAACTTGAAATCACTCAACAAACATATCAAGGCATCGAATGGAATTAAAGTGAATTAAAATCACCAATTTTAGGGCCTAAAAAGCATGTTTTCACATTTAAGCACAAATCAAGGAAGAATTGCAAAATCATGCTAATTCATTGAATAAATGTGAGAAAAGTTGATAAAACCACCCAAATTAAGCACAAGATAAACCACAAAATTGGGGTTTATCAACTACCATACTCACAAGCCCCTTACCACCAAACGCCCCGATATGACCCTAATCCTTACCCACCATACCAAGAACCTTATGATCCATACTTAGATCCACCCCAATCCCAACACAATTACTCTCAAGAACCACCACCTCAATATACGCCATCTCTATATCCTTATCAAGAAGAACCACCTCCATATTATAAGCCCTTTCTCCCAACAAATGAACCCTCCTATCCACCCTAACCTCCATTGGATAACAACACACTTATCTCTAATCTCATTGGTCTCACCTCTAAACTCCAATATCTTATATCCCGTAGGGACCAACCCTCTACCTCCAATATTCAACCCTCAAGCTTTAGTGCACAACCACCCTCCGTGCAAGAATACCATGTCCATCAATCCAAGAGCAAGATGATTCCAATTACGCTATTGACATGGAACAAGAGAGAAGGGATTGTCTTCATGAATTCATACTTGAAAAGAAGCTAGAGGAGGCCCTAAAGGTGGAGGCAGCAGAGACCCTTGAAGATGAAGGAGTGGTTGAAGAATTAGTGAAGGAAGACATCAAGGAGGAGTCTGATTTTGTATTAGAGCAAGTGGAGAAAGCCAAAATTATCACAGAAGAGGAAGTGGTTGAAGACTTAGGAGATACGGAACCTCCATGGAAAAGTCCAGTCATAGAGCCTCCTTCCAAGGTGTTTGATGTTGATGTTGAGGAGAGTGTACAACCTCCAAGGCATATCATGGTTGAAGACTTTGAAGAGGTTGATCAAGAGATAGAGATTAAAGAAGAGGAAGCACAACCTCCCCTGCCCTTGGTAAGCAATAAAGAAGAGATTGAATTGGAAGAAAGCTACCAAGAGGAAGAGGTTGAATTTGAAGAAGCTTGCAAAGAGGTGGAAGAATTCAAAGAGGAGCACAAGAGAGTGGAGCCTGCAAGATCACTAGAAACACCTCTCCAGAAGCCATTACCATCAGATACAACATTCAAGTGGGTAAAATTCTTATCCTTAACCTTCACTTTCCCACTTGAATATGGCTTACTGGAAACAGATGGTCAACTTAGAGCTCTTTGTGGCTTTAAGAGTACGAGGGAGATGGTTAGTGGTAGGAGTTATCATGCAAGGTTCAATATGGTTCCACGCTCCATATTGAAGTACAAGGATTGGTGTAGAGCTCGATTGAATGGGTCTCGGAAGTTGTTTGGATGCTTCATTGAGAATTCAGATTGCCTGCCACCCGGTTGGAACAATGATGATCAACACAAAGACGGGTGCAAAAGCCAAGTTTGGGTAAGCCAATTGGTAAGCCAATTTACATAGCATAGAAATTAGGCTTGGGTAAGCCAATTTGGCGTCAGTGGAGTTCTTGTTTGCAATTATGTAGAGCTCACAAGAAATCAGATGATGAATCTCCACTTCGTTACCCAGCATAATGCAGTGGATCATCACTGCTCTTTTGACAGTGACTTCAGAGCGGTTGCTGGTGGGCAGTATAGAATGCCCAATGAAGTCCAGCCAACCCCTAGCAATTGGTTTGAGATCTCCTTTCTTGAGTTGATTTGGGACACCTTTTGTATTAGTTATCCACTTGGTTCCAGGGATGCATATGTCCTCTAGAACTTGGTCTAAGCGCTTATCAAATTTAACCATTCTCCTATTAAAGGATTCTGGATCATCTTGTAGTTGAGGCAGCTTGAAAACCTCTCTTATTCTGTCCTGGTGGAAGTATATAATCGTCCCTCTGACCAAGGTTCGAAAGGTATAGAAAGTGGCTCCAGTTAATCTCTGCTTATCTGTTTGCCACAGATTTGTGTAGAATTCCTGAACCATGTTTCTACCCACCTTTGTCTCAGGATTAGCCAGAACTTTCCAGCCTCTTTTTCGAATTTGCTCTTAGATCTCTGGATATTCGTCTTCTTTCAGATTGAATTTAACTTCCGGGATCACTGATCTTAGACTCATTATTCTGTAGTAATGGTCTGCATGTTCTTTGGTTAAAAACCTCTCTTGATTCCAAAGTGATTTTGGAATATTCTCTTTCTTGCCTCTTGAAGTGGTTTGTTTTCCTTTATGAGCCATGATCTTAGTGACTCTTAGCTCAGTGATCACAAAAAGCACACCAAACTTAGATATTTCCTTGTCCTCAAGCAAAAGAAAGGAAAGGAGAGGAAGAGAAGGAGAGACAGATTCGAATTGTGGAGGAGAGGGGGATGGCCGAATGTGAATTTAAAGAGGGGGGTGGGTTTTCAAAAATTTTGAAAAAGATATGCTAGAAGATATGATTTGTAAAAAGATAATTTTGATATGCAAAAGATGTAGTTTTAAAATTGAAAAGATGAGAGAGAGAGATTTGAAAAAAATAAATCTAATTTTTGAAAAGATAGTATGATGATTTGGAAAAGATTTGAAAAGAATTAAAAAAAAGAGATAGATGAGTTTTGAAGAAGATTTGAATAGAAGTTAATGGAGAATGAAGAAAGATTTTAAAAATTTTTATATATTTTTTTTTTGTTTTTGAAATTGAAATTGAAAGATTGATGAGCGGATATTTTATACGCTTTTTGGGGTTAATTTCATGTAGTTTTTAGGATATTTTAGTTAAGTTTCTAGTATATTTTCATTAGTTTCTAGGAAAAATTCATATTTCTGGATTTTACTATGAGTTTGTGTACTTTTCTATAATTTCAGATATTTTCTGGCTGAAATTGAGGGAGCTGAGCAAAAATTTGATTCGGGCTGAAAAAGGATTGCTGATGCTGTTGGATTCTGACCTCTCTGCATTCGGAATGGATTTTCTGGAGCTACAAGAGTCCAATTGGCCCGCTTTCAATTGCGTTGGAAAGTAGACATCCTGGGCTTTCCAGCAATATATAATAGTCTATACTTTGCTCAAGGATAGACGATGTAAACTGGCGTTCAACGCAAGTTCTATGTTGCAGTCTGGCGTCCAGCGCCAGAAACAGGTTACAAGTTGGAGTTCAACGCCAGAAACAGGTTACAACCTGGCGTTGAACGCCCAAAACAGCCCAGGCACGTGAGAAGCTTTAGTCTCAGCCCTAGCACACACCAAGTAGGTCCCAGAAGTGGATTTCTGTACTACCTATCATAGTTTACTCATTTTCTGTAAACCTAGGTTACTAGTTTAGTATTTAAACAACTTTTAGAGATTTATTTTGTATCTCATGACATTTTTAGATCTGAACTTTGTACTCTTTGACGGCATGAGTCTTTAAACTCCATTGTTGGGGGTGAGGAGCTCTGCTGTGTTTTGATGAATTAATGCAATTACATCTGTTTTCTATTCAAACACGCTTATTCCTATCTAAGATGTTCATTCGTGCTTCATTATGATGAATGTGATGATCTGTGACACTCATCACCATTCTCAACCTATGAACGTGTGCCTGACAACCACTTCCATTCTACATTAGATTGAATGAGTATCTCTTAGATTCCTTAATCAGAATCTCCGTGGTATAAGCTAGAATCTATTGGCGGCATCCTTGAGAATCCAGAAAGTCTAAACCTTGTCTGTGGTATTCTGAGTAGGATTCTGGGATTGGATGACTGTGACGAGCTTCAAACTCGCGAGTGCTGGGCGTAGTGACAGACGTAAAAAGGATAGTAAATCCTATTCTGGTACGATCGAGAACCTACAGATGATTAGTCGTGCGGTGACAGCGCACCTGGACCATTTTCATTGAGAGGAAGGATGGTAGCCATTGACAACGGTGATCCATCAACACACATCTTGCCATAGGAGGGACGTGCGTGCGTGAAGAAGAAGACAGGGAGAAAGCAGAGATTCAAAAGACAAAGCATCTCCAAAACTCCAACATATTCTCCATTACTGCATAACAAGTATTTATTTCATGCTCTTTTATTCCTCGCAATTCAATTTGATAAGTGAATTATTTTCCTGACTAAGAGCTACAAGGTAACCATAGATTGCTTCAAGCCAACAATCTCCATGGGATTCGACCCTTACTCACGTAAGGTATTACTTGGACGACCCAGTGCACTTCCTGGTTAGTTGTGCAAATTTGTGAAAAATAGTAATATTGACATTGACATGTAACAAATTCGTGCACCAAAGATGATGATATGTAACATGTTTATGCAAGAAATTATGGATGAAATCATGAAAATTTGAAAAAATTGAGTTGAAAAACAAAACTTCCTCCCCTCCACAACCTTGGCGTTAAATGCCCAACTGCTGCTTGTTTTGGGCGTTTAACGCCCATCTGTAGCCTCTTTTGTTGCTTCTGGCTAGCGTTAAACGCTAGAAATCTTTTGTCACTGGGCGTTTTTCTGAACGCCCAGGATGCTGCATGTTTGGCGTTAAACGCCCAGAATGGTACCCATTCTGGCGTTTAACGCCCAAAAAGGTATCATTACTGGCGTTAAACACCCAGTAGAAGCTTCTTTTGGGCGTTTAACGCCCAAATGTACCTCTTACTGGCGTTTTCTTGCTAGTGAGCTCCTTTTCCTGTTTTGTACTCTGAATCCTTCTGTAACTCTGTGAACTTATGCAATTGATACTCTACCTTGAAGATTATTTATATTAAACTCGTATAATTATTATTTAAATAACAAATAAGCCTTGCTAATGGCTGGGTTGCCTCCCAGCAAGCACTTCTTTATTGTCTTTAGTTGGACCTTGCTGAGCTTTTAATCTAGCCTCAGCTTTGAGCACTCTTGCTCGACATTGCCTTCAAGATAATGCTTGATTCTCTGTCCATTAACAATGAACTTCTTATTAGAATCAATGTCTTGAAGCTCCACATAGCCATATGGTGACACACTTGTAATCACATATGGTCCCTGACGATCGGATTTTCTATCGGTAAAGAAATATAAAAATATGATCGCGTTGTAAGTATAGCTTCTAAACCAATAGAAAATCCTTTCGTACAAATATTTTGGTTGTCACAAGTAACAAACCCCTTTAAAATTGATAACCGAAGTATTTAAACCTCGGGTCGTCTTCTCAAGGAACTGCAGGGAGGTATGTTCTTATTAATGGTTATGAGTTTTGTAAATTGGGGGTTTTGAAAGTAAGGGACAAGTAATTTAAATGACAAATAAAATAAATAAATAACTGTAAAAAAAGCTCTTGGCAAGGTATGAAAATTCGAAAGTCCTATCCTAGTTACTCCTATGAGAATGGAAGTTAATCCCACTTAGTTAAACCTTATGAAAGCAAGGAAAAGTCAAGTGAACTAATTAGTTAGGTTCTCAAGTCCTAGCCAACTCCTAAGGAAAGACTAGAGTTAGTGGAATACCAGTCAATTAGCCGACATAACAACCAATCACGGATAGTTGATAACTCAAGAGCTTCCAGTTAATCAATTAAAGCCAATAATGCAAAAAGCTAAATAAGAATCTTAGATCTGAAATACCTCAATTGCATTAAATAAGAGAAAATCAATCTAAACATAAAGAATTCATAAGCCAATCTGGCAACATAAGTAATTAAAGGATAGCATTAAAGTATCTGAAAGTAAAAGAGAAATATAAAGTAAAAGAAATATTGAACCTGATGAAGAGTTGAAATTTTAAATCCTTAAGAGGAATCCTAATCCTAAAACCTAAGAGAGAGGAGAGAACCTCTCTTTATAAAAACTACATCTAAATTATGAGAAGTGAATTATGAAAAGCATGTTGATGAATGGATGCATTCCCCCACTTTATAGCCTCTAATCTGTGTTTTATGGACTAAAAACTGGGTCAAAAAAAGCCTAGAAATCGCTCCCAGTGATTTCTATTACGTTCAGGTCGCGGCAAAGTGACGCGGAGGCGTCGTCCATGCGTTTGCGTGGATTGCATTTTTGCCAGGTCACACGTCCGCGTGATCCATTCGTTCGCATCGCCTGGCGTCAAGGCAGCTATGTCAAATTATATATCTTTACAAAGCCCCAAACGTTATCTTTCCAACACAACTGGAACCATCTCATTTGGACCTCTGTAGCTCAAGTTATGACCGTTTGAGTGCGAAGAGGTCAGGTTGGACAGCTTAGCAATTTCTTCAATTTCTTGTATCCTTTCCACTTTTGCATGCTTCCTTTCCATCCTCTTAGCCATTCCTGCCCTGTAATATCTGAAAACACTTAACACACATATCAAGGCATCTAATGGTAATAAGAGAGGATTAATATTAGCAAATATAAGGCCAAAGAAGCATGTTTTCAATCATAGCACAAAATCAGGAAGGAGAATGTAAAACATGCAAATTATATGAATAAGTGGGTAAAGAGTTGATAAAAACCACTCGATTAAACACAATATAAACCATAAAATAGTGGTTTATCAACCTCCCCACACTTAAACATTAGCATGTCCTCATGCTAGGCTCAAGAGAAACTATAAGAGTGAAGAGGAATGGTAAAATGTATGAAATGCAATCATATCTATATGAATGCAACTAAATGCAAAATGATTCTACCAACTTGGTGAAAAGTAAATAAACCTTTCAAGAACAAACATGAACTGGATTTCACTAATTCAAATCATAAAAATGAAGTACAAATAAACTTGCAGAAGAAAATAGCTCATGAAAGCCAGGAACAAAGAATCGAGCATCGAACCCTCACCGGAAGTGTATACACTCTAATCACTCATGTGTTTAAGGTTTCGATTCTCTCAATTCTCTACTAACCTTGCTTTCTAAGGCTTGCTCTTCATCTAACAATCAACAAAAATTTAATGCACAGATACACATATCAAGAGGTCTTTTAAGGGTTGTAATGGGGTTAGGGTCAAGGTAGGATTGCATTTGGCCAAGTGGACTAAAATCTAAATCCTTAATTAACTTAAAATTTTCCCACCTAACTTAAGACAATCCATTTAATTACAATGCAAAATCTAACTGCCCATTAACTATGTTTTCCACATATTCATGCATCCGATTTTGAGTACAGTACATATGCATTGCTTTCATCATTTACTTTGGGGCATTTTGTCCCCTTTTACTTATTTGCTCTTTTTATTTTCTTTTTCTCACTTCTTTCTCTTTTTTATATATATATATTTTTTCTTTTCTTTTATTTTTCTCAATGCATATGATTAAATTATTGGATGGATGAATGATGAGATGCAGAAGCTGGTGAATTAAAAATTATTAAAATGGTTACGTTGCAAGTATAGTTCTTAACTCACCGAAAATCTGCCTATCAATTTAGAAATATGTCACAGAGAGTTAAATTAAAAATTACTGGGAGTTTTAAGTCCCAGGTCGTCTCCCAACGAGTTGCAGAAAAGTGTGCTATCTTATTAATCAGATGTTCCAAGAAGTTGAGTTAAGTAAATTGGAATTTAAATTGAGGAAATTTAAATAATATGAATAAAAGCCTTGATTGAGAGTTGATTCGTTGGAACTTCTACCATTGATGGAATAATTGTAAGATTAATTTATAATTAGTGGTTGCTTTGTTTGGTTATCCTTTACTAGGTAAGGGAAAGTCAAACAAGTTGGAATGCTAGATCTGTTCACAAGTTGCAACCCACTTAATTCAAAGGGATTGGCGTTGGTGACAGGATAGGAATCCAACAGTTAACCCAATTACAAATTTTCCTTCAATCCTTCCAACTCAAGAGTTCCTTTTAATCAACTCCACATCAAGTGAAGAAACTACTCACTCATTGTAAATAATAAATCCATAACACATGAAAGGGAATTAAAAGAAGACACGATTATTGGAATTGAAATTGAATTACAAAGAAATAATCCTTGCATTAAATAATCATAAAAGTATCTGAATGACAAAATTGAACAAAGCAAAGAACATGGAAGAATAAAGCCATGTTGAGAAAACGAACTAGAATGACGAAGTCTTGATGAGGAAATAACCCTTCTCAATGTTCCAATGCTAAGACCAATTGAAAATTAAAATTCTAAAACCTAGAGAGAAAAAACCTAAGGGAGTAAAACTAGATCTCAAACTGTTAACTGTATAGAATGAATGTTCTCTTTTGTTTCTGCGTATTCTCCGTCTCTAGTCTGCTGTTCCGGGCCGAAAATTGGGTCGAATTAAGGTCCAAAATCGCCCCCAACGAATTCTGCAGATTATGCAGATCGCACATGTCACGCGATCGCGTCATCCATGCGGACGTGTCATTCACGTTTTTTCTTGCCCCGCGTTCGCGTCGTCCACGCTACCACGTCGCCTGAGCTTTTCCAATCCGCGCGGCCGCGTGAGCCATGCGGCCGCGTCACTGCGATTTGCTCTCCTTCGCGCGGTCGCGTGAGCCATGCGACCGTGTCACTTCTCGCTGGTTATCTCCTCAAATTCTTGTGTTCCTTCCATTTTTTCTAGCTTCCTTTCCAATCTCCAACTCATTTATGCCCTGTAAAGTCTGAAACAATCAACACACAGATCACGACATCGAATGGAATAAAGGAGAATTAAAAATAAATAATTAAAGTCTCTAGGAAGCAATTTTCAAACATGTAATAAATTCAGGAAGGAAATCTAAATGCATGCTAATTTAATGAATAAGTGGGTAAGGATCATGATAAAACCACACAATTAAACACAATATAAATCATAAAATAGTGGTTTATTAACCTCCCCACACTTAAAACATTAGCATGTCCTCATGCTTAACTGAAGGAGATAAGGAAATGAGCATGAACATGTAGAAACTCATGAAATGCAATGCAGGCCTATATGTATATAAATAAATGCAACTATATGATTCTTGTCCACTTGATCAAAAGTAAATAAGCTCTTCAAAACATATTCCACTAATTTTATCATTACACAATAAAACAGATAAAAGTGCAAGAAGATAGCTCATGAAAGCAGGGAACATGAAAATTCAAGCAAATTTATCATAAAAATTTTTGAAAAATTAGTGAAATTTTGTTCCAAAGATAGAGTCTTAAAAGAAACTTATTGTCTTTTCAATCCAGTAGAACATGCATGCAACTATCCTAACTTATGCAATTTATTCTATTTTATAAAGGAAAGAAAATCTAATTAACATATCCTAATTATTGGTGCTAGAGAAGAGAAATTACCTCCGGAAGTCAGGTACTGACCGACCTCCCCACACTTAAGGCTTTGCACCGTCCTCGGTGCCATCTGTCAGGAACAGGGGTGGGCTGGTAGCAGTATCTCCACAGTCGGGGCCGTCATGGCTCCCTGTGCTGGTGAAAGAAGTGGAGTCCGGGGTATCCGAGTCCTTGAAGTGTCCCTTGAGTAGCTCCTTGAGGTGTTTGAATCGGCGCTCGTTACGGTGCTCTCTCATCTTAGTTTTCTGTTCTTGCCAATCCAACCGTTCGATTATCTGCTGGAGCAATGCATCAGTTGTAAGTGCTTGTGGTGTTGAAGGAGGATTGTCTTCAACTGGATCAGTAGGAAGATTTGTAGTGGCTGCTGGAAGTCTGAGGTATTTCCCGTTAGGGACATACTGATCATCCCGTGGAAGCACGGCTTTGGTGTCCCTAGCTTTGTAGGAGACTCCGGCTGCTGAGACAAGATCTGAGACCATGGCAGGGAAAGGTAAATTGCTCGCAATTTGTACGTGTCCCATAGCATTCCGGATATGTCTTGAGAGATTCAGAGGTTGGTCTGTAAGGATGCACCATAGTAGAACAGCCATGTCCGCAGTGAAAGAGGACTCGTGGGTGCTCGGGAAGACGTAATGAGACATGATCTGTGCCCATACACGAGCCTCCAAGGTGAGTGCTGAAGCCAAGATTCTCTTAGGGCGGGTACGGTGGTATCCGTAGATCCAATGGCTGCCAGGTAATGCGATGACTCCGAGAACGGAGTCCCAGTTAAATTGGTACCTCTGGCACTTAAGTGCGGCTTCTTGAAAGGTGTCCATTCCTTCTGGAATAGGGGGAAGATTCAGAGCTTGTTGAATGGCCTCTTCTGTGATGGGGAGTTGCTTCTGCCAGACATAAACAGACTGCAGGGTCGGCATGTAGAAGTTGGAGTAGAACTCAACTACCCAAGAAAGATTGACCTGCCTTGGTTGTCTCCGTAGGAAACCCCAATGTCGTCGTTCAATTTGCAGCTCAACAAAGGTAGCAATATTGGGCGGGAGGATAAGAAGGTATTTATTGTTATAGTTCCTTTCTGCCAGGATAGGGAACATCTGCTCACAGTAGCGATTGGGAAATCGTGCAGTGTCCTTTGCTGGAAAGGATTTCTCCTTTTCATCAACCTTTATTATCCTCTTAACTCTTTTTGTTGAGGGCTTGACTGCGGTTGAAGAAGGCTCTGCCACTAATGCTCTTTTAGTTCCTCTTCTTGCTGGTGGTTTGGAAGTTGCTTTCTCCTTTCCTTTCTTGGTGGCCATCCTGAAAGAAGGGAAGAGAAAGTAAATTAAATTCAAAGAGATAGACAGCAAGGAAGGAAATGGAAAAGAGGTTGAAGGGGGCACAGTAAAATGTAAACGACATTAACACATGCTCTCGAGTACATATGAAAAGCCATCAATGAAAAATAGCTAGTGCAGATAAAAACAAGTGAATGCAAGGTGTTTATTGGCATGCTGGCAAAGGGCATGAGTAGCATAGACCAAGCAATACTTCGTAACAAACCATCACGTTTGTATTGACAATTAAATTCAATTAATAAAATAATAAGGGAAAGTTGTGAAAAGCAAGCATTGA
Organism: Arachis ipaensis; assembly: GCF_059453495.1. Lineage (NCBI taxonomy): Eukaryota > Viridiplantae > Streptophyta > Magnoliopsida > Fabales > Fabaceae > Arachis > Arachis ipaensis. The sequence goes on along the minus strand of NC_142441.1, from coordinate 109,405,995 downwards.
AAAGTATAACAACATAGAGAAGTGCATAACGCCATATGAGCATTCTTACAAACACATAGCATGCGTGGTGAATAAGGTATAGAAAATATGAAGATGAACATGCAAGCAATCCCTTAAATAGAATAAATGTCAAACAATTTGCAACAATCCACAAGCATTTAATGAGGGATGATGACTCAAAAGAAAATTTCTAACACCATGTAAAAAGGAAAAGAAAAAGAAGGAAAATATGAATAATGAAAAGAGAAAGAAAAGAGAAGAAAATATATATAAAATAATAAGAATGATAGAAAGAGAGATAGGGGAGAAGAGAATAAAACCTTGTTAATGGAGGTGAGAGAGATAGAGAGTGAAAGGTGAGATAGAAAGAGGAAGGGGGAAGAAGGAATAAGGAGGGAAAAGGAAAATTAGGATTTGGAAGAGAGAAAGATAAGATAATCTGGCAATTTAGGTTGAGCTGTGCGGTGCATGCGACGCGGCCGCGTGGGGCATGCGTTCGCATGGGCGCGCTTCCAGTGTGGTGACGCGATCGCGTCGGTCACGCGGTCGCGTGACCCATGTTATGCGTCTGGTGCGAGTGTGGCCTCGCACCAGCACAACTCTCTGTTCAAAATAATTTAATTGCCAAATTAGGGTGACGCGATCGCGTGGGTCACGCGATCGCGTGAGGGTGCGTCAGAAGATGGATGACGCGGCCGCGTTGGTGACGCGGTCGCGTGATAAGGATTGTGCTTCCAGCACCAATCCAGCACCACTCTTGCACAATATTTCAGTGTGCACCCTTATACGTCGAAAATTCAGGGCACGCGACCACGTGGAGCACGCGGTCGCGTGGAAGGCCATGGTTCCCATGCGAGGCGGACGCGTCAGCGACGCGGTCGCGTGGGTCGATTTGTGCCATTGGCACGCCTCCAGCCACACTCCAATGTGACTCTCTGCTCATTTATTTTTTTTTCTTCACTTCCCTTGCGACGCGGATGCGTCGCTGATGCGATCGCGTCGCGTAGCGAAAATTTTTTTTTTTGTAAATGGAAGAAATATAAAGACATGTAAATGCAAATGCACGAAAGTACTAATAAAGAGAAGAGTTATTAAATAGGAAAAACAAAGAAAAGAACGATCATACCACGGTGGGTTGTCTCCCACCTATCACTTTGCTTTAACGTCCGTAAGTTGGATGCTCCACTAGCTCAATTTGCTGCTATGTGGGGATCTTCCAAGCGGAAAATCTCAAGCTCCTTGTTTTTTTGCACCTTCTCACCATGGTACAGCTTCAGGCGTTGTCCATTAACTTTAATAAGGTCAGAGCTTGACGGATGGCTTAGGTGATAAACTCCGTCGGCTCAGCTTCTCTACTCTATATGGACCTTCCCATTTTGATCTCAACTTACCTGGCATGAGCCGTAGTCGAGATTTGTAAAGGAGAACAAAATCTCCAGGTTGGAACTCTTTCTTCTTGATGTTTTGATCATGCACAGCTTTCATCTTTTCCTTGTATATTCTGGAGTTCTCATAAGCTTCTAGACAAAGGTTCTCCAGTTCCTGCAGTTGCAACTTCCTTTCAGCTCCGGCTTTCTCAATTCCCATGTTGCACTCCTTAACTGCCCAAAAAGCTTTGTGTTCTACCTCAACTGGGAGATGACAAGCTTTTTCATAAACCAAGCGGAAGGGACTCATCCCAATGGGTGTCTTGTATGCTGTTCTGTATGCCCACAGTGCATCTTGCAGCCTGATGCTCCAGTCTTTTCTATGTGGCTTGACTATCTTTTGCAAGATACGCTTAATTTCTCTGTTTGACACCTCAGCTTGCCCATTCGTTTGGGAATGATAAGCTGTTGCAACTTTATGAATTATCCCATGCTTCTTCATCAATCCTGTTAGTCTCCTGTTACAAAAATGGGTGCCTTGATCGCTTACGATCGCTCGTGGTGATCGAAAGCGACATATAATATGGTTTCTCACAAAGGAAATAACAGTGTTAGCATCATCAGTGCGGGTAGGAATTGCTTCCACCTATTTGGAAACATAATCCAGAGCTAACAATATATAAAAATATCCATTAGAATTTGGAAATGGACCCATGAAGTCAATGCCCCAAACATAAAAAATTTCACAGAAAAGCATATATTGTTGAGGCATCTCATCCCTCCTGGATATATTACCAAATTTCTGGCATGGCAGACAAGATTTACAAAACTTAGCAGCATCTCTAAAAAGAGTAGGCCACCAGAATCCACAGTCTAAGATCTTTCTAGCTGTTCTTTGAGGGCCAAAATGTCCTCCACTCTCAGATGAGTGACAGGCCTCTAAAATGGACTGGAATTCTGATTGAGGCACACAACGTCTAATTATCTGGTCAGTGCCACATCTCCATAAATATGGGTCATCCCATATATAATATTTAGACTCGCTTTTCAGCTTGTCTCTTTGATGCTTAGAAAAATTTGGAGGAAATGTGCGGCGAACTAAATAATTAGCAACAGGTGCATACCAAGGGATTATCTCAGATACTACTTGCAGGTTATCAAAAGGAAAATTATCATCTATAGGAGTAAAATCATCCTTAATATGTTCAAGGCGACTCAAGTGGTCTGCTACTAAATTCTGATTACCACTCCTATCCTTTATTTCTAAATCAAATTCTTGTAACAGCAGTATCCAACGTATAAGTCTTGGTTTGGATTCCTTTTTAGCAAATAGATACTTTAGAGCTGCATGGTCTGAATACACTACTACTCTAGTACCAAGTAAATAAGCCCAGAATTTATCCAGAGAAAAAACAATAGCAAGAAGCTCTTTCTTAGTAGTAGTATAATTGGACTGGGCAGTGTCTAAAGTCTTAGACGCATAGGCAATAACAAAAGGATCCTTACCTTCACGCTGAGCCAGCGCTGCTCCTACTGCATGGTTGGAAGCATCGCACATGATTTCAAATGGCTGGCTCCAGTCTGGTCCTCTCACAATTGGAGCTTGAGTCAGAGCAGTCTTCAGCTTATCAAACGCTTGTTTACAATCCTCACTGAACTCGAACTCAATATCCTTCTGTAGTAATCTGGATAAGGGAAGTGCCACCTTACTAAAGTCCTTAATAAATCTCCTATAAAAACCTGCATGGCCAAGGAACGAACGGACTTCCCTCACAGAAGAGGGGTAAGGTAAACTAGAAATAACATTCACCTTTGCTGGGTCTACAGAAATGCCATTATTAGATACCACATGTCCTAATACAATCCCTTGTTTAACCATAAAGTGGCATTTTTCGAAATTCAATACAAGGTTTGTATGAACACATCTATCTAATACTCTAGATAATCCATCTAAGCAAAGGCTAAAAGAATCACCATAAACGCTAAAATCGTCCATAAAAACTTCCATACAGTCCTCAATAAGATCAGAGAAAAGACTCATCATGCACCTTTGGAAAGTAGCTGGTGCATTGCACAAGCCAAAGGGCATTCTCTTGTAAGCATAAGTCCCAAAAGGACATGTAAAAGTAGTCTTTTCCTGATCCTCCGGAGCTATATGAATCTGGAAATAACCTGTGTAACCATCTAAAAAGCAATAATGTGATTTACCTGACAGGCGATCCAGCATTTGATCCTTATGGGTAGCTTGGTTGAGACGCCTGTAATCAATGCAGACTCTCCAAGCATTCTGAACTCGAGTTGCTATGAGCTCTCCATACTCACTCTTCACTGTAGTGACTCCAGACTTCTTGGGCACCACTTGTACTGGGCTTACCCATTCGCTGTCTGAAATGGGATATATGATACCTGCTTCCAATAGTCTGGTCACTTCCTTTTTGACAACCTCCAAGATGGTGGGATTCAATCTTCTTTGGGGTTGACGGACAGGTCTTGCTTCCTCTTCTAAAAATATTCTGTGCTCACATACTTGAGGGTTGATTCCAACTATGTCTGCCAAACTCCACCCGATTGCCTTCTTATGCCTCCTCAGTACATCAAGTAACTGCTCTTCTTGTTGAGAAGTCAGTTCCCTTGTGATAATGACTGGAAGCTTCTGCTCATCCTCAAGATACGCATATTTGAGATGTGGAGGGAGGGGTTTCAATTCTAACTTTGATCATGGGCAGACTCTGGATTATCTAGGGCTTGTGAAAATGGTGAAGTGCCTTCACTGTCAGTTAAGAGGGTCCCCACACTTGGACCTTGTCCAGTGTGCCTCTCTTCAAACTCTTCCTTGTGAACTTCAGCTACACTTTCGTCTATGACATCACACTGGAAGATAGAACGATCCTCTGGGGGGCTGTCAATGACTCCATTCAGATTGAAGATTACTATCCGGCCATCTATTTCAAAGGAGTATGTCCCTGAGAAAGCATCCAATTTGAATTTTGATGTCTTCAGGAATGGTCTACCAAGCTGGATCGATGATGGCTTATCTGAATCATTATGGGGCATCTCCAAGATATAAAAATCAGTGGGAAATATGAGCCCTTTAATATTCACCAAAACATCTTCAGCAACTCCAGCCATCGTAATAATGCTTTTATCTGCTAACACAAAACGATCTGCCGACCTTTTTAAGGGAGGGAGCCTCAAAGCATCATATATAGACAAAGGCATTATACTAACACATGCTCCTAAATCGCACATGCAATCATAAATTACTACACCACCAATAGTACAGCTAACTATACAAGGACCTGGATCACTACATTTTTCAGGTAATCCTCCCATTAAAGCAGATATAGAACTACCTAAAGGAATAGTTTCTAATTCATTAATTTTGTCTTTATGGATACATAAGTCTTTTAGAAACTTTGCATATTTAGGTACCTGTTGAATAACATCAAAAAGGGGGACAGTTACCTCAACCTTTTTTAATATCTCTACCATTTTAGGATCGGGTTCTAGCTGCTTCCTGGGCTTCCTTGCAAGTTGTGGAAATGGAATGGGAGTAGTGTTTTCTGTGGTGCCTGCGCCTTTTGGTGCTTTCTCCTGTGGTTGATGAACGGATTCTTGGCGGTTTAGAATTTCTCAAATGAAATCTCGTCGAAGTATAGTTTCTAAACCAAGCAATGATCCTTTCATACAAAAAGTTGTTTGTCACTAAAACAAACCCCTAAATTTATAAACCGAAGTATTCGAACCTCGGGTCGTTCTCTCTAGGAATTGCAATGAAGTGGTTTGTTATTGGTTGTAAGTTATTTTGGGGTTTTAAAATTTTGTGCAAGAAATATAAATGGCAAGGAAAATAAACTAACAATTAACAAAGCTCTTGGCAAGATATGAGAACTAGAAATCCTATCCTAGTTATCTCCCTCAATTGTGATGAGAATTGTTCATTGCTCCCACTTAGTTAACCTCTAACCATGGAAGAAAGTCAAGTGGATGAATCAATTTGATTCCTCAAGACCTAATCAACTCCTAAAGGAAAGACTAGCTTTAGAGGCATTCAAATCAATTAGCAATCTCTAATTATCAATCAACAAAGGAATTAGATAACTCAAGAGTCACTAATCACTCTACCTAGGCCACGAGGAACAAAATCTATACAAAAATCCAACCAAGCATTTCATCAAACACTCGGAAGGCACAAAAGAAAAGTATAGCAAATCACAACAAGAATGAATTCTAACTACAATTGAATACAAAGAATTAACAACAACAACCAAGGAAATCACAATTATCATGAATTACCTCAAATTGCATTATTGAAAGGGAATAAAAGAAACAACAATCTATCCAAAACAAAGTGAAGAATCACAAGAATTAAAGTACATAACTAGAGAGAGGAAGAGGAGAAGATTAAGAATTGGCAAAGGAGAATTGAATTAGGACATGAATTAAACCTAGATCTGAGAAGAGAGATTAACCCTAACCTAATCCTAATCCTAGAGAGAAGTGAGAGCTTCTCTCTCTAGAACTACTTTAAACTAAAGCTATGACTAACTTCTAATCTAATTGTCTCTCCCCTTTAATCCTTGATCCTTTTATTCCTTTCTATCAGCAATTGGCGCCAAAAAATAGGTTCAGAAACCCCTCAAAATCACCAGGCACGTGTTGCCTTAATGAAGTCATGTGCAGACATCGATGCGTGCGCGCACGGTACGCGTGCACGTGCCTGGTTGATTCCGCAATGTGCGCACGAGCGCCTTGTGCGCGTGCGCGTGCTTGGCCGTGACCAATTCTTTGGCTTTTTTTGTGCTTCTCTCCACTTGCATGCTTCCTTCCTTGCTTCCTTTGATCCATGCCTGGCCTATTTCAATCCTGAAATTACTAGCAAACACATCAAGACCTCTTATGGAATCAAGGAGAAATCAAAATTCATCAAAATAAGGCCTAAAAAGCATGTTTTTACACTTAAGCACAAATACGGGAGAGATAACAAAATCATGCTAATTCATAGGTTAAATGCGAGAAAAGGTCATCAAAATACTCTAAATTCAATACAAGATAAACCCTAAAAATGGGGTTTATCAGTTGAGCTATCTCTTTTTCAGCTATGTCCTGTATATCCTCTTCCTCTTCAACATCTTCGATTTCTACCACCTCTTCAGCTGAGGCGTATTCTGGTGAGCTTGGTTCCTCCCAATTCCTCTCCTGCAGTGTGGTTTCGGACCTCAGGGTGATGGCATTAATGCCTCCCTTTGGATTGGGTAATGGTTGAGAGGGGATTCCAGTGGTGCTTGAAGGTTGGTTACTGAAATTTTGTGTTGATCCAAGCTGTGTCATAAAAGCTTGCAGAGTAGAGGTGAGACCATTCAGAGTGGCATTAATACTATTCATGATGTTATTTTCCATGGTCTGTTGTCTTCGCTCAAAAGATTGCAGTAGCTCTTCATTAGAAGATAAAGAAGAATGGGTAAATTGAGAGGTCTGCTGTTGATTGTTCTGTGGTCCTTGGTTTTGCCTCAGGTGAGGTGCTCTGTAAGGTTGATTTTGCTGCCTATTGTTGTTATTATTCCACCTATGATTTCCCTGATTATCTCTGCCTCCTCTGCTATTGTTGTCCCTCCAATTCTGGTTTGAATTGTCCTGCCATCCATGGTTGTTATTTCCACTTTGATTGTACCCTTGGTTGGGGCGGTCATAGAAGTTGTGAGTGGATGCCACCATGTTGTCTTCTTGTTGGAGCTGCGGGCATTCATCAGTGTAATGGCTATAATCAACACAGATTCCGTAAATTCTTTGTGGGACTAGTTGTTGGGTTTGCTGTGGTGGAGGAGGTTGAGCTTACTGAGCTTGTTGTTGATTCAATTGCATTTGCTTCAGCAAGTTGGTCATTTCACAGATGCTTTGAGTTAAAGCAGCAGTCTCTCTGCTAGAGGATACTTCTGCAACGGCTTTTGAATGGCCTTGCTTCTGTCTGTGGTTCCTAGTAGATTCAGCTAAATCACTGATCAGTTGCCAAGCCTCATCCGTGGTCTTGTACTTCTTCAAAGACCCATTGCTGGCACTTTCTAATGTGGTCTTATCTTGGGGCCTCATACCCTGTGTGATATAGCTGAGTAGCACGATCTTGTCAATCATGTGGTGGGGGCATGCTTCCAGAAGATTATTGAAGCGCTCCCAGTATTCAAAGAGAGTTTTATTGTCATCCTGAACAATTGTGGAAATATCCTTCCTCAGTTTATCAGTGACTTCTGATGGAAAGAATTTCTCCAGAAACTCCTTTCTGAGTGTATCCCAGTCAGATACATTTGCCAGAGGTTGAGTGTAGTACCACTCCCTTGCCTTTCCCTCAAGAGAAAACGGGAAAGCTTTCAGCAAAATTGAAGTTTCATCAGTGCCATCACGCCTGACAGTAGAACAGGCTGCCTGGAAGTCTCTCAAGTGCTTGATAGGCTCTTGAGCAGGTAGGCCATGAAACTTGGGCATCAAATTTAGTAGTGCGGTCTTTATTTCACAATCTGTAGCTACCTCTGGATGATGCACTTGAAACGGTTGCATTGTAAAATCAGGGGCTCCTTCTTCCTGGATGGTAACTCTCCTAGCTGCCATGTCTTCTGCAGTAAAACAACCGAGTCAGTAGAACGGGGGCTGGTTTCTTCCTGAAGTTCACTTTCAGATCCGCCCTCAGAGCGGGCAAACCAGCGCTGTTCTTGCCTTATTCGTGAAATAGTCCTTTCAATTTCAGGATCGAATATTAGCAAGCGCGGATCAGGAAGTGAGCGCGTCATTTGACGGAAGAAAACTGCAGCTCATAGTAGCAAAATAAAAGAAAATGCAAAGAAATAAATTCTAATTAATAAATTTAGCACTCTATTGCAAGTCCCCGGCAACGGCGCCAAAAATTGATGAGATGCAGAAGCTGGTGAATTAAAAATTATTAAAATGGTTACGTTGCAAGTATAGTTCTTAACTCAACAAAAATCCACCTATCAATTTAGAAATATGTCACAGAGAGTTAAATTAAAAATTACTGGGAGTTTTAAGTCCCAGGTCGTCTCCCAACGAGTTGCAGAAAAGTGTGCTATCTTATTAATCAGATGTTCCAAGAAGTTGAGTTAAGTAAATTGGAATTTAAATTGAAGAAATTTAAATAATATGAATAAAAGCCTTGATTGGGAGTTGATTCGTTGGAACTTCTACTATTGATGGAATAATTGTAAGATTAATTTATAATTAGTGGTTTCTCTGTTTGGTTATCCTTTACTAGGTAAGGGAAAGTCAAACAAGTTGGAATGCTAGATCTGTTCACAAGTTGCAACCTACTTAATTCAAAGGGATTGGCGTTGGTGACAGGATAGCAATCCAACAGTTAACCCAATTACAAATTTTCCTTCAATCCTTCCAACTCAAGAGTTCCTTTTAATCAACTCCCCATCAAGTGAAGAAACTACTCACTCATTGCAAATAATAAATCCATAACACATGAAAGGAAATTAAAAGAAGACACAATTATTGGAATTGAAATTGAATTACAAAGAAATAATCCTTGCATTAAATAATCATAAAAGTATCTGAATGACAAAATTGAACAAAGCAAAGAACATGGAAGAATAAAACCAAGTTGAGAAAACGAACTAGAATGACGAAGTCTTGATGAGGAAATAAACCTTCTCAATGTTCCAATGCTAAGACCAATTGAAAATTAAAATTCTAAAACCTAGAGAGAAAAAACCTAAGGGAGTAAAACTAGATCTAAAACTGTTAACTGTATAAAATGAATGTTCTCTTTTGTTTCTACATATTCTCCGGCTCTAGTCTTCTGTTCTGGGCAAAAAATTGGGTCAAATTAATGTCCAAAATCGCCCCCAACGAATTCTGCAGATTATGCAGATCTCACATGTCACGCGATCGCGTCATCCATGCGGACGTGTCATTCGCGTTTTTCCTTGCCCCGCGTTCGCGTCGTCCACGCTACCGCGTCGCCTGAGCTTTTCCAATCCGTGCGGCCGCGTGAGCCATGCGGCCGCGTCACTGCGATTTGCTCTCCTTCGCGCGGTCGCGTGAGCCATGCGACCGCGTCACTTCTCGCTGGTTATCTCCTCAAATTCTTGTGTTCCATCCATTTTTGTTAGCTTCATTTCCAATCTCCAACTCATTTATGCCCTGTTAAGTCTGAAACACTCAACACACAGATCACGGCATCGAATGGAATAAAGGAGAATTAAAAATAAATAATTAAAGTCTCTAGGAAGTAGTTTTCAAACATGTAATAAATTCAGGAAGGAAATCTAAATGCATGCTAATTTAATGAATAAGTGGGTAAGGATCATGATAAAACCACACAATTAAACACAATATAAATCATAAAATAGTGGTTTATCAATGAATCATGTCCTAAACATTTCTTTCACATTTTCAGAAAATTCTAACATACTCAATTCTCAAACCAAATATTTCCAAACCCAATTTTCCTACACTTAAATCATAAGCACTCTCACTAGTCTAAGCTAACCAAGGATTCAAATTAAGGACATTATTGTTTTCCGCTTAGAGATAATGATGTGCTAAAGTAAAGAACAAAGGGGTAAAATAAACTCAAAATTGATTTGCAAGGGATAATGAAAGGTAAGGCCATATGGGTATGTAAGCTTTAGTGAAACAAAGGCCTCAATCATATAAGTGCATGCATACATCAAACAATGGAAATATAGAATCAAGCAAGACAAAGATCACAATTTTAGAGAGGAAAACACACACTAAAAACAAATTATTGGTTGATAAAATGCAACCAATCAAATAGGCTCAAAATCTCACAGGTTTGTGTACTCGAGCTCTAAACCATGTTCCAAAATAATATTTCTTCAAACAAGTTTAATAAAAAGTTTTAATTTAAATTAGTGAAATACTCTAAAAAATTTCTTGAAAAAAAGAAAATATTACTTTAACCAAGCAGTGGTAAATATGCACAAAATCAAGAAAATATGCAATCAAACATGCAAATGCAATAATGAACAAACGAATAAAATAAAATATTGGTGTTGAGACAAGAAGGTACTAACCCATGGAGATCGGTATCGACCTCCCCACACTTAAAGGTCACACCATCCTCGGTGAATGCTAAGATGTACAAGTGGACGAGTTGCTCTAACTGATGCCTTTCTCTATAGATTGTGTAGATTGACTTGTTTGTCTTCCCATTAAGAAGCTTTTCCTTTTCCTTCCTCGGTGGCCATCCTGAAAGAAGAGAAAAAGAAGGAAAGTAACCCAGAAATAAAGATAAGAACATAAATAAAATATGGGTGTTAATGCCAAATAATAAAGGTCTCAATTACATGGTAGCTACAACATGCAAGTGAGAAAATAGTGGAAGCAAATGGCATACCAGTGGTGCAAAAGTTGCAACAAATGGGGGAGAAGTGTGGGTAATGAAAGACAATATAAATTCATGTCAATGCAAAAGGAATAACAGTATTATAAAAATTAGCATTGACATATAATTGATACCCAATCAGAATAAAATAAGTCATGAAGCACCAGAATAATTCAAGAAAAGATGTAACAGTTGAATAAGAAAATTTAACACCAATGAAAAAATAATGAATTTAGAAAAGAAAAATAAAAATATACACTAAATTAAAATGTAATGAATGAAAGTATGAAAATGAATTAAAATAAAATAAAATGAAAGATTAGAGGAATGAGAAGGGAAAGAAGGGAAGAAGAAGTAAGTAAGAAAGGAGGGAGGAAAAATTAGGATTGAGGAAGAAAATATAAGATATTTGGCGCTGATTTGGATAAGCTGTGCGGCGCAGGCGACGCGGACGCGTGAGTAACACGGTCGCGTGGTGCGCGATAAGGTCAGGTGATGCGAAGCGTGGGTCACGTGATCGCGTAGCCTGATTTGTGCGATTGGTGCGAGTGCAGCCTCGCGTTCGCGCAACTCTCTGTTCGAAACTCCTTTTACCAAATTTTCGGATGACGCGGTTGCGTGGGTGATGCGATCGCGTGAATGGCCTTTCTTTTAAAAATGACGCGGACGCATAGGGCACGCGTTCGCGTGGTAGGGCTTGGGCTTCCAGCATGAGTCCAGTCCCATTCCAGCACAACATACTGCCATACACCCCTTTACGTCGATTTTACAGAGCCACGCGTTCGCGTGGGTGACGCGGATGCATGGGGAAGCTATTTTTCTATTGACGTGGCCGCGTCGGCGACGCAGTCGCGTGGGCATATTTGTGCCTGAGGCACGCCTCCAGCTACGCTCTCGCGTGACTCTCCGTTCACTTTTCTTTTCTTCCTATTACATTTGTGACGCGGACGCGTCAGCGACGCTTACACGTCGCGTGCATTTTTTTTTATGCATGAAAAATGCAGAATGAAAAATGCAATGCTGATATGGATGTTATGAATAATTCCAGGTTCAATAAAATAGAATAAAACTAAAAACAAACAAAACGAAATAAAATTAAAATTGAGAAAGGAATGATCATACCATGGTGGGTCGTCTCCCACCTAGCACTTTTAGTTAAAGTCCTTAAGTTGGACACTTGGTGAGCTCCTTGTCATGGTGGCTTGTGCTTGAATTCATCCAAAAATCTCCACCAATGTTTGGAATTCCAGTAGCCTCCGGGATCCCAAACTAGGCGCAGAAAGCCTTCAAGTAAGTTAAAGCAAGTGATAAGGCCCCAAGAGTGTTGATTGCCAGAATGAATTCTGGGGTCCTAAATCTTGCTTTTGCACCCGTCATCTTGTTGATCATTAGTGTTCCAACCGGGTGGCAGGCAATCTGAATTCTCACTAAAGCGGCCAATCAACTTCCTAGACCCATCCAATATAGTATTCTTCCAACCATAATAATTCAGCCGTGAGCTACCTACCATAATGAACCTAGGATTGTGTTGCCAACCACTAACCATCTCCCTCTTACTCTTAAAGCCACAAAGAGCTCTAAGTTGACCATCTGTCTCAAGTAGCCCATATTCAAGTGAGAAAGTAAAGATCAAGGATAAGAATTTTACCCACTTGAATGTTGTGTTGGACGGTAATGGCTTTGGGAGAGGTATTTCTAATGATCCTGCAAGCTCTGCTCCTTTGTGCTCTTCTTTGACAACTTCCACCTCTTTGTAAGCTTCTTCAATTTCAACCTCTTCCTCTTGGTAACTTTCTTCCAATTCAATCTCCTCTTCACTGCTTTCCAAGGGCATGGGAGGTTGTGCTTCTTCTTCTTTAATCTCCATCTCTTGATCGACCTCTTCCAAGTCTTCAACTATGATATGCCTTGGAGGTTGTACACCCTCCTCAGCATCAATTTCAATCGCCTTGGAAGGAGGTTCTATAACCTGACTTTTCCATGGAGGTTAGCATCTCCTAAGTCTGCAACCACTTCTTTCTCTGCAACTATTATGGCTTCTGGTGCACGAAATTGTGATCATCAACAATGGCGCCAAAGGACTTGGAGCTCTCAAATGTTAATCACACTTTGTCATAATTCCGCACAACTAACCAGCAAGTGCACTGGGTCATCCAAGTAATACCTTACGTGAGTAAGGGTCGATCCCACGGAGACTGTCGGCTTGAAGCAAGCTATGGTCATCTTGTAAATCTCAGTCAGGCGGATTCAAATGGTTATGGAGGATTGATAATTAAAAGATAAATAAAACATAAAGTAAAGATAGAGATACTTATGTAATTCATTGGTAGGAATTTCAGATAAGCGTATGAAGATGCTTTGTTTCTCTTGAACCTCTGCTTTCCTATTGCCTTCTTCCAATCATTCATACTCCTTTCCATGGCAAGCTTTATGTGGGGCATCACCGTTGTCAATGGCTACTTCCCGTCCTCTCAGTGAAAATGTTCTACGCACGCTGTCACCGCACAGCTAATCATCTGTCGGTTCTCGATCATGTTGGAATAGGATCCATTGATCCTTTTGCGTCTGTCACACGCCCAACACTCGCGAGTTTGAAGCTCGTCACAGTCATCCCTTCCCAGATCCTACTCAGAATACCACAGACAAGGTTTAGACGTTCCGGATCTCAGGAATGGCCGCCAATAATTCTAGCCTATACCACGAAGGTTCCAATCTGAGATTAGAAACCCAAGAGATACACATTCAAGCTTGTTTGCATGTAGAACGGAAGTGGTTATTAGGCACGCGTTCATAGGTGAGAATGGTAATGAGTGTCACATAATCATCACATTCATCATGTTCTTGGGTGCGAATGAATATCTTGGAGAAGAAATAGACTTGAGTTGAATAGAAAAACAATAGTACTTTGCATTGATTCATGAAGAACAGCAGAGCTCCACACCTTAATCTATGGTGTGTAGAAACTCCATCGTTGAAAATACATAAGAACAAAAGGTCTAGGCATGGCCGAATGGCAAGCCTCCCAAAGAGGGTTCAATCATCAAAACATGATCCAAAGATGAAAATACAATAGCAAAAGGTCCTATTTATAAAGAACTAGTAGCCTAGGGTTTACAGAAATAGGTAATTAATGCAGAAATCTTTCTCCGGGCCCACTTGGTGTGTGCTTGGGCTGAGCATTGAAGCTTTCATGTGTAGATACTTTTCTTGGAGTTAAACGCCAGCTTTTGTGCCAGTTTAGGCGTTTAACTCCAGCTTTTATGCCAATTCTGGCGTTTTGACGCCAGAATTTTTGTGCTGCCTTTGAACGCCAGTTTGGGCCATCAAATCTTGGGCAAAGTATGGACTATTATATATTACTGGAAAGCCCAGGATGTCTACTTTCCAACGCAATTAAGAGCGTGCTGATTGGGCTTTGGTAGCTCCAGAAAATCTAATTTAAGTGAAGGGAGGTCAGAATCCAACAGCATCTGCAGTCCTTTTTCAGCCTCTGAATCAGATTTTTGCTCAGGACCCTCAATTTCAGCCAGAAAATATCTGAAATCACAGAAAAACACACAAACTCATAGTAAAGTCCAGAAGAGTGATTTTTATTTAAAAACTAATAAAAACATAATAAAAACTAACTAAAATATACTAAAAGCATACCAAAAACAATGCCAAAAAGCGTATAAATTATCCGCTCATCAGCTTCCTCCACTTGTTCCAATACAAAGCCATGTTTCTCATTATCCACTGAAGTTTCTAGTGTCTCCTTCATGCTTTGCTCTTCTTTTGATTCTCCACATGTAGCCATGGGAGTTCCTTGAGTGCTCAGATGTTGGGAAGCTATTATATTTACTAACTCGCCTAAGGCGGCCGCGAAATTTAGCACACTCTTATTCATCCTTTCTTGCCCTTGAAGAATAACACTAAGGGAGTTGTTACCCAATGGAGGTTGGGGTGGATAGGAGGGTTCATTATTTTGGAGAAAGGGTTCATAATAGGAAGGTGGTTCTTTTTGATAAGGATATGGAGATGGTGAATATTGAGGTGGTGGTTCTGGGTGTGGTCCATATGGTGGTTGGTGTGGTGGATAAGGATTAGGGTCATAAGGAGGTGAATGGTTGTAGGTGGCTTGTGAGTTTGGTGGTCCAAAGCTATTTTGAGGAGGTAGTTCATTGGCATATGATGGAGCTTGCTGGTAACTACAAGGGGGTCCACCATATCTATTGTCTTGGCATGCATTGTAGGATGGTCGTTGTCCATGGTATTTTGGAAGGTGATGTTGCCGAAAGGGTTGATCAGATCCTCGTGGCTCCTTCCATCTCTGATTGTTTTGACCTTGATGCATGTTCCTGTTATAATTTCCATTCCTTGCAACAGCATTGGGACCAAACTCAAAGCGATGGGGGTGAGAACTCATAATAGCAAATAAAAATAAAAAACGAAAATAAAAATAATTTTAAATTAAAAGGTTATTGAAATTTAAATTTTCAATTTGAAAATTAAATTTTTGAAATTTGAATTTTGAAATTTGATTTTTGAAATAAGATAAGATAAGATTTTGAAAAAGATATGATTTTTTTGAAAAAAATTTGAATTTTGAAATTTAAAACTAAGATAAGATAAGATAAAAATTTTAAAATCAAAATCTGAAAATTTTTTTTAATGCAAATTTCGAAAATTCAATTAAAATAAAGAGAAAAGATATTTTTGAATTAAATGAGGAAAGAGAAAAATAATAAAATGACACCAAATTTAAAATTTTTAAATCAAAACGAAGAAAACAACTAAGAACAACTTGAAGGTCAAGATGAACACGAAGAACAATTTGAAGATCAAGATGAACACCAAGAACAAATTTTTGAAAAAATTTTTTAATAACTAAATAAAAATCAATAACCTCTTAATTTACGAAAAAGAAAAAATAAAAACAAAAATAAAAATAAATAAACAAGCAAAAGAAAATATTTACATTAACCAATAATAAGGCACACATTTGCAATTCCCCGGCAACGGCGCCATTTTGACGATCGGATTTTCTAACGGTAAAGAAATATAAAAATATGATCGCGTTGTAAGTATAGCTTCTAAACCAACAGAAAATCCTTTCGTACAAACATTTTGGTTGTCACAAGTAACAAACCCTTTTAAAATTGATAACCGAAGAATTTAAACCTCAGGTCATCTTCTCAAGGAACTGCAGGGAGGTATGTTCTTATTAATGGTTATGAGTTTTGTAAATTGGGGGTTTTGAAAGTAAGGGACAAGTAATTTAAATGACAAATAAAATAAATAAATAACTGTAAAATAAACTCTTGGCAAGGTATGAAAATTCGGAAGTCCTATCCTAGTTACTCCTATGAGAATGGAAGTTAATCCCACTTAGTTAACCCTTATGAAAGCAAGGGAAAGTCAAGTGAACTAATTAGTTAGATTCCCAAGTCCTAGCCAACTCCTAAGGAAAGACTAGAGTTAGTGGAATACCAGTCAATTAGCCGACATAACAACCAATCACGGATAGTTGATAACTCAAGAGCTTTCGGTTAATCAATTAAAGCCAATAATGTAAAAAGATAAATAAGAATCTTAGATCTAAAATACCTCAATTGCATTAAATAAGAGAAAATCAATCTAAACATAAAGAATTCATAAGCCAATCTGGCAATATAAGTAATTAAAGGATAGCATTAAAGTATCTGAAAGTAAAAGAGAAATATAAAGTAAAAGAAATATTGAACCTGATGAAGAGTTGAAATTCTAAATCCTTAAGAGGAATCCTAATCCTAAAACCTAAGAGAGAGGAGAGAATATCTCTCTCTAAAAACTACATCTAAATTATGAGAAGTGAATTATGAAAAGCATGTTGATGAATGGATGCATTCCCCCACTTTATAGCCTCTAATCTGTGTTTTCTGGACCAAAAATTGGGTCAAAAGTGGCCCAGAAATCGCCCCCAGCAATTTCTGTTACGTTCAGGTCACGACAAAGTGACGCGGAGGCGTCGTCCACGCGATTGCGTGGATTGCATTTTTGCCAGGTCACGCATCCGCATGATCTATGCGTTCGTGTCGCCTGGCGTAAGGGCAGCTATGGCAAATTATATATCGTTGCGAAGCCCCAGACGTTAGTTTTCCAACGCAACTGAAACCATCTCTTTTGGATCTTTTTTGCTCAAGTTATGACCTTTTGAGTGCGAAGAGGTCAGGCTGGACAGCTTAGCAATTTCTTCAATTTCCTGTATCCCTTCCACTTTTGCATGCTTCCTTTCCATCTTCTGAGCCATTCCTGTCCTGTAATCTCTGAAAACACTTAACACACATATCAAGGCATCTAATGGTAATAAAAGAGGATTAATATTAGCAAATATAAGGCCAAAGAAGCATGTTTTCAATCATAGCACAAAATTAGGAAGGAGAATATAAAACATGCAAATTATATGAATAAGTGGGTAAAGAGTTGATAAAAACCACTCGATTAAACACAATATAAACCATAAAATAGTAGTTTATCAGTCCCCTCCACCGAGATTTCAGTTTCCTAGGGAATAGTCTGAGCCTAGAGTTAAACAGCAGAACCTTCTGTCCTGGTTCGAAGACTCTAGATGATAGCTTTTTGTCATGCCACCTTTTGGCTTTCTCTTTGTAAAGCTTGGCATTTTCGAAACCAGTGAGTCTGAATTCCTCTAGCTCATTCAGTTGGAGCAATCTTTTTTTCTCCATATAATTTAGCATCAAAGTTTAGGAATCTGGTTGCCCAGTAGGCCTTATGCTCCAGTTCCACGGGCAGATGACAGGCCTTACCATATACAAGCTGGTATGGAGAGGAACCTATAGGAGTCTTGAATGCTGTTTTGTATGCCCACAGAGCGTCATCCAAGCTTCTAGCCCAATCCTTTCTATGGGTACTTACAGTCCGTTCCAGGATTCTTTTTATTTCTCTATTAGAGACTTCAGCTTGCCCATTTGTCTGTGGATGATACGGAGTTGCCACCTTGTGGCTAATTCCATATCGGACCATAGCAGAGTAAAGCTGTTTGTTGCAGAAGTGAGTGCCTCCATCACTGATTAGTGCTCTAGGGACACCAAATCTACTGAAGATATGCTTCTGGAGGAACTTCAGCACTGTCTTAGTATCATTGGTTGGTGTTGCAATGGCCTCTACCCATTTGGATACATAGTCGACTGCCACCAGAATGTAAGTGTTTGAATACGATGGTGGAAAAGGTCCCATGAAGTCAATACCCCATACGTCAAACAACTCAATATCTAAGATCCCTTGCTGCGGCATGGCGTAACTGTGAGGCAGATTACTAGCTCTCTGACAGCTATCACAGTTATGTACAAACTCTCGGGAGTCTTTATAGAAAGTGGGCCAGTAGAAGCCACATTGGAGGACTTTTGTGGCTATTCGCTCACCTTCGAAATGTCCTCCATATTGTGATCCATGACAATACCATAGGATCTTCTGTGTTTCTTCTCTAGGCATACACCTACGGATTATGCTGTCTGCACATATCTTAAAGAGATATGGTTCATCCCACAAGTAGTACTTTGCATCAGTAATTAATTTTTTCTTTTGTTGCTTGCTATACTCCTTGGGTATGAATCTTGCAGCCTTATAGTTTGCAATGTCAGTAAACCATGGTACCTCCTGAATGGCAAAGAGTTGCTCATCCGAAAAGGTTTCGGAGATCTCAGTAAGGGGGGAACGCCCCTTCTACTGGTTCTATCCGGGACAGGTGATCTGCTACTTGGTTTTCTGTCCCTTTTCTGTCTCTTATCTCTATATCAAACTCTTGCAGGAGTAACACCCACCTTATGAGCCTGGGTTTTGAAACCTTCTTTGTGAGTAGATATCTAAGAGCAGCATGGTCAGTGTACACAATCACCTTTGATCCTACTAAATAGGATCTGAACTTGTCAATGGCATAAACCACTGCAAGCAATTCCTTTTCTGTGGTTGTGTAATTCTTCTATGCATCATTTAGAACACGGCTGGCATAGTAGATGACATGCAAAAGTTTGTCATGCCTCTGTCCCAATACTGCACCAATGGCATGGTCACTGGCATCACACATCAGTTCGAATGGTAATGTCCAGTTTGGTGCAGAAATGATTGGTGCTGTGACCAGCTTAGCTTTCAGAGTCTCAAACGCCTGTAGACACTCTGTGTCAAATATAAATGGCGTGTCAGTAGCTAGCAGATTACTTAGAGGTTTTGCGATTTTTTAAAAATCCTTTATAAACCTCCTATAGAATCCTGCATGCCGCAGAAAGCTTCTGATTGCCTTCACATTGGCAGGTGGTGGTAATTTTTCAATTACCTCTACCTTAGCTTGATCCACCTCTATTCCTTTGTTCGAAATCTTGTGCCCAAGGACTATCCCTTCAGTCACCATAAAGTGACATTTTTCCCAGTTTAAAACCAGGTTAGTCTCTTGGCACATTTTCAGAACAAGTGTTAGGTGACCAAGACAGGAACTGAATGAGTCTCCATATACCGAGAAGTCATCCATGAAGACTTCCAAAAATTTTTCCACCATATCAGAGAAAATAGAGAGCATGCATCTCTAAAAGGTTGCAGGTGCATTACACAGCCCAAATGGCATCCTTCTGTAGGCAAATACTCCAGATGGACATGTGAATGCTGTTTTCTCTTGATCCTGGGGATCTACTACAATTTGGTTGTATCCTGAATAGCCATTCAAAAAGCAGTAATAATCATGACCTGCTAGTCTTTCTAGCATCTGGTCTATGAATGGTAAAGGAAAATGATCCTTTCTGGTGGTTGTATTGAGTCTTCTGTAGTCAATACACATGCGCCACCCTGTAACTATTCTTGTAGGAACCAGTTCATTCTTTTCATTATGAACTACTGTCATGCCTCCCTTCTTAGGGACGACTTGGACAGGGCTCACCCAGGGGCTATCAGAAATAGGATAAATAGTCCCAGCCTCTAGTAGTTTAGTGACCTCTTTTTGCACCACTTCCTTTATGGTTGGATTCAGCCGCTTTTGTGGTTGAACCACTGGCTTAGCATTATCCTCCAAGAGGATTTTGTGCATGTATCTGGCTGGGCTAATGCCCTTAAGATCACTTATGGACCACCCAAGAGCTGTCTTGTGTGTCCTTAGCACTTGAATCAGTGCTTCCTCTTCTTGTGGCTTCAAGGTAGAGCTTATGATCACAGGAAAAGTGTTGTCTTCTCCCAGAAATACATATTTCAGGGATGGTGGTAGTAGTTTGAGCTCGGGCTTGGGAGGCTTTTCCTCCTCCTGAGGCGTTTTCAAAGGTTCTTCTGTTTCCTCTGATTCCTCTAGATCAGGCTGAACATATTTAAAGATGTCCTCTAGCTCTGATTCGAGACTCTCAGTCATATTGACTTCCTCTACCAAAGAGTCAATAATATCAACTCTCATGCAGTCCTTCGGTGTGTCTGGATGCTGCATAGCTTTGACAGCATTCAACTTAAACTCATCCACATTGACTCTCAGGGTCACTTTACCTTTTTGAACATCAATGAGAGTTTGTCCAGTTGCTAGGAAAGGTCTTCCTAGAATGAGAGTTGCACTCTTGTGCTCCTCCATTTCTAGCACTACAAAGTCAGTGGGAAAGGCAAATGGCCCAACCTTGACAATCATGTCTTCAATTATACCTGATGGGTATTTTATGGAGCCATCAGCAAGTTGAAGACAAATCTGGGTTGGTTTGATCTCTTCATCCAAACCAAGCTTTCTGATAGTGGATGCAGGAATTAGGTTGATACTTGTCCCAAGATCACATAGGACTGTCTTGGTGCAAATTCCCTCTAATGTGCATGGTAACATAAAGCTTCTAGGATCCTTAAGCTTCTTTGGTAAGCTTTTCAGAATGACTGCACTGCATTCCTCAGTGAGAAAAACTTTTTCAGTTTCTCTCCAATCCTTCTTATGGCTTAAGATTTCTTTCATGAACTTAGCATAAGAGGGTATTTGCTCAAGTGCTTCTGCAAACGAAATCTTTATTTCAAGAGTCCTGAGATAGTCTACAAAGCGGGCAAATTGTTTATCCTGTTCCGCTTGGCAGAGTTTCTGAGGATAAGGTATTTTGGCTTTATATTCTTCAACCTTGGTTGTTGCAGGTTTATTTCCTATAGAAGTAGGCTGAGAAGCCTTCTTGAGGGAGTTATTATCAGCACCTGCAGGTGTCTGATCCCTTACTGGCGTTTGAACGCCAGGATTGGGTGCTGGATTGGCGTTTAACGCCAGATTCCTACCCTGTTCTGGCATTTGAACGCCAGAATTGAACATGGAATTGGTGTTTGACGCCAACTTTTCACCCTTTTCTGGTGTTTGAACGCCAAAATCATTCCTCTCTGGGCTCTTACTGTCCTCAGAGGGATTTTGGGTAGCATTCTGCTCATCCTCTGTCAGTTATTCTTTCCTTGGCTTTCTGCTGCTTTGAGTTGATGTATTTAATATTTTTTCACTCCTTAATTGAACAGCTTGACACTCCTCTGTTATCTGTTTTGATAACTGCTGTTTTATCTGATTCAATTGGGATTCCATATCCTTGTTAGCAATTTTGGTTTCTTGTAGCATCTCCTTAAATTCTGCCAATTGCCTTGTTATAGAAGATAGTTGCTGATTGAGTTCAGTAACTTGCTCCTGAGGACTAAAGTCAGTTAATACTGCCTTAGCCTCTTCTTTCATGGAGGACTCATTACTTATGTATAGATGCTGATTTCTAGCAACTATATCAATAAGCTCTTGAGCCTCTTCAATAGTCTTTCTCATGTGTATAGATCCACCAGCTGAGTGGTGTAGAGATATCTGAGCTTTTTCTGTAAGCCAATAGTAGAAGATGTCTAGTTGCACCCACTCTGAAAATATTTCAGAGGGGCATTTCCTTAGCATCCCTCTGTACCTCTCCTAGGCGTTATAAAAGGATTCATCATCCTCTTGTTTAAAGCCTTGGATGTCCAACCTTAGTTGTGTCATCCTTTTTGGAGGAAAATATTGATTCAGGAATTTGTCAGATAACTACTTCCATGTTCTTATGCTTGCTGTAGGTTGGTTATTTAAACACCTCTTAGCTTGATCTTTTACAGTAAATGGAAACAGTAATAATCTGAAGACATCCTGATCTACTTTCTTGTCACGTACTGTGTCAGCAATTTGCAAGAACTGTGCCAGAAACTCAGTAGGTTCTTCTTGTGGAAGACCGAAATACTGGCAGTTTTGCTGCACCATGACAATGAGCTGAGGATTTAGCTCAAAACTGCCTGCTTTGATGGGAGGTATACAGATACTACTTCCATATGCAGCAGTAGTGGGATTACCATATGACCCCAGAGTCCTTCTGGACTGTTCATTTCCACTTAGATCCATGATGGAGAAAGGGAGATGATGTGGATTGTAAAAAAAAAATTATTTATTTATTTTTTTTTGAAAATCGAAAATTAAAAGGAAAATAAAATAAAATAAAATAATTGAAAAATTAACTATAATTTTGAAAATTAGAAAAATAGATAAAAAGAAAATTGAAAACTAAAATAAGTAATTAATTAAAAAGATTTGAAAAATTTTGGATATGATTTTCGAAAATTGAGGGGAGAGAAAGTAGTTAGGAAGTTTTGAAAAAGATATTTCTTAAAATTAAAGATATTTGTAGGAGAATAAAATAAAATAAAATAAGATAAAATAAAAGATTTGAAAAATGTATGATTTTAAAATTTTGACCAAATCAACCTAATGAATTCGAAAATTATGAGCATTAAAGGAAAGGATATTTTTTTTTATTTTTTGAATTTTTATGAGAAAAGAGAAAAAACACACAAAAGACACAAGACTTAAAATTTTTAGATCTAATGCTCCTTGTTTTTGAAAATTTTGGAGGGAAAATACCAAGGAACACCAAACTTAAAAATTTTAAGATCAAAACACAAAGAAGACCAAAGAACACCTTGAAGACTCACAAGAACAACAAGAACAAAATTCAAAGACTCAAGAACATAAAAAGAACACCAAACTTAAAAGTTTGACACAAGATTTAATCAAAGAAAAATTATTTTTGAAAAAAATTTTGAAAGGAAGATACCCAATTACCAAGAACATAAGCACAACACTTTAGCCAACTGAGCTATAAATTTAACGTGTTTTAAAAAGGTATTTAATATATAAAATTTTTTTGAATACTGATAATTTGAAAATGCACAAGAAAAATAAGGAAAGACACAGAACAAGAAAAACTAAAGATCAAACAAGAAAAATAGCAAGAATAACTTGAAGATCAAGAAAGAACAATGAACACAAATTCAAAAATTTAAAGGAAAATAAAGGCATGCAATTGACACCAAACTTAAAACATAAAACTAAACTCGAATACAAGACTCAAAGAAAAATTAAAATTTAATAAAGAAAAATAGTATTTTTGAAAGATTTTTGAAAGGAAAATAGCAGATGCAATTCTAGTGACTCTAAATCAACAAAAAAAAAAAAAATTATTCCTAATCTAAGCAACAAAATAAACCGTCAGTTGTCCAAACTCGAACAGTCCCCAGCAACGGCACCAAAAACTTGGTGCACGAAATCACATCACACTTTGCAATTCCGCACAACAAACTAGCAAGTGCACTGGGTCGACCAAGTAATACCTTACATGAGTAAGGGTCGATCCCACGGAGATTTTCGGCTTGAAGCAAACTATGGTTATCTTGTAACTCTTAGTCAGGATATCAATAATTCTCAGATTTAATTGTAAAAAGCAAACAAACATGAAATAAATACTTGTTATGAAGTAATGGAGAACATGTTGAGGTTTTGGAGATGCTCTGTCATCTGAATCTCTGCTTTCCTAGTGTCTTCTTCTTCACGCACGTTAGTCTCCTTCCATGACAAGCTGTATGTTGGTGGATCACCGTTGTCAATGGCTACCATCCGTCCTCTCAGTGAAAATGGTCCAAATGCGCTGTCACCGCACGGCTAATCATCTGTCGATTCTCACTCATGTTGGAATAGGATCCATTGATCCTTTTGGGCCTGTCACTACGCCCAGCATTCGTGAGTTTGAAGCTCGTCACAGTCATCCCTTCCCAGATCCTACTCGGAATACCACAGACAAGGTTTAGACTTTTCGGATCTCAGGAATGGCCGCCAATAATTCTAGCCTATACCACGAAGGTTCCAATCTTAGATTAGAAACCCAAGAGATACACAGGTGAGAATGATGAGGAGTGTCACGGATCATCACATTCATCAGATTAAAGTGTGAATGAATATCTTAGAATAGGAACAAGCGTGATTGAATGGAAAACAGTGGTAATTGCATTAATTCATCAAAACACAGCAAAGCTCCTCACCCCCAACCATGGGGTTTAGAGACTCATGCCATAGAAGATACAATATGAAACGTGTAAAGTCTGATGATCCCAAAATAGATCTCTAAAAGTAGTTTTTATACTGAGCTAGTGACCTAGGTTTACAGAAATTGAGTAAACTAAGGTAGATAGTGCAGAAATCCACTTCTGGGGCCCACTTGGTGTGTGCTTGGACTGAGCATTGAAGCTTCCATGTGTAGAGACTTTATTTGGAGTTAAACGCTATGTTGTAGCCTATTTCTAGCGTTTAACTCTGGTTTGCAACCTGTTTCTGGCGTTTAATGCCAGAATAGGGTAAGGACTTGGCGTTAAACGCCAATTTGCATCGTCATAACTTGGGCAAAGTATGGACTATTATATATTGCTGGAAAGCCCTGGATGTCTACTTTCCAACGCAATTGAGAGCGTGCCAATTGGGCTTCTGTATCTCCAAAAAATCCATTTCGAGTGCAGAGAGGTCAGAATCCAACAACATCTGCAGTCCTTTTTCAGCCTCTAAATAAGATTTTGCTCAGGTCCCTCAATTTCAGCCAGAAAATACCTGAAATCACAGAAAAACACATAAACTCATAGTAAAGTCCAGAAATGTGATTTTTATTTAAAAACTAATAAAAATATAATAAAAACTAACTAAAACATACTAAAAACTACCTAAAAACAATGCCAAAAAGCGTATAAATTATCCGCTCATCACTTATATCGTTCAAATCCTATTTGCTTACCTGTTTTCCTGCTTTAGTTTCTTAAACTGTATCCTGGAACTTCTGCTTTTCAGGATGTCTGACACCAAAAGCAAAGGAAAGGGCAAGGCAACCACAGGCAAAAGGAAAAGAGGAGAATCCTCTACCTCTATCTTAGATATCCTCCATGATGATTCCTGGCGGAAAAAGAATTTTACCCCGCAGGAAAAGGCTGAACAGTTGGTGCCTGCCACAGACCCAGTCAAGTTTGCCAACAGATACTGTGAACTCAAGTATCCGGTCTTCGCAACTTCAAGAAACCTATACCTGGAAAAGACCCTCAAAATTCCAGAAGAACTCAAACAATACACCTTAGAACAAATTAAACAGAGAGGCTGGTTCTTCCTGGAGAGGAACTTGACTGAGGTCAATTCATCTTGGGTCAGAGAATTCTACTGTAACTATTTCAAAACGACCCTGGATGCAGTACAGCTCAGAGGCAAACAGATTCTGGTTACTTAGGAAGCAATTGAAGATATCCTCTAGCTCCTACCTAAATCAGATAAACCATATGGTTACCAGCAGGCTGAGGAGGATATGAGATTTATGAGGTTTGATTGGGACACCGTAAAGCGGACTATAGCTCTTGATCCTACTGTCCCATGGGTCATGGGCAAGTCCACAGTGGCCCCAAAGGGAATCAAGCTTATTTATTTGAATGATGAGGCTCGGCTTTGGCAGCAAATTCTGAGTAACTATGTGATGTCGAGCACTCATGAGACTGAGGTGCCAGCTGCCATGATTACCCTCATTTAGTGTGTGATGGAGGGCAAGGACCTGTAGCTTCCTAGATTCATCCGGTATTATATGTCCAGGGTCCATGTCCAAGGCACTCTGCCCCTTCCTTATTTGATTACTCAGATGGGCCGCCGAGCTGAGGTGCCCTGGGAGCTCGCGGATGAAAAGCCACCTGCCGCCGAATGCAAGAAGATTATCCCACACAGTAGGAAGTTCCAGGCTTTGGGCTACCGACCACCCTTTTTCACTGCCTCTGCTGAGGCAGCTACATCTTTTGCTGCCCCTTTAGCTCCTGCTGCACCAGCCACTACCACAGCACCTCCACCTGCTTCAGAGCCCATCTACCACCTGGTGCACCGACTCTTCGAGTGCCTGGATTGGATAGAGCGCCGCGACAAGTGACGTTATAAGCATCTGAAACTAATGATCCGGTCTGGCAACCCTGACATCCCCTCCGAGCCTGACACACCATCAGAGCCATCTGAGGAGGAGGCGGATGATCATGAGGTAGAGGCACGTGCAGAGTATCAACAGGCAGAGTCCCAGCATGAGGAGCCTCCGCAGAGACAGCCATCAGACCAACAGGCACCGATACAAGCAGAGCCTCAGGCACTATCCCTACCAGAGCCCACAGAGACACCAGTAGCACATCCTTCCGGAGATGCTACTTTCTCACACCCAGCTTGATTGAGCATCGAGGACGATGATATTATTTTAGTATGGGGAGGTCGCCATCTCTGGCGAACTTTATTTTTGGTGAACCACTTTCAGGCTCTCTTATCCTATTTTTATTTCTTTTTTTGTATTTTATTTTATTTTATCTTATTTGTCTTTCAGTACTTGTGTGTTTTTCTTTTACTGTATTTTTACTTTATTTCTGCATTTTTGCACTTTGGACTGTATATATCTTAGATATTTAGCTTAATTTGCATTTTTAGCTTATTCGTTGTGATATAGAAAATATGGATTATTTAGTATAGTTTACCCATTTAGCATATGAGAATTTGGATTAATTGAAAAAAAAGAGTAAACTAGAAACTTTAGTTTTTCAGAATCACAACAATCCACACACTATGTATATATATAGCAATAAATGTTGGTAAATTGACAACATTTTTGCAAAGAATATACTTATTTTTATTTGAGCCATTCAAGGATTCACATTGAGTTGAATGGAAACTCTTGATCTCTACTTGCATGAAATACATAACTGATATATGGTTTTTGAGCCAAAAAACACACAACCCGTGAGTTTTTGAGCCAAATCGCATGGTTACATGGTGCACGAAATTGTGATCATCAACAATGGCGCCAAAGACTTGGAGCTCTTAAACATGAATCACACTTTGTCACAATTCCGCACAACTAACCAGCAAGTGCACTGGGTCGTCCAAGTAATAAACCTTACGTGAGTAAGGGTCGATCCCACGGAGATTGTCGGCTTGAAGCAAGCTATGGTCATCTTGTAAATCTTAGTCAGGCGGATTCAAATGGTTATGGAGTTTAAGGTGATGAAAATAAACATAAAATAAAGATAGAGATACTTATGTAATTCATTGGTGGATTTCAGATAAGCTATGAAGATGCTTTGTTCCCCTTGAACCTCTGCTTTCCTATTGCCTTCTTCCAATCATTCATACTCCTTTCCATGGCAAGCTTTATGTTGGGCATCACCATTGTCAATGGCTACATCCCGTCCTCTTAGTGAAAATGGTCCTGATGCTCTGTCACAACATCGGCTAATCAGCTGTCGGTTCTCGATCATGTCGGAATAGGATCCATTGATCCTTTTGCGTCTGTCACACGCCCCACAATCGCGAGTTTGAAGCTCGTCACAGTCATCCCTTCCCAGATCCTACTCGAAATACCACAGACAAGGTTTAGACTTTCCGGATCTCAGGAATGGCCGCCAATAATTCTAGCCTATACCACGAAGGTTCCAATCTTAGATCAGAAACCCAGGAGATACGCATTCAAGCCATTGCTAGTAGAACAGAGGTGGTTGTCAGGCACGTGTTCATAGGTGAGAATGATGATGAGTGTCACGGATCATCACATTCATCAAGTTGAAGAACGAATGAATATCTTGGAGAAGAAATAGACTTGAGTTGAATAGAAAAATAATATTACTTGTATTAATTCATGAAGAACAGCAGAGCTCCACACCTTAATCTATGGTGTGTAGAAACTCCACCGTTGAGAATACATAAGAACAAGGTTCAGGCATGGCCGTGAGGCCAGCCCCAAACGTGCCTAAGATAGCATAAGACTTATCAAAGATCAAAAGTATGAAAATACAATAGCAAAAGGTCCTATTTATAGAGAACTAGTAGCCTAGGGTTTACAGAAATCAGTAATTAATGCAGAAATCTTCTTCCGGGCCCACTTGGTGTGTTCTTGGGCTGAGCATTAAAGCATTTTCGTGTAGAGACTTTTCTTGGAGTTAAACGCCAGCTTTTGTACCAGTTTGGGCGTTTAACTCCAGCTTTTGTGCCAGTTTTGGAGTTAAACGCCAGAATTCTTGAGCTGACTTGGAACGCCTGTTTGGGACATCAGATCTCGGGCAAAGTATAGACTATTATATATTGCTGGAAAGCCCAGGATGTCTACTTTCTAACGCAATTGAGAGCACGCCAATTGGGCTTTATTAGCTCCATAAAATCCACTTGCAGGGAGGTTAGAATCCAACAGCATCTGCAGTTCTTTTTCAGCCTCTGAATCAGATTTTTGCTCAGGTCCCTCAATTTCAGCCAGAAAATACCTGAAATCATAGAAAAACACACAAACTCATAGTAAAGTCCAGAAGAGTGATTTTTAAATAAAAACTAATAAAAATATAATAAAAACTAATTAAGATATACTAAAAACATACTAAAAATAATGCCAAAAGGCGTATAAATTATCCGCTCATCACAACACCAAACTTAAATTGTTGCTTGTCCCCAAGCAACTGAAAATCAAATAAGATAAAAAGAAGAGAATGTACAATGAATTCCAAAAACATCTATGAAGATCAGTATTAATTAGATGAGCAGGGCTTTTAGCTTCTTGCTTCTGAACAGTTTTGGCATCTCACTTTATCCCTTGAAGTTCAGAATGATTGGCATCTATAGGAACTCAGAATCCAGATAGTGTTATTGATTCTCCTAGTTAAGTATGTTGATTCTTGAACACATCTACTTTATGAGTCTTGGCCGTGGCCCTAAGCACTTTGTTTTCTAGTATTACCACCGGATACATAAATGCCACAGACACATAACTGGGTGAACCTTTTTAGATTGTGACTCAGCTTTGCTAGAGTCCCCAATTAGAGGTGTCCAGGGTTCTTTAGCACACTCTTCTTTTTGCTTTGGACCTCGACTTTAACCACTCAGTCTCAAGTTTTCACTTGACACCTTCATGCCACAAGCACATGGTTAGAGACAGCTTGTTTTAGCCGCTTAGGCCAGGATTTTATTCCTGTGGGCCCTCCTATCTACTGATGCTCAAAGCCTTGGATCTTTTTTATCACCCTTGCCTTTTGGTTTAAACGGGTATTGGCTTTTTCTGCTTGCTTTTCTTGTTCTTTCTTTTTCTTTTCTCTTTTTTTTCGCCCTTCTCTTTTTTCTTTTTTTGCAAGCTTTTCACTGCTTTTTCTTGCTTCAAGAATCAATTTTATGATTTTTCAGATCATCAGATAACATTTCTCCTTTTCCTTTCATTCTTTCAAGAGCCAACAATTTTAACATTCATAAACAATCAAATTCAAAAATATGCAATGTTCAAGCATTCATTCAGAAAGACAATAGTATTGCCGCCACATCAAAATAATTAAACTGTTTTAAAATTTGAAATTCATGCACTTCTTTTTCTTTTTCAATTAAAAACATTTTTCATTTAAGAAAGGTGATGGATTCATTTTCATAGCTTTAAGGCATAGACACTAATGATCATGTAATAAAGACACAAACATAAATAAACATAAAGCACAATTTTCGAAAAACAGGAAATAAAGAACAAGGAAATTAAAGAACGGGTCCACCTTAGTGATGGCGGCTTGTTCTTCCTCTTGAAGATCTTATGGAGTGCTTGAGCTCCTCAATGTCTCTTCCTTGCCTTTGTTGCTCCTCTCTCATGGTTCTTTGATCTTCTCTAATTTCATGGAGGAGGATGGAATGCTCTTGGTATTCCACCCTTAGTTGTCCCATGTTGGAACTTAAATTCTCCTAGGGAGGTGTTGATTTGCTCCCAATAGTTTTGTGGAGGAAGATGCATCCCTTGAGGCATCTCAGGGATTTCATGATGAGGAATTTCCTCATGCTCTTGATGAGGTTCTCTTGTTTTCTCCATCCTTTTCTTAGTGATGGGTTTGTCCTCATCAATCAGAATGTCTCCCTCTATGTCAATTCCAACCGAATTGCAAAGGTGACAAATGAGATGAGGGAAGGCTAACCTTGCCAAAGGAGAGGACTTGTCCACCACCTTGTAGAGTTCTTGGGATATAACCTCATGAACTTCCACTTCCTCTCCAATCATGATGCTATGTATCATGATAGCCCGGTCTATAGTAGCTTCGGACCGGTTGCTAGTGGGAATGATTGAGCGTTGGATGAACTCCAACCATCCCCTAGCCACGGGCTTGAGGTCATGCCTTCTTAGTTGAACCGGCTTCCCTCTTGAATCTCTCTTCCATTGAGCGCCCTCTTCACATATGTCCATGAGGACTTGGTCCAACCTTTGATAAAAGTTGACCCTTCTAGTGTAGGGGTGTGCATCTCCTTGCATCATGGGCAAGTTGAATGCCAACCTTACATTTTCTGGACTAAAATCCAAGTATTTCCCTCGGACCATTGTAAGCCAATTCTTGGGGTCCGGGTTCACACTTTGATCATGGTTCTTGGTGATCCATGCATTGGCATAGAACTCTTGAACCATTAAGATTCAGACTTGTTGAATAGGGTTGGTGAGAACTTCCCAACCTCTTCTTCGGATCTCATGTCGGATCTCCAGATACTCATTCTTTTTTATTTTAAAAGGGACCTCGAGGATCACTTTCTTCTTGGCCACAACTTCATAGAAGTGGTCTTGATGCACCCTTGAGAGGAATCTCTCCATCTTCCATGACTCGGAGGTGGAAGCTTTTGCCTTCTCTTTCCTTTTTCTAGAGGTTTCTCCGGCCTTTGGTGCCATAAATGGTTATGGAAAAACAAAAAGCTTTAGCTTTTACCACACCAAACTTAGAAGGTTGCTCGTCCTCGAGCAAAAGAAGAAAGAAGAGAGTAGAAGAAGAAGAAATAGAGGAGATGGAATGGGCTTTGTGTTTCGGCCAAGGGGGAGAAGTGGTGTTTAGGTTGTGTGAAAATGACGGAGTGAAGATGGGTTTATATAGGGGTGAGAGGGGTGTGTATGGTTCGGCTATAGAGGGTAGGTTTGGGAGGAAAAGTGGTTTGAATTTGAATGGTGAGGTAGGTGGGGTTTTATGAAGGATGGATATGAGTGGTGAAGAGAATGGTGGGATTTGATAGGTGAGGGATTTTTGGGGAAGAGGTATTGAGGTGATTGGTGAATGGGTGAAGAAGAGAGAGAGTGGTGGGGTAGGTGGGGATCCTGTGGGGTCCACAGATCCTAAGGTGTCAAGGATATCTCATCCCTGCACCAAGTAGCGTGCAAAACGCCTCTTTCTGCCAATCCTGGCGTTAAACGCCAGACTGCTGCCCATTTCTGGCGTTTAACGCCAGCTTCTTGCCCATTCCTGGCGCTAAACGCCAGTCTGGTGCCCTTTTCTGGCGCTAAACGCCCAGAATGGTGCCAGACTGGGCGTTTAACGCCCATTTTGCTGGCGTTTAAACGCCAGTAACTATCTCCTCCAGGGTGTTCTGTTTTTCATTCTGTTTTTCACTTTGTTTTTGCTTTTTCAATTGTTTTTGTGACTTCACATGATCATCAACCTACAAAAATCATAAAATAATAATAGAAAATAGAAAATTATCATAGAATAGTAACGATTGGGTTCCCTCCCAACAAGCGCTTCTTTAATGTCAATAGCTTGACAATGGGCTCTCATGGAGCTTCACAGATGTTCAGAGCAATGTTGGAACCTCCCAACACTAAACTTAGAGTTTGAATGTAGGGGTTGAACACCAAACTTAGAGTTTGGTTGTGGCCTCCTAACACCAAACTTAGAGTTTGACTGTGGGGGCTCTGTTTGACTCTGTATGGAGAGTAGCTCTTCATGCTTCCTCTCCATGGTTACAGAGGGATATCCTTGAGCTTTAAATACAAGGGAGTCTTCATTCACTTGAATGATCAATTCTCCTCTGTCAACATCAATCACAGCCTTTGCTGTGGCTAGGAAGAGTCTGCCAAGGATGATGGATTCATCCATACACTTCCCAGTTTCTAGGATTATGAAATCAGCAGGGATGTAATGGTCTTCAACCTTGACCAAGACATCCTCTACAAGTCCATAAGCCTGTTTCTTTGAATTGTCTGCCATCTCTAGTGAGATTCTTGCAGCTTGTACCTCAATGATCCCTAGCTTCTCCATTATAGAGAGAGGCATGAAGTTTATGCTTGACCCTAGGTCACACAGAGCCTTCTCAAAGATCATGGTGCCTATGGTACAAGGGATTGAGAACTTTCCAGGGTCCTGTCTCTTTTGAGGTAATCTCTGCCTAGTCAAGTCATCCAGTTCTTTGATGAGCAATGGAGGTTCATTCTCCCAAGTCTCATTACCGAATAACTTGGCATTTAGCTTTATGATTGCTCCAAGGTACTTAGCAACTTGCTCTTCAGTGACATCTTCATCCTCTTCAGAGGAAGAATACTCATCAGAGCTTATGAAAGGCAGAAGTAAATTCAATGGAATCTCTATGGTCTTAGAATGAGCCTCAGATTCCCATGATTCCTCATTAGGGAACTCGATGGAGGTCAGTGGGCATCCATTGAGGTCTTCCTCAGTGGGAATCACTGCCTCTTCCTCCTCTCCATGTTTGGCTATGTGAGATGTGGTTATGCCCTTGCACTCTCTTTTTGGATTCTCTTCTGTATTGCTAGGGAGAGTGCTAGGAGGGAGTTCAGTAATTTTCTTACTCAGCTGACCCAATTGTGCCTCCAAATTTCTAATGGAGGACCTTGTTTCATTCATGAAACTTTTAGTGGTTTTGATTAAATCAGAGACAATGGTTGCTAAGTCAGAGTGGCTCTGCTTAGAATTCTCTGTTTGTTGCTGAGAAGATGATGGAAAATGCTTGCTATTGCTAAACCTGTTTCTTCCACCATTATTGTTGTTGAAACCTTGTTGAGGTCTCTGTTGATCCTTCCATGAGAGATTTGGATGATTTCTCCATGAAGGATTATAGGTGTTTCCATAGGATTCTCCCATGTAATTTACCTCTTCCATTGCTGGGTTCTCAGGATCATAAGCTTCTTCTTCAGAGGAAGCTTCCTTAGTACTGCTTGTTGCTGCTTGCATTCCTGACAGACTCTGAAAAATCATATTGACTTGTTGGGTCAATATTTTATTCTGAGCCAATATGGCATTCAGAGTATCTATCTCAAGAACTCATTTCTTCTGAGTTGTCCCATTATTCACAGGATTCCTTTCAGAGGTGTACATAAATTGGTTATTTGCAACCATTTCAATGAGTTCTTGAGCTTCTGCAGGCATCTTCTTCAGATGAAAAGATCCTCCAGCAGAGCTATCCAATGACATCTTGGATAGTTCAGACAGACCATCATAGAAGATTCCTATGATGCTCCATTCTGAAAGCATGTCAGAAGGGCACCTTCTGATCAATTGCTTGTATCTCTCCCAAGCTTCATAGAGGGACTCACCATCCTTCTGTCTAAAGGTTTGGACTTCCACTCTAAGCTTACTCAATTTTTGAGGTGGAAAGAACTTTGCCAAGAAGGCATTGACTAGCTTTTCCCAAGAGTTCAGGCTTTCCTTAGGTTGTGAATCCAACCATGTTCTAGCTCTGTCTCTTACAGCAAAAGAAAAGAGCATAAGTCTGTAGACTTCAGGGTCAACCCCATTGGTCTTGACAGTGTCACAGATTTGCAAGAATTCAGCTAAGAACTGATGAGGATCTTCCAATGGAAGTCCATGAAACTTGCAATTCTGTTGCATTAGAGAAACTAATTGAGGCTTAAGCTCAAAGTTGTTTGCTCCAATGGCAGGGATAGAGATGCTTCTCCCATAGAAATCAGGAGTAGGTGCAGTAAAGTCACCAAGCACCTTCCTTGCATTGTTGGCATTGTTTTTTTCGGCTGCCATGGTTTCTTCTTCTTTGAAGAGCTCTGTTAGGCCCTCTAAAGAGAATTATTCTTTAGCTTCTCTTAGCTTTCTCTTCAAGGTCCTTTCAGGTTCAGGATCAGCTTGAACAAGTATGCCTTTATCTTTGTTCCTGCTCATATGAAAGAGAAGAGAACAAGAAAGTAGGGAATCCTCTATCTCACAGTATAGAGATTCCTTGAGGTGTCAGGGGAAAAGAAGAATAGAAGGAGGGAGGTAGAGAAGAATTCGAACATATAAAGAAGGAGGGAGTTCGAATTGTACCTTGAGGAGGAGTCTTAGTCCCTTAAATAGAAGGATGTGAGAAGAGGGGAAGAATTTTCGAAAATTAATTAAAAGATTTTAAAAAGAAATTTGAAAATTTGATTGAGATTTTCTAAAACTAAGATTGTTAAAGAAATAAAGTGATTTTTGAAAAATATTTTGAAATTAGAAAAAGATATGATTGAAAAAATTAATTTTGAAAAAGATGTGATTGAAAAGATATGTTTGAAAAGATATGATTGAAAATCAATTTAAAAAAAGAAAATTTTTAAAATTAAAATTGATTACTTGACTATCAAGAAATTAAAAGATATGATTTTAAAATTTAAAGTTTGATCCTTTCTTAATAGGCAAGTAACAACTTGAAAATTTTGAAGTAAATCTTTAATTGAAGTAAGGATTTTTGAATATGGTAAAAATAAATATAAAATGGAAAGAAATTGATTTTGAAAGAGATATAATTGAAAAGATATGATTTGAAAAAGATTTGATTCTGAAAAAAATATGAAAACTTGAAAAAAATGTGAATTAAAAACAAAATCTTCCCTCCAGTGTCATCCTGGCGTTAAACGCCCAGAATGGTGCCCATTCTGGCGTTTAACGCCCAAATCTCTACATTTTTGGGCGTTAAACGCCCAGCCAGGTACCCTGGCTGGCGTTTAAACGCCAGTTTTCCTTCTTCACTGGGCGTTTTGAACGCCCAGCTTTTTCTGTTTGATCCCTCTGCTGAATGTTCTGGATCTTCAATTCTCTATATTATTGACTTGAAAAGACATAATTTTAAAAATATTTTTGAATTTTTAATGATGAGAAACAATAAAAATTGCAACTAAGATCAAATAAACAATGCATGCAGGACACCAAACTTAAAAATTTTCATATAGGAGACACTAACAAATTGAGAATGCATATGAGAAACAACGAAACACACAAAACAAGAGAATTTAAAGATCAGAGCAATGAAATCATCAAGAACAACTTGAAGATTAATGAAGAACATATTGCATGTTTTCGAAAAATGCAGGAAGAATGTAATTGACACTAAACTTAAAAATTGATACTAGACTCAAACAGGAAACATAAAATATTTTTTATTTTTATGATTTTAAAAATTTTTTGTATTTTTTTCGAAAATTATATAGAAAAGAAAATAAAGAGAATCAAAACTTCTAATAAGAATTCCAGGAATCATGCAATGTTAGTCTAAAGCTTCAGTCTAAAAAGATTAGACATGTTTGGCCAAGCTTCAGCAGGACATTACATGCAATAGCTAAATTGATGAGAACCAATCAGCTTTTGTGATGGTGGAAACATTACCTTGAAACTCTAGATTTCATTCTTAAAAATTCTGAAGAAAAGATACCTAATCTAAGCAACAAGATGAACCGTCAGTTGTCCAAACTCGAACAATCCTCGGCAACGGCGCCAAAAAACTTGGTGCACAAAATTTTGATCATCAATAATGGCGCCAAAGACTTGGAGCTCTTAAACGTGAATCACACTTTGTCACAATTCCGCACAACTAACCAGCAAGTGCACTGGGTCGTCCAAGTAATAAACCTTACGTGAGTAAGGGTCGATCCCACAGAGATTGTCGGCTTAAAGCAAGCTATGGTCATCTTGTAAATCTCAGTCAGGAAGATTCAAATGGTTATGGAGTTTAAGGTGATGAAAATAAACATAAAATAAAGATAGAGATACTTATGTAATTCATTGGTGGATTTCAGATAAGCTATGAAGATGCTTTGTTCCCCTTGAACCTCTGCTTTTCTATTGCCTTCTTCCAATCATTGATACTCCTTTCCATGGCAAATTTTATGTTGGGCATCACCGTTGTCAATGGCTACATCCCGTCCTCTCAGTGAAAATGGTCCTGATGCTCTGTCACAACATCGGCTAATCAGCTGTCGGTTCTCGATCATGTCGGAATAGGATCCATTGATCCTTTTGCGTTTGTCACACGCCCCACAATCGCGAGTTTGAAGCTCGTCACAGTCATCCCTTCCCAGATCCTACTCGGAATACCACAGACAAGGTTTAGACTTTCCGGATCTCAGGAATGGCCACCAATAATTCTAGCCTATACCACGAAGGTTCCAATCTTAGATCAGAAACCCAAGAGATGCGCATTCAAGCCATTGCTAGTAGAATAGAGGTGGTTGTTAGGCACGTGTTCATAGGTGAGAATGATGATGAGTGTCACGGATCATCACATTCATCAAGTTGAAGAACGAACGAATATCTTGGAGAAGAAATAGACTTGAGTTGAATAGAAAAACAATAGTACTTGTATTAATTCATGAAGAACAGCAGAGCTCCACACCTTAATCTATGGTGTGTAGAAACTCCACCGTTGAGAATACATAAGAACAAGGTTCAGGCATGGCCGTGAGGTCAGACCCAAACGTGTCTAAGATAGCATAAGACTTATCAAAGATCAAAAGTATGAAAATACAATAGCAAAAGGTCCTATTTATAGAGAACTAGTAGCCTAGGGTTTACAGAAATTAGTAATTAATGCAGAAATCTTCTTCCGGGCCCACTTGGTGTGTGCTTGGGCTGAGCATTGAAGAATTTTCTTGTAGAGAC
Source organism: Arachis ipaensis (assembly GCF_059453495.1). Classification (NCBI taxonomy): domain Eukaryota; kingdom Viridiplantae; phylum Streptophyta; class Magnoliopsida; order Fabales; family Fabaceae; genus Arachis; species Arachis ipaensis. The sequence goes on along the minus strand of NC_142441.1, from coordinate 109,369,320 downwards.
TTTTCTTGGAGTTAAACGCCAGCTTTTATGCCAGTTTGGGCGTTTAACTCCAGCTTTTGTGCCAGTTTTGGAGTTAAACGCCAGAATTCTTGAGCTGACTTGGAACGCTTATTTGGACCATCAAATCTCGTGAAAGATATGAACTATTATATATTGCTAAAAAGCCCAGGATGTCTACTTTCCAACGCAATTGAGAGCGCGGCAATTGGGCTTCTATAGCTCCAGAAAATCCACTTTGAGTACAGGGAGGTCAGAATCCAACAGCATCTGCAGTCCTTTTTCAGCCTCTGAATCAGATTTTTGCTCAGGTCCCTCAATTTCAGCCAGAAAATACCTGAAATCACAGAAAAATACACAAACTCATAGTAAAGTCCAGAAGAGTGATTTTTAAATAAAAACTAATAAAAATATAATAAAAACTAATTAAGATATACTAAAAACATACTAAAAAGAATGCCAAAAAGCGTATAAATTATCCGCTCATCATTACACTTAACCATAGTTTTCATTCTTGTGTGTTTCGCCCTTCTTTTCTATGCTTGCAATCTTTACTTTGTTTTATTCTATATGTCCAATATAGAATGTATTTACATACTTGCATGTGATTGAGGCCATTATTTGTTTTTGCTCACTCATCCCAAATAAGCCTACCCTTTTATGTCACCCTTGTTAGCCCCCTTGAGCCTTTTAATCCCCTTCTATTCTATAACCATATTACTAGCCTTAAGCAGAAAAATAATTTAAAAACTCCAAATTGAATCTTTGGTTAGCTTAAGATAGAGATTGTGAATCAAACTAAGTGTGGAGAAACTGTGGGAACATGGATTGATAGGAAGGTATTAACTCTATAAATCATTTAAAATTTGGGAGCATGCTCATGTGAAACCAAAATAATTAAAATACCATGTGCATTGATATGTTGTGTTTATTTTTCAAAAAAAAATTCCTTTTTAATTAAATAAATAAGGAGATAAAATTACCACATTATTAAGTTTAATAGAAAAAACTATGCACATGGGATAAAATCAAAAATAATTTGGTACATGAGTATGTGATACAAAAGTGAGAAAATTGGGAAGCTAGGCATAATTTCAAAAATTGTATAGAGTATGTATATATTAGGTGAGATCTTAGACTAATCAAGGATTCAATTTATAGCTCACTTAACCTTATATATATACCCTCACCTTTACCTTAGCCCCATTACAACCTTGAAAAAGACCTCATGATGTTTGCATGTATACATTATATATTTGTTGATTGGTTAGATGAAGAACAAAGTTTTAGAAAGCATGACTAGAAAAGAATAGAGTGATTAACCCCAAACACTGAGTGATTAGAGAGTAAACACAAATCCAGTGAGGGTTCAATAGCTCATTTCCATATATCCATGTTTAATTATTAATTGTCTTGCAAGTTTGTAAATTCTTTTAACTCAAATCAATTGTGAATATGTTTTAATATGGTTTGGCCTTAGTTGTACATATATGATTCCTTGAGAATTTGACTTAATTTAACCACATGTAAGCTTTATATATATAAGTGAATAGTAATTAGAATTGCATAATTCATTTAGGTAGCTTGCATTTAGAATAGATTGCATTGCATAAGATTCCACCATTCTACCTTCATTCCTTTCTCTTGGATTTAGCATGAGGACATGGTATTGTTTAAGTGTGGGGAGGTTGATAAACCCTTATTTTATGATTCATCTTGTGCTCAATTGAGTGTTTTTATCAATTCTTCACTCACTTATTCATAAGATTTGCATGGTTTTACAATTCCTTCCTTATTTTATGATATATGTGAAAACATGTTTCCTATGCTTCAAAAATATTTATTTCAATTATCCTTTATTACCATTCGATGCCGTGATCTGTGTGTTAAGTAATTTCAGGCTTCATAGGGTAGAAATGGCTTAGAGGATAGAAAGTAAACATGCAAAAATGGAAGGAACGCACAAAATGGAGTTCTGAAGAAAATGGCAGCGACGCGCACGCATGGACGACGCGGACGCGTGCCTAGCGAAAAATGCAAGCGACGCGCACGCATGGACGATGCGGACGCATGCCTAGGCGCAGAGCACAAACGACGCGAACGCGTGACTGACGCGTATGCGTGACAAGGGAAAACTCCAAATGACGCGAACGCGTGACCCACACGCACGCGTGACGGACGCCACGTGTAGAAAATTACAGAAGTCGCCCCCAGCGATTTCTGGACCCTTTTTCGGCCCAAATCCAAGCCTAGAAACATAGAATAGAAGCCAGAGAATGGGAGAATCAATGGGGAGGGGATACAACATTCAGAATACACAAATTTTAGGTTTTAGATGTAGTTTTCTAGAGAGAGAGGTTCTCTCTTCTCTCTTAGGTTTTAGAATTAGGATTTCTTTTACTTTATGGTTATTACTCCATTCCAGGTTCAATGTTCCTTTAAATATATGTTTCTCTTCTACTTTTATTTACTTTAATGCTTTTACTTGTTAATTACTTATGTTACCAAATTGGCTTATGAATCTTCCCATATTAGATTTGAATATTCTATTTAATATAATTTGAGGTATTTCAGATTTATGATTATTTTATTTTATTTATGATGCTTTAAATTTAATTTATATTTTTCTCCTTTTGGTTTTGGTTAAGTAATTGGTAACACTTGAGTTATCAGACTCAGCAGTTGATTGAAAATTAGAATTCTCGCTATTTGATTTGGATCGCTCTAAAGCTAGTCTTTCCACAGGAGTTGACTAGGACTTGAGGATCAAATTGATTGGTCCACTTGACTTTTCTTTATTTAGTAAGGGTTAACTAAGTGGGAGTGATAAACAATTCTTATCACACCTGATAAGGATAACTAGGATGGGATTTCCAGTTCTGATACCTTGCCAAGAGTTTTTCTAATTATTAATTTATCTTTCCTTGCCATTTAAATTACTTGTTCCCTATTTAAAAAAAATCCAAAAATACACCTTTTTCCATAACCAATCATAAATCATACTTCCCTGAAATTCCTTGAGAAGACGACCCGAGGTTTAAATACTTCGGTTTATTATTTTTATTGGGTTTGCTTAAGTGACAACCAAAACTTTTGAACGAAAGGATTCTCTGTTGGTTTAGAAACTATACTTACAACACGATTATATTTTTATAAAATTCTAAATTAGCATAAATCAGTTCCTCATTCACCATGTTGCATGTTTCTTTGCAACTTTGTTTAGATTTTTATTTTCTAGGTATTAACAAGGATATTCTTGTTTGAAATTATTTTACTTATGTTTGTTTATATATTGGTGTTATCGATGAATAAGTGGATGTTGAAAGAGTTTTTTTGGGTATTGAATAGTGGATGCTTATCTCCTTTTGTTATATGTTTTTGGTTTGATCCACTGAACTGTATTAGGGTGTTTTGATTTCAGGAGGAAGAATTTGTAGATGTTATTGAGTTGGAAGATGATGATACAAAATTGAGTCATAAGGTGCAAAATTTACTTTATTGTTGTCATAATACTAACAAGTTGTGGGAGACTAATTTTTTAATTGTTTTTGGAATTGAATGTTATTTTCTCTGAATGGATTTGTAGTTGCTGGATCACATTGAAATTCAACTAGAGAAAATCTCCTATGTAGGATTGCGATTTGTTTTGTTGCAGTGACTACAAGAATTATATTCTAATTATGCAAAGAAAGTTGGGTTCATGACTGAGATTAGGAACACCAATTTTGACAAGACAAGGAAGGAATCAAGGATACCCATTAACCAATCAATACATTGCAATCGTGAAGGTTATTGGGAGTCTCAAGTGAAGGCAGCATCTCGAGTAAAGAAAATAACAACCACGAGATACAGAGCAAGGATGTACGTGATGTTTGATAGGCAGAAGGATATTTGGATGGTGTCAAAATTAGAATTAAAGCATAGCCACCCGTGTTCTACTAAGCAACCTGTCCATTACTACGAGTATAGAGAACTGACTATGCATGCCAAGTATGTAATTGAGGACAACGATGAGGCTGGCATATGGCCCAACAAGACTTACTTCGCATTGGAGAACGAGGTTGGTGGGTTGTCGAATTTGGGTTACTCAGAAAAGGATGTGAGGAATTACATTACAAGCAATCTGTGCTGTGCTGACGAAAATGCGAATGTTAAGAAAACGTTGAGCTATTTATTGTGAATGAAAGAGATTAACCCGAATTTTTTTATGTAGTAGATGTCGACGCAGCTAACAAGTTTAGGAGTGTGCTCTGGATAGATGCAAGGTGCAGGGCTTCCTACGATTATTATGAAGATGTGATATTGTTTGACACAACATATAGTAGAAACAAGTACGTATGTATTTGTATCTCTATTGAAAGGTTTCTTGTTTTGACATTATCGCGAGTTCTTACTTGTGGCTATTTTTATTGAAGGTATGGACTACCATTTGCATCTCTTGTTGGTGTCAACCATAACGGAAAGTCCATTATGCTTGGATGTGCTTTGCTGGGGAATGAGAAAATACGTAGTTTTAAGTGGGTCTTTATGCAATGGTTGAAGTGCATGGAAATTGTCCCACAGGCCATCATCACAGACCAGTGTAAGTCCATGTGATGCTATTAACAATGTCCTTCTAAATACTCTCCACCGACGGTGCATATGGCACATATTGAAGAAGATACCACATGAGCTCGAAGGATATACTCGGTACAGAGAAATAAATGCTAAAATGACTACCACTATATGGAATGTCCAGTTTGTGGAATCTTTTGAGAAGGATTGGGCTGGATTCATTCCTAAGTTTAATCAAGAGCACAACAGATGGCTATCAGGTTCGTTTTGTCACGTGCTTATATGTTCTTTTTGGAGAGTAGATTTCTTGTGAAGCTTTTCTTTGAGTATATTTGATTTTAGATTCTTTTCTCATTGGATAATTTATAACTTATTTGGATGCTTTATGGGATGTCTCTATTTGAAGGTCGATGGCTCTTTGGTTCACTAAGTTTGTAGATGTGTGTGGTGATGTAGCTAAGTGTTCATGATGGTGGTTTTTGCATTTTTTATTTTTGTAGACCCTTATGACAATCAACGATTGTGGATTCCAGTCTATTTCTAAGGTGAATTTTGGGCTGGTATGAGGAGTACTCAGAGGAGTAAAAGTATGTACGCTTTTTACGGGGATTGTGATGCTAGGGCATCATGGCTTGTCTTTCTATGCTTTTTCAGTAGTTTTTTGTTTAGTTTTCATACAAATTTTGTTGATAAATGGAGCAAAAGCATGAAAAATCTCTACATGAAACAAAACCTCAAGCATAGGTGAATTTTAGTTAATATACAGGGTAAACATGATGAAATAGATCACACTAAGTAAAGTTATGATTTTGAGCATTATTAGCACATTTAGTATAGTAAGGATTATCATGTATATTACTTTGATACACTTATTTGATTGGTGATAGGCAAAATAGAAGCAGAGAAGCAGAGAAAAGCAAGGAGGGAGAACCAACGTTGGTGGCAAAGTTGGAGTGAACGTTGGTGATAAAGAAATACTGCACCAACGTTGGAGGGAACGTTGGTAAACTAACGTTACCCCCAACGTTCTCGAAACCTCTCAAAAATTGGAAGCCGAAAGAATCACCATGTATGCGTATGCACAGAGTAGTGTGTGTACGCACAAGAAGAGAATTGGCATGTGTGCGTACGCACAAGTGAGTGTGCGTACGCACAAGCAGAATGTTAGCCCACCAACGCTGCCTCCAACGCTCAGTGTGCGTGCGCACAAGCGAGTGTGCGTACGCACAAGAGAAAATTTTGCCGGTGTGCGTGCACACAGTGTCCTGTGCCTACGCACACAAGGAAGAGCGTTGGAGTGAACGTTTGCATGCCAATATTGACGAAAACACTGAAGATAGGGTCTGGGAGCAATTTTTAACACTGCAACATCACTAAAGGCCCCAATACACCCCTAGATCATGCAAGCAAGCAGAGCCCATCAAACATCACTTAATCCAAGGCACAAGAAGCATCTAGATTAGGAATTTTTATTTGTAATTTGTATTTTCATCTCTTAGTTTGTAAGCCTATATATAGGCAGTAGCTGGATTGGAGGAATTCATTCTGGATTGGAGGGGAGTCCAGAATCACGCACACACATCCCCTGACACGCACCCTTCATGCACTCTTCTTCCTGTTCTTTTCTTTTCTTTCTTAGGAGTAGTTCCATTTCAATTTGTAATTTTCATTATGAATTCTGAAGTACAATTCTTGTTTTGAATTCTTAATCTTCTTTATTTTTCTGCACTTTCTTTCTTTTCTGTTTGAGTAGAGCAATGAACAACTAACTCTTTTCATTGGGTTAGAGAGCTCTATTGTTATTTGATGGATCAATTATAGTTTTCACTCTTCTTTCTCTGTCTTTTCTCTTGATCTTACTAGAAAGCTTTCAATCTTCATTCAATTGAAAGGAGTTGTCCCCTGCTCATCCAGCTTTACAATTGAAAGACAATTTCAACGTGAGTACACAAGCTCTATGTTTAGGTAAGTACAATAGAAATTCAGCAAAAAATGGATTGTTTAATCCGTGGTGTGACTCAAGAGGGTAATTTGTTCCATGTGAACGTGGATGAGCAATACCTATTTTATAGGGAGTTTAGGTACTGCACGAACGGTGTGTAGTTTGACCCATTGACACATAAGATTCGGTACGAGTGCAACATGTTTGAATCAAGAAGTATTCTTTGTTGCCATTGTCTTGCTGTGTTCCCATATTATAGAGTAGATAGAGTACCATCTTGCTATGTTCTCCCTCGAGGGAGCAAGAATGTACGGTGCAAATACACTTACATCAAGAGCAACCATGACGAAAATCGATCGGATGAAAGACACAACTTAGTCAGAGGATTGTGTTCACGTTTCTTTAATGTTGCCCAAGATTTCGTGACCTGCGACGAAGAAGCGAACACGTTACATTCAGGTCTTGACGAGCTATTTGATTATCATTCGAACTTGGGGTCCAAAAGTGTTGCACCTACACAAAACAGCATGGTGACACAGTATGAGTTCGCTCTTGGTGCAGATAATATTCGAGGTCCGTCAAAGGTGGCAACTAAGGGTCGGCCGAGATCGAAGAGGCTTGGATCTAAACTGGATAGCTCGACCAAGAAATCTATGCGAAGAAAGAAGAAAAATGCACCTCCAGTATGTGTTTACCATTTGGTTAATTTTGAATTCCTTGTTGAGATGACTTTATGGATACAATTGACTCTTTTTTTTTTGCGTGGTGTTTTTTTTCTAGAAAATGATGTAGTAGCCAATCAAAATGTAGCGGTGGGTTCTGTTATTAGAGTGAATGAATCACAAGAACATGGCAAATTCATGTCTTTGTTAAACTTGTTTGGAAATAGTGAGAAGAATTTTGATTATGGATTTTTAAGGAGAATTCCTTTTTTTATTTGGATTTTTTTTCCACTTCTTTTTAACAAAATATTTAGGTATACGATTTAATAAACAATTTTCAGTTGAAGATATATGATTATTTTTTGAGTGCGATCCATTGATATGATTATACTGTTATAAGTTTTTTAAGTTTCAATCAACTTACCGAATAATCACGATTTTTATGTGATTTTAATGTGGAGGACACAACATAGTAGGTTCTTTAACTTTGTTTGTGTTTCATTTTTGCATGGTTATGTTCCCAAGTTAGTTTGACGAAGGCTTATTCGAGAATCTAACAAGTATCAATTGGAACTTTGATTGTAAGGAGAAAAAAACACGACAGAAAAAAAAAGACACCTCTGTTATAAGACACATCCATAGATAGACAAACCCATAGAAGCCACGTTAACAAAAGACACCTCCATTGGAAGACACATCCATATATAGACGCCTCCGAAGAAGACACGACAAAAATAAACACGTCCTTAGTTAAACAAAAATACAAAAGATAAAGTGGCAAAAAAGACACCTCCAGCAGAAGACAGATCCATATACAGGCACTTTCGAAGAAGATACGACAAAAGTAGACACGTCCCTCAGAAGATACATCCATAGTTAAATGAAAACACAAAAGACACATTGGAAAAAGATATCTCCATTAGAAGACACATCCATATATAGACACCTCCGAATAAGACACAACCAAAATAGACACTTATATATCAGAAAACACATCCATAGTTTAAGAAAGACACCTCCATTAGAAGACACGTCCATAGGTAGACACATCTAGCAATAAGACTTCGAAAATGTTAACATTCTTAGCCATTTCAGAAATTTACACTTTAAATATAGCAAGTGTTTAGCATGTGCAAAATAAGATAAACCAATGTCCTAAGACAGAATTCACATCCACAATACATGCATTCTCCATTAATTAACCAACAAAATTCAACAAGGTTCACAAAACAAATACTCACTAATAACAATATAAGAACCCAAAAGAAATAATCAATATGTGTAACACAAGGAAAATATTAAGTTACAACAAAATACAGCTCAACATGTGAAGGTATCCCTGGACTAGGTAAAGAAGAATGTTCTATGCATTTTTTTCTTCCCATATTTAGCTCCTTTTGATGGTCTGTTTCTTCGGCAATCCTTTAGCTCGTCGAAGCATGCTTTTTGTGCCAGGTGATGTGAACGTGTTCTAACCTCCTTATGTTTGTTTCTTAGTTAGTTGTGGCGCACAGCAGGTTTAGGACAATTGTTAAGGGCATTCAGCGCATGTTTTCAATGGCAGAATTATTATGATCTAGAATAATATTGATCATTATTTCCTTCCTATATAACTTGATGGTGTCCTGCATGTAAAAGTCAATGTTGTATGACGGCATTTAGTTACGGACAGTCATGTGTGTTTAGATAATAAGTTATTCAGCAATAGGATTTGGAAGCTCACATAATCCCATTCATTTAGTTTACCCGCTTCGGTCCAGTACTCCATGAATTTTATGGCATATACCCCACAATCAAAACTAGGTGAATGGAAACAATGGGGTGTATTAGGAGAACAGGTATAGATCTCAAGTAAACTTACAAATTAAGATATTATTTGGTTTTGAGAGGGACTCACTTGTTTGGTTGTATTGGAACAGAGGCGTATGAGCAAGGCAGGTCTCTTTGAGTGGGCTTATTGATGGATATTTTGGAAAACAAATTCCAAACACCAAAAACTCATCGGCAAGTGTACCGGGTCGCATCAAGTAGTAAAACTCACTTAGAGTGAGGTCGATCCCACAGGGATTGATGGATCAAGCAACTTTAGTGGGTGATTAGTTTAGTCAAGTTAACATTGAGTGAATTGTGTGAAATGTAGCTATAGAAAGTAAATTGCAATGAATTTAAAGCTACAGAATGTAAATGTGCAAGTAACTTAAAGAACAAGAAAGTAAAATGGCTGAAACTTAAATTGCAAGAAATGTAAATTACATCAAATGTAAAGAGGATTGGGTGCAGGAAATTTAAAGAAAGCAATAAATCAAGGAACTGGAAATTTAAATTGTAGGAATAGTAAATATGCAGGAAATTAAATCAAGCTAAATGTGAATGGAAATGTGAAATTATAGAATGCAGGAAAGGAAATTGTAGTAAAGTAAAAGTAGCAGAAGAATTAAATGGTTTGAAAGTAAATTGAGTTGGGTGCTGAGAATTAAAATTTAATAGGAAAGTGTGAAGTGCAATCAATCAGAGAGCTAGAATATGAAATAAGTTGCAGCAGATCTTAACAGAAGTGGAAAGTTGCTTGAAGAAGCAAAGCAGAAATGAAACTCAACTTAATTACAAAATAAAATTTAAGATCTCAGGGGTTGGATGAGACTAGATAACAAGTCTAGATCTCAATTCCTTCCTTGATCTAACAGAGAACAATTTGCAAAAGAGAAGAAGATGAAAGCAGTAAAGGAAACTCAGATTAAATTTTAAATTCACTAAGATTTTGCAGAAAAAGAACAAAGAGATTTCAAATCAAGATTTAAAACAGAATTCCTTCAAATCTCAATCCAAAATTCAGAAATAGAAAGTAGAATTTCAGAAGTAAGAGCAAAGAGAAGAGAGAGCTCTCTAATGGAGCCAGCCTCTATGCTCTCTAATGGAGCTCACTTCCTCTTTCGAAAATAAGAATGATGCCTTTAGATAGGATTTTTACAAAATAAAATAAAATTGAAATGAAAAACAAATTAAATAAAAATCCTAATTCTAGCTTGTTCCTGTGCCTTTGAGTGATGATGTGAGCTTTGCTTGCTTTGGATTTGAAGAGAGATGGGTTTAGTTGGCCTTAGTTTAATTGGTTTGGAGCATGGGTCAAGCTTGGTTCAAGTTGGTTTGGTGTGGGACACCTCCCAGGGCAATGCTCCGCTCTCCACAAGAGCGCAGCATTCAATTTGTGTCCCTGGCCGTGTCAAGGTCCAAGCATCAAAGTAGCGCTCCGCTCTCACCAAGAGCGCAACATCCTTACTTCCTTGGTGAGGTATCCGTGTTCAAGCCTTGGGGGTTGCACTCTTGCCCAATTTCCTTGCATTTTCTTTGGGAGAGAGCACGACAATGCTCTCCATGAGAGCACAGCACTCTCTAAGTGAGCGCTACTTTGCTTTGGAGTGAGGCTCCAGTTTCGAACCTTGGTGGAAGCATTGGCTGATTTTTTTGCTTGTTTTTGGACCTTAAAGATGCATTTCATTCGTGCCTTAATTTCATGCCAAATATAGATTGCCATACATTTTTGGAAATCTCTGAATGTTAACTTTCTAACGCAACTGGAAGCACATCAATCAGACATCTGTAGCTCAAGTTATAGCCCTTTGAAGGAGGCATGGTCATGCTGTGAGCGCCCAGATTTTAACTTAGCGAAAATTTTGCTTTCAAGCTCATTTTGAACTCTTATAGCGCTCAGCTCTTGGCAAGAGCGGAGCTTTGTGTGCTGATTGCCAATCTCCTTTAATTTGGTGATGGGCCACGCTTTTAAAAGCGTGGCCTAAGCCTCCAAAGTGTGCTCCAACTTCAAAGTGTGCCCCAAAGCTCTTTTTTTCTCCTTTTTAGCTTATTTTGTGCTCTTTGCTTCTTTTTCTTCTTATTTCCTACAGAATTTATAAAATCAAAAGATCAAGGAAATATACCATTTAAGTACAAAATCATTCATTATTCAAGCACAAATCATCAATTTCTTGTATGAATAAGCATAGAAAAACATGACATGGTGACATGTTATCACAACACCAAACTTAAACCTTGCTTGTCCCCAAGCAAGAAAAGAATCATGCAATAAAGATTGACAATCCAAGGTAAGAAGAATAGCAACTCAATGTTCATGGTTAGCTAGTTTTCTAAGCATGCTACAATTACAAAAGAGATGCAAATGATTGATGCTTCTATCTAGCTCAATTTATGAAATCTTTCTCTTATATTTCTTCCTTGAAACAAGCTTTTGATTTTCTTATTAGCTTCTCCTTTTGGGTGCTTTGCCCCATGAGTTGATAACAAAGCTATGACTTCTAAATTCTTTGTTTTCAAGTATTACCACTTGATACATAAGCACCACAAGCATTTAATTAGAGGACTTTATTAAGCTCATTTGTTTATTTTCTTGACTCTCTAATCATTGATGCTCGGAGCCTTGAGCTTTGAGGGAGTGCTTTTTTGCACTTTGAGCCTAACCTTGACTTCTAAGTGTTTTGTTTTCAAGCATTTTACTTGATACATAAACACCACAAGTACTTAACAATGAAATTGTCATTGGTACTCAGAGCCTTCAGCTTTCTCATTCTTTCCCTTTTTCTTTTTTTTTTGCCTTAATTTGTATTTGCTCCTTCAAGGTTTTCGTAATTATGAAAGATTTCACAAAATGTCCTAGATGAAAACTTCAATTAAATAAAATCCAACGCATTTGAGCAACAATTAATCATACTAGCTTTCTAATACTTGTATGTATATGCTAAACTCTTCTTTAATGCCTTGTTTGTTTATGATCATGATACTTTACTGCTTTAAGCCTTACAAAACTCAAGTTGGTAGTCATAATGGCATGGCAACATGTTACAAATCAATATTCAAGCTATGCTTATTCATACCACACATGCATACAGAGAATATAAAGACAATCATGCAAAATAAAGTGCTGGAAACAAAGGAGAGGAAAAGGAACTTTACAACATTGTAGTCCATCTTCTCTATTGTTGTCATTTTCCTCTTATTCTTCCTTTTCCCTTGCCAAACTCAGAATGCTTGCTCATCCTCAAGCAACAATTAGAACAATGGCTATGGGGCTAAGATGGATCATGAATGTCTTATACAATGAAATGTTAGTAGCACATGTGTTTTAAGCAAGCAAAATTAAAGATAACAATCAAGGCACAAGAGACAGAGACATTTTGATTGCATAGATAAGAAGGTGTGCACAATACATTGCATAAAAAATAAGTGGCATACCAAACTTAGTGTGACACTTTCACTTGAAATTAATGTCAGTATCTTGTAAGAATTGGAACCAAATTTTGTTGCATAGCAACACCAAACTTAGAATGCAATCATATCTCAATTTATTTGAATTAAAACTAAGCAAGTGAAACTGTTATTTGTTAATTACAATCACCAAGCCAAGAATCTGTCATGAATAAAGCTCTCTTGGTGATGTATTAACAAACACAGTAAATAAGCAAACTAAAATGAAAGCATTTAAAAACAGAAAAATGACTAAAGAAAGTAGAATGAAAAAGTGTCAAATTAAAAGAGAAAAATAAAACTGCAGAGGCATTATGATTATGCAGACAAGTAGTGTTACTTGAATGAATTGCATAGATAATAAGTGGCACACCAAACTTAGAATCTTGGTGTATCACTTTCATTTTTGATTTGATGCAATCATCCAAAAGACTGAAAACAATTTGTTGCAAGGCAACACCAAACTTAGAATGTAACCATATGCCAATTTATTGAATTTAAACAAAACAAAGAATGAAAACAAAGCAGAAAAGAGAAATTATACCTACGGTTGACATGTTGTTCACTTTCTTCCTCTTCTTCCAGTTTATTAATAGGAATGACCTTAAGGGGGGAGAAGATTCAGCTAGTGTCCCTTGTCTTGGTCTTTCCTCAGCAAGCTTCCTTTTGCAAATGGCTTGATTAATCTTGCTTGCTGGATCAGGGACAGGATTGGTGTTCTTACTAGTTGCCTTCACTCCTTTGAATTCAAAACTTGGTTGCTGTGTGATTATTGGAGTTTTGTATTCATCCAGAGCCTTTTGAATTGGTGGTTCCATGAACTCTTCCTTCATGTACTTCTCTGCCTCACTTGAGTGTAAATTTTTTGGAATGACTTCCTCACTTTCTTGTTCCTTCACTCCTTTCTTTGCACCCAACATTTGACTTAATAGCTTTTTCATTGAGGAGGTTTGTTGATCTTCCCAACATTTCTTCATCTTCTCTTCATATTTTTCAATTACAGATTCAATTGTTGAGAGTTTTTGGATCAGGGAAGTTTGTGAGAGTTGTAAGTCTTCATGTTCCCTTGTCATCTCAAGTGCAGTTTCATTTTCAAACACCTCATTCTTCATTGAAAGTTCACTTGATACAGTAGCCTCCTCATCTTGCTTTTCCACCTTCTCCCTTGCACTTAACATTTGGTTTACCATCACTTCTATGTTTTTGAATGAATTCTCTTGCTCGTTCCAGGATATCTGTGCCTCCCTCTCATATTTTTCAAACATAGTCTCAAGCTTTGAGAGGCTTTAGTTCATGGAAGTTTGTGTGGGTGGTGAGTTTTGACAGGGACTTTCTGTTGAAGCATGGTCAAGTGATGATATCTTTGGATGAATATCATATGGAGCATTAGAATTCCCTTTCCAGCCACCATTAGAATCATGACTAGCATCATTTTGTGGTGGAGGGAAATATCTCATATGATTCTCTTGCTCATCTTGTGTCTCTGAAGCAAATCTCCATGGGTTGGAGTGCTTAGAATTTGTATTTTCTTGGTGATATTCTCAGCCACCATTAGAGATTGATGATGGTGGGTGATATCCCATAAAATTTTGTTTGACCATAAGATGAGTTGAACTCCATTTGTATTTTATAAAATGCAACATCAATGAAAATTGAAATTCATGTCACAGAGAAAGAATTTCTTAGTGAGGCAATAGCTCAAACACCTTGCTATCAACTTAAAACAGAGAACAAAAATAAAGAAAATACTTGATCTAGACTTCTCACCCACTTAATCATTGTTGATCTAATCAATCCCCGACAACGGTGCCAATAACTTGATGGATATTTTGGAAAACGAATTCCAAACACCCAAAACTCACCGGCAAGTGTACCGGGTCGCATCAAGTAGTAAAACTCACTTAGAGTGAGGTCGATCCCACAGGGATTGATGGATCAAGCAACTTTAGTGGGTGATTAGTTTAGTCAAGCTAACATTGAGTGAATTGTGTGAAATGTAGCTACAGAAAGTAAATTGCAATGAATTTAAAGCTACAGAATGTAAATGTGCAAGTAACTTAAAGAACAAGAAAGTAAAATAGCTGAAACTTAAATTGCAAGAAATGTAAATTGAATCAAATGTAAAGGGGATTGGGTGCAGGGAATTTAAAGAAAGCAATAAATCAAGGAACTGAAAATTTAAATTGCAGGAATTGTAAATATGCAGGAAATTAAATCAAGCTAAATGTGAATGGAAATGTGAAATTGCAGAATGCAGGAAAGGAAATTGCAGTAAAGTAAAAGTAGCAGAAGAATTAAATGGTTTGAAAGTAAATTGAGTTGGGTGCTGAGAATTAAAATTTAATAGGAAAGTGTAAAGTGCAATCAATCAGAGAGCTAGAATATGAAAAAAGTTGCAGCAGATCTTAACAGAAGTGGAAAGTTGCTTGAAGAAGCAAAGAAGAAATGAAACTCAGCTTAATTGCAAAATAAAATTTAAGATCTCAGGGGTTGGATAAGACTAGATAACAAGTCTAGATCTCAATTCCTTCCTTGATCTAACAGAGAACAATTTCCAAAAGAGAAGAAAATGAAAGCAGTAAAGGAAACTCAGATTAAATTTTCAATTCACTAAGATTTTGTAGAAAAAGAACAAAGAAATTTCAAATCAAGATTTGAAACAGAATTCCTTCAAATCTCAATCTAAAATTCAGAAACAGAAAGTAGAATTTCAGAAGTAAGAGCAAAGAGAAGAGAGAGCTCTCTAATGGAGCCAGCCTCTATGCTCTCTAATGGAGCTCACTTCCTCTTTTGAAAATGAGAATGATGCCTTTATATAGGCTTTTTACAAAATAAAATAAAATTGAAATAAAAAAAATTAAATGAAAATCCTAATTCTAACTTGTTCTTGTGCCTTTGAGTGATGATGTGGCCTTTGCTTGCTTTGGATTTGAAGAGAGATGAGTTTGGTTAGCCTTGGTTTAATTGGTTTGGAGCATGGGTCAAGCTTGGTTCAAGTTGGTTTGGTGTGGGACACCTCCCAGGGCAATGCTCCACTCTCCACAAGAGCGCAGGATTCAATTTGTGTCCCTGGCCGTGTCAATTTTCGTGCGTGACAAGGTCCAAGCATCAAAATAGCGCTCCGCTCTCACCAAGAGCGCAGCATCCTTGCTTCCTTGGTGAGGTATCCGTGTTCAAGCCATGAGGGTTGCACTCTTGCCCAATTTCCTTGCATTTTCTTTGGGAGAGAGCACGACAATGCTCTCCATGAGAGCGCAGCACTCTCTAAGTGAGTGCTACTTTGCTTTGGAGTGAGGCTCCAGTTTCGAACCTTGGTGGAAGTATTGGCTGATTTTTTTGCTTGTTTTTTGCTCTTAAAGATGCATTTCATTAGTGCCTCAATTTCATGCCAAATATAGATTTCCATATATCGTTAGAAAGCTCTGAATATCAACTTTCCAACGCAATTGGAAGCACATCAATCGGACATCTGTAGCTCAAGTTATAGCCCTTTGAAGAAGGCCTGGTCATGCTGTGAACGCCCAGATTTTAACTTAGCGAAAATTTTGCTTTCAAGCTCATTTTGAACTCTTATAGCGCTCAGCTCTTGGCAAGAGCGGAGCTTTATATGCTGATTGCCAATCTCCTTTAATTTGGTCTTGGGCCACGCTTTTAAAAGCGTGGCCTAAGCCTCCAAAGTGTGCTCCAACTTCAAAGTGTGCCCCAAAGCTCTTTTTTTCTCCTTTTTAGCTTATTTTGTGCTTTTTGCTTCTTTTTCTTCTTATTTCCTACAGAATTTATAAAATCAAAAGATCAAGGAAATATACCATTTAAGTACAAAAGCATTCATTATTCAAGCACAAATCATCAATTTCTTGTATGAATAAGCGTAGAAAAATATGACATGGTGACATGTCATCACTTATACGTGGGGTTAGCCACTTGAGCTATGTCTTCAATGAGCCTTCCCTGAAACACAATTAAAGTTTAAACGTAATACAATATTACGGGTAAAATAGATTAACCGAGTCATGAGATCTTTTTGTACTGCATATGCATCTATCTTCATTCGTGATGTATCATGTGGTTTAGTGTGTAAACTATCTAGTACGAAAAGCTTTTTTCCGGAGACATCGAATGCATACACCCACTAGTGATGGGACATACATACAAGAAAAAATCACTGCAATAATATACACTTGTAACTAGGCAAATTACGTATACAGATAAACAAAAACACATTTTAGTTGTTCGTTTGCTTCGATGTAAGTAACATATCATACAACAAATTGACTTACCCATCTTCTCTTTGCAACTGCCGCCTTGTCAAAATACTTGGTGTCGGCACCGAAGTGTTCACCCAAATCCACATACATAGGAGTTAGCCTTTCCTTAAAGTCCTTCAAATTTTTTGGTACCATGACCATTTCCTGTCCAAGAAGACTTTGTAAGTGTTGATAAATTGTAATATACATAAAGGATTGGTGTAAAAGTATCCTTACTAGTATCCCTGGACACACGTAGTAAAAGTGACGTGTGAATCTTTTTGTCCTTGAGTTATTGAATGCGCAACACATCCAGTGCACGAACTATATCACTAGCTTTTAAAATATAAATATCGCCAAAATATGTGATCAAAACAAACTGAAGTAACATGATTTTGGGTTACATACATTGTTATTGAGCCAACAACGTGGTTTCAATGTCCACAAGTCCTCCTTTACCAGGACTAGGTGTGGTCTATCGTCATACGACGCCACTGTTTACTGGCTACCACGAGACATGTCCACACCCCACCCTCTAATTCGTTGCTCATGCTGCTCAGTGATTTTCCGTCCCTAAAGTAATGGATGAACGGGGCAGAGGGGGGGACGGTGTGGGTGTTTTTAACATCTGAGTAATCCCAAGTGAGAATAAGGGGCACTATGGATTGGGTGTGCGGCAAGATGAACTTTTTGCACTCTGGATTTCACTGAAATAATATGTAAGGATCACTGTTTCAAAAATAACTTTTGTGAGGGGGTAACCTTTATGCATTTGAAGGAGCCAATAGCAAAATACATGCATACTAGCCGTAAAACATTTTTTAGCATTTAATTGCCTTTCAAATTCACGAGAATATTCATCAAGTCCTGAATACTGCACCAATGCTATTGACGGAGTCTTGGGTTCAAGATCTTCTGGGTTGGTTGGTTTCTTTGTTGTTTATGACTGGCTGGTCGTGCCAATGTCCTCTTCCGTCCTATGATGTTGAGGTGTTCTTGTCCACTCTATTTTTCTGTGCAGCCTATTACTAATGGGCTCGTCGTCATCGTCATCCTCGTCAGATGCAACTGAAGGTGCATCTATGTGCACTGAGTCACTGCTAACTCCCCCTCTTATCAGATCATTGAATTTGCAACACCAAAATAGTCATACACAACAACCTCGAAGTGATTTTAAATCACACAACCAATGCAAGATAGATTAATACAACATGTCATCAAGCAATTTAAAAACATGGCATCACCAGTAACTTTTTTAAATGTAAGTTATACTGTTCTCATGTTTTAACTTTGAAACATGCAACTTATAGATTCTTCAAATTGTAACGTCTACTCACTTTTGGTTTCTCTGTTGTTTTTGTCTAGTTGGTCATGCTGGTGTCCCCTTTTGTCCTATGAAGTAGAGGTGTTCTTGTCCGATCAATTTTTCTGCGCAGTCTTTTGGCAATGGGCTCATCGTCATCGTCATCCTCGTCGGATGCAACTAAAGGTGCATCTGTACGCACTGAGCCGTTGCTAACTTCCCGTCTCTTATCAGATCCCTGAATTCAAATCACCAAAATAATCATACACAACAACCACACAGTGTTTTTAAATCACATAACCATTACAAGGTAAATTAATACAACATGTCATCAAGCAATTTAAAAACATGGCATCACCAGTAAGTTTTAAAAATGTTGTACTGTTCTCCTATTTTAACTTTGAAACATGCAACTTAAATTTTCTTTAAAAGGTAACGTCCACTCACTTTTTTAGACCCTATAGGTCTTTTTGTCCGGTGTGAGCCTTCTCTTTCAAGACGTGGGTTTGTTGTGACCTTACTTGTGCATGCTTTGACGACCCCCTCAACGTTCCCACCGGTGTCGACGCAATCCTGTTCGGGAACAGCAATTAGTCAGAAGGCACATACAACATAAGACACATCCAGGGAGGACACATCAATGTACATACAACCATAAATGTTAGGTCCATGGAAGGGCATGTGCAATTAATTACAAGAGAAATCGACAGCCTCATTATAAATATCTCCAGAAACACACACAAAAAATAGCAACGTAAAAAAAGCAACTAAGTTCTTTATGCTACAGGAATCTTTTAGCATCACTTCAGTGAATACCTCTGGTTGAACTGATGCCATAACACTGAGCTCCGTGGCTATCCATGCAGAAAGCCATGGCTCCGATTCTTGACACTACTCTAGTTCACCATGCTTTAGTTTCTGGAAGTACAATACTTGGAGAAATCACAGACACAAATTAAGTATTGGGATGCAAAAGTTGAGTCAGATTAACTGGCATTTTGTATTAAAAAATTACCAGCAAAGCAAACATGCAACCCTTATAGGATTTGTTGTTTTTACGTTGATACTTCTTGATCACCTATTCTAACCAGTTGAAAATATTAAAGGGCCAACAGAATCTCCTCGGATAAGAAATATCGAGTATTGTATCGATGTGCCATGGCGAGATGACGTGTTGCACTATCGGACACAAGAACATCTCCAACACGAGTAGGATGAAATGCCTCCTAAACTCCATCATGTCGTCTACTGTATCTATAGTACAGTTGTTGATAAAATACCTAAGTTGTATGGTTTTCATACGGAGAAATTTTGTTTTGATTGCAACATGAGCAGCAGTCCCTCAGTTGAACATTGGGTAGTCATCCACTGTACAACATGCAGGTTTATTAGTTAGTATAAAATGAGCGGCTTGATATGGATAAAAAAGGAAAAACCATGGAATCCGAAAGCATTTTAGCCGATTGAATGCTGCTTAATACAGAAAGTTATACTTGATGCCAGGGCATTTTGGCCAGTTTCACTGACCTTTTCTTTACTGATTTTAGGGTAATTTCATGCATTTCCTTAGAAAATAAGCTAGTTTTGGGTAGATATTCACTTACATCTTGATTCAAGCATACATTGTGCACTTTACATGATTTCACGAGGATTTTGCATGAATTTAATAACAAATTGGATGTTGTATTTCCCATGACTTGGACTAGAACTTTGATAAACTCTATTGCTTGATTTCAGGACAAAGGAAGCAAGGAAGAACCACGTTAGCAGCCACGTTAATCTAATTAACGTAACTCCTAACATGGAATGGGAGTAACTTGCAAAGTTAATGAGAAAAGTAATCGCCAATAACGCTCTCGAAGCCATCATTGCCCACGTTAAGAGTCACATTAACTAAGTTAACGTGAACTCTAACGTGGAGGAAAGGAAATGGAGCCAA
Organism: Arachis ipaensis; assembly: GCF_059453495.1. Taxonomy (NCBI): domain Eukaryota; kingdom Viridiplantae; phylum Streptophyta; class Magnoliopsida; order Fabales; family Fabaceae; genus Arachis; species Arachis ipaensis. The sequence continues at coordinate 109,349,426 of NC_142441.1, read as the reverse complement.
CGTTAGTGACACTTACCTTTGTCACTAACGTTGGACCAAGCTCATAAGTGGCCACGTTAAGAGCCACGTTAACTTAGTTAACGTGGCCTCTAACGTTAAGAAGTAAAGGGGAAGCCAACGTTAGTGACATTCAACTTTGTCACTAACGTTGGCCAAGTCACAATAAGCCACGTTAAAGTTAACGTGGAAGCTAACGTGAAGAAAGTAGGTGATCGATAACGTTAGTGACACCAAATATTGCCACTAACGTTGGGATTAACCCACACAAGCCCCAATAAGTCACGTTAACTTTCACGTTAACCTAGTTAACGTGGAAGCTAACGTGAAGAAGGAAGGTGATCGCCAACGTTAGTGACACCTAACATTGTCACTAATGTTGGAAGGAGCCCACACAAGCCACAATGAGCCAAGTTAACTCCCACGTTAACTTAGTTAACGTGGAAGCTAACGTGAGGAGGAGAGATGATGAGCCAACGTTAGTGACATTCACCTTTGTCACTAACGTTGGAGATGGCTAGCACAGCCACGTTAAAGTTACGTTAACCTAGTTAACGTGGACTCTAACGTGGGAGCTAGGGGCACATTGGAACGTTAGTGACAAAGGTAAGTGTCACTAACGTTCTCGAAGGTTGGCAAGAACGTGGACTCTAACGTAGGGAAGGAGGAGGCTTCTCAACGTTATTGGGAAAGATAAGTCCCAATAACGTGTGCGAAGGACAAAGAGGCAACGTTAGTGGCAACGTTTGTGCCACTAACGTTGAGGTTAACGTGGCTCTTACTTGGGTGAGGAACGTTAGTGAAAAAGGTGATTGTCACTAACGTTCTCGAACCCATATTTTCACTGAACGTTAACACCACTAACGTCCTGAGCTAAAGTCTCTGCCCACTTCACACTTTCTCTCTGCAAGTAAAGCCAAGCCCAATGAAGAAGATAACTGCTTCAAACTCAAGATCCAAAGGCCCATACCCAAGACTTGAAGAGCCAACTAGAAGATCAGAAGAGTAGTATATATAGGAGTAGCTTTGAATTATTTTGGGAGTTGGAAATTATAGGGAGCCTCTTGGCATAGAACTACTCTATGTATTTTACTTTCTCTGCACTTCTAGTTTCATCATGTATTCTCCATCTTTGTTTTCATTTTCCAGAGCTATGAACAACTAAACCCCTTTCATTGGGTTAGGGAGCTCTGTTGAAATTTGATGGATCAATACTAGTTTTCATTATTCTTCTTCTATCTTTTCTCTTGATTTTACTTGAAAGCTTTCGATCTTCATCCAATTGGGTAGTTATCTTGGAAAAGAAGCTATTCAAACTTGGATCTCTTCTGAACCTTGAAAGAGGAATGAAGAGATCATGCTAGAAATGCTTTCTCATGCTGGACCAAATTGGGTTTGGATAGATATGTGACTATAATCCTCTCAACACTTGATTTGGGAAATGCATGTGGTATAATCAGTGACCATACTTCATCTCTTCTCATGAGCAATTGACCAAGGAATTGGCTATTGATCAAGATTTGAGAGATTAAATTACAAGGAATTGTAATTCGATCACTTAAGATTGCCATGGAGATCAATGAGTGCATTGATTGAGGAAGAGATGAAAATGAAATTGATCCGGAGAATGCAACATCTCCTGAGCCCAATGTACTCCCCATTTCTGATCTTATCCATTCTCTTTAATTTCTGTCATTTACTTTTATGAGCAATTACCCCATTCCCATTTAAGATTCTGCAATTTACTTTCCGTCATCTACATTCAGCTCTTTATTTCTAGCATTTACTTTTCTGTTATTTACTTTCCCGCCATTTAATTTTCTGCAATTCTCAACTCAAATTCTGATTTGCTCAACTAGAACATTCCTCTAATTAAAGTTGCTTGATCAATCAATCACTGTGGGATTCGACCTCATTCTATTGTGAGTGTTTACTTGACGACAAATTTGGTACACTTGCCGAAGGAAATTTGTTATGAGACAAGTTTTCTGCGCATCAAGTTTATGGCGCCGTTGCTGGGGATTGATTGTGCATCAACAATAATCAAATTGGAAGATAACTAGATTGAGCATTTTTGTTTTGTTTGATTTAATTTTCTGTTTGAGTAATTTACTTTCAGTTTTAGTTAATTTCTTCCCTTCCCCCTACTTTCTCGTTTCTTTTTGTTATTTACAATTCAGTTCACTAACCCACTAACTGTTTGATATATTGCATCACTCACATTAACAGTAATTCTAACAGAATACTTTCTGCATTTACTTTCCTTGCTTGTGCTTTGTTGGTTGTATGACAGAGAGAAGAAGCGGGGCTTCAACTTCCTTTGATTCTGAACTTGAGAGGACCTTCCTTAGATTAAGGAGGGAAGCAAGAGGAAAGAGAGTAGTTGGTGCTGAGGAAGAGGAGGAATACTTTGAACCAAACATGGATGAAAACATGGAAAACCATCATGAAGAAGAGACTCACAACCATGGCGGAAGAGGTTGAGCAAATCATGCTGGGGAGGATAGAAGAGTTTTAGGCTCTTACATCAATCCAAATCCAGGAAACTGTGGAAGTAGCATTCAAAAGCCAACCATCCACGCCAACAATTTTGAACTAAAGCCACAGCTCATCACCCTTGTTCAGAACAACTGTTCGTTCGGAGGAGGTGTCCAAGAAGACCCCAATCAACATCTAACCACCTTCCTGAGAATATGTGACATAGTGAAGTCTAATGGTGTTCATCCTGACGCCTATAGACTGCTCTTATTTCCATTCTCACTCAAGGATAAGGCAGCCAAGTGGCTGGAGTCTTTCCCGAAGGAGAGCTTGACAACCTGGGAAGATGTGGTGAACAAATTCTTAGCAAAATTTTACCCTCAATGAATCAATAGGCTGAGAGCTGAGGTCCAAACTTTCAGGCAACAAGATGGTGAGACTCTTTATGAAGCATGGGAGAGGTTTAAAGACCTAACAAGGAGGTGTCCACCTGACATGTTCAACGAATGGGTGCAGCTGCACATTTTCTATGAAGGCCTATCATATGAATCAAAGAAGGCTGTAGACCATTCATCAGGAGGATCTTTGAACAAGAAGAAGACTATTGAGGAAGCCATAGATGTCATTGAAACAGTAGCAGAGAATGACTATTTCTATGCTTCTGAAAGAGGCAACACTAGAGGAGTAATGGAGCTAAACAATGTAGATGCTCTGCTGGCCCAAAACAAGCTCATTACCCAGCAGCTGGCTGACCTTACCAAGAAGATGGAGAGGAACCAAGTAGCAGCAATCACTACTTCATCAACAACCCAAGAAGGAATGAATGAAGAAGCAGAGGGTAGTCAGGAGTAAGCCAACTACATTAGGAATTCACCTAGGCAAAACCATGATCCATGCTCTAAGACCTATAACCCTGGATGGAGGAATCACCCAAACTTTGGGTGGAGAAATCAACAAGACCAAGGCCTAGATCAAAGACGTTCAAATCCCAACAACAATACAGCCCACCAACATTTCACATCTAGACCATATCAGCACCCACATAACCAACCCTCTCAAAACCTTTACCAAGGCCAAAATAACCCTCCTCATCCTTCCATCTCTAATCCCAATCTACCATCATTTGATGACAGACTCTCAAGGATTGAGAATCTACTTGAAGGCATAGGCAAAGAGTTTCAAGAGAGTAAAGCGTTCCGAGAAGAAGTGATGTCCAATATACAGAACCAGGATGCTGCCATCAAGAAACTTGAGACACAAATTGGCTACTTATTCAAGCAAATCCCCAACCACAACCTTCGCAGTAATACTAACTCAACCAAAAGGGAGGAGTGTCAGGCTATCACCCTTCGGAGTGGGAAGGAACTGAAGGAAATCCCCCAGAAACCACAAGAAGAGGACTCAAATAAAGAGGAAGAAGAGCAGGACGAAGCTCGAGTTCCCACTTTGATTTCACAAAAAGGGGAAGGAGTGCTGAAGCCAGACGTCCCAAGAGTCCCATACCCTCAGCAATTAAAGAAGAAGGGAGATGACAATCAGTTTTCGAGATTTTTGGAAATCTTCAAGAAACTGCAAATCAACATACCCTTTGCTGAAGCAATAGAACAAATGCCACTCTATGCCAAGTTCTTGAAGGAGCTCATGACTAAGAAGAGAAGCTGGAAGAACAACGAGACTGTGATACTAACCGAAGAATGTAGTGTTATCATTCAGCACAAACTGCCCCAGAAATTGAAGGATCCTGGGAGTTTTCAGATCCCTTGTATTATAGGTGAAATCACAGTGGAGAAAGCTCTTTGTGACTTAGGAGCCAGCATCAATTTGATGTCAGTAGCTATGATGAGGAATATGAAGATAGAGAAGGCTAAACCAACAAAAATGGCCTTACAGTTGGCAGACAGATCGTTCAAGTTCCCTCATGGCGTAGTAGAGGATTTGCTGGTGAAAGTGGGAGACTTCATATTCCCGGCAGACTTCGTAGTGCTGGACATGCAGGAGGAAGCCAAGACCTCCATTATCCTGGGAAGGTCGTTCTTGGCCACTGCTGGAGCTGTCATTAATGTCCAAAAAGGTGATCTCACCCTGAGATTACACAATGAAAAGATGACAATCAATGTGTTCAAGGCCATGAGTTACCCACAAGAACAACTGGGGGAATGTATGAGGTTGGACTCACTTGAAGAGGAAGTGCAGGAGAGTTTTTGAAGAAGAAAAGTCTGAAAAGCCTAAAAGAATAATAGAGGAAGAGTGTACATCAGGTGAAGAGGTTGCAACAACAGAAATTGGCATACCAGGTGCACCAAAGGAAGAGAACGAAAAGTCAGAAGCACCTAAACTTGAACTCAAAGCACTGCCATCCACTCTCAAATATGCATACTTAGGAGAAAATAAAAATTACCCAGTGATCATAAGCTCATGCCTCAGCAAAGATCAAGAGGATAAACTGATCAAAGTACTGCGACAGCACAAGGATGCCATTGGATGGACCCTTGCTGACTTGAAGGGAATCAGTTCAGCCATATGCATGCATAAGATACTGTTGGAAGATGATGCCAAACCATCCATTCAATCCCAGAGAAGGCTGAACCCAATCATGAAGGAAGTGGTACAGAAGGAGGTTATGAAGCTATGGCAGGGAGGAGTCATCTACCCAATCTCGGACAGTCCCTGGGTCAGCCCCGTGCATGTCGTCCCAAAAAAGGGAGGAATTACCGTGGTTCCTAATGAGAAGAATGAACTAATTCCTACAAGGACAGTCACAGGATGGCGAATGTGCATAGACTACAGGAAGCTCAATGAGGCTACACAAAAAGATCATTTCCCCCTTCCATTCATGGATCAGATGTTGGAAAGACTTGCGGGGCACGCATATTATTATTTTCTCGACGGTTATTCAGGATATAACCAAATAGTGGTTGATCCCAGGGATCAAGAGAAAACCTCATTCACTTGCCCATATGGAGTGTTTGCTTACAGGCGCATGCCATTTGGGCTATGTAATGCACTTGCGACTTTCCAATGCTGCATGCTTTCTATCTTTTCAGATATGATAGAAAAATTCATTGAAGTTTTTATGGATGATTTCTTGGTATTCTGAGATTCCTTCTCTAGTTGCCTACATCACCTCGCCTTGGTATTGAAAAGATGCCAAGAGACCAATCTGGTCTTGAACTGGGAGAAATGTCACTTTATGGTGACAGGAGGAATAGTCCTTGGTCACAAAGTTTCTAACCAAGGCATTGAGGTTGACAGAGCTAAAGTAGAACTTATTGAAAAACTGCCTCCACCCAGTGATGTCAGGGCAATTAGGAGCTTTTTGGGGGCATGCTGGTTCTTACAGAAGGTTTATTAAAGATTTTTCAAAGATAGCCAAGTCCTTAAGCAATCTCCTTGTATCTGATACACCATTTATCTTTGATGAAACATGCATGTTAGCCTTTGAAAATTTGAAAATGAGGTTGTCCTCTGCTCCTATCATTTTCCTACCTGATTGGAATTTACCATTTTAATTGATGTGTGATGCATCTGATTTTGCAGTTGGGGCAGTGTTAGGACAGAGGAGAGACAACTTAGTCCATGTGATATACTATGCTAGCAAAGTCCTTAATGATACTCAAAGAAATTATACCACTACTGAAAAGGAGTTACTAGCAATAGTTTTTGCATTTGACAAGTTTAGATCATACCTCATTGGTGCTAAAGTGATTGTTTTTACAGATCACACAGCACTTAAATATTTGTTTGCCAAGCAAGAATCAAAACCAAGACTAATAAGATGGATCTTATTGCTGCATGAATTCAATATTGAAATCAGAGACAAGAAAGGAGTGGAGAACAAGGTAGCAGATCACCTCTCCAGGATTCCTCATGATAAAGATGGAGCACATGATACAAGTGTGAACGAGCTCTTCCCTGATGAGCAGTTGATGACAGTTCACAAAGCACCATGGTTCGCAGACATTGCCAACTTCAAGGCAACTGGGGCCTTACCTCCAGATATCAATAAACATCAAAAAAGGAAGCTCATGAATGATGCAAAATACTTTGTCTAGGATGAGCCATATCTCTTCAAGAAGTGTTCAGATGGAATCCTTAGGAGATGTGTTTCGGAAGAAGAAGGACGAGAGGTCCTATGGAATTGCCACGGCTCATGCTATAGAGGCCACTTTGGAGGGGACAGAACTGCAGCAAAGGTGTTACAAAGCGGATTCTTTTGGCCCACCCTTTTCAAGGATGCCAAAGAACTAGTAAAGAGCTGCAATGAATGCCAAAGATCTGGAAACTTGCCCAAAAGAAATGAGATGCTACAAAATTTCATCTTGGAACTGGAATTGTTTGATGTGTGGGGAATCGATTTCATGGGACCATTCCCAACCTCATATGCAAACAAGTACATCTTGGTAGCAGTGGATTACGTTTCCAAGTGGGTAGAGGCTATTGCAACCCCAACGAATGATAACAGGGTGGTCATGAACTTCCTCAGAAAGAATATCTTTAGCTGGTTTGGAGTCCCACGAGCACTCATCAGTGATGGAGGGAGCCATTTTTGTAACAGACCACTAGAAGCTTTTCTCCTACGATATGGGGTAAAACACAAGGTAGCCACGCCTTACCATCCCCAAACAAGTGGACAAACTGAGATATCCAACAGAGAGCTAAAGAGGATTCTAGAAAAGACTGTGGGTGCATCAAGAAAGGATTGGTCGAAGAAGCTGGATGATGCTCTTTGGGCATACAGAACAGCATTCAAAACACCACTTGGAATGTCCCCATATCAACTAGTGTATGGGAAAGCTTGTCATTTACCACTGGAGCTGGAACACAAAGCTCTCTGGGCTATCAAGATACTAAATTTTGACAGCATTGCTGCTGGGGCAAAGAGGATCTTGCAGCTGCAAAAGATGGAGGAATTCAGGTCACAAGCCTATGAAAATACCAAGATGTATAAAGAGAAGGCAAAGAGAAGACATGACCTGCATCTTGCACCCAGGAGTTTCGAAAAGGGGCAGCGAGTACTCCTTTACAATTCCAAATTGAGACTGTTCCCAGGAAAACTCAAATCAAGGTGGTCCAGCCCTTTTCTTGTCACAAAAGTTTCGCCATATGGACACATCGAAATCATGGATGAAGGTTCAGAGAGGACTTTTACAGTGAACGGACAAAGACTCAAGCATTATCTGGGCAACATGGGGGAAAACCCCAGAGTACAGTATCATCTCAGGTAAAGGAGGAATCGTCGAGCTAGCGACGGTAAAAGAGCGCTCTGTTGGGAGGCAACCCAACCTCAGGTAGTTTTCTTTTTAGCTTTATTTCAATAAAGGTCACAAGCTGTTTCCTCTATATTGCAAGGAGCTAAGTTTGGTGTTCCACACCAACACAATCCAAGAGTGAAAGTGTAATTCTAAGTTTGGTGTTCCACCAAAGGATATTAGTTAGAATCACACTCCACTCCCAAAGAACATTGCCAGCTCCAACCAATCAAGGAAAACCACTTAGATATAGTTAGACTTTAGGTAATCATTGTTTTGTTAATAACAAGAAATGAGGTTCTCTGCATATATGTAATGTTTTGCACTGGGCAAGGAACTAAGTTTGGTGTTCACACACCAAATTAAAGTCAGAAGTCACAAGCATACATGCAAGCTAACTATTTCTCAAGTGCTTTGGGAACAAGCAACTTCCAATAACTTTGCAGGAATCTTATGAGGAAATGGTGCACCTTCAGGTACCAAGGACTATGATGATGACAAAAAAAGAGGGCAACTAGAAATCATCACCCGAAGGTTGTATTGTTACTTAATTCCATTGTACTTAGAATGTTGAAAATTGGAAGTCCGAATGCACTTTTGATCAATAGTGACTCGTTAATTTGAACCTTTTTAAATTCTGTCTTTTAAGCTTTTTTTGAATAGGTCTATGTTTGCTAGTCTTTATGTTACTGCATCATCTCCTTACTTACTTGTATGCTTGTCCTTCTGAATCATATGAAAAGAGAATGAGTGTTTCAAAAGACTAGAGAGGAGTTCATACTATGGAGTAAGTTCATGAGTTTATGGTAAAGTCATAAGTTAGCTAAGTTGGTTCAACCACCAGGTGGGAAGACAACTATCTGCCATGAATACTATGCTTGAGATACACCCCATGAGACTAGCTAAATAAGAAGATCCTAATAAGAAAAAGGGAAAGAACAATAAAAGTTGAAAAATAAAAGAAAAAGAGTAAGCAATAAGGCTAGGCACCAATGGTTTTAATCTTGAGGCATATATCTGTGGTGCTCCTGTGTGAGGGATCTACTTGGATGAATAAGCTCTTAGGGGTGCCTTATCACTTGGTAACTTGGGTTAACTAACTCGGGATTATCAGCTGAAAGTCCACTATCAAGAGTAACCTTCACCACAGAGCATTTAGTAACCCAAAGAGGTGCTGGACACCAAGGTCTCAAGAAAAGAAAATAAATAAACTATATGCCTGTGATGTGTATGTATGGGGGAAAGAGACTTGAGGGAGTAAGTCCTTAGGGGTGTCTTAACACCTAGCACCTTGAACCAACTGGTTCGGGAGTGTTGACTGAAAGCTTATCTTAAAGAGTCGCCCCCTTACAGAGCACTTAGCCTAAGAACACAAATAAGTCCTGAAATAACAATAAAAGGATCAATGAAGAAAAGTCTCATGGGATGCAATCACAGTGAGTATTCTAGGACATGATAAAGGTCTGAAAGCCAGTAAAGGAATGAATCTAAGTTGCTGTGCATGAAACCACCATAAAACCAGGGACATGACCTCCACAAGAATGACTCATTTCTCTTGGCATTCCATTCATCATTCTCTTGTTCCAGTACTTGCTTAGGGACAAGCAAGCTTTAAGTTTGGTGTTGTGATGCCATGACATTTTGGCCAGTTTCACTGACCTTTTCTTTACTGATTTTAGGGTAATTTCATGCATTTCCTTAGAAAATAAGCTAGTTTTGGGTAGATATTCACTTACATCTTGATTCAAGCATACATTGTGCACTTTACATGATTTCATGAGGATTTTGCATGAATTTAATGACAAATTGGATGTTGTATTTCCTATGACTTGGACTAGAACTTTGATGCACTCTATTGCTTGATTTCAGGACAAAGGAAGCAAGGAAGAACCATGTTAGCAGCCACGTTAATCTAATTAACGTAACTCCTAACGTGGAATGGGAGTAACTTGCAAAGTTAATGAGAAAAGTAATCACCAATAACGCTCTCGAAGCAATCATTGCCCACGTTAAGAGTCACGTTAACTAAGTTAACGTGAACTCTAACGTGGAAGAAAGGAAATGGAGCCAACGTTAGTGACACTTACCTTTGTCACTAACGTTGGACCAAGCTCATAAGTGGCCACGTTAAGAGCCACGTTAACTAAGTTAACGTGGCCTCTAACGTTAAGAAGTAAAGGAGAAGCCAACGTTAGTGACATTCAACTTTGTCACTAACGTTGGCCAAGTCACAATAAGCCATGTTAACTTCCACGTTAACCTAGTTAACGTGGAAGCTAACGTGAAGAAAGTAGGTTATCGACAATGTTAGTGACACCAAACATTGTCACTAACGTTGGGATTAACCCACACAAGCCCCAATAAGCCACGTTAACGCCCACGTTAACCTAGTTAACGTGGAAGCTAACGTGAAGAATGAAGGTGATCGCCAACGTTAGTGACACCTAACATTGTCACTAACGTTGGAAGGAGCCCACACAAGCCACAATGAGCCACGTTAACTCCCACGTTAACTTAGTTAACGTGGAAGCTAACGTGAGGAGGAGAGATGATGAGCCAACGTTAGTGACATTCACCTTTGTCACTAACGTTGGAGATGGCTAGCACAGCCACGTTAAAGTTCACGTTAACCTAGTTAACGTGGACTCTAACGTGGGAGCTAGGGGCACATTGGAACGTTAGTGACAAAGGTAAGTGTCACTAAAGTTCTCGAAGGTTGGCAAGCCTACGTTAAGGAGCCACGTTAACTAAGTTAACGTGGACTCTAACGTAGGGAAGGAGGAGGCTTCTCAACGTTATTGGGAAAGGTAAGTCCCAATAACGTGTGCAAAGGACAAAGAGGCAACGTTAGTGGCAACGTTTGTGCCACTAACGTTGAGGTTAACGTGGCTCTTACTTGGGTGAGGAACGTTAGTGAAAAAGGTGATTGTCACTAACGTTCTCGAACCCATATTTTCACTGAACGTTAACACCACTAACATCCTGAGCTAAAGTCTCTGCCCACTTCACACTTTCTCTCTGCAAGTAAAGCCAAGCCCAATGAAGAAGATAACTGCTTCAAACTCAAGATCCAAAGGCCCATACCCAAGACTTGAAGAGCCAACTAGAAGATTAGAAGAGTAGTATATATAGGAGTAGCTTTGAATTATTTTGGGAGTTGGAAATTATAGGGAGCCTCTTGGCATAGAACTACTCTCTGTATTTTACTTTCTCTGCACTTCTAATTTCATCATGTATTCTCCATCTTTGTTTTCATTTTCCAGAGCTATGAACAACTAAACCCCTTTCATTGGGTTAGGGAGCTCTGTTGTAATTTGATGGATCAATACTAGTTTTCATTATTCTTCTTCTATCTTTTCTCTTAATTTTACTTGAAAGCTTTCGATCTTCATCCAATTGGGTAGTTATCTTGGAAAAGAAGCTATTCAAACTTGGATCTCTTCTGAACCTTGAAAGAGGAATGAAGAGATCATGCTAGAAATGCTTTCTCATGCTGGACCAAATTGGGTTTGGATGAATATGTGACTATAATCCTCTCAACACTTGATTTGGGAAATGCATGTGGTATAATCAGTGACCATACTTCATCTCTTCTCATGAGCAATTGACCAAGAAATTGGCTATTGATCAAGATTTGAGAGATTGAATTACAAGGAATGGTAATTCGATCACTTAAGATTGCCAAGGAGATCAATGAGTGCATTGATTGAGGAAGAGATGAAAATGAAATTGATCCGGAGAATGCAACATCTCCTGAGCCCAATGAACTCCCCATTTTTGATCTTACCCATTCTCTTTAATTTCTGTCATTTACTTTTATGAGCAATTACCCTATTCCCATTTAAGATTCTGCAATTTACTTTCTGTCATCTACATTCAGCTCTTTATTTCTAGCATTTACTTTTCTATTATTTACTTTTCCGCCATTTAATTTTCTACAATTCTCAACTCAAATTTTGATTCGCTCAACTAGAACATTCCTCTAATTAAAGTTGCTTGATCAATCAATCCCTGTGGGATTCGACCTCACTCTATTGTGAGTTTTTACTTGACGACAAATTCGGTACACTTGCCGAAGGAAATTTGTTATGAGACAAGTTTTCCGCGCATCAATACTCACCACCGGTCGGGATTACAAAAACAAATGCGGATGCTTCCATCATCTTCAGGCAGCGTCCTTGTTTCAAGTTTGTACAACTTAGCAAATGAAACTATTATGCTTTGTTTCACAGGCCACCTTCGGATTCTATCTCTTCTAGCTTTGAACATATCCGTAATGTAACATGGTGAGCACCTTATCTCCAATAATTTTTGTCAACATACAATGCGACCATTAGAAGAAAATAAAGTGACAAACTAGAAGAAGAGCGCAAAATTGTGAACGATGTAGTATCGATTTTCCCATGTCTGCAAGGTGGTTTCCAGCAACAGACCAAAAGTTAGGGAGTTTTCAACGCTGGTTGGAAATACAAGCAAATATAACTGAAAGATGCAATCCAATACAAGCGTCTAATTAATACCAAATAAAATACACGTTACCGCTCAAAATATTACATCCCACATCTAGTTTGAATAAAATACGTAATTCATTACTCAGAATTCAACTGAACGAACAGTAAGATGAGATAAAAAATCTTTGCGACAATTTAGACCATTGAATCTCTAAATCACCAAATCATAAACCAATACCAATTCAGGAAAAATTAGTTCCAACTATCAACTTGTCTTTTTTTTTCTAACTCAACTAAGTCAGAGGTACAAGAATAGGAAGAAATAAAGTACTTCAACAGTAACCTTTATTAATCAAATGGACACCAAAGAACACTGAACTAAACCAAATAAATTCGGTTAGTGATACGTATAATTTCAACCATGGGACGGTACATAAAAATTAACTTTGATCATAAGACACACCCATTTTAAGAGAATTTAAACCATTACACCTGTTAAGCGCTAAATTATAAACCAAAAATCAATTCAGCAAAAAAAATTTCAAGATTCACCTTTTGGGCTTTTTAGATCAACTAAGTCACAGGTACCACACTCAGAAGACATAAATTCAGTTTTTTATAACCATACACATAATTTGAAACATGGAACGGTGCATAAAAAGTAACTTTGTTTGGAAGACACACCAATTTTTTTAGAGAATTTAAACTATTGCACCTGTTAATTGCTAGTCCACAAACCAAAACACAACTCATAAAAAAAAATTCCAACATTCAACTACTAGTTTTTTCTTAATCAATAAAATCAAAGGTCCAAGAATAACGACACATAGAGTCATTCGATAGCAACATCAATTAATCATGTTTACATCAAGGAACACCTAACATAACAAAAAAAAATAGTCAGTGACAACCATACATATTAGGTGAACCATGGAACGGTGCATGAAAATTAACTTTTATCGGAAGACACATCCAAAATAACAGTTAGTTAATGGAATAACACCTACTATTTCTTACTCAGCACTCCGAGACATCACTCAGTATTTATAGGGATAACAACTAGATATTTTTCAAACCCAATTATACGTTGACCACATTCAAAACCAATTTAAATCTGAAAAGATAAACAGAAATGAACTAATAATCTTTTTTTATCCCATATTTTAGAATTCTCTTATCCACTATGATTACCAACGCATACAACAGCTCTCCAGCAAAGCATAATCAACCAATATCATACAAATATTAAATTCAAATCATATATCAATTTCACTAACATTACTTAAAAGTAGCATCCACAAATTAAAAGAATCACCTTGTATGAATGTCAAACTCTATAACATGCACCAAAAATAAATCAGCCAAAACCTATGGTTACCAAAACCGTGAATTACTGCTAAATTACAATCACACTTTTGCAACTCCGCACAACTAACCAGCAAGTGCACTGGGTCATCCAAGTAATACCTTACGTGAGTAAGGGTCGATCCCACGGAGATTGTCGGCTTGAAGCAAGTTATGGTTATCTTGTAACTCTTAGTCAGGATATCAATAATTATCATATTTGATTGTAAAAAGTAAAAGAACATGAAATAAATACTTGTTATGCAGTAATGAAGAACAGGTTGAGGCTTTGGAGATGCTTTGTCTTCTGAATCTCTGCTTTCCTACTATCTTCTTCTTCATGCACGCAAGGCTCCTTCCATGGCAAGCTTTATGTTGGGCATCACCGTTGTCAATGGCTACTTCCGGTCCTCTCAGTGAAAATGTTCCAAATGCGCTGTCACCGCACGGCTAATCATCTGTCGGTTCTCGATCATGTCGGAATAGGATCCATTGATCCTTTTGCGTCTGTCACTACGCCCAACACTCACGAGTTTGAAGCTCATCACAGTCATCCCTTCCCAGATCCTACTCAGAATACCACAGACAAGGTTTAGACGTTCCGGATCTCAGGAATGACCGCCAATAATTCTAGCTTATACCACGAAGGTTCCAATCTTAGAGTAGAAACCCAAGAGATACACATTCAAGCTTGATTGCATGTAGAACGGAGGTGGTTGTCAGGCACGAGTTCATAGGTGAGAATGATGATGATTGTCACGGATCATCACATTCGTCAGGTTAAAGTGCGAATGAAAATCTTAGAATAGAAGCAAGCGTGATAGAATGGAAAACAATAGTAATTGCATTAATTCATGAAGAATAGCAGAGCTCCTCACCCCCAACAATGGGATTTAGAGACTCATGCCGTAGAGAATACAATATGAAACGTGTAAAGTGTCATGAGGTACAAGATGAATCACTAAAAGTAGTTTTTATAGTAAACTGGTGACCTAGGGTTACAGAAAATGAGTAAGCTAGGGTGTTTAGTGTAAAAATCCACTTCCGGGGCCTACTTGGTGTGTGCTTAGGCTGAGCATTGAAGCTTTCATGTGTAGAGACTTTTCTTGGAGTTAAACACCATCTTTTGTGCCAGTTTGGGCGTTTAACTCCAGTTTTTATGCCAGTTCTGGCGTTAAACGCCAGAATTCTTGAGCTGACTTGGAACGCCTATTTGGGCCATCAAATCTCGGAAAAAGTATGGACAATTATATATTGCTGAAAAGCCCAGGATGTCTACTTTCCAACGCAATTGAGAGCGCGCCAATTGGGCTTTTGTAGCTCCAGAAAATCTACTTTGAGTGCAGGGAGGTCAGAATCCAACAGCATTTGCAGTCCTTTTTCAGCCTCTGAATCAGATTTTTGCTCAGATCCCTCAATTTCAGCCAGAAAATAGCTGAAATCACAGAAAAATACACAAACTCATGGTAAAGTCCAGAAAAGTGAATTTTAAATAAAAACTAATAAAAATATAATAAAAAATAATTAAAATATACTAAAAACATACTAAAAACAATGGCAAAAAGCGTATAAATTATCCGCTCATCACAACACCAAACTTAAATTGTTGCTTGTCCCCAAGAAACTGAAAATCAAATAGGATAAAAAGAAGAGAATATACAATGAATTCCAAAAACATCTATGTAGATCAGTATTAATTAGATGAGCGGGGCTTTTAGCTTTTTGTCTCTGAACAGTTTTGGCATCTCACTTTATCCTTTGATGTTCAGAATGATTGGCTTCTATAGGAACTCAGAATCTAGATAGTGTTGTTGATTCTCCTAGTTAAGTATGTTGATTCTTGAACACAACTACTTTATGAGTCTTGGCCTTGACCCAAAGCATTTTATTTTCCAGTATTACCACCAGATACATAAATGCCACAGACACATAACTGGGTGAACCTTTTCAGATTATGACTCATCTTTGCTAGAGTCCCCAATTAGAGGTGTCCAGAGCTCTTAAGCACACTCTTTTTGCTTTTGGACCACGACTTTAACCGCTCAGTCTCAAGTTTTCACTTGACACCTTCACGCCACAAGCACATGGTTAGGGACAGCTTGGTTTAGCCGCTTAGGCTAGGATTTTATTCCTGTGGGCCCTCCTATCCACTGATGCTCAAAGCCTTGGATCTCCTTTTTTATTTTACCCTTGCCTTTTGGTTTAAAGGGCTATTGGCTTTTTCTGCTTGCTTTTTCTTTTTCTCTCTTTTTTTTTTCCGCCTCTTTTTTCTTTTTTTTTTTTTTTTGCAAGCTTTCTATTCACTGCTTTTTCTTGCTTCAAGAATCAATTTTATGATTTTTCAGATCATCAGATAACATTTCTCCTTTTTCCATCATTCTTTCAAGAGCCAACAATTTTAACATTCATAAACAATCAAATTCAAAAATATGCACTGTTCAAGCATTCATTCAGAAAAACAATAGTATTGCCACCACATCAAAATAACTAAACTGTTTTAAAATTTGAAATTCATGCACTTCTTTTTCTTTTTCAAATAAAAACATTTTTTATTTAAGAAAGGTGATGGATTCATAGGACATTCATAGCTTTAAGACATAAACTTTAAATTTTTATTGATTATGGAATAAAAATAAGACTCAAAAATAAATATAAGAGCAGACCCATAATAATAGAAGACAAAAAATTAAAAGCAGAAAAATAAATGACTCTTAGAATAGACTCTTAATAATAAAGGTTATCACAGAGTTAGGATTCAACAACCTTGATTTTGAGAAGTGGATGCTCCCTCAATCTGTGGGTTGCTTGGTCCTTCAAGGGAGAGCTTCTGGCGCTTCAGCTCTTGTAGCTCACGCCCTTGCTTCTCCTGTTCCTTCAGAAGTTTGCAGAGCATGCAGTTCTGATTCTGCTGTTCTTCCTTAAGTCGTTCCATAGCTTCTTGCATCTTGGTAACAAATGCTTCTAGGCGAGTCCAATAGTCAATTTCAGGAAATTCTGGGAGGAACTCCTGCGCCCTCCTTTTGATGGAGTTGTCTTGCACTTGTCCTTCCATTGACTTCTTGGTGATTGGGTGTTTGATTGGGATGAATTCATCTACTCCCATCCTCACCCCAGCATCTTTACATAGCAGAGAAATTAAGCTTGGGTAGGCCAGTTTGGCTTCAGTGGAGTTCTTGTTTGCAATTGTGTAAATCTCACAAGAAATCAGATGATGAATCTCTACTTCTTTTCCAAGCATAATACAATGAATCATCACTGCTCTTTTGTTAGAGTGGTTGCTAGTGGGCAATATAGAACACCCAATGAAGTCCAACCAGCCTCTTGCAACTGGTTTGAGATCTCCCCTCTTGAGTTGGTTTGGGACACCTTTTGAATTGGTTATCCACTTAGTTCCAGGGAGGCATATGTCCTCTAGAACTTGATCCAACCCCTTATCTACTTTCACCATTCTCCTATTAAAGGATTCTGGATCATCTTGTAGTTGATGCAATTTGAAGACCTCTCTTATTTTGTCCAGATGTAAGTAAATAAGCCTTCCTCTGACCATGGTTCGGTAGGTATGAAAGGCGGTTCCAGTTATTCTCTGCTTATCTGTTAGCCACAGATTTGAGTAGAATTCCTGAACCATGTTTCTTCCAACCTTTGTTTTAGGATTAGCTAGAATTTTCCATCCTCTGTTTCGAATTTGCTCTTGGATCTCCGGATATTCATCTTCTTTCAGATTGAATTTAACTTTCGGGATCACTGACCTCAGACCCATTATTTTGTGGTAATGGTCTGCATGTTCTTTGGTTAGGAACCTCTCTTGATTCCAAAGACTCTTTGGAGTATTCTCTTTCTTGCCTCTTGATTTGGTTTGTTTTCCCTTTGGTGCCATGATCTTGATGAGTCTTAGCTCAGTGATCACGGAAAAACACACCAAACTTAGAGGTTTGCTTGCCCTCAAGCAAAAGAAAGGAAAGGGGAGAGAGAGGAGAAGAGGCAAGTTCGAATGGTGGAGAGGAGGGGATGGCCGAATGTATATTTATAAGAGGAGGGGAGGGATTTCAAAAAATTTGAAAAAGATATGATATAGAGATATGATTGATGGAAGAAAATAAATTCATGATATGAAAAATATGAGATTTTTTTTTAATTGAAAAAGATATAAAGATGTTAAATATGAAAATTTGGTTATGCATCTAAGAATTAAGAGATGATATGATGAGTTGAAAAAGATTTGGAAAGAAATTAAGAAGATAATTGAGTTTTTGAAGAAGATTTGGGAAGGATTTGAAAGAAAATTGAAAAGAGATTTAGAAAATGTTTGAATTTTTGAAAATTGAGGGTGAATGATGAAAGTTTGAAACATGTTTATGCAGAAAAGTATGAATCAAAACATGAAAATTTGAAAAAATTTGAAGTTGAAAACAAAATCTCCTCCCCCTGCCTTTCTGGCGTTAAACGCCCAGAATGGTATCCATTCTGGCATTTAACGCCCAATTGTTGGCCATTATGAGCGTTTAACGCCCAGCCAGGTACCCTGGCTGGCGTTAAACGCCAGAAACCCCTTTATCACTGGGCGTTTTGCTGAACGCCCAGGATGCTGCAATTCTGGCGTTAAACACCCAGAATGGTACCTATTCTGGAATTTAACGCCCAAAATGGTACCTTTACTGGCGTTAAACACCCAGAATGGTACCCATTCTGGCGTTTAACGCCCAAAATGCCCTTTACTGGCATTTTCTTGTCAGCAAGCTCCTTTTCTCTGCTTTTTGCACTGAATCCTTCTATAACTCTGTGAATTCCTTCAGTTTTGGTGATTAACCTTTGAAGAAAAATGTATATCAAACTTCTACAAATATTAATTAAAACAAATAACTTGCTAATGGCTGGGTTACCTCCCAGCAAGCGCTTCTTTATTGTCTTTAGCTGGACCTTTACTGAGCTTCATTCAAGCCTCAGTTTTGAGCATTCTTGCTCAAAATTGCTTTCAAGATAATGTTTGATTCTCTGCCCATTAACAATGAACTTTTTGTCAGAATCAATATCTTGAAGCTCAACATAACCATATGGTGACACTCTTGTGATCACATATGGTCCCCTCCACCGGGATTTTAATTTCCCGGGGAATAATCTGAGCCTAGAGTTGAACAGTAGAACTTTTTGTCCTGGCTAAAAGACTCTGGATGACAATTTCTTGTCATGCCACTTTTTTGCTTTTTCCTTATAAATTTTTGCATTTTCAAAAGCATTGAGTCTGAACTCCTCTAGCTCATTTAGCTGGAGCAATCTTTTCTCACCAGCTAACTTAGCATCCATGTTTAGGAATCTGGTTGCCCAGTAGGCTTTATGTTCCAGTTCCACGGGCAGATGACAGACCTTGCCATACACAAGCTGGTATGGAGAGGTTCCTATAGGAGTCTTGAATGCTGTTCTGTATGCCCACAGAGCATCATTCCAACTCTTTGCCCAATCCTTTCTACGGGCAATTACAGTCTGTTCCAGGATTCTCTTTAATTCTCTGTTAGAGACTTTTGCCTGCCCATTTGTCTGTGGATGATACGGAGTTGCTACTTTGTGGGTAATTCCATATCGAACCATAGCAGTAAAGCTGTTTATTGCAGAAATGGGTGCCCCCATCACTGATTAGTACTCTGGGAACACCAAATCTGTTGAAAATATGTTTCTGGAGGAACTTCAGCACAGTCTTGGTATCATTAGTGGGTGTGGCAATTGCTTCCACCCATTTAGATACGTAGTCTACTGCCACCAGAATGTAAGTGTTTGAGTATGATGGTGGGAAAGGACCCATGAAGTCAATACCCCATACATCAAACAACTCAATCTCTAAGATCCCTTGTTGAGGCATGGCATAACCATGAGGTAAGTTACCAGCTCTTTGGCAACTGTCACAGTTACGCACAAACTCTCGGGCATCTCTATAGAGAGTAGGCCAATAGAAGCCACATTGGAGGACTTTAGTGGCTGTTCGCTCACTTCTGAAATGTCCTCCATACTGTGATCCATGGCAATGCCACAGGATCTTTTGCGCCTCCTCTCTAGGGACGCATCTGCGGATCATTCCGTCTGCGCATCTCTTAAAGAGATATGGTTCATCCCATAAGTAGTACTTTGCATCAGAAATTAGTTTTTTCTTTTGCAACCTGCTGTACTCCTGGGATATGAACCTCACAGCTTTATAATTTGCAATGTCTGCAAACCATGGTGCTTCCTGAATGGCAAAACGTTGCTCATCCAGAAAGGTCTCAGAGATCTCAGTAGGAGGGAGGGACGCCCCTGCGACTGGTTCTATCCGGGACAGGTGATCAGCTACCTGGTTCTCTGTCCCTTTTCTGTCTCTTATTTCTATATCAAATTCTTGCAGAAGCAACACCCATCTTATGAGCCTGGGTTTTGAATCCTGCTTTGTGAGTAGATATTTAAGAGTAGCATGGTCAGTAAACACAATCACTTTTGAACCTACTAAATAGGATCTAAACTTGTCAATGGCATAAACTACTGCAAGTAACATCTTTTCTGTGGTTGTGTAATTCTTTTGTGCGTCATCTAGAACATGACTGGCATAGTAAATGACGTGCAGAAGCTTGTTATGCTTTTGTCCCAATACTGCACCAATGGCATGGTCACTGGCATCACATATTAATTCGAATGGTAATGTCCAGTCAGGTGTAGAGATGACTGGTGCTGTGACCAGCTTGGCTTTCAGGGTCTCAAACGCTTGCAGACACTCTGTGTCAAACACAAATGGAGTGTCAGCAGCTAGCAGATTGCTTAGAGGTTTTGCAATTTTTGAAAAATCCTTTATGAACCTCCTATAGAATCCTGCATGCCCCAGAAAGCTTCTGATTACCTTAACATTGGCAGGTGGTGGTAATTTCTCAATTACCTCTACCTTGGCTTGATCCACCTCTATTCCCTTGCTTGAAATTTTGTGCCCAAGGACAATTTCTTCAGTCACCACAAAGTGACATTTTTCCCAGTTTAAGACCAGGTTAGTCTCTTGGCACCTTTTCAAGACAAGTGCTAGATGATCAAGACAGGAGTTGAATGAGTCTCCAAATACTGAGAAGTCATCCATGAAGACTTCCAGGAACTTCTCTACCATATCAGAGAAGATAGAGAGCATACACCTCTGAAAGGTTGCAGGTGCATTACACAGACCAAAAGGCATTCTTCTGTAAGCAAATACTCCAGATGGACATGTGAATGCTGTTTTCTCTTGGTCTTGAGGATCCACTGTAATTTGGTTGTAGCCTGAATAGCCATCCAAAAAGCAGTAATATTCATGGCCTGCTAGTCTCTCTAGCATCTGGTCTATGAATGGTAAAGGAAAATGATCCTTTCTGGTGGCTGTATTGAGCCTTCTGTAGTCAATACACATACGCCACCCTGTAACTGTTCTTGTGGGAACCAGTTCATTCTTTTCATTATGAACCACTGTCATGCCTCCCTTCTTGGGGACAACTTGGACAGGGCTCACCCAGGGGCTATCAGAAATAGGATAAATAATCCCAGCCTCTAGTAACTTAGTGACCTCTTTCTGCACCACTTCCTTCATGGCTGGATTTAGCCGCCTCTGTGGTTGAACCACTGGCTTGGCATCATCCTCCAATAGGATTTTGTGCATGCATCTTGCTGGGCTAATGCCCTTAAGGTCACTTATGGACCATCCAAGAGCTGTCTTGTGTGTCTTTAGCATTTGAATTAGTGCTTTCTCTTCCTGTGGATTTAAAGCAGAGCTTATGATCACTGGAAAAGTGTCACCCTCTCCCAAAAATGCATATTTCAGGGATGGTGGTAGTGGTTTGAGCTCTGGTTTAGGAGGTTTCTCCTCTTCCTGAGGGATTTTTAGAGGTTCTTTTATTTCCTCTGGTTCTTCCAAATCAGGCTGAACATCGTTAAAGATGTCCTCTAGCTCTGATTCAAGACTCTCAGTCATATTGATCTCTTCCACCAAAGAGTCAATAATATCAGTGCTCATGCAGTCATTTGCTGTGTCTGGATGCTGCATAGCTTTAACAGCATTTAACTTGAACTCATCCTCATTGACTCTCAGGGTCACTTCCCCTTTTTGTACATCAATAAGAGTTCGTCCAGTTGCTAGGAAAGGTCTTCCTAGAATGAGAGTTTCACTCTTGTGCTCCTCTATTTCTAGCACTACAAAGTCAGTGGGAAAGGCAAACGGCCCAACCTTGACAATCATGTCCTCAATGATGCCTGATGGATATTTAATGGAGCCATCAGCAAGTTGAAGACATATCCGGGTTGGTTTAACTTCTTCAGTTAACCCAAGCTTTCTGATAGTGGATGCAGGTATTAGGTTGATACTTGCTCCAAGGTCACATAGAGCTGTCTTGGTACAAGCACCCTCTAATGTGCATGGTATCATAAAGCTTCCTAGATCTTGAAGCTTTTCTGGTAAGCTTTTTAGAATGACTGCACTGCATTCTTCAGTGAGAAACACTCTCCAATAAGAGGGTATTTGCTCAAGTGCCTCTGCAAATGGGATCTTTATTTCAAGAGTCCTGAGATAGTCTGCAAAGCGGGCGAATTATTTATCCTGTTCTGCTTGGCAGAGCTTCTGAGGATAAGGCATCTTGGCTTTATATTCTTCAACCTTAGTTGCTGCAGGTTTATTCCCTACAGAAGTGGTTGGAGAAGCCTTCTTAGAGGGGTCACTATCAGCACTTGCAGGTGTCTGATTCCTCATAGGCGTTTGAACGCCAGGGTTGGGTGCTGGATGGGCATTTAACGCTAGCTTCCCACCCTTTTCTGGCGTTTGAACGCCAGAACTGGGCAAGGGATGGGCGTTTAACGCCAACTTTTCCCCTTTTTCTGGTGTTTGAACGCCAGAGTTATTCCTCTCTGAGCTCTTGATGTCCTCAGAGGGATTTTGGGCAGTGGTTTGGTCATCCTCTGTCATTTGTTCCTTTCTTGACTTTTTGCTACTTTGAGTTGAGTTATTCAATGTCTTCCCGCTCCTTAGTTGGACAGCTTGGCATTCTTCTATTATCTGTTTAGATAGCTGCTGTCTTGTCTGATTCAATTGTGCTTCTATATTCTTATTAGCATTTTTAGTGTCTTGGAGCATCTCTTTGAATTCTGCTAATTGTTTTGTCATAAGGAGTAATTGCTGATTAAGTTCAACAATCTGTTCTTGAGGATTAGGATCAGTAGTCACTGCCATAGCCTCTTCTTTTATGGATGACTCACTGTTTGAGTACAGATGTTGATTTCTAGCAACTGTATCTATGAGTTCTTGAGCCTCTTCAATTGTTTTTTTCATGTGTATAGATCCACCAACTGAGTGGTCTAGAGACATCTGAGCTTTTTCTGTAAGTCCATAGTAGAAGATGTCTAGCTGTACCCACTCTGAAAACATTTCAAAGGGGCATTTTCTTAGCATCCCTCTGTACCTCTCCCAGGCATTATAAAGAGATTCATGATCCTCTTGTTTAAAGCCTTGGATGTCCAGCTGACGTCGGGTTTTCTACCAGTAAAGAAATTCATAGAAATGGTTGCGTTGTAGATATAGTTTCTAAACCGGCAAAAATCCCTTCGTACAAACGTGTTGGGTGTCACAAGTAACAAACCCCTTTAAAAATTGTTAACCGAGTATTCAAACCTCGGGTCGTCTTCTCAAGGAACTGCGAGGAAGTATGTTCTTATTATTGGCTATAAAGGTTGTAATCGGGGTTTAGAAGGTGAAAAGCAAGTAATTTAAATGACGAGTGAATTAAATGGCAATTAAGAATAAATAATAACTTGTAAAGCAACTTTTAGCAAGGTAGGGAAATTAGAGGTCCAACTTAGTTATCTATCTCAACAATAATGAAAGTTGAATCTAAACTCCACTTGGTCAACCTTCACCAGGGCAAAGGGAAGTCAAGGGACTAATTAAATTGACTTTCGAATCCTAATTATTTCCTCAGAAAAGGTTGGGATTATTCAAGTTCAGCTCAATTAGCAAGATAACGATTATCAATTATGTTGAGTTTAATAACTGTTGAGTTACTAAATTCTTAACCAGAACCAAAAAGGGGAAAAGTAAAATTGCTGGAATGATAAAGAAATCCTTAGACGGGAAGCAATGGTAACTTAAATCAAAGAGAATAATCATAAACTGAAAATACCTCAATTATCATTAATTCAAATAACAGTCTGTAACATGAGAGAATTCATAAATCAAATTATAATATCAATTCAAATGTTGGAATAAATAAATAGAAGTAATACTAAAATAAAAGAACATTAAACCTGGATCCAGAGTTACTCTTAAAACAAGAAGAAATCCTAAATCCTAAAAGAGAGAGAGAGAAGATCTCCCTCTCAACTAAATCTAAATCATTGAAAGGTAAAATTATGCGAGCTCTCCTTGAATGGAAGCATTCGCACACTTTATAACCTCTGGTCTATGCTGTCTGTACTTGGATCTGGGCCAAAAAGGGCTTCAGAATTCGCTGGGGGCGTATTCTGTAATTTCTGGTGCGTGGCCTCTGTCACGCGTCCGCGTGGGTCACGCGGTCGCGTCATTCGGAGCTTTTCCTTGCCATGCGGTCGTGTCAGTCATGTGACCGCGTCATATACGTTCTGCTTAAGGCGCACGGTCGCGTCAGTCATGCGGCCGCGTCGCTGCTGATTCGTGCTTGGCACGCGATCGCGTCATCCATGCGATCGCGTGGATACCAGTTTCTTTAAAGCTCCATTTTGCTTTCTCCTTCCATTTTAGTATGTTTCCTTTTTCATCCTTTAAGTCATTCTGCCTTAGAAAATCTAAAACTACTCAACACACTAATCACGGCATCGAATGGAAATAAAGGTAATTAAAATAATTAATTTTTAAAGCTTAGGAAACATGTTTTTCACAACATGACATAATAAGGAAGGGAAAGTAAAACCATGCAATTAATGTGAATAAGTAGGTGAAGAGTTAAATCACTCTAATTAAGCACAAAAGAACTCATGAAATATGGGTTTATCAACCTCCCCACACTTAAACACTAGCATGTCCTCATGCTAAATCCAAGGTAAATAATTAAGGTTAAAGTGATGGAATGTTATGAAATGCAATCTATGCTAAATGCATCTACCTAATGGGTCATACAATTCTAATTCATCCATTCATATATAAAGCTTACATGTAGCTAAGTTAATTCACATTCTCAAGGAGTTATGTATATATATATATATATAGCCAACCCTTAAATAATAAAGCACTTTAGCAAATGAGATGGGAAAGAAAACATTGTACAAACTTGCAAAACAATTAGTAAATCTTAAGCACAGATATATGTTGATGAGTTATCGAACCCTCACTGGATTTTGTGTTTACTCTCTAGTCACTCAGTGTTTATTGGGTTTATTCACTCTATTTTTTCTTTTTATTCTTAATTTCTACAGCTTTGTTTTTCATCTAACCAATCAACACTTATAGAATATAGTCATACCAAAAAGTCATGAGGTCTTAATTAAGGTTGTAATGGGGCCAAGGTAAAGGTAAGGATTTATGTATATGGTTAAGTGAGCTAATAAGTGAATCCTTAATTAGACTAAGATCTCACCTAACATACATATTTAGTAAAATAAAATTTCTTTACCTATTTTCCCATATTTCCCACTTGTTGTTACATGCTCATGTTTCACTTTTTATTTTATTTTTTCTATTCCATGTGCATTGTTTTCATTGGGGAATTTCCTTTTTGTATTCCCTCTTATTTAGATGCTGAAAAATAACTCTTTTTTTTAATGCACATGATAATTAAATCACTTAGATTTTCTCATGAGCATGCTTCCCAAATTTTATTTTATTCCCTTTTTACTTCTCTACCTTTTGCTTCTATCATCCATGTTCCCAAAAGGTTTCCCACATTTAACTCTATTCATAGTTTTCTATCTTAAGCTAACTAAGGATTCACTTGGGGTTTCCTTTGTTTTTCTGCTTAAGGCTAGTAATTTGGCTAAATAGAATAAAGGCGTTTTAAAAGGCTCAAGGGGGCTAACAAGGGTGATGTAAAAGGTGGGCTAATTTGGGGTGAGTGAGCTAAAATCAAATGATGGCCTCAATCATTCTCTTGGTATGTATCTAATTTATATTCTATAATTGGACATATAGATTAAAGCAAAGGAAAGAACATCAGAATAAAAAGAAATGTAACACAGAAATGAAATTATAGTTTGAATACAACCATACAATTTAAGCTCAAGACTCACAGGCTGTGTGTTCTCTAACTCAAGCATCATATATCATTCATATATTGTATGCAGGTTTAGTTAAAAATTCCCATTATTCTCTTGAAAAAAAATTATTTAGGGTAGCTTTTAAAATTTTAATGTTCCTCCTTGATGAAATGTTGTCAACTAACATGTAATGCTATATATACAAGGTGTGGGTTGTTTTGATTCTGTTAAAATTTCTAGTTTACTTCCTTTTTATATTTTTCTATTTAAACTATACTATCTTTATGCTAAAAAAAGTAAACTATACTAATTAATCCACTAATGAATCAGAATTGCTAACTAAACTAAATGACTAAAATGAGCTAAATAACTAAAATATGAAAAAAAATGCAAAATACAGAAAATAGAGTAAAATACACAAGTAGCAATGTATACGTACTCAGAAAATAACAATAAAAGAAAAAGAGAAAAATACAGAAAAATATCCAAAATAAAAGAAAAAGTATGTAGTAATTCACCAAAATAAACGTCAGAGATGGCGACCTCCCCACACTTAAAATAAAGCATCGTCCTCGATGCTCAATCAAGCCTGGTGTGAAGGAGTGTCATCAATGGTAGGGATGGTAGCTGGGGTCTCCGTGGCGGTGGTGGGCTGGGGGTCTGGCTGCTGTGGAGGTGGGACAGACTAGATCGGGATCTCTGGATCTGCAGCCTCTATCTGGGGCATAACCTCCTGATGCGGGGCAGCCTGCTCTGTGGCTGCCTGCTGATGAGTCTCCGCCTGGGAATGAGGCTCCTCCTCGCGCCCATCCTCCTCCTCGTGGTCATCCTCTGATGGCTCGGAAGGGGTGTCGGGCTCGGAGGGGATGTCGGCGCCCTGTCTGATCATTAGCTTCAGATGGGAATAGCGTCGCCTACTGCGGCGCTCTAATCTCTCATACCGGCGCCTGTTATGGCGCTTCATCTGATCAAGCTGGCGGAAAAGACAGTGCACGAGGCGATACACCGGCTCAGAGGCGGGTGGAGGTGTAGTGGTGGCAGCAGGGGCAGCTGGGGCAGCTGTGGATGAAGAGGGTCCAGCAGACGGAGGGGCTGTCTCGTCAGTAGCAGTGACAGGTGGTGGTCTGTAGCCCAAGGCAAGGAAGTTCCTGCTGTGCGGGATGATCTTCCTGCAGTCCGCTGCTGGTGGTCGCTCATCGGCATCCGCCCAAGGTACATCAGCCTGACGGCCTAGCCGTGTAACCAGGTAAGGAAAGGGGAGGGTGCCTCGGACGTGGGCCCTGGCCATATAATGCCGGATAAAACGAGGCAGATAAATGTCCTTACCCTCCAGCACACACCAAAGGAGGGTGATCATGGTAGCCGGGATCTCCGTCTCGTGAGTACTCGGCACTACAAAATTACTCAAGATCTGATGCCATAGCTGAGCCTCATCATTCAAGTACACTCTCTTGATCCCTCTAGGCATAGTGGTGTTCTGACCCATCTCCCAAGGAACAGCAGGGGCGAGAGCTATCCTTGCCTTCACGGCATCCCAGTCAAACTGTATCTGGCCCATGTCCTCCTCAGCCTGTGCAAAACCATTCGGCTGATCGGACTTGGCTGGGAGCTGGAGAATGGTCTCTATGGCCTCCTCAGTGACCAGAATTTGCTTTCCCCTCAGGTTCACTGCATCTAGGGTAGTAAGGTAGTAGTTGCAATAGAATTCCCGTACCCAAGATGCATTGACCTCTGTCAGTGATCTCTCCAGGAAGAACCAGCCCCTTTGCTTGATTTGCTCAGTAGTGTATTGCTGGAGGGCTTCTGGAATATTCAAGGTACGTTCCAGGTATAGATTTCTGGAGTTTGCAAAAGTCGGGTACTTTAGCTCACAGTACCAGTTTGTAAATTTTATAGGATCAGTCGAAGGGAGCAGCTGGTCAGCTTTTTCCTGCTGTGTGAAATTCTTCTCCCGCCATGAGGAATCGTGCATTAGAGAAATGATGGACTGGGAGGAATATCCTTTCTTACGCTTGCCAGTAGCCTTGCCTTTACCTTTCCTCTGTGAGGCAGACATCCTGAAAAATAGAAAACTAGGAATGGATAAAAAATAGGAAAGCAAATAGGCAATGTAAACAAAGGAAACTCAAAGCAGTAAGGGAGGAATAGAATAAGGAAAATGAGTATATGAAATGTGATTGAATTTATGTTAAATGGAAAAAAAATAAGCAATATGCCATGGTTAGAAAGTTAGAGAAAAGTGAAAATAATCAGAAAAGAGATCAAAAGGGTTAGTATGGTTAGGATTTGAAAAAGTAATTAGTAAATTAAAATTAGTGAGTTAGGAAGGTAAGTGGCATAGAAAAATTCCATATAACAAGGATTCACAGGTAAGAATAGAAGTACTCATAATTGAATAAAGAAATCAGGGTGATGCTGATTCGAATAGAAATAAAGAAATCAGAAATTGGAATCAGTGAATCACAAAAGCATGTTATGAACCAGGAAAGCAAGAGAGGATAAGAAAGTGGCCCTTAGCATTCATGAAATGGTTTGGGGAAGTAGAGTAAAACAGAGTTGCCAAACCAAAACAAGAATGAAAATAATTTTCAAAAAAATTTGGGCAGCATTCCGGCTAAAATTGGACTGTCCTGGAAAATAAACAGCAGTCAGATCAGTTCATATGAATTAAAAGAAAGCAAGCTGCATGTACATAGATATAAAATAAACAGAAAAACTCAATGTAAACAGCAGCAACATACAAGAAAGCAGCATATGAATCATGATTATAGCAGCAGCAGATTTTCACATAGGATAAAATAGAAGTAAAAACAGTGCAAGTAAACAGACCTAGATCCACTAACCACAGCCTAAGCTACCTAACATCCTAAAAATCCACTACAACATGCAAGTCTAGCTATTCTAATCATGAACATAAACGGAATAAAAATACAGAAAAGTGACGAACGGATAGAAAGGTTGCGTGTCGCGGAACCTGGTAAGCGGAAGGGGTGGAACAGGGAAGAAGGTGGCTGCGGCAGCGTCCGGCGCGGTGGTGGTGCACGGCGACGCAGTGGTGGCTGAGGGGGCAGTGGCGGCGAGGGTTTTGGGTTGGTGATAGAAGGAGGGGGTGTGGTTGGGTGGCGGAGAGGGAGGGGGCGCGGCTGGGTGGCGGTGGTCGCAGAGGCAGTGGTGGAGAGGGGAGAGGAGGAAGGGAGAAGAAGGGAGGGGAGGGGGTGGGGCGACGGCATACGAGGTGGCGGCGGCATCTGGGTGGCCGGCGGTAGCAGCTGGCTAGTGCTGGGTGGTGGTTGGAGGGAGAGGGAGCAGAGAGGGAGGAGAGGGTTGGGGGTGGGACGGGGCTCGCGACTGATAGGGTTCGCGGGCTGGGGGGTTATATTTTCGAATCCACGCGGCCGCGTGGGGCACGCGGTCGTGTGGTTGGGACGAGAATGGGAGTGACGCGATCGCGTGGGGTGCGCGATCGCATGAGAGGGGGGGAAAGAAGGGTGAGGCGATCGCATGGGTCGCGCGATCGCATCGCTGGAAGTTGTGCTAAACGCACGACTCCAGCGCCATTTTAGCGCAAATCTCTGTCTCCTTTTGGGGTGATGTGAAATCCATGCGACGCGATCGCGTCGCTCACGCGGTCGCGTGGTATTGGTATTGGGTGAGTGACGCGATCGCATGTGGCATGCGATCGCGTGGGCTAATTTGTGCAAAACGCACAAGGGCCGCACGATTCCAATCCAACTTTCTGTTCGTTGGATTCTTACGCCTATATATATATCACGCGGCCGCGTGGGTCACGCGGTCGCATGGGTGGTGTTATCCGCGATATGACGCGATCGCATGTGGCATGCGGTCGCGTCGTGCAACCCCTTTTTTTTTAAACTGAAAAAAAATGCAGGATGCAGTGATGGACATGAATGCTATGCATGATTCCAGGTTTAATAAATTAAAATGAAAAAGGAAAAATGAAAGCAATTAAAAGGAAATAAGTTGAAAAAGAGGTGACCATACCATGGTGGGTTGTCTCCCACCTAGCACTTTTAGTTAAAGTCCTTAAGTTGGACATTGGAAGAGTATCCTGTTATGGTGGCTTGTGTTTAAATTCGTCCA
This sequence comes from Arachis ipaensis, assembly GCF_059453495.1. Lineage (NCBI taxonomy): Eukaryota > Viridiplantae > Streptophyta > Magnoliopsida > Fabales > Fabaceae > Arachis > Arachis ipaensis. The sequence continues at coordinate 109,319,626 of NC_142441.1, read as the reverse complement.
AAAATCTCCACCAGTGCTTGGAATACCAATAGCCTCTGGGGTCCCAAACTAAGCATGTGAAGCTTTTGAGCAGCTTCAAACAAATTTTTAGGCTCCTGGGGTAACAAATGTCAGAATAAACCTCAGGATTCCAAGCCTTGCGTTTAAATCCGCCTCCGTCTTGGTCTACATGTCTCTATCCGGGCGGCTTAAAAAGTAGAATCTCACCGTGGTGACCAAACGTTCTCTGTGATCCGTGCAATTGAGTATGATACCAATCCGTGTACTTCGAGATGAAGCGTGGAACCTTATTAAACCTGGTGCACCATCTCTGAGTACGAGCCAATTCCCTCTTACTCTTAAAGCCGCAGAGAGCTCTAAGTTGGCCATCTGTTTCAAGCAAACCATATTCAAGTGAGTAAGTAAAATTATAAGTTAAGGATTGTACCCACTTGAAGCTTGTATTGGGTGGTAATGGCCTTGGGATAGGTGTTTTTGGTGGTTCTGCAAGTTCCGTTTCCTTGTGCTCTTCTGTGAATTCTTCCACTTCCTTGCAAAGATCTTCAATTGTATCTGTATCCTGGTCAAAGTCTTCTATGTCTTCCTCATCACTCGAGTCATAGATTGGAGGTTGAGAGAAATCTACCTCCACATCATCTTCATATTCACTTGGGGAGGATTCTTCAATCTCAGAGAATTCACTTGCGGACGCAAGTTCATCACTAGGAGAACTAGACTTGTGACTATCATCATCAAGGAAATTTGCTTCTTGGATTATTCCGTTTGATTCTTCGTAAACGACTCGCCTAGATCTTCAACCAACTCTTCTTCTTGAACAATGACAGCTTCTTCCACTTGTTCTAGTACGAATTCATTCTCTGTCTTGTCCACTGGAGTCTCTAGTATTTCCTTCATGCTACGCTCTTCATCGGGCTGTCCACATGGGGCTGTGGTTGATCTTTGTATATTTGAGCGCCTAGTGGCCCATTGAATTAGTGCTTGCTCCAGTTGTTGAATGGTTGTTTGAAATTTAATTACTGTTTCTTTTAGGCGATCCTTTGCTTCGCGGTTTGCCAGACTTGGACATGATTCAAAGGAATGTGGTGATGATTGGGGACGATTAGATTGGTATTGGGGTAAGGAAGGATCATATGATGACGAATGGTGAAGAGAAGCTTGTGAGTGTGGTGGTTCGAGGTTATGTTGAAAGGATGATTCATATGCATGGGGTGGGGCTTGTTGGTAGTTACAAGGTTGTTCACCATGTCTTTCAGCTGGGTATGCATTGTAGAATGGTCTTTGTCCAGGATATCTCGGAGGGTGTTGCTGCCTAAACGGTTGATTAGATCCTCTTGGTTCCATCCATCCTTGATTGGTCTGACCTTGATGCACATTCCTGCTGTAACTTCTATTTCCTTTAACAATATTAGAACCAAACTCAAAGCGAGAGGGGTGAGAGTTCATAGTAGCAAATAAAGAGAAAAAGGAAAAACAACAATAATTAAACAAGCAAAAGAAAAATATTTACAATAACCAATAATAAGGCACACGTTAGCAGTTCCCCGGCAACGGCGCCATTTTGACGTCGGGTTTTCTACCAGTAAAGAAATTCATAGAAACGGTTGCGTTGTAGATATAGTTTCTAAACCGGCAAAAATCTCTTCGTACAAACGTGTTGGGTGTCACAAGTAACAAACCCCTTTAAAAATTGTTAACCGAGTATTCAAACCTCGGGTCGTCTTCTCAAGGAACTGCGAGGAAGTATGTTCTTATTATTGGCTATAAAGGTTGTAATCGGGGTTTAGAAGGTGAGAAGCAAGTAATTTAAATGACGAGTGAATTAAATGGCAATTAAGAATAAATAATAACTTGTAAAGCAACTTTTAGCAAGGTAGGGAAATTAGAGGTCCAACTTAGTTATCTATCTCAACAATAATGAAAGTTGAATCTAAACTCCACTTGGTCAACCTTCACCAGGGCAAAGGAAAGTCAAGGGACTAATTAAATTGACTTTCGAATCCTAATTATTTTCTCAGAAAAGGTTGGGATTATTCAAGTTCAGCTCAATTAGCAAGATAACGATTATCAATTATGTTGAGTTTAATAACTGTTGAGTTACTAAATTCTTAACCAGAACCAAAAAGGGGAAAAGTAAAATTGCTGGAATGATAAAGAAATCCTTAGACGGGAAGCAATGGTAACTTAAATCAAAGAGAACAATCATAAACTGAAAATACCTCAATTATCATTAATTTAAATAACAGTCTGTAACATGAGAGAATTCATAAATCAAATTATAATAATCAATTCAAATGTTGGAATAAATAAATAGAAGTAATACTAAAATAAAAGAACATTAAACCTGGATCCAGAGTTACTCTTAAAACAAGAAGAAATCCTAAATCCTAAAAGAGAGAGAGAGAAGATCTCCCTCTCAACTAAATCTAAATCATTGAAAGGTAAAATTATGCGAGCTCTCCTTGAATGGAAGCATTCGCACACTTTATAACCTCTGGTCTATGCTGTCTGTACTTGGATCTGGGCCAAAAAGGGCTTCAGAATTCGCTGGGGGCGTATTCTGTAATTTCTGGTGCGTGGCCTCTGTCACGCGGTCGCGTCATTTGGAGCTTTTCCTTGCCACGCGGTCGCGTCAGTCATGCGACCGCGTCATATACGTACTGATTAAGGCGCGCGGTCGCGTCAGTCATGCGGCCGCGTCGCTGCTGATTCGTGCTTGGCACGCGATCGCGTCATCCATGCGATCGCGTGGATACCAGTTTCTTTAAAGCTCCGTTTTGCTTTCTCCTTCCATTTTAGTATGTTTCCTTTTTCATCCTTTAAGTCATTCTGCCTTAGAAAATCTGAAACTACTCAACACACTAATCACGGCATCGAATGGAAATAAAGGTAATTAAAATAATTAATTTTTAAAGCTTAGGAAACATGTTTTTCACAACATGACATAATAAGGAAGGAAAAGTAAAACCATGCAATTAATGTGAATAAGTAGGTGAAGAGTTGAATAAATCACTTTAATTAAGCACAAAAGAACTCATGAAATATGGGTTTATCACCAGCCTTAGCTGTGTCATCCTTTTTGGAGGGTAAAATTGATTCAGGAATTTGTCTATTAATTGTCTCCATGTTTTTATGCTTGCTGTGGGTTGGTTATTTAACCACCTCTTAGCTTGATCTTTTACAGCAAATGGAAACAATAATAATCTGTAGACATCCTGATCCACTTCTTTATCACGTACTGTGTCAGCAATTTGTAAGAACTGTGCCAGAAACTCTGTAGGTTCTTCCTGTGGAAGACCGGAATACTAGCAATTTTGCTGCACCATGATAATGAGTTGAGGATTTAGCTCAAAGCTGCTTGCTTTGATGGGAGGTATACAAATGCTACTCCCATATGCAGCTGTAATGGGGTTAGCATATGACCCCAGAGTCCTTCTGGACTGTTCGTTTCCACTTATGTCCATGATATGAATTGATATGAATTGCAATTAAATTATTTTTTTATTTTTTATTTAATTAAAAGTGACCGAAAGTAGTAAAATAAAATAAAATTTCAAAAACTAAAAGAAAATAAAATCAAAGCAAATTAAAAACTAAATTAATTAATTAATTAAAAAGATTTTGGAATTAGCAATCAAAAAAGATATGATTGAAAATTATTTTGAAAAAGATATGATTGAGAAGATATGATTGAAGAAATTAAAAAGATTTGATTTAAAAAAAAGATTTGAAAAGATCAATTTTTAAAATTAGAATTTTGACTTGACTAAAAAAAAGATATGATTTTGAAAATCTTTGACTAATTTAATGCAAAATTTCGAAATTTATGAGTAAAATAGGGAAAAGATATTTTTTGATTTTTGAATTTTAATGAGGAAAGAGAAAAACAACAAAATGACACTAAACTTAGAAATTTTAGATCAAAATAAAGAGAACAAATAAGAAAACTTTGAATGTCAAGATGAACACCAAGAACACCTTGAAGATCAAGATGAACACCAAGAACGAATTTTTGAAAAATTTTTAAGTAAATAAAAGCACTAGGGACACCAAATTTAAAATTTTTAGAAAATCAAACACAACTTTTCGAAAATTTAAAGGAAAAACACAAAGAAGACACCAAACTTAGAATTTTAAAGATCAAGAAAGAACTAAGGACATGCAATTTCGAAAAATTAAAAGAAAATAAAATCATGCAATTGACACCAAACTTAAAATATAAAACTAAACTCAAATAAAAGACTCTAAACCAACAAAAATAAAATATTCCTAATCTAAGCAACAAGAATAACTGTCATTTGTCCAAACTCGAACAATCCCCGGCAACGGCGCCAAAAACTTGGTGCACGAAATTACAATCACACTTTTGCAGCTCCGCACAACTAACCAGCAAGTGCACTGGGTCGTCCAAGTAATACCTTACGTGAGTAAGGGTCGATCCCACGGAGATTGTCAGCTTGAAGCAAGCTATGGTTATCTTGTAACTCTTAGTCAAGATATCAATAATTCTCAGATTTGATTGTAAAAAGTAAAAGAACAAGAAATAAATACTTGTTATGCAGTAATGAAGAACAGGTTGAGGCTTTGGAGATGCTTTGTCTTCTGAATCTCTGCTTTCCTACTATCTTCTTCTTCATGCACGCAAGGCTCCTTCCATGGCAAGCTTTATGTTGGGCATCACCGTTGTCAATGGCTACTTCCCGTCCTCTCAGTGAAAATGTTCCAAATGCGCTGTCACCGCACGGCTAATCATCTGTCGGTTCTCGATCATGTCGGAATAGGATCCATTGATCATTTTGCGTCTGTCACTACGCCCAACACTCGCGAGTTTGAAGCTCATCATAGTCATCCCTTCCCAGATCTTACTCAGAATACCACAGACAAGGTTTAGACGTTCCGGATCTCAGGAATGACCGCCAATAATTCTAGCTTATACCACGAAGGTTCCAATCTTAGATTAGAAACCCAAGAGATACACATTCAAGCTTGATTGCATGTCGAATGGAGGTGGTTGTCAGGCACGCGTTCATAGGTGAGAATGATGATGATTGTCACGGATCATCACATTCGTCAGGTTGAAGTGCGAATGAATATCTTAGAATAGAAGCAAGCGTGATAGAATGGAAAACAGTAGTAATTGCATTAATTCATGAAGAACAGCAGAGCTCCTCACCCCCAACAATGGGTTTTAGAGACTCATGCCGTAGAGAATACAATATGAAACGTGTAAAGTGTCATGAGGTACAAGATGAATCACTAAAAGTAGTTTTTATAGTAAACTGGTGACCTAGGGTTACAGAAAATGAGTAAGCTAGGGTGTTTAGTGTAAAAATCCACTTTCGGGGCCCACTTGGTGTGTGCTTGGGCTGAGCATTGAAGCTTTCATGTGTAGAGACTTTTCTTGGAGTTAAACGCCAGCTTTTGTGCTAGTTTGGGCGTTTAACTCCAGTTTTTATGCTAGTTCTGGCGTTAAACGCCAGAATTCTTGAGCTGACTTAGAACGCCTGTTTGGGCCATCAAATTTCAGACAAATATGGACTATTATATATTGCTGGAAAGCCCAGGATGTCTACTTTCCAACGCAATTGAGAGCGCGCCAATTGGGCTTTTGTAGCTCCAGAAAATTCACTTTGAATGCAGGGAGGTCAGAATCTAACAGCATCTGCAGTCCTTTTTCAGCCTCTGAATCAGATTTTTGCTCAGGTCCCTCAATTTCAGCCAGAAAATACCTGAAATCACAGAAAAACACACAAACTCATAGTAAAGTCCAGAAAAGTGAATTTTAAATAAAAACTAATAAAAATATACTAAAAATATACTAAAAATAATGCCAAAAAGCGTATAAATTATCCGCTCATTAATGGACGTGCCGGCAACGCTGACCAGGGTTGACGCCAACGACGGAAGAAGTCTCCAAAGACGAGGGTTGGGTGGCGCTGAAAGCGGGTGTTGGTGGATGAGACTGAACGGTTAAAATTAGCGTAAATTAGGTTTACTATAATAATTAGGAGAAATTAGATTTAACCTTGAATAACTGGAAATGTAAACTTTTTTTAATGAAATGAGTTTTGGGGTCTAACCCAATAAAAAATGACCGGAATTAGTTGAATTTTGTTGGTTATCTAACGAAATTAAATAAAAAATATTTGATTATATAATTCGAGAAGAGAATAAAAAATTTTATTTATTTTATTTTATTTTTATATGCATCTCAGTACGGATATTATTTCCGATATCAAATTCATATACCAATTACAGGGAATAAAATTAAAATTTTCCTAATATTCTTCCATTAGATGTGTAGTATATCGTCATTCGTAATTATTTCGTTTCGCTATAATGTAAAAGAAAATATAAACGCTAAAAAATGGTAGTTTTAACCCCCACCCCCCTCCCCTAAGTTTTTCAATTAATATTAATATATTTATTTATTTTTTAAAAAATAAGTATCATTGTAATAAAACGAAAATGTTTGGTAACCAAAGAAAATCAGCTAAAAACAGTCATAACTTGTTTTATTTAGCATTCATTAATTGTTGTAATAATTAATTAATGCTAAATAAGACAAGTTCTGACTATTTTTTTGTCTACCTAACATTACCCATAAAAAAAATGTACGAGGGAAAAAAAGGTATCGATACTGACATATTGCTTATCTCAAATTATTAATTAAGATTATATTACGAAATGCAAATTTACAAATGTGCTACGAATCAAGACAAGATAATGCTATCCATGAATTGCTTTTCGTGCATCCAACTAGCTCTACCTTTTTATAGTAAGCTGTTGCAAAATATATAAAGAAAAGAATAATGCAGACCGTTCGAGAATTTGCAATAACAATATTTAGGGTCTATGAGAAAAAACAATTAAAGTAACAATAAAAAAACTGAAACAACGAAAAGGAAAGATCAGAAAGAGGGTACTTATTATTTTCTATTTTTGAAGGAATAAAATAAATAACTAGACACAAAGAGGGTTAAAGAGCAACCTAGGTTGTTGGGCAGAAATTTATTGGGAGGAATAATTCCGAACGTTGATTTCATTCATCTCTTCCATCTTTTAGCTCTTGTTACTATTTTTGTTACGAGAAAGAAAATAAAAAGGCACAGGTGAATTTTTTATAAGTAATTCATTTCACCGTTAAAAAGAAATAGTAATGTATTTTTGTTAATTTTAAAAATGTAATTGATACAATTTAAATATTAATAATTATTTTACTGTATATAATTAATTTTAAATTCTTAATAATCATTTTAAAATTTAATTCAATAATACAAAATGGGATAAAAAAGCGAAAAAAAAAGTAATAAGAGAAAGGGGTGAATAGTTTCTTAGTATCTCATTGTTTTGCTCAAATGTTAGTGCAGACAAATAAAGTTTTTGTTATTTATTTTCTTTATAACATAATGACTTCAATTATGATGTAAAATTAATTTTATTAATTTCGCACATTCTTTTCCTTTCTTTAATTAAATGGGTCATTTTCTTTTTCTTTCACACAAACCTAATTTTGCAAGATTTATAGCCATTCTAGCTGCTTAGTTATATTATTTGTTTATTTATTTTAGTTTATGATTAATTAAAATATTGTGTTAAATGAATAATTCAAAAAGAAGCGGAACTACTGTTATTTTTGCAATTGGTGGAGTCTTATCTTTTTTTAAGGGATAAGTATTGTTTTGATCCCTAAAGTTTAGGATCAAAATCAAATTCGTCCCTAATTTTATTTTTTATTTAAAATTGTCCTCAACATTTTATTTGGTATTAAAATGGGCGATTTTACCCTTATATCACAAGACAGAGAGAGAGAAGCTAGGCTGCTTCTTCATTCTTCACTTCTTCTTAGTCTCATTCAGGGAAGAGAGAGAAGCGAGAAGAGACTCAGAGAGAGAGAAGGAGAGAAAAAAAAGTCTCTCCGTCGCTGTCGTCGTGGCCGACGCCCTCCCCCTCGACCTCGCCTCGCCACGCCTCGGCTTTCCCCACGCCCTTGCTTCGCCTCGTGATGACAAGAGAATTCTTGCATAGTTTGGAATCAATCAAAGACAAGAATCAATTCGTTATTAGCATAGTCCAAACCAACAATGAATTCTCAAGATCAAATATTAAATCCAATACAAAATAACCGAGAGTAATTAAACCTCGGGTCGTCTTCCCTAGGAGTTGCAATTAAGTATACAATTATTGGCTATGGGAGGAAAATGGAGGTTTGGATGCTTGCAAGAGAGGCAAGAAATGTAAATAGCAAGAATTGAAACAAGCATGCAAGGAATTAAGAGTAAAGCAATTAAAAGCAATGCAAATGGAAATCAAATAGTAAAAAGGACCCTTGGCAAGAAGTGTGTAATCTAGGTTTTCTATCCTAGTTGTGGACCACAAACATGGCAATTATGTGAAATTAATCCCGATTAGTCAATCCTACTTGAGAATTAGTCAAAAGGGCATAATTGATCTCAATCCATAAGTCCTAGTCAACTCACTAATTACTTAGTGAAAGATTAGCATCAATGGAAACCAAACTAATTAACCATTCTCACACAATGCGGAATGGACATCCACAACTCAATTTCACCCAAACACCCAATTTCTCAACCAAGGGTGTGAAAACTAAACATGCAAGAAATCAACATCAAAGCAATTAAATGCAAAGAAAGAAAACTTCAAATGCAAGAAAACATCTTGGAAAGTAATTGAGAGCTAAGGCTACCTATCCTAGCCATTGACCACAAACACATGATGATTATGAAGAGTTAATCCTACTTAGTCAACCTTACATCGAAGATAAGTCAAATAGGCATAGCTAATTTCAATCCATAAGTCCTATGTCAACACTAATGGTCACATAGAGTCAATGGAGACCAAATCAACTAACTACTCTAATGTATCAAACAAGAATGGACATCAATGACACAAGAATCACCAAAGTCATGAATTCCAAGCCAAGAGTGAGGAATAACTAAGTGAAAACTAAGCCAAGCATTTTATCAAACACTTGGTGTGCATGAAAATAAAATAAAGTTAAATTGCATTAAAAATAAATTCTAAAATACCAAAAGTAAGGAAATGACAATAACAATTAAAGAAAGCCATAAATGACATGGAAACATAAATTGCATTAATTAAAATTAAAGTTAACAAGAGTATCCATGAACATAAAAATAGCAAAATAAAGGAAATAACAAGAGGAATTAAGAAGATAAAGACAAGAGAGTAAGAAAAAATAGAGGAAACTACATTAAAACAAGAATTAAAGTGCTGAAATTAAAAGAAAACTAAGCTAAAACCCTAATTCTAGAGAGAGGGGAGAGCTTCTCTCTCTAGAAACTAAGAGAAGAACATAACAAAAGCTAAACCTAATTGCCCCCTTGTTTCCACTTGAATTAGGGTTGAAATAGCTTCAGAAATAGATCGGACTGGGTTCTGGAGGCCCAAAAATCGCCCCAGCGATTTGCATTAATGAGCTCACGTGATTCGGGTCACATGTACACGTGGGTCACGCGTACGTATTGCCTGGCAAAAATCCATCCACGCGTACGCGTGACCCACGCGTACGCGTCGAATCCCTCTTATGCGTACGCATGCATACTTGTGCGTACGCACGGGTGCTGGAACTTCCAAACTCCATTTCTTCATGGTTTCTTCCCTTTTGCATGCTCTTTCCTTCACTTCTTCAACCCATACTTGCCTTGGAAACTTTAAATCACTCAACAAACACATCAAGGCATCATATGGAATTAAAGTGGATAAAATTTAACAATTAAAAGTCCTAAAAAGCATGTTTTCACTTTCAAGCACAATTTAGGAAGAACTCATGAAACTATGCTATTTCAATGGATAAGTGTAGGAAAAGTTGATAAAATCCACTAAAATAGAGCAAATAAATATCATGAAATGTGGATTCATCACATCCCCACACTTAAACAATAGCATGTCCTCGTGCTATACTCAAGAAGGAAACAAGGGGTATTACATTTATTCAAAGCAAGTAAACTACCTATATGCAATCTATCTACATGAATGCAACTACTTAGTCAAAATAAATCAATTTCCAAGAAAGCATATATGAACATAAGGGCTAAAGCCATCTTAACCAAGTCAAATCAATAATTGATTAGAGTTATTGAAAAGCATATACAAACTTGCAAGAAGGAGATAATCAAAGGTGAAAACATGGAAATGAGTAATTGAACCCTCACCGGATATGTATCCGCTCTAATCACTCAAATGTATAGGGTCAATTCACTCAATGCTCCTTTAATCAAGCTTTCTAAGATTTGTCTTTCATCTAACAATCAACACTTTTTTAATGTATGCTTGCAAATATCATGAGGGCTTTCCATGGGTTGTAATGGGGCTAGGGTCAAGGTAAGATTGTATTTGGTCAAGTGAGCTTAAAATTTGAATCTTTGACTAACTTAAGCTCTCGCCTAACCTACATAACAAACTATACAACTCAAAGCAATCCTAACTACCCATTCCTTACTTTTCTTACACACTCATGCATTTTATTTTTAATCACCGCTCATATGCATTGTTATTGTTACTTAACTTTGGGGCACTTTGTCCCCTTTTTATTGTTTTCTCTTTTTTTTCTTCAAACTAAAATATATATACAAAAGTGACAATGCATATGGTTTAAGCATTTGATGCATGAGTATGTACCCAATTCCCAAGATTTTCAACAAGGTACAAAAATCTACTTTTATCTCAACCAAAGTTCCCAAACTTTTTCACACTTAGATGATACACACTCTCACTAACCTAAGCTAATCAAAGATCCAAATGAAGGATATTTATTGTTTTTCACTTTAAGGCTAGTAATGTGCTAACTTTAAGAACAAAAAGGGGATTGAAATAGGCTCAAAGTTGGTTAACAATGGGAGACAAAAGGGTAGGCTATTTGGGATAAGTGAGCTTAATAAAAAGATGGCCTCAATCATATAAATGCATATATACATCAAACAATGGACATAAAGAATCAAACAAATCAAAGATTGTAATCATAAAAAGAGAATAACACACACAAGAATGAAAATAGTGGTTAATATGATGTAACCACAAAATTAGGCTCAAAACTCACATGCTTATGTGTTCATAACTCAAAAACATGTTCCACAATATATTTTCAAGCAAGTATCAATCAAAAAGTTCCAACACAAATCAATTAGGATGTCAATGCCCCATCAAGAATATTTTTCTTGGAAGATTTTCATTATATTAACTAAGCTTATTATGTATATGCAAAGAAATTCAATAGACTAAGAGAGAATGTAATTAGGGTACTAAAATATATACAAACCAAGAAAGAAAATGCAACTAAGAATTCAAAAAGAAGATGAAAGTGTTAGGATTAGAGTATGTCACCCAAGATTGCCAATTGGTGATGACCTCCCTACACTTAAGGGTTTGCACGGTCCTCCGTGCACTTAAAGGTGAGCAACGGGGGGTATAGTGACTTCAGATTGCCACCTTTAGCTGGTGGATCAATCGGCTGCTGCGTGCTCTTTCTCCCGCTCCCTTTGTTGCTTATGATGAGTCATTCATGAAAAACAGAAATAACACCGTAAGACAAGTAAATGAAAAGAAAATAAGGATGCATGGATTGTTGGAATGAGGTAATAATCACTAAAATGAGTGAGTGAATAAGCTTGTGACATGAATAAAACAAGTGTGTGTATGTGTTCTAACCCACGCAACTTAGAATACACACACTGGCATGGAAAGCGATGTCACAATTGCACAAAGAAATCATGCACTTCACTCATTGTAGTGTGCTTGAGATACTTTAAAAGAAACTTGGAAGTTAAGATAAACTAACAAGCAATAAAGAGGCATGAAAGCATTCAAGCAAGTATTAGGCAATTGTGAATTGGATAATGAAGCAACACCTAAATGACAAGAAGTGGAAAACATGACGAGCATAGTCCACAAAGCTTAAAAGCTCAAAAAATGTCACTAGGTAAGCTTATGATCTAGTTCCACAATTCCTAATTTCAATGCATCAAATAGGTGACTTAAATAAAAATCAATCATAACAAGCATCACCTAAAAAAATGCATCAAGAAAAGAACAAATTGCATAACTTAGATAATGAAATCAAAATACATGGTGATCAAACATGCAATTTAGAAATCTAACAAGCATTCTCAAAGGCAATGTTATGAGTACTTGGTATTGACAAAATTAATTATGAAGAACCCAACACCAAGCAACAATTTACAATCTCAATAAATAGTAACAACAATAATAATTCAGCAGCAATATCTCAATACAATCAACAAATCAAGTCAATTATCTAACACTTAGCATCAAAATAGAAAATTAAACTAACAAAGCTAAATAACTAACTAACTAACTAACTAAAGGTGAGTGTCGTTGGCCGTGAAGTATAGTGGTGGGTTGTGGTTGAAGAAGGGAAAGAAGAGAAGAGAAGAGAAAAGAAGAGAAGAAGTAGAGAGAAGAGAAGAAAAGAAGTATAGGAGATGAAAATAGGGGTGTACGTACGCACAAAGGGCTGTGCACACGCACAGAGGGTCACGCGTACGCATCAGAGACACGTGCGCGAGGTGTGGCAAAAAATGGGCATCGGTGCATTTGCGTCGGGGATGCGTGCGCGCGAAAGGGCAAAAATACAAGGTGACGTGTACGCGTGGGTCAGGCATACGCGTCGATGGAAAAACTGAAGTGGGGTGTGCGTTCGTACTATGCATTCAAACACTGCGAACAGAGGCCATGTTTTAAGGTGTGCGTGGGCACAAATATTTTTTTTTGGGGTTGAATCATGTGTGTGCACGCACACAGGTCCGTGCCTGCGCACAAAGGCTAAAAGGGATATAGGTTCATGTGCACAGGCTGTGCTGGCACTGTGAACAGAGGGCATAACAATGAGTGTGCGTACACACAGGTCGGTGCGCACGCACAGGAAGTAGAAAATAGAAGTTGTGTGCGCACGCACAGCTGTGTGCATATGCCAAGGTTGCGAAAACCGGACCGGTCAATAAACCGGTAAGTTCACTGGTTCAATGGTTTAATGGTTCGACCAGGGTTCAACCAGTTTAATTAAATATTATATAAAATTATTAAAAAACTTATATATAATTTTGAATATATAAATTCAATAATTTCTAGCTTAATAAAATTCAAAATTTTACAATTTCAAATCATAAATTATCCATAATTTAATATTAGAAGTTCACAAATGACTTCAAACATCGAAGTTCATAACGAAAAATAACCAAAACTCAAATAATAACAAACACATAATGTTCTACTATCACAAGAAACATTAACAAACAAGCTTTCAACTAATCAAAGGTATCTTATCAAAAATCATAATTATCATTTATTTGTTATTTCTAATGTATGTAATGATTGATGTTGCAATAAAAGGTAAATTGAATCAAAGCACGAAACGACATATGAAAAGAAAAGAAACAATGACAAGGAAAAAAAAGACACCAAATGGTGAAATTGAGTAATAGAAATAGGTCTGTGTTGCAGATGAAAGGGAAATACCACAAAACATGGATAAGTGAATGAAATGAACTAGAATACAGACTGACAACAACACCAATAACAAATTTGGACAGCTAAAACACTAAAATTAAGAATAATTAAGGTTCAACATAATGGCCCCAGAAGCCATATCTCCCCCCAAACTAAATCACTATTCAACACACAGAAAATCAGAAATAACAAATAAATGATAAATCAACAGACAATAATCTCAGAAAATCCAATTAATCAAGTGCTAAATGCCTAAACACTAAACCAGCAAGCAGACGCCAAGGAGATGGCTAATCAGTGCTTACCGATTAACACAGAGAAGGCGAGGGTGGCGAGGAGGAACACGAGCGATGGAGGATTGATGAACGGGAATATTTGTATACCGGTTAGAAATTAGTAATGAATCCAATCGTGAGTATAGTCTAACCAACACGCAAATATTACATCAAACAATTCTAAAATCTATGACCGAGAGTATTGATCCCGGGTCGTTCTCCCTAGGAATTGCCTTAGAATGCACATCATTGATTAAAAATTCTTTTGTGGTTTTGATAGTTGTTGCAAGAATTCAAGCTAATAAAAGTAAACAACAATTAATCGAGATAAAAGCCTTGGCTAAGGGGTAATTATTGGAAGTTCCATCATTATAGTTTCCTTCAATTGTGGTAAGAGTTGATTATTGCTTCACTTAGTTAACCCCCTAATAATGGAGGAAAGTCAAGTGAGAGTAACTAACTTGAGTCACAAGTCCTAGTCTCACCCTAGGGAAGTCTAGCTTTAGTACACTCCAAGTCGATTAGCAATTCTCAATTCCTAGTCAACAACTGATATTCACTACTCAAGTGTCTCCAATAACACAACCCCTAAGCCAAGTGAGAGAAATCTACTCCATAGCTAGGGTTGTCATTATCACAAACAATTGGTAGGCAATCATATAAGACATGATGTAGTTGAGAGAACAAAATTGAATTAAAGCTATCTAATCCAAACAATCTTCAACAAATCAAGAAATTGAATGAAATTCCTCAATTTATTAATCACAATTTAAGGTAGCAAAGTCACAAATCTAGATCTAAGAGATTGAATCAAAAGAGCATTAATTGAGAGTAGAAGAAGAGTAGATCTACAACTTGTATCAAAGTAAAAGTGAATTAGCAATGGATCTCACCAAGAAATCAAAGGAGAATTGCAATGGAGAAAGTGAAATCCTAGAGAAGTTGGAGTTTCTCTCTCTAAAAACAAAATGTAACTAACTACTCAAAATATCTAGAGTTATGACTAATTGTCCTAACCCCTCTAATCCTTGGTCTTCTTAAGCTTTTCCCTCCAAAATTCAGCTCCAAAACTGGGCCTGGAATCCCCTGAAATCGCTGGTCACGTTTTCCTTTTAAAAAATTACGTGCGCACATCGGCGCGTACGCGCACAGTACGCGTACGCGCCCCTGGGATTTTTTGCGACCTACGCGCAGGCGTACGGTGCGCGCACGCTTCATAGAAAATATGGCCCAGGCATATAAGTGCGCTGGCTTCTCGTTCGGCTCCACTGAGCCGGCCCTAGGGGTGCTCATCCGCGCGGACGCGCATGGTGCGCACGCACGCCCATGCCCAAACTTCAAAACTTTAATTTATTCCATGCTCATTCTACTCATGCATGCTTCCTTCACTCCTCTTAACCATTTTTGCCCTATAACTTCTGAAGCCACTTAACAAACGGATCAAGGCATCAAATGGTAATAGAGGAGGATTACAATATATCAATTTTTTATGCAAAAAAAGCATGTTTTCATCTATGAGGCAAAGTAGGGAGAGGAACACAAAATCATGCAGTTTTATATGAATAAGTGTGGAAGATCATTGATAAAACCCTTAAAATCTACACATGATAAACCCTAAAAATGGGGTTTATCAACCTCCCCACACTTAAAGTATAGCATGTCCTCATGCTAAAAGGAAAGCAAAAGACCAAAGGATCACAAGAGAGTGAGACTCATGGGATGCAACCTACCTACATGAATGCAACTAGGGTGTGTGCTACTGTCTACTTGGTCAAGAGCAATTCAATCTTCCTAGGACACACACACACACACACACACACACACACACACACACACACACACACACACACACACACAGATATATATATATATATATATATATATATATATATATGCGCATATATATGCGCATAGGGCAAGATGATGGGCAATGTATGAACTCTACCAATTCTAGTTATCAATAGTGAAATATGCATAGCTTGCATGAAGAACGCTTGCAAGAGCCGGGAACAAGGAATCGAGCTTCGAACCCTTCACCGGAAGTGTTTACACTCTATTCGTTCAGTGTATAGGGTTGATCACTCAATCCTCCCCTATTTCATGCTCTTCCAAAATTTGTTCTTCTTCTAACAATCAACAATTATTCTATGCATGCATACATATATCATGAGGTCTTTTCTTTGGTTGTAATGGGGTTAGGGTTAAGGTAGGGCTATATATTTGGTTAAGTGGGCTAGAGGTTGAATCCTTTGATTAACTTAAGCTCCCCTCCTAACCTATATATCATCCTATACAATTATGTACTAACCTAACTACCCACTCCTCACTCTTCCACATACTCATGCTTTCACTTTTGATTATTATACATATGCATTTATTTGTCTTTGAGTCTTACTTTGGGACATTTTATCCCCTTTTATTGCTTCTCTTTTTCTTCTTTATATATATATATTTTTTTTCTTTTTCTTTTTCTTTCTCTTTTTTTCCAAACTATGTACAAGAATATTAATGCATAAGGTCTATATATTTAAAAGATCACATGAGTATGTATCCACTTCCTTATATTTTTAACAATAACATGCTTTTACCTCAACCGATGCTCCCTCTCATTTTCCCACAATGGCACACACGCACTAGCCTAAGCTATTCAAGGATTCAAATAAGGACATTCATGGTTTTTCACTTTTGGCTTGTGATGTGCTAAAATTAAGAATAAGTGGGTTAAGCGTAGGCTCAAAATTGGTTGCAAAGGTTGTTATAAGGTAAGGTCATTTGGGTAAGTGGCTAAGTGAATCGATGGCCTCAATCATGTACATGCATTCATACATATAACAATGGACATATAGAGTCAAACAAATTAAGGATCACAATCATAGAGAGAGAACAATGCACACAAGAAGGGAAGTAAGTGGCTAGAAGATGTAGCCACGCAATTAGGCTCAAGACTCACTGGCTTGTGTTCTTGGCTCAAAATCCATGTTCCAAATTACATTCTTCAAACAAGCTTAGCATTAAAAATTTTCAAAATTTTCAAAATTGGTAGGGTTGCCCTAAAGTTCTAGCTTCCTAGGAAAAAAAAGTCATTACTCTAACCAAGTGGACTTATTAAAAGATAACTAGCAAGCAAAGGATGTCAAAAAAATAAAAAACCTAATATGCAATCTATCCTAATTAATAAAAGGGATTTAAAATTTATTCGGGTGTTACCTTTGAAGATCGGTCGGCCGACCGACCTCCCCACACTTAGAAGTTGGCACGGTCCTCCGTGCCTTGAGTGAGACGTAGTGGTTGATCGGCTTCCGAGTGTCCATCATTATCTCCATTATCACTATCTTCATTATCGGTGCCGGTGGATGTGGAAATATCCGGTTCTTTCATAGGTGGTGCTAAGCAACTTAGAAACTTCTTGACAAAAGTGTATCGGCGTTGGTTGCGCCGCTCATGACGATCAAGCTTCTTGTGGAGGTCCTCTATGCGTTGAATGGATGATTTTGGTGATGCGGTTGAGGTGGTGGGAATGCTCGTGGGGATGGCCAAGTTTGGGTCCTCGGTGTCCGTCGGAGGGTAGAGATATCTCCCATTTGGAACAACAATGCCGTCTATCGGGATCATGGCCCTCCGGTCCTTGGTCTCTCGGGGGACACCGGCTGTGGCAACTAAGTCGGTCACTAGAGCGGGAAAAGGTAGGTTCCCCTTAGCGTGGATGCGGCCCATAGCTTGGTAAATGAGACGGGGAATATGAACCAGTCTCTCTGTGAGGATACACCAAACCAACGAGGCTAAATCGGCAATGATAGATGAGCCATGGGTGCTTGGGAGCACATAATGGGCTAGAATTTGGGCCCATGCCTGAGCCTCTCTAGTGAGAAAACGTGGGTCAATGCCCTTGGGCCTCGGCCTCATCCTCGCTCGAATCCAGAATGATTCAGGTATAGCAATGACCTTGAGGATGGCATTCCAATCAAACTCATATTCGCACCGTGTCGACAAAATCTCTTGATATGCATCAATCCCCTCCGCTAACGGTCCGGTCTTAAGCACACTTTGGATGGCCTCCTCTGTGACGGGAACTTGTCTTCGGCGCACAAATACCGATGTGAGGGATGAGGAGTGGTAATTGGTGTAAAATTCTATCACCAAAGATAAGTTTGCTTCCCATGGCTTTCTCAATAGGAACTCCCATTGCTGCTGCTCGATATGGGGCATGACAAGAGGGATGACATGAGTCGGAGGGGCTAGAAGGGGCTCCGCATGATAGTTCCTTACTTTGATCATGGGATAGGCAAGTTCACAATAGCGGTTGGGGAACTTGTTTGGATCCCTAGCCAGATTGTCCTTTTCCAAGACATCAATGTTAGCAATGCTCCTTGTCTTGTTGAGGAGGGGCTTGGCTCTAGGTGCTTGTTGTGCTTTTCTAGTGGACCGGGGAGGTGCCTTCTTGGATGCCTTCCTTTTGTCTTTCTTGATGACCATCCTAGAAAAGAGAGAAAGGTGGGAAAAATTAAGCACAAAGGGAAGGCATCCAAGAGAGACAAGAGATAATACTCATGCAAGTGATAAAGGATAAGAGAATAAGTGGCTTAGATACATGACAGCCGCAACACGTAACTAAGGCAACAATGAAAACCATGGCTAATCACTAGCATGTGATGTAAGAGTGGTATATGCATGCAAACATGAAGCATGAGAAGCATGCACTCTTAACGTCAATAACAAGAGGTGAGTGTCTAGGGCTGAGCATGTAGAAATGAAACAAGAAGTAAGCTCAATGCACATATGAATAAGCAAGTGAGTGAGAGAGAACACTAAAATAGAAGATACTAAGTCAAGGTAACTCCAAAAATCATGCGGGTCTTCCATCAAACACTTGGTGTGCATCCCTTTGTATGACAAAAATGAACACTTGGTGTGCATCCCAGAATTTGCACAACTCTCTGGAAAACGACACAGGAGCTGCGAATGTGTATGGGCGCGTACGCGCAAAGTGCGCGCACGTGCGCCCCTTTTTTTTTCAGAGACATGAAGAATGCCTAATTGTCATGAATTTAGTGGTTAAACAAGTCAAAGGGGTCAAAAGCACCCAAAACTCAATGTAAAACCCAAAGATGGGGTGTTCTTCTACCACACAATCAATTCATCCTTGGAGAAATCAATGCAAATCTTTATGAACAAGTTATCTAAGGTATGCATAATCGAATCTAGCCAAACAAAACTATAGCTAAGCAATCACAAAATAATGAAGAATTCAAGAATTATATACAAAAGGGTAAAAAGGATAGATCTCACCATGGTGGGGTGTCTCCCACCTAGCACTTTTGTTTAATGTCCTTAAGTTGGACTTTCACTAGCTCATTGTTCTTTGCCAAGAAGTGCATCTTCCAAGAGAAATACCTCAATCTCCTTGTTGCTCTTCATTTGCTCACAATGATACAACTTGAGACGGTGCCCATTGACCTTGAAGATATCCAGACTTGAGGGAAGGCGCAAATGGTAAACCCCATAGGGTTCCGCCTTCTCTATTTGATATGGGCCATCCCATTTTTACCTTAGTTTTTCGGGCAACAATCTCAATCTAGATTTGTAAAGGAGGACTAGATCGCCGGCTCTAAATTCTTTATCTCTTATGTTCTTATCATGCACGGCTTTCATTTTCTCCATGTAAAGTCTAGAGTTCTCATAAGCTTCAAGCCTCAAACATTATAACTCCGCTAGTTGTAGCTTCCTCTCAACTCCGGCTCCACCCAAACTCGGATTGCACTCCTTAATGGCCCAATACGCCTTGTGCTCTATCTCCACCGGTAAGTGGCAAGCTTTGTCATACACCAACCGAAAGGGGCTCATGCCAATTGGCGTTTTATATGCCGTTCGGTAGGCCCATAATGCGTCGGTAAGCTTAGCACTCCAATCTTTCTTATTGGGCTTCACAATTCTCTCCAAGATGCGTTTAATCTCCCGATTGGAAACCTCAGCTTGGCCATTTGTTTGTGGGTGGTGGGCCGTAGCTACTTTATGCATGATGCCATATTTTTTCATTAGCCCTTCCATTCTCTTTTTGCAAAAATGTGACTCTTGGTCACTCACGATTGCTCGTGGCGACCCAAATCTACAAATGATGCTATTCCTCACAAAGCAAAGGACCACATTAGAATCGTCCGTCCGGGTAGGTATCGCTTCCACCTATTTGGACACATAATCAACGACAAGTAGAATGTAGAGAAAACCAAATTTGGGAATGGCCCCATGAAGTCGATTCCCCACACATCAAAAATCTCACAAAATAGCATGGTTTGTTGGGGGATTTTATCCTTCTTGGAGATATTACCAAATCTAATGCATTGAGAACAAGATTTACAAAAATGAGAAGAGTCCTTGAAAAGAGTTGGCCACCAAAATCCACAATCTAGGATTTTTCTTGCCGTTCTTTGGGGTCCAAAATGGCCTCCTCCTTCGGAGGAGTGGCAAGCTTCCAAGATTGAGTGGAATTCGGTTTGTGGAATGCACCTCCGAATTACTTGATCCGCCCTATATCTCCAAAGGTATGGGTCGTCCCACACATAGTATTTGGATTCACTTTTTAGCTTATCCCTTTGATGTTTGGAGAGATTAGGAGGGAAGGAGCGAGATACCAAGTAATTTGCGATTAGCGCATACCAAGGAATGATTTCCGAGATTGCATGCAAGCCCTCAAAGGGAAAAGAATCATTAATAGGAGTGGTATCGCCTTTAGTGTGTTCAAGGCGACTTAAGTGGTCCGCCACTAGATTTTGCGTACCACTCCTATCCTTAATTTCCAAGTCAAACTCTTGCAATAATAAAACCCATCTAATCAATCTCGGTTTGGATTCCTTCTTAGCAAACAAATACTTTAACGCCGCATGATCCGAGTACACTACCACTTTTGAACCAAGTAAATATGCTCGGAACTTGTCCAAGGCAAAGACTATGGCCAATAGTTCTTTTTCGGTGGTAGTGTAGTTGGATTGGGCTCCATCTAGTGTTTTTGATGCATAGGCTATGACATATGGAATCTTACCCTCGCGTTGTGCTAACGCGGCTCCCACGGTAAAATTTGAAGCATCGCACATTATTTCGAATGGCCGACTCCAATCCGGCCCTCGCACGATGGGAGCTTAGGTCAATGCTACCTTGAGCTTATCAAAAGCCTCCATGCATTCCTTGCTTAGATCAAACTCAATGTCCTTTTGCAACAACCTTGAGAGAGGCAATGCTACCTTACTAAAGTCCTTTATAAACCTTCGATAAAATCCTGCATGTCCAAGGAAAGAACGTACTTCCCTCTCGGAGGAGGGGTAAGGCAAGCTAGATATAACATTAATCTTTGCTGGATCTACGGAAATACCATCTTTGGAAACAATATGTCCTAAAATAATGCCTTGCTTAACCATGAAATGACACTTCTCAAAATTCAAGACAAGGTTAGTTTTAGTACATCTTTCCAAAACTTTTTCAAGGTTATCCAAGCAATGATCAAAAGAATCACCATATACCGTGAAGTCATCCATAAATACCTCCATACATTGCTCTAGAAAATCCGCAAATATGCTCATCATGCACCTTTGAAAAGTTGCCAGTGCATTGCATAAGCCGAATGGCATACGCTTGTAGGCATAAGTTCCAAAGGGGCAAGTAAATGTTGTTTTTTTGTTGGTCCTCTAGAGCAATGTGTATTTGAAAGTACCCCAAATAGCCGTCTAGAAAGCAATAATGGGATTTACCGGATAATCGATTGAGCATTTGATCTATAAACAGAAGTGAAAAATGATCTTTTCTAGTGGCCGAGTTCAACCTTCGGTAGTCTATGCATACTCGCCAAGAGTTTTGCACCCGTGTTGCTATGAGCTCCCTGCTTTCATTCTTGATTGTGGTTACCCCGGACTTCTTTGGCACAACTTGAATGGGACTCACCCATTCACTATCCGAAATGGGGTAGATGATGTTCGCCTCGAGTAACCGTGTTACCTCCTTCTTGACAACCTCCAAAATGGTAGGATTCAATTTTCTTTGAGGTTGTCTTACGGGCTTCGCTTCTTCTTCCAAAAAGATCCAGTGCTCACACACTTGGGGACTTATCCCCACTAGATCCGCCAAACTCCACCCTATTGCCCTTCTGTTCTTCCTCAAAACACATAACAATTTCTCTTTTTGTTGAGGATTTAGTTACCTTGCTATAATCATCGAGAACTTGTGGGCTTCATCAAGGTATGAGTACTTTAGGTGGGGCAGTAGTGGCTTCAATTCTAGCTTTTGCTCTTGGGTTGTCACTTGAACTTCTTCACTTGGGTCTTCACTATTTTCTTCAATCATATGTTTCTCATCTAGCTTTGCATAATGCACTTTGGCCACAATGGTGTCAATCAAGTCACACCGGAATATGGAGTGGTTCTGCGGTGGGTGCCTCATTGCTTCTTCTAGGATAAAACTTACAACTCTCCCATTTATCTCAAATGAGTAGGTTTCTGAATGGGCATCCAACTTGAATATAGAGGTCCTCAAAAATGGCCTCCCAAGTAGGATAGACGATGTCCTTTCGGCTTTACTTGGTGGCATCTCAATGATATGGAAATCAATTAGAAATATAAAACCCTTTATGTTGACCAACACATCCTCCGTAATACCCGTCACGGTTATTATGCTTTTGTCCGCCAAGACAAACCTAGCCGCCGACCGCTTCAACAGTGGGAGCTTCAATGTATGATAAACAGAAAGAGGCATAATGCTAACGCATGCACCAAGGTCACACATACAATCAATGAATTGGACTCCATCAATGACACAAGAGACTAAACAAGGGCCCGGATCAACACACTTTTCCGGAATGGCTCCCATTAAAGCCGAAATAGAACTCCCTGAATGGTTTCTAACTCATGAATTCTATCTTTGTTCATACACAAGTCCTTAAGAAATTTCGCATATTTAGGCACTTGATGTATAGCATCAAAGAGAGGGATAGTTACCTCCACTTTCTTGAACATTTCCACCATTTTTGGGTCAAGTTCTACATGCTTCTTAGCCTTTCTTGCCAATGTAGGAAAAGGGTTTGGTTGAGCCACTTCCTCTAAGACTTGCTCCTTTCTAGGGGCTTCACTCCTTGGTTGAGGGTCTTCCACTTCAACTATCACATGTGCTTCCTCCTCCTCTTCAATTTCTTCTATCTCAACCCCATCCTCCTCTTGAGCAACTATCATTGGGCTAGGTGCCTTTGAGCCCTTCTCTTTCAATTGAATTCCGGACCTCAAGGTTATGGCGTTGATGCCACCCTTGGGGTTAGATAGAGGTTGAGAAGGTATGGCACTAGAGTTTGGAGCTTGAGGGGTGGAAGTGGAAGGTGGCTCCATGCAAGCAATGAGAGCTTGAAGGGTGGAAGTAAGGCCATTGAGACTTGAGTTGAGTGTATTTTGGAGTTTTTTTTTGCCCTTGGAGTATGGATCGGAGTGTGTCATCTTGATTCGGAGAGGTGGAGGGATAGGTGATTTGTGGTGTTTGTGATTGGTTGGGTGAAAGTGGTTGTCTATGAGGTGGTATGTAGGTTTGATAGTTCCTTCCTTGGTTTGGTTGTTGGTTTGGAGGGTTTTATAAGTATCGGTTTTATGGAGTGTTGTTGTTCCATCTTTGGTTGCCTCTATTGTCCCTACCTCCTTGTTGATAATTGTCCCGCCAACCTTGGTTGGAGCTATCCCTCCAACCTTGATTAGAGTTGTTACTCCCTTGGTTATAGTTGCCTCCTTGTTGGAGGTATCCTTGGTTGTAATTTCTCCCTTGTGAATGGTATCATTGATTAACACGTTTATAGTAGGAGCGATCATAAAAGTTGTGGGTAGCCGCTAGAGTGTTATCTTCTTGGAGACTTGGACATTCATCTGTGTAATGGGAGTAGCATGAGCAAATGCTACACACTTTTTGGGGGACCAATTGTTGGCTTTGTTGGTGTTGAGGGGAGGGTGAAGGTTGTGGTTGATTCACTTGGAGTTGCGTTAGACCTTCGGGACTCGCCCTGGATCTCCGAATAGCCTCACCTGAAACTGGTAGACACACTGAGCCACCACGTACCCCTCTCGCCCGTTGTATGCTATGGATGGTCACACTAGCCCCTCGATGGCATGGCGGGATTTCCCATTGACAGTTCCTGAGGTCATTCTTTTGGGAGATCCTTAATCCTGGAAAGAAGGAAAGGCATCAATCCAGACCGGCAGCACCCGAAAGGGAGTCTTAGCTTTACGGCCGGGGGCAGGGCTCTCTCATAAGATTGATTGGCCTTTTCATTCAAGCAGGAATGAGAGCCGATTCGAGATTGCCCTGAAAGGCAACTAGTCTTTAGGTTAGGGAATAGCAAATTGCTCTTTTTTCGAACGAAATCAAATAGTCAATCCCTCAACCACGGACAGAGACTAGGCTGCACCTTCTTCCTTCCGCTTATAGATTGACAGTCTCAGTCTTAGTCACCAAGTCGAGCAGGAAAGACGAACATCCGGTCATAGATCGGTAACAAAGCTAGTCTTTTCATCGCATTGGATTCCTATAGTAAACGTCACCAATCCTACTCTACTACTCAAGTAAAGCTGGAGGAACAAGGGCAGATGAACAGCTTTCACAAACCTGTGCTGTGCCAAAACAAAGGACTGAAGCCGGATCGAGCTGCATTTAGGCAAATCGGTTAGCAAATCAATCAGGTGGGAAGCTAAAGCACGAAAGCATATAGGTGGGATTCACTTCTGATTAGTGTCATTCATTCTCGGAAAGAGGCAAGATAGCCTTCGAAAAGACGAAAAGAAAGTGTTGAAGCCAGTCATTTCGATTAACATTCTTGATCTTGGAGTGTCACTCCGGGTTGACATTTCTAATCAACTAGTGGTTGGTGCCAGTCACTCACATTTCAACTCTATCTATCCAGGCCAGGGGAAAGTACTAAAGAAAGTAAAGGATGCCAGAAATCGTCTTCAATCTATCTGGAATCACTCACTCACGAGGGGTTCTTTTGAAAGCACCCTTTCTTTCTTAAAGCTTCAGCTACTCTTTTCGCCGCCTTAAAGGTAAAGGAAAGCCAAAGCTGACATTACAGCTTGTCGCTCTTCGAGCGGAGGGCAGGATCTAACTTCCTAGTCTCGATTGTTGTAAGGGTTAAGCTAAAAGGGGCTTTCAAGGCTCTCGTCCCCTCGGTACTCCAACTGGGTCCTCAAATGCCAGGTTCTGGACTCCATCCTTCTCGTATGAACTGCCCAAACAACGCTCGGGATGACAGACACACTTCGGACGGAGATGCTTTTTGTACGGGATCTATTGGTTCAGAAAGAGAGCTACTAAAAGGTAAACATTTTCCCCGATCCCAGATCAAGAACAAAGTCCTAAACAAAGTCTTTCTCCTCACCGACAAAGCAGAGTGCTAATTCCGATCAAAACAACCCCGAAGATAAGATGCTATATATAAGATTAAGTGTGGATCTATTCCAATAGTTTCTGGTAAGCCTGATAGAGCACAGTTGGTAACAAGGCGAAGCCGTGCCTGAAAGTGAGTTCCTTGTTTTTCTGTTCTTTCTTTTCTTCCCTATGTGCCCCTTGCGTATAAAGAGAACCTTCTCCACGCTTAAGTAGCTAAGACGCCATCAGGAGAAGTGGGAGATGGTCTGTTTAACTGTAGTTTCATCCTGTAAGGGAGTCTTCGACTTCGAGCACACCTACACCTGGGTGGTTCATATCCTATTTCTTGAAAGAGAGAGTGGTACTTTCATCCATGACCGGGTGGGTATGGTCTCTCTTCCCGAGCATCTTCTTCCTTCATGGAAGACAGGGCAAACCAATCTATCATACAGATCTGGCAGGTATCCATTGAAAGAAAATCCTTGCTGTATTGCCTTTTTTTTTGCAAGGTCAAGACCACAAAAACCAAGGGCATGGGGAGGATGATACTGAGTCTTCCGTCGCCTCTACCAATATGGTCAAAATTGATGAAAAAGATTCTGCAAGATCGAATGTAGAGGAAATGGAAACTTGATGAAAAGTCTTCTAGATTATCATGTTTGCTTTTGCGAAGACCGATTCTTGAGCTTCCGATGTTCCTAAAGAGCTAAAGGTGATGTGGTACTTTAGATAAGGATACCCTAGAATATTGGAGTAAAAAGAATCCTGGTGAAGACAAGGTCTAAGTGTTTTGGGGTGATAGAGTTGAGGTTGAAAATGAAGCTACTGATGTAAACCAGAGCTCTGGTGATTCAGATTTGGCATTTAGAAAGCAGATAGAGGAATTCAAGGCTTCGATTAAAGCATCAAAAGACGGGATCACTATCACCCTACGTGACTGACTTTAAGAGCTTCGGTATATAGAAATGAATTCTTTATCCAATTTAATATTCAATTGAAATTTATTTAACTTTCCCCAAGCACCCTCTTCCGCCCAATAACAAGAGAAAAGGGGTCCCAGCGTAAGGAGCCACTCCTCTCCCTCCTTAATGGCTCGAGCAGGACGAGCAATCTCCGGTTTCGTAGTACTACTATCGAGGCGGGCTAGCCGGACTCTCAAACCCAGACCCCTCATAGAGAGTCAAGTCGAGACCAAAGGCGAGTTCCCCCATGAAGTCTGGACTGCCCCTCCCCGTCAGAGGAGTCTTATTTACCTCAAAGATATGGATCGGTCAACCGCTGCAGGGGAAAGAGAAACAGATGGGAAATGAGCATATCACGATCATTCCTCTATTCCCTCTGGTCCACCCGATATCCATTCCTTATATCTCGGCTGGCCAGTACCCATATTTGCCTTATTTTCCATGCATCCCTCCTTCCTCGGATCCACCCCTCCACGTTGCATTCCTTGCCCCGCCGATGAATTACCCCTAGTGAAGACACTCTGGTTTGAAAGGGGCCACTCTCTAGCTCTAGCTATGATCTAATTTGCTATGTCCTCATTCCATCGGTGGAGAATCCGCTTTCTATTCCACTCGTCGATTTATCTATTTATGATTGAGCTAACTGACTGAAACCTTTCCACTGCGGTGGGATCTAGATGGATGGTGGATCAACGGCGAGCCGTTCAACCAGGGATCTATCCATAGTTTTGTGTCTGTTCCCGTTCTAATGAAGTAAGAGATCCCCTTAAGGACTATCTATTTGGCCGCTCTGACCTCCAGTCGAAGGAGGCGGATAACTGTAGCCCGCTAACGGTGATTCCTGTGGGAAGCACTTATCCTTATCTTTCATTACCTGAGCAGGCACTCTACTCTGGCTTAGTGACCAGTCTCCAGAGTTTCCATAAAATCTCCAGTTTTCCAGATGGAGCTACAAATAGGAGGATGGGAAGGTACGACTAATTTCACTGTGGCGCCCCTTCACTCACTTGTGGTTTCGCTACTCTCCTAAACGGGAAAAAGCAAGGGCTTACCTTAGAAGCTCTTTTTAAGTTTCCTTTTCACTAAAAAGAAAGGGCCTTCTAGCGATAGAGACTAACAAGGGAACTTACCAATACTAAAGGCGGATCGATCAGGCTGAAGTGTAGCATCTCAAGCTTATCTTTCTTTTGCACCCGCCTACCCTGTACTGCCGAACGTTTGCTACAGTTAGATTATTCTAATATATATAATAAACCGATTCGATTCAAGTGATTGAAACACAGGACCCTTTTCCACAGTTACAGGACCGTTGCGACAGTTGTTGATACCGAAAAAGTTTCCCTCAGACATCTCGACCGGGAAGTAGCATATCTTTCAAGAAAAAAATTCGGAAAAAACCAACCCTAAAAGCTATCTTGAATAAAAGAAGGGAACCTTATTCGTGGACAGATGAGCATTTGCGACCGTTTACAAGAGTTAATACCGAAACAGACAATTCCAGATGCCCTCAGACAGATACCACTAAACAAGTAAAGGACAACGGACAGTATTCGTGGATATAGCGGGAAGACCTACTATCATTCAAGGAAGCGGACCGTTGACGACAGCGGGATGGACAGATGCTACTCAAAAAGCCGATTATCGCATGTTTTTAGAGGCGGTACTTGACCCATCCGACCCCTGTAGTTGCGATTTCGCAAATAAAATAGACCTTTCCGGACCTTTTCCTCATGGAACGATAAGACCGATGCCACTATCGCCTCTTGGCTTTGCTTTAATAGATTCTATTCGACTGGCTGGAAGGAACGTTATACGACTTTTTGACTTTGCAAGAGTAGTTTCATCGGTGGAAGGGAGGGAGAAGGTTGTTCGACTGAAGCCCGACCTCTATGATCTGAAATGAGTGCGGAAATGTCCCTTTAAGAAAAGGATCTTTACAGAAAAAGAGCTCAGAGGTTTAGTCAGCTATTGTCCTATTTTCTTTTTTCTTCTCGATGAGAGGCTTCCCCAACAGCACTGGTTTGTCAACCTCCATGGTCTTTCCCAATCCAATCTTTTTCTATTACTGACACCTGGAGCCAGCAACAATTGCTAAAGCAACTCCCGAACCTAATTCCTAAGGTCACATACCTGTCGCATAAAAAGAAAATGCATATATAGTTGGAATCTCCAATAGGGCAGGCATTAATATGAAAAGGTTTACTTTCCAGCTGGGACATCATCCACAGCTAGATCTTAGAAAGAAATTGCCCATCATTTGCACATCGATACGTGCCTGCTACGCTTCCCCTTTGTCGGACTAGGAGCTCTACTAGGCTTAACCGTGGGAAATTACTTTAGTAGATCGAAAGGGCAAAGAGAGCCACCCGGTTATCATGGATAAAACTACCACTCTTTCAATTGGCGTCTAACCATCTTCTTCTCACTAGGGCCGGGGTTGGTCTTTCTAATCAATCAGAAAATTCACCGGTGGATTGATTGATCTAAACCAAAGACTTGATTATAGGAGAAAGGCGTTCTCATACCCTGATACCCCTTTGTGGAAACCTAGAACAGAAGAAAGTCTCTTTAGGATTAGGATGGCTCTGTCCTAGCTAGACCGAGTCACAACTACTTATTATATTCTAGAAGACTCGGGCACACTTCCCTATACTTCTCCTAAGTGACATCAAAATCCTCTTTCAGCCGATTCGAAAGCAGCAATAGATGAGATTTGGAATCAGACAGAGGGTTCACGCCTCACCCTTCAAAGGGGGGACTGGGGAGTTAAGACTTCCTTGCTCTTAGGCCCCTTTAAGGCTTAGGGAAGGGGCCAATAAGATCAGGAAGAAGGAGATTGGATCCCTCCCCTTCCATATGGTTGTTATCTCTTCTGTGTCGTGTCAAGCCAGTTCATGAATGAATGGCAATCATGAGTGTAAATCGGCTTGTTAGGGTCCGGTCGTGGCCAAGCCTCGAATCGAATCCTGGATCAACGCCCTTTTTCGCTTAACCCATTCGTTCAGAGTCGACAACTGCAGATAGGCCTCTCCCCAATGCAAGGCAAGGTGAGTTTGTCGGGCATGACGTGCTTGTGCCTATCCCTTTTCAGAAATAATAGATTGCAGCTAATCCAGTTGATCCTGTATAGGCGGAGGTGAGGACGGGGGGCGAAGCAAATTGAAGTTTATCCTAAACTAAAGAAGTCCAAGTTTTCATTTTTTCCGGGTATGAGGAAAAGCCAGAAGTGGTTTATCCAGGCTGGTTGAACCCCCGAAAGAAGCACCAATAGCATAAATAGCTATCATGGTTGGAGCGGAGCACAGATAGCAAAGGTATGGGTAGAGGTCAAATGCACACATCTACCAGGTAGGTGGTGAAAAGAATTCCATACCCGCCTAAAATAACTTAAGCCTAAAACGAAGTAAGAGGCCAGGTCAACAATCTAATAGGTTGCGTTCCCCCCATTCGAGAAGAGGAATCCTAGCTAGCTACTGGATGGAGGGCGGAGTAGAAAAGTCATTGCACAGGGGTAGCATCAAGAGAAGAGCGACTTCCACTTCATAGTTGCTTTCTCCAACTGAGAGGTAGACTGCTTAGTTGGGGCGGGAACTCATACTGCAATAAGAGGGTCTGCTAGATGAAAGATTAGCCTCGGACCCTATTCGCTCACATGCATGGATGAGAAGAAAGAGGATCTCGGGAGGGTCAAACTTTGGACCTCGGAAAGGGCCTCTAAAAGTGGGTATAGTCCCTCTTAGGAAAGGACATCGTGTGGTACTCTTTCATTGGCTAATGTGAATAGTAGGGGCTAAAGGCGAGTGAAGTGAGATCCGAGCTAGGTTAACTTCTTCTCTTATGAAATGGATAATTAGAGGCGTGATCTATTCTATAAACAGATATCGGAACAGAGATTGAAAGCAGAAACCAGAGATCAAACTCCATAGTGTGAAATCCCATGATTTGAGCCTATCAGTATGGGATATCATAGGCTTCCCTTGGTTCGCTCGGTGTAGGTATCACCTTGATGTGCGTAGCTATTGCCTTGATCCTTTGGTCTGCTCGGGTCATTCCATTGATACGCTCATCGGGCTCGTCGTTAGGGCTGACAAGGAGAGGAATCATTCCCATCGAATCTCTTCTCCCAGATCTTCTTTGTAGTCCAACTTGGTATATGTAAGAATTCATGCTCAGTTGGGGGAATAGTGTGACTTGGCTGCTTTCTTCGATAAATTTATTATTCTTTTTTTCCTCTGTTTTGTAA
Source organism: Arachis ipaensis (assembly GCF_059453495.1). Taxonomy (NCBI): domain Eukaryota; kingdom Viridiplantae; phylum Streptophyta; class Magnoliopsida; order Fabales; family Fabaceae; genus Arachis; species Arachis ipaensis. The sequence goes on along the minus strand of NC_142441.1, from coordinate 109,289,270 downwards.
GTGAACGAAAGGCTAACATAAGCTAGAGTGGAACGATTTACTTTTCTATCTTGATGGCTAGAAAGCCGTCCGGCCCTACGTTCCGGATAAGCCGGATAAGCAGCATCTCAGAAGGAAAGTCTCAACCCTTTGCTACGAAAGTAGGCTATTCTTCCCAGAGAAAAGGTTTCATATCATATAAAGGTTTGACACCTAGTTATCTTTATTTAAGTCGGCCTGACTCGGCCTAAGTTAACAACTAGTTGACCTTTCCCAAGGAAACTTCTTTCCCTGGAGCAGCAACTGAAAAAAGACCGGCTATGTCTGAAAACCTGAAACGGATTCGTTAACAACATATAATAGATATACCCCAGATACCATTTGAACCAGAGCTGAAACCTTTCGCTTCGCTCTAGTGACTACGTTCCTCGAGCCTGGACTAAGAAAGATGTGCCACATATACCACCAGTGATGTAACCTGACTCAATTACCATCCTATTACTAGGAATCGATCGAGGAGACTAAATCGCCACAGACGATCGAATTGAATTAGTTCAGGATCACTCTTTTGAGCTTTCCAATGAGTCATAACCGTAGGACCTTCGAAGATTGATTCTATGGTAGCATCCGGGTTGCTAGTGGTAACGGCGTACCAACTAACATAACGTAACCAACTCTGAATCCGGAGGGATCACTCGAGAAAATCTCTTGTGCCTTCCGATAGGTGGAGCTCCTCCGAAGCAAGCTTAAGCTCGCGAGGACGAAGCTCATGTCTTAGGTAGTTAAGAATAACACCCTTGACATTAGGATGAAGAGGTAATCCCCTTCCTAACCATAGGTCAAGAGGGAGGTTGGCTTACATAGCCCGAAGCCTTTCGCTTCGCTCGAGTAACTTCGTACCTTTCGATCTTTAAGCTACGGGTATGGTTGAGCTCGGAAAGTGTCCTAAAACCCACACCAGCAAGCCGAGAGATCGTTGAAAATCTCCGACACTGATACTTGAGTTGAACGGCAATCGCCCCATACCATAGGGATGATGCGCATTCAACAGGGCCAACGATGAGACAGGAGAGAAATCCTTAGTCAGACCATCAGCAGCCACCAAGAGGATCCTTTTCAGGACTCCCATCATGACCGGCTGGTCTTCGAAGACCCGCTGTCGGGTGAGACACGAATTAGAGAAGGAAAGAGTCAGGTTCTAACCAAATATTCACATAGACCCTCTTTACAGTTGATGCCGTTTTCTCCGAAGATAGACAGGGGTAATGGGTATACCACCCAACAAAGTCAACTAGCATAGGATATATCATTCTAAATCCTATGTTGGTGGCCGTTCCTTGCCCCGAGGCTGTAACCTAAGTTACGACCTCTCCTTCTATAACTGAGCTCACCACTGTGAACTCCCCTAGATGAGAACCCTCATTGCCTTTGGAAGGCACCTTGGTATGACCTAAGGAGTGGACTGTCACTGAATTCCATCCAAATCAAATGAGCAACCGTTACAACAATCATGTTAGACTAAGAAGAGCCTTGGGTTCCAGTCCCTCGGACAGACCGTCCGGAGTCCAGACCGCTGCTGCGAAACATACGACTCGATGTTAATCAAAGTTGGTACGCTCGGAAGGGTATGACCCTCTCAGCCATCGGGATTTCATTTCTCCCGTGACGTCCAATAAGAGCACCTGCTTTCCTAACCTAAAGTTTTTCCATCCTTTTTCAAGATGACCTGGAATGGCTTGACTGAATGGATTGAATGGACTGCTATCGTGCTACTGGCTTGAGACTTCCTGTTCTATTGGAAGAGAGATGAGATTCCTTCGGGACAGACTCCATTCCGAATGCCAATAAGACCACTTCCTCAATCCTGAGCATCATTTAACTCAAGAGCCTTGCGGCACTCCCACTTCTACTGGATCTCAAACCGGAAAGAAGAAATAAGGAAATCATTTAAAAACCTGCAAACTTGTATCTCGGAACAGACACTACAACTTCCATTAAGCCATCTTCCTCAATGAATTAAGCTTTCTATCAATGGATGGCAGGCCCTCAACATCCATGAAACTTAGGAAAAGATCTAGGTTTTCCCATCGTACAGGGACAAGGAGACCTTCCAATTCATTTTTGAAAAGGTCAATAGCCGGCTTTCGGGGTGGAAAGCAAACCTGCTCTCGGGCTGGTCAACACACCCTCATTCACGCCACCACCTCCGCCATTCCCTATATGCAATGTGTTGTGAATTGGATTGATGATCTTGATAGAGCTCATAGGAAATGGAGATCCACAGACCAGAGTAAGCAAGCGATTGCACCTTGTAAACTGGGAGACGTTTAAAAGAAGCAAGTCTCAGGGGGGCTCTTATGGGTATGCATGACGTGAATAGGCTTTCTATGGCTATGTCAATTGCAATTGGATACTCCTACAGGAATTGGAAGCTCAATGGAACCAGATAATCCGCGCCCGCTACCACATTGGAAAGGGTTCCCTTGTATTCCTATGTATAGGTAGAATAGGTATAGGAAATGACTTTGTAGGTCGAGTAGATTCAAGTCCGGTCAGAGGAAATAACTTGCCTGTAATGAAGAGTCTCCGGGGCGGGCAAAAAATGACATTCTATCTTAAACAGAGCTCGATCTAAGCTCTCATACACACGACTGAACCCTTCCTCTTCTATCTACTTGAGAACATAAGATAGACAGCCCCGCTTGTAATAATCCTCTATACAGGTTTACAATGCCCTTATCTATTCATGCTATTCTTGTATTTTTTTAGAAGTAAAAGAAAGCCTTAGCGTCCAACTCTAAATAATTTAATACATAATCTTAATCTTATTCGCACTTGTCAGTAGTAAACTAACTCATTTTCACAGGGATTTACCAGGAGTTTTAGTCCTACTTCACCGTTTCGTCGTCGCTTGCACGACCCATAAGACTCGCAATAAGATTGGTTATACCTCTCTCGATTGATAGAAAGACATTCGGGAGCTGTTTTGGCCTATCGTGAGAAGACACAATATCTTACCACCGGAAGGCTGGCCTACCGGCCCGCAGACGTAGGGAGCCGCCAACCGAACTGCGTAACCAAAGCGACGCCTGTTGGCGGAAGATAGATAGAAAAATTTAGATCCGATTCATTCACCTATGCCAGTTCGAGTCTGGCGAGTCGATCGTTCGTGAGTTCGATCCATTCACTCAGGATTTCTTTTTCCTGGTCAATTCGACGCGTCGTAGATAGAAGCCAGAACCATCAAAGTAGGATTCTAGGTTTGGAACATACACCTCCTAAGAGTTAGTTGGTAGTCCAGGAGAGTCGCCTTCATCGGAGAACCTGTTTTGAGTTCAATAGGCAGATTCTCACGAATGAAGAAGGACATCTAGGGATCGGGCAGCACCAGGCCTTTTTCAGATTTCATGATAGACGCGCTCGGGTATGGTTCGGGTTTCGGGTACGACGAGAGCGGGACTGAAGAACCTGCTAATAGTTGGGCAGGGGGGTATAGGCGGTATGAGCTGGAAGTTTTCTTTCTCCCCTCCGGCTTTGCGCGCATTTGGTGCGCTATTGAAGAAAAGAACATTTATATCTAATAATATTGTAGATAATCACAGAACGCTTCGCATTGGCTAGCTTGCTTGGCCGCACACATATAGATTCAAATAGCCCATCCAAGTCGATTCCGTGGGTTGGATTACTTCTTTTTTTTTGCGATTCTTCCAAAATGTCAAGCTTCACAAGGAAATATCGTATAATGATGATAAACGACCAAGTCGTCACTTTCATCTACATCTAGAAAGTGCAATCGAGCAACCAGTCTTTTATGTAGTGCAATCTATCAAGCCTAGCGCTGATTGCGCGGCCATTGATTTTACATTTTTTTCTTTTACTTGATTTCAACTTGATTGAATTTGCAGTGATAGGTTAGCAACTGGTAGATGGGAATCCTACTCCGACATCGGGTCTAGTTTTCTGGGCGGGCCCTCTTCCGGCTAGATCCGATCCCAGTTGATTGATCTCGACTTTACCGGCTCATGAACGGCATTCGTCAGATTGTTGCAGTAGGTTTCGACTCGGTCAGCTGTAAGGATGAAGATTGACTTCAGCTTTAAACGAGCTGCTGCTCAAACCGAATGGTCAAAGGCTGGGAAAGAGTATTCTGAGATTGGTAAAGCTGTACCCGCTACTCTATCTAAAGAGGTTTTCCTACTCCTTATGATTATGAGGCTAACCTTGCGCTTGCAAAAAGGAAAGGTAGACCACCAAAGGAGATTACCGGTTAAGAAGATGCTGAATGTCCGAGTCGGGGAAAGGAATTGCTAGTCTAGAGGCGGCTCGATTCAAGCAAGGGAATTGATTTAGGTAGGGCTCAAGGCCGAGCTCTTAAATAGTCGAATATTCAATCAAGCAAGGCCGGACAACTGCGAAAGAGCGAATCTTTCCACAAGAAAGCGAGCCGGTGAAGTAAGAGAAGCTCCTAGCCCGGTTGAAGCAAAGTCATCGAAGCTTGAAGTAAAGGGAAAAGGGATCAGTAAGAGATTTGGCATCTGTATGATAGCATGAGCGCTATAGGGCGCCCACTCGAGAATCTGCTCCTTCCAGGGTGAATGAATAAGCAGTTTGAATCCCTGCACGCCAATCCTCCGCCAAGGTAACTATCAGGTAGGGCCGGGAGGTAACTAAGCTAGCCTTTCTTTTCAGGCGGGTTTCCATCAAACAACCAAAGGAAGGTAAGCAAGCTCGGGTAAACAGATGAGCCTTCACACAGATTCCCAGAAAAGCCAGCCAAGTCAGACTATTAGCCAGGAAAGCCAAACTTCAAGGGATTGGGCAGAGAGCAGCTTCACCAGAAGAAGAGGGACATGATGCTTAGGGGGTCGAGTGGCAGTCTCAAGCTACTAGACGTATAAATAGATTAGTGCCAAAATAAAGGAAATAGAAGTTACCTGGGGCAAAGCTTAGACTCTTCTGTGGTGAGGTTGACCTTGTTCCAAAATGGTTTGGTGTGTCCTTTCCTATGGTGTCTGTTCTGTGCTAGCTAGGGGCTAAGTCTTGGTGCTTTTGTTTGAGTAAGGCCAGTAGGATTAGGATCCGGATTCAATGGATTTAGGAGTTTACACCCGAAACTAGCTGCCAGAGATGTTAAGCTATAGGATATGTGGATGGTCGGTTATCAATCTCTTCTCTCAGCTCAAGCATGGAGTCAATCCCATACCAGTTATCCTTGCAGAGACTTTCCGGTCTTTGAATCATTGCAGAACTGAGGAAGAAGGGCGATTTGTAGGATGTGCTCCATTATTAGACATCTGGATGCAGAGCCATCTCAAGTGTATCAAAGACAGATTCACGACACCCTACTTCCCAGAAAATAGAATTCAAATCAAAGACTTTTTCTCAAGTCAGTGGCCGGGACCTTACATACAGCAACCAGGAGTGGATTGAAATCCTCAGCCATATGGGCGATCAGAGTCTTGTGTGGAGAGCACCCTGGATGGCTCCATGCGATGTGATATACAGATGTGGCAAAACCTAAGGGTTCCTTTACTCAGCATTCTATCTATATAGGGGGGAGCCATTAGCTATGCACCTGCAATGGTTAGGAGGCAGATTGGATCTAAGCAATTCATCACTTCTGGTGGAGGCCTGCGAGCTACTATCTCTTCCTGCCTACCTGTACACAACGCCTTTACGCAGGATTCCACCCTTGATCTTGATATTGAATTCCGGGATTTAAGCTTTAATTCAAGCATAGAGGACAAAGATGAAGACTATGGAGTATGCTGAATTCAGGCGACAAGACAGGAGCAGACATAAGAAAGATCAGATCAAGGAATAAAAGCCTTTTTTCTTTGTTTGTGCTTTGGCCTCCAAACAAAGTTCGCGTCTTGACGGGAAAAGGATGGACATCGAGTTCTAGCTTTTGAGATCAAAGGCTGGAGCCGGCCCGGCAGACTACGCAACTCTTTGAGGTTACGGGGTGACGACATAGACTCACAATGGCTTTCACCTTAGCAGGATCAGCCTCAATTCCTCTCTCACTCACGATGAAAGCTAAGAGCTTGCTCGAAGACAGCCTTTACTTTTTAGTTGTAATCTATCCTATCCTTTAGGGGTTCATAGGAGGACTTGGTTACATAGGAAGGAAAGGCTTAAACTAGAAGGGATAAGAAAGGAAATTTGCAACACTCTTAGTAGAAGGCCCGGGTATTGAGTTGAAAGTCCCTCTATCCTCAGTTATTGCGTAGAGGACAAGCCTGTTATTGTGGGCTCTTTATGCAAAATACTTTTACACTACAGGAAGAAATATCATAAGAAAGATGTTCCTCTTGATACTAGCACTAGTGGGACTGGGACAGGCTCCCGGGCAAAGGGAATTAAACTAGATCTTAGCAATGGCACTCCAACAAGCTCGGCAGGGAGAGAAAGAAGAGAAGGAGAAGAGGAAGTACGACGAAAAGGGTATGAAATAGGTTGCTTGTAGCGATTGCTTATTCGGTTGGGATTACCAGCCGACTTGCCTGACCAAAGAATAAGAAAAAAAGAAGGTTACTAACCACCCCGAACTACTAGTCGCCAATACCTAACTGTTAAAAAGAAGAGTTCCCGCCTACGGCTACATGCCTATTAAGAGCTATACCTGGAGTCGAGCTAACTGCATAGGAAGAGGGGAACTTACCTAAAAAGCCTAAAAGCTATTTACCGCATTGGAAACGACAAATCACACTCTGAAAAGGCCCAATAGATGTCAGAAGGGATCAACGCATGATTGCTCTGTCATCCTCCGACCGCCCCCTTTTCCACCTCTAAGTAGTGGTGTTGGTGTGTCTCGTTGTAATCATTCCGGTCAATCCCTTTCCATGCTCTTCTGTTGGGGTTCGGAATCTCTTCCCATTCCCTTTCCTGAACCATAGGTAAGGGATGACAAGAGATTGCCCCTATAGCAAAATCAACCAGCCCCTCATAAGAGAGAGTAAATAGAATAGTGTCGGGCTTACGTACCTATTGGTAAAGCCGGCTGACTTTGGAATGACTAAGCAACTACTAAGCTCCCGCCCACCCCCAACTAGGGTAAAGTGTTCATTCATACCTTCAACAGCACCGAGATATTGGCCCATGACCATGTTTACTTCATCTTCAAGAGCAAGCATCCTGGCTCTCAGGGCCTCAGGCAACCCTGGATCCTTTCCTACCTCCTTAGTAATTACAATAATATGCAAAAACCCCGTTAAGTTTTAGCTGGCTATCATAGGGCCTTGGTCCAATAAAGATTTCCATTTTTTTTAGAGCAGTAGGTTAAAGATAACCTCCTTTGAAGTTCCCTGTGTGGATCCGAGCTTCTGCGCTGGCTTTGCTAGCTTGCTTGACTGGCTGTAAGACGCTCAATCAATCGGGTGCTATCCCATAGCTCCCTTCTTGCTTGATCTACACATTCACGCCCTTTAGAGTTAAGGAATGATGGTTAAGAGTTCTTGCTTTTGAGTTCCCACTCTTACTATTTAGATAATAATTCCTTATTGAATTGAAGCGGATAAAGCTCAAATTTGTCTAATTTGAATAGAAAGTCGCTTTTTACTCCTCCGCCTTTGAAGGCCGGTTTGGGGAAGTTAACCTTCAATTTAATAGAACGGTGAAAGAGTAAGCGCTAAGGCTTTGAATGCCTTAGCTAAATTAACCTGTACCTAAAAGGAAAGATCTCCGCGTAGGGCGAGGGTCAAGCTCAACTACTGGGCCGGGGGAAGAGTCTGCAACAAAATGAATTGAATAGCTCGAAATACAGAAATGGAAGTCCGGTAAGCGTATCGATTCAAGCAAGGGAATTGATTTAGGTAGGGCTAGTTAAGGCGCCGCCTTCTTCATAGAAGCTGCCGGGTGGTATGAACTCCAGAGCCCTATTCTGGTTACAGAGTGCGGGTAGCCGACAAGTAGGTTAGCAAACAGGTGAATCAATAGGCTTTGCTCCTGCCTTCGCTTCCAGTAGAGAAAGAGTACTGTCCTTCAATCGATTTTTACACAAGCTAGGATGTCTGGTAGGTAGTTCTTTCATGGCGAATCCCTGTATTGAACTCATACCCGTCGGTAGTCTTTCTTCCCGCTTAAGATAGACCCGATTCCAGTGTATCGTCGAAAAGGAACTTCGCTGCTGGTTTGGAACCCTTAGCAGACTCCGGTGATATTGAATCAGCCAGAAGGTTAACTCCTCACCTTTGAAATGGAGCTTGAGCTGCTAATAAGTCCCTCTGTTCTTATTTCACAGAATCCAGGAACTTCCATAAATAAGGTAAGAAGTCTGTAGGAAGCTATCCGAAGATAGGACATTCTTTCATCTAAGGCAACCAAAGCCTTTAGCTACTCAACTACTTGAGCTCATTTGATACCAGACAAGCGCTCATTAGCTACCAGGGTGCTACCATAACCACTCAGATCAGAAATGGGCTTCCTAACTCCTTTTATAGGAGTGCGTATGAGAGAATCATGTTCCAGAGAACTATGAGGAAGCATAACCCAGTAAGAAGAAGAGCTAGCTGCAGAGAAGATCCCAACAACGGCTATTTGAACACCGCTTACAGTACCAGCGGTTGCTGATTCAATTGGCTTAGATTCAATAGCTGCCGAGTCGATAACCGGATTCTTCAATACGGATACAAAAGCTCACTCATTCCGGAATGGCCGAGTAGATTCATGAGAGGCAAGAGCAGGAACCACTGCTTGACTGGAAAGACGAAAGGCGGAAAAAGGAAAAAGGCTCCTTAACCCACTCACTCTGAAACCCAGAGAAAGAAAATGAGCCAAGCCCGTAGGGTGTAAATGGATAAGACCAATAGGGAATCAAAAGGCAAGATTGAGAAATAGAAGGCCAGGCTTGTCGCCAAGGGGCTCACTCTGAAAGAGGACATCGACTACCAGGTCTCTAAGGAAAGAGGACCTTCTCCCCACTTTCTATTCCTTATCCGTATGCATAGTAAAAAAAGAGGGTGGACAGAGGTGCAACCTTATTGGCTTAAGCATCCAATTTTGTCCATGAGGAGGAAGAATACCGGGTTATCGAACCCCCAGCATGTGAGGGTTGGCTTTATGCTAAAAAGAATCCCAAGTTAAAAAGTAAATCAGAATAGGCTTTGCTTTCCTCTTAAGGAAAAAGGGAACCTGCCGAATCAAAGCAATCCTCTCTTGGCATAGCTGAAGCTCCTTTCCTGGATGACTCTTAGTGGTTCAAAATAAGGCTTAGTTCAAAGTCAGTCTAACCAAGGCCTATTTTAGAGTCAGATCAGGGATTTTGAAACAAATTCATATCATCTGTCCTTCAATCCCCTTCTTATTATAGGAAAAATCTGATTAACTTGAAAACAAAACTACTTCTTCTTCTTAACTGTGCACACCCCCTAACCTTCTGATTCCACTTGCAAACAAGACCTCCGAACCTGGGGATTAGCCCACTTCTCTTCCCTTAACTTAATAGGGGTCCTACAGCATATTCTGTAACAACCGATTCAGAAACATTTCCTGAACCCGCTTACGGCTATTTGAACAATGGATATAAGACCAACTGCGGTTACGTGGAAAAGACCATCAACAGCGGACATGTATCTCAGTATAGCTACTCGAAGAGTAAGAGCAGATAGGCCAAGAGCTGATTCAATTGCAAAAGGCACCAGCTCTTTGCCTTCCTTGCTTGCCTTTCCTTCGAGTCTGGTGTGCTTCTTTGGTTACCGGGTCAAGGCGACTTGCAATTGTAATTCTTCTTTCGCGCTAGCTCCTGCTTCTACAGAAGATCGATTGGTGGGAACCAAAGACGATCGATTCTTTATTCCCCCAAGGGAGTTGCCATCATAAAGATAATCAAGATATCCCAGGACGGATTCATGACTAGCGCAAAAGCATCGATAATGTAGAATTTCTTTCTTAAGGCCGGCCAACTAATGCCTTTTCCCGGTCCTCATGTCTATGATTCGAGAGGATTGAAAAAGCTCACTTATTGGCTCACGAACTCCAACTACAAACTCAGAACTACAGCTCCCTTCTCTATCTCACTTCTCTATTTCACTCTCAGGCCGGATCGAATTCATTCAGGAATGCATTTTCTTTTCTTTTAGCTAGAGTATTGTTCTTCATCAGTACTGGGTCTGGAAGGTATTCAATTGCTAGAGTGGCTACCCTTGGCTTAGTAGCTCGAGATGAATGACTCGCCCCTATTCGATAAGTTAAGGAGAGGGTAGGGGGTTATTCTTTAAGGGCCTTCGCCAGCAGTTGCTGTCTTAGGATTGAGACCGATAGGAAGAGGTATGAGATCACTCTTTCTAAGCGAGATACAAAGTTTTCCGATAAGGAGTGAAGGAAGGCTCCAAGTCAGTCTATCTATACAGACTAATTCTGCTTCATTCCGTTAAGCTATACCTTGCCTTGAACCAGACCTCGTGCTTGCCCTAGAAATCTTCACTCCTTTCCTTCCCTTCATTCTATAGGGCGAGTGATTTCATACCATCTGTATCGTGCTATTACTCCTCGAGTAAGTTCTTTCAAACCTTCCTCTAAGAAGGAAGCAAGTTGACTTGTAGCAAGCAATTGAATACCTTCGTATGTTCCTTAGCTTTAGCTATATGTAGGCTTTAGCACTAGTGCGCCCCTATCCCACCCACAACTAGCTTAGATTCTGCTGACTCAGATCAGATGCAGGTGGTCTAACTTGAATGGAATATCTCGATATAGAACAAGACGAAAGTGCCGATTGACTAAGAAGCTGGGCGTGCCCGCCGTTTGGTTTGAGGGCCTACATCGACTAGGCCCCCCGTTGCCCCCGCTAACTGAGGGTAGCGGGGGAAGCGATCTGTCTTAAACAAGAATATTGGCAGGGAATGATATTAAATGTGAATGAGTGATATGGGAAGAAGGGAAAATTTCTTGTACGTATGATATGGGGTCGAGATCCGTTATTAATGAATCTCTCCTCTGGCCGCTTCTTTTGGGGATTGCCCTTCTATTTCTATCTTAAGGAGATTGCTGCCTTCCTCGTTCAGTGGGGATGTCTATTCCCTCTCAATCAATGCCCGGGAATTGAAGATAAATGGACTTCAAGAATACATACATCCGGAGATAGGCCATTTAGATAGACCGATTCCAATAGCGTCCCGCAAACTACTGGGAAGCCGACTACATGGGTAGGGGGCGTGCTGACATGCTTGACTTTCTCAATGTTGGAGGTCCGCTAGCTGCTTGAGCCATAAAGACTTATTCATTCAACGGATTTCATTCATTCACTGGCTTTACTCTCTAAGAAGTCAGGTCGATCCAAAGCCATTGCTTGAAGCGATTTCCTTGACCGAAGTCTGCTACCGAAGCGGGATTGCTTGACACACAAGCATACCAACCCGAGGGAAGGTCAATAAGGATGGTGGTCGATCAAGCTATTCAATTAAGAAGTAGGAATCCGCTTCTCCATCCCCTTCCCACAAGACCGCTTATTCTGCTCTCTCTTATATAAGTTCATTTCTGATTCACTTATTCCCATTCGTTCCGAGTCGCCCCACATTGACATTGGGCAGAAGACTTTCTTCTTATTTCTTTGCAAGCATTACGGAAGATTCGTTAGCTAATTCAATTCATCCTACCTCTGGGCACTTTACTGGGTCACATCACAGCCTTCCTGCGGGTGAGAGAAGAGTTCCTGTGCCAAGCCTAAGAGGCTTAGACCGCTACCTCCCTTCGACTATCATTATTCCCCCATTCACTGATTCTCTAGCACCGTCGTCTTCCTAGGCTAAAAGCCCTTACTCCTCCAACACCTAAATCGCTGGCACTTTGGATCTATCCTAAAAGAAAGAATTGACTTACCTTGCTTTGCTGCTTTGATTAGGACTTTGCTTCTCTAAAGAGATTTTCCCGGTGAGAACTCCCTTCTAGTAGCAATTCCGAAGCGGAAATAGCTACGGTTATTGCCATTCTTGCTTCTCCTGTTCTTCTTCTATCTAAGGACAAGGCGGAAGGTAGACATACTTATAGGCTTCTTTCTTCCTTCTAGTCGAGGTGAAAGCTTTCAAAGAGCTGAGTCGTACCCAAACTCTATCGAGTCAGCAAGTAAACTACCTCGCTGAACTAGCTTTAGACTAGGCTAATGAGTACGCAACTGAAGAGACAGCGCTAAGAGTGATGGCTTTTCTTTATATTGATTGAGACCTAGCCTCGGGGCACTTACTTTATTAGAGTAGGGAACCCGGTTCAAGCAGAGTGCAAGTGCCACGCTAATCCTAGTCCAAGCCAAAAGGCTACGCATGAAACTAAAAGCTACGCCTTTAAGCCACGCCATTATAGCAATCCTTGTGAACAGCTGGTTCACTGTAGGCTGTATTTTAGTTAGATGGGTCCGTTGGTATTCTATTATAAGTTCTTTTCTATTTGATTTTCTTTCTTCTCCCTTTGTTCTGTGAGAAACTTTCTCTAATTCACTCCATCCCTCATCTACTACTCGTGCGTACAATGATTTTTGTGGAGGATTGATAGCACTCAGTTCTCCTCCTTGAAAGTGGGTTGATACCTTGTTGTCGCTCTTCTCTCTTTCCTGTGCGCGCTACCTATAATAGAATAAGGAATTGATTTCTTTCTTTTGTGAAGCTGTCTCTTGTTTAGCGAAAGTCTTCTTTTGCTGTCTATGGATCTTTCTTCTCTTGCAAGAGCCGATTTGTTCACAGACGATTCTTTTCTTAAACTTACTTAGATTCGAGCTATGCCCTGAGTGAGGTATAAAGGTTTAAAACCGTTAGCAAGGCTAGGCTACTTCCCGCTACTGTTCTTGTTCGAGAACAATGGAAAGCCCGTATTATGTATGGTTATTTCGGAGGTAACTTAAAATCCTAAAGTGGCACGAACTTGCTTTTGTCTTCTATTCCTTCGACACCTTTCCATGGGGAATTGAATTACTAGTTTGGATAGGCGAGGCTGCTAGTCCAGCGCTTGTGAGGGTTCGGGGCTTTATTCACGGGATAGGCTATCAATTCGATTCCGTAGTTCGAAACATTTCCTTTGCTGTAGCAAGGAAGTCAATTGTCCGAGGTAAACTAAACAGCTTCCTATATATCATCCAGCCTTATTCAAATAGGGGCAGCCATGTTCAAAAACACCATTCTCTATCCAAACCGGGAAGGAGGAGGACGAAGCTTTTCTTTTAGTGTAGTTGTACAAAGCGATACAATGCGAGAATTCGATTTGCCTTAGAAGAGGCGGAAATCAAGTTAGTTGTACTAGATGGAAGCCATTTCAAAGCCAATTCACAAGCAAGTGAGGAATGGTTTTGAGGGGCTTTATTTAGCTGTATGTTACGAAGCGTAGGATCTACCATTCAACAACTAGAGCGGTCCTCTCGGAAGGATGTTGACCCCGTCACTGATGCTCTTGGCTTTCACGTGTCACTGATTTAGCTTCCTTCCGATTGGGTCAGTGTGAAGCATTGGCTTTCTGCCTTAAGCTCGCCTGTGAAGCTGGTGTTTAGTGGACTCTCCCAAGTCAGTTTCGAATCTGGATGACCTACTGTTTTGACTAGGTTACAGCTGGATCGGTTAGTTCTGGGATAATTGATGCCTTCCAGACATCCGCATTCCAGAAGTACAGCTTTTGTTATGTGGTTCTTATTCCTTCTTACTGGAGCTAGACTCAATGGCTTACAGATACAGGGCGGGACTCAATGGTTTTCACTTGCCTTACCCCCCTTCCCTGACTGGGCCTGCTATTAACGTCGGCTTCAAAGACGAGTGTCTTCCCTGCTCCCGGGATTCTCTATTCTCGCGTTTTCGTTTGAAGTAAATTCTGGAACGGGCAGAGTCCCAACGTCAAACTTTCTGATGGCCCGGAGATTCAAGTCAATAGCTTGCATAATATCCATATCCATTGCTAGCTGGATTGAGAAGAGTGCTTTTCCGGCCACCTAGGCTCAAAAGCCTAGAGGGATGCTTGGACCTACTTATTATATGGACCTCTTCCCTATCCCCTTCCTGCGGGTCCTTCCGCCTGGCTTGAAAAAGAAGGAGACTTCTAGACTTGCTCACACTTGGTTAAGGAAACTGGCAGCCAGGCAACTCTAACTCGCTCTCTGTCTGGCAAGAGTAAGGTCTTAAGATAGGAAAGCATTAGCTATGGCTATTATCCTTGGGACCTTAATTTATGCTTTTGGTAGCGATGCTTCAACTAACTCTCCTGGAATGACTATGGAAGAGAGGGGGCACGAGAACTGAAAGGGACGAAAGAGTCACTTTATAATACGGGACAGGAACTGCTATTATAGAGAAATCTTACCCAGAGACTGAAATAGGATCTTCAAGTTCTGATTCCATCATCACCTGCTTGCCTTGGAACTGATGTAAAGGCGCCAGCTGACCAGAGGAGAGTGATTTAAAAAGGGCATAAGCTAGGACACCTGTGAACTCGGAGAGCTTTTAAGCATACCTTGCCTGGAATCTGCCCTAGGCTAACCACTTTCTTCTCTTATGAATTTTTTTTATAGATGATATGCTATTTTTGCAGCAAGAAGCGCCCCAAGCGGAACCGTTACGACAAGTTCGCTTAGGGTGTTTTTAGTGTAGGAGTACAACAATCGGCCTATAGACTACCTTACCTGCCTACTTCTTAAGCGCTTTAAGGTTAAGGCAAATGCTTATCTAAATATTTCTAATTAGCCTCATCGTCGTTGGTCCTTCGTTCACTCCCGTTTCCAAGAAAACGTCATTCGACTTGCATGTGTGAAGCATATAGCCCAACTAGCATGATTGAGCCCTGCAGTGGTAGAACCTGGTCTTTGCACTCATTTACGCACACAAATAACATATATATCTTAATAGAGTAATTTCTTGATATGGAATGCAATCTAGATGAAACTGATAGATTAGACGGAAGAGCTGACTGAAGACATTGAATTCGAGATGCAAATGGAATAGGAATTTACCCACCCAATTTGGATAAAAGGTGGACAAATTCATAGCTGCCGCAGGTTAGACCATGTCGCCTAACCTCTCTTATGACATCCTCATGAATAAACACTAAATCTCATCCTTTGTTGTCAATTTCTGCCTTATATTGCGAAGAAGCATGAATTATTTTTTAAGTCTAACCTGCTGTACTAGTTCAGGTATAACCAGGTATGGAGTAAGATGATGATAAAAGGACTTCTAGCTCTGAAACTGAGTCGCCGTGAGCGCATCTTCCTAAGGGTACTACGAAGGCAAAAGTAATTGCGGACTAACTGCGGCAGCTTGCCATCATACTAAATGAAAGTTTTTTGATTAACAAGGGAATTGCCAAACCATTCTAAGTGAACTTACTTAACGAATTCAAGCTTCTTCGCAATATCAGGTTGGGATAGTAAAGGAAATCCTTTATCATAAGTTGTTCAATCTCGCTCAAGGAGAGAAAAAGTAGTAGTTGCGCTCTTTCTACATTCGTACTTAAGGTAGAAGGCTTTCTCGGCTTATGCAACGTGACTTCAAGGGCTGTATCCCAAGCAAGTGTAGTCAGAGATAGGGACGATATCCCCAATCTGAGTATTTGGGGGGTATCAGACTACATTCCAGAATAGGTGGTTTAGCCAAAGATAGGTGTTCAGTAAGTCTTTACTTCCTTTCTTCATTTTTAGAGCTAGAACTTTTTTTGAATTTCTCTTTCTTTTATATAAGCCCTTTCCTTAAGGTGATTTTGGAATTGTGTCCACTGCAGTACTCTAACTCTCTTATAGTTTACTACATTACATGAAATGTAGTTCATGATTTTCCCTTCACTCTCTTTAGCATTTTGGTTTAACACCACGCAGGCAGCTGGTACCCTCCCAGCTTCTTCATCAGGTAACCTGCCAATTCAACACATTGTCAGCGGCATTTTGCCTGTAAAAATTCATTAATGAATCAGTATCTCCTTTACTTGAACACGGGTTTCGACTTCTCCTCCGGAGGACCGGTGGGTGTAGCTCGCTTCGCTTACCACCTTCGTCTTTTGCTTTGTTTGATATGCTTAGACTTCATCAATGTCCTTACTGCCTTTCACGCTTTTCAGGACCTCGATCCAAGCCCTTTACTAGGTTGGGCTCCATTCAGCATGGATGGATAGATGCCATACGGCCGTTAGCTATTAAGTATTTCGTATATAGCAGGAATGTTACCCTCCTCCCAAAAGCATTCCGGCATCTGTGTTATTCCTGGTCTCACCTCTCACCCTGTGAAGCAAAGCTTGTTAAGGAAGGCGGCAAGGGGGAAAGAAATGGAATTTATAGGGAACCGTAGCCAAATGGCTAAGGCATGAGTCTGCAAAACTTCTATTCGTCGGTTCGAATCCGCCCGGTTCCTACACTACAGCGCCGCGCCATTCCACCCATCATTTTTTTACATGGTTAGTGGATAGAACGGGGCCGGAGCTTGCTCCTTCGTACTAGTGTAGTGGCTTAGCTGCCCTAGTTTCCCTTCCTTACCGGTATTCCTTAGCAAAAGCACTAAGTAAGCCCTCAAAGGCCTTCACGGGCTAAAGAGGAGGATTCCGGACAGGGGAATTGACTTGCAAACTGTGGCTACGCACCTAAGAGCGGAAATGCCGACAACAGCCCCTTCTTAGTCAATGGGGCTAAGAAGGGGGTAGGAGCTTCACCTGGCGAAACCCCATGCTTTGAGAGTTCCTTTCTGCCAGCACTTTCTTTCTCTACCCGGGAGTCACTTCATCAGTACCTGGGGCTACGGTCCCAGGATGCCAAAGGTATGATCCATACATGGAAAGTGTCAACTTTGACTCACAAGCGCCACCCTCACCGGGTAAATCCGGAGAAGGGCAACCGCTTCTGTAGGTAACGACTCAAATTAAGATTTTCATTTATAGAGTCGTGAACCAACGAGTCTTTAAGTAAGTGGGCGTTAAGCGTAACGAGCTTACATTACAGGAGGTAGAAAATCTTTGCCGTTAGTCTTTTAGAAAGAAATATTCAAGCTAGGCTAGTAAGAGAAGGAATACAGGTAAGAAGTCGAGAAGTCAACTAACTTCTAGTGCTTTCCACACCCCGCCCCTTAGAGGGAAATTTACCTGTGAATGCGGTGCGGGCCACTGCTCTCCCTTTCACTCGAAACAAGAGTTCCATGCCAAGCATAAAGATTGAATCAATAGGACCATATTCTAATCCTAGAAATGCCAGAACTCTCTTTCTGAATGTCTCGACTTTCTTTCTCAAAAAACCGGACAGGGGTGCGGAAATAGCAAGAATAAAATGAATAGGCTCTTGTCAATAGGTTGTTTGGCAGCTTTACGCGAATCCACACTAGCTAACTTTACACAGAAGGACCACCACCATTGATACATTGATAGTGGATTAAGTGGCATTGTATATTTATGCCCAAGTGCGGAGAAACTTAAGTAAGGGTATCCTATTGCCGGCTACCATAGTTTTTTGGGAAGAAGCCCATGTCTGGAGCTATGCCACTTTATAATCATTAATATTCGCGGACACAACCACCAGAAGCCATATCTTTCGAAGGAAATGAAACGGAGAATGATATATAAATATGAAGTAAAGAAATATAGAATTAGAAAAAGCGGTATGGTATAAAGGCTTACGACCTGGAGATTCTTAGCTTTTTAGACACAATCTATGTTACTAGCTATTCAGTGGATTCCTAGCCCTTGACTCATGGTAGAGAACACCTATTGGCTCGCTTTCTTTCTCTTTATGTGGGGACGAGAACAAACTGACTATAAATCCGCGGAATCCACTACCTGCCCCTGCTTCTTGGTCACCAGAATCCACTGTCTCTACCTGTGCTCTAGCTTCGGGTTCACCTAGGTGGGAAACTAGCTCTCTTTATGTGTAGATATGGCTGGTGAAACTGTTGGACGAACAGGACTCGTCTTTAATTCGGGCTTTCTACATACCACAGGGATTCTAGAAGTGTACTCTGATTTAAACGACCTGGTATCTTGATTGCTGCTATTTTGATTTACCCCGAGCCGGTTCCGGGGCCAGCGTCTATTAAGAAGGGGATAGCCGGCTTATTTCGCTCCTAAATACATTTAATTTAGCCTTTCTCCAGAACTACTTTGAATACCGATCCTTCCCAAATCAAATGCAACTGATTAAAGAGCAGCAGCTCACTCGGTCGTAGGGAAAAGACTAATATATTAGTCATTCATCGCCTTGAGCGGAGCCTGGTCTGGGATCGAGCCCTTCTGCCCTTCCTAAGGATCATATTACCGTGTTGGCTAAACTAGCTTTCTGGCTTTGAGCTGGAACAAGGTATGATCCAACAGAAGGGCAGAGCCCGTTTCCGATGTGAGATAGAATACCTGGGGATCACTAAATAAAGCGTTCGCCTCTATCGCCTACTTACTCGGGGATTCCGTCTTAGATCTCCCGATCCGCCCCTGCGAGTGCTGGGACTTTATCTTTTTTTCCTTCTAACTATGGGCAGGTTTTCAGCTCATTCCTTTGATGAGTCTGAGACAACTCCATCTCTTCCAATCAAATAGAGTACATCAGAGATTGTGACCTTTTTGCTTAAACGAGGTAGCCATACCTAACCTACTAAGGGTTAATCAAATAAATAGCGGAAGTGAAGCCCTTAATGCAAGCACTAAGTAAGAAACCTACCTTTCCTCAACTCTTGGGCTTGAGGCTTCTTTTCAAGCTGAATAGAAATGGAAGAAGAAGACAGCTGGTAGCGCAGGTTGGATCAACGCGTAGATTCCAGCTGTCCTTGTTGAATGATCGAGTAGCTTCGACTTCACCTTTTATCGAAATTGGGTGGGTGAATGTTCAGTCTATCTGAGTATAAGATCGAAAAGAATGAATGCATTGATTGCATTTCAAGTGAGATGTCCAAGAGAAAGGGAACGAGGGGAAGAAGCGACGAAGAAAAGAAGTGAATGAAAAAGCATGGCATGACGAGAATGGAGAAATTCGAGATGTTAGAAAGTGCAAAATCTATAATAGAAAAAATCCGAGAGGATTACCTCGTTGTTCTTTGTCTCATAATAATTATTCAGCTTCTGATCTTCCTATACTATTACTTTGACCAATCTAACAAATTGGCTTTAGAATTAATAAAAAACGAAGATGTCAAATCTATCAAAATCGGTATGTCAGGTTTCGAAATTCAAAAGAAATGAGAACAAGCATGGCATGACGAGAATGGAGAAATTCGAGATGTTAGAAGGTGCAAAATCAATGGGTGCCGGAGCTGCTACAATTGCTTCAGTGGGAGCTGCTGTAGGTATCGGAAACGTATTCAGTTCATTAATTCATTCCGTGGCAAGAAATCCATCATTGGCAAAACAGTTATTCGGATATGCAATCCTGGGCTTTGCTCTAACCGAGGCTATTGCCTTGTTCGCATTAATGATGGCCATTCTGATTCTCTTTGTTTTCTAAGTTTATCCTTTTGAAAGGTGTAGTCTCTCCTACCTGAGGAAGAGGACGAGGCCACCCCCTTTCTTATTATTAGGGGTGTGGGAAAGGAGAGAGAGAATGCGGGCTCCTTTCACTTGAGTGAATTCTTTTCTTCTTTCCTTTACTACGATACAACAAATGAATTGAGTCAAATGAATGTACAATATTCACTCAGAAGCGGCAACTGCTTTCGCTTCTTCAATAGTTTAGGGCGGGGTCAATTATGGGGCAGAAAGGTTCTCAGTAGAGCTTTTTCGGTACTCAGAACATTCTCAGTCGTCAGTCGCGGTCATTCTTTCCTCCCGAGTCCCAGGATGTCACTTATAGTATCCTTTCCCTGAGCTATTTCATATCCTCATCCCTCTAAGACACTTCCGGAAGAAAGAACCCAGCTTACCAAACGAGCGAAGCGTATGTCATAAAGCAGCTTTCCAGTTACAATCACCTTCATAACCTAAAATGAAAAGACCCGGGGAAAATGGTATGTTTTGACAGAAGTTATCTCTGTTACAAACTTTAGGATGCTGAGCTAGCTACCAGATGATCAGCCAGCATGCATTAATAGAATAGATTGTCTCCTTGCAAGCGAGCGATTTAGTGAGCATATAAGCTCTACTGATAACATCTGTGCCATTCATGCCAACTCGAACGACTACTCACCGGGAGAGTCAAGATTGCATGCATGGGATTTTACATGCAGGTAAGATCTCCGGACAGCTGACTCTTATCCTGGGAGTGAAATTCTCACTCACTCTATCCCACTACTTCCTTCCCTAGCTCGACTTATAGGGATAAGGAAGTGAACGCTGAAAGGAAGCCAGGGGACTCCTACCTAAAGCGAGTCGACTCTCTGGCACTGGCCACTAGGTCATCGACAGAAAGACTTCCTAGTTCATCCTCTACTTCGACCAGCCTCACTGGCCATCGATCCAGCTCAGCGTGAAGAGGTGCAACCCTTGTATTGATCGGATCCTCCCCCCTACTAAGCAAAGTGGACAGCCGGAGAGATGCTTTGGTTGATTTCCTCAATTATTGATGAACCTTGGACAGCTTTCTCTGAAAGCACCGAGGAAACATCTCTGTGGGATTTGGAGATCGAGGATAAGTATAAGTAAGGCCTTTATGCGGTCCAGAACAGATCGAGCAGGGGCAAGTAAGGCATCATGCTTTCCCGGGGAGATCCTTTCAATATATATAATAATAGTGAAGCTTCTCGCGCATTCGTGCTTACTGTGAAAGTGATATTCGTAATCAAGAGATGGGGCTGCCTACAACACTAAGAAGCAATGGGGACAAAGGCCTCGAATCCTGTCTTTGACGGTGATCATAGCGCTGGAAAAGTAATCGAATGTTTTCATCTTCTATTTGACTTACTACGGGCATCACATGATTACCATAGTATATGGAGATCTCAGTCAGCTCCCCCACCACCAGCGACAACTAAGGCTTCACCCGCAATCGAGTTCTCGGTCTTACCTAGCATAAAAGAGAATCGAATCCCTTGAGTTAACCGTTGGAGAGGAATCAGAAATGGAACCTTTGGCGAGATTCTTCCCACACCCGTTCGGTAGTCTACCTCAGTTACAACACTATTTCCCCTCCGATCCGGGCTTTGCTTGCTTCCCTCTTCCTCGGGAAAGACCTTGATTAAAAGGAAAGGAATAAGAATAGGCGAATCGCTATCTCTGAAACCAAAGTCGTACTATCTTTACTAAAGTCCTAATGTAATACCCTTTAAACCACCAACAGGTCCTATTCCGACAACACTGAAAAAGGGCTCTCTCCGTCTCAGTTAGTCAGTACCTTAAATTATTTAGTAATTTCCAAGCTGCTCTTTCAGAAGCTGTGATGGCTCTTTTGAATATCTAGTTCCGTCTGGTAGCGGTTAGAGCAGGTCCCGTTTCCGCTCCTAGCGAGCTAACATCATAAAATGAACTTCAAAACTCTCCTGCTATTCATTCCTCTGCTTGCTTGCCAATAACCTCCATTCGAAGCCCAGCCGGGAAGGCAAAACAATGATTTCCCTGCCTGCATCTAAGGAACCCCCTCTCCTGCTTTTCTGCTAGCCCATCTATTGATAGATTGATAGAAAGTACAAGCCTGCAAAGCCCTTCTTAGCTATAGTGGTCGAAGCCATCTCTTTCCTATTCCTTTTCCAGTGCCATGCGAGGAAGCTACGAAGCTGCATCTGAACCTCCCTGCCCGGGAGGCTCCCATCGCTAGGCTAGCTCCATATAGGCCCCATAGAACCATCCGATCTAGAGCGAGCCTCAAAGAAAGATCTTTCTCCTACCTTTGCCTTTGGGATGCTAGCTATGCTTCTCACGGCCCTCGAACTATCAGGACGGCATGATAACAACTCGAACTCCAGATTGAAATGTATCTGCTAAGGCGTTCTTGGTGATCCCGCCCGGGGACGACTAGATAGAAGGAGGAGAGGGGCAATGCTGGATCGCTAAAGTTCTATATCCCTAGAGCGGGGATGGGAACAACCAACTGTGTGTCATCACGTGCGTGCCACATGGAGGCGGGAGACAGGAGCACCGGTAGAGGCAGTAGCTTACCTTGAACCAGTCCCGGGGGCGAGGATAGCAGCGGAGGATATTCTATAAAAACTTCTTTTTAGGCTCTAAAGCTCCTCAGAAGACAAGACTAGAACAGCCTTAAATAAGGAAATACCTAGCTACCTTAACTATAGGAATTGGGCTTTCAGAGTCATAAAAGGAGAGGTGAAAGGGTCGGTCGAGCTGAATTCCCCTCTCCAACTTGACTAGAAAAAAGGGGGGTCGGCCTGGAAAGAGAACGGATTAGCAGTTAGCTAGTGAGAAGCTAGGATTCCACAGCATAAGATATTCTCTTAAACCAAAGCACCACAACAAACCAGAGCTGCACATATATATTGCCATGAATTCATGAACGTGCTTTCCCTTAGATCAGGTAGAGCCTGGATGTGCTCGCTAATAGCTCCTTGAGCTCATTCGAGACCACTGCAAACAGAAGAAGCAGCGAAAACACCGATCTCTCTTTCTTCTTATCTAATCTTTTCCTTCCTTTTCTTACTCAGTTCTAGATGAACTCTGAATCCAAAGCTTATGCCACAGCGCAATGCCCGATCTTATATAATTAAGTAAAGAAGGAATCTGCTTTCTAGAGCCGAAAAAAAAGGCTCAGAACAACCTATTCAATGCAAAGAGCGGCTATGCCGATATTAAAGCAGAATGCCATTCAAGCAAGAATGAAGGTATTTTATTCACCCTCGGCTTGGAGAACTTCACTACCTTGAAAGGAATGCTTTCCCTCTGGCTTCCCGTGCCAAGCTGTAAGCATAGCGAGTTAGGTATGGGCTCCGTTAAAGCAGATACAAGAAAGAAAGCAAAAAGCATTCTCCTTATAGGAAGAAGCTACCCATTCTCAGAAGAGAATGAAAAATGAGGATAGGAACGAATCCAAGACTTGGACCTGAAGGAGATGAAAGACCGGTACAATCAATTTAGAAGAGGGAGAATAGGATTCCAGCTGGAGGCTGCACCCACCTACTATAGAAGACTGGCTGCCAGCCTACATAAAAAAACTAATAAACTTACAACATGGACTGCTAAGGTACGAGATCTTAGATGGAGAGAGTACGGAATGGACTGGTTACGGAATAGGGGATTACCGACAAAGAGATGTACCGATTCCAATGCGTACGAGATAGAAAGAGAAGTTAGCCTCCAGGGGCGGGGCAATTACACCAACAAGGAAATTTACTAAGACGATAGGCGAGGACCTTGAATCAATCAAGCAATGACTTTCTTCGAGAAAGAAGAGAAGGCAATAGCTAGATTTCTTTCTGTTATGCGCTATAGGCCTAAACCATATCATCAGTTTATGGGCACGCCTTCAGTTAACCCTCGCTGCAGGCTCTTGCGGACTTCCTTACCGTGGGACTTTCCCTCGTCAACTGGGGAAATGGGCTCCGATCCTCTTGAGTTGACTTGCTTTATACAAGGGATTGATATAGGAAATCCTTCCCCGTCAACCGGACGTTCATCCAATGCTGACTTTGATGAGTTCAGGTCAATGAAAGTCGATTGAACCTCGCCGGTCAAGTGTCTCTTGCTTCAGCTTGATTCAGTTCAAGACAATGCATCATCGAGGGACAACTCTTTTAATGATTTAATGAGCACAACCCACAACGGTAGAACGGTAGCTCGGGACAGTTAAGACAAGACGGTTGCCTCTCCGATAAAGGGTCAAGAAGGCCTAGGCCTACGATTGGAAAGCTAAAGCCTTCCCTTAGAAAGCGCCGGATTGAGATGAGACTTCGGAGTCGGATACTAGGACTATCAAATGGAACTTGACTTATTTGATTCTTCTTTCATGGAGGCGAAGATGCAATCTGAGATGTAAGGCGTGCAACAGCCTGAGCTTCTGAGATAATAGCGTTCACAGCGGAGGAGAAGGACTTATCTTCTCAAAACCTCCGGATCGATGGGATAGTAGATACTAGAATTATTCCTCCATTAGTTTCGACCCTTTCTCTTAACTAACTTCTTCTCTCAGAGAGAGGATCGATGGCCTACAAGTGACCGGCTTCCGGGAAAGCAACTGAGGGAAGAACGAAAACACCTTATTTGACTGAGGAGTTAAATAGTCTCAAGACTAAGCCAATGCTCCTTCCACGACTAAGACACAGACGAACCGGGCCACTAGGGGTTCTTACACAAGAATTGATTCCCTTTCGGCCGACTAGTTGCATTAGTCAAACCTACACGCTACCTCTCCGCTTCCTCATGGAAGAAAAGAAGGAATAGCAAACAAATTAGATTAGGCAATTACCGATTCGACTGCTTGAACTGCTAATAGAAGGCTTGCACGAGGAGAGAGCTAGACGGACTAGGGGAATGTGGCAAAGGCTGCTTCATCAAGGAAGTGATAAAAGGAAGAAATCCTTGATGAGGGGCAAAGCTCTCCTTTAAAAAGCCCTTTGCCCTCGCTTCAATGAATATGCGGAGGGATAAGTTAGCCTACGGGGTTACCTGCGGGACTCTTAGAGGATTTCTGCCCGGCGGGGCCGGTTACACTGAGACACTACTTCGAATCCTTACGGGATGAAGAGCTAACGGAATGATTACCGAATCGACTGATATACGTAATGCAAAGCGGGCAGAGAAGCTTAGACCGCTGAAGGAACTTTCTTATAGAGTGGGGAAGAAAGTCAACTTAATCCACTCCCTATACGAAAGAAATGAAAGAATGCGGGAAAGAGATCAAAGAGTAGTCAAATCAACTTAAAGGAGGTTAATGTGCCAGGCAAGAAGCCGCTTACCAAACAAGAAGAAGATCGATAGGGGTTCACCCAACAGAAACCCGCGCTACAACCCAACCAGAAGAATCCATTACAAGACTTCCAAGACTAGCCGGAAACCCATACTCTCGCTTAGACGGGCATACAGAAAAAACTACCATACATACGTAATGGAGTACTTTTCAGACAACAATCTTTCCCACTTTGACTGATAGCCCTAAAGGATTAGGCCAGGACTCATACGATTACAAGGAGTAGGATGCTTGAAAGGCTGGCTGATGTGCTTTTCCCCAAAGATGGAATATTCCTTGGGGGCCCAAGAGAACGGAAAGATGGAAGGAATCAAAAGATGGGGATGAATGCAATACGGAGAGAGGTAGAAAGGCAAGCCCCTGCATTTCTAGGCGGGGCCTCTCTGATGCCTACACTTCCCCTTAGGAAAGGGGGAGAGGATGATTGGTAGGTCCGCTTACAACAAAGCCACATACCTAATGGAACAAGTCAAGCTAGAAGGAAAGCACTTTTAGATCGGTCGTGAACCAGAAAGAATGAGCCGCTTCAATACCAAAAGGAAGAAATCAGCACTTGAGGCTATCGGTCCACGAATCATATTTTATTTCATCCCAAGCCAGCAACTGAGAAAACATCGGATATTGGTGCTACTGTCGCAAACCCATAACATTGAAGGGTGGCGGTGATAAAGAGGGGTCATGCATTTACAGAATTCCTCATTGGTCTCGCAGCGCAAAAACAAATGGGAATTTTACTTCAAAGGCCTTCTGGGATATTGAATGATAAAAATATTTCTATTTTCTCTGCAAGCCCTAATGCCGCTGCAACAGAATTGAGTTGAAAGCTAACCGTCCCACCTTAGAAAGGCCTCGCTCCACGCTTTCTTTTGAGTCAACTCTATCCATTCTTGTTTCAAGCTAAAAGCTTGACTTCTTCAACTCGAGTTCGCCACAGAACCCATCTCTGGAACTGGAACCGAAGTCAAGGCCCTAGTGTGGGTCAGGGGAGACCCAGAAAGCCACATCCGATCTTGAGGCAAAGGAAGTGAAGATCTGAGATTGCATTACACGATCTAAAAGAGCGAAAGTACAAGCCTAGGAAGAGTGGTCGAGATGATTGTTGTTAGTTCTAAGAGGCTTCCAGGCCGTCAATAGAGGTAGTCGTACGAATCCATATCTTTTTCTTGTCTGCTTACATATAGTCAGTAGCATAGGGCAAATCTATTCATTTGTACTCGTCTACTAATGCCGGTCGGATTAGCTACATCGGATTGACTACTACCCTAGGAAGGAGGATTATAGGACCAGTTGGAACGGCTTCTTCTCTTTCTACCTACACATCTCAGAGCTCATACACCTGCGCATCTCACTAGCGTATCTCCTCTCTGTCTCGTAAGCATTTAGAAAAAACCCATCACTAACCTACTAAAAAACATCAGTACAAGACAGCAGTCATTGATGGAATTGGATAGCGGGCCTTTCCTTACAGCAGGATAGGAGGCCTATACTGCTTCGGTCGCTGCGGGCTTACGAATTCCTTTCACTTCGTTCGATGCGACTACGTACCTTTCACTTCGTTCAAGCTCAATTCACATCGACCCTTTGTTAATGTTAACCTGAATCGGCCATTGTCTTTTCGGATTTCCCTCACCTGGGTGGGACTTCTACTAGAGCGACCCTCATAAGACATACCCACTTCTCCTGAAATAAAAAGCACACCAACTCTATGAAGAATTCCTGGCCTTGTTACAACAATACGCTTAGCTTCAAATACCCGATTAATGCTGAATTGGGCTGGGCCAAAGACTAAACCAAACGTTTGCGCCCTACGATAGCAACTGTGAAGCTTACTATTGCATAAGAGAGAGCTCTTTCTTTAGCACTGGCTTTTTTTCTTGTATGAGGACTCTTTACGCACTGAGACTTTCCTCGAAAAAAGCGGCTTCTACTTTCTTTTATCGTAGATAGCTAATATGAGTAGGAAATATTTCAAAGAAATTTATTGAATTTTCCAATAAATAGTTTTAAGCTAATTGATTTAGTACGTTTAGCTTGGAACTATTAAACTTTACCCGATGACCTAAGAAAAAACCAGTCTTACCTTAAAATTTATTCTCTGATATCTATATCTGTCTTTTGCCTTAACCACATCAAAGAGGAATTGAACCTCTTCTAGTTTTTTGAAGACTAGAATTTGATGTCCTAACCCTCCCTCCCCCTTTGCTCAAAGCACTTCCTATAGCGAACCAGGCAAGGAACATCACGAGTAGGCTGGTACCAATTTCTCCACATCAGCAGCAACCGGAGACGAGTTTGAGTTTATCAGCATACCCCCCGTAGTCGATTCTCTCAGAAAAAGTTGGGTAGAAACTGAGCTTGTAGAAACGTTGAGGCTGGCCTAATCCTTTAGGGCTATGGGAAGAATGGTGTCTCAGAAAGTTGTTGAATGCCTCAACTTTGGATGATGACTAGCTAGGATTAGGATCAAAACACCATTTAAGGCACATTTTAACCTAATTAACTGAAGCAGATGCAGGATCCGAAGTCTTCGACTCAGGCTCAGACGAACCGAGAGTCCTGTCTATCCTTAGTCACAGCGAAAGCCTTATACTTTTTAGCTATACCTCCGCCCATAAAAACTTAACTTTTTGATCTCCAAACCACCCACTATCGGATGGACTTATTGCTAAGTTTCGTAGTGAAATTCCACTTACTTAATTTTAGCTATTATGGAGGAACCCCTTAAATCAGTTAAACCTCACTCAATTCTAAGCTCGAAATCTTGACCCAATCTGGAAATGCTTATCTTATATGGCACCATAGGTCTTAGTTTCGTTTCCTATATGCGCGAAGGCTTGGTCTTTATACCGAAACAATTTCTTTACATATGGTATGGCAGGGGTGAAGCTATCTAGGCGATCGCGAACTGCAAGAAAAGACCGTAAACAGGATTAGGAAAACTAGATTGAGGAAAAAAGAAATAATAAGATGCGGGAATGGTAAGTTCCCTATTCATTAAAAATACCTATTTCATCGAAGTTGAAGAATCAAGGAAACTGCTGCCTCGGGGATCTCTTGGTTGCATCCTTTTCTCGCTTAGAGCTGAACCGCTAAACCATGTGAAAGGAAGATCGTTTCTATTTAGGGAGTTTTCTTCCGGCTTTCCCTCCGGCGTGAAAGACGAAGCCTGATTCGAGATCGAAACTAGCGATTCGCTAATGAATTTGATTCCTTATTCTATTATTAACCGCAAAGCTTTCAACCTCTCTTTCTGTATCGGCTTTATCTAGACGTGTAGTCCCGCACTTTGACGTACGTAATGAGTATAACGGCCGCTAGCGCTTTACTAATAGAATAGAAGACGCTCTCCAACTATCTATCGCTCTTCGCCTAAAGCCGATCATCGTTTCGGGATCTTCACGAACTTCAGGAATTATTTGGAAGACGAAGCGATCGACTGCAGAAATTCTTGGATTCGTTCGAGGGACGACCGCTAACGAAGAGCCACTTTCAGTTAGTAACCGGGCTAAATCACATTTCAGGCTTCTTACACGTATTGTATGTGCGGCTATTAAATAAAAAGCCTGTCTACTACGAGATTAGGATTAGGAAGAAAAACCTTGCTTTTGGCAGATTGCTTACTACTAGACTAGGTTGGATCTACTTCTCAGTCTCATCTATAGAGAGTAGGAGAAGCATTCGAGTTCTCGCTTTTCTGCCCTAGCAATCTCGCGTGAGTGAAGAAATTGTAACCTATATATACTACCGATATCTCTCGTCAAACTTCAACGGGAATCGATTCTATGATTTACTTAGATTCCCTGACCCGCTCTGAAAGAACTCTCCTTTTTGGATTTAGACTATAGTAGGTTTCGACTTGGCAACTATCGGAAATCCGCTCCAGATTCTTCTATCGAACAAGGGCAAGGATTTTATTTAGGGCCCGCGATAAAGAAGAGGTTTTAAAGTGAATTGCTACTTGATTACCGCCTCGTCTATGAAATCGCATTTTTTGGTAATCGTAATTTTGATAGTAGAGGGAAAATTCTCGATCCCAGACCAGGCTCCGATCAAGGAGCATCAACCTCATCCTAAAAGGACTCCTTGGCTCATTTTAGTCAAGAGGTCAGGTGTTAAGAAAGGTGGTGATTCGGCATTGGCATTTTCAGCAAATTCATCAGATAGCTTGCCTTCTTTTCGTTTACGTGGCTACATACTTGTAGCGATCAAAGGGCATATTTATTTAATATTTATTAGATAAGGAAAAGGGAATTGTATGGGCCTTTGATTCGAGAACAATCGCTTCGCAGCCTGCCTTTCCTGTGCTTCGATCTCTCATCGGGGGATGGGAATGCAGATTTGGAAGCCTCCTACCCTATGATAAAGAAGATAGTCTCCCTAGAGCGTAAGTACCCTTGAAGATGGGCTTGGGGAATAGGATCTCTTTCTGCGTCTACTGATGCTTTTGCAAAAAGGCTTTGGTTTGGCTTGTTGAATAGATTCTTACGTAATCCGACGTGGGCAAGGAAAGTCAAGAGAAAGGGTGGTAGCTATTCTAGCAAGTCTTTTGTGGAGGAGTAGCACTAGGCTAGTCACTTATTATACTAGTTTAGACTAGTCTCGAT
The DNA here is from genome assembly GCF_059453495.1 of Arachis ipaensis. NCBI lineage: Eukaryota > Viridiplantae > Streptophyta > Magnoliopsida > Fabales > Fabaceae > Arachis > Arachis ipaensis. Next base: position 109,259,987 of record NC_142441.1, on the reverse strand, counting down.
TCCTCAAGGTTCTACGAGCTGTAATAGTCATTGAAAAACCTCCCGTCCCGAGTGGGCTTAAGCCATGCCTTTACTAAAGAATTCTCGCCATCTCAGATAAAATCTAGTGTGGAGCCCAGGCTAGCCAACAATGAGAAATGCCTTCCTCTTTTTTGTTGATTTAGGTGACGTAGTCTTCTCCGATGAATGGAAAAGGTCGTAAAGGGCTAAGCTCAGGGAGGTCAAAGTAAAGTGGGCTTTTCTGGTCCTTTCCTACGCATATGCAACAAGCTCTTCCCTAATCTAGAGGGTTGCCAAGCTTCCTTTCTTTCGGGCAAGTCCAATAATTACAAACAAAATAGAAGGTCGGTCCCGTCCCACGGGTTAGGTGCTTAGCTGAAGGTGGAAGTCCAAAGCTTAATAAGGCGGAAGGCGAAGCCGAGGCAAGAGCAAGGGTTGAAAGAGAAGAATTCAATCTCCCCTATTTGTTCCATTCTCAATGGTTGGAGCCCCTATAGAGGCTCTGGGAGATTTCAACCAATGGATACGGCAAGACATATCCATGCAAACAACTATTTTCCTCCCGATAAAAAGAGGAGGAGTTGGAATTGACTGTTGTAAAATGTGAAAGGGTCCTATAATTGGTTAGGTAATTCTGATCAACTCGAAACTTCTTGTTCGTTTAAGAGGCAGCTTTCGTCGGTCTGATTCTTGAGTAAGCAATTGGTCTTGAAACAAAAGTGGCTTCCGGCCCTATTTCTTAACTACTTCGACTGCTGATTCTACTATCTTCCTAGTGTGATCTCAAGCCTGACTACGCTTCCTTCCCTCAACAAGGCATTGGTTCATCTTCCCCCACTTGCTGAAATTTCGCTCCACTCCTTTCAAAAGAAAGTAGGAGTCCCAACAAGGATCAGTCATTCGATTCAAACCCTTGACACATAGTTTCAATAAATAGGTCGAGCGGCTTTATCAATTAGATCTATCCTTATTGAAACGGTAAGCCATGCTTCAAGCTAAGCCTTCTATTGATTGCTAAACTACAGGTGTAGAAGATTCTCATTCTGAACCTGCCTAGCCCCTTTAGAGGGATTATGATCGGCATCATATCACATACAGAGGTCAGGAATGCGTAGCCTTGCTAAAGGAATGCCTATGATTAGGTTTTCTATCAAGTATACATACCAACATCAACTCTTGAGTATTACCCTAGAGAGAAAATATCAGAATTTTGACGTGAATATATATAAACATGTATAAGTGCCTAATGACACACTTAAAGCGTTGCGATATAGCTATATCATTTTGTCTCTGCTATATGCTCAGCCACAAGTGCGTGAGGATGGAATGTCCTCACCCAAGATTTGGACAGATGATCTTTCAAACCAAGGCCAACTCCTGGGCTGAACTGGCATAAGGGATTCAAAACAAAGTTGGATTTACCTAAGGAAGGCCGGGTCTTTCGAGAGAACCAGCACGGCATGCACTCGATTATTGAAGCGATTTAAGATAGAGAAAGGTTCGTAAGACCTTCTGAAAGGTACCCTGACGATGGATCCTCTGACATATCCCCCCAATCAACAAACGCTACGCTACGTTTTATGAAACTGCAAGCACCCTCGCTTCTTTCGTTCTATCTATTCTTTCTTCAGTATCGATGCTTGAGGCTACGAATTGAAATTGAGAATAAGTTGTGATAACCGTTCGATAGAGCCCCTTGATATGAAATCCTTTCAGTCGAGTCACTTCGTACCTTAGTTTCACATAGTGAAACTTCCTATCTCACACATACCTTCAATCATCGAGGAATAGATATGGCTGGTAGACCGAAGACCTTCTGAATCAGCGTGGAGGTAACATGCTTGCCCCTTGAGTTAAAGCATCCATCCTAGTCAGAGAGATTCTCCGACTCACTACCACTGAAAGCAAGTAGACAGATAGGTTTTTTTCGATGAATCCCCTGCTTGAGAATAAGCTGTTCGCCTTAGAAGAAGCCCGGCTCCCGTCTAAACTATACTAGTCTTTACAAAGGCAATAAGACTAAGACGAAGAATTAGGCCCTTAGCTCGGGTCCATAGGGAAGGCTAACATCTCATGCTCTACTACCTTAGAGCCATAGAAGCCTTTGCTTAACCATGGCTACCGACGAGGGCTTTCGGTGACCAGGCGAGCAGCTCCTCTATAATATAAAAGAATAAAGAATATAAAAGGCTATGCTATAAAGCGCTCAACTAGACTAAGCTATATATCTTTAGTTATTTAGTTATAAGGGCTCACAACACTTGCTTAGAGGTCTAGCAGCACTGACCGGAAGTCCGGTCATTCTCTTGAGATCTGAGTTCCAAAGGTAGGTGAAGTAGGATTTCTAAAGACCAATAGGTGAACCTCCGATGAAAGAGTCCATCTCGCAAGCACTAGGAAGGAAGGCAGGGAAAATCGAATCACTATCTCAGTGCAAGCAGACCTTCAAAGGACTTCGGCTAACCTGTGAATGAAAGCGAGAGGCACAGGCAGAAGTAAAGACATCGGTCTTTCGCAAACCTATCCTATTCGCATGCCCTTCCTCATTCAATCAAGGCAAGTTCAATGGGATCTCTCAGTCTTACTTGTACATGAAAGGCAGTGAAATACTTACATAATAAAGTCCATATCACTAAGTGTTGCATTACCATAGAGTACGATTCTCATTTGGTTTGGTCAGGCGCATCCAAGAGAGCATCGATTGTGACGAATTCTGACATAGCTACGGTAGAATACCAAGATAGACAAGATAGATACTATAAATACATTTCTACCCAATTACGAGTAATCGTGTATTCATTGAACCATACTTGGTCATCAATCAGCAGACTTTCAGGACACAGACGTAACTCCTTAGGTCTAACCTTCTTACGAAGGTAGGCAACTATCTTGCCCTTAAGATAGGGATTGAGAGGCTTACCTCTTCCAATCCATCATTCAGAAGTTTTAGGAAGATAGGCCTTACATATGAAATTGGAGTGGCGAACTCAAAATAGAAGAGAGAAAAGACAAGGAAAGATTCTTCCCCCAGCCTAAGGACACCGATACCAGGGCAACGCATTCCTAACACTTCTTTCATGGAGGATCGGTATCAAGAGCAGGATTTCTTCGAGTTGCAGGTGCCGCTGAGGAGCTCGGTTCGGGGACCCCATTCTTTTAGAGCCTTTTCAAATAGGTTCGGTGGGAGGATTAACCATGACGAATTTTGAATTTCATTACCACCAGCAAGACCACTAACTAGCAGCGAAAGTTGGAATAGCAACCTTATTCTTTTTGAGGAATATGTTACCAGAAAAGCGCTTTAGTCACCGATTCTTCAGCCCTTTTCATATTCGATTTCTAGTTGAAGAAGAATCGCCCGTTCGTTGGCACGTCTATTCTATATTCTATACGGGGTCGCTATTGCCCATAAGGAGTGGAAGAGAGAGGTCAAATCTCCTATTCCCGGGTTGTTGTTCAGTCTTTTGGTATGCGGCAGTTGTTTCGGCACCTCTCACTTCTTCTCCGTAGGTAGCTAGCAGTTCTTCAAATCTTTCTTTTTCTTTATATATATTGTAATAAAAGAAAGATTTTACTTTATTTAATCGAATGTCGTGGACCAGCCTCGCATCAAGGCATGTCACAGCAGGGTCTGCACTACTAATGTCAACGGGAATAGTGCAAAAATAGTAGTAAAAAAAGAAGTAGGGGAGACTGAACTAACAAGCAATTGGGGCTTCGGAGTTAGCCGATTTTATGAAATTTTAAAAGGAGATAATCTATCGATAAACGAATGAACAAATAAGGGGCTTTTTTAACTCTTAGTAGCTGAGATCTTGAATGTAGGAGCAAATCAGTTCTCCACGAACGGCCCTAAAGCCGAGCAAGGCCCTACCCCTTCTCCTTGCTCTCCAGTTTAACTCTCAACTGGTTCACCATCTTAACAACCTCGATTTTGTAAACAGTTAACCATCCTAAACAAACTTTTAAAAAAATGATTCGGGGAGACAGAACAAGAAGAATTTAATATCCCCCTTCCCCTTATCATAAAACCAAAAATAAACCATGATACGAGGGCCTGCCTCTCAGTACATGAAACCGGCAGTGAAACTCTTTCACTGTCTTACTTTGGCCCCTCTCTAGCCAAATCCAAAAATTGGAACAAACTCCCGAGACACCGCCTAGAACTCATGCATATACCATGTCAGCCTCCACCTTCAGATCCTTACTGTCCATTTTTTCCATCCGTCATTTTTCATTTACTCATTTACTTTACTCTGGGCTATTTCTTGGATTTGAAAATTTTCATGGATAGGGAAAGGATAACAAGAATCATACTTAGGGCTTGTATCTGTTCTCTCTGAACATCTGGGAAAGCGTGGCATAACACCCCACTATGGCTATGAAAATAGACAAGAAGGCGTTATACAGCCCCAGATTCGATGTGAGCAACTTCAGGAAACCTAAGTACAGGTAATGGAAAAGTCTAAAGCAAATTATAGCAAGAAGTAAATAGAGAATATTCTCAAACAGACCTAGGAGATAAGAGATAAAGCAACTGTTTATAGTGAAGGCGATGCTGCACACCTCAAGCATCCAAGGTTTAAACCAAGGTGTCTCTGGGAGAACTAGAAAGAGGATGGCTGCACTCCCACCCATGGGGAATAGGCATGAGAGTTTTAAGTCATTGCTGATGGGTAGTAAACAAAGAAATAGATGGCTAAAACTAAACAAACTCATTAATAAGAACGAATCTCTATTGATTTTACCAATCGTTCGGGCATAGACCGAACACTTCATATCCATATAAATACAGAGATATACAAGTGAATGAAAAATGAATGAAAACAGGGCAGAATAAATAAAGTGCAAATCAAAGGACCCTGCTGTTCCCGGCAAAATCAACAAAAAGATGAACCCTACCATACTGCGAGTAGGAAGTGGAATTAATACAATAAATTCAGAAGCATCAAACCTCTCCTGCTTATTGATTAGGGCGAGTCACTTCGTCCCTTTCTTTAAGAATCCCACACCTTGCAAATTCCTTTCCAAAGAGGCGAATCACCACTTTTGGCCACGGGTTGAGGAACACCAACCTCCTCTCTCATGTATTTACTACGTAACACCTTAACCCATAGCGCATTAGGAAGAGTCAATATTCCCCACCCGAGCTTCATGAGAAAAGCTTCATTATTCTTACTCATCCTCCGTATGCCTAAACCCCCATTAACCTTTGGTTGGCAAACCCGCTCCCACTTAACAAGATGGGGCTTCTTCTTCTCATTCGTAGACCCCCAAATAAAAGATCTACTGTGAGCTTCAATCTCTTCACAAGTCAATGTTGGCAGCTTAACCGTTTGCATTGTATACGTGGGTAGGGCCGAAATGACTGACTGAGTAAGGGTGATTCGACCCGCCAAGGAAAGCTGGTTGGTTTTCCATCCACTCAATCTATCCCGAACTCTATCAACAATTTATTTCTAATTTAGGTAACTCGCTCATGGAGTAATGGAACACCAAGATACTTACTTACCCAGGTTAGATGTAAGAGAGAACCCAAACTCCCGCTTGCTTATTCCTCTCCTTTACTTATCGAATAGGGGCGAGTGGCTCCGCTCCTCTGGAAAGATTTTTAGAACAATAAACCCGTGTCTTCAACTTCCGTCCCACTTCTCTATCTGTCAAATCCCCTTTCTACCTAGGTGTAACCTTTGAGAATCCGTCTTCCTAGAAACTTCGATCTGAAACGCTTCGACTTCGATCGGCCTAAGAAGGAGGATCGTGGTCTTATTATCCTCCCGTCTCTGGAACTACAGGAAGGCTACGCCCCTTTCTGGGTGAGCGCCTCTTGGCATATTCGACTTAACTCCGAAACCCCTCAACTCATGAACTCTAGGCTGGCTTGAAGAAAGACCTTCCAGGAGCTCTACATCACCCTATATGTGATATGGGATTGATTGAGCCGGCATTCATGCTAATTCAATGTGGGCATTCCTACGCACATACCATACATAGACAAATGAGCGGCTACCACATACAAAAGATTGAATAAAAGATCGAAGAGAAGGCCAATTTTAAGAAAGACCGACGACTTGTGTATTGATTTCCTACTATTAATTCCGCTCGGGATCCTATTCTGGGATCCCAGCGCTCCCTACGCTTACTAAAAGATCTCATTTCTTCATTCTCATACTCAAAAATGGCAACTCCAAGAACGACAGATACATTCTAAAAAGAAAGAACTCCATCCGATCCCTATCTTTTATGCCGATCTCAGCAAGCAGTACCGGAAAAAAAGGAGTGAAGGTTAGCAGACTTGGTTGCCTGCCACGGGCCCCTTTGAAACCAACTAAGTCAAGCTCAATTACACAAAGCTAAAGGTCAAAAGAATAAGGATTAAGTTAGTGTTCAGTGAGCTCGAGATAGCTGAGTTTAATGGTCGGGCGAGAGGAAAGGACACCCGGTACAGTCTTTTTTTTGCCTCAGCCCCCAAAGCACACCACACCTGAAAAAACTTACTTTACTTACTATAGCTTGCTTATTGGTGAAATAAAAAATTTCGTAAGAAAACAAAGACCTGAGAAGGCGAAAGAAATAGAAAAAGCTGCCCAAGTCTTGTCTTGGTCTTGTGTTCATTAATGTCCCCCAATCCCATGTCTTTCTTGGTTGGACCAACCCAACCGGTGATTTACAATTCCAACAAGTCTCTCTTTTTTTGGGGGGAGCAGAGCACGTTTACAAACAAAGAAATATATCATGAATGAGCAGGCCTTAGTTCTCTATGGACATCCCTTTGTTAGGTAGGGCCAGTGATGTCCAATTTATGCTATCGGATACTATGTCTTTAGACAGTCTGTTAAGTACCTCTTCCACTAGGTCAGATGCTGAAAGCGCTCCACCTGACTTTGAGGGGGGACTTAATCGAATCTCTAATGAATACACTAAGTGGGTGAGGAGAAGCGGGAGGCAATTACCTCCCGAATGGATGATGCCCGACCTTGTTCGGGCTGTTATTGGAGACGATCGGATTGCCCTCTGTATGCCGGGCTTTCTGACAAATGACTATTATGATGTCATGTTACATGGCCAAAATGCTTGGTTATGCGAACAGATTTTGAACTTTATAGATCTCATCAACTATGTCTTCTAGTTCCGAAAATGTGAAAAAAAAGTTTTTCGAGAAAAGGTCCCGTCCTTCAATCTCATGATTGGGTCGACCAGGCCAGATCATGAGTTAATAGAAAATTGAAAACGTACATAGCTGTTCCAGCTGAAATACTAGGAATAATTCTACCACTTCTACTAGGAGTAGCCTTTTTAGTGCTAGCGGAACGTAAAGTAATGGCTTTCGTGCAACGTCGAAAGGGTCCTGATGTAGTGGGATCATTCGGATTGTTACAACCTCTAGCAGATGGTTTGAAATTGATTCTAAAAGAACCTATTTCACCAAGTAGTGCTAATTTCTCCCTTTTTAGAATGGCTCCAGTGGCTACATTTATGTTAAGTCTGGTCGCTTGGGCCGTTGTACCTTTTGATTATGGTATGGTATTGTCAGATTCGAACATAGGGCTACTTTATTTGTTTGCCATATCTTCGTTAGGTGTTTATGGAATTATTACAGCAGGTTGATCTAGTAATTAGGGGGCGGCCGTTCGGTCGCCTATGAGACTAGGACCCATAGGTCAAAAATGGGTTAGTGCCGCAGGTGTTGAACGATCTACTCTACACAGGTGTGGGCTTACAGGGCTAGGGCTCATAAACCCTTTCTTTCATTCAAAAAGAGGCCCTGGCTTCTTAATACTACCAGCTTTCCGGGCCGGGATCAATAGATAAGTGGAAGTCATAAAAAAGAGATCTTTCTCTTCGCACCTAAGATCAAGAGGAAGGGTAGCTTGTCAAGCTGGCCTATAAAAAATATATATATTATTCTTTTAATATCATATCTTATATATATTTTAAGATTCACTGTCTTTTAACCAGCTGTTCTTCTTTGTCAACGCTACTAAGGACCTATGGGTTAGCCTACTATACCCTACTAATGTATTGTATAGTAGGGTGGGTATAGTAGGCGAGCGAGTTAGCGAAGACGCTTAGGCTAATAGATAAGAGAGCGCTCACCCAGAAAGGGGCGTAGCCTTCATTCTACTACGCTACGCAAAGGTTACGAAGTCACTTAGCTCGACGTTAGGAGAGTAAAGGGGGAAGGCCATACCCACATAGAAGAACCGCTATTCGCTTACTTTCTAAGGTCTAACCTTTTGCTCCCCTACTGAAAAGGGGCACAAAGCCGCTTTGCACCACTGATAGACTACTTAAGATTCAATTCAAAAGGCCCTACTTAGTTTTGCAAGCCTTTGTCATTGTAAGTCAACTAAGTAGGGCCTGAGGCCCCCTGCGAATCCGTAAATCTGAGGAGCATGCCGCAACACAACAAAAGGATGGTTACCGCTGCATTTCATTATTTCCGGAAGGGAAAAAAGACAAGTACCCCCATCATGGTGAACCTCTCCTTGTGATCGGGATGAGGTAGATGCCTCCCAGCTGGGGGGCGGATCGAATCGGAGTTTCCTTAGGTAGCCACCGACCCACAGTTATCCTTAAACTTCCGTGCTTGGTGGAGAAGAAGCGAACAAAGGTACTCTCGCTTGCTGTCTTGTTCTCTGCCGCGAACTGGGATCGCTCGCCAGCTAGGTCAGATTGGAGCAAGAATTTATGAGAACATATTACCCTTCCTCGGGGACAAGGGACGGAACGACCTCTCGATCTGCTTACTGCAGCCCAGGAAGAAAAACATCGTCTAGGCATTCCTTGTTGCTCTGATCTCCCCGACGCCTAGGACGTTGTCTGGGCCAAGAGCCATAGTTAATTGCTGTTTCCATTTGGTTGTTTTTTTCTTGTTGTTGATACCGGCAAGACCCAGCCATATGATGTCTGCTGGTTGGTAGTAAGAGGACTCGTAGTACCCGCATACCCAAAAAAAAGGAGGCGCTGATTCCAAAAATTTCATTTGATTTAGTTTCTTACTCCCCCTTAGCAGCGGGAAAGGGGTCTATCTATCTGCCTAGCTTTGGTAGATTTCCCCCAACGCAATCCATATAAATTCCACGAATCCCTTGGTGGATAAGTCCGACGACTCAGCAGCAGTGCAGAATTGAGTTTCTCGTCTGGTGGATCTGATCTTTAGGGGGCAATACATACCAAAAGGTGCTTTAGTGATCTTTGATGATCTGAACAAGGAACTCTTTGTGTGGATCCATCTTGTTCTTATTCGCATTGTTCACCTTGGTCAGAAATCAGGGTGGTTGTTCTGCGCTTTTATTATATTTAAAGCAAGCAGCTTCATCCTTGATGATGGCCTATGGTGGTGATGAATTCGTTCATCCTGACAATGCGGTACCAGTTTCTCTCACTCGGTCCGGTTACCCTCGGATCATTCCGTCTCATCATAGGCGTATGATTCTGAAGAAGGATGAGAAAGCGGACATGCTGGTGAAGTTTTATTAAAAAAGATTCTCTCTGTCAAAGATCATTACTTTGGCAAAGAAGGTTGATAAATCAACGTTTTCTAGTAGAGTAGAACCCCACCCGATAATATTGACGAGGTGGTGGGGCTGGTTAGTTCGATTAAGGAGAACTTTAATCGACTTATCAGTTAGTCGCTATGCTCCCTGGATAAAACGTATACCCCTTGAACAAGGGTTACGGTTTGACCCAACCCGGAAAGCCTTGCTGACACACTCATTGACGAAAAGGGTGTGGGTTGGGAGAAGGAAACTTCCTTATCGTAAGATTCAGAACTTTCGCTCATCATTCACATCGTTTTCTCATGAGTTGGGCGCTTTTCAATGGCTGTTGGTCGTTGGGCACTCACAGGGTACCCAATGGTCACATGCCTGCTTGTGGCCTCCCCGTATTCGTTACGCCTTTGATGTGAGGAATAAAACCTTCACACCCAAGGATTTGGATTGGTTTGAGCGCCGTATAAGATAAGGCCCTTTCTACCATCCTGCGACGATATGGGGATCCCCTCCCCCTTGTTGGAACAGGATGGCAAACCCCACCAGTCAGCCTTAGACTAAACTCCCTTGAATAACTACCTAATGGAGCTCTATCCCACATCTTATCAGTACCCTTGGTGACTCTTTCTTACGCCTTGTGACAATGATTCCTCCCTTACTATTATCACATGAGGGCCGTGTCACCAGAAGAAATTGCTTAAAAAAAAAGGCTTGCTCTTAGACTCGCTACAAAGACTCCCCTCTGACTTCCCTTCCCCACTGTGCTTTCTTTTAGTCTAAAACCCCATTTGTGTCAAGACTGGGGATGGGTTAGTCACTCGTCTAATGAAGGGATTTGAAGCTAGAGGAGAGCAAGGGAAGAGATCGAAGCTAAGCAGATCGCTTAGAGGCCTTTCTCCACAGGAGCATCATCCATCTTAGGGGTCAACCTCTGGCCTTGATTCAGGCGATTGACCCTTACCTTAGCAGCACTGTAATGATGGTTGAAGACGGATAGCAGCCCGTAAAGGCTTTAGACCATCGCGGAAGAGTTCAATTAGAGTCAGTAAGACCCGATATAATGGGAGCTTCAGTCTTCATGCCCAAGTGTGTTATCGTAAGGGGATCTGGTTGCTCATGCCTCTGTGGAGCTAATAAAGTGGGTTCATCTTCCTTCTTGACATCCGAGAACAAGCGGCCCCTAGAAATTCTTTCCCTCAGAGGCTTTCCTTATGGAGTTGGACTTAGTTCAGTTTAAAGAGCCAAGGAGCGATCTCACTGAATGATAGATAGAGGGTCTCCGGTATCTGGGATGGATGTGAAGCGGGTCCCTCAATTGATGCAGCACATGAATCTTACTCGGATCTATACATTGAGCTCAATCTTTTGAATTAGCCTTAGAACTTTCACAAAATTTTTAGAACCCTTACCAACCCCTTAGATTGGCTTCCTTAGCCCTATCTCGAGTGGAAAGCCGGTGAACGCAATTCTTTTGCCAGATTCTTGGTCAAGGTTTGACCTCGGGTTGGTGAGAGTACGCTCTTCCGCGCGCTAAGCTTAGGGAGGTACCATTACGCCTTTCTTCCCAGTATCAAGCTTTTTTGTTCTTTTTTTTAGGAAAGGTGGTTCAAATTAAGTCTCTCGGGTGGAGCAGAGTTTGCGAAGAGGTTTAGATGTAAGAGGTTGACTGTGGATAACTCCCCAGTTGACGAAGTTACCATTCGAATTATGGCTAGGCTGCTTCCATCCATTAAACCCTTAGACTTTTCGGGAGCTTAATAGCTTTGAAATGGTTCTTTCATCGTCCTCTCAACGAAGGAGGGCCCCTTCGCTTTGCGTCTATTCGCTCTCCCCCTCTAGCTACTAGCTCAACTCCTCCTCCCCTACTGATTTAAGGTTGTTGATCTGATCCGTAAACCGCCTTCGATTTGCTCCCTTTGATTCCCCTATCATAAGTAGGGTATTTGCATCGATAGAAAGATTTAAGTGGCACATGACATGAGAGTACTGATACGCTCGCGCGTAACCTAGCTGCTCCTTCGAGAGAAGAGATCTTGCGTGCTCCTGGCCTTCTATTACTAATAAAAAGTGGCTTGTTCTCGATCCACATGAAGGAATAGTGTCCAATCCCGGCCCTCGATCTGTTGGGGGAGTAGTCCCTTTTTGGCAGCACTTCCTCATAGGGAACCACCAAGCTCAAGCTCACTTCGCAGCATTTCTTGTCATTCCCTACTTACTTCTTAGGCCAAGACCAGACACTTAACACCACCCTTGCTCACCCCTACTGATTTAAGGGCGAAGCCGAGTTCAGTAAGTGAGCTAAGAACGAGTTCCGAGTGAAGTTGCTACAGGAAGAGCATCAAAGCACAAGTTTCAGAGTAAGCTACAACTAGCAGCCTGCGGAAAAAGGCTAGCTAGCCTACTCTTCTAGCTACTTTTAGAAAGAAGGCCTCAAGGTCGTCCTTCCGCGTATCTCACAAAACGTCTTTTTTTCTATCTTCTTATTAATTTGACTAACCGCCCTTTCCCCTTTCTCTAATAAGGCAACTTCTAAAACCGTACACAATCTATCGATCGCGAGTGTCTCCATTGGATGCTTCCATCTAGTATACCCTCATTTCTTCCGTCAACAACTACGGCTTATCCATAAGCGGCCCGAAACTGACTATAAAGATACCGTCCCAGCTGAATAAGTATACTAGTAGAGTAGTCTCCTGTAGAGAAAGAAGATTAGATAGGCGAAGGGGAACTTATTTATTCTCTAGAATCTTTAGAAATATATATTATCATATCATTAGCTCTTTCAGGGAAATACCTATAGATTACTGTAGGGATGGAACAGAACTCCCAGAAAGGAAAACTTCCACTGCCCCAGCTTTTGACCTTGACCTAACCCTTTAACAACCTATACCTAGCTATTAACCTGTTCCTGCCCTAGCCGTCTTTGATCTAGCAGGCTTGATAAAATGGAGAAATCAAATCCCAGACTACCAAAGCGGGACCACCCACAGGACTTCACACCAGGAAGCACTCGACGGCTGTAAACATTTATGTCTACATGGAAGAGGGATAAAAAGAGTCCTATCCTAAGAAAAGTAAACTCCTCCCCCAACAGATCGAGTTATCTCATCCCTTGCTTGACCCCCTTGGGGACCAGATACTCAGACCTAGGCAGGCACCATCATTTCTGGTCCTGGAGGAGATGAGAAGCCCGAACGAATAGATGAAGCGACTTCTGAGTCAAAGGTAGCCGTAGAAGGGCTTAACGCGCCCAACAGAACAAAATCTACCTATTTCATTAATCCAGAGGCCCCGATCGGGAGTTCTCTATATAAGGATTAGCACTACTAAACCTGGTTAATCTATTCCCAAAACGGGGAATTCCCTTACTATTCCCAGGGATTCTATTACTTTTTACTATTCCCTAGATCCAGTCAGAACTCTTACGGACAAAATGCCTGGTAAAGGAACTTTTAGGTTTTGTTACGGTTCTGTAAAGAAGTGGACTCACTGTAAAGATGGAAGACCCTTAGGTCAGTCCTTTTAGTCGTCCCCTTTCCGCTATCAATTCCTAATTCCTATGCCCTCCTGGCTCTAACCCTAGATGATACGGGGGTAAGGCAGAAAGCAAGAAAGAATCCTTCCCCGGTCTGACCCTAAAGGCTCTGCTCTAGGCGGATCATCCTATTCCCCAATAGTTTACTTTAGTGCTAACTTCGATCTCAAGAGTTTGAAACAGCCGATGATGGCATCAAATTCAGAGGAAGTTCAAGGGAGGCCTATCGCGGGCAAGGCATGGTCCTAACTCTTACCATTTTTTTCACGCATGACATGAGCAAGTTTCAGAGTAAGCTACCTCACAAACTAGTATTTGAACTGGAATGCCAGGCGGAGGAGTGTAACTGTCTTATCGCGCTATCCAACTTGTATGTGAAAAGCATTTCGTACTCGTAACAGATCCCTTCCTAGCGAAAGGCGTGCTCCAATCTCCAATGGCAAAAAGAAAGAAAAGATAGGCCAGCCGGGAAGCAGGAAAGAAGTTGTACTCTTGTCGCGAAACCTCATTCCCAGACGACCTTCACGCTACAACTTCGAGACCAGCCCTTCGAAAGACTCTCTTTGAAGAATGGGGAAAAGGATTTCTTTTAGAATGTCCGGCTGCAGCAGTAGCAATATACTCTCTTTTTAAGCAGCTCTCTCACTCTCGGGTGGTAAGGCTTCTTTTAAAGGTAAGGGCATCCCTTCTTCACGAGCACCCTATGCTCAGTCCATTCTTTCATGAAGTTAGTTCTTTCTAGACAAACGACCCAAGACTCTGGGAGAATCCTTTATTGAGGACCCTTTAACTGGATGTGTGTCCGCTTCCATCTCATTCTCGTTGTCTGGAGAGGCTTTTGGCCACACGCTGCGAAGATCAAAAGCGAGGTATTCCACTCGTCAGTTTATGACGAGCTTCGGCAGGAGCCTAACTCTTGAGCTCTGCTTGCTCGGAAGGTGAGAGAGAGCTCAGGATGGCTAGAAGTTCCGCTATTTCGGATAGCGAAGAGAAGAGTTTTTCCCGGCAAGCGAATCGTAGAAAAAGCACTTCCCTAATTCTTGACGTGAGAAAGGAATAGAGTCTGGTAAGTAGAGGTGAGTGGGGTGTCTTCCATAGAGGAGGAATGCTCCACCGATAGGGTACGAGTGTAATACTTGGAGCGAGAGAGTTAGAGGGAGTTGGCTGGTTCGATAGGACCTGTAGGGGTGGCCCAATCACTAATAGGTCTCTAAAGAGAGCCCCCTCATTCTGTCTAGAGGAAATAGCTTCGGTCGATCCAGTTGATTAAGTCGTTGTCTTCGTCCATACCCACCTGCTTGGCTCTATAGGGATCGGGGGGGCCCACCTCTTTCTTCTGTCGTTGCATGCTTTTTGTTTTGGTGGAGCCCCACCCCATTCCAACATCAGGAATGGCGGCCTTTCTAATACCTATCTTTATAACTGTCCTGTCTTAAGTGCTACCACTCCTATAGGATCACATAGCATTCTGCTTTGGTTGGTGCGCTTTCTCGAGACGAGATCTCTATTCGTCTTCGTGTCCATCTCTAGGTGGTTGAGGGTCCCCTTGTAAGGGCTAGGTTCGATTAGACCACAGCTTATATATAGGTTTTTCTAACATTTAAGCATGACTTAGGAGATTCTTTACCAAGCGTGCATACCCCTTTTTCTAATCTCCCCTAGCCGCTTGTCGCCTGAAAGCCTGCTCTACGGTGCCCAAGTCTTGTCTTGCTTTTCGAAACTTCTTGATCCCTATCTTTTCAACCCTCACTCTCTCCCTTACGCTGTGCTCTACCTCTCCAGGGGCTAGTTTCAAGTTCGATCATAGACGCAAGCAATCTAGCAAGCCTGCCCTCCTTTCTTTTTTGCAACTGGAATAGAGGGACGGTTTGCTACTTCTGAATCCGGGAAGTCCTTTTCGAAAGAGTCATCTAAGGCTTTTCGACTTCAATTTGCCTTTAAGCCGGCCTTCTTCGAGTGAGGACTTGCTCGGTTCTCTCACTACCTGAAATCCGTATCTTATAGAATATGGATCTGGCCATTTCCCTTAAGATAAGATCCAGCGCCTGCAGAAGTCAAGTGATAGGAGAAGCTGCTGGTGGGAAATCTCTATTCATCACACCCCTCTCACCCGAGCCTCCTGGAAAGACCCTTGGTCTCCAATCTGCGGATGAGGGGATTTCTCGAGGACTTTTTTACTTTAATGGTTTTGAGAAAACTTGTCTTCTAGTCATTCTAACCAACTCTCCACTGATAGTCATCCAACCTCATTCTCGTGCTTCAAATGAAAGCCTTTTTCTTTGCCATTCCAGAATTGGTTTTGTGGATTTCTGGCAAGTGAGATCTTATGTAGACCAGTGCGTGAAAGCAATTAAAACAAAAGCACCTAATGAAAAATCAAATTAGGATATATAAAGAGAGCCGGGATTAGGCCCTCGCGGTAGACTTTTGGGGCGCATTCCGCCAGTAGTGATCGACTAGGAAAGAGATCTTGGGAATCCCTTTTTTGGCCTTTCACAAGCCTTAAGTGAATCGAAGAGATTTTGGATTCACTTTGGTAGTTGCTGTTTTATTTATATTCATTCCGGATTCACAAGAATTTGCAGGGCAGCACGGATATAGGACTCACAGGTGTCTGCTGGCTGTTTATTTTGCCCAGTATTATCCGGCACATATAGAAAGATAGGAACAAAGACTGAATTGAAGGCCGCAGCACATACCATAAATATCATCCCCAATTTCGGACCTATGCAGAGGAGATGGAAGTGGCACTCAGACCAGAAGGTAAGGAAAAAACCTTGATATATACGAATGTCCTTTCCTCCTTACAAAAAGAAGAAGCAACTACCTGCAGGTAGAATCCAATTGAAGACTGATGGGTGTGCAAAACAAAAGGAAGCCTGGCCCTCCTGGGATTGGAGGGATTGCAAGAGATGACCAAGGCGGATGGTTATTTTGTTTTTGTGGGCACATGTCAAAAGTTTCAGTTTAGTTGCTAAACTTTGGGCAATAGAAAGACGATTAATGCTGTTGAAGGTTATGAAATAAAAGATGGCATCCTTGAAACTGATTCTGCAGAAGCTCTAAGTCTGATTACAAATGCTGAGATTGAGTATCTCCCGTGAAGAGCTATGCTTTAAGACTGTGCAGATCAAACAACTCACAGTGACCCCTGTTCACAGCCTTTGCCAAGGCAACTTTTGTGCAGACTTCCTAGCCAACAATGATAGACCTATCATACATTTGTAACTAACTACTGAAGGAAGCAGATCGATCGAACCTATAGTTAGTCCTCTTTCGATCGATTTCTTTCTCTTGACTCTTGAGGATCTTGATCGGCTAGGCTCCTATGTCTTCTTCCGAACAGTTCTAGAAAAAGGCTTGGCCTATTTCCAATTCTTTTTGCCCGAGAGCTTGTTTGTGGGGGCTCATGTCCGTATTTCTGTACTTGAATTACATCCAACCTTCCTCTATATGCTCTTCTCTTAATCCTTTTTTCTTGTTTTCTAAGCAGGGGTTGGAAGCTACGCTAGCTACTCTAGTACATTCGCTGTCCTCTGGCAGCACAATGCCAATTCAGCCTTAAAGCCAGAATCTAGTGGTGGTTCCTTACCCTTACAGAAGAGCTGAAGCGGGGGTGAAGGGGCCTTTCGCTCGGTCTTTAAAGCCTGGCTTTGCTTTGAGTAGGAGCCTATCTCGGAATCAATGAGTCAATCAATGTCCGGCTTCAGACCTGGGACTGGGGTGTATTGGGAAGTTCGTCTAGCTAATTAGGTAGGTCGTCAAGCCTTTGTCTTTCTGCCAACCTGCGAGCTTAGGCATTTTCGTTGAAAGAGGAAAGATAAAGGAATTAATTCCCCACTCCCTTTACTAGGTTGGGCTTACGAAAAGGTTTTCCAAACACCAGACATTGGTAAAATAATCGTAAGACTTGGGCCATCATACGGACAAGCTTCGGATTAGGATTCTGATCGGGTTACCTTCAGGTGCTCCTTATTATATTAATAGTGACACGTGAGAGATCTTACCTTTATACCCTACGGTATACAAAAGGAACTACTCCCATATTGTCACTCTGATTCTCCCTTGCAGTAGCGACACAGCCAGCACAACGAAGTCGAAGAGAGAAAGTCCTATCTTTCGAGTTACTAAGCATCTCGATCTAGTAAAATAGCAAAAAACTTGGGGGAAATCTTCCTGAATAGCTAAAGCCAAAGAAAGACCAGTAATGACATACTATACTCTACAACGAGTAGAAAAGAAAGAGCCTTCTCTCATTACACGCACGGATTTAGCACTTTTCACCGACAGAACAGGCTAGGAGGTATAGCTTGGATTCGGATTATAAGATGGATAGACATAGACACAGGCCTTACTTCTTACTCTTACCCAGGCCGGGGAAAAGATGCTCTATCTTTCCCGATCGACATTGTAAGAAAACTAGCACTTGAATCTGAAAGTGGTGAGGCATCAAAGGCAAAGGCCCAACCAACAAAGGCATTAGTCTCAGATTCAAGGTTTTCAGCCGGATCGAGCTGCATTCTATTCTGGTTGGGAAAGTGGCGAAAGTTCCATTCATCCGGAATTACAATCTCCATCAGCCAATGCAGAAGACGGGAATGTAGGTGACAATAAGATGGATGTGTCTGGCACCAACCCACTGGTTGAGAGGTTTCTCCCCTTTTTTACTCTATCCTTTTTACCGGCCAATGAAATAAATTAATAATAGAATGATAGGCTTTAGCTTATCACCCTCACTCTATTCTCACCTAAATGTCAACGATGGTTTCCAAGTCTCCTTAACGAAACAGAAAAGGTCATTTTTTTAGTTGGGGGGGCCGAGCGCGAGCTTCGTCCAGAGCGGATGGTTGAGTGCGAAAGAAAAAAACGAAATCAAGTAGGTTGGTTAAAGTGAAGGCCTACTACCTACTTTTTTCATTATTCGAAATCTCTCTTCGTGGGCGCTTAGGTTAGCTGATCTTCTGGTCAAGGTTTCCCTCGGTGCCTCTTCCTGGCTACTCCACTCCAAGCTAAAAGCTAGCCGAATCTTACTTCGTAACCCAATGAAAACGGGGAGAAGAAGGCCAAGCAAGGGTGAGTTTTATTAGTGAGATTAAGTTCCTTTTCCAGAGGATGAGGAATGGCATGAAAGAAGAAGCCCATTCTTTTTAAGTGGAAAGGGCAGAGTTCCATATTGACTTAGATAAGATTGGAGAATGAAGCTAAGCAAGGCTTTAAAGACCGATGATTGAATGATTTGAAAAATGAAAAGCAGTCTTACTTCACCTAGAGGGAGAAAGCCAATAAATAACACCGTTCTAAGTAAGAGACGGAAAGCACTCCCTTTACCTTAATGGATGAAGAGTTACGTACAGACTACACAGAGGCAACTAATGGTCATGTACCCAAGGTAAGATAAGAGCATAGGTCAGAAAAGGAGATCAAATCATCACTGAGATGGCCTCCTCCTCGGTTCGCTTCTGAGGATCTCTAGTTGGCGGGGGCAGCCAACAAGGCCTACTTCTCAACCGGTTCACCAGAAGGGCTGCTTATGAGAGCTAAGGTGACTAATTCATCATAAAAAAAAGTAAAAGGCAGAAAAAGACTACAATGCCACAAGCAAGAGAGAAAAGAGAGTGTATCTCACTACCAGTGCCGTGAAGATCGGGTACAAGCACCTCTGGAACAACAAGTTCAACTTTTGGATGCTTAAACAACCACACCCTTTCCTGCGCCTCTGCACCCCCCTTTCATCTTCGGTTAGCGAGAAAACGGATTCAAATAACTAAACAACAACAAGGCAATGGGGCCTAAAGCCC
This sequence comes from Arachis ipaensis, assembly GCF_059453495.1. Taxonomy (NCBI): domain Eukaryota; kingdom Viridiplantae; phylum Streptophyta; class Magnoliopsida; order Fabales; family Fabaceae; genus Arachis; species Arachis ipaensis. The sequence goes on along the minus strand of NC_142441.1, from coordinate 109,241,157 downwards.
CCCATTTATACCACAACTAAAAAAACCTATTCATTAGCTAAACTCACCCCTATTCACTTACGAAGCAATCGGACTCGCCTCTTTTTTTTGTTTATTTATAGAAAGCGTGTTCAAGGCGTCAAGTTTTAGTATGAAATCACATTTCCACTATTGCTAGGAAGGGCTTTGCTTACATTACACCTCTGGTTTATCAAAGTTTTTTTCATCGTCCAAGAACAAATGCCTCTTCAAAAGAGAATCTCGAAGAACTTAACTAGACAATACTTAACTTACCAGCCTTACTAGGCAAGAACATCAACCAATCCTAGAACTACAAGATGATACCTTAGAAGCGACTTCTCCTAACGACAAGTAAAGGCATACCCTCTAATAAAGGAGAGCTGCTTTCCCTCTATTAGAAAACTAGACAAGAATGGATGTCACAGTGGAAAGCTCAACCGCGTGGCACAAAACAGTGGGTTGGGGTTCCTGATCTTGTCTTCCTTCAGGCTAAAGCTTCAAGTCTCAATCCGATGTCAAAGAGAAAGTAATAGATAAATAGATGCCCACTCTTCCCCTGGTGTAGCTGCTGCAAATCACCTATTGAGTTACAAAAGGGAATCCACCCCACATGCACGAGTCTCGTCTTCTTTTTTCTAATAGGATCAGTAGTCCGCTAGTGGGCTTGGGGTCTTTCTGGATGAGCTTGAAGCTTAGGATTGTTTTAGGGCAGTATCCGGTGGAGAGGACTTCGGATACATGTCATTCTGGTCGGTGACTCCGTCTGTCAATGTATTTCTTTCTGTCACTGGCCGGGCTCTGAATGAAATAGAAATCCCGTTCGTTCACCCTCAGACTTGAGACTAAGCTTTCTGCCTTGCGACTAGCCTCTCTCACTCAAGATAAGGTCAGGTGATCCCTTTCTGTCTCCTTCTCAGTTAGGTCCAATAAGTCTCTTCCCTTTCTCCGATCAATAAGCCCCCCGATCCCTTTCTTTGTCTTTCATCCTCCCTGAACAGAATAAGTAAGGCCTCGTTTTTTTCTAATAAAAAAAAGAAAGGGCGAACATTTGAAGTGGCGAAGGCCTATGATATAGTAATAAAGAAAGTACGTTAAGGTTACGAAGTAAGGTCAGCTGGTTAAGGAAAGCTCAGGTTATGAAATCGCTTAGCCATTAATTAAGTAGTAGTGAGGCATCGGTACGGAGCCTTCCACTGTGGACCGAGACTACGCAAAGGTAAAACACCATAGAAACTTCGCTGACTTTATAATAAACCTTGATTTCGCTACGCTCAATAAGAACCCGGAATAGCGGAAATCGGTTCGTGTTCCGCTTCCAAACAAAGTCAGTCGTCTTTGCCCAAGTGTGAACTGCGGACGACTCTCCATTGGTTCCATTCCTTCTAACTTGACTTTTGGGTCAACCCAACCCGAATGGTAAGAAGAGGGTCAGCCAACCAAACAGCGGTCCACTTTGTACATTTGTTGAGGCAGACCAATCGGGCATTTTAGAAAAGGGAAGGGAACTTTTATCACCGAAGGAGGCTGTAGAAATGAAGGAGGCGGGAAGCTACCGCTTCTAGAATGCAAGCTTATCCTTTACTTTTTTTATAGCGTACCGCTATTGAAAAAAAAAAGGTTTATGGATGAAGTAATCGGAGTGACAAATGATTACGGTTGCGAAAACCGGAAAAAGTCGTTACCTTTTGAATTGAATTAAAGTAGTGCCGAGTACTTCGACTACAGGGGGGGAGGGCAGCTTCTACGACAGCTTCGCGTCCTCGCCGCTTCTTTCTGGCGACTAGCTTCTAAAGTGGGTGGCCTGGTAAGCAAGCTACCTTCAGCATCGGTAAAATCCCTATCCATAATAAATAGGAAAAATGGTGGGGAAGGAGGCCCCCACTTCAATGGAAAGGGGGGAATCGCCGTTTCACAGCCGCTCCTCTACAACAAACTACCTTTCGCCCAACATGATCACGAACGAAGACAGAGAATTGCGTAGATAGAAGGACGAAACCAACCCACTTGTCCTGATCGGAACGATTGAAGAAAGAAAGAGAAGGCCCCTTTCGCTTATCCATTCTGCGGGGCATCGTCGGAGAACAATGTCGGGGACAGGGTGAGAACCTTCCGTTGGTTACGCCCTTTAAGTATTGGTTCTTTCTTAGCTTAGATAGATATGGAGATAGATCCAGATAGAGATCTATATCAATATATCTATCGATAGATAGAAAGATAGATATATTGAGAAATGGATATGGATCTGGTTTCAAGATCTATGAACAAGAGAGATCCCTAAATATCCATTTGATAAAAGTCAACAATGGGGCGGAGCCGGCTGAAGGAAGGGCGTTAGAGCTTACTAATAATATAGGGTTTCTTTCATCTTTCAGCTTGATTGGAATCGATTCTATGATTGAATAGCAGAAGTGCTACTTAGTAGTAGAAACTCGGAGAGACAGACAGAGAGGGGACTCAATCATACCTGCTAACTCCTAGGATGATAAGTAGGTCCTTTGTTTTTGACAGGAATAGTTCCAGCCTTTGTAGCCCCTCGGGAGAGTGAGTCTACTTAGCGAACTGGCAGGACGCGGAGATCGATTGATCAATACAAATCTCAAGAGTGGATGGTTGCTCCGTTATATGCATGCGCCCCCTTGTCCCGGAGGCTCTCCGGCCGAGGAGGGGCTTGCTATCGTAACCCTTTCTCCCGGTGTATGTGAAAAAGAGTGACGAACCTTTTTTTGTTCGGTCATAGGTTGGTGTCCAAAGAACGAGAGTCGGCTTCCTTAACTTTAGTCCTTTGTTCCTCAGTAGCTCAGTGGTAGAGCGGTCGGCTGTTAACTGACTGGTCGTAGGTTCAAATCCTACTTGGGGAGAATTTGGAGTTCTTGCTTTTCTGACCTAGCGACCAATGTAATTTGTAGCCTTCCCCTTTGTTTCTAAACTAGCAGAATTATGGGACATCCAAAGTGGGAAGTTTCTTGTTGGTTTTTTTCTATTTCTTACTCCCTAAGAATTTTTCTTGGAACTTGGTTCGTTCAATTCTTAGGGAGAAGAAGGATCCACTGGGAAGATTTGAGTAGTATCTTCATTAGCCGGAAGGAATTTGTCTCCACTAGCGTCATTCTGATGCCAAGGCATCTTAGGCTAGTTTCACTAGTATTTTTCTGTTAGTTTTAGTGGTTTTATGCATTTTCTTGAGCTTAAAGTAACCAAGAATGGTTAAAAGAATAACAAAGCAATGAACCATCCAAACAATATGATTTTGATGCAAATTCCATGAGTTTTAGTTATATTACTTGAATGCTATGAATGGAAGATTTCTCATGAAATTGTGCAAGACTTTGATGCAATTGTTTGGATGATTTCAGGGAAGAAGAGGCTAGGCAAGGAAGCAACAAAGTCAATAAAGGAAGCTTGAATATCACATGTGGAGTTTAAGTTCCAGTTTAAGCCTAAACTGGAGCTTAAACGCCAGAATCATGAAGGCTAAGAAATGCTGGAATTGAAGTTTAACCTCCAGTTTAACCTTAAACTGGAGGTTAAACGCCAGAATGGAAGTCTCACCAAAGAAGCATGTCCACGTTTAACCTCCAGTTTGACCTTAAACTGGAGGTTAAACGCCAGAAGTGAGAAGAGCACCAAGGGGGGAAGTTCCACGTTTAACCTCCAGTTTAACCTTAAACTGGAGGTTAAACGCCAGAAAGGGGAAAAGCACCAGGGAGCCACTTCCACGTTTAAGCTCCAGTTTGACCTTAAACTGGAGCTTAAACGTGTTCGACCAAGTTTCTCCTCCAGGGTTGCTTTCTCCATTTCCACGTTTAAGCTCCAGTTTAACCTTAAACTGGAGCTTAAACGTGTTCGACACCTCCAGGGCTACCTTTCTCCTCTTCCACGTTTAAGCTCCAGTTTAACCTTAAACTGGAGCTTAAACGTGTTCGACCTCCAGGATGGCTTTCTCCTCTTCCACGTTTAAGCTCCAGTTTAACCTTAAACTGGAGCTTAAACGTGTTCGACCTCCAGGGCTGCCCTTCCTATCTCCACGTTTAAGCTTCAGTTTAACCTTAAACTGAAGCTTAAACGTGTTCGACTACATGACTCTCCAGGGCTGCCTTCTTCCATTTCCACGTTTAAGCTTCAGTTTAACCTTAAACTGAAGCTTAAACGTGCTTCTACAAAAGGCTTCACTGGAAGTATCTGGCGTTTAAGCTTCAGTTTAAGCTTAAACTGCAACTTAAACGCCACTCTTGGAAAAGGTTTCTGGGCCAAAAATATTGCGGTTTAAGTTAGTCTTTAAGCACAAACATTAACTTAAACTTACTCTGGCATGAAACCCAATTGAATATCATGGTTTATGGGATTGGGCCTGAAGGATTGATGAGTCTGAAATTTCAATTTGTTGAGTCATGTATTATTATTTGATTATCACTAAGTTGGCTCAATGAATGTTACAGAATTTGGATCAGCAGCCTCATCAAGATTATGGATCATAAACCCAAAGCAAAAGGAAAGCAGGGAGAGGCCTCAAAGCCCAAGAAACATAACAGAAGCTCAATATAGAAAGTGTATAAATAGGATAGAATTTAAGTTAGGAAGAACTGGGACTATTCATTTTAGCTAGTTTTCATATCTTTGTAATTGAATTCAGAGCTATGACTCACTAAACCCCCTTTCATTGGGTTAGGGAGCTCTATTGTAATTCAATGAATCAATAATAGTTTATCTTCTTCTTCAATCTTTTCTCTTGAATTTTGTTAGAAAGCTTCTCGATCTAATTCCATTGGGTAGTTGTCTTGGGAAAGAAACTACCCATAATTGGAATCCTTCGGAACCTTGGGAAAGGAATGGAGGATTCATGCTAGAGAAGCTTTCTCACAGTGAATTGGATTGGGGTTTGGATGGATATTGTGACATGTAATCCTACCAAATTGTGGTTCATGAAACTGTGTGGTATAATCAGTGATCGAGCATCATCTCTTCTTATGAACATTTAAACCAAGGGATTGGGATCCAATCATATAAGATTGCCAAGCAAAATTCAATGAACGCATTGGTTGAGGAAGAGATAAACATGTTTTGATTCGGAGATCTCAATATCTCCTATTACCCAATGAATTCCCCATTTCTGATTTCCACTTTCTCTTTACATTCTGCAACTCAATTCATGCAATCACCCCCATTCCCTTTTAATTTCAGCAATTTAGCTTCTGCTCTTTAATTCATGCAATTTAAGATTCCGCCATTTAAATTTCTTGTCATTTACGTTTCCCGCCAATTTTACATTCCGCAATTCTCATCTAAATCTTGATTCCGCTCAACTAGAACACACTTCTAATCCGAATTGCTCACTCAACCAATCCTTGTGGGATTCGACCTCACTCTATTGTGAGTTTTTACTTGACGATAACCGGTGCACTTGCCGGAAGGAATTTTGCCGATCGTGCAATTTCCTAAATCGTAGCATAACAAGTTTATGCGCATCAAGTTTATGGCGCCGTTGCCGGGGATTGGTTTTCGATTGACAATTCTCAAATTGGAAGTTAACTAGATTGAGCATTTTTTTTTGTTTTGATTAATTCAGTACAAGTTACTTGTTGAATTTTAATTTTTGCACCCTGTTACATGCTTTCTTTCTTTATGCCTTTAAATTCAAGCAACTAACTCACTGACTCACTAACTGTTTGAATTAATTCCTCAATTGCTCTAACCATACTCTTCCATTAACCAAGAGTATTTCACTTGTTTGTTGCCTGTGCTGTGTTCTTGTATGACAGGTAGGAGAGGAGAGACATCAACTCCTCCATATACCGAACCAGAGAGGACCCTTCATAGACTTAGAAGGGAAGCAAGAGGGAAGAGAGTAGTGGGAGAAGAGGAATCTGAAGGAGAATCTGAGGACAATTTTGAGGAAGCTTTAGATCTCAACATGGATAGAGAAGTTCACAACCATGAGAGAGCTGATGGAAACAATGCCATTCCTGAGAGGAGGGTTCTTAGTTCATACATAAACCCAACCTCTGGGAATTGTGGTAGCAGCATCCAGAAACCACCCATTCAGGCCAACAATTTTGAGCTCAAACCACAGCTAATATCACTTGTGGAGAATCATTGTTCATTTGGTGGAAGTGCTAATGAAGACCCAAACCAACATCTCACAAAATTCCTGAGAATTTGTGACACTGTGAAGTCCAATGGAGTCCAGGAAGATGCATATAAACTGCTTTTGTTCCCATTTTCACTTAGGGACAAGGCAGCTAAGTGGCTGGAATCATTCCCAAGGGGGAGCCTAACAACCTGGGATGAGGTGGAAAGCAAGTTTCTGGCACGTTTCTACCCCCCACAAAAGGTCAATAGGCTTCGATCTGAGGTTCAGACGTTTAGACAACAAGATGGTGAAACTCTCTACGAGGCATGGGAGAGATTCAAGGATTTGACAAGGAAATGCCCACCAGACATGTTCCATGACTGGGTGCAATTGCATATTTTCTATGATGGACTGTCTTATGAATCAAGGAAGGCTGTAGACCATTCATCAGGAGGTTCATTGAACAGGAAAAAGACTGTGGAAGAAGCCATTGAAGTGATTGAAACAGTGGCTGAGAATGAGTACTACTATGCATCAGAGAGACACAACACTAAGGGAGTCATGGAGCTGAACCATGTTGATACAATTCTAGCCCAAAACAAGGTGTTTGCCAAGCAACTAGCAGAGCTTACCAGGCAATTAGAAACAAAGCAAGTGGCTGCAATACACACACAAGATCAAGAGGAAGTAAGCATTGAAGGAGGTGATTGGGAAGAGGCCAACTATGTGGGAAACCAACAACGGCAATCATATGATCCACATTCCAACACTTACAACCCAGGATGGAAAAATCACCCAAACTTTGGGTGGGGGAACCAACAAACCCAACCACAAAACCACAAACCTTACAACCACAACCAACATAACAATTCCACATACCAAAACTCCAACCAAAGATCATACCAAGCCACACAAAACACTTACTCCCAACCATCATATCATGGCCAAAATAATCAACCTACCCAACTTAATCCGAACCAACAATTTCAAGATCAATTAAACCGGATAGAAGGAATGATGGCAACCATGAGTCAAGACATAACCGAATTGAAAAGCTTCAGGGATGATGTGAGAGCTACCTTAAGAAACCATGGTGAAAAACTCAAGAGGATGGAGTCTCAAGTAGGAGAGCTATCTCAACAGGCCGCCAAATCAACTGCAGTGTTCCCTAGTGACACAGAAAAGAATCCTAAAGGGGAACAAAAGAGAGTGAGATGGGAAGAATGCAAGGCCATCACCATATTGAAGGAAGTTTCAGAAGAAGAAGGAATCAGGCCCTCAGAGTAGGAGCCAGAAATCTTGAAGGAAGGTGTGGAAGAAGTTAAGCAGGAAAGTGGAACTGAGCAAGCCAAGGAACTGCAAAAAGGCATGCTGGAAATATACCAACCAAAAGCACCATTTCCTCAGAGGTTAGGAGGAGGTGAAAAAGGGAAAACCTATTCAAGGTTTTTAGAGACATTTAAGTCTCTCCATATCAATATTCCCTTCCTTGAGATTCTACATCAAATGCCTACACACATCAAGTATTTAAAGGAATTGTTGAGCAAGAAAAGAGTTTTGAAGGGAGGACAAACGGTAACAATGAACAAAGAATGCAGTGCTCTCATCAAGAAGGACACAGTCTCTAAGAAAACGGACCCAGGAAGTTTTCATATCCCTTGCATCATAGGGGAAACAAAAATTGACAGAGGATTCTGTGATCTAGGAGCTAGCATAAATGTGATGCCTCTAACTCTTATGAAGAGGCTACAACTGAATGAGGTGAGATCCACTGATGTAATCATACAACTGGCTGACAAAACTCAGAAGCAAGCTGAAGGGGTAGTTGAAAATGTGCTGGTGAAAGTGGGGGATTATTACTTCCCCACAGACTTTGTCATTGTGGACATGGAGGAAAGCTACTTACACCCTATCATTCTGGGCAGACCATTTCTAGCCACTATTAGAGCGCTCATAGATGTAGAACAAGGAGAGCTAATTCTGAGAATACATGATAAACAGCTCATTTTCAAAGTTTTCAAACCTGCATCTGAGCTTGAACTAGAACCTGAAAAGCCTAAGGATAATAGTAGCCATCTGTGTTTGGAGGAAAGTAATCCAGCAGCTGAAACTCTAAAACAGTCCTTGGAAGGCAAACAAGAGTTGCAAGAGTTAAAGCCACAAGAATCAATGGAAACATATCAGAAGGATCCTCCTGACATAAGGGTCAATGAAGAAATCCTCAAGAGAAAGGGAAGAGTGATAGGGAGATTGCCAAGAGGGTGGAGAAACAAGAAAATTCCCACTGAAGGTTTTTCTCCGGGAGATAACGTGATATCAAGTCATTATCTGCCAATCCCACCTGGCCTCAAAACCATTCCTTCCCAGCTCCCTCAAGTGTTCACAATCAGGAAAGTTCTTTCTATGGAACATTTAGAGGTCATGAATGAATCAAGTGGGGACGTTTTCATAGTGAGAGGAGAAGACGTCAAGCACTACAATCCACCCTAACAAGGGACAACCGTCAAGCTAGTGACGTTAAAGAAGCGTTTGTTGGGAGGCAACCCAACCTGAGGTAATACCCTTTTGCTGTTTCTTTTATTTGTTTCAATAAAAAGGGTGAAGTAGTTTCTGTGCATTGCAAAGAATTAAGTTTGGTGTTTCACACCAAACAATGAATTCGTGGATCAATAATTCAAAGGGGAATGTGTGACTCTAAGTTTGGTGTTCCACCATAAAGATCAACTGAACACAACAACCTTTGAATTATATGAAAGGAACAACTATTCTAAGCAGTCACAGAAATGCTTAAAACCCTTAGCAGCAACTTCATTCCAAAGAGAACTCAAGGATTCAAAGAACAGAGAAGTAAGTGGGAGACTAAGTTTGGTGTTCACACACCAACTTAAGACTCAGATACTTACCCACACATAGTTGAGCTAACCACTCAAGTGCTTGAGAAGCAAGCAACTTCATCACTCTTTGCAGGAAAGGAAACAAGGATCTTAAAACATTAAGCAACAATTAGGAGAAGAAGAAGAAATCAAAGTGTTTCTTGGCAACAAAGAGAAAACAAGGAATTTCACAAGGTGGTATTGTTCCTTGATAATTCTTTAAAAAGGGCAAACAAAAGCATGCTTGTTCTGGTTTAAACTGTAAATGTTGAATCTTTCTGGAATGTGAAGTTTTTAGTATATTTGTCTGTTTATTGCTTTGAATAAAGTGAATGCCTAGATGTTTGGATATAACTTCACCTTCTTAAACAAGTGCTTGCCATGCTTGTTCTGTTTCCAAAAATAAAAGAAAATTTTGAACAAAAGTAACTTGGCTCAATTAGTGACAAATCAAGTAGAATTAAGTGGTGGTATGCATGCTTGATTGTTTAAGTCAGATCACTGGAAATAGAGTGTAGAATTATCATTTTTTTTGTGTAGAAATTGAAAACTGTCTATGGATCTTGATGAATAAATGTCTTTGGCCATGAAAAAGAAAGAAAAAGAAGAAGAAAAAGCCACTGAAAAAGGGCAACCAAAAAGCAAGAAAATTGAGAAAAATAAGCTAGGCACCAATGGTTTGAACTTCTGAGACAAATGCCTGTGGTGTTTATGTATTAAGGATATGCTTGGATGAAGAGGTTCTGAGGAGTGTTTCAACACTTGGTAACTTGGGTTAACTAACCCGGGATTATCAACCAAAAGTCCATTATCAAGAGCAACCTAAATACAAAACATTTAGTCACACAAAGAGGTGATGGGCACCAATGTCTCAAGAAGAAATGTGAACTAAAATGCCTGAAGTGGATATGTGTAGTGCACTGATAAGAAAAAGAAAATGCCAAAGGCTTGTGCAACACATGACACCAAGCAAACAAGGAGCAAAGGAGCTCTAAGAAAAAGAAAAGAAAAACAAAGAAGAGAAAAGTGCCAAGGACATAAGAATAACAAGAGGCCATAGCAGTGTTTGATGGATGCAATGAAAAAGTGATAATCTTACCTGATAAGAATGAAAAAGTGATGCTGCAACTTTCTGCATAAAACCCTTCTGAGGAACTTCAAATGCTTGCTAATATAGCCAATGTAATTGCTTTCTGTTTCATACTTTCTTCTTAAATAACTCAGGACTTGCTTAGGGACAAGCAAGTATTAAGTTTGGTGTTGTGATGTCAAGGCATCTTAGGCTAGTTTCACTAGTATTTTTCTGTTAGTTTTAGTGGTTTTATGCATTTTCTTGAGCTTAAAGTAACCAAGAATGGTTAAAAGAATAACAAAGCAATGAACCATCCAAACAATATGATTTTGATGCAAATTCCATGAGTTTTAGTTATATTACTTGAATGCTATGAATGGAAGATTTCTCATGAAATTGTGCAAGACTTTGATGCAATTGTTTGGATGATTTCAGGGAAGAAGAGGCTAGGCAAGGAAGCAACAAAGTCAATAAAGGAAGCTTGAATATCACATGTGGAGTTTAAGTTCCAGTTTAAGCCTAAACTGGAGCTTAAACGCCAGAATCATGAAGGCTAAGAAATGCTGGAATTGAAGTTTAACCTCCAGTTTAACCTTAAACTGGAGGTTAAACGCCAGAATGGAAGTCTCACCAAAGAAGCATGTCCACGTTTAACCTCCAGTTTGACCTTAAACTGGAGGTTAAACGCCAGAAGTGAGAAGAGCACCAAGGGGGGAAGTTCCACGTTTAACCTCCAGTTTAACCTTAAACTGGAGGTTAAACGCCAGAAAGGGGAAAAGCACCAGGGAGCCACTTCCACGTTTAAGCTCCAGTTTGACCTTAAACTGGAGCTTAAACGTGTTCGACCAAGTTTCTCCTCCAGGGTTGCTTTCTCCATTTCCACGTTTAAGCTCCAGTTTAACCTTAAACTGGAGCTTAAACGTGTTCGACACCTCCAGGGCTACCTTTCTCCTCTTCCACGTTTAAGCTCCAGTTTAACCTTAAACTGGAGCTTAAACGTGTTCGACCTCCAGGATGGCTTTCTCCTCTTCCACGTTTAAGCTCCAGTTTAACCTTAAACTGGAGCTTAAACGTGTTCGACCTCCAGGGCTGCCCTTCCTATCTCCACGTTTAAGCTTCAGTTTAACCTTAAACTGAAGCTTAAACGTGTTCGACTACATGACTCTCCAGGGCTGCCTTCTTCCATTTCCACGTTTAAGCTTCAGTTTAACCTTAAACTGAAGCTTAAACGTGCTTCTACAAAAGGCTTCACTGGAAGTGTCTGGCGTTTAAGCTGCAGTTTAAGCTTAAACTGCAACTTAAACGCCACTCTTGGAAAAGGTTTCTGGGCCAAAAATATTGCGGTTTAAGTTAGTCTTTAAGCACAAACATTAACTTAAACTTACTCTGGCATGAAACCCAATTGAATATCATGGTTTATGGGATTGGGCCTGAAGGATTGATGAGTCTGAAATTTCAATTTGTTGAGTCATGTATTATTATTTGATTATCACTAAGTTGGCTCAATGAATGTTACAGAATTTGGATCAGCAGCCTCATCAAGATTATGGATCATAAACCCAAAGCAAAAGGAAAGCAGGGAGAGGCCTCAAAGCCCAAGAAACATAACAGAAGCTCAATATAGAAAGTGTATAAATAGGATAGAATTTAAGTTAGGAAGAACTGGGACTATTCATTTTAGCTAGTTTTCATATCTTTGTAATTGAATTCAGAGCTATGACTCACTAAACCCCCTTTCATTGGGTTAGGGAGCTCTATTGTAATTCAATGAATCAATAATAGTTTATATTCTTCTTCAATCTTTTCTCTTGAATTTTGTTAGAAAGCTTCTCGATCTAATTCCATTGGGTAGTTGTCTTGGGAAAGAAACTACCCATAATTGGAATCCTTCGGAACCTTGGGAAAGGAATGGAGGATTCATGCTAGAGAAGCTTTCTCACAGTGAATTGGATTGGGGTTTGGATGGATATTGTGACATGTAATCCTACCAAATTGTGGTTCATGAAACTGTGTGGTATAATCAGTGATCGAGCATCATCTCTTCTTATGAACATTTAAACCAAGGGATTGGGATCCAATCATATAAGATTGCCAAGCAAAATTCAATGAACGCATTGGTTGAGGAAGAGATAAACATGTTTTGATTCGGAGATCTCAATATCTCCTATTACCCAATGAATTCCCCATTTCTGATTTCCACTTTCTCTTTACATTCTGCAACTCAATTCATGCAATCACCCCCATTCCCTTTTAATTTCAGCAATTTAGCTTCTGCTCTTTAATTCATGCAATTTAAGATTCCGCCATTTAAATTTCTTGTCATTTACGTTTCCCGCCAATTTTACATTCCGCAATTCTCATCTAAATCTTGATTCCGCTCAACTAGAACACACTTCTAATCCGAATTGCTCACTCAACCAATCCTTGTGGGATTCGACCTCACTCTATTGTGAGTTTTTACTTGACGATAACCGGTGCACTTGCCGGAAGGAATTTTGCCGATCGTGCAATTTCCTAAATCGTAGCATAACAAGTTTATGCGCATCAAGTTTATGGCGCCGTTGCCGGGGATTGGTTTTCGATTGACAATTCTCAAATTGGAAGTTAACTAGATTGAGCATTTTTTTTTTTGTTTTGATTAATTCAGTACAAGTTACTTGTTGAATTTTAATTTCTGCACCCTGTTACATGCTTTCTTTCTTTATGCCTTTAAATTCAAGCAACTAACTCACTGACTCACTAACTGTTTGAATTAATTCCTCAATTGCTCTAACCATACTCTTCCATTAACCAAGAGTATTTCACTTGTTTGTTGCCTGTGCTGTGTTCTTGTATGACAGGTAGGAGAGGAGAGACATCAACTCCTCCATATACCGAACCAGAGAGGACCCTTCATAGACTTAGAAGGGAAGCAAGAGGGAAGAGAGTAGTGGGAGAAGAGGAATCTGAAGGAGAATCTGAGGACAATTTTGAGGAAGCTTTAGATCTCAACATGGATAGAGAAGTTCACAACCATGAGAGAGCTGATGGAAACAATGCCATTCCTGAGAGGAGGGTTCTTAGTTCATACATAAACCCAACCTCTGGGAATTGTGGTAGCAGCATCCAGAAACCACCCATTCAGGCCAACAATTTTGAGCTCAAACCACAGCTAATATCACTTGTGGAGAATCATTGTTCATTTGGTGGAAGTGCTAATGAAGACCCAAACCAACATCTCACAAAATTCCTGAGAATTTGTGACACTGTGAAGTCCAATGGAGTCCAGGAAGATGCATATAAACTGCTTTTGTTCCCATTTTCACTTAGGGACAAGGCAGCTAAGTGGCTGGAATCATTCCCAAGGGGGAGCCTAACAACCTGGGATGAGGTGGAAAGCAAGTTTCTGGCACGTTTCTACCCCCCACAAAAGGTCAATAGGCTTCGATCTGAGGTTCAGACGTTTAGACAACAAGATGGTGAAACTCTCTACGAGGCATGGGAGAGATTCAAGGATTTGACAAGGAAATGCCCACCAGACATGTTCCATGACTGGGTGCAATTGCATATTTTCTATGATGGACTGTCTTATGAATCAAGGAAGGCTGTAGACCATTCATCAGGAGGTTCATTGAACAGGAAAAAGACTGTGGAAGAAGCCATTGAAGTGATTGAAACAGTGGCTGAGAATGAGTACTACTATGCATCAGAGAGACACAACACTAAGGGAGTCATGGAGCTGAACCATGTTGATACAATTCTAGCCCAAAACAAGGTGTTTGCCAAGCAACTAGCAGAGCTTACCAGGCAATTAGAAACAAAGCAAGTGGCTGCAATACACACACAAGATCAAGAGGAAGTAAGCATTGAAGGAGGTGATTGGGAAGAGGCCAACTATGTGGGAAACCAACAACGGCAATCATATGATCCACATTCCAACACTTACAACCCAGGATGGAAAAACCACCCAAACTTTGGGTGGGGGAACCAACAAACCCAACCACAAAACCACAAACCTTACAACCACAACCAACATAACAATTCCACATACCAAAACTCCAACCAAAGATCATACCAAGCCACACAAAACACTTACTCCCAACCATCATATCATGGCCAAAATAATCAACCTACCCAACTTAATCCGAACCAACAATTTCAAGATCAATTAAACCGGATAGAAGGAATGATGGCAACCATGAGTCAAGACATAACTGAATTGAAAAGCTTCAGGGATGATGTGAGAGCTACCTTAAGAAACCATGGTGAAAAACTCAAGAGGATGGAGTCTCAAGTAGGAGAGCTATCTCAACAGGCCGCCAAATCAACTGCAGTGTTCCCTAGTGACACAGAAAAGAATCCTAAAGGGGAACAAAAGAGAGTGAGATGGGAAGAATGCAAGGCCATCACCATATTGAAGGAAGTTTCAGAAGAAGAAGGAATCAGGCCCTCAGAGCAGGAGCCAGAAATCTTGAAGGAAGGTGTGGAAGAAGTTAAGCAGGAAAGTGGAACTGAGCAAGCCAAGGAACTGCAAAAAGGCATGCTGGAAATATACCAACCAAAAGCACCATTTCCTCAGAGGTTAGGAGGAGGTGAAAAAGGGAAAACCTCTTCAAGGTTTTTAGAGACATTTAAGTCTCTCCATATCAATATTCCCTTCCTTGAGATTCTCCATCAAATGCCTACACACATCAAGTATTTAAAGGAATTGTTGAGCAAGAAAAGAGTTTTGAAGGGAGGACAAACGGTAACAATGAACAAAGAATGCAGTGCTCTCATCAAGAAGGACACAGTCTCTAAGAAAACGGACCCAGGAAGTTTTCATATCCCTTGCATCATAGGGGAAACAAAAATTGACAGAGGATTCTGTGATCTAGGAGCTAGCATAAATGTGATGCCTCTAACTCTTATGAAGAGGCTACAACTGAATGAGGTGAGATCCACTGATGTAATCATACAACTGGCTGACAAAACTCAGAAGCAAGCTGAAGGGGTAGTTGAAAATGTGCTGGTGAAAGTGGGGGATTATTACTTCCCCACAGACTTTGTCATTGTGGACATGGAGGAAAGCTACTTACACCCTATCATTCTGGGCAGACCATTTCTAGCCACTACTAGAGCGCTCATAGATGTAGAACAAGGAGAGCTAATTCTGAGAATACATGATGAACAGCTCATTTTCAAAGTTTTCAAACCTGCATCTGAGCTTGAACCAGAACCTGAAAAGCCTAAGGATAATAGTAGCCATCTGTGTTTGGAGGAAAGTAATCCAGCAGCTGAAACTCTAAAACAGTCCTTGGAAGGCAAACAAGAGTTGCAAGAGTTAAAGCCACAAGAATCAATGGAAACAGATCAGAAGGATCCTCCTGACATAAGGGTCAATGAAGAAATCCTCAAGAGAAAGGGAAGAGTGATAGGGAGATTGCCAAGAGGGTGGAGAAACAAGAAAATTCCCACTGAAGGTTTTTCTCCGGGAGATAACGTGATATCAAGTCATTATCTGCCAATCCCACCTGGCCTCAAAACCATTCCTTCCCAGCTCCCTCAAGTGTTCACAATCAGGAAAGTTCTTTCTATGGAACATTTAGAGGTCATGAATGAATCAAGTGGGGACGTTTTCATAGTGAGAGGAGAAGACGTCAAGCACTACAATCCACCCTAACAAGGGAGAACCGTCAAGCTAGTGACGTTAAAGAAGCGCTTGTTGGGAGGCAACCCAACCTGAGGTAATACCCTTTTGCTGTTTCTTTTATTTGTTTCAATAAAAAGGGTGAAGTAGTTTCTGTGCATTGCAAAGAATTAAGTTTGGTGTTTCACACCAAACAATGAATTCGTGGATCAATAATTCAAAGGGGAATGTGTGACTCTAAGTTTGGTGTTCCACCATAAAGATCAACTGAACACAACAACCTTTGAATTATATGAAAGGAACAACTATTCTAAGCAGTCACAGAAATGCTTAAAACCCTTAGCAGCAACTTCATTCCAAAGAGAACTCAATGATTCAAAGAACAGAGAAGTAAGTGGGAGACTAAGTTTGGTGTTCACACACCAACTTAAGACTCAGATACTTACCCACACATAGTTGAGCTAACCACTCAAGTGCTTGAGAAGCAAGCAACTTCATCACTCTTTGCAGGAAAGGAAACAAGAATCTTAAAACATTAAGCAACAATTAGGAGAAGAAGAAGAAATCAAAGTGTTTCCTGGAAACAAAGAGAAAACAAGGAATTTCACAAGGTGGTATTGTTCCTTGATAATTCTTTAAAAAGGGCAAACAAAAGCATGCTTGTTCTGGTTTAAACTGTAAATGTTGAATCTTTCTAGAATGTGAAGTTTTTAGTATATTTGTCTGTTTATTGCTTTGAATAAAGTGAATGCCTAGATGTTTGGATATAACTTCACCTTCTTAAACAAGTGCTTGCCATGCTTGTTCTGTTTCCAAAAATAAAAGAAAAGTTTGAACAAAAGTAACTTGGCTCAATTAGTGACAAATCAAGTAGAATTAAATGGTGGTATGCATGCTTGATTGTTTAAGTCAGATCACTGGAAATAGAGTGTAGAATTATCATTTTTTTTGTGTAGAAATTGAAAACTGTCTATGGATCTTGATGAATAAATGTCTTTGGCCATGAAAAAGAAAGAAAAAGAAGAAGAAAAAGCCACTGAAAAAGGGCAACCAAAAAGCAAGAAAATTGAGAAAAATAAGCTAGGCACCAATGGTTTGAACTTCTGAGACAAATGCCTGTGGTGTTTATGTATTAAGGATATGCTTGGATGAAGAGGTTCTGAGGAGTGTTTCAACACTTGGTAACTTGGGTTAACTAACCCGGGATTATCAACCAAAAGTCCATTATCAAGAGCAACCTAAATACAAAACATTTAGTCACACAAAGAGGTGATGGGCACCAATGTCTCAAGAAGAAATGTGAACTAAAATGCCTGAAGTGGATATGTGTAGTGCACTGATAAGAAAAAGAAAATGCCAAAGGCTTGTGCAACACATGACACCAAGCAAACAAGGAGCAAAGGAGCTCTAAGAAAAAGAAAAGAAAAACAAAGAAGAGAAAAGTGCCAAGGACATAAGAATAACAAGAGGCCATAGCAGTGTTTGATGGATGCAATGAAAAAGTGATAATCTTACCTGATAAGAATGAAAAAGTGATGCTGCAACTTTCTGCATAAAACCCTTCTGAGGAACTTCAAATGCTTGCTAATATAGCCAATGTAATTGCTTTCTGTTTCATACTTTCTTCTTAAATAACTCAGGACTTGCTTAGGGACAAGCAAGTATTAAGTTTGGTGTTGTGATGCCAAGGCATCTTAGGCTAGTTTCACTAGTATTTTTCTGTTAGTTTTAGTGGTTTTATGCATTTTCTTGAGCTTAAAGTAACCAAGAATGGTTAAAAGAATAACAAAGCAATGAACCATCCAAACAATATGATTTTGATGCAAATTCCATGAGTTTTAGTTATATTACTTGAATGCTATGAATGGAAGATTTCTCATGAAATTGTGCAAGACTTTGATGCAATTGTTTGGATGATTTCAGGGAAGAAGAGGCTAGGCAAGGAAGCAACAAAGTCAATAAAGGAAGCTTGAATATCACATGTGGAGTTTAAGTTCCAGTTTAATCCTAAACTGGAGCTTAAACGCCAGAATCATGAAGGCTAAGAAATGCTGGAATTGAAGTTTAACCTCCAGTTTAACCTTAAACTGGAGGTTAAACGCCAGAATGGAAGTCTCACCAAAGAAGCATGTCCACGTTTAACCTCCAGTTTGACCTTAAACTGGAGGTTAAACGCCAGAAGTGAGAAGAGCACCAAGGGGGGAAGTTCCACGTTTAACCTCCAGTTTAACCTTAAACTGGAGGTTAAACGCCAGAAAGGGGAAAAGCACCAGGGAGCCACTTCCACGTTTAAGCTCCAGTTTGACCTTAAACTGGAGCTTAAACGTGTTCGACCAAGTTTCTCCTCCAGGGTTGCTTTCTCCATTTCCACGTTTAAGCTCCAGTTTAACCTTAAACTGGAGCTTAAACGTGTTCGACACCTCCAGGGCTACCTTTCTCCTCTTCCACGTTTAAGCTCCAGTTTAACCTTAAACTGGAGCTTAAACGTGTTCGACCTCCAGGGCTGCCCTTCCTATCTCCACGTTTAAGCTTCAGTTTAACCTTAAACTGAAGCTTAAACGTGTTCGACTACATGACTCTCCAGGGCTGCCTTCTTCCATTTCCACGTTTAAGCTTCAGTTTAACCTTAAACTGAAGCTTAAACGTGCTTCTACAAAAGGCTTCACTGGAAGTGTCTGGCGTTTAAGCTGCAGTTTAAGCTTAAACTGCAACTTAAACGCCACTCTTGGAAAAGGTTTCTGGGCCAAAAATATTGCGGTTTAAGTTAGTCTTTAAGCACAAACATTAACTTAAACTTACTCTGGCATGAAACCCAATTGAATATCATGGTTTATGGGATTGGGCCTGAAGGATTGATGAGTCTGAAATTTCAATTTGTTGAGTCATGTATTATTATTTGATTATCACTAAGTTGGCTCAATGAATGTTACAGAATTTGGATCAGCAGCCTCATCAAGATTATGGATCATAAACCCAAAGCAAAAGGAAAGCAGGGAGAGGCCTCAAAGCCCAAGAAACATAACAGAAGCTCAATATAGAAAGTGTATAAATAGGATAGAATTTAAGTTAGGAAGAACTGGGACTATTCATTTTAGCTAGTT
Organism: Arachis ipaensis; assembly: GCF_059453495.1. Taxonomy (NCBI): domain Eukaryota; kingdom Viridiplantae; phylum Streptophyta; class Magnoliopsida; order Fabales; family Fabaceae; genus Arachis; species Arachis ipaensis. The sequence goes on along the minus strand of NC_142441.1, from coordinate 109,222,436 downwards.
TTCATATCTTTGTAATTGAATTCAGAGCTATGACTCACTAAACCCCCTTTCATTGGGTTAGGGAGCTCTATTGTAATTCAATGAATCAATAATAGTTTATCTTCTTCTTCAATCTTTTCTCTTGAATTTTGTTAGAAAGCTTCTCGATCTAATTCCATTGGGTAGTTGTCTTGGGAAAGAAACTACCCATAATTGGAATCCTTCGGAACCTTGGGAAAGGAATGGAGGATTCATGCTAGAGAAGCTTTCTCACAGTGAATTGGATTGGGGTTTGGATGGATATTGTGACATGTAATCCTACCAAATTGTGGTTCATGAAACTGTGTGGTATAATCAGTGATCGAGCATCATCTCTTCTTATGAACATTTAAACCAAGGGATTGGGAATTTGTTTGTTTTTAGAGAGAATTGGTGAGCCAAGGGATTGGGATCCAATCATATAAGATTGCCAAGCAAAATTCAATGAACGCATTGGTCGAGGAAGAGATAAACATGTTTTGATTCGGAGATCTCAATATCTCCTATTACCCAATGAATTTCCCATTTCTGATTTCCACTTTTTCTTTACATTCTGCAACTCAATTCATGCAATCACCCCCATTCCCTTTTAATTTCAGCAATTTAGCTTCTGCTCTTTAATTCATGCAATTTAAGATTCCGCCATTTAAATTTCTTGTCATTTACGTTTCCCGCCAATTTTACATTCCGCAATTCTCATCTAAATCTTGATTCCGCTCAACTAGAACACACTTCTAATCCGAATTGCTCACTCAACCAATCCTTGTGGGATTCGACCTCACTCTATTGTGAGTTTTTACTTGACGATAACCGGTGCACTTGCCGGAAGGAATTTTGCCGATCGTGCAATTTCCTAAATCGTAGCATAACAAGTTTATGCGCATCACATTCGAAGAACGAACAAAAGGGGGGTTACTGTTTAGGTAGGATAGATGGATGTAGTCCAATGGCTAAAGCTCTGCCTGCTTCTTGTGGACTGAACTCTCTTTAGGTTCCGAGTTGTTTTTGGGTAGGATGGTCGAATTTTTCTTCGCCACTAGTGGCAACGAAGTTCTTGGTAATTAACAACGGGGAAGGAAGATCTCCACTCATTTCATCCATTCAGTGCCTGCGGTGAGGCGCAACCCACAACAAACAAAGGGGAAAGTTTGCTTGCTGTAGCCCTTTTTTTGTAGACTAGGCTTGATAAGCTAAGCTATTTAAGCTCGAGAAGGGTAGGCTTGCAGCTTCGCCAGAGGCTACTAGGGGGGAGCTGTCGTAGAAGCTTTGCCCTTTGTACAGAGATTGTTATGAACTGACTAAATGACTAGCGGAACGCTAGCTAAGCTAATAAATAGTATAAGTTCCCTTCAATCAAATCAATAAGCTTTTTTTCAGGCCTCCTTCTTAGAACCCATTGAGGGGGGCCTCGGCCCAGGAAGGGGAGAGTGGCCGAGTGGTCAAAAGCGACAGACTGTAAATCTGTTGAAGTTTTTCTACGTAGGTTCGAATCCTGCCTCTCCCACTTGTTTGTTGTAGACTTCAGAGAAGGGAAAGGAGGCATTCGTCAGCGCAGGAAGGCCCGATTTCTTCTTGTCAATGCAAAGCTCCTTTTTTTTTTGCCGTGCCGTGAAGTTCAATTGTATCGTATGTTAGTTAGAGAGGTTGGCGAACTACTATGATCTATAGATTCCCTAGATATATCCAATCCCAACGAGAATAGAAGCGAGCCACTTCCGTTGTAGTCGTCGTAGTCTTTTAGCTTATGTAGTGGTCGGCCTTCCTACACGCACGCGCCCGCCAGAATGCCTCCTTGGTTCCGGACGAAGCCAAGCCGATACATACGATAGGCGAAGGCCATTTCATAGCGCCTGGGAACGCAAGTTTGATCGAGGATTGGGGAGGAGAGGTGGAATGGAAGAAAAGGCTCGGGATGGATTTTGGAGTCTTTGTGCGAGCCGTATGCGGTGAGAGTCGCACGTACGGTAACGAGGGGGGTTCGCGTCTATACGTGTAGTGTGGTGGTTGGGCCTACCCACCCTATTTGTTCCATTATCTATGGGTCTACTGGAGCTACCCACTTCGATCAATTAGCCAAGATTTTGACCGGATACGAAATCACTGGTGCTCGATCTAGTGGTATTTATATGGGGATTCTATCTATCGCTGTAGGATCCCTATTCAAGATCACTGCAGTTCCTTTTCGGGCGGCTGTAAAACGGAAGGCCGCTCATAGGTGGTAGGTTAGGGTGGGTGGTACCGCTCAGATTGCGGCCAATCTTCCTAACCGCGCGTGGGCCGGGCTTAGAGCGCGTGAAACTCATCACTATCTCGTAAGGGCGTTGAGACCATAGCATGTTAAACGAAAGCGTCGCTTTCTCTGTAGTGTTTTCACACAGCTGCCCGCCTAGAAGAGCCACTCGCTTCGTAGTGTTGTCACACAAGATAAGCACGCAGCCCGCCAGCTGGCCGGGCAAATCGAAGTTATCTTCCGGTCAACTGTCCACCCAGTGAAGTGCAAAAAATACAGTAGAATCACGCAACGCACGCTGCTGGTGTGCTTCCTGCCCGCGAGGAAAGAAGAGCGACAAGGTTTAGTTCAGATTTGACTGTTTGCAGCATGGGAGCGGATTACCCAAAAAATCCCTGGGAACAATGAAAAAAAAGATATCTCGGTAACAAAAACCATAGGGGGCTGTATTGGCGAGATCCAACGGTGAACAGCTGTCCAAAAGAAAAACCGCCTGGAAGTCCGAGGACCTTTAGTACCCTTTCCCCGAACCAGCAGCCTTTGTGCCAAGCAAGACCGCCCTTGTCCTTTCTCCATTCCGCCTCCTTCTTAGCTTTGTTCCAATAGAGTCTAAGGCAAAGCAAAAGTAAGTGGGTTCGTATGCCTACTTTACCTACTTGACGAAAGGGAACGAACTTAGTTTCGTTTCCGGGTTTATGGACTCCTTCCTTTTTCTTTTTTTTTTTTATGTCGTGACGCTTTGGTTACCGGCAAACGCTTCCAAAGGCGACCCTCTCGAGTTTCCGGCTGTTTCCTAGATTGAAGTAGCCTTTCTTTCGTCGCCCTAGCAAACGAAAGAAGTCACTATCAAACAGCTCGCCCTACTGAAGTACCAAAGGTGCACTCCGCCCGGCGACTAAGAAAGAAATTGGTTTGTGCTTTGATGTGATGAGGTCGCAAAGAGGGAGGCTCCTATTGACTAAAGGTTGGTTCTTCGGTTTCCTTTAGAATGAAAGTCGCTATGAAGCCCCTACTACTTATATTGACTTTGTTTGATTAAATAAAAAGGCGAACCCCAACAAAGCAAGTCGTATGGGGTGGGGTGCTTGTGGTAAGCTGCCTTGGATATGAGTATGAGGAATTCCTACAAAAAGGCAAAATCCGGTATTTGACGAAGGAAGATATATCTATCAATAGATAGGATTTAGTGTTCGATATAGGGGATAGGATCCATCTGCTCTTTTTCTCTCTCCATTTTTTTAGCGTTATATCTGATCTGCTCTCTCTAAAAAAAAATGGGGATTTATGATACATAGAAATCTAAGGGGTGTCTATTCTATTCCTCTTTAGAGTAGAGAAAAAAAAAAGATAGCTGAACGAGATATCTTTTTTCTATCTATCATTGATTCAATCTATGAATCAAGTCGAAAGACTTCTTTGGGTTCCCCGAAGCCCCGAATGGATTGTGGATCGTTTCTGCCAACGAAATGAACGCGGAGCCCGTTCTGAATGCTTCTCCGATCGGGAAGTTCTCGCGAAGAGAATAAGATGCTGCTCCCCCTCCCTCTGTCTTTTCTCGCTTTGCTAATCTTCCCTTCTAACGCGGGCCGGGCGGCGGCGGGCGCGGGAGGAAGAAACCTAAGAGCGTCTTCTCTCTCTTAGGTTTCTTTTTTTTTTCAGTGCAACACAGGCTTTTTGTCATCCCTGCAGCTTTCCAGATTTTGTATTGAACGTATGGCGTAGCTAGGATCTTCCAATCTTGAGCCTATCCTATGTTCAAACCAACCAAACCCACCCCCTATTTGAATAAGGCTGGAAAGAATGCCCGCCAAGTTCAGATAAGGGAATGCTTCCCCCAACCATTAAAGGAAAGGCTCGACGAAGGGAGATGCGGCGGGGGAAGGAAAACGCTTTCGGAGATCGAGATTCATTTTGTTTTTCATCGAAAACGAAGAAGGCCGAGGATGGCCTACGGTGCGTGTTATCTGAAGGGAACACGCTTTTTCGACCGCGGTGGTATGCCTGCATTTCTAGGCGGGCCCTCTCCTCGTTCTGCCCGCAGGCCCATTGGGATAGCAGCCTTCGGGCTTTGCTTGCCCTTGATATATCGGCCCGGGAAAGCGCTGGCAACAACAGAAAGGAAGGGGTCCATGTAGCTGCTGCGTCCGCCCCCTTCTTAGCCCCATTGACTAAGAAGGGGCTGCAGGTTCGGCATCTACTAAAAAAGAAAGAATCCACTTGAGATAACCACGCCTCTGCTAGGCAGCGTGTGGAATGGCCAAGAGCGGACCTTTTTGGATATATAATCCAAGTGGAGAGTGGGGTTACGGGAACAGCCGTCTGATGGAAAACCACTTTCACTTTTAGTTCAGAGAGCACTTTTTTCGTCGAGAAATCTTCGTTCCCTTTCGTGTGAATTCCCCTGCGGCGAATTCAAAACTGTTGGGGCCCCATCTCTCGAGCCCCGAAGAAAACCCCTCCCCTTCGGACTCCATATCCCTCCCTTTTGACTCTATATATGTGGGCACCTGATATCTATGAGGGTTCACCCATCCCGGTTACAGCATTCCTTTCTATTGCGCCTAAAATTTCTATTTTTGCTAATATTTCACGTGTTTCTATTTATGGTTCCTATGGAGCTACATTGCAACAAATCTTCTGTTTCTGCAGCATTGCTTCTATGATTTTAGGAGCACTGGCCGCCATGGCCCAAACGAAAGTCAAAAGACCTCTAGCTCATAGTTCAATTGGACATGTAGGTTATATTCGTACTGGTTTCTCATGTGGAACCATAGAAGGAATTCAATCACTACTAATTGGTATCTTAATTTATGCATTAATGACGATAGATGCATTCGCCATAGTTTTAGCATTACGGCAAACCCGTGTAAAATATATAGCGGATTTGGGCGCTATAGCCAAAACGAATCCTATTTTGGCTATTACCTTCTCCATTACTATGTTCTCATACGCAGGAATACCCCCGTTAGCCGGCTTTTATAGCAAATTCTATTTGTTCTTCGCCGCTTTGGGTTGTGGGGCTTACTTCCTAGCCCCAGTGGGAGTAGTGACTAGCGTTATAGGTTGTTGGGCGGCCGGAAGGTTGCCACGAGTAAGTAAGTAAATTTGGGGGACCGAAGTCCCTTTCGATGACCTGGCACCGGACACGTAGCTTACCGAATCAGTTGCGACACCGATGGGAATGCATGCTACGAAAGATAGGGTAGAGTCTGATACATCAACCGTCTACTCAATATCCTTGTACGAGTCCACAATCACTACACGAGATGAACCTTGGTTTGGTGAATTGAAGTTGGCCTTAGGTGTAAAAGGACTCCCAGTTACTGCGCGCGATCGTATACTGAGGTGTTCCCCGCCGGTTGTTGGAACGACGCGAGCCGGGCCTCCATTCAGAAAGATGAAGGGTCCAAACAAAGGTCAAAATAGGGGGTTACAAATGCCCCATCTCATTGGGGGCGGAAAACGAATCGACATCTCGATGTGATACAGCCTTTTCCATTTTAGTTGGGAAAGAACGGCGAAATCCATCCGAACCGTCCAATGAAGAATAAGAGGAGAGCAAAGCGCCAATGGCGCGCGAAGCGCATGCGAAACAGGCACGGAGAAAAATAAGTGTGGAGGATAAGCAGCCGAGCTCATTCCCTTCGCTTCCTGGGCCCCAAGCAGTGCAGTCTTTCCTGGCCAAATCCTTGATTGGGGGCTTCTTGCTGCGCTACTTAACTATAGAAAGACTTTTTTTCTAGTCATATATATTAATAGAAAGATAGATCCATCCATCTATCCTATCCGATTTAGATTTATATAAGAAAGAATTTTTTTCATTCAACGTTTGATTCAAAGAACTGCGCTACGACCCCCCGGCTCATGAAAAGGCTCTACTGCAATGGATGGCAGAGGGTCCGTAGTATCCAAAGCACTGGAGTGGTCCAGTAGCCGGGAAGGGGCCTAGAAGTGCCTACTACTACACCACACTACACTCGGCTCTACACATTTACAGAGCTAACCCCTGTCCAGTCCCTGGCAGAGTGAAGGGGGCTTCCGTCCTTTTTCCCTATCCCCTCGCTTTGCTATAAAAGCAGGCTAACGGGGCCTTACTTATTCAGGGGGGAGTGGAGCCCCGAAAAGCACTGTATAGAGGAAGATCCTCGGCCCCTCCTCATTCTCTACAGGGTTCCAAACCTTTCTTCAACATAGGTGACAACGAGCGGGGCAGAGATGGAAGAGATCGAACACGAGAATAAGAAGCAAGCTCGCCTTCCTTTTTGATCATTTTGATAGAGAGGGATGGAGAAAGTGGACAAAACGGAGTAGCATTTCCCAGTCGAAAAGAGATGGGTTCTCGTCTTGCATTTCTCATCGAACAAATACAGAAAAAGAATCATATTGAAAAACGTTCCTAACCCACCAACCCCTTCCTTCGTAGAGCCGTGTATTGTAAGTGATCCGAACCTGCCCGGAGCGAGTCTCCCATAGAGGCAAGTAAAGTTGGTGAGCCGTATGATGGGCAACTATCTCCTGCGGTTCGGAGAGGACTCAGCTGTTAGTTAGTACCCCCTTTCGAGGTGGACCTTTCACTCTATTTTATTATATACGTTTAGCGAAAAGAATGTTTTTTGATACACCTAGGACATGGATTTTATATGAACCAATGGATCGTGACAAGTCGTTACTACTAGCAATGACTTCGTCTTTCGTTACTTCATCCTTTCCATATCCCTCCCCCTTGTTCTCAGTTACTCATCAAATGGCACTCAGTTCATATCTTTAAGTTCGATCATTGACAAGGTTCAAAGAAAGGGTGGGCCATTGATAAAGAATGGATTCCAAAGCACAATGCTAGCAAGGGCCTCTGCTTTTCTTTTCATTAAAGACAGTTCCATTCGATTAGTTAGCTCGTAGTCAGTCTTTACTTAACTGAAAAAGCAAGAAAACGGATGCGCGTCGTTAGCCTTTCTCTAAAGTAGGCTTTCGCGCAAGTGCGCCCCCTACTTTAGAAGCCGTTGCTTGTTCGTTAGCCTTTCTCTAAAGTAGGCTTTCGCGCAGCTCAATCCCTTGCTTGTTCCCAAAAGTCCCAATAATGGGGAACTGGCCTTCGGCTTCATAGCCTGCTTTCTTAGCTCTCGAAAAGGAATTTGATGTCAAATATTATAGAATAGCGCAGTCCAATACTTTGATCTCTGCTAATAGAAGATAACGATTCTTTCCTTTGGATGTTCGAACAAGTCATTAATGGTATCTAGAGCCCTATAGAATGAAGAAAGGCCTTTGGTTCACATAGTAACCAAACCTGTAGGTTAGTGGCTTACGTACCTATTGGTAAAGTCGGCCTACACGACCGTCTAGGCGGGAAAGAAACATGTTTTTCCTATGACTTGAGGCCACCGGGCCTTTTAGCTATGAGTGATTACGTTCCTTAAACCTGCTGTAGGGTTCATCTTTTTATTCACCATAGGAGGACTCACTGGAATAGTCCCGGCTAATTCTGGGCTAGACATTGCTCTACATGGGCGAGCCCTCCCCTTTGCCGTATCTTTTGCCTTGCGGAAGGTGGGCCTAAGAGGGGGACTGGCCTTAGCAATAGGAGGTGCTTGTAAAGCACTAATATATTCCTACGATGACATAGGTATGTCTGTGCTACCCACGAGATCGGATTCCACTTCTTCGGGCTCCTGGCGATTTCAATTTGGAAGGAATAGAAAGTTCGCACGAAGCATCAGCTATCGAGATCACAGGCGAACCCACTCAGCAACCTACCGAGGTTATGAGCCAGGCTTCGCCGTATAACCAAGAGGGTCCTCCACCCGTACCGCAGCCTGTAGCTGCACCGGGACCCGTTGACACCACCATAGACGAAGTAAAACAAAAAGTTTCCGCCTTTCTGAATTCATTTCGGAAACGCGCCTACTTCCATTTTTATAACGAGCACCTTTGATGAACTTAACCTCAACAATGCGTTCCCCCAAAAAAGAAAAAAAATCTGTCAGGAAATAGAACGGCTAACGAGAGATCGACCGAATTCGGCCCAGGACGCGAAAGCACTTTTAACTTGGCCTGGGAAAACCCCCAAAAAATTCAGATAAATTGGAAATAGCATTAAAGCCCCAAAAGATAGGGTGCCCGCGGGGCAGCACCAAACGCAAGATGTGGAAAAACATCTTGCTTGTGCCATATGTACTGAGATTGCTCGGGAGACATGGTTACAAGTCCCGCCTTCCAATAGGTCAACGGTTTGCTTTTGTGAAAGAAGCCTGCATACCCACTCTCCTTTCCCCCTATCGCTAGGGCGTCGGTCTAACATGAGCTACTACTCTATATATGAATTGAAAGCTCTCACGATAAACGAAATATCCCATAATCTTTCCATAGCAGCACTAAAGTAAGAAATTTCACTTAGGGTCCAGGGTAGAGTCAAGCTAAAGTTTGATGGCTCTGCCTCTCATAATTCAAAATCTGGGACCTGCGGGGGCCAGAGGTCTTATTCTTATAGACTATGATGGCCGGTTCCGGGTACTTGCTATTCGATCCCAATCCACCCAGTCTACCTACAACCGAGCAGAGGTTTTGGCCGGGGATTTTAATATGTTTTTTATTCAAAGTGAGGCAGGTGCACATCGAGGAAGACTCTAAGATTACGATTACAATCCAGATACTCCTCCATGGACCCTAAGGACCATTGTCCAGGGTTGCCAGTTTATGCTACAGTCGTTTCACAGCTGGTCAGCGAACCACTTAGAGAAGAACTAAGTCATTGAAAGACGTTCCCCTAGTGCTTCCCTTTCCATTCTATTATCAATTAAAGAAGTACGAGTCGAGCGGTTTTCATCTTGTTAGGCTTCGGGATTTTGGCGGCAATCAGGTGCCCCACACCAAAGCAAGGGCCCCTTCCGCCTTTAGTATTTGAATGAAGGTAAAAAAGAGAAAGGTGCTTCCGAGTTGAAAAGGAAAGCTAGCGAAGAAAGCATTCATTCACTACCCTATTAACAACTCGTAGCTACAGGAACTCGTACTGAGGGCTCTCGAGTAAAGGCTTAGTAAGTCCCCGCTCTGGAGTGGAGTGAATACCACCGCGCCCCTACGGCTCCTGGCTTTAGAGTCCTCCACCTACCGCTGGAAGAGTATGACAAAGATGAGAAGTTAGGATTTCCTCAGTCTTTCCACTGTAGTAGATTCGCTAATTGTATTTCCAGCTGCAATTTGATTGATCAGATATTTCAAAAGTAGTCCAGGTCAATTTCTTCTCTTCTGGGCTAACACGAATTTACATTTTCAAGCTTATTGCAACTCAAACTCAGTCAGATTGGGCTAGGCTGCTTCTCATCCAACACCTGGTTAATCTATTCCCAAAGCCAGGAGAAACTTGAACATCGAACAACCGTAACTTTAAACAACCAATAGTTGGAGCCTTGAGGCCCTTCTCCCAGGGATAATATTCATATTCCTTATAGGAAAGTTACTGAGGCAATGCAGTCGTTGAATAGCCTATAAACACAACAGAAAGGAAGATAGCAATTGACCTATTCACGTTGATTCAGCCGGAAGTAAACTACTAGAACTGGAGATTAGAGCATTACGAACGAAAGAGAGGAATGAGAAGACAAGAGCATTAATCAGTCAGAAGCTGGATTGAGAATCAAGCAGCAAGTAGTTTTTCTTTTTAGAGCCGTACTAATTCTTCCTTCTGCGATTGCCTTTGACCATACCTTGGAAATGCCGTAGAAGAGATTATGATCCGAAGTAGGCAGTGCCTTCTAATTGATTCTCATCCAAGTCCCGTTTCATCTATTCCCCTTTACCAAGGGATGAAATGCAAGAAAAAGTCAGTAAGTTCGAATAAAGCAAGTATGACCTACAAGCATCCTAGTCTTTCTATTGTTGTGCAAGCTTGTAAGCCTAACAAAACAGGAAGTTTCAAACCGGGGAAGAAATGCCACTAGGTTAGGTTATCTTGATGAAGCGGTTTAAGGTAGAAAGGTGGTATAGTAGGCTAAAGTTGAAGTTACAGGCTTTATAAGAAAAGAAAAGTAGGATCTAAGTCATGTCTTTATGGAAATCCGTCAGCCATTTATGAAGTCCTTGATGGACTGATAGTCTTTCTTTACTTCAGTCGAGCCGTATTGATAGAGAATGCCATTTCTTCCGGAAATATTGTTCCTTAGAATTATGCATAGAAAGATTCTTTCTATGCAGCCGTTAGTATCAATTGATGAAGGGTGTACGCTTGTCATATTGATTCGATCCACTAAGAAAGAAATCGACAAAAAATGCAGAACAAGCCCAGAGTCACCACGACTTCTTATTCTTCTCTCAAGGGACTGTAACTAAGATAACATCCTCGAGTGAGGTTAGGCTTGACCTAAGTTCGCAAGGGTAGGATTTCGTTAGATTAAGTGCGATCAAAGTAAAAGCTGGAAAAGTTCTTACCGTCTAGCTCTTAAGTAGGGCGGTGGTCTTAGTGATTTTGGGAAACTAAAGGAAATGGAGGTTTTTTATCATACGTCAACTTTAAGCATCGTGTGCCCTAGAAATCTGTACCTTTCAACCCTTATTGTGGACCGGCGAAAAGCCTGATTGGGGTAATCTAGGACCACGGGGTTCGTTACCTTTACACTACTTCTCGTAAGCATGGGAACTTAGGCTCTAGAGGATAAAAGTTTCTCTTTATAAGAATACCTTAGCATTCCAAGGGCTATTCCTGATCTTTCCTTTGAACTAAATTCTTATTTATAATAACTTACCTCTGAACTTCACTATCGTATAGTTGTTGTTGACGTATATAAATATATGGTGCCCTCTGAGTATCTTAGTAATTGGAATCAGCTCTTGGAGGAAGCAATTGACATAGTTAATGGACCAGGAAAAGATATAATAGTCGAACTCCGAGGCTCGAGTTTCTTTGTCGGTCGTAATTGTTATTACCCTCGTGTAGTACGGCAGGCAGAAGATATTTTATTTATATGACAGTCACGTTGAAAGTCTTACCTAAACTCTTCTGACTAAATATGATAAAGCCTCTAAAAAAATATTAACTACATACCTCAAAAATGCAGAACATAATCCAGAGCTTGGGCAAAGTGGGGACTCTGCGTGCCCTGATTGGCGAGTTCTAAATAGATTGATCTGGTTTAGCCAGTGAATGTTGTCGACGCTAGAAAAACACGTTCGGCTACCTTGGGGATTGACTCCTGTTGGTAAGTTCACATCTCCAGTAGTATCCTTATAGACTCTAAACAGAATTTCTATCTTGGAAACGATTTTTTTGTTCTTTACTTTAAGTGTAGCTATTGTTAAATCATTTACTTTTTCCTCAAAATTAATGAAATTGACGTCTCCTTAGCTTCCCTAACTGCTGCTGTTCAATCCGTCCCTGTGATGTTCCAAGGCGAAGAACTTATACATACAGTAGATAGTCATATTTGACGAAACTAATAGGCCAATCAGCATAATAGCCTTAATTAAAGGCTATCGAAGAAGAGAAGAGCTAAAATGTATCTACGCCATCACCCTTATGCCGTAGATCTTCTTAGAGATCCAATCATGTTTAACCATTCTACTGGGGAATCTTCCGTAGACTTCCGTTCAGACTGACTTTTAAGGGCACTTAAACCATACTTGAATGGAAATCTCTGGTTCGGTAGATAGCCTCTTCGAGTGACTACACGTACCTAACCAGCTTGTGGGTTAGTGACTTCGTACCTATCAAAGTCAAGGAGCGAAAAGCTACTCGACTAGAAGGAGAGGGCTGCCTTAGAAAGGCCCCTATCTTATAGGACTAAAAGGGATTGATCTCAAATTCCAGTAGTACCGTATGAGAAGATAATAAACAGGTGATGGTGGTCATGGTAATCTCAGATAGTTTTTAGATGTAGTTTGTTGTGGTAATGGGAAATATTGGAACATGCTTTGCTTCCTATTTGGTGGAATCAAAGCGAGTTTAGTGGTAAGTTTCTTTTCTATTGTGGAAGCCAGAGGGTGATCCTAGAACAAAGCATGCTTTCTTATCATTCTGTCTGTGCCCATAATGTCCAAATCATGGTCCATGGATACCCATTTGTTACTGATTTGGCAACATTGTTTAAAACTCTAGGATCCATGCCATCACATATAAGGAGCCTATCTTCTGCAAAGCATGTTAGTCTTTCTGCACTAACCCTTCCTACTGTTATGTGTAAGATTTAATAATGGAATAATTTGAATTTCCATTTGTGACTTGTGAATTGATAAATGTAAGATTTAACAGCTCTCCTACATATCCTAAAATGAATGTTTCAAAAAGTACGTTCACAGAAACAAGTGTTTTAAGCAACAAACACTGTTGCAATGGTAATCAAGCATTCAGTAGTCAGTACCCATATCCATACTCCAGTAAATGTGTAGGCTCTGGTGAAATCTGAAAAATATCAGCACAATCCATACCAAATGCGGATTCAATCCTCGGGGGTACAAGTGAATCACAGCACCCAGTGCACACAAACTGCAGTGGCACTGTCTCAGAATCATCTATACCACAACATCGTGTATGCTGCCATACCTCACAAATGTCACAAGACACCATTTTTTTTATCCCCATCATCATCTTGAGCTCCACATTCACATCTCACCTTCCAGTTGTCAGCCCCACCCTGAGACTTCAAAGGAGTACACAAGTCTATAGCAATTCCCCTCACACAAAGCTCCACACCTGACTGGATTAACCCAAAGAGCACTTCCTCATCACTCACACCCATCAATTCTGTGATGTCTGTCACTATAAGCCTTTCTGCAATGCAGTAAGTTTCCCTCAGTGCAGCCTCAGCAGCTTGCTTCAAATCTCCAACAGTTGCATGCAGTGGAACCATGACAATCTCACCACAAGGTGGCTCTCTCAACTCAGATTTAATGTCAACAAAATTTGGTGTTAGCCTGCAAATGAATGTCAATACCTGCTCCATTTCATCCAGTAGCCCCCATTCCTTCACAAAGTGCCTGCTGTCAGAAGTGAAAGGACAAAGGCAAGGAGCGTAGCGGGCAGGGTGACGGATGATGAATATTCCTCCTCTCTCCAGCCTATTGTTTTCGGAGCAGGTAGAATACTAGAATAAGGGTATGGGATAGATCCTATTCCCGGAATTAGCCATCTCCCCCTGTCTTGAATCGCCTGGTGTTTTTTGTTTCTTTGCCTGGGTAAGAGCTTGACGCCGCCCTTTCGACAAGAGAGTCAATATCGCTTATTCCATTCCATCAACAGCTAACTCGATGGGACTTGGGAAAGAAATAAGGAATTTCCTTTTTGCCTGGTATTGAATCAATGGCTAATGCTATGTCCGGACCGCCTTTCGCTTAGTTGTCCTTTCTACTATCACTTCCTTTAGCAGTTCCGGAACATCTATAGTAAAGTATGCTATAATGTCGGCAATTTGATCTGCGACACTTGTACCCCATGCTTGCCAAAAAGCTATAGTCAACTGAACTTTCACTTCACTCGAAAAAGGAATTCTGCATTGAACTTAAGTTTCAGTTCCTTCTTTCTGATCCGCCCTAAGGTAGGGTGCTCCCTCTATCTCTGCACTATAGGACAGGAAGGTTCTCTCTTCTTAGGTGCTGGCTTTCACTTTCCCAGAACAAAAGAACAAGGATTTATACGACCGGCCCTAGAGTACCGCAAGGGAAAGATATTCTAAGAAGCACAAGAGCTGGTACCTAAGCCAGTGCCAGCTTCTAGTTCCAGTCTAGCGGATCAAAGAATCTTTCCTTCGCCCTTTGTGGCTGCTAGTGAAGTGGCAACTGGATGGCCTAGTGAAATGCTATCTCGATTGAAGCTAGATAGGTCAGTGAATTGTTAGCCAGTTGCTTTTTTTCCCTTGACCTAACGACTTTCATAGCATAGCAGGAAACCAGGCATTGATAGGCTTACGAGATCGCAAGGTAAAGGAGTTTATGTTGGACGGTCTGATGGTGTACCAGAATAAAAAAAAGGATTTTCATCGATGACTTATTCTTTTTTTCGGTATGCCTGCCGCTCCAGCAGCTTGAGTACTTAGTGAACGCCCCAGCCCTTATCCCGTCCCGAGAAGGTAGATGCGGTAAGCCAACCCCTTTCCTACGCATTGAAAGCTGGGTGGCGGTTGTTGATGTTATTGATTGCTGCCTGCAACCTTCCTTTATTAAGGAATGTGGAAGTTTCATTTCATAGTGTTTGTGTCTGTTGGCTCTTCTTGTTCGCTCTTCTGCGATGTCATATCTATTTCATTTCCTACACTCCGCGATCCCAAAGCAAGTCTTGATTGATTGCTCCAGCACGGCAGTAGAAAAGAAAAGATCCCAAGGTTTTCCTCTTCCTTTTGAGATTGCCCGCTTATAGATAGGTACCCGATCGCAAGTCAAGAAGAAAGAGAAGGTATGTAAATCACAGAGTGCAAAGCGCTATGGTATGAAATCGCTTAGTTCGAAGAACTATGGATGACGGGACGATGGCTTAGTAGAAAGGCTAGGATACTTGATATAGCATAGCTCGGAAAATAGATTAAGGCTAGTCCAGAGCTAACCTCAACTCGTAACTTTATTTATTGGGGAAGCTAGATCCAAGGACTACCTCAAGTTGAGACTGTTTGCCAACTCTCTTACTAAATCGGCCTTCTCCTGGTATAGGAACCTCCCTCCAAACTCTTTTCTTTGGTACGATCTGGAAAGCAAGTTCCATGAGCTATTCTGT